>NC_065585.1:111713431-116513431 GCF_024542745.1 Macaca thibetana thibetana
ATGCTGCAGCAACTTGACTTTTACCAAGATAAATGACAAAACAAGAAGAATGTTTATACTCTACTACAAATATTTTTGAATTCAGGGTTTTACTAGAGGCTTAACTATAAATAATTTAGTATCAGGAGTTTTTCTTAACTCACAAATGTGTGTGTGTACCTTTCTAAATCAAAGCACAGATGACACAGTGTCGAGGATAAAACATCTCTTTGGATTGCTGGGAACTTTTTCTAGATAACCCCAACCTATCCGCCAAGCCTCAACAGCTGTCCTGTATTCACAAAATGATTTTACATTTTCCACTCTATTTTTATCCTTAAGACTCTAGAATACAGTCTGCCTTTCTCTCCTTTCCACAGATGCCAACACCTATTTTCTGGGGTATTCTCTCTCTCCAGTACTCCTGAATATATCTGAATAAGACATAACCCTGGAGCTTTGCTGACTCTGGACATAAACACCCCAGAGTATTTCCCCTTAAGGTTTGCTGTTTCTCATTAAAAAGAAGTTACAGCATTACTGACTGCTTCATAAATGTTTTCAGTGAAGTTGTCCTTTGTCTATTTCCTTGCTTCCCTTTCTAAAGATCCATACAACTTGGTTGCCTCTGAGCTTTTTTCTTACTGAGAATCCCCACTCAGCCTTCTCAGTCACAGGAGACACCTATTATAAATTAGTTCACCATTGGTGTCCTTAGTAATTCACAAGTGGGGAGACTCTTTTGTGCACCCCTAGTTCAAGGGGACTCATCCTCAACATCAGAGACTCCTCCTCCCTTATCCCTTAAATATGCACCTCTGGCATATTTTCTGCCTTGTCTTTTCCATTTTCTTAGCTCCTACTCTTGATTCTGCCTAATGTCACCCTCTTTTTCTGTGCCCTATGAAAAATTATATCCCAGCATGAACTGCCGTAGTTCTAGTAGCTGACAACCAAAGAAAGTGGACAAACTGTGACAGAGACCTAGAAGCCGTGCCGTCTTGAAAACTGTCTTTCTGGCCCAACCTGGGTCAGCACAGAATATTGGCCTCATGGTTCACAAAACAATGAATGAGCTTCAGCTAGAGCTCTCTGACAATGAGATAGGCCACCTTGCAAGATGAGCTGTCACAGAGGTCAAAGATACTAAAAGGTACCCTGAAAATAAATAGCAAGCCATTAAAAACCCATGTAAATTATTGAAGTATTTACAGGTAAAATGAAATAATGTTTTGGATTTGTTTTAAAATATTTCAGCAAAAAATGTTATGAATGGGGGGAACAGATGACACAAAATTGGCAAAATGTTGAGAAATTGTTAAAGCAGGGTAAGGAGTATATGTTCTCTCCCACCTTTTGCATACCTGAAATTTTTATAATGTGTTCTTTCAAAATCTCATGCATTTGCATCTGCACTCACCCAGTCCAACTATGACATACTCCATGGTTAGACATTGAACCTGGCACTATTGAAGGTAGCTGGTGTCCAGAGAAAGTGGAACAGAGTTTAAGATAACTGTGGATTCCAGGAAATTCCATAAATGTTGACTCTATGACAGTGTCTTTCTCTTCACTGAGATTATTTGTGCTCACAAGGGGAGCCGATTCTTCTGATGAACCCAAGGTTGCGACCAGTTAGAAACATCAAGTCTCTATGTAAGAAGGAGAAACTGACTTAGAGTTCCCAAAAATTCAGTATCTTGAAGAATAAGACTGGGTCTAAAGGAATTCCACCAGAAATCATAACGTGAGAAACTATGGTTAGTATGTGTTGGATCTGATTTTTCAATGTGTAAACTGCTCCCTGAGAACTGAGTACCAACAGATACTTGATTTACTCTTCTCGGTCATTTGAACAGCGTTGGACAAGTTATAACTTCCGTGGGCTAACATTCCAGTCATCTTCACAGATGATGCACCAATCATCTTACAGAGAGCTTAAGTGGTAAACTAATTCAGCTGATTACCATAGCAACTCAAGATAAGGTGGATATTTTTCTATTTATCCAAAGAGCTTGGTAAACAAGATTATTCTGAACTGTTGTGTAAACTGCAGGTCTGCTTCACTCTAAGCAGCAGATATGGTTCTTTCCAGAATATAAATAAGCTGAATTCTTATTTTCTATATCGGAAATATCAGCTGTTTAAAGTCATTATTAAAGTAAATTATTTTGTAAGGCACATAATCTCAAGTGCAGCAATCCCCATTAGCACAGTGAGGTGATGACATCATTTGTGGGGGGAAAAAAAAAATATATATATATATATATATAACTCCTTCTCTCTCCCGCTCTACTTCTTTGAATCTCTGATGTAATAGGTTATCTGTTCTGATGAAAGTATATCCTAAGAAGATACTCCAGTCCTGCAATAGCTTAAATATGATAGAGAAGATAAATGTGGACTTGGTGGTGGTTCTTGTTCTTGTGTTGAATGTTATAAGATTAAGGAATTTGACCGATGTTGGATAAATATAGAAAATTTCTTTTATAAATGTGATAATTTGTATTTAAGTGTATATCATTTACTTATGAAGATTACTTACAGTTTTGTTTTGTTTGTTTGTTTTTGAGAAAGAGTTTTGCTCTTGTCACCCAGGCTGGATTGCAATGGCACAATGGCATGATCTCAGCTCACTGCAACTTCCACCTCCAGGTTCAATCAATTCTCCAGCCTTAGCCTCCTGAGTAGCTGGGATTACAAGCACCCGCCACCATGCCCGGCTCATTTTTGTATTTTTAGTAGAGATGGGGTTTCCCCATGTTGGGAAAGCTGGTCTGGAACTCCTGACCTCAAGTGATCCACCTGCCTTGGCCTCTCAAAGTACTGGGATTACAGGCAAGAGCCACCGCACCCGGCTAAGGTTTTCTTAATTGTACTTTATATATTATGGCTTACCATGGTGAAAATACACAAACACAAGATTTAGAGTAGATTCAGAGTGAGCGAATGTTCAATGTTCCTGTTAAACCAAGAACATAAATGAGCATACATACAACACTGGGATATTAGAAAAAGGAAAATATAATTTTCCATTGTTAAAGAAACATAGGACTCTAGTTTACTCAGAATGACTACGTGATAACTAAATGTTCTGCCACACATTTTAACAAATTAATCAACAAGTAAAGTGTCTGCAGTTTGTGCCAGTGAAAAATATCAGTGTTTTTGATCTACACTTCTGTTCCTGGGCTCTCTATAAAATAAGCCAAGGCACAGCCTGCTAATAATAGGGCTTTAACATATTAAAGCATACTCATAATGGGGGTCATGAAGAATGTCATTCTTTTCTTCATGTTAAGAGGAAGACCAACTTACAGCAAGCCCTTGAAAGAAAAAAAATGACCTGCTGCTTTCTCCCTTTAGGATACAAATCCAGTAAGTATTTGAAAACATGTATAAAACAGTCTCTCTTGATCCATGAAAACAAGAAATAAAACATCCTGGAGGGATAGAAATGCTTCACGGAATGTTCAGATGACCATGTAGAGCAAAGGGAGAAGCTTTTGCCCAAGATAGGTAAGTATATATACATATGAGATGTCACGTTCTGCCCCAAGGAGCAAGATCATAACAAGTGGTAATCTCGTACTCAGTAACCCTTTTTAAAAATAAACATAGATGTATTCAAATAAGAATTATTTAATTAAGAAGGAAAAACTCAACTAAAGTCTAGAGTATTACTTGTGGCAGAAAAATCACTAAAGCTAAACATAGAAGTAAAGTATAGTATTTGTGCTTCCCAAATCAAAAATTAAAACATCACCAAAAATGAATTGGACAATTTCAATCAGAAATATCCTGGAAAATCTGGGATGTATCACTATTATTCTTTGGCTTATTTTACCAAAGTGTTTATCTATTTTTCTGGAATTGACTCTACTGACATTTCCTAGGGGCTTGCACAGAGGCTTGTTGTCCTTCCTCTCAAGTGAATGGTGAGTTAGGTCCAGTTTCCCATAGGAACATTTGGTTCCTCTGTTTCTCCTAATCCCACCCTGAACACAGGCTAGTAACAGAGGGGTAAAGACACTTATCTACGACAGCTTAGGATACAACTCAGGGGATCTTTTTTAACATGGTAGGTAGAAGTGTGTCTCCTCCCACCTAAATACTAAGTTATCTTTCAAGGTCTAATAGATGTTTCAGAATCTCCATAAAGGCTTTCTTACTAGTACTGGTATGTTAATGTGTGTGTGTGTTTTCTTGGTGGAACTAGATGTATACTTGTCTCTTGCCTGTTCCTGAATGAGAAGTGTAGGCTTAGTATGTTCTCATATCGGCGTGTTCTCTAGGGAAATATATGTGTTCCTCCTTGCCAAATGACTTACTGTGGTAAAGCAATAAATGATAAAGAAAGACTATAAAAAGTTGGAGAAAACTACTCTCACATTAATTACTATCTATAAATCAATTACATTGACTAAGCATTTCCTCTATCAAGTCACCTGATCATCACTGCAGCTATTTTTCTTCTATTTGTAAATGAAGAAACAGACTCAAAGAGAATATGATCTCATTATGCAAAGGATAGAAGGAGCCAGGAATAAAACCCTGGCCTTATACAAGAGCCAGGAGTAAAATCTTGGCCCAAATTCTGACCTGTTTTCCATGATGCAGAAAGTTTTTCTTTTCTCTATTCACAGCATTGTCTTAAAATTTAAGGTGGACTCCTTTCTGGCAAAGCATACAGCGGAACACAGAGTGATATGAAAACACTTACCCATGTGAAGGCAGCTAGAGTGCAGAAGAGTTTCCAAGTTTGGAAAACTACACAGGATGTAGAAAAAGTATTTGCCAAAATTCAATACTCATTCCTGATAAAAACTCTCAGAAACACAGGCATACAGGAGAACTTCAATTTGATGAAGAATAGCTACAAAAACCTACAGCTAACATTACACATGACGGTAAAAGACTGAATGCTTCCTCTCTATGGTCAAAAACAAGGCAAGCATTTCTGCTGTCACTGCTTTTATTCAATATAGTACTGGAAGTTCTAGCCAGTGCAAGAAGACAAGAAAAGGAAATAAAAGATAGACTAACTGCAAAGAAAGAAAGAAAACAGTCCCTACATGCAGATGACAGGTTTTTTCTGTTTAGAAAAGCCTAAAGTATCTACAAAAAATGTGCGTAGAACTAATAAGTGAGTTCAGTAAGGTTGTAAGATACCAGATAAACATACAAAATCAATTGTGTTTCTATATACTAGCAATATATATATGAACACCAAAATTTAAAACCATAACACTTATAATCACTCAAAAAATAAAAATACTTAGGTATAATAAATATAACAATAGTTCTAACTTGCATACTGAAAACTATAAAAGACTGATGAAAGAAATCAAAGAAGGTGTAAGTAAATGAAGATACATATTGTGTTCATGGATTGGAAGATTCAACATAAAAAACACATAAATTCTCCCATAATTGACATTACAAGTTTAACAAAATTCCTATAAAAAAATCTCAGCAAAATATTGTGTATATATAGATTATTCTAAAATTCCTGTGAGAAGAAAAATTAGAATTGCTAAGTATATTTGAAAAAATTAATTATGAAGTGAGAGGAATCACTCTATCTAACCTCAATACGTATTATACTACATCATTCCATTTATATAACAATCTTGAAATGACATAATTATAGGAATAGTAGTTGCCAGGGGATAAATAGGGAATGGGGTCAGGAGGGAAATCACTGTGGCCATAAAAGCACAAAATGAAGGATTCTTGTAGTGATGAAAATGCTATTTATCATGACTGTATCAATGCCGATATCCTGATTGTGATATTGTATTATAGTTTTGCAAGATGTTACCGTTGGGGCAAACTGAGTAAAAGATAGAGTATCTCTCTGTATTATTTCTTATAACTGCATGTCAATCTACCATTATCTCAAAAATGTTGACTAAAAACAAGATGAGGAGGAATTGACCAGTCAAAGACAGGAGGCAAGACTAATCTCATAAAAGAAAATAATATATGCAAAATCTCTTATTCTTTATTCATCCTATCTCCATCCTTTATCTTCTATGTACACTCAGAATTCCAGAACTATCTATTTTTAAATGTCTCTTGTATCCCTTTATTTCCATTCTCACTTCTAGCATCCTAATCAAATAGTCATACTTTAGTACTTGAGTTAATAGGAGAACCATTAGTTGGTTCCATGATACAACATTTTTCCCTGTCTTTTTCTGACAGTTTAAAGTTTTTAAACATGGAGAAGGGGAAGCTAAACAGAGAAGTCCTGCTTTGGAGTGTGCTCCCTATCTGGTGTAGGCCCAGCCTGTAGATGCAACAGACAAACTGTTACATGGTATCTAAATGACATTGAAAAATTGTTGAGTACCAGAAAAGTATTTTTCATCTAACTAAACTCAGGTCATAATAATATAATAATGGCAAAGAGATTTTACAAAATGTCATATATGCATTTAATAAAAGTATAAGCAAGACCAAATTCCACAGGGAAATATTTTAATATTTTACCATTATATGTGTTGTTTGCTGTAGGTTTATTATAGATTCCCTTTATCAAATGAGAAATATCCCTTCTATTCCAAGTTTGCTGAGACATTTAATCATGAACAGGAGTTACCTTTTTCTCAAATGCTTTTCAGCATCTATTGAGATGATATGATTTTTCTTCTTTATTCTGTTAAATATGATGACTTGCACTACTGATTTTCAAATATTAAACTAACCTTGCATTCCTTGGTAAATTTGTCTTTATGCATATCACTGGGTTTAATCTTCTAATGTTTTATTATGAATTTTTATGTCTATGCTCATAAAGTTATTAGTCCATGATTTCTTTTCTAATAAGTCCTTGTCAGGTTTTCACGTCAAGTAATGCTAGTTTCATAAAACAAGCTAGGAAGTGTTCCTTTCTCCATTATTTTCTTAAATAAATTGCATAAGATTTGTATCTTTTTTTTCCTCAAATGTTTAGAGAATTAATGAAGCTATCTGGATCAATGATTTTTATATGGAAAGTTTTAACAATTACTATATTATCTGACCTCATCGCTGCTATCCAACATTGTAACTAGAGGCCCTAGCCAGAGCAATTAGACAGAAAAAAAGTTTTAAGGCATAACAAGGATCTAGAACCAGAAATACCATTTGACTCGGCAATCCCATTACTGGGTATATACACATAGGCATATAAATCATTCTACTATAAAGACACATGCACACGTATGTTTATTGCAGCACTATTTACAATAGCAAAGACATGGAACCAGTCCATATGCCCATCAATGACAGACTGGATAAAGGAAATGTGGCACATATACATCATGGAATACTTTGCAGCCATAAACAGGAATGAGGTAATGTTCTTTGCAGGTACATGGATGAAGCTGGAAGGTATCATCCTCGGCAAACTAAAACAGGAACAGAAAACCAGACACCACATGTTCTCACTCATAAGTGGGAGTTGAACAATGAGAACACATGGGCACAGAGAGGGGAACAACACACATCAGGGCCTGTTGAGGGGAGGGAACTTAGAGGACTGGTCAATAGGTGCAGCAAACCACCATGGCACATGTATACCTATGTAACAAGCTTGTATGTCCTGCACATGTGCCCTTTTTTTATAGAAGAAATTTTAGAAAACGAAAAGAAATTTACAAGGATACATTTTTAACTCAAAATAAAATAAACTTTCTCAATGCTATACAAAAAAATTGTCAAAGACGTTAAACTGCCTTTATTCACAAAGGACATAATGGTGCACATAGAAAGTCCTATGAAACATACAAGGACATAGAAGCTACCTCATTTTATTGTACTTGAAAGATATTGTGTTTTTTACCCATTAAAGCTTTGTGGCAACCCTGCATTGAGCAAGTCTGTCAGTATCATTTTTCTAATAGCATGTGCTCCATTTATCTCTCCGTGTCACATTTTGGTAATTCTCACAATATTTCAAACTCTATTTTTATCATTATATTTGTTATGGTGATCTGTGATCAGTGATCTTTCATGTTACTACTATAATGGTTTTGGGGCACCACAAACCATTCCCATGCAAGATGGTCAACTTAACAATTGTTATGTGTGTGCTGACTGCTCCACCAACTGTCTGTTCGTCATCTCGCTCCCTCTCCTCAGGCGTCCGTATTCCCTGAGACACAACAAGAGTGAAATTAAACCAATTAATAACCCTCAGGACCCTCTAAGTGTTCAAGTGAAAGGAAGAGTCACACAATTTTCACTTTAAATCAAAAGCTATCAATGATTAAGCATAGTAAGGAAGGCATGTCAAAAGCCAAAACAGGCTGAAAGCTAGGTCTCTTGGCCCAAATAATTAGCCAAGCTGTGAATACAAAGGAAACATTCATGAAGGAAATTAACAGTTATTTCTAGTGAACACACAAAGAATGAGAAAGTGAAACAGCCTTATTGCTGATATGGAGAAAGAGAAAGTTTGAGTTGTATGAATAAAAGATCAAACCAGCCACAATATTCCCTAAGCCAAAGCCTAATCCAGAGCAATTAACTGTCTTCAATTCTATGAAAGCCAAGAGAAGTAGGTAGCTGCAGAAGAAAAGTCTGAAGTTAGCAAGGATTGGTTCATGAGGTGTAAGGAATGAAACCATCTCCATAACATAATAGCACAAGGTAAAGCAGCAAATGCTAACATAAGCTGCAGCAAGTTATTCTGAAGATACAGCTAAGATGGTTGATAAAGGTGACTACACTCAACAATAGATCTTCAGTGTAGAAGAAATAGTCTTCTATTGATAAAAGATTACATCTAGGACTTTCATAAGTAGGGAAGGGAAGTCAATGCCTGGCTTCAAAGCTTCAAAGGACAGGCTGACTGTATTTTTTTAAATTTATTCTTCAAACTTTTATTTTGCTTTTTATTATTTTTAATTAACACAGAAAAGTTGTACACATTTATGGGGCACAGTGTGCTATTTTGATATATGTATACAATGTATAATGATAAAATCAGGGAAATTAGCATATCTATCACCTCAAATATTATTTGTGTTGGGAGCATTCGAACTCTGCTCTTCTAGCTATTGGAAAATGTAGGGATCAGTCAGTGTGGTCAGAAAAATGGTAAGATGAAGTTATATTATATAGACACAAACCTTCTTGGAAGGTCGGAAGGTTTGCATAGCTTCAGTAATAGATCTGGCTGAATGCAGCCTAATTCTTACCTTGAGTAAATAGCTAAAGTAGGTTCAAAGGAACGTAAGGGAATTTACCTAAATAACTTGTTTACTCATGTGGTCATAAGACTAACTTTTGATCATTCATGGGCAGGATAGCTCTCTGTGAGGGGTGGGGGGGTGAGAGGCGACCAGGTTAATTACCCACAGGTGTGTTGACTCAAAGCCTGTATCATTTAATCTGTACTAAATAAATGTGAACTTGACTGGCTGATCAGTGCAATGTTCCAGACTCAAAGCAGAGCCCCTTAGCTGGACTGACAGGCAGAATATCTGTGTCAGTGTATGTCTCTCATCCACCGCTGAGTCAAGGTCTGTGGGTCAGACCCCGCAGGAAAATATACAACAAATAGTTGTTAATTCTAGTCACCTTATAGTGTTATAATCACTCACTTGTTAGGAGCTAATGCAGCTAGTGATTTTAGGTTGAACCCAATGCTTATTTACCCTTCCAAAAATACTAGGGCACTTCAGAATTATGTGAAATCTACTCTGCTTGTGCTCTATAAATAGAAGAACAAAGCCTGGATGATAGCATATCTGCTTATCGCATGGTTTTCTAAATATTTTAAGCCCATTGCTGAGACCCACTGCTCAGAAAAAAGGTTCCTTTCAAAATATTACTAATCGTTGACATGACACCTACTCACCCAAGACCTCTGCTAACACATCTCTTCTGCAGCCCATAGATCAAGAAGTAATTTTGACTTTCAAGTCTTATCATGCAAGAAATACATTTTGTAAAGCTATAGGTGCCATAGAAATTGATTCTTCCAGCGGATCTGGGCAAAGTAAATTGAAAGCCTTCTAGAAAGGATTCACCATTTTAGACGCATGCTATGAAGAACATTTGTGATTCATGGGAGGACATCAAAATATTAACATTTACAAGAGTTTGGATAAAGTTGATTTCAATCTGCATAGGTAACTTTGAGGGGTTCAGGACTTCAGAGGAGGAAGTAACTGCTACTACTAAAAACAAGTAAAAAGTTAAATTTAAAATTCAATACAATTTACAATATCAAAGACTAGAAAATGCTTATTAATACATTTAATAAAAGATGCAGGATACTGTCCACTGAAACTACAAAATATTGGTGAGATAAATTAATGATGATCTAAATAAATCGAGAGAGATAATAGACTCATGGGTTACAAAACTAAATGTTGTAAATATATTAATTCTCTCTAAATTAGCCTACAGACTCAAAGCAATTCCAATCAAACTCTGAGCCAGCTTTTTAAGAAACTGATAAGCTGATGTTAAAATTCATATGTGGATATAAAGGATTTCAAATTGCTAAAACATCTTTAAAAAGAATAACAAAGTGAGAACGTATGCTAACTGACTTTAAAATTTAACTAAGAGTATAATATTGGCATAAAGTAGACAAATAGACAACAAAATATGAAGTCCATCAATAAACTCACACTTATATAAGTAAGTGACTTTTGACTTTTGTAAAAGGCATCAATGCAATTAAATGTGGAGAGATATATCTTTTTGATAAATGTACTATAATAAGTGGATGTGTGTATGGAAAAGAAATTAATCTTGACCTTAAAATATACATAAAGATTTACTTGAAATGGATTGTATAAGCCCTAAATGTATAAGCTAAGACTCTGAAGATCATAGAAGAAGAAAAAAGAGATTACATCATAAACTTGATAGGCAAATATTTCTTAGACAGAATGCTAAAACTCTAATATAACAGAAAACATTGATAAAATAGAGTTTACCAATATTTTAAAATTCTGCTCTTCAAAACACACCCTTTAAGAAATTGAAAAGACAAGCTACATTCTGGGAGAGAATATTCACAATTCCCATATTAGAATCATATGCATAATACGTAAGGAACATGTATGAAATCTATAAGAAGACAAACTCACTTTTAAAATGAATGAAAAGACATAGATATTTTACAAAGGAAGATGTGTAAGTGGCCAATAAGCAGAAGAAAACTTGTTCAACATCATTATTCATCAGAGAAATGCCATTTAAAACTACAGTGAGTTACTACTACAAGCTCTTTAACATATGAAAAAGATAAATAACATTAAACCATTGGCTAGAACACAGAATATCTCATTCAGTGTGGAAGAGGTGGTGAAGAATGGTATAACCAATTTGGAAAACTGATCACTTCTCATAAAGCTAAATATGCATCTGGCTTATGTGCTTGCCGTCTCATTTCTAAGTATGAGACTCTCTCAAGAGACATTAAAGCAAATTGACATAAAAAATTGTACATGAATGTTCATGGCACCCTCATTCATAATATTCCCAAACTGGAAACAACACAAATATCCATTGTGTGGCACACTCACACAATGGAAGATATAAACTACTAGTACATGCAACAACTCAGATAAATCTCAAAAGCATTACACCCAGCTAAATAATCCAGGCACTTCATCCATGTCCCTACAAAAGACATGAGCTCATCCTTTTTTATGGCTGCATAGTATTCCATGGCATATATGTGCCACATTTTCTTTATTCAGTCTATTAGGCATTTGGGTTGGTTCCAAGTCTTTGCTATTGTGAAGAGTGCTGCAACAGACATACATGTCCATGTGTCTTTACAGTAGAATGATTTAAAATCCTTTGGATATATACCCAGTAATGGGATTGCATCATTCTCAGCAAACTAACACAGGAACAGAAAACCAAACACTACATGTTATCACTCATAAGTGCAAGTTGAACAATGAGAACACATGGACACACAGAGGGGAACATCACACACTGAAGCCTTTTCGGGGGTGGGGGACTAGGGGAGGGATAGCATTAGAAGAAACACCTAATGTAGATGATGGGTTGATGGGTGTAGCAAACCACCATGGCACGTGTATACCTATGTAACAAACCTGCACGTTCTGCACATGTGTCCCAGAAACTAAAGTATGATAAAAAATAAATAAATAAATTGAGGCACAACACAGTACCCACTGTATGTTTCCGTTTATATTAAGTTCAAGAACAGATAACACTAAACTATAGTGACAGAAATCAGTGGTTGTCTCTATGAGTGGTAGAGGAGAAGGTGGAGTGAGGGGCGTGAGGAATTTTCTGAAAGAATGGGAAGGTGCATAAAGAACTTTCTAGAGTGACAGAATTCATCTGTATCTTAATGGAGTTTTGTTCACAAGTATATACACCTGTCAAAATTTATTGAACTTAACACTTTAATTCATATTTTATTATAAATAAATTATATCTCAATAAAAATGTGATACTACTGTGTGTTGACAACAATTGACACCATCTCTTTCCTTCCCTCCAGCCTTCTGCATTCCCCCTTTACAGGGTCCTCCTACAGGACACAAACTGAGGGAAGTATAAGTTAAAATAAGATTTCTTCAAGTCTTCTCTTCATGCAAAATTCAGAATTTAATTTCTTAAGTCTTGCTGTGACATTTTTCTAGTCTGCCCATGAGAAAACCAGGAAAACTGCATATTACTTATTCGCTTTTCTAAAATCATCCCCAGCACAAATGGTCATTTTATTTTAGAATGTAGCACAGTGAAATGTAAAACTAATGTCCTGATTTAGTGGAGTTGTTTTTTTAGCCAATGTGACAAATTCTACATTATCTGAAACAATAACAGAACCAGGGCTAAGATTTGTGAAAGCCAAGAATAGCCCTTAACGGAATGATGAAAATAAATTTCAACCCCCTTCTATGCCAGGCTTAAAACAGACCTGGCAACAAAAAGCTTAAGCAACATTTTTTTCATCTCCTTATCTTTACCCACCTTTGGTAAAGAGTAGTAAAAGAAGGAGAAAATGTGTGGGAAAAAAATGGACAACAAATTTCCAGTACTGAGACAGCCTGAAAATGTTCCCAATTTTAAACATCTCAAAGCATATCCCACAGATGTGGCTTTATTTACTCCTTTTCTTATAAAAGAAGTGCTGCAAAAATCCAAAGGATGCCTAAAATTTTGAAATTGCAAGAGAATGGTGATATTGAATGGGAATCATACTTTGAATATGTCTGGCCCCTTGTCTTCAACAGTTGGCTAATGACCCAACGGACTGAAACCTCGATGTTTGCTAAAAGAAAATGACTGCTAAGATACCAAAATGGAAATAAACGCACAGGCAAGGCAACAAAAAGGAAGTCAGGTTCAATGGGCTCATCAAATCTATTAAGTGTGACCCTTCTTCCTTCAGAAACTCTTAACTATATATGGGCACCTTTCAAACAGGTAACATGATTTGTTACTCTTTGAAGCAGTAACATTTTTGATTAATCCTTTTGGCTGTTTGCTTCTAATAGTAGTAAAGGGGAAATAAAACAGACCATAAAGTAAATCCTGAGAACCCAGACGGAGAGATGTTATAAGCATAATAGACATTAATATTCTGTCACCTAAGCTTGGAAGGAGAGAAAGTTGTAGTGGAGGAGTTTACTACCCTTCCCCACATGTGCAGCTCTCAGCTTTCCATGATGGGCAGACAGTGTCCATCATTAATGTAACTCGGCATTCCTCAGTCAACAGGGTCAACTTGGGAAAAAGTTGTGCCCAGGAGGTTGACTTAAGTGACTTCTCTGGTCTTCTTTCAGCACAAAACAACCTGTGCCTCTTCCTCCTTTGCCCTTAACAGACCTGCTTCCTGACAGTCACCTGGGAACTACCTCATTATCAGTTTCACAGAGATGAGTAAATAACAGATAGGCTGTTATGAGTGTGTCATCAGATATACTTATTTTTTATGACAATAGTTTGTTTGTAATGAGTAAATGACACAAAAGGCTGACATTCTTCATGTAAAATGTGAGACATGAATTGAGACTTCAGTTGTCTCCTCTCAATTGTGTAAGCCTACATAGGGGTGAGAAGATGAAGATGTTATGACTGTAAGGATCTTGCAGATTGTGTTATACAAACAATGCTTTGCATGGATTTAGATTTCTAGCTAATCAAACAGAGGGGTATGTAGAAATAAGATGCTAAAATAAATAATTTCAGCTTCTATCTTGAGCTGGCATTGCCCTAACAGATTTTTCTTCCCCTCTTGGTCTTCTTAACCGCCATAAACAATCTTGATCCTATGGGAAAATCTTTTTTTTTTAGCATCAAATAAAGCCTTCTGAAGCAAACACTTCAGGGATTGAGAAGATAATTGTGATTCGCTTCTCACATTGCAGTTGGTGGTGGGGTAGAATGCAGAGTAGGAATTCCCTCTCTCTCAGAACAGCGGACACCCCTGGGAGTAAGTAAATACTCGCTGCTGCAGTGCAGTGGAACCCCATGCCCCAGATATAGTATTTGGCCAACTTTTCAAATGTATAGTCAGGTACATTGGCTAATTATACATAAAGCCCTAGGAAGCAGAACAAGGATTCATTAAGCCCCAGGCAAGGTTAAATAAAGTACTTCCTGAACATAGTGAGGTTCAAGAAACACGTTATTTACTTGCTCTAAGAGTATGGCATGTGAGTGAAACTTGAACACTTGCTAGTCGTTCAAACAAGAGCAGCTGGAATTACAGATGTGTAATGTACAATGGGTTGGAGACAGCACAGTACAGTAAACACAACATGGATCTGAATACATCCCTGAGCACCTTGGGCAAGTAATCAAGTCACAATCAATCACCTTCAGCAGTGTCAAGTCTCTTAATTACAAAATACCTTCTTAAAAGGCTATGTGAGGGTGATTAGCAAGACGTTATATGTTGGGGTGTCAACACTGGGGTCTCAGGTTTAGACATGTTTATATAAATTGGGATTACAGCTGGACACAAGAAAGAAAATCTGTGGTACAGGTAAGGCTACACAGGTCAGTCTTCCCTGTGGAACCTCTGGAGGAAATGAGCTAATAAGTAGTCATTAGTGGGAAGAATGCCCAGAGCAGTGCAGGCCTGTCCAGGGCAGGAGCTGGAGAAGTAGTTATAAGTCGGGAGGAAAAAAAAGGCAGAGTGTGGCCTGGCGTGGTGGCTCACGCCTGTAATCTCAGCACTTTGGGAGGCCGAGGCAGGTGGATCACGAGGTCAGGAGATAGAGACCATGGTGAAACCCCGTCTCTACTAAAAATAAAAAAATCAGCCAGGCATGGTGGTGGATGCCTGTAGTCCCAGCTACTCAAGAGGCTGAGGCAGGAGAATGGCGTGAACCCAGGAGATGGAGCTTGCAATGAGCTGAGATCGCACCATTGCACTCCAGCCTGGGCAACAGAGCAAGACTCCGTCTCAAAAAAAAAAAAAAAAAAAAAAAAAAAAAAAAGCACAGTGCAACTCCAGGAACTACAAAACTAGCAGTGCCCAGTGGGTTCAGAGTAAGAGGTGATAATGCTCTCTCCAGTAAGGAACCTCAGCTTCCACCTAAATATCTGAGTAGGTAGATAAGGTAAACCAAATCAACCCCCACTCCAGTGCCTACAAAATGGCAGACATTCAATAAAAATAATTAGAATCATAACCAGGAAGTTTCGCACTAAAGTTTTGCACTTTTTGTAACTATAACATTGCCCCTTCATTCTTTCATTTGAATAGATAGGAGCAGCTGTACTGGTCTACTATAATCATAGTACTTGTTACAGGGGCCACTGAGATCTTAACTAAGGAGTGGTTCCAGCTGCTCAGATGGAATGCACTGTAATGTAAGGTTTTCTTTCCAGGGATTAGAAGTGAGAGCATATCCACACATGAGCAGCATCCCATGGTGTATTCAGTCATTCTTGCATTGCTATTAAGAAATAACTGAGAATGGGTAACTTATGAAGGAAAGGGAATTTAATTGGCTCATGGATCTGCAGGCTGTAGAGGAAGCATGACGCTGGCATCTGCTCAGCTTCTGGGGAGGCCTCAAGAAACTTACAATCATGGCGGAAGGCAAAGGGAGTGTAGGCACGTCCCATGGCCAAAGCAAGAGAGAGAGGGGTGAAGCACTACACACTTTTAAAGACTAGATCTCAGGAGAACTCACTTGCTATCACGAGGACAGTACCAAGGAGATAGTACCAAACTCTTCATGAGAAACTCATCCCTGTAATTTAATTACCTGCCACAAGACCCCACCTCAAACACTGGAAATTACAATTCAACATGAGATTTCAGCAGAGACACACTTTCAGATTACATCACATGGGAATGCCACAAGATTTCATCCTTAGTATGCTCTAGCACTAGGTAAAAGATATGTCATTGGCCGCAACAACAGGTTAACATTGCTCAAGGAAATTTTAAGTTCTCTGGAGTACATATTTTCATACTAGGAATGTTGCTTCTGCCACTTATATTGAGGCAGATGTTAATAACATACTTTAACATCTTTTAGGTTGTTAGAAACAAAACAGCTAAGTACCTGGAAGGATGTAAACACCTCTTCAGAACATGTGCTTTCCAATCCTCCACACTGCTCATACCTAGCCATTCAGAACCACTCTAGACACTAGTAACTTAGATCCAAAGAATAGCAAATAGTTATGAACTAAAATAATAACTAATAGTTGCTGATATTGCTGCAATAATCCAGGGACAAAATTGGGTCAGGGAGGCAAGAAGAGCAAGTAAACTTAAAAAACCCCTGATACATGAAAAAATTAGAGATGGACTAGTTTTTAGTTTTTCTTTCCTTCTCTTACATTATGACAGCGATTGTTTGGATAGATTTAACTCTATAAATAATTAAAATAGCAGTGTCTGTCCAAGTGAATGCCGCAGTCTCCACTGATATTTTACTGCATGATTCCATTAATTTAATAATAGAAGACAAGTTATGGCTCCTTAATTGAATACAATTTACTTTTTAAAAGAAGTAATTAAAACTCAAAATCCCTTGGCTTTTCTCTAGACAGTTTTCTAAGTTTGTGTGTAACCTTCCAAAATCTTACAATAGAGTACCAAAGGTTTACTTTCAAAATAGCTGCATACATGTTGGGAGGGTAGATAATTGTTATAGTTTCTCATCTCTCGGGTTTTTTTTTTTTAATGACTGATTTTCATGATGAGAGTTCATTTTTGCTGTTTTTCTTTAAATGTAATTAAAGCCCTCCAACATTTTTATCTCTGAAATGAGATAATTAACAACGCTCATTAAAATGTAATAAATCTGCTTTCAAAGGTGGCTTCTGTGTAAAAGGAAAATATCAATATCAATAATGTAAAAAATAATACTGAGATACTACTAATCAGCCTTATATCATAGGGGTGTTACAGCTGACTGGGATCTTCCAGATCTTCTAGTCAATTCCATATCTGATATTCACTTTGGAAACTTTCAGAGAGGAAGAGACTGAGATTCAGAAAGAACCAATAAATTGTTCGAAGTGACACAGCAAATTAGTGACAAAGCCAAGAATAAAACACAGTAGGTGGCCCAACAAATTAGAATACTGGTTTTCACTATGGCTCACTCCAATAATAACAACAATCTTGTGCTAAGTGTTTACACTCTTTATAAAGTCCTTTACAGACATTACTTCATTTATCCTCATAAGAATCTTTTAAACAAAAATTACCATTTCCTTATCAAATCCAGAACGGAACTCATGCTCCTCTCCCTTTTCACCTCTGTTCCTTGTCTATGGCTACCAGTCTCAGTCCCACTGCAATTCTATAGCCCAAGCCAAAAAAACTTGAAATCATCTTTGATTCATCTCCTCCTCATATTCCGATTTTCAATCCATTGGCAAATCCCAATGGCTGTGACTTCAAAATATATCTCAAATCTGACTACTTCTTCCTTGTCCAAGTCCAAATGATAAGCCTAGACTACAGATGTCTGGCATTTACTAGATGTTAAATAAATACTAGCTGAATGTTGAATGCACAGTCTCCTAACTGGTCTCCTCCCCAACCCTTCCATCCCTGCTTTCTTCACTGTCTATCACTGTAGTCCAGTGAACATGTAAAGCAGGTCATATCCCCTCTTCACTCAAAAGCTCTTAATGCATTCTCATCACACCTAAAATCAACCTTTAAATCTAATCATCTTGCCCACTTAGCTCCAGTCACTCTGTTCTTCTTGCTGGTCTTTAAGCATCCTAAGCATTCTCTTGCCCATAACTTCCACATTATCAAAAACCAACAAAAACGTTCTGAAACATCAATTACCTTGCCTTCCACAAAACAGTCATCTTCCTGGTTGCCTCCTAACCATCGGATTATTCTGTTTCTCCTTGTAGGCTCATTCTCCTGAATGTGGCTAATAACTGTCGTAGTTCTCCACCTCTCATCCACCCTCATTCCCGAATCTGTAAATCTAGATTTCTCTTCTAGGGTCTAGATCCAAATGCCTTTTCACATTTCTTTTACATGAGTCACAGCCATGGCAAATACATGTTCAAAACCAAATAGGTGATCCATGCTCCTAATGAAGCACTTATTTAGAAATATGAACAAATTCATAAAACTCAGGTCTTTGAGCATTCCCTATCTCCATAAACAGCGCCCCCATCCATTTTATCATGCCATCAAGCGTTCTGTGTCACCTTAAACATCTTCCTCTTCCTCACCTCCTCACATCTTCATATCAGTGAATTCTATTAATTCTGCCCCTCATCCCCAAACTTTCTACCTGTCTCCATCTCTACCACAAATATCCATCTAAACTACCACTGTTTCATCCAAATGATTGAAGTGAGAGTCTATCTGTGTCCACACAGTTCTCCACACTACAACTATAATAATGTATTGAAAAAGCACATCTGGTCATGTTACAGCTCTTGATCCGAGCTTCTCAATAGTTTCCCATGTCTTAAAATTCCTTAAAATGGCCAGCAAACACTGCCTGATCTAGCCCCTGCCTATATCCTCCCTCTTAGCTTATGTAGTGCTCTCCTGCACTCTCTGTCGTTCAGCCATGTTTGTCTTATTTTTAAGCTCCATCCTACTGAAGATTCTTCGCAAATGTTGTTCCCTCTACTAAGAACACTGCTCCCTCCCCTTGTTACTCAGGTAACTCATATTCATCTTTAATTACTAGCCCAAGGGTCATTTATTTAATGAAACCTTCCTTCACTCCCCTACCCTCTGACCTAGAGTTTGGGACTAATTTACAAATTTCAGCTTTTCCAAAAGTAATATACAGAGAGAGCCAACTGGCTCAGAGTCGCAAAGAGTATTAAACTGTTAGTAAGATGTCTTGCCGATAGTACACAGTCAACAAATATTATTTCCTCCTCTCCTGCAATGTTACCCACACCTCCTATGATTGTGTAAGACCTAGAATACTGCTGTCTTAATCTATACTTCGGGAATTGAAATAAAAAAAGAATGACCCTTTCTTTCCACCTCTATAAAAAATAATTTGACTAGCGTTTGGGAACCCATAATTCTTCAATGAATTCCACTTCTGAATTATTATGCCAGTTTTTATTAGAATATACAAATTCCAATGACCTGAGGTTCATATTTTCAAATTGCTCCAAAAGATATTGTCAAGTTATATAAGCACTCTGGGAACCAGGGAGGTAGAAAACAAGAAATGTCCACAAAACTAGAAGAAAGCTACGACATGTCAAATCCCCTATCAGCAAATATTACTGTGTGACCAAGAAAAGACTCACAATATTAGGCAATGCTCATTCAGTAGAATAGCATTCATTTTAGCATAAAAATGTAGATAGTCACTTGTGGCTTGTTGTAATGAGAATTGCAAGAAAACAGAATTGTCAGTTTACTTACAAGTGATGGATGCATCAGAATCCTAAAGGTCTTAGTTCTCTCTACTGATTACTTTACTTTTAGTGTACTTGAGTTTTAGAATTTATTTTCTAATCATTCAGCTCTTACAGCTCACCTCTCTTTTACAGATCACCATCTTGGACAGAAAATTAGAGAGTGTAGGTGTATGTGACCGTGCTTGACATTAGTTAGACATTCAGTTTTGCATTTGTGTATGTGTACTATACAAACATTTACATGCATATGTAGACTCTGTGACATGAAAACAATAATAATAGTTCGTTGGAGCACAGTGCTTCTTTCTTTCCACAGACCCCTCCCTGCTAGCACAGTCCCCTGTGGAAGCAATTCACAGGATATTGATCTAGGTGGCATGAGAAATTGGATTAAGAAAACAGCTCCCCAATCTTACGAATTACATTCTTTCTTCTTTTCCTGTAATCAATTCATGTTTAGGAAAGGGAATTTCATCTCCTGGGAAATTCTATTTGGAATCACAGCAACTGGTTTCCTCTTCTACTGTGGCTGCAGGTTGATGACCTTCAGGAAAGAAAATGGCTTCTCCTGGTGGAAGGTTGTACCCAGAGAATGGAATCATCCCTCCTACAAGCAAAGTGGAGAAACTAAATGTGCCAAGGAGAAATCTCCAGAAAGCTCATCTATGTAGTCTTCATGTATTATGCAGATGCATGAATTTTAAACAACTGCTGGTTTGGCTTCCAAAAATAAATAAACAAACAAACAAATAGATTTTAAAATATGGCTTGCAAAAGAGTATAAACAATCCTTAATTTGCAAACACTTAATTCTATCCAATATATGTAATCCATTTATAATTCCACCATTTATGAAGAGATATATATATACACACACATATATATATATATCGCCTTCAGTGTATCCTTGCCCCGTTTCTTGTCCCCTCTTCCAGTTACTGCCTTTGCTTTCAATACAGAGAGGAAAAAAAATAGAAAGCAAAACAAACATGAACTTGTAAATATAAAACACAAAAGAAAAAGAAAAAAATTGAATTAAAGGGATAAAATTTGTGTAAAGCAAGAAAAGTTTAGTGATATGAGAATTCCATTGCAGTTGCTCTATTTCAGCTTACATACTTCGAATATATTCCCTCTACACTTCTTCAGCCTTTTTCTATATTTTCTTGCACTGCTTACAATCCTACTAATTAAAGACATTGGGATTGGCAAGTATCATTTGTGAAAATGGCAATATATCTAGGAGGATTAAGAAAAAAATTGCAATTTATTGTGAATGAAGGTTTTTTTATAAAAAAACTGAGCATTTATTTTTTTCTGTACTATAAAACTAATACATTAGAAAACAGAATAAACTATAAATAATCACTCTATATCCAGTCTGTATATTCATATTTGGAGCTTTTTCTTTCCTTGCTTTATATGTATTTTCTAGAGTTGATATTATACTACTTTAAACTTGAATTTTCTTAGCATTTAAACGTATGTACTATCCTATGTCATTGAAAAGTTTTCATAAACATAGTTTTTAATGGCTGCATAATGCTGCATTGTATTGTATAATGCACAATTTACTTAACCATCCTTCCAATATTGTACACTTAGGCAGTTTTCGAATTTTTATTACTGAAAAGAAAGTTGCTGTGATAAACATCTTTATGCAAAAACCTTTGTATTTCAGTACATTTTCTCAGGCTGGAATCTGAGAGAAGAAATTCGACGGTCAGAGGTAGGGTACGCTGATTCCCATCTCACTGTACTTAGAGTACACTGTCTGAGGTATGGGCTACTCTCAGGGATTAGACAGGCTACTGCTCATCAAAGTGGAGCAAAAAATAGATGAAAGTGAAAGGAGGAGTGCCAAAAATTGAGAGAGGGAGAGACAGGTGAAAAGATGCCAAAGATATACTTCAACCTATTACAAAATTTTGTCTTGGGCTGGCCCTGCATAAGAAAAAAAGGACCTTTATTCTATTTTCTTTACATATGATCTCCTGTTTTCTGTATCTAGGTCTTGGGCTAAAAATGTCAATGCTCTAGGTCAGCCATAATATTACAAGTTAAAAAATAAAAATTTGTGTTTGCTTGTATGGTTATATGCATTCCAGATACAGAACAAAGAACTAAAATCTAACAGTGAGGCAAAATGTGAAAGAGTTAAAGGCAAAATTTCAGATGATTGGTTCAAGCACTGGCCCAATCACTTGTGACTATAAGCAAACTACTTAACTTCTTTGCCCTCAATCTTCTCATCTGTGAAATGGGCACAATTAGCAGTACCCATAAGAATATTGTGAGGATTCAGTGAGTTAATGGCAGAAGGTGTTTAGAATGTTTATAATCGTGCCTGGAATATACTAAGCACTAGAAAAGTCTTTGTTGTTATTACCATAAATAAGTTTGGAGAAAAACGTTTCATCTATAAGCTAAAACCAACCTTTTTAGTATGAAAAGAATGTTGACAGAGAATAAACTGGAATAGTAGGAAATCATTTAATTTTTTACAATAGTATTACAATATGGTAGAAGAAAGATTATATTTTATTTTA
The DNA here is from genome assembly GCF_024542745.1 of Macaca thibetana thibetana. NCBI lineage: Eukaryota > Metazoa > Chordata > Mammalia > Primates > Cercopithecidae > Macaca > Macaca thibetana. The sequence continues at coordinate 111,735,805 of NC_065585.1, forward strand.
TGCAATGTTTGGCAAAGAACAACAAAAATGGTTAAAAGTTGACCTTGCAAAGTATTGCTGATAGATGGTATTGAAGTCAAGACAATAAATTCAACCAAAGACTACCGGATAATCTTTGTGTTGATCACTGTAAGAAGTCATTCAGCCTTCAGACTAAAAAGATAACTGAAGTTAAAATAGTAAATATACATCAGCAGCCAAGAAGCCTGGGATATATTTCAACTCTCAAGACTCAGACAAGCTCATTTCAAGATGACATGTGGATGTGAAACAAGTCATATTCCTAGATTCATCTTAAACAAAACAGCCAGGTATTCCAGGGAGGCCTGTATTAATCGAGTTGACAGATTGTGAAGTGGAAGCCTAATAAAGCCAACTAACACGGCCAAGGTCACCAAAACAAAGTGGAGACAGGGAGAAAAATATTCTTGTGACCACATAGGCATCTCCCTCTGGCAGAAGTGCCTAAACTCTAGAAAAAGTAATTAATTGAAAGAATATAAGAGAAGAGACTATGCTTACCACATTACACAAAACAGGTACCCTCAGGAAATGCTGGATGATGATGAAGAGACACTGAATTGAACTAATTAAGTTACTGGAAAAGAACTTCCATTTCAGATTTGTTACTCCACATGAGACTGTGTGTCTCTCGCTTATGTGACAAGAGTGGTATAGGAGAGCCGTGATACAAATCCAGGCAGTGCCGTGTGTGAAATCCTACAACACGCTTCCAACACTTTTTTTATGGGTACATAGTAGGTGTATATATTCACGGGGTACATGAGATGTTTTGATACAAGCATGCAATGTGAAATAACCCCATCATGGAGAATGGGGTATCCATCCCTTCAAGCATTTATCCTTTGAGTTACAAACAATCCAACTGCACTCTTCAGGTTATTTTAAAATGTACAATTAGGTTATTATTGACTATAGTCTCCCTGCTCTGCTATCAAATAGTAGGTCTTATTCATTCTTTCTAACTACCTTTTTGTACCCATTAACCATCCCCACCTCCCCAACCACTGGCCCCTACTACCCTTCCCAGCCTCTGGTAACCATCCTTCTACTCTCTAGGTCCATGAGTTCAACTGTTGATTTTAAGATTCCACAAATAAGTAAGAACATGTGATATTTGTCTTTCTGTGCCTGGTTTATTTCACTTAAAATAATGACCTCCAGTTCCATCCATGTTGTTGCAAATAACAAGGTCTCCTTCTGTGCTGTAGCTAAAGAGTACTCAATCATACATAAGCACCACATTTTCTTTATCCATTCAGGTGTTGATGGACAGTTAGGTTGATCCCAAATCTTAGCTCCTGTGAACAGTGCTGCAACAAGCATGAGAGTGTAGATACCTCTTTGATATACTGATTTATTTTCTTTTGAGTTATACCTAGCAGTGAGATTGCTGGATCATATGGTAGCTCTATTTTTAGTTTTTTGAGGAACCTCCAACTTATTCTTCATAGCCAACACTTCTTATATCAGGCCTACCTGTAGAGCAAGAGAAAATATTTGTAATATGCTATTGCATCCAATAAATCAATGGTAAGGACCACGTCTTTAACTCTTCTGCATCACTTTCAGCATCCAAGCACAGTGTCGTTCATGTAGCAAACACGGCAAAAGTATGAAGTGATGAAAAATGTCCTCTAATTTTGAACTGTTTTTATCTGATTGGCCAATTCCATCCCATACGGTCATTTTTAATAAATTTAAGAAAATTCAGTTGCTCACATATTCTCAAAGCAAACACTTAAATCTGCAAAGCAGTTATGCTGAGAGGCTTTAGCCTTTTTAGTGTTTTTACCCGAAAGCTTGGGTTTGCTGTGGCCATGTATTCAAACATTATCCTAGGGCAGTTTTTGTTCTCTCCAAACCAAAAAATGCATTCCCTCTCATCCTGTTTCCCTCCTGCACATTTAACTATTATGCCAACTAGTAAGAGTTCATTCAGGAAAAAAAATATCTTGAAGATTCAACCACAGTTGATCCTGATTTGTCAAAGTACAAGGGATACAGAATTTCCACCAAAGTAGTTATCGCCAAGAAAGGCAGCACAAATTATCCTTCTGCGGTCCTGTCCCCATGCTGTGTATCTGTGGTAATCTCCTGATTGCTTGATTGATAACATCAATTGATTAAAATGTATTTTTCAAATAACCTCCAGCTCTCATGATATTTTACTATTCCTCTCTCTTTCTCCATTCTTTTGAATTCTTTCCATTTACCTGATAATAATAAAGATACTATTTATTAAGTACCTACAGGTATTTAACAAGGCTCTTCAATGTGTCTCGGCTCATTCATGCTCACAGCAAACATGAGCGGTAGGTATCATGACGGAGTCTCAATGTATACATAAGGAAAGATTAATGCTCCGCAAAGAATCTTGGCTAGTAAACTACAGGGCCAGGATTCTAGCTTGGATTTTTCTCGTGGTCAAGACGATGATGTTTCCATCAGTAAAACAGTCTCACTTTTGAGGTTGGATAAAGTAGTCTTCTCCTATTACTTCCAGCTTAGCATAGGAAATACAGAGATATCTCTTCTAAGTCCTACTGTCACCTAAATCTAAACTTGTCCAATTTAACAGTTCATATCACTTTGTAATTATATTTGCAAATCACGTCACCCACATCTGAACCACCAAGTTTTACACTGGCTGCCACTACTCCTACAACCTGCCATTCAACCTGCTCAGTAGTTAAAGCGCTTTGAACTCATGAGATATCCTCAAATCAAGTGTGTTTGTGCAGGCCATTCCCTGTGTGGGGGGACAAACATGGTCATCTACTATTTATCCTTGAAGCCTTCCCCTTCCACCAGCTGCTCAGCAGGTTTCAAACATCTCTATCCTAATAGTCATAAAATAAAAGCGAGATCGTGCGTTCATCTACTCTTCCTCTTAACTCTACTTGTAAAGTTTTCTTCCTCATTTTCTCCCTAATTCTTGGAAAATTCTGAAAAGGATTAACTCTGCAATTCATAATTCAATTCATTAAAAATTAATTGAGTTAGTTATATTGTAATCGTCCCTCCCTTTTCATTCCTACTGTGAAACGTTATTTTTCAGAAAATAGATTCTTTAAGGTTCCCATTTTGTTGAAAGTTAGAAAACTCTAAGGACTCTTTGCTAAGCCATGATGTCACAGTGCCAGAAAGCTAGCTTGATTTGAAACACTACTCAGTGAATAAAAGCAGCTCAATTCTGTATTTTGTTTTGTTTTCTCTTTTGTTTTACAAGGAAAATATCAAAAATTATTACTACAGTATTCACAGTGTAGAATAATACATCTGTACAAAGTAAGACCACAGCTTCCTATGTGTGCTTCAGTTAATGCAGTACCATACAGAGCAAAGACTGCCTTATCAAAGATTCAAGACCTATGGGCTTGGAAGGGTCTATGTCAGTGAGGAGCACTAAGGCATCAAGCTCATTAACTTCATGATAAGCCAGCCTATAGGGACAACTGAAAACAGCAATAAATCCCCAGGAAACTGAGCATACAGGGAACAAGCTGAAAGTAAACCTTCCTGCTATTGGGTTGGGTGCAGGGTAGGGCTCTGCCATTGTGATCCAATGTATCAGTGAAAATACAGAAACCAGAGGGAGCCAAGAGGTAACAATAAGGTGTCTAGAACATTTTAAAGGAAGAAATAAGTTCCACAAAGTGCTTATGAAAGTACTTTTAGGTTCCCATTTTCATGTATACTGGTGCAGGGTATCATGAAGAAAAGACGTTCAATCATTTCTGGTCCCTACCCAATAGACATTGGACTATAGACAGAGGATCTCTTCATTAATCCTTGAACAGGGTCAGGGGAAGTACACAAACAGCTGGCTGCACATTCTTTATATCTAGGACACAGCTCAGAGCAGAGGCTCAGAATACCATCATGCAGCCCTTTAACAACAGCTGCACATGTATATTAATCTAGAGCCAGGTCCATTAACCTCTGACGTGGGGTTGACCAATAAAAGATAACCAAAATGCAAAGAAATCTCAGAAAAAAAGTCTTTCAGCAATTTCTAAAATGTAGTCTGACTCTGCTAGTTAATTTGCATGTTCACATTGTGAGGATATAAGATTTTAATGCTATGGACATAGCAGTTTTCTTTACTATTCCTTGGCTTCAAAACAAAGCTTTTACCCCCCACCCCACCCCAAGGAAAGGCACCAAATTTTACAAAGCTACAATGTTCCTATAGAAGCTTGGAGGTTAGAAGTCATATAAAGCATAATTCTCAGTGCTTTTGTAAATAATTCTATTATTCTGGGCAGATGAAAAATTATAGTTTTTATGCCTTAGTACAGAAAGAATCTGCTGGAGCTTTAAAGCAAGACTTTCCAGCATGTTCCAGCCACAGACCCTTTAAATTTTCTTCCATAGTTACTATAAGTTGTTGTTTACAAGAAAAAGTATGTATCAAGCAATAACGTTTCCTGGATGTGTGCATGTGCAAATACACACACACACACACACATTAAACAATAAATAGAAAAAATTACCATTTATAACTTATGATGACCATGGTAACTAGTCTTAGCATACATATAATTTCAGCCAAAGTCAAAGACACTTGGCACTTGAGTTTGTTGTAATATAATAACACTATCAGCAATTAACTGTTATATAGTTCTTATGAGCAGAGAATAGTACATACTTGAACTCATTGAACTCTGATACAGTGCAGCCATACAATAGGCACGGGGCTATGCACTAGACTCCAGGCATAAGAGCCAAGGAGAACTGCTAGGAAAAGACCCCTTCCACCCTCCTACGGAATACTATTCTTTCCATGTACCAGTGAATGTCATGTGTCTCCCACTATGGGGAAAGGGGAAGATGTGAAAGGGAGACAACTTGTCTTTTTAAGTCAGAGATTGCAAGACTGCAAGAAGGCACATTCACGATGGATGGAGAAGATTGCACACTGCCTGGAGATATTGTTATGTGAGCTCTAAACAGTGACAGGACTGGACTGTCACCCTTGGTAAATGGGTCCTAAGCACAGAACAAAGATTTAAATGGATATTTGGGAAGTAGATGGATAAAATGGCTAAGCTATTTTTAAAAATCTATCTCTTTTTCTTTTGCACACACAGCTAGGCAACACTTGCCAACTCATTATCAGTTAGTGGGCCTATGCCATTGAGTTCTGTCAATGGCATATGGAGGAAAATGCAGGCCTTGCTCATGAAAATGTCCCACATTGCAGGCCACCATTCTTTCTCCTCGCACAGAGACCTTAGAAGCCACATGTTGAAAATAGCAGAGCCACCAGATTTAAAGATACAAGGTACCCGAATTACCACTTGAAAATGAGCTGCTACTTATTGATAACCTCATTTTTCCCCCCACTTGAGCAAGAAATAAACATCTATTATTAATCTACTAAGACCTGGCATGGAGGAAGGTTATCTAGCATTGCAGCTAGCATAAATTTAATACAAGACAAGATAGGGAAAAGTTTTAGTGTTTTAGGAGAAGGAGAGGAACCTAATCACGTGTTAATAGGTCAAACAACATTTTCCGTAGAAGTCAATAGCTTTTGTTAAAAAAAAAAAAAAGTCTTAAAAAAGTTGTCTGTCATTGGTGGTTCTATATCATTCCTATTTTCCTCTTTTTATTTTAATGCGACATATATTTACAAAATAACATATTAAAATGTATACACAATTGGAAGAACAATACGTTCAAATATCTTTCTACTATCAGACTAAAAAATGGAACAATACATTTGTGGATAGCATGACCTTCTTCAACCATAGCCCCCTCCTTCCCTCCACAGGTGACCATTATTCTGAATCTCGTTTAATCATTCTCCTAAAATTCTCTATAGTTCTACCACATATGAATTCATTTCAAAACACTATGTTGCTGAATTTTGCTTGTTTTGACCTTACAGAAATGGAATAATGTATATGGGCTTTTCTGCTACTTGTACTTTCCTCTTGGCATTTTGGTTTTGAAATTCATCCAGATTGATGAGTAACACTGCATTACAGTTATTTTTAACAGCTGTATATCACTCCTATCTATGCGCCAATCTATCAGTCTATTGATTTATCTATGTATCCTACTTTTGGTGGATAGTTGCAGTTTTTTCCAGTTTTTTCCCATTACAGTAATTCTAGGAATATTCTTATACATGCTTCCTGGTAAACATGTACAGGAGTTTCTAGGCAGCATATATAGGACTGGCATTACTAACCTGCAAACAGGTCTATCTTCAAACTTTACAGCTAATGCCGACTTATTTCCAAAGCAATTGTACACCCCAAAGCAGTACTGCTTCTCATCCTACCTGAAACTTATTGTCATAATTTCTAGGTTTTTGCTAATATTGGATGAAAAATGATCATCTCAGTATGGTTTATTTTTCATTTTCGTGATTACTATGAATCTGCTGTTGGTGGGCCCTAGGCTGATTTCCATGTCTTTGCTACTATGAATAGTGCTGTGATGAACATACAAGTGCATCTATCTTTTTGGTGAAACAATTTGTTTTCTTTTGAATATATACTCAGTATGGGATTGCTAAGTCGAAACACTTTCCATCTCAGAGTAACATCCAGAGTTCTTGTCTTAACTTTCAAGACTTTGCCAGATCAGTTGCTCACCACACCTCTGCCCTCATCTACTGCTCTTCCTCTTGCATTTGTTAACGTCAGAGCCTTTGTGGTCCCTCTCTTTCTTGTTCTCTTTCTTTCTCTCTCTCTCTCTCTCACACACACACACACACACACACGATGCACACACATCAAATTCCAAGTTACCCTCATGGAGAAGAGAGAGTTATTTGCAAACTGTCAAGCTTGGCAATTTTTTGTTAGCAAAGAAAGGCGTCATGGGCATTTTGGTAAAGTATGGCCTTTTCTTTCTTGCCTATCATTTTCTTCTATTTAAAAATAGTAAGAACTATAGAAAACATCACTGAACTCTATTTTTAGCTTTGCCCTGAGGACCAACCAGGATATTTCTCTAATTATTCATAATGCAAGACAACTGAAAGCTTACTTGAAGAATCCCTTTAGAAAGTAAAAGCAGGATACCATCTGCTATAGATGAAATTGAAATTAACATTTGAATATAGAGTAAAAAAATGAAATCAAAATTAACATTGGAGAACACACCTTTACTTTAAAAGAGGTATCTCAAACATTTCTTGACTTCACTCTTCAGTCCCACGCATGTGTTTGGTCTACTTATTTAAATACTATCATAACAATGGTAGTAAGAGTGTTTGCATTGCCTTATATATAAAAAGAAAGAATAGAGAAAAAACAAAACACTTAACATAAAACAGCCTCATTTTTTTCCCACAAGGCAAATGATATCAGCTGCAACAGTCTAAAATATTTATAACTAACTAAATTTTTTATGAGGTATACTAAGAAGTTTCAATCCATTTCTTAAGAATGATAGCCTGGTCACACAGACTCCCTCAGAAGGTAGTGCCTATGTCTTTTCATTTTGAACTGGAATTTTCATCAAAAGGTTGAGGAAAGCTGAGTAAAAACACTGCCCTGTACAATCCCAACTCTTTTATTCAAAATACTAGCTGGCTTCTTTTCTAACGGTTTTATAAAGAACAAAATAGCTACAAGAAGTAAAGTACAAATTGAAAAAGAAAACACTCTCGTGCAACTGACAATACAAGCATCAAAAGAAAAGAAATTCTCATTCTCAGCAAGTAGTACACAATATTAACATTTAGATGTTATGCTCCCCCCAAATGTCATTGCTCCATTTTCTTGCTACTCCATGTCTCCATGAAATCATAAAATGCCTTCCTTGTACAATCTCCACAACAATGTTTTAGCACACAGAGGCGTAGTTACACATTATTAATATTTATGAACCTGGAGAAGTCTGTAAAGCTTGCCTTTCAGAAAGGCTACTCTGCCTAGACCTTGCCATCAAAAAAGTAATAAAATTAGCTCAAAACCACTTAGCAATATAACCTGAAAGAAAATATATCTAGATCACAAAAGGGAAACTGAAATAAACAATATTTAAAAAAATGCTAAACCAAGAAGAATACATTAATCAGAATAACCTTTTAGAATTGGTGTTGCATTACCAACTCCATTGTGAGATAACCTTCTGTGAATGTACCAAGCATGATGAAAAGGCCCGGGTGGCCACATAATTGGTTTGCCGCATGAAGAACAGCCATGACAAATTCTAATGCTTTATCAGACCTGGCTTTGTCCATCCTTCAGAGAGAAAGGGTAAAGGTAATTTCACGGGAGTAGAGCCAGAAATACTACTAGTAAATGTGGGAAGACAAATGTCTTTGCATCTTTGTTGGTGTATCTTACATGCACACTTACAAACACATACACATACGTGCACACCACACACAGATGTAGTTATTGGCTGAATTGGGCCCCCAAAGGAGGTGTGTTAAAGTCCTAACCCCCGGTGCCTCAGAATGTGACCTTACTTGGAAATAAGTTTGTGGCAGATGTAATTAGTTAAGATGAATTCATACTGGAGTAGGTTAGACCCTTAATCCAATTTGGCTGGTAAACTTACAAAAAGATGAAAATGTGTACGCAGAGACAGAGACATACAGGGAGACACCAGCGGATGACAGAGGTGAAGACGGGAGCATTGCAGCTACAAGCCAGCGAATACCAAGGATTGACAGACATGGCCAGAAACCAGGGAGAGGCAAGGAAGAATCTGCCAGAACCTCACAGGGAGCATGACCCTGCCAACACCTTGATTTCGGTTTCTATTGTTTTTAAACCACGCAGTTTGTGGTTCTTTGCAACAACACCTTAGGAAGTGCGTACATATATACACACAGATTTCACTGAAAGACCTGGAAAGAGAGGCCTACTAGTAGTATGATAATAATGTACATTATCATACCTGGTTCAGAGAAGCCTAGTTTAAAAAAATCAATGTATGCTTTGAGAATAAGAAATTTTAAATGACTGTAAATACCTTGATTTTTATCACGAATATCAGTACAACAGGGCATTATACGTGCATTAAATAGAGATAGACACTCAGCTATGTAAGAACCCCTGCTGGCTTGAAAATGAAGTCAAGCTCTTCCCTTTGAAAGGCAGAAGAGGGGAAGCCCTGCAGTACCAACCTCCTGTTCTCTAACCACCTTAGTTACTCTTGCAAAAGACTTTTCAGTAATGAGATCAGTTTCTTTCTTGCATAAACATTTTCATTTCTTCATGGCCGCTATGAGGACTTTGGTTATAGGCCTCATCCTCTTCTATCTAGATTTCTACAACATCCTCCCTACTGGTTTTACCCCTTTCCAAATCCAATCTGCTCACTGCCATATGGCTGCTACAATGTTATTTAAAGCTATTAAATGGCCTCTATTTGTGTAAAGCCCTGTTTCCTAAAGCATTAGTCCAGTTGAATGTGTGTGTATGTTTATACACACACACATATATATATATATATAAAATGTTGAATATTATCCTTAAGTTCAAAAGAAATGAAAAATTCTGGCTTTAAAAAAATTAAACAGAGTTCTTTACTAAATGACTCAGAATCTCTAATAAGCTGATGTCTGTGGCCAGATTCCAAGGGGAAAGGCCAGTGAGCAATGTTTTCCAAATATATTGAATCATGGAACCCTTTCTTGTCAAATCTTAGGGGACTAGGTGCCATAGAACAGACCTTAAGAGACAATTTCCCTTAGGCACGAGAAGGTGGCCTAATTGATCTAAAGCATACAGCCTGCTCCCATCCAAGTTAGTTACATTATTCTAAAAGTGTGGGTTAACCCCAAATTCTCTGAAAGGCAGCTTACCTTTAATTCTCTTGGATTTAACCAAGAGAAAGGTACATTTTTGTCATATATGGGAGATAATTTTTCCTTGGAGAAATGTGCTAGGCAGGAGAGCAGTACCAAAGATTCTGTCCTGGGTGTCATTCACTCATTTACTTATCTGTTCGATAAGTCAACATTTACTGGGTCCCTAATAAATCAGGCCCAGCTCTCAGTCTTCAAAATGCAATTCATGGTCTGAACCTATAGAGAACACAGTCAGGTACATGAGGCAGTCAAGGTAAAATTAAAAAGAAATTACAATGTAACATAATTCTGTAATTGAAAATAGGGCCCTAGATAATCAGATAAGAAGGGCCACATAACACAGCCTTGGATTTTGGGGAAAATTCTAGGAGAAGTGACATCTACAATGAGCTTGGAAGGATGAATTGAAGGAAAACAAAGCAAAAAGACTAGAGAAGGTGTATCAAATTCTTTATCTCATACCACTTCTAGGCTCTCAGATACCCTAAACCTGGAATAAAAACTATCTTACATCTCTAATTTCAACTCTATTAAGTTTGGTATTTTTCCTAGAAGTCTGAGAAGAATTCTTAGACCTAGTCTTGGCCTACAGGGGAAGAGTTCTATAATCTCACAGTGATGTCTGCCCCTGGGAAGAGGAAGAACAAAAACCATGTATTTGTCCAACATGCTCTAAAGATTTTACATTTTATTTACGTCCATTGGGTCTCAGAGGTCTGTACTTTGAGGTATTTAATTATGTACATTGGGTCTCAGAGGTAATAGGACTGAGGATTGTGTAACACAGAAATATTGTGGGAGAGGGTGAATTGTGTGTGCATGTATGTGTACATACATACATATGACAAATAGCAAGTGCTATTTATCTATTTGAGTTATATATAATGAAGAATGGCCTTGTCATAGAAAATATTGAACAAATATTAGTGGAATGGTGATTAGTTTCATGTAAAGTATTTTATTAGAGCAAGAGGAACCTTTGAAATTGTCTAGTTCAATGTATTTTATTTTAATACTTGAGACATTTGAGACTCAGAGATGTTAAACACCTGCAAAAGGAAGTATGCCTAGTTAGTGGCAGGTTGACATAAAAACTAAGTTTTTTGTTTTTGGTTTTGTTTATTTGACTGATGTGCAAGATTTGGTCTACTACCCAATGATGCATAAAGATTTATTCATTCAAATATAATCACGAGGTAGCTACTATGTGTCCATCACTGTTCTAGGTGTTGGGGATGAAGACAGACATCTCTAGGATAATAGAGAATAAGCCAAGATAAAGGGCAGAGTGGATTCTAACTCATTCAGGGCAGTCAGGGAAGGCTTCAATGAGAAAGTGGCATGTGGACAGAAACCTAAAGAAAGTAAGGAATTAAGCCATGCATATACAAAATAAGCTCGTTCTTAGCACTGGAATCAGTTAGGGCAAGGGTCCTGCAGTACCTCTGAAACATCAGTGATGCCCCTATGTCTGGAGCAGAGTGAGCTGAGGACGGTGGTAGAAAAAGAGATCAGGTGGCATTAAGAGGCCAGATGATAAAAGGCATTGAAGGTCATGGTAAGGACCTTGGGAATTTACGCTGAGTGAGGTCAGAAGTCCGTGGCGGGTTTGAGCAAAGGAGTTGTATGACTTGACTACAGTCTTAGAAGGCTCACTCTGGCTAATGAATAAAGGATAAAATGGCGAGAAAAGGACAGATGTAAGGTTATTTTAATAATCCAGGAAAAAGATGGCGGATGGTAGCAGTTAAAGTGGTAAGAAGTGCCAAATTCTACATATATGCAGCAAATTTCTTATGGATTGTATATGAGGTATAAGAGAAACAGAAATGACTCCAAAGTTTTGATTCTGATCTGCTAGAAAACAGGAGGTGCCATCTTGGGGGGGTTGTGGGATAATTAGTGAGTGAGTAGCAGTTCCTGCATAATGCTAAAAAGTTGAAGTAGTAAAAAAGAAATACATCTATGTGTTGGCGAATATACAGATTTACATCATTTCATTATAACTACAGGGTATACCACAAAGAACTAAACAAACAAAATCAACAAAATCAAAACTAATAGCTTGATGAAAGTGCTTATCATTTTTAATGCCTACAAAATATTGCACTGAGGTTCCATTTAAAGATTAAAGTATACAGTTTTTGTTAACCATTCACAAGTGTAATCATATTGTACAGATACAAAAAACAGAAATGTAGAAAAAATAGAAATTTAAATTACTTTAAATTCCTACAATTTAACATCAAGGGAAGGCAGTGGGGTTTTTTGGTGATAAAGTTTGTAAAGCTCTATAATTTAAGTTGCAATTAGCATAGTAAGTGTAGCTTTCACTAACACTAAATATGCCCCTTAAATAAATCTACTCCTCTTTAGACTCCAAATCTGCAAACATACAATTTGTCATAAACCACTTATGGCTTAGAAAAAATTGTTTTAGGAGTAAGTAGTGGGTGTGTGGAGGATGGAGGTGGTCAGGGCACATCATACACTGTGAATTTAAAGTTTACCTAAACACTCTCATCCTTCTGTACCACTCTCAGTCCCTAGAAATTGACTTGGAAATTCCCCCAGTAGAATTAGTAATACATTGGCTGAGCGCATTTTTTTTCAGAAGGCCATTACCAAGTTGCTCAAGAAGTGTTTGGCCTCTGTCCAGGTGTCCATGCCGCCCACATAGGTGGAGGACTTCTCCAGACCTCTGCCAGCATCACAGATGACCTAATCTTTCATGGGACCCTTAGAGTCATAATAGGGATGGCTGGAAGCAGGAAAGAGGGAGGGTAATACAAACAAACAAAAACCTAAGAGGCTAGGGAGGCTTAGATTGAAAAAACAAGAGAGGAGGGTATATGTATCTAAGGTAGAATAATTTCCTATTCCACACGTTCAGTCCTGGTGCAGCATCTGGAAACACACACATTTATCAGTACCTGTGACCCAAATGAGAGTGAGTAAATTTTTGCAGTAACATCCGGAGAAAATTGGGGGAAAATGGTATTTTTCATATGTAATCCTTATTTTTAGCAGGTGCTGAAGTTTAAGATTGAAGAAGAATCTACTGGTTCCTAAAATTTTAAATGCAGTTAACCAAAAAAAAAAAAAAAGTTTCCACTTTTTGAAAGACATCAGTTATCTCTTCTAGTAATCAAATCCTTTAGAAGATAACCTGACAATTGTTTTCTATATGTGGGCCATATGATTTTTAAAAACTTAAAATAATTATAGCAAATGTCATTGTCATTATTTTATCTCTGATGCCCAAGAAAGGGGAGGAGATAGACTCACTGTTGCCATTACAATATGTACCCTTTTTCTTTATTTTTTTGAGAAAAGGTCTCACTGTGTCACCCAGGCACGATGACGGTCCACTACAGCCTTGAACTCCTGGGCTCAAGTGATCTTCCTGCCTCAGCCTCCCAAGCAGCTAGGGCTACAGGGACGCGCCACTATGCCTGGCTACTTTTTTTATTTTTTTGTAGACATGGGGTCTTGCTATGTTGCCCAGGCTAGTCTTGAACTCCTGATCTCATGCAAACCTCTCAAAGCCTGGGGTTACATGCATAAGCCACTGTGCCCAGCCCAGTGCTCTGCTTAAAAAGATGGTAAGGCACACACATGGAAAGGATGGAGTCATGAAATGGCTGGAGAGAGAGGAAATATTCAAGTAGCATTGTGTAAGATCTTGCAGATTACTTAGCCCAAGTCCAATGACCCAAACAAGAGATATTTCTAGCCTCTGCAGGACCAAGAAATTTACATCTTTCTGAATGGAAAACTTGCATCTTTCAAAGGCAGCTGTCCTGTCATTGTTTGGAAAGCTGACAGCAGAGTCATGTGGGCGGGGGGGCAGAGAGGTTCACTCTTAGAAATCGTGACATGTACGGAACCCATACAAATCAGGAGCATGGTGCAAAGTATGGCACGTGGGTGGCAACTGGGTTTGCCATGTACCGTGTACCAGGCAAGCCCTCACACTCTGTCCTCTGGCTGGTAACCTTTCCACAGGCATAACCTGGACTTTTCTGGAGATGGGTAGGAGATGAAAGAAAACAAGAGCGGCAACTCCTCAAAATGTTCCAGGAGTCAGGAATCCAATAGCCAGTCAAGTTCAGTGTCCACAGGCACATCCAGCAAACTACATCAAACTGTATCCTCTGGGAAAGAACATGGCCAGGATTCAAACAACACATTCTTAAAATGTCTCCATTTTATTCTAAGTGAGACCACATACTGTTTTATACCTACAGCGGCGGGATTTTGTAAGGATTCTTAGAAAGTTTAAAGAACTACCATTTGATCCTGCACTCTCACTACTGGGTGTTTTCCTAAAGGAAAAGAAATCATTATATCAAAAAGATACCTGCACCTGTATGCTTAACACAGCACAACTCACAACAGCAAAGAATATGGAATCAACCTAAGTGTCCATCAGTGCATGACTGGACAAAAAAAATGTAATAGGTACACAATGGAATATTGTTCAGCCATAAAAAAAAAAGAATGAAGTCATGTCTTTTGTAGCAACATGGGTGAAACTGGAGGCCATTATCTTAAGTGAAACAAGTCAGTCACAGAAAGATAAGTGCTGCATGTTCTCATTTACAAATGGGAGCTAAATAATGCATACGCATGGACATAAAGTATAAAAAGATAGACAATGGAAACTCAGAAGGGTAGAGGCATGGGAGGGGAATAAATAATGAGAAATTATTATTTTTAGAAGAGATGGGGTTTCACCATGTTGACCAGCCAGGCTGGTTTTGAACTCCTGACCTCAAGCCATCGACCTGCCTCAGCTTCCCAAAGTGCTTGGATTACAGGCATGAGCCACTGTGCCTGGCCAATATATGTTATTTGGATGATAACTACCCTAAAAGTCCTAACTTCAATACTACACCATCTATCCATGTAACAAAATTAAACTTATAGCCTAAAATTCATACTCACGATATTTTTTAAAAAATAACTAGATTAAAATGGAGGAACCTAATGTACCTTTCTCCATTTGTATAGGTTCCAAAAATAGATGGTGGGGGGGGTGGGGGGGGCTACTGGACCACAGGCTAACTAGCAAAAGTAGCCCAATATCTTGGGCATTGAAGCTGTGCGTATGTATACCTGCTGATTTGCCTCTGCTGCTTTCAGTGAGTGAAGTATCCAAACCAGAGTTTTTATGAGCAACGATAGAAGCACAGTTATGTTAAATAATTGGTAAGGCAAAGCACTGTCTAATCGTGATAACGTCAGCTGTGAACAACCAGTCAATGAACTGGAACGAATCTACTGACCTTCACCCTGAAGAGGAGTGAGAAAGGTCCCCCTGCTGTCATCACCGAGAACAGGGCACTGTTTGTATGGAAAACAAAGCTTTCAATTCCTTACTAGTGCTAGGAAAAATAATAAATAACGTTTTTACATCTGGTGTCTGTGTTTAGAGGAAAAAGAGAAAGAGGATGAAGAACTAAAATGTACTGAGCACCTAACATTCGCTGGCTGATTACATCTTAGCTGACTCTTCACAGCAGTCTCATGACAGAGGTATCATCATCCCAGAATAAGACAAGGAAAATATTGGGGAAATCAAATGACTCATGTTAGATGTCTTACAAATAATGTGATGAAATTCTAGTTCCAATATACCAACTACTATTGTGCTACCTGCTAACATCTTTATTTATTATTACAATTGCATATTGATGTAGAGCCTTAGAAGTTTTCAACTGCGTTTTAGGTCAGAATTTCCTTAAATATTTATACTTTTCTGCATTAAAAATTATAAATTTATTGACTACATATATATTGAGTTACATTCTGCTTATTTTTCAAATAACACTACTGATATATATTATGGTTTAAAATGTCAAAATTATTGAAAATATATTTAAAAAATAGAGACATTCTGTATGCCCACAAAGTATTAACTTGTATTTATAATGTGTATACTTATATCTCTCCATATGTAAAAAATACATATCATACATCTATTTTGGCTTTTGTAAAATGTGTCTCTGTGTGTGTGTGTGTGTGTGTGTGTAACATAATTTTGTATCCTACTTTTACAACTTTACATCAAGGCTTTTCCCATATAATTAACATTAAACATAATTTAAGTTTCATGATATCTTCTTGAATTGTTAAACCATAATTCCTCTTCAGTTGGACATGTAGACGTCAGTTAGACTTTTCCACACTTGACATAAGAATAATATTTCTGTAAACACCCTTTGTATATATAGCTTTGCCTTTATGTCTGGTATATTTTTAGGTGTGAGTTTTATATGAACATTTGTTGGGTCTGCTCATTTGTAATGTGAAGGTTTGATACATATTGCCAAATTGCTTTCCAGAAAGATGAGACATGCTTCTTCATATCATTTCCAGTATTTAGAAGAATCCACTGAAGCTTTGTGCAAAGTCCTACTCCTTGAAGGAGAAAACTCGCTGTTTCAAATTCAATTAATTCAAAAAGAAAAAACTATTTTCTATACTCATTTTTCTACTCTGCTGTTTTTCCTGTATATTAATATGTTGACATTCTTTAAAAATCATAGATACTAAGCTTCTTCATGTTGTATGTTTAAAATATATGTTCCAAATTTATCACTTCTCATTTAATTTTACATATATTAACTTTTATACACTTACTATCATTAGTGTCTTACCAAAGTTTGTTATTTCTTCTTGGTTTTGCCTAAGTACTTCATATTTTTATTTTATGGGATCTGGATTTCATGTTTGCTTTGAGCATCTTTCCCTACTGCAAGAGTATAAAAATGTTCCATATATTCTTCTAATACTTTGTTTTCTAATTTAAATTCATAATCCTTGTATGTTTTGCATATCTTGTAAGATAGGAATCTAACTTGATTTCTAGCCAAATTGATAGCAAATTGTCTGAAGCCCATCTGTTCGCCAATCTATCTTTCCCCATTAATTTGGAACATGTTTTTAAACAACAAATTCTTCAATAGTTATGTGTGTGTATATATGCCTATTAATATGATTATCTGTATATACATGGGCATGAGTGAATGTGTCTGTGAGAGAAAAAAGAGAGTGAGTAGCCCTCATTAGAACATCTTTATATGTCATTTATATCCCCAGCCTGGCAAATATCAAAGGCATATGGGTCCACATGCACTAAAAACATAGCAGTGATGCACTCCAGGGATTTGTCACGAAGTACAGAGAGCATAAGCTTGAATTCACTACTTCTCAACAATTATCAGAATCTTGGTTACAGAAATAATTATTGAGGTTTGCCTAAAGTCTATGCAGATTTCCATTCCTGGATAATATAACCAATTTTGGATTAATCAAACCACAAGAACGTTGTTTTTGGACTGACTGCTTTTTCTTTCTGGTAAAATCATTTTGACTGTATTGCTCTTGGCCTGCAATCATCTAACTACTTAAGGGGCATTACAGACACACAGCTTCATGAGTTCTTGATTACCCTATACCCTGTAGGAACTCTTTCTGATGACAAAGGGGAAATTTTTCTCTGGTCCCACTTAGAGAAAGAATTGGGCTCCTCCAGGATAACTATAAACATTGAAATAACTGTGTTTTCCTCTTAGAGTTGGCCCTCAGAATATTTACAGATTTGTATCCATCATTCAGCTGATGAACCTCAAGCACTTTTTGTGTTAACTTTATCCTCAGATTCCCCAGATTCTTCTTCATTTTCAAAAACCTTACATTCTGTCTTGATTTCCTTATTTATGTTATTTTCTCACATAGTATGTATTCTGATAAACTGTCTTAAATATATTTTAGAAAAAGATGGGGCATAAGTAAATGATACAAAAATATTCTTTAGAATTTTTTTTCTGGGCGTTTTTCCTCCTTGGTAAGAGGTGAGTACTGGAGAAGACCAAGTCTTTCAAACCTGTCTATACTAGCTCAGAAAAAGCTTGTTTACATTCAATGGTATATTTAGACAGTAGAGTCTGGCTCTAGGTAATTTTATTAACTTACAAATCACTTTCCAATTGTAAACTTTGTGACCCTATTTTGTCTAATATCATTACATTCTTCTCTTTCTAAATTACACTTTCTTCCGTAAGTATTTGCCAAAGCAGGCAAGACCTACATGTGAATGGGCATAATACATGTTACTTGCCAAGGCAGAAAACAGAATATATTTTAATTTTGACATGACCTTCCTGCAAAGTAGCATAAAAAGGAAAAATAACTTTGTTTATTTGTTTAAATCCCACCTCCAAGTCTTGCCTTCTACCCCAATATTTACTTATGTCAATATTATTCCTGACCTTCGCCTAACATAGATCAATGAAAGCAAACTGCCTGGGCACCATTTTTCACGGGTATAATCTGTGTGTAAATAAGTATATATACAAAAATAAGCCTTTACTACTTTACCAATGTTCTTTTTGTAAATGAAAATGTTATTACCTCAAAACTAACAGCCTAGAACCAGATAACCCTTAGAGTCTCTTCTGACTTGGAGTCAACATGGAATTTACAGACAAAACATCATTTTTCCTGTTCTCTTTGGCTCACCAAAAAACTTCAATACCTTTTCTAAGACCTTGAAATATACTAACATGTTTTGAAATAGAACATTATTATATGACCCTGAGTTTTATGAAATAGGATCATAAATAAGAATCAATCAATGGAATTTGTGAAAAATTAGCATAGAATAGTACATTGGCATTTACCTTTGACCTTTTGGATAACTTGGTGAGCAGCCTTAAAGTCCATGACTTGTAATAGTTTGTAATTTTATGAGGCATAAATTTAATTGTGTGAGCTATGAATTTAGCAAGGAGCAGTGAATCGTTAATGACGATAACAATTTAACATACCAGCTTTTGTACATTGATGCACCCTTTTGGTTTTTCTGCTTGTCATATTTATATAATGCTGCACAAAAGTTCCTTGAAAACTACCAATATTTGAGCCAAAAGTTTTTAAAAAAGTGATGCAATCAAACATAAATATGAATTAATACTATGTAATATTTTTATGTAGTAAATAACCAATTACTTTTGGTTTTTATTCCTAATGGGTCTAAAAGAGTAACCGATGTTTTCTGTTTTTCTTTTTAAACGGAGTCTTGCTCTGTCACCCAGTCTGGAGTGCGGTGGCTAGATCTCAGCTCACTGCAACCTCTGCCTCCTAGGTTCAAGCAATTATCTTGCCTCAGCCTCCCAAATTACTGGGACTACAGGTGTGCACCACCATGCCCAGCCAATTTTTGTATGTTTAGTAGAGACGGGGTTTCATCACTTTGGCCAGGCTGGTCTCAAACTCCTGACCTCAGATGATCCACCCACCTTAGCCTTCCAAAGTGTTGGGATTACAGGCATGAGCCACCGCACCTGGCCCAAATATTTTCTGTAGAAGTCTTCCCTTATCTGCAGTTTCACTTTTCATGGTTTCAGTTACCCTTGGTTTGAAACTATTATGTGGAAAATTTCAGAAGTAAACAATTCATAATTTTTAAAGTATCCACTATTCTATGTGGCAAGATGAAGTCTCCCTCTGTCCCGCTCTGTCCTTCCCCCTCCTACCTGGGACATGAACCATCCCTTTGTCCAGTGGATCCCGTCGAGGAGATGTCTGGGTTATCATAATATCCTAGTGCTCTTGTACAAGTCACCTTTATTCTCCTTCATGATGGTCTCAATGTACGAGAGTAATGATGCTGGCATACTGTTATAATTGTTTTATTATTGCATTAGTTATTGCTATTATTCTCCTACTATGCCTAATTTATAAATTAAACTTCATCATAGGTATGTACATATAGAAAAAAGACAATATATGTAGGGCTTGGTATCATGTGCAGTTTCAGGCATTCACTGGGGGGTTCTTGAATCATTGCCCCATTCAGTAATGGAGGGTTAGTGAATGTAGCGAGTGATACATTTTATAGAGGAAAATATATAGTGTAATTGACTACAGGTCAGACAGGGTATCAGGATTTACCTATACATTTGAAGAATTAAAAGAGGATATCAGGACCTACCCATTTTATGTGCCAGGGGTTTATTCTATTTAGCACTTTATGCTTAGGGCTTAATTTTCATCAAACCATTTAATCGCAGAAAAGCAAAGTATTTATTTTTTAAAGACTCTGGTTGTCTCATCACAGAATGGTCAGAAATTAGAGGAGATGGAAAAACATCTGTGAAGGGGAAGAAACAACTTCTTGTTTGTTGTTTCTTGCCTCATTCCAGAACAACTCTCCAGGGCCTGGAATGCCAGCTCCAGGGCTCCTTAGGATCAGATGGGACTCTATTGCAACTGCTCTGCAGTTCAGCTTTTTCTCCTCTACAGACATAATTTTTTCCACTCCCCCACTGGTATTGGTACTTCTAGCACTCCCCAGTAAATCGCCTACCTCCTACGTAATATTATCTGCCTCAAATTCTGTATTGCAAAAACTTGACCCAGCTCACCAGTGGAGATTTGTAAAAATATACATTCCCAGACCTCATTCTAGATCTAGTAAAATCAAAGTGTCTTACAGCATGAGAAACTATTTAAGTTTCCTAAGTTACATGCCAAAAGTTTGCCTTAGGTAG
This sequence comes from Macaca thibetana thibetana, assembly GCF_024542745.1. Classification (NCBI taxonomy): domain Eukaryota; kingdom Metazoa; phylum Chordata; class Mammalia; order Primates; family Cercopithecidae; genus Macaca; species Macaca thibetana. The sequence goes on from NC_065585.1 coordinate 111,756,181, forward strand.
TTTTTATGACTATTCAAAGAGCAGATAATTCTTCTACTCCCAGTGAACTTCAAGGTCTCAAGACTACTTGCTGCCAGGTTGTTGACATATATTTTACATCTGTACAATCTAACCTAATACTTCTCAGGAAATTGTTTCCTTTAGTATCTATCATCTAATTTTCGCTATTTAAAACCTTGTTTGTTATACTTACATACACAGATATCAATTAATAGGTAATTACAAAGCTGAAGCTGTAACCTCTACTTTGTAGCAGTCAGACTGTTCCTTTTCTTTTTCCCCTTTTTTTAATACGAAAATAATTTGGAAATTATTTTCCTTTGGAAAAGGAATTTAGGTTAGGCACAGTCAATGTTCTATCTCCTATAATAAAGTGGGATGCTTGTTGCATTAAATATTTAAATACGTAGCAATCTCCAAATCTTGTTTCAGACTCTGTCACTATTATGTTTAAAATAAAGGCAATAAAAACAGAAATGATCATCAATTTCACTATTTTGTGATTCCCATTAGTAGTCATTTCTTTTCTTCAATAAAATTACAGCAACTACACTTACCACTTGTGTGATGAGACATTTTCCAAAACCATCTTTGTGAAGAAAATCTCTTCATCCTAACTGTAATAGCTGTATAAAACCAACGCCATTACACAAAGTCCTAAGGCAAACATTTGTAAATTGTGAAAATTCTTTAAAAATAAACCTATTTGGCCAACAGTTGCAAAAGAAAAAACTTAAAATGAGCACATATTTTTCCTTTGGCTGCTTTAAGCTCAATGAGTTTTCCATTTTCAGTTGCTTTCTTTAATATAAAGAGATTGGCTCTGGAATAAAACTAGCAAAAAGAAAGGTGAGCACTTGCTATTGAAACTGGGAGTCCATGTGCCAAGATCCAGAATGCTGTGCCTGGAAAAGTGCTGAGACCTCAAAACTTTAAAACATTTGTTTTTGCACAGAAATGCTGACACTACCTATCTGTATCAATTCAGCTCTGTGAGTTGTGTGGTGCAGTATCCTCCTTCCACTACCTTAGATATTCTGCCCAACTCCCAGAAACAAACAACAGAAAATTATTCCTCCGATGATGAGTTTTCTCATATGTTAGCTGGGAACATATGCCAAGGCATGTTCTCAGTATCAGAGAGAGAGAGAGAGCCTGGAGTCAATCATCTGGATGGCTCAGTAAATGCAATCCCAACACCACCGTCACCTCCTAATCCCCTTACATTTGGAACTGTTTCATAGTGAGGCAATCACCTGGAGAAAGGCTAGTGAATTGCAGACGTTGAACCAAATCTACATGTTTTTATACAGCCTGTGGGCTAAGAGTCATTTTTTATATTTTGAAATGGTTAAAAAAAAATCAAGAGAAAAATAACATTTCACAATAGGTGAAAATTACATGAAATTCAAATTTCTGTATCTATAAATAAAGTTTTACTGGAACAGAGCAGCCCTCATTTGTTTATGTACTATATATGGATGCTTTCACACCACAATGGCAGAGTTGAGTAGATGCAACAGAGAACTATGGTTCACAACAGCATAAAATATTTCTCTCTTGCCTTTTACAGAAAATATTTCCAGCCTCTGACCTAGAATGCTGTAATTTACAAGGTTGTTTTACATGCATCTCATTCAACGCAACGAAGTGGAGGGTATTACACAAATTCTACAGAAAAAAAAGACAATGGCACTCCAAGGTCTCATATAGCCAATATGAAGTATTTACTCAAATTCTTTGATTTTGTCAAAGAGCTTCTCTTACAAATAAGTGGTGTATCTCAACAGATAAATTTGGTAATGCTAATTAGTATTTGGTTTGTAAAAAAAAAAAAAAAAAAAAAAAAAAAAAAAAAAAAAAAAAAAAAAAAGTTGGCATCCTTTCATTTCTCAATACAACAACCAAAAGTAATTTGCATAAAATCAGGCACTTCAGAGTATTTCAGTTTGTGAAGGACCAAACTAAACTCTTGGAAATCATGTTCTGCCTGATGATATTAACTAACACACTTGCCACTCAAAGAAGAAACACAAGTTTCTCTCTTCAGCTCCTCAGGTGCTCCAGTACAGTGGAAAAGAACCCTGAACACATCATTTTTCCCGTGGACTCCTTCATATTTCTCATGCAAATACAGTAGATTATTCTGACAGGGTCAAACTCTCCTGAAATTGAGTTACTACAGCAATTTTTCTGAACATACCATTATTCATAGTATCCCCAGCCTGAACTAGTCAAGAAGAGAGTTTCATGTCTTCTCTAGGTTTTCTCTCTACGTTTTACACTTGAGTAGCTACACAATTTGTACTTTTCTTCTAATATATGAAGCTAGTATGACAGTCATGAAATGCCATGCCCAGCTAATATTACCTAATTATATAATATATACAATCACTATCAATTCACTTTTTTAAGTGTTTATGAATGCAAGGAGAAGAAAAAACTCTACTAAGAAAAGTGACCAAGCAAATATTGACTAAACTCCGGGAAGAATGACATTTAGCTCCTGCTTGGCCAATAACTACGTAAGTTTGGGGAAATCTTGAACTTCTCTAGGTCTGATTTCTCCACTATATGAGAAAAGAGACTACATGACCTCTGGAAGCCGTTTAAATTTTTAAAATTATTTCCACTTCTGAATGTATTTTGAATGCTCACTCAATCCAAGTAGGTCTGACTTTCTTCATTTCTAAATTAGAGATAGGACCTCCAGCCTAGGTAGTCAGTTACAGTAAGAAAATACATTTAAAGGACACAGTACTCCAAAGATATAATGATAATAGAGTACTTTGTGTTTGTAGATCATTTCATGCATGATAAGCAGGTCTATTACAATTAAAGAAGAGGCTATGCCAGGCACCATGGCACACATCTACAGTCCCAGTTACTCAAGATTGAGATGGGAGGATGACTTGAGCCAGGAGTTCAGAGGCTGTAGTATATAATGGTTATGCCTGTGAATAGCCACTATACCCCAGCCTGGACAACATATTAAGACTCCACCTCTAAAAGAAGGAAAAGAAAAAAGAGGCTTAAAAAGTGAGAGGAACCACACGAAAAGTGGAAATAATGTTTCTTGTTTTTGAAAGTTCTGCAAACCCATGACAAACTTCCTCTTGGTACACAAGGCTTTTCTCACACTGCTCACTTGAGGCAGATAACACCTGAGCCCTTGTTAGGTGTCCTCTGTCCTCTTTACCTACCCTTGGTTAACATAGACCAACAGGATGAACTGTGCTCCTTCAAAACCCAAAATAATAAGAAAACCACTCTAAACCAATAATCACTTTTCATAGTGATAGATCCCAGGAGGAAATCACACTCAATATCTTAAAATACAAAATATCATCTTTATTTCTTATTTTATAAGCTCAAGTTTAAGTTGTTAAGCAGTTTTACTGAGTTCCGCCTCAAGACCAAAATGTATAATCTCTAAGTTCATCAATATAAGATTTCTCAATTGTGAATATTTTCATATATCAATGTTGTTTTCTCAAAATGATTCTAACTACTGTTAAATTTTTTCAACACTATGACTTTATATATCACGGTCACCAAAATAGTTTACATTTAAGCTGATCAATCACCCTAGAGAGGGCTTAGCAGCATCACATTAACCTTTAAAAAGTTAACATTTTTAACTAACTATAAAAAAAGAAATGGGGGTAATATGGCAAAGGCATCTGACATTTGAGCCTGTTGCTCCTTGGTTCTTGTCTAAGCTCTTTTCATTAGGTCATGTAGATTATGGGTTAAATCTTTTACCCTATGTGTCTGGTTATTTGTCTGAACATAGAGTCAATAATAACAATCTTGGTCATGTTTGAGAGTCAATATAAGGGTACAATTAATTAAATCTGACGCTATTATGAACATTTAGATATAAATATAATTCAAAGAGAGCAAGGCTTGATAGGCAGTGAATTAAAAGAGAGCACTTAAAAGCAATAAAAAATTATTAGACTCATTTACTCATAGTAGACATTTGCAAACAATATTATGACAGACCCTGGGGACTCTGTGCTCACCGTGGAAGGACAGTGAACAATACTAGTGAGATGATAGGAAGGAGATGCATCCAAGCCTATGGGAGAATAGATGAAAGACATCCACATTAGACACTGGGGACATGACACTGATACCTAGTGTCAAAGAGCCAGGAAGAAATTAGTTACATGAAGAGGAAGAGGATAGAGAGATCTGGGAGTAAAGTAAGCCCACATGGAAAATTGCAGTGGCATACCATGGCATAGGGAACTAAAACTAGCTAGACCTGGTCTCAGTGGGCAGTGTTTTAGGGAAGCAGCCAGAGCCTGAGGCTACCAGGTCCTAACAGCCTTGTATGTCACACTAACGAGCTTCAACTTCAACCTGAAACCCTGAGAACTTGGTGGATGTTTGGAAAGATATAAGAGTGAGTGAAGGGGCAGAAACCTGAGAAAGATGGAAAATTTGGGAGTCTCTTGCAGCAATGTAGATAATAACCTATGAGTTCACACAGGAGAAACCCTGGTGAAAGGGATCATGATGCAACAAGGAATACTTAGTAAGAAATAGAAGGTGATCAAGTAGAAATTCAGCACAACTTCTTGTGATAACCTGGACAACTGAGGAGATGCAATATTACATAGCAAACACAGAAAAGGTCAAGAGAGATGGAACTGCAACATGCGTTTCACATGTGCCCCATGAGAATAGCATCACGGGTTCTGGCAAAAGAAAGAAAAAGGAAGAAAAAATTCAATGCTTGCTTCAAATGTTCAAACCAAAATGAAGAGGAGTGAAGAAAGCCATAACATAGCTTTAGTTTATTTCTTTTTTCCTGCGAAGAAAGATGTGAAAATTGTCAGAGGGAGAGGGTCAAGGGAACGGAATGATCTGATAGGAGGTGACACTCTTGAACGTGAAAACATTTTCAAGGATAAGAGATTCCAAAGATAAATTTTAAAAATATTCTATAGAAACTCCCAATGTTTGACTACCTAAATATATGCATAAGGTGGGGGGGCACAGATAAATTAGGAATTATGCCTATCTTAGTTCTAACAGCTAGCAGGATGAAAAACATTAACACAACTTTACTGTGTCAAACGCAGCAACAAATGTACCCACACAGGATTACAGCATCCTATGGAAATAATAGCCTACGTCTAATGTTTGGGGCATAATAAACACATTTGCAATTATGAGATTTTTTTATTCCCATACAAGAATGCAGAAACAAAGCCAAAATCCACTTTTCAAGAAAAAAAAACTTGGCAAAGTTTCCCAAACAGAAGCCCCACTTACACCAAATCTGGTACCACTGGGTGCCAGACATCCACAGCAGGCACCAGACGGTGGAGCTCCTATCGCTTGCTTCACAGATTGCTGTCTGGTTGCAATTTCTAGTCATATGTGATTTATTTGGTGGAGCAGAGAAAACCCCCCTGGCTTCCTTCTATCAGTTCTGCATCCCAGCTTCAGGAATCAAAATAAACATATTTATCCACAGAGATAGCTCCAGGTATTGCCTCTCTTTATCCATGAAACATTCCTTTACTCTTGTGCAAAGTATTGTTCAAGGAATAATTTAATTTACAAATTGTCAAGTAAGCACCTGGCTAAACAAGGGTGAGGAGAAAAGAAGCACCCTCAGTTGTCATCTTAACATCTAACTTTCATAAACTCCGCATCATTCCTTTCTTCCTTGATCTCTGCCTTTCTTTCATTTCTTGAATTAGGTCCAAGGACATTTCATAGCATGTCTTTCTTTTTTCTTTAAAAAATAAAAATAAAAATAAAAAAAAAACGGTTTGCCTAATGCAGGAACAGAAAACCAAATACTGCATGTTCTCACTTATAAGTGGGAGACGAATGATGAGAACACACGGACACATGGTGGGAACAACACATACTGGGGCCTGTCAAAACAACACACACTGTTGAGGGGTGGGAGGGAGAGCATCAGGAAGAATAGCTAATAGATGCTGGGCTTAACACCTAGGTGATGGGATGATCTGTGCAGCAATCCACCATGACACATGTTTACCTATGTAACAAACCTGCACATCCTGCACATAAAAGTTGGAAAAGAAAGACTCGCAAAATGTCAATTAATCATATACATATCTACTCAAAAATGTATACAATGTACCTGCAATGTATCAGTCACTCCACCTATCACCAGGAATAGAAAAATAAACAAGTCATATGACAAAGATAGCAAGAACATCTAATATGGAGAGATAATTAAATCATTAAAATACATTTTCATACATGCTATCAGAGAGATACAAAGAAGTGTTAAATAAAAATCCAAAAGGAATAAACTGGAAATATCTTTCATTAAACATGTATTTTTTCAAAGTTATTTTTTTCCATCACACTCACACAGAAATAAGGACATTCCAGAAGGCCTTTCCAGAGTGCAGTGTTTACCCTCCGTACAACTGACAATTTTGCACAAGATGTAAGAAAAGCTATGTCTAAACTAAAACCTTTCTCCTACTAAATCATGCCAAAAATCAGGATCTAACTAACAAAAAACATTTGTCTTTACTAAAAAAAAATCATAATCCCAGGGACTGAAAATTTACACATACATCATATGGTAGTCTCTGCAGATAAATTTCCATTTCTTCTTATCTTGACACACATCATGCGTGACTATGGCTCATCCTCCAGCATTTATGCCCCAGAAGGGGGTGTGCCATCATTTACATCAATACTTACTTAAAATAAATCCCAATTGACTTTCAAAATGGGGGAAAAGTAGTATAAGCATTCTTAAAAAAATGACCTTTCTAAAGTAACCGCAGCAATTTGATGCTTTCAAAGATCCATATTACTTAGGTGTTCTAAGATATAATTTTTTTAAATTTATTTATTATTATTATACTTTAAGTTGTAGGGTACATGTGCATAACGTGCAGGTTTGTTACATATGTATACTTGTGCCATGTTGGTGTGCTGCACCCATCAACTTGTCATTTACATCAGGTATAACTCCCAATGCAATCCCTCCCCCCTCCCCCCTCCCCATGATAGGCCCCGGTGTGTGATGTTCCCCTTCCTGAGTCCAAGTGATCTCATTGTTCAGTTCCCACCTATGAGTGAGAACATGCGGTGTTTGGTTTTCTGTTCTTGTGATAGTTTGCTAAGAATGATGGTTTCCAGCTGCATCCATGTCCCTACAAAGAGCTCCATTCTCTTACCCCTAACTTTGGGATGTAATTATTTCTTTTCCACAAACCTGAGAACTTCTCTGGGGGCCACACAGCTTCTAAATGATTTTTAAAAAACAAATGAAGACACAATTTCCAGAAAGAAATGTAGAATTAGCAGTTACCTTCTATACTCAGTTTAATTTTCTGAGCATTTCTCTCCTTTAAATGACAATTTAATTAAAGAATGTAAACAATTTTGTTTAAGACCCTGAAGTCATTTTTATTTCTCTGGCTGATAGGAAAGGATCTAACATATCAACCAAATGAGATTAAAGGAAGAAGGTATACCTGAAACTATCTTAAAGACAGGTTACCATAAATAGATATGTTTGACCAAGTTTTATCTTTAGAAGGGAATATAGACTAGAAAGAAAAGAAATGGCCACCTACCAGATTACCAGGGGAAATGAAACAAAACCAGGTGATCAGTTGGAGAGAGTTGTTTTAGCCAGATCACACTGATACACATAATCATTTTCTCAAGACAATTATGCATTCACCAAGGCAGTAAGTATTACTGATTGGAATATCCAAATAATATACGTATACATATACGTACACATATACATACATACACACGTAGCATCTTTTACCGTAATAACTAGTGTTTTCTCAACTTACTGTCGGATGTAACAAGAACCTACAATATAAGCAAATGCTCTTAATCATCACATATATTATGTAAGAAAAATCTCATTGTAGAAATATTTTTCCTTATTAGAGATATTTCTGCTTTTGCTGTTTCTCATTGGCTCTTTTTCTTGATTTCAAATAATCATTCCAGAGTATTCAGAATGTGGATCCCCTCAACAAGAAAGGCTTCTGTTGTTGAAATGTTGTACCTCTATATATAAAGTGTTCCAGTTGGATATGTCTTAGGTTTATTTCTCCAGTGGCATTATTTATGAGTATCAAGAGATAAAAACAATCAAACAATTGTGTACAAAGACTTTATCACAGAAAACAGAGAGTTGAGGATGGTACACAAATCCTGTTGCAAACATTCCAGCTTTACTTGGGAGTGCACAGTATTTATGGGAGTGACTGTTTCCTGCTGTAAAGTACAAAGCAGCTTAGGTCTTTGACTGCCCTGGGTGACTGACTGAGTGCATTAAAAGATTCCTATGAGAAGCATGCTTGATGCGAATGAATCCACATTCCACATACTACATCTAGCTACTGAGTCTAGTTGAACCCGTTATTCGAAGCAGGTACTTAGGGAAAGACAGGGGATGTAGAATTCTTATTTATAATCGACACTCTGTTCTGTTAATACTAAGTGATTAAAGGAAGTAAATTGGAACACAACTTCAGACAAAAAAAAAAAAAATATATATATATATATACACACACACACACACACACACACATATGTAGAACTAGCAGTTATCTTCTAGACCACTTTAGTTTTCTGGGTATTTAACTCCTTACAAAAAATGATCCTCAGCAACAGATATCCATAAGGTTAAAAAATGGGAACTATCTTGTTTTTAAGAGAGTCAAGACATTTTTATGTCTCTGACTGATAGAAAAAGATCAAACATGTTAACCAAACTGGAATATAAAATGATGTCTATATCTACACACACATACAAGACTAAAAGACACATTAATCACAGCATTAACACAGTAACCATGGCAATATGTTTCCAGAGTGGTAATTCCCAACCATGATTTTTCAAGAACTTGGAATATTCCCAGGTATCTCTAAGATTGCCATGAAAAGTATCATCACCGACAATAACAACGAAAATGCCACTTTTCATTCAGCTAGGTTACAACACTTTGGAAGGGGCATTAAAATGACAAAAAAAAAAAAAAAAAGCATCACCAAAAATTAAACTGTTTTAAATTTTAAAAGATTATAAATCACTTCTTTTAGGACAGTAAATATAAAGCCGTGAGTTCTGTGCAAATAGCATAGGATGATACGGCTTGTTCTTGGGGAAGTGAATGTGCTTCCCCATTCACTTTTCATGGAAAACTCAGTGTTTCATGGGAAACTCAGTGCATGTCCCACTTTGTAAGATCGGAGGAGGGACAATTCAAAATGGTAAACAGTGATCTTCAGTGCCCTTCCTACATGTCCTCCTATAAATAAATTTTCTCTTCTCACCCAGACCCCCATGTTAACACAATTTTTTTTTTTTTTTTTTTTTTTTTTTTTTTTTTTTTTTTTGAGATGGAATCTCATTCTGCCGCCCAGGCTGGAGGGCAGTAGTGCGATCTTGGCTCACTGCAGCCACCACCTCCTGGGTTCCAGTGATTCTCCTGGCTTAACCTCCCAAGCAGCAGGGATTACAGGCATGCACCACCACATGCAGCTAATTTTTCTATTTTTAGTTGAGACAGGGTTTCACCACATTGGCCAGGCTGGTCTCAAACTCCTGACCTCAAGTGATCCACCCGCCTCAGCCTCCCAATGTGCTAGGATTACAGGTGTGAGCCACCGCACCCGGCGAAAATCCTGTATCTGCTCTATCATCAATACTTATTTTTCTCCAAGCTTTTCCTTTAAGAAACTTAAAATGATAGAACAGGAAGAAAAGAAAGCAGAGATGAAAAAGTTGGTTGTGACTTTTATTAACAGTTCAGCCACGAACTGTAAGTATTACCTTGAGGAAGTATTTTCACTGTTCTAAGCTTTATTTTCTTTAACCCATGAAATAGAGACTGTACTAAATGTTCTAGCTCTGACATTTTCTGAACATTTCAGGCATAGCTTATTTTAAATTATAGAGTTATGATCTTTATCTGATAGCATTACCATTTGATTAAAGTTGCCAGTCTTCAAGACTTTACCCTAAAGATTATGCCTTTTAACAATTAGAACAGTATTTCGACAGTAGTCTTCTAAATATTTCAATGAAACTTTCTAAAGGTACATAAAAATACACAGAAAAAAGCCAGAGCTGAGGGACATCATATTTACTTTTTAAAAAGGTAATATATGTTATTAAGGTAAGGATTGGCTGATAAAAGAATTTGTAAGTGGAGGCTAATTTTACAGTGTAAATCTTACTGTTTTTTTTGTCCTTCTCTGATAATGTTTGAAGGCCAATGAAAGCACTGTAGATATTAACATATGTGATTTATGAACATGACTTGGTCAGCATCATGCAAATAAAAAAGAAACACAAAGAAAATAATGTACCCTAGAAACTGAACAAAATATAAAAAAACAGACAATAATAACAAAAACCCAAGGGAATTGGTGGGTGGTTCCATAAAGCAGCTGTCTGATGCTGGTATATGCCCCAGAGGACAATCTCTCCTGAAATACACACTCAATACAGTTTCTCCCTCTGACTATCATTACATATTGGGTATTTATGAAACTGTCTGTCAGGTTATGAAAATCTAACTGGAAGTATTATTCATATCAATTTCATTCATGCTATTGCTATCAGGACACAAAGAAACTTCCACTAGCTTTGGGAAAAATAAATGACACGTTTTCTTTAAAAATTAAAAGCACTGTCTTAAAACTATGTATTTAAAATTCTAAATATATATGACTTTCAACTATATTTACATGAAACAATAATTCATATGTCAGGTAAAACCTCCCTGCCCTTTGATACCTAGAAGATTGCCTTGAGCCTCCAATCCCAACCCATGTAGTAGTTCAAAATAAACACTTCCCATTTTCTCATGCAGAATGACTTACCCTGCTAGGAGGCTCTATCCTCAAAGTCGCTCACCTTTAATCCCAAGCGACTTACCAAGTTTTGTTCCCCGCACTCAATACAGTTCCTTCCCTAAGAGTAATTATGGTGCCAACTGGTTATAATGATGATTTTTTTAAATCTTGACAAAAATAATTAAATTCATAATACAGAAGTTAAATAAGAAATTGTACTGTTAAGAACAAATTTAAGTAGAAGACTATTACATATTTATTTCTTTGATTCAATTATATTAACATTGTTTCAGAGACTTATATAAACTTATCATTATTCACACCTCTGTTAGGAAGCTGCTCTGTACTTTTATTAAAAACTTGAAAGCAGCCCATATATTCAAGTGAACTCTGAATTGAATAGCTAGACTTTCTCTTAACCTAATCATGGATCATTTATCTCAATTAAATTGATTCAATTTTTCTTTTCTTTTTTTTTTTTTTTTTTGAGATGGAGTCTGCTCTGTCACCCAGGCTAGAGTGCAGTGGTGCAATATCCGCTCACTGCAAGCTCCACTTCCCTGGTTCACGCCATTCTCCTGCCTCAGTCTCCCGAGTAGCTGGGATTACAGGTGCCCACCACCACGTCTCGATTGCCCAACCTCATGATCCACCCGCCTCGGCCTCCCAGAGTGCTGGGATTACAGGTGTGAGGCACCGCACCCGGTCTTTTCTTTGTTTTTAAGAATTCGTCAATCTCTGACCTAAATCTATGCACATGCACCTTTTTGTCAAAGAAACTTTATCTTGTTTCTACCTCTAATATTACATTTTTTACAGGTTTTTATTCTCTAATTGTATTCTATTCAATAAACACAACAAATATTTACAATTCAAGACTTTATCATGACCATAATTATAAGTTTTATATTAAATTGACATCCTTAATCAATTACATATTCATCCTTTCATAAATATAGCAATAACTCTGGGTTTCATTTCTATGATAAGTGAAATGTCACTGGTAGAAGAAAAATGCAGAGACAAAAATATTCTTTGAAAGGTATTTTTTATTTACAAAATTTAAATATTTGCAAGGATCCTTGACAAATGGGCACAGCGGGTATTTACAGAAAAAACCCACAAGGCTACTAAAGTTACCATTAGCCTATTCATGGTAGAACAGTTTCTTCATTTTTTAATCATATCTTCAAGGGTCATCACAAATGTGTAGATGTTAGTTTTGCAAAATTCAGGGAACGAATTGTTTCAATGAGAGAGTTTGCAACTTATAAGAGCTCAAGCCTTCCTTAATTTGAGGGAATAGTGCTAGATAAGGTGATAAACAGGAGATAGATAGATAGACAGACAGATAGATGAATTGATAGATATATGGATAGATGCATATAGATAAATTTATCTCAGGAAGCAAAGTGTGTTTTACTTCCTAACTGTGGTACACAGTATCCTTAGTCATAACAGCACAACGAGGATCACTTTTCTCACATAGAACTCTAAATTCAAGCATTTTATGATCACAATGGTAACAAAGCAGTCCATGAATGCGGAGAACTTACCAAAAATGAAAACTAGATAACAATCATCAGGATTCAAAAGGAAAAATGGAGGAAAAAAAGTAAACATGCTTTACCCACCATACCATTCTAAACCCTGGCTAATTTTATAGCCTAAAAATCCACACGTCCTTTTAAACTACATACATGACCACCAATACAAAAAAAAATCCTAATAAAATAAACAAAATTAATCCCAAAATGTCAGTTTTCAAATTCCAGTATGAACAAGGCATCAGAATAAAGAAACTTCCACTTGCTGGGTATTATACAAAAGCAAAAAGAAAAGATAAAATGAGGAAAAAAAAAAAACTCCTTAATCATAAAACTTAGAACAGATATAATGTTCAAACTTCCAAGCATGTATAGGCTCCCAAAAGCAACTGATATTGTAGAGAAAAACCATTATAAAGAAACAGAGAATAGTTGGTTCTTCAAGGGCAAATTTCCAAAGATATTGGCAGAAATATTTTCTCAACATGTGCTGCACCCTGAAATGCTAAAACTGTATTTTTGGTATACTAAACTATCCTGCCAATAGGGCAAAAGTCTGATAGAAGCAAAAGGAAATAAATTAAGGAGAAAATGAAGTGAAAAGTGAGGTTAAGTAGCTTACCAGGAACAGTTCTCAGAAAATACCAAAAAAAATACACCACCATGGAAAAGAAGTTACAATAGCAGTAGAAGATACTATTAGTATCTTCTTCTGCCTCTGTACCTCACCATGTGTTAAAAATTAGAAGGAGTAGCCGGGCGTGGTAGCTCAAGTCTGTAATCCCAGCACTTTGGGAGGCCAAGGTGGGCGGATCACAAAGTCAAGAAATTGAGACCATCCTGGCTAACATGGTGATACCCCGTCTCCACTAAAAATACAAAAAAATTAGCCAGGCGTGGTGGCACGTGTCTGTAGTCCCAGCTACTCAGGTGGCAGAGGCAGGAGAATGGCGTGAACCCGAGAGGTGGAGCTTGCGGTCAGCCGAGATTGAACCACTGTACTCCAGCCTGGGTGACAGAGCAAGACTCCATCTCAAAAAAAAAACAAAAAAAATAGGAGTATAGCAGTGAGTACGACTGGCTGCTGAAGCCTCCTAAATACAGTTCAAAGTAGAGAGGCAGAAAAGAAAGAAGGATGGATGGATGCATGGATGGATGGATGGATGGATGGATGGAGAGATGATTGATTGATTGATTGATTGATTGATTAATAGACAGACAGATTGAACAAGGGGCCATATTAGCAGAAGGACACTGTCTCTGTGGAAGCACCTAATGAGAGCACCTTTAAGATGTGAAGTTTAGAAAGCTGCCTGAATCTTCCCATCTCACAAACACCTCTGCTAATATACTTAAGGCATGAAGACCCAATTCATTCAGTATTGAGTATTAGCAAAGAAGATGGAACAACATTGATACAAGGTCACTATAAGAAAAAAATTGGAGAAAGAGCAGTAACACTTACCAACAGACAAGAGCACAAGAATTTCCTCAATGACAGAATGAAAAGTCTAACCAAAATTTTTGTCATTAGTATTGTAAAATAAATGAAGCAACTGCCTTTAAAAGAAAGATCATGGGCCAGGCGCAGTGGCTCACACCTGTGGTCCCAGCACTTTGGGAGGCCGAGGTAGGTGGATTACGAGGTCAGGAGATCAAGACCTATCGTGGCAAACATGGTGAAACCCCATCTCTACTAAAAATACAAAAAATTAGCCAGACCTGGTGGTATGCGCCTGTAGTCCCAGCTACTTGGGAGGCTGAGGCAGGAGAATTGCTTGAACCTGGGAGGCAGAGGTTGCAGTGAGCTGCTGAGATTGTGCCACTGCACTACAGCCTGGGCGTCAGAGTAAGACTCCACCAAAGGAAAAAAAAAAAAAGGAAGATCATGAAGAAGAAACAGGAAGTCCAGAGGAAACACTCAAATACAACCCATCAGAGCTCAAGAAATAATAAGGTGAAATTGCGGAAATAATAAAAAAAAAAAAACTACAGAAAATAGAATAAGGAACATAAAGGCTAATTTAAAAAAAAGGAGAACAAAATAAAATGAAAATAAATAAAGACTTGAAAAGAATGAGAGACTAGATGACAGTTATAGAAGACAGGCAAAGTAAATACAACAAACATATTTGGAGTGTGTTATTTATGTCCCTCTAAAATTCATATGTTAAATCCTAACTTCCAAGGCCATGGTATTAGGAGATAGGAACTTTGGGAGGTGATTAGGTTATGTGGGCAGAGCGTTTATGCATGGGACTACTGTCCTCACAAAAGAGAACCCAAAATTTCCTTGCTCCTTCCATTACGTGAGGATATAGTGAAAAGACAGAATCTATGAACCAGGAAGCAGCCATCACCAGACACAGAATCTGCCAGTGCCTTTATCTTGGACTTCTCAGCCTCCAGAACTATAAGAAATAAATTTCTGTTGTTCATAAGCCACTTAGATTATGATAATTTGTGATAGCAGCCTTAACAGACAAAGACAGAGTACTTAAAAAGGAAAAACAGAGAGACATAAAGACAATTTAAAGATATAAGCTCCCCAATATTCTTTGAAATAAAAGAATACTATACATATTGAAAGGTACACTGGGGGCAAGGAAAAATTAACCCAGTATAGACAACCCAGACAGTTATTGAACTTCCAACGATAAACAAAGAATATGTAAGGCAGCCCAGCAAAAACAGCAAATTATTTATAAGGATGAAAATCAGATTTCTCTACAGTTGCATTTAACACCATGCAACATGTATTAACAGCACCATCTACAAGATCCTCAGAAAAAGAAAGTTTGAGTCAAGTTGTCCTTTAGGAATAAATGCAAAAAAAAAAAAAAAAACAACTTTTACATACAAAAATGATTTAATCTTTCTTGATGACAATAGTAGGTGATCTTCAGCCAAATAAATATGACTGGGGAAATAATGGAAAAGATTTGAGGGTTGGAATGACCAAAAAAGAATGTTAGTATTATGTGCTCTACCAAGTAGAACCGGTACAATTTTAAAAAATGGGAAGGAGGGGAAAAGAAATTAGGAAGTTGAAAATGTTTGTTGATTATTTTACTAAAATTCCTGGAAATCAAGTAATAACATTAAAGCAGGTCAAAAAAACTGACAGAAGTACAAACATATTTTACAAAAAGGTTAACAACAAAATTATAAAGAGAGCCAATAGAATAAATATGTCACCTTCACACATATCAGAAGTATGCTTAAAACAAAGGGAAGTATACAGACAACATAATGAAAGACGATTAAAGAACATAAAGCAAACGTGAAAGCAAGAAATTTAATATATGGCAGCACTCAGAACAAACATACCAACTATATCAGTATCAATAGATTAAACTTACTTGTTAAAATCAAAGATATTTAGATTGAATGAGAAAGTAAAACCAAGCTCAATACTGTTTAAAAGAATAGCTTTTACAATTATTGATTCACAATAATTAAAATTAAAATGTGGACAAAGATATACTGGCAAAATGGAAAAGAATCCAAATAGATGGACTTATTTTTCATATTAGACAAGCAAGAATTTAGGCCCAAAATGATGCAAAAAACAACATTGTATAACTCAAGAGGATGTAATTCACAAAAAATTGTAATGAATAGCAAAGTATGCACAAACATGAAATTACAGGAAACAAGAGACAGAAACACACTAGTGAGAGGAGAATAATTCTCTTGTTTCAAGCTATGAGAACAGAGTAGCATCATTAATGTGTTATGGATGTTTGATACATCAAAAATACTTTATATCAGAAAAGACCTATCTTCTTTTCAACAATCCATATTTATGGATATATGGAATATTTATTAAAATTGATAACATATGAGGCTATAAAGAAAATTTCAGAAATAGGCAAATTCTAGAAATAACAGAGAAAACATACTCTTAATATACTAAATATAGAAATTGATAAAACTGGAGAAAAATAAAAATTTTCTCACATGGAAGTTTTAAAACCCCCTCCAAAACAATTCCCTCTTCAAAGAGTTATGCAAACTGATATATCTGAATATATACTATTAATGGAAACATCATACCTGAATTCATGAGCTATAGCTAAAGCACTTCCCAAAGGAAAACTCAGAGCATTTAATTTTTATTAAAAAATTTAAAAGAATAATGAAAAGAAGGGAATTGAGCTTCTGAATCAAATTTATAGAAAAGAATAAAAAACAATAGAAAAGGAGAAAAGGGTAGTTAATATTTATGGAGTTAGGGAAAAAATAGAATAAATTTTAAAAATTGGTTTTTAAGAAAAATATTTAATGTATGAAGCACAGCTAAATTATTCAAGGAAATACGAACAAACTACAAACATGAAAATAAGAATTTTAAAAGCCACAAAAACAAAGAAAAATACAAGAACCAAAAGAGACTATTTTATTCAACTCTATGCCAAAATAAATTTGACCTGGATGAGATACGTAATTTTCTAGTAATGTATAATTCACCAAAACTGATCCCAGAGGATATAGAAACTCTAAATAATCTGATTTCAACAAATGAGTTAGAGAAATGTGCCAATTATTAATACTCCAAAACTCTAGGCCTTGGAAGTTTTCTAGGAAAATTCCACCACATTTTTAAAGAACAGTGAGTTCCAGTGTTTTAAAATAGCCCCAGAACAAAGAAAAACAAAATTAAAAAAAAAAAAAAAAAAAAAAAAAAAAAAAAAACTCTTCTTTCCTCTACAAAAGAAAGTAACACTAAAACACTAATACCAAAACTTTATAAAGACTGCACAAAACAAAAACAGCTGACAGATCTTAGGTATGAATATCATGAAACATTCCCAGAAGCACTTGAACAAATAATTCATTATATGAAATGTGACTTATTCCAGGGAAAGCAAGAATGGTCAAATATTGTAAAACCATTAATGTAATTTATATTAATATATCTAGAGATACACAGCACATCATAATTTCCATAGACAAAAAAGGTCTTTGACCAAAAAAAAAAAAAAAAAATCACTTGATTTTAAAAAATAACCTAAAATGAAAAAAGGACTACAGTTGAACCTTGAACAACATGGGTCTAAACTCCAAAAATCTTACATGCAGATTTTAAAAAATAAATATACATAAAAATTGCTTGGAGCTGTGCAGACTAGAAATACAGAAAAAATTAAGAAAAACGTGTCATGAATACATGAAATATGTGTGTTGATTGACTATTTAGGTTATCAGTAAGGCTTCCAGTCAATATTAGACTATTAGTACTTAAGTTTTTGGTGAGTCAAAAATTATATGCAGATTTTCAACTGCACTGGGGGTCGGTGCCCCTAACCCTCCAACCCCATTGTTCAAGGGTCAACTATAAATGTGGATTCATGGTAATAAAAGGGCTATGTGTAACAAAAGACTCAACAATAAAATGGCTTTAAAAACAATTATGTTTGTTTTTTCTTTCGCAATTAACAATTGGAAATTGTTCCAGGGGACTAGTCTGTTCCACAAAATGATTCTGGGACCCAGGTTCCCTCCATCTTGTGGTTTGCCATCCCTGAGAGCCTTGTTGTCCTTTACATAGTTGAGGCTGGGTTGCCATCACTTCTGGTTTCCTGCCAGCAAGAAGGGAAAAGAAAGGATGTGGAAGAAATGGCATGTGTCACTTTAACCTACGTTACAATGGCAAGAACATGGGCACACGTGAATCACAACGGCATGCTTAAATACCAGCTGGGCTGAGAAATGCATGTCTTAAGGAGGTGTTCACATGTCCAGCTACAACTCTAGGACTGTACAGATGGATACTTCATTAACATAATAAAATACATCCAACTCAGACCAAAAACCATCATCACGCTTTATGATAAAATTTTAGAATCCCAGAAGTCAGAAACAAGAAAAAGATGATCACCGATAATATTTAAAGCTGATCCCTAGGTACGATCCAAAGCAATTAGACGAGTCACAACAAATCAGATCTATACAAATTTGGAAAGAGGAAAACAAAGGAATTATTTACTACAGAGGCTATGATTATACACCTGGAAGATAAAAGATAATTAACTGAAAAACAACTACAAGCAATAAAAGATGGGTAAAATAGAATTCAAAATCAACATATAGAAATCACTAACAATGGTGATGAAAAAGATAGAATACTAAAAGACAAAGTTGATAAAGTTGATGTGCAAGATTTATATGATGATTTGAAGCACCATTAGAGGAAACAAAGGGAATTACACAACTGAAAAGGTAATATAATTTTCAAAATAAATTTCAACATCATAAAGACAGCAATTTAATTTGAAAATGTAATAAAATCCTATTTTTAAAACACCAGTTGTTTGAATAAAACAAGTTAATCTGGAAGTTTATAAAGCAAAAAGAAGAAAAGAAGAATATTCGGAAAAACTTTTAAATAGGAAAACAGACAGCTTAGCAATTTCAGTTATTAAAGGTAGTTTAGAAATTCTAGATGTTAAGACATATAGTCCCTGAACACTGACACATAAATAAACAGATAAATGAGATTGAATAGAAAATCCAAAAGTACTGCTCAATATAGAGAAGAATTTAGTGTATAATAAGGGTAGTATCTTACATCAGTGGGGAAAAGACAGTCCATTCAATAATTAAGTCATATAAAGAAAAAATAAGCTTCTTACTACAAGCCAATTCCAGATGAATCAGAGATTTATGTGATACTAAAGATAACACAAAAGTACAAAAAATCCCAGGAGATTTCCTTTGTAATCTTGGAATGGGGAAGCTTTTTCTAATTATGACTAAAAATCCAGAAGTCACGAAGAAAAATAAACTAGAGAAATTCAACCAATTCTTCAGAAAATAACAAACAAACAAAAACAAAAATAGAAAAGATGATACTCAAAACACAAATGATATAATTCTGAAACATTTTTTACTTTCTATCACAGGAAAAGGTGCAATTTAGACAAAGCCTATAGAAATAAATAATAAAAAGATCAACAAAATATTGGAACGTTGAAAAAAGTAAAAGATACGAATCGTGTATAGAAAGAGGAACATCACTCAAATATATGAAAATATATTTTACTTCACTCATAATAAGAAAAACATAGGTTAAAAATTTGCTAATGTGTTATTTTGTATTTATCACATTGGCAAAATGCCAAAGGCTGACAACATGCTCTATTGGTAAGGCTGAGGAGAAAGGAACAATCTCATATAAGCCTGGTAAGAGCATAAGCAAGCACAATGCCTATATGAGGGTGATTTGATAATGTTGATCAACATTCAAATACTCATACTCTAACCTAGCAATTCCAATGCTGGGAAATTATCCTACCATATAAAACTATGCATATATAATATTCTTTGCAGTATTGTTTATAATATCAAAAGATTTGAAACTAGTCAAATATACATGAATAAGGGAATTGTGAAATATGCATATATTATGGTACTTCAGTGCAAGGAAATGATATGCAGCTATAAAAAATTAAGAAACATCCCTATGTATGTATATAGAAATAACTATATTATGTTAAGCAAGAAAAAAAATCAAGAGGCAAAATATTCATAAAATGTGCTACATTTTTTATAAAAAGTAGGAGAATAAGAATCTATGTTTATTTTAGGTTTGTATATGCAGAAAAAACTCTGAAAGGACACATAAAAAACAAGTAACAATAGTTCTCATGGGGAAGGGATGGGGAGTAAAAGGAGCTGGAAAGATGGGGATGTAGGACGGAAATCTCTTACTATGTACTCATTTACGCTTTCGGATTTTTGAACCATATGAATATATTATTACCTATGCAAAACATGCAATCCACTTAAGGTCGAAATTTAATTTTAATTTACTGCTCTTGTTATAAGGAGTTTGAGAAGATGTAAAATATGTTAAACCAAATTTAGCCTCTAAGACGTACTTGAACTCAGTCATCAGACACGAAACAAGCAACTGAACATCATGTGGCCATTGTTCCCGGGAGCTCGTAAAACTACCGTAAAATTGTTTTTATTTTGGCATTAGATTACCTCCTTTTTTAAGCAGGAATCACAGCAGTGTGGGATTCTCTTTCTGAAAGCATAGAGTATTAATATACATAGCTTCAGTGGTGGAAAAATGGGTATTTTTACTGTTCACAAGGTAGGTGAAAATCCTAGCTCCCTAATTATCACTCTTTAGCAGAGACTAATTGGGAAGAAAGCCAAGAATACGAATGCAGAATAGAGAGGAAAAAAGTTCTCTCAGCAGAGAAACAGTGAGTCTTGATAGCTTTTCAATGATTTTATTCATCAAAATAGAATCATCTTGTCACAACATTAATTTTCTACAATTTACTTTGATAAAGCAGGGAACACAGGCTTTCTCCATAAATTATTATTTTCCAACTTTCATCCTATCTCATGTCCTGCAGTGGCAAGATTGGGTAAGGAGTACGGGGTGTGGGAGTGGGGAGGAGATGACAGATAAAAGAGCAAAAGAGAGAGATTTTCAGCGTGCAGAAGGCCGTTTTACAAAATAAAAACAAAAACAGGCTGGGCGCGGTGGCTCACGCCTGTAATCCCAGCACTTAGGGAGGCCAAGGCGGGTGGATCACGAGGTGAGGAGATGGAGACCATCCTGGCCAACATGGTGAAACCCCATCTCTACTAAAAATAGAGAAAAAAAAAAATAGCTGGGTGTAGTGACGCACGCCTGTAGTCCCAGCTACTCAGGAGGCTGAGGCATGAGAATTGCTTGAACCCGGCAGGGCGGAGACTGCAGCGAGCCTAGATCATGCCACTGCATTCCAGCCTACCGACAGAGAGAGAATCCGTCTGAAAAAAAAAATTAATAAATAAATAATAAAAAAAATAAGATTAAAAAAAAAAATCTTGCTCTCCTCACATAACTACAAGTTCTGTGTAATGTTTGTGGAATTTTATTTCAAAATATCTTAAGGCTTGTCTTCAAACAATGAATCAGAAAAATGTATGTATCTACTTTTGGTGAGTTAAAGAAAAGTCACCAGAATTTTATTTGAGAGAGGGGATCATAGCAATTTTTTCTTTTTTCTTTTTTTTTTTTTTCAGACAGAGTCTTGCTCTGTTGCCCAGGCTGGAGGGCAGTGGTGTGATCTCGGCTCATTGCAACCTCCGCCTCCCGGGTTCACGCCATTCTCCTGCCTCAGCCTCCTGAGTAGCTGGGACTACAGGTGCCCGCCACAATTTTTTGTATTTTTTCCTAGAGATGGAGTTTCACAGTGTTAGCCAGGATGGTCTCGATCTCCTGACCTCGTGATCCTCCCATCTCGGCCTCCTAAAGTGCTGGGATTGCAGGCGTAAGCCACCGCGCCTGGCCCTGAATCATAGTAATTTTTCTAACCCCCCAAAAAATCATGAGTCTTAATAGTGAGCTTTCAGGATTTGCTGCAAGACCAGGCATGGTGGCCCACGTCTGTAATCCCAGCACTTTTGGAGGCCGAGGTGGGCAGATCACTTGAGGTCAAGAGTGGGAGACCAGCCTGGTCAACATAGTGAAACCGTGTCTCTACTCAAAGTACAAAAATTAGCTGGGTGTGGTGGCACCTGCCTGTAATTCCAGCAACTCAGGAGGCTGAGGTGGGAGAATCTCTTGAACTCAGGAGGCAGAGGCTATAGTAAGCCGAGATGGTGCCACTGCAGTCCACCCTGGGTGACAGAGGACTCTGTCTCAAAAAAAAAAAAAAAAAAAAAAAAAAAAAATGAAGATTTGAGATTTATCGGAGACTTCGAGTAAAAGGTCAATAGGTCAATATTTGAGTGTATATTACCTGAAAATACCAAATCACCACCCAGCTTCCCACACCCTTACCATGTAAATTACAGTAATGCTCTACTTGCTTGGAGGTTATTTAGTAACATTCTGTATTATATAGATCATAGATAAGAAGTCAGAAGTCAGCCAATAATAAAGGTATCCAAACAGATAAAAGAAAAAAAAAGTTCCAAGTAAAGTACTTCATTTATGAGATCTTATTCGAAGTCTATTTATTTTTACTTAAGCTAAAAAATCTAAGTTTATTAACCTACAACAAACTGAAAAATGACATTAGAAAGGTAAGTACTTCTATTTGGATACAGGTACAGCAGAAAAGACAGACACTGAAAACAATTAGGAAAACATAAAAGCCACTAAAAAAATCAGAGTATACAAAAACACTAGAAAGGCATAGCCTGGGTCAATTTAATAGAAGGGCAAATAGTTCTTAATACCTAAACTGTCTAGTAGAAATCACTGTCTTACAACTTATTTATATTGTGTATAACATCCCTAAATTTTCAAGAAAGGATTTCATTGTGTTTAGATTTATTCCAGAAGCACGTAATATAATAGAATTCAAAAAACTGGTTAAATTTTAGAGTTTTAAGCTAAAACATTTACAGCATAGAATTTCTAAACTAGATATCAGGCCCATATGTAGAGACAGTCACATTTGATGATCTGACAGCACCTTTGTAGAAATACAGGCTAACTTAAGCCAAGAAACTACTTTGCATAAACCTGATGTATGTCAGAGAAAGGAAAGTCATTGGATTGGTTGAAGCCCAGCAGTAACAATTAGGAAGCATTGGAGATTCATTTAAGTAGGGTAGCAACAGTAAACTGAGACCCTAGAAAGCTAGCACATCTTACAAGAGCCAATGAAGGTTTTAGGCAAAATGTGTGGAAGGCAAAGTGTTTAAGAAAGATTAATTAGGCAACATTGTACAAATCAGACGAAAACAGAGAGATACTAAAAAAGTAGGAAATAACCTCCTTTCCTCTGTGGCAATAAGCTAAGAGCACAAATATTTGAGTATGCATAATTTATTGAAGATGTCTCAACATTCAGATTCCTGACCAAAGGAACAAATGAATAGAAGAGAGTGCTGCATTATCCTCAGCCCACAGCTTTATCTATTTCAAGTCTACAGACCAGTTTCTTGTACTCCCCTGGGAATATAGACATAAACTTGAGGATATGGTTGCTTTAATGTCTCTCTATAAGGTCATATGTGCTAATAGCTCACACATTTAAGCAAGACATTTGTAACTCATTTTAAATGGTGCAATTGTCCGATAAATTGTTTGAAACTTTTAAAAATCTTCAGTGTTCCATAAAAATAAAAGCCTTTTCAGAATAATTGAAACCAGCAATGCAAAACAAATGTATTTCCTTGATAAATTTAGTTTTAAGTGAGCTTTAATTTATATGCTAAATTTTTTAATTTAGTTCAAGTTTTGGCAGAGACATGTTTATTTTAATTGCTGGCCTTCAAAATTCTAGCTTAGGAATAAACATCTGCTCCTTTCCAATTTTCTGCATAAAATGAGTAAATTTCTATAAGTTGTAAATGAGGGCTGTAGACACACTATATTGCTTTTGGAAAGATTACAAAATTGCAGCAGACACTTTATGTGAATTCCATATGAGAGATTTTATAGCATGGTATGCACTACCCTTTCATCTTAACTAAGGTTCTTAGATCTATTTGTATTTAAGCTGTGTATTGGTAGAAAGAACATACTAGATGAGCACCTAAATGTAGTACTTAAATAACCTTCTTTGGAACACTTGTTGGGCTCCCTCATAAATTTTGAACTCTTCTCTTTGCTTTATATAGATTTACAGAACAAATGGATTCTTTCTGCAAGACCAAAATTTCTCAATGGAAAAGCATAAACACAGTCTCAGCCCATCTATATTACAGGCCTTGTAAACAATTTGAGAAATGCTACTAATAATAGACAATGTGCATTTCTCCAGCTATAGCCTTGGAGGAAATCATCAAAACTTTCAGAAATTAAAATTATAGCTGCTCCAGAATCATGGGGTGTGAAAATAAGATTTTAAAAAATAAAGTAATAGCTGTTGAGACGTCATAAGAGGTTACATCCACCTTTTGCAAATACTGAATACTGAGAAAATCCAATTCCTATTATTAAAATGTTTTCCTCTTTCAACAATAATGGCAACATTCATGAGGGCACTGCTAAGCATGCTTGTAGCCATTAGAACCAGCCAGTCGTAGACTGGATAGCAATGACCAATGGCCGTTAATATGATTGAAAATGGCAATTAACTGGGACTAAGCTGATATAAAGATATAAAGTCCATATAGTATCCATACCCCTGAAAACTCTGCAAAAAAAAATTTGTTATGAGAAATTTTAGGTAGTTTTTCCTTTATCCTATCTTTTGAAGTAAGTATTACCCAATTGCCACATAAAGGTGTCTAGCTGTGCTAACGTGCATGAATCCATGAAGTGCCTGGAATTCTATGAGGTCTGTGATTCCATGAAGTGGCATGTCTGCTTTAGAAATATCAGGGTTATCATAATAGATGTCAAAGGACCAAGAAATACAGACTTTCATGAAGCCAGTTAAGTTTCAAGATGCCGACAGCCATTCAGGAGCCTAAATAAAGATCTCTGTCCAACTGTTTCCATTGCTGAAGATCAACTGTATACTGTAAGCCCAATGACAGTAGAAAATACCAGAGTCCTCAGAAAAACTCCAGAGAATCTCCTCTATGTCAATGAGTCTCAAACTTTCAGGTGAATAAGAATTACCTGGTAAGCTTCCTAAAACAGTTTATGGGCCCATCTAATAAAATTTTAATTTAATAGGTTAGGTGGGGCTCATAAATTCAGTTCTAAATAAGCACACAGTGGTTCCAACATGGCTGCTCCAAGGAACACTCTTTGAGAATCACTGACCACTACTGAATCAGAATCTGCATTTTACAAGATTTCCAGGTGATTTGTAAAAATTTGAGAAGTATTACTCTAGGAAATAAGTAAATGGTTGTTTTGTATTGATTTTTTTTTTTCCTTCTTACTCTGCTATGTTGGAATAGAGAGATGGGAAAGAGGGAAGGCAGCTTCAAAAGAAACTAAAACTAAGTGCTTAAATTACACCCTTTGTTGAGAAGCAAATCTATTTGACCACCTTGCTCATCTTTCTCAAGAAATGAATCATTCTCTCCTTTCTTGACCTATTACCTCTCCATTCTTATTCTACCTTACCCAGGGCTCACATTACCTCGGGTTCCACTTTAACTTCAGCTCTGTATGTTATGGATTTACTGGGAAAATCTAGATTCATATAATTGTTCCCTCTTGAATAAAAAATGATTTTGGTTCAAACAAAGAATTAAGTTTGGATTACGTATGTTCATAAGAGCTTTTATGTCAGGAAATTAACAAGAAATTCACAGAAAATCCTTTGTCAGATTGATTTGGGATTTAGAAACATACAACAAGAGTGAGAAATGTTCACACAGTGGCATTCCAGAGTCACCCTAGGTCTTAGTGATAGGGGAAGCAAGGACAGCTTCTTTGCTGACTGTGCTGTATGTAATTTTATGTTACATATAATTACTTGGACTAGACCAAATGTGCCCCCAATTGAGCCACACAGAAGACTAAGTATGCTGTCACTGCATGTAATGAATGGTCACAGAGAAGATAAAATGTAAGATATGAATATATCATGCCTTTGGCAATAGGTAGTATCTGAGTTCACATGACTAATACTTCCTACTTGCTGATTCACACTATTGTAGGTAGCTTTTTGCTCCAGCAGCGAAAAGCTTGTCTGCTAATAAACTACAGAGACAAAAGAGCTCCAAGGCCAACCACAAACTGCAGAAATGTGATTTAAACTAGCCAGTGTCCCTCATTCCACCACAATAACCCATCTACTCTTGCTCTAGTTACTTCAATCTGCCAGAGAGACCTTACCCCCAGCCCAATTATTTCCATAGTCAATGAGCCTGTTACTAAATCTAAAACTTGACAGATCCATCAGTAGATTTTAGGTTGCTGAAATACCACAAACAAACATGGAGGGCATAGGAAACCATGGCGCTTCATCTCATTTTCTCTGACAAGTTTCATGTACTGGAGCAGAGTGCTGGACAGTGAGCACAGAATCAAGGTTCTAATGCCAGTTTTTCTACCAGTTACCCTGATGCAATTCACTTGGCCTCCTTCATTCCATTCCTTCCAAAATCAGGCTATGTTCTCATTAAGATGCCTCAGTATCTAGGAGTTTGTGATTATGTGGGCATATCCATGCTGCTGGAAAGCCAAACAAACAGCTGTTCAGCAGCAAATGGAAAACAACAATCTTGGATGAGATTGGGAGCTGTAGTTTCACTAGCTCCACACAAACCATCCTCATCCTAGATTAGGCTTTGGCGCCTTGGGCTGCTCAGAAACTGGGACACTGAATAAGGTTTGCTCATGGGAGCACCCTTCCTTACTTATTCAACTAAAAGTCTATCAAGAATACCATTCAGACGCTAACATCAGGATTCTCTTCCACGTCAGGATCAGGAATTAAAATATGACCCAGACAGTAGAAGCTGCCTCCAAAAAGTCTGCAACTGCATGAAACGTAAAGCCCTCACTCACCCTCATTCCCACCCCACATTTTTCTTAAAGGCAAATCAGATGTTCTCTTTTTTAAGAGACGTGGGCAATTTTGTGTATAAATACCAGGAGAGAACCCGCATGGGGCCACAGAGGTTTTATCTTACAAGAACCACCCATATCGACGATGTCTAGTTGACGTATTTAAAGGAAGATTAAGAGCAGAAAACCAGGGAAATGTTTTCGTATTTTTATTAATGAAAACCAAATAAACCTTCCAGAACTGGATGTGTGTCCTCTCTTTTTCTGGCATCCATGTTCCCTTCTTCTGGTAACAGCCACAGTTTCTATTTGGGAAGCACCTCTGCCTCTCTCAGTCAGTAAACCTAAGTTCTGAGTCCCAAGGTCCCTTCTTCTCTCAGCATTGTATGTTTCTGCCTGAATCAGTTTGTACAGATAATTAGAATTGACAATTAAAAGGTGAAATTTCAAAAAAAAAAAAAAAAGAAAAAAAGCATAAAATACCTTTTTAAAGTTATACTTCAAGGACAGACCTGTAAAATTAATGTAGTTGAAAGCTGCAAAAGACTTGGAGGTTTTTCTCGGAAAGAAAGACTCAGGCATGAAGTGCAAACACCACACTTTATATTGGGCAAGAAACAGAAAATTGCCAGAGTATTGGGAGTACTTCATGAGAGTACTTCATCAAAGTATTGGGAAGAAATCAGAGG
Organism: Macaca thibetana thibetana; assembly: GCF_024542745.1. Classification (NCBI taxonomy): domain Eukaryota; kingdom Metazoa; phylum Chordata; class Mammalia; order Primates; family Cercopithecidae; genus Macaca; species Macaca thibetana. The sequence continues at coordinate 111,783,654 of NC_065585.1, forward strand.
TGGAAAAAAAGGCACAACTTGGGCAACTAAACAATATGTTTTTCTTACTATCAGAATTCTGATTTTTTTTAATATGCCAAGGCTAAAAATTTACATCTTCAGAATCTTCTTTGCATCAAGATATAGTCATGTGACTCTGGTGGGCCAATGATATATAAAAACAAGTGTTACCTGGGCTTCTAAAAAGGCTCTGTAAAGAGGTCCGATTTAATAAAATGAAGATGTCTAATTAGATCTTGACTTGTTCTGAGAATTTTTATAATGAGGAAAAAAAACTTATTAACTCAGAACCCCACTTCAGTAAATGATGAATGCAAGAACTGTCATGAGAAATGAAGAACTGCTTGCAAATATACAAATCAAACAAATAATAAGTAACTTTCCCAGTGATATTAAATTATTTAATCACTCATACCCTACAGGTTATATCACAGTAATTACAATGATGGAGTCGGTGGGTCCTAACCAATGAGAAGCCTGATTTTTCCACATTTAGGACCGTTTAGAGAACTATAGGGCATTCAAAGTGTAGCAGGAATCTGAGCTTTCACAGCATCTTTTGTGTTCATAAATCTTTGTTTATCCTTGGTGCTAAAAGCCAAACCCAAGGTTGTACTGTAACATACTATAATCTAGGTTTTCAGGAATTTCTGATGAAAACAAAGGTTCATATTAACATTACAAGTGAATAAATGTTTCTACTTCTTTCATCTTTAGTTGATATGTTGCTTGCTAAATAAACCAAATTTTTGGAGGAAAATTTATTACTTCATAACAGGTTCTGTTCAATGAAAGCAGACAAAGACCCATGCTAATAACCCCCCTTTCTAACTTCCTAATTCTATACATTAGAATTTTCATGAAAACTTTCATTTCAGCCAGCATAACACCTTGCAAGAAGCAGGCAGTCAATAAATATTTGTTAAGATGATTGGAAGATACAAACACATTAGCTGAACATTATAGAAAGTTAGCCTAAGGGCTCTTCACTAAACAGAAAATTACAGTGATGCTTCCTCTTTTTAACCCTGCTACCTATTTTTAACATGTTCTTTATTTCCAAGAGAAAGGACATAGCCTTGCTGGCTAAAAACACACCCTTCCCCACATCACTAGCATCCTGTAAATGGTCATAAATCACAATTGGTCCTTGTCATGAGAGAAACTGTGTGTGTCAGCTCAGGCTTGTCTGCCTTATAACAGAGCTGCAAGGGTAAAATCAAACATATCTAAGCGTTTAGTGGAGAAATACTGACATGGAGAAGCAAAGAAATATTGGGGGAGGAAAATTATAAACATATTATACCTTTCTATGACAGTAGACTCCAGATCAGAAGTCAGGATGAGGTTGGTCAACCCAAAGCGCTGCAGTGATAGCATCGACATACACATTATTTGGGGCTGCAACACCTTTCTGTACTGGAAGGACTAGTAAAACTTAAAAGTCTTAAAACTCTAATAATTTGGGCAGACTATTGCAGACTGGAGAGAAGTGGAAGTCAGGTTGACATTTAAGTGCCACTGCACTCCAGCCTGGGCAACAAAGAGTGAAACTCTGTCAAAAAAAAAAAAAAAAAAAAGAGAGAGAGAGAGAGAAAGAGAAAGAAATAAAGAAACAGAGAGAGAAGGAAGGAAGGGAGGGAGGGAGGGAGGGAGGGAGGGAGGGAGGGAGGAGGAGGAAGGAAGGAAGGAAGGAAGGAAGGAAGGAAGGAAGGAAGGAAGGAAGGAAGGAAAAAATGTACACATCTTGTATTTCTCTAGTAGTATATTACAGCAATGTTTAGAGTCCACATAAATTACAGAAGGGACATAGTTAGGTAGTGTTAGTGAATACCTTCCGAAAACCCTGGAGGAGTGCTGTATCGTTTCCTTGGGATTAAAGACATTGCTTAGATCTGCAACTAAATGATGCACAAAAGGAGGGCCCTCCAAAACTAACTCCTCTGCTTTCCTGACCCAGCTTCCCTTCCAAGCAAAAAGAAAGAGGCCCTCGAACTTACAGTAATTCCTGAAAAATAAAGTTAGAAAAATATTATTAATGTTCTTTCAAGACAGCTGGGAGTTGGTGGAGAGATGGCATAGGGAAGAAACTGACTTGAAATTGATAATGGGATCATAATAAAGGATTAGAAATGTTCACTTCTATCTATTACTAGAGTTTCTACAAAATCCCAAGACTGCCATTATAGCTTTACTAATTAAAATGGTAGCCCACACACAACTAGACTACAGACACCTATAACAGATGTTTTCTTTGAGAAAGAAATTAAAACTACCAAAGGTTTGCCAGCAGAAGGATTTCAAATGCAGTTATAGGATCATTGGTCTCCAATGATTCAATTTGCAAAGAAAAGTCTCCCACACAACCCACACATTAGATAAAGGTGATATATACACCTTCTATTTCAGAACACCTTACATTTTGGATGAATGGCCTTGAATTCTGGCTTAAATTGCTTCACATCCAGTAGTTTTCCAGAAAAAGAAAACTTCACAGATCTGGATCCTGTTATTTAGTACACTAAATCCACAGCACAAAGTCAATCTATCTGGATAATTGAATATACCGGTAACTAGTGATAGGCACTAAAATGGATTAAACTAGGAGCCCTGACTTCACTATTATTTGTGTTTTGTGAAATAATTTTTATATCGATAAGTGTAGCATATATAAGACTGCAACTTTCATATCTGCCATACATACACACACACACACACCCGTATGCACACTCTGAGAGGCAGTATAGAATAATGAAAGGACCCCTGGGCTGAAGTCAGAAACAGCTCTGGTCCCAGCTGTCACTAACTTGCTGAAGAACCGGGGCAAGCTGCACAACTGTTCCACGTTTCCGTTTACACATTAACTTATTTAACAAACATTACTTGACACAGACCTACAAGAACACAAGTTTGCTCATCTGTATAAGGAAGGAAAATAAGACCAAGTTTACAGAATTGTTGTTAGGATTAAATAATGGGTATACTTTACACCCAAGACACATCAGGTCCATCCCTTTCTCCCCTAGTATCAGGTACTGTGTAAGGTCTGACACTTTGTCCCAGTGAGCACTGTGGAAGTACTTATCACCTTTGTCATCACCGGATAAAGTTATTTTCCCTTCTAGTTAGTAAAGCCAGGATCTTCTTTCTAGTACATAGATATATCCTCTGAACGAGCAAATGCCTTGGCACATACTAAACACTCAATAGGCCAAGTGCTGTGGCTCACACCTGTAATCCCAGCACTTTGGGAGACCGAGGCCGGCAGATCACTTAAGGTCAGGAGTTCGAGACCAGCCTGGCCAACATAGCGAAACCCTGTCTCTACTAAAAATGCAAAAATTAGCTGGACATGATGGCACATGCCTGTAATCCCAGCTACTCGGGAGGCTGAGGCAGGAGAATGCTTGAACCAGTGAGGCGGAGGTTGCAGTGAGCCGAGATAGCACCACTGCACTCCAGCCTGGGTGACAGAATGAGACTTTGTCTTGAAAAAACAAAACAAACAAACAAAACACTTAATAAATATTTTTGAATGAATACATTATCTTTTAATCCTTAAAATAAATCTATGGATCAAGTATTACTTTTGCCATTTTACAGTTAAGGAGGGCAGAACAATTATATAAATGCTGACAATAAATTCAGGTGCTTGTCCCTTCCAACTCCACAATGCTAAGCTTCTTATAGTTCCCAGTATTTGATTATTATGTTATTCTTCTTAAATAATCGCCACTTATATGTATTGGCTAATGGTTGAAAAATAACAAGAGCTCAAACTATAAAATCAACTTTCAACCCCCCTATCTTTAAGGAAGATAAAATAGTTGAGCTTAAAAAATAGAATGGTTTATGAGAAAACTGTATTCTCACACATACACAGAAACTATCCACATTAAGTTGTTCCTCAGTAATATGGTTTGGCTCCGTGTCCCTACCCAAATCTCATGTTGAATTGTAATCCCCAGTGTTGGGAGAGGGACCTGGTGGGAGGTGATACGGTCATGGGAGTGGATTTCTCCCTTGCTGTTCTTGGGACAGTGAGTGAGTTCTCGTGAGATCTGGTTATTTAAAAGTGTGCAGGCCGAGCATGGTGGCTCACGCTTGCAATTCCAGCACTTTAGGAGGCCACAGCAGGCAGATCACTTAAGGCCAGGAGTTTGAAATCAGCCTGGCCAACAAGACGAAACCCCATATTTACTAACAATATAAACATTAGCCTGGCGTGGTGGTGCACGCCTATAATCCCACCTACTCGAGAGGCTGAGGCATAAGAATCACTTGAACCTGGGAGGCAGAGGGTGCAGTGAGCCAAGATTGCACCACTGCACTGCAGCCTGGGTGACAGAGTGAGACTCTGCCTCAAAATATAAATAAATAAAAGTGTGTAGCACTTCCCTCTTTGCTTTCTTCCTCCTGTTCTGCCACATGAAGAAGGTGCTTGCTTTCTCTTCACCCTTCTGCCATGCTTGTAAGTTTCCTGAGGGCTCCCCAACCATGCTGCCTGTACAGCCTGCAGAACTGTGAGTCAATTAAGCCTCTTTGCTTCATAAATTACTCAGTCTCAAGTAATTCTTCATAGCAGTGCAAGAATGGACTCATACATTAAGAAATTCTCCCAAGTAATTTCCCCAGCTTAAATTTCCATACACTTTTCCCCCAATGAAAAGTTATTTAATAAACAAATAATCAAGAATGGTGTTAGAAATGTGAGGCAATCATTTCTCTAAAACATTTCTTCAACAAAATTTGGGCTATTTTGCTTTAAGAGCGGCAACATAATCATGCCAGGTAACTTTCAGAAGAGAATTATAGCCCCCTAGCCTGGGAATGAAACAGACCTGGGTTAGACGCTGCAAAGGTCCCTAGGCCCCATTGGCTCTACGTCATTATTTTCACACGTTCCCCATCATAAAAGCCTACATAGCCTTCTATACAAAACACAAGCTTTACTAGATCACAAGTACCTGTTACAGAATGATTGCCTCCTCATTGGCATTCCTTATAAGACATATTTCCAAACTTCCATCTCCTCTCACTCTGCCCTCTCCAAAAGCAGCCTCTCCCTTACCACTTATGAGTCTTCTTCACTAAAGAAAACTTGATATATACTTGGGCACTCAGCAGCTATTACATTTTGTGACATCAAAACGCTCTCAAAAATTCATTTTAATTTAGCAATTTAACAATTCTCTAGACACAGAGGAGGGTTGAGACCAAAGTCATAAAGCATTTAGTGACAAAACCAGAAGGTGAACCCATGTCGAATACCACATCAAATGATGTTTCTGGCATAGAGAGACTTTAAGAGAGAGAGCAAGATGATTCATAAATAAGGTATCACTATGGTACACGGAATATCTGTGTCACTACATCTCACCTTCGCCCCACCTCAAAGACAGAGTGGGCTGGGCACAATGGTTTACACCTGTAATCCCAGTACTTTGGGAGGCTGAGGTGGGTGGATCCCTTGAGCTCAGGAGTTTGAGACCAGCCTTGGCAACATGGTAAAACTTCATCTCTACAAAAATTTTTTTAAAAAAATTAGCAAGGCATGGTGGCACACTCCTATAGTCCCAGCTACTCAAGAGTCTAAGGTGGGAGGATGACTTGAGCTGGCGAGGAGGAGGTTACAATAAGCCAAGACCTCGCCACTGCCCTCCAGCCTGGGCAACAGAGAGCCTGTCTCCAATAATAACAGTAATAAAAAGACAATGATGGTGTATGCACTCTGAAACTAGGGCAATTTATGACAGGACAGTCATAAATCCTGAAGACACATATCAGCCATTGATTATGTCATAAATACCTGAAAGTATCAAATTTTCCAAGGCAGTCAAAAAGAGCTTCATTCTTCCACAAGAGGAACCAGAACCTAGTGTATTCAAGACAGGATTTCTACAGGAAAGCAGCCCCTGCCCAGGCAGCACCTACAATAAACATGTTTATGAGCAAACAGTTCAGAAACACATATTGTGAGTCTTAGAAACAGCATATGCCTCATTTCATAGAGGTTGCTATAGTGCTAGGCATTTTTTTTACTGCATTTTAGAGAAATAACTGTAAAATGAGGGTCTATAACCAGCATATAACACAATAAACAACAGCATCAACTTCTGTCCCCTTGTTGTAAACAGTTTCCCTATGCTTTAATTGAAAATGTAAATGTTAATGCCTTGTGTGCTTTCTCAAAATAGTTTGAGACAAATTCTATTCCAAGAAAGATCTCTATATTTGTCACCTCTATCAAAGGTACAAAGATTATAGAATTTTCGTATTGTAAATCAAGGACTGCTCCCCTCAGCCCATAGGAAAGGATGAGCTACTTCCTGTTTTCCAAGAGCTTTGGAATCCCTCTGCAGTAAGAGAGGAACTATGACAACAAAGTCCCTGAATGTAGCAAGGAAGCACAGAGAGGGAGGTGTGGCAGGCAGCGGCAGCAAGGGTGGTCACTATAGGCTTTGACCTGGAGATTAGTTAAGGCCTTTCTGAAGGTCTGCACCCAAAATAAACATAAGAAATAATAATATGCTTTGCATAACTTCCCTGATGCTAAATATGTAACAGATCTTGAGTAATTGTCCAACTCAGGTTGTATCTTCAGAGACTAATACACTCATAAAAAAGAAAAACTGGGGTTTGTGGTAAGATGAGCATTGTTAAAATGCTATTTCCTATTCAGGTTCCAAATCCTCACAAAGATTTCACTACCTAGGGCTCTCTTTGGTCCTGAGAAAACTTACACACCTCCCCATGCTGAGACATCCACTTCTCACCAACAGGTCAGGTCCAATATAACCAAATTAAATTTACTTTGTAAAGTATGTGAACTACTATTCAAGCATAGTTGCTGTCCTATTTGTAGAACTTGTATCCATATCAAGGCAACTGATTCTGCTTCCTTTTCTATTCCTCTTCCTTTCTGTCAAAATGCAAGTTTATAGTTATTGCCACTTTTTCAGTCTATTCTTTTATAAATTCCTCTGTCCAAAGAGACAGGTGGGAGTCAGACAGACCTGCAATTACATCATCTTATATTTTCTTAACTAAATTGTTTATATGTACATTTATATAAGTGTCTTAACTGTTTAACCTAGAATATAAAGTTCTTAAGGAAAATGTCTACTTCTTTTATACGATAGCAAGATACATGATCAATACAATTTCCAAATCACCTTTAATACCAGTTAAGACCACAGTGAAAGTTTAAAGTTATGTAAATTATCAAATATATGGAAGCAAAATCATGCTTTTTCAATGAAAATCATCAGTAAGTTTTACCAAGTTGACTTTAGAAATTCTTCTATAATTCTTTATGAAGAATTTAGATATGTTCATGGGGTAATTTCTAAAATGAGTTTCAACTACTTAGTGTTGCTATTCTCAAGTATATTCATATTCACATGGTCGTGCGTGGTGGCTCACACCTGTAATCCCAACAATTTGGGATGTGTAGGCAGGGGGATTGTTTGAGCCCAGAAGTTCAAGACTGGCCTGGGCAACATAGCAAGACCTCATCTCTACAAAAAATAAATAAGTTGAATGTGGTGGTGTGCCCCTGTAGTTATTCAGGAGACTGAGATAGGAGGATTCCTTGAGCCCAGGAGGTCGAGACTGCAGTGAGCTGTGATTACACTCCAGCCTGGGCAACAGAGCAAGACCCTGTCTCTGAAACAAAAACAAAAACAAATAAAAAGTATAGGAATAACCAGTCTGAAGAACTAGATTCATCTCTGTAGAGAAGGGATATTTTTACATACTTTTTTCAAAGAATTAGCCACACCAGCACATTAAGCACCATGAAGATTAAAAAGAAGTAATTGCATTAGGAAAAAAACACTTTAACTTATTCAAATTAATGGTTATTTTTTATAAACAAATATATTTATAGAGTAAAAAGAAACAGATCTATTTTTATATTAATTTCCATGACTTGCTCCCTACCCATTCACTGATGAGATAAATACAGTTGATCTTATTTTTCACCTTTTAATTTATTCTTCATAGACAGATAAAATTCCCCATTGTCCTTTGCTACTTTACCTCCTCTTTGTGCATTTATCCACTAAATAAACATCTACTACCTACTGCTGTCAAAAAGGGTGCAGAGGGTTCCAGCTTGGTCTCTTTGGTTGGTTTCCCTTCTTACCCTAGTTTCTGCTAGAGTGACCCAGGACTCCAACCTCAGTCTCATTCTCAAGCCATCTATGCCTCATTTGATAATCTTAGACAGTCTCTTTGTTCTCTCAGCATCTATTATGTGCTGATGGCTCTCATATTTACACATATGCCAGACCTCTTTCCTAAACTCCAGATTCATATATCAGGATATTGACTTCTCATCATCTACCCTTGGAAGTCTTATAGAATCTCAACTTAATAATATGCCCAACACAAACTCTCGATCTTCTCTACCAAACCTGCTCATCCTAGCCTTCCTTATTTCAGTTTATGGCAACTTCATCCTTCCAATTAGTGAAACTATAAGCCTTGAAATCATCCTTGAAACCTCTTTCTCTCATATCCCACAACCAAGGTGTCTACAAACCTTACTTGCCCTATTTTCCAAGTATAGTGCATCCTCAATCTGATGAGTTTACATCACTTTCATCGCTACCACCCTGATACACACCAGAAAAATCACTCTCGGATCACCTCCCACACTTGACTCCCTTCAGTCTGTATTCAACATCTTGGCCCAAGACATCTGCACATGCTCTCATGCTGTTACTTGATCAGTCTTGGAATTTTCCTGCCTTAAGGACTTTAGAGTAAATGTTCCCTCTGCCTCCAACGCAGTTGTGTAGTTACCCACATGACTAACTCCTTGAAGTCCTCAGAGTCTTTACTCAAATAGCATCTTCCTAATGAAGCCCACTCTGACACCCCATGACTAACTCCTTAAACTCCTCCAAGCCTGTATTAGTCCATTCTCATGCTGTTATGAAGAAATACCCGAGACTGGGTAATTTATAGAGGAAAGAGGTTTAAATGACTCACAGTTCAGCATGGCTAGGGAGGCTTCAGGAAACCTACAATTATGGTGGAAGGGGAAGCAAACACATCCTTATTCACATGGCAGCAGGAAGGAGAAGTGTGGAGTAAAAGGAGGAAAAGCCCCTTGGAAAACTATAGATCTCCAGAACTCACTCATTATCAAGAGAAGAGCATGGAGGTAACCACCCCCATGATTTAATTATCTCCCACAGGGTCCCTCCCATGACACCTGGGGATTATGGGAACTACAATTCAAGATGAGATTTGGATGGGAACACACCCAAACCACATCAAAGCCTTTACTCAATCACCGTCCTAATGAGGCCTATTCTAATAACCTATTTAAAGTTACAAACAACCCCTAACCCTGGCACTTCTGATTCTTCTTGACCTGTTTTAGTTTCCTTCCATTCATCACCCTCTATATAGGATGCCTTTCCTCCATTAAAGAAGTGAAATTTTTATTGGTTTGTATCAATTTAAATATCCCAAATGTTCAGAAAAATAGCCATAACAGGTACTTAATGAATATTCATTGAATAGGTTGGTAAGTTAAAGTACATAGCCCCCATCTTAAAGAACCTCCAATTAGGAAAGAGATAAAGAAATGAAGCAATGATTACGTTTCAAAAGTAAGAGCTACAACAAAGGCCCTCATGGGAAAAGCAGGCAAGAAGAGAAGGTATATAGTCTCTCTGACATTTTTCCTAAACAAGGTGGCTTTACACTTGTTTAAAAAACCCACTTCCTCATAGATAAATTCTTGTTGAACTTTATTATAAATACTATAGAAATTAAAGAATAATAATGTACTAAATTATAATTATTTCTCCATAGATGCGTCTCTTTTCTCATTTACCTAGTATTATCTGAAAAGGAAGCATGAACAGCTAGCATATAGGCTGTGAGAAAGCTGTAGTTTCACTTACCCACTGTAGTACTCAGAATAACAACCCACCAAAGACGTTCACATCCAAATCCCTAGAACCTATGAGTGTGTTATGTTACACAGCAAGTGGGAAGTAAGGTGCATATGGAATTTAGACTGTTAATCATCTGACCTTAAAATAAGGAAATTATCCTGGATTATCTGGGTGGGCCCAATGAAATTACAAGGATTCTTGAAGTGGAAGATGGAGGCAGAAGAGAGAGTAAGTGAGAGATTTGAAGATGTGAGTCTGCTGGCTTTTAAGATGGAAGAAGAGGCCACAAGTCAAGGAATGAAGGCAGCCTCTAGAATCTGGTAAAGGCAAGAAAACAGATTGTCCCCTGAACCTCCAGAAAGGAAGACAGCCCTCCTGACACTTTGATATTAGCCCAGTGAGACACTCTTTAGACTTTTGATCTCCAGAACTGTGAGATAAACAATTTGTGTTGTTTTAAGCCAAATGTGTGATAATTTGTTACATCAGCAACAGAAAAATGAACACATCAACTGAGCATACAAAACAAAAATTGAAAACTATCATTCTCTCTTCTTGTTTACCTCCAACCCGGTCTTCAGAAGATTAAAGCTTTAGTGAATCTACATGTGTCTGTGTATTTTACATACATGTATAGCTTTTGTAAATAAAAATAGAATCATAGTGTGTATGTGTATATAGTCTGCTAACTGGTTTTTGTAAGTCTATGACATGATAGACATATTTTCGTATCAGTACACACAGATTTCCTTATTATGTTAATTCTAAATTGTCTTAGTCCATTTGGGCGGATCTAAGAAAATATCATTGGCAAGTAGCTTATAAATAGCAGAAATTCAATTCTCATGGCTCTGGAGACTGAGAAGTCCAAGATCAAGGCACCAACAGATTCAGTGAGGGCCCGCTTCCTCATAGATGGTTCCTTCTCACTGTGTTCTCATGTCCTGGAAGGGACAAACAAGCTCCCTTGGCCGTTTTATATAAGGGCGCTAATCCAATCACGAGAGCCTCACCCTCATGATCTAATAATCATCTTCCACAGTTCCTACCTCTTACTACCATCACCTTGGGGATCAGGTTTCAACATATAAATTTGGGGAAGACAGAAACATTCAAACCAGAGCGCACATAGTCTCCAAAGCAATGGATGTAACCATTGCACTATTGAATGCAGATTGGTGTCTAATTGTACTACTTTTATAAACAAAAAATATAAATATTTTCAAAAGCTTTTGTGAAAGTTAAGGGGACAATGACTGATGTAGTGCAGTAGACATAGGAGAAACACCACCAAGACCAATCCTCAAGGAAGAACTTCTTGGCCCAGGTGTGGGGAGTGTTGTCAGAGGACAATCCCAGCTGTGAGCCCCTTTAGGAGCTGGAATAGTCTGAGCTGCAGAGAATGCCTGACCTAAGGTCATGCCCTAATGGGTGGGAGTTGACAGCCACATCCATTTACTAATGGAGGTGATTTACAAAGACCTGGCCACTTTGGCCAAACATGACACTAAACTGATTAACCATTTCAGTTCTAAAGTTTCCATGTTGTTGGCCAAAGAAACACTTTGACTCTTCCTCTGTCTGATCCTGATTCTTTTCTCTTCCATTGGGTTGTTTCCAACAGCACTCACTAATAAACACTCTAAGCCCTGTGTCAGAGTCTACCTTACACATGACCCAAACTATAAAGCTTTGCATCTTCATTATAAACACCCACTACTCTACCATGGTATGTGGAGGACAAGTTCTCCCTATCAGAAATAAAATCAATGATGATTTCAGTTGATCAGTCTGCAAATCAGGTACAGGCATTGAGTAAATATTTTCATTCCAAAAGGAACAAATCAGTCAAAAGAAAGGGTCTGCAGGCCCTGCACCACTATATTCCAACAATAAGAATATGTCTTGTTTTGTCTACAAGGGCACTGAATGTCTCAGCTGCTTGACTATTCTTTGGGGTTTGTTTGTTTGCTTTTAGTGTGGCAAGGAAAGTTAAATTGTGGCTTAACTTTCTTCACCAATGAAGAAATCTAATCCATTCAAGTCTAATTGATATTTGTTTCTTTCTCCTCCCTAAGAGGTATCTTTTTTCTATGCTGTCACTTCTCTTTCTACTACCCCAGATAGTCTATGCATTTAGTTGTTTCCTTTTTTCAGGAATATTCCCTTCTAACAACAAGGTACCAAAATCTAATTTCCTAAGGAGCTATAAAAAGGGACCATCCTGGCTGGGCACGGAGGCTCATACCTGTAATCCCAGCACTTTCGGAGGCCAAGGCTGGCAGATCATTTGAGGTCAGGAGTTAGAGACCAGCCTGGCCAATGTGGTGAAGCCCCGTCTCTACTAAAAATATAAAAAAATTAGCCAGGTGTGAAGGGGTGGCCTGCCCCTCCACACCTGTGGGCGTTTCTCGTTAGGTGGAATGAGAGACTTGAGAAAAGAAACGAGACAGAGACAAAGTATGGAGAAAGAAAAAGTGGGCCCAGGGGACCGGCGCTCATCATACAGAGGACCCACACCGGCACCGGTCTCTGAGTTCCCTCAGTATTTATTGATCATTATCTTTACCATCTTAGAAAAAGGGGAGTGGCAGGATAATTGGATCATCGTAGGGAGAAGGTCAGCAGTAAGACATATGAATAAAGATCTCTGTGACATGAATAAGTTTAAGGAAAAGTGCTGTGCCTTGATATACATATGCAAACATATTCATAAACCTTTTTAGTGCATAAAGAGCAGCAGCTAGCAAGTCCCACTTTTTGCCCTAAGGTGGTTTTCTCCCATCTTAGTAAATAGAACATACAATCAAGTTTTACACTGAGATGTTCCATTGCCCAGGGACAGATGGGAGACAGATGCTTTTCTCTATCTCAGCAGCCAAGAGGCCTTCTTTCCTCTTATACTAGTCCTCCTCAGCACAGACCCTTCACGGGTGTCAGGCTGGGGGACGATCAGGTCTTTCCCTTCCCACAAGGCCATATTTCAGACTGTCACATGGGGAGAACCCTTGGACAATACCTAGCTTTCCTAGGCAGAGGTCGCTGCGACCTTTGGCAGTGTACGTGTCCCTGGGTACTTGAGATTAAGAGAATGGTGATAACTTTTCACAAGCATACTGTCTTCAGGCACTTGTTTAACAAAGCACACCCTGCACAGCCCAAAATCCTTTAAACCTTGAGTCACCACAGCACACGTCTCTTGCAAGGACAAGGTTGGGGGTAGGGTCACAGATTAACAGCATCTCAAATACAGAACAAAATGGAGTCTCTTATGTCTACTTCTTTCTATATAGACACAGTTATAGTCTGATCTTTCTTTTCCCCACACAGGTGTGGTGGTGGGCTCAGGAGGCTGGGACACAGGAATCATTGAACCAAGGAAGCGGAGGTTGCAGTGAGCAGAGATTGCACCACTACACTCCAGCCTGGGCGACAGAGCGAGACTTCATCTCAAAAAAAAAAAAAAAGAAAAGAAAAGAAAAAAAGGGACCACTCTGAAGACCTTTCCTAAAAAGGAATCTAAAGGTAACCAATTTGGCAGAAAAGCTTTGTGGAAGCATTATGACAAAGTAAAACAAAGTTAAATATTAATAATTATGGAATATAAAATTTCATTTTATAAAAAGTAGCCCTTCCTAAAACTTTAAAATATTAATAATAAATGGGACAGCAAAACTTAAAGTGTCAGATGCAGTGAGATATCAAAATGGTATTTTTCCATTTCAGTAACATTATTTATTGATGTTGAAATGAGAATTTTAAAGGAGAAAAACTACCATTAATTTCTTAACAACACATAATTTATTTGTAAATGTCTATGTGCAAAAATCATGAATTTCATCAGTTCAGAAAGAAGATTCCAGGCCATTTTTTTCCTAAATGCTTAATGACACATGCAACAATAAAATATTCAGAGAAAGAAACATGTCACAGAGGACATGACAATTTTGATAAATGACGATAAATTGTGATGTAGAATAGCAGTTTGTAAGCTGCTGTGTTCAAAAACATGTCTTTTAATAATGATTTTTGCCAAACACTATTCTGGAGACAGATTTTATGTAAAATCCTTGACAAACAAAATTCATACCTTATTAAAACAGAAGTGTAGTTAGTTTTAAATAAAATCGTAATTTTACTTTGAATAAGAGTGCTTTATATCCAATCAATTTCTTGAATTATTAAATATAGTTACCATCTGACCCAGCAATTTCACTCCTAGGTATATACCTAAGAGAAATAAAATCATATGTTCACACAAAAACTTGTAATTGAATGTTCATAGCGCCATTATTTTATAGCAAAAACAACCCAAATATTCATCAACTGAAGAATGGACAAACATGGTATATCAATACCATGGAATATTATTCTAGAATAAAATACTGACACACACACACTACAACATGGATGAATCTTGAAAACATGCTAAGTCAAAGAAGCCAGTCACAAAAGGCCCCTTCATATATGATTCCACTTCTATGTAATCTCCAGAATGAGAAAAACCGTAGAAATAAAAAGTACATAAGTAGTTGCCTAGGGTTGGAACTACATGGGGGATGGGGAGTAACTGATAATGAACATAGGGTTTCTTTTTGGGATAATGAACATGTCCTAAAATTGCTCATGATGATGACTGTATAACTCTGTGAATACACAAAACCACTAAATTGTACACTTCATGTAGGTGGACTCTAGGACAATATAAATTATATCTCAATAAAGCTGTTAAGAATGCCACTTAAAAAGGCCAGCTATGTTGTAGCTATTTATAATGTGAAAACTTTTACAAAGTCTAAATCTCTAATTAAGTAAAATATGTTTATTACTGTCCCCAAATGTCATTTCCTTTTTATAAAAACATCTGCCTATGCCACTATAAATACTTAAAGTAGTGAAAAGAAGAAAATGCTTCTAAAATTAAATGGTGTTTTCAGAACAGATCTCTTCTTAATATACTTAATTTTGATGATTTACATGTAAATTATACACATGTCCATCAATCACGGTTAAATATGAATCTCAGATAAGTATCCCCCAGTACAAAAAGCACACTAATAGGCCATTTCCCCTCCAAGCTCAAGCAGCATCGACTACATTTTTAATATGTGAGCTTGAATTTTAAAAAGAAAATTAAGGAGGCAAATCTGTAACAAGCATACGAAATCTCATAGTTTTAGAATGAAAATATGTAGGGAATTAATTCAGTGCAGGGTTACTAAGGCCTCAAAATTTGAGAAATGACTCCATGCATCTTGCGATATTCTCCTATCACCTTACTATTTTGACTATTTCTATTTACATCAAGTTCAAATTGATTCCATTGATTTGCTTTTTGTTTTTTTTTTTTTTAACTTAGCCATATATGAGGCAATAACACCAGTGAAAACTTTGAAAACTTATAGATTTGGTAAGCTATTTATATTTTTCTAACAAAGTGTAAGATAAATACATAGTTGGTAAAACGTAAAATGCTCTTATTTATGCCACCTAAAACTGTCCTGTACATGGTCAGTAATATATACATCACATGCTGAAAAAAAGTGATCTCGGGTTACCTATAACTTTATAGATGAAAAGTTTGAAAGTAATAGTGGTTCTCAAAAGTCTATGCACATCAGAATCACCTGGAAGACTTGTGCTAAAACAAACTGCTGAGTCCCTGTATTGGTCTGTTCCTTCTGCATAACAAAATACCTGACACTTTGTAATTATAACAACAGAAATGTATTTCCTGCAGTTCTGGAAGATGAGAGGTACAAGATCAAGGTCCCAGCAGAATCAATGTC
Source organism: Macaca thibetana thibetana (assembly GCF_024542745.1). Lineage (NCBI taxonomy): Eukaryota > Metazoa > Chordata > Mammalia > Primates > Cercopithecidae > Macaca > Macaca thibetana. Next base: position 111,799,363 of record NC_065585.1, read on the forward strand.
TGATGAGCGCTGCTTCCAAGATGGCACCTTGATGCTATGTTTTCATGTGGCAGAAGAGACTGATGGGCAAAAGAGGCCAATGTAGTTCCTTCCAGCCTTTTTATAAGGTGCTAGTCCCTTTCATGAGGTCAGAGACCTCACTGCCTAATCATCACCTCCTAAAAGCCCCACCTCTTAATACTGTTACATTGGAGATTAAGATTCAGCATGAATTTTGTAGGGAACACAAATATTCATGCCATAGCAGTCCCTCTCCCAGAGTTTCTCATTCAATAGGTATGGGTTGAGGTCTGAGAATTTACAAATTTCGAACAGATATCCAAGTGGTACTGATGCTGCTGGTCTGGGGACCATCCTTCAAAAACCATCAACTAAAACCAGCTAAGCGAAAGTTAGAGACAGATCAAAACTTAAATGAGAATCAAATCTTCTCTTAGATGCTCTATATTTATACGCTCCATGAAAAATGTTTAATTCTCCTAATCCTAACTTTTATTTGTTCCTTACAATAAAATATATTGTAAAATGCTAAACATCAAATTTTGTTTTTTTGGGTTTTTTTTAATTTATAAGCTTTAGAGCAGTTTCAGGTTCACAGCAACATTGAATAGAAAGTAGTGACAGTTCCCTTATAGCCCCTGCCCCAACCCACATGCACAACCTCCCTCACGATGGACATCTCCCAGCACAGTGGTACCTTTGTTGCAATCAGTGAACCTACACTGATGCATTATTATCACCCAAAGTCCGTAACTCATATTAGGATTCGCTATCAGGGCTGTACATTTTATAGGTGTTGACAAATGTATAATGGCATACATCCATCATTTCAGAATCATAAAGAATAGTTTCACCGCCCTGAAGATCCTACATGCTCTGCCTACTCACCCTCCCCTCCCCACTAAAGCACCAATCTATTTAATGACTCCATAGTTTTGCCTTTTCCAGAACATCACATAATTGCAACCATACAGTACGTAACCTTTGCAGATTGGCTTATTTCACTTAATAATATGAATTTAAGGTTCCTATGTGTTTTTTCACGGCGTGATGGCTCATTTCTTCTTAGCACTAAATAGTATTCCATTGTCTGGATGTACCACAATTTATTTCTCTATGCACCTACTAATGAGCACTAATGAGCATCTTGGTTGCATCCAAGTTTTGACAATCATAAATAAAACTGCTATAAATATCCACATGCATGTTTTGTGTGGACATTTCAACTATTTGGAGAAATACTAAGGAATGTGATTGCTGGATCACGTGGTGAGAGAATGCTTCATTTTGTGTGAAACCTCCTTCCTTTCTCTTAGGCCAGGTAAGTTAGGCTCTAACAAAACCCCAGCAGGTTAGGCTCTAGGAAAATCATTTCTCCTGTGGGCAGGTCTAGTTAATAAGAATACACAGAATGCTCTGGTATATTTCAAAATGTTCCTTTTCCAATCCCTCTGAATTATTCTCTGATATTCACTGTGAGGACCTGATAGTCTCCTGCATGTAAAACTCACAAAAGCGTGGGGGTTCCCCCGAGATAAGAATTATAACCAATTCTGTTTCTTGTCATTCACTTGTTTTTCCTGAGTTTTATCATAGTTGTATCCTAAAGTAATATATCATTTAGCTTGTGTGTTTTGAGCATTATACTGTATCTGTTTTTACTCAACTGCATTTTTTTTTATTCCATATCACATTTGTGAGATGTAGCCCTGTGGTTTTTATCAGCGGTTCATTGCTTCCATAGCTGGACAGTATTTTATCTATGAGAAAACAACATTCAAATTTTTTTTTAACTTTTTGGTTTGAAAAGAAATTATAGGCATACGGAAAGTTGGAGAAATAGTATGGAGAAGCTTCATGTACCCTTCACCCAGTTTCCCCAGTGCTTGCATCTTACCTGATTATAGTATGATATCAAAACAGTAAATTGAGTTTAGTACAATGTGTGTGTATAGTTTGATGTCATTTTATTATATGCACAGCCCTCAATTTTTAAAATCATTCTGTTAACGAACCGCTGAGTTATTTCCTTTATTTGTTGGTTGTCTTTCCCCCCAATTAATAACAATGATTCTACAGATTGGAATGGTGGAAATACAAATGGCGACACCACCACATAATGGCAAGGATGTGGAGCAACAGAAACTCTCATTCATTGCTGGTGGGAATTCAGAGCTGGTGGGAACCTTAGTTGTATATTACTAAGCAAAAGAAGCCAATCTGACAAGTTTACCTACTGTATGACTGCCACTATGTGACATCCTGGAAAAGGCAAAACTATGAAGCCATTGAAAAGATTAGTGTTTGCCAGGGATTAGTGGGAAAAGAGGGATGAATAGGCAGAGCACATAGGCTCTTTAGGGAAGTGAAACTCTTCTATAGGATTCTACAATGATATATACATGTTATTAAAGGTTTGTCAAAACTCATAGAATGCACAGCACTAAGAGCAGACCCTAATGTAAACTATGGACTTTGGGTAATACTAATGCAGCAGTATAGGTTCATTAATTGCAGCAAATACATGAATGTGGTTTGGGATGTCAATGGTGGAGAGGTTGCCCTTTTGTGGGGATGAAGGCTATACGGGAACTCTATTTTCTGCCCTATATTGCCGTGAACCTAAACCTGCTCTAAAAATAGTCTACTAAAATTTTCCAAACAAGTATTCTGTGAATATTATGGTCATCTCATGTGTGTATGTGTATATGTATGTATATATAATTTATTATATAATATATAATAAACATAAGTATATATAAATATAAAATATTCTCCAGAGTCTATACATGGGAATGGAATTGGTGGGATTTAAGGCATCTTAAACTTGTCAAGATAAACCCAAAGTACTTTGCAAATTAGTTCTAACAACCTGCTTCCTTTCTAACAATGTTCTGTTTCTCCCACACCTCTGCAGCTCTTGCTATTACTCATTTTAGTTTCTCCAATATACTGGCTGGAACTTGGTATGTCATAGTCATTTAAATGCAAGCTTCTTTAGTTGTTAATGAGGTTGTGTATCTTCTCATATTAGTTTTAGCCATTTGTGTTTTCTCTTTTATGAGATACTGGTCTCAGTCTTTTTTCCATTGTATTTGGAGCTACTAAATGTTTTAACATGGATAAATAGAGTAGTAATGTAGTAAAACTAAATCTTTTCCCATATGGCTCATGCTTTTTGTATCTTGTTTTTAAAATTCTTCTTTATCTAGGATCATAAAACTATCTTCCTATATATGTATTTTCCTAACAATTTCTTAGATTTGTCTTTCAACCAGAATTGATTTTTTATATGTGATGTGAGGTAGTATCCTTTTTTTTTTTTTCTCCACATAGTTAACCAATTGTCATGTAGCATTTATTGCATTTACCTGTCTTAAGAGCCAAGTCTTTATAAAGAATTTTACATAAATGTGTGGGTCTCCTCCTGGGTCCTCTAGTCTCTCTGAAATCATCTATTATTTTCTTTTTCTACTCAATACTATACTGTCTTCATTGCTAGTTTTATAGCAGTACACAATTTTAATATCTGGGAGGGCAAAACTCCCCATTTGCTGTTCTATGTGCAGTCAGGAATGAGCTTGCATGTTCCGTGGTGGGTAAAAAAGTGCAGGAATTTTTATATTTTTATTCCATAAAATTTCTAAAACAATTTGAGGAGAATCATATCTTTCGCAGATTGATATTTTTCTACTCAGAAATATGATCTATTTTACCATTCATTTCGGTTTTCTCGAGGATCTTAGTTTTATCATCTTCTCCACACAGGTCTTTCCTGTTTCTCTAAGAGTTTTTCCTAGGTACTTTATATTTTGTACACTACTATAAAGCGTATTTTATTACCTTTTCCAAACATTTGTTGCCAAGTACAGAAATGCAATTGATTTTGTACATCGATTTTGTTTGTGGCATATTTGGTAACCTCTTTTATTCATTCTAATACTTAATTTGCATATTTTTTGGGTGGTTACTATGCAGACAAAATATCCTCTAAGACTAGTGATAGCATTGTTTCTTCCTCTTCAATACTAATAAGTCTTACTTCTTTTTCTTATTGTATTGTTTTAGCTAGAACTTCCTATATAATAATGCTGCATAGAAATGTTATCTTGCTGATTAAAGATGTATTAACTTGTTTGTAATCTTAAAAAAGAATACTTTCAATATTTCACCATTAAATATCACGTTTGCTCAGTGTTTTTACCTTTTAATCATAGTTCATTGATTTTGTACCATGAATGGATTTTGAATTTTATGGAATGCAGTTTTTACATCTACTGAGATTATTGTATTTATTCATTCAATTGAAAATTTACTGAGCACCTAAAATGTGTCACACTGTTCTAGACAGCAGAGACAAAGCAGTGACAAAACAGACAAAAATCCTTGATCTTGGGAGGTTTATTTTCTATTAAGAAAGAACAAATGCAATGAATACGTGAAATACGTAGTATTTTACATATTGATCAACACAAAAAATAAAAATGAAGTCAAGAAGGGGAATAGGTAGTGTTGGGGTAGGGTGTCTAGATGTTTACAAATACATCTAAAAACAACTGTAGCGGCAAAAATGAGCCTCGTTGAGAAGATAACAGGTGAAAAGAGAACTGAGGGAGGAGAGGAAACAGACACGTGGGTATCTGGAACAAGAGCCTTCATGCAAAAGCAGCAGCATGTGCAAAGACAGAAAAGTATTGCAAGGCAATATAGAGTGCTGCAACAAATTTTAAAAAGGAAAAATTACCTATGGAACAGATTAACTTAGAAATGTAAATGTTAATATATAACTTTAGTCATTTTTTCCCTAATAAAAGCAATAAAGCTTAAAACCCTCTCATGAAATAGTCAGTGAATATATGCAGTGAATAAGAAAGACAGTTAAAAACATTATAACCACTAGTACTACCGAAGTAATATCCTTATCGATACTAAAATAATTTTATATCAATATAAAATTAAAATTAAATCTTACTTATTTAATATAAACATTATTTAAATATTTAATATCAATATTATTTAATTATTTAACTTAAAATATATTTAATAATATAAATATTATTTGATACTTTAATAATTTAATATGCTATAACATTAAATATTAACATAATCATTTCAATATAGAATACAGGAAGATAAGTAATAAACAAAAAATCACTTTTTAATTCAAAGTAAATGTCATCAGAAAAGTTTAAATTGGGTCACACAGACTTGTCAAAAAGTATATACGGGAAAAGCATAAGTGAAGAAACCAGATAGAAACAAATAGGTAAAGAGGAAAAAACTAAAGCACATCTAAAAACATCAAGATATGCCAAATGAGAATAAGAAAACTTCTAAATTCAATGGACACAAAGGTGGTCTATGGAACACTAGTTCGTGGAATGTTAATAAGTGTTTATGTTGGGGGGGAAATTAGGTCAAACAAAGTTAATCTGGTTTGTTTATGCAGGACATCTCAGAGTGTTTCAAATGCTACTGTGAATTATGAATTACTAAACTGCTTCAGAGGGTAGGGGATAAAGGGGCATAGAATAAGTATGCATAAGTATGTAGCCTTTCCTATGCTGACTTGACCATGGAACCTTTTATTTCAGGCAAAAACAAAACACTATTAGAAAATGCTGCCCTGTGAGCTCACAGGTCAGAGGAAATTCATGACATAATTCAAAGAGTTTAAAGGTTGCTAACAACAAAAGAAATGAATGAATAACAAGTTAAAAGGGTTTTCTGGTTGTTGGTTTTGTTTCTTTCTGTGTAGGTTTTCCTTTTAATTTATCATTGGCAGAAAGCCAGCTGAAGAATCAAATGAACTTGTAAAAATGAGTGCAGTACATAGATGAATAAAAGATAGGAAAAGGAATAAATCCAACTTCTGAGGTATATTTTACCAAAGAGAATATTTGAAAACAAATTCTCTTCTGAAGTAAGCAGTCTAAATATGCTAACTTCAGGAAAAATAAATGCAAGGGATGTACTAGACCTAACTGACAAATAAAAGTAAAATAAATCACCAGGATTGAATGGTATCCAACCAGTAGTTCTAGTGGATTTGAGGACAACTTCGAATTTGTAGTCAAAGATACGTAAAGACTCATACAAATAGCCCAAGGACTGGTTGCTGCGACTCTGAAAATGATCCAATAAATTAAATTTTACTGTGGATTTGTTGGAAGTATAGTGTATGTCAATGAACTTTTTGAGACAGGGTCTCTCTGTCACTCAGGCTGGAGTACAGTGGCATGATCTCAGCTCACTGCAGCCTCAACTTTCCAGGCTCAAGTGATCCTCTGACATCAGTGGATTTTCTCCTAGAGAACAGATTCTGACAATGAAGTTAGAAAAATGTTATGGGAGAAAAGCCACAGATAGGGATATCAAACCTATCAATATCTATATAGAATCTACATAGAATCCATAGATTCTGTATCCATATATAGATTCTATATCAATAGATATAGATAGATATAAAACACCTGAAATTTTTTTAAGTGGTAGATAAATTGAGACAGGATATGTTTATTTGGACTTTTAAACATGTCTTAAGACACATTCTTAAACAAAGTCTTTAAATATTGAATTATTATCAAAAGAGATGTCCTATCCCAGATAGGAAACTGGTTTGGTGACAGAAAACAAAAGGAAGACCTCAGCAAATTTTCAAATATATTTCATATAGGGATTTTAGCGAGAAAACTAGTCTCGTTTTCATACTACTGAAAGTGGACCACATGGCAAACATTCAGGTTTAGAATTGAGTAGTTAAATGCCAAGTTGCTAGAGATAAGCAAGGGAAGGTCATCAAGCACTGTGCAAGCAATGACTAGGGTCAGAGTCCATATCAACCATGAAAGCTCCCATTCAGGGATGCTTGCAGGATGCCAGACACCACGTGAGACACTTGGTATACATTACCTTATTTCATTTCCACAACTTCCCATGTAAGTAATTCATATTTTATTCCACAAGTTTACAGATTAGGAAATTAAAGTCGAGAGAGGAAAGTAACTTCCCCAAAGATCATACAGGTAAATGGATGGCAGAAAGTGGAGCTGCTGAATGGCAGAGCTAAAATTTGAAACCTGGCTGCTGATTCCAGAATCCTTGCCCTTAACCACTGCACAAGTGGATCTCACATGTGAGCATGCACCAGACCCCCTGGAAGGTATATCAAACACGGACTGCAGGGCTCAACCTCCCAGGCCTTTCTGATAAAGCAGATATGGGGTGGGTCCTGAGTTTGCATTTTTAACAAGTTATTGCTGCTGATGAGTGGTTCACACTGTGAGAACCACTGCCCCACCTAAATGGTCTAAACCATAGGGAATGAAATGGGAAAGAAAGAGATCATAGTAAGAATGGCCTCTGGGTCCCTGACTAGAGGAAATCTTGGTGAAGAAAGTTGTCAAGGATTAAAGAAGAAAGGAAGGAAGCATCTATAAACTGGGGTCAAGCTATGATCACATGGAAATATTCTTGGGCCTTTGGGGACCCAAAATTTACTATGGGGGGCATAAAGTCTTCTTGGGACCCCAGACAGCCTTAAACTATTCAGACTGGCTTTGAGCACAGTATAAACTTAGGGGCAAAAAGCAGTTCCCATGCTCAGGATCTCCCCACTCTCTAAGACTCACCACTAATCTTACCCACCTACAATCCAACGCCTGGAATTCCTTTCACAGGAAATGCAACATTTCACATCACAATCAGAAATGGAAGCTTGAGATGGAAATAAGCCCTCGAAAGTGAATATATCATTAATGGATTTCATTTAAAATATAAACGACTGCTTTTAGATTAGCCACAGGTCTAATATAACAAGACATATATGATTTTCTTAAAACTGCAGAAATTCAACTTTATTACTTTGGAGAGGAAGCATGGCACTACAGAAAAGGCACAAAATTTGGTATCAGACGTCCTATATTTGGAAATAAATGACTTCTGACAAGTCATTTTCTTCACCCATAAAAAAGGAATAATAATTCTTCACAGAGATTGGAGGACCAAATGCGATCATATTTATGGAAGCATTTGGTCATCTGTAACTCATTTTTTTTTCCAATTGTAAGCTATTATTACTACATTTAGGAATAATACACTGTGTATCAGCTGCTACCAGATGTGCACTGTCTTTAGGTTTCTTATATACAATGATGCCCAGTGTTTATTTACAAACAAGAGATGCCTTCTAGGCCCAAGAAAACAAAAGCTCCAAGTGGAAATCCAGCATTGTTGCAAATGGGACCTGATAACATTTCTCCATGTCAATTCAGTGGAGAAAATCTAAAACTAAAGGAGAATTCGAACAATTTAGTATTTAGGCAAAGACAGACTCAAGTGGACTGGGCAGAAGTACTGAGTATATTAACCCTCAGTAAAGCTTCATCTTTGCCTATGGACACTGCAACCAGCATGTTCTTATGACAAAACTCTACGGCTGTAACTTTTTTCTTTTGAGACAGAGTTATGCTCTTGTCACCCAGGCTGGAGTGCAATGGCACGATCTCAGCTCACTGCAACATCCACCTCCCAGGTTCAAGTGATTCTCCTGCCTCAGCCTCCCGAGTAACTGGGATTACAGGAGTCCACCACCACACCCGGCTAATTCTGTATTTTTAATAGAGATAGGGTTTCACCATGTGGGCCAGGCTGGTCTTGAAATCCTGACCTCAAGTGATCTGCCCACCTTGGCCTCCCAAAGTGCTGGGATTACAGGCATGAGTCACTGCACCCAGCCACTTTTTTATTTCTTTTAATGGAGATGTGGGTGAGTGTGAATTGCTGTCCTGACATCTTACTCTAAAACCTGTAAAAGCTCAGGCTGGGCCTCCACCTTTGCGGGGCCTCCGAGAAGGGTCCTACAACCAAGGACCTGAAAATGAAGTAAGAAAAGGATAGTGCTATCCCACAGTATAAGGTAAATTAAAGACCTACATTCCCCTTTATATGCTGAAAGCAAAGACGAATGAGAAGAAAGGATGCTAAGAAGGACATAGCCATTGCATGATGGTGGCTGAGTCTATCATGGCTTTGGTAATCTTTAAGGCTTTAGGCTTTAGAGTAACTGTTGACTTTACAGTAAATTCAGGTCAAAAACTTTGAATATTCATCTTTAATCTGTTTAAACTAGGTGCTATATGCTAGGTGTCACTAGGGATTTCATACTAAACAAAGCTTACAAGATCTTGAGTAAGCCTCAAGAAGGCATGAGTATTGGGTTAAAGATTCTTCTTAAAAAAAAAAGTACCCAGATGCATTGATGAAAAATAAACTGGGCTCCATCAAAATAAAATATACGGTGTTTCAGAGGACATAATTCAGAAAGTAAAAAGGTAAGTCACTGACTAGGAGAAAATATTTGAAAATCATATATCCAACAAGGGACTTGTATCCAATAATAATAATAAGCATTGGCAAGGATGTAGAGAAAGTGAAACCCTTATACATTGCGGGTAGAACTGTAACATTTGAAACTGCTACCTTGAAACACAGATTTACCATATGACCCAGAAGGTCTGCTCCTAGCTAAAACTACTCAAGTAGAATTAAAATATATGTCTGCACAAAGATTTGAACACATTAGCCGTAATAGTCAAAAAGTGGAAACAAACCAAATGTCCGTTAACTGGTAAACGGATAAATAAAATGTGGTAAACTCCATACAACAGAATATTATTTGTCAATCTGATTCATGCTAAAACATGAATGAACCTCAATAACTTTATGCTAACTGGAAGACACCAGACACAAAAGGGCACATACTGTATGATCTCATTCATATGAAATGTCTAGAAAAGGTATATCTATAGAGATAAGAAGTAAATTATTGATTGAATGGATTTAGGAGTGGGAACAGAAGTTACCTGATTTCTTTTGGTGGATGATGGAAATGTTCTAAATTTAGATTATGGTGATAGCTTCACATAACTCTAAATTTACAGATTTTACTAAAAATCATTGAACTGTATACTTTAAAGGAGGATTTTATAGTATATTTAAATTTTTATTTTTTTAAAGTCATAGACAACCCTGACTATGAATCTCACCATGAAAATTAAGATATTTATAGAGTAATGTGCCACTTATTCTGATGTCACGCTTCCAGAAAACTTCACTTTCTTAAAACGACCAGAATATGACAAAAGAGTAAAAGACCTCCAAACAGGGAATATAATCTTCACTGCTAAATGTATGCACTTTAGACTACAGGAGAAAATAGAAAGTCCTTCCCTTACCTCTACCCAGACCTAAGATTAGAACTCAATGACTTATTAAATGTACAAGTACAGGGCATCTGATTTAATAAGCTTGATGACCTGGTTTTCCTCAGTAGCTAACATTAACAAAGTGACAGGTAATACTGAGGAAAGGTTCAGAAAGCAAAGACTATCAAACCATAGTTATTAGAGTCTCATCAGCCCCTCACAACTCAATGCCACTGAGGGTAAAGCAGCAATGATCTTTTCAAGGACCATGTGGCCAGCAAGAGTAATGGTGTCTGCTGTACACGAGTGGAAAGAGAATCAGTGTTTCTCAAAATGAGGTCATCAGAATGGCTCTAGGTGATTATTTATGATACAGATTCTCTTCTCTTCCTCCAAATCTACTAAATCAGAACCTCTAGGGATGACGTCTGAGTATCTGCATGTTCAACAAGAACTCTAGCTGATTCTTGTATATACTACAATTTAAACCATAGATGGCTGTTTATTTAGAGAATGTTAGAAAGAGAAGGAACCTTGATGACCAACTAATCAAAACCTCATATATCGGAGACAAGAATGTTGCACTCCAATGTGGTAATATTATTTTCCAAGATCTTCCAGTATTTCTTTAAACTCTTTAAAAAAAAAAAAGAATTATGATTCTAGCCCTGTAAATTGTAAAACATATTTACAACACAAGGGAATGTAAAATATATCTTGGAAATATATTCTTCAAAGATTGATGAAGATAAAATGCTTAATCATTTAAAGGGATACATTTCTGCTCTCAGGAAAATTAATCTAGAGCACCTCATTACCTGAAGATGCCAACTAAATGAGTCATCATAATAGTTAAATTATTTTTCCTTGTTGGTATGTTCAGTTTAATTATTGCAATTTTTCCTTACAAACCTATCTTCCTCAAGAAAATATATAGGTTATATGACAAAAAAATCAGTATTCTTACAAATTATTGAGCTAACATTAAGTCATCATTTGCTTTGAAAACATATATTTCCTGTGCTACAAGCCATATTTTTTAAACGCAACCTCAATTTTCCTGCATACAGGTTCTAAAACATGAGCTAGCAGGCATAGCTCTTGTTAAGAACCTCAGAAATCCTAACACCTAAACTGGTCCAGACGGTTACTTCACAGGAATCTTTTGTCTATATCCTTTATCACAGTCATGACTTTGGTGAAACTATCTGCATTCCATCTTTGTTAAATGAGTATGTCATTTTTTAACGGAATAAGTAATTTCTGCCAATTTCAGAACTCTCTAGTTCTGGGAATATTGATCTAATGGCTTGTCTACTACCAAGCTAAGTGTCTAACACCTTGTTAATGGTAGAAATGGAAAAAAAAATCTTCACAAAAAGCAATCATACACATTAAGCTTGCTGAGGTAGGAAACATTCTCAGTACCACCCTACCCAACTATGGTGAATTACACTGTGCTGATACTTAACAGGGAGGAAAAAACACCTAGATAGGAAACATTTCTCACACTGACAACTGAAAAAGGTTTAAGATGAGCAAATCCAAATAGACAGGAAATTTAATTACAGTAAGACCTCTTATAATAGTTACATTCAATACATTCTTGTATGCAACATTTTGACAGCCGATCTTAATCCTTCTTCTCTCTTTTTCTTTCATCACTATATTGCTATCTTTTTTATTTCTGATAGATTGTGAGAGACCTAACATATGTCTTGAGAACAGCTCTATGTTCTGCTGTTGAGAATGGTTCCTCAAATCCAGAAGTCATCTTCTTGTACGTATCTTTTTTCCTACTGACACTGATTTTTCTCCTCCTGTAAAATTAATAATAGTCTGTGAACTCCTCCATCTCCTGAAATCTTACTTATGTCCCACAAAAATGTTCTCTATGCTCCTTTTATGATGCCACCACTGCATTCCAAGAATTGTTCAGAAAGCTTCTTAAATCAACAAAAGTCATGAATCATAAATCTACTGGTTAGAACAAATGCTTGACTTGTGTTTGCCTCTGCTCTATCTTTAAGAAGGAAGACTTATTAAACAAATTAACCAGAGTGAAACTAAGAGTGAAACCCAAAATACATGCACATCCTTTAGAAACAAACATGTTCATAAATTGCTGCTGAAATATACATGATGATTCTCTTCTCCCTGATAAGTTTGCCAACTACATAAAAATCTGCTATCCCCAGCTAATTGGTTACACGATAGTATACATATGGAAACAGATACTTTAAATACAAACAAAAATAAATAAACAGGTTTTGATCTTCTGTGTTTTCCCTGGTAGCCTGTTGTCTTCTCTGACTGCAGAATAGACTAGTGAACTTCCTCAACACACTTTCTCTCTAGAAAGTCATATACAAAGCTCAAAGGAAAGTGTCTAGTAGAAAACACCTCTCAAAACTCAAGTTATATTTTCTTTGTTGATTTGAGTTCCTTACAGTAATTAAAAAAAAAAAATGAGATCATGGCCTTTGAAGCAACACAGATGGAGGTGAAGGCCACAATCCTAGGTGAATTACCACAGGAACAGAAAACCTAATACCACATGTTCTCACTTGTAAGTGGGAGCTAAATATTCAGTACACTTGGATATAAAGATGGGAACAATAGACTCTGGGGCCTATTTGTGGATTGAGGGTGAGAGGAGGGTGAGAACTGAAAAAGTACCTATCGGGTACTATGTTGATTACATGGGTGACAAAATTATCTGTAAACCAAACCCCTGCAACATGCAATTTACCCAAGTAACAAACCTGCACATGCACCCCCTTGAACGTAAAATAAAAGTTGCAAAGAAAAAAAAAAAACAAGTTAAAATAAAAGAAATGTAAGGCCCTGGTTCTCTTGGTTTTCATGACACTGCCCACCAAGTACCACCACCTATCAGGATCAGAGAGATACAAACTTAACACTGAGTGCCAAAATGGAATGGAAGCCAATCTTGATACTCGTATGAAACCACTTAGGATCCCTTTCTCTGATCATCTCTGTCAGAAGGTATATTTTCAACAACAAAAAAAAAAATCAAAGAGAATGACAATTCTCAGCTGTACAGTAGTGCATTTCTGCCAATAATCCCATTTCCTATTTACCACCTTTTGATATCTTCCTGATTTCAGATATATAGATAATGTGATTAAATGAAATACCTATTTTATGAGGTAATGGTAATACAAGATTTATTAATGATCTTTGATTGAAAGGATCAAGTCAGGTTGGGAGAGTGTAAAACATAAAATAAAAAGAAGGGCCTGCAGTGTAGGAGCTCAGGGATTGGACAGGAGGGGCCAGTGAACAAAACAAAAGCAAAGGAACTAGAACACAGCAGTGGTGACCCCCGTGAGTAAGGACTCAGTCCTGGATGGATGGCTTTTAGTAAGTTTTCATCCTAAAAAAATAACATGGAAAATTTTTTCAATGACTTGCAGGGCTTTGAGAGAAAAAGATGAAAGCTGGCTCAGGGAGGGTGGTAGGAAAGTAAAAATGAAAAGGAACTAAATGCACAGAAATGTCTTAGTCCTGAATTTCTCTAAGTCTACAACTGAGACCTAAAATTTTCCTTTCTATAAAGCACATGTTAAACCAAGACTCCTTATCTCTATATGGGTTGAGCATCCCTCATCTGAAAATCTGAAACCTGAGATACTCCAACATCTGAAAATTCTTAGCACCAACATGACACCACAAATGGAAAATTCCACACCCAACCCTCATGTGACTAGTCGCAATCAAAACATAGGTGCAGACACACAATTTGTTCAATGTCCCCAAGGGAAAAAAGGCCCTCCCAGCCTCCTTCAGCTGTGATATATCTTTTCTGTGCACACCAGATATGCATGTCATATTTTTTACTGCTAAGTACTTATGCGTGAATAAGTGTAAGAACAAAGCGTATCAGTAGCATATAAATTCAGAGTCAGGAGTGATGGTGATGCCAAAAAAACACAGATTGTCCACATGGGAGACTGAGATAGTGATCCTTTTCTTTCTCGTGGTTCAATGTACACAAACCTTATTTCATGCACAAAATTATTAAAAATATTGTATAAGGCTAAGTGCAGTGTCTCATGTCTGTAATCCCAGAACTTTGGGAGACCAAGGTGGAAGTATTGCTTGAGCCCAGGAGTTCGAGACCAGCCTGGGAAATATGGGAAAACCCCATCTCTACAAAAAAATGCAAAAATTAGCCGGGCATAGTGGCACACACCTGTAACACCAGCTGCTCAGGAAGCTGAGGCAGGAGAATCACTTGAACCTGGGAAACGGAGGTTGCAGTGAGCCGAGATTGCTCCATTGTGCTCCACCCTGGGCAACAGAGTGAGATTCATTTAAAAAAAAAAAAGAATACAAAAATTAGCTGGGCATGGTGACGCAGGCCTGTAGACCCATCCCATCTACTAGGGAGACTGAGGTGGGAGGATCTCTTGTGCACGGAAGGTCAACTCTGCAGTGAGCCATGATCGCACCACTACACTCCAGCCTGGGGTGACACAGCGAGACCTTGTCTCAAGAAAAGAAAAAGAAAAAGATTATATAAAATTACCTTTGGGTTATGCGTATAAGGTGTATATGAAACGTAAATGAACTTCATGTTTAGACTCAGGTCACATCCCCTCTGTATCTTATTATGTATAAGCAAATATTCCACAAAAATCCAAAATCCAAAACACTTCTGGTCCTAAGAATTTCCCATAAGAGATACCCAATCTGTAGTAGCCTGGTTATACATAAAGCAGCCAAACTGTTCTATGCTGATGATATCATTTATTAACCCCTTCAACGATTACAGAATTCCTGCTGTATGCCATACATTATGCCAGGAACTGTATCTGTAAACTCAGAGAAAACAGATACTTTTCACAATACCTACTACTCAGGTAGAAGACAAGACTAAAGATAAAAAGGACTTTAGGGTTACATGCCAGAAAGCCAGGCCTCCACCCCTACCCACACCTTCCTCCAGCACTCAGGCAATTCCAAGTATCTAGTCTTCAATTTTCCAATCGTTTGTTTTTATTTGGGGACACAGTACTTTGTGATCCATTGAATTTCACAATAAACTGAGATTAGTCTCATGCTTCTGAATAGTACTCTTGGTATACTGTCCATTTTGACACACAATATAAAGGAAATCCAAGACAGAGAGATATCCCTCTCTGTGACTACCTGTCCTGGAAAAACATCTGGGGAGATATAAAGGCCAGTCGCTTTAGGGATTTCTGTGACTACGGCATTCCCCCACAAAAAGAAAAATTGCACCTATT
Organism: Macaca thibetana thibetana; assembly: GCF_024542745.1. NCBI lineage: Eukaryota > Metazoa > Chordata > Mammalia > Primates > Cercopithecidae > Macaca > Macaca thibetana. Next base: position 111,814,844 of record NC_065585.1, read on the forward strand.
AACCCACTTCATTTCAGCCACTGAGCAGACATAAAATTGAAATAAATTTCCGTTATTGCCAATCTGGGATCTATCTAAACCAATGATCCAAGAATAAGAGGTTCCACAATCCATTATCCAATTCCACTACATTCCTTGTAATTTTGAAAATTACAAAATCTGGTAGTTTTGTAATGTTCTCAATGCTTACTTATAGAAAATTTTCAAATATCCACCCGTAAATTTTCTCCCTACAAATCTCACTGCTCCATATTTTGACCTTGAAATGTGATCCTTCTTCCAATAGAAGAATCAGAAATTAATGTGACATGCGTTGATTTTTAACCCCATCATTTTATATTTTCTAACATCTTTATTGCTGAGCCAATATCCCAGAAATAGACACAGATATGTACCTCACTTTTTTAGTCTGTCTCCAGCAAGAAAATAGCCATAAGCTCTACAAAAAAGTGGCAATTTCCAATCTTCTGAAATTTGCAATGTCTTATCATTGCTTAGTTTTAGGTTACTCTTTCATTCTGCTTTTCTACTTTTTTAATTAAAGTGACCTGAGAGCTTGGAGGAAAAGGAACTCTTAATACTGGATACCAAGTAACATTCTCAATGTCTTAAGAGAGTCTAGAGTCTCTAAAAGGGCAGACGATGCCCTTGACTCCCAACCCTTTCTGGGGCCTTCTGCAGCCTCACCTCTTTCTCTCTGCTTACAATGGACCCTCCAGCCATGCTAAGTCACAGTGCAGTTTCCTGAACAGACCATTACCTCCCTTGGTACATTTACAAATGTGGTACTCCTGCATGTACTTGTCCATAATTAGAGCAATTATCACACCAAAATGCAACATGGTGCTTGCTTGTTCATCTCCCCTAATCAGGCTGTAACCACTGGGTAGGGGGGATGGGGGAATCACTCACAGGGCTTGGCATATGTTAGCACTACACTTTGTTAAAATAATGAATTGATAAATGAATCCTCCCAAATCTGAGCCAGAAAACTCCAACCTCTGGCACCCTATTTGCTTATCCATCTTCTGTATTAAATTGGGAACTCCTAATGTAGGAATGGGATTTTTCTCATATCCTAATTCCTAATCTTGTGCCCAGAACACTGGTAAATCAGTATTTGATTAATTGTTTGACTGGGTGAGTCTTTGCAGGGAATTAAGAAAAACAATCATCAACTGTCAATGAATATTCAAGATGATATGAATTGAGACGAACGTCTTGTCTTCTAGAGTACTCTGTTAGAATTAAGTAGACACTGGAGCCGAACAGCCTGTTCTCCATTGTGACCTTGCTAAGGCTCAGTTTCCTCACCTGCTAAATAGTTATCATAGTTCCTGCCTCACAAAATGGTTGTAAGGATTAAATGAGTTAACATGCCAACAGCTTTAGAGCACTATTTGGCACATAGTAAGTGCTAAAATGTTGTAAACCAGGGAAATGTGTGACTGCCAGTTTCATTTTAGAATGTGAAACCTACCCTCATACCTGCCAGAAATGCCACATGTGGTAGAATTTATCAAAAGGATGTCAGATGGAAGAGCCCATTCTGAATAAATCACTGAGGTGTAGCATTCAATTTCATCTAGCCACCTCAGTATTTAATGACTTATATTCTCTGGGAAAGAGATCATTAAAAGCAACTTTGAGAAAATTCTAGTAGTTCCCAGACCCATATTCACATTGTGATAATTTGCCCGACAGCCAACCATCGAAGTAACTGAATGAAAACGCCTCAGAGAATGTTTTGACAGAGAAAGAAATTACTTGCCTTTTTCTTTCTTTTTTCTTCAGAAAAAAAAAGTGAGCATTTTGAAGATGATCATGTTAAAGGATTATTCCAAGAGTATTTCTTTTTTTTTCCCAGTGACCTATATTTTGGAGAAGTTCTACTCTATGACATTTAGACCACCTCCCCACTTTCCTATCTCTCATCTATGTCAGGGTAGAAAAGGTTGAGGCCTTAGAGCAATGAGTCATTGGAGCTTTCCCAGGAAACACAAATCAGAGAGGGAAAGGGATTTTTTTTAATGCAAAGCTTATAGATTGAAGAAGGTAGTATCTCTCACATGCTCACCTCCTTCTCTCAGTTTCAGCCTCTTACATCTAAAAGGCTTTTAACATTTTCTTTAAAGCAGCTCAGAAATCTGCTCAATGGCTCACTACTAGTCGTCCCTAGTTTGTCCTGAAGTTTGTAATTAACGCAATAATTAAACCTTTTCAAAGGGCTGTTGGTTCAATCAATGGTGTTTTATTTTCCAGGAGAAGAGGCTCTCTTTCTATAAAAACACAGTAGGAGGCACATTTAAAAACTATATTTCAATTGTAAACAACGTGGCTGTGTTCCCAAATGGCAAAAAGACGATAAGAAAATTATCCAGGGGCCTCAGAGGTGGCACTAGAGGTGTAACTGAAATCCCTTTCAGCAGAGTTCATGCTCTGCTGCTGCTCCTGCCAAGGAAACTCATTTGAAAATGGAGCAAATTAGTAAAGTTAAACAGATGAGAGCCCTGGGTCTTATCACACCACGTCATTAATGCATCCAGGATGAACGCAATGCAACAAAACACAACCATGAGAAATAAAAATTAAAAAAAATAAAATAAAAATAAAAATTAAAAAATTAAAAAAAATATGCTTTTCTAGATTGACTAATCAAAGTAAACTTTCATAAAGGTTGACTACGTAAATTATCGATTTTCAGATGCAGACCAAGGCTAAAAGTAATCAAGTTTAAAATGCTGCAAGTTAAATAAACCTTTTGACATAGCTACAAAATCATTCCTTTTGCAGTTCTTCTCTCTAAAACATAGTTTGGCTGACCTCATTCTCTGCCTGAAATTCCTTCAATGGTTCTAGACTGTTTTTCCAACCCTAGACCACTGTTCCAAACTCATCACTCATTTTTTCCCGAATGACCTGTACCCTCACCAGAATGAAGTGGTTTCCATCCTGGGTGCAAAATACTTGCTTTCTTGTTCTCAGAGCATTTCTGTCTATAGAAGGTCATAAAGGCAAACTGGTACTGGAATAGGATGGGTTTGGAGCCAAAGGGCTTAAATTTGAAATTCAGTTATAACTTGTCCTGTCAATGGTTGAGGAAGTTTGGGTCATATATTTATACTTTTTGAGCCTATGCTTCCTTACTCTAAAATGGGAGCGATAAGGTTTTTCCAGGGTGTTGTATCCACACTGTGATGTGTAAAATATCCAACCCAGCACCCCATATTCAGGTCTGCTGACAAATCTCTGTCCCACTCACCCTTGAAGGTCCACTTCCAACCTCTCTCCCTCAACAAAAGCTTCTTACCCTTCCAGGTAGAAGTGAGCTCTACCTCCTCTGAACTCTTAAAGCATTTATCTATGAACTGTTCATTTGACATTTTGCCAAAAATAATCCTATGGGATAGTTATTTTCTAAGGTCCAGGTGCCTCTACATTTAGATTACAAGTCCACTGGTCATTGATCATGCTTTCCATATCACTTTATCTTCCACAGTACCAAGCACACAGTCTATGGTCTTGATTAACCTATAACATGATTGAGTTTTACCAGTTATCTGTGGTTTGTTCCTTTTTGCGCTCCAGTAAAAGTTCAGAATTGTCATGCCTGATTTTGCAGATCAACTGCCACCCCTGCTACACACCATTCCATCCTGTTTTTGGGTCTTGCCCCTTGGTGCACAGAATCTAATGACACAATTTATTTTCTCATAATGGTAAGTGGAATTAAAGTATCAGGTATACTGACTACCCTTCTAAGAGAAACTACTCTTATAAGAGGTTATAGAGAAGTTACAAAACCAGATATTAATAATTGCTGCAAGAAGAACTCTCAATTCTTCTTGAGAATCAGTAGGACAATTCCTCCATCTGGCTCTGAATAAGTTATCAGACAACTTCCCTGCAACCTTTCACTATCAATATCTTCTCTCACTCATATTTCCAACCTTCCTCCCACTCTATGTGTAAGTACTCCCTGCTTCCCTCCACCCAGGTAAGCCTTCTCCACTCATTTAAATCATCCCATCTTCAAAGAAGTCCAACAAATTGGGGATGGGAGAAGTATAATTAGCTAATTGATAGCTTCTTCCTTTAGGAAGAATTCTTGGTTAAGTCTTGACTACAAAGGAATCTACCGATGCTTGCCTCTCCCTGTTGGAGAAGGAAGGAGGGGAACCAGGGAGAGGGTATGTGGTTGGTGAAAAGTTTGGTACTAGACAGAAAAAAACAACCAATGAACACAACATAGGAAAAGAGTAAAGTACTTCTCCCTGACTCTCTTATCTCTTAGCTAATCAACCAGAGAATACGAGTAATTATTCTATAAGAAAAACCCACCCTTTCCTAATCAGAGCTTGAGGTGTGGATAAAATAAATAAAGCTGAGTACAACTACCTACTCTCTTTGCTTTCTCTCTCATTTTTTCCCATTATAATCGTGACCTGAAGCACCCTCCTCCCCTGATTTACAGCCCCAAAGATGAAAAAGAATAGAAGAATAGGGGGGAAAAAAACTAACCACAGAGGAAGTATAATAGTACATTAAGGAGTCCCTCACCTATCAAAAGCAAAGTATAATCTACATGCCTGCCCATTAACTGGACATAACCCAGCCCTCTGCCCCATGAAAGCCTGACTCCTAACTCTACAAAATGTTATATAAAAGTATATTACATTTGGGGAAAAAGGTGCAATTACTCATGCTTTATGTAAAAATACCCTTTTGGGTACAGTGGGACACCCACAAAAGTGTGACCTTCAATCTTCTATTCATAATGTAAGCAGGAATATAAGACACATATATGGCCTCATCCACAGCTAAATACATAATGGGCACCCAACAAAGAGTGGGCCCCTCCTTGGGCAGTGCTGGTGGTTTGGAGGCAGTGGGAAGGGTGTTGATTCCACAATCTACTCCTCATCTCCCCTACTCTTTGGGCTTCCCTGGTGAGATAAATAAACACAGAATAATAAGCATCACTTTCGTAAATAGTTGAATATGTTTTGAATACTTAACTACTTCCAAATCCAGAACTTTTTCGGTAAACAGTGCTTGGGTATACAAAGTTTAGGCACAAAAGCTAAATGAGCTTTCCTACTTTTCCAATCCAATTTATTCTGGGTTTGTGGAGCAGACCGACAGCCCTTATGCCAAACCAGTCTCATGGAGCTTCTCAGAACACTGGCACAGGCAGCACACACAGGCCCCTGGTGTCCCATCGCCTGGGTGTTCCATCCACACAGTGAGCAGGGAAGACAAGTGGGCCTTCTGTTGAATAGCAGGCAAGGAGCATGTGAAGCCATCCCTGGTAATACAAACCCAGGCAGGGCTTGGCCACAGGCATGGAAAGAAGGACCCAAAAAAATGACAGTCTGGGTCAATCATAGGACTAAATATCTTATCTGAGGGAGGAGTTGTAAGGAGGGTGAGGAGAAAAGGAACCCAAAGAATTTCCCTGTTTACTCTTCCTCATCCCAACAGTAAGTTTTTAGTATGTGTTTCTTTTTCTCAATTCTATAAGTGCTTCTAAGAACATTCATGAATTTATTCCATCCAGGTGGAGATGATGAAACCTACCTAAGGAGGACTTTCACTCGGTTACCCTATACAAGACACACAACGAGTCTCTGCTAGCACCTATTAAGTTGGTAGGATAAGGTCCTAAAATATGAAGATCTTGACTTATTTACCATTGCATCTATCTTATATAAACAGCTCCCGGAACACAGAAAATACTGAAACATTTGCAGAGCAAATGAGAGCTAGCAATGGACAGAAGTGAAACCCAGAAATGCAGGAGTGGCAGGTGCACATGGTAGGCATTGAAAATGCAAAGGCTTCAACATTCTTTTCTTCATCTTTTTAAGACAATGCTGGAAACTACATAGGCTAAGCCCATTACAGCTTTTTCATAGTTCTTCATTCATTGGGAAAAGTACTGTTTTTTATTTATTTACTTTTTAAGGACAGTTCATTTTCAGTTAGCTGCTTCATATCAACCTTAATATCAATCTTCAATATCAACCTAATATCAACCTTAATAAAAACCTATGGTTTTTTTCTTAATGTTAAATGTATGAAGAAAAGTGCACAAATGTTACTTAGAGCATTTGATCACTTGGTGCTGTGAATATTTGGAAACCTCCTCCACGCCCACAAATTACCTGTCTCTGTCCGCTAATTGTACAACTTAACTTTACAGCTTCATTTATCTTGGAAGTGCCAGACCATGTCCTATAATGGGAAGTCATTTTGCTTTAGTAAGGTTTTGTCTTATTGTTCTTTCTTCTCCCTGAGGCCCATTGTGTGGTCATGTTAAAGACCAGAACTCAGATTAAATCCTAAAATGACTCCTTTCCTTTTCATTTCAGAAACTACTTTGAGGAAAAGACGGCCTTTAAGAGACTGGCTGAGCTGACAGATTGTAAAATGGGAATATGCACCATACTGGCGATGTCCTTGTTCAGCACTGTCTCTGTAACACCTAGCCCAGTGTTTGCCTCATAAGTGCTCAAAGCATATTTACTCAACAAATAACTATGAATATGGAGATCCTAAGTCATGCTATGTCAAAGACTTTTTCTGTGACTTTTAACATTTTGTTGAGGATTTAAGCTGTGGACATCCAGAGGACTTTGTTTAGATAATATCAGAACACAGCATTTAATTAATAACTTTGTGTAAAGTCATTTGCTATACAACTATCAGTAGAAATCAATGGCACAACTGGTTAATTGGTTAGAGATGCATTTGCTTCATTCCTATGTACCCACAAAGTGTTGCAGGTTCATTTCAAATGAACGATACAGGAATCAGAATAATCACCAGAGTTTAAAAAAGAAGAACCCATATTTCCCTAAAATATTGGCAACCTAAGTTTGCCCTCACACTGCAGGAACTACCTTAATCAGGATCAATGGAAATATAAGGTTAAAGATTTATAAATAAATGCAGCTTGCTTATGGTCCTCTTTCAGTTTCTGCTGGGGACTAGTTCACTTAGGTCCAGGACTGGACCCTCATAAGCTGAGGAATTTTAATTACCTTCATTAAGACAGATAAAAGGCAATAGGACCTCTGGGAGTGGCCAGGAAATTCCTTTGATCTGCTAAGGAAGGTCTGGGAGCTAAATAGATTAATATGGCATTACAGAAGGATTTCTCAAATCAACAACTCTATGAGTTTATTCTGTTTAGATGTAACCATTAAAATATCCTGTTCAGCAAATAAAGAAACATACAAATGTGGAAAAAAACCAAGTTATATAAACTGTTTGGGGAAATACTAAATCATCACCACAATAGCATTACAACAAGAACAAGAATCTTAATGATTTCCCAATTTATAATCCAGAAGCAATAACATGTCAGAAAAATTTATAATATACTTAGGTACTGCAATAGCTTTAATGGGTGGTCACTATTAAATGTTAGCAATAAAAAATGCAAAAACAATTATAAATGAGACCGGAGACATGAATTTAAAAGAATAAATGATGGCCAAATAATATAGAAAATGACTATATCACTACAGACTTCCAACAGTATATAGGAACGCCTTACCTCAAGATAAAAACAAAAGTATGTTTATAATAATAGAATTTAAGCCAGAGTATAATTCTATTTCCTTCTACTGAAAGAGAAATTACACTTCTTCTAAGGAAAAGTGTTGATACACGTTTACATCCAAAAGGAAATCGGAAATAAATTCTCTTCCATTTAGTCAATTTCTTTGGTGAGAATTTTATTATCTCTAGTGGCTGGTGAGCCTGAATTTTGTTAGTACAGAAGTTATCCAAAGATGGGGCAAATAATTAAGACTCTCCCTGTTTTAATTGTTTTTCCAAATCAAAACGAATAATATATGCAACATTTTTCTGCAAATTGTCTTAACACACCCTGCAAACAGTTTTAACACACTCTGCAAACAAAATGAAACAATCCTATACACCCAGAAAGTGCTATGTCATATCAGTATCTTCCCTAGAGATTTCCCTGATGTGCCTCAGCAGAGGTGCCTTCTCCTTTGTCTAAACACCTGTGAGATGTGATGGCTTCATCCTGGTCAAGCATGAATACGTCTTTTCTCCCCAGCTGTATCAGAAATTCCTCAAACTTCTCCATATCCCACAGAACAGCAATCAATCATAGCATGCCAGAAGCAGTAAATAATCAACAAGTATATTGAATTAGGGAGGGCAAGGAGAAAATCCTGTTACTTTTATTGTTTACATTATAATGGCTGTCACATATGTTGCATTTCATTTCTGCATGTAGTATATAAGGATACTTTCTAATAAGCTGAACTCGGTTCTGAATTTCAGCTTCACCACTCACTTTGTGTGTCTTGGGCAAATTCCATAACCGCTCTGAGACAGTTTCATCTGTAAAACGAGTATAATGACGCCAATCTCTGGGGTTATTGTCAAGATTTAGTGAGGTAAGAGACAGGAAGTTCCTAGCACAGAGAAAGCATACCAAATACACCCAAGTCAATAAGGAGAAGACAGAAAGCTGAAGTGTGTCCACCTTTTGATAGCTACAAAAAGGTTGGTTTTCATCTTGCCCAGTTCCCCTAAGATATTCTAAATGCAAAACTCCTGCTCTCAGCCTGGTTCCACACAGCATTGCAGCAAGACAAGAAATCTTTCCAAAGCCCCGAGCCCAAAACGTTTGAGCAACCACCCTGCCCTCCAGTTGAGCAAGTGGAGTCTGGCAGATTGGTGAGTTTGTTTCGTTTTTTTTCCTGTGTGTGCTGGAAGGTTTCCTTTAGAGTCATTTTGCCAACAAGGCCATTTCAATTCCCCTCCCCAAAAGCTCCCACCCCAATCTGTTGCTGGTGAGGGTTGGGTTCAGCATGAGGTTCAGAAAGGAGATATCCCCCCTCCTCCCTGGGGGAGCCTCAGTTCACCCTCTCACCCCCATCCCTGCATCACCTCTTGTTGCACAGTGCATGGTTCCCGGATGCTCTCCTAAGGAGTCTCCTTCCTTGGTATTTCATTATTGCTCATTCTTGGTGTCATGTCCTGAAGTCCATTCAGAAAAGTCATGCTATCATTTTAACTTCTCTGGGAAAGTTGTTTCTTTCTCTCTCCCTCTCTCACTCCTCTTGTTTCCACTCAGTGTCTTCTACCTGTGCTGCCACCACAAATGCATGGTGTTCTAATGAAGGAACCCTCACTGCAGAGCCAGCATGGCTGAGCCTGGACAAGTATCTCTCTGACCATGCAACTTCTCCAGACATGATTCTCCCCGAAGGAGGTTGCCTGTTAAAGTAGTGCTTCTCAAACTGCAGTGAGCCTGAGAAACACCTGGAGAGTGGCACATCTGAAGGTGATCTGGGAATCTGCAGTCCTAATGAGCACCCGGGTGGTACAATACTGCTGAACCACAAACCACAACTGGATCAGCACCCTGTCAAAGGACCTTTGGCATGCATGTTAGGAGAACCGCTGGGTTCCTAAGAGAATGAAGAATGCAGCAATCAAGTAGTCGAGATTCATTTTGTTTCTGCTGCTATTGCCAGTTGGATCTCTAGCTCCACTGAATCCTGCTGCAGAGAGTCACTCTCCCTTCTCTCTGCTGATTAACATTAAGAAGGTACTTACTGTGGCCAGGTGCAGTGGCTTACACCAGTCATCTCAGCACTTTGGGAGACCAAGGAGGGCAGATTGCTTGAGGTTAGGAATTGAAGACCAGCCTGGCCAACATAGTGAAACCCTGTCTCTACAAAAAATACAAAAATTAGCCAGGCATGGTAGTGCATGCCTGTAATCCCAGCTACTCGGGAGGCTGAGGCACCAGAATCACTTGATCCAGGGAGGTGAAGGTTGTAGTGAGCTGTAATTGCACCACTGCACTCCAGCCTGGGCAACAGAGCAAGACTCTGTCTCAAAACAAAGACAGAAAGAAGGCACTTACAATGACCTAAGTACTCTACAGACATGATCTCAGCTGGCACTCACCAATCTGAGAGAGACACATTATTCTCATTTTACAAAGAGAAATTTAAAAGTTTAGAAACATGGAGTTCCCAAGGTCATGAGTGACAGAGGAGAGGTAGGAGCCAAGGCCTGACCCTTAATTCACGTCCTAAGTCCACCCTGAAGCCAGATATTCCCCACTAGACTCTACCATGTCTCATTTCCTTCCTGGAGAAATATAAATGTGTGATGTGTGCTGTTTCCTCACTCAGACAATGAACTTGTCAGCGTAGGATAGAGACACAATGTCAATTCTGGTCACAATAACATGGTATGTTCATTGTAGACTACAGAAGACAGTTTTGTCCAAGTGGATCTGATTTGACTACTCGCAAAACGTATGCAGTTCTCCCTACTCATCTACGCATATGCACTCTTTGAAGATAAACAGGAAAGTCTACCTTTAGCAACAGGTACCCACGATGGCAGAGAGGGCAAAAGGACCTCACCCAAGTGATGGTGTGACTAGAATTCTATCCAGATCTTCTTGTTCCAGCCATATCGTGGTTCTACACAGCAGATCAGATGACCTGGAGGCAAATAAAGGTTCTGCCTCCCAGAAGCTGTGTGACCTTTAAAGTTCTGTAAACCTTTTTGAATCTCAGGTTAAAATTGGAATAAAATGATATACCTTGCAAGATGGTGTTAAGGAATAAATGAGGTAAGATATGTAAACATGTTCAGCCCATAATAGAAACTCAGTAAATTCTAATTCTCTCTTTTCTTATTCATCTTCTAATCTTGTGCAGAGTGTCTTCAACTTTATTAGTTGAAAAAAAAAAAAAAAAAAAGTCCAAGAGCTACCAGACTTAAGTGCACACTAAAAATCACCTGGAGAGCTTTTCAAAAATGCAGATTCTCAGGACAAACCCTGGGCCACACGAATTATCACCTCTGGAAGTCTAGTCCAGGAATCTGCAAACTATAATGTACAACCCATTTTACACACCACTGGTCTGTCCAAGATCAGAATGTCTGGCCCAATACGTCATCTATGGTTCTCCATGGTCAACTGGAGGGAGGAGCCCACAGGTAAGGTCGGAGGTTTCAGAACTTGTCTTCCCATTTTTTTATTTCATTTTCATCTTTTCCCCCATTTTTAAAAATGTATAATGCGTGGTTTTCAGAAATATAACACTTAGCTTATTTACTCTGTATTAAAATTAGGAAAAACCCAATATAAAATATCCTTCCATGAAAACACTATTATTGCACTCAAAGTAAATAAATGAAACAGGAAATTCAAAATCATTCTTCCCATGGTGGTTCAAACTCCCTATGCAAATAATAGCTATGAATGCATCAAATCAGCAGCCCCCTAGACAATGAGAAGGCTGCATATAGATGGGCAGGAAAAATGCATGCAATTACTGTCAGAATAACAACTTTGAATTCTTTGACTGCCATTCATTAAAATGCTCAGTCACAGCTTCAGATAAAGGGAGCTCCTGTGTCAACCTAATACATGGTTCAAGGACCTTTTGACTCAAATATTTTTCTAAATTAGATTGATAGATGTCACTTCACAAGTATTTATGCGACAAGGCATTGTATTCTCGTAGGACCTGGGTACCAGCTATGAATGGTAGTTAATTCTCAAGTCAGTGTGCCAAGAAAAATTTGAACAATAATTTGTCCCTGAAGCAGCTTATGTAGTACATAGAAAAGAATTCTTAGCTCAGGGGAAAAACACATAAAAGAGTGACCTTCAGCAACATGTTAGTAACAATCAATTTTGATGATTTTTGGAAAAATCTTATCTTTATACAAACTATCCATTGGGTCTCTCAATTTAGCCATTCTTCCCAGACTTATACCCCACCACCACAGAAAGCCTTGGAGTACTTAAAACAGCTTTGTGCTACTTATGTCCAGATAAATAAAAATATTACTAAAACCCAATCTTAACCCGGAAGTTGGCAAATAGTACTTCAGTCTGCTCCTGGTCTGGGCTCCACCTCTGGCATTGGCCAGAACTGCGTCCTAAGTCCTCACTGGTCCTAACTGCGATGTGCACTTTTACATTTAAAATGTGTGGCAATACTCAGCAATCAAAAAGTCCTGGTTTGGGCTCTCTCTTCGCCCTCTTCCATCAGGATGTTCGAAGGACTCAGATGCAGCAGCCACTTCTTCCCTCCTGAATCCTTTGTGGGTCTTCCTCTCACTGCCCTAATTGTTTCTTTCCCATCACTCTGTCCCCTTCTCTGCCTCACCTTTAAAGGTGGCTGTTCCTTACGCTTCCTTTTCTCTTCACTTTTCCTTACCCTCTCCCACCTTCCCTAAGCAATCTTATCTACTTCATGGAGCTAGAAATGTCATGTCTTTGTCCAAAACCACCACACTCAAAAAGACAACCAGGAATTCTCTTCTGACCTCCAGCTCCAAACATGCACATGCTTCCTTGGTATTTCCATGTGGATATATCAACAATACACTAAACAAGGCCTTCTTCTCCTGCAGTATTCACCATCACATTATCTACTGCGCATACAATTTGCTCAAGCCAGAACACTCGGGGCCATCCTCCCCACTGCCCTTTGCAGGCATTGCCCCATCACAGTCAAGGCTAAAAGAAGCTTCCAAAAATCATCTCAAATCTTTTACTTCTCTTCACCTCCGTGGCTCCCACTCTAGTCCAGGCACACATCCAGTCTCAGCTGGAGCCCTACCTCAGCTCCCGGAATGCACTCTTATTCCCTTTCAGTCCATTCTCCTTACAATCACCAGTTGTGATGTTTTTGAAATGAAAACCACATAACTCCTCTTCTTAAAAATCCTTCATTGGGTTCCTCTGTTTTAAAGATAAAATATGGAATCCTGGAAAGTCTAGAATGGTCTGACTGTTCCTTACCTCTCAGACCCCATTTTTGCTTCCTTTGCACTGACTGTCCTTTCTGCTATTCCTCATCCCTCTGCCCCAAGATTGGAAATGCAAATCTTTCCTCTCCTCATTTCCCCTCCTCCTCCCTACCCTAACAGAAATGCTTCTTTCTCAAGAAGTCCTTCTTGTATCTTTCAGACTAAGATAGATTCTTCTGTTATATGTTCACCTGGCTAGGACATTGTACTTTTCCCTCACGAGGCTTAGCACAACTGTAATTATATAATTATTTGTGTAACCATTTTGCCTCTCTATCTTCTTAGCTCAGAAAGGGGCATGTCTAATTTCTTCATCATTGTCACGCCAAAAATCAGTACAAAGCCTATCATATAATAGATGCCTGATAAACATTTGTTGAGTAAGTAAATGAAAAAAGTAGGCTTGCTGCTTCTCTTTTTCTATTAGCCACCTACATTTGTTTAGCAATCTCATGATTCTTGTAATTTATTTAGGAAACATGCTAAGAATGCCACCTATAATAATTTCTCCCACATGGTGGGAATGCCTAAATCTGAGTGGAAAGGAATAGGATTTGGAGGCTATGCAAGTGGATTGGAAAAGAATACAGGGTATTCTTTTTTATTTTTTATTTTTAAAGACGGGTCTTATTCTGTTATCCAGGCTAGAGCGCAATGATGCAATCATAATTCACTGTAAACTCAAACTCCTGGGTTCAAGGGATCCTCCTGACTCAGCTTCCAGAGTAGCTAGGACTGAAGGTGCACACCACCAAGCCCAGCAAATTTAGTTTTTTTTTTTTTTTTTTGTACAGACAGGGTCTCACCATGTTTCCCAAGCTGGTCTCAAACTCCTGGCCTCAGGCAATTCTCCTGCTTCAACCTCCCAAAGCACTGGGATTATAGGCATGAGCCACCATATCTAGCCAAAGCAGTAGAGTAATGACAAACTTCTCATCTATTTTAATGAAGAGATACATTCCTTATTGACCTGTGAACAAGACAATGTGTTAAGCTGTTCTTCAGTGACCTTGAACTCAAGATCCTCACAAAGCCAAATGGCTGATGGCAAAAATGACACTGAAAGGCACATTGCATGTATCATGATTCTTTATACTTTACACATAATTCACAAGTATCTTGTCTTCTCAACATTCAATAAAATGCTTTAAAGAGAGCATAGCAATAACATACATGAGACAGATGCACAAAAGACTACTCCTTTTACACGGCTTCAAACCCATTCATTATCTCCATTCACCTGGGATGAACTGGCTGTGTTTCCTCCTGAGTTGCACAAAGAAAGCACAACCATGTACCCAGCTCACCATAAAATCACCAACAATTCTTGCTAACAGGAAGTAGGTGGGTGATATTGGCACTTTAATCATTTTCATGGACTTTTCAATAGTATTTTAAAGAGAAATATGACTGAGCCCATAATGACAGTTACTTTGCAAGTTACTGGAAATAAAACTACTTGAGAGTTAATAAAAGTGATTAAAAATGGTGGCCAAATTATTTATCAATACATTTAATACACCAGGCAGGTCTAACCTAACAATTCTGCTTTTACAGGCAGCTTTATCAGCCATTTTTAATTTATCCTACTATGAAAAAAAATGTGCATCATGAAACTCAATTAAGTCAGCGGTGATAAAGCCTGAGAATATTTCTCCACAGTCTCTACATCAAAATTATTTGTGAAACACAGAGCTCTAGAAGGCAACCTAACATGCCTGGGAGAGACAGAGTGAATGTAGCCTGACCCTCTGCATTTTTCAGTGATATCAAATGAAACAAGACGTAGTGAGCATTAAATGTTGAAGATTTATTGCAAAACTCACCCATAAAATGCTAAGTTGAACATAAGGAATTACACATAGTTAATACATTATTTATCTACAATACACATAGATGCCTTTCATCATCAGCTCTGCACACCGGCATGGGGCTCTTCCACTGCAATGAGGCAGCAAAGGGCAAATTTGTCTACATTTCAGGGAATAGAAAGGCCATTAAAAATAAATGGCCATCACAAATTGGAACCCTGCCTATTTCAACCAATTTGGTCTGGAGGTGAGGTTTGGCTATGCCTCAGGTGTTAGTGCAGATTTTATTCAGGGGAAAATTAGGACCAGAACATCTTGTGTTCTGTTCATTCAATAGGTAGAAATAAACTATTGCATTTTACTTATTATGTATTAAGGGTATCATTTGTTACAGCAGTTAGTCTACCCTAACTAATACATCTTCCATGACGAAGGCAATGTTCTAAAAAGACAAAGATAAGTAAGACATAGTACTTGCCACAAGTCACTATTTTTTGTTAAAAATAGCATTTACTACTTCTTGTTAAAAAGTAATGTGCATTCATTATAGAAACTTTAGAACATACGAAATGAAGATAATTCTAAAGATCAACAATCCCAATACCCAGAGATAAACACTGTTAACATTTAGCTATACAGAGTTCTAGGCTTTTATTTTTATTGAAAGATCAATGGGAAGAAAAGAGAAGGGAAGGGAAGGGAAGGGAGAAAGGAAGAAAGGGAGGGAAGGAGGAAGAGGGGAAAAAAAGGAGACAGAGAAAGAGAGAGAAAGAGAAAAGAAAAGGAAAAGAAAAGAAAGAGAAAAGTCAATCACACATATATTATACAACACTTTTCACTTGACAATGTGCTATAAACATATCTCTAAGTCATCATATTTTCTCCTAAAACAAGATTTGTAAAGACGATAGCACAATCCGTTATAGAGTTATCCAGTGTTATTTAACCATTCCACGGAAGCACAGTCAATCTGAAATGACAGGTAGTGACAGTACAACAAACAGGTAGACAGAGAAGCAGACTATTCTGGGAAAAGAGAAAGAGAACAATACGTACAAATCCATGGAGCCCTAAAGCTGCCTGGAGCATGTAGAGAATGTCATCAGTGTAGCACAAGGTTCCAGAGAGGAGAAGGAACTGGACAAGAACACTTGGGACAAAAGCTAAAAGCCCTTACATGCCGTTCAAAGGGGTCTGAGTTTTATCCTGATGTCAACCAAAAAGCTTTAGGTAAAAGCACAGTACCATCTATTCTACTTTAGAAAGACCATTCTAGCAACAGTATAGAAAATGGATGAAAGAGGGAAAGAATCCATGCGTAAAGAGGTTGTTACAGTTGCTGTAAGAATCTATTACAGAGAAGATGAAGTGAGGGAAGAAGGGATGAATCTGAGATTTGTTAAGGACATAGAATCAATGGGATGTGGTCACTAATCTGGTATGGGGCAGGAGAGGTTTCTGGTTTGAGGTAACTAAAAAATATTAATGCTGCCATATGGTGAGGGGTTAACTGAATTTATCTCAGCACCTACTACTCTGGCACCAGATAAGAGTTGACCAAGGAAGTCACTGGGAATAACTGTTGTGCTCATACTAGCAGTGAGGGTAGAGTCGTTATTAGGATACAAATGTGCAGAGGGACTGGCAGAGAAGATGAGGCACTGGTTAAAATATTTCACATAAAGTGTTTGTAGGACATAGGTTACCAGGTAAGTAGTTAGATGTACAGATCAAGAACCGAAAAGAAAGGTCTGGGCTAGAGATATAGATTGAGGAAACATACTTCATAAGCAGCATTGGCTGTTCTGCAGTAGGCGAATCCACCAGGAGTCGGAGACATCAAACTGAAAGAAAAAAAATATGGACCTAGCCCAGCTAAGCCCTGCCCATCCTGCCCCAATGTCATGGAGCTGCCAATACCTCTTCATGCAGAAATGTAAGAAGTCAGATCAAACTATTCCTATTTGACAACTGTTTAAGCATTGCTCATTTTACTTACAAAAGGGCTTAAATGCATCCTTTTCTTGCTGAAACCATAAAAATCATAATTTGAGAAAGAACCCAACCCTGGCATCTCCTGCAACCATCAGAAATGGTGCCATCTCCCTGAAAACCAAGGTCTCCACATTCCCTGTGCCGACCTCATCCATTTCAGCAACAGTGCTAATTATTAGAACCTAAAACAATGCCCCATCTACATTGTAAAAATAAATTCATAGTAAATAGTAAAACCATTCAAATCTTTATTTTTCATTTTAGCACCACAAATGACTGAACTTTCTCATTCTAAAGTATACAGTTGTGGATTAATCATACTTTATCATTTCAAAGACAGGCTTGCAGAGGCAATGGTATTTGCTTTTTGAAAAGACGATGCCAGCAAATACAAATAACTGTTAGTATTTTTACAAATGACACAGAAAGGCCATGGAGATAAGATTTAGAGGAAGAAGCCACCTTCCCTTGAAGGTTCCCTCTCATTCAGCTCTCTTTCTCTTCTCTTAGAGTGTCTAAAAGTTTGACAATTGTTTTCCTCCATGTATTCTCCTGAGAACAACACTAAATAAGAGGAGAGGAAGAGAAAAGCTCTAGAGAAAGGAGGTTTGTATGTTTGGGTCATTTCTGAGGACCAAATACAGTTTAAACGGACCTTGAAAAGCATTTTACCTTCTCATTTTGCATATTAGGAAACTGAGACCCAAACAAGTGAATAAAGTCAGCGTCCCACAATCACACAGGTACTAACTACAAAGCTGAAAGTGGAAAGGATTCTTCTGAATCTGAGGCCAGGGCACTTTTCACTGGCAAGTAAGCTGAAGACCCTGCTAGTGTCCAAATGCAAGAATAGCATTGGCTGCCAGTGAGGCAAGACACACAAAAACAGAGAAAATTTTAAAAATCCATACATTGTAACAAACACAATATGGCAGAGGAAAAATTTGTAACAGTACCTTGTATAAAGTACACAGGAAAGAGGAGTTCTGTGTTCAAATTCTAGAGTGCATATCTCAGGTAGGAATCATTACTAGTTTCGTTACGGAAGCAGTAGGATTTGAGCTGTTCCTAGAAGGAAGAACAGAAATTCCACGGGTAGAAATGAGGGTGGAAGAAGATTGAGGCAGAGGAAACGGCATATGTAAAAACAGGAGGGTTAGGAAAGTGCCTGGCCTGCTCAGGGAGCAGTCAGAGTGGATAAAGTGTTCATATGGGAAGGTGAGAAAGATAAGACTTTATTGAGGCTAATGAGGACATTGAATGTTGAAATCTTGAGTTAACTATGGTGCATCCATTGAAACTTTGAGTAGGGAACATGGCTTAAGAAAAGTAGTATTTCAGGCCAAGTGCAGTGGCTCATGCCTGTAATCCCAGCACTTTAGGAGGCTGAGGTGGGGGAGATTGCTTGAGCTTAGGAGTTCAAGACCAGCCTGGGCAACATGGCGAAACCCCATCTCTACAAAAAAATACAAAAATTTTCCAGGTGTGGTGCCATGGGCCTGTGATACCAGCTACTCGGGAGGCTGAAGTGGAGGATTGCTTGAGCCCACGAGGTTGAGGTTGCAGTGAGCCAAGATCGTCCTACTGCACTCCTGCCTGGATGACAGAGAAAGACCCTATCTCAAACAAACAAACAAAAAAGTATTATTTCAGAATGACTCAGCCTCTTCTGCAGTACTGATTAGAAGGGGATTGGAGTAATGGACAGGAATATAGACAGGGAAATTGCTGGGGTAGGGGCAATTAATGAATACATTAAATCAATTAAAAGGTTCTGAAACTAATCAAAGTATGATAAGGTTCCTTTCTGGACTGCACTGATAGCAATATGAATAAAAATATAACATTCTTATGATAGCCTTGGAGGACTGTTTTCTGTAAGTGCATTTTCTAAGCTTATTCTTTACATCTTTCATTGTTTTTATTTCTAAGCTTACTCTTTAAACCATTGTTTTTATTAAGCTGTTATCCATTGTAATTTCCTTATTTCACAGCTTCAGATTCAGGATCTTACATGCTATTTAAACTAAGAGTTGAATAGATGAACACCTCTCTTTTCTGAGAACTTTTGCTTCTTATTAATGACAGTGTAATTAGAGACACTAACTTTGTATAGAAAACAACAACAATATAAAAACTGCTCACCACTATTCTACGTACATTAGAAAGGCTGGTATCAAAACAGTAGAAAATAACATGTGTGAGGGAGGATGTGGAGAAACTGGAACCCTTGTGTACTGCTGATGGGAATGTAAAATAGTACAGCTGCTATGGAAAACAGTGTGATGGTTCCTCCAAAAAGTGAACCTAGAATTATCATATGAGGCTGGGCGCCATGGCTCGCTCCTGTAATCCCAGCATTTTGGGAGGCCAAGGCAGGCGATCACCTGAGGTCAGGAGTTCAAGACCGGCCTGGCCAACATAGTGAAACCCCATTTCTACTAAAAAATACAAAACTTAGGCATGGTGGCACACACCTGTACTCCCAGCTACTCAGGAGGCTGAGGCAGGAGAATCACTTGAACCCAGGAGGTGGAGGTTGCACTGAACCAAGATTGTGCCACTGCACTCCAGCCTGGGTGACAGAGTGAGATGCCATCTCAAAGAAGAAAAGAATTACCATATGTTTCAGCAATTCTGCTTCTGCATTTATACCCCAAAAAAATTGAAAGCAGAGATTTGAGAAGACATTTCACAGCAGCATTATTTACAATTGCCAAAATGTGAAAGTAAACCAGGTGTCCACTGATGGATGGATGAATGAATCAACAAAATGTGGTATTTACATACAATGGAATACTATTGAGCCTTTCAACAGAAGGCAATTCTGACATATGCTACAATATGATGAACCTTGAGGACATTATGGTAAGTGAAATAAGTCATTCACAAAAAGACAAATACCATATGATTCCACTTAAATGATGCACTTAGTAAAAATCAGAGAGGCAAACAGTAGACTAGTGTTTGTCAGTGGTTGGGGGAGGAGAAAATGAGAAGTTGTAGTTTAACGGGTATAGAATCTCGGTTTAACAAGGTCAAGAGTATGGCGATGGATGGTGGTGACAGTTGTACAACATTATGAATGTATTGAATACTTCTGAACTCTATGCTTTAAAAAGGTACTGCAAGTAGTTAAATGTGTAAAGACAGAAAGTAGAACGGTGGTTGGGGAAAGGGAATGGGGTGTTAGTGTTTAACAAATACAGAGTTTCCATTTTGGGAAGATAAAAAAAAATCTGGAGATGGAGTGCAGTGAGGGTTGCACAGCAATGCAAATACTTAATGCCACTGAACTGCACGCCTAAAAATGGTTAAAATGATAAATTTTATGTTACCATAAATTTTTCTAAACTGCTCATTGGAATAAAACTATATTCCAAAATGCTAGGGTGTTTTATAAAATTTCTGCTCCAACAAAAAGAAAGGTGCTGGTATTCCTGAGGACAAGATGCAACCCATGTCTATGGATGAGAATGAAGACAACAGAGGAAAAGGTCGTCCGGAGGTATCCAGGCTTGCAGAGCAGCAGCATGCCTAGGTTATCTCAATGTTGTGGCCCTATGTGCTACAGGACAATGCGCACACCGGCTCTGAGCAGAACCTCTCCATTCTGGCAATCACTAAGTGGCCCCAACTGCCAGAACCACTTCACAAGGCTAATGAGAAATTCTATGTGAAGCAAACACAGTCATCCATTTCCTTCTCAGTAGACAGCTCCCCTGCTCTGTACAGAGGTACAGCCGGGATGCTCCCTGCAGTGGAGGAAAATGCTGCCACCACATCTGCTGCTTCACTGATAACACATCGTCTCCCACAGTGCCTCCAGGGCCGACCACGGAAGTGAAGGCAAAGAACCTCATTATTCATCAGAGCCCAAATGGGCACGTGCCACCCCACCTGCAGGCTAACCAAGAGCTCTTGTGATGTTAGAAACAAGAAAAGTAAGTGAAGAGGAACTGATCTAAAATCTCTTTGTATTACTTCTTAGGGATATAAGCTGTGTTTTTCCATCTTCAATTATGAGAATAGATTTCAATATAAAGTATCACTTATAGTACTGAGATGGTTAAACACCTGTGAGGAGAGATCCAAGGAGAACATAAAATTTCTGAATACTGAGATCTGTCACCCAAAATAAGTTGGGATGATTTACAAATGGTTCTGCTGAAAACAGTGGTAAGGGTTCATAGACTGTTGCAAAACTCTTCTGTACTTTTAAGTATTTACGACACTGGAATTTTTTTTTTTTTTTTTTTTTTTTTTTTTTTTTTTTTTTTCCTGCTGGGCTATAAGCTACACAGAACAAATACTGTTCTAAAAATAAGTGAGAGAAAAGTTTTGGGAAATTAAATAACCTTTCTCTGAAGCCCCAAAGGTCGATCCAGATTACAGTAAGGCTCTGGATGGGAAGAGAAGAGAACAGTGTTCTGGTATCGAACTCACCATACCAGAAACCAGAAGAGAAAAAAATCAAAAGTATGTTTTTATCTTGCTAGAACTATCCAACCAGCTGGGGTGCTTCAGTCATTTATTCATTAATTATTTAACAGGAATTTAATCTACACATAAAAATCAAACTCTATGTGTCTATCAAAGAGGCCAAAAAAATATACCAACTCCATAAGTGGTAGTTACAACTATGTGGTTTTAGTATGCCCTCAATTTTTTAGGTGTCTTTGCCTTAATGGCAATTCCCAGATAAAAGACAACCATTTGGGATGACAGTATTACCGCTATGGGTTTTCCAAATTTAGCAAAGCTGACAGTACTTCACATCTCTTATCCCTCATCCATCCCCTGGGCTCCTGGGTATACCCAGTACCGAGACTCTAGTGCCCTCATCAGGTATGTTCCCTCGCACTGGGCTTGATTCAGCTCACATATTCTGGCACAGCAGAGCAAAAGAAAAGGAAACAATTCCCTCCTCTAGGTTCTCTTGGGCCACTGCTACCTCCTGAATCTGGCTACCAGCTCCGGATTCATGCACCACTCAGAGCTGTTTTCTTGCTCCCAGCAAGCCAGGGCACATGTCCAAAGACAGAGCCTTGGGCTTTGGAGAGAAAGCCTCTGAACTAGAGATGCAATGCAGGTTACCATCCACGTCCTCATGGGATAGACAAAGAGCCCATCAGAAACAGAAAGACCATTTGCATTCACAGTCTTGTGATCTAAGACCTCTCTTTTCCAACATTTCTTGGACCCAGACAGCTGAATTTCAAGGTTTCAAGAGAAGGCTAGTCCGCGTGATAATGACTAGCAATCCTATACTCACACACCAAAATCTACTCCTGGGCCCCATCATTTACCCAAGGCTTTCCCTGTAGTATCTTCATAGGGGAAATAAAGATGAAGAAAAAAAAAAAGAAAACAGAAGTCTGAGTTAGAAAGTAGTAGGACAGTTTCCAATGATCCATCCAGACTGTAGGTAAAATTTCTTCTTTTTGATTTTTTAGTTATAATTTAAAACAAGATACAAATTTTTACTAGGTCCAAATGAGGTAAATCAAGGGCCAGGAAAGAACTTCCTAACAAACTATTTTCCATAGGGAAAAATATCCTGGTTCTCCTGAAGAAGACCAAAAATTAAAGTAAATTACCACGTACGCATCTCTCTCTAGGATGCCGGGATGGCAAGTCTATGTTAGGGAGAACTGTTTCCTAATAATTGTATCCATGCCAAGAAGAGGCTAGTTGATCTATTTTTAACCTTCAACTTTACCAAAATTTCTTGTATTTTATCTGCTTCAACCTGTATGGAGCATTTAGGGATGAAAATCCAGGGGGCAAGACTTCAGAAACAGATTTACTTCAAGTGCACTACAGCACTCAACAACTTAGGCAATATGAAAACAAAACCTCTCAACTAGGACAATCCCTCAACTTAAAAAGACCAAGTTTTGTCTTAGTCATACAGTTATTTGTGAATTTGTATATTCTGTAAATCCACAAATAATTCAACATTAGATTTCAACAGAATGTGTCAGTAAGCAAACGTTCAAGTATTAGAAAGCGACCGATATTCTGGAGAGGATGGGGGTAAACTAGCCAGGTTATATATTCTTTCATAACACTAATTTTAACTTACGTGTTATAACATAAAAGCAGAGTAACAATATGCAGGCGCAAACTTAGAGCATTCTATATGGGTTGAAAACTGTCCACAATGCCCACTTCTGTGATATAGAAATAAGATCACACAAATGTGATCTTATTTAGAAATAAATTTATTTAGAAATAATTTATTTAGAAATTTATTTAGAAATAATTTATTTAGAAATAAATTAGTTTTTGCTTTCTTATGAAGACTTTCACTAAGCCATGTTACACTGTTTTGGGGTGGTAACAAATTGCTTGAATCAGTAAGAACCCTAACTGTATGCTTTTCGTTTTCATTATCATTTATCTATATAAAGCTAATCAAAATACCCATTCATTTAGACCTATCAAAAGAGATCATTTTTTCAGATCATTCAACCATATTAAAAACAAATAAAAGGCTAAGTATTGCTAGGGGGATTTAGAGATCTTTGGATATCTAAGCAGTTCATAAATTGTCATGAAAATGTACAAGAGGGTTGTAAAAGACATTATGTTTATAATTAAGAAAAAAAAAACAGGAAGAAAATAGGTATGGAAGCAAAGGAGATTTCCTGAACAATGAATAAATTATATTTGACAAGGGCAATAACCCGCCCAATCACGTCTTTTGCTCTCATTTGCTATAAATATACCAGCCAGAGGAAGTACAGCTCACTGTTTTAATTCTCTGTTGTCTAAACCTCCTAGTCTTACTTAATACATCAGGACATATGGTAAGACTTTCCCTAGATTCGGAGGATCTATAGATACTCCAGAACTGATGAGAACGATCCCCTAGTGCTAGTTAAATATTCTGACTCAGATACTTAAATCCACTTTTTAAAATATTTTTATTCTAAGGAGTTCTTTTCCTAAATGACCTATGTTGGTTTCATTTTTAACATAAATATAAACAAATATATATATAGTTTCTCTACTCAGTAGAAGGAGCTATTTTAAATTCAGTATATATTTTTGACAGCAAGATTTACAAAGTTTAAAAAGAGCAGTCACAAACACTTGGGAAATTAAATTTACATGTGTATTTACAACATACAAGCAGTCGGGCTATATCTGTTACTGTTCTGTTTCCTTAATATAGCTTTTATTAAGAATAGTTTTCTTAAATGCTGACTGGAAAATCTCTGCAGCATTTTCTTTCATTTTCAAAACACCACAAGGTTAGCACACTTTATTAAATAGTGACTGAAGATATTAAAAAGAGCAAGTGCTATGTATCGTAAATATTTGACAAAGATGTTTACATTATCAATACATGCATACATCTTCATTCTACCATCATATGATATAAAATACTTAGATTGGCTTGTAAGATCAGAATTGATGTACAAATCTGACATGGCCCAGTTGTAGATGTTATCCAACCTCAGTGTTTGTACTCCTTTTTGGAAATCAGCTTCTGCCTCGTATAACCACAATGCTTTGGAAGCTAAAAGTGTAGCACATCAAACAATGACTTGTTTGAATAATAGAGATTTAATTGAACAGCAAATTATCCTGCATACCGATGAACATAAAACCCAGGAATATTTCTTAGGTCATTCAGTGAGCAACAGAAAAAGCGAAGACTACAAAAACTTTAAATAACTGTAAAGGAAGTGTAATTTATACAAACTTCAACTACAAAGCAAACAAGCTACGAATTTCCATGTTGTCTTCTAAAATACACTAATAGTTTCTGTTTCCAAAGGTCCATGTTTCAAAGAGCTTCTTGTTTTATCGACATTATTCAGGAGTTTATATTAGATGAGGGGGAAAGAGAAAAAGGAATTTCAAGAGGAAAGATTTTTATTAACTCAACCCTAAGGCTAATCTGTTGCATGTGTAGTTTCTACACTAGCAAACAACTTGTAGGAAACAGCACTGCAGCTGACAGCAGCAGAGCTGGAAACTGTTCCCCTGGGTATGATATCACAAAATGACTTTGCTCTATTCGTTCTCCAGCCTAGCATTATGGCTCAAGCCTGCACACAACCATCACGCCCCCAGGGCAGCTTGGTGTTAGGTGAGGGCCTTCTGCTCCATCACTCTCCCTGAAATCTTCTGACCAGAAGCAGCTCAACCAGGACAAATCAATCCCCATTCTCATTCTTATTCTCTCCTCTCGTTTCTCTCTCTCTCTTTTCCACTTTTGTGTGTTTCTTTGCATGGCAGATTCTGAATGGCATTATCTTAGACCACACAACTGGATGAAGTCACACATTCATTCATTCATTCTCTCTCTCTCTCTCTCTCTTACACACATACACACACACACACACTTTTACACTCAATATTCCAAGTACAGATTTACTGAATTTACATTATATAAAATAGCTGGTATTATTTACTTTTATCCTCCAGTATTACAAGAAACACTATGTTTGTAAAAATGTGAGGAGAAACTTTTAGCACGATTTCAGTTAGAACTTAGCTAAATCTATTAGTTGAGGTTAAAAGCAATATCCTACTTTAAATCACATAACACTAAAATCACCTAGCACACACAATAACGATAGAAACCCAGGGCAGTCACTGTGTGATTTCTTAATATACTCGATTACATGCAGAAAGATTTCCAGCTCACTAAAAACCCACTTTTTAAAAATGTGCCACAACTTACAACTATGTGTTATTTCATTTGACTGGCAAACTGAGGGACAAAACTAAGTACCTTCAGTGAAGTTTTTTCTCCTTAGAAGCACAAGAACAGAATATGATTCCTCCAAACAACATGGGCTTTCCATTTCCAAACATTCTCTGGATGTTTATAGTAACTTTACCTCTCAAGTCTTACATTTCTTTCTAGTTAAAAGGCATAACACAATTGATAATCTGGTAATGCACCCCCAATGCTAGGCATCATAGCTGACTACCAACCCCTTTATATTAACTTCCCACCTTATGGAGTGAAAGATTCAAAACTCATATGACTTGGGATAAAGGGAAAATCCTTCCTGAATTATACACATTAAAACATGTGAAAACTGGACAGTGGTGTTGCTTAAAAGGTTTTGTTTCCGATTCTATAACAGAATAAAATATGCTGCAGTACAGTGGTGCTGAGCTTTTCTGTTCCCTAATAAGACAGTTCCCAGCAGAGCATTTCCCATGCTTTAGAGTGACATCTATCAGTGGGTCTCGGGGAATCCCGATGCCACTCAGCTTTCTTCAGCACCACTCTCACTGAACAGCTTCTGTCCACTGAGTGGTGCAATCCTAACAGGTCTCTGGCATACAAAGTACATTGTTCAGATAAGGGAACGGTGGGTGAACAATGATCTTTGCTGTCATTAAAACCAAATCATCAGGTATTAATTAACTGCAGGACATAAGCACCACAAATACCAACTAGAAATTTAAATAATTGGCCCCCACCAGACACAAATTTAAAAGAACTGACATACTCTCCATCACAGGCAGACTCTGCATGGCATGGTGCTGAGTTTTATAAAAATTCAATTAACCCAAACGTCTATTAGACGGATACATAAAGACCAGGGGGAAAAGCTATTATGCATGTTGGAATTTGTGATGTGTAATCGTGTTAATTTACTGTTTGAGAAGAAACCCCGCTATGTGTTAGTGATTATATGGTAATCAGAAAATTATACAGATATTTAGATCATAGAAATTAGTTTATGAATGGCATAAACATAACGCTACCTCGGCAACATAATGAGATAATCAGCTAATTTCTCAAACCTGATCATATGAAGCAGACCCGGGAAGAATACTTTTCAGTGGTGAGTGGGAAAAGGTGTAGCAAATCAACTGCTAAACTTCCAAAATTATTCTTCTTCAGGGCCTACATGTGATACTCCATAATTTCGTTCATCTGTTCTGATTCACTGAAGTGCAAAAACATCCTCCAAACCAAAATATTGTGAAAACAAAATTTCTTGAGATGATTTGGCCAAAAAAAAAAAAACCCCACCAATAACAACTTTATACTTCTCACCTATTGCACATAGTCACAAGGTACAGACCGCACCTCTCTGTTGGACATTCAGTTGCCAAAAAGCTCTACCTCATCTGTCGGGGAATGTCAGTTCACTGCCCCTTCCTTGCAGAGACTTCTCAGACACAGAAGCAAACCCCTAACCATCTCCACACTGGACTCCATGTGATGGGAAAGCGTTAAAATCCTGCGGGACTCACCCTTCCTCCTTCAAAGGAGGCCCAGAATCAGCAACTCCTAACCAAAACCAAGTTCATATCACCCACATGCAAGAAAGCAGCCGGCACATTTCCCATCTACTTGGTGAGCCAAACCCCAGAGCATTAAAAAGTTTCAGGCGGCCCCAACTGAAGACCAAACTTGGGCTTTCCCCAGTGGCAAAGCCTAAGACAAGGGAAGCTGGAGAAGGCGAAACCTCCCTCTCTGAGAGCCCACCACCCTGAAACCAACTGGGACCCGGAGCGCCTCTGCTCTGCTTGGGGGGCTGTCGAGCCCCGGTGCCCGCGCGCTCGGAATGCGCCCTTCTCGCCGCGGGTTCGCGCCCCCAAGGGCGAGGAACTTACCGCACCGCTTGCACAGCACCCGGCTGACCTCCTTCTTGAGGTTCCGGCCGGTCTCCAGAGGAGGGAAAGAGGCTCGGAAGGCGGCCGGCACGCGGCTGGTGCTGTTGGCGTCGGGCTCCATGAAGAAGATGTACCTGCTGTCCTCCTTGAGCCTCCCGCAGGAGGGGAAGGCGGGGTGTCCCCAGGTCCCCAGACGCACGGTGAGCAGCGAGTCCTTCTTCAAGCCCCCGGCTTTCACCGCCCACACCTGGTGCACCTTCACCAAATAGGGCGCCTCCTCCCCGGGCTCGCCGGCGCTGGGCACCGGGGCGGTGGGCCAAAAGGGCACGGTCCCGTTGGCGGCGAGCAGCGGCTCCTCGGCGGGCGGCCCCAGCGCCCGTGGGCCCGCGGCTGGCGGCTCGCGATCGCCGCCCCACGCCCCTGCCTCGCCCGCCGCCGCCTTCCTGTCGAGTGCCCCCTGCTGCCGCCGCGGCGGGTGCACCTTTCCCTCGATCACCACCGCGGCGCGCTGAGCTAGCTCCTGCACGGATCCCACGCTGGGCGGGGACGAGTAGCACACCGAGGCCCCCGAGGGAGCCGCCTCGTCGCCGGCCGCCGCCCCCGGCGCCAGGGCCGCGGTCCCCAGCAGCAGCAGTAAGGGCAGCAGCGGCAGCGGCGGCGGCGAGCGGGCGGCTGGGCCGGGGCGCTGGGCCCGGGGCCCGGGACGGCCGGAGCGGCGCGGGGCGCGTCGCCATCTCATGGTGCGAGGTGCGTGCGGGCTTCTGGCTGTCGGTTCGGACTCTGCCCGGCTCTCTCGCGCTGCCTCCCTTTTCCTTCCCCTCACAGCACCACTCCTCCTCCTCCCCCCTTGCCCTCCTCCTATTATTTATTTATTGGGGGTGCGGGGGTAGGAGAGTTGTTTATGGGAGGAGGAGGGGGGAAGAAGTGGATGGAGCCACAGAAAGGAGAAGAGGTATAAGGGCAAAAAAAAAAAGCAAAATAGAAAAGGCAAAAAAGCCGCTGCCGCCGCCTCGGTTGCAGGGAGTGACAGGTCCCCCCACCCCCCGCGCCGCCGCTGCCGCCGCCGCGCCCGAGCCCTGCTGTCGGGGCTGCTGTCACCGGAGGAGGACGTGGAGGTGGAGGAGCTGCTCCGCGGGTGACAGTCCTTTGTGTGAAGTGGTGCTGCGGCTGCTGCTGGGGCTGCGAGCAAGCGGCTGGGAGAGAGCGCGAGGGAGAGAGCCCTGGAGGCGGAGTTGCGTGCCTGGAAATCGCTGGGTGGCCGCGGCGGCGACAGCGTCCTGCGCCTCGCCAGTCTGTTTACCTG
Organism: Macaca thibetana thibetana; assembly: GCF_024542745.1. Lineage (NCBI taxonomy): Eukaryota > Metazoa > Chordata > Mammalia > Primates > Cercopithecidae > Macaca > Macaca thibetana. Next base: position 111,843,401 of record NC_065585.1, read on the forward strand.
TGGTGCCAACTCGGCCCGCGCGTCCTTTCCCCATGCTGCTGCCAGAGCGGAGTCGGGCCCGCGAGTGGGTCCTCCTGGGCGTCCCTGTCCCCGAGCGCCTCCTCCCTCTCTGTCGCCCCGAGTGCTGCAATGGGAGGACGGGCGGCAAACAGGCTGCAGTCCGAGTGGGCTGCGGAGATTTACTGGGGAGTGAGAGGTGACGCTTCAGTGAGGAAGGACCTGTAGCCGGCGCAGGATGCCCAGGCGCCAGTGGGAGGCAGGCAGAGAGGGGCAGGTGGGACCCCGGGCGTGCGGGTCCTCGGTGCAGAAAAGTTTCGGGTGAACCGCTTGCTTGACACTTAAAAGGGAGCAACATGTTCGCAGGCGACAAGCAGCGATTAAAACAACAACTTTATAACGCGCTCTCTCCTTGCAACGCGCACACACACTGTCCACTTCAGGTGTAACGCCTCCTCTACTCCTTGCTCCTTTGATCCTTCGGTCTTCATGACCCCCGCTTTTTCTTTTATTGAAATTCCTGCTTCACCATGACTTTATGATATGTGTGGTACTGCTGATAGGAGCATAGTTTGAATAAAATATTTGCTCAACGAGGCCATTTTGTATAAAGTTTATGGCACTTTGTCAAGTAATGGTTTTGCAAAAAATAAAACATGAAATGAAAGAAGCTCCTATGGCTACTGGAACAAAAGATCCCAGGCATAAGGAGTTGTAGGTCTTTAACATCCACCTGGTATTGTGCCACCTGAATACCAAGCTCCCCCACCTCCACCCCCATCTGTCCCCCTATCCCCACATGTCCTGCCACATTTAAAGAGCTATTTCTAAAACAAGAATCCATCGTCTCCCGGGATATTCTTTTCAAACAAATACCACTCCACAGAAAGGGAACACATTTTTAGCACTTCAAGGTAAATATTTCCTCTTATGTTCTTTTATGGTGAAAAATATATTCAGTGACCTCATAAAACAGTTAAAGTTGTTGTTCAATGGGCGATAGATCCACATTGTGAGAACTGAAGAATTTTAAAGTACTCTAACTTCATGATATCTTTACTCTGGGATTCTACGTGTTGCCTCTGGCAGTTTCTTGAAAGTATGTCATAGAAGCTTTAGATTTTTATATAAAAAATAAAAACAGACGGTAAACTACAAAGATCTTTTTGTTCTTGGCATAATATAGTTGGCTACAAAACAAGGTTCCGTTCTCTCAAAGTGCAGTTTGGAGGGACAGGGTCATCAGGCTCCCTGTGTGTCTCGGCAAGGGGAGATTCCTGTTTCTCATTCCCTGATGGAGCGCTTCAGGAGAAGATCACCATTTAGCAGCATAGCTGGGCAGGTCTGGCCTCCAGCATATGTTCGCTTGAACCCTGCCTGGTGCTTCTAGCGATTTACTGAAAGAAAGTGGTTCAAACATCCAATCCTACTAGTTTCTCTACTTCTCTCTAGCCTGGCCTCACATATTTCTGACTTGACTTTTTGGGAGGTACAGCTCTGGCCTAGAACACTTTCTTCTTCTCTACCTTTCAGATTTCTATCAGTTATCTGTCACTATATGACAAACCACTTCAAAATTTGGTGACCTGTTGGTTCATTAAGCCCAAGATTCTGCAAGTTGGCAATTTGGACTGGATTCAGCTAGGGGGTTCTTCTGTTGATCTCATTGATGGCTCTGCTGAGGGCTATCTAGTCTCCCATGGCTTCAGCTGAAACATCTCATCTCATAAAGTATGTGGTCTCTTCCTCCCACAGACTTAACCTGGGCCTGTTCTTGGCAGCTGATTGTGTTTCAAGAGAGTGGCCAGAGATATGTAAGGTCTCTTGAGGTCTAGGCTCAGAATTAGCATGTCAACATTGCCACCATTACAAGTCCAGCTCAAATTCTAGGGGCAGAAGAGTAGACTCTACATCTTCACATAAAGACCTGAAAAGTTGCAATGCCAAAGAGCAGAGATACAAGCAGGGGAAGAATTAGGCTGTTTCTGCAAACAATCCACTGCTGATCTTAGACATCCTTTGAGATCCATCTGCCCCATGAAGCCTACTTTCTGACACACTAAACACTGGAGCGACCACTCCCCAAAGTGCACTTTCCCTGCATTTGCAGTCTATGTCATGTCTTCTCATTCTTGATCATGTTATCTTATTGACCCCAAGTTTTTCAGGAGTTTTACTCCCATCTCTCCAACTAGATTGCAAACTTGTTAGAAAGCAGAGATGATAGTTTCTATATTCCCCAATTTTCATCCAGTTTGGGGCAAATATTAAGTACTCAATAAATGTCAGCTAATTAATCATGGACTGATGTGGCAATGTGCTTATCACACATTAACCCAACACTCTCATAGATAAATGGAATTCCAAGCAATAAAAACAACAATAAAATTTTAAAGCACTGGCTTAGAGTGTCATTAAAGGCATAGATATGCCCCTCTTAGTACTACACAAAGCATTTTGTCTATGATAAAACATAAGTTTCTTCTTTAAAATGGTATCTTTTTAAAAAGACCCTATTCCCACATTATCTTCTACTCTTCCTCTCTCTGTTAAGCGGCATTAGTGAGTAATTCTTATAGACATTTTCTGTGCAAAGGTAGGCCTTCTTTAAACTGTTCAGTACTAAGAACTGTTTGCATACATATTTCATTTCAATTCTTGTATCGGAGCCTTCATTTACCCACCCACACTGGAAGGATGTTGCTGATTTTACCCTTTTGCATGATAAGGGAATGGCATTTCTAATATGATTAACATATGCCTGAGAAAAGGTATGAATAATTGTTCAGTATGATTAAATGCTGTTCAGAAAAGGGACAATTTAATTTGTCCACACCACTGTTTTAAAAAGACAGAAAAAAGGTTCAGTCTTTTGTAAACATCCTAAAACCAGTGGTTCTCAATTTTTAGTGAGCATCAGAATCATCTGTGCAAATGCACAGATTGCTGGCCCTGCCCCCAGATTTTCTGATTCAGTAGATTGGGGATGGGGGTGGACACAAATTTGCATTTCTAACAAATTCCCAGGTGATACTGATACTGCTGGTGATAGAGACTGTACTTTGAGAACTGCCAAAATCTTGAGATTTATAAGCATCAATATCCACAGCATACTAACCTGTAAGCATACTTAGGCACGACATTCAAATATTCAATATCCCCTCTATCATGAATCTTCCCCTTCCCTATTTCAGTAAGGGAATGTGGATTGCCTCCTGGATTACTAGGGCCTGATACTATTTAGGAGACATTATGACCAGTTAAGGGGGCAACTCTACCTGTTGATAGTAAAACTGAGTGCTTCCTTGGGGCTCAACATGTTTCCATGGTCAAAGTTGAAAATAAAAGGAAAATTAGGGATCAGAGCAGCTGTCATCATGTTATCTGCTCAAGCAGGGAAAGAGCAGACATCAAATTATGCAGGTAAATGTGAAACACTATTTTTAGTAGTTTAGAAAATATGGGGGGGAAAAAAGGCCACAATTGCCTCCACAGTGCAATGGCAACCTGAAATGGTTTTCCCACCGCTAGCACTTTATACCTGATTAAATGCTCCTAAATGGTGGTAATTGAAAGGACAACAGAAAATTCACAGAGGCACTCATACCTACTTTATCATCATTGACCAACAACACACAGAAGTACACACCTCCAGCTATACATCATGAAACAACCATTCTGCGGTTCCTGGAGTCCTGAATTTGCAGGCTCTGAAAGAAGCCTCACTTCACAGCCTGTCTTAGAGCAGGTGCAGGATCCATTACTATTTAGACACAGCAGATTAACAGCAAGCTGGGTTTGAGTGAAGAACAAGTTACAAGAACTGGTGAATGTAAACCCTTATAGGTCACCCAGGAGAGAAAATGTAGCAGAATGTCTGTCTGTCAAATGGTAGCGAGAAAGTTAGGGAGATTCTTAGAAGACCAGCTGCAATATGAGTCTTTAAGAACTGGGCCTAGTTCCTTATGTCACAGACTCTAGGGTCCCTAGTCACCTCCACCTACCCACCTATCCATCCGTCTCTCCATCTATCCATTTCTTTAATTACATGTGTGTGGTGGTGTGTTTTTAAGTCAATACTATGTAGCATAAGGAGGAAATATAAAAAGATGAAAGGTTCCTACTCTGAAGAAACTCACCATCTACTGTGCCGCTAATTTGTACAGTTGGTATGACATGAAATCCCATAGCTTTTGCATATTTTAGTCCAGCTGGGATGGAGGAAAAAACGAATAAAACCAACAGGGTTTTCTGATTGTTTTTACGTGATTCAAAACTTCTTGGAACTTTGGGGCAGGCATGGAAGATCAAAAAGTCTCACTTAGGTTTGCTTTTTCAACAGCCCTTTCCAGACAACAAAGAAATGAGCGTTTGTTGAACTTTTACACTGGGCAATATATGTAAAGTTTAAGGATATAATTGGTTGCCATCAGACTCCAATTCTGCTATTTGCCAGCCCTGAAACTCCAGGAAAATTTATCAATCATACTGAACCTCTTTCCTTATTTATTAAATAAGCACAATCCTTGCTTTATTTCACAGGGTGCTTGCAAGGATTAAAATAGCTTAGTATATGTGAAAATTCTTTAGAAACTCTAGTGTTATGCAAAATACAATGTTACGCTAAATAAATGATACGTTGCCCCCAGGTTTCTTCCACTCCAGCAATGAGGACAACACATATTGGAAACTGCCTCTTAAAGTTGATCATATAATATGTCTACTTAAATGCCTTTATTGCTGGAAGCTCAATACTTCCGGGGGATTCTTTTCCCATTATGAGACATATCATACTATTTGAAAGTGCTTTTCTATAACAGGCTGCAAGATACTTATTAAAGACCTGGTCATAAAATTCAAATGGTGATTCTCTGCTGTGTACCATTATTATGTTACTCTTTGTTTAGACTGAGTCAGTGATTGCTGGTGTGCGGCTGACAATCTTGTCTCTCCCCATCTATTTCCATGAATTAATGATGTTTGGAGGATTTTGTGTGTGTGTGTGGGTGGATATCCTTGGTTTGTTGCTCTTGTCCATGTGTTTGTGTGTGTGTGTATTTGTGTGTGTTTGTGTCTGTTTTCTGAAGGAGAAAAGAGAGACTTGAAGAAGAAACAAAGGAAGAAGGATGATCAAAAATGGAGGGTGGAATGGGTTGTATTCCCCAGGCTGGCTTAGCAAAACAAGGGCTCATTCTCACACAGAGAGAGAGAGAGAAAGAGAGAGAGACTACAAGTAAAAGCTAAAGTTCAGGCTGGGCACGGTGGCTCACACCTGTAATAGCACTTTGAGAGGCCAAGGTGGGCGGATCATGAGGTCAGGAGTTCAAGACCAGCCTGACCAACATGGTGAAACCCCATCTCTACTAAAAGTACAAAAATTAACTAGGTGTGGTGGGCACCTGTAATCCCAGCTACTCAGGAGTCTGAGACAGGATAACTGCTTCAACCCGGGAGGCGGAGTTTGCAGTGAGCCGAGATCGTGCCACTGCACTCCAGCCTGGGTGATAGAGCAAGACTCCATCTCACGGAAAAAAGAAATGCTGCAGTTCAGACCATTTTTGTGAAGAACACTGTGAAACTTAAAGGCACAACCATGCCCGGTGCTTTCGAACTCAGGTGAAAAAGCAAAAGTCCATGCGAATAAAAGAGCTTTTCCCAATTCTAGGAGGAAGGAAAATTGTAGATGTGTCCTGAAGAAACTAAGGGGGAACAACACAGCAGTGGGAATGTCACGGCACTTTTCAGAGAAGTAGGGGATCTATGTTCTCACGGCAGCACCCCCTAAGGAAAAAGAACAGAAAAAGGGTAACAAATTGAGTTCCCACTAGGGCACACTTGAGGAGAGCTGGTGGGGGATGGTGAATATCAAGTTAAGACTCTGCAGTTACACTTTGTAAGCTAACAAACTGGAAAATATAAGAATTGATGTTAATATGACCTCCCTGGGACTCTCTTGGGAATGCTGAGATGATGACTATTAGTACTATTAACATTATAATTAACTAATAACGTAACAATGCTGTGAGGTACGGAAGGGATTATTATCACCATTTTGCAAATGATCAAATCCACTTGTTGAAATCAAATTCTATTTTTATTGCATCCCTCCTCTTCGAGCACAAGTTTCTTTCTTATGCCTTAGTAGTGAGGTGCTATCTACAGATAACATATAAACCAGCCAACAGAAATATGTCACTTAAGACCCTAAATACATTATACAGAAGTTACACTTTTCCCCCAAAAATTGACTTGGAAATCTCATTGTACAGTGGTATTTAGGAGTAAGAAATATGCATTTTATTTCTAAGAACAGCTTTTTGTTGCTATTACAAATATGCCAAATTGGAATAAAGAAGAGGTTTGATGGTTAAGCTTGTTTTGAGTTTCATTTTTCTCGATGATAAAACAGCATTTTTGCTTTCTTTCCCTTTATTCCAAAAGTATTCACTGAAGATTCTTAAAACTCTCTAAGGAATTTTCCATAGGGATGAATAAACCCAAGAAGAAACTTTTGAAAACCTTGTAGGAAATTAAATGGTCATATTTACGATAGAATTTTTTGTCTAAACATTTAAAGTAACATGAACCACGACTGAGTAAAGAAAGAAGGCAAAGAAAGCAGATTGTGAATTATGAGTCTCAAAGGTTGAATCCTAAAACTCGATTTTTGACAATTTGACAATTTTCTTATTATTTTGCCATGGCAGCCTCCAACGTCATCCTTCCCTTGAAAGTGTTGGGCTATATAGACAGCACTTCCAGTCAGACCAAGAGAAAATAAATAGACTTTTAGAACTGAAGTGGCATTCAGCCTACCTTACTTTGCCCATCTGCCTCCATAAAAATAAAAGTCCTCCAGTTTTGTCACTTTTGTTTTCCTTTGGTTTTATAGATTCTTCTACTTTAGCACAGTCCACACATGTGAATAGTAGGATGCTTTGAAGTCCTTAACATACACGTCACTCCATGAAAGCCATAATTACTATACTTTATGCCAACTTCTATTCTGAAGTTTTCAGTGAAGGCTTCAGTGTGGAGTAGAGTTTATTGCGATGTCAAGGAGGGCACTGAAGTGTAGAAGCCTGCAAAACAAAGACATGTAATAAAAGAGATCAAAACAAGAGAAGTAATCAACTTCCTGCCCTACTGGTAAGTTTCACACCAGTTTTTTCTGTATTTACTGAATGAAAGAGTGGTATAAATATTTTATCATCCACTCCTAACCCAGCATGCCATGTTAGAATGGCATAAACTTCCCCATTAGGTTATGCTTTGAACCATAGAGAAACACATCAAATGTTAGACCAGGAAAGAATCCTAGATACCTAGTCCAAACCCCTTAATTTCATATATGATTTAAAAAAGGTTTTTGGAAAGTGGCTTGCCTTTCCCAGGGTCATTAAGCAGATTGTTGTCAGAAAGGGGTTTAGAACTCAGGTATTGGCTCTCTTGTTTCTGCACTTTGCCTAGGAGCCACAATAGTATAACTAAAAACGCTGTGTTAAGCCTTCCTAAGAAGTTGCACGCCTAGACTCTTTTTTTCCAAAAACCATTTCTGGAAGTGATAGGATCCATAATCTCAGCACCTTAGAAATGTTGAGTTCTCAGCAGCTAGAATGCTAAATTCTCCATGTATAAGATAATTCCACATTACTTTGAGGTAAGAGGTGCCACAAAGCCAGCATTCAAAAGCTGTTCCCAAAATACAACAAGCAATAGCCTTCTAATTGTTCCTGTTTGTTGAGTGTGTCGTTTTTCTATAGCTATGAGTTCCCTTGGCCCAAACTGGGACATGAAAGAGTTAAAGGCTTTTTCCTCATGTTTTACAGAATGCATCAGAAGAGATTTGTTCCAGAATTCAAGGACAACTCTACAAAGGACCCACCAATATTATCAGATATAAATACAAATAGATACAGATGCTACAGATAATATAGATACAGATGTTATAGATACATATATAGATATCTCCTAAAGCTTAAAGTCTAAATGAAATTATGATGTCTACTCCAAAATAATATTAAAGAAATCTATTAAGCTATCTATTTTATTGCAAAGAACACGTCTCTGGGTGATAACACCAAAAAAGATATTATAATAAATATTACAAACAGCTGAAACTCGGAAATGACACTAATGTGTCCTTTCATTCCAAGTCCTAAAGATATACCTTCCATTTATGGTTGGCCTTCCTGGAGCATTGGAACATATGAGTCTGGAGTCTTATCCAATGTTTTCAGGTCACATTAATCCTTCTCCTTGTAATCTTGTCTTTAAACTTAATCATAGTCTAAATTAAATTCTATATTAGAGGAAATACCTTATATTATGAGAAGCAGCATAGCATGAGTTCCTGGGTTCAAATTCCAGCTTCAACTCTTACTAGCTACATAATCTTAGGCAAAGTACTTAACCTTTTTGCAACTCAGTTTCATTCATTATTAAACAATTATAAGAGGAACTACCTTTTGGATTAAATTAATTACATTAGATTTATGTGCATAACACACTTAAAATAGTTCCCAGCACATACTAGCATGTATAAATTACTGTTATTTTATTTTTCTCCTTGAGCACAGCGACAACTGCCTTAGCATTACTTTTTTCTATGTGTAAGACAGAGGCAATTAATAAACATTTGAATAAATGAAGCAACAAATGAAGACCATATTAAAGACTTAGTAAATCACACACACAAATTTTAGTACTAGTAATAAGTCATTCCCAATAGACTGAGCCCCAAACATTGATTTTATTCACAGAAGAAATCTACCAACTTCTGTGGTAGTTGCATACCATCCTCAAAGAGACTCTTTACCAGTCAGCAAAATAACTTTACTGCATAATCTCTCTCAGTATCATCAATTGACTGAACAGTCCGAATTTAGTGGGAAATGGCTTTACTTCTCTCCAATCACTGCTTTTAAGCATTCTCTGTTGGACATGCATCTCTCAGTCCTTGTCTCAGGCAGATCCCATAGCTGCCGCATTCTCTCAGGTATACAAAGAAGCCCCATTCCATCAATGGTGACATCCATGCAGGGATTAAAGATATCTGGTCCAGTCTAAATCAAAATTTAATTTCATATCCAATTCAAAGCTTCTCTTCTACTCCCCTAACTCAGGGCTTCAGTGGTGGAGAAGAAACTGACCTGTTCCTTCTCTTTTCCTTCCTATCCTTCCCCTGCTCTTCTGGCTTCTCTAAGGTCAGGAGAGAGGAAGAGAAGACTAAAGGAAAGGTGCATGTTTTGTTGTTGGTTTCAATTACTGTGCATTTTAGCTCTCCCTTGGTTAATACTGGCTGGCCATCAGTTACCTCTGGGTTGGTCAGACATCCAAATCCTAGCACTTCAGTGAGGTACACAGGAAGTTTCTTTAGAAGCGTGGAAAGCATACGCTTGTGCTCACTTCTTGACATTCTCCCTTACCTACCCATTGTGGTATATCTCCTCCCACCCCAACCTATTACTAGGGTGTTCTCTTGCCTTAGCAAGCCACCTTTGGAGCAAGAAACCTTTAAGGTAGCTTGTACCTTTCACAGCATCCTCTTAATCTGTGGGAAACTCAAACATCCTTTCCACACCAAAGGATTTAAAAAAGCAGGCTACTCTCAGACACCCCCTCATTTTGCTGTTGTTATGGCTGTTCCAGCTGCCCTCTTGCCTTCAGAATTCCCCAGATAATCAAGAAGCCCCAGTCTCTGAATTTACGGAGGCGTAATCATCAAGGAGCACTGTGCACTCACTCAGGATAAGTTTCACTCCCCATTCTATATTCCCCTGGCAGCCCCAGGAAAGGCAAAGGGCTTCTGTACTTCCGAAAGTCTCTAGCTGGGGACAAGAAGGCAAGTTTCCTCTTATTCTACGTACCCTCACTGTCTCCTAGTAGTACCCTTGCAGCCAACTCCTTGGTTGGCTTAAAGGACATGTTACAAGAGCCTCCTCTCACCTCTGCTTCCTTTACCTGAGGTGGCAGGGGCTGGGGGGCTGGAGGATGTTGCCACAGCCCTCCTCAGTAATCCAAGGGCTCATTACCTCTGTGAATCCCTTCACCTCAGTTTCTTCCCTCTGTATAGGCTGGGGTGAGTCACAAGTAAGGGAGTGAAAGGGTGAAGATCCCAGGACAAACCTGGCCACACGTGAGTCCACAAAGTACCCTACTGCTTATATAATCTTTGTGCCAGGCATAGAATTAGGGCAACATCACAAAATCAGCGAGAAAACTAAGTAAAATGTTCTATGTAATAGGGGCCAGACACAGTGGTGCACACCTGTGGTCCCAGCTACTCAGGAGGCTGAGGTGGGAGGATCCCTTGAGCCTAAGAGCTCAAGGCTGCAGTGAGCTATGATTGTGCTAAGGAACTGCAGCCTGGGCAACCGAGTGAGGCCATTTCAGAAGAAAGAAGAAAGAAGAAAGAAGGAAGAAGAAGAAGAAGGAGAAGGAGAAGGAGAAGGAGAAGGAGAAGAAGAAGAAGAAGAAGAGGAGGAGGAGGAGGAGGAAGGGGAGGGGAAGAAGAGGAGGAGGAGGAAGGAAAAGAAGAAGAAATATGAGGGGGAGGAGGAGGAGAATAAGGAGGAGAAGGAGAAAAAGAAGGAGGGGTAGGGGAGGAGGAGGAGAAGGAGAAAAAGGATAAGAAAAAGAGAAGAAAGAAAAGAGAAATGTTCTGTGAAATAAAAGAGGAGGAGGACAATTCTTCCTAGCAGTCAGTAAAACAATATGAAAGATCAGCCAAAAACTCATTCTGGTAAATAGGATTGAACATATCTGTATACCTCCCTTTTATCTATGAAAAAATTCAGCCTCCCAAAGGAAATATTCAGGAAAATACCAAAGCATGTAGTTATAATATCTATCCTGATATTAAAGATGCAGATAAAATGCAAAACTGACTGAGATTGAATTTCATAGACTGAGCATCCTTTTCTGTGTTGTTATGAGCAACCAATTATGTGCACTGTTCTGAAATTTTAGAAAATGGTCAGTTCTTTAAATAGATATTTTTCTCTTCGTTAAGTTAATATATAATTCTTGGGTTTCTTCATCTGCTCCAAGGCAAAAGTTCTTAATTATTAAGCATGTTAACTTAAGAGTTTATATTCTTACCATTTAGACTTCGTTACTCTCTAATGAATTGTGAAATTTCACAACATTCATTGATACTAGTTTTTGTGAGATTGACAAGATACCAAAATGGTGTACAGACAGCTTTTGATTTATATGAGCTCAACATATGTGTGCATGCACCCAACTCAGAAGATATACATATATATGTAAATAAAATATCTTGAGCCAGAACTAGAATATTATGTGACCAAAGAAATCTCCTTCTTTCCCTCTTTCTTCTTGAGATTCCACTCTACCTGTCTCTTCAATCTATTACTGCCTAGAAATGCTCCTAACTACACGCTTATTCTCTTCTAGCCCAAGAACTAAATCAAATCAGATTCAGAATGGGGTCTGGATACCACAGTATTTTCTGCCAAGAGGCACTGGAAGAAGAATTGTAAATCTTCACTGCTCTAAGCTGTACCTTTCCCAATAGTAATACTCTCCTGCCCTTAAAGAGCATCTCTATTCCTGATCCCACCTATCATCAGTACTTTTTAATTTCCATTACAAAATAAGGTCACAAGTATTCCTGACTGCCCAATATGAAGGCATATTTGAATTTTTCCATAGAAAAATTAGTCCAGTGCTTTGTGGCAACCAGAGATGAATGAGTCATTAGAGGGTTGGCATTGTAGATCCAAACACCTGCAAGTGTTTGCATAGGAAATTACGTCCAGAATTCCAAACGAAGGACATGAAACACTAAGAGATACCTTAAATTCTTTATAAATAACATAAAATCAAAGAAGAAAAAGTTCCTTATAAAGTTCCACCTTTTTGAATGAGTAATATTGCCATAGTGCCTCATCTAGAAATATTTTCAGAATTTCCCATTTTATATAAAACAGCAAACTTCCCCTTGAAATTAATTATGGGTCCAAATGAAGAATAAGATCTTCCTTTGTGATCCAATGAATGAATCTGCTCTGAACTTATCTGTTCTTATCATCTTTACTTTTCCCACTATCTTAGTCCATTCAGGCCGTTATAACAAAATATCTTAGACTGGGTAACTTTTAAATAACAGAAAATTATTTCTCACAGTTCTGGAGTCTGGGAAGTCTAAGATCCAGGTGCTGCCAGGTTTGATGTCTGCTGAGGGTCTGTTCTCTTCTCCAAAGATGGAACTTTCTATGGGTCCTCACATGGTAGGAGGGGCAAACAGGCTCCTTCAAGCCCCTTTATAAGGTTACTAATCACATTCATGAGAGCTTTAGCCTCATGACCTAATCATCTTCCAAAGGCCCCACCTTTTAATATCATCACCCTGGGGATTATGTCTTAACATATGAATTTGGGGGCACACATACATTCAGACCATATCACTCACGTACCTAATGATGCATTTTTTTCTGTTAATATTTCTGTTTCAAACATTAAAATTCTGCTAACAAACTAGCTGATGGTGGAACTACTCTCCTCTTGTCTCTCTCCCCAAATTAACAAAATTTAGTTACTCTCCACCTCTCTAAGGGCTAATATTACCTGGATATTCTCATTTGTCTATCATTCACCAGGAGGTTGGCTGTGTCAGACGTAAGCCATGCTTGAAACTGCCCTGGAGCAAAGAGCTTATGAGATCCACGATCTCATCACACATTTGGGAGGAGTGTTAGAAGTTCTCAAGGTTTCCACCAGAGTGAATAGAAATTTCTAAGGGTTGAAAATTCTAGAACTGAGGACAATTTTTTTTAAATTTGTGTTTCTTATCTAAGTGATACATGCACATAGTTCAAGAGTAAGCTACTTCTATGACTTGTTAATACAAACAGGAATCTCAAGACACCCCCACTTTCCATTTCTCCTTCCATAATCATTTTCAACTCTTAGCTGAGTCTCAGTATTTGCCCCAAGAACATGATCACATTGCTATTTCTAGATTTCTTTTCAGTTTTAGGTGTTATGTATTAACTATAGAAAGTAAAAGTGTAGTTCTTTTTGCTCTCCAAGTAAATGTTCACTCCCCATACCCCATTCCTTTCTAGTAAAGTCAAAATTTTGATTAGTCAGTATTTTCATTATCAAGTCTATGTATATAATTCAAAAATGAGCCATAATATAAATTATGATTAAAATTCTTCCCTGCTCAATATCCTACTTACCCTAACATTGTTTCTGGTTTTCTCCTATTTGCTTAACTTTGTGTGTACTTATCCCTAAGTCAGCTTCAAGTTTTTCCCTATGTCGCTAAATACCCTCTTGATATATTTCTTTAACTATTCTATCAACTTTGTGTTTTTGAAGACATCTCTCTCTCTGAAATTATAACCTCATTTACACTCCAGTGATTCCCCTTAATGCCTGATAATTCTCATTCAAAGATTTCCTTTCACCATCAAACAAAGGGAGCTTGCTTGTCTCCTGAGTTGGATCTCCTGTTTCCTCCATCCAATCTCTCCCTTTTTCTTGTTTCACAAACTTGTTTTAATAAAGTGTATCCTTAGTAGCTTCCCAAGAAAGGGTACATGGGAGTAAACATTTTGAGACTGTCCTTGGATTCTATTGACTATTTGGCTGAGTATAGATTTCTAGGTTGGAAATTATTTTCCCTTAGAATGTAGAAGATAATGCTCCATTGTTTTATAGTTTCCAATATTACTTTTATGAACTCTGAAGCTGGTCTAATTTCTTTTCCTTTTTATATAACTTGGTTTTCCCCTCCCCTGGAAGCTTATGGGATCTTCTCTTTATCCCCAGTGCTCTGAAATATTATGATGAGCCTTGGTAGTAGATCAATTTTTAATGACTTTGCGGCATCCTTTCATTCCAGAAAATCACATCTTTCTGTTTTGGGGAATAATCTTGAATTATTTTTGCTAATGAATTCCTCCCCTTCACTTCTCTCGAATGTCTTTCTGAAACTCCTGGACTTTGGGCTGGTCTTCTGATTTTCTTATTTTTTTTTTCTTAGTTTCCATTTCTGTTTTTTGTTTGTTTGTTTGTTTTATTTTGCTTTGAGTTCTGGTTTTGCAGTACTCACAGGAAGAAATTCCTTTAATTTCTGAAGTATTTTTTTGAGTATTTTATTTCTTTTTCCACTTTAAATTTCCAAGGTTTTTTGGGATATTCATTTTGAAGCATCCTGTTCTTTGTAAGTATATAATTTTTAAATTCTGTTTCTGGAGATATTGAGAGTTTTTGAAAAGTATTCTTTCCACCAAATTGGATTTTTCTTTTTTAGTTGTTATATCTCCTTTAGAAATTTCATCAGCTATCTAGTAATTCTTGGTTGTCTTCTCATATCTAGGAAAGGGAGCTAAAAATTTGACAGAAGCTACAAGTCCAAGGGCACAGCTTTTGTACCAAGAATTTCACAGTCAACAGAACTGGGTGGACTGTTCATCTGGAACCTTCAATGTCAGTTTCTTTAGATATTTTCCTCTTGGGCTGGTCAGATTCCATAGAGCATTCAATCTCCTGCCCAGAAGGAAAAGTCTGCCTACTATTGTTTCTCAAGCCCATAAGGGAAGTAGGCTAGGAGCCTCAGTATTCATTGTGTACATATTCTCTGAGCACCTTATTGTCAGTATAATACCGCTATTCTCAATTTTGCCAGGCATCTCCAGTCCAGAGAGTCTCTGTTTTACTCGACCCAAGGAATAAACTTCCAGTTCCATGTCTGGACAGAGAAGGGCAGTGCATGGGATCATAGAGCAGGTGAGCGGGAATCTAGGCATCTAATGCTTCTAAATCGGATGCAAACAGTTCTTTTTTACCCTCACCCTTTCATTCCCACTTCCAAGAGTACTCAGTGCTGATAATTCCTGAGCCTTTTGCAACATTATGCAAGTTGATTCTTGACTTAACTCATTCCCAGTTGAAGATTTGGCATTCTCAGGTAATTTACTACTTTTCAGTCTGATTCAAGCGTTCAAAATTTTATTGTTGTCATTTCCCTATTCTTGTTTCTTAAAGGTCTGTGGCTTTTAAAAAATTCCTTTATTCAGATTTGGTTGAGTATCAGGAGTAAATAAATTAGATTTATGCCATCTGAATCTGGAATTTAACCTAGGGTTTAAGAATGGATGCTCACTTGCTCCACAGCTGGAAAATCTACAGACCTGTCTATTAGTGCTAATTTGTTCAATCTTATTAAGGTATAACTGAAGTGCTTGAAAATGTACGTATTTAAGGCATGCAACCGCAACCTGACATGTATACACATGTCATCATGATAAAAACACCAAATATGTCCATCACTCTTAAAAGTTTCTTTGTGCCTATTTATAAGCCATGCATTCCCTCACCTCTTCCCTGAGCAATCACTCGTCTTCTTTCTATCCCTATACATAAATTTACATTTAACAATATTAACATGAAATATGAACCTTGCAATATATACCCTGGTTTTACCTGGCTTTGTTTACTCAGCATAATTAATTTGATATTTGTACATGTTGTTCCACATATCAACAGCTCATTTCTTTCTGTTGCTGAGTAATATTCCATTGCATGGATATATCACAAATTGTTTATTTATACATCCACTGATGGACCTTTGGGTTGTTTGCAAGTTGGGGATATTATAAGTAAAACTCTATAAACATGTGTATCTTATCTTTAGGTCAACATATGTTTTTGTTTCCCTTGAGTAAATGCCTAGAAGTGGAATGTCTCGGCCACAGTGTATGTATAAAACTTTTAAAGAAACTGCCAAAAAGTATTTTCCAATGTGGTTGTACAATTTTACAATCAAACTAGTAGTTTATGAAATTTCTATTTCCTCCAGATCCTTGCCAACATTTGGAATGGTCATTTTTTACCATTTATAGTCATTTAATATGTATGTATATAGTGGTATTTTATTGTGATCATAATTAATATTTCCCTAGTGACTTTTTTAATGTGCTTATTTGCCATCCATCTATCTTCTCTGGAGAAGTCTATTCATACCTTTTGCCTATTTTTTTATTTAGTGTTTGTCTTATTATGTATGGAGTCATAAAAGTTCCTTACATATTCTACATATAAGTTACTTGCTTGATATGTGTGTTGTGAATCATTTCTCCCAGTCTGTGGCTTGACTTTATATCTTATTAGTGGTGTCTTTTCAAAAATCAATTTTTTCTATTTTTATGAAATCCAATTTGTCAATTGTTTTCTTCATGTTTCATGCATTTTTCTTCTAAAATGTTTCTCCCATCTCTAGTTTGCAAAGATATTTTTTCTATATTTTCTTCTAGAAGTTTTACAATCTCAGATTTTGCATTTAACATCTATGATTCATTTTAATATAATTTTTGAATGTAGGGTGATGTAAGGATAGATGTTAATTTTGTTTCCACATGAGTATTTAGTTGACCTTGGACCTTTTTTTGAAGACTTTATTTCTCCCATTATATTGCCTTAGCACTTCTGTCAAAAATTCATTGATCAAGTACTTGTGGCTCTATTTCAGGACTCTGTTCTGATCTAAACTATATGGGTGTGCTTTAACCAAAACCATACTGTCTTTGTTACTGCAGCTTTGTTGTAAGTATTCAAATCAGGTAAGATAAGTCTCCCAATTCCATTCTTATTTTTAAAAATTTCTTTGGCAATGTAGTTTCATATACATTTTATAATCAACTTCTTAATTTCTACAAAACTGTGTGCCGAAATTTTTATTCAGATCATATTGACTCTATGACCAATTGGGGGAGAATTGTCATCAATATTGAGTGTTCTAATCCATGAACCTTTACTTTGGCCCTCTTTATTTTTCTCTCAGCAATGCCTTATTGTTTTCAATGTAGTGGTCTTGAACTTTTTTGGTTAAATTTATTCATAAATATTTCGTATTTTTGGTGCTCTATAAATGGGATTTTATATCATTTTACTTTTCACTTGTTGCTGCTGTTACATAACAAACAGTTGATTCTTTTATATTAACTCTGTTTCCTGTGCCTTTACTGAATTCATTAGTTCATGTAGTTGATTTGGAGACTTGCATATTTCCTTTGGGAACAGTCTATAACACGGAACACTTCTACTTCTTCTTTTGTAATCTTTATAATTTTTATTTTTGTTGTTGTTCTTTACTGCAATGACTAAGACCCTCAGAACAACCATTCATGGATGAAACCACCATTCAACCTACTTCGTCCCCATCCTTTCTTATCCCTTTGAAAAGCAGCAGCATTGTTTGGAAGAAAGACCTTGGCTTCATAACAGATGGACTTGGATTCTAATTCAAGCTCTGCCTCCTATGGTGACTGTGTGATTCTAGCTGTGTGAC
The DNA here is from genome assembly GCF_024542745.1 of Macaca thibetana thibetana. Lineage (NCBI taxonomy): Eukaryota > Metazoa > Chordata > Mammalia > Primates > Cercopithecidae > Macaca > Macaca thibetana. Next base: position 111,860,724 of record NC_065585.1, read on the forward strand.
CTTTGATCAGTTACTGAAAACCAGGAGCCTTTCCCTCATCATTAAAATAGAAGCATTATCTGTTTCGTAGACAGATATAAGGATTAAATGAAATAAATCACCTAACACATAATGGATAGGAATAACTGCTCATTCCCCTTCCATCTTTATAAATAACCCCTCTCAAAGGCCAAATCACACATTTAGTGCTGCATACTAGACTTCATTAAAAAAAATCACTCAAAACAAAAGTTCAGTTTTTAAGCATGGCCATTGTTTGAACTCTGCCAAGTTTTCTTTCAGCTAGTTTCTGTTTTCAATTTCCTTAGATCTGGTTCCGATCTTAAAATAATTAATAGTCACATGGATACATAGTCAGCTTATGCATTTTCTAAATATTTGTGCATTTTTGTCAATTGAAACTAACAAATATTTTAAGGATATGTATTATGTGCCAGTTTATGAGCCTCAAATATGTCTACAAACATACCTTATTATTTATCCACAATAATGTTAACTAACTCAGTCACCAACTTTTAATACCAGGCAACTTTTGGCTATTCTCAAAACCGGAATTGATCCTCAAAGAGTGAATATTTGCTTCTCTTGAGTGCATTCTAACAAATATGATAAGCAACATAGTTGGGGAGAAGAACAATGAAAAGTCACAAGAACTTGCTTCAAAATTTGACATGTTATTACCAACCACATGACCTGAGGAAAGTAATAGAACCTTGCTGAACCGGTTTTTCTTCCACCAAATAATGTTGCAGGTATCTGTTTATTAACTTTTAGAGACATTATGCATACATGTTCCATGTAACAAAATATAAAAACCCCAGATTAGTCTAGAAATACAAAGTAGAGGGAGAAGAGAATAGACTCTGACTCTCCCTAGTGAACAAAATGAAAAAAATATAGTGCCGGTGAAAACATTTAAAAATTTTTAAGTGATATACGTTACTGGACTCCTCATGCTTCCAATAATGACGAGCACCCTAGAATTATGGCGTGATACAGAACCCAACCTTTAGTAACCTTATGATTAATTATGGGAGTAGGCAATAAAACAGCTCCAGCCCAATCTACAAAGGAAAGTTTCTAAAACATTAATAAAGGCTAAGTTTTGCAATTCATTGCAATAGCTTTCAAAATTCCCTTCCAGTTCAAAGTCCACTCTCCCACTCCATCCCTCATGAAGCTCCTTAAAAACTTGTTAGGAGCCCTCTGGGGGCTAAGTCTGAAAATGTTGCTTTCTCACCAGACCTCAGAGTTATCTGGTGGCCTTGTGGGCCCCTGAAGCATGCAGTGCTGGCCAAGGAGCATGTGAAACCCTCCTCTGGGGTCAGAATGCAGGGTTGTTTACTAATGATTATCAGAGTGTCCTCTGTATCATCCTGTATCCATGCTAAAAAAAAAATAAAGGAAAGGTAAAGAATTCTAACCATAAAATTTCCATTAGCACAAAGCCAAAATATAAAACATGTTAAGAAGTGCAGGATACTAAATGTTAGTGGAATAAACTCAAATAAGACAATATTCTGGAATACTGAAATGAGAGAGGATTACAGGCCAAACAATGAGGTCACTTTAAGAGATTCCCTACTGTCCACAATTACATTTACCCAATTTTAAGTTCTATTCAATCCCATGAAAACACACAGCACAGTCCATACATCACAGGTGAGACTCACTAGGAACACAGCTAAACTACATTTCCCAGCCTTCCTTATAGTCAGGTATAGTGCTATGACTGAGTTTCAAGTCAGTAGAAAGTAAGCAGAAGTTATGTGCATCACTTCCAGGCCTGGCCCGCGGGCATCCTTCTGACCGTATGGAAGAAGATAACCCCTGAATACCTTGTGCCAAAGAAGATGGAGTGTCCATCAGTCTGTCGCTCTATGGAAGAGGACCACTCTACTGATCTATCTACCCATCTGATACCATCACAGGAGCAAGAAAGAAGTTTCTACTACCTGTGAGACTTCATACATTTAGGGAATTAGATTCCTCTAAACTGTAGACTCAGAAAGCAGTTCCTGGAAAAAAACTTAGAACATGTGTTGAAAAACTTTCAAGTCATGCTGGCAACACTGACATTCTTGTGGGGAAGTAGAGTGGTAGTTATGAGTATGAGCTTTGCAATCACATAGGCCTGAGTAAGAGCCTGTGTTCACCACCTTGTAGATATATGGTATTGATCAAGTTTCTGTAAGTGTAAGTTTATTGTTTGTTTGTTTGGTTGGTTTTCGACAGAGTCTTGCTCTGTCTCCCAAGCTGGAATGCAGTAATGCAATCTCGGCTCACTGCAACCTCTGCCTCCCAAGTAGCTGGGTTCAAGTCATTCTCCTGCCTCAGCCTCCCAAGTAGCTGGGATTATAGGTGCAAACCACTACGCCCAGCTAATTTTTGTATTTTTAGTAGAAATGGGATTTCACCATGTTGGCCAGGCTGGTCTCAAACTCCTTATCTCAGGTGATCCACCTGCCTCGGCCTCCCAAAGTACTGTGATTATGGGTGTGACACCGTACCCGGCCTCAGATTTTTTCCTAAATGTACAATATTGGGATATTACTGCAATAGAATCTATTTCATAATATTGCTCTTTGTCACAGTGCCTAGCTGATACTAAGTGCTCAAGAAGAGTTAGCTTTCAGACTAAGTATCTTCCCAGATAACTTTTAAAACTTAAATTGCCATAATCTTAGTGCTGTTCCTGAAGTATTTCTGGTTTTCCTTCCAGGAAGAGGGCGGGATTACATTTTCCTTCCCACCCTTAGAGTTATATGTACCTACATGATTCATTTTGACCAATGAAATGTGAGTAGAAATGGCATGTTTCATTTGCAGGTAGAAGTGTTAAGAGTCAGCATGCATTTCAAATGCTATATTTTTCTCCACCACAGCAGTGGCAATGTTCCAGCTAGTGGCTGCTCTGTCAGGTTGAGTCCTAAAGTGAGGAAAAACCAGTCAACACATGATATACATGTGGCATGGCCACGAAATAAATCCTTGTTGTTTGAAGCAACTAGAGATTTGGAGTGTATTTGTTACTAGCCCACCTGACCTAAACAGGAACAAATATTCATATAGGCAAGTTCATGTGAAAACCAGTTTTGTTATTTTATAGCAGCCTCTAATAATAATGGCTGACGAGTGTTGAGCTCTCACCATATTCCAAGAACTTCTATAAGCTTTACATGTGTTAACTCATCCACTTTCACAATAACTCAGTGAGATAACCTGCAGTATCTTTATCCTCACTTCATAGGGACAGAAAGGTTAAGTAACTTGCCCAAGGCTACATAACCAGTATGTGATAGAAGCAAGTTTCAAGCCAATGTATCTGTCTCTTGGACTGTGCTATTAAACTTCATCATTACATTACCTACCATAGTGGATGCTATAGTGTACCTGCCAGATCCCAGCTTCAGGACTGAGGCTGAGGCTCTCATTTCCTTTTTTTTTTTTTTTTTTTTTTTTTTTTGAGATGGAGTTTCACTCTTGGGGAGTGAAGCTCTCATTTCTTCAGCTATCAGAAACATTGGTTGACAGTGGTTCAGAGCTTAGTCCCTCCTTGGGAATCACCCTCAGGCAAAAAGAGCTGCCTCACCCAAAGTGAGGCCCCTTTCCTGTGGGATTGATAGGGATTCTGTTGCAACTGCATCACAGTTCAACTTCTCCCTCTGCCTTGCTTTCCTCACTCAAGTTCTCAAAAGTATTCCTCAATAAACTTTCCTCATGTAAATCTCAGGGTCTCAGAGTATGTTTCCAAAGAGCCCAGAACAAAATACCTCCCTAGATATTCCTACATGTGTACTGAAACATACACAGACTCTATATGAACTCTGTTCTCAATTAATTGACAAATGACAGTCATAGACCATGGAGTTGAGAGAATGTGAAGATCGCTGGGCTGTCTGGAGAAGGTTTGGAATGATGAGCCTCTCACAAGTTAATGGAGATACAGAATCTTCTACTTTCTCAGTTGAATTCAGTGCAGTTCATTTCTCATAAATGTCATCTGTGGTTGTCTAGATCCAGAAAAAAAGTCAAAGAAAGAATCACATATTTTGTATATAACAAATGATAGCTGGTCTTTATTATGACATATATTCATTCTTGTAAGTAGAAATGGGAACTCTCCATCTCTTTCATGAAGACAGATGTCTCCAGAGACTGGAAGCCATGTATCTTTATTGTACCAAATATCATATATCTCTGTTTTAGTTATACATAAAAAAGCTATTGAAAACTGATGTCTTAAATTGATTTCTAAGAAACGATAAGTAGAACCTAAAATTTAATTCATAACCCATCAGCTCTCTCTTGGACATCTTAGGTAACTTGACACCTACTTCTAGTAAAATTTAAAATCACCCAAGTTCTAGTTCTAATGCATTTCTTTTACTGTAATTGAATATTTTTCACAATTTAAACTATCCCAATATCAGTTGTCTACATTTTCTCAAAGGAGAAATAGATGTTGTAAAATTTGAAATAAATCAGCAGAATTATAGAGGCAGTAACAAAATAGATCAAATATAAACCAAAGGAATCTAAATGGATCTGTGGAATTTAAAATAAACATTACTAACTACTTTACATTGATATATGCATGTCTTATACATTGTACATTCTGCTTACGTATCTTCACCATACATTGAAGTAAATTAATGGCCAATGTTATACAGAGTTCAGGAGAAATTAGATGATTATATTTTCTTCTTGATGGTAGTTACTTTTATTCTTTGCCTAACCAAAGAATCTTGAATTCAGAAATGAAAACTTAAAATTGAGTAGCTTACATAGTCCATAGAATTTTAAAAGAGCTCAAGCCAGTATGCAGCTTAAAGGTAACAAAGTCATTTGTTACATCATTTCAAAATAAATAAGAATTATATTCCTTATTGGCTGCCTTAATTTCATTGAATGTACAGTAAATTACGCTAATGCTTCTGTGGAGACATATTTTTGCATTCATAGTACTACCCACTGAACAATTGCTTTATTTTCACAGAATTGCAGATAGGAATAAGAAAACATTCATCCTCTAAGCTACGGTAGTACTTGAGAGAAACCCCTTGAAGTAACCAGGCAAAGAAGAGCCAGAGGAGTGAAAATGTTAAGTTATAGGATATTTTCAGAGAAATACAGTCTTTGAAAAAATTGCAAGTGCCTGAGACAATTCAAACCAATGAAATAACTACCATAATAGTGTTTTTTTTATGAGGTTTGGCTAATGCCTGGAAAAAAATTACCTACAGTTAGCATACCAATTACTTACAGGTAGGCAGTTGCTTCTTCTCCAGCTTAAAGGTGTTTAAAAACAACTTGTTCACTGAAAAATCTATAAACCTCTCCACCAGCAATCTTGTTTTATACATTAACTTAGATATATTAAAGCAAAGTTTGTCACTAGTCTTGTTTTGAGGTTTATAAACTCATACTTCAGAAGCACCTTGTTCCAATCCCAGGAGCTACACCCCCTACTCGGCTAAAGCACAGTTCAGTATCTTTGTGGTATCAATTGCTAGGCCTTTCCACCTCTTTTTGGTTAACTGAAAGATATATATTATGATTTTTCATTTACTTGATACTGCTATCAATTTTGTCATTAAAATGCCTAAGCATTAATTAAAATGCCCAAGTAAATTAAAACCATGTTTTAATTTAAAACAAGGTTCTAAAAGACTAGTTGCCTATAATGTTTCTTCTCATTACATTTTATATCTTATGAATAATTATTTGAACCAATCCTGACATTGCCCAGGACAGAGGAGTTCAAATGCATCGTGAACTCTTGAATCAGAGTGAGAATATCCCAAACCTGCCCAAGACTTTCAATCAGGCAAGTTCACCACCAACAAACCCTGAGACAGAATTAAAACTAAAGGAAAGTTTATAATCATGACTATAGAAAGTATTTTCCATTTAAAAGATATATTAAACAGAAAAGTACTTTTTCCATTTTCAAAAAAGTTACAAAATAGTTTCTTCTCAACATAATTATTAATAGCATGGAACTTTATTATATTTTTTCAAATGATTATAAATATTCAATTAGTATAGGGTAAATATGAAAGATTTTTATTGTAGTATGTATTTTAGGATAACAGGGCAATACTCAGATAGGCATATCTTACATTCTACAAAGAAGTTACTCTGTGTAATCATTAAAGAGAACGATAGGGCATATTAGTTTAGAATGCAAGATCTGGGGCCAGATTGTCTGAGTTCAAATCTTGACCTCAGCACTTCCAAGCTGTGTAATGTTGGGCCATTTACCTAACTCCCAGTGCCTCAGGGTTCCTCATCCACTAAATGGAAATGACTATAAACACCCACATCATAGGACTGTTAAGAAGATTAAATGTGTTCACATGTATATAGCAATTACAACCATGCCTAGCACATGGTAATCACTCAAAAAGCATTAGTTACCCAGATGCCAGTTAATTTTCTCATGCTGAGATTGACTTACAAATTCCCCAAATTTTAGTCCTAGTTTAGACACACTCATGCACTCTTTTATGTGTACACATGATGTTTCTTTTTAAAGTTTCTTACCATTGCAAAATGTGTGTATAACATCTGGACACCAAAAAAAAGTAAGGTGACTTTTTTAAAAGCTTGGTATTGTAAATAATCGTGATGCACTTACTATTGGTCTCTTGAATAGCCCAGCCTTTCACATCTAGAGCTTTGAACAGAAGAAATACCACACCGTATTGCACCCATGGCCGCTGTAGCTGATTATTCTCTCTTTGACAATGGTACCTAGAAGTCTCCAGGGATAATATTGATGCCCTCCATATAAACAAACCAAAACACTCAGGAACATATACAACCATCTTATATACCTTTCTTCAGACTCATCATCTATTCACTAATTTAAGCTTTCCTTCTTAAATCATGTTACATTTTTTAATCTCTTGCAGACTATGAGGCAGACAAACTAAATCAATGTTATTTTCCTTTTATATTTATTCCAAAGACTACACTTTTAATCTTCACTAAGTGCCTTTTTGTTCTAGAATTCCACAAATAATTAACATTAAAGTGAGAAGAATCATACACATAACATACGAGTTGAAAGCTATTCTGGATATTTTGTACTTAATTCCTAGAAAACTTTATTAATCCTATAAAGCCTGTAGTAATGTTTGTTTCTGGGAAAAAAAATACAGTTACAGTTACACTCATGATTCCCCTTGTTCAGATCAATGAACTTTTCACCAAACCAATGAAAATGCTAAGGCTTTTGCAGTTCATTATAATACAAGCAATCATTTCTGAGCATAGTTTCTCATTTTATTTGCTATGAATTCTCTATTTGTACATTGATTTACACTAATTAGCTTTATGTTTCTGCACTTGAGAGATGTTATATAAATAAGTATATGAAATGGCTTCTTATATTTCCTTCCTCAAAATGTGTGATAATTAGAGCCATGCATCTCATTTTTTAAATTACGTTCATTTAATATAGGTTCAAGTATTCCTATAAGTGAATCATTTGGGGTAATATTGGGTTCTAAAGTAATACCTACTCTCTCTCTCTGTATATATACTTTATATCAGTAGTTGACTAGAGTACTACATATCCTTTACACTTAAAGGTGTGCTTTTTTATATGTTTAATGTTCCTTGTTATATAAAATAAGCAGCCCTTACTCTACCTTTTTTTTCAAACATGCAAATCAAGTCAAAAGAGCTTTAAGAAATATTATTTATAAAGAGCATTTTTAAGCACTACAAGGTTTTGTTTTTCTAAATCTTGTCCTGAAGATAGCATGACAAAAGTTAACTTAAATGTGTCATACAACCTAGCAATTCTACACCTAGAAATTTACCCAAGAGAAATGAAAATATATATCCATACAAAGACTTTCATGTGATATGAGCCATGCTTATGGCAGCATTGTTTTCATTAAACAAAAAGTTGAAACAATTCAAATGTTCATCAACTGGTGAATTGTTAAACAAAATGTGACACAACCATACAACAGCACATTACTCAGCAATAAAAAGGAGGTTGCTGATACACAGTACAATAGGAATGAACCTCAAAAATATTATGCTAAGTGAAAAAGCAATATGCAAAAGATCACACACTGTATGATTCCATTTACTTGACAGGTATTATATATGTATATATAGTATATATATGATATACTATATATCATATGTGATTATATAATATATATTATGTAACCACCTATTATATAATAACACTTATCACCTCTGAGAATATAATACATTATAATTATATATGTATTATATATAATAATATATATTATAATTACACATATTTGATACATATAATTATATATTTATAATATATAATTATGATATATTCTCAGAAGTTGGAAGTAGTGGAGCTATTTCTTGAGACTGGACTGCTATAACTGTTCTTATCACAATATTAGGGAATAGGGTGGTACTGAGAAATTGTAAACTTGACATCCATGTCATTTCTTCCTCCCGACCAAACACCTACATGTAAATCCCTCAACTCAATATATAAATAACCATATTCATTTGACACAGATGCAAAATCATCAAGAAAAATACTTATCCAGCACATCCTACCAAACTTACTTTGTACCAGCAAATCACATGACACATCAGTAGTGGGCTCATCAGACCACACTGTTGTCTCAGTGTCTGTCCTCTGCTTCCTTTCTTCCTTTCTTCTTCATTTCCCACCAATATTTACTAAACACCTCCAAATTCCAGATACATTTCTAGCTAGGTATATGACAAAATTATTTATGATCATGAAACTTATATTTTAGTAAATTCTATGTATTCATTGTTGACTGCTATGCAACAATTTTACCCCAAAGTTGGTACCTTACAAAAACACATGGTTATTATTTCATAGTTTATATGAGGCTAAGCACAGCTTAGCTGGTTGTTCTGCAAGGTTACAATCAAGGTATAGGCCAGGGCTTCCTATCTAAGGCTCAATTAGGAAAGGATCTGCTTCCTTACTCCTGTGATTGTTGGCAGCAGTCAGTTCCTTGTAGGTTACTGGACTGAGGATCTTGGTTCCTTATTGGCTATTGGCCAGGGGCTGCTCTCAGTTTCTTGCTGTGGGACCCTCTTCATGTGTATCTTATAACATGGTAGCTTGTTACTTCAAAGTTAGCAAGAGAAAGACAGAGTCAGCTTGCAAGATACAATTGCAATCATATGTGACTTAATCACATTTATATAATTACATACATACATCCCTTTTGCCATTGGTTAGAAGTGAGCCATGGATCACACTCACACTAAAGAAAAGTGGCTGCATAAAGGTATAAATACTTGGGAGGTGGAGACCATGGGGGCACCCTACAATCTATCTGCCACAGTTCACCCTCTAGCCCCCAGTGATTCACATTCTTCTCATGTGCAAAATACATTCATCCTCTCCCAGGTCCCTCAGAGTCCCATCCTTTTATAGCATCTCCACAATATCCAGAAATGTATTATCTACATCAGGTCCATGCATTGATGAAGGCTGTTTAAATTGATGTGTCAATCTGTCAAACTAAAAAGACAAGTTATTTGCCCACCCACACACCCAACATATAATGGTTAAACAGGAGTAAGAAAACATCTATAGACATACAGACATTCTTGTTCAAAATGGGGGAAATAGAAGGTACAAAAAAAGTCACTGGTCCATAGCAATTCTGAAATCCAGCCTGGCAAATGTTAAATTTTTTCTTAACTAGGTTTCTCAGCATAGGATAATTCTTCATGACTCTCAGCTTTGCCCTCTGAATCATCCTTTGCGTCTGTGTGTGTGTGTGTGTGTGTGTGTGTGTGTGTGTGTGAGAGAGAGAGAGAGAGAGAGAGTACATGTTTGCAGCTGAGTAATTTTAACAGCCTGCTCCTGCCTGTAAAATTTGAGGGTCCAGAAGCCTCTTTCACATTTTATTCTCTGCCACTTTCAGTTCCAGTTAACATTGTTTTTGCTGTAACAATTTTCTCAAATACTTTGTGGGACTCCTATGAATTTCACTGAGGTTCACTCCATTAGACAAAAGGACAATACACTTAACTTCTTAGAGATACTATCATTTAATCAAAAAGTTCCATGAGGTACAACTTCAGTCTCTTGAAAGGGCACTTTATGTAACTGAAGACTACTCTAGTCCTTTGATTTTTCTGAGGTTTTTAACAAAAAGCTATACAATCACACCCTCATGTTTTTCTTTAGACCTTCATTTGTGGCAGGGACTGGAGTCATTTCTCAAATGTCATAGGGTTTTTTGTCTCTGGAGAGGCCAAGAATTTCCTAAGTCATCCAGCCCTTGTTTGTTTTTGTTTAACAGTTCTCTCAATTTATGACTCTCCTCTTGCATCTTACCATAAGCAGCAAGAAGAAATTAGGCAGAATATTCAACACTTTCCTCAAAAATCTCCTTAGCTAGATAACTATGTGCATGATACTTACAAATTCTTCTTTCCATATAAATTGTAGGAGACAATTTTGCTAAGCTTTCTGCCACTACAGAGCAAAGATTCTGTGTTAATTACCTACCTATTACCACAAACTTAGTACCATGAAAATGCTTTTATTGTCTCACTGGTTCTGTGTCAGGAGTGTGAGTACAGCTTAGCTGCATATTCTGCAAGGCTACAACCAATGTGTCAGCCCAGTAGTTTCTCTAAAGCTTGAGCGGAGAAAGGTCCACTTCTTTGCCCACGTAACTGCTAGGAATATTCAGTATCTTGTGGGTTGACAGACTGAGGGCCTAAGTTTCTTGCCCTGTGGACTTCTTAGAACACAGCAGCTTTCCTCTACAAAGCCAACAAAAAAGAAAGGCTTCTCACAAGACACACATTACAAGCTTATATAATCACATGCACATATTCACATACATCCTATCACCTTTATCATATTCTATTGGTTAAGAAACAAATCACAGTTTCCATCCACACTCAAGGAGAGGAGACTGGGGTCTGTTAATGTGCACCAAGAGTTAGAGATCTGCTGGTGCTCTGAACTTGGACTTCCCAGCCTCCAAAACTCAGGAATAAATGTTGTTTAAGCTACCCACTCTACGGTATTCTGTTACAGCAGCCAGGACTGACTAAGACAGATGCCAATATACTTGTGCTTTCAATAATATATTATTATTCATGGATTAAATAATCTCCTCTAACAACTGAGATACTGCAGATAACATAAGGATGATTTAAATCAACATACCACTGCATTAGAGATGATTTTAGTTGGTATTTTGACTATTAAATGAATTTGCTTCTTAGTATCCTTTTTTAACGTAAAATACATGAAATACCATGGGATAGATTTTGCTGTAGTTTAGCACATATATATGGATATAGATATAGATATAGATATATTTTGTTGCAACAACCAGATAAGAAATATGCTACTTCATTGAGATTTTCCAGATGTGGTAACCATTTAAAGAGAGATTTCAAAATTTGTCCAGTTTCACAGAGCTGTAAGTGGTGAAGCCTGGATTAAAATCCAGGCATTTCACTTCAAAGTCCATGTTCTTAGCCATGACAGAGCTACCTCTCTTAATGGGGGTTCTGTAAGAATTTATTAATATCTGACCTATGTTAGAGGATAAATATTGTTCCAAATATTCAAATTGTTTTGTATTGTCAATTTAGATTTTAAACAGTAGATAGACCAGGGGACAACTGCAGTAATTTACTTGAATAAGCAGAAAAAACAATATAAAATATTATGTACTAAAATTGCAGGCATTGAGAAAAGGTCACTCAAACTGAGAATCATAAATGGCAGTCTTAGAGCAGGCTTTATTAAGAAAAATAACTGAAACAAGTTTATTCTAAGGAAGAGGGTAGACTCCAACCATGCAAAAGGAACAGATGCTTATCTAGTTAAGGATTTTTAACAGCAAAACTTAATTTAGGAAAACTCAAAAAATAGATAACTAAATCATTACATTAAAAACAGATATTTTAAATAATATTTTTAAAAAACAGAGTTGTATTACTTATCTTTAAGAAAAAATGAAAACACTCTTTAATTTTTGTTGATTTCTCCATCAATTACTTCAACAGAAAATCAAAACTGAGAATTAAATTACATGAAGGCAATGGTACTGACTGCCTATATAATCTAGCAAATACTACAGCTTATTTTACCTCATGCTCTTGTGCATATATTCCACATTCTGCTAAAATGAGTTACACTCTTTGTGCCTCAAGTTCTCAGTCTTACTAACAATGAGGTTGTTTCTAAAACCTATAACATGTTCATTATGAATTTTAAACCCCTTGTTAGGAAGCCACTTGCTATATTTAAAAAATTCTACCCATCTGCGGGTAGATACATACCCCCTAAACATGCAAAAAGAAACAGGACATGAAGGAAGAGAGAATGCAACCAAGCATTTTCTATGTCTCATGAGGGCACTAATGATAATTCTATTAACTTATTAAATAAGTTATCACTGCAGAGACACTGAAGGTAACTACAGTAATATTTTTGTGAGGCATCTTATAGCTACCCAAAATGGTAAAACAAGAAAGCCTAATGATTATGAAAGTTATTTAAATCAAATATCCCCACGTCTTCCACCCTACTCCCCAGAATTCCCAAGTCTTTTAGGTTTTAGTCCCCATTCCACTTACTATGAGAAGTCTAGTGTTCTAAGATTACTGCAGATTCTCTGAGAAGAACACAATGGAAATCTGGAAGTGAAGTGAAATTTCCTCTCCCTCCCCATTTAAATTGCTGCCTCTGCTTAATCCTTGACTGCTGTTCATGGTAAGCCTTCTGTACTGCTCAGCCCTTTCTTATTTTGCCCACCATGGCCATCATCTTCTCCCTCAATACCCAAATTAAAACGAACACAAGGATATTATATGTAATCAATTTGAAGATTTAATGACAAAGAGGATAATGACCACATAGAATAGTAAAAAACTTTGAATACATGTCAGACAGTACTGTTCAAAAAAATTTGCCTCCAGTCCTACCCACAGGAAATCTACTAAACAATTCATTCTTAGGCTTTGCTTTTATTATGCTAGGACCCTTCTCTCATGAGAACATTATTCTGTTTTTTCTAATTCCAGTGACAATCAAAGAAAGAATATATATTTTTTTAAATGTGTTTTTCTTTAAATTGTCAAAAATCAAATTCTTAGTAAGGACTCCATCCCCTATCAATGTTTACAAATAAAATAATGGAAAGTACAAAGTAGTGGGCCCATGCCCACATTAAAATTTATTTTCTCTCCTGTTCAAAACAAATATAGGCTATGTGGATTTTTTTCCATTTACATTAGGATATAGAAATGCTTGAGAATTCTCGAGCAACTCTCCATACACATGTATGCATGTGCACATACACACAAATAGTATCCTATAGTGGAAAAAAATATTCCTTTTGGATGAAAAAGCACAAGATTTGAAAAAAGATAGACCTGAGTTCAAACCCTCACTTTCACTTTCTAGGTGTATGGCCTTGTTTAAACTCTTAATGTCATTGAACCTCCCTTACATTGATCTTCTGAGGCTAACAAGAGACAATGTATGGTAAGTAACTTTTCTAAAGGATTTGAGCAATAAATAGTGGTTCCTCTTTTTATCTTGAACAAAACCATGAAACTCATAAATGCCTACAATTCCTATCACTGATCTTTCTTCCAGGACTGCAGTGACATATAATTTGATAATATCTAAGGAAGCATCTCAAGCTTTTAGAAGAAAAAGTATTAAGTGTATGGCATATTTGTGTTATTTTCAAAATGATCTTCCTTTCTTCTTTATTTTTTTTTCCAAAAAGTTTATTTGATCAAGCTTATATGGTGTGGCTGTGTCCCCACCCAAATCTCATCTTGAATTGTAGTTTCCATAATCCCCATATGTCACAGGAGGGACCAGGTGGAGGTAACTGAATCATGGAGGTGGTTCCCCACATAGCATTCTCATGATAGTGAATACGTTTTCATGATATCTGATGGTTTTCTAATGCACTTCCCCCTTGGCTCAGCTCTCATTCTTCTCCTTTCTGCCATCATGTCAAGAAAGACATGCTTGCTTCTCCTTCCACCATGACTGTAATTTTCCTGAGACCTCTCCAGCCATGCTGAACTGTGATTAAATTAAATATTTTGCCTTTATAAATTACCACCTCAGTTAGTACTTTATAGCAGTATGAGAATGGACTAATACAATAATTGGTGCCAGGAGTGGGGTGCAATAAGTATACCCAAAAATGTGGGAGTGGCTTTGGAACTGGGCAACAGGCAGTTCCAAAGGTTGGAACAGTTTGGAGGGCTCAAAGACAGGAAAATGTAGGAAGGTTTGGAACTTCCTAGACATGTATTGAATGGCTTTGACCAAAATGCTGATAGTAATAAGGACCATGAAGTTTAGGCTGAGATGATTTCAGATGGAGATGAGGAATTTGTTGGGAACTGGAGTAACAGTGACTCTTGTTATGCTTTAGCAAAGAGACTGGTGGCATTTTGCCCCTGCCCTAGAGATCTGTGGAACTTTGAACTTGAGAGAGATGATTTAGGGTATCTTGTGGAAGAAATTTCTAAGCAGCAAAACATTCAAGAGGAAGCAGAGCATAAAAGTTTGGAAAAAAATTTGCAGCCTGATGATGCAATAGAAAAGGAAACCCCATCTTCAGGGGAGAAATTCAAACCTGCTGCAGGAGTTTACGTATGTAAAAAGAAGCTAAATATTAATCACCAAGACAATGGAGAATATGTCTCCGGGGCATGTCAGAGACCTTTGCTGTGGCCCCTCCCATCACAGGCCTGAAGGCCTAGGAAGAAAAAAACAGCTTCCTGATAGCAGGTCCAGGGCCCTGCTACTGTGTGCAGCCTGGAGACTTGGTGCCCTGCATCCCAGCCATTCCAGCAGTGGCTAAAAGGGGTCAAGGTACAGCTCAGGTTTTGACATCAGAGGGTGTAAGCCCCAAACTGACAGCTCCCACATGGTGTTGAGCCTGCAAGTGCACAAAAGTCAAAAACTGAGGTTGGGAAATCTCCATCTAGATTTCAGAAGATATATGGAAATGCTTGGATGTCCAGGCAGAAGTTTGCTGCAGGGGCAGAGCCTACATGAAGAACCTCTGCTAGGGCAGTGTGGAAGAGAAATGTGGAGTCAGAGTCCACACACAGTCCCACTGGGGCACTGTCTAGTGGAGCTGTGAGAGGAGGGCTGCCATCCTCCAAACCCCAGAATGGTACAGCCACTGACAGCTTGCACCAAGCACCTGGCAATGCCACAGACACTTGACGCCAGCCCATGAAAACAGCCAGGAATGGGGCTGTACCCTGCAAAGCCACAGGGGTGGAGCTGCCCAAGCCCACCATCTCTTGCATCAGAGTGCCCTGGATGTGAGACATGGAGTCAAAGGAGATGATTTTGGAAATTTAAGATTTAATGACTGTCCTACTGGGGCCTGTAGCCCCTTTGTTTTGACCAACTTCTCCCATTTGGAATGGGTGTATTTACCCAATGCCTGTACCCCCATTGTATCTAGGAAGTAACTAACTTGCATTTTATTTTACAGGTTCATAGGTGGAAGGGGCTTACCTTGTCTCAGATGAGACTTTGGACTCGGACTTTTGAGTTATGCTGGAATTTGTTAACACTCTGGGGGACTATTGAAAGGGCATGATTGTGTTTTGAATTGTGAGGACATGAGATTTGGGAGGGGCCGGGGATGGAATATGGTTTGGCTTTGTCTCCACCCAAATCTTATCTTGAATTGTAGTTTCCATAATCCCCACATGTCATGGAAGGGACCAGGTGGAGGTAATTGAATGATGGGGGTGGTTTTCCCCATGCTATTCTCATGATAGGAAGTTTTCACAAGATCTGATGGTTTTGTAAGGGGCTTTCCCCTTCGCTTGGCTCTCATTCTTCTCCTTCCTGTCATCATGTGAAGAAGGATGTGTTTGCTTCCCATTCTGCCATAATTGTAAGTTTCCTGAGGCCTCCCTAGCCATGTGGAACTATTAGTCAATTAAATCTTTTTACTTTATAAATTGCCCAGTCTCAGGCAGTCCTTTATAGCAGTATGAGGACCGACTAATAAACAAGCGTATTTTAAAATAGTATTTGAAATGTGTTAGTAATCCTAAACTTTGCTTTTGAATACATTACACCTGATTTCACAGGCTGGATATCAATTTTAAAAAACCTGAAATTCACAAATATACATAAATATGAATCCAACCATTTTTGTAATATATGGTCATCAAACTAGAACCTATTGATAGTGTTCATTTATGCCAAGCTAACAAATCCCACAAGTGAAATATGAATTGAGGCATTCTTCTGAAACATCTACAGAAAGGATACTGACACCTCATGACCTCAAAAGCCATGAATGCAGTGAAGCTGAAAAAACCTGTTGGCTTGGTTCTAGGCTGTGCATTGCCAAGAGAAGCTTTTGTAAAGGTTGCTTTTGTAGACTTTTCAAAGCATTCACAATTTATCTTGGCCAGAAATTATCTAAATGTTCCCAGTGGAATGGTCCAAAAATTCCAGAAAATTCAGTAAATTAAATACAAATCCTAAAAGATTCACAGATGTTTCCTATCAAACATAAAAACGTATAGTTGATACTAATACTCTTAGTTGCATAAAGAATTACATCTAAAACTTCAATGGAAAACTTATTATGTAAATTATAATACATGTACATGAGAAATACTCGCAGCAATTAAAAGAAAAAGTTAAAATTATAAAAGCTAATAGAGAAAAAATCTTCAAGATATGTTAATGAAAAAGAGCAGGTGGAAAACCATGAGTTCCAAAAGATAAATAGATAGATAAAGTCAAAAGGAGAATTTCATATTTGAGATTTTACCTTGTGCCAGTATTTTAAAATAAAATTAAAATTTGTCAGAACTGAATTATTATAGTAACAGATATTGTCATATCTTAAATTAAATGAGATTTCTTATACTGGAAAGTGAGGATAATGAGGAGTTAGATAATTTGTGAAAACTATTGATTCACTAATACTCAAAAAGAATTTGTATATTAACATAAGGTTGAGCTGTCTTAGAAATATAAAAAACAAAGAACTCTCAAGAGCTTAAATTTAAATAATATAATTCTCATAATTATCATCAAACTACCTAAGAGCAAACTAAAATTTGTGCCCTAATTTACATATTCAATATTTTTCAGAGATGAAAAGCTTCAGTATTTTCATTGATTTTATAATGCAAACAACCTTTGCTTGACACTCTAAAAAAGTTTTAAATACTCTACTTTTTATTCTGCAAACTGAGGAGAAAGGACTCTTTTCTTACCACTAGAAACAGTGGGGAGGGGCGGAGCAAGATGGCCAAATAGGAGCAGCTCCAGTCTCCAATTCCCAGCGCGAGCGACACAGAAGACCGGAGATTTCTGCATTTTCAACTGAGGTACTGGGTTCATCTCACTAGGGAGTGCCGGAAGATCGGTGCTGGTCAGCTGCTGCAGCCCGACCAGCGAGAGCTGAAGCAGGGCGAGGCATCGCCTCACCTGGGAAGCGCAAGGGGAAAGGGAATCCCTTTTCCTAGCCAGGGGAACTGAGACACACAACACCTGGAAAATCGGGTAACTCCCACCCCAATACTGCACTTTAAGCAAACATGCACACCAGGAGATTATATCCCACACCTGGCCGGGAGGGTCCCATGCCTACGGAGCCTCCCTCATTGCTAGCACAGCAGTCTGCGATCTAACCGCAAGGCAGCGGCGAGGCTGGGGGAGAGGCGCCCGCCATTGCTGAGGCTTAAGTAGGTAAACAAAGCTGCTGGGAAGCTCGAACTGGGTGGAGCTCACAGCAGTTCAAGGAAACCTGCCTGTCTCTGTAGACTCCACCTCTGGGGACAGAGCACAGAAAAACAACAACAAAAGCAACAAAAACCTCTGCAGACACAAACGACTCTGTCTGACAGCTTTGAAGAGAGCAGTGGATCTCCCAACATGGAGGTTGAGATCTGAGAAAGGACAGACTGCCTGCTCAAGTGGGTCCCTGAACCCTGAGTAGCCTAACTGGGAGACATCCCCCACTAGGGGCAGTCTGATACCCCACACCTCACAGGGTGGAGTACACCCCTGAGAGGAAGCCTTCAAAGCAAGAATCAGACAGGTACACTCGCTGTTCAGAAATATTCTATCTTCTGCAGCCTCTGCTGCTGACACCCAGGCAAACAGGGTCTGGAGTGGACCTCAAGCAATCTCCAATAGACCTACAGCTGAGGGTCCTGACTGATAGAAGGAAAACCGTCAAACAGGAAGCACACCTACACCAAAACCCCATCAGTACGTCACCATCATCATCAAAGACCAGAGGCAGATAAAACCACAAAGATGGGGAAAAAGCAGGGCAGAAAAGCTGGAAAATCAAAAAATAAGAGCGCATCTCCCCCGGCAAAGGAGCGCAGCTCATCGCCAGCAACAGATAAAAGCTTGACGGAGAATGACTTTGACGAGATGAGAGAAGAAGGCTTCAGTCCATCAAACTTCTCAGAGCTAAAGGAGGAATTACGTACCCAGCGCAAAGAAACTAAAAATCTTGAAAAAAAAGTGGAAGAATTGATGGTTAGAGTAATTAATGCAGAGAAGGTCATAAACGAAATGAAAGAGATGAAAACCATGACACGAGAAATACGTGACAAATGCACAAGCTTCAGTAACCGACTCGATTAACTGGAAGAAAGAGTATCAGCGATTGAGGATCAAATGAACGAAATGAAGCAAGAAGAGAAACCAAAAGAAAAAAGAAGAAAAAGAAATGAACAAAGCCTGCAAGAAGTATGGGATTATGTCAAAAGACCAAATCTACGTCTGATTGGGGTGCCTGAAAGTGAGGGGTAAAATGGAACCAAGTTGGAAAACACTCTTCAGGATATCATCCAAGAGAACTTCCCCAACCTAGTAGGGCAGGCCAACATTCAAATCCAGGAAATACAGAGAACGCCACAAAGATACTCCTCGAGAAGAGCAACTCCAAGACACATAATTGCCAGATTCACCAAAGTGGAAATGAAGGAAAAAATCTTAAGGGCAACCAGAGAGAAAGGTCAGGTTACCCACAAAGGGAAGCCCATCAGACTAACAGCAGATCTCTCAGCAGAAACTCTCCAAGCCAGAAGAGAGTGGGGGCCAATATTCAACATTCTTAAGAAAAGAATTTTAAACCCAGAATTTCATATCCAGCCAAACTAAGTTTCATAAGTGAAGGAGAAATAAAATCCTTTACAGATAAGCAAATGCTTAGAGATTTTGTCACCACTAGGCCTGCCTTACAAGAGACCCTGAAGGAAGCACTAAACATGGAAAGGAACAACCAGTACCAGCCATTGCAAAAACATGCCAAAATGTAAAGACCATCGAGGCTAGGAAGAAACTGCATCAACTAACGAGCAAAATAACCAGTTAATATCATAATGGCAGGATCAAGTTCACACATAACAATATTAACCTTAAATGTAAATGGACTAAATGCTCCAATTAAAAGACACAGACTGGCAAACTGGATAAAGAGTCAAGACCCATCAGTCTGCTGTATTCAGGAGACCCATCTCACACGCAGAGATATACATAGGCTCAAAATAAAGGGATGGAGGAAGATTTACCAAGCAAATGGAGAACAAAAAAAAGCAGGGGTTGCAATACTAGTCTCTGATAAAACAGACTTTAAACCATCAAAGATCAAAAGAGACAAAGAAGGCCATTACATAATGGTAAAGGGATCAATTCAACAGGAAGAGCTAACTATCCTAAATATATATGCACCCAATACAGGAGCACCCAGATTCATAAAGCAAGTCCTTAGAGACTTACAAAGAGACTTAGACTCCCATACAATAATAATGGGAGACTTCAACACTCCACTGTCAACATTAGACAGATCAACGAGACAGAAAGTTAACAAGGATATCTAGGAATTGAACTCATCTCTGCAACAAGCAGACCTAATAGACATCTATAGAACTCTCCACCCCAAATCAACAGAATATACATTCTTCTCAGCACCACATCACACTTATTCCAAAATTGACCACATAATTGGAAGTAAAGCACTCCTCAGCAAATGTACAAGAACAGAAATTATAACAAACTGTCTCTCAGACCACAGTGCAATCAAACTAGAACTCAGGACTAAGAAACTCAATCAAAACCGCACAACTACATGGAAACTGAACAACCTGCTCCTGAATGACTACTGGGTACATAAGGAAATGAAGGCAGAAATAAAGATGTTCTTTGAAACCAATGAGAACAAAGATACAACATACCAGAATCTCTGGGACACATTTAAAGCAGTGTGTAGAGGGAAATTTATAGCACTAAATGCCAACAAGAGAAAGCAGGGAAGATCTAAAATTGACACTCTAACATCACAATTAAAAGAACTAGAGAAGCAAGAGCAAACACATTCAGAAGCTAGCAGAAGGCAAGAAATAACTAAGATCAGAGCAGAACTGAAGGAGATAGAGACACAAAAAACTCTCCAAAAAATCAATGAATCCAGGAGTTGGTTTTTTGAAAAGATCAACAAAATTGACACCGCTAGCAAGACTAATAAAGAAGAAAAGAGAGAAGAATCAAATAGACGCAATAAAAAATGATAAAGGGGATATCACCACCGACCCCACAGAAATACAAACTACCATCAGAGAATACTATAAACACCTCTACGCAAATAAACTAGAAAATCTAGAAGAAATGGATAATTTCCTGGACACTTACACTCTTTCAAGACTAAACCAGGAAGAAGTTGAATCCCTGAATAGACCAATAGCAGGCTCTGAAATTGAGGCAATAATTAATAGCCTACCAACGAAAAAAAGTCCAGGACCAGATGGATTCACAGCTGAATTCTACCAGAGGTACAAGGAGGAGCTGGTGCCATTCCTTCTGAAACTACTCCAATCAATAGAAAAAGAGGGAATCCTCCCTGACTCATTTGATGAGGTCAACATCATCCTGATACCAAAGCCTGGCAGAGAAACAACAAAAAAAGAGAATTTTAGACCAATATCCCTGATGAACATTGTTGCAAAAATCCTCAATAAAATACTGGCAAACCAAATCCAGCAACATATCAAAAAGCTTATCCACCACGATCAAGTGGGCTTCATCCCTGGGATGCAAGGCTGGTTCAACATTCGCAAATCAATAAACATAATCCAGCATATAAACAGAACCAAAGACAATAACCACATGATTAGCTGAATAGATGCAGAAAAGGCTTTTGACAAATTTCAACAGCCCTTCATGCTAAAAACGCTCAATAAATTTGGTATTGACGGAATGTACCTCAAAATAATAAGAGCTATTTATGACAAACCCACAGCCAATATCATACTGAATGGGCAAAAACTGGAAAAATTCCCTTTGAAAACTGGCACAAGACAGGGATGCCCTCTCTCACCACTCCTATTCAACATAGTGTTGGAAGTTCTGGCTAGGGCAATCAGGCAAGAGAAAGAAATCAAGGGTATTCAGTTAGGAAAAGAAGAAGTCAAATTGTCCCTCTTTGTAGATGACATGATTGTATATTTAGAAAACCCCATTGTCTCAGCCCAAAATCTCCTTAAGCTGATAAGCAACTTCAGCAAAGTCTCAGGATACAAAATTAATGTGCAAAAATCACAAGCATTCTTATACACCAGTAACAGACAAACAGAGAGCCAAATCATAAATGATCTTCCATTCACAATTGCCTCAAAGAGAATCAAATACCTAGGAATCCAACTTACAAGGGATGTAAAGGACCTCTTCAAGGAGAACTACAAACTACTGCTCAGTGAAATAAAAGAGGACACAAACAAATGGAAGAACATACCATGCTCATGGATAGGAAGAATCAATATCGTGAAAATGGTCACACTGCCCAAGGTTATTTATAGATTCAATACCATCCCCATCAAGCTACCAATGAGTTTCTTCACAGAATTGGAAAAAACTGCTTTAAAGTTCATATGGAACCAAAAAAGAGCCCGCATCTCCAAGACAATCCTAAGTCAAAAGAACAAAGCTGGAGGCATCACGCTACCTGACTTCAAACTATACTACAAGGCTACAGTAACCAAAACAGCATGGAACTGGTACCAAAACAGAGATATAGACCAATGGAACAGAACAGAGTCCTCAGAAATAATACCACACATCTACAGCCATCTGATCCTTGACAAACCTGAGAGAAACAAGAAATGGGGAAAGGATTCCCTATTTAATAAACGGTGCTGGGAAAATTGGCTAGCCATAAGTAGAAAGCTGAAACTGGATCCTTTCCTTACTCCTTATACGAAAATTAATTCAAGATGGATTAGAGACTTAAATGTTAGACCTAATACCATAAAAACCCTAGAGGAAAAACTAGGTAGTACCATTCAGGACATAGGCATGGGCAAAGACTTCATGTCTAAAACACCAAAAGCAACGGCAGCAAAAGCCAAAATTGACAAATGGGATCTAATTAAACTAAAAAGCTTCTGCACAGCAAAAGAAACTACCATCAGAGTGAACAGGCAACCTACAGAATGGGAGAAAATTTTTGCAATCTACTCATCTGACAAAGGGCTAATATCCAGAACCTACAAAGAACTCCAACAAATTTACAAGAAAAAAACAAACAACCCCATCAAAAAGTGGGCAAAGGATATGAACAGACATTTCTCAAAAGAAGACATTCATACAGCCAACAGACACATGAAAAAATGCTCATCATCACTGGCCATCAGAGAAATGCAAATCAAAACCACAATGAGATACCATCTCACACCAGTTAGAATGGCGATCATTAAAAAGTCAGGAAACAACAGGTGCTGGAGAGGATGTGGAGAAATAGGAACACTTTTACACTGTTGGTGGGACTGTAAACTAGTTTAACCATTGTGGAAAACAGTATGGCGATTCCTCAAGGATCTAGAACTAGATGTACCATATGACCCAGCCATCCCATTACTGGGTATATACCCAAAGAATTATAAATCATGCTGCTATAAAGACATATGCACACGTATGTTTATTGCAGCACTATTCACAATAGCAAAGACTTGGAATCAACCCAAATGTCCATCAGTGACAGACTGGATTAAGAAAATGTGGCACATATACACCATGGAATACTATGCAGCCACAAAAAAGGATGAGTTTGTGTCCTTTGTAGGGACATGGATGCAGCTGGAAACCATCATTCTTAGCAAACTATCACAAGAACAGAAAACCAAACACCGCATGTTCTCACTCATAGGTGGGAACTGAACAATGAGATCACTTGGACTCGGGAAGGGGAATATCACACACCGGGGCCTATCATGGGGAGGGGGGCGGGGGGAGGGATTGCATTGGGAGTTATACCTGATGTAAATGACGAGTTGATGGGTGCTGACGAGTTGATGGGTGCAGCACAGCAACATGGCACAAGTATACATATGTAACAAACCTGCACGTTATGCACATGTACCCTAGAACTTAAAGTATAATAATAATAATAAATAAATAAATAAAAAATATCTTAAGAAAAAAAAACAGTGGAAAATTATCAATAAAAAGTTGCAAGTTCTTTAGAAAAGAGCCGCTGATTATCAACATAAAACAATTATAAGGCAAGATAACTTGGTAGGTGATTACAGAAAGTTTCAAGATTTCTATGTTCATTGTCATTTTAGATCATACAGTTCATTCATTTATTCATTCACTAATGTTCAAAAAAAAAGTGAACAAAACAGAGTACCTGATCTCCAGTGAGAGAGAAAATAAATATTTAAACAAAGTCAAAGACTGATAAATAATATCAAAAAATTTAAAAGAGTAAGGGAATTGCTTCTACTTCTAGTCAAGAAGGGCCAGATTTAACCTCCAAGCTGAAATAACAAGAAACAAAACAAAACAGACAAGAATATACATTACAATGGTTTTCAAGACACTGAACATCAGGCAATGAAGGACAGCAATGCCAGAAAAACAAGAAACCGACTAAGAAAGCCATATGATTGTTCCAGATATATTGCCTCAAGAGAATTTCCGGACCACAGGACAGAGAGGGAGAACCCATGCAAAGCCCAGTGGACTCCCTGAGTAGAAGTGGAACTAAAAATCTAAGGATACCTAAGGTAGGTAGATTTTGCAGGGAAGAGTACTGGAGAAGAAAATGGTGAGGAGAAAGAGATGCTGGAGGTCTGCAGAGAGTCTCCCTTGAGTACTGATCAGTACATGCATGTGAGGAAACTGAGTCCAGAGAGCCATTCAAAAAAATTAGAGGAAATCTGGCATGTACACAGTTCTTGGATATTTCTTGTTGCCACCAGCCTGACTTTAAAACCTCATAATTCAGGGGCATTAAATAGAGTTCACAGAAGGATTTTGCCTCATTGGTGAGAAATAAGTAGCTCTAGACTAAACTGCTGTACTGTTCCTACATTACACATCTGAAAAGCAAGATGCAAAAAGATCTGTT
The DNA here is from genome assembly GCF_024542745.1 of Macaca thibetana thibetana. NCBI lineage: Eukaryota > Metazoa > Chordata > Mammalia > Primates > Cercopithecidae > Macaca > Macaca thibetana. The sequence continues at coordinate 111,885,152 of NC_065585.1, forward strand.
TCTAAGCAACTTACCTGCATCCCACAACAAAGCTCAAAAATATTGATAGAAATATAAAAATATCTAGCACTCAGTAATATAAAATTACAATGTCAAGCATCTAATCAAAGATGACCAGTCATGCAAAGAAGCAGGAAAATATGAACCATGATGATAAGAAAAATCATTCAAAGTCAGACCTGAACTCACCCAGATGTTAGAATTAACAGACAAGAACATTAAAACAGATAATATAACTGTATCAACTATACAAATAGTCAAAACTATGGAAGATATAAAAATAATCCCAATAAAATTTCTAGATGAAAATAGAGTGTCTAAGATAAAATCAACATTCATTGAGATTCACAACAAATTTGACAATGCAGAAGAAAAGATTAATGAACTTAAATACATCACAGTAGAAACTATCCAAAATGAAAGACACAGAGAAAGAAATGGATAAAAAGAATAGTATTGTCCTGTGGGACAACTTCAAATAGCTCATATATATGTAATTGAATTCTCAAAAAGAGTAAAGAAGAAGGGCATGATACAAAAAAAAATGGCTAAAATTTTTCTGAACTTAATGAAAATTGTAATTCCACAGATTCAAGAAGCTCAGTGGCTATAAGGACAAAAAACATGAAGAAAACTACACGAAGGCACATCACAATTAAATTTATCAAAACTAATAATAAAGAGAAAGTTTTAACACATCAGAATAAAATAGCATGATACATAAATAGGAAAAAGAATAATAATAGCAAATTTCTTATAGTGAGTAATGCCAGTGAAGTGCTGGTAAAGTACTGAATGAATAAACATCAAATTGCCAACCTAGAATTCTATACACAGAAAAATAAATTTTAAAAATAAAGACAAATAATGATTTTTTAGATTTATAGAAAAGCACAGAAAATTTATCACCAGCAAACCCACAGTACAGATATGTTAAACATATTTAAACATTCCTTAAATTAAAGGAAGTCCTTCAGGTAAAAGAAAAATAATGCCAGATGGAAATATGAATCTATTTTAAAGAAAGAATATTTGAAACGGTAACTGTCTGGGTAAATGTATGAGATATTTTTCTCATTTAAATATATTTAAAAGATAATTGACTGGCCAGGCACAGCGACATCTGTAATTGCAGCACTTTGGGAGGCCAAGGCAGGCAGATCACTTGAAACCAGGAGTTTGAGATCAGCCTGGTCAACATGGCAAAACCCCATCTCTACTAAAAATATAAAAATTAGTCAGGTGTGGTGGTGCATACCTATAATCCCAGCTACTTGAGAGGCTGAGGCACAAGAATCGCCTGAACCTGGGAGGCCAGGTGTGTAGTGAGCTGAGATCGTGTCACTGTACCCCAGCCTGGGCAACACAGCAAGACTCTGTCTCAAAATTTAAAAAAAAAAATACAAAAGATAATTTACTATTTAAACAAAAATAATAACAATGAATTATAATACCTATAACATATGTATAATAAAATACATGACATCAATAATATAAAGAATAAAAGGAAAGAAATACAAATAATACTATTGTAAGGTTCTTGTACTACACATTTAGTGATATAATACCACTTGAAGGTAGACTGTGATATCTTGAATATGTATAAAATAAACTCTAAAGCAACCACTGATAACAATAAAACAAAAAGTTATAGCTAGTAAACTTGCAAAGAAAATGAAACAAAATCATAAGAAATGTTAAATTAATCCCAAAGAAGACAGGAAATTTGCAAAGAGTAAACAAAGTACAGAGGACCAGAAAACAAATGATAAGGAAAAAGACTGAAACTTAACTGTATTAATAATGACTTTAAATGTAAATGGTCTAAACATCCGCAATTAAAATAAATTGTCAAATTGGATTTAAAAACAAGGCACAACTATATGCAGCCCACAGGAAACATATCTTAAATGTAAAACACAAACAGGTTAAAAGTAAAGTGATGGAAAAAATATATACCATTCTAATACAAATCAAAGAAAAACCGGAATGAATATAAGACAAAGTATATTTTAGAGCAAAGAATATTACTGACAATAGAGGAAGTCATCACATATTGTTAAAGAGTTCAACAAATATCAGGAGACATAACAATTCTAAAGTTTTGCACATAGTAACACAACTTCAAAATATGTAAGGAAAAAACTGATAGAATTATAAGAAGCAGACAAATCCATAATTACAGTTGGATATTTCAGTATCCTTCTCTCAAAAGCAGGTTGAAAAGTAGCTGGAATATCAGTGAAGACATAAAAGTTTTGACCAACATTGACCTACATTAACTAGCTTGCACAAAATGAAATTGATAAAACACTCCACACAAGAACAGCAGAATGTACATTCTTCTCAAGTGTATATGGAGTATTTACCAAAATAAACCAGAGTCTTGGTAATAAAACAAGTCCCCATAAGATTAAAAGAATTTAAGTTATACAAATGTTTTCTGAGCAACATAGAATTAAATTAGAAATAAATAATGGAAAAAACTTTGGAAAATCCTGAAATAGAGACTAAATAACACACTTCTAAATAACCTATAGATTAAAGAAGAAATTTAAAAATTAGAAACTATTTTAATGAAATAAAAATGCAGACACAATCCATCAGAATTTGTAGCTGCCACTACAACAATAACTAGTGGAGAAACTGTAGCACTAAACATCCATATTAGAAAATAAGAAAGAGTTCAAATCCCCAGGAGGCAGAGCTTGCAGTGAGCTGAGATCGCACCACCGCACTCCAGCCTGGGTGACAGAGCGAGACTCCGTCATAAAAAAAAAAAAAAAAAAAAAAGAAAAGAAAAAGAAAATAAGAAAGGATTCAAATCAACCTCAGTTTCCACTTCAAGAAACTAGGAAAAGAAGAGAAAATGAAATAAAAAGTAAGTAGGAAATAAGAGCAGAAATCAATTAAATTTTAAAAATCGTGAAACCAATAATGATTCTATGAGAAAATCAATAACATTAATAAAACTCTAGTCAAATTCATCAAGAAAAGAGAATATACAAATCACCAATATCACTAATGAGAATGTGCTATTTACAGAGATTCTACATATGTGAAAAAATAAGGAAGGACGCTACTTTATGCCAAGAAATTTGACAACATTGATGACATGGCCCAGTTTCTTGAAAGACACCAACTACAAAACTCACTCAAAAAAGATAAATAACTCACATAGCCCTACACTGGTCTGATGACAGAATATTGTAAAGAAATCTATCCCTCTCAAGTTGAACTATACATTTACTGCAATCCTAATAAAAATTCCACTAGTTTTTTTAAAAAAAAAAGAAAAGAAAAGAAATAGACTAGCTCTAAAATTCATATGGAAATACAAAAATCCTGGATTAGTCAAAATAACTTTGAAAAGGAAGAATAAAGTGGAAATGCTAACCCTGCCTGATTTCTATTTCAGGATTTATTATAATGCTACGATCAGGGCTGGCTTCATGGGCATGCAGCCTGTGTAGTTGCACAAGGTCCCACTGTCAGAAGAGCTCTGTGCTTGGTTTAATGGTCTTTGTCACTGTCTTGACATTCTTAACTTTTAACAAAGGAACCCGTATTTTAATTTTATCCTAGATCCCAAAAATTATGTAGTTGGCCCAAGCTACAGGAATCAAGACAGAGTGGTACTGGTGTAAAGATAAAGAAATAGGTCAGTAGTCTACAGCCATATCACCCTAAATGTACTTGCTCTCATGTGATCCCAGAAGCTAAGCAGAGTCAGGCCTGGCTAATACTTGGATGGGAGAAATAGGTCATTAGATTAACTGCAGTGTCCAGAAATAAATGCACACACATATGGACAACTGGTTTTTATTACAAATGTGCAAAAGCAATTCGGTGAGGAAACTATAGTCTTTTTTAACAAATGATGCTGAAAACATTTGATATTAATATGCAAGAAAATGAGTTTTAATCCTTTCTTACACCATATATTACATTAACACAAATAACAATAGGCTTAAAGTAAAAACTAAAATTATAAAACCTCTAGAGAAAAACTTCAGAGAAAACATCTGTAACCTTGGGTCAGGCCAAGATTTCTTAGCAACAACATAGAAAGCATGATTCATTAAAGACAATGATAAAGAAGATGTCGTCAAAACTAAAAACTTACGTTCTTTAAAAAAAATGAATTAGAAGACAAGCCATGAACTAGAAGAAAATATATGCAAAGCCTACATTGGATAAGGCATTTGTATTTTTATATATAAAGAATCCCCAAATTTCAATAATATGAAAACACAGCTCAATTAAAATTTGGCAAAATATTTGAATGAAACTCCTTCAAAGAAAATGTATGCATGTAAAACAAACACATACAAAAGATGCTCCGTGTATCTTTAGGGAAATGCAAGTTATAACCACTATGAATAGCTAAAATTAAAAAGACTGACCATACCAAGTGTTGGTGAGGTGCAGAGAATTTGGAACTTCCATAGCCTAATGGCAGTAATGTAAGACGGTACAAACGCTCTGAAAAATACTATAATAGTATCTTGAAAAAGTTAAAAATATACCCACTATATGATCTAGTCATCCCATTCCCAGGTATTTTCCCAAGAGAAAAGGAAAAGCTCTTATCTGTACAAAGACTTGCATGTAGATCTTCATTGCAACTTTATTCATAATATCAAAAAATTGGGAAAAAACTCAAATATTCATCAAGTTGTGAATGTATAATCACATTGCGATGCATCCATACAATGGAATAATACTTTGTCATAAAAAGGAACAAGCTATTAATACACACAACATAGATGAATCTCAAAAGCAGTATGAAAAGTTTAAAAAGCTGGCCACAAAAAAATGAATATAAAATTCCAGAAAAGGCAAAATTATAGCAATAGAAAACAAATCATTAGTTACCAGGGTCCAAGGTGTGGAGCAATGACATTAATTAACGTGGAACATGGATGAACTCTTTTTGGATGATAGAAATGTTCCATATCATGACGTTTGTGATAGTTACATGACTATCCACATTTGCCAAAATTCAGCAAATTATGCATTTCGAATTGTAAAATTCATTGTATTAATTTTGTTTTATGTAAATTGTAACTCAATGAAGCTTATTTTTTTTAATTACTTATTAGAATGCTTTCCCCAGGATAGGATCCTATTGGTTATCCAGAAAAATACAAAGAAATTTATCTTTAATTTCTCTCTATATAATATCTGAAAAGGTTGTCTTCATAATTTTACCTGATATCTGGTTTGGAAAAACAAATACAGTACTTACCCATGCACGAAGTAATACACCAGCTCCAGAATTTCATCTTACAGTCTCATTTGGCTTTCTCATTGCATTTTAAACTGTGTAACACAAAACAAACTCAGTATTAACATTCTTTGTTTACTGTCCTTCCACAAATCGTTCCAAGTCATAGGCATGTAGAAAACATCTCTCTGCAAATTTTTACTAATGTCCCTGAAATCTTGACAGGGCTCCTTTGAAAGAGTCTTTTAGATCCAGAAGATGGTCTACTACACTGCATACCTTAGAATCTGAACATTTAGGGCCTCTCAGAGCAAACAGTTTTGTTAGTAAATTTCATGTAACTAGAATCCTTAATTCTCCGGGAAATGTTTTCTTTCATGTTATCTTAGAGCACCTCCTGGTGTTTAGATACTGAAGGTTTAAATCTTGGATACCCAAGTCCTTATTTTTCTCTACAGCCAGATAAATTATAATTCTTCACAGTAAGAATACAGAAATGAATGAATTTATAAATGTATAAATTATTACAAAGAAATAAACTGAGAGATTCTTGATTTGAATCAGCCCCTTCTTTTTCAAAAGAAATAAAAGCAATATCTACTTACATCATAGTTCTGACTTTAAAAAAACAATGAACACATTGGTTTTTAGCAGCAGTTGATTTAAAAAAAAAAAAAAAAAACAGTTTGTTTTTAGCCATCCAGCCACCCCTAACCCTACATAGAGTGTTTTCCTTCAAAAGGACTGATTATTGCATTTAAAACTAACAAATATTGTCTTGTTATGATTGTAGTCCCAGAGGGAGATGAGAGCCAGTCTCATTAAAGTCATTGTGTGGCCAGGTGGCAAGTTTTCAGGTGTTTGGTCATGTTTTCATTCTTTCCAGCTGGTAAGATGAACCAAAGCACAGCCTCCTCCAGCCTCAGCTCTACCACTGAGTGAGTGAAAAAACAAAAAACACTGGGTCCAAAAAAGGTTAGGATGATAAACAGGGCAGCTGTCCCCATGGGTAATGAACCATTGCCAATCAATGCTAGCCCTGATTGTGCCCTGTAAGCTGGCGTCTGCAGCAGCAGGACCCTTTATCTTAGTCAGGTTCCAAGCAGTTATTAGGGATGGAAAAGGATCAGAACCACTTTCACCGGAGAAAGCAGGTTACAATTTGTCAGGGGCAAGAAAAAAAAAATGGTTTGCAAGAGAAGAGCACAGCTCATACAGCCACGCGTATTTAAGGATGAGGATCTAAATTTAATGCCTTTTGCCTTATGCCTACACACAGACCACTCAGTTTTCCCTAAACTTCTGTTAAAGTAATCAAAAAACTAGGAAACGTAAGAGGAAAAAAATTAAAGAGGACATAGTACATTTTGCTGCATCTCAGTGGTTGAAATAATTTGGAGGCAGGGGAGATGAAAGCTAAAATGTCTTAAGATTATCTGTGGATTTCATTTATCCATACTAACACTCACCCCAATTCCATAGGTAATCCAGAGTCAACTGGAGTTCATGTCTCCCATATGGTTATGAAACAGCCATGTAAGGAGAGAGGAAAGCTTTTAGAATTGAGTTAAATTTTAAAAGCCGAACAGTATAACTGATTTCTTACTAATGTCATCTACCTGTAACTAATAGGTAGCATGTCTTGGTATAAACACCATAAGCTTGAAACTTGAAAATTCATAAACTGGTTAGTTAAAATGATCCTTCTATTTAAGTCTTTTCTTTTTTCAGTTTCTGCTATTTGTGTATTATTAAAATACTTTTTAGTCTACTGAAGAAAATCAGCAGGTGCTTTTTAATTATTCCAACTCCTTTGGAAACCAGATTACTTAATGTAATTACATCTGGGATTTTTAAAAATACTAAGAAGAGTCATTTACAGTTCTTAGGGAATTTGACATACATATTTGACATTTTATAAAGAGACAGAATTGATTTCTCATTTTGACTTATTTTCATTTTGTTGTTCAGAAGAATTACAGAGCAACAATCAGAAAAAAAGATGGCAATGTTTATCTTGAAGATAAAATGTGCTCTTTTCAGCTATGTAAATTTTATTTATAAAAAATCCATTTTGTTTTGTTGTAGTTACACCCAAATGCATACCTAATGAGCATGACATCTCTGGAAAAATAAATAAGGGAAGAATTTGCTCTTACTCAAGTAAAAGAACATTTTATAACTGAAAACAAAACAAATACAGTTACTCAACATAAATATCCAAGCAGGCATAGACAGAATGCACAACTGCTACTATGAGAGAAGAAAACACTCAGTAACTAACAATATAATTTGCATGTTTTAAAACAATTTTATATTTTCTTTTAGAAAGCCAGAATCTTATGAAACTGCTTTTCAATTATCCCCTAATTTTGAATAAATTGGTAAGTGTTTTGGATGGAAAATTTAAGTGCAGCTGTTCTGATATGAAAACCTCCATAATTTCTTACTTGAGTCAACCAGTAAAGTACTGTCAACCTTTCACAACTTCAGAAAAAGCCTCGAGCTAGCATTTATGCCCACCGCAATATGTAAAGGCTGCACTTGGCTGGGATTTGACTCTGGGGAAATTATTCTGAAAGGAGCAAGTCACGAAGGTATAAGCACACAGACTTGTAACACAGCAAAACATTTTCCTTCCGAGTGTAATGAAAAAACAGCTGCACATTTCTCATGGCCCACAGTTATGATCTATGTGTACCAACAAAACACACAGATTCTGCTTTTTATATTAGTGTTCCTGCAACTGACAACAAAATCTCATTTCAAGCAGCTAAAACAAGGCATAAAGTAGAGCTCTCATGATCCAAACAGCTCTCACAGAGGTAACTATAAACTGTGCTTACAAACGCATGCCTTAAAATAACTTGTAATTAGCATAAAGCCTCTAGGGCTTATCATAAATTGAACCATTTATTTTGAAAAAATTAACCCTTTTTCTTCTGAGAGTTATCTCTAATTAAATGATTGAATTGATTTGCGGTCCTTTTTATGTCTCATTTAAGATTAGGATTTGCTCACCTCCATCATTGCTTTCGCAAAGCACTGGTATTTTATTTTTCAGCCAGTTTCTCCTTATAAATATACTTATTCATCAGCTGTTCTGTGTTGGCCAATTAGAGAAACTCCTTTGACTCCTTGTAGATTTTCTTTAAGAAATGATACACAGGACTCTCATCTAAAATTCTCATTTTTTTTAAATGAAGGTGTTTGTGTACAGTAATTGCTTATTAAGAGCCCTACTTGGCACAATATAAATATTATATGAACTTCCAAGTCCTACAGTAAAATTTTGCTGTTACATGAAATACAAAAAGCTGAGCTTTCTGAAAGCAGGCAGTCCCATGACACCCCCCCATGCCCCCTGCCGCCATGTTCAGTAACAAAGTAACAGTTTTCACAAGAACAGAAAACCAAACACGGCATGTTCTCACTCATAGGTGGGAACTGAACAATGAGATCACTTGGACTCCGGAAGGGGAACATCACACACCGGGGCCTATCATGGGGAGGGGGAGGGGGGAGGGATTGCACTGGGAGTTATACCTGATGTAAATGACGAGTTGATGGGTGCTGAGGAGTTGATGGGTGCAGCACAGCAACATGGCACAAGTATACATATGTAACAAACCTGCACGTTATGCACATGTACCCTAGAACTTAAAGTATAATAAATAAAAATAAATAAATAAGTGACATTAGGCATCCGCTATGGCCAGTAGGAAAGCTTCCTCATTAGGAATTGAATGGAAAACTTGATTTAATATTTATATGCAAAATAGTTGTTCTATCTTAAAAGTTTGTTCGCTTAAGTAGCCATAATAATCACCCATTATGTTAGTCTCCAAAATCTTGTACTGTTAGTTTGTTCATGAAATTTTCCTTAAAAATAAGTTATTGCAAAGATAAATTTTATCTCAGATATTCCCAGAACAATCTCCATCAGTAGAATTCAAAGAAATGAGTTAATTGGGGCTGTCAGAGACTCCTCAATTCTTCAGCCTCAACTTACTCAGAGAAGCACGGACCCTCATCAAAATCCTTCCACTTATTGCTGTGTGATGTCTGGTACCTCATTCCGCTTCCTGCACCTTGGATTCCTTCTTCTCTAAATGGAGGCTACATGAGAATTCCTGAGCTTCCTAAGAAAGAACTGAAGTTTACCTTATAAAATTTCAACGATTGCTCTGACAGTGTTTTAATTCGTAAGTTAGGTCAAAGTGTATGATTTCAATGTTAAAAGGAAAATAATGACTCTCAGGGATGACTTTCCACAGGTGGAAGCCAGCTTTGCATGTTGATGCTTATAGGTAGCAGGATTATACAGAAATATGGAAACTGTTGGATGGTGGTAATTAACGTAGGTTTTTTCCATAATCTATACTTTAAGTTTATATAATTGATAGATATATAAACCCATACTGTATTTGTGAAGCCAAAAACACAACAGGAAAAACTTATGTCATTGATATTTTATTACATCTGTGGATATTTGTCTTTGTTTGCTTTTCCTCAAGAGATAGGATTTTAGCTTTTGGATCCAAGTGTTACAGGTTCACTGGCTGGATTTCCTATATTCTGCAATTTTCTAAGTAACCTCCATTAATCTAGATTCTCAAGAGACTTGAGGGCTATTAGATCCTTTAAACTGAAGACTTGTCCTTTTGTGTGCTTCACACAGAATACACATTGAATTTCCATCTTATCCACACAGAGAAATGTTGATTTAAAACAAGTGTACATGGGGCCGGGCACGGTGGCTCACACCTGTAATTCCAACAGTTTGGGAGGCCAAGGCAGGCAGATCACGAAGTCAGGAGTTTGAGACCAGCCTGGCCAACATGGTGAAACGCTGTCTCTACTAAAAATACAAAAATTAGCCAGGCATGGTGGTGCGCACCTGTAATCCTAGCTACTAGGGAGGCTGAAGCTGGAGAATTGCTTGAACCTGGGAGGCAGAGGTTGCAGTGAGCCAAGATCCTGCCACAGAAAGAAAGAAAGACAGAAAGACAGAAAGAAAGAAAGACAGACAGAAAGACAGAAAGAAAGAAAGAAAGAAAGAAAGACAGAGACAGAAAGAAAGAAAGAAAGAAAGAAAGAAAGAAAGAAAGAAAGAAAGAAAGAAAGAAAGAAAGAAAGAAAGAAAGAAAGAAAGAAAGAAAGAAAGAAAGAAAGAAAGAAAGAAAGGAGGAAAGGAAGGAAGGAAGGAAGGAAGGAAGGAAGGAAGGAAGGAAGGAAGGAAGGAAGGAAGGAAGGAAGGAAAGAAAGGAGGAGGGAGGGAGGGAAGGAAGGAAGGAAGGGAAAAGAAAGAAAAGAAAAGAAAGGAAGGAAGGAAGGAAGGAAGGAAGGAAGGAAGGAAGGAAGGAAGGAAGGAAGGAAGGGAAAAGAAACGAAAAAAAGAAAGAAAGAAAAGGAAAAAAAGCAGGTATATATGTAACTTCTTTGGGTTTCTTTAATAACACTTTGGTGTTATTATCAGTTTATCCCTAAAGAGCAGCATTTAGATATTTTCTTTTCTCAAATTGCCTACTTAAGAGTCATAACCTCCTTCTATACTATTAGAAAAGAGTAAATTACACAGTGTTAAAAAACATAGAGCCATAGATATAGTAAAGTAAATATGCCTAGCATTGTCTGTGATGAAATGCCCCCTTTTTAAAGTACTTAAATGCAAACTGGCTAAAAATAGAATATTTTCAGAAATGTTTTGAATCTTCATGTATAGTCTATACAACATTCTAAAGATTATTGAGAATGCTAACACATTTTAAAACAGGTTCCAAAAATAATTACTCTTGGTCGGGCATGGTGACTCATGCCTAAAATCCCAGCACTTTGGGAGGTTGAGGCAGGAGGACTGCTTGAGTCTAGGAGTTCGAGACCAGCCTGGACAACATAGTGAGACATTGTCTCTGCAAAAAATATAAAAATATTAGCTGGGTGTGATGGTGTACACCTGTAGTCCCAGCTTCTCGGGTGGTTGAGGTAGAAGAATTGCTTGAGCCCGGGAGTTTGAGGCTGCAGTGAGCCCTGATTGTGCCACTGCGCTCAGCTTGGGAGACACAGTAAGACCCTGTAATAATAATAATAATAATAATAATAATAATAATAATTAGTCTTAATCAGTACAGAAGCCAAGAGGTATTTTGCTACTCCACCCCACTCCACCCCCAATCTAAGTAAAAACCTTATCTTACGTTGCAAGTGCAATTTCAAAACAAGCACCTAAGCCACCTCCGTTGCCATATTCTCTCCCCAACCCTCCCCTAAGGGAAATTCTGGAAACACATTGTTTTTATTAAGACACCATTTTAATTGTAAAGATAAATTTTCTCATCTTCTCTCTCAAAGTTAATGAGAGCCTGACTAGTAAATTGAAGAGGACTGGCCTATCATAAGGTAGCTTCTTTCCAGGTCTGGATGAGCCCCTAACAAGCTTAGGCAAGTCCTTCCACATTTTGGGGGTACCAGTTGTTTCCTTCATTTTAACATAGGGCAAATGGACCAGCTACATAGACTCTAAGAGTCCACACCTGGTGATGTTTAACCTGAGTCATGGTAAACTGTAAAAATACCAATGGAACCTTCTGAATTTGTATATTCACACTAATTATTTAGGATCACTAATAATTTTAGTAGATACTCCTGATTGATATCATTCAACTCTGATAATAACAAAATATAAAAATATATGGAAAGGGAATAGAAGGTAGGGGAGAATTTAAGTAAAATATTTGATTCTTCCAAAGAAGAATCTTAAAGATTGCAGAACCAAATGGCTCTGCAATTTTGTGCAGTAACTTCTGATATTTGTTCATAAAATGTATTTGAGGTGCTCACTAGACAGACTTGAGAACACCACTGGTAACAACTGTCTAGTATACAATTTGCAGTTAGCAAATAAGATATACATGTTCTGGTAGAATCTAGGCTTACTATAAGAATTTTTCTAAGATGAGCCATGTATTTATAATGTAAAAGAGGGGTTTCTGAATACATCATCTAAGGCTAAAAGAATCATTCATGGTGTCCAGATCCTGGAAGCCTGGGCAAAGAAGATGGAAAATTTTCTAGGTCAAAGTCCATTTCTGTCAATAAGATTCTGCATACATGGATCATGTGAATCTATCTACTTGGTGAGTATAGAAAGTGTTTAGATAGGGAGACACAGAATTGTGATGCTTAACAACCATTTCCTAATAGAAACTCTCAAAATGATAAAAGGGATACCTTCTATCATTTCAAAAACATGATTTTCTTGAAAATTTCAGAAAAGGATTTCATATGCTCCCCTGATAAAAAACATTTTAACACCTGTAGTCTGCAATTTTCCATATCTCATTATTTCTGTATCCTTCTCTCTGTCTTTCCGTAGACGTAAGATGTTGTTCTGTTTGCCCAGGCTGAAGTGCAGTGGCATGATCACAGTCTACTACAACCTCAAATTCCTGTGTTCAAGCAATCTTCATGTTTTAGCCACCCAAGTAGCTAAGACTACAGTTGCATGCCACCACACCCAGCTACTTTAAAAAAAAATTTTTTGTAGAGACAGGGTCTCACTATGTGGCCCAGGCTAGTCTCAAACTCTTGGCCTCAAGTGATCCTCCCACCTCAACCTCCCGAAATGCTGAGATTACAAATATCAGCCACTACATCCAACCCTGTATCCTTCTCTATGAAAATGTCACTTCCTTTTATTGATATTATTTTTCTCATTTTTCACATAATGTTCGGTCTGGATGCTAATCCTTGTTCTGTTGCTAACTTCCATTTGTTCCTCTTAACCTCTCTAGGATATGTATTTCTCCTGCTATAAAGCTAAAGCCTTGAATTGTGTAATTTAAAAAAATTATTTTAACCTTTTCACTATAAAATAAGTAGAGAAAATATACATTTAAAAATGTGTAGCTAAATGAATGACTACCACCCTTGTAAGCACCACCCAATTTAAGAAATATAACTTTTTCAGCCACTTGAGCAGCTCTTCATAAGCCTTGTTCCAGACACCAATCCTCTCTCTCTCCTCAATGTTACCAATACTCTGATCCTTATATTACTCATCTAGGTATCTTCATACCTTTATAGACCAAGGGTGCATCCACACACATCATAATTTTTTCTTCCCTTGTACCCCATGTCTATTACTATGATAATGCTGTGTAATAAACAACCACAAAACGTATTACAGTAGTACACAGCAGTAAGTTCTAATTATGTCTGGAGTAGTCAGTTGGGAGCCCTACTGATCTTAGCAGAACTTGCTCATATATCTGCATTTATAGGCGTCTAGCTCCTTGATGCTGGCCTCAGTTTGGATGATCTTGATGGCTTGGCTATATTCCTTCTGCTTCCCAGTTCCCAGCAGGCTAAAGTGCAAAAATGAAAAAGCAAAAAAAAAAAAAAAAAAAAAAAAAAAAAAAGCCAACACAAAAAGCAAATATATCAGACATTCTGAGGCTTAGTTTTGTATTAGCACACTGCCACTTCTACTTCCTCCTAGGACAAAGCAAGTTACATGGTCATGTACTGAGTCAGAATAGAGGAACACTGCAAAGTAAGATGGCAAAAGACATGAGCATAGGGAGCAGTGAAAAAAATGGAGCCGTCTTTACCATCTACCATAGTCTTTTCTCATGACGACAATTATTCATTTCCCCATACATGCTGAGATACATTGCTAGTGGTGACACTCACAAGACTCTCCAAAACATCTCATCCCATAGAGCATCAAGTTTAAGATTCAGCAACTTGTGGTAGACATATATCAGGACTTGATGCAGATTAGGTTCCCTGGAAGGTATATTCTGAGAAACAAATTAGCACACACTATAATTATTTGGGAGTACTCTTGAGACAAACTCTTACAGAAAATAAAAGAAGGATTAGACAGATGGAGATGTTGATCTGTGGTTCAGTTCCAAGAAACACCCAGGTAACCCAAAAGAAATTCCACAGCTTTCAGTGACCCCTCATAATTGTGCCAAGTTGGGTATAAACGGCTAGAACTTCATGACCAAGGTGAATCAGAGCTGTCCCTGTAAGAATATATGACCTTGGGAAATAAGCCATTGGAAATGTCCAAAGAGGGATGACAACTAAGGACTATCTTTAGTGAGCACTCCAGCAGGTGAGAAAATAAGTCCTTCATTCCTGAGGGGTATCTAGGCAGAACAACACGCTCTCCACCACAAGTATAGATATGGCTCGTCTTGATCTAGAGGCCTATGAATTAAAATACAAATCATCATATAGTGGTGAAATCAGGCGAAATCAGGCAAAATAGTCACAATAAACACAGCCATTCACAAAGGGGAAAGATAGGAGGCACATTGTACTCACTGGTACATAGCAATTCTGCAATCCCACTGGATGGTGGGTCTATTTTTAGGATGAATATTTCTTGATAATGCCCCGGTTTGGCTTCCTGGGAATGGCTTCTCAGTCAGTTGTTTTCCACAGCCCTTGGCTCCATGTTCTTGGAATCCTTGTTTTTCCATCACCTTATTTGGCCATTTTTGAAGAGAACATGAAAAAATATACCATTTGAACAACTTTCTCAGCCTGTTTCTTGCCTGTAGAAAGTTCAGGTTCCATATGGCTTTCAGAATTTTGACCAGTCCAAATTAATGGCAGTTTTACTAGTATAGCAGAATAAAAACCTTCTGGGTTTCCTGTGGTCTTTAATCCAGCCCATGTCATTTCCCAAAAGCTGTAAACCCAATTACAAACATCCCCCACCAATTTAATTACTGCTACAGCTACATTTGGCATGTCAGACTACAGTGGGAAATATTATTATGATTTCTAGAAGTCAGAATTCTAGGTCATTGAGGAAAACAGCAACTGTCCAGGTTCCTGTCTACAACTAAAAGCAATAAAGAGAAATAATAAGAAAAACAAAACTGCACAAATTATGCCCTCAGCATAAGCTGAACATAGAGAATACCCAAACTTCATGATAACTGTAAGTAACAAAAAGAATAAACACCAAATCCCCATGCATGGTTTCTCATGGTCTTACCCTGCTGGCCAGTGTTGTGGTAAGCAAAAGCATACCTAGAAAAACGATAAAAGGCAAAAAAGACTCATTATACAGAGAGAGAGAAAGAAACATAGCAAATAAAATATACATAACTATAAACTACTGTGTCAGGGTTTAAAATAAAAGTTGCAACCATATAAATATAAATATAAACGGGCTAAATATAAATATAAATAAAATGGGGTAAACTATTAATAAAAGCAAAGGATTTTCAGTTTGGTACACAGAGCAAGATGTAACTATATGCTACATACAAAAAACACACATAAAACAAGGTGAATCAGAAAATCTAAAATTAAGAGATGAACAAAATATTAAAGTCAATGGAAACAATAAGAAATCAGGAAACGTGATCTGCTATCAGCCAAACTAGAATTCAATCCAAAAAAATTAAATATAACAAAAATGTTAAAAGTCACAACTTAATACTAAAGAGTTACAAGATCTAGACAGCATGTACAAGGGAGATTTTATAACCATACACCAAACTTTGTAAGCATATACGAAATTTACAGCCATATAAGGGTAAATAATACACCTCTTCTCAAGTGCAATAAAACGTTTACAAAACATAATCAAATGTTAAGTCACAAAAAAAATCATAAGTTTCATAAAGTAGAAATATCACAACAAATAAATATCGTAATGCAATAAAAACTAGAAATTGTTAACAGAATCAAAGAGCAAAAACCCTCTTCCATGCACATTTTAAGAAAAAATGTTTATTGGAAAACATTCTACCTAAAGGGAAAATACAAACTTACATGACAAAATTTCTGAAAAAAAAAATAATGGAAAGATGTATTGAAATTAGTATTTAGAGGAAAATTCATAGAACTAAATAAATATTTCCAATAAAAAAATTTAATGAAATTAAGAAATTAAAAACCAAGCTCAAAAAACAATAAAAAAAGCAAAACAAAAGCACAAAGGAGCATAAAATAAAGATAAAAGTAGAAATTAATCAATTAAAAATAGAAAAACAGTAGACTTATTAATCAAACTCCTCTACTCTGGTTTCTCTTCAGATTTTATAAATCTTTTGCCATGGAAATCAAACTCCTGTAGGTTTGAAGAAATTAATAAAATAGGGGAGAAATTATAACATAAAAAATAGAAGATGACAACGGGAAACAACCACTGAATCAAAAATTTAAAACACCGTGACTATTTTGCAGACCTCTATGCAAATAGCTTTGAAAACACAGGAAATGGATAATTTCTTAGGGCAATAAAATAAATGATATTTGACTCAGTTATAGATAGACAACATTTTCCATAGAAGATAAAAAGTAAGCTATTAGGAAACTACATCACCAAAAAAGCACCTTGCCCAGATAACTTTAGAAGAAAACTCTAACAAATCATCAAAGATTTGATATTTCCAACATTTCATAGAGTGTTCTAGAACATTAAAGATGAAGAAAAAGCTCCTAATTTTTAAGAAGCAAGTACTACACTAATACCTAAATCTAAATTTTTAAAAATACAAAAAAACCTACAGAGCAATATGTTTATGGATATTGATATAAAAATACCAAGTAAAACATTAGCAAACAAAATCCTATACATTGTGAAATTAATACAACATGCCTAAGTGGAATTTATTTCAGAATGCAAAGTTGGTCCAATATTAGATAACCCATTGGTATTATAATCCACATTATTAAATCAAAGAAAAATATTTATGTATCTCCATAGATAATAAAAAATCCTCTGAGGAAATTCAATACTGATTCCTGGTGAAAACACTCAAAAAAAAGAAACTTAAAATTTCTTTCTTAACATGATAAGTTAGATAGATTTCCTAAGCCAATATCTTACTAAATTGGAAAATATCAGAATCATTTTCATTAAGGTTATAAATAAGACAAGGATGACCACCATCCTATGACTATACACCATTGTATCAGAGGTATTACCTAATGCAATTAGAGAAGAGAAACCAATTAAAGGTACAAGAATTGGTAAAGAAGGAGTAAAATTATTGCTACTGGCAATGATATTTGGTTGGTGCAAAAGTAATTGCGGTTTTTGCAATTAAAAGTAACAGCAAAAACCACAATTACTTTTGAACAAACCTATTAGTATGCCTTAAAAACTTTAGAGAATCAATGATAAAAGAAGGGTTACCCATGAAAGGATTCAGTGAAGTTGCAGAATATAAAAATAATATGGTGAAATCAGCAACCTCATTTAAACAAGCAAACCTGTTAAAGATTATAATGGTAGAGAAAACTTCATCTGCAATAGCAACAAGGAGAGTAAGTATATAGGCATAAACTTAGCAAATCATTTGTGAAACCGTATGAAGAACTTTAAAAACAAAGAAATTTCCAGGTTCGGCTGCAGGTAAAGGGCTAGGATATTATCACTTCTGTCTACAGCAAGAAAAATTTGTAAACCAATGACTTTTCCTGGACCCATAAGGAAATTGAAGTTTCAGCGTAAATCAACACCCCCAAATCTGGAGAGACAGGCATTTACACAGAGGCACAGCTAAGATCTACTTACCTGAAACTTAAACTTCTTGAGCCATCATCTGGTAGGAACACTTAAGTAATTATTTTAGTAAATTGCTGGAGACTGAGTGTGGACTAGCATGAGCATGAGAAACTCCTTGATGGCTGAGGTCTGAGGCAGACCCCTAAATATTCAGGAGCTTTATCTCCAGGAACCCCAACAGATAATCATCCCATCATGCCTCTGCAGGGAGAGGGAAAGAGTAATAATTGTAAAGTAATATCTGACCCTTCTTTGAAATAAAGGCCTACTATTTAAGAGAAGAGGCATTTTTTGAGCTTATGTTACATGGGGGAAGGTCATTCCACCCACTCCAAGCCCTTCTAGCTTTCCTATCTCACCTCAGAGGAAAAAATAATCAACAGGAGCCAGGGTTTTAAGGAAATGGACTAGGAAGACTGCATCCAAGGAAGGGAGAAGGGAGCAGAAAGAAAAGAAAAAAAGCTATACCACTGGGAAGACAGTGCTGATGGTCATAGCCAAAAGACACAAACCATTCCCCCTCACCAAAACACTGAGACTTAATTTTAACATTATATACAGACTGCTCTTCTTCCCCACCTTTTACCACCATACCATCAGAGCTCCAGTGTAATAATAATTGATTACATACAAAAGAGCTACAAGACACTGACTTTCTCTGAAGAAGAGAATGTAGGAATCCCTCAAGGGTAGAGGCAAAAACAAGGACACTGAAGGGTTCTGAAATCTGTGGCAGCTATAGCTACAGCAACATTAAACCCATATTAACATAAATTTTCTCACTGAAAACATATTTACCTCAGCCCCTAGTACATAACACAATGTCTAGTTTTCAATACAATACTATGAGGAATACCAAAAGACAAGCAAAACAGTCTGAAGAGACAAACCAATCATCAGAGTCAGACTCAGATGTGACACAGATGTGGGAATTATCAGATGGGGAATTTAAAATAACTATGATTAGTATGTTAAGGGTTCTAACAGAAAAAGATAGACAACATATAAAAATGGGTAATGTGGCCAGGCGCGGTGGCTCACACCTGTAATCCCAACACTTTGGGAGGCCAAGGCGGGCAGATCACGAGGTCAGGAGACCAAGACCATCCTGGCTAACACGGTGAAACTCCGTCTCTACTAAAAAAAATGCAAAAAATTAGCCAGGCTGGTGGCGGGCGCCTGTAGTCCCAGCTACGTGGGAGGCTGAGGTAGGAGAATGGCATAAACCCAGGAGACGGAGCTTGCAGTGAGCAGAGATTGCGCCACTGCACTCCAGCCTGGGCGACTGAGTGAGACTCCACCTCAAAAAAAAAATGGGTAATGTAAGGAGATAGATGGAAACTCTAAGAAAGACTCAAAAGGAGGTGCTAGAAATCAAAAACGTAGTAATAGAAGTAAAGGATGCCCTTGATGAGGTCATCAGTAGGCAGGACATAGCCAAGGAAAAAATCAGTGAGCTTGATGATAAGGCAATAGAAACTTCTCAAACTGAAATGCAAAGATAAAAAAAAAGAAAGAGGGAAATGAACCCAACAAAACAGGACATCCAAGAACTATAGGACAATTTCAAAAGGTGTAACATCAGTAGAAGAAGGAAAAAATGAAGCAGAAGAAGTATTAGATGTAATAATGGCTGAAAACTTTCCAAAAATAATGACAGAAACTGAAACAGAACCAGAAAGCTCAGAGAACACCAAATAGCGTAAGTAACTGATATGGTTTGGCTGTGTTCCCACCCAAATTTCATCTTGTATTCCCACATGCTGTGGGAGGGACCTGTAATCGAATCATGGAGGCAGGTCTTTCCCATGCTGTTCTCGTGATAGTAAGTCTCACAAGATCTGATGGTTATTATAAGGGGGAGTTTTCCTGCACGAGCTCTCTCTTTGCCTGCTGCCATCCATGTAAGATGTGACTTGCTCCTCCTGGCCTTTCAACATGATTGTGAGGCTTCCCCAGCCATGTGAAACTGTAAGTCCATTTGAGCCCCTTTCTTTTGTAAATTGCCCAGTCTCAGGTATGTCTTTATCAGCAGCGTGAAAATGGGCTAATATAGCAACCCTCACCCCCACCTTCAAAAAACCACCCCTGCACGTATCATATTCAAACTGCAGAAAACCAAAAACAGAGAAAACCTTAAAAGTAACCAGAGGAAAAAACATATTACCTGTAGAGGAACAAAAATAAGAATTACAGTGGACTTCTCAGAAACCATGCAAGCAAGAAAAGAATTGAATGAAAAAAAATGGAGTGAATATTTAAAGTGTTGAAAGAAAAAAATTCCACCAACTTAGAATTCTATATCTAGCAAAATGACACTTCAAAATTAGGAGAGAAATAAACACTTTATAAGACAAACAAAAACTGAGGTAATTCATCACCTGCAGACATAGTTAGTAAGAAATGTTTAAAGAAGTTCTTCAGGCAGAAGGACAATGATGTGGTTCAGAAACATGGATCTACAAGGAAAGAGAGAGAAATGAGAGAATAAATTAAGGTAAAACAAAATATTTTATTTTTCTTATACTTAAGTGGACTAATAGATGACTGTTTAATGATAGCAACGTATTAAGTAATTACAGCATATAGATCAGTAAAATAAATGACAACAATATCAAAAGGGACAGGAGGGAAGAATGGGAAATAATATTGTATTATAAGGCAACTACACTCTACATGAAGTGGCATACTGTTTCGTGAAGTTAGACTTATATTAGTTAAAACATATATTGTAAACTCTAGAGCAATCTCAAATTCTTTAAAAGTATAATTGATATGCTAAGAGAAGGGATAAAATGGAATCATATAAAATGCCCAGTTAAAAACATAGAAGGCAGAAAAAGAGGGGAAAGAAGAAACAAAGAATAAGGGCAACAGATAGAAAATAGTTATAAGCATGGTACCTGTAAATCTAAATATATAAATAACCATCACTTTAAGCGTAACAAACTGGTCTAAATACACCAGATAAAAGAGATTTTCAGGGTTGATAACACATTAAGATACAATCTATGTTGTCTATAAGTAATCCACTTTAAATTTAAAAAGACTCAGATTAAAAGTAAAGGGATGAAGAAGAATATACAATGCTGACATGTATCAATAGAAAGCTGGAGCAGCTATATTAATGTCGGACTAAGCAAATTTCAAAACAAATAAAATAAGCAGGGGTAAAAAGGAGCACTGCATAATGATAAAGGAATCAGTTCTCCAATGTCTTTGTGAAGGTATATTCACCTAACAACAGAGCATCAAAACATGAAAGGCAAAAACTGAAAAACCTGAAAGGATAAATAGACAAATACTCCATTATAGAGACTGCAACACTTCTATTCAGTAATTAGTAGGAAAAGCAGAGAGAAAAATCAATAAGACTATAGATTATCTGAAGTATCAATCATTATCAATCAACTTGATCTAATTGATATTTATAGAATATTCCATCCAATGTACAACAGCAGAATGCATAATCTTCTAAAACTTGGAGCATTCACCAAGACAGACTACATTGTGAGCCATAAAACACACATTAACATAGGTAAAAGAATAAAAATCACGCAAAGTATGTTTTTAGACCACAGTGGAATTAAGCTAGAAATCAGTAACAGAAAAATAGCTGGAAAATCCCTAGATATTTGAGAATCAAGCAGCATACTTTAGAATAAGCCATGAGTCATGAAAGATATCTAAAGAGAAATCTAAATATATTTGGAAATAAGTGGATCCAGGATACATTGTCAGTATTTAAAAGTAAATTGCTGTCCTACATATCATCAATGAACAATTGGAATTTGAAATTTTAAAATAATACCATTTGCCACTGCACCAAAAATAGAAAGAGAAAAAAAAATAAAGAAAAGAAATACTCAGGGATAAATCTAACAAAATATGTATAAGTGGAAAACTACAATGCTCTGATGAAAAAAGAACATATAAAAATAAATTAATAAAAAAATTATGTTCATGGATTGGAATGTCCAATATTGTCAAGATGTCAATTTTTCCCAATTTTATCTCTAGAGCCAAAGGAATCCAATCCAATTCCTAGGAATCTATTTTGTAGATATCAACAAACTCATCCTGAAGTCTATAGAAGGGCAAAAGGCCTACAATAGCCAACATAATACTAGAGAAATGTAACAAGTTAGATGACATACTACTGATTTCAAGATTTACTACAAAGCTACCATAATCAAGGCAGGATCGTACTGGCAAAAGAATAGATATATTGATGAACTGAACAGAAATGAGACCCCAGAAAAAGACACACACACAAATACAGTCAACTGAGTTATGTCAAAAAAATTCAATAGAGAAAGAAAAGTTTTTTTATAAAATAATGCTGAAAAAAAAAGTCCATATGTGAAAAAATTAACTCAGATACAAGTCTTACACCTTTTACAAAAATTATCTGAAAATAGAGTGTAGACCTAAGTGTAAAGTGTAAAACTATGACATTTCTAGAAGGAAACAGGAGAAAATCTACAAGACCTTGAGTTTGATAAGTTTTTAACACAACATCGAAACCAAAATCTATGAGAGAAAAAAAATTGGTAAGTTTATTGATTTTGTAGCAATTGTGAAAGGAAGTTCTTTTAAGATTTGGCTCTCTGCTTGCCTGTTGTTGCTGTATAGGAATGCTAGTGATTTTTGCATATTGACATTGTATTCTGTGACTTTGCTGAAGTTGCTAATCAGCTTTCAAAGCTTTGGGGCTGAAACGATGGGATTTTATAAATATAGGATTGTGTCATCTGCAAACAGAGACAGTTCCTATTTGAATACCCTTTATTTCTTTCTCTTGCCTGCTTGTCCTGGCCAGAACTCTCAATACTATGTTGAATAGAAATGGTGAGAGAGGGCATCCTTGTCTTGTGCCAGTTTCCAAGGAAAATGCTTCCAGCTTTTGCCCATTCAGTATGATACTGGCTGTGGGTTTGTCATATATGGCTCTTACTATTTTGAAGTATGTTTCTTCAATACCTAATTTATTAAGAGTTTTTAACATAAAGGGATTTTATGTTTTATCAAAGGCCTTTTCTGCATCTATTGAAGGTTTTGTTGTTGTTATTGTTGTATTTCTGCCAGGTTTTGGTATTAGAATGATGCTGGCCTCATGGAATGAGTTAGGGAGGGATCCCTCCCTTTCAATTTTTTGGAATAGTTTCAGTAGAAATGTACCAGATCTTCTTTGTACCTCTGGTAGATTCCAGCTGTGAATCCGTCTGATCCTAGGCTTTTTTTGATTGGTAGACTAGGTATTGCTGCCTCAATTTTATTTATTTATTTATTTATTTTTTACCTAAAAACCATTTTTATTATTTGTTTTCATCTTGTTGAAAATCATATACCACCTTAGTGTATATTATAAGTTACAATGGAAATTATATGTACCTACTTTTTTAAAATTATACTTTAAGTTCTAGGGTACATGTGCACAACGTGCAGGTTTGTTACATATGTATGCATGTGCCATGTTGGTGTGAACTTGTTATTGGTCTATTCAGCAATTCAATTTCTTCCTTGTTCAGTCTTGGGAGGGTATATGTGTCCAGGAATTTATCCATTTCTTCTAGATATTCTAGTTTATATACATAGAGGTACTTATAGTATTCTCTGATGGTTGTTTGTATTTCTGTGGAGTCAGTGTGATATATCCCTTATCAATTCTGATTGTGTTTACCTAGAAATACAGCTAACAAGGGAAGCAAAGGACCTCTTCAAGGAGAACTACAAACCACTGCTTAAAGAAATCAGAGAGGACACAAACGAAAGGAAAACACATTCCATGCTCATGGATAGAAAGAATCAATATTGTGAAAACAGCCATACTGCCCAAAGTAATTTGTAGATTCAATGCTATTTCCATGAAACTACCATTGACATTCTTCACAGAATTAGAAAAAAAAAAACTATTTTAAAATTCATATGGAACCAAAAAAGAGCCCAAATAGCCAAGACAATCCTAAGCAAAAGAACAAAGCTGGAGGCATCATGGTACCCAACTTCAAGGTATACTACAAAGCTATAGTAACCAAAACAGCATGGTACTGGTACAAGAATAGACCAATAGACCAATGGATCAGAATAGAGAACTCAGAAATAAGACCATATATCTACAACCGTTTGATCTCTACAACCCCTGACAAAAATAAGCAATGGGGAAAGAATTCCCTATTTAATAAATGGTACTGGGAGAAATGACTAGCCGTATGCAGAAAATTGAAACTGTGCCCCTTCCTTAAACCATGCACAAATATCAACTCAAGGTGGATTAAAGACTTCAATGTAAAACTCAAAACTTAAATGTAAAACTCTAGATGAAAATCAAAGCAATACCATTCAGGACATAAGCATGGGCAAAGATTTCATGATGAAAATGCCAAAAGCAATTGCAACAAAAGCAAAAATTGACAAATGGGATCTAATTAAACTAAAGAGCTTCTGCAGAGCAAAATAAACTATCATCAGATGGAAGAGTTTACACAAGAAAATAAATCAGTGTTGAATTGTAATCCAAAGTATATCTATGAGTCCATACTAATATAAATCAATGATTGAATAAATTAATGGGGAAAAAGAGGCAAATCTCCCATGCAGAATTTATACAGACATTCTGCCTTCAAGCAGAAGGAGCATAACTTCCTACTCCTTAAATGTTAGCCATGCATAGTGATTTCTTTCTAAAGAGTACAGTAGGAAAAGCAGAGAGGGAGTAACTTGTGAGTAGAGAAAACTGACCCACATCACCTCAGTCAGGGGAGCAAGATCAACATCAACAGTGATGTCATGTTGATAGTATGAGGTCTTCTTCCCAAAAATCCTTATACCGAGTCTAATGAGAAAAATATCAAACAAATCCCAATTAAGAAACATTCTATAAAATACCTGACCAGTACTCCTCAAAACTATCAAGGTTATCAAAAACAAGGAATGTCTCAGAAAGTGCCACAGCCAAGAGGAGACCAAGGAAATGAAGAATACATGTAATGTGGTTTCCTAGATGGAATCCTGGAACAAAAAAAAAGGAGGACATTAAGTAAAAACTAAGGAAATCTGAGTGAATTATGAACTTTTGTTAATAATAATATATAAATATTTGGCTAATCACAAAAATGTACCATATACAAATATAAGATATTAATAATAGGAAACACTGGGTGTGTCTGAGCCCAGCGTCAAGGTGTAGAGCAAGTAACTCCTCTTGTGGTGGAAGGGTACTGTAACATTAGGCAGCAAAATACACGAACATCAACAAGATGAGGAATTATAATCGCTTCAATGTGATAGATACCTACATCTCTTAATTTACAAGTTTTCCCTCTATCTCTTCTATTTTCCACTCTATCTCTTCTATTTTATCCTTACAATTTACTTGATGAAGGTTGATTCTCTATAAATGTTCTCATGGTCTGGGTTTTGCTGATTGAATTCCCATAGAGTAGTTCCATGTATCTTCTGGGTGCTATGTAACTTGTAAACTCGTTGTTGGATCCAGATGGTTGATCAGAGGCAAGTGTCTGTTTTGGGTATGACCCTAGATAGTGGTACGATCTTTCAGCAAAAGGCACATAGTGTCTAGTTGTCCCTCTTTTTGTGATGTTAGCAGCCACTGACAGTTAATACTTAGATCTTAAGTGGTTGCAAATAGTGACATTCTTTGGGTTTTTCTTTTTTAACTTTTAAAGATTTCTAAAATCAACTTTATTGAGATATAAGTTATATACAATAAAATTTATGAATTTTAAATGGCAAGAAAAAAGTTTGCCAAAATAAAAATGCATGATTATAATAGGTCTGTTGAAATTTGCTGTCTTACATGCAAATGAAGGCATTATCTATACAATCATTATCTATACAATCATTCTTTCCCCTTTATTTACAGAGAACAAAACAAACATAGTTTTCAAAGAACAAAACTGTGGGAAAATGTGTCTCTTTTTCTGTTCACTGACATTGCTGGTAATCCTATCCTTGCACAAGTAATAGTGGCATTAAACTTCAGACTGAAATACAGTTTCTAGATCTCTTTCATTTGTATAGCTCATCATACTTTGACACAACATTTGTTTTTTCATTTGATACAAATAACCACATCATAAGAATGCAAAGTAGATATTGCCAATACCATAGCTGTATTGAATTTGGACAAGGGAGGTGAAGTTGGGGGGGAGAAAATAAGAAATAAATGTGTAAAAAATAAAATAAGCATGCATGTGTATGACAGAAGATGAGGAAAACGTGTTGATAAAGCTCATAATGTTGGGTAGAAGTGACCATTATCAGTTTGAAAATACATTTAGGTTTTTAGGTTTTGAGAAGAGTCACGTAGCTAGGGCCAGTACAAATACGTAGAAACCTATTCACAAGCAACAACAAAAAACTCTCTGTGAAAATCAGACGAGTAAATTGGAAAGTAAAATAAACTAAATTCCTTTTCCTAAGTCAGACTTTTACATTTTTTCAAAAGTTTATATGCATTGGCAGGAATAGAAAGAACACTGGAGGAAAAAAGAACTGGCTTTAAGTCCCAATGATACCATGTACCTGGGTGACCTTGGGTGATTTGCAAACCTCTGTGCTCTAATTACCTCATTTGAATAATGAGAAAATAATGTCTATTTCTGAGGACTGTAGAAGAGACTAAATAAAATGGCACATAGAATATTCTGGGACAAACACTATTTCTAATGAAAGCTCAGCTCCTACAACATTGTGTGGGGTCACCAGGACCCAATCACTAAGGTACTTGGGCTCCTTTTCTCTCAATAACTCAGAAACTGTTCCCAAGGAGAGAAAAACTCAATTTTATTCACCTTCAGTAACTTCTCCAGCCAAGACAAATTGGCAAACGGGTTATGCAACCAGCATATTATTATGAAAATTGACATTAGATATGGTCCAGAAAAACTTATCCAATTTAAAGCAAAAACAAAATCATTTCTCAAAAAAAGGGGTTTCTCCTTTCTGCCAAAGTTTTTCTTAGTTTGTTCTCTAAACAGGACTAAAATTATCATTTTGATACAAAGTTTATAAATGTGTTTGATTATAAAATGTTATCTATATGAGTTACATAGCAGGAATACTTCTGGATTATATTATTACATAATTATTTATCCCCATAAATAACAAAAGCAGTAAATCATAATTTTTACTTCAGGGCCTCAAAACCACTCCTCTTAAACAAAACACTGAGCAATAAAAGAAAATTGCTGAACAATATAGAAAGTATAATGCTATTTACATAAATTTTAAAATATGAAAAATATTTAGTGCTTTACCATTCATATAATATGTGATACATATATTGATTTAAAATGGGTATATATCATAAATATAATATGAAAAACAAACACCAACCTCCCCTGGGGAAGGAGAGGAATTATTGGGTGGAAACTTCAAATGTATCTGTAATATATTCTTTCTTAGCAAATATCTGAAGCAGAGATGGTAAAAATGATTTGAAAAATCCAGCTATTAAGAAAAAAGGTGTTTATTATATTTCTCATTATACTCTGCTGTATTATGTAAGAATTTTAGAATTATTAAAACTAAAGCAATGTATGTGCATAAAAAATGCTTTAAATGATAATAAAGGGTATAATATGAAAATTTAGGCCTTCCTAATCTATTTCTACTATCCCAGGTTTGCTTGCTGAAATTATCACTTTTAATCAAATATGTTTTAGTTCTTCTATAGTTATCTCAATAAATTAAAATATATACTACTTGTCCTGATTTTATTAATTTGAAGGAAAATTATTAACATCCTTCCATAAAACAGAGAAGAACTAGTTCCCTGACACTGTGTTCTTTCATCCCCCTCCTCCTCTCAAATTCATTGATCATCATTCAACAATTTGAAACTTTAAGTAATGTTACTTTGGCAAGATATTCATCAATTACAAGGCCCAAAGACCCTCACCTTGCCCTTGTTCTCGGCAGTTTAAATCTCATTTGTATTTTTTAATGGTAAGATTATAATTTGGAGAAGAAATGGAATAATTGAACTAGAAGCCCATGATCATCTTTTTATTATTTTTAATTGTGGTAAAATGCACATAACATGAAATTTAACACCTGTATTATTCCATTTTCACACTGCTAATAAACGCATACCCAAGACTGGGTAATTTATAAAGAAAAAGAAGTTTAGTGCATTCATAGTTCCACATGACTGAGAAGGCCTCATAATCATGGCGGAAAGCAAAGGAGGAGCCAAGTCATGTCTTACACGGCAGCAGGCAAGAGAGTGTGTGCAGGGGAACTCCCTTTTATAAAACCATTAGATTTCATGAGACCTATTCACAATCATGAGAACAGCATGGAAAACACTCACCCCCATGATTCAATTACCTTCCACCAGGTCCCTCCCAGGACACATGGGAATTATGGGAGCTACAATTTAAGATGAGGTTTGGGTGGGGACACAGCCAAACCATATCACCACCTTAATCATTTTTAAATGTACAGTTAAGTGATATTGAGTACATTAATATTGTGCAACCAGCACTGCCATCCATCTTCAGAACTCATCATCTTGCAAAACTGAAACCCTGTACTCATTAAACATTAACTTCCCATTCCCCCTCCCTCCAGCCCCTGGAAACCACCATTCTACTTTCTGTCTTTATAAATTTCAGTACTCTGGGTACCTCATATAGGTAGAGTCATACAGTATTTCTGTTTCTGACTGGCCAATTTCACTTGGCATACTATCCTCAAGGTTCATCCATATTTGTAGCACATGTCAGAATTTCCTTCCTTTCTAAGGTTGAATAATATTCCATCATAGGCACATACCACATTTTGTTTATCCATTTATCCATCAATGGACATTTAGGTTGCTTTCACCCTTTAGCTGCTGTCAATAATGTTAATATGAACGTAGGTGTTCAACTATCTCCTCGAGACCCTACTTTCAATTCTTTGGAGTATATACCCAGAAGTGGACTTGCTGAATCATACAGTAATCATTTTCTAATTTTTTGAGGAACCATCATACTGTTTTCCATAGTAGCTATACCATTTTACACTCCCACCAACAGTGAACAAGGGTTCTAATTTCTCCACATGCTAGCCAACACTTGTTATTTTCTGCTCAATTTTTGTTTGTTTTGCTTGTTTGTTTTGAATAGCAGCCATCCTAATGAGTGTGAGGTGCTGTCTCACTGTGGTTTTGATTTGCATTTCCCTAACGTTAGTCATGTTGAACATCTTTTCATGGGTTTGCTGGACATGAATATCTTCTTTAAAGAAATTTCTATTCAAATATTTTGCCTGTTTTTGAATTGGGTTGTTTTTTGTTGTTGAGTTATAGGACTTATTTTATATATTCTGGATGTTAACCCCTAATCAAATATGTGATTTGCAAATATTTTCTCCCATTCTGTGTGCTGCCTTTGCACCTTTGCACCCTGTTGAATGTTCCTTCGATGAACAGTTTTTAATTTTGATGTAGTTTATCTATTATTTTTTCTTTTGTTGTCTGTGCTTTTTGTGTCCTATTCAAGAAATCATTGCCAAATCCAATGTCATAATGCTTTTCTCCTGTTTTCTTTTAAAAGATTTATAGTTCTAGGTCTTACATTTAGAACTTGGATCCATTTTTAGTTAATTTTTGCATATGGTATAAGGTAAGAATCAAACTTTATTCTTTTGTATGTGGATATCCAGTACCCACCCCCAATACCACCATTTGTTTAAAAAGACTGTCGTTTACCCCATTGAATGGTCTTGGCACCCTTGACCACATATATGAGAGATTATTTCTGGTCCCTCTCTTCTAGTCTTTTGGTTTATATATCTATCTTTATGCCACTCTGTTTTGAATACTAGAGCTTTGTAATAAGTTTTGATAATGGAAAGTGGGATAATTCATACTTTGTTCTCCCTTTTCAAGATTATTTTGATTATTCAGATCCTGTAAGATTCCATATAAATTTTAGGATAGGTTTTTCTTTCCTTTTTTGTCTTTTCACTTTATTTATTCATCCATGTTGCTGCAAATGACTTAATTTCATTCTTTTTTGTGGCTAGGTAGTATTCCATTGTGTGTGTCTTTGTGTGTGTGTGTGTGTGTGTGTGTGTGTGTGTGTGTGTGTGTGTTTGTGTATGCATACCACATTTTCTTTATCCATTCATTCAATGATGGACATTTAGGTTGACCCCACACCTTTGTTATTATGAACAGTGCTGCAATAAACATCCAAGTACAGGTATGTCTTTGACATACCAATTTCTTTTCCTTTGGATGAATATTTGGTAATGGGATTGTTGGATCATATGGTAATTCCATTTTTAGATTTTTGAAAAAAACTCCATACAGTTTTTCATAGTGGCTGCACTAATTTACATTCACACTAACAGTATGTAAGAGTTTTCTTTTCCTCTGCATCTTTCCCAGCATCTGTGGTTTGTCTTTTTAGTAACAGCCATTCTAACTAGGGTAAGATGGTATCTCACTGTGGTATTGGTTTGCACTTCCCCAGTAGTTAGTCATGATGACCATTGCTTTGTATACCTGTTGGTCATTTGTATGTCTTCTTTTGAGAAATGTCTGTTTATGTCTTTTGCCAACTTTTTAAGGGGATTCTTTGTTTTTCTGTTTTGTTTTGTTTTTTTAAGTGTTGAGTTGTTGGAGTCCTCATATAGTCTGCATCTTAGTCCCTTGTTGGATGAGTAGTTTGCAAATATTTTCTCTCACTCAACGGGTTGTCTCTATTTCTACAAAAATGTTTTGGGGTTTTGATATGGATTGCATTGAATCTGTAGACTACTCTGGGTAGTATCAACATCTTAACAGTAATATGTCTTCCAATCCATGAACACAGAATGATTTCCCATTTATTTGTTTTCAGCAATATTTTGTAATTTTCAGTGTATAAGCCTTTCATCTCCATGGCTAAGTTAATTAATAAGTATTAATAAGTATTTTATTATTCCCGATGCTATTTTAAGTGGAATTTGTTTTCTTAATTTCCTTTTGAAGTTGTTCATTGCCTGTGTATACAAAACAAAATAATTTTGGTGTGCTGATTTTGTATCCCGGAACTTTGCTGAATTCATTTAATAGTTCTAACAGGTTTCTGTGTATGTTAATCTTCAGGGTTTTCTACATATACGATCATGTCACCTGCAAAGACAGATAACAATTGAATGTCTTTTATTTCATTCTCTTGCCTAATAGTCTGACTAGGACTTCAAGCACTGTGGTGAATATAAATGGTGACAGGTGGCACTTTTATCTTGTTCATAATCTTAAAGGAAACGATTTCAATCTTTCAATAGTGAGTATGATATTAGTTATGGGCTTTTCATATATGGTCTTTATTATGTTGGCTAATTTCCTCTTATTCCCAGCTTGTTGCGTATTATTATCGTGAAAAGTGTGTTAATTTTGTCAAATGTTTCTTCTCATCAATTGAGATAATTATGTGACTTTTTTCTTCCTTCTGTTAATATAGCATATTACATTAATCAATATTCATATTTTGAACATAGGTTTTGAAACTTTTTAATGTACTGTTGAATTTGGTTTGCTATTATTTTGTTGAGGGTTTCTGGATCAGTATTTATCAGGGATATTAGTCTTGCAATGTTTTCATCTGGCTTTGACCTCAGGGTAATGTTGGTCTCACAGAATAAGTTTGGAAGTCTTTCCTACTTACATGTTTTTTGGAAGAGTCTGAGGGAGACAGATGTTCCTTTTTTTTAGTGTTTGTGAGAATTCACCAGTCAAGCCATATGTGCCTGAGTTTTTCTTTGTGGGGAGGTTTTAGGTTACTAATTCAATCTCCTTAATAGTTATATACTGTTGAGATTTTATCGCTTGGAGATTCAGACTTGATGAATATTTTTCTAGGAATATATCCATTTTATCTAGGTTCTCCTTGTTCATAATACTTATAATCATTTTCATTTCCATAAAATTGATTGGAATGTTCCTGCTTTCATTTCTAATTTTAGCTATTTGAATAGTATCTCCTTTTTCCTTAGTCCATCTAGCTAAGTTTTGTTTGTCAATTTGGTTGATCTTTTGGAAGAAACAACTCTTGATTTCATTAATTTTCGGTATTGCTTTTTCTATTTTCTTCTAACTTGTGTTTGTTTATCTTTTTCTATTTTCCTTTTTTTTTACTTTTATTTTAGATTGGGGGTACACACACAGGTTTGCTACATAGGTATATTGCATGATGCTGAGGTTTGGTATATGATTGCTCCTGTCACACAGACAGTAAGCATAGTACACAATAGATAGTTTATCAGCCTTTGCCCTTCTACCTTTTTCCCTCCTCTAGTAGTCCCCAGTGTCTATTATTCCCATCTTTATGTCCATAAGTACCCAGTGCTTAGCTCCTGCTTATAAGTGAGAACATGCAGTATTTGGTTTCTGTGTTAATTCACTCAGGATAATGGCCCCCAGCTGCATCCATAATAATACAAAGGACATGATTTCATTCTTTCTTATGTATGTATAGTATTCCATAGTGTATATGTACCATATATTATTTATCCAATCCTGTTGATGGGCACCTAGGTTGATTCCATATCTTTGTTATTGTGAATAGTACTGCAATGAACATATGAATGCATCTATCTTTGGGGTAGAACAATTTATTTCTCTTTGGGTATATATTCAGTAATGGGATTGCTAGGTCTAATGGTAGCTCTATTTTAGTTCTTTGAGAAAACCCCAAACTGCTTCCAACAATGGTTGAACTAATTTACATTCCCACCAATGGTGCATAAGGGTTCTGTTTTCTCTGCAGCCTCACCGATATTTATTATTTTGGACTTTTCAATAATAGCTGTTCTGACTGGTGTGAGATGGTGTGTGATGAGGTTTGGTGGTGTCCCCACCCAAATCTCATCTTGAATTATAGTTCCCATAATCCCCACATGTCATGGGAGGCACCTGGTGGGAAATAATTTAATCATGGAGGTGGTTACCCTCATGCTGTTCTCATGATAGTAAGTGAGTTCTCATGAGATCTGATGGTTTTATAACGTGCTTTCCCCTTTTTGCTCAGCACTTCTCCTTGCTGCTGCCATGTAAAGAAAGACATGTTTGCTTCCACTTCGGCCATGATTGTAAGTTTCCTGAGGCCTCCCAAACCATGCTGAACTGTGGGTCAACTAAACCTTTTTCCTTTATAAATTACTCAGTCTTGGTTATGTCTTTATTAGCAGCATGAGAACAGATGAATACGGTATCTCATTTCTGTTATGATTAGTGATATGGAGTATTTTTTGATATATCTGTTGGATATTTGTATGTCTTCTCCTGAGATGTGTTTATGTCTTTTGCTCATTTTTTAAAATGGGATTATTTGTTTTTGCTTGTTGAATTATTTAGTTCTTTATAAATTCTGGATGTTATATCTTCGTCAGATAAATAATTTGTGAATATTTTATCTCATTCTTTAGGTTATCTTTTTATTCCATTGATAGCTTCTTTTGCTGTGCAGAAGCTCTTTAGTTTAATTAGGTCTCATTTGTTGATTTCTATTTTTGTAAAATTACTTTTGAGGACTTAGGCATAAATTCTTTGCCAAGGCCAATGTCCAGAAGGATATATCCTAGGTTTTCATCTAGAATTTTTATACTTTGAGGTACTATACTTAAGTGTTTAATCCACCTTAAGTTTTATATATGGTGATAAATTGGGGTCCAGATAACTAGCCAGTTATCACAGCACCATTTACTGAATAAGGAGCCTGTTTCCCACTGCTTATTTTTGTTGACTTTGTTGAAGATCAGTTGGTTGTAGGTGTGTGACTTTATTTCTAGGTTATTTTGTTCCACTGGTCTATGTGCACAGTTTTGTACCTGTAACATGTTGTTATGCTTACAGTGACATTATAGTATAGTTTAAAATTAGGTAATATTATGCCTCTAGCTTTGTTTATTGTTGTTGTTGTTGTTTTGCTTAGGATTGCTTTCGCTATATGAACTCTTTTTTCCAGACAAATTTTATAATAGGTTTTTCTAATTCTATGAAAAACGACTTTGGTAGTTTGATAGGAAACTACCAATGATAGTATTGTATCTGTACATTGCTTTGAGCACTATGTCCATTTTTAAAATACTGATTCTCCCAGTCCATGAATGTGGAATGTTTTTCCATTTGTGTCATTTCTGATTTCTTTTGGTAGTGTTTTTTAATTATCTTTGTACAGATCTTTCACCTCTTTGGTCAGATGTATTTTATTTTATTTTATTTTATTTTATTTTATTTTTATGGCTATTGTAAATGAGATTGCATTCCTCATTTGTCTCTCAGCTTGAACATTGTTGATATATATAAAAACATTACTGATTTTTGTACATTGATTCTGTATACTGAAACTTTACTTAAACTCTTTTATCAGTTCTAGAAGCTTTTTGGCAAAGCTTTAGGGTTTTCTAGGTATAGAATCATGTCATCAGTGAAGGGAGATAGTTTGACTTTTTCTTTACCTACTTGGATGCCTTTTATTTCTTTCTCTTACCTGAATATTCTGGGAAAGATTTCCAGTTTTTTTTTTTTTTTTTTTTTTTTTTTTTTTTTTTGAGACAGAGTCTTGCTGTTGCCCAGTCTGGAGTGCAGTGGCACGGATCTCGGCTCACTGCAAGCTCCGCCTCCCAGGTTCACGCCATTCTCTTGCCTCAGCCTCCCGAGTAGCTGGAACTATAGGCGCCCACCACCACGCCCGGCTAATGTTTTGTATTTTTAGTAGAGACGGGGTTTCACTGTGTTAGCCAGGATGGTCTCTATCTCCTGACCTCATGATCCACCGGCCTCGGCCTCCCAAAGTGCTGGGATTACAGGCGTGAGCCACCGCGCCGGACCAGATTTCCGGTTTTATACTGAAAAGGAATAGTGAGAGAGGGCATCCTTGTCTTGTTCCATTTCTTAGGAAGAATGCTTCCAGCTTTACCCAATCAGTATGATGTTCGCTCTGGGTTTATCAGAGATGTCTCATTATCTTGAGGTATGTTTCCTCAATACCTAGTTTCTTGAACATTTTTATAATAAACGTCTTTTGCATTTAATCAAAAATGTTTTCTGCATCTATTGAGATGATCATATGTTTTTGTTTCTAATTCTGTTTATGTGGTGAATGACATGTATTATTTATATATGTTCAACTATCCTTTCATATAAGGAATAAAGCCTACTTGATTATGGTGAATTATCTTTTTGATGTACAGCTGGATTCACTTTGCTAGTAATTTTTTCAGGATTTTAGCATATTTTCATCTGGGATATTGGCCTATAGTTTTCTTTTTTCATTGTGTCTTCTCCAGGTTTTCCTATCAGAGTAATACTGACTTTGTAGAATGAGTTAGGGAAGAATCCCTCCTTGATTTTTTTTTTTTTTTTTTTTTTTTTTGATTAGTTTCAGTAGAATTACTAGCTCTTCTTTGTACTTCTGGTAGAATTTGGTTGTGAATCCATCTGGTCAGGGCTCTTTTTGATTAGTAGATTCTTTATTACTGACTCAATTTCAGAATTCATTATTCTGGGTTTCAGTTTTTTCCTGATTCAAACTTGGAAGGCTGTACTTTTCCAGTTTTTCTATTTTCTCTAAACGTTCTAGTTTGTGTCTACAGAGCTGTTCATAATAGTCTCTG
The DNA here is from genome assembly GCF_024542745.1 of Macaca thibetana thibetana. Taxonomy (NCBI): domain Eukaryota; kingdom Metazoa; phylum Chordata; class Mammalia; order Primates; family Cercopithecidae; genus Macaca; species Macaca thibetana. The sequence continues at coordinate 111,920,548 of NC_065585.1, forward strand.
ATAATCTTTTGTATTTCTGAGAGACCAGTTGTAACATCACCTTTGTCATTTATGGTTGTCCTTTTTTAGATCTCCTTTTATCTTTGCTAATATAGCTAGCAGGCTATCATTCTTATTTGTCCTGTCAAATAATTCATTTTTGGTTTTGTTAATTGTATGGATTTGGGGGTGTCAATTTCATTCAGTTTTGCTCTCATTTTCATTATTCTTTTCTTCTGCTATCTGTGAGGTAGTTTGTTCTTATTTTTCTAGTTTCTTTAGGTGCGATGTTAGATTGTTCATTTGAGATCTTTCCAATTTCTTGGTGTAAGCGTTTAGCAGTATAAACTTTCCTCTTACCGCTGCTTTTGCTGCATCCCAGAAGTTTCGGTATGGCATGTATCTATTTTCACTTATTTCAAATAATTTTTTAATTTCTGCCTTAATTATGTTGTTTAGCCAAAAGTCATTTTAGAGCATGTTGTTTAGTTTACATGTAATTGTTGGTTTTGAGATATCTTCTTGGCATTCATTTCTATTTTTATTCTTCTATGGCCCAAGACTATAGTTGGTATAATTTTATCTTTTTGATTTATTGAGACTTTCTTTATGGTCAAGCATGTAATTAATCTTGTAATATGTTTCATGTGCAGATTGGAAGAACATACATTTTGTGGCTGTTGGGTGGAGTAGTCTGCAGATATCTATTAGGCTAATTGGTCAAGTGTCAAGTTTAAATCCAGAATATCTTTGTTAATTTTCTGCCTCAACAATCTGTCTTAATGCTGCCAGCAGAGTGTTGAAGTCCCCCAGGATTACTGTGCGACTGTCGAAGTCTTTTCATAAGACTAGAAGTATTCATTTTAATGAATCTTGGTTCTCCCATGTTGGGTGCATATATATTTAGGATAGTTAAGTCCTCCTGTTGAATTGAACCCTTTAACATTATGCAATACTCTTCTTTGTCCTTTCTACCATTGTTGGTTTAAAGTCTGTTTTATCTGATATGAGAGCATCTATACCTGTTCTTCTATGTTTTCCATTTGCATGATAGATCTTCCTCCACTCCTTTGCTTTGAGCCTCTTGGTGTCATTAGATTTGAGAAGCGTCTCTTGAAGACAGCAGATGGCTGAGTATTTTTACATTCAAGCTTAATATTGATAGGTGAGGTTTTGATTTTGTCATGGTGTTGTTAGCTGGTTTCTTTGTACTTTCGGTTGTTGCTTGATAGGTTCTGTGAGCTATGCACTTAGGTATGTTTTTTTTGGTAGCAGGTACTGTTCTTTTGTTTCCATGTTTAGAATTCCCTTACAGATATCTTCTAAGGCTGGTCTAGTGGTAACGAATTCCTTTAGCAATTGGTTGGAAAATATTTGATTTCTTCTTTGCTCATGAAGCTTTGTTTGGTGATTTATAAAATTCTAGGTTGGAATTTCTTTTATATTAAGAACACTAAAAATGGGCCCCAACCCTCTCCTGATTTGTAAGTTTTCTGCTGAGAAGTCATCTCTTAGTTAGATGGGTTCCTTTTGTAAGTGATTTGTCCCTACTTCCTAGCTGCCTTTAAACTTTATTCTTTTGTGTTGACTTTGGAAAGAATCATGATTATGTTCCTTGGAGATGGTCATCTTGTAAAATATCTAATGCAGTTTCTCTGTGTTTCTTGGATTTCTTAGAAAAAAACAATGACTTTGAGAAGAACGATGACTGTGCCTTGGAGATGGTCATCTTGCATAATACCTATTGCAGTTTCTCTGTATTTCTCAGATTTGCATATCAACCTCTCTAGAGAGATTGGAAAATTTTCATTGACTATATTCTCAAATATATTTTTCACGTTGCTTATTCTCTTTCCTTCTCATTTAGGAATGGCAATGACTCACAGGTTTAGTCTCTTTACATTATCCCATATTTCTTAAAGACTTTGTTCATTTTTTTAAATTCTTTTTTTCTTTATTTTTGTCTGACTTGGTTGATTCAAAGGATTGGTCTTCAAGCTCTGAAATTCTTTCTTCACCTTGCTCTAGTCTGTTGTTAACACTTCAAATTGCATTTTGAAATTCCTGTAGTGAATTTTTTAATTCCAGAAGTTCATTTTGGTTCTTTCGTAAAATGGCCATATCATCTTTTTGGATCATTTACTGGCTTTCTTGGATTTCAACTTTCTCTTGAATATCACTGAGCTTCCTTCCATCCAGATTTTGAATTCTATGTCTGCTATTTCAGACATTTCAATCGGGTTAAGATCCATTGCTGGGGAGCTATTGCAATCCTTCAGAAGTAAGAAAATGCTGACTTTATGAATTGCTGGAGTTCCTTCCCTGATTACGTTTTATCTGGGGGGCTGATGTTTATTTTTCTTTTTGTAGTTTCTGTTGTGTGAATGGGGCTTTTTGTTTTTATATTTTTTTCCCTTGAGGATTTGACTGTGGTATTTCCTTTTTTTTTTTTTTTTTTTTCTTCTTTTTTTTTGAGACAGAGTCTTGCTCTGACGCCCAGGCTGGAGTGCGGTGGCATAATCTCAGCTCACTGCAAGCTCCACCTCCCGGGTTCACGCCATTCTCCTGCCTCAGCCTCCTGAGTAGCTGGGATTACAGGCACCCGCCACCATGCCTGGCTAAGTTTTTTGTATTTTTAGTAGAGATGGGGTTTCACCGTGTTAGCCAGGATAGTCTTGATCTCCTGACCTCGTGATCTGCCCGCCTCGGCCTCCCAAAGTGCTGGGATTACAGGCATGAGCCACTGCGCCGGGGCCTGACTGTGGTATTTCTAGTGCATAATCCACTGGCTTCTCTTCTGGGTGCTTTGAGAGAGCCAAAGTTCTGTATGGGTTCCTTAGTTGTGGCTAGTTTCCTGCATTGAATTTCACAGGCTTTCTATGCTGAAGAAATTTATTTTTGATTGGTGGTATGATTCAAGCTTTGATACAGTAGATAGCACTTAAGAATATGGGCCAGAAGACAGGCTCTTACTGAGCTGTGGACCACTTTTGTATTTCAGTGATTACGCAACAGTGCTCTAGGGATGGGGAGATGGGGCAAGAGATGATCGTCTTACCAAGTCTGTTCCCAGACCTTGGAGAAGCCCCCTTCAATCACTGGCATCACATCTACACCTCCTTAGCTCCAAGAGGGGCCCTTGTAGACTGCACTCGGCCCTCCATTAGGGGTGGCCCATGCCAAAGGTTAGGTCACAAGGATAGTTGCAACACTCTGTGAACTTGCTAGTCCTCTGAGTTTGGGAGAGTCACACCAAGTTGTGGGATATGTCTGGTGGTGGTCTGGTGATAACAGTGGGTTAAGGGTGGAGGATCCCCGTGTAGGGCTGTGGTGCCACAGGTGTGCCGTTTGTGTGGTGCCCTTGCCCTGGGATCTTTTAGCCCAGCACATGGCTGTGGAGTCCACCCAGCTCACCATCCCCCTACCAGGTCTCCCTCCAGTGTCTGCCACAGGAGCAGGCCTGACCAGCTAAATTCATCTAAAACCTTCTGTGCCCAGATCACTGGGCTCTTCCAGGGCTCCCTCAAACAGAAGCTGTCACTGGCCAACAGACTACACCTTGCCCAGATCAGTTTTGCAGAGGGAGGAACATCTAGCACTCACACTGACACAGGAACCCATGCCTCATTCTTCTCTGTGTTTTGAGAGTGGGACTCCTTCCTGCTTGAGCTCTGGACACAGATTTCAGCTCAGTACCCTTGGGTGGTATGATTGAACCCTGGGGGGTTGGGACCAGCCTGCAGTTTTGTCTTCTGGCTCCCTGGGGTCAAGCACCAGCAGCACTGGGGATATGAACTGCTCCCAGGAAGCTGGCAAAACACTCAGGTGGGTTCATAGAGGCTGTGCTGTATATACACTTTTGAAGGAGCATGGGGTCAGCAGAAAAGACAGCATGTGGATCAGATGTGCCCTGGTCCCATGAGAAAGGTAACTCTCCTCTCTCCTATCTTGACAGTCAGCAAGGGCTACAGTTACTCAGAGAAAGATGGAGAGTCTTGAGGGATGGGCACTTATGGTTGCATTTTGCTGTAGCTGCCCTGTGCACTGCAAAACCTTCTGGGCTCCATGCAGGTTTGAGCTCTACCTCTGCCTACTCTTCAGGCATTTCCCCCTGCCAATTCAAATGTCTGTTGGGGTCATGGGCTCTCTTGTAGCTAGGATCCCAGAGGTCCATGGCAGGGGTGTGGTGCCCCATAGTTCCTTCACTCACCCCTTCCTTGAGACCTATTCAGGACCAGAAGCCAGTCCTGCTACTCGATGACTCTGTGCAGGCTTCCCAGCTCCTCCCTCTTCAACCTCAGGGTCTCCATGTTCATTGATTTTAAGTGTTTTCTCTCAAAGATCTGTTTGAAGTCTGATGACTTACTCAGTATTTTGAGTTCTCTTTGTGGGATAGGTGTTCCCTGGCTGCATCTAGTCAGCCATCTTAGCTTTTTCCCTCTTTATTTTCTTAAGATGTAAATTCAGGTTATTTATTTGCATTTTTTTAATGCAAGCATTTACAACTATAAAATTCTGTCTTAACACTGTTTTTCTTACATTCCACACATTTCTAACACATGGTGTTTTTATTTTCATTTGCCTCAAGATATTTTACAATTTCCATTGTGATTTCACTTTTGACCCATTCATTGTTGAATATCATGTTGTCTAATTCACATATTTGTAGAATTTCCAGTTTTCCTTCTGCTGTTGATTTCTAGTTTCATTCCATTGTAATAAAAAGGATACTTTCTGTGATTTTAATCTTTTAAAATTTATTAAGCCTTGTTTTGTATTTTAACATGTGATTTATTGTAGAAAATGTTCCATGCATACTCGAGAAAACATGTATTCTGCTGCTGTTGGGTGTAGTGTTCTGTATCTATTGGGTCCAATTTGTCTATAGTGCTGTTCAAGTTCTCTATTTCCTTATTGATCTGCCTGCTTTTTCTGTTCATTATTAAAGGTGGGGTACTCAAGTTTATTACTAATACTGTAGCACTGTCATTTTCTCCCTTCAATTCTGTCCATTTTTTATTTCTGTATTTAGGAGCTCTGGTATTTGATTCATAAATGTTCATGATTATTGTATCTTCTTGATGAATTGACCCTTTTATCATTCTATGATGTCCTTCTTTGTCTCTTGTAATAGTTTTTTACTTAAAGTCTGTTTTGTATGATGGTAGTATAGTCACCTCTGCTCTCTTTTGGCCACTGCTTGAAATATCTTTTTTTTTTTTAATCTTTCACTTCCAACTATATGCTCTTGTACACAGTATATAGTTGGATAGTTTGATTTCTTTTTCCATGCTGCCAATCTACCAATCTATGTCTTTTGACTGGGGAATATAATCTATTTACATGACTTGAAAGTAATTACTGATATGAAAGTATTTACTATTACCATTTTGTTATTTGCTATCTATGTATCTTGTGGCTTTGTTATCCCTCTTTTCCTCCCTTACTGCTTTTTTTTGTGTTTGACTGAGTTTTTGTAATGACGTCTTGATTTCCTTCTCATTTCCTTTTGTATATATTCTATAGATATTTTCTATGTGATTACCATGGGGATTATATAATGCCCTAAAGTTGTAACAATCTATTTTAAAATAATGACAACTTTAACCAAATACAGAAAAAATGGTACTCCTTTACTGCTCTGCCTACTCCCCACTTTATGGTTTTTGTTGATGTTACAAAGTAAACTTTTATATATTGTGTATTCATTAACATAGATTTATAATTTTTTATTTTGTCTTTTAAGTCCTATAAAACAAAAAAAAGTTGAATTATTGATCATAATTACAACAATAGTTTTTAAATTTGTTCATGTGTTCACCTTTACTGGGGAACTTTGTATTTTACTATGGTTTTGAGTTTCTGCCTAGTGTCCTTACATTCCAAATTGAAGAACTTTCTTTAGCATTTCTTGTAGGCAGGCATAATGACAATTAACTCTTTCAGCTTTTGTTTATCTGGAAATGTCTTAATTTGTTCTTCATTTTTGAAGGATTTTTGCCAACTATCAAATTTTCAGTGGACAGGACTTTTTCCCCAGCACTTTAAATATGTCATTCCACTACTTTGAAGCCTGCAAGGTTTCAGGGGAGAAATCTTCTGATAATCTTATTTAGGATCTTGTATACATGAAAAGTTGCTTTTCTGTTATTGCTTTCAATATTCTTTGTCTTTCACCTTCCAGTTTCATTTTAATGTGTCTTAGTGTAGGTCTCTTTGGGTTTATCCTAGAATGTATTCAGCCTCTTGAAAAGTATTTCCATGTTTTTCCTCAAATTCAAGAACTTTTTCAGCTATTATTTCTCCAAATAAACTTTTTCCCCCTTTCTCCCTTTCTTCCCCTTCTAGGACTCATGTAATATGTATATTGGTACACTTACCAATATAACTTACTGTTATTCCCCAAATTTCTTAGGCTCTGTTCACTTTTCTTCATACTTCCCTTTTTTGGTCCTCAGACTTCATAATTTCAAATGACCTAGCTTCATATTTGCTGATTCTTTTTTCTATCTAGTCAAGTCTGCTGCTGAAGCCCTCTAGTGAATTTTTAAATTCAGTTATTATATTTTTCAGGTCAAGAATTTATGTTTGGTTCTTTTTCATAATTTATATCTGTTTGTTAAAATCCTCATTATTTCATATATTATTTTTCTTTTAGTTTGCTGCCCTTGTACTTCTTTTATCTCATTGAGCCTATTTAAGACAGTTGTTTTTGAATCTTTGTCAAGTAAGTCTGAAGCCTGTTTCTTTCAGGTCAGTTTTGGTATATTTACTTTGTTAATGTGAAGAGGCCATGTTTCTCTGTTTCTTTATATGCTTTATAATATTCTGTTGAAAATTTGGCATTTGAATAAAATAGCCACCACAGATAGTCTTTGGAAACTGGCTCCATGCAGGGGAAGACCTTCACGAATTGGCCCAGTGTCAAAGCTTAAGGTTTCCTCAGAACTTTTCTTGGAATTCATCTTTCCTGGGCCTGTGCATGTGCTTTTTATCCAATTCCCTTGCTTTTAAAATCTTGATTTCCAGAAGAGTCTCACCTCTGCTCCTTCTCAGGGCCTTAGATGTTCTACTGTATTCCTCTGCCTGCAATCTCTTGCCCCAGGCACCAGTGGGTCTGCAGTTATCCTGAAGCCCTCTCATGCCATCATGACTAAACTGTTTTCAACAACTCCCAACTTGACATCCAAACTCTGCCATCATTTCTGTCAATGTTCCAAGTCAGGCAAGATAGAAACAAGTCCATTGGCCAGCCCCCTATACGAGCCGTAATGTTGCAAACAAGCTTTACTCTTTTTATTTTTTATCCTGAAAGAATAGTCAGTCATTGCTTGGCTTTTCTTCCTTGCTGCATCAGGGAAACAGTGAGTTAAATCTGAAAAAGTATCACAAAATTTCTATTTTGACTGTGGATTTTTCTTGGTTGGGCACTTGTTAGGTTGTTGCAGATCCTTAACGGTTTCTAGAGTTCTCACAGAGTTACCTTGATTGGTATGTTGTTGTTTACTTGGTATTTCTGAGGGAGCTAGAGAGCCTGGAGCTTCCTAGTTTGCCATTTTCCACATTCGTTCTTTACAAAAATATAAATTGGGTGATATACCTCCATAAATTCTATTAAACTAGTCAATATCTTCCTATTAAAATAAGACCCTAGGCATGGGCAAAGACTTCATGTCTAAAACACCAAAAGCAACGGCAGCAAAAGCCAAAATTGACAAATGGGATCTCATGAGCTTCTGCACAGCAAAAGAAACTACCATCAGAGTGAACAGGCAACCTACAGAATGGGAGAAAATTTTTGCAATCTACTCATCTGACAAAGGGCTAATATCCAGAACCTACAAAGAACTCAAACAAATTTACAAGAAAAAAACAAACAACCCCACCAAAAAGTGGGCAAAGGATATGAACAGACATTTCTCAAAAAGAAGACTTTCATACAGCCAACAGACACATGAAAAAATGCTCATCATCACTGGCCATCAGAGAAATGCAAATCAAAACCACAATGAGATACCATCTCACACCAGTTAGAATGGCGATCATTAAAAAGTCAGGAAACAACAGGTGCTGGAGAGGATGTGGAGAAATAGGAACACTTTTACACTGTTGGTGGGATTGTAAACTAGTTCAACCATTATGGAAAACAGTATGGCGATTCCTCAAGGATCTAGAACTAGATGTACCATATGACCCAGCCATCCCATTACTGGGGATATACCCAAAGGATTAAATTATGCTGCTATAAAGACACATGCACACGTATGTTTATTGCAGCACTATTCACAATAGCAAAGACTTGGAATCAACCCAAATGTCCATCAGTGACAGATTGGATTAAGAAAATGTGGCACATATACACCATGGAATACTATGCAGCCATCAAAAAGGATGAGTTTGCGTCCTTTGTAGGGACATGGATGCAGCTGGAAACCATCATTCTTAGCAAACTATCACAAGAACAGAAAACCAAACACCGCATATTCTCACTCATAGGTGGGAACTGAACAATGAGATCACTTGGACTCAGGAAGGGGAACATCACACACCGGGGCCTATCATGGGGAGGGGGGAGGGGGGAGGGATTGCATTGGGAGTTATACCTGATGTAAATGATGAGTTGATGGGTGCAGCACACCAACATGGCACAAGTATATACATATGTAACAAACCTGCACGTTATGCACATTACAACTTAAAGTACAATAATAATAAATAAATTTAAAAAATAATAATAATAAGACCCTAGCTCCTTGGCCTTCAGGCATTATATAACTTACCTGATGCTTTTGTTTTCCTCTCCCACTATAATTTGCTCCATTCTTTCCCTTTCTCACTAAGCTCCAACTATAACCATCTTCTTTTGGTTCTAAGAAAGCTCAAGCTTGTTCTGTCTTGGGGTCTTTTCATGTACTCTCACTTGCATCTAGAATACCTTTCCTTCTCTCTCTGCATTACTAATGTCTTTTTTTGTCCCTCTAGTGTTATAAGACCCCTCCTCAGGAATGTTGTCGCTGACCTTTCAGATTAGCCCCATTGTCATATGCAACATGGAACCAGATTTTTTTCTTCATATCATTTTTTCAGCTGTAAACATATCATATTTCATGAGGGTATTCATTCAATATCAATCTCCCCTACAAGCTAATATACTCTTTAGCCTAGAAAAAAAATTTGCTAGTTATTTCTATATCTACAGTACCTATCACAATTCCTAGGACACAGTAAGCACTTAAATCTATTTGTGACTGTTTCTTTGATGAATTAATTATTGAAGCTTTTCGTTTGTCCATTTGCCTTGTTTCACTTTGCCTTGTTTCACTTGTTTTCCTCTTTCGTCCTATAGAAATGCCTTTGCATATGCTTTTCTTTCTGATTTTAGTACTTACACATTAGGCTAGACTGTCTCAATGTCTTTCCATAGTACCTGGGGATGACCCAGGGAAACATTAAGAAAGTAGCAAAGCCTTCTCCTTTCAGTGTTCTTTGCCTACCATAATCATTTCCTTTCACTTTAGGTAGCCAGTGCTCTTACCCTGTGAAGAAGTAATTGCATTTCTAAAAATTACCTTGAGTTCTTACTAAATTCTGGATTTACTTCATCAAGAGGCTCTTTTAGCAGCAGGCAGTACATAAGCATACCGTGGAATTGCCTGCATCGATGACAGGCATGGAAGAAAAACAATTTTACATCTACAACCTTAAAGTAAAGATGCAGAGTTCCTCCTAGTCCATCTCATTTCTTTTTTCATTCCTTCATTCACTGCAATGTATTGAGTACCTACTATATAAACACTTAATGAAGGAACTAGTAGCAGCACAAAGGTTAATAAGATTTTATCCTATTCTTTACATTCAGTCTAGTAAAAGACATAGATATTTGAATAAGCAATTATAACATGTTACCAATTATTAATTATTAATTCATTTAAAAACATTTATTGAGAGTTTACCATGTGTCAGAACCTATACCAGGTATTGGGGAAGCAAAGAGGTAAAGAAGTATCTTCCCTCACAAATTAAATACAATATAAAGGAAAATACACTTGCAAGCAATTATTGTTAAAATCCATGGCCAAGATCTCAGAGAAGTGGGAAATAATTGCCTCATATAATTCTTTCATTTATTCAGCTAATAAAGGCAATTTCTATTCTTAAGAATATTTTTCTGCTGGTCCTTCTAACAAATGGCAGAGACAGACTTCTTTTTCCAGAAGGAAATATAGTATGATATAAGAAGAAAATTACAATAAAGGGAGACAAAAAGACCTATAAAATTAAGGGAAAAAATGTCAAGAGGATAAAAGGTTAGAGTAAAAGCACAATTAAACTCTTAATAAGGCCAAATGGGAACCAATTAAAAACAATAATACTTTCTCAATTCAGTCCAGAGCTGAAGAGCTGATAGGGACCTTGTTTGGTTCCTGGTTCAATTCCCTGCTTCTAGAAATTTCAGCTATCCTGGGTAGTGACTGTGATGTTCCCACCTGTAACCCCTGGTTACTATGCATTAGCATTCTTTATAATTCATTGCTTCTTCTGAGGCTTCTCAGAGGCAGTATCTGGTATGGAAGTTAGTAGCACACTCACAGCACAACATGGACTATCTAAAATACAACCCCTTAATCTTTATTATGAAACTGTGAAGAAAGATACAGTGTGAGCATCTGAAACATAGTGAAGTAGCTTAACCTATGTTTTGGTACTTTGATGAAGTGACACTTGGTGAGTATTTGAATTTTATTGTCTGTGCTAAGTGTTCCATAATAACATATGTGATATTTAAGGTCCCTCTCAGAGTTGATAGTCTATGAATCTATCTATTCTAATATTTTATTTGATCTTATAAGGGGAAAGTCAAATAAAATGACAATTGTAGTGGATACAGTGATGCTCTGCCCAGAACCTACCTCAAAGCCCATCCATCCACCCCTCAGTTTTTCAATATCAAGGGGCTTTTGTGCATGGAAAATACTCATTCTTTGCTGTATTTTTTAATGCTGCCAGTAAAACTTCCAATAAATTTTTCTTTGATATTTTAACACTTATTACAAACTTAATAATTAAATCTCTTTAAACAGTTTAGAATAGACTTACTGATTTAGAATGAATTTAATGATTCCTTTGAATGCCTCAAACACCTTCATTAGTAGACAAAACATATAAAATACAATGTTTTGAAAATATGTTACTATATCCAGACTTAAGCTTGTTCTAGAAGATTAACAACACGTGCTTGACTTATTTTCTTTGTTACTTCTATATTTTTTTCACATATTTCTAGTGTTATGGCAATGTTAACTTTGATGCCATCCCAGAGTTTCAGTATTCTTATCAAACCAAAAGGATAAAGAACACAAGCTCAGAAATCCATGGTTATAGAATTTGAGTTACCAACCAATCGATCATGAGACTTGTTAATCTCAAGAAGATTTTAAAAGATAATGCAGTCTTTTATTGTCATAGTTACAATAAGGATTCTTAAAACCATGATTTCAACTAGATTTTAGCTTTGTATAACTGATGGCTACTCCCAAAATGATATACCTAAAAGATTCATTTGCTTGTTGTTCAATAACAAATGTCCCATTAAGCAGCATTCAAATGTATTGTATTAGTCTGTTCCCATGCTGCTAATAAAGACATGCCTGAGACTGGGTAATTTATCAAGAAAAGAGTTTTAATGGACTCACAGTTCCACATGGCTGGGGAGGCCTCACAATCATGGTGGAAGATGAAGGAAGAGCAAAAGGATGTCTTACCTGGCAGCAGGCAAGAGGGCATTTCAGGCGAAGTCCCCGTTATAAACCATCTGATCTCATGCAACTTATTCACTATCAAGAGAACAGCACAGGAAAAACCTGCCCCCATGATTAAATTACCTCCCACCAGGTCTCTCCCATGACACATGGGGATTACTACAAATCAAGGTGAGATTTGTGTGGGGACACAGAGCCAAATCATCTATACACAGAGTTTTCCCGTTCTCTGGAGTTTCACTTTTGGTGGCTTTAGTTACCCACAGTCAACTGCAGTACAAGAATATTAAGTGCAAAATTCCAGAAATAAGCAACTCATAACTTTTAAACTGCATGTCACTCTAAGTAGCATGATGAAATCTCACACCATCCTGCTCCATCCCACCCAGGTCATGAATCCTGCTTTTGCCCAGTACACGCTCTGCCCATGAGTCACTTACAAGCCATCTAAGTTATCAGATCTGCTGTTGCATTATCACTATGCTTCTATTCAAGTCACTCTTATTTCACTTAATAATAGCCCCAGAATGCAAGAGTAGTGATGCTGGTAATTTGGATCTGCCAAAGAGAAGCCATTAAGTGCTTCCTTTAAGTGAAAATGTGAACATTCTCAACTTAAAAGGAAAGGAAAAATCTTACGCTGAGGCTGTCAAAATTTACAGTAAAATATGAATCTTCTACCTATGCAATTGTGAAAAAGGAAAACGAAATTCATGCCAGTTCTGCTGTCGCACCTCAGACTGCAAAAATATTGGGCACAGTGCATGATAAGTGCTTAATTAAGATGGAAAAGGCATTAAGTTTGTTGGTGAAAAGCATAAATAGGAACATGTTCCAACCGATTACATCAGGTTCAGTACTATCTGTGGTTTCAGGCATCTATTGAGGACCTTGGAATGTAAGCCCTATGGCTAAGGAGGGAATATTATATGTGCAATAATACCCTAGTAGCAAAAAGCACACCCCAACACCCAAGACTTGGTTTCAAGATACTATTACCTGATGAAAGAAGCAGGGATATTTAAAGAAATGACTGATTCTATGGATGGAAAGAGAAATTACAAGTGGAACCTGGAATATTTGACTGAGCCAAAAAATAAGAAATTGCTCACAAAACAATGAGAGAAATGCTAACTAAAATATATGAAAGGATTGAATGAAAAATTACAAAAATTTTCAACCGTATAGTCATAATAGATTCAGACAAGAATCATTAATGGGTGCTGAAATCATTGAATGAAGATTTCTTGGGATATTTACATACTTTCAGTGGTAGTACACCACAGTTTATTTGGCTTTAAAGGGAAAATGGCATGTTTACAATGGAGAATCCTAACAGATAACACCTTAATCCAGTGATCAAAGTTATCATCAATATCTGTGACACCATTGATGTCACAGAGGACATAAATCACGTACATAGTTCCTAAGGAAAACAAACTACCTGAATTTACATGAGGAAACAGGCAAATCCAAATTGAATTTCATTTTTAAAAAACAATTGGCCTATACACTTCAAAATGTTAATGTATAAAAGCAAAAATGGCTGAGGAAATCTTCTAAATTAAAGAAGATTAAAGTGATATGAATTCAATGCAATGTGTGATACTGGCTTGGATCCTGGACTAAGAGAAATTGTTATAAAGAATGTTATTGGGATAATTGGTAAAATCTGAATATGGATTATATGTTCAAAGGTAATTTTTATCAATGCTAAATTGTATGAATGTAATAGTTATATGGTGGCTAGGTAAAAGAATGTCCTTGTTCTTAGAAAATTCACAGTGAAATATTTTGTGGTAAAGTCTTTAAGTCTGAAACTCTCAAGCATTTTAGTGATTTAGCTATAATAATAATTATATATACATACATGTGTGATAAAACAAATGTTGAAAATGTAAACAGTTGGTGAATCTACGTAAGTAAAGGATATACAGAAATGAGGAATGTGGGTTGTTGAGAGGAATGAAGCACTACTATCGTTTCACTATTTTTGATTGACAAATCCCTTGTTTTAGGCCCATGAGTTGTATTACTTTTTGCAGTGTAATACAGTATACTATTTGGAGAGTAGTATATGTATATTATGTAGTAACATATACATATACACATTCTGTATACTACTATGTACTATATATAGCAAATATAAAAATATGCTGCAGTATCCTAGGAGAGTGGTTTAACCACTACACCTTTTTACTACATTGCTTAGATACATTACACACCATACTTCTGATGATATGTTTACATTGTTGGTACTTCTTTCTGGTGGGTCTTACCTCCCCTCCTCAGTCTCAGCTGAGACAGAACCTCCTCTCCACTCCTACACTCTCTTTCCCAGAAGGCTGGGTCTCCTTCTCCTCTGCTCCCATAAATCTTCGTATTATGCTCTGATGTTGCCATTGTTCCTTCTGCCTTATAGTTACCTGCTTTTAAATGATGTGTCTGGACTGCTCTCAAACATTTCCCCCTATACTCCACTCACAATTTTGAAAGGGAGTGTGGGATTTATTTTCCTCGAATTTTATAACTTCCCTCCCCCTTCTCTCTGATTCACTGCTCAGAGTATCAGAATAGTTAAGATCTGCAGTCTTTGGTGTAAGTCCCACCCCATTTCAAATGCTGGTTCCACAACCAACCAGGTTCAATGTTACATTCTCTATGTCTCAGTTTTCTTATCATTAAAATGGTAAACTGTATTTATAATGTCTTCATGAGCATTACATAAGTTAGTGAATTCAAAATTCAGCGTGACGATTAGTGAAAAACCACTCAGTGAATATTAACCTGCTATTACCACCACCACCACCATTAGCATTATCATCATCACTATCATCACCACCAACATCATCAATGCCACAGTAGCATAGTAGCTGTCAGGTGCCACAAAGTCAGAACAATTGATGACATCTATTGTCTTAGGTTGCTAAAGTTAGAGAGTACTTAATGAAGTATTAACCATATTTAACTCTTATGACCCAAACTTCAGAAACTCATGGAGGAAAAGTCACAGCAATTTTTAGTCCTGAATTCGCCAAAAGCATCCTTTTTTTTTTTTTTTTTTTTTTTGATTTGAGACGGAGTCTCGCTCTGTCGCCCAGGCTGGAGTGCAGTGGCGCGATCTCAACTCACTGCAAGCTCCGCCTCCCGGGTTTACGCCATTCTCCTGCCTCAGCCTCCCGAGTAGCTGGGACTACAGGCGCCCGCCACTGCGCCCAGCTAGTTTTTTGTATTTTTTTAGTAGAGACGGGATTTCACCATGTTAGCCAGGATGGTCTGGATCTCCTGACCTCGTGATCCGCCCGTCTTGGCCTCCCAAAGTGCTGGGATTACAGGCTTGAGCCACCGCAACCGGCCTTTTTTTTTTTTTTTTTTTTTTTTTTTTGACGGAGTATTACTCTGTTGCCCAGGTTAGAGTGCAGTGGCGCAATCTCTGCTTACTGCAACCTGCACCTCCCAGGTTCAAGTTCTTCTCCTGCCTCAGCCTCCCGAGTAGCTGGGACTACAGGTACGTGCCACCACACCCAGCTAATTTTTGTATTTTTAGTAGAGACAGGGTTTTGCCATGTTGGCCAGGTTGGTCTCAAACTACTGACTTCAAGTGATCCACCCACCTCAGTCTCCCAAAGTGCTGGGATTGGGATTACAAGCGAGCCACCATGCCCAGCCCATTTATTCTTAACATAATTAATCTACCTTAATTTTAACAATATGTTTCTCAGAAGTGGAGAAGTGTATTAACCAAATAGAATATGACTTGTGCAACACTTGGTCCATCCTTTTAGGCACCATCTCTTAAGCACTTACTATATGTACCAGGTACTCTTCTAGATGTTAGCAACATTGCAATAAACAAAGTAGACAAATTCCATGCTCTCATGAAACACATTCCGAACAGAAATGGGAGAAATAGTCATTCCATTAAAAAGATACTGTATATTATGTATTAGTGACAAAAGCAAAGACAAAAGGGTAAGGAGATAGAGAATCATAAGGAAGTTGCTACTTAAATGACATCAGAGACGGCCTCTCAGATAAGGAATCATTTTTGAAATTTCTGATTAAATTCATTTTTTCATATTTTAAATAACACATTAAGTATAACAATATACACCAAACTCATACCTTTAATTGCATAAAATCTTGCCCAAGATCAAATATTTAAATAGAAGAGCATAATTACTGATTATGAATGAATTCCAATTCACAGGTATACCTGGGGCTCTCAAGAATATGTTGGAATACACTCCAATTGCAGTTAGTTCCATAATATGAAATGCCACTTGTTTTTCAGTGAAACAAGAAAGCCAGCCTGGGGCGACTAGTTTACGCTAGCCTGAGCTACATTTAGGCAATTTCTGGGAAGTAGTTTATTCCAGACTCATTTATCAGTCTACGAATACCATTCTCCTCTGTGTTTGGTGTCTGTTCAATATGCTAATAGTTAGAGGTACTCTTCTGTAATTAGAGTACGGCAGGCCATTTCTTTTTCTCTTTCCCACCCACTTTTTTGTTATCCTTCATTTCAAGCACACTAAAAGCTCCTGAAAGTCTCTACTTTGAAAAAACATAAAATATATGACTCCAATTTCGAGGTTCCTGTCACATTATATAAGAGATCCCATATTTCATTTGGTAGTGGACACACTGTCCAGATTCATCTTTAAGAATGAAAGACCTTTTCTCCCAACTGCTGGAACTGCTTCCAGCGGAGTCCTCAGCTATCAACCTCTTTTGGAAGTGCCTTGGTTGAAGAGAACTGCCTTGACCACACATCTAGGAACTGGTCAATACAAGACTATCAAGGCCCAGTCCCCTCACCTAGCTCAGGACAATTCTGCAGGGCCAATCTACACCAAGAGTGCTCGAGGGATCAGTTATGGTACTCACTGAGATTGTATTCCAGCCCAACTTTTTCTTCTGTCCAAGCTTCCTTCGTTTTTTCCACTTTCATGGCTATTTTTTCCAGGGTACTCTCTAATAAGCTGTCATATTCCAGGTCTTCCTGGAATTTGGCAGAAATTTAATGCCCTCCATGAAAGACCTAATGGATGCAGGATGGTGAGTCCCATTGTATCACCAATTAATTCAACCACTCACCTCCCACTCCCCCGTCTGCAAAAAAATAAAATAAAATAAAAAAAGATGTATCCTGGAGAATAACAATGGATACCACAGACTCAGCCAAGCAATACTAGCTCAACTATGGCATCTTTGCTAGCATATATGACAATGACCTCAGGCACCTGGTATGTGACCATTCATCTGTCAAATACATTATTTTCTAACCACACCAAAAGCAATCAGAAAGAACTCTCATTCATTTGAAATGGACAAGAGTATACATTTGCAATCTTGTCCAAGGGCTATGTTAACTCTTCTGTTCTGTTCCTTTATAGTCTAGGAGATCTTGATGACTAGGCTATCACAGAAAACTTCATTAGTCCACTATATCTAGGATGTCATGGCAATTGAACCAACTAGAAAAAAAAAGTGGCAAGTATATTGTAGGCCTAGGCAAACTATATACACACTAGAGGATGAGAGACAAACTCTATAGAGATTCAGGGTGTGACATATTAGTAATATTTTTAGAAGTCCCATGGTTTTGACTATTTTGGGATATCCCTTCCAAAGAAAAGACAAATTATTGCAATTTACACTTTCTATCATGAATAAGGAAGCACCTTGCCTAGTAAGTGTTTCCATGTTCTGGAGGCAGCATATTCCATTGCCAGGAATACAGCACCAAATAATATGTCAGGTAGCACGAAAGGTTGCTAAATTTAAGTAAAGACCAAAGCATTAAAAGCATCTATAGAAATTCAGACTGTGGTGCAAGTGACCCTTCCCTTGAGTGATATAAACTACCAGTATGACACAGCATTAATCTATGGTGGGAAAACGGGCCATGTGGTGTTTATTGAAAGCCCAATGGGGGAATCAAAATGCAGATGCCTAGGGTTGTAGAGTAAAGCTGTGCCATCTGCAGCAGATACATCTTTTGAAAAACAGGTCCTGGTTTGCAACTGGGTCCTGGTAGAAGTGCAGTGCCTGATTATGGACACCAAGACACTATGAAGCCTGAACTGCTCATTTTGAGCTGGGTAATATCAGTCCACAAGGTGGGTCCGGGACCTATACATCCTGAGATAAAAGTAGTACATTCAAGATTAAGCATTAACAGAAACAGACAACACGAGCAGGTAGCTTAGGCACTGAAGTCATCCACTATTGATGCTGTAGCTCTTGACCATCATCTTATGGCTATCAAAATAGACGAGGAGCCCTTCTAGCCAATGAACAAAAGAGGATAAAAATCCAAATTTCATGCTTCAGGACACTGGTTTTGGCAAAGGTTTTTTGAGTAAGACCTCAAAAGCACAGGCAAAAAAAGCAATAGACAAATGGGATTACATCAAGCTGAAAAGCTTCTGCATAGCCTGATGCAATAGCTTGATAGAATATACAAGGAACTCAAACAACTCCACAACAAATAGTAACAATTTGATTAAAAAGTGGGCAAAGGATCTGAATAGACATTCTTAATAGAAGACATACAAATGTCCAACAGGTACATGAAAAGATGCTCAAGTTCAATGATCATCAGGGATACGCAAAAAGACAAAAAATAACAGATGCTGATGAGGATGTGGAGACAGACAAATGTCCAACAGGTATATGAAAAGATGCTCAAAAAACACAATATACACACACACACACACACACACACACACACACACCCCGTATCCATTGCGTGGTTTCACAGGCCTGCCATATATAATTTAAGCCATCTTTTCTCATTCAATTTTTTTTCCTGTAAGACTTATTAAGGCCACTTAGTGACAAAAAGTAATGTGGTATTTACACTTCTATACAGAAACAACAATGAACTGAATATATGGTTTTGCTTGGATATAATTTTAAAGCACAATGGGCTAAATTTAAAATAAATAAGATTTATAATAATATGCTCAGTAAAAAAATGGAATATATACAATGGAGTATTGTTCAGCCATAAAAGGAATAAAATTCTGTCATTTGCGGCAACGTGGATTTACCTGGAGGACATTGTGTTAAATGAAATAACCCAGGCACAGAAAGGCAAATATCAAACGTTCTCACACATATGTGGGAGTTAAAAATGCTGATCTCATGAAGCTAGAGTGTAGAATGATAGACCAGAAGCTGGAAAAAATTGGGAAAGGGGACATGAAAAGTGGCTGATAAATGGGTAAAAAAAAATACAGTTAGAAGGACAGGTTCTAGTGTTTGATAGCACAGTAGGATGACTATACTTAACAATAATTTACTGTATATTTGAGAATAGTTAGAACAGAAAATTTGGAATGTTTCCAAAACAAAAAAAAAAAGATAAATGTTTAAGGTGATGGATATCCTGATTTGGTTATTACACATTGCATGCATGTATGAAAATACCACATGTGCCCCATAAACACATATAATTATTATGTATCAATTTAAAAAACAAAAAGAAAACATTTGGTTTAGAGATGGGTTGGCTTGGTATGTGTGTGCAAGCAGGAAATGGATGAAGGCTTTATCACAGCCTGACTTTGAGGTAGCCCTTAACAACAGTGACAAGGAGAAATCCTGTCAATAGGTAGAGTTATGGCAGTGCATGTGGTGAGCTCTTTACATAGAAAAGGAAGGGTCCTGTAGTTAGAATGTGCATGGGTTCATGAGCAATGGCAAATGGCTTGACTGGGAGGTTAAGGGGTAAGAAAAAATAAAATTGAAAGGACAGAAAAATAAGGTCTGAGGTAGAGGGATTTGTATGGACCTATAGGAATGGGAGTGAAATATACAGATTTTTGTATCAAATGTTAACATCTACCAGAAAGCACCTACCATGGAAGAGGCATGAAATAACAAGCTAGACGATACGAGTTGGTCAGTTCACATCAGTCAGTCTTTCTCATTAGCCTTCCCAGTGCTAGCACAATATGCATATAAATAAAATAGCTATATTTTCAGGGATAGAAGTTTTGCATAGGATCAGCAGGATAGCCCTCCACTTACTGAGGCTGATAAGTGACTGGTCCAACCAAATATGCAATCTGCTAGAAACCGAGACTGACACAAATTCTCTGGAATGGCACCATCTCTACAGGAGACCAAACAGTCCCTTAGTGATTGGACCTCTCATCCTGGAAGAGGCAGTAATTCATTTTTAAAGGAATAGACACATGTTCTAGGTATGGGTTTGGTTTTTTCTGCCCATAGCACTTCAGCCAGCACCACTACTTGAAGACTTACAGAGGTTTGATTCACCAGTGTGGGTGCTACATGATAGAGCATCAGATCAAGGGATTTGCATTAAAGAAAGGAGGTTGAAGAGTGGGTATCTTGTGCCTGACCACTGGATCACTGATTTCTATCCACATACCACACAAAGCAAAATTTGCTGGTCTGAGGGAGCAATGGAATGGCCTGTTGAAGGGACAGCTGAAGTGCCAGCTTGAAGATCACATTGTCAATGTGGGGCCCTAACCTCCCAAATACACTGTACACCCTAAATCAATGATCTTTATATAGTATTGTATCCCAAGTGCTTGAATACATGGATCCAGGAACTGATATACGGAAGCAAGGGTGGTCACACTTATCACCACTTACAGTGATCCACTTAGGTAATTTGTACTTCTCATACCTGCAACTCTTGGAGCTGCATGTCTTGAAGTTCTGCTTCCCAAAGAGGAAATGCTTCCACCAGGGAACATAGGAAAATTCTAGTTGTAATATAAGCTTTAGCTGGCACCTGGGCATTTCAGGTTCCTCATAGCAAGTAACCAGCTTAAAATAAAAAAAGTCACCATCTTGGCAGTAGCAATTAACCCTGAAAGAAAGCAGGGATTCTTATATACAATGGGGGACAGGAAGAAATATGTTTGGCACACATGTGGTCTATTTGTCTACGTTTGACGATAAATGGACAAGTACAGCTATGGCCTGAAGAGGACAGGGTGGCTAGGGGCTCAGGGTGGTCACCACCATGCCCCTGGGGAAGCCACCAAGACCAGCAGATGATGAGGAAAATCTAGAGTGGACAGTGAAGAAGGGAGATGATAAATATCATTTGAGATCTTGCAACTAGCTGTTTCTGCAGGGGTACCAGTTTATCCTATCAACTTTATTCTTACAAGATTCCGCCAGCAAAAGAAACCTACTAAGATCCTGGAAGATTGATTTTCCGTATATATATGAAGATGTGTATCCGAGTGGTATAAGCAGTAGACTGGAATACTCACTGGTATTCTGCCAAGATGTCCCTTTAAGAATGAAGGTCTTACTTTACCAGCTTCTGGAAGTGCTGACAGCTGCCAGCCCTTAGCTGTCAACCCTCTTGGTTAAATGTCCTGGCTGAAAAGCACATCCTTGCTCAAGGTCATGGCTTCTCCCTGGGTGTAGCAAATAAAGACTGATCTCAGGGTTATAAAGGACTGACCCCTTTGCCCCAACTCATGACAATCCCCAACAGCCATCCAGTCTCAGGATTTCCTCCGGGATTATCTATGACTTTGATTAGACTGCATCACAGCCCACTTTTCCCCTCTTCCCAATTCTGCTTCCTCCCCTTCCATTTTATAAGTACTGTTTCCAAGAGAATTCCCTAATAAGCCTCCTGCTCACTAATCTTTATGTCATTTCAGGAAACCCAACCTATGAAACCATTGATAGTTTCATGTCAAGCAAATTTATGCTCTGATCCAAAAATCAAGAGACGCTTGTTCTAGTCATATGATTGCTTTTAATGTGTTGATTTCCCTCAAGCAAGTCAATAAACTACGCTACCTTTATTTTTAATAATCACATTTACTGAGAAAGGAAAGAAATTGCTGTGGTTCTTAGTCCTAGACTAAGAACCAGAATACCTATACTTAAGTTCCTGAGTGGCTGTTAGTTGGTTTTGTGACCTTGAGAATAACAATCCAAGCCTTTTGTCCTGTCTCTAAAATGAGAAGTAGACTAAATGATTTTTAGTGCTCTTTCCAGCTCTAATAGCCTGTGGGTCTAAATATATAAATCCCACAATCATTATTTCTGTAACATAGCATTTAAGATGGCATTTTCCATTTTATGAATAACCTTGTTGTCAAGAAAAAGAAAATTAAGTCCTGGTGCTCCTCTCTGACTTTATTCTTTCTCATCTCATTGTTCTTTCCTTGACATTTTAAATTCCTTCTTAGATATGTACTTTCTTTTTTCCTATTCCTAGAAAGACATGCAAATAATGGAAGAACAACATGAGTATCAGCATTGACATACAACTATTAGTTCACTTAATCTTAAACACTTCATGTTTTCTGCTCTTTTCCCTATTTATTTTTTACCATTTCTATTGCATTGTGGGAATTTTCTACCTTGGTCTTCTTTTCCTATATTCAAGTGTTTACTACTAGAGCTCTTCAGAAATAATGTCAAGTTTCACCAAATTCTTTCCTTCTACTAATACCTTTTCTCAACTACCTTCCGGCTCCACTCCATTCAATTTGCTCCCCTTTCTGGTCATTATCATAGAGGTTGACTCAAACTAGTCCTTTTCCTTTCCTATGTCTACTTTCATCTAAATGATCCCACACGTTTTCACAAAGAAGACAAGAGATGTCAACACATTGCAACAGGAGCAATTAGAAATGGGCTTGACGGCTGGCTTGTGTCATTCTGGACATCTGAGGAGGAGCCAAAATTAGAAATGAGCTGAGTCTGTTTATGGCTTAGTGCTGCCAGAGGAGTTTTCTCAGTTAGTTCTCCAAGGCTATATTTTCTGAGTCATCTTTCACAGCTCGCAGGCCAAAACTCATAACTCATACGCTGTGTTCTCCATCAAGACACAGTTAATGTCAGAAAGTGGTTACTCTCCAAAGGAAGATCTTTACTCATGTCCTGATGGACAGCCCACAGAGTCTGTGAAATGAAGGGCATATCGCTCACCTGTAACAAAGTTGCAGTGAAAATCTAAACCATAGGGGTGCCTCAAATAAAAGTTAACTCATCTTCTCATTGTCATCTCTCCAAACCAATGATGTACTTAAAAATGAACCATGTTAAAAAGACACATATATTGGCATGGTTCACAGACTCCAAGCTATGTGAAACAGAGACTTCATGGAAGAATGGGAAAGTGAGAAACCATGGGGTCTCTCGGTTAATATCTCCCAGGCTTGTTACCTTCTAGAGGTTTACTTTTTATTGTTCCATGAATGTCAAAGATAGCGGTGTTGTTGGTGTTCTCAAATCTTGCCACTAAATTGCACAGAATCAGTGGGAGGTTAAAACCCAGCTCTTTTAAGCTAACTCATGATTTTGAGCTTTCTTCTTTCCATGAGCCTCTAAATGCCAAAGTTGTCAGTTGCCTCCCTAGCGTTAATTATTATTAACCATGCCCTGTTCCCAATTCTTGGGTCTTAGGTGGATTTACAATAAAAACATTTGCCTGTCCTCAACGCATGAGGTCACTAAACTGAGCGGTAATTGTTTTCTTTCTGTCTTCCCCTCTTCCTTTCTTCATTTCTTTCTTTGGTTTAAAGAATAGCTTATAATTGCAAAGGCTGTAATAAGGGTGTCACCAGAGATGGTTACTATATTAGTCCATTTTCGTACCGCTATGAAGAAATACCCAAGACTGAGCAATTTATAAAGAAAAAGAGGCTTAATGGACTCACAGTTCCACATGGCTGGGGAGACCTCACAATCATGGCAGAAAACAAAGGAGCAACAAAGGTACGTCTCAGATGGGGGCAGACAAGAGAATGTGAGCAGGGAAACTGCCCTTTATAAAACCATCAGATCCCGTGAGACTTATTCACTCTCAGGAGAACAACATGGGAAAAACTCACCCCCATGATTCAATTACCTCCCACCAGGTCCCTCCCATAACATGTGGGGATTATGAAAACTACAATTCAAGATGAGATTTGGGTGGAGACACAGCCAAACCATACCAGTTACCAATTATAGGATTTTGACTATAAGCAAGAGTGGGGCCTAGGAGCTTATTGATACACATAAATAACAGCCCATTCCACCTACTCTGTTGTTCAATTGAGCTCCAAACACTGACATGAAGCTGGGGATGCTGCATTAATGCCACAGTTGATGCTAACAAAAAAAAAAGGATGCTGGCCATGAAATTTCTTGGAGAGAAGGAAATATTTACTGTCTGCATCAAAATTTTTTTTATTCTTTAAACATTGCTCCCCAAGCCTGCTGACTTTGTAAGAGAAAGCAGGTTGGAGAGTCTGTTTCTTGTATTCAAGGTTCTCAAAACAAATCCAGATGGGAACAGTAGCACCACCAATGGATGTTGGTAAGCAGTAACTAATAAAAGCCAGGATAAAACACCTGGCACATGGAGGGTGCTGGGTTAATCACCATCAACCTAAAGTTAATATATATTGGCTGCAATGTTGATTTAAATGAGAGGAGAGGTGTCACATTACAGCCATCTTTTCAAAATTTGTACTCTACTTCTTCAATGTATTTTGGCCACAGTATGTAATATAAGGTGTTAGAAAACTTTACATTTATTACTTGTTGAAATATTTTGGACTCTCAGTTATATTAAAAACATGCTGTCTGCAAAAACAAAGATGATGGGTGGACCAACATGTTCCTTGACACTACCAGCATAACATGTTCCCAGCTCTGCAAGGAGAAATGATTTTGCAATTCCTTCAACTACTGAGAAGAAACTGTGGTCAAGGGAGCATCACTATGGGTACACCAAATGATGTTAACAAGCTCCTTCACTCCACCATCCACCCCAACTCTCAGGAAATGCACTGTGCTATTAACAATGTGAGAGGCATGTTTGAGAAAAAAATTGATGACAGCACATCATATCCTAGAAAACTGAGAGCTATAACATTTCCAAGCACCATGTTCCCATGAGAAAGAATCACAAGGTGCCCCCTTTTGATGTTATTTAGGTTTTATGCCTTACACAACAATTATATAGTTGAGAGATAAGAGTTTCTTTTTAAAAATTGTTGCCTGGGTGTGATGGGTCACACCTGTAATCTCAAGACTTTGGGAGGCTGAGGCAGGAGGATTGCTTGAGGTCAGGAGTTTGAGACCAACCTGGGCAACATAGTGAGACTCTGTCTCTACAAAAAGTAAATTAGGCACAGTGGCACATGCCAATTGTCCAAGTTACTCAGGAGGCTGAGGCAGAAGTAAAGATTGAACCCAGAAGGTCAAGGCTGCAGTGGGCCATGATTACATCACTGCACTTCAGCCTGGGTGATAGGGCCAAGACCCTGTCTCAAAAATAATAAATAAATAAATACATGCATACATACATACATACATACACACAGATTTGTCAGCCAGGTGCGGTGGCTCATGCCTGTAATACCACCACTTTGGGAGGCTAAGGCGGGTGGATCACCTGAGGTCAGGAGTTCGAGACCAGCCTGGCCAACACGGTGAAATACAAAATTAATAATAAAAATTAATACAAAAATTAGCTGGGCATGGTGGCAGGCACCTATAATCCCAGCTACTTGGGAGGCTGAGGCAGGAGAATCACTTGAACCCAGGAGGCAGAGGTTGCAGTAAGCCAAGATCACGCCACTGCACTCCAGCCCGAGCAACAAGAGCAAAATTATGTTTCAAAAAGAAAAAAAAAATTGTCAGCAACCCAACATGCTATGGCATAACAGCTGTAACAATAAATCATTGCATTGATATATTTGTATAAGGCATTAGAGTTTCAAATGCCTACAAATATATTCTTATTCAATTAAATACTCTCAATATCTTTTAAGATCTTACAAACAAAAGATCTCACACACAAAAATACAACATCAAACGAAGCATTATTAACTCCAACCAGAAAATGATGAAAAGTAAGGCAGGGGGTATAAAGTAACATTCCAAGGTCACAAGCTGACAGATTCGAGAAAAGGTTAGCAAGAAACAACAGACAGAAGTATTACCAAGACGGTAAAGGTCAGATACTGAATAACTCAATTATCAAAAATAATGAATATATAAAGAAAAAATTTTAAGCCTCTACTTAACTCAGAAGCCTCAATGCTGTTAACCACTTCAACAACTCCACCCCACCAAACATTTGAAATTAAACCCCTAATTTTACTTGTTTTCATTTTTTTCTCTTCTTTTTCTATTAGAAGTATAAGTGAATAAAGAAATTACCTAATCTGATAATCACAGATAGGGATTCGTTACCTTTGTTGTATTGCTGGCACCTTTGGCCAACTGTTAAGGTCCGTGGACCACTTCTCAGATGAGTGTTTGAATGTATGAAAGAAAATACGTAGGATTACGGAAGACACCAATTACATTGAAATACAATTATAAAAGTATCCAGAAAAATGTGATTTAATGATGTCTTTCTATATTAATGCATTAAGTAACAAACTCTAGCTGCAGGTCTAATAACTACTATAACTTTCAAAACTAGTGATAAAGCACAAATGATGTTTCAAGATATCTGCAACAACTGTGATATTATATCAAAATACCAGTGTTTCTACTGCTGACAAGGTCAGAGACACTCAATACTACTGTGGTTTGTGCCGACATATATAATTGAAGTTAGTAGTTAATTATTTAAAAGATGGAATTTTACCGCTTGCATTCTATCCAAGGGCCTCTTGTGGGTCCATGGACCCTATATTAAAAACTCCTGCCATATAACAAGGAAAGGATAGGAACATTCAGAATGCACATAAAGTATTCATCGTAGCCTGAATTAGGATAAGGTTTCATCAGCCCAGACAAGAGTACTGTCTTGTACTTCTCTTACAATTCCCCACAGCCCCTAGAACAATGTTTGATAAATAGCGGTCAGGTGCTCAGGAATACTTGTCTTTGGACTCATGGCTGGCCATACCTCATGGCTGAGTCCCCCGGCAGGGTCTCCCTTCCTGAGCTGACTTCTGTCCCTCCTGGTGATAGGTGGACTCTCCTTAACAAAACGAGCATGTGGCCTTCGCGAGCCAAAAGAGTAAGAATGAAACAGCCCCTCATCTCCACTGGCAGGTGGGAAAATTACAATAGCAAAATGAGAATAAAACAAATTAAAAACATATCAGAGAGAATGTTTCATTTAATATAGTTTCTACTTGACAAATTATTTCTCCTCCTAGTGGAACACTTTATTTTATATGACACTAAATGGCAAGAATAAATCAAAAGCATTGTTTAGTTGGGGTAAGGAAAGAAATAAACTTGAATGAATTTAAACCGTAAGTCAAAATGATGCAGATACCTCTGACAAATGACAGTGATTTTTCTCTCAATGGTTTCATTATGCAAATTATGCTATTTGTTTTCTAGCTTTGCCCAAAACAAACGATGGTGCCAGATTGAAAGCAAATCATATCCTTATCAAGGATCTCAACAATGTGACTTAAAGTATTACAAAATGTACCATGTGCTGGCCGTTTTTATATCACCCATTGATCATTTAATTTCAAATGTCGATGTGACAACTTAATATCATCACCTCAGTTTTTCCTTAATAAAGATCCTGTACATAGAGCAGTATCATGGATAATTAGAGCTTATAGTAAGAAGAACAAAACGGCTGCGATTTTTCTAGTCTTCCTACCATATAAATAAGTTATTTCTTGGTTTGTACCAGTATGTTTACATTTCCTATTATGCCTCCATAGTAACAGTGAAAAAAAGCCAAGTATTTCTGAATTAATGAAATAGCAAAATGAGGCGTATTAAAATAAAATGTTCTCTGGAGCCAGATTTTTTTCTGTGGTGACTTGTCTTTTCCAGGCCAGGAGAACCCATGTCCCAGTCCACCTCTTTCCCTCAATTCTCAGTTTTGTTTCCTCACATCTCTGCTTAGCATCTTCTCAGTGTGGGTGCCACAGTACTTTTTCTTTCATGCCCACCTAGCTTCTACTAATGACTTTATTCCTAGGGCAGTCACACAGAAAGCAGCATGAAATAAACAATCCAAAACAATGATTCTAAACAATAAATCTAAAACAATGATTCAAGCAAATTGAGAATCATTTGCTTGAACCCTGGTAGTCAAGTAAATATCCAAAAGTGTGAAAAATAGAGGAGAGAAATAGTTAAAATTCAGCAAATCTATTAACTTTTTTTTCCCTCTAAGGATTGGGAAAAGACTATAATTGATTTAGCAGTAGAAGGGTTCATATCTAATTTTACTAATAAAATCTTCATTCTCAGTGATCTCCATACCTGATCCACCAGTGAAGTGTCTTCCTGAGCCAGAAAACTATGGGTTTTTTTAAGAAATCATAGCCATATTTCAGCCAGACAAAAAAATAGACCAGGAGAATAATGTTTTAGGACATTGGCTATGAGCACTAAAAGGCAGTTATACCATCTTGATCTATTTACTGTTCAGTTCAAATCAATAATATTTATTGAGCCTTTGTGCTGTATAAGGCTTTTGAGGAATATGAAACCACTGGCAATGGCTGTGCATATGTCATGAGTAGAAGGAGTGATGATCTTTATTCTATGGACTATAGTAAGATTTTTAAGCAAGAAAATGACCTGGTCCTGTTACAGTAGTCAGTCGGGCAGACATAAGCAGAGCAGGTGAGGGTCCCCCCAGCCACCAGGAATGTCAGGCAACTATGAGGTGATGGCCCGGTGGTGGCTAAACTGCCCCTCTAAAATACTAATTGGTCACAACTGGCACCAAGGAAAGGCAGTCTCCCAATAGATAGAAAAAACTATGAAACTGGTGATCAGTAGCTTCCCAGTAAGATCTCAGGAGTTGGGCAAGTGGGCTCAAGCATGTGCACTAAGAGGCAAAATGGTGAGTTTACCTGGTAGATGACCTCCTAGGAACATTAGACTGGTAAAGGAAGAATGCCTCAAGTGAGCATGCGCACAACACCAGTACATACACTGCATGCTCCCCTCCCAATTGCTGACAGGCTACTGCTCACGTAGACTGCCCATCCCAAGGGAAAAATCAGGGGAGAAGGGATACAACCCCTTGGAAACATGCCAACATACAAAACCCCAAGTCAAAGAGCAAACAGTGCACTTCATCTCTCAAGTCACTGGCTTGGCCCTCTTCCAAGTGTACTTCACTTCCTTCCATGACTTCATTAAAGCTTTGAAATAAACTTTCACTCCTGCTCTAAAACTTGCCTCAGTTTTTCCCTCTGCCTAATGCCCCTCAATTGAATTCTTTCTTCTAAGGAGGCAAGAAACAAGGGTGCTGCAGACCCATATGGATATGCCACCACTAACAGCCCCAGCTTCACTTTAGTAAGATTATTAAAAAGAAAAAATTGAAAGAAAAAAAAGCATTAAATAATGGCAGGCAACCTATGTGACTTATTTCTCTTTGCTTGATATTCATGCATCCTTTGCAGTTTTCTACATTCTAGTGAGCAAGTGCCATGCAATTCATATCTCTATTTCTACATCCAATCTATTTCTATGTAACTATCAAAGAATCATTCAATATTAGTATTAGGCCAACTAGTTTAAGTCCCATTTTAAAGATTAAGAACTTGAGGTCAAAGTGCTTGTTTCATTTAAAGTCATGTAGCCAGTGGTATAGTTGAGATTACATTCCAAGTTTATTGACTTCATAGCAAGTGATCTTTCCAGTATTTTGTGGTCTATGGAGTCAGGCTTACAAAATTTTAGTGTTTGGTTGAGTCTAATAACATTGCTAAGACAGTGTGTTTTGAATTTTTTAAATGTTAGACCTAGGAGTCACAACTAAAAATTCCTTATGCCTTACCATTCAAAAGACTTTCTAATAAGAGAAAACCAAATTACTCAGAATGTTAAAATAAAGTCAAATGAACCAACTCAAATATGATTACCCTATAAGAATATTAATACATTGTTTTAGCATCTAACCAAAAGGCTTATGGAATGTTAAGAAAATAGATCTATTTTCTTAATCACGAAATTATTTGGAGAATTCATAGAGAATGAAAGACTATTCTCACTGCAAGAATGAAGATTTTATTTCATATATTCAAAAAGGTTTTCAAGTAATTTGGATTAAGTCATTTATTTTGGACTTCTTGTTAAATAGGGCAGGTTTATCGTGTCTTCCTCCCAAACTCCACTAAAATAAAAGCAAAGGAAATCGGTATAAACCCATGGTAACAAAAGACATGAGTTCAGAGATACTAGTGGGTGACAGATGTTGATACAATTTTGTAAGATGGTGTGGGTAGATGAGCAGTAGTTAACAGAAAAGAGAAAGTTAAAAGCCTACTATCAGTTTTGGGGTAAATGGCGGTTGTCAGAGAGAAGCAATGCCTCTCATGGTTCAGAACCCTGGAGAGTTCAGAGAGTAGAGCCACCAGGAAACTATAACTTTCAAAATGGGTGCGGGTCAGAGATTACAATAAGAAGACTGTTCAAATGTCAGTATATGTATAAAAATCAGCTACACATCTGTGTCTTCTTCCCAAGCCCAGACTATCAAATAGCTGCCCCTTCCCTATTCTGGAATAAAACAGGGGATTCAATCTCAGGATAAATAAAGCTGAAGAGGCTCTTGCCTCAGGGACAGTAATCACAACTGAGGGTTCAAGTAGAGTCCCTGCCAGAAACAGGATAACTAACAGGTGATCTAAATATTGACTGGGCACGGTGGCTCAGGCCTGTAATCCCAGCACTTTGGGAGGCTGAGGAAGGTGGATCACTTGAGCTCACGAGTTTGAGACCAGCCTGGAAAACATGGTGAAATCCTGTCTCTACAAAATATATAAAAAGTATGTGGGCATGATGGTGTATGCCTGGAGCCCCAGCTACTTGGGAGTCTGAGGTGGGAGGATGGCTTGAGCCTGGGAGACAGAGGCTGCAGTGAGCTGAGATCATGCCACTGCACTCCAGCCTGGGTGACAGAGCCAGACCTTGTCTCAAATAAAAAGAGAGATGATCTACATATTGACTTGGCTTCAGAATGCTAGCAGTCTGGCACATATGTTTCAGACAGGAGAATAAAGCTCCTCCTGGAGAAAGCAGTCAGTTCAAGACAAAGGGCCCAAAGAAGTGGCTAAATGCTCAATTAATCCATGGTAAGGCCCAACGGTTCACAAAACAACCCATCCCCACATCCACACATTTACAAAGTGCTTCCAATTACTTTTTCATACCTCATTTATAAATATGATGACCAGTCAAGCAGCATCAAACATTCTCAATGAGGCCTATCCAGACTTTCCTTTTTAAAATGTAATATCAGCCAGGTATGGTGGCTCACGCCTGTAATCCCAGTACTTTGGGAAGCTGAGGCAGGTGGATCAGCTGAGGTCAGGAGTTCCAGACCAGCCTGACTGGGTGAAATCCAGTCTTTACTAAAAATACAAAAATTAGCCAGGCATGGTGGCAGGTGCCTGTAATCTTAGCTACTCGGAAGGTTGAGGCAGGAGAATTCCTGGAACCCAGGAGGCAGAGGTTGCAATGAACAGAGATCCTGCCATTGCATTCCAGGCCGGGCCAACAACAATGAGACTCCACCTCAAAAAAAACAAAAAAAAGAAAGTAATATCACCCACCTTTTGGTACTTGCAATCCCATATCTGCCTTCAACCATTAGAAGATAAGATCCTCAAGGGCAGGGGTTTATGACTATCTCCAGCATCTATCTTAGTCCCTGGCATATCATAATTATTCAATAAATATTGTTGAATGAATGAATGAATGAATGAATGAGAAAAAGGTCTTTGAAATTGAAAATATGGTAGCAAATGCAAAAATTTAATAGACAAGTTGTAAAATAAAATTGAGGAAATCACCCAGAAAATAGAATGAAAGTATCAAGAGAAGAAAACAAAGGAGAAACAATTCTGGAATAAATAATACAAGAATATATTCCAAAATGAAGGATGTGGGTTTCTAGATTTAAATGACCCAAGTAGTGCCCAGAAAAATAATTTAGAAAGACCCAAGCCATAGTACATCATTGCAAAACTTTAGAGTATCAAGGAGAAAGATCCTGAAAGCTTCAGAGAGAAAAAAGTCAATTATACACAGTAACTAGAAGTCCACGCATTATTAGACTTCTCAGGATCAACTCTGAAAATAGAAAATAATGGAAAAGTGGCTTAAAATTTCAGAAAAAAAATTTATTTAAAATTCACTGTCTGGCAAAACAGCTAATCAAATGTGACAATATAACACATAGTTTCAGACATGCAAGTTTCTATAAAATATTATTTCCCCTAACCCCTTTCTCAGGAAGTTATTGGAGGATGTGCTCTACCAAATAAGATGTAATCTAAGAAACAGTATTCAGGAAATCCAGTAATCTTACAAAGAACCAAGGAGAACAGTAAAGGGAATTTCCAAAAAAGAGTGAATGTAAGTGTCTAAAACAACAGCTGTGGAGCAGGCTTAGAATGTAACCAGTTAAGATTAGAGTAGTTGGATAGAGATTTCTAGGAGGAATTTGCCAAGAAAAAAGAAAAAAAAAAGCTGACCATACTGAGATTTTTATAGTGCTTGTGCAAAGCATATGACTGATTTAGTAATAGGTAAAAAGAAATTTAAGAAAACACATTAAAATAAGAATACTTTAACTCCAGGAAAAGCAAAAGCATTTGTAGTAAAACAAAAATGTTATTACATGTAGTACACTACAGGGTTCAGCTCTAGCCATAGTCATGGTAATGAAAATTCTAAACTTAAATAGAAATTACATGTAAATCTATTAGGAAGATGGAGAGAGGAATAATCGAAGGGAAAGGCGGGGGGAAGAGTGGTATAAGAAAGCAAAATTCTCAAAGCAGGAAGTAAATAAATAATACCTAAACTTTAAAATCAAGAAGTCACAGTATAAGCATTTTATTTAGGAATCAGGAGACAACAACAGAAGTGTTGAAAGTGTAACTAAAAGAATTGAAAGTAGTTGCCTTGGAGAAGTAAAAAATCAGAACTGGAAGGGGGTCAAGTTAATGAGTGTTGTTATTATAAGTTCTGTAGCACTATTTGACTTTCTACATTATGTATAATTACTATTTAATAAGCATACAATTTATTGTGAGCATTATTTCAAGTAGTACTACTGCAAATAGTACTGGCATAAGCTCCATTTATATGAGGATTGTAGTCATATGCACATTTGTCTCTATAGAGTAAATTATGCTGCTTACTGTGGACAATATTTACCATTATTAACAAACAATATATTTGGCCTACCATAGAAAAAAATTAGAATCTCTGATCCTAAAATTTCAAAAAACTGTTTTTTTTTTTTTTTAATACTTTAAGTTCTAGGGTACATGTGCATAACATGTAGGTTTGTTACATATGTATACTTGTGCCATGTTGGTGTGCTGCACCCATCAACTCGTCAGCACCCATCAACTCGTCATTTACATCAGGTATAACTCCCAATGCAATCCCTCCCCCCTCCCCCCTCCCCGTGATAGGCCCCGGTGTGTGATGTTCCCCTTCCAGAGTCCAAGTGATCTCATTGTTCAGTTCCCACCTATGAGTGAGAACATGCGGTGTTTGCTTTTCTGTTCTTGTGATAGTTTGCTGAGAATGATGGTTTCCAGCTGCATCCATGTCCCTACAAAGGACACAAACTCATCCTTTTTGATGGCTGCATAGTATTCCATGGTGTATATGTGCCACATTTTCTTAATCCAGTCTGTCACTGATGGACATTTGGGTTGATTCCAAGTCTTTGCTATTGTGAATAGTGCTGCAATAAACATACGTGTGCATGTGTCTTTATAGCAGCATGATTTATAATCCTTTGTGTATATACCCAGTAATGGGATGGCTGGGTCATATGGTACTTCTAGTTCTAGATCCTTGAGGAATCGCCATACTGTTTTCAAAAGAACTCAAACAAATTTACAAGAGAAAAACAAACAACCCCATCAAAAAGTGGGCAAAGGATATGAATAGACATTTCTCAAAAGAGGACATTCATACAGCCAACAGACACATGAAAAAATGCTCATCATCACTGGCCATCAGAGAAATGCAAATCAAAACCACAATGAGATACCATCTCACACCAGTTAGAATGGCAATCATTAAAAAGTCAGGAAACAACAGGTGCTGGAGAGGATGTGGAGA
Source organism: Macaca thibetana thibetana (assembly GCF_024542745.1). Taxonomy (NCBI): domain Eukaryota; kingdom Metazoa; phylum Chordata; class Mammalia; order Primates; family Cercopithecidae; genus Macaca; species Macaca thibetana. The sequence goes on from NC_065585.1 coordinate 111,954,351, forward strand.
AATAGGAACACTTTTACACTGTTGGTGGGATTGTAAACTAAAACTGGGTTCTTTAAAATTTGTTTTTCGTGTTTTTGTTTTTGTTTTGACAAAGTCTCACTCTGTCACCCAGGCTGGAGAGCAATGGCCCAGTCTCGGTTCACTGCAACCTCCATCTCCGGCTCAAGCAATTCTCATGCCTCAGCCTCCCAAGTAGCTGGGATTACAGGCACGTGCCACCACGCCTAGCTACCTGAAACTGAAGCTTTTGGGGGTATATTTTCTAAGTCCACACTTAAAGGGATGTGGCAAAACTGATTAAGTTATGTGGTAACATGTGGATGAAAAGAAAAACAAGAGAGCAGTTTTTAAGTAAGCACTCTAGTCTATACATTTGCAGATGAATTATCAAACAAGACCTATCTACCCGGAAGAAGAAAACAGGTTCAGGAAGCTTGAGTAGAAATTTGGTGATTAATTGGATATAAAAAAATGAAATGTCAAGAAGGATGTGAGTCTATTTTACTTGAATAACAACAAGATGGATAATGGTATCATTCCCTGAGAGAAGGAAAAGGAGAGGAAGAACAAATTTGGAGAACTGGGAGAGGTGAAGAGTTCTGTCTTAGTAGTGTTTGAGAAATCTAGCAGTTACTTGGCCCTGTAGTTGAGGTCAAGAAAAAGATCTGGACTGATATCAGAGATTTAGAAGCCATCAACATAAAGGTGGTTATCGAACTCCTGAGTGCTTACTACGTGTGTGTGTGTGTGTGTGTGTGTGTGTGTGTGTGTGTCAGAGTCTCACCTCACTCACTCTGTCCCCTAGGCTGGAGTACAGTGGAGCCATCTTGGCTCACTGCAACCTTCACCTCCCGGGTTCAAGCAATTCTCCTGCTTCAGCCTCCCAAGTAGATGGGACTACAAGTGTGTGCCACCATGCCTAAATAATTTTTGTATTTTTAGTAGAGACGGGGTTTTGCCATGTTGACCAGGCTCATCTCAAACTCCTGACCTCAAGTGATCTGCCCACCTCCGCCTCCCAAAGTGCTGGGATTACATGTGTGAACCACCATGCCCGGCTGAGTGCTTACTACTTGGTAGGGTCAGAAACATCACTAAAGGAGAGGATGTATCATTATAACAGAGACAAAGAGGGAATTGTGAAGAATATTAACAATTAAATGACAGGAAAAAAAGGAACCTGGGGGAAAAAGTGAGTAGGAGAAGCCAAGAAAGAATAGCAAGTCATTATGATTGATCTGACAGCAGACAAAAGCAGAGAAAAACTCAGGGATAACAGAGTGGTCTATAGATTTGGATGCTGTTGAGAGACAAAATGACAATGAATCCATAGAGTCAGAAACAAGAAAAACACTAATGTCCTTAGTTGGAGTGATTTCAGAGGATGTGTAGGAGAAGCCCTATGGCATTGGGTTGGTAAGAGAATGGAGATGAGAAAATGGTAACAATGAATAGGTGACTCTACAAACAAGAAGAAAAGTAGTATAGGGATCAAGGGAAAACTTCCCTTTTTCCCTCCAAAGGTTTGCAAAAAAATTGACAAAAGGCAGATTAATACTAGAAAAGACATACAAATTCTTATTAACATGCATGGGAGAAATCACCCAGTGATCACCCCAACACCCCATGGGGTACAAGTAGTTATCTACACTTTTTCTTAGGATAATCAGAGATGAGGAAATATGGATGATTTTATGGGGGGAGTAGTAAGTTATTTTTAGGGGAATTCAATGGGCTTGAAGAATATACGATGGCCTGGGACAAAGTCTGTTAGGCCCATAGAGCAGACAATGGCTGGTAAATGATTCGACTTAATACTGAATGGGACTGAAGCAGAAGACAATGGTTTATGACAAAAGTCTGTCCAGGTGTGTTAACAGACTTCAATCTTTCTTCTCTAAAAGTGATTTCAATTAATACAAACTCAGGCAAGGGAACAGAGGTAATTGTTTTATTCTTTGACAGTTCCAGACTTTAGGCAGATCAAGGAACTTCAGAGAACAACTTTACCTTGTGTTTTGGGGAAGACAGAAGATTGGGAGTGGAGGGGAAGGCCAAAGATATCTGAGGCTTTTCCTTCAACTCAACATGTCAAAGCACCATATATTGGGGTATCAACTTCTGAGCCCCAACATGAGGAAGAGGGGCTTTGGGCAGTTGCTGGAAGAAAAAGCATTAACATGAAACAAAACAAACTCTCATCTACTCGACAAAGCACCTAAAACCCTGCCTACCCTTTTCCTAGTCTCCCTTTCAGAAAAACTGGTTCTGTTTTCAGAAATCTTAGATGCTGCTCAAACTCTTCAACCAAACTGAAAAGACCACCTCGAAACAGTATACTTGCCAGAGGCCTAATTTCTAGTATTATTACCATTAGGGACTCTTGTTGGTGTGATTCTCATTCATACTTTGCCTCTCTCCTGACACTGCCCTACACTAAGCGTGAGTTCACTGCATTATGTTTGGCCCTGCGATTTTGACGACTGGCTGATAAGGTCCAGCACTCTGTGCGCTCCCCAAGCAATCCTCCTCCCCGACTAACCAGAGCCACTTGAGGGTCCACCATGCTTCAATACCCTTAGTAATAATAATTGCCACTATGTTGTGCTAATTATCAGCCAGGAACCATGCCAGGTGACTGTTAGCCATTATCTAATTTCATCCTCACAATTTTATTATTCCCTTTATTTCCAGATGAATACATGAATGCTTCCAGAAATTAAGAAATGTACCCAAAATCCCATTTAATAAGTGGTGGATCAAAGATTCAAACTTAGGTTTATCTGACTCTGGAGCCCTATCTAGGATGTTACGAATTAAAACAGACCTCACATATGCATGGCATGTCCTGAGGAAGCCATGTATCCTGGAGCAAAAGGATGAGTCGAGGTCATCAACATGTCATTGTTCCTCCTATACAGCCACTGGAATACATAAGCACAGAAACAAACAACTCCTGCCCTCAAAGACGTTTTAATCTAGCTAAGATCAGACAAACAGGCTTGAAAATGCAATGAACCATATAAAGTAGCACATGATTCCCGGTCAAAGGACTGGTACAGGTTAGAAGTGCTGTTAAGAAGAAGAGGAAGGAGTGATGATGGGATTGTAAACTAGTTCAACCATTATGGAAAACAGTATGGCGATTCCTCAAGGATCTAGAACTAGATGTACCATATGACCCAGCCATCCCATTACTGGGTATATACCCAAAGGATTATAAATTATGCTGCTATAAAGACACATGCACACGTATGTTTATTGCAGCACTATTCACAATAGCAAAGACTTGGAATCAACCCAAATGTCCATCAGTGACAGATTGGATTAAGAAAATGTGGCACATATACACCATGGAATACTATGCAGCCATCAAAAAGGATGAGTTTGTGTCCTTTGTAGGGACATGGATGCAGCTGGAAACCATCATTCTTAGCAAACTATCACAAGAACAGAAAACCAAACACCGCATGTTCTCACTCATAGGTGGGAACTGAACAATGAGATCACTTGGACTCAGGAAGGGGAACATTACACACCGGGGCCTATCATGTTGAGGGGGGAGGGGGGAGGGATTGCATTGGGAGTTATACCTGATGTAAATGACGAGTTGATGGGTGCAGCACAGCAACATGGCACAAGTATACATATGTAACAAACCGGCACGTTATGCACATGTACCCTACAACTTAAAGTATAATAATAATAAATAAATAAATAAATAAATAAATAAGAAGAGGAAGGAGTGATTAAATCAAACCAGGAGGATCAGGAAGGGTTTCAGAGCAAAATCCCGAGCTAGACCTTGAAAAGTGGCTCCAATTTTGACAAGAAGAGAAGAAGGAAGAGGATATGAAACCAATCAGTAGATCGGAAATTGGTACTGAAGTGTTGGTGATAGCAAATGCAGGAAATGAGCAGGTCACTAGGATTTGATCAGGGGAGAGACATTTTTTCTCTGCGTGGAAACATCCGCAAAGTTATCCTTCTCAAGCTCAATTATAATCTTCTCACCTGATGATGGTTGTATTTTCTTCAGCATTAACAAAAAGTTTTCATTTTGTGAGATACTGCTCCATCCTACCATTAAACAACCTCAGTTCAAGTTATTTCAGGATGTTGATTTCTCATATTTTCGGATATGACTCATGCAGCTTGAAGGAACAGGCTTAAAACCTCTAATTGAGGTGGCAAAGATATGATAAATTAAACCTTTTAAGTCTGTATTGCTTCCAAAATGTTGTGGAAGAATGAAACACACATATTCATGTTTATATATGCTTTAAGCTAGATGAGCTCATTAAATTAAAACAAAGAGTTCAAGCAAACTAAATACACATTTTTAAATGTTGACTGCTTTATTAGCCAATCATTCCAGTTTGATAAATGAGAAGAGGATTTCAGAAAACTGTCTTATGAATGAAAATCTGTCTCTCCAGAAGTAGGTATGATTATACTCAGGCTATTATAAAGTATAAGAGTAATAACCATTGTGTTTATTTTTTAAATGATTAAATAATAAGATGACATCTTCATTTCAGCTTTTGTCGTTCCGATTTATTAAAAATGATACACAAGAAAATATTTGACTTAAGAGTGAGGGGTTCAAGAACCATACAGGAAATAATCACGTTTGATATTTACAAGACGCTAGTGTTCTCAATCTTCGCCTAAATATCATTTTTGGCATTGGTGATTAAAGTAAGTAACTACAAGTGGTGACATCCATTGCTGCCTTTATTCCTGGGTAGACCTTTGAATGTACAGCTTTGGGTTTTTAGAGAGGGTATAATTTTTTACTGTCTGGAAATCTCAATGCATGATTAGATTCAGCACTCCTCATTTGCATATAATGTTACAATCAGCTCTACTCCATTTGCAGTCAAATGTCCACTGCTAATTGCCAGGCAATTAGCAGTGGACATTTATGTGTTTAAATATTTATATGTTTAAATATAGTGAGCAAATATTTGTGCCTGGAAAATAATGAGCTGTATTTTAATTAATTTGAAAATAAATGACACAACAAAAAGGCCTTGTGAAGTAGAAGCTATTCTAAACAGAAGACATTAAGAAGATTACATTTTTGCTTTCTATCTATATTCATTTCAATATCCCCCAGAACAACACTCTATGAGCCTTCAGTAAATGATTGTTGGATTGATTTTGCAAAATAAAAACATGCAACTGACCAACTCTAGTCAATGGAGGCATTGCTGTGTAGCCAGGTTTCCAACTGAGGCCAAATTTGTTTATTTGTGACTGGTTTGTAGGTGATCATTGCAGGTTTTCATTTGCATGAATTAATATTCATATTAGTTTTAGTGTTTTGACTAAAAGAAGAAAATATTTGGGTTTTGCTTCGTTGTTTGCTTGTTTGTGATATGACTGGTTGGAGAAGGTCAAAGAAATGGTAAAGATGATAAAGAGGATGGCAAGGAATTTCCTTCTCTCCTCCCCATATGACACCTGGGGAGGGAAAAATGGGATGGTGACAGGTGAAGGAGCTGACTTCATGAAAGACTATGCAAGGCTCTGATCATGACCATTGATGCTTTAAGGCATCAAGGACAAGGTCCTCACCAAGTCAGGCACCTAAAGAACTGCTCTTCCTTCAGGAACATCAGTGGATCTTACCCCACTACAGAAACACACATTTTCAGGGAGGGCAGCCCCTGCAGAACCAGAACTAAGAGATGGAAATGAGAAGCCAGAATTAGTACAACATGAGCAGCCTTGTTCCTGAGCAAAACATCCTGAAAATTTCCAGGGTTCTCTGAAAGGGATTTTAAGAGGAAGCTGAGCTCCTATGTAAGCAGTGAGGAGATGGAGAGGAAGTGGTAAAAGAATTAGGCCATGAGTACCCTCATGGTTTTTCCTGCAGTGGTGGCTGGCTCTTGAATATTATATAAGTAGAAGATATGTTTATGAATTTAATATTAAAATGTCAACCTCCCATCCAAAGGGAGCCAGGCAAAAAACTTCAACCAGATAAACTTGTTTGAAGAGTAGCAAAGGATGAACCTCTCAGCATGAAAATCAGTGAACAGTAAGTGATGAATATCTGAAAAAAATAATTTTCCACTACACAGTTATTTTTGCAGGACATTATGCATTTTCTATATGCTACAGAATTGGTTGTTTCATCATTTAAAAAAAAAACTTTCCATAAGGATGTAAAATGTGCTCTCTTTCAAAGCTGGGAAGGAGATAATTATTTACAACTTGTTTCAGCTACTGTTGTATCCAGTATTAATGCAGTTAAATTGAGACAGTGGATGACTTTACTAAGCAATGGACCCTTACTGCATCATTTTCATGCTGCTACTCTAGAATTTTAATTCACCTGCTATAATCTACTAATATCATACTCAACAAAAGATTGAATGTTATTGAACTAGACTAGGATCAAGAGAAGGATGTCACGCTCAGCTCTTGTATTCCATATTGTACTACAGGCCCTAACCATTGCAACATGGCAATAAAACTAAATAAAAGGCATACAGATTGGAAACAAAGAAATAAAGCTTTTTTCATAGTCAATATGATCATGGACATAGAAAATTCTAAGGAATTTACTTAAAAATCTACTATGACTAATAAATGAGCTTAACAAGATTTCAGAAGATAAAACCAGTGCACAAAAAGCAATAATTATACTTCTATATACTAGTGATAAATATTTTTAAATGGAAATTTGAATATGCCATTCAAAATAGCATCAAGACACAAATGTATCCAAATATATTTGTGGCTTATACATTGCAAACTGCAAAATATTACCAATAGAAATTAAACAGGACTCAAATAAATAATTAAACCATACTAATGGATTAAGGATTCAACATTGTTAATATATCAATTCTTCCTAAATTTATCTATAGCTACAACACAATCCCAATTAAAGACAGCAGGAATATTTTTAGTAGAAATTTACAAACTAATTCTAAAAATGTATTATGTGTGGTGAATGCTATGAGGTACCACCTTTATTATTTTTCAGAAATAAAGGAATTAAAGCTTTAGCTGCCTACGAACAGCCCTAGGATGTCAGCCCCATTTGGAAATTGCCTCAGCAGAAGAAAACTGCTTCACCCAAGGTCACGCCCCCTTCCCAGGGCAGCCTACTTTCAGTAAGTGATAGACACAGAGGTTTAAAGGCCTGGTTCTGTCATCCCAGCTCAAGACGACTTGAAGTTTGTTCCATCTAAATTCCCTGCAGCATCTATTGAGGCAGTGTATTCAAACTGCACTACAGAGTCACTTCTTTCTCTGTCAAATGCTGTTTGTTTGTTTTCTCTTCCTTTACACAGAATGGATACCAAAAGCACTCCCTGATAAACTTGCTAATTTCTAAGTGTCTTCTTTCTAGCGTGTCCCACTTGTGATAAGAGTCAACGTATAAAGTCACAGGAACTTGACTTGACATTATAAACAATGACTGCCAGACAATTAAAGTGGTCCAATAATACATTCCATCCTGAAATGCAGTCAATTTCTTAACAAGGAGTGATCTCAAAATGAATGCCAGAGAGATTGTAGAGAATTTCTGATTCAGTAAAAAGATTTAAATATTATATAACTAAAACATCTATTCCAATTCAACAAACTTCCAGTTTATTATAGCCCGACTAGGTTTTCTGACTTGGGACAAATCACTTATTCACTTAAGACAGTTTCCTTTTGAAGAAACCAAAGCATTAGAAGTCCCTTGTTGTATTGTGATTTTATAATTTTTTTATTTTATTTTTCCATAAGTTATTGGGGTACACGTGGTGTTTTATAACAAGTTCCTAAGAAAGGTAAAGCTACTATGACCCCAGTTTCACAGATAATGAAAAAGAGGCATGAAACGTTTAGGCCTATGTCTATCACAGTAGAAAAAGAATGCAGAACACTCTGCTAAACTCCTGGCTTCCTTTGAGACGCTCCAAGTTCCTCTGAAAAGTGTATTTGCTGAAAACCAGCCTATTATAATTGATTCTGGTTTAGTTTTTTTCCTCATATTTCTCAAACATCCCCGTTAAGATGCCACACCAACACCCTATCTTCATGCCTACTGGTATATGAAACCTTTTGCTGAAAGGTTTTCTGGGGCTCAGCTGGAAAGTTTAAGAAATTCTATTTTAGTTTCTGATATTGGGAAGAGTCGCATTGCTCACCAAAAGACAGACAGAGAGAGAGAGAGAGAGAGAGAGAGACTTTCTCATTATTTTTATTATCCAAAGTTCTTAAAATCAATGATATGGTAACATGATAGCATGCTAATAATATTACCATAAATAATGTTAATATTTTTGAATAGTACTTTACAGTTTAGTAACAATTTTCATGTGCATTATTATATTTAGGTGTATATTTACAAGTGTTGTAGGAGTTGCTTCTTGCCCTTGCCCCACATGTGCCTGGCAAGATGGCCGCCCCCACATATCTCCACGTGTGTAGAGAATTGCAGAGAATTTTTTTTTTTTTTTTTTTTTTTTTTTTTTTTTTTTTTTTTGAGACGTTGTCTGGCTCTGTCGCCCAGGCTGGAGTGCAGTGGCCGGATCTCAGCTCAATGCAAGCTCCGCCTCCCGGGTTCACGCCATTCTCCTGCCTCAGCCTCCCGAGTAGCTGGGACTACAGGCACACGCCACCTCGCCTGGCTAGTTTTTTGTATTTTTTAGTAGAGAGGGGGTTTCACCGGGTTAGCCAGGATGGTCTCGATCTCCTGACCTTGTGATCCGCCCATCTCGGCCTCCCAAAGTGCTGGGATTACAGGCTTGAGCCACCACGCCCCGCCTGCAGAGAATTTCTGTTGAACATCATGGTGCCCTGCATTTGCATATTAAAAGCTAGGGTGGGAGGGCCAGCTTTTTCCCAGGCTACGTGAATCACGTGCCTGGTCAAACCAATCTCCTGAGCCCTGTGCAAATCAGACACCACCTCCTCCATCCTCTATATGTACCTGGCTGGTTTCTGCTTCACTTGGGGTTCCTTCTCTTGGCTTTGGAGTCTCCCTCCCTCTGTCTCTGTACAGGGGAGCTTCTTCCTTCTTTCTTGACTATTAAACCTTCTGCTCCTTAAAACCACTCCTGTGTGTCCGTGCTGTTTTATCTAATTCAACGTGAGACAAGAGCCCTAGTGTTCCTCCACTCATCGGAGCCCTATCGAAAGCAGAGAAGTAACGCCCAAAAAGTAGTAGTAATTATTATTATGTCCACTAAGGAAAGAACAAAAGAAATAAATTTATCCTGTAGCATATAATATTGAGATGAGACCTTGGAAATAATATCAGCCACATGGACTATTAGACTTTGAAATGAAAATTATCTAATATTTTTCTCGGAAGGATTTTTAAAGGTGGAATAAAAATGAATCACATGTAACAAGGGAAATGTAAAGTGGGTGTGTGTGGAGCCACCTACTTAACAGCCTATTAAGGATCCGGGAATAAAATCATACATTCACCAATACTTCCTACACTATTTAAATGTTGAAACATCAGAGGATCAGCCAAAATTTTTTCTGAATTTGTCTTATTAGACCATTGAATATAATAATAAGTCCCCATTAAGTTTCAAAGATGCTTCCAGCACAGTCCACGAAAACAATGTAGCCAATATTGCAGCTTTCATTAAGCAGCCTTCCAAATCATTACATGGAGACTTTGCATTTGATCCTAATCAGCAAAATTATCTTGTGATCATTAACAAATGTCTCCAATCTATTGATCAATTTCAATATTAATTAAGGTATATTCGGAAGGTAGTAAAATACAAATTGAACCCCATACTTTAAAAACACTCCTTGGATATTTCCACCTTGTCTGCAAAATTTTTTTGGCTGTTTTGCATATTTATTTGTTTGAATAACAGAAAAGATGATAATCCACTTGGCAAACAAATAAGAAAATTGGAGTCAAACATGGTCGCTCATGACTGTAATCCCAGCTACTTGGAAGATGGGAAGATGGCTTGAGCCCAAGAGGTCAAGGCTGTAGTGAGCTATGATTAGACTACTGCACTACAGCCTTGATGAAGGAACAACACCCCTACCCTGTTTCTAAAAACTGGTCAACACCTATTCTTCATTTCAATATTCTATGGGGCTAAAATCATATAGGTATAGCCCTACATTTATCTCACATTTTCTAGAGTATGAGAACATAGGATGGAAATATATACTGTAAAAAAATAACTAAAAACTATAGCCCTAAGTAGCTGCTAGCTGCTTAACATTAATTCTGGTAGCCATTCTTACGCTTCATGAGTTATGGTTAAAAAACAAAAATACAGCCAAAACTGAAAGAATACATATAGGATGTTGAACAGACTACTGAATTTTGCTCTTTTTTCATGAAGAAAATTATCTTAAGAAGTGAAGAGTAATTCCAGTTCAAGATGATGGACTGAGCATTCAGAGCAGCTTCCACTTCTGGTACAAATTCCTTTACAAGCTAAAAGCAGAAGAAAAAAAAATGTTGGTGCAAAAGTAATTCTTTTTTTTTCAATTAAGATTGCCAAAACAACAATTACTTTAGCACCAACCTAATAAATAAATCTATCACAACAATAGAAAACCCAAAAAAAAAAAAAAAAAAGGAGATACTATCAGGATTTTAAAAGGCAGAAAGCAAAAGATTGAATTGAATTGGGACCCACAGCCCAAATGCCCTTAAGAGAATGGAAACTACGAAAGACAGGAAAAGCACCAGTAACCTCATGTCTGAAAGTAGCAGAAACTAGAAATAGGGCAGGGGCCAGGCAAAACAGGGTGGATCATTGTGTACCACAGCAGGAGCAACCTACATATCCTTCATCTCCTCTCTTCTCTCCTCAACCTGCCCAAGAGTCAAGCAACAGAAACAAAAAAATCTTCTTCAGGTAGAGGAGAGTGGCAAAACACTGGGTCAGAGAGACAAAGTCATGCCTCAGGCAACTGTCAACACCAGTAGAAATGTTGAGCCCTGGGCACAGAATCTTATCTACTTCTTTTCCTGTTCAAAAATTAGTACTCTTTCTCACCAAGCAGAATGCAAAAACAGATACACCCTTTTCTGAGTTTAATAGGGAATTTCAGTTATGAAAATGTGCAAGAACCATCAAATATTTAGAGAAAGCCGACACCATGGGCAAACAATATGTGACTCAACAAAGAGAAGAAATTTATATGCAAAGCAAGAAAATTAACAGAGAGTAGGACAAGACTTTTTATCATTATCGATAATATTCTCCAAAACATATTAAATAGTTTCATCCTTATACAAAATCAACAAAAGATCGAAAAGATTAAAATTTTGACTACATGGGGCATTCCAAGATGGTTGAATAGAAACAGCTCTGGTCTGCAGCTCACAGAGTGATTGACTCCCAGTAAAAGATGGGTGATTTCTGCACTTCCAACTGAGGTACCTGGGTCATCTCATTGGGACTGGTTGGACAGTGGGTGCAGCCCATGGAGGGCAAGATGAAGCAGGGCAGGGCATCACCTCACCTGGGAAGTACAAGGGGTCAGGGGATTTCCCATTCCTAGCCAAGGGAAGCTGAGACAGACTACCTAGAAAAACGGGACACTCCCGCCAAATACTGTGCTTTTCCCAAGGTCTTAGCAACCAGCAGACAAGGAGATTCTCTCCCATGCCTGGCTCAGCAGCTCCCATGCCCACAGAGCCTTGCTCATTGCTAGTGCAGCAGTCTAGATCAATCTGTGAGATGGCAGCCTGGCTGGGGGAGGGGTGTCTGCCATTGCTGAGGCTTCAGTAGGTAAACAAAGTGGCCTGGAAGCTCAAACTGGGTGGAGCCCACCACAACTCAACAAGGCCAAATGCCTCTAGTCTCCACCTCTGTGGGCAGGGCATAGCTGAACAAAAAGCAGCAGACAACTTCTGCAGACTTAAACATCCCTGTCTGACAGCTCTGAAGAGAGCATTGGTTCTCCCAGCATGGAATTTGAGCTCTGAGAACAGACAGACTGCCCCCTCAAGTGGGTCCCTGACCCCTGTGTAGCCTAACTGGGCACACCTCCCAGTAAGGGCCAACAGACACCTCATATAGGCAGCTGCCCCTCTTGGACAAAGCATCCAGAGGAAAGATCAGGTAACAATATTTGCTGTTCTGCAGCCTCTGCTGGTGATACCCAGGCAAACAGGGTCTGGAGTGGACCTCCAGCAAAATCCAACAGACCTGCAAAAATCCAACAGATCTGCAACTGAGGGACCTGACTGTTAGAAGGAAAACTAACAAATAGAAAGGAATAGCGTCAACATCAACAAAAAGGTCATTTACACAAAAACCCTATCTGTAGGTCACCAACATCAAAGATCAAAGGTGGATAAAACCACAAAGATGGGGAGAAACCAGAGCAGAAAAGCTGAAAATTCTAAAAATCAGAGTGCCTCTTCTCCTCCAAAGGATCACAGCTCCTCACCAGCAATGGAACAAAGCTGGATGGAGAGTGACTTTGACAAGTTGACAGAAGTAGGCTTCAGAAGGTTGGTAATAACAAACTTATACAAGCTAAAGAAGGATATTCAAACCCATCGCAAGGAAGCTAAAAACCTTGAAGAAAGATTTGATGAATAGCTAACTAGAATAAACAGTGTAGAGAACTTAAATGACCTGGTGGAGCTGAAAACCATGGCACGAGAACTTCGTGATGCATGCACAAGCTTCAATAGCTGATTTGATCAAGTGGAAGAAAGGGTATCAGTGATTGAAGATCAAATTAATGAAATAAAGTGAAGAGACGAGGTTAGAGAAAAAAGAGTAAAAAGAAATGAACAAAGCCTCCAAGAAATGTGGGACTATGTGAAAAGACCAAATCTACATTTGATTGGTGCACCCGAAAGTGATGGGGAGAATTGAACCAAGTTGGAAAACACTCTTCAGGATATTATCCAGGGGAACTTCCCCAACCTAGCAAGGCAGGCCAACATTCAAATTCAGGAAATACAGGAAACACCACAAAGACACTCCTCAAGAAAAGTAACCCCAAAATATGTAATTGTCAGATTCACCAAAGTTGAAATGAAGGAAAAAGTGTGAAGGGAAGCCAGACAGAAAGGTCAGGTTACCCACAAAGGGAAGTCCATCAGATTAACAGTGGATCTCTCAGCAGAAACCTTACAAGCCAGAAGAGAGTGAGGGCCAATATTCAACATTCTTAAAGAAAAGAACTTTCAAACCAGAATTTCATATCCAGGCAAATTAAGCTTCATAAGTGAAGGAGAAATTAAGCTTCATATTAATTAATGACAAATTAAGCTTCATAAGTGAAGGAAAAATCTTTTACAGATAAACAAATGCTGAGAGATTTTGTCACCACCAGGCCTGCCCTACAAGAGCTCCTGAAGGAAGCACTAAACATGGAAAGAAACAACCGATACCAGCCACTGCAAAAACAGGCCAAATTGTAAAGCACATCGATGCTATGAAGAAACTGCATCAATTAACAGGCAAAATAACCAGCAAACATCATAATGACAGGATGAAATCCACACATAACAATATTAACCTTAAATGTAAATGGGCTAAATGCCCAATTAAAAGACACAGACTGGCAAATTGGATAGAGTCAAGATTCATCAGTGTGCTGTATTCAGGAGACCTATCTCACATGCAGAGACACACTTAGGTTCAAAATAAAGGGATGGAGGAAGATCTACCGAGCAAATGGAAAACAAAAAAAAGCAGGGGTTGCCATCCTAGTCTCTGATAAAACAGACTTTAAACAACAAAGATCAAAAGAGACAAAGAAGGTCATTACATAATGATAAATGGATCAATTCAACAAGAAGAGCTAGCCATCCTAAATATATATGCACCCAATAAAGGAGCAACCGGATTCATAAAGCAAGTCCTTAGAGACCTACGAAGAGACTTAGACTCCCACATAATAATAACGAGAGACTTTAACACCCCACTGTCAATATTAGACAGATCAATGAGACAGAAGGTTAACAAGGATATCCAGGACCTGAACTCAGCTCTGTATCAAGCAGACCTAATAGACACCTACAGAACTCTCCACCCCAAATCAAGAGAATATACATTCTTCTTAGCACCACATTACACTTATTCTAAAATTGACCACATAGTTGGAAGTAAAGCATTCCTCAGCAAATATAAAAGAACAGAAATCACAACAAACTGTCTCTCAGACCACAGTGCAATCAAATTAGAACTCAGGATTAAGAAACTCACTCAAAACCGCACAACTACATGGAAACTGAACAACTTGCTCATGAATGACTACTGGGTAAATAACAAAATAATGGAAAAAATAAAGATGTTCTTTGAAACCAATGAGAACAAAGACACAATGTACCAGAATCTCTGGGACACATTTAAAGCAGTGTGTAGAGGGAAATTTATAACACTAAATGCCCACAAGAGAAAGCAGGAAAGATCTAAAATTGATACCCTAGCATTACAATTAAAAGAAGTAGAGAAGCAAGAGCAAACACATTCAAAAGTTAGCAGAAGGCAATAAATAACTAAGATCAGAGCAGAAATGAAAGAGATAGATATCTAAAAAACCCTTCAAAAAATCAATGAATCCAGGAGCTGGTTTTTGAAGAGATCAACAAAATTGATAGACCACTAGCAAGACTAATAAAAAAGAAAAGAGAGAGGAATCCAATAGACACAATAAAAAATGATAAAGGGGATATCACCAGCGATCACACAGAAATACAAACTACATCAGAGAATATTATAAACACCTCTACACAAATAAACTAGAAAACCTAGAAGAAATGGATAAATTTCTGGACACATACACCCTCCCAAGACTAAACCAGGAAGAAGTTGAGTCCCTAAATAGACCAATAATAGGCTCTGAAATTGAGGCAATAATTAATAGCCTACCAACCAAAAAAAGTCCAGGACCAGACGGATTCACAGCCGAATTCTACCAGAGGTACAAGGAGGAGCTGGTGCAATTCCTTCTGAAACTATTCCAATCAATAGAAAAAGAGGGAATCCTCCCTGACTCATTTGATAAGACCAACATCATCCTGATACCAAAGCCTGGCAGAGAAACAACAAAAAAAGAGAATTTTAGACCAATATCCCTGATGAACATTGGTGCAAAAATCCTCAATAAAACACTGGCAAACCAAATACAGCAGCACATCTAAAAGCTTATCCACCACGATCAAGTGGGCTTCATCCCTGGCATGCAAGGCTGGTTCAACATACACAAAACAATAAACACAATCCATCACATAAACAGAGCCAGTGACAAAAACCACATGATTATCTCAACAGAAACAGAAAAGACCTTTGACAAAATTCAACAGCACTTCATGCTAAAAACTCTCAATAAACTAG
The DNA here is from genome assembly GCF_024542745.1 of Macaca thibetana thibetana. Lineage (NCBI taxonomy): Eukaryota > Metazoa > Chordata > Mammalia > Primates > Cercopithecidae > Macaca > Macaca thibetana. Next base: position 111,969,665 of record NC_065585.1, read on the forward strand.
GTGTTCAGGGAATGTATCTCAAAATAATAAGAGCTATTTATGACAAACCCACAACCAATATCATACTGAATGGAAAAAAACTGGAAGCATTCCCTGTGAAATCCGGCACAAGACAAGGATGCCTTCTGTCACCACTCCTATTCAACATAGTGTTGGAAGTTTCGACCAGGGCAGTCAGGCAAGAGAATGAAATCAAGGGTATTCAATTAGGAAATGAGGAAGTCAAATTGGCCCTGTTTGCAGATGACATGATTGTCTATTTAGAAAACCCCATCGTCTCAGCCCAAAATCTCCTTAAGCTGATAAGCAACTTCAGCAAAGTCTCAGGATGCAAAATCAATGTGAATCACAAGCATTCCTATACACTAATAACAGACAAACAGAGAGCCAAGTCATGAGTGAACTCCCATTCATAATTGCTACAAAGAGAATAAAATACCTAGGAATCCAACTTACAAGAGATGTGATGTACCTCTTCAAGGAGAAATACAAAGCACTGCTCAACAAAATAAAAGAAGACACAAACAAATGGAAGAATATTCCACTCTCATGGATAGGAAGAATCAATATTGTGAAAATGGCCATACTGCCCAGAGTAATTTACACATTCAATGCCATCCCTATCAAGCTACCAATGACTTTCTTCACAGAATTGGAAAAAACTACTTTAAAGTTCATATGGATCCAAAAAAGAGCCCACATTGCCAAGTCAATCCTAAGCAAAAAGAACAAAGCTTTTTTTGTATCACGCTACCTGACTTCAAACTGTACTACAAGGCTACAGTAACCAAAACAGCATGCTACTGGTACCAAAACAGAGAAATAGACCAATGGAACAGAATAGAGCCCTCAGAAATAACACCACACATCTACAACCATCTGATCTTTGACAAACCTGACAAAAACAAGAAATGGGGAAAGGATTCCATATTTAATAAATGGTGCTGGGAAAACTGGCTAGCCATAAGTAGAAAGCTGAAACTGGATCCCTTCCTTTCACCTTAGACAAAAATTAATTCAAGATGGATTAAAGACTTGAATGTTAGACCTAAAACCGTAAATACCCTAGAAGAACACCTAGGCAATACCATTCAGGACATAGGCATGGGCAAGGACTTTATGTCTAAAAAACCAAAAGCAATGGCAACAAAAGCCAAAGTAGACAAATGTGATCTAATTAAACTAAAGAGCTTCTGCACAGCAAGAGAAACTACCATCAGAGTGAACAGGCAACCTACAGAATGGGAGAAAATTTTTGCAATCTACCCATCTGACAAAGAGCTAATACCCAGAATCTACAAAGAACTCAAACAAATTTACAAGAAAACCACAAACAACCCCATCAAAAATGGGCGAAGCACATGAACAGACACTTCTCTAAAGAAGACCTCTGTGCAGCCAACAGACACATGAAAAAATGCTCATCATCACTGGTCATCAGAGAAATGCGAATCAAAACCACAATGAGATACCATCTCACACCAGTTAGAATGATGATCATTAAAAAGTCAGGAAACAGGCTGGGTGCAGTGGCTCAAGCCTGTAATCCCAGCACTTTGGGAGGCTGAGACGGGCTGATCACGAGATCAGGAGATCGAGACCATGCTGGCTAACACGGTGAAACCCTGTCTCTACAAAAAAATATAACAAACTAGCCGGGTGAGGTGTTGGGCACCTGTAGTCCCAGCTACTCAGGAGGCTGAGGCAGGAGAATGGCGTGAACCCAGGAGGCAGAGCTTCCAGTGAGCCGAGATCTGGCCACTGCACTGCAGCCTGGGCGACAAAGCGAGACTCTATCTCAAAAAAAAAAGTCAGGAAACAACAGATGCTGGAGAGGATGTGGAGAAATAGGAACACTTTTACACTGTTGGTGGGAGTGTTAATTGGTTCAACCACTGTGGAAGACAGTGTGGCGATTCCTCAAGCATCTAGAACTAGAATTAGCATTTGACCCAGCAATCCCATTACTGGTTATATATCCAAAGGATTACAAATCATGCTACTATAAAGACACATGCACATGTATGTTTACTGTAGCACTATTCACAAGAGCAAAGACTTGGAACCAACCCAAACGTCCATCAATGATAGACTGGATTAAGAAAATGTGCCACATATACACCATGGAATACTATGCTGCCATAAAAAAAACTGGTGAGTTCATGTTTGCTCAGAATGATGCTGGAAACCATCATCCTGAGCAAACTATCACAAGGATAGAAAACCAAACACTGCATGTTCTCACTCATAGGTGGGAACTGGACGATGAGATCACTTGGACACAGGGCAGGGAACATCACATACTGGGGCCTGTTGGAGTGCTGGGGGTTGGGGAAGGGATAGCATTAGGAGAAATACCTAATGTAAATGATGAGTGATGGGTGCAGCAAAGTAACATGGCACATGTATACCTATGTATCAAACCTGCACATTGTGCACATGTACCCTAGAACTTAAAGTACAAAAAAAATTTACTATAGAAATAAAAATTAACCAGATTAGTTTTATCTAACCTGGTAAATACAGAAGAGTTAGGTAAATACAGAAGAGTTAGATAAATACAGAATTGCAAATATATAGAAATTACAGAAAGAAAGAAAAAGACTGACATCATTTACCCCTTGGAAATGCTGTCTGAAAAGAATTATAAGAGGATGCAATGAGTAGGGGAATGAGAAGAGAAACAAAAAAAAAGCAAAAAAATAAAATAGAAAAAGAAAAAGTGGAGTTATAAAGGTAATGATAAGAAAAGGTTACTTAAAGTTGTCTAAGCATGTTGACAGGCTAGAAAAATAAATAGCAGCTATCAAACTTAAATGTCAAATTATATGAAAATTAGAAAGTGTAGAGGTACCTATCTAAATAATGGGGAAGGCTGGGATACTAAATAACTAAACTGTGGCAAAAATTGAGACAAACAAACGTAAGTTTGTGTGATAGAAATTTAGTGATAATTATGCAGAAAAGCATTATCTTCCAAACCATTAGAATGAGAAAAAAAGAAAAAATTTCAGTATAACAAAAGGCTTGAAAGGAGGTAAAGAGAAATATATAGCAAGTGAAGTAAAGAGAAAATAAAATAAAATTACAGAAAAAAGTTAAATTCATTATTAGCCATAATACATATGCCAGGGCTAACCTATCTATTAAAATACAGCAATTCACAGATTAGGTTAAAAAAAAAAAAAAAAGCTTGCTATGCATTGTTTATAAGTGACATTCTTAACATGAAAGCACACAGGAAAACCAAAAATAACAATATGAAAAAAGAAACCTTAGACAAATTGTAACAAAAGCGTAAGCCAAAAGCCAGACACAGTGAATTACACCTGTAATTCCAGCACTTTGGGAGGCTGAGGCAGGAGGATCACCTGTCAAGACCACTCTGGGCAACAAAGTAACATCTCTCTGGACCAGGCAGAAGAAAGAATTTTAGAGCTTAAGGATCAATCTTTCAAACTAACCCAATAAGACAAATGTAAAAAAAAAAAAAAAAAGAATTTTAAAAATGAACAGTCTTCAAGAAATATGGGATTATATGAAGTGAGCAAACCTATGAATTATTGGCACTCCTGAGAGAAAGAGAGACAAAGAAAACAATCTAGAAAACATTTGAGGGAATAATTCAAGAAAAGTTATCTAATCTTCCTAGAAAGGTAGACCTCCAAGCAAAAGAAATACAGAGAACGCCTGTGACATAATATACAAAATGAACATCACCCAAGCAGATTATCACCAGACTGTCTAAGGTCAATACTAAAGGAAAAATCTTAAAGACAGCTAGAGAAAAGGGTCAGATCACTCACAAAGGGAACTCCGTCAGTCTAACACTGGACTTCTCAGCAGAAACCTTATAAGCCAGAACAGATTGGGGGCCTATTTTCAGCATTGTTAAAGAAAAGAAATTCCAATCAAGAATTTCATATCCTGCCAAACTAATATTCATAAGCAAAGAAAAAGTAAAATATTTTTCAGACAACCAAGCACTAAGGGGATTTATTACCAGTAGACCACTCTTATAAGAGGTCCTCAAGGAAGATTTAAACATGAAAATGAAAGAACAATACCTGCTCCACCAAAAAAACACTTAAGTACATAGCCCACAGACCCTATAAAGCAACCAAACAATAGAAACTACAAAGCACCACCTAACAACTCCATGAGAGGATCAAAGCCTCACATATCAATAGTCAATCTTGAATGTAAATAGTCTACATGCCCCCACTTAAAAGGCCACAATTTGTACAAAGAAACAAGACCCATTTGTCTGTTGTCTTCAAGAGACCCATCTCACATGTAATTACACCCATAGGCTCAAAGTAAAGGGTTGCAAAAGAACTATCATGCAAATGGAACACAAAAAAAGAGCAAGTGTGGCTATTCTCATAGAAACAACAGACTTTAAATCAACAACAGTAAAAAAGGACAAAGAAGGACATTACATAATGATAGGGTTCAATTCAACAAAAAGACATAAGTATGCTAAATATGTATGCATCCAACATGGGAGCACCCAGATTCATAAAACAAGTACTTTTTGACCTAGAAAAGATGTACACAGCCTCACAATAATAGCAGGGGACTTCAACACCCCACTGATGGCCTTATACAGATGATCAAGGCAGAAAACTAGCAAAGAAATTCTGGACTTAAATTCAACATTTGACCATTTGGACCTAATACACATCTACAGAATACCCAATAATGACAGAATATACAGTCTTCTTGTCTGCACACAGAATATACTCCACGATCAATCACATGCTCAGCCATAAAGCAAGTCTCTAAATTCAAAAAAAACTGAAATCATACTAGCCATACTTTTGGACCACAGTGGAGTAAAAACAGAAATTAATACCAACAGATCTCTCAAAACCCCATTACCTAGGATTTAAACAGCTTATCCTGAATGAGTTTGGGGTAAACAACAAAATAAAGGTAGAAATCAAAACAAATTTTTTGAAAGAAATAAAAACAGAGAGACAACATACCAAAAATCTCTGGAATGCTGCAAAAGCAGTGTTAAGAAGAAAGTTTATAGTGCTAAACACCTACATCAAGAAGGTATAAATATCTCAATTTAATAATCTAACATCACACTAGAGATAAAAAAAGAAAAACTTCAAAGCTAGAAAAATAAAAGAAATAAATGAGGACAGAATTGAACAAAATTGAGACCTCAAAATTATACAATCAGTGAAACAAAAAGTTGTTACTTTGAAAGGATAGATGAGATCAATAGACCACTAGCAAGGTTAACAAACAGAAGAAGAGAGAATATCCGAATAAGCACAATCAGAAATAACAAAGGTGACATTACAACAAATCCCACAAAAATATAAATGATCCTCAATGACTATTATGAACACCTCTATGCACATTAACTAGCTAATCTGGAGGAAATGGATAAATTATTGGAAACACATAATCTCCCAAGATTGAATCAGGAAAATATTGAATCCCTGAAGATAAAAATATCAAGTTCCAAAATTGAATCAGTAACAAAAAAAAAAAAACAAACAGCTAAAAAATAAGGCGCCCCAGACCAGATGGATACACATCAGCCAAATTCTACCAGATGCACAAAGAAGAGCTGTTACCAATCCTACTGAAACTATTTCAAAAAATTGAGGAGGAGGGACTCTTCCTTAACTCATTCTATGAAGTCAGCGTACTCTGATACCCAAACCTGGCAAAGACACAACTTTAAAAAAAAATTACAGGCCAATATCCATGATGAACATAGATGAAAAATCCTCAACAAAATACTAGCAAACTGAATCCAGCAGCACATCAAAAAGTTCATTCACCATGATCAAGTAGGCTTCATTCTTGGGATACAAAGTTGGTTCAACATATGCAAATCAACAAATGTGATTCACCACATGTACAGAATTAAGAACAAAAACAATATTACCATCTCAATAGATGCAGGAAAAGCTTTCAGTATAATCCAACATCCCTTCTTGATAAAAGTTCTCAAAAACCTAGGCAGTGAAGGAACATACATCAAAATAGTAAGAGCCATCTATAACAAACCCACTGCCAACATCGTAGTGAACAGGCAAAAACTGGGAGCACTCTCTTTAAGAACTGCAACAAGCCAAGGTTGCCAACTCTCACCACTCCTATTCAACACAGTACTGGAAGTCCTTCCCAGAGGAATCAGGCAAGAGAAAGAAATAAAAGGCATCCACATAGGTAAAAAAATCAAATTCTCTCTCTTTGCTGATGATACGATCTGTACTAAGTAAGCCATAAAGACTCCTCCAAAAGACTACTGGAACAAATAAGCAACTTCAATAAAGTTTCAGGATACAAAATCAATGTACAAAAATCAGTTTCATTTCCACATACTAATAACACTCAAACTGAGAGCAAAATCAAGAAAGCAATCCCATTTACAACTGCTGCAAAAACCATAAAACACCTAGGAATATGTCTAACCAAGAAGGTAAAAGATCTCTACAAAGAGAACTACAAAACACTGCTGAAAGAAATCATGGATGACACAAACAAATGAAAAAACTTTCCATGCTCATGGATTAGAAGAATCAATGTCATTCAAGTGGCCATAAACTACAGATTCAATGGTATTCCTATCAAGCAAACAATGTCATTTTTCACAGAACTAGAAAAAAACTATTCTTAAATTCATACAGAACTTTAAAAAGAGCCTAAATATCCAAACCAATCCTAAGCAGAAAGAACAAAGCTGGAGGCATCACATTACCTGACTTCAAACTATACTATACAGCTACAGTGACCCAAACAGCTTGGTACTGATACAAAAACAGACACAAAGACCAATGGAACAGAATAGAGAACCCAGAAATAAAACTATATGTCTATAGCTATCTGATCTTTGATAAGGTCAACAAAAATAAACAATGGGGAAAAGACTCCCTATTCAACAAATGGTGTTAGAATAGCTGGCTAGCCATATGCAGAATAAAAATAAACCTCCACCTTTCACCATTTACAAAAATAAACTCAAGACAAATTAAAGATTTAAATGAGAAACTTCAAACTATAAGAATCCTAGAAGAAAACCTGAGAAACACTACAGTGGATATCAGCCTTGGGAAAGAAGTTATAACTAAGTCCTCAAAAACAAGTGCAACAAAAACAAAAATTGACAAGTGAGACCCAATTAAACCAAGGAGCTTCTGCACAACAAAAGAAACTATCAACAAAGTAAACAGACAATCTAATGAATGGGAGAAAATCTTAGCAAACTATGAATCTGACAAAAGTCTAATGTCCAGAAACTATAAGGAACTTAAACAATTGAACAAGCCAAAAACAAACAACTCCATTAAAAATGGGCAAAAGACACGAACAGGTACTTTTCAAAAGAAGACATACAAGCAGCCAACAAACATCAAAATATGCTCACCATCAATAATCACCAAATAAATGAAATCAAAACCACAATGAGATACCATCTTACACCAATCATTATGACCATTATTGAAAAATCAGAAACAACAGAGGCTGGTGAGGCTGTTGAGAAAAGGGAATGTTATACCCTGTTGGTGGGAATGTAAATTAGTTCACCCACTGTGGAAAGCAGTTTGGAGATTTCTCAAAGAACTTAAAACAGAACTATCATTCAACCCAACATTCCCATTATTGGGTGTATATCCAAAAGAAAATAAATTATTCTACCCGAAAGACACATGCAGTCATATGTTCATTGCAGCACTAGTCACAATAGCAAAGATGTGGAATCAACCTAGGTGCCCATCAATGGTGGATTAGATAAAGAAAATGTGGTACATATATACCATGAAATACTATGCAGCAATTAAAAATAACAAAATCATATTCTTCGCAGCTACGTGAATGCAGCCTGAGTCCATTATCCTAAGCAAATTAACCTAGAAACAGAAAACAAAATATCACATATTCTCACTTATAAGTGGAAGTTAAACAATAGGTACTCATGGACATGAAGATGGCAAAAATAGACAGTTGGGACTACCAGGTGGGGTGGTAGAGAGGGGAACAAAGGTTGAAAAACTAACTATTGAGTACTATGCTCAGTACCTAGGTGACAAAATCCATCATACCCCAAAGCTCACCATCACAAGATATACCCAAGTAACAAACTTGTACATGTATTCCTTGAATCTAAAAGTTGAAATTATGAAACAAAAACAAAAACTGGAAATTGTAGCAAGCACCAATAATAGTGCAAAAAATAGAAACGAATAACTTCAACAAAAAAAAGTTAATAAAGCTCCCTCCCCCCAATAAAAATTAAGTTATTGAAGATAACAAATGTCAGTGAGAGTATGAAAAAAATGGAATTCACACACACTGTTAGTAGGAATGTACATTGGTGTGGCCATTATAGAAAAGAGTATGATGGTTTCTAAAGAAGTTAAAAATAGAACTCCCACATGTCCCAGTAATATCTCTTCTGGGCATACCCAAAGGAAATGAAATCAACTCCTCATAAAGATAACTCACTTCCATGTTCATTGCAGCATTTTCTACAACAGCCAAGATATGGAAACAAAGTGGCCATTGATGGATGAATGGATAAAGAAACTGTAGTACATATATACAATGGAATATTCTTCAGCCTTAAAAAAGAATGAGATCCTGCCATTTGCCACAACATGAAAGAGGCTGGAGGACATTATGCTAAGTGAAATAAGTCAGATACAGAAAGAAAAATACTGCATGATCTCATTTATAAGTAGATTCTAAAGTAAGTAAATAAATATACAGAAATAGAAAAGACAACCATGGTTACTAGGGGTGATTGGAACAGAGGAGGGGTAAATGAAGAGACATAGATCAGAGAATACAAAGTAGCAGATATAGGGAGCAAGATGGCAGAATAGAAGGCTCCACTGATCGCCTTCCCCACAAGGACACCAATTTAACAACTATCTACACAGAAAAAAAAGCACAGCTTCTTAAGAACCAAAAACCAGATAAGCACTCATAGTACTTGGTTTTAACTTCATATCACTGAAAGAGGCAACTGAAGAGATAGAAAAAAGAGCCCTGAATCCCTGACATCACCTGTCCTCTACCCCCTGGCAGCCATGGCATGGTACAGAGAGCATCTTTGGTGCTAGAGGAGGGAGAACATAGTGACTATGAGGCATTAAACTTAGTGGTATCCAGTTGGAGCAGAAAGGGAAACCAGACCAATCTCAACTGACACCTGCCCACAAGGGGAGCATTTAAACTGGCACTACTCAGAGGGGAATCATGGATCCCAGAGGTTCAGAACTTGAGTTCCTGCAAACCTCACTACCGATGGTCAAAGTGCTCTGTGTCTGCAAATAAACTTGAAAGCCAATGTAGTCCATAAGGACTGCAACAATTAGGTGAGGCCTAGTGCTGAACCAGGCCCTGAAACAGTGGACTCGGCGGGAGCACATGACATACTGAGACACCAGCTGGGGTGGATAAAGGAGTGCTGGCATCACCCCTCCCCTACCCCCAGGCTTCACAGCTCACAGCTCGAAAAGAAGCCCCTTTCTTCTACTTGAGAAGTGGAGAGGGAAGAGTTGGGAGGACTTTGTCTTGGATCTTGGATACCAGCTCAGCCACAGCAGGATAAAGCAGTGGTCAGAGTCATGAGGCCCCTGTTCTGGGCCCTACCTCCCACATGAAATTTTTAGACACACCTTGGGTCAGAAAAGAACCCATAACCTTGAGGGAAAGGACCCAACCCTGGCAACATTCATCTTCTGCTAACTGAAGAGCCTTTGGTCCCTGAAAAACCAGAAGCAATACCCAGGTATCACATCAAGGGTATTGGGTAAGCCTCTGAGACTTGCTGGCTTCAGGTACCAGCACAGCCACAGGGTGGATAGAGCACAAAGTAAGCTCTTGGTCTCCCCAGTTCCAGGATTTGACTATTGCATAAAATTTGTGACTCTGTCCTGGGCCACAGTGGAGTCCACTGCTCTGAAAGATGAGTCCCAGGCCAGGCAACATTCACCACAAGCTGACCTAAGAGCTCTTGAACCTTAAAGAAACATTGGAAGTAGTCAGTCTGACAGTACTCCTTATGATCTGGGGTGGCAGTGGCTATGGGATGAGGCTCCTCTGCCTTTGGAAAGAGGAGGGAAGAATGAGAATAACTGCATCTTGTGGTTTGAGTGGCAGCTCCTCCATAGTACAATAAAACACCAGATAGACTGCTAGGTTTTCAATTCTAGTCCCTAACTCCTAGATAGCACCTCTGGATCCACCTGGGCCTAGGGAACCTTCTTGCCCTGAAGGGAAGAATACAGACCTGATTGGCTTTGCAACCAGCTGATTATAGAGCCTCAGGACCTTGTGTGAACATAGGCAGTAGGCAGGGAGTGGTTACAGCAGACCCAGTGCTGTGCTGGCTTCAGTTCTGACAGCACAGTCACACTGGAGGTGGTCACAGGGGTGCTTGTGTCACTCCACCCTCAGCTTTAGGTGACTCAGAACAGAAAGAGATTCTGTTTGTTTGGGAGAAAGTAAGGGAAGAGGACAAGAGTCTCTACCTGGTAATCCAGAAAATTCTCCTGGATCTTGTCTAAGTCCATCAAGGTGGTCCTTTACAAGTCTGCAAGAACCACATCATTACTGGGCTTGGGGTGCTGCTAAAGTAGATATAGCTTAGATCACAATACCCAAGTCCTTTCAAAAAGGATGGTTACAAATAAGCCCAGACAGTGAAGACTACAATAAATATCTAACTCTTCAATGCCCAGACATTGAACAACATCTATTAGCATCAGCGCTATCCAGGAAAACATTACCTCATCAGATGAACTAAATAAGGCAGCAGGGACCCATCCTAGAGAAACAGAGATATGTGAAATTTCAGACAAGGAATTCAAAATAGCTGTGTTATGGAAACTCAAAGAAACTCAAGATAACACAGAGAAGGAATTCAGAATCTTATCAGATAAATTTAACAGAGATTGAAATAGTTAAAAAGAATCAAGCAGAAATTCTGAAGCTGAAAAATGCAATTGGCATAATGAAAAATACATCAGAGTCCTTTACTAGCAGAATTAATCAACCAGAAGAAAGAATGTATGAGCTTGAAGACAAGTTATTTAAAAATACCCACAGGAGACAAGAGAAAAAATAATAATAATAATAAAATGAAGCATACCTATAGGATCTAGAAAATAGACTCAAAACGGCAAATCTAAGAGTTATTGGCCTTAAAGAGGAGGTTCAGAAAGAGATAGACGTAGAAAGTTAATTCAAAGAGATATTAACAGAGAACTCCCCAAACCTTGAGAAAGATATCCATATCTAAGTACAAGAAGACTGCAGAACATCAAGCTGATTTAACCCAAAGAAGACTGCTGAGACCAGCTCAGTCACGGAGACCCTAACCCAGCGGTGCTAGAGGAATTAAAGACACACACAGAGAAATATAGAGGTGTGAAGTGGGAAATCAGGGGTCTCCCAGCTTCAGAGCTGAGAACCCTGAACAGAGATTTACCCACATATTTATTAACAGCAAACCAGTCATTAGCATTGTTTCTATAGATATTAAATTAACTAAAAGTATCGCTTATGGGAAACGAAGGGATGGGCCAAATTAAAGCAATAGGTTGGGCTAGTTAACTGCAGCAGTAGTATGCCCTTAAGGCACAGATCACTCATGCTATTGTTCGTGGCTTAAGAATGCCTTTAAGCAGTTTTCCGCCCTGGGCAGACCAGGTGTTCCTTGCCCTCATTTCCCATAAACCCACAACCTTCCAGTGCGGGCTTTATGGCCATTATGAACATGTTACAGTGCTGCAGAGATTTTGTTTATGGCCAGTTTTGGGGCCAGTTTATGGCCAGATTTTGGGGAGCTTGCTCCCAACAGAAGACTACCTCAAGGCATTTAATAATCAATCTGCCAGAGATCAAGGATAAAGTAGGGATCCTAAAAGCTGCAAGAAAAAATGAGAGCCAATATGCCTAGCAGCAGATTTTTCAGTGGAAACCTTACAGGCCTGGAGAGAGTGGTATGACATATTTAAAGTGCTGAAGAAAAATAACTTTTATGCTAGAACAGTATATTTGGCAAAAAAATATTCTTCAAACATTAAGGAGAAATAATGATTTTCACAGACAAACAAAAGCTGAGGGATTTCATCAACAGTGGAACTGTTCTACAAGAAATGCTTGTAAAGAGAGTACTTGTAAAAGGAGTACTTATAAAGGGAGTACTTCAATCAGAAAGAAAAGAATGTTAATGAGCAATCAGAAATTAAAAGTACAAAACTCTTTAGAAACAGTAAGTACACAGAAAATACAGAATACTATGACACTGAAACTGTGGTGTGTAAATTTCTCTTATTTTAAGTAGAAAGATGAAATAATGAACAATCAAAAGTAATAACTACTGCAACTTTGCAAGACATACACAGGACCATGGACAGACCAATGGAACAGTATAGCGAAAACAGAAACAAATCCACACAGCTATGCTCATTTTCAACAAAGGTGCAAAGAATATACACTGGGGAAAAGAGAGACTCTTCATAAATGGTTCTGAGGAAACGGGATATTCATATGCCGAAGAATGAAAATAGACCCCTATCTTTCATCATATACAAAAGTCAAATCAAAACACATTAAAAACTTAAATCTAATACCTCAAACTATAAAACTACTACAAGAAAACTTTGGGGAAAATCTTCAGGATGTCGGTCTGGGCAAAAGAACATCTTGAACAATATGCCATAAGCACAGGCAACCAAACAAAAATGGACAAATGAAAGCACATCAGGTTAAAAAGCTTCTGTACAACAGAGGATACAATCAACTAAGTGAAGAGACAACCCACAGAATGAAATAAAATATTTGCAAACTACTCATCTGACAAGGGATTAATAACCAGAATATATAAGGAGTTCAAACACCTCTATAAAAAAAACTAATAATCTGATTAAAAATGTAAAAAGGTTTTGAATAGACATTTCTGAAAAGAAGACATGCAAACGGCAAACAGGGATATGAAAATGTGTTCAACATCATTGATCAAAGAAATGCAACTCAAAACTACAGTGAGATATCATCTCACCCCAGTTAAAATGGCTTATATCCAAAAGACAGGCAAATAACAAATGCTGGCACGGATGTAGAGAAAAGGGAACCCTTGTACACTGCTGATGGGAATGTAAATTGGCAAAACAACTAGGGAAAACAGTTTGGAGACTCCTCAAAAAACTAAAAATTGAGCTACCATATGATCCAGCAATCCCACTGCTGAGTATATACCCAAAAGAAAGGAAATCAGTATATCCAAGAAATATCTGCACTCCTAAATGTGTTACAGCACTGTTTAAAATAGCTAAAATTTGGAATCAATCTAAGTGCCTATCAACAGATAAATGAATAAAGAAAATGTGATATATATACATAACAAATTCCTACTCAGTTATAAAAAGAATGAGATCCCATCATTTGCAACAACCTGGATGGATGGAACTGGAGATCATGTAGAGTGAAATGAACTAGGCACAGAAAGACAAACATCACATGTTCTTGCTTATTGTGGGATCCAAAAATTAAAACTATTAAACTCATGGACATAGAGAGTAGAAGGATGGTTACCAGAGGCTGGGAATACGGATGTTTAATGGGCACAAAAAAATAGAAGGTATGAATGAGAACTGCTATTAATTAGTAGGTAGCACAACAGGGAGACTATAATCAATAACAACTTATTTGTACATTTTAAAATAACTAAAAGAATATAATTGGATTGTTTGTAACTCTAAGGATAAATGCTTGAGGGGGTGGATACCCCATTCTCCACGATGTGCTTATTTAATATTACATGCCTGCATCAAAACATCTTGTGTACCCCATAAATATATAACTTACTATACACCCACAAAAATTAAAAGTAAATAAAAAAAAAAAAGTAGCAGATATATAGGCTAAACAAATCTAGAGATCTAATGTACAAAATAAACACTATAGGTAATAAAATTGTACTGTACATAGAATTCATGCTAAATCAGTAGATTTTAGCTGCTCTTTCCACACACACAGTTTTTTCTTCCTATATAAGATTACGTGTATGTTAATTTTCTTCACCGTAATAAATTTTTACTACCTATGTGTATTCCATAACATAACACTGTATGCCTTAAATGTACACAATCAAATTTATTTTAAAAATTAAATCACTGGAAAGTGTTCATCGCATTCAAAATTACTCTTAGATCAAGAGAGTGGCAAAATGAAAATTACAAACTACATAGAACTATTGAGAGTGTGAGAATGAGAAAATAAGGATATACCCTCAGTGTTATGCCTCCAAGGTAGTGTTAAAAAACAAAACAGATTGAAAATTGTTGAACTAAGCTTTCAGTTGGCTAAGAAAGTGCTCAGAAAATTAGGGTAGAATTATTGAAGATTTTTTAAAAGAAATTCATAAACTTAGAATATAGAAAAGTTTATCAATAAAACCTAAAGGTGATTTTTAGAAAGACCAATCATTTTCAAAATTTCAGCAAGTATAATTTGAAAAAGAGAGACACAATAAAACTTAATAATGTTGTCAGTGAAAAGTGGAAATATGAATGAATTTTAAAATATATATATCATGATACATTTTATTATCTAGATGAAAATTGATAATATCTTAAGAAATAATTATCAAAATTGCCTCAAGAAAAATAGAAGATATAGATCTAAAAGAAATTGAAATGTCACTCAAAGTAGTATTCTAAAAACTGTACAACAGTCAGATGAATTTGTTCTGTAGATGTTCCATAAACCTTTAAGAAATAATTCCAATTTATACAAATTATTTCAAAATATATGAAACATTTCCTAGCCCATTCCTCAAAGCTAAACAACACTGACATCAAAACCAGAAAAAGACAGTACAAGGAATGTCAATTATTTATTATTTTTACTAATAAACACATAAACTAATTTTCTAACTTAGCTAACTGAATACCAAAGTGTGTCAAAATAATAATATATAGTGACCAAGTAGGTTTGTCTCCAAGTACAAGTCCAAGAATGGTTTCAATGAAATTAAAGTGAAAAGAGAAAATTTTAACTTAAGTTAAAAATTTTATGATCATTACAAATGATACCAAAAACCATAAATAGTTCTCCTTAATATGCATGTACATAGATATGTATTATACGATATATAGTATGCATATAGATATCTATAATGCATATTTAGAACCATAGATAATTCTCCTTAAGGAGAATTATATATCTATGTACATGCATTATATATCTATGTACATGCATATTAAGGAGAATTATCTATGGTTCTATATATGCATATATATCTATAATACATACATTGATATAAAGAGACACATATCTATATATACATATATAGACCCATGTTTATAATATTTATATATATTCACTATATATTTACATATGTATTAATTCAGTTACAGTCCATTTAAGATATAGAGCAGAAACCACAATAGTTATTTTTACATAAATAATTCAATACAAAGAATTGCTGTCCGACCAGATGTTGAAAAATTGAGAAGGCAAGAGGGAATACTAAAATATCATGGTATAAGCAACACAGGAAGCAGCTACTTAGTGCTGAGACAACAAAGGGAAGAGGTTAGAATTATAACATAAATACTAAACTTAGAAACTTGAGTGGCTTCTCAGAGCTGGGACCTAGACCGCTCAGTAGGGGGCGCTTGCTGGTTGGCGTTGGTGTCAAAAAAAACCCTAAGGAGCTAGTTCTAGGAATGCTGTCAAAACGAAAAACTGGAAATAACTGTTGCTACTGAGACAAACTATAACTGCTGAAATGAAAAGTACTTGTTAGGGTGTCATTAAACAGAACAGGAAGCAAACAGAAAGTGTGTTCCTTCTTCCCCACTCTGCCTTCCAGTCCGCCCCTGGCGCCCTCTAATTGGCAGAGCCTAACAGGGAGCTTGCTGGCAAAAGAGAAATGTGATTTGTAGAATCCCAGGCAGCGTCACAGAGTGTATATGGGTGGGGCTGAAATTAAGGCAATAGCTTAACGCCAGCCTATGTACACATGTATATACCTGGGGGTCACCTTGTACTTCCCATAGCTTGGATTTTTCTCTATACATCCAAATCAAATAGCTTTATTTCTTTTACTGTTTTTTATCATTATACACAAACATATTAAGAAACAAGAATTGCTCAATTTAGATAATTTTAATAGTTGTACTATATGTACATAAATATTATTTTTATAAAACTGAGAATTTAAACCATATTTCCCTTCTTATTTGAATACATTTATTTTAATTTCCCCCTTCATTAGTTCAGTTATTCAAATAATTCATGAATGGGTTTCTTAAAGTCGAGCTCTATGTGCATGTTTAAATAAGGTAAGGGATTAATACAAATGGTATTTACATTAACATACTCTTGAGAGGCTTTTTGTGAATTGTGTGATTTTTAAATCGTTTTTTGTTTGGATTTTTATTTTTTTTGCGCAGGGGCATGTGTAGCGGGTGGGGATTGGGTTTGTTGTTATTGTTGCGGCTGTTTTAGCTGGTTCCTTAGGTTGCAAAGCAGTAAAGTCCCTGGGTAGAAAGGAAAGCGAAGGGTGACAAGAGTCATGAATTCTCAGGGGAAAAAGTCTGCCTATCTAATGGCCTGAGTGCTTTCCTTCTGCCCCTACAAGAGCCCATTTTCAGCAACACTTCTTCCAGACAAGGTGACTCTTCTATTATTCAACCATTCTTCTACATATTGCAATAAACTCAGTTCCCTCCTGCGTTCCTCTTCCTTCCCCATTTCTGTCCCTCACTTTGTCTCCCTCACTCTGTGCCCACTGAGGCTGTGACTGTGGGCTACAATTATCTCTGTGGCATAAAAGAAATTGCTGAACCAGAACATTTGCAAGCCTTTCTTCAACTCACATGTCCTTTAATTATCTCCTTTCACTGCTTCTGTTCACAGCAAAGCTTATCTGAAGCATTATCTACATTAACTTTTTTCTATTTTCTCCTCATACTTATTCTGTTTATCTTAAAAGTTGTGTTATTATGCAGCAATGTTTATTTAAAACCAATGTATATTTCACCAAAGACAATATTCAAATGGCCATTAAACCCATGAAAACATTCTCAACATCCTTAGCCACTAGAGAAATGCCAAAGAAAATCACAATGAGATACCACTTCACATCTAGGGTGACCATGATTTAAGAAACAGATAATAACAAGTATCCATGAGGACACTTGTGGGAATATACAATGGTGTCATCACTCTGGAAAACAGGTCTAACACTCCCTCAGATTAAATATAGAGTTACTTTATGATGCAGCAATTCTACTCCCAGTTACATACCCAGCAGAAATGAAATTATTAATATATGTCCACATAAAAACTTGGTACATGAATGTATATTACAGCAGTGTTCCTAACAGACAAAACGTGGAAACCATTAAATATCAAGTGATGAACGGAAAAGAAACGTGTTATATCCATAGAATGGAATATTATTCAGCAACAAAAAGAAATGAAGTACTGATATGTACTGTAACATGGATGAACCCTGAAAATATTATGCTAAGTGAGAGGAATCAGACACAAAAACCACATATTATACGGTGCTATTTATATGAAATATTCAGCATAGGCAAATCTACAGAGACAGAAAGTAGAATAGTGGTTGCCTAGGGCTGGAGATGTTAGGGATGAGGGGATTGGGATTGACTGCTAATGAGTCCCAAGTTTCTTTATTAGGGTGTTAAAAATGTTCTAAAATGTACTATGGTGGTGGCTATGAGAGTAGCAGGAGGCAGCCAAATACCTCATAGTGAAACCCCACCCCTAAGCCAAAGACAGTTTAAAGCCTGAAAACCAAGCTACAAGTTAAATCCTCAGACTGACTTGAGAATTTGTTTCCCTGTTTGGCATGCTTTCTCTGATTGATCCTCACCCTTCACCTGTTTTACATATACCTACCCTTTCTTAATTGGCCTATACACTCTCATGCCCACGTCTGAGTGGTGTCTTTGTTTTAACCTTTTTTGCATACTCACAAACCAGTCAGCATGCACTCCCCATTCTGAGTCCATAAAAGACCCCAGACCCAACCACATGGGGCAGCAGGTTGGGGGGCCTTCCCACCTTCGGGTAGGGGAACCACCCCCTTCCCCACATACCCTCTCCACTGAGTTCATTTTGCTTAATAAATTCTACTACACTCACTCTCTGGTGTCCGCGTGCCTAATTCTTTCTGGTCATTTGACAAGAACTCAGACCTAGCTGAGCTAAGGAATACAAAGAGTCTATCAGTTACATAACTGTAAATATACTAAAATCCATTAAATTATATGTTTTAAAGGAAATGTATAATGGTAAATGAATTATATCTCAAAGCTGTTACTTTTTTATAAAGGAACAATAAAAAGAATGTATGTATAGTCCCAACATCTAATTTTTTAAAAACCTAAAATTTCTGTCATATCCTCCGTATGCTCTTTGTTTTTTTCTATTGAAACATAGGAGTTATGCATATATTCTGAACATTAATCCTTTGTTGGTTAAAAGTATTGCAAATTTCTTTCAATTTGATGCTTTTTTTTTTACATAATTTAAGGTATCTTTGGACGAAGATAAGGCCTTGATTTTTTAAATCTAATTTAAAATTAGATTTTTACAATCTAATGTATCAGCCTTTTCATTTTGACATTATGCTACATGTGATTACTTAAGAAATTTTCCCCTACCCTGTAAAATATTCTTAAACATTTCTTCTCTAAATATTTTAAAGTTTTGTTTTTCACATCTAAATCCTAAATCCACCTGGAATTGAATTTCATATATGACGTGAAGTAGAGATCCAATTATAAATTTTCTATATAAATAAGCAATGTACCAGGTGACTTAAAAAAAGAATTATGCCGGGCGCGGTGGCTCAAGCCTGTAATCCCAGCACTTTGGGAGGCCGAGACGGGTGGATCATGAGGTCAGGAGATCGAGACCAACCTGGTGAACATGGTGAAACCCCGTCTCTACTAAAAAATACAAAAAACTAGCCGGGCGAGGTGGCGGCGCCTGTAGTCCCAGCTACTCGGGAGGCTGAGGCAGGAGAATGGCGTGAGCTTGCAGTGAGCTGAGATCCGGCCACTGCAACTCCAGCCCGGGAGACAGAGCGAGACTCCGTCTCAAAAAAAAAAAAAAAAAAAAAAATTATTTGCTCACTAATATTCAATGCTACCTTCCCAAAATATTTAATTTCCCTAAATTAACATGTCAATTTCTGAACTTTCTGTTCTATTCCATTGATCTATAAAATCATCGATTCTTAATTATAGCGGCATTATTATAAGCCCTTGATTGATTTTGTTTCTTAAAGCATATGTTGGCTATTCTTGGCCCTCTGTTCTTCCATGTATATATTAGAATCAGCTTGTCTAATCTCATAAAAATTAATGTTTGGGATTTTTATTAAATTGCATTAGACTATATATCAATTTGGAAAGAATTTGGACCTTTATGCTATTGTGTCTTCCTACTTACAAATATGATCTGTCTCTCTTCTTTAACATTGTTGAATACAGTTTTCTAGATTTTCTTCTTTGAGGTCTTGCACATCTTTATTTGATTTACTACTAGGGCCTTAATATATTTTATTGCTCTTGTACATTATATCTTTTAAAATATATTTTCTAATCTTTCATCCTTGTTTATAGATTTGCAGTTGAGATTTATATTTTGTATATCCAATACTGTCACTAAGTTTTCATATTAATTCAAATAGTTTTCCTGTATGTTGTAGAGGACTTTCTGTGAAGTTAATTTTATCAACTTATAAGTAATGACAAAAAAAGTCTTCCTCTCATATTCCAATATATTTTTATTTTCTTGTCTTCCTGAGCATTCTGAGACCTCCAATGTAATACTAAAAAAGAAAAAAGAGAAAGACTGGGAGAGCAAGGAAAAGAGAGAAAAAAGCAAAAAATAAAAACATATGCATGTCTGTCATGTTTTCATTTTAAGGGGAGTGTTTCTACTATTTAATCTTCAAGCATATTTGCTGTAGGCTTTTAGTAAAAATGGCTTTTCAGGTTAAAAACTTTTCCTTCTACTCTGAACTTTCTGATAATTTTTATCATTAATGGATAGAGAAGTTTTTCTCCAGCTACTACAATATTTGTATTTTTTTCTTTAATATCTTCTATTTTTAATGTGACATGTTACTTTTAATGTTAAATCAACTTTGCCATTTTGGTCATGTTTTATATTTTTATGGGAATTCAAACAATAAACCTGTGCCCATGTGCGTTAGAAATTTTTTTGATGTTGTGTAGCAGTCTCAAGTAACCTAGTAGAAAACTGAATCAAAGCCCATAATAAACTATAGCAATAGGTTAACTTTTAAGGAACACCAACTTTTAATACCGTTAAAAATTCACTTAAGAAGCAATCATAAGACAATTTTACTTTACCACGATAAAAGTAAATTTATAAACATTTTGGTCAAATATTGTTTGTGGCCTCAGTGAGGCCAGGAGAATCACTGCTCTGGTCACAGTCTACGCTCTACCAGACCTATCTATTTACCCTCTCCTTAATAAAGCAAAACCTCTGCTTCTCAAATTTTGATTTAGTTTATTATATATTTCCAGACATTTTCTTTTTGGAAAACTATTTTTTCTTCCTTCAAATTACTACTTAAAATTTTTCATAAGTTTTTCTTCTCTGAATATCTCTCTCTGATTCAATTATCCTACTCTTTTCATGAAACTATTCTTATTCTTCAACTATTATTTCTAGTCATTGGAAATGTATTACATTTGGATAATTATTATGTACAATACAGAAATAGCATGATGTCTGACACACAAATTGCATTCGATATATACTAATTATCTAGTTAAATTCTTTTCCCCATTAAATGCAAGCTAGTCACATGCTATGTACAGCATTCACACTTCCCTACACAAAACTATTTTGTTTTGCATGTAATTAACATTCTGTAATATATCCAAAAGCTATTATTCCTCTCCCCCTCAACCACTATGAATACACCAAACATTCTTCTCTTACAGTACTCTGCTTTGCAGCATACTTTTTCCTATTCATTGTTGCAATTTCTACCAGTAAATTGGCCTCTTTATTATACTTGATCAGAGTATAAGACGTTGGACAGCATGTTGGACTACAAGCATCTTGTAATTACAGCCAAGACTTAGATCTGATAAGGAATTATTGTTTGTGCCCAATAAATTTACATTTCAGGTTGCCAGTGAATGGGGAATTTGCTGCCAAGTGTTTTTGAAGCAATGTTTTGAATCTTCTACCAGATACAGACATAATAAAATTAGCATTTGAAAATGTTAGATACTAACATATTTCTACAGAAAGTAAAATCAAGGCTAATAAAACAAAAAGAAATGAGTATTGCCAATTAAAGCCTTTAATAAAATAAAAACTCTAAAGATGACAGCGGACAGTTAAATAATGTGAACTATTAACTGAAATAAGTCACCTCATAACCTGATTTTCAAACTCTGAGTAAAACCATAGGGCATATGATGTCTTTAGGCCATTTCCTGTGCATATATTCTAATATAGTTTGGATTTGTGTCCCCACCAGTATTTCATGCCAAATTATAATCCCCAGTGTTGGAGGAGGCACCTGGTGGGAGGTGAGTGGATCATGGGGGCTGATTTCCCTCTTGCTGTTCTCATGATAGTGAGTTCTCATGAGATCTGGTTGTTTAAAAGTATGTAGCACCTCCCTCCTCTCTCTTCCTCCTGCTCTTGTCATGGAAGACGCGCCTGCTTCTCCTTCACTTTCCACCATGGTTAAAAGTTTCCTGAGGCCTCCCCAGCCACGCTACCCATACAGCCTATGAAACCATGAGCCAATTAAACCTCTTTTCTTTATAAATTACCCAGTCTCCGGTATTTCTTTATAGCCGTGTAAGAATGGACTAGTATACATTCAAAGAGTAATAATAAAGTTGAGAAAAAAAGAGTAGCATACTAGCATGCAGAGCAGAAAAACTACTAATTTTTAAATAGTTTAAAGACTACTTGTAATTGTTCACCTAAAGATTGGCTTTCCCACCCTCCCTTATTATCTCCTTTCTTATGTTTTCTGTCATCAGCCAGTAGCCTACCACATACTACATGCCTTTGGGGTGATTTTTATCAAATATGCCACTGACAGGAGTCAGCCTTCTCTACCTACTCTATAATACATCCCTATGAATTATTCTTGTCTACCTCACTACAAACTCGAACTGTATTTTGATGATCTGTGGGCTTCCAATGCCTCTGTTTCAACAGCTTCCAGTCCTGTTAGTGAGATACAGAGGGGACTGGAGGGGGCCAGAAGCCTTCTCCATTCATGGGTGTTTGACCTCAAGCCCTTCACCCTCCTGGGCCTCAGTGCCTTCACCTGAAAATTAGGAACTTGTACTAATCAGTGCTAGAGTCCCTGAACTGTACCTGCTACAAGCCAATGAGCAGAAATTGGTACAAGAAGAGAGTTTTTTTAATATGAAAAAAAGTAAATGAAACATCCATATTCTTTCATGCTGAGTAGTTCTCCATGTTAACCTCTACATTTATATTCTTAATTCCCTGGGCCTTCTTAGCCCTGCCAATTTTCTTATTATGAAGCCAATTGGCAATTACAGGTATTTCCTGTAGTCACATAATCCCAAACTCTTAAGTTTTCTCTAATTACTATTAGAGTACCAAACAACAGGAACACTAAAGTTACTATTTTCTGTATTGGAGATTCTGAAATCAGTTTATACTTTACATACATGTGAAAGGCCTGTGAGTTTCTTCTTATGAAAACACATTTTGGGTCTGAATAGGGTAAAGCATCAAATAGCAATGTTTCAGTCCAGGTTTGTAGAGAGATGTATAATTTATTATAGAGATTTGACTGCGTAAAATTATGAGAGCTGGTTGCACAGTAAGGATACTAAAAATTGACCACTCTGGCATTATGGGAGGCGGTGGGTGACCTTGACGAGAGTGATTTCAGTGAAATGGCAAGGATGAAACTATAATTGCAATGAGCTTCAGGAAGTACGCAATGCAAAGAAATGGAGATGTGAATATAAGTAATAATTTCAAGGAATTTGGCTGTAGAGCAAGAGAATAATGAGACGTTTACTGGAGGTGAATGTGGATTAAGGGAGTTTTGTTCTCAAAGAAAGAAAATATTGCATGCTTATGCAAAAGACCATGTAAATAGCAAAAATTGCCACTGCAGGATGAAAAGCCAACTGCAGAATGAGCTCCTTGAAAATATCAGATGATGAGAGGTGGTGCATAAGTCAAGGACTAGTCTTACACGGGAGTAGACAATCAATTGCAGCAAGAGGGAAGGTGGAATATGTGGGTACAGATGAGATCTCTGCACCAACCACTTGCCTACATCACCTAAATACATCCTTCAAGTTTCAGCTCAAATGTAATTTGTTCCAGGAAGTGCTCCCTGCCCCTCTAACTGGGGTCCACTGACCTTATCTGTGCGCCTCTACCATCCTGACATAGGGCGTAATACTTCACTTTTAATGATGCAATGACATGGTCCTGTTACACTGGGTAGCTAGTGACATGTGAGCAGGGCAGGAGAGGGACCCCTCAACCCTCCCATACACACACCAGGTGACCATCAGGTGATGACCAAGTGGTTGCTTACTGTCTCTCTAAAATAATAATTAGTTGCAGCCAGTGCCAGGGAACTAATTATTGTGAGGCAGTCTCACAATACATAGGAAAAACCTGAAACTGGTGATCAGCCGCTTCACCCTACAATTTCAGGAATTGGGCAAGTGGGCTCAAGCATGAGCACTAAGGGGCAAAATAGCAGAGCTTAACTGATACACAACCTTCCCCTGGGAATGCGAGACTGGTAAGGGAAGAACGCCTCTAGGAAGCATGCGTATAACTCCAGTAAACACACTGAGTCTATGGCCCCTCCCAAACGCTAGTAGGTCACTGCGCATGCAGACAGCGCACACCCAAGGGAAAAATCAGGAAAGAAGGGACACAAGGCCCCAGAAGTATGCCAACGTATTAAACCCTAAGTCAAGGTCAAACAGCACACTTGGTCTCTCAAGTCACCTGCTTGGCCCTTTCCTTTCTTTCATTCCTGCTCTCTAAAGCTTTTAAATAAACTTTCACTTCTACTATAAAACTTGCTTCTGTCTCTCCTTCTGCCTCATGCCTCCTCCGTCGAATTCTTCTGAGGATGCAAGAGTTGATGTTCCTGCAGACCCTTACAGATCCACTGCCACTAACAGTGCCTTTCCAGGTCCTTCTCACTCACAACTTGGTCATTCTTAGAGCTCCTTGTGCCTCGGCCCTAGCACAGGGTTGGTCCACAGGAGAGAACAGATGTTACTAAAGGGAAGAAAATTAAGCAAGACAGAAGATATAAAGCACTTTGGGAGGCCAAGGAGGGCAGATCACGAGGTCAGGAGATCGAGACCATCCTGGCTAACACGGTGAAACCCTGTCTCTACTAAAAATACAAAATATATATATATATATTAGCCGGGCGTGGTGGTGGGCACCTGTAGTCCCAGCTACTTGGGAGGATGAGGCAGGAGAATGGCATGAACCCAAGGGGTGGAGCTTGCAGTGAGCCGAGATGGCGTCACTGCACTCCAGCCTGGGTGACAGAGCGAGACTCCATCTCAAAAAAAAAAAGGAAAAAATGAAGGAAAACGTGTCACCATTCACTAAAGACTCCATTCAGATAGAAACCATCCCAGGATTTGTATTCCGAAGATGCAGAAATCATGAAAACTAAATTTGTAAAAACTAAATGGAGGTGAGATATGGTAAAGCCTGCTGAAAGAGAATGTGTCACACTTTGGTATTAAGCTGACTTCAAATTCAATTTCAGAGCACCAGACTTCAAAAAAAGAAATTTAAAAGTATCTCACAAAAATATTACTCAAAAGTAACTGTGGTGCTCAAGCAAACAATTTTAGAACATTTTTCAATATCATGCTTGTTTGGAGAGAATCAAAACCAATGTTATCTTGTCATCTGTTCTCCAGATTTTCTTCCCTAGTCATTCCTATGCCTTTCCTATCACCTTCATTTATAAACAATCAAACGTGCTGTCACAGACACTAGACTATAACTTCCAGTTCAAAACAAGTAATGAGGAACTCTCTAAAAAAAGAGAGAGAGAAAGTGCATCACCACTGACTGCAGGCAATGTAAAAAAGGAGGCAATAGAATTGGGCTAGAATGTTCTCTTGGGTACCCTCCCTTAATATAAAATTGTAACCAGCCAACAGATTCTTCCTGGCCACTGAATAGACAAAACCAACTCAGGAGATCACGGCATTGCAATGAAGAAAGAGTTTAATTGACACAAGGCCAGCCACACCGTGTGGGAGACAGAGTTGTTACTCAAATCAATCTCCCAGAAAATTCGGAGGCTATGGTTTTTCAATAATAGTTTGGTGGGCCAGGGAGTCCGCTTCTGGGCGGGGCCACAGGACTGGTCAGAGGGAGTGGGGAGGTCCAGGTGAAGCTATTGGTTATCAGAAATACAAACACCTGAAAAAACATCTCAAAAGGCCAATCTCAGTTCCTACAATAGAGATGTTATCTGCAGCAGTAATTGGGGGAGTTGCAAATCTTGTGACTTCTGGAATCATGGGGGGTAATCCTTTAGGTCAACACCTTAGCAGAATTCAGGTTGCTCATCCTCCTACCTGGTTGTCTTTTATCAGCTGTACCAAGGGGTTTTGTTTGGGGGAAGGGTTATTATCATTTAAACTGTAAAATAAATGTCTTCCAAAGTTAGCTTGGCCTAAGCCTAGGAGTGATTAAGGGCAGTTGGAAGGTAAAAAGGCAAGATGGGAGTTAGACAGATCTCCTCACTATCATGGTTTTCTCACTGTTTTAATTTTTGCAAAGGCAGATTCAGAATTGGCTTTGCAATCTGCAAGAAGACGTGGGTTCTGCAATAAATAAGCAATCCTAAATCTCTCTTGCTTCTCCTAAGAGGGATAGTACACTCCAAGCCCAGAAAACCTGCTTCCTCTGAATTCCTCCTGGGGCAGAAACCAGGCCTCTGACTTTGGGCAAAGAATACAGAATTATTCATCTGACTCATGTTTTTTGGAGGCCATCAAGTAGTTATTACCTTCCCTTTCTCGCCCACCATCCCCACCTGGCTCTTACCTAAAATCCTTCCAGTAAATATTTCTTTCTTACTATTTCAGAAGTCAGAATTTCTCTGTGCCAGTGTTTCCTAAACATGCCCAACTATCTGAGTCACCTGGTATGCTCCCTAAAATCCAGATTCTACCAGGACTCTCCCTTGGAGATTATGAATCAATAGGTCTGGGATAGGACCCAGGTTGCTCCATTAAAATGCAAATGCCCCAGAGGAGAGATAATAGCTTAAGCTCTTGTTTTATTCATTTCATTTATACCTCCTGTCTTTTAAAGACTTTGAAGTGGCTAGTCGCAAGGTGGCCTAAAAGTAACTTCACAAGATTCACAGTGTGACAAGAGGCATCCCAAGCTGTCACTGTCCTACTGGGTAACCACGGAAGCATTGTGCACCTCAACATGCCCCCTCAGTGTGAGCAGGAAGGAAGAACTCCGGGCCAGAAATCAAGCAACAGTGGAATCCACTCTCAGGCTCTTCATCATTGGCTGTTTGTGAACTTTGTAGCTTATTTAAGATTCTGGGCTAATATTTTTTTTTAACTATAAAGTGTTGAATTTGATGATCTTGGAGGGTGGCTGCCTACCTTATACATAGAACAGGTGCATTCATCCTGACCTCTCTCATGAGGCTTCTAGGAAAAAAATTGCTAAATCTGATAGGTAACTATTCCCTTAGGGACCCTTCTCTGAGGAAATGCAAGAATGAAACTTTCCATTTTGTCATTTATTACAGATTTAATTTTGTTCCCCAAAAAGACACGATAAAGTTCTAAACCCCAGTATCACAGAATGTGATCTTACTTAGAAATAGGGTCATTGAAAATGTAATCAAGTTAAGGTGAGGTCATATAGAATTAGGGTGAACCCGAATCCAATACTGGGTGTCCTTCTAAGAAGAGGAAAATTTGGACACAGAGACTCTAGGAAGATGACCACATGAAGATGGAGGCAGAAATTGGGGCGAGGCATCTATAAGCCAAGGAACATCAACTATAGCCTGCCACCATCAGAAACTAGAAAGAGGCAATGGAGGAATTTCCCTAGAGCCTTCAGATAGAGCATGACCGTACCAACACCTTGATTTCAGACTTCTAACCTCTAGAACTGGGAGAGAATAAATTTATGTTGTTTTAAGCCACTCAGCTTGTGATACCTTTATAGTCGCCCTAGGAAACACCAACTACCTAATAAAATATAAGCATAGAATTGTGATGCTTGGAACTATATTTTACTTAAAGCTAACACTCATCTGTTTAGCGGTCCCTCCTCTTAAAAAAAAGGAAAGAAAACAGAAAAAAAAGTATCAAGAAAGCAACA
The DNA here is from genome assembly GCF_024542745.1 of Macaca thibetana thibetana. NCBI lineage: Eukaryota > Metazoa > Chordata > Mammalia > Primates > Cercopithecidae > Macaca > Macaca thibetana. Next base: position 111,997,121 of record NC_065585.1, read on the forward strand.
TGTCCTGCCTCTGCCTTCCATTATCACGACTTCCTCTCACTGTGACATTGAAATAAAATGTTAACACACCTCTCCAGCAGTTTACAAACTGTAGAAAAGAAAGGGAATGCATGTGGAAGTCAAAACATTCAACATGCTAACTGACTGCAAAAATAGCTTTATATAATTTATTAGACAGAAACGAGATTTGGTCTTGCATATGTGGCTACCAGACAAAATATCTAATGCTGTAGGACACAAAAAGAAATACTCTGGAGTTTGCTTTCATTTTACCCATTATAATTCAGAATTTGTTGTATTTTTCATCCAAATGGACTTATTATGGAGGATCTCTGAGGAGTCTTCTGTCACACTCACACACCTAAAACCCAGGAACAAAGAATGTTTCCGGGCAGTCAGCCTTGTGTATAACCAGTCTTATTTCAGTCATTGTGGAAGCAACTAAAATATCACAAATAGACCAGGAAAGTGGAGAAAAATACGGTCCATGCTGGACTTTCTATATATCATTGTTTTCTCTCTATGAGTGTTGACTGCATGTCACCAAATTTTCCAAAGACAGAGAGAAATGAACTATTGCCTCTGCTTCTTGAACTACTGGACGACTCACTTGCTGAGAAATCAATGTTCCTGTACATCTGACCTTTCAAATAATATTAGGGAGTGTCCTTTGTAAGACTTTCCTCCAGGAAACAAATAAACATTGGCAGGTGAGATAAAAGAGGTATAGAGGAAGGCAGTGTGATCATAAGGAAGATGCTGGAAAGTGGGCAGGACTCTTCATGCCTCTGTCAGTTTTATACGTGATTCATCAGGAAAGCCCTGATTCTTTTTAGGTTGGTTACTTGATAAGAGGATTGATTTCAAAGAGTTTATGTTAATCAGCTCTTAGGAAAATTTTAAAGAATAATAAAATATTTGTGCTAATAAAAATCCACACTAATAAGCCAGAAGTCCAGTGTCCCCAGCTCATGGAGAAATTGTACTGGTGAATTTACCCAGGGACACAAAGTAATACTTCATTTGACTTTTATTTCTGACTTCAGATTTGGCAGACTAGTCCTATTAGTTAGGATTCAGATCTAACAAAAATCATCACATCAGTGTAAGTCATAATTAGGCAATTACAGCTTCTAATGGCATGATTGTTCATATTTATACTGATAGCACAATTAGACCTAATTACATTAGGGGTTCAAAGATACTAAAGATTTCTAATTTTTTTCAAAGTCCTCATCACCCACAAGTCATTCTAAGGTCATTTACGTTGTTTTTAACCTATAAGATAAAATATGTCTGTAGTCTTCTCCATATTTCTTAATACACAGAATGAGTCAAAATAAAAAATCTGCACAAACATAAAGCCTTTGCCCTGGGTTCCCACCACGACTTGACAGAGACACACACACAGAGTCCAGGGCCATCCCATTAATGACCTTTGCCATTTGATTTTTCCTGCTAACCTATCCCTTTAATACAGACATGTTATTTTTACTACAAAACATTGGAATCTTTAAGTACAAAAGAAACACTAGGCATAGAGTAACTCAGTTCCGTATTCATTAACATAATATTCAACAGTCTGAATCTTCCTCAGTAGGCTGCTTCTTCCTAGGGTGTCTTACGGCACCTTTTTCTTTCTTGCTAGTTCACCTCCCTCCCTTAGGCCAACCCTAAGCTGAATTCTCCATCTTATCCTCTGGGCTTCAGAAAAAATAAAAATCTTATATGTAAGAAACACATGCCCACTAAGCAAATTAAGGATGAAACTCTTGCTTCAAAGATATTTGAGACATAACTCCAGCATTTCTTTATCTTGCATATTCTGTCCATTTGTACCCTCCTTCTGCCCTGGACACACAAGTTTGATCATCATATTATTCAAAAAATTATTTTATAGACTGGAATTTACCACACTCTGTCTTCAAAGAACCACACGTTCACATGTCAAGGGAATTCTCATGTAACTTGTACCTGTCATGTGTCATATTATTTTTAATCAGACAGTAGATAAGAACATGGGCTCTGTAGCCAAACTGATCTGGGTTCAAGTCTCAGTTCTGTCAGTTACTATCTGTGTGATATCTGGTACCTTACTTAACTAGTCTGCTCCTTGGTTTCCTCATATATAAAGCAAGGATAAATTTATGTGTCTCTCTTATAAGCCTGTTACAGAGATTCACTGGGATCATGTGTGTAAAGCAGCCAGCACAGTGCCTGATATACAATAAGGCTAATGAATGTTAATGATGATTATTATCATAAATGAAGCACTCAAGTGTGCTCATCAGTATCACCATACTTATCATCTCTTATCATCAATATCATTGTTATCATCACCTTCATTATCAAATATTACATTTGAAATCTATTGTAGATATTGAATAGAAGACCCACCCTTCAAAATAAGGAAATGGGGCTTATGATGCTGATGTTTTGTCTTCTTCAAGAGTTATCTCTATCTTTTCCTTTGTTTCTGTATAGTTTTGATACATCAAAAAGTCATGCCTTTATTATAAGTACCCATTCCTCTCTGCTCCGTCACAAATTATTTGTAATGAATAATTACATTTAAAACCAACATTATGAAAACCAACATTATGGGATGAAACTAGAAATGGATGCTCTCACTGGCTAGATATTTCTGGGAATTTCTGCTGGATAGGAAGGGCAGGATGAGATTGAAGAAAGGGCCTGTGTACACCTTCCCTATTGTGAAACAGAGCAGCTTATCATGGAAGTCTATGAGGGGGAGAGTCTATTAGGCCCCAGATGAATTTAGAAGAGTTGAGAAGGGCATTGGGAACAGGTTATTGGACACTGGGGAGACAGCCATGTGGTGTCCTTTGAGTTTTTCTGGAGTTAGATTCCACTGGCAATACTGAGAGACTCAGTGATACCTTCTTGAAATTGGCAGCCCCAAAGCAGGCAGAAATTTAAAAATTAGAAACTCTGCCTGAGATTTCCCTCTGGAATTGGAGTCAAGATAAGCAGAGGAGGACATGGAGTAGAAATATATGAGGCAGTATAGAGAGGAGAATGAATTTCCTGAGTAATTCATCTATAAGTGTGCGGTATTGTTAAAACTTTATGTGATGACTGTATAGGGCATTCCGACCTTCTGAATTTCCACTTCTCACCTCATTCAAGACTCTGCGGACTTTGAAGCTAAGGGTACTTCTAAAAATGAGTGAGAGGTACACATACAAACATTAGCCTACCTCAATTCCTACTTGATTAGTGTCAGTATTGAGCCTCCTTCTCTTAAAAAGAGCAAATCCAAAGTATATGAGAAAATAGTGGTGTCCAAAATAAGTGAGTCATTGTTTAATAAAAAAAAAAGAGATGGAATATCTCCTTTTAAAATAAGGTACTCCAAAAATCAGAAGAAATGTTTAGAAAATATTAGATTCTCTTCTAAAAGTGTTCAAGAAGTCATGGCATCTCTGCAGCTGGGAAATACAAAGGAAGACTTAAATCAGAAAGATCTGAGTGAGGTCAACAAACATAATGCCAAACTAACAACTGGATGATGGCAGTAAGAAAGACATGCAGGAAATGAGTGATGGAGAAGATAAACTCAACAAATTCTCCCAGAATTAGCAGAAGATAAAGACATGAACAAAAGGAGGTAGAAGATACATAAAGAATAATTGTAGAAGGTGTTATCTCCCATAAGAGTATGCATCACAAAACAAAATAATAGAATCAATAATCAGAGAAATAACAAGAAAATTGTTCCCAATCTGAAATTTATACTAGAATAAAATTTTGAATGTATTTTTTGAGGCTTAGGAAAAACTTCATGAAAAGAAACTAGACAACCAGACTTACACAAGCTTAATCAGGTAGAAATATCAAATTTCAGAGATGAAAGAATCCCACAAGTACTCTGAGAAATATTTATTCTTCACAAAGGAATAAAAATCAGCATGAAAAATATTAGATTTTTCATAAAAGATTAATAATCAGCCTGGCCATGCATTTGTTTTCCTTAATATAAAACACTAGAAGACACAGGAGTAACATTTCTAGAATTCTGCTGAAAAGAATATGGTATCCAAAAATTCTATACATTCTTAGACATGCTAGAACTCAAAATTGAATTCTCACACTATATGTCATTCTTAAATGAGCTTCTTGAAGATATTTTCCTCAACAGTAAAAGAATAAGACAGGCACCATGGCTCATGTCTATAATCCCAGCACTTTGGGAGGCCAAGGCAAGAGGATCACTTGAGCCTAGGATTTTGAGATCAACTTGGGCAACATGGTGAAAGCATGTCTGTACAAAAAAATAGAAAATCTTAGCTGTGCATGGTGGTGTACACTATAGTAACGGCTACTAAGGAGGCTAGGGTAGGAGGGCAGCTTGAGCCCAGGAGTTTAAAGCTGCAGTGAGCTATGATTGTGCCATTGTACACCAGTCTGGGTGACAGAGACCCCATCTCTACAAAAAATAAACAAAATTAGCCACACTCAGTGGTGCATACCTGTAGTCCTAGCTACTCAGGAGGCTAAGGCAGGAGGATCACCTGATCCCAGAAGTTCGAGGCTACAGTGAGCTATGATCACATCATTGCATTACAGCCTGAATGACAGAGCAAGATTTGTCTCTAAATAAATAGTAAACATTTACAACTGAGATCACTGAAATGGCATTTTGAATCAATAGAGAGAGTTACAATCCAAAACAGTGTCTGGGTAGCATTCTCCAACCCATTCTTTCCAACCAACCATTAAATACTCACAAAGGCACACCCAAGAGAAAAAAGAAATGAAGCTCTCAAAAACTCTGAAATCTAACACTGACAGATAATTCAAAGCCAAAATGCAGGATAAATAGAAATTAATCATAAGACAGTAGAAGTTAAATTGAGGAAAATTCTACTTAAAATTCTGTTCCTGACTTCACACAGCATCATTACATGAAATAGAAACAGATGCAAAAAAATTTAAATGTGTCCCCATACTCAAGGATCCAACACCTGTGCTAGCCAGAAAACAGGTTAATTATTTCTCTCCACATCTTAGATATTGCTGAGTTAGGCAAAAGGTGTAGTTTTTCATACAAACCATTGCATGATTTTTTTCCCACTATCTTTCCACATAGAAGGTTCTATGAAGTCTGGAGAACTAATGGGCAGAAAATAGAGAATAGAGCTTTCAGAGAGGTGTACTTTCCATTAAGAAGACAGCAATATATACAGAGGGAGAAAACAGCATCCTAATAACCACACATACCTCTCAAGAAGTAGAGGTTTTCCAGCACTTAGAAGAAGATAAAACCACAGTGGAACAAAAGAGCACTAGGAGTAGATTTGCTTACAAATGAGAATTAAACTGGGAACTGCACAAACCAACTAGCCTTTCAATTATGGATTTAAAGTACAAATTCCAAGATCACATCAATAGACCAAGGGCCACACACACACATTCTAACGAAAAATAAGTATAGAGAATCTTTGTTTGTCAAAAATATATTTTGTCAATCTTTGATTGGAAAAATATAAAATTGTAACAAATAAGAAATATAATGGGGTAAGTTAAATAGAGTCACTTCCAAAAAGTATATCTTTAAAAGTTTTCAGAAGAGAATTTTAGGAAACTATATGCTATTCTTTAAAGAAAACAGAATTATGAGTTTTTTTAAATGAATAAGGCGATAATGGAACAAGATTATTATAAGCAATAAGAAAGATTAGTTCAGATATGAAAAATATAAAAACAAGGAACCCAAGAAAACTAAACATGAGAGAAATAATTTCTTAATGTAAATTAATCGATATGGAGGATAATGAAAAAATAGATGGAGAAGAAATTCAAATCAAAACTGTGAAAGTCAAGCTCAAGAAGACATGTCAGCATAGAAAAAAGATATAAACAGATTAAAATAATTGGAGAAAATATGGATAATATACAAGATGAAGAAAAAGGAGACATCATATGGATAATAGTTGTTTCTGAAGAAGCCAGTAAAAAAGAAGAAATATAGTAAGTGAATCATTAGAAGAAAATCTAAATTTACAGAAATCCAGTATATATAAATCAAAAAAGATTGCTATCCCAAGAAAAATCAATAAGAAGAAATGTTATACCTAATGACATTGTCATAACATTTTTGAATTTTTGAATAGTAATTACAATAATAGTGATAGAATTTTTTTTTTTTTTTTTTTTTTGAGACAGAGTCTCGCACTGTCACCCAGGCTGCAGTGCCATGGTGCGATCTCAGCTCACCGTGAGCTCCGCCTCTCAGGTTCATGCCATTCTCCTGCCTCAGCCTCCCAAGTAGCTGGGACAACAGGCGCCCACCACCACGCCTGGCTAATTTTTTCTATTTTTAGTAGAGATGGGGTTTTACCATGTTAGCCAGGATGGTCTCAATCTCCCAACCTTGTGATCTACCCGCCTCGGTCTTCCAAAGTGCTGGTATTACAGGTGTGAGCCACTGCGTCCAGCCAGAATTCTTTATTTAGCTACCTCTACCCATCACTTTGGGAAGCAGAAATGGGAGGATTACTTGAGGCCTGGAGTTCAAGACCAGCCTGGGAAACATAGTGAGACCCTACCTCTACAAAAGCAAAATTAATTAGCTGGATGTACTCACGAGGCTGAGGCAGGAGGGACACTTGAGTCTGGGAGTTCAAGGTTAAAGTGAGCTATAATCATGCCACTGTACTCCAGCCTGGGCAACACAGCAAGACTCTGTCTCTAAAACAGTAAAAACAAAACACAAAACCCCATAACTAAATGGAATAAAATTCAAGCTGTTATTCAAATTCAAAGTAAAAAAAAAAGTCAGCTGTGCAACAGCTCAGAAAACATACTTCTCTTTTAAGAAATTACTCAAAGACATACTCCAACTGACTGAAAGAATAGAATTAACAGAGTCCTTTAAGATCAGTTAAAAACACATATTAAACCTAAGAAAAATGTTAATGTCTGGGAATAAAATTGAATGCAAAGCAAAATATGTCCCCAAAGAGAAGATATATAATGTAAAAATAATATCGTTAGTAAAATTATCAGTATCTAAATTACAAAAGAGTATCAGTGTAAAAGGCAGAATTCAGAGAAGAGAGTGAATATTGTGGAACTGGAGAAATAAAAATAAAAGTATCCTAAACTTCTTATGTCAAGGGGAAACACCCCCCAAAAAATGCTTGGAGCATCATGTTAAACATAGTTGAAAAAACGTTTGAGTAACCACCCATGGAATGGAAATGAAATATGTTTCCCAAACAAGTTTAGCAATATAACAGCAAGGAAGCCAGACAGGAAATAAAGAAACTTTAAGGAAGCATTTGTTTAATATATACATTTATTTTATAAATAATAAATAAATAATATTCTTTAATATAAATGCCTCAAAACAGAAGCATTTATTTAATATAAATTTAAAAAACAGAACACTAACTATAGCAAATATAAAAAATTTATGTCTATCCCAAACCTCAGAATGTGACCTTATTTGGCAATAGGGTCTTTGCAGATATGATTAGCTAAGATAAATTCATATTAAATTATCAGCTATAAGCGGGGTGCAGTGGTGCATGCCTGTAGCCCCAGCTACTCAGGAGGCTGAGGCAGGAGGATAACTTGAGTGCAGGAATGCTTGAGTCCAGCCTGATCAAGACTCTTATCTTCAGTGTGTGTGTGTGTGTGTGTGTGTGTGTGTGTGTGTGTGTGTGTAAATTACAACTATATATATTTCTAATATAAATATATGTGTTACATATATATATTTAAGCTACAACTTTGATGTTAGAAAAATGGGCACTATATATATTTCCCAATAAAGAAGCAAATGCTCTGTTATTTGATTACAAAATTGAGGAAATGGGGAGTCAAGTCTGTTTTTTATTATTTTAAGTTCTGGGATACATGTGCAGAACGTGCAGGTTTGTTACATAGGTATACATGTGCCGTGATAGTGCACCTATCAACCTGTCATCTAGGTTTTAAGCCCTGCCTGCAATATTTGTCGTAATGCCCTCCTTCCCCTTTCCCTCCACCCAACAGGCCCCCGTGTGTGATGTTCCCCTCCCTGTGTCAATGTGTTCTCTTTGTTCATCTCCCACTTATGAGTGAGAACATGCAGTGTCTGGTTTTCTGTTCCTGTGTTAGTTTGCTGAGAATGATGGTTTCCAGCTTCATCTATACTTCTGCAAAGGATAAGAACTCACTCTTTTTTATGGCTGCATAGTATTCCATGGTATGTATGTGCCACATTTTCTTTAACCAGTCTATTATTGATGGGCATTTGGGTTGGTTGCAAGTCTTTGTTATTGTGAATAGTGCTGCAATAAACATACATGTGCATGTGTCTTCATAGAATTTATAATCCTTTGGGTATATACCCAGTAATGGGATTACTGGGTCAAATGGTATTTCTGGTTCTAGATCCCTGAGGAATCTCCACAATGGTGGAACTAATTTACACTCCCACCAATAGTGTAAAAGTGTTCCTATTTCTTGGGGAGTCAAGTCTTAAATATACAATTGAAGCAACTAAAACATGCTGAATCAAAATGATACTTAAAAAAAAGAAGAATGGACCTAGGTTTTTCAGTGAAAGAAAGAAAAATAAAACTGGTCAAATATTAACATCAGGTCAATAAATGCCATATGAAATACAACCAATTATAATAATAGCATACAAAATAATTCTAATAATGATACAACTACCATAAGTCTTGGCATTCCTTGGCTTGTCGATGTGTCATTTCAGTCTCTTCTGCCATCTTCACATGGTGTTCCTAACTATATGGACCTCTGTGTCTCTCTCTGTTTTCACTGGCCTATTAAAAAGACATCAGTCATTGGATTTAGGACCCATCCTAATCCATTATAACCTCATCTTAACTACAGTCATGCTTCACTTAACGACAGGGATACGTTCTGAGAAATGTGACTCAGGCGATTTCTTCGTTGAGTGAACATCATAGAGTGAACTCACACAAACCTAGAGAGTGTAGCCTTCTGCAGATGTACGCTATATGGTAGAGCCTATTGCTTCTAGGCTACAAACTGGTAGAGCATGTTACTGTGCTGAATACTGTAGGCAATTACAACAAAACGGGAAGTATTTGTGAATCTAAACATAACCAAACATAGAAAAGGTACAGTAAAAATACAGAGTAAAAGATAAAAAATAGTACACTTGTATAGTCCACTTACCATGAAAGGAGCTTACAAGACTGGAAGTTGCTCTGGGTGAGTCAGTGAGAGAGTGGTGAGTGTATGTAAAGCCTAGGACTTGACTGTACACTACTGTAGACTTTATAAACACTATGCCCTTAGGCTAGAACTAGATTTATAGAAAATATTTTTCTATCTTAAATAACAAATTAAACTTAGTTTATTGTAACTTTTCAACTTTAAATTTTCTAAACTTTTTGACTCTTGAAATAACACATAAACACACCATACAGCTGTACAAAAATATTTTCTTCTTTCTTTATCATCTTATTCTATAAGCTCTTTTCTGTTTTTAAGATGTTTTTTCCTTTACTTTTTAAATGTTTTTGTTAAAAACTAAGACATAAACACACACATTAGCCTAACCCCTACAGGGTTAGGATCACCAATAGCACTGCCTTCCGCCTCCACTTCTTGTCCCACTGGATGGTCTCCAGGGGATAAAACACACATGGTGCCGTCATCTCCTGTGATAACAATGCCTTATTCTGGGTACTCCTGAAAGATCTGCCTGAGGCTCTTCCTGAGAAGGTGTCACTTTTTTCAGGAATATGTTCATCATGGTTTCTTAGTTTGTTTCTTTTTTCATCATAGATTATCTGCCTGGGAGTAGATAATGCACCCTGGAGATTTCTCTCTATTAATGAAAACCTTTTGATGTTGAAGTCCATATTTTCAAACTTTTTAAGAAGCTTATTGAGGTCTGCAAAACTTCTGCTAAACCCTTCATGGTGAATTTTCTTGGGAGCTCTTCTTTTTCTTCTCCTGCAATTTTCTTTTCTCTTGCCTCTTCTTCAGCTATGCTTTCCTGTTCCATTGTAATCTTAGGGGACCACCGTCATATATGCAGTTGTCATTGACCAAAATGTCATTATGAGGTTCATGATGATGTATAAGAAGACTTTGCTCCGAAGAGACACAAGAACCCACTCTGTGCACCACAATACCCAAATGTTCACATCATTAACCCATTCTGCAGAATAGGAATCTTTAAGATGAAAACACACAATACTGCACCCAACCTTTATTTGGTTGATAATCAAGGTGGGGAGAGAAGCCAAGACTCCAATCACCTGTCTTGTAACAATTTTAAAACAGTGTCCCATTGCATATTAAACATCTCTATTGTACTGAAGTTCAGGAAACTAATTACAATCACTCTGGCTTTTGTGATTCATAAACCTAATGCTCTTTCAGCATCATTTTGACTGAGCAGATTTTCTAACCACAGTTTAATAGCAAATGGCATTTAAATAACAATCTCAAAAGTCTTTCCAACATCTCCAATTAAGGTGAAATAAATTGGCTCTTAAAATTAGAGGTTCTGCTTTTACAGGCTGTGAGATATCTCACTGGTTTCTGATATCTTAACTACGAAGGAAAATTACAATTATTAATACTCCATATTCATCTTGCTCCTAGCTCATTAAAATATTTCTACTACAACTTAAGCAACCTGCCTGGTCACATACTTTAACTTAGATTATCCTCTTGTGGTTTGGCTTGGCTTTTATTCATTTTTTTAATTAGTAATTTTAGCTCTTATTAGGTCTCTGGGTAAAGCTATGAGATTTGGTTTTTTTAATCTCTGCAGTGATCAAGATTTTCACGTTACCATCACTAGTTGATATTTATTCAATTCTAGGCTCTGTTACAACAAACAAGAGACAAGTCTCCCCCATACCTTTATATTCTAAAAACAAAATAATCAGATCATTTTATAGTATCTCTGTGACTTTTTGGTGCTTGTAATTTATTAAGTGAACATAGTCCCTTATCCAAAATCAACTCTTTAGCAAAGACATCTCATTGATAAACCAGCAGGCTTGAGCTTTGATCCAGGGGACCCTGTTTGATTATGCCTATACTTACTCCAAGTTTACCTCAGTCAATCTTTGTTTTTTCTTTAAAACAATATAAATGGAGTTCTTTCCTAAAGCTTTGAAAACAAAATAATTAGTTAGCACAAACCAAAGCAGCAACCCAGCCAGTTTATTTGAACATACTGATTTTATACACACACACAAGAGGCACATGTCTGCTGCTAATCTCTCTTCTGTAGGAAGGTTAATATCTTTGCAGCCACATTCCATCAAAGCTATTTGCTACCTTCAAGCTCTCCAGGAGTACAACCTCTGTGCATGGAGTGACCAGGAATTAGAAGTCATTTGAAAATACAAGAAACTCCCACGCTGAGTTCTCTCTCTGTGTGCATTTTCTGCCAGATTCAACCCAGATTGATTTCCCTGCTGCTTCTCTGGCCTCTTCCCTATATGATCAGACATTAACTTTCTGATTCTCTCTTCTGTTTTTGGTTTTGTTTTTTTTTTTTCTCTTTCCAGGTTTGTTTTGTTTTGTTTTGTTTTTGTTTTGAGATGGAGTCTTACTCTGTCGCCAGGCTGGAGTGCAGTGGCGTGATCTCGGCTCACTGCAACCTCTGCCTCCCAGGTTCAAGTGATTCTCCTGCCTCAGCCTCCCAAGTAGCTGGGATTACAAGCACACACCACCACACCCAGCTAATTTTTGTATTTTTAGTAGAGAAGGGGTTTCATCATGTTGACCAGGATGGTCTCAATCTCTTGACCTTGTGATCTGCCTGCTCAGCCTCCCAAAGTGCTGGGATTACAGGTGCTTTTCCCAAGTTTTTACTTAGCTCTTATTCCGTCCTCACTTGTATTGTTTCCTACAGGCTGCTTATAATTCTTGACTGGTTCAACCTCCCAAGTTTCCACCATTTGGACATAGACTTTTACTTATGACCCAGCCATATCCATGTATCTCTTCCTGCTCCAGCACTTCTGAAGGCACGGACACTCTAACAGAAGGCCAGAGCCAGGATCCAGCTCTGCTCCTTATTCTCTATTTATTTCTTTTGTATCAGCATTTCCTGATTCTTTTTCATCTTTTTAAGTTCCTTAAAGATAGGTTCCCAACATTATACAGTTTCTGGCAGTATAATGGGATAGATATACAGATAACTGATAGATGATGGATGGACAAATGATAGACAGATGATAGATATAATAGAGATAGAGTGATAGATGGATTATTGGTAGATGATGGATGGATAAATGATAGGAAGAAGATAGATAGATAGATAGATAGATAGATAGATAGATAGATAGATAGATACATCAAAATTTGAGAAAGGTCTCAGTTAATTTAGAAAGTTTATTTTGCGGGGGGACGGAGCAAGATGGCCGAATAGGAACAGCTCCAGTCTCCAACTCCCAGCACGAGCGACACAGAAGACCGGCGATTTCTGCATTTTCAACTGAGGTACTAGGTTCATCTCACTGGGGAGTGCCGGACGATCGGTGCTGGTCAGCTGCTGCAGCCCGACCAGCGAGAGCTGAAGCAGGGCGAGGCATTGCCTCACCTGGGAAGCGCAAGGGGAAAGGGAATCCCTTTTCCTAGCCAGGGGAACTGAGACACACAACACCTGGAAAATCGGGTAACTCCCACCCCAATACTGCGCTTTAAGCAAACAGGCACACCAGGAGATCATATCCCACACCTGGCCGGGAGGGTCCCACACCCACGGAGCCTCCCTCATTGCTAGCACAGCAGTCTGTGATCTACCAGCAAGGCAGCAGCCAGGCTGGGGGAGGGGCGCCCGCCATTGCTGAGGCTTAAGTAGGTAAACAAAGCTGCTGGGAAGCTCGAACTGGGTGGAGCTCACAGCAGCTCAAGGAAACCTGCCTGTCTCTGTAGACTCCACCTCTGGGGACAGGGCAATAGCAAACACAGCCGAAACCTCTGCAGACGCAAACCACTCTGTCTGACAGCTTTGAAGAGAGCAGTGGATCTCCCAACACGGAGGTTGAGAGCTGAGAAGGGACAGACTCCCTGCTCAAGTGGGTCCCTGACCCCTGAGTAGCCTAACTGGGAGACATCCCCCACTAGGGGCAGTCTGACACCCCACACCTCACAGGGTGGAGTACACCCCTGAGAGGAAGCTTCCAAAGCAAGAATCAGACAGGTACACTCGCTGTTCAGAAATATTCTGTCTTCTGCAGCCTCTGCTGCTGATACCCAGGCAAACAGGGTCCGGAGTGGACCTCAAGCAATCTCCAACAGACCTACAGCTGAGGGTCCTGACTGTTAGAAGGAAAACTATCAAACAGGAAGGACACCTACACCAAAACCCCATCAGTACATCACCATCATCAAAGACCAGAGGCAGATAAAACCACAAAGATGGGGAAAAAGCAGGGCAGAAAAGCTGGAAATTCAAAAAATAAGAGCACATCTCCCCCGGCAAAGGAGCGCAGCTCATCACCAGCAACGAATCAAAGCTGGATGGAGAATGACTTTGATGAGATGAGAGAAGAAGGCTTCAGTCCATCAAATTTCTCAGAGCTAAAGGAGGAATTACGTACCCAGCACAAAGAAACTAAAAATCTTGAAAAAAAAGTGGAAGAATTGATGGCTAGAGTAATTAATGCAGAGAAGGTCACAAACGAAATGAAAGAGATGAAAACCATGACACGAGAAATACGTGACAAATGCACAAGCTTCAGTAACCGACTCGATCAACTGGAAGAAAGAGTATCTGCAATTGAGGATCAAATGAATGAAATGAAGCGAGAAGAGAAACCAAAAGAAAAAAGAAGAAAAAGAAATGAACAAAGCCTGCAAGAAGTATGGGATTATGTAAAAAGACCAAATCTACGTCTGATTGGGGTGCCTGAAAGTGAGGGGGAAAATGGAACCAAGTTGGAAAACACTCTTCAGGATATCATCCAGGAGAACTTCCCCAACCTAGTAGGGCAGGCCAACATTCAAATCCAGGAAATACAGAGAACACCACAAAGATACTCCTCGAGAAGAGCAACTCCAAGACACATAATTGCCAGATTCACCAAAGTTGAAATGAAGGAAAAAATCTGTTAAGGGCAGCCAGAGAGAAAGGTCGGGTTACCCACAAAGGGAAGCCCATCAGACTAACAGCAGATCTCTCGGCAGAAACTCTCCAAGCCAGAAGAGAGTGGGGGCCAATATTCAACATTCTTAAAGAAAAGAATTTTCAACCCAGAATTTCATATCCAGCCAAACTAAGTTTCATAAGTGAAGGAGAAATAAAATCCTTTACAGATAAGCAAATGCTTAGAGATTTTGTCACCACCAGGCCTGCCTTACAAGAGACCCTGAAGGAAGCACTAAACATGGAAAGGAACAACCGGTACCAGCCATTGCAAAAACATGCCAAAATGTAAAGACCATCGAGGCTAGGAAGAAACTGCATCAACTAACGAGCAAAATAACCAGTTAATATCATAATGGCAGGATCAAGTTCACACATAACAATCTTAACCTAAATGTAAATGGACTAAATGCTCCAATTAAGAGACACAGACTGGCAAACTGGATAAAGAGTCAAGACCCATCAGTCTGCTGTATTCAGGAGACCCATCTCACACGCAGAGACATACATAGGCTCAAAATAAAGGGATGGAGGAAGATTTACCAAGCAAATGGAGAACAAAAAAAGCGGGGGTTGCAATACTAGTCTCTGATAAAACAGACTTTAAACCATCAAAGATCAAAAGAGACAAAGAAGGCCATTACATAATGGTAAAGGGATCAATTCAACAAGAAGAGCTAACTATCCTAAATATATATGCACCCAATACAGGAGCACCCAGATTCATCAAGCAAGTCCTTAGAGACTTACAAAGAGACTTAGACTCCCATACAATAATAATGGGAGACTTCAACACTCCACTGTCAACATGAGACAGATCAACGAGACAGAAAGTTAACAAGGATATCCAGGAATTGAACTCATCTCTGCAGCAAGCAGACCTAATAGACATCTATAGAACTCTCCACCCCAAATCAACAGAATATACATTCTTCTCAGCACCACATCGTACTTAGTCCAAAATCGACCACGTAATTGGAAGTAAAGCACTCCTCAGCAAATGTACAAGAACAGAAATTATAACAAACTGTCTCTCAGACCACAGTGCAATCAAACTAGAACTCAGGACTAAGAAACTCAATCAAAACCGCTCTACTACATGGAAACTGAACAACCTGCTCCTGAATGACTACTGGGTACATAACGAAATGAAGGCAGAAATAAAGATGTTCTTTGAAACCAATGAGAACAAAGATACAACATACCAGAATCTCTGGGACACATTTAAAGCAGTGTGTAGAGGGAAATTTATAGCACTAAATGCCCACAAGAGAAAGCAGGAAAGATCTAAAATTGACACTCTAACATCGCAATTAAAAGAACTAGAGAAGCAAGAGCAAACACATTCGAAAGCTAGCAGAAGGCAAGAAATAACTAAGATCAGAGCAGAACTGAAGGAGATAGAGACACAAAAAACTCTCCAAAAAATCAATGAATCCAGGAGTTGGTTTTTTGAAAAGATCAACAAAATTGACAGACCGCTAGCAAGACTAATAAAGAAGAAAAGAGAGAAGAATCAAATCGACGCAATTAAAAATGATAAAGGGGATATCACCACTGACCCCACAGAAATACAAAGTACCATCAGAGAATACTATAAACACCTCTATGCAAATAAACTGGAAAATCTAGAAGAAATGGATAATTTCCTGGACACTTACACTCTTCCAAGACTAAACCAGGAAGAAGTTGAATCCCTGAATAGACCTATAGCAGGCTCTGAAATTGAGGCATTAATAGCCTACCAACCAAAAAAAGTCCAGAACCAGATGGATTCACAGCTGAATTCTACCAGAGGTACAAGGAGGAGTTGGTACCATTCCTTCTGAAACTATTCCAATCAATAGAAAAAGAGGGAATCCTCCCTAACTCATTTTATGAGGCCAACATCATCCTGATACCAAAGCCTGGCAGAGACACAACAAAAAAAGAGAATTTTAGACCAATATCCCTGATGAACATCGATGCAAAAATCCTAAATAAAATACTGGCAAACCGGATTCAGCAACACATCAAAAAGCTTATCCACCATGATCAAGTGGGCTTCATCCCTGGGATGCAAGGCTGGTTCAACATTCGCAAATCAATAAACATAATCCAGCATATAAACAGAACCAAAGACAATAACCACATGATTATCTCAATAGATGCAGAAAAGGCTTTTGACAAAATTCAACAGCCCTTCATGCTAAAAACGCTCAATAAATTAGGTATTGATGGAACGTACCTCAAAATAATAAGAGCTATTTATGACAAACCCACAGCCAATACCATACTGAATGGGCAAAAACTGGAAGCATTCCCTTTGAAAACTGGCACAAGACAGGGATGCCCTCTCTCACCACTCCTATTCAACATAGTGTTGGAAGTTCTGGCTAGGGCAATTAGGCAAGAGAAAGAAATCAAGGGTATTCAGTTAGGAAAAGAAGAAGTCAAATTGTCCCTGTTTGTAGATGACATGATTGTATATTTAGAAAACCCCATTGTCTCAGCCCAAAATCTCCTTAAGCTGATAAGCAACTTCAGCAAAGTCTCAGGATACAAAATTAATGTGCAAAAATCACAAGCATTCTTATACACCAGTAACAGACAAACAGAGAGCCAAATCATGAATGAACTTCCATTCACAATTGCTTCAAAGAGAATCAAATACCTAGGAATCCAACTTACAAGGGATGTAAAGGACCTCTTCAAGGAGAACTACAAACCACTGCTCAGTGAAATCAAAGAGGACACAAACAAATGGAAGAACATACCATGCTCATGGATAGGAAGAATCAATATCGTGAAAATGGCCATACTGCCCAAGGTAATTTATAGATTCAATGCCATCCCCATCAAGCTACCAATGAGTTTCTTCACAGAATTGGAAAAAACTGCTTTAAAGTTCATATGGAACCAAAAAAGAGCCCGCATCTCCAAGACAATCCTAAGTCAAAAGAACAAAGCTGGAGGCATCACGCTACCTGACTTCAAACTATACTACAAGGCTACAGTAACCAAAACAGCATGGTACTGGTACCAAAACAGAGATATAGACCAATGGAACAGAACAGAGTCCTCAGAAATAATACCACACATCTACAGCCATCTGATCTTTGACAAACCTGAGAGAAACAAGAAATGGGGAAAGGATTCCCTATTTAATAAATGGTGCTGGGAAAATTGGCTAGCCATAAGTAGAAAGCTGAAACTGGATCCTTTCCTTACTCCTTATACAAAAATTAATTCAAGATGGATTAGAGACTTAAATGTTAGACCTAATACCATAAAAATCCTAGAGGAAAACCTAGGTAGTACCATTCAGGACATAGGCATGGGCAAAGACTTCATGTCTAAAACACCAAAAGCAACGGCAGCAAAAGCCAAAATTGACAAATGGGATCTCATTAAACTAAAGAGCTTCTGCACAGCAAAAGAAACTACCATCAGAGTGAACAGGCAACCTACAGAATGGGAAAAAATTGTTGCAATCTACTCATCTGACAAAGGGCTAATATCCAGAACCTACAAAGAACTCAAACAAATTTACAAGAAAAAAACAAACAACCCCATCAAAAAGTGGGCAAAGGATATGAACAGACATTTCTCAAAAGAAGACATTCATACAGCCAACAGACACATGAAAAAATGCTCATCATCACTGGCCATCAGAGAAATGCAAATCAAAACCACAATGAGATACCATCTCACACCAGTTAGAATGGCGATCATTAAAAAGTCAGGAAACAACAGGTGCTGGAGAGGATGTGGAGAAATAGGAACACTTTTACACTGTTGGTGGGATTGTAAACTAGTTCAACCATTATGGAAAACAGTATGGCGATTCCTCAAGGATCTAGAACTAGAAGTACCATATGACCCAGCCATCCCATTACTGGGTATATACACAAAGGATTATAAATTATGCTGCTACAAAGACACATGCACACGTATGTTTATTGCAGCACTATTCACAATAGCAAAGACTTGGAATCAACCCAAATGTCCATCAGTGACAGATTGGATTAAGAAAATGTGGCACATATACACCATGGAATACTATGCAGCCATCAAAAAGGATGAGTTTGTGTCCTTTGTAGGAACATGGATGCAGCTGGAAACCATCATTCTTAGCAAACTATCACAAGAACAGAAAACCAAACACCGCATGTTCTCACTCATAGGTGGGAACTGAACAATGAGATCACTTGGACTCAGGAAGGGGAACATCACACACCGGGGCCTATCATGGGGAGGGGGTAGGGGGGAGGGATTGCATTGGGAGTTATACCTGATGTAAATGACGAGTTGATGGGTGTAGCACACCAACATGGCACAAGTATACATATGTAACAAACCTGCACGTTATGCACATGTACCCTACAACTTAAAGTATAATAATAATAAATAAATTTAAATAAATAAATAAATAAATAAATAAATAAATTACCATTTACCCTCATAAAAAAAAAAAAAAAAAAAAAGAAAGTTTATTTTGCCAAGGTTGAGGACGTACCTGTGACACAGTCACAGGAAGTTCTGGCGACATGTGCCCAACGTGGTCGGGGAACAACTGAGTTTTGTGGAGGTTTTTTTTTTTTTTTTTTTTTTTTTTGAGACAGAGTCTTGCTCTGCCGCCCAGGCTGGAGTGCAGTGGCCGGATCTCAGCTTGCTGCAAGCTCCGCCTCCCGGGTTTGCGCCATTCTCCTGCCTCAGCCTCCCAAGTAGCTGGGACTACAGGCGCCCACCACCTTGCCCGGCTAGTTTTTTTATTTTTTAGTAGAGACAGGGTTTCACCGTGTTAGCCAGGATGGTCTCAATCTCCTGACCTCGTGATCCACCCATCTCGGCCTCCCAAAGTGCTGGGATTACAGGCTTGAGCCACCGCGCCTGGCCAACAGCTGAGTTTTATACATTTTAGGGCGACATGAGACACCAATCAATATATGTGAGAAGTACATTGGTTTGGTCTGGAAAGGCAGGACAACTAAAAGCAAAGGCAGGAAGACTCGAAGCAGGGAGGGGGCTTCCAGGCCACAGACAGGCGAGTGATGAAGGCTGCATTCTTTTGAGTTCCTGATTAGACTTTCCAAAGGAGACAATCAGATATGCATCTATCTCAGTGAGCAGAGGGATGGCTTTGAATAGAAATGGGAGGCAGGTTTTCCCTGAGCTGTTCCTTTCACAATAAATAGATAGATGATAGATAGATAGATAGATAGATAGATAGATAGATAGATAGATAGATAGATAATAGATAAGATGAGTTTTTCAGTTTTGCCTGCTCAAAATCAGTAACTTTGCTTTTCTGTTTCCTTTTTCTCAGTCTCCTCCTTTTCTTTCACTTTATAGGCATCATTCTCAGAATTTCCCAAAATCTCTCTGACTATTAAGCAAGAGAATTATCACTAAGAAAGGACCACCTTTTCTTCAAACTAAGATTTGTCTGTGATTCTGGAAACTATAGTTTAACCTCTCCACTCTACTCCCGGCAGGTCATAAAGGAAAAATTAAAGTCAACTCTGGAGGCCTGCAAGAAATGTTTCTTTAGCACATTTACAAGATTAAGTACATTACAAGGGTTTAGATTTTGCATAATCTCTCTCTTTTAGAAGTAAGCAACTCACAGGCACCACAGTCTGCACACATGTGCTTCATTCCATTTTGGAATAGGTATTCTGCTTAGACGTCTTATTAATATATGCATAGTATCACAATAGCAAGTATCATGAAAAAAACACCATCACGGCCTGAAGCCAGCCCACTGCGACCTGGATATATTACTAGCACTGTGGTAAACCGCAACAGGCAGGCAGCTAAATCCGGCACATAACGTCTGTGTTACATTTGGGTTCATTCACACAGTTCACTTTTGTTATATCTGAGCTGCTAATCCAAGACCAACCAGGAGAAGGCAGTACAGGCTAAACAACTAAACCTTAAAATTTTATTTAAAGCGAAAAAGAAAAAGCCCAATGGAGTCAGTCAGTCTCTCTCTCTCTCTGTCTCTCTGTCTCTCTCTCTCTCTCTCTTTCTCTCTCTTCCTCTTTAAAAGACAGGATCTTGCTCTGTTCCCTGGGCTGGAATGCAGTGGCGCATCATAGCTCACTGCAGCCTTGAACTCCTGAGCTCAAGTGATCCTTCTGCCTCAGCCTCCTGAGTAGTTGGGACTACAGATGCACACCACAATGCCCAACTGATATTTTTATTTATTTATTTATTTATTTATTTATTTATTTATTGAGATGCGGTCTTACTTTGTTGCCCAAGCTGGCCTCAAACTCCTGACCTCAAGAGATCCCAGCTGGAGATTCTTTATGGCAAAAACCTCTGCCTTCTCCAACACTGTCATCATGTCTTGCACATTTTCACTCTCTCTCACCTCCATATCTCTCTTCTTTCTCCTTCTACCAACTTCACCATTCATCTATGTGTATTAAAATCCATACAATACATAAACTAAAGAATCTAAATTTTAAAGTTTCCCAATTCTGCCTTAAATTTCCTGACTTCTTATTTTAACATTATTACCTAAGGCAAACTTGCATTTTTAAATAGCATTTTCATGAGCTAATGATGCTTTTTATATTACAAGACATACTTGCCGTGAACCTTGAAGACCACTTGCTTTATAGCCCAAATACAAAAAGATTTTATACATTTAAATAGGGCAGTTTCTTGCTGAATACGGAACGTTCTTCTCTAAGGACACTATGAAGTGAAAGCTGCTTGCTAAAAGCCAGAAGGAAAATTCTAATTAGAACCTCAGCCTCTGGCAGGCTGGGAATCCATTACCCCACCTGCTACCCCTTCCAGCTGGCAGAAAAGCATCTCCTCTGTTCTTCAGGACCCCGGAGAGAAAGAACCAAGTTACTATCTGGACATTTAGACAAGTAAAATTTTTCCATTGAACACATTAGTGTGAGCTTCATTAATCATTAAGTCATACTTTCAAACTTTCTTATTTGCATAGTGGGGTTTCCTGGGGAAATCATTACCAGCCTACTCAAAGCAAAAGTGTGACATGATCAGTTTGGGCCTTCATGGCTTCCATCTACAATTTGCTCTTTAACGCTACCTTTTTCCATTTCCCCAAGTGCACAGGGTCTCCACGCTGACCCCGAATAGCCTCAGAAAATCTCCTTTGTACCTTGCCTTTCTCTGTACTTATCTTTCATCTCTCCAGCTGAAACTTTGTTTTAGTTAAATCTCTCGATATGAACAGTATCAGAGTTTCTGAATCTTTGGACTCACAATATCATTTGTCTATTTAAAACCACAGTAGGGTTATAAGTAGTTTTTTAATATGTTTCACTGTTAGCTAGCACTTAAACCTTAATTTTCTGTATGATCTCCAAACCTGGTTAATGGGCTGAAGCACACAGGAGACTTGAGACTTCCTTTTGCCTCCTAAGCTATAAGGCCTAACCTAGGGCAATCTTTCCCTTCTTTTAGGCTCACCCAACTGTCTTAGTTACCTAGGTTTTACCATACCCAGTTTTAGAAAAGTGAGAGCCCAGAAATAAACCCACACATATACAGTCAACCAATCTTGGCAATAGTAGCAAGAATACACAGTGGAACAAGTATAATTGCTCCAATAAATGGCATTGGGAAAACTGGATATCCGCATGCAAAATAAAATTGAATCCTTATGTTAAATCGTATTCAAAAATTAGCACAAAATAAATTAAAGACATAAACATAAGACCTGAAACCATAAAACTCCCAGAAGAAAATATAGGGAAAAACCTTGCTGATGTTGGACTGGGTTATGTTTTTTATGTATATAACCCCAAAAGCACAGGCAACAAAAACAAAAATAAACAAGTGGACTACATCAAACTAAAAGGCTTTTGAACAGCAAAGGAAGCAATTAACAGAGGGAAGAGCCAACTTACTAATGGGAGAAAACATCTCTAAACCATATGCCTGATAAGGAGTTAATATCCAAAATATAAAAGAAACTCATAGAATGTGTAGAATTAGCCGGGCGCGGTGGCTCACGCCTGTAATCCCAGCACTTTGGGAGGCCAAGGCGCGCGGATCACAAGGTCAGGAGATCGAGACCACGGTGAAACCCCATCTCTACTAAAAATACAAAAAATTAGCCGGGCGCAGTGGCGGGCGCCTGTAGTCCCAGCTACTCTGGAGGCTGAGGCAGGAGAATGGCGTGAACCCAGGAGATGGAGCTTGAAGTGAGCCGAGATCATGCCACTGCACTCCAGCCTGGGCAACAGAGAGAGACTCCGTCTCAAAAAAAAAAAAAAAAAAAAAAAAAAAAAAAAAAAAAAAAAGAATGTGTAGAATTAATAGGAAAAATTAAATAACCTGATTAAAAAATGGGCAGAGGATCTGAGCCCTTTCTCAAAAAGAAGACATACCAATGGCCCACAGGTATAGGAAAAAATGCTCAATGTCCCAATTCATCCGGAAAACTTAAAATCATAATGAGATATCACCTTCCATCTATTAGGATGCCTATTATAAAAAAGACAAGAGAGAAGTCTTGGCTCCATATTTTAAAACCCATAGGCATAACTATTGATTTACAACTATTTATGTAAGTAGAATCATATTGTATATATCATTCTATAAACAATATTTCCTGCCAATATTTTTCTTTTATAATTGACAAATGTATGTTGTATATATTTATGGTGTGCAATGTGTTGATATATGTATACATTCTAGAATAATTAAATCACAATAATTACCATATCCATCACCTTACATACTTACATTTTTTTGTGATAAGAACATTTAGAGCAGAAAAACAATGAATATTCCAATTTACTCTCCCAACAGCAGTTTCAAGTTACCATTGCCCTATATCCTTTCCATATAGTATATCAATCTTTGCAGAACTTGTGAATGCAAAATAGTACCTCACAGTAGGTTTGAACCATGCTTCTTAACAGAAAAGAATTTTGGCAATCTCAGTACCACAAGAATGTGACATAGGCTGGGCACAGTGGCTCATGCCTGTAATCCCAGCACTTTGGGAGGCCAAGGGAGACATATAACAAGGTCAAGAGATCAAGACCATCCTGACCAACATAGTGAAACCCTGTCTCTAATAAAAATAATAAAAATACAATAATTAGCCAGGCATGGTGGCACCTGTATTCCCAGCTACTCAGTAGGTTGAGGCAGGAGAATTGCTTGAACCCAATAGGCGGAGGTTGCAGTGAGCTGAGATTGCACCATTGCACTCCAGCCTGGCAGCGACAGAGTAAGGCTCTGTCTCAAAAAAAGAAAAAAAAAAAAAAGAATGCAACATACATAAACTGTGGTTGTATTTTCCAGTCAAATCAAATCTTACAAAGATAATGTATGTTGAGGAACAAAGAGTAGAATATTTGAAATTATGTATGCTCACCAAATTCAGGATGTATGCTTGCATACACATGTGTAATTTTGTTGAAACACTGGCCACCTAGAAGGAATAAATGAATTGATGTTTCCTAAACTCACAGTATGAATTCATCCAAGCAGAAGATCTAGGTAAAAAGAGGCATTTGAAAATCTCCTAGAATTACTTTCCATGATCTGTAGACTCTTATTGTTGACACTTGATTACATCAACTCCCTTGGCACCTACCTTTCTGGCAGCAATCCTAAATTCTGAGCTGAGATTTAGTTTCCTACTTCCTGAAATAAAACTATGGCCAATGTAAGGGGCAAATGCTTTTCTTTTTTTATTTTTATTTTTTTAGAAATGGAGTCTTGCTATGTTGCCCAGGCTGCTCTCAAACTCCTGGTGCCAAGTGATCCTCCCACCTCGGCCTCCCAAAGTGCTGAGATTACAGGCATGAGCCACTATGCCCAGCCAGGTGCTTGCTTTTCTTTCTTACCACATCTCCGTAACTTAAACATAGTTCACACATATTAAGCATATAGAAATGTGTGATACACCATGGCAAGCACTTTATATGAATTATTTCCTTTGATCACCCAATGTCCCTTAATAAACAGTACTATTATTCTCATTTTAGAGATTTAAAAAACTGAGAGTCCAAAAGATTAGGTACAGTCACAGAGCTTGTAAGTGGCAAAGCGGTCCAATTTTAAATTTTTTCCTGATTTAAAATTCCTAGATTTTCATCACTACACTAAGTGATTTCATTCAAAATTCAAAATTTACACACCTATCACTGTTTTGAAAATGTTCTTTAGAAATACAAGCTTTTTCTCTGTATTTCTATCCTAGCTCTGACCTCAATAACAAAGCAATCCCTTATGCAGTGGAAGATATCTCGTCCATCTTCCAAAGTCTCTCTTTCCCAAGTTAGACACTCTCTTATCCTTCAACTCTTTTCCTGACATGTCTTTACATTCCCTTGTGCTTTACATCTTAGTTACTTTCCTCTGGTAAGCTTCAAATATGGTCCTCTTTCCTAAAGTATGATGCTCAGAAGAGAATGCAACAGCACGTGTCCATGCAGTATTCAGGATAATGCACTCACCCATGCAATATACTCCATCTGCACCCTGTGCCCTTCTCAGCATTGCTGTAAATCCCACTGGCCTTCTTGCTGGCCATGTCACCCCGTTGACTCATTCTTGAGCTCAAGCCAACAATAATTCCCAAGGCTTTTTAAAACATGTATTCTTATTAAGCCATGTCTTTCTCAGCCTGCATTTTAACAGTTTTTATTTTATCCAAATGTAGGATATGACATGAATACCCATTAAGTGTTATTTGTTGCAGCTTACAGAAGATATCTTGGTTCTTGATTCTGTCTTTCAATTTACTGACATTCTCTCCAACTTTACATGATCTGTGTGCTCTGTCTCTATCAAATTCATTGATTAAAATCCACCCAGTGTCCTTGATAACAAGTTTTGTACTCTATTCACAGAAACATGTCTTCAAACTCACACTGTTCTCTTTAAAAAGTTATAAAATAAAATCTTTTGACTTTTGACTCTTTAAATACATCTAAATGTATTAGTATGAATCTCACATCTCGTTATATTGACAATAAGGATATTATGAAAAACTTTGTCAAATGTCTTTCTGAATTTCAGATAGACATTACCTATTTTTCTGTAGCCTTGTCAAAAAAAATAGAAATATTTAGTGATGATATGATCCCAATAATCCTGTGTTAGACTTTTTTTACTGTGCCCTTTATAATAACTTTCCATCTGCCTTATAAATAATAAGTTCTAGAATTTTGCTTGGTATCTAAAATAAACTTATTGGTTTGAAGACACCTTTAACTGTCTTGGAATTCATGTCTTTCTCTTCAACAGAAAATGATCTTCACTTCTCAGAAACATGAAATTGGTTATGATGGATCAATGTTCCTGCTAGTAACCAGGAAATAAAGCATATAAATTACAAAAATAATATACTTAAAGATACCAGAGAGCTGTGAAGTCAATGAGGACTAGATGAACTAAAATTTCAGAGTCAAAAGAGCTTTTCTGGCTGGGCACAGTGGCTCACCCCTATAATCCCAGCATTTTGGGAGGCCAAGGTGGGCAGATCACAAGGTCAGGAGTTCCAGACCAGCCTGGCCAATATAGTGAAACCCTGTCTCTACTAAAAATACAAAAATTAGCTGGGCATGGTGGCGTGTGCCTGTAGTCCCAGGTACTTGGGAGGCTGAGACAGGAGAATCTCTTGAACCCGGGAGGCGGAGGTTGCAGTGAGCTAAGATGGCACCACTGCACTCCAGTCTGGGTGACACAGCAAGAGTCCATCTCAAAAAAAAAAAAAAATGCTTTTCTTAAGAGAGTTGACAATCACCAGCCATTCATTTTCTTTTCTTGGGAACACTGAACAGTTCTAAAATTGGCATGAAGATTGGTTCTAGCTGAGGGATTCTACTGAGTTTAAAAGAAAGCAAGTTGCGAATTTAGAGGCTTCACAGCTGCTGAGTCATACTGGAATCTAGAGGATTCTAGATAAAAGATCAGTTTTTGTCTCATGGGTCAGCTCTTGAATTCCGAGGCAGCACAGGAGGCTGGAGCATCCAGATTGTGAAAGGTAGATTAAAATGGTTTTCAGAATATAAAATATCACCAGAGGGTATTTTATGACCTACCTTGCCCTTCAGACATTTGCCAGAAACCAGTTCTCTGGGCTAATTATCCTCTGTTGTGAACTTATCTCCTGATTGACTGATAAACAGTTAAAGAAGAATTATCTCCATTGCCTTGAACATCTGTGGGTAATTCTCCTTCTGCCCAAATTGCCATCTACTCTCTCTCTTTTTCAACTCCTCTATAAGCAGAGTTTACCACTGTATTAGCTTTCTAAGGCTACCATAACAAAATACCACAGGCTTGGTGGCTTAAGCAGCAGACATTTATTTCTTTACAGTTTGGAAGCTAAAAGTCCAAGATTCTGGTAAATTTAGTTTCTGGTGAGGGCTCTCTTCCCAGCTTGCAGACAGCCGCCTTCTTGCTATGTCTTCACATGGCCTCGTGTTTGTATGTGTGTTCAGAGAGGGAGAGAGCTGGCTTTCTGGTGTCTCTTCTTATGAGGACACTAATCCAGTCGAATTGGGGCCCCACTCCCATGACCTCATTTAAATTTAATTACTTGCTTAGAGGCCCCATCTCCAAATATAGCCACACTATATTTATTATAGTGTGGCTATATATATATATAAAATGTATATTTATATAATATATAATATATATTTATATAATATATAATATAATATATATATATATATTTATATATTTATATAATATATAATATATATTTATATTATTTATATAATATTTATATATATTATAACCCACCCCTAGGGTTAGGGTTTCAACACATGAATTTTGGGGTGACACAAACATTCTAACAACCAGCTCATACCTACATTTCCATTTGAAGTCAGCTTCAATGGCATGTTCTCAGGGACTCCTTCCTTTCCATGCTCCGTAGCATCCTGTGCATGGCCCTGTCATAAAACTTGCCACATTGAATTGCTATTGCCTATAAACATGTTAGTATTGATGACTATATATATATATATATATATATAAACATACATATGTGCCAATATGTATACTATACTATATATAATATTAAATATATACATTATACTATCTAGACATATGATAGGCACACGATGCTGAGTGAATGAATGTGTAGGAGAGGGAGACAGGAAGATTTGCTCCTGACTCTAATTCTCAGCCCAGTGGAAATGACATTTTCCTAAACTTCAATATTAAATATCTGAATTCATTAGTCATATGCCTTATGTGGCTAATTCTAACAGAAATGTGGCTCTTAGAAACATATAGTTATTAATTCATTCACTGTATGTTAATATTAGAAAAGTGCCTGTTCATTTCATGCAGCCATGTGAAAACATAAAAATGCCTACCAATATAAATACTTAAGCAAAAAGTCCACGGTCGCTGCCATGAATTCACAAGCAATAAAGTGAATGAGGTCAAAATTATTTTCTATTCACGCAGCATAAATTGTTAATCAGTCAGGACAAGCGGAGAGATACAGACTATTTCCCAGGCAGAGCTCATTCTCTGCTGTCACACATGCAGTGACTTATCACTGTGCAATGTGATTGAATGGATTGCATTGCCATGCACCTGCCAAGGACCATCATATGAGTTCTAAATTGGTGACCTGCAGCCAGGCCACCCTGGATACCACATCTGCCCTGCCACAGGGGAGAGAAGAGGGTACAGCTAGAAAACCTCTGAACCTGATAGCTGCTGGCTCAGAACACAACAGTGGATACAGAAGAAATTTCTTAGCCAAGCCTATGTCCTTTTCTCTCCATGAAGCCCACCTTAGCTATCTCAACATGGACCTTATGCACCCTTGCTTTCTGTAAGGCTCCTATAACATACAGGCTTCCGTATATTGCTATTTTCTTACTAAGTGCCTATATGGCTGCTCTCAAACCCTCCTCCCTAATCTCAGCTTCCTCAAAGAGGAAGACATAAACCAATGAAAAAGCACAAATGGGCCACCATAAAGATGCTCAATAGATGTGACAGCAAAGGCAAAAAGAGACGTGAAACAATGGGGAGAAAACCCAATGCAGGACACTTTCTTTCTTTGTCCATCTCACGCCATGTATTTAAGACTCTGTATCTGGATTTTGGCTGTAGAAAATAGCCTCTATGAACTCAACCCCAATATAAATTAGGTTATATCCCTTATTCTTTTTCCACGGAAATCTCATAGCCTGTTATTATATAACAAGTTGTGCATTTATTTCTGTAATAGCTTTTAAGCTGCTGTTTTTTTTTAAGGGTCTGGCTCTACCACCCAGGCTGGAGTGCATTGGTGCCATCTCAGGTCACTGCAACCTCTGCCTCCCCAGGCTCAAGTAATCCTCCCACTTCAGCCTCCTGAGTAGCTGGAACTATAGGCATGTGCCACCACATCCAGCAAATTGTTTTAATTTTATAGAGACAGGGTCTCACGATGTTGCCCAAGCTGGTCTCGAACTCCTGGGCTCAAGTGATCCACCCACCTCAGCCTCCCAAAGTGCAGAGATTACAGGTGTGAGCCACCATGGCTGACTTAACTCTAAGCTTCTTGAAGGAAGATTAAGTCTATACCAAATTCTTAGCACCAGGCCTGGCACATAGTAGACCCTCAATATTTGTTGAACGAATGAATGGACGTATGAAAGGGAATTCTAAATGAGGAAACTATAAAATGAAAGGGTTCCGTGCAGCCAAACATCTTAGTGGGGCTTTTGATGAGTTTTCAGAAGACCACTTAGGGTAGAAATGTGTTTGATGGGCTCTTTGCAGGAGACATCATTCATTCTTAGCAACAAGAGTGGCCAGGGTGAGAACCAGAGGACACAAGTCAAATACCTAACCACCTTCTAGACTTAAGACATAAGGAATTAGCAGCCAGGATATTTACATTTCTTATTTGTTTATACATCCCAGTTCACAGAATAGGAAAGAGGCAAGGATTCAGCACAGAAGGTCAAGTCAGGAATGAAGAAAGTGCATTTGGGTGAAATATTTCCTACAAGTCTTAGGAACCCGCACTTTGCGTATGCAGTACAGGAGACTTGGGTATCCCAATAAATCTAAAGTGTCATGAGGACAGGAGATTTGTTTATATGATGTGTCTTTCCTAAAACCCTTTTTCTTTTTCAAATCATTTCTTTTTTATAACTTTTTTTTTTTTTTTTTTTAAGATAGAGTCTCTCTCTGTTGCCCAGGCTGGAGTGCAGTGGCGTGATCTCAGCTCACTGCAACCTCTGCCTCCCCAGTCCAAGTGATTCTCAAGTCTCAGCCTCCCAAATAGTAGGGACTATAGGCACACACCACCATACCCGACTCATTTTTGTATTTTCAGAAGAGACAAGGTTTCACCATGTTGGCCAGGCAGGCTGGTCTCGAACTCCTGATGTCAAGTGATCCGCCCTCCTTGGCCTCCCAAACTGCTGGGATGACAGGCTTGAGCTACCATGCCTGGCCTCAAATCACTTCTTACTCAATGCTTTTTCCATTAAATGAATTTTAAAAATAAAATTATATATATGATTTCAATAGAGCAAGTATCTCAACTCCCTATATTCCAAGATATCTCTACAGGCTGCACAGCCACTTGTGACTAAATGACCCAAGATGCTGGAGAAACTTGGCCTGCATTCAGACAGGAGCTTCCCTAGATTATTAGATGTCTGACAACTTAGCAGTTGCCTGCCACTGCCGTTCCCATGGAAACAGACATTAGACCTCAGAAACCCAGAGTGTGAGAGCTTAAACTAATCACTGTGGCAAAAAATAAAAAATAACAGCCTATTTTCTTCTCACAGTGTGGAAATGGTGATTAGGTTAATGGACCTTGATCCCTTTTCCTGGGGGTATGTTTTTATAGGAAGAGGAATGCAGTCCATCCTATTAAAACTTTTACTGCACCTGTTCCTTCCAAGTGGCATCAATACCATTTCCCTACCAAGATTTCAGAATTCAACAGGACCCCAATCCATGACTAAGTAGGAATTAGAATATTACCACACAACCTAGATATATATCCATTGTTTTTGGTATCTCTTGACTCTAAACCTTGCTTGAAAAAGAAACCTGTTATAACGTCCCGAAGTCTTTATGTTTTATACTAAAAGGGTAGTGTTCAGCAAATCAGAACTATTTTATGAAATGTCCACTTTTATAAAGCATATGAAGAATTTTTTTTAGACAGAGTCTTGCTCTGTTGCACAGGCTGAAGTGCAGTGGCATGATCTCGGCTTACGACAACCTCTGCCTCCCAGGTTCAAGTGATTCTCATGCCTCAGCCCCCCGAGTAGCTGGGATTACAGGCACATGCCACCACACCTGGCTAATTTTTGTATTTTTAATAGAGACGGGGTTTAACCATGTTGGCCAGTCTTGTCTCGAACTCCTTGCCTCAAGTAATCTGCCTGCCTCAGCCTCCCAAAGTGCTGGGATTACAGGCTTGAGCCACCGCATGCAGCCCAAGCATTTTATAAAGCAATGCGAGTTCTCAATATCTGCTTGTAATTCAACCAAACCACTAAGACATAGCTAACATTTTCATCAGGCTAAAAATTAAGAACCTCTCTGGAGTTAATGTCTATTAAGATTTTTAAATGTATTTATTAGTTTTTCACTCTGTGGTTCTAAATAGAGTACGCTGGAGTTTATAGATAAATTATGATTTATAGCAAGCTTAACTAGCCAGCATCTGCCCCGCAGAAAATGAAAACCTAGGCATTCATTTCCCTTAATGCTACTTGTATAAGAAGTAAAATTAGTCATGCTGACCACCTGGCTGACCCTAATTTCATAGATTGAACAAAAAAGAAATTGTGTGGGTCTCCATCAAGGAAAGAGAATTCTCTGGAATAAAGATACTGCAGATCTAAGAGTGAGGTTGCACATTTCTCCTTAATGAATTATGGAAAATAGACACCAACTTCTGGTGTCTTGAGTGCAACAAGAGAAGACTGAACATCTGGTTTCTGGAATTTAAATAAGAACAAACATCATGTATTTACTGTTTTACTCATCCCATCTCCAGTTCACTCACATGTCTCTTAAGCCACCACCAACCAACCCTTCACCCCCCAAACAGCAACAGACTATGTCCTCCATTTCTCTTTACCCACCACATTCAGGCAGCTATTCAGGCAGTTGACAATTAAATATTTTGTTTAAAAATTGCTTTGAGTTATTTCATTTTGCTAAATATTATTTGCATTCCTATGCAATGTAATCATATTTAATAATCTGATTTACATTATAGTACATGTTCTTTGCAATGTAGAAGACAATTTTAATTCCTAATACTATGCAACACTGTTTCAAAAACCATACAAATATACCCCCCTGTGATTTTAGCAAATGTTAACTCAACAGTGTTTAAAATGTCTTTAAGTTTGCAGAAATTCCAGTCAATTTTTCTACGGATGCTTAAGAATATTTTAGTAGTATTTGGAGAACGGTTTGGGACTTTTATATAAGCTGAGAACACATCATTATTCTCCCATTTAAAATACATAATGGGACATGGGCTCATTGTGTTCAAAAGTTTACTATCTAAACCATTTTCAAGCATAACAAATGTTCCAAAATATTCACACTGATAATACATGGGTTATTGGATTATAAATAATTTTTGTTCTTTATAATTTTTCTATTTTATAACTTCCATATTAAATATGTATTTCTTTTAGAATTAGAAAAACAATAGGGCAAATGCTCTTAAATAATTTTCACTTCTCTTATTATTGTAGAGCACATGGCATTGTTATTCTAAAACTATTGTGTGTATGCGGGAAAGGAGTTGGAGATATGAGTTTAACACATTTATTTTAAAACCCTATGCCCGCATGTGAATTTGGAGCATCAGTAAAAACTGTAGTTCACAAAAAGGCCTAGAGACAGGGACAAGCAGGGAGCTATGCGAACCCCTAGTGCCCAGGTTGGGGTCTCCAAATACTCGAATAAATCATTTAGAAAAAGACAAATGATGCAGAAAAAGAAATAGTTAAAATATGTGAACAGGATATTTATGGAAGAGGAAAACCCATATCGTCAATAAACATGAAAAGACATTCAGCCTTAATAGTTAAGGAAGTACAAAAGAGATACATTTCATATCCATCAGAGAGGCAAAAATCTAAGTCTGATGATGTGAAATGGTGGTAAAGTTCTGGAACCACAGAATTCTCACATACTTTTGTTTGGATGCAAACTTTTTGTTTGTATGTACTTCATTCCCCTTTATGGCCTAGCAATATTCCATTTTGTGGATATACCACATTTTGTTTATCTATTTATCTATTTATCAATTGACACACACTTCGGTTGTTTCCACATCTTAGTTGAGGAACTGGCTACAATGAATAATACTGCCATAAACTTCCAGGTTCAAGTTTTGTGTGAATATGTTTTTATTTCTCTTGGGTGTATATCTAGGAATGGAATTGCTGGGTCATATGGTAATTCTAAATGTAATCATTTAAGGAAGTGCTACATTGTTCTTACAAAGCAGCTACACCATTTTACATTCCCACCAGCAGCGTATAGAATTCTTGCTTGTCCATGCCTTAGTCCACTTGTGCTGCCATAATAAAATACCAGAGACTGAATGGTTAATAAATAATAGAAATTTATTTCTTCATAGTTCTAGAGGCTGGGAAGCCTGAGATAAATGCACTAATAGGTTCTGTTGTCTGGTGAGGGCTGCTCACTGCTTCCAAGATAGTGTCTTGTTCCTGCATCCTCCAGAGGGGAGGAACGCTGTGTCCTCATATAGTGGAAGGTGGAAGGGCAAATAATGAATGTGTGGAGCCTCTTTTATAAAGGCCTTAATCTCATGCACAAGGGGCAAATTCCTCATGGCTTAATCACCTCTTAAAGGCTTTATCTCTTAACATCATCACATTGGCCATTAAGTTTAAACACCTTAATTTTGGAGCAAACACATTCAAACCATAGCAGTGTGTATCCTCAACAACACTTGTTTATTATCTGACATTTTCTTTGTAGCCATCCTAATGTATGCAAAGTAGTAGCTTATTGCATTATTTATTTACATTTCCCTAATAACTAATAATATTGAGTATCTTTTCATATATTAATGGGACATTTGCATATTTTATTTTGAAAAAATGTTTAATCAGATAACATTCTTTTTATATACTTTCAACTTTTATTTTAGATTCAGGGGATACATGTGCAAGTTTGTTACATAGGCATATTGCATGATGCTGAGGTTTGGAATATGATTGATCCTATCACCTAGGTAGTGAGCATAGTAGCCAGTAGGTAGTTTTTCAACCTTTTCCCCTCCCCACAAGTAGTCCCCCTTGTTTATTGTTTTCATGCTCATGTGCAGCTAATGTTTAGCTCCCACTTATAAGAACATGTAGTATTTGGTTTTCTGATCCTGCATGAATTTGTTTAGGATAATGGCTTCCTGATGCATCCATGTTGTTACAAAGCACGTGATTTTGTTCTTTTTTATGGCTACATAGTATTCCATCATGTACCTGTACCACATTTACTTTATCCAATCCACTTTTGATGGGCACCTAGGTTGATACCAGGTCTTTGATATTGTGAATAGTGCTGAGATGAACATACAAGTGATTGTGTCTTTGATAGAAAGACTTCTTTTCCTTTGGGTATATACCCAGTAATGGGATTGCTAGGTTGAATGCTAGTTCTGTTTCAGGTTCTTTGAGAAATCCTCAAACTGTTTTCTACAATAGCCAAACTAATTTACCTTCCCACCAACAGTGAATAAGTGTTCCCTTTTCTCCATAGGCTCACCAGCATCAGTTTTTTCACTTGATAATAACAGCCATTCTAACTGGTGTGAGATGGTATATCATTGCAGTTTTAATATTTGCTCCCATTTTGCAGGTTGTCTGTTTACTCTGTTGATAGTTTATTTTGCTGTGCAGAAGATCTTTCTTTTACTTAGGTCCCACTTGTCAATTTTTAATTCTGTTGCAATTGCTTTTAAGGACTTAGTCATACATTTTCTCAAGACCTATATCCAGAATGATGTTTCCTAGGTTTTCTTCTAGGATTCTTACATTTTGAGGACTTACATTTAAATCTTCAATCCATCTTGAGTTAATTTTTATATGTGGTGAAATGTAGAGGTACAGTTTCATTCTTCTGCATATGGCTAGCCAGATATCCCAGCACCATCTATTGAATAGCGAGTCTGTTCCCCTTATTTTTGTTGACCTTGTCAAAGATCAGGTGGCTGTTGATGTGTGGCTTTATTTAAAGATTCTCTATTCTGTTCCATTGGTCTATATGTCTATTTCTACACTATGCTGTTTTGGCTGCTGTAGCCTTATAGTATAGTTTGAAGTCAGGTAATGTCATGGCTCCAGCTTTGTTCTTTTTGCTTAGGATTGATTTGGCTATTCAGGCTTTTTCTTGGTTCCATGTGCATTTTAGAATAGTTTTCTAATTCTGAGAAAAATGTTGCTGGTAGTTTGATAGGAACAGTGTTGAGCCTCTAGATTGCTTCAGGCAGTATGACCATTTTACCTCTTAAAGGCTCTATGTCTTAATATCATCACATTGGCCATGGAAGAATATTGATTCTTCCAATATATGAGCTAGGAATGTTTTTCCACTTGTTTGTGTCACCTCTTATTTCTTTCAGCAGTGTTTTGTGGTTCTTCTTATAGAGCGTTTTCACCTCCTTGGTTAGATGTATTCCTAGGTGTTTTGTGTGTCTATTGTAAATGGAATTGCCTGTTTGATTTGGCTCTCAACTTGACTATTACTGGTGTATAGAAATGCTACTGATTTTTGTACATTGATTTTGTATCCCAAAACTCTACTGAAGTCATTTATCAGTTCCACGAGCCTTTGGCAGAGACTTTAGTATTTTCTAGGTACAGAGTTGTATTGTCAACAAAGAGAGATAGTTTGACTTTTCTCTTCTTTTCCTGTTTGTGTGCCTTTTATTTCTTTCTTTTGCCTGATTGCTCTGGCTAGGATTTCCAGTACTATGTTGAATATGAGTAGTGAGAGTGGGCATCCTTGTGGTGTTCTAATTCTCAATATTTGTCCATTTTTGGTTGTGTTGTCTTTTTACTAATGGGTTGTACATGTTCTGTATATATTCTAGATACAAATCCCTTATCAGATGTATGATTTGCAAACATATTCTCTCATTCTTTGACTTATCTTTTTACTTTCTTGATGGTGTCCTTTGAAGCAGGGGGTCTCCAACCCCCAGGTCATGGACTAGTATCTAGCCCCAGGCCATGGCTAGATACTAGTCTATGGCCTGTTAGGAATTGGGCTGCACAGAAGGAGGTAAGTGGTGGGCAAGCAAGCATTACCATCTGACCTCCACCTCCTGTCAGATGAGTGCCAGCCTTAGATTCTCATAGGAGTGTGACCCCTATTGTGCATTGCACATGTGTGGGATCTAGGTTGTGCACTCCTTATGAGAATCTAATGCCTGATGATCTGAGATGGAATAGTTGCATCCCAAAACCAGCCCCCACATCGCCCACCAGTGTACGGAAAAATTGTCTTCCATGAAACCACTTCCTGATGCCAAAAAGGGTTGGGGACTGCTGCTTTGAAGCAAAAATGTTTTTAATGAGGTCAATTTATCTAGCTTTCTTTTGTTATTTGTGCTTTTGGTGCCATATGTGAGAATCCTTTTCTAAATCCAAGGTTATGAAGATTTACTCCTACGTTTTCTTTTAAGTATTTTATAGTTTTAGCCCTTTTATTTAAGTCTTTGATCCAGTTGAATTGTATATGGCATGAGGTAAGGATCCAATTTCATTTTGTTTTATACGGCTATCCAGTTATCCCAGAACCATTTCTTGAAAAGACTGTTCCTTCCCCATTGAATGGTCTTGATACTCTTGTTGAAAATCAGATGATCATAGATGTATGGGTTTATTTTTGAACTCTCAATTCTATTCTATTGATATATGTACCCAGCCTTACGTCAGTACCACATTGCATAAGCACCAATTGATTACTATTGCTTTGTAGTAAGTTTAGAAATTTGAAAGTATAAGTCCCCCTATTTTGTTCTTTTTCAAATCTGTTTTGGCTATTTTGAGTCCCTTGCAATCCCATATGAATTTGAGAATAATCTTGTCAATTTCTATGAAAGTCAGTTGGGATTCTTATAGGGATTTTACTGAATCTGTAGGTCAGTTTGGAGAGTATTGCCATCTTAACCATGTTAAGCCCTCTGATTCATGAACATGGAACATTTTTTTCATTTCTTTAGATTCTCTTTAATTTCTCCAATAATGTTTTATAGTTTTCAGCTAATAGGTTTTACACTACTGTTGTTAAACTTATTCCAAGTATTTTATTATTTTTGGTGCTATGGCAAATAGAATTGTTTCCTTAATTTCATTTTCAGCTTATTTATTTCAGGTGTACAAAACTACAACTGGTATTTTTATTTTGATCTTGTATCCTGCAAGCTTACTGATCTCTCTTTAATAGTTTTTAGTGGACCCCTTAAGATTTTTCTATACATAACGTCGTGTCATCTGCAAGTAGAGATAGCTTTATTTCTTCCCTTTCAATCTCAGAACATTTTATTTCTTTTTCTTGCCTCATTGCCCTGACTAGAACCACCAGTACAATGTCAAATAGAAGCAATCAGAAAGTCTTGTTTCTGATCTTAAGAGAAAATAATCCAGTCTTTCACCATTAAGTACAATGTTAACTGTGGGCTTTTTATAGATGTTCTTTATCAAATTGAGGAAGTTCTCTTCTATTCCTAGGTTAATGAGTTGGTGGTGGTGTATACATTCTTGGAAAGTGTTGAAGTATGACAAATGCTTTTATTGCATCTATTGAGATCATGTAAATTTTCCTTTTAATTCTATTGATACAATATATTATACTAATTAATTTTCAGATGCCAAACTAACTTTGCATTCCTGGAATAAATCCTACTTAGCCATGGTGTATAATTCCTTTTATATGTTGCTAGAATTTGTTTGCTAATATTTTGTTGAGGATTCTTATGTTCATATTTATAAGATATTGATCTTTAGTTTTATTTCCTTATGATATCTTTGTCCTGGTTTGATATCTAGAGTAATGTTCCCTCCTCTTCTATGTAGAAATAGGCTACAAACATTCATAGGAATCTTAAATAACAAAGTTGAGATAATGGCTACCTCGGAGGAAGAAGACAGAGGTACACATAGAGCTCTAGCTCTTTCTATAAAGTGTTAACTAATTTAAGAAAAATCCTGAAGCAAATATGGCAAAATCTTAAAATATTAATAAATCTGGGTTATGCATATTATTCTTAATAATGTTCATAATATTTTCTAAAAATATAGTCTTAACAATGTATGTGTACAAGAATGTTCAACATTTTAATAATAAACGTTAGAGTGGTGAATAATACAAAGGGGAAAATATTTGCAATGTTAGGCTGAGAATTGGCTCCCAAAAGTTATTTAGGTCTTAATCTCAGGAACCTGTGCATGTCACCTTACAGAGAAACAGGATCTTTGAAGATGTGATTAAATTAAGGATCTTGATATGGGGAGATTATCCTGGATTATCCAGTGGGCCCTAAATGCAGTCATATGTATTTTTGTAAGAGAGTGGCGGAGGAAGGTTTGACACACAGAAAAAAAGGATATGAAGTGAGAGGAAAGGGAGATTTGAAGATAGCGCCCTTAAAGATCGGAATAATAAATAGATATAAGCCAAGGAATTCTGGTATCCACAGACAGAAGCTGGAAAAGGCAAAGAAAGGATTCTCTTCTAGAATTTCCAGAGGAACCACAACCCTGCCAGCACCTTGGTTTCATCCCAGTCATATTGATTTATTTTTTAAATTTTATTTTGAGATGACAAATAATTGTATATATATTTATGAGTTACAATGTGATGTTTTGATATATGTTTACATTGTGGAATGATCAAATCAAGATAATTACCATTCTTATCCTTTTTGTGGTAAAAAACATGCAGAATCTACTCTTTTGGCAATTTTTAAATATACATTACTATTTATTATAGTCACCATTCTGTGCAATGAATCACTAAGTGTATTCCTCATGTCTAGCTGAAATTCTGTACCTTTAAATCAATATCTTCCCTTTCCCTATTCACTCCCCTCCCCTAGCCTCTGGTAACT
Organism: Macaca thibetana thibetana; assembly: GCF_024542745.1. Taxonomy (NCBI): domain Eukaryota; kingdom Metazoa; phylum Chordata; class Mammalia; order Primates; family Cercopithecidae; genus Macaca; species Macaca thibetana. Next base: position 112,035,346 of record NC_065585.1, read on the forward strand.
ACCATTTTACTCTCTAATTCTATGGGTTCAACTTTTTAGATTTCACATATGAATGTGATCAGGCTGTATTTATCTTTCTGTGTCTGACTTGTTTCACCTGCCTAATGTTATCCAGGTTCATCATGGTGTCACCAGTGATACCAATTTCTGATTTCTTGCCTCCAGAACTGTAAGAGATAAATTTCTGGTGTTTTAAGCCACCAAATTGGTGGTAATGTTACAACAGCCACCAGAAACTAACACAATTGCTGAAACTTTTACCAGAGAAAATGTTTTTCCTGAAACAGAGTTGTTCTAACAAGACAATTTCTTTCCTCTTGATCTGTTCATAGATGCAAATCTACTTCTTGCCATGTAATTCATTATTAAGGCTTCAGCAAAGTCACAGAAGCTGTCATTGAATAAAATGGGTTCCATTCCCGTTTGTGTGGCTGCATAATAATTACCTCATAATGCAGTGGTTTAAAATAACGGCTATATTTAGTTTTCTCATAATCTGCAATTTCAGCAGGCTTGGTAGGTTAGCTCATCTCTGTTCCACTCAGGATTGGCTGAGGTTCAAAGGCAGGGACCTGGAAGCATTTGAAGGTTTACTCACTTAGAGTTGGAGGTTGATTCTATCAGCTGAGATTTTGGCTGGGGTTGTCAATTAGAAAACCTGCACGTATCTCTCCATACGGCCTGGGCTTGTAGATAGAGAAACACAAACTGCTTTTCCTTCTATACTCACACCATTCTCAATTCATGCTTCACTTCTGACATAAAATGTATAGAAAAAAATCAACTGTTTGTCTCTATACTCACATTCAGCACTACTGTAGTCAGATATGGGTTGTTTTTTTTCCCATACTGAACAATTCTCCTATACCAGCTGGATGACCTATGATTCAATTCAACTCTGACACTAACTGGAATTAGTATCTGCACAGGTTAAGGTTGTAGCCCCACCAGACTGCCCCCCACTTCAGATGCAATCGCAAGTGGTAGGTCCTCAGTTTCCCCACAACGTCTATCTAGCTTGACTACAAATTAGAGGTTCTCATAATCCCCTCCTGAGTTAAACAATTTGCTAAAGCAGCTCACAGAGCCCAGGAAAATGGTTTACTTACTATTACCAATTTATTACAAAGGCTTATACGAAGTTCATTTTAAAGGATACAAATGAACAGCCAAATGGAGAGATACACAGGGCAAGGTCTAGAAGGGCCCTGAGCATGGAGGTTTCTGTCCGCATGGAATAGGGGTGTGCCTCCCTCACCCAGCACACAGATGTATGTATTACCCAAAAGCTCTCTGATCCCTCAGGGTGGAGTAGGGATAGATGTAAAGAAACAGCTAATTTATCCTATAAAACCATTACCAATATTTTCATATTCTCGCACTAATTTGTGCATTCTATTGCTCTTTGTATCTTATAATAAGTTTCGCAGAACTATTTAGCACAGAAATCAGCTGATGGTTAGCTAAATCCTATTTCTCTTCAAGTCAGTCATTTTTCATAAGTATTACATCCTGGAGAGACTTTAACTCAATCTCCCAATACGTTGAATCACCAATATCAGTAGTATCGTAAGATTTATTTATACTAGGTAATTGAATCTTACTTACAACACCAGTATGACACCATATCACAGTATGATCATGGGACAACTCAGTTTCATAAAAGAATAAATCAGTAAGAATTACAGAGGAATTTGTCTTGTCTTCCCAGTGGAATCCACTCTTGGCCATTTGTCAGATATTATTAAGGAAGGGCATTATTACAATTGGCCATGTTAGTTATTTCTGGGTTTCTAGTTAATTGAGGACAAAAGGAATCACCCCACCTCATCTCACAGGCTTGTACTGAGGCTGGTTTCTATGGTGTGTTATTATATAGCAAGGCCCACCTCTTTCCTGCAGGGAGGACACAGGTGGTATTTAGATGGTTCCTATTTCTACCAATTGTACTGCAGGATATATTTCATTTTGACCTATGCTGTGGGGGAGAGCAGTCATAGTCTATCAGTGTAACACTACAAGTGCCCTCAGAGAACTTCCATAAGTTTGGAAGGCCCTCAGACTCCCATGGGTGGGTCTTTGGACCTCAGCAGCCAGAATAGCAGGTCACTGCCCCACGGCCACTTCAGCTTCCATCTGTATTAAAAGAGTCAAGAGGCCCTGTTGAGTCAGGTACAAACCCTGGGCTGGGTGTTAGCAGTGCCCAGCATTGTCTGTTGAGCCAGCCTGATCCACTTTGCTAAAGCCTCATTATCCTTCCGCCCTGACTCCCATCCTTTGCCGTCCTCCTGGAAGAGAATTTCCTCTGTTCTGTCTCTTCTAGTTAATAAATCTTTTTCCTCCGAATACTGCTCCACATTAACAGTAAACTCAGCTTGTCCCAGGATACCTAGACCTGCACCTATCTCTCCTGAGGCCCTTTTCTGTCTTATGAGCCGGTTTAATCTACCATGCATATCATTGCTGTTGTGTACTAATGGCCTGAATGCAGTTAGAATAAATGTTTTGCAAAAAATATTGGGTCTCCACACTGGAGTTAGATGATTGGTGTTTACAGGTAGATGTAATTTAATTTGAGAGTGCCATAAGGCCTCTCACAGCCTTCCTTGTTTCGGGTGGGGTCATTCCCCAGGGGAACTTGGATCTACCATCTGACGCCAACTCCTTTAATCCCACCAGAGGCCCATTGTTTTTCCCTATTCTGTTAATAGCTTTCTGTCCATAAAAACAAGAGTGATATATATTTATGCATAGCCTAAATGCATGCTATGTTGGGCATGCTACCTTCATATTTTTTCTATTATAACCAGGGACTTTTCTAAGCATTTGACCATCAGGTTTATAGTTACCACAGTGATCAGTCTGTTGGGAGCCATACACCATATAGATTGAAGTCTCAGTAGAAAGCAGTCCTCAGAACTCCCTCCCCAAAGGATATCCTTTGTAGTTGACGTAGCCTGAAAAATAGAAGTCAAAAGATACCACTGGTACATTGCTAGAGTCCCATTTAGTCATTAACAGTCTAATTCATCATCGTACCATATGATCAGAATGGCTCCCAGAACAATGTCTCTCAGGTTTGCAGGCTGTCGTTCAGCCTTGTCGGGTGCCAAAAGCAGGGGTGGTCTCAGCAAACATACAGCTTCACCCTTCCAAACATCTGTTCATAATTGTGCTAAGAAATAATATCCTGATCTGAGTCTCTCCTGAGGTATTAAGACAATGTTGGATTTCCCTCATTGCATACCTCATATATGCACTGTATTCCTTTACCCCCAGCTATTATTACTCCTTCTCTCCATTTGTCATTTATTTTGACCCAGAGTTTTCTATCTTTGGGAGGGCCATTGCTGACAGTGATGCTAGTCTAACAAGTGCCTCCCTTTTGGTCCATTTCCATTCACATAGGGTCAGGTTACCAGGGTGCAGAACTGTCCTATCAGGGATGTCAGGGCTAACCCAATCCCTAGGCAACACAGCAATACTCACAGATGTGAATTCACACTATCAGGACCTTAGGAATTCTGGCCTAAATGTTTAAAAGTTAGTTACACTATCTTGCCTAGAAATCATCCTTGCTTGCTTACAGCGCCCACAGTCACATCCCTGGTCCAGGACCCCTAGCATCAGGCAGTGCTCCAGTGCTTCTTACTGGGACAAAAAAAAAAAGTGAGATTATCTGGGACAAATCATATAACCACACTGGCAGCAGGAGGGAGATTCCCACTCCCGCTTTGCCAGATCCCCCAGAAAAGTGATAAATCTATCCAGGGGGAGCCTTCCTTTATCCTCCCACATGTTGAGTGTGAGCACACACTCATGAAGGCAAGTCCCTCATGCCTTTGTCTTCTGTTTTAGGCAACGAATATTTCAATTGCCTCTTTCAATTATCTATTAAACCATTACCCTGAGGATGACATGCAACATAATATGTCCATTTGATGTAGTATTTCTTTGCTTACTGTTGGACACTATGGGTTGTAAAGTGCATCCTTGGGCTGAAGAAATGTAGTTTGATGAGCCGAATTGCAACAGTATTGTCTGTTCCAATCTTTTAATAGTATTTTCAGCATTTGCATTTACTACCAGTCCAGAGTAAGTGTCTATTCCTGCTGGGACCAATTTGTAGCTCCCAGGGGCTGTTGGCATTGATCTAATGTAATCCACTTACCAGCTATGTGTGGGGCCTTCCCTGTGTAGAATCTTCTCTGTAGCCATCTGCAGTCTCTGTCTCTCTTGTTGACAGACAAAACAGCTCTTGGTGACATTCTGTGCCTCAGAGAGTAAAGAGGAATATGTCTACATTCAGTCCATTTCTGCATGGCTATAACCCCCACACCATGTTCACTTATTTCATGGGCCCAGATGACCACCTCAAGGGAGAGCATCAGTAAGTCTATATGGTGGTTTAAGTTACCTCCTGAACCTGTAAGGGGTTCTTCAATGCTCCCCTTAATTTCCCATAGTAATTTCCATAAGGCCACACCACATAAGACCATCCCTTCAATAGCCCAGTTTTCCATTGTCCATCTATCTGACCACACAGCCAGACCATTGGCTATTGCCCATAAGTCTATAAAAACCCAAACATAAGGGCTTTTACCATTGTTAAACTTTTCCATCATTGCTAAAAAAAACAGCATGTAATTCAACCCATTAAGTCAATTTGTTCTTAACTTCTTCAACTAGTCTTTCTATCTTCTGGTCTTAATGCAACAGATCTCAAGACACCATAATGTCCATCCATCTTGGAACTGCCATCTATAAACCAAGCGGTTCTTTGTCAGCCCATTAAGAGCTGTTCATAGGGCACTGTCCACATGGCAATAGATTCTGGCAGTTCTTCCAGTGGTTCTCAAGCCAGTTGTAGGGGACCTCAGGCTAGCTACTTATGGATACAGTAGGTGCCTCCTTGCATTCCACCAGTAGCATGCTTCTGTATAAACCATTTCCACTTTATCATGGAGCTCTTTTGAGCACTGCCTTCCTTATTAGAGTGTTTCTCTGACATCACCCAAGACATTATTAGCATCTCAGGTTTCATGATTATTTTATGTCCTTCAGTCACTGAGGTCATCTCAATTAAAACCCAGTAGCAAGCTAGTAATTGCCTCTCAAATGATGTGTATATGGGGCGGCAGCATCTGGAATCCCAGGCGCTCGGGCTTTTACCATAAGCTGCAGTTTGCATGAGCACTGGTAGCAGACACTTTCAAAATCATCTGAATGGAGATCATAATAGCTCAGAGGCATTGAGAGAGCTATTGATTTTTGTAATTCAGACATGGTCTGCATGTCCAGGTCCCCACTTATCGTGGTTTTCTTTCAGGTAGTCTTATGTATAGAAGCTGGCAATATTTTCAGATGTGGAATGTGCATTCTCTAAACTCCAAATACAACAACCAAATGCAAGGTTTCATGTTTGGTCTTAGGGGTGATTAACAACAACAGTTTATTTTTAGTCACTTGTGGAACTGGGTGGCTCCTACCTATGTTATTCCTAAGAATGTTACCATGTGGGTAAGTTCTTGGATCTTTGCCGGAGTTACTAACTAGCCTTGGTTGGTCATGTGAGTTCATCATTGCATTCAACTCAATCTTAACCTGGCTCTTTAGTTTCCAATATTATCATCTCATCATCAGTATGGTGCATTATTACACTTGAGACCTGCATCAAGCCCAAATCCCTACTGACCAAATGATGACAGCAAACCAGTGAGTTCAGATGACCCCATGGTAGCACAGTATATGTAGACTGGGATCCTTCCCACATTTAAGAGCAAACAGTGTTTGGCACTTTCTGAGATTAAACTAGAGAAGAATGTTTGCAAGATCTATCACTGAGTAGCAGTCTTTCTGTATGATTGAAATCATGTCTAGAATTACTGACGCTATAGGTGGTACAAATATATGTATTTAAGCCTCAGTAGTCTACTGTTTGTTCTCCATGAGCCATCCTCCTTTTATAAGGGCCACACAGGGCTGTTGTTCAAAAAATTCTTTTGTATCAGCACTCCTGCATCTAGCATGTCATTAATTAAAGTGTGAATCTCCTTTTGCAACCCCCCACCTCCCTCTGCCACTCTCAGGTACTCTGTATTGTTTTAAATTAACCACCTGTGTGGATTCAGGCAGTTCTAATAGTTCTCATTTAGCACATTCAAAGAAAACTGACCTCAGGGAAGACTTACATAACTTCTAATAACAATATTAGGTAGAGGAAGCAATCCGCAGTCAGACATAATATCCATCCCAATAATACATTCAGGTAAAGGTGACACAACCAACTCACATAGTTTTTTCAAGAATTCCAATTGTCCTCCAAACTTCCATGTTAATCCCACCAACCACTGAAGCTCCATATACTCCCCCAATCTAACTTTAGCTCCTGTTAAGTTTTCACCAACAGATTTTGGAATTACAATGCATTGACCTCCTACATCAAGGAGTCCCAGAAAAGTCTCTTCTCCTTCCACTGACCATTTCATCCACACATATGCACACGTCCTTGGGACCCCAGTCAGCTGGCGGTCTGGCCAGGAGACCCTGGCCCCTCATCAATCTTGACTAACCTGCTTAACCATCACCCCAAGCAGTTCTGAGTAATCTCTGACTTTTTAAGTTTCTCCAAACTGGGGTAAATGGAGCAAACGTGTTTGGGGCCTTTCAGTGTCGGGAGACAAACAGAAAGACAAACCTCCAATAGTGCTGCATCAATACTTCTGTTTCAACACCATCAATATCTACAACATTCATCCGGTTTCTCAATAACCATTTAAAGACTTCTGCCATGCTAGGATAAGTCCATGCCTCTCTTCTTTGTCTCATTTCTTTTTAATTACTATAATGTTCTTGATCAGTAAGACCCATAAGGGGAAGCTGAGACAGCAAATCTGGTAAGGTTTCTCAAGCTATTGTTCCATTTTGCAGAAGTACACGTGGGGTGCCCATGGAAAAGGAACTCCTTTAATCACAGCATTTTCCATAACCTCGTAATGGGCATGTAATTGGCAAAAGGGTCTGGCTGCTTGTAGCTTGTAAAAAGAAGCCAATATAGCAAGAGTAAAGTGTGACAAAAAGAGAGTGAGATTTTATTATCCATGCTAGCAAGGGGACGAGGGGTGTAATATTTTCCAAAAATTTCCACTCTCCAATTTGTGGAGAGAACACAGGGGTGGGTTTTAAATAGAAGATTTAGAATGCAGAAGAGGCAGGTGGCCTAGGAGGTGTCAGGTGGCATGACCAATCCGATGGCTTGTCTTAAGTTATTGTTCCAACAGGTTGAAGGGCTGGCACCATTGTGGCTGGAGGTGTCTGGTCCATACCAGGATACGGCCCCTGAAGCTTCTAAGGAAATATATGACCAGATAAGTGAGTATGGTGTTTGCTTAGCAAGCATATAGGTAAATAAATGTGCTTAAGACATGGGAGCATAGGCCGGGCGCGGTGGCTCAAGCCTGTGCACTTTGGGAGGCTTAGGAGATCGAGACCATCCTGGGAAACCCCGTCTCCACTAAAAATACAAAAAAATTAGAAGGGGAGGCTGAGGCAGGAGAATGGCGGGAACCCGGGAGGCGGAGCTTGCAGTGAGCCGATGCTCACAGACAGAGCGAGACTCCAAAAAAAAAAAAAAAAAAAAAAGAAAAGCATGGGAGCATATTTCTCACAGAACATTCCAAGGCTGTATTTCAAGATGACACGTAACACATATACAATTTGTCTCAAAGTCATATCTTGAGATTGGAGAGAAAGGAGGACAGAAAACCCAATTTTAAAATGCAGTTTGAAGCCAGGCTGCTCAGTTACAGGCATATTCAGCAGACGAATGGCCACTCCTCATAAAATTTGCATACGAAGCCTATCAGCTGCATCATCTGAGATGTTCCACTTGGCATTTATGGGGGAGTTAGCAATCCCACTTTTAGGATAAACACACTTGATAGCCATACCGTATAGGAATAACCCCCCTGTATAGAGGGATTATTCAATAGTGAGTTGTGGATCCTGAATCAACTCAAGCATGTGCTTCCACTCTGTAGCATTCAAAACCAAAGACACAGCCCCCAAATTAGCTACTCTCACAATCCGTGTTAGTAAAGGTTCTTCAGAGAGCTGACGATATCAATCCACGAGATGAGATAATTTATTCATGCAATACCCCCAGGTTTCAGTAGTCTCTTGGCTTGTCCCTTTCCCCAAGCTGACTGCCTTCTTGGTGACCAGATACTATCTATTGTCCCTGGTTAACTTTTCCCTTTGCAAGCATCTCTGAGGCTAACTGCCAAAGCTCATCCAAACCAAAACTAAGGTTGGTGCAGGATTCAAAGTCCAATTCCACATTTTCTTTCATTGTTTGCTATTATAAATAACAACAACCAAAGGATTGTATGTTTAGTATATTTCTTATTGTTTCGCATTTCCTCACGTATCCAATAAGCCAACTCCTCAGAAGTTGGGTCTAGCACCATTTCTAAATGCCATTGGTAAGCCTGATCAATCAACTCAGGCTCTAGCTCCTCTCCCCTCTTCAGAGGATGAGATGTGGAGCTAAAAGTTCCAAGCTTCTAAGCATGCCTTGGTTTTTCTGGTGGCCAGTACCCACCGAGGAGCCCACCAAGCATCAGCTCACTAGAACAAAAGAGGCTCCTATCACCTAGGAAATTCCAAGGGATTTAGGAGTTTTGTGTCAGATGCTCCTATCACTATGGAAATTACTAAAATCTTAGAAACCCTGGGTACAGAACTGGGGTCTAAGACCAAATATTAGAACAAAAGATTCTCCTAGCACCTCTTTTTACAAGAGTTTTGAAACTTATGTGTTAAAAACTGTGGGTGGAGGCCAGGTGCGGTGGCTCACGCCTGTAATCCCAACACTTTGGGAGGCCGAGGTGGGTGGATCATCTGAGGTCAGGTGATCGAGACCAGCCTGGCCAACATGGCAAAACCACATCTCTACTAAAAACACAAAAATTAGCTGGACATGGTGGTGGCTCCTGTAAACCCAGCTACTCAGGAGGCTGAGGCAGGAGTATCACTTGAACCCAAGAAGCAGACATTGCAGTGAGCCGAGATCACACCACTGCACTCCAGCCTGAGTGACAGAGTGACACTCCATTTCAAAAAAATGAAAAAAAAACTGTGGGTGGAGACTTATATATATATTGTGTTTGTTTGTTTGTTTGTTTGTTTTTGAGACAGAATCTTGCTGTGTCACCCAGGCTGGAGTGTAGTGGCACAATCTTGGCTCACTATAACCTCTGCCTCTCTTGAGTAGCTGGGACTACAGGTGTGTGCACCATGCCTGGCTAATTGTTGTATTTTTAGTAGAGACGGGGTTTTGTCACGTTAGCCAGGCTGGCCTCAAACTCCTGACTCCAAGTAATCTGTTCACCTCGGCCTCCCAAAGTGTTGAAATTACAGATGTGAGCCACCGCACACGACAACATATATATTCAAAGTCCAACTCCACATTTCCTTTCAGTTTTTGCTATTATAAATAACAACAACCAAAGGATTGTATGTTTAGTATGTTTCTTATTGTTTTGCATTTCCTCATGTATCCAATAAGCCAACTCCTCAGAAGTTGGGTCTAGCACCATTTCTAAATGCCACTGGTAAGCCTGATCGATTAACTCAGGCTCAGAAATGTATCTATATTCCTTATTTCACAGCTTCCTTATCACATGGTGGCTTGTTTCCAGGGAACCACATCCCAAGAAAGAGCCAGAGAAGTATCTTACGGTCTTTTATGTCCCGGCATCACTTTCAGAACCACATCTTGGCCTCAAGGCAGTAAGAAAGCCCTACCCAGATAAAACTTACCTTTTCATGGGGAGTGACAAGGTTCTGGAAGAGCAGATGGGGCTGGAAATACTTCTGTGGTCATTTTTATAATTTATAATCTGCCCCTGTTTCTTCTAAAATATTTTATAAGCATTTAATTGAAAACCACCAGCCTCGTTCACCCCAGAGCCAAGCCAGGCAGGGAATCTCTGTGGAGGCTACACACTGGGAGAAAACAGTTTTTGAGACACACGCATTTGTATCCTGAGAACTTCCCTCTGCAGGTCTCAGCATCCACCTCTTACAGCAGTTAGCTAGTCTAAAACTCAGCATGCATACTAACGCTTAAGAGCAAGGCTGAATAACTGCAACTGCTGTTCAGGAAGTTGAGAGCTGACTGAGCAGCTGCCATATAGAACTGCTCACTGCTGTGCAAGGTAACAGCAACTCATACACAATTAAGAGATTTATTAGTGTTTTGGGTGTCAGTAAGGAATCAGGATTCCCTATCATTGACCATTGACTTCTTCTGCTCAGATTCCTTTCTGTAGGTTTAATGCTGATTAGCTTTTTTTTTTTTTTTTTTTTTTTTTTTTAAGAGACAGGGTCTTGCTCTGCTCTGTTACTCAGGCTGCAGTGCAATGGCACGTTCACAGCCCACAGAAGCCTCACCCTCCTGGGATCAAGTGATCCTCTCAACTTAGCCTCCTGACTGAGATGACAGGCACATGCCACCTCGCCCTGCTAATTTTTTTTAATTTTATTTATTGTAGAGATGGGGTCTTGCCATGTTGCCTTGGCTAGTCTTAAACGTCTAGCCTCAAGTGATCCTCCCACATTGGCCTCCCAAAGTGCTGGGATTACAGACCAAGCAACAATACCTGGCCCTGACAAGTTTTTCTGTTGGTTAAACTAATATTTCCAAGGTCTTTATGCAGAGATTGTTTTGAGGGACAAACCATTGAGATTTTCCTTTTAGCTGATTGGCTTCAACTGGCACTGTCTCCTGCAATGAGGATTGGATTTCTGTATTCTGTATTCATAGAACTGATCTTTGGGTTACAGTTGAGGTCTCTGAATTGGCCCCAATAAACAATACCCTTCTTCCCAAATAAGCTTCTGAACAATTTGAAAAATAAACATAAAAGATTAAAGGTAGAAACTAAAAGATCAATATTTACAAAGATAGAGCTGGGTAGGAAGGCACGTTCAATGAATCCCAGCATTAGGCCCACTTCTGAGCCAGTCACAGGCAGCAGTGGACAAGACAGCAGACCCATCCTCACGGATGAAAGGAGCAGAGGGAACATTTCCCCTCCAAGGGCAGCCTCCCTTCTAAGAGGAAGATGAGCAGGAAGGAGTGGAGTGCACACAATTAATGTAATCACTAATTACAATTAATCTACCTAGCAAATTCGATGTTATTTCATACGTATCACCAGGACAAATGACGTAAGGGGCAGAGTTACCCTAATTGAACTTTTTATACCAGAAAAAAAGCAAAAAAAAAAAAAAACACACACACACACACACACAAAGCTTCAGAATGGGGGAAAGAACCATGCCCCTCTACCTGTTATGAGAGAAATCCCACGCTATAAATCTACCTGTAATAAAACACACACACACACACACACACAAAGCTTCAATTTTCCCAGCCTATCTGCAAATATCATTCAATATATCTAAAAAGATAATGAGACCAAACATTAAAGTCGCAAGCAAGCATAAATATGTTCTCTGTCTTGTTAGTTGTCACTTGTTTTGACCCAAAACTGGGATGGCCATTCTTGCTGCTGCCTTGAACTCCTCTCCACACACTTTTACTCTAGGGCTTTTCCATTTTTTCTCATGAGTTTTAAATGCTCAGTAATAAAAACCAAAAAGGCTTTCTTCTTACTGCAAAACTGTGAAAGCTACGGGTTTTCACAATCTTTCACAGCCTGACGAAGCATTGAAAGATCACCATACAGTTTCCAAAACACTCCCAAGAGAATTTTCTATGTTCTATCTGCAATTGAATTGTGACAAATAAACCCCTTCCTAAACTTTGCAAGCCCAGACCTAATGGAGTGAAACACATGGAAAATGGGTAGGAAAAACAACCAATTTCACTGCCCTCCAAACCAATCCTTTTTCCCCTAAGCAATTGAAATAAACATTTGGAAACTTTCTGGTATAATAAATGCTTTCCAAAGATTACTTGGAAAGCTGAGATATGGACAGATACAGTGCAGTTTGTCATGCAAAGTACTGTTTGGCAAACTCTCGCTGCTGGGTAACAATGCAGCCAAAAGTTGTTACACAGTTGAATAGTCAGTGATTCATTCACCAAAAGATAGACCAAAATTTGCCCAGCCATGTAAGATTCTAACTGTAACTCTTGAAAGATCATAGCTTTTAAAGAAGATGAAGGGAAACATATAAGGAAATAGGCTGTTTCCATGGTCCTAGATGAGCTTGAGTGATCCCATTATTTGCAAGGAGACCACGTTGTTGTTGATGTTTATGTATTTGTGATGTCAAAGAATACTAGAGGTGGCGGGAGTTAAATCATAAAAATCTATTTTACTCTGGAATTATTGCAACAGGGGAAACGAGACCTAAACTGGGCTCAATTCAGAATACAACAAGGAAAAGTGGGGATTTATAGTCAAGGAGCAGGGCAGAGGTCAGTGGATGCAAAATTACTAAGAGGAAACATCAGACAGGATTCCGACTACACCAACTTGGCAAGATTCTTGCTGAGAGCAGGCTAAGGTGATCAGATATTACCTGCGGGATGACGAGAGATGAGGAATTTAACTGAAGAATGAGAGTGACTAAGTATCAAGAGTTGGAATTCTGGCTAAACTGACTTTAAGCAGGATTCTTGCTACAACTGGAATCCACAAGAACAGACACCAAAGCCCAAGGTTGAGACCACAAAGGCTGAATGGAGCCTGATTAGAGTCAGGACAAGGAAAGAGCCTTGGTCAGTGTCATGACAGTAAGTAGTATTTCATAGGGAACATGATTTAGCAAAAGGTTGAAGGTGGCAAGACCCCTAGCTGTCTTGTCCATTTTGTGTTCCCAAAACTAGGTACCAAGTGTGATACAAAATAGATGTTCAATAAATATCTTTCCCCATCTATTTCTTTATTTTAAAATATTTAATTGATAAAGATTGAATATGTTCAAGGTGTACAAAACAATTTGATGTACATATACATTATGAATGGTTATCATAATCAAATTAATTAGTACATCTGTCACCACCCATATGGTACATTAGACCCCCAGGATTTGCTCTTCTTATAACTGAAAGCCTGAACCCTTTGACCAACAGCTCTCCAATTCCCTCTAAACCACCCTGCTACCAAGTGCCTGCCAACCACCACTGTAATTCTCTCCGTCTACAAATTCACCTTCTTTAGATTCCGCCATATAAGACAGACCACATGCTATTTGTCTCTCTGTGTCTGGATTATTTCACTTAGCATAATTGCTGAAGATCTACATCACCTGTCCCTTGCCACTTCCTTTCCCCCCCGTCCTCCCTTGCACACTCTGCTTTAGTGGCATTTTTACCAGCCTGCTGCTACTCAAGCATGCCAAGCACATCCCAACTCAGGGTCTTCACACTTATTCTGCATGCAGATACCCACGTGGCTCATTCCCTCAATCTATTCTGGTCCAGAAGACCACCAGGAGGTCTAAATAGTAGAAAGGAGAGCTTTATTGGCATTATCGGGTTGCAAACCAGGAAGAGTCTCTGGTGTGGGTTGAAGGTGCTCTTGCTTCAAGAAGGGGAAGGGCAGGTTGGGTTTTATGCCACACAGGGTCCATATTACTCAATAGAGTCATACATATTCAGCAGGTTTTGGAGAAAAGCTATGCATATTTACAAGTGGAGCTGAGCACATGTTCAATGGATAAACATATATGTAATATACGTCCCATGTTCACTTTGGGCAGGGTTTTAGTATTAAAATCAAACGGAATTTGGCTGTTTATGTCAAAATGTTGTAGGACATTTTCCTTAGTTCAGCTAAGAACCAGGTTCTTGTCACACGACCATCAGAGATTAGGCTCACAGACACTTTGAAGGGTGAGAAAAAATGAAATTTATTGGTCAAAAAGGGGGAAAAAAGGGGGAAACAGGCACCCTCCTCAAAGTCAGAGTCCTGCTAGTGTGCTTCCTGTCCTGCAGGCTGAATCCCAGGTTCCACCCAGGAACAGAGGGTCCAGGCTCCTCCTCACTAGAAATGAGGCAAACTTCCCAAGACTCCAGTGCACATTCCTCCCAGTGCACAGGTCGGTTGGAAGGTCTGCCAGGGAGCCCTTCCCACCTGGGCGTCTCAAAAAGGTGAACTACAGGACACGGAATCAGTTTGTGTACAGCCTCTATATCTGGCTGAAGCTGGCTTAAGGTTTACATTTGCTTATCAGGAAAGAATGTTTGTAAGGCCGGTCCTCAGTCCAACCAGAGTTGTAGTGGTCTGGGTTGTAAAACAGGAGGAGCCTGATAGCTCCTATTTTTCAGGAATTTAGCAAGATTGTGTTTTTTGCTTATAGCCTTAGGTATTTGAAAATTTGTCATATTAGCCGATTTCTTTTATCAATTAAGATGGACCCTAAGGTTAAGAAAACAAAAGTTACCTTAACCTTAGGGTCCATCTTAGTTGATAAAGAAGCATCTATTAAATAATATTTTGGTCACTCAGATCACACCATTCAGATCTCTACTTCTCAGAGTCAGCCCTAAACAGCCCATCTAAAAGATCCAGGCCTTCTCACCCACCAAACTACTCTCTACCCCTTTGTCCTGCTCCATTCTTAGCAGCATTGATCATTCTCCACATTATTAATAGCTTTTCATTTTTCATCAGCATCCCACACTACAATTTGAGCTTCATAAGCACAGACTTTGATTTTCTCCCTGAAGAGTCCCTAGAAACAAAAACATTATTAGTTAAACAATTTAGTGGATAAACCTTGTGTATCACCATTCAGGGCACTCTTTAAACTGCATGTAGTTGGATTATAGTCTTTCATTCAATGAAAGAATCTCTACTGATGGCATGTGTAATCAATTGACATTTATGGCATTTTGATAAATTCTGATTTATTTCTAACATCTTATTTGATTTTTTAACCATGTAATTTCTTTGCTTCTCTTTTTCTTTTTCCTTAACATTTTGCATGTATTAAACTTAAAAATATTCTTTGTTTTCCCCCATTTATTTGAATGCTTAAAGTCTCTGGTTTATTTTTTCTTTCTAGATTTTATTTATTTAAAGTCTTTTTTAATATTACAAAGAGATACATGACTATTATATTAAATAACATAACACAATCCAGGTGTAGTGACCCATGCCTATAATACTAGCATTTTTGGAGGCCAACGTGGGTAGATCACTTGAGTTCAGGAGTTTGAGACCAGCCTGGACAACATGGCAAAACCCTGTCTCTATAAAATAATAAGAAGAATAATGTAATACAATACAAAGACATGGTGGCGAGCAGAATTCTGAGATGTCCCCAGACTCCCAACCCCTGCTTAATCGCTCCCTGTGGGCATAGATAGGACCTGTAACCATTAAGGGTTAGTCACTCCTTTGATTAACTTGTGTTAAGAGACAAAGGTAGTGGATGGTTACTCTAGTGATTATTCAACATTATATAAGAGTCTGTCTTGGCAGACTGGAGAAAGATCATCTTGCCTGCTCAGAAAAGGAAGCTGCCAGGTTTTGAGAAATCCATAAAACTAGGACCTGAGAAAAGCCTCAAAGAGCTCAGAGTAAACTTCAGCCCATATCCAACAAGAAAATGGAAAATTCAATTCTATAACCACAAGCAATTAAATTCTGCCAATCTGGATGAACTCGGGAGAAAACCCTGAACTCTGGATAGGAATGCAGCAGACTGACACCCTGATTTTGGCCTTGTGAGGCCCTGAGCAGAGAGTCAAGACAGGCCATGACCAGGCTTCTTAACTACAGAACTATGAGCTAACAAAGGGGTGTTGTTTAAGCCACTAAGTCTGCAGTAGCCTATTACACAATGATAATAACTGATACAGATGCCTACATAGGTTTTGGCCTGAGCAAATGGATGGATGGAGCAATGATTAGCCAACAAGGGGAAGAGTGCAGGAGATGGCCTGGTGCACATTTTCTCATTTAATGGAGGAGATAAAAGGGAACTTTAGGAGAGATAACATAGAATCTTCATGGAACTGGAGGACACAGTGAGGAACAATCAAGTCTATCATAGAATTCTACCCATAAAAGCTTTCAGAAAGACTCTTGTCTAAGTCTTTCTTCATTACTCACTCAAAAATTGATTCCCAACTAAAAATGGCTGTGTTTTCTCAAGCAAATAGAAATGTACTTAAGTGGAATGTAGAATTGATGCTGCTTTTTTTCTTAATCCTGAAGCAAACATACTTCTTCTTCCACAGAATGAGTTTCCTCTAATATGCTCTCAGTAAGGATCTTTTTGTATTTTAGAAAACCTAAGCTTGTTGTATGCTGCTAACGCTTGATGGCAACTAGCCTAACATTGGCCAAAGGATGCTTCCTATCAGTGGTCTCAGAATTATCTACAGGTTCAAACGGTGGCTTTCTCATCCTGACGGACACAAATCTATACTCCTATAACCTTTCTGAAATGACAGATCACTGCTCCTACCCAACATATATTGAAAATATCCTTCACTATCCACTTACAGCCATCAAAAGACAGCTGCTCATCTGGTATTGTGTAATACAGAATTTAATCTTGCCCAAAGAGAGGTCTGACCTTTGTCCTTGGATCCTGGGAGACAATCTCTGAGCCCTTAGAATGTTCTGCCTGACAGGAGTGTCTTAGTTTAGCTAGGAGCCTTGGGCCATCCCAGATCATCTAGCAGTGTGATTTACGGTAGAAGCTTTGGGTTACACAGTATCAGCTCTGCCTCCAGAAGAGCTGGGGATTGAGTTAGCCAACCATTCTATGTGTCTGAAACCCAACTGAAAACTCTAGTCACCACAGCTCAGTGTTAAATAGTGCCATGTGACAACACACACATAGTTGGCAATGCTAAGTGAGTATTGTTACACATCATTCCAGGTGCAGTTAACACTGGGAGAGGACGACTGCACGCTCAACATTTTGAATTCTCCTATTCTCTGCCCCATGCACCTCTTCCTTTGGCTGATTTTAGTATATATTCTTTTGCTGCAATAAACTGTAACCATGAGGATAATGGCTGTTAGTGAGTTCTGTGAGTGAGTCTAGCAAATTATCAAGCCCAAAAGTAGCCTTGTAGACACTCATTCTTGCAGTTGGTGTCAGAAGTGAGGGTGGTCTGGGGAACCCCCAAACTTGCACTTGGTGTTAGAAGTGATTTCATGGACCATTTTCCTAACTCTGCAAGTACGAAAACATAAACCACAAATTAAAAGCAGAGAAAACCTTTTACAAGGAAGAGTAAATGAATATTATTATCTGGGAATACTCCCTTGGGAGGAGTCAAAAACTCTTGCTATTTTCATTGAGAACAAATCTTGTAAAGAAATCAGGCTTTGACTAAGCCCATAAAAACATTTGAATCAATGTTCGTATACAGCGAATTCTTATAACACTTTTTTTATTTCTAAAACCTGAAATGCATACAATTGCAAATAATAGATGCATTGATGAGGATGTAAACAACACCTTCTGAAGCTAGATATTTGACCAGAGTGTCTCAATTTCTAAAGCCTAGCCATCTGAGATACAAAAAGAGAGCTATATTTTGACTAGCTTTCTTCTTAACTTTAAGAAGCAAACAATCTGTGACACATTGTATAGTGCAAAAGAACTATTTGAGTGGATCTTTTTGTTCTTCATGTCAATTTTCCTAGTATGGTCTCTATTCCTAGTCACTATATACCCAGAGAAGTGCATTTGTTCTGACTGTTTTCAAGATATAGAATAAAACATCACAAGAAAAGATGCTTTCTGGGGTTTCTAACTCTGAGGATGATTCTAAAGTCACTCAATAACCATCTTCAAAGATTCAAGCAGGGTTGCAATGTTATGGTCAGTAGAGAAAAATGGGGAGCATTGCTGAACTAAACCCACAGGCTTGGTAGGAGTGTGAACCTCTCAATATTGTCAATGCAGAGTAAGATCCAAAACGCACACGACGAAAGTCTTTGATGTTCCTTTTTATGTTTCAAAACAATGAAAGGCCTAGAGCAAGAAACGGGGCCTTGCATAAGTCAGGAGAAAAAATATGAGAAATATGAAGAAACAATCTCAAAAGACAGAGGGGGGAAAGCAAAAATCAATGCTAACTTTGTAGTTATCTTCATTTCTGTCAGTTCTACTTCACTCTCCAACTTGCTATCTGACAGCCAAAGATAAAGGCAAAAATATTGTTTTAGCAATCCATAAATAGTGTGTGGGGGGAAATTGTACGTTTAATTAAGAACCAATACTGTGATCACAAGTATTAGTGTTTTGAACTGTTCATGGTGCCAACTGAACTCCTGGTTGGAAGGAGAAGTTCATACATGGCAATATATTTGTGAAAGCAGAACAAATATTAGTAAAAATATATAGATCTTATTTAAACCATACTATTATTCTTACTAATGACATAAACTAGATTGGACTTTATAAATTGTTTTCATTTATGAATATGAGTTTAAATTTCACTGTGATATCTAGGTTTTAATAAAATAAAAACAGGAAACTAGTTAATGAGATATAAATGAGTTCTCAAATTAAGTGATTCCAACCCAACTCCCTTCTTTCTTTGTTTTTTTGTTTTGTTTTGTGTTTTCAGAAAAGGTCTTGCTCTGTTGGCCAGGCTGAAGTGCAGTGGCAGGATCTCAGCTCACTGCAGCCTCAACCTCCCAGGCTCAAGCGATCCTTCTGCCTCATCCTCAGTCTCCCAAGTAGCTGAGACCACAGGCCTGTGTCACCACACCCAGCTAAATTTTTGTATTTTTAGTAGACAGTGGGTCTCACTACATTGTCCAGGCTGGTCTTAAACTCCTAGGCTCAAAAGATCCTCTCACCTCAGTCTTCCTAAGTGCTGAGATTACAGGAGTGAGCCACTGCACCCAGCCTCTTCTTCACTTTCCAATAGCATTTTCAGCTACAGTATCCAGGTGATTATTTCACTCTTTAACCCTGCCAAGTGAAAATCTTAGTGTGGTCTCAGGGTCTCAGGAAAAAACCTTAAACCCACAGCAAGTTCACAGACTAATTCTTTAAAACTAAGAGCATGAGGAGTCAAAATACATGTTAAAAATACAGAATTCAGGTAGATACTGCCCAAGAGGAAAAAAAGATAAGCACTGATAGCCCTGAGAAACAAAGTGATCAGGAACAGATAAATCTGGGCTAAAAATGAATAAAGGGAATTTCTGTTTTAATTTTTTTTAGATGGAATCTTGCTCTGTTGCCCAGGCTGGAGGGCAGTGGCATGATCTTGGCTCACTGCAACTTCCACCTCCCAGGGTTCAAGCGATTCTCCTGCCTCAGTCTCCTGAGTAACTGGGATCACAGGTGTGCACCACCACACCTGGCTAATTTTTGTGTTTTTAGTAGAGATGGGGTTTCACCATGTTGGTCAGGCTGGTCTCAAACTCCTGACCTCGTGATCCACCTGCCTCGGCCTCCCAAAGTGCTGGGATTACAGGCAGGAGCCACTGCACTCAGCCTGGTTTAAATTTTAATGCTTACCACATTTCGTACTAAAATACTGAGAAAGATATACTTACTGTAGAAGTGTAAACTAATATTTTCTGGAGGGCAACATTGCATATTCCATCATAAACTTAAAATAGACTGGTCATTGGTTCCAGATTTTCTGCTCCTAGGAATTTTTCTAAAGAAATAATTACAGTAACCTGGTACAGTGGTTCATGCCTATGATTCTAACAGTTTGGGAGGCTAAGGTGGGAGGATTGCTTGATCCCAGGAGTTCAAGACAAGTCTAAGCAACATAGAGAAACCCCATTTCTACAAAAAAAAAAAAAAATTATTTAGCCAGGCATAGTGGTGCACACCTATGGTCCCACCTACTCAGGAGGCTAAGATGAGAGGATCGCTTAAGCCCAGGAGGTCAGGGTTGCAGTGAGTGGTGACTGCACCACTTCACTCCAATTTGGATGACAGAAAGAGATTCTGTCTCAAAAAAAAAAAAGAAAGAAAGAAATAATTAGACTGGTTTTCTAAAAAATGTAATATGGCCGGGCGCTGTGGCTCACGCCTGTAATGCTAGCACTTTGGAAGGCAGAGGTGGGTGGATCACGAGGTCAGGAGTTCGAGACCAGCCTGGCCAACATGGTGAAACCCTGTCTCTACCAAATATACAAAAAGTAGCCGAGTGTGGTAGCATGCATCTGTAATCCAGCTACTCACGAAGCTGAGTCAGGAGAATCGCCTGATCCTAGGAGACAGAGGTTGCAGTGATCCAAGATCATGCCACTACACTCCAGCCTGGGTGGCAGAGTGAGACTCTGTCTCAAAAAAAAAAAAAAAAAAAATACAAGGATGTACATAGCAATGTCATTATTCAATTGAAAAATTAGAAAAAAATAATGCCAACAAAGGAGATGTAGGCTAAATATAATATGGTACCTACATAATTGAATATGTTGGAGCAAAATTGAAAGAGGATATTTGAACGCATGAAAATATATTCACAATACAGCCAGTGAATAAAAGCAAGCGTTTAGTAAATAATGTTGTGATTGAGAGCTCACACTTTCCAACCAGACAAGCTAAGTTCAAATCCTCCATGCTTACTGGCAATGCGGCTTTGAGAAAATTTACAGTTCCCTGGTACTAAAAGGGTGATAATAGTAGTGCTTACTTCATTGGGTTGTTGGAAGACTAAATGATCCAATGCGTGTACAGTGGTTAGAGAAGTACCCAATACATAGCAAGGGCTCAGTTAATGTTAGCTACCATTTTTATCAAAAATATCACCAGGCAAGAATTTTGTTAGAAGAGGGATGGGGAACTGGCAGCGGTAAACTATAATGTGATCATGCAGCCCGATGAAATATTCTGAGGATGCCTTTGTTTGCAAGTACAGAAAACTTAAGACAAATGGCTTTAAACAATAAAGATGGGAAAATGACTATTGTAACTTCAAAAAGCTAAAGATAATATGCATTTCAGGGTTAGGTAATGCAGCGGTTTGATTCAATGGAATGCAAGCTTCAGGTATTTTTGTATCTCTAGCTCACAGAAGAGTGTCTGATGCACAATACGTACTAAATAAATATTTTTGTATAAATTAAAGTAGGATCCCATTTTCTACTTAAACTACCATCCTTCTACCTACCGTCATGGTGTCAAACTTGCCGAAGCATTATTAGATGTAACATCTTTGGACTATGCTATCCAGAAAGAGAGAAAGGGAGAGTCTTATTTCATAACTCTCAAAGAAGATCAATACATGTATCCTCTGAATGAAAAGATGAAGATCTCTGATTGCAGGGCATACAAGGAGTCACAAAGTTTCATAGCAGATTTATTCAGAGTGTCAAAGATCTGGACCTGTTGATTGGATTGTTCCATGGAGTCAAACTCAGCAATGTTAGCTCACATACAAGTATTGTATGTCACTGAGAATTTCACTAAGAATAGGAAGAAATTAATTTTCTGTCTTAGCTATATATTTGAAAAGAGGTTTCAATCACCTCCAAAAGGACGAAGGTGTTACAAAGCAAACCATTCACACAGACTCTAAGAAAATAGTGAATAAAATAATGAATAGTGAAAAAAATAAAATAATCAAATAGAAAAATGAATTTTAAATAACTGTTGAAAATAATGCACTAATGGCCAAGTGTGATGGCTCATGCTTATAATTCCAGCATTTCTGGAAGCCAGAGTGGGAGAAATTGCTTGAGGCCAAGAGTTAAAGACCAGCTTGGACAACACAATGAGACCCCATCTTTAACAACAACAAAAAATGAATCAGCTGGGCCTGATGGTGAATGCCTGTAGTTCTAGCTACTCAGCAGGCCGGGGAGGAAGGATAACTTAAGCCCAGGAGTTTGACGTTACCGTGAGTTACGATTGTATCACTACATTCTAGCCTAGGTGACAAAGTGAGACCCCGACCCTGACTCAAAAAATAAAAATTAAAAAAGAAAACACAACAATATGATTTTTGCTTCCAGCCATGATGATGTACCAGTACCAGACTAGGCTTCTTACCATAAACATCTAGAAATCTAGACAAAATATATGTAACAACTACTTTCAGACATTGAACAACAGGCAACATAGGACTAACCAGGCAAAGAATGGCTTCTAGCAAAAAACTACAGGGAAGCTAAAAGCTGAACAACTTCCTAAGGCAGTACAGGAGGTATCTGAGTTCTGACAACCTAGAATGAAGAGGTACCACTGAACATTTGGAGCAGTCATAGAGACTCCAAAATATCTGCACCTTAGAAGTAAGGCTTAATAACTATGGAGTAAAGGTTACTCTGGATCCACTCAAAAGAAACTTAAAAACACATCCCAAAAGTATGAAGATGATCCAGAAAGTAAATTAACCTCATGACACAGAAAAACTCCAAAATCTTTAAAGGAATGAAGGAAAAAATCCAGACCCTCAAAAATGTCCAGCATTCAAATGAAGATTATGGTACATACAAAATGGCAGAAAAATGTTTCTGATATCCAAGAGAAATATCAGTTAATTGGAATGGACAAAGAAAACATGGAAATGATTGAATTAGCAAGCAGGGACTTCATTAACAGTTACTGTAAATATATACAAGGACTTAATTACATACACATGAAGAAAAGGAGGCTGATACATGAATGTTCATAGCAGTTTTATTCATAATGGTTGCAAACTAGAAACAACCCAAGAGTCCAATCAACAGGAGAATTGTCTTAGACTCCTCAGACTGATAAAACAAAATATTATAGTTGAGTGAAAAAAACTTAGACATTTATGTCTCCCAGTTCTGGAGGCTGGTAAGTCCAAGATCAGAGTACCAGGATCTTGATAAGGGTCCTCTTCCTGACTTACAGGCAGCCACAGTGTGTGTTTTGGGGATGCGGGCTGTGGAGAAAGAGAGAGAGATTGAGAGTGCTCTGCTCTCTTTCTGTTCTTAGAAGTACACTAAACCCCACCATGGGAGCCCCATTGTCATCATCTCACCTAACCTAATCACCTCCCAAAGGCCTCACCTCCAAATACCATCATAATGGGGATTAGGGATTCAGTTATGAATTCTGGGGGTACACAAACATTCAGTTCATGCAAGAATGGATACACACAGTGTGTTATATTTATACAATGGAATATTACTAAGTGACAAAAAGAAGCAAACTACTGATAGACATTAACAATACTAATGAATTTTAATAATGCTAAGCTGAGCGAAAAAAGTTAGGAAGAAAAGTACATAGTAGATGGCTCTGGTTTTAAAAATCTGTTGAACAGCCAGAACTAATCTGTAATGATAGAAATCATATCCGTGGTTGCATAAGAATGATGTTGGGGTAATTGACTACAAAAAAAAAAGTATAGGAAACTTCTTGGAGAAGTGAAAATATTCCTTATCTTGATTGTGGTGGTGAATATATGGATATATACAAAGGGCATTGAGGTGTTCATTTAAAATGGGTGTATATTAATAAATGTAAATGATACCTCACTAAAGTTGATTTTTAAAAAACTGCTATGGAAATGAAAAGAAAGATCACCTTAAAAATGTACAAGGATAACAAATATCTGAAAACGATTTGCTAAAGAAAGGAGAAATTTCCATTAGTTTGCCATACTTATTAGAATGTGTGAATTCTATGAAACAGAAGCAGAAAGCCAAGATACGGAAAAAAAAAAAAAAAAAAAAAAAAAAGACTATGAATAAAAAACTAATATGCATAGAAAAGAGAGAAAAAAGACTCAAGATAGGATAATTTTCAAAAAGATAAAATCACAATAGTAGGATTTAAATGCAAATTGATTCAATGAAGCATAAGATTAAACTTGGTAAAATCTAATCAAACAGAAATAACTTGACAAATTTTTCAGAATGCAGTATGAGAAAACCAAAGTGACCCAAAAAAAAAAAAAAAAAAAAAAAAAAAAGGATGGTGAAGATTACAGGTAAGAAGAAAGGAAATAGAGCTTGAACCTAAGAGTCGCAGGTATTCTCAGGAAGACACTCCAACTAGACAAGAAGCGAACATCTGGAGCTTAATTGAAAACCACATCAAAACTGTCAAGAAAGCTTAGTGTAAAAAGCTTATCACAAACTCTTCAAAATCTCTGAAAGATAACCCACATGAACACATATCCTGGAAAAAATACATAGTATTTTCACTAAACAGATAAGCCTTTAAACACCTAGAGATTTTTTTTAAGTTTAACAACACAAGAAATAAAAATCAGACTCTTGTCAAACTCTAAAATGCAAAAAAGGCAAAAAAAATTATGGCTTTAAGGAAAAATATCATGTCCCTCAAATTCTGATATCAGCTAAATGGCAAATTATGCATGAATAAACAAAGATATTTCAAAATATGTACTACACAAAGATTCTTTACCTTCTAGGGAAGATGTATTACTTGTCCCCTTTTCCAAAGACCAGTGCTCCCATCTAGAGCTAGAAAAGCCAGACAGAATACAAAATTTTTTTTTGGAAAAGCCAAGAGTTGCTAAGGCAACAACAACAAAATGAACTAATACTTCATAAAGGAAGAAACAGAGAGGTGAACTGGCCTCTGCAGTTGCTTTTCTCCTGGAGGTATTGATGAATTCGAATATGGGCAAGAAGCTAAGAGTCTAGGGCAAAATCCAGGGCAAGAGCTGGAAGAGGGCTGCAGCAGGAGTAAAAGGAATCGGAAGAGTTTTGGTGGAGATTTATAAGGTTTCAAGCACACGGCAGATTATATTCCCCAAAACATGTATTGAAAACTGGAACCCGTATGTGGCAAAAGGCAAAAACATAGGTGGGAAGACCCTGCAAAACAAAACAGAGCTCTGTTGTCAGTCTCACATGACAAAGATTGGAATTTGATACCCATAAAAAAGAGCATTCCCAAAACACACCAACATTCTAGATGAAACTACACAAGGTCCATCTTGAGCCAGAGGTCATCCCTCATGCAGCCATGATTCAGCACAGTTCCTTACTGAAGTAAACCAACTGACCACCACTCTGCCAAGAGGGGAAAGTGAGCCTTCTCAGGAATCTAGAGTTTCTATATTTTTTAAATAAATAATGCCTGGCATTTATTCAAATATTCCTTCGCATGTCAAAAAATAACAAGAGAAAAAACATAATCAGTAGAAACAGACCCATAGGTGATCCCAATTTTAGTCTTAACCTACAAGGATGTTAAAATAACCACAATTCAATTAATGTTCAATTAATATGAAAACGAAGAATATGCATAAAAGAGTTGAAAGGCTAGGTAATTTCACTGGTATATTCAAAATGATGAAAACAGGATCAAATGGAAATTCCAGAACTAAAAAAAAACAAAATACAAAATTAAGAACTAACTAGTTGGGTTCAATAACACATTAGACACAGCATCCATCACCTGGAAAACAGGTAACAGAAAACAATCAAACTAAAGCAGAGAGAGGAAAAAAAATAATTGAAAACACAGAAAAAAAAGCATTAGAGACAGGTACTATTCAGGGAGAAGATCTAATAAACAAGCAAGTGAAGTTCCAGAAGAAAAAGAGAAGGAAAATGGGGTAAGAGACAGATGTGAACCAATACTGGCAAAGGGTTTCTCAAAACTGATGAAACACTTCTGATCACTCATAACTTCCTGACAAACTGACCCTTTTAACACTATAAAGTCCCTCTTTGTCTCTAGTACCTTTTATTTTGTTTTTAAAGTCTATTTTCTGATATTAGTACAGCCCTTCCACCTTTCTTATGGTTGCTATTTGCATAATATGTTTTCTATCCTTTTACTTCCATTCTATTTGTGTTTTTGAATCAAAATTATTTCCTTTAGACAGCATATAGTTGGATCTCATTTTTTATCCAATCTGATCATTTGTACATTTTGATTGTATATTCTATTAACATTAACGTTATTATTGATATAGAATTACATTTACCATTACACTTATTGTTTTCTGTAATTTTCATGGTTTTTTATTCCTCCAATCCTTTCTTACTATTTTCTTTTCTATTGAGTGAATATTTTCTACTAATGCATTTAAATTTCTTTGACAATTTTTTAAATTGTCTTGAGTCATCTTCTTAGTGTCTTTTGTAGGGCCTAGCGACACATCTTAACTTATCAGAATCAGCTTCAGATTTATACCATTTTAATTCCAGTGAAATACAGAAATGTTATTCCTATATAGCTCTATTCCCCTTTCCTACTTATTGTAGTATTATTGTTGTACATCTGTCAATAACATAAACCCAATAATACATTGTTAAAGTTCTTCCTTTATAAGATTTCAGGTATTTTTAAAGAGCAGAGAAGAAAGGAGAGCAAATATGTTTTTGTAGCTTTTGTTGTATTAACCTTCCTATTTATCATTTCTGGTTTCCTTCATTTATACTTTGATCAGGTAATCATCTGGAATCATTTTCCTAGCACAGCATTGTTCCTACTCACCTACTTGTGCTGTTATTCACAAACATAACACATTCCTATACATTATAGGCAAAGCAATACATTATCTACATTTATTTACAATTGCTTTTTAAGTTAGGTAAGATAACAAAAGAGAACAAATATGCATTTATACTGGAATTTAACTAACCTTTTTTCTTTACTGGTGCTCTCTAGTGTGAGGTGTGTGTGTGTGTGTGTGTGTGTGTGTGTGTTTAGATTCAAAATATTTGGAGAATTCTATACCTGCAACCCTCAATTTCCAGTAAGCCTTTATTGCCAGAAGAAAGAATCCTGATTCTCCCTTGTGATATAACTCTACATATGTCATTTTAAAAATGAGAGAATTCCCTTTCCTCAATGTCCCTAAACCTTTAATAATAAGCATATCTAAACATGCCCCAGGGATACTATTACAAAATCAAAATCAAGCCCAGGAGGAACTTGCTTGCTTCACACACACACACACACACACACACACACACACACACGTACACATACACACACACTGCAGGGCCTCGCCTGTTTACGCTGGCAAAACATACGGGGAATATATGTGTGAATGGATTCAGACAGTATTGGACAAGGAGGAGAGAAGACATTACATAAGACTGTATTTATTGATATAGATTTCACCATTGACACTCTGTATCTTTGTAACAGCTTGAGCAGGGAAACCAGTAGAACATGATGCAGTGAAACTGTTTCCTTGATTTTAAAGAAAATGGGAAGATCTGAGGGTGACAGAGGCCACATGGGGCACTTAAACGCCAGAGGCGTGGTCATAATATCAGGACACAAGATCAAAGGAATACCCTGGTGAAGATGTCTAGTATTTAGAGAATTAAAGCAGACTGTCGAAACTCAAAGAGCTTTTAACTCCGATTTCAGCTACTATTCTAGAGGACCCTCAGAATGGGCCTAAAGGGAGAGAATATTTGTATCAAACATGAATACCCAGTGCAGGGATGCTTTTAATAATCAGGTAGACAAAATGACCTTCTCTATTGTCAGTCAACCCCCTCTTCCCTAGCTAACACATCTGCTGTTGGCTCAACTTTCCCATTAAAAGACCAACCTGGAGCCCCCAGTATAATACTATGCCTTTAGGGGATAGCTACCTAGCCAGCTACCTAGCACAAGGTTAATTGTATTGGCAGCCTTCCTTATAAAGGTGCCATTTATCTTCACTTATCATTTGGACTTCGATATACTTTCCTTCTCAACTATGCTTCTACAAGTGCAACCATTACTGAATAACTTATATATAGTCATGACAGGCATGGTGCCCCAAAGGATATTGTTTCTGACCTAGGAACTCACTTTACAGCGGTGGGGAAAAATTAACAAATCAGCTACTATTTTATTATGTATCCCATCATCTAAAAGCAGCTGGAGCTGGACTTGTAGAACATTGCAATGAGCTGTGAAAAAATGAGTCACTCCAGCTGAAAGACAGGCCAGATTGCAGCCCTGAAGGATTCTAAGTATGTTCTCTTTCTTCTACAGTCAGAATATGGGTCCAGGAAACAATGGAGCAGAAGGGGGTGTGATACCTCTAAGAATTAAACCTGGTAATATACTTATTAAAAAGTTACATATTCTTATAGCTGTTATCCACTAGTTTTGAAGTTCTGTTTGCAAGGAAGGAGATAACCATCCCAGTGAATTGCCACCAGACTGTCTGTATTCCCTTTACCATTGGGTGAACAGATAAAAATGCAGTGTTACAGGATTGCCTAGTAATTGACATGAATTATCAAAGAGGAAATAAGGTTGCTCCTTCTCCATAAGGACAAAGAAAAATATGGTTAGAACCTTTCTTAACACGTTCAATGATGAGTTTTGAGTGAATGACTATGGAAGTCCCATAGAGGCAAAATTAGCTAGGTTTCAGGGTTGTGCTGAAATTAAGCAAAGAATTAATCTGAGAGAGATCCCAGTTCACTGACGTATGACTGAAGACAAAGGGAATATCATTCTATTCACAGCTACACTGTACAGCATTGTAGCCACCAGCCATATGTGGCTATTTAAATCCAAATGTAAATTAATTAAAATTAAATACAATTAAAATATTAGTTTCTCATTTCACCAGCCACATTTTGAGGGTTTGTTGGCCACAGGTGACTTCTGCATTGAATAGTGCAGGCACAAACCATTTGCACCATTACAGGAACTTTCACTGGGCAGCATGGATCTGCGACCACATAACCAATGGAAGCAATAAGGACCGTAACTTCTCTTCACACTTCCTTCCTTCTATGAATATATTTTAACCAAATTCTCTCTTCTTTCTTCTTTTTTTTTTACCCCATATTGTGGCCAACCCCCAGGCCACAGACTGATGCCAGTCCAGGGCCTGCTAGGAACCAGGCTACAAAGCAGGAGGTGAGTGGTGGGCGAGCAAGCCAAGCTTCATCTGTATTTACAGCCTCTCCCTAACACTCACATTACCGCCTGGGCTCCGCCTCCTGTCAGATCAGTGGCAGCATTAGATTATCATAGGAGCACGAACCCTACTGTGAACTGCACATGTGAGGGATCTAGGTTGTGTGCTCCTTATGAGAATATAATGCCTGATGATCTGTCACTGTCTCCCATCACCCCCAGATGGGACCATCTAGTTGCAGGAAAACAAGCTCAGGTCTCCCACTCATTCTACATTATGGTGAGTTGTATAATTATTTTATCATATATTACAACACAAAAATAATAGAAATAAAGCGCACAATAAATGTAATGCACTTGAATCCCCTTGCACCCACCTCCATGGAAAAATCGTCTTCCACAAAACCGGTCACTGCTTCCAAAAAGACTGGGGACCGCTGGTATAGAGGTATTTCACTTTTCAGTTTTGTCATCATTTATAAAATATTGAGAAGAGATTGTAATAAAACTAGAGGAGGAATGAATATTGGGCAGAGATCTGGGACATGGGGAAGGGTGCAAGCAAGAACTTGCCACACTTCCAAGCTGAAAAAGTCAGAAACTTGCCCTCTCAAACCCTTTCGGCTCTGCCATGGGCTGGAGGCTTAAGTTTAGCCCGTGGTGTGCTCTTGTTTGGGACATTCATGTGAAACAAATGATGCTTAGTAGCAGAGACTCTTCAGAAGTCTGGCAGTGGCAGCTGTGGAGGTCGGTGTCCACAGCAGGGGTGGGGAAGGTGGCTGAGGAAGTGTCTGATGGCAGCGTCCAGGGAACACAAAGACCATGGAGGAACAGAGGCAATCAGACAGCTGCCGTTTCTGGGGGTGGCCTAGCCAGTCTTGCCATGCAGCCACCGGTGGCTTCTCCTCATGTAAAACCTTCCTTCCTATCCATTCTGTGAACAGCTCCTTATCCTTCTAGAAGAAGATTCCTTTCTGCTTAATTTAGCCAGAGTCAGTTTCTATTGTTTGCAAGTAAGAATTCTGAAGGAAATTTAAATTTTTTTTAATTTTTAATAATAGGTTAAGTATCATTTTCCAAAAACCAAAAGACTAAAATTTTAAGAGGAATGTTTATCTTTCAGAACACTGGAAAATGTAAAAGCAAACAAAGTATATTACACAAAGTAAAAGACATAAATCCAGAACACAACAAGAAAGCATAAAATCTAAAAATATAAAACAAGATAACGGAGATGAGGCCAAGCATATATGATAATACATTTAAGTTATTTCAACTTCCCATTTTAAAAAGATTTTAAAAATCTACACATATGCTGTTTAAGCTTAAAGAGACACATTAAAATGAGAAATGTTTTGAAAGAATAAACAAAGGCTTATCAGACAAATGAAATTTTAAAAACAAAGGATGGCCCCTTTGATTTCAAATAAAATTTAATATAAGGTAAAAATAAAAAGGTTTCCATAGAAAAGAAGGTCATTTTATATTCATGAAAGGCAAAATCTACGTAAAATTTATAATAGTCATGAACCTTTATGTTTTATACAAAAGCATCAAATTATGTAAAACAAAAATAGGATTGCTATGAGAGATTGTAAAACATCTCTTTCCACATTTTATAGATCTATTAGCAGAGAAAGACAAATGGCGATACAACTAGGACATGGAACAAATTTGGTAGTATGATCACAGATGTGTCCATTCATTCCTCTTCAAATCCATGTAAATAACAAGAAAAATAATTAAAAATAAATGTACCGCCACGCTGAAAAGTAAGTGATAGCGCCAATGAGTGCACCAGAAATTTTAAATAATCTTGGAAAATCGTACATCACTAAGAGGAGAGTGATGGGGAAAAAAATGGAAGAGAAATTTCGGCCTAAAACAAGAAAAAAAATAACAACTATTGAAGTAAAAGCAATTCTAAGTACTTCAAGTTCAGTTATTGAAGTTAAGAGATACAAAAGAAGGAAAGGCTATTGGTCAAACAAGAAGATGACTAATTAAAGAAACCGTGTTACCAAAGGCTGTGTAGGCAGCCCCCTTCCTTCCTATCTGCTTCTTACAGTGAGCAGCAGATAAAGAAGGCGTCTGCCCTGTGACAAACTCCAAGAACTTTTTCTACACTTACAGGAAAGATCTGTCTGAGACCATTTCCTAGCCCTGTGGTTAGCAATTTTGGTTGTAAATTAAAATCAACTAGAAAATTTAGAAAAATGCCAGTGTCCAGGCGGCTCCCCAAACCAAACAAATTAAGATCTCAGGGTGGGGGTGGGGGTGGGGGTGCGGGTGGGGGTAAGACCAAGGCTTCAGCAGTTTCTCAACCTTCCCACGTGACTGCAGTGAGCAAACAAGGTTTAGAGCTACAGGCTTTGTAGAAATGTTGGAGCTGAAAACAGAAGAGCAAAGACCAAAGTACTACTAAACTTCGAAGTGGACAGCAAAGGAAGAAAAACATTGAAAGGGAACAGAGGCTCTGGCTTTAGCCCCTAAGTAAAAGCAGGGATCCCAGCTCTCAGAAATGGGAGATTTGACCCCTAGAACTTGGGGTTGACTCTTGTGTGAGAAAAGCCTAACTCTTGTGTAAGAAAAGCCTGTCAAATGAGATACCATCTCACACCAGTTAGAATGGTGATCATTAAAAAGTCAGGAAACAACAGGTGCTAGAGAGGATGCGGAGAAATAGGAACACTTTTACACCGTTGGTGGGACTGTAAACTAGTTCAACCATTGTGGAAGACAGTGTGGCAATTCCTCAAGGATCTGGAACTAGAAATGCCATTTCATTACTGGGTATCCCATTACTGGGTATATACCCAAAGGATTATAAATCATGCTGCTATAAAGACACATGCACATGTATGTTTATTGTGGCACTATTCACAATAGCAAAGACTTGGAACCAACCCAAATGTCCATCAACGACAGACTGGATTAAGAAAATGTGGCACATATACACCATGGAATACTATGCAGCCATAAAAAGGATGAGTTCATGTCCTTTGTAGGGACATGGATGCAGGAAACCATCATTCTCAGCAAACTGTCACAAGAACAGAAAACCAAACACCGCATGTTCTCACTCATAGGTGGGAATTGAATAATGAGATCACTTGGACACAGGAAGGGGAACATCACACACCAGGGCCTGTCGTGGGGCGGGGGGAGGAGGGAGGGATAGCATTAGGAGATATACCTAATGTAAATGATGAGTTAATGGGTGCAGCACACCAACATGGCACATGCATACATATGTAACAAACCTGCACATTGTGCACATGTACCCTAGAACTTAAAGTATAATAATTTTTTTAAAAAGCCTGTCAATGAGAACAATTCCAGCTGCTACCATCACTCACAATCCTCAAGAGTGATTTACGCCCACAAGATTATGGGCTCACACAACCTACTTGGCAACAATCCCCACCTCCCCCTAAACCCCCGAGACAGGATTTGCACTCAGACCACCAAGAGGCAAAAGGAGAATCTCAAATAAAAATATAGGCAACCAAACAAGAATCACACAACATTTGAGGAAAATTAATATCCACAAAAGGCAGGAGCCAAATTCAACAAATAGAAGATGAAGGAAAATAAAGTTTTAAAATAAGGACAGTTAATACCCTCAGAGAAATAAGAAAAGCCTTCTATAAAAATATAACAAAAGAGATCTTAGAAATTAAACATATGGTCATATTTAAAAATTCAACTCGTAGGCTGAAGGGGAAAATGGAGAGATTAAAATCAAATTGAACTAAAGAATGCTTCATAAAACATTAAAAACCACAAAAAGAGGTGGAAAATATGAGATAAACCTTCAGTTGCATAAAAAACAGATCCACAAGTTCTACGATAGCAGAGAGGAAATAAATGTAATACACACAGACAGAAAATTTCATGTGTGTGTTTATGTGTGTATCTACATGTGTGATGTGTATTATATCTACACAAAGAATTATATATGTGTGTGTATTATGTTTATAGAGAGATCTCTGTGTGTGTGTATTTAGGTATACACACAGAAAAACTTCCAGAACTGAAAAAAGACCCACATCTTCAGAATTGAACGCTTAGTAAGTATCAAAAGGTAGGAAAGAACAAGGCTGCTCTCTTTTAAAAAGTTGGCACCGCTCAGAACTACACAGATAAACAAGAGAACCTAGAAGTTTCTAGGGAAAAACTTCAAGGCTACCAAAGGAAATAGTCTTATCTTGACTTGTCATTAGCAACAGTGAAACTGATGAGGACATGCAGCAGTATCTTCAAGTTCTGAAGAAATAATATCCTAATAGGTAGTGACATACAATAAACAATAAACATATATGAGTAAAGTGTATAGTATGTGAATAGACGACAAGTAGCGGAGAAATAAGAAAAAAATAGAAGAAGAGAAGGGAAATTTGGAAAAGCAGGGAGGTAAAACGGAGGGCAGTTGCAGTATCAGAAAGGGTGGTCAAGGAAGGACTCATTGAGAAGCAAGGTTTGGGCAGACATTTGAAGGACGAGAGAGAGGATATGGAGGAGACATACAAGGAAAAGAATTCCAAAGAGTATGTGTGTATGTATGTATACACATACATATTTTAATGAGCACTAAAAGAAAAATAATAGCAAAAATAATGGTGAGTTTGAGGATTTTGGGGCTGATCAAAGAAAAGACAGAAAGATAGAACAAGAAGGCAATATTGCACAATGCAAGCTTTATTGGATAGCAGAAGACTTTCCAGAGACACCCAGAAGAAGAGGGCAAGGGAAATGCCAGGGGAGACGGGCATATGCCCCTCACAATCTGTGCACATAACAAAATTGCATATGTACCCCATACATTTAAACAAAATTTTTAGATGAATAGAATTGTAACATCTCTCCAAGTCCACAAAGAAATCAAGAATAATTCTATTGTAATCCATATTTATTTTCAGGCTGTATATCCATTTTTAGCTTTATTGTTCTAACACATAAAAACAATCTTCACTCATATGTCAAATCAGTGAATAAACTAGCAACTTGTCCATATTATTAAAACATATTAACAAATATTCATTAATTCCATCCCAGTTATTTTGGGGGATGGCTGAATCCCTAAATGGAATAATATCAGTTTATAATTTTAAATGACCTGGGTTGCAATTTTTAAAGTATTCACTAAAAATGGTTTAAATATTGGAAATTTTATGATCCCACACAAGTGAGAGTCTAAAGGCAACTGGCTCAAGTTTGTCTAATTGACTGTTCAACATATCTGGGCTCTCGTTTTGCTTCTCTATGATGCTTTTGCTTTTCTTTGGGGTACAAAATGGCAGCCACACTTCCGAGCATCATGTCCTTATACAATCACACTCAATGGCAGAAAGGGAGGTAGAATTTCTCCATGGGTCTCTCTCTTGGTTAGGGCAAAATAGTTCTCCCAGAAGGCCCCCTTATGTCTTGTTGGCTAGAACCTGGTGCTGTTTCCACCTCAAAGCAATCACCCACCCGAGGAACCTGACTTCCTCCATCAAAAACTTGGTGGGGCCAGACCAGGTGGCTCAAGCCTGTAATCTCAAAACTTTGGGAAGCCAAAGTAGGAGGATCACTTGAGCCTAGGAGTTCAAGACCAGCCTGGGCAACATAGCAGGATCTCATCTCTACAAAAAATAGAAAAACTTAGCCAGGCATGGTGGCTCATGCCTGTAGTCCTAGCTACAAGGATCACTTGAGTCCACGAAATGAGGCTTCAGTGAACTATGATTGTACCACAGCACACCAGCCTGGGTAACAGAGCAAGACTCTGATTTAAAAAAAAAAAAAAAAAAAAATCATGGAGAAGAGGAAAGAATTAGTGGCTCCAGTTCTACTAAGATGTACTAAGATGGTGCATTTTGAAATGCAGGGAGATAAAATGGAGGGCAGTTTGCAGTATCAGAAAGGGTGGAAAAATCCTTGGACAGAACACATAAAGTGAGCATCTGGAGGCTGATTAGTAAATAATAGCAGGCACATTTGGGAGGAAAATCAAATCCTGAAAGTAACCCAGAGGGCAGTGAATTTCCTGACATCGTTTCATTCTATATCTTCCAGCTTTGACTGCAGAGCAATGCAAATCCAGGAACTGCACAGCAATTGAGGGCAGAAAAAGTTCCCAGAGAAATCCTGTTTCTAACCAGAAAACCTGAAAGAAGAGCCCCTGTGGGACGGAGGATGTGGGGGCAAATCCTCATTTTTTTTTCCTCTTTTTATTCTCCCTGCCCTACACTGAAGCAAATCCCAGTCATGAAGCTGCATTCTCAAGGCAGCAATATAGACAGATACAGCACTGGGCACACAGCAATGTTGGGCATGAAACTGAAAGAAAGTACTTCTCTCCGACCCGAATAACTAAGCAAAGAGGTCCCTATGGTCCTGTTTTGTCCTAAAAATTTTATAGTCTTACAGTGAATATTTAGAGCTATTAGTCAATTGAGTTAATTTTTGGTATGAGGGATAAAGTTGAGGATGCATCTCTCTTTTTGCATGTGAATGACAGATTGTTTCAACAGCATGTGCTGAAAAGACCATCCTTTCTCCATTGAATTACTTTACACTTTTATCAAAAATCAAATTACCGTATTTGTGGAGGTCTATTTTGTGGGGTATCTTTTCTGTTCCATTGATCTATGTGTTTATCCCATTGCCTTGATTACTGTTGCTTTATAGTAAGTCTTAAAATCTAGTAATGAGATT
Organism: Macaca thibetana thibetana; assembly: GCF_024542745.1. NCBI lineage: Eukaryota > Metazoa > Chordata > Mammalia > Primates > Cercopithecidae > Macaca > Macaca thibetana. Next base: position 112,070,821 of record NC_065585.1, read on the forward strand.
CCTCTAACTATATTCTTTTTCTAAGTTGTTTTAGCTATTCTAGTTCCATTGCTTTTGCATGTAAACTTTAGAATCAGCTTGTCTTTATTTACAAAAAAAAAACTTGCTGGGATTTTGACTGGTGTTGCATTAAGTCTGCAGATCGGTTGAGGGAGAATTGACATCTTTACTATGTTGAGTCTTCTAATCCATGAATACCATGTGTCGCTCCATTTATTTGTCTTCTTTGATTTCTTCCTCAGCATTTTGTGGGTTTCAGCATGTAGATCTTATGCATGCTGAATCTTATGCATGCATACTTATACCTACGTATTTTCATTTTTGGGAGCAAAAGTAAATGATATCATTTTCAAATTGTGGTTTCCAATTGATTGTTACTAGTTTATGGAAAAACAGTTGGTTTTGGGTGTTGGTCTGTGTCCCGCAATTTTGATAAACCTACTTTTCATTCTAGAAGCCTTTTTCTAAATTCCTAGATTTCATAAATGTTCATGTCGTCTGCAAATAGGGGCAGTTTTTTTCTTCTTCCAACCTCTTTTATTTCTTCTTATTGCTTCAGTGGCCTTGTTAAGACATCTAATGCTATAAATTATAGGACTAGGGAGAGTGGTGTTCCTGCTTTGTTCTTGATTTTGGAGAGTAAGAATTGAGTCTTTCATCATTAAAAATGATGTTAGCTGTACAGTTTTCGTATATGCCCTTTATCAGGCTGAGGAAGTTCCTTCTATTAGGAGTTTGCTGACACTTTTCATCATGGATGCCTGATGAATTTTTCAAATGCTATTTCTGCATCTGTCAATATGATCAAGTGGCTTTTCTTCTTTACGTCATTAATATGATGGGTTACATTGACTGAATTTTTTTAGTATTGAACCAGCATGACATACCCATGATAAGCCTCGCTACACTGTGCAGTCTTTTTTTGTTTTTTGGTTTTGTTTTTGTTTTTGAGATGGAGTCTCACTATGTCACCCAGGGTGAAGGGCAGTGGTGCTATCTCAGCTCACTGCAACCTCTTCTTCGCAGGTTCAAGTGATTCTCCTGCCTCAGCTTCCCAACTAGCTGGGATTACAGGCGTGCACCACCATACCCAGCTAATTTTTGTATTTTTAGTAGAGACAGGGTTTCGCCATGTTGGTCAGGCTGGTCTCAAACTCCTGGCCTCAAGCAATTTCCCCACCTTGGCCTCCCAAAGTGCTGGGATTACAGGTGTAAGCCACTGAGCCCAGCCTAGTATTTTTTAATATATTACCATATTCAACTTGCCAATACAGTAGTCTCCTCTTATTCACGGTTTCACTTTCTACAGTTTCAGTTACCTATGGTCAGCCATGGTCTGGAAATATTAAATGGAAAATTCCACAAATAAACAATTCATGTGTTTTAAATTGCACACCACTCTGGATAGCACGATAAAAATCTCACACTGCCCGGCTCTGCCCCAGAAGGGAGGTGAATCCTCCTTTTGTCCAGGAGATTCATGTGTCTGTACCCCTCACCTGTTAGTCACTTAGGAGTTGTCTTGTTTATCAGAGCAACCATCATAGTATCCGGTATTGTGATGCTTGTGTTCAAGTGATTCTTATTTTATTTTATAATGGCCCTAGAGCACAAGAGTAGTGATGCTGACCATTCAGATCTGCCAAAAGAGAAGTCATCAGTGACTACTTTGAGTGAAAAGGTAAAAGTTTCTGACTTAACATGGAAAGAAAAAAAAATCGTACGCTGAACTTACTAAGATCCATGATAAAAACCAATTTTCCATCTGTGACTTTATCTGTTGTGAAGAAGGAACAAGAAATTCATGCATAGTATATATAGGGTTTGGTATCATCCACAATTCCAGGAATCCACTGAGGGTCTTAGAAAATATCTCCAACCAATAAGTGGGACTAATGTATTTTGATGAGGATAGATAGGTCCATGAGGGATAATGACATGACATTTTTCTTTTTCATGTCTTTGATTTGGTTTTAAGTTAATTCAGGTATCATTAAATGAGCTTTATGTGGTTATTTTTTTAATTACACTTTAAGTTCTAGGGTACATGTACACAATGTGCAGGTTTGTTACATATGTATATATGTGCCATGTTGGTGTGCTGCACCCATTAACTCGTCATTTACATTAGGTATATCTCCTAATGCTATCCCTCCTCCCTTCCCCCACCCCACGACAAGCCCCGGTGTGTGATGTTCCCCTTCCTGTGCCCAAGTGTTCTCATTATTCAATTCCCACCTATGAGTGAGAATATGTGGTGTTTGGTTTTCTGTTCTTGCAACAGCTTGCTGAGAATTATGGTTGCCAGCTGCATCCATGTCCCTACAAAGGACATGAACTCATCCTTTTTTATGGCTGCATAGTATTCCATGGTGTATATGTACCACATTTTCTTAATCCAATCTGTCATTGAGAGACATTTGGGTTGGTTCCAAGTCTTTACTATTCTGAATAGTGCCGCAATAAACATACGTGTGCATGAGTCTTTATAGCAGCATGATTTATAATCCTTTGGGTATACACCCAGTAATGGAATGGCTGGGTCAAATGGCATTTCTAGTTCTAGATCCTTGAGGAATGACCACACTGTCTTCCACAATGGTTGAACTAGTTTACAATTCCACCAACAGTGTAAAAGTGTTCCTATTTCTCCACATCCTCTCCAGCACCTGTTGTTTCCTGACATTTTAATGATTGCCATGTGGTTTTGATATTCATTTCTCTGATGGCGAGTGATGATGAGCATTTTTTCATGTGTCTTTTGGCTGCATAAATGTCTTCTTTTTCGTCTGTTCATATCCTTTACCCACTTTTTGATGGGGTTGTGTGTTTTTTTCTTGTAAATTTGTTTGAGTTCTTTGTAAGTTCTGGATATTAGCCCTTTGTCAGATGAGTAGATTGCAACAATTTTCTCCCATTCTGCAGCTTGTCTGTTCACTCTGATGGTAGTTTCTTTTGCTGTGCAGAAGCTCTTTAGTTTAATTAGATCCCATTTGTCAATTTTGGCTTTTGTGGCCTTTGCCTTTGGTGTTTTAGACATGAAGTCCTTGCCCATGCCTATGTCCTGAATGGTATTGCCTAGGTTTTCTTCTAGGGTTTTTATGGTTTTAGATCTAACATTTCAGTCTCTAATCCATCTTGAATTAATTTTTGTATACGGTGTAAGGAAGGGATCCAGTTTCAGCTTTCTACTTATGGCTAGCTGGTTTTCCCAGCACCATTTATGAAATAGGGAATCCTTTCCCCATTTCTTGTTTTGCTCAGGTTTGTCAAAGATCACATGATTGTAGATGTGTGGTATTATTTCTGAGGGCTCTGTTCTGTTCCATTGGTCTATATCTCTGTTTTGGTACCAGTACCATGCTGTTTTGGTTACTGTAGCCTTGTAGTATAGTTTGAAGTCAGGTAGCGTGATGCCTCCAGCTTTGTTCTTTTGGCCTAGGATTGTCTTGGCAGTGCGGGCTGTTTTTTATTTCCATATGAACTTTAAAGTAGTTTTTTCCAATTCTGTGAAGAAAGTCATTGGTAGCTTAATGGGGATGGCATTGAATCTATAAATTACCTTGGGCAGTGTAGCCATTTTCATGATATTGATTATTCCTATCCATAAGCATGGAATGTTCTTCCTTTGCTTGAGTTCCACTCCAGTTAGGCTACTCCCAGTTAGGCTCTCCCAGTTAGGCTACTCGGGGGTCAAGGACCCACTTGAGCAGGCAGTCTGTCTGTTCTTAGATCTCAACTTCCATGCTGGGAGAATCACTAGTCTCTTCAAAGCTGTCAGACAGAGACATTTACATCTGCAGAGGTTTCTGCTGCTTTTTGTTTAGCTATGCCCTATCCCCAGAGGTGGAGTCTACAGAGGCAGGCAGGCCTCCTTGAGCTGTGGTGAGCTCCACCTGGTTCTAGCTTCCCAGCCACTTTGTTTACCTACTTAAGCCTCAGCAATGGTGGGCATCCCTCCCCCAGCCTCACTACCACCTTGCAGTTAGATCTCAGACTGCTGTGCTAGCAATGAGGGAGGGTCTGTGGGTGTGGGACCCTCCAAGCCAGGCACAGGATATAATCTCCTGGTGTGTTGTTTGCTAAGACCCTTGGAAAAGTGCAGTATTAGGGTGGGAGTGACCCGATTTTTCCAGGTGCTGTGTGTCACAGTTTCCCTCAGCTAGGAAAGTGAATTACCCCTTCTGCTTCCTGGGTGAGGTGATGCCTCACCCTGCTTAGGCTCTCACTTACTGGACTGCACCCACTGTCCTGCACTGACTTTCCAACATGCCCCAGTGAGAGGAACCTGGTACCTCAGTTGGAAATGCAGAAATCACCCATCTTCTCTGTTGCTCACACTGGGAGCTAGAGGCTGGAGCTGTTCCTATTCAGCCATCCTGGCACCCCCCACTAAATATTCTTAATTACTCTAAAACAATGGTTCTGAACCCAACCCTTTCCTTTACCATTCTTCCCCATAGGAACACAAGCAATGTCTGGAGACATTTTTGATTGTCACAGCTGGGGTGGTGCTACTAATGCTAGTGGGTAAAGGTCTGGGATGCTGTTAAACATCCTACCATACATGGGACGGACTCACACAAACAGAATTCTCAAGTCCAAAATACCGCTAAGGTTTAGAAAATCTACTCTAAAAGATAACTTCTAAAGCAAAAACAGTAACACTGTATTGTGTGTTTACAGCATATACAAAAGCAGACGGTATGAAAGCAATAGTACGATTAATGGGAGGGAGGAATTGGGACTAACTATTGTGATGTCCTTACATAGCAAAGGAAACAATGTTATTTGAAGGTAGACTCTTGTTAATTAAAGATGTATATTTTAAAACCTAGGACAACCAATAAAAAATAATGAAGATAAAATATAATAATAAAATACATTCAATTAACAAAAGAGGAGGCTGAAAAGGAGAGCAAAAACTAAAGAATAGATAGAATAAATATAAAACAGCTAGCAAGATGGTGGATTTTAATTGAGTCATTTTAATAGCCACATAAAGTGGGGGTGGTTCCAAGATGGCTGAATAGGAACAGCTCCAGGCGACAGCTCCCATTGTGAGCGACACAGAAGATGGGGGATTTATGCATTTCCAACTGAGGTACCAGGTTCATCTCACTGGGGCATGTTGGACAGTGGGTACAGGACACTGGGTGCAGTCCACCGAGCGAGAGCCGAAACAGGGCAAGGCATTGCCTCACCCGAGAAGCACAAGGGGTAATTCCCTTTCCTAGCCGAGGGAAACTGTGACACACAGCACCTGGAAAATTGGGTCACTCTCACCCTAATACTGCACTTTTCCAAGGGTCTTAGCAAACAGCACACCAGGAGATTACATCCTGCACCTGGCTTGGAGGGTCCCACACACACGGACTCTCCCTCATTGCTAGCACAACAGTCTGAGATCTAACTGCAAGGTGGCAGCGAGGCTGGGGGAGGGATGCCCGCCATTGCTGAGGCTTGAGTAGGTAAACAAAGCAGTTGGGAAGCTCAAACTGGGTGGAGCCCAACGCAGCTCAAGGAGGCCTGCCTGCCTCTGTAGACTCCACCTCCGGGGACAAGGCATAGCCAAACAAAAGGCAGCAGAAACCCCTGCAGAGTTAAATGTCACTGTCTGACACTTTTGAAGAGAGTAATGGTTCTCCCAGCACAGAGTTTGAGATCTGAGAAAGGACAGACTGCCTCCTCAAGTGGGTCTCTGACCCCCGAGTAGCCTAACTGGGAGGCACCCCCCAGTAGGGGCAGACTGACACCCCACACGGCCGGGTACCCATCTGAGATGAAGCTTCCAGAGGCATGATCAGGCAGCAACATTTGCTGTTCAGCAATATTCACTCTTCTGCAGCCTCCGCTGCTGATACCCAGGCAATCAGGGTCTGGAGTGAACTTCTAGTAAACTCCAACAGACCTGCAGCTGAGGGTCCTGACTGTTAGAAGGAAAACTAACAAAAAGAAAGGACATCCACACCAAAACTCCATCTGTACATCACCATCATCAAAGACGAAAGGTAGATAAAACCACAAAGATCCGGAAAAAGCAGTGCAGAAAAGCTCAAAATTCTAAAAATCAGAGCACCTCTCCCCCTCCAAAGGAATGCAGCTCCTCGCCAGCAACAGAAAAAATCTGGATGGAGAATGACTTTGATGAGTTGAGAGAAGAAGTCTTCAGTTGATCAAACTTCGCAGAGCCAAAGGAGGAACTACGAACCCAGTGCAAAGAAACTAAAAACCTTGAAAAGAGATTTGATGAATAGATAACTGGAATAACCAATGCAGAGAAGTCCATAAACAACCTAAGAGAGATGAAAACCATGACACGAGAACTACATGACAGATGCACCAGCTTTAGTAACCGACTTGATCAATTGGAAGAAAGAGTATCAGAGATTGAAGATCAAATGAATGAAATGAAGCGAGAAGAGAAATTTAGAGAAAAAAGAGTAAAAAGAAATGAACAAAGCCTCCAAGAAATATGGGATTATGTGAAAAGACCAAATCTATGTCTGATTGGTGTACCTGAAAGTGACAGGGAGAACGGAACCAAGTTGGAAAACACTCTTCAGGATATTATCCAGGAGAACCTCCCCAACGTAGCAAGGCAGGCCAACATTCAAATTCAGGAAATAAAGAGAACGCCACAAAGATACTCCTCGAGAAGAGCAACTCCAAGACACATAATTATCAGATTCACCAAAGTTGAAATGAAGGAAAAACTGTTAAGGGCAGCCAGAGAGAAAGGTCAGGTTATCCACAAAGGGAAGCCATCAGACTAACAGCAGATCTCTCGGCAGAAACTCTACAAGCCAGAAGAGAGTGGGGGCCAATATTCAACATTCTTAAAGAAAAGAATTTTAAACCCAGAATTTCATATCCAGCCAAATTAAGTTTCATAAGTGAAGGACAAATAAAATCCTTTACAGACAAGCAAATGCTGAGAGATTTTATCACCAACAGGCCTGCCCTACAAGAGATCCTGAAGGAAGCACTAAACATGGAAAGGAACAACCAGTACCAGCCATTGCAAAAACATGCCAAAATGTAAAGACCATCAATGCTAAGAAGAAACTGCATCAACTAACAAGCAAAATAACAAGCTAACATCATAATGACAGGATCAAGTTCACGCATAACAATATTAACCTTAAATGTAGATAGGCTAAATCATCCAATTAAAAGACACAGACTGACAAATTGGATAGAGTCAAGACCCATCAGTTTGCTGTATTCAGGAGACCCATCTCACATGCAGAGACACACATAGGCTCAAAATAAAGGGATGTATGAAGATCTACCAAGCAAATGGAAAACAAAAAAAGGCAGGGGTTGCAATACTAGTCTCTGAAAAAACAGACTTTAAACCAACAAAGATCACAAGAGACAAAGAAGGCCATTACATAATGGTAAAGGGATCAATTCAACAAGAAGAGCCAACTATCCTAAATATATATGCACCCAATACAGGAGCACCCAGATTCATAAAGTAAGTCCTTAGAGACTTACAAAGAGACTTAGACTCCCACACAATAATAATGGGAGACTTTAACACCCCACTGTCAACACTAGACACATCAATGAGACAGAAAGTTAACAAAGGTATCCAGGAATTGAATTCAACTCTGCACCAAGCAGACCTAATAGACATCCACAGAACTCTCCACCCCAAATCAACAGAATATACATTCTTCTCAGCACCACATCACACTTATTCCAAAATTGACCACATAGTTGGAAGTAAAGCACTCCTCAGAAAATGTAAAATAATAGAAATTATAACAAACTGTCTCTCAAACCACAGTGCAAACAAACTAGAACTCAGGACTAAGAAACTCAATCAAAACCGCTCAACTACATGGAAACTGAACAACCTGCTCCTGAATGACTACTGGGTACATAATGAAATGAAGGCAGAAATAAAGATGTTCTTTGAAACCAATGAGAACAAAGATACAACATACCGGAATCTCTGGGACACATTTAAAGCAGTGTATAGAGGGAAATTTATAGCACTAAATGCCCACAAGAGAAAGCAGGAAAGATCTAAAATTGACACCCTAACATCACAATTAAAAGAACTAGAGAAGCAAGAGCAAACACATTCGAAAGCTAGCAGAAGGCAAGAAATAACTAAGATCAGAGCAGAACTGAAGGAGATAGAGACACAAAGAATCCTTCAAAAAAAATCAATGAATCCAGGAAATGGCTTTTTGAAAAGATAACAAAATTGATAGACTGCTAACAAGACTAATAAACAAGAAAAGAGAAAAGAATCAAATAGACGCAATAAAAAATGATAAAGGGGATATCACCACCAACCCCACAGAAATACAAACTACCATCAGAGAATACTATAAACACCTCTAAGCAAATAAACTTGAAAACCTAGAAGAAATGGATAAATTCCTAGACACATACACTCTCCCAAGACTAAACCAGGAAGAAGCTGAATCCCTGAATAGACCAATAGCAGGCTCTGAAACTGAGGCAATAATTAATAGCCTACCAACGAAAAAAAGTCCAGGACCAGATGGATTCACAGCTGAATTCTACCAGAGGTACAAGGAGGAGCTGGTACCATTCCTTCTGAAACTATTCCAATCAATAGAAAAAGAGGGAATCCTCCCTAACTCGTTTTATGAGGCCAACGTCATCCTGACACCAAAGCCTGGCAGAGACACAACAAAAAAAAGGGAACTTTAGAGCAATATCCCTGATGAACATCAATGCAAAAATCCTCAATAAAATACTGGCAAACCAAATCCATCAGCACATCAAAAATCTTATCCACCATGATCAAGTGGGCTTCATCCCTGGGATGCAAGGCTGGTTCAACATATGCAAATCAATAAACGTAATCCAGCATATAAACAGAACCAAAGACAAAAACCACATGATTATCTCAATAAATGCAGAAAAGTCCTTTGACAAAATTCAACAGCCCTTCATGCTAAAAACTCTCAATAAATTCAGTATTCATGGAACGTATCTCAAAATAATAAGAGCTATTTATGACAAACCCACAGCCAATATCATACTGAATGGGCAAAAACTGGAAGCATTCCCTTTGAAAACCGGCACAAGACAGGGATGCCCTCTCTCACCACTCCTATTCAACATAGTGTTGGAAGTTCTGGCTAGGGCAATCAGGCAAGAGAAAGAAATAAAGGGTACTCAGGAAAAGAAGAAGTCAAATTGTCCCTGTTTGCAGATGACATGATTGTCTATTTAGAAAACCCCATTGTCTCAGCCCAAAATCTCCTCAAGCTGATAAGCAACTTCAGCAAAGTCTCAGGATACAAAATCAATATGCAAAAATCACAAGAATTCTTATACACCAATAATAGACAAACAGAGAGCCAAATCATAAATTAACTCCCATTCACAATTGCTTTAAAGAGAATAAAAATACCTAGGAATGCAACTTACAAGGGATGTGAAGGATCTCTTCAAGGAGAGGTACAAACCACTGCTCAGTGAAAAAAAAGAGGACACAAACAAATGGAAGAACATACCATGCTCATGGATAGGAAGAATCAATACTGTGAAAATGGCCGTACTGCCCAAGGTAATTTATAGATTCAATGCCATCTCCATTAAGCTACCAATGACTTTCTTCACAGAATTGGAAAAAAACTACTTTAAATTTTATATGGAACCAAAAAAGAGCCTGCATTGCCAAGACAATCCTAAGTCAAAAGAACAAAGCTGGAGGCATCACGCTACCTGACTTCAAACTATACTACAAGGCTACAGTAACCAAAACAGCATGGTACTTGTACCAAAACAGAGATATAGACCAATGGAACAGAACAGAGCCCTCAGAAATAATACCACACATCTACAGCCATCTGATCTTTGACAAGCCTGATAAAAAGAAGAAAAGGGGAAAGGATTCCCTGTTTGATAAATGGTTCTGGGAAAATTGGCTAGCCATAAGTAGAAAGCTGAAACTGGATCCTTTCCTTACTCCTTATACGAAAATTAATTCAAGATGGATTAGAGACTTAAATGTTAGACCTAATGCCATAAAAATCCTAGAAGAAAACCTAGGTAATACCATTCAGGACATAGGCATGGGCAAGGACTTCATGTCTAAAACACCAAAAGCAACGGCCACAAAAGCCAAAATTGACAAATGGGATCTCATTAAACTAAAGAGCTTCTGCACAGCAAAAGAAACTACCATCAGAGTGAACAGGCAACTTACAGAATGGGAGAAAACTGTTGCAATCTACTCATCTGACAAAGGGCTAATGTCCAGAACTTACAAAGAACTCAAACAAATTTACAAGAAAAAAATATACAACCCCATCAAAAAGTGGGTAAAGGATATGAACAGACATTTCTCAAAAGAAGACATTCATACAGCTGACAGATACATGAAAAAATGCTCATTATCACTCGCCATCAGAGAAATGCAAATTAATACCACAATGAGGTACCATCTCACACCACTTAGAATGGCAATCATTAAAAAATCAGGAAACAACAGGTGCTGGAGAGGATGTGGAGAAATAGGAACACTTTTACACTGTTGGTGCAACTGTAAACTAGTTCGATCATTGTGGAAGACAGTGTGGCCATTCCTCAAGGATCTGGAACTAGAAATGCCATTTGACCCAGCCATCCCATTACTGGGTATATACCCAAAGGATTATAAATCATGCTGCTGTAAAGACACATGCACGTGTATGTTTGTTGCAGCACTATTAATAATAGCAAAGACTTGGAATCAACCCAAAAGTCCATCAGAGATAGACTGGATTAAGAAAATATGGCACATATACACCATGGAATACTATGCAGCCATAAAAAGAGGATGAGTTCACGTCCTTTGTAGGGACATGGATGCAGCTGGAAACCATCACTCTCAGCAAACTATCGCAAGAACAGAAAAGCAAACACCGCATGTTCTCACTCATAGGTGGGAACTGAACAATGAGATCACTTGGACACAGGAAGGGGAACATCACACACTGGGGCCTATTGTGGGGAGGGGGAAGGGGAAGGGATGGCATTGGGAGTTATACCTGATGTAAATGACGAGTTGATGGGTGCAGCACACCAACATGGCACATGTATACATATGTAACAAGCCTGCACGTTGTGTACATGTACCCTAGAACTTAAAGTATAATTTAAAAAATAATAATCAATAAACATAAATAAACATAAATAAGTATTAAAAAAAGAAAATTGCTAAAAGAGTACATCTTAAATGTCTCACCACAAAAAAATGAGTATGTGAGGTAATGGATATGTTAATTGGCTTGGTTTAATCATTTTACAATGTATCAAAACATCATGTTACATACTGTAAATATATAAATTTTTTATTTTCCAATTATACCTTAATAATGTTGAAAAATGAGAAAAACAATGGAGCAGAACCGTGTGTACATTTTTTTTGGCTTCCCCAGACTTTAGAATCTAATTTTTTATAAAGTGGCACTTGGTATTTCACTTATTCCTTATAGCAACAAACATATTTATTAAAATGTATTGTAGTTAGGAAGGATAATATTTAAAGAATATGCAGTAAAACCTTCAGGCGCCTCTCTACTCTCTAATCCTAGGGCTGTGATGCTCTTACTGACGCAAATAGTATAAATGTCTAGAATTTTATTTTTCCTTTAATAAGAAAGACAATACGAGGTTGTATTTCCCCAACAATGTATATACTTATGGATGGATTAATTGCAAGTTTAAGAGAATTTGGCTGCCTCATTTAGAACTTAATTCCCACAAAAGAGGTAATCCTATTGTATACAAAGAGTTTGGATCTAGACAGATTCAGGCATGTGTATCAGCAACCATAAGCCAGTATGACCTATCTATCATTAGGAAACATTCATATCCCAACAGAACCATTTGTTAGCAGTATCATATTGCAATAACTTTAGGCCATTGGGTGTTTTAAGGCTTATATAAACAATTAGAAGGAAAAAAATTTCCATTTTTGTGGAGATGTGTTTTTATAGATTTGTTGAAAATTTTGTGCAATAGCATCAATTGAGAAAATAAGCTACATATTAAAACAATCCAAACTCTCCAAAAAAAAAAAAAAATATTTAGAAAATTAATTTAATTTTACCTTCATTATTTCCATTTTCACCACCTACTATACCTATACCTAGGCAAGTATAGCTAAAATTTATTATAGTATGAAAGAATTACACAGAGTAAGAGAACTAACAAAGGAATAACATAGGGGACTGAAGGTATGGTTTTCGAGGAAGAACTCTTTTCTCGTTATGTCCTTGAATTACAAACACAAAACACTAAATAGAAAAGGTTGAGGGGGTGTCAGGTGCAGTGGCTCACACCTGTAATCCCAGCACTTTGGGAGAGCAAGACAGGTAGATCATTTGAGGTCAAAAGTTTGAGACCAGCCTGGCCAACATGGTGAAACCCCGACCCTACTGAAAATATAAAAATTAGCCAGGCATAGTGGCACGCGCCTGTAATTCCAGCTACTCAGGATGCTGAGGCACAAGGATCTCTTGAACCCAGGAGGCAGAGGCTGCAGTGAGCCGATATCACACTCCAGCCTGGGAGACAGAGCAAGACTCTGTCAAAAAGAAAGAAAAGAAATGAAAAGAAATGAGAAGAGAGAAGGGGAGGGAGAGAGGAGAGAAAGAGAAAGAGAGAGAGAGAAAGGAAACAAAAGTTGAGGGAAAGGGCTCTAGGTGGCACAGCTTTAGGGTAGTCAATATCTTAAAGAAAGAATGATATGTATTTCCTCATATATGTCTACATTGCAGTCTGGTATCTTATTTTTTTCTGCCTGAAGAACATCTTTTAATATTTCTCATACAGTAGGTCTGCTGAAATTGAATTCTCACCATTTTTGTGTGTCTGAGGAAATCTTTATTTATCTTGAGTTTTTAAGGTATTTTCAGAAGTTATGGAATTTTTCGTTAACAAATACTTTTCTTTTAGCACGTTAGAGTTGTTACTCCATTGTCTCTGGCTTGCATAGTTTCTGACAAAAAGTTTACTTCATTCTTTGCACCACTGTACCTTTGTTCCTCTTTATGTAATGCTTCATTTTCTCTGACTACCTTTAAGATTTTGTTTGTTTTGAGGTTTTATGCTATGCCACAGCATGTGTATGCAGGGAGAGGAGTGAGTGGTTTTTGTTCTTTTGTTCTTGCTGTTCTCTGAGACTCCTGGATCTGTGGTTTGGTTTCTGTCATTAATTTTTGAAAATTCCCAGGCATTATTTCCACAAATATTATTTTCTGAACTGTCTCCCTTTCTTCTCCTTGGATTCCAATCACACATATGTTGGGAAACTTGATGTTGTTCAACAGCTCTTGGATGTAACAGGAAGTTATAATGTTGGGAATACAGTTTGAACCTCCTCATCCTCCCCTACACCTATACGATGGCAAGTATAGCTAATATTTATTATAGTGTGAAATAACTATTATACAGAACCAAAAAAAGAGTAACATAGGAGACTGAGGGCATGGTTTCTGAGGAAGGACTCTTCTCTGTGTCCTTGGATGACAAACAAAAGCACTAAACAGAAAAGCTTGTTGCAGAAAAACGACACAGAAGACGGGGTATTTTGGCATTTCCAACTGAGGTATCGGGTTCATATCACTGGGGCGTGTCGGACAGTGGGTGCAGGACAGTGGGTGCAGCCCATGGAGCAAGAGCCTAAACAGGGCAAAAACGCTTCCCTCTTGAGGGAAAGAGCTCCAAGTGAGACAGCTCTGGGGTAGTCAATATCTTACTCCTGATTTCTTAGAAAGCACAGCCGGAAGAAAGAACAAAAGGACTGACCCTTCAGTTGGGAAATGAAAGGCTAGAAGAATGAGGGTGAGGAGAAAGAAGCAACACAAGGGTCAGGAAGCAACCATGTCTGCCAGTTCTCAGGACTTCTCAAGAAAATGTGCGAATGAAATCTCACCTTGGAGTAGTCCTTGAAAGGAAGAAGGAAGAGAGGACTCCTGTCTTTCATTTTTCTGTGATCAAGTTTTACATGCAGAGAGCTAATCACTCCTTACACACACTTCTGGATTGTGTCATTTAATCCCCTGAGTGCCACTTTAAAAAGCAGGTTCTAAACTCCAGAATGTGGCCTTTCATCCACATCCAGAAGGAGACAGGATACTCAGCATAGCTATTACACCAACCCATAAAGAGAAAGGTGGGTGGGAGGCAATCTGAGAAGGTAGACATGGTTTGTATCCAGCATTGTCTGCTTGAAGTTTGCCTTGGCTCCATCCCTGATGACTGCTGGTTTGGTCGACCTGTTTGGTTACTACTGCATCCTCTCAACCCATCACTGACTCAAGACGACCTTTCCAAGTAATATTCCTCTCCTAGACTTAATGTGATGTTGTCTTCCACCAGCCTCCAGTTAGAAGCAATCTATCATCTGTTACTTATTTTTTCAAGGCACTTAAAGTTGTTTCTGCTAGCCAGCCAAATTTTCTAGGAGTAAGGTTCCTGTGTTCAGGCAAGTAAAAAATATTTAGATTTCTGTTCTGAATATTTGGATTATGCACTTAATCTGACAAACGTTAACTGAGCATCTACTCTCTGCCAGGAACTAGTCTGCATTCTAAAGAATGCAGAAGAAACATATTTCTTTTATCTCCAAGTCCCCTTCTGTCTCATTTCTGCTGTTTACATTTGCTCTATTTTATTGCTCCTGAGCAGGTCCAAAACAAGAGGAGGAAATGGAAGATTCACTTCAAAGCAACAGACAGCTTTTAGGATAGTTCTAAAGAAAGATTGCAATATGCAGCCAAAACTAGTCTCTAAATTACTGCTGTTTCATCAACCCGATCTCCTATCACCCATGGGAAACAGAAAGTAGACTGCTACACTTTGATGAGAAAGTACTCGTACAAATAATCTGAATAAACTTTATCTTCACTTTAGTGTAGAAATTATGTTAGATCCAGGACTGAAGAAGCAGCTAATCTCTTGATGCATCTTTAGAGAAAATAGCGTTTAAAATGTAGCTGGTTGAGAGCATCAGGAAGAATAATGGGTTAATGGGTGCTGGGTTTAATACCTAGGTGATGGGAAGATCTGTACAGCAAAACACCATGGCACAGGTTTACCTATGTCACAAACCTGCACATCCTGCACACGTACCCCTGAGCTTATAATAAAAATTGAAGGGAAAAAATAAATAAATAAAACTCATACATGGGGGGGGCAACCATGGAAGCTTCTGATTGTGGTTCTGCCCCTCCTTTATCTTGAGCTCTCCAAGGTTCTGACCTGCCTCTCAACCAACAACCAACTTCCCTGTGAGCACCTGTGTATGTGTGTTTGTCCTTCTAAAAGAGTTATTTTTTTCACTGATTTGCAGGATAAAATTGATCAGTCCATTCCCTGGCTTACAGTTAATAAAATCTTCTGACTACTAAAAAAATTAAAAATTAAATAAAATGTAGCCGGTTATTATTCGATCATTCATGTCACTTGCCTTGGTAGCAAAATGGGAAAAGTTCCCTTGTCTCCCCCACAGGGTGTGCCACAGGGAGAGTGGCTCACAGCTCTGGTGCTCCACTGCTCAAACCTCAAGGGGGAGCATGCAGACGGGCAGGCTATGGGGCTCCGACCCCACAGCAGTGTCCAGGGGTGAATGTTTACAGCTCCTGAAGCCCCAGTGGGCAAGTGTTACAGTGTGCTCTTTCAGTTTAGCTGTCTGTAGGCAGCTTGTGTTAGTCAGCTCAATTAGACCCTTTGCCTTATCGCAAGGACAGAGGGCTTTCTGTATCCCAGGGTTCTTGCCTTGGTGTACCAGAAGAATCAGATCACACATGGGCTTGGAGAATGAATGCAAAGATTTTAGTGAGTGGAAGTAGCTCTCAGCAGATGGGGGAGCCAGAAGGGAGATGGAGTGGGAAGGTGGTTTTCCCCTGGAGTCAGCCACTCAGCAGTGGAGCTCTCTCCTTCAACTGCCCCAGCCAAACTCCGCCTTGTTCTGCTGGTCAATAGCCTGCTGGCCTGCCAGTGTTTGTCAATGTGCTCTTATGCCAGAGCATTCCCCTCAATGTCCAGCCACTTGTATCTTCTTCCGCTAGTGTGTTCCTCTCAACATCCAGTTGCTGTGCTCTTGCTAGTTAGGGTATTGGGAGATTTTATAGGCACAGGATAGAAGCATGGTAGGCCAGGTTGTTCTTGGGAAATACAACATTTGGGCCCAAAAACAGAAATGCCTGTCCTCCCCTAGGTTCATGGGCACAGGCCCAGGGGTGGAGCCCTAGCCAGGGACCATGCCCTTCCCTTTCCAGTACTTCCCTCCCCCACTCCAGTATCAGTAAGTAGTATCAAACTATCTAGATGAATGGGTTATATAGTTATTTACCATTCTCTAGCTATGGAAAATGTAACTTGATGCTGAAAGGGTTGTTTTATTTTCTGTAAAGCCACAAATATCTAAGATGCCTAGATTGTTTTCAGTCTGGTTGTCTAAATGCCTTCAAAGATCCGTTTAACAATAGTGATTCACTTGTAAGATTATTTTGAAGTAGAGGAGTTTGAAAGTAGTGAGACTAGATGTCAAATTAAGATGGCAGGTGGCTCACGGTTCCTGACTTTCTTGCTCACAAGTTGTCTAAGAAGGTTAAAAATAAAAAGCACGATATCAAAAACTAAGAATATCAATCCATGATTTCCCACACTCTGAGAAAGAATTATATTCAGACTTCTAAGTGAGCAATGAGACCAGCAAAACAAATGGTTATCTATGTGATGATGCATAATGCAAATAGTTAAAAATAAAGACACCAAAATCTTACTCTGGGTGAATGACTTGATTATTGTTACTACATGTAAGCCAAAATACCCATGAAGACTCATCACTAAGACCAAAGAAGTCTCAGTTGAGATTCTAAAACTACACCATTGAAAAGGAATTTTTTACCAGTTTTCTGACCAATGGAAATAAATTGAGAAGCATAATATATCGCTCACCTGTGGTATCCCACTAGAAACCAAGGAAGCCACTTGTAAGCCTACGGGCAACCTATTTGGGGGGTTAGCAGGGATTGGTTTTATGGAACTAGTTAGACTTGCACATTAAGGTCCAGAGTTTGGGTGGGCAGATTTTTTACCTGATAATGTCTGCCATTTGTTGGTGATCAACATTCTAGATCTTCTCTTGCCCTACAGTCTGTCTCTTAGATGAGGCTAAGAAAATGGCATGCTATTCAGAGGTGATAAGAGCCAGACCCTTCTGTAAAGAAAAAGGGAAAAGTTCTGTTCCATCAGTGCAACAGAATAGAAATCTTATCCAGGGTCTGGGGACTTTAGATGGAGGAAAGAAGAGGTTTTGGAGAAAATGATGGAAGAAAAATCACCTCTTCTGTGCACTTAGGGACATGCTCTTGGAACACACAAAAGGCAAATATCAATAACAAGAAGACTGTGTAAGTTTGCTGGTCTGGAGACATATAGAAATAAGAAGAGTGTTTAAAGTTAGAATATACAAAGTCATGATATGGGGCATCCCACCACTTGCATGGAAGTTAAATCTGTTTCCCTAGAAAAAAGCCCACAATCAGTTGAAAACTGGGAATCTAGGAACACAGGAGTTAACAGTCTGAAAAAATAAATTGGGAAGTTGTAAATATATTAGGCAGTCAATAAAATAAGGAAAAGCTCCTCAGAAATGTCTTTATGCTTATAGTTCCCTACCATGAACTCTAAGAGAGGAAGCAGCTTACCTGGCAGGTAAATGAATGGTTTTCCAAAATATGGAAAGTTTGGCATTACAATGAACCTATTGATGGCAGAGTTCTCCTTCACATAATTTAAAGGTGATGGAACCAGAACAACTTGACTGGTATGCTAAGAAAGTTGAAACCATGAAACATTTGGGGTTTTTTTTTTTCCTTTTTTGTTGGCTATTTTCTCTGCCCATCCCATTCTATAGACAATAGAAAATACTGGCTATGGTCTCTGACTGGTCACATTTAGAAAGGTTCAAGATCAGTAGTTGTCAACTTTGTTGTATTTATGGCACATTTTTTGAATGCTGTAATTTTTGGCACTCAAAAAATACAAAAGGTAAACAAGCCAGGAATAATTATAACACAAATACTACTGGAGAATAGCAGCATCTCACACCCTTTGGAAGCATCTAGTTACTGCACTGTCCATGAGGTCACTCTTCTATACCATGCTAATTTTAAAAAATAACCCTCTGTATGGCCAAAACCACAATGTCAGAAGGCAAAGCCCTCACATATTCCACTGAATGCTTAATTCTTGTTTGACAGCAGTGGGCATGGTACTACCCTTTAAGCCCCTTAGTTCCAATTTGGAGCTCCTACTCTACAGCCTGTTATATGACCTGCTTAGTTCAGTGTTTCATCCAACAGACAGCAGCCTTTCAAGATGTATTCATGGTTACAGCAAAAATAAGTTAAATGCTCATAGTACAACAGTGTAACACAGCACATGGCTTAAGAATGTCTGTTCTAAGTTCATGCATTTTGCTCAAACAGAAACAAGGGTTGGGCCCAGCAAAAAAATAAAAATTAAAAAGAGAGAGAGAGAGAGACTTGGGGTGGTTGGCAGAGATGAGGAGCTCTAGGCATTAAGTAAAAGTGCTCCTTCTTCGGTGCACTTCCTAAAGGATTCATCTTTCTATGATGTTGGCCAGGAATCAGAACTAAAGAAGACTGCTCCAGACATATCCATGGAAGAAGGAACAAAATAGGGCCCACGCTCAAGGTGGGCCCTATTTTTAGCCTGGGGCTAAGACTCTCTATATTTGAATCTAAAGCCTTAGCCTAATAGCAAGGAGAGTTTCTTTGAAAACCTGCAAGAACACTGGGTGCTGATAGAGGATGTAGGGATTCAGGATTTAAGCCAATCAATCCTCTGTATTTCCACCTTGTGAAAATACTAGTATATTGCAGAAAACTGCCAACTAAAATCCTTTGTGATAAAAATGCATGGTTTATATGCATAATAATTTTCTATATATAGGAAATTATTCATTATTTTTATTTCAAAAAGTAAGCACAAAATCCAGAGCCCCACAAATCCAAGGCCTTAACATGAAGGGGTAGTGAGAGGAGAGGTGAGCCACATTCTTCATCTAGCAAAGGTAGGACTCAAAAGAGAACATTTCCTTCTTGACATGATAGTTAGCAGAAACACAGATTTTAAAATCCATTTGAAAAATTAAAAGTTAAAAACAAGGGGATTAAAAGCAGATATATATTTTCTAAATAATATAAGATATAAATGCAGATCATTTATGGTCCAGATAGTCAAAACATTAAAAAGTGAGGAAGTAAAAAAATATTTTTTTAGGACAAGGGGAAACGCTCACTCTTTAAGGCATGTTGAAAGAAGATTAAAAAAAATAAAACCTCAATAGTATGAATCTAATTTCATTTTTAAAATATGTTGTTTATGGAAGTATATATGCATATATTTATATACACATATGTGTTTGGAAGAAAAGAAACCAACTGTTAGTCTCAAATTGGTGGGATTACAAGTTTTGTTTAATTTTTTCCTTTTGTCTAGTAAAAATGTGTATTGCATTTATAATTTTTAAAAATGACTGTAGAGCTTTTAAATTACAAAGGCTATGGTCAGAACTAGTATTCAAAGGATATTGGGTAAACATAGGTTCTGCTCTGTGCTGAACTAGAATGAATACAGATTTGGTGTTATGGACTGAATGCCTGTGTCCTCTCAAAATTCGTATG
This sequence comes from Macaca thibetana thibetana, assembly GCF_024542745.1. Lineage (NCBI taxonomy): Eukaryota > Metazoa > Chordata > Mammalia > Primates > Cercopithecidae > Macaca > Macaca thibetana. Next base: position 112,090,527 of record NC_065585.1, read on the forward strand.
TTGAAACCCTAACCTCCAATGGGATGGTATTTGGAGGTGGGGCTTCTGGGAGGTAATCATGGTTAGATGAGCTCATGATGGAATTAGGGCCCTTGTAAGGAGAGATCTCTCCACCATGTGAGCACACAGCAAGAAGACAGACACCTGCAAGCCAAGAGGCAGCGCGCCTCACCAGAACCTGACCATGCTGGCAGCTTAATCCCAGACTTCCCAGCTTCCAGAGCTGTGAGAGGTAAATATCTGCTGTTTAAACCACCTAGTCTGTGGTATTCTGTTATGGCAGCCTGAGTTGACTAAGATACTTGGCATCAGACAATCTAATATAGAGCTCATATTGCCACCAGTCACCTGGGCGAACTTCAGATTTTACTAACTTCATCTGAAAAAATTCAGCAGTAGTCACCATGGTCTCCAAGATCAACTCTATCTGAACAGCTGGACTTCAAATTATCCTGAAACAGATGTGTCCAGTGGTGCCCAGAGCCATGCTCTGAGGGAGATGAAATTTGCCCCAGTGCACTGACATCTGCTAGAACTGTGGGCTGTCTACAAGCCTCTCGCCTTGGGGGTTGCCATGCCTCTCTCTTTGCTACTTTGCCTATGAGTTGGGTGAGCTACTCACAGGTAGCAATCAGCAGTGCATTGATTATTTTCCAGAATATAGCTTATAATGGGGTCAATATGGTTTCCCTCAGGTGAAGATATGGCTCTATTTTAACAAAAATAAAGCTATTTTAAAGATAACTTTAAACAGAATTTACTTTAAAACCACAGGTCATAGATGAACTGAGATGTCCTGCCGTATGGTTATAAAGTAATGAAAGATTTTTTGTTGTTGTTGTTCTGTTTTGTTTTTTGAGACAGAGTCTTGCTCTCTTGCCCAGGCTAGAGTGCAGTGGCACAATCTCGGCTCACTGCAATCTCCACCTCCCAGGTTCAAGTGATTCTCCTACCTCAGTATCCCAAGTAGCTGGGATTACAGGCATACACCACCATGCCCAGCTAATTTTTGCATGAAAGAGTTTTTGAGTAATTGAGCTATTGGACTGAAGAGACTTCTCCAGGACCCTCTTGCTTTAGAGGGTCCCACACAAAATGAATGCCAAAACACCAGGTCACTGTTGCTTTGTTTTGTGGTTTTGGTCTTATTTAAAAATTTTTTTTTCGAAGATTCAGTAATATATTGAGCAATAAGAGTTTATAGGAAAGGGACGTGGCACACACTGAACTTGGACCCACAGGCCAGAGCGTGCTGAACTGAGAGCTGATGAGCGGGTGCAGGGGTTAGGGAGACACAGGAGAGAAAGGAATTGCAGCCCATGCTTGAGGAACAGCCATTCCAGATTGCTCTAAAGTGTGTGTCTGGACAGGACTATTCCCAACACGACCAAGCTTTCTCCCTCCCTTTTGCTAAAAATGTGTGTTGTTTGAAAGGAGCTTAGAACTGTCTGGAAGTTCTTAATCAGAAAATTGAAATAAGGAGGAGGGGAACCTGCTCAAGGAGCACCCTGGCTCCTTGAGGCGCTTGACTGAGTTGGTTCCCAATCCCAGATTTGGGAATCTCCGGTCATCACTGAAAACCACAGACTTTCACCCAGCTCCACCTGCCTTTGCCTCATCTCATCTAGGTGACCATGCAGACTGGCAGGCAGCAGGGCTGGTCCTGGAGGGACCCCAAGAACATCTGTGAGGAGCACCTACCAGGCCTAGGGTGGGATCACAGTTTGGGCCACAGACCCTTCTTGGTTTATAACTTTGAAATATTTAGACATACGGTATATGAGACTCTACTTACACTTTTGGCCTAGGTCCCGCAAATGTTAGGGTTGGCCTGGTTTTATACACAGCTTGTAGAAACTAGTCTACTTTCTTTACAATTGTATTATCATGCTGTAGTAGCTTGATGATAAGAGCTTGAGCTTTGTACACCTAAAGCTCCACCTTAAATCACACCCTCGGAGACCGTATCCTCCTATCAATCACAAGACACAGCTGAGGTAGACAGACCTCTGTGCACACGCTAGAAAAGCTGACCTCCATGATCCATGCCACGTTGGAAGGGCAGTCTGAGAAAATTTCTTTCTCCCAATATTTCCTCCAACCTGTGAAAGAGTATTTTCTGTCAATCCATCTTCATATTTATGTCATGGGTATATAGCTCCCTTTGGCAACGTTACCTTTAAAAGCTCCATAAAAGATAATTTGTGAGAGTTGCATGTTTATTTCTTTGATAGGGGAAATTTATAAGGACTCAAACTAGGACAACAAAAATGGTTGTTTTCATATCAAGTCATTCATGATCTGGGTATCTATGTCATGACTGGTATGAGGGACCATGCACTGGGAGGCACATGGCCCCAGTCCTAATACTAACTGCATGATCTTGGACTGGCTAGGTGACCTTTAGTGCCAGTTGCTCTACCCATTTTGGACTCAGTTTCTTCAGCTATAAAGTAGAAATAATAATATAGTTTCTATCTATGACACAAAGCAAAAATATGAGTTAAATAATGTAATGAAAGTGAGGGTTTATTTTATAAAAAGTGGTATGAAGTGCTTGCACAATGAGAAATACGTATGCAGATTTCTTACTACATATACCAGTGCAGTCCAAAAGAACTTTCTATGGCAATAGAAATGTTCTATATATATGCTGTCTAACATAGAATCTATTAACCACATGTTGCTAATGAGCAATTGAAATGTGACTGATTCAATTGAGGAACTGAATTTACATTTTCTTTCATATGACTTAATTTTAATAGCTGTATTGAGCTAGGGGCTGCTGTGTTGGACAGCACAGACGTAGACCAGTGGACATTTATTGCATGGGTTTGCTTAGCATCTATTCCATATTTCTCTGGTGACAGTACTCAGGTTTCATATGAAGGGATTATCTCTCATTCATTGTGTGCAGTCTTTATAGGACTGTCATTCATTGCTCTAGCCCACTGAACACGGGTCCTCAATGAGTCCAGAGACCCTCCGCCAAGATTTTGAATTTTGAGTGATATTTTGCAGAAACAGGAAAAAATAAATAAAAAGTGACTGGAGCTGATTCAACCCAGAAAGGGTAGTACCTCTGAGATTCTTAATTGATACTCTCATTACCTGGTTCTCCTGGACTTCCCTAGTTCCCACCCCTCTCAAAGCCCAGTTCTTCAGTGATTGCTTCTCTTTAGGCCACCTCACATTGTGTCTATTAAATTAGTTCCTATTGCTTACAACCAAATAGCCTAACCAATATGTATGACAATATAATATCAAAATATTGGTGGCCTCAAAGCAGAGGTCAGGTGAATGCATAGAGCATATTTCACAGATCTTCCAGGATTTTTTGAGGGTGAGACATCTCTAGACTTATTCTACTGTGTCTAAATGGAACTTTAAGATGCTTGTTTTATCTTTGAATCTGAAAAATACTCTTAAAGTATAAATGTTTAGAGAAGCTGATGGGAGTGATCCATGCCCAAGTTACTCTGGATCTTCTAGCTCACCAGTAATTGGTTAGAAATCAAGCCCCTGTATGAAATGTTTTCCTCAGGGTGGGATGGAACAGAGACCCTCCATAGGTTCCCTATAGAAATTAAAAGTAACATTTTAACTCATGTCCCTGAATTGTTTTGCAGAAACCCAGACCCCAACCAAATAACAAATGCTGTCTCCTGGCAGGTAGACCTCAGATAAGGGAGAACTGAGGACTGAACTCTGCCATTCTTCGTTCTAATTTCATCCTAGGGGGACTGGGGGAAGTCACACTCAGAGGCCAGAGCTAATAGTCTTCTCTGCTAATCCCAAACTTTTAGACAAAGCTGTGCCTCCTTAACCAATAGCAAATCAGAAAATCCCTGAATCCATGTATGGCCTGTGGGTTGCCACTTTGAGATGTCCCACCTTTTAAGGTCAAGCCAATGTATAGCCTCCATGCATTGATTTGTGACTTTGCCTGTAACCTCTGCCTCCCTGCCTTTAAAAACACGTGTAAGCCATGGAGGAGTCTGGGTCTTAAGCATAAGGTGACCAATTCCCCGTGCTTGGCACCCTGCAGTTAATGCCTCACTTTCTCTTGCCAGTGTTTGGCTCTGCTGTGCTCGGCAAGTGGACCCAAGTTCTGTTTGATAACAATCTCACACAGAGTAGAAACTTAAATCCTTAAAAAGGTACACAAGGCCCTGTAGTTGGAATCTGGCTTACCTTATTAATCTGCAATTTCCTCTCTGAACTGAGGCCCTCCTACTCGCACTGGGATCATGCTGCTACAGCCACATGAGCCTCCTTTGATGCTCCCCAACTTGCTAGGCATGTTCCTGCCTCGGGGTCTTATACCTGCTGTTTCTCCACCTAGAATGCTCCTCCCCAGATACCCTCAGGGTTCCCTCCTGCCCTCCCCACTTCAGTCTTCCTTGCCTTGCCCAGCTCATTTACAATTTTCTTTCTTTCTTTTTTTTTTTTTTTTGAGACTGAGTCTCATTTGTCTCCCAAGCTGGAGTGCAGTGGTGCGATCTCGGCTCACTGCAACCTCCGCCTCTCAGATTCAAGCCATTCTCCTACCTCAGCCTCCTGAATAACTGGGATTACAGGCACACGCCATCACACCCAGCTAATTTTTTTTTTTTTTTTTTTAGTAGAGACAGGGTTTCATCATGTTGGCCAGGCTGGTCTCAAACTCCTGGGCTCAAGTGATCCACTTGCCTCGGCCTCCCAAAGTGCCAGGATTACAGAGGTGAGCCACCAAGCCCAGCCCCATTTAAGATTTTAATACCCTCCCCCAGCCCACACCTCTTAGTCCCATTTTCTGCTGTTTTTCTCCTTAGCACTCATGATCATCAAGCACTCTGTAAACTTATTTATCTTACTAATGATCAGTCTACCTCCAGTTGGAATATAAACTTCGTAAAGACATAGAACTTTGTGATTTTTGATCATTACTCTATTACCTTCAACTTAGAGCAGATTCCTGCACATAAGTTGGCTTAATAATTATATTCTCAATGAACCAACCTTTTTAAATCTATAAAAGTTTATTTTCTGTTCCTATTTTCCTCTTTCTCTATGCTTTTCTCTGTATTCTTCTCTTTAGCAGCCTCTGTCCACTTTAGACTGATGGCCTAGTTGTAAACTACTTTAGATTACAATAAATATTTTTATATTTATTCTTATTGGGTAAAAATAATGCAAAACTATGAATGATATATATTTATGTTATTTGAGTCCTTTTCAGGTCCTTGGAGGCTATAGTAGCCAATGTTGATACCACAGCCTCCTGTCACTTTGACCTAGCTGAGTTTACCTGCAGGCCAGGGTAGACAATTCCTGGGCTTTGAACAGCATCCCACCTCTGTGTAGCTCCTGGGTCTCTCTTCTCAGTCACTGGGCTTTTTCTGACACCAAGAGAACTCCCAGCTGCACTGTTATCACCAGAATTGTGGGGTTAATGCCACTTGAGACACCCTTCGCCCCATTAGAGAAGGAAGTGATTGGACAAATATCCCAGCTTCCATGGCCTCTCATGAGATACACAAATTTGTGAGGGCCCCAGAGGGATTGAGGCCCAACTGCCCATGGTGGTAGCCCACTTACGAACAGACCCTTATTGGCTTTCTTCTCTCTTCTGACTCACATTACCGTTTCCTCATTTGTGGTTCTTGGCATCATCTCCCAACGGAAGCACCTACACAGCATCCTGGTCTCAGGTTTTTCGGTGTAGACAAGGAGGAAGATAAAACCTGGCAGTTTTCTCCACTCAGCTGGACTGGAAGATCCATAGGTCCTAAGAAATTCCTGAGCCTCTGTCACTGAGCAGAGATCTCGCATTTCCTTCACAGGAAGCAGCTTCTGTCCTGAGAAGTAATTGATTGTTAGCGCTGGGAAGGTTTTCTGGGCCACCTGCAGCAAATTTACCAAATATTTAATTCAGCTGTACTCTCAACTAAACGGGAATTTACGGGCTAGGAAGAAAAATCTGAAATGCATCATTGACTTTCAGGTAGCTGTCCTTGCATGCAGTGGTACTCAAGATGACTGCGATGTTCCATGTGGCCCTCCACCCTGTTGTCCTTGACACAAGCAGTCTCTACTCCTGTCCCTTGCTTCCCTTCCTTCTCCTCTCATTTTTTTTTTTTTTTTTTTTTTTTTTTTTTTGACGGAGTCTCGCTGTGTCGCCCAGGCTGGAGTGCAGTGGCCGGATCTCAGCTCATTGCATCTCCTCTCATTTTTTTACTTAGCCTCTAGAAAAGTAAAATCAAAGGATGACAGGACTGAGAATCTCTAGCTTTCCATGGCTGCAGAGGATCTGACCCCTAAATGGACTTGACCGTGATTCCTGCCTGAGGTTAAGTACACATCAACTTAGCAGAGGAAAGAACCGCATCATTCAAAGCACATTTGAGGGGAGTTTGCCAGAAATGACATAATCACTGGGCAGCATCAACTTCAGCACCCATATCCACAGCTGCTACTATCTGCAAAATGCAGTTAAGACTGATGGATTATCATGTCACAGATCATAAATCGGAATTGCAATTCACATGCAGAAAAGAAGCTATCTTACTTGTCATCTCGATGGAAAGTTGCTTTTGCTTAGAATTTATTCTTTTATCTTTTTTTTTTTTCCCCCTGACTATGAATAGGTGAGGACTCAGGTTTCAACATGGCTTTTTTGATTGTTTGGGCTTTTTTTGTTGTTGTTTTTCCCTTTATGTGTTAGGTTAATTCATTGCAAGTGAGGTGGCAAAACAGGGGAGAGTTTAAATGTCCGATGCATCAGAAATCCAAGCTCTGATTCAAAGAGGCAGTCCGATGATCTGAGAGCCCTGGAGCTCTGAGGGGGCATCCCTGGCCACAGGGAAGTGGGAAGGGGCCGTATGAAGCAGCAGAATTCTAGATGCCCATGCCTGCTTCACTTCACCAATCCTATCTGATGTATCAGACTCCCACAAGAAATTTTTCACAAGGAAAGCAATCCCACTGCTAACATTAAATCTGAAAAACAGTGTGTCTTTATATCCTACAAACTCCTGTGTTACATGTACCTAATTGTTTTTATACTTCACAAAGACTGTGTTCCGGTCAGCTAAGGCAAGTTGGCATTTGTTGGCTGTTTTTACTGTTTCAGATTAGTAGCTTTGCTGTGAAACCATCTCCTCCTTCCGTTTTCAGGAAATTCTTTCACTGTCATGCTTCGTGATCAACAAGCTTTGCTTCTGAGAAACAAGATTTTTCTTATGTAGGATTAACTCCCCACAAGTCAGCTTTGGATGGGAGTTGGGAAGCTGCTTAGCTCTTCCAGTACTGCAACCTTCTCTTAGGAATTTAGAATTACAATATGTGCAAGTGCCCTGAAGCTCATAGTTTAAGCTTCTAGAAGTTACTACATTAGTGCAAAATATCTCAAAACACAAACCCCATCTTTATTTTTTTTGAAAAAGCACAATGAATGACAACTATTATTATTTTTTTTTTTTTGAGATGGAGTCTCGCTCTGTTCACACCATTCTCCTGCCTCAGCCTCCCAAGTAGCTGCGACTACAGGCGCCCACCACCACACTCATCTAATTTTTTGTATTTTTAGTAAAAACAGGGTTTCACTGTGTTAGCCAGGATGGTCTCAAGCTCCTGACCTCATGATCCACCCACGTTGGCCTCCCAAAGTGCTGGGATTACAGGCGTGAGCCACCGCATCCAGCTCTAACAAATATTTTTAACTAGAGTTAACGCAGCCATGGGGTCTCCAGTGCTAAATTTATTAAAAATAATAATAATAATAACATCAGAAATGTGAGTGACTGTAGTATAGATAGGTCATGCTACAGTAATGTCCCAAGCAAAACCCAAAACCTCCATGGCCTAACACAACAAAGGTTTATTTCTCACTTATTCAGTTCTGATGCAGGATGGGTGACTCTCCAGGACAGCGGTCCCTACCTTACTGTCTGCCCTTCAAGAAACCCCACTCATTACCCCTTGTCAAGTCCTTGTGGCCAAGTGGCACCATGTGACCCGAGATTCTTGTAAGTCTCCTCCAAAAATAAAAATGTTTAAATTCTTTAAATAAGAGTCTGAGCAGCACGAATACCAGCTGCTGCAGTGCTACTGTTTTATATTATTTATGATTGCTATTATTATTGTCGGAATTTATAGCAATCATTAGCCGACAGCCACTCGGATACTCTCAGCCAGCAATCTGTCATTCTTCTCCTTGGTTGAAGGGACTGGAAAGGACATGAGCAGCTACAGAGCACCCAAAGCTCCAGGTAGTCTGTGGTTGGGATGACGCAATCCTCCTCCCAGAGAGCTGGTGAGACCTTGATAATGGAAAAGAGAGAGAGCAAAGAGGAGCAAGAGCGCATGAAGGAGATCTGACACTCTGTCAAAGCTCCAGAAGCAAAAGCATCAGAGATGAAAGGGCAGGTCACACAAGACCCAGGGCCCAAGGATTTGAGAGGTTTATTACACCCTGAGCATCAATAAAGGGTGCCTTTATTCACAATAAACAACAAAAATGAATATGCCAAAAAGGTTTTTTTTTTTTTACCCCCCCCAAGGCCAGAAGCAACTCTAGCTCCTCATCCTGATTAAGCATTCCTAGCACACCATCACGCTTGCCCTGTGACTCATAAACTAATAAAAGGAAGACCTCATCTGGTCAAGAACATAACTGCATAAAGCCAAAAGCCATCCGTGTCACACACCGTAATTAACTTCCCAGGTTAATTTTAATGACTGTTAATTTATGGGAAACATTCTTTGGGAATATAGATGCTCTGGTCCTTACCTGAATCACTTACAATCTTCCTCTTAGCCCTAATGTCAATGAAATAAAAAATACAATAAGTTAATTGCCATTCTGGGGTTATGATGACTGTGATATTAATATCAGAACATCCTCTTACATTTGAAGAGTGATTTTTTTATCTTTTTCAAAGTGCTTATAATCCATCATCTCATTTGATTTTTATGAGAACTCTCTATAATAGGACATTATATTTTATTTTTAGGACGACGAGGTGGCTCCCTAAGGAGGCAGGTAATGACTTAGTAAGCTACAAATCTCCAGTGCCAGCACAGCAGCCGACACAAAGTAAGCACCCAAAAAATGTTTACAGACAGGATTAACAAGTACATGAATGAATAAATGTTATTCCTATTTGAAAGATGAGAAAACTGAAATCAAAGAAAGTGTTATTTGCTTAGGGTCACGATACCACTTGGGGACAGAACTAGGATGATGTCTCCTAACCTTGTGTTCTTTTCACTCATGTAGATATACTGCTTTTTATATCTAAGAGCAAAGAAGAAAACATGATATAAAATGCACACATCACAGACAATCTAATCTCCTAATGAAAGAGATTTTTTTTTTTTTTTCAGTCTTACTTCCCATCAGCCGATATGGTATAAGAGCTAACTATACACCAACTCTATGTTTTCATAGTTGTAACTAATGTTTTAATATAGGAAACTGATGAACAAATTGCCATGCCCAGACTCACAAGAAGTGTCCTGAGTCTTCTAAAGAAACTGACTTTGGTGAGAGAGAGAGAGAGAGAGAGAGAGAGAGAGAGAGAGAGAAGAAAGGAGACAAGAGGAGAAGAGGAGAGGAGAGGAGGGGAGGGGAGGGGAAATGAAAGGAAAAGAAAGGGAGTCAGAGAGAGGGGGAGCTGAAGGAAGAGAAGGGAAAGGGGAAGGGAAAGGAAGAGAAGAGGGGAAGGGAGGGGAAGAGGGGCAGGGGGAGGGAGGAGGAAGAGATGGAAAGGGAGGGGAAGAGAGGGAGGGGAAGAGAGGGAGGGGAAGAGAGGGAGGGGAAGAGAGGGAGGGGAAGAGAGGGAGGGGAAGAGAGGGAGGGGAAGAGAGGGAGGAGGAGGGAGGGGGAAGAGATGGAAAGGGAGGAGAGGGGAGGAAGAATCCAATAGGCTTCTTCTGGGCTTGCATCTCCAGTATCCAGGGGCCAGGGGCATGTGGGAGCCCCAGTGCTCACCCTCAGCAAGTTTCAGTGGTTCACCTCCTGATAAACCAGAGCCACTTCCCAGTACATTACCCCCATGGGCGGATTTAGAGTAAGCTCCATAGTGTGGCATCTCCCTGGGGATGACTTCCTCATGTCCACCAGAGTGTAGCCTCCCAGCAGATATCACCAGTACAGTACCTCCCCACAGAAAGCCTCCCCTAGCTCCATAAAGGGCAGCCTCCCAGTAACTTTTGCCAGAATGCCATCTGGCATTGTATATCTTTGGCATTGTGTATCCAACAGGCCACACCCACACCCTCTCCAATGAGGTCTGGATCTCAGCCTGGGGATGCAGGTGGGGGGTTTAAAGTGGACTTTGATGACTGTGGGGATTTCCTTTCCTTGGGTGTTCTGCCTCAGTCCTGGGGGTAGTAGCTGTTCCTTCTATCTGCTATTCCTTCTATCTGCTATTCCTCTATTCCTTGCAGTTCTCTTTGCCTCTTAGTAGGCGATCTTCTTGTTATAATTAATCTTTTTTTAATTTTTAATTTTTGTGGGTACACAGTAGGTACATATATTTATAGGGTACATGAGATATTTTGATACAGGCATGCAACACATAATAATCACATCAGGGTAAATGGAGGATCCATTGCCTCAAGCACTAATCCTTTGTATTACAAACAATCCAATTATACTCTTTTAGCTATTTTCAATTGTACAATAAATTATTGTCTATAGTCACCCTGTTATGTTATCAAATACTAGATCTTATTCATTCTAACTATATTTTTGTACCCATTAACCATTCCCTCCTTACTCTTCACTAACCTGCTACCCTTCCCAGCCTCTAGTAACCATTGTTCTACTCTCTGCCTCCATGAGTTTGATTGTTAGACTTTTTAGCTCCCACAAATAAGAGAGGACACGCCAAGTCTGTCTTTCTGTGCCTAACTTACTTCATAATGTCCTCCAGCTCCATACTTGTTGTTGCAAATGACAGGATCTCATTCTTCTTTATGGACTATGTACCACATTTTCTCTATCCATTCATGATGGACACTTAGGTTGCTTCCAGATCTTGGCTATTGTGAATCATGCTGCAATAAACACTGGAGAGCAGATACGTCTTCAATATATTGATTTCCTTTCCTTTGGGTATATGCTTACCAGTGGGATTGCTGGATCATATGGTAGCTCTATTTTTAGTTTTTTGAGGAACCTCCAAACTATTCTCCATCGTGACTGAACTAATTTCCATTCCCACAAACAGTGTGCAAGGGTTCCCTTTTCTCCACATCCTCTTTGGCATTTGTTATTGCCTGTCTTTTGGATATAACCCATTTTACCTGGAGTAAGATGATATCTCATTGTAGTTTGATTTGCATTTTTCTGATGATCAGTGATGTTGAGCACCTTTTCATTTACCTGATGATCAATGATGTTGAGATATACAAATGTTGCCATTTGTATATCTTCTTGTGAGATATGTTTATTCAGATGTTTGCTCATTTTTCAATCTATTAGGTTTTTTCCTATAAAGTCATTTGAGCTCCTTAAATATTCTGGTTATTAATCCCTTGTCAGATGGGTAGTTTGTGAATATTTTCTCCCGTTCTTTGGGTTACTCTTCATTTTGTTGATTGTTTCCTTCGCTGTGCAGATGCTTTTCAACTTGATGTGATCCCATTTGTCCATTCTTGCTTTGGTTGCCTGTGCTTGTGGAGTATTACTCAAGAAATCTTCACCCAGACCAATGTCCTGGGAAGTTTCCTCAGGGTTTTCTTTTAGTAGTTTCACAGTTTAAGGTCTTAGATTTAAATCTTTGATCCATTTTGATTCCTGTATGTGATGAGACATAGGGGTCTAGTTTTATTCTTCTGCATATGGATATACAGTTTTCCCAGCCCCATTTATTAAAGAGACTATATGGCACCTTTGTTGAAAATGAGTTTATTGTAGATGTATGGATTTATGGGTTCTCTATACTGTTTCGTTGGCCTATGTGTCTTTTTTATGACTGTACCATGCTGTTTTGATTGCTATAGCTCTGTAGCATAATTTGAAGTCAGATAATGTGATTCCCTCAGTTTTGTTCTTTTTGCTGAGGATAGCTTTGGCTATTCTGGGTTTTTATTGTTCCATATGCATTTTAGGATTGTTTTTCTCAATTTCTGTGAAGAATGTTATTGGTATTTTGATAGGGGTTTCATTGAATCTATAGATTGCTTTAGGTAGTATGAACATTTTAACAATATTGATTGTTCCAATTCATGAACATGGAATATCTTTTTATTTTTTTATGTCCTCTTAAATTTTTTTCATCAGTGTTTTACAGTTCTCATTGTGGACATCTTTCACTTCTTTGGTTAATTCTTAGGTATTTAGTTTTGTTTTTGGCTATTGCAAATATGATTAATTTCCTGATTTCTTTTTCAGATTCACTGTTGTCATGTAGAAATGCTACTGATTTTTGTATGTTGATTTTGTATCCTTCAAATTTACGGAATTTGTCTATCAGTTCTAACAGTTCTCTTGTGGAATCTCTAGGTTTTTCCAAATATAAGATCACAGCATCTGCAAACAAGGATAATTTGACTTCTTCCTTTCCAATTTGGATTTCCTTTCTTTCTTTGTCCGGTTGGTCTAGCTAGGACTTCCAGTACCACATTAAATAACAGTGGTGAAACAGGGCATGCTTATCATGTACTCGATCTTAAAGGAAAAGCTTTTAGTTTTTCCTCATTCAGTATTATACTAGCTGTGAGTCTGTTGTAAATGGCTTTTATTGTGCTAAGGTATGTTCCTTCTAGATCCAGTTTTTTTAGGGTTTTATCACAAATAAGTGTTGAATTTTATTAAGTGCTTGTTCAGCATCAATTGAAATGATCATATGGTTTTTGTTCTTCACTGATATGATGTATGACATTGATTGATTTGCATGTGTTGAACCATTCTTACATCCCAGGGATAAATCCAACTTGGTCATGATGAATGATCATTTTATTGTACTGTTAAATTTGGTTTGCTAGTATTTTGTTGAGGATTTTTGCATCAGTGTTCATCAGGGATATTGGCCTGTTGCTTTCTTTTTTAATGCATGTTTGTCTGGTTTTAGTATTAGTATAATACTGGCCTTGTAGAATAAGATTTTTGGAAAATTTTGAATAGGATTTAGTTCTTTTTTAATGTCTGATAAAATTCAGCAGTGATGCCATTGAATCCTAGGCTTTTCTTTTCTGGAAGACTTTTTATTACAGCTTTGATCTTATTACTTGTTATTGATCTATTCAGGTTTTGGATTTCTTCATGGTTCAGTTTTGGTAGGTTGTATTTGTCTAGGAATTTATCCATTTCTTCCAGGTTTTCCCTAGCATATAGTTGTTCATAGTAGCCTCTAATAATACTTTGAATTTCTGCAGAATCAGTTGCAATGTCTCCTCTTTCATTTCTAATTTTATTTATTTGGGTTTTGTTATTTTTTTCTTAGTCTGCCTAAAGGTTTGTCAATGTTGTTAATCTGTTCACAAAAACAAATTTTTATTTTATTGATCTTTTGTATTGTTTTCTTAATTTCATTTATTTTTGCGCTGAACTTTATTATTTCTTTTCTTCTACTAATTTTGTATTCAGTTTGTTCTTACTTTTCTAGTTCCTTAAGATGCATCATTAGGTTGTTTATTTGAAGTTTTTTGTTATGTAGGTGCTTATCACTATAAACTTTCCTCTTAGTACTTCTTTTGCTGTAGGTGCTGAAAGAAAAGGATGTTAATTAGCAATAAGAAATCATCTGAAGATATGCAAAGCTTCCTGGAAATAGCAAGTACACATAAAAATACAGAACATTACAATATTGTACCTGTGAAGTATAAACTACTCATAGCTTGAGTAGAAAGATTAAAGAATGATACACTGATTTTATCCCATAGGTTTTGGTATGCTGTGTTTCCATCATCATTTATTTCAAGAAATTTTAAAATTTCCTTCTTAGTTTCTTCCTTGACCCACTGGTCATTCAGGAGCACATTGTTCAAATTCCTTGTGTTTGTATAGTTTCCAAAATCTGTCTGGCTATTGATTTTTAATTTTATTCCATTGTGGTCAGAGAAGTTACTGGATACAATTTCAATTTAGACTTGTTTTGAGGCCTAAAACAATGGTCTATCCTTGAGAATGACTCATGTGCTTAGGAGAAGAATGTGTATTCTGTAGTCATTGGATAAAATATTCTATAAATATCTATTAGGTCTATTTGGTCTATAGTGCAGACTATGTCCAATTTTTCTTTGTTGATTTTCTGCCTAGAAGATCTGTCCAATCCTGAAAGTGGGGTGTTGAAGTCTCCCGCTATTATTGTATTGTGGTCTCTCTCTCTCTCCTTAGCTCTAAAAATATTTGCCTTTATATATCTGGGTACTTCAGTGTTGGGTACATATATATTTAAAATTTTTATATCTTCTGGCTGAATTGACCCCTTTATCATGATATTATGACCTTTGTCACTTTTTAGAGTTGTTCTCTTGCAATCTATTTTGTCTGATGTAAGTATAGCTACTCTTGCTCTTTTTTAGTTTCCATTTGCATGGAATATCTTTTTCCAGTCCTTTATTTTCAGTCTATGTGTGTCTTTGTAGGTGAAATGTGTTTCTTGTGGGCAACAGATCATTGGGTGTTTTTTTTTTTAATCAGCCACTCTATGTCTTTTGATTGGAGAGTGTAGTCCATTTATCTTCATTGTTATTCCTGATAAGTAAGGACTTACTCCTGCCATTTTGTTATTTGTTTCCTGGTTGTTTTGTGGTCTTCTTGTTCTTATTTCCTCCCTTTCTGTCTTGCTTTAAATGAAGGTGATTTTTTTTTCTGGTAGTGTGTTTTAATTTTTTTGCTTTTTATTTTTGTGCACCTGTTGTAGGTTTTTTGATTTGAGGTTACCATTAAGCTTACAAATATCTTAAAACCCAGAAGTTTTAACTCATGACAACCTAACAATGATTGCATAAACATATAAGCTAACAGAGAAGCAAAGAGAAAACTAACAAAAATTCTACACTTTAACATTATCCCTCTGCTTTTTAACTTTTTGTTGTTTCTAGTTATATCTTACTCTACTATCTATGTCTTGAAAAGTTGTTATAGTTATTATTCTTGATTGGTTCATTCTTTAGTCTTTCTAATGAAGATAAGAGTAGTTTATACTCCACAGGTAGTGTTGTAATAGTCTGTGTTTTTCTGTGTACTTGCTATTACCATTAAGCTTTGCACCTTTAGATGATTTCTTATTGCTCATTAACATTCTTTTCTTTCAGATTGAGGAACTCTCTTTAGCATTTCTTGTAGGACAGGTCTGGTATAGATAAAAGTCCCTCAGCCTTCATGTTTGAAAGATATTTTCACTGGATATACTATTCTAAGATAAAAAGTTTTTTACCTTTATCACTTTAAATGTCATGCACTCTCTCCTGACCTGTAAGATTTCCACTGAAAAGTCTGCTGCCAGGCATATTGGAGCTCCATTAGATGTTATTTGTTTCTTTTTTCTTGCTTCTTTTAAGATCTTTGCTTTATCCTTAACATTTGGGGATTTATTATTAATGTCTTGAGGTAGTCTTATTTGCATTAAATCTGCTTGATGTTCTGTAACCTTCTTGTACTTGAATATTGATATCTTCCTCTAGGTTTGAGAAGTTCTCTGATATTATCCCTTTGAATAAACGTTCTATCCCTATCTCGCTCTACCTCCCCTTTAAGGCCAATATCTCTTATTTGCCCTTTTGAGGCTATTTTCTAGATCCTGTAGCCATGCTTCATTCTCTTTTGTTCTTTTTTCTTTTGTCATCTCTGACTATATATTTTCAAATAGCCTGTCTTCGAGACCACTAATTCTTTCTTCTGCTTGATCAATTCTGCTGGTCAGAGACTCTAATGCATTTTTCAGTATTGCAACTGCATTTTTCAATGCCAGAAATTCCACTTGATTGTTTTTCATTATTTCAATCTTTTTGTCAAATTTATCTGATAGGATTCTAAACTCCTTCTCCATGTTATCTTGAATTTTGTTGAGTTTCCTTAAAACAGCTATTTTGAATTTTCCATCTGAAGGAGCACTTATCTCTGTCTCTCCAGGATTGTTCTCTAGTGCCTTATTTAATTTTGTCAGTGAGGTTATATTTTCCTGGCTGGCTTTTTGATGTTTGTTGGTAACTCAGCATTGAAGAGGGAAGTGTTTATTGTAGTCAGTCTGCGCTTGTATGTACCCATCTTACTTGGGAAGGCTTTCCAGGTATTTGAAGGGACACGGGTGTTTTAATCTGTTTTTGATCACTGAAGCAATATCTGCATTGGGGTCACCCCACACCACATACAGGCTCATAGAGGTACTGCCTTGGTGCTCCTGGGTAAGATCTAGAAGAATTCTCTAGATTACCAGGCAGAGACTCTTGATCTCTTCCCTTATTTTCTCCCAAACAAATGGAGTCTCTATGCTGAGCCACCTGGAGCTTGGGGAGGGGTGACACAAGCACCCCTGTGGTCACCACCAATGGGACAGCATTGGGTCAAACCTAAAGCCTGTACAGTACTGAGGCTTGCCTAAGGCCTGCAGTATTCACTGTCTGGCTACCGCCTATGAGCCCTCCCCCTGCCCCCCACCCCTGGGCGGGTCCAGATATGCTGTCCAGGAACAAGAGCCGAGAGAACTTTAGGAATCTACCTGGTCTTCTATTCTACGGTAGCTGAGCTGGCACCCAAGCCAGAAGACAAAATCTTTCCCAGTTCTACCTGCCCTTTCCAAAGTAGAAGAGCCTCTCCTGGCCACCACTGCTCCAGGTCCACAGTGAGTACTTCCTAGCTACTGTTAACATTCAGTCAATGCCCAAGCGCTCTTCAGTCAACTTGTGGTACATGCTGCAAGGCCTGGGTCTCTCTCTTCAGGGAAATGGGTTCCCCTCTGGTCCAGGACAGGTCCAGAAATGCCATTCAAGAACTAAAGCCTGGAATCAGGGACCTCAAGAGCCCACTTGGTGCTCTACTCCACTGTGGTTGAGCTGGTGCCTAAGATGCAAGACAAAGTCACCTTGACTCTTCCTTCTCTTTTCCTCAAGCAGGAGTCTCTCTCTGTAGCCACCACAGCTTGGAATGTATTGGGTCACACCTGAAGCCAGCATGTCTCTGAGTCACAACCAAGGCCCACAGTGAATACTGCCTGGTTACCACTGCCAACTATTCAGTGTTCAAGGTCCCTTTAGTGAGAAGTTGATGAATACTGCCAGGACTACATCATTCCCTTTGAGGCAGAAGGTTCCCTTCTGGTCTATGGTATGTCTAGAAATGTCTGGAATCTAGTGCCTGCAATGGGGACCTACCTCATGACTCTGCCTGGTGCCTTATCCTTCTGTGGCTGAGCTTGTATCTATGTTGCATGACAAAGTCCTCTTTACACTTCCCTCTTCTCTCCTCAAGCATATGGAAGGAGTCTCTCCCAGACCTGCGAGCTGCACTGCCTGGGATTGGGAGAGTAGCAAAGCACTCCCCTGGTTGCCCTGGCTTTTGTCTCACTAGGCATGCCCCACAAGACCGCTGGCTCTGAGCCAGCACAGCACCAAGACTTGCCCAGGAATTGCAGTATTTTTGGCCTAGAGTGTCTTTCAGGTTTATCTAGGACCTCAGATCACTTTAGCCTGCAGTGACAAGGCTTGCCAAAACTCAGATTCTGACCACTGAGATGAGTGATTCAACTCTGGGTAGGGCTGGTCTAAATGCTCCCTCCACAGGCACCAGCTGAGTTCTGCTCAGCACTGCTTTTCACTGTGACAGAGTAGCACTGAATTCCAATACACAGTCCCACAATCACTGCGCTCCTCCTACCCCAGGATCACAGATGTTCTCTCCGTGCCACATAGTTGCTGCCAGATGGCAGAGGGGTGGTGTTGGTAACTCAAGACAGTCTTTCTCTCTTCAGTGCCTCTTTCAGTTATATGAAGTTAAAAGCAGGAACTATGATCACTCGCCTGATTTTTGGTTCTATAAAGGTCTTTTTTGTGTGTGGATAGTTGTTCAATGTGGTGTTCTTGCAGGGAGGATGATCAGCGAAGGC
Source organism: Macaca thibetana thibetana (assembly GCF_024542745.1). Taxonomy (NCBI): domain Eukaryota; kingdom Metazoa; phylum Chordata; class Mammalia; order Primates; family Cercopithecidae; genus Macaca; species Macaca thibetana. The sequence continues at coordinate 112,108,565 of NC_065585.1, forward strand.
CATTCAGCCATTTTGTCCACCTCTCTCTCCAATAATTCTTTATATTAAATTTTCCCTGTTCCAATTACTCAGCAGTTTATTTTTTTCAGATGGAACCATGACTGATACAATCCCAGGAGATAGACCTTTAAAGATGAGAATTGAGTACTGGTTTGGTCATGCCCTTGAACTTAAGCACAGTGCTAAACTACTTGCCAAAGAGAAACAAGATGCTAGTCATCCATGTCACACAGTGGCACCACAATTACTCAAGTTATCATCTGTTGATTGTGATGAAATGTTAACTGAAGCATAGCCTTGGAAGCCCAGGTGGCTGCTGAACGTGATTGCTATTGACTGTTGCCATAAAGGTGACTACCATATATTTGATGTGGGATGGATGCTTCTGGGTAGAATGCAGAATTTACAGAAGAAAATAATTAGCTAAGTTCCTCTAACTCACTCAAGTCATGGTTTGAGGATGAGAGACCTTCCATGACAACCCTAAATTAACCATTCATTTTTTTGTAGCATCAAAGCTGATATTGCTGAAAAATCAAACACGAATTTAATTATATGAGTTGCTGATTACAACGGCTGAATTCTGTCTTGAGAGGTTTTCCATATGAAAGTTAAGGCTTAATTAAGAGTCACATCCTGGAATTTAGAATGTAGAAAACTGGTTGACCCCAATGAAGCTGACATTTTGATTCCTCAAGCTACTCTGCCTTTTGACAATGGGGTGTGACTTTCATTGTTCTCCAAAACCCTCCTTTGGGTTGAGCCAAAGTTGCCTTCACTGGGACTTTGCCTGATACTTTCTCTCTTAGTTCTTTCCCTTGTTGATACAATCTCCCAACTGTCTGCCAGTTTACCCCAGGAACATTCCCTAATTTTTACATGAATCCTTAACTTGAATGTGATTCTAGGGAAACTAGGACTAGACTACCACCTGTTTTGTGATTTAAATGATTCATTAAAGTATATCCTGGTCCAAAGATTGAAAAAAAAAATATCCCTGGTTTGGGCAATGTTCCAAAACCAGAGACCTCTGGATAAAAACAAAACCACTAATAACTGTATGGATGCTCATATAAGACACCTTCTTCTATAAACAGAGAGATACAGAAAAGAAAGAAAACATCAGACCTCGAAATCAATTATTATTTATTCAAACACTATGAAAGACCCCAGTGGAAATGTTCAGTCTCTGGTTGCATATTTTTTTTCCTTAGGCATATCCAAAGGTGCAACAATTGTATTTACAGTTTGGAGATAATACAAAAGAATGTTAGTCAATGCTGTCAAGACAGCAAATGCAACAGGGTAATCAAGTTTAGTTAACCACTTTGTCAGGGGCTGCTTCTTTCCCCGCACAAATTGCTTACTCAGTTGGCACTGAGTATGTATCTGTTCCTAAGAATATTAGCATTGTGAGGGTTCAAGCATCTTTTTAAGTAAATATATTAAATTGATATTCTGAGTTCTTAGGAAATGTAGAGACCCAAATTATGTTTTACTGTGCAATGTCTATATAACTTAAAATGTTTTGCCTTCTTTTTTTGATAAATTTTAAAAAATTGAATTATTGACAAGCATTTGGAAGAAAGAGGCTGCTTTGTGTCAGAAAGCTGTTTCCAAAAGAGTTTAAATCAATTATTTGAAGTCACAAGATCTTTTAGAGGCTGCCCCCCGTACTTTATAGTCCACCTTTACGGCATAAGCAACGTTTTATATCTTTGGTAAATTAAATGGACTGGAAGCTTTCATGAAAGTGTCAGGAATTCAAATATTGAGGCATAGCTAATAGCACTAAAAATTTCATCCGCCAGGCACCGTGGCTCACGCCTGTAATCCCAGCACTTTGGGAGGCCGAGACGGGCGGATCACGAGGTCAGGAGATCAAGACCATCCTGGCTAACACAGTGAAACCCCGTCTCTACTAAAAATACAAAAAAATTAGCCGGGCGTAGTGGAGGGCACCTGTAGTTCTAGCTGCTCGGGAGGCTGAGGCAAGAGAATGGCGTGAACCTGGGAGGTGGAGCTTGCAGTGAGCCGAGATCTCGCCACTACACTCCAGCCTGGGCGGCAGAGCGAGACTCCGTCTCAAAAATATTAATTAATTAATTAATTAAAAAAAAATTCATCTTAACTTTTAAATCCATCTGTTACAGTCAATGCCTTTGTTGTTAATTTCACCACTCAATACAATAACATTCAAGAATAATTTTGCCTGATGTCTACTGAGAGGTTTAACATTTATAAGCAAATTTTGAAACCTATGTAACTTGGTTTACATTTACTGTCCTTATAGGAAGCTACACAATTTAATGAAGATTATCTCCTTCCTACTAAACCACTTGATGAGATTCAGAATGAAAGTCCCTATTTTATCAAAAAGCATTAAGTGGAAATGCCCTAGGTAATGTGGGGAAGGCAGGGTGGTCACGTAGAGAAGAAAAATAACAACCAACAGAAAACCAATTTTTTAAATAAGATTCAAACTGAATTTAATTAATTTTTATCCAGCACTCATAAAAGGCACTTATAGATATACTTAACGGGACCCAAAATTATCAAAACTAAATATCTTATAAATTACTTGACCAGAAAAATGGCCAAGAAGTTGCTAGCTTTTAAAAGAGTCATAGTATCCACTGGCAAAGACAGTGCCACCTGCACATTCCCTTTGAGTCTCTTCACTTTTCCATGTAGCTCCTCCTCAGGTACAGCGCATAACCACAGTTATAGGTGTTCCTGCATGCTCAGAAGGGACTGCATTATAAGATAGGGGAGCAATGCCAAGGTAGCTTGCAATACATGTGAAGTAGCATCATTCGGTTAACTGCATAGTTCTAAACAAGCAGCATATTCGAAAATACATTTTTCCAAAATTTTCACCAAGGCAGCGTATCCCTTTTTTACCTAAATTAATTGACAAAAGAATTATTTGCCCCTGGATAACTGATACAGACTTTACAAGAAATAAGTTTCATCATGCACTAAATGCCTTTAAATTCAACAAAGAGGCACATAAAATATAAAATGTCACATAAAATATCTCATAGGACTTTTAGATGTTTTGTGCTCTTGAAAAATAGGATATGGTTAAACTTGTTAATCCTCAACTTTGTCTCTTGCTGTTCTCCAATATAATATTGTTATCCTAATATTTTATAACTATATAGATGGGAAGAGTGAATGTAAGTGATTTGCTAAAAGTCATATAACTAGTGAGTGAGTGTTCTGGATATTTACATTGCTCTACAAATCCATTCTTCACCCTTCTCTACCGTGTTGTGCACCCAGGCAGCTGACCTCCTCGTCTCATAAAAACGGATTTTCTTTGTCCTGTGGTTTCCAGTTAGTTTGAGTTAATGAGAGACAACAGGAGGAAAATGCAGGGCAGAAGAAGAGGAAGGTAATGCTGTTTATTCCCTGACTTCCTTCCTGCTCTGCCACAAGTTGACAGTAGCTGGTTTCCTCTACTGGAGTTCAGAAATAAAGGCCAGAAGTGAAAGTCTCAGCTTCCTGTCATGAAGCACTTGACTACAGTTACAGCTAGAACCACAGCTCTCTCTGATTCCTCATAACCATTCCTTTTCCTTGCCCCTTCATGTCTAATACACGTAGTGGCTCTCCACTGTCGCTAGCCCCAGGATACTTTATCATCTCTTACTAGTGTACTTTAACCATTCCTATATCTGCTAGGACCTTGATAGATCTAGATACAGAAACAGGGTTTGAATCCAGGTTTAATGGCACTGATGTTAAACCAGGTTCATTATTCACACACGCAGCAAGCCAAGTGGTGTGACAACAGGTTTTGTCAAAGAGAAAAGGGTTTATTCACAAGGCTGCCAAGCCTGGAGGGAGATAGAAGAACAAATCTCAAATCCGCCTCATTGAAAATAGGGCTTGTTGGGGACAGGTACTCATGGAATAGAAAATGGGGTGGTCTAATGACTGGGGAATGGTGATTGGTGGATAGGAAAGGTAATCAGGGTTCTGTGCAAGCAAAATTGAGCAACATGGCTCTTCATAGGATGCCTGTTCAGAAAAAGTCAGCACTAGCATGACCTGCAGGTAGAATTTTTGACCCTCTCAAGTCAAAAGATGTCTTTTCAGCCACCTCTGCAAGCCCAGTTGGAGGGTTAGTATTCTCAATTGGCTTGAACTGGACAAGAGCTGCCCTGTAACTCCTGAAAAACAACTTTAAGCACTCATTACTATAGTGACCCACAGTCAGAGATATTGTCTGTAAGGAAGCTAGTGGAAGTTTAGTTATGTATCATTTGGCTACGTGACTTGCACCTAAACCACTTAGAAGTAAGCAGTTAAAAGCAAGCAACACAGGTTAAGTTTGGTGGGCTTAATCAGGTTATTCCTTGGTTTTAGTACTAATATCAGTGTTCTTTCTATTGAACCACACTATAACCACATGCACTGCTTTCACATCCTTTATATGTCTGCCTTTATTGACAATAGTTTAAAATACTTTGCTTAACAGTTATATATTATCTTCAACTCTTTCTATTTACTTGCATATGTGAATCTCATTCCCCAGCTACAGTATATGCTACATGATTATGTCTTTTAAATGAATTCCCTATTATCCCCCAATTTGCCTAGCACAATCCATACAAAGGATATAATTTTTAAAAAAATACTCGTTGACAGTTTCACATCTGCATAGTGATGTGAGCAGACCATAGACCCATTTGCCAGTGAAGCAACCATAGCTGACACAAATTATTTTTTAAAAAGACAACCATATAAAGTATTTGAAGATTGTTCTAAGGGCATACAGCAACATTTATTCAAGAAAAATCTTTTTGAAAATCTATTAAATCTCAGTGTGCACAGTAAGAGGCTGAGGCACTTGAACCATGACTTACTCCATCCCTCCTGTATGCCAGTTCAGCTTGACTGAAGCTCATTTCTCTGTAACTACAGCTAAACAGACAAAGCTTCTTTATCCCTCAGTTCCCAATCGAAGGATGTAGTATCACACCAGGAGGAGCAGCCCACTAGTATTTCTTATCACCTCCAACACCAAGTTGCAAAGGCTAAATTCCTGGCAAGTGCAGTTGAGAGGTCAGGGACTTTCTTTCTCCACCCAGCCCCAACTCATACTCTCAGTCACAGGGTTGGCATGTCAAGAATACTGGGTCTCTGACTACCCTCAGTCCTGCTCATTTGTAGGCCAAAGAGGCAAGCAAAGAACACCAGAAGCTATGGCCCCGACAAGCACCCTACTCATAACGCATGGTGTCACTCCAAGAGAAGTGGACCACCGTCCCCACCCCCAGCCCTGGAGCAGTAGCTCAGAGACTTTTCTCAGGAACAGGGGGAGTCCACAAGAAAAGAGAACTCCAATGTTGTTCCCAAAATAACTGTCTTTATTTGAAGAAAAGTGTGGGAAAGTTCAAGCCTAAGAATGCTCTCAAAACCAATTGGTGATTTTGGCAGTAAACAATTAAAAGAAGGCTTGTAGCTCTATGAGACCCACAAGCTCAACTGTAGGTCAGCTAATTTATCAGACAGAACCAGAGAAAGAGATAGCCAAAAAGAGACACCAGGGGGACATAACAAGCCTCAAAGATTGGCCTCAAAAACTACCCCTCTCCAGATTTAATTGGATGAGACTGTGAAGCAATCTATGCCTAGAACACTCCAGGGCATTGTCTAAAACAATAGGGATATCAACCATCAATTAGCTGAGTTTAAGAGCTGGGTATGATACCAACAGAGGCAGACAGACTAACAGAGAAATCAGAAAAAGAGACAAAAACTACCCTGATTTAACCAGAGAAAACACTGTCATCTAGGATGACTGTCCTCACGCCCAAGGATGTGCCTCTCTGAAGGGCAACATTGGAAGCTTCACACTAAATGGGAAATAGTTGCAACTGAAAGAGTCTACCCAAGTCACAAAACAAACAAACAACAACAAAAACAACTCTGAAATGGGGAAGGAAATCAAAATTTAGAGTTGTTACAACACGTTACTTCAAATGTCCAGTTTAAAAAAAAAAAAAAAACTTGCAACCAAAAAAAAAAAAAAGAAAAAGGAAAATGTAGCTTACAAACAGGAAAAAGGAAGACAACAAGAATTGCCTGTGAGGGTCACCAGATGTCAGATTTTAAAGATTTCAAAGCAGCCATTACAAATATATTCAAAGAACTAAAGGAAACTTGTGCTTAAAGAAGTAGTGGCTAGATATTCTTATCAAATACAGAACATCAATAAAAAGGTAGAAATGATTTTTTAAATAACCAAATGAAAATTCTAGATTGAAAAAATACACTAGTTGAAATGAAAAAATTACCAAAGGTTCAACAGCTGATTTGAACTGACAGAAGAATCAGCAAATTCTATGATAGATCAACAAAGATAATGCAATCCGAAGAAAGTGGAGAGAAGATCAAAGACAAATTAATAGAGCCACAGAAATATGTGGAGTACTATTAAGCACACAAACATACATAATAATAGAGTATAATAGAAAGGAAAGGAAAAATAGAAGAAATCATGGCTGAAAACTCTAAAATACATTAATCTATACATACAAGAAGATTAACAAACTCAAAGTAAGATAATCACAAAGAGATCCATACCAAGACAAATTATGGTAAAAATACTGAGATACAATGACAAAGAGAATATTTTGAAAGCCACAAAAGAAAAATGACCCATCACATTCAAAACAACTCCAAGAAGACTGACTTGTCATCAGAATCAGTGGAGGCAGAAGCAGAGGAATAACATATTCAGAGGGCTCAAAGAAAAAAAACAACACCAAAATCTTATATGCAGCAAAAGTATGTTTCAAAGATGACGGTGACTTTTGAAGGTTTCATGTAGAGGTAATGAAAATGTTCTTAAAAAGATTGTGGTGAGAATTGCATAACTCTATGAATTTTCAAAAAAAATACCTTGTATATACTCCATGGGTATATGTATATATATGGTAAAATATTTTTATAATTTTTAAGAAAATTTCACACTATATATACTAAAATGTCATACTCTATGTGTGTATGTACATACATATAGAGTATGTATATAGTATATACAGTAAATTATTCATACTGTATACTATATATAAATCATTCACACCATATATACTATACTAGTGTACTCTTCATAGTATATTTAGTACAGCATGAATAGTTACTATATAGAGTATAAATAATTTATATATAGTATATAGTATGAATATATGTAGCATAATGATAATTTCATACTATACATATATATACAGAGAGAGAGTGTATGAAATTATCTTAATAAAGCCATTATAAAAATATTTAATGATTTATTGGCTTGGGATACCTGAGAGTGCCTGTGATGCAGTCTTCTTATAAGGGCCTCTCTACAATATAACTGAGAAGTTTTAGTTCCATTATGGTGGCAAAGGACCACAACCATCCATCCCTTCTGATGATTACAACTAAAAATTCTGGACAAAATATAAACAAGTAACTACTGGAGAGTTGAAAAAGTAAACAAAAATAAGTGAATTGTGGGGAGGAATCAAAAATGGCGGCAGCATCCATGGTGAGTGAGTTTCCCGTTCTTGTTTATCTCTCAAAACGTCATCCTGGGGAGAGGGCTCATGTTGCAGAGGAGCACAGTGAAAATGGTGGCAGCAGCCTGGGTGGCTAACACCCTGAGAGAAACTCTACCTTTGGGCCACAAGAACCAGGAAAAGGGGACTTTGAAGGCCAGATAACAGGGAGAAAAATTCCAAAATGGATAGCCAGAGTAAAGGACCCATAACACTGCGCATGCACTTACGTGTGTCTTTGTCTGTATCTTCAGCTATCCATGCATGGGACAGATCCAAACCCGTATAGCAACCGTGTGAAAAACTGAGCTGAGATTTGAACCACCTGCAGTTTTCAGCCTAAGCCTAGAAAACCTAATAAAAACAAATGCAAAGATATAAACCAAGAGCCCTATATGAATTTAAAACGTAATACTAAAAATTTTTAAGATACTACAGAAAAAGCAGCACAGGAGGAGCCTTAGAGGAACAAAAAACTGAGGGAACAAAAGGAACACAAACAATAAAATGGTATGCTTGATTCAAAGCATATCAATTATTACATTCAATGTTAGTGATCTTATACCTGATATAAATGACGAGTTGATGGGTGCAGCACAGCAACATGGCACAAGTATACATATGTAACAAACGTGCACGTTATGCACATGTGTACCCTAGAACTTAAAGTATAATTAAAAAAAAAAAGATAAAAAAAAATTAAATAAAAAAAAATAAAAATAAAAAAAAAATAAATGCCCCAAAATAATAGAGAGGGACTGATAAAGTGGATTTAAAAGTCAAGGCCTTAGCATCTGTTGCTTACAAGACTCAGTCTTTATATATTATTAGTAGAGCACAAATTGACTTTGTAAAGAATACTAAAAACACAGTTAGCATAAGAAAATTAAAATGGCTATTTTAATGTATGATAGACTTCAAGACAAAGGGTGTTTCCAGGTATATAAATGTTTCATAACAATAGAAGTTAACTTTATCAGGAGTAACTCATAAAGACATCAAAATTATTGATGTGAATTTACCTAATAACAGAATCTCAAAATAACATAAGGTAAAAATTGGCAGAATTAAAGGAAGAAATAGATTGAGGCTGAGAGAACTGGTAGAGAAGCATAACTAGGGGAGACAGCAGTATCAAGTGTAAGAGATAGTATGGTCTGGCTACAGAAATAATGTGAGAGATGATGAAATGTGAGTGAAAAAATTGTAAACAGTAAGTGGAGGATTAGAGCCAAGATGGCCAACTAGACACAGCCAGGAGGAACATCTCCCACCAAGAGACTAGGACAGTGGGAAGACTAGTACACTCAGAGCAGATCTTTGGAGGGAAGGTATTGAGGGTGAACAGAGGGAGGAAACAGACACTGGGCTGAAGAGGAAGAAAGCCAGGAGCTCTGCACAGGGCTGCTGAGCACCAGGACTTGCCCCTGGCTCCCAGTGACTCCTGGGGAAGGGATGAGTTGAACAGGCAAGGAGTGGCTTGCTTTCATCACAGACCTCTGGAATCCTAGCTGTAGGGGACCCCACGAACCCCACAGACACTTGAGCTGGCAGGGAGACCTGCTCAAAGAAGTGGTAGGAGCAGGAATTCAGCCTGTGAGGAGCCTGGAGGGTTCGGTGGGGGAAATTCTACACTGGAGCACAGCTAGGGATGCCGATCCCTCAAGGTTTGCTATGCTCCTCGAGGTGGTTTTACCCTTTGGGTGACCATTGGACCTGGACAGACAAATCTTGCCCATGAGACAGGTCCAGTTCAATATGAGCATCTCTCTGTCTGCTGGCCTTTCCTGGGGCCCCAGCCTGGCCATGCCCACTTGCAGTGCAGCCTCAGATGCCCAGCCAGGGTACGTCTCAGGAGCCCTCATTATAGCTCCTTCACCAGCATACTACTCCTAACTGTTGGAGAGTTCCAGAAAATCATCCCCTGCCAACATGCACCAACCTACCTGCAGCCTCTTCCCACTACAGCCTCCAACCCTACCAACATGCACAACTGCCCCCCACTACTTTGCTGGCATGAGCACATTGGCGAACTTTGCCTCCCCTCTCCCATGGGTGCATGTTATGTGTGTGTACACTGCCACCCTCCCTACTGCTGGCACAAGCATACCCTGCCACCCCACCCCCATTGGCACCTCACCCCCGCTGATAAGAGGCAGCCCACTGCACCACTGCTGCATGTGCAAGTGTATGCACAGTTGCTGGCACTCCCCATCCTGCCCCAGCTGACACACGTGCATCTCACCATGCCGTGGCAGCTACTGACATGGATCTCACTGCCACCACCCCAGCGAAGCACTTTGGCTAGCACCCCTCATCAAATTGTTGTTGTCAGTGGACCAGGAACACCTCGGTCCCTAGTACAGTAAGTTTCTAATCTTGAGGGGCCAGAGAAAAAAGCAGGAGGCCTGGTACCAGTGCCACAGAGTAAAAGCATGCAGCAAGGCAGTGCTGAGCTGAGACTTGGCCCCCTGAAATCTTCCAGAAATGAAGCCAGTTGACAGAACCCACCTTACACCACAATCAAACTCCCAAGGGCATCAAAGAAGATAAAAACCAAAATATTGGGAAAATTGGCTAGCCATAAGTAGAAAGCTGAAACTGGATCCTTGCCTTACTCCTTATATGAAAATTAATTCAAGATGCATTAGAGACTTAAATGTTACACCTAATACCATAAAAACCCTAGAAGAAAACCTAGGTAATACCATTCAGGACATAGGTATGGGCAAGGACTTCATGTCTAAAACACCAAAAGCAACGGCCACAAAAGCCAAATTGACAAATGGGATCTAATTAAACTAAAGAGTTTCTGCACAGCAAAAGAAACTACCATCAGAGTGAACAGGCAACCTACAGAATGGGAGAAAATTTTTGCAATCTACTTATCTGACAAAGCACTAATATCCAGAACCTATAAAGAACTCAAACAAATTTACAAAAACAAACAACCCTATCAAAAAGTGGGCAAAGGATATAAACAGACATTTCTCAAAAGAAGACATGCATACAGCCAACAGGCACATGAAAAAATGCTCGTCATCACTGGCCATCAGAGAAATGCAAATCAAAACCACAATGAGATACCATCTCACACCACTTAGAATGGCAATCATTAAAAAGTCAGGAAACAATAAGTGCTGGAGAGGATGTGGAGAAATAGGAACACTTTTACACCGTTGGTGGGATTGTAAACTGGTTCAACCATTATGGAAAACAGTATGGCGATTCCTCAAGGATCTAGAACGAGAAGTACCATATGACCCAGCCATCCCATTACTGGGTATATACCCAAAGGATTATAAATCATGCTGTTATAAAGACACATGCACACGTATGTTTATTGCGGCACTATTCACAATAGCAAAGACTTGGAATCAATCCAAATGTCTATGAGTGACAGACTGAATTAAGAAAATGTGGCACATATACACCATGGAATACTATGCAGCCATCAAAAAGGATGAGTTTGTGTCCTTTGTAGGGACATGGATGCAGCTGGAAACCATCATTCTCAGCAAACTATTGCAAGAACAGAAAAGCAAACACCATATGTTCTCACTCATAGGTGGGAACTGAACAATGAGATCACTTGGACTCTGGAAGGGGAACATCACACACTGGGGCCTATTATGGGGAGGGGGAAGGGGGGAGGGATTGCATTGGGAGTTATACCTGATGTAAATGACGAGTTGATGGGTGCAGCACAGCAACATGGCACAAGTATACATATGTAACAAACCTGCACGTTATGCACATGTACCCTAGAACTTAAAGTATAATAATAAAAAAAAAAAAAAGAAAAAGATTCCATCCAAACAACAAGTAACTTTTAAGATTAAAGGAACATTAACACAGATGAGAAAGAACCAAGAATTCTGGCAACTCAAAAAGTCAGTTTCTTCTTACCTCCAAATGAGATAATGGTTACCTCCCCACTGGTTCCCCAACAATGGTTCTTAGCCAGACTGAAATAACAGACATAGAATTCAGAATATGGACAGGAACAAATATCATCGATACTCAGGAGAAAGTCTAAACCCAATCCAAAGTATCTAAAGAATACAATAAAGTGATAAAGGAGATGAAAGACAAAATTGTCATTTTAAGAAAGAACCAAACTGATAAGATAGAGCTGAAAAACTCACTACAGGCATTTATAATACAATTGCAAGTATTAACAGCAGAATAGACCAAGCTGAGGAAAGAATCTCCGAGCCCAAAGACTGGTTCTTCAAATTAACTCAGTCAGACAAAAATAAAGAAAAAATAATTAAAAGGAATAAACAAAACCTCTGAGAAATATGGGATTATGTAAGGAGACCAATTCTATGACCCACTGGTGTCCCTGAAAGAGAGGAAGAAAGCAAGCAACTTGGAAAACACATTCGAGGATCTCATCTATGAAGATTTCCCCAACGTCACTGGAGAGGCCAACATTCAAATTCAAGAAATGCTGAGAACCCTGTGAGATGCTATACAAGATGACCATCCCCAAGACACATCGTCATCAGATTCTCCAAGATCAAAATGAAAGAAAAAATATTAAAGGCAGCTAGAGAGAAGGGGCAGGTCACCAACACAGGGAACCCCATCAAACTAATGGCAGACCTTTCAGCAGAAACCCTACAAGCCAGAAGAGATTGGGGATGTATATTCAACATTCTTAAAGGAATGAAATTCTAAGTGAAATTTCATATCCAGCAAAATTAAGCTTTATAAGTGAAGGAGAAATAAGATCACTTTCAGACAAGCAAATGCTAAGGGAATTCATTACCACCAGACCAGCCTTACAAGACAGCCTTAAGGCAGTGCTAAATATGGAAACAAGAGACCATCATGGCCACCACAAAAACACACTTAAGTACAAAGACAGTTTGCATAATAATCAACTAATAGCATGATTATAGGATCAAATTCACACATATCAATATTAAGTTTGACTGCAAATTGACTAATTGCTTCAATTAAAAGGCACAGAGTGGCAAGTTGGATAAAGAAGAAAGACCCAACTCTATACCGTGTTCAAGAGACCCATCTTACATATAATGACACCCATTGGCTCAAAGTTAAGGGATACAGAAAAATCTGAACACTTGACCAAATGGACCTTACAGACATCTACAGAATGCTCCACTGAAAAATAATAGAATCTTCATTCTTCTCATCTGCACATGGCACATACTCTAAAATCAACCATGCAATTGGCCATAAAACAATCCTTAGCAAAGTCAAACACATCATGCCAACCACACTCTTGGACCACAGCATGATAAAAATAGAAATCAATACTAAGATCACTCAAAATCATACAATTACATGGAAATTACACAACCTGCTCCTGAATGACTTTTGGGTAAACAATAAAATTAAGGCAGAAATCAAGAAATTATTTGAAACTAATGAGAATAAAGATGCAACAAACGAGAATCTCTGAGACAAAGCTAAAACAGTGTTAAGACGAAAATTTATAGCGCTAAATGCCCACATCAAAAAGTTCGAAAGATCTCAAATTAACAACCTAACATCACACCTAGAGGAACTAGAAAAACAAAAACGAATCAACCTCAAGGCCTGCAAAAGACAAGAAATAACTGAAATCAGCTGAACTGAATGAAATTGACATGCAAAAACCCATCCAAAAGATTAATGAATCCAGGAAGAGGTTCTTTGAAAGAATGAGATTGCATCCAAGCTGAGAGCCAAATCAAGAATGCTATCCCATTCACGATGGCTCTGAAAAAAAATGAAACATCTAGGAATACAGCTAATAAAAGAGGTAAAAGATTTTTACAACAAGAAGTATAAAACATTGCTGATAGAGAAAAGAGATGACACAAACAAATGGAAAAACACTCCATGCTCATGGATTGGGAGACAACATTGCTAAAATGGCCGTACTGCCTAAAGCAATTTACAAATTCATTGCTATTCCTATCAAACTACTAATGGCATTCTTCACAGAATTAGAAAAACACTTTCAAAATTCATATGGAACCAAAAAATAGCCTAAGTAGCCAACGTAATCCTAAGCAAAAAGAACAAAGCCAAAGGCATCACTTTATCTTACTTCAAACTATTCTACAAGGTTTGGCTATTTCTCCAAAAACTGAGAAGAGAACTACCATTCGACACAGTAATCCCATTATTGGGTACATATCCAAAGGAATATAAATCATTCTATCATAAAGACACATGCATATGTATCATCATCACAGCACTAGTCACAATAGCAAAGACATGGAATCAATCTAAATTCCCATCAATGGTAGACTGGATAAAGAAAATGTGGTACATATGCAGTATGGAATACTATGCAGCCATAAAAAACAATGAGATCATGTCCTTTGCAGCAGCATGGTTGGAATTAGAAGCCCTTATCCTAAGTGAACTAAACACAGGAAAAGAAAAACAAATACTGCATGTTCTCACTGTAAGAGCTAAACACTGAGTACTCATGGCAACAAAGAAGGGAAGAATAGATACTGGGGCCTACTTGAGAATGCAGTGTGGGAGGAGGGTAAGGATTGAAAAACTAGCTATAGAGTACTCATGTTTATTACCTGGGTTTTGAAATAATCTGTACACCAAACCACTGTGACTTGCAATTTTCCTACATAACAAACCTGAACATATATTCTTGAAACTGAAATAAAAGTTTAAAAATAAAAGAACAGGCCAGGCATGGTGGCTCACGCCTCTAACCCCAGCACTTCGGGAGGCCGAGGTGGGTGAATCACCCGAGGTGAGGAGTTTGAGACCAACCTGACAAATATGGCGAAACCCCATATCTACTAAAAATACAAAAATTAAATGGGCACAGTGGGCACCTATAATCTCAGCTACTTGGGAGGCTGAGGCAGGAGAATCACTTGAACCAGTGAGGCGGAGATTGCAGTGAGCCAAGATCACATCACTGCACTCCAGTCTGGGTGACAGAGCAAGACTCTGCCTCAAAATAAATAAATTAATTAATTAATTAATTCAAAGTTACAATAGTTGATTCTGCCATCCATTTCTCCATAATTGATTCAAGAACTAGTTAGAAAAAAAGCATTAAAGACATAGAAAGTGTGACCAGCATAATTAATCACCATGATATAACTGACAATTATAAAACACTAACTCCAATTACTGCAAAATGCACATTCTTTTCTTTTTTTTTTTTCTTTTTTTTTTTGAGGTGGAGTCTCACTCTGTCCCCCAGGCTGGAGTGCAGTGGCGCGATCTTGACTCACTGCAAGCTCCGCCTCCCGGGTTCACGCCATTCTCCTGCCTCAGCCTCCTGAGTAGCTGGGACTACAGGTGCCCACCACCACACCCAGCTATTTTTTTTTTTTTTTTTTTTGTATTTTTAGTAGAGACGGTGTTTCACCGTGGTCTCGATCTCCTGACCTTGTGATCTGCCCACCTCGTCCTCCCAAAGTGCTGGGATTACAGGCGTGAGCCACTGCACCCAGCCATGCACATTCTTTTCAACTGTAGCTGGTTTATTTATCAGGTCAGATCATATTAAGGCATAAAACAATTCTCAATAAATTTAAAAAGATCAAAATCGCATGGAATATTCTATGATTAAAATAGAAGTAAATTAGAAATCAATATTACTGTGATATATAGGAAAATCCTATATATCTGGAAATTAAATAGCATACTTCTACATAACTAATAAGTAATGAAATCACTAGAGAAATGAGAAAACATCTAGAACTTTAATGATAATAAAACATCAAAATTAGTGAGGTTAGCTAAAGCACTACTTAGAGATAAACTTATGACTTTAAATGCTTATATTAGAAAAAAAGAAATATAAAAAGCCAATCAGCTAAGTATCAACCTTAAATAACTGGAAAATTTAGAGTAGGTAAATTGAAGGTAAGTAAAAGGAAGGAAAGAATAAATAATAGAAATCAATAAAATAAAAAACACAGACAATAGAAAAAACTAACGAAGCCCAAAGCTGGTATTTTGAGAGGAAAAACAAAATTGACAACCCCCTAGCTAGATTAATAAACAAAAATTAGAGGGAGAACACAAACCACAAACACCGAGAATGAAAAGTATTTTATCATAGCAGATCCTACACATGTTTAAAAAGTAACCCCATCAACAAACCAAAAAATTTGACAATTTACCTGAAAAAGACAATTTTTTCTAAAACATACTACTCACAAAATTGATACATGAAGAAGCAGAAAATCTGAATGTAATTATTAGAGAAATTAAATTTGGTATCAAAACATTCCTCACCAAAAAAAAAAAAAAAAAAAAAAAAACTGGAAGAACAGATGATTTTACTGGTGAATTCTACTGAACATTCAAGAAAGATATAATACCAGTCTTACATAAAATCTTTCAGATATTGGGATCCACTGCCCAGCAGAACAGGGACACCTCCCCAACAAAATTATATGAGGCTAGTGTAATCCTAACACCAACGCCACACCAAGACATTACAAACACCTCTCATATAGATGCAAATGCCCTTGACAAAATATTAAATTCAACCCTTTATGAAAACAATAATAAATCATTATGAAGTAAGTTTTATTCTCAGAGTACAAAGTTGGTTTAAGGATCAAAATTCAGTGGATATAATGAATTAAATTTACGGCATAAAGAAGGAAAAACACATGATCATTTTAATAGATGCTATCTAGAATTAGACAGACACAAGGTTAAGGGTGCGATACTCTGAAACGCCATGTCTGCTCAAGACTTCTAACATGAACTGCAGTGAATTTTGCAAACTGAAAAGCCTGAGAGAACACTCCCTGGAAAACTGCCCTCACTTCAGGCCCCAGCAACAAGTTCAGGGGTCCTCAGGGCTGCTCTCACTTTTGACCATCTGGCTACAAATGTGGAGTCCCCACAGACGCCCTCTGGTTCTATAATTCACTATAATGACTCACAGAACTCAATAGAGCACTATGCCATTACAAACCTTCATTACAGTGAAAGGATACATATTAGAACCTGCCAAAGGAAGAAACACATGGGACAAAGTCTCAAAGAGGTCCAGATGTAAAACTTTCATCATCCTCAGGGACATGTTACTGTCAGCATCCATGTGTAGCAATACACTTGGAGTATTACCAACGTAGGAAACTCACCTGAACTTTGGTGTCCAGAGTTTTCACTGGGGTTTTATTACATAGATATGATTGAATGAATCATTGCCCATGTGGTTGAACACAATCTCCATGTCCCCTTGGTTCTCAGATTAGGCTGATAAAACATAGCTTGAAGCCCTGATCTTCTTAATCACATGGCTGGTTTTTCTGAATATGTCAGACCTCACCCTAAGTCACCTTGTTAGCAAAAACTATCACATATGGCCCAAGAAGCCCACCATCAATAACAAAGTAAGACACTTCTATCACTTAGAAAACTCCATGCTTTTAGAGGTAACCTTGCAGAGGCCAGAACAATAGCCAGACCTCTCTTTAGATGAGGAAAAATTTCTTACTAAATAGATGCATAGAAAGCATTTGACAAAATTCAACACCTATTCATAATATGAAAAAAAAAAATCTCTCAGTAAACTTGTATTATAGGGAATTTTCAAGTTTCTAAAGGACCTCAACAAAAAACTTGCATCCAATGTCATACTTAATAGTGAAAGACAAATTATTTCCCACATGAGACTGAGAACAAGACAAGCATACCTGCTTTCATTACTTCTATTCCACATTGTGCTAGAGGCGCTAGTCATTGCAATTAGGCAAGAAAAAGAAATAAAGATATTAAAGGAGGACATGAAATTTTACCTATTTGGAGATTATGTGATTCTTTGTGAGGAAAATACCAGGAATCTACCAAACAACTGGGCAAATAATTTGAACAGGTATTTAATAGAAGAAACTTTACAAATGGCCAATAAGCATCAGAAAAGATACTTAATATCACTAGTAAGCAGAGAAAACCAAATTAAAATCACATTAAAATAGCACTGAACACCCATTATATTGGCTAAAATTAAGAAGCTGGATCACACCAAGTGTTAGTGAGGTTGTGAAAAAACTGGAACTCTCATACATCGCTGATAAGAAAGTAAAATTGTACTACTTTGGAAAATGATTTGTCAATTTTGTAAAATGTTAAATATCTGCCTACTAAGGTATTTACCCTAGTGAAACAAAAACACAGGTCCACACAAAGACATGTACACAAATGTTCGTGGCAGCTCTATTTTCAGCAGCCAAAAACTAGAAACAATACAACTGTCTATCAACAGGTAAATGTACAAACAAACTATGGTATATCCATGCAATACAATACTATTTAGCAATTAAAAATATAGTAACTATTGATATGCACAACAATGTGAATGAATCTCAAAATCATTGTTTTCAGTTAAAGAAATTGGGTAAAAAGTGGTAAAAGGAATCACACATCCCACATGATTTAATTTATATAAAATTCTAATGATGCAAACTTATCTATATTGACAGAAATTTAAAATATGTCACTTGATTATCTCTATAGATGCAGAAAAGGCCTTCGATAAAATTTAACAGCCCTTCATACTAAAAACATTCAATAAACTAGGTATTCATGGAACATATCTCAAAATAACGAGAACTATTTATGACAAACCCACAGTCACTATCATACAGAATGGGAAAAAGCTGGAAGCATTTCCTTTCAAAACCAACACAAGACAAGGATGCCCTCTCTCACCACTCTTATTTGACATAGTACTGGAAGTTCTGGCCAGGGCAATCAGGGAAGAGAAAGAAATAAAGAGTATTTAAATAGGAAGAGAGGAAGTCAAATTGTCTCTATTTGCAGATGACATGATTGTATATTTAGAAAACCCCATTGTTTCAGCCCAAAAACTCCTTAAGCTGATAAGCAACTTCAGCAAAGTCTCAGGATACAAAATCAATGTGCAAAAAATCACAAGCATTCCTATAGACCATTAATAGACAAACAGAGAGCCAAATCATAAGTGAACTACCATTCACAATTGCTACAAAGAGAATAAAATACCTAGAATCCAACTTACAAGGGATGTGAAGGATCTCTTCAAGGAGAACTACAAACCACTGCTCAGTGAAATAAAAGAGGACACAAACAAATGGAAAAACATTCCACACTCATGGATAGGAAAAATCAGTATCGTGAAAATGGCCATACTGCCCAAACTAATTTATAGATTCAATGCTGTTCCCATCAAGCTACCAATGATTTCTTCACGGAATTAGATAAAACTACTTTAAATTTCATGTGGAGCCAAAAAAGAGCCCGTATAGCCAAGACAATCCTAAGCAAAAAGAGCAAAGCTGGAGGTATCACACTACCTCACTACAAACTATAGTACAAGGCTACAGTAATCAAAAAAGCATGGTACTGGTACCAAAACAGATATATGGACCAATGGGAACAGAGGCCTCAGATATAACATCACACACCTACAACCATCTGATCTTTGACCAACCTGACAAACACAAGCAATGGGGAAAGGATTCCCTATTTGATAAAAGGTGTTGGGAAAAATGGCTAGCCATATGCAGAAAACTGAAACTGGATCCCTTCCTTACACCTTATACAAAAATTAACTCCAGATGGATGAAAGACTTAAACATAAGACCGAAAACCATAAAAACCCTAGAAGAAAACCTAGGCAATACCACTCAGGACATAGGCATGGGCAAAGACTTCATGATTAAAACACCAAAGCAATGGCAGCAAAAGCCAAAATAGACAAATGGGATCTAATTAAACTAAAGAGCTTCTGCACAGCAAAAGAAACTATCATCAGGTGAACAGGCAACCTACAGAATGGGAGAAAATTTTTGCAATTTATCCATCTGACAAAGGGCTAATATCCAGAATCTACAAGGAACTTAACAAATTGACAAGAAAAAATCCTACCAAAAAGTGGGTGAAGGATACGACCAGACGCTTCTCAAGAGAAGGCATTTATGTGGCCAACAAACATATGAAAAAAGCTCATCATCGTTGGTCATTAGGGAAACGCAAATCAAAACCACAATGAGCTACCATCTCACGCTAGTTAGAATGGTAATCATTAAAAAGTCAAAAAACATGCTGCAGAGGATGTGTAAAAATAGGAACAGTTTCATAGTGTTGGTGGGAGTGGAAATTAGTTCAACCATTGTGGAAGACAGGTGGTGATTCCTCAAGGATCTAGAACCAGAAATATCATTTGACCCAGCAATCCCATTACTGGGTATATACCCAAAGGATTATAAATCATTCTACTATAAAGACACATGCACATGTATGTTTATTGCAGCACTATTTACAATAGGAAAAACTTGGAACCAATCCAAATGACTATCAATGATAGACTGGATAAAGAAAATGTGGCACATATACACCATGGAATACTATGCAGCCATAAAAAGGAATGAGTTCATGTCCTTTGCAGGGACATGGATGAAGCTGGAAACCATCATTCTCAGCAAACTAACACATGAACAGAAAACCAAACACCTCATGTTCTGACTGATAAGTGGGAGTTGAACAATGAGAACACATGGACACAGAAAGGGGAACATCACACACTGGGGCCTGTCAGGGGTAGGGGGCAGGGGGAGGGAAAACATCAGTAGAAATACCTAATGTAGAAGACAGGTTGATGGGTGCAACAAACCACCATGGCATATGTATACCTATGTAACAAACCTGCACGTTCTGCACGTGTATCCCAGAACTTAAAGTATAATAAAATATATATATATATATACACACACACACACACACATATATATGTTTGCTCAATAATGACATGATTGATATATTAAAAGGTGTCCAAAGGAAACTTTTAAAGGTGAAATGTTTATTTGTATTGTGTGAACAGTTTCTCAAGTATATACATATGTCAAAACTGATAAAATTATACACTTTATATATGTGCACTTCGATTACACATCAATTATGTTGGGAGAAAAAAAGCGAAAAAAATAAAGCTTGCTTTGTCAGATCTGTCAATATTACCTTATACATATTCTTCATATATACATCATATATTATTCTGTTTCAATGCTAAAATAGTTCTTCGTCATACTTAAGTGCAATGTTCATTATGACTTGATTAAAAAAAATAGTTAGCTGTTTACTCATAATAGAATTTAAGTGAGAACTTAGAAAACAAACTGACCTTAAAGGTACAGTGGAAGAATAGAGAGACTATTGAGTCATACTCATTTCTCATTTAGCATTTGGAAATAAAATTCCTAGTGAGCTAAAAATCATCCATGAGGAGGATTCACCTTTAACTGGTTAATTAGAAGTGCAATGAGCATGCTTCTTTGTCAAAATGAGAAAGAAGTGTCTCAATTGCCCTGCAAGCATCTGGATGTGCCACAATTAGCTAATTATTGAGGACATTATTTTTACACTTGATTAGATAGGCAGGCAGTCATTAGGAAAGAAAATGGTAGCCTCAGAAATCCAAATCCAGAACTCCTAGAGGTTAACTTTTGTTTTCATGTTTAAGTAAAGGAAAAAATATTGATAGGGGATGGGAGAAAAGAGGGGTATGTTTATAGTCACCAATCACACTGTTTCAGAAAATTTTTGTTTGAATTGGGAACAAAGTCATAGATTTTGCAGTTGTCCTTATTTCAAATATTCTATTCTACTTCATTCACAAACCATCAAAACCTTTCCACATTTTAAATTGTCCCCCCAACTTTTTCTAGTATCCAAATGGACACAAACATACAAGTAAAAATAACCAAAATAAAATTCCTAGGTTAAAAAAATGGTGTAGATAAGGCAAAATCATTCTAGATTCTGTTAGAAAATCCCTTAACAACAATATATAATCTGCTATTTTTCAGTGTTACGGTGTCCCAAATCTTACTGGTCATTACCTCCTGACAATACAAGTTAATTTTGAAATATTGAATTTAGAGGTAGTTTGTGACTTTTCCATAGTGGGCCTAGATATGTCTCCCACTGGGCTGCACTGTCACAACAGAGAGAATCTAAGATGACCCATGGTATTCTGTAAAGGGAACATTTTAGAATTTGGCATCAGACTGTTAAAGCAAACTAAATGTGTCCTGAGGACTAAATGTGTACTTCTGTATCCAAGTCCTTGTGGATGAACTTCAACCTAACTTAATAGGTAGATAACATTGAAAACCTAATTTAGGAGTATGCATCTGTAACATTAGCTGAGTCTTGGCCAATCCCAGCAGCCATACTTCAACCAGACATACACTGCCAAATGTTTAAACTGTGTTCAAATAATGCAAACACTGAGCTGTTTCTGTACCTCACTTCTGATTTCTGTATGTCACTTCCCTTTTTCTGTCTATAAATTTGCTCTGACCACAAAGGCATCCCTGGAGTCTCCTTCAATCTGCTGTGATTCTGGGGGCTGCCCGATTCATGAATCATTCATTGCTCAATTAAACTCCTTTAAATTTAATTCAAGTGAAGTTTTTCTTTTAACAAGACACAACAGAAATAAGTTCAAAATTAAGTCCTTTGCTTTTTAAAAATACATTTAGTTGTTCAACTCTTCAAACTACAATTTTCTCATCATAACATGTACAAAGTAATGCCTAATTTGCAGTGTAAGTATTCAAGCTATACTATATATAGTTGCTGTCCATAAATGAAGATTTACTGTACTTAAATTCATGGAATAATTCCATAGTTTTGTATGTCTCATGTCCTTCAGGGTTTTGGGATCACTTGTTACTTTGTTATCCAAATAAAACGACTCAAGTTTCCATTTCATGTAACTATTGTAGGTCCAACCCATATCAAGTATTTGATGATTCCCTAGTGGAAGGGCTTCCGTTTCCTTTGTTGCTAACTGTAGTCTATTTTCTTGAATGCTAGTGATACAGGAGTTAAAGAAAAATTATTTAGGCAGTTAGAAAGGGTAAGAAAGTCTTCAGCAAGGTTTCCCTTTTAATCAAAAGCAGCCCCCAAATTATTTCTTTTCTAACAAAAAGAAGCCTAAACAAAATCAAGCTCCAGGCATAGATACACAAGCTAAAAGCTTGCAGAGGTAAATGTCGGCAGCTGTGCACATAGAAAAGGCTACCTGGGGGCCAGGCATGTTCAACATGGCGGCTCCATCTTCCCTTTTCTTTGTCAACCACGGGCACAGTAAGGAACAGAAAACATGGTGTCAGCGAAGTAGAGAATCCATCTGCATAATAAAAGATTAGGGTGAGATGGCCAGTTTCTTCATGCGCTATGCAACCATCATACCTGGTCCGACCAATCTCTCATGCCCTACCTTAATCAGACACAGCCTCCTCAAGCTTATCTATAAAACACCATGCATTTCACCATGAATCCTGAAAACCCACTCGGGAGCCCCTCTCTCTGCAGGAGAGACAGCTATTCTCTTTTTCTTTTGCCTGTTAAACCTCCACTCAGACTCATTTGTTGTGTGTCCACGTCCTCGATTCCCTTGGCGTGAGACGACGAACCTTGGGTATTCACCCCAGACAAATGACACAGCTTCATTAGCTCCAAACTTCCTCTTGACCACTTCCCTCTTCTTCAGTTTCCATAGTTACTGTTCTTTCCTACAGCCTTCACCCTTCATCCAAGCATGAAAACACCCTCTTCCCTTTCATTGCCACGAAACACTGCTAACACAAGCCTGTTGTGTATAATCAGCTTCTATTCAAGGTTTAAATTGAGAAATATTTATGAATATATTCTTATATTGTAAAAATGTGATATACAAAATGCCATCACTCTGGTTCAGAGCTCTGAAATGGAGCTGGGAAGGACTCCATTCTAAGAAGGACTACGTGCATGACCTACAGCCTTGCAAATTAAAACAAAATTTAGTTTTAATTTTAAAAGCTTACCAAAAAAAATAAGCAAAAGGATCAGAACTTGCCATGAACTTTTGAACTGGGCCATACTTCCATGATCACATCCCGAGAAATGAATAAACTTTACCAGTGCTGCAACTCCTGAATGACCAGTGAACTATGAACTCATGTACTAAGCCAGCCACCTCCACCAATGATAATGCTTTCAGAACAACTTGCGTCATCACCCTTATCTTCATATTAAAAATCCCTACTCCTTTTCCTCTCTTTGAAACACAATTTGGCCTCTAGCTGAATCTTTGTCTCCCAAATTGCAATTCCTAAGACGCCAATCAATGCCTTGTCTTACAGCATTGCGGTCTGGTCTTTTGCCTCATCTTGGTTAACATGTGCAGACACCAGTAATTGCTAATCCCATAACCATTAGCTGAAAAACAGCCCTGATTGTTATTCACCTCGATCTATCATTTTTGCCTAAATAGTCAATTACAATAAACTGATTAATTTTCAACCCAATTACTCTCTCTGGTAATTGGGTACCCTTACCTTCTTCTCTTTTGTAAAAGGAAACAACTCATAAGGCATAAGCCCAAGTTATAAAAGTCCACTTTGTGACAAGAATAACCTAATGAATGAGTCCTTTCATTAGATGGCATTAGTGCAACTACACTATTCATTCATGCGAAAATATTTCTCGATGGCCTGCAAAGTGCAGAGTACAGTGCTAGGTTTTAGAAATAATGGTAAATAAAATAGTCCTGATTCTTGCCCTGATAAAGCAGGTAATCCTGTGAATATAGTTACATAAAATAAAGCTGGAAAGGACTTTGGAAATCATTTAACTGTCATCCAAAAGCCCACCAAGATGGCTAAGTAGTAGAAAGGAGAGCTTTACTGGTGATACCGGTTTGCAAACCAAGAAGAGAGAGTCTAGCTGGGCATAGTGGTTCACACCTGTAATCCCAGCACTCTGGGAGGCCGACGTGGGAGGTGAATCATGAGGTCAGGAGTTCAATACCAGCCTGGCCAACATGGTGAAACCCCATCTCTACTAAAAATACAAAAAAATTAGCTGGGCATAGTGGCGGACACCTGTAATCCCAGCTACTCAGGAGGCTGAGGCGGAGGTTGCAGTGAGCTGAGATCATGCCACTGCACTCCAGCCTGGGCAACAGAGCAAGACTCTGTCTCAAAAAAAAAAAAAAAGACAGAGAGAGAGTGAGTCTCCAGTGTGTACAGAAGGTACTCTCTCCTCAAAAAAGACAATGGGCAGGTTGGGTTTTATGCCTCACAGGGGCTGTAATATACAGCAGAATCATACGTATTCAGCAGGTTTGGGGAAAAGCTACACATTTTTATGAAAGGAATTGAGCACATGTGCAATGAGCAAACATATATGTAGCATACATCCCATGTTCACCTGGGACAGGGTTTTACCAATAAAATCAGATGGAATTTGGCTTTTTATGTCAAAAGGCTTACTAAAGGACAGAAAGACAGTTCACAGCACAGCCTCTGTAAGTAGGCCAAAACTGGCTTAAGGTCTGCAGTTGCTTATAAGGAAAGAATGTTTGTAAGGCCATTCCTCTTTAGTGGGTCTGGGTTGAAAATCAGAGTTAGGAGGGGTCTGATAATTGATTGGCCTGATGGCTTCTATTGCTAGGGGGTTTCGCAGGACTTTAGTTTTTCTTACGGCCAAAGGAATTTAGGAAGTTGCCATACGGGCCAATCCCTGAATCCTCCACTCTCCATCCATAGCTAACTTTTTGTTTCCTTAGCCCTAGGGTCCATGTTAGTTGACACAGAGGTGTTTATTTTGGCCTCTCAGATCACATAACAAAAAACCCCTCAAGTTACCAATGAAGCCCACAGAAGTGAAATTACTTGTTTAAGGCCACACAAGTTGGTGACTAAACCCAGATTTGCATCTTCATTATGAAGAAGTTAATCTCATGTAATTGTGTTTATACAACCTGCACAGTTTGAGTTTCAGACATCCAGTGGGGGTCTTGGTACTTATCCCTTTTAGATAAGGGGGGACTATAGTATTTTAACTCTTGGTATATGACTTCTCCCTTTCTATAGCTGATTTGAGTCTTATTACAGTTGACACACCCAATGCTGTGCTTGTAGTAGGTACTCAGTAACTGGGTATATTAAACCCATGTGTTGTTTTTTGGTTAAGCAGGGGAAAAAGTCATTATCACTGCTACCCCCAATCACCACTGTAGTTTGCTGTAGTTAAACTGAGGACTCTTCCTAAGAATTTGAGCCAGGACATGTTTTTTTAAAACTCATATTTCATAGCTTCTGGCTGTTCTTTATACTATTAATGGTAACTCAGGGCTAATAGTCAATTTAGTTAAATTTAGCACAGCACATTAGTGAGTTTTTGGATATGCAAATGATGGCTATTATTGAACTATTTTTTACCTAAGGCTGAATTTTAATGAATCTTTGTCACTCAAACATTTCCGTCTTTTACTGTTATGTGGTCTAGCAGAGTAAAAGGTGTTTCCACTCCTCTAAATGCTTTTTCATCACCACACTTTCTCCAACTCTTTCCTGAACTCATCTCTTTCTTGCAGTATCTTCCTAATGACAACCCGTAACAACCAATACACACTCCTAACATACGGCTTTACTACAGGCTCAATAAACACAAGACCGACTTCAGGTTTTCTCAGGTTGATGGTTCTAGCAAAAATATTGTCACTGATTAAGATGGAACTCTAGTTCTTCTGCCTGTGATATCAATTTTCTCACTACCCAACTGCTAAGCCGATGCCATCTATTATAGGTTTCTGTTACAATAGCATGCCACTTAAATAATATAGGAATTTACCTCAAAATCAACACCAGCTACTCTAACCTATAAATTCCAGATTTTCACTACCAAAGCTTATTTCTCAGTCACATAAAATGTGTTTGGTGCCAGGAGGAAACTCCATTCCATACAGTCATTCAAGGCCCAGAGAGACAAAGGTCATGCCATCTTCTACATACATATAGCTTGCATGGTTTCCAAGATTGCCCTGGGTATTGTCATCCCCTGGAATGTTGGGAAGAAAATATGGAGGATCATGAAGAACATTTTATGAACCAGATCTGAAAAGTCAGATGCATGGTTTATCTCTATATAGTCTATAAGCAAGAACTCCATTACCTGGCCATAATTAACTTCTTGGCAGGCTTAGAAGTGTAGTCTGGCCATGGCCCAGAAGGAAAAAGAGCCATATTTAAAGTATCTCTCACCTTTGTCATATGAACTTGGAATGAACTTTATAACTTCATGACTTGAAAAGCAATACCTTATAGTGGAAAGAGCTTGGCCTTTGACATCAGACAGATCTAGGATTAAATCTAGGCTCAGCCACTCACTATGTATGTGACCTTAACTAAGTTTATTAACCTCTCTAAAACTCGATTTTCTCATCTGTAAAATGGCACTATAGCACTTACTTCATAGAGCTATAATGAAAAGTAAGTGAAATACTATATTTAAGAGCTTAGCTCAGTACTTGCCACAATATAAATGCTCCAAAACTATAAGCTACTATTTATAGCAGAATTACAGGAAGAATTTTTTTTCAGGAATCAGGAGTACAACCTGATATCAGTTTTACTTTCCTTATTTACACAAAATTTTTAAATTTTGTCAACAATGGTGACAGGAACACACAATGGAGAAAGGGCAGTCTCTTCCATAAATAATGATGGGAAAACTGGATATTCATATGCAAAAGAATGAAACTACATCTCTACCTCTCACCATATACAAAAATCAACTCAAAATGGATTGAAGACCTAAATCTAAAACCTAAAACTAGAAGAAAACATAGGGGAAAGCTCTGTAACATTGGTCTGGGCAGAGATTTCTTGGCTAGGACCCCTAAAGCACAGGCAATGACAAATGAACTTGCATTAAACTAAAAGGCTTCTGCACAGCAAAGGAAACAATTAATAGGATGAGGAGATGACCCACAGACAGGTAGAAAATACTTGCAAATTATACATTGGAAAAGGGGCTAATATCCAAAGTCTATAAGGAACTACATTTAGTCAACAAGAAAACAAATACTCCAGTGAAAAGATGGGAAAACGACTTGAATAGATATTTCTCAAGACATTGAAATGGCAAAACATATATGTGTGTATATGTGTATGTATACACACACATGTGTATACACACATGTGTCTATATGTGTATGTGTGCATATACACACATATGTGTGTGTGTATATGTGTGTATATACACACATATATGTGTGTGTATATATTAGATGAAGTTTCACTCTGTCACCCAGGCTGGAGTGCAGTAGCATAATCTCAGCTCACTGCAACCTCTGCTGCCCCAGTTCAAGCAATTTTCCCACCTCAGTCTCCTGAGTAGCTGGGATTACAGGTGCCTGCCACCGCGCCCGGCTAGTTTTTGTAGTTTTTAGTAGAGACAGTGTTTCACCATCTTGGTCAGGCTGGTCTTCAACTCCTGACCTCGTGATCCACCCATCTTGGCCTCCCAAAGTGCTGGGATTACAGGCGTGATCCACCGTGCCTGGCCTAATAGATATATTTTAAAATGCACAACATTACTAATCATCGGAGAGATGCAAATTAAAACCCCAGTGATATACTATTGCACACATGTGAAAATAGCTATTATCAAAAAGATGAAAGATAACAAATGTTGGCCAGGACATGAAGAAAAGGGAACACTGTTGATGATACTGTAAATTAGTGCAGCCATTATGGAAAACAGTATGAAGTTTCCTCAAAAAACTGAAATTAGAATTACCATATGATTCAGTCATCCCACTATTGGGTATATACTCAAAGGAATTGAAATCAGTATGCTGAAGACACACCTGCATTTCCATGTTCATTACAGCATTATTCACAATAGCCAAGATATGGAATCAACCGAGGTGTCTATCAATGGACGAGTGGAGTTTTAAAATGTGATATATATACACAATGGAATACTACTCAGCCTTGAAAAGTCAGGAAATTCTGTCTTTTGCAACAACGTGGATGAATCTAAAGGACAGTATTTTAAGTGTAATAAACCAGGCACAGAGAGAAAAATGCCATGTGATCTCATTTATATGCAGAATCAAAAAAACTCAGACTCATGGAAGTAGAGAAGAGAATAGAGGTGACCAGAGGCTGGGGATGGAGATAGGACAGGAAATTAAGAGACACTGGTCAACAAGTATGAAGTTACAGTTAAAAGAAAGAAGTTCTGGTGTTCTATTGCAGAGCACAGTGCTATAGTTAATAATAATGTAATAATATAATAATAATGTAGGGTATATTTCGAAAGAGGTAAAAGGGAGGATTTTATTTTATTTTTATTTTTTTGAGATGGAGTCTCACTCTTGTTGCCCAGGTTGGAGGGCAGTGCCGCGATCTCAGCTCACTGCAACCTCCACCTTCCTGGGTTCAAGCGATTCTCCTGCCTCAGTCTCCCACAGTAGCTGGGATTACAGGCACCCATCGCCACACCTGGCTAATTTTTGTATTTTTACTACAGATGGGGTTTCACCATGTTAGCCAGGTTGGTGTCGAACTCCTGACCTCAAGTGATCTGCCCACCTTGGCCTCCCAAAGTGCTGGGATTACAGATGTGAGCCACCGCACCCGGCAAGAGAAGATTTTAAATGTTCTCACCACAAAGAAATGATAAATATTTGAGATGACAGATATGCTAATTAGCCTAACAATCATTCCACAATGCATACATGTATTGAAACATCACATTGTACCCCATAAATATATAACATTACATGTCAATTAAAAATAAAATCAAACTTTTAAAAAATTACCTGACACAATGTAAATGTCCCAAAAATATAAGCTACTATATACATCAGAATTATTAAAATAATTTTGTGAGGAATCAGAAGCACAACCTCATAAGAGATTTACCTCCCTTAAACAAAATTTTTTAACTTAGCATTGCTAATTGTGAAATTTGCAGTTATCAAATCATTTCCTCCTACTATGAAGAAATAATTAGGTTTCCAAAAATCAATGGAAAGGAATTTGGATATTTTTATTTTACTTTTTTACTTTTTATTTCACTAGCTTTAGGGTACAAGTAGATTTTTGGTTATACAGATGAATTGTATAGCGATGAAGTCTGAGATTTTAGTGCACCCTGCTCTCAAATTGTGTACACTGTGGCCAATAGGTAATTTTTCATCCTTCATTGCCCTCCCAGTCTCTGCACTTCTGAGTCTCCAATGACCATTATAACATTCTATAGGCCTTTGCATACCCACAGCTTAGCTCCTACTTATAAGTGGGAAGCTACTTTACTTAGAATAATGGGAATAATGGGTTCCAACTCCATCCAAGTTGCTGTGAAAGGTGTTATTTCATTCTTTTTTATGGATGAGTAGTGTTTCATGTGTGTATATACAACATTTCCTTTATCTACTTGTCAGCTGATAGACACCAAGGATGGTTCCTATCTTTGCAATTGTAAATTGCACTGTGATAAACATATGCATGCAGGTGTCTTTTTGATATAATGACTGCTTTTCCTTTGGGTAGATCCAGATTGCTGGATCAAATGGTAATCTGCTCTAAGCTCTTTGAGAAATCTCCATACTGTCTAGTGGAAAAGAATTTGAAACAGTTTATATAAAGATAAATGTTGGTTTACAGATGTTCTAAGTAGAACAAAACAATAAATCATTTTAAAATGCTTGCTTAAGATTCAGAATTTATAACTTTGCAGTGGTGTACCTCAAAGGTGGCAGAGATATTCCTACTTGAGGAAAATTGACAGGGTTTGTTATCTTGCTTTTATCTCAAGACAAAATTATCTGGGGGACAAAAACTAAAGCATTTTCTTTCACTTACAAATAGAAAATTATTGCCTATGAACAAGAATAGGCCGCAAATGCCACACACTCCAGATGACCAAAGCTTCAGAAGTCTTCATGAATCTCAAGAAAAGCTCATGGCACAAAACTTACCTGCCCAGGACCACATCCTGCCCAGGAATGTGCACTGCCTCTTTGCACCAAAGCAATAAACCAGTATTGTTGCTATGTGTAGACTTTATTCATCTTGAGATTTCGAGAAGATCATTCTCCAGAACCTGCTGTTTCTCTTTTCCATCTATAGACTGAACATTTAGTTCTTGATTGTCTTAAGAATGTTTTCTCATTCCCAGATGCTGGTTTGGTTCCATTTGGCAGAAGGAGAGACAGAGGAGGGTGCTTAGGCACAAGAGAGGCAGATGACATGGCAGTATTTTCTTTCTCTATTTTGGTACAGTAGCGATATTCACAGGGTATGACTAAATTTATGAAGTTGCTAGGTTGACTCATGAAAATCAGTTTTTCCCCAACTCCTGTCCTCCTTCTCATTGCTCTAAGGATCAAAGTTTAAAGCTATTTGGGATGATCTACTGACAACAACTGTCTTTGGAATTATCTTAAAATACTAAATGCCTACATGTAAAGTTGAAAGACTTATATCAAGGCAATGTCCTAGCCACAGTGGGAAATAAGCCCAAACAGAAAATGAATATGAATTCATTCTGGTCTCATTAAGTAGGAAAATCTGGGCACACAGTGGGAAGAGCTTAGCTAGGTATAGCAAAGGGTTGACAAGGATTAATCTTATTTTGGTACTGTGAGTATTAGGCAGGCTAACACCAGGCTTAAGATCAATCACTTGGTAGTTAGGAAGAGTTTCACTAAGTTTGGTTATACCCGCAAAAACCACCTCTATTACAAGGCAGCATGTTCAGGAACTCCTACCCAATGAAGACTTTAGCCCTGGATAAAAACTAATAAGTAAACCTTTCTTAATACCTTCACTTTTACAGTGCCCTACAACTGTTAGGACTTTATATGAGTACATTTTGTTTGTGCTTCACACTAATCCTATAAAATCTCATATTAGAGATCACTAACCCCATTTTCAGGTGGTAGAAACTAGGTCTCTTAAACTGTCCGTGTTGGTTTCATTATCTTCGCAATTGTTAAAACGAAAGATCCAGAGCTAGAATTCAGCTCTCCTAACTATTGGCCCAGTAATTTCAAGCAGTTGTCCCTCCTTCATAAAGGGAAAGCATCTTCCATTCTCCCAGAAAGTGCCATAACATTCAATCGGGCTTCAGTTCCGCTGGAGGGCATGTAGTATATGTAACCTCCCCTGAGGCCCTCCACAGAAGAGACTCTGCCCTCCCAGACATATGTCAGCACTAGGGTCCCCGTTTTCTGGGTCTCTGTTACTCCCCAGAGTCTGCATTGGAGCCCTGAGCAACACAAATCATAACAGGACTGAGGAGCAAAACGTCACGTCATTTTTCCTCACCACAAGCATTTGCTTTTTGCAGGGCCTTTGGGAATCCCACAGATTCAATCTGGTTCATTTCAACAAATACATAAGGAGAATTCAGTCTTTCATCCTAACAGCCAACCTGTCAGTCACACTGAATAGGAATATAAGGAAGAGAGGAGATCGCAAGGACTAATATTGTTTGTAAGCCACCTGTGGCAAATAGTATTTTCCAGAGATGACCACAACAGCGTCTCCCATCTCACCTCCCTTCTTACCATGTAATCATCGCATTAAGTGGTGTGTCTGTTGGTTCCCATTCAGATGAATATGGGTGAAACTTTATAATAGCTTTTACCAATAGGGTACAATAAAAATAAACCTATCTGCTAGATCATTAAAATGCCATTCACATTTACCTTGTTCTCTTGGGGTACTCTCTCACAAAACCCAGTCTCCATGCTATGAGAAAGCACAAACTGCCACACAAAGAGACTCAATGAAGATGCCACGTGTAACTACTCTAGTCAGACAGCTCAGCTGAGGTCTCAGGCAAACATGAACATCACCCACCAGACACGTGAGTGACATGCTCCAAATGTTTCTAGCCTCCAGCTACTGAGTCACTCCCAACTGCAAACATGGAATCGAGACCCCGTTTTAGGGACCTACAGCTCCCCACTCCAAGCATGGAAATAAAGGAAAATCTTGATTTCTTTCAAGGAAAATTCCAAGCACCTAGCCAGCCTTGAAAAGTAAATAATCAACCTGATAAGGCAAAAGGTAATAGTAGCTTAAGTCAATAGCCAAGGAAGTTAGAGTCACAAGATACTTGGTTACAGTATAGAAACTAAAGATCACATCTTAACATATGTCCCTGTTTTGTATTTCAGAAACGTGGACCCCCACCAAAAGGATTCTTCAGCAGGGAGACCTCAGGAGAGAGAGAATTTGGAGACTGAACTCTGACTGCGATTCTCTATTCTT
Organism: Macaca thibetana thibetana; assembly: GCF_024542745.1. NCBI lineage: Eukaryota > Metazoa > Chordata > Mammalia > Primates > Cercopithecidae > Macaca > Macaca thibetana. The sequence continues at coordinate 112,141,197 of NC_065585.1, forward strand.
TCTGTGGGGCCTGGAGAAAGTCACACCTGTGAGCTGGAGCTAATATTCTTTTCTGCTGACCCCATATGTTTAATCAAAGCTTATTATCCTAAACCAATTGCAAATCAGAAAATTTCTGAAGCTACCTATGACCTGTAAGCCCCCACTTCAAGATATCCCGCCTTTTTAGGACAAAACCAATGTATACCCTCCATGTATTGATTTATAATTTTGCCTCCAATTTCTGCTTGCCTGAAATTTACCTGTCTTTAAAAACGCTTACCTCCCAGTCATTGGGGAGGTCAGGATTTAAGCATTAACTGTCTGATCCTTTCTTCTTGGAACCCTGCAAATAAACACCTTTCTTTGTACCAACGCAAACTTCAGTGTAGATATATGATCTTACTGCACCAGGCAAGCAGACCCCAGTTTGGTTCTGTAACTTTTTTTTTTTTTTTTTTTTTTTTGAGAGGAAGTCTCATTCTGTCACCCAGGCTGGAACACAGTGGTGCAATATCAGCTCACTGCAACCTCCACCTCCTGGGTTCAAGCAATTCTCATCTCAGCCTCCAGAGAAGCTGGGATTACAGGCATACACCACCACGCCCAGCTAAGTTTTGTATTTTTAGTAGAGACAGGGTTTCACCATATTGGTCAAGCTGTTCTCAAACTCCTGTCCTCAGGTGATCCACCTGCCTCGGCCTCCCACAGTGCTGAGATTACAGGCATGAGCCACCATGCCCAACCTTGTTCTGTAACATTTTGAGTGACTTAGTTTAGGCACCAGAGATGTAGAACAGAAGCAAGCTACCCTAACTGTGCTCTGTTCAAATTACTGACCCATAGAATGTATGAGCATAAGGTTTTACCCCACTACGTTTGGGGGTAGTTGTTACAGCAGTAATAGTTGAAATTCTGTCCCTAATATGTGGTTCAAAAAAGGTTTTCTATCAACATATCCCTAGTCGGCAAATAAGTAGGTGAGTTGGATGAGACCACATTTAAAGCTTCAACAGGCTTCTAGCAGACCTCAGAAACAGGAAAAAACTGTCCCTTGCTTGATGACATCAGCACACCTTGTTATTGGCTATAAGTCATGCTGAACATTATTTTAACCACTGTGAGATCCCTCCCTCTCATTTTATAATTAGACCTTTGCTGAATCAGCCTTTCCTCAAATGATCAACCAAGGGAAATTTTGATCTTCCCCAGAGCCACAATCCTGCAGCAGTTTTGAGCAAATTACTGCAGTAGCAGTATTTCTTGTAGGCCCACGGCAATTGTAATCTCTCATTATTTGCCAAATAACTAATGCATTTTGAGAATCTAGGCATCAGGGAGAGGCAGGGATAATTTTAAATCTTTTTCTTACAGTATGCGATAATGTATGCAAAGCATTAACATTTGTTAGATTGGGCTCCCTGGAAAACAAAATCTGGAATCGGGACATATGTGCAGTTTTACTGGGAAGTGATTTCAGGAGAGTTAAACCTGTAAGGAAGGCAGGAATGGGCAGAGGCAGAGGCTGAACTGCAGTGTGAATGCAGCTAGTGCTGTGGTTGATCTTACATTGAGATCCGGAACTAGCACATCCCTAGAGATACGTCCCAAACAGACATGTGATTTGTAATCCTGGAACCACCGGTAATTTGTTACTGGTAAACATCTGATGGTATATGCAGCATAGAATTGGGTGAGGCAGTTACTTGTGGTTGAGTACAATTCCCATCAAGAGATGAGCTGTGAGCTATCAGCAGCTGATATTTCCGGCAGTCGAAGGATGGATCTCTCAGTCCTGAAGAGAGGATCTGGGCAGAACACCCCAGTATCTATTACAGTGCACACCTTATACCACGATCATTTACTTCATTATGTTTTTTAGAAACAGGGTCTCGCTCTGTTATACAGGTTGGAGTACAGTGGAGCAATTATAGCTCACTGCAGCCTTGGACTCCTGAGCTCAAGTGATCCTCCCACCTCAGCCTCCTGAGTAGCTGGCACTATTGGAACACACAAGCATGCCTGGCTAAATTTTTTTTTAATTTTTTTGTAGAGAAGGGGTCTCACTACGCTGCCTAGGCTAGTCTTGAATTCCTGGCCTTCACCACCAGATGGATGGTCTGGTGACCAGACATATCCTGGAAAATGGTACCCCGTCTTCTAAGGGGGTCATCTCCGAGCTGGCACCTCAGCTGTGTCTCTGAGAAGCCTTTCTGTAACTCTGTGAAGGCAGCAGACCCAGACCCCTACAAACTTCACTGAGGTGGTAGGCCCCTGAATTTCCAAAGGTTTATCACCCATCCTTGGGAGCACACGTCTTACCAAGCACTTGTCACTTCTTGTCATCTAGCTCAATGACTATGTCATCCACATGGTGAATGAATCTGATGTTCTACATTACAGATGATTACAGATCCCTTTGGATGACATCAAGACTGAAGGTGGAAGGGTTAACACAGACATGGGGAAAGACTATGAAAATATACTCTCCTCTGTCTGATATGAATGAAAACTGTTTATGTGTCTCCTGAGACAAACAAAAAGTAATATATATGCTGGGTCAATGTGTGCATATCCTATGCCAGAGGCTGTGTTAATCTGCTCCAACAAAACTACTACATCCAGCACAGCAGCTGCAATTGAGATTACTACTTGCTTGTTCGCAGCAGTTGAACCATCTCGTTTCTGCAGGGATCAGACTAGTGGACCTCTCCAGTGATTCACTTGGGAAATTTCTATTTCCTGCCTCTGCAATCTCTGCAGGTCTCAGGGTTTTGATTGTTAAGGGGAAATGCAGTTTCACTAGATTTGACAGAGTCCACCATTCTTGCATTCTTTAGGTATTTTAAGGAGTGGCATTAATCTTTCCTCAGCATTAAGAATGTCCAAGGTTGCAGGATATGGTATTTACTTTGATTCACTATCTGGGCCAGGGATAAACTGGGAAGAGGGGTCAGATTCAGAGCCTTTCACTTTGCCTTCACTTCTATGAGATCTCTTACCCCCCAGGTCAAGGAACCAATGTGAGTGTTCTCTCAGCTACTAAGTCTGGCCCTTCCAATTATACTTTAGGGGACAAAAGAAATAGCATCTTCATAGGTCCATGGGCTAGATGGACTCACAGTTAGCCAGTCCTGAGTCAAGACTCCATCTACCACCCAATGGGGGTCAGGTTGCCACTTTGAGTCTCCAGATACGAATAAAGTCAGACTCTGTGACCAACAATTCTCACAAATCTGGTTGTCCTCCTTTCCCCAGTGCATGTTTTCCTAGTAAATGTCCATAGGTCTATTTGGGAAAAGATACAGAGAATTACATGGTATTGCAGTGCGTTTCCTTATAGGGCACTGGCCTCTCCTTCAATCAGTGGGTTTAGAGTCTGAGAGTTGGACCAAGTTCAAAAACTGAGCAATAGATCATGACTTTTATTGAGGTCATTGCCCTTATTTTCCCAATCATCCATCCTTGGTTTGTTTTGATTGTATAAATTAAGTAGCATCCTTTTGGCTGCCTGATTCTCCTGCCTCTAGGAATACAGTGTCCCATTCAGCATCTCCAAGCTTTCTGCAGATTGAGACCCTTGGCTGCCACTCTGGTTTTGTCACTTACTGTGATATTTGTTTGTATCTTTCTTCCAAGGGTTAAAATGCCACCTTGTCTCTAATATTTCAGCTTTTTATCACCCCATTGCTTTTAGGAGCCCAGCTCTATAACAGCATCTGAGCCTCTCAGTGGTTCCAGTGCCCCTCCCAGCAACACCTTCTTATTACTTGATTAAACTGAGTGTCTTCTGGGTTCTCCCACAGAAAACTGTCAGGTTGTCTGACTCTAAGTGGTGTACCCACTACCCTATTCCCACTTTCCTGAATCTTTTGACCCCTTCTGTATTAATCTGTTCTTGCAATGCTATAAAGAAATACCTGAGACTGGGTAACTTATAAAGAGGTTTAATTGGCTCATAAGTTCTGCAGGCTACATAAGAAGCACAGTGGCTTCTGCTTCTGGGGAGGCCTCAGGAAACTTACAACCATGGCAGAAGGTGAAGGGGTAGCAGGCACATCTTACATGGCTGGAGCAGAAGAAAGATAGAGGGGGTGGGGGAGGGGCTACACAATTTTAAACAACCAGATCTCACAGAGCTGTAACACAAGAACAGCATTGCAGGATGGCGATAAACGAAACCACCCCCCTCCCCACCCTGCCCTGCCCCACCCCGCATGATCCAATCACCCCCCACCAGACCCCACCTCCAGATTAGGGATTGCATTTGAACATGAGATTTGGGTGAGGACGCAGATCCAAACCAAATCCCCTTCCTTCACCACCTGCCAGTAAATCTTAACTTTTATTATCTTAAGCAACTCAACCTCAATGTTCTACCTATTCCTAGTTTCCATTAGTAATTCAGATGAAGGACAGAGAAATAATGGTAAGCACTTTGGGAGATAATCTCCTAGAATACATAAACACAAGACAAATTTAGTTTCTGTTTCAACTTATATTGCTTGTCATGTCTTCGGCGAGCAAGAAAATAGCTGTCTTGGAAAATTTACCAAATGAATTCTTTTTATTGAGAAATTGTGTCATTATTTATTGATGCCTCAATGAAAACCTAATAGAACTCCATCTGCCATATCGAAAGTAATTACCTTCCAATGATCTGATGATTTTATAGATATGCAGCTAATGTTAGAAATTTGCTGTAGAAACCGGAAAAAATTGTGGAATACCACCTTGAGCCCTGCAAAAATCAATGAAATATATGTTTGCTTTTATCCTGGAGCAAAACTGAAATAATTTACTTCCTTGTCTCTATTGGACCTACTGCTAAAACAGGATTTGCTTTTACCCTTGTGATTGGCCTGTTCCATTGTGGTATTTGGTCAGATATTGCCAAGTGAATTTCATTATTAATCTTCATGGGCTAGCAGCCTACAATAACACAGAACAATTCTACCACCCTCTAGTCTAAGCAGGGGCTATCCAAAATTGTAAATGCTTTATTCCATTTTAACCAAGCAGATTCTCATAGGAGTATATTGCTTAGACCTATAAATCAGCTTAGAAAATTCACTGATTGTTAACTGAATGTTTCCCGAAAAGCAAAGTTAACTAGTGGAAGATGGGGTGAGAGAAACTTGGGGCTAAATGGGCTACATCTTCCATGACCAGATGTGGAAAACTTTTAGGTATTTACATCCATTTCTTATGAGTAAATTTCATAAAAACAGGCCATTTGCTGATCTGATATCCTTTAGGGAAATGATCTGTGTATCTAAATGAAAGTGTTCCTTCTACACACACACACATACAAACACACACACACACACACACACACACACACAAAAGAAACACAGGACAATCTTTGTTAGTGTCCATCTAACTTTTATGTTAAAAAGACCACCCTAAAGGCTATGCATGATGGTTTATGCCTGTAATCCCAGCATGTTAGGAGGCTGAGGTGGGAGGATAGCTTGAGCTCAGGAGGTGGGTGCTGCAGTGAGCTATGATTACACTACTGTACTCCAGCCTGGGTGACAGAGCGAGACCTTGTCTGAAACAAACAAACAAACAAAAAACAGTCTATCTGTTCTGCTGACTCACCAGCCATGAAAGCTGGAATCCAGCTGTCTGAAAGTGAACTGAAAGACACTCTTACTTCATCTCATAGATGGATTCTGGTATCATTTTGGCTTGATTTTGGCAGGGAATGTTGTGGGAACAGGACCAGACCAAGAAACAGCCCTGGTAAGTTCCTGCGAGGTTCTCCATGTGGGTTAAGAAATTGAGCTAGGAAAAATAGGAGGAAATCCTTTGGAAAAACCCAGAATAAAATAAACAGATTTCTTTAAATTGCCAGTCAGACTCAGTGGACATATGAACATCGGGAAGGCAAAGGAGAACCTTGCAATGTACTGTCTGTTTCCCAAATTACTTTTCTCTCCCCTTAAGCTTCAAGAAAGTGATATTCCTATTTCTGGCAAGGTTCAAGTGAATTCTATTTGGGGTTGATTTGCAGCACTTAAATTGCTTCCGGACTTGTTACGACTGGAATTCTGTTTCCTCAGTGACACTGCAACAAAATACCTATCTCCTTAAAGTAGTAATCATCAGAAAATCATACCACTTAGCCAGCACTATGCAGAGGGTGAGGGGAGACTGCAGTGATATCTTAGCTCTCTCCAACCACTCTTGTTAACACAAGGTAATTTGGGGGTCTTTTGATGCTTGGAAAAAAATGACATCATTGGGGGTAATCTCTTTTATCACCTATGCTGAGGCATCCAAATGGGTCTTTGGAGAGGACTTAATTAGCAACTGGCCCTCGGCTCCATATGTATCCTGATGACACTCAGATTTATCTTTCCCTTCCTTAAGACATTAGTAAGGAAGATGAAAAATGAACAGTCCTTGCTAAATGCACAGTCCTTAGAGCCTGCAGGAAATAAATATCCTGTCTCCAAAATAAGAACTACCTAAAGAAGATAAACGTGTGGCTTCCCCTCACTTCCCCTCGTTCTCACTCTACTTCCTATTTGCTTTTTCCGTTGTTTTGTTTCAGTATTTGTATACAGTACCTATAATGGGAGACAGTCAAAGAATAGATTTAATGTCCCCAAAGGCAGTGAGCTACATGCCAAAATGAGAGGTTGATTTCCAGGCCTAATTCAACCGACTGAATAATCTAAAGTCAGGGAAGAAAATAACTCATTGTGTACATTGGGAATTGTGTTGGCTGCAAGTAACAGAAAACCAATCTAAAAGAAACTTAAATCAATAAAGTTGTAATCTGTTCTTGGATTACCTGACTGTTGGCATAGGATTAGCAGCTCAATACCGTTAGGACTTTGGTCTTTGAAACTGTCTTGGCGCTTCACTCACAGTTTCAAGGTGACTGTTGCAGCTTTAAGTATCATGTCCTTACTTGAAACAGGAAGAAGAGAAGTCAGTACCAAAATATTTGTAAAATTCCCCAGAAAATACTCTCTGGCCAAAAGTACTTAGCATGGCCAACCCTGGCTTCAAGGGTGGCTGCAAAAGTATTTCACTTTCCTGGCTTCTGTAACGAAACGTGACAAAAGGCAAGCTGATTAGGAATGACTCTTTTGCCAACACAGTCAAGAGTCTGCCATGTTCAGGATGCTGTTTTCCTCAACAGTTCAGCTATAAGAACAGAAGAACAGTTCAGCCATAAGAATTGTTTTTATTTCAGAAAACATTTTAGAATAAAAGAGGTGACACTGTTCAGAATTGTGCCAAAAAATAGAAGCTGATCAAGACTGTCCCGGGGAAATAAACATATATGGCTACCCTAGTTACAGACAAAATAGTCTGAGAAATGAGCCCCTCTTTCTTTAGCAGCTTGATTGGACAACTGAAAATCTGCTTCTCTAGTGAGGAGAGTCTTTCAGGCTGAACCCAGAGTTGTCCAATGTCCTTTTCTGTTTGTGCCTCCCAGATGCCCTCAGTTTTGCAGGAGGCCAGACCACTTTCCTACGGGAGCCTTTGTCATGACCATGTCTTAGTCTATTTGTGTTGCTATAAAGGAAATTCCTAAGGCTGGGCAATTTAAAAAGACAACAGATTTGTTTGGCTCATGGCTCTGCAGGCTATAAAACAAGAACAGCGCCAGCATCTGCATCTGGTGAGGACTTCATCGAGCTTCCACTCATGGTGGAAGGTGGAGGAAAGCAGCGTCACATGGCTAGAAACAATGAAAGAGAGTGAGGGAAGAGAGGTGTCTGACTCTTAACCAACCAGATCTCACATGAACTAAGAGGGAGAATTCACTGGATTCCATGAGAATGGCAGGAAACCATTCACGAGGGATCCTCCCTGATGAATGGGAGGCCCAAAATACCTCCCACTAGGCCTCACCTCCAACATGAGAGATCAAATTTCAACATGAGATTTGGAGGGGACACGTATCCAAAGGATAACAGATCATTTGGCAAATAATGCTCAGAGGCCCTTTCTCCTCTTGCTTTTATGCAGATGAAGCCTTTCAAGTACATACTGTCCTTGCCTTTCGCTTACCTGCCATCCTGCCTGTGTCCATGAAGATGACAGTGCTCCACAACACAGAGATTCTCAGAAATTAGATATTTCTGTCATTTACAGAGAATGGGGGTGCTGTCTCCCCACCTGACTTCATAGTGGGGTTCTCCTTAAAGACAAACAAGTAGTTTATCAGTAGCATAAATGGAAACTTACCTGAGCATTTGACTTTTCTATCCTTACTCTGTACCCTTATATTCATTCATAAGGACAACAAATAATGTTGAAGTAGAATTTTGTCTCTGGCACCCTGATTCCAAGGTGGTATAAGGTTATTTCTACTCTTATAATTAGAAATAGTTTCTGATGCCAAAGCATATCACTGGAATACTAATAAATGTATGAATCTATCTTGAATTCTAGTTATTTTTATATAACTTATCTTTCTAATTTGATGAAGGTTTTTATTTTCCTCTCAAAAACTTTTGGCTTTTCAAATTTTCCACTATAAGCAAAATGCAATGTTACTTTTTTTTTTTCTGTGATTTTTCCTGAATTTTTAAGGAATGTATACTTGGAAGAAATCAAATATCACAGAAATGAAGAGTAAAAAGTGAAGATAATTATCTATAATTGTACCCTACCACCTTTGCTAACTGTCAGAGATAACCATGATTAACATTTGATATATATATTTTTTAATGCATTACTCACATATAGGCATATATAATTTATTTCTGTGAGATGCATACAATTTAATTTTTCATTCTATGAGTATATTGTACATCATTCTTTTTAAATACTATAATGTGTGCCATTATCACTAATGGTGTGAGAAATTTTTTGGATATTGAAGCCACTGTGGATTGTGGCAGTTCTTTTGGATGCGAAAGACAGGAAAATTTTACATGGCTTTAGTAGCAAACTGTTAGAGAATTATAGTTTACAATGCAACAAAGTAGACAAATAGGCTATAGTTTTCTTCCACAAAATAATATTATGAAGTATTATTTCTCCAAAATATCTTCTATTTCCAGAGTGAGGACAGAACTAGCTTTGTCTGAATGCCACGTTCTGTGGTTTTCATTTATCCTTGAAGAGACATTCATCCTGTTAAAATTGTTAAATAAATTTAACACATTCATCCTATTAAAAATGTTATTTATTTATTTAACAGTTTTCATAGGATGAATGTCACTTCAAGGATCTTTTATTTTTCAAAACGACAAAAAAAAACCATTTCCATAGTCTAGATATAATCATATACATTAAAATAAGCCATTCTTTAAAAAAAAAAATGTTAACATTCTCCCACATATTTGACATTTTTCTCTAATGAATACACTGTTGTACTGGCATTTTCTTATAATGTGTTATTTTAAGGGCTCCTTTTTCTAAGATTGTAAATTTAACCAGCATGAGCTAATTAATGAGTTCAAGTTAACCTTCCTTTCCCTCCAAACCTTAACTAGCCACCCGGTCTTTAGAATTCATTCCTAGGATTTAAGACCACTTAGAATTTAGAAAACTTTTTTCTTTTGACTTCAGTGTGATTATTTCCCTACTTGTTTAATCATTTGCTTTCTCTAGTAATACTTCCATAGCACAAAACTCACATTTTTTTGTAATTCTGCAGCTCTTTTTCCCCAAACCTCCAAAGCATAAACTATATGAATCTGAAATATGGGTGTTTGTTTGACACTAACTCTCTTTCTCCCACTGGCAGACAATCTTACTCCTAAGTTTATGAGGCCATATTCTCTGTTCAAGGAGCACTTGGCATGTTATTGACTTAAAATTACAGAGTGGTTTAGGAAAGATCAAAACAGAATCCTCAAGGAAGTCCATTTAGCCCCTTAGTACCTCTTTTAACTTTTCAGGAATGTGCGTTTGTAAAATCTAGTGTTTGCTTTATTTAATCCCTTCATTTGTGTCATCCAATCTCCAGTAATGGAAAGTGTGATACAGACACAAAAGCTTAAGGACCAGTGTGCTATAAAACCTATGCTTACCCTCTAGGCTAGCAGTCCTCAAAATGTGGCATGCAGAGCCCAAGTGTCCCCAGGAAACTTTCAGAAACTCTGTCTGCAGAAACACTTTCAGAGGGTCCACAGGGTCAAAATTATTTTCATAACAATATTAAGACTTTATTTTCCTTTTCATTGTGTTGATATTTGCATTGATGCAAAAGTAATGGTGGACAAAACTGCCAGTACCTTACAAAATCAAGGCAGCACTAGTGTCACTGTATTCTTTATCAACATGTATTTGGAAAAAAAAAAAAAAAAAGCCAGTTTCACTTAAGAATGTCCTTGATGAAGCAAGACTTCTAATATTGTTAAATCTCAACCCTGAGGTACACTCTTTAATACTTTGTGTGCCAAAATGGGAAGTACACATATCTAAGAACAATGGTTGTCTTGAGAGAAACTGTTGTGCAATTGATTTTTAACCTGAACTACCTATTTCTTCCTGGAACACCAATTTTATCAGAAAGAATGACAACAGACAGATAATGATTATTTCGACTTGGATATTTGCAAAATATTTTCTCACAAAAAGAATGAAAGAAGCCTGTGACTTCTAGGAAAACCAATTGCATTTGTTGCTAATGATAATACTTAAAATTTTTTTCTATCAAAAATTGGTACTATGGAAAACATTTGCCTGCCATAATGAGTTTGACAGCTTCCCAAGATTTAGAGATTTTTCTACTATCAGTGCTGAAAGTGACTTTTTTATATTTTAGAATTAAGTCAACATTTTGAAGATCTGTATAACTTGCTGAACCAATATTTTCCAAATGATCAAGACATAATATTACAAAGTCATGTATGGGTAAAAAGACCAAAGTGTAGTGTAGACTACTGGGTTTTTACATGACAGAGTACAAAAAGTTCATTGATATGGTTTTAGAGTTATTTGTAACTAATCTTTAAGAAACGATAACTTGTTGGCCGGTGTGGTGGCTCACACCTGTAATCCCAGCACTTTGGGAGGCCGAGGTGGGTGGATCACGAGGTCAGGAGATCGAGACCATCCTGGCTGACATGGTGAAACCCCGTCTCTACTAAAAATACAAAAACATTAGCCGGACATGGTGGTGGGCGCCTATAGTCACAGTTACTTGGGAGGCTGAGGCAGGAGAATGGTGTGAACCCGGGAGGCGGAGCTTGCAGTGAGCCGAGATTGCGCCACTGCACACCAGCCTGGGTGACAGAGCGAGACTCTGTTTCAAAAAAACAAACCAACAAAGAACATATTTTTATATTACCATATAATGAGTTTTTTATTTTTAAATAAAACATTTTTAATTAACAGTTTTAACTTTAATATAGTAAATATTGATAGATATAATGCATATAAACCAAAGTTCTTTCAGACTTTCAATTTTTAAGAGTATAAAGAGTTCCTGAGATTAAAAACATTGAGAAATGCTGTTCTAGTAACATGTTCATAAAGGGAAAAAAGTGCGTATACAAATTTCATTGACTAATGTAGGAACCAAAGGATAAGAAATCAGATAAATTGTTACTAGGTCTTTCTACTGCTCAGGTTCATTTGGTTGCAAACAACCAGCTCAAGGACAGACCACATCAGCCAAGACCATTAGACGTTTTAGCTTCAGCAACCATCATCAATTAACAATGTCCCTGTGGATTTATTAGTTCAAATTTGTGAAAGATCAAGCCTATTTGTCTCAGCTAACAATTATAATCTCTGGGAAGATTCCTCCATCTGAAAGCCTGCCACAGTTCACTGTCTAGCCTATGGTTCGGCCACCCCTGGGTAGTTAAATCAGTGTCCACTCTAGAGGAAAGAACAGCCCACCATTGTTTTGGAGAGAAGACGACTTTGAGTGAGACCAGTAAAAGCCAGAAGGAAAAATCAAGTGTAACAGGAAAATGGAGTCACATGTTCAAAAACTCTCTATTTCACAGCCTAATACAGCACACACACGACAGATTACCGTGACTTAGACCAGGCTTGCAAAATTAAGGCTAGGACTGAGAATAAAATCCAAGTCTCAACTTGCCTTCCTAAATCTTCCAAAATATTTAGAAAGATGTTTTTAAATCTTTCTCAGTCTTTGATGCATTAGGGGTCATCCTCCAACCACTGCCCACCCTAGCATCCACCAGTCCTGTCACATGTTGACCCTAAACTGCCCACCTTAATCCACTTTGAACTATACTCCTCTTTCTGTAGAAATAAGCCAGCCATTTGTATTCCTCTCTCCATCATCACTAACCATAAGAATAAAAAAATAAGGATACCTCGACTCATCAAAGATAGAAAAGGCTGAGGCTGTACAGAATAAAGCCCAGTATTTCATCCCACTTTGTTTTTTTCTGAGGTCTTTTGATCTGCACGTTTTTTCTCCCTCCTTCTCTCCCGTCTTCTTAGAAATAATGTGGACTCTCCCTAGGGGATGCTGAAGAGCAGACACATGGATCCATTGACAAATCAATAAAGGCAAAAAAAAATGTATTAGTTAACAAAATTATTAGTTCCCCCTTTTCAGGAAGAAAAAAAAAAAAAACCATCATATTGTATCAAATTGTTTCCCAAGAGCTTTAGAAGCACCACTGACTAGCAACACAGAGAAAGCTACGGTCAGAGCAAACCTTTTCAAACATTTAATAATTGACAGCCCTTGCCACAGAGGTTGAGGAAGCAGAATTGGTGTGATTGACCTTGAAGCATCTCCTTCCCCTCCATTCACTCCTTTCTCAAAACATGAAATTGCTTCACTTTGACACTAAGGCTTACCAAGGCAAAAGCAGACAAAATAAAGGTCTTTTAAGAACTTAAATGACACCAAAACTTTCCAATTGCACTTCAGAATAATACATTAGTCTTATTGTGACAACTAGTCCCTCTCAATTCTCACTCATACTTTCTGTTCTCTCTGCAGCAGAAACCACTTTTGTTAAGTATAAATCCATTCTCAGTTTTTGCAGAATTGTCCAATTGAAGGGCATCTCTTCCCTCAACCAAGACCTGGCCCAGTGGCTGGCATGTCGTAGATACAATATGTTTGGGTGAAACGAAAGAATTCAACATAGCATTGATTCTGATTCACTCTAGATCTTTACTTTCATTAGGAAAAGGGTACAAATGTGAGATAATTATAAGGAAGAAAAGGTGAAGGGGTACCAAATAAGTTTTTTTAAGTTATTCATTTGTTTAAAGTTGGTCTAAAAAATAACATGAAACTAACAGTTTTTCTTTTTTCTTTTTTTTTTATTTTGAGACTGAGTCTCGCTGTATCGCCCAGGCTGGAATGCAGTGGCACAATCTCGGCTCACTGAAATCTCTGCCTCCAGGATTCAAGCAATTCTCTTGCCTCAGCCTCCCGCGTAGCTGCCATTACAGGCACCCACCACCACGCCCGGCTAATTTTTGTATTTTTAGTAGAGATGGGGTTTCACCATGTTGGCCAGGCTGGTCTTGAACTCCCGACCTCTAGTGATCTGCCCACCTCAGTCTCCCAAAGTGCTGGGATTACAGGTGTGAGCCACTACACCCAGCCAAAACTAACAGTTATTAAAATAAAAAGTGGCCAGACACAGTGGCTCACGTCTGTAATCCCAGCACTTTGGGAGGCCTAGGTGGGGGGATCACAAGGTCAGGAGATGGAGACCATCCTGGCTAACATGGTGAAACCCTGTCTCTACTAAAAATACAAAAAATTAGCCGGGCGTGGTGGCGGGCGCCTGTAGTCCCAGCTACTTGGGAGGCTGAGGCAGGAGAATGGCATGAACCCGGGAGGCAGAGCTTGCAATGAGCCGAGATCTTGCCACTGCACTCCAGCCTGGGCTACAGAGTGAGACTCCATCTCAAAAAATAAAAATAAAAAATAAAATAAATAAAATAAATAAAAAGTAAATCAGTTTAATCTGCTAGTGCTCAGCATTTTTCCTTGGATAGGCCACCTACGGTTCTGTGAATCATTTTTATTTCATCAGCTGGTGCATCAAGTTCTTTAAGAATTGTTTCAAAGCACATAACAACCATATGCCCCAGATTTCCTAGGGCTGTCCAAATTTCATACACTTGTATTCTTTTCTGTAACATCATTATGCTTAACACAGTGTTATTTAGTTTTTATCTCTCTTGGACCTTTACTTTAATTAAAACATCAGGTCAAAAAAACTTATCCTCAGACTCTATCACTTTATCCCCTTTTTCTCTTCCAGAGTAAGTAGCACAGAGACCTCCATAGAACAGAAGTTCATCATGTTTATTATCTAATTAAACAATTAACCAATTAGTGGATAAATGTGTTACAAGGTGACTTCCCTAAAAACTAATTCCCATCATGGAAAACATAAATCAAGTATTATTTATTTATTTATTTATTTATTTATTTTACTTTAAGTTCTGGGATACATGTGCAAAACATGCAGGTTTGTTACATAGGTATACATGTCCCATGGTGGTTTGCTGCACCCATCAACTCGTCATTTGGTTTTAAGCCCTGCATGAATTAGGTATTTGTCCTAATGCTCTCCCCCTCCCCTCGCTCCCAACCCCCCAGTAGGCCCCAGTGTGTGATGTTCCCCTCCCTGTGTCCATGTGTTCTCACTGTTCAGCTCCCACTTATGAGTGAGAACATGTGGTGTTCGGTTTTCTGTTCCTGTATTAGTTTGCTGAGAATGATGGTTTCCAGCTTCATCCATGTCCTTGCAAAGGACATGAACTCATTCTTTTTTATGGCTGCATAGTATTCCATGGCATATATGTGCCACATTTTCTTTATCCAGTCTATCACTGGGTATTTGGGCATTTGGATTGGTTCCAAGTCTTTGCTATTGTACATAGTGCTGCAATAAATATATGTGTGCATGTGTCTTCATAGAATGATTTATAATCTTTTGGGTATATACCCAGTAATGGGATTGCTGGCTCAAATGGTATTTCTGGTTCTAGATCCTTGAGGAATTGCCACACTGTCTTCCACAATGGTTGAACTAATTTACACTCCCACCAACAGTGTGAAAGCATTCCTATTTCTCCACATCCTCTCCAGCATCTGCTGTTTCCTGACTTTTTAACGATCGCCATTCTAACTGGCATGAGACGGTATCTCATGGTTGTTTTGATTTGCATTTATCTAATGACCAGTGGTTATGAGCTTTTTTCATATGTTTGTTGGCCGCATAAATGTCTTCTTTGGAGAAGTGTCTGTTCATGTCCTTCGCCCACTTTTTAATTGGGTTGTTTTTTTTTTCTTGTAAATTTGTTTAATTTCCTTGCAGATTCTGGATATCAGCCCTTCGTCAGATAGGTAGACTGCAAAAATTTTCTCCCATTCTGTAGGTTGCCTGTTCACTCTGATGATAGTTTCTTTTGCTGTGCAGAAGTTCTTTAGTTTAATTAGATCCCTCAAATATTCTTTCATTTTAAAATACCCTTAAGGAAGAAGATAATACTGTAAAATGGCTAAGAAGACAGCCTCTGGACTGAAAATTTGGAAGTATTTCTTCTCTACGCACTCCCCTATTCACCTCCTATAACAAAATCAACACCCAATTACCTAGACGTAATATAATTGAACTCCCAAAGAGGGCCAAAGTGGAAAGATGCGTGGTTATAAAAGTTTGACTAAAGATACATTCCATTGTTTACAAACTTATAGAAAGAAGGAAGAAAAGGATGGGATAAGTATATGCTAGATGTCGGGTCTGAGTTAGGGTTCTTCAGAGAGACAAAACCAACAAGATATGTAACAGGGCGGTTTATCAGGGAATTGGCTCACACAAACACAGAGGTAGAGAAGTATCACCATAGACCGTCAGCAAGTTAGAAAACAGGAGAAGCCAGTAGCAAGGCTTGGTCCAAGTCTAGAAGCCTCAGAAACAGGCCAGCGATGAAGCCCTCAGTCTGTGGCTGAAGGCTCAAGAGCCCCTGGGAGGTGGCAAGTACAAGTCCCAGAGTCCAAAAACTGAAGAACCTACAGTCTGATGTCCAAGGGCAGGAGGAGAAAAAGCAGGGAAGGGAGAGGACAAGAGCAGAGAGTGAGTATCCCCGTCCTTCCTCATGTTTGTCCCAACCGGGCTCCCAGCTGATTGAGTGGTACCCCCACATTGAGAACTGGAAATCCTCTCACAGTCCACTGACTCACAGCAATCTCCCCTGAAAGCACTGTCCGAAAGCAGACATACACAGAAACAATGCTTCACCAGCCATCTAGGCATCCCTCAACCCAGTTAAGTAGTCCCCTAAAATTAATCAACACATCTTCTCAATTGGTGTTTAACATTCCTCCACTTCCAAATTTCCACCAAAATACATAAAAAGACACAGAAAAAGATAAAACTTACCAATATCAAATAATGAAGCTGATTGTCATGTCAACCTGTTGCCAACTATGGGAGTAGCTTTCACTGTCTAGGAAACTAATGGTGTCAGAGTCGACCCTGCAGCTTCCATGGTTCCCCTCCTCTTCAGAGAAAGCCACTCTAGAGCTTCACTGTCAGCATCCAGTCATCTGTGGCATTTTAAATTTTAAAGTGATTAAAATTGAATAAAATTAAAAGTCTAGTTCCTCAGTACTAGATAGCCACAGTGGCTAGTAGAGGCCACACTGAACAGCACAGATATAGAACATGTCCATCATGACCTGAGGCTCTATTAGCCAGGCATACTTTAAGAACAGGATCTGAGTGGGCTCTGCCTTTCAATCCTGACCACTCCCCTTTGTATACACTATATGCAAAACATTTTGTGGGTTTTGTTTCTTTGTTTGTTTGTTTGTTTTGTCTTTAAGATGGAGTCTCCTTCTGTCACCTAGGCTGGAGTGCAGTAGCACGATCTTGGCTCACAGCAACTTCCGCCTCCCAGGTTCAAGCAATTCTTCTACCTCAGCCTCTCGAGTAGCCCCAATTACAGGCACCCACCAACACACCCAGCTAATTTTTATCTTTTTAGTAGAGACAGGGTTTCACCATGTTGGCCATGGTTGGCTAGGCTGGTCTCAAACTCCTGACCTCAGCTGATCTGCTCTCCTCAGCCTCTCCAAGTGCTGGGATTACAGGCATGAGCCACCATGCCCAGCCCATTTTCTTTGGATCTTATTTCAGCTCTACAGTGATCCCTTTGAACTAGACATTTCAAATCCTTCCCTACTCCTTGATCAGTCTCTACCCAGGAAATTAGCACCATTTTCCCTGTTTATGCCCTGCCCATTTCTACACAGAGACCAAGTTGTCCCTGCCATCACTGCCTATTATCTGCTGAGTGGAGGAAGGAGATAGTAATTCATAGAGGACTCACGGCTAGAGATTTCCACCAATTTTCCCCAGTTTCCTTTCCTGCCCAGGCACCCGACCCTATCCTGATGAGGGATACAGGCCTGACTCTCTGAGGTGAAATTTTCTGTCCAAACAAGGAGATGTAACTAGGTATCTATAATCCTAGCACATAAGCTTCCAGAAACTAGTTGCTAAAAGTGAGAATTAGAAATGTAAGAAGGAACTCTAGCCATCCTGTGAGCCAATAACAGGTATAAAAAAGCCTAGAGGAAAAACATCTGCAATACAAAGCATATAGATGAAAACAGCTCATCGCATAATAAAAAAGATTAATGAGAAAAGACCAACACTCAGATATTTCTTTGTTATTATTATACTTTAAGTTCTAGGGTACATGTGCACAACATGCAGTTTTGTTACATGTGCACAGATGTGCCATGTTGGTGTGCTGCACCCATTAACTTGTCATTTATATTAGGTATTTCTCTTAATGCTATCCCTCCCCGCTCCTCCCACCCCATGATAGACCCCAGTGTGTGATGTTCCCCACTCTGTGTCCAAGTGTTCTTATTGTTCAATTCCCACCTATGCGTGAGAACATGTGGTGTTTGGTTTACTGTGCTTGCAATAGTTTGCTCAGAATGATAGCTTCCAGCTTCATCCATGTCCCTACAAAGGATATGAACTCATCCTTTTTTATGGCTGCATAGTATTCCATGGTGTATATCTGCCACATTTTCTTAATCCAGTCTATCATTGATGGATACGTGGGTTGGTTCCAAGTCTTTGCTTTTGTGAATAGTGCCACAATAAACATATGTCACACCCAGATATTTCATGGTTATTGATTAAAAGGAAAAAGTATTTAAAGCATCCAGATCTTTAGAGATAGGTAATCTGAAAAGAAATAAAAATCAAACTGGCCTCAGACTTCTCTGAAATAAACACTGGATTTCAACAGAGCAATGTCAACATTATTTTGAAAGAAAAATGATTTCATCAAAGAAGTTTTTCACTAGCTGAGTTATTCATAAGTGATGAAAATGAAAAGACACAAAGTAAACTGCTTACATTCCTGTACTAAAGTAAGTTTCAACAACTAGCGGTTGGGGAAGATGGAAGAGTAGAAAGCACCAGGAGTCTGGCCGTGCTCCTACACAACAATTGCACTGGCAGAATCTGTCTAATGTAACTATGTTTGCAACTCTGGAGTCTACTGTAGGCTTGCAAATTCCAGGGGAAGGCATGAAGGTAAAAGCACAATTAATTGTAATTTTAGCTCTTAGAATGGTAGCAGCTACCCATTCCCCAGTTCTCAGAGCAATCTGCATGCAGCTTATGGGATCCAGGGTGGGCAAAAAGGATGTGGTCTTCCAAATATTAGAGATCTGCATTTGATCACTGATTGCTACTTCTGATCACAGAGGTACAGATAAGAAGGTGGCTTTGTTGTTGTACCTCCCTGAATTGTTGCAGGCTCCTTCCCATCTGGCTGAAGTGACTTCCAGAGGATTCAAAGGGCCAGAATGCTTTTTGTTTCCTCCCTTCATTTTTCCCCTTTTGCGAACAAGAGATTAGAAACTATGATATCAACAACAACAACAACAAAAACAGTTGCATATACAGGAAAAATTAGAAAATGATCTCACATGCCCATAGAAAGGCACAAGCTCAGAAAAGACTTGAGAAGATTTTAAGTTTACATCTCAACCTGGCACAGGGATAGCTTACAACAATCAAAAAACAAAAACAATAAACAACAACAACAAAAAAAAAAAAAACAGCAAACCTGGGCAAAGAGGAGAATCTGATTTCCAGAGATACTACATTATCAAATTCAAATATTGTTTTCAACAAAAAAAAATCACGAGATATACGAAGAAACAAGAATGTATGGCACATTCAAAGGAGAAAAAAAAATATCAACAGAAATTGACCTTGAAAAGACCTGATGACAGATTCACTACACAAAGATGCTCAAAGAACTTAAGGAATATGTGGAGAAAGTCCAGAAAATCAAGACAGAAATATCAATAAAGATGTAGAAAATCTAAAAAGAAAACAAAAAGAAATTCTGGAGCTGAAAAGTACAACTGAAATAAAAACTCACTAAAGCAATTAAAAGGCAGATTTTAGCAGGCATAAAAAAGAATCAGTGAACTTCAACATAGGACACTGGAAATTATTGAGTATGAAGAACAGAAAGAAAAAAGGTTGAAGAAAGTAAACAGAACCTAAGCGATATGTGTGACACCATCAAAGAGACCAACTTATGCATTATGAGAATTTCACAAGGAGAAGAGAGGGAAAGAGGTAAAGAAAATATTTGAAGAAATAATAATAGAAAACTTCCCAAACTTGATGAAAGAAACAAATACAGTTAAGAGAGAATCTTGAGAGCAGCAAGAGAAAAGCTACTTGTCACATAAAAGAGATATTCAATAAAATTAACAGCAGATTTCTCACTAGAAATTTTGGAAGCCAGAAGGCAGTGGGCTCATATACTCAACGTGCTGAAAGAAAAAAAAAAGTCAACCAAGAATTCTATTAATATATCTGGCAAAACTGTCCTTTAAAAGTGAGGGAAAAAATAAGACTTTCCCAGATAAACAAAAGCTAGGGGAATTCATTACCACTAGACTTGCCCTGCAAGAAATTATAAATGGAGTCCTACAAGGTAAAATGAAAGGACACTGGCTCAAAGCCATATGAAGAAATATAGATCTCAATAAAGGTTAATATATGAGCAACTGTAAAAGCTAGTGTTATTGTAACAAGGGTAACTTCTTTCTGTGTTCTACATGATCTAAGAGACTAATACATTTTAAGAAAAACAGTTATTAGTCTAAAAGCAAGTATTATTGTAACTTTGGTTTGTATTAACAATTCCATATTTTGATTGTTACATAATTTAAGAGATAACACATTTGAAAGAACTATTTTATATTTTGTGGCATACAGTCTATAAGGATGTAATTTTGTGACTTCAGCAACTGAAAGGGGTAGGCAGAGTTGTAAAGGAGCAGAGTTTTCATATGTTATTTAAGTTAAGATAGTATAAATTCAAAATAGAATGTTATAATATTAGACTATTAAATGTAATCCCCATGGTAGCCACAAAGAAAATAGCTATAAAATATACACAAAAAAGAAATGAGAAAGAAATTTAACCATTTCACTAAAATCAAAAATTAACTACATATAAAAGAAGACAGTTACATAGAAAATGAGGGTCAAAAAAAGCTATAAGGCATAAAGTAAGCAAATAGCGAAATGACAGAAGTTCTTCCTATTATGCATTACTTTAAATGTAAATGGATTAAACTATCCAATCAAAAGACAGAAATTAGCAGCATCCCTAAAAACACATATCCAACTACATGTTGTCTACAACATACTCATTTTAGATCGAAAGACACAAATAGGTTAAAAGTGAAACTATGGAAAAAGATATCCCACACAAATAGTAACCAAATGAGATCGGGGTGGCTATACTAATATCGGACAAAGTAGACTTTAAGTCAAAACAGTTTACAAGAGACAAAGAAGGACATTATATACATTTTTAAAGTTCAATACAACAAGAAGATATAACAATTATAAACACGTACATACCTAATGTGTAAATCAAAATCCAAATACATAAAGCAAAAACTGACAGAATTAAGGGAGAAATAGACAGGTCTATAATAATGGTTGAAGAATTCAATAGCCCATTCCCAATAACAGATAGAACAATCAGAGAGAAGATAAGAAAATAAATAACTTAAACAACACAATAAACCAGCAAGATCTCACAGACACATGAGAACACCATACCCCATGACAACAGTATCACATTCTTCTCAACTATACGTGGCTATTGGATAGCCATGGATAGTGTATGTGGATATTTTCCAGGTTAGATCCTATGTTAAGCCACAGATTAAGTCTCACTAGATTTTAAAAGATAAATATCATATGAAATATCTTCTCCAAACACAACAGGATGAAGTTAAAAGTGAAAACAGAAGGAAAACTGAGAAATCCAAAAATATCTGAAAATTAAACAATATACTCTTAACCAATGGATCAAAGAAGAAAACACAAGAGAAAATAGGAAATTAAAGATAAATGAAAATGAAAACACAACATACCAAAATATATGAAATTCAGTGAAAGCAGTACTAAGGCAGAAATTTATAGGTATAAATGTTTATATTAAAAAACAAGAAAGATCTCAAATCATAAACCTAGCTTTGTAAACTTAAGGAACTAGAAAAAGAAGAACAAACTAAACCCAAAGCTAGTAGAAGGAAGTAAATAATTAGGAGAAGAGCAGAGATAAATAAATAGTGAAGAGAAAAACAGTAAAATCAATGAAACCAAAAGTTGTTTCTCTGAAAGGATCAACAAGATTGACAAACTTTTAGCTACATGGACTAAGAAAAAAAGAGGAAAGATGCATATAACTAAAATCAGAAACGCAAACTGGGCATTGGGATTATTATGAACAATTTTACACCAACAAACGGAATAACTTAGATGAAATAGACAAATTCCTAAAAACACAAAACGTTCCAAGACTAAATCAAAGGAATACAACATTAAAATAGACCTGTAACTAACAGAGAGATGGAATCAGTAATCAAAAATCTTTCAACAAATAAGAGCCCTGTATTGATGTCTTCACTGTTGAATTCTACCAAACATTTTGAAAATAACTAACACCAATCCTTCTCAAACTTTCACAAAAAACTGAAGAATAGGGAACACTTTCTAACTCATTCCATGAGACCAGCACTACCCTGATACCAATACCAGACAAAAGACACTACACTAAAACTACAAACCAATATCCCTTATAAATTTTAATGCAAAAATTATCAACAAAAGACTAACAACCCAAACACAGCTGCATATTAAAAGGATTATACACCATAACCAAGTGTGATTTGTTCCTGGAATGCAGTGGCTTATTCCTGGAAGGAGTTTGTATGTGCAACATACAAAAAAGAGATCAATGTAATACATCACATTAACAGAATTAAGCGGGGAAAAAACACATGACCATCTCAATAAATGCAGACAAGCCATTTGACAAAATACCCTTTCATGATTTAAGAAAACACTGGATAAACTAAGAATAGAGAAAACTACCTCAACATAATAAAATTCATGTTTGAAAAACCTACAGGAAACATCATATTCGATGATGAAAAACTGAAAGATTTTCTCTAAGGCTAGGAACAAGGCAGGAATGCCTGCTTTCTCCACTTCTCCATTTCTATTCAACACAGTATTGGAAGTTCTAGCCACAGCAAATAGGTAAGAAAAAGAAAATGCATCAAAATTGGAAAAGATGAAGTAAAATGACCTTTATTCACAGATGCTATGATATTATATATAGAAACCTTAAATATTTCACAGGATAACTGTTAAAACTAATAAGTGAATTACAATAGGGATGAGCCTTGAGGACATTAAGCTAAGTGAAATAAGCCAGTCACAAAAAAAAAAATACTTTGTGATTCCACTTACATATGTGCTTACATTAGACAAAATCATAAAGACAAACAGAAGAATGGTGATTGTCAGGGCCTGGGGTGAAAGGGAAAGAAATGTTTTAACGGGTAGAAATTCAGTTTCACAAGAAGAAAAGAGATTAAACGTTACATGGTGAGGTGGGCAGAGCAAGATGGCCGAATAGGAACAGCTCCAGTCTCCAACTCCCAGCGCGAGTGGCACAGAAGACTGGTGATTTCTGCATTTTCAACTGAGGTACTGGGTTCATCTCACTAGGTAGTGCCGGACAATCGGTGCTGGTCAGTTGCTGCAGCCCGACCAGCGAGAGCTGAAGCAAGGCGAGGCATGGCCTCACCTGGGAAGCGCAAGGGGAAAGGGAATCCCTTTTCCTAGCCAGGGGAACTGAGACACACAACACCTGGAAAATCGGGTAACTCCCACCCCAATACTGCACTTTAAGCAAACAGGCACACCAGGAGATCATATCCCACACCTGGCCGGGAGGGTCCCACACCCACGGAGCCTCCCTCATTGCTAGCACAGCAGTCTGCGATCTCGCAGCAAGGCAGCAGTGAGGCTGGGGGAGGGGCGCCCGCCATTGCTGAGGCTTAAGTAGGTAAACAAAGCCGCCGGGAAGCTCAAACTGGGTGGAGCTCACAGCAGCTCAAGGAAACCTGCCTGTCTCTGTAGACTCCACCTCTGGGGACAGGGCACAGTAAACAACAACAAAAGCAGCAGAAACCTCTGTAGACGCAAACGACTCTGTCTGACAGATTTGAAGAGAGCAGTGGATCTCCCAACACGGAGGTTGAGATCTGAGAAGGGACAGACTGCCTGCTCAAGTGGGTCCCTGACCCCTGAGTAGCCTAACTGGGAGACATCCCCCACTAGGGGCAGTCTGACACCCCACACCTCACAGGGTGGAGTACACCCCTGAGAGGAAGCCTCCAAAGCAAGAATCAGACAGGTACACTCGCTATTCAGCAATATTCGATCTTCTGCAGCCTCTGCTGCTGACACCCAGGCAAACAGGGTCTGGAATGGACCTCAAGCAATCTCCAACAGACCTACAACTGAGGGTTCTGACTGTTAGAAGGAAAACTATCAAACAGGAAGGACACCTACACCAAAACCCCATCAGTACATCACCATCATCATCAAAGACCAGAAGAAGATAAAACCACAAAGATGGGGAAAAAGCAGGGCAGAAAAGCTGGAAATTCAAAAAATAAGAGCGCATCTCCCCCGGCAAAGGAGCGCAGCTCATCGCCAGCAACGGATCAAAGCTTGATGGAGAATGACTTTGATGAGATGAGAGAAGGCGGCTTCAGTCCATCAAACTTCTCAGAGCTAAAGGAGGAATTACGTACCCAGCGCAAAGAAACTAAAAATCTTGGAAAAAAAAGTGGAAGAATTGATGGCTAAAGTAATTAATGCAGAGAAGGTCATAAACGAAATGAAAGAGATGAAAACCATGACACAAGAAATACGTGACAAATGCACAAGCTTCAGTAACCGACTCGATCAACTGGAAGAAAGAGTATCAGCGATTGAGGATCAAATGAACGAAATGAAGCGAGAAGAGAAACCAAAAGAAAAAAGAAGAAAAAGAAATGAACAAAGCCTGCAAGAAGTATGGGATTATGTAAAAAGACCAAATCTACGTCTGATTGGGGTGCCTGAAAGTGAGGGGGAAAATGGAACCAAGTTGGAAAACACTCGTCAGGATATCATCCAGGAGAACTTCCCCAACCTAGTAGGGCAGGCAAACATTCAAATCCAGGAAATACAAAGAACACCACAAAGATACTCCTCAAGAAGAGCAACTCCAAGACACATAATTGCCAGATTCACCAAAGTTGAAATGATGGAAAAAATCTTAAGGGCAGCCAGAGAGAAAGGTCGGGTTACCCACAAAGGGAAGCCCATCAGACTAACAGCAGATCTCTCAGCAGAAACTCTACAAGCCAGAAGAGAGTGGGGGCCAATATTCAACATTCTTAAAGAAAAGAATTTTAAACCCAGAATTTCATATCCAGCCAAACTAAGTTTCATAAGTGAAGGAGAAATAAAATCCTTTACAGATAAGCAAATGCTTAGAGATTTTGTCACCACTAGGCCTGCCTTACAAGAGACCCTGAAGGAAGCACTAAACATGGAAAGGAACAACCGGTACCAGCCATTGCAAAAACATGCCAAAATGTAAAGACCATTTAGGCTAGGAAGAAACTGCATCAACTAACGAGCAAAATAACCAGTTAATATCATAATGGCAGGATCAAGTTCACACATAACAATATTAACCTTAAATGTAAATGGACTAAATGCTCCAATTAAAAGACACAGACTGGCAAACTGGATCAAGAGTCAAGACCCATCAGTCTGCTGTATTCAGGAGACCCATCTCACACGCAGAGACATACATAGGCTCAAAATAAAGGGATGGAGGAAGATTTACCAAGCAAATGGAGAACAAAAAAAAGCAGGGGTTGCAATCCTAGTCTCTGATAAAACAGACTTTAAACCATCAAAGATCAAAAGAGACAAAAACGGCCATTACATAATGGTAAAAGGATCAATTCAACAGGAAGAGCTAACTATCCTAAATATATATGCACCCAATACAGGAGAACCCAGATTCATAAAGCAAGTCCTTAGAGACTTACAAAGAGACTTAGACTCCCATACAATAACAATGGGAGACTTCAACATTCCACTGTCAACATTAGACAGGTCAACGAGACAGAAAGTTAACAAGGATATCCAGGAATTGAACTCATCTCTGCAGCAAGCAGACCTAATAGACATCTATAGAACTCTCCACCCCAAATCAACAGAATATACATTCTTCTCAGCACCACATCGCACTTATTCCAAAATTGACCACGTAATTGTAAGTAAAGCACTCCTCAGCAAATGTACAAGAACAGAAATTATAACAAACTGTCTCTCAGACGACAGTGCAATCAAACTAGAACTCAGAACTAAGAAACTCAATCAAAACCGCACAACTACATGGAAACTGAACAACCTGCTCCTGAATGACTACTGGGTACATAACGAAATGAAGGCAGAAATAAAGATGTTCTTTGAAACCAATGAGAACAAAGATACAACATACCAGAATCTCTGGGACACATTTAAAGCAGTGTGTAGAGGGAAATTTATAGCACTAAATGCCCACAAGAGAAAGCTGGAAAGATCTAAAATTGACACTCTAACATCACAATTAAAAGAACTAGAGAAGCAAGAGCAAACACATTCCAAAGCTAGCAGAAGGCAAGAAATAACTAAGATCAGAGCAGAACTGAAGGAGATAGAGACACAAAAAACCCTCCAAAAAATCAATGAATCCAGGAGTTGGTTTTTTGAAAAGATCAACAAAATTGACAGACCGCTAGCAAGACTAATAAAGAAGAAAACAGAGAAGAATCTAATAGACGCAATAAAAAATGATAAAGGGGATATCACCACTGACCCCACAGAAATACAAACTACCATCAGAGAATACTATAAACACCTCTACGCAAATAAACTAGAAAATCTAGAAGAAATGGATAATCTCCTGGACACTTACTCTTCCAAGACTAAACCAGGAAGAAGTTGAATCCCTGAATAGACCAATAGCAGGCTCTGAAATTGAGGCAATAATTAATAGCCTACCAATGAAAAAAAGTCCAGGACCAGATGGATTCACAGCTGAATTCTACCAGAGGTACAAGGAGGAGCTGGTACCATTCCTTCTGAAACTATTCCAATCAATA
Organism: Macaca thibetana thibetana; assembly: GCF_024542745.1. Classification (NCBI taxonomy): domain Eukaryota; kingdom Metazoa; phylum Chordata; class Mammalia; order Primates; family Cercopithecidae; genus Macaca; species Macaca thibetana. The sequence continues at coordinate 112,167,703 of NC_065585.1, forward strand.
GAAAAAAAGGGAATCCTCCCTAACTCATTTTATGAGGCCAACATCATCCTGATACCAAAGCCTGGCAGAGACACAACAAAAAAAGAGAATTTTAGACCAATATCCCTGATGAACATCGATGCAAAAATCCTCAATAAAATACTGGCAAACCGGATTCAGCAGCACATCAAAAAGCTTATCCACCATGATCAAGTGGGCTTTATCCCTGGGATGCAAGGCTGGTTCAACATTCACAAATCAATAAACATAATCCAGCATATAAACAGAACCAAAGACAAGAACCACATGATTATCTCAATAGATGCAGAAAAGGCTTTTGACAGAATTCAACAGCCCTTCATGCTAAAAACGCTCAATAAATTCGGTATTGATGGAATGTACCTCAAAATAATAAGAGCTATTTATGACAAACCCACAGCCAATATCATACTGAATGGGCAAAAACTGGAAAAATTCCCTTTGAAAAGTGGCACAAGACAGGGATGCCCTCTCTCACCACTCATATTCAACATAGTGTTGGAAGTTCTGGCTAGGGCAATCAGGCAAGAGAAAGAAATCAAGGGTATTCAGTTAGGAAAAGAAGAAGTCAAATTGTCCCTGTTTGCAGATGACATGATTGTATATTTAGAAAATCCCATTGTCTCAGCCCAAAATCTCCTTAAGCTGATAAGAAACTTCAGCAATGTCTCAGGATACAAAATTAATGTGCAAAAATCACAAGCATTTTTATACACCAGTAACAGACAAACAGAGAGCCAAATCATGAATGAACTTCCATTCACAATTGCTTCAAAGAGAATAAAATACCTAGGAATCCAACTTACAAGGGATGTAAAGGACCTCTTCAAGGAGAACTACAAACCACTGCTCAGTGAAATAAAAGAGGACACAAACAAATGGAAGAACATACCATGCTCATGGATAGGAAGAATCAATATCGTGAAAATGCCATACTGCCCAACGTTATTTATAGATTCAATGCCATCCCCATCAAGCTACAAACGAGTTTCTTCACAGAATTGGAAAAAACTGCTTTAAAGTTCATATGGAACCAAAAAAGAGCCCGCATCTCCAAGACAATCCTAAGTCAAAAGAACAAAGCTGGAGGCATCACGCTGACTTCAAACTATACTACAAGGCTACAGTAACCAAAACAGCATGGTAATGGTACCAAAACAGAGATATAGACCAATGGAACAGAACAGAGTCCTCAGAAATAATACCACACATCTACAGCCATCTGATCTTTGACAAACCTGAGAGAAACAAGAAATGGGGAAAGGATTCCCTATTTAATAAATGGTGCTGGGAAAATTGGCTAGCCATAAGTAGAAAGCTGAAACTGGATCCTTTCCTTACTCCTTATACGAAAATTAATTCAAGATGGATTAGAGACTTAAATGTTAGACCTAATACCATAAAAACCCTAGAGGAAAACCTAGGTAGTACCATTCAGGACATAGGCATGGGTAAAGACTTCATGTCTAAAACACCAAAAGCAATGGCCACAAAAGCCAAAATTGACAAATGGGATCTCATTAAACTAAAGAGCTTCTGCACAGCAAAAGAAACTACCATCAGAGTGAACAGGCAACCTACAGAATGGGAGAAAATTTTTGCAATCTACTCATCTGACAAAGGGCTAATACCCAGAACCTACAAAGAACTCAAACAAATTTACAAGAAAAACACAAAGAACCCCATCAAAAAGTGGGCAAAGGATATGAACAGACATTTCTCAAAAGAAGACATTCATACAGCTAACAGACACATGAAAAAATGCTCATCATCACTGGCCATCAGAGAAATGCAAATCAAAACCACAATGAGGTACCATCTCACACCAGTTAGAATGGCGATCATTAAAAAGTCAGGAAACAACAGGTGCTGGAGAGGATGTGGAGAAATAGGAACACTTTTACACTGTTGGTGGGATTGTAAACTAGTTCAATCATTATGGAAAACAGTATGGCAATCCCTCAAGGATCTAGAACTAGATGTACCATATGACCCAGCCATCCCATTCCTGGGTATACACACAAAGGATTATAAATCATGCTGCTATAAAGACACATGCACACGTATGTTTACTGCGGCACTATTCACAATAGCAAAGGCTTGGAATCAACCCAAATGTCCATCAGTGACAGATTGGATTAAGAAAATGTGGCACATATACACCATGGAATACTATGCAGCCACAAAAAAGGATGAGTTTGTGTCCTTTGTAGGGACATGGATGCAGCTGGAAACCATCATTCTTAGCAAACTATCATAAGAACAGAAAACCAAACACCGCATGTTCTCACTCATAGGTGGGAACTGAACAATGAGATCACTTGGACTCGGGAAGGGGAACATCACACACCGGGGCCTATCATGGGGAGGGGGGAGGGGGGAGGGATTGCATTGGGAGTTATACCTGATGTAAATGACAAGTTGATGGGTGCTGACGAGTTAATGGGTGCAGCACAGCAACATGGCACAAGTATACATATTTAACAAACCTGCACGTTATGCACATGTACCCTAGAACTTAAAGTATAATAATAATAAAAAATAAATAAAAATAAAAATAAAAATAAAAAGAAGAAAAGAGTGTGGGATGGATGGTAATGATGGTTGCAGAACATTACAAATGTACTTAATACCACTGAACTATATGCTTAAAAAGTTTTTAAAATGGTAAATTTTATGTTATGCACATTTCAACACAATAGAAAACATGGAAAAAATTAAAAATGGTCATAAAATTTGTTTGGAAATGAACACTTTCAATAATGTACATATAGTAAGTATATAAATGTGTAAGTATATACATGTTATTTAAATATACATATTAACTTACATTTTGTATATCTAAAATGTAAAAAAGATAAAAATAAACCTGACAAATTCTTATGTTATAAAAATAAATTCTACATTTGGCTTAAGGAAACAAAAGTAGTATAATTTTCTTGCCTTGAATAGAGAGGTCTCAAAAGATAGTATTTCATAGTTTACTGACAAAAAATATAGAGCAAAGTATCCTTTTGAAAGTTAAAATTAATCATTGAATTTGTCACTAATGAAAATATAAACTGTGTGCATAACATCAACTGTATTAATCATTAAATTTATCATGAGTCAAAATTAGAATATTCATAAAAATATAATACAGAAAAATAAAAAGTAATGAAAAAAAGAAAAAACTAAGAAGAAAAAATAAAAAATGGAGAAAACATAAGCAAGTAAATAGGATAAGACACAAAAAGAAAATAAATGAAACAGGACAGAAACAAAGATAATTGCACTAGGAAAAATACTGATTTGAAATGTCAACTTTATCACAGACACTACATTATTTATATTATTATATATTTGGTATTTGTTTGAAAAGTCATTTCTCAACAACAACAAAAAAAGTTTTTTAAGATTTTGAAATTAAATGAAGACAAATATTTTATACAACATAGTACTAGAAGTCCTAGCCAGAGCAATCAGTCAAGAGAAAGAAATAAAAACCATCCAAATAGGGAAAAAGGAAGTCGAGCTATCCCCGTTTGCAAACTATATGATTTTTTACCTAGAAAACCCCATAGTCTCTGCCCAAAAGCTCCTTGATCTGAAAAACAACCTCAGCGAAGTTTTAGGATAAAAAATCAGTATACAAAAAATCAAAAGCATTCCTGTACACCAACAACATCCAAGCTGAGAGCCAAATCAAGAACACAACCCCGTTCACAATAGCCACAACAAGAATAAAATAGCTAGAAACACAGCTAACCTGGGAGGTAAAAGAGCTCTACAACAAGAATTACAAAACACTACTCAGAGAAATCAGAGATGACACAAACAAATGGAAAAACACTTCATGCTCATGGATAGGAAGAATTAATATTGTTAAAATAGCCATATTGCCCAAAGCAATTTACAGATTCAATGTTATTTCTATCAAACTACCAATCACATTCTTCACAGAATTAGAAAACTATTATTTCAAAATTCTTATGGAGGCCAGCTCACACCTGCAATCCCAGCACTTTGGGAGGCTAGGGTGGGAGGATCACTTCAGTCCAGAAGTTCAAGACCAGCCTGGGAAACGTGGTAAAACCTCACGTCTACAAAAAATACAAAAATTAACTAGGCATGTTGGTGTGCACCTGTAGTCCTGGCTACCTGGGAGGCTGAGGTGGGAGGATCACCTGAGCCCAGGGAGGTCAAGGCTGCAGTGTGCTGTGATCACACCCCTGTACTTCAGCCTGAGTGACAGAGTAAGACCCTATCACACATATATACAAAAACAAAATTCATATGGAACTGTAAAAGAGCCTAAATAACCAAGATAATCCTAAGCAAAAAGAACAAAGCTGAAGGCATCACTCTACCTGACTTCAAACTTTACTACAAGGCTACAGTAACCAAAACAGCATGGTACTGGTACAAAAACAGACACATAGACCAATGGAACAGAATAGAGATCTCAGAAATAAGACTGCACACCTACAACCATGTGATCTTTGGCAAACCTGACAAAAACAAGCAATGGGGAAAGGATTCCCAACTTAATAAATGGTGCTGGGAGAAGTGACTAGCCATATACAGAAAAGTGAAACTGGACCACTTCCTCATACCTTATACAAAAATTGACTCAAGATGGATTAAAGGCTTAAATATAAAACCCAAAACTATAAAAACCCTAGAAGAAAATCTAATCAATGTCATTCAGGACATAGACATGGACAAAGATTTCATTAAAATGTCAAAAACAATTGCAACAAAAGCAAAATTTGACAATCAGTATCTAAATCAACTAAAGAGCTTCTTCACAGCAAAAGAAACTATCACTGGAGTGAACAGACAACCTACAGAATGGGAGAAAATTTTTACAATCTATCCATCTGACAAAGGTCTAATATTCAGAATCTACAAGGAACTCTAACAAATCTACATGAAAAAAAAAAAACCCCTATTAAAAAGTGAGCAAAGGAGATGAACAGACACTTCTCAAAAGAAGATATTTATGCAGACAACAAACATAAGAAAAAGAGCTCAACATCACTGATCATTAGAGAAATGTAAATCAAAACCACAATGAGATACCATCTCACAGCAGTGCGAATGGCGATTATTAAAAGTCAAGAAACACTGGGAGTGGTGGCTCGCGCCTGTAATCCCAGCACTTTGGGAGGCTGAGGTGGGTGGAACACAAGGTCAGGAGATACAGACCATCCTGGCTAACACGGTGAAACCCCGTCTCTACTAAAAATACAAAAAGCCGAGATCGGGCCACTGCACTCCAGCCTGGGTGACAAAGCAAGACTCCATCTCAAAAAAAAAAGCCAAGAAACAACAGATGCTGGTAAGGCTGTGGAGAAATAGGAATGCTTTTACACTGTTGGTGGGAATGTAAACTAGTTCAACCATTGTGAAAGACGGTGTGGTGATTTCTCAAAGACCTAAAACCAGAAATATCATTTGACCCAGCAATCCGAGTACTGGGTATATACCCAAAGGAATATAAATCATTCTAAATATAAAGATACATTCACACATATGTTCATTGCAGCACTATTCACAATTGCAAAGACTTGGAACCAACCTAAATGCCCATCAATGAAAGACTGGATTAAAAAAAAATGTGGTACGTATACACCATGGAATACTATGCAGCCATAAAAAGGAATGAGATCATGTCCTTTGCAGGGACATGGACAAAGCTGAAAGCTATTTTCCTCAGCAAACTAACACAGGAACAGAAAACCAAACACCACATGCTCTTACTTATAAGTAGAGCTGAACAGTAAGAACACAAGGACGCAGGGAGGGGAACAACACACACTGGGGCCTGTTGTGGGGTTGGGGGCAGGCAGAGGAAGAGCATCAGGAAAAGCAGTTAATGCATGCTGGGCTTAGTACCTAGGTGATGGGTTGACAGATACAGCAAACCACCATGGCAAATGTTTACCTATGTAACAAACATGCAGATCCTGCACATGTATCCCAGAACTTAAAATAAAATAAAATAAAAATACCGAATGGTTAAAAAAAAAGAGAGAGAGAGAAAACAAACATTTCTAACAAAACAAGAAAGTGATTAATACAACATACCACATGCATAAATGAACTACTGTATTTCACATCTAGTAAAAATACAGTTTTCCATAAGTTTAAAAAGCAATGAGATATATATTTTAAAAAGGATGCATATAGAATATGTATATACTTTGTACACATTAATAATGGTTCCCTCTAGAAATGAGTTTTATAACTGATTTCATTTTAAACATTTCTGTTACTATTTTCTACAACGTGTCTATTATTGCTTTCAAAATAAAAAAAAATACACTTTTTATCTGATGTAAAACTAAAATTATGAATTCAGCATCCAAATGGCTGCACCCTGTGACGGAGTCCACGTGAAATTCATTACCCCAATGTGACAGCTAATTTTTCATCAAGCCCACTTGTGAATAAGCCTCCATGACTTCCTCTATTGCGTTCCACACAATTTAGCACTTGATATGATGCTTTGTGTGCTATTTGAGGCTTTTTACTATCAATGCATATGTGTCAGTATTACTGAATTCAGTAAACGTTTACAAAGCACCATTCTTTTGCAGACTTTGCTATGCTTCTATGTTCGTTTTGTGTTTAATTATCACGATTTTAATATACTCACAAGATTCGATAATTTTTAAAGATGTTAAAAGGTAAAGTGACTTGCTCAAACTCAGAGTAGCAGAATTGAAATTTCACCATAGGCCTCCTGTTTCCAGGCTTGAATAGTTGTTCCACTAAAAAGAGTTTGCACTCTGAGAGAATGAGCGTTACACCTTTTACTTAGTCCTCTCACCTAAGGTGACCAGAACACTTTGCACAGTGCTCTGTAGGCTAATTTCCTAATGGATATTACCATACAGAAGTAGTGTCATGATCCTCTACTTTCCAATCTGTGCATAAAACCGAGCAGTGCTTATCAAATCCTGGATTTGTGCTGCTTTGCTGAGACAGTGAGACAGCCATTCAGAGACTTATCCCAAAAATTTGCCAGTGTGCTGAATGCGTGGCAGACGCAAATGGAGGTGCGGCCTGATAGATGAAAGCAAGCACCACACTGGGCAGGGCAGTCAGGAAGCTGATTTTATTAGGGAAATTTACAAGTAGAAACTGTATAAGAGGAGGCACACAGTTCTCCATGTTGTGGGCAATCCATGAAGAGGTACATGGGGGCTGAGACATACTGTTGGCTATGCTCCAAGAGGGGTTCCCCCTCCCCCTGAAACTCCACCATTTCATATAAGACAAACAAGCAAATAAATAAATAATAATCTGAGTTTTCATGCCAGCCATTCATGAGGGTTGCATGCCTGTGCTTATATCACCTGGAGGCCTTAAGAAGCAACAGACTATGTGCAGCCACCCAGGCAGAGAGAGGAAGTGTAGCCACCAGTTCCTTCTATGGTTTTAGCTGGCTTTGCCTGATCTGGAATCATCCCCAGGGCAATGCTCTCACCACAGAAGACTTAAGCCTTGATGTTTTATGTGACACGAAATAATTTAATCTTTCTGTTCTTCCATCATAAAATGAGAAGGTTATATGAGCTGAAAGCCCACCACAGCGTCCCAGCCTAGATTAATTGGGTGTCCCACCAGTGTGCTCTGTCACCCTTTCGGACACTCCTATCACGGAAACATGCATACCTGTGTATTTGTCTGATTCCTCTTTCAAGAACACAAGACTTCCTTTGCATGGCTCTAATTTTTTCACCAAGGCATCCGCAGCATCTAACACAGGCCAATTATGGAGACTCAATTAATATTTCATTATTAATAAATTTTAATAAATATTTAAAATATTTAATAAGTAAAAATGTATTTTAAATATATAATACATAAAATATAAAATAATACATTTTAAATAAATTCATTTAAATTTATAAATAACAAATTTATTTAATAAGTTATTAAATAAATAATAAATTTAATTTCATTAAATAATTTAATAAACAAATTTTAATAATTTATTTAAAATGTATATATAAGTAAATGGAGGGATCCCTTTCAGCTCTTATATTCATACTTCAATCACACTGGCAAAACAGGCTTCTGGTAGCTGCAGGCAGCAGCATCTAAGCCAATTTAAGAAAAGACCCTTGGGTAACTGTGTCCCTTAATCCTCCTTACCTGACTGTACCTTCCCTTGCTCTTCAAAGTTCTCCCCACCTGAAGGCTTATCTAGTTCCAGGGTCAAGACTAAACTGTATTTAAACATGGTAGCCTAATATTCTGTTAGGCTGTAGCACAAGTCTACCCACTTTGCATCCTAAATCTTTACAGCTTCTGCTCACACCCAGTGCCCACAACCAGTGAAGGCCACTGAGATCCCACGTGGTCTCTTGGGTTATCAATTTTCTGCTTCCTTATGCCCATTTGTAGGATCAATCTTCTATTGAGATACATGATCTCTTCTTGCTCCTGCAGGTCTTTTCCTGTTTTCAACCCTGCCCAGTACCCTAAGACTAGCCTTCTTGATGTGACAGCTGTCTACTTGCACACTTATCCCTCTCCTCCATATCCATGTCCTCTCACCTGAGCTTCCTCCACACCCACCTGTCAGAATGCTGTTAACTTCTTTTAGAAACTTCTAAGGTGGGCTGTTGCCTAAATCATCCCTGAGCTTGGGATGTGCCTTTAAGACACTGGAAACCCTGAGATGCTGGCCCAGCTTGTCTGCCTCTCTGTCCCTACCAGACACTCATCAGGTTGGCTGCCCTGTGTTAACATAAAGAGCCATCACAACCACACCAGGATAAGCTAATTGGGCTTCCCCGGACTGCCCAAAATCAAGTGTGGTTTTGGGAACCTATCAATAGCTTTCAATTCCCTCCTGGTTTATTTAATTCAATTTTAAATATTATTATAGTAGAATCTGAATGGATATTTTTTTGTCACAATGAAAATATCAATTTATATGTTCATGTTTGAGATTTATTTCAAGACTCGGCTTAAAAGCTATTGTGTAGTCAAATACTTTCTTAAATTATTCAAGTTACACAAAATTTTGAATTTGATTAGTTTTCTGGACTGAAAACTTCTACAATGAGTAGAAAGTTTTCATAAATGTGACAGCCACTTTACTTTCAAGAAGTGATTTTCTGGCCTGTTCTTAATTCTGCAGAGACACCAGCTCCTTTTCAATAAATTAGTTGCTAGATGTGATAGAAACAAATGTGCCATTATTTCCATAGTGAAGGAAAATATTTTGTAGTTCTGTACTTGCCATGTTTCTTTCTGAGTAATCTCTTTTTCCTTCCCTAAAGCATTTTAGACACTAAAGCTTAGCCATGGAGGTAATTTATCACAGATGGGGTGACCAACCATCCCAGTCTGCCCAGAACAGAAGGGTTTCCCAGGAGACAGGACTTGGTGTTCTAAAACCAGGACAGTCCCAGGCAAACCAGGGTAGTTGGTCATCCTAAGTCTACAGGGCCTATGAGCGGAGGTACAGTAAGAACAACAACAGATGTCTGCTTGAAGAAAAGGAGACGAAGGCAGCCCCTACAAGGAAAATAGGAAAAGTAGAAATTCTGTCAGCAAGAAGAGGAAGACATTTAAAAGTGAGAATGAAGATTAGGACCTATGCCAAGGTCTCTCGGGATCTAGTATCCCCAACCCTAGAGTCTCTGCTCTAAGACCTGGATTGAGGGGGTATTTAAGAATATAGAAGCCCCAGAGAGTTGGGAGCAATAAAGTAGAAGAACTTGTGCCCTACCTCCCATTTGGTTCTTTGGGAGAAGAGCACCTTTCAAGTTTACTCTGAGCCAAGTTGGGGCAGCTGCATCAGAACAGAAATGGCAGTGTGGTGGGCACAGGTAAGGCCTGGAGATGGTACCCCATGTTGAGGCAGTGAGTGGAGGGCCCACGTAAAGGCTTGCAGAGAGAACCTGTGTAAGACTTGGAAGCTCGATACTAAAAAAAACCCAGATGGGCTTACATCAGCAGTTGGGGTGGGGCAGAGAAGATTGTTTCTAGCCATGCAGAGAGTATAGAGCTCAAGTAAAACAGTCACAGTAACCCAGAGACCAAAGATAAACCAGGTTATCAGCAGGAGCCAGCAGAGAAGAACAGAACTTGTACCAAGGAGCTATCTCCCTTCTTACAGGCTGTCAGGCTTCTCTATGCATGCAACGCCAAATTGCAAAGGAGACTGGAAGATGAGGGGAGACTTTTTGGAGAAGAGAAATAGCCCTGATAAGGAAACTGGCTATTAAACTGACTTGAAATTGACTGGAGGCCATGTTCCCTTCAGGGATAGGTTTTCGGGGGTTTAATATTCCCAGCAGCAACAAACAGTAAGGGTTCCGATGACCTTTCCCTGCCACTCCCAATTATAATAAAGGACATTACTTTTTGTGCATATCTCAGTTGCAATATAAAAAAAAATTAAACCCTGCCACATTTTCATGGTGTTCAAGTCTACCTTCTTTACTATTTATTGTTCTCTGAATTAGTTCCAAATATAGCCTTCAAATCAAGAAGTGATTTCTATTTCGCAACCGTGAGTTATTGAGATTGGAAAGATCATGCCATAAAAATAGTAACAACAAAGACCGTAAATACCAGAGTCATCATGAAATTGGAAGTCTTCCCCCTTTCAAAAGGAATCTTGGCATCTGTCTTGTAACTGGCATACCTAACTCATAGCCATATTATCGTTACCATTCTTCCTTGGCTAAAATGAAATTTTTCCTATAGCATATTTTCTTGCTTTCCTTTTTGCTCTACATCTTTGTTTCACATATTTACAATATAGTACTTTAAAGACACCATAATTTTGGAAATAGCAAGCATTTATGTAAATTTTAAAGGAAAACGATTTTCAATAGCTGGACCATTCCATTGCTCAAATCTTGTAACATGGGAACTTATCAACTTGGCTTATACTTAGGCCAAAATGTACTATTGCGTTGGCAGGAAAATAGAATTTTCTTTTGACTAAGAATGGATTAAAGTCTTCTTTCTAGAAAGTATGCTCACAATGGCACTCTATTCAGAGTCAGGTCTGTGCAGGTGTGACTTGGCAGGATTTGAGAGGCATAATAATAGGAGACATTGTTGTAATTGGAGTCGTTTTACTAAGAGTACAGAGGATAAATTTCTAATCTACTCAAGCAATAAAGACTGAATAAAATACAAAAAGTGTATTTCTCAAGAGGCATGGTTTCTATGAAAAATAGTGACCTTTTGAAGCTCATAAGTTATCCCAGTGTTAATTTCCTCCATCCTGCTGTCTCAGCTTAGCCATACCTTGGGGCTTGCATTCCTTCTCAACTAGACCTAATTTTACACTCTGACAATTTCCCCAGAAATTTGCTTCCAACGTAACCAGGGTTGCACACGTAATTTCAAGTCCTGATGCCTAAATATTTTCCTTGACAAAGCATCAGCTTTGACTCTAGCACAGCCTTCTTCCTTTTGCAGTGTTAACCCCTGAGAATGTGTGTTGTCAAGCAACCTTGGTGAAAGCATCATAGACCCTACAGCGTGTCTCCACAAAGATCAAAGTGCCTGAGGAAAATATGATGGCATTAGCAGACAGCCAGGAACTCTGACTTCAGTAGGATTTGGTTAACAGTCTACAGAACAGAAGTTGGCACACTGCAGCCCATAGGCTAAATCCAGCTTGCTGCCTGTTTTTGTAAATGAAGCTTTATTGGAGCACAGTCACTCATTTTGTTTTAAAATGAGAGTATTTTTTAATATATATGGGTGCTTTCACACTACAACAGCCATGCTGAGTAGTTGCAAAAATGACTGTATGACTAGCAAAGCCTAAAATGCTTACTATCTGGCCTTTTACAGAAAAAGTTTGACAAACTACATCTAGAATCTTACTGGTAGACTTTTCCTCTTGAAATTACTAATCAAGCAAGGACTGTCTTCCCACTGAAATTGTTATGACTTCAGAATCCTTCCCAGTGTAGACAGACACCAATATTCACTCCAAGTTGCCACCCTCGACCTAGAATTTTAAAACTCTAGAGTCATATGGAGCAACAGAAAGGAAAGCCCATTCCTCACAAGCTAGGTAATCTAAATATTAAATACAGGTTGTTCTCTCATTATCCATTTTTCTATCTTTCTGTAAAGTTAGGTATACTGTCTACCAGGTCTGGTATTCTAAACAAGATCACTGGACTGGGAGAAACCAGAATGGAGCATTTTTTTCTTCCTTCTATCTTAATCCATTCAGGTTGTTATAATACCACAGACTGAGAAATGTATAAAGAACAGAAACTTATTTCTCACAGTTCTGGAGGCTGGGAAGTCCAAGATCCAGGCACCAGCAGATTCAGCAATTGGTGAGGTTCGGCTTTCTAGTTTATAGATGGCTGTATCTTCACATGGGAGAAGGGGCAAGGAGCCTCTCTCAGGACTCTTTCATAAGGACACTAATCCCATTCATGAGGGCTCCACCTCCACAACTTAATAACCTCCCAAAAGGCCTACCTCCTAATACTGTCACATTGGAGATAAACTTTCAATGTATGAACCTGGGGGGGGACATAAACATTTGGTCTCTGGCACCTTCTGTCTTCAAGTTTTCCTAGAACTTAGTAACCATACCACCAATAAGTGAACCAAACCATTTCAAAAAGTTGCTAAGAAATTTTGTAATCATTAGGAAAAGAAAAAGTTACCTTCCATAGCAACCTTAGACTGTCTAATCATTCTCTGTATTTGTTTTTCCTTTTCTTTATTTTTTTTACTTTGAACCAATTTCATCACTCTGTCATTGTAGAAAGGTCATCATCCTCAGTACTTTCCCTCTTAATTACCTTGCCACAAAGCTTTTTTGTTTTTTAATAATCAGGCTTGTGAGAAAATTTTCATACTGGTGCTTCCTAGCCAAGGAAAGAAAACATAACTGCATTTTTCCTTAACCACCCCCTTTTCTCTGAGCAAATGCCCAGAAAAGCTACAGGGGAATAATAATTTATACTCAAGTCTTAAAATGAGGATTCTTCAGCAGCTACTTTACTCTTCTCTAACTAAATGAGAAAGCACTTAACAAAAGCACTTTAAAGTGTCGTAGAATACCCATGATACAAAAAAGAATTATTTATCCTCCACTTAAGTACCACATAATGAGATATTATTAATAAATGAAAATTGATCCACCTTGCAAATGACAAAGCTCCAATCTCTTTCCTACCAATGATGAGGTCTCTTTCTCAATGCCAGCCCACAAAGGAAAAGCGATTTCACTTTAGATAGCTCCAGTAATGTAAATCAAAGGTTTTATGGCTTTGCTGCTGGATTCTCTAGTGATGCATTTTGCTGGTATCAAATTATAAGCATCTGAATCAGTAAGCATTGAAGGTTATTAAGGATTCTCATATTCCCAGCATACCTGAACAGTAAAATAATCACTGAGGAATAGACATTGCTTCATTAAACTTATTTTCCCAAAAATAATGTTAGCGATAGTTCAATTAGCATGAGTTACTCTTATTTCTTCATATTCTTTGCATCTGTATTCTGTAATCTGCACTTTCAAACCTCAAGCTAAGAATGCAAGCCTTACTTCTGCAGTAAATCGGACCAGAAAATGGCTAGTTCTCTGAGACTTTGAGATTCCAAAACTTTAAGGTGTTTAAACGTAAATCGGTGCAGAAATTGAGATTTGTTTTAAGCTCCAAAATATCTCTTACCAGAGTGTCTCCCACATGCATAGTCACTGAATTGCCACTCTTTCGTAGTTCTCCGCTTTTTTTTTTTTTTTTCATTTTCCTTATGAGGAGAGGAACAGAAAAGACAGCAAATCCCTATACCCATGCAAAAGGCTCTTAAAGTATCTGTGAAGTTTATTTTTACATTTTATCAGATGACCCAAACACTAGAAATCCTATGCCTAAAATCCTGCCATAATGATAAGGCCATGCTGTCCTCAGGAAGGCAGAGAGTCATGCACCATTAATATGGGAAATCAAACAACAGGGATATGAAAGCTTGGATAACTCAAATCTAAGAGTAAACTTGATAGATTATTCAGCATGAAGGTTAAATGATTTGTTGAAGGTCACAGAAGAGGCTACAAAGCAAGGACTGCATCACAATTTTTTAGACATTTCTGTCTCCACTTTCTGGCATTTCCCAAAGACAGTCAATTCTATCTATAGTGTCTGGTGACTAATGACCACAGAAATCACCAACATTGGCAGGTGAATTCTACACTACAGCAAATTACTGTTCTACATTTGACCAACGAAAGTAAACTCTTCCAGGCCCTTCCAAACCTCCCTAGATCACTGGTGGGAAAATCACCTAGTTATTCCCATGCTTTCGTTCTGGAATTGTATTGTAACATACAAACTCCCTAAACCTCCAAAAATTGGGCTTGCATGTTTAATCAAAGTTTGATTATTAAAATCTGAATTGTTTCATCGATTACTTGCTGTCAGTTTCCCACAGATTCCTTTTCTTACATTTTTAATCATTTTTGCCCTATTATGAACAGAGATGCTTATTAATGAAGATCCAGTCAAGCCGGCTGAGGAACAAATGCATTGTAAGGACAAATGACCCGAGGAAATAGAGAGTGAAATTTGAAGTAGAAAAGCAAACTGAAACAGGCATTAAAAACTCTCTCCGGCATCATCAAATTTTCCCTGTCGGTTGGATTATTCTTTTTGCCTGCTTATTTCTCTCCTCTTAATAACAAGCAAACAAAAATAGATCAAAATCCTTCCCCTGCCAGCCACAGCCATGTTTCCTTGCAAAATTCTTCAAAAGAGTTTTCTGCACATGCCATTTCACTGTCTCTAAGCCCTCTTCTCCCCACTCTCTTCAACCTACTTTTTAAAATCTTTTTTTGTTTGTTTCAGGGGTACATGTGCAGGTTTGTTATATAGGTAAACTCATGTCACAGGGTTTGGTGTACAGATAATTTTGTCACCTGGGTAATAAGCATAGTATCCGATAGGTATATTTTCTGATCCTCTCCCTCCTCCCACCTTCCACCCTCAAGTAGGCCCCAGTGCCTGTTGTTCCCCTACAGGTATCCATGTGTTCTCTTTGTTTAGCTCCTACTTACAAGTGAGAACACATAGTATTTGGTTTTCTGTTCCTGTGTTAGTTCACTTAGGATAATGGCCTTTAGCTCTATCCATGTTGCTGCAAAGAACATGATCTTGTTCTTTTTCATGGCTGCATAATACTCCATGGTGTCTATCATACATTTTCTTTATCCAGTCTACTGTTGACAGGCATTTAGGTTGATTCCATGTTTTTGTTATTGTGAATAGTACTGCAATGAACATACACATGCCTGTATCTTTACAGCTTCACCCATCAAGCAAATGAAACTGCTTTTCTGTATAAAGGTCACCAGAACTCCCTACCCTGCTGAATCCAATGGCCAATTCTCAGTCCCTTTTTTTCTTTTTTCTAGCTGCCCTATTAACTTATCAGTCCCTTTTGTACTTGACTTCTTAGCAGCGTCGAATCCAGTTGAGTTCTCCCTTGTAGGTATACTTTCTGCACTAGGCTACCAGATCCCTATAATCTCTTGGGTTTTGCCCTAATTCTTGGCCTCTCAGTCTCCTTCTCTTCAGCTAGTTGCCCTTCCTCACCCTGATCTCCCTAACCCTGGTACACCCCAGGCACTTCAAAGCCTCTTTTCTATCTTTAATCACTCCCAAGGCCATCTCAACTAGACTCACAACTGTAAACTCAATCAGTATGTGTCAGCTCTCGAACTTATAACTCCAGCCCACACTTCAACTCCATGTAAATTTCCCATAGATATCACAAGTTTAAAATATCCAAAACCAAACTTTTGGTCATCTCCTACCTCTAAAAGCCTGCTCTGTATGCAGCAGTCATCACCATTTCTGCCCGATACATTCTTCCACTCTTCCACTGTTGGGACCCAAACCCTGGGAGTCGTGCTTGACTTCCTTTTTTTTTTTTTTTTTTTTGAGATGGAGTCTCGCTCTGTCACCAGGCTAGAGTGCAGTGGCACCATTACAGCTCACTGCAACATCCACCTCGCGTGTTCAAGCAACTCTCCAGCCTCAGCCTCCCAAGTAGCTGGGACTACAGGTACACGCCACCGTGCCTGGCTAATTTTTGTATTTTTAGTAGAGACAGGGTTTCACTACGTTGGCCAGGATGGTTTCGATCTCTGGACCTCGTGATCCACCCGCCCCAGACTCCCAAAGTGCTGGGATTACAGGCATGAGCCACTGCATCCATCCCCATCTTTCTCTTAAATTTTACATTCAATCTGTCAAGAAATGCAATCCCTTCCACTGTTCGCACATGGCCAAAGTTCATCATAGTTCTCACCTTTTTGACACAATGGCATCCTAACTGGTATCTCTTCTTGCTTACTTGCTCCCTAGCATCTGTCTCACCACAGGTGCCCATTGAAGGGAGAGCAAAAAGCTAATGTTATTCTGATAGTGTACAAAGTTCCAAGAGCCTGCTTTTTTCCTACCCTTGGCCTTCCCTCCACTCCTTGCCATTAACTCTCAGAATTCCTGTCCTGTTATTTTTCCCCATGCTCACTTCACTCCAGCCCCTCAGGTCTCTTTGCTGTTCCCCAAGTGCCCCAGGAATGCTCCTGCCCTAGGGCCTTTGCACTGGCTATGCCCTCTGTCTACAGCTCTCTTTCCAGAGGTCAGCCTGACATGCCCCTTTCCCTTCCTTAATTTCTGCTCAGATGTCACCATCCTATGGAGGTCTTTTCTGAAAACCACATTCAAGTTTACAACCACCCCATGTCAACAATTCAGCATCCCTCATCCTGTTCTGTTCTTTTCCTTGACAATACTTACAAATTCCCAACAATACTTAATAATTCCCAACTTTCCTTGACAATACTTATCAATTCCCAACATATCATTTAATTCACTTATTGATTATACTTATTGTTTATCATCAGCCTTCCTCCATTAGAATGCAAACTCCATGAAGACAGGGATTTTTGCTGGTTTTGCTCATGCATGCTTCACAAACACCTGGGAGAGACTTGGCGTGCAACTGATGCTCAATAAATGTGTTGAAAAACAAATGAATGATGAATCAGAAAAAAAAGAGCTAGAAAGAGAACTTGCGAATAGCAGAAATCACATTACATAAAACAAAAGAAAACCAGCCTATTCTGATTTTTGACTATAGGGCTGGCCTTACAATGTTTTTCTTCTTTCTAGAACTTCTCTGTGATCTCATTGCACTTTCTCCTTCAAAATAACTAAACATTCACAGTATTCTCCTTGAGCATGGAGGTGACAACACACACCTTTACATCTTTGGGGCTAACGAATATCTCTGGAGAGCAGGGGTTTCCTCTATTCCAGGGGCTTTGAACAAATAAGAGGTGGCACTCCAGCAAACTTGAACTCTTCCAGTAAGCAAATATGAAAACATTATTTTCTCATTGCTAGGTCAGGATTTTTTTCCCTTGACAATAAAACTTAACTAGCTTTCATGGTGCCAGGTTTGTGTCAAAACTTCAAGTACTTGGGAGAAGTGAACTGATTACTCACATACAGAAAATGACAAATGGTAGCACAGAAAACTAGTTTCCTGGAATAATAACATAACTGGGTATATTAAAGGCCAGAGGCATGAATCAATTGACTAAGCCAAATAATTCTCTTAACCTAAGTCACCCTTTCTGTTGTTAAAAATCAGATAGCTCAAGATGTGCAATTACAAACCTGATGATTTTTTTAAACAAAGAAAACTGATCAATTTCTTTTTTCTCTGTTGAACTGACAAGCATGACTCATTCAATTGAGATAAAGGCAAACATTAGGAAATTGACCCAGATAGTTTCTGAAGCAGCACTCTACCCTAAGAAAGGCAGCAAACCCACTTGAGACATTCAAAATTACATTGTACTTATCAGCCTGTCATACTAAGCATGGGATGAGAAAGATGAAGATGGCTAATAAAAAAGAATGAAAGGATGATGCCATATAACAGTGAAAAAAATCAACTTATTTAAGAAAAGAATGTTAAAGTCTTAAAGTCTTACTTTCTCCTGGATTCTAACTATTGGTTTAACTATCTCAAAATATTGCAATTTTTTCATATGTCTACATTTCTACTTCTGTAAAATGTCTGTATAGGTCTTTTACCCAATTTTCTATCAGATCATTTATCTTTTCTTACTGAATCATAGATAATATTTATATTTTGTAAATATTAACAAATAGTTCTGTGTGTATCAATTCTCTTCTTCCAATTTATCATTTATATTTTCATCTGCATTAGGTATCTTTAAATGAACAGAGATTCTTTGTTTTAATATGGTTAATTAACATGGTTATAGAAGAATTCTCCATGATCCCAGAGCAGGAAAAGGATTTTTTTAAAGCAATATATAAAAAGAAAAAAAAAAACATAAATGCAGTTCTTTTTATATATTGCTTTAAAAAGCCCTTTCCTGCTCTGGGATCATGGAGATATTCTCCTATATTTTCTTCTAAACATTTTAAGTATTTGTTTTTCACAGTTATGTCTTTGCTCTGTCTGGGACTGATCTTTGTATATGGCAGTATATAGGAATCCACACTTTTTTTTTCCCATGGTTAAGTCTCCCAGCAGCATTTATTGAATAGCTCTGCCATACATCAGGTTTTCAAACACACTTGGATCTGTTTCTGGACTTTTATTCTGCCCCATCTATCTGTTCTATATCCTATGCCAATACCACACCATTTTCATCAGTGTAGCTGTATACTAATTCTTGCTCTGTGGTAGACCAGTTCACCACCTCCACCGTCACATGCTTCATCTTCTTGAGGAGCATCTTGACTATTCATCAATCTTTTGCTCTTTCATACAAACTTTAAAGTCAGCTTGTCAAATTCCACAAGATTCCTATTAGAATTTTGACTTAGTTGCTTTGAATCTATAGGTCAATTAGGGGAGAACTGACAGCTTTATGTTACTGACTCTGCCTATCCATGAACATAATATATTGATTGATTCAGGTCTTCATAATTCTTCCAACAAAACTGCACATCTGTTGTTAGAATTGTTCCTGGCATTTTACATTCTTGTTGCTATTGTAAATGATACCATCATTTTCATTGAATTTGCTAACTCTTAACACTCTACATAAAATGGGACTCCATTTTTAAAATATTGATCATATATTTAGATGGGCTATTTCTCAGCCTTTCTTGTAGTTAGGTGTAGCCATATATTTGAGTTCCGGAAAACGAATATGGATGGAAGTGAAAAAAGCCACCTTCAGCCTACGTCATATAAACTCTCCATATGATCTTTCATGCTTTCTTCCCCTGTCTACCAGCCAGTGTTTGATACTCAGCATGATCTTGGAAGTTGTATATTGTGACCACCTGTTTTCCTGGGCCCCTAAATGGCCACAGTGCACAGAAGCCCTACATACCACCTACACACTCTCTTACCAATTAGGAACACTTGTGTTAGGCTATTTATTTAAACAAGAAATAAACTTAGAATGTTTTAAGCTACTGAAATTTTAAAATTTGTAACAATTATGTGGTTCAGATCCATTCTCTTACTGATTGTCTGCTTATTTTAACATTTACAAAGAGAGTATGCGGAAACCTCTCTAAGTTTTTCTTTCTCCTTATATCGTGTAAATTTTTATTTTATATATTTCAAAACTATGTTATTAGGAGCATTCAAGATTAGAATGCTCAGACTTCCTGATTATTTCAAACTTTTATTAATGATGATTCTCTTTATCTCTAGAAATGCTTTATGCCTTAATACTTTACTTTGTGAGACATTAATACAGTCATGCCAGCTTTGGCAGATGGATAGTATTTAAACAGTATTACCTTTTTCCATATTTGACCTACAATCTGTGTATTTATGTTTTGGCTATGTTTTTCATAGATAGATAGTATACAACCCAGTTTTGTTTTTGTTTTTGTTTTTTTGAGACAGACTCTCGCTCTGTTGCCCAGGCTGGAGTGCAGTGGCGCGATCTCGGCTCACTGCAAGCTCCACCTCGCGGGTTCACGCCATTCTCCTGCCTCAGCCTCCCGAGTAGCTGGGACTACAGGTGCCTGCCACCTCGCCCGGCTAATTTTTCGTATATTTAGTAGAGATGGGGTTTCACCGTGTTAGCCAGGATGGTCTCGATCTCCTGACCTCGTGATCCGCCCGCCTCAACCTCCCAAAGTGCTGGGATTACAGGCGTGAGCCACCGCACCCGGCTACAACCCAGTTTTAAACGTTTCTATCAAGCTTAAGAGTTTTTGTCTTTTAAGAGTTTCATTTATATTACTCATAATTACAAATAGCCCATCTTATTTTTTACTTTCTATTTGCCTTGTTTTCCACAACTCCTTCTTACTTTCTTTTGGATGGACTGAGGGCTTTAATACCCTTTATCCTTGTTTTATTTTTTCTCTACTTCTTTTGTAATTATTTCACATTTCTATTACTTGCTCTGGAGATTTTAGCATTCTTGATTAGATTTACAAAGTCCAAAGTTAATTAATATGAAACAAGACCAGAACCTTAGAACCTTTTTTATTCCACTCCCCACCTTCTCAATTGTTGCTCAGGATTTTAGTTCTATTTTATTTGTTTAACCCCATCAAGCCTAATTTTTCTAAGAACTTATTCTAATAATTATTATTTTGTGCAATCTTTGCATAGATTTATTATCTTAATCACTTATGTGTTAGCATGGGCTGTTAAGTGAACATTTCATAAACCAAAGATGAACAAAAAGTAAATTAAGAAAGGAAATGAAAAAATACAAAAATGATATAGTGTCAGATTGGCTCCCATTTCACAAACACCTTTAAGAAGTAACCATCCTGGGGAATAGTGCATGGAAAAGGGTAAAAAGAGAAAATGTATATACTCAGCTGTTTTTGGTTTTGTTTGTTTTTTTTGTTTTTGTTTTTTTGTTTTTTTGAGATGGAGTTTCACTCTTGTCACTGGAGTGCAGTGGCACGATCTTGGCTCACTGCAACCTCCACCTCCCAGCTTCAAGCAATTCCTCTGCCTTAGCCTCCTGAGTAGCTGAGATTACAGGCACCCACCACCACGTCCGGTTAATTTTTTGTATTTTTAATAGAGACAGGGTTTCGCCATGTTAGGCAAGCTGGTCTCAAACTCCTGACATGAGGTGATCCACCTGGCTCAGCCTTCCGAAGTGCTGGGATTACAGGCATGAGTCACCACGCCTGACCATACTCAGCCGTTTTACGTCTCTTGTTTATAGTAGCTTAACTTTACCCTAATGGAAATTAATTCCCCCTGCACTTCCAAGTTTCTCATCTGGCCCTTTGAGTAACACCTCAGGATGCAGATTCCACATCCTGCCATGCAGAATTTTATCCAAGTCTGAAAGTGGTGGAAACAGCCAGAGACACCAGGCATACAGCTGGTTATTCTGATGGCACACCAGTATCTGAGAAGGGTAAGTCATTAGCTGTCTCCAAGCAGTGGAACTACACAAGCCAGAAAGAACTCCATAGGATGTAGCAGCTGTGAAGGTGTATCTAAGTTTTATTTATTTACTAATCTACCCGATCCAGTTTGATAGTACTGTTTCTCATAATATACTTCCATGCAATCTTTTAATTTCATAAACATATTAAACACAGTTATTTTATGATTGTAATATCCACAATCATTGCATGCCTGTTTCTGTGGTCTTCTGTTTTGCTGATACAAGGATTTGTTCCCTATTTATTATTTTTTTAATAAATTTATGTTCCTTGGCACCCCTTGTGTGGAAATTCTTTGAGGTCTAGGCTGATGATAAATTTATTCAAGCAGGATTTGTGTTTATTTCTTACAAGCGCATTAAACACCAATAACCTGGGACCACTTTAAACTACATTTTCAACTTAGAGTTTTTGGGATCATACATGTAGTGTGAATTCCAGCCTCACGCTCCCAGGGGATTTTTCTTTTTCTAGCTTGCCTAGAGCCAAAGCTAAGAAAGATATATTTATACATACCCACTATCTCCCTAGATGAAGTGAGTTTTTCTGTTTTGTCAACTAATACTGTCACTTCTGGAAACACTGTGCTATGGGGCAAAGAAGGAGTCTCCAATCAGACTTCATACCCTGATCCTGACCTTTTCCTTTTTTCTTTTGTTTTCCACAGATGTGATTATGAAACACACATTCTAGACCACCCAGAATGAACAAATAACCTACAGCAAATGCAGGCTCCAATGCTGGCTTCGCCACTTCAATTCGTCTTTCTCCTGATTTCTTCCTTCAGATTAAATCTTTTACTTTCCTGACAGCATAGACATGCAAAAATGTTTTTCCGTATATCCATCATAAATTTTTATCAGTAAAGGGTTCTATGGACAAATAATTTGCTGCCATATAAATGGCATTTTAACTGATATGCCAGCCAAAATTCAAAATCTCAGGAAAAAATCTACAATTGACCTAGTTTACATGGCATGTCCACTCCTTGTTCAGAAGAAAGTGAGGTTCCTTAGTTAGCAATTCTACCATATCCAATAAGGGGTAAATATTCAAAACAATATCAGCAGTTATTACGAGGAGAAGAGGAAACAGAGCCTGTTCAGTCAAAAAAAAAAAAAAAAAAGGAGGATGAAAGGCATTTCCTTTACTGTAATAATATTTATTAGTACATAATAAAATAAGTGCATTTTTTGAATCAGAGAGACCTGGTATAAAATCCTGGCTATAACACTATCTATGTAACTACATTCATTTTCTATTTCTACCATAACAAATTATCACAGTAGCTTAAAGCAACACAAATTTATTATACTGAAGTTCTGTAAGTCAGAAATATAATTCAGGTGTCACTGAGCTAAATCCAAGGTGTCCACAGGGCTGCATTCACCGCTGGAAACCCTAAAGGACAAGCTGTTTCTGGCCTTTTTCAGCCTCTAGGGACAACCACATTCATTGGCTTCCCAAAGCCAGCAATGTTGCATATTTCTGACCTCCTTCTCTCTTCACATCTCTCTATAACCACAGCTGGAAAAGTTTTTTTACTTTTAAGGACTCATGTGATTAGATTGGGGCCACATGGATAAGCCAAGCTAATCTCTCCATCTTAAGATCCTTAACCTTAATCACATCGTCAAAATCCTTTTTTCCATGTAAGGTAACATATTCACAGGTTCTCAAAATTAAGATGTAGACATCTTAGGAAAGACCTACAACAGTAACTTTAGCAGAGTTAAATAAATGTTTCCTAGTCCCAGTTTTCTCATCTGTAAAATGGAATTACGCCAGTGCTGATAGTAGTGGGAATATCATGGGTGAATAGTAGTGGGCATTTCATAAATATTTATTAAATGAAAGAATAAATATGTACATTGTGTGCTTGTTGAGAGTATGAAATGACATATTAGTAAAATATCTAAATACAGTGCTTAGAACATAGACTCACTCAAAAATTGGCTGTTCCTGTTGTATATATGGCACCATTCTGGATGTTTTAAATAATCAAAGTGCATAGTCCATAAAGCTTTAGAATTTTAGAAAAATGATGTAAACATGAAAACCCACTGAAGACAGCTTGCAATACTAACAAGCAAAATATTATTTTTAAAAGCACCTAACTACATAAAAACACATATAGACCAATGGAACAGAATAGAGAGCCAAGAAATAAATCCATACATTTATGGTCAACTGATCTTCAACAAGGATGTCAAGAACACACAGTGGAGAAAGGATCGTTTCTTCAATAAATAGTGGAGAAACTGGACATTCACATGCCAAAGAGTGAAAATGGACCTTTATCTTATACCACACACAAAATTTAATTCAAAATGTATAAAAGACTTAAGTGTAGGACCTGAAACTATAAAACTACTAGAAGAAAACATAGGAGAAAAGCTTCTTGACATTGGTCTTGGCAAAGATTGTTTTGGCCATGACACCAAAGCACAGGCAACAAAGCAAAAACACACAAGTGGGATTCCATCAAACTAAAAACCTTCTGCACAGAAAAAACAAAAACAAAAACAAAACAAACAAACAAACAAACAAAAAAACAATTAACGGAGTTAAAGGCAACTTAATGAGAGAAAGTATTTGCAAACCATATATCTGATAAGAGTTAATACTCAAAATATATAAGGAATTCACACAACTCAATAGCAAAAAAAAAAAAATTAATTTTAAAATGAGCAAAAGATCTAACTAGACCTTTTTTTGAAGAAGACATACAAATAGCCAATAGTTACACAAAAAGGTGTATGGAGATTCTTCAAAAAATTAAAAATAGAACTACCATATGATCCAGCAATCCCACTTCTGGGTATATAAGGATTCTTTGAAAAGTTCATGGGAAATGCATATTTTGAAAAAATTATGCAAGGATTTCAAAATTATTTTGCACCAAAATAAACTTGTACTAACTCGTTATAACATACCTGAACAGGATCTCATTTGAGACACTAAGAAGGATAATACATCAGTTTGAAAACAGCCCCTATGACAGCAACATGATTTCTGCTAAAATCTAACCAGAGCAAACATCAAGTTTATGGTGAAGTTTTGATGGAAGAATGGTAAAATCACTGAGGCCTTATGAAAAGTTTATAGGAACAATTCCCCAAAGAAATCAACGGTTTACAAATGGGTACCTTAAGAAGGGATTAATTGTTATTGAAGTGAATTGTTGCTCTCAGCAAACCATTCACATCAATTTTTGAGGAAAAAATTCATCCTGTTCATGCCTTAAGATGACTGATGATTAACAGTAGACACAATAGCCAACACCATAGGCATTTAAACTAGTTCAGCTTACACAATTCTGACTGAAAATTTTAAATTAAACAAACTTTCCACTTAATGAGTGTCGAAACCAACTGTTGTGCCCAGATCAGTTGCAGACGAGAGCAGAGTTTCCAACGGAAATTTTATACAAGTGGTGTCAAGATTCTTAAACATTTGAAAAAATGTAACAGTAAATGAACCGTGGCTGTACTAGTACAATCCTGAAGGCAAAGCACAATCAAAGCAATGGCTACCAAGAGGTAGACATGGTTCAGCGAAAGCAAAAGGACCAGTCAAGAGCAAAGGTCATGGCAACAGTTTTTTGGGATGCTCAAAGCATTTTGCTGGTTGACTTTCCGGAGGGCCAAAGAATGGCAACACTTGCTTATTATGAGAGTGTTTTGAGAAAGTTAGCCAAAGTTTTAGCAGTAAAACACCCAGAAAGCTTCACCAGAGAGTCCTTCTCCACTATGGCAATGCTCCTGCTCATTCCTCTCATCAAACAAGGACAATTTTACAAGCATTTCTGTGAGACATATTAGGCAGCTACCTTACAGTCCTGATTTAGCCAAAGTCCTTCTGAATTCTTTTTGCTTCTTAATCTTAAAGCAAATCTATAAAAAGCACCTATTTTCTTTAGTTAAAAATCTGAAAATCCTGGCCAGGCACGGTGGCTCAAGCCTGTAATCCCAGCACTTTGGGAGGCTGAGGTGGGTGGATCCCGAGGTCAGGAGATTAGGACCATCCTGGCTAACACAGTGAAACCCCATCTCTACTAAAAACATTAAAAAAATTAGCCGGGCCTGGTGTCAGGCGCCTGTGGTCCCAGCTACTCAGAAGGCTGAGGCAGGAGAATGGCGTGAACCTGGGAGGCGGAGCTTGCAGTGAGCCAAGATCATGCCACTGCACTCCAGCCTGGGCAACAGAGCAAGACTTCATCTCAAAAAAATAAATAAATAAGTAAAATATTATCAATAATCTAAAAATCCACATTGACATGGTTAAATTCCCAGGACCCTCAGTTCTTTAGGGATGGACTAAACAGCTGGCATCATCACTTACAAAAATGTCATGAACTTGATTGTGCTTATGTTGAGAAATAAAGTTTACATTTTTTATTTGTATCTTTTAATTTCATTTTTCCATGAACTTTATGAAGTCCTCTCACATATCCAAAGGAAATTAAATCAGGATCTCAAAGAGATAGCTATACCCCATGTTCATTGCAGCATTATTCACAATAGCCAAAACATGGAAACAACCTAAATGCCAGCTGACAGATGAGTGGATAGAGAAAATTTGGTGTGCGCGTGTGTGTGTGTGTGTGTGTACATACACACAACATGATATTCCACCTTTAAAAAGAATGAAATACCACCATTTGTGACAACATGAACCTGGAGGATGTTATGCTAGGTGAAATAATCCAGACACAGAAAGACACTTCAGGATCTCACTTATATGTGGAATCTAAAATAGTCAAACTCATAGAACCAGAGAGTAGAATGGTGCTTGCCAGGGACTGTGGAATGGGGAGATGTTAGTCAAAGGGCAAACAATTTCAATTATGCAAGATGAATGAGTTTTGGAGATCTAATGTACAGCATGATGACTACAGTTAACAATACCATATTGTATGTTGAAATTTTCAAAGAGGGTAGATTTTTAAGTGTTCTCAATACACATACACATACACACACACACAAAAAAAATGGTAACTATGTGAGGTGACAGATATCTTAATTAACTTGATTGTGGTAATCATTTCACCATGTGTACACATATCAAAACATCAAGTTGTACACCTTAAATATATACAATTCTTACTTGTCAATTATACCTCGATAAAGCTAAAAAATTTTTTTTTAAAAAAGCACCCAGCTATGTGTCGAACTCTAGTTTAAACTAATCTAATGCTATTCATGCATAAATATGTTAGCGTATGGCCAGGCACAGTGGCTCTCACCTGTAATCCCAGCACTTTGGGAGGCCCAGATGAGTGGATCACTTGAGGTCAGGGGTTTGAGACCAACCTGGCCAACATGATGAAACCTTATCTCTACTAAAAATATAAAAATCAGCTGGGCATGCTGGTGGATGCTTACAATCCCAGCCACTTGAGAGGCTGAGGCAGGAGAACCGCTTGAATCCAGGAGGCGGAGGTTGCAGTGAGCCAAGACTGAACCAGGCCACTGTACTCCAGCTGGAACAACAGAGCAAGACTCGGTCTCAAAACAAATAAAAAACAATGTTAGCATCGAATTAGCTTTGGCAAATCTCATAAGGCAAAACTACTACAACTGAGCATGTCTCTCAGGTTCACCATCTGCCTAATGTTAATGATACAAAGGCCCTTGCTCTAGACTAAATACTCTTTTTTCCATTGGGTTAAGCAACTGCCACAGTTGAAAGACAGTTATCCTGGTAGGTTCCATTCTGACATCTCTCCAACCCTCTTGGCTACTGTATGCTTCTCTGAGATTAAAAAAAGTCATGATATTAAACAGAACTATGTTCTCTATGACCAAATGAGAGCTTATTCCTAATGATCTCCCAGTGACTAGCTATCTTCCTAACTGTGAATTGATGCTATCCCTCAATCTATAAAGCAAAATCATTTGTTCCTTGACATGAATTTCAATGCGGTTTTATGGATCACCATTCACGTGGTATGATTGTTATCACTTGCCAATTCATTTAATTCTAAACATTCAAATATTCAAAACATTTCAGAGCACACTCTAAGGACCAGAAACTCTCTTAAATACACAAGTTTTTGCTCTCAAAACAATGAAGTCTAATTGAGTATCCAGGTATATTTTTTATCTGTAATATAAATCAGAGTGTGAAAAATTCTTAAACAACATATACTTTAAGATTAGAGAGAATGTGGTGATTCTTAGTTCGTTTTTTAAAATTCCCACCATAGTCATTCTATATGCTATCCTGAGTTTGGATATTTCTAATCAAACAGTCTGGGAGTTTCAAGATGTATGAGTCAAACACAGGGGGAGATAAGATATTTATAGTCTGTAAATAAATAAATGTATAATTGTGCTAAGCAATTATTAAATAGAGCTATCTAGTAGAGCAAATTGCAAACCTATTTAATTTTAATTCTCTTTCCACTCATCTTAATTGTATAAGGTGTCATATATAGAATCATAGCTCTGTGGTATTTCATCATCCGTTTCCTCATACACTTTCCCCATGGCCTCCTATAAGGTGGTGACAATTCCAGAGAATCACATGTACCCTGACATTCTGAATTTTTTTCAATCTAGGTAAGGAAACAACAGCTCACTCTATTGGTCATGATAGTCTAGTTTATGCTATTGTAATAACCCCAAAATCACAAGCCCCAAAATGATAGAGGCTTACTTCAACACACCCTCATCATCTTCACTGAGGGGGGCTTACTTCAACACACCCTTATCATCTTCACTGAGGGATGCAGGCTGATGGGGCCTCCTCCATCTGGAACATCGCCAGTCAGTGGAACACGGATTAAGACACTGGTAAACTCCCAGTTTTGTTCCAACAGACTTCTGCCAGAAAAGACTCTCATCACTTCAGCTATCTTTCTATCGGCCAAGTCAAATCACAGATCCACGTCTAACTTCAATGCCTGGAATGTCCCTGGAAGGCAGGCAGAATGACTGATGAACATCCTTAATGACTATGGCCATTTTCCAGTTAGAATTAGCTTCCACGTAGAGTTATGTACCCTATCTCTGATGCTGTGCTTTTTACTCTTGCAACTATCTACATCCTTCAGAATCCTCATTTAAGATGCTTCTCTCCAAGCACATTAAGACTTGACTTCCTAAGCTGCTAACCTCTAGAATGCTTCTATACCTATTTAGACACCGTAATTTATATATACAGCATAATGTCTTAAGCATAAATGCACACTTGCTGTTCAGGTCAAATAAAATCTAAACAGTGTTGGCACTTAGTCATAAAGCTCCTATTATATATAAGGAAAGCATTCATTGACAGTTTGACATATTAACATATTTTACTTCCTGATAGTATCAGCTAAGAATTCAGAGGACTTAGAAAGCAAGGGCACAGCCCTGCTGGAAACTGGAATTCAAGCTGAGCCAAAATGGACTTCCTGACTTCACAGGGTGAGTCTGCAACACAGTCTCCCAATCACTAAGCATTAAGATTATTTTTACGTGTTTTTCTTCTAAAGAGAAGGTCAAAGCACTATCTAAAGATTAACATTACATTTCACCTCCGAAAAGCTAGTTTTTAAAATGATACAGAAGTAATTAACGGCAATAACAGCATAAATAGACTTACTCAACTATGGGATCTAATACCACACATAGAAAGTGATAACCCCTCAGTAATTTTATGGAAGTTTTCAGGAATGATCAAGAATTTTACAAAAGACTGGGCACGGTGGCTCACATGTGTAATCCCAGGATTCTGGGAGGCCGAGGCAGGCAGATCACCTGAGGCTAGGAGTTCAAGAACAGCTTGGCCAACATGAAACCCCACCTCTATTAAAAATACAAAAATTAGCTGGACTTAGTGCAAGCGCCTTTAAGTCCCAGCTATTCAGGAGGCCGAGGTATGAGAATGGGTTGAACCTGGGAGGCAGAGGTTGCCGTGAGCTGAGATCACTCCACTGCACTTCAGCCTGAGAGACAGAGTGAGATCCTGTCTCAAAAAAAAAAAATTACATGAAGTATTCAAGGAGTTTTAACTCTCATATTCTGAACTCTCCAAGAGATACATTCTTCTGTTTCCATTTATTTTGTTTCATTTCTTTTACTACTAAAGATAGTTTGTGGGGGTTCTATTCAGGTGTAAACTAACATAATTGTGCTATGAAAAACCCAAACTAAATGAAGATCAATGAATGAATAACAGAGGAAGAATATTGCATACCGACCAAAAGTCAATGTTAATGGAGCACAACATTTAACAATTGATGAAAAACCTAGTACATCACTTCTAACAGCTTTGTTTGTTTGATTGATTGATTGATTTGGGGGAAGGGAGGTTGTACTTCCTTGGAAACTTAGATAAGCCTCACAGAAACAGCTGGGAATTTAGCACAGCTAGCAACACAACAAAATGGATACTCAAAAGCTAAAAAGCAAGTTGGGTCAGTGGGATGGAGAAGCCCACCAGGAAGGCTGGGGATGGGGAAACAGGATGTTTCAGACAGAGAAAGTAGTACATGCAAAGTAGCAGAAGTAACAAGATGAGTGAGCATTACATGTACAAGTATCCGAAAGATGTGCAGGAAGGCCAACTGTAGAAAGACAAGAGGTAGGAGAGAGGTGTTGAGTTCAGACCTTGCACAGCTTTTTAAACTTTAGTTAAGAATTTAGACTTCATTCAAATTGCAAAGAAAACCACTAAAGGATGGCCCTAACTTGATCCTTGTTTTTTTTTGAGACAGAGTCTTGCCTTGTCGCCCAGGCTGGAGTGCAGTGGGGCGATCTCGGCTCACAGCAAGCTCCGCCTCCCGGGTTCACGCCATTCTCCTGCCTCAGCCTCCCGAGTAGCTGGGACTACAGGCGCCCGCCACCGCGCCCGGCTAATTTTTTGTATTTTTAGTAGAGACGGAGTTTCACTGTGTTAGCCAGGATGGTCTCAATCTCCTGACCTCGTGATCCGCCTGCCTCAGCCTCCCAAAGCGCTGGGATTACAGACGTGAGCCACCGCGCCCGGCCCACTAGATCCATTTTCGTTAGGAGAAACCAACTGTGTCTGGAGTTGTATCTGAAATCCCACCTCGGCTTAAGAGCTGCTTTTCCCCATCTACTGGGAGTCTGAGCGCATGCCATCCCATCAAGAGAGGAAAGCCATGATGCAGTTAACTTCACAATTGCACAACTTGCCAGGTTACTGCCAAGGCTCCTTTCATAGTATTTGTGTTGACCTAGTTTTAGCTGCACAGTTTATAACAGTGATAATTTCATTTGGTCTTCCCTCCACAATGTCAGTTTGTTTGCATTGCTTTTATTTCCTTGGTATGTTCTGTTTTGTTAGAATTTTTTAAGCCTAAATTGCTAACCATTGAATATCCTATGCGGGCTCCAGTAGTAAGCATACTCTTAAAATAACATAATCATTATAAAAGAAATTAACAAGAACAGACACTGTATGATAGTGATTAAGGCAGAGAAAATGATTTACTTGTGTATGCTAAGGTAACCAATGATATCCTGATGTTAACTATCAAAATCATCATTAACTGTTGGATTCATTTAACAAGATTTATCATTCTAGTATAAAATGAGTGCCCATTTGGGGTTTTAGTGATGCATAGAAATATCTCTCATTTTTAAATAACGGTAATTATATCTTTTTATTTTCTAGACAATGCACACTGCTTTCGGGAAATTTTATCAGGCAGATGGTGAAAGATGTTCCTTTGCCAGGACTTCCCAGTGGCCACACTGTTGACATGATTTGGACCAGATCATTGCTGTGGGGCTTTCCTGTACACTGGAGAATGTTTAGCAGCATCCCAGGTCTCTACTCATGAGATGCCAGTAGCACCTCGCCCCCGTCGTGACAATCAGATATGCCTTCAGATCTTGCCTAATAGTCCCTGGTTTCTGAGAACCACTGCCCTGAATGAGCTCAGTGACTGAAATGCAGTAGCTACAATAGGTGGCTTTACTGCAGGAGTGGCTGCAGGAATGGAGCTGAGTCAGGTACACTGAGGAGTATTTGCGAGGAAGGGACATCTGGATCGGTGACTGATAGGATGTGGGAGACACTAGAGAAAAGGAAATGAGGTTGACTGTGAGGTTTATACCATGAGCAACTGCATGGCGCCATCTACTGAGCTAAAAGAATAGGAGGAGGAGGAGGATGGCAGATATCAAAATCATGAATATAATTTATTCATGTTGATTTAAGGTATCTAAGGCATTCCAAAATCAAGAATTTTCTTAACAATGCAAACGTTAGCCGGGCGCGGTGGCTCAAGCCTGTAATCCCAGCACTTTGGGAGGCTGAGACGGGCGGATCACAAGGTCAGGAGATCGAGACCATCCTGGCTAACATGGTGAAACCCCGTCTCTACTAAAAAATACAAAAAGCTAGCCGGGCGAGGTGGCGGGCGCCTGTAGTCCCAGCTACTCGGGAGGCTGAGGCAGGAGAATGGTGTGAACCCGGGAGGCGGAGCTTGCAGTGAGCTGAGATCCGGCCACTGCACTCCAGCCCGGGTGACAGAGCAAGACTCCGTCTCAAAAAAAAAAAAAAAAAAAATGCAAACGTTTGGGACAATTTTTTGGTTGTTTATCAACTTTTTATTTTTGTTGTCTATTTAACAGCAAGTACTTTATTCTAGATAGATGGCAATTTTTTCATTTATATTAGGAAACAGCCATGCCACGAGCAAATGTTTTTTGTCAAGGCTCTTTTAAATGTATAAATGGGCCAGGCATGGTGGCTCACGCCTGTAATCCCAACACTTTGGGAGGCAGAGGTGGGTGGACCACCTGAAGTCAAGAGTTCAAGACCAGCCTGGCCAACATGGCAAAACCCCATCTCTACTAAAAATACAAAAATTAGCCAAGCATGGTGGTGGGCACCTGTAATCCTAGCTCCTTGGGAGGCTGAAGCAGGAGAATTGCTTGAACCGGGAGGTGAAGGTTGCAGTGAGCTGAGATGGCGCCATTGCACTCCAGCCTAGGCAACAAGAACAAAACTCTGTTGCACACACACACACAGAAGTATAAATGGACACTAGTATCTTTTTTCTTTTTATTCTGAACTAATTTCAAACTTACAGAAAGGTTGCAAGAATAGTGCAAAGAATTCCTATGTACCCTTTACCCAGATCACCAATACGGAATACTTTGGTAAATGTGACTTTTTGTTTTCGAAAAAATGTCAGACTTACTGAAAAGTTTCAATAACACTACAAAGAATTCTTGTATACTTGTCTCTAGTTTCCCTCAATCTTATGAGTTTACTTGCTTTATCCTTCTATCAATGTGCATATATTTTTCTGAGCCATTTGCAAGTAAGTTATAGGCATGATGTTCCTTTACTCCTAAATGAACCACGTGTATTTTCTAAAAGCAAGCTCAGGTATAAAAGTCAGGAAATTAACATGGTGGTTGTTATAATACTATCATCTAATCTACAGACCTTACTCAAATTTTTGCCCGTTCTTTTAATGTTGTCCTTTGTAGCCAAAGAAAAAGAAATTTAGATCCGGGATCCAGTTTGGGAACTGCATTTTCTTTTCATGCCTGACCTTGGTGTCTTTATGTATCCATCGGGTTATTTGTTTATTTGTTTTACTTTTATTTCAGGTTCAAAGGTACACGTTCAGGTTTGTTACATAGGTAAACTCATGTCACAGGAATTTGGTGACAGATGATTTCATCACCCAGGTACTAAGCCTATGCCCAATAGTTATTTTTTCTGACCCTCTC
Source organism: Macaca thibetana thibetana (assembly GCF_024542745.1). Classification (NCBI taxonomy): domain Eukaryota; kingdom Metazoa; phylum Chordata; class Mammalia; order Primates; family Cercopithecidae; genus Macaca; species Macaca thibetana. Next base: position 112,200,875 of record NC_065585.1, read on the forward strand.
CCTTCTCCCATCCTCCACCCTTAAGTGGGCCCCAGTGTCTGTTGTTCCCCTCTGTGTCTATGAGTCCTCATCATTTAGCTCCCACTTATAAGTGAGAACATGTGGTATTTGGCTTTCTGTTCCTGAGTTAGTTTGCTAAGGATAATGGCCTCCAGCTCCGACCACGTTTCTGCAAAAGACATGATGTCGTTCTTTGTTATGGTGTGTATGTACCACATTTTCTTTATCCAACTGGGACAATAATTTTAATGCCCAATTTTACTGTCATGATTCCTAATCGATTTGCTAGGAATTGTTTACTCAGATTCTACCTCTAGATTTATCCTTCTGATAAAGGATATCTATCTGATGGTCCTCCATCAACTCTGCAACTGTGAACATGACTGAGAATTTCACTTTCAGCCCTTTTCTCCATCTGCTTTTCTCCAACCTTATATCTCAAATGTCATTCAGGCATAACATGATAACCCCTCTATTAATGAATATTATAACATTAATTCTCTCAGGTAATTAGTTTTGTTCATGGCACAAGCACAGAGACACACACTTCCTTCTCAGCACACCTGAAAACATTTGAAATATAGAATAAATATTTTTGTTAAAAAGCATGGCAAATTTAGCTAGCATTTTTAAAAGTACCGACTATATGCCCACAAAAAAAAATCAAAATTTTGGCTAGGCGTGGTGGCTCACGCCTGTAATCCCAGAACTTTGGGAGGCTGAGGCGGGTGGATCACAAGGTCAACAGATTGAGACCATCCTGGCCAACACGGTAAAACCCCATCTCTACTAAAAATACAAAAATAAATAAATAAATAAATAAATAAATAAATAGCTGGGCGTGGTGGCCATGTGTTCTCAACATTTAGTTCCCACTTATAAGTGAGAACATGTGGTATCTGGCTTTCTGGACCTGTGGTCCCAGCTACTCGGGAGGCTGAGGCAGGAGAATGGCGTGAACGCAGGGGGCGGAGCTTGCAGCAAGCCGAGATCGTGCCACTGCACTCCAGCCTGGGTGACGGAGCGAGACTCCATGTCAAAAAAAATAACAAAAATAAAAATTCTTAAAAATAATAATATTAGCAATATCACACATTATGTGAATAGACTCCATTTAGATACCTAGACTGTAAAACCCAATTACCTTATTGATAACAGTTCTTTCTCCCTTTCCCACAACAAGGAACAAGAGGTCCTTACTTCCAAGCATTTTCTTGACCAGTACAAGCATTTAATCTCATAAGTGGTCAGAAATTCCTTTTTATCTCTACTTCGGTCAAACTATAACCTCTCTTCTCTGTCAGTCCTGGCTCCATCTCCCTCCTTGCTGTATTTCCTCGTTCACAATCTTTCAGGAAGTCACTGAATGGTAGTACTTTTGTCTTATCTGACCTGTTTTCTGCATGTAACACTCATGTTGTATAAATAGGAGATATTGCAGAGGATGGGAAAAATCTTTTCCTTTTTGCTGTTGTTGTTTTGTTTTGTTTTTTCTTTCCTCCACTGCTTTTCAAGGATGTGTCTGATAGGCAGTTCCCATTCCCAATGACCAAGCTTCCAACTATTTTCTAGAAGGCAATATGCTTTAGATCTGTATCTGCACCCAAATCCCATGTCAAATTATAATTCTCAGCATTGGAGGTGGGGCCTGGTATGAGGTAGTCCTTTGTGAATGGTTTAGCACCCTCTCCTGGTGTGATTCCTGTGGTCGTGAGTTCTCCTGAGATCTGGTTGTTTAAAAGTGTGGAGCACGTCCTCCTCTCTGGCACACGTGCCACCTCTGGCGGTGTAAGATGTGCCTGCTTCCCCTTCCACCATAATCGAAAGTTTCTTGAGGCCTCCTCAGAAGCTGAGCAGATGCCACCATTAGGATTGCTGTACAGCTTGTGGAACCATGAGCCACTTAAACCTCTTTTCTTTATAAATTACCCAGTCTCAGGTATTTCTTTATAGCAATGCAAGAATGGACTAATACAGAAGGCAATCCTAAATTATTGTCTCATCATGTGGGGGATTAACTCTGAAATCTACATCTCTATTGACCTTTCTGCTGCATCCAGCTCTAAATTTGCAAACCCCTGCCACTTACCTGAGCCTTCATCACCTCCTCCCCCTTCCTGTAAGTTTCCATTCTCTCAACCAAATGGCACCACTTGTTTCTCAGTTGCTTAGGTCCCAAACCTTTTATGCATCTTCACCACCACAATCTGTCAGCTAATCCAACTGGCTCTATGCCAGAAACATTATCTAGAATCTGACCACTTCTTGCCACTACCATCACCACCTCCCTAACCCAAGCCACCACCATCACTTGCAAGAGCTTTCTCATTGGTCTCACCACTTCCATTCTCACTTCCATTGAGTCCATTCTCTTCTGTGACCAGAGTGACTTTTAAAAAATGTAAATCAGAGAATCTCTTTCCCTTGCTTATCACTCTCCAGTGTCTTCCCATGTGCTCAAACTGACTGACTTATGTTGAAAGACCCTACCAGTGGACATCTCTGCTTGTCCCAGTGTGAACTCATTCTCTCCCTCTGTCACCTTCAGCTTTACTGACTGGGTGCTTCCTGAACATGTGTGACTGGTTCCCACCTTACCGCCTTCCCACCTGTCATCTCCTCTGCCTGGAGTTCCTGAGTCTTTTGTGACTGGCTGCTTCTCATCACTCAAGTCTATGCTTGAAAGTCTTCAGAGAGACCTTTCCTGACCATTCTAATTAACAGTTTCCCACCCCTAGCCCATCTCTTTCCTTCCCTTGTTTTATTTTCTATTTGGCACTTGTTAGAATCTGGAATTTGAAATTATCATCTATTTTCTGCCTGGTTCTCCTTCTAGAAAGTATGCCTTTTCAGAGCTAGGCCTTAACTGTGTTTTTTGAGCCTCTTAGTTTGTTTTGTCTTGCTACAGAAGAATACCTGAGATTGGATAATTTATAAAGAAAAGAGTTATTTAGCTCATGGCTCTATAGGCTGTGAAGTTCAAGGGCATTGCTCCAGCTTCTGGTGCAGGCTTTTGTGCTGCATCACAACATGGCAGAAAAAGTCAAAGGGGAAGCAGATATGTGTAAAGAAACAAAACTGAGGGGCATCCTGGCTTTACAACAACCCAGTCTTATGGGAACTAACTTGTGCCTGAGAGAACTAACCCAGTGTTGCAATGGCAAGAACTCACTCACTACCCCCAAGAACAGCACTGAGCCATTTATGAGGGATCCACCTCCATGACCCAAACACCTCCTACTAGGCCCACTGCCCACACTGAGGATTAAATTTCAACATGAGCTCTGCTGGGAGCAAACAAACCATATCCAAACCATAGCACCTCTGTATTCCCAGCACCTAGAAGAGGGGCTGCCACTTATTCACTTGTTAATAAATGAACAAATAATTTTAAACTAATTAAAATGCCACAGTTCAGGCTTAACAGTTTCAAATTCATCTCATTTTCTTCATCAAAATTGCTCATCCACCTCAATTATCTGTTTCAGTTAAGTGGCATAACCATATACCTTGTGGTAACAAATGTGGAATCTTTTAATTCACATTCAATTGCCTACCAAAGCCTTTTCATTCTACCTCTAAAATGTCTCTGAAATCTACATCTCTCTTTCCCTTCTCAGAGTATTTAACATGTAAACTGGCCCCCTAATGAGTCATTCTCTTCCTGATGGTATCAATTCTCTAGGCTACCCACAAAATTACCTTCCATGCAATGTAAATCTTGTAATGTTTATTTTCTTCCTAAAAAAGGTTCCAATTACCCACACACAAAAAATATCTAAAACTCTTCACCATAACTTTTAAAACTATTCCCAATCTTGTCCTCTACCTGTTTTTTAGCTGTGTTTGTATCTCATTTTTAAGCTCCAGTTCCATGTACTGCCATACACTGTATGCCTACCTCCTACCATTTCTTTAAAACAGCATGCACTTGAGGCCAGGTGCGGTGGCTCACACCTGTAATCCCAGCACTTTGGGAGGCTGAGGCAGGTGGATCGCCTGAGATCAGGAGTTTAAGACCAGCCAACATAGGGAAACCCCAACTCCAGTAAAAATACAAAAAATTAGCTGGGCATGGTGGCTGGTGCCTGTAATCCCAGCTGCTCAGGAGGCTGAGGCAGGAGAATCGCTTGAACCCAGGAGGTGGAGGTTGCAGTGAGCCAAGATCGTGCCATTGCACTCCAGCCTGGGCAACAAGAGCAAAACTCCATCTCAAAAAAAAAAAAAAAAAAATTGCTAAAACATCATGCACTTGAAAATCTTTCTGAATTTTCTTCAAGTGGTATCCACAAACTAGAATTCCCTTTCCTCTTCCTTCCACGCAGTGAAACCCATTTATCTTCATCAGATCTAATTCAAATGCCACATTCTCTGTGGAATTCACTATCCTATCTGTGAGAAATTAGTAACTCCATCCACTGTTCTCTGGCAGCCCTGACATAGGCACTTCCATCACAGCACCTAACACCACCAGACCTAGAGTAAAACAACTTTGTATATAGCATGCCTAGTAAATTATGAGCATCTTGAGGGATAGAAACTGACTTGTTCATCTTTGTAAGTCCCATGAGGCCTGGAAAATTATCTGAATATATACATGCTTTTAATAGATATTTGTTAAATTAAAATAAAGGAATAGATAAGCCTCTGAGGTAATCTGAACTGGTGACTTTGAGGCACGTTTATTTGCTAAAGAACAACAGTTCTTTAGCAAAAAACTGGTGCTAGCTAGTAGAATAAGGGGAGAACAGGGTTGTCAGGGTACCCAGCTGATGAAATGACTGTTACCGAAACAGGTGTTTACTCCAATAGAGCATAAGACTCTAGTAGAGTAAATTAACTAGTGGCCTAATTCACTGTTAAAAAGCTAAGAAGCCAAGAACAACTCCTCTAACTTTCCTTAATGGGTTACTGTATGTGACTGAGAAGCCTGAAGACACACTGGCTGGGCACAGTGGCTCATGCCTGTAATCTCAACAATTTGGGAGGCCAAGGAAGGAGGATCGCTTGATGCCAGGAATTTGAGGCCAGCCTGGGCAACATAACAAGACCCTGTCTCTACAAAACACAAAAAATTAGCTGGTTGTGGTGGTGCACTCCTGTAGTCCCAGTTACTTGCAAGGCTGAGGCGGGAGGATTGCTTGAACCCAAGAGTTCAAGGCTGCAGTGAGCTACAATCATGCCACTGCCCTCCAGCTTGAACAGAGCAAGATCCTATCTCAAAAATAAATATATAATAAAAACAAACAAAACTAAGGGCTGCAAAGAACTAAAAAAAAAAAGTGTTCCATCAAAGTTGCTCCCTATTCTAGCCTGAATATTTGTGCCCCCAAAATTCAGTTGAAATCCTAACCCCCTACGTAATGATACTACAAGGTGGGGCCTCTAGGAGGTCATGAGGTTGGAACCTTTATGAATGGGATTGGTTCCCTTCATGAAGGAGACCCCAAAATGCTCCCTGGCCTACTGCACCATGTTAGGACACAGAAAACACAGCTGCCTGTGAACAAGGAAGCAGGCCCTCACTAGACACTGAATCTGCCAGCGCCTTGATCTTGGACTTCCCAACCTCCAAAACTGTGAGAAATCCATGTCTGTGGTTTATGAGCCACGCAGTCTGTGGTATTCTGTGATAGCAGTCCAAATGGACTAATATACTCCCCTAATGTAGAGGAGCACCACGATGAGGAAACAAATAAGACTTCATTCTCAACTGACCATCCTATTAGAAAATACAATGTTGGCCAGGTACGGTTGCTCATGCCTATAATCCCAGCACTTTGGGAGGCCAAGGCGGGTGGTTCACCTGAGGTCAGGAGTTCGAGACCAGCCTGGCCAGTAGAGACTGGTGAAACCCTGTCTCTACTAAAAGTACAAAAACATAGCCAGGCATGGGGGTGCACCAGCCTGCAATTCTAGCTACTCAGGAGGCTGAGGCAGAAGACTCGCTTGAACCCGGAAGGCAGAGGTTGCAGTGAACTAAGATTGTGCCATTGCACTCCAGCCTGGGCGACAAAAGCAAAAATCTGTCTCCAAAAAGAAAAAGAGAAAGAAAATATAGTGTCTTCCTTCTCAATGCCAGCTTCCTGGGTGCTGCTACTATCACAGCATCCCAACTCCTTGCTTAATTTTCTCACAGTCCACCTGAATGCTAGTGTATATTCCCACAAGAGAGCAATCAAGTTCTATTTTTAAAAAGCCGAGGAGGGAGGGCATTGTTCTTTATGTCCCTAAGCCTTCATCCTTCCACCCTCAGATAATACTATTCAAGGGAAGAAAGTGAAAGGATTCACCCTGTGCTCTCAAGTGCAAAGTAATCACAGAAAAATACATTTACCTAAAGTTGCTAAATGATACAAGTCTGTTAGATGCTGTTGCTTATTTTTAGGTGTTGCCATGATGCATCTCAATACAAGCACAGAAGCTTGCAAGAAGCTGTGATGTGGCAGAAAGAGCAGCGATCTCAGGGATCTACCACTAGAGAAATGTGGGGTGAGTGGCTTCCGAATCACAGCTAGGATGAGAATCACACAGCCTATCTCACATGGAAATGGGGTAATGGATGTGATGGCACCTTTTGGACCTAGAGCCCGATCTAAATGTTAAGAATCACTACAACAACTTTTGTTGCCTTCCTGAAAATTAAATAGTAATCATAAAGTTGTGGTAGAGAAATAGACTATTTTATATTGCTCTTGTACCAGATAGAAAATCAAATTCCTAAACCTCTAGTAATTCCTAAGCATCAAAATCTTTAAACATGGAAAAAAATTTACAGTGTATGAGTTCAATAAATGTATCAATTGCGATTACATTTATTTGAAAAAAAAAAACAACCTATCATATTGGTAAGTAGAATATACTTTCTGTCCTTTGGGGGGCCATGGGGGTTGTTTATTTTCTGAAAAATTAAAGGATACTTATTTTATCAATTAAAAAATATGAAATCACATAAGTATGCTAGTTCTTTTTTTTCTTTTCTTTTCTTTTTTGAGACAGGGTCTCACTTTGTCGCCCAGTCTGAAGTACAGTGGCATGATCTTGGCTCACTGCAGACTCAACCTGGGCTCAAGTGATCCTCCCACCTCAACCTTCTAAGTAGCTGAGACTACAGGCACATACCACCACACCCCACTAATTTTGTTTATTTTTTGTAGAGATAAGGTTTCACTATGTTTCCCAGGATGGTCTTGAATTCCTGGGCTCAAGCGATCCTCCTGCCTTGGCTTCCCAAAGTGCTGGGATTAGAGACATGAGCCACTGTGCCCAGCCAGTTCTTGCATTCTTAACAATAAATTAGGCCTCTTGATCTTTTTTATTCTAATAACATCCATTGCTAAGTATTAGCAAAGATCAAGTTGAAAGGCAAGTCATGGTATTCAATAAATTGGAAGACCCACTCCTATCTGATTCGGTTACTGGCAATTGCATCCGCCTATGACATAATCATATCACCTGGCACACACTAAGCACAAATCATTTGTCAGAAAGTATTTGAAGTTTTCCACACTTATTAACTCATTTGTATTGTACGTACTAACTGTGAACAGTTTTCTATTTTAACTAACTTGGAATAATTTTCTTTTTATGACTTTATATTTTGTTTTGTCTACAATTTTGCCATTCTGAGAACAAATGAGAAATGTTTTCACCTACCATCAAAACAGAGTTCCATTCAGCAAAGGAGACAATCAGCAGAGTGATAAGGCAACCTTCCAAATGGAGGAAAATATTTGCAAACCACATATCTGATAAGGGTTTGATTTCCAAAAAATATAAGGAATTCCTAAAACTCAATAGCAAAAATAATAATAATAATAAATTTTAAAATGGGCAAAGGACTTGAGTAGACATTTCTCCAAAGAAGACATACAAATGAACAAAAGGTATATGAAAGATGCTCAACATCGCTAATTATCAGGGAAATCTAAGTTAAAGTGACAATGAGGGCCAGATGCAGTGGGTCACGCCTATAATCCCAGCACTTCAGGAGACCAAGGCAGGCAGATCACCTGAGGTCAGGAGTTCAAGACCATCCTGGCCAATATGGTGAAACCTTGTTTCTACTAAAAATACAAAAATTAGCCAGGTGTGGTGGTGCATGCCTGAAGTTCCAGCTACTCGGTAGTCTGAGGAAGGAGAACCACTTGAATCTGGGAGGTGGAGGCTGCAGTGAGCTGAGATCGTGCCACTGCACTCCAGCCTGGGCAACAGAGCAAGACCCTATCTCAAAAAAAAAAGACAATGAGATATTACCTCATGTCTTTTAGGATGGTTATCATCAATAATAATAACAATAAAGTATTGGTGAGGTGGTAGAGAAATTGAAACCCTTGTACACTGTTGGGTAGAATATAAAATGGTGTAGCCACTATCAAAAACAGTGTGAAGGATGCTCAAATAACTGAAAACAGAACTACTATACTATCCAGCAATCCCATTTCAGGGTATATCCAAAACAATTGAAATCAGGATCTCAAAAAAATACCTACATTCCCATGTTTATTGCAACATTATTCACAATAGCCAAGATTTGAGGGATGAATAAAGAAAATGTGGTATATCCACACAGTGGAATATTATTCAGCCTTATAAAAGGAAATCCTACCTCTGGTGACAACATGGATGGACCTAGAATGGATTATTCTAAGGAAGTCAGTGATGGAAGGATGAATACATGATTCCTCTTATAGGACATATCTAATATCATCGAAGATATAGAAGTAATGAGTAGAATCATGGGGATGGATGAGGGGGATATGAGAAATTGTCATTCAATGGGTATAAAATTACAGTTAGGCCACACATGGGGCTCACACCTGAAATCCCAACACTTCAGGAGGCCAAGGCAGGAGGATCACTTGAGCCCAGGATTTCAGGACCAGCCTGGGCAACATACGGAGACTCTACCTCTATTAAAAAAAGAAAAGAAAAATTTAACTAGTCAGGCATGGTACACACCTATGGTCCCAAATACCTGGCAAGCTGAGGCAAGAAGAATACTTGAGCCCAGGACATCCAGGCTGCAGTAAGCTGTGTTCACACCACTGCACTACAGCTTGGGCAACAGAGTGAGACTCTGTCTCAAGAAATAAACAAATAAATAAAGTTACAGTTATACTGGATAAGTAAGTTCCTGAGATCTGCTGCATGACAAAGTACCTATAGTTAACAATAAGGTATTGTGCACTTAAAATTTTGTTGGCTATCCATTTGCAGAAAATTGAAACTAGACCTCTTTTCTCACCTTATACAAAAATTAACTCAAGATAGACTAAAGACTTAAATGTAAAACCCAAAACTATAAAAACCCGAGAAGAAAATCTAGGCAGTACCATTCAGGACATAGACACGGGCAAAGATTTTATGATGAAATTGCCAAAAGCAATTGTTAACAAAAGCAAAAATTTACAATTGGGATCTAAGCAAACTAAAGTTATTGCAAAGCAAAAGAAACTATCATCAGAGTGAACAGGCAACCTACAGAGTGGGAAAAAAAGTTTTGCAATCTATCCATCTGACAAAGGTCTAATATCCAGAATCACAAGGAACTCAAATAAATTTACAAGAAAAAAACAAATAACTCCATCAAAAAGGGGGCAGATGACAAGAACAGACACTTCTCAAAAGAAGACATTCATGCAGCCAACAAACATACGAAAAAAGGTCAACATCACTGATCATTAGAGAAATACAAATCAAAACCACAATGAGATACTATCTCATGCCAGTCAGAGCAGCCATTATTAAAAAGTCAAGAAACAACAAATGCTGGTGAGGTTGTGGAGAAATAGGAACGCCTTTACACTATTGGTGGGAATGTAAATTAGTTCAATCATTGTGGAAGATAGTGTGGCAACTCCTCAAAGATCTAGAACCAGAAATACCATTTGACCCAGCAATCTCATTACTGGGTATACACCCAAGGGAATATAAGACATTCTATTACAAAGATACACACACACGTTATGTTCATTGCAGCACTATTCACAATAGCAAGGACATGGAATCAACCCAAATGCCTATCAATGATAGACTGGATAAAGAGAATGTGGTACATCTACACCATGGAATACTATGAAGCCGTAAAAAGGAATGATGTCATGTCCTTTGCAGGGACATGGATGAAGCTGGAAGTCATTATCTTCAGCAAACTAATGCAGGAACAGAAAACCAAACACCGCATGTTCTTATAAGTGGGAGCTGAACAATGAGAACACAGGGACACAGGGAGGGGAACACCACACAAGGGGGCCTGTTGGGGGAAACGGGAGTTGGGGGGAAGAGTATTAGGAAAAATAGTTAATGCATGCTGGGCTTAATACCTAGGTGATGGGTTGATAGGTGCAGCAAACCACCATGGCACACATTTACCTATGTAGCAAACCTGCACATCCTGCACATGCACCCCAGAACTAAAAATAAAATAAAATTTTGTTAAGAGCTCGTGTTAAGTATTCTTACACACAAAAAAGGGAGGATTTACTAGGAAACTTTTGGAGGTGATAGCTATGTTTATCACCTGGAATGTGGTGGTGGCAACATGAGTGTATACACATGTTCAAATTCACCAAATAGTATAATTAATTATGTGCAGTTTTTTAAATACCAGTTATACCTCAATAAAGCTGGAAAAAACAAAGTCACAAGGTAATGTATCAAAAGGTAATAGAACGTTAAGTGGCACTGACATTAATAAAAAGGGACCATATTTTTTTTGCAAAAGTAATAACACTTTCATCCAAAGCCGTGACCTAAGTAACCTAGCATGCAGTCACTGCCTACTGGATTTTTTTCTGAACATGCTTGATTGCATGTTTACAATTTTAAAATGGCAAATTGAGCATATGTCCTCATTATCTGTGAATAAACTGTCAAGTTGGTTGACTGACAAAAAAGACTTCCACCCCAGTACAATGAAATGACATATATTTATGTGAAGAACTTCAAAGAACTCCAGGTTTATTTCAAGTTTTATTTATAAAAATAAAAAGAGGCCAGGTGTGGTGGCTCATGCTTGTAATCCCAGCACTTTAGGCGGCCGAGGCGGGTGGATCATGAGGTCAGGAGTTTGAGACCAGCCCGGTAAAACCCCATCTCTACTAAAAATACAAAAATTAGCCAGGCATGGTGGCAGGTGCCTGTCATTTCAGCTACTCAGAAGGCTGAGGCAGGAGAATCGCTTGAACCCAGGAGGTGGAGGTTGCAGTGAGCTGAGATCGTACCACTGCACTCTAACTTGGGCAACAGAGCAAGACTCCATCTCAAAAAATAATAATAAAATGAAAAATAAAAATAAAAAGAGTAGGTGGGTGCAGTGGTTCACACCTATAGTTCTAGCACTTTGGGAACCCAAGGCAGGTGGATCAGGAGTTTGAGACCAGCCTGGCCAACAGGGTGAAACCCTGTCTCTACTAAAAATATAAGAATTAGCTGGGTGCGGTGGTGCATGCCTGTAATCCCAGCTACTCAGGAGGCTGAGGCACGAAAATCACTTGAACCCAAGAGGCAGAGGCTACACTGAGTGGAGATTGCACCACTGCCCAATGTACTCCAGCCTGGGCAACAGAGCGAGACTGTACCTCAATAAATTAATTAATTAAAAAGTGTAATTTATCCCCATCATAGTAAGTAGGTTAGTTAATTGAGCTAAAAATATAATTACTGCATTCAAGTTTTCAAAGAAAAGTTCAGGAATGGATATCTTTATATAAATAGACAAAAATATATACTATTTCTAATTAGTGTTTCAAGATAGTAATCATTTTTTCTCCAAAAAATTGAAACTCTGTAAGGAACTCTATAGCTAAAATTCCAAGAACTTAATTTCCATCAGATATAATTGTCTAAGACATAGCTCTACTGAGATTAATCAGAGAGATAAATTGAAAAGAAGTAGGCAAATGCAGATGGTTTAAAATATCCACCAAACCCAAGAAGTGAATTCTACACCCACATGAAAAAAATCTCATTTCAAATACAAAATTGAAAAGCTCAGGTCAGTGCATTTAAAAGACTCACCACACCTGTAGGCTTATGACAGTCACCCGCTCACTGCTTACTGGCTTCTGACCATCAATGACAAAGTGGGCAGAAGCATCCCAAAGCCCCCCTTTCCCTCCCTGCAGGAAGGCTGCTGTAAAGAGGAAGCTGGAGATGTTTCTCTAGAAGCCAGGCAGCCAGTGAGAAACACGGGAAGCACTTGGCAAATGCTGTGCTTAGCGAGTTGCATGTCATTATCTCAATTCTTTCAATGTCACCTGTGAAATACTAGTTACAACCACCCTCTATATTTCACAGTGGAGAAACAGAGGCTTAGATGGGTCAAATACTTTATCAAAGTAAGGCACAAAGAATAAAATCAAATGCAAGTCTGTCTGATTCCAAAGTCCACTTTCTTAACCACAACACTATATAGCCTAAATGTGATGACCTCCACCATAGAAAATTATCACTTAAGTATCAACTGCCGAATTCAGGCTACTCATGCATCTTTTTTCGTAGAGGAGTGTATCTCACAGTAAAGAGAATGACCCATCTTTTGAGATAATTATTTATCTTTTTTAAAAAGAAAAATGTAAGTCTCTAAAAATCCCTGTTGATTTTGAAGTGTGTGTATTAAGGATAATGTTTATTCCCAATATAAACTTTGGTTACTCTTATATGCTATAGAACTATTTATATATTAAATTATTTAGCTATGATTTAAATTCATCAATAATATCCAGGTCTAATTAACAATTCTAGGCCGGGCACGGTGGCTCAAGCCTGTAATCCCAGCACTTTGGGAGGCCAAGACGGGCGGATCACGAGGTCAGGAGATTGAGACCATCCTGGCTAACACGGTGAAACCCCGTCTCTACTAAAAAATACAAAAAACTAGCTGGGCGAGGTGGCGGGCACCTGTAGTCTCAGCTACTCGGGAGGCTGAGGCAGGAGAATGGTGTAAACCTGGGAGGTGGAGCTTGCAGTGAGCTGAGATTCAGCCACTGCACTCCAGCCCGGGCGACAGAGCAAGACTCCGACTCAAAAAAAAAAAAAAAAAAATTCTAAACAGCTCTATAGTAATAGTCTTGCTAAATATTTATATTGTCTTCCCCATGCTATTTTTCAAATTATCTTAGAGTTTCAAGTGTCATACCAGATTTGAGAAAACTAGGTAAACCCTCTTTGGCTCCATTACTTAATTCCTCCTAAAATATGAGGTACTTCAATTTAAATGTCCTGCACATTGAGAAACATAACAGGCAAAATAAGTAGACTGTGTGTGTGATTAAATGCTAACTAATGATATTTTATTGTTAATTCAAGAACCTATGTGACTTTAATTTCCAAGGTAAAAATGAATTTGCCTAAGTTCAGTGGGAATAAAAGGCACTTATTTGCTGATATGGTTTGGCTGTGTCCCCACCCAAATCTCATCTTGTAGTTCCCATAACCGCCATGTGTCATGGGAGGGACCCAGTGGGAGGTCATTTAATCATGGGGGCAATTACCCTCATGCTGTTCTCATGACAGTGAGTTCTCACGAGATCTGATGGCTTTATGAAGGGCCTTTCCCCTAGAGCTCAGCACTCCTCCTTGCTGCCACCATGTGAAGAAAGAGGTGTTTGCTTTCCCTTCCACAATGATTTTAAGTTTCCTGAGGCCTCCCAGCCATGCTGAACTATAAGTCAATTAAGCCTCTTTGTAAATTATCCAGTCTCAGGTATGTCTTTATTAGCAGCGTGAGAGAACAAACTAATACACTTGCATACTTTGCTATTTGCATAGTTGATTTATTACCTACTTTAAGTTTTCCTCAAATGCTAAAATCCCTGGTCCTTCTTGTGACAGCATGATGCAAATTCCAGAGGTAGCCCATACTGGCCACCAAATACAAACAGCAAGGATGTTTTGCAGGTTCAAGAAACCTGATCTTGGTAATAGTCACAATCCTGAGTTTGTCTTTAATTCTGATTACCCATGTCCTCATGAAGATGGTGGCATTGCTCAACCATGGCCTGCCTACTTCCATGACTCTGGTTGCTCACCTCACTGATGAGTTTCTCTACAAAACTTGAAGGTTTACGTTCTAGAATCGGAAGAAATGATAGGGGTCATCTCTATATACCAAGCTGTCTATTTTATAAATGAAAAATTGAGATTGGGGGATATAATTTGCCAAAGGTGACTCTATTTATAGCTTCAATTTTTGGTGCTAAGATTGCTGGAATAACGTGAGAAGTAAGTTGAGTGGAAGAGGATCAGGGCAGCTTCTCAAATTTGGGAAAGTCTAGATTAATAAGCAGATCAGTTGGGTGAGTTTTAATTCTGGTTCCATCCATTTCTAACCTTGAGGAATTCAATTAAATTCATGAATCTCCATTTTCTACTCTACAAGATAAGCAACCAAAGACTCTCAAAATCTCCAATAACCTTTAGCAAATAAGGAAAGTAAAATGTGTATTCATGATTGTTGAACAGAGAACAAAATTTGTGATAACTCCAAGACTGGAAGTGTGAGTTAGAATATAATAACAGCTAACTTTTATTAATCATTTACTATTTTCCAAATATGGTGGTAGATGCTCTATGTGCATTTTTTTATTTAATCATCTCAACTTTGAGATAGATTCTAATATTATGCTGATATTGCAGGGGAGGAATGGAGACTTAGGTTAAGTAACTGATTCAAGGTTTCTACCTATTAAGTGGGGCAATAAGGATTTTAGCCCAGGTTGTCTAACTCTAAAGCAATGCTTTAAATACTGCACTGCTCTTTGGATAACTCATTTTGCTGGCATGTTTTTCAACGAGTCACTTTTCTGGACTTTTTTCTCTGAGAACAAACACACTTCTCCATGACTCCTGATAAAATCCAATTCCTAGCTCTGCGGGCAGCCATTCACTCCACTTCCGTTCCCACTGGCATCTGTAAATTAGCCTCTGGTAATTATCTGTGTGGGAAGCAGCCGGCAGCACACAGAACATTGTAACTCTTGGTCAGCTTCCAACGTGGGAATTCAGCATTCCGGAGTCATAAATCAACTAACCATAGCCAACTTGAGGATGTGTTTGCTCAAGCTTTAAAAATAGGCTTAAATTCCATAGTGGTGGGCAAATACATCTTTTATTTACCTGAAATAGTAAATCCTCCATCCGAAAGAAAGAACAGGTGTTCACACCTTGCCCTCAAAGGCAATTGATTCCCACTCTGTTTGACCAGATGGTGAGTACAGTTTGGGAGCATCTGTCCTCTCTTGAGAATGTCTTGTCTCTAGTTCCAGAAGTCATATTCAGGGACTAGAAATGCTGCCTTAGAAATAGCTTTAAGTAATTCAAAAGTTAAGGTTTAGATGCCATAGCAGGAGAATAACTCCTCCTAAGAGGCCTAAAGTTTCAGAGTTCTATTTTGTTACATCACTGGACAGTGGAACACATTTTTTTATAGTGTTTGGTTTTAGAGGAACTGAAGCACATGGGGAAGATGAAACTTGAACTACCCAAAAGAATAGGGAATTTTGGGCTTACGTCAGGGGTGTCTGCAAACTATAGTATGTGGGCCGATCTGCCTGTGCCTGTTTTTAGTAAATAAAGATTTATTGTAACTCAGCCACATCCATTTGTTGGCATATTGCCTATGGCTGCTTTCATAGGGCACAGCAGAATTGAGCAGTTACAGCAGAGATTGTATAATACGTAAAGCCTAACATATTTATTATATGGCCCTTTACAGAAAAAGTTTGCTGACCACTGGCTTAAGGCATGGAGAATGGGAAAGTTCAATGTACTTACTTCTTTGGAAGTTTTTATAAGACTTTTTATCATTTTATCTTTAAAGGAAAAAGTACAAGTACTCAGATCAGGTTACCCATTTTACCTCATTTAAGAAACTGCAAAGTAGATATCTAGAGACCACATATCGAACTGGGCCAGCAGGAGTAAAGAGGAGAGTATCAACTGTTCTAAACGGCATCAATTCTATTAGCAGATGATCACAGTGCCTCTCCCATTAACAAGGAACAAAACTTCAAACTCTACCATCAAAACACTTCAATACTCCTGGTAGAGGTATCCCACAATAGCAAACTGTACTCATTGACTTAAGAAGGGAAGAGAAAGAAAGAAAGAAAGGGTGCCAGATATAATGGAAGACACATCTGAGGGCGCTGAAGACGTATTTATCTCATCACAATACCTAGGCCTGGCCATGTAATTCTCTTTAAAAGAGTGTGGAAATGGGCCAAGAAGAACCTAAACAAAAAGGTCTTGCTGGGTGTTCCCCTCAGTAGTATATTAGTATTAGATCATACCCTTTCTGTCTAATCACCTTTCTACATGGCTGTCCATACTTTGTTGAACCTAAGAATAAACAAGGACAATTTTTAAAAATTGAACTGCCATATTATCTAGCAATGCCACTACTGGGTATTTATCCAAAGGAAAAGAAATCAGTACATCCAAAGAAGAGCTGCACTCCCATGCTTATCCAAACACTGTTCACAATAGCAAACATATGGAATCAATGAACAGATAAAGAAAATATGGTATGTATACACAATTAAACATTATTCTGCCATAAAAAAATAAAATCACATCATTTGCAGTAACATGGATGAAACTGAAGGTAATTAAGTGAAATAATCTAGGCGCAGAAGGACATATATTACATGTTCTCACTAATATGTGGGAGCTAAAAGAAAGTTGATCTCATGGAGATAGAGAATAGAAAGATACCAGAGGCTAGGAAGGGTATGTGGCTGAGATTGAAGAGGCTGATTAGTGGGTGCAAACACACAGCTAGATAGAAGAAATAAGCTCCAATATTCTATAGCAGAGTAGTGTGACTACAGTTAGCAACAGTGTACTGTATATTTCAAAGTAGCTAGAATAGAGGACTTGAGATGTTATGTTACCAACACATAGAAATGATAAATACACAAGGTGATGGACACTCCAAATACCCTCACTTAGTCACTACACATTCTATGCACGTAGCAAATACTCACATGTAACCTGAGTCTCGCTCTGTTGCCCCGGCTGGAGTGCAGTAACGTGATCTAGGCTCACTGCAAGCTCCGCCTCCCGGGTTCACACCATTCTCCGGCCTCAGCCTCCCGAGTAGCTAGGACTACAGGGACCTGCCACTACGCCTGGCTAATTTTTTGTATTTTTAGTATTTTAGTATTTAGCGTTTTGTATATTTAGTATTTTGGTAGTGTTAGCCAGGATGGTCTCGATCTGACCTCATGATCCGCCCGCCTCGGCCGCCTAAAGTGCTAGGATTACAGGCATGAACCACCGCACCCAGCCCTCTTTTTCATTCTGAAGGCTCCCATGTCACCTAAAACTATGACCAAGTAAATTTGTATGCTTTTTTTAATTTCCTATTAAAAACTGTGGAAAAAAAAAAAGAAACCATGTAAAATGAATCTTCTCTGAGGGCTGAGATCAGACCCTAAAAGTAAAGAACAAAAAACATGATTATTTTGTCTAAGCAAGAGATGAAGAACAGACTTAAAGCGACAGCACTTAAAATAAATAAACCAGATCCTAAAATAAAAGATGGTTATAATTTTCTACTGAGAATCTAGTCTTCGACATTTATATTTCAAAATACCTCATTCTTTTTTATTCCTGAATGATCTTGGGACTCCACTGAGAAAGTAGCAACTTAAATTAGATTGGCAGGTGATTAAGGAAATGACCAAATTAATTTTTACCTTCAAAACGGTATCCCGGAAATTCTCAAATTTAAAAATTTATGGAAGCACAAATTGGTACTGCATGTAGACTTGGTGAACTGAAATTAGTCCTTTAAGCAACGAATGAGCGTATCTGACAGCCCAGTGCTCCCATCCCAAAATAGCTTTATAGTTCTCAGTTCACCTTCTACATATAGCAACATTGAAAAATTGATTATAAAAATAGTTCTCCAAGGAAAGCCACCTGCTAGTGCTAGTAGAAAAAAAAAAAAAAAAAAAAAAAAAAAAAAAAAAAAAAGATAGATAAAATAAAGAAGGCTAAGAAAATGATAGCTTTCTAAAGCCATAAAATAGAAGGCTATTTAAAATAGAATAGCCAATAGGCTACATGCTATAATGTGATAGTCATGAATGTGGGCATTTCAAAGTGCTATTAGCTATATCCAATGCTCATGGCAAATGAGGTATCAGGGCAGGGAGGGGTATAAAGAAGTCCAGTTATGGGACTTGTACTGTCTCATATATACATTGGTCTAAAATATCAATTAATTTAGCAGTAGGTTTTAAATGCCTCCTTGGTAGAGGAGGACCCTATTCATGAATATTAGATTCTAGAGGTGAATGTAACCATAAACCAAGTGCAGAGAGTGGGAGCAAGTACAATCTTCACATACTGTTATGTTGTGATACAGTGAATTTGAAAAGATTCAGCATATTTGACACTCAATAGTAAAGAAAAATTTAGTGTGGAGGCTTTAGGGGATAATATTGCAAAACAGTGAAAGATACAGTCCTTCTGGAAGATCAAATGAAGAGCAAATACCTGGAAGTTATCTACTACAGCGTCCAACAGGAAACTTCAGAGAACTATTTGGTATTCTCAATAAAATGTATTTTTAAATTTTCTACTATAGAATAATAGAGTACTGCTATCTGGAGAGAACAGGCCAGAATAAGAAATTTAAAATGTGATGAAAATGGTAAATTTGTAAAAAAAAAAAAAAAAAAAAAAAAAATAGATGAAATGAAAATGAAAAATGTAATGAGACACAGATGAACATGCAGGAGTTTAGGATTCTACTCTGAGAATTCACAGGGGCATACATGTCTGCTCATCAGTTTTCATTATTATTTGCATGTCTTTAGATGGAAATAGGTATACATTTTTAGGATATAAGCCAACCACTTGGTTATAGGGTATATGCACATTCGATGTTAATAAATACTGTCAAACAATTTCCAAAGTGGCTGTACTAATTTCCATTCCCATCAGCAGTGTATGAGAGTTCCAATTACCCCCATCCTTGATAACACTTGATTTTTACAGTAGCTACTTTTTCAAAACTAGAATTAATGTGTGTGTGTGTGTGTGTGTGTGTTTATTTGTATCAATTTCTGGTTTTAATTTGCATTTCTCTGATGCCTAGTAAATGTGACCAACATTTTATATGTTTCCTACCCCTTGGACATACTTTCCTGGGTTCACATCTCCCTCTTTCCCCCTCCACATAATAGGCTCCAGTGTATGATGTTCCCCTTCCAGAGTCCAAGTGATCTCATTGTTCAATTCCCATCTATGAGTGAGAACATGTGCTGTTTGGTTTTCTGTTCTTGCGATAGTTTGCTGAGAATGATGGTTTCCAGTTGCATCCATGTCCCTACAAAGGACACAAACTCGTCCTTTTTTATGGCTGCATAGTATTCCATGGTGTATATGTGCCACAGTTTCTTAATCCAGTCTGTCACTGATGGACATTTGGGTTGATTCCAAGTCTTTGCTATTGTGAATAGTGCTGCAATAAACATACATGTGCATGTGTCTTTATAGCAGCATGATTTATAATCCTTTGGGTATATACCCAGGAATGGGATGGCTGGGTCATATGGTACATCTAGTTCTAGATCCTTGAGGAATCGCCATACTGTTTTCCACAACGGTTGAACGAGTTTACAATCCCACCAACAGTGTAAAAGTGTTCCTATTTCTCCACATCCTCTCCAGCACCTGTTGTTTCCTGACTTTTTAATGATTGCCATTCTAACTGGTGTGAGATGGTATCTCATTGTGGTTTTGATTTGCATTTCTCTGATGGCCAGTGATGACGAGCATTTTTTCATGTGCCTGTTGGCTGTATGCATGTCTTCGTTTGAGAAATGGCTATTCATATCCTTTGCCCACTTTTTGATGGGGTTGTGTGTTTTTTTCTTGTAAATTTGTTTGAGTTCTTTGTAGGTTCTGGATATTAGCCCTTTGTCAGATGAGTAGATTGCAAAAATTTTCTCCCATTCTGTAGGTTGCCTATTTACTCTGATGGTAGTTTCTTTTGCTGTGCAGAAGCTCTTTAGTTTAATTAGATCCCATTTGTCAATTATGGCTTCTGTTGCCGTTGCTTTTGGTGTTTTAGACATGAAGTCCTTGCCCATGCCTATGTCCTGAATGGTATTACCTAGGTTTTCTTCTAGGGTTTTTATGGTATGAGGTCTAACATTTAAGTCTCTAATCCATCTTGAATTAATTTTCATATAAGGAGAAATAAAATCCTTTACAGACATGCTTAGAGATTTTGTCACCACCAGGCCTGCCCTACAAGAGATCCTGAAGGAAGCACTAAACGTGGAAAGGAACAACCGGTACCAGCCATTGCAAAAACATGCCAAAATGTAAAGAACATCGATGCTAGGAAGAAACTGCATCAACTAACAAGCAAAATAACCAGCTAATATCACAATGACAGGATCAAGTTCACACATAACAATATTAACCTTAAATGTAAATGGACTAAATGGTCCAATTAAAAGACACAGACTGGCAAATTGGATAAAGAGTCAAGACCCATCAGTTTGCTGTATTCAGGAGACCCATCTCACATGCAGAGATACACATAGGCTCAAAATAAAGGGATGGAGGAAGATCTACCAAGCAAATGGAGAACAAAAAAAAGCAGGGGTTGCAATACTAGTCTCTGATAAAACAGACTTTAAACCATCAAAGATCAAAAGAGACAAAGAAGGCCATTACATAATGGTAAAGGGATCAATTCAACAGGAAGAGCTAACTATCCTAAATATATATGCACCCAATACAGGAGCACCCAGATTCATAAAGCAAGTCCTTAAAGACTTACAAAGAGACTTAGACTCCCATACAATAATAATAGGAGTTCTTTATATATTATAAATACAAGTCCCATTCTGAAGCTTGCCTTTTCATTTTAATAATTTTGATGAACACAATTTATCAATTTTTGCTTATAATTGGACCTTTTTGTGTACCATTTTGAATACTATTTAAGAAATTTTTGCCTAGATTTCTTAGGCCAATTGTTTAGCATGTTTTCCCCCTCCCAGATGAAAATTGTCTATATTTTTTGTAAGAGCTTTATTATTTTATCTTGCCTATCAAGATCTATGATTCATCTAGAATTTATTTTTGTGCATCAAGAGTCAAGAGAGACTTTTCTATATTGATATCCAGTTGAACCAACACTATTAGCAATGAAAAACCTTTGACCATCAATATGGTCACCAATCAAATAACCACATATGTGAGTCATCATTGACATTTGTGTGATGTGGAATCTTCTTATCTACTGGTTCTGACCTAAGGCTAATTCCAGTGAATCTAGAACACTTAGTACAATCTTCAGATCACAGTGAAAGTTCATGGAAGCCATGTGACAAATGGAGTTACAACCTAAGTCCACCACACGGTTGGCCCAATGGGATGCTGAACCTATTCCTCAGATATTTTTTTAGTTTCTATGTATATGGTTGGAATAAACAATCAGCAGCTGAGAAAACATCCACATTGGCTTCCTAATACATTAAGAGTTATTATGCAAAGAAGAGCCAGTGTATCTCCCTCTCCCTACCAAAATATTAAACCAAAAGCAATATATCTTCATGGAAAATTCTGAATTTAATGCTACCATAAATAATTTGAAAGACACAGGATTGATGACTCCTGTCATACCACCATTTGAATTGCCATTTGGTCTATGCAAGAAAACAACTGGAGTTTAGGAGATAGCATTAAATCATTGATAACTAGGTGATGATTTTACTTGGAGCTGCTCTTCCAGATGTGGTCTCTTCACTGTGATCAAATCACAGTTAAAAAAAATAAACCCTATTACTTAGTAGCAGATATTCTGGTAAATGCTTTTTTCAATCCCATGAAACAAAAATTACCATAAATATTTTGGTTTTATTTTAAAATTTATTTTTAACTAATAAATAATAATTGTACATATTCATGGGGTACATAGTGATGTTTTGGTACATATATACTGATCAGATCAGGGTAATTAGTATATTCATCTATCATTTTTTTAAAAAAACATTTTTTCCTGATCCTCTCCTTTGTCCCAGCCTCCACCCTCCAATAGACCCCAGTGTGTGTTGTTCCACAATATGTGTCCATGTGGTCTCATCATTTAGCTCCCACTTATAAGTGAGAACATATCATATTTGGCTTTCTGTTCCTGTGTTACTTCGCTAAGGATAATGACCTCCAGCTCCTTTCATGTCTGCAAATGTCATGATCTCATAATTTTTTATGGCTGCACAGCATTCCATGGTGCATATGTACCACATTTTCTTTATCCAGTCTATCATTGATGGGCATTTAGGTTGATTCCATGTCTTAGCATTTAGCATTTTGTTTTCATTTGGTAGGGTCAGAAGCACAACTTTTCAAAAATTTGACACAATGATATCTCACCTCTCCAAAACCAAAGGCTTCACCATCCCATGTGACATTACACTGGTCTACTGTATCCTGCTAAATGAACCTGATAAGCAGGAAGTAGCAGACACCAAGATGCATGCCAACAGATGAAAAACAAATTCTTGAGGAATTGCTACACTGTCTTCCACAATGGTTGAACTAGTTTACACTCCCACCAACAGTGTAAAAGTGTTCCTATTTCTCCACATCTTCTCCAGCACCTGTTGTTTCCTGACTTTTTAATGATTGCCATTCTGACTGGTGTGAGATGGTATCTCATTGTGGTTTTGATTTGCATTTCTCTGATGGCGAGTGATGAGCATTTTTTCATGTGTCTGTTGGCTGCATAAATGTCTTCTTTTGAGAAGTGTCTGTTCATATCCTTTGCCCACTTTTTGATGAGGTTGTTTCATTTTTTCTTGCAAATTTGTTTGAGTTTCTGAATTTGTTTGTAGATTCTGGATATTAGCCCTTTGTCAGATGGGTAGATTGTAAAAATAACCATCATTCTGAGCAAACTATGTCAAGGACAGAAAACCAAACACCACATGTTCTCACTCATAGGTGGGAATTGAACAATGAGAGCACTTGGACACAGGGCGGGGAACATCACACACTGGGGCCTGTCATGGAGTGGGGGGATGGGGGGGATAGCATTAGGAGATATACCTAATGTAAATGATGAGTTGAGGGTGCAGCACACCAACATGGCACATGTATATATATGTAACAAACCTGCACGTTGTGCACATATACCCTAGAACTTAAATTTTAAAAAAAGAAAAAGAAAAACAAATTCAATGTAGAGGCTGGGTCAGTAAAGTTTCTAAGGAGTCCAATGGTCTGAGTCACACTAGAATATCCCCTTCAACATGAAAGGCAATTTGCTGCACATTAATCTCACCAACGGAGTATTGATCAATTTTTGTGGCCCACTTTAATTTTAAGAGAAACAGGTACCATACTTGGGTATGACATGCTGACCTATTTATTGAGTATTCTAAAAGACTGTCAAACATGAGTGGGCTCAGAGCAAGAGAAGGCTTGTTGTTCATTGTTCGTTGCAGAGCATGCCACTCTGCCATTTGAACTTATGACCCAGAAAGTCAGCAGTTCTCAGATTTGCACAATCAGAGTACTGTGTGAAAATTGTAGCAAGCCCCAGTAGAGTCCTCCTAGAGGATTTTGCTGTAATTATTCTTTTGATTAAAACTTTTTGGTGGCTACTGGACCTTGTAGAGAGTCAATGCTTCAGCATGGGCCATCCAATGAACACAAAAGTGGAGTTATCTATCCTGGACTGGGTATTAGCTGATCCTCTTAAGCCATAGTCTAGAGTGCCCAGCAAGACTCCATAATCAAGTGGAAGAGGCATATTATAAAATTGAATTCAAATAGATGTTAAGGCACAAAATATGAGTTTGCTTTCTATTCCCAGTGTGCATACTCCTACTGCAATGTCATGTTGCCAAAAACATGGGGTACACAGTGATATTTTGATACACATAATATCAAAACATAAGGAGGGCCCTACATTAAGTTGATTGAGAAGGAAAATATTTCCTGTTTTAGCAGATAACTCTGGATTATACAAGAGTAAATCAGAATTTCCAACAGCATGTTTTTGCCCACTCTATTCAAAAAGAAAAATGGTCTGAGGTGTGACTCTTTCTCATTTATTGGGAAATAGCTAAACTTTGTCCATATATATCTAGATAGATAGATAGATATGTTAAAGAGCTAATAGAGGAATTAATACCTGATTAACACAAAGCAAAAGGACATAAGACAGATAACACAAATAGAAAAATAGCAAAGTGATAGAACTAAGTATAACTGTATCAGTAATTGCATCAAGTGTAAATGGTCTAGATATCCCTAAAGACGGATTAATTTTAAAAAGGAAGACCTGTCTACTGTCTACAGGAAACACACTTCAAGCACAAAGGCATAAATAAATTGAATATAAAAGGATAGAATATCATACAAACACTAATCAAAAGAAAGCCAGAATGGCTATATTAATTTCAGAAAAAATCAACTTTAAGACAAGAAATATTATTAGATCCAAAAAGGAAATTTTATAATGATAAAAGGGTTAATAAATCAGGGAGATATAACAAATATAAAGGTATATGCCCCTAAGAGCTTTAATATACATGAAAGGAATAAAGTTAAAAAAAAAAGGGATAAATGGAGAATTCAAAACATTATTTTATAATATACCGCTTATAGTAATTGATCAAATGACTAGGCAAAATGTCATTAAAGATAAAAAAATATGAAAAACACTATCCACCACTTCAATTTAGTACTATAAATTAAAAGCCTTAAAAGTATACATTTTGATCAAATAATTACATTCCTAAGAATCTAAAGAATCAGAAATATGAACAAACCTGTAACACAAAATATCCGTCTAATTTCATTTCTAATGGTAAGAAATAGATATAACCTAAATTTCTTATTTTTGTTTTTTAGAGATGGGGGTCTCACTATATTGTCCAAGCTGGACCAGAACTCCTGGGCTCAAGTGATGCTCCCAGAGGTATCAGCCTCTCGAGTAGCTGGGTCCACAGGTGTACACCACTGTGCCTGGCTCTAAATTTTTAATAACACTGAATTTTAGGCATTGCAAATGATCATATGTATATACAAACACTAAAAATGTTTACAAAAATATGTTAACCTAAGTATTTTGTCTAACACTATCTGAGAAAAAGGTAAACTTTTAGCAACAGTCATAGGCAGGTAGTGGGGAGGTAAGGGAACTTTGACCTTCTGTAGTTTATATTTCTATATTAAAATTTCAAAATTAAATCTGTATGACTTTTTTAATCAGAAAAAAAGGTATTAAGAAAAAGCAAAATGTGAAAGTGAATACACAGAAGAATTAACTATGTAAAGCTTAGCTTGAATACATAAAGAATATGACCCCTTCCCTTAAGAAGCTTAGAACTGTGAGGGCAGCTGAGAGATACTCAAGTATACAGTGATTACAGCTGCCATGAAAGTACATGATGCGGCACCTGCCTGAGATTGGGATGGGAGCAGGTGAGCAGTATGTGGGAGGCTTTGGAGAAACAATCTTTACGGAAAAGCTAAGACAGAGAAAGTTACTCATTTGACCCATCTGCGGCATTTGGCTGTTGACAAATTCCTCCTCCTTAATTTCAAACACTCCTGGTTTCATCTTACATGTCTGACTACTTCTCTGTCTCTTTGATTCGCTCATCTTTTTCTACCTACCTTTAAATCTTGAAGTTCCTCAAAACTTGGTGTGGGAGATTCCAAAAACGGCTACAATGCTAAGTAAATACAGAGATGCTGAGGAAACTGAGATGGCATGGGAGGAGCCTAGAAACAGTATACAATTCTTTCCCCCTTTACAATTTTGAAGTTCTAGTTTATTATTATTATTATTATTATTATTATTATTTTGAGATGGAGTCTCATTCTGTTGCGCCAGCTGGAGTGCAATTTGTTATCACAACAATACGCAAACAGGCCAGAAGTGGTGGCTCATGCCTGTAATCCCAGCACTTTGGGAGGCTGAGGCAGGTAGATTACCTCAGGTCAGGAGTTCAAGACCAGCCTGGCCAACATGGTGAAACCCCATCTCTACTAAAAATACAAAAATTAGCCAGGCATGGTGGCGGGCACCTGTGATCTCAGCTACTCAGGAAGCTGAGGCAGGAGAATCGCTTGAAACTGGGAGGCAGAGGTTGCAGTGAGCCAAGATCATGCCACTGCACTCCAGCCTGGGAGACAGAGCCAGACTCCATCTCAAAAAAAAAAAAAAGTTTAAGAAATCAAGTAATATAAAACTAATCATGAAAAGAGGCATCTCTCCTCCACCCGTCTGTACCCCTCTTCTCCTCCACCATCCTCCCGGTGTATTTCTAGCCCAGCTGTAAACTAATCATGATATAGCGTTTCCATCATTAGTTGTGCATTAAGAAAAGTCTTGTAATTACATTTCTTTCTTGTCCCATTTTCTGGGTTTTGGAAAAAATTATTAATGCCTCTTCTTTTTTTTTTTTTTTTTTTTTTCCTAATTAGAAAGTCTCAGGATCTCCCACATGTTTGCAAATCCTTGTGAAAACTATTTTCTGGGTGGGCAAATGCATCAGATAATCATTTCTAAAACCACACCCTCTCCGTTTTAAATTTTCTATAGTTAGAGAATGATTTCTGACTCCTGAGGTGGGCAAGCGTGGTTGGCTGGCTTCTCAGGTAGGGAGGTGGGCACAGGACATGGCGTTAGAAGTCTAACAGAAACTTTCAGGTAATCCTCTCTGCTTTTAGTCCCATGACTTACCCTCATCCTCCATGGAGCCTGCTGCTACCAAATCCTGAACAGCTCTCAATTCTCATCAGCAGCGTTGGGTTTCTATCTTCCTCTGTTCTGCTTTCAGTCTTAAAAAAATGTATTTACATCTCCTGTCCATTATTGCCTCTTCTCTTTCTCTAAAATCTTATGGTTTGACTTATTTTACTATCAATTTAGTGAGAATCGGGAAGGGCAGAAAGAGGAATGTCTTCAGTCCATCATTGAACAGCACTCCTATCCTTACCTTTTTAATCAACTTGTACCCAAGTTACCTTTTCTTCTATACAATTCCTTTCTCAGCTACCCATGTACCTGTGTGTGCCCCTCCTAATCCATGTAGTCAAGTTCCCACTTCCCTTCTTCCCTCACCTGGCCGATCTTGATCTCCAATTAACCTTTTCCTGTGAAGTAACATCCTGGACATCAGACGCAGACAAGAAGAAACAAAGGAAACTTGAGAATATTTTGAATATGGTGGTGGTTCTCTGAGAAGCCATCTGGCTCCTTCCCTCAAGGAGAGGCCACTTCCCTAACTCAATGTCCTCAGGAAAAAGTCAGCCTTAGTAACTCACCCATCATCCCTTCATCATGCAGGGCTCCCAGGTCACAATGAGGTCCAGCCAAATGACCTGCAATGCATTCTTATTCCTGGAATGTTGACATCTCCCTGGTAACCATTTCCATGGGTTCTTGCTTGTTTTTGGGTTGCCATTTAATAGAGAATTGAAGGCTGCAAACTTTTCTGGAATTCTTACTGAAATTACTTTCTTTTGGAGACATTATACTAATCCCATTATATAGCAGGCTCAAATTTCTAAAAGGGTCCACATAGTACAAAATACCCACATGTATGCCTATCTTCTGTACCTATACTCACTCCTTGGGTGCCCTCATCCCATTTATGCTTTTACATGCCACCTCTATGCTGGTGGCTCACACATCTATTTCTAAAGTCCTGGCCTCAACATGTGTATATTTGACTGTCTACTCTACATTTCTACTTGGCTGTCGAATAGGTATCTCCTAACAATCAAAACCAAGCTCTCAGTGCAGCGAACTTTAGCTCTGGTAATCTTATCATTATTAGATTATAAAAGATTTTTAAAGTTATTTTATCTGTACATATCACCAGCATCTGACTGAGAAATTGACTGTATTTTGGTTTCTTAGCCATGGACTCATCAGGTATCCGTCTCATCAAGATATCTATCTTAGGACTGTTTTGGAGGTCTGGGCTTTTATGACCCCATGGTAGATCTCAGGGACTTTTGTTTAAAACAAAAAACACCAACAACAATAAAAGCAGGTTTTCTGAGCCATATTTGAAAATAGAAAAGGCTGCCAGGTATGGTGGCTCATGCCTGTAATCCCAGCACTTTGAGAGGCCGAGGCAGGCAGATTACCTGAGGTCAGGAGTTCAAGACCAGCCTGGCCAACATGGTGAAACCCTGTCTCTACAAAACATACAAAAATTAACTGGGAATGGTGGTGTATGCCTGTAATCCCAGCTACTTGAGAGGCTGAGGCAGGAGAATCACTTGAGCCTGGGAAGTGGAGGCTGCAGTGACCTGAGATCACGCCACTGCACTCCAGCCTAGGCCACAGAGCAAGACTCTGTCTCAAAAAAACAAAAAAGAAAGAAAAGAAAATAGAGAATGCTTAAAGAGTCGATGTGGGATGTGGAGGTGGAAGGATGGGAGGAAAAATGGTGAGTTCCTCAAGGGGTGTACATACCCCCAGCACTTGGAGATAAACAGAATATATTTAACCATTTATCTTAATTCTAAATATATATTTAAATATTAATATAAATTTCATTTAACATTGTTAAACAATAAAAGTTCTTTCTAAGTATAATTTTAAATGGCTGTTCTGTATCAATCTAATACAATTTACCTTCATCATTTCCTGTTCAGTGGATATTTAACTTGTTTCTATTTTTCACAGTTATGAATGATGCTATAATTAATATATTTTGTGGAAATCTGCATTTTGGATTATTTCCTTAGGATAGATTCTGAGAACTGGAAGTGCCAAATCACACAATATTAACAGTTTGAGAGTTTTCAATACATACAATCAAAGTGTAATACAAGCATGTAATTACAATGTAAAATTTAAACAAGTATGCTCAAGCATTAGACGTTTGCTGTTTGATAATTGCATACTTAAAACAATCTCAATATTTTATTTTACATTCATCTGATTATTTTTTTGTTGGGGGACAAGGTCTCACTCTAGCATCCAGATTGTAATGCAGTGGTGCAATCAGAGCTCACTGCAGCCTGGACCTCCCAGGTTTAGGCTATTCTGCTGCCTCAGCCTCCTGAGCAGCTCAAACTACAGGCGTGCGTGCCGCCATGCTCGGCTACATTTTTAATTTTTTTGTAGAAATGGGGTCTCGCTATTTTGACTAGGCTGGTCACAAACTCTTGGGCTCAAGTGATCCTCCCGCCTCAGCTTCCCAAAGTGCTGGGATTACAGCATGAGTCACCATTTGAGAGTAAAATTTTTAATGTTTCTTGGGTAGTTCTCTGAATTTTTCAGAACTTTCTCTTTTACTGAACTTGAGTCTTAATATATTTTTATTGATTTGTGTGATTTATTTATATACTAAACATGATATTCCCTTAGAGAGTTCTTAAAAATACTTTCCTTCTTTGTTATTGGTGTTTTACTTTGTATTGTTTTGTTTTAAATTTTTAAGTCTAAACAAGTTTTTAATTTTCTTTAGGTAAGAAATCACATCAATCTGTCTTCTCTTTCATTGTCTTTGGGCTAAATATCCTGTCCAAACTCTGGATCAGAAGACTATTCATTTTTATTTACATTTTGTTGTTTTTAAATGCAGTCTTTTAATCCATCAGAAAACAGGTGAGCATTTAGTAAAATAATTCTAAACAGACTATTTTCTAATTACTTTATAATCATTAAATAATCCTACCCTTTATTACTCATGTCATTTATCAGATAGTACATTTTATTGGTATCAAATTCTTCTTCTGAATTATTGTATCTACTTATCTGCCAGTACTGTGCAGATATAATTGCTATGCTTTATAATAGGTAATAAACATTTTCAGTACAATCCAGTAAGCTTGTTTCTGCCTCATTATATTTTTTCAGCATTTTTTTAATGTTGTTATATTTCACCTGTTTATTCTTCTAAGCCATACTAAAAAAATTGGCAATTTCCAAAAGCAAAAGGAAATCCAATTTAATTTTTATTGTAATTACATTAAAATTTTAAGTAAATTTGGGAAGAATTGACATTTCCACGTTAATCATGCTTTTCTTCAGAAATATTTTATGTGTCTACATCATTCAAATTCTTTTCTGTCTCTCAGATAAATTTCATCATTTTCTCCATAAAGATTCACAGGTTTCATTTTAGTGTTATTCATGGACATTTTCTCTTTTTTGTTGCTATTACAAACGGAATCTTTTTTTTATTTTAACTGCTAACTGGTTACTGCCACAGAAATTAGCCACAATAATTGTAACCACAAAAACTTTTAAAGTAAGTATTAGCAAATGCTCACTCATGTAAAGGAGAACAAAAATCTCTGTAAAATCCTTATTATGCATCTAACTTCAAGAGTTGTAATTTTCTGGTGAATCCTCTAAAATAAACTTTATATACCCCAGTGTAATTAAATAAGTTGATTTGTTCAATTATTTAAGCAATAAACTTTTGGATAAAGTATACTACTTACTAAACCAACCATTATTAGTTCGAATGGCTGACCTGGGATCATCAGTTTTGCCAATGATCAGATCACGGAGCCAGTTGTGTACTGAGATTTCTCCTAGTCTGTGATAATAAAGCCATGCAATCTGCTTAAGGAAGAAAGCTTAACTTTTTCTCCTCTCTAATGGGGAAATGCGGGGAAGAGGGCAGGTGTCCCCCTTGTTTGAAGGTGGTATGGTGTCTAAGAGACATGTGCCATACAGAAGAAAGGCCAGAATGTGTCCTTTTTCTAAGGGCACTTTTCCCATGAAAATGAAGTAATCTGGGCAGGCTGTCAATGACTGTCAATGGTTACATGTAACAAAATTTCAACTCAACCCAGCTTAAGACAAAAAAAAGCAATTTCTTGACTCGAATCACTGGGAAGCCCAACAGGAGACCAGGCACACTCAGCCTCCTCCTCTCTCTCCCAGCTTCATCTGCCTCCTCATTTTTCCTTCCTTTCTGCTTGTCTATGCTTCTTCCTTATTGGCTTCACTCTCCAATGGAGATAAATACAGTTTATCTCTAACCCTAAAACTCATGTGTCTTCTCATATATTTGCCATGTGTATTAGTCTGTTCTCATGCTGCTGATAAAGACATACCGGAGACTGGGTAATTTATAAAGGAAAGAGGTTTAATGGACTCACAGTTCCACACGGCTGGGGAGGCCTCACAATCATGGCAGAGGGCAAAGGAGAAGCAAAGTCACATCTTACACGGGAGCAGGAAAGAGGGCTTGTGCAGGGAAATCCCATTTATAAAACCATCAGATCTTGTGAGACTTATTCACTACCACCAGAATACTATGGGGGAAACTGCCCCCATGATTCCATCATCTCCACCTGGTCCCAGCCTCGACACGTGAGGATTATTACAATTCAAGGTGAGTTTTCGGTGGGGGACACAGCCAGACTATATTACCATGTACTTCTCATTTTCTCTGGTTAACATCTCATTAATACAATAGACCAATATGAAGTTCTGAACAATGTCCAGATAATCCAAGTCCCTTCAGACTGTATTACAACAGAGGGAAAGACAGCACAGTCCAGATGAAAGACCATAAATGCACACTGTTGTTCAATCCACAAAAATTAAAACTGGTTCTCAACTTTCTTCTTGATAATGGAAAGAATACATTCACCATACTGATAGCTGTAGACTATTTATCCAACACTATATTAATGTGTTCTAGCAAAAGTATATCAGGCATTGCAACCACAAATGATGCTACTGTGTGATTACATTTGTGGTAGTCCACCATCATCTACCAGAAATTATTTGGTTTGTGTAAGATTAAAACTGGTGAACTAAATGGAAATATGATGGGAGGACCACTTTCACCTTTTTTAAGTCTTTGCATAGGGGTATTAATCTCTGGAATATACCTAGCTTGCAGTATTTTTTTTTTATTTACTCTCCTGACCATGAAGTAAGACAGTTTCTAAGGCTTCCAGTTGGCCTCTCCAAATAACCTCTCCTCATAACCCAAAGACCAAGAAACCAATATGAGAATGCTACCAACTTCCATATATGTCCATTTAAGAAGGCTTTTCTTATTTTCTAATATAATCATTGAAAGTTAGAAATTCCACTCTTAGCATTACATCTTACAATTTTGATGTTGTGGTTTCATTACCATTCCATTTGAAACATTTCCTAACTTGCCTTGCAATTTCATTTGAAACACATAGATTCCTTCTAAGTGTTTCCATTCTAATTAATTATTTTGGAAAAGGGGAAATGACTACTGAGTGGGTTTGTGGATCCTTTCTGAGCTGGACTTGGCCAAGACTCCATTCATTACCTAGATCCCATATGCCATCATTCTGAGAGACATAATAATGCTTTTGGTCCCCAGATATCAATGTCAACTTGGACCCTGTGTCCGAGAGTCTTCAAAATGTTGAGGTATTCCACTTTACACAGTGTGGGGTTTTCCCAGTGCAGCACTACCTGAGTAAACAGCCGCCATCTTTTTGGAAAAGAACTTGGAAACTAATTAATGCATACACCTGCCATGGCACTTCTGCATGCTTCCTCACAGGAAAGACTTTCTCCTTCAGTCAGTGTCTGGGAAGTGACTCCATCCAAAAATTGGGCAAGAATAGTGAAATTTTATTGGGTTAACTGCTATTGGACTTCCTGATCATTCATCCTGCTTTATTTTTTTTTTGGTGAGACAGAGTCTCGCTATGCCACCCAGGCTGGAGTGCAGTGGTGTGATCTCGGCTCACTGCAACCTCTACCTCCTGGGTTCCAGTCATTCTCCAGCCTCAGCCTCCCGAGTAGCTGGGACTACAGGCACATGCCACCATGCCCAGTTAATTTTTGTATTTTTAATGGAGACGGGATTTTACCATGTTGGCCAGGATGGTCTCAAATTCCTGACATTGTGATCTGCCCATCTTGGCTTTCCAAAGTGCTAGGATTATAGGCATGAGCCACCACACCCGGCCCCTGATCATTCATCCTGATTTCTTTTGCTTATATATTAACAAATGAAGCAATACTCTTAGCAATGGTCATTTCTCTTTACCCTAGTAACATCATGTGCTATTAAACATTTCCATAGCTCTCTGAAGTTCAAGCCTGCCTGGCTACCATTCCAAGCCTGCTACTTATTGAGAGGTGAAGCCATCTGGACTTCCTGGGTAGAGTGGAGACTTGGAGAACTTTTCTGTCTTACAAGGGGATTGTAAAATGCACCAATCAGTGCTCTGTAGCTAGCAAGAGGTTTGTAAAATGCACCAGTCAGTGCTGTGTAAAAATTCACCAATCAATGCTCTGTAGGTAGAGGTTTGTAAAACGGACCAATCAGCACTCTGTAAAATGGACCAATCAGCAGGACACGGGTGGGGACAAATAAGGGAATAAAAGCTGGCTACCCCAGCCAGCAGCAGCCACCCCCGCCAGGCAACCAGCTGGGGTTTCCTTCCACACTGTGGAAGTTTTGTTTTTTTGCTCTTCACAATAAATCTTGTTGCTGCTCACTCTCTGGGTCCATGCCATCTTTTAGAGCTGTAACACCGCAAAGGTCTATGTCTCCATTCCTGAAGTCAGTGAGACCACGAACCCACCAGAAGGAACCAACTCTGCACACATTATTGCAATAATTGCACCCATTTCACTTTCAATGGGTAAGCAGTGCCACCTGGCCTCTATCACGAAGGGCAGTTCTGTAACAGTCTCCTGCTATCAGTTCTGACCTACAAAGCTCTCAACAGAGGCCATAGCTGATCCTTTTTTGAATCCTGTGATCTGAACCTTGGATCAGTCTTCAGGGTTGTCCCAGATTGAGGCAAGTTGGCCATGCCTTTGTACCCCTGAATTGACCAGTCATTGACTGCAGACTACACAAACATCCCCAGGAGAAAGTGTAACTTTTGGTGGAGCAGCTCACTTCAGCCCACAATTCCCAAAAAGAGAGGGAGCTGGGAGCTGGAAGCTGGGAGCTGTGACCAGCTAGCACTCCCAGTAGCTGGGAAAATGAGAGCCTTGGTACAGAAGCGGGGGATTTGAAAGTGCATGCCAGCATTTACCACAGCAGCATATATTTGAGGAATGGTTAAAAAAAAATAAAAAATAAAAAATAAACTATAGTTTTTAGAGGGTAGCAGAAAGAGAAACGCCTTTAAAAAAAAAAAAAAAATTGACCCTGTCTCTACTAAAAATGCAAAAAATTAGCCGGGCGTGGTGGCGGGCGCCTGTAGTTCCAGCTACTCTGGAGGCTGAGGCAGGAGAATGGCGTAAACCCGGGAGGCGGAGTTTGCAGTGAGCTGAGATCCGGCCACTGCACTCCAGCCTGGGCGACTGAGCGAGACTCCGTCTCAAAAAAAAAAAAAATTCGAATTACACTCTAGCTCAAGCCAGCTGAAGCCATTTTCATAGAGTTAACAAATAAACAAATTCAAGAGATTAGGGACATAGCTCCGAAGTAGTCACTGAGTAACTCCCAAGGCAGGAAATTTTCTGTGATATTGTGATTTATAACAAGAAATACACATTTGGTCTTCATCTAGGTTCCAAATTTCAGAAGTGATACTTGTCTTTTTATATGTTAATGAGATGACTGATGGTGGGGGTACCCTTGGTAGCCTCGGGATGAGGGTTGATTGCCAGGGGAGCCAACCAAGTGATTGGAGGGTTGGAAATTTCAGCCCCACCCCCTTACCCCCTGGGAGAGGAGAGGGGCTGAAGGATGAGTTGATCACCAATGGCCAATGATTTAATCAACCATGCCTATGCAATGAAGCCTCCATCAAAACCCAAAAGGTCAGTGCCAGGAGAGCTTCTGGGTTGCTGAACGTATCCATATTCCGGAAGAGTGGCGCACCCAGCTCCACAGGGACGGAAGCTCCTGTGTTCTAGACCCTTCTGAACCTCTCCTATGTATCTCATCTGGCTGTCCCTTTGTATTCTTTAATATATCCTTTGTAATAGCTCAGCAATAGTAAGTAGAGTGCTTCCCTGAGTTTTGAGCCACTCTAGCAAATGTAAAACTGAGGAAAGGGTTATGGGAACCTCCAATTTATAGTCAGTTGTCAGAATTTGCAATTGGCATGAGAAGTGGGAGGCAGCCTTGTGGGACAGATCCCTTAACCTGTGGGTTCTGACTTTCCAGGTAGATAGTGTCAGAGCTGAATCACACTGTAGGACACTCAGTTTCAGAGAATCAGTTGGTGTGGAAGAAAAACCCCACACATCCAGCTCTGTTTTGAGTGTGAGAGTAGCAAAAACAGTTTAGTTTCTCTTATCTCCTGGACCTTTTCTGGATACATTCTTTCACTTCAGCTTTATGAAGAACTAGGGTATTTGGATTGCACACTGGTGCCCTGAAAGTCCAAAGATGTCCACAGATGTATTTTGATTGGCACACAGTGTTTTCTAAAAATTGAATTTGTTGCAGTTAAAATCAGTACATCTTACAATAAAATATAATTGTTCATTTCTCTTGAAAAATTGCAGCTCTAGGAAAACTGGTCCAACAAGAGTACATTTTGAGGAGTAGGCTGCCCTCTCCCCAGTGTTATACTCAAAGGCCAGCACCCAGCCAAACTGGTCAGTCCCTGCTGGTGAAAGCTCTTTTGATTGCCCAGGGCATAACAGATCAGAGTTGGCAGAGGTTCAGGCTGCAGTGAGTTTGCACCACTGAGCAGCCAAGAGCCTGGAGTGTCTTTTTTTTTTTTATTTCCTAGGCTTGCAAAGCATCCCTAGTAGAATTTGCAAACACTTAGATCCATCTAATTCTTTAAAACCTCTAATCTCTAAAGGCCAACCATGTAAACAGACAGAGGCTGAGACAACATGCCAAGGGTTTAAAGAGAACTGATCACATTTTTGGACAGTCCACAATATCCTCCTTTAAATGTAGTAATAAACAGAAATTATGCTATATCCCATAATGCTGCCTTCTGGGCCAGATTTTTTTTTTTTAATTTCCCCCAGATTATCTCCCACCCTACCATTTAGTATTAAAAGGTGTTTTTTAAGAACTTTTTCATTTTAAATGTGAGCATCTTTATGAAACGAGGAGTAGGACAATCCTCCTGCTCAAAAGAAGGTTGTCACTGGATGCAAAGCATGCTGTGCCATTCAGATTCCTGAGATTCATAACTGTGCTGCATACTATGTATAGTTGACCAACGAGTTTTGAGTGACCACGTACTCAAATAGACAGCAAGCATCTTGCCAAAAGGAAATTTAAACGTTAAGAGCAATCACACCTAAATGACGAGGTAGCCAAGTAAGAAATGGCATGCAGAGATTCCCATCATTTAAAACTGGGATTGGGACACAGCCTCCTTAATGTGAACAGGGAAATTTGTGGTTACTTTTATTTTTAACAAAGCGCATTGGGTTTTCTTCCCTCATCAGAGAGAGGGACAAAATTCAAATCCTTGACCATGGTCTGAAACACACATCTCTTGAAATGAACAGCACTCAGAAAACAAACAGTGGCTCAGGCCTGTAATCCCAACACTTCAGGAAGCCAAGGTGGGAGGATCGTTTGAGACCAGGAGTTTGAGATCATCCAGGGAAAAATAATCAGAACCTCGTCTCTACAAAATTTTAAAAAATTAGCGGGGCATGGTGGTGCATGTCTGTAGTCCTAGCTACTGGGGAGACTAATACAGGAGGATCGCTTGAGCCCAGGAGTTCAAGGCTACAGTGAGCTATGACTGCACCACCGCACTCCTGGCTGGGTGACAAAGTGAGACCCTGTCTCTAAAAATAAATAAAAAGAAAAAAATAAAAACAAGCCATCAGGATCTTTATATACAAACCCCAAATGGTGACTAGTAAAGTCTTCATCCTAGGGGTTAGGTAGGTGTTTCCTAATAACCGTGTTTCTTTGGTACTAATGGATTTGGCTGATGCAAGCAGAACAAGGAGAAAGATGATGTGATGCCCTGGGAACACCAGGAAGGATCCCGACATTGGACACTTTCAATGGTAAGATGAACCCATCTCACTGGAGTCTTGTGGGAATGAGGTAATCAAAATTATGCTATGGCCTATTATGCATAGAAGGATGAACAGATGTTTTTGATCTCCTCGGAGAAGCCAGCACATAGGAAAGGGTGCACACAGCATGCAGTCTCATTTCTGCAGCCTTAATGTGCATCAGTGTCACTCGTGGAGCCAGTCTCTCAGGGTGGGGCCCAGGAATTCACATTTTTTGGCAAACAGCATAGGTGACTCAAATAGAGGTGGTCTATGGACCCTGTTTGCATAAACCTTGCATATAAGTGAACCAGAAGGAAGAACCTTCTAGAAGTTGGGAGCTAAATCTCTAGAGTTTTCCTAGTGACCTACACAGTGTCTGGAAAGCAGAGGAAAGGGATTTGAGACAAAGTGGCTTCTATTTTTTGAGACAGGGGTCTGGCTCTGTTCCTCAGGCTGGACTGCAGTGGCACCATCATGGCTCACCGCAGCCTTGAACTTCCTAGCCAAAGCGATCCTCCTGCCTGGACCTCCCAAAGCAGTGGGATTACAGGGGTGAGTCACCACGCCCAGCCTCAAAGTGGCTTTTTTAAGCATAAAACCTAATTGGCTACATCAGCAGGAGGCCAAGGAGTAAAAATTATCGTGGAAAGAGGTCCAGAGTAAGAATAATGTTGTTGCAGTTCTTGTGTCCCATCATTTCTGACAGAGTAAACTTCAACAAATCATGTTACTATTTGTGTTTCTTTGGACATGATTTTCTCCATGAATAAAATGAGATTAGCCTACAATTTTTAGGTGCCCGGTATTTTCTATTGCTTCCTAACAAATTACCACAAAATTAATGGCTTGTGTATTAGTCCGTTCTCGCACTTCCAGCAAAGACATACCTAAGACTGGGTAATTTATAAAGAAAAAGAGGTTTAATGGACTCACAGTTCCACATGACTAGGGAGGCCTCACAAGAATGGCAGAAGGCGAAGCAGGAGGAAAAGCATGTCCTACATGGTGGCAGGCAAGAGCGTGTGCAGGGGAACTACCCTTTATAAAACCATCAGATCTCATGAGACTTATTCACTATCACAAGTACAGCACAGGAAAGCCCACCGCCATGATTCAGTTACCTCCCACCAGATCCCTCCCACAATACATGGGTACTATGGAGCTACAATTCAAGATGAGATTTGGGTGGAGACACAGTCAAACCATATCAGCTTGAAACAGCAACAGTATATTATCTCACAGATTCTGGTGGCTAGAAGTCGGGGCTTGGCAAGGCTGGGTTATCTGTTCAGAGTCTTATTGAGCTGAAATCAAGGTATCAGCCTGGGCTGCCAACCTAAATTCTAATCTAGAGTTCAGGGTCTTCTTCTGTTATGGACTGAATTGTGTTCCCCCAAAACTCATACATTGAAACCCAGCTCCCAGGGTGACTTATATTTGGAAGTAGGACCTATAAAGAAAAGGACTGGTGTCCTTATATGAAGAGGCGGCAGCCGAATGTGTTATCCCAGCACTTTGGGAGGTTGAGTCAGGAGGATCACTTGAGACCAGGAAGAATTTGAGGTTACAGTGACCTATGATTGTACCACAACACTCCAGCCTGGGTGACAGAGTGAGACTCTGTCTCTAAATAAAATATAAATATTAATGCTTTTTAGAAATAAAAATAAAAAGAGGAGGTGATACCAAAAATAATCTCTCCCCCTTCACTCTCACATGCTGCATGCAGAGGAAAGGCTGCAGGAGGGCATAGCGAAATGGTGTCTGACTGCAAGCCAGGAGGAGAAGACTCACCAGAAATCAACACTGCCAGCACCTTGATTTTGTGCTTCCAGCCTCCAGAACTGTGAATAAACAAATGCCTGTTGTCCAGGCCACCCAGTCTATGGTATCTTGTTATGGCATCACAAGAGGACTAATACATCTTTGAAGCTCACATAGTTGTGGCATAATTCAGTTCCTTGTGGTTGTAAGACTGAGGTTGTTTCTGTGCTGGCTGTCAGTCAGGGGCTGCCCTCAACCCCTAGAAGGCACCTACAATCCTCACCAGGGTCCCTTGCATCTTCAAGTCAGCAGTGGAGAAACTCTCACACACTGAATCCTCTTGGTGCTTCACAACTTTGTCTTCCTCTGTCTCTGACCTCTAGATCTTGATCTAGATCTAGATTTAAAAAGCTTATGTGGTTAGGTAAGTCTCACCCTGATAATCTGTCCACTTTAAGGTCAGCTGATATGGGACCTTAATTACATCTGGACATCTCTCTCTAAGCAGTCCATACATTTGTGTTTAATTAAACCACAGGGAAGAGGTTTAATTCCTGCACCAGGGTGCAGGAATCTTGGGGGCCGTGTTAGAATTCTGCCTACCATATACCTTCCAAAAAAAATCAGCTAAGCTCTCATACTGTATAGTTTTATAATGTAAAGAAATTTCTTCATTTTTTATTTCATTTACAATGTCACATTTCTAGCAAACATAAGATTAGAAACTTTACAATGGTACTGTATAATATGTTTTTCTCCTCAAAAAAATAACATCTGTGGTCATTAGCTTTTTAAAAATTGTTTACTTTGTATTTTCGTGGGTATATAGGTGTATATATGTATGGGGTACAAGATGTATTGATACAGGCATGCAATATGAAATAAACACATCATGGAGAATGGGGCATCCATCCCCTCAAGCATTTATCCTTTGAGTTGCAAATAATCCCATCACACTCTTTAGGTTATTTTTAAATATATAGCTATTATTCACTATAGTCACCCTGATGTGCTATCAGATAGTAGGTCTTACTCATTCTTTCTAATTTTTTGTATCCACCAACCATTCCCACCTCCCCGACATCCCCTACTGTCCTTCCAGTCTCTGGTAACTACCCTTCTACTTTCTATAACCACAAGTTTAATTGTTTTGATTTTTAGATCCCACAAATAAATGAGAACATGCGACATTTGTCTTTCTGTGCCTGACTTATTTAACTTAATGATTTCCAGTTCCATCCATGTTGTTGCAAATGACTGGATCTCATTTGTTTTTCATGCCTGAATAGTACTGCATTGTATATATGTACCACATTTTCTTTATCCACACATCTGTTGATGGACACTTAGGTTGCTTCCAAATCTTAGCTGTTGCTTTTTTTTAAAGAGATTAAACAGAGTAGAGATTAAACATTAGTAGGGTTTTTTCCCTAAAACCTCAAAAATAAGCAGAGCAATACATTTGGTCTACTAATTTCTACCTTTAAAAGGATAAAACAGAAGATATTTAAAATCATTTGGTCCACTAGTTTTAAAATATTTCTTTAGCTGAGGTATTCTCTAATCAAGTGAAATCCTACATAGAACCCCAGGTAACAATTAGTCTGAAGTAAAAAATGGAGTCCCACTTGGTCCACAGTAAATATAGAAGCACATCTGTGCATAAAAATGATCTGAAAGTCACCAATTTAATTCTACTCCCCTGCTATACTGAGACTTTCAAGTGTAGAGACAGGATACACCTTGTCAAGAGAAGACTCTATTTTAAAATCAGAGGTAAAGTCAAACCTAGAACTCAGATTTCCCAAGTCTTGATTTCAATCATGTCCTTTGCAGTCACCATGTGTAGTAAACTCTGGTTCTTTCTCTGAATATTTCCCCCTCATCAGCTTTATGTATCCATCATATAATTATCGGAAAGGTAGATTAAGTCCACTTACAGAGAGAGAGCCTGATTATTTGAACCTAATCAAGGTAGTCCCTTTACAGTTAACTGGTTAAGGTAAACCAGACCTAAGCCACTGTGTAAATATCATTCCTTGGGCCAACATGATTGTGTCAGAAATTAGCATACGACCCCATACAGGCCATTTAGTCCTGAAAGGAACTTTACTGCCGAAGAAAATCCCTGGCTGAGTGCAGTGGCTCACGCCTGTAACCACAACAACTTTGGGAGGCTGAGTCAGGAAGAATTACTTGAGCCCAGGAGTTTGAGACCAGCCCAGGCAACATGGTGAATCTCTATCTCTACAAAAAATACAAAAAAATTAGCTGGGCATCGTGGCACACACCCATAGCCCCAGTCACCTGAGAGACTGAGGTAGGAGAATCACCTGAACCTGGGTGGTTGAGGCTGCAGTGAGCCATGACTGCACCACTGCACTCCAGCCTGGGCAACAGAAATAGACCCTGTCTAAAAACTGAAAGAAGAAAAAAAATTCCTCAGTCTCTTGAATCAATAAAAGCCAGTCCTCACGAAGATTGATGCTGAGCTTTGAAACATCTCAGTATCTAATTAGATTAAGGTAATCAGCCAGTCCTGCATGTCTTCCAGAAGCAAAAGTAAATCATCATGACCTGAGAAAGACAACATTGCCCAGCCTCAACTTTATTTTAATTTTTCATGCATCACATAGAGCATTCAACCTAAATTTGCTAGACATCAAATAGACAAGAATTGTCTGTAGTTAAGAAATAAACAGACAACAGAAACAGACCCATGGAAAACCCAGATATTTCACTTGTTAGACACAATTTTTTAAATAACTGTGGTTGATATATTCAATTTAATAAGGCACGATGGAAACTCTCACAACTGAAAAATATTTTAAAAATCAAATGAAAATTTTGAAACTGAAAACCACAATTATTTATATGACTCAGCTGAAGATAGAATTAATGACAAAAAGATAATGCATAAGAAAATATTTGGAATGGATTATAGAGAGAAAAAAACTGGAAAATACAAAGAGAGTTTAAGAAACCTAAGGGATATCATCAAAATGTGTAACAAATATAATTGGGCTTCCAGAATATGAGAGAACAATGGGAATTAAGTGATATTTTATGTCATCGTGCTAAGGATTTTCCAAAAATAATGAAAGACATCAATCCACATCAAAAGGAACTACAAACCCTAAGTAGGATAAATACAAAGAAAGTCATATCTAGGTACATCAAAGTAAAACTGCTGAAAATCAAAGGAGAAAATTTTTAAAGAAACTAAAGTTTAAAAAAAAAATTTCTGGGCACAGTGGCTCATGCCTGTAATCCCAGCACTTTGGGAGGCCGAGGTGGGCGGATCATGGGATCAGGAGATTGAGACCATCCTGGCTAACACGGTGAAACCCTGTCTCTACTAAAAATACAAAAAAAATTAGCCAGGTATGGTGGCATGCACCTGTAGTCCTAGCTACTCGGGAGGCTGAGGCAGGAGAATCTCTTGAACCCATGAGGTGGAGCTTACAGTGAGGCGAGATCGCACCACTGCACTCCAGCCTGGGTGACAGAGTGAGACTTCATCTCAAAAAAAAAAAAATTACCTTCAAAGGAAAAAGCTTGGACTAACTTTTCAAAAGAAAGAATGGAAGTCAAAAGATGATGGAATATCTTCAAGGTGCTCTAACGTAACATTTTATACACAATAAAAATACCTTTTAAAAGTGAAATTCAGTAAACTTATGTTTAAACAAATGAGAATTGAGAAATTTTACTACCAGCAGACCCATAAAACAGGAAAATAGAGAGGGAGAAAGAATGAATTGGAAAAATATAAAACAAATAAGATGATAGATTTTAACACAAATATTTAAGTAGTTATACTAAATTCACGCTGACTAAATATCCAACTACGAGTCAAACATTAGACATATAAACATAGATTTAAAAAACAAAATAAAACTTTTCTCTATACTCCTTATAAGAGACACATCCTAAGTATAAAGACATAGAAAGGCTTAAAATTCATGCTGACTAAATACTCCAACTGGGAGACAAGCATTAGACATATAAACATATAGATTTAAAAAACAAAATAAAACTTATCTCTATACTCCTTATAAGAGACACATCTTAAGTATAAAGACATAGAAAGGCTTAAAGCAAATGCTGTAATTAGATGCACTATGCAAATACTAACCAAAGGAGAGTTCGTATACCTATAGAAATACCATACGAAGGTGACATTCTAGCAACAAGCATAATTACAAGTGAAGCATAATTACAGGCATATAATAACAAAAAGACCATTTTAGCAGGAAGTTGTAACAATTTTAAATGTGTACACACCTATTGATATAACCTAAAAATAGATGCATAAAACCTTGACAGAACTAAAAGGAAGTAGACAAATACACAATCATGATGAGATTAACATACCTTGCTGAATCACTGATAGGACAAGCAAACAAAAAATAATCCAAGATAGAAAAATGTGAACACAATTACATGTATCTACTAATATAGAACACTGACCTTAGCAACTACAGAAAAATCATGGAGGACTTCCCAAAATTAAACATAAGCTGGGTCATAGAGCAAGTCTCAAAAATTTCGAAGGATTAAAATCAATATGTTCTCTGATCATAATGAAATTAAACTAGGACTCAATAACAGAAATGCAACTGGAAATTACTCAGTTTTTTCAAATTGAATAACACATTTCGAAATTACCCATGAGTCAAAGAAGAAATAACAAAGTTACAAAATACTTTTAGCTAAATTAATCATGTTCACAAAGATGCAAACATAATAAAAATTGTGACAAACAGCTAAAACCATACTTAGAAATAAATTTTTAGCCTTAAATAAATATCAGAAAATAAAAGAGACCAAAAAATCAATTATCTTATCCTTACAAGGACTCCAGCAATTGAACTTTGGGTCCACCCACATTTGATGTAACCTCATTTTGACTTAATTATATCTGCAAAGAACCTATTTCAACTAAGGTAATATTCACAGGTATGGGGGTTAAAACTTCCACTTATCATTTGGGGGAACATCATTCAACTCACAATACTTAATTGAAAATATGGCCTTTCTGTCACATTTGTGTATAGATTTAATGCTCTCTCAATCAAAATTGGGCCAGATTTGCTGTGGAAATTGACAAGATGATTTGATTATATGGAAATAAAAGGGCCAAGAATAATCAAGGCAATTTGAAAGAAGAAAAAGTCAAAGAGCTTACACACATTCTACAATGTCTAAAAAATGTTGACATGGACAAGCATTAGCAAGAATGGAAGCAAGTGGAGCCCTCATACGCTGCTGTTGGAAGGATAAATAGGAACTATCACTGTGGAAGATTGTTTGGTAATGAGATAACACAAAGAATTGAAAATCACACTTCAAAGATTCAGAGATCTTACCCCACCATCAACAAATAATCACAAGGATACAGGTAATTGTGAGACACAGGAAAAGCAAGGCAAGATGGTTGATTACCAACGCCACTCTCCAGTTGCTTACTTGTCATGGTAGGGGGCCTATAAGTAATGTGTACGTGGCATCGTGTTTACAAATGGAAGCTCTTTTGGTTATGAAACATCTATACTTTATATTCTAATAATTACATTGCTTGGTTGACATTTTCCTGGAATCTATGTTCTGTAAAGACATGCATTCCAGGTACATTCACAAAAAGCAACATAAACTGTTCTAGTATATCCTGCTAAAAAGCATTCCCTAGATAAGGACTCTGCCACTAGTAATTACCATTAAGGTATTTGCCAGGAGGTCTTTCATTAGTGCATTTACTAGATGATTTACCTGAGTCACTTTTCCTTTTTTCCCAGGCATCCTCAATACAGGGAGAAAATTGATTGCAGAATTGCTGCCAACTCTTTCCTTCCCAGGTAGAATTTACAAAAGCTGAACATATGCACAACCTAAATGCTCAGTATGTCCACTCCTATATTCTATTCAACAGTAATTTATTATATGGGCACCAAAACACATGT
The DNA here is from genome assembly GCF_024542745.1 of Macaca thibetana thibetana. Lineage (NCBI taxonomy): Eukaryota > Metazoa > Chordata > Mammalia > Primates > Cercopithecidae > Macaca > Macaca thibetana. Next base: position 112,245,536 of record NC_065585.1, read on the forward strand.
AGCATGCTTTACACAACAATCCCACTTGTGGTAGGCTAAACTGGAAGCAACACAAATGTCTATCAACAATAAAAAAGAAAAATAAATTGTGGTATATTCATAAATGGAACACTAAATAGCCATGCAAATTAATGAATTATTTCTATACCTAACAACATGGATGAATCTTGAAAACACAATCTTGAGTAAAAGAAACGAAGCATCAAGGAGTGCATACTATATTATACCGTTCAAATAAAGCACCCATGAAAGGCCAAATTAAACTATGGTGTTTTAAGTCAGGTGATGGTTACCTTTAAAGAGTATTAGCAACTTGTTAGGGGAATGGGGGAATGGTATGAGTTTCCAGGATGCTCATAATATTCCATTTCTTTATATGAGTGGTAGTTACATGAGTGGAATTTCACTTTGTAACAATTTATTGATCAGTATAGATATGATTTGTGTGTTTTTCTAATTAGGCTACCTAATTAGTCCAGGCTCACTCAGAACAATCTCCTTTTTGATTAACTCAAAGTCAACTGATTAGGAACCTCAATTACATCTCCAAAATTCTTCTACCTTTTCCACACAACGTAACATAATCAAAGGAGTGATATTGCATCATATTCGTAGATTTCCCTGCACTCAAGAGGAGGAGATTATACAAGATCATGGGTCACTGGGGATCACCTTGGAATCCTGCCAACCACAAGGGCCATGACTGGGAAAGGCCTCCAAGGGAATGAATTTTTTATGGGGAACTTGTAGAATGAATACAAGATTTCACCAGTATGATGGTTAATTTATGTGTCAGGTTGGCTGGGCTGCAGTGTCCAGATAAATGGCCAAACATTATTCTGGATGTTTCTGTGGCCGTGTTTTTTTTTTTTTTTTTTTTTTTTTTAAGCAATTAATGTGTAAATCAGTGGACATTGAGTAAAGGAGATTACCCTCCCTAATGTGGATGGGCATTATCCAATCAGTTGAAGGCCTGAATAGAACAAGACTAACTCCCTCAGACAAGAGGGAATTCTGCAGCAGATGGCCTTCAGATGGCAAAATCAACTCTTCCTTGGATCTCCAGCCTGTGCTGTAGATTTTGGACTTGTAAACCTTCATAATCACATGAGCCAATTCCTTAAAATACAACTTTCTATATACACATGTTGCTATAGCCTGATTGCTTCCTCCCAAAATGCAGAAGTTGAAACTTAATCACCAATATGATAGTATTAAGAGATGGGACAGAGCCCTCAGGAATGAGATTAATGATCTTATAGAAGAGATGCAAGGGAGCTGTTTGGTCCTTGTGCTCTCCTGTCCTTTCCACCATGTGATGACATGGCATTCATCCCTTCCGGAGGAGGCAGCAACAAGGCATCATTTTGAGAGCAGAGAGCAGCCCTCACAAGACATCAAATCTGTTGGTGCCTTGATCTTGGTCTTCCCAGCCTCCAGAACTGTGAGAAATAAATGTCTGTTTTTTATGAATTACCCAGTCTTAGGTATTTTGTTATGCAGCACAAATGTGCTAAGACACACACCCTATTGGTTCTGTTTCTCTGGAGAACCGTAATACAATCAGAAAACAAGTCAAGGGAAGGATTGTGGATGGACAGAACAGCAAATTCAGATACTAGAAGGTAAAAAGAAATATGGTTCTATTGCTTATAAAACAGCAGCGTTCAGTGTAGATGAAAAATAAGCATTCTATGGGGAGCCATGCTGTTATAAGATAGAGAGGTAGAGATAGGTTTTTGTCCACAGTTCCTGGTTCATAACTCCCATATCCCTTGCTACAGTCTTTTGTTATTATGTTGAGTGTATTAGGTCTCAGGAGCAGACCTCAGGAATCTCTTGGGCCTTCTTCTGCCTTCTTTTCACCTGCCCCAAGGCAGGACTCTAATCTTCCCCCAGCTTTCTGATTGTGGGTCTTAAGACCCTTCCCAAAGAGGGTCCTTCCTCATACTCTAAGGGAAAGAATGCTGACACCATGAAGCTTCCATAAAACTCCATGAGGGCTGGGTTTGGAGAGCTTCTAGACAGCTGAACACATGTAGATTCCTGGAGGGTAGTGCCCAGGGAGGGCATGGAAGCTCCAACGTTCCTTTCCCCATACCTCACCCCAGGCATCTCTTCATCTATATCCTTTGTCCTATTAATAAACCGGTAAACCTACGTAAGTGTTTCCCTGAGTTCTGTGAGCCACATCAGCAGATTAATTGAACCCAAAGAAGGGTCATGGGAACCCCAACTTTAAGCTGGTTGGTCAGAAGTTCCGGAGGCCTGGACTTGTAACTGGTACCTGGGAGGTGGTGGGGGGCAGTCTTGGGGACTGAGTTTCCAACCAGTGAGCTCCAACCTGTGCTGAATTGGAGGACGCCTAGCTGTGTCCACTGTGTGAGGTGTGGGGGGAAAACTCCCCTATATTTGGGTCACAGAAGTCTTCTTGTATTTTGATGATTGTTGTGGTGGTGGCGTGAGAGCAAAGGAAGACAAAGTTTGAGAAGGGTCTTCCCTACACCTTTCTCAAACAGCAGCAAAAAGATGGGCAACATGGAGAAAACACGACTCTACTAAAAATACAAAAATTGGACGGGCATGGTGGCGCATGCCTGTAGTCCCAACTACTTAGGAGCATGAGGCAGGAGAATTGCTTGAACCCAGGAAGCAGAGATTACAGTGAACAGAGATTGCACCACTGCACTCCAGCCTGGGCAACACCGTGAGACTGCCAGGGAAGGGAAATGAAGGGAAGGAGAGGGGAGGGGGCGGGAGGAGAGGGGAAGGGAGGGGGAGGGAGGGGAGGGGAGGGGAGGCTACGCAATTTAACCAGAGCTGAGTTATGGGGGATTTTGCCTCCAGACCAAAGAGCTTGGGCTTCATTATTTAGACCAGTGTTCCCCACCATTTGTCTCATCGTGAAAAATACAGAAAATAATATTTGAATAACAGAATGGAGAAAGTTGCTCCAGCTTCCCCAGAACCCACTCAGTTGCTCAGTTTGCTGAGAGTATCATTTTCTTTTCACCCGTAAGAGCCACCAGAAGTCCCAAAGTGCCTTGTACAGGGCTGGGAAGTCATGCCTTCAGCAACGACTAGCCTTTGGATGGGAAACGTTCCCCTCAAGGCAATGCCCAGGGAGTGGGGAATGGGCAGGGGGGCAGGGAATCAAACTCTAGAAAAGAATGTGAGGGATTGTTTTAAAAATATGTTCATCAAAAGGAGTCACGGGTTTGGAAAAATTGAGAAAGGTTACATTCGATATTTTTGCAGAAATATATAAATGCTTACTCAAATCTAAGTGAGGGGCGATAGCATCAAAGAAAGAGCAGAGGATTGAGCTCAGGAGAGCTCCTGCAGCCAGCCATCCATCGCTTCCTCCCCAAAGCCAAGCAGTGTCCCCGGCATAACGGGAGACAGTATCAGCTACTGGTTATGGAGCTCCTACTAAGTAGTCTGCACTGGGCATAGAGCTTGATGCAAGCTGTCTTAGCCTCCCAGCAACAACAGGAGGTAAATTATGATCGGTAGCAGCTTGTAGATGAGAAAACTCGTAAAGTAAGTTGTCCAAAAACACCAGCTAGTGAGTGACTTTGCTGGATTGAGGCTGCATTTGTCTGACCCCAGAGGTTGCATTCTTAAATCTGATGCCAAATCCCCACCAAATAATCCCAAGCACCAGCTGTGTGCCTCACAAGTCTAAAGGCTTGATGGCATCATTTCATTCATGCCTCCAGACAACTCCATGCACAGACAGCAGGGCTACATTACAGTTAAGAAGATAGAAAGCACCTTCCCCAAAGATGTAAGTGCCAAAATCAGACCTCAAATTCTGATCTCCCAAAAGTCAAAGTCTGAATTATTTCCATATTTAGAGTCTTCCTTTTTCAAGCGAGGAAAAAAATAAAAACCCAAATCTGGAGGCTACTAAGCAGACCTGGACTTGCTAATTACGAAGACAGAGTTCGTCCTATGTCTCCCTCCTTTCTCCACATCCTTCCTCACCTTTAGCCTTTTATCTTTCCCCATCCCAGACTCATTTCCTTGAAGCACCTATATGCAAAACAATTCATCTAATCCCAGCTACTGGGAAAGCTGAGGCAAGATCACTTGAGCCCAGGAGTCCAAGGCCGCAGTGAGCTATGATCACACCACTGCACTCTAGCCTGGGCAACAGAGTGAGACCCCCACCTCTAAAATATTAAAATTTACAATTTTTAAAAATCCATCTTTTACACCTTGGTATACACTTAAAACAATACCTTTCTAGGGATATTCAATTTTTTTTTTTTTTGAGACGGAGTCTTGCTCTGCCGCCCAGGCTGTAGTGCAGTGGCCGGATCCCAGCTCACTGCAAGCTCCGCCTCCCGGGTTCACGCCATTCTCCTGCCTCAGCCTCCCGAGCAGCTGGGACTACAGGCGCCCGCCACCTCGCCCGGCTGGGTTTTTGTATTTCTTTTAGTAGAGACGGGGTTTCACCATGTTAGCCAGGATGGTCTCGATTTCCTGACCTCGTGATCCGCCCGTCTCGGCCTCCCGGGATATTCAATTTTAAGCCTCATTCCAAACTGTGGAATAAACAGCCTCTTCCCTAGTTAGTTAGAGAATTTTAGGCAAAGGTAGGTAGAAATCGACAGGAAAGACTCCAGAAGTTTTGCCATCGATTGTCAACTCAGGTTTCTCTGGCTCTCTGCAATTGGCTAATAATTTTCTAAATAAAAATATTTAATAAACATTCATGACAGAAGTTTTGCTTTTTCATTATTTGTTTTCAGGACAATTGGGAATAATGAGAAAAAAAATATATTATCTAGTCTTCTGTGTTAGGGCTTCAACTCCCCCAATATCATTGAAATAGTCCTGAAACATTCACCAAAACAAAACCCAGTTATTCTGCGCTTGGACACAACTTAGGCCTGTGCTTTTTTCTACACTGGTACAAATTCTAGAAATTCTTCTAAACAGAGGAATGTTGGGTGTTCCTAGCTACCGTGGAAAAGATCAGCCTTCCAGAATGCTGGAATCTTTTCTTCTTGTTCTGCTTTAGAGACATTGTCATCATTGCCTTCAGCATGACTTGCCCTTACTGAGAGTCAGGCATTCAATGCACACAACCTTTCATCCTCACACGCCAGAGCAACCTCAGAAATTACGAATTAGCTCATTTTATAAGAAGGAATCTGAGACTCCTGCATCGAGAACCTGCCCCCTCTTCCACCTCACTCCAGACTAGGGGGCACATTAGATACAGGGCCCTCAGGGGAAAAAGCAACTTGCCTAATTAAGGAACAAAATTTGATCACTGTAGTTATCTGGCACCTGGTTGTCTAAATGAAGCTTTATTGACTGCTATCTCAAATCAAGTGTCCTGGAGGAGGAGGGCATAAAAAGGCACTAAGCTTGGGTAAGACACACATCACACAGTAAATGCCCAAACTGACTCTTCAAAACAAAGGGTAATTCTTTTTACGTTTCCATCCTCTCATGTATGCACAGAAGCTAATCTTTGCTTCTATTTCCTCCTTTTTATATTCTATTATATATTTACATGTCTTTATAGAATATATTTTTTCATTCTGTTTCCTTGTTACATCGCTTCCTTTTGATAACAATGTCAGAGAAGGAATCGTCTGGTGAGTTGGTTTGCGCATTTGTGAATTGAGCCTGCCCTCCAGTGGTGAACATAGAAACTGCAGACACACACAGGGCATGGTACGAGCTTAGGACATGATAGGTTACGCATGATTTTCCCACAGTCATTTCTCCTTGTCTCTGCTAATTTCAACTTCCAGCTCCAAGACAAGAAACCATTTCTGGAAAACAGTTCCTTTAATCCCAAAGTGCACTTACCTTTGACTTTGTTGAGAGGAAGAGAGAAAGCAAATGCAGAGTGGGGTTTAATGGGTAGAGATGTCGGTGGAGAGAGTCAGTGCCAAGTTTTAGGTTCCCCTTTCTGCCCTAAACCCCCCTGATATGGTTTGGCTGTGACCCACCCAGATCTCATCTCCAGTTGTAGCTCCCATAATTCCCACGTGTTGTGGGAGGAGCCCAGTGGGAGATAATTGAATCGTGAGGGTGGTTTCCCCCATACTGTTCTCGTGATAGTGAATAACTCTCACGAGATCTGATTTTTATAAGGTGAAACCCCTTTCACTTTGTTCTCATTCTTTCTTGTCTGCTGCCATATAAGATGTGCCTTTCCCCTTCCGCCGTGATTGTGAGGCCTCCCCTGCCATGTGGAGTTATGAGTCCATTAAACCTTTTTACTTTACAAATTACCCAGTCTCAGGTATGTCTTTATTAGCAGCATCAGAACCGACTAATAATACACCTCCTTTACTTCTGCTATCTCCACGCACCGAGGGTGTCAGCAGATGCCTGTCTGTCAAAACTTCCACCTACTGCCAAACTTTTCCCACCGCCAACCTCCACCTACCACTGCCAGTGCTGCCCAAACAGTCATTCCCTCACTCAATTCCTTGTAAGCACACAGAACTCAAATTCGCCAAACTCATTATCTTTTCCCAAAAACTCATTCCTTCGCTGGGGCTTGCTCTCTCAGCAAATGGTACCATCTAGTCAGCCCATGACCTAGATATCTCACTGTCCCTGGGCGCTCCCATCTGACCAGCATGAGTCCAGCCCAGGAACCACGTGACTGTCCCCAGTTTCCCCACACCTCTCTTTTGCCACTATTAGTAAAGCCCTAAATGCTCTTTCTGCCCCTATTCCTCTCCCATATGCATCCCTCACTCTGTTCTCTAGGTTCCTATCCAATTGACTTTGTGCAAATCTGTGTTCCTTCTTGACTTTTTTGGTGAACCATATTAGACAATGCAGCTAGGCATAATTTAAGGGGGGGAACAAACTATTTCTCACAATATGTATGAGATCAACCAAAAAAGTGAAAATGTAGGTGATAAATGTTTGTATGACATAGATGCATGTGTGTATGTGCTGTACATATGCACACACAGGCTCACACATAGGTGCCTCAGAGTGAAAAAGACCTTTCTTAAGATAATACAAATACAGAAGCCATAAGGAGAAGATCAATAAACTTGACTACAGACCAATTTTAAAATTTCATAAAGAAAAATTATATAATAAAGGTATGTGAGGGATTTCTTGGCCAAATATCAGAAGATACACCCTTTCCTTTGGTACATTTTAACATAAATATATGGCAATTAAAAAAAAACAGAATTCTGAAAGGCATCAGTCAAAATCTAGTATTCAAATGATAACTATCTAAGCAAATTATTATTAAGCAATAATCAGGTGTCACAAAAGCTGCTTTCTCAAACTTCTGCTCAGCGGGGCTCTTTTCATAGATCTGTCTGAATGATGGAGACCTCCTTGCCCCCAACTTAAGAAAGACCAACAGAAACGTCTGTCCACCACCCAAGCCCCAAGGATGAGAATGGTTTCTTCTTACCCAACAGTGAAGTTACCCAACCCCCTTTTAGATTCAAGTAGATAAGGAGGATGAGATGACATTATAGCTCTTCTTACTAGGCTCACTTAAACTTGAGCTTTGTTTATTTTCTAACAGGGATATTACAGAGTAGTAATTCCTCAACGAGCAAAAGACCTCAGAAATTTGGAGTATATCTTTTTCTTCTGTTATTTTCTCTTATAACTTGAGTAAATTTATTTTTCAGAATGAAATTGTTCAAGTTTTATTCTAAGAACGAAAAATGACAGTCTATGAAGACTGTCTCTCCAGGGAAAAAAAGACTGTCAAATGTATGATAAGGCAAAGAAATGTAAAAGGCCAATCCCGCATGCCCTGGCCATTCAGGATTTTTCCATAAAGAGTCTCCTCTCACAAATCCCAAATTGTCAGCTTGAATAACAACCTCTCCATGAGCCCTGAAGGCCCCAGGAGAGGTCTGACCTGACTTAACTACCCACAGACATAACACTGAGAAGTTAAAACACAAGAGAGCCCAGAACAGGGAAACCTTTGACACCAAACTCAAAGGACAAAGCTTAGTAAAAAGCTCTGTAGGAGCCGGGGACAGGAAACTATGCCACGCTTGAGCAGTGACCTCTGGGTAACTTAACCTCTCCTGACAGAAACACTTGATCCCAACAAGATGAGCCCCTCCACGAAAGCAGGAATGGTGGAGGAGAAATTCCCCTCATAACAGCAAAAATTACAATGGAGAAGGCTTCCCTTCACCACTGCCACCAGTAGCACCTCCCAGTTCTCTCACACATACACACACACACAGCCTTTCCTCTTTTACCTCAGCACCATAACAACCAAATTCAACATGGCTGCCTCTCTTAGGGGAGGAAGCCCACAGCATGTCAGGGAACTCTTGCTTCCTCTTTCAACCAACTTCTCCATCCATACCTAATCCTGATTCCTTGGGCTCATGTTGTTGAGATTTGTATACCTAAAGGCTCTGAAGTGACCTAAATTGAATGTTTACTAAATTAACTTCAAGGCCAAACTGCACACTGAGCCAAAACTCACCCTAGCTCTTTCCCATCTCAAATCATGCCCTGCTGCATGGTCTAATCTACCTCACCAAAAAGTTTGCAAGGAACACAAAGAACATTTTTAAACCCCCAAATCCTTCAGCAACTATATAACAAAATATACCAAATTGAAACAGTATGAAGCCCTCCAAGTCGTAAGTGGATAGAGAGAAATCAGGCTCCAGAAATAAGTCTTCTTACATATTATAGCTGAAAAAAAAATTAATCCCCAAACTTTCCCCCTCTCCAAAATTCTTATTCTGCTTAGCCTTAGACAGGGGGTCTCACACTGATGCCTCGGAGGGTCAGGCCTCTGTTTCAGGAGACACAGCCTGAAATGTCACAAAACAAGTGCCTTCATCACTTCCCAAGTTGAATTAACCAAACTCAAGTCTCTCCCTTAAACTATCCAAAGAATCAAAGTAAATAGAAAAATAAGACAGCAAGCCCTACCACCCCAGGCACAAACTGTAGAGAACACAAACAAGTAACCAAACCGCACCGTAGTTACTCCAAACAAATTATCTTCCCAAAATCTATTTAACACAATCCAGAATCACATTAGGAGAAATATACCATAAAAAGCTAACAGGGGCCAGGCACAGTGGCTCACACCTGTAATGCCAGCACTTTGGGAGGCTGAGGCAGGAAGATGACTTGAGCCCAGGAGTTCAAGACCAGTCTAGACAAGATGGAGAGATCCTAACTCTACAAAAAAAAAAAAAAAAAAAAAAAAGTTTAAAGCTAATTGTGATGGGATGCACATCTTTTGCGAGGAAGAATAATTCACCTGTACATACTGCATCCTCTCCCAGAAGGACATTTGAAACACCTCTGCCTTCTAACAAAATACATACTTTTTTTTTAAGGTGGTGCCTCCAAGTCTCCAGGTCCTCTCTGAAACTTCCCTGTCCCAGCAATGCCCACCTTATCTATTTTAAAGCTTTTTTTGTTTTTTGTTTTTTGTTTTTTTTTGAGACAGATCCTTGCTGTATCATCTAGGATGGAGTGCAGTGGCGCAATCTTGGCTCACTGCAACCTCCGCCTCCCAGGTTCAATCAATTCTCCCTGCCTCAGCCTCTCCAGTAGCTGGGATTAGTTACCCACCACCACGCCCAGCTAATTTTTGCACTTTTTAGTAGAGATGGCGTTTTGCCATGTTGGCCAGGCTGGCCTTGAACTCCTACCCTCAGGTAATCCTCACACCTCGGCGTACCAAAGTGCTGGGATTAGAGGTATGAGCCACCACGCTAGGCCTATTTTAAAGTCTTTTAATGTCCAGTTTCCCTTTCCCTTTGAGCCTTGTGTTCATGCCACCTTCATACCTAACTGGTTCAGAATTCAGACAGGGAACAGTGACATTGATAAATGGGATGGCCTTCAAACAACAATCTATTAGCCATGATAAGATCCCCCTTCCCAATCCCCATCTGTAAAGAAACACAGAGATGATATATTTCATATCTGTCTGACCTGCCTTATAAGCTCTCAACTTGTCTACTAAGAAAATTCTTTCCTTCCTCCAGCTCAATTAACAACCTTTCCTTAGTTTTCCTTTCGCTTCCCAAGTATTTCCATTCTAAAGTCAAACCCAAAGCCTGATTTTTAAACCGTTCTATTTCTCCTGCAGTTTCAAGACAAACGTGATTCTTCCATTTCCTTTCATTTCCTTCTAAGTTTTAGAGTTTAGAGTAATTCCAATGAATTTATTCTCGGCAGGGCATCGTGGCTCAGGCCTGTAATACCAGCACTTTGGGAGGCTGAGGAGAAAAGATTGCTTGAAGCCAGGAGTTCAAGACCAGCCTGGGCATCACAACAAGATGTTCTCTATACAAAAAAGAAAAACATTAGCCAGGCATGGTGGCAAGCACCTGTAGTCCTAGCTACTTGAGAGGCTGAGGTGGGAGGATCACTTGAGTCCAAGAGTTTGAGGCAGCAGTGAGCTATGATGGCACCACTGCACTCCAGCCTGGGCAACAGAGCAAGACTCTGCCTCTTAAAACAAAAAAGTTTAATTTTAATTTAAAAAAATTTACTCTCAACTTCAGCATAAAAAGATGAGGTAACCCCTACACTTCGATGACCTTCAGTGACCCTTGAGTTTATAACATTTGACACAAAACAATTGTAAAATGCAATGGTAACAGTAATTAAAGGAAATATGTGGGTTGTATGAGACCCAGCATCTCAAGGTGTAGTTTTTTGCTCCATAAATCAGTTTGTGCATAGGTTTTTCCTCTAGAACTGATGGATCTCTTAAGCATATTTATGGTGTCTCCCCTTAAAGAAAAGACCAATATCTTCCCTTTTTTTATTTCCACCGTTAAGCATAATATCCTACATGTCGAAAAGGCTGTGTGGGGTCAAGCGCGGTGGCTCACGCCTATAATCCCAGCACTTTGGGGAGGCTGAGGCAGGTAGATCACTTGAGTTCAGGAGTTCAAGACCAGCCTGGCCAACATGGCAAAACCTTGTCTCTACTAAAAATACAAAAATTAGCCAGGTATGGTGGCAGGTACCTGTAATCCCAGCTACTCGGGAGGCTGAGACAGGAGAATTGCTTGAACCCAGAAGGCAGGTTGCAGTGAGCCAAGGCCATGGCCACTGCACTCCAGACTTGGTGACAGACTGAGACAAAATCTAAAAAAAAAAAAAAAAAAAAAAAAAAAGGCTCTGTGGACCAAGCATGGCAGCTCAAAGCAGGACTACAGGTGTGAGCCGCCACACCAAGTCCACAGCACTTTGGGAGGCTGAGGGAGGAGGATCACTTGAGTACAGGAGGTTGAGGCTGAAGTGAGCTATGATAGTGCCACTGTGCTTCAGCCAGGGTGACAGAGCAAGGCCCCGTCTCAAAAAAATAAAACGGGAAGAAGAAAGGGCTCCGTGACTTGGGAGGCACCCCTATGCCTCCTAACAACAACTGAAATCTGAGCCCTATATTCTATTGTAACCAATTCTCCCTGCACTTGTCTCTGAGCCGAGAGCAGGGTCTGGTTTCTGCCCAGACAGTAAGTGGTTGCACAACTCGGGAGGGTGCTTTCACCTCAGCAGGACTCGCTTGCCTCAGGTGTAAAATGAGTGGATGGAACTTGAGCTATCTCCAACATCTCTTCCAGCTCTGTGTTGTCAGAAGAATTACTCTTCCATCTTTTAAAGAAGTGCGTTTTTTGTTTTGTTTTGTTTTGAAGAGTCTCGCTCTGTCACCAGGCTAGAGTGCAGTGGTGAGATCTCAGTTCACTGCAACCTCTGCCTCCCGGGTTCAAGCAATTCTCCTGCCTCACCATCCCGAGTAGCTGGGACTACAGGCGTTCACCACCAGACCCGCCTAATTTTTCTATTTTTAGTAGAGACAGGGTTTCACCATATTGGCCAGGCTGGTCTTGAACTCCTGACCTCAAGTGATCCACCTGCCTCGGCCTCCCAAAGTGCTAGGACTATAGGCATGAGCCACCGTACCCGACCAGAAGTGTGCATTTTGACAGTTAAGATATTATACCTGTGGGAAGAATATAAGTCATTGTGCAACTCACATAAGAACTAACTTATTGATTGTTCACGTAGTGCAGTTAGCAGAGCTTCAAAAAGTACGTATGTCATTAGACAGGGAAATATTGAGTTTAAAGTAGGAAAAAGTGGTGCATGAATCTACCCTTCACTAGAAGTGTGGGCAGGCAGCAGGCAGCCTGAGGTGCCCAGTGCTTCAGAAGACTTAGCCAAAGAGGCAGAGGCTCTCAGGGGAAGGTGACATGGAGACCTGGGCCATCCTCATGCTTGGCACAAGTCTACCAAGGGGCAGCCTTAGTTCAGCGAAGAAGAGGGAGTCGAACTATTTACCTCTGACATGACCCAGGAAACTAGCATTTGCAGATTCCCTTCCTTTTTTCTGTAGGTAGGTCAATAATTCTTTCATAACTGTGCTTTTCTGTCTTGGGTTCCTGCACTTTATTGGATCTGACTGTTGCCTTTAATAATTCAGCCCACAGTGGCATCCTCACACAGCTGGGTTCTCTCTAAGTGTTCTATAAATGTACATACTAATATCTATGAGGCTTCTCAGAACACATCTGCTTCCCTGGACCTTCAAACACCCCACCTTGGCGAGAATGCCCTCTCTTCCAATAAAGGACTAGGTGTCACGGCATTTCAAAATACAAGTCCTGGACACACACAGCACACTGTTGGTTCAGGATATCAAAGGGGCTACTGGGGAGAAAAGCTATTAGGGACAGCTGGTGGGCCTGATTCTATAAAAGCAGGGTTAATGGCACATTTATCCAACAGCTAAGATCAGGAATTAAACCTTAATACTCTATAAGAAGAGCAAACAGAAACTCGATCAGGCTTAAAGAAAAATTGTGTTTCACTGAGAAGTGAAAAATAAATCAATTCTTCAATCACATTCACAAAGTTTCCCAGGGAGAAACTCCAGTGGTTTTTTTCTCCTATAGGCCCAAATTGTACTCACTGTACTCAACATGCACAAACACACAGACATGGACACACACATTCACATACACACACACCTACAAAATATTTAAATCCCACCAATTTCATTTACATACTTAATTATACCAGTCAACACTTTAGCTGCTGATAAATGCACAAAGTTGTGTTTCAAATTTTTTTTTATTCTCTTTCTTCTTGCAACATTTCTTCTTGAGCACACTGAATGGTGTTTTTGGTTCGGTTTGGTTTGGTTTTTGGAGACAGTCTCTCTCTGTCACTCAGGCTGGAATGTAGTGAAGTGATCACGGCTCACTGCAGCCTCAACCTCTTGGCTCAAGTGATCCTCCCACCTCAGCCTCCTAAGTAGCTGGGACTACCAGTGCACTACCATACCCAGCTAATTTTTATATTTTTATACAGATTAGGCCTCATTCTGCTCCCCTGGCTGGTCTGGAACTCCTGGGCTCAACGATCCTCCTACCTCAGACTTCCAAAGTGCTAAGATGACAGGTGTGAGCCACTGTGCCCAGCTGAGTGGTGTTTTTTTAACCTCACTGAATACTCAAGTAATAGGTCTCTCATCTTCATCAATAAATCAGACCACATTTTTTCCATATAACCAATATGTCTCAATGTAGTGTCCTAGATCACTTCTTACAACCAAAAACTTCTCTCCAGAAGAGGTTTTCCATTAGCTTTAGACTCCATGTAGGGTTTTCCTAAAACTCTGATGGAAACTCCAAGACAAATATAGAAAGTGTCTTTCTCCATGTAGGAGATGGAGTCACTTGGAAGAGATACCTGTTAAATGAGAATCTTCATATGGAGGCTTTTACTGTGAGACGGGGAAAGGGAAAATGCTAAATACAACACTCTAAGAGCCCCTCAAAGCAATAAACCCTCTAACATAAAAAGTCACACAACCAGGCTGGACACAGTGGCTCACACCTGTAATCCCAGCACTTTGGGAGGCTGAAGCAGGCAGATCATGAGGTCAGGAGTTCGAGACCAGCCTGACCAACATGGTGAAACCCCATCTCTACTAAAAATACAAAAATTAGTCAGGCGTGGTGGCCATCACCTGTAATCCCAGCTACTCAGGAGGCTGAGGCAGGAGAATCACTTGATGCCAGAAGGCGGAGGTTGCAGTGAGCTAAGATCTCGCCACTGCACTCCAGCCTGGGTGACAGAGCAAGACTGTCTCAAACAAAGGTCACACGACCATGTGCAAATAACCAGAACGCACACAGAAATAATCCTACACCAACTCTTACCCAATCGCACATCCATCCACCACCTCAACTCCTTCCTCACGTCCCATCCAGTTGCAAAGACGTGACTGCCATCTGGTATGAAAAGACAATTATGATCTTGATTCCTCCTGGTACCTTCAGACAGCTGAGTTCCTTACATGTTTTCCATGAGTAACACAGAGATATCCATGGGCCTCTGCCAGTCACCCACAGGCAACTCCCTCAACCATTGCACATCAGTGCAAAACACTCAGGACTTGACTTCACTCACTTCCTAGTAAGCCAATCACATGCTAGAGGTAGGATCTTTAAGCCTGCTTATGAAAATAACACCACGGTTTGAACTATTCTTGGCTGAGGAGCCCAGGAAAAGTAACCTCCTTTATAACTTATTAACTAGTTAACATAAAACTTGCATTTTAGGTATCATAGGATTAGGTATAAAACAATGAAGTTAATATTTAAACATTGACGTTCTTACAATCATAAGTAGTCTGACCACCTTTTTAAAAAAAAAAAAAAAAAGTCCCTCAGGCTCGAACGCAGTGGCGCCATCATAGCTCACCACAGCCTTGAACCCCTGTCCTCAAGGAATCTTCCCACTCATACCCCGAACTAGCTTGGAGTACAGGTATATGCCACCATGCCTAACTACAGGGATTCACTACATTGTCCAGGCTGGTCTCAAATGCCTGGGCTCACGTGACCCACCCTCCTCAGCTTCCCGAAGTGCTGGAACTACAGGTATGAGCCACCACGCCCAGCCATTTCTTTTCTTTTGGCTTGTAAGTACACACCTTATCTTTTTACAAAATGAGTAGCAGACAAGAAGTAACTCTTAAGCTATATGTTAGTTATATCTGCATGCATGTAAATCAAGTTTCAAATAATGAAATCATTTTAGGTGATCTCACAAGGTTTTTTTTAAAAGCAAACACCTATAATTTGTGATACAATGATGCCCCTAAATTTATACCATTGATAAATTGCTATCTTTGCTAAGATGTTATTTTAAAGTGAAACCTGCTTGTATCAACTAAAAAATAAGAACTAATCACGAACTAGGACCTCTGACAACAAAAGAAAATTCATCTCTCTTATCCTCCACTGCTGGCAGTCATCTCAGAGAAAATGTTTTTGGATTTTAGGTGTAAGAAAATATAGGAAGATCAAAGCAGGAGGATCGCTTGAGACCAGGAGTTCCAGACCAGCCTGGGCAACATAGCAAGACCTTGTTTCCACAAAGAAAAACTTTTTAATTAGCTAGGTGTGGTGGCATCCAACTGTAATCCCAGCTACTGAGGAGGCTACAGCAGGAGGATCACTTGACCTAAGAAGTTCAAGGATGCAATGAGTTAGGATCACACCACTGCACTCCAGCCTGGGCAACACAGCAAGACCCTGTCTCAAAAAAAAAAAAAAAAGAAAAGAAAAGAAAGAAAGAAACTATAGGTAACTCTACTTTTTGCAACTAAAGATACAACAGGAACTTCCCCTGGAGAGCTTCATCATAGCAACACTCCACCAGCAGAAACACCCACCATTCTGAGCCTCAAGGAAACTGAGAAAGACCTGAAAGATAGTTCCCTCCTTGTTGCTGCAAAAGGCTAAAAAAAATAAAAATAGGCCGGGCACGGTGGCTCATGCTTGTAATCCCAGCACTTTGGGAGGCCGAGGCGGGCGGATCACAAGGTCAGGAGATCGAGACCACCCTGGCTAACACAGTGAAACCCCGTCTCTACTAAAAATACAAAATATTAGCCGGGCATGGTGGCGGGCGCCTGTAGTCCCAGCTACTTGGGAGGCTGAGGCAGGAGAATGGTGTGAACCCAGGAGGCGGAGGTTGCAGTGAGCCGAGATCGCGCCCCTGCACTCCAGCCTGGGCGACAGAGCCAGACTTTGTCTCAAAAAAAAAATTAATAAATAAAAAAATAAAAATATAAAGCAAAGTTCTGGATCACCCATCCTCACTTCTTTCTAAGGCCTCTTAAAAAGAAGCTTCTTAAGACGTTTGCCCAGTTTAAAACTTTTAATAGTAAATGTTATTTAAAGCTATTTTAGGCCAGGTGCAGTGACTCACACCTGTAATACCGGCACTTTGTGGGGCTAAGGCGATCATATTGCTTGAGCTGAAGAGTTCAAGACTAGCCTGGGCAGCATGGCAAAACCCCGTATCTATAGAATATACAAAAACTAGCCAGGTGTGGTGGCACATGCCTGTAGTCCCAGCTGCTTGGGAGGCTAAAGTGAGAGGATCACTTTGAGCCCAGGAGGTCAAGGCTGAGTGAGCCATGGTTGTGTCGCTGTACCCCAGCCTTGGCAACAGAGTAAGACCCTACTTCAAAAAATAGTAGTAAAATAAAAATAAAGCTATTTTAGAGCACCGTCAGAAGGAATAAAGCTACTGTTTTCACTGCTGCAACTGTCAGAGGCGTTCGAACCAGAGCGACTCCATTTTGAGTGAGGGCTAGGAAAATGAGACTGAGATTTGCTGGGCTGCGTTCCCAGAAAATCAGATATTCCTACTCTCTAGATGTTTATGGTTAAGGGGACAAATGTATAATGTTTACTAAAACAGACCCAGACTTGGGAGTGTCCAGATATTTCGATATCTGGAGAACAAAGGCATTCCTAATTTTGCTTTAAAGATAATATCGATTCTTATACAACACAGTAATTTAGAAAATTAATCCTTTATCACATCACCCTTGCATCAGAACACATCTCCCCATATATACGAGTATTGTACCTAAGGTGGAAGCGTTCCTCCTCTTACTTTCAGGTACGTTCTACTCTGTCTATGGAGTAGCTGTCCTTTCACCACCTTACTTCCTTAATAAACTTGCTTTGACTTTGCACTGCAGACTCACCTTGAATTCTTTCTTGTGTGAGATCCAAGAACCCCCTCTTGGGGTCTGGATCAGGTCCCCTTTCCTGTAACACAACTGCTGTTCTGAAGCAACAAGCAGGGGTAGCTGAAGGTGACCTCGAACCGTGTGTTGCTCGAGATCACAGGTTCTGGCTTTGTAAGGCATGGCATGTTAAACCTTACAGCAGATGGCCCGGGCAGTGTCACATCTGCTGAAGACTTTTCCAGTCATCAGTTCCGAGACCAAAGTGTCCATCCAAGAAATGTAAGTTCCAACGCTCTTGGGAAGTGAACCTTCTGGTGACCCTCAGCAGGTGCCAAAATGCACGTTTGTTCTGCAGACAGATTCTCTTCTCATTGCTTTCCTCATGACCTTACCAGGAGAGAGTTTTGAGTTTGGATTGATACATACAAGCTATTGAACAATCGGTGGATTTCAAAGACGTGGAGGTTGGTGACTTACCACTCTCTGAGAGAACATTAGTCTATGCTACATAAACACCCTGGAAAATAGGAGACATCCACAAAGAACCCCAAGAAACAAACATTAAAAGGCAGAAGCCTGCTTCTCCCCAAGAAGTGGGTACTTGTTTGAAAGACAGTGAGTCGTTCAGAAATAAAGATGACTTTCAGATGGAGCCTGAGGGGTTCCCCTGGAATCTGCTTTAAAAAGCTTAAGTGGGCCGGGCGCGGTGGCTCACACCTGTAATCCCAGCACTTTGGGAGGCCGAGGCGGGAGGATCACAAGGTCAGGAGATCAAGACCATCCTGGCTAACACGGTGAAACCCTCGTCTCTACTAAAAATACAAAAAAATTAGCCAGGTGTAGTGGCGGGCGCCTGTAGTCCCAGCTACTCGGGAGGCTGAGGCAGGATAATGGCCTGAAGCCGGGAGGCAGAGCTTGCAGTGAGCCAAGATCGCACCACTGCACTCCAGCCTGGGCAACCCAGCAAGACTCCGTCTCAAAAAAAAAAAAAAAAAAAAAAAAAAAAAAGCAAAAAAAAAAGAAAGCAAGCTTGAGAAGCTTGAGGGCCTTAAAAGTGGCCCCAGAAAGGGGAGTCAGTCACTCATTTTCTCATAGATTAAGCACAAGGAAAGCCCTGGCAGGCACCATTTATCATGACAAAAGGTAAGAAAGCCTCTGCTAATTACAGCCCTAGGAGGGAGGCAGCACTCCCTGCCTCTACACTGGGCTGTCACACAAGTGAATCAGCCTCTGCTGTAGCCACCCTGGGAGGCAGCTCAGGACCCCCGACACAGCACTATCTGGAATAGCCTAAGACCAAACGGTGATCAAAGTATGCCCCTCGTATCCCCACAAAGTGCTCTTTCCCTCCTGCTTTTGGCTCCTGAGCAGAAGCAGAACAATGGCTCCTCTCACCTGAGATACAGGGATTTTCTAGTTTGCCTTATTGCTAGGACATTTCCGGGGAAGAAAAAAAACATCACCTAACTTCCACCTCTCTACACTTCACAAGAACAGCTCCAATCCCAATCCACTTCTCTAGCCTGGAACTCACTCCTGAATTCCCAGTTCTCTCTCCTGTTTCCAAAGGCAGTCTCTTCTACATTGCTATCTGGATATCTTTTGGTGGGGGAGGGTTGTTGAGGTTTGTTTGTTTTGTTTTGTTTTTGTAGAGACAGGGTCTCCCTATGTTGCCCAGGCTGGCCTCAAACTCCCAGGCTCAAGTGATTGTCCGCCTCGGCCTCCCAAAGTGCTGAGACTACAGGCATGAGCCACTGCACATGCAGTCAAAAATCCACATGTAATTTTTGACTCTCCAAAAACCTAACTACTAGTAGTCTTACTAGAAGCCTTACCAATAACACGAACAGTCCATTAACATATTTTGTATGTTGTATGTATTATATACCATGTTCTTACAATAAAGCAAGCTAGAAAAAAAATGTTACTAAGAAAATCCTGAGAAAGAGAACATGTATTAGCATTCATTAAGTGGAAGTAATCATCCTAAAGGTCTTCATCCTCATCGTCTTCACATTGAGTATGCAGAAGAGGAACAGGAAGAGGGGTTGGTTTTGCTGTCTCCGGGTGACAGAGGCAGAAGGAAACTCAAGCAGGAGTGGACCCTCACAGCTCAAGCTTGTGTTGTTCAAGGGTCAAACCACTTATCATAAATCTGGAAGAAATTTGACACTGATTTCTACCAGGCAGGCCAGCACTTGACACCATGTTGCAGTTAGGGTCTAGGCTGGTTTTCTTCCACTTGTTCTATTATATTTACTCTCAGTCTTTCCCCATACCAATTGAGCTCAGGAGATTGACCCCATGAGACAACATCAATGGGATCCTTTGCCTTCTGGCTTGTGAGAGGACGAGACCAATGGAAGGCACTGGGGAGTAATAGGGGAGAGGAATAAAGTTAACGGGTTTGTCACATGTTCTCACTCATAAGTAGGAGTTAAACTATGAAAACACATGGACAGAGGGAGGGGAACATCACATACCGGGGCCTGTCGGGGGATGGAGGGCAAGGGGAGGGAGAGCATTAGGATAAATACCTAATGCATGTGGGGCTTAAAACCTAGATGATGGGTTGATAGGTGCAGCAAACCACCATGGCACATGTATACCTATGTAACAAGCCTGCATATTCAGCACATGTATCCCAGAACTTAAAGTAAAATTAAATAAAATTTAAAAAAGAAAGATGGACAAAGGGCCCTAGGCAGTTAATTAGCACAAATAAAATACACACTGCCAATAAACAAAGAAATAAAGAAAGAAAGAAAGAGAAAGAGAGAGAGAGAGAAAGAAAGAAAGAAAGAGAGAGAGAGAGAGAGAGAGAGAGAGAGGGAGGGAGGGAGGGAGGGAGAAGAAAAGAAAGAAAGAGAAAGAAAAAAGGGAGGGGAGGCAGAAAGGAAGGAAGGAAAAGAGAGGAAAAAACAAAAATGAGAAAGGTCAGAGGGTTTATTTTTCCTGCTCCCTCCTTTGAGTAGCTTCCTCCTCCTCCCAAAGGCCAGTCTTTGACAGGCAGGTGTCTGCCCAGAGCTTCCCTCTCCAGATCCAGGACCATCCTCCCCTTGCCTTTTCTAGCCGGTGCTGTCAACTCCCCACAGTTACTAACCCGCAGTCCCTTATTAGCATCAGCTAGCTTCCTCAAACCTTACCTGCACCTCTAGACATAGTCCCCTATTAAATCCTCTTCCAAATAACTAGTTTGGACATGCCATTTATCTCTTGACAGGACCCTGACTGATAGAGTTATTGTTGCCTGGAGTGAAACCAGGAAAAAGACTTTCAAAACGGGATTCTGGGTTGAGCTTATCATACATATTTGAGAAGCTTGCAAATAACCTCCTTGTTAACCTCCTAGTTAAAAGGAAGTAGGGTTCTAGTAACCCATGGCATGTGTTGTCATCACCATTACTCAGATTATCACAGGTAGGGATGGGATGAACTGCAGGCAGGAGGCAAGTTGCTGAAAAATAAACTGTCTGGGATATATCATTGCTATGGCAACAATAGTACTTATAAAACATGTAGGGCTCATTATAAAGATTATGGGGGCCAGCTGGCTTTTTCTGATTTCCCTAGAGAGGATATCTAGGGGAAAGAAGAAGCTGGAGTTGGTAATCACTCAACTCAAAACAAACAGATAACCAGGCCAGGCACGGTGACTCACACCTGTAATCCCAACACCTTGGGAAGGCAGGAGGGTCACTTGATCCCAGGAGTTCAAAACCAGCCTAGGCAACATAGACCCTGGCACTACAAAAAAATAAAAATAAAAATGTTTTTAATTAGTCAGGTGTGGTGGTGCACACCTGTGGTCCCAGCTATTCAGGAGGCTGAAGTGGGAGGATTGTTTGAGCCCAAGAATTTGAGGCTGCAGTGAGCCATGATTGTACCACTGCACTCCATCTGGGTGACAGAGCGAGACTGTCTCAGTAGGAAGGGAGGGAGGGAGGGAGGGAGGGAGAGATGGATGTATGGATGGATGTTGGTTAAGAGTCCTTTGTCTTACCCTGTAACAGAATGAATAGCTGAGGCCTGAGAACAAGCCTGTTTTTAGGAGATGTAGAGTTGAAAAACCCACTAAGTGCTTAGCACTATAATGTCTGTTCACCAAGATAAGGGTATTGGCTGGTGATGAAGGAGGGGGAGCCTGAGATAGGGAGGAGGTTGTCTAAGCAATCAGAAATGAGGTTGAGTGCTTTGAACTCCCAGATCTTTTTGAAACTTCCTTAAAAGTGGAATCAATCCCTCCCCACTCTGAGTTTCGCTGCCTTTTTCCTGGGAGAGAAAAAAAAAATTCAATGATAGTACCAGGGGTAGTTGCTTCAAAAATGAATGTTTCTTATGCTCAGGACCACACCAGAGCGTCAACCATTCTTGTCTACAAATTCGTGATGAGAGTTTGATCCTAACAGAGACAAGACAAAGAAGTGCAATGTCTCCTACAGGATTCTGAAGGGTATGTATGGGAGTGATTTGAAGGGCATGGCACCAAGAAACTGAAATATATAAAGCTGGTCAGACTGCATGTATTGATATGGGTACATGTAACCCAGAATTAGAATTGAATAAACTGGTTTCAGTGCCAGGGAGTACTGTTACCAATCTATTGGATTGGTTAACTGAAGCCTGGACTCAACAGTGAGAAGGAGTCAGTGAGGTTAACATGCTAAAAATCCTCTGGTTTACTGTAGAAGAAGGAATCCAAAATCTCAGCGAGGTGGAGATGTTGAAACAGATCTTATATAAGCAACCTACATAGCCCCTCCTACCCTTACCCACTAGAAGGACCTGAGGACACTGCCTTCATCAAGACATTAGGAAATTAAGTAATTCATTGATGAGAGGGGAAGACATTTGTTGGTGGGAAAGGCAGTAATCAGCATCTTTTAAAGATCTGCAGCAGCTCTTCTCCATAAGCCGATGATGATAGAGGGAAATGCTGCAGAAGAACCAATGCTCCCTGGCTTTGGTGGGGAAAATGGGACCCCAGTGTACTGGAGGACAGGTGGCAACCCTGACCACCACAGGCGAGGGGGGCACAATGATCACTAAAGCCACAAGAACTAAGTTGTTATCAGAGGATTTAGACTCGCAGGATTCTGGGGTTGTCTAATAGATCGTGGAATCCCTGTCAACGAAAGGGGTGGACAGACTACAAGGATGCTGCTTGGTAATTATAAATGGAAAAATTCCAGGTCTGCTGGGCAGAAACCTCACTCTAGCTGCTGCAGAAAGGAATTCACGGCCTCTTAACCAGTTTCCACACCTAAGCAAGTTCACCTGGTTGGCCCAATGGCTCACACTTGTAATCTCTGTGTTTTGGGAGGCCGAGGGGCAGGAGGATCAGTTGGGCCCAGGAGTTTGAGGCTGCAGTGAGCTTTGGTTACATCACTGCACTCCAGCCTGGGCAAGAGAGGGAGACCGTGACTCTAAAAAACAAATACATAGTATATACACCCAAAACTCTTTGACTGAGCAAGAACTTTGAGGAAGGATCCTGCAATGCAGCCACAGAGGTTCACCCTAAATCATCCCCCAGAGGGTCCTACTGCCATTTAAGAGAATATCTGGATATTGCGGAGAGTGAAATACCTGACCTTCTGCATTGTTAGATACTGGCTGTGAAGACCAGAGACCCATTCTATCTACAGTCATTTCCCTAACCCCAGAATGTAGACTGGGAATAGATATATTTAGCAATTGGTAGACTGCCTACTTTGCTCCTCTGGTCTGCAAAGTGAGGGCTATTTTGGTAGGAAGGGCAGATGGAAACTTCTGGAACTGCTTCAGCCTTTACTGAGATAATAAACCAAACACAATGCTACATCCCCATAATTGCAGCAATAATTGCTGCCATCAAATATTTGAGAAATACAGTGATAATTTCATTGTTGTTTTGCTTTTAAAAAAATTACAAAAAACACATACCATAATTTACCATCTTACCCAATTTTAAGCACAGTTAAGTCATGTTATGTAGATTCACATTGTGTGACGGATCTCCAGAACATTTTCATCTTGCAAAACTCAAAGTCTATACCCATAAACAACAACTCCCTATTTCCCCCTTTTCCCAGTCCCTGGAAACCACCATTCTACTTTGTTTCTGTGAACTTGACTACTTTAGACACCCAGGGTGATAATTTTCAACACAACACCATTAAATGCATCTGTTTTCCCAATGCCAAAGCCAGCAAGGGCACAAAGATGACTACAGACTGTCACAAACAGCAGCAGATGGTGACGCAAACCACTGCTGCAATCCAAATGTGGTATCTTCACTAGAGAAAAGTTACACAGCTCCTGGAAATTAGCGTGCACTTAGCAATTTTTTCCATCCTTATTAGCAATATAATCAGAGGTAGTTGCCTTCATATAGTAGAAAGAACAGTATACCTTTACTATCTAGCCTCAGGGCTGTATCTATTTATAGATAGATATAGATACCAATATTCAATAGACAGACAGGGAATAAAAAGACAAAGAAATTAAATGTGGAAAATACAATTTAGTAAAAAAACGAAAGGATCAAACAGGAGATCTAAATCAGAAAAATAGAAATTCTTTGTAAAAAAGGAAATAGAAAATAAATTATCTAGAAGTATTTTTTCAGATTAAAAAGCATGAATTTCTCAATTTAAAATATCCACAATTTTTCATCGACACCATGAATTTTTTAGGAAAACATACACTAAAGCGCATCATCATGAAATTTCAGAAGCCTGGGGATAAAGAGAAGATCTTAAAAGCCTCCAAAAGGACAAAACAGTTCTGTACACAGGATCAGTAATGAGGATGGTCTCAGACTTCTCAAAATCACTGAATGCTAGAAGGTAATGGAAACTTGTCTTCAAAATTCAAAATTTTCCTTCAAAATTAAGGAAAAAATAATTCTCATCCCTAGCCCCCAGTGTGGCTATGTTTGGGGATGCAGCCTCTAAGAAAGTAATTGAGGTTAAATGAGGTCATTTAGATAGAGCACTGATGTGACAGGATTAGTGTACTTCTAAGAAGAGACACCAGAGAGCTCACTCTTGCTATCTCTGTCCCTGTGTCCACTCATGGAAGAAAGGCTATGTGAGGACACAGCAAGAAGGCAGCCATCTGCAAGACAGTAAGAGAGCCCTCACCAGGAACAGAATCAGCTGGAACTTTGACCTTGGACTTCCAGCCTCCAGAACTGTGAGAAAATAAATAAATGTCTGTTGTTTAAAACACCCAGTCTGTGGTATTCTGTTAAGGCAGCCCGAGCTGACTAATCCAGAGTTGAAACTCATTCAAGTGTAAAAGTAGAATGAAAATATGTTCAAACATGCAAAATCTCAAATTAACCTGTGATATACCCTTTTACAAAAAGTTTCAGGGAGATGTGCTTGACCAAGTATAGCAGTAAACCAAGAAAGGGGAAGGCATGGAATCCAATTCAGGAAGAAGCAAAGGAAATTTCCACTGTGACAGTAGAAGGAAAACCAGTACTCAGACATCTTCTTGGAGAGAACTCATCCAGGTTGGGGCAGGGGAATCTGGGGCTACAGAATGAATGTCACCAGTGGGGGAAATGAAAAAAGAGAGAGAAGGGAGAGAGGAAAAAGGGAGGGTACGCGGGAAGGAGGGAGGGCAGGCAGGCAGGCTGGCCCACTACATTTTAATGTATTGTGGGGAAATTTATATTTTAACAGATACAGTTTGGGACTAAATTAAGTAGGTAAGGCCAAGCATGGTGGCTCACACCTGTAATCCCAGCACTTCAGGAGGCTGAGGTGGGCAGATCACTTGAGGTCAGGAGTTCAAGACCAGCCTGGCCAACATGGTGAAACCCCCTCTCTACTAAAAATACAAAAACTAGCTGGGGGTTTTCGTGGATGACTGTAATCCCAGCTATTCAGGAGGCTGAGGCAGGAGAATCTCTCAAACCCGGGAGGCAGAAGTTGCAGTGAGCCAAGATCATGCCACTGCACTCCTGGGTGACAGAGCGAGACTCCACCTCAAAATAATAATAATAATAATAATAAATTAAATAGGTAAATAGAAAGGTTAAAAATATAAAACAAATAGTATACTTAATCTATAGAAAGCAAAAAGTTGAATAAAAGTAAATGGAATTATAATACACTACAAGGTACAGCAAGGCAAAGCAATGGATACTATTTACATGGTCATCGTGACAAATATTGATTTATCAAACGTGTAGTAATATTGGTAGAATAGGGTGTTACATGTGTGGAGGGGCGGGGGGAAAGTGTAAAAGTATGAAATCCTACCTTCTATCATGGAAATTTGTGGGAAGATAGGAAGAAGAAATAGTGATGTCTATGCATTATTTAGAAATATGGGGTTAAATAGCAAAAAGAATAGCTAAAAGAGTGAAAAAGAGAAGGTAAGGTGGAAAGCAGTCGGGCCTTGCCAAATGTTTTAATTTACATACTCTCAGCTTTTTTTGTTTTTGAATGTAAAAATAATTATAACAGAGCACCAAAGAAAGAGAATCTTCCTTCAGAATTATCAAACAACAATTTTTAATGGTAGAATCTAATCCTTCCTCTTTAAGTTCTAACAGGAACAATGTAGTTGATGGCAATTTTCTAAAAAGAGTAACTCTTTGAGTCCCGATGATTCTTTTACTTAAATAAGCAAGAAGTTTAGCTTTTAGGATTTTTTATTTCAGATATTAAAACATCAGCACAAACACTTGTATTTTTTTTTAACGGGAAAAAAAGAAAAAGGAATTCCCTCTGGTGAATTGTATGGGTTTAAGGCCACAGATCAGGGGTGACAATAATATACACTTGGCCCTGCTATATATTGCTATCAGAAGGTATTACTCAAGGTCACCTATTCCAACACAAAATCTGAGGTTTTGGTTCCATGTCTAAAAATCCCACATTGTGAGACAATTTGGTTACTGAGGGGTATTTAATACAATCACTTTACCTTGAAGGATTCATCAAAAGCTGGTATTACTTTAATTTAGATGTCTTCTATTTCCCATTTATATTGGAAAGACTAAGGATATCATGATCATACTATACTGTATAGAAACATGGAACTCATGGTCCCATTTGTTTCTGTATTGAAAAAACACCTGCATTTTTTAATTTTATAAATACAAAGAATAAAATTACATCAAAATAGAATAAACAGTGTGCTTCATCCATGAAAACAACTTTTCTAAATCTGACATCTGGCTATGCCCACTACAACTATCTAATACAATCTATGTATCTTCCCCAAATTGGAAACCTAGAACACCATCCATCGACAATTTGTTAGAGTATAATCTCACTATTCTGCCACCCAGAATATTGGTCACAAGCTCAGTATCAAAGCATGATTTCATGGGGAATTGCTTGGTGATAAGAAGATCATTATTTCCTGATGATCAGAAACTAGATGCCAGGACAACATCACCTTTAATCCTCATAGAACGACAAACACTGAATTGTGCGGTGGCATTGTGCCAAACGCTTGCTTGGAAAGCTATAATAAGCAGCTACACAGAAGTCTTTATAATATCCATTTAACAAATTATTGATCAGCACATATTTGTTATAAACCTGATTCTGAAATATTTTTCTAAAAAATGTATAAACAACTTGCTCTGGGATACCATTCATGTATTTTCCCAAAGCTCTGCATGCTATGATAAATTCTTAGGCAGTAAGAGTTGGCCCAACTCACGGTACCATCCACTCTCAGCCAGTGAGCAATAGCACACACCATATTGCACCACTGAGTCAATGAGAGTGCTATCTGTGTCGTTATTCCATCTACTTTGTGTTCTAACAGTTTTGACTCATGACAAAAATTGTGCAAGAGGCAGTGCTCAACACTTCTGAAAGAAACAAAGGGAGACTATCATGGTGGATGTTAAAGAGGCAATTTTAGGCCAAGCATGGTGGCTTCTTCCTGTAATCCCAGTGCTGTGGGAGGATCTCGAGGCCAGGAGTTTAAGACTAGCCTGGGCAACATAGTAAGACTCCCATGTCTTCCAAAAATATATATCTCTGTATATATTTCCGGGTGCAGTGGTGTGTGCCTGTAGTCCCAGTTACTCAGGAGGCTGAGGTGAGAGGATCCCTTGAGCCCAGGAATTTGAGACTGCAGTGAGCTGTGTTCACACCACTGCACTACAGCCTGTGCAACAGAGAAAGGCATTGTCTATGGCGTGAAAAAAAAAAAAAAGAAGAAAATTCATTGCATCTTAAGTGCTTTCAAAGAAACAACAACAACAACAAAAAGAAAGATTGATATATAATCAGAGGTTGCTGAATGCCCTTTTACATTTGCAATGAATTATAATCATGACCATAGACTGACCAAAAATCATCAGCAGAGAATCAAGACTTGTCATGGTTTCACGGCTTCCAGAAAATTTGAAGCAGCCCGATGAGCTATTGCCAGTGAATGATGGAGGAAAAAATGCATCTCCACAGAGACCATGTTATAATAATCCTGTCTGCCACTGACCAGGTTAGTGCTACCAAATTCAAAACATTAATTTCCCACTACTCTCCAAAAGACAGATACCCAGACAGCAGTGTGAAGAGTGGATAAAGGGCGGCAAGAACTGGAGGCACGATTAACAGTTTGGCTGATTTTTAAAATGGATTTACAATAGGGCTTTTATTAATCACAAGAGATGAAGGTATGCTGCAGTAATAAACTCCAAAATCTCTGATTGAACAAGATAAGGATTAATTTCTTGCTCATGAAAAAGCCAAAGTGTGTTGAAGGTCACACCACTTAAAACTGATGCCTTCCAAGATCTATGCAAAGGGGAAAGAAGAGCTGGAAGAGTGAAGTAGATTACATCACATCCATGACATTCCAATAGCCCGTGCCCCACTGGCCTAACCAAAAAAGAGACTGGAAAATATAGTCCTCCTGTGAACACAGGAAGGAAAAATGGGGTTCATGAGCCTCCATCAGTCTGTATCACATTGATGTTGTTGAGGACATTATTCACTAAGTCAATGCACTGCTCTCTTTGTACATCTCAGTATCAGGAATGGGCAACTCATGTTTAGTAAGGGGACTTGCATTTTCCTTGAGAAGGAATCTAGCTCTGTCACCCAGGCTGGAGCGCAGTGGCACAATCTTGGCTCACTGCCACCTCCACCTCCCAGGTTCAAGCAATTCTCATGCCTCAGCCTCCAGAGTAGCTGGGACTATAGGCACCCACCAGCATGCCTGGCTAATTTTTTGTATTTTAGCAGAGACAACGTTTCACCATGTTGCCCAGGCTGGTGTCAAACTCCTGACCTCGAGTGATCTGTCTGCCTCGGCCTCTCAAAGTGCTGGGATTATAGGCCTGAGCCACCACGCCTGGCCTGGGACATGTATTTTAGCATATAATTTTACCCCAATATTCCTCTTTCTCTCCCTGCCTACCCCCAATTTATTCATAAAATGCTTTGTTCTCTTGCTCTTTATTTTTATAAACTATTTTAAGTTATTTGGGAATGAGGTTAAATATCAATGATTTTTTTTTTAAATATGCCAAACTGTTAATCCTGCCTCCATTCCTGTCACCCTTAATCCACTCTTCATACCGCTGTTCGGGTGACATTTTCTAAGAAGCACATTTTCTAGTAAGCTGTTCAACGGATGGCTCCCTACATAGTACAGGATCAAGTGTCAAGTCCTCAGCATGGCATTCCCAGTCCCGGTGATCCAGCATCAGCCTCCCCTTTCTACCCTTATCAACTGTCATTCCCAATTTTGAACCCTGTGCTTCATCCACACATGCACACAAATCTTCCCATGTTGTCTAGAGGTTGGAGTAAAAAAATCTTGCATTTTTTTAATTTTTAACTTCCAGGGTACATGTGCAGGATGTGCATGTTTGTTACATAAACGTGTGCCATGGTGGTTTGCTGCACCATCAACCCATCACCTAGGTATTACACCCCTCCATGCATTAGCTACTTTTTCTAATGCTCTTCCTCCCCCCACCCCAGCCTCCAACAGGCCCCGGTGTGTGTTGTTCCCTTCCCTGTGTCCATGTGTTCTCATTGTTCAGTTCCCACTTATAAGTAAGAACATGCAGTGTTTGGTTTTCTGTTCCTGCAAGGGTTTGCTGAGGATGATGGCTTCCAGCTCTATCCATGTCCCTGCAAAGGACATGATCTCTTTCCTTTTTATGGCTGCATAGTATTTCATGGTGGATATGTACCACATTTTCTTTATCCAGTCTATCAATGATGGGCATTGGGGTTGATTCCATGTCTTTGCTATTATGAATAGTGCTGCAATGAACAATGTGTGGATGTATCTTTGTGACAGAATAAATCTTGCAGTTCCTAATCATGACATGCAGTCATACCTCCACATTTGCCTATCATAATCTCTCTCCCTGGAGTACCCCCTTCTGCTTTTTTCCAACTTCAAGACTCATATCTCTACAAAGATTTTTTTTTCCAATGACTCTTCGCACTTTGACTACACCTCTAAGGTAGCCGCTAGCACGCTCTACTTGCTATTATGTGTCTAATAGACTTTTCTCCCATGCTAGACAGTGAGCTGCAAAGTCAATGGACAATATTGTATCCATCTTAGAGCCTAGCACAAAGAAACTGTTTAATACATGTCTGGGGGAATGAAAGAATGAATGAAATATAAATGAAGGGAATATATTTATAAAACCTTGAGGATAAAGTACCTGACCCGAGAATAAACCTTGAAGTAGTTGAGATTCAACCACTTGAAGTGCCATTTTGTTGTTTATAATAATCCCAAAAATATAAGAGAACCATTAGGGAGTTGTTACAAGTCGGTTAATCACAATGCTTTCAATGTATGTTCTGTTCAGCTCATTAATCTTGGTATTATCATTAGAAGAAAGCCGGCGTGTATGTGGTATGTCTCCAAGGGCAGGAAGGTGGCAAAGGGAGGTGAATCCGAGTGGGTGGAGGGAGGGGAAGGGTGGGAGGAGAAAAAGGTGGGAGGAGGACCAGGTGGGAGGGTGGCAGCTCACTCAGGACCCAGCGGGGCAGCACGATGAGGCGGGTGGCCCTGTTTCTGAACGGCAGCCCCAAGAACGGAAATATCCTCAGACAGATTCTAAGCCTCCTGAAGGATTGTTAGGATTCCACAGACTGGCTGACATTAAATGTTGGAGAGCGGTACTTTACAACTACATGGAGCACTTTAGTGAATAAAGAACCTGACAGTATGCTGGTCCATATGTTTAAGGACAAAGGTGTCTGGGAAATAAGCAAGATCATAGAGGAGCTTTCTTAATTGACTAAAGTCCTGAGTACTTTGAACCCATTTTGAACTACTTGCATCATGGACAGCTCGTTGTAAATGATGGCATTAATTTATTGGGTGTGTTAGAAGAAGCAAGATTTTTTGGTATTTACTCATTGATTGAACACCTAGAAGTGGCAATAAAGAATTCTTAACCACTGGAGGATCATTCACCAACATCCCGAAAGGAATTTGTCCGATTTTTGCTAGCAACTCCAACCAAGTCAGAACTGTGATGCCAGGGTTTGAACTTCAGTGGTGCTGATCTTTCTCGTTTGAACCTTCGATACATTAACTTCAAAATGGCCAATTTAAGCCGCTGCAATCTTGCACATGCAATTCTTTGCTGTGCAAATCTTGAATGAGCTGATCTCTCTGGATCCGTGCTTGACTGTGCAAATCTCCAGGGAGTCAAGATGCTGTTCTAATGCAGAAGGAGCATCCCTGAAACTGTAATTTTGAGGATCCTTCTGGTCTTAAAGCCAATTTAGAAGGTGCTAATCTGAAAGGTGTGGATATGGAGGGAAGTCAGATGACAGGAATTAACCTGAGAGTGGCTACCTTAAAAAATGCAAAGTTGAAGAACTGTAACCTCAGAGGAGCAACTCTGGCAGGAACTGACTTAGAGAAGTGTGATCTCTCTGGGTGTGATCTTCAAGAAGCCAACCTGAGAGGGTCCAACGTGAAGGGAGCTAGATTTGAAGAGATGCTGACACCACTACACATCTCACAATGTGTCAGATGAGAATTTTAGGGGCTGGAGGAAGATGTACAAGATGAAAATGTTTTCCTTATCACTTTTCTTTCTCCACCCCCTCAGTTGTCTTGAAGAAATAACACCGTAAGGAAATTTAAAAAAAAAAAGAAAAGAAAAAAAGAAAACATTTAGAGGATTATGCTTGTTCTGAGCAGTGCATAAGGGAAAAAGCTGACTTTTTTTTCCCATGTTCTGATTTTCAACACAAAAGCACGCATTTAATAGATGTAGGGAAACTAGATATTGCTGCCTTTTGAACGGGGTAGGGGGGTTTATCTGGTTTTATGACCAGGAATAGTATCTATTATATTTGCTTTTAAATAGGTATGATGTGGAAATACCATCTTGGTTTGAGATGCGTTTGAGGATTTTAATTTATGGAAAGCACTACATATGCAATTATAGTTATTGAATACCTAGATGCAGTATCTATATTTAAATTGCTAAAACTTTATGAAAACTTGGAAAAGGTTGTTTAGGTTTATAAATAGCTTTAGTGATCCCTCCCCTCTTTAAATACCTTTCACACCACATGAATATGGTGAGATCAGACTCCCTAAGACTCTTTTCAGGTTTATTTTTAAAATGTTTACTTTTTAGGACAAAACAGTAGCTAAATTAAAGTAATATCCAGTTCTTACTGATTGAGACAGAGTGGAAAGAAAGACATCATTGTACATCACTGTCATTCCAAAGGTACAGTGGGACTCTGGATGGAGGAAGCACTTACCTATCACTACAACACTTATAAGTGAGAATTTCTCAGAATTTCATTCTAGGCAAGTTCCACTCAACGCCAGACCAAGCAATTCTATCTATTTACACTGTTAGCCTAGTTTTCTCATACAATCATCACAAGGATAGGAAGACACTTCAAAACCAAAAAAACAAGGTGCATCATTAATATTCATTTAATTCAAATACCAAATAGTTTATATAGGGCCAGCTTAGAAATAGATACTAAATCCAGAGCTACTGCAATCAAAGCATATATGAATGAAGATGGTAGAGTTGCCTGCTAAAAGGCAACATAATATAATTGCAGCTAGAACCCTACAGTGGGGAATGAGGAATTTTAAACACAGATTTGACTACAGCCACCAAAAAATATATATAAAGTAAAAATAAAGGCATTTGGCTGGTCCAAGAATCACAGTCAGCACCTGTGATTCTTTTACTTATATATTTTTTTAAACAAATTTTGGCCCAATTTTCTTGAGTCATTACCTCTCTGCAGCAGCAGAGGAAGGGCCTGTACCTCCCTACCAATGACCTGGTGTCCTTATTTCTACCCCAAGAGCAGGGATATTAGCTGTGTCCAAATGGATTCTGAACTCTACAGACTCATCAACAGGAGGCAAGTAATCATTGAAAACCACCTGTGTCTCCTTTGGGAGAATGACATATCTTTAGTATTTACATATAATTATTCTTCTATATCTACATATGCAAAGCTTTCCTTAACAGTAAAGGGTACATATGCATGGTGGGAGGAGATCAGACCTTTAAAAGTGAAGGAAAGCAACTTCAGAAATGAATTATTTTCTTTGCTTTTTATTTTTACCAAGACAGAAGTATTGTATTGAGAGATAATCTATTTTCATAATCAATATGTGCCTAAATTATATTTAAATCATTTCACTCAATCTATACTATATTTTCAGGAATTACAGAATGTGTTATTCATTCACTTAAAGGTACCTCTGTAGAAATAACCTAAAACTGCAGAAGGATCTGAGAGATCTAAACATAGTGTGCTTAGAAACTGCAGATTTTAGATCTAATGGATACTGCATTAATAAACGATAGAAGAGGAAGAGGAGGAAGAAGAAGAAGAGGAGGAGGAGGAGGAGGAGAATGAGAAGGAGGAGGAGGAGGAGGAGAAGAAGGAGGAGGAGAAGAAGAAGAAGGAGGATTAGAAGAAGAAGGGGAAGAAGAAGAAGGGGAAGAAGAAGGAGGGGAAGAAGAAGGAGGGGAAGAAGAAGGAGGGGAAGAAGAAGGAGGGGAAGAAGAAGGAGGGGAAGAAGAAGGAGGGGAAGAAGAAGGAGGGGAAGAAGAAGGAAGGGAAGAAGAAGGAGGGGAAGAAGGAGAAGGAGAAGGAGAAGGAGAAGAAGAAGAAGAAGAAGAAGAAGAAGAAGAGGAGGAGGAGGAGGAGGAGGAGGAGGAGGAGGAGGAGGAGGAGGAGGAGGAGGAGGAGGAGGAGGAGGAGAGGAGGAGGAGGAGGAGGAGGAAGAAGAGGAAGAAGAGGAAGAAGAAGAGGAAGAAGAAGAGGAAGAAGAAGAGAAGAAGAGAAGAGGAAGAAGAGAAGAGAAGAAGAAGAAGAAGAAGAAGAAGAAGAAGAAGAAGAAGAAGAAGAAGAAGAAGAAGAAAGAAGAAAGAAGAAAGAAGAAAAAAGAAGGAGGAGGAGGAGGAGGAGAGAAAAGAAGAAGAAGAAGAAGAAGGAAGAAGAAGAAGAAGAAGAAGAAGAAGAAGAAGAAGAAGAAGAAGAAGAAGAAGAAGAAGAAGAAGAAGAAGGAAGAAGGAAGAAGGAAGAAGGAAGAAGGAAGAAGGAAGAAGAAGAAGAAGAAGAAGAAGAAGAAGAAAGAAGAAGAAAGAAGAAGAAAGAAGAAGAAAGAAGAAGAAGAAAGAAGAAGAAAGAAGAAGAAAGCCAGCACCTGTTCACAGGTATACTAGGTGATTGTAGCTGGTCTTGAATTCCCTAAAAAGCAGAAATCTGATTCCCAGGGCTGACCATGAAGAACGTTGCAAGGGGCAAAATGATTGTTGTCAGCATTAGACACACTCCTGCCTTCTCACTCCTTTGAGGGATGATGCTAAATGATACTAAGTGTTGGAGAAGGAATGCACTTGACCACCCAAGTCAACCCAGCACTGCATTCTAGTCTCTGCCTTTCTCCAGCAACTGGCTGTGTGTGATCAAGGACATCACTTCTCCCTGGGCCTATTTTTCTCCCCTTAGAATGAAAGGTGCACTAGAGATCTAATTCAAAATGCCAATTTTTATAGCCACACACCCAAATCTTTCTTTGTATTCTCTTTGACAGCAGACTCCTTCCTTGTGTCTCTCTGGAGGGCATTCATTTCGTACTGATTTCTTGCCTCCTTAGGTTTCTGGCCAAGTGGAGTTGAGCACATGGTTGCAATGCCTCTCTGCTTTCTGTCCACCTCCCCCAAAACCCGAGCCCCTAACTTACTCCCTTATTTAAAATCCCTTTTCACTGAATACCATGATAATCTTAGTGATCAGTTTCCATGATGAAAACAATTGCATTCTGTTTCTTAAAGGTTTGGTCCTGTTCATTTTAAAATTTGAGTCAATATTCCATCAGGTCTCTTTCTCTCCTTTGTGGCTCCAGGGGCTGAGGGTGAGAAGGTGAGGGATACTGTAGGGGACACAGTCTGTTCTCACGCACCTCCCCTTCCCTCTTTTCCTTGTATCTGCTCCTTTGGTCTTGGGGTAAAAACAGGAGCAAGAGTGAACTTGGCATTCCCTCCCAAGGCCATTAACTGCCCTCCTAGATCTCTGGTCTTTAGTGTAAGGTAGGGGGGTAGATGCTCCACAGGCCCCTTGGAGAGAGGGCTCATTCCCAAACACATGGGCTCTTAGAGTAACTGGGCCAATTGCTGCTGGCTTTAATGTGCATTAATTTAACCCATAATGTAGCAGCCCAGGGCCTCTGTAGCCCCAATCTCTTCTTCCCTCATGGGCAATTCTTCAGCCAGTAGGCCCTTGTAGTATCCAACTTCCATAGTTGGCAATAACCTGAAGCTTGAGGCAGGGAAACATTGACTTCCTTCCCACCTGCCACAGATCTCTCCCCATAAAGCCTTTGTCCTGTTCCAATAACACAGCAGCAGCCCAGCAAGTCTGCTAGATAAGCAGATGCCTGCTTAGAGACCCTACTGTATGTTACTTCACTTGTTATTAACTGAACTGTTTGTAAGAATGTAAGGCAGCTTCACTAGTGGTTCTCTTGGGGGCTTGCCTGCCTTGGCTTTGGAAAGAAAAAATCCCCACTTTCCCTCCAGCTTGAGGAGGAGAAGGACAGGAATAGCTTCACATCTCAAACATTGCTGTCCTCCAACAGGCAGCATTCCTCTTCCCCCTCCAGGTCCTCTTCTCATATCCAGAGTAGGGGGGTCAGGAGTTGTGGGAGGCAGTTGGGTCTGTTCTCTGAGTGCTTCCCAGGAAGCCCTGAATGGTGTGGCAGGTCCAGAGCACTAATTGTCCCTCCAACTTAGAGTATAGAATGCTTGCTGTAGTTTTTCCTCAACGTGAGCCTTAGTAATCAAATTGAGAAAACAGGATCACGTTCAGCACCCTACAGCATCTTGTTACATATTCATGTATGTTAATACTGCATTAATATCTGACCAGGCCCACACTGATAATCCCAACACTTTGAGAGGCCAAGGCAGGAGGATCGCTTGAGGCCAGGAGTTGGAGACCAGCCTGGGTAACATAGCAAAACCCTGTCTCTACAAACAAATTTAAAATAAATAGTGGTCCCAGCAGTAGTCCCAGCTACCCAGGAGGCTGAGGCAGGAGGACCCCTTGAGGCCAGGAGTTTAAGACTGCAGTAAACTATGACCACACCACTGCACTCCAGCCTGGGCGACAGAGTGAGACCCTGTCTCTAATAAATAATTTTTACAATATTTCATTAATATCTGTCTTCCCTGCTATACTATAAGGCCATGACAACAAGACCCATGTATGTATGCTTTGCTCAAGATTGAACTCCAGCTGCTTAGAATACCTAGCCAAAACAAAATTTTTTAATGTCCAATATTTATTGAATGAATGAGTGAATAAAACTCCTCTTATAGTCATTTTGCCCCCTTACCATAGCTGATTGGACCAGAGCTGGGGACATGACCGAAGAAGAACCAATACATGCCAATATCAATACTATGAGCCAAGCAAATGATATCATGAGAGAACTGGATCCAAAAGACAGGAGAACTAGACAGCCTGTATTGAGTCATTATTGAGTATCTAGAAGGCTGCATGCAGCTCAGATGGGACAGCCATGTGCATGCTAAAATAGAAAATGCTGATCTAGGGCCAGGCACGGTGATTTATGCCTATAATTTCAGCACTTTGGGAGGCCAAGGCAGGAGGATCACTTGAGGCCAGGAGTTCTAGACCAGGCTAGGCAACATTACAAGACCCTGACTCTATAAAAAAAAAAAAAAAAAAAACAAAAGGTCCGGGCATGGTGGTTCATGCCTGTAATCTCAGCACTTTCAGAGGCCGAGGCAGGCGGATCGTCTGAGGTCAGGAGTTCAAGACCAGCCTGGCCAGCATGACAAAACCCCACCTCTACTAAAAATACAAAAATTAGCCCGGCACAGTGGCATCTGCTTACAATCCCAGCCACTCGAGAGGCTGAGGCAGAAGAATCGCTTGAACCCAGGAGGTGGAGGTTGCAGTGAGCCCAGATTGCACCACTGCACTCCAGCCTGGACAACAGAGTGAGACTCTGTCTCAAAAAAAAAAAAAAAATCAGCCAGGTGTGGTAGCACATGCCTGAGTAGTAGTTTCAGCTCCTCAGGGGGCTAAGCCAGGAAGATCACTTTAGTCCATGCATTCTAGGTTACAGTGAGCTATGATCATGCCACTTCACTCCAGCCTGGGTGACAGAACAAGACCCTGTCTCAAAAAAAAAAAAAAAATGCCAATCATGAAACAGGGAGATTAGGAAAAGCAAAGGAAATAAACTACCTGGCCTCAGAGAATAAAAGAGAATTCTCTTTCCTGACCCTCTAGTTGTTAGTTTTTAGCATCTATGAGGCCCATATCTACTTTCTCATTCCCTGAAAGAGTCCAGTGTCCTTCCAGTGATTTCTCTTTCAACAGAGTTGGATGCAACTATGGTCCTTGCAACAGACCATGACACTGAGAAATGGTGCTCCATACCAGTGAATTCTCTAGGTTATTGAACTTGTCATTACTTGAATTGTTTGTAATAATCTTGTCTTTGTAAATGCATCCTACAGATGTATTCTCAGAATTTGCAGAACATAATTTAATATTTTTCTTAATGACTGAGTCACCTGTTATATTAAAGAGATAGTCCTTCAGTCTCCAAATTTGCTGCCAGCTGTCACCAGCAGAGCACCTTTTCTCTTAAAATGGTCCTTCTAATTCATTGCAAAGCTTTTCTTTTGAGGAACCAGCTCTTCAAACTGATTCTACATGGGTGGAGACTCCAACAGGCCACTCTGAGGAAGGGTTTGCTTCTAAATGGATGGTGGTTCTTGGCAACATTGGGCTACCAGCTGCACGCTACAGCTTTAAAGCCACACTATCACTGTTCTAAACCATGTCTAATTACCTCCTTCTAGTCCTTCTTCCATTACAAACTTGTTACCTACATGCTCTTTTGCTTTGACTATTAAGAACTCACACCCTGGCTGGGCACAGTGGCTCACGGCTATAATACCAGCACTTTGGGAGGTCGAGGCAGGAAGATCACTTGAGGTCAGAAGTTTGAGACTAGCCTGGCCAACACGGTGAAACCCCTCATCTATCAAAAATAATTAGCTGGGTGGGGTGGCACATGCCTGTAATCCCAGCTACTTGGGAGGCTGAAGCAAGAGAATCACTTGAATCTAGGAGGAGGAGGTTGCTGTGAGCTGAGATCACACCACTGCACTCCAGCCTGAGTGACAGAGTGAGAATCCATCTCAAGAAAAAAAAAAAAAAAGTATTCACATACTATTAAAGTTCTTTTCTTCAATATCAACCTCCTTTCAATGAAGAGTTGATCTCACTTTCCCAAGGGGCCACCTGGTTGTCTACAGAGAATGAAGCCCAAACCCTAATGCTTCCCTTTCGGAGTCCAAGCTTGATGCCAGCTGGCCTGCCATTAGGCTGCTCAAGTCAGAAATTAATTTTCCCTCCAACCAGCATGCAACTAAGTCCACTAGACATGCTTGCTTTTTTAAAAAAACAAAAAACAACCTTAATAGAGATGCCAAATCCAAACAAATCCTCGAGCTTCTAGGGGCAAAATTAAGCCAAGCTCATTAGCAATGAACCAGGCTCATCCCAACAAGGCTCCTGTTTTCTGATGGGTAGCTTGAGAAAATAAGCTCAAGGACAGCTCAGGACCACCAGGGGTAATCTGAAGGCCAGACCAGGATGCTGACCTCTAGTGTGGTCCTA
Organism: Macaca thibetana thibetana; assembly: GCF_024542745.1. Taxonomy (NCBI): domain Eukaryota; kingdom Metazoa; phylum Chordata; class Mammalia; order Primates; family Cercopithecidae; genus Macaca; species Macaca thibetana. The sequence goes on from NC_065585.1 coordinate 112,283,747, forward strand.
AAGTCTACCCTCCTTGAAGATCTGGGATATCAGTTATCAGAACCAAGGGCTCCAGGACCCAGGGAAATTAGGAGAACACCAGTGGCCCATCTTAAAACCCTCCAGAAACACTTTTACCAGTGTCCACTTTCCATAGGATCCACAATAATGTGAAAACAGGGCTGGTCTCCTAAAGCCCCGAATCAGCCACCATTTTCAGCAGTGTCTGTGCACAAGCTTGTATTTCTAGCTGAGCTGCATTTTCTGCTATTTTCTGCTATCTAGACCATAGGGGAAAAAGTCAGGAACTCATTTCTTCCAATATCACAGCACAATCTGGCCACATCAAGTGAAAGAAAATTCAGAGCCACTAATTGGAACTAAACTGGAATTCATACATATTCCCGTAAACCCCTGAGTCACCAGTCTTAAATCCCATACTGTCACCCTCCAGGTCAGAACTGGCTCTGTATAAGTCGCTGGTACAGACAACCAAAAGCAAAGGAATAAGCCTCAACGCCCTCAGGACACCAGAAGACCCGGGACAATCTGAAACCTAGACATGCCAGTTTTCTGAAGTAAAATTTTGAGCTTCCTCAAGGCCAAGGACAAGGCCTCATTTTGCCCCTAAGTCCCAGTCTGGAACACTGAAACAGATCAAGAGTAACTCGATGGACCAAGAGCCAAAGTTTCTGCCTGCTGTAATCTTGAAGTAGAAGCCAGAGTTGCAAATTTCTCTACATATCTAGGTATTTTATAGGATAATTCTTGTAGACTAATAGATCAGAGATATACACGGGCATATATAGAATTTTATTGGCGTATGCAGAATTTCCTGGAGGAATTTTCCCATCAGACAAGGCTGAAAAGGATAGGGTAACTGACATGTGAACATGGCATCATGATGGATGCCAAGTAGATTATGGGATCCACAAAATAGTGCAACATGGGAAGACAGCCTTCCAGAATCAAGGGTCTTGGGCCCAGAAGAGAGATAGAATCAAAGGCATCAACAGGACACTTGAGAAATTAACACCAGAACCTACAGAGATGGGGTGTTGAAAAAGCTCTCCCAGAAGCCATCTGGAGCAAAGGAAGGGACACCTGTGTCAGGCTTGGTGTCTGCTATAGAACCTTCTACCGACTATGTAGGTAGATTTCTCCACTTAAGAACTTCTGAAAATCAGGAGCCCTCATAAATAAAAGTGGATTAGGGCCAGGCATGGTGGCTCATGCCTGTAATCCCAACACTTTGAGAGGCCAAAGCAGGTGGATCACCTGAGGTCAGGAGTTCGAGACCAGCCTGGCCAACATGGTGAAACCCCATCTCTACTAAAAATACAAAATTAGCCAGGCATGGTGGTGTGCACCTGTAATCCAAGCTACTCGGGAGACTGAGGCAGGAGAATTGCTTGAACTCAGGAGGCAGAGGTTGCAATAAGCCAATACTGTGCCACTGCACTCCAGCCTGAGCAACAGAGCTAGACTCCATCTCAAAAAATAATAATAAAGTGGATTAGTATAATAAAAAGATACAGTATTAAACAAAACATATGAGGAAATTATTAAGTCTGGGCATCACCTCTAAACCATGAACTGCTACTTATTTTACTTTAAAGTATTATATAGCATTATGTGCCAGGCACCGTTTCCAAGTGGTTTACAAATGTTAACCCATTTACTCCTCATAACTGTGGAAATAAACAAGACCACCCAAATGAGAAAGCAAATGTGATTCCTGGGATTTGAATGTCGCCTCCAAAACTCACGTTGAAATCGTATTGCTGTCGTAACAGTGTTATGAGGTGACACCTTTAAGAGGTTATTAAGTCATGAGGGCTCTGCCCTCCTGAATGGATTAATGCCGTTATGGTGGGAATGGGTTAGTTATCGCAGGAGTTTGGCCCCTTTTTCTGTCTCACCCTCTTTTGTCCTCCTTTGCCATGTGCTGCTTTCCACTATGTTATGATGCAACAAAAAGGTCTGTCTAAGATGCAGCCCTTCAAACCTGGGCTTCCCAGCCTCCAGGACTGTGAGCCAAATAAACTTCTATTCTTTATAAATTACACAGTCTGTGCTATTCTGCTATAACAGCAGAAAGTGGATAAAGACATCTACTTATTCAAAGCTTGCTATATATAGCAAAGGAGTCAACCACTATCACTTGTGTTTTGGCAGAGACTCAAAGGCATGCAGAAAAATGGCAAAGCTTCATAGTAAAAAGAAGGGACAGCTTCTGGTATGCTCTGATTGGAGGACGTTGGGATGGGGAAGCTATGGGTGGGCTGACTAGGAGTGGAGCATCCTATGGGGAGCATATTTAACTTTCCTTGGTTGGTTGCATATTGGAAGCAGGAACAAAACCTGGGGAAACGTCAGTCATTTATCAAGTCCTGGCCACTTGGGGCCAATTGTTACAGGGGTTATTGTTTGACTTCCTGGACTGTCTGTTAAGAGATCGTGGTCTGATTTCACACAAAGCTGACTTGCTTCATGGACCTAATTGGTTGGTTTTTGGGCTGGTTGCTGCAGACTGTAAGGGTGCTATTTCTGCATGTGGTCTGGCCATTGTCTATTTGTACCTTCAGCCTCTCATAACCCTGTAGAGGAAGTACTACTACTGTGCTCATTTTACAAATGAGGGGAGTGTGGCACGGAGACACAGTAAATAGCAGAGCCAGAACACAAACTAAGGCATTCTGTCCACAGAGTCTATCCCCTTAGCCCCTGCATGAAGGTGCCTCCAATGTGACTTGGTACTGAGTCAGTTCCAGAAATTTATTTTCTATGAGAAAGCTGAGTCTCTGTTCTTCTACCCAGTTGTTTGGGGTTCTACCCACCCATTTTTGTAGCCCAGCCAAAGAGAATCAGAACTTGCCCTTGGCATGCTAAAGCACCATCCTGTGTAATGTATTGTAATGCCAGTAATTTATGAGACTTTTTCTGTTTAGGGGTTTTTAGTTTTGTGTATGATTGACTCCCCTGCCAAGATTAAGAAAAAATAATTTTCACAGGCTGGGTTCCCTGGAGAGACTCTGAAACAGGGATTCATATGCAGTACGTTTATTAGAGAATGCTCGTGGGATTAAGCCCTGTGAAAGGAAGGAGAAGGGACCAGGACTGAGAGAGAAGCTGAGCAGCGATGCAGCCTCAACAAAGGCTTCAGCCCACTCCATGTGTTACCGGTGGAGGGTGTCCAGGTTCTTGGCATTTTGAACAAAGAATTGGACAAAACGCACAAAGCAAGGAAAGAATGAAGCAACAAAAGCAGTGATGTACTGAAAATGAAAGTACACTCCACTGAGTAGGAGCCAGCCCAAGCATAGAGGCTCAAGAGTCCTCTTTACAGAATTTTCTGGGGTTTAAATACCCTCTAAAGATTTCCCATTGGTTACTTGGTGTATGTCCTAAGTAAATGAAGTAGTAGTCTGCAATCAGTCTGATTGGTTGCAGAAAGCAACCAATCAAAGGCTGAAATGAAGTTACAAAGGTTACGCCGTAAACAAGAGGCTGATTGGTTGTAGAAAGCAACTAATCAGAGGCTGAAAAGTTACAACGTTGCAATCCTAAGCAACCAATTAAAGATACTTTCAATTTTCCATCTGCCATGCAGTAAAAGGGGTGGGGGGGTGGGGGGGTTGCGAAGGAAGTAGCCTCTGGTCCTTTTGTTACTTAGGTGTGGAAAATTGGGGCTTTTCTTTGGATTTATTTCTAGGAAGTTGGCGTGAATTGGTCTTGGTTTCTGTGCCTCCAGACCCTATTGTCCTGCCTCACATGGAGGTACAATAAAGCCAAAATGGACCTTCAGAACTGTCCTGCGTGGCAGCAGGAGCACCTGGCCTTAGATTCCTCCTAAATTAGTCACTAATGCAGGCTGCCCGCACCGAGAACAGCCATGGGCAATTTCCAGAGGGAGCTGCCAGCTGAGGGCTGTCTTCTGACAACGCTACAGAAAACAGGTGTGGAGTATGTTTATGTGCTGAAAATATTCTCAGAAAGGAAAAGCTTTAATTACTCCTCAGAAACTACAACTAATAAAAAAGAAAGTGCCAATTCCTAGTGGTGTAATGTGGCAGCACTAAGACAGAGAGAATCTTTGAGTGCTGTTGTGGTAACCTTTGGGGTTGAGTGAACCAAGAGAAGTATGAGCCCCAAAATGTCAGGGGTGGTGGAGCAGCCAGTTGGCTTCTTGCCCCAGCCTGTTCCAAACATGCCTTGGGTACCAGTTTAATCCTCATTCACACCACAAACGTGGTGATTTCCTTACGACCAGTACAAGTGCATGAGATTTAGTTCCTAAACTGGAATTAGACCAGAGCATGAGCCAATCAATAATTTTTTGTAATTTGTGTATCTTATCTGTGATCACATTGAAGAGCCACTTTTCCACCTGCTCTGGGTTTAAATCTTGTGATCTTTGAGTCAGGGTCCTCTCCTTTGAACTCTGGCCAACTCAGGGGCAATCTGAAAAGAGGATGAGAAATTTCCCTGAGAGGAAGGAGGAAGGACAAGGAAATGGCAGAAGAAGGATGGAGTGGGGGGACTGAGAGGAGAAAAGGAAAAGGAGAACAGAAGGAAAATAAGACATTAAAAGACGATGCTTATGCAATGTTCCACCTGAATACAGGGGCAGATTAGAAGACATTTCAAGATTCTTTCCTCCTAGTAAGTCTAACAGTAAGTAGGCTTTGCAAGTAATTTCCAGTAGAGACCATATACCTCTCTCTCCATCTACCAAGGCTGGTTGTGTATTTGGGAAACAAAGCATGTTTCTACCCACCAGTGTCCTCCCACTAGAGAACACAGCAAAGCTTTATAATACTTGCTTCCTGTCCCTTTTAGCAGCTAATCTGCAGAAAAATACAAATTACACACTGATAACAAACCCTCTCCACATATAATAAAGAAAATGGGCCAGGTGCGGTGGTTCGCATCTGTAATCCGGGCATTTTGAGAGGCCGAGGCAGGCAGATCGCCTGAGGTCAGGAGTTCAAGACCAGCCTGGCCAGCATGGTGAAACCCTGTCTGTACTAAAAACACAAAAAAATTAGCTAGGCGTAGTGGTGCACACCTGTAATCCTAGCTACTCAGGAAGATGAGGCATGAGAATCCCTTGAACTTTGGAGCCAGAGGTTGCAGTGGTGCAGAGCCAAGATCGCACCACTGCACTCCGGCCTGGGCAACAGAAGGAGACTTCATGTCAAAAAAAAAAAAAGAAGAAGAAGAAAAAAAAAAAAAAAAGTAAAAGAATAAGAAAACGACTGGGAGACAAACCAGAAAGAGTGATACCCCATAACAACTGAGTAGTGAAAACTGAAAGTATTTTTCAACTCATACTGCAAGTAAAACTATGAAAAAGAATCCCCTTTTCAAGTGATCTGCTCTTTATAACAAAGTGTTAAACACACACATAAAGTGCTTAACAGATCAGAAAATAGCTTTGAAAGTTCATATGGAGTATTTTCATTTTCTCAAAACATTATCTATAAAAAAACTGTATACCATTTGTTGGAGAAAACAGGCTATTTTCAAAAGTTGCAGAGCCTGACATATACATCTCACTTTCTAAGTATCCTGATAGAAAATCCTTCTATTTTCTGACGGATCCTTTCAGAATGTTAAGCATATGTTTCTTCCAAAAGCACATTACTTTGAAATTGGAATTTTTCCAATCTCACGGGTCTTTTAGCAAAACATTCAGGTCCTCTCGGCCGCCTGCTGATGTAGACAGCTGAAGCCTATAGGCTAAGGCAGGTTTTAGAAATTTGCTTTTTGCACTTACGAGACAGTTAATCCCATATTAATTTGTAATATGTCATTCTTACACAGATTTAGCTAAAACTCAGGAAACCTGAAATTCACACACTGGAAGGATGTTATAAAGTATAGAAGAACCATTTATAACTATAACTCGTTTTATGCAACAGGATAATTTCTTCCTCTTAGTTTTATTGTTTGGAGTTCAGCTTATAAAAGCTTAGAATATATGATGAATACCTACAATGATTAAAAATAACTCAGATGTGTCAAAGATTTGGCAACCAATTAAATATTACTTATACCAAGTTGTTCATTGTGGTCACCTCTGGAGAGAAGGTTTTTCATTTTCCTTTATTTTGGTGTTAGAAGTCTATTTGTTCATTTTCACCTTGCTATAAAGATAATACCCAAGACTGGGTAATTAATAAAGGAAAAAGTTTTAATTTACTCACAGTTCCATATGGTTGGGGAGGCCTCAGGAAACTTGCACTCATGGCAGAAGGCGAAGAAGAAACATGTACCTTCTTCACAAGGCGACGAGAGAGCGTGACGGGGAAAGAGCCCCTTATAAAACCATCAGATCTCGTGAGAACTCACTCGCTATCACGAGAACAGCATGGGGGAACCACCCCTATGATCCAATTACCTCCCACCAGGACCCTCCCTCCACATGTGGGGATTATGGGGATTATAATTTGAAATGAGATTTGGGTCGGGACACAGAGCCAAACCATGTCAAGACCCTCTTTCCTTTTTGCAGGGGAACTTGGATTTTTCTTATTAAGCCATTGAAGTGTTCTTTACATACATGAACTGGAAATTTCACTAAAGAAATTTGTAAGGTTAAAGCATTTAGCTAAGAATATGCTCTAAGTTTTCACTGAAGGGGAAAAATATCAACAATTCATAATCCCCTTTTCTTTTAATACTATACTTTTTTTTTTCTTTTTTTCCTTGAAACAGAGTCTTGCTTTGCCGCCCAGGCTGCAGTGCAATGGTGCAATCACTTCTCACTGCAACCTCTGCCTCCCGGGCTCAGGTGACCCTCCCACCTCAGCCTCCTCAGTAGCTGGGACTACAGGCACATGCCACCATGCCCAGCTAATTTTTGTATTTTTTGTAGAGATGGGGTTTTGCCATGTTGCCCAGACTGGTCTCAAACTCCTGAGCTCATGTAATCCACCTGCCTCAGCCTCACACCATCCTTTATTTCTAACACCATCACTAAGTCAGCCTCAGCTGGGGATAATACCATTACTTTCCAAATGTAGCACATTTTGCTTCTCTTTATTTAGAGTTAGATGAGAGTTATGTTGCTATTCCCCTAGACATAAAAAATGAGTTCACTTAGGCAACTCCATTTCCCAGACACCGTAAAATATTACATAAGAAAAACACACTCGTTCCATCAATATTCTGGGACCCTGGGATTTCACAGCCTGGTGTCTCCAATTTAGCAACTTCTCCATCTCAACAATGTCCTGAAATTTTATATGACCTATAACTTGTTCCATTTTGTGCAGTATTATGGATCCCCTGCCAGATATCCCCTGGCAGGAAGGGGCCCTCAGAATAAACTGAAGTACTGTCTCACCAGGAAGGCAAGCTCTGCAGAAAACGCAGGGATAATCAGCGCATGCAGTCTGTCACAGGCAGGGAGGGTAGAAAGAACCGTGGTTTCAACTGTGGTCCTGTTTTCTAAATGCCAGTCTCACAGAGGTGTGCACCCTTGCTGGGTGGTTTGTGATTTTAGTTCCTGAGGATAAGATTTTAATTTTCTTTTTCATCAAGTTTTGAAATGGTATTGGTCCACTTTTCCCAAGAGCACAGAGACGAATATAGATGCAAAAGAGAGAACGGGGCTGGGTGTGGTGGCTCACACCTGTAATCCCAGCACTTTGAAAGGCCAAGGTGGGAGGATCACTTGAGGTCAACAGTTCAAGACCAGCCTGGACAACATAGCAAAACTCTGTCACTACATAAAAATTTAAAAACTAAGCCAGGCACAGTTATGCACACCTGTAGTCCCAGCTACTCAAGAAGCTGAGGAAGGAGGATTGTTTGAGCCCAGGAGGTTGAGGCTGCAGTGAGCCTTGATCGTGCCAAAGTTCCAAAACTTAATTTAGCCTTAGATTTTTCTCCATCCCTCAACTTTTACTGGCTTCTGTTTGGAGGTAGGGAAGGGAGTGTGTGGTTCCTCTGTCCCCTTCTCTCTCCCAGCCTACTTCCTCCCCCACTGGGAAGCTACAGTTCCAGACCTCTCCATGGTCAGAACCACATGGTGGCGAGTGAGGAAGTAAGGGATTCTTGCTGGCCTAGAATTCCCACGTGGGTCTGGCTGTTCATTGCACGTAGATTATGGTGGTGCTTTCCATGGGAACTTCAGAAGTTCCCATGACCTAAAGAATCTCCTACCCACTCCTCCTTCAACCCTTGGGCATCCTCTCTCTGCTGGTCAACCCTGCCCAACAGGACCCAAGAGGATTCCATACCAGACCTCTCCCCTACTTGGCTTAAATGTGTCCACAGGAAATGACCCCACATCCCTTTCCCTGACATTCTCTAGGAAGGCAGGCTGCACCCAGCATGGCAGCAACCCTTCCTGCTCTGTCACCAGAGCAGCTCATTGGCCCTTCTCTGACCCTCTGGAGTTCCCACACAGGTGTGAGACCCCAGTCTTCTGGGTCTCCCTGCTGTGGTAAACACATTTCAAAATGATTCCATTGGCCTCATGGAAGCCCCCACAGGTTGGTGTTAGAAAACAATACCCTCTCAGCCCTTCACCGAAGGGACCATTTATCTGTGCACATGTGTCCACTGATGGATGAATAGATACAGATGATAGATGGATAGGTAAAAGAAACGACATTTACTTAAATGGGATCACATCATTTTTAACAAAATATACTTATTTAATTTCACTTGAATTTCACAGAAGGAAAATGAACTGGAATTGTGAACATCAACTCAATGTTCTTTAGATATTATTTCTTAAAATAGCCTTCAAAGAATGAGAAAAAAGATTGAGGAAAACTTAGTTTTCAGTCATTAGGGTCTTTTTTCTTACATGTTTCCATTTTAAAGATAATTAACTAACTCCCTACTATGAAAGAACACATCCTCCCATATCCTCTCTCCAAACTCCTTAGGCTTTTTTTAGATATATTGTTATTTACATTGTTTAGATTTATGTCACTTACTCCATATTCTCTAATCGTGACTCTTAGTGATTTTAGTAAGAGATATATACTTAAATGGACTCAATGAACCTCCAAGTCATTTTATTACAGCTTCCCTATTCTTTGTTTTGAATCAATTCTTATTTTTGTAGATTCATTGGGAAAAAATTTTCATGGAGGTTGTATTTTCTTCATGCTTTTATATTTATATTTTTAAGGTAACATATGCCAGAAGTCTTTAGTTAAAGGACATCTTTGCGGTGGCTCAAGCCTGTAATCCCAGCACTTTGGGAGGCCGAGATGGGCGGATCACGAGGTCAGGAGATCGAGACTATCCTGGCTAACACAGTGAAACCCCGTCTCTACTAAAAAATACAAAAAACTAGCTGGGCGAGGTAGCAGGCGCCTGTAGTCCCAGCTACAGGGGAGGCTGAGGCAGGAGAATAGCGTAAACCTGAGAGGCGGAGCTTGCAGTGAGCTGAGATCCGGCCACTGCACTCCAGCCTGGGCGACAGAGCAAGACTCCGTCTCAAAAAACAAACAAACAAACAAACAAAAAAAAAAACAAAAGGACATCTTTGGCCAGACGTGGTGGCTCATGCCTGTAATCCCAACACTTTGGGGGGCCGAAGCAGGTGGATCACCCCAGGTCTGAGGTTTGAGACCAGCCTGGCCAACATGGTGAAACCCTGTCTTTACCAAAAAGAAAGAAAAAATGAGCCAGGTGTGGTGGTGAGTACCTGTAGTCCTAGCTACTCAGGAGGCTGAGGCAGGAGAATCACTTGAACCCAGGAGGCGGAGGTTGCAGTGAGCCAAGATCGCACCACTGCACTCCAGCCTGGGAGACAGAGGGAGACTCTATCTCAAAAAAAAAAATTATTTTAATAAATAAATAAAGGACACCTTCACTGAGTATATATTCTTGAGTCAAAATGTCTTCCCTCAGAATTTCATGGACACTGGAATTTCATTCCATTGTCTTACGGCATTCAATATTGGGGGCAGTGGGGATGTGGGGAGAGCAGCGGGGACCAGTCTGACTTTCCCTTTGTAGGTGATTGGCTTGTTCTGTTAGGATGCAAAATAGAGATAAAGAAACAGGCATAAAGTTTGTCTGAAAAGAATAATTTGAAAGTTATCACAGGAGCTGGGAAAGACAAGGGTCTTCACACAACGGCATCACCGGGGAACGGCTGTTGGTCTAGGCAGGCCCGAAGCATCCTCCACCTCTGTTCTAGGCTGTCTTCCTACAGAGAAGCAAAGGCCTGCGGAAGTATCACCCCAGGGCAAGGCAGTGCCTCTCAGACCCTTGTGGCTGGTGGGGACAGCCCAGATAGAAATCTGTCCCTTTCTGAACGTTCTAACACATGCAACTACTCTAAATAGAATTTAAAAAGAAAATGAAGAACATTTCAATCAAGGCCTATTGGATATCTCTCAGTGGGAATATCCAATTCATCAGAATAATACAGTCTTTAAACATTTGGGACAAATATCACTAAAACTAAAGCAGAAGTTTCTTTGATTCAGGCTTGATTTGAAGAAAATAATGCATATATACCCTCACGAGCCTAAAATTTACCAGTACATTTTATTTAAGGAAAAAAAAAACAAGGCCAGGTGCAGTGGCTCATGCCTGAAATCCCAGCACTTTAGGAGGCTGAGGCGGGAGGATTGCTTGAGGCCAGGAGTTCAAGACCAGTCTGGGCAACAGAGTGAGACCTTGGCTTTACAAAAAATAAACAAAATTAGCCAGACATGGGTGTACCTATAGTCCCACCTACTTGGGAGGCTGAGGTGGGAGGATCGTTTGAGCCCAGGAGTTGGAGGCTACAGTGAGTTATGATCGTCCCACTGCACTCCTGGGTGACAGAGCAAGACCACGTCTCAAAAAAGAAAAAAGAAAAGAAAACCATGAGATCTAGGTAGTAGTAATTTTTAATAAGATTTATAAATTGAAATATTGTAATGGATTTCTAATGCAGCTCAAGAAAAAAATCAAGATTAAATAAAAATTGATTCAATATCTACAGTGACAAATTATTATAAAAGTAAGTCTAAGTTGGCCGGGCACAACTTAGGCTTATAACCTCAGCACTTTGGGAGGCCGAGGTGAGTGGATCATTTGAGGTCAGGAGTTCAAGACCAGTCTGGCCAACATGGTCAATGTTTTCCATGTACTTGTTTTAACCACTCAATACTTGTTTTAACCACTCAAGCTGATCCTCTCTGGAGTTACCTGTAATTCCTAGTTGTGGGTTTTCTGTTATCAGGCCACCCTTGCCCAGTCATTTGGCCAGGAGGAGCAGGCTTTTCTTGGAGCTTTTTTCTTCTATGCCCGTTGGTGACTGCAGGTTGGAGCGTCCTGCAGCTCCGTGTCCAGGATATAAGGGAGGTGATAAAGAAATCCAGGGAATTCCCCACTGTGTTGTTTTCCAAGTCCTGAGGTCCCTAAGCAGTCCACCTTCTTCTTTCACCTTTCAGAGCCTCCCACAACTTTCTGTGTTTTGTTCAGAGGTTTTTAGTCATGAGGAAGAGGACCTGAGGAGAATAGGGTCATTCCTTCTTTGGAGCAACCAGAAGTCTGAAAATTTTTGATGTGTAAAATTTAGTTGTTGATATGGCTTTTATATAAATAAGCATTGGTGAGAAAAAAAAAATCCTGTGAGTGAAGATGTATAAAGTTAGGGAATAGCATACCCTCTGCAAAATATTCCAAACAATGAATTCAAGGAATTATAAATGAATGGAATACTACTCAGCACTATAAAGAAATTATTTATCAAGCCATGAAAAGAAATGGAAGAATCATATTACTAAGTGAAAGAAGTCAATTTTGAAAGGCTACCTATTTTATTATTCCATCTCTATGACATCCTGGAAAAAGCAAAACAATGGAGGCAGTAAAAATCTCAGTGATTGCCAGGGCTTACACAGGAAGGAGGGATGAATAAGGTGAGCACAGAGAATTTTTTAGGACAGTGAAACTGTCCTGTATTCTGTATGATACTGTAATGGTCAATACATTTCATCATACATTTGTCAATACCCACAGAACGTAAACACCAAGAGCAAATCCTCATATAAGCTATGGAGCCTCGGAAATAATGCTGTGTTGACATAAGTTCATCGATTGTAACAAACATACTCATCTGGCGGGGGATGTTCATAGGGAGTGTATTAGTCCATTCTCACACTGCTAATAAAGACATACCTGGGACTGGGTAATTTATACAGAAAAGGAGGTTTAATGGTCTTACAGTTCCACATGGCTGGGGAGACCTCACAATCATAATGGAAGACGAAGGAAGAGCAAAGGGACTTCTTATCTGGCACCAGGCAAGAGAAGACTTGTGCAGGGGAACCCCTCTTTATAAAACCATCAGATCTCATGAGACTTATTCACTATCATGAGAACAGCATGGGAAAGATTTGCCCCCATAATCCAATTACCTCACACCGGGTCCCACCCACAACACGTGGGAATTGTGGGAGCTACCATTCAAGATGAGATTTGGTGGGGGACACAGCCAAACATTATCAGGGAGGTACTGCATAGGGGTACTGTTTTTCCAGGAGCACTCTTTACTTTCTTCTCAATTTTGCTGTGAACCTGAAACTGCTATAAAAAATAAAGTCTAGGTGTTTTATATTTTTTATTTTTAAGTGAGCAATAAACAGATGTCAACACTAAGATGAATTAGATACCGAATTATCTGACAAGTAATTTAAACAGATATTATAAAAGTGCTTCAGCAAGTAATTACAAATTCTCTTGAAGTGAAGATTTCAGCAAAAATGGAAGTTATTGAAAAATAACCAAATGGAAATTATAGAATTGAGAAATACAATAATCAAAATTAAAACTGTGTGGTTGGGCTTAATAATAGAGATGATAGAGGATAGAATCAGTGGACTTGAGGGTAGATCAATGGAATTTACCCAGTCTGAACAACAGAGAAAAGAAAGACTGAAATAAAATGAACAGAGAGTCTCAAAGACCAGTGGGACCGTAACAAAAGAGAACATGATATCATTGGAATACTTCAGGAAGAGGAGCAAGACCACAGAACTGAAGAAATTCAGTAAAATTTGGTGGAAGACATAAACCTACAGTTTTAAAAAGCTGCGTGAACTATCATAAGCAGGATAAACTCAAAGAAATTCACACCAAGACATATCATAATTAAACTTGTAAAAACTGAAGACAAAGTCTTGAAGGCAACTAAACAGAAAGCATCCATTACTTATAGGGAAATATCAGTTTGAATGAAAGTGGATTTATCTTCCGAAACCATAAAAGACAGCAGAAAGTGGCATAACAGTTTTCAAGTACTTAGAGAAAAAAGAACTATCACTCACAAATTCCATATTCAGTGAAAATATCCTTCAGGAACAAAGGGGAAATAAAGACATTCTCAGATGAAGAAAAACTGAGAATCTGTTGCTAGCAAATCTTTCCTTAAAGAATGACTAAAGGAAGTTCTTTAAACAGAAAGGAAATGATAACAGAAGAATGCTTTAAACTTTAGAAAAGGAGGAAGAACATCAAAACAGGCAAAGATAGGGGTAAACATAATAGATGATCCTGTTCTCCTGAGAGTCTTAAATTATATTCGAAGGTTAAAGACAAAATAACACTATCGGTGTGATGATCAATGAATGTAGAGGAAATAGTTGAGACACGTGTTTTTAAAATGGGAAGGGTAAAGGAATGTAAATGGAGGTAAGTTTTCCACACTTGCCTTCAACTGGAAAAACACTGACACCAGCAGAACGTGACTCTTGACATGTTTATATGGTAACACCTAGAGCAACCACTAAGAAAACTCTACAAAGAGATGTACCCAAAATGCTATACATAAATCAAGATGAACCCTTAAAAAATTTTAAATAATCCACCCAAAGTGAGAATAGAGGAATAAGAAGCAGAGAAAAGAAACAGAAAACAAATAATAAAATGGCAGACAAGCTTTAACACATATGAAAAGACAAGCTACAAACTAGGAGAAGATATTTACAAACCATGTATTCAACAAAATACTAGTATCTAGAACATATTTTTTAAATTCTCAAAACTGAACAGTGTTTCAGAAATCCCAGGTCTTCTTTACAGACACGAAGTATTTCACCAAGTAGATATACAGATGGCAAGTAAGTATATGAAAGATGTCGAACATCGTTAGCACTAGTGAACTAAAAATTAAGACCACAGTGATATTGCACTACATACATACTGCATTAGCTAAAATTAAAAAAAAAAAAAAAACTGAGGACATCAAATGCTGGTGAGGATGTAAAGAAACTAGATTATACGCTGCTAGTAGGAATACAAAATCATATAGCCACTCTGGAAAACAGTTTGGCAGTTTCTTATAAAATTAAACATACTATTGCATTCTTTGGCATTGATTCATCTCAGAGAAATGAATAATAGGTTCACACAAAAACCTGTACACAAATGTTCATAGCAGCTTTATTCGTGATAGTTAGAAACTGGGAACAACCCTGATGTTTTTCACCAGGTGACTGATGAAACAAGCAATGCGGCATTCATACCATTGAAAACTAGGTGGTAATGAAAAGAAACAAGCTGTTGATACGTGCAACAACTTGGATGAAATCTCCAGGGAATTATGCTGAGTGAAAGAGCCAATCTCAGCTGGGTGTGGTGGCTCATGTCTATAATCCCAGCAATTTGGGAGGCCGAGGCAGGTGGATCACCTGAGGTCAGCAGTTCGAGACCAGCCTGGCCAACATGGTGAAACCTTGTCTCTACTAAAAACACAAAAAAATTAGCCAAGCGTGGTGGCAGGCACCTGTAATCCCAGCTACTTGGGAGGCTGAGGCAGGAGAATTGCTTCAACCGGTGATTGGAGGCGGAGGTTGCAGTGAGCTGAGATCACACCACTGCACTCCAGCCTGGGCGACAGAGTGAGACTCCATCTCAAAAACACAAAAAAAACCCCAAAAACAAACAAAACAAGAAAGAGCCAATCTCAAAGATGAGAAACCATATGATTCTGTTTATATAACATTTTTGAAATGACAAAATTGTAGAAATGGAGAACAGATTAGTGGTTGCCGGGGTGAGGGATGGGGGTGGGGAGAAGGAGGCAGGTATAGCTATAAAAAAGTAACACCAGGATCTTTGTGGTGATGAAAATGTAACTTGACTGTATCAAATGTATCAGTGTCAATATCCTGGTTATTATACTTGTAAAATGCCTCCATTGGAGGAAACTGTATAAGGGAGAACACAGGATTTGAATCTACAATTGTCTTAAAAGTTCAGGCTGGGAGTGGTGGCTCACACCTGTAATCCCAGCACTTTGGGAGGCTGAGGCGGGTGGATCACAAGGTCAAGAGATTGAGACCATCCTGGCCAACATGGTGAAACCTCGTCTCTAGTAAAAATACAACAATTAACTGGGTGTGGTGGCACACACCTGTAGTCCCAGCTACTCAGGAGGCTGAGGCAGGAGAATCGCTTGAACCTGGGAGGTAGAGGTTGCAGTGAGCCAAGATCACGCCACTGCACTCCAGCCTGGCAACAGAGCAAGACTCCATTTCAAAAAAAAAAAAAGGAGGCGGGGCGCGGTGGCTCATGCCTATAATCGCAGCACTTTGGAAGGCCAAGGCGGGCGGATCACGAGGTCAGGAGATTGAGACCATCCTGGCTAACATGGTGAAATCCCGTCTCTGCTAAAAATACAAAAAAATTAGCCAGGTATGGTGGCAGGCGCCTGTAGTCCCAGCTATTCGGGAGGCTGAGGCAGGAAAATGGCATGAACTCAGGAGGCAGAGCTTGCAGTGAGACAAAATCGTGCCACTGCACTCCAGCCTGGGCAACAGAGCAAGACTCCATCAAAAAAAAGAAAAGAAAGAAGAAAGAAAGAAAGAGAGAGAGAGAGAGAAAGAGAGAAAGAGAAAGAGAGAGAGAGGGAAAGAAAGAAAGAAAGAAAGAAAGAAAGAAAGAAAGAAAGAAAGAAAGAAAGAAAGAAAGAAAGAAAGAAAGAAAGAAAGAAAGAAAGAAAGAGAATAAAAGTTCAATAAAACATTTTTCTGAGGGATGGGTTACCCATTCCTATTTACTGGCCTATAGAAAAATTAATGATTCGTTTCTAACCTGGGCACACTGCAATTCCAAGGAGGCTGTTATTCTGGTCCCAGCGAAGGACAGTCAACTTGTTTCAACTCCACAATTGCCAAAATGAATATATATTATAAATAAGTTTTATGTAATGCTTCCTAATCCTAATGGGGCCGCAGGAAACCACCACCAATCATGAAAAGACCGGGAGACTGATAGCTTGTTTTCATACTCTCTTACTAAGGTCAGGAAGAGTAACACCCTCTAAAAAAACATCATTAGTGTGCAAGGTCTAAAAAAACATCATTAGTGTGCAAGGTCTAAAAAAACATAATTAGTGTGCAAGAAGACAACATCCTGCTCTCGGCTGGGTGGCACTTTCAGCAGCACTCAGCTGATGGCTTCTCCTGAAGCTGTTCCTGCCTGGCATCATTCTCTCATGGTTTTTGTGTGCCTCACTGGTGCTCTTCTCAGTGTCTTTTATAGGCTCTTCCTCTTCTGCCCAACATCTCCATTATGGAAATCTCAGAGCCCACTTCTGTATACAGAGCTCTTCTCTACACATAGTCTCTGCCTGAGTGAGCCCATCTATTTCTCAGCATGTAGATACCACCCTTATGTTGATGGCCTTCAAATTTTCCATATCCTGCCCATATGCCTCTAGCCTGAAGTCCATACTCATATCTCCAGCTTTCTACTCAATTATTTCACAGGCATCTCAACTTTCACATGTCTAAAACTGAAGACATAATTTACACAC
Source organism: Macaca thibetana thibetana (assembly GCF_024542745.1). Lineage (NCBI taxonomy): Eukaryota > Metazoa > Chordata > Mammalia > Primates > Cercopithecidae > Macaca > Macaca thibetana. The sequence continues at coordinate 112,300,518 of NC_065585.1, forward strand.
ACAGAGACACATACACAAACCAGCCTGACCAACACGGCAAAACCCTGTCTCTACTAAAAATACAAAAATTACCTGGGCGTGGTGGTAGGTGCCTGTAGCCCCAGCTACTCAGGAGGGTGAGGCACAAGAATCGCTTGAACCCAGGAGGCAGAGGTTGCAGTGAGCCAAGATCGCACCACTGCACTCCAGCCTGGGTGACAGAGCAAGACTCCGTCTCAAAAAAAAAAAAAAAAAAAAAAAAAACAAGGAAAAGAAAAAGCATGAGGGCCCATTCTGCTTAGGGGAAGAACGTAAAGTTCCAAGGAGAAGTGAGGGTACAGGAAGAAGGAAAGGAAACTTAAAGCAGAGCACAGCGTACACACACACCCCTGGGAATGTGATGGCCTGAGGAGACTCTGGGGAAAACAGGAATAGCAAGGAGATGGAATTACTTGACGAGGAGTGTGCAGCGGAAACGTCTACACGTGAATACACACCTCCCTGTGGAAATCTTTAGAAAAGTCCACACGGCTCTTACATTCTTACTGTGCGAATACATTCTCTTGAGGGATAATAAGTTCTCTCTTCAAACTAATGTGTGGGGCAGGTGGTGGACAGAAGATTCATGCCTTTTTTTTTTTTTTTTTTTTTTTTTTTTGAGACAAAGTCTTGTTCTGTCACCCAGGCTGGACTGGACTGCAGTGGCACCATCATAGCTTACTGCAGCCTGGAATTCCTTGTCTCAGGCAATCCTCCCACTTCAGACTCCCAAGCAGCTGGGAATACAGATGTGCACCACCATGCCTGGTTTGTTTGTTTATTTATTTATTTATTTATTTAGAGACAGAGTCTCATTCTGTCTTCCAGGCTGCAGTGCAATGGTGCCATCTGGACTTACTGCAACCTCCGCCTCCTGGGTTCAAGCAATTCTCCTGCCTCAGCCTCTCGAGTAGCTGGGATTACAGGCACACACCAGCATGCCTGGCTAATTTTTGTATTTTTAGTAATGACAGGGTCTCACCATGTTGGCCAAGCTGATCTCAAACTCCTGACCTCAAATGATCCACCTGCCTCGGTCTCCCAAAGTGCTGGGATTACAGGAGTGAGTCATGGCAACCAAGCTGAGGATTGGTGTCTTGACACAGAAACAAAGTATATCATAAAAACCTGGGATTCATAAAAATAAAAATAAAAATAAAGTCATGGGGAAATTTCTCCAGTTTTCCAGCATGTACTCAGCAGAGAGTACAAGTTAATTACATTGAGATTATTGAGGAAAGGCAGGAGGTAGCGATCCACCAGCATCTGGGATACACTGTGTGAAGGGAGGAATTTGAAAAAAAATAAAAAAAAAACCTTTCCATCTTCAGGATTAAATTAAAAGAATTTAATCATATTTAGCAGTATCCACATATTTAACACTGTTTGTTGATAGTAAAGTAAAAATTCAAATTATCTGAGGCCAAGCTGAAGTCCTAGCATTCACACAGAGCAAGAAATGACCCAATACACTTCAGCATTACAGAGAGGACCATTCTTCTTGAGAGCAGAGCCACAGTCCTGCTAATAAGAGAAATATTTTTTCTTTATATAGGATTCGACTGTGACGTTTATTTAAAAATTGCCTTATAGGCTGGGCACAGTGGCTCAGGCCTGTAATGCCAGCACTTTGGGAGGCCAAAGCTGGCGGATCACCTGAGGTCCGGAGTTCATGACCAGCCTGGCCAACTTGGCGAAACCCCATCTCTACTAAAAATACAAAAAGTACCCGGGCGTGGTGGCACATGCCTATAATCTCAGCTACTCGGGAGTCTGCGGCAGGAGAATTGCTTGAACCCAGGAGGCGGAGGTTGCAGTGAGCCGAGACCGCGCCATTGCACTCCAGCCTGGGTGGCAGAGTGAGACTCCGTCTCAAAAAAAGAAAAAAAAACCTGCCTTATATACAGTTGATTTGTTGATTGCCTAGCAGCTCTCCACACAGAAAAACTACACTGCAAGTGAATCATTGTTCACCTTCCCTGGACTCCAGCCTGAAAACTTCCACAGAAGCAAACATACTTTTTCCGTAGGCTCAGGGACATGAAAGATGTACTCAGGTAGGAACCAGGAAAGATCTCTTCTTGTGGAATGGGTATGGATTTCGTGAGGGAAGACAGGGTGTTACTCAAATAAGAATCATAAAGAAGGCAGTATATAAGGCCCAGGGTAGGTCAGGCATTGGCGGCTCATGCCTGTAATCCCAGCACTTTGGGAGGCCAAGGTGGGAGGACTGCTTGAGGCCACGAGTTTGAGACCAGGCTGGGAAACAAAGTGAGACCCCTGGCCGGGCACGGTGGCTCACACCTGTAATCCCAGCACTTTGGGAGGCCGAGGTGGGTGGATCACCTGAGGTTGGGAGTTTGAGACCAAGCTGGCCAACATGGCGAAACCCCATCTCTACTAAAAATATAAAAATTAGCCAGACGTGGTGGCATGCACCTGTAATCCCAGCTACTCGGGAGGCTGAGGCAAAAGAATCGCTTGAACCCAGGAGACAGAGGTTGCAGTGAGCCAAGATCACACCACTGCCCTCTAGCCTGGGTGACAGAGCCAGACCCCGTCTCAAAAAACAAACAAAAAAAACACAATAAACAAAGTGAGACCCTGTCTCTATAAAAAAAGGCCCACGGTAGGAGTCCGAGGGCAGGAGAGGCAAGAGACAGGAAGACCCAATCTTTGAACTGCCTGTAGGACAGCACAGGTCAACCTTTGGGAAGCGAAAAGGAAGGGGATCAAAAATAACAAAAAAGAGAAAAAAAAAAGAAGGAAAAGAAAGAGGATCAGCAACATCTGGAAAACACTTGACACCACATTAGAGTTTTCCATTTTGTGTCTGCCTTTGGCACTCGCTTCTGCCAACAGGCTCTAATCAAACACAAACAAAATCCTCCAATTCAGAGAGGCCGGAGCTTAAGCTGATGGAACAAGGACTCAAAGCTTGACCCTACAAGCAACTTAGAAAACAAAATGTACAAAGAGAGAGACACAGTGCCAACCTCACCTATCATGGGCCAAGTAGAGTCGTTGCTGTGGGAGACTCCTAATGGGGGTGGTCCAGGCACTTAGAGCAAGAGGCATGGCCTCTGCTGACCTTGGCTGCCACAATAAACACGGAAAAGAAGTCACTTGGCTCAGCTGTGAAGTTCTGGGCCATGCAACTGCCTTGAGCTACAGCTCTCTTGATGCTTCTCACAGTCACCTAGAAATTAAACTGGCAAAATAAAACCACAGAAAAGACAGGCAGCCCTATTTCTCCTTTTCCTAGGACTGAAAGATTAAAACAGAGACTCATAGCTCTCTGAATCTCAAATTCTAACACTGGAAATACTGAAAATTATATACCTATAAGATTAAACTAACAAGGGAAAGTGCCATACTTGTGGCTTAAAAGAAGTAGACCACTGGGAAATGGAAGTATATATTCCCCTATGAGATAACTTTTCTACAGGAAACATACAGAAACCTTCAAAATACCCTATTGCATTATCACTATAATTCAGAAGGATGTTGCATCTTAGATATAGGAGCGATTGGTTTTAGATATAAGCGAAATTGCAGGTGATAGGAAATATAATGGAAGCAGTAAATGAAAGAGTTAGATATCACAGGAAAATCCCGTAGAAAATTGGCAGTTCAACTTGAGAAACTTCCCTGGAACTCAGAGGAGAAAGAGATCATGATGATGGATGAAAGAAGAGATGTGAAAGGCCATATCACAGTGGCATGGACTAGTCTAGGAGTCACTCAGGTCTGGGTTTGAATCCTGCTCTGCCGCTTGCTAAATAAGCAATCTAGGAAATTATGTAGCCTTCCTAAGCCTTGTTTTCCTCATCTGTAAATTTGAATCAATAATAATAGGACAGGGGGTAGTGGTCACACCTATAATCCCAGCACTTTGGGAGACTGGAGCGGGAAGACCACTTGAGCCCAGGAGTTTGAGGCTGCAGTGAGCTATGATCACACCACTGCACTCCAGCCTGGGCAACAGAGCAAGATCCTGTACCTAAAAAAAAAATAATAATTTTTAAGAAGAGTAGTATCTGAGCAATAGGGATTAGTGTAAGATTTAAATGAGAAAAACAGGGTCTGGCACTTAAAAACACCCAATAAATGTTACTGGTAATGCTGTTGTTGGTGCTGATGAAAATGATGATGTGAATGACAATGAGCTTGTAAATATACTTGTAATAAGGATAGCAGAATGAGAGAATGAAGTAGATGGTGCCATAATAAATAAGATGTTTTGGCTACAAGTAATAGCAGACCCACTAAAGCAACTTAACAATAAGGAAACTTGTTAACTCACACACAAAAAAAGAAGTCCCAAGGTAGGGCAGCCTCTCAACCATATCAAGATCTAAATTCTTTCCATTTCTGTATTCTACCAGCTCAGAGAGTCAGCTGCTCCCCTCAAGTTTGCCAGATGGCTTCAACAGCTACAGGCTTTGTATACATCCCCCCACACCAAAATCCACACCAAGACGGACTTTTTCCTCGCATTCCTCTCTCAGAAGCAAAGAAACCTTGTCCAGAAGCACTCCTAACCCAGTGGACTTCCCGCATTGTCTCATAGGTCAAAATTAAGCTCCATGCCTACGCCTAAACAAAGAGAACAGAGAACTGGACTGCTGTGATGTACATTTTGCAGTCTAGGTGCTACAGCACTTGGCATATCATGATTTTCTTCCTTCCTTCCTTCCTTTCTTCCTTCCTTCCTTCCTTTCTTTCTTCCTTCCTTTCTTTTTTGAGACAGAGTCTTACTCTGTTGCCCAGGCTGGAGTGCAATGGCATAGTCTCTGCTCACTGCAACCTCCTCCTCCTGTGTTCAGGAGATTCTCCTGCCTCAGCCTCCTGAGTAGCGGGAACTAAAGGCAGGAGCCACCATGCCCAGCTAATTTTTGTATTTTTAGTAGAGATGGGGTTTTGCCATGTTGGTCAAGCTGGTCTCAAACTCCTGACCTCAAGTGATCCGCCTTCCTCGGCCTCCCCAAATGCTGGGATTACAGCTGTGAGCCACTCCATTCGGCCAGCGTATCATGATTAATATACAAAAGTAGACTTTTGGCAAGCCATATTCTCTGGCTGAAGGTAATGTGTACATTAGCAATGCATTCAGCTGCAAATAACAAAAAACACAGCCAACAGAAGCTGGGCATTCATTTGACTTACATCATCATCAGTCTTGCTGGTACAATGATGCTATCGGGGACACAGATCCTTTCTGTCTTTCTGCCCTGTCATTCTTAGCCTGTTAGATTTTATCCTTATGCTTTCCTTTTCTCGTACCTCCAGATGTAACACTTGGATGTCAGTGAGGAGGAGGGGGAAAGGGCAAAAATGGGTTTTCTGCTGGTAACTCTTTGCCTTTTTAAGAGGGGACTCTGTCTCCAAGGACCTGCATCTCCGTCTCTCTAGATAGAGCCAGGTAACATGCCCTAACTAGCTGCAGGGAATACTTGAGCAATTTTAGCAGGAAAGCGTTGAGAAGTTTTAGCTAGGTAGTTTGCTGCCTTCAACAAAACCCAAGTTCAGTTACTAAAGAAAAACAGAAGAAATGGATGAGACTCGACATCAAAAAGGAGCCTAGCACTTTTAGAAGTCAAACCTCTTGCCTGTAGTCTCAGCCACTTGGGAGGCTGAGGCGGGAGAATGGCGTGAACCCGGGAGGCGGAGCTTGCAGTGAGCCGAGATACGCCACTTCCAGCCTGGGAGACACAGCGAGACTCCGTCTCAAAAAAAAAAAAAAAAAAAAAAAAAAGAAGTCAAACCTCTTGCAAATTTAAAATCAGTCTCCTTAGTAATCCCTGGATGTAAGAGGGAGTAAGAACTGTAATACCATCTATACCGATTGCAATAGTCATACTACATGCCCAAGTACACAGAAAGAATCCCACAGTACTCAGAAAAAGATTTAGGACTTTAAGTATTTTTATTGTTAAGTTTTTAAAAAATGAAAATAAATAAATTAATTGAAGAAACTAGAAAAAGAACACAAAATTAATCTATGAAAGCAGTGGTGCGAATTAGTCATGGTAAAAGCAGAAAACAATTAATTGTGAAATTAAAAAGAAATAGAATTGATAAATAAATACCAAGGCTATTCTTTGAAAAGAACAGTAAAAGACACAAATCATAGAAAAGGCAAACCAAGGAAAACTGGAATGAAATGAAAATATGATGAATGAGAAATGGAATATAGTCACAGAGCTAAAGGAAAATTTTTAATTAGGAGAAATATCATTATATAATTTTTAATAATAAATGAAATGATTTTGATCAAACTAGTAATCTCTGTACAGGTATAAATCATCACAACTGACTCAAGGATAAATTATTTTTGAAAACAAAAAAAAAGCAGGAAATATCAATAAAGAAGAAAAACATCTCAATTTTTTAATAGAACTGTGATAGCCATATCCCAGTTTCTTTGGTTTGTACATATGTGCATACATATAAATATGTATGGTTTATTTGGTTTGTACATATGTATAAATATGTACATATGTACAATGATCATTACAAAATATATCAAAATCTCACATAAATATAATTTCAAAAAATATAAATATAAATATTCACGTGATATTTTGATACAAGCATAAAAGTTGTAATGATCAAATCAGGGCAATTAGGATAACCATTATCTCAAGCATTTATCATTTCTTTGTGTGAGGAACTTCCAATTCCACTCTTTTCATTGTTTTGAAATATACAGTAACCAGGCACAGTGGCTCCTACCTGTAATCCCAGCAACTCAGGAGGCTGAGGTGGGAGGATTGCTTGAGCTCCAGAGTTCACGATTAGCTTGGGCAAAGTAGTGAGATCTTGTACCTTAAAAAATAATAATAATTAGCTGGGCCCACCTAGAGTCCCAGCTACTTGGGAGGCTCAGGCAGGAGGATTGCTGGAGCCCAGGAGTTCAAGGCTGCAGTGAGCTATGATTGCACCACTGCACTCCTACCTGGGGGACAGAACCAGACCCTGTCTAAATAAATAAATAAATAAATAAATAAATTAAATAAATTTAATTCAATTACATACAATAGTAAGAGACACTTTTTTACCTCAGTTTGGCAAAATGCAAAAAGGTGATAACACCCAAAACTGATGAGGGTGAAGAAAAGACCACTTTTTGGAGGACAATTTGGTAGTACATTTCAATAGTCTTCAAATGGGAAGGCTTGACCTTGCAAGTCTATAAACAGGTACTTATATCAAGAGGGTTTTTGGGTTTTTTTTTGTTTGTTTTCTTTTTTTGAGACAGAGTCTTGCTCTGTCACCCAGGCTGGAATGCAGTGGCCGGATCTCAGCTCACTGCAAGCTCCGCCTCCCGGGTTTACGCCATTCTCCTGTCTCAGCCTCCTGAGTAGCTGGGACTACAGGCGCCCGCCACCTCGCCCGGCTAGTTTTTTGTATTTTTTTAGTAGAGACGGGGTTTCACCGTGTTAGCCAGGATGGTCTCGATCTCCTGACCTCGTGATCCGCCCGTCTCGGCCTCCCAAAGTGCTGGGATTACAGGCTTGAACCACCGCGCCCGGCCCGGGTTTTTGTTTTTTAAAAGCATTTAAAAGGATGTTCATTGCAGCATTGCTTATAATAGTGAAAAGAAATAGAAAAATTCTAACTATCCCAAAATAGGACATGAGTTGGATAAGGCATGGTACATCATACAACAGAATGCTGTGTGACCATTACAAATGGCGTTGGGGACATGATGAGATATCAAAACATTTTTCAAAGTTGATTTCAAAACAAAACAGCTAACGGGTGCAGTGACTCATGCCTGTAATCGTGAGGCTGCCTGTAATTGGGAGGCTGAAGAGGGCAGATCAACCCACCTATGCTAAAAATACAAAATTAGCCACGTGTGGTGGTGCTTGCCTGTAATCCCAGCTGCTCGGGAGGCTGAGGCGGGAGAATCACTTGAAACCGGGAGGTGGAGATTGCAGTGAGCCAAGATCACCCCATTGCACTCTAGCCTGAGAGACAAGAGCAAAACTTTGTATCAAAACAAAACCAAACAAAACAAAAAACCACCAGCAAAACCCCTATTTGAAACCATGGTTAATTCTGAGTAGGATGATGATAGAAACTCATTTTTCTAATTGAACTTTTAATTTTTTATATTGTATCTGCAACTTCTCTTTTCATTTAAGGAAAATTAATGAGTACATGAACAGAAAATCCTGCTCAGAAACAGCCTGTTGAGTCAGTTTTACAGGATGATTTGAACAATGAGAGACTCAGGGTGTATTCATCTGTTAGGGCTACCACAACGAAATACCACAGGCTGAGTGACTTAGACAGCAGACATTTATTTTCTCACAGATGCTGGAAGCCCAAGCTAAGGATGTCAGTAGGGTTGGTTTCTTCTGAGGCCTCTCTCCTTGGCTTGCAGATGGCTGTCTTCTCCCTGCATCCTCACTCAGCCTTTCCTCTGTGTCTGTCTCTGTCCTAATCTCTTCCTCTAATAAGAACACCAGGCTGGGCACAGGGGCTCACACTTGTAATCCCAGCACTTTGGGAGGCTAAGGCAGGTGAATCACTTGAGGTCAGGAGTTCGAGACCAGCCTGGGCAACACAGTAAAACCCTATCTCTATTAAAAATACAAAAAAAAAAAAAAAAAAATAGCTGAATGTGGTGGCACGTGCCTGTAATCCCAGCTACTCAGGAGGCTGAGGCAGGAGAATCACTTGAACCCAGGAGGCAGAGGTTGCAGTGAACCGAGATTGTGTCACTGCACTCCAGCCTGGGCGACAGAGTGAGACTCCATCTCAAAACAAAAACAAAAACACAAAAACATTAGTCGTACTGGATTAGGACCCACTGTAATGACCTGGTTTTATTTATTTAAATTGTACACATTAATGGAGTACATGTGCAATTTTGCTGCATGCATAGATTGTGTAAGTGGTCAGGTCTAGGCTTTTAGTAATGACCTCATCTTAATTCACTCTTTCAAGAATCTACAGTTACATCCTGAGGCACTGGGGGCTAGGACTTCAAGATCTGAAATGGGGGGAGACACAAGTCCACCCGTAACTCAGGGGTTATCCTGGGAGTTCTGTTATCCCACCTAGGGATGGGTGACCTGGTTCCATTCTAGGATGGTAAGCAGCATGGCACTTACCCTGAGCTTCGGGGGCGCTCTCTGCAGAAGTGCAGTTCTATCTTCAAGGCGCTTTTAAAAAATATTATTCTTATTTGAGACAGAGCGGATTACAGTAATGCAATCTCCACTCATTGCAACCTCCACCTCCCAGGTTCAAGTGATTCTCCTCCCTCAGCCTCTGGAATATCTGGGATTTCAGGCATGCACCACCACGACTGGCTAATTTTTGTATGTTTTGTAGAATTAGGGTTTCGCCATGTTGGCCAGGCTAGTCTTGAACTCCTGACCTCAAGTGATCCACCCTTGCCTCAGCCTCTCAAAGTGTTGGGATTGCAGGCAAGAGCCACTGTACCTGGCTCTTCAAGGCACTTGGAATCCAAGTTTGCAGACTAGAGGAGGCCATGAGATTCATTGAACAAGAATTAAGCATTGCTCTCATTCTGTCTGTGAGGCTGTGGGCTGAGCTCCCTATGTTGGTTAGGGGACAAGGGAGTAGGGAGGAAAGTTAAAACGACAACAACAACAACAACAAAACCCTTTTTAGACTAGAGGGAGCCATAGAATTTTCTCACTACAGGTCAAAGGAAGATTTCCAGTTGAGAGCAGAGAAGTCACTTCAATTACACCCCTCACATAGGGACTGACAGACAGACTTTGATTCCAATTCCTGTTCTTCTAATAAATGAATTGAACAAATTCCAGCTTCTCAGTGGCTGGTAGAAACTGGCCCACAGTGGACACCCCTCCCATTCCCTGCAACTCTCAACACATCAGACACATGCCCGAAGCCCAGAGCCTTCTAAAGCTCTGGGTCCTAGACTTGCCTCTGTTGCCTTGAAAAGACACTGTTTCCTTCTATATGATGCAAAGTAGTCATTTCAGGCAAAAATATCATCCTTAATTGCATACTGCTTTCAAGGCTTTGAAATGTACTCTCAAAAACAAAATCAATTATTGACAAGGCGAAGCCAGTCCTAGAACAGGAAACATTCACTTACTGTCTGTTCCCCCACAAATCAATACATTTTCTCTTTCCCCCCAAAACAATGAATTTTCTCTTTCCCTGCAAATCAACAAATTATCCTTATTGCATTCTGGGTTTCTTCCTGAGCGTGAGCAACACAATGAATGAAGTCCGCGACGTGAGAGTCAGGATTCTCTTTAACATAAAAAAGGTAGAGACAAGCATCTACGAATATGATTTCCCCAAAGCCTGGAGTGTGTTTGTCTGTGTGTGTATACATCTGTGCACATGCAGGTACACACACACACACACACACAAATGCCGATAACTGGAAAATGCTGCAACAGGGTGAGTTTGAACAATAAGTCCTGTTATCCTGGTCCTGCAGTTATTCAGGACAGCGTTTTGTTCAAGAGTGAAAAGAAGCCACTACCCTAAAGCAAGGAGATGCTAATTCTGTCCAGATTCCCAAACCGCCACTCATCTTTCTTTATCTTGCTATAATGACAACCTCACTCTGATTCACTTTCCTGTTCTTAGGAGGCAGCTCTCCTCCAGTGCGGGAGGAGATCCTACGGCTGCCACTAGGAGCATCGCATTCCCTCCTCTCCATCTTGAGGCTGAGTCTTCCCGGGTGTGATCTGCTTATCAGGTGTCTCCTCTAACAGCTCTGAGACCAGCTTCCTCAACTTGCACTGTAATACCAGTGGCTGGTCTGTTTCCGTTGAGTGGGGGCCCTCTTGACTGACAGTTCCTTGGCCCATTCTTTCCCCTTCCCTTGAGAAGTCTACCGTCTAGGGCAGGCATCCCCAGCCTCCGGGCCATGGACCAGTACCAGTCCATGGCCTGTTAGGAACCAGCCGCACAGCAAGAGGTGAGCGGCTTCAACTGTATTTACGGCAGCTCCCCATCCATCACATTACCGCTTGAGCTCCGCCTCCTGTCAGATCAGCAGCAGCCTTAGATTCTTATAGGAGCACGAACCCTATTGTGAACTGCGTATGCAAGGGATCTAGGTTGCGTGCTCCTTATGAGAATCTAATGCCTGATGATCTGTCACTGTCTCCCATCACCCTCAAATGGGATCATCTAGTTGCAGGAAAACAAGCTCAGAGCTCCCACTGATTAGACATTATGGTATGTTATATAATTACTCTATACTACAGTGTAATAATAATAATAATAAGGTACACAATAAACGTATTATAATGCACTTGAATTTTTCCAAAACGATCCCCCCCTCCCCACCCATGATCCGTGGAAAAATTGTCTCCCACAAAACCAGTCCCTGGTGCCAAGAAGGTTGGGACCGCTGGTTTAGGGAATCAGTGGAGTTCTCTCACTGAGGTTACTGCAGGAGGACATCACCAAGGATGGGAGAGAGTTTCCCACAGGATAGTGCAAAGGTGGCCGCGATGGCACCCATAGGTTCCTGGATCCTCCAGGGTCAGCTAGGACTGCACTTGAAGCAACTAAACAGCTATCAACTCCCTTCCCATGGTCTAGCAGATGAGAACTGATTCCTAAACATACATGTGCACTCCTCGGGAGTCTGGAAACACTTGGGAAGGAGAACTGCAAAAAATGACAGAGTTCCTGCCAGTAAGTGCTGGGCTTTCACACCATTGCAATGGCAGCAGGATCGTATTTTCTCATTTGTACTCACGACCCATGAAAACTGTGCATGGCATTGTATTCATTCATTCATTCATACATTTGCTCACTCTACGAAAAAATCACTGAGTTACTACTATGTGCCAGAACCAATTTGTCTCAGTCTGTTTGTGCTGCCACAGACTGCGCAATTTATAAACAACAGTTTATTTCTCATAGTTCTGGAGGCTGGAGGTCCAAGATCAAGGCACCAGTAGGTTCAGTGTCTGGTGAGGGCTGCTCTCTGCTTCCAAAATGGAGCCCTGTTGCTGTGTCCTTCAGAGGGGACACATGCTGTGTCCTCACATGGCAGAAGGGAAGGAAAGGTGAACTCGCCATTCCTTATAAGAGGACTCAAGTCCTGTTACAAGACCCTAATCCCATCCATGAGGACTCTGCCCTCATGGCCTAATTACCTTCTAAAAGGTTCTTCAACTGTTGTATAGGGGATTAAGTTTCAACATAAATTTTGGGAGGGACACAAACATTCAAAATACCTATTCCATTCTAGGTATTCGACTGTGAATAAGTCCAAATCCCCACCCTCATCAAATTACATTCTAGTGGGAGAAACAGAGCTATGCTGTCCAATACAATAGCCACCAGCCACCTGTGGCTCTTTCTTTCCTTTCTTTCCTTCCTTCCTTCCTTCTTTCTTTCTTTTTTTTTTTTTTTTTTTTTTTTTTTTTTGACAGAGTATCACTCTTTTGCCCAGGCTGGAGTGAAGTGGCGCAATCTCAGCTCACGGCAACCTCCACCCCCCAGGTTCAAGTGATTCTCCTGCCTCAGCCTTCCGAGTAGCTGGGATTACAGGCGCATGCCACCATGCCCGGCTAATTTTTGTATTTTTAGTAGAGATGGGGTTTCACCATGTTGGTCAGGCTGGTCCTGAACCCTTGACCTCAGGTGATCCACCCGCATCGGCCTCCCAAAGTGCTGGGATTACAGGCGTGAGCCAAACACGTTGCTATTTCAAAGTAAATTAATTTAAGTTGCATTCAACTAAAATTGTAGTGTGTCAATTGCACTAGCCACATTATATAGTGCTCAATAGTGACTATACGAATACATGTGGCTCGTGGCTACCATATCAGACAGCACAGAATTATAGAACATTATCACAGAACCTCAGGACCACAGGACACGAGAGGACGGGCTGGGATAGACGGTAGTGGCACTGGAACCGTTTTTGTTATGGTAGTCAAGGAAGATTTCTCTAGAGAGATGACATTTGAGTGAAGGCCTGAACGATTACACCATTAAAAAAAAAAAAATCTAACGATAACCTTAGCAAGAAATGTCAAGGACCTATATGAAAATAATGCTAACATTTTCCTTATTGAACTGAATTTTGAAGGCCAAAGAAATCAAGAAGTGTATCTGGTAGACCTGAAGTCTGGGCAAGGGAGAAAAATGAGTGGAAAGAAAACGAACAAATGTGCAGGCGGGTAGCAGGGTAGCAGGAAGGCCTGAGCCCCAGATCCCCGCCCAGGACACCCCCTGTGCTGCTTGCTGATTCCTGATCTTGACACACCCCACCCTGCACACCACACTCTGGTTCAATCAGTACCTTGTTACTAGCTGGGCACGGTGGCTCATGCCTGTAATCCCAGCACTTTGGGAGGCTGAGATAGGCAGATCACTTGAGGTTGGGAGTTCGAGACCAGCCTGGCCAACATGATGAAACCCCGTCTCTACTAAAAATACAAAAATTAGCCGGGTGTGGTGGCGCACACCTGTAGTCCCAGGTTACTACTCGGGAGACTACTACTCGGGAGACTGAGGCAGGAGAATCTCTTGAACCTGGGAGGTGAAGGTTGCAGTGAGCCAGGATCATGCCACTGCACTCCAGCCTGGGCGACAGAGCGAGACTCTGTTTAAGAAAAAAAAAAAGAAAAAACAACCTTGATACTCCCCCGCATGCCATTCCATGCCTTTTACGCCCCTGCTCTTCTGGCCTTTCCCCTGTTCTCTACCTGGCTATTTCTTTTCTTTTTCTGTTTTCTTTTTTTTTTTTTTTCTTTGAGTGGAGTCACTCTGTCATCCAGGCTGGAGTGCAGTGGTGTGATCTCAGCTCACTGCAACCTCCGCCTCCCGGGTTCAAGCAGTTCTCTGGCCTCAGCCTCCTGAGTAGCTGGGATTACAGGCGCATGCCACCACGCTCAGCTAATTTTTTTTAAAAAAAATTTTAGTAGAGATGGGGTTTCATCATGTTGGCCACGCTGGTCTCAAACTCCTGATCTCTTCTTTTTTCCTTCTTTCTTTTTTTTAAAGGTAGGGTCTCACTCTGTTGCTCAGGCTGGAGTGCAGTGATGCCATCACGACTCACTGCAGCCTCAACCTCTCAGGCTCAACTGATCCTCCCAACTCAGCCTACAGAGTAGCTGGGACTACAGGCATGCACCACCATACCCAGCTGATTTTTGTATTTTTTGTAGAGACGGTGTTTAATCATGTTGCCCCAGCTGGTCTCAAACTCCTGATTTTATCAAGCGACCCGCCCACCTCAGCCTCTCAAAGTGCTGGGATTACAGGCATGGCTGCTTCTTATTGACACTCCTTAGATGGTCCAGATATCATCTTCTCAGAAGCCCTTCCTGCTCCAACAGGCTAGGTCTGAGTTCTCTTTCCAGAAGCTGCCCTAAGCCCCAGAGCTACCAAATTTGGAGATTTGGGGAATTTGCATATTTGTCGGAACCAGAAAGCCCATCTATGTAACCGGAATGCCCCGCACACTACACAGGCAGAACTACTTTCTTCGTGCCGGTTGTCAGGTTTGCTCTTCTCCAGACCAGCTGATGTTAGAAGCTTAAAATCGACTGAGCTCCCCATCTTCCATGACAGAAAGAGACATCCAATGCCCTCACCTGATTCCCCTGATTTTCACATTATTTTGTCCCCCAAAAAACCTGTATTGATAAGTGGATGGACCAAAACCAAACACAACCAAATCAAAATGCTCTTTGATTTTCCAGTGCCGTAAAACCCGAAATTTCCAAATCTGACCAGCAGATGGTGCCCTTGAACCAAAGACGTAAAATGTTCACTTCCTCCCCATGTGAGAATGAGTCTAATTAGGGAAAAAGCCGAAAGGCTTTTGGTGGATGTTTAACACAGTGTACAATTCACGTGAGTCACTAAAAATAATAAACTGTCCCTATTAGGACCCAAAACAAAGAGGGTCTGGGGGCTTGCCAAATCCCATCCACATTTTCTGTAAGGGTTACAGAGTTCCAGCAGCCGCCTTCCTCCTTGTTCCCCTTGCAAGTTCAGCGCTTCCTCTGCATCTTAAACGTCCCTCCCCTTACTCAGTAAGCTTTGGAGGAAATTTAAAGTGATTTGTATTCTGTGACTTAGTTACCAGATAACTAATTCATGAACCAGAATATTTCATGCACTTCCGGTTATTTGATTATTCCAGTTATGTTCTTTAAAGATCCTGCAATGCCATACCTTTTATCCGTTGTTCATGAAAAGCAAGCATTACTCTGGCACCTCAAGAAATCTAACCCCGTGCCCTTGAACATGAAAATTATCTAACTCCCCTTTCTTTAACCAAATCAGTAGGCAGCCTTCAGACTGTAACGTGGCTTTCCTGATAGCTTTTCTATGGGCAAAGGATGAGAACAGCTGGCTTTTATTATTCCTATGCTGTGCTAAATGCTGCATCACATTCAATTCTCCAATGACTTTAGCTAAGCCTCTATTTCCTCTTCCACACAATGGTGTTAATAAAAGAGACTTAGAGTGGATCGACTTGCTCAAAGCTGCAGTTACATGTGGTCAAACTCAGGCTAATTCCACAGCTCAACCCTCGCCTTCTCAGCAAGGCGTTTCCTGTCCCAAATTGAAATAGTCCAAACCCCTTCCCTGCTGTGTCCTCTATCGTTTTATCACCATCTAAAGAAGAATGTTTCACTTTTTTTGTTTGTTGCTGTATTCCAGCACCTACAACAGTGCCTGGCACATAGTAAGTGCTCAATAAATATTTGTTGAATATTTACTTCCGTCTCTGTCAACTTGGATAATGAGTCTGAATCTGCACCTGTAAGAAGGATCCACTGGGGGTGCTGACACCACAGATTTTTAACCAAGGTCAGTAAAGGGCCACACACTGGACTGCTGTGATTTTGCCAAGTAGTTGCCTGCCAAGTGTTATCTAGAGAGAGGGGCTGCTTCTCTCTGGACACCCAGCCACTGACGCTGTGCCGTTTCTGTCTGCTATTTCCCTAGCGACAGCTGAGGGAATACCAACCATGTGTGACAGCCACTGGTAAATGGTCTACAGGCATTGTGTCTAATCCCAGCAACGTCTCTGAGTGTTACAAACGAGGCTCAGAGTGTCTAAGTCACCTGTCCAAAGTCACCTAGCTAGGAGATGGCAGAGCTGTGGACTTTACTGAAAGTGTGACTGACTGCTAAGGTCCAGGGTAGTAATAAAGGGATGCCATGTGGTCCATAGGATTGGAGACCAGATACAACCTGGACATCTTAACAGAGGCCAACATGAAGGGTAACTGGTCCAAGGACCAGATGGGATTGCGGATCTCAGTGGATACTTGCATAGGAGGCAGAGATGATGAGGGTCCCTGTGCGTCCCTAGTTGCCAAAGCTTTGACCAGAATCCCACAGCACTTAGGCCTCCCCATTCATTGATTCATTCATGTGTTTACTTATTCAACAGATACTGACTGAGTTCCTGCTGTGTGCCAGGCTTTCTTCCAGGTGCTAAAGACACAGCAGTGAAAAAAACAGACAAAACTCCCTGCTATCAAGGAGCTTACAGTTTAGTAGAGGGAGATCATATATCAGTATCATAAATAAGTATTGGAACAGGTAAGAGAATGGAATAGGGCAAGAAGATTTTAAGTAAGTTACTACTCATCGTATAGTTCATTTGAATAGACTGGAAGGAGTTGGCGTAGTTTGCCTGTGGTTATCTGGGGGAACAGCACAGCAGGTGAAAAGACAAGTCAGGGCAAATGCATGTCACTTGGGGGGCACTACTTGGCGAAATCACATTCTCCCCTAAGACGTAGCATGTCTGGTGTCTTCTAGGAACAGTACAGGGTCTGGTATGGCTGGAGCAGAGGGAAGGACAGGGAGATGGCGTGAGACCAAGATGGTAGGAGATGAGTCCGAGAGGGACTGAGGACAGATCCCAGCAGGGCCTGCAGGCCTCTGTCAGAGCTTCAGGTTTTACTCACAGGAAGAGGAGGAGGAGGGGGAACCTTGAAGTGATCCAGCCTAGCCAAAATAAACCAAGATGACATTTTTTTTTTTTTTTTTTTTTTTTACTATCAGGAGGAACTGGGGTTTAAAATAGAGATTTCTGGGCAGGTATGGTGACTTACACCTGCAATCCCAGCACTTTGGGAGGCCTAGGTGGGAGGATCACTTGAGGCCAAGAGTTCAAGTCCAGCCTGGGCAACACAGCAAGATCCTATGTCTACAAAGAATTTAAAAATTAGCCAGGAGTGGTGGTATGCGCCTGCAGTCCCAGCTACTCAGGAGGCTGAGATAAGAGGACTGCTTGAGCCCAGGAGTTCAAGGCTGCAGTGAGCTATGATTGCATCACTGCAACTCTAGCTTGGGCAACACAGTGAGACCCTATCTCTAAAAACTAAATAAAAGTGACTTCTGAGATATGGAAAGTAAAAGCAACATTTCTGAGTTGTTGAATTTGAAGCTTGTGGAATTCTATCTACCACGTACATAAAGATAATATTTTACTTTTATTTTGCAAAATGTCTAGGAGGGAAGAAAATCTTTCCTCCTATAAAATCCACACATGGCTCTGACAGGCAATTCTAATAAGCTTGTTAGTCATCGTGTTCAACAAATAGCTTTTCGTTGTTGGGTTGAGCTTTTGTTTTGTTGCAATTTCATAAATTTAGCACCACTAGGGGAGGCTGGCACCAACATGTGATAAAAACATTGACTTAAGTTTCTTTTCTCATGTCTGCTTTTGCAAAGTTTAATAGTTTGGAAAGGACTCCAAATGAGTAATTAATGGATAAGTAGGGATCTCCCTCTCTGAAGAAAATGTACATGCCTGTTATTTTGTAACAAACGAACATAGATATGAATCATGGAGAAAAACATATTGCTATGTGGCTGTTTGTCTAGACCACTGGGTCTCACCAACTGTTGAGTTGGTATTGGATCACTTGAGCCCAGGAGTTTGAAACCAGCCTAG
Organism: Macaca thibetana thibetana; assembly: GCF_024542745.1. NCBI lineage: Eukaryota > Metazoa > Chordata > Mammalia > Primates > Cercopithecidae > Macaca > Macaca thibetana. The sequence continues at coordinate 112,318,465 of NC_065585.1, forward strand.
GCAACATAGTGAAACCCTGTCTCTAAAAAAAAAATTTTGTTTTTAATTAGCCAGGCATGGTGATGTGCACCTGTGGTCCCAGCTACTCAGAAGGCTGAGGTAGGAAGAACATTTGAGTCCAAGAGTTTGAGACTGCAGTGAACCTTGATCATGCCACTGCACTCCAGCCTGGGTGTCAGCCTGGGTGTCAGCTCTCTCCAAAAAAAAAAAAAAAAAAAAGACTTGGTATTGAATGAATGGTGTGTGGCTGTAGTCAGACAAACTTAGTGAGAAGACGAGGAAGGCAAAACAAACGAACAAACAAACAAAAAAACTAGTGAGCAAAAATAAGGGTAAGATATATTGGTCCACTGTATCAATATTGGTTAAAAAAAATCATGCATTTTAGTCTTTAAAAAGTGGAAGTAAAATTGTATATAACAGGAAACCAGGAAGGAAACACAGAGAACAGTGGAAGCTCACTGAGGTCCTTGTGTCCAAGAGAACAGACAGGGCCACCTCTAATATATTTTTGGAACCCAAGACAAAGGAACAAATAGAAGCCCAAATATGAAATATTTAAACATGTCAGGCTAACTCCATTTAAATACATTCTATCCTCCTACCTAGACAAATATATAACAACCTGGAAGACCAGATTTGAATTGCAGATTTGAATGCTCGTATTCCTTAGGATTCTGTCCTGTTGGTGCAGGGAGAATCAGCCCATGGACACAACCCACTCCTCCTCCTCTGGCTTCACTCTGCACCACCAAGAGGCTCCTGTGCCTACGGACACTCAGCCTGGACATCAAGCCTTGTCCATAAACCTCCACAAACAGCCATTCTTTGACCATCTTTTGTTGGAGGCCGAAAGAGTGAGGGTCGTGATCAACTCAGTAAACCACTGGAGGCTATATGAGTAAACAGCAAACTGTTCTCATGAAAGCAGGTTGTCAGCAAACTGACAAACTGTGTCTGCCGCCCAGAAGGAATGCCGAGGGCAGTCATGCCTCAGGTGCAAGTGTTTCTTGTGATCAGGCACATCTGAAGCCTGTTAACGATAATGTGAACCTGTGATCAATCCAGCAGCTGACCAATCGTTACCTCTTCCTCCCGGCTCTTTCTACCCAATAAACACAAAGGGCTGTAGAAGCTCAGGGCGGCTGCCTTTGCTCACTAGAAGCAGTGAGCCCTCTTCTTCCCTGGGTCCCTTTCTTTAAAACAGTTACTTTTGTCTTAAGTTTTCATTTCTGCTTTCATCCCCCTTCGTTCAGTTTCATAGTAACTGTCACAGTCTTTCAGACCAGAAACGAACTTATCAGATGGGGAAACAAGGCCAGAAGCCCCTGCAGCCCCTGAAGGCAAGGCGTGTTTGGGCCAGGCATTCTGGGGCATGGTCTAGAGAATGGAGACAGGTGTGAGCCAGTGAGCACATCCCCTGGCTCCAAAGATTCTTCGCCTCATGGAAAAGGTAGAGGACGTCCTCTCATGAAGGCTCACCTGCTGGGGAGTTTAACGGAAGTAGGTAGTCAGGTCCATGGCAGCACCAGGATGAGCACCCACTGATGTCACACAGCTCTCCCAGCCTCAGGACTGGAAAGGATTCGGTCCACCTCTGCAGCTTTTCCTTAATTATTTGGGGGCCAAGACATCTAACATACCCCAGGAAACCTAGACCAATAGTTCCCTTGAGGTCCAAGAATCTCCTTAAAATCCTTCACATTCATATCCTTGCCCTGGGGCTTTCCAGCCCTCCAGCCAGCACCCTAAGATCCTGCTTGCCTGCCAGTTGATGGCTCAAGAGAGGTGTATGGAGGTTGACATTCAGAACGGAGGGAAAGCAAATGTAATGGTTGCCCATCATTCCAGAAAGCCCTGCCTACTTTATATTTTATAAAAGCAGGGCCATGTGTTGTGGCTCATGCCTGTAATCCCAGTGCTTTGGGAGGCTGAGGCAAGAGTTTGAGACTCATCTGGGCAACACAGAAAGACCCCATCTCTACAAAAAAATTAGCTGGGTGTGATGGCACATGCCTGTCATCTCAGTACTCAGAGGCTGAGGCTACTTGATTGCTTGAGTCCAGGAGTTTGAGGCTGCAGTGAGCTATGATCACACCACTGCACTTCAGTCTGGTGAGAGTGAGATCCTGCCTCTAAAAATAAGTAAACAAATCAATAGGTTGGGTATGGTGGCTCATGCCTGTAATCCCAGCTCTTTGGAAGGTTAAGGCGGGAGGATCACTCGATCCCAGGAGCTCATGACCTGTCTGGACAACATAGGGAGACCCCATCTCTATTTTTTAAAAAGTTTTTAAAACTTAAAATAAATGCAATATATATTTAACAAATACAGAGACTACAGAAACTTAAACAGCTGGCCCTTCTGCCCTTCTGATTGAGGTGGGAGGATCACTTAAGCCCAGGAGTTAGAGACCAGCCAGGGTAACAAATGGAGTCCCTGTCTCTATTCTTTTATAAAGTTCTTAAAATTTTAACTAAAAGAATAAATGCAATATATATTGATTTGATTTAAAATACATGGAGATTATAAAAATTTAAATATCCCTTCCACCCTTCCAATTCCACTCCCCTGAAATAACAAATGTTAATGATTAGGAATGTTTCAGTCTATAACTTAAAAAAAAAAAAAATTGTGCAAATCCTTCACAGGATCTCCTCTTTTTTTCATTCAGAGTCCATTTTTTCTCATATCTTATTATGTGAAGTAAATGTTTTCTTTAAAATGTTTTGTTTCTTATAGAAAAGGTTTTTTGTGGATGTTTTTTCATTGAATCTTCAGAGTAAATCTGTCCCTCTTAAGCATGAGATCCGTGTTGAGTTTTCTTCTATTTATTCCATCTTTCATGCATCTAGCATGTTGTCTTGCATGCTACAAATGCAAATGTTTACTGAATGAAGACATAAATAAGTATAATACATACTTGTCAATTTTAAACATTGAGTTAGAAAATATAGCTGATTGTGAGGCTAAAGTTTAATTAATTTTCTGAGACACAAAGTTCTGGGTTTAATGAATCGATATTAATAGAATTAATATAGTAACTGTAGTAATTTAGTACTAATTAAGAGTAACCTATTAGATACCTTTCTCTTGCAAGTGAAATCTGTTTAAATACTTCTATGCAATAACAAAGTTAAACATTCATATGAAATATCTCCAATAGTAAGGGCAAATACCTTTCAAATGGTAGGGTCTCTACTTAAAAATCACAAGCAGATACTAATTTTTCAATGATACGTTTTACATTGGAGTCACAAGAGTAATCTGTTACCTGAGTAAGATAAATTATCTCAAGCATTACAAATGCTTAAATATCAAATATGTACTTATTATTTCTTAAACCTAACACATTACTACCAAAGGCTTAATTTATTCTATATTCTACTTATGTCTACATTTTTTCAAGGTTTAAACACATTTACCCAGTAAGGAAACAAGTACATTATCTCAAATGATTTCGAGATTACGTTCCCAACCAAAATCTGGTAAATACCTTCTCAGATAGCTGAGCCTGCTGAAGTCAGCTACCCCATCAAGGCTGTAACTAACCTTCTTCACTGTTTTTCTGTGGTTTTGCAATTCTTTTCCATAAGATACTTAAAGTCTATTAAGCTCAAAAACTACTTTGAGTTCATTCCATTGGATCTTTCATGCTCTTAATTGCATGCAACCTATTTGAACAGGAAGAATCCTATATTCTTTTCTCATTCTGTCTGGTAGGGATACAGCTTTTTTGAATTCCAGGTAACAGTCAGGGCTTTGTCTGACTCTATGGTCACAGGCTACACCTGGGGAATTCGCCTTCAGTTCACCTGTTCCTGTATAAATATTCCGTAACGTGCCGAGGTGGTTCTGGCCCAGCTACTTGCACCTGGTGATGAGGCAGGTGCAAAAAGACAGAACCTCCAAACACACTCAGGTGGTAGGGAGCGAGGGGAGGGAAACTTGGAAGGTAACAAGTTGGTGCAAGTTATTGCTGTTTTTACCTTTACTTTTAAGCCCCGCCCCCACCGGACCTGGGAAAGGAAGGAGAGGGGGCCTCTTCTGACTCCACTCCCCAAGGGGAGGGGGGTTTGCCTCTGAACGTGGCAAGCATGACCAGGTTTGGATCTAGGGCGCTGGGGTCCTGGTGGTGCTCCAGTGGGCCCCCTCCCTACCCCTGTGACTTGTCCAACCTCCCTACACCTTCAAATGACAAGTTCGCCCCCCGCCCCAGTCCCCAGTGACGAATCCAGCCGCGCTCCCATTCTTCACACAGGGTAGGGACAGACTTTCAAAGACTCGGAGATCCCACGGGTGCGGGTTGGAGACCTTACTCTGCCGGTTCCCAGTTCCCTTACCCTGAGTACACGACTTATGCTCCATTTAATTTTCCATAAGAAATCGCTCTCATGTACTTGTTCTGTGTCATTACTTCTAATGGCAAAATCACCAATTACTTTTGTTACCAGTGGAGGGTGTCCAGGTTCTTGGTGTCTTGAACGAAGAATTGGACAAAATACACAAAGCAAGGAAAGAATGAAGCCACAAAATCAGACATTACTGAAAATAAAGTACCCTCCACAGGCTCCGGGACTCAAGAACCAATGGGAGGCTGAAGTGAAACAACCAATCAGAGGCTGAAGTGAAGTCACAAAGGTTACCCCCTATGCAAGCATCTGATTGGTTGTGGAAAACAACCAATCAGAGGCTAAAGTGAAGTTAGAAAGTTACATTTCTAGGCAGACAAGACTTGGCCTGCAGTCTTATTGGTCACAAAGTTACATTCCTACGCAGAAAGCAACAGAGGTACTTTCAATTTTCCATCTGCCACGCAGAAATGTGGCGGGGAGGGGCGGTTGCAAAAGGAGTAGCCATCTGGTCCTTTTGTTATTTAGGTGTGGAAAATTGGGGTTTTCCTTTGGATTTAGTTCTACGAAGTCAGTGTGAATCGGCCTTGGTTTCCCTGCGTCCAGACCCTATTCTCCTGCCTCACTTTTGCACCAACCTAATACAACAACCCATACAGAACTTAAAGATCCAGGAAGCCTCTGCCTCCATCCAGGAGCTGCTTCATCCTCTACTCTGTGTAACTACCTCTGAGATTCCATATCCTTTGAGATTAAAAACACTTCACATCTTCTGTGTCTGTTGACGGGTCTTTCCACCAGTTACATCACTGTGCTTCTGTGGCAACTGAATACAACTGGAAGTGAAAAACAACTCCTCATTCAAATGTTTCTGAAATATTCAGAGGTAGGGCTCATTTCAGGAAAGGCATGAACCAGCAGCTCAGCAGGCCACACACCTACGCCAGATCCAACGCTGTTACTAGGGACTAGCTTAGATGAGGTCACAGGTGCCAATCCAATATCCAGGTGGGTATTACTCTCCTTGGAATGAACCCCAACAAAAATCAAGAGCCACAAGAAATGGGGAAAGAGAGAATTTATGCTGGGAAGGCATAAAGTCCACTACAGATAACATAAACAACAACAACAACAACAACAAAATTCTCTCTCTTCCCCTCTGGCTATGTATATGGCATGAGACTATACCATATTTCATTTCAAGAGTGTTCAAAGCAGCTGGGCATAGCGGTGCACGCCTATACTCCCGCCTACTCAGCAGGCTGAGGCAGAAGTATCACATGAGCCCAGGAATTCAAGGCTATAGCATGCTATGATCATGCCTGTGAATAGCCACTGCACTCCAACCTGGGCAACACAGCAAGATCCTGACTCATTTTTTTTTAAAAAGGTCAAAGCAGTGCTGTTGAAAACAGAAAAAAACTGAAAGCAACTTTAATGTCCAACAATATGAAGTAAGGTACATAATTCATGGTATACCTTTATAATAAAACATTACATCAGCATTTCTCAATCTTTTAGGTCTGAGAACCCCTCTATACTCTCACAAAAAAAATCACTGAGGACCCCAAAGAGCTTTTGTTAATGTGGGTTGTATCTATCACTACCACTTTTGTCTGGCTTAACAGAAGTGGCTGGATTCTCAGATCTGCTTCTGCATTCAATCCATTTTGATATGCTGTTTTGGCTGAAGTATATGAAAAAGATCTGACTTTACACGGGCACGTAGTTGGGAAAGAGAAGAGTATTTTAATAGCTTGTTCAGATAACGGTGGACGTTCTTCTCCAAAATTTTACCAAAACCTGGACAAGTGATAGTTTCTTAAAGATTAGTTGCCGTGTGTAATCTGAAACTGTATCAAAAACTTTTTCATACTCTGTTATATTCAAATCCACTGGTCCATCTTGTCCTCTGAACAGATCTTTTACCCAGTCATGATTTCTTTTTTTAGTTTTGAGATGGAGTCTTGCTCTGTCGCCAGGCTGGAGTGCAGTGGCACAAGCTCAGCTCACTGCAATCTCCGCCTTCTGGGTTCAAGCAATTCTCCTGCCTCAGCCTCCCAAGTAGCTGGGATTTCAGGCGTGTACCAATACACCCAGCTAATTTTTGTATTTTTAGTAGAGACAGGGTTTCACCATGTTGGCCAGGGTGGTCTCGATCTCCTGACCTCATGATCCGTCCGCCTCAGCCTCCCAAAGTGCTAGGATTACAGACGTGAACGACCGCGCACGGTCTCAGTCATGATTTCTTAACATCACATATTAGTCATCCAGAACATGCTGATTCACTGAGTTATAAGGATCTTCTAAACACAGAAAAAAATATTTACATAATATCAAAAACTCACATTTGTTAATTACTATCCATCTCATTAGAAAAGGTTTTATGTAAGACTGTGCACGATGGCTCACACCTGTAATCCCACTATTATGGGAGACTGAGGCAGGAGGACTGCTTGAGGCCAGGAGTTCAAGACCAGCCTGGGCAACCTAGAGACCTCATCTCTACAAAACATAAAAAGAAAAAATTAGCAGGCCATGGTGGTATGCACCTGTAGTTTCAGCTACTCAGAGGCTGAGGTGGGAGGATAAGAAAGAAAGAGAGACAGACAGAGGGGGCAGGGTGAGGAGGGGAGAGAGAGAGAAAGACAGAGAGAAGTCTTTATGTTAAGGAAAGCTGTCAAGCTTCCAGTGGAGGAATACAACTTTTCCAAAATAATACATTTTGCTAGAAATCTCCAATTTTATCATTGGCACAACAAATACCATCAGTTGTTTTCCGAGAAGAGGCCATCTTAGTTCAATTTTGAGAAAATGTCTGCCAAACATCCAAATCTAAATAACCAATCATCGTTTTTCATCATTCTTTTCAGTGAAAATGGCATTCCATGAAAAAAAAGCAGCAAATTCAATTGGCAACTCAAATAAACAAGTGCTTCTCCTGGAGACAGCCTCTTACCTAGGCATGCAGCAGATGTGTCTGTGCGTACTTGCTACTCCATCACACAGGATATTCACAGGGTACTGCAGATGCACACACAACAGCATGCAAATGCAGAAGCCATGGCTGGAGAACTACATATCACATATTTAATAGGCGCTACTACCTTCTGGTAATGGAATGCAGAAAAATGGGAATATACGAGACTTTTATATTTTACCTAAAAACAAGTGAATATAAAAAAGTCTGGTGGGATACACAAAAGAGGTTGACTGTGATTAGCTACTAGTAAAATTATGAATGATTTTTATTTTCATTTTTCTCACTTCCCTGGATTTTCTAGTTCTTCTATGACAGATATATTTGTTTCTTAACAAGACATTTTTATTTACAAAAAAGCCAATCAAAGGCTTTGAAATGTATAGTGAACTGCTTAAAGTTAAATAACCATAGTTTGCCCAACTCTGTGTCACAGTATAGGTTTTAAATTAAGTCACGTGTGCTACATAAGAGAGATTAGAATCAAATTCTGACATCCTTGAAAAATAAAGGTACTTAAAGTAATTAAGTAAATGAAAGCTAAAAAATATCTATAATATTCAGCGTGAAAATCATTGTTTTATTATTTGAAAAATAATAGAAATTGTATATAAAATACAAAATGTACAGTTGCCTAGTGCAATTGGTATCCATTTTACATTTTTTACATTTTTTCCCCCTAGTTAATGGCACCCAAAATGTGGTTTCATTTTCACTGGCCTGGTTAACTAATACCATTTAACAATGTGTTTAAGAGCTTCTTCAAAAGATAGTAAAGACAATTTGTAAAATAACTATGCTTTCTTACATTTACAAAACAGAATTTTGATAATATATGAGTATTTTATACCACATAATTACCATGTAACTACTAATCTGTTGTCTATATCAAATCACAGCACATAACATTTTCCAAATACACTGTTTTAATAAAGAGATTAGAAAATAGGACAGTAACAGTTTCTTAAAGCAATCTTACAGGAAGTCTAATTTAATATTCTGTTAGGTAATGTACTCACGTAGCCTCCCAGAAGACCCAGAAACTTTACGTGAATTGCGGAAGGCTGATTTAAGACGCTAGTTCTTCAATAAACAGTGAACTCTGTAATCAGAATCATTTTTAAGTCAAAATACTATTCCTTACTCTTCAGAAATAAAATATAACTCTCCTCTTGTAATACAGCAAGAAACATAATTGTTCCGGTAATTGCCAGCTTAACTAAAAAGGCCTCCCCTTTTCGTTTTGTCCATTAATTTCTTGCTGGTGTGACTTCCTTTGGCAAACCACATAGGTAATCGTCTCTTTCTCTCTGCAGATGAAGTCTATAGGAAATAGAAAGAAAAAGAAATCAAATCTTTGTACTACTGAGAAGGGGTATTAGTTGCAAACAAGTAACATAGGTTCCTGAATATACACCCATCCTTTCTCCTCCATCCAAAAAAAAAAAAAAAAAACAAATTAGTGGTTATCTACATAATTTATTTCTGGATCAAAAAGTAAATAAATATAAGAGATATAAAATCACTACATCATTTCTTTAGGCAATTACTTGCCATCTCATCACATAGTCTTAGACACTCAAGACACCTCATTCAGTAAGTAAAAATCTAGACATTATTTCAGATCTATATCCCATGGTGTACTTGCTTTGAGTTGACCAAAATGGTGAATTTAATGTTTTGAGGAAGGAACATGCCTGGGCATGTATACATACACAAAGAGTTATATTATGCATGTGAAAAGAATATAGCTTCTAACATCTACAATGGGAGGTAGACAGACTTGTCCAATCAGCACCCTGTAGAGTGGCCAAGGCATAGTATGCTTAATAAACATTTGCTAAATAAATGGAAAAAATAAAAGTTTGTCTCATAGACTCATCTGAGAATCACTATAGATCCACTTCCCAGAAAAAAAGAGAAATATACACGTGCACACTTTCGCACACATTTCAGCAGCTCACGTGTCAAAGAGCCTCTAAACCTCAGGTTAAACATCCTTGAAAAAAAATAATTTAAGGCTGGGTGAGGTGGGTCATGCCTGCAGTCCCAACACTTTGGGAGGATTATTGGAGCCCAGGAGGTCAAGGCTGCAGTGAGCTATAGTCATGCCACTGCACTCCAGTCTGGGCTGCGTAAGACCCCGTCTCAAACAAAACAAAACAAAACAAAACAAAAAACAAAACAAACAAACAAAAAAGGTAGTGTTTGGGTACAATACCATCTGCACATGAAAAAGAATTAGATAATTTTAAGTAAGTGTTTCATAAGCCTACAGTGGCATACATTTGTGTTATCTCAGAGTACTAGATCCTCAGGATAACATAACAGAGAAATCATTCCATCATGAGTACATCTTGGAATCCAGAGTTAATTTGGGGTTATTATTAATAAAAGTAATTGAGAGATTTTATGAGAAGTTTGGCCTTATCTAAGGTACAATGTGTCTGTTAGCCTAAAATACAAAAATACCATTTATTCCATTTCAAGAATGAAGACTATCTAGATATTGTTCATCAGCTGCTTGCTATGTTTGATTATATTTTCTATGTTTAAAAAAGGCTTTGAAATATTTAACAGTAGGAAAACAGCAAAAGATCCTTGGCAGAACACTCTGAAACTTCATATTTAAAAAAGGTAAAAACTTAGCTGTTCCAGCTTAAGTAAAAAAATCCAGGGTAGAAAAAAGGGCTTTGTACACATCAGCAAAGGCTAAAGAAAAAACTGGCTAAGATTGCAACTTTGTTCCTAGGTACCCAACTGCAAGCAGGGAAGAGAAAATCAAAAGAATGGATGAGACTTATACACACTGTAAGATACTATGACTTAGAAATAATAAATATTGGGGATATAAGGTGGCATACAGAAAAGGCATTTTGCATTTTTCTAATGATCCGTGATGTTGAGCTTTTTTTCATGTTTGTTGACTACATAAATGTCTTCTTTCGAGATGTGTCTGATCAAGTCCTTTGCCCACATTTTAATGTTTTTTTTTTTTTTCTTGTAAATTTGTTTAGGTTCCTTGTAGATCCTGGATATTGGACCTTTGTCAGATGGATAGATTGCAAAAATTTTCTCCAACTCTGCCAAAAGAGGAGGACATCTGAACAGTAATAAAGCAGAGGAAGAAACCCTAAGTCATGTTGTATGTAGCCTAATACCATGGAGTAGCATAGACTTTGAAATCAGGCAGAACCAGGTTTGAACTTTAATTGAGCCACTTGCTAAATGTATGACCTTATTATGCATGTTACTTAAGCTTCAATGTCTTCACAGAGAAATGGAAATAATAGTACATAACATCACTGAATTATTTGGAGTTAAATAAGAATAAATGTAAAATAGCAAAATCCTAATTTCTTCTTCATACTCATTAATTGGTAGCTAATATCATTTCAAGTCTTCTGTATTTCTATAAACATGATCATCAGCATTTATAGTGGAATTATAATAATGATCTCATTTCATTGAAAAAAGGGGGAAATACTTACACTGAGTGTGTCTTTCAAGTGTCAACAGTAAATTATTTGAAGAAGTGTTCAGTATGAGATCTAAGTTACCTAATAGAAACAATGTCTTCCAGTGTCTATTTCCTTCCTCAGTAGACTACTAAAATTCCCAGCAACAAAATTTTAAGGGCCTCTTTACATCTTTTTAATACTCCCAACTCTGTTACCAAGCTATTACCATTAAGTTATGAACAGGAAACATCAACTCATTTGCTGATTATATGTGCACATACAGATGAAGCAAATACAGAAATATGTAAGTTACGTTCACATTTAATTTCATTTATAAACAAGGTCAATCCATATATTTAGTTACCAAGCCTGATGCATTTGTCATGAAAACTATTTTCATAAATCAATTTTACCTGTGAATCAGCATCTGTAAATAAATCTTCTACAAAACTATTTGTATAAAATATTGTGTATTTTAATTTGTAATCAAACTCAGTGATCAAGCAGGAAATGTCACACATTCTCTCTTATACAGTCAGGAAAAATAAGAAGAAAAAAAAGGCACAGGACGAGAGGTACTGGGAAGACGGTGGCGGCAGCAGCAGCAGCAGAGCTTTTAATCTTTCTGAATTCCAGAATTAAGACAGAAGTAGATAGTAAAACCCCAAATCCATTGTCAACATTTACAATAAAACCAAGTGTAAAGGTGTCCTTGGGAAACTAAAATTGTAACAATGTAGGGGCAAACCACCAACAGCAATTAAGACCTGCACAGTACTGACATCTGTACGGGAGAAAGCAGAGGCAAGCAGTGTCCGATAACAAGAGAACCCCAAGATAGCCCACAGGCAAACACTGGGAAGACAGATTAATGAGAGATTAATCTGATAATAGCATCTGAAAATGGGAGAGCTTTTGTCCAAGCCAATAGCGAGTACAACGAATCCACAGTGATCTCTTAGGTGAAGAGCGCAGCTGGCTACTCTGAACCCTGGGACTAGCCGAGGCTGCCTTCTAGGAGAAGGCTCCACATTCAGGAGAAATCACTGGGGTTAAATCAAAACCAAGCAGGACAGGTACAACAGAGACTAAAGGGAGACAAAGCCTAGATAAAAATGGCAGAGTAGATCTCATAAACCAAGTTTCCATATTTTAGACATTATACAAAAACATTAGAGACAGATGTGAAATTGGGAAAATCATCCTGAACCATGCCTTCTTTTGAAAGTACAGGAAAACTAATCTCATATGAAAACGAGCAAAAGAAAAGTATCAAGGTCAAATCTTTGACACCAGAAAGACTTGCTTAGATACAGAATAAAACTGTATTCTTTCAAAATGAACTAGAAAACATTAGGAAAATTATCTAAAACACAAAAAGATGTCACAAATCAAAATTAGAAAAATTCAAAACTGGGGGAAAACTGAGGGGGAAAACTGAGGAAAGAATCAGAAATAAAAGAAAAAAATGACAGAAGTCTTCAGTTAATAAGGTTGCTCCTTTGGTAAAACTAAAATAAAATAATATCTCTCTATATAAATAAACAAAGAATTTTTAAATCCAGAACCTTTAAAAAATAATTTAAAAATAAGTGAATACAAAGCTATGTGGAATACAGAAATAAATACAACTGATTATGTTAAAAGAGAAATAGAAGGTGAAAAGGAAGAAAAAAATTTAAAGAGAAATGAAGAAATAAAAAGAATGCATGAAAAGTGACAAATATTGAAGCTGGGTAAAGAAGATCCAACATACATGTATAGCAGAAGTTCCTGAAGAAGAAATACAAAGTAATGGAACAAAATACTAAAAAGTATGATTTAAGAAAACTTTATAGAACATTTTTTAAAAAACTATCATTTAAGAAAACTTTCCAGAAATAAAAGAATACTAAATATTTAAAGAATCCACCATGTACCTATGGATACTGAATCCGAATTATCAATGCCAAGACATCATCTTTCTGTTAAACAAAGACATGATTGAGCTTCTATCTTAATAGCAAACACAAGAGATGTAAACATAACAATACGTCAACTAATAAAAAGAATTTGTTCTAATGACTTTATCCTTTGTCAGAAGCCTCATAATTATAAATGAAACAGACTAAGGGATATAAATCAGGTCAGTAGAGAAGATGAACGTTAACATATGACAGATTCTGAAAGTAGGCCTCCAACACTCTACAGAAATCAGCTTTTCATAAAGGGAGGCTGATGAAGACAGATGCTTTGGATGACTCACTCACCTCTACTTCCCAGCCCCAACACGGTTGTTCCCCTAAATGGGAAAAAGGGGCCAAATAAGGTAGACCTTTTAGAATCCAGTAAGTTTAGTAAAATTTCTTCCCACCCAAACCCCCACAATATCCCCCATTCTCTTGTTGACATGTAATGTTACTGAAATAGGGGAAATGCAAAAATGGCAATATATAGTTAAAATTTTACTACAAATGTGCTTCTATATTGAGGAAAAATAGTAAGTTACACCTTTTCCTGTATTGACAGGTTGAAGCTGGGAAAAAATAAGAGGGTCTTAGGCATTTGGTATAGATTACATTAACAGAAGGCTGAGCATTAGAAGCTAAATTTCATTACCTCCACCCAAAATATGTTTTCTTTAATGTTCCTCTTACAGCTAGTTCAGTTATGAACAATATAAAGATTTCCAACTAATTAAGTTTCATTAGATTATCTAGGACATGACTCTATATACAGATTTAACTCAAGTACAGAATTTAAAAAGACCAGCTCCCCTTATTTTTAAGCAATTCAAAAAAATAGCAGTTTAATTGCCAAACAGCCTATAAAGATTACCTTAGAACTAAAGTGTAATTCCTAATTCTCTAATACAAATAATCACCACCACCTACTGCCACACTGAATTTACCAACTAAGAATTTAAACAATTTTTTAGTTAATCATTTCAAAAACATTTATAATGGAGTCATGTAATTTTAGACCTGGAAGATACCGAAGGTCAAATTTTTAAATTTATGCCATTATTTAAGAGTCATATTACTAAATAATACTCTCTGATTGCTATTTATCTCATGCCATACAAAGAGCAATTATTTTTGAAGCATTTGATTTTAATAAAACATACCATCTAACATAATACTAAATTTGTAATCTATCTATGATCATGCAAAAGCACTAGGAAATGCTGAGAGCCATAAGCAACAGTAATTCTTGTACCTCAGATATTCATATCATAGTAACAGACGATGATGAATGACAGAATGATAATAAACCAGTCTGGGAGGTATTTATAACACAATTTGTTTTCACTTTCATTAACTACATAAACTGCCATATGCTTAAATTCATTAACTATACATCCAAAAGGAAGATTTTTCCAGGCTATATGGTCAATATGAGGTACAGGTAAAATTTAAGCTGACATTCTACACAGTAAGCTAAACAGATGGACTAAACATCCCTTTTACTGTCTTTTTTTAAAAAATCACTTTTCTCAGATCATATTTATGAAAAGTAAAGGAAATGTGGCCCATAGAGAAAGTAATCATATCAGAATTCATAACAGTTCAAAAAATACAGCATTCTAGTACTAGGATATGCAAATTGAAGAAACTGACACTATATGAAAATTCTCTATATAATTAACAGCTTGGTATTGATGCCTACTTCTTCCTTGCTTCTCTTAGAACTTGAAGAGATCTCTTCAGAACTGGGAAAATATCTCCTTTTGTTGACATCACATGAAGGCTGAAGTCTGCTGTCAGTACCATGTTTAAGGATCGCAATTGCCATGTGGATAAGGTATGTGTCAATGTTTTCAGGAACTAACATTCTGATTTGGTTAATTTCACTCATATCTGTAAAAGATAAAAAAAAAACTCCATTTCAAAATAAATTACAGAGAACATTTTAGAAAACGTATCAGCTAGAAATAGTGAAATATTCTGTAGAAAGGAAGGAGGAGGGTTGCCAAAGAAGTTTCCTCTTTCAAATGCCTATAGCCTTACGGAACGGAAATGAAGTAAAAACTCCACTCGGGTATCACTATCACCTGAAGCCCCTGCCTCCAAGGTCCAAAGTCAGGTCAGTACTATTGACACCGCATAAATTGTGTTTCAAACTGTCTTTTGTGGGCTGCCATGAGAGTCAAAACAACCATTCATAGAATTGCTCTAAAGGAAATTGTGTTTCCAATTCCAAATATCAATTATAATTAGATTTTTCTTAAAATAATTTATTCTGATCACTTGCTGGCCTTTTGCCTAAGATCAAGTATAATAATGATTTATTCTTTAAGTAGAAGCTAATCGTACTTGTAAATAAGATTCTAATAAAAAGGATTCTTTCAATGGCTATTACTGTAATAACAAGAGACATAAATGATTTTAAATGCACATTAACTAGATGAGATTTCTGGGAACATATTTCTTATTTTCAGAATCAAGAAACTTTACATTTTTTTGCAACTCAACAGAACTAATTCAGACTGTGTCAATTTCTTGACACCTTCTAAAATTATGTAGCACCCTCCTATAGGCAAGCCAATAATTATGTTTCAGCACTTCCTTCCAACATCACGTTTTTCTGCAATGCTCCAGAGTGCGGTAAACCCAAGCAGTTTAGAACCTACCCATTCACCTTCACCTAATTTACAAAACATATCCAACATTTGACACCCAACTCAAATCAGTGATCAGAAACCAAGTATTTTTCAAATGACAAACTGAAAAGACGTTCTTTAAATTATTAGTTTTCAGGTTTATATTTTCCTTTCTTCTAAAGATTAGCTTGCTACTCCAAGACTCCTCAAAACACTGCAGTTTAAAAAGCAAAAAACAAAACAAAATAAAACAAAAAACAGGAAGAGAAAGTTATGCAGCTAATATAAACTAGGTCAGTGGGTTAACTAATTAAAGTTTCAAAATCTTAAAAAGGAAAAGATCACCTCTATACATAGTAAAATCAGCAACGTGACTATCTTATCTCTCAACCAAACTAAAATTGTATTTGTCCCTTGATCATTATATCATCCTAATAATGTCAAAATTCCCCCAATTTTGCTATTTCATCATTTTTTAATGGCTGAGGAGTATTCTGTTGTATGTGTGTATCCAAATTTACTTTGAGTTCCCTTTTATTTGTCTTCAAATTTTAAAATACGTTTGGAACACCTTGGGCACATTAGTCCACTTTGTTCAACGGTAAATTTTACAAAAGCTAAACACAGATCAAGTATTTCCAGTTAAAATTTAGCATCAGAAGATATGTTGTATATATAAAGTACATACCTGATTACAAAGGCTTATTACAGAAAAAAGTACATAAAATATCTCATTAATAATTTTCAGATTGATTACATGTTGAAATGATAAAATTTTAAATATAGTAGACTAAATTATATTATCGAAATAAATTGCATCCATTTACTTTTTAAAATGTGGCTACTAGAAAATGTAAAATTGCATATGTAGCTCGCATTATATTTCTACTGATAGTGCTGTTTTAGAAAGACCATATAAATTTTCCCACACTCAAAACCAAGTAATATACCACTACATTGCATTAAATTCATTTTCTTCCATGGGTATTTAGAAATTAGATAAATAAACTATGGATGATTAATTTCTTCATACTATAAATGTGACATTTATAAACCAAGTTTTTAGGGAAAAATCACACAAGCTTGAGCTATTATCGTGTAATGGGCTAAACAAATTAATTTTAAAAGAAAAAATAAGATATTTCATTCACTTTTGAATCACTTTATTTCTAAAATTAGAATGTCTTTTGTTCATAAAATGATGATGCATAAACATCCGCTTATGGTGTTAAACCACTATTAATGATTTAAAGTTAAATGTATAAGGTTAATTTCTAGATATAATTTAAAAATTCATATATTTTTCTAATATATTTCTACAAGTACCCTTTATATTTCTATGGTAAATTCATCCTGCATTTTATACATATGCAAATAAGTGGCATTTAGCTTTACAGGTGCATCTCATTCTGCTCTAACTTCCCATGTAAATAAGTGCTGAAAATATCTACCGCAGAATTCATGACAACACTGGCTACACGCCTTCAGTGTTTTCAAAGAGATCATATTACCCTTACTTCTGTAGTAGATCCCTTGGAAGCCACTCTTAATTTTCCAGTTACATGCACATTAAGAATGGGAGAATAAAATTAATCAAAATACTATCTAGGTACCTCATTCAATGCCTTAATTTATTATTAAGCATAGTTCGAATCCCAAATCCATAAACAGAGTTTAAAATTATATAAACAAGGACAAACGAAAAGAATACGAAGGTACAAAGCTCCTTTAAATATGAACAGTTTTCCAGACAAAACCTACTTAACAAATAAGAGTATGAAATTAATAGCTATGTTTTCTCAATTCATAATTACTCTATTTTTAGGTAAAGATTGTGTCATAATAAAATACAGGAAACTTCTCAATTCAGGATTGTACAAAGTTTAGATTTAATCAAACTCGTTCTTTAAAACTCTAAATTATTGTGGCATGGCTACAGTTAAATAAAATATGAAAATAGCATATCTGAATCATTATTATAGTATGTATATCCTCATTCCTTATTATCATTTATAATCCAACAATGTTTTCTCCAGTAAGAGAACAAAAGGTATTTTATAAAGAAAAAACAAGAATCCAAAAGCACAATCTCACATCCATAAATGATAGTTTAATGATTGAGTGTACTATCAAAAGAAATAAAAGAGGGCTGGGCTCAGTGGCTCACACCTGTAATCCCAGCACTTAGGCAGGCTGAGGTGGGAGGATCACTTGAGACTAAGGGGTTCAAGACTAGGCTGGGCAATGTAGTGAGACCCCATCTCTACAAAAAATATTTGAAAATTAGCCAGGTGTGGTCCCAGCTACTTGGAAGGCTGAAGTGGAAGGCTTGCTTGAGTCCAGGAGTTCAAGGGTGTAGTAAGCTATGATTGTGCCACTGCACTCCAGCCTGGGCAACAGAGTGAGACCTTGTCTCAAAAAAAAAAAAAAAAAAAAAAAAGCTAATGGTTATCACAACCTTCTTAACCTCCTCTATTCTAGATTTAAAAGTAGGCTACAAAAACGTACTTTTTCATATTATATGTGCAACCTACAGACAGTGTATTAACAGAACAATAAGTTTTTAGTAAGTATATCTTAAGAATTTTTCACCATTATATTCTGCTTGATTTTAATATTTCTTACTTTAAAAAGTTATCTAACATCAAAAATGGAAATTGCAAATCTTAGAATGTAGAGGGTACTAGATATGGTAAGGGGTAAAGACACTCAATAAATAAAGATATGAAACTGATTATAAATAAGTTAATTTGTTTCACTCATCGAGTTTATATACCCATATCCTATATCAGGATTAGAAATTGCGTATTTCTTTCCTTTAAGTTAACTGGCAATACAACTTTAACATGAGTAAAAAGAGAAACTTGTTCAGTCATTAATCTTAGACATGGTATTAAAACAGTTTTATAACTCTCTAGGCCTCACATTCCTTATCTCCAAAACAGGGTGGGATAGGAAAGGGAAAGCGTAATGGTTTCCAATTTCATTTCTAAATCTAAAGTTCCATAACTTTGTGCCTACATGATTTAGAAAGCAAATTAACAGTGCTTCAATTCTTTACCGTGGGCAAATAAAACAGATGTTGTCAATACGTGGCTGAATAATATAATATGAAATTTTCCTTTACCATTTCCCTCTGCCCATAATGAAGTGATGTTAGAATGTCCATTTAGGACATTCAGGAATATATGCCCAAGAATTTTTTAGTGCGAATGAGCACACATGCGTGCGTGCACACACACACACACACACACCATTACAACCGGTTTGAGTTCTTAAATTGTATGTCTCTATAAAATACATATTGGGGAACATTCTTTCTTATATACTTATTAAGTTCATGTATTCTTAAGTGCCTATTAAAAATGACAAACTATAAAAATAATCATATTTAAAGGGTATATTTAAGACACCATAAAACTTTACCATCTGTGTCTTCAGTCATCATCATCATCATCATCATATTCACCACCACCATTTGCTATTACCAGTGTGCCAAAGCTTTCTGAACAGTATCTAATTTAAAGTCATACACCACATAATGATGTTTCAGTCAACCATGGGCAGCCAACAGGAACAAGTATCCATTAGATTATCACACAGCTGAAAAGTTCCTATCACCTAGTGACATCATAGCCATCATAACATCACAATGCAAAGCATCACCCATGTGTTTGTGGTGGTAATGGTGTAAACAAACTCACTTTGCTGCCCGCTGTGTAAAAGTCTAGTATATACAGTACATAATACTTAAAAATGATAAATGACTATGTTACTATGTTTATGTGTTTGCTATATTATACACTTTATAAATATTTTTTAGAAGTTCATCGTAAAACAAGTAGGCCCTTCTGGAGGTATCCAGAAGAAGGCATTGTTATCATAGGAGATGACAGCCCCATGCATGTGACTGCCCCTGAAGACCTTCTGGTGGGACAAGGTGTGGAGGTGGAAGACAGTGAGACTGATGATCCTGAGCCCATGTAGGCCTAGTCTAATGTGTGGGTTTGTGTCTTGGTTTTTAACAAAAAAAAAAAATGTAAAAAGTAAAAACGAATTTAACAAAATCAAAAACAGAAAAAAGCTTAGAGAAGAAGGATATAAAGAAAATATATTTGTACAGCTGTACAATATGTTTGTGTTTTAAGCTAAGTGTTATTACAAAAGAGTAAAAAGATTTTAATTCATAAAGAAAAATCATTACAGTAAGCTAAGGTTAATTTATTATTGGTGAAAGAAGAAAATTTTTTTAACTTTTATTTTAGTTTCAAGGGTACATATGAAGGTACATTATACAGATAGATTCGTATCAGAGGGGTGAGTGTGGCCTAAGTGCACAGGGTTTATAAAGTCTACAGCAGTGCACAGTCCTAGGTCTTCACATTCACTCACCACTCACTCACTGACTCACACAGAGCAACTCCCAGGGTGCAAGCTCCATTCGCCGTAAGTGCCCTATACAGATGTACCCTTTTGTATCTTTTTTTTGAGACAGAGTCTCACTCTGTCTCCCAGTTTGGAGTGCAGTGGCACAATCTTGGCTCACTGCAACCTCCACCTCCTGGGTTCAAGCAATTCTCCTGCCTCAGCCTCCCAAGTAGCTGGGATTACAGGCACCTACCACCACGCCTGGCTAATTTTTGTATTTTTAGTAGAGACGGGGTTTCACCATGTTGGCCAGGCTGGTCTTGAACTCCTGACCTCAGGTGATCCGCCCACCTCGGCCTCCCAAAGTACTGGGATTACAAGCGTGAGCCACCATGCCTGGCCTTTTTAAAAAAATCTGTTACACTGTATTTCTACTGGGCCTTTTCTATGTTTCACTATGTTTATATGCACAAATACCACTGTGTTATAATTGCCTACAGTATTCACTAAAGTCACATGCTGTACAGATTTGAAGACAGGAGCTATACCATACAGCCTAGATGTGTCGTAGGCTACACCATCTAAGATTAAGTCCACTCTGTGAGGTTCCCATAAGATGAAATCGCCTAACAACACATTTCTCAGAATTCATCCCCATCATCAAGCAACGCATGACTATATTTCTCACAATTCTATAAGAGAGGCAATATTAATTCTCCCTGTCTTAGAGATGAGGAAATTGAGGATTAGGGAAATTGGATCACTTGATGGAGGTCACATAACAATGAAATGCTAGAGCCAAGGTCTAAATACAGATCTGTCTATTACCAAAGCCTTTGCTCTTACAGACTAGACCAACACCACCTGTAAGTTTCAGGATATAAAGAAGGCAGCTAAATAATAGCAGAAATGCCAATAGAAAAAAAAAAAAAAAAGGTTGGCAGAGGGAACTACACAAATTCTTTTCTTCTTTTTTTTTTGAGACAGAGTCTCACCCTGTTGTCCAGACTGTAGTACAATGAGGCAATCTCAGCTCACTACAACCTCCTCCACCTCCCAGGGGGGTTCAAGCGATTCTCCTGCCTCAGCCTCCCAAGTAGCTGGGATTACAGGTATGTGCCACCAAGCCCAGCTAATTTTGGTATTTTTAGTAGAAACGGGGTTTCACCATGTTGGTCAGGCTCGTCTCTAACTCTTGACCTCAGTGACCTGCCTGTCTCGTCTTCCCAAAGTGCTGGGATTACAGGCGTAAGCCACCGTGCCCGGCCTGCACAAATTCTTTCAGAGAATACTCAACCTACTACTCAGCCTACTACTCAACATCTCATCGAAAGACGCAAATTGCTTTAAGTCCTGAGAGACAGTACATTTCTAAAGGAAAAAAAATTCCAGACTATAAGCATGAAGAAGACATTTGAGTCTTTGGCTTTCTCTAAAACGCTATCTCATTCTGCACTGGAGAAACAGAGGTTTCGACAACCATAAATCTAATCCTACAAAGTAGTTACTATTTTCCTCTCTCTGCCTTGATTTCTGAAGTTAGGAAGATCAGAAGGTGACCAGGAAAGTTGGCCAGCTTTCTCATAAGATGCCTCTCTAACCTACCTTGGATGTTTTACAGCTTAGCTCAGGATTTGGCTAATTTAACCCTGAAATGCTAACTTATTAACTTACATGGTTAATTCATAAGTATCACATAGATAAATACTCAGATTAGCATGACTACATCCATTCCTTACATACACATCTGCATGGGAAGTTATCAGAAAACTAGGAAGTGATATATAAGCAGAATTCGTTGTTAAGAGTATTCCTCAAATACAAATTTTTCCCAATTTTTAATGTCTTTCATTTCTTCTTGTTGTTGTTCAGATGACATTAGGTAATTTTTCTCCTTTTACCCTTATTGTGGTAACATTTAAAGATTTTTCCAATCTTGAGTCATTCTAGCATTCCTGCACAAACTAGAACTTGTCAGGGTGCAAGATCTTTTTTTTTTTTTTTTGAGAGAGTCTCACTCTGTCACTCAGGCTGAAGTGCAGTGGCACGATCTTGGCTCACTGCAACCTCCGCCTCCCTGGTTCAAGCGATTCTCCTGCCTCAGTCTCCTGAGTAGCTGGGATTACAGGCACGTGCCAACACTGCTGGCTAATTTTTGTATTTTTAGTAGAGACAGGGTTTCATGTTGGCCAGGCTGGTCTTGAACTCCTGACCTCAAGTCATCTGCCCGTCTCAGCCTCCCAAAGTGCTGGGATTACAGGTGTGAACCACCACGCCTGGCGCAATATCTTTTTTATATATATAATTTTTGGGGGGAAGGGATTTATTGTGCTTATGGGTGGCTTTGGTCTTTTAATTTTCCATCTCAGACCTTTATTTTCTGATTTTATCATAATTTTTTAAAATTATAACTTTTACTTTAGATTCAGGTAGTACATGGGCAGGTTTGTTACATTCGTATAACAGGTTTGTTACATTCGTTTGTTACATTTGCAGGATGCTGAGGTTTGAGGTACAATTGATCCCATCACCCAGATAGTGAGCATAGTACCCAACATGCAGTTTTTCAACCACTGTCCCTTCCCACCTTTTCAACCATTGTTCCTTCCCTCCCCTCAGTAGTCCCCAGTGTCTACTGTTACTTTTTTTTTTTTTTTTCTTTTTGAGACAGGTTCTCACTCTGTCACTCACGCTGGAGCGCAGTGGCATGATCACAGTTCATTGTAACCTCAAACTCCTGAGCTCAAGCACTCCTCCTGCCTCAGTCTCCCAAGTAGCTGGGACTATAGGTATACGCCACCACGTCTGGCTAATTTTCTTATTTTTTGTAGAGATGGGGGTCACACTATGTTGCTCAGGCTGGTCTTGAACTCCTGAGCTCGAGGAATCCTTCCATCTAGGTATCCCGAAGTGCTGGGATTATGACACAAGCCACCACACCCAGCCTGTTCTCATTTTTATATCCATATGCACCAACTTTAGCTCCTGCTTATAAGAAAGAACATGCAGTATTTGGTTTTCTATTTCAAACATGACATTGACATAACTTATAAACAGGTTATTTATGTACTATACTTGAAGTCCCCTGGCCACTCCCCCGCATCCCTGGAACTTAGATGAGCACTACTCCAACTTGCCTCCGTGTCTTTCCTTTCCCTGTGCATCCACCGTGATCAATGGAAGTGAAGGAGGTGTTCATTCTTTAGACCTTCAGTCAAGTCATGCTCAAGCCTAGAAATAATCCTGTCTTCTAAGTGACTTATTTTTGCTCAGATCTATTTAAGCACAGTATTGACTGTGCTTTCAGAGAGTGATTTTCCAAATTCTCAGGGGGAATTATTCACAAGTTGTTCACAAGTGGGAGAAACTTCAAGGTAGTAAAAAGTATCTGCACTGCAGCTTTGGAGATGAGGCTTTTGGGATGGCCACTGCTCTATCCTAACAGTCTAAAGAAATTTATCAGATTTATTGAGTTATAAGACCCCAAGTTTGTATTTACACATCTAGGAGAGAAAATCCTCTAACGTATCTCCTATTTATTTCTGTTACCAAAAAAAAAAAAAAAGATAATAATTTAAAATATTTCTACAAGGCAAGCAAAGGGGCTTGCTCTCTGCAGCACAGCTGAGGTTCTGCAGCAAAGTGACAGGAAATCCTTCTACACAGCAGCCCACAGAACTTGGTCTGTCCCTTCCATGTCACAGTAACTGACACCAATGACTGTGTTGATTAGAAAGGCTACTCAAGTGAAACCAATGACAAGGACTCAGAAAGGTTTAGGGAAGAACTAGGAGTCAGGAAGCTACTGGGAATGAATGTGGAGAAAAATATGGTTTTTGCAAGTGATGAGGTAGAAATTAGAAAAAATGAAAGCACTGTTTTGGATGGCAGGGAAGGTGTAACCTTAAGCTGAAAAGGAAAATAAAAATTTCTCAGTGTATTGGCCAGGTGCCATGGCTCACACCTGTAATCCCAGCACTTTGGGAGGCTGAGGTGGGCGGATCATCTGAGGTCAGGAGTTCGAGATCTGCCTGGCCAACATGGAAAACCCTGACTCTATCAAAAGATACAAAAATAGCTAGGCATGGTGGCATGCGCCTGTAGTCCCAGCTATTCAGGAGGCTGAGGCAAGAGAATCGCTTGAACCCAGGAGGTGGAGGTTGCAGTGAGCCAAGATCACGCCACTGCACTCTAGCCTAGGCAACAGAGCAAGACTCTGTCTCAAAAAAACAAACAAAACAAAAGAATTTCTCAGTATATTTTCCTCTGAGTGATAATGGGAAGAAAGACTGTTTTCCTAAAACAAGAAAAAGAATCACAAAAGGTTTTCATAATAGCATAAAGGATTAGTGCTGTTAAAAGTGAAAAATATTAGTAGATTGCTTGTTTACTTCGTCAAGTCATTAAGGGTGCAGAGGCAGGCCATGCTTCTCACCTGAGTTGACGGGAGGGTTTCGGATAACATCAGCAATAATCTTCTGAACCTCTGGAGTCAGGCCTGCTCGCTCCAAATCAAGGGGGCAGCCAGCTTTCACCGCTTGGGATAAGTGCATGCCAATCGTCATGAGAGGCAGAATCCTGCTCTCAGCTATGCTCTTCTAGAGAAAGAACAGCAAAAGAACCCAGTGAATTTTAAAAGTGTCCACTCTACTCATGGAAAGAAAATGTCCAAAACATTCAGGTAGTAAATGCTCAGTGTGAAATAAACAATGAACTAAACCTTTACTTAAACTTTTCATTTTCAGAATTTCTTTAAAACTACCCCCATTATAGCTCTCTATAGGTTCTACTTTTTATACTTATTAAACTGTTTTGAATAAAACAAAATCACCCAGCTTTATCGAAGAATTCAATCCTCGTCCCTCTCTATTCACTTTAGAAAACCATTAGTGGCAGAGAAGTCATTCTCTGTAAGTCTAACAGTTGTTACGACCTTCTGAAAACACAGTAAACTGTAACCCAATACTCTATACACTTGAAATAACACGTGATGGTTTGGTTACACGAATTTCCAAGAAGACAAATCCTAAAATGCTTAGCGATAACATAAGGCTCCAGATGCATTCTATAAAAGGTTCCTGAGAAGACTCTAATAGGTGTTTGAAATTGGCTCTATTCATAAAATAATAATAACCACAGTTCCACAAGGGGTGTCAGCATTTTCCTACCATTGAACTTCACATGAACAGTGCTACATATTTATATGGTTCTTTAAACAAATGTGGCTGCAAATACATTTCAGATACTTATTAGGTAAAACATTCTTTTAAACACCCAGAAAGCTTAGTCACTCAGCTCTAACTTATTTCATGATCCTCTCTTTCAATACATTTTCAAAGTCTGAATTTAGACTGTATTTGCATGAATGTTGACACTTTCACAGAATACAGCATTTAAGGCAAAGTTTTTCATCCTTCAAAGGGAGGTTTTAAATTACTTTCATTAAATGTCTACTAGAAAAGTGTGCACCATGTGTGCATAACATCAGGGTTATTTGATAGCAGGTTTCAAATTACCTCCAACTAATTGTAGTATTGCTCCTGATTAATTAGTCCTAAGCATGTTTAATTCTGCGGTTAACTGGCAAGACTCTCTCAGACTCCTGGGAGGTAAGAATAATTATACCACCATATCACACAATAAAATACAACCAAATAATACCAAAAGCCACAAATGAAGATATAACAGTCTTCACATTTTTAACCATGAATACACACACTAATACATGAAACCCTGTATTACAACTGAGCATTAGAATACACTTTATTCGGAAAATTTGGAGCCAATACCAAATTTTCTTAGTAACTGTTTTCATTTCTACTATACATA
Organism: Macaca thibetana thibetana; assembly: GCF_024542745.1. Classification (NCBI taxonomy): domain Eukaryota; kingdom Metazoa; phylum Chordata; class Mammalia; order Primates; family Cercopithecidae; genus Macaca; species Macaca thibetana. The sequence continues at coordinate 112,344,038 of NC_065585.1, forward strand.
CATGGTCAAATTAGGTATATACAGGCATTTTTAACATGTACATAGAAGTTATTATTTACATAAGAAATTGAACTTAAAATTCCCATTATGTGTTCTATTTCAAAAATAGTATAATGGAATTATTTGGTTTCTTGGGCAATGGTTTTTGTAAGGAACTTTAAGAAACATGACTGTCAAATTAAAACATTTATTCAGTAAGTAAGATAAGTTATGGACTGTTTATTCTTATTTATTTTAAATGATAAAACCTGAACAAAAGGTGTGTGATACAGGCACTAGTGGATGGAACCAGAGACAATAGAAAAGCAGGCATTGGACCATATCTGTTGTTACAAATCAACTAAATGTCAAGAGGATGAGAATTCAAATTAAACTTACCTGTAAGTCTCATTTTGTCACATTCCATTAAAAACTTACTCTCCATTTTGTATACAAAAAAACCTCAACAGCCTTAAAGATTTATCTTAGATCAATGAAGAAACATTACATATGGTCTTTTTTTTTTTTTTTTTTGGAGACCAAGGCTTGTTTGGTCGCCCAGGATGGAATGCAGTGGCGCAATCTCAGCTCACTGCAACCTTGCAACCTCTGCCTCCTGGATTCATGCGATTCCCGTGTCTCAGCCTCCTAAGTATCTGGGATTACAGGCACGTGTCACTACGCCTGGCTAATTTTTGTATTTTTAGTAGAGACAGGGTCTCCCTATGTTGTCCAGCTGGTCTCAATTCCCTGACCTCAAACGATCTGCTTGCCTCAGCCTCCCAAAGTGCTGGGATTACAGGCATGAGCCACCACACCCGGCCTACATATGGTCATTTGTTACAGCAATTAGATTGTTTTCAAAGAGCATCAAAACAGTACTAGAAGAGAGAGAATGAAAAGCAAGTTTTTAAAAACATATTTCCAGTTGTTTGGCTATGCTTCCAGAGATCCAGTATGTATTTTTTGTACACATACAAGAATATGTGACTATATAAGCATGCATATGCACACACATACATTTACGTTTGTTTTTCTCACTGTTTTGCACCTTCCTGTTTCTTAATGCATCTTGAGGTTGTTTCTTAACACTGTGAATATTTATAGTTTTTAAACTATTAGTCCCATTTTAAAATATGGCTGAGGCAGTATCCCTGAGCTATAAATGTGTTTATCAGTACCCCGATACAACCTCTAGAAGATATTCATGGCCAAACTAAACTTGCTGCTATTACTTAACAGGGAGGCTTAACAGAAAAAGAAAACGTTCTCTTTTAAAATTAAACTGAGATTTATTGTAGAGTTGGAGGAAATTATCCCAAGTCAGAACTTTAATACTAAACAGCTGATAAAACACAAGTTTAAATAAACTAAAAAAATTCCCTGTAACTTGAAAGTCACACTTACCAAAGGCATCTTCTTTTCTTGGAATAAAGAGTATGTGATGGCCACAGACTGTGAAAGTGTGCATATTTTATTTTTTGCTACCAGACTCATCTTCTGTTCTTCTTGAGGTTCTGTACTTGAAAAGAGGTCTGTCTACAGAATTTTAAATGTAGCACAAATGATCAATAATATCAATATAACAATAGAATATAAATATGATCATTAGCCATTAAGAAAAAAATAAACACAAGTTAAACCTATAAGCAACAAATAATTCCCTTTTTATAGGGAGCTCAAAAAGAAGTTGGATTTTTAACGTATTGATTTAAAAAAGTAAAACAATGCTAGAGCACACAAATTTAATTTTTAACAAAATATTTGTAATAACAAACATTTCCTAGTCTTCTCTTTAACCAATAAGCAGGACTAAAAAAGGAAGTATAATGGGAACCACTCTGTATTTAAGTAAGTCCCCAATCCCTGGAAGTGAATATTGAATGAATGAATGAATGAATGAATGAATGAATGAATGAACAAACGAACGAACAAACAAACAGAATCACTATTCAATTTTAGGTACTATAACCACTAATACATCATAAGGAAATATATCATAACACTCTCTCTGCATATCTAATTCTAAATGATACACCCCAACTAGAAATCTAAGTATTCTATAAAATCTTAAATATGGTTCCTTAAGAAATGTTTAAAAGAAAAAATGGGGAACGACTGAAAAACAAGATTAATGAAAAAATAATGGAATCTTTTTAAAGGCTGAAATAAAGGTAAAGAGATGGACAACTTTTTTTTTTAACTACACATAAAAGGTAGATTAAAACAACATACTATAGCCATAATAAAACCTGTAACAAACTAAATTAATAATTTAAAGAAGTGCCTCGTCTCTTGATGAATGCTATTGGTATCATTTTTATAAGGTTATTTATCATGTGGTCTACTATATTATGTATACATATATGAGGAAACGTATCTATGAACTTTTCTTTTGGAAAGAAGTTCATTTTTTGTTTCCATACTCTGTTATTAGGGAGTTTAAGAAATTTATTAGTTGAGTATTAATTTACTGTTTGGTGAGAAACATAAATATTTCTCTTTTACTTTTTACATGCTATATAGATGATGTCTAATGTTAGAATTTGAATTATCTGACCCAAGGCAATAAAACGTGCTTGCCAAACCTTTTGGGGGATTACATTTTACATGGGGAAGAATCTCAGAGCTAAACTCTCACATCAACACAAAAGACAGTTTCAATCAAATAACCCTAGCAGCGGAGATTTCATGTTCTGAGCATATGGTGGGTCTAATAAAACTCTCCCAGGTGTTACATGCTTCTGTTTCTCTTTTACAGTTTCAGAATAGCTGCATTTTGCAATCTGTAGAAATCCTATCAAGACAAAATATGTATTTACTGAGGAAGCATTGTTGGCTCTTCAGACTGGTCACCCCACTATGGCAACGCCATGGTCTAGGCCAGCATTTCAGTCCTCATCCATGCAATCTCAAAAGTCTAATGTGTCTTATTACAGGGTAGTTGGGTTTTGGGGAGTAGAGTTGCACTACCCATCTGTTGAACTTGGTTTTATGTGTATGTGTGTATAAATATCAGTGTATACACTAGAAAACAAATTCATTAACTTATGAGCCATATAACTGGACAGTTTCACTTGCCCCAACCAGTATGTTCTGTCCTATAGAAGAGTTATATAGGAAGCCAGCTCACCTGAAAGTTTGAGAATATAACAAAGACACCTTTTTTTTTTTCCTATCACTCAAGTTGGAGTATTGTGGCACAATGATGGCTCACTGCAGCCTCAAATCCCCGGGCTCAAGCAATCCTCCTGCCTAAGCATCCTAAGTAGCTGGGATTACAGGATAACACCACCATGCCTGGCTAATTTTAAAAAATTGTTTTTGTAGAGGTGGGGTCTCGCCATGTTGCCCAGGTTGTTTTCTAACTCCTGGCCTCAGGCAGCCTGCCTGCCTTGGCCTGCCAAAGTGCTGGAATTACAGGCACAAGGGATTGCACCTCGCCATAAGGGAACTTCTGATAGTGCCTTAAGTAGTCTCTTAACAAAGATTAAGTTGAGGCATTCTCCTTGCCAATCAAACTATAATATTCAAATCTAGTTAGCGAAAATGTCTTTTTATCTAAAGAGTGCTTAGGTAAGCTTTGCCAACTTTTGTCCTTATTGTCTTTTCTATTATATCTTCCTATAACTGACCATTCATCTTTTTTTTTAAGGTTTATTGTGGGATATATCAAACATATAACACAAGTCGAGAGAGTAAGATGGACATCACCCAGTTTCAGCAACTGTCATTCATAGCCAATCTTATTTCATGAACACCCTCAGGTATTTTCTAACTACTCTGCCCTTACCCCTGGATTTTTTTTAAATAAATAATATTTGTACATATTTATGCCATATATGTTCATACAGTCTTTTTTATTTTTTTTGACACGGAATCTCACTCTGTCACCCAGGCTGGAGTGCAGTGGCGCAATCTCGGCTCACTGTAATCTCCGCCTCCCGGCTTCATGCCATTCTCCTGCTTCACCTTCCCGAGTAGCTGGGACTAGAGTATGATTTGATTAGATTTTTGTTTACTAGAATCACATTGTAGCCCTTCCTTCCTAAGAGTATTATTTCAGATTACTTTGCCAAGTATTTTGGATATCCCTAAACCCTTTAATTGTACATTTGTGGATTGTATCATTACTTTGTTCCATAAATTCTCAAAATTCTCAAAAAAATGTATTTATATAAAAATATTTTAGCATATTTTTCCTAAATGGACATCTTAATGCGCTTAATATATGTGTCATATTTGTAATTTTTAATGTGTATTGTGACAGCAAGAAATTTTACTTCAAAATTTAAAAAATATATTAAAGGCTAATGAAACTCATGAATAACAAAACTTGCTTAATAAACATTAAAATTGACATTTCAAAAAATAAATGATTTCAATTTGCAGAATAACCCAAGTATAATTTCTAATCACAGAAATTAGCAGTCATCTTCTCTATCCAGAAGGTTCATAAAGGTTTTATACCCATCCCTTGAGGAATTTACCTTTTCCCCTACTTCAGTTTCCTCTCCTGAAGGGGAGTTAGGAGAAATCATTCATTCATTATTCAATAATATCACTAATCATGAAAGAAGATACTACTGTCAAGTGTCCAAAGAGAGGGAACTTACTCAATCACCACTGGTAGGTATGATATTCTTCCCAAACCATTAAGACATTATCATTTTATTTCCAAAAACTCAGTAAGAAATAAGAATTTTCACATGATGTCTTATATAACAGTATGAAAAAGAAAATTTAAAGTTGCCAAAGATATTCTATATCAAAAGAGGGAAATGCTACATTCAAAAAGCAGAAGGGTTTTCTACTTATAGTTAGAGAAAGATTTTTCTAAAGTAGGATCCAACTGTGCCTGCCCAAAGCTTCCAGGAGCTTCTTGGAAGTAAAAAATAATCCCTTAATATTGTCTTGAATGTATTTAACTCTTTCAATGTTTTATACTTATCCCATGTCTTCTATTTTTCTAATGTCATCTGTTGTTTCCCGGATGTGGGGGAGGAAATGTCATTTCCATTGTGTAGCTGAGGAAATGGAGACCCAAGGAAATCAAAGGATATGTTCAGGTTCACCAGGTGAACAACTGTAAGGAAGAATTAAAGTCCTGATTCTGAGACTCCAAGTCCAGTAGTCTGCCCTCTATTCCCCACTGCCTCACCTTCTGCAGAGTATACATCATAGAGTCTGCTACGTGGAGTTTAGAGAAAATCCCAAATGATCTTTCTGGAAATGGTCACTTATGGCAGAACAGGCAATAATAAAAGGATATGAAGGAAACACTATTAAAACTGAAGAGAATAATATGAAATCCATGTACTATCAAAAGACAGCATTACTGGAAGGGGAGGGAGATTAGAGAATATGCTAAACCAAAAGCAAGTGGCTGAGCTCCTGACCAACTCATAGCAAGGATAACTTTCCAGCTTTAATTTCCAACTACCATATTTGAATGTAAAATTATAATTTATCAACCTAAAATAATGTTTCCAATTTAAAAACAAAACCTCCCAATGAAATAGAAAGACATCAGCAGCCTGGACAACTACTTTTTAGTATCATCTTTAAAAGTAGATAACTGACATGTTTTTACGACAGATTGACTGTAAAAACAATCTAAATTCATTTTCTAAGTGTCCAGTATGGAAATGCAAAGAAAGTGAGAAAATGTTGCTTCTGAAGGGTACTTTTGAAATGGTTACAAAAAATGCTTATTCTCTAAGAGCTCCTGCAAACCACAGTATTTTACCTGAACACTATTTGTTTGGCAGAAATGTTTGATGACTTCCAACAGAGGGGCCAACATGGCAGCTTTGCCTTCAGAAACACCATCAATCCTTTTTATGTTTTCAACTGTAGTTGGTCTGTGTTTAACAACAACAAAAAGGTCAAGAAACCACTGAAACAGTATCACTCCAGCAATATAGCTGATGTTCAGCTTCATAATGATTCTCTAAATGTATAGTTTTTCCAACAACCAAAACAATGTATAATACAACTAATCATGTTTTATAATTTCTTTCTTTGCTTACCACCGTTTAAAGACTTGTGCTTTTACCAACTTATGAATAAAAACACTATTGTCCCCATCACCACAAAAACACACTGTTAACTGTTAAACAGGACATTATCATAAAGGAACAGGTTAACATATGAAATATTCATTTTATTACTGATTTTATTATTATCTTTATAGTCATGAAAAGGAAAATTATGAGGCTCTAACTGGGAACAACTAAGAGGCTAAGAAAATCTCAAAAGAAAGTCTCATTCATTATTTTCTTCTACAAAGTGTTTACCAGTAACAGTGTATCTGCCAATTCCTTCAGACTTTTAACTCAATATTTCTTATTGTGTCCAATATCCAAGAACACATTCGATGCCCTCCTTCCTTCTAAAAATCTGCCGATCTAATGATTACTCCTTTTCATTAAATATCTCCTCTGGGCCAGGTGCGATGGCTCATGCCTGTAATCCCAACACTTTGGGAGGCCGGGACAGGTGGATTGCCTGAGCTCAGGAGTTCAAGACCTGCCTGGACAACACAGTGAAACCTCATCTCTACTAAAATACAAAAAATTAGCCGGGGGTGGCGGTGCACGCCTGTGGTCCCAGCTATTCTGGAGGCTGAGGCAGAATTGCTTGAACCCAGGAGGCAGAGGTTGCAGTGAGCCGAGATTGTGCCACTGCCCTCCAGCCTAGGTGATAGAGTAAGTCTCAGTCCCAAATATATATATATATATATATCCTGAATAGTAAAGTATGGTCTTAGAATACTTATTAACAACAGAATTAGTGTCAGATATAGTACTGTGTAATGTCATTAGAAAATTCCACACTCAAGTAATATATATTGGATGCAATTTAGTGACAGAAACAATTTTTTTTTAAATTATACTTTAAGTTCTAGGGTACACATGCACAATGTACAGGTTTGTTACATATGTATACATGACAGAAACAATTTTTTAAAAGGAAGCAAAAGATGAATACAATTACCAAGCAACTATTCTTGGGAAATAACTTCTTCTAAATGTTTAATGATCACCCCGTGTTTACGAGGCATTGTGCTAGGTGCTTATGGGAGACACACAAAAAGATGAGGAGCTAATACCTTTATTCGGAGTTTAAAATCTAGAAGATATAATAATACACGTTTACCACTAATTACAAAAAACTAAAATATAGCATTGTGTGGTAAGTGCCAGAGAAGCATCTTTAGAATTCATCTGAAAGTCCTCTATGAATTCAAGAGAGAGGAATTACTTCGCCAATAAGATCATGAAATACCTTCTCATAGTCTTTATAGTAATAAAACAAGATCTTAAAGAATTTCTTAAAAGGAGTTTTGAGGAATCAAGGAAACTACAAGGAGAAGCAACACTGAAAATAAATATATGGAAGTTGAAAATGGGTCTTCAACAAGTGGTAAACAACCCAGGTAAGATTGTTTCAAATTCTGTAACTTAGATGGAAAAGCAAGTTCATAAATGGAGGGCCTTGAATTCCAAGCTAGAAAGAAACCATTTAAGCAGAAGTAAGACATGATAAAGGAAGATTTAGTTTGGTACTCATATACTGGATGAAACAGAGAGAGAGAATGAAGGGTTAACAGTTAAGAGGCTTCTGCAACATGCCAAGGGAAAACAGTCAGAACTAATGAGGTGTCATTAAGGAGGAGGAGGAAGGCATAGACAGGCAACAAGGAACCCATTTTACAAAAGGTATGAAAAGTATTTAAATAAGAAAAAGAGGTCAGGCACAGTGGCTTACACCTGTAGTGCCAGCACTTTGGAGACTGAGGCGAGAAGACTGCCTAAGCTTAGGAGCTGGAGACCAGCCTGGGCAATATGACAAAACCCTGTCTGTACAAAATATACAAATATTAGCTGAGCAGGGTGGCATGTTCTGTAGTCACAGCTACTCGGGAGGCTGAGGTGGGAGGATAGCTTGAGCCCAGGAGGTCAAGGCTGCAGTGAGCAGTGATCGCACCACTATACTCCAGCCTGGGCAACAGAGTGAGACCTGTCTTCAGAAAAAAAGGAAGAAGGAGAAGGAGAAGGAGGAGAAAAAAGAAGAAGGAGAAGAAGGAGGAGGAGGAGGAGAGGGAGGAGGAGAAGGAGGAGGAGGAGAAGAAGGAGGAGGAGGAGGAGGAGGAGGAGGAGAGGGAGGAGAAGGAGAAGAAGGAGGAGGAGAAGAAGGAGGAGGAGAAGGAGGAGGAGGACAAGGAGAAGAAGAAGAAGGAGAAGGAGGAGAAGGAGGAGGAGGAGGAGAAGAAGGAGGAGGAGGAGAAGAAGGAAGAGGAGGAGAAGAAGGAGGAGAAGAAGGAGGGAGAAGGAGGGAGAAGAAGGAGGGAGAAGAAGGAGGGAGAAGAGAGAAGGGAGAAGGGAAAAGGAAGAAGGAAGAAGGAGGAAGGAAGAAGAAGAAAGAAGAAAGTAGAAGAAGAAGAAGAAGAAGAGGAGGAGGAGGAGGAGGAGGAAAAGGTTTCATGTTGGAGGACAGAAAATTCAGATCAGAGGTTTTAAGCATTAGGAACCTCTGACTAGGAATGTGATGGTATGATAATCAAAAAGAATCCAAAAAGAGGAATTTCGGCATTTGAATAAAATGCAGGGTGGTTAGATAATGAGTTAGATTTTATATATATTGAATATGATTGCTGAAAACGTAACTGGTTTTTATTCATATAGAAATGTGGTACTAAAGCTTGGCAAAGAGATAAGCATCGCAGGGGGAATTTGAGTCACCTCCCAGATGTGACAGTGGAAGCTACGGTCATATTATCAACTTGGATAAATTTTGTTAGAAGGAAATAAATGAGAACACATGCAAAAGATAGTTTACCTCATTTTGGCCATATCCACCAGTATCTTGTTTGTTGCCAGAATAGCTGGGGGAACATCCATTTTATTGGCATGTTTCTGCCTAGCTTCTACCAATTTGCCATATAACACAGTCTGAACAAAAAACAAAGAAACAACTCAATACTTTTAAAAATGTACTTAAAAGATCCAGTCCTTTATTTTTAGAGCTTCAGATCCCACATTTTTCCTTAGAATGAATATAAACTGAAATATAAACTCAGATTCTTAGCTTAAGAACAATTTTTAAAATACTGGCAAAATACAGAATTTTAAGCATGCATAGAATCATAACTACCCTATCATAAACTAATTACCTTTTTACAAAAGCCTTACCTGAGTCTCCTGCTCTTGTGCCGAAATAACAGGTTCTGAGGAACTGTAAGATTTTTCTGGTGCCTGCACCATGATACTAAAATATTTAAAAGAAAATAAATAATAAAAGCTTTTCTTTCTCCTCATTTACTTTCTATTTCATCTCCTAAATGAGAATGTCTTTCCAAATCAGTACTAACATTTACTCTTCATGATACCAGTAAGGTAATTTGTTATTTAAAAGACAACAGCCTAGATTTAAAAAATTTTGGATCAAATACATTCATTATAATGGTAAAGTTAAAATTGCCATTTGAGTTCATCACAAAATTGCTGTGTTTTAAAAAGAGCATTTGTTCCATTCTCTTCCTCAACCAACTGCTTTTGAAAGAAAATACGACACGTTAACATCTTTCAACTTACTGGGATACAACAGGTTTTAACCAAGATTTCTTAATCTACTGGGATACAATTTATGATCCTTGTTATAACATCATAGATTTTTAGCTGGTGGGGAAGAAGAAACAAGAAGAGAACAAGAAGCATTCTTAGAAATTAAAAATTTGATAACTAAAATTAAAATGTCACTAGGTGGGAGGGGATAAAAGTCAAGCAACACTCCAAATGAGCAAACAAACAATGAGAGACTGAAATAGGAAAAAAGAAAATTAGTAAAAGGAACACTAAAAACCAAGAAAAGAACACAAAGACAATCACTAACATGAGGAAAAAAATAAAGGTAGCGGGTGGTCATAATAACATGGCTGGGTTAGTAGCATGCATATAATATTTGCGTAGTTATAATAATATAAATACAATATTGTCATATTGTTATTATATTTAAAAATATATAAATGAATTATTAATATGATGAAATATAATTATATTGGCGGAGGAATGAAGGAGGGGAAATCTACCGTGATAGGAGGTGAGTAGAAAATTTCTAAAATTGGTAAGTCAAAAAAATAGTATTCTAAGCATATCATTCAGAAATAAAAAGGCACAGGCCAGAGAAATCAGCTGAAAGATTTAAAGATGACAGCCTCTATGAACAACAGCAAAGTGAGTTTGGGAAGAGTGTGGGCTGGTATGCTTGTCGTAAGCCATTAATTTCCAATTAACTTTTTCAATCAAGTATAGGTATTATTTTAAGGAAAATTTCAATACATTTTAAAATAATAGTTATTGATATATAAGCATCCTGCTGCTCACTTCTGTACACTAAGCCCATATATTTAAATTAATTTCTGGACTATTCCACAGGTATCCCAAACTCAGTATGTCTATCACTAAACTCTTGATTTTAATGAGAATCAACTTCTTCCAAATTCCTATTAATAATGATATTTTTACTTACTTTCATGAATCACAAATATTCTTCATGACATCCAGAATAGAGAATATTTTCCAGAAGGTTTTCTGGAAAACCTCTTAAAAACCGTTCTCTGATAATCACTATCTACGGAAGCTAAAGCATTACAAAATGTATTTCTTAAATAACAATACTTGAAAGGTTAATGTACTTCTTGATCCATGAGCTACAGAATGGATGTTGAGTTAGCAGGCATGAAGACAACATTAATCTCCTTGTATGTCACCATTGCAGCTCTTGGTGACTAAGTGTTGTCAATGAGCAGTAATATTTTGAAAGGAATCTTTTGTCTAAGCAGGTTTCAACAATGGGCTTAAAGTATTCAGTAAACCATGCTTTAAAGAGGTATCAAGACTTTGTTGTTACATGTATGTAGCACAGGAAGAGTAGATATAGCCTAATTGTTAAGGGCCATAGGATTTTCAGAATGCTAAATGAGCATTGGCTTCAACTTAAAGTCACCAGCTGTATCAGCCTCTAGCAAGAGTCAGCTTGTCCTTTGAAGCTTTGAAGCCAGGCATTGACTTCTCTCAAGCTATGAAAGTACTAGACAGCTTCTTCTTCTGGTAGAAAGTATTTGGTCTACATTCAAAGTCTGTAAGTGCAGGTACCTTCATCAATGATCTTAGCTAGATCTTCTGGATAACTTGCTACAGCTTCTATACCAGCACTTGCTGTTTCACTTTGCAGTTTTATGTTATGGAGATGGCTTCTTTCCTTAAACGTCATGAACCAACCTCTGCTGGCCTCAAACTTCTATTCTGCAGCTTCCTCACCTCTCTCAGCTTTCAGAGAATTGAAGAGAGTTAGGGCTTTGCTCTGGATTAGTCTTTGGCTCAAGGGAATGTTGTGGCTGGTTTGATCTCCTATAAAGACCACTAAAACTGTCTCCATATCAGCAAAAAGGGTGCTTTGCTTTCTTATCATTGGTGTATTCACTGGGGTAGCATTTTTAATTTCCTTCAGGATCTTTTGCCTTTGGAAACTGTTTGGTGCAAGAGGCCTAGCTTTTGGCCTATCTCAGCTTTTAAAATGGCTTCCTCACTAAGCTTAATCATTTTTAGCTTTTGATTTAAAGTGAGAGACATGTGAATCTTCCTTTCACTTAAACACTTAGAGATGGGCCAGGTGCAGCGGCTCACACCTGTAATCCCAGCACTTCGGGAGGCCAAGGCGGGGGATCACTTGAGGTCAGGAGTTCAAGACCAGTCTGGCCAACATGGCAAAACCCCATCTCTACTAAAAATGCAAAAATTAGCCAGGCATGGTGGCAGGCATCTGTAGCCCCAGCAACTCAGGAAGCTGAGACGGGAGAATCGCTTGAACCCGGGAGGTGGAGGTTGCAGTGAGCCGACATTGCGCCGCTGCACTCCAGCCTGAACGACACAGTGAGACTCAGTCTTGAGAAAACAAACAAACAAACACTTAGAGACTATTATAGAGTTATTAATTGGCCTAATTTCAATTTTGTTGTATCTCAGGGAACAGGGAAGCCCAAAGAGGGAGAGAAATGGTGAATGGCCGGTCAATGCAGCACTCAGAACTCATATAACACTTAAGTTTGCTGCCTTATGTGGGCATGGTTAATGGTACCCCAAAACAATTACAATAGAAACATCAAAGATCACCAATCATAGATCACTATAATAGATATGATAACAATGAAAACGTTTGAAATATTGCAAGAACTACCAAACTATAACACAAAGACATGACAACAGGACATGCTGTTGGAAAACGGGGCTAACACGATCTGTTTGGCGCAGGGTCGCCACAAACCTTCAATTTGTAAGAAATGCAGTATCTGCAAGTCACAATAAAGCAAGGCACAATAAAACAAAGCAGGCCTGTATATATTTCACGCAAATAAAAATAAATAGTGTCCTGATGCTAGAGGTAGGCAAATATAGATTTGAAAGCCAGCTCGGCCATAAGCTATAAGCTCTTGAACAAGTTAGTCAACTTCTTAACCCCTGGTATCTTCAACTATAAAATGGTGATAAATAATAACAGCTATTAAGCTCTTGTAGGAATTAAATGAGACATCACATATAAAGCTCTCAGCATTTAACATAATGCCTGACAAACAGTAATATCCAAGAAGTGTTAGCTATTAAATTAACATTATTATTTTGTAGCTCACTTTGATCATTCTAATACTGAAAGGCTTATGTTTTAAATTTAACTTCCTTTTGCCAGTGAAATAGCCCAACATCTGACAGTCCTTTCTCTTTAGAAAAAAAGTACTCATAAAGTAAGTATAGAACATAGAAATATGGAACTCCATACCTTTTTTTAGAAATGTTACTCCCAGAAGAAACCTTATCACATGGTTTGTAAGAATATAACTTCTCCAAGTTAGACTGCATTTAAACATATAAAGGTCCATTAAAAAAAGAAGTTTCGAAAACCTTGTAAATGTGAAGAAAATAAGAAACAAAAATCTCACAATCACAATTTTTTCTTTGCATAATCAAGCCATCAAATAAATCACCTGAGAACAACCTCCTAAATTATCCGTTTCTAAAGTTCTAAAGGTAGTTAGAAACGTAATCCAATGTCTTATCCCTCCCAAAACTATAGAAAATAAATCATCAAAAGAATGCTCTAATATATAGCAAGTGCCAAAGTTATAAAAACAATTCAATTACATTCTGCATACTTCAATAAGCAGAAAAGGTTCACCAGAAAATGTAATTCACTATACTTGCCTATTATTCCAGTGTTCTGATCAGCTGAAGTCTGCCAGTGGATTAGTATTTAATCTGTAATAGTTATCTAAGATCTTAGATCAAAAAAAGCAAGAAAGTATGTGAGTGAGTGTGTGTGTGTGAGAGACAGAAAGAGAGAGAGAATGTGTGTGTGTGTGTATGTGTGTGTGTGTGTGTGTGTGTGTGTAGCTCTAATAAGAACACTTAGGAATCAGGCTTATTTTTTGATCAACTATAAGTATTATAACGTGTGAACACTCTAAGCCAAATGAGTTAGAAGATAGGTTTAAAAGAACCCAAATAAATTCCTTTCTCAAATACTTCCAATTCTTTATTAGCCCCAGAAATTATATACCATATATTCTAGTCTGTTCACATCACTTCTCTTGCCAAATTTTATGTTTTGTTATATATGCAATTTTCTCTTTAATTGGAAGGGAATTAAAATATAAAATTTTAAACAGAAGTTGAATCAATAAAGAATGAAATATATAGGAACAATTTCTTTAAAACAAACCTTCTTCTCTGCAGTTAATTCAACTGGTACTTGATTATAAGAATGCTCTTTGGTGCCTGAAGATACAGTTCTCGAGCTGAAAAATAATAAAATTAAATTATCTCAAATGTTAAGATGCAAGTATCTAATTCATGAATCATCATACTCCACTCTCAGAAAGATGAATAAGATATTACCCTTTTAGAACCGGCAATTTTTAAAACTGACTTTTTTCCAGAAAAAGCTCTAGAAGCTTTAAAAAGTGTGAAAGAGAAAACTCACAAGTGATCAATGCATGTAAAGGTATAAAAAAGTAAGCAACAAATGTATTCCCTCCCTTTCCACTTCTACACATGAGAAGTAAATACGATATATGGATTCCTCAGCATTGATTTCAACACTGCTTCTTTAATCAATGAGAAAGAAGCTTTGTAAATACCATGGTCAGCTACTTCCCATCAACCAAGAAAGTGTTCTGGCTGGGAGCGGTGGATCATGACTGCAATCCCAGTAGTTTGGGAGGCTGAGGTAGGAGGATCACTTGAGCTCAAGAGTTCAAGACCAGCCTAGGAAAGACCCTGTCTATATACAAAAAATTAAAATATATTAGCTGGGCATAGTAGTGCATGTCTATAGTCCCAGCTACTCAGGTGGCTGAGGATTACTTGGGCCCAAGAGATCGAGGCTGCAGTGAGCTATGATCGCACCACTGCACTCCAGCTTGAGAGACACAGAGAGACCCTGTCTCTTAAAAAAGAAAAGTGCTCTATGACTTATCCTTTCCTCACAGATCCCTTCCCCCAAACTGACTAAAACAGGCATACAAAAACAAACAGGTAATTCATTTTACTTGTGAGAGGCCTATAAACTGGTGTAATTTGAATCACATAAATAGCAACAAAAAACCCAGAAGTTACAAGAAAAAAACTGAAAAATGAACCTAGGCAGAAGAAACTTCTTTGGACACAATTCTTCATTAGCTTGAAGGATGAGGCTCTGGGATTCTGTATTAGCTTTATGAAGCCAATTTCTACCCTATTAAAAGCAAAAAGGATCTTTTAATACAGAGTGGGAAACAAAATTAAGTCAAACAGGCAGACTCCTATACTGTTTACCTTTTCCGTAAGGGTGCAAATCTTTATAAATTTGTTAGACCTAGAAACTTCTACCAAGAATCCCTCAATGATGAGCTGACGGGAAAAAGCCTTCCACCAACTCTCTGTTTGATCCTTGCCAGTGCCAAACAAACTGTGCTTGCGATATTGATCTGCAAGACGCTGAGAATTCTGAAATTAAAATAAAATCAGTATCTAAAAATGCTAATTTAAACATACAGGTTAAGTAAAACACAGACTTGTCTATTGATTCTTTGGATTTACACTAAATTTCAACTTTAAAAACATACAAAAATGTTATACCCATCGTGCTCATTCTGAACACTCAACTCACAAATAAATACATTATCAAAATAATGTTCCTTTTGTGTCTTAAATAATGGCAGGAAATTTCACATATAATTCAATGTTTGGAACACTTAGCTTTTGTTATTTAGACCTCTTAGCAAACTCACGTTATTGTTTGAAAAAGTGATCAAAATCCTACAGTTCGAGACTAGCACCATGAGAATTATATAAAACGCAATGTGTCATGCCTGTAATTCCAGCACTTTGGGAAGCCAAGGTGGGCAGATCACAAGGTAAGGAGATCGAGACCATCCTGGCTAACATGGTGAAACCCCGTCTCTACTAAAAATACAAAAAATTAGCTGGGTGTAGTGGCGGACGCCTGTAGTCCCAGCTGCTCAGGAGGCTGAGGCAGGAGGACGGCGTGAATCTGAGAGGTAGAGCTTGCAGTGAGCCAAGATCACGCCACTGCACTCCAGCCTGGGCGACAGAGCGAGACTCCATCTCAAAAACCAAACAAACAAACAAACAAAAGCAATGCAAACCAACAGCTACTCATCCGTGAGTGCAGTGCAACAACTCACAGCTTCCAATGCATTTTTGTTTTTACTGTGCTTTCGCATATGATACACTGTAAAGTTTACTTAATCATTTATAATTTAGCTGCTTCACTGAGAAAGACCAGGAAAAGAAGGTGCATGCTAAATAGCTGATGGTTTCGACGTATGCTTTCCTAAGTGAAGGGAGAATTCCTATGGGAGGCTCTTCACAGCCATCAAGTTCTAGAAATGTTAAGAAAGCTAGTCTGTCACATGCAATTCTGTTTTCCTCTAACAGACAGACCTCTCCAGCTTTCACTCCCTATAAAAGTACTTTTTCATTCACTTTGTCCTCTTACTGCCTCTTTCATTCATCCTACATTTAAATACTACTTTTAAATATATATACAAGTTTATGGGCCAGGCACAGTGGTTCATGCCTGTAATCCCAACACTTTGGGAGGATCACTTAAGCTCAGGAGTTCAAGACCATCCTGGGCAACACAGTGAGTCCCCTATCTCTACAAAAAATAAAAAATAAAAAATTAGCAAAGTGTGGTGGTGTGTACCTGTTGTCCCAGCTACTCAGGAGGCTGAAGCGGGAGCTGAGGCAGGAGAATCGTTTGAGCTCAGGAGATCAAGACTGCAGTGAGCTATGATGACACCACTGCACTCCAGACTGAGCAAAAACAAAAACAAACAAAAAAAAGGAAGTATACAAACATAGAGCTTTATGGAAAATTACTCTTATTTAATGTTATTTGTGGTGAATGTGGCTGACTGTAATTCAAGGGTCATTCTACCTTCCACCCACTATGAATTCTTCCACTGCAGAATCTGGGACAGTACAAATACTAGTTCCCAAACTCCCTTTCAGCTAGGGTTCTGGGTTCTGTATATTTGCATGACAGGTATAAGCAGGAAGTGAGGCCAAGGCTATTCCTCTGCTGTTTCTGCTGGCATGCATGATTGTGGAGGTATTTAATTTTTATAAGAAAGTATTAGCAAAGAATCCAGCACACAATGACATGCTTCGTAAGTATCAACAGGCACCATTTTGTGGTTACAAATTATAGCAGGTTCACACTGGTTTATAGAGCATGTAAAGGTAGAACCTTCCTGATTATTACAGCTTCCTACTCAATGCAGTTTGGGGTTACGTGCTGTAGTGGAAGCTTCCCAAGTTGACAGATGGCTTCTTGATCACAGAAGAGGCCACAGTTCCCTTGGTGAACTATTTTACAGTGGAACCTTATCAACAATATTATAAGCCATTTAATACCGAGTAATAAATACCTTTCTGCTTAAATTCACTAGAATGATTATGAGCAACTTAAATTTCTATATAAAAATGCAATCTAAAATTTTAGAAAAAGGCAGACTATAACTCAACATTTTTACATTTCATATATACCCTAACAAAGGTTTAATAGTCAATTAAAAATCCAGGGATCAAAATTAAAAGAATACATAAAATGAGTTGCAGCAAACTTAACTAAGGCAACTATAGGGCTATTACAAGCATACTGGTTTTAGTGAATTGATGAAATCATTATGATTACAGGTTTATCTTTTTGAATGTTAAAAACGCGAATACAAGCCTTCTAAAACAGAACAAGAACGATATACTTAAATGTAAACATACATTGCTTTAATATCTGAGAATCTTCCCAAGTATATGAATGAAAACAAAAATAAATCACATCATAAATATTAATATGCTTATGTCATTTATTACTATTTCTAAGGTGTAGGTTTGCCAAAAAATAGGCTAAATAAGGGTGATCTTTCACAAAAAGGAAGGTAGGATGAAATTAGGTAAAGCAGGGTAAGTTCTCAACAGAGACAAATAGAGCAGTGCCTATATATTGGATTTAAAACATAGGCTTCTGATAGGCATAGTTAAGAGAATCTGTACCATGCTCTCCTAAATCTTAACAATAAAAATAGAATAGACTTTTTTAATAGCTAAGGAATGAATTTTAGTGTCCTGATGATTCTATTTATTAAAATATGATCAGAACAAGATTTAGAGAAATATAAACACCCAGGTACAATCTGGCACCTTCTTCCTTGTTAACAAGACCCGTCTGTGCTAACCCTGACTTAGGGTTGATTTGAGTAGAACGTTTAAAAGTCAACCATATGTAGCATAAACAAGTCTAGAGATCAAATGTATGACATGAGAATTACAGTTAATACAAATGTACTGTATTTGGGATTCCTGCTAAATGAGTAGATTTCAGCTGCTTTTGCCACAAAAACAAGAAAATGGTTAACAATGTAAGATGATGGATATGTTAGTTTCGTTATAGTAATCATTTTACTATATATAGGTAACCTGTAACATTATACTGTGTACTTTAAATATACATAATATAATTTATTTTTATAAGTAAAATAAGATAAAACATCATAGAATTTCAGAGCTGGAGGGAATGCTGGAGCTCTTTGATCTATCTTAGTCATTTTTACCCATATTGTTAACAAATTAACAGAGGTTCAAAGATGTTAAATGGTAGTCTAATGTCTCACGGTGTACCTATACTAATGCTAGGACTAGAACATAGGCCTCCAGATGACTAGTTCTAATTTTTTTTTTTTTTTTTGAGACAGGGTCTCTCTTTGTCACCCAAGCTGGAGTGCAGATGTGTCATCATAGTTCACCATAGCCTCAATCTCCTGGACTCAAGGATCCTCCCACCTCAGCATCCCAAGTAGCTGAGACTACAGATGTATTCCACGATGCCCGCTAATATTTTTTAAATTTTTTTTGTACAGATAGGGTCTCACTATGTGGCCTAGACTGGTCTTGAACTCCTAGGCTTGAGAGATCCTCATGCCTTGGTCTCCCAAAGTGCTGGGATTACAGGCATAACAGCTAATTTTTTCTTCTTATACCACATGCGTGCACAAGCATCCACACGTACCGCTCCCCACACCCAATATACATACATGTGGGGGCTCTTGAGCTACATTACCTGCATTCAAGCCATAGCTCTGGCAAGTTACTTATCTTCTATTTTCTCATCTAATATGCATATATATTCATTTTTATCTCTTGAGGATACTATGAAGATTAAGTCCATAACCAGGACAAAGCCTGGCTCAGTAATATTAATCTGCTTTTTATTAGTTAACAGCTGATCCTTTAACTCAACCTGAATTTCTTAATCTAAGAGTAAAAAGCATGACTTGGTATCTAGTCGGGTTTCCTTCCCTGGAACACTTGGTAATGGTACTCTACATCTGCTAGGGGTTACCTCTGTAGTAGGAGATTCTATTCCTTGCAAACTAATAACACCAAAGGTATAAGTTCCCTAACTAGAATCACTAGCTCTCTAAATACTAAAAATTACTCTTCTGGCTTTTCCTTTCCTAAGCATTAAAAACCCATATATTAGGATGAAACAATGAGGTTTTATCTGATCAGTAGGGATTAACTGTCCCTTCCCCTCATGATCAATAACTATGAAAACTGTGTACTATGTGAATAAATTTACATTGTCTTGTTTCCATGGCAATCACCATGAAAAGGATGATATACCTTTGCTTTAAAACAAAGTATCTTTGTTTTAAAGGAATCATATTACGTTTTCAACTAGGAATCCAAACTAAAACAAGTAACATTTTAAAAAATAATAATAATTAAAACATAATACAGTAAGAATTTTCAACAACAAATGCTTAATGATTTCTCACTCTGAACAAGGCCTTCTCTGTTAATTGCTTAAATGTTGTAGTTAACTTAATTTTGTAGGTTGTCCACCGATAGAGTAAAAACTGCCTACGATGAGAAAGCTGCTATACAGAACACAGCTTAGGGATTTGGGCATTCATTCATTCATCATTCATTCATTCAAGATAGGGTATTGCTCTGTCACCCAGGCTGGAGTGCAGTGGTGTAATCATGGCTCACTGCAGTCCTAAATTCCTAGATTCAATCAATCCTCCCACCTCAACCTCCCACAAGGAGGACTACATGCACACATCACCACTCGGCTTTTTAAATTTTTTTTGTAGAGACGGAGTCTCGCTATGTTGCCCAGGCTCATCTTGAACTCCTGGTCTCGAGCAATCCTCCCACCTCGGCTTCCCAAAGTGCTGAAATTACAGGTGTGAGCCACCATGTCCACTGGGCATAACAATACAAATTTAAAACTGCATGTTACAGCACAACAAATAGAAAAGACACTAGACTAGCAGGCAGGAAAGTCATTTGCTCATTCTGACTCTGGCACAAAGTAACAGTATGACCTAGGGCAGGTCATTCAGCTTTTACTTTAACTCAATCTCAACTACAGTAAAATCAGGCAATAGGGTTAAATAGTCTTTTTGCCAGTGTTAGCTCTAAGCAGGTATACTTCTGTGGGATGCCATCTCAAAAAGAGAAATTTTCAGGCCAGGCACAGTGACTAACGCCTGTAATCCTAATACCTCGGGAAGCCAAGGTGGGCAGATCACTTGAGGCCAGGGTTTCAAGACCAGGCTGGGAAACATAGGCAGACCCTGTCTCTACAAAAAAGTTAGCTGGGCATGGTGGCACGCACCTGTAGTCCCACGTACTCGGGAGGCCAAGGAAGTAGGATCGCTTGAACTGGAAACTTTGAGGCTGCTGTGACCTATGATCACGCCACTGTACTCCAGAGCCTGGGTGACATATCTCATTCTTTCCCTTTATAAACCAGGTGGAAAAATAAGGATTACTAAAACTGACATATCATGGAATGTGGAAATCTAATTGATCGGTGAATGTTAGAATAAAGAGAACTGACTGGCCAGGGTACCTGACCCAACATATCAGTTTCTGATAAAAGCGAAGTCTTTACACCAGTATCTGACAGAAAAAAAGAAGAAAAAGAGGAGAAGGGAAGGGAAGGGAAGGGAAGGGAAGGGAAGGGAAGGGAAGGGAAGGGAAGGGAAGGGAAGGGAAGGGAAGGGAGGGGAGGGGAGGGGAGGGGAGGGGGAGGGGAGGGGAGGGGAGGGGAGGGGAGGGGAGGGGAGGGGAGGGGAGGGGAGGGGAGGGGAGGGGAGGGGAGGGGAGGGGAGGGGAGGGGAGGGGAGGGGAGGGGAGGGGAGAAAGAGAGAGGAGAGGAAAAGAAGACTTGCCACTTCTCCATATTAACCTCTTTAAAAGTCACAACTGCTTTCTGTACTGTGAATGCCACATTCTTCTCCACCCTTCCTCCCTCATTCTTCTCTGAATGACTGTCCAAATAGACAGTATCACACCAAAATCTACCATATATTCCACAAAAACAGGAAGTTCTAGTTATACCTTCACAGGTACTCCTCTGATTTCTCTAAACACCCTCTCTCTTCAGAACTTCAATAACATTTATATCTATTCACATGTCCCTTATCTGGTTCTGTGCTACATTACACTTATTTCTTCTTAAGTAACACCTTCCATACTAGACGAGGCATCTCATCTAATTTAGCTTTGAATTCCCCCACAAAATGCAATACAGTGCCTTTTACAAAAATACATGTTTAATAACTAGTGGAAAAAATAGCCATAAACTCCAACTCAAGAAATTTTAAACTCAGCCTGGCACAGCGACTCTCAGTGCTTTGGGAGGCCAAGGGTAGGAGGATCACTTGAGCCCAGGAGTTTGAAACAGGCAGGGCAACAAGCGGAGACCCCATACCTACAAAAAAATTAAAAAATAAAAAAAACAGCTGGATGTGGTGGCACCTGTGGTCCCAACTACTCTGGAGGCTGAGGTGGGAGGACTGCTTGAACCCAGGAGTTCAAGGCTGCAGCAAGCTATGATCACACCACTGCATTCCACCCTGGGCAACTCCTAAGTTTTTAAACTACAAAAAGTCCATAGCTACTGTTAAAAACACTTTAACTTTTTTGGGGGACAGGGAAGGCAGGGCGGGGGTGCTTTTTCCAGTCACTACAGGCCAAAGAAGCTCACAGTTACAACTTTAGGGCTTCAGAAAGTCATTGTGAACTATAATTCCATGTGCAAAATAAAACCAAAAGATAGTGATAATTATCTCTAGGAGTATATTTCATTCAGGTGAAATAGCTTGTCTAGAAAACAGGATGGATAATCCTCTCCCGTTAGATAGTTTGAAAATTACAAGAGTGATTAAAACTACCAATAGTTTCAACAAATGTCTATAGTCAAATCATGTATCATCAAAACTACCGTCTAATTCTAGTGCCACGACAAGATTTGGCATTCTGCTAATGTGATCAGAAAAGAAGTTTCATTTAAGCTCTCAGTTATGCAAATTAATGAGTGTGGTTTTATTTTCTAATCTATAAAATTAAGGTCATTGTATATCTTATCACATATTTATACAGAATGCTTAAAGATTTTTATATAGTAAGTTGTTTAGACAGCTAAAACAAAGTTCCTTAAGTAATACCTTTACTGTTTAATTTCTAATCAAACTTGCAGCTTAAAAACAAAATTTTAAACTCTATTCACAAACTCTTAGATAGGCTACATAACGGTTTATACTATTTAGAAAAAATCTTGTGTAAGAGAGAATTATACAACCGGGCTCAGTGGCTCATGCCTGTAATCCCAGCACTTCGGGAGGCCGAGGTGGGCAGATCACAAAGTCAGGAGATTGAGACCATCCTGGCTAACACAGTGAAACCCCATCTCTACTAAAAATACAAAAAATTAGCCGGGCATGGTGGTGGGTGCCTGTAGTCCCAGCTACTTGGGAGGCTGAGGCAGGAGAATGGCATGAACCCGGGAGGTGGAGCGTGCAGTGAGCCAAGATCACACCACTGCACTCCAGCCTAGGTGACAAAGCAAGACTCCATCTCAAAAAAAAAAAAAAAAAAAATTAAAAAAAAAAAGAGAGATAATTATATGCTGCTAATATATGTTACATATTTAATCTCTTTAAACTCCAATTATTCCCAATTTAAAATGTTTATTTTACAGATCAAAATCACATACAAAGATATTAATTTTTCCTAAGTTGGTTAAAGGGAACATTTTACTAAATTCTCAAAGGAATTATAATGATAATTTTAAAAACAATATCCCAGGATACCAAGATCACTGAAATGGGGAGAAAAAAAAATTGCCTTATTTTCATTGCATTTAGTGTCTACAGATTTTCATTAAGTGGTACTTTTAGAAAAGTTTTACTTTTGTCTAGCAAGGGTACTATAATATTTCACAAAGGATAAACTTCTTAATTTGAGGACTCCCAGAAGAGACTGTCAGTATAAGTGGTCTGATTTGGTTTTTTAATAGGTGAAATCTGATCTCTCTTGTGGCCAGTTCAAGTTTGTCAAGGAGCCTACTTAGACTTATTTGTTGATACTGGATATGGCTGGATTATAGCAAATTAAAACAAAAATAATTTTTATAAATTATACATTCAACTGGGATACAAAGGTTTTGAAGGTGATAGAGACAGAATGCATTTTCATAGATCTCAATTATATTTAAGCTGTCCCTTACAACTAAAATTCTTGTTATAAAAAATACAGTTTCACTCACAGCACCTAAAATAGTTCCTTAGGCAACACTTCTACTATTAAATTTCTAATCCAACTTGTGATTTACAAACAAAATGTTAAACTCCATTTAGAATCTAAAAACATCAGTACATGAAAAATCAACAGAAGTTTTCAATATATTTCATTAAAAGTATTTCACAACTAATTTAATAAGTATGTTCCTTTTTAAAAATACAAACTCAGAAAGTATTTACATGAAGCATTCAAGTATTTCACAAATAAATGCTTACCTATTCTACATTAGAAATGAGAATTTTAATCTCTAAAGTATATTTTAATAAGTATGCATATTTGCAAAGTATCCTATCTCTCGCTCTTGATTTATTCAGCCAATATCAGTGCATAATACTTAGCTTTGCTTTATATACTTCTAAATCGGGGGAAAAAATCATATAAAGAAAAGGACTACAGAACAAGCTCTTGGACTGCAAGGGTTCGATCTTATTCACATTTGTACCTGTGGTTGTTTAGGAGAATACTGGAACATCAATTACTCCAAAAAAAGTAGCTGAATTTAACTGATTATTTATTCATTAGTAAAGGCAAAAACCACTATTTTCTTATAACTTTAAATACTTCCAATAGGAAACAGAAGGAAAAATAAATATGTCCCAAATATTGTTATTGAAATTAGACATTTACAAAATAATCCCTATAACTAAACTTTTCCTTGAAGAATTTAGTAGTTTTCTGGACAAAACGACAATTTTGTTTTACCTGTCCCTTGACACAATGAAAGCTAACTTTTCCTAATTATCCTAAGCAAGACGAGTCTAGGGACTCATACCAATGCAATGTGATAAACTAACACAATGCTTCTAGACTGAGCTGCAGAGCTGAACATAGTCTTGGAACATGAAAACAGCAGAAGATGCCATACACACGGGTTTTATCCAAAGTAACAAATGTAGTGTTTAACAGGAACTTAGTAAGATTCTGTGAGTTCCTAGTAACCCATCTGAAGTCAAAGCTACACTCATAATACTGCAAACCTCTGAAGAAAGTGTAATATAAGTAAAAGAAGATCTATGAAGGGAATTCACAGGTATACTTACAGATCCTCGGAGAAATAAAATTGGAAGCCCAATTCCAAATTTTCCCCCTAAGATATCCACAGCAGACAAAAGCTGAAATGCTTGTGGACCAAAGTCCCAGGATGTATCCTCTGAGTCATCCATGGAATAGCAATGACCCAATCTAAATAAAAACAATAACATATGAAGAAAGCTTAGCCAAGGCATGTATCTTTAGAAATCAAAAGATTTAGCATAACAATTAGCCAAGTAAAAAATCTCAAATGCGCCAACTGCTTCAGAAGCTACGAATAAAGTTCATTATACCCGAGTATGTAAATATCAAAAATATGAACAATAAACTATTGTAGCATAACAGTTATGTTATGTTGATGGTTCTCAATCCTAGTGCCCTAGAAGCAAGTTTCATGGGAGGTACCTCAGACCACAGAAAGGAATAATGTTAATAACAGTACAAGCAAGCACAGTTGCTATATTTATAGCTAGAACAGCTGCACTTACTTGACCAATTATATAAATATTGGACTTTAGTGTTAAAGGTGTGTCGCAAAAAAAGATTTGTTGCAAACAAACAAACAAAAAGGCTTTCAGCTTAGAAAAAACACATCTCAGTTGCTGCCTCTTCTGGCACTCCTGGTGCTATTCAGGGATTCGCTCATTTGGGGCAGACCTGGTACCTCTTTTGTGAAGCAGCAGCTGAGGAGACTGCCACACTCACCAGGGTCCACAAAAAGCCCAAGGAAAGAGTCAAGACTGAGAACAAGGATAACGTTCATTTGAAGGTGGTGGAGCAGGATGGCACTGTGGTGCAGTTTGAGATGAAGAGCCATGCACCACTTAGTAAACCAATGAAAGCCTATTGTGAGGGACAGGGTTTGTCAATGAGGCAGATCAGGTTTCAATTTGACAGGTAGCCAATCAACGAACCAGACACATCTGTACATTTGGAAGTGAGGCTTAAGATAAAACTGATGTGTTCCAGCAGCAGACATGGAGATGTCTACTAAAAGGGGGACGGGCTACTTTACTGCAGAACTGTGCTCTTCCAGACCAAGAATACAGTCTCAATTAGAAAGCTGTAATTTGGCCAGGCGTGGTGGCTCACGCCTGTAATCCCAGCATTTTGGGAAGTTGAGGTGGGTGGATCACTTGGGGTCAGGCGTTTGAGACCAGCCTGGTCAACGTGGTGAAACCCCATCTCTACTAAAAATACAAAAATTAGCCAGGCATGGTGGCATGCACCTGTAATCCCAGCTACTCGGGAGGCTGAGGCAGGAGAAGGGCTTAAACCTGACAGGTGGAGGTTGCAGTGAGCCAAGATCACACTACTACACTCCAGCCTGGGTGACAAGAGCAAAACTCCCTCTTAAAAAAAAAAAAAAAAAAGAAAAAAAAAAGAAAGTTGCAGTTTGGTTCCACCACATCCTGACTACATAGAGTTTTCTCTATTCTTTCATTTCCCCCTTCCTCCTCCTTTTATTGCACATAAAGTATCTGGTGTATGTACACAAGCACACATTGCTTTGCTTTTTTTCTTTTTAAACTAAATAGATAATAGTATGTTTAGATTGACTTCGAATGGAGATGGGGTGGGGAAAAGAAGCATTGGTTCTGTGGAAAGACTCCCTTTGTCCCCTAGTGGCCTGCTCATTCAGCTCTTATCTTTATACTCCAGGATGTTATTTTGCTGTCACAGTTTTAGCAAAAAACAATATAAAAATCTTTGCATACCTTGTTCAATTGGAGAATTTTAACGTTTTTCATTAATCATTGTAAAACCAAGGACAATTTTACAACTGTTTTTATGTAGCTGTTATGTGTGGGGCAATCTGTCTTTAAGTAGAAATAAATTACTCTAGTAATAATAACTCCAAGATAGTTTTCCCTTAGTCAAGTGTCTTGTTTAAATAAACTTCTTGTTTAAAATGAAAAAAAAAACACCCAAATCCTATGCTATAAATTGTTAAACACTAATGACTGTAAAATAACATGAATATTATAAACCTTTCATTTAGTAGATTTAGAAGTTAAATTCCTAAGTCACCCTTTGGGTAGATCTGAAATTATCATAAATTCAAATGAGAATTATTTAAGTAGGTTGAGAACAAAATCACTCATTAAAGAAAATCTACTATAGAGTTCAACTACCTAATTCAATTGCTTTCCTTAGAGTATCTTTGAAATAGCAATAAGAATGCATTCAATATCTAGATATAATAATGTTTGGGGAAAAAACTACGCTTAGGTTTATTCTCCTATTCTAATCTCTTTAGTGAGATGCTTAGCTGATAAATTTTCTTTTCAATTATGGGTATTTCAAGCTATCAAACTCCCACAAAGTACTGTTCATGCTGCCTCTTACCAGATTTTTTGTTGTTATTGTTAAAATTTTGTAGAGATGGGGTCTCATTATATTGCCCAGACTGGTCTTGAACTCCTGGCCTCAACTGATCCTCTCTCCTCAATCTCCCAAAGAGCTGGAATGACAGGTGTGAGCCACTGGGCCCTTTTACCAGTTTTTTTTGTTTTGTTTTTTGTTTTCCTTTTTTTTGAGACAGAGTGTCGCTCTGTTTCCAGGCTGGAGTGCAGTGGCCCAATCACTCACTGCAACCTCTGCCTCCCGGGTTCAAGCGATTCTCCTGCCTCAGCCTCCAGAGTAGCTGGGACTACAGGCGACCGCCACCACGCCTGGCTAATTTTTTGCATTTTTAGTAGAGACGGGGTTTCACCGTGTTAGCCAGGACGGTCTCGATCTCCTGACCTCGTGATCCACCCGCCTCGGCCTCCCAAAGTGCTGGGATTACAGGCATGAGCCACTGCGCCCAGCCCAATACATAAGTTTTCAGAAAAATTCCATGCATGTTTAAGGAGGGAAGTCTTTCAGGCTTCTCAATCAGTGTGCTTACAAACAAGTGAGTTGTAAGTGTGCTGAAAGGTTAATCACTCCAGATCTTAGGGTTTTGGACAGAAACTGAACTCTGACAATTAGCTCAGTGTGTTACATACACATATCATTTGCTATGTGGGTCATGAAGTAAAAACACTGGAGACACACTGCTATAGTTGCTTGGTCTAGGGCTCTATATACTATGTATCCGATAAATCAAACTTGTTACTATGTTGGCCAAATTTTCTATAGTGTACTAATCTTTGATTGTTTACCCTAACAATAACAAAAAATTATATCAAATTCTTCCACTTTGATGGTGGATTTATTGATTTCTCCACCTCTTCTGTCAGTTTTGTGCTTTATGTATTTGCTGGATTTTTAAGTTTTTTTTTTTTAATAGAGATGGGGTCCTGCTATGTTGCCCAGGCTGTTCTCAAAGTCTTGGGTTCCAGCAATCCTCCTGCCTCGGCCTTCCAAAGTGCTGGGACTACAGGTGTGAGCCTCCACACCCAGACAAGTTTTTTTAAATTATTATTCATTTATTTTTTATGTGAGACAGAGTCTTACTCTGATGCCCAGCCTGGAGCATAGTGGTGCCATCACAGCTCACTGCAACTGCAGTCTTGACCTTCCAGGCTCAAGCGATCTTCCCACCTCAGCCTCCAGAGTAGCTGGGACTAGAGGCACATGACATGACACTATGCCTAGCTAATTTTATTTTATTTTATTTTTTACTTTTGTAGAGACACAGTCTCGCTTTTTTGCCCAGACTGGCCTCAAAAATCCTGGTCTCAAGTGATCCTCCCACCTCAGCCTCCCAAAGTACCGATACTACAAGTGTGAGTCACTGCACCAGGCAAGTTACTCTTCGTTGGTTGTGTGTGTGTGTGTGTGTGTGTGTGTGTTTTTCAAAGGTGCATAGAACAATTCTGTCTTCTTAGTGAAGGAACTATTTGCCATTACACAGAGAACAACTCCATCCCTAATAATGCTTCTTTTGTCTTACAGTAATGCAGATATTGAACTTATGTATGTAGCTAACCCAACTAGGTAAATAATTTGTTTTTATTTTATTTTTTCAATTAACATAGGCAAATTGGTTGTATGTATGTGTAAAGTTCTACAAATTTTAAGACATCCATAGATTCATCTAACTCCCATCACAATCAGGGCACGACAAATCTATCACTCCAAAATACTGCCTTGTACTATCCTTTGGAATCATACCTTCTCCCTCCCCCTAATCTCTGATAACCACTGATCTTTTCTTCATCCCTCTAGTATAGTTTTATGTCTCAAAGAGTATTATATAAATGGAATCGTGCTATAGAATTGGTATTATTTTGTCTTCTGAATGTTTGGTAGAATTTGTCATTGAAACTCTTTGGGCTAGGGAATTTTATTTTCAGAGATTTTTAACACAGAATTCAATCCCTGTAATGGTTGTAACGCTATGTAGGTTATCTAATTCAGTGTAAGTTTAATTAGCTTGAGATTATCAAAAAATTGATCCATTTCGTCTAGATTATTAAAGTTATGTTCTGAGTTTTTCAGTGTTCCTTTATCATCCCTGGTAATACCTGGGGGGTCTGTAGTGAAATTCCCTCTTTCATTCCTGGTCTTGGTCTTCTGTGTCTCTTCTCTTTCTGTCAGTCTTGTTAGAAGTTCATATCATTTTTGTTGATCTTCACATAGAATGAGCTTTTGAGTTCTTTGATTTTTCTCTATTGTTTTTCCATTTTCTATTCATTGACAATGAATGCTGCATGCTGCTTGGTTTGTTTTTATTTTTATTTTTTTTTTTGACATAGGGTCCCACTCTGTCACCCAGACTGGAGAACAGTGGTATGACCATAGCTTTTCTATTCATTGACTTATGTTCTTTATTATTTCCTTCTGTTTGCTTCCTTTTAATTTATTTTGCTCTTATTTGCTTGTTGCTTAAGATGGAAGCTTAGGTATTGATTTAAGACCTTTCTTCTTTTATAATATAGGTATTTAATACTATAAATTTCCTTCTCAGTATTGCATTAGCTGCATCTCACACATTTTGTATTTTCATTTCATTCAGTTCAAAACATTTTCTGATTTGCCTTGAGACTTCCTTTTTGGCTCATGCATTTATTTAGATGTGTGTTATTTAATTTCTAAGGTTTAGAGACTTTTTTGTTATTTTTCTGTTATTGCTTTCTAGTTTAATTCCATTCTAGTGAAAAAATATACAAATACAAGATTCTTAAATTTGTTAAGGTTTATGACTCTGAATATGATCCCTGTTCATGAATATTGCATCTGCACTTGAAAAGAATGTGTACTCTACTGTTGTTGGGTAGAATGTTCTATAAAAGTCAATGAGATCCAGCATGTTGATAGTCCTGTTCATTGCTTCTATCTTCTTACTGATTTTTTGGTCTGTTAGTTTTATTGATTATTGAGAGATGTTGGAAGTCACCAAATTTAACTGTAGGTTTCTCTATTTCTCCTTTTGGTTCTGTCAGTCTTTTTGTTAAGTAGATATATATATATATCTCTCTCTCTCTACATATACGTGTGTGTGTGTGTGTATATATATATATATTTAGGATGATGTCCTCTTGGTCGTGATGATTAATATTATGCATGAACTTGGCTAGCCTATGATGTTCAGTTGTTTGGTCAAACACTAACCTAGATGTTGCTGTAAAATACTTTGTAGACGTGATTAGCATTCACAATCAGTTCACTTTAAGCATAGATTACTGTCAGTAATGTGGGTGGGCCTCATCCACTCAGTGGCAGGAATAAAGGGTAAAAACTAGGTTTGCTAGAGAAGAAATTCTGCCTCAAGACTGCAACATCACCTCTTGCCTGAATTTCCAGCCTATTGACCTGCTCTACAAATTTCAGACTTGCCAACCCTCACAATTTCATGAACTAATTCTTCAAAATCAGTCCCCTCATCCCTCTCTCCCTACATTTGTTCTTCCTCTCCCCCGCATATATAGCATATATATATGTGTGTGTGTATATATATGTATATATATGATATCAATGGTCCTGTTTCTCTGGTGAACCCTGACTGATACATTGGTGAAATGATTCTTTTACATCATATAGTATCCTTCTTTATCCTGATAATATTCTTTGCTCCAAAGTCTCCATTGTCTGATATTAAAGTAACAACTCCAGCTTCCTTTTGATTAATGTTTTCATGGAATGTAATGTTTCATTCTTTTTTAAACTTATCTATATAATTATAGTGGATTTCTTGTGGACAACATATAGAACAGGGTCATGTTTTTAAACCAATTCTTACAACGTACGCCTTTAAATAATATTTTAGGTCATTTACATTTAATATAACTATTGATATGTTTTGATGTAGGCCTACCATTTTATTGCTTTATCTATTCTTGAAGCAAAGTACTTTAATATTGTTTGCTTTCTCTTATATCTAAATATATTCCTTGTTTTGTTTAAAAAACTGAAATACTTATCATTCAACAAAAATTCAATTAAATATGAAAAGGAAGAGAAACAAAGACTTTTAGAATGTCCATGTATAATAAGAAATCTTTACCTGGACCTGCAATTATCACAGCATTTTTCAGTTCCCGTAATTCCCAAGGAGGCTTTTTGTACTTGTTTGTCCTCAAAATGAGACAAGATGATTCTACGCAAGACAAAATTTTAAATTAAAAAAAAGAACAGAAACATATATGTTAAGTTCATTCCTGAAAATAATGAGGTAAAATCATCATTAATTGATTCACTTGGGACCTCATTATTTGACTTCAGTTTATTCAGACACAAAGAAGTTAGCCTTAAAAATTCAGCACGCATATAACAGCAACAAAATATTTTTTCAAAATACGGACAACTATTTAGCCAAATTGTTTTCTTAAAAGAGCATCATTCATAAATCCATGTTATTGGCATAAAATAAATAATACATACTGTCTCCTACATCTGCTAGAATGAAGATATTTTTCCATCTTTGCCATCATCTTTAATTTGTATAATCGAAACTTCTCATTACGTATCTCAGTAAGGAGATGCCTGTTGATTAAAAACATCACAGGAATATGTAAAACTGTATTGGCAACTTTCCTACTTTTTATTTACTTATTTATTACTATTTATTTTTCATTACCTACAAAACCCACACCCCATCAAGATAAAAAACATTTCTAGCATCTCAGAAAGTTCTGTTATATTCCTTTCCAGTCAATGCCCCCAACAAGAGGTAAACATTTTTCTGATGTTATAAAAATTGTTTTTGAAAAACTTCCTGTGTCCAAGTATCAATTCTTTAGCTGCTTTGAAAAAGTATCATAAACTCTAAGGTTTTTCATTTCAATTTACATGTCATATACTTTTTGGATTCAAATAAGGCTTCTACAATTTATTAATTTTTACCTTTTCCCAGTAAAAAGGTAATTCTTTATTTTAATTTATTTTGTATGAGAAACTAAAAGCATTGATGTAAGGAATACTGAAAGAAGCTCAAATTTGACCTTTATCTCTATCAGCTCTTTAGGACTTCTTGCCCTCCAAAACTGTCTCTTAGTATTATGGGTTATTATGGGACACCAGTAAAGTATTAGAATTAAGTTCCTTTCTCAATCAATTATAACTGATTTGTTTGCCATATCAAATTTATTCAAAATTGTTAAATAACATTAAAGAGGTGTTTGTGTTTTTTAAAGTCAATGCTGCCATAATTCATCGTGACTCTGTTAATTTCTAGTCTTCTGTGAAGAGAGCCCATGAATAGCAAATATCAGATGACAACAATCTCCCAAACAGCTTTGCATATCTTTGCAAGAAAAAACTCCATGTTAACTAGGTTTCAGATATTTCAAAAGAAAGCAATGATTTACTTGTAATATCTAAGGGACAGCATTAGTAAAATCCCCATCAAAATAAACTTCGCTCACTAATAATTTGACTATTCAACCTTCTGACTGATTAAATACCTCTGTATAATTCTCAAGGAGTTCTGGAAAGTCTGAAGACACAAATGATCCGTTATTCAAAAACATTCTTGTCATCTGAAACCACCAGCCACCATGCCCTTCCATGTAATTATCCCCAAAGTCTCTTCCAACTGTTGACTCTAGCTCCTAGGTTAACCATATACAGTTCCTCCTTATTCACAAGGGATACATTCCAAGACCTCCAGTGGATGCCTGAAGCCACAGAATAGTACCAAATCCTGTATGTATTATGTTTTTTCCTATATGTATATACCTATGAAAAAGTTTAATTTATAAATTAGGCACAGTACTCTTGTGCTTTGGGGCCATTCTTTTTTTTTTTTTTTTTTTTTTTGAGGCAGAGTCTCGCTCTGTAGCCCGGGCTGGAGTGCAATGGCCGGATCTCAGCTCACTGCAAGCTCCGCCTCCCGGGTTTACGCCATTCTCCTGCCTCAGCCTCCCGAGTAGCTGGGACTACAGGCGCCCGCCACCTCGCCCGGCTAGTTTTTTGTATTTTTTTTAGTAGAGACGGGGTTTCACCGTGTTCGCCAGGATGGTCTCGATCTCCTGACCTCGTGATCCGCCCGTCTCGGCCTCCCAAAGTGCTGGGATTACAGGCTTGAGCCACCACGCCCGGCCCTGGGGCCATTGTTAAGTAAAATAAGCGTTACTTGAACACAAACACTGCAATACTGCAACAAGTGACTAACAGGGAGTAAATACAACGTGAATGCACCGGACAAAGGGATGATTCTAAGGGAGTCGAAGCTGATTGAGTAGGATGGCACAAAATTTCATTACACTACTCAAAACCACCACTGATTTAAAACTTTAAAAGAAATAATTAAACTGATTTAATTATTTCTGGAATTTTCTATTTAACATTTTGGACGTGGGTGTAACTAAAACTACAGAAAGTGAAAATGCAGGTAAGGGGGCCCACTGTAATCTCATTCTTTCTACCTCAAGGAATAAAAATCAGTTCTTTTTTGCTTTATTTTATTTGTTTTGTTCACCTCGTTTCCCTCCTATAGAAAAAAAACAAGAAAACAAACACCCACACTCTCAGAACTGGATCCTTCCCTGTATTTGGTTCAGATGACCTACATTTAACTAATCTCATCAGTGTCAGGACAAATTTGAGAAAACAAAACTATAACTCTTAAAACAAATAAATAAATAAATACGTATTCTTCTTTTGGGACTACAAAAATAAGTCCGGTATTCTACAGAAAAAGACAATTTGAAAATAAGAAAAATTCTAAATCATTCATGGAAATCATTTGGATCCAGTGAAAGATCTATTGGACCGAGATCATTTTGCAAATTATTCTCTCTTAAAAAAAGATTACAATAACTTTGGGGTTTGACTATTTAAGGTAACAACAAATGCAGACATTGGGACTTTGCCTGTGGTATGAATTCTGCAATTAAAAATATAAATTTACATGAAGATTACATGATGACTGGACAAGTTTCTTCTCTCAGTGATAAGAATTATGGCATAAGATAGAGTCTAAAAATTTTCCCAGGTGAGAACCAGCAACTTCATTTATTCTTAGACTTTCTAGTTTTTTCTAGAAGAGTTGTCACCAGGATGATACAGAGCCCTCCTGAATCCTTGCTCAATTCTTTCTTATCCTGATTAATCCTGTAGTTTTAGTTTCCTCAGGATTGATGCAAAGGGTAACCTGTCTGTACTCAAAATTCAAGTCTGGGTTTCTGGCACCACTATTTGATTTGAATCACTGTTACTTCCTATTAAATCTTAATGAGATAACCATTTAAAATATCTTTTAAGACCCAGAGAAACAAGAATTGTATTTATTGATGAACCTTCAAACGCACAGTATAAAACTGGATATTAATGTCCTCAGTACCTTTAACAAAATACACAAATAAAATCAGAACTGGTAGGAATCAACTTATGTTTGATATATTCCATATTTAATAGTAACATGCACAGCTGTGTTCTATCCCAATTATTTAAATTAGTTCATAAGAAGCTTGACAGATACAACTGTCTAAAGGAAAACAAGAATTGTTCTGTACAAAAAAAGGATAGTTTTGTCATCTTCTATATTAAGGAAAAGCTACTGACTACTCAGAAGGAAAACCTTAAAATTTGCATCAAACATTTTTACCTAATTAATTCCTATTCTTCTTTCAGATCTGAACCATCACTTCCACAAAGAAGCCTTATCTGAACTTTTTAACTTGGGAAATACCACACAACATTATATATTCTTACTACTCAATACAATTTCCCCTTCATAACACTTAACACAATTATAATTTTAAATATGTTGCATGATTCCTTTTTTAAAAACTTTTGATTGTTAACATTTTCAAACACAAAAGGAGAACAGTAAAATGAAGCCTATGTATCCATAGTTATGTGATTCTCTAAAGAACTACCATTCCCATTGTACTGAATTCTGTGGAAGCAGGTACTTTGCTTTTCTTTACTGTTATATCTCCCACACATAGCATAGTTCATGGAACACAGTGGACACTCAAAAACACATTGTTTAATAATGCATAAAAACAAAAACTGTACTGGGAGGCACTCTCTGATCATTTTACTAAAATAAGCTAATATGTCCATTCAAGATCTCAACGTATTCAGCTACACAAAGGTGTACTCTGAAAATACTTCATCAGCTTGGCAGCCCCACTGGTTACCATGTATAGGTTTTTCTCCTGAGATTCTTTTTCCTATGGATGAAGGAACAAAGTTGGTAAATGCTGCCCAGAAATCTTTTCAAGATAATGTTTTCCTTTACAATAAAAATGTCATAGAACTTAAGCGCCAACAAACTACTTGTTGAGTACTTAAGTAGCATGGCTCTCCTGTACTTAGATATTGAACACTTAATATTGATTTATGGCAGTCTAGCAGTACAGTGCAACACAATGATTCGCACACAGTCAAGGAGAACTGTTAATGGTCTCACGGAACTAACCAAGGAAACAAATAGTAACAAGAGTCAAACAGGGATTGAGAGAAGTCCTCTGGAATAATCACCACTGAAGCATGGGAAGAAAGAATCAGTAACAAAATCAGTGGTAGCTGAAGTAACTATGGCTGAAGACATGGCAACTTGACAGGATCTGAGAAGGGGAAAAGAACTTGTTCATTAATGCACAATGGTAGGAAAGTATTCCATAGGATCTCTGTTACAGGCCCAAGTATTGTCCTGATTTAGTTAATTCCTCACACTAAGGCATGCTGAAATTAGCTCATCTCCTCCAAGTGGCAACTCTTACCACAAATGTTCTTCCTCCATGTCCTCTGGATTTGGGGAGGTTTATTTTTTTCTTTTTTTTTTTTTACTTTAAATGCACTCACAAATTACTTGGAATACTGGAAATAGCCTCTAACACTTTCAAGGTTTATATGGAAAGAAAGAAATCTGCAAGAGTAAAAACAATAAATGCTTTTTTACCTATTTAAGTTAATGTCTGCAGGAGCCCAGAGGATATGACAAGAACTTTGAAGTCCATCACGACCAGCTCTACCAATCTCCTGATAATATGATTCCATTTCCTTAGGAGCACCGTAATGAATGACTTGGCGGATGTCAGCTTTATTAATGCCCATTCCAAAAGCTATGGTAGCTATGACACACTGAGAATAAATCACAACACAGTTTGACAAACATATTTAGTGGAATGAAAACCTTACATTTATACCTTTTTGGAAAAGTAATTTGTTCATTAACTTAAGTCCCTGGTACAAAATGGAATTTAATGTGATTTCGACTATCATTTATAGATTATCTACCTGCCTGATTTACAGATTAAGGACTGGTGACTAGAAATGAGGTTTCTGTTCACTCTCTATAAAAAATAATAAATAAAGTGGTTTATCTGAACTTCTATGAACACAAGACACAAAAGAGCCTCAAAATATTTATTGTATTAAAGAAAACTTTTGCATTATAACGAAGTTGCAAGTGTCCTTACCTGATTGCAGAGCATCTTAACATTCTCTAATATTAACCTAAGATGGAAGTTTCCCATTAAAGATGGTGGGATGAAACATGATGCATTATCTCTGCATCTTTAAGAGGGTAAAATTGATAGAATGTCTCATATCTATGAATATACTGAGGTAAATTTACACCTTTGTGGGAAATTTTAGGGAAGAATTAGTGAGAAGACATAGAAATTTTTTTCTTAGGTATTAACAATAAAAATACAAATAGATAAGAAAAAAATAGCCATAATATACTACATGGCTCAGGGATTATAAAAAGCATTTACAGAGTAATAATTATGTAAATCGTATACACTGATCTAGCCAAAATCATGATATAAACATATTAGGAGGAAAGGGGGTTAGAAATACATGGACAAGGTAAGAAAAAAGGGCAGTAAAGAATGTGAAAGAGAGCTAACCTTTCATCTTTCAGAGAGAGGAGTCGATAGATAATGCCTACAACTAACACACAAATAAACAAAAAATTAAATAGGAGCCATGTATGTAAACTATGGCACGATATAGTGGTAAAGTACCAAAAGAATCAGCTAAAAAGGTTGGGAGTTGGAAATAGAAGTGGGAAAGACATGAGGCCTTGAAGCTTTTCACTATAAGCACAGTAGACCTATTTGTATGCCATTTCATAAAGAAAGATTACATGCTAAGTGGACCAGGAATACGAAAGGAAGAAAAAAGAAGGAAAGAAGAAAAGAAAGGAGGGAGGAAAGGAGGAAATGCTGAATAAGTAAAAGAAAGTATGACAAACATGAGAAAAAAGTAAATATAGAAATGAGTATCATACTAAGTAAAAGCTCTGGCTGTATGAGACTCAGCAATTTTGTTATATTTAAGGGTCAATAAGCAACAAAATAATAATTCTAATTTTAATTATATAATATTATTTTTAGGTGAGATACACCTATTTTACAGACATGATTTTCAAACTATCCTTATAAACTCTCAGGTGTAAAGATATTTTATCAAATAATTTATTCACAACATCATTCCTAAAAAGAAAGGACTCAAGGCATCTTGAAAGGGGAAATTAAATACAAAAAGACACAAAACTAATAAAAGTGAGGAGTAAAAGTAAAAATGAATGGTTAAGACTAAAAACGCCTATCTGCATGCAAATGTGGTTGGAACTGGTTACAAAAATAAGAAAAGTATACTTTTTTCTAAAATTAGAAAATCTAAGATTCTAAGCATCACTCAGTCTAAGACATTAAGAGCTACGGGGGTCACCTCCACTTTTAGACCCACACTAAGGTATTATAGCAACTGTAAAAACACACCAAAGTGAACATCTAGAATTCTCTACATTATGCACTCAGTAGGTATTCAATTCTCGGTAGCAAGTAATCAATTGCAGGAACACCTGACCTTTCTAGATAGATGATGAAACGTATTTTCATCATCTTTACAAAGTGTTTGAGAACTTTCAATGCAAATATGAAGCTTCTGAATTCTTTATAACGGCCAAGTAGGAGTACATTGGGCCAGCTGTCAGATAAAACAGAGTATCTGATATCCACGTAGGGAGAAAAAAACAGTATCAATTTTTAAATTTTCGTAATGTGGAAAAAAATTTGTGGAATCCTGCCACAGAAAGGGAAAATACCATGACATATACACGCATGTACTCTTCCAGAAAATGATCACTGTGAAGTTTCCTAAGCCATTTTTCAAAGCACTAATGTTTTAATGAAGCTGTGTATTGGCAGGAAAATCAGGCGCATCCAACGAAGTCTCCTGTCACAACGTAACATGAATAAAGATTGTACTCTTTCATGTTCTGGGAGATGTTTTACTTTAAATGAATAATTACTAATACATTAAGATAGAAGAAACCATTGGTCAGTTAATGGCTTGAAGACTGATTAAGATTCAGTAGTAGCAATAGCAGCTAATAAATGTTATTTGACAATATTCAAGACACTGAAATAACAGAACAAAAATATAAACACTGAAGAATTTGGATAAAATTTCTATTCTAAACCGCTGTGAATGGTATTCCTATCTTTGGAAAGAAGGGAAAGAGAGACTAGATGCTTTCAGGCGGGTATGCATTACAGTATGACTATGTGTAGTGAACTTTAGAGACAGTGAACATGAACCATGCTTAAGCTTTTCAACAACATTAGCTAAGGGTGGATAACAACTAGATATCAGAAAGAGAGATGGATAGAGAGGAAATGGATGACCGGTGGGACAGAAAATGCGAGAGCTGACTTTAAATTCTTAACTTCAGGGGAAGGCTCTTACCCGGACTTATAGTGACAGAGTGAGGATTTCATGTTGACAGTGTCAAGTTGTTGACTTAAACCTACTCATGTGCCTTGAACTTAAATCCTCCCAAATAAATCCTCTATGACACCCACTGAGCCACTCCAGTCAGGACAGGAACTATAGAATTTCACAATAACTGCATCGATACCCTCTCCCTTCTTCAGTGTCTCTTCTTCAAATCAATCCAACTTATTGCTGCCAGTCTCATGTTTCTATAATCCCATTACCTTGTTTAAAAACACAGAGTAATACATCATGATAATCTTCAAATGATTCTTTGGCACTCCAAGGATTATAAGATCCCAATAGGCAGTGTCTTCAAGGTCTGGAGACTCTTGGACCTCCTTTTCCCTCAAATTAACTTCAGCCAGAGTTATTCTACTTTAATCTGTTTTACCTATTACATAAAATTGTATTTAAACTAAAAATTCTAAGGCTAAAGTAGTCAGGGAAAACTAACAGGTATATGATACTAAGCCCAGACTGCTTCTTTGCAAGTGTTAAAGCCATCTATAACCTGGCCAACCAACCCACTCAACTGTTCTCTCAAGTCTCCAACTGTTCCACCCTGCCTCTTTGTGCCATTCCTACCCCAATTCTGTTTCCCTCCAACCATTCCAAACCAGTCACAATTTCCTGAGCCCAGTATGTGTTCTCATATCAAAGTGTCTTTGCACCTGTTAGTCCTTCTTCCTGGAATTCTATGACCAATTCCTTTCCCCTCATCACCTACAGGTCTGGCATACTTAAAAACTTCTATTTACATGTTTGGACTCTAACTGATTTTTCCTGGATGGACCACCCCCATTACACAACTACCCTGACAGAGCTATTCCTCCCTCTTCTGTGCACCTAAGCACTAGGTACAGATTGCTATTTACACCAATCTGCAAGTTTGTTCTCCCACACTTATCAGAGGGACTGCTTTATGTTCAACACAAAGAAAGTATTCAATAAAGATCTGGTAAATAAACATTTGAGAAATATCTACTTCCACTATGAACAATGGAGAGCAATGATGATTGATCCTCATACCTGAATTTCATCTCTCACAAACCTATGATGAACGTCTTTCCTTCTGCTAAAACTCATGCCCGCATGGTATGTTTCACAGGATAGATTCAGTTTCCTAAGTTCAGCTGTAACTTGTTCTGTCATTTTTCTAGAAGGACAGTAGATGATTGTTGGACCTTCAAATTCCCAGTGGGAACTAAAGAAAAAGAAGAACAAAACAGCAAACATATATATTGTATATATGCTTCAGACCAGTTTGGGTTTTATCTTATTTAATTTTTCTACTTTCTAAAGAAAAGACTAAAGGAAGAAAGCCTATCAAAAATAATTATATATTTAAGTGCATGAAAATTTAAAACACTATAGAGAATCAAATGTCCAAATGAATGGTGTGAAGTCCCCAAAACTCACGTTTTGACAGTTTCAGTTCAAATTAAAGCTAAAACCAGAAGCAAATTTATTTGTTTTAGCTGAAACCTTGATAAAAACTTTTAAACAACAGACACAAATACTTTGGGGAATGCAAGGCACCAGATTAACAATTAGTCTGGTGAGAGTTTACAAAGAAGTATGCATAAAACTTGTTACAATGTTCTTATTCTCTCATGATAATAAAGTTGAGTTTCTAAATGTTTACTAAAGCAAGAGCTTTCTTATAATATTGAAAGATTGCATTTACAGTTCAAAGAAGTATTTACTAGTAATCTTGAGACTGAATGTTATAGAAAACATCTATTAGAATGTATTTTGTAGAAACTTGTGCTTCTTTATTAAAAGTGTAAACAATTTCCATAGAAGTATAAACAACTTAAAAGTTCAATTTCCATGGAATATTTTACTTAATGCCTAAAAATATTCATTTACATAGCTGCATTCATTTATGCTGACAATATAAAAAAGACTATAGTATTTTAGATTTAGGAAAAGTTATTTAATTTCAATTGCATATAACTTTTGATCCAATTTCAATTTTAGGATTCTAATTTACAAAAATATTTGCTTATTAGCCAAAAGATAAATGCAAACAAATATTTACTGCAACACTATAATAGTAAAAAGTAATCTAAATGTTCATCATTATCTATATTCATACGGTGAAATATTAAGCAAACATTTAAAAATTAAACATTAAAAAAATTGTAAAACCTTTAAGGACTATGGCAAAAGCCACTGAAAACTTAAGCAGAGGAAAAACGGCAATAATTTCACTACAAGAGTCATACTGAATAAACTGCTCAAATCTATTTTTGACAGCAACCGAATGGGCTTCAATATCAAAAATTCACAGTAAACTACTTAATGGAGTGAAAAAATACAAGTTTTTTTTAGTGTATAAAAATCTTATTTTAAGGCCGGGCACAGTGGCTCACACCTGTAATCCCAGCAATTTGGGATGCCAAGGCGGGTGAATCACCTGAGCTCAGAAGTTCAAGAACAGCCTGGCCAACATGGTGAAACCCTGTCTCTACTAAAAATACAAAAATTAGCAGGGCATGGTGTCATGCGCCTGTAATCCCAGCTACCCAGGAGGTCGAGGCAGGAGAATTGCTGGAACCCAGGAGGCAGAGGCTGCAGTGAGCCAAGTTCCCGCCACTGCATTCCAGCCTGGGCAACAGAGCAAGACTCCATGTCAAAAAAAAAAAAAAATCTTATTTTACAAACCTGTTTTCAAAGAAGAAAAAACTACTCACCAAAACCTAGATATTGTAATATCCTATATATTAAGACTTTAATTTAAGAAAAGGCAATATATTGAAATATAGTAAAGAGAGCAAAGATACTTTAAATGAAAAAAAAATTGCAGAAATAATGGATACAGTATGCAACTATTTCTGTATCAACTTAACAACAACAAAAAAACTACAACTGTATATATGCACAGCAGGAGAGTCAGAGAAAGGAAGTCTACATAACTAAATGCCAAAATACCAACAGTGATCACAACTGAGGAATGGAATTGGAAAATTGGAGTCCTTTTCAGTTTATATGCAAGTGTTGTTCAAATTGATATTGACTATATACCACTCTTTTTTAAAAAAGGTGGAAAATATGTAAAAATTTGAACTTATGTAACAGATAAATCAAAAGAGTAAAAATTCCTATTACAAAAGGAGTCATTACTTTGCCAAGTGATTTGGCTAAAGACTGTTATTTCCTCTTAATTTTCTGAGGGGAGAAAATTCTAATCTAATCTAACCACTAAATTATATGAGAGATTCATCTATCTCACTTAAATGTATTATGAATATATTATAATTAAGATTTTAACAAAATAGGGTTA
Organism: Macaca thibetana thibetana; assembly: GCF_024542745.1. NCBI lineage: Eukaryota > Metazoa > Chordata > Mammalia > Primates > Cercopithecidae > Macaca > Macaca thibetana. The sequence continues at coordinate 112,385,672 of NC_065585.1, forward strand.
GTTTAAGAAACACCTTAGCTCAATGGATTAAAAAAACATGAATACTGATAAACAAATTACAGGAATTTGGCAGAGTTAAAGTAAGGGAAGAAGATGGAAATAACAGACAATGTTCTGAAGCCTTAATTACCCTCTATCTCACTGCTCATTAAAAGGAAAGTTTCTGTTCACCTAAGATCTGTAGAAAGTGTTCTGACTCTCAATGGTTTCCGGCTGTCCAAAGTCTTCTTGGAGGATTAAAAATGGGTATAAAAATCTTTCTTGATCTGCTTCAAAAAAAATTTCATACTAAATATCAAGATCTTTGATAGTGTTGAATGTTACACTGAGTCTGCTCTTTATTTCCTAGTAAAGAGGTCCAGAAAGGTATTCCAGACTGAAGGATGTGTTCGCAGTCAACAATTTGTACGCAGACAATAATTTGTAAACTGTGCATTGAAAGAAAAGGAGCACCAGGGAGAGGGGATATCTTTGGAGAAATTATAATAGTCTGGGCTAAAGAGTAACAAAGACCTCAATTAGCAGAGTCAACATGAAAAACAGTGAGAAAGAAACATTTGCATAGGATATTATAAGAGGACCACGATGCCAGAAAAACAGAACAATATTACACACCAAAAAAGGTAAATCGCTTTAAAAAGGAGAGTGTTATTATAAGGGAAAGTGCCATAGAGACTGAACAGGATCAAAGATTAGGAGGAGATAATGATCTGACTGTGGAGACTAACCTAGGACAAATAGCCTTCTTCAAAAGAACTTTTCCTCTTTAGGATGAAAGGGAAGTGAAACATAATGAGTACTCACTTCAGAGAGCACTAGAACAGCCAGAACACTCAGAATATATTCAATCCATTCTTGTTTTATTTTGAATACAGGACAAGAAAGCCAGGAGCAAATCCTACATTTAAATTATTCCTTAAGGTCCTCAAGAATAACTCCAGGATTTTCTTAGCCTAGCATCAATCTTCCCTTTACAGGAAAACACCCATGATGTTCTTTAAACTCTATTTGTCTATGCTTGTTTTGTGTTTGTATTGGTAGAAGAAGTTTTTCTTGTTTTTCTTTTTTTTTTTTTTTGAGATGGGGTCTTGCTCTGTCACCCAGCCTGGAGTACAGTGATGTGATCTCAGCTCACTGCAGCCCCAACATCCTGGGCTCAAATGATCCTCCCACCTCAGCCTCCCAAATAGCTGGGACTACAGGCATACACCACCATGCCCAGCTAATTTTCATATTTTTTGTAGAGACAGGGATTCACCCTGTTGCCCAGGCTGGTCTCAAACTCCTGGTCTCAAGTGATCCTCCCACGTCTGCCTCCCAAAGTGCTGGGATTATGGGTGTGACACACCATGACTGGACAAGAAGCATTTATTTTAATGTTTAAAATTATAAACTGGCCGGGTGCAGTAACCAACAACTGTAATTCCAGCACTCTGGGAGGCCAACACAGGTGGATCACTTGAGGTCAGGAGTTTGAGATCAGCCTGGACACCATGGTGAAACCCCGTCTCCACTAAAAAATACAAAAATTAGCCTGGCATGGTGGCGCACACCTGCAATTTCAGCTACTTGGGAGACTGAGGCAGGAGAATAGCTTGAACTCAGGAGGTGGAGGTTGTAGTGAGTCGGGATTGCGCCACTGCATTCAACCTGAGTGACAGAGAAAGACGCTGTCTCAAATAGTAAATAAAGGCTCATAAAAAGTAAAATAAACGCTTTTGAAAATTTCTTAACATACATATTTAAAATGCCTTTAAACAAAATAAACAGAAAAAAAGTACTAATGTCAGTTTCCTCATCAGTAAAATGAAAATAATAGGTAACTTACTGATGAGTAGTTATAGGGATTAAATTAGATCATTTATATAAAGCGCCTACAATAGTCCTTGGAACACAATACAGGCTCCAATGTGTTTGTAAGATAACCTTTTCCAAGCTCCTTAAGACTGAAGTCATGTAATTAGTAAACTAGGCAGAATTCAGATGAAAGAGTCATTTTATGTTTGCTTGTTTACTTGTCAATCATTAAGAGTATATGTCCTAGCCAGGCATGGTGGTGCGAGCCTGTAGTTCCAGCTACTTGGGAGACTGAGGCAGGAGGACTGCTTGAACCCAGGAGTTTGAGGCTGCAGTGGGTTGTGATCACACCACTGCACTCCAGCCTGGACGACAGTGAGACCTTGTCTCTATAAATAAATAAATAAAAATTTTAAAAACAAAAATAAACAGTATTCGCCCTGTTTAAGCAACAGAATGGGGTATTAAGATATTAGAAGAATTAGTTTCTGCTTTTAAAAATAGACTATTCTCAACCACTGAGTTGATTATATAACATCATGCTTGACTTGAACCAAAACTAAGTGGAATTTGAAATACGTTAAATATGCATTAGAAGAAAACTGTAAAATACATAACTTGTTAAAAAAAAAAAAAAAAAAAAAAAAAGGAAATCATTACCAAAATTCATCAACCATTAAATCCTTACCTTGTTGTTTTGACAAGAAATGGCTGCAGATCCTGAAGGATATTCCCCGTTTTTCGCCTAACTTCTAAATACAGGTTTGGTCGATCAAAACCAGTACAGATGATCTGAGGATTTCTCAGATTTAAGCAACGTACAATGTCTTCCCGGATTGAAGAAGTTGCAGTGGCAGTAAGTGCAACAATTGGAACCTGAATGATGTAAAACTGTTATTTTAAAAAGGAAAGAGCCCACTCATTCCCGACATGTGTATTGCTTTCTTACAAAGAGACTGGTAGGACAACAGTCAGAAGTACAATGTCAAAGACGCAACTGTAAAATTTTTTGTAAAGAAAAAAATCTCCCTACTAACTTGTTTCTCAGGCTCCTGGATACAATATTTACTTTTTAAAAATCAGAAATCATTTAAATAAAACATTAAATCCATGAGGTTTCCAAATGCAATTTACCTTGTCTTATTAAATTAAGCCTACCTATTAGCTATCTACTTCTCCATTTATTATTTTTTAACATTTATTACATTTGAAATGGTGCTGATATAAGCAGGAAGTAAATTATGCCTTATATTTGATTAATGGATAATTACAAATTATAAACTCTCACTGAAAATCTAACTACATAAAGCAATGGTCTTTTTTTTTTTTTTTGGCCTCCTATTTTAAATATATAGGTTTATGTCTTCACAAATCTAGAAGCAAAGCTCCAATGACCCAGATAACCTCTCTTCAGTGGTACTGAGATAATCAATAACATACTATATATAGGAAATATGTATAAATGAAACATGTATGATTAATTGATTGCTAGCAAAGACTTCTTGACTGGATTAGCAGACAGAGCAGGACACTCAGCAGTTATCAGGAAAAACACGAATATGTCATCTTCCAGAAATCCCCTAAAACTAGATCTCATATTTTTATCCTATTATAGGAAATTACATGTAACTATGGTATTGTTTCATAATCAGAAAAAGTGGACTGTCTTACAGCTGTTTCTAAATTATCAGCTATTCTATCACCAAGAATATAACTTTCTTAAAAATATTCTTTTTGGCTCATGACAGATACAGGAAACAATATTCTCATAAAATAGCTCTTCAGATGCACTGCATCTATTTTACAAACCAACTATCACAATTATCTTGTATATAAGTGGAAATGTATGTGCAATTTACCAATTTGCAAAGAAGCAATTCTAGAATATGACTCAAAATTAAAACAAGATCACTTTATTAAAAATTATAAACTACTTTTTCAATCACTATAACTTTACTGAAATAAAAACTCAATCTCCAAACTCACATTAAAAAAAAAATCAATTAAGTTTGAGAGTAGGTTTTTTCAAATTAAAAAAATTAAATCAAAACGAATGTGACAAGGTAATTAGCATCATTTTTGTATTCTTTATCCTTAAATTTTGTGACACTATTTGAAAAGGCAACCCCAAAATTAATTTCATTGGTTTGTGGCTTAAAATCAGATTGTTCTCTGAATTTACAGTGCCTGCCTAGCAACTTAAAGAGGAACAAGCTAATCTATAAAGAGGTTGGTTTCTCTAATCAACCCCCAACATGGGTGTATTCGTGTTAACACACAGGTTTTAACAAATATAAGACTGAAACTAAGGGAAGTTTAAAAATTAGAGGTTCTTAGAACATGCACATTCTCACTCTCATAGTAAAGCACTTTCACCAGTTTAAGTGTTTTGGTCAAATAATTTATATAAATGCACTAATAAAATACTTGTTTAATTGCATATTAAAAACAGTGATTTTCAGGATACAGTCCATAAGAAAAGAGGGTTGGGTTTGTTTCTAAGCAATATAATGTATAAGTGGGCAGGTAATATATTTATGAAAATGAGGAAGTAAGCATGAAACATGACGTATCTTTAAGAAGTTAACAGAAAAACCAGGCAAAACAATGGCACCACAGTGGAAAAAATCTGTTTTGGAATCAGATTGTTTGAGTTGAAATCCTGTTTTTGCCACTTACTAGATGTGAGATTTTTGAGCTCTTTATTTAACTCTCTAAGCTTCAGTTTCCTCATCTATAAAATGGCTACAATAACAGTGCCATCTCATAAAGTTATGAATATCAAGTGAGATAAAACATGCAAAGTGCTGTAATGCATCAAATATAGTAAGCGCTCAAAAAGTTTCAACTTTTACAAATATTGTCATTAAAATAAAAAAAAAGAATTCTATATAAGAACTTCAGAGACATGAGTACTACTCCCCGATTTGCAACTGACATTTGCAAGGGCTGCTCTTTCAGCAAAAAAAAAAAAAAAAATGAGATGGAGAGGGCTGTATGATGTGTTAGACCCATCTTGCTACCAGAAATTCCCTATTCCAGCAATCTGATAACGGTGAAAATCACTATAAATTTACTCTTTTGCCTCAACATTCTAGAAAGATATAGCTCAGAATGTTGCTTCTAGAATTAGAAAATAAAGTAATAGAATATATTAAAAATTAATGATAAACTTCCACTTCAGCAATGAATAGGACCTTTTCTCTTGTAAGTATGTGGCATTTTATGACATTTAAAATATATAAACTAGAGTGAAGCTTAAAAACAACACACAGTCAGGCTATGAGAAGGGTGACAATACATCCTCATTTGCCGGGACATTCCCAGTTTATGCCTGCAGTCATGGCATAATTATTAACAGCTTGAACTCTTTAATTTTCAGAAGCAAACTATTTCGGGTAATAAATTATACTGTCACTTAGTTCTTAACTCACAAAATGTATTCTTTAAGTTGACAGGTCTTAATTTCTTTTTAACAGGCAGCAAGTTTTGCTAAATCAAACAACCAAATATAAATTAATCTTCCTAAATTTATAGTAACAGATTTATGACTATAAATTTAGGAAGATCTTAGACATATACTTCAATAGTGTAGTCCCCACAGATTGAGAAAAGTTTAAGTATTCCACCTGCTTCTAAATTCAGGTCATGTTGCTAATTCTAACTTTGTACTCCATAACATCACACATACTTCATTCATTCACGCACTCATTCTAAATAGTTACTGAGTACCTACTATGTGCTGATCTTTGTAATAGGTACTGGGGAGAAAGTAACAGAAAAACCCCACATGTCTCATGGACTTCACAGTTCCTCTTACCTGAAATGTAAATAGCTTTAAGACTGATGCAAAGCTTTCTGCCTGCCTGTTCTTTCTCAACACCCACTTTGTCTGATTCCCTCCAAATAGGAATCTTTGTGCCAAACAGCTTAGTCATCTCTGCTGTTTTTGAACTTATTGAAATAATATGGTGTGAAACATTCTAGGTTTATAGTAGTTATCCTAGTATAACTGGAATCAGAAGAAGAAAAAAAGCACCAAGAACAGTGAAAAAAAATGATAGTGCTATAACCACCAGGTGGCATGTCTCACCATTTAGCTAATAAAGAGGGTTCTTGAAAACACCAGGGGAAAAAGGTTTTCTCAGCCATTGCTCGGCCAACACGCTCCCTGCACTGGAGGCCCAACAGAAGGAACGTGCTTTATTAATCCTCCCAAGACATGAAAATGATCCAATGACATCCATGGCCAGACATAATACAAGATTTAATTCAAGCTAAAAAATGTTTAAGAACTGTATAAAATATTTAAAACTCCTTTAACACAATCCTTCTAGAATCAAAGGCCTAGGAAAGGATTACAAAAAGTAATCTTCCTAGTTTCCAAAAGCTTATTTTAAACCATTCTAAATTAATGGAAATCAGTCCTCCAGGTGCACTGTGCCTAGCAACTTTCACCACAGAAATCCCTTCTAAACATGTACTACTAACACTGTTCATCTTTTTGTATTATTTGTACCACTTCATAATACCATATTTTGTTTGGTACTATTACTTCTACTGTTATAGGTATGAATCTAGACTCCTTTACTGAACTATGAGCTACTTGAGGGCAGAAATTACATTTTATGCCTCTTTCAAATCATTTGCTTGTATGGTGTAGCTATTTATGGCCCAACTCTATACTGCCCACTACCTGTTTTGGAAAGTCACTTTACTAATTCTCAGCTTTCTCATCAGAATTCATTCATTCATTCACCCCGTTATATATTGAGCACCTCCTATAAGCCAGGTATTGTTCTAGATTTTATAAACCAACAGTCAAAAACTCCTCCCTACAAAGAATATTCCAGTGAAGAAGAACTCACAGAAAATTAACAAAATATAACACAATAAGTTAAACAGTGATAGTGCTATTTTTAAAAAAGCAAAGGTTCAGGAGTAATGTTGAATGATGGGGGAGGGGGAACTAATCTGATATTTCAAATATGGCAGCCCAGAAGGCCTAAATGCAAAACATCTGAGAGAAGTAGGGGAGAACATCACACAGATAATGTGGGGGAAACGTATTCAGGGAAAGGAAACAGCAGGCACAAAGCCCAGGCGCTGGAGCATGCCTGGAATGTCCAAAGAAAAACAAAGAGGGTGATGTGGCTGAATCCGGTGAATGAGGAGACAAGGAGGAGAGAATGAGGTCAGAGGGAAAATGGAAGGGGCTTTTGCCTTTATTTAGAGGGAAATGGCATGCTACTAGGTGGTTCTGAGCAGAAGACATGATCTATCTGACTTCATTTTTAAAGTATCACTCTGGACACTGTGTTGAAACAGAATGAGGGATGGGAAGAGTGAACGCAGGAGGCTCTAAGGAGATGGTGGCTTTTACCTGGGGAATGACAGGGATCGAGAGAGAAATGATTTAATCCTGCATATATTCTGAAGACCTCACGAGATTTCCTTACTGTTTAAATAAACAGTGGAGTGTGAGAAAAAGAGAAAAAATTGAGGAAAATTCCAAAATTTTGGCCAATGGAGTTGCTGTTAAACAAGATGGAGAAGAGTGAGGAAAGAGCAGATCTGGAGTGCTACGCAGAAGTCACTTAGGAAGAGGTTAAGTTTGAGACACCTTTTGGTCATCTCACCAGAGGCATGTTGAGTAGTTACATAGATGTGTGCCTGTGTGTACACACATATATGTACATATATTCTACTAAATAGCTAAAATGAACAAATAGTGACAACACCAAATGCTGGCAAAGAGGCAAAAACAACTGGATCACTCATATACTGCTGACATCAGTCTATGATGGAGATAAAAATTTGGGAGTTCTCAGCATAGGCTTGGTATTTAAAACTGCAGGCTGGGCGTGGTGGCTCACATCTGTAATCCCAGCACTTTGGAAGGCCAAGGCAAGTGGATCACCTGAGGTCAGGAGTTCGAGACCAGCCTGGCCACTATGGTGAAACACCATCTCTACTAAAAATACAAAAATTAGCTGGGCATGGTGGTGCCTGCCTGTAATCCCAGCTACTCGGGAGGCTGAGGCAGGAGAATCACTCGAACCCTAGAGGCAGAGGTTGCAGTGAGCTGAGATCACGCCATTGCACTCCAGCCTGGGCAACAAGAGTGAAACTCTATGTCAAAAATAAATAAATAAATAAAATAAAATAAAATTGTATATTAGGTGAAATGACCAAGAAAATGAGTACAAAGGTAGGTCCAAAGACTAAGGTTTCTGGAAGGCCAACATTAAAAGGGCAGGGAGATGAGAAGAAACAGGAGACTGAGAATAAAGAGACAGTAAGGAAAGAAGAAATCCAGGAGTGTGTGCTGTCCTATGTGACTACTGAAGAATTATTTCAAGAAGTAGTATGAAGATTTTAATAGTTACCTTGTTGAACCATGATACAAAAATCTGACCCAAGGTCAGCCACATCACTGGAGCTCAATTCACATGGCTTGATTTTCCCTCAATATAAACTTGCTAACTAGTATATTTAATTTCTTTTTGGTTTGTTCTGTTTTAATATCTGCTCCAACTAAACTCTGTGAGATAAGCTAACAAAAGACACTATTTTTGAGATTCCTCTCAATTTGCTATCTATAAGCAAGATTAATGAGCAATGAAATTGAACTAGACAATCTACCAAAAGAATAACAAACAATTTCTAACACAGTTTACTCACAAAACTGGGAAATCCTGGGCTCAGAAGGCACCACTGCCTCACTACTACCAAGAAAACTTAAACATAAGTCAACTTTATTTATTCATTCAAAATTAATATAACAGGCTAGAGAACCAAGAAATAGACCTAGACAAATACACCCAAATGACTTGCAACATAGGGGCAAATGCAATTTAACAAGGGAAGGGCAGCCTGTTCAACAAAGGGTCTGCAGTAATTTAACATCTATTGGGAAAACAATGAACCTTGACTTAAACCTCACATCTTATACAAAATTTAACTCAAAATGGATCACAGACCTAAAACATAAAACTGTAACAATTTTAGGAAAGAACCATAGGAGAAAATCTTCAGGATCTAGGGCTAGGTGAAGAGCACAATCCATAAACGAAAAAATGATAAACTGGATTTCACTAAAATGTAAAATATGTACTCTGTGAAAGACATGATAAAAAGAATGAAAAGACAAGCTACAAAATGAAAGAAATATTTGAAACCACGTATCTGACCAAGGACTCGTTTCTACAATGTAGTTTTTAAACTCTTAAAACTCAACAGAAAAAAACAAGCACTCCAATTATATAAGGAATTTCACCGGAGGCAAATTAGCATATGAAAAGACATTCAACATCATTAGCCACGAGAGAAATGCAAATTAAAAGTGAGATACCACTCAACACCTATCAAAATGGCTAAAATAAAAAACAGTTGCAACAACAAACAGTGGCAAGGATAACTAGATCATTCACACACTGCTGACAGGAATGTAAAATGCTATAGGCACTTTGGAAAACAGTTTGGCAATTCCTCAAAAACTAAAAATACACTCCTGGCCATTTATCCCAGAGAAATGAAAACTTTTATATTTTCAGGTTGTTTAGCCATTCACCTATTGAAGAACTTTTGAGATACACACAAATGTTCATAGCATCTTTATTCATAATAGTCAAAAACTGGAAAACAACCCAAAAGTTCTTCAACAGGTGAACAGTTAAACTGTAGTACAACCACACCATGGAATACTCTGTAATAATAAAAAGGAACAGACTTCCGAAAAACAGTCACGTGGTACTTAATGGCATTTCTGTCAATGACAGACCACATGTAGAACAGTGGTCCCATAAGATTATAATGAAGCTGAAAAATTCCTATCACCAGGTGATGTCATAGCCGCCATAATGTCTTAGCACAAGGCACTGCTCACATTTGTAGTGATGCTGCTATCAATAAACCTACTGTCCTGCCAGTCATTAAAAAGTATTGCACATACAATTATGTACAGTATATAACTTGATGAATAATAAACAAGTATGTTACTGGTTCACATATTTACCTATACCCTTTTCCATTATTTTAGAGTATACTCCTTCTACATATTCATTTTCTAAAGTCAACTGTAAAACAGCCTCAAGCAGGTCCTTCAGGAGGTATCTAGGAGAAGGCATTGTTATCACAGATGACAGCTCCACGAGTGTTACTGCCCCTAAAGAACTTCCAGTGGGACAAGATGTGGAGGTGGAAGACAGCAATACTGATGATCCTGACCCTGTGTAGGTCTAGGCTGATATGTGTGTTTGTATTTTAGTTTTTAACAAAAAAGTTTAAAAAATAAAAATAAAATTTTAAAATAAAGGCTTATGGAATGCATTAATCAAGGAAGAAAAAATTTTGTAGAGCCGTACAATGTGTTTATGTTTTAATCGAAGAGTTATTACAAGAGTCCAAAGTCAAAAAGTGTTTTAGGTTTATGAATCAAAATTACAGTAAGTTGAGATTAATTTATTATTAAAGGAAGAAAATTTTTAAAGAAAAATTTAAAATAAATTTAGTGTAGACTAAGTGTACAATATGTATAAAGCCTACAGTAGTGTAGAGTAATGTCCTAGGCCTTCACATTCACTCACCACTCACTCACTCACTCAGAGCAACTTCCAATCCTACAAGCTCCATTTGCAGGAAGCACCCTATACAGGTATACCATCTTTTATCTTTTATACTGTATTTTTACTGTGCCTTTTCTACATTAGATATGTTTAGATACACAAATACTTACCATTGTATTACAATTGCCTGCAGTATTCATTACAGTAACATGCTGGATAGGTTTACAGCCTAGGAGCAATAGGCTCTACCATACAGCCTAGGTATGCAGTAAGCTTTATCATGCAAGTTTGTGTAAGTGCATGTTCAGATAACCACGAAATGTCCTAAGAACACATTTCTCAGAACATATCCCTGTTGTTAAGCAACACATGACCACAAACAACTTGAATGGATCTCAAGGTAATTATGTTGAGTGAAAAAAACTAATTCCAAAAGGTGACAAATTGCATGATTCCATGTATATAACATTCTTGAAATAAAATTTTAGAGAGTGAGACCAGATTTGTGGTTGCCAGTGGCTAGCGCCAGGGGTGGGAAGAACAGCTCCAGGGAGCTTTGTGGTAAGGGAACATTTGGTATCCTGACTGCAGTGGTAGTTACACAAATGTACATGAGATTAAACTGTATAGAACAATACACACACCATGCAAAAGAATACTTACAAAACTGGAGAAATAAGAATAAACTGTAGATACTGTACAAATGTCATATTCCTAGTTTTGATACTGTACTATAGTCATGCAAGATGATACTGTTCAGGAAACTGGGTGAAAGGTACATAGGACCTCTCTATACGTTTTTTTTTTGTTTTTGTTTTACAACTTCTTGTGAATTTACAATTTTCAAAATAAAAAATAAAACAGTGCTAGTACTGTGGGTTTTTAAACCATTCATGTAAATATGCCAATCATGTAGAATATTCATGTAAAAATTTGTTTTGTTTTGTTTTTTGGAGACAGAGTTTCACTCTTGTCGCCCAGGCTGGAGTGCAATGGCACGATCTTGGCTCACTGCAACCTCCGCCTCCTGAGTTGAAGCGGTTCTCCTGCTTCAGCCTCCCGAGTAGCTGGGATTACAGGCACCTGCCACCACGCCCAGATAATTTTTGTATTTTTAGTAGAGACAGGGTTTCACCACGTTGACCAGGCTGGCTTCGAACTCCTGACCTCAGGTGATCCGCCCACCTTGGCCTCCCAAAGTGCTGGGATTACAGGCGTGAGTCCCGGCGCCTGGTCAAAATTTGCTATTTTTTATAATAGGGAAGAAAGGGAAATTCTAATACTGAAATCTTTAATAAAATCTCTGTAGAATAGTTCAAACTTTAGGTTTTCAATGTGATACAATAAGGGGTAACCGGGATTTCACAGCATCCTAGAGTAAAAGGATATATGGATGAAAGATCACTGAGAAGACATTTGGACAAATATGGCCCACAGCCTGTTTTGTTATGGCCCACCAGTGAAAAATGTAACCCTTTACATTTTTAAAGGTTTACTAAAAGAAAAAAGAAAGAGAGAGAGGAATATGTGATACAGACTACATGTGGCCTATAAAGCTTGAAATATTTATTACCTGGTCCTTTCAGAAAAGGTTTGTCAAGTCTTGTTCTACTGTATTCCTCAACAGATTATATGCCAACTTCAGAATTTTTTTAAAAATATTTCTCTTTTCACATTATCCATTTGCTCTTTTATAGCGAAGTCTCCAGCTTTTTTACCACTCCCCAATCCTGAATGCTCTCCTTAGTAAGAACGTAATTTCGAGACATCAGACTTGGCAAAGCTTACCATTGGGAGTGCTGTCTTTAGGGAGCCCAACTTCCTGAATGAATTCCTAAAATCATGCCCCCACTCAGAAATACAGTGAGCCTCATCCACAGCAATGAGTGTGATACCTATAAAAAAGAAAAACACGTAAAGGAAAACATAAAGCTTAAAAGGAAAAAATAAACTCATCTACATCTCCGAAGGAGAACAAATAACCAAAATCAAAGTATTTGGTTCCTATAAAAACAGAAGCATAAATACCATCATATTAAGACAAAAAATCATTATTGGAAATAGGAAGAGGGGAGATATATGAATAAAAGGCTTAAGAATTTTAAAAGGAAATATTTATGTATTAATCCAAAGAAGACATTTATTGGATCTCAGCTTTCATCACTATTCCTTGGAGAGATGAATTGCTTACTGCGACTTTGTCTCCAAAACTATCCACCTGCATTTCTCTTTGGTAATACCTTCAATTTTGTCTCATGCATTAGCTATTAAAAGAGATAAAAAGAGCCAGCAAATTTCTACTGAAATTAACTGCATTGCCACACATCATATTGCAAAGAGTCCTCTGAAATGCCAGTATCAGAGCACAGGAGGACAGCCACATTTTCTAATGTAAAATGGTATGGGAAGAGCTAAATCACATGATGTACAAAGTAGGTAAGAAGAAACGTAATTTGTTCTTTCTTCCTGTAGAAGCCTCTCTGCTCTGCCCCCACACCAGACACACACACTGAAGCAGAATCAACAGTGTGTTGTAATGCATGTCAGAACAATGTCTTCAGATTTTTCAAAGTAGTAACAGTCGTGCTTTTGCCCTCAATTAACAAATTGATACATAAGAATAAGTTTTTCCTTCAATGAGTATGATCATTCTTTGATACTTCTCTGAGCATTAATAATGTTCAGACACTAAGAGGAGGATGATTAAAAAGCTCTAAAGTCAGACTGCCCAGATGCAGAACTTGGCTCCACCACCTGTCATGTGTATTACCTTAAGCAAGTTACTTAAGCTTTCCAAGTCTCAGTCCTCTCACAAGTAAAATGTGGACAATAATAGTACCTAACATTTTCTAGATGCTCTAAAGATTAAATTATATCATTCACATAAAATGCTAAAATAGGGCCTGGCACACACACAGAAAAATTGCTACTACTCCTATTATGGTTAATAAATATCTATTATTATCCAAACACTTTTCTAGCAATAAAAAGACTAATAAAATACAATCCATGACCTGAGGAGTTCACAATTCTAAAAGAGGAGACAGACATGCAAATAAACAATTACAATTCATTGACATTACAAGTTACAACAGTCTTAAGACAGTGTGGAGGAGAAAGAAAGCCAAAAAAAAAAAAACCTACTAAACATAGGGGCAAAGTCAGTTATTTGTATCAAAATTCTCTGGGTACTACTGAGTGGCTGGAAAAAATTCAATATTATCACTATAATTATTTTGGCTTTTGAAACTAAACCTGAGTGACTGATGGATTTTTCCCTCCTTCCTTCCTTCCTTCCTCCCTTCATTCCTTCTCTCTCTCTTTCTTTCGTAAGTAGGACTATAACAGGTACCATGCTTAGCTCATTTTTTTTTTCAGAGATGGGGTCTCACACTGTTGCCCAGGCTGGTCTCGAACTCCTGGGTGGAAGCAATACTCCTACTTCAGCTCAGATTTTAAATTAAATAGGTTGAAACAGAGATGATGGTCTCTTTTACTTTAAAACTTTCCTTTTTTTAAAAGCTTTAGTTACAGGTTTGACAAAGTAGCTTTTAATGGAGCTAAACCTTATCCTTCAAAATCAGTTTAGACAAGCTTTTGCCAACATTCACTTAAGTTAAAAGTCTGGTTGGTAAGGAGTCTCCCTATAAAACTATGTTTGCTCTTTCTGTTAAAAATCCAGACTACTTAAGTAATTTAACATTTACTGAAAAATGAGGAATCTGATTAGCTAAATGTCAGACTGCTGTACAAATAACATCCTGCGTATGTTCATTTTTGCAAGCATTGTACAATTTCCCGCAACAAAAGGCAAAGGAAAATATTTCAAAAATAATTTTTATTTAATTTATCCCTTTTTATTCAACACTGAGTCAACCAGAGAACATTTTCATCCATCATAAGCAAAGTACACTGCTCTAATAATTGCAGTGTTCAAAATTCACCCATTACAAAAAAATAAAAATAGAGTTTTAACTACTTGTCAAAAGTATTAAGTATTTGTTTAAATACTTAAGCTTATTATTCATTTAACACTATCACAGAAACAAGGCAAACAGTAAAAACGTACCCAGACCACTATAGACATAGACCCTAGCTTTTGCAATACAACCATGAAATTTATATATAGGGTAGTTATTCTTAATTCAAAGTGAAATATTCACAAGAACTTCACACAACCTAATAGGAAACATATCAAATTAATTGTCCATTAAAGGCAAAAAATATAGTATGTCAATAAGGGAGTTTAGGAGCTCATAAATGTACTCGTTGCTAATATATTTAATGAAATGTTAATTGCTGCCCTCATTCTGTTGTTGGTTTTAACACATACCAAAAAAGATACAAGTTTGTTTTCACTATATTGTTGGAAAAATTATCAAATGCTTTCCTACAGTTATATGAAAGTAACCGTTAAACGAGACGTTGCAATTTGAAAACCTAACCTATCTGGAATTATTTCAATACATAATTATATAACAAGATCATATGATATTGAAAAATTAAATTTGGTTAGGTCAACTGAAAGTGTGAAATAGGGGCATTTGCAAGAGGAGCCATGATTGCAATTCTTGGATAGTTGAGCCTAACCACCAAGAAGAAAAAAAAATTCTTTTTTGAGGCATGGTCTCGCTCTGTTGCCCAGGATGGAGTGCAGTAGTGTAATCTCGGCTCACCACAGCCTCCATCTCCCAGGCTCAAACAATCCCCCTACCTCAGCGTCCCAAGTAGCTTGGACTACAGGCATGCACCACCAGGCTCGGCCAATTTTTTAAAAAATTCTTTGTAGAGACGAGGTCTCACTATACTGAGGCTTGAAATATTTTTAAGAACAAAAAAAAGTGCTATCAGCTTTTGACTAATTCTATATTTACACTTTCTAGGAAATAAACTCTGACTTATCCAAGTTTTTGGTTTTTGTAATAAATCAAACTCACTAGTGGCAACTAATCAAAGGTACTGTGGTTTCCAACCCTGGCTATACATCAGAATCACCTGTGAGAAGCCACCAATGCCAGGTGCCACCCCACGCCTGTTAAATCAGAATTTTCAAGGTTGGGGGTTGGTTACCTACATTTTTTTTAAGTTTGAAAAGTGATTCTTATGAACAAAGAGAGTACAAAACCACTACATTGACTTAATTTAGATACAGAACATGAAAAATAAGTAAATTAAAATTTCATAGAACCTAGGATTCAACATTCATTCAACAATATGTTTAAGTGCCTATGTGCCAAGCACACTGCATTGGGGAAACATAAATTTTAAGAAGTGGTATTTTTCCCTTGAAAAGTGTATAGCCTAGCAGAAGAAAACAGATATATAAACAGGTAATTATGCTAACAGAGCCTAATTTCTGTAGCAAAAGGAATTATAGAGTATCATGGGATAAGATAGGTGAAACGCCCAATTAGAGAGTCAGATTTCCTGGAGGAAGTAATGTTTGAAATAAATTTTAACAGAAGTGAAATCCAGTGTCCATCCATAGGTTTAACTTTAAAGATTAACTCAGTAAGTATTTACAAAGATCTTTCTTTACCACTTACCAATATCAGCCTCGAGTTGCTGGAGTAGGCCTATGTTACCTGAACAGTATTCTGGAGTTATGTATACAATCCGGTATTTGCCTCTGCAAAAACAAACAAAACAAAAAGAAAAAAAAAAAAAAAGAAAGGAAACATATTAACAATAAAGAAAACAATCATCTCAAGGAATTACAACTTAAAATCAAAATACCTGATGAATGTTTAAATACTTTATGTCACGAAAATCTAAAAGATGGCTATATACATACAGAGAATGCTTACCTCTTCAGAGAGAAAAATGAGGATGACTCACTAAAGACTACATATAAAAAGAAAGCCCTATTGCATTTTCCAAACCCAATTCCAGTCTCTTCCTAAGGGCTGGCTAATTTCTTTTAAGTGGGATCTATGAGACATTCCTTTATCCTTAATACAAAATTCAATATACATTTATGCTAGCTTGAGTTAATTTCTATTCTGGGTAGACAGAATCCTAATTAAGACACTGTTTGTAATAAGGCTAGGTCTGGGGCAAAATATTTACAGAGTCTGTGCTCCATTCTATGAAATGAAGACCTAGATCAAGCCAAATGTAATGAAACTTAATTTTCTATATGAAAAGACTTTAAAAGCATTCACCTGTCCATTCAACAGATGTTTAAGTGTCTACTGTGCGCTAGGCACTGTGCTTTCACAAGGAATCAAATATTAACAAAACAGATATGCCTTTACCTTTATGAAATTAACATTGTATTCTAATTAACATAGGAAACAGTATAAAGAATAAGGTCTGATGTCAAACTGCCCAGTTCTACTTCTTACAAGGTAAGTGATGTTAGCCAAGTTACTTTAGCATGCCCAGTTTCTTTGGTATAAAATAGTGACAATAATTACCAAGACAGCTATTGTTTCGATATCTAGATTCAAGGTAAACGCAATCAAAATCCCAGCAGGCATTTTGGTTGAAAAGGTGATGCTGACATGCTCACAGAAATACAAAGGACATAGAATAGCCAGAAAAACTCTGAAAGAAAAGAACAAAGCTAGAGGCCTTGCACTATCTGATTTCCAGGTTTATTATAAAGCTACAGTAATCAAGACACCAATCAAGACAGACATAGATCCACCACAGAATAGAGAGTGCAGCAAATGACCCACATATATGCAGTCAATTTATTTTTGACAAAGGTACAAAGTCAATTCAGTGTAAAAGCATAGTCTTTTTTAAAAATGGAGCTGGAACAATAGGTGAAAAATATATAAACTGTAATCAATATCTCCTACAATAGACAACATTTACTAAAAATTAATCATAAATCTAAATGTAAAACTTAAAACTATAAAACTTTTAGGAGAAAATACAAAAGCAAATCTTTGTAACCTTGGGTCAAAACACTAAAAGCAAAAATCCCTAAAAGAACAAATCGACAAACTGGACTTTATCAAAATGAAAAACGGCTGCTCTTCAAAAGAACTGTGTGGAAAGTATGAAAAGTCATAAACTAGGAGAAAATGTTTTTAAAGCATATATCAAATAAAGAATTTATATTCAGAATATAGAAATGACTATCAAAACTTAATAAGTAAAAAGAATAAGCAGAAGATTTGAACAGACACTTCCTCAAAGAAGATATACAGATGGCCAGTAAGTGTATGAAAATATGTTCAATATAATTTCATTAGGGAAAAGCAAACTAAAAATAAAATGAGATACTATTAGAATGGCTTAAATTAAAGATCAGCTAGACTAAGTGATGGCAAGGATGGGGAGGAACTGGACCTCTCATACACTGCTGGTGGGAACATCCCATGATACAATCACTCTCAAAAGCTTGGTAGTTTCTTAAACAAAGAATTAGCATATAGTCTAGTAATTCCACTCTTAGGCATATATGCAAAAGCGTTGAAAATGTATGTTCATAAAAAAATTGGTACACAAATGTTCATAGCACCATTATTCATAACAGCCAAAAAGGAAAAAACCCAAATGTCCATCCCTGATGAACGAGTTTTTTAAAATGTGTATGCCCATACTATGGAATATTATTCAGTCATAAAAAAAGACTAAATGAAGTACTGATATGATTATGCTAAGAAGAAGCCAGACACAAAAGACCATGTACTGTATGAGTTCATTTATAGACATATCCAGAATAGGCAAATCATAGAGACAGAAAATAGACTAGTGGTTGGAAGTGGGTAGAACAGAGACAAAAGGCCAGGCAGATTGGCTCACGCCTGTAATCCCAGTGTTCTGGAAGGCTGAAGTGGGACAATTACTTGAGCCCAGGAGTTTGAGAACAACCTAGGCAACAGAGCAAAATCTCATCTCTATTAAAAATAAAACAAATTAGCCAGGTATGGTAACTTGTGCCTACAGTTCCAGCACTCAGGAGACTGAGGTGGAAAGATCGATTGAGCCCAGGAAATCAAGGCTGCAGTGAACCATGATCATGCCAGTGCACTCCAGCCCGGGCGACAGAGGGAGACCCTGTCTCAGAAAAAAAGAAAAGAAAATAAAAGGGACAATAGGGAATGACCACATAATGGGTACGGAAATTCTTTTGGGAGTTAGGAAAATGTTCTGGAATTAATATATATTAATATTACATATAATATATATTATATAGTATTACTATATATTATATAGTAATAATGTTATATATTATATATTATACTATATATTATTACTACACCAAAACCCACTGGACTTTAGTAACGATTAAAATGGTAAAAGTGGCCGGGCACAGTGGCTCATACCTATAATCCCAGCACTTTGGGAGGCCGAGGAGGGCAGATCACGAGGTCAGGAGATAGAGACCATTCCTGCCTAACACGGTGAAACCCCGTCTCTACTAAAAATATTTTAAAAATATATAAAAAAAATTAGCCGGGCATGGTGGCAGACACCTGTAGTCCCAGCTACTTGGGAGGCTGAGGCAGGAGAATGGCGTGAACCTAGGGGATGGAGCTTGCAGTGAGCCGAGATCAAGCCACTGTGCTCCAGCTTGGGCAACAGAGCAAGACTCCATCTCAAAATAAAATAAAATTTAAAAATGGTAAAAGTTATGTTCTGTGAATTTTATCTCAATTAGAAAAAACAAAGTTAAACATATATCCATCACATGTTCCAGTCATTCCATTTCTTCATATAAAATCAATAAAATGAAAACATATGTCCATATGAAGACTTATATATGAATGTTCACAGCAGCTTTATTTGTAATAACTCAAAACTGGAAACAATCCAAATGTCTATCAGGTGAATGGATAAACAAGTTGTTGGATATCCATAAAATGTAATCCACTTAACAATAAGAGGAATGAACTATTACTCAATGTAATAACACGGATGAATCTCAAAATAATTATACTGCATTATTTAAACCAGACAAAAAAAAAGAGCACATAAAATATGATTGACTCCGTGTATACATAATTTTAGAAAACGCAAACTAGTCTATGGTAACAGGAAGAAGATCAGCAATTACCTGGTGACTGGGATTGAAACAAAAAGGTAAACTTTGTGGGTGATGAATATGTTCATTAACTGGATTGTGATGATGGTTTCATGAGTGCATAACTGTGCCAAAACTTACCAAATTATACTTTCTTAGCATATAAAATTTATTGTAAGTCAATTACACCTCAATAAAGGTGATTTAAAATGCTTAGAAAAAAGAAAGCATGTTCACAAAAAAGATTTTTATAAGGATGTGTATAGCAGCTTTATTAGAAACGGTCCAAAACTAGAAAAATAGCCTAGGTGTCTATCAATAAGAAAATGTAAAAACAAACTGTGCTATATTCAATGAAATACAATAAAATAACACTCAGATATTTTTAAAAACAAACAAACAAACAAACAACTATGCCAAGTGCAGTGGTTCACGCCTGTAATCCCGGCACTTTGGAAGGCCAAGGCAGGAGGATCGCTTTCTCATTTTATCTCAGAAAAAACAAAGTTAAACATATATCCACCACAGGATCCAGTCATCCCACTCCTTGATATTATCAATAAAATGAAAACATATGTCCATACAAAGACTTATATGTGAATGTTCATAGCAGCTTTATTTGTAATAATCCAAAACTGGAAGCAATCCTGAGGTCAGGAGTTCAAGACCAGCCTGGGCAACCAAGGAAGCTCCTGTCTCTACAAAAAATTTAATAATTAGCCAGGCATGGTGGAACATGCCTGTAGCCCTAGGTACTTGGGAGGCAGGAGGATAGCTTGAGCCCACAAGTTAGAGGCTGCAGTAAGCTATGATTGCACCACTGTACTCTAGCCTGGGTGACAGGACACGGTGTCTCTAAAAAAACAAAAACAAAACAAAACAAAACCAAAAACTACTGATACATGCAACAGCATGGAAGAATCTCAGAAACATTACACCAAATGAAAGAAGTCTCACACAAAAGAGTTCATATTGTGCGAACACATTTATACGGCATTCTACCAAACTATGGCAGAGAAAATCAGAGCAGAGGCTTGCCTAGGATGGAGGATGGAAGGACAGACTGGGGAGAGACATGAAGAAACTTTCTAGAGTGTCAGTAATATTCTGTATCTTGTCAGAGGTTTGGTTTACATCTTTGTATGTATTTATCAAAACTCAGTAAATACATGTGTATCTCATGTGTATGTATATACTAATATGTATGTAAAGAAAGCAGCTGCTTAATGGGCAGGGGTGTTCTTTTGGGAGTGATGAAAATGTTCTAAATTAGAACATGCATATATATGCATATATATTAATATATGTGTGTGTATGTATATGTATGTGTATATATGTTTGTGTGTGTGTACATATATATACACACAGGCACACAAAATGGGTGTGTGTATGTGTGGCTGAGATGATATTCTCCTTAGGAATTACATCATGATAGAATTGGTTGGGCAAGAGACCTAGAATCCAGTCCCTGATCAGTCAGTCATTGAGTGACTTCGGGCAAATTACTTGTCTCTGATCCTCAGTTTTCTCATCTATAAAATGAGATAAATCTTGATACTCTCCAACTTCTCTTCCAAAACCAAAATTTTTATAATTCTATGACTACAATGCGAATCTTATAGCCCAAGAACTGAGAATAACAGATTTCTTCAAGTTTGAAGGATTTAAAAAGTAACAGTCCTGCAAAGGTACTATAAAAAGAAAGTGCATTTTAAAATCATGGACTTTTTTTCAGGCATTTAATAAAATTTGTTTGTGTACAAAAGTCTCTCATATACCACAGACATCTGACCACATGATTAGAAATCACAGAAATTACTCACAACTTCCTCAGCAACATGTAATTCACCCATGTAACAAACTTGCTCATGCAGCCCCATGAATCCAAAATAAAAGTTGAGGGAAAAAAAATTACTCACAATTTAATGTCTGTTAGAACATTTTCTGACTGTGCTGATCCAAGGAAGCAAGTTGGGATGTTGGACATTCTATAAGAAGAAAAACAAATATTCTGGCCCCATGTACACATTACACATATCAATTTGATTCTTAAGTGAGCAAGAATAAAGAAATATAATAATGTATACTCTGATTCTTTGCTAGAACCTATTCCTTCTATCTAACTGTATGTTTGTACTCATTAACCAACAGTAGGGTAACTATAGTTAACAACAATAATACTGTATATTTCAAAGCAACTCGAAGAAAAGATTAGAAATGTTCCCAGCACAAAGAAATGATAAATGTTCAAGCTGATGAAGATGAACAAATGCCCTGATTTGATCAAGTGTATTTGATATGAGTGTATCAAAATACTACATTACCCCATGAATATGTAAAGATATTATGTATCAATTTAAAAACAGATTGCAAGCTCAGGTTGAAGAAGCTGAAAAATTTTTCATAGATAAAAAATATACTTCCATGTATACACTTCTTATCAAGCTAAAAAGCAAGCATAATAGAAACAAAATAATTTTGAGATATTCAATGTAAACCAGCATAAAGTAATAATGTTTTTTAAAAGAATTTTATCAGGGCCACCTGATAGCTTTGAATTACAGAGAACACAAGAAAGAAGATAAGCTCTTCCACTAAAGTGTCATTTATTACTAATAAAGATAAAGCAATACCTGCAGAAATGTGTTATTGTGAACTAGATTTTAACATGCATGATGGATCAGATGTTTCATCCGTAGAAGAAAAAAAGAGGGTGATGTTGCAGCAATGATAACATGACTTACTTAAGCTGTAGCACTTGGTCTTCCATCAGAGAAATAAGGGGAGAGATGACAAGGCCAATCTTGCCTACATAAACAGGTGGATACTGGAAGCACAAACTCTTTCCATATCCTTGAAATGAAAAAAATACGCTCATAGAAATAAAAATAAACCTTTGACGCTTTCATTTCTTTTTACAATGTACTTATACAGATGAATGGTCAATACTAGTATGCTATCTTTCTAAAAGTTAATTGATACATAAATCTGAGCATCTGTTCTCTGTTCACTCTCTTCTATATTTTACATCATTTGTAGTTGCATTTGTATTTTGAGAGTTTAATGAAAGATTATTTCAAACTCTTCATGCTTTATTTTTAAAGGATTAGGTTATTTGCTTAAATACAACTTACCAGTTGCCATGACAGCAACATTATCTCTTCTTTCTTCCAATACTGAATGAATCACTTTCCATTGAACTCTTGAAGGTAAAAAGCAAAAAGCTATTTTGTTTTATTAATAAGAAACCCAAGGTACAAATTAAAATCCATTCAATTTTTCATTTCCTTTAATAGAATTTATTTTCGAACTTCATACATAAATCTGCACAAACTTGGAACTTTAAAGCAATGAATGCCATTTGACCAACCTTCCATTCAAGCTAACTAACAACTACCATTTGGTATATGTATTAAATTTCATTACATACATCTAAAGTAAAAAACAGATTCTAAGTTTCATACTAGATATCCAAAAGAATCAATACTTCAAAATAATAAGAGAAATGTTCCAGGGACAAGAACTGACTGAAAAGGGAAATAAGGGAACTCTGTGCGGTGATGATAATGATATCTCTTGATAACAATTTGGGTTACATGGGTATGCACATGTATACTTAAAATTTGCAAATGTACATTTAAAAAGTTTTTATTTCCTTATGTGCAAATTCTACATCAAAAGAAAAAACTGTAAGTAAATATTTAACTTGTTAATAATTTACATGTTGAAATCCTTAGGCGGAAGTGTAATGGTGTCCTCAATTGACCCTGAGATGCATATTAAAACTGGAATGAATTAATGGATGGATAGAGAGTTGATACGTGATAAAACAAGTATAGTAATGATAGTAGAATTTAGGTGGTGGGAATACAGACATGCACAGAAAAAAAATTCTTTCAACTTTACTACATCTTAGAAAATTTTCTTAATATCATGGGAAAAACCAATTGGAGAGGTGGTCTTCTGGCATGCTGTTAATGACCTATTCTTAACTAAGTGCTGGCTACGGGGTGCCCAGTTTATGAAAATTCATTGATCTCTACACCATGCGCACTTTTCTGTATGTAAGACATAAATGAAAAATGTTTAAGATCAAAAGAAAAGAGGAAAGAAATACTTCAGTGGATTACATTTTAAATTCTCAGAATAGGAAAAATCCAGTCTAGATTTTCTTATGCTTATTAGTTTTATTCACATTTACTTGTTCATCTCATTCTTATTCATCTCATTTAATCCTTACAAAAATGTGCCCGCTAGATGTAAACATATTTTGAGTACATTAAAATAGATAAGATTATCACTATTCCTCAAATTGTTGTATTAAGAACTTCTAGTACATCTGCATGTTCTGGGTAATATACACAAAACAGGCACATAGACACTCATTTAATGAAAAACAAGTCAGTATTAAATTAACACTTTTTTATAAGTATCTTTAAACAAGTTTCTACTCAGAACTGCTCAGTTAAAGGAAAACCATTTCTCCTCACTTATAAAAAACAATTTGCAGAAATGAATTTTATACAAATTATCACTTTGAAATAATTTTGTAGTCACACAGAAAAAACAGTGTGGCATGTATAACCATAAAGAGAATACTAAATATGTGATTTGATTAACTGAGATTATACTCACGGTTTAAAACTGGAATGGCCAAAGTACATCTTGAGGCAAGTAACTTGCTCTTCATTGGGTGCTGGCAACAAAGAGTCTTGAAATAAAATAAAATGGGCATTTATGTTCAAATAGAAAAATACCACATAGAGGGAGAAAACAGGTCATTTCATTGGCTTCTTTGAAAGAATACAGTGATAGCTATCATGGGTTAATGTTTTCTATTTTTCAATTTCAATATAAATTGGTCTTCTGGGTACCATATATGACACTTGGATTACTTTTAAGTATTAGAATTTTGTTGTGATTCACACTTTGCCAGGACTATTAAAAAAAAAAAAAAAAAAACTGATGTTTTAGAATCAGGAATACTTCTAAAGGCTAACATTTAGATGTTATAACATAACAATCCAAATGTGATAATATAACCAACCTTCAATTAATGGTAATCAGAAATTACATTAGTGCTACACTAAAAAAGTCCACAGATAAAATAAAATCTTTGTTTTAGTTACCTAAAGCTAAATGTAGTTACACCTAAATTTAGTTACCAAAATCTCATTTAGTTTAGTTACCTAAATCTAATTTAGTTAGGAAAAGATAGTTACCTACATCTTTGGTCAAAATTCTAACTGCACAGCACAATGAAGTTATGTTAGCTCTGCCCAACTCACTTTCCCTGTCCACAGTGAGCTTGAAAGATTCCTGAGTAGCCAAGAAAGGGCAATACAAAGAATCAAGATAATTTACCACGAAACAATGAAAGTTCATTATTAGAGTTCTCAGCTTTAATAATTCTAAATGAGAACTATAATGATTTGGAGAAATCACATCTGTATTTAATACAAAAAAACAAAGGGAAAGGTATTTTTATTATCATAATGCAACTATTACTCTATTTTTGTAAGTAGTAAGATTGTGCTTTATGGAGACAAAAGCACTAAGGAGACAAAAGCTTATAAGGATCCAATAATTATATGCCACAAAATCCCTGACCTCCAAACCATCCAAAACTGGATCCTAAGTTAAATTCAGTGGTAGGAATCACAGGTGAGTCATTTCAAACACACTCCAGTGCTTACCCTTATCATCATCTTCTTCCTCTTCATTAGCTTCATTTTCATCATCTTCTTCTTCTTTAGTTGGAAGACCCAGATTTCTTTCCATATCTAAGCATTTAGAATGAGTTGGTTCTACCGTGCCACTATTGAGGTTTTCTAAAGACTGAAAGTTTAAAAGAAATTTTAAAAGCAAAACCACTGACAGTGTCGTATCTTTTTCACCAAACACAAAAGGACTATTATTAACAGGGCCTACAATTTTGTTGAAAGCTGGCAGATGTGCAAGCCATACTACAAAAGAACATGTGTGCTCCAGTTTAAATATGTGCTCATGAATGGTTTCTAAGGCGCAAGGCCAAAGATGGAACATTTCCAGCATAAACAAGGCTCATTAATACCATATAATAAACTGCCCCTGGGGAAAGCTATCATAAATTTTACATTTGGATAATTTAAAACATTTTTTCTTTATTGCACTTCAATATTTTCGATTCCCAAGTAGTAAATGTGGATTTTAATGTTATTTTTGTAACAAGTTTCTCTATATCATGTGTCAGTCACATTATTTTTAAATAAGGCTGAAACTATAAGCAAACAATAAATGTGCTTTGGAATTCTCAAAACAACAAAAGATTCCAATCATTTTAGAAAAGGAATTTTACAAACGTGAAATGAAGTTATTTGTTTTTATTTTGGCTTGACAGTATCTGACATTCTCCCCTAAATAAAGATTATCTATTTCAAGAATATTTCAAAATTGTTTCATCTATAACATTTTTTAACCATGAAGAGACAGGAAGACTTTATGAAACTACAGTTTTTGCTTTCTCTTTTTATTAAACCTTTTATTTAATATTTTCATTTTGAAGGTTTTTTTTTAAAAAGTATGTTCATTTCAAGCCTGAAGGCAAAAAAAAGAAGTGCTTCTGTTTCTGTTTGTTTTATTTAATTCAAGTCCACACACATACTTAGAATGCATTTTTAAAATAGAGTTCTCTAATATGGGCATCCAGGTTGCTTTCTAAGAGATTTAACATATATGTTTGTAGACGTCCACAAGTTTCCTATAAATGTACTATCGGAACAGTACTTCTCAGAGAAATGGATAATTAATAACAAAATACAATTCAGTATTTATGTTCTAGTTTTACTGTTAGCTAATATTTATTAAACACTTACTAAATGTCAGGCTCTCTACTAAACTCTTTACAAGCAACATCTTAAATAATAATTATAAAACTGAGTATCAAAGATGCTAAGAAACTTCCCCAAAGTCACACAGCTACTAACTGGAAAAGCTGGGATTCAAACCTACATCTGAATTCACAATCTAGTCTTTTTTTGTTGTTTAATTGAGACAGGGTCTCACTCTGTCACCCAGGCTGGAGTGCAGTGGCATGGTCACGGCTAACTGCAGCCTCAACCTCCCCAGGCTCAGGTGATCCTCCCACCTCAGCCTCCCAAGTAGCTGGGACTACAGGCGCACGCCACCACACCCAGTCAATTCTTGTATTCTTCTGTAGAGACGGGGTTTTGCCATGTTGCCCAGGCTGGTCTCAAACTCCTGGAATGAAGTGATCCTACTGCCTCGGCCTCCCAAAGTGCTGAGATTACATGACTGAGCCACCATGCCTGGCCCTAGAATATACATTCTTACTCACTACTTGGCCTCAAAACTAAAAAAGTCAGGAAATTAATCTCATTTCATAAAAATAAAAAAACTCATCAACCTAAAGATTAGGAATAAAAAAATGCATAATGGAGAACCTCTGTGTTTTTCTTCATTTTTTACTTAATTTAGCTACACTGGCTTTTCTTATTATACATCTTTGGTTCATAACACCTGACAAAGAAATTAGAGGTAAAGGAATAGAAAATATATAAATTACAAACTAGTATGTTCAATCTCGATAATAAATGAGAGTAAAACTGAACCATTTAATCCATTTGAAAATTATATAAAATACCCATAGTAAATAATACCAAAGGAAGAAAAGATGATTATTGAATGTATAAAAACAAAACTTCCAAATAAAAACGGATACACATGAATTGGAAGAAAGGAAATGCAACTTCAATACTGGAGAGCTGAATCGCTACCCATATTCCAGGAAAAAATTACAAGAAAGTAACACAAGAAGGAACACAGGGCTGGATGCAGCGGCTCATGCCTGCAATCCCAGCACATTGGGAGGCTGAGGCCAGGGGATCACTTGAGCCCAGGAGTTTAAGACCACCCTGGGCAACATGGTGAAACCCCATCTCTACAAAAAATACAAAAATAAGCCAGATGTGGTGGTGCATGCCTGCAATCCCAGCTACTCGGGAGGCTCATGCAGAAGGATCACTTGAGCCCAGGAGGTGAAGGTTGCAGTGAGCCGAGATGGCGCAACTGCACTCCAGCCTGGGTGACAGAGTGAGACCCTATTTCAAAATAAAAAACAAGAAGGAACAAAGAAAGCACATTTAAAATTAGTATATTACCTCTAACCCATTATTCACAGACTACGTAAAAGAAACATGAACTGGAAAATGTGAAATCTAATGTTACGTAATTACTAGCAATTTTATTGTGGTGGAACCTGGTTTAGAATTAGTTAATATTTTACTTAATTAAATGTGCTTTGGAAAGAACTTGAAGTAATGTTTTTGTAATTGTAAACATACCTTAAGCATCTCCATTTCTAAATCTTCATCACTCTCAATTACATAGGATGTATCGTTTTCATTATTAGTGGGAGATAAATGCTTTAAAAAAAGTATTAAGCATTAATTTCCAGTATAATTGACTTCATATCCTCTTTTCTGCAGAATAAAGCTCCTATGTACTAGATATCTTTAGACAACTTCCTCTTCCCTAATGAATATATAACATATATTTACATGTTTATATGATAGATAAAAAAAGAAGAGAGAGAAGAATGAGCAAAGAAAGAACCAAAGAGAAAGAAAGTAATACAGTTAGGAATACAAAGTTAGATAAAGAGACAAAATAAAATCCCTGCTCTAAACAAGAATACAAAATGACAAGTTCAACTCAGGTTAAACAATGTCAAACTGTGTCTCCCAAACTTTTTGAGTATAAGAACTCTTCACAACGTTGAAAAATGCCGTACAAAGAACAATAGTAGTTCTTTGACATCCACTGATTTAAAAAGATTGCAAAAAACTACTATGATTGTAATATCTTTAAATAAATCAGTATTTTACCAATAGCATTCTCTATATCATTGAAAAGTAGTATCAGAGATGTTATTTATTCAGTCTATTGCCAATGTTTGGGTATGAGGAAACTTTTCAATAATTTGGCAATCTCCAGGAACTAAGTGTCCAACAAGATGGGATCCCCCACAAAAATCCATAGAAAGAAAACTCTCAAAAAATGCCAAACATTTAAACAGAAAGTAGGAAAAGGAAGTACAGCCTTCATTAACCTGCAAAATGTAAGCAATAAAAAAAATTGAAAATAAACTTTTTACTAGGAAGAAAAGTTTTTTTTTAAGTTATTTTACTTCTTATTTAATAAAGAAAACAATACTAATAATTAGTACCCAATAAAAATGGCAATAATTGGTGTAAAAGATGGCAGTCAAATCATGAAATCCAAGGCCAGGTGCGGTGGCTCACACCTGTAATCCCAGCACTTTGGGAGGCCAAGGCGGGTGGATCACTTGAGGTCAGGAATTCGAGACCAGCATGGATAACATGTTGAAACCCTGTCTCTACTAAAAACATAAAAATTATCCAGGCATGATGGTGCATGCCCGTAATCCCAGCTACTCGGGAGGCTCATGCAGAAGGATCACTTGAGCCCAGGAGGTGAAGGTTGCAGTGAGCCGAGATGGCGCAACTGCACTCCAGCCTGGGTGACAGAGTGAGACCCTATTTCAAAATAAAAAACAAGAAGGAACAAGAAAAGCACATTTAAAATTAGTATATTATCTCTAACCCATTATTTATACACTACGTAAAAGAAAAATGAATTGGAAAATGTGAAATCTAATGTTACGTAATTACTAGCAATTTTATTGTGGTGGAACCTGGTTTAGAATTAGTTAATATTTTACTTAATTAAATGTGCTTTGGAAAGAACTTGAAGTAATGTTTCTGTAATTGTAAGCATACCTTAAGCATCTCCATTTCTAAATCTTCATCACTCTCAATTACATAGGACGTATCGTTTTCATTATTAGTGGGAGACAAATGCTTTAAAAAAAGTATTAAGCATTAATTTCCAGTATAATTGACTTCATATCCTCTTTTCTGCAGAATAAAGCTCCTATGTACTAGATATCTTTAGACAACTTCCTCTTCCCTAATGGATATATAATATATATTTACATGTTTATGTGATAGATAAAAAAGGGAGAGAAGAATGAACAAAGAAACAGAGAACCAAAGAGAAAGAAAGAAATATAGTTAGGAATACAAAGTTAGATAAAGAGACAAAATAAAATCCCTGCTCTAAACAAGAATACAAAATGACAAGTTCAATTCAGGTTAAACAATGTCAAACTGTGTCTCCCAAACTTTTTGAGTATAAGAACTCTTCACAACGTTGAAAAATGCCGTACAAAGAACAATAGTAGTTCTTTGACATCCACTGATTTAAAAAAGATTGCAAAAAACTACTATGATTGTAGTATCTTTAAATAAATCAGTATTTTACCAATAGCATTCTCTATATCATTGAAAAGTAGTGTCAGAGATGTTATTTATTCAGTCTATTGCCAATGTTTGGGTATGAGGAAACTTTTCAATAATTTGGCAATCTCCAGGAACTAAGCGTCCAACAAGATGGGATTCCGCGACAAAAATCCATAGAAAGAAAACCCTCAAAAAATGCCAAATATTTAAACAGGAAGTAGGAAAAAGAAGTACAGCCTTTATTAACCTGCAAAATTTAAGCAATAAAAAAAACTGAAAATAAGCTTTTTACTAGGAAAAAAAGTTCTATTTTTTAAAAGTTCTTTTACTTCTTATTTAATGAATAAAGAAAACACTACTAATAATTGGTACCCAATAAAAAATGGCAGTAATTGGTGTAAAAGATGTCAGCCAAATCACGAAATCTAAGGCCAGGTGCAGTGACTCACACCTGTAATCCCAGCACTTTGGGAGGCCAAGGCAGGCGGATCACTTGAGGTCAGGAGTTCGAGATCAGCATGGCCAACATGGTGAAACCCCGTCTCTACTAAAAATACAAAAATTAGCCAGGTGTGGTGGCGGGTACCTATAATCCCAGCTACTTGGGAGGCTGAGGTAGGAGAATCACTTGAATTAGGGAGGCGGAGGTTTCAGTGAGCTGAGATTGTGCCACTGCACTCCAGCTTGGGCGACAGAGCTAGATTCCATCTCAAAAAAAAAAAAAAGTCATGAAATCCTGGTAATTCTATAATACTATATGAAACATATCACTTAAAGTGTATACCTAATAAAAATTCCTAGAATATCAAAGGGAAATGCAGATGTTAGCAAAAACTGATATTTCCCAGAAGGGGAACATCCTTTATGAATGGTTGGTATGAGAATATTTTGAAAATCATTTTAAAATGAAATGCATGTATATACTGATGGAAGTGATTACTAATAGTTACCAAAATATAGATAATTGCTCAAATACTAAAATTATTGTTGCCATTAGAAAAATGATGGTGAAATAACTCTAATTAAATGGTCAAATCTAACCTTTTTTTTTTTTTTTTTTTTTGAGACGGAGTCTTGCTCTTTCGCCCAGGCTAGGGTGTAGTGGTGCAATCTCAGCTCACTGCAAGCTCCGCCTCTTGGGTTCACACTATTCTCCTGCCTCAGCCTCCTGAGTAGCTGGGGCTACAGGCGCGCACCACCACGTCCGGCTAATTTTTTTGGATTTTTAGTAGAGACGGGGTTTCACCGTGTGAGCCAGGATGGTCTCGAGCTCCTGACTTTGTGATCTGCCCACCTTGGCCTCCCAAAGTGCTGGGATTACAGGCGTAAGCCACTGCGCCTGGCCTCAAATCTAATTTTTTTAAAAACTTATTTATCGTGAAATGAAATATAAAATTTCAGAGAATATAGGCAACAAGTAATTTTGTAAACTAATGAAAAACAAATGAGAAATTAAGAAATTAATTTAATGAAGAAGTTAAGGGAAAAAAATCTGACTCTGAGATGACAGTAAAACTATAGTGTCAGGCAAAAGCATCAGGAGTTTATTAGAAACCCTCTTACATGAGCAAGTAAAGAAATTCTGGACCAGGCACAGTGACCCACACTTATAATCCCAACACTTTGGGAGGTCAAGGAAGGTGGATCACTTGAGTCCAGGAGTTGGAGACCAGTCTGGGCAACAGAGCGAAACCCCATCTCTACAAAAAATTACAAAAATCAGCTGAGTGTAGTGGCCCAGGCCTGTGTTCCCAGCTACTAGGGAGGCTGAGGTGAAAGGATCACTTAAGCCCAGGAGTTGAAGGCTGCAGGCAGCCAAGATCGCACCACTGCACTCCAGCTGGGGTGACAGAGCAAGACCCTGTCTCAAAAAAAAAAGAAAAAAGAAAAAAAGTCTGTATAAAGAAATAAAATACACCCCCAAAAATCAAAGTCAGAAGAGTAAACACTAGTAGATATGAAGAGAATCCACAAAAAGCAGAGATATTATGAAAAAAGCATACGAAATTATAAAATAGTGAACTACTACAAATGTCTGTTGACACTATAAAATCTTTCCACTACACAATGCTGCACATCATACTAAGTCAGGAGCAGCAAACTATGGCTCACAAGCCAAATATGGCCCACTATCTGTTTTTATAGATAAAGTTTCATTGAAACACAGACAGGCACAATTGTTTACATTTGTCTGTGGCTGCTTTCACACTACAATAGCAGAACTGAGTAACTGCCACAGAGACTGAATGTCCCACAAAGCCTAAAATATTTACTATCTGCCCCTTTACAGGAATAAAGTCAGCCAGACCCTACTAATAACTAAAAATGTGCTTCCTCTTTATTTAGTACCTCAGTAGATTTATAAGCAATATCACTAAGATATTTTTCCTGAGCCTGCTGTTCCAAAATTTGGAGTTCATGTTCTGTAATATCTAACGACATCAAACAAGCTCTTTCCATATTCTCTTTCAATTTATTGTCTTCTACTCCTTCTTCAAATCCATCTTCTTTTCGTTCCACTTTATTTCCAAGTACATCTTCTCCACCATGTTTAGCTAAATGATCAAGTGTTGGGTCCCATGTTTCATCTTCAACATTAATAAAAATTTTATGTTCTCCAATTTGTTTCTGTTGTACTCCCCCAGTAGTTGAATCTTCAAAGGATAATAAGTTTAAATTATTGCTAGGCCTCAGTTCAGTCTCAATGTTAGTAGACCCAATTATCATCTTCCTCAGTGAATACAGATTTTCTGAAATATCCTTTAGTAAGATAGAAACTCTAAAAAAAATAGAAAGATTAATTGAACTTTAATTGCATTAACTATAAGGACAAATTGTGAAGCATTTTAATAAGTAAAAGCTTTCTAAGTTGACCTTCACTTAAAAGATCAATAGTATTAAGACTGTTCTTCATTCCCTAATGCCCACATATAATTACAGCTTACAGGCTACTCTCTAGCATCGAGGCACTTCTGTACCAACAGTTGACTTGTATGTTTACTAAGAGTCAGTAGTGCTTGATCCCAAATTTGTTTATGCCAACTATATATTTTTTTGTTGATTAATTTGATTAATTTAATTAATGTAAAGTAAGTTGATGATACATGATCACCAAAAAAAAAAAAAAAAAAAAAAACCTATTTCATTAAATTCTAAGTTGAATATACAGAAAGATTCTTTAAATTTCTTTTTTGTTAAAAAAAAAAAAAAAAGGTGTTTGATAAACTATGATAAAAGAACCCTAAAAGTCTCAAGGAAAATCATAATGCCTAGGACTCTACACTAAGATTACTTCAAGTGTCTTAATTTTTCACTCTGTCTTAAAGAATTGGAAATTGTAGATGGTACACTATAGGTGTGGTTTAAACAAGAAACACCATGCAGAACTCCAAAGAGCTGGCCTGTATATAACGAAAAAGCCTTGACATATACAAAAAGATTGGGAACAAACCAACATTAACATTTTAAGTTAAAAGAAAATTTGGGGCGGGCGCAGTGGCTCATGCCTATAATCCCAGCACTTTGGGAGGCTGAGGCGGGTAAATCACTTGAGGTCAGGAGTTCGAGACCAGTCTTGCCAACATGACAAAACCCTGTCTCTACTAAAAATACAAAAATTAGCCAGACGTGGTGGCACGTGCCTGTAATCTCAACTACTCAGGAGGCTGAGGCAGGAGAACCGCTTGAATCCCGTAGGCAGAGGTCCCAGTGAACTGAGGTAGTGCCACTGCATTCCAGCCTGGGCAACAAGAGCAATATTCCATCTCAAAAAAGAAAGAAAATTTGATGATCCCGTTTTGCCTAATTGTTTCACTTCACTGATCAATTACTAGTCCCAACTGGAACAAGTAAGAGTGTTTGTGCTCTAATTTGAAAATGATGCTGTTTTGCATCTCCAAAAATCTCGAAACTCTACATTTTTGGAACAGAAAAAATCAATTTCCCATCAGTAGGCAAATATAACAAGTGAGAAAATATGGATAGGATGCATATAAATAAATATGAGCTGAATTTCTTAGCTCCTTAATTGCAGCTGCTAATGTATAACATTTTAACTAAGTAAGTTTAAATGACTATATTATAACCCAACCTAGTTAGTTGGAATGGAAAACGACTGCTAGAGTGTAAAATCAGGCACAACATCTTGTCTATTTGTTGTAGAGCTTATTAAAGTACTTCATAAAAGCAGAAATTAGTGGAAGTGAAGGGATTATGATAGGCAGGGACTTGTTTTACTCCTTAATTAGTGATTTTGTTTAGGTCTTCTAATATTTATATATTTAATATCAATGCTTAATAAAATCTGACATGCCTTTTAAAATTTTATACTAATGACTCAAGTAAAAATTTGATCCTTCAGGGGAATAAACTACCAAAAGTGCTAAGTGGTTTCATGTGTTATTTCCAGTTACTTCTATCACTGAAAACACCACTCCAAAGTTGGGCTCAAGCTTAAGTAGACAAAGTCTACATTAACACAAACAAAATCAAGAGCAAAATTAAATTCAAAAACTAAAAACACACTAATGTTATCTAATTTAAACATTCTAAAATTCTATAAATCTTATAAAGAACTTTTAGCCTTACATGCAGCCACTCAAATGTTAAAATTACATGCAAATAGTTTAGTAGGAACAGGTATGTGATACAGTTTAATTGTTACATGGACAGGAAATGGTGTCACATACAAAACAGCAACAGTGGCACAGATTGACTATCAAGAGTGTAAGGGCTCATTTATCAGGCCCTGACATCAGGGAATATAACATGTGTTATGTAAGATAACTAATATTTACTCTAACAAATACCAAGGCTGTCCTGCCTTCTTCAGTAAGGCACGGTGTACTTTTCCTTCTTCTTCAGGATTGTTATTATGCATATTAGTAGCCTGCAGACAGCCTTAGCACCCAGGAGAATGTCAAGTACACGACAGCAATAGAAGAGATATATACTGAATTTAAATCAGTGACTAAGCAGTACTATACACTGCCAATACCTTCAGAGTCCACTGAAGCATAAAGCTGCTCCCTTCTGTAACAAACTTCAAACCGTTCTATTTTAAGAGTTCTTAGTTCGAATTTTTATAGTTTTGTTCACTCTTTCACAGATTGTCAGCTGTCACTTCCACCTACTGTCATGTGCATATCATTAGTTATTTACACCATTTTCACTTTAACTCGGTACCCAAGCTTGTGAAGCAAAACGTGGCCTCATGCACTCCACTGGAAATGCAGAAAGTAAGCTGGAATACATGCTTATAGCATTATTTTGACTGCTCAGAGGTCTTTTTCGTTCTCTCCTGGTTCTGAGGTGTCATCTAGATACATTAGATATTACTGTGGACTGGTTACAAAGAACATGAAATAAGAGACTAATTATTGTTTTCACACTAAAACTTCGCAAGACCCAGTTTTTCCCATTCCCAAGTTTTAAGAAAACCCATTTAGCTTCAATATGTAAAAAATAATTATATAAATTGATAATTCTTGTCATACCCAACTAAATCAGAGTCAAGGGCCAAGAGAAAAAAAGCACTCAAGGCACATAACATTACTTTAAGAATATAATTTTCTGGGAGCCTACTTTCTGAAACTGCCTATTATAACCTAAAACCAGTTTTATCTAATAGATACTGAAACAACCTGCTGCAACTCTAAGACTAGTTTTACCCACCACAGTCACTAACCAATTCAGAGCTTCCAACTCACCAAAATTTACTAGTGCCAAAGAACTTTCTGGAAAAACAATACGTAACATTTTCCTTTTTATATAACCTCCAAACTTCTCTTCGTTGTTCAGAGATACCAAAGACCACCCAGTCTGTGTATATGCCCCAAATTTAATTCTTGCTTCCCAAATAAAACATTTTCAATTTAATGATCTGTCTCTATATTTTACTTGACTTCAACAGATATTACGAAGCAAAGCATTAAGCATATGTGATTTACATCCAGTAGATATTTTAATTGCTAGTACAAAAATCTGAAATGCATGTAAAAGTCACGTAAAAGGTGACTGCTCTAATTTCATGGAGGGAAAAATGTATAAATGAGTAAGAAATGGCTTTACTAGTATCCTCCCCCATTTAAAGTTATATCTTTCAGGCCGGGCATGGTGGCTCACGCCTATAATCCCAGCACTTTCGGAGGCTGAGGCGGGCAGATCATGAGGTGAGGAGATCGAGACCATCCTGGCTAACATGGTGAAACCCCGTCTCTACTAAAAATAAAAAAAAATAGACGGGCGTGGTGGCGGGTGCCTGTAGTCCCAGCTACTCGGGAGGCTAAGGCAAGAGAATGGCGTGAACCCGGGAGGCAGAGCTTGCAGTGAGCCGAGACTGTGCCACTGCACTCCAGCCTTGGCGACAGAGCGAGACTCCGTCCCAAAAAAAAAAAAAAAGTTACATCTTTCAGAAATTCTCCAAGTTGCATTAAAAATTACCAAAACAGGGCCAGGCGCGGTGCCTCACGCCTGTAATCCCAGCACTTTGGGAGGCCGAAGCGGGTGGATCGTGAGGTCAGGAAATTGAGACCATCCTGGCTAACACGGTGAAACTCCGTCTCTACTAAAAATAGAAAAAAATCAGCCAGTCATGATGGCGGGTGCCTGTAGTCCCAGCTACTCAGGAGGCTGAGGCAGGAGAATGGCCTGAACCTGGGAGGCGGAGGTTGCAGTGAGCTGAGACTGCACCACTACACTCCAGCCTGGGTGACAGAGCCAGACGCCATCTCAAAAAAAAAAAAAAAAAAAGAAAAAGAAAAAAAAAATTACCAAAACAAATTCTAGGGGGACAAATTACTTTGACAAAAAAGCTAAATTTATATATCATGGTTTTAAATCTCAATCAAATCTATCACAAATCTTATCCAGAAAAGCATACATTAACTGCACTTTTTCAGTCAGAATTCTTTCTATTTCAAGTAAGAGTTTCACATTTCTACAAAGTATTTTTTGGCCCAAAATTACATTACCACATTCTAATTGTTCATTGTTCCAGAGCATTCCTGCTTTTAGAGATTTAACAAGGAAGTCATCCTGCAATTAAGGCCAGGACAAGGTCTGATTCCAAAAAGACACAGCACCTGTATTCCAAGATCTATTAATCTGTATAACATTTGATCCAACTTTTTTAAGTTACCTAGTGCTTTAGCTATAAAAGAATCTCTAAAATTGCAATGTCTTTTGTTCTAATAATCTATTTAATTAAGTAGAATTCTTAAGTAATAATCAGATAATAACAGAAAATGAGGCTACTAAGTATGAAGTTGCTTTTGGTCACTATAGATTTCAAGTGACCAAACTATAAATGTTATCAAATGAAAGATACTCATTAACAGAAAGAAAATGACAACTTTGAATCTTAAATATTTTCCTTAATGTATACTTATTTTGCTTTCATAAAAAATATAATATAGATATAATTTCAAAATGTATAATATGAATACAATTTCTATTCCTTTGTTTCATAAAACATCGTACAAAGCAGACAGAAAAGGCTTAAACCTTCGGATTCACTATTTAACAACTGGAAAGATAGCTCTCAAATTTATGCATCAGTCTGTGTGTGGGTATTCAAGCAAATTTCTATGAGTCAACCTTAATAAATAGTATTCTTCACATACAGGAAAATGTAATTTAAAAAAAACAGAATTGATTTAAATTCAAAAAAAAACGGTAATATTTAACCTCTGTGGGTTTTCCAATTTACTGAAAGCATCAGGAAGATGCTTAGCCAGATCCATCACTTCCTCAGAGATTGAAGTCAACTGTTTGTTCATGTCGCTAAGTAGGATTTCTTCCTCTAGGAGAAAAAAAAAAAAAAATCAATATTAATTTTCAAACCACAAAGCAGAGATATTCATTCAGCCACTTCATTAAATAATATTAGGGCTCAAATTTTCATTTTCTTTCCTTAAATGAATTCCAACAAAAAGACCTTCTTATTCAATCCCCAATTTGCCTCAGTTGCTTTCCCTCTCTTTCAAATTTGTACTGTTTCAATTTAAAGTAAATTACAAATGATCTGCAGTCATATGTATTATAACCCAGCAGTTATTGGCCTAGGCAGAAGGAGAAGGTGGAAATGAGAATCTGAACCCGTCTGTACTATTGCAAAATCAGAAGTCAGTATAACACCATGTATGCTGCTACTTAATAATACTGTTTAGTAAACACAGCCTTCTCCAACAGTCATCCCTCATGCCTTCATTCCCAGTCATCACCAAAATAAAATGCAAGCCCTTCCTTTTTTTTTTGAGACAGTCTCACTCTGTCGCCCAGGCTGGAGTGCAGTGGCGCGATCTCGGCTCACTGCAACCTCCACCTCCCGGCTTCAAGCGATTCTCATTCCCTAGCCCCCGGAGTAGCTGGGACTACAGGCATGTGCCACCATGCCCAGCTAATTTTTTTTTTTTTTTTTTTTGGTATTTCTAGTAGAGACAGTGTTTCGCCATGGTGGCCAGGCTGGTCTCCAACTTCCGGCCTCAAGTGATCCGCCCACCTTGGCCTTCCAAACTGCTGGGATTACAGGCATGAGCTACCAACCCGGTCAAAATAAAATGTAAGCCTTCCTAATCAGTGATCATCTTCCAAATTCTCAACTTCATCCTGCCTGGTACATCATTTGCCATCAACAGCACAAAGCCTGCCCTGCTTTACCAAACACTTCTCCTGCTTAGAATTTATTCATCATCATTTCTCTTGTCCTTCAAAAGCTCATCTCCTCTGAAGCCTATGAGATAGAGCTACATAACCTGCTATTTGTGATTACTACAGTTATCTTGTCATCTCCAAACTGCATCCTTTCATCCCTTAGAGATCTTAACGCCTGATTCATTAACTGACTTTCCCTCCACTACTATTCCTGTGATAACTGCCAGTGACTTCAACATCCACAGGCCAGTTCCTTGACCCCTGCATTTCCGACAATCTTTTCTTCAACAGACCTTAGCCACTCCATTCCACAGTCATACTGTTGACCTTATAATTGCCAATAAAATCACCACTTCCAGACTTCAACTGTAAGCCTTCCACCCTGAGAACACCAGCATACCTATCTTTCCTTCCAGCATGCTTTCCCCAACAATACTTTGACACTTGCAGAACCAAATGCATTGATCCTATCACCTTTTCCTTACCTATCGCCCTCCCTACTCCCACTCCCCACTGAGCCTTCCATTTCTCTCTTACCCACAATACAGTAATCATTCCTTTGTATCTATAGACTCTCAACTCCTTTGCTCTTCCCTCCCTCCATGGTAATTACCTGGCAAAACCTCTAGTCTTAATAAAACCCACTTTTTTTTTTTTTTTACCTACCTGAGGCCTACACCCAAGCAGTTGAACATAGTTGAAAATAAAGCACATCGATGATGACACAAGTTATTTTAAACTCAGGACACAGATTTCAAACGCACCCTCAGCCCTGACTGTTAATTCTTCTGTTTCCCACTCTCAAAATGACTATTTCAAACATCTTCCTTTCTTTGTGAACCTCCAACACCTGTGAGAACAACTTCACCTCTTATTTCACTAAGAAAAATGAAACAATAAGAGAATTACCTCATCTTCCCACTTTTCAATTTGCTATTCAGTCTTCAGATCTCTACTCCCATTTATAGCAAAATTCCTTGAAAGAGTTGTCTATACTCACTCTCTCAAATTTTCTGCTCCCATTTCCTCCCAAACCAACTCCAACTAAGTTTTCACCCAAATCAGTAGAGCAAAGCTGCTTTTGAAAAGGTTACTGATGGGCCGGGCGTGGTGGCTCAGGCCTGTAATCCTAGCACTTGCAAGGCCAAGGCGGGTGGATCATGAGGTCAAGAGATCTAGAGCACCCTGGCTAACATGGTGAAACCCCATCTCTCCTAAAAATACAAAAAAATTAGCCAGGTGTGGTGGCCGGCGCCTGTAGTCCCAGCTACTCGGGAGGCTGAGGCAGCAAAACAGCGTGAACCCAAGAGGCGGAGCTTGCAGCGAGCCGAGATTGCGCCACTGCACTCCAGCATGGGCGACTGAGCAAGACTCTGTCTCAAAAAAAAAAAAAAAGAAAAGAAAAAGTTATTGATGGCCTCTACACCATCCAACCTAACTTAATTCTAGACTCTCATCTTACTCAACTTCTCCAAATGATTTAAAGCAACTGACAACTTCTTCCTATTTAAAACATTTTCTTCAGGTGGCTTCAGAACTAAACACCTCCTGTACTTCCCTCCTTCATTAGTGGTCCTTCCAGTCCTCTTTGCTGCTCTCTCCTCATCTTCCCAACCTCTAAATGCTGGTGTGCCTTTGAGGTCAATATCACGTTTATTCTTTATTTCATTCACTCCCTATTTTATCTCATTCAGTCTCACTGCTTTAACTACCATCGGATCTGAATTACATCTCCAACCTCAACCTTGAACTTTGGGATCATATTTCCAACTAAGACATTCTCTTGGATACCAATAATCATCTAAAACTTAGGATATGCAACTCTGAAATCTAAAGTTTTCTCACCCAAACCTGTTCTTCTCATAATCTGTCCACTATAA
Organism: Macaca thibetana thibetana; assembly: GCF_024542745.1. NCBI lineage: Eukaryota > Metazoa > Chordata > Mammalia > Primates > Cercopithecidae > Macaca > Macaca thibetana. Next base: position 112,425,873 of record NC_065585.1, read on the forward strand.
CTGACCTTTCCATTCATCAGATGATCTGACCAAAATATCTTAACGTTCTATCAATCTTCACACCTCACCCCTTACAGGGAATTCATCAGCAAATCCCTCACAATATATATCTTCCAAATATCTACAGAAGCTACCACTTCTCATCACCTCTATTGCTACCAGTCTAATCCAAACAATTATTGTCTATTGCCTGGGCTGTTACAATAGCCTCCAAACTCTCTGCCAAAATGCCCTGGGGCTAAACATTTTTCCTTTTACGACAACCAGAAAAATCTTTCTAAAATAAAATTTTAATTATATAATTATTCTGCTCCAAACCCCCTATGGGTTTCCCATCACCCATCATCGTATTTATTTTCATTAATAAGAAATGAAGTCAGATCCACAGCCTACAAGGCCCTACGTGATGTGGCCCAAGTTCCTTTTCTAGCCTCATTTCCTGCCACTCTTACCCTCACTCATTTCATTCAGTTATATGCACTGTTCCTCCAAACAAGCCAGCCAATCACCCTAGGAGGTTTTGCACTTTCCTCCCTCTAATCCTGCTATGGTCTTCCTTCAGATAACCACACGGCTCCCTCACTTCACCCAAAGGAAATGAAGGGGTGTGGTTCGTTTGGCTTGTAAATTTTCCCAAGCAACTCTAACAGTGCCTGACACATAAGCACCCAACAAATAAGTGTTATATGAATCAATAAACGTTCCCTTTCCAAACTAACCTTCTAGAAGAACAGTTGTTTACACATGCCTTAGTTATTTCTAAAACAACTAAAACAAGCTTCCAAGAAAATGTTGTTTTCAAGCCAGACGCAGTGGCCTGAAACCCAAGGTATTCAGGAGGCTGAGGCAGGAGGATCGCTTGAGGCCATGAGTCTGAGCCAGGCTGGGCAACATAATGAGAACCTGTCTCTGTTTCCACATTCCTTAGATCTAACTTACTCCTCTATTCACATTAATATGATTTCCTCCTACCTCATTCTCTTGCTATGGTTATAGGACCTTCATGTTACCAAAGACTGTGGACTCTTCTCTGTTTGAATAGCATATGCTCCAAATGACCACTCCTCAAAACACTCCTTTGCTACCCAGTACAGCAAAGCTATTGTTTAAAAGATGACAAATGATCGGCGCATTGCCAAATCTAATGATGAATTCTAAGTCCTCAGTTTCTCAAACTCTCAGCAGAATTTAAAACAGTTGATAGCATCCTCCTACTTAAAACATGTTCTTCACTTGGCTTTCTGCACACCACACCTCCTAATTTCCTCGATGTCTATGGCAACTCCTTTGGTGTCCCCTCCTCCACACAAATGTTCAACACTAAGAGTTCCTCAGGATTCTCAGTCCAAACTCTCTTAACTCAAACTGTCCTCTGCGCTACAGCCAACACAACTAATTCTTGCACCATCTCCACTTTGCTATCTTACAGGTCTCTCTCCCTTAACATACCTAAAATCAACTGTGTGACAATGCATCCCAAAATCTTGCTCTTCCTCAATGCTTTTCATTCCCGTTGCTTATGCCAACAACACAGGAATGATCCTTGACATGTGTCTTTCATCATTACCTCAAATTCCGTTGGTTTATTAAACGTATTTTGAGGCGGGGCATAGTGGCTCAATGCTTGCTCTATTAAATGTATTTTGAGGTCAGGTGTGGTAGCTCACGCCTATAATTCCAGCACTTTGGGAGGCTGAGGTGGGCGGAGGACTTGAGACCAGGAGTTCAAGACCAGCCTGGCCAACATGGCGAAACCCCATCTCCACTAAACATATAAAAATTAGCTGGGTGTGGTAGCAGGTGCCTGTAATCCCAGTTACTCAGGAGGCTGAGGCAGGAGAATCGCTTGAACCCAGGAGGTAGAAGATGCGGTAAGCCGAGATCACATCTAGCCTGGGTGACAGAGCAAGACTCAAGAAAAGAAAAAAAAAAAAATGAATTTTGAATCTGTCAACTTCTCTCCATTCTCAACACAATTAACCGATTCAAGTTGCCATTACCTCTCACTTGGATTATTGTCACAGCCTCCCAAAAGATATTCTTACTGTGACTCCTGCCTTCCTCCTACCATTCGTTTTTTATTCTAGAGCCCAAGTTCTTCTTTTTTTTAATGTAATTCATTGCTGTGTTTAAAACCCTCAGTCACTTCGATTGCTCTTGGGAGGAGATATAAACTTCTTACCATGGCCCATCTGCTTTCCTTTTTCTGCTTCGCCTTCATCCGCCCAGTCCTATTCAGTGTTCTACTGAACTACTTTCAATTACCTATAGACACCATAATTTCTCTTACCTCTGAAACTTGGCGCCTGTAATTTCCTGTACCCATTCTTTCCTATACTCTTCAGCTAGCTAACTTTTTTTTTTTTTTGAGACAGAGTCTCACTCTTGTCATGCAGGCTGGAGTGCAATGGTGCAATCTCAGCTCACTACAACCTCCGCCTCCCAGATTAAAGCGATTCTCCTGCCTCAATCTCCCAAGTAGCTGGGATTACAGGTGCCCATTACCACATCCAGCTAGTTTTTTGTATTTTTAGTAGAGATGGTGTTTGACCATTTTGGCCAGGCTGGTCTCGAACTCCTGACCTCAGGTGATCTACCCACCTTGGCCTCCTGAAGTGCTAGGATTACAGGCATGAGCCACTGCGCCCGGCCTTAGCTAACTCTTGCTCAGGTTTCAGGTCTGGCTTTTACCTGCACTTTCTCCAGGAAATATTCTATAATATTTCCCCCAATATGTGTCAGATGCCTCTTGGTGTGCTAACTACTGTACCTTGTTTTCCCATGACGTAAGACTCATCTCCCTGCAATTGCTTTTTTCACTCATCTATATCCCCAATAAAACTGTAGGCCCCTCAGGAAACAGACTATGCCTGGCTTGTTCACTAATGTATTCCCATATTGTAAAATGCTCAGCAATATTTAATAAATGAGTAAATGTATCTTTAACTACTATATCATTTGGTGTTTATTAGCTACCATCTTGGGAATAAGTCAATGGGGAAACAATGTGTAAACATTCTTTTATGTTCTAATCTTTTTATCCTTTAACAAGAAGAAAAAAACAGTCTAATAATAAAAAGCGAAAGAGAAAAGTGATCATTTGAAAATATCATCCATATGTACATGAAGAAAATTAGAGAACAGTGATGCTGATACTTCTGGCTAAATAACAGAAAGGAAGGGAGGGAGGAAGGAAGGCAAAAAGATGGTATTCTTGGTTATTAGGTTGGTGCAAAAGTAACTGTGGTTTTTGCCATTAAAAATTACCAAAACCGTAATTGTTTTTGCACCAAACTAATACAATTCACTGGAATCTGAGTCAAGATGTCACAATATACTCACATATATAATGTAATAAAGGGAAAAAAAAGTGAAGGTCAAATAATGTAGTATTACAATGTAGCATTACAATGACAGGTACACAGATACCAGGACTTCCAGTATTGTGTTATTAATATGTATTACTTTAGTGAAAAATATAGTAAACATTCCTTGGAAGCATTTTCATCAAAATTGCACATGTAACAAAATTGTACATGTAACCTACATGCAATTCCACAAACCATAAAGCCAAAAATTCATAAATCTCCTCTGTTGAATTTTAGTTTTATTATGAGTTAAATAAGTTCTTACATACTGTTTCCCTAATCAGCTTAAAAAACCTATCACCTGCCTCAGTTAATTAACATACAGTCATTCCTCTGTATCCTTGAGGGATTGGTTCCAGGAACCTCCCCATCACTGATATCAAATCCATAGATGATCAAGTCTCTTACATAAAATGCTGCAGTATTTGCATATAACCTATACACATTATCCTGTATACTTTAAATCATCTCCAGATTTCTTATAATACCTTATACAATGCCTACACATCACTTCATTCATATGGATTCAGTGTGGTACTCCACGCAGTAAATTCAACTTTTCCTTTTTTAAACTGTGAATTTTTTTTTTCCGGCTGGAATGTTCTCAATCTGCGATTGGCTGAACCCACAGATGCAGAACCCAGGGATATGGAGGCTGACTCTAAGTTACAGCCACAAGACCTCTGACTACAGAGAACCAGCAGGCATTCATCAGAAGTGGCTCTCCAGGGAGGGGAAGTAAGAATAAAGACTCTTCTACCTTAACATACAAAGGAGGACCTGCCACCCACAGAGGCTCTGAATCCCTTCTCAATGACAATTATAAAGAATATCATATCATTTTATATGAGGCAGTCATGCCATATTTTTAAGAGTATTTAGCAAAATGGTCTAATTTAATTAACATCTTAACAAACACAATCATTTAAAACCGCCAAAAAGAAACTACAAGAATAGTGATAACTTTATTATCAATACAGATGTTTTGAATAGTTTGTCCCTTTAGGTGTTCACAATTATTCTATAAAACAGACACTATGCTAGTATCTCCACATTCCACCCTTGGAGAAACAGGTACATCCCAGGTCACATGGCTGGGATTCACATTGGTCTGTGCAACAAAAAGCCTGGGCTCACCCACTCCACTACGTGGCTCCTTCTGCACTCACTGGCCTATCAAGACCTCTAAAAACAGCACTGAGTTTGGATGACATGTCCATTATTTTTAGAGAAAAATCACAGAAAAAAATTAGAAATGTAAACCAGTATGTTAGAAAGCACTGTAAAATGCTCAACAATATTTAATAAATGAATAAATATATCTTTACCTACTTTCTCATTTAGTGTTTATTAGCTACCATCTTGGGGATAAGCCATCTCATATGTTTTAAAGTATTATATAGAAAGCATTTCAAATACTTATAGCAAGGACGTATCATCTCCAGACAGGGAGAAAGCTGGCTGTGTCACTGCTATTATGAAAGCCACAAAGCCCCAACTCTAGAAGCCAAATACATAGCAATGCTACAAAGTAAAAGAAGTAAGGGCTGCTTTGCCACAAGTAACAAAGATGAAACACTAATCTTGGGCCCTGATGGATCCCACCCTAATGTCAGGAATACTCAGACATTCAAGAAGTTATAGCACTAAATGCTTTGCAAATACGTGAATATTGTCTTTTTGGAGATAACCCTCACAAAAGAGTGAATTCACATTTTATTTATGGATCTTAACATACCTTTATTTATAGCAAACCTTTGCACAGCATCATCCAAAATTTCTAAATTTCGGTAAATAATAAAACCAGCCTATAAAAAAACAGAAAAATTTAAAAAGTGTCCTAAAGATCACTGAAATAAAACAGTAAGTCCCATCTTCAGAAAAATCGAAGAGAATGATTCGCAAAGCACCCAAACATGGAATTCAACCTATTATGTGACACAAATATCAATATGTCCTCATTTAATAATCATACCAATTGTGAAAATTGAGAAAGTAAGCTGCCTAAGCCTTAAAAGTTTGTTTTCACTTTTTCACACTCAATATTACACACAATATCCAAATAAAATAACCTATAACGGAATCTAACAAAATGCAATCTAGTGAGAGAAATCCTATTTAAATCAGCTGAGAATGTTAGTCAGTATATGAAGAGTCCTCCTTCTAAGTCCTGTTAACAAGAACAATCAAGTCACATTGATTTTTCATGAATAAAAATGCTACAGAACTTGTGCTAGCTCTCAGCAAGTTTGGGGATATCTTTTAAAGGAAAATTATCATCCAATTTTCCTAACAAAAGTGAATTGTTGCTGGTTACAATTCAAAGGAGTTTCCATTCCTTTGATAGATGCAAAGGAGAAACAATAAAATATTCATCTACAAATGATAGCATGAATTAGGAGAAAACAAATTCACTGTGGAATAAAATACGTTTCTTAAAAAACACACAATAGTGCTAGATATAAAGAAAAGCCCAGATTTCACTACATACAAACATGTAAATATAAAAATATATCTAATGGCAGCAACAAGCTAAATTTGGAGGCAATTTTTCTAAAATTTCACCACATTTTATGTATAAATATAGGAAATAAGGCCAGTTTGAAAATAGAAACTGTACTATAATTATTTTCATTCTGAATTGTTTATATATCAAATCCATCATCAGTACTATTTGTGCTTGCTCAGCCTGGGTTTCTTAGCCTTTCATGTTTTCAGCAAGTTCACATTTTTTTTTACATACAAATTAGACATTAATTTGGCTTCATGACAATGAAAATAACTAGCATTGAACAATCTGTTGATTGGTACTTGCTAACTAATATCGAGAATGAACACTTTCACTAAATGTCTTCCTAAGCATTTTTCAATGCCAAATTGATATAAAATATTTTGGTAGAGTTTCTGCCACTACTACAATAAAATTTTTCTAAAGTCATTTATAATAATGTTTTTAAAACACATCACAATTTCTAAAGATCTTTAAGCACGTACATAAGCATCAGTGGCTGCATACAGTTTCTGGTCCTCAGTGAGAGGAAATTTACTCCAATTGCTACAGCGGATAGACTTGTCTTTCAGAAGCTGTTTACCTAAGAGGTGTTTAACCAGACCGCTGAGGCTCCAGGTCTCTGTACATTTCAACTAGAAATGATGAAAAAGCAACACAGTAAAAATCAGTTCCTGTTTTCAGGTATTAACAAATGACATCAAATGAACATACCACAGATAAAATTAGGAAATGTTATACCAAAATACAACCCACAGACAGCCTTCAACCAATTCCCTGTCACTAAAAGCCTCATATGCAGTCCACATTGTAAGAATTTAATTCTAGAATTTCCCTAATGTAGGTATTAAAATTCTTGGACTTTAAAAGTACTGTTCATGAAAAAAAGCTGGTTAGTAGTCTTTCTACCTCCCAGCCAAATGAATAGTTGGCTAAATATGAGAATTTAATTTAATGACTTCATTAATAAAATATGTGAAATATAGGTGATGGAACTGAGAGCCAAACTTCCACTAAGAGCACTGTAACACAAGAGCTCCATTATGCTCTCCTTTAAATTAAAAAAAAAATTTTTTTTGAGTTACTGGTATAAATGTATTAAAAATATACACCTAAAACACAATTTTACATTTGCAAATATATGAATGTGAAAGAGTACCAAGAACTGGGAGGAAGGGAAGGAGAAGGCTTGCTTAAATAAACTGTATGTAATCCCAGCACTTTGGGAGGCCGAAGCAGGTGGATCACACGGTCAGGAGATCAAGACCATCCTGGCTAACACGGTGAAACCCCGCCTCTACTAAAAAAAATACAAAAAATTAGCTGGGTGTGGTGGCACGCCTGTAGTCCCAGCTACTTGTGGGGCTGAGGCAGGAGAATCACTTGAACCCAGGAGGCAAAGTTTTCAGTGAGCCAAGATTGCACCACTGCACTCCAGCCCAGGCAACAGAGCAAGACTGTGTCTCAAAAAGAAAAAAAAAGAAAGAAAGAAAGAAAGAAACTGTATGCTGGCCAGGTGCGGTGGCTTATGCCTGTAATCTCAGCACTTTGGGAGGCCAAGGCAGGCAGATGACCTGAGGTCAGGAGTTCGAGATCAGCCTGACCAACATGAAGAAACCCCATCTCTACTAAAAACACAAAATTAGCCAGGCTTGGTGGCGCATGCCTGTAACCCCAGCTACTCAGGAGGCTGAGGCAGGAGAATCACTTAAACCCGGGAGGTGGAGGTTGCAGTGAGCCGAGATCGTACCATTGCACTCCAGCCTGGGCAACAAGAGCGAAACTCCATCTCAGGGGAAAAAAAAAAAAAAAAAACTGTATGCCAAGACAGTGGATTAGAACTAAAGGTTTTCCATTGTGGAAGGCTATGTAGCAATTCCTCAGAGACCTAAAGAAAGAAATACTATTTACCCCAGCAATCCCACTACTGGGTATATACCAAAAGGAATATAAATCATTCTGTTACAAAGACACATGCACGCATATGTTCACTGCAGCACTATTTACAATAGCAAAGACATGGAATCAGCCTAGATGCCCATCAATGATAGACTGCATTAAAAAAAAAAAAATGTGGTACATATATATCATGGAATAGTATGGAATAGTATGCAGCCATTTAAAAAAAAAAAAAAACAAGATCATGTTCTTTGCAGGGACAGGGATGGCATTGGAGGCCATTATCCTTAGCAAACTCATGCAGGAACGGAAAAGCAAATACCGTATGTTCTCACTTGTAAGTGAGATCTAAATGATAAGAACACATGGACACATAGAGGGGAACAACACACACTGTGGGTGGTGGAGAGTGGGAGAAGGGAGGAAGAGAATCAGGAAAAATAACTAATGGGTACTAGGCTTAATACCTGGGTGATAACCTGTACAATAAACCCCCATGACACAAGTTTACCTATGTAACAAACATGCACATGTACCCCTGATCATGAAACAAAAATTAAAAAAAAAAAAAAAAAACCTAAACTAAAGGTTTTCATTATAGAACATTCACTTGGAACTTTTTTATTGCTACAAAAACATTATATAACTTAAACTATTTTTTCAAAAACTCTAACATTCAGATAGAAAGTACATTCTGTGCAACACAAAATTATCTTCATTATGAAAATTGTATATATATTGATTTTACCTTTTTATTGGCAACATCTGTCAACTCCACAAAATTCTTCAATTTGATATCAAAGTCACGTAGAAGTTTCCACTGATCTCCTTCAATTCCTACACCTGCCTTTTTAATTGCTTTATTTTCAAGCAACATTTTTAATCCCTGGGGGAAAACTGTAACATTTTCTTGTTATTTCCGTAAGTTCTGTCAAGTATGATGGATTTATGTCCTACTTCTTATACATACCAGGTTTATGTTTAAATTTGTATTTAACAGTAATCTTAAATTCAGAAACACATTCACCTTGAGTATGTCTTAACTAAAGCAAATGGTCCTGATTGATAAATGACAAGAAAAAATAATCAGTTTCAATGCCACTCCTGCTAGCAATAGCAGTATATATCCTGGTCAGTTAGCCCCTTAAAATTTCAGTTTTCTCTTCTCTAAAACAGAAAAAATGTCAATGCCTCACAGGTATGTTGTGAAAATTAAATAAAACAAGGAATGCGAGTGAATCAGGTAGAACATAAATACTTAAATAAATTTAAGATAATGAGAGAATGGCCAGCTAATAAAAGAACTTAATTTTATAGGGATAAAGTTGACATATTACAATTATCAGCCATAAAAAAATGAAATGAAGAGACACCAACCTGACATGGAAGAAATGTGGAACAAGTAACATTTGCTCTCAGAAACACACAACTGAATTAGCGCAACTTTGCCAAGTTTCCCTTTATTGTATAATGGTGGCCACTCCATGTCAAATCCCACGACATCCCCATCTGATAGACTCATGCTAAGGGGGGAAAAATCGTGTAAATTAATTATGTTAAAAATTTAAACTTCTGTATAATTAAAGACATAATTCAAAAATTAAAAGGCAATCACAGACAAGTTATCTGCAGCACATACAACTGATAATGAACAGCCAGAAAATATGTAAAATTGCTTGAAAAATAAGTATGAAAAGACAAATTATTCAGCAGAAAAATGGAGAAAAATATGAACAGGTAATTCCCAAAAGAAAATCCAAATGACCTATAAATCCAAAAGATATGGCCAGGTGCGGTGGTTTGCCCCTGTAATCTCAGCACTTTGGGAGGTCAAGGCAGGAGGACTGCTTGAGACTAGGAGTTTAAGACCAACCTGTGCAACACAGCACGTCTCTACCAAAAAAAAAAATTAAAAATTAACTGGGTGGGGTGGCACACACCTGTAAGTCCCAGCTACTCAGGAAGCTGAGGCAGGAGGATCACTTGAGTCCAGGAGTTCAAGGTTAACGTGAGCTATGATCACATCACTGCACTTCAGCCTGGGTAAAAGTACAAGACCCTGTCTCCAAGAAAAACAAAAATAAAAAATAAATTTTAAAAATCCAAAAAAAAATGTGAAGACACTGCTTCTCACTAGAAGTCAAAGAAATGCAAATTAAGTCTACATGATTTCACATCTATCTGACTGGTAAAAATTAAAGTTTCAGAATACCAAGTGTTAAAAAGATATCTATCAGTGGGGAATGTATAAATTGGTAAAATCCTTTTGGAAGAAAACTTTGACAATGACAATATCTAGTTGAAGGTGCATAAACACTATGGCCCGGCAAGTTTTGTCACAAATAAATGAAACCCTCAGATGTGTACAAACAGACATGTTTAAGAATGTGCATTGCAACACTGTTCCTACTGGCAAAACTTAGAAACAAACTAAATTTCCATTAACAAGAGAATGGACTGAACCAGCTGTTGCATAAGGAAACATTGTAAGATGTAACAGTTAAAATGTAACTACGCAGATCAACAAGAAAAATTCTCAAAAACATAGTGTTGAGTAAAAAAGACAAGTTGCAGAGTACACATAGTTTGTTAGCATTTTTTAAAGTTTTTAAATGGGCAAAATAACATTATATAATATTTTCAGATATAAAATTATTAAGTACTATTATAAAAACCATGTGAGCAGCCAGTGGCTCACGCCTGTAATCCCAGTGCTTTGAGAGACCAAGGCAGGAGGATCACTTGAAGCCAGGAGTTCAAAACTAGCCTAGGCAACATAGTGAGACCCTGTCTTTAAAAAATATAAATAAATAAATTAGCCAGGCATGGCAGCACATGCCGGTAGTTCTAGCTACTTGAGAGGCTGAGGTGAAAGGATCACATGAGCCCGTAAGGTTGAGGCTGCATTGAGTATGATCTCACCACCGCACTCCAGCCTGGATAACAGAGCAAGACCCTGTTTTTATTAAAAAGGGGAAAAAAAATGCACAAAACTCATAGAAGTTATCTCAGAGGGGCACAGGGGGAGAATCAGAAAGAACAAACATGGGGCTTCAGCTGTATTTTAATGTTTCATTTCTTGATAAAGAACTGAAGAAAACAGGCCAGGCGCAGTGGCTGACGCCTGTAATCCCAACGCTTTGGGGGGCCAAGGCAGGCAGATTGCTTGAGTCCAGGAATTCAAGAGCAACCTGGGCAACATGGCAAAAACCCCATCTCTATAAAAAAATACATATAAAAATTATTCGGGCGTGGTGGTGCATGCCTGTAGTCCCATCTACTCAGGGGGCTGAGGTGGGAGGATTACTTGAGCCCAAGAGGCGGAGGTTGCAGTGAACCAAGATCACACCACTGTCACTCCAGCACGAGCAACAGAGTAAGACCCTATTAAAAAAAAAAAAAAAAATTGAAGAAAATTAAGATTTGATAAACAAAGTGGGAGGAATATGCATATTTATTATATTGCTATCTATTGTTGTTGATACTTGCTTATTTAACAGTTGTTAAAAATTGAAAATATATTTAAAAAATAAAAGAAACTCAACTTCTGCTTCAGGCCAACATTATAACAAGGGAGGCCAGACTCACCCTCCCACCACAAACAAATCTAAACTTGGACAAAACATATAAAACAACTGTTTCGGATACTAGACAACAGGCAGTACAGGACTATGATCTCCAAGGGAAAGGAAATGAAGGGTGAACCTTACAGTTGCCCCACGTTCTTCCTGGGACCCATTGCAGACAACAGAACAGGGAGAAGAATCACAAGGAGAGCACTGAGTTGGGGAGACAGAGTTCAGAGCCCTGGAAGCTGAAGGACCTGGAACTGCTGGGGTAGAGTTCTGGAGAGGAGGAAGCTAGGCAGGAAAAGAGCTCCGGAAATCTTCCTAAGGGACTCCTTTGGTCTTTGCAGAATATGAAGACAAGCATGCATAGACCATTACTCTATGGGGCCGGGCAAATAACCATAAGCTGAATGATTCTCAGGACGGACTTACACAAAGGTAAGAGGCATTAAAGCTCTGAAAAGTCAGAGAACATATGGCTGATCACCAGAGGCAATCAACAAAGACTCCAGAAGGGTCACATCTTATTAGAAGGCTAAATTACCCTTAGACTAAAGGCAAATGTGGACCTTCCCTGATCAAGCTTGAAAATAAGCTTCAAAACATAAAGTTGATCTTCAAGTAACTTAGATGTCTGACAAAGTTCCTTTCTTTAAAGGAAAACAATAAAGTCTAACATTCTGCAAAGTAAAATCACAATGCCTAATCTAGAAAAAAAAAAAATTAACAGCTGTAAGAATAAACAGGAAAATATGACCCAAAACCAGGAGAAAAATCATCCAACAGAAAGAAAAAAATCCTAGAATAATGGAATTAACAGACAAGTACATTAAAACAGCTATTAAAAATATGCTAAATATATTTAAGAATTTCAAAAGAAACATGAATAATGAGAGCTAAAATGGAAAGAAAAAAAAAAAAGAACCAAATGGAACTTCTAGAGATAAACAAAATAATGTAGTATCTAAAAAAGAAATTCACAGGATGGTATAAACAAACCAGACACTATAGAAGAAAAAAATATAAGTGAACTTGAAGACATAGGAAACGAAACTATTGAAGCTATTCAAAATGAAGCACAGAAAGAAGAAAAGGACGAAAGAAAAAAAGACTAAAAGGAAACAGCCTCGGTGGCCTGCAACACAGTATCAAGCAATCAAACTTGTGTGTACTAAGAGTCCCAGAAAGTGAAAAGAATAACAGGATAGGAGGAAAAAAGATCTGAAGACATTTTTCAAATTTGACTAAAGGTATAAGTCCACGGATCAAAAAAATTCAATGAACTCCAAGCCAAATAAACACCAACCACATTACACAAGGGCACATCATAATCAAATTGTTGGAAATATGTGGTAGCAAAAATTTAAGGTATCTAGAGGAAGGGAAAGCAAACACAAAAACTCTGCCTGCCTTTTATAAAATACATAGAAGTCATCAAAACTACAATTCTTCAAGTCACTTTTGCTAATTGCCTTCAGAAATGACATACTGTAGCAAGGCTGAAGGTAACATGGTAGAGTTAATATGTAATCATAAACAACAGATTTTACCTCCTCTGTGAACTAATTCAGTATAATGAATCCCAAAGTGGCCAGATAACTATAGTAGAAGTAAAAACACTTGAATGTTATTTCTAGCTTATATCTACACCAGTAGACCATTAATAAATAGGTTAACTTACCTCTGCCTTTTGTTTGTTTGTTTGTCTGTCTGAGACAGGGTCTTGCCCTGTTGCCCAGGCTGGAGAGCAGTGGTGTGATCAAGGCTCACTGCAGCCTCAACCTCTTGGGCCCAAAACCTAGGCCTCCTGAGTAGCTAGGACCACAGACACCTGGATAATTTTTAAATTTTTTTTTATAGAGATGGGGTCTCACTATGGCTGGTCTCAAACTCCTGGGCTCAAGCGATCCTCCTGCCTTGGCCTCCCAAAGTGTAGGGATCATAGACATTAGCCACTGTGCCCAGCACCTCTGCTTTTTTTAACCCAATATGTAACAAATTTTTTCCTTTTTTTAAAGAAAAAAAAGACAGGTATAACAACTTCAAAAAAGATCTGAATGAATTCCTTATTACTTCTGTTTTATGCTTTGAGAGCCTTGGATTGCATTATTGCAGTCCTAATTTTACAAGGCAACCTTTAAAAATACTAACAGACATTTCTGTTTTTTGTGTGTTTGCGGGTTAGATTTTTGTTTTTTTGTTGTTGTTGTTGAGATGGAGTCTTGCTCTGTCGCCCAGGCTGGAGTGCAGTGGCACAATCTTGGCTCACTGCAACCTCCACCTCCCGGGTTCAAGCAATTCTCCTGCTTCAGCCTCCTGAGCAGCTGAGACTACAGGCGCCCACCATCACACCTGGGTAATTTTTTGTATTTTTAGTAGAGACGGGGTTTCACCATGTTAGCCGGGATGGTCTCGATCTCCTGACCTCGTGATCTACCCGCCTCGGCCTCCCAAAGTGCTGGGATTACAGGCCTGAGCCACCGTTATCTGGCCTCTAATGTTTAGTGAGAACATTTTTTAAGGATCATTTGTTAGAATTGTTGCTAATTAAACACAACAGAGCCAATCACAGCCATTATTCAATATTACTATGTTGATTATTTTTAATGAAATATAAAGGTGCATTTAAAGGTTAAATAATTTTTGCATTTTTTCCCTAAATTGGTAAAATAAACACAATATGTTCAGTAGCTCTATATATAACATCTTAAGTACTAAAAGTTAAAAAAACTGTCGTGCTCACTTCAGCAGCACATATACTAAAAAAGTTAAAAAAACTGTCTAAAGTAATAGAAAAGCATATGCATGAACAAACTGACAGATTACAAATTAATTCAGTGACTATTTTTTATTTGAAACGTAAAACTTGGTGATAGTCTATACATAGAAATAATTATCTATTGAACACACCTCAACTGTAAAACTCAGTATATTCACAAATATTACAATATTACCATAATAGTACCTTCTAAGGGTCCAAATTCAAATGAAATCAGGAAATTCAAATCACTTACCAAATATCTTCTGACAGGAAAGAGCAATCACTAGCGTCATAACTATACACAATGGATCCAGTGAATTCTAAGAAGGGGAGGTCGTCTTCAAAAACACTCTTCCGAACACATGCCTTGAGTTTAGTAAATTTCAAAACAGGCACAAAGTTCACATCAAATAACAAATGTTCACTGAAATAATAAAGTTCACTGAAGCATTCAATTTATAGTTCTAAGTTTTATCAATTAATGTTTTATAAACTAATGAAGTCATAAAGAAAACTAAACAAAGAAAAAGCCATCCCATTGTAAAATTATTTCTCCTAACAAGTTTATCTTTAAACCTCTAATCCCATTTTCATAAAAGCATTTATTTTCCTGAGTTTTTTTTTTCTGGTAATTATATTCATATTATAGCTGTAAGAATAATGTTGCCTTAAAATGCTTAAGGCTGGCTGGCAAACAAAAAATTCAACAAAGGTAATGTTGTCTAAATTATCTGAACTAGAACAAACTGGTAAAGTCAACCATGCAAACTGAATATAAAAAGAGAAAATGTACAGTAAGAATTCTCATTTTGTAAACCCAATTAAAGTTTATTCCAGTTTACCCTTTCAACAACTAGGTCCTGGTGCATTTAGACAACAGTAACTCTGACCTAAACAATGACTTGAAGTTTACAAGTAACAACTGACTCTTCGCACAGTCAAATATAAATTAAATTTCCCACCTAAAAGAATAGTCAATAAACAACATACCTTTCTTTCTTCTACAGCACATCTTTTATTCTGCACATTCATCCATTCAGGACATTTCCGCTGCCGTGAAGTTGTTTCCAATTTTTTTTCATTCATCTTTGAAATGTCCTATTTGCAGAGTCCAAAAAAACAATGTCTTCATGGGTAAATACAAAACAATATCTGAAAAAAACTGAGAGGTAGTACTGTCGATATGAATGAAAACCAAACATACATATTTAAAGTAAGTTATGACACCTAGGTCCAAGCATAAGTTATAAGAGCTAGAATTACAAAAGAAAACAGATACAATATGCTGCATCTAATAATTATACATTTATTATTTCTTCCTCTTAAAACAAAGCAGCCATTTTAATTGACTTGTATAATTCTGACAGTTTCAAAATTCTATTATTCTATGACTTTGATTCTTAAGAATAACCTCACCTCACTATGAATGAAAATCCTTGGGTATATGAATTATTATGAATTCCTGATATTTTAAATTTTCTACATGATTATTCTGTCTTAAGATCTAAGTAAATTCAGCAAAACTATTAGATTTATTCACAAGTCTACTTAAAGATTTAATTTTGAAGACAGATAATAGCTCTTCTACATTAAGGATTTTTATTTTGCTCCTCGCCTAGTAAGTGAACAAATTTCCCTAAGAATGAGTTTTTTAGAGGATTTTTTAAAAATCTGTTAATATCTTTGAGGGCACCCCTCAATGTAAACCAAAATTCAAGTATAATTAAAGAAAATACAGTAAATAAGAATCTCCCAAAGGTGGTGTGTGCATTAAAAAATAATAACATATTTGTTTTGTTAATAGTAAAATGGATCCGTACCCTGATATGACTCATACTAAATTGAAATAGCCTTAGCTCAAGGCTTAGTTCTTAGTAAATTCCTCAAACTTCAACCTTAGTTCCTATTACTTTAGCTTTCTAATAAGGAGGTAGCAGTTTTTTTGTTTTTTGGTTTTTGTGTTTGAGATGGAGTCTTACTGTGTTGCCCAGGCTGGAGTGCAGTGGCATGATCTCGGCTCTCTGCAAGCTCTGCCTCCTGGGTTCACACCATTCTCCTGCCTCAGCCTCCTGAGTAGCTGGGACTACAGGCACCCACCACCACACCCAGCTAATTTTTTGTATTTTTTAGTAGAGAGGGGGTTTCACCGTGTTAGCCAGGATGGTCTCGATCTCCTGACCTCATGATCTGCCCACCTCAGCCTCCCAAAGTGCTAGGATGACAAGCGTGAGCCACCACGCCCAGCCAAGGAGGTAGCAGTTTTTAACGTAACACTGAAGAGTCTCATGATGAAACAGGATGTTAATGTTAACTACACTAACTATGATTTGAGAATAGTCTGTTGTATTTGATATTTAACAATATAAATTCTGACAAAATTAAACAATACACAGCAACTATTCCAAGCATGAATCAGAAACTGAAAATACCGATAATTTATGGAACAAAAAATTTTAAAGATGACTTTATCAAACAAATTTTCCATTTAGAACAAACTCCAACAAACTATTGTACATTGGGAAGGAAAGGGTTAACAGAGCAGGTTTGTAACTCATTCTTTAACCACTGGGGGAGAGAGAATGAAAGACCTCCACCAAAGTTCCCAGTAAACATCCCAATGACATCAAACCAGAAGGCAGCTTACTAAGGGTCTTTATTAGTAGAAAAATACCAAACAGTCCATATCTAGAAAATGTTAGCAAGAAAGAGTTCAACTATCTAGATTGTTTATTGTTAATGAGCCTGGAGATTGTTTATTGTTAATGAGCCTGGAATTATGGATTTATTAATTTATGCTTGAAAATGTGGGGTAGTCAAATAAAGCACATAATTAAAAATAATAATACAGGAGTCCCAATATCAAAACAACTTCCTTTGTGCAATGTTTTTGCATATATTGCTTAAAACTAGTGTGTTAATACAAAACTACAACGTGTCCTAATGCAGAAGAAAGGTACATTTTTGTAATTTATTTCTCACGGTTTGGGACTCAAAAAAAGAATGTTCTATCTGCAATTGGTGCTTGCTTATATTCACTGAATCATGATCAAAGTTTGCCCATGGGTACAACTCAACTCTTGGGGTTGCCACATGCATCATATGTAGTGAAAAAATATGTCAAATATATATGCTTTATGAACTGTAAAGCATTTTATATATGTCACTGGTTATCAATAAGTGTATATTTTGTCACAAATTCAAAATCCTTGACAGGAGAAGTCAAAAGTTGATCCCAGATTATATATGTAAAATCAGTTCTTAATCTTAAAATATATATTTATAAAGCTGGAAAACAAGTTTCTGCTATACGTAGAGTAGATCTCATTGGCAAAATGCCAGAAAACTGAGGTTTCCACAAATAACACAAACTTTATAAAAACATCTGTAGACTTCTGAAATTTTGTAAGTAATTCATTTACACTGCCAAAACAGAAATAAACTTCAATAACTCTTTCCTTCTATCTATAACACTAAAATCATTTTAATTCAAAATATGTAATTTTTAGATGTAAATACTCTTTTGCATGCAAAATTCTATCTAGATACTTCCAGGCAAAGAACTTGAACGTAAATTTGTTTACAAACCTAACATCTTTGTCAAATTTACTTATATCTTGGGATAGATAAAAAGCACATCGAAAATTAATGTTGTGGAATAACTTGCAATAGGGAAATCCTTTGCCATACATGAGGATTGTAATTCCTGACGAGGTAAAGGTTATTCCTGGTCAAATTCACAGTATAAAATAATTTTTTATTTACATACGTACTCGCTATGTCGTTCAGCATGTATGACTTTGACAGGTCTTTTTCTAAAGTCATGTGTTTTAGCTTCTGCACAGCAAATCAGTGTGAACAGACAACCTACAGAATGGGAGAAAATTTTTGCGATCTATCCATCTGACAAAGGTCTAATATCCAGAATCTACAAGGAACTCAAACAAATTTACAAGAAAAAAAAAATCCCATTAAAAAGTGGGCAGAAGACGTGAACAGACACTTCTCAAAAAGAGACATTTATGCAACCATGAAACATGAAAAAAAAAACTCAACGTCACTTATCACTAGAGAAATACAAATATTTTTGGTATACAAATCAAAATCACAATGAGATACCCTCTCATGCCAGTCAGAATGGCGTATATTAAAAAGTCAAGAAACAACAGGTGCTGGCAAGGCTGTGGAGAAATAGGAATGCTTTTACACTGTTGGTGGGAATGTAAACTAGTTCAACCATTGTGGAAGACAGTGGAGCAATTCCTCAAAGACCTAGAACTGGAAATACCATTTGACCCTGCAATCCCATTACTGAGTATATACCCAAAGGAATATAAATCATCCTATTATAAAGATACAAGCACATGCATGTTCACTGCAGCACTATTCGCAAGAGCAAAGACATGGAAACAACCCCAATGCCCATCAATGACAGACTAGATAAAGAAAATGTGATACATATGCAATGGAATACTATGCAGCCATAAAAAGGAAGAAGATCATGTCCTTTGCAGGGACATGGATGGAGCTGGAACCCATTATCCTCAGCAAACTAACAAAGGAATAGAAAACCAAATACCACATGTTCTTACTTATAAGTGGGAGCTGAACAATGAGAATATATGGGGAACGACACACACTGGGTCCTGGAGGTGGGACAGCATCAGGAAAAACAGCTAATGTATGTGGGGCTTAATACCCAGGTGATAGATTGATAGGTGCAGCAAACCACCATGGCACACATTTACCTATGTAACAAATCTGCACGTCCTGCACATGTATCCTGGAACTTAAAATAAAATTAATTTTTTTAAAAAACATGTATTTTATCATTTCATAATGCTTCATATTGTACCTTTAAAGGATTTTAAACCCCCCTTTAAAATAACGTATTATGAGTTGCTTTGGTTTGGACTTTTCCTGAAATCTTATCTGTCTACCACTATCTACAATTTTTCAACCTTTATCATTATTTTAAAGGCTGTCCGGAATTTTTGTTGTTGTTGTTTTGTTGCTTAATTTTGGTTTTGGCCAGGCACAGTGGCTCATGCCTGAAATCCTAGTACTTTGGGAGGCTGAAGCAGGAGGACTGATTGAGGGCAGGAGTTCAAGACTAACTTGGTCAACATAGTGAGATCCCATCTCATATTAAAAAAAAAATTGTTTTTTATTTTGAATGGCTTAATCGGAATATGTTTGTCTTTCAGTACGGAAATGAAAATTAATCTCATTCACAGGTGGTACAAAAAGTTTTTTTCCCTTTCACTTTACTTTCATTACTTTCTTCAGTTTCCTCTTTTTCTTTTTCCATTTTTTTCTGACTTGATGAAATTATCATGCATTCCCTTTTTCCTCATTATTCATGTTAAAATGCACTGGGTTTATGCTACACTCTACTCCTGACCAAGATTTTTTAACAATGTTTTCTTTGAATTCTACATAGCAACCACTACAAAGAAGCAAATGGCAAAAGAGAAGGCTTTGCTCTCATAGACTGAAAACTCCTTTTTCACCATTAACCAGTATTCCAACAACTTAGTCTCTTCAAATTGTATGTATTTCAAGGGTGCAAAAATTCTTTAAGTCTAATAGCTTCTCCTTTTCTTTAATTAGGAAATATGTTAATTTATTCAGATGATTCAAGCTTTGAGTAAACTTGAACTTTTTTACATCAAGTATTTCAAAATAATACTAAAGCTTTGTCACAGACGCACACTGACTTTCCTCTACTAGCACTATTAATCTTCTTTAGGATTCAAATAACACCAATTAAACATCACTTATAAAACCATTTTAACTTCACTTTTCCAAAGCTGAATTTTTGCTCTGAATCCATAAACTCTGTCATATACCTTAATGTATTTTCCACATGATCATTGCATTTTTTTATAGAGTGAATTCAAGCACTCAAAATGTCAGTTAAGGATACCACTTTTTGAAGCCAATAACTACACTTCAACAAATCTGCAAAGTAAGAATCACTCACATGGAATAATTTAAATGTCTTCTTTTCGCTTATAAACCTTCCTTTGGACTGTCCACATAATCACATAATCAGTAATAAAATAGCTCGTCGCATTTCTTCACCTAAAGGTGAAAAGAAGGTACTGTAGGAGCTTAGATTTAGTTAGGCTCACCATTTGAATTTTCAATGTAATCATTTAATGTGAAATTCCAAACCACAGGCAAGTTTTAATTTACAACTGCTTCTGCATGAATAAGACAACCTGTTACTTGGAATAAAGTTTTAGATTGAACTTAATGTAAAGCTTTTATATCTTCCTGTCATTACCTGTCCCAAACTTCCACTCTGTTTCCATAGTATCTTGTATGTTTCAAAGTATTCATTTATCTCTTCGAATATTTCATCCCCAGTTGGTTTGGGAACTTCTCTTTGCCAAGCAAATAATGTCTTCCAGTTCTTCAGGGATTCTATACAGTCTTCAAACTGAGAATCATTACAAAAGTTTATGAATTCATATCTGAAACGAATGCCTTTTTGATTAAATAATTTTCTGGATTAGTGTTGTGTCTATGTCATTCCACAAATCTTCAATGTATCTTCTAATAGAATAATTGAAAATGGCAGCTCTTCAATTTCCCTTGCCTCATTGGTCTCAAACATAGTGTTCCAAACAGGCAGGAAAAAAATAGCAGCCTCAGTAACCCAGCAAGGTACCTGGGATTCATTAATTGTGCAACCCTATAACTAGCTTCTTGAGCTCAATCTGATTATCATGTCTATCAACCTCATAATAATAAATTATGGCTAAATAATTAAGTATGGTACATCCATAAAACAGAACACTACACAATCATTAAAAATAATGTTCTTATAAATATTCAAGTGAAAAAAGCAAATTAAAAAATTAAGGAGCAGGAGCTCATGTGTGTAATCCCAGCACTTTGGGAGACCAAGACAGGCAGATGATTTGAAGTCAGGGGTTTGAGATCAGCCTGGGCATATGGCAAAACCCCGTCTCTACTAAAAATACAAAAATTAGGGGGACATGATGGTGCATGCCTGTAATCCCAGTTACTTGGGAGGCTGAGGCACAAGCAGCACTTGAGCCCAGGAGGCGGAGGTTGCATTGAGTTGAAATCTTGCCACTGCACTCCACCCTGGGCAACAGAACAAGACTGTCTCAAAAAGAAAATTAGACTCTAATTGTATAAACTAAATACGCATGTATGTTTGTATGCAAGTCTGGAGCAATGTATACCAAAACATTAGTGGTTATTTCACAATTGCAAATGGTTTTTCATATTCTTCTTTATACTTTTCTATATATTCTAACTTTTCTCTAAGAACATGTGTTCCTTTTAACAATCAGGGGACAAAAGTATGTCAATAAAAAGAAAAAGTAATTTTTTAATGAATAATCAAGGCTACATTTTTTCATACTATAGAACAAGGGCCAGCAAATTTTTTCTCTAAAGGGCTATATGGTAAATATTCTAGGCTTTACGGGCCAGATGATCTTTGTCAAAACTACTCAAGTTTGTCACTATAGCACAGAAGTCATAAACAATACTTAAGCATAACAACGTTACAATGAAATTTTACCTACAGACACTGAAAGCTGGATTTATTTAAATTTCATAAAATATTCTTCTTCTTTTGACTTTTCAACCACTGAAAAATGTAGAAACCATTCAGTACATAGTACAAAAACAAGCAGCAAGTCAAACATGACCCACTGGACACCTTACCAACTTCTACTACAGAACACAGATAAAATGCTCTAAAACTGAAAGTTCAAGGCTGGCGTTATTAACAACCCAATGTAGTGATTTTTAATCTCCATAATGCATTCTAAAATATCAATAAGATATGAAACTTCTCGGTGAAGGCTTTTTGATAAATTAGTTGCAAAATGGTCCTCATGACAGCTAAACGAGTGGACCTACTCCATAAGGTTGGTAATATCAGTCAATTAAATGCTAAGAGATTATCTGTCAAAACTGTGAACTCTGTTTTGGAAGAAATTCATCTTAAGTGATTCTATTTGACAGCATTTAGATATTGGGACAAGTTGTCTGCTGAAGTAATTTCTAGTTCATGTCAATAGAAATCACGCCAGTAAGATTTTAGTTAGAACAAATTTAGAAAAATTAAGACCAATTACATTCCAAATTAGCTAAGAAAGGGTAGCTTTTTAATCACTTAACTTTTAAACCATACTCTACATCACTCTGATAAGAGTAGAAATTCACCTCAAGAGAACCGCATTTTCCACTTAGAATAGTGTCATCTTCTAGAAAATAGACAGATTTAATACCAGTCTCAAGAGGCCAGTCTCAAGACAAAGTTGGGTTTTGGTGGATGAACTCAGATATTTCTTTGTTCATAAAACCTCTAACTAGGTAAGGAAATTAATACCTACTGTTACCATGGTAACTGACTTCCCTAATTGCTTGAGGGCTAAACTGAATAAAGTATCCCACTCTTTTTGAAAAGCACTAAAAGAAAAAAAAAATTGTCAAGTTACATGACACATATGGATAATAATCTGAAGTTGAAGAAAAAATTATTAGTTAAATAATGCAATGCTTAACTGTGCTAGCCAGTTAAAGGGTTTAATGTGGAAAACTTTCCACTTACTATTTAAAACAGTTCAATTCTATTTTATTCAAAATATGTAAAGGTTAATGTGATGAAATACACTGTTTTATAAATACTTATTACAATAAAAACGCAAGAATATTTATAATTACTCTGAAATTTGCTAACAAAATATTCCAAAAGAACAGTTGCAATACTTAAGTTATAATTTCAATTTTTCACACTGGGCATGTATGCAAATTTTACAAATATCCATTGAATTTCACAATGTTTCTCTGAGGAAGAAAGCTGTATCTACATCACTTTGCACAAAGGAAAACTAATAACTAAGACTAGCTGATTTTGCAAAAGTTATGCAGACTGCTCTAGCGTTGAAAATTATACTATGAAGAAGCAGGAAGTAGAGTGGAAAGAAGCCTGGACTGAAAGTCAGAAAACCTAGGTTCCAATGCTGCTTTGTGTCCAAAAAGAAAAAAAAAAAGTATCCAAAACTTAGACAAAGAGAGGGCAGTATGTCATTTCAATGTCATATAGGAGCACAAGCTCACCCAACGATTATCAGTATTTCATTAGGGGACATATCTTTATTTGACTGGTTATTTATTAATGATTTTAAAACTCAGACTCTAATATCCACATGTTAAATAATAAATTTTGGTCTCATAAAGGTGTAACTGAATCTTGTCGAGTAAAAAAGATAACCTCAAAGTCTATGGTTTTTATTGCCCTATAGCACAGCTTTGTATCTAACCTAGCAATCTTATTCCCAACTTTTTCCTCCAAAGTCTATATTTATCTTTGCACCTCTCTGAACCAAAGCTGTCATCCTGCTGGTTCCCTCATCAACACGACACATATGACATGTGTTCTTTCTATATTTGTACAAGAATTATCTTTAAATTATTTGGAAAATTCTGCTTTGACACTTGGTCACTTAGCATCCATGTGACCTTGGACAAGTCACTTTATTTTTCTAAATTTTAATTGCCTCATTTGTAAAATGGGATTATGTTCCCATTATTATATTACCTGTCTTATGATATCATATTATTCCTATATATTATAATATTTGCTTTCTTGACCACAAGATTAACGTAAAGACAACAGCAATACACATGATGTCACTTCTTTTCAACTATAATTACACATGAGTTGGAATGATGACAGGACTAGTGATAGGTCTTTTACTTCTATTGTACCTCATTCCCTATAGTATACTGGGATCCCATTAGAGAGGTCAAGAATCTGTAGGTACAGATAAAAATAGCCAATCCATATGAATTAGATAAGATATATAAATTCACTGACAGCTAATTAAGCACTGAAGTACTTTATAGGTAGAATATTCTTTTAAATTACAAATTCAAACAAAGAAGAGAAAATGGATTCATTTATCCAATGCTTCTTTCTTACCCATTGGACCTCACTCAAAAAAAGTACTGAATTTCGAAACACATCTCTTTTTTTTTTTTGAGACAGAGTCTAGCTCTGTTGCTCAATCATAGCTCACTGCAGCCTCAATCTCCTCAGGCTTAAGCAATCCTCCCACCCAAGCCTCCCAAGTAGCAGGGACTAGAGGACTACAGGCACATGCCACCATGCCCAGCTAATTTTTGTATTTTTTGTAGAAATGGAGTTTCACCATGTTGCCCAGGCTGGTCTTGAACTCCTGGCCTCAAGCAATCCTCCCTACCTCAGCCTCCCAATGTGCTGAGATTACAGGCGTGAGCTACCGTGCTGGGCCTATTTTCTTTCTCTTTAACTATACTGCACAAACTATATTTAGGAGGTTTCCAACTATAGTCTGACAACAGAAATTCATATACTTATCTAACTTTTCATGTGTGTGGAAAAGAATATTAAAAAGAGATTTCAAGGATAAGTTACAAGATTGGATTAGTAAGTGTTTTCCAAATATTCTGACACAGAAAGATTACAAAACCAAAGCAGCTTAAGTACTCCAGCAATTCAGTTTGGTGGTCAACATCCTAATTTTGATTAGAATCTTTCGGTTTCACCAACACAATTATGTTATTTTTACTGAGAAGCAGCTTCTAGTCAAAAAAGCCTTTCATTTTTAACAAAAAACGCAATAAACTTTTAAAAAATTCTAGGCTTGATTTCTTCTATTATGTTACATATTTTCTGAAAATGTAACCTTGCACATTGAGTTTTTATACTTACCTATATACTAGTAACTAATTTATACATATATATACCCACACATGCATATATACACACACACAGACTGTGTATCTAGATACATAAACATGTAAATAATCTATAGTTTATTGCAGAAGATATCATTTATAAGGTATTCTCCTGTATGGTTTTTGAGAATTTCTTTCTACTTTTCTATGAACCAAAAGGAAGAAGAGGTAGAGGAAAACAGAGAAAAACCAAAGAATGCATGCCAAAGCCCTCATTAAATTCTCTAATTAAAGAAGCTGATCAAGGCTTTCATGAATCTACTACTACATTTCTGCTCATCTTAATTTCCCTCCAAACAGCCCAAGCAAGCAAACCAGAAAAGCTAAATAAAACCACCCATTCATAGCTTGGTTAACCATAGTAAGATGATGTAATTTTTAAAAGTAGTAGAATGATTTTTGAGAGACCTGTTTCTGTATAGGTATCTAACAATTTTTCCTAACTGTCAAATGTTATATAAAGCACAATTTTGTACTAATCAAACCAAGTGAAATAAACTGTAAATGGAATCAAACAAATAAACACAATAAAACGCCATTAATTTTAGTTAGCAACAAGGGTAAAGGATAAAAGCCACGTTCTTTGCTGTGTCATAGTGCGAAGCCGCACTGCCCATAAACCAGGAACATCACTTGACCTGAACTGAATCCATGGCACAGCGAAGTGCTGTACAACTGGATTTCACTACCCAACTGAATAATTCATTATTTTTAATGAATTTCCTCTGTTCTCTAAGTAGCTATAGCCAGTCAGCTGAAATCAACCATTATAAACTGGGAAACTGCAGAGAAAGTTTTCAAGTAACTCAATTTAAAAACTTGCTTAGGCTATTTTTCCTTTTATATTTATTACTGTTACTTTATATGGCCTGAGATAAAATTTTATAGGACTCATTAGTAAGTGGATGTTGACAGTTGCCTTGCCAGCATCCGTTCCACCCTGGACCCTTTCTACAGTACCTATAAATTTCATTCAGGTAAAGATCAGTTACCCACAAAGCCAATGTTCAATATGTTTTAAGGAAGGTGTCCCACTCCCAGCCCACAGTAGAGCCAGTGGTCTAAAGGTAATCCAATTCCTCTTACTGCAACGATGATTCAGAAACTCAGCCCTGGCTGAATGTAGTGGTACGTGCCAGTAATCTCAGCACTTTGGGAGGCTGAGGCAGGAGGATGGCTTGAGTCTAGGAGTTCAAGACCAACGTGGGCAACATGGCAAACCCTGCCTCTACAGAAAGTACAAAAATGAGCCAGATGCGATGGCACACATCTTTAGTCCCAGCTACTTGAGAGATTGAGGTGGGAGGATCGGTTGAGTCCAGGGGTTCGAGGCTGCAGTGGACCATGATCGCACCACTGCACTACAGCCTAGGTGAGAGTGAGACCTTGTCTCAAAAAAAAAAAAAAAAAATCAGCATTGCCAGGTAGAAAGAGAAATGCATAAATTTTACAATAAGACCAATTTAAGTATAGAAGGAAGAGAGAAAGGTAAAAGTGGAGACTGGGTAAAAAAGAAACTGGAAAATTAACACACAATTCTGTTAAGCAGTCACAAATTTACCTAATGCAAATCTTCCACAGTAAGTTCCAATATAGTCTCTTCGGACAGGATAAGTTTATGTAATATGAATAAGAAGAAAAATCAGCAATTTTGTGATTGTGCAATTCCTGGAAGGAAAAAAGTTATCCTCCAGTCTAACTATTTTTCTACTGTACTTCAGAGACTCCATTTTATGAATGAACAGCAAAAGTAAGTCAGGTACCAATAGATGATGTCTCCTGCTTCACATCAAAACTTCCAGGAGGAGCTACAAAGCTTTGATATTTTTTTCTGATGGGTTCTATTATTCTTATTACAGACTACGAAGATCTCATACCTCTATCTTCTTGGTTTCAAACACAGCTAAAGAGAAGGTGAATTTCTGCCCTCTGCTGAGGAGCTAGCCTAAAACACTAACAGTAGAAGAGATCAGAAAAATGCAGAGATAAGAACAATAGAGTTAGAAAGAAACAGACGCTGGAAGTAGGCTCAGGAGGGAAGGTCATTGTTCTCCTTTTTTTGGAGAACATTAAATTATTCTAATTTCTTATTTCCCCATGAAGAAACTGTTCAAAAGCCATCCTCTTTCTTAATCCTCCCTCATATTAAGCATTTTATCAAAGGAAAGAAAAAAACCACCTTTAAGAGTCTGATTGCTATCACTAACCAGCTTTTACAAAAGATAAGCCTAATGTTTATCAAAGTTCCAAAGTCTCCTAAAATAAAAAACTTTTCCACAGTATCTCTTTGAGGACAGGTAATTTTATCTATTTGTTTAACAGGAGCAAATAAGGTAACCAGATTCAAAATAAGGATACTCAAATTATTTTTATCCTAAGATAAATTATTATCCTATCTCATTTTTATATATGAGACAGAATGGAATACAATTATATCCAAGTCCAAATTATACAATTATATCCAAAATTGATATCCAAAATCAGTAACAGCAAAAATGACAACCTACCTGGGAATAAACCTAACATAAAATATATAAGATCCATTTTAAAGACAACTAGCAAATTTTATTAAGACAGTTAAAAAAGGACTGGATAAGACACACTGAGTTCCTGCATAGCCAGACCCAAAACTGTAAATATATTAATTAAATCAATACACTCAAGAAGCAATACCGAGAAAAAATGTCAGCAGAATTTTTCATCGAACCACATGAGTTTACATTAAAGTTCACTGGGAAGAGAAAATACTCAAGAGCAGCAAATTTTTTTTGAAAAACAAGACCAACAAGGGAAAATTCACCCTACTAAATACGAAACTTTTAAAACTACAGTAATTAAAATAGTGTGTACCAGGCGAGGTGGCTCACACCTATAATCCCAGCACTTTCGGAGGCTGAGGCAGGCGGATCACCTGAGGTCAGGAGTTCGAGACCAGCCTGGCCAACATGGTGAAACCCCGTCTCTATTAAAAATACAAAAATTAGTCAGGCATGGTAGCGGGTGCTGTAATCCCAGCTACTAGAGAGGCTAAGGCAGGAGAATTGCTTGAACCTGGGAGGTGGAGGTTGCTGTGAGCAGAGGCGGCACCACTGCACTCCAGCCTGGGCAATAAGAGCAAGACTCCCAGTCAAAAAAAAAAAAAATTAGTGTGGAATTAGTGTAAAAATACAAAAACAGATCAGAACATAACATGTCTAATGCCATATTGAGAAAACCTTGAAGACTTCAGAGACTATGGAAGGTGGTGAATATGTTAATTTGTTTGACTGTAGGAATCGTTTCACTATGTATACATGTATCAAAACATCATGTTGTACACCTTAAATACATACAATAAATAAAACTTGCCATGTTCAGAAATAGATTCATGTGAATATGGAAATCTGACATATGATGAAGGAGGCAGGTCTTGTCTTTGAGAAAGAACAAGTTATTCAATAAATGAGGCCAAAAAACTGGTTATAACTTTGATATATCATTATCAGCAAAAATTTAAAAGACTGACCACATGCAGTAATCACGAGAGAAGAAACTGGCATCACCATTTTGAAAGATGTTTCATAGAAGGCATCAAAATTTTAAATCTGCATAACCTTCAAGTTAGTAATTACATCTATCCTATGGAAATATTTGCACATATGCACAAAGATGTACATAAAGGATGTTCATTACATCCCTTTGTAAAAGCAAAAACACAGGAAGCAGTTATAGGGTAAATTAACAGGTAAATAAACAATGACACATCCATAATATGGCACATACTAAGCTGCCAGTAGAAGAATAAAATAGAACTACACGTATTAAGATCATTCTCTAAGATAAATGCTAAGTAAAACAGGGGGAAAACGAAGTGTCAGTGGTAGTTTAAATTTTAAAATAGAAAATGAAATTGGCCGGGCACAGCGGCTCACACTGTAATCCCAGAACTTTGGGAGGGCAAGGAGGGCAGATCACAAAGTCAAGAGTTTGAGACCAGCCTGACCAACATGGTAAAATCCCATCTCTACTAAAAATACAAAAATTAGCAGAGCGTGGTGGTGCGCGCCTATAATCCCAGCTGCTCAGGAAGCTGAGGCAGGAGAATCGCTTGAACCCGGGAGGTGGAGGTTGCACTGAGCTGAAAACATGCTACTGCACTCCAGTCTGGGTGACAGAGTGAGACTCCATCTCAACGTTTCAAAAAAAAAAAGAAAAGAAAATGAAATTCTATGTATATATAAATGCAAAGAACAATCCAGGAGGACCCTCAGACAGGGTAAGTTTACATAATACAAACAAGAAGAAAAATCAGATATTTTGTAATTGTGGATTTCCTGGAAGGAAAAAAGTTAT
The DNA here is from genome assembly GCF_024542745.1 of Macaca thibetana thibetana. Taxonomy (NCBI): domain Eukaryota; kingdom Metazoa; phylum Chordata; class Mammalia; order Primates; family Cercopithecidae; genus Macaca; species Macaca thibetana. Next base: position 112,455,084 of record NC_065585.1, read on the forward strand.
TTTATAGTCTAATTATTTTTCTACTGTACTTCAATGACTCAGTTTTATGAATGAACAGCAAAAGCAGGTCAGGTACCAATTAATAGGGGCCCCTACTGGTAAGTGAATGGGATTGAGGTCAGGTATATGAAAGAGGAGTTTCAATACTCTATAATTTCTCAGTAAGCAGGATCCCCCCTCCCCTACTTCCTGTCTACATCTTTCTTGCTATCTGAGAGTACTACGAAGGGCTTCTGTAAGTAATAAAGTAAATAACAGTCTATATTTTTTCAAATTGGAGTCCCGAGGTTAAACATACCTCAGGGTTTTAGTAAAGTCAAGCATAGGAGGAGGAAAAAGAGGCTGATTACCTTAACACTAAGAAAGAAGATGATAATGATCCATTGTGTACAATAAATTTCAATAGCATCCTAATCTCCATTCAGCCCTCCTCACCCTATCCCAAAATGTATAACAGCAAAGTTTTATGGATGGAATTGACCTCATCACCAAGACTACAGGTGAAATCCAAGTGTCTTAAGGCCAACAGGAAAATCCAATTCCCCTTGCTATACAACTGATTCAAGGATAGGAGCTATGACCCAGGTCTCAGCTCTCTAACCTCCATCTCCTGGCCATAATTATTGGTTCCAAGGCAGTTCAAGTGCAACAAAGCTCAGGACTCTCCTTCTCTGGTGAGGGAAAAGGTGCTTTTGCTGCTGTTAGATGTAGTCATGGTTGGTGCAAGTAGCCATCTTATAAGCATACAAGAAACCACCCTGAAGGTGGTTTCATAGAAGAGGGCCAAGAATAAGGCCAAAAATTGGTAGATCCCTGAGTGAACTTGCCTGAAGTCCACTCTACCTCAGATGTCTCCATTAAATAGACCAATAAATAACTTTTTATTGCTAAAGTCAGTTTGACTTTGGTTTTTCCATTACTTGCAACTGAAGCCACCCTTGTTGACAGGATGGGATAATTAAAATGTAATACCACTTCTTGATCTGATTTTTTGAAGATTGTATAGAATTCCATTTTCTTTATCTATTGTAATTTATTTAACAATTCCCTATTGATGACAATTAACTTGCTTGTGAATTTCACCAAAAATAATGTTCAATGAATACCCTTGTGGATATGTGGGTATTGTTAGGCATTCCTATTATTGCTGTAGGACAGATTCCTAGATAAGAAACTACTAGGACATAGAGTACTTCTCTGCTTACCTTCTCACCAATAAATTATTCACAATAGTATGCTAACCCCAAAAGGTAAAACTAGACAAAGCAGCAGCCCACACAGAAAGCCAACAGAAACCTCCACAGTAGCAGGGTTAAACTAAACCACTGGTGAAGGATTTCAATCTGACAACTATGAAAAGGCGCTTTAAGGCACCTACTACTCCTACAAGAAGAGTCTGATCAAAGAATAGAAGTCCATGAAGGGTTGACTGTTAGTTCCAATATAACCACATGTAATTCAACACCTAACTTTGTGGTGTTAGATATAAATGAAATTGATGGTATTTGAGTGTTAATGGACCACTATCATCACCATGACCATCACCATCAAAACTATAGCCATTAGTATCTACATCCTACCCTTTCCCCACTCCTTGTCTAGTAGATCACAATCTTTGATGTATAATATCCAAGGGAGATAGTGCCTCCCAGTCTTCTGACCAGCTCTCCTCCAGTGATCTCGTCTGTATCCTGCTCCACCCATTTATTCCTACAAAGATACTATGTTATTACCAATGACTAAATCCTTCCATAATCTCAATTCCATATATCCCACTCTACAACCAACACCTTCTGTTTTTCAAGTTCATTCCTCTAGAAACTCAATTCCAACAATCTTTTGACCTAACTGGGACCTTTAAGGGTCCTGCTACCATATCATTGTCTTCATCCACTTGGGCAGTCCTTAATTCTCTTCTCGACCAGTTTAAATTCCAAGTTGATAGCCACTTCCTTGCATACTCCCTCAAATTCATTGCCCTTCTGGCTTTATCACTATCTCCTGGCAAAACTCTAATCCTGAATAAAAAAGAACCTTTACCTACTCTGCCTGTACCTATGCAGCTGAATGAATGTAGCAGGTGAAAAACATAACCATTTTGACTGGTCTCACCTTAAATTTGTGACCACCAGCCCCAGGTGGGCCCTTAGTGCTTCCTAGCAATCCTACAACTTTTCCCTAATCTATTTACTATCCTCCCCTCCTAAGACTATTTTATACCTTCTCTTCTCCACTTAAACTTCATATCTCCTCCACCGATCATCACTCTTAGCTGATGATCTTGCTTCTGGTTTCATTAGAACCAATCAAAAATGAATTTCCACAAGCTCTTACCCTGAAATCTATTCACATAATTATATCTGTACCCACATACTCTACTGTGGTGGTTAATTTTATGTGTCAATTTGAGTGGGCCATGGGGTGCCCAGATATTTGGTTAAACATTATTCTGGGTGTGTCTGTGAGGGTGTTTCTAGGTGAGACTAACATTTGATTCAGTAGACTGAGTAAAGCAGATTGCCCTCCCTAATGTGGGTGGGCCTTCGATTTGTTGAAGGCCTGAATAAATAAAAAGGCTAAGTATGGGAAGATTTGCTCCCTCTGCCTGTCTTTGAGCTACGACATTGGTCTTCTCCTGCCTTCAGACTTGGACTCAGACTGGAACTTACACCATAGGCTCCCTGGTTCTCAGACCTTCACAACTGGACTGGAATTATACCATTAGCTCCCGTGGGTATATCTCCTGGCAGATCTTAAGACTTTTATAATCTCTTTATAGATACAGAGACAGAGATACAGACAGAGATGGACACAGAGATATAAAGATCTCCTATTGGTTCTGTTTCTCAGGAGAACCCTAATATATCTACCTTTTCTTATGTAACTATGGATGAACTATCTGTACTCCTACATCCAACCTCTCCATGTGTGCAAACCTCTCATCTACTCAAAGACATTTTCTCAAAGACATCTACTCAAAGACATTTTCCCATCTCCTATATCATCAACTTTTTCCTCTCTACTAGTCTGCCAGAAAAGACCCATCAACATACATCTAATTTTTCCCAACTAAAAAAAAGAAAAAAAAAAAAACCTCAACTTTTGGCTAACTGCTCCATTATTATTCTCCCTATTATAGGAAAACTACTCAAAAGAGTCATCTACACTAGCATCTCCGTTTCCACTCCTTTAATCCTCTCCTAAACCCACTGTAACCACTCCGCTCCACTAAAAGGGCTCATGTCAAGGTTTCCAATGACTTTTATGTTGTCAAATCCTATAGCCAATTCTCAACTCTCATCTGAGTCAATGCACCAGCAGTAAGTGACACAATTAATCACACCCATCTTCTTGAAACACTTTACCAGGCCTCTGCTATAATTCTTGAGTCTCCATCTATATCAGTAACAACCCCTTTTCAGTATACTCTGCTTGCTGCTCTTTCTTACCTCCCTAATCTCTAAACATCACAGCATTCCAGGATACAAGTCACAGACCTGTTCTCTTCTCCCTCTGCACTCACTCTCTTAGAGAGCACAGTCAGTCTGCTGGCTTTTAAATTAGCTGTTATACACAAAACTTCCAAAGTTATATAAATAGCCTAGACCATTCCTCTTAACTTCAAACTTTGATAGCCAATTATTTACTGGATATTTGAATCTCTAATTGGCATATTCCACTCAACAGATATAAAGTTTCCCCAAACTGCTCCTTTTGTATATTTCCCATCTCAGTAAGTCACCTACATCTTTCTGGTTGCTCATGCCAAAAGCCTTGGATTCATCCTGACTCATCTCCTCCTTTCACATTCTGCATCTAATCTGTCAGCAAATACTGTTGGTTCTATCTTCAAAACAAAGCCAGAATTCTACCTCCTCTCACCACTTCCGCTGCTACAACGCTGGTTCAAGCCATATTACCTTTTACCTGCTTTTCTGTTTGGTCTATGCTCAAAACAGCAGCAGTGATTCCATTACAAGATAACTCAATTTAAAGGACTATATAACATGAGCCCCAGAAAGGCAAGGGTGGTTCCATATAAGAAAATTAATCAATATAACACATTACATTAAGATAAGGGAGGCAAAATATCACATGATCATCTCAATTGACAAAGAAAAGGTATTTGACAAAATCCAACATAATTTCATGATAAAAACTCAGACAACTAGGAATAAAAGCATATTTCCTCAACATGATAAAGGGCATTTATGAAAACCCACAGCTAACACCATACTTAATGGTAAAAGACTGAAAGCTTTCCACCTAAGATAGGAAGCAAGACAAAGATACCCACTTTCACCACTGCTTTTCAATATCGTATTGAAGTTCTAGCCAAAGAAATTCGACATGGAAAAGAAATAAAAAGCAACCATAATGGACAGGAAGAAGTAAAACTATCTCTATATACAGATGACATAATCCCATATAAAAATCTCAAAGAAAGCTACTAGATCTAATAAGTAAATTCAACAAAGTTTCAGAGTACAACATCAACACTGAAATATCAGCTGTTGTTATACACCAGAAATGAACAATCTGAAAGGAAAGTAAGAAAGTAACTGCATTTACAATAGCAGCCAGAAGAATAAAATACCAAGGAATAAATTTAACCAAGGAGGTGAAAAACACGTACTCTGAAAACTACAGAACGCTGCTGAAAGAAATTAAAGAAAACACCAATAACTGGAAAGATATCCCATGTTCATGCATAGAAAGACTTGATATTGTTAAGATGTCAATACTACCCAAAGTTACCTACAGATTCACTGCAATACCTATCAAAAGGCTTTTCTGCAGAAATGGAAAAGATGATCCTCAAATTCAGAATTGCAAGGGACCCCCAAATAGCCAATATAATCTTGAAAAAGAAGAATAAACTTGGAGGGCTCATGTTTCCTAATTTCTAAACTTACTACAAAGCTACAGTAATCAAAACAGTGTGGTAGAGGCATAAAGACAGAAATATAAATAAAATAGAATAGAATTGAAATTCCAGAAGTAAATCCATACATTTACGACCAATTGATTTTTGACAAGGGTGCCAAGTCCATTCAGTGGGAAAGAATACTCTTCAACAGGTGGTGCTGGGACAACTGGATATCCATATGCAAAAGAGTGAAGCTGGACCCCTACCTCACACCATATACAAAAATAACTTAAAATGTATCAAAATAATATATAAGAATTAACTCAAAACGCCAATAGAAAAACTAAAACTATAAAACTATTAAAAGAAAACATGGCAGAAAATCTTCACGGCCTTGGATTTGGGAATTAGGTATGACACCAAAAGCATAGGCAACAAAAGAAAAAATAGATAAACTGGACTCTATAAAAATGTAAAAGTGAATCAAAGAACAATATCAAAAAGTGAAGAAAACCCACAAAATGGGAGAAATTATTTGCAAATCTTATATCCAATAAGGGTTTAATATTCAAAGTATATAAAGATCTCCTACAATTCAAAAGAAAAAAAAACTCAAATAAAAAATGGCAAAGGACTTAATAGACAGTTCCCCAAAGAAGATATATAATGGCCAATAAGCACATTAAAAGATGCTCAACATCATTAGTCATTAAAGAAATACAAAACAAAACCACACTAAGATACCACTTCCCACCACCTACCAGGATAGCTATAATTTTTTTAAAAGGAAATTAATTTTTGGTGAGTATACGGAGAACTGGAACACTTGTACACTGCTCCCATGGAAAACCAGTTTTAGCAGTTCCTTAAAAAGCTAAACCAAAAGCTTACCACATGACCCAGCAAGTCCACTCGTAGCTATATTCCCAAAAGAATTGAAAACAGAAACTCAAACAGATTCTTGTACACCAATGTTAATAACAGCATTATTCACAACAGCCAAAAGGTGGAAACAACCTAAGTGTCCATCAACATATGAATAAACAAATATGGCATATATATAATATAAACAGTGGAATATCATTCAGTCATAAAAAGAAATCGAGTTCTGATACATGCCACAACATGGGTGGACCCTGAAAACATTATCCTTACAAAAGACCCTGAATAGCCAAAGCAATCTTGAGCTAAAAGAACAAAGCTAGAGGTATCACACTACCTGACTTCAAAATATACTAAACTCTAGTAATCAAAACAGCACAGTACTGGCATAAAGAGACACACAGATAATAAAACAGAATAGAGACCCAAGAAATAAAACCACACATTTATAGCCAACTGATTTTTGACAAAAGAGCCAAGAACCCACAATGGGGAAAGGTCAGGCTCTTCAATAAATGGTGTTGGGAAAACTGGATAACCATATGCAAAAGAATGAAAGTAGTCAATCATCTCTCACCACATATAGAATCAACTCAAAATGGATTAAAGACTTAAATGTAAGACCTAAAACCATGAAACCACTTGAAGAAAACACAGGAAAAAAGCTCCCTAACATTGGTCAGGGCTAGCGGTTCCCAACCCTTGGGCCACAGATCAGTACCAGTTCGTGGCCTGTTAGGAACCAGGCCACAAAGCACTAGGTGAGCAGCAGGCAAGCATGCGAAGCTTCATTTTTATTTACAGCTCCTCCACATTCCTGAGCTCCACCTCCCCTGTCACATCAGCAGTGGCATTAGATTCTCATAAGAGCGCAAACCCTACGGTGAATTGCACATGCAAGGGATCTAGGTTGTACACTCCTTAGGAGAACCTAATGCCTTATAATCTGTCACTGTCTCCCATAACTCCCAGATAGGACCCTCAAGTTTCAGGAAAACAAGCTCAGGGCTCCCACTGATTCTACATTACAGTGAATTGTATAATTATTTCATTATATATTACAATGTAATAATAATAGAACCAAAATGCACAATAAATGAAATGCACTTGAATCATCCTGAAACCATCCCCTCCCTCCTCAAATGGAAAAATTGCCTTTGATGAAACCAGTCCTTGGTACCAAAAAGGTTGGGGACCGCTGGTCTGGGCAATGATTTTTTGGATATGACCTCAAAAGCAAAGGCAACAAAAGCAAAAATAGACAAAGGAATTACATCAAAATAAAATGCTTCTCTGCATAGCAAATTCAACAGAGTGAAGACAGAATCTACAGAATCGGATAAAATATTTGCAAACTATACATTTGATAAGACGTTAATTTCCAAAATGTTTAAGGATGTCAAACAACTCAATAGCAAAAAAAAAAAAAAAAAGTATTTAAAAAATGAGCAAAAGACCTGAATAGACATTTCTCAAAAGGAGATATACAAATAACCAACAGGTATATTAAACATTGCTCATCAACAACCATCATGGAAATGTAAATCAAAATCACAATGAGATATCACCTCACACCTGTTAGAATGGCTATTACCAAAAAGACAAAAGATAAGTGTTGGCGAGGATGTGGAGAAAAGGGAACTCCTTCCTCACTGTTGGTGGGAATGTAAATTACTACCATTATGGAAATAACTCAAAATATTAAACGTAGAACTACAAGCGAGTCCAGCAAATCCACTAGTGGGTATATATGTAAGGGAAATGAAATCAGTATGTCAAAGAGCTATCTGCACTTCCATGTTTCCCGCAGCACTATTCAACAATAGCCAGAATATGGAATCAAGCTAACTGTCCATCAACAGATGAGTGGATAAAGAAAATGTGATATACATCAATAATGGAATATTATTAAGCCATAATAAAGAATGAAATCCTGTCATTTGCAGCAACATGAATGGAACTGGAAGACATTCTGTTAAGTGAAATAAGCCAGGCACGTAAAGACAAATATCGCATGTTGTCACTTATATGTGGGAGCTAAAAAATTTGATGTCACTGAGGTAGTAAGTAGAATGGTGATTACCAGAGGCTGGGGTGGGTGGGTGGTGGGAATGAAGAGAGGCTGTTAATGAGTACAAAAATACAGTTAGATAGAAGGAATGTTATAGGGTTTGATAGCTATATAGAGACAAAAAAATAGGTAAGTGATTGCCTAGGAAAGCAGGTGGGATTGAGTACTAATGGTTATGGAGTTTCTCTTTTGGGTGATGAAAAAGTTCTAAAGGTGATAGTGATAAAGGCTGTACAACTCTGAAGACAAACTAAAAACCATTGTATTGCACACTTTAAATGGGTGAACCGTATGCTATATTAATTCTATCCCAATAAAGCTGTTTAAAAAAAAAAAAAAAGAAAAAAAAGAATGCTAAGTGGAATTTGCCAGATACAAAAAAGACAAATATTATATGATTCCACTTATGTAGAATATCTAGAATAGGCAAATTTGTAGAGGAAGAATGTACATTTGAAGTCACTAAGGGCTGGGTGGATGAGGCAATGGGGAGTTAGTGCTTAAAAGTTACAGTTTCTGTCTGAAGTCATTAAAGTCTTGGAAATAGCGGTGGTGATGATTTCACAACATGATGAGTGTAATTAATGTCACTAAACTGAACACCTAAAAATGGTTAATATGGCAAATTTTATGATATCTTACCACAATTTTTTAGAAACATAATTCAGATCACGTTTCCCTAACAACTCTCCAACAGCTTCCCATCTCCCTCAGAATGAAAGCCCAAATTTTCAATATAGCCCATAAAGTCCTACATATTCTGGCCCCATTCCCTTTCTGGCCTGACCTCTGACCTCCTCTCCGCTGGGCTCCAGCTCACTAGGCCTCTTAAGTTGCTCTCTGAATATAAAGAGGCAGGTTCCCCCAGGGCCTTTGCACTTTCTTCTCCTCCAGAGAGCCTCAAGGTAAGTTCTCTCACTTCCTTGAGCTCTGGACTCAAAAATTCCCTTCTCAGTGTGGTCTTCCCTGACCACTTATTGTACAACTGCAGCCCCCTACAGCCCTCCACCCCCAACACACACACACTCTTCATCTCCCTTTCCTTTTTAATTTCCATTTTCACCTTATGTCACCCTATACATTTTATTTTTTGCCTGTCTCTGTCCACTAAAATGTAAGCTCCAAAAGGAGAGAGATGTTTGTCTGTTCTGTTCATTGTTGGTATCTCTAGTGCCTAGAGCAGTCCTTAATAAACATTTGTTGGATTAATAAAGGGAGACCACTGTGGGTAAAAAAAAGTAGAAAATAAAATTTCAGCTGAAGAATGGAAGCCCCTTTAAATTATCAGGCCCAGAGAGGCATTAGAATGAAAAAACAGTCCCATCTCACTCCCTGCTTGAGCTGGATAATTATCTCTTAAAGCCCACCTGCTATGTGTGCTCTAGACTGGTACCAAGTAGCCATAAAATGCCATATGCTGGACACGATAACTCATACCCTATGAGTTACAGTGTACAGCCAATCACCAAGCAATGGTATCTCTGTAAACCAATAACAATTCCTGACCAACTTTGTCTCAGCCCACTCCTTCCCTTCGCCTTTAAAAATCTGCTTGTAACCAAGGGCTGAAGGAGCACTCCCCAAGGCAACTGGGATATGAGTCCTGGGCAACTGCCCTCATTTTGGCTAAAGTAAACACTTTAAATTAAAATTTTGTGCCCCGGCCTCTTCCTTTTAGGTCGACACCACTATTCAATGACATCAAGATCTGAACTGTCCTACTTATCCCAATCTTCCACCCCTAAAAAGAAATGTACCAAACCATAAAAAGCCTGAAGTACTCCGACTTACAGACTCCTGTATTAGCATCCTAAGAATTATATCACCCTCTTCAACAGGGAGTAGTATTTTTCATATCAAACCTAGCCGGAGAACAACTGACATTCAACTAGGAAAAAAAAGAAAATCCATTAAGGACTGAGCGATTTGAACTCAAAAATATCCATCATCACTTGCTAAATCATAGACAGCAGGTTATTTCCCTCGACTTTACTGTGCAGACCTGGAGTGGCTCAATTTCTGCCATAAGGCCGTACCGGAAAGGCAGCAACCTAAGCGCGCAGGGTAAACATTAGGCTGGGGCCGGGAGAGGCAGGGAAGCACTTTTTGAATGGCGGAAGCTCCGACAGACGCCTTTCCTGGCTGCTCCCGAGGGGAAAGGGAAAGGTAGAATGTCTGTTTTTTCCGGAATCTCCCAAACACAGCCCAGGGGCCTGCTCCGCGGGCCTAAGCACCTCCACGTGTCTCAGAAGCCTAGCACGATAGATACCCGGGGCACCGAGCTGGCAAAACGGAAATGGGAAGACACTTTACCCTGAGAAGATAAAGTCCAACAGGTCTTCTCCTTCAGCCGGATGACTGTGGAGCGCCACCACAAGCAGGGCCTGCAACCCAAGCATCCAGGCTAGACACCAAATCAGCAAACTTCATTCCCGCGCTGCACAATACACGCCGGCGCGTCCCCGGCGCACACAGTACACATCAGCTCCCGGAGACCGACCCGACCCGCCCCTCCAGCCCCGTCCCCGCCCCCGCTCCTGCCCCACCCCTTTCCCCGCCCCCGGCCCGGCTCGCCTTTCGCGCGGCGCTGCAGCCCTCCCACCACAGCCCATCCAGCACCGCCCAGCGCGCCGCGGTACGCATGCGCGGAGGCCCTCACTGCCGCTGAGCTCCTCGGGAAGTGTAGTCTCCTTGCAGGTGCCGCTGGGCCGCCAGAGTCCCGCATCCCGGTGGAATCCGGAGAAGTGAGAACACTCCCTCTACCTGGTCCTCGTTCGCACCTCTTCACAACTGTCCAGTCCCCTCGCACTCCCGTTGCACCCCACGCACCGGGCTTCCGTCAGGGCGTGCACTGAGGAAGAGCGGAGACCCCCTCTTCCCCTCAGCCGCCTGTGCCGGGGGAGGCGGGGTCCATCGCCCGACCCCGCCGTCGCTCTCCCCGCCTCCCCTCCCCTCCCCTCCTGGCGGGTGTGGGGCCGGTGTCCGAAGCCCGGCAGCGGCCCCCGCAGCGGCCGCAGGAGGGGCGGCGGCGGTGGGCGCCGCGGGCGATGCCCCTGCCCGGCTGCTCCGGCGGGGGGCAGTGCGAGCGGCGGCGGCGGGGGAGGAGGCGGGGGGCGGCGGCTGCGGCGGCTGCAGCAGAGGGGCCGAGAGCTGGCGGCGGCGGCGGCGGTGGTCGTGAAGGGCATCGGCGGCGGCGGTGATGGCAGAGATGATGTGAGTGCCCGCCGGCTGGGGACCCGGGGTCGCGGAACGCGGGACGGGCGGCGGCGGCGTGCGGGAGCGGCCCCGGGGGCGGCAGAGGGATGCGGGGAGCGCGGGCAGAGCCGGAGCGGCGGCCGCCAACCGGCCGGCAGGAGCTGGAGCCCCGCGCTGCGGCGCCGGGGGAGCCGGGCCGGGCGTGGGGGTCGCGGGCGGCGGCGGGGGCGGCCAGGCCGAGGGGCGTCTGCGATTGTTCTCAACACCCCTCCCCCACCCCACCCCGTGTGTCTGTTTGTCACTTGCAGCTGAAGATGGAAAGAGCCAGGCGAAGGGGAGGCGGCGGCGGCCGCGGCCGCGGAGGCAAGAATGTAGGGGGCTCTGGCCTAAGCAAGAGTAGACTCTATCCCCAGGCCCAGCACTCCCACTACCCCCACTACGCGGCCTCAGCCACCCCTAATCAGGCCGGGGGCGCAGCCGAAATCCAGGAGCTGGCCTCCAAACGAGTGGACATCCAGAAAAAGAGGTTTTACCTAGACGTGAAGCAAAGCTCCCGGGGCCGCTTCCTAAAGATAGCCGAAGTCTGGATAGGGAGAGGCCGGCAGGACAACATCAGAAAGAGTAAACTGACCCTCTCCCTGTCTGTGGCAGCGGAGCTGAAGGACTGTCTAGGGGACTTCATCGAGCACTATGCCCACCTGGGCCTGAAAGGCCACCGGCAAGAGCACGGCCACAGCAAAGAGCAAGGCTCCAGGAGGAGACAGAAGCACTCGGCACCCTCCCCACCAGTCTCGGTGGGGTCCGAAGAGCATCCTCACAGTGTCCTGAAAACAGACTATATCGAGAGGGACAATAGGAAATATTACCTAGACCTAAAGGAAAATCAGCGGGGTCGCTTCCTACGGATTAGACAAACGATGATGCGGGGGACTGGCATGATAGGTTATTTTGGCCACAGTTTGGGCCAAGAACAGACTATTGTCCTCCCAGCACAAGGAATGATTGAGTTTCGTGATGCCCTGGTTCAGCTGATTGAAGACTATGGCGAAGGAGACATAGAAGAACGAAGAGGTGGAGACGATGACCCACTAGAACTCCCAGAGGGGACTTCTTTCAGAGTGGACAATAAAAGGTTCTACTTTGATGTGGGCTCTAATAAATATGGAATTTTCCTGAAGGTAAGTGAGGTGAGACCACCTTACCGTAATACTATTACTGTTCCATTCAAAGCTTGGACAAGGTTTGGGGAGAATTTTATCAAGTATGAAGAAGAGATGAGGAAAATTTGCAACAGCCATAAAGAAAAGAGAATGGATGGCAGAAAGGCCAGTGGTGAAGAACAAGAATGCCTCGACTAGAGTGAAATTGAACTCCATCAGGCAAAATTTAAAATCACAAATTGGCTAAAAGTACTGATCCATTATCCTTTGAAGAAGTTTTTCCTCTTTTTTGGCCCGTTGTTACTAGTAATACCTCTAGTAGTTGATACTTCAAGAAGTCTGATTCTCATGTTATGTTACACATAGATCACTATAATTCTTACGGGAATTCCAACCTTCCCAGAGCTAAATAGTTTAGCTGCTTCAACTGCTCCAGACTATTGAAGTATGCAAATCAGCACAAAATGTGACATTCTGACATTCTAAATACCATAACTAAGATTTACATTGCACTATGACATAATCCTGAAAAAAGATACATATACTTAAATGGAAGTGTGACTTTCTATTTAACAAATTCCCCTAAAAGTATTTCAATCCCACTTCATTAAAAGCTGCTAAGCTTACCTGTAGGGCAGTTACCACAGAAACAGATATTGACCTCCAGTATATATAAATATATTTACTTATAAAAGGACAAGTAGATGTATATTGTCCATTGGATAACTGAATATTTATACCATCAAAGGATCAAATCTTATCTAATTAAACCTTAAAAATACAGTGTCATAATATTTCTTAAGAATACTATAGTGTTCTATAATTTCAAACTTTGTGGTAACCCTACATTTTATAGTTACCATATCAAAGCCATGGGAGAGTTTTAATTGGTTATTCTAAGTTTAGTTACAATCCCTTCTTTACCTCTACTTAATGTTCTTTATGTTTTTATTGACTTTCCAAAGTTTCAGGAATTACTTTTATGCCACATTGAGTGGGAGGCTTCATCCAATGGCTTTGCTATGGAAATCTTGGTGTTTTAGCTTTTCATGCTAATTTGAAGATTGCGAGAGGTTTCTTCCCCAAAATAGATCATGGACTCAAGGTGTTATACTTTATGCTTCTTCTTTAACACTCTTCCAGAAGGGTTGGTGCACCAATTAACTGATATAAAAATATACCTGTAATAATATATTTTAGTAGCACTTTTGCAATTGCTACCCTTAAAACCATGTCAACACTTCCAGTATAAACCTGAATTTTACAGGTGTTTTAATTCCGGAGGGGGGTGGGGATTTTTTTTTTCTAAAAAGAATTTAGAATACAAATTTCCAGTCTGAGAAAAATATTATTTGAAGATTGGTTATAAATATATTTGAAAGGAAAATTCAGGCATTTTCCAAGGTGCTCTTTCTGACTTTACACAAGACTCACCCATTTACCTGTATTAAAAATTACTTTCCAGGAAGTGCCACAGCAATTTTTCAACACCTAAGCAATTTTTTAAACAAGTGGGTATAGTGTTATATGTGTACCAACCCATCCTGTATTAACTGACTGAAATTACATCTATTCAGCTATATCTTCTTGTGAATGAAATTATTGTCTTTTATCTTGGCTTTATTCACCTCCTACACAGTAAGTCCATCTAATCATATTTAAGAGCCAGAACACTGATTTCAACCCCCAAATATTACTCTCATTGATGCGAGCTGGCTGCATGGATTCAAATCAGAATGTAGCTCTTCTTTTATATGCCAAAAGTAATTTAAAATTATATCAGCAATTTTTTTCTTCCAGAGGTTTGTCCCCCAGTACATTTACGTGAGGTCACTAAGAAAACTTGATGGTATGAATTAAAAAAATTAATTTCATTGGTTTATGTTACTTAAGAACAAGCAATCAGTAACCCCGACATATATACTGGTGTTGGTTTACAGATCGTATTTCACATTTCCTCTAGTAGCGTGAAGGAATCTCATTAGTTCATTATAACTGGACCATCTGGATCACTATAGAACAACTGAAGGTTAGGAGATAATGTTAGTACTAGAGCTAATAGCACATGGTGGGTGTTGAGACTCTAAAAGTAGCAAGGATTTTTAAACAGTCCTAACTGTAAAATAACTATGTAGGCTTGCTAAAAAAAGTAGTTTTTGGTCTATGAAGGAGTGATGTGCACTTGAATTACTGTACTACTGATTGTTATTGCTGCCCATCATAGTGCCTATTAATAATAATCAACCTGTCAGATTTTGGCAAACTGGAGCTGCGAATATTCTAGTATTTGATTGTTCCTATCGCTATTGCTATGAGTGTATACTCTCTCTTAAAGTCTTCCTTTCTAAAATATTTATATCCATTAGGTCTAAATGATTTCCTTTTACCTTTTGGGTCTGATAAGATTTGAGTATGTGTCTATATCTATATATATACACACACATATATGTATATGCATATATGTGTGTGTATACATACATACAATACCATGTCAGACTTAAAGATAAATATCTTTAACTCATTGTATATAAACACTATTAAATTTAGTTTTCCATTAATTATTTAAGTAAAGAATTAGTTAAGCAGCCAGATTTTCTACCTTGTATTTATAGTTCAAAGTTTTTACCATCTCAAAGCTGCAGATTAAATAGATGCATATATACTGGCAATTGAATATACTCTAAAATTATTAAGCCTTCTGCCAGTCCTTTTGTTTCATTTTTTTCATAATCATTGAAAAATGAGAAGATGCTATGATTTTTTGATACTTAAAATACCCAAGAATTCATTAGCCATAATTAAATATGATCCAGTTCAAAACTCTGGTCTTAGGACATGTATTGCCATGTATCTTATAAAATAAGCTACTATTCTTATCTGTGCAATATTCACTTTATTTATTGTCATTTGTAACATACATGGAGCTGCAAGTGTTCATGGTATCCTTCAAAATAACAGAAACCCTGCCTTGAAGACATTAAACTCTTAAGGCAACTGGAAGTTAGAAGTTAAAAAATGAGCATGAAAGTTAGTAACCAAAAGTACTAGTTCACTGTATAATTCTAAAACACTGATGATGTTTGCACATAATAATCCAAGCATAATGTGGTGCAGGCTCAAAACTGTAGTAATATAAGCTAATAGTATGAAATTTGGAAACGGGTTCCTCTTGATAGTTGGCAGTGTGCTCCTAGCAATTGAAAGCAGCACTAATCTGTTGCTTATATGCAAAAGATGCAATGTATTATAAAGATATTAAAGTTCTGCTACATTTTATAATTTTCCTTATTAAAACCCCAAACTGCCATGTCCCTGAAACTTGAGTCAAACACAAGCTTATTTGCACTAAAGAGCATGGCCAAAAAAATAAATGACAGGGTGGAAAAGCTAGTTGGAACCTCTTGAAATAATTGGTTCTGATAGGAGAATTTCACATTTGTCTATTTGAAAGCTATATGGTCCAGGCAGACAATCTGTCAGTTCACTAATTTAATAATGCACTTTACCTTTTGTATATAGAAGATGTACATTTATGCCACTTGACAGGTGGGATGTGTTTCAATAACTATGTAGCTAGAATCTATAAGGTGATCTCTTGCATGCATATGTTTGTGTTGGAACTGTTGTTGTAACAGGTTTCCATTAAATCAGTATAATGGAGAAGGGTAGAAGATGCTTTTGAAACAAATCCCAGTATATTTAACAAATAATTTTAAAGTAGAGTTCACATTTGGTGTCTTAAGAACTAGAATAAATAAAATACTATTTCCAACCCAAATTCGTATTACAGTTGAGACTGTATTTAGTTGAGATTCCCCATAATGCCCTGACAGTTAATTTGGGGAATTTGTCCAGACCAAATTTTTTTCAATCATTGTTTCATTGTTGATATATGTTTAAGTAATGAATAAATATGCAGTACATAATATTATACTCAAATTAAAAGTGTGGTTAGCTGATGTGGCATTATTTAAAGATCACTCAGACTAAAGAAATAAGGTTTCAAGTTAAGGAAATGCAAGGAACCTATGAACAGTCACTAACACAAATATGATATCTCAGAATTCACAGAAGTACTAACCTTCACCAACTAAAAAGGGTATTGGGAGATTTAGTGTATCCTTCCATCTTAAAAGCTTCTTAAGATGTACATTTGAAAACTAGATAACTGTTACTTAATAATACTTTACTGAGAAACACTGTGTACTAACAATTCATCAAGAGTGTGCTATATTTACTGCGTTCATTTTATATCTATAGATAAGAATACATTATATAGTCATCCTACCTTAATATAATCATGTATTTATATTGTAATTTTGCAAATATTTTCCATAAAATAAACATTTATCTGAGCTGCACAATTTGAAGAGGATGAAATTGGAATACACCCTCAGATGCTCATTTTAAATAAGCAGCTACCATTGAAAGCTGATGTATGTATTATCATTCCTTTAAATTTGGGTTTGTGGTATATATTAATATTTAAATGAATAGGACTTAATTTGAATTTTAAGTGGTTTTCTGAAAATAATTTTTTCATAAGTGTGAGCTTTTTTTCCTGCTTATCTCCAAATGTTTTTCATTGGAACTATTTATGAACTCCTATTCAAAGCTTTATGTAAGGGGTTTGCTTAGTCACCACTTAGTTTGAAGTCTGTCTTTACTAAAATATCAAACATCTTTGACAACATACAAAGAGGAGTTAACATTGATTCTATGCCTACAGAATAATACAGGTGTAATATTTATCACTGCCTGAAAAGGATCTTAAAATCCTTCTGAAATTTCCTTAAATGTTTCTTGAATTTCAAAGAGAAATGGTGGCTAATGGCTAGCCCATCAGAGAAAGAGAGTAAGTATGATAACATGCTGTTGATACAACCCATAGTCCACCATACTGTAGCAATGAAGTTTAGGGAAAATGTGCTTTTCCCAACTTAATATCATGTGAAAATTGGGTTTTCAGATTACAGTAACTCTGTCATAAAGAAAATATACCCAAATTTAGTAGGTAGAGCTTAGAAAAATAATATATGTATAAGTATATATTTTCATGTATAGTGGAAAAAATCCATAGTTGTTATTAATTTGACATGCTATTTTAAATCATTTAAATTTATTTTGGTAATGAGATTTTAATCACTATTTTTGAATGGGGAAAAACATACACATAGTACAAAATGGAAACAGTACAGATGGGTAGAGGGTGAAAAGTAGCAACCAATGTTAGCAATTTCTTGTGTATCCTTCTAGGGTTACTCTGCATATATAAGTATATGTGTATTATATATATATATATATATATTCTTTTTAAAAACATACAGATGAAAACGTATTATATATACTATCTTGTACCTAGTAGGTTCAATTTCAGATCTGTCATTTTAAGTGACTTTTTTTTACCTTAGATATCATACTTGAGCTAGTTAACATATCACTTAATTTGAAATATATTACTATACCAAGGAAATATCAAGGAAATTTTGAATGAATCCCATTGGTATTTACTTAAAATGCAAATATATGTGTATTTTAAATATACAAATATTCAGTTTATCCTACTAGTTTCCCTTCCCTCTTCCTAGCCATCTTGCCTTCCTATATTCCCCTCACAGATATATTAGTCTTTTTCCTGAAGTAATGCAGTTCAGGAGTGCCAGGATATTAAATAATTTAACCAAGTGTTATCTTAAACTGTGTTCTCTAATGAAAAACACCCATATTTAAAAGCTTTAATAAAGTATCACTTTCAATTTTTACTAATTCTGTTACTATTATCTTTATCCAAAGACCTTGCCATTATAAAAGCAAATGAGTATCAGAACTTAGTGAAAAGGTATGTTATAATTCTTTTGAAATACTTTATTAACATGAAGCCTTTATCTTTATGAGAAAGGTATAACGTTCATTTAGCAACCTCATCAAATCCAAGTTTAAGCAAATAGGTAACTCTAGACCCGATTGTTTAAAGCTTTGATTTTTCACTGAAGGACCAAGAGTCTGTCAGTAGTCTTGGGACCAAAGGTGCTGGGATGATTTGGGGAATGAGTAAAAATTGGGGTGCTATGAGGTTACAAGTACAGCTAAACTGTCTCCACTCTCTGCTGGAAGAATATGAAATGGTCAATATAATTTTTAATGAAGTTAGCATTATTACTATTCCTATAAACATAAACAAAGCTGCTTTAATAGTTTTGTGAGCACTCCTCCCCCAAAATCATAATTCTCATTTCATTCCCATCAAGAGTGCATTTTGATATGACTTTTCTATTGACCACCAAGAAAAAATTATCTGAAAAATGGAAGATCCCATACTTGAGTCCTGAAAGATGCTATCTAATTATGAATTAAAGCAACCAGAGTAAAAGATCCAATACAATTGTAAATATCTTTTAAAATGTGGGTTGAGGAAGAAGAATTTTTTCTCATGGATTGGTATCCATGAATTTTATGAACATGTCATAAGGTTTACAAATTTAAAGCATTGCTTTAAACTTTAGAATAATAACTCTATATTTGGTAGCATAATGTCCTGTTTACAAAATGAGAGAGGTGTTAAAAGATAAGATCCTCTTAAACATATTTTAAAAGCATAAAAGAGTTTGCTCCCTTTATTTTCATGCTGAATAATTCATTATAAAATTCATTAAAAATTCATCTTTAGGAATGAATTTTGCTTAAACTTAGGCTGAAAAATATTAATAATTTCCCATCCTTAATTGAAGAGCTTCCCATGTTGGTGCTTTCTGGTAAATTATATTTTTCAAACTTTATGTTCTTTTGAATATTTCTTATGAAAAATTACATATTTTTATTGGGGCCAGTGACATCCACCAGTAAATAAAAACATAATGAATTAGTGCTGCTATAGTGAAGTTACTTTGTGATACGAATATGAAGAAGAAAAACTCATTTAAATGAAATATATACTTTCCTGTTTAATATTGTTAACTTATTTATGATTAAGTAGCAGTTCTCTGTCTTCACACTTTACCCTCTTAAACTTAATTTTTGCAAAAAATTGTTCTATTCGGTTTTCATTTTCCTAGGGAAAGGGAAAAATAGTCCCTAATGAAAAGTGTTTATAGTATTTAAAAGAGTTGCTCAAAGTGTAAGATTGGGGGAAAAAAGCTTATGTTGGTTTTTTTGTCTTTATCAAAATAATGGTATAAATCTGATTATCTTATTTGATCTGATTAAAGTCAGGATTTATTTTAGCAGAAACTTTTATATTCAAAACATATTTATTATTTTATTTTTCTTAAAGAAAATGATTCTCTTGGATAATACAGAAATCTTCAGGATTTTGTTGTGGATTCGATGGGTTGTTGCCTAGAGGTAGCAAACAGAAAAGAAGAAATAGAAAAGAGAAATACAGTGGCTGATTATTTTGCCTGTCCATAACAAAATTCATCTAAGAGAAATAAGTCATTGTCAGAACTCAATCTCTGTTAACCTTTAAAAAAGCATTTGAGAAAGAATAATAAGATTAATTCTGCCAAGGTGTGGCCTGACCCTGAGTAAATCACTCAACTTCTGTTGGATGATTTCCTCATGTGAAAGATGAATAGCATTGTGCTGGAAGCTAAGGTTCCCTCCTACTCTAAACATTTAAAATTCTGTATCAGTGGACTGTGAAAGGAAAAATAGATGGATAATACCAGAGTTGGGAAGTGTGAGAGTTTATCTGTTTACATTAAAAACAACTATAATGATGCAGCAACCTGTGGTGATACCCAACGGAACAATGCAAAAAATGTCAGTTTTATAATATGTATGTATTTCTTTAGCCACGCAAAATAAAATTTTGTTTCTAGTCCTTATTAAGACCAAGTTGTTGTACACTAACTACATAACTACCCTAAACTTTAATTTTTTAAAAGAAATATTTTTAAATATTGATTATGTCCCATCTCTTTATTATATCCAATATCTCATTATTTGGAAGGAGCATTGCTTGTTTCTGAATATTCTGTAATCATTTTTTATATTCTGCATGGCAAAGGAATTTTACAGATGAATATCACTTCCTGAAATGCCATTGTTCCTAAAATAACCATAAATCACATTGCCAAATAATACTGCAGCTGTCATGGTAGTGGTCCCTACTGTCTTCGATTCCTTCTTGTTGATCCTGTCGAATATCCTATGCTAGAAATAATGATGTCTGACAAAGACCTTCGGGAAGGATACTGACCTGTGAACAGTATGGTTCTGTTTTAGAGGACCTGTAACTAGTAGGGTATGCAAAGGTTAACCATCTAATGGTTTGGGGGGTTTTTTTAGCCTTAAGAAACGTCAAAGGATGGTGATTGGAAGAGAGAAGAAGCAGCACACAAGGTTTTTGTCTTAGAAGCATTTATTTATTTACTTATTTATTATTACTATTTTGTTTTTTTTGAGATGGAGTCTCACTCTGTCACCCAGGCTGGAGTGTATGTATTTAAGCAAAGAAGCATGTATTTAAGAACCCCAGTCCTCAACTATGCAGTGCCCCACCACTGCCAGTGGAGAGGATTAAAAAAGAGTGACCCATTTCTCCCTAGACCTCTCTTTTGGTGCCTGTTTATCAAAGACTCCATTTAAGAGTAACTTAAGTGTATTTTGAAGTGCATATGCATGTGTATTTTGCTAATTTCAAAAGTTTCTGTGCACATAAATTCCATTACGGAAACATTCCATATGATAACTAATCTTTGCCCTGGTGGTGGTTCAAAATAGCAATTTGGTTGGTCTGTTTTCAACAAATTCTATAGAACGAATTGGCCGTTGTTAGAAAATGTTTTCTGTCTTTTCTCCTCCCTCTCCTCAAAATAGCAGATACATTTTAAATCCTTGATTGCTTCTTTTTCAGTGGTGTTTGAAATCTAAGTGGGATTTGAGAGAATACTTTCTACAGAAGTGCCATTTTGTAGAAACTTTCCTCAGCTTCCCATCAGATATTCTAAGCAACTTTACCAAAAGAACTCACCTATGTGCCAAAACTACTGAGCAAAATAAAACAACAGAACCATAGGAAAATGATGTAGGAATAAGAATAAAGATATATACAGACACCTAAATTCTCAACATTCCTTATCATTTGCTAATTTACTTCAGAGACTACTGTATTTTATTTCTAGGTTCTTCAAACTATCAATGTGATTTATTCCAGTGATTTGTCAGTCTAGAATTTCAATAGAACAAAATCTTTTGCTGCTTAGTAAATGTGCCAAAAAGGGCATCTCATGTTATACAGTTGTAAAAATAGAATTCTAAAATTCCATTCATTATAATCCTCTTTCCTTCTTCCCTCCTGCACACTGCACCCTATTGGAAGTGGGTAAGGGCATTAATTTCGTTCACTATCACATGGACCCACTTCATCCTATTTATTTGTTCAGAAGACAATTGAAACACAATAGAGACCAGAGCTGCTCTTTGAAAATCTAGAAATTGCCCTGTGAGCTAGATCTATAGACTCTAAGAAAGAAGGGCTACTACTTCACTGAACTATTCTCCACACTCTTGCCATGTTTCTATATAAGAGTTTAAGATGAATAGAAAACCAATTTGACTTGGGATGACATGAACTGAAAGGTCAGTTACTCCAACTTTTCAACACACAGTGCATCTTCAGAAAAATATTTTTTACTAGCGTGACTGACAGGTAATTTCAGAAATGAATTTAGGCTGAGCGTGCGTGGTGGCTCATGCCTGTAATCCCAGCACTTTGGGAGGCCAATGCGGGTGGATCACTTGAGGTCAGGAGTTCAAGATCAGCCTGACTAACATGGTGAAACCCCTTCTCTACTAAAAATACCAAAATTAGCCAGGCTTGGTGGTGCATTCCTGTAAACCCAGCTACTCAGAAGGCTGAGACAGGAGAATCGCTTGAACCCAGGAGGCGGAGGTTGCAGTGAGCTGAGATGGCACCACTGCACTCCCGCCTGAGCAACAGAGTGACATACCATCTCAAAAAAAAAAGAAAAGAAAAGAAATGAATTTGGTCCCTAGAGAAGCTTCACCATGACCATTTTAATAGAGAAGGTGGTAAGAAAAGGAAGAGTTGATTAAGATTTATTAGTAGTAATAACTATTACTTATTGACCACCCACTGTATACTAGACATAGCTGGGCCCCTTATAACTACTATTCCTAATCCTTATAACAACCCTATTATCATCCCCATTTTCATTTTCATATGATTTTCCAGAGGTTTTTAAACTGGTTCGGAATTTCAGAATTAATGTATTTGAACGCAAATTTACACCAAAGCCAAAGATTGTGCCCATTCAGTTAGGCCAAACTGCCTTTCAGACTTCCTATGAAGCTGATCCTTCCAACTCTAATAAAGCACAGTCTATCCCCGGTCGCCACTATACATCTGCCTCAGCTTACTAGGAATTATTTTATCCAAAACCATCCCCCATATGTGGGACTAGTCTCACCAAAGAGACGCTTGGCTTATGTGAGGATTCCGTTGGTTAAAGTTGGTGCTAATACATACAAGTTATTTGATCTTTAGTTTACAGATAAAACCTCTAATCCTGATCAACTATTTCCAATAAATGTCATAATTTTTTAAAGGGATCAGATCACAAGAATGTGGAAGAGCTTCACAGTCTCATCCCTAGGGGCAGAGAGGAGGCAAATTACTATTCACCATGGGTCTACAATTTCATTTTCATGAACCAAAAACAACTGGTTATCTTAGTTTCAAAATAAATCTTACCAGTATTTTTGGAAGTTTTATTGATTTCTTACAACTTTTTCCTGCCATCTTATTGATGTCTCACAACTTTTCCTGCCATAGTCCTCCCTACATCATTCCTCTCATTTTCATATTTAATTACCAAATTTCCTCCTCTTTCTCTTAATTCCAGTGGAATAAACAGATAATTGCTCCATTTACAGATACATATTTTTCCCCATTACTATAGGGCACTAATTTTCAAACTTCAGTGTGAATACAAATCACCTCAGTGGTTTGTTAAACCACAGATTGCTGGCCCCAGCTCAGAGTTTCTATTCAGTAGGACTGGTAGGGTGGGGAGAGGACCAAGAATGTGAAATTCTAACAGCCCCGAGAAGAGTGGATGCTATGATCTAGGGGGACCGCACTCTAAGAACCACATTGCTCTTAGCTGATGAGATTTTTACCTTAGCTACAAAAGATAGTGATGGAAAAACTCAGTCAAAACAACTAGGGTATCTGGGTAGAAAGAGGAGACTCTGAGAGCTACTCCTTCTGCCTTGACAAGCTTACAAATCTTGAAACAAGCAACTTTTTAAATAAGTTGACCATGGTTTTGGAAAAAATTATTTTCTTGTCTTTTTAATAACCTTTCTGATTCCCTCTCCTTTTTCAACAGCTATCTTGAGAAAAATCAGATAGGAATTAACAGTTATGAAACCTCATGTGAAAAGCTCAGCTTTTAAATATATGGAGACTGATGCATATTTTTAATTTATTATGTAATTATGGTATATAAATCTTGGTAAAGCAAAGTGAACAATTTATCTACTTAAGAATTATTAATACAAGTTTAATGACTATTAAATATTAGGACTTGAAAGATCTTGGAATTAATTTAGTCCCTTAGTTTTCCATTTTGCAACATACATCATGTAGCTCAAATGGTTCATAATTACTAGAATAAGCTAAGTAAACAGAATTTAAAGGCTAGAGCTTAAAATGCTGATTATGTCTTAAGATATATAAATGGTGAGAAATATACTAATTTCCTCTAAAAGCGTGTAGTGTTTTTACCATCTTCATGTGTACTCTCTGTACGTATAGAATGGAGGAACTATATACTGTAGTGTGTTTACAGTACCTTTTTTTGTCTGCAATCTCTGCCTCCCAGGTTCAAGCAATTCTCCGGCCTCAGCCTCCTGAGTAGCTGGGATTACAGGCGTGTGCCACCACTCCCAGCTAATTTTTGTATTGTTAGTAGAAACAGGGTTTTGCCATGTTGGCCAGGCTGGTCTCGAACTCCTGACCTCAGGTGATCTGCCCGCTTGGCCTCCCAAAGTGGTGGGATTACAGGCATGAGCCACCACTCCCGGCCTACAGTACTTTTCTTTAGATTAACAATTGAACTCATTGCTTTAAAATTAGAGATATTGGCTGGGCCCAGTGGCTCACACCTGTAATCCCAACACGTTAGGAAGTGGAGGCAAGCAGATCATGTGAGGTCAGGAGTTCGAGATCAGTTTGACCTACATAGTGAAACCCCATCTCTACTAAAATACAAAAATTAGCCAGGCATGTAGGCAGGCTCCTGTAATTCCAGCTACTCCGGAGGCTAAGGCAAGAGAATCACTTGAACCCAGGAGGTGGAGGTTGCAGTGAGCCAAGATTGCCCCACTCCACTCCAGCCTGGGCAACAGAGCAAGACTCCCTATCAAAAAAGAAAAAAAATTAGAGGTGTTTCACCTGAACACACATTGAGCCCACTTTCTATAACTAACATATTTTTAAATAATTTATTCTATGCTTGCCAACCTTGTAGATATTCTGTACTATAATTAATATGTTGATCAAAATTAATAAAACCATATTTTTTTGAGATGGGGTCTCGCTGTGTCGCCCAGGCTGGAGTGCAGTGGTGCAATTTTGGCTCACTGCAAGCTGCGCCTCCCAGGTTTACGCAATTCTCCTGCCTCAGCCTCCCGAGTAGCTGGGACTACAGGCGCCCGCCACCACACCCGGCTAATTTTTTCTATTTTTTAGTAGAGATGGGGTTTCACCGTGTTAGCCAGGATGGTCTCGATCTCCTGACCTCATGGTCCGCCCGCCTTGGCCTCCCAATAATAAAACCATATTTGTATTGAAATCTATATAATATCTATAACTGTATATAAACCTTAATGCTATCATTCTAGTGGATTACATCCTATTGAAGTATTAAATTAATTCATAAGTAGACATTTGGCAGTTCTGCAAGTTCATTGACTTCTCTTAACAGCTACTACCTTTGAATGATTAGCACTCCAGAACACTGAATTAGTTCCTAATTGTGAAAATGATTAACTAACTGCTGACATAACAGAGATAGTCACAAACTCAAATGGATCATTATAGGTAATGTAACTTTTTTAAGAATTCTCTATTCATTTGTATTATGGCTACAAGATACATTTTAGATTTAAAAAATTAAGTGTTAGAATTATACTTTGAGTAGGCTTCAGGCAGAATAAATTTATAGTAGACTTCAGCTCAACATTAGGGCAAACTTTAAGGATTGCGTGACTTCTCTGCTCCTGGAATTATTTAAGGTAGAGACTAGGCATGCACTGAATGTGGGATGCATAAAGGGAATTAAAAAATCAGAAAAGGTGAATTGTTATGGCTCAAAGATTCTTCTCCACTCCAAGGGATTCAGAATTTATTGGAAATAATCATTGGAACTTTTGCCTTCAGGGCCTTCTGTTAATTTACTGGTTTGGATAAAGAAGTGTGATTTCAAATTTTCTAATATTATTGTGAAAACATATAAAGAAAAAAGTCCTTCTTCCCATCCTTTGTTATTGCAGAACAACATAAGAACTAGGTTTTAAATTTTCATGAACTTTATTAATTAAATGACTAGTTAAATAGTATTTATGAAATTTATTCTGCAAGATTAAGTCTACCTTTTATAATTTTCAAAGAAACTTTTCACTTTCAGTCTTTTTTCAGAAAAGATTGTATGAAGGAATAAATTTAGTATTTGTAGTGCTATTTCAAAAGTACCTGCTATAGATTTATTTAGAAAGACATAAAAGGCATTAGGGTAAATTGGAAAACCAAATTATTGGATATTATCAAATTTTTTCTTTATAAAAATTCAGATTAAATTCTGTTTAAAAGTCGAAACATCTGTAATATCTTTCTGCATTTTTTTCTTGCACTGCTCAATTCAGGTGGAAAGAAGCAACATCGTTTGCTAATTTCATCTTAAATTTTTTGCTTTAAACAAGTTTCCAAGTAAGTTCGTTATTGTTACAAATGCAATCATATCTAAATTCAGGACCTTGTGAATTCATATGAAACTCGATTCTCCCGGTACTGTCCACTTTTTTCTTGTTACTTCTTCTAATCATCTCTGCTTTCTTGTGATACTGTAACATTTCCAGATTTCAAGTGGGCAAATAGTAGCTTTTATGGAGAGATCTGAGTGGTTTAGATGTTATCACACAAACATCTATAAACTATATTGCACATTTCTAAATATTTGGCTAAGCAAATTTTAGTCCTCCACATAAATATTACATACATGTTATATATAATAGATATGGATATATAGTCTCTCTTATAGAGAGTATGTGTAATATATGTTAAACATATATATTGCACATGCATATATATACAATTTTTTACATATATGTAAAAAATTTTAAAAGAGATCCCAATCCTATTCACCTTTTTCTTGTCCCTCGAGAAGTAGTGGCAAATTGGTTTCATCTGGCTTGTATCTACAATTGATTGGCTGCCCTAAAGTGCTGTGTTCATATCTACAGGGAGAGGGAAAAAACAGCATTCATGCCAAGTATTTGCTATTTGTCATTCCTGCTTTAGAGACGTGAAAGTTCTCATTGTAGCTCTAAAAATTTCTAGCTTAGCCAGATAGCTGGCAGTTGCAGCACAAACTACCATGTGACTCACCTGGAATGTGTCTCTTCTAATATGTGAAAGAGATTGTTTGAAATCTCTTTCCTTTTTTCTTTTTTTCTTTTGATCGTCT
Organism: Macaca thibetana thibetana; assembly: GCF_024542745.1. Taxonomy (NCBI): domain Eukaryota; kingdom Metazoa; phylum Chordata; class Mammalia; order Primates; family Cercopithecidae; genus Macaca; species Macaca thibetana. Next base: position 112,481,976 of record NC_065585.1, read on the forward strand.
CTCCTTTAAAAGAGCAGAGCATCTCCACTATGCCTCTGAGAAACTAGAAGAATGATGGCCATGATGATGTCATCAAAGACACTCTTAAGTATTAAACTCTACATTTGCTTCTAATGAGTTCTGACCCCCATTAAAATGACAGCAGTTGCATCCTTTAAAATTTAGTCCAGTGATTCTCAAATATTAGTGTGCAGGTGTATTAAATAAAAATATAGGTTTGGTCCCCATCCTCGGATATTCTGATTTGATTGGTTCAAGACAGGGGTTCAGAAATTGGCATTTTTCGTTGTCTTACTCATTCTGATACAAGTCGTCTGGAAGCCCCTCTTTGTCATTGACTTAGACTGTGGACTTGCATTCTTTTTTTGTTTATTTCTTGTTAGACTTGCATTCTTTCTTCCATATCATTTTTCCAACAGAAATTGCTTAAATTTTAAATACTCTCAGTCATAACACCATGGGATGATGATTTTTTGGTTACAATATTAATAAGTAGTATCTGGGGCTCACTTTATTTTATGTATTTATTTATCTGCCTATTTATTTATTTATTTTTGAGACAGAGACTCACTCTGTTGCTCAGGCTGGGGTGCAGTGGTGCGATCTCAGCTCACTGCAACCTCCACCTCCCAGGTTTAAGTGATTCTCATGCCTCGGCCTCCTGAGTGGCTGGGACTACAGGCATGTGCCACCATGCCTGGCTAATTTTTGTATTTTTGAGAGACAGGGTTTCACCATGTTGGCCAGGCTGGTCTCAGACTCCTAGCCTCAGGTGACCTGCCCGCCTTGGCCTCCCAAGTGCTGGAATTACAGGTGTGAGCTACTGCGCCCAGCCTTGGTTTGCTTGTTTGTTTTTGTTGTTGTTTGTTTGTTTGTTTTTTGAGATGGAGTCTCACTCTGTCCCCCTGGCTGGAGTGCAGTGACACGATCTCACTGCAAGCTCCGCCTCCCGGCATCACGCCATTCTCCTGCCTCAACCTCCTGAGTAGCTGGGACCACAGGTGCATGCCACCATGCCTGGCTAATTTTTGTATTTTTTGTAGTGACAGCATCTCTTTATGTTGCCCCAGCTGGTGTTAAAGTCCTGGGCTCAAGCATTTCTCCCACCTCAGCCTCCCAAAGTGTTGGGATTACAGGCGTCAGGCACTGCACCCGGCCAGGGCTCACTTTAAACACAGAGAAGCTAAATGCATAAATCCAGGTGTTTAAGATTTTATATACTATCGTATTGGCCAGCTTTCTGGGCAGTGATTCCTGGAAATGCCAGTTTCTCACCCGCCTCCTAAACTCACGTTCTGTCTATCTGATCTTACTTGACATCAGTCCACTGGTTTCATACTCCCTGGATTTCACAACCAAACATTCAGAGTCTCTAGAGCCAGGCGACTGGTCTTTCAGTCTCAAAAGTTGACCCTGTAAGTCTCAAATGACATTTCTCAGCCTCTTTTTTTAAAATATATATACAGTATAAACCTATCATTTATCAGGAATAGAAAAAAATTGCCTTAGTCCATCTAGTCAGTCTTTGAATGCCTCACTTCTGGTGGTTGCGTGTTTTTTTGTTTGTTTGTTTGTTTGTTTTCAGTTGTGGTAAAAAAAAAATGCGTAGCATAAAATTTACCATCTTAACCATTTCTAAGGGTTCAGTAATGTTGTGTTGAATAGCGTTAAGTATATTCACCTTGTCATGCAACCAATCTCCAGAACTTTTTTGTCCTCCAAAACTGAAAAGCTATATCCATTAAACAACTCCCCGTCTTCCTTTCCCCCAAGCCTGGCAACTACCATTACGCTTTCTTCTCAACCTTTTCTTTAAGCAAGATATTTTCTTAACCCTTCTCCCATCCATAATGGGTTTACGGTTATTGCTATTTAGCTCTCCAAGTATAAACTTTATCTCCTGTATTGTTAGAATTCTCACATGCAAAAAGATTTACAATTACAAAGCAATTGTGCTTGTATTAAGATAAGATATACTTATAATCTTTGAGTGAAGGTATTTTATCCTGGAAGCTTTTCCACTGATTTACAGTGGGAGGTAAGCCTTTATTCCTCTTGAGACCTATGGAACTCACTTTATGCTTCCTGGCTGGTTTCTTATTTTATTTGTTTGTTGAAGGTTTAAGGCTAGAGTTACCGGGGCAATTAGGCTTCAATCCTAGAATTTCCTTGGCTTTTTCCTGTGTACATTCTAAGACTGTGTTAACATAACACATTATAACGTAAGTAGTAGATTGGAAGTTTTTCTAGAATTTGACAAATTAATGTTTACTAAATGATTTCATAATCTTTGTTTATTCAGTATAAAACTGTTTACCTTTAAACAACCTTATTAGAAACACAATTTGGGAGGAAATAGGTAAAAAATAAAAATGTATTTTTCTGCAAATGAACTGTTTCAAATGTTATTTTCAAAATCTTTGGCAGTAAGAAAATACTCAACCTGAGCAATACATTTTTTAAACTCTTATTCTGTAAAAGTTTTTCTTTTGAAATGTTTGTCTTCCTCTGTTATTAAAATTTTTAAAGAAATGAATAAAAGCTTAAAGTCTTTAAGCAATATACATCTAAATAACCAAAAATGCTATAATTATGAGTATGCTGCTTATGATCTTCCCATAGGGAAAAAAAATCTCTCTTTTCTTAGCCTAAATTATTTTAGAGCTAGCACAAAAACTGATTGATCATGACTCTTGGATAATGATAACTAAGTCTTGGTTTCATGAATTTAACAATTTATATCAATGCTACCTTATGAGTTTTTCACACAAATGCTATTTGTATTGAATCATTTTAAATAATTCCATAATCTGAAATAATTCAGTTTTTTTTTTTTTTTTTTTTTTTTTTTTTTTTGAGACGGAGTCTCACGCTGTCGCCCAGGCTGGAGTGCAGTGGCGCGATCTCGGCTCACTGCAAGCTCTGCCTCCCGGGTTCCCGCCATTCTCCTGCCTCAGCCTCCTGAGTAGCTGGGACTACAGGCGCCCGCCACCGCGCCCGGCTAATTTTTTGTATTTTTAGTAGAGACGGGGTTTCACTGTGGTCTCGATCTCCTGACCTTGTGATCCGCCCGCCTCAGCCTCCCAAAGTGCTGGGATTACAGGCTTGAGCCACCGCGCCCGGCCCAGTTTTTTTTTTTTTTTTTAATTTTTTTTTGAGACGGAGTCTCGCTCTGTCTCCCAGGCTGGAGTGCAGTGGCGGGATCTCAGCTCACTGCAAGCTCCGCCTCCCGGGTCCACACCATTCTCCTGCCTCAGCCTCCCGAGTAGCTGGGACTACAGGCGCCCGCCACCTTGCCCGGCTAGTTTTTTTTGTATTTTTTAGTAGAGACGGGGTTTCACCGTGTTAGCCAGGATGGTCTCGATCTCCTGACCTCATGATCCACCCGTCTCGGCCTCCCAAAGTGCTGGGATTACAGGCTTGAGCCACCGCACCCGGCCTAATTCAGATTTTTTTAATGATCTGCTGCAACATATTGGTATTACTGAATCTCATTTTTTCTTTGATTTCCATTATAAAATTAGAAATATTTTCTGGGGGAAAAAAATACTCCTTGAGTTGAAAAGATTTAGTGAAGGTGTTGTGTTGCAGCTGATTCAGTAATGTTCCGGGCAATTACCTTTTTTTGTTTTCAGTGTTCCCCTCACTATTTAAGATCTTTCCTCACTGATCACCATATCACCCCGAAATCACAGAAGTTTATTTAATGTCATGCATTGGTCAGAGCATGTGATGCCAGAACTTAACCTCCCCTCAATTTGCAGCTTCTAACCTAAGCTGGACACTAATATTTTGCCAGTAGGAACCTTTTTTTTGAGACAGTTTCACTTTTGTTGCCCAGGCTGGAGTGCAGTGGCATGATCTCGGTTCACTGCAACCTCCACTTCCTGGGTTCAAGTGATTCTCCTGCTTCAGCCTCCTGAATAACTGGGATTACAGGCGCCCATCACCATGCCTGGCTAATTTTGTATTTTTAGTAGAGACGGGGTTTCACCATGTTGGCCAGGCTAGTCTCAAACTCCTGACCTCAGATAATCCGCCTGCCTCAGTCTCCCAAAGTGCTGGGATTACAGGAGTGAGCCATGGCACCTGGCCAGGAACCTTTATATAGTACAATGAATTCCAGCCTGAAAACTCCCCAAGTTCTGAGCCTTTATTTAATAAATATTTACCTAATATATCAATTATTATATTAAACTTACTTAGAATGAAGAATGCCTGTAAGATTTATAATGACTAAAGTTAGTTTGCATTATTGTTCTTCAAGCGTTATTCAACTGTACTCCTCTTTAAGCAAGTTTTTGGGTCACTAGGTAACTGTGATTTGGTTTGTTGATCACCATTTATTGTTTGACTCATTTTTTCAAAGACCCAAGTATTATATTTAATGACATACCAAGCTGTAATTCAGGCAGTGCCCTCTATTAAGGTGATTTGCATCTGACTTGAGGCATATTAAATAAAATCTACATTTTATTTGATGCAAATGTTTTAAATTTTATATGAAAAAAATCAATCTTGGGTAAACAGAACTTGATTCTTAAATTAGATTCTTAATAACTCAATTCTAAATGATTAGGAAATTTGTCACAAAATAACTATAAAGTGAATGTGAATGATAAATTACTCAGTATATCTATGCTATAATAAACCCCAAAAAATTAGTTGTGTATTATTTGGACTACTATTTCAATCATTCAGAAAATTGTGTTAAAAATTCCTTGCAGTCTTGCTGCTGACCTCATGGTGTGCAGTAGTGTGGTACAGAGGTGATGCACTGTCTTTCAGAAGCCTTGGATCTATGCCTTCTAGGTGGGCCTGGGGCAAGTCATTTAACCTCTGTGGACCTCAGCTTGCTTATCCATAAATTGAGGAAATTGGATCAGAGTGACGATCTCTAAGAACCCCTTCAATTTCTGTATCCCTGAAGTCAGTGAAGCGTCTCTTAAAGTTAGTTTCTACTTTCTTCTTTGGCCTTTTCTCATTTTCCTCCCACTCTCCTTGGTTTCATCTCTCATCTGACATTTATTGACCATCCTTTCCTTCTTGGCATAGTTCATATTTAGTTATGGCCACTTTACAGTGTTGCAGTATGCCGCTTCTCTGCCTAATTTGCCCGGTTCCCTTTTTTACCCTGCCATTTAATTTAACATATAAATTATCTTGGAACTAACACAAAAACTAGTTGATTGTGATATATTGTATATATAATCAGTAAGACTTATCTTTTGGCCCTGTACACAAAAGTTTTAAATAGGCAATTCTTCCAGTTCCAAGAGATTTTTTTAGACACAACCTAAAACTTGATAGAGTATATTTTAAACTTAAGTTTCCCATATGAAAAATCCTATCTCCTTAACTTGAATTTAAGTTTAAACGCAGAGACTGTTTCTTCCTCTTTTGTATTCGCCTCTCAACCTTGCGCTGGGCTGATTACTTAAATCATCTCTTTTCACTTAATCACCAGTATTCCTGTTCCTGTTTTGTCTTTGAAATCTCGTTGCTTCAGGATCACAATACTTAACAGACAAATCTAAATGGCAACAATTGTTAATGAAAGTGATAGTTTTAAAATATAACAAAAAATGCTATGTCATCTTTATTTCAAAGATGACTCACAATTAAGGGATGTTTTGTTGCCTGCACACCCTAAATTTTATTTCAGAAATATTCTTTCCCTTGCTTAATGGATAAGTGATGCTGTTCCTCTACTCATTCAAGGGACATTGAGTGGCTACTTTTTGCCAGGCTCTGTGCTAGGGACTAGGGATACAGTAACTTAGGAAAGACAAATATTTCACTGCCGTTAGCTTTAAGTGTGCCATGTCCAAAGTTACTTGATTCAAAGCAGCTTTTGGAGCCTAATTACAGTATCATTTTGTTCATTCAACAGATAAGTATTTGATTATCTGCCATGTGCCAGACAGTGTGTTGGTATATATGGAAGTGTATTTGAAGCTACCTAGTATAAAATGCTATGCATTATTTTTCCCTTAACAAGTTATTCTTTAAATATGATTAACTATCTACATACTGTCATAGTGTCAAAATATATTTCATTGATGCAGATTTAGAGAAATACAATGATACTATTTTAAACAATAATTGTGTCTTCCTCATTCCAAATCTGCCTTGATGTCCTAGGGTGAAAATAACTATTCTGTTTCATCTCATGTGCCATTGTGTTCAAGTGGTAATGACTACCTGAGTCTAGGTTGGAGATGATTGTGAAGCTCCATTCAAGCCCATGGTAAAAGACTGTGATGATTTCTGTATGTTGATGGGCAGTTAGATGAGGAAAGGAAGGGGTAGTTATATACATGTCACATGTTAGCCCTTCCTGCCCCAGGCTTTTGTATTCATCCTCACTTTAATTTTATTTCACTCTCATTGCATATGCAATATATTCACAAATTCTTTTTCTCCTCATATGTTTGGATTGACAAAAATCCATCAGTGTTCTCAGCTATGATGACTATCTCACCAATGTCTTAGCCAACCAAATGAGATATTACTGACACCTCTGTGTTAGTAAATCCACAGTTGTAATAATTTTCACTATAGAGACACTGCAATGAAGACAATTAATAGATAAATTCAGTTAATCATGAGTACAAAAAATTTGTCCTGAAAGTTTTCCATAACTGGTCATTAATTATGAAATATTTTCTAATTCAATTAAATATAAAAAGAATGTGTAATTTTAAATTATAATAATTTACATATAGGTTAAAATCTTTTTCTAAGTTCTTTCATCTATTATACCTCATTGTACCCTGATGAAACTCCTGATTTAGATTAGTTCAACATGACTATCCCTACTTAACAGTTGAAGAAAACCAAAGCCCAGCAGGTGAAATGATTTGCTGTAATCACTTAGCTGCCTAATGAAAATACCAGGGTTTTAACAAGCCCACTGCTCATTGAAGCCTTTTATATTAATAATAACATAGAAATTTAAAGAGGTAAACTTGAAATCAAAATTTGGCAAAATTAAGCATATATGTTTATAGCTCATTTAAAGAGTTTTTTGAAATGCAATCTCAGTATTTTTTTTGCTTTCATCACATCTTTAGACTCAATTCTGCACTCAGTACACTGTTGGTTTTGGCCCTGGCAGAAGGCCTAGCAACTCATTACATTGGTGCTCATGTCTGTGCACCAGCTGCTTGCCGTCCTCAGCCTCTGCCTCAAACTCTGAGCCTTTGTCCTCTGTGCTTAAGACTCCCTGCCTGAGCTTCCCACCATAGCTAATCTTCCAGAATTTGACCTTTCCTCACCTGTTAACCCAAATCTTGTCATGGCACCTGCATTGAAGAATAGCCCTCCAAAAGTGATATCGTTTAGAGGATTTAAGAGGTAAAACTACTTCATTTGCATAATTTTGGTTAATTAAACATCTAGTAAATCTTTTCCCTGCATTCTTTTTTTAATTTATTTTTTATTTTTTATTTTTTCGAGACAGGGTCTTGCTGTGTCACCCAGGCTGGAGTGCAGTGGTGCGGTGTCGGCTCACTGCAGCCTTGACTTCCAGGGCTTACGTGATCTTCCCGCCTCGGCCTCCCGAGTAGCTGGGACTACAGGCATGCACCACCACGCCCAGCTATTTTTTCTATTTTTTGTGGACACGGAGTCTCACTATGTTGCCTAGGCTGGTTTACCCTCTACATGCTTATGAACAAGAGATAAATGACCACATAATAAGTTAGAAGCAGACTTTTTCAGAAACCTGTTTGAAAGGAATGATCCAGGTTTTATGAAACCTACTCAAGAACCCACTGTTCTTCGTCTTCATCAGTACCATGATTACAGTTGTTGACAGTGAAGGCCCTAGAGCACTGCAGTGTTCTCATTTGCGCATGCAAAATTTAATCATGTTTATTAAGCTGTATTTATTAAAGCAGAAAATCAAAATAATACATATTAGAAATATTTCCGTTTCAATAGGATTAAAAGCATACTATTACCTAGGAATTGCTGTTAAGTAAATGACTTCGCTCCCTGACATTCCCAGTTAACCATGGTTTTGTAGCACTACTGAGGAACTAGCAGACTAAATTCTGAATTCTTACATGCAGATTGAATTATTCTGGTGGTTTTTTTGTGTGTGTTTTTCGTTTTTTTAGAGACAAGGTCTCTGTCACCCAGGCTAGAGTGCAGTGGTGCAATCTCAGCTCACTACAACCTCCACCTCCGGGGTTCAAGTGCTTCTCCCACCCCAGCCCCCCGAGTAGCTGGGGCTACAGGTGCACGCCACCACGCCCAGCTAATTTTTGTATTTTTTGACAGAGATAGGGTTTCACCATGTTGGCCAGACTGGTGTTGAACTCCTGACCTCAAGTGATCCACCCATCTTGACCTCCCAAAGTGCTGGAATTACAAGTGAGCCACTGCGCTGACTGAATTATTCTGTTTCTGTATTTATGGCCATAGAAGTTTCAGATTGGGTTAATCCGCACAAATTATCATATAGTTATAAATGTAAAAGTCAGATCGATACGGCTAAGATTATCAAGGAGGAGCTTGATAGGAGTTCCACACTTGCCTTTTGCCAGGAGAAGAAAACAACAATGATTTTAATCCACTTCCTCTACCCCCTTAAGCAATAGCAGTAATTTCAGCTGTATTTTTAGGTATTGGATCCCTGAAAGTTATCAGGCAATCTCAGTGGCCTACTATAAAGCGTAAACAGAACAGACCTTGGTGTCAACCAGTCCTGGGTTCAAGTCCAAATTCTGTCCTTTATTGTATAATTTGGAGCAGTTTATATAACTGTATAGAGTTGTGAGAATTTATTCACTCATCATTCATTGTATATTTATCAATCACCTACTATGTGCTGGGCAATCTTCAAAGTTCAGAGGATTATATTGATAACAAAATGTAAGGTTCCCTGCCCTCACAGAACCTAGAGTCAACCAGAATTCTCTTAAAAAAGTTAAATGCTACTGGGCGCAGTGGCTCACACCTGTAATCCCAGTGCTTTGGAAGGCCGAGGCGGGTGGATCACCTGAGATCAGGCATTCAAGACCAGCCTCCCCAACATGGTGAAACCCCATCTTTACTAAAAATACAAAAATTAACCAGGCATGGTGGCACGCAGCTGTAATCCCAGCTACTAGGGAGGCTGAGGCAGGAGAATTGCTTGAACCCAGGAGGTGGAGGTTGCAGTGGCAGTGAGCCGAGATCCTGCCACTGTGCTCCAGGCTGGGCAACAAAGCAAGATTTCATCTCAGAAAAAAAGAAAGTTAAATGCCTTCAGGTACATAAAGCTGTTAACAAAATGTCACGTAATCAAAGCATTTAGCAAATATTAATTAACGTCATTATTAATTCTTTCCAACCCACAGAACAGATGGTTCCCTGGAAAGTATAACAAAATTATGCAAAATTCAAACGGAGCCTCCTTTTACCATCAGAACCTTTAGGTGTAGCAGCTGCAAGGGAATTGGGCTGCTTATAATCTCACGAAACTGTTTTCAGTCAAATATAAAAGTGCACAATTGTGCAGGCAAAAATTTCTTGCACAGGAAACAAAAAGCACTAATTATAAAAGAAAAAGACAATACATTAGACTCCATCAAAATTAAAATTTCCTACTCATCAAAAGACACCATTAAGAAAATGCATAAACTCTCCACAGACTGGAAAATAATTGAAGCATAGTTTTATTCTAGAGGAAATCAGAACAGCTTTGTTTTTTTCTTTTTTAAAAAAACATAATCATTACGCTGTCTGCATGATTGGGGGACCAATTGCTCCAGCGCTAAAAGGATTACATTCACCTATTTCCTAGTACCTACAGTTTTTCTCATCTAGATCTACCATTGACTTTGATCGTTTTTTGGCTGAAGGTGTGTTTGGGGGTAATATAACACTCTCATTTTACAAGAGATAGAACAAATATTTGTATGACTTTGACATCAGTTAACTAGTCGTTTCAGAACTTGAACTAGACGTTATTAAGTGGTCCTTCCACTGTTCAGTGTCTGTTTCTCTAATTACACTGATTTGGCTTCAAAATCAGTGAGATTATATAGGCGTCATTCCGATTATTTGTTTTTATCCTTCAACTAGAAGAGTTTTCTCACCTCTTTATTTTCAAGTTGAAAGCATTATTATAAGAGTATGTTCATGGGTCATTTGACTCTGAAAAAAAATAGCTTTTTGAAGGTTGATGCGCACTTCAATCTTCAATTTCGGGATAGTAAGGAACCATTATAATTTAAGCCCCAGTGACTGTCATAAACAGCTTTTACCCGACCACCATCTTAATACTGAGATTTTCCTCTTTCTTATTTGAACATATTTTTTCTATCATCTAGCTCTTAGAACGTGATTTTCCTTTGATACTAATGATTCCTCTCACTCTCAGAAATGTTGACATGAAATACCACATGACTGTCGTTTTTGTTGATCCCAAAACTTTTTATTGTTCACTCTAGAGAAGCAGATAATGTCCTTTAGTGTCACTAATTGAATTTTTAAAAGGAAGATTTGATAGCTAAGAATCTGTAGTATCATTTTTACAGTTGGGTCAAGATATATTTATGCAATTTTTATGTTAATAATAACATAATAGCAGTAGCAATATAATGTATGGCTTGGGAGTTTCAGAGCTTTTTAAAAAAAACTAATTAAGTATGTGCCTATGCTTTTCCTTTTTAACCATATTGAATGTGTAATGTTGAGTTAGAAGACACTGTGAGGTAAGAAATGGCAATTCAAGGGGAATGAGAACATTCGTTTATTTATTCAACAAATCTATATTGAGTTCCTCCCATAGGCCCAGCATTGTACTAGGGAAATAGCTCACTACTTTTATTTTTCCCCTCTAACCTAAGGTGGAGATGATAATGAATAGTAAAATTACATGTTTTAGATGTGTTTGTATGTTATAGGTGGATTTGGGATAGCAAATGCCTTTGGTGGGTTTCACTTGGAATTACAAAACGAAGTAAATTAGAGAAATAATTGTCTGACTTCTGATGATAGTGTTTCTTTTGTTGTTTTGTTTTGTTTTGTTTTTTGTTTTTTTGAGACGGAGCTATTCTCCTGCCTCAGCCTCCTGAGTAGCCGGGACTACAGGCGCCCACCACCACACCCGGCTAATTTTTGTATTTTTTAGTAGAGAAGGGGTTTCACCATATTGGCCACGGCTGGTCTCGATCTCCTGACCTTGTGATCCACCCCCCTCGGCCTCCCAAAGTGCTGGGATTACAGCCATGAGCCACCACGCCTGGCCTTCTGATGACGGTTTTAATTTTGTAGATGAATATTTGGCATGACGTGGATAAATTCTGTCGAGGTCATTACTGTTTTCTTCTCAAAACCAATAGAATTTTCTCACTTATTTATTTTTAGAATTGTCAGATAGTGTAATAAGTTATTTCTGTAGGAAACTGGGAATTCATTGGATATTTGACTCTGAATGTAACCTCTTTAAAGCTGATGAACGAGTGGTCCCTTAGATTTGAAGTGGTAAGTTAGTCATAAGTTAGGCTCCCAGACACTAGCATTCAACATGATTTTAAAGTGTGATAGACCATATATACACTTGACTGTGCACCAAGCAGCATAAGGTAAAATCTTGTTTCCTTCCCACCTAAAAGTTTTAAGTGCATCAGTCTCCTTTCTCTACTCATGGTGTCTTATTGCTCCACTAGTAGCCCCGATATAAAACCCGTGTCCTCCGTAGAGAATTAGTCATGAATCCCTTTCCAGAGCATATTGTTCTCTGCGTGGTGGTTTGAAGGGAGAAGTTTTGAAATGAAAAAAAAAAAGAAAAACAAAAATGCCAAGGAGCTTCTGATGCCTTAGAAGGAATGTTGTGTTTCATTGTAATGCATTTTAACATTTTTATTAAGATATAATTTAATGAAATGCTCAGATCTTAGCATGTCATGCAGTCAGATTCGATGAATTTGAAGACACATTTCTGTCACCCTAGAAAGTTCCCATGTACCCCTCCCTGGTCAACACTCCCCCGACCCTGACTTCCAAAAGCAACCACTGAGCAGATTTTTGTCACCACAGGTTAGTTTTGTCTATTCTGGAATCCCCTGCTAATTGCATGTATTTTTCTTTTCTTTTTTTTTGTTTTGTTTTGTTTTGTTTTGGTGACAGGATCTCACTCTCACCCAGGCTGAGGTGCAGCAGCACGATCTCAGCTCGCTGCAACCTCTACCCCCCAGCTTTAAGCAATTCTCATGCCTCAGCCTCCCAAGTAGCTGGGACTACAGGCACATGCCAGCACGCCCAGCTAACTTTTGTAGTTTTTGTAGAGATGAGGTTTCATTATGTTGCCCAGGCTGGTCTCAAACTCCTGAGCTCAGGTGATCTGCCCATCTCAGCCTCCTAAAGTGCTAGGATTACGGGCCTGAGCCACCATGCCTGGTCTGCATGTATTTTTCTCTGTTTGGCTTATTTCACTCAACATAATAATTTTGAGATTGTCCATGTTTTTGAGTCCGTCAGTAGAGTGTTTCTTTTATTGCTGATGATACTTTTTTAAAACAGGCAAGAAATAAGCAGATCGTCACTGAAGATCTTGATTGACACGTAACTACTATTAAAATCATGGCAGCAAACCTGTAGTAAGAATGCAGGGGGAGAAAATATCCTCTTATATTAATATTAAGTGACAGTACTTCTAACATCTGAACAACTTTCCCACCTTAATTAGCGTTATATGCATCAAGAGCTACTCTTTTGAAAGACTGAATTATTAAAAACGGAACCTGAGTTCACATCAGCAATTGTAACAGCCATAAAACTATTACTCTTTCCGTCGCTTTATAGTTCTGCTTTGACTTCAGAAACTAGTTGTGAAAAATAATCCCATTTAAGGATATTCTTTTTTTTTTTTTTTTTTTTGAGACAGAGTCTTGCTCTGTTGCCCAGTCTGGAGTGCAGTGGCACAATTTTGGCTCACTGTAACTGCAACCTCCGCCTCCCAGGTTCAAGCAATTCTCCTGCCTCAGCCTTCCTAGTAGCTGGCACCTGCCACCACGCCCAGCTAATTTCTGTATTTTTAGTAGAGATGGGGTTTCACCATGTTAGCCAGGCTGGTCTCCAACTCCTGACCTCAAGTGATCCACCCACCTCGGGCTTCCAAAGAAGTGCTGGGATTACCTGCATGAGCCACTGTGCCCAGCCAAGGATATTCTTCTTATAGTATCTCCATTATCAAAACATGCTGGAAAGAATGCTTTACTTGTTTATCAATATGATGATGCCTCAGGAGGTTTTATGCCCTCTTAAAATTATGTAATTTAGACCTGATGAACTCAGTTTTATTATTAGAAACTCATTTTGATCTGTAATTTCAAGCAAATATTATATAAATGAAACAAGAGTAGATACAGTAACAGCAGCATCCAGATTGCATTTTTGTTCTTCTGAAAGTCCTAATTAAATTGTTTGTCATGTTATGCAAAGATTCACTGAGATTCTGGGGAGTGGCAGTAAATTTAAGCAAAGATTATGCTGTGATTCTGGGGAGCCATAGTGAATTGTATACCAACAAATCTAAAGGGTGAATTTTTACTTTCTGCTTATTGTCTTTTTCAAGAAAATTCTATAGTTACCAAAAAAGTGGCTGAATTTCGACATAATAAAGGAGAGGATTGAGCTGGCCTTTGGCTAGTCCACCCCCATTCTTACCATCTTCACCTTCAAGACTGAAATAAGGAGCTGCAGGAGTACAAAGGGATCCCAAAACATTGTCACATACCAACAGCCATTTTCTTACTTTTACAAATAGTTAATATGGCCTTTTTTTTTTTTTTTTTTTTTTTTTAGATGGCGTCTTGCTCTGTCACCCAGGTTGGAGTGCAGTGGGGCAATCTTAGTTCATTGCAACCTCCACCTCCAAGGTTCAGGTGATTCTCTTGCCTCAGCCTCCCAAGTAGCTGGGATTACAAGTGGGCACCACTATGCCTGGCTAATGTTTGTATTTTTAGTAGAGATGGGGTTTTGCCATGTTGGCCAGGCTGGTCTCAAACTCCTGACGTCAATGATCTGCCCACTGTGGCCTCCCAAAGTGCTGGGATGACAGGTGTGAGGCACCGTGCCCGGCCAGTTTTCTATATTTATACAATTATTCAGCCAGAAAAAGATAGCAGCCATATAGTACTATAATGCTTATATCACTTCAGTGGGAAAAGAAAAATAATGGTATGCAAAAGAAATAAGAAATGTAGCCTGATTACTGAGAGAACACTGATAAAGTTTCAGATTATTCCCGTTGTTGAAATACTTCTCATTCGCTTTTCTCATTTCCTTCACCTCCCACTGAAATACCTGCGCTTTCCTTTTCCCCTGTCATACTTAACTTTTTTCTTCAGGTTCCTAAGTTGTTTTACCATCTTCATATTTCATTCTGATAATTCCAAAAATACTTAAATGAATCTTCCCTTTAACATGACCTACTTTAGTGTAGAATTTGGCCTAAGTCTCATTTCTCATACAAAAGCAGTTACATTTGAATTACTAGGAGAATCTTGTTGGTATAATTTAACCCAGAAGGGCAGCTTACAGTGCTGTCATACTAAGCCTCAAGGATATATCTTCTCAAGAGTGATAAGTGCTTTTGAGCAATCGCTCAAAAGTATGAATTGAAGTCTCCAAACAGTTCATTATCGTTTTGGTTGTAGTAATTAATTTTAATTAACTGCTGATAATGTTTGTTTCCAGATGAAAAAATGAGGATATGGTCTTTGTTCCTATTTGAATATGAACAGTGCTATCCATTTAATGTTAGAAAGGTAAAAGAGATCTTGGCCGGGCACGGTGGCTCATGCCTGTAATCCTAGCACTTTGGGAGGCCGAGGCAAGTGGATCACCTGAGATCAAGAGTTCGAGACCAGCCTGGCCAACATGGTGAAGCACCGTCTCTACTAAAAATACAAAAATTAGCCAGGCATGGTGGCGGGTGCCTGTAATCCCAGCTACTTGGGAGGCTGAGCCAGGAGAATCGTTTGAACCCAGAAGGCAGAGGTTGCAGTGGGCCGAGATCACGCTATTGCACCCCAGCCTGGGCTTCAGACAGAGACCCTGTCTCAAGAAAAATAAAAATAAAATAAAATATTTTACATGGTATCTTTGCAAAAGGAGTAATGGTGGTTTAAAGAAAATGTTTAATACAGTTGTTCAAGAGTTCCAAAACATCAAACTTTTTGGATTCAACTATCCTTTTCCTAAAAAAAAAAGAAAATCTATTTTGAATACTGTACAGATTCCCATCTTATCAGAGGAAGAACTAGTTAGCATAATATAGAATTTTAGAGCTAGAAGAGACTTTCAACATCATCAAGTCTTACCTCTCAGTATTCAATAGTTCAATATAATTATTACCTTTTTACAGGTCTTAGCTTTCCTGCCCTAATTTCCAAAACAATGAAGAACCAGTAGTCCCCAGATCCACTTTGTGTATATGTGTAATTGTCTTTTAATTCCCTCTGATATTCTCCATATTCATGCTAATGATTGCAGCTCTGAGGATTATTTCCTTGATTCATTATGCCTGAATTAGCTTAAGAAAAGAATAGTCTACCAGATGCACAACTTTTAATTTAAATGCTTGGCAAAGGTAAAGATGAGTAATTCAGAGTTTTAGAAGTAGTTGTAGTAATAGTCAATTGTGTCATTGGTACTCTGGAAAATATATCATATGGTTTTTGCCATAACGATTCAGGAGTGAGTAATACTACCCTATTCAAGAGTAATACTACCCGATTCAAGAGTACCATTTCAAGAGTGAGTAATACTATCCTATTCTTTAAGACAAGTAATACTACCCATCCCATTGTATGGGTGAAGCCAAAGTGAACCAGCACAGCTTTTTGTGGGGGTTAGGGGTAGGAGAGTGTTACAGTGAAGTTCTTTGTTTCTGTTTTCTCACTCTCATTTCTCATTCATTCTTTAAATCAATAGATATTTATTTTGCCTGTGGTATGAGCTAACAGTTTCTCTGGGTCTGGATAATATAGCAGACAACAAGATCCAGTCTTTGGTCCCAAAGAGCATACAGTATAGGTTCTCACAACATGGACAATGCTAGATAACTGCCCAGAGAGCAGAGAAGTTACATAGGATCATTATCAACCTGTGCACCTGAACCACTGCACAAGCAATGTATTAACTTTGCCTTGTTCATTGGGATACAGTGAGAAATAACTGTTATAATTCGTTGTGAAGCATTTTGGAAATGGAAAGAGCTACAAAGCAGCTGAATAAAAGAAAACAATATTAAATTATAGGGTGGAAATGATTCTCATAGGTATGTTCAGTATTTATGTCAACACTGTAGGACCACTACCACGGAAAAGCTATTTTAGGTAAATACAGTTGCCTAGCTTTTACAAAGTTGAGAAAATACCTGTGTGTATTAACAAGATAAACTGTGGAATCTTATATTATTTTGGGTATTACGTGAGCTAAATATAGTTGGAATATCACACATACTATGAAGTTTCTATAAATCTGCAGCTTCTATTAAGAGTTTCTGTATTTCAATGTTTATCAGAAGTATTTCTCCAATATTTAAATGCTGAAACTATCCAAGACTATTATTCACAAACAATGGATTATATTCTAATACTCAGAAACTGTAGGAAGGTTTGTTAAATAAGATGAATCTGTCCTGTGATTAACCTACCAGTATGTTGGGTTTGGGGGAGCTATCAGTGATTTATTATGCCTGATCTTTTCTGATTTTAGTTATGTTTTTAAAGTTTGTTAATTCTCTCAGAAGATGAGGATGCCAATTTATATCCCATTGTACACCCTCAAAAGATGAATTCATAGAATGGGCCATATCTTTAAGATGCTTTTATATAGTCATTCTTATACCTAAGATTCAGATGCTCAAGGAAGGGACCCATTTAGACAGTTATTTAATGTTCTTTGACTATGAACTAATCCTAATTTTAACTTTAGTACTTTTTTTTTTTTTTTTTTTTTTTTGAGACCGAGTCTCGCTCTGTCGCCCAGGCTGGAGTGCAGTGGCGCGATCTCGGCTCACTGCAAGCTCCGCCTCCCGGGTTCACGCCATTCTCCTGCCTCAGCCTCCCGAGTAGCTGGGACTACAGGCGCCCACAACCGCGCCCGGCTAATTTTTTTGTATTTGTAGTAGAGACGGGGTTTCACCGTGGTCTCGATCTCCTGACCTTGTGATCCGCCCGCCTCGGCCTCCCAAAGTGCTGGGATTACAGGCGTGAGCCACCGCGCCCGGCAACTTTAGTACTTTTATGTTCCTACCAGCTTTCACCCTAATTAAATGGGGCACTACACCGCAGAGGTTAGCCTGTGGCATAGCAGAGCCCAGGTCATCTGTCACAGAGAATCATAATCTTACATTCTGTCTCTCCTCTGAACAATAGAACTTTGGGGTGGGGGAGAATCTTAATTTATAATGAGGCAACTCTAGTTTTATCACACTCAGAAACAACAAAAATATTCAAAATTTAACTTTCTGTGCATTCCATTTATTTGCAAATATATATCAATGTGATTATTACATGAGTAAGAGATCTTCATTTTTTATTGTCATCCCTGATTTGCCAAATTAGGTAATACAGAGAACCTCCACACAGTTGCATATTATTTTACTTGTTCCACATGTTGGTGCTTTGTTCTCTACTGTCCTTTTGTCATTATATTATCTCTGAACATTTCCATTTAGTGTTTCTATTTAGAGTAAAGAAATAGAAGCATGAAAATTAATAACCCATGCATCAGACATTTTTGCTGGACTTTATAGGAATAACCAGTTAAGGCTAGAAACTTCAGTGTTTAATACTGTTTTCAAAACTTGATTGTTACATATATTGTCAGTTCAGTGATTGAAGACAAGATGTATATGTAGACAAATAGATAAAAACAGGGTAATTAAACCAGTGTGGGGTTTTTTTTTTTATTTTAAAGGAAAACACATGTGACTTATGTGCATTGCATGGCAGAGTATTACTAAAATTTGCCTAAACAAACCATCATGATGTTTTCAGGTTGTATGGTAATGCTTTGACTATAGAGTACTTGGATTGGAATCCTCATAATCACAAAGGCTCTTAACAGTTGTTTAAAACAAAAAACAAAGACTATACTGTTTCTAGAAAGTATCATCTTCTTGGTTATATTTGTGCTAAATGTATGAATCTGTACTATACCGGTATGAAAAAGTAAAACTGTATATGTATTTAGATTTTGAAAAGTAGCATTGTGCATTTTAGAAAAACATTTGGCAACTTGTGGCACTTTGGTAAAGGAATGTGCAATTATAAAGGTTAATGCCATTTGATTTTTTTTCTAATTCCCAGTAATTATTCTTACTAGGCTTTAGAGTCAAAACCAAACCCAATTTTAAGACTAGCACTTTTTTCCTACTGGTAATTCCTGTTTTTGTAATTACATGGAATGTTTAACTTAAACCATTCTTTGCAATGAGTTTTAGCTTTCCTCCTCTATCCTAACTTCAAAACCTTTAACTTAAGAACCATTTTAAATTAATCCAGTGGTAACCAGAAGAATATTTTAAGTATCATGACCACTTAATCTTGTGCCTGATTTTAGTAATTTTCTGATAAAAATAACTGAATTCCTGGAAAAGAATATTCAAACATTTTAATTAGTTTTCATTGGTCATAAATAATTGAGTAGTTGATGTCCATATAGTCATAATTTATCTAAACTCTGGAGCTGCCAAGGCAACTAAGTACACAGAAGTGCTTAAAACACACCCATATCCCCTAAAGAGAAATGACAAGACTTGGAAGAATCAGAATTCTGTATTATTATGGGTATCACATATATATAAGCTATTTTTTATATATATATACACACATACACGTACATTCTATTAGGTTACCAGTATTTTACTGTCATGCACCCATGGGTAGTAGAAGCAAAATAAAAATAAATATAAATGCTTAACTTTAGATGTTGGCACCAATATAGATTATGCATAAGCTGTTGCAATAAAAAATATTCATTGTGCCTGTACCTGAAAAATTTACTAGGTTTTCTCTGGCCTTTTTTGTTTAGGCCTGCATGATCATTTTAAATGTATAGATAGCAGGATATATGAATGAATGGATAAAATGATGGCTCTGTTTGCCATGGGATTAAAAATTCTGCTGAATTTTCTGAGGGGCATTGGCTGCTGTATATTACATCATAAACTTATTGTTCACAAGCAACATGAGTCTATCACAGCATTTAGAAATTTTTTTCCCACAAAGTGAATTCAGAATTGACAATTCAAATTTGTAATTTTAAGCTGCTAATTATTAAAATTTATTAATATCTTATGGATTGAAGATTACACAAAATAAAAGCTACAAAAGAATGCTAATTAATAACATAACTCCATATACTATCAAACTTCTGATAGCATTGAGTTTCTTATAAAGCCTTAAAATATTTTAATGATAAATTAATTACCTGGAAAAGAAGGCACTTTATTACCTTGAACTAGCTATTCGTCTGTATAGAATATGTCAAAAATCCCTTAAATTATTCTTTATCCTTTTATAAATTTATCCTAGTTACATGTTTTTCTAAAGCCTCTTATAGTATAATGTGTCAATTCAAACTATTGTAACTTAACAGAAAAATTGTTAACGATATAACCAATGAACAATACAGACATAAAACTCAAGAATAACAAAAGTACATGTGATAATAAGACTGTTAGTCTAAGTTAGTCTACAATCATTTGAGATTTTAAAATGTCAGATTTGAAGAGTTTTTCATTGAACAATTTTTGGACAGTTTTTATTTTTAAATCTTACTTTTAATTGGTACTACCTTGTCTTGAAATGTTGATCAAAGGTAAAGGCAATCATTAAGCCGGTCCCTTATAATTCAATTTTGCTTTAGTTGAGATTTTTTAGTGTAATTCTAAAACATTAAAACATCCGTTTGTTTCTTTTTTGCTCAAGTCAGCCACACCTGGTGAACTATCAAATTTAAATCATCAACCTGGATGTGCTGCTGTGTATAGCTGTTTCCTCTTCAGAAAATTAGTACTTGATTTATACCAGAAAAAGCATAGGATAATTTTTTCAAAAGGGTTCAACCCTCTCAAGTTAAACCTTAACATCTTTCTGACATTCATAAGGATAGGCTTTTATCCAAGAAATGTTTTCAACAGAAAAATATTTCAAAGTGGACAAACTCCACTTTCTTTTTTGCTTGAGGGGCAGTACACTTTTACAAAAACACATTTTTCTATAAGTTTCCTTATCTTTAAGTCATTCTCTGTGGTGGCCATTTTTCCATCTCTAATTTTAAATGTTTTGCTAACTGTACATGCAGTTTCCTAGACAGTCTGATCATTACATGATATAGAAAGGAGTCAAGTTTATCAGAGGTCTGTCCTTCAGAGGTCTGTCCTTGTGAAGGGGAGAGACCAAACACAAATTCCATGTCAGTTGTTTTGGTTTGGTTCTTTGTTTTCTTTTAAAAATAGGATATATTAACCCAAAGGTGTGTTAATGTCATGGCATGAACAATCTTCAATGTAGACCTATTGAGTATTTTGTGATGCTGAGTAACAGACGTTTCTCAACTCTCTGTGATGCTAAATATTTTCCTTAGGAAGTTTTGTTTAATGTTAGATTGTTGTTCTGAAAGATGTTGGTCCTAGTGGGATTTTTTAAAACTTGGAAAACAAATAAACGCATGTATTACAAATATAGAAATGGTGAATTGTAAACTTACCATATAGTACTGATTTCTATTTTCAAAAATGTTTTGCTGTTAAATATATACAACATAAAATTGCTGCCGTACTGTAATTGAGTACTTTTTCCTAAATGACCCTGTTATCACTATTCCAGAATTAGAAGTTGGGCAGATACATGATTGATTCATGTGTCTGCATAGATGCTTCAAGGTATATTCTTCTCTTGGTGAGTAAAATTATATTTTCCTTGGCATCAATGTATTGAGATCTGAATATACCTGTATCTATCGATCCTTATTACACATTTCTTATGCAGTAGCTTCAAATATGCCAAAATTGGCCTAGACACAACTAAAAATTGAGGGTTTGTTACATGCTTTCTAACAGAAAGGTTTTCAACGAGTTTAATTATGGGTTTGTACTGTGAAAATAGTGGAACTCCCTTGAAAACTTCATGTTTGCTAAATTCAAATTAATATTTTTTCTTTAGCTCACAAATTACCCCAAATCCAGAGAGAATATCAACCTTTTTCACTGTTGTCAAATCAAGCATAAGGAACAGCCCCATGATACTACAAAAACAGTTGAGGAATAAGGAATAAATCTCTTATGTTACACCTCAGAATAAAGGCATTCGGTGAAAGAAATGAACTGAAGTTCATCATGAATGTAAGCCCTCAGTACTTGACATTCCTCCACAGAAGGGAAGACAAATATCAACACCACTGGCATCATTTCCAAACTGATCTTATGTGGAATAATTTCCACCACATTGAAGTACTTTTCGACTCTATCCAGTTTTTGGGTTTTGTTTTTTTTTTTTTTCATTCATCAAGCCTTTCTGTTTTCAAACCACCATTTGTCAGCCTTGAGGTAGAGAGACGTATAGATTTGAAAATACTTTCTTAAGAGATCATGTAACTATATAACTCTGAATTTAAAAATTGAGGGGGAGGGATAATTTCAACCCACTGCCTCTTACCAGAAACATTTTTTTAAATCTGTAACTGCTTTAGTGTTAACAGGGTACAAGGTGGTTTTTGTCCCGTATTGTTCTTAAAAGATTCTCATTTATTGTGATTGTATTGTACTGTATGAAAACAAATCATAAATTGCCTTGTATTGTTTATAATAGACCATACCACGTACTACTTCAGTTTTTATGTTCCAAGTTTTTCAGTGATGCATGTTAACAGTTAGGTCCTAAAATTCTGTGGTGCTAATTCTCCCATACCCAATGGTGCTTTTGTGGATGCTAACTGCACACATGCTGAACAAAGCTTGAAGTTTAAAACTTTCCTCCCTTACTCTGTTTATATGAAGTAAAATAAAATAACTTGAATTTGTCTCAAAGTATCACTGACAATCTAATAAACTTGTTTATATGTGTGATTAGTTTGGATTCTTAATTATTTTACAGAAAGCATCTCAGCTCTGTTGGACCCCAAAAGTTGATTTTGTGTTTATTTCATTATATCATTTGTGCCCCCCAATTCATGGTATCTTTATAAATTTAAATGCAGTTTGTCTGGCTTCCAAAATCATGTTTAGGTAGGATCTACAGAAACTAGACCTATCAGAACTGGAAATGAGTAAGTTGAGAAGATCAAAAATGTGCCAATCCAGTCTATTACAGTGCCTTTATCTATTTTGTAATTTATTAATAAGGTTTTAGCACCTGGTTGAGCCAGGAGATAACATTTGCATGAAAGCAAGTATGCCTTCAAAACCTTTATTGCAACTCAAATGACATTGAAAAGGCCATTTCTATATGCTGATATTAAAAGTTCACTCCCCATGTATGAAAATAGTGACAAAAAATTAATTTTGAATTTTCCAGGACAAACTGACATCATATGCCAGAATGTCATAATAGATAAACTCATGGCAATGGTTTTATTGGATTTTTAGCTTCTGCATCTCTATTAAATCACAACAGAAGGCCACGTGAACCTGCCAATATCTTCATGAGGGCAGAGGGCTGTTTCTCCCAAGCCAGAGATAAACTCAATATAAAGGCACTACGTAAATTTGCATTCCAACCTTGGTACTTTGCCTAACTCATGGGTAATGTTAAAATTTGAAAAGAAAAAATGGAAACAAATGTATTAAAGCTCCTTGAGCAACAATCATTGACCTTAAATAGAAGATGATCAAACCTATTGGTCTAATAATCTAGTATGATTACTGAAATGATAGTCCCATACTACTATGGTTCTTTATTATATAAAGAGTTTCAGGCCCAGTAATTTTTGCCTCAACTAGCTGTTAAATTGTGTCTAACTTCTAACATCAGAAAATGAAGTTTAGAGAATAGTGCCAATGTGAACTTAAGCTTACTTCTGTGACTATCTGAAATAAATGCAATATTTTCTAAATCACAGCCTCTCACCAAAGATATTTCTACAATATATTTTTGTAACTACCTTAACTGTATTCCATTTTATGAAAACTGGTAAATAATAAATGTGCTACAAATTAATTCCACATTTTCTTTTGGAAGAAAAATCTGTTTAATCTACATGAAAATATCTCTAATTTTACACCCGCAGTCAACCAGATTTCTGTATTGATTTTCATCGTTTGTCCCATCAAAAAGATTATCCTGAAAAATGCTTCTCAGCTTTCATTGGTAGTAGCGAAATTTTTAAAAAATCTTAGCCTTAAATAACATGAATATACTTTGTAAGTTTAGTTCCTCTATAAAAATAATGTAGTCCCTCTCTAAGTGGAACCATTTTTAAATTACATAATTACATCTATTTTTATAGCTTTATTAGCATTATTTTGGTAAGTTGTCTTTTCTGTTCCTAAAACAGTAATTTTCCCTTAGAGATCTTATGCTCAAGGTGTTTTCCCTAAATCCTTACGGGAAAGCATTTTCAAAAACAGACCTAAATGTTCTCTTTCCAGTAAGGAAACTCTTTTATAATAAATTCTATGTACACTAAAAGCATAACAGTACTTGTATTAGGGAAGTAATTTTTCTCATCAGAAATTGCTTTGAGTTTAAAAATGGCCAATAAAAAAAAAAAAAAAAAAAAAAAGCCAATCTGCAGTCTACATCATTTCAGATTTGTCTTCATGAGATCTTTTTAAAAAACTGTTGAACTAGGTGCATACTGACTTACACCAGGACTAAAGTTATTTTTCTTAACTCCTACTTTATCCTTTATCCTTGGCAGGGATTCAAGGGAGGTGAAAAGACTCTTGGAAAATAACTAAAAAGTAATACAATACACACAAAATAAGGGAGTGGTAGTTCATAGGACTGAATAAATCATGAGATGCAGTGAACTCAGCGCTACACATGTTCTGCCAAATTGTTCTCGTCTTACACTTTTCGTGAAGCAAGTTTCCCATCATAAAAGACTTAACAGAACACTGGCACGTGAAGATCAAAAGGACTGAATGAAAAGGCTGGCCCTCAGTTTTGTGTATTTGGAAGTTCAGGGTTTTTTTGTAGCTAAGAAGACTTTGATGAAGGAAGAAGTAAAAAAGAAAAAGAAAAAAATGAAACTCAGTTTTGTTAGTTCATTCTGAGTGAATTCACAAGAGATTCCTTTTAAACAAGGTCATAAAGAAAACATCTTGAATATCAGATATTCAATGGAGAAACCAATTAACTTACAACAAAAAATAAAGTGGTACACCCAGGGAGTGGATTGGAAAGAAGATGTGCATAAGAAGTGAACTTTGAAGTTTGCTTTTATACTTTTTGAATGTTATTTCATGATAAGCTTGTATTGTTTTATAATTTATAAAAGACTTTTTTTTTAAAGGAAAGAAATCAAATGCTAGACAGACTAGAATACCTATGTCAACTGGTCAGCACATTCTCTTTCCAGTAGGAAAATCTGCTTGTTTTTTTTTTTTTTTTTTTTTAGACAGGGTCTGACTTCGTCACTCAGGCTGCAGTGCAATGGCAGGATCACAGCTCACTGCAGCTTCAACCTCCCAGACTCAAGCAATCCTCCTACCTCAACCTCCCAAATAGCTGGGACCACAGGCACATGACGCTATGCCTGGCTAATTGTTTACTTTTTGTAGAGACAGCATCTCCCTATATTGCCCAGCCTGGTCTTATAAAGTCCTAGGCTTGAGCAATCCTTGCAAAGTGCTGGGATTACAGGTATGAACCACTGCACCCAGCTGGAAAATCTACTTCTAAAACCTGCTGAATGTCAGCACATTGATTGGCAAGTATAAAATCAGATAAAGGAAAATGACTAATATTCATGAATGGCATCATGTTATGATGGGCTTCATGATACAGACCTGCCAAGAAAACAGGAATAACCCCATCAGCGCATCGGCTCAGAGCACAGTCACCCCAAGTCAGAGACGGAAACCACTAACCAATCCTTATGCTTTAAATCTTTTTTTTTTCTAGATTGCATGTGACCCACCATCATTCAGTGTGAAAATTATTGCTTATATGATTAAGCCACATATTATCTTGCATTTAGTATCACCTTAGGATTTTCAATGATAGACTACTGTTTTACAAATATCATTCATCATTAAGCATTATCTTTAATCATATTACATAATCATATCATTACACTATTGTATAATCATTGTTATTATTTTGTTTGTTTGTTTTTGAGAAATAGAGTCTCACTGTACCTCCCAGGCTGGAGTGCAGTGGCATGATCATAGCTCCCTGCAGCCTCAAACTCCTGACCTCAACCAGTCCTCCTGCCTTGGTCTCCCAAAGTGCTAGGATTATAGGCATAAGCCACTGTGCCTGGCCTTTTTTTTAATAATCATTATTATTAGTCATTAAGTATCATTAATCATTCACTCTCATTATAAATATCATTCATCATTAACAAAAGTTTTACATACAATAGCTCTCTGACCATGACCCTTCTTGACAGAGATTTAGGGAACATCCAAATTCAGCAGAGGTGACTGGTGAAAGATCAAGATGTTCCTCCCTTAACCCTCAATGGTAGACCTCGTCAATAAACCATAGCAGCTGGGAGCAGCTCACACCTGTAATCCCAGCATTTTAGGAGGCCGAGGCGGGCAGATTGCTTGAGCCCAGGAGTTCAAGACCAGCCTAGGCAACATGGTGAAACTCCATCTCTAGAAAAAATTTAAAAATTAGCCGGGCTTGGTGGCATGTACCTGTAGTCCCAGCTACTCAGGAGGCTGAGGCTGGAGGATCGCTTGAGCCCAGGAGGTCGAGGCTTCAGTGGGCTGTGATCATGCTACTGCACTCCAGCCTGGGTGACAGAGCAAGACCCTGTCTCAAAAAAAAAAAAAAAAAAGGTAGGCCATAGTATTTATTTCAAATGGCCAGATACAGCTCTAGAGTCTTTCTCAACTCAGCACTCTCCTGGCAGCTGCTCCCAGTTGACTACACTTAGCATGCAAGATTGACATAGTTGCCTTTCTGCCTTAGACACCCATCAGCACGTATACATGCCATCTGTGTTAGTCTGGGTCCTCCAAGAAGCAGATGCCAAGATGGAATTAGATGTGCAAGAGATTTATTAGAGGAAATGCCAGTGAGGGAAAATGGAGAAGGAGCCAGTGGAGGAGACATCAGACTCAGATGCAAGTCCGCCCCCTGTAAAGGAGAAGAGAGGAGGAAAGGGGAAGGAGGTAGGAAGGAAGTTATTTCTTAGACTGCAGTGCAATTATAAGCAAGTTTCAGCCAGGCCTAGGGGAGTCCTTGAGCCAAAGTCACTCTTCAGAAGAGGCCAGCATCTTGCACATTCAACCTGCTTAGTATCCCTGTCACACTCAGTTATTGGCTGGGAGCAAACGTGATGATAGATTTCAGAGCACCACAGCTGGACCTGTGGGCCATTTAGGTGGAGACGTAGAGCCGTTCAGTGCCAATAGGAGTCTGTGGTGGCCATGAAAATGCATCTCTCAGATTTCCTTCTGCAGGGAGCATAACTGACTCACAGGCTCTTTCTCCATTCTGTGATGCTAGTTTTTGGATGGTGTGGTTTTCATGTTCTACCTACACCATCCACCTCCTCTGCTGGGAAGTGGTCCCTTAGTTGGATGCCTCTGTCTCTGCTGCCATGGCCACTCTGTTGATATGCCCATCCTGCCAATTCCAAGGTGGACAATGGCAGTCTGAGTCAGGTCAACTGTCTGAGTCACTTTGTCAACTTGGTTGTTCAATACCTCTCCCATGATGGATGGCTTCTGGTGGACATTAACATGTGGTACAAAACTCTTCACAGTCTGGGCCAGGTGTGGTGGCTTACATCTGTAATCCTAGCACTTTGGGAGGCCGAGGTGGGCGGATCACTTGAGGCCGGGTGTTGGAGACCAGCCTGGGCAACATAGTAAAACCCCATCTCTACTAAAAATACCACAACAAAAAATTATCCAGGCGTGGTGGTGCATGTCTGTAATCCCAGCTACTCGGGAGGCTGAAGCAGGAGAATCACTTGAATCTGGGAGGTGGAGTTTGCAGTGAATCAAGATTGCACCACTGCACAGCAGTCTGGGTTACAGAGTAAGACTCTATCTCAAAAAAAAAAAAAAGTTTTCATAGTGTGTGCCTGCTCCCATATGTGCACCCACAAGCCTCTACCCCAGGCCTCTTAGACCCAATCTTCCAGTCCTTTTCCTTCCAGGCTCCTGGCCAGATAGCCAGGCCATTGATCACTGCCCAGGAACTATAAATATGCTTACCCAGGCCACTTCCTCCTTGCCAAGTAGATGACCAGGTGCACTGCTTGCACCTCTGCTCATTGGGAAGATTCTCCCTCTCCACTGTCTTTCAAAGCCACCTCACCAGTTTTCAGTTTGCATCTACATACAGACCCACCTCATCTATCAACTAAGTTCAGGCTTTTCCCTTCTCCTTCAGTTGTCCTATGGGAACTTCCACATGGCCATACATGTGAGATGGGAGAGGGCACTGATGTATCTATTGAAGCTGAAAGGAATAAGGCAGTTTGGACTGCCTATGCGATCATAGCTCACAGCAGCCTCAACCTCCTGGGCTTGAGGAATCCTCCCACCTCAGCCTCCCAAGTAGCTGGGACTACAGGCACACACCACCATGCCTAGCTAATTTTTTTTTTAAATAGAGACAGGGTCTCTCTGTATCACCCAGGCTGGTCAAACTCCTACCTCGACTTCCCAACGTGCGGGGATTACAGGCATGCAATAGCGACTTCTCAAAAGGTGTGTAATTCTCTGCAGTGGTTTGCATGATCTTCCTCCAGAATCCCAGGGGCTGTAAGGTGATTCTCTCCCTGGGGCTTGATACAAACTCTGTCTTTTCCCACTGCTTCTTTTCCCTACAGTGACATTCCAAAGGCTTGGATCTGCCCAGTCATGCAGACTAAGAATTAGGGCCAGTTCACCTGCCGCAGTGCCCTTTCCTGCTCTGAGACCTGCTCAAAGCTGGCAGTATATGCAGCAGAGCAGTGTTCTTATCTGTGGAATGTGTCATCTCCTGAACCCAAAGAGGTTTGCCGGATGCTCAGCTTCCTGTATGGAGTAGGGATATAAGTGGTGCCTGCTTCTTTTTTTTTTTTTTTTTTTTTCACTTTTGAGAAGAGGTCCTGGCATGCCCTAATAAACCTCCTAAAAAATGTCACTGAAGTGGCAGGAGCCTGAATGTTCCTAGGGTACATTCTCAAGCCCCCACTTCCCTCAGCCTCTTTATCCCTTCCTCTGATCCTATGGACCAATGAGCAGTGTTGCTTGCACTGCAGCCTGGACCTGTTGCAGAAGTCCTTCCTGCTAAAGGCAACTCGGAATTTTCCACTTCACTGTGCATTGGTCATCACTCTTCCCAGACTTCTAAGAACCACCCTCGCAGTGAGTTTGTCCTATTCCCTGGGGTCCTGGCCAACGTGTTAGATCTCAGTTTCTGAGAAACTTCCATTCCAAGTCCTTTGATCAAGCACTCTCAAAGTACAGGCCAAGGTGCCCTCCTCTGGTTCCCACTGGCTCATTCTTGCGACTCATCTGGTGTATAGTCTCCTTTTTACTTAATCGTCCCCAGCATGTACCCACTCGCGTTATGCTGGGACTGAACCTTAGTTTTCAGGCAGGAGAGATGAGGACACCTACTGAGGGAACATGTGTTGCCTTGTGAAGGAGAGGCCTCTGCAGCATCTTCTTACACAATAGAAGCACTAGCTCTTACCAGAAAGGATGGGGCACTTTTGCAAGCCCAAAGGATTGGGAAAGAAAGCGGCAGTTTGCCTAGACAATATATTCAAGGGCCTCTGCCTACATACCCTCATCCCAGTTTTCAGGGTCCCAAGTTTTCCCAGGGTCCCAGGTGTTCCCCAAACTCCCCCAGCCCCCACCACTGGCAACCTATTCTTCACTGATTATTCAAACATCTAGGGATCTCTGCAATTCTAACTATCTGATTTTCACCCGTTCAATCACATCTGCTCTCCCACACTGCAGGAGGTAAGGGCCTTCTTGTAAAATGCCAAAAAGCCTCTTGCCTCCCACACTTAGCCATTTACTCCTTGCTTAACTGCTCTCATTATCCCTTAGCTAGCAGCAATACAACTTAGCAGTAAACAGCCAACAATTCTGCTGTCTTTGAGGACATTTTTCTCTCCATAAGTTTCAAATGCTTCAATCATCACACCTGCAACATCTTTCCTCCCCACCAGGACATCTTCCCAGGTCACCATCGATGAAACTTTCACCTTTGACTCGCCACCTTATGCTACCGACTATCCATACCCCACCTATCAACCAAGTTAATATCCTCTTTGCCCACTGGAGTGTTAGTAGGTCAATTCCAAATCACAATCTTACCACCTGTTTTCTTGGATCATTCTTGGTACTACTTTTGCTAGCACAGGACATCTGAGAAGCCAAAGCCAAGATAGGATTAGACACATAAGAGGTGTACTGGTTCAAATGTTGGTGAGGGAAAATGGGGGGCTGGAGGAGGCTGGTGAGACGTCAGACTCCATTATGATCCCACCCCTATGAAGGAGAGAACAAACAGCTTAGCTTGCAGCATTGCAATAAGGAAGATTCAGCAAGGCTAACAGGGAATGCTCAAGCCAAAGGTGCTTTTTAGAGGAGTCCTCTGTCTTCAGAAATGGGCCTGCCTTAGTATCCTGCCATGAGCAGTCAACGGGAACAGTGCAGGGGAAGCAGAGCCCTGGCCTGAACACAGTAATGGAGGTCAGTACACAACAGTTTGTGCCTTTAGTTACTTACCCTCCGTGAAGCAGGAGGTCGGAGAGGCACATTCCCAGGGCTGCCATGCCGTTGCATGGAGGCATTTGAGATCACAAAGCGAATCTCAGCCATTAATGAAATGGTCATGCTTATTTTGCTCAGTTTGAGAGGGAGATAATTTGTATTCCTATACTCAAAATTGGGGGAAAAGAATCACCCTAATTAGAATCTGAACTGTCCACAAGTAATAAACATAAAAGTAATATTAAAGTATTAGTGAATACTCTTAAGCTCAATCGTTAGTTTTCTATTGCAAAAAAAATAAAATACTTTAAAACTTTAGAGACTGTTTTGGGAGGCTGAGGTGGGAGGATCCCTTGAGCCCAGCTGTTCAAGACCAACCTGGGCAACATAGCAAAACCCTGTCTCTACAAAAAATTAAATAAATATACTAGCTGGGAGTGATGGCACATGCCTGTGGTCCCCGCTACTCAGGAGGCTGAGGTTAGAGGATTGCTTGAGCCTCCAGAGGTCAAGGCTGCTGTGAGCTGTGAATGCACCACTGCACTCCAACCTGGGCAACAGAGCAAGACTCTGTTTCAAAAAGAACCAAAAAAAAAAAAAACTATTTTAACATACAAATATCTCATATATATATCTTATCTATTGAATGAAAACCATTTCTTTCAATAAACAAAAAGCTACGTTTGTACAAATAGTAAGTATAAAATGATTTTCACTTAAAAGGTGATTTTAAAATGATTTTGATATGACATATTTAATAGCAAAACTCTACTATTCATTGTCTGCAGTTCAATGAATAGTCCTCCAAATTAATTATATACATGTATTGACATGTGTATATAATTTTAAAAATCTTTTTGTATGTCTAAGCATATATATGTATGTATATCAATTAATTTGGAATATATATATACATTTTGAGACAGAGTCTTGCTCTGTCACCTGGACTGGAGTGCAATGGTGCAACTTTGGCTCACTGCAACCTCCACCCCACAGGTTCAAGTGATTCTCCTGCCTCAGCTTCCCGAGTAGCTGGGATTACAGGCATGTGTCACCACTCCCAGCTAATTTTTTTTTTTTTTTTTAGTGGAGATGGGGTTTTGCCATGTTGGCCAGGCTTGTCTCAAACTTATGGCCTCAAGTGATCTGCCCACCTTGGCCTCCCAAAGTGCTGGGATTACAGGCATGAGCCACCACACGGGGCCTTAATTTTTAAATAAAATTACGTTTACTATACCCAATTATACTATATCCAAATTTCTTTTCTTAACATTGCAACTTTTGCTCTTCACAGCTTTTCAAAAATAATACTTTAAAAAATTGATTAGCCAGGTGTGGTGGCGGGTGCCTGTAATCCTGGCTACTCAGGAGGCTGAGGCAGGAGAATTGCTTGAACTGGGGGAGCAGAGGTTGCAGTGAGCCGAGATCACACCATTGCACTCCAGCCTGGGCAAAAATAGTGAAACTCCATCTCAGATAATACATATATATATACAAAAATTAGCTGGGCATGGTGGTGGGCACCTGTAATCCCAGCTGCTTGGGAGACTGAGACAGGAGAATTGCTTGAACCTGGGAGGTGGAAGTTGCAGTGAGCCGAGATCACACCACCACTACACTCCAGCCTGGGTGACAGAGCTAGACTCTGTCTCCAAAAAAAAGAAAAAGAAAAAGAAAAAAAAAAAGATAGAATGTGGAGAAGATGTTAAAGCAATTTCAAAAGATGAAGCAGTGATGTTGGTGAATCATCAGGCTACAGCAGATGTGTGCACACTGATGATGCGCCTCCAGGACAAAGGACTGGTTGCTGCTCAGATGATGTGGTTGATGGATCATATTTTTAAGTACATCAACTTTGGAATTGTTTCTCCAGTTCACGGAGACTTTTTTATAAGACAGGGAAGATCTTATTGTGACCAACAGCTGCTGCTTCTCAAGGAGCACTTAGAAAGTAATTACAGGAGCAGAGATTGAAAATGGATTATTTTGTTTCCAGAAAGGGGCTTCCTCAGGAAGAGGCGAGAAACAAGTCGGGCATTTGCAGAGAAAGATAACTTGCCATTTCATACACATGTTACTCTGCCAAGGTTTGGGGCAACAAAAATTATTTTGAATGCACTTGTAGCACAAGAGGGAAATGGAAGTCCAGCAGGAGGACGTGCTAAAGAATTAGCAAATCAAAAGGCCTCCAGTGGATAATGGATACAACGATAGCTTATCCTAAAGCTGAACCTATCAGTATTCAAACCTGGATCCTTGGGTACCGGAAACCAACAGTCACACACAAACATTACAGGATCTTTCCAGTTAAAGATGTACCCCTGGAGACTGATGACCTTACCAATGGGATCTATCAACAGTTTATTGAAAAAGAGGACCTCTTATCACATTTTTATGAAACAGGAGCTTTTCCACCTTCCAAGGGCCATAAGGAAGCTGTTTCCAGGGAAATGACCCTCAGAAACATGTGGATATTCCTTACACAGTCTTTAGCATTTTTGTCAGGCTGTATGTGGTACAACATCATTCAGTATTTTGACCATTGCCTGTTTTAGGAATTGACTTGGACTTGTGAAGGTCACCACGGAAGTTCAGACTTTCTTTCATAAGCATGCATTATTTACATGTGCAAATCAGAATATATTTAAAACAGCAAGAGAAATTCTGTAGATGGATTAATATTTATTCCCCTTTGGAATATTTTAAAACTCTACTGAAATGAGGATTTGTAATAAAAACAAATTGATATGTACTTCTTATAAAATTCACTATTCGAAAGGGTGTATTTGGTTGTTTTATTATATTTACTGTGTTATGTAACCATCACCACATCACCTAGAATATTTTCATCCTTGCAAAAACAAATGCCGTATCTGTTAGCAATCAGTCCCAATTCTTCCTCTCACTCAGCCTCTGTTAGCCATTAATCTACTGTCTCTACGGGTTCCCCATTCTGGACATTACATATCAACAGAATCATACAATATGTGGCTTTCTATGTCTGGCTTCCTTCAGGTTAACCCAAGCTGTAGGATACACCAGTACTTCATTCCTTTTTATTCCTTTTTATGAATAATATTCCATCATATGGATAGAGCACTTTTTGTTTATCCATTTATCAGATGGACATTTGGGTTGTTTCCACTTTTTGGCTATTATGAATAATGCTGCTATGAGCATTCATGTACAAGTTTTTACATGAACACGTATTTTCAATTCTCTTGGCTATATATGATACTGGGAAGTGGAATTTCTGGGTCATATGGTAACTCTACGTTTAGTTTTTGGAATAACTGTCAAACTGTTGTCTGCAGTGGCTGTACCATTGTATATCTCCAGCAGCAATTTATTTATTTATTTATTTATTTATTTATTTATTTTGAGACAGGGTCTGGCTCTTTCACATTGGCTGAGGTGCAGTGGCATGATCACAGATCACTGCAACCTTGACCTCTGGGGCTCAAACAATCCTCCCACTTCAGCCTCCTGAGTAGCTGGAACTACAGGCATGTGCCACCATGCCCAGCTAATATATATTTTTTTCTCTTGTAGAAACAGGGTTTCACCATATTGCCCAGCCTGGTCTTGAACTCCTGGGCTCAAGCAATCCATCCACCTTGACCTCCTAAAGTGCTGGGATTATAGGCATAAACCACAACGCCCAGTCTATTTCTTACATTTCAAATATCTTGAGTATCTTTCTGTGTGTAGACATGAATAAAATTCTTTTTAGTACTTTATAATTCCATTGTGTGAAGGCATCAAAATTTATGTAACTAATCCCCTAATAGTGGGCATTGCATTGTTCACAGATTTTTACAGTGTCAACCAAGGCTCTATTAAACACATTTTACACATACCTTAAATGAAGTATCTTGGTCATAAAAGATGCACATTTTAATTATTTTATTTTAGCATAAATGACATACAAACCACTGTGCATATTTCAAATGTACTACTGGATAAGTGTTGAGCATGTATACAACCATGAAACCTTCACTACAATCAAAAGAATAAGCATATCCTCAGGATCTAGGAGAATCTGAAAAATAATAATAATAATAAATATATTCATTACCCAAAAAAGTTTCCTTCCCTGGCCAGGCACGGTGGCTCACGCCTGTAATCCCAGCACTTTGGGAAGCCAAGGCAGGCAGATCATGAGGTCAAGAGATGGAGACCATCTTGGCCAACCAACATGGTGAAACCCTGTCCCAGCTACTCGGGAGGCTGAGGCAGCAGAATCGCTTGAACCCAGGAAGCAGAGATTGCAGTAAGTTGAGATCACGCCACTGCACTCCAGCCTGGGCAACAGAGTGAGACTCTGTTTCAAAAAAAAAAAAAAAGTTTCCTTCCCTCTTTGACACCCATTATGATCCTATCACCAGGCAACCACTGACCTACTTTTCATCAACATAGATAAGTTTGCATTTTCTAGAGTTTTAAATTGACTCATACAATATGTACTCTTTTTTATCTGGCTTCTTTTACTCAGCATATTTATTTTGAGGTTCAGACATATTGTTGTGTGTATCAATAGTTCATTTCTTTATATTATCCCAGGATATGGATATGCTGAATGTATATGGATGCTGAATGTGTTCATTTATTCATTTATTGATGAACATTTGGTTTAATTCGGTCTTTGGCTATTAAAAGTAAAGCTCCTATAAAAAGTTGTATTCAAGTACTGTTAACGTACATTTGCTTTCACTTCTCTTTGGTAAACACCTAGGAATAGAATGACTGGATCACATGGTAAGTATATGTTAACTTTTTACAAAACTGTCGAACTATTTTCCAAAGTGCTTGTTCCGCTTTACATTCCCAGCAGCAGTCCTTCAATATCCCCACCAATACTTGGTATGGTCGGCTTTTTAAATGTTCACCATTCAAATAGGATGTTGGGGCATCTGTTGTGGTTTTAATTGACGTTTCCCTAATGACTAGGGATGTTGTGAATCTTTTCACATGCTTATTTACTATCCATATATCTTCTTTGGCCGAGTGTCAAATCTTTGCCCATTTTTGGTTTGCCCATTTTTTGATCGCCTTGTTTGCATTTTAAGAGTTTTTTAAACAAGTTCTTATATAGGATTTGCAAATGTTTTCTCCCACTCTATGGCTTGCCTTTTCATTTTTTTTTTTTTTTTTTTTTAGCAATGGCTTTCAAAGAACATTTGAATTGGATTTAATTTTGGTAAAGCTCACCTTATCAATTGTTTCTTTTGAGAACTGTGCTTTTGGTTCCACAGCTAAAATCTCTATGCCTAACCTGAGGTCACAAAGATTTTCTCCAATGTTTCCTTCCATAAATTTTATAATTGTATATATCATGTTTAGGTCTATGACACATTTTGTACACAGTTTTAGCACATGGTTTAGGATATAGGTCAAAGTTCATTTTTTTGCAAAAGAATATCAAATAATTCTAACACAATTTGTTGCAAAGACTTTTCATTTCCATTGACTTACCCTTGCATCTTTGTTGAAAATCTGTTGTCCATATATGCATGGCTCTATTTCTGGACTTTCTATTCTACTCCATTGATATATTTATATATCTAGGTGCCAACACTCCACTGTCCTGATTAATATGTCTTGAAATCAGAAGCATTAGTCTCTCAACTTTCTTACCCTTTATAACATCATTTTGGCTATTCTAGGTCCTTTGCATTTCCAAATGAATTTGAGAGTCAGTTTCCCAGTGTCTAAAATAAAACCTGATGGAATTTTTGAAGGGACTGCATTCAATCTATATATCAATTTGGGGAGAATTGAGATTTTAACAATATTGAGTCTTTTGACCCACGAAAGTTATATACCTCTCCATTTAGTTAGCTCTTATTTTTATCTCATGAGCTGTAGTTTTAAATTTACACATCTTGCACATCTTTTTCCAGATATATTCCTAAATATTCACAATTTTGATTTTACTATCACTCATGTGTTTTTATAATTTTTCTTATTGTTCATTCCTATCCTATAAAATATAATTGATATTTATGTATACAATTGATTTATTTTTGTATCTTACAAACGTGAGTATGTGTGTATGTATGCATGTATTATTGAACTAGACATACTTAATAGTTGGCAGAATACTC
Organism: Macaca thibetana thibetana; assembly: GCF_024542745.1. Taxonomy (NCBI): domain Eukaryota; kingdom Metazoa; phylum Chordata; class Mammalia; order Primates; family Cercopithecidae; genus Macaca; species Macaca thibetana. The sequence continues at coordinate 112,517,946 of NC_065585.1, forward strand.
TATATTTGTTACTTGGTTTGGGGTGAAATTTAACAAAATGGGAACTAGAAGTCTCCCCTACCACCTTCGAATGATAGTAAGTTAAAAAACAATATCATATCCAGGGAGGAATGGCAGAGATTCGTTCTATTCTTAGAGACCTAAAGGATGCAGGGATTAGTGGGTCACATCAAACATCCACTTCTTCAGTCTAGGTCCTACAAAAAATTGGATCTTGGAACATTACAGTGGACTACCTCAAACTCTACTAAATAGTAGCCCAAATTGTACCTGCTGTGTCAGATGTGGTATCTTTGTTGGAGCAGATTAACCGTGCTTCTGGTACATAGTATGTGGCCATTAAACTATCAAATGCCTTCTTTTCTGTCTCAGAAAGACAGATTAGAAAGTTTACATTCACTTGAGATAGACTATATGTTTACTGTATTGACACAGGGCTATGTCAAACTACGGCCCAGAGGGAACTGAATTCTCTGGCCATTCTGCAGAATATCACCTTGGCCTATTGGATTGTTGACACTATGTTGGTTGGCCCAGATAAACAAACAGTGGCAAGTGTGTTGGAAGCTTCAGTAAGACACACATTCCAGACAATAGAGAAAATAAAACAGCAAAGTTTCAAGGGCCTACTACATCAGCAAAGATATTCAAGGTCAATGGTCTAAGGCATGATGGGATATCCCCACAAAATTGAAGGACACACTAATGTATGTCACACTTTCCACCAGTAGCAGGGAACCAAAACACCTAGAAGGGATCTTTGGGTTCTGGAGCTATCATATTCTACACTCAGAAATACAGCTCTGGCCTATGTTTTTACCAAATAACAAGGAAGCTTCCTGCTTTGAGTAGGCCCAGAGTAGTAAAGGGTTCTGCAGCAGATCCAGCCTGCAGTACAAATCTGTCACTTTGCCATTTGACCCAGCTAATCCTATGCTATTAGAGAAATCTGCTAATTTCTCTAATAGGCAAAGATGCCATATGGATTTTATTCCAACATAAAAATCACAATGCAGATCCCTAGGGTTCTGGGGTCAAATCATGCCGTCTGCAGCAGGTAATTATAAACCATCTGAAAAGCAGCTCCTGGTATGCTATTAGGTTCTGGTAGAGAGGGAATGCTTGGCTGTGGGACAGGAATTGACCACGTGTCCAGAACTACCCATCATGAACTGGATCTGTCACACCCACAAAGTTATAAGGTCAGGTGCATTCAGCAGCATTTCATTCTAAGATGGAAGTTACACATTCAGGATCGAGTACATGCAAAGGGAAAAAGGGCAAAAATAAGCTCTACGAGCAGGTGCCCCAGCCCCCATGTCATTCACCACTATTGCACCAGCACCTCTCCTTCAGCTCACACCTGTGTTTACATAACAAGGCCCTTGTGAACAGTTCATAGAGAAGAAAAGAGACAGGGCTTGGTTCATGGATGATTCAGCTCAATATGTGGGTACAAGTGAAAACTGGACTGCTGCTGCACTATAACCCCACTCAGAGGTGACTCTGAAGATCAACGGAGAAGGGAGATCCTCCCAATGGAGAGAGCTTCTGTTGGTGCACCTGGGGTCATCCACTTTGTGCAAAAGAAAAATGCCCCAAGCTAAAACTATGCAGACTCATGGACAGTGGCAAATGGTTTGGTTGCTTGGTCAAGACCTTGAAAGGAGAAGGACTGGAACACTGGGAAAAAGACAGTCTGGGGAAGAGGTTTGTAGATGGAAAGACTGGAGTAGTCAGGACATGTTATCCACCAGAGAACATCAACCAAGGAAGAGGCACTACAAGACCAAGTGGCTAGAACAATCCACACACATGTCTCAGAGACCCAGAACCTTTTCCCCAAGGAGCTTATCTATGACAGATACACACACTTTGGTCCTTTATCTGATTGTATTCAGTACCAAAGAGTGCATTTTCTCCCAAATTGCAATTCTGATCACAGAAGAACTTCAATACTTTCCCCTCCATATTTACTATGGTACCATTTACATAAAAAGAGAAAAAATACTACTGCATATACTTGTATTTGCTTTAGAACTTGTATTTTAAAAATACTACTGCATGTACTTGTATTTGCATAATATCTGATATGATTTGGATCTGTGTCCTCACCCAAATCTCATGTTGAATTGTAATCCCCAGTGTTGGAGATAGGTACTGGTGGGAGATGATTGGATCGTGGGGGTGGGTCCTGCATGAATGGTTTAGCACCATCCCCTTGGTGCTGTTCTCATGATAGAGTTCTCACGAGATCTGGTTGTTTAAAAGTGTGTAGCACCTCCCCCCACCTTCTCTCTTTCTCCTGTTCTAGCCACCTAAGACGTGCTTGCTTCCCCTTCACCTTCCACCATGATTGTAAGTTTCCTGAGGACTCCCCAGAAGCAGATGCTGCCATGCTTCCTCTACAGCCTGCAGAACTGTGAGCCAATTAGGCCTCTTTTCTTTATAAAGTGCCTCTCAGGTATTTTTTACAGCAGTGCAAAATGGACTACTACAATATCCATGGAAGGACATACAAGAAACAAACACAATTGGTGCCTTAGGAAAGAGTAACTGTGTGTTAGATTAGGAAAGAGACATTTTTTACTGTATACATACTTACTTTTTTCTGAAACCAAGTATTATCAATTCAAAAATAAATTTGACCAAAAAGAAAATTCCAAAAGAGTGAGTCACTTATTCAAACGTAATATGTTTATCCTTTTTTCCCTTCTTATGCCTTCTTTTTCTAATTCAACACTCACAGAAGTTGGCATGAAAGCTCTCAGCTGTCCATCTTCAAGATCTTCACAATTAGTTTTAGGCAAAGGCAGCTTTTGCAAGCTCTTCTCTCTCTCTTACTACTTCCCTTTTACATACCTATTCTTTTTCATCCTCCAGTAAAGCTGTCTTTTTTTTCTGATGCAATCCTACTAATCTCTCCATGTTCTCTAGTTTGTTTATATACTTCTTTGTTTGTTTCTTTTTTTTTTTTTTTTTTTTTTTTTTGAGACGGAGTCTTGCTCTGTCGCCCTGGTTGGAGTGCAATGGCGTGATCTTGGCTCACTGCAAGCCCCGCCTCCTGGATTCACGCCACTCTCCTGCCTCGGCCTCCCAAGTAGCCGGGACTACAGGTGCCCGCCACCACGCCCGTTTTTAGCAGAGACAGGGTTTCACCGTGTTTGCCAGGATGGTCTCAATCTCCTGACCTCGTGATCTGCCTGTCTCGGCCTCTTTGTTTGTTTCTAATTTGACCATTATCCCTATTAACCCGGGTCAATAACAATCTAGTCTTCCTCATTTTCTTTCCTTCTTTTTACACCTCCCTCTCAGCATCACTGTCAACTTTAAATATCTTCATTTAATAGAGTATCTCCACGACCTAAGACAGAGTCTGGCACATAATAGACGCTCGTTATTCATTGAGCTGAATGAAATTAGTGAGTGAATAAATGAATGAATGATACACCCTGCCCAGAAGGGGTCAGCTCATTTTTTTTCTATGCAACCTTAAAACAAATGCTGCTACTCTCAGATTTTGGAAGGCTATAGACCTTGTGTCTGTCCTCAGAACTCCCCTAAAAGTGAGTTAGAGATTCCCCACTCCTGGCTGGAGGAACGTGTTGTTAGTTGCTTTCCCACTATGGGGATATTTAATGAAATTGTAGAGATGGCTTGCTGTGCCTCATGTTTTCCTTGAATTCTCTAATCCCTCTGTCTCTCATTACTGTTGCAGGTCAAAGCAATTTGGCATGGTGTCTGGGCACTCAACACCTCTCTCAAATCAGCTCGAAGGCTGAGGCTACTAAGTTGAAAAGTGTCTTTGTCTCTCAGGACATACTTCTACCTCTTCTTGATTCATGGATCTCAAAGCAGGAGAGTGAAAATTAAAAACTTTCCTGACAGTTCTCCAAGGAGGCCAGAGAGTAAAAGGTTAAAAACACCAAGAACCACCAGATTGAATGTTCTTTTCCCCATACTCACAAAGTGTAAGCACTAACAAAAAAAAAAGAGCATCTCCTTTCTGCATTCTATCCTCTTGCCCCTGCCCCAATAAGCAAAAGCCTAAATACTGAAAATAACTAATTATATTCTGAATCTCTCACATAGTGAAGTAGTAATTATGCATTAGTGAAGAGCTTCAAGCTGAAGCCTGCTCTCTATTTAGCAGGAAACAACCCCCTCCTATTTATTAAGAAACTACTGTATCATTTATTTATCACATACCCACCATATGCTAGACACTATGTTATTTTCTTTCACATATGTGATCTCCTTTCATGTATCTTTTTGTGTGCATTTATTCATTCATTGCTCAACTGGTAGCAGGAGAAAAAAGATTCCAACAGACGAATTATCTTCCTGACTTGCCTGGGTCCTCAACAACGAGGGCATAGAGAAAATGAAGGGTTAGAGTAATTGGCTTTGATTTTCTACAGATGGAGCATTGTTATTTAAATAGAATTTCTTTCTTTATGTTGTAGTTCCTGGTTTTAAAAGATGGTTTTGTGGTTGAGCTAAAACTAGACACACAGCATCAGTCATTTACATTCTCACTTGTTAATTACACCAGAAAACATCACACTCTGTGTATGGATTTGAAATCACTGGCCACCCTCCAACTCTGTGAAAGATGAGATATAAACAGTAGCATGTCTCACCGCTGAATAACTCTGAATGCAACTATGTGATTTTGCTATGTCAATACTTAAAGTGGCATGTACTCCCACGTGCAAATTTGTTGGGGTTTAAGTGGAGATAAAAGAGGATAGTTCACAAACATCCCTACAATCTAATTTTAGAACATTTTCATTCCTCATAAAAGAAACCCCATCCCCATTAGTTGTCAGTCCCTGAGTCCCCACTTATCAGCCTTAAGCAACCGCTAATCTACTTTCTGTCTCTATAGATTTGCCTGTTGTGGACATTTCATATAAATGGAATTAAAGCTCATCCATGTAGCATGAATCAATACTTAGTTTGTAAAGAAGGCTTTTTAAACATCCAAACATCAAATAAATTCTGTGTGAGGTAATGAATAAGGTATATTGAAGATAAACATGTAATTTAGTTATGTACTTAAATATCTCATTTTGATTGTGTCAAAGTAGGAATTTTTTATTTGCACATTTTGATAGATAGTCATATAATTTACGTTCAGAAAATGATAATTAAGAGAAAGGCTAAATTAAGTAGAACATGTTTTACACTTTATGTATATAAGTAGGACATATTTTATACTTTAAATTTGGTGATATATTTCTCCATTTTGGCAAATTCATAGATATCATGTGTCAAAAGACAAAACTACAATAATTTGACTTGAATATCATTTTTTTTGTTGTTTTTTTTTTTTGTTTGTTTGTTTTTTGAGACAGAGGCTTGCTCTGTTACCCAGGCTGGAGTGCAGTGGCACGATCTCTGCTCACTACAAGCTCCATCTCCCGGGTTCATGCCATTCTCCTGCCTCAGCCTCCCAGGTAGCTGGGACTGCAGGCGCCCGCCACCACGCTTGGCTAATTTTTTGTATTTTTAGTACAGATGGGGTTTCACTGTGTTAGCCAAGATGGTCTCGATCTCCTGACCTTTTGATCTGCCTGCCTCAGCCTCCCAAAGTGATGGGATTACAGGCAGGAGCCACCGCACCCGGCCTCACTTGAATATCTTGTCAGCTGCTCCTGAAATCCCAGCACTTTGGGAGGCTGAGGCAGGCAGATTGCTTGAGCCCAGGAGTTCAAAACCAGTCTGGGCAACATGGCAAACCCCATCTCTACAAAAAATACAAAAATTAGCCAGGTGTGGTAGTGTGTGCCTGTAGTCCCATCTACTCAGGAGGCTGAGATGGGAGGATCACTTGAGCCAGGAGGTCAAGGCTGCAGTGAGCCATGATTGTGCTACTGTACTCCAGCCTGGGAGACAGAGCAAGATCCTGTCAAAAAAAAAAAAAAAAAAGATCTTAATTGGTTTATTTGCAATTCTAGAATCAAACAACACTTCATTCCATTAAATAGAATAAATGTTCTAATGATCCAAGCAGACAAGTTTGGTTTTATAGACAGGGCTGAAGAAAACAGAAAGAAAGAACAAAAAGCAGATTGGTCATTTCAAAGTCACTTTCCTTGTAAGGCAGGAACAAGAAAACAGAACATTAGAGAAATAACTATTGGTTAACATCCAGTTACCTCAGTTTACCTTTTGTTGTGAGAATTAAAGCAGAGGGAACTTTATTATCATGCTGATTAAAACTGACCTGTCTGGAAAATTGCACTGTTACGTCTCCTTCCTGATTTCTCAAAAGGTCAGATAACAATTTAATTTGGTTTGGTGATGTGGAACCTCGGGCGTGAGTGACACCATTTTGATTTTTAGTTTGATCTGTTGGGGCTTAGTGCAGGAGCTTAGTCCAAAGCAATAACCTCCTATAATTTCTATTTAACAATAGTTTTAATGTATTCCCAAAGAAAAAAAAAATTTGGAAGGACTGAAAAATTGGGTGCTTGAAAACTGAAGAGATTGTTTTTCTTTAATCAAATACCAGAGGTCTGGAAACTCATTTTAGAAATAAAAATATTCAGTTGCCTCATACATAGAGCAGAGTCATGGGTTTTCCATTGTGTAAAAGGAACATGGAAAATATCACGCCAATTGTCAGCTGCTCTTGGGGCACCACGCAGCGGTATCTTTCAACAATTTGCTCCTAACTCTTCTCAGTTTTTCATAGGTCGCTTCAAGTTTCCTGGTTTTTACCCTCCTTTGACTTTCAGTTGCCTTCTCTCTCTATCCATGAACTGCTCTCTCAGCATCAGACACATCTTACATAGAGAAAGATAATACAAGTAACCAGGCACCGAACACCTAAGCAACTTTTTCTTCAGAAACCTACAGAGATAACCACATAATCGTTGGCTTTGCTGGACTGTACAACAGGTAACTGAGTGAATTCGACTGCTCTAATGAAGTACAGTATTCAGGAAAAAAATGAGTTATTTAAATCTAAGGCATGTGGGGTCTATGTCATTATTAGGTTGTTAATATCAAGTCACATGTTTTCCTAGGCGTTTTGGGAACTCAAGTTTTAGCAAGGATGAGCTCTTCCACAGCATGTCTTATACATGGCTTTGAGGTTCACCAACCTGGGTTCAAATTCCAGCTCTGCCTGCATATTAGCTGTGTGATCTTGGACAAAGAACTTACCCTAGTCTCATTTCCTCATTGTATTGGGTTGGTGCAAAAGTAATCACGGTTTTGCATTACTCTTTTTTTTTTTTTCCCGAGATGGAGTTTCACTTTTGTCACCCAGGCTGGAGTGCAATGGCACCATCTCGGTTCACTGTAACCTCCACCTGCTGCGTTCAAGTGATTCTCCTGAGTAGCTCAGCCTCCCGAGTAGCTGGGATTACAGGCGCCCGCCACTACACCCGGTTACTTTTTGTAATTTTAGTAGAGACAGGGTTTCTCACCATGTTGGCCAGGCTGGTCTTGAACCCCTGACCTCAGGTAATTCACCTGCCTTGGCCTCCCAAAGTACTGGGATTTACAGGCATGAGCAACCACGCCCGGCCTGCATTACTTTTAATGGCAAAACCACAATTACTTTTGCATCAACCTAATACATTGAACACAATAATAATGCTCACTTCATTAGCTTATTGTGGGATTAGATGTGGAATAATGCCAGGCACATAGCAAACATTTAAAGAATAATAGTTTCTGTTACCACCGGCAGCACCACTGTCCATCACTGGGCTAGCAGTCTGTTCACTGGCAAATCTTAAGTTGTTCCAGCTGATGCAAAAACAATTATTCTTTGTAGTCAATTCATTAACAAATGATTTTTAGAAACAGACAAACACCAGTTGTCTGTTAGGTTTTTTTTCCCTTACTACTGTTTAGCAGACTATTTTTGGCTTTACAGAGGAATCGCAATGAAAATGAACTTTTCTTTCCTTCCCCCCAGTGTTTTCTCTGTTTGTGAAAATTGCTGCCAGCATGAATAGTCACTTAAACAGCAAGGGATGGTTCTTGTATTTCAGGCAATGCCTGCCTGTTCTGGACATTATTGGCCCACTGATTAGATGGCGGTAGAAACAGGTCAGCCTAAGAGTTTAGCATTTCCATTTGAGTTTCCTTTCTCATTCTTATCACTATATGGCAGAAAGTTGTTGGAGTGAAGCAAATTTATTCATTAAAAAAATACTTCCATCTTTCATTTCTGCCCATTTGTACCTTGATAGGTTAATTTCAAACAAACTTCGCTTTTTCTGTGAAGATGGAGCAAATTTGTTATGCTCTTTGACCTGTATGTCATATTTGACCTGTATGACCTGTATGTCCTCCTTGCACAAAATCCAGGCTACATCGTCCATCTTGTTGTTGTCGTTGTTGTTGTTGTTGTTGAGACAGAGTCTCACTGTTGTTGCCCAGGCTGGAGTGCAGTGGCACAATCTCGGCTCACTGCAACCTCCACCTCCCTGGTTCAAGCAATTCTCCTGCCTCAGCCTCCCTAGTAGCTGGGATTACAGGTGCGCACTACCATGCCTGGCCAATTTTTGTACTTTTAGTAGAGATGGGGTTTCGCCATGTTGGCCAGAGTGGTCTCGAGCTCCTGGCCCCAGGTGAGCCGCCCGCCTTGGCCTCCCAAAGTGTTGGGATTACAGACATAAGCCACCACACCTGGCCTCATCTTGTTTTTAAATTTAAGGAATGCCATTCTTTGTGTGTTGTATGTTATAAACAATGTTCCATGTTAGGGTGAGGGAATAGCAACCATTCTAAAGAATGATGCTTTTAATCCCAGACATGAGGTTCTTGACCACAGAACTTCCTGCATTTTCAAGCTTGTGAAAGTAAGAGTGAATGCCCTTCCTTGGGAAATCTCACCTTAAGTCTTTATTCCTCGCTTCTCTGCATCTTTTCCCCAAAAGCAAAATCTCAGCTTGATGAATTTCTCACTTGGAAACTGTTCATTTACAATATGTGCAACTTGTTTTTAGGATAAGCTTGCTGATTTTTCACTACTGTATTCCTGACACCTACCACAGAAGTGTTTGTTACATGAAAATAATAATGCTGAATGATTTATTATGTTTTAAAGAAAGATACGTAAAATGTAGGCATTTGATCAAGGAGAATTCTGAGAGAGAAATCAGTTGAGTACTTGTAAGTAACACAATCCTGCAAATTACCACTCTTCTACTTGCTCAGGTGAAGTGATGATTTATTAAAGACAAATGTAAGAGGATCAATTAGTAGCTATGCTAAGCACTTGCTAAAATAGGCGATGACTCCCTTTTTTTGGACTGGGCCTAATTTGGATTCTTTAAAATAAATTATAGAAAAATTTTTAAAATGCTGAAAGACTCAGAGACCAGTAAAAAATTTTTGTACCTATTTATTCTCTAACCGAAAAAAATAAAGTAACCAACATTTAGGTATTATCACATTATTTTAGCCTTCTGCCTAAGGGAATCTTTACTTTTTTCATATGTTCAGTTAGATGTAGGTCTCTCTACACTCCATCAAGAAGACAAACACAGTTTTGTTTTGTTTTGTTTTGTTTTGTTTTGTTTTGTTTTGTTTTAGATGGAGTCTTGCTCTGTCACCGAGGCTGGAGTGCAGTGGTGCAATCTGGGCTCACTGCAATCTCCGCCTCCTGGGTTCAAGCGATTCTCCTGCCTCAGCCTCCTGAGTAGCTGAGACTACAGGCGCCTGCCACCACGCCTGGCTAATTGTTTTGTTTTCTTTCTTGTTTGTTTTTTGTTTTTTTTTTTTGGAGACAGAGTCTCGCTCTGTCGCCCAGGCTGGAGTGCAGTGGCCGGATCTCAGCTCACTGTTTTGTATTTTTAGTAGACACGGGTTTCACCGTGTTGGCCAGGCTGGTATCAAACTCCTGGCCTCAAGTCATCCACCCCGCCTCAGCCTCCCAAAGTGCTGGGATTACAGGTGTGAGCCACTGCAGCTGGCCTAGTTTAACAAATTTATTGGCTGTATATTGAGTTTTTTCCCCAAGAGAATTTTTCAATGGATAGGCAAATTGTGGTTTACTATGGAATGGTATAATACGTTCAATGGAATGCTACTCAGGAATGAAAAAGACCAAATTACTGATTGAGAAATTACTTGCTCTGGCAATATGCCCCACAAAGGACTGTTATGACAGTTTGACCACAAAAAGACGTTGTTCCAGGCAATGGCTAGCCACAGAAAGCCCTCCACTCCCAACACTGAAAACTCTTTCCTCTTTTTTTCTGACACAGGGTCTCACTCTGTCACTCAGTCTGGAGTGCAGAGGTGTGATCAGAGCTCACTGCAGCCTGAAATTCCTGAGCTCAAACAATCCTCTTGCCTCAGCCTCCCAAGTGCCTAGGACTATAGGTGCATCACCATGCCTGGCTAATTTTAAAATTTTATGTAGAGACAGTATCTCATTGTGTTATCCAGGCTGGTCTTGAACTCCTACCTTCAAACAATGTTCCATCCTCAGCTTTCCAAAGTGCTGGGACTACAGGCGTGAGCCACCATGCCCGGCCTTCCTCTTTTGAAATGTTCCTAAACTGCTCCAATTGGCTCCCTTTCAGCCAACTGAGAACAGCCAAATGTACCTGAAAACAAATTAGAAAGTCTCCCTTGCTTCCAAAAATCCCACCCTAACAGAATATTTGCCAATCAGAGACTGTGTGAAGATTTCCTCTTTTTCCTCTATAAAAACTCACTTCTCTTTCTAACACCTTTGAACCCTTGCTGACACAAAAGTGATGGCAGATGGGTTCCCTTGCCACAAGTTTATGAATAATGAGCCTTGGCTAATTTTGTCTCAGACTTAGTTTTGTCTTTGACATGATACCAACAACATGGATGAATCCCAGAAACATTAAGTTGAGCAAAATAAACCATTTCCTATATAATTCCATTGATATAAAATTCTAGAACAAGAAAAACTAAGCTTTGATGATGGAAATCAGAATAGTGGTTGCCACTGGGAATGGAATTGACTGGAAAGGTGACGAGGACCCTTTCTGGGATGATGGAAATGTTCTATAGATTGGCTGGTATGGTACTTACTTCAGTGCAGTACATATGTTTTTCAAAGCTTAAGATTTACGCATTTTATGGTATGTGAATTGTACCTCAATTTTGAAAAGTGAGAACACCTCTGGTTTGGAAGAGTCAGAGATTATGGCATTTGGTGTCTAACCACAATCAACTTAGATAACCCAAAGCTCTTTCTGTGCCTTATAAGGAAACCAACCATCTCTCTAATAAACCAAGCTTTTGTACCTCAAAGTTGGCAATGGAGAAGAAAATTTTTTTTAATAGAAACTGGGGTCTCGCCATGTTGCCCAGGCTGGTCTTGAACTTCTGGGTTCAAGGGATCCTCCTGCCTCGGCCTCCCAAAGTGCTGGGATTACAGGTGTGAGCCATTGCACCCAGCCAGAGGAGGAATTCCTAGACTTAAAATCGTGATTACTACTGTTCTTAAATGTTTACCATGTCCTTGATATACTTTAATCTCATTTAATCCCCTCAGTAACCCTCTAAGGCAATATTGTTCTTCAATTAAAAAAAAGAGAGAGAGAGAGAGAGAGCCAAGGCCCAGGGAGATTAAGTAAACTATTCAGTTTATTAGTAAATTGAAACTAGTAAGCAGAAAAACTATTGTTCAAGCCCAGGTTGTTTGACCACAAAGCCTATGATTTTAATCATCACATCATATTGAAGAATGGGCCAATTAGACATTGCAGCCCTGATATTGACCCCAAAGGCTCATTTCTTTCGGATCTCTCATTAGTCTGTTGTTACAAGACACCAAAAAATAACATGACTTTTTTTTAAGTTTATTTCTATCCCTCACAACAGTCCAGAATGGTGGTCTAGGTTGACGTGCAAATCTATCCACAGGATCCTTTAGGGAGTCAGGCTAATAGCTGCCCTGCGGCCTCAATGTGTGACTTCCGAGGGCACTCTGGTCTTCACCATATCAGGCAACTGGCAGGAGGAAAGAATGATTCACCAAGGCTGGGAATTCCATCATAAACAAGTGAGGAAGAAGTTGCACAGACCACTTTTGCTCATTCCACTGGGAACATTTGAGTCACATGGTCATACTTAGCTGCAAGGGAAGCTGGGAAATGTGGTCACTAACTTCCCTTGTGTAACTATGGAATAGCACATCTTTTTTTTATTATTATTATGGAAGAAGAAAAGAATGGATTTTGTTGGACAGTTAGTAGTCTCTGCCATATTACCCTATCTGTATTAGGTTGGCACAAAAGTAATTGTGGTTTTTGCCATTAAAAGTAATGGCAAAGGAGGCCTGATGCAGTGGCTCATGCCTGTAATTCCAGCACTTTTGGAGGCCAAGGCAGGCAGATCACTTGAGATCAGGAGTTCAAGACCAGCCTGGCCAACATGGTGAAAACCTCTCTCTACCAAAAAAAAACAAAAATTTGCCAGGCATGGTGGCAGGCCCCCTGTAATCCCAGCTACTTGGGAGGCTGACACATGAGAATTGCTTGAACCCAGGAGGCAGAGGTTACAGTGAGCTGAGATCATACCACTGCACTCCAGCCTGGGTGACAGAGTGAGACCCTATCTCAAAAAAAAAAATAATAATAATAATAGCAAAAACTACAATTACTTTTGCACCAACTATACCTACACACACACACACACACACACATACATACATACATAATTTTTAATTTTCCTAAACACCTAACATGTGGCTGGCTGGAATATTAGTAAGACTAACTTGGGGGAACAATAAAAGAGAAAAAATAAATGCTCAATATACCACAAAATAACATATCTGCAAGATACGGTTTGCTTGCTGAAGCCCTCAGGCCCCATCTTTTTCCACCCCATAGTCTATTTCATGAGGTAGGTATTATCTCAATCCAGGCTTTTTACAATTGTCAGAGGAAAAAAGAACCACAGTCAAATTACCTCTAGTCAAAAGACTTTTTTTTTGGAAAGAACACACAGGTGCTCAAGAATGCATTCACAGGCAGGAAGCAAAGCTGAGCTGAATGAACTACATAGGAATTGGAAAAAGAAAGATCTGAATTATACTCATTCATTCAATAAAGACTTATTGAGCATCTATCCCAAGCTGCTGGCAACTGTTCTAAATGAGGCAGATACAGCAGTAAAAAAATGTCCATGAGCAAACCTTTATCAGAGCGTTTATATTATGTGGTGGAATCAGACAAAAATCAAAATAAATAAATAAAATATATATCATATGACATGGTCTTAAATGTCATGGAAGAAAAAGAAAAGAATTAGAAGTAGAAAATATCAGAGTGTTTGTCATAAAAAAAAAATGCTCCCCAAACTCACCTTCCTTTACTTCTGGCCACATAGCTAGATTAACCTCCCCAACCTCCCTTTGTAGGTAGCTGTAGCCAAGTGACTAACTTCTGCTCAAGGAATGGTAAATATGTCATCCCCGTTTTGAAGGCCTAACCCACAAAAACCACCTATACACAATCAGCTTCTCTTATCCCATGTGATCCCTTAATGAAGAGCACTCTTGAAACAGTCTTTGCAAAAATTATGACAGTGAAAGAAATCTGACATTGCTGACTCCGTGTTGCTTCTAACCTCACAAGCTCACTGTCTTTGTTAACTTTAAAACAAAGATAATAACAGTCCCTTCCTGATACTAACTTCCTTCCTGCTTGGGGATGGAAATCACTTTTGTAAGACTAATGAAAAGTCACAAGGTTAGGATTATAGGAGGGGCCAGAATTCTGCTAGAATGTAGGCATAGTTAAATGATAACCAGCCATTGCTCCCTAGGTTGCCTTTCTGTAATCGCTTACTGCTCAAGAGTCATGTAGCCAGAGGTCACAAGATTTGTAACTTCCCCAGTTGTTCCTGTAGAGTTTTCCTATTGTCAGAACCTAAGGGCTGGGAGTAGTGGTTCATGCCTGTAATCCCAGCACTTTAGGAGGATTGCGTGAGGCCAGAAATTCAAGACCAGCCTGGGCAATATGATGAAACTCTATCTCTATCATAAACAAAAAAACAAATATTAAAAAACAAACGTGGGGCTGGGTGCAGTGGCTCATGCCTGTAATCCCAGCACTTTGGGAGGCTGAGGCGGGCAGATTACGAGGTCAGGAGATCAAGACCATCCTGGCTAACATGGTGAAACCCCATCTGTACTAAAAATACAAAAAATTAGCCAGGCGTGGTGGTGGGCACCTGTAGTCCCAGCTACTCGGGAGGCTGAGGCAAGAGAATGGCGTGAACCTGGGAGGCAGAGCTTGCAGTGAGCCGAGATCATACCACTGCACTCCAGCCTGGGTGACAGGGCAAGACTCCGTCTCAAAACAAAACAAAACAAAACCTAAGTTTGATCTTTGAGATATTTTTCAGCCTTTTCCATTCTGGTGACTGGCTGACTCTGCCCAGATCTGTAACTCATACCAAGGAACTGATCTCACCCAGAAACTCCCACCTGGAAACTGACTCAGCACACAAAGACAGTTTGGACATGCCTAAGATTTCATCCCCAACCAATTAGCACCACCCATTCCCTAGCCCCCTGCCCACCAAATTATCCTTAAACACGTTAGCCTCTCAGCAATCAGGGAGGTGGAGTTGAGGATTATCTCTCATCTTTCTGCTTGTCTAGCCTTGCAATTATTAAACTTTCTCTACTGCAACACTGTCGTCTCAGTGTATCAGTTTTTCTGTGCAGCTAGCAAGAAGAACCTGTAGGGTAGCTATACTCCAAGGCCTTAGAAGGAGGTGGAGCTATAAGATAGAAAGATTCTGTGTCTCAGAATGACCACAGAGATGGCTGTTCTCCACCCAGAAATCCCAAATTGGAGTTTATATGAGCAAGAAGTAAATTACTATTTTGTCAAGCCACTGTGGTCAGAATTTATCTGTTACAGAGCATTATTCACTCTACCCAGTATAGGAACTGATATCAAAAATATAATTATGAGCCACTAGAGGAGAATAGAGCTTCAAGACAAAAGGACCTTAGGTCCCTGAATGATTAAGTGGAAGGCCACCCACCAACCTAGATCACCCAGTTGGACCGTGTATAGCTGGAAACAAACTTCTACTATGTTAAACTACGGAAATGCATCGTTAAACTCTGAGTTTTTTGTTTCTTTGTTTTTTTGAGATGGAGTCTCACTCTGTCACCCAGGCTGGAGTGTAGTGGTGTGATCTGGGCTCACTGCAACCTCTCCCTCCTGGATTCAAGTAATTCTGGTACCTCAGCCTCCCCAATAGCTGGGATTACAGGTGCCTGCCACTGCGCCTGGCTAATTTTTGTATTTTTAGTGAAAATGGGTTTTCACCATGTCGGCCAGGCTGGCGTCAAACTCCTGGCCTCAAGTGATCCACCCACCTCGGCCTCCCAAAGTGCTGGGATTACAGGCATGAGTCATTGCACCTGGCCTGGGTTTTTATTACAGCAGCTAGCGTTGCTTCCCCTAAGCAATTGGGATGCTGTTTAATCCCTGGTCTCTTTTTGCCTGCATTGCTATGCCATTCTCCTGCTTCTCTTTGAATACTACCTTTAAGGCTCTTTACGATTTTGGCTGCAACAGGGATTTGCCCCACCCTGAAAGCAATTCCAGCCCTGAGTGGATATGACCTTTTTGTTCAAGTACACATAATCATCTAGTTGACTCACACTCTCATTGTTACAATTCCAACTTCTCTAAAGCAAAAATCTAACTGACCCATCCACGAGTTAGTTACCCACATTCACGCTACAGCTGTGGCAGAACAGTGTCTCAAAAAAAAAAAAAAATACACCTTAAATAGGAAAGTGATAAATGCCAAATTTCCTGTAGATACTATCTTTGCATTTCTAACCCAGTAGTCCACACCCAGGCACTTGACTACCTGAAAATTCTGTTTAAAATCTATCTGTTAAAAAAGCAAACACCAAATGGGACACTCTTTAGAGAAAACCCTCACTCATCACAGGAGTGTATTCTACTATTCCCCAATATCTGCAATGCATCAACCAAATCAGAATTCCACACACTGACACCAACATCACAGAACTGTAGAGTAGGCCAGGCACAGTGGTGCACACCTGTAATCCCAGCACTTCGGGAGGCTCAGGCGGGAGGATCACTTGAACTCAGGAGTTTGAGACCAGCCTGGGCAAGAGGGGGAAACCCCATGTCTACCAAAAAACAAAAAAAAAAGGTGCCTGGTGTGGTGAATTGTATCTCTGGTCCCAGCTACTTGGAAGGCTGAGACAGGAGGATCACTTGAGACCATGGAGGTTGCAGTGAGCCAAGATTGTGCCACTGCATTACCACCTGGGCAACAGCAAGACCCTGTCTCAAAAAAAAAAAAAAAAAAAAAAAAAAAAAATTGTAGAGTAGCAAGCAGGACAGATATTTTAAATCATCGTGAGTTACTCTTAAATGCCTTTGATCCCAGTTCCTGCTGTTATCCATAAAGACTTTGAAAAAAATTATGCTTACATTATACTCACTGTTAATAAGAACTCTTAGCTAGAACCATTATCATTTCTCCTGCATCTTCCACTGAGGGATGGTTGAGGGCTTGAAATACCAGAACTCCTAAAATCACAACAATCCAATATCTACAAGACAATTTCATGTACATATGATAGAGAACATGATTTCTGACCTCCTATGCAGTTAGTAAACCTTGAGTTTCTTTGAGAAATTAAGGTGATTCCTGGCCTAAATGGGCCAACTTTGGATTCTAAGGAGCTTTCAGAACATTTGTACGTGGTGCCTATCACTGCCTCTGGTAATGAGTATGGAATTGAGGCAAAGGAAAGGAAGAAAGAAAAAAGGACACATGTGGAAGCAAAAATTGGTCAGAAGATAGGAGGAGAAGGACAATAAAAAGAGAAAAGGAAAGAGACGTATTTGAAGGTTGGGAAGTGAAAAATCACCTCCAATAATTCCCTGAAGATTCTAAATGAAGGCCACATTGATCTGTCTGCCCAGATAAAATCTGAGCTGGTTCCCTTATCAGCTTTCTCTAAATACCGCTCCCCTACCTGTCCAGCACACACACATGTACACACACACACAAGGCCATCTTACTACATTCTAGTATGTATTTCCCAGCAACAGTTCACTTCAGTGTCCTGTATTCCCCATTGCTCCAAGTTTTTATGTGCTTTCAAAGTCACTGTTTAAAGACTCCAAAGGGTAAGATCAAAGAATTAAGTACTTACAGTCGTTTGACTTGCCAATGCAAAGTCAATGGTGTTTATACATCCATTTGTGTCTCTGACTTTGAGTCTTAAAGTAGTTTCATAACTTAATAATGCTTTCTTTGTATTGGGTCCTTCTACAATACTAACATTAGACTAAGAGGTATTCAGGGTGTAACAAGATTGTGTCCACTCAATATGTATCTGGGAGAAATAGCTCCTCTGTGACCTGTGGATGGGTAATTTCTTTGCTCCCACAAGCATTGTTTTTGTAAGTTAATTTCACATAATGGTTTTGATCCAGCATTACTGTAATTGACTAAGCCTCTTTGGAAATAGATTATAAAGAAGAAAAATTAACTGAAATATTGCTTCTTTAAAAAGGCTGAGCTAAATGGATAATTATGATGGTTGTACAACATTGTGAATGCACTCAATGCCACGAAATTGTACACTTAAAATAGTTAAAATGGTAAATTTTGTTACGTATATTTTATTACAATAAAAAAGCTCAGTTTATATTAAAAATATTCATACAAGCCAAATAGAGCAATGGAAAGGAGAAGCCATTGATTAATAAAAGATTATATTAGAACTCTGGTTCTCAAGCACAAGAAAGGCAACTCAAATTTGTTTGTAGAAAAGATAAAAGAAAGAAAATGTACGGGATCATGTAACTGAAAAGTCAAGCAATAAATGTTATATTTCAGGCATGGCTGGATTCAAATATTCAATGTAATCATAACTTCTTCTGTCTCTACCTATTAGTCATGCTTTCCTCTATGATAATTTCATTCTTATATGGGTTCATCCCCAGATGAAATAAAAATGGCTACCTGCAGCTCCAAGCTTACCTCCTATCCCCTTAGCAACCACTTCAGAAAGAGAGTGACTGTCTCCCAGTTGCTCCAAAATTTCATTGGCCTGACTTTCATTGGCTCGAAATTGGCCAATTCGTGAGCCAATTCTGATGACTAGGAGGATAAACTGTTCTGATTGCCCAGGCAGAGTAACCCCCACCTAACCCACATAGAGTGAGCATAGAGTACAGTAGAGACTGGGACATTTTTGCCAAAGAAAATGAAAACCAAGGGAAACATTTGAAGAGTAAAGACATGAACAAAATATCCTAACTTTATTTGATAATATCCCAGTAAGATGGAATGAGTGCTTGCTTGCTTGCTGGTTTTTTAATGCTGCATTCCTTTTATTATTGTTATTTTTATTTTTATTTTGGTGACGGAGTCTCACTCTGTCATCCAGGCTAGAGTGCAGTGGCACAATCTCAGCTTACTGCACCCTCTGCCTCTCGGGTTCAAGCAATCCTCCTGTCTCAGCCTGCCGAGTAGCTGGGATTACAGGCACCCACCACTACCCTTGGCTAATTTTTTGTATTTTTAGCAGAGATGGGGGTTTCACCATGTTTGTCAGGCTGGTCTTGAACTCCTAACCTCAAGTGGTCCACCTGCCTCGGCCTCCCAAAGTGCTGGGATTACAGGCATAAGCCACCACACCTGGCGTGATGCTGCATTCCTTCATAGCTACCATTCTACCTCTCTCCTTTCCTTTTTGGCCAATATTTTTGAGAAACTAACGTGCCCTTGTGATTTCCATTTAGAATTGTTTTCTAAAGTGATACAAGAATACAATTCCATTCCCTTTCTCCTTTCCCCCACCCCTAATAATAAATGGACCACCATTTAGCATGGGAGCTATAGGTTGAATTTATGTCTTTGGCTCCATACTTCATAACCTCTCCAGATTGTTTCAATGAGTGAAGGGGGAAATTGACTTTCATTGATTACAACTGTGTAATTATACCTTCTGCGTCTTTTCTTCATACCTTCTACCTACTGGTTACCTTAGAAAAAACTACCAAACCAAACAGATGTGGCATTAACTCTCAGCTTTTGGAGTTCCTAAACGTAGTGTTGATAATGCAAGATGGCTAATGCACTCCAGACTCATTGACTTTGTCTTTGTGTTATCACCACACACACACACACGAACACATTTTTCCTCTTCCTCTTCCTCTTCCTCTTCCTCTCCTTCTCCTTCTTCTCCTTCTCCTTTTCCTTCTCCTCCTCCTCCTCTTTCTCCTCCTCCTCCTTCTCCTTCTGCTTCTTCAAGAGATAGGATCTTGCTCTGTTGCCCAGGCTGGAGTGCAGTGGCTCAATCACACTGCAGCCTCAAACTCCTGGGCTCAAGTGACCATCCTGCCTCTACCTCCCAAGTAGCTAGGACTACAGGCACATGACACCATACTTGGCTAATTATATATATATATATATATATTTTGTAGAGACCATATGTGTGTGTGTGTGTGTGTGTGTGTAGTTTTTTTTGTGAAAACCAAATATATATATATTTGTAGAGAGGGGGGTCTCACTATGTTGCCCATAGTGAACTCCTGGCCTCAAGTCATCCTTCTGACTCAGCCTCTCAAAGTGTTGAAATTACAGGTGTAAGTCACTGCACCCAACCTTTAATAGTTCTCAATGTCTGACTGTGACCAGAAAGCACACAGGTGCCCAAGAGGAGAGTTGTACGACAGCCAGCAGACACTACCTGACTGTTAATAGAGATAGGACTTGAATCCTTCTCAGCATCCCAAATTGCTTTCTTTCCCTTCTTCACAAAACTATCTGGAAATGTAATCCAAGTGATTTAAGTACAGAGCAGAAAATAGCCCCATGCGTAGATAGCCTATTACCCTTGCCTCCATGTTAAACTGAAGATCTTGACATCATTATTCCATTCGGCCAAGCAGTGCTCAGAAATTGAAGGCTGACTCTGGAGAATCGTGTTTAAGGTATATAAATGCTCCCTGGGATGCATTTGTCAGGCAGAACAGACAGGGGCTTGTCTTTTCTCATCAACAACCTGCTAACCCATGGAAAAATTTACCTAGCATCACCTTGGAAGCCAGAAAAGAGCACAGAATTTTGGGATTATATAATAATATCAGTAAATTTTAAGCGAGACCAGAAATCATCAGAGAATACAGAAGGAAAGCCCCAAATGAGCTCGCAATCATTGGAAAGATTTTTACAAAGGAGAATCAGGTTGGAAAGAGAAAAAGCAGGCAAAGTAGTTAACAAGAAAGAAGCACATATATTTGTAAATCAGTTTAGAAGAGATGAAGAAAATGGAAGCCAAGATGGTAACAGGCTATGGGCAATATAGCCTGTCTATACTATATTTATGTGTGTGTATATATATATATAGTATATCACCCGGACTGGAGTGCAGTGGCACAATCTCGGCTCACTGCAACTTCCGCCTCCCGGGTTCAAGTGATTCTCTTGCCTGAGCCTCCCTAATAGCTGGGACCACACATGCCTGCCACCAAGCCTGGCTAATTTTTGTATTTTTAATAGAGATGGGGGTTTCACCATGTTGGCCAGGCTGGTCTCGAACTCCTGACCTGAAGTGATATGCCTGCTTTGGCCTCCCAAAGTGCTGGGATTACAGGCGTGCGCCACCATGCCTGGCCAACAGAAAATAATTAAAAAAAAAAAATAGCCAGGTGTGGTGGTGCACACCTGCAGTCCCACCTACTGGAGAGGCTGAGGCTGAAGTGGGAGGATCCCTTGAGCTCGGGAGGTGGAGGCCACAGTGAGCTATGGTTGCATCACTGCACTCCAGCCTGGGTGACAGAGGCAGACCCTGTCTCTAAAGAAACAAAAAACAAAACGAAACAAAAAACAAAACAAAACAAAAAACTTCCTTGCCAGTTCTGAGGTCCAGCGCCTCACATGGATAACAGCTGTGGGTAATGGGCTCCATCTGCTGAGGCTCACAGCTGTTCCCCATGTAAGGAAATGGTTATGAACTTTCCTCTCTTATTTCTCCATGCCTTCAACATGCTTCCTGGGATAACCTCTGAATAAATTACTTGCACCCAAATCTTTATCTCAGAAGTCGGAGGCTGGGAGTGGTGGCTCATGCCTATAATCCCAGCACTTTAGGAGGCCAAGGTGGGAGGATTGCTTCAGGCCAGGACCTTAAGACCAGCCTGCACAAAATAATGAGACTTCATTTCTACAAAAGAATGAAAAACTTAGCTGGGCATGGTAATGCATACGCCTGTAATCCCAGCTACTGGGGAGGCTGAGGTGGGAGGATTGCTTGAGTCCAGGTGTTCAAAGTTGCAGCAAGCCACAATTGCACCACTGCACTCCAACCTGGGCAACAGAGTAAGACCCTGTCTCAAAAAAAAAAAAAATTGCTCATAACCCATTTAAACCAAGTGACTTCCTCTTATTATTACCCCAATCTTGTAATTCCTTTCATAGAGTCCTGGGCTCTAAAGTTATTAGTCGGAGAGGAATGTGGATTTAATTCCCATGAGACAAATTTTGTCATTCATCATTCAGGGTGAATAAAACCTGAATAATAATCAGATTCTGTTGGTTATAAAGCCAAAGTAAGATATTCATTTGTTAAAATTTTTTGAGACATCTGAACACCAAACTGTGTTGAACCAATCATTTATAACTCATTTCCAAGAGATTTGTATTAATACTAGTTATGAATTCACTATATAGACTCAACCTATTCTCACCCGAATCACTTCTCATCTCTGTGGCTCCATTTTTCTTATTTGTGAAAGGGAGATAATCACGCTCACCAGCTCCTTCACAAGGACATTGTGAGGATTAATGAGTTAATGCTAGAGAAGCATGTTTCTGCCTTAGATGAATGTTGCTATATAAATGCAAATTATTGCATTACAGCTGGGCTTACATGTAAAAATGCAATGACTTTTAGATCCTAGATGCTTTCATAACGTGGAGAGGTAATTCTAATGTGAACACAGCTTCGTTAAGAGGAAAAGCAATCCGTGTGAAGGGTAGCCAGGAATATTAGAATTGCTTCTCATGCCTTCCCCCACATTCTCCCTGTCTCTTAAGTGCTGGTTAGTTATGCATATGTTCTTTCTTCGGCCACTGATCAAGTCGTCCTTCCATTACCTTTTTGCTACTAGGTGCTCTTGTCATTCCTAAAACCCTTTGAGGCTTATGCAAATGAGCTTCTATTAAAACAAAAATATTCTAAGGCCAGGCACAGGGGCTTGAGCCTGTAATCCGAGCACTTTGGGAGGCCATGGTGGGAGGATCAGTTGAGGTCAGGAGTTCAAGACCAGCTTGAGTGACATAGTGAGACCCCCGTCCCTACAAAAAATTAAAAATTAGCCAGGTGTGGTGGTGTGCCCCTGTAGTCCTAGCTACTGGAGAGACTGGGGCAGAAGAATCACTTGAGCCCAGGAGTTCAAGGTTATGGTGAGCTATGATCATGCCACTGCACTCCAGCCTGGGTGACAGACTGAGACCCTGTCTATAAAAAAAATTTAATAATTAAAAATAACAAAAGACTGTATATATACTACTTTTTCAATTCTTAAAGAATCCTTCTTTTACAGCGTAAAAGTTGATGTCCCCCCAAAATGCATTAGTTTCTCCCTATACTAGTTTGTAGGGCTGCTAGAACAAAGTATCACAGACTGGGTGGCTTAAACAACAGAAATGTATTGTCTCCCAATTCTGAAGGCTAGATGTTTGAAATACATTGGAACCTAAAACCCAATGTAACAATATTAAGAGGTGGGGCCTCTGGGAAGTGATCAAATCACCAGGGCTACATGCTAATGATGGGGTTAGTGCCCTTAAGCAGCTACCTCGCCCCCTTCCACCAAGCAGCAATAAGGGGTCAGCTTTTAAGCAGAATGCACTCACCAGACACGGAATCTGCTGGCCGGTCGGCTGCTGCCTTGATCTTAGACTTCCCAGCCTCCAGAACTGTGAGAAATACATTTCTGTTGCTTACAAATTACCCAGTCTCTGGTATTCTGTTACAGCAGCCCAAAGGGACTAACAGTCCCTCTTCTTCCTAATTCACTCTTTGGAATCCTGACTGGGTAGATTTCTGGGCAATGGTCAAAAGAGGAAAGGAGACAAGCCGCTAATATTACTCTAATCAAATTCCCCCTGGATAAAACTTGGGCCACTCTTTATGATCTGCAGACTGACATTCCCACCCCTTTGCCCAACACTCTGCCTAACCCATTCCCAATCCAACCACGAGGCTCTTTCCATCCTTGCTTCTCACTACCATCCCATACGAAAAGAAACCCCCTTCTCTTATTCATCTTCACATACTGGGCTAGTGAAAAAAAGCACTGGGCTTACACTCCAGAAGACCTGGATTTAGTCCCCTTTTGTAATCCCTTACTAGCAGTGTGACCTAGTATAAATTATTTTCTAAGCTAAATTGTTTTTGTTTACGTGCATGCATCTGGTACAAAATTCAAAAATACAAAATACAAAATGTGTAAAAGCAAGCATCCCCCCCACAATGCCCATTCCTCTACCCAGAAGCAACATATTGTGAGAAGTTTCTAATTAATCTCTCTAGCTACAGTCTATGCATATGCAAATGCATATATATATACACACACACACATAAAATGTCTTGTTGGGATTGCATTGAATCTATAGATCATTGGGAAATTGATCAGTTGGAAATTGAATCAGTTGGGGAAGAACTGACATCTTGATAATATTGAGGCAATCTTTCTATCTATGTATTTGGGATATTTTCCCATTTATTTATATCTTTGATCTCTTTCATCAGATTTTTATAGTTTTTCTCGTAGATTTTATACATATTTTGTTAGCTTCATTTTTTTGGTGCTGATGTAAATGCATTGTATTTTACATTTCAAATCCCAGTTGTTCTCTGCTGGTATGTAAGAAATCAGTTCACTTTTATATATTAACCTTGTATGCAGAAACGCTGCCATAACCACTTATTCTTTACAGGAGTTTTTTGTTGTTAATTATTTGCATCTTCTACGTAGAAAATCTTCTCACCTGCAAAGAAAGACAATTTCATGTCGTCCTTCTAAATGTGTATACACTTTATTTCCTTTTCTTGTCTTATTGCATTAGGTAGGACATTCAGTGAGATGTTGAATGGGAGTAGTGAGAGGGGACATCCTTGCCTTGATCCTGATCTTAGTGAGAAAGCCTCTAGTTTCTCACTGTATTCATTTGCTAGGGCTGCTGTAAGAAAGTACCACAGACTGGGTGACTTAAACAACAGAAATTTATTTTCTCCCAATACTGAAGGCTAGAAATTTGAAATCAAGGTGTCAGAAGGGTTGGTTTCTTCTGAGGTCTCTCTCCTTGGCTTGTAGATGGCTGCCTTCTCCCTATGTCTTCTCATGACCTTCTCTCAGTACTTCTCTGTGTCCTAATTTCCTCTTTTTATGACACTAGTTGTATTAGACTGGGGCCCATCTTAATGACCTCAATTTAACATAATTATTTCTTTAACAACTCTATCCCCAAATACAGTCACATTCAGAAGTGCTAGGGATTAGGACTTGGCATGTGAATTTAGAGGAGACTCAGTTCAATCTATAACACTCATCATTAAGTATGATGTTAGTTTCTTTGTAAATGTTCTTCATCAAGTTGAGGAAATTCTCCTCTATTCCTAGTTTCCTGAGAGTATATATATACATATTGTTAAAAATAACATAAATGGCATCATCACATGATTTTTTGTTTGTTTGTTTGAGACGGACTTTCGCTCTTCTTGCCCAGGCTGAAGTGCAATGGCACGATCTCTGCCTGCCTCAGCCTCCCAAAGGGATGAGATTACAGGCATGAGCCACGGCGCCCAGCCGATTACATGCTCTTTTAAAAATGGAAATCTGGGCCAGTGCAGTGGCTTATGCCTGTAATCCAGCACTCTGGGTGGTTAAAATGGGAGAGTCACTTGAGCTCAGGAGTTTAAGACCAGCCTGGGCAACATGGCAAGACCCTATTCCTAGAAAAAATTTAAAAATTAACAGGGTGTGGTGGCATGTGCCTGTAGTCCCAGCTACTTGAGAGGCTGAGGCAGAAAGATCACTTGAGGCCGGAAGTTTGAGACTGCAGTGAGCTATGATCACACCACTGCACTCCCGCCTGGGCAACAGAGCAAGACCCTATCTCTAAATTTAAAAACCCATGAAAAACAGAAATCTGCTCTAATCACTCCCTTGTATAAAACTCTTCAGTATTTCTCATTTCTGTTAGAAAAAGCATGGCATCCTAATTACATCCTTCATGGCCCTGCATGCTCTGGCCTTTCCTTAACTCTCCAGTCTCATCTTGTTCAACTTTCCCCTTCCCTCTCCACTTGGAAACCTATGGTTTGAACGTGTCCCCTAAAATTTATGTTCGAAACCTCATCCCTAATGTGGCGGTATTGAATGATGTACATTTTAAGAGGTGATTGGATCATGAGGACTCTGCCTTCATGAATGGATTAATCAATTTGTAGATTAATGGGTTATCATGAGAGATGAACTGTTGTCTTTATAAAAGGAAGAAAGACCTGAGCTAGCCCATTAGCACACTTAGCTGCCCACCATGTGATGCCCTGTGCTACCTTGGGACTCTGCAGAGAGTCCCCACCAGCAAGAAGGCCCAGATGCACCACCTCAACCTTGGATGCCTCAGCCTTTGCAATTGTGAGACATAAATTCCTTTTTTAAAGTAAATTATCCAGTTGTAGGTAACAGGAAACAAACGAATATACTGAGCATCCTGACCTGCTTCTGCTTCCTCTGAAAGAAGGGCTTCTGTGTCACACAGACCAGATCATGGCCTCTCTGCTATATACTATGCATGCACGCTATTGATCATAGTTGTGGTTATGCTTTTAGGATTTTTTATTTAATGTCTTTCTTGCCCTCTATAGCAT
Source organism: Macaca thibetana thibetana (assembly GCF_024542745.1). Lineage (NCBI taxonomy): Eukaryota > Metazoa > Chordata > Mammalia > Primates > Cercopithecidae > Macaca > Macaca thibetana. The sequence continues at coordinate 112,543,873 of NC_065585.1, forward strand.
AAACAGCATGAGTCAGGGATCATGTCTGTTTCGGCCATCGCAATAACTTGGCAATTATGTGATAAATAAATCTATAAAGTTAAGCTAATTATGATTGACCTACTTATTTTATCAAGTTCTATAGCTATTGAATTCTTATTGTTCTCTACCTTCTGAATTCTGTTATGTGACTATGTTTGATGACATATTATGCAAATGAAAGATAGCAGGCTGGCCAGGTGTGGTGGCTCATGCCTGTAATCCCAGCACTTTGGGAGGCCAAGGCGGGTGGATCATTTGAGGTCAGGAGTTCAAAAGCAGCCTGGCCAACATGGTGAAACCCCATGTCTACTAAAAATATAAAAATTAACCAGGCGGTGGTGGTCCGCACCTGTAATCCCAGCTATTCAGGAGGCTGAGGCAGGAGAATCACTTGAGCCTGGATGGCAGAGGTTGCAGTGAGCCGAGATCGTGACACTGCACTCCAGTCTGGGTGACAGAGTGAGACCGTGTCTCAAAAAGAAAGAAAAGAAAGGTGGCAGGCCAGGCGTAGTGGCTGATGCCTGTAATCACAGCATTTTGGGAAGCCTAGGCAAGTGAACCATTTAAGCACAGGTGTTCGGGACCAGCCTGGGCAACATGGCAAAACTCTGTGTCTACAAAAAAATACAAAAATTAACCAGGCATGGTGGTGCACACCTATAGTCCCAGCTACTCAGGAGGCTGAGTTGGCGTGAAGCTTAAATGAGCTGTGATCGCACAACTGCACTCCAGCCTGGGCAGCAGAACAAGACCCTTTCTCCCTTCTACCCTTGAAGAAAAAATGAAGGAGACAAAGACAGACAGAAGGAAGGAAGGAAAGAAGGAAGGAAGGAAGGAAGGAAGGAAGGAAGGAAGGAAGGAAGGAAGGAAGGAAGGAAGGAGAGAGAAAGAAGGAAAGAAAGAAAAAGAAGGAAGGAAAGAAGGAAGAAAGAAAGAAAGAAAGAAAGAAAGAAAAGAAAGAAAGAAAAGAAAGAAAGAAAGAAAGAAAGAAAGAAAGAAAGAAAGAAAGAAAGAGAGAGAAAGAAAAAGAAGAAAGAAAAAGAAAGAGAGAGAGAGAGAAAGAGAGGAAGGAAGGAAGGAAGGAAGGAAGGAAGGAAGGAAGGAAGGAAGGAAGGAAGGAAGGAAGGAAGGAAGGAAGGAAAGGAATATTGTGGCCTGAATATACCTTGCGTTGGTGTGTTTCATTTCTACAATGTCACACGTTCTTCCCTACTGCCCCCTAATGTCCCAGCTTTATCTCAGGAGTCCCTCATCCTTACTCACTCTTCTCCAGCCACTTTGGCATTTTATTGTTTAATTTTTATTTTAATATAATAAAAATAAGACTTTATAGCTTGTTGTTTTTTTGTTTTTTTTTTTAAAGTCAGGTAGCATTGCAAGTTTCCCAAACTTAAAACAGCAGTTTCCAATTCACTCTACAGTCCTATTCCACTTTTCTGGTAGTTTACCTATGTAAAGAATTTTAGGTTAAAAACATTTTTCCCTGAAGATTTCAAGACATTTCTCCCCTGCTTTCTTGCTTGCAATGTTACTGCTTCTAAATCTGACACATTTCTGTTTCTTGATTCTTTCTAAACATTTTAGGGTTTTATCTTTGTTCCAGTGAGAAGGGTTCTGGGAAGACAGTAGCAGAAACATGGTTTCTGAATCTCCCCATATCCCCACATATAAACAGTCAGAATAATTATACAGTAAAGTCAAAAGCAAAAGTAGGTAACAAGATATCTCCATAAATCTGAGTGCACCAGGTGAGGACAAACTCCCAGCAGCTATAGGCCTGCATGGTGTCTGCGTTTATGCTGGAGCGCAGAGGGAAGCGGCAGGCGTCTAACAGGCCTCGAAACAAGAGAACCTCGGCAACCGACAGGTACTCCCTGGAAAGCACAGGGGACCCAATTTACAGCAGCTTCTGAAACTGGGAAAAGGTTTACAGGGCCTGCCCCTGTAAAGCAAACTGGACAGAACAAATATTAAAATCTTTCATTGAGAGCCGGGCGCAGTGGCTCACGCCCGTAATCCCAGCACTTTGGGAGGCCGAGGCAGGCAGATCACCCGAGGTCAGGAGTTCGAGACCAGCCTGGCCAACGTGGTGAAACTCTGTTTCTCCTAAAAATACAAAAATTAGCTGGACCTGGTGGTGGGCACCGGTAATCCCAGCTACTCAGGAGGCTGAGGCAGGCGAATCGATTGAACCCAGGGGGCAGAGGTTGCAGTGAGCTGAGATCACACTGCTGCACTCCAGCCTGGGCGAGAGTGAGACTCTGTCTCAAATAAATAAATAAATTAAATAAAATCTGTCATTCAGGAAATCTTGCCTAAAATTTAAAAAACACGGTCAGGTGCAGTCATTCACGCCTATAATCCCACCATTTTGGGAGACCAAGGCAGGAGGATTGCCTGAGCCTAGGAGTTTATAACCAGCCTGAGCAACATAGTGAGACCCTATCTCTACAAAAATAAAAAAAAAATAGCAGAGTGCAATAGCACACACCTGTGGTTCCAGCTACTTGGAAGGCTGAGGCAGGAAGATTGCTTGAGCCTAGGAGGTGAAGGTGACAGTGAGCTGTAATCATGCCACTGTACTCTAGCCTGGGCGACAAAGCCAGACCCATGTCCAAAAATAATTTTAATTAAGCTAAATTTTAAAACAATTTAAAACTACGTGTTGAAAGAGCACACCATGTTCCTAACTCTATCAACCTGAGACTCACCAACACCAAGACACATTCTTTAAAAATTAACAGACTTTAAGAAAAAATTATTTGGACATCGAGGCAAAAAACAACAAGAGACAGAAAGGAAAGAAAATTAAATGACCATCTAACTTCTGTCAGCAATGGTTTATACCGAAAGAAAATGGAATAACGTGTTTAAAATACTCAAGGAAAGAAAATGTGAGTCAAATAAATTTTTTTACAATAAAGCTGATTTTTTAAGTATAAAGGAATATAGGCAAACTATTATTAACACATAAAGATTTGGAGTTTCTTGCATGTTATTCTCATGGGCCCTTCCTGTAGAATCTACTAAAGAACAAGCTTCAAACACCCAACATAACTAGAAAGACAGAGAGGACTGTGAGGACTCAAACATCCTGGTGTTACACTTCAAGTAGGACTCCTCATTCATTATCCTAGAAACTTAGAGGATGGTTTCAATCTTGAAACTCAGTAGTTCAGAACATTTTTGTATTATTCATTTGAAACTTGCCCTTTTGTTGTTGTTGTTGTTCTCTTTCTGAAACTCCTAAATGTCAGTCCCAACATTACTGTTGGGATGCCAAGGGCAAGCCTCAGGTTGTGGCCTGGGCCTCTGACTCATTGGCTGTGAATCAGGGTTCCTATGACTCCCTCCTCAGGCTCAATTAGTTTGCTAGAGCAGATCATAGAACTAAGGAAAACACTTTACTTGCATTTATCAGTTTATTTTATTTAATTTATTTTATTTTTTGAGACGGAGTCCCACTGTGTTGCCCAGGCTGGAGTGCAATGGCGCAATCTCAGCTCACTGCAACCTCTGCCTCCTGGGTTCAAGCGATTCTTCTGCCTCAGCCTACCAAGAAGCTGGGTCTACAGGCACCCACCACCATGCCCAGCTAATTTTTTTTTTTTTTTTTTGAATTTTTAGTAGAGATGGTGTTTCACCATGTTGGCCAGCCTGGTCTCGAACTCCTGACCTCAGGTAATCCACACAACCTAGCCTCCCAAAGTGCTGGGATTACAGGTGTGAGCTACTGCGCCCCGCCCATTTATCAGTTTATTATAAAGGGTATTTCAAAGGATACAGAGAAACAGCTAGATGGAAGAGATGCACAGGGCAAGGTGTGCAGGAAGGACTGAGGAGCTTCCATGCCCTCTCTGGGTGCATCATCCTCCAAAAACCCCCATGTCTTTAGCTATCCAGAAGGTCACTAAACCCAGGCCTTTTGGGTGTTTTAGGAGGCGTCATTATGTTGGCAGGACTAATTACAACATCGACTGTTAAGCATTTCTCCCTTCTCTGGAGGTCGGGGGTGAGACTGCAAGTTCCAACCTTCTAATCACATGGTTGGTTCCCCTAGCAACCAGCCGCCATCCTGAGAGTATGCAGGAGTCTGCCAAGGGTCACATTTTAGACCAAAATATGCTCCCGTCATCTAGGAAATTCCAAGAAATATAGGAGCTCTGTGTCAGACACTCCTGTCACCTCCTATCACTCAGGGAATGACAAAGATGTTAGAAGCTCTGTGTCAGGAACTGGGGATCAAAGACCAAATATTAAAACCAAATATTCTCCTAGCATCCCTATCTACAAGGGTTTTAGGAACTGTATATCAGAAAACAAGGACAAAGACCAAATATATATTTCACAATGTCAGGGTAGTATTACAAGATTTTTCATTGTATAGTTACTTGTGTATTTCTTTTGTATATACCTTTCATGAAGGCAGAAATACAGTCATTCACTTGTATATCTTCAGGCACTCACACAGGGCCTTGCATATAGTAAATCCTCCATTCATTCATTCATTCATTTATTATTTTGAAATGTCTTCCTTCATTTTCTTTAATTCTACCCATCCTTGATGGTATAACTACAAAGCATTTCCTAATTATTCTAACTATGTTACTGATGACCTGGACATGTAATATTATAATTACTTTTTATGAGTACATAATTTGTCACTCCAACTCCACTGTAAGGTCTTGGGATTTCATTCACTCATTCACTCGTCCACAAACATTTGGTAAAAACCACCTATGTAAACTGTAATACCAGCTACTGTTAGAGAGACAAGGATACATGATACATGTCTCTATATCCCAAACTCTGCCACTTGAGTTAAAGAGATAGCACAAATTGTAGTATAATATATAATGTGATAAATGTTGTGGAAGAGGTAGAATGTGCAAGAAAGAAAATTTAGCTGGAGAGACCAGGAAAGCCTTTGTAAAGGAGGTAGACTTTAAACTTCTATTCCACCATAGCATCTATCATGGGGGAACAAATGTTTGTTGGTGGTGATGGTAATAGCTCCTTCAAGGGTTAGCAATAATTTATCGGCACTGTGGTTAAGTTGTCTTCTCTGTCATAAGCCTTGGGAGGCAGTCAGAGCAGAGGCAACATAATTCTCCCACCTCATCTCTACTTGGGGAAAGATCAGTGACTCTGGGGTCTTCTGTGTATTTTTTTTTTTTTTTTTTTTTTTTTTTTTTGAGACAGGGTCTCACTCTGTCACCCAGGCTGGAGTACAGTGGCATGATCACGGCTCACTGCAGCGTCAACCCCCCAGGCTCAGGTGATCCTTCCCATCTCAGCCTCCTGAGTATCTGGGACTACAGGCATGCACCACAAAGCCCCATCTTATTTTTGCATTTTGTAATTTTGGTACAGATGAGATTCCACCATGTTGCCACGGCTGGTCTCAAACTCCTGGGCTCAAGCAATCCGCCCACCTTGGCATCCCAAACTGCTGAGATCACAGGCATGAGCCACCACACCTGGTCTTGTGTCTGTAACGTCTTTTCTTTTCTTTTTTTTCTCTTCTCTTCTCTTCTTTTCTTTCTTTTCCTTCTTTCTCTCCTTCCTTCCTTCCTTCTTTCTTTCTTTCTTTTTTTTTTTTGAGATGGAGTCTCACTCTGTCACCCAGGCTGGAGTGCAATGGTGCAATCTTGGCTCACTGCAACCTCCACCTCCTGGGTTCAAGTAATTCTCCTGCTTCATCCTCCCGAGTAGCTGGGACCACAGGCACGCGTCACCATGCATGGCTAAATTTTTGTATTTTTTTAGTAGAGAGGGAGTTTCACCATATTGGCCAGGCTGGTCTCGAACTGCTGACCTCGTGATCTGCCTGCCTTGGACTCCCAAAGTGCTGGAATTACAAGAGTGAGCCACCGCGCCCGGACTTTTTTTTTTTTTTTTTTTTTTGGCAAAGTCTCACTCTCTTACCCAAGCTGGAGGGCAGTGGCACGGTCTTGGCTCAGTGCAACCTCCCCCTCCAAGGTTCATGCGATTTTCCCACCTCAGCCTCTGGAGTAGCTGGAACTACAGGTGCATGCCACCATGCCCAGCTAATTTTTGTCTGTATTTTTTAACTACTGTTTTATAAAGTATTCCTGAGGCTGCAGCAAGGCATCCTCTAAGCAGCTTACTCTGTACCTTTTCTGAACCTGTATGTACCTCTATTTTTGCATGCATACAAAAATACAGTGTATGTGTTATTAATTCATAAGCTCCAGGGAAAGGACCATGTACTATTCACCATGATATGTCTCTCTCTAATGAAATGCCTGGCAGATCATAGGTGTGCAGCGTACGTTTGCTGAGTAAGTGCAGATCACTTATCCAACTGTGTCTTAATACAAAAGTTATTTCTTATTCTGGATAATTTCTAAGAGTTGACTTTTGGTTTTGTTGTTTTTTTACAAAACTTTGGTTATATGTATGGTCATCTGGGGTATCTATAAATCAGGCCTTAAGCTAGATGGGTGCTCATAAATTCTCAGATCTGTATCCACTGTTCTGTTAATATTTGCTTTGTGTTTCTGTAAATAAGCATGATGTGACAATTCATCCACTGTGAAGCAAAGGACAGAATTGCTACACCCTTCCTTTATACCACTGATATTGACAGGTGGACACATTAATCATGATGGCAATAAATACCAGGGAATACAAGCATGGGCCCAGAAGAAGGCTGCCAGCGCTGAGGAGTCACAAAACACACACACACACACACACACACACACACACACGCACACGAAAGACTCCTTATCACCTCCAATTCCAAAAGTGCGAGGCAAAGATCTACTGGCTTGATGCTGCTGTTGTCCATATGTCTCTCATTTGTTCTCCCCCTTCACCCAGAGGACCAACTGCTCAATTAATTAGGGAAGTCTCTTGGAAGAGCTGACAGATGCACCACTATGATAATCACCCTCTTTGGTCATGGTAGTGGAAATTTTGGGGTTCTCCTCTCAGATCCCTTTGGATTCTTTTTACCATTTCTAAGGACACTCCCCCCAGCTTCTGTGTCCTTTTGCTTTTGACGGCCCACTCCTGTGATTCTCTTTAGAGCACTGCCCAAGGACTGCAAAAGCTGATTTGTCCACACTTACAGAGAGACAGTAGTGCCTGGGAGGTTACCACTCCCTGGAGGGGCCTATAGCCAATGACTGGTGTGGTATGAGAGTGTGTGTGTGTGTGTGTGTGTGTGTAAGCCCATCTTCCTAGTCTTGAGATGGTTGACCTTCAAAGGTAATTTTCACACCAGTGGTTCCAACAGGGACATGCTGACGCTGAGGCTTTGCCCCTGATTACACACTTGCTTCATTTCTTCCACTTGCATGTCCTGCTTCCCCATTTTCTTATGGGTTTCTCCTGGGAGCACCTCAAAATTAAATCATCTACTCACAAATCCTTATCTCAGTGTCTGCTTTTGGGGAACTGAGCCTCAGGCAATTGATTCTAACAGGGGCCCTAGGAAGCTGATTCTGGCATGGACTTCTGGAGCTGGGCCACTTGCCTGCTATATGGCAACTGGGACTCCCTCCTTGGTGGCTAAGTGGAGGGTTGATAGCCCCTGCCACATCGTAGAACTGCAAACACTTTCACTGTGGTGAAATGGAATGTGACACAGAAGGACAAGAGGCACTGGTGCCTATAATGTCTCTGTTGTTTGAGGAGTATGAGGGAAATGGTGACTGAAAGAACTGTGAAATTAGTTGATTGTTTCTGGGCATCTGATCTGGTTTTGTATCCCCACCCAAATCTCATCTTGAAATGCAATCTGAATTGTAATTCCTACGTATTGGGGAAGGGACCTGTGGGAGGTGATTAGATCATGGGGGCAGTCCCCCCAAACCATGCTGCTCTCATGATAATGAGTGAGTCTCACAAGATCTATGGTTTTATAAGCTTCTGGCATTTCCCCCTGCTGACACTTCTCTCTCATGCCGCCACGTGAAGAAGGACGTGTTTGCTTCCCCTTCCACCATGGTTGTAGGTTTCCTGAGACCTCCCCAGCCATGTTGAACTGTGAGTCAATTAAATCTCTTTCCTTTATAAATTACCCAGTCTCAGGTACGTCTTTTTTAGCAGTGTGAGAATGGACAAATACAGTATTGCTGAGGCATTGAGGAGAAAATGATAGCCTCAGCTTTGAAAGTCAGAAGGGCTCTGAAACACCACGTAAAGACACATTCATTTCCAGAAACCAGAAGACACAGTGTGCTGAAGACCAGACCCTGAATCGTAGGAGCAACAGAACTTCAGAGAAGGCTGAATTTGCAGCCTCATCAAGCCATAAGCAAGGCCTTGTCAGGGAAGGAGTGTGAACTTGAGATTTGGGATGACAATATCCAGGTGAATGCACTTGAGAACCTTGGAACCATCTGGGTCTGCAGAAGGGACCACTTCCCCTTGCTAGAGGATAGAGACACTGCCCCCCACCCCCACCCTTCCCATTGCTTGCCTGGAGACTATCTAGAGGCCTCAAATGAGGCAGATGACTTGTGCTCCTTAAGACAATACTTACCCTCCTCAAGTTCAGCAGCCCCCTCCCCTCCTGGCCACTAGACCAATAAGGCGGCATGATTCTCACTCTGGCCTGTTTGGGGCAGTGCTGGCCCTGCCAGGAAAAGAAAGGGAGTGGTACCCAAAGGAGCCTCAAGGCTTGGCAGATATGTCTGGGAGTGGGTCTTGAGGGTGCTAGAACAAGTTGGGGGCAGTCTGCTAAGCTGGATAAAGGAGATTTTTAATATGAGGACATTATCCTGTCACTTGGGATTCATGTCCAATCTCTCAGCAAAGTGATAAGAGTGGAATTTTAAAAGCTTGGAGACTAGGCACAGTGGCTCGTGCCTGTAATCCCAGTGCTTTGGGAGGCCGAGGTAGGAGGATCACTTGAGGCCAGCAGTTCAAGACCAGCCTAGGAAACAAAGTGAGAACTCATCTCTCCAAAAAAAAAAAAAAAAAGTTTTGAAATTAGTCTGGCATGGTAGCACATGTCTGTAGTCCCAGCTACTCGGGAGGCTGAGATGGGAGGATCGCTTGAGCCCAGGAGGTTGAGGCTGCAGTGAACGGTGAGTGTACCACTGCACTCAAGCCTGGATGTCCGAGCAAGACCCTGTCTCTAAAAATTACATAAATAAATAAAAAGGTCCAGAGAAGAGAACCTATCAGAATGAGTTTATTTAAGATGCATGGACCCACCAGCTGTCTTTGTTCCTTGCAAGGGCCCAGAGCACTCTCCAGTCACTTATACCATAAGGAATGTGCTAATGAGAGGGGCACCACACTCTTGAGACACTCAGTTGTGGGGCCCTCCATTGCCTAGAGCTGATAGTTATGAAACTCTTCTCCCTAATGGGGATAAGACTGTGGAATAATAGATGCCAACTGGTAGCTCTTAACCACCAGAGACAAGGTGAACTTAGTTATCATATTGGTGGACAAGACTGGAATCGTTCATGGATGGGCCAGTTCATTGGCATGAACCACAAATGGACTGGGCTGCACTATAGTTTCATGCAGGAGTGGTTCTGAACGACAGTGATGAAGGAAAATCCTCCCAGTGGGCTGAGTTTCATGCAGTTCATCCTATTATGCACTCCGTGTGGAGGAAGATTAAGTGTTCTGGAAAAAGGATATCAAAGTCTCTTGGGCAGAGAGATACCGTGTTGCAGAAAAGGGCAGTAGAAAGAGTCTACTCCAGCATGGAGGAATAGTTTCATATTGACATTGTTTAGAATTGCCACTGCTCAGTAATAATAACACGCTAGCTGACTTGTATGCATTTTTATTATTTGTAAATTCTCTGCAGACAATACACACCTTTCTTGCCTGCACAAGAGTGGACCACTTCCATCACCATCCCCCTGGCTCGCCGCTTGCTCATAAGCTCTGGTGAATAATTAACTTGGTTAGTGAGAGGGCTGGAAGAAGCAAGACTGGGAACATGAAAGTTTGGAGGCCTATCAGAGTAGGCTCAAAGTGTGAGGATATTTGCATGCCCGATGAACGCCCACCAGTGTGGATCAGTTACATAAGAGGCATTAAACAACTCAGGGCTTCCCCAGACAACCTGTATTCCTGACCACCTGTGCCTGAACAAAGATAGACTCCCCTCTTCAATGCTGATTTAGCTATTGTTGCTGCTAAATGTCTTGTCTATCCGTGGCAGACACTGACACATCTCTTAATATAATATGATGCTTTCCCTTAAGGAGACTAGCCAGCCCCATTGTGGCAAGTAGATCACCCCAGATTCCTTCTACCCTGAAAAGGGCAGTGATTGATCTTAACTAAGATTGACAGTTCTCTGGATCTGACTTCCTTGCCCGTAATACCACAGGATCCCACCTAACAGAGCTACAGACCAAGGAACTCACCTAACAGTGAAGGAGTCACAGCATGGGCCCATGACCACAAGATCCATTGATCATACCACAGACTACATCATCCAAGTATGGCTGGCTGAGAGCACTGGAATGCTCTTAAAGATGCAACTATGGGACTGGGTGCTGTGGCTCACACCCATAATTCCAGCATTTTGGGAGGCCAAGGCAGGAAGATCGCTTGAGCCCAGGACTTTAAGACCAACCTGGGCAAGATAGCGGGACCCCATCTCTACAAAAGAATGAAAAAAAATAGCCAGGCATGGTGATGCACGGGCCTGTAGTCCCAACTACCAGGGAGACTGAGGTGAGAGGATCACTTGAGCCCAGGAGATTGAGGCTGCAGTCAGCTGTGATTGTACCACCTCACTCCAGCCTGGGAGAGAGCAAGACCCTCTCTCAAAAACAAACAAACAAACAAGCAAAAACAAAAGATGCAACTATGGCACTAGCTAGGAGATGATTGGCAAGATCAGGGTTCTATTTTTCAGAAAATGGTATATACTTTAAACTAGTGGCCAGTATATTATATTATGCCCCATAGGTAGAGCAGAGGGGCCCAGAAACCAAAGAGTGAACATAGAAGTAGTACTGCTATCAGTTTTCAGTGAACCCCCTGGGGAATTTATCTTTCTTGTCTCTACAAGTTTAGATTCTGTGAGTCTAGATATCCTAGTTGCCAAGAGTGGGAATGTTTCCACCAGAGGACACCATAAGAGTCCTAATAAACTTAAAGCTGTGGCTGCCACATGGTCATATAGGGTTTGCTATGGTTTGAGTGTTTGTTCTCTCTAAAACTCATGCTGAATTTGGTTGCCCTTGTGATGGTGTTGGAGGTGGAACCTTTGGGAAGTGATTGGGTCATAAGAGTTCCATGCTTACGGTGGGATTAATGCTGTCATAAAAGGACAAATTCAGTCCCCTTTTGGCCTCTCAGCCCTTCAACCTTCTGCCATGTGATGACACAACAAGAAAACTTTTGTCAGATGCTGGTACCTTGATCTTGGACTTCCCAGAATCCAGAACTGTGAGAAAATAAATTTCTATTTATTATAAAGTATAGTCTCAGGTATTCTGTTATAGCAACGCAAAACATAGTGAGACTGAGTTCCTCTTGTAATTACTAACCTAGCAGTGAATAATCTAGCAATCAACGCTATTCATCTTAAGGAGATCAAGCTGCTGCTAGAGTGAGGCAAGAGGAATATCTCTGGGACTCAAAGGACCCATTGGGGCATTTCCTGGTGCTCCTATGCGAAATCTTAACTGTAAGTGGGCAGTTGCAGCAAAAATGGCCTGGTAAAGTTCTGGTAATCATGTGCTCAGACCCTGTGGTTCACCTCATCAGATAAGGCACCAAGACCAGCAGAAATACTCATAGTATGAAAGAATCTAGAATGAGTGGAAGAAGAGCGATGATGAATAACAGTTATGACCCAAAACCAGCTTCAACATTGGGAGCTTCAGCTGATCTCACCAATATCCCTCTGGTAAGTTTCCCGCCCCTTGCAGAAATGTGATGAGCAGCCACCATCATGAAGGGCTTCTAACAGGATGGAATGAACTTAAGTGAAACTCAAGTAGGTCCATTAGAATGAGTGACTGGTAGTGATTATTGCTGGTGGTGATTTACCCAAATCCCTTACAATTCCTTTTTCTTTTCTTTTTCTTTTTTTTCTTTTTTCTTTTTTTTTTTTTTTTTTTTTTTTTTTTTTTTTTTTTTTTTTTTTTTTTTTTTGAGACATGATCTCGCTGGAGTGCAGTGGTATGATCAGGGCTCACCATAGCCTCAACCTCCTGGGCTCAAAAAACCCTCCTGCCTCAGCCTCTCAAGTAGCTGGGACTGCAGGTTTACACATTTACACCTGGCCAACTTTTGTATTTTTTCATAGAGATGGGGTTTTGTTGCTGCCCGGCTGGTCTTGAACTCCTGGGCTGAAGCAATCTGCCTGCCTCAGCCTCCCAAAGTGCTGGGATTACAGGCATGAGCCACCTCGCCTGGCACCCTATGATTCCTTAATTCTGTGTGCTCCTCTCTCATTTTCTGTATTCTTTTGTTCTTAATGGCTTATGCCTGCAACTTTCTTAATACAACTGCCTGACAGCTATGGAGCCACTGCCCATTGGAAAGCCCAATGTGCCTGGGAGTTTACATCCCAGGAGAAGCCCTTAACCAGTGACAGACTGGTGAAAGAACGTGAAAGTCAACCTTGCCTCGAGTTTCCACAAATTCTTAGAGCTCCCTATGGGATCATGCTGAGGCTAGCAATATATTTGTGGTAGGCAGAATTCTAAGATGGCAGCCAATGAATGACCCACACCCTTGTATGATCCCCTTCCCTTGAGTGTATGCAGGACCTGTGAATAGGATGAAATACCACTCCTGTGATTATGTTGCAGTATATGGAAAGAGGGAAAAGATTTTGCAGATGTAATTAAGGTCCCTAATCAGTTGACTTTCAGTTCATAAAAAAGGAAACCATCTTGAGCAGGCCTGACCTGCTCAAATGAGTCTTTCAAAGAAGGCTCAGGCCTTTCCTGAGATTAAAGAGATAATCTTTTGCCTGCCTTGAAGAAACAAGTCACTGTGAGTTCTACAGCTGCAAGGAAATGAATTCTACCAACAGTCATGTGAGCTTAGAAGAGGACCTCTAGCCTCTTGATGACACCTTGATTACAGCCTTGTGAGACCCCATGTGGAGAACTCAGTTACACTGTGCCTGGACTTCTGACCTTCAGAAACTGTGACTTAATACACCATTATGTCAACCACTAAGTTTGTAGTGCACAGCAATAAGAAATTAACATAGTACCTGAATTCTTGCCTTTTCTCGGCTTTCCTTTCCCTGTCCTGTATCCACCACTCCCTCACCAGTTTCTCCTGGAAGCATTTCTTTAATAAATCACTTACACATGAATCCCTGACACAGGATGTGCTGCTAGGAGCTCAAACCTATAACAGTCACCTCCCTTCTCAAGTATATCTTCAGCCACTGCTCAAAAATAGCCTCATCTCATTTTCCTCTCTCCATTCCTTTAATTTAGTTTTTGTCCTCAAATGCTCTCTTCTTGAAAAGTGTAGCTTTGGAAGTACAGTTAGCTAAGGTCACTTGCTGCCTCATTTAGAATCTGTACAAAAGAAGGACATGACAGTGGAGAACTCTGTCCAAGTTCCCTCTCTTGGCAAAGAGTTCTAAGGTTGAATTGAAAACAGGCCCATCTAAACCAGGCACAGTGGTGTCTACCTGTAGTCCCAGCTGCTTGGGAGGCTGAGGTGGGAGGATTGCTTAAGACTAGGAGTTGCAGACCAGTCTGGGCAACATAGTGAGACCCCATCTCTAAAAAAAAAAAGAAAAGAAAAAGAAAACAAACCAATCTAGTCTGTCCCAAGGGCAAAGGCAGAGTTCCATTTGATAACAATATGAGGTATAGGAGGTAGACATCAGAATTGTGTCCAGGGAAATTTTTAGTTTGGGCTGCGTTTTATATCCGAAATGGGACATCACATCAGTGATACTTGTGGCAAAAATCAGAATTCAAGTAACTGAGCAAAGGAGAAGGCAGACACCAATGAAAGGGAGCTTAAGGAACACCCCATCAGAATTGGCCAAGCAAAAGGAAGTAATATGAGTCAGGCATGATGACTCATGCCTGTAATCCCAGCATTTTGGGAGTCCAAGGCTGGAGGATCACTTGAGTTCAAGACCAGCCTGGGCAACATGGCCAAAACCCGCCTCTACAAAAAACACAAAACTTAACTGGGCTTAGCGGCATGTGCCTATACTCTCAGCTACTCAGGAGGCTGAGGTGGGAGGATCACTTAAGGCTGGGAGCTTGAGGCTATAGTGACCTGTGTTCTCGTCGCTGCACTCTATCTCAGCAATAACAACAACAAACAGGAAGTAGTCTGAGTAAATTACATTTGTAGTAGAAGCCAATTTTCTGAAGTTGGTTTTTACCCACTCCTGGCACATCCTGTGTGGGTTAGTTTGATTCATTAAAAGGAGCCAGAATAGGATAAAAAGAAAAACACAGTTGACCTGACTTTTTCTGACTTCTTTTTCTAGTCCAGTTTCCAGCTCAACATTGGAGTTCCTTCAATAGCATCCCTCACAGATCTTCAAACAACTAATTCAATATTGAAGTAATGAAATATTCATTTTGGGACACCTCTGATTAGCAGAACCCTATTCTCCATAGTGAGCCAAGTCAGCCTCCTATGACTGCCATTTAGTCCTCATTCCAGTCTTTGAAATGGTTGCAGAGAAGTCCATTCCCTCTTCCACTTGCCAAGTGGCAGTCATTGCTTACTCAGGTCCTACCCTCTGCTGACTCAGCCTTGCCCATTTCTGAAACCCATGAAAACGCAGTCTGGCAAGAAATGGGATGCTCTCCCCACTCATGAGCGGACTTTGGAAATGATAAACCAGAGGTGAAGAGAGCCCTGGATGTCTATGTGAGCACTGAGCAGCAGCCTGCCCATGTCCCTTGCCATGTCCCAGCAAACAGACAGCAGACACACTCACACACTGACTGCTCCCTGGATAGCCAGTCTATCTGATTGGTCTACTGAGGTTCTCTGTCTCCATGCAGCTTCCCCACTGGAAATGAAGCTTGATGCTGTTCCCAGCTTGGTAGACTACAATCCAAATTTCCTTCACCAAGTCTATTCCACCCTCTTCCCTTTAGGACTGTTTGTATTCTTTGCAATGGTTCTATTTGACAGTCCTCCTTGACTGACAATCCTGGAAACCTCCCTGAGCTGAGAGTCACTGCTGCCCAGACATCCTGCCATGATGCCATGCCCATTGCTCTCAGAATCAAATTTTCCCCTTAGGGTGTACTGCGAATGTAGATTCACCTGGAGGTACCACATCCCTGTGGACTTGCTGCTGTGTCTGCACACCTTTTCCCCAAGGGGAGTTAATGCACCTGCTGGGTCCTCCACAGCACTGCGCTGTCAGCCCCTGGGTCATGGATCCCACTAGTTGAAATGTTCCAGCGTGCCATGCACCTCCGACTGTGAGTTATGACCTAGGAGTGAGAGGAAGTTAGAACTTGAAGGAATCTTAAAGATCATCTTATCCAGGGTTTTCAACTCATTCTCTGAATCACATACCTCAAGGAAAAATACAAACCATAGTGGGGCATACTGAAACCAGTGAGTTAAAGAAACTATTGACAAACAGAAATTCTTGAGTTTACAGGACAGTAGAAATTGTTGAGTGCAGAGGATGGCAAAAACAAAACCATTTACTACAACGCCAAAACCCACTCTGCTTGTGAGATTTTAAAAACTGGCTGAAATTGGTTGGAACCAATATGGCCAACTAGAGTCTGTACAGAATGAGCTTGCTGATGTCACAGCCCAAATTTCCATCACATATTTCGTGCTAACTCCTCCCAAATTTGCATATATGATCCATGAGGCAGCATGAAGAGATAACTGCATGCCTGAAGACTTTCCTGACCTCTTCCCTTTCCTTCCACCAATCGCCTACGAATCCCCAAATGCACCCCTAAACCTTTTCTTTTCTTTTCTTGTTTTTTTCTGTTGTTGTTGTTGTTGTTGTTGTTTTGTTTTTTTGAGACAGAGTCTCGCTCTGTCACCAGGATGGAGTGCAGTGGCACAATCTCAGCTCACTGCAACCTCCTCCTCCTGGGTTCAAGTGATTCTCCTGCCTCAGCCTCCTGAGTAACTGGGATTACATCCATGCACCACCACACCCAGCTAATTTTTGTATTTCTAGTAGAAATGGGGTTTCAACATGTTGGCCAGGATGGTCTCAATCTCCTGACCTCATGATCCACCCACCTCGGCCTCCCAAAGTGCTGGGATTACAGGCTTGAGCCACGGCACCCAGCCTAAACCTTTTCTAATAATATTACTATCTTCAAGTTATCACAGGGAGATAGATCCAAGCTAGACTCCTGTTTCTTTGCTGGTCACCCTGCAATAAAAAGCTTTTATTTTCTCAAAACCCTGGCGTCATAGTACTGGCTTCTAGCACATCTGGCAGCAAGTGCTTTTGCTCAGTAGCAATGTCTTCTTTTCATAGACAAGGAAACAAACCCAGAGGCTAAGTGCCCTGCCAAAAGTCTTACGGCAAGTTTTGATTAAAAACTAATTACAAGACACACAGTAGCATTTTGGGTGTCATTACTAGTAACATTCATTTGGATCTTTTTTCTATCAACTTATACAAGGAAAACAATGCAAATATATACAGACACTAGGGCATTTTGGCAATTTGGTTTTAAACCAGTGTTATAAGCTGTTTTTTTGTTTGTTTGTTTAGATGGAGCCTTGCTCTGTCACCTAGGCTGGAGTGCAGTGGCATAATCTCGGCTCACTGCAACCCCTGCCTCCTGGGTTCAAGCAATTTCTCCTGCCTCAGCCTCCCGAGTAGCTGGGATTACAGCCACACACCACTACACTTGGTCAATTTTTGGTATTTCTAGTAGAGACGGGGTTTTACCATGGTAGCCAGGCTGGTCTCAAACTCCTGACCTCAGGTGATCCACCACCCGCCTTGGCCTCCCAAAGTGTTGGGATTACAGGTGTGAGACACTGCACCAGGACTGAACTGTATTTTTCTTAATCAGTCTTTTTCGAAGAACAAAATCACATTGTACTACATTTTCCTCATGTTCTTATCTAAAGAGCATAAGATTCTATTTTAATTAAAGCTAGAGATACAGAATGACCAGAAATGACTGAGAGAGAGCAGGACTGAGACTGAAAGATAGAGGTGAGACTGGAAAGTTGAGCAGAATTCCTTGAAAGAAGATAGCAGGAGATCTCGGTTGAATGCAAAGAGGGTCTTAAGGAAAATGCAAGAGCACCGATTAGCCTGCAAGGGCTGCCGTAACAAAATATCACAGACTGGGCGGCTTCAACAACAGAAATTTATTTTCTCGCAATTCTGGGATCTGGAAGCCCAGGATCAAGGTGCCTGCAGGGCTGGTTTCCACTGAGGCCTCTTTCTGGCTCCCAGATGACCACCTTCTTCCTGTGTCCTCACATGGCCTTTCCTCTGTGCTTGCAAGGAGAGAGCTCCAGTGTGTAGAGTGCAGTGGCATGATCGTGGTTCACTCACTGCAGCCTCAAATTCCTGGGCTCAAGTGATCCTGCTGCCTCAGTCTCCCGAGTGGCTGAGACTACAGGAGCATGCCACCACATCCGGCTAATTCTTTTGTGTTTTGTAGAGATAAGGTATCACTGTGTTACTTATGCTGGTCTTGAACTCCTGGACTCAAGCAATCCTCCAGCCTCAGCCTCCCAAAGTACTGGGATTACAGGTGTGAGCCACTATGCCTGGTATTTTCCTCTTCTTATAAGGACACCAGTGCTATCAGATTAGGGTCCCGCTCTTATGATCTTATTTAACCTTCTTTATCTCGTTGAAGGCCCTATCTCCAAATACAGTGGCATTTGGGGTTAGGGCTTCAACATATGAATTAGCAGGGGCGATTCAGTCCACAGCAGGCACTCTTTCTGCTTTTGTCAACATTATGCACTAGCCTCACTTCTTTTCTTGAAAGTTGTCTTCTGCGCTCATAGGAGAGAGGCAAAAAAGAATTAGTGTTTGCCAGGGCAAGAACTGTGCCACTATGATACAGCATACATTGTACGAGTACTGGGCTTAGCAGCCTCCAGGGAGCATGCAGTGCCTGAATTCACCTCCTATTCCATTTAAAATGCAATATAGAGGCCTTGGCCACTCTTCATCTTCTTGTGACAACTTGCTCTGCATTTGACCAAATCAATTATTAACAAACTCCCAACCTTACTCATAATTTTGATCAGGCTTTGCTGTCACTGGATAAATTGGTTTTATTTTCTTTTTTGGCAATACTGCAGTTTTGCTACATAGAGTTACATTGACAGCATATATATTAAAACCAGACCGACAGATTGTTGATATCTGATACAAAAGAAAAATGATAATATTATGAAGGCCACTTGTAAATGCCAGATTAAATTTCTCCTTTGGACACTAAAGTTTATAGCAATAATTATGTTCGTTAATTTTATCAAGCTATTTATATAGAATATTCTTCTTTTTTATTAAAAAGTTTAGTGGTGAAGGGTGGCAGAACATGCCACTCCAAAATATGCCACTTTTGGCCAGGTGTGGTGGCTCACACCTGTAATCCCAGCACTTTGGGAGGGAGGCAGGTGGATCACCTGAGGTTAGGAGTTCAAGGCCAGCCTGGCCAACAGGGTGAAACCCCGTCTCTACTAAAAATACAAAAATTAGCCAGTCATGGTGACGTGAGCCTGTAGTCCCAGGTACTTGGGAGGCTGAGGCAGGAGATTTGCTTGAACCCGGGAGGCAGAGGTTACAATGAGCCAAGATCGCGCCACTGTACTCCAGCCTGGGCAACAAAATGAGACTGTGTCTTAAAAAAAAAAAAAAAAAAAAAAAAAAAGCCACTTTGGCATAAGAATTATTTTGAGCTGAAGGCACATGAAAAGTAGCAGATATAAAAGGGGCACTCTGAGGTCACTCTTTTTTTTCTGTACAGGAGAAAAAAAAATTTCTTATCACCAGGGGCAGAGAGTCAAGGCTGACAAAACTCTGTATAAACAGATCTTGTTAAAATAACTCTTGTCTGGCCGGGTGCGGTGGCTCACGCCTGTAATCCCAGCACTTTGGGAGGCCGAGGCGGGTGGATCATGAGATCAGGAGATTGAGACCATCCTGGCTAACACGGTGAAACCCTGTCTCTACTAGAAATACAAAAAAAATTAGCCAGGCATGGTGGCGGGCACCTGTAGCCCAGCTACTTGGGAGGTTGAGGCAGGAGAACGGCGTGAACCCAGGAGGCAGAGCTTGCAGTGAGCCGAGATGGCACCACTGCACTCCAGTCTGGGCGACAGAGCGAGACTCTGACTCAAAATAAATAAATAAATAAATAAATAAATAAATAAATAAATAATAAATAACTCTTGTTTTATTTTGCCTTTCCATACATTTTAGTTACTTACTCACAATTGCCACTCTTTGTTCAACCTACGATACAAGTATTTGGGATCTGCCTCTTCTTTGGTTGCTAATTTTCTTGTGGGAACTTCCATGTACATGTAAAATAAAATCTGTATGCTTTTCTTTTGTTAATCTGTCTTATGACAACTGAATTTTCAGGCCTAACCTGAGACTCTAAGAGGGCAGAAGTAAAGTTTTGCCTCCCTGCAGTTGGAAAGATAATACATGATGTTGAAAAAAACTTTCTGGGTGACATCAGCAATGTGGCAGAATAGGAAGCTCCTGATTCTCCCTCCACCCACAGACACACCAAATAAACATCTATTGATGGGTTAACTCCTTCTGGGAGAAAGTTGGAGACCAGTTGAGAGACTCCTACCCACCGGGCAACTGAGAAAATATCTACATCTTACCAGTAGGAAGAGCTGAGGCACACTTGGGAATGGGCCCCACCATGGGCACTGCGTCATCAAATTGGGAAAGGAATACCCAGCTCTTCCCTGTGGAGAGGAGGATTTGCACCTCACATACAGCACCCTAACTCTGAGGTCCCATGGTTTGGTTCTTAATTCATCGATTCTGGGAGCAAAGGGGATTAGATGCAAGACTGCAGGGAAGAAGCAGCAGTTTTACATGGATTCTCAAGGACTTCCAAAGGCTTCCTACCCTGGGAGCAGTGCAGAGAAGGATCTTTAAAAATACCTTTGTTTCTCCCTGGAAGGGGTTCATAACACACTCTCTCAGTGGCTACTTGGCAGCCTGGCTTCTAACTAACTTGCATCAGGGAGTTAAAGGGATACACTAGTATTAAAGCATCCCTGCCTGCCTGAGAAGCAGGTTGGTACTTCCTGAGCTTTCTCGCCCAGTTTACCCAGGAATAACTCCACGTCTATTAATTCCTCTTGGAAGGAGTTGGTGCACACATCAAGCATCCCAACTTTTATAGCTTCCACCCAAAACATGGCATCGTAAACTTTCCAGTTCTGGGGGGCAGAGGGGACTGGCATACACATGTCTCTTTAGATCACAGAAAAAAGTGACAGTTTTATACAGGCATATAAGAACTTCCAGGGTCTTTACCCCCAGGAGCAGTGCAGAAAAAGGGCTTTAAAATGCAGCTCCTGGTTGGGTGCGGTGGCTTACACCTATAATCCCAGCACTTTGGGAGGCTGAGGCGGGCGTATCACCTGAGGTCAGGAGTTCGAGACAAGCCTAGCCAACATAGTTTAAAAAAAAAAAAAAATTAGCCGGGTATGGTGGCAGTCGTCTGTAATCACAGCTACTCGGGAGGCTGAGGCAAGAGAATTGTTTGAACCTGGGAGTCGGAGATTGCAGTGAGCCAAGACGGCACCATTGCACTCCAGCCTGGGTGACAGAGCAGGACTCCATCTCAAAAAACAAAAACAAACAAAAACAAAAAAGCAGCTCCTTGTTTCTCCCAGGAAGAGGTTTATGCTATGCATCAAGTATCCAAACTGTTACAGCTACCTCCCAGAGGACTCTATCCTGAGCCTCTTAGTTCTGGGAGCAGAAGGGATTAGGCATATATGAGTCTTCCTAGATCATAGAACAAAGACGGGATTTTAAACAGGCTTGCAAACACTTCCAGGGGCTGCATCCTGTTGGAGTAGTGCAGAAGAGAGGTGGAGATGTGCAGCTCCCATTTTCTCTTTGGAAGGGGCTTACAGTATACACCTCCCGTGGCTGGCTACTTGATGGCCAGGCTTCTAATGAATTTGCATCAGGAAACTAATAGGACAAACAATAGCCCTTATCAGCCAGAGCCAGATCTTGGCATTTCCTAAGCCTTCCTTCTGGCCCACCCTAGTGATAAATTCAGGCCTATCAATTCTTCCTGGAAGGAGTTTGGCCCCACACCAAGTGCCGCAACTTCTATAACTTCTCCTTATTTGAATTAATTAATTTATTTATTTTATTTTATTTTTTGAGATGGAGTCTCACTGTGTTGCCCAGGCTGGAGTGCAGTGCTGCAATCTCAGTTCACTCCAACCTCCATCTCCTGGGTTCAAGTAATTCTCCTGCCTCAGCCTCCCAAGTAACTGGGACTACAGGTGCACACCATCACACCCGGCTAATTTTTGTATTTTTAGTAGCGACAGGGTTTCACCATGTTGCCGAACTCCTGACCTCAGGTGATCTACCTGCCTCGGCCTCCCAAAGTGCTAGGATTATAGGCATGAGCCACTGTGCTCAACCTATAGCTTCTCTTTAATGACCTGGATCTGGGAGTCAATGGGCTTTGCATTTCTGAGTGACCCTAGACCACACACTACCTAGAGGTGGATATACAATGGACCCACTTGCAGCAGCTATGTTCCCAGGATCAGAGGGTGCAACCTGAACATGAGTACAGGCATTTGACACAAATTCTCTCCCCATCTTAGTGCAGAGAGAGTAAGAGAAAAATGCCTACACTCAGTTTCACGATGAAGACAAAAGGAACTGGAACACATATTCAACACCCCCAGCTACCTCTAGAGAGTCTAGCTCTTACCTTCTTACCTCACCAGTCTTGAGGTACTGACAGAAAGTAACACATCCTAAGTTCCAGGGGGGCCACCAAAAACAGAGATAGCAATCTGGACAAACACAAAGATTTGACGGGCGCTGAGACCCAATCTCTACAAAAGAATAAAAAATTAGCCGGGGGTGGTGGTACATGCTTGCAGTCCCAGTTATTTGAAAGGCTGAGGTGGGAGGATCCCTTGAGCCCAGGAGGTCAAGGCTGCTGCCATGAGCTAGGATTGTGCCACTACACTCCATCCTGGGCAACAGAGTGAGACCCTGTCTCAATCAATCAATCAATCAATCAATAAAATATCTGGCACCTTAAAATATCCTGCATGAGGCCAATCTGACAAGACTGGGAGACGTAATTGTCTTATGTAATATGTAGTAACCAACACAGAGAGTAAAGGAAAATGAAGAAATAGGGCAATATATTTCAAATAAATGAAGAAGATAAATCTCCAGAAACTGACCAGAGTGAAGTGGAGATATGTTATTTATCTGACAAGGAATTAAAAATAATGGTTGTAAAGATGCTCACCAATGTCAGGAAAGCCACACAAGAACAAACTTGTGAGAATTTGCTTTGTTTTTTGTTTTGTTTTTTATTTGAGATAGGGTCTGGCTCTGTCACCCAGGCTGGAGTGAAATGGTATAATATTGGCTCAATGCAACCTCCACCTCCCAGCGTCCAACTATCTTCCCATCTCAGCCTCCCCAGTAGCTGGTACTACAGGAGCATGCCACCATAGCTAGCTAATTTTTATATTTTTGGTTGAGATGGGGTTTGGCCATGTTGCCCAGCCTGGTCTTGAACTTCTGGGCTCAAGCAATCCTCCTGCCTCAGCCTCCCAAAGTGCTAGGATTGCAGATGTGGGACAGTGTGCCCAGCCCAAACTGAGAATTTTAACAAAGAAATAGAAAATATTAAAAAGTACCAAACAGAAATCATAGAGTCAAAGAATACTATAACCGAACTAAAACATTCAATAGAGGCATTCAACAGCAGACAAGAGCAAGCAATGGAAGAATTGATAAACTTGAAGACAGGTCACTGGAAATTGTACAATCAGAGGACCAAAAAGAAAAAAAATTTTTTTTAAGTGAGGATAGTTTAAGAGACTTATGGGGCACCATCAATCATAACAATATACGCATTATCAATGTACCAGAAAGAAAAGAGAGAGAGAATGAGACAGAAAATATATCCAAAGAAACAGTGATAGAAAACTCCCCACACTTGGGGAGGAAATAGAAATCCAGATTCAGGAAGAACAAAGGACACAAAATAAGATAATTCCAAAAAGACCCACACTGAGACACATCATAATCAAATTATCAAATTAAACACAAAGAGAGTTTTGAAAGCAGCAAGGGAATAGCAAATTGTTACATACAAGGGAACCAACATAAGATTATCAGTGGATTTTTCAGCAGAAGCCTTATGGGCCAGAGGGAGTGTGGGGTGATATATTGAAAATCCTGGAAGAAAGAAAAAAGTCAACCAATAATATTATGCCTGACAATCCTGTATTTCAAAACTGAAGAGGTGATAAAGACTTTCTCAGACAACCAAAAACTGAGAGTTTATCACCACTAGGGCTGACTTACAAGAAATGCTAAAGGAGTTTTCAAACAAAAGAAAGAGGATGCTAACTAGCAACATGAAAACATTTGAAAGTAAAAGTAAGTACATTGTCAAATTCATAACACTCTAACACTGTAATGGCACTGGGTAAATCAATTATATCTCTAATATAAAGGTTAAAAGGTAAAACTGTTAAAAAAACAACTAAAGCTGCGAAACTTTGTTAAGGATATAAACTATTACAACTGCAAATTGTAACATCAAAAACACAAAATGTGGGCCAGGCTAGGCACAGTGGCTCATGCCTGTAATGTCAGCAATTTGGAAGGCCAAGACAGGAGGATCATTTGAGCCCAGGAATTCAAGACCATCCTGGGCAACACAGTGAGACTTTGTCTCTACAAAGAAAATCAAAAATTTAGCCAGGTATGGTGGTGTATGTCTGTAGTCCCAGATACTCAGGAGGCTGAGGTGGGAGGATTGCTTGAGTTCAGGTGGTTGAGGCTACAGCAAGCCATGACTGCACCACTGCACTCCAACCTGGGCAACAGAGCAAGACCCTGACTCAAAGAGAGAGAGAGCGAGAAAGAGAGTCAGGAACGGTGGCTCATGTCTGTAATCCCTGCATTTTGCGAAACTGAAGCGGGAAAGTCACTTGAGGCCAGGAGTTCTAGATCAGCCTGGTCAACATAGCAAGATCTTGTCTCTACAAAAAAACTTAAATATTAGCTGGGTGTGGTGGTGTGCACCTGTAGTCCCAGCTTCTCAGGAGGCTGAGGCAGGAGGCTTGCTTGAGCCCAGGAGTTCAATACTGCAGTGAGCTACAATCATGCTACTGCATTCCAGCCTGAGTGACTAAACAAGACTCATCTCCAAACACAAAGAAACAAAAACACAAAATGTGGGGCAAAGGGAGATGAAAGTGTAGAGTTTGTGTATGTGATCCAAGTTAAATTGTTATCAGCTTAACATACTAGTTATAAAGTGTTGCATGTAATTTTCAGGGTAACTACAAAACAAAAGCCTATAATTTAAAAAATCCAACAACCCAGGAATATAAAGTAAAAAATTAAATCTTTTTTATAAACTTTTAAGTTCAGGGGTGCATGTGCAGCTTTGTTAAAAAAAATAGATCTTACCTACATTCTCTACCCTTAACTACTTCACTCTCATGCACTATGGAAAATTATTGTTAATTATTGTATGTTCTTCTAGATTTCCTACTAAGGGCACACACACACACACACAACACACACACACACAGAGACAGAGAGAGAGAGACAGTTTAGAATGTTGATAATTGTTGAAGCTGGATAATGGATACATGGAGGCCCATTATTCTCTTTATGGATTTAAAAATATTATAAACATCCTTCAGTGTGCATGAATACAAAAATATCTATCAATTTTTTTCATGATTATATAGCGTTACATAGTATGAATGTGTTCTTTATTTATTTTGAGACAGAGTCTTGCACTGTTGCCCAGGCTGGAGTGCAATGGTGTGATCTCAGCTCACTGCAAACTCCACCTCCCAGGTTCAACAGATTCTCCTGCCTCAACCTCCTGAGTAGCTGGGATTGTAGGTGCCTGCCACCAGATCTGGCTAATTTTTTTTTTTTTTTTTTTTTTTTTGTATTTTTAGTAGAGACGTGGTTTCACTATGTTGGCCAGGTTGGTCTCGAACTCATGATCTCATGATCCTCCTGCCTCAGCATCCCAAAGTGCTGAGATTACAGGTGTGAGCCACTGCACCCAGCCTGTGTT
The DNA here is from genome assembly GCF_024542745.1 of Macaca thibetana thibetana. NCBI lineage: Eukaryota > Metazoa > Chordata > Mammalia > Primates > Cercopithecidae > Macaca > Macaca thibetana. The sequence continues at coordinate 112,569,147 of NC_065585.1, forward strand.
AGAATTTTTATTCTCCTTCTAGTGAGTGTTAACTTTTTCTCCCCCCTCCTTTTTTTTGTTTTTATAAATTATACCATGATTCTTATTCATATATTCCTTCATTAATTCAAAAATATTTATGGAGGGCTTACAGTCTGTTAGGCTCAGATTTTCATCATATTTTTCTATATATACATAAAAATATTCTAGTCTTTACTCAGCAAAGTAGGAACTATATTACTATTTATATTTTGGTATAATAGATAAATTTATTAGTTCTATTATCAATGTATTTCAATGTATGAATTAAACATTTAGTTATTTTTAATAGAAATAATGTTCCATGTATAGCACCATTTACAAAGGGAGGCTTGCAATAGGATAATTGGGTTTTCCATATATTATGTCAGATTATGCCTGGTATCCCTCCTTCCTGCTACCAACCTTCTACCCTAAATCAGGAGACACTGCATCAGTAGGGTTAATTCTAATTTAGGAAGAAGATATTCAAGGGATTCTAAGCCAAAAATACTGAATTTGATATCATTACATCTACTATTTTGCACCTCTAATATTTTACCTAAGTTGTAATGACTAGCATTCTTCTCTCTTGTTCCACATTCCTGATTCTTATCTTGGTCACCTTTCCAGGCTGGCAGTCTTTTTTAGGACTGGAGACCTGAATTGTTCTCCATTGTTGGTTCCAGTGGTTGACGTACCTACTCGAATCTGTTTTCCATTGCCTCCAGAATTCTCCCATATTTACTCCACAAGCCTCTTAAAGCACAGGTTACTCTGCATTTGGACTATCCTGAATCAATCCTGTTGGATTTTCCAGCTGTCTTAAAAACGTTGTTCTGCCTACTGGTCTGGCCTTCTTCCCATCCTCCCAGCCATGCTGTTGCATCTGTTATTGCAGTGTAGCAGGATTGATAAGCAATTAGAGAGACTGACAGGGTTGAGGAGGATATTTATTATTTAGGTGCACTGGCCCAGTCAGATTAACATCCAAAGGACTGAACCCTGAGCAAAGAGTTAAGTTACCTTTCAAGCATTTCGTGGGGCGGTACAAATTTGGCTCAACGCAACCTCCACCTCCCGGGCTCCAACTATCTTCCCATCTCAGCCTCCCCAGTAGCTGGTACTACAGGGGCATGCAACCATGCCTACCTAATTTTTGTATTTTTGGTAGAGATGGGGTTTTGCCATGTTCCCAGCCTGGTCTTGAACTTCTAGGGGGAGATCTCTGCAGGGGGAAGCATATTACAGACACAAGAAACAAAGACAGCTATTCAATTAATTGAGACATGCATTACATCATTTCTTACTTTTCAAGGAGAAATAATATTTTATGACTTGAGTTTATCTGTCTAGTGACCTTGCAGCTGCACAGCTAGAGAAACAGGGTCTTCACAATGCCTGGGAAAGGAGGAGAGATAAGGTTTACGAGCCACAGAAAAACAGGCAGTTAATTTTTAAAGAACTCCAGCTTTTTCTTTTTCTCAGGGGGAATTGGGTTTTTTTAACATACAACTGAGTTTTTGCTTACACATTCTTTAATTTCTTTTAATTCCTGTTCCAGCAGGGCCTATGCCACCTTTCAGATCTAGTTCTAGGTCTGTAGAGCTTCTCATCTAGCTGGGGTCTGGATCCACAAAAAGACTCTAAAAGGCTCAAAAGACCATTCTCCACATTTATCAAAACATTTCATACATGTTTCTGGAAATGTAAAGAAAGTATAAAGGAAAAGTTGTTCTGCAGAAAGAGAAGTCAGTAAATATCAAATTACAGCAGTTCAGGTGAGGCTGGGAAAGACTTCATGTGTAAACAGAGATAATGACAGTCATGAGTGATCTCATGAGGAAGGTTAATGATGAGTTTTCCAGAATAATTGCACTTGCATCATGTTGTTAGTAAATAATCAATTCTACAAAATAGAGATCCTTGACCAAAATAAAATTTAAAATAGAAGCTATCAACAAAAAGATAGCTTTTTTAAAAAGTAATTGCCTGGAGATATTAAATAACATCTCTAGCTCCTGGATAAAAGATAAATTAAAACTGAATTTACAGATTATTTAGAAAAGCAACAATTATAGTTCTCCTTATCAAAACTTTTGGGATACAGCTAAAGCCATATTCAGAGAAAAATTCAAAGCTGTATAAAACAGGAAAATGTGAAAATTGATCAATTATCTCAAGAAACAAACAAACAAAAAATCCTAACAAAAGTAGAGCCAATGAATGTTCTAAGTATTACACTAAAATGAGAAACCATAAAGGAAAATATTGACAGGTTTGACTACAAAACTTATTTTTAAACTCTAAAGCAAAATATGCCATACATAAAAACAAAATACAAATGACAAACTGGGATAAAAACTTGCAACATATGCCAAAAATACAACAATACACTGAATATGTACAAATATATTTTAAATCAATAAAAATGAACAAACACATCAATAGAAAATAAATGGGGATTAAACAGAAAATTTCCAAGAAGAGATGCTAAGAAGCAATCACGCAGATGAAAAGATACTTAACTTCACTAGCAATCAAAGAAATACAAATATAAATAACGTTTTTTAAATGTATGAGGCTAAGAAAAATTCAGAGGAGGGATTCCACCCAGAACTGGCATGAGAATGAGAAAACTGGCACTCTCCTCTGCTGTTGATAGAAGTGTAAACTGATGCAAATTTTATTTTGGAAGGTTGATTTTGACAATATGCCTTAACATTTAAAACTTGCATATTAACTCATTGAAGATAGTGGTCTAAGCAAATGTGTTTATCTCATACCTGTCAAAATCTCATTCAAGTGATAGAAAATACATAAAAGGAAGTTCCTTGCCCAATATAGAAACTGTAACTAGAAACCTGCAGCCCAAAATAAAGGCCTGATGCACAGCTGAGCACCACTCCCCACAAGGGTTTCTAGGAGAAACTCCAAGTTCACAGTGAGTTGGAGCCGGAGTGAGTCATGAAATAAGATAATTAAATATACTGTTTGCGTACAGAATACCTGGTTGAGGCATTTGCTTCTAAGTTAGGTATGATGAGAATAAATTTCAAAATGAATTGGAAGACCAACGGAGACAGTGAGACTTTGCAACTCCGCAACAGACACAAAGGAAAAAAAGGAAGTGAGGCAATGTGCTGGGTGAAATATACTATACACTCTGTCTCCAAGTTAATGTCTTACTACGGCAAATGAAGGGCCTGAGCTTAGCTGGTCTTTATACACCTGTGCAATCTGCACCCGCTCTGAAAGGAATCCTGTCTGTCCGCACATTCCTGCCCACTCTCCTCTAGAACCCTGTCTCCCCTCCTCATCATGAGAAAAGCTATCATAGAACAGACCTCCAGGATTGGAGGCGCTCCAGGCCAGCTTGTGTACTGCACAATCTCATCTGTCATTGAAATGTATGCACGAACAACCTAGAGTCCCCAGACGTTCAAAACAAAACAAGAGCATACATAAAACATTTATGATAAACAAGCAGAGGAACCCCCTCTAGAAGAAAGAAGTATTTCAGGAAGAGAAGAGACCTAAAAACTTCTAGTTACTGTCCTCAGGGAAATTTGAAAACTCAAAGAACCTGCAAAAGATACAAGCTGCTATTAAAAATAAATAAATAAATAAAGGATAAAAAGATGGGTCATACACATGTACCCATTTAATAAGAACTGGGTGTAAATAAAATCAGAACACATGGCCAGGCGCGGTGGTTCACGCCTGTAATCCCAGCACTTTGGGAGGCCGAGGCGGGTGGATCACGAGGTCAGGAGATCGAGACCATCCTGGCTAACGCGGTGAAACCCCGTCTCTACTAAAAATACAAAAGAATTAGCCTGGCGTGGTGGTGGGTGCCTGTAGTCCCAGCTACTTGGGAGCCTGAGGCAGGAGAATGGCGTGAACCCGGGAGGCGGAGCTTGCAGTGAGCTGAGGTCGCACCACTGCACTCCAGCCTGGGCGACAGAGAGAGACTCCGTCTCAAAAAATAATAATAATAAAAATAAATAAATAAATAAAATGAAATCAGAACAAGTTATTCCAAATTTAAAGGAAAGGATCTGAACTCTGAGTGAGAGAAACTGTAGCCAGGGCAAACAGAATTGCTTTTCGGGAAAGGAACGAAAATAACTCCCAAGGAAGCATACCTAAGGCATTTATTTTTATTTTATTTTATTTTTCGAGAGGGGGTCCTGCGCTGTCACCCAGGCTAGAGTGCAGGGACACCGTCACAGTTCATTGCAGCCTCGACCTCCCAGGCTCAAGTGATCCTCCCACCTCAGTGTCCTGAGTAGCTGGGACTACAGGCACATGCTATCACGCGGGGCTAATTTTTGTATCCTGTGACATTTTTAAGAAACTTGTTTTCTGAAGGGTTTCAGTGTGAAATCTACCCCCCAGAGTTTTACTTTTCACTTGAAGAATTTGTAGCATAGTAGAGCTAGATAATATTTGCTGAAGAACCAGAGGATACATCAAATACGTCCATTGCCTTCTTCTTAGATTTACATTTATTTCTCAAATCTCTTGCTTCTTAGGCATAAGGTCAGTAATTTATGGGTTGGACTAGGATTGAAAAATCAATCCCTAAATCAAAATATTTATTCAGTGCCATATATATGCTTAGAACTCTGTATAACAAAAATCGTATTCAGCTAGCAGCATTAATACAAGTACATCTCTTTCCGAAGAGGTGCAAAAAAACCCCTATGAACCCTATGGAAGAAGAAATCTTCTGCTAAAAGTAAGCCTTTTTTAAAAAGTATTTCAGAAATTTTTTTCTTTTACATGGTTATTTTCAGTGTGTAAGTCTTTTGTACTATTTTATCATGATTTTGTAGGTAAAAGAATAACATGCCTATAAGACTAAGAAATGTAATCCTTTAAACCTATTTTTTAGATAACATTTACACACCATAAAATTCAGCCTCTGAAACTGTGTATTTCAGTGGCTTTCAGTATATTCACTATGTTGTGCAACTAACAACACTAATTCCAGCACATTTTTATCATCTCAAAGAGAAACATATCCATTAGCAGTCATTCACCATCCTCTCCTCGCCACAACCAGTAATCTACTTTCTGTCTCCCTGGATTTGCCTATTCTGGACATTTCATACAAATGAAATCATACAATATATGATCTTTTGTGCCTGGCTTCTATCACTTTGTGTAATGTTTCCCAGGTTCATTCATATTGTAGCAATGTATCAGAACTTCATTCCTTTTTATGCCTGAATAATATCCCATTATGTAGATATGCCACATTTTTTTTTTTTGATCGGTTGATGGACATTTGGGTTGTTTCCACTTTTTGGCTATTATAAATAATGCTGCTATGAAAATTCATGTACAAGTTTTGTGTGGATGTATGATTCCAATTATCTCAGATGTACAGTGGGTATATATTGTGGGGTCATATGGTAATTCTACATTCAGCTTTTTGAGGAACTGCCAGACTGTTTCCAAAACACCTGCACCATATATTTCTTTCTCTCTTTTTTTGTAGAAATCAAAATATTTATTCACATAATTTTAAACTAAAGTTGAAACTAATAAATCTTCCATGGTAATGATTTAAGTGCAAGTAATACTTGGCTTTCTTTCACATTCATTTCTTTTCTCCTGAGTGGAGGCATATCAGTTATTCTTGAACAAGTCAATACAGCTCTGCAAAAGGGAGACATTGTTCCTGGCATGTTTTATTTCCAGTTCAGACATTTCAATTAGATTCTTTCTAAATGCTGCCACTCTCTTCCGTTTGAAATTTATCAGTTCTTTTGCAGATTCAGAAAGTTGTTCAAATTTCCGGCAGCACTCCTGCCAGTGTGCCTCAGCCAACTTGACATCTTTGCTCTTTAACTGGGCCTTATCCAGAGCTTTGTGTGAGTTCTCATAGTCAATGAGGGCTTTGGCACCTGCACCGTATATTTCTAACCAGCAGTATATGAGAGTTCAAATTTCTCCACACCCTCACCAATACCTGGAGGTTTTTTTGTTTTTTTTTTTTTAAACTTTTATTTTAGGTTCAGGGTTAAATGTGCAGGTTTTTTATACAGGTAAAGCCATCCACAGGGGTTTTCTGTACAGATTATTTCATCACCCAGGTACTAACCCTAGTACCCAATACTTATTTTTTCTGATTCTCTCCCTCCTCCCAGCCTGCACCCTCAAGTAGACACCAGTGTCTGTTGTTCCCCTCTTTGTATTCATGTGTTCTTGTTACTTAGCTCCCACTTATAAGTGAGAACATGCTGTATTTGGTTTTCTGTTCCTGCATTAGTTTGCTGGGGATAATAGCCTCCAGCTCCATCCATGTTCCTGCAAAGGACATGACCTTCTTTTTTATGGCTGCATAGTATTCCATAGCATATATGTACATTTTCTTTATCCAACCTGCCATTGATGGGCATTTAAGTTGATTCCATGTCTTTGCTATTGTGAATAGTGGTGCAATTAACATATGCATGCATGTGTCTTTGTGACAGAATAATTTATATTCCTTTCTCACCAATACCTGTTACTTAATGTTTTTTATTAAGGAATTTACACTTGTTATATATAAATTTAAGTTGAAATTTCAAACTGTGATCATGCAAATGCTCTTCAGGTACAAACTACATTCCTCATAAAGACAGGATTTAGAAATAAGGAACCCAAACCCCTTGAAGGAGACAGAATTACAGATCTGAGTTTGAACTCTGCAAGCTCTGTGACTTGAGGTAACTGCCTGAACCTCCATTTTACTTCCCTAATATGATGACAATAATAATTCCTATTTCCAGAATTGGAGCCAGGATTTGGGGTACTGAATCTCATACAATTTGAGGACCCATATTTAAGGAAAAGAATAGAAAATCATGAATACAAAATTAGGTATACGTTATGTCTTAGCCAGCTCAGGCTGCTATCACAATACATCTTAAACCGGGTGGTTTAAACAACAGACATTTATTTTCTCATAGTTCTGGAGTTTGGAAGCACAAGATCAGGTTGTCAGCATAGTCAGGTTCTGGTGAGGGCCCTCCTCCTGGCTTACAGACAGCTGTCTTCTCACTGTGTCCTCAAACGGCAGAGAAAGAGAGCACTTTAGGATCTCTTTCTTATAAGGGCACTCTTCTTTTAAGGGCACTAATTACAAAAATTAGCCAGGTATGGTGGTGCATGCCTGTAGTCCCAGCTACTTGGGAGGCTGAGGTGGGAGAATCAACTGAGCCCAGGAAGTTGAGGCTGCAGTAAGCCATGATCACACCATTGCACTCCAGCCTGGACGATGGAATGGGACTCTGTCTCAAAAAAACCAAAACAAAACAAAAAAAGAAAACTACAAAAAGTATAACACCCATAAAGAAGTAATCATGCTTTTTTCCCTTTCATACAGTGTATATTAACATGATTACTTCTTTTTTTAGTTGTATTTGTCTCTGGTAGGCAGCTTAATATCTGATATGAACCAAAAAATCATATGGAAATTTTTTTTAAAGATTATATTAGTGGAATATATTAAAGGGTAATGGCAATGCCTAGAATATTTAGAATTCTACATAGATTTAGGTCGGGTATGGTGGCTCACACCTGTAATCCCAGCACTTTGGGAGGCCGAGGCAGGCAGATCACGACGTCAGGATATCGAGACCATCTTGGCTAACATGGTGAAATCCCGTCTCTACTAAAAATACAAAAAATTAGCCAGGCCTGGTAGTGGGCGCCTGTAGTCCCAGCTACTCGGGAGGCTGAGGCAGGAGAATGGTGTGAACCCGGGAAGTGGAGCTTGCAGTGAGCCGAGATCGCGCCACTGCACTCCAGCCTGGGTGACAGAGCGAGACTCCGTCTCAAAAAAAAAAAAAAATTATACATAGATTTATCAATCTACATTTGTTATTCAAAAAAAAAAAAAAGAGATCACCTGGTTGGATCTGTTTTTTCTAGTATTTTCAGGTAAGAGAGTTTCTGCATTTCTAAAGAGAAGAAAGGATGGGTTGAGATTGGATTAAGCTTTTCAACAGAACAATAAGAATAAGAATCCTTGGCACGGACATGGGGTTGGGGACCGCACTGCTGTTGAGCGGGGAGCTGGAGGTAATAGATTTTTTCAAGTTCAAAAGGCTGCTTCACTCAGCACTGATGTGGGGCTTGCTCTCTGCAGTACTGGGTACACAGCTGCCCTCTACTGGATGAAATGACAATTTACCCAAGTTCATCGGCACTGGAATTAATTTACTCAAGCATTCATTTAGCTTTCAACAAATATTTATGACTATCTCAGGCACTGTGTTGAGCTTCAGGGATACAGAGGTGGGGAAAACACATTGCCTGCCCTCAAATATCTCACAGGGAATCGAGGAAGGCTCATAAGAAAATCACTGATTGCAATGGAGAGTGTTAAATGCTTTAATAAAGAGTGGTAGGCACAGTTACTATTGGATTACGAAGAAAATACGACTTATTGTCTTTGACTTATTAACTGGTGTGATCCCTATGTGAGACCTCATCTAACAAAATGATTGAAATATTCATTAATTTTACCTTGGAGATGAGGTTGACAGATTAAAAAAACTAGGCATCCAGTTAAATTTGAATTTCAGACAAATACTGCATGGAATATACTTAAAGTGTAAAAACTGTAGTAGTTTTATTTACTTATTTATGGATCTGGTAGTCCCACACGAAGCCTGTCTCCTCAACCCTGAATTGTTTAAGAACCCCAGGTGGGCTTAATAAGTACCAAGGGACCAACTTGGCTTTCCAAAGGCTATGTGAAGTAAGAGCAGGAGTGATCCATCTATTACCATGCTGTTATTTTCTGCAGCTGGCGCACTTGTTACTGCCATTCTCACTCCTGTCACTTCATCTTACCATTGAAACAGCAGTCCCTGCATTATCTCTGCACCCTTGCTTATGTTTATGACAGAGCTACGGATCATCCAGCTTCCTGCAGAGGCCATAGAGATTCTTCTAGGGAGAAGAGTCTCTTTCTCCAAGCCTGAGTTTGTAAAGTTATAGCACCATTGATTACCCATGCTGGAGTGGCTGGTTTAGGAAGAGCTTCTGGATGCAGCCTGGGCTGAGTACCGATTCTGGCCACCATTGCCACACTCTCCCTGACTTCACAGTGTGCTCATTCATGGGGGTCCTTCGGGGAGACATACTGCCAGCTTTTCCCAGTGGGGATCATCTTAGTTCATCAGAGAAGTTTTCATTATATTGACCCTAAAGTCGGTCAATGTTTCCCTCTCTTTGCTCTCAGAAGCTCATTGGTTCTGGAGTAAATTTGCATATTTTCTCCCCAGTCTCAAGATTTTCACACCAAGAGACGACTGGGAGATGAAGCCATTTTCAAGTTACAGAAAAGTTACCACTACATCCTTTCCCTAGGAAATTGGGTGCATATGTGCCTTTCAATTATGTAACTATTCAAGTGATTCTTCCTACATCACTTACTATACAGAGATGACGCTGGAAAGGATTAAATGGTAGCTTTCTCATCAATAAATTAACAATTAACCTCTCAACTGAAGATACCTTTTATTTGGATTTAAGTCAACAGTACTTGCTGAGCAGCACTTTTTAATGTGCCCAGCACTTCCTGGAACTACAGCAATTCGCTCAAAAAAAATGTTGAAGACAAGAGCTTGTGAAGGTTACAAATTGCTAGGAGCTTAAAATTTGACAAATAAATTATCTGTGCTCTTAGAGTTTGATAAGAAAATTGTTTATTCTTTTCACTTAGCATAGTACAGTGGGAAAAAAGTGAGGTTTAGAGTCAAAACCCTTGGATTTGAGTTCTCATTCTACCATTTGTTACCTGTATGTACTTCAGAAATGATGTGTCTGTGCTTCAGATTGTTCAACTGCAATGTGAGATTAATGGCATTGCTCAGAACTGTTCTGAGGATTAAATGAGATATTAATTTCTTAATGTTTGGGTCTAACATTCCAGATGACATCAACAATTGATATGAAAATTATGCTAATTTCTTTAATCAATTGAGGAGTCAATAGATACTGTTTTCATTTGTATTGATAATCAGAGAGTATTGGTTTTAGTATTATTTGGTTAACAAAAGTATCCATACCTGCCAAAACACTAGAGGAAAGCAAAAGTAAATATAGCCCACATGACAAAAGATAGAAAAGAAACAGCAAAGATGCATTAAAAATAGCTAAACCAAGATGACTAATGTCAGATATACCTATAAAAGCTTTTGCACTCCTGTTAAAAAAGAAATTAAGCCAGGCGTGGTGGCTTGTGTCAATTATCCCAGCACCTTGGGAGGCTGAGGTGTGAGGATAGCTTGAGCCTAGGACTTCGAGACCAGCCTGGGCAACACAGGGAGACCTCATCTCTATAAAAAAAATACTAGCCGAGTGTGGGGGTGCATGACTGTATTCCCAGCTCCTCGGAGGCTGAGGCAGGAGGATAGCTTGAGCCAAGGAGTTCTAGGCTGCAGTGAGCTATGATCACACCACTGCCCTCCAGCCTGGGTGACAGAGAAGACTCTCTCTCAAAAAAAGAAAAAGAAAAAAGAAACAAAAAGGAAAGGAAAGGAAAGGAAAGGAAGAAGAATGGAAGGAAGGAAAAAAGGAAGGAAGGAAGAAAAAGAGATTAAAATGGAATAACATTTAATTGAACGCTGTTCATTAGAAATACATGTAAACCAAATGGCACAGAAAAGTCAAAAGCAAAAGGTTGGACAAAGAAACAAGAAGCAAATGCAAAGACAGAAGGGGGTAACAATAATAATTCCAGTTAAAGTAGAATTCAACAGAGGGAAAAAACATTTAAAATCTGATAAAGGGATTCACTTTATTTTAATACAAGATCCAATATGCACAAAACGTTTAGTACATACATAAAGCTGTATGTACTAAATAATATAGCTATACATATATGAAAAAAGTGACCACAAATTTGAGGATAAATGGACATTTGTCTAAGACTTAGAAAGATAAAAAGACAAAAATACAAAGTATGCCAAAAAATAAGATTTGAATGGTCTGAATAATACAATCAATAAGATAGATATAATGTGCATATGTTAAACTTTATATGCTACAGAAGGCAGCAATGGGAACTTTAGAAATATTAACACAATTTAGGCCACACTAAAAACCCCAATAAATTCCTACAATGAAAATTGCACAGATCACACTTTGTGACCATGTTATAATTAAACTGGGCGATAAGAACAGGAAAAAAAAAAAAAAAAACCTAAATCACATGGAAATTAAAAAGCTTTTTCCAGAATAACTGTAAACCTAAAGAAAAAATTAAAAATGCAAATACAAATTATTTCTAAAAAACAATCATGAAAATAATACTATTTATGAAAACTCATAGGATGAAGCCAATGTATGACCTCAGAGGTAGAGCTATAGTCTTAAAAATGTTTTGTTTTCTAAGAAATGAAATGAAAAAGAAAATAAAACATTAACCAGCCAATCAATTCAAGAAAAGAATGCAATGAAACCCGTCTCTACTAAAAAAAAATACAAAAATTAGCTAGGTGTGGTGGCACATGCCTGTAATCCCAGGTACTCGGGAGGCTGAGGCGGGAGAATCGCTTGAACCAGGAGGCGGAGGTTGCAGTGAGCTGAGATCGCACCATTGCACTCCAACCTGGGCAACAGAGCGAAACTCCGTCTCAAAAAAAAAAAAAAAGAAAGAAAAGAAAAAGAAAAAAGTAAAGAATGCAAAAGAGATGAACATTAGCCAATCAATTCAAGACAGTAATATAAGAATAAAGTAAATCTAAGAAAATGATAAGGCATACAAATTAATGTTTTAGAAAATAAATTGCAGATTATTATAGTTTTTATTTCTTTTGGAATGTTGAAAAGAAAAGGATGGGGATAAAGGAAATAGAAGTAAACTGAAGTTGTAGATTTGGTATAGTTTTATAGTGTTGTTCACAAGATACCTCTTTTTTTCAACTTTCTTGTGGCACTCGACCTTGATCCTTTTTTATTTATTTTTGAGAGTAACATCTAGTTTTCCCCTGCTGGTTATAAAGTAACACATGTTCATTGTAGATAATTTGGAAATTACAGAAAAGCATTAAGAAAAAATAAAAATGACCTAAAATCCTGTAATACACTGATGACAATTTCCTCTAAAAGATAACCACTATCCTGATTTTCATGAAAATCGCTTCCTTGCTTTTCTCTATCCTTTGGACACATAAGTATGCATACTTACACACCAGTTTGGTTTTGTCTATTTTTAAACTATACAATTGGCAACTCACAATATACATTCTCTTCTGTTTGACTTCTTTCCCACAATATTGCTTAGGCAATCTATGCATGTTGTTGCATGTAACTGTAATTTACTCTGGTTTTCATTGCTGTTAAATATTCCAATGAATGAATATGCCACAATTTTTATTCAGGATAATCCGGTTGTTCCTAGTATTTTGCTATTATGAATAGTATAGCTATGAAATTTTTATACATGTCCCTTGGGTGTAAATTCCTAGGAGTACAATTGCTCGGTACCCTAATTCTTAAGTTGAAAAAGACAGATAATGGTCATGAAGAAGAAAATGAAAAATAGATAAATTTTGAACATTCAATTTATTGTCAAAAATAGATTTTTTAAATTTTTTATTTTTAGATGAAGTCTCAGGCTGGAGTGCAGTGGTTTCACTACAACCTCCGCCTCCTGGATTCAAGTGATTCTCCTGCCTCAGCCTCCCAAGTAGCTGGGATTACAGACGCATGCCACCACACCCAGCTGATTTTTGTATTTTTAGTAGAGACGGGGTTTCGCCATGTTGGCTAGGCTGGTCTCTAACTCCTGACCTCAAGTGGTCCACCTGCTTCGGCCTCCCAAAGTGCTGCGATTACAGAGCTTGAGCCACCTTGCCTGGCCAAAATAGGTTATTAAGAGAAAAAATAAAATTTTATTTCACACACAATAAAATTGGAACTTAAAATAAGTTTTTAAAATACCATGGTTTATAGGAGCATAAACATAAAACAGAAATTCTGACTGTGTTTTGGTGGGGTAGTATCATTGATATTAGAATTTGATGATAGTTACAGAATGTCTTTCCACTAAATTGAACTTATAATAAAAGAAACATTTTAGTCCGGGGGCAGTGGCTCACGCCTGTAATCCCAGCACTTTAGCAGGCCGAGGCGGGCGGATCACGAGGTCAGGAGATCGAGACCATCCTGGTCAACATGGTGAAACCCCGTCTCTACTAAAAATACAAAAATTAGCTGGGCGTGGAGGTGCATACCCGTAATCCTAGCTACTCGGGAGGCTGAGGCAAGAGAATCACTTGAAGCTGGGAGGCGGAGGTTGCAGTGAGCTGAGATCGCATCACTGCACTCCAGCCTGGCAACAGAGCTAGACTCAGTCAAAAAGAAAAGGAAAGGAACATTTTAATTTTCATACAGATTTAGGGTATTCACAGATCCCTGAAGCTCCTCTTTCAATCCAGTTGTAAAATACCTTAAAACTTGCCCTATAGTAAGTGATTATTGGAAAATGGGATAGTGCATCGTGTGTGTGTGTGTGTGTGTGTGTGTGTGTGTGTGAGAGAGAGAGAGAGAGAGAGAGAGAGTCTCACTCTGTTGCCCAGGCTGGAGTGCAGTGGCATGAGCTCCGCTCACTGCAACCGCCGCCTCCGTGATTCAAGCAATTCTCCCACCTCAGCCTCCCGAGTAGCTGGGACTACCGGTGCATGCCACCATGCCTGGCTAATTTTTGCATTTTTTAGTAGAGACTGGGATTCGCCATGTTGGTCAGGATGGTCTGGAACTCTTGACCTCAGGTGATCCGCCTGTCTCAGCCTTTCAGAGTGCTGGGATTACAGGCGTGAGCCACTGTGCCCGGCTGAATACTGCATCTTTTAAGCTGCGTGTCTCCAACATCTTCACCCCTAAAGGATTCACCCATCGAAGGATGCAGTGACTCTCAGGCCTGCAATTGTAAAATTAAATCTGAGTGACTGGACTGGAAGACTTTGATTCTATAATCTATATAGCCCCTGAATTAGGCTTTCATAAGCCGTGCTATGAAGTAGAATTAATTTTCTGAGTGCAAGAATTTTTTTTTTTCTTTCTTTCTTTCTTTATTGCAGAGGAGGTCTCACTATGTTGCCCAGGCTGGTCTCAAACTCCTGAACGCACCTTGGCCTCCCAAAATGCGGAGATCACCGGCGTGAGCCACGGCGCCCGACCGAATGAGTCTGGTTAAAATCTTCATGCTTTAGATCCCTGAAACTTGGATGTACTCGTTAGCTCCAAGCTGAAGCCTTAGCTAAGGGATTTGGCCATTAGCTGAGCAACATATAAAGTCCTCCCTGATCTTCTAACTCCTTTTGAATTAAACTAGAAAGCCATGACGAAATGATCGTTTTGTTGAAGGCATACTACGTGTACACGGAGTATGCACAGAACACACAGTTCGCTTCAGGACATGGAAAAGCTCTCAGGAGTCAGTTCCTGCGCAGGCCTCACCTACCGGCTTCGAGCTTCCACGTGCAGGGCCTCTGGCTCCGCCCCCGGCGCAGTACGCAAGCGCGACTGCTTGCCTGGCTCCCCGCTCAGTGTGCGCACCTCGCTCGGGGGTGCTGCTGTGTTCCTGAGGCTTCCAGGGAAGACAGTGGGCGAAGTTCTGTACCGTGCTAAGATTGAGTCTGAGGAACTGACTGAGCAAAGAAGACAGCTCAAGGTTTGTGGGGAATGTGGCGGGTGAGGAGAGGAGGTTGAGCAGCTCGTTGGGTGTGAGATAAAATTAAGGAGTGAAGAATGTTAATTATGGGGAGTCTCAGACGCTACTCTTCTGGCTCGGGGGCTTCCCGATTAAATTTTTTTTTAATAATAAATTTTAAAAATGTTAATTATCATTGATTCAGGGACTCTGGGGCCAGGGCAGCCAACTCTACAGGTGAAATGCTGAGCTTTCCTCAGATGCGCGGATTCCCGCGCTTTCGCTCTCCCTCTGCCCCCGCTGAGCCCCACGGAGCTGGCCCTGCGTCCTTGTTTGCAGCTGAGGAGAAACTCGCTGCTCTGAGGCAGCGAGAAGAGAAAGCCACACAACTTGGTGGTGGCCTCAGCCTCGCCCCTGGATCCCTGGAGGCACAGTTTGTACTCAGCAGAAGGCAGCGCTGGGCAACCGGGTTGCGCGGGGCGCGTGGGGATCTCCATGGCGCGCGTGGAAGTCTCCATGGCGCGCGTGGGAGTCCCCGTGGCGCGCGGGGATATCTGCGGGGGCGGGACGGGGGCGGGGCTTCATGGAGGCCCCGCCCCGCCCGGGACCGCAATTCGGGACTCGTGCGGGACTCGCGACCCCAGAGCGCTGAGGCAGGGAACGCCGACCCGGTGACTGGCGGTCCGCGCGCCTCGTCCTCCCCTGCAGAGCCCGCGCTCGGACGATGCCCGCCGGCCGCCGGCTGTCTCGCTGCAGGAGCCGGTGGACGCGGGGGAGCCTCGGTAGGTGAGGGCGGCGCGGGGGCGTGGGGGTCGCTGGGCTCCGACGCGGGCGCCTGAGGGGAGCGTCCCCCGACTGCATGAGGACTGGCGCGCCCGGGATGCGGTGCCGCGTGTCCCGGCGCTGTGGCGGTTGTAAGGCTGAGTGGAGGTTTTGCGGGGCTGCTTCGCCCTGGTGGCTCTTGGCTTCCTGGCTCGGCTCTGGGAAGGGAGTGAAACCCCTCGGGTCCCGGCGTAGTGCGGGTGCAGGAAGAGAGTCCTGCCTCAGCTTCGTGTGAGCCGCGTCCCAAGCCCAGCCCTGCGCAGATCCTTTCAGGCAGTTTCCATCGTCTCCTATTGCGCTCGGGGTTGAGTTTCCGCGTTTGGAATGCTGGGTTTGAGGCGCACGGCCACCGCGCTGGCTGTGTCGGGAGACAGTGCCCAGGGATGATGATCGAGAAAGTGGAGAAGCTGAGGTCGTTGGCAACTGGGAGGCTTTGAAGATACTACGGTGCCCTTCAAGTTCAAAAATGGTGAGCTCCAAGGGCAGTGTGAAGCACCCCAACGCCCTAAGTGCACTGATTGCTTTTGGGGGTGATGGGTGAATATGGGACTGTTTCAAAGTATGAAGTAGAAGTGGTACCATTATTCGCTTGTTTTAATTTTTGAATTTCCTTTTTGACGACTCTGTGTGTTGGTGGAGAAGGAAGAGAAGTGATACAAGCTTTGGCGAGCGCGGTGGCTCAGCGCCTGTAGTCTTAGCATTTTGGGAGGCCGAGGCGGGCGGATCGCGTGAGCCCAGGAGTTCGAAACCAGCCTGGGCAACATGGGGAAACCCCTTCTCTATCAAAAAAAAAAAAAAAAAAAAAAATAGCCGGCGTATTGCCACGCGCCTGTAATCTCAACTACTCCGGAGGCTGAGGCACGAGAATCGCCTGAGTCTGGGAGTTTTAGGTTGCAGTGAGCTGAGATTGCGCCACTGCACTCCAGCCTGTGCGACAGAGAGAGACTCTGCCTCAAAAAAAAAATAAAAATAAAGTGGTACAAGTTTTAATTAAAATGTCATTGAGTTCACATTGAGAAAATAGTTAAATTTATTGGATATTTTTTAAAGGTTTAAGGGTTCATCCAAAATACATCATCGCTGCTTGAAAGGAAGAGTTCGTTTTAACGTTTGAAGTTAAGGGAACTGGAGGAGTGAAATCAGTATTTAGAGATACGTATAATGCTTTGTTATTGCTCACTTTTTAAAAAGCCTTTAATTAAAAAACAAAACGTAAATCTTTCTTTACCTTATTGTAGATATTTAAAAATCTGAACCCTTCCTAATCATAAAGATGTCAGAATTTGAGGGAGAGTGTTAAGCATCAAAACCCATGTATGTTTTCTTTTTTAAATAAATTATTTGGGTGGGTGCCAAATAATGCCTTGTAATCCTAGCACTTTGGGAGGCCAAAGTGGGAGATTGCTTGAGGCCAGGAGTTCAAGACCAGCCTGGGCAACATAGTCCCCGTCTCCACCAAAAAAAAAAAAAAAAAAAAAAAAAAAAAAACAGCCAGACGTGATGGTGCAAGCCTGTGGTCCCCGGCTATTTGGGAGGCTGAAGTGGGAAGATTGCTTCAGCCCGGGTGGTCAAGGCTGCAGGAAACTGTGATCCCATCACTTGCACTCCTGTGCGACAGAGTGAGACCCGATGAATTCTATAAAAGAATTCATGGAACTAGGCACACGTAAGAGATTACCTGTAGGAGTCTTATCGGCCAGTAGGAAGAAAGCGTAAGAACTTCCATTGATACTTTTTGAAATTTTAATCCTAGCAGCTAGTGATAATTTCCGCTTTAGTATGTTAAAAAATGTTTTACACAATCAGTAAAGTATAATTATAGTGCTTTTACTCAATTTCAGGAGATCCGAAGGTCACTTTTTCTCCCAGCACACCTACTAGTGTACCTGGGCACTTTAACGGTTTTTTTTTTTTTTTTTTGCTTGTTTGTTTTTAATTGTACTGAAGGATGATATACTATACTGGATTGCAAAATTTTTTTAAGTTGGAGAAAACAATCATGATTTTCACAATACCCAAAAATTTTGGAAAATTGGCAGTTATAATTTTTGGTAAATGTACTGCTTTGGTCTGCTTTTGCTATGTTCTTCTTTCTCATTTATTTCAAAATACCTTGGCTTTATGAAGGATGATATAGGGGATTTGAAGTGCCTACGTGTTATCCTGTTAGGTCTCATGGAATCTCATTAAATCTCCAGCCCCTGAATGTGTTGCGAAGTTGGGATTAGTTTTCCTCTAAATCTATTAAATGTGATACCAAAGGTGAAAAATAACCTAATCTTCTTTCGTTTGTATTTTGTTACCTGTCTTTATCAAAGAGGAACTAATTTTTTGGTTCAATTAAGCATGTTTAAAATTGATGTTCTGTGGTGATTTACTCTCGCTTTGTAATAATACTTCTAGCTTTATAAAGTTAATCAAATAGTAGGGCGAGATGATCAGAAATTAACTTTTCAGAAATAGCTCTATTTCACAAAGGGAGGTAAACTTGCATGACAAACTGAGCAAAGTTCAGAAAATTTAAAACTTATACATAAATTTGATGATTGCTTTAATGAACAACTTTGCTTATTAGGATAGTCCCCGACGTCTGGTAGCAATCCTATATCCTTGGAATGTGTAATCCACATAATGCAAAGCCTTTGTAATTACTGCCCTTTGAAAGTAATGATAGCTAGCTGCTCCTGATGGGGGTCGGGGGAGGGGTTGGGGGGGGGTCTGTCTTTAATTACAGCAGCTGAGACTTTGGCACAGATGCAGTTACTGCTTTCACCAGTGTGACTGTGAATATATGTGGACAATTAAATCCTTATCCAAACCTAGTTTTGCATAGCTTTGTTCGTGCCTATTAGACCCTAGGTATACAAAACATATTTTGATTTTTAAGGTTTATCTGAGGTTTAATTAAGCTGCTGTATTTAAACTTGAAGATTTTTGAGGATAATGATTAATAAAATCACTGATTTGAGTAGCTCATCCTGATATAAATCTAAAACTACACACAATCACTCTTAACGTGCCTCAAGGGGGGAAACTTTGCCAATGAAAATAAAATTTCATTTCTTTTATGTGTTTAAAAGTGCAAGCTTGTGAGCTCTGGTACATTTACAGTTTGCACAGCAAGACTTTAAGGGTGTGTGAGAGAGAGAATATGAATGCAGAAATGGCATTTTTATATTAAAACAACAGGAACCATGGTAATCCAGTTTTCTAGAGGGTTCTTAGGATACATGGACTTCAGTGATTACTTGAAGCCCCTAACTGTATGCAAAAATATGTGGATTGTGTTAATTTTTGTTGAAGAAAAGATGTATGACTTCATCAGATTCTTTAAAGCATGTGAGACACCCCTCTTATCAAAAAGTTAGCAGTAATATCGATAGAGGATCACATTTCAGTTTTATGAACTGAAGTAGCTAAATAGTGAAAGAGCTAGGATTCAAACATGTTTTTAACTGCCAATCCTTCACTTCTTTCGTTAGTTCACATTTATTGGACCTTGTAACCTCTTTTCTGGATGGGGCCATGTTCACTCTGTGGCTTACAGTAAAGCCTTGTTTAGAGAGAGACTTCAAGCTCATGTAAGCATTTAATGTAGGATCATAGCAAGAACTATGAGAAAAAAATGAATTATATGTAAAGGAGACATATAGGCAAATATTTTCTTGATATATATAGATGAAAACATTCCTATAAATTTTGTGCCATTAATATAATAGAGCAAGTCAAAAGAGAGAAAGCAGGCCAGCACAGTGGCTCACACCTGTAATCCTAGTATTTTGGGATGCCGAGGCAGGAGGATCGCTTGAGTCCAGAAGTTGGAGACCACCCTTGGCAATATAGCAATGCCCTGCCTCTACAAAAACTTTAAAAATAAGGTCAGGCACAGTGGCTCATGCCTGCAATCCCAGCGCTTTAGAAGGCCAAGGTGGGAGGATCACTTGGACTCAGGAATTCAAGACCAGCCTGGGCAATGTAGTGAGACCCCCATCTCTGCAGAAAATTTAAGTATTAGCGTGACGTGGTGGCACATGCATGTAGTCCCAGCTCCTGGGTAGAGGGGGAAGGTTGCTGAGGTGGGAGGATCACTTGAGCCTGGGAGGTCAAGGCTGCAGTGAGCCATCATCGTGCCACTTCACAGCAGCCTGGGTGACAAACGGAGACGCCTGTCTCAAAAAATAAAAAAATATATATATATGTATATAAAAATTAGCTAGGCATCCTGGCATGCACCTATCGTCCTAAGTACTCAAGAGGCTGAGGTGGAAAGATCGCTTGAGCCCAAGAGTTGAAGCCTGCAGAGAACTGTAGGCAAAATTTGAATATTATCCAGTCCCCAGGAGAAATAAACTGGAGTACTACTGATCACAGCATTCTAGGCAGAAAAATGAACTTGACTCTTGTGATGCTGTCAGGCACACAATGAGCCATGATTGCACCACTGCACTCCACCCTCCAGCCTTGGCAACACAGCAAGATCTTGTCTCTAAATAAGGAGAAAGCTTTTATTAAATCAACAACAAATCTTCGGTGGTATAATTGCTTAAGGTAATGTTGATCAGGAAAGTCTATAAACTCTTTGAGTTTAGAATGGTATTCTTGTGAAGATTTATACAGCCTTTACATCTATGTGGTATGTTTTGTATAAAGTCACATTTGGCCAAGGAATAAGAATCAGCTTAAGTGAAGATCAAAGGAAAAAAAATTTTTTTAAGTTCCTCAAATCCGTTTTTCTCTCTAGAAAATGCAATTTTTGTGTGTTTTTCAAGCCCATGCCAATCAATTAAACCTAGTGTCTTTCTGTGTCTCGGTTTTTTCATGTGTAAAATGGAAAATTTTCATACGTAAAATGAGAATATCTGATTATAATTTATTTCGGTTGACTGTCTTCTGTAGTATTGTCTTTTTCATGGGTCTTTCAAGCCTATTCCCAGCAGTTAAACCTAGTGTTTTAGTTTTTCCTAATGTACTACATGCTTGCTTATCCAAGGTACAGATACAGGCACTTTAATATATGCTTGTTCTCTCTTTTTTTTTTTTTTTTTTTTTGAGATGGAGTCGCCCAGGCTGAAGTGCAGTGGCACAATCTCAGCTCACCACAAGCTCCGCCTCCCGGGTTCACACCATTCTTCTGCCTCAGCCTCCCCAGTAGCTGGGATTACAGGTGCCCGCTACCACACCCGCTAATTTTTTTTTTTTTTTTTTTTTGTATTTTTAGTAGAGATGGGGTTTCACTGTGTTAGCCAGGGTGGTCTTGATCTCCTGACCTTCTGATCCGCCCACCTCAGCCTCCCAAAGTGCTGGGATTAAAGGCATGAGCCACTGCGCACAGCCGCTTGTTCTCAAAATTTTAAGGCTAAAACAGAAACAAAAACTTCCCAGGTCAGTACATAACATAACTATTTGAAGATGAATGGAGGAATGTTAGATGATTAAGATTAAATTGTGTGGATTAAAATATTATGCCTCTTTATTTTATTAAACACATATTAATAATAATAGCCAATACTTATATAGCACTTTACCATAAATGAGTCACTGTTCTGTGTGTTGTATTAATCAATATAGCAGAAGAGTATTGATTAACTGAATTAACCTACTAAATACTGTTACTTTTTCCCCATTTTACATATGAAGAAACTAAGACACAAAAGAATAGGTAATGGCTCTAACGTTGCACAGTCAGTAACGGGCAGATAGAATTTGGGTTTTGGGGGGTTTCTTGTTTGTTTTGTTTTTTGAGACAGGGTGTCACTCTCACCCAGGCTGGAGTGCAGTGGCAGGATCACAAGGCTCATTGCAACCTCCACCTTCTGAGCTCAAGCAATCCTCCCACCTCAGCCTCCCGAGCAGCTGGGACTACAGGTGTGCCACCATGCCCAGCTTTTTTTTTTTTTTTTTTTTTTTTTTTTTTTTGTATTTTTTGTAAAGACAGGTTTTCGCCAGGTTGCCCAGGCTGGTCTTGAACTCCTAAGCTCAAGTGATCCACTTGCCTCAGCCTCCCAAAGTGCTGGGATTATAGGCGTGAGCCACAGACTAGGTGGTCTGGCTTCACCAAACTGCCACCAAAAATATCTCTTATCCATGGCATGAATAAGTGAAATAATTTTCTCTTAAAAAAAATCTATCTGAATTATGCTAAAATTTTTAGAGGAAAATTATTTGCTTGCTACAAATTTGCAGATCTGAAAATTACTCTGTTTTGGTGATCTTGTATTTAATACGACAATTCAAAAGCAGGACTAAAATTTTTAGTCTGACAAAAGAATAGCAGCATCCCAAGAGTTCATTCTCTGCCTAGAATGCTGATGACCAGTACTCCAGTTTATTTCTCCTGGGGACTCAGTAGTATTCAAGTTTTGCCTACATGGTTTTTTTTTTTTTTTGGTGGTTGTTTTTTTTTTTTTTTTTTTTTTTGAAGTCTCCAATTGGTCTATTTAGTATAATCCCCACCAGGTTTGTTGCAGTACTTTGACACGATCAGTTTCTGAAGAATTTTTGAGAAGCCTGTTTGTTACTAAAGTCAGGTAGAATCTTAAAATGAATGTTAGAAGTAGACAAGTTATATTAAAATTCATTCTTGATAGGGAGATTAGTAAGAAGGCACCTGAATTGCTAGTTGTTACCTTTGATACCCCCACATTTAATATAAGTACCTAAAGAAAATGTTTAAGTGAACATTCTTTCATGAGAAAGATGTGTAATTAGATACATCTAGAAATTTATAATTGTGTATTAAGTGTTTTTCTGGGCATAACTCCATTACAGTATTAATTAGGCGACTTGTTTTAACCTTATCTAGCAACACTTTTTTAAAATTTTAGGTTCAGCAGATCATGAAAGGTGAATAATGGTCAGCAGCTATGTTTCTCATACTAAAATGTGGAAAATAAAGCTGTTGACTTCTTTGAATTAACACCAAAAGATAGTTTAATGTTTTAAAATGGGAGGAATATTTTATATGGCAAGATGACTTCAAGCACACCTCATTGACATTAAAAGAGAAGCTGAGGAATACTTGTGGTTTTTAACTGGAAAACAACTCACAGGGGGAGGAAAAGTTGATTCAGTGTTAGTCAGTCCTAGTTAGAAATTTATAAATTTCTAGTTAAAAATGTATTGCCTATATAGCTATTTTCCTACATTAATCAAAATGAATCGTGTGAATATTTAGATATGACCAATTTCAAAAATTACTTTGTTGTTGGGGAAAGAAACTGATGTTTTCTACAAGGATTAAATAAGGTTCTTTTTTTTTTTGAGATAGAGTTTTACTCTTGTCACCAAGGCTAGAGTGAAGGGGCACCATGTCGGCTCACTGCAACCTCCGTCTCCTGGGTTTAAGCCGTTCACCTGCCTCATCCTCCCAAGTAGCTGGGATTACAGGCGCCCACCACCACACCCAGCTAGTTTTTGTATTTTTAGTAGAGACGGGGTTTCCCCATGTTACCCAGGCTGGTCTTGAACTCCTGACCTCAGTTGATCCACCCACCTGAGCCTCCCAAAGTGCTGGGATTACAGGCGTGAGCCATTGCTCCTGACCTAAATAAGGTCCTTTTATTATTCTTTCCTTCCCAAGACTTGTATGTTATTAATTCCCTTGAAAATTGTGTCATTATCTTTAATCATCTGATTATTTCTTTGTATTTCCCTAATGTCTTTTAAAAAGCCTCATAACCATAATAGATTAGCAACTAATTCCTGTGCTTTTATGACAATTCCCAACTTCTTTTGCATTTAATTTCCATCTGTTTGAGCAGAGAATGCACTCAGTTTGGGGTTGTACATGATTGATCTATCCTTATCTTTCACAACCTATTAGCACAGTCATCTTCCATGTTTCATACCCTTCTAACACCATGTCTGATTTCAAGGAACTTGGCAAGGTAATTATCTCTCTGTTTATATCTGCATAGGAAAGACAAGTGGCTTTAAGCAGGCAAAGTGGTGACTTTTTTGCCATTCTCAGTTGCTTTTCGCTATCAGTAACATAGAGGATGGCATTTGTTATATTTAATACTTGGGGTGAAAAAAGAATGCTGATTTGTGGAAGGGTAGGTAATCCAGGTAATCTTCCTTGTGGAATAAGTTGCAAGGTATCCTGTGCTAGCTTACTTTATATGGTAGAGTGGATCTGTTTCAGTCAAGCCAGTCAGAACTTACGAGAAGGCTGAAGGAAGGACTAGGACTGAAGGATTGATTTCAGTGAGAAGTTGAGCTGTTTCTCACCTTTCTCTGCAGCCAGGATGACCTTGGCCTTTTTGTGGAACTCAATCTGTTTGTACCGCAGCTCCTAGACTCCAAAGGGAAAGAAACCAAGCGAGTCCTAACCCCTGGGGGCCCCTTAACTTTGATTTTTTCCCCATGATGAAAAGCAGCTGGACTGGAAGTACTCCTCCCCATAGCCTGGGCTCTTGGGACAGTCTTTTAAACTTGTAAATTATTTTTAAGTCTACTCTCATTTGACTATGTAATTAGATAGATACAGGATCCTTCTTGGGCTTAGAGGAGAGCCTGCCCCAAATTTTTAGAGAAATACATCCATACAGCATAGGTCATAAAACAAGATTATAATTTGAGTCATCATAAAATCATGGAAATCTTTAAGTGCCAGTTTGGCTTCTCATTTGGGAAACCCTTCATATTGGAGGTTGGTTCATTCAACATAGACTATATAATATACATTATCAAAATAAAGTAGTTGAACCACATAGTTTAAAAGCATAATTGCTCTCTTGCCTTTGCCCTGAGAGGCAACAGACAAAGTCTATGCGATAAATATGAACACCATGAGAAATGTACTGGTAATCCTCAGACATTTCCTTCCTGGAATACTTAAATTCTGCTGTGCCTCATCATCTAGATTGGTGGTTCTCAAACTGTGGTTTGTCTTCACTATCAGCGTCACCTGGGAATTTATGAGAAATAAAAATTCTTGGGCCTTAAACATACAGAATTAGAAACTCTGGAGGTGGGACCCAGTAATCTGTATTTTAATAAGCCCTCTAGGTGATTCTAATACACACTGAAATAGGAGAATCACTAACGCCTTTGATCATCAAGGGTGAACCATAGTCTTTTGCGTTGCTGGTCTGTTACTTCACTATAAATATTTTATTGCCCATGTGGATATTACTGCATGTATATACCAGGAATTGGCAACCTGTGTTGTTAGTACTACATCGAATGATACCCAAGTTAAAATGGTTAGTGACCTTCACAGTTCTTTTCTACTTCCTTGTCTTCCTTCTTGCAGAGCGCCTGAAGCAAGGTAGCCACTGGATAATTTGTTAATTGAATGCCTACCTTCCCCCCTTCCTGCCGTCCCCCTGCAAAAAGCAAAATCACATTTTTGTTTATCTTTTGGTTTCTTCCTCTGTGGGAGCTTTAAGCCTGAAAGTGAAGTTCCCAGTTACAAATATGTCTTTTTCCTAATAGTGACTCTGGCTAAAAGAGATTCCTGATACATTAAGGAAAAAGAAAAAAAAGAAAAGGAGGAAAAAGGAAGAAAAAATAGTTATTATGTACCTGATTAGTATGCCTTCCTCAGAATTATCTTAGACCAATGGATCTCAAACTTATCTTACATCAGAATCACCTGGAGAATTTGTCGAACCACAGATTTCTGGGCCCAGACTCCAGAATCAATAGATCTAGGATGAAGCCAGAGGATTTGCATTGCCAGCAGGTTCCCAGGTTGTGCTGATGCTGCTGGTCTAGGGACCAGTTTGAGAACCACTTCCCCTAGTTGACTAGACCAGAAATACAGGTAATTTCATGATGTGCTTGTTAGGTGTCCCCCAGCTTGCTTAGCCAGTGATTTATAATTAGGAAGTATGGGACATGCCCAGGTGACAAACTTTGTCAGTAGTAGTTTTTTCTAGCTCTGTGCCTTTCCATATTCCAGAAGTTAAGATCTTCTCTTTGAACATAAGACTTTTTTCAGACTTTGAAAACTTACTCAAACTTGCTTGTCTAAATAATTGAGTTTGAGTGGAATAGATTTTTACCCAACTCTTGCCACACTGATTACTTCATTTCTCTGCTTCTGTTTCTTTTTATTTCAAGCTTAATTTTTCCAATATTATTATATACTCAAACATACGTTGCTTAAGTTGATATTGTTTATCTGTTTTCTGTCCTCTCATACAATTTTCTGAAGAATGGGAAATGGGCATTTCTTCTGGATTTTTTTCTCACAGCTAAACACAGTTGTTACAGACTTGACTCCTTGTTACTTGAATTCTTATTGTGAAACACATCTTTAGCATCTCCTGAAACAGAGAATAAAAAGAGATGAAACTGAGGCTTTTTTCCAAACTCTTTTGTAAGCCTTTTTTTTCTTGCTAAACAAGTGGTTTTGAGGAAAAATTGAAATATTAATCAATACAGATTTCTTGTATTTAATAGGAACTTTAGTTAAATATTTTCAACCATACCTATGCAAACACTATATTCCTGTGCAGATTAATCTCCTGCAGATTAAATTTATAGTTACTCTACTGGATAGCTTCTGGTAGAGAAAAAAACTATTGAAGACCATTTTGGTTTTTCTTTTCCTTTTTTTGTTTGTTTGTTTGTTTTGAGATAGTCTTTTGTTCTGTCAACCAGGCTGGAGTGCAGTGGCACAGACACAGCTAATTGCAGCCTTGACTTCCCAGGCTCAAGTTATCCTCACACCTCAGCCTCCTGAGTAGCTGGGACTACAGGCACGCCTGGCTAATTTTTTAATTTTTTGGTCCCACTATGTTGCCCAAGCTGGTCTCGAACTCCTGACCTCAAGCAAGCCTCCTGCCTTGGCCTCCCAAAGTGCTGGGATTACAGATATGAGCCACCATGCCCAGCCCTAGTTTTTCTTTTTATGGAATATCACACATGAATTGTAGAAAGATTTACCAAATGAGTACCTTTTTGTTAAAACCTGTGGTTGGGGTGTGGCTCTGTAATTTGTGTCCTGTAGCCAACTTTTCTTTTTCCTATTGCAGAGATTTTGTTTGCCACTCTTTTGCCATTCCAGAAAGTCTGGAACAGCTCCATGCAAGTGTCTTTGTGTTGACATCCTCCCTTGTGATCAAATTAAAAGACAGTTGGTAACATCCTCAAGCACATTTCCTTTCTTATACCTGACAGTTGTGTTAACTTACAAGTTTGCTTCAGATTCTTATTAATGTACTAACTTAAAAACTATCTTTCCACTTACTATAATTACAATAGACATAGCAATGTCGTTAGTCATCAGTTTTCAAATATACATATTACCCATATAATTGTTGCTAAATATTTCATGTTATTACTGATATCCTTATGTGAATGCTGGTGAGAGAGATGGACCATCACTATCACAGTACTCAGAATTTCTGGTTCCCAAATTATTTGGCATTTTATTTTTATATGCCAGTCTCTCATTTTAATTACCCTGATATTGCATGGTTATATTTGTCCTTGATTGTTTCTTTTTATTCTCTACGTTTACTTCTTTGGGTCTCTTAGACAGTGACACTTAATTAAAGCACTTGAGTAAAATATGCACCAACTAGTAAGTCAGTAAAGGATAAGATGTTCTTTTATTTATATGATGAGTTCTAAAATATTTTCAAAGAGCAATCTACAGTGTCTACTTTAAATACCCTTTGACCTTTTTTTGGATGCTTAACTTGGAGAAAAGAAAAAAGATCTAGAATTCGGAGTAAATCTCAAGTTTTGCTAAATGTTTCACCAATAACAGTTATCTTTTCTTGAAAATGCATAACATAGCATTTTAAATATATTAATTAGTACCATATAGAGATATACCTTATAATCAGTAGTATTATCTTGAAATCAAGAAATAAGTTAAAAGTTGTCTAGCTTCACAGGAACATGAAAGCTAATTATAATAGGTCATTAGGATTTGGACTAATTAGTTTTTTGTTGTCTCCATGGTGCAGACAGTCAGAGTTAAGGTTTAAATGCCTCTAGAAAGAAACTTAAGAACTGAGTTGGGGCCAGGTGCGATGGCTTATGCCTGTAATCCCAGCACTTTGGGAGGCTGAGGCTAACAGATCACTGGAGGTCAGGAGTTCAAGACATGGTGAAACCCTATCTCTACTAAAAATATAAAAATTAGCTGGGCATGGTGGCACATGCCTGTAATCCCAGCTACTCAGGAGACTGAAGCAGGAGAATAGCTTGAACCCAGGAGGCGGAGGTTGCAGTGAGCCGAGATCATGCCACTGCACTCCAGCCTGGGTGACAGAGCGAGAGAGACTGTCACACACACACACACACACACACACACACAGAGAACAGAGTTTGAATAGTGCAGTGATTTAGATCCATAGGTAAGCATCAAGCCTGAACTTGAAAACCAACTTACCAGTTTGGTTACCTCAGATAAGTTTCTTAAACTTTCTGAGTCTGTTGTTCTCATCTGAAAATGAGAGTAATACCATCAATCTGTAAAGATAAAATGAGATATTATATATAAGCTACCTATACTGTGTGTAGTATGTATCATAACTGCAGTGATTGACTAAAAATCAATGTTTTGTGCTGTGTGTAAAAACACTAGAGCAAGCTCATCTGCTGCGTTACAGGTGGTTTTCCCAACTAGAACTGCGTAAGATTGGTGAGCTGACACTGGGACTCTGGATAGCAGATGAGAATGTACTGAAGGGAAGAAAAAGAGAAAAGCTTATTGAGAAAAGAGGAGGGAAAGAAGAGGGAGGAAGGGAAAGACATGAGAGAAGGAACTGAGATATGCAGAAAACAGACAGCTCCCTCCCCTAGAATGAAACACGAGTGAAAGGGAGGCAGAAACCAGGAAGAAGAAAATGAATAGAGAGGACAATGAAGAGCTAATTATTGGGCAGGGGGAGCTTCTGATCATAATTCTCTACATGTTTCTGTTTTTATTTTTATTTTGTAGATATTCCCTTATCAGTTTTCATGTATGGACTGAGTAATGATCATAATTGTATGATGCTAGATACCATTGAAGAGCGGTAAGTATTTCAAATAATGGCTTTGTTACTGCTTTATTTATAACTTGTTGATTTCTTTTAACTACTTTACAATTGACTTACAAATAATTTGGCAATAAAGAAGATAGATGAAGAGTGTCTTTTATCACACTTTGGAATACTTTTAAAGTATGTAAATATTTATTCTTGATGATAATACTTATTGGGTACTGTCTTAATCTACTCGGGCCACTACAACATAATATAAACTGGGTAACTCATAAACAACATAAATATATTTTTCACAGTTCTGGAAGCAGAGAAGTCCAAGATGAAGGTGCTGGCAGATTCAGTGTCTGGGATGATGGGTGCTTTCTCATACCTGGTGCATTTTCATTGTGTTTTTGCATGGTGAAATTAAAGACCCTTGAGGGTCTTTAATAAGTATGCTAATCCCATTCATGAGGAGTCTGTTCTCAAGACTTAATCATCTCCAGAGGCCTCACCTCTTAATACCATCACTCTGATGTTTAGGCTTCAACGTGTGAGTGTCGGGGGGCACGAGCATTCAGACCATAGCAGGTATTTATTTTGTAAGGAAGTATACTTTGTGCTGGAGATAGAAAAATGGGTAAATTGTAGTACAGTACAGAATATGATCCCGTACATAATTGACCTTAATTTAGGGTAAGTATTGAAACTTTCAATAATAATTTGAATAATAAAAATGAATAATTTTATTTGAATAATAGTAAAATTTCAATAATAATTTGAAAGTCAAGCCAATATGCAAATATTGCTTAGAACATTTGTGGTATTCAAGGTTTGGAATTACTTTTTGAACCAATACATAAGCAGGGCAAGAAAATGAGGCCCAGCTTAGTGGCTCATGCCAGTAATCCCAGCACTTTGAGAGGCAGAGGCAGGAGGATTGCTTGAGGTGAGGAGTTTGAGACCAGCCCGTGCAACATAGCGAGACCTTATCTTTCAAAAAATAAAATAAAAATTAGCCTGGTGAGGAAGCATGTGCTTGCAATCCTAGCTCCTTAGGAGGCTGAGGCAGAAGGATCGCTCGAGCCCAGGAATTCAAGGTTACAATGAACTGTAATTGTACCACTGCACTCCAGCCTGGGTGAGATATCAGAGTGAGATCTTGACTCTTAAAAGAGAATTAATTGCTTTTTAGATTCTTAAAATGTTTATACTTTTAGTCAATAGTGGTATTGTCGCATTTAGTTACCCACATATTAATCTTATGGGTTTTAAATGATTTTTGGTTGATTCTAAAGATGAAATTCACTCTCAGAGGATGGGAATTGGACCCACTGTTGGCATTTAAAAAGCAAAAATACTATAGTCATGGAAGGAAATACTCTAGGCAAAGAAATATTCTAAGTAATTGGAAAGGTAGAGGAGGAATTGGGACTGTTCAACGTACTGAGGGCATCTAACTTTTAAGGCATGGACTTGCATACAGTGTACAATTTCTTGCATACGCCTATATGTGGAACCACAGAGAAAATGTAGATAGAGCCTGAAAGTGGTAGGAAGAGGGGTAAGTGTTAGGAGGAGGCAAAACATTTTACAGTTTACAATACAGCTTTAAGCCTTACCGAAACACAAATGAGCAAAGTAAAGCTTAGGAGCAGACATCTAGTGAGTGGCAGAATCAGGACAAGAAACCTATGTCTGCTGACTTCTTGTACAGAATACTTTCTGTTATTTCATAAATCCTTTCACAATTTTTTTTTCAACCCGATTTTGTAAAGACAATTTGGAAGGGAAGTGAAAGGTTGGTTTGTTAAATCAAAAGGGTGTGAATTTCCTAGCCAGGTTATCTTTAGCAACTTGTCACTGGTTGACCCTGATAATTTAGATACCCTCCCACCACCCCCCTTACTTTAACTGGTCTCTATGATCAGTTCTAGACTTTTTTGCATTGGGGGGAAAATTGCTTTCAGTCTTAGAGTCTTCAAAACAAATCTGGAAGAGGCTTTATTTGTTAGCACTTGATAATATATTTGTTGCTTTTATCCAGATACTAAGATTTTTATTCTCCCCAAATAGTTTAAATTACTACAGTTTTACTATAAATTTTTAAGGATTTAGAGATGTGTAGTGCAGTCTAATTGTGAGGCTTTCTTTTGATACTGCATATCTTTCTGAGGCAGTGGTCAATATGGGCACTGATTCTAAGAAGCACACAGGTTCTGCTTGTCTAAATCTTTTAAACTTAAGTAAAACAAATGTCAGCAGAATGGGGGCATTCTTTTTGGGAGTTATGTTGACTTTTTTTTTAATTGTGTGGTTCTGATAGTGAGCCCAGGTAACTACTGGAATTATTATGTAGTTGCTATGAGTCTTTGTCTCTGGATCACACTAATGCCCTCTAAGGAAGTAGACTGAATAGATAGTTCATCTTCTCCAGCAGAATTTGTTAATGTCTTTCTAAAAGACTCAGATTTGACAGTGGCAAAGTAAACAAGATGAGTGAAAAGAAGTGAAAAATGGCCTAAGTCCTAATAGCCATTTTAAATAAAATTAAAAGCATGATAAAACTGCCATGCATTCTTTGCTCTTTTGCTTCTAGTTTTCTATTCATTTAATATAAAGAGGATGGAGATAACCCAGAAACACTCTTTTAAAATAACTTCTACCTCCTATGTATAAGATTGAGGGGAAATTTAAAAAAACTTTATGGGTCATTATTGTCTTGCATTTAGGCATTCCAGATGTTCCACTCTTCTCCCAAGTTCCAAGGTACCAATAGTCAAACTTCACATTAAAGGATTTGAGAAAAAATGAAAGATAGAACTTCACAAGTCACTGTGATGAAATTGAACTTTCTTTAAATGTGTGTGTGTGGCTGGGCATGGTGGCTCACACCTATAATCCCAGCACTTTGGGAGGCCAAGGTGAGTAGATCATGAGGTCAGGAGATTTAGATCATCCTGGCCAACATGGTGAAACCCTGTCTCTATGAAAATACAAAAAATTAGCCAGGTGTGGTGGCGGATGTCTGTAGTCCCAGCTACTTGGGAGGCTGAGGCAGGGGAATCGCTTGAACCCGGGAGGCAGAGGTTGCAGTGAGCCGAGATCGTACCACTGCACTCCAGCATGGGGACACAGTGAGACTCTGTCTGAAATTAAAAAAAAAAAAAAAAAAGTATGTGTTCAAAAAGTGTTGACATGTAAACCCTTGAATAATCTATACATTTACCTAATGGAATGTCACATAATGGCTTCATAGGTGTTGAGTCTGAGCTCCATTTAAAAAAACAACAACAAAAAAAAAATAACTAATGCTTAACCAGATGATCCTGCCTTAATTGGTAGAGAAAGGTCAGCAACATTCTTTAAGTCCAATAAGAGGATTATTAATAGATGGATTTTACTGGTAACCTCTTAGGGGCATCCTCTGACCCTTCAACAAAGCTTGGTTTCAAACTTCGAGTCCATGAAAAGCAATGTGTTGTTTAACTTTACCCCTTTGGTACCACTGTCACCAATTCAACAGACATTTGTTGATGGTCATTTTTGTTTGTTTGTTTCTGTTTTTTTGCAACGGAGTCTCACTCTGTCGCCCAGGCTAGAGTGCAGTGGCGCAATCTTGGCTCACTGTTGGCAGCCATTTTGTGCAAGGTTGACATCTAAGTTATTATACTACATATATTTTTTGATATGGGCCTTTTCCAGCTTACCATACAGATTATGCTCTTTTGATTATGCTCTTGCTAACTAAAGATCAGTTCAAACTAACCTATAGGAGGTCTTCTAAAAATCCTCTGTCTTGGTGCATTTAGGCTGCTGTAACACAATACCATAAACTGGGTAACTTATAGACAACAGAAATTTCTTTGTCACAGTTCTGGAGACTGGGGAGTCCAAGATCAAGGTGCTGCCAGATTTGGTAGCTGGTGAGGGACTGCTTGCTGGTCCACAGACAGCTGTCTTTTCCCTGCATCTTCACATGGTAGAAGCAGTGAGGGAGGTCTTTACAGTCTGTTTTGTAAGCGTACCTTCATGAAGGCACCACCTTTAATACCTAATCAGCTTCTAAAGGCCCCACCTCCCAATACCTTCACATTAGGCTTTTTCTTTATGTGCTTTTTTTTTTTTCTAACAGTTTGATAGTTTTAACTCTTATCTTTAGTCTTTGATCCATTTGCAGTTAATTTTTGTACATGGTTTAAAGTAAGAATCCAACTTCATTCTTTTGCACATGGATATCCAGTTTTCCGGCACTATTTGTTGCAGACTGTCCTTTCTCCCACTGAATGGTCTTGGCACCTTGTGGAACATCATTTCACATATATGTGAAGGTTTATCTTGGAACTCTTTTTCCTATTTTATTGTTCTTAGATGTCTGTCTTTATGCCTGTTCCAAGCTTTAAGAAATATGAGTTACGGAAATAGTGAACGAATTAATGATATATATAAATCATACAGGAAGCCAGGTATTATAAGTAAACGATAACACACACACACAAAAAAAAAAAAAAAAAACAGGAGAATCAGAGTTGAGACTTAAGACTTTGGAATTATCAAATACAGCATTTTTTTAGAGACAGAGTTTTTTTTTTCTTGCTACGTTGCTACGTTGCCCAGGCTGGAGTGCAGTCATAGCTCACTAGAGCTTTGAACTCATAGGCTCAAGCAATTCTACCACCACAACCTGCCACGTAGCAGGGAGTACAGGTGTAAACCATCACACTCAGTTTAAAGACAATATATTTTTAAAGAAATGAGAAAGGCTTTAAAATCTGAGAAGCAGATTTTTTAAATAACCAAATATAACCCTTATTAATGGAAATAGTAATAATTAAAAACTCAATGGACTAGAAGCAGATTAGACCTAGCTGAAGAGAGTCAGTGAACCAGATGTTAGATATGAAGAAACATGATATTATTTTTAGATATGAAGGAGGGTTAAGAAACATGAAGAATAAAGGTAGAAATTTGAACATAGGTAAATAGATGTTCTATACTGAGGAAACAGAATGATGTCACAGCAATATTTAACAATAAAGTTTCTGAGAATTTCACATAATTGTTGAAAGATACCAAAAGTTAGATATAAGAAGTTCATCAAATACTTAGCCTAGAACATCATGATGAAAATGCAGGACATAAGAGACAAAGATACTAAATGCTGCCAGAGGAAAAGATTACTCATAAATGAATGACAATTATATTAGAGGTGATAACATCTTCAGAGTGCTGAGAGAAAGTAGCAGTCATTCTAGAATTTGTACCCAGGAAAATTAAGCCTGATGGCAGCATGTCTACTAAAAAATAGAATTTATCATATTAAACTGTAAAAGATTTAAAACATTCCCTTTAAAATCAAGGGCAAGATCAAGATACCTGCCATTATCACTTATATTCAACATTGCACTAGGTACAAGAAATAAATAGCATAAGAATCAGATGGGAAGACACAAAACCATAAGTCATTATACAGTCCATTATTCATAGAGGATATGGCTGTTAATGAAGATAAATTATTAGAATTAATAAGAGCTTAACAAGGTTGCTGGGTAGCCAATATACAGAAATTGGTTTTGGAGAGTCATTTGCCTAGTGATTGAGTGCATTCACTCTGGTGCCACACTGCCTAGCTTTGAATTCCAGATTCCACCCTTCCTAGCTTTGTGTCCTTGGACATACTATTTAACTTCCCTGCACTTTTGTTTTCTAATTTAAAATAAGGGTATCTGATAGGGATATTGTGAAGATTAAATGGATCAGTATATATCTAAAGCACTTAGAAAAGTGTCTGGTACCTGGTAAGTGTTATATATGTGTTAGCCATTTTTATTATCATTATCAACATCATTTTAAACATAGTAGTGAATAAAATAACTTTCAAAGATACTGTATATAGTAACGTAAAAATTATAAAGTACTTTAGATTAAATACTTTAAAAGAAGTGTAAAAACTCTTAGGGAAAAAAGTTATAAAACTTTTTGAAAGACATTAATGACCTGAATACCATGTTCACAGATAGGAAAGCTAATATAACAACATGACTTATCTTAAGATTGATCACGAGGTTCAGTGAAGTTCCAGTTAAAACCTAAACAAAATTTATTCTTAGATAGGCCTAATTTAAAATGTGTATGTAAGTGCAAAGAGGCTGTGGAAGAACAAGATTTGTTTTGTTTTTTTTTTTCTTTCAGTTTTGCTAAAGCATGTATCAAGATTTGTTACAATATGGTGTTGATGCATGAATACAGAAAGACACTGATGAAACAGAGCACAGAGCCCAGAATTCATACATATGTAGAAAATGGGTTTATGTCAGAGATGGCATTACAGATAAGTAGGAATAGGAAAGGTTGTTTAAAAAAAATGCTAGCAGTTTGATATTCACATGGAAAACTTGAACTTTTATTTTTTTACCATAGACAAAAAATGAATTTGAGGCATAGTAAATACTTAAAAGTAAAAGACACAATTATGAAAGTTTTAGAAGAAAATATATGGGATATCTTTATGATCTTGGGAAGAGGTATATCTTTTTTCTTTTTTTGGAAACAGAGTCTTGCTCTGTCGCCCAGGCTGGAGTGCAGTGACGCAATCTCCGCTTATTGCAAGCTCCGCCACCCGGGTTCGCACCATTCTCCTGCCTCAGTCTCCTGAGTAGCTGGGGCTACAGGCCCCTGCCACCACGCCCAGCTAATTTTTTGTAGTTTTAGTAGAGATGGGGTTTCACCGTGTTACCCAGGATGGTCTCAATCTCCTGACCTCGTCATCCACCCACCTCAGCCTCCCAAAGTGCTGGGATTACAGGCGTGAACCACTGTGCCCAGCTTGGGGAGAAGTATTTCTTAAAGTTGATCAAAAGCAAAAATGAAAGCACAAAATATAAATAAAAATATTCATATTTGGGACTAAAATTAAACATACCTCTTTTAGAAAATGAAAATACAACTTTTAAAAGTGGGGGGAATTATTTGCAATAAATATAATTAGCAAAAAAGATAATATCTCATATAAAGATTTCTTGCAAATACATAGACTAAACTGATAGAAAAGTGGGTAAAAAGCTTGAATGAGTATTTCCCAGATGTGGAAACATGACCAATATATATACTCAGTACATGATCATTCTCAAAAATTGGGGGCTGGATTCAGTGGCTCACGCCCACAGGCACTTTGGGAGAATGAGGCAGGCAGATCACTTGAGGTCAGGAAGCTGAGACCAGCCTGGCCAACATAGTGAAACCTTGTCTCTACAAAAATTAGCAACGTGTGGTGGCACGCGCCCATAGTCCCAGCTACTAGGGAGGCTGAGCCAGGAGAATCGCTTGAACCCAGGAGGCAGAGTTTGTAGTGCACTGAGATCACGCCACTTTACTCCAGCCTAGGTGACAGAGCAAGACACTGTCCAAAAAAAAAGGGGTGAGGGGAGAGGAAATGCAAACTAACCACAATTAGTTATCATTTGCTCCTGTCAGGTTGGCAGAAAGTAAAGACTACCAACATGAAGCGTTGATGAGAATATGGAGAAACTGGAACTCTTAGATATTCCTGGTGATGATGTGTAATAAAAGATTGAGAAATTAGCCAAGCACAGTTGGCATTTGCCTGTAATCCTAACTACTTAGCCATTTGGGAGGCTGAGGCATGAGGATCAAAAATCTGTGTGCAGTTAGCTGGCATCTTCCCATGACGGCGCTCTCACTCACCCCACACAGTGAAATGAGGACAAACCAGAATTCCCCATGTCATAATTGATCGCTTGAGCTCAGGAATTTGAGACCAGCCTGGGCAACACTAGTGAGACCTAGTCTCAAAGGGAAAAAAAAAAAGGTTCAGAAATGAGACTATACAAAAATTAGTTTTTCTATGTGAGGAATCTTCCTCACATAGAAACAAACAAAATTAAAAGGCAAAAATATTAAAATACATATGACAGACAAAACTAATTTATTTGTATATGGAGTCCTTATAAATCATTAACTAGAATACTATCTTCTCTGTGGGAAAAAAATGGACAAAAAGATAAGAACGAGTGATTCACAGAAAAAACAAAATAGCTCAATGTCACTGATAATGAATTAAATGCTAACTAAAACCACAAGTTTCTATTTTTATTTGCCATGTTTTCAAAGATTAAGTTTGATGAAATACTAAAAAATAAAAATGGAAAGAATATTTTCTTTAAAGCAAAAATTAGTAAATAATAAAGGCTAGATACAGAAAGGTGAGTTACTAAGAAACCAAGAAAATCAGGATTATGAAGTCATAGAAGTCTGGCAAGCTGTGTTATTTCGAGAACAGAGTGGTCAAGAGTATCAAACAGAGAGAGGCCAAGTAAGTCATGAGCCACAAATGACTGATGTGGATAATCATTGATGACTTTGAAGATCACTGTTTAGGTGGAGTAATGGAAGTAGAAATCAAAGTAGATTGAGGAGGGAGTGGGAAGTGAGCTAGAAAATGGCAAATTTTTGCATTTCTGAGATGAACTCAGCTGATTTATGATGTATTATCATTTTTATTTAACTTTTGTTTGAATTTCTACTGATTTAATTTCCTCCTAATAATAACAGGATTATTCATTGTTTTTGTTTCTTCTTGAATCAATTTTGGCAGCTTTTTTCCTAAGAATTATTTTCTGTAATATCTAAATGTATTGGCCTAAAGTTGTTCATAACATACATTCTCTTAAAACCTATATAAATAGGTGTTTAAATTATTAGCAAACACTTATCTTTGGTTCCTTTGTTCTTTAGTTATTTTGAATATCTGTTAAAGTATATGGTATATACTTTATATATATTATATATTTTATATATATACTTTATGTATATTGCCATGTACATTAACTATTCATGAATGATTTATAATTGATTTCTTTTTCTATCTAGAATAGCCCAGGACTCCAGAAGACAGTCTCAGCATGAATCCTCAGAATTCAAACTTCCTTATTTTACTTTTATATATATGTATATAAATAATACATAAACATATATATATAATTGTAGGACTATTTCATATGATATAATTTGTAATATGTAACATATAAAGGTTATAGGTCTGTGATATATGAGCATAAAGAAATATATATCAAAGGTCTAATATCCCACCCATAAAAAACCCAAACAAACAAACAAAAATACATGAAGTTATCACTTTAACATGGTTGAAGTTAAAGAGACGTTATTCCTGCTTAAAAGATAATAACTGAAAAATTGCTGAGCACAACTTATTTAATGAAGGATGTTGAACACCGTTGTGTCCTGATTATTCATCTTTCATTAGTTGTAAACTTAGCTTTTTGTGGCAAAGTATTATCCTAAGTAAGCCCTGAGGAACAGAAGTGAACTTCATAAATCTTTCCTTTATTAGTAAATTATGCTAGAGAAACCCTATAGCTGAAATCATCGAGCTTTCTTGAATATGTAATTTTTTTTTTCTTTGAGCCAGAGTCTCACACTGTTGTCCAGGCTGGAGTACAATGGTGCGATCTCGGCTTGCCGCAGCCTCTGCCTCCTGGGTTCAAGTGATTCTCCTGCCTCAGCCTCCAGAGTAGCTGGGATTACAGGTGCACACCACCACACCCGGCTAATTTTTTGTACTTTTAGTAGAGACGGGGTTTCACTATGTTGGCCAGACTGGTCTCAAACTCCTGACCTCGTAATCCACCCACCTCAACCTCCCAAACCGAATATGTAATTTAACTGTAGTTAAGGGCAGTTTTGAAGATTGTGCTTTGAGGATTTTCCCAGCACTTGGCTCTTCAAGTAAAGTATATTCAACTGATTGTTCTTTACCTTTATGTGCTGTTGTTACAGATCATGACTAATTGAAGAGATTTTTATTGCATAAGGCATTCTAAACTATTTTCCATTCTTCCCCTTACTAAACTGTGAGGTGAACGTGGCAGCCTTGACAAGTATCTCTAGAGCTGGTGCATCTTAGGAGTATTCTTGTTAGAAAACAGTACTCCACTAGTGTCTTTGTGGCTGAATGAAAGAAGGGCTGCCTGGCTTCTCTTTTTTTCTAGAGGTCTTTTTCATTCCCTGATCCATG
This sequence comes from Macaca thibetana thibetana, assembly GCF_024542745.1. Taxonomy (NCBI): domain Eukaryota; kingdom Metazoa; phylum Chordata; class Mammalia; order Primates; family Cercopithecidae; genus Macaca; species Macaca thibetana. The sequence goes on from NC_065585.1 coordinate 112,607,617, forward strand.
TTTGATTGGGAGATTGCAAGATCACCTTTCATAAAGAACAGGAGGGCATTAAGAGGGACATCCTTGTGAACCTTCTTAGAACCTTATCCTTTGTGATCCTTCTGTAGAATTTTGGCATCTTTTAATTTGGATTGTGATCTAATGTTTGAACTAAGCCGTTGATAGGTGTCAGGAGGGCCGTCAACCATCTTATGAAATGGTATGAAAAATACCTGCTTATATATATTTCCTTGTGTGTATACTCCATAGCTGTCTTTTGAAATCCAGTTTGAGTTCTACTTAAAGAGGTTAAGAATCAATATTTGGCAGGGGATGGAGGTTGCAGGGAAGTTTGGGGAGAGAGAGAAAGGAGAGGGAAAAAGGAAGGGAGGAATATTTTTGATATTTCTGGTATAGCAATATATGATGTTGTCTTAAGCATTTATAGAATGATACTATGCAGCAGTAGTCAATAAGCAATTGGCTGTTGTTGGCCATCAACTGTAGGAATAGTCAGCAATAGTTGGTTTACAGCTTTTTGAAGTTTCTTCTGAAACCAGAGATTTTGATTTAAAGAGAGTATCATTTTTGTCACAGAAATGTATAGGAAAAAAATGCTTTCTGAAAATGGAATATTTGAGCTGGGCATGGTGGCTCACGCCTGTAATTCCAACACTTTGGGATTCCGAGGCAGGAGGATCACTTGAGCCCAGGAGTTCAAAACCAGCCTGGGCAACACAGAGAAGACCCTGTCTCAAAAGAAACAAAGAAAGAAAAAATGTAGTATTTGGTAAGAATTTTACCAAATGTGTATAAAAATTGTTATGGCTGTAAGTTTTTGAGCTTTTCAGGAGCAGGGAGACTTTTGGTTACCTAATTGCAGTTACATGAATTACAAGGAAAAATGTGTTAGAAACAAAAATTCATATATATACATATGAAATATATATGTGAAATATATATATATGAATATATATATTGAGATAGAGTCTTGCTCTTTTGCCCAGGCTGGAGCGCAGTGGAGTGATCTCAGCTCGATGCATCCTCCACCTCCTGGGTTCAAGCTGTTCTCATGCCTCAGTCTCCCAAGTAGCTGGAATTACAGGCATGTGCCACCACGCCCAGCTGATTTTTTTGTGTTTTTAGTAGAGACGGGGTTTCACCATGTTGGCCAGGCTGGTCTCAAACTCCTAATGTCAAGTGATCTGCCCACCTCAGCCTCTCAAAGTGCTGGAATTACAGGTGTGAGTCACTGTGCCCAGCTGATATTTTTGATATACAAAAACCAAAGTTGTAAACTCATTTTCTTTTTTGGGTAACTGGCAAATTGAGATGGAAACTTTCTGATAGTTGACTAAGAACATTTTACTATTTACTTTTGTTGAACTTTTAAATGATTGTACTGCCATTGCCTTTTATGTATTTATTGACCGTTTGCTTAATAACCTTGGGTTGATTTTAGGCCACCAACAAAATGGAAATGAAAGAAACTGCTAAACAGAATACACTGTGGCAAATGAGCTCAACTAGCGAACCCATGTTAAATACTGGTGAAGTCAATCCTTTGAAGAAATTCACCATTCCTAAGATCAGGAGGACAGCTGAGAAAGGTAGTATTTCTGTGGAAGTTGGGAACTTTTTTAGTAACTATTACTGTATTTCTCTGATTCTTATTTTATGTTCATCTTTTATTTTGACTCTATATAAAATTAGATTAATTCAGGTCTCTAATTCCTTAAACATGCATGTACTTATGTTTCCACACAAAATAGAATAGATGCATGTTCTGCATCCTTCCCACAAAGTACACCTAAAATCCCTGGACATTTTTATAAAACAAATATGAGAAGACTTTCAAAACTGGAGAACACACACCAACTAGAGAATCTGGAACTCAGGGAATGACATAGCAGTAAGTTCCCTGGATTTTCTTTTTGTTTCCTCCATATCTCAGACTGGATGCCCCAACAAGAGAAATGCCGCCTGGTGCAGACCTCCCCCAGAAGCCCCAAGTAAAACCTCTTCTTTCTTGCCAGTGGACTAATAAAGGGGCAGCCTAGAAAGTTGGAAACCTGTTTGACATTAAATATACCCCTCCCGTTTCCCACTGGGGTGATGTCAAAGGAAGTTGAGTGGGGATCCTGGACTCTGACCCCCTACCCAGCAGGAACAAGGTACCCCTTTCCTTCCCTGTGATGCCAGTGGTGATCCAAGTAGGATCACACAGCCATAACGCATTCTCTTCCCTGCCATCATCCTGCTCCTGCAATGTCAGTTGATATCTACCCCTGCTTTGTGGTGATGAGTTGCCCTTTCCACAAGGGTTAGAGTCAGTGAACAAAGTGGAGAGCCTAGACCTCCACCACATCCAGCAGTAACAAGGCCTCCTTCCACAGTGTTGGTGGAGGATAAGTGGGGACCATGGACTTCCAGCCCTTTCCAGTGGTAACAGGATACTCCCCAGCGTGTAAATGGAAGCCCTGTGGAAAGCCAGAACTTCACCTCTGCATAGTAGTAGAGTCAGTGCTCCCCTTTCCTTGCCAGCCATTGTTCCTGCCAGCATAGTTTTAGTAAAGTCTTGCTGAAGTGCAAGATTATATATAATCCAGAGTCTCATAAAAATGCCCCAGTTGACCAGGATATAATAAAAATCGCTCATCTTAACACACACCAAGAAAATCTCAACTTGAATGAGAAAAGATAACAAATGCCAACATCAAGATTGACACAGGTGTTGGAACTATAATTAACTGAGAGACTTTTAAAGCAGCTACCATAAAGATATTTGGACAAGCAGTTACAGACACTTTTGAAACAAACGAACAGCTAGAAAATCTCATCAAAGAAATGAAATATGTAATAATCGAATAGAAGACTTGGAACTGATAATTTAATTAAAATAAAAACTCAGGCAAAAACTAATAGAACTACAAGGAGAAACAGAGAAATCTACTATTATAGTTGGAAATACCCCATTGTCAGAAATGGGCATATTGCCAACAGACAGAAAATCACTAAGGACATAGCTCAGCAACACCATCAATCAACTTGATACAATAGACATCTGTAGACTATTCCATTCAACAGTAGTATGTTAGACATTCTTCTCAAGCACACCCAAGACTCACCAAGATAGACCATACCTTGGCCATAATACACATGTTAAGAGATTTGAAATAGTAGAAATCATAGTCACCTCTCAGACCATGTATTAATCCATTTTCACACTACTGATAAAGATATACTAGTGACTGGGCAATTTACAAAAGAAAGAGGTTTATAATGGACTTATAGTTCCACGTGGCTGGGGAAGCCTCATAATCATGGCAGAAGACAAGGAGAAGCAAGTCACATCTTACATGAATGGCAGCAGGCAAAGAGAGAGCTTGTGCAGGGAAACTCCTGTTTTTAAAACCATTAGATCTCATGAGACCAGTTCACTATCACGAGAATAGCACAGGAAAGACCTGCCCCCATAATCCAGTCGTCTCCCACTGGATCCCTCCCACAACACATGGGAATTATGGGAGCTACAAGATGAGATTTGACTGGGGACACAGAGCCAAACCATATCAGACCACAGTGGAATTAAGATGATCAAGTAGGGGGCACTAGATATAAATAACCCAAAGATAGCTGGAAAATACCCAAATTCTTTGAGATTAAACAGCACACTTCTAAATAATAAATGCATCAAAGGAAAAATCTCAAGAGAAATGTTAAAATACTTTGAACTAAATGAAAAGGAAAACAAAATTTGTAGGATGAAGCAAAAGCAGTACTTAGGAAGAAATTTATAGCATTGAATGCATATATTAGAAAACAAGAAATATCTAAAATCAGTAATTTAAGTTTACACCTTAGGAAACTAGAAAAAAGAGGACAAATTAAATCCAAAATAAGCAGAAGAAAAGAAATAATAAAAATTAGAGCAGAAATGAATGAAATTAAAAACAGGAAATTAATAGAAAAAAAATCAACAAAATGAAAATCTGTATCTTTGAAAAGATCAGTAAAGTTGATAAGCCTCTAGCCAGGATAACTAAGAAAAAAAGGGGCACAAATTACTGATATCAGAAATCAAAACATCACTACAGATCCTATGGACATTAAAAGGGTAAGGGATACTATGAACAACTCTAGGCCCATAAATTTGGTAACCTAGATGAAATGTACCAATTCCTTGAAAGACAGTATCTGCAAAAAGTTACACAAGAAGAAATATATGATCTGAATAGGCCTAAATCTATGTATTAAACAAATTGAATCAATAACTAATAACCTTCCAAAACAACACTAGGACCAGATAGGTTCACTGGTGAGTGCTACTAGATATTTAAGGAAGAAGTTATACCAATTCTCTACAATCTCTTTCAGAAGATACAAGTAGAAGGAATACTTTCTGACTCATGCTTTTAGAGGAGCATTATTTTAATACCAAAACAAGATAAAGAACTTAGAAGAAAACTACAGAGCCAAGAAAAGCTCAACATCATTGACCATTAGAAAATGCAAATCAAAACCACAATGAGATACCATCTCACGCCAGTCAGAATGGAAGTTATTGAAAAGTCAAGAAATGATAGGTGCTGGTGAGGCTGTGTATAAATAGGAATGTTTTTACACCGTTGGGCACTGTGGCTCATGCCCTGAGGCTAGGAGTTTGAGACTAGCCTGTGCAACATAGCAAGGCCCTGCCTCTAGAAAAATAAAAATAAAAATCACCCTGTGTGGTGCATGCCTGTAGTCCTAGCTACTTGGGAAGCTGAGGTGGGAGGAACGCTTGATCCCAAGAATCAAGCAGAAATGTAAATGTAAATTAGTTCAACCATTGTGGAAGACAGTGTGGCAATTCCTCAAGAATCTAGTACCAGAAATACCATTTGACCCAGCAATCCCATTACTGGGTATATACCCAAAGCCTGAATCATTCTACTGTAAAGACACATGCACACATATGTTTATTGCAGCAATATTTTCAGAAACAGAGACATGGAACCAACCCAAATGCTCATCAGTGATATAGACTGGATAAAGAAAATGTGGTATATGTACATCATGGAATACTGTGCGGCCATAAAAAGGAATGAGATCATGTCCTTTGCAGAGACATGGGTGAAGCTGGAAGCCATCATCCTCTGCAAGTACAGGAACAGAAAACCAAACACCACATGTTCTCACTCATACGTGGACGTTGAACAATGAGAACACATGGACACAGGGAGGGAAATAACACACACCGGGATCTGTTGGCGGGTGGGAGTCAAGGGGAGGAAACCTAGATGACAGAGGTCAATAGGTGCAGCAAACCACCATGGCACACATATATCTATGTAACAAACCTGCATATTCTGCACGTATATCCCAGAACTTAAAGTAAAATAAAACATTTTTTAATAAAGAAAATACTGAGAAGGAATAGCCAGGAATTGTTACCTCCTGGATATTCAGCTATGGTCTCTGAATCCATAGGGTGAGAGTTGGTTAAATTTAAAGAGCTGCCTACACTTACCATCTAAGTTCAGCATTATTTAGGAAGCTGAAGCAGGAGGATGGCTTAAGCCCAGGAGTTCAAGGCTGCAGTGAGCTATGATCACAGCACTGTACTCCACTCTGGATGACAGAGTGAGACCCTATCTCTTTAAAAAAAAAAAAAAGAGAGAGAGAGAGAGAGAAATAAAATTGACATTAAAAAAAAAATAATAAAATTGACATTAAAAAAAAAAAAAAAAACTACACTGCCAGTCATGGTGGCTCATACCTGTAATCCCAGCACTTTGGAAGGCCAAGGTGGGAGAATTGTTTGAGCCCAGGAGTTTGACATCAGCTTGGCAACATGGAAAAATCCCATCTCTACAAAAAATACAAGAATTATCCAGGCATGGTGACATGTGCCTGTGGTGCCAGCTACTCAGGAGGCTGAGGTGGGAAGATCACTTGAGCCTGGGAGGTCAAGTCTGCAGTGAGCCATAATTGTGCCACTGTGCCACTGCACTCCAACGTGGGCAACAGAGCGAGACCCTGTCTGGAAAAAAAATAAAAACCACAGTCAAATATCACTCATGGAGATAGATGCAGAATTTTTCAGCCAAGTATCAGCAAATCAAATTCAATAATGTAAAGAATTTTATAGCTGGGCATATGCCTGTAATCTGCACTTTGGGAGGCTAAAGTGGGAGGATCACTTGAGGTTAGGAGTTTGAGACCAGCCTGTGCAACACAGCAAGGCCCTGTCTCTCAAAAAAAAATTTTAAATCAGCCTGGTGTGCATACCTGTAGTCCTAGCTACTTGAGAAACTGAGGTGGGAGGATCGCTTGATCCCTGAAGGTTGAGGCTGCAGTAAACCGTAATCACACTTCTGCACTGCAGCCTGGGCAAGACTGTCTTTAAGAAAGAATTTCACACCAGTACCAACTGGAATATATCCCAGGTATGTAAGGCTGGTCCACCATTTGAAAGTCAATTAATGTAATCCATCATCTAAAGAGGAAAAATCATATGATCATATCAATAGATGCAAAAAAAAAAAAAAAGCATTTGACAAAATCTAACACCCATTCATGTTAAAAAGCTCTCAGTAAACTAGGAATAAAGAGGAATTTCCTCAACTTGATTTTTTTTAAATCTACAAAAAGCCTTCAGCTAACTTAACAGTGAAAAATTTAAAGCTTTCACACTAAGATCAAGGCAAGGATGTCTGTCACCACTGCTTCTCAACATTGTACTGGAAGTACTAGCTAATGCAGTAGGACAAGAAAAGGAAATAAAGAAATAAAAGGTATACATATTGGGAAAGAAAAAAGAAAACTGTACTTTCTTACAGATGACATGATCATATCTATTGAAAAATCAAAACCCTCCTGGAACTCATAAGCGATTATGGGGGAAGTTGTAAGATAAAGGTTAATATATGATATTGCTTTTTTATATACCAGCAATGAACAAGTAGAATTTGAAATTTAAAACATACCATTTATATTAGCACCAAAAAAATGAAATACCTAGGTTTAAATCTAACCAAATACGTACAAAGTCTATATGAGGAAAACTACAAAACTGGTGAAAAAAGTCAACCCAATAGAGAGATTTCACGTTTATGAATAGGAAAAGTTGGTATTATCAATATACCAGTTTTTCCCAACTTGATTTACAGATTCATTGTCACCCAAATCAAAATCTCAGCAAGTTATTTTGTGCATACCAACAAACTGATTCTAAAGTTTATATGGCACACAGTTTCTGATATGGAAGGAACAAATTTTAAGGTCTCTTGCAGAACGGGTTGACTGTGATTAATAATTGTGTATTTCAAAATTAAGTATTCAAGGCAATACAGAAAATAAATATTCAAGGCAATGGATGTGTTAGCTTGATATAATCATCCTGTGTTATATGCATATAATATCACATTGTACCTCCTGAATGTATACAATTACAACTTTTCAATTTGCAATAAAATAAACATTAAAATTAAGTTTATATGGAGAGGCAAAAGACTAAGAATACACAACTCAACACTGAAAAACAACAGAGGACTGACACTACTTTACTTCAAGACATACTATAAAGCTACAGTAATTAAGGCAGGGTGGTGTTGGTAAAAAAAAAAAAAAAAAAAAAACCAGACAAATCAAGCAATGAAACAGAATAGAGAGCCCAGAAATAGAGCCACATGAATATAAACTGATCTTTGACAAAGAAGAGGCAGGAAAATAGAACAAAGTCTTTTCAACAAATATTGCTGAAGCAACTGGACACCCACATGCAGAAAAGGGAATCTAGACACAGACATTAACATCCTGCACAAAAATTAATTCAAAATATTCCACAGACCTAAATGTAAAACACAAAACTATACAAATTACAGAAGATAACATATGAGAGTATCTAGATGATGCTGGGGTTGGCAATGACTTTAGCTGCAATACCAAAGATGTAGTTTGTGAAAGAAAGGACTGAATAGCTAGACTTTATTCTCTTGACAGTGTCTTTTGCAGAACAGAAATTTTTAACTGTAATAAAGAGAAAATATTTGCAAAACACATTTCAGATAAGGAATTGCTATCCAAAATATATTAAAAAATTCTTGACAATAAAAAGGCAAACAAGTCAATTTAAAAAAGCAAAGAAGTCAATTTAAAAATGAGCCTACCAGCTGAGGCAGGAGAATGGCGTGAATCCAGGAGGTGGAGCTTGCAGTGAGCTGAAATCATACCACTGCATTCCAGCCTGGGCGAAAGAGCAAGACTCTGTCTCCAAAAAAAAAAAAAAAAAAAAAAAAAAAAATTAGCCTGCCGGGCACGTTAGCTCATGCCTCATCCCAGCATTTTGAGAGGCTGAGGCAAGTGGATCACCTGAGGTCAGGAGTTTGAGACCAGCCAGGCCGACATGGAGAAACCCCGTCTCTACTAAAAATACAAAAATTAGCCAGGCGATGTGGTGGGCACCTGTAATTCCAGCTGCTCAGGAGACTGAGGCAGAAGAATCACCAGGAGGCGGAGGTTGCAGTGAGCCAAGATCACGCCACTGCACTCCAGCCTCACCACAAGAGCGAAACCCTGTCTCAAAAAAAAAAATCAAAAAATTCACGAGCCAAAGACTTTAGCATACACTTCACCAAAGAAGATACACAGTTGGCAAGTAAGCATATGATGAGATGTTTCACATCATATGTCATCAGGAAAATTCAAATTAGAGTAGAAATACCTGTACACACCTATTAGAATGGCCCAAATCCAGAACGCTGATGACGTTAAATACTGGTGACAGTATGGGGCAGCAGAAACTCTGATCCATTGCTGGTGAGAATGCAAAATAACCACTTTGGAAGACAGTGCAGTGGTTTATTACAAAATTGAACATACTGTTACCATATGCTCCAGCAATTACACTTCTTGGCATTTACACAGATAGGTTAAAAGCCTGTGTTCACATAGAAACCTGCACACAGGTGTTTATAGCAGCTTTACTCATAATAGTTAACACTTGGAAGCAACCAAGATGTCCTTCTGTAGATGAACAGATAAAGTGGTACATCCAGACAATAGAATATTATTTAGCACTAAAAAAGAAATGAGCTATCAAGTCATGAAAAGAAATGGAAGAACCTTAAAAGCACATGTCGCCTTTTTAGATTGGCTGAGTGAATGCAGTCTGTCTAAAATATTTACATACCATATGTTTTCCATTCTGGAAAATGCAGACAGTAAAAAGATCAGTGGTTGTTAGGGTTTGGGACAGGGAAGAGGGATGAAAAGGCAGAGCACAGAGGACTTTTAGGGCATTGAAACTATGAGCCTGGGCAGTGTAGTGAAACCCCATCTCTACAAAAATTAGCCAGGCATGGTGGTGCACACACCTGGTGGCATAATCCTAGCTACTTGGGAGACTGAGATGGGAGGATCACTTGAGTCCAGGAGGTCGAGGCTGCAGTCAGCTGAGATTGCACCACTGCACTCCAGCCTGGGCGACAGAATGAGACCGTCTCAAAAAACAAAACAAAGGAAACTACTCTGTATGATACTACCATATTCTGTATGATACTGTGGATATTTGCTTTGACATTTTTTAAACCCATAGAATGTACAACACCAAAAGTGAACTCTAATGTAAACTGTTGACTCTGAGTGATAATGATGTATCAATGTAGGTTCATCAGTTGTAAAGAAAAAAATGTACCACTTTGGGGGAAGACGTTGATTGATAATGGAAGAGGCTGTGCATGTCAGAGGGCAAAGAGTATATGAGAAATCTTTGTACCTTCCTCTCAGATTTTGCTGTGAACCTAAAACTATTCTAAAAAGTCTGTGAAGTCTGGGTGTGGGGGCTCATGCCTGTAATCCCAGCACTTTGGGAGACCGAGGCGGGCGGATTGCTTGAGGTCGAGACCAGTCTGGCCAACATGGTGAAACTCCGTCTCTACTAAAAATACAAAATAATAATAATAATAATAACCGGGCGTGATGACTATTCAGGAGGCTGAGGCGGGGGAATTGCTTGAACCGGGGAGGTGGAGGTTGCAGTGAGCCAAGATTGCGCCACTGACTGCACTTCAGCCTGGGTGACAGCAAGACTCTGTCTCAAAAAAAAAAAAAAAAAAAAAAAGTCTGTGAGAAAAAAAATACTCAGTGTGTTCAAGAGAAGAATAGAGATACTCTTCTGTTTCTCTTCTTCTAAGAATAGAAATTACTTAGCCTAAACAACACAGAGAAAATAGAAAAATGAACAGAACCCAAGAGACTTGTGGAACAATAACAAAAGATCTAACATCTTTGTCCTAGTGCCAGAAGGAGAGGAGAAAGAGTGTGGGGCTGAAAAATTATTCTAGGAAATATTGGCTAGAAATTTCCCAAACTTGGCAAAAGGCATAAACCTATACATTCAAGAAGCTGAAAAACCCCAAACATACAACCCCCCAAAAATTCATGCCAATGCACATCGTAATAAAACTGTAAAAGCTAAGAACAGAGAAAAAATCTTGAAAGCAACTAGAAAGAAACCACATTATTTATAGGGGAAAAATTATTTGACAAAATATGTCTTATTAGAAACCATGGAGTCTGGGGGAAGTAACACCGCATTTTTCAAATGCAAGAAATAACTTTGAACCCAGAGTTCTGTACCCATCAAAAATATCTTTCAAATATGGAGGTAAAACACATATTCTCAGATAAAGCAAAGCTAAGAATTTTTCATCAGCACACATACCCTTAAAGAATAGCTGAAAGAATTTCTCCAAACAGAAGCTAGTAAAAGAAGGAAACTGGGAACGTTAGGAATGAAGGAAGAAAAAAAGCTTAAACATGTGGGTAAATATAATAGATCATCCTTCTCTTGAGTTTTCCTAGTTATGTTTGACAGTTGTAGCACAAATTACAACATTCTTTGATGTGGTTCTCGGTGTATATAGAGGAGGTATTTCAGGTAATTATAACGTGAGATGTTACTATTAGAAGGAACTAAATGAATGGTGTATGAGATCTCTCTGCATTATCTTTTACAAGTGAATCTAAGTATCTCAGAATTAAATTGTTTTAAACAATATAGGCAGATCAAAATGAAATTTTAAAACTGTTCAGGCAACCCACAGGAAGGCAGGAAAAATGAAATAGAAAATCAAACAGAAGGAAAAACAGAAAATAAATAATTAAATCATAGGCTTAAGCCCTAACGTATCATTACTTATATCGAACATGCATGATCTAAATATACCAATTAAAAGACACGTTGACAGAATGGATTAAAAAAACACAACCCAACTACTCTTGGCAAACTCATTCCAAATGTAGTGATATAAGTTGTTGGAATGTAGACATATGAAGAAAGGACATACAAATAATAAGAGTGACTATATTAATGGTGGATAAGTAGACTTCAGAGGAAAGAAAATTGTCAAGAACAAAGAGGGATGTTACTTAATGATGAAAAGGTCAGTCCACCAACTAGGTACAGCAGTCTTAAATATGTATATTTCAGACGTCAGACCTTCAGAATATATGAAGCAAAACTGATAAAACTGAAAGGAGAAATGGACAAATTTAGAATTATAGTTGGAGACTTTGGACTCTCAATTGATAAAACTAAGCAGAAAATCAGGAAGAATATTGAATAATCTTTAACAGTGTCAATCAACAGGATCTAATTGACATTTATAGATTATTGTACCTAACAGTAGCAGAATAGACCTTTCAAGCACCTGTAGAACATGCATCAAAATAGACAATATCTTGGGCCATGAGATACATATCAACATATTTAAAGGAATTGAGGCCGGGCACAGTGGCTCACGCCTGTAATCCCAGCACTTTGGGAGGCCGAGGCAGGCAGATTATGAGGTCAGGAGATTGAGACAATCCTGGCTAACACGGTGAAACCCCATCTCTACTAAAAATACAAAAAATTAGCCGGGCGTGGTGGCGGCCGCCTGTAATCCCAGCTACTCGGGAGGCTGAAGCAGGAGAATGGCATGAACCCGGGAGGCGGAGCTTGCAGTGAGCTGAGATTGTGCCACTGCACTCCAGCCTTGGCAACAGAGGGAGACTCTGTCTCATAAATAAATAAATAAATTGAAATCATACAGAATATGTGCTCTGACAACATGCAAACAGAAAAGTAAATCTCCAAACACACTTGGAAAGTAAGTCGGAGGCACGAGGCTTCCTTGAGTCTAGGAATTTGAGACCAGCCTAGGAAACATAGTGAGACCTTATCTCTGCAAAAAGTAAAAGAATACATTTTGAAATAGTCATGGAGAGGAAATAAATACATAACTAAAATGAAAATGCAACATACCAAAATTTGAGGGACATGGTTAAAGCATTGCTAACAAGGACGTTTATAGCACTAAATGTTTACTTTAGAAAAGAAGGGAGTGTTTCAGATAAATAATCTTAAGCTACCAACCTTTAAGAAACCAGAAAAAGAAAGGCTGGGTGTGGTGGCTCACACCTGTAATCCTAGCACTTTGGGAGGCTGAGGCAGGTGGATTGCCTGAGTTCAGGAGTTCAAGACCAGCCTGGGCAACACAGTGAAACCCCCGTCTCTACTAAAATACAAAAAATTAGCCAGTCGTGGTGGCATGCACCTGTAATCCCAGCTACTTGGAAGGCTGAGACAGGAGAATTGCTTGAACCCGGGAGGTGGAGGTTGCAGTGGGCCGAGATCACGCCATTTCACTCCAACCTGGGTGACAGAGCAAGAGTCTGTCAAAAAAAAAAAAAAAAAAATTACCACTATCAAGAATGAAATGAGTTATGGCCCACAGGTTGCATCAGAAGTACAAATTGTTGAACACGTGTAGTTCTAAATAGATCATTTAAATAGTCTTACAACAATTAAATGTAATTCATGGTTAGAAAAGAAATTTTAAGGCCCAGATGGTTTCACTGGAGAATTCTAAAGATTTGAAGAACAGAAACTCTATACAATCTCTTCTAGAAAATAGAAATTGAGAGAATAATAATATGAGATTAATATGAAGATGGTTCCAAGATGAGACCAGTATAATATGGAAAATACCCCATGGACCAATGTCCATGATAATTGATGCAGATATCCTAAACAAAATATAAGTAAATGAAGTCTGATATTTAAAATGAATTATTGCACACAACTGAGAGGTGAATGTTCTCTTCTGCCACTCTTACTCAGCATAATACTGGAAGTTGTACCCAGCACAAAAGCCAAGGAGAGGAATTAGTAGGTATTTAGATTGGAAAAGAAGAAATAAAATTGTCCCTATTTGAAGAGAACATGATGGTCTGCATAGAAAATCCCAAGGAATCTTAAAAAAAAAAGGAAAACTTGAAACTAGTAAGTTCAGCAAGGTCACTGGATACGATGAAAACAGAAAAAAACAATTGTTCATTTGACTCTTAAACAACCCAGTGGGGCACTGATCCGGCCCCCGACCCCTCCCCAAAACACATAGCAGAAAAATCTGCATATAAGTCACTCCCCCAGAACTTAACTTTTAATACAAATAGCCTACTGTTGACTGAAAGCCTTACTGATAACATGAAGTCGATTAACACATAATTTTATATCTGTATTATATACTGCTGTATTTTTACAATAAGTACAGTAGAGAAAATGTTACTAAGAAAATCATAAGGAAGAGAAAATATGTTTACTATTGCTTAAATGTAAGTGGATCACCATAAAGGTCTTCTTCATCATCTTCTCATTGAGTAGGCTAAGGAAGAGGAGGGGTTGGTCATGCAGTCTTAAGGAGTAGCAGAGGTGGAAGAAAATCCAAGTATAAGTTGTCCCACACTGTTCAAACCCATATTGTTCATAAGTCAACTGTATTTTTAAATACTAGCAAAGAACACATGGAAATAAACAATTTTTAAAATACCATTTAAAATAACTTTAGGCAGCCGGGCATGGTGGCTTGCACCTGTAATCCCAGCACTTTGGGAGGCCGAGGGAGGTGAATCACCTGAGGTCAGGAGTTTAAGACCAGCCTGGCCAACATGGCAAAACCCCGTCTCTACTAAAAATAGAAAAAAATTAGCCAGGCGTGGTGGCGGGTGCCGATAATCCCAGCTACTTGGGAGGCTGAGGCATGAGAATCCTTTGAACCCAGGAGGCGGAGGTTGCAATGAGCTGAGCTCACACCACTGCATTCCAGCCTGGGTGACAGAGCAAGACTCTATCTCAAAATAAAATATAATAACTTTAAAATGAAATACTTAGGTACAAATATAACAAAATGTGTAAGGTTTCTATGCTGCAAACTATAAAACAGTGATGTTTTTAAAAGAAATCTAAATAAATGGAAAGATGTAGTGTGTTCATGGATTAAAAGACTCAACATAATGACATCATGAATGGGCTCATCAAAAGATGTTTAATGGCTAATCATAGCCATTAAAGAAATGCATATGAAAACCACAATGAGATGTAACTATACACTTGTTAGAACAGCTGAAAAAGAAAACAATAACAGTGCCAAATGCTGGTGAGGATGGGAGACACCAACTCACTCATGTATTGCCATTAGGGAATGTAAGATAGCACAGCCGCTCCGGAAAACAATTTGGCATCATCTTTAAAAACTGAACATGCAGCCATGCACAGTGGCATGTGCTTGTAGTTCCAGCTACTCAGGAAGCCAAGGCAGGAGGATTGCTTGAGCCCAGGAGTTCAAGGCCATCCTGAGCAATATAGCAAGACCCAATCTTTAAAAAAATAAGTAAGCATGCAGGCCAGGCACAGTAGCTCACGCCTGTATTCCCAGCACTTTGGGAGGCCGAGGCAGGTGGATCAACTGAGGTCGAGAGTTCAAGGCCAGCCTGACCAACATGGAGAAACCCCATCTCGACTAAAAAAATACAAAAATTAGCCAGGCACAGTGGCGCATGCCTGTAATCCTGCCTACTCATGGGCTGAGGCAGGAGAATCGCTTGAACCCTGGAGGCGGAGGTTGTGGTGAGCCGAGATCGCGCCCTTGCACTCCAGCCTGGGCAACAAGAGTGAAACTCCGTCTCAAAAATAAATAAGCATGCAGCTTCCATATGATCCAGCCATCCTTCTCTTGGGCATTTTTCCCTGGCAAACAAAAAATGATGTTCACACAAAAACCTATACATGAATGTACACAGCAGCTTAATTTGTGATAACCAGAAACTGACAACCACCCAAATTTCTAATGAGTAAGTGGTTAAACAAATGATGGCACATTCATATGATGGTATACTACTTAGCAATAAAAAGAAACAATCTATTCATACAACAACTTGGCTGAATCTCAGAGGCAGTATGCTAAGAAAAAAAAAATGCAATCTCTACAGGTCTCATACTACAAAATTTCATTTACAAACATTCTAGAAATGACAAAAGTATGCATACGGAGAAGAGATTAATAATTTTCAGGATTTAGGGACAGGGTAGGAGAATGGGGGTGTGCGAGAGTTTCAGCATGAAAAAATATATAAAGGAGTGACACAGGGATGTCTGTCGTGGTAGAGCAGTTCTGTATCTTAGAGTGATTGTTACACAAATCTACATGTGATAAAATTGCATAGAACTACACACACAAGTGGATGTAAAACTGGTTGGTACAGTCTTAATAAGGTCTGTGGCTTGTACCAGTGTCATTTTCCTTGTTTTGATATTGGATTATAGTTGCATGTTTCCACTGGAGGAAACTGGGTTAAGGGTACACAAGACCTCTGTATACTGTTTCTGCAACTTCCTGTGAATCTATATTCATTTCAAAATAAAAAGTTACACATCCACAAAATCATCATATGTGATGAAACTATCAAAATTTGTACATCATATATTACAAAACTATTAAAATTTGTAGTGATTATTACAAATATTAAAATGAAAATCATTTTGGGGGTCAATAGAATTAAAAATGGGAATGAGGAATGAGTTGTTACTGAAATCAGCTGGTTATAGTATTTTATATTGGTTTTGTCATTATGTTAACTTCTGTTGATTGATAAGGTAAATTTAAGGGGCGAATTGTTAATTAGGTTCATTTATACGGAAATTGCCTTAAACCTTCTATATAGTGAGTCTTCATTATTTGAGGATTCCATGTTTGTGAATTTCCTACTTGTTGAAATTCACAATCAACAGTCAGCAGTGCTTTTTTGTCCGAACGTGATACGCAGCAGTGCTTTTTTGTCCGAACTTGATACTCAGCAATGTTTTCACAGACATGCACGTTGGGGTCAAGAATTTGAGTCACCCAATGCATGCATTCTCATCTAAGGTCAAATGAGGCCATGCTTTGCCTTGTTGTTTCAGCTCTCATACTGCAATAAGTGTTCTTTTCCTAGTGATGGTGCTACATTGTTGTATTAGTCCTATTTTTTTTTTTTTTTTGAAATAAAAGAGAAAGATTTAATTGACTCACAGTTGCCCATGGCTGGGGAGGCCTTAGGAAACTTACAATCATGGCAGAAGGGGAAGCAAGCATGTCCTTCTTCACATGGAGTCAGGAGAAAGAAGAGCTGAGCAAGAAGGGCAAGGCCCCTTATAAAACCAGCAGATCTCATGAGAACTCACTATCTCAAGAACAGCATGGAGGTAACTACCCCCATGATTCAGTTACCTCCCACTGGGCTTTGGGAACTACAAAATGAGATCTGGGTAGGGACACAGCCAAACCATATCAATTGTTAACATCTTTGTTAGTGATTTCACTACTTTAAATGGTCTCCAAGTGTAATGCTGAAGTGTGGTCTAGTGTTCCTAAGGTCAAGAAGGTTATGATATGCCTTACAGAGAAACGCATTTTAGGTAAGCTTCACTCAGGCCTGAGTTCAATGTTAATGTACTTCCAGGGAGAGAAGGAAGAAACTTGCCAATCTGTACATCAGGCCTCACCAAAAAGTGCTAAGGTAACATCTATAGTGCCTGATGAAACTCTGGGAAAGATAGAAAAGCAGCTAAATTTATAGATTAATGAGATTTCATTATGGCTAATAAAAAAAAGCATAGTGGGCAGCATTGTTGCGAAGCTAAAAGCCAGAGGAACTTAGGTCACATTACCCAGAGTCAGGGAAAAGTTAAACTCTTCTTGGCTAGTGCTATTTGACTCAAACATTTCAAAAGGTGATAGATGCAACATGAAAAATGTTGAGCTTGCAGGCAGATGGGTTCTGCAGATCAGGATGTTAAGGAAGAATGTTTTAAAATAACCAGCTAAATGTCACATCGGAAAATGGAAGAACAAGTTTTCAAAACTGATGAGATTGGTTTGTTTTATAAAGATGTTGGCAGAATCTACATAATGCAAATGGCATTTTGGTGGTCAAAAATTTGACCAGGATCAGCACAGTGACTCTTGCCTGTAATCCCAGCACTTTGGGAGGCCAAGGTTGAAGAGGATCGCTTGAGCCCAGGAATTTGAGACCAGCGTGGACAACATAGCGACCCCATCTCTACAAAAAATAAAAGAAAAACTAGCTGGGCATGTTGAGCCTGTGCCTGCTGTAGTCCCAGCTACGCAGGAAGCCAAGGCAGGAGGGTTGCTGGAGCCCAGGAGTTAGAGGTTACAGTGAGAAATGATCATACCACTACACTCCAGCCTGGGCTAAGAGCAAGATCCTGTCTCTAAGAGGGGGGGAAAAAGTTGACCAGATGCCCACAGTAAGTTAACCCTTTCCTTTCCCCCAAGAACAGTAGTTTGTGACACAATGTTTGTGACTCAGTGTTGATGGGAACTTTATAGAATATAACTACCACAAATGACAAGAGTCAATTGTATTTGCTCCCTGCTTTCCTCTGAGTTCACTTCCATAGGATTAGGATTTTATCCTTTTATGCATCTATTTACAACAATGCTGGAGACGCTCATTGTCCTAAGAAAGTCTGTTTCCTCTTTCACATGCCACTATATCAGGCAACATCTTACACACATGTTCTTGTACTTTTGCAAATCAAAATACCCAATCGTTTTCTAATGTGTAGTTTGCCTTATCATTACTTGTCAAACATTCATGCACTAACAGTAGCTGCCAGGTTTGTATAATGATGTGCATTGTAGAGTCAGAGTTGCAACATCCTAAGTTGAATATTCTGGAGTTGTCATATTTTTATGTGTCAACTTTTAAGAACTCTTAATAAGTATGTGGAGAAAATCATGGTTCATATTTTCATTTATATAAAGTATAGGAGGTGTATATTACTGTTGTAGAACCTTAAATATCAATTGTTGCCTTACGTTGTTAATGAAAATTCAGTACTTGGTTATTTTGTGTCTTAGAGATACAGTTGTCATTGTACAGATGTCCAGTAATGTCATTTTAAATGCAAACAACTGCTTTCTCTTTTTCTACCTTTAGTTTACTTGTCACCTTGTTACACCAATAGTAGAGAGTATAGTTTTATACATGATACTCTTAACCAGTGCAGGCTTGATGTAAGCTGTGATCTGCAGTCATTATGGCAGTTTGGGGATACAAAACTGGTTCACAATGAGGAGCTGGAAAAAAATTTTACTACTAAGAGGTAAGTTACTATGATCTAAACGTGTTTGAGATTTTGTTGTGTTTCTTACTGTGGAGTTTTATGCTAATTTATTTCTACCATTTGAGATTTAGTAAGTTGTTACTAAGAAAACAGATTATTTTTTGTTACATTTTCATAGTCTTTTGTAACATTGAAAGCTAAGTGTGAGATTTGATTAGTTTTATGTATTAATGTAGTGAGATTTCAGACACCCCCTTCCAATTTTCTAACCTTGATAAATTTTTCAGAAACATGCATCAGCACCTTTGTTAAGCAGCCAGTTTGTAGATGCCTCACACCTCCTAGATAATGTAAAACAGCAGTTGAAGTAATCAAAAAGTACTCCTTTTTACTCTTGAACCCAGCCCTTAAGAGACTGGGTTGATGTTTTGTTTTAATTTAGGAGGATTGTAGCCGACTGTTTCCAGCTATTCCACTAGAACTGTCCTTTCTATGTTGGTACTATTTCTCCCACAGTTTTTTAAAGTACTTCTCCAGCTTCTTTGGAAAGCATATTATTGTCATTTTCATAAGAATAAAATTATATGCAAAGTTTTCATTGTAAGCATTTTTTATTTATAGGTATAGATTTTGTTTGAGCACAATTTAGCGTTTCTTTATTTTCTTCTAACTTGTCTCCATTGCCATTTCTCACTGTTTAACTTAAAACCTAACTAGAGCTTGATAGACCTACATGTGGAACTCGTTTTGGAATGTTTCAACTTGTTTATTTTAGAATTGATTCCTCTTGACTCAAACATGCTGCCACACTTGGTGTCAGTTTGGAGATTTGCAATTAATGGGAATGATAGAATTTGTTAGCCGGGCGTGGTGGCTCATGCCTATAATCCCAGCACTTTGGGAGGCTGAGGCGGCCGGATCACCTGAGGTCGGGAGTTCGAGACCAGCCTGACCAACATGGAGAAACCCCATCTCTACTAAAAGTACAAAAAATTAGCCGGGCGTGGTGGCGGGCATCTGTAATCCCAGCTACTAGGGAGGCCGAGGCAGGAGAATCGCTTGAACCTGGGAGGCGGAGGTTGTGGTGAGCCGAGATCGCGCTATTGCACTCCAGCCTGGGCAACAAGAGTGAAACTCCATCTCAAAAAAAAAAAAAAAAGTTGTTGTGGCATGTTGCCTTTCCTCTAAAAAACACAGCTTTGTGGGTAAAAAGGGCTAGGTATATCCAGTGACTTCCAAGTTGAAAAACAGTTTGATCCAAAATGAATTCCTGACACTGTTCTTTGGTTTTGCTTATTTTGGACATTAAAATTTTTGTCCTTTCAAACCAGTTATTTCTCCCTGTTAGTGTTACGGAAAAGTTAGAACAAGTACCCAGTGATAGACAGGGCATGTTAGAACATTGTAAATGACCAACGTGTATAGGATTTATTGTTTTCCTGGCTGTTTGCCCAGTTAGACAAAAACTCGTTTGTTTCCCATAGTTATTTACACTCATTTTATGGTACTTACTACAATATATTGATTTGTGTCTCATTCTCCTAGTATGTTTTGAGTTTTATCTTGTTTTGTGTTCAAAGTGCAAAACTGAGTCTGGCAACACAAGCCAATTTGAACGGGTTTCTGTACTTGAAGTCAACAATAACCCAACTGGAGCTGAATTTGGTACTGGGAAAGGGGTACTTGTAGGAAAGACATTCTAAAATATGGATTTAGTTCAAGGGAAGAGGGCAATGAAGATCCCCCTCTCCGCCCCACTGCAGAATTCCCAAATGGGAAGTTGGTGATAATCTGTACCTTGGGGCACAGAACCTGTGTTTCATGAGGCTGTAGTTTTTGAGAAAAATTCTACCGAAAGCTCAGCATATTAGAGTGCCTTCACCATTTCCCGTTTAGACCCAAGAAAGATCATTTTTTCAATCATAGAAAATTCAGATTCAATAAAAAAGAGTCACTCTGTTTGTGGCCTAGTTTCACAGTTCAGCTTTGCAAGATTAGCTTGAGGTAGAGAATTAATCCTTTCCAAAGTTAGGGTGAATATGGGTTTAAAAGAAATGAGATTTAACAGGGGATAAGGATGTGGTAAAGCACAAATCTGTTGCCTGAACTCTTTCCCAAATACCTCCTTTCTCCTATTTGGAGAAAATACCTCCTTTTGAGTATTTTCTGCCTAGTAAGTGGAACTACCTCAAGTTTATACAGTAAAGATACACATATTCACAGGAATATGTTGTGAGAAATGCATCATTGGGCAGTTTTGTCATTGTGTGAACATCATAGAGTGGACTTACACAAACCTAGATGGTGTAGCCTACTTATACACCTGAGCTGTATGGTGTAGCCTGTTACTGCTGTAGACATTATAAATACTGTACACTTAGGCTACACTAAATGTATTTTTTTGATTTTCTCAATAATAAACCTTAGCTTACTGTAATATTTTTACTTTATAAACTTTAAAAGTTTAACTTTTTGACCCTTTTTTACCCTTTTTTAAATAACATTTAGCTTAAAACACGAATACATTGTGCAACTGTACAAAATATTTTTATCCTTATTCTATACACGTTTTTCTATTTTTTTATTTTTTTTAACTTTTAGAACTCTTTATTAAAAAACTTAAGACACACACACACACATGAGCTTAAACCTCATATTGAGGATCAGGATCATCAATATCATTGACTTCTACCTCCGCATCTGTCCCACTGGAAGGTCTTCAGATGCAGTAACATGCATGGAGCTGTCATCTTCTGTGATAACAATGCCTTCTTCAGGAATACTTCCTGAAGGACCAGCCTGAGGCTGTCTTACGATTAATTTGTTTTAATAAGAAGAGATAATATACTCTAAAATAATAATAAAAAGTATAGTATACTAAATACATAAACCAACAACATAGTCACTTATTATTATCAAGTATTGTGTATTGTACATAATCATACATGCTATACTTTTATAGGACTGGCAGTGCACAACCATCACCACAGACATGAAAGTAATGCGTTACGCTATGACATTATGAGACTAAGATATCACTAGGCAATAGGAATTTTTCAGCTCCATTATAATCTTATGGGACCACCATTGTATTTTTGGTTTGCCATTAACAAAAATGTCTATTATGGCACATGACTGTATTTTAAATGCAATCTGGGGGTAGAAATTGATGGTTTCAAATTGAAATTCAGTACATGAAGTTCATTATAGATTGTGGGCCTTGGATGATGGAGAGGTCCCAGAGACTTGTTGCCAAGAGACAGACATTCTTAGTCTCAACCATTGTCTGAACAAGATCTCCTGCTATGGTTACTAGCCTTTGGAATTTTGAGAGCAAGGAATCCCAGCTGCTTCTTTACAGAAGGATATATATGCCAAGGACAAGTTAATACTGACAATTGTTAGCATTCTTTACTTTTTAGAATTCAGTTGTTTTTTTTCCTCCACCATTATATTTTGGGTTTAGATAATTTAAACTTAGCCATATGTCACCTAAATGAATTTTGATTATTTAGGTCTATATCCAGATCTGTTGGAAACGAAGGCATTTCATCCATGTGATCATCATGGATCTGGAGTTGGATGTAGTAATTCAATGAGACTTTGGGTTGTTCCCTCCTTGTGAGGTAGATTGAAAGTACTTTGTGTAAATGAGCACTTTTGAAAGTATATGTGTTAGAAGTAGGGTATGTAGGAAAAAGGGTAGCCAAATGAGTAGACTGCAGTTTTCCTAACAATTCTAGTTCATCTTTTATAATTAGCCTAACCATTTTTTGTCCAGTTCCCCTTGCTTTGTGAGTTTATTGATGTACAAGCCTAGTCATTTTTTTTTCTTTTTTCTTTTTTTTTTTTTTTTGACACAGAGTCTCGCTCTGTCGCCCAGGCTGGAGCCCAGGCTGGAGTGTCGTGGCGCTATCTCGGCTCACTGCGAGCTCTGCCTACCTGGTTCAGGCCATTCTCCTGCCTCAGCCTCTCAAGTAGCTGGGACTACAGGTGCCTGCCACCACACCCGGCTAACTTTTGGTATTTTTAGTGGAAACAGGGTTTCACCGTCTTGATGAAGATCAAGATCAAGATGATCTTGATCTCCTGACCTCGTGATCCCCCCACCTCAGCCTTCCAAAGTGCTGGGATTACAGGCGTGAGCCCCTGCGCCCGGCAATAGTCATTATATTTAAATAAACATAGGATAAGACTTGCTTGGAAATCCTCTTCTGGTGGCTGTGAGCAAGGAAGCCTAGTTGCTACCAGCTTCCTTCTTGCGACCATGATGGGAGCTGGATATGGATAAAGATAAAGCTCTGCACAGCAGAGGGAGAGTTGTGGGGAAAAACAAGTTCCTCATATCACTGAGGGGCCAAGTTCAGAATCTGCCTGTGGTGAGCAGCATAATACTCCCCCAAAGATGTCCACATCCTAATCCCCAGAAACTGTGAATATATCACCTTACATCCTTACATGGCAGAAAGGACTTTGCAGGTGTGATTGAGGTTACAGACCTGGAGATGGGTGAGTATCCGAGGTGATCTTAGTGGGCCCAGTTTAATCACAGGAGCTTTTAATAACAGAAGAGGGAGGCAGAAGAATGGATCAGAGAGCAGAAATGAAAGAAAAAAGAGATATGAGGGAGACTCAGCTTGCCTTTTCTGGCTTTGAAGATGAAAAAAGGAGATTATGAGCCAAGGATTGTGGATAACTTCTAGAAGTTGGGAAATGTCCTTAGCTAACAGCCAGCAAGGAAATGGAGACCTCAATCCTACAACTGCTGGTAATTCAATTCTGCCAGCTTGGAAAGAGATCCTCCCCTAGAACCTCAGAAAGGAACACAATCCAGACAGATGACACCTTGATTTTAGCCCAGTGAGAGTCATGTCTGACTTCTCTATGTAACTAAAATAATAAATTTATGCTTTTTAATCTATTAAGTTTGTGAGAATTTGTCATAGCAGCAAAGGAAACAAAGTCTTATATCTGGAGTTGGGTGGCATTAGCACATTCTTAAATATTGTGGAATCCCAATTTCTCTTAGCTGTCAGCGTTTTGGTTCTTATATTGTACTTTAGGCCAGCTGGATACTGAGTTCTTATCACTAGCAATCTGATGGATTTGAAAATTATTAAGTTCTCTTTAAAGATCTCCAAAGAAATAATTTTATTTTCTTTATTATAAAAAAAAAACTTACTTGAATACTTTTAATCTCTACTTTAGGCAACCGCCACCCCATAGCTAAATACCTCGTATGAACTTGTGTTTCCACTTAAACTTAGAGATAAAATACTTCCCAGAGTTTCATTTACTGAACAAAAAATTACCTACTATATGTAGGTTGTCTTGGAACCTATTCTAAATGATGTAATTAACTATGACATAGGCATTCCATCCAAAGCACTTATACTTTTTTGTAGTTGGCTTAAATGAGACAGCATGTTAGCACAGAGTAAATTAAGAGTTCCTGGTCTACAGAAAGATATACAAGATTCCAATTCTATTTCATCCACTCAGCTTCTCTATCATATGAGTTTTCTCATCTGTCTTTTATGTTTATTAATATTTAATAAAATATCAGTTAAAAAGTAATGACCAAAATTAAAAACCCACAAGCAAGAGTGTAACTACAAATTCTAAGACTTGAGTGTTGTGTTGATTTTGAGCTTTCCACCCCAGAGCTTAAAGTACATGCAGGGTTCAGAGGTGACAGACTTTGACATCTATCCCTCATTAGTATTGCTGCAGAAAAACATGGGGAAACATTTCTAGAAAATTATTTTATATATTTTTAAAATTTAAGATAATATGAATATTAGCACAGATTCTGATGCTTATTAATGTCTTTTGGTAAAAGAGAACTTTGTATTTGCTAGTTCTTCAGATTCTTACCCAGTTATTTATCAAGCAGGTGAAACTCCCTGCCTGATGCACTAGAAGTCAGTACTGGGATACTGGGTTTTTGAGAAAAGAAAAGCTATTATTGCAGGTAGACTCACAAGGAGACAGGAGGTCAAGCCCAAATCTGTCTCCCCATGCTAGCTTCAAAGCAGTAATTTTATTAGAAATGGTTTGGGGGTGGATACTAGGATCTTTAGGTGATTGGTGGAAAGAAACGGAGGTGTAGAAAGTCCTTGGGCATGCACAGTTGTCTCTTTATGCCTCCTTATGGGTACCAAGTGCAAATTTGGGGAGAGTTAGTATAAAACACACAGTGGAAATTCAGGCTGTGATGTCAGCAAGCTCATTCTGTATAAACTTCGTTTGGCCATGTTGGTTCCAAATGATTTCAGCCAGTATTGTTACAAGCGGAGGGAATTTGAGTATTTCAGTAAGGTTTCTTATATGCCATCCTGCAAGCTTAAGAATTTCTACTAGTCAATGGTTTCTTTATTTCTTGGGGACACAGTTTCAATTACATGTTACTGTGCACAGAAAAGAGTCTTTAGGCTCATTTTACCTATTGTTTCTGAAATGGAAGTCTTGAGACTCAGAGTTTCTGTCATTTAAAGTCGTGATTTAGATCATTTCTGAATAAATTTGGAAAGCCAACCTTTTATGAATTTTTTAGAGGCAGAAATAGATCAAAAACTAACTTTTCTATGGGTCATTTTTTTTACTAACATATTCAGGCCCTTTTTTTTCCAAATATAATTCTGAAGACACACTGAAAAATAAAAAGTATTAGTAGTATAATTACCAATACAAAACTCCAGGGAATATTTTCTACTTCAATTTACAGAGGATTTTGTGGCCCTGGATCAGATTTTTATTGTTACATTTGTTTCATTCCACTGAAACCCTTATGATGTTATAATGGTAGTCAGGGAGATGACCAGGTTAAAAAAAAAAAAAGAATTTGGCCCAAAATACCCTGGTGCCACTGTGGAAAAACCCTGCTGTAGGGTTTACATTATACATCTTTAATTTATTCTGGTGTACCTTCAAATGTTACTTTTATGTGTAGTGTAAGAATCTTAGACAGTAATCTTAGTGGTTCACAGAATTGACTGATGTCAAGTTGAAATCAAGAGCAGGAAATGCCAATTTGTGGAGCCAAGAGTTAAGGCTGACATTTCCAAGAAATAGAAATGATCATTATCTAATCAGTCAGTCTTGCTTTTGTGGTCCTGCCTACTGTTAATGATGAGTCATTCTTGAAAGTAAGTATTAATATACTTATTAATACTTATGTGCATGGTATACTTTAAACAAATTCTGTAACTGGTATTCCAGGAAATAAATCTTGGAACCTTGTGGTTCTCAAGAACAATTTGCCTTTTGTGGTATATACATTCCTTTGCTAGGTTCTGTAGATTCTCCATTGCAGATAATCATTTGGACCCTAGTGTCTGAACCACTCTATTGTACCACCTGGTGTGGCAATTTCTGCTGCCACTACTCCTGAGCAAGCCATATAGAATATCTAATCTGCCAATTTTAGGGAAGGGATATATATTTTATATGTTTAAATGGGTCTTGTAGTGGAAGTAGTAGAATTGGGGCTTTCTATACTTCAGATTATAGTCTTTTCTGAGGTTGATTCGTAATTTTCTTTACCTAAGATAAGATCCTGTAATCAAATATTAGCTTGTTTCTCCCAGCTGTTACCTAAATCCCTGAAGAATGGAGAATGTCCCTAATAATTGACTATGTGTGTGCATATGTGTGTGTGTTTGTGTCTATAGATGTGTAGAGATACATAGATGTAGACAAGGTATTTTGTTTAGAAAATGTATGTTCTTCCCTCCATAACACAGTTAACAAAAATGTGAGCTCTGGAACCTGACAGACAAGAATTGGCGTATATAATTCCAACTCCTTTGTCATTTTCCTACTTTGGCAAGATTTAACTTTCTGAACCTATTTTCCTCGTCTTAAAAATGTCGATAGCAACAAAATAAACTATAAAAACTTGGGAGGTTGAGAATGAAATGAGAAGATGCATGTAAAGTTTAAGACTTTGTACTGGTTACACTAGCAGCATTTAAGAAATGTTAGCCGCTGTTATTTTAGACCAGGGATGATGATAATGTTCATAAATCTTGGATAAGTAATCCTGAATTTGTTTCTAAGATGATTTTTCAACCTAATTTATCATCACAGTATAGTAATACCTCTGAATATCAAAACTTCTCTTACTTTCTAACTATGGTCAGTGGAAATACGTATCTTCTTGAAAATTTTGTTGATACTTATCTTTAACTGTATACATTGTTTTACATTAGGTCAGAGATGCGTGAAAGTGGAAGACATTGCAGAGAACTTGAAGAACATTTCTGCTTTTTAGCACTTCCGCAGAGTGATGTAGCCCAGATATATCAGAATGGAATAAGTACCAGAGCATCTACATTGAAGATACTAGGAAATCCTCTTCTTGGAATTTATATGTTTAGACATGTTGATATTGCCTTGAATTATTCTCATAGTCGAAGCATTACTGTAGAAAGTATTTTAATTTTTAAGGTAGGTATCATAAAACAAATATTAAGTATATGGACAGTTTGCTTTAAATTGACCTGAACATATTATCCTTTCCATATAAAGTGTTAATGTTTTTAAATTCCAGTCTATTAAATAAGTAATAATTATTTTTATTATTTTTGTCATCATTATTCAAAATTTTCTCCTTTCCTCTTTACTTAGGTGTGCAACACAAAGCAAAAAAAAAAAAAAAAGCAAAGGCAGCCTCCATCTTTGTCTTCCCAATATATATATTTTTCTGTTCTAATAGGCCCACCTTTTACTCTCTTGTTTCTATCATAATAAGTACTATAGTGTTTTACACACCCTCCTCTAAAGCATTATATTATAATTTTGGTTTAAGCTAGTTCTTTTTAAACTCCTGTAGTTTATTTTAGTTAGTAGTATTGTATCAATGTTAAATTCTTAATTTTGATGATTTTGCTATGGTTATGTAAGATGTTAACGTTAAGAAAAGCTGGGCACAGGGTATATGGGACCTTTGAACTATTTTGTGCATGTGTGCGTGCACGCGTGCGTGTGTGTGTGTCTCAAAGCCTTATTGAAGAAAATTAGCCACCACATAAATGTCCAGCAATAGTGTATTATGAATGTATCACATATTATGTCTCTGAAATAAGAAGTATCTGTTGCAGTTAGATTTATGGAGAATTCTTAAAGATGTGGGAAAATGCTTATGCAATCATGTTTAACTTTTTAAATTTTTTAAAAATGAGATATCAAGATGATATAAAATGTGCTTAGTTGTTATGAGTGATGATCTTGGGATCATGACAGTATAGTTTTCTGTACTTTCTAGTTTTCCAAATTAGCATTTTCCAAACATCCAGTGGTAAGTGTTCCTTCCGTTCCCTTCCGCTTCCCCTTCCCCTTTCCCCTTTCCCCTTTTTCCTTTCCCCTTTCCCCTTTTTCCTTTCCCCTTTCCCCTTTCTCCCGTTTTCTTCTTTTTTCTCCCTTTCTCCCTTCCATTTGCTTTCATTTTTTTTGAGAGAGAGTATCACTCCGTCACCCAGACTGGAGTTCAGTGGTGCAAGCTCAGAGTGCAGCATTTCTAACTGTAGTAAATGAGATTGCTTTCCTGATTTCCTTTTTAGACGAATAACTATTATCATATAGAAATACTAATGATGAGTGTTTGTTGATTTTGTATCCTGCAACTTTACTAAATTTATCAGTTCTAAGAGGGTTTTCTTAAATGACACTAGGTTTTCCTAAATATAAGATCATGTCATCAACAAACAAGGACAATTTGACTTCTTCCTTTCCCATTTTGATGCACTTTATTTTTTTCACTTGCCTGATTGCTCTGGCTAGTACTTTTAGAGCTATATTGAATAGAAATGGTAAAAGTGAGCATCCTTGTCTTCTTCCAGATCCTTGTAAAAAGGCTTTCAATTTTTCCCCATTCAGTATATTAGCTGTGGGTTTGTCATATATGAGTTTTATTGTTTTGAGATATATTCCTTCTATACCCAATTTGTTGGGACTTTTTGTGAAGGAATGTTCAGTTTTACTGCTTTTTTCAGCATCTAATGAAATAATAGGTTTTTGTCCTTGATTCTCTTGATGTGATTTATCACATTTATTGATTTGCATATGATGAACCATCCTTGCATCCCTGGTATGAATCCCACTTGGTCATGATGAATGATATTTTTAATATGTTGTTGAATTCAGTTGCTAATATTTTGTTGAGGATTTTTACATCTCTGTTCATCAGGGGTGTTGGCCCATAGCTTCTTTTGTTCTTTGGTTTTGGCATCAAGGCAATACTGGCCTTGTGGAATGAGTTTGGAAGTATCTCCTCCCCTTCAATTTTTTGGAATAGGTTGATTAGAATTGGTATTATTCTTTAATGTTGTTTAGAATTTAGTGGTGAAGCCATCAGGACCTGGGCTTTTTTTTTGTCGGAAGACTTTATTACTGTTTTGATCTTGTCATTCATTATTTACTTGTTCAAGTTTTCTGTTTCTTCATGGTCCAGTCTCAATAGGTTGGATGTCCAGGAATGTATCTGTTTCTTTGGGGTTTTCCAATTTATTGCTGTATAGTTACCATACTAGTCTCTAACGATCCTTTTTATTTCTGTCGTTTCAGTTATAATGTTTTCTTTTAGTTTCTGATTTTATTTATTTGGGTATTCTATCTTATTTTCTTAATCTAAGTAATAGTTTGTATGTTCTGTTTACCTTTTTTTAAAAAATAACTTTTTTGTTTCAGTGATCTTTTTATTTTTAGTTTTAATTTTATTTCTTCTCTGATCTTTATTATGTCTTTCCCCCTACTAATTCTGGGTTTGGTTTGCTCTCACTTTCTAGTTCTTTGAGGTGCTAATAGAATTCTGTCCGCTTACAGTGTTGTTGTTGATAGGTAAGAACTTACTACTGCCATTTTGTTGCTTGTTTTCTAGTTGTTTCATAACTCTTTCTTCCTGTCTTCCTCTGTGTTTTATTTTCTCTGGTAGTATGTTTTAATTCATTGCTTTTTATTTTTAGTGTTTCTGCTTTTTGGTTACCCTAAAGCTTACATAACACATTTTGTAGTTATAGCAAGTTATTTTAAACTGATACAGCTTAACTGTAATTGCAAAGAAAAAAACCTATACACACCAATTTCCTTTTCTTCCCACATTTTGAATTTTTGATAATCACAATTTGTATTATGTATATTGCTTGTCTCTTAAAAATTGTGGTTAAGTTTTTTTCATTTTGTCTTAAAAAAAGATACAAGTGGTTTATACATCATGATTACAGTATCAGTATAGCAATCATATTAGCATCCTTTTGGTTTTGAACAGCTCCCTTTAGTGTCTCTTGTAGGACTAGTCTGATAACAATAAATTCCTTCAGCCTTTTTTTTTTTTTTTTTTTTTTTTTTTTTTTTTTTTTTTTTTGGTCTGGGAAAGTATCCCTTCTATTTCTCCTTCATTTCTGAAGGATAGTTTGCTGGCTACGGTAAAAACTTTCTTTTCTTTTTTTCCCTGAGGACATAGCTTCAGACTCCCGGGCTCTAGTGATCCTCCTACCTATTTTTTAGATGTTTATATATATGTCTTTCATCAGATTTGGGAAGTTTTCAGCCTTCGTTTCTTCAAATAGTCCCTCTGCCCTTTTTCTCTCTCTCCTTCTCAGACTCCCACAGCATATATGTTCTTACGCTTGATGGTGCCCCACAGGTCCCTTAGGCTCTGTTCGCTTTTCTTTTTTTTTTTTTAGTCTTTTTTCTCTTTGTTCCTCAGACTCAATAAT
This sequence comes from Macaca thibetana thibetana, assembly GCF_024542745.1. Classification (NCBI taxonomy): domain Eukaryota; kingdom Metazoa; phylum Chordata; class Mammalia; order Primates; family Cercopithecidae; genus Macaca; species Macaca thibetana. Next base: position 112,637,749 of record NC_065585.1, read on the forward strand.
TTTCATTTTCCAATCTTTAAGATCACTTATTCTTTATTTTGCCTGCTCAAATCTGCCTTTAAACCCCTCTAGAGAGCTTTTCGTTTTAGTTACTGTACTTTTCAGCTATAGGATTTCTTTTTGGTTTTTAAGTTTTCTCTTTATTGATATTTCCATTTTGTTCATACATTGTTTTTTACTATCTGCACATACTTAGCTCTTTGAGCATCTTTAAGACAGTTGTTTTAAAGTCTTTGTCTAATAGATCAGCCATCAAGTCATTTTCAGGGACAATTTCTGTTTATTTTTTTCCTTTGAATGGGCTATACTTTTCTGTTTCTTTACATGCCTGGTGATTTTTTTTTGTGGAAAACTGGACATTTCATCTAGTAATGTGGTAACTCTGGAAATCATCTCCTCCCAGGGTTTGGTTGTGGTTTTGTGTTTCTGTTTTTTGATTGTTGTAGGCTATCTCTGTGCAAAGGATTAATCTGAGGTACAAACTTCTCAGACTTTTCTGAGCCTGCACCTTTCCCTCTGTGTGCTGATTTTCTAATTTCTCCTGTATCTGTCGTTGCTTTTGAGTGTAGTATTTTTTTATGTCTGATTCCAAAATAGGGGAAAAGAAAAAAATGAAGAAGGGAAAAAAGGCACTGGCTCTTTAATCCCGTGGGTGTCATTTCAGCCAGGCCAGGAGGGGCTTGCAACAATGGTATAGATGCAGCAATGCCTGCCACTTCTGGCTACTCCTCTGTTATTAATAGAAGCAGCACTCAGTGATGAGAACACATATCCCCTATGTTTATTATTGCCCACTCTGGCCTGCAAAAATTATGGCCAGGAACACATGTACAAGCTGCTCCAGGAACACTGTACAGCTGCCTGCCATGGGGCACCAAGAGTGGCTGCCACTATGCTGAGAACTGAAATTGACTGAAATTAACCATAATACAGGTTGAGCATCCCTAATCCAAATATTTGAAATCTGAAATGCTCCAAAATTTGAAATTTTCTGAGTGCCAACATTACACTCAAAGGAAATACTAATTGGAGCATTTAGAGTTTCAGATTTCCTTATTAGGGATGCTCAACTGGTAAGTATAATACAAATATTCTGAAATTCAAAAAAATTCAAAATCTGAAACACTTCTGGTTTTAAGCATTTTGGATAAGGGATGCCCAACCTGTATGCTATCCAAGCGTTCCCCTGAAAGTTGCAAGCCTTCAGTAGGCTCCAGAGTTCCAAAATAGTTACACCAGACAGATTTTACCAGTGCAGTTATTGTCTATGTGGGGAGACAGATTTCTGATACCTCCTACTCTACCATCTTTCCAATTGACCTCTGAACTATTTTTACAACTTTTCTGAAATTGTAAAAGCTATTCAAAATCTTAAAAATAAGTCTCATAGCAGAATCACAGGCATCCACAGATAAATTGGTTAAGATTTACTCTGGTCGTTTTTCTTGGAGAAATAAGCGTAAAGAGAAATCTGAGGGTGAAGAAAAGAAAAAAAAATTTACTCTGGTTAAGCTTTGCCAGGACTATTAAAATCTCAGTAGGTATCCTGATTTGCATGAAAACAGCTTGGAATTGTGTGTATAGCTACAGAAAATCAATGGTTCCTGTGATGTAATTCCTTACAATTTTTTTGATCTCAAATATCAAATTAAGCATAATTTACTTTTATGTTAAAAAGTAATAGATAAGGATTTTAGAAAATTTGAAACGTTGTAAAGGGTCCAAAAAGCCCAGCAGTAACCACAGGGTTTTTTGTGTATGTGTATTAGTCATCTATTCATGTATATAGACATGCAGGTATAATTGTAATTAAAGTTAGTTGTTGCTTTGTATTTTACTTGCTTTTCTCAGTGATTATATTATACAATAAACATTTTCTAAGCCCTTGAGTATTCTTTTGTAATATCCTTTTGAGCAGCTGCATAGTATTACATTGTAGACCTGCCATATTTGCCCAACAAGTTCTGTAATGTTAGGATGTAAGTTATTTGGTGTTTAGTTTGTTTTGTTTTTATACTCTTAAATACTACATAGATTGTCCTTGTTGGTACATTTTACACACACAAATGATTCTTTGCTAAGAATTAATTGGTTTATTCCTAGGTGTCAAATTAGAAATCAAAAGTATGTACATTTTTACATCTTTTGATTGTGTAATGCTCAACTGTCCTGAGAAAGGTTGCACTAATGGACATTTCCATCCACAGTGTGTAAGAATGCCTGTTTTTTGTTTGTTTTAATTTTTTTTAATTTTTTTTATACTTTAAGTTCTAGGGTACATGTGCACAACATGCAGGTTTATTACCTATATATACCTGTGCCATGTTGGTGTGCTACACCCATTAACTCGTCATTTACATTAGGTATATCTCCTAATGCTATCCCTCCCCCTCCTCCTCTCCCTTCCCCACAATAGGCCCCGGTGTGTGATGTTCCCCTTCCTGTGTCCAAGTGATCTCATTGTTCAGTTCCGACCTATGAGTGAGAACATGTAGTGTTTGGTTTTCTGTTCTTGGGATAGTTTGCTGAGAATGATGGTTTCCAGCTGCATCCATGTCCCTGCAAGGGACATGAACTCATCCTTTTTTATGGCTGCATAGTATTCCATGGTATATGTGCCACATTTTCTTAATCCAGTCTGTCACTGATGGACATTGGGGTTGATTTCAAGTCTTTGCTATCATGAATAGTGCCTCAGTAAACATACGTGTGCGTGTGTCTTTATAGCAGCATGACTTATAATCTTTTGGGTATATACCCAGCAATGGGATGGCTGGGTGAAATGGTATTTCTAGTTCTGGATCCTTGAGGAATCGCCACACTGTTTTCCACAATGGTTGAGCTAGTTTACAGTCCCACCAACAGTGTAAAAGTGTTCCTATTTCTCCATATCCTCTCCAGCACCTGTTGTTTCCTGACTTTTTAATGATTGCCATTCTAACTGGTGTGAGATGGTATCTCATTGTGGTTTTGATTTGCATTTCTCTGATGGCCAGTGATGATGAGCATTTTTTCATATGTCTGTTGGCTGTATAAATGTCTTCTTTTGAGAAGTGTCTGTTCATATCCTTTGCCCACTTTTTGATGGGGTTTTTTTTTCTTGTAAAAAAAAAAAAAAGTTCTGGTGCTATGTTGCACAACAGAATGACTATGGTTATCAGTATTCTATTGCATATTTCAAAATAATTAGAAGAGGATTTTGAATGTTCTCACCATGAGGAAATAAAGGTTTGAGGTGATGGATATACTAAATACCCTGATTTGATCATTACACAATGTATACATGTATCAAAACATCACACTGTACCCTACAAATATGGACAATTGTTACATAGCAATTAAAAAGAAAATAAAACATTTTTAAAAAAAGAATGCCTGTTATCTTACAACCTCAGTAAACCTACATATTATACTGAACTTTTTTTTTTTTGAGACAGAGCCTCGCTGTGTCACCCAGGCTGGAGTGCAGTGGCCGGATCTCAGCTCACTGCAAGCTCTGCCTCCCGGGTTTACACCATTCTCCTGCCTCAGCATCTCGAGTAGCTGGGACTACAGGCTCCCACCACCTCGCCTGGCTAGTTTTTTGTATTTTTTAGTAGAGACAGGATTTCACCATGTTAGCCAGAATGGTCTCGATCTCCTGACCTCGTGATCCTCCCGTCTCGGCCTCCCAAAGTGCTGGGATTACAGGCTTGAGCCACCGCACCCAGCCTATACTGAACTTTTAAAAAAACTTTTGCCAGTCTAATGTGTGGTAGTTTCTCTTTATTGGTTTAATTATTTCTTCATTATGATTATTCCTGAGTTTAAAGTTTCTGTTGAATATATTTGCTGACTGTATTTAGTGAACTGCTTATTTATATTCCTTGACAGTTTTGGGGGTTTTTTTTTCCCTTTTTTGCGTAGGTGTGTGAGCATTATCTATTGCCTAAAGCATATTTTTAGAGCTAGGCTTCTCTCTCTATAATGTTTTATCATTTCACGTTTTTAATTTTTTAGTATACTTAGAATAATGTTAGATTTATGGAAAAGTTACAAAGATAGTAAAGAGAGCCCTTGTATATAATGCACCCAACTTCTTCTGATGTTAAATTTTACACAAATACAGCATGATTGTCAAAACTAAGAAACTGACATTGTCACACCATTAACTAAATTACAGACTTTATTTGGCTTTTGCTAATTTTTCTACTTATGTTTGTTTGCGTTCCAGGATCCAATTCAGGATACCACTTTATTCTTAGTATTGTTTTGATTGTTGAATGAACGTATTAATCTATTTAAAATAACAGTAATAAAATACTGTCATTTATGTTCATGGTTTTAGTTTTTAAATCATTTGTTGTTTATGGGCAGAAATTTTAGAATACTGTATTGTGAAGTTTATATGTTTTCGTTTCATTTTATTGGCACATATTCTTAGAAAATACTTATCACTTTGAGATTGAATAAATATTGGCCTATGTTTCTTTCTACAGTATTTTCATTGTATTTTTAATACTTAAATATTTAACATGATAAGAAAAGAATTTAATTTTTTCTGTTGTCCCACGTCATTAATTGAATAATCACTTCTTATTTCAAATAGTGTTTTTAATATAATATACTGTATTTTTAGTATTTTTAATACGTGTGTGGGCTTACTCCAGGCTTTTTCTTTCATTCTGTTTTTTATTCATTTTGGTCTTTTCTCTGCTTTTTCTTGTGGTAGTACTATCCTTTTTAAAAATGTTTCTGTATCCAGAATTGCAAGTCACTTGTCCTGTTCCATCATTGTCAATTGCTAACCCAGACTTTAAAAAAATTTCTGAGCTATTCTTGTTTGTCTTCCAAGTACATTTTAAAATTATACCCCATTTTTAAAAGTAGATTCTCGGCCAGGTGTGGTGGCTCAACGCCTGTAATCCCAGTGTTTCCGGAGGCTGAGGTGGGCAGATCACCTGAGGTCAGGAGTTTGAGCCCTGCCTGGCCAACATGGCAAAACCCCATCTCTACTAAAAATGCAAAAATTAGCCGGGCATGGTGGCACATGCCTGTAATCCCAGCCACTCAGGAGACTGAGGCAGGAGAATTGCTGGAACCCAAGAGACGGAGGCTGCAGTGAACCAAGATCACACCACTGCACTCCAGCCTGGGGGACAGAGTGAGACTGTCTGAAAAAAAAAAAAAGAGATTCTCTGAAATTTTTATTGGAATTACTCTAATCTTAGAGTTTAGTTTGGGGGAGAATTGGCATAATTGCCATGTTGAATCATCCCATTCATCTAGAAAATGGATTATCTTTCCATTCATATTTCTACTTCTTAAAAAAATCACGCCCTGGCACCGTGGCTCCTGCCTGTAATCCCAGTGCTTTGGGAGGCCAAGGTAAGAGAATTGCTTGACCCAGCAGTTCAAGACCAGCCTGGGCAACATGGTGAAACCTGGTCCCTACAAAAATTAGCTGGGTATGGTGATGTGCACCTATGGTCCCAGCTACTCAGTGGGGCTAAGGTGGGAGAATCGCTTGAGCCTGAGAAGTCAAGGCTGCAACTCCAGCCTGGAGTGAACAGAGTTAGACCCTGTCTCAGAAAAACAAAACAATGTTGGCCTTTTATGTTTGAAATGTGACAGTTTAGAAATGTCTTGGTATATTTTTACGTACTTTTTTTGGCTTTTTTTTTTTTTTTTTAGGTTCTCTTTGGAAAAGTGAAGAAAATTCAGCCTTCTGTGGATAAAAATAAAGTTTCTTTGGATCCTTCTCCTAACTTTGATTGCCATATGTCAAGAAATGCACCTTCTTTGAAAGATACCATTGAACTGCAAGCCTACAGTTCAGCAGTATGTTAATGGTTCATTTGATTTCTTGAAAAGTACTTGTTTCACATTGTATGTTTCAAGATTTACATTCCCAAAATGTTAAATGAAAACCTGTTAATTCGTTCAATATAAAACTTAAGCAAACAGCGAAAGCCATTTTAATATTTGTTGTATGAGAATATTAGTGAAGAAGTTTGAAAATTTACATTTAACTCTGTTCAAAGTACAGTGGCTATTTTTATTTAGATATTATATAGATTATTTACTAACTTTCAAAATATACCAACTTCTCTTTTAAACAAGGCTGCACAGCAGGGTGACCATACTTAATAATAATGCATTATTTCAGAATTGCTGAGAGTAAATTTCCAGTGTTTCACCATAAAAAGTGATGGGTGAGGTGATGGACATGTTAATTACCTTGATTTAATTACTCCTCATTGCATACATATATCAAAACACCACATTGTGCCCCATAAATATATAGTTAAGATTTATCAATCATAAATAATATTAATTTTAAAAAACAAGGCTATTTCAAAATAAGATTTTGATCTTCTATACTTTGCAAAAGTAGGAAAAAAGAAAAGTCTTATGTATTAGTCATTAGATGAAACAGTAATCTATCGTATTTCACTTATTCTGTGGACCTTTAATCTTATACAGAATATTAAATTATATATGGATTATATATAATCATGATTAAGTGAAGATAAATCTTCTCTATGAAAGTATATCCATGTACCCACATGTAAAACATACTACCTATTGTTATTTTCCTAATTTTTTCTACCAAATAAAATATAATAGTTGAGACTGTATGGAAAACATTTAACTTTTAATGAAAAAATATTTTTTATTTAAAAACAAATTATGCCTTTTTATGCAGACGTTGGTAGCCTATCAAGAAAAAAAATTGTGGGGGAAAAAAAGGAATTCCGTACATCTTCAAAAACATTAGGGTTAAACAAGGCAGCTGGAGAAGTTTATATAGAAGTAGATAAATAATATGCAATTATATTGATTTTTTTAAAATATGAGCTTATTCAAGTCTGATTGCCAAAATTAATCAGCATGAACCTGTTTTCTTCTTTATCTTTTAGGTGTACTTCTATGAATATAGTGTCCTTTCAAAGCCTGTAGATAAACCTAGGCAATGTCTTCCATATGCTGTAGTAACAGTAAAATTTCTTGGTTCAAAAGTAGATAATGGATATCTTATGACATCTTTGAGATTCCTCTCAACAGGATTTCCTAAGAGAGCTGGTAAGATACACATATGATTGTACTTGATTAGCATTTGTGCTGGTCTTAAAATTTCTCAGTATTATTTTCTGGCTGTGCACAATGGTTCATACCTGTAATCCCAGCACTTTGGGAGGCGGAAGCGGGCAGATTACTTGAGGCCAGCCTGGCCAACACGGCAAAACCCCGACTCTATTAAAAATACAAAAATTAGCCAGGTGTGGTGGCGTGTGCCTATAATCCCAGCTACACGGGTGGCTGAGGAAGGAGAATCACTTGAACCCAGGAGGTGGAGGTTGCAGTGAGCCAGGATCACACCACTGCACTCCAGCCTAGGTGACAGAGGGAGACCTTGTCTCAAAAAAAAAAAAAAGTGAATCTCCAAGTAAAATAGTTGTGTTTTACCTGTTTCATAGATCTAGAATCATACTGCAGGTATTTTGCTCAGTATTAGGTTTGTGTGATTCTTCCCTATTGATATGTGTAACTGTAGTTTGTTCATTTTCATGGATGAATGGATGGAGAGTATTCCATTGTGTAGACACACTGTACACTATACTACTGAGGATATTTGGGCACTTTCCAGTCTTCTTATTCCAAACATTGCTATTTTAAATATTCATAAAAGCATCTCATTGCATATGTGCCAAGAATTTTTCCATAGAATATGTATTTACAGCAGAAATGTTCAACTGAAAGACAGCATCAAATGATTTTCCAGAGTGGTTTGCATTAGATTACATAATCACTCTATATTCTTGCCAACACATACTATGCTTTTTTTTTTAAGTTTTGTTTCTGCCAGTCTGAGTGTGATATGTTATTTTCATTGTGGTTTTTAACTTGTTTTTCCCTAATTAATGAAGTTGAGGATTTTTGTATCCTCACCAAACTTAGTGCCGTCAGACTTTTTCAGTGTTTTTGCTACACTAGTAGATACAGCATTTATTTGCTTTTGTATTTTGCTTTTCCTCAAATGCTAAATAAGTTAGGTTCGTTTCTGATAGGTGTATTGGCCATTCATTTTCCACTTTTCTGAAATTCCTGGTCCATCTTTTATCTACTTTTTCTAATTGAGCTAATTTTTATTTCATTATTGATTTGTAGGAATTCTTTTACATATTGGATATTGGCTCTTGGGTCAGTTGTATGTGTTGCGAGTGTCTTTGTATTCTCATTTTTGTCAAGTGTTTTTTGATGAACAGCGGTTCTTGATGTCAGATATGTCTTTTTATTATAAGTACTACTACATGTGTCTTTCATAAGAGTGCTTTTCCTAGGACATGAAGATATTTTTCTATGTTTTTTTTTTAACTTTATAGGTATGTTTTCCCATTTTTGTTTTACCTACCTGAAAATGACTTTGGTGTGTGATAGGATTCTTTTAAAGTCCCAATTTATTTTAGTTTACATATGCTAACCTGATTGTTGTCTCAGTACAGTTTATTGGAGAATCCATTTTCCCCACTGATCGATAACTGCAGTACCACCTCTGTAATATATCAGTTGGCTGCAGTGCTGCAGAGATCTCTTACCTGGGCTTTCTGTTCGTCTCCTTGCCTATTGTCTTGCCTTAATTATTGTAACTTCATTAAAAATACTAATACCGGACTTTGTATGAGAGAAAAAATACTAATATCTATATAACTGATCCTTCATCTTTGCTTTTGGTCCTTTGGTGTTCATAGAAATTTTAGAATCAACTTATCAAGGTCTGCCAACAAATTTATCAGAATTTTGATTGAGATTGATTGAATCTATATATTAATTTGTGGAAAATTGTCTTCTTTATTGAGTTTTCTAATATATTAACATTGTATTTCTCCCATGTCAGTTATCTCTAACGTATTTCAATTTTATAATTTTCTCTGTAACATCTTGCATGCCTTTTATTTTTAAACATTTGATATTTTATGTTATTTTAGATAATAGCTATTTCATTTTATTTTCTATTGTTGGTGTATGTCAGTTCAGTTGATTTAAAAGTGTAAGATTCAGTAGCTTTTAGTATATTCACAAATATGTGCAATCATCACCACAGTTTTAAAATTAAGGTACTTTGTTTTGTTTTTTGTTTTGTTTTTGAGACAGGATCTCACCCTGTCACCCAGGCTGGAGTGCTGTGGCACAGCTTGGCCCACTGCAGTCTCCGCCTCCCAAGCTCAAGCAATCCTCCCATCTCCACCTTCAGTTGCCGGGACTACAGGTGCACGCCACCGCACCCAGCCTAAGCTCACATTTTAAAGAAACTTTGTGCAGGGCACCATGGCTCATGCCTGTAATCCCAGCACTTTGGAAGGCCGAGGCAGGTGGATCACCTGAGGTCAGGAGTTTGAGACAAGCCTGGCCAACATGGTGAAACCCCATCTCTACTAAAAATACAAAAATTAGCTGGGCGTGGTGCCAGGCGCCTATAATCCCAGCTACTCGAGAGGCTGAGGCAGGAGAATTGCTCGAACCTGGGGGTCGGAGGATGCAGTGACCCCAGATGGCACCACTTCACTCCAGCCTGGGCGAAAGAGCAAAGCTCTATCTCAAAAAAAAAAAAAAAAAAAAAAAGAAAAGAAAAAGAAACTTTGTGCCCTTTAAAAGGTATTATATCCCTGATCCCCAGCCCTAAGCAACTACTAATGTACTTTTATGCCTAATCAGGGCATTTCATTTAAGTAAAATCATAATTTTTGGACTTTTTTGTGCCTGATTTCTTTCATTTAACATTGTTTTCCTGGTTCATCCATGTTGTAGCATGTATCAGTACTTTTTTTTTTTTATGGAAACCATTTCGTTGTATAGTTGCACCATATTGTATTTATCAGTTGGTCAACATTTGGGTTGTTTCCATTGTTTGACCATTACAAATTCTGCTATGAATGTTTGCATACAAGTTTTTACATGGATATGTGTTTTCATTGCTCTTGAGTACAATAAAGCTAAGAGTGGAATTGGTGGTTTATATGAAGACTCTGTAGTAACTGATCGAGGAACTGCCAAACTATTTTCCAAAGTGGCTGCACCATTTACATTCACACCAGCAGTGTCTGAGAGTTAGAATTTCTTCATATCCTTGTCATAGCTTATTTGACTTTCTGATTATAGCCATCCTAGTGGGTGTGAAGTATAGTTTTCAGAATATGAGTTTTGCACTTCTTTTGTTAAGCTTATTTTTAAGTATTTTATTCTTTTGGTGCTATCATAAATAGAATTCTTTATTTTATTAGTGTATTGTTCATTCCAAATGTACAGAAATATAATTGACTTTTGTGTAATGATAGTGTATCCTGCAGCCTTGCTGAACTCATTATTCTAATAGTTTTTTTAGTGGTCTTTGGGATTTTCTATATATAAGATCATGTCATCTGTGAATAGAGATAATTTTACTTTTTTGTTTCCAGTCTTATTTTGCATAATTGCCCTGGGTAAGTACCTCCAGTAAGAGAAGTGGCAAGAGCAGACATCTTTGTCTGTATTCCTGAATTTAGGGGGAAAGTATCCAGTCTTTTACCAGGAAGTATGATGTCAGTTGTAGGGGTTTTATAGAAGCTCTTTATCATGTTGAAGAAATTTGCTTCTGTTTCTGATTTATTGAGAGTTTTTAGATTATTGGATTTTCTCAATCGATTTTTCTTTGTTGAGATGGTTGTGTGGTTTTTTTGTTGTTGTTGTTTTTATTGATCTAATGTATTACATTAATTGATTTTAGGTGTTAACATTGCAGTTCCTTGGTTTGGTCATGGTGTATAATTCATTGTATATGTTCCTGGAATCAGTTTGCTGCAATTTTATTGGGGATTTTTGTGTCCACATTTATAAGAGATACTGGTCTATTGATTTTTTTTGATGTTTTTGTCTGGTTTTGGTGGTAGGGTAATATGTTCCATAGGATGAGTTGGGAAGTATTCTATTCTCTCCTCTTTTATTTTTTGGAATAATGTATGAAGAATTGGTATTATTTCTTCTTTAAACATTTGGTAGACTTCACTAAGGAAACCATCTGGGAATGGGTTTTTCCTTGTGGGTAGTATTCAATTACTAATTCAGTTTCTTCACTTGTTGTAGGTCTGTTCTGATTTTCTGTTTCTTGCATCACGTTCAGTAGTTGCTGTTTTTATTGGAAGTTGTCCATTTCATTTCAGTTATCTAATTTATTGGCATACATTTGTTTATAGTATTCCTTTAATAGTCTAATAGTCTTTTTATTTCTGTTAGTGGTAATGTCCCCTCTTTCATTTCTGAGTCTACTAGTTAAAGTCTTCTTTTTTTTTTTTTTTTTTTTTTTTTTTTTTGGTCAGGCTAAAGGTTTATCTTTTTTTTTTTTCAAAGAACCAATTTTGATTTTATTCTTTTTGCTATAATTCTATTTCATTAATTTCCTCTCTTTATTTTCTTCTGTTTGCTTTAGATTTAGTTTGCTATTTCATGTGTATGTGTGTCTTAAGGTGGATGGTTAGGTTTTGATTTCAGATATTTTTTCTTTGCTAATATAGGTCTTTATAGCTGTAAATTTCTAGAAGCAACTACTTTAGCTGTGTCCCATGACATATGTTACGTTGTAATTTTCATTTATCTCAAATTTATTTTCTAATTTCCTTTTGATCTGTTATTCTTTAATTCATTGTTTTTTTTTCGGACCGTGTTTTTTATGTATTTGCAAATTTCCAAAATTTTTTTGTTGTTGATATCTATTTCATTCCATTGTAGTTGGAAAACCATTTGTATTATCTTTTTCCTTTAAGTTTATTGAGGTTTGTTGTATAACCTAGCATATAGTCTTTCCTGGAGAATGATCCATGTGCAACTGAAAAGAATATACAGTAGTCCTCTAGTATCTGTGGGGGAGGATTGGTTCCAGGATGTTCCATGGATACCAAAATTTGTGGATGCTCAAATTCCTTTACAGACTGGCTCAGTATTTGCATATAACCTACACACATCCTCCCATATACTTTAAATTATCTCTATATTACTTATAATACCAATAACATATTTGTTCTATGTAAATAGTTGTTAGACTGTGTTTTTTATTTGTATTATTTTTATTGTTATATTGTTATTGTTATTTTGTGTTTATATTTTAATTTTTCACCCATGATTGGTTGAATCCATGGATTTGGAATTAACCAATACATAGGGCCAACTGTACTATATTCTGCTTTTGCCAGGCAGGGTGTTCCATAGGCTGTTAGGTCTACTTGTTTTATAGTTTGTTCAAGTCTTCTGTTTCCTTGATGATTTTCTGCCTAGTTGTTCTGTCCGCATTTCCCCTCAACCAGAAGGCTTATATTAGAGATAACAGATAGGGACCTTTACCCACTTCTACTGCAGCCCATCCGCAATGTATTATAGCTTATTACTTTAATCAAAGGATGATGCCATTCAGGGTGATTAACTTTAGAGAATACCTATATTATGCCAACAGTCATAGCCACATGTGTTGGCTATCAGCATACTCATCTCCCTCTAGAGTACACCAGACCTACACTATCTAATATAGTAGCCACTAGTCACATGTGGCTCTTTAAATTTAAATTAATTAAAATTAAATAAAATTATAAATTCAATTTATCAGTCACACCAGGCACATTTCAATGCTCAGTAACCATATGTGGCTAGTGGCTACCATAGATAACGTTTCTGTCATCACCAAATATATGGTACTAATAACTATTTGGTAGTGTACTTTATTGATTGTAATCTGGTTTTGTTAGTTTCCATATTGTATTGAAGATGTTGGATTTGTTGGGGGTTTTTTCTTACTACTTTTTAAAATTTTTTTTATTTCCATAGGTTTTTGGGGAAACAGGTGGTATTTGGTTGCATGAGTAAGTTCTTTAGTGGTGATTTGTGAGATTTTGGTGCACCCAGGATGTTGGATTTGTTCTGCAATTAATTGTCATTTGATGAGAATGCCAACAAAAAGGGAATAAAGTAAAAATGCTATTATCAAGTTTAAAGAGATAGCATAATATAGATTAAGATTCTACTGTTTATAAGCTGTGTGATTCTGGGCAAATTGCTCTTAATTTCACTTCCTCATCAATAAAATGGAAATGTTATGAAGATTAAATTAATGTACATCAGAGACTTAAAACAGGACCTGGCATCCATGTATTTTATAAGTTTTTGTTAACATTACATGTATGTTAATATGCATTCATCACTCATTTGTAAAAGTGAAATTATTAAACTTAAGCAATTAGGGTTTTTTTGCTTGTTTGCCTGTTTTGAGATGGGGTCTTGCTCTGTCACCCAGGCTGGAGTGCAGTGGCACCATCTCGGCTCACTGAAACTTCCGCCTCCTGAGTTTAAACAATCCTCCCGCCTTAGCCTTCCAAGTAGCTGGGACTACAGGCAACATGCCACCATGCCTAATTTTTGTATTTTTAGTAGACACAGGGTTTCACCATGTTGGCCAGACTGGTCTCGAATTCCTGACCTCAGGAGATTCACCCGGCGTAAACTTAAGTAATTAGGTTTCTTTTCCCACATTGGTATATATTAACCCATTTTTTCTCCCTTTTCCTTGAAACAGAGTCTCACTCTGTCGCCCAGGCTGGAGTGCAGTGGCGTGATCTCAGCTCACTGCAACCTCCGCCTCGCAGGTTCAAGCAATTCTTCTGCCTCAGCCTCCTGAGTACCTGTGACTACAGGCACACACCACCACATCCAGCTAGTTTTTTGTATTTTCAGTAGAGACCAGTGTTTCACCATGTTGGCCAGGCTGGTTTCAAACTCCTGACCTCAAGTGATCCGCCTCCCTCGGCCTCCCAAAGTGCTGAGATTACAGGCGTGAGCCACCTTGCCCAGCCATATTAATCCACCTTAATCTTTGTAATAGCTGCATAACATTCTGTCTTCTAGGACATTTGTTATAATGTATGTTCATAGTAATTTTATCATTTTTGATATGTCATTCATTTAGCCAGTCTCATATTGATGTATAGTTAGGTTTCTAGCTTTCAACTGTCTTGGGTTATTTTACTGAAAATCCTTGTCCATAGAACTTTGGGTATTTGTACAAGTTTATCAGAATAGTAAACGAGCAAGAATGGTTGCTTTGAATGATTACATATAACGTATCAATGAATACTATCAGCTGGTTTTCCAGGAAATTTGTCCCAATTTATACTTCCACGAACCATATTAAATAGTGCTTATATTTGTATAGCATTAATCATCCTTTCAAATTTTTGCCAGTTTAAAAAGTTTTTTTTAATGGATCTTATTGTTTATTTAGTGGAGTTGGGGCATCTTTTTGTGTTTGTTGATAATTTTACCTATTTTTTCCTTTGAGTATTATTTGTCATGCATTTTGACCTATTAAAATAATTAATTTATGTGTAATTGACATCATGTTTTACTTTTATGTTTTCTGATTTTCAGTCATGCTTTAAAAGTACTTTCCTATGCCAAGATTATAAAAACATCCATTCATGGTTTTTTTCTAGTAGTTTTATGGAGTTTTTTAAATAGCAAATTTTATTTTGGGATAAGGTGGTGTAGGAGTCTACATTTCCATTTTCTTCTCCATTATACTCCCTACTCTTTTAAGAACTACATCTTTTCATATGTGGTCGTATTTCCATGATAGCTTACTGTAAGTAATAAAATCACAAATGGTAGTAGAATTTAGAAATCTTCAACATAGCTCTCTTACTGTGAAAAAAAAACCTTGTACTCATCAGTGACATGATAACTTCATATATTTTGTAGATGTCACAAGCAATTTCTCATCATTAATTCCTGTTTTAGTAAAGGTATTTTTAGTCTGTTACTTAGCTGTGAATGTTTGGTGAACATTTGGTGAATGTTTATGAGAAATTATTATTTACTTGTTAAATATGCATTTTGTAAATTCATGATTACATGAGGTTTCTTAGGAAATTTTAGAAATAATTTTTATAAATTATTTTTAAAGTTTGCTTTTATTTTCCAGGTTTTTGTTTACATAAATTATTTGCAGGAACATTTATTTTACTGCAAAAGAGGAATAGTAGTTTGCTTTGGCTCTTGGGAAAGATTTTATGGAACTTTTTGGGTTTTCCTTTCCCTATTTTTCCACCTCACTCCCCGTTCCTTTCCTTTTTTTTCTCCCACGGTAGAGGGAGAAGCAAGGTAATGGTAGTAGATAGAGGGAGATTATTTTGCCTTCTTACATGTAGATACTAATATTAAACACCTGAATATAGAAAATTAATATAAGAGAGCTGTTATCTATTGGGAAAATATTTTTATTCCTATTTAGTTTTGTTCTTCTCCACCTCTGCCCCCAGCCCCCGAGATGGAGTCTTGTTCTGTTGCCCAGGCTGGAGTTCAGTGGCACGATCTCTGCTCACTGCAACCTCCGCCTCCTAGGTTCAAGCAATTCTCCTGCCTCAGCCTCTTGAGTAGCTGGGATTACAGGCACCCACCACCACACCTGGCTAATTTTTTTTTATTATTTTTAGCGGAGACGGGGTTTCACCATGTTGGCCAGGCTGGTCTCGAACTCCTGACCTCATGATATGTCCACCTGGGCCTCCCAAAGTAATGGGATTACAAGTGTGAGCCACCGTGCCCGGCCCCTATTCAGTTTTTTTCTATTGTTTGTCAGAATTAAATTTTCATGGCAAATATTCTTTATTAAGGTTTCTAGACTAGGAGAATTTCATGCTACATCATTTATATTTTATTTGTTAATCATCCCCTTCTCTGCTTTTTCTGTTGAAAACACATTTTAATCATCATTAGGTTATTAGCTGAACTTTCAATTAAAATTACTTGACACAATGTACCTGTATAAAAGTTGTCTATAGAAACACATTTTTTTCAAATTTGTCTTATTATTTCCACAGAAAGAACATGCTCTCTGAATAACTGTACAGTGGCCAAAAGAATTGGAAAAGGAAAAGATGCTACTGTCATCTTTGAGCATTTCAAGAAACCTGTAGATCCATTTATTCAAGAAAACTGTTTATGCAATGTACTAAATTCAGAGATAAATCCTTCCAACTCACATATTTCTAACTCCTATGGAAATGTACAAAATGGAAACATTTCTATACCTGAAACATACAATGGACAGGCAGAGCACAATTTAGCAGAAATTAGAGACACTTCTCAAGTACTTGCACATGATTCAGACCTTCCACTTATGCCCAGTGATGCCAAAGAAAGTGTTAATGGTGACCTTTTGTTAAATTGGACAAGTCTTAAAAATATTTTAAGTAGTCTTAATGCTGCTTTTCCTCTTCCCAACAATACTGGCTCAAGCACAGTTACTACTTCAAAATTCATCAAAGACCCAAGACTGATGAGGAGAGAAGAAAGTATGGGAGAACAGAGTAATACTGCAGGCTTAAATGAGATTTTGCAGTTTGAGAAGAGTTTAGATAATGTTAATTCAGAAATAAAATCAACACCATCTAATTCTGCCTCCTCCTCAGAAGTTGTCCCTGGTGATTGTGCTGTTCTTACTAATTGTTTAGATGCCCCTTGCTTTAAAACTTGTGTTAATGATTCACAATCTTGGGCTCACAACACAGGCTCTGAGGACTATGACTGCGTACCTCCCAATAAAGTTACCATGGCCGGGCAATGTAAGGACCAAGGCAATTTTTCCTTCCCAATTTCTGTGTCAAATGTAGTGTCAGAGGTTGAGAACCAAAACCACAGTGAGGAGAAGGTTCAGAGAGCCCAACAGGAGTTGGGTAATGCTTATAAAAAAGAGTATAATAGTCGTATTTCTCAGGAATCGCAGTCTTCTGATTTAAAAACCATTTATCAGACTGGTCACCAAATGTCTACAATTTTTCCACTCAAAAAGAAAGTAAGCATTGATGAATACCTTCAAAATACTGGAAAGATGAAAAACTTCACTGACCTGAAGGACAATTCCAAACATGAAGAAAAGCAAACTTCGTGGAAAGAAATTGATAATGATTTCACTAATGAAACAAAAATCAGTCCAATGGATAATTACATTGTTTTGCACCAAGAATACAAAGAGAGAGAGAGTCATAATTCTTTCGAGAAAAGCTGTGGTGAAATATTAATTACTCAAGAGTTAGAAATACCAAAATCTTCTACATCTACCATAAAGGATAAGGATGAACTAGATCATCTAGCATTGGAATGGCAAATTACTCCAAGTTTAGAGAGCCTGTCACAAAAGCATCCTCAGCACTCTGTGGAGTATGAGGATAACATTCACACAAGTTTAGCCATTTCTCAAAAGCTAATGGAACTGAAATTGGGGAAAATAAATGCAAATTGTGCTAGCATTATAACTGAAGCTTTCCCGAAACCAAAAGACATACCCGAGGCCAAAGAAATGCTCATTGATACAGTTATTTCCTCTTATAACATAGAAACAGCTCATGACAATTCAAATTGCAGCATAACTAGAAAACATATATGTGTCCACAGGAAAAATGAAAATGAACCAGTGTCATTAGAGGACATTCAGAGAGACTATAAAGAAACTGCTTATGTTGAAGATAGGGGTCAGGATCACAGTCTGTTCTGTAACTCACAGTTAAACGATATATGCCTGAATGTTAATTTCAAAGAACAAAGAGATAATTATAAAGAAAGCCAAAATGAGGCTAAAGAGAATAATGCTTCATCTGTAGAAAACAACATAGAGAATATATATGGAGACAAAAAGCAGGATTCTCATACAAATGAAAATTTCAGCTATATAGATGAAAAGGAGGAGAAAAATTACAACAATATAGAAATTTTGAGTTCTGAAGAATTTTCTGCTACATTTAACTTGATTTGCAGAGAAAAATATGTGTCAGCAGCAACTGCATTATTAGAGAGTGAAGAAGATACCATTAGTGCCATGAAACAAAAAGATACTGAAAATACTGGAAGAAGTGTACAGCATTTGGCTTCCACAGCGTTTCCCGAAATTGCAAGTTCTTCAGTGTGTGTAGCCTCAAATGCTGCAGTACAGATAGCTAGTGCTACTATGCCTGTATTAAGCATAAGTAATGACGAACACCAAATATACCAGTTTAAAGAAACTTGTTCTTCTGAAAGTCCAGATTTTGGTTTGTTAGTAAAACATAGGGTTTCCGATTGTGAAATTGATAAGGATAAAAATAAATCACAAGAATCTTTTCATCAATCAATAAATGAGAACTTAGTTCTTCAAAGCATTGAATTGGAAAGTGAAATTGAAATAGAATTAGAAGATTGTGATGATGCTTTTATATTTCAACAAGATACACACAGCCATGAAAACATGCTTTGTGAGGAATTTGTGACCTCATACAAGGCTCTGAAGTCTCGTATCAGTTGGGAAGGTATATTAGCACTCGATAATGGGGAGATGGAAGTTTTGGAAAGCACCGCAGGAAGGGAAAATAGTGATCAGCATTATTCTAAGGAAAGTAACTATTTTTATTCCTCTACACAAAGCAGTGAAACGGAGCTTCCCAGCCCAATTTTACTTCCAGATCTACAAATTAGAATTACTAATATATTTAGGCCAGGATTCAGCCCGACAGTTGACTCCCTTGCATTGAAAGATAATTTCTGCACACATGTAACTGAAGCCACAAAACCAGAAATAAATAAGGAAGATGGAGAAATTCTAGGATTTGACATTTATTCCCAGCCTTCTGGTGAAAATTCGGATTATCCATGTGAAGATAAAGTTGATAATATAAGGCAAGAATCAGGACCAATGAGTAAATCTGAAATCTCCCTTTCTTTTGACTTGAGTCATAATACAGATGTGAATCATAGGTCTAAAAATCAAAACAGTGAATCTTTGTCTAGTGAACCTTCTAATGTCACAACAGTAGATAATGGAAGCACATGTTTCTTTACAAAATCAAAAACTGACTATAATGATACCAAAAATAAAAAGGAGGTAGAATCAAGAATTAGCAAAAGGAAGCTACATACGTCTTCCAGGGATCAGAATATACATAAAGATTTAAGACAACATAAAATTTATGGGAGAAAGAGGAGGCTAACCAGTCAAGACTCATCTGAGTGTTTTTCTTCATTATCCCAAGGACGAATTAAAACATTTTCACAGTCAGAAAAGCACATTAAGAGTGTCCTAAATATCCTAAGTGGTGAAGCATCTTTATGCAAAAGCAAATGTCTTTCCAAAAAACTAGACAAAGCAGTTACTCACTTAAAAAAAGCTCATAGAAGAGTTCACACATCTTTGCAGCTTATAACTAAAGTAGGAGAAAAAAGAAAGGGCCCATTACCAAAATCATATGCAATAATATGCAATAATTTCTGGGAAAGTTGTGACCTTCAAGATTATAGTTCTGTGTCTCGAAGAAAATATTATTCTACTAAGCATTTTTTGTCAAAAAGAAAATATGACAAACGGAGAAAGAAAAGAGCTCCAAAAGCTGATATTGCTAAATCGTTAACCTATGTGTCAAAGCACAAGTCTTACAATACAAGTGGAGAGAAACAATGCCTTTCTAGGAAAAGTATGGCTAGCGGTGTCTCAAAAAGTCACCCCACTATTCACGTGGGAGAATTTCATAATCAGGAACATCCTGAATCACAGTTGCCTATATCTTCCACATCCCAAAGTACAAGTCAGTCAGTTTATTATAATAGCAGTGTAAGCAATCCAAGTTTATCAGAAGAACATCAGCCCTTTTCTGGAAAAACTGGATGTCTGTTTTCCCCAGATCACTCAGATGAGAAACTAACTGAAAAAGAAAATCAAATTGATACAAAGTTTTTATCTAGCACTAGTAAATATGAAAAGTTTGAAAAACATTCAGCAAATCATAATGTTAAAGATACATCTAAAGAAAACAGTTGTGAGGCTAATCAAGTAATAAATGAAAGTAATTCCATATCTTTAAGTTGCATAAAAGAAAATATAAATTATAGTACAGGCAACGATTATGATGCAACTTGCATAGGTTGCACAAAGGTGAAAACTGATGTACTTATTTCAGTGTTAGATTCAAATGTGAAGCACTTTTTAAATGATCTCTACCAACAAGAAAACCTTACTTTATCTGATTATAAAAGAAACCTGGAAGTAAAGTGGACAGCTCCTATCGAGAGATGCAAGCAAAGCATTATTACAGGAAACTTCCTTATGGACCCATTAAACCTAACTTTGATAGCAAGTAAAAAGTACAGTATTCCTCAGTTATCAGCCTCTGCAGTGACAGATAGTGAGGGAGAATCTTCAAAATCTTACTTGGATAAACAGAGAATTCTTACTATAGATTCTTTTGCAGCATCCACTACTATACCATGCCGTGAGCAGAGCTGTAGAGGAAAAGAGCTTCTTAAGACGGAACAGTGCTCTTCAGGTAATTGCCTCCATACAGATGGGAATGAAACAAATGTCACTGAGAATTATGAGTTGGATATAGCATCAGTAACTGAAGAAAGTAGAAGTTATGGGGAAAATATAGTGAAATTATCTTCCAGTGATAGTTCTCTGCTTTTAAAAGATAATGTAAAAGGCTTCTCTTCAGAAACATGTATTGCGAAGAAAGACACTGAGGACAGAATAATGTGGAAAGTTAAACAAGTGGAAAAAGCAAAAGATTCTGTTTACAAAAGTAGCATGACTGAAGGATCAGCTGTTAATACTGAGTACAAAAATCAAAATAATCAGATCTCAGAAGAATCCTGCTTAAATGAGAAAATTATTAAAACTAATTTGATTGATTTCCATCTAAGCACTAAAAATAATACTACTGAGTCAGTCTCTTTGAAGAACACAGTTTCTAATCCGCTTAACAAAAGAGAGAAGGCAGAAATTAAAGTTACTAATGACTCGCAGTCTGACTTGACATTACATTCAGAAATAGCCTATATTTCCAAACCAGGGATTCTAGGAGTTAATCATACACCTATTTTACCTGCCCACTCTGAAACCTGTAAAGTCACTACTCTTCTGAAGAAACCTGCATCATACATGAGTGAACTTAAAGAAAAACATTGCTCAGCTAATCATACGGCCTTTATAGCTAATCTGTCTCAAATTTTGCAGAGGGCAGATGAAGCATCATCTTTGCAGATTCTACAGGAAGAAACTAAGGTTTGTCTAAATATTCTCCCTTTATTTGTGGAAGCTTTTGAAAGAAAGCAAGAATGTTCAGTTGAACAAATCCTGATTTCAAGAGAACTGTTGGTAGACCAAAACCTATGGAATAATTGCAAACACACATTAAAACCATCTGCTGTTGACACTTTGGTAGAACTTCAAATGATGATGGAAACAATTCAATTCATTGAAAACAAAAAAAGGCGCTTAGAAGGTGAACCAACATTCCGAAGCTTGCTTTGGTATGATGAAACACTGTACGCTGAGCTTCTTGGAAAACCACGTGGATTTCAACAGCAGTCTAATTTCTATCCTGGTTTCCAAGGAAGATTAAAATATAATGCATTCTGTGAGTTACAGACTTACCATGATCAATTAGTTGAATTACTTGAAGAAACAAAAAGGGAAAAGAATTCATACTATGTATTCTTAAAGTACAAACGACAGGTTAATGAATGTGAAGCCATAATGGAGCATTGTTCTGATTGCTTTGACTTTTCTCTTTCTGTTCCATTTACTTGTGGAGTTAACTTTGGAGATAATTTAGAAGACCTGGAAATCTTAAGAAAAAGTACTTTAAAGTTGATCAGTGCATGTGAGGACTCTCCTAAAGTTCATTCGTATCCAGGAAAACAGGACCATCTGTGGATTATAATAGAAATGATCTCCTCAAAGGTTAATTTTATTAAGAACAACGAGGCGGTATGTATTAAAATATCTCTTTATGGTCTGGAACATATCTTTTTTGATGCTGCAAAAAATCTTGTTTGGAAAGAGAAAACACAATCCTTCAGCAAAAAATACTCACAAAAGGAGGACAAAGAAAGGCTACTCAGAGTGAATAAATGTGCTTTTTCTAAGTTGCAGAAGATATATGATACTTTGTCTAAGGATTTAAACAATGAGCCAATTTCCCCTGTTGGGCTTGAGGAGGATACTATAATTGCCTCCAGAAAATCAGATCATCCAATAAACAAAGCAACCATTGGCATAGAAAATTCTAAGTTTAGCAGTAGTTTGCTTACACACCCAGATATTTATTGTATTAGTGAGATATTGGATCAAGCTGAATTTGCAGACCTTAAAAAATTACAAGATCTCACCTTGAGATGTACAGATCACTTAGAAATTTTAAAAAAATACTTTCAAATGCTACAAGATGATAACATGGATAATATTTTTATCACAGAAGAAAATGTTTTAGACGTGGTGAAAAACCACAGCCATGAGGCTATACTTTTAAAGCCTGAAGCTATTGAAATGTATATTGAAATCGTCATGGTCTCAGAAACAATTCACTTTCTTAAAAACTCAATAGCAAAGAAACTAGACAAACAGAGGTTTCGAGGTATGCTTTGGTTTGATTTGTCACTTCTTCCTGAGCTGGTTCAGTGCCAAGAAAAAATGACTTCTTTTTCATTTCTTAAAGATAACTCAACAGATGTTTGCCTTTGGAAAGTGATAGAGAGTGCTATTTCCGAACTTAAGAAAGATCTGGATATTATCTACAAATATGATGAAGCTGTTAATCGCTCATATGCTATTCATTTGCTCTCAAGAGAACTTCAAGAACTTTCAGAAATAAAAAAGCTTCTGAAGAACTCTAAGTATTTTATTTCCACATATATTGACTTTGTGCCATATATAACATCCATAAATTACGGAAGCACCATGATGGAGTTAGAATACAACTACAATCAATTTTCTACACTGCTGAAGAATGTAATGTCTGCCCCTAGGAAAGATTTAGGAAAAATGGCCCATATTATGAAAGTCATGAAAACGATTGAACATATGAAGATTATATGTGCTAAAAATGCTGAACTAACTATTTCCTTTTTTCTATGCCAAATGCTGTATAATGGAAGGAAGATTTTACAGCTGAAGAGAAAAGAAAAAATGAATATTCATGTTGTAAAACCTGGAGGAAATAACAATAAATTTGGTATTTCTATGATGGTGCCCCCAATATCAGAGTGCATAAACAAAAACATTTCAAATTCCTCTAAAAAACGACCTAGCACTGTAGACAAATGTGAAGACTCTCAGGAACAACAGAAAAATACTACTATTTCCAGTTGTAAAAAACTAAAGGTATGAATGATTTAAAACATAACTTTTATAAGTATTCTTTTTGAAAACAAGTCTACTCATAAGCAAACAAGTAGTCTGCAGAATTCTAAATGTTGAGAATGGTAAATTGTCTGGCAAAATGAATTTACTAACTATAATACTGATTTAAACAATTCATATTATCTATAAAATGATACATAAATTATATGTATAGGTGATACCTTGCAAATGTTTACTTCTTAAACATAAAATTAAATGTTTTAACTTAGAAAACATTTTTTGGAAGGACGTGAATTTTAAAAGCTTCTTAAGGGAGAGTTCAATATTGCGAACACTGAGTGAGTGACCAATATTTATTGAGTAGCTTTTCTGTATAGCAAGCCTATGCCCAGTGTAGTGAATATTCAAAAGTGGCTAACGAAGCCTGTCTTCTTGACCATTATCATCCGAATGGAGAAATAGGACAGATATTTTTTTCAAAAGATAATTATCAAGGAGTTAAAAGTCCTATATTAAATACATTTTAACAAATTGTCCAAAGCGTTTAATATGTACTTGGTACTGATTTATTTTATACAAAATCCCTTATGATGTATTTCCTATTATCTTACTTAAAGATAAGGAAACTGGGACATAGAGGAAATGACTATTGCAGGGTCACAGAGTTTAGTAAATGGGAGCACGCAGATCTAAACCAGGCAGTCTGGCCTCCAGAGCCCTTACTGACAGTTGTCTCAGCTCTGCTCTAAGAGGTTTCTCTTACAGCTGTTCAATACGTCTTAGTTCAGAAGTTTAAAAAAGAAACTTATATGCAGCTGGGTGCGATAGCTCACGCCTGTAATCCCAGCACTTTGGGAGGCCAAAGTGGGCGAACTGCTTGAGTCCAGGAGTTCAAGACCAGCCTGGGCAACATGGTGAGACCTCATCTCTACTAAAAATAACAAAAAGTTAGCCAGACATGGTGGCATACACTTGTAGTCCCAGCTACTTGGGAGGTTGAAGTAGGATTGCTTGAGCACAGGGGCAGAGGTTGCAGTGAGCCAGGATTATACCACTGCACTCCAACCAGGGTGGACAGAGTAAGACTGTTTCAAAAACATTTTTTTATATCTATATATATAATAGTTTTAAATTAAGTCTGGAACAATTTAACTTAGTGGGTAAGAATAATCTATGGATGGAGAAGGTTTTTTCAGGTTATGGAATATCTTAAATTAGACCTAAGGAGTTTGACCTTCATTCTGTACACATTGAAGTGTGCTGTCATATGAAATTCGTTTTTCCAATGATTTAACAGATAGATTCTGAGTATATAAGTCATATACATCTTCTATAGAAGTATATATAGTAGTACGTAGTAGTACTGTATATAGTACTACTTATAGTAATAAGTCAGCCATGGCTTAGTAAAAGGTGTTAGAAAGGAAAATTTTTATTGACAGACATGACTTAAAGAATTGATGGGGCTTCACAACTGGTATACAAGAAAGGACATAAAAGAGGGAACAGTCATAAATGGACTTCAAGATTAGTTTTAAGGGTCAGGTGTGGTGGCTCTTGCCTGTAATCCCAGTACTTTGGGAGGCTGAGGCAGGTGGATCACCTGAGGTCAGGAGTTCGAGACTAGCCTGGCCAACATGGTGAAACCCCATCTCTACTAAAAATACAAACATCATCTGGGTGTGGTGGTGGGCACCTTTAGTCCCCGCTACTTAGGAGTCTGAGGCAGGAGTATCGCTTGCACCTGGTAGGCGGAGGTTGTAGTGAGCCAAGGTCATGCCACTGCACTTCAACCTGGGTGACAGAGTGAGACTGTCTCAAAAAAAAAAAAAAATGTGAAGGTAAGAAGAATGTTGCAAATTTCTTTTTTTAAAAGTTACTCCAAACATATGTGAAATATGGGAAGTCTAGGAGAGTCACTACTTTCTGCAGGGAAGTGATAATTAATGAGTTTAACTTTAGATGATGGTCGAACAAACAATTACAAATATCTAATATTGAAATAATTACTTTTATTACAGTTTGTCATCACTAATGAAGATTTTCTTTGTATCTTTTAAACACAGGTAGACATGAAAGGTGTCACAAAAATCAACAGAGAAAATGCAACATTCAAGCATCCAAGGTAGGAGTTCCTATCAGCCCTATGTGGAAAAAAAAAATTGAACAAAATTGGGCAATTTTGTTCAATTAGAATAACAATTAGAATAACACAATTAGAATAAACACAATTATTTATATAATGTCATTGGATCATACATGTAACTTAGGGGATGAGAATAAGCTAAGGAAAAAGAAATTTGTTTGAAATTATACATTCTTAAATTCAGCTTAAGGAATTTGAACTTCATTCTGCAAATATTAAAGGCTAAAGTCATGTGAAATGTGCTTTTTCAGTGATTTAAAGATTAAGAATATTCTGAGAATAGTTAGAAGTCAGCCAAGGGTTAGAAAAGGGTGATTGTTTCAGAGAATGAGAAAGAAAAATTTGTATATTTATAAGATACGATACAATACTTAAAGAATTGATGGGGCTTATAAGTGGTTTACCAAAAAAGGACTTTTAAAACCAAAAAGGGACTTTTAAAAATAGGACAAGTGGTAAGATTACTTTTTTTTTAACTCGTGCATTTTGAAGAACAGCAAATTTCAAAACTGGCATTTTAATGAGAACCTACATAGTCATCAATTCCCATAATATACTTTGAGTTCTCAGAAAGTATACTTTTTATTTTATCGCATTTCTGGTGATGTTTCAGTGGGGCTGAATTCAGTGAAATATAGGGCTTTTAGTTTGTTGAGTGGGATATGTGAATTCCAGGCCAAAGATGAATTTCTCTTGACTACAGAAAAATAGTACTACTTTTCCCTTCTCAACATAGTATTTCCTCATATAATTTAAGAATTTCATGAAGCACCAAAAAATATAATTACTGGCTGGGTGTGGTGGCTCACGCCTGTAATCCCTGCACTTTGGGAGGCCAAGGCAGGTGGATCGCCTGAGGTCAGGAGATTGAGACCAGCCTGACCAACATGGTGAAACCCCATCTCTACTAAAAAATACAGAAGCTAGCTGGGCGTAGTGACAGGTGCCTGTAATCCCAGCTACTTGGGAGCCTGAGGCAGGAGAATCACTTGAACTCAGGAGGCGGAGGTTGCAGTGAGCTGAGATGGTGCCACTGCACTCCAGCCTGGGTGATAGAGTGAGACTCTGTGTCAAAAAAAAATTATATATATATGTGTATATATGTATGTATGTATATGTATATATGTGTATATATGTATATATTTATACACACATATATATGTATGTGTGTGTGTACATATGTGTGTGTGTGTGTGTGTGTGTGTATATAAAATTACCTCAGGGGCCTGTATTAACTGTCTGGCTCTAGACAATTCCCATATGGATGCTTCTCTCAGCTGCTTGAGACTGTCTGAATTTAGCTAATAATTTCAAGGCTATTAAGTTGGCAAGAAATTTTGGAGGTCTGCTTTTCCTGTTCTCAAAGATGAACAGACAAAAACATATTAGTCTGTTCTAACAGAGAGGGAAGAAATCTTTGGTGGGAAGGCAGGGGTTACACCTGGTAGTTTACCAGTTACTTATAGCTATTTACAAGTAATGAAGATCATCAGCAGGCTGGAGGCGTATGAATTAAAAAACTACACTGCACAGTTGACTAGTGATAGTTTTCTACTTTTAAAAGCCTCCATTAGAAAATGTCTAAAGCACAAAATAGTTTATTACAATATTGGAAATACATTTAAAATGTAGAGCATATCATCTTCAGTAGGAAAAGTATCTAAATCCAAACCACGACAGTCGAACTAGGAAAATGTTACTTGTATAGTGCCAATAGAATGGGAAAACGTAAATAAGAACTCTTCTCCTGGATAACAATTTCAAATATATATTTCCATTAGAATTTTGTGACACTATATATTTAAAGTCATTTTTATGTATGTGTTGCACCTAATAGGACTACAGGATCTCATCCCCAAAGCAAAAACAAAATAGTGTCAAGTTCATCTAACAATCTGAAAAGAAATCATTTAACGTCAAAAAAGGTTGAAATGCAAAGATCACTACCTGGCTCACTTTTACCCTTAGAGAACCCAAAAGACACTTGCACATCAAAGTCAGAAAGCAAAATAGACTTAACTGTTTCATCTGATGCGCCAGACCACTTCACTGGAAAACAGGAAAATTTAAATAGCATGAGGAAAAGAAATGTGAACTTTAGTGCTGTGGAAACAAAAAGTGATGAGAAAGATTGTGCTGCTTTTGCAATTTGTGACCAAAAAAGTACACATGGCACATTTTCCCCAGGCCATGAGATACTTTTGCAGAAATGTCTTAAAAATTCCCCAGATCCCTCCCAAAACTCCTGCCTTTCTGATATAAACCCAGAAACTGATGTTTCTCTTGTGCCTGATGCATCGGTGCTCTCAAAGCCAATTTTCTGTCTTGTGAAAGATATCCATACTGATCTAGAAATGAATGACACAGTCTTCGAACTTCAAGATAATGATACAGTAAATTCATCTATTAAAAATTCCTCATGCGTGACTTCTCCAGAACCCATTTGTATCCAGAACAAAATTCCTGCTCTGCAGATCAACAAACTACAGCCTGCAGAAACTGAGTCAGAGGACAAATACATGAAGAATACATTGAATCCCAATACTGTACATACTTTTGGAGCATCTGGACATATAACCCTTAATGTGAATCAAGGAGCAGAGTACTCTCTTTCTGAACAACAGAATGACAAAACTTCAAAAGTCTTAATGCAGAATGCTGCCACATATTGGAATGAACTTCCACAGTCTGCATGTACCCCAACATATAATTCTTCTGAGCATTTATTTGGAACTTCATATCCATACTCTGCTTGGTGTGTTTATCATTATAGCAGCAGCAATGGCAATGGCATTACCCAGACATACCAAGGGATAACATCATATGAACTACAGTCACCTCCTTCTGGGCTGTTGACCACAGTTGCAAGTGGTCAGGGTGCACAATGTGCCCAGGGCGCACATTCTAATCTTCTGTACTCTCAATATTTTACTTATTTTGCTGGGGAGCCACAAGCAAATGGCTTTGTGCCAGTGAATGGGTATTTTCAATCTCAAATACCTGCTTATAATTTTCAGCAGCCAGTTTTTTCACAATATGCTTCTCATCAGCCATTACCACAAACTACATACCCTTACCTTCCTAATCGAGATGTGCCTCCAGAAGTTCCTTGGGTTTATGGTGAGTTTCACATTTTAATGCCTACTTTATTGAGTTGTTACTTTTTTTTTTTTTTTTTTTTTTTTTTGAGACGGAGTCTCGCTCTGCCGCCCAGGCTGGAGTGCAGTGGCCGGATCTCAGCTCACTGCAAGCTCCTCCTCCCGGGTTCATGCCATTCTCCTGCCTCAGCCTCCCGAGCAGCTGGGACTACAGGCGCCGCCACCTCGCCCGGCTAGTTTTTTTGTATTTTTTAGTAGAGATGGGGTTTCACCGTGTCAGCCAGGATGGTCTCGATCTCCTGACCTCGTGATCCGCCCGCCTCGGCCTCCCAAAGTGCTGGGATTACAGGCTTGA
Source organism: Macaca thibetana thibetana (assembly GCF_024542745.1). Classification (NCBI taxonomy): domain Eukaryota; kingdom Metazoa; phylum Chordata; class Mammalia; order Primates; family Cercopithecidae; genus Macaca; species Macaca thibetana. The sequence continues at coordinate 112,666,506 of NC_065585.1, forward strand.
GCCACCGCGCCCGGCCGAGTTGTTACTTTTAACTGTGTCCATTTATGTGAGTGGAATTCACAGTAAGTGATGAGTTAGAGGGAGAGAGAGCAGTCATTTTTCTGTACAGATTTGTAGAATTGCCCATAGGCTGGGCAAAGAGGGTGGAAATCTAGTTGTCAAAAATTCAAGCAAAAAAACTGTCAATATCACTAATATATCCTTCATGTGTTCTTCAATAAAACCCAACTGTAGGGAATAGTTAAGTAACTTATAGTTAATCAATACAGTGAAATATGATGCAACCATTAAAGGGTTTTTATTGATGTGATTTTTTTTAAACTATATCATGTAAACTTACCTACACAAATATGGAAATAGATAGAAATACTGAAATAAAATATACCAACATTTTAATTTGTCTGTCTTCAGGTAAAAAAATTTGGGGTGTGTAGAGAATTTTTTCTTGCATTTTCTAGATTATCTACTATGAAACATACATGATTTTGATAGAAGAAAAACAGAGTAAACTAAAGCGGGAAAATAAATTTCAATTAGATAAAACAACCGTTCTCTTTCTTTCAGTTATCTAATACGGTATCTTGGTGTAAGTGAATAGAGTTAATTAAAATGTATTGGTAGAAGAACTTGATAGTTTGCTCTGTAACATAAAAGTTTTTCTTTCTAAAATGCTCAATTCCACTTCTAAAATAGCATGATTAGAATATAGGTGTTTTAATGAAATTGAAATGTGCATTTATCAGAGTTAAAGCAAAATATAAAAACAATTATCCTGCAGAAAACATTACCCTAACAACCAAATATTCTGCCATTGAAGATAAAAGGTACTTTAAATAAAAAAAACCATCTTTTAATATCTTATACAGAGAAATGCAAGATAATTTTTTTAAGGCAGGGTCTCATTCTGTTGCCTGGGCTGGAGTCCAGCGGCACATTCATAACTTACTGAAACCTCAAACTCCTGGGCTCAAGCTGTCCTCCCATTTCAGCATCCCAAGTAGCTGCAACTACAGGCATGCATCACCATGTCCAGCTAATTATTTTTAATAATTTTTAATTTTTATTTTCATTTTTAATTTTTAGTAGAGGCTGAGCACCTGTAATCCCAGCACTTTGGGAGGTGGAGGTGGGCAGGTCACTTGAGGCAAAACATGGCAAAACCCTGTTCTCTACTGAAAATACAAAAATTAGCTGGGTAGCACACACCTGTAATCCCAGCTACTCAGGAAGCTGAGGCATGAGAATCACTTGAACCCGGGAGGCAGAGGTTGCAGTGAGCCAAGATCACGCCACTGCGCTCCAGCCTGTGTAACAGAGGGAGACTCAGTCTCAAAAAATATATATATATATTAGTAGAGATGAGGTCTTACTGTGTTGCCTAGGGTGGTCTCGGACTCCTGGCCTCAAGTGATCCTCCTGCCCATGGCTTCGAAAGTGTGGGATTAGAGGTGTGAGGCATCAGGCCCAGAGAATTTCTTTTAAAAAGTTTCTAAGCCCTGGATATTGTTACAAATTGGTATGTAGGAAAAAATTGAGGGGCCGTAGGCCATAGATCTGAATTGAGCAAGAAGCAGCCTGTTGACATAGTTCTGTTTCTAATGGAGAAATCTGATTACATCAGCACCTCTGCATTGGAGTTATATCACTGATTCACTATAACCTGTCAGATAAAATTCAAATACTTTAGCCTGGAATGCAGAGCTACACAGTCCTCTATATCCAACCTAATCTCCCACCACTTCCACCTCTGCATTCAAGCCACGTTGAACAACTTAACGTTCTCCCACAGGACCATAGGACAATCTCTGTCATACTTCTGTAGTACTTTTTGTGTGCTTTTCTCACATAAGGGATGTGAGTATTAGGTGGTATTGTAATAATCTCTCTATCTTTCCCTTTCTTCCCTGCCTCAGTAAATGACTTTACACAGGGCTAGAACTTTTTCACCCAAGACAGAACATACGGAAAACAATAAAAAGACGGGGGAAAAGGCCGGACACGGTAGCTCACACCTGTAATCCCAGCACTCTGGAAGGCCAAGGCAGGCAGATCACTTGAGGTCAGGAGTTTGAGACTAGCCTGGACAACATGGCGAAACCCCGTCTCTACTAAAAATATAAAATTAGCCAGGTGTGGTGGCACATGCCTGTAATCTCAGCTACTTGGGAGGCTGAGGCAGCAGAATGGCTTGGACCTGGGAGGCGGAGGTTGCAGTGAGCCGAGATCACACCACTGTACTCCATACTGGGCAACAGAGTGAAACTCTGTCTCAAAAAGAATAAATAAATAAAAGGGGAAAATGTAAAGAGGAACAAAGTCTATGACTCTGCTTTTTCCTTTTTTATTAATTTGATATCATTGCTGATGCTGTAATGATAAACACCAAGCATAGTAGATGGGACAAACCTATGAATTAAAGTGGACACTTTAATTTCTGAAATAGAAAATCTTGATTGTAATTGTTTCAGAAAGGTTCTCATAGTTTGGGCTTTCTTTTGTTCTTAATAGTTCAGCTATATGTGATATTTAAAAAGATAGCTTTGGAATCAAGTCCAGCTATGACTCTCAATCCTGTTTTGTTACCTCCTTGGTTATATTAGTCCAATTAAAATAAAAGAAAAAGAAATAGTCATTTACTTATATCCAAAAGTCACTCTAAAAAAAATTAAGGAGGTAGTTGCAATGTTATAATCACATCTTTGAGTTAACATGATTGTAAATATTCCACAGAAATCTCCTCTCCCACTTACAGGAACTGCTTTCTTAAAAATGTGAAAATCTCTTGGACCCATTTGTCGCTATATTGTTTGTGGTGCTTGTATTCAACACCAGAAAATGGAACTAAAGGACAGTGCTCGAGTGAGCCCTGTGTCCCAGTCACATTTTGTCCTTTATTACATTTAATTTCACAGCATACCTTAGAGAGATGCAGAGATGCTATTCTTCTACAGATGGGGAAACCACTCCTCAGAGAGCCTTAAATAATTTTCATAGGATCTGATGATCCTATGGCTACTTAAGGGCAGATAAGCACTTTGATCTCTTTAGCTGTAATTTAAACTCAGGTTCTTTCCACTATACTATCATGTACCATTAGTCTAAATTATTTGTTTATTTAAATCTTTGTGGTGTTTTGTCTTCCAGCTCCATGGCACCAAGAATCCTTTCATCCACAACACTGAAAATAGTCTTCTGTCTATTGAAATAAAGAAGACATAACAAGTTTTTCCAAATTTTTTTTACTTATATATTTTTTAACATTTAACAATTTTTAATGTGTGTAAATGTGGTAGGAAATATAAATCATATGGTCCTTTGTAAAATATACAAATAATCTTAACACCTATCACACAGGACATCAATTTCTAACTTCTGATATACCAGAATTATTTCCATGCAATTATAAGGGGAGGGTAATATGATCAAGGTTAAGCAATAGTGGTAAAATCTTTAAAACTAGATTCTTGCTTCTGATATGTTTCAATACATTGTTGATGGCATTATGCCATTTGAGCAGAAAGCAGGATTTTTTTTCATTAGTCATCAAACCAAGAATTTTATAATGCTTGACACTTTATTATATAATTTACAATTCTATGCCAGATATGGCAAATTCCTTCAATTTCAATATTTTATAGTTTCTACTAGTAAAATATTTTTAATAAGAAAAATTGGTTTGCATACTCTCAGTGTTTCCTTGAGGAGAGATTTTTAAAATTTTTATGTTGGAAGCAATTGTAGTTAATTATATTTCAATGCTGTTTTCTACAAGAGCCATTTCCAGAAGATTATTTTGTTTTGGGATTTCACAATTTAAATAGTTTTTTAATGACTTTTTAGCAAATAATAGAGAATAATGTTTATGCTTATGCAGTTAGTCTTTTTTACAGTAATTTAAGCAATGTGGCACAAATAGTTTTTTCGTACTCTTGTCATAGATTTTTCTTTTTAACCTTCTGCAAAAGTAAAAACTCTCTTAGTAATAATCATCGTAGGGCAACAGGATATAGTATGTAACTGCAGTCTTGAGCGGTCTCTTTTCATGTATTACCTTTCCTGCTCAACAGCTGTTCCTGTTTTCTGTAAGATCCTAGTCAGATAAAGTCCTCACAACTGGATAGACCTTTCTCGAGGGTTAGCCCTAAAATGTGACAAGAGAATTGGTTTGGCCAAATCTCAACAAATAACTAGCAAAGCTTCAGTGTTTTTGCAAACTTTTTATGTAAGCAAACTTTTTGTGTTATCTGGCACAGGCCTTTGAAAAGACTATAATTCTACTTTGTTTAGTGTAGAATAACTAATTTTTCAATTCAGAAAGACTCTGCAGGATAAGCCTCTTTATACTCACTTAAACCAACTAGGATGGAATTCAGAATATCTAAGCTGCTTAACATACAGACCTTTTAAAAGGGAAGGTCAAGCAAAGAACTGTAACTGAAAGAAATAAGAGATTTGAGAAGACAATAGAGTTAAAACAATATTTTTAAAACATTTATATTTTGTCCATGCAGTTTTATTTGTAAATAGTCTGTGAAAATCAGAACTCCTGAACAACTTTGAAAGCAGTAATATTAACTGGTATTCAAAAATAAATAACAGCCAAAAATGAATAACAGCCATTTGATTTATGTTTCCCTCAGTCATTTGGTTTATGTTTGGTTATAGTAAAATGTTATGGCATTTGTTGTTAATACTACTACTAATATGTAAACCAAAAGTTAAATATTCTAGTTAAGGACTCTTCCTTTAAACAACTTCCAGATTCCGTTGACATTGTCTTTGTGATATTTTTATTTCTTGGGTTTTAATTTTTCTTAAAGACTTACCTAAATATTCAGTTACATTTTTTAAAAAATCTGTACTTGACAGAATATTTTAAAATTGAATATTTTTCCCTCAAGTGTGTGTTTTGATTCTAAATGTTAGAACAAATTAAAATTGAGCAAATTTTATAAGCAAAACCTGTTTGTAAATATTGTTAAAGAAGAATTATTTGAATAAACTGGATTCCTTCTAATTTCAGGGTTTTTTTCTTTTGTATTTCTTGAATAATAAGCATAAATATGGGCCAGGCGCGGTGGCTCACGCCTGTAATCCCAGCACTTTTGGAGGCCGCAGCAGGTGGATCACCTGAAGTCAGGAGTTCGAGACCAGCCTGAGCAATATGACAAAACTCCATCTCTACTAAAAATACAAAAATCAGCTGGGAGTGGGGACGGGCTCCTGTAATCCCAGCTACTCGGGAGGCTGAGGCAGGAGAATCACTTGAACCCAGGAGGCAGAGGTTGCCGTGAGCTGAGATCGTGCCATTACAGTCCAACCTGGGCAACAGAACAAGACTATCTCAAAAAGAAAAAAAAAAAAAATGTGAGTGGTCCTTGGTTTACACATACCCATTACATTAAAAACAATCCACAAGGAACTGACCTCATGATGTTCTTAGTTCATTTTCTGTTGCCATAACAGAATATCACAGGCTGGGTAATTTATAAGGACAAGAAGTGTATTTGACTCACAGTTCTTGAGCCTGGGATGTCCAAGATCTAGGGGGCTGCATCTTGTGAGGGCATAAAATGGTGAGAGAGAGCAAGAGATTGAGCTCATCCTTTATAATGATGCACTGCCACAGACTAGCCCATTCCCACAATAACGGTATTAATCTATTCATGAGGGCACAGCTGTCATGGCCTAATCACCTCTTAAAGGTCCCACCTGTTGACAATGTTGGCATTGGGGATTAACTTTCCAACATACGAACCTTGGGGAACACATTAAAACCATAGCAATTAGATAACTAAATAAACTGCTGGAGCATCTTTTCCACCCCAGCTGTGTTTGCCTTCACCTCTATCCCTATTTGCTGTCACTCTTAAAAACTACATTACAGCTTGCAGTTTCATATGACAAGCCAAAGTCCCTGCCCTTATACAGTTCTCATTCCAGTCAAGGGAGACAAGTAATACATATATAATTAAGTAATTTCGTATCATGAGAAGTGATATGTTAAAAAAGAAATAAGTAATGGACTAGAGAATGGATGACACATAAGCTGAGATTCAATGATGGCATCTTTGACAAGCATTCATGAACCTAGCAAAGTAGGAGACTATGCCTCATTTTTCCAATAAGATTTCACCAAAACGATATTTTGGTAAGATTATATAAATCATTAGAGATATAGATGAAGTATTATAAATGTCAATTGTATGTTATATAAGAACATTGTAGAATCTTTTTGCATATGTTTTGTAGGATAATTTTGTCCTCTCCGTCTTTGACATCAATCTCTTGGTCATCATTAGAGACTTCTTTAGCTCTCTGACTGTGTTTTCCAAAGCATGTCATCCTGTTATCAAAGTTTGAAATAATGTGCTTTTTTAAAAATGTATTTTAAAAATCTGTGTGTAGATACATGCAAAACTGCTATTAATTGAGGTCATTTCAAACTAGTATCTTCCCCAAAGACATTACCTAGAATAATGGTGGCTTAAGGCTTCAAAATAAGATTAAGGTTCCATACCCTTTTCAGTGGGGTAGTTTTAGAGGGGAATATAACTTATATTCAGGCATATATGGTATTTTTAAACTATTTGTTGTTGTTGATGCTGTTTTTGAGGAGTCTCACTCTGTCACCCAGGCTGGAGTGCAGTGGTGCGATCTTGGCTCACTGCAACCTCCACCTCACGGGTTCAAGCGATTCTCCTGGCTTAGCCCCCTGAGTAGCTGGGATTATAGGTGTGTGCCACCAAGTCCAGCTAATTTTTGTATTTTTAGTAGAGATGGGGTTTCGCCATGTTAGCCAGGCTGGTCTCAAACTACTGACCTCAGGTGGTCTGCCCGCCTCAGCCTCCCAAAGTGCTGGGATTACGGGCGTGAGCCACTGCGCCCGGCTGCTATTAAATGTTTTTGCAGGCATAGTTTGCTTTCAATTCATATAATATTTATATTGCTTGAATAACATGGTAAACTCACAATTATCCATGCAGTCTTTAAAATAGTATTGCGGAGAAAGGTAAGTTGTTGATTCCTTTAAGATCAGCGTTTTAAAATTAGTTTTGATTAATAAGATTCTAAGAGCAGCAGCTACAGATTCCTACCTAGCAATAGCTAATAAAACTGGGGAATTAAGGGGTTATTGATTACTGATGCAATGTGGACAGTAAAATTTTGTAAGAATATAAATCCTACTCCTTTCTTGTTCTGTAAGCCCTGCTGTCTGCTTTATTATTACTTTCAAGAATTATTTATAAGAAATCTCCTTTGGGTTTTTTTTAATTTTATTTTTTTTTAGAGACAGGGTCTTACTCTGTCACCCAGACTGAAGTGCAGTTGTGCAATCATAACTCACTACAGCCACAACCTCCTGGGCTCAAGCAATCCCACCTCAACCTCCCAAGTGGCTGGGACTACAGGCACTTGCCAACATGCCTGGATAATTTTTAAATTTTTTGTAGAGATAGAGTTTTACTTTGTTTCCCAGGCTGGTTTCAAACTCCTGTTTCAAGCAATCCTCTTGCCTCAGCCTCCCAAAGTATTGGGATTACAGGTGTGAGCCACTGAACCCAGCCAGAAGACTTCTTTAAGATATCCTGTAGAGCCATTAACCTCAAAATACTGCATTCTGGCCAGACTTTGTGGCTCACTGCTGTAATCTCAATGCTTTGAGAGGCCAAGGCATGAGGATTGCTTGAGCCCAGGAGTTCAAGACCAGCCTGAGAAACATGGCGAGACCCCCGTCTCTACCAAAAAAAAAAAGAAGAAAAAAACTACATTCTAATTTATTGTCATGGAAAACACCATTTATCTTCGGATTCGTAACTTTGTATGTTCGAGACAGTCTTTCTCTGTGACCCAGGCTACAGTGCAGTGGTGCGATCTCGGCCCACTGCAATCTCAGCCTCCCAAAGTGCTGGGATTACACATGTGAGTCACTCTGCCTGGCCAATAATTTTTTTTAAAGACTATTTACCTTTATTAAGTAACAATTTAGGGCGTTGACAGGTTTCTTTTTTCAAATGTGAATGAGAGTCCGAATTGAGAAGATGGTCTAGCCAACTGAATATATTTGTTTAATTAAAGATTACAGCTAGGCGCGGTGGCTCACACCTGTAATCCCAACACTTTGGGAGGCCAAGGCGGGCAGATCACTTGAGGTCAGGAGTTTGAGATGAGCCTGGCCAACATGGCAAAACCCTGTCTCTACTAAAAAAAAATTAGCCGGGTGTGGTGGCACGTGCGTGTAATCCCTGCTACACGGGAGGCTGAAGCAGGAGAATTGCTTGAACCCAGGAGGCGGAGGTTGTGGTGAGCTGAGATCACGCCAGTACACTCCAGCCTGGGCAACAAGAGCAAAACTCCATCTCAAAAAAATATATATATGCAGCCAAGAATCATACGAAAAAAAGCTCAATGTCACTGACCATTAGAGAAATACAAATCAAAACCGCAATGAGATACCATCTCACACCAGTCAGAATGGCTATTATTAAATTAAAAAGTGAAAAAAAAATTAACACATAATGGCGAGGTTGTGGAGAAAAGGGAACACTTAATACACTGTCAGTGGAAGGATAAATTAGTTCAACCATTGTGGAAAACAGTATGCTGATTCCTCAAAGAGCTAAAGGCAGAACTCCCATTTGACCTAGCAATCCCATTACTGGGTATGTACCCAGGAAAATATAAATCATTCTACCCTAAAGACACATGTGAATGTTTATTGCAGCACGATTCACAATAGTAAAGACATGGAATCAACCTAAATGCCTATTAATGACAGACTGGATAAGGAAAATGTGGTACATATATGGCATGGAATACTATGGAGCCATAACGAACAAGATCATGTCTTATGTGGGAACATGGATGGAGCTGGAGGCTATTATCCTTAGCAAATTAAGGCAGGAACAGAAAACCAGATACCACATGTTCTCACATATAAATGGGAGCTACATAATGAGAACTCATGAACACAAAGGCGGGAACAACAGACACTGGAGTCTACTTAGGGGTTGAGGGTGGGAAAAGGGAGAGGAGAAGAAAAGGTAACTATTGGGTACTGGGCTTAATACCTGGGTGATGAAATAATCTGTACAACATACCCCCATGACACAAGTTCATCTATGTAACAAACTCACATGTACCCCCGAACCTAAAATTAAATTTTAAGTAGATGTTGGCCACAAAAAAACATTGTTCAGATTTGCAGTGATACAAAGATGGAAAGATAGTTCTTGCATAAGATTGATTAGTAGTCTTTTTGAAACACCTGGCAAACGATAGTAAATGCTGTATGTACAAGTCTGTTGTGCCAAACCAAGCCTGGTGTGATAAGGGCCCTGCCTAGAGGGTGGCCATAGGAGTGGAGGATTGGATTCTAGAGGCATTTGAGAAGGAAAGAGTTGGCAGGATTTTGTGACTGATTGAATATAAGTCATAACAGAGAGGAAAGCGGCCCAAATGACTCCTAGGGCACCATAGTTTATGTTTTTAGTGTATGAAGAAAGAATAATTTTTAAAAACATAACTTATTCTTCACCAGAACTTGATAGTTTGAATTTATATACTTTGTTCTGTATATTAGAAGGATAATAAAAATTGTAAAAAAAAATTTAAAAAGGAAAGTAAGGAGTTAATTTCCTTAGCAAATTATGAAAGCATATAAATTGCATGCATTAAAAAATTATCATATAATATGGCAACTTAAAATTCAGTTGTATTTATTTAGTTATTTATTTACCCTGAGACAGGGTCTGGATCTGTTGTCCAGGCTGGAGTGCAGTGGTGCAGTCATGGCTCACTGCAACATTGAACTCCAGGGCTCAAGCAATCCTCCCACCTCAGACTCCCAAGTAGCTAGGACTTCAGGCTCATGCTACCGCATCCAGTTAATTTTTAAATTTTTTTCTAGAGACAGGGTCTTACCATGTTGCCCAGGCTGGTCTTGAACTCCTGGCCTCAAGTTATCCTCCTGCCTTGGTCTCCCAAAATGTTTGGAATACAAGTATAAGCCACCATACCTGGCCAAAATTCAACTGTTTTAAAAAGTGTTATATAAAACTCAACTGTAGTGCTAACCAGGACTGTAAATGTCATAAATTCAGCTGTCAAAAGATTTATTAAAGCTGGGAGCAGGGGCTAAAAACTTTTATTCTATTATAAGAGGAATAAAAAAGAATGACAAATATTGGAACCTTTTTAGTAGGTTTATTTTTCACAGTGATAAATAGGCATAGCAATTCTGAAACCATTTTATGTGTATGATAGAACTGAACAAAGGAGTAAATGTCATTTGATGTTTTGGGGAGTCAGAGGTCTCATTGTGGAAGAAGGAAGGATAAGGAAGAATCTTCAAAGGGATGGAGATTTCAAAAGTAAGATATCAGTGCTGGGCACAGTGAATCATGTCTGTAATCCCCCAGCACTTTGGGAGGCTTGAGGTCAGGAGTTTGAGACCAGCCTGGCCAACATGGTGAAACCCCGTCTCTACTGAAAATGCAAAAATTAGCGGGCATGGTGGTGCATGCCTGTAATCCCAGCTACTTGGGAGCTAAGGCATGAGAATCGCTTGAACCCAGGAGGTGGAGGTTGCAGTGAACCAAGATCATGCCACTGCACTCCAGCCTGGGCAACAAAGTGAGACTCCATCTCAAGAAAAAAAAAAAAAGATATCAGTATAAATTAATCCCCCTTGAGTATTTCACTAAGTACTAATCTATGCATTAAGATAATTACCCAGACCGTGTGGGGAAAGAACCATCAGGAAGCTTTGGTGAAACAATCCCCAGGGCTCATCTAGGGCTGGGAATAGTGTGCAAAGGGTAGAAAGGCCTTGTAATATAGAAAACATACAGTAGGGTCTTCAGAAGGATATCATCTTAGTATGGGGCCACATTAGCCCTTGACTAAAAGCTGTTCTGAACCCTCCTCCTTTAAAAAGCTCAAAAGCAAGCCTTGCCTTGAAAAAAACCAACTAATTCCAAGTAATCACACACGAGAACAAAGCTCAACACTACTTAAATAACCACTACAAAATTCAGCAATCAACAGTGTAAAATTCATAGTATCTGTCATCTAATCAAACATCACTAGGCAGACAAATGACACAAAAATACGACCCATTACCAGGAAAATAAACAGTGAAATGATAGAAATGATGAAATTACCAAACGAGGATATAAAATCAGCAATTATAAATATACTTCATATATCAAGAACATAGAGGCAAATAGGCCGGGCGTGGTGGTTTTATGCCTGTAATCCCAGCACTTTGGGAGGCTGAGGCAGGTGGATCACCTGAGATCAGGAGTTTGAGCCCAGGGTGACCAACATGGAGAAACCCCGTCTCTACCAAAAATACAAAATTAACCAGGCTTGGTGGTGCATGCCTGTAATCCCAGCTACTTGGGAGGCTGAGGCAGGAGAATCGCTTGACCCTGGGAGGTGGAAATTGCAGTGAGCCAAGATCGCACCACTGCACTCCATCTATTTGCCAGAATGGGACCCCCTGGCCACTCCTAGGTAATTTTTCAAGCAAGGCATTTTTTCACTCCAAACAATTGTTAATAAAGAAGAAATGTGCAGTGGATATTGGCTAAACTACTACTAATCTGTGCTATACCAGTACTATCTCAAATGAAAAATATGGTATCCAAAAAGCTATATATGGTATCCAAATCATAATGAAAATATAAATATACCTTTTAAAAGAAAGAGTAGATGAAGCAAATATTGAGGCCTGCCTTAATGGGGGGCCAATCCTAAGCGCTGAAAACAATCCTTTCAGTCATACTGCTAGTTACCATTTATTCTTATGACCCCTGCTACTTTCCTCAAATTTACTTAAATATTTACTGAGCACCTACTCTCTATAGATGTGTTTTGATATTACAAATCTAATATACGTATGTATCTTGTGGTCAAGAGATTTATAGTCTAATAGGAAAGAGGAGAAATGCATGCAAATAACTAACATGAGATAGAAAGTATGTGGTAGAAAAAAGGGACTGATCCAAAGGTATGAAATTTTAAAGTGTGCAGAGATGAGTTTCTTCTGGTATAAGAGCAAGGATAAAGGGCTTCTTGGAAAAAAAAAAAATAGTCCTGACACTTGTCCTTCAAGATTGGGAAAGATATCCCTACATGGTGGCTTACATCTGTAATCCCATCACTTCAGGAGGCTGAGGTGGGCAGATTGCTTGAGGCTAGTTCAAGATCAGCCTGGGCAAGATAGTCAGACCCCAGCTCTACAATAAATTAAAAACCCAGCATGGTGATGCATATCTGTAGTCCCAGCTACTCTGGAGGCTAAGAAGGGAGGATCACTTGAGCCTGGGAATTTGGGGGTATAGTGAGCTCTCATCAGGCTGCTGCTCCCCAGCCTAGGTGACAGACTGAGACCTTGTTTTTTTGTTTTTTTGTTTTTTGTTTTTTGTTTCTGTTTTTGAGATGAAGTCTTGCTCTGTTGCCAGACTAGAGTGCAGCAGCGCTACCAAGGCTCACTGCAGCCTCTGTGTGCTGAGTTCAAGTGATTCTCGTGCCTCAGCCTCCCAAGTAGCCGGGACTACAGGCGCCTACCAGCATGCCCGGCTGATTTTTGTATTTTTAGTAAAGATGGGGTTTCACCATGTTGGCCAGGATGGTCACTATCTCCTGACCTTGTGATCCACCCACCTCGGCCTCCCAAAGTGCTGGGATTACAGGCGTGAGCCATCACGCCTGGCCTCAAGACCCTGTTTATTTAAAAAAAAAAAAAAAAATTGGACAGGTTTATTTATATACATATATATATAGAAGAGAAAGAGAAGCATTTCATATGGAAGTAAAGCATGAATTAAAGGATGGTGCCAAGAAAGTGGGGGGCAAGTGAGAAAATAGTAACTGATTGAATAAAATAGATTAAAGCATTTCCCAAAAGTTATTGTGATGCGGCAATAAAGTGGCTATCAGGAGTGAAGTGACTAAAGCTTCTTCTGTGGTGGAGAAACTGGAGCCTTTGCTGTGACTGAGAAATCAGTACCTGAGCTGTGTGTCAGTCTTTAGAAAACCATGGCCTCAGCTTTTTGAAGGCCTGTAGTGGCTCCTGGAACTGATAAACGACTTCAGTCAAGTTTCAGGACACAAAATCAATGTACAAAAATCAGTGCCATTTCCATACACCAATAACATTCCAGCTGAGAACCAAATCAAGAACACAATCCCATTTACAATAGCCACCAAAAAAGTAAAATACCTAGGAATACAGATAACCAAGGAGGTGAAAAATCTCTGTAAGAAGAACTACAAAACACTAGTGAAAGAAATCACAGATGACACAAATGGAAAAACATTCCATGCTCATGGATCGGAAGAATCAATATCATTAAAATAGCCATACTGCCCAAATCAATCTATAGATTTAACACTACTATCAAATCACCAATGTCATTTTTCACAGAATTAGAAAAAAACTATCTAAAATTCATATGAACCATAAAAGAACCTAAATAGCCAAAGTAATCCTAAGCAAAAAGAATGAAGCTGGAGCCATTACACTACACAACTTCAAACTATACTATAAGGCTATAGTAACCAAAACAGCATGGTACTGGTACAAAAAACAGACACACAGACAAATGGAACAGAATAGAGAACTCAGAAATAAAACTGCATACCAACAGCCATCTGATTTTCAACAAAGTAAACAAAAATAAGCAATGGGGAAAGGACTCCTTGCTCAGTAAATCTTGCTGGGATAACTGGCTAGCCATATGCACAAAAATGAGACTGGACCCCCAGCTTTCACCACATACAAAAATTAACTCAAGGTAGATTAAAAATTTAAATGTAAAATTTCAAACTTTAAGAATACTGGAAGAAAACATAGGAAACACCATTGTGGACATTGGCCTTAGGAAAAAAGTTATGATTAAGTCCTCAAAAGCAACTGCAATAAAAATAAAAAATTGACAAGTGGAACCTAATTAAAGGCATCTGCAGAACGAAACAAAACAAAAAACTGTCAACAGAGTAAATAGACAACTTACAGAATGAGAAAATATTCACAAACTATGCATCTGACAAAGGTCTAACATCCAGAATTTATAAGGAACTTAATCAACAAGCAAAAAACAACCCCATTAAAAAGTGGGTAAAAGTCCAGGCATAATGGCTCATGCTTGTTTTTTATTATTATTATTATTACTATTATTTGAGTCAGAATCTCACTCCATCATCCAGGCTGGAGTGCAGTGGCATGATCTCAGCTCACTACAACCTCTGCCTCTCAGATTCAAGCAATTCTCCTGCCTCAGCTTCCCAAGTAGCGGGGATTACAGGCACCCACCACCACACCCAGCTAATTTTTGCATTTTTCATAGAGACAGGGTTTCACCATGTTGGCCAGGCTGGTCTTGAACTCCTGATCTTAGGTGCTCCACCTGCCTTGGCCTCCCAAAGTGCTGGAATTACAGGCGTGAGCCACTGCACCCAGCCTATGGCTCATGCTTATAATCCCAGCACTTTGGGAGGCTGAGGAGGGAGGATTGCTTGAGGTCAGGAGTTTGAGACCAGCCAGGACAATGTAGGGAGACCTTGTCTCTATAAAAAAACTAAAAATTAGCTGGCCATGGTGTCACATGCCTAGAGACCCAGCTACTCAGGAGGCTGAGGTGGGAGGATCACTTGAGCCCAGAAGTCAGAGGTTGCAGTGAGCTGAGATTGCACCACTGCAGTCAAGCCTGGGTGACAGAATGAGACCCTGTCTCAAGTAAAAATAAATAAATAAGTAAAAATAAAATCAACAACAACAAAGTGGGCAAAGGACAAGACATGAACAGACACTTCTAAAAAGGGGACATACAAGAAGCCAACAAACATGAAAAAATGCTCATCATCACTAATCATCAGAGAGATGCAAATCAGAACCACAATAAGATACCATCTGATATGATTTGGCTGTGTCCCCACCCAAATCTCATCTTGAATTCCCATGTGTTGTGGGGAAGTAATTGAATCATGGGGGCAGGTCTTTCCCGTGCTGTTCTCCTGATAGCGAATAAGTCTCACAAGATCTGGTGGTTTTAAAAAGAGTTTTCCTGCACAAGCTCTCTCTCTTTGCCTGCTGCCATCCATGTAAGATGTGACTTGCTCCTCCTTGCCTTCCACCATGATTGTGAAGCCTCCCCAGTCATGTGGAACTGTAAGTCCAATAAACCTCTTTCTTTTGTAAATTGCCCAGTCTTGGGTATGTCTTTATCAGCAGTGTGAAAATGGACAAATACACCATCTCATACCAGTCAGAATGGTGATTATTAAAATGTCAAAAAAGCAACAGATGCTCGCAAGGCTGCAGAGAAAAGGGAGCACTTATACACTGTTCGCAGGAATATAAATTAGTTCCACCACTGCAGATGTTTGGAGATTCTCCAAGAACCTAAAACAGAACTACCATTCATCCCAGCAATTCCATCACTGGGTATATATCCCAAAGAAAATGATTTGTTCTACCAAAAAGACACATGTACTTGTATGTTCACTGCAGCACTATTCACAATAGTTAAGACATGGAATCAACCTAGGTGTCCATCAACAGTGATTGGATAAAGAAAATTTGTTATGTGTACACCATGGATTACTACGCAGCCATAAAAAAGAATGAAATCATGTCCTTTGTAGCAACATGGATGCCACTGGAGGCCATCATCCTAAGCAAATTAACACAGGAACAGAAAACCAAATATTGCATGTTCTCACTTATAAAAAGGAGCTAACCATTGGGTACTTATGGACATAAAGATGGCAATAATAGACACTGGGGGCTCCTAGACGTGGGAAGGAAAAAGGAGGGAAATGGTTGAAAAACTGTTGGGTACCAAACTCACTTCCTAGGTGACAGTTTTCAATCATATCCCAAACCTCAGCATCACATAATATACTATGTAACAAACCTGCACGTGTACCTTACCCTGGAATCTAAAAGAAAAGTTGAAATTTTTAAAAATAAATAGGCCAGGTACAGTGGCTCACGCCTGTAATCCCAGCACTTTGGGAGGCCAATGTGGGTGGATCACCTGAGTTCTGGAGTTTGAGATGAGCTGACCAACATGGTGAAAGCCCATCTCTACTAAAAATACAAAAACTTAGCTGGGTGTGGTGATGCATGCTTGTAATACCAGCTACTTGGGAGGCTGAGGTGGGAGAATCGTTTGAACCTGGGAGGTGGAGGTTGCAGTGAGCCAAGATCACGCCATTGCACTCCAGCCTGGGCAAAAAGAGCAAAACTCCATCTCAAAGAAAAACAGAAAGAGAGAGAGAGAGACAGAGAGACAGACAGAGAGACAGAGAGACAGAGAGAAAATAAAATAGAAAAAAAAAACTGACCCCTAAAAAAAATTTTTCTAATAGCCCATAGTGGGAGATTATGAAAAATTATATTATGTGGAAGAAAAAGTATCAACATGAATGTACAAATCAAATTTTTATTATTTATTTTAATTTATTTTTTGAGATGGAGTCTTGCTCTGTCACCCAAACTAAAGTGCAGAGGTGTGATCTCGGCTCACTGCAACCTCCGCCTCCCGGGCTCAAGTGATTCTCTTGCCTCAGCCTCCTGAGTAGCTAGGATTACAGGCCTGTGCCACCATGCCCAGCTAATTTTTTTGTATTTTTAGTAGAGACGAGGTTTCACTATGTTGGCCAGGCTGGTCTCGAACTCCTGACCTCAGGTGATCCACCTGCCTCAGCCTCCCAAAGTGCTGCAATTACAGGCGTGAGCCACCACGCTCAGCTGAATTTTTAAATATTTCCAACATAGGAGTCTCACTTCCAGTGTTATGAATGTTCAGGAGCCCTGAGGGAGCTGCCTACTTCAAAACTAGACCTGGGATAGGACACATTTTCTGAGGTTTCATTGGTCTCACAAGGGTAGGATAGCTCTCCACAGATTAGACACACACACACACACACACACACACACACACACAAAGAAACATGAATTTAGCCCAGACCAGGCAGACACTGGAACTGAAATGGAAAGGATCTGGAGCTTAAGCCATCTGAAGATTTGAGAAGAAACTGGAAGCTTGGGACAGAATCACTGGAAACTACGGTCAGGAGGCAAAGTAGGAGGGAGCTAAATCAACAGAGAGCCTGCCTAAACAATCTGGCTGCCAGAAGGTGTGAGATTGCTCTGAGATTGGATTCCTAAAGCAACATTGCTGTAGGGACACTGAGCCTTGAAACTCAGTGAGTTAGGGCATCTGACACTCTCAGTGTGAGCCAAAACTGGCTGAAGTATACTGGAATAAGACTATGTCTTAACTGCCAGAGAGAGAGATGCAAAGTTTCTAGAGGAAAACCTTCCCAAGGTAGGCCCACAGGACTCCCACAAAACCTGTTCAAGCTGTCAACTCATACATACTAGAAGGAAAACCACTATGAGTAAGAGTCAGTGGAAACAAGAAAAACATCTTCAGTCACTTAAAAATTGTCAGATACATAACACAGAATAGCTGGGTATAAAAGTGTTTAAAGATATAAAGGAATCCACTTTTGTAGTGTTGTAGTAAGAAATTTGAACCAACCCTTTTACTGAGATCAACAAATGACAAAATGTTCAACATGGCATCTGCTCTAATTCCTTTGCCTTTGAATAATTCCATCTCTTGTCTGATAAATCTCAAAGTATTTTTCAGAACTACGTTTTTGGGCAGAAGGGTGAGAAGAGAGGATGAGAACTATGATCTTTTTATTGATCGTGATTTGTTGCTTTTAAATGCAAAGAAAGCATTTCCAATTTGATTTTTTCTATTTTAATTTTAATTTTTGTAATAATTATCAATAGATATTCTTATGCAGAATTCTCTGTGACAATTTTGATAATATCATATTCACATTCTAAGTATCAGAAGGTATTTGAACTGGAAGTGAAAATATTTCTTTAATCATTTGAGGATTACAGTGATGTAGAAGAATCATTTTTAGACCCATACAACGTATAATTGTAGCATATAATTATCTGGATACATTACAAGATATAAATGATTCATATTTCATATTTTAAATGGTATATAGTACATTAGGAAAAATATAAATGTTTATATATTTTAAAAGAGCCTAGTCAATTGGGTAGAAAGAAAATCTCACAGGTACTTTTAAGGCAAATGATCTGTGGAAGTTTTTTTTTTTAATAATTTGACCAAAAGGAGAGAGGTAAACAGAACAAAAATAAGAAAACTTCTGGGTCAACAAAGAAAATTAGATCTGGCCTATAAACCTAAGATGAAATGCAGTTTGGCATGACAAGTAATTTAGCAAGGATTGGAGGTTGATGGTTATGTTCTCCAGGAGAATACACACACACACACACACACACACACACACACACGTACATCTGACAGAAGCAAAAAGCAAAAAAGAAATAAGTTTAAGAATTATTGTTCTTCCAGCCTGTCCCACAAGGTGAAACCCTGTCTTTACTAAAAATACAAAAATTAGCCGGGTGGTAGTGACATGTGCTTGTAATCACAGCTACTTGGGAGGCTGAGGCAGGAGAATTGCTTGAGCCTGGGAGGCGGAGGTTGCAGTGAGCCAAGATCGTGCCACTGCACTCCAATCTGGGCGATAGAGTGAGACCCTATCTCAAAAAAAAAAAAAAAGAAATTATTGTTCTTATTTATAATTAAAAGACCGTCACAACCAAAATAGCACAAACTGATATTATTGTCACCAAGCCCCTTGGCCAATCTACCATTCTTGGGCTTTCCATGTTCCCATCCACATTGCAGGGACCATAGAACATAAAGCATGGAGTAGAACTCATATGTGGGTGTTAACCTGTACTCCACCAGTACTATCTGTGTGAGTTGAAAGTGTATTTAAACCTCTACATGTCTTTTTTTCATCTGTAAAATGGAAAGTATAATAACGCCAGCCTCATGAGGTTACTGGAGCATTAAATGAGAAGCTACATGTAAAAACATTAATATATAGGAACCACTCAAAGAAAGTATTCTTCTTTGTTCTGCATCACTACTTGACTAAACTTCTTAGAAGTACTATTTTCACAAACACCTGCTCACCTCTAACTCTAAGAACATTCGCTCACACTCATTTCAAACACATTTGCTTCTATTTCCAGCTCGTCCCACCCTAACTACCATCCACAGTTCCCACTTGCCCTCAGGGTATATTTTGTTTTCAGTCCATCTTCTCTCGGAACCCTGAACATATTCTCATTCTCACTTTTGTTCTGAGCTTTCCAAGCTTAGCCAAAAATCAGCTTCCTTTTTTATGTATGTATGTATGTATTGAGACAAGGTCTCACTTGTTGCCCAGTCTGGAGTGCAGTGGTGCAATCTTGGCTCACTGCAACTTCTGCTTCCTGGGCCCAAATGATCCTCCCACCTCAGCCTCCTGAGTAGCTGGGACTACAGGCATGCGCCACCATGCCTGGCTAATTTTTTTTTTTTTTTTTTTTTTTTTGAGATGGAGTCTCCCTCTGTCGCCCAGGCTGGAGTGCAGTGGCATGATCTCGGCTCACTGCAACCTCCACCTCCCGGGTTCACACCATTGTCCTGCCTCAGCCTCCCAAGTAGCTGGGACTGCAGGTGCCCACCACCATGCCTGGCTAATTTTTTGTATTTTTAGTAGAGACAGGGTTTCACCATGTTAACCAGGATGGTCTTGATCTCCTGACCTAGTGGTCCGCCCACCTCAGCCTCCCAAAGTGCTGGGATTACAGACATGAGCCACCACGCCTGGCCTTGCCCGGCTAATTTTTTGTAGAGACAGGGTTTCGCCATATTGCCCAGGCTTGTCTCGAACTCCTGGGCTCAAGTGATCCTCCCACCTCAGCCTCCCAAGGGCTGGGATTACAGGTGTGAACCACTGCACCTGGCCCAGCCTCCTTTAAAGCCTTATAGCCTAACCTCCTCAGAGAATGTAATATCTATTGCAATGATATCTCACCAGTATTGTTTCATCACCTTTTGTGTTTTGTTCAACTGGTTTGCTACTATTTACAAGTTGTTGAGAGCAGGAGCTCTTCCAGCCTTATTTCCAACAATATGATCTATTTCTGTTGCTAGGAGAATTTATAGCTTTCCAAACAGACAATGAATGGTCTTTCACTCGTTTGTCTTCTGGCGCACACACAAAAAAATTCCTTAGACCTTCTTTCCTCTTCTCCAGGCAACTTCAAGGTTTTGCCTTGGGAGAAAGTTGAAAATTCAGTTCAAACACCGCCTTTCTAAAGCTTTCTGTAATTGTTCCCTAGGAGGGATAAGGTAACTAACATATCGCTCCCATATGGTACTATTGGGCAGGAACTTTTAAAACTTAATCTTCACAAAGGTAGGCCTTTTACTGATTTTATCAGATGAAGAATTTGAGGCTTAAGGAGGTTTGATGATTGCCCAAGGACATAGCTAGGGGGTTAGCAAACACAAGAACCCTTGCTTTCTGATACAGGATGTTACCTTCCGCTTGGGTCAGCTGCAGTAATATGTACCTTTAATAGACACAGTATGATCATTTAGCACTTGCTATTCAAGGTATCTGGTAGCTAGCAGTTGCTCATGTTACGTAACTGAATTTAGGTCCTCCCACCAGCATAGCAAAGCCAAACACTGACATTGGGGTTTGCAGTGAAAGGGAGGCATTTATTGCATCACACCAACCAAGAAGAATCAGGCAGCTCATGCTTAAGACCCCAACTCCCTGATGGTTTACAGGTAAGAGGTTTTTTGTGTGCTTTTTTTTTTTTTTTTGAAATGGAGTTTCGCTCTTGTCACCCAGGCTGGAGTGCAATGGCGAGATCTCAGCTCACTGCAACCTCCATCTCCTGATTTCAAGTAATTCATCTGCCTCAGCCTCCTGAGTACAGGCGCCCGCCACCATGCCCAGGAAGTTTTTGTATTTTTAGTAGAGAAGGGGTTTCACAATGTTGGCAGGCTGGTCTCCAACTCCTGGCCTCGGCCTCCCAAAGTGCTGGGATTACAGGCATGAGCCCTTGCACCCAGCACAGGTAAGGGTTTTTAAAGGCAGGGAGGCAGATGTTACAGGCAAAGTCATAAATCAATACATGGAGGCTATACGTGGGTTTGATCTAAAAAGCCAGGATATCTGAAGTAGGGACCCACAGGTCATAAGTGGATTCAAAGATTTTCTGATTTGTAATTGGCTAAGGAGGCAAAGCTTTGTGAATTCTTCCAGGCTCCTCAGGAAGAAATTTAGAACAAAGATAGGTAGTTTGAGATCTCCATGATAGTGGACACCATTTTCCATTTGGTGAGGTCCAGGTTTCTGAAAAACAACTCAGGGACATATGTTGTCTCCAGTTTATATAGGGAAGCAAACATTTTGTGAATCTAACGTCCTTGGCTACTGTCTTAAGCTATTATTACCTTCTTGCTTATCAGGTTGCTCATTGACTTATTGAGGAAGTTAGGTGCCTGGAATGTCCCTTCGGGGAACTCAAGATTTTCCTTTATTTCCATGCTTGGGGAGGGTGGGGGTGGGAGTGCCTAGAAGGCCCCTAAGAGGGGTCCCTGCTGTGTCTCACTCAATAAATATTTGTTGAATGAACAAATCATTACAACTCAGTACACATTGCAGAAAACACAGCCAAGAGCGCTGGAGCTAGAAGGGCCACAGATTATCCTACAGAGCAATCATTTCACTTTTCTAATGTTGAAAGGGAGGATTCAAGATGTTAGGGCTACAGGCAAGCCTGGAAATAATTAATTTACTCCACCATTATTGAATGCCTACTATTGAGTGCTAGACTCTGGGGAGACAATGTTAAGGGAAGCCCAAGTTTTCCAATTCCCTGTTCCGAGCGCTGAAAAAGCACTGCAGGAAGCTAAAGTGAGGACAAAGTTCCCGGAGATCAGGATATCTAAAGGGAGAACCAGCAGAGCTTGGTCTGGGGCAGGGTTGGGACAGGAGGGATCCTGGCCTCCTCCGACCGTTTCTCCGCCAAGCCACGCGAGGGCGCCGTTCTGCCCCTAGCGCGCCGTGTCCCGGCGGCGCCGCCGCCCGCTCGCCTTTTCCCGGCGGAAATGCCCGAGCGATGACGGAAACCCGGAGGGAGGGAAGAGAAAGAGCGAGAGAAGGGGAAAGATACCCGGGAGAGGCCGGCAGGCGTGAGGCGGGCCTGAAGCGGTAGCTGGCGGCCTTCGTCCGGCGAGAGCTAGTCCGAGGGCCCGCGCCGCCCTCCCAGCACCTCCCCGCGTCCTTCACCGACTCCTGCGGCGCGCGGCCGGGCGGGGAAGGGCGGGCGGGGGTCTCCTACAGGCCTCGCGCTCGGAGCCGCCTGCTGGGCTTGGGCGGGGCGCGGGGACCGCGGCCGCCCTCCCCGGCTCGGTCCTCCCCTTGTGGGATCTGGCGACGGCGGCTGAGGGAGAGGGGAGCGGCGCCCGGGCCGGGGCCGGGGGCGGGTGGGGAGGGGGGAGGGCAGCGGCCGGGCCGGGGGTCGGGATCCGCATCGGGATCGGGCCGCCATGGACGACAAGGCGTTTACCAAGGAGCTGGACCAGTGGGTCGAGCAGCTGAACGAGTGTAAGCAGCTGAACGAGAACCAAGTGCGGACGCTGTGCGAGAAGGTGAGGGCGCCGCGGGGGCGAGTGCGGGAGCGCGGAACTGGGACGGGCCGCAGCTTTCCTGCCCGCCCCGGCCCGTCCGCACGCTGGCCCCTGGCCCGGCGCGGCCCACCGGGGGCCCGCGGGGCTGTGGGTCCGGCTCCGGCGTCCACCCGGGCGGCCGGCCCAGCCGTTCCGGCCCCGGGGCGTTGGGCTGCCCTCGCCCGGCCCCTCTGCCTCCGCGTGGTACACGCCCCACGCCCCCGGCCCAGATCCGGGTGGTGGGAGGCTCGAGTGCGGGCGGGCGGGCGGGGAACCATAGCCCCCGGAGCCAAGCCGGAGGTTGGTCGGGGTCGCCTGCGCTTCACTGGAGTTCCTGCCACTCTGGCATTTCCCGAGTGGAATAACGAAAGCGACATCCGAAAAGGACCATTTTCAGACCAGTTTCTGAAAATGCACCTAAAATTAACCAGAATGTCGTGCCTATTAATGAACTTGTTAATAAATGTAGAATTTTTGTCAGGTGAACGGGGCACCTCAGAAATCACTAACTCAAGCCGGGCGCGGTGGCTCACGCCTGTGGTCACAGCTACTCGGGAGGCCGAAGCGGGAGGATTGCTTGAGCCCAGGAGTTAAAGACCAGCCTGGAGCGCAGAAGTTAGAGACCAGTGAGGCCCCGTCTCCACAAAAAATTTTTTTTTTTTAATTAGCAGGGCGTGACGGCGGGTGCCTGTAATCTCAACTATTCAGGAGGCTGAGGTGGGAGGATCGCTTGAGCCCAGGAGGTGGAGGCTGGCTGCAGTGAGCCGAGATCGCGTCACTGCACTCCAGCCTGGGCGACAGAGCGAGACCTTGTCTCAAAAAAAAAAAAAAAAAAAAAAAAAAATCACTGACTCTTGAATGTGTCAAGCGTTTGTTTGTGGAGAGGTAGGCGTGATGGCCAACTGTGATTTTTAAAATAGAGGTTGACTTTGGTGGAAACAGATGGTGACTGGTCTTTGCGTTGAGTGGCTCTTGGAAGTAAAGCGTTGATTCAGAAACGAGAGCTGGTCTTAAGTTTGGGAACAGTGTTTGCTGGAAATAAATGGGATGTGTGTTTTCATGCACGATAACACTTTGCAGAAAGTTATTTTTGTTTTTAATATATAAAGTTTTTTTCTTTTCCAAAGAATAATAAAACATGCAGGTGATCAATTTCGTTCTTGTACATCGTGTGTGATCTTCACTTTCTGAATTCTGTATCCATTGTTTTCTTAACTCCTGGAATTATTTCGATCTCTCCATCTTTAAAGTCTAGAGTTTTCCAAATTCATCCTTTACAAGGTGGACTAAATAATTTTCATGTATTTTTATGTTAAAAATTCTCACTTGAAGTCCATGAAGAAGTAACGATGTTATTTTAAGATGTAATGTATACAATTTTCTTAACCATAATGTTTGGAAGTCATGACGTCGCAGAAGTAGGTGAAGAAAAGATTTTGTTAGTCTAATTTTAGGACACTCTTAAAATCATGAAATTTACTTAGGAAAGGAGCACTAATAGATGGTGTTAAGTTAAAATAGTATTTTTAACGGGTGTAATGTTGGCTGGGGCCTTTGTGTATTAAGTAACTGTTAACACAGGAGGATTTATTTTTGTATATAGAAGTGCCAAGCAGGTGGTACTTTTCTCTTTCTGAAACAAACTGCTTACTTGTGACTTCAGTCGACGTTCATTTTTATTGTGATAACCTGTAATTTCATGAGGCTTAAAATGTATGCTTTAAACATCTCTCTCAAGCTCTAATGCCAAGTGAAATGTACAGGTTTGAAATGAGCTGAGTCAGTTAACCTGACTATGAGCATCAGAATACAGACTTGAAGTTAAGGGCAAAGTGTTAGTTGAATCAGTTTTTTCCATTGACTCTTTTTTTTGTTTTATTTTTGTTTTGAGACAGAGTCTCACTCTGTAGCCCAGACTGGAGTGCAGTAGTGCCATCTCTGCTCACTGCAACCTCCACCTCCTGGGTTCAAGGGATCCTCCTGCCTCAGCTTCCCGAGTAACTGGGATTACAGGTACACGCTGCCATGCACTGCTAATTTTTGTATTTTTAGTAGAGATGGGGTTTCGCTTTGTTGGCCAGGCTGGTCTAGAACTCCTGACCTCAAGTGATCCCTCAGCCTCCCAAAGTGCTGGGATTACAGGCACGAGCCTCGTGCACAGTCCCCATTGACTTTCTAATAATTTTAAGGTGAACTCCTAGAGAAGAATATCGTACCACTGCTGTACTTTGAAATAATCACACCGGAGTGTCAACGATCACTTGAGGAAGCTTTCTGTATTTGTCGAGAGAGATTATTTTTACTTCGGCTCCTAAATAAATCAAACTAACAGTTCCTAGGACTTCACAGGTATATTTAAGATTATCTCTTGTTTCTTACTAGCTTTTTTTTTTTCTTTTTAAGATGCAGTCTTGGTGTATCAGTCAGGCTGGAGTGCAATGGGGCAGTCACTGCTCACTGCAGCCTCGACCTCTGGGGCCCAAGGGACCTTCCCACTTCAGCCTCTCAAGTAGCTGGGACCACAGGCATGTGTCACCACACCGGGATAATATTTTTTTGTATGGGGTCTCACCATGTTGCCCAAACTGGCCTTTAACTCCCAGGCTCAAGCGATCCTCCCGCCTTGGCCTTCCAAAGTACAGGGATTGCAGGAGTGAGCCATCACTCCCAGCCCTTTTTTTTTTCTTTGAATATTTGTACTCACCCACAAAACATGAATTTGTTAGTGAAATTCATTCATCTTTGTTCTCTTCCCCCATTGATGGAGTTGCCAGTGGGATGGAGAAGTGTGATAATACTCATATCTCTACTCTTTTGAGCCGTGCTTAGTTTTGCAACCCTCTTCTGGCAGCTATGACCTAGTTTTGTGGTTTGTGTGTGCATGTGTATATATACATATATATGTTTTCTGACCTTAGTTTCTAGTTCCGCTTTATATCTCTACCCCTATCCTCCTTGTTGATACATAACAAGTGTAGCGTTCATCCTGTCTGAGTTCCAGTCCTCCTTCACAGCTTGCTAGCTGTCAGTCTTTCTGCGCCTCTGATTCCTTATGGCAGAGATGATATGTCCCAATCCTCCTGGGTTGGTTGTGAGTGCTGAGATACTATCCATTGGCCGGGCACAGTGGCTCACGCCTGTAATCCCAGCATTTTGGGAGGCTGATGCAGGTAGATCAACTTGAGGCCAGGAGTTCAAGACCAGCCTGGCCAACATGGCAAAATCCTGCTTCTACTAAAACAAACAAAAATTAGCTGGGCGTAGTGTTGCACTCCCAGCTACTCGGGAGGTTGAGACACAAGAATCCCTAGGAGACAGAGGTTACAGTGAGCAGTGATCATACCACTGCACTCCAGTCTGGGTGACAGAGTACAGTTTTCTCAAAAAAAAAAAAAAATATTGTCTATGTAAAGTCCTAATGAGAAGTAAGCACTCAGTGAATGTTAAATAAAGGAAGGCTGAAAGTTTTAATCTTAAATGTCACCCCATTTTCTTTTGTAAGAAATGAAAAATAAATAGATTGTGCCGATATGTCTTTTCTGTGGTAAATGTACTTCAAAGGAGATTTTTTTAATATAGTGGCTATAGAACCCTGAAAAGGAGTGGTCCCTGTTATGTGAACCACACAGTACTGGGATTAATAGCAGTTGTGTGAAGTATCTTTACTCCTGACTTGGTCTGCTTAATACTTGCGCTTCCTTTCCAGGGCAAGAGTAGCAGGCATGTAGAAAGAATATATGAGAAAAATAAAAGTCAAACCTAATTATATAAATTATCTTTATTTAATTCTTTGTGATTCAATTTTTGGGTTTTTTTAAATACCATGATTTTTTTTATTCTATTGGAAATACTATTCTATAGAAAGTTACATCGTATGGTGGTGGTTTTTCCTTAAATTTGTATTCTAATTCAGATTGCCTAAAAACTGAAGGAGTCGACTGGGCACGGTGGCTCACCCCTGTAATCCTAGCACTTTGGGAGGCTGAGGTGGGTGGATTGCCTGAGCTCAGGAGTTTGAGAACAGCCTGGGCAACATGGTAAAACCCTATCTCTACTAAAATACAAAAAAATTAGCCAGGCGTGGCAGCGTGTGCCTATAGTCCCAGCTACTTGGGAGGCTGAGGCAGGAGAATCACTTGAACCCAGGAGGTGGAAGTTGCAGTGAGCTGAGATCGCCACTGTACTCCAGCCTGGGCGACAGAGCGAGACTCCATCTCCAAAAAAAAAAAGACTGGAGTCCACTGAAATCAAGACCAGAGTAGTACTAGTAAAGGCCTATTTTGAGGTAGTAGCAAAAATAAAATCTATCCTAGTGCCAGTGGGTGAATGACTACAAAAAATAAGAGTATGAATGGTATGGTGTGTCTGGCTTCCAAGGTTAATTTCTGCCTAGTGAAAAATTGTTTGCATAAAATAGTAAGGCCTGTCTTCTGAGAAGACTAGCTCTTAACACTAACTTAAATTAGCAATCCAGCTTTTGAAGCTAATTGTGAATTTGACTCCTCTTGTGTGTGCAGAGAAATTGCTTCTGTGATTCATTCCTGCATCAGCAGTATGCAGTTATTTTAGAAGATTGTGTGCCTAGAGAGCCAGGCTGGCACTGCTCAGGACACTCTGTGACTAGAATTATATTTAACTCTTGTCTCAGAAAGAGTAAAAATTTTAAGCTCTTTGATCTGATAAATTTTATAACTGAAGAACCTTGGTGATGATTCTTTAGGTGGGAGGGGGAGGGGGGGAATTCAGCCAGTTTGTGTGCTGGCAGATCTTTATTCTGATGATTATAAAGTACCTATTAAGAAAAATGTTGAGGCTTGTGTAGAAGTATAAATATGTAGATTTTATATTGAACTGATGGCAGTGTTTCTGAGTCCTGGCGTTAGCCTCGAAATAAGCAGAAATATCTTTAGGATATGACTTCATTCCTAATGTGAAATAATATGCTTGTTCCTGAATGCCCAAAACCATCTTAATGAAGATTAGATCCTGGTAAAAATGAATGATTTTTGTGAATTGAGAAAAATTTTTTAGATTACTTTCTGTGACTGATTACAGCTTAAAAAATAAAAATAGTGGTCTTGACAGGCAAAATGCCTAACTGGTACTTCCATTTTTAATTTCCCTTGAGCAAAAATTAGTGCCAGCTTTGGTGGTCCATTGATAAAATCTAAAATGCAGTGATAAAATAGTTCCTTTCTTACTATAACGAAGAGTGGCATGATTACAGTGAAATAGAGGGTCAAGACCCAATTCTAGTGACTGAACAAATCATTGTTTTCCTTGCTAAGCCAGCCTCTTAGTGGACAGGTAAAGAAATTAAACCAAACTAGACTAGCATGAACTATTGCTAATGGCAGGAAAGTGGACTTTGTTACATTTCTCTGCTTTATATATGACGTGTCAAATTGTATATCTAAGTAGATAAAGTGAAGATATTTACAATGTAAAATTTCTTTTCATTGCCTACCTTTAATTGCTGTGTATGCCTTTTATTCTTATTTGAAGATCTTGTAGAAATTTTTTCTTCACGGTCTTTTTTCTTCAGTACAAATGTTATAAAAGACTTGGTGAATGAAGCCCTTCCTTGGTAAAAGGAAACAAAAATGCCAGAAATTGAAGATGGAATTAATGCTTAATTTATTTTCCTAGATTGTTTTCTGAATGTAGTTTTTTCTAGAAGAATGATATTAAAATTACAGACATAATCTGTTTGAGAAATCTGAGTCTGTGTTATAGAAATTTTTTATTGTTTTGAACTGATTTCCTTCAAGTAAATGTAATGAAATGTAAACCTAATCCAGATTGTTTAAAGAAACTTGTATGAAGACATCTTTTCTTCCTTAATGACCAAATATGATCTAATAGTTCCTGTATGTTACTTTTCAACTCTAAATTTCATTAATAATCATATTAACGGCTGGGCACGGTGGTTCACGCCTGTAATCCCAGCACTTTGGGAGGCCGAGGCAGGCGGATCACAAGGTCAGGAGATCCAGACCATCCTGCTAACACGGTGAAACCCTGTCTCCACTAAAAATACAAAAAAAAAAAAAATTAGCAGGGCATGGTACGGTGGCGGGCGCCTGTAGTCCCAGCTACTCAGGAGGCTGAGGCAGGAGGATGGCGTGAACCCGGGAGGCTGAGCTTGCAGTGAGCCGAGATCACGCCACTGCATCCCAGCCTGGGCGACAGAGGGAGACTCCGTTTCAAAAAAAAAAAAAATCATATTAACCCTGGGAAGGAGTTCTGTGTATTACAGATTCCATTTCCTTTCTGGAGAATGGGAGAGCTCAAGCGCCCAAGCCTAGAACTGGTTTGCTGTTGTGTCCTTTGTAATTTAGAAATATTTATCATCATTCCTTGTAAATTGTTTTTTGACCGAGATACTTTTGCGATCAAATTAATTAAAACAATCCTGAGGTGCAACCTAAGATTCCTGACTTGCATTATAATAGCATCATGTTACAACAAAAATGTGCGAAACTCCATTGGAGGTCTATTAAGTGAATATTTTATGCAAAGACAATCGTTTTTATTTTGAGACTGGGATACAGTGGTGAATTTAAGTGTTCTCACCTATTCAATCTTAGAAAAAAGCTTATTTGAATTAACTTTTTAGCGTAATTGGATTTTTTTTGACGTGTAAGATACAGTGTGTAGGCTGTAGTTTAATTCTGCTCAAAATCCCTTTTTTGTTTGTTTGTTTGTTTTTGTTTTTGTTTTTTGAGATGCAGTCTTTCTCTCTCTGTTGCCCAGGCTGGAGAGCAGTCTCGGCTCACTGCAAGCTCCGCCTCCCAGGTTCACGCCATTCTCCTGCCCCAGCCTCCTGAGTAGCTGGGACTATAGGTGCCCGCCACCACGCCCGACTAATTTTTTGTATTTTCAGTAGAGACAGGGTTTCACTGTGTGAGCCAGGATGGTCTCGATCTCCTGACCTCGTGACCCGCCCGCCTCGGCTTCCCAAAGTGCTGGGATTGCAGGCATAAGCCACCACGCCCAGCTCAAAATCCCATTTTATAGAGAGGGAAATAATTAAGTTTCATCTTCCTTTAAAAGAGTTCCACATGATATTTATGTTCTGGATGATGAGGACTCACAATTGGTTCGGTGTATTCTTGGCTTGATTAGCAAAAGAGGCGCTTGTTCCTTTAGGCAGTGAAGAAGAAAGGAGAAGACTGGTTGACAGAATACTGCCACTGTGTATTTATCCCATACATTCAACAGATTTTAGTTGAACCTCTATGTACCAGACTGTTCAACGTGCTAGAGATTCAGCTGTGAAGAGGGAACACGATTAATGAACACCAGACAGTGATTCTTGCTGGCAAGAAAAAGCAGATGGGGACAGTGATGGGCTTGAATTCAAAAGACTCTTTTTTTTAATAGGGTGGTCGTAGAAAACCTTCCAAACTATTTATAATGTGGTTTACTTTTGTAATAAAAAAGGATTTTGCAAGAGTTAGAAGGCACAGTCCCTAACACTGTTCTCACCTCTGACACCATCTTCAAAAGTTTAGTCATGATATACCTTCAGAACAGCAGACAAATAAAAAATAAAGTTTAGTGAACTATAAATTACAGGGAACACTCCCCAGAACTGCCTCACTTCTGGCACCAATTACAAGTTCAGTGGGTTCCGCAAACCACTCTTGGGTTCAGTGATTCACAGGAATGACTCACAGAACTCACTTAAAGCTGTTATACTCATGATTACGGTTTATTACAGGGAATGAATACAATTTAAAGTAAGCCAAGGGAAAAGACTCATAAGGGCAGAGTACAAGAGGGGCTGACATCTGTAGTCTCCAGTCCTTCAGAGACCAAACTGATAATGGCATCACCCAAAGCCCGCATCATAAGTCACATTATTAACAGTCCGCAGGTCAGAGCCCCCCCGGCAGAGAGATACTCTTTACCAAGCAGGAAATTCCAGGGACAAAGGCCAGACCTCTCCTTGGATGAGGTTAATTCTTCACTACACAGACTTTTATTCCATAGCAAATTCTAAGGGACGAGAACCTCAATAAAAATAAATGGCAATACCAAAATACATGAAGAAAACAAGGCTAGATTTATCAGGATTGTGTGCAATGTGAGGAATTTTTCCAGTTGAGTTGGCATATTCTTTTTTTGTTTTAATTTTATATTTTGTCAGCTGGGCGCGGTGGCTCATGCCTGTAATCTCAGCACTTTAGGAGGCTGAGGCAGGTGGATCATGGGGTCAGAGGTTTGAGACCAGTCTGGCCAACGTGGTGAAACCCCATCTCTACTAAAAATACAGAAATTAGCCGGGCGTGGTGGCACGCGCCTGTAATCCCAGCTACTCAGGAGGCTAAGGCAGGAGAATCACTTGAACCCAGGAGGCGGAGGTTGCAGTGAGCCGAGATGGAGATCACACCACTGCACTCCAACCTGGGTGACAGAGCAAGACTCCGTCTCAAAAAAAAAAAAAAAAAAAGAAATTGTATTTTGTCTTTTCTTGGTTGTATAAATTCTTTGAAATTAAAAGTTAGCCATTTAAAAATGTTTATTATTTTCTACGTTGTATGTGATATGTGTGTGTAATTTTTACTGTGCAAGTTTTAGCATTTTTATATAGTCTGATTGTCCATCTTTTCCTTAAACTTTAAGTGTACATAAGAATCACTTGGGAAAGAAATAAGAAATTCAGGTTCCTTGACTCCATTCCAGAGACTGGTTGACTATGTCTTGGGCAGGTCCAGGAAGCTGCTTTTTTTTTTTTAAAAGGCAGAATCTTCCTGTCGCCTAGGCTGGAGTACAGTAACATGGTCATAGCTCACTGCAGCCTTGTACTCCTGGACTCAAGCTATCTTCACGCCTCAGTCTCCTGAGTAGCTGAAACTACAGGAATACACCACCACACCTGGCTTTTTTTTTTTCTTTCTTTCATTTTTTTGTAGAGAGAGGGTCTCCTCATGTTGTCCAAGGTGATCTTGAACTCGTGAGCTCAAGTGATCCTCCTGCCTTTGCCTCCCAAAGTGCTGGGATTACAGGTGTGAGCCACTGCCCCCGGCCTCCTTTGTTCTTTCAGTGTCATGAAATACCTGTATTTGTCAAGAAGATTAAGACCGTGTCTTTAAAAAGAAAAAAAAAAGCTAGTCTAGTAAGATACAAGAGATAATCTTAAATATACCTATAAAGTCCTAGGAACGGTTTGGTTTATTTAGGAGCTGAAGTAGAAGGAATCTTTCCTGACAAATACAGAAGGAGATTTTTGCTAGCATCACTTCTTCTGGTATATCTTCCTCCTCTCATCAAAACCATTTTCCTCATGTATGCAATAAGTTTGCATTTTCACTTCTTTGTGTCACTAAGTTTCTGCATGTTGCTAAGTTCCTGGCTGCGTATTTGGAGTCCCTCCAACAGCAGCATTGTCAGCATTCCCACAGTCGGTTCTTCTGTGTACTTTTGATTTGAATTTCATTTCCAGGGTTATGTCTTTTGTGTTTGGCTTCTTTCTTTTAGCATAATATTTCCAAGATACCTCCATATTGTAGCATGTATCTGGACTTTGTTCCTTTTTATTGCTGAATAAAATTCCATTGTGTGGCTATAACACTGTAGTGGTTTTTATAATTACTACCATCTGGAATTTGTTTTGAAGTTTAAGAAGCCAGGTTTTTTCCATTTGAAAAAGTAATATAGAATTTGTTTTTTTAAATTTCGAGCATTGCCCAGTCACGGTGGCTCAGACCTGTAATCTCAGCACTTCGGGAGGCTGAGGTGGAAGGACTGGTTGAGCCCGGAGTTTGAGGCTGCAGTGAGCCATGTTCACACCACTGCACTCCAGCCTGGGCAACAGAGTGAGACCCTGTCTCAAAAAAATTCTTTTGCAAGGTGCAAGCACCTCAGAAAGGTAGGAAGAAAAGCAAATGCACTCTACCCACCATCCCTATCCACTGCCCTCCTACCTCCCAGACAACCATTATGTTTCTGTTTATAATCTCCTTGGCCATGTTCTTCATATGCAAAAAACATGTGGAGTGCAGAATGTTTGTGGTGTATTGGGAGCTGTCTTGTGGAAAAAACTTGGCTTCTGTTGAATTATTGTTTAATTTGTGATCTCAGGAAAAGAAACTGAAGGGTATAAAGGCCTTAAGATTACACAATTAGTTTAAAACTGTGAAGAGAACCCATGTTTTCTGGAAGACTTCAGTGCATATAATCTCATTCTGATTAATTACAGGCAAGGAGAAGAAAGTATGGGCTGTATTGTCCATAACTTTTGGGAATCCTACCAGGCTGTAAGCAGAAGAGGCATTTGTAGAAGAATACGTGGTAGCCTAGAATCAAAAGAAGAGCTGGATAACCAAGCATGAGCATTTTGCAGAAATTAAGGGAGGTTGGAGGTGCAGTCAGAATCATACCTTAGAAATGTTTTAGAACACTGGAGAGAACACTTCTGTTGGAATAGAACTTCCCATTGTCTCTGCTGTTTAGAGTTGCTTCACATTAAGAGTCTAGGCTGGGTGCATCTATTTGGCATAAGTAATCTGGGGCTAGAATAACTTTATGTTTCCTACAGTGTGTATACAAACTATTGTGTGTGTTGAAAATCGCTACAGGTTGAGTATCCCTCAACTCAGTGTTAAAGTCTGTTGACAAAAATGTAGAGTAGCAGGAACATAAAATGAAACTCAAAATTCATGTTTTTAAATACTCTTCAGATTATCAGAGAATTGTCTGTCCCTAAAATTGTGCTCTCTCCCACCAGTCTGAGCTGTCATCTGCTTACTGGACTCTCAACTTCATCCTGTTTGACTTGTGTGTGTGTGTGTGTGTGTGTGTGTGTGTGTGTGTGACAGTTTCGCTCTGTCACCCAGGCTGGAGTACAGTGGCGCAATCTCGGCTCACTGCAAGCTCCGCCTCCCGGGCTCATGCCATTCTCCTGCCTCAGCCTCCCAAGTAGCTGGGACTACAGGCGCCCACCACCATGCCCGGCTAATTTTTTGTAATTTTAGTAGAGATGGGGTTTCACTGTATTAGCCATGATGGTCTCGATCTCCTGACCTCATGATCCACCCACCTCGGCATCCCAAAGTGCTGGGATTACAGGTGTGAGCCACTGCACCCAGCCCTGTTTGACTTTTATTGTGCTGTGTTGTTGCCTTCTTTTTCTTTTGTCTCACTCTCACCCAGGGTTAACTGCAAAGTGGTGCGACCATGGCTCACTGCAGCCTTGAACTCCCCAACTCAAGCTGTCTTCCCACCCCACCCCACCCTCCTAAGTAGCTGGGACTATAGGCACACACCACCACGCCTAGCTATTTTTTAAAGGTTTTATAGAGACCAGAGGTCTCACTATGTTGCCCAGCCTGGTCTCAAACTCCTGGATTCATGTTATCCTCCCCCCTCGGCCTCCCAAAGTGCTGGGATTACAGGCATGAGCCACCACGCCCGGCTCCCCTGTGTTTTAGTTCTGCTAGCCATCCGGTTGTTTCTTCCTCTCGGTTTGCGTTCTGTATTAGTCCCAGTGCTCATCTCTTACCTTTCTTGGTTTTCTATTTCTAATTTTGTTGTGGACCTGGAAACTCGGTAAATAGCTTGTTGGAATTTTGTAGATAACAGTAGGCCCAGAATAAGGCGTGAGAGACTCTTTTGGTGGGTTAGTGGGGAGGTACATCATTTTTATGATGTCTGTTTTGTTACTTCAGAGGCTTTTAAATGTTTCTTCCTGATTCTGGGGTCTTTTGCTATTAGGCAGAGAGGCCAGATAGACGAGCCATTAGTGCACTTTGATTTAGTCAGAACATTTCATTTGCCAGTGGTTAAGCATAAATTCTGTACTTCAGGACCACCTAATGGTATGTTCTAACTTAATTCTATAAATATAGAATAATTGGAATAAAGAAATCAAAGGTTGGCCTATGAATTGGTGTAAGAATGTTTGTTTACTCAAGAATTTGCATAATTTTGACTTTTTTCTTTTGTTGACCTTTTTAAACTTGTGAATAATAAGATTATTCTTTTTAAAACACAGACCTTCTGCCTTGGAGATTTGCCTGTTCTGAACATTTCATTTAAATGGAATTGTACATTATGTGATCATTTGTGACTGACTTCTTGCACTTACCATAATGTCTTCAAAGTTGTAGCATGTATCAGTACTTCATTTCTTCATGGTTGAATAACTGTTCCATTATATGAATGTATTATGTGCATTCATCATTGGTTGATCAGTATCTGGTAGTTTCTACCTTTTGGCTGTTATTAATAATGCTGCCATGAGCATGTATAACTGGATTTCATTTCTCTTGAGTATATACCTAGGAGTGGAACTGCTGGATTATATGGTAATTTTAGGTTTAACTTTGGAGAAACTGCCGTACAGTTTTCCGTAGCAGCGGCACCATTTTGCATTTCCACCAGCGGTGTATGAGGGTTCCAGTTTATCCCCATGTTTGCAACACTTACTAACTGTCTTTTTTATTATAGCCTTTCTCGTGAAGTGTTATCTCATGGTTTGGTTTTCACATATGCTTTGATAAGGCACATTTCAAGTGTTTTTTCCCCCAAATTTTCTTTTAATAGATAAGAAATGATACTTTTAACTTTGTAATTGTTGATTTCACTTTTCTAACAGGCAAAGGAAATTTTAACAAAAGAATCAAATGTGCAAGAGGTTCGTTGCCCTGTTACTGTCTGTGGAGATGTGCATGGTCAATTTCATGATCTTATGGAACTCTTTAGAATTGGTGGAAAATCACCAGATACAAACTACTTATTCATGGGTGACTATGTAGACAGAGGATATTATTCAGTGGAGACTGTGACTCTTCTTGTAGCATTAAAGGTATGATTACTGAAATTCAATTTTTTTTTTCAAGACTTAAACCAGGCAAAAAGCTCAGAATGACAGTATTGCATATCATCTGTTTTATGGTCTTTCAGTTTATAGCCCCTTAAAATAATAATTGGTTTTACATCTTTTTAAAGGAGAGATGAAAAGGATAACTTCTGTATATTCCTTGTAAATGTATCATTCTCTTGAATAGCTGAAGTCTTGGAATCATATTTGACTTTATCACTTATCCGTCATATTGACTCAATAAACAAGTCTTTTTAAATCCTTGCTTTGAAAAGTCTGTTCCTGTCTCTTTCTATTTTTACCACACCGTTTATCACTTCACAATTCGATTGTTGCAATAGCTTGGTAACTAATATTTCTGCCTCCAAGATCTGATCCCCCCCCAAATCCACCTGGCATATGCTGGCCGATGAAATCTCTTTTATTTAACAATTTTTTATTGTTACTTCCTGTTGATTGCCTGTTGCCTATTGAAACAAACTCAAACTCCTTGCCTGGCCTTTTATAGTCTAGTCTGAATTTTTGCCTGCCGGCAGTTGGTAGCATGAACTCTGGCTCAAATCAAAGTTTCTTCTTCATCAGTGCTCTGGACTCTGTGTATTTCCATATTCGATTTCCCCCACGAGGTTACTCTGTCCCTGATTTCTTACCTTTCTGCCAAGACTCAGCTCAGGTCTCACTTCTTTCATGTAACCTTCAACCATTTTAGCCTTATTCCTTCTACTCTAAATTACTATGAGGAAACTTATTCTCCCAGCCCTTATTTATGCTGCAAAAGTGGCTTACTGCCTTGTATTACTTACTTTACATATCTCCTTACTGAGGTTAGTCCCTCAGCAGCAGAAGCCATATATTACACAGTCATGGGTCACTTAACTACAGGCATACATTCTGAGAAATGTGCCATTAGGTGATTTTGTCATCTTTGGAACTTACACAAACCTAGGTGGTATAGCCTACTGCACACGAAGGCTATGTGGTATAGTCTCTTGCTCCAGCCAACATCATACATGTAATCTGTTGTTAACAAAAACGTTGCCCAGCACATGACTGTACTTGTGTAGACCTGGCATCTGGCTTTCTAGCACCAAACTTACGTTAGACACATAACGGATGCTTAGTAAAATCTGTATGAACTGAAGTAGATTCTTGCAGCTTTTTGCGTAATTTGCAGAATCCAATGCTTTTTCATATTTCTTATCAGACACATTGCTAACTAAATAGTCGCTTATGTTTTTGTTTTGTAATAGAAAGGAAACTATTAATACATTTGAATTCTTGCCCAGTTTTGTCAAGGGCCTGTTTTTGTGTTATTATTGGCAAATCCGATCTTCCTGTGGGAAATAAAAATGGAAAAGGGAAGAAGTTAATCTGTAGAGTAGTTGATCTCAGCTTCAAACCTGTGATTTGCACTACTCACAGTAAGAAGTCATAGTGTTCTAGAAAGATTTAGGAAAGTAATAATAATTTGATGATGAAAAAGATAATAGAAACAAAGTATCAGATACAAGTTTATTATAGTAATATAAGTATTAGTCAAAGGTTCTGATGAGGGTGGTCAAAACATGATGAAAAAGGATGATTATAATAAACATGTCAAATGTTAACCAGTAATACCTGGTTATGAATAAGCAAGATTTTTTATTTCGAAAATGAAATTAACATTTAATATACTGGTGGCCAAAAGCGCCGTGTTTAACAATGGGTCGGAGACTAATGTACTTCACATGACACTAGTAAAAATGGGATTTTACTATGGGTTTTACTCCATTTCTTCCAGGTGCGTTATCCAGAACGCATTACAATATTGAGAGGAAATCACGAAAGCCGACAAATTACCCAAGTATATGGCTTTTATGATGAATGTCTGCGAAAGTATGGGAATGCCAACGTTTGGAAATATTTTACAGATCTTTTTGATTATCTTCCACTTACAGCTTTAGTAGATGGACAGGTATGTATGTGTGTGCTCACATCTTGGGAGGAGGGGAGGTAAATGAAGGCAAAGATTGACTATTGGTAAGCTAGGGTCTAGATTCATATGACCTGTGTTTCTGCATCTCCTTGGCCTTTTCCTCCTTCCCTTATACTTAAAATTTCAAAGCAGGGAAGTGGATAAGTTTCACGTACATTTGGACCAGCAAATTTTCCTGTTCTCAGATATGTATGTAAATCTTTTGACCAAAGAATATGCTGTGCTTTTTAAGATATCGATAAACATTATAAATAAATGCTTAAGACACTGATGTGTAGTACTAGTAAAGCAAGATGTTATTTAAAACTATCTCTGCGTATACACACAGTTTTTGCTGGTTACCATGAATAACTTCGCATTTCTATTTTCATGGTAATTGCAAATGTTATATTGTGTATTACACCTTCTTCCCTGAGAAGTGAATGCTTGGCTGGGCACAGTGGCTAGTACTTTGGGATGCCAAGGCAAGAGGATCGCTTGAGTTCAGGGGTTCAAGACCAGCCTGGGCAATGTAGTGAGACCCTGTCTCTACAAAAAAAATTTTAAAATTAGCTAGGCATAGTGGCGCATGCTTGTGGTTCTAGCTACTCAAGAAGCTAGAGGTGAGAGGATCTCTTGAGCCCAGGAAGTTAAGGCTGCAGTGAGCCGTGATCACAGCACTGTGCTCCAGCCTGGGCAGCAGCAAAACTCCATCTCAAAGAACAAAAAAAGAAAATAGAAGCAAATGCTATTTCTGCAGTGCAGACAGATCATGAAACATTCAAAAGTATAAGAAGAAATTATGCAAATTTCCTATTTCAATTTCTAGAGATAATCACTGAAAGCATGAACTGATTTAAATTTAAATATAAAACAAAGGCTGGGCAAGGTGGCTCATACCTATAATCCCAGCACTTTGGGAGGCCGAGGTGGGTAGATCACCTGAGGTTGGGAGTTCAAGACCAGCCTGGCCAAATGGTGAAACCCGTCTCTACTAAAAATACAAAAATTAGCCAGGGATGGTAGTGCATGCCTGTCGTCCCAGCTACTTGAGAGGCTGAGGCAGGAGAATCACTTGAACCTGAGAAAGACAGAGGTGGCAGTGAACCGAGATCGTATCACAGCACTCCAGCTTGGGTGACAAAGTGAGACTCCATCTCAAAAAATAAAATAAATATAAATATAAAACATATAATAAAACTCCATAATTCTTAAATTATAAAAGCCCAGAGTTGTCAAGAATGTGATGAATTCTCTCTTAGACTGCTTGTGGGAATATAATTTGGTTATAACTTTCTCTGTGTAATCCTGACAGTCTTTTTTTCTCAGCTGTGATTTTGGACACTGCCATGATTAATTTGAAAGGACAATACTTTGCCTGGACTTGTTAAAAGAAAATGTGAATTTAAAAGATGTTAAATTTTAATTAAAGTTGTTTTTAATTGTTTTGAAGCACACAGTCCTCAATAATAAAATTGCTGGACAGAATGATTTTTAAAAGACAGTC
Source organism: Macaca thibetana thibetana (assembly GCF_024542745.1). NCBI lineage: Eukaryota > Metazoa > Chordata > Mammalia > Primates > Cercopithecidae > Macaca > Macaca thibetana. The sequence continues at coordinate 112,705,397 of NC_065585.1, forward strand.
TTATCAGTTTTAATGAAGTATCTGGTTTTTTAAATGGGTGCGTTAGTAGAGCTTTTATTTTTTTTTTCCTTCCTCCTTCCTCTCTTTCTGAAAAGTTACTAGAAAAGAAATAATAGTGGACAATACTGATCTAGAAGAAAAGAGGGAAGGCACATAAAACACTAGGAATGAAATAAGGCATAATTATAACTGTGCAGGAGCTTGTGTATCACAAGAACAGGTGCAGCTTTAGTGCACTAAATTTAAAAAGTTGAATGAAGCTTACTATATTAAAATACCAGTTATTAAAATTGGCTTGCAGAAGTTCGTCCAATATAAGTAAACTACCAATAGCAACCAGGTATAAATAGTTTTATAGGCTAATTCTACCACACCTTTAAGGAACGTATAATTTCTGTGTTCTAGAACTTGGGAAAAGATGGAGAGTTCAAAACTGACACCATATGCCTAGTATAACCTCAATGCCAAACCAGACGTGGCATGCACAGAAAAATAAAATCAGACCAAAATCATTTGGAAAAAAAATTCCTATATTTGTGATTCAAAACTCAGTTATTTTATAAAATAATAATATTAAGTGGATAAAGAAATACTGGTTGTACTATCAGCTAAACATTAGAAACCTTCTCATCAGGCCAGGTGAGGTAGCTCACGCCTGTAATCCCAGCACTTTGGGACGCCAGGGCGGATGGATCACCTGAGGTCGGGAGTTCAAGACCAGCCTGACCAACATGGAGAAATTCCGTCTCTACTAAAAATACAAAGCCAGGCATGGTGGCACATGCCTGTAAACCCAGCTACTCGGGAGGGTCAGGCAGGAGAATCACTTGAACCCAGAAGGTGGAGGTTGCAGTGAGCCGAGATCATGCCATTGCACTGGGCAACAAGAGCAAAACTCCGTCTCAAAAAAAAAAAATCAAAATCAGAAAGAAAATGCTTGTTAAAACTTATATTATTCTCTCTGATTCAGAATACCTAGAGCATGGATTTGAAACTAGGTAGTTTACAAAAAACAAAACAGAAACATTTGTATTACTCCATTTTATTTTAGAAGTCCTGGCCAATGCACTAAGCAATAAAAAGAATTAAAAGGTGTAAACATTGAGAAGAAAAACCAAAAATATTTTTGCAGATGACTTGATCATGTACTTAGAAAATATGAAAGAACTGAAAATTTATTGTAGCCAGTAACAGGAATTTGTTGTAAGAGGAACAAAAAATTGTGTATATCAGCAATAACCAACAGAAGCTGTAATGACAACTGGGTACAGTGGCATGCACCTGTAATCGCAGCTTCTCAGGAGGTTGAGGCGGGAGGATTGCTTGGGCCCAGGAGTTCATGGCTGCATTGCATAGTGATCATGCCTGTGAATAGCCACCGCACTCCATCCTCAGCAACACAGCAAGACTCCATCTCTACAGAAAGAGAAGAAAGGAGGGAAGGAGGAAGGGAGAAAAAAAAAAGAAATTTAATGGTAGGTCCCAAGGATGGAGATACCATTGGCCAGAGAAAAGGAAGGGAGGAACGGTGGGAGGGAGGGAAAAAAAAAAAAAGAAATTTAATGGTGGGTCCCCAAGGTTGGGGATACCATTGACCAGAGAATGGGTAAAAAAGAAAAAAAGATGAACAAAATGTGTTTAAATGTTGGCATTATTTGGACTGACACTTTTAACCATTATTTACTCTTTGTTAACTGTTAGCAATTAGTAAAACAAATACATTCTCTTTTGTTAATTCATAAACAGATATTCTGCCTCCATGGTGGCCTCTCTCCATCCATAGACACACTGGATCATATAAGAGCCCTGGATCGCTTACAGGAAGTTCCACATGAGGTAACGTTAGTTTAAAAAAGAAGAAGAAAGGAAAAGAAAATATAACCACATTTTGAGGACGATAAAGTATGACTGATAATAATTTGTAACATGTACTTATTTTTCTTGGTCAGGGCCCAATGTGTGATCTGTTATGGTCAGATCCAGATGATCGTGGTGGATGGGGTATTTCACCACGTGGTGCTGGCTACACATTTGGACAAGACATTTCTGAAACCTTTAACCACGCCAATGGTCTCACACTGGTTTCTCGTGCCCACCAGCTTGTAATGGAGGTATGTACTTTCCTTACAGAATGATCTTTATTTCAGATTAGCATATACTTCTGTAATAAGGCATTTTGACTTAACTAAGAAACACTCCTCACCATTTATTACCTAGGTGAAAAGAGGAAAAACTTGCTGGTTTTAGCAAGTAGGGAAAGCACTAGTAGACCGGAGCAGAATTATAACTCATTTTTGAAATTGAGACTTAGAAAAAAGTTACAAAAATAATACCCCAGAATTCCCTGTATGAGTCATTCAAATTCCTGACTGTAAATGTTTTACTATATTTGCTTTATCATTTTGTGTCTCCCTTCCTCTTCACCCCCCACACTTTCTTCTGAACCATTTGAAATCTATTGCAGACAAATACTCCTTTACTACCAACTTTCTATGTGTATTTTGTAAAATTAAGGACACACTATCACATAACCACCGTATAGTTACCACAGTTGCGAAATTTGTGTTCATATAGTACTATTATTTAATATGAACACTTTATTCAAATTTTACTAATTGTCTCACTAATGTCTTTTATAGCAAAATTTAATTTTGTGCATACTGTATGTGTATAATCTAATCCAAAGATTAGGTTGTGTTCATTCTGCTTTGATGTGGAAATCCTCCGATTTTCTTTGTTTTCCACATTCTTGACATTTTGGAAGAGTAGGAGCATTTTATCTTACAGAAATATCCCTCAGTTGGGGTTTGATGTTTTCCTTGCAGTTAGGGATTCACTGTATGCATTTTTGGCAGTCATGCCGTAGAAAGATGGTGTGTCCTCCTCCGTGCATTTTATCAAGTGGTCCTAAAATCTGCTTGTCTCAATGCTGGTGGTGGCAACTTTAATCACTTAGTTAAGATGATGTCTGCCAGATTTCTCCACTATAATGTTAACTGTTTTACAACTACTAAGGGAATATAAACAACATAATCCCTCCAGACCAGTAGGGAGTGGCTTCAAGATGTTAGAGAAAACTTCACCAGCCCAGTAGAGACAAGGGAGCATGATAAAAAACACAAATTTATATAGAAAAAATAAATTTAATTATATCAGTGATTATAAGAAACAGACTAAAATTTTAGCCTGAGACTCTTAGATTGGATAAATAGTCAAAATGTAGCTGTTATTTGGGATGTACCTAAAACATAAATGACTGGCTGGACAAAGTGGCTCATGCCTGTAATCCCAGCACTTTGGGAGGCTGAGGTGGGAGGATCTCTTGAGTCCTGGAGTTTCAGACCACCTTGGGCAACATAGTGAGACCTCATCTCTATAAAAAAAAAAAAAAGTCAAAAAATTAGCTGGGCATGGTGGCATATGTCTATTGTCCCAGCTACTCGGGAGGCTGAGGTGAGAGGATAACTTGAAGCCAGGAGGTTGAGGCTGCAGTGAGCTGTGATCATACCACTGCACTCCAGCCTGGGCAAAAGAGTGAGACCTTCTCTCAAAAAAAAGAGGGGGGAAAAAAAAAAAAAAGACACTACAAACTAGAAGTAAGAGTTGGGAAATGGTATATTGGTATATCAAGTAATCAAAATATCAAAAATATAGCTAATAGGCTGGCGCGGTGGCTCGTGCCTGTATTCCCAGCACTTTGGGAGGCTGAGGCAGGCGGATTGCTGGAGCTCAGGAGTTCAAGACCAGCCTGGGCAACATAGTGAGATCCCGTCTCTACTAAAATACAAAAAAATAGACTGGTGTGGTGGCGTGCACCTGTTGTCCCAGCTACTCAGGGGGCTGAGGCAGGAGAATTGCTTGAACCCAGGAGGCGGAGGTTGCAGTGAGCCTAGATCATGTTACTGCACTCCAGCCTGAGCAACACGTGTGTGTGTGTGTGTATGTGTATACATATACACATACATGTATATGTATACACACACGTAACACTAATTAGCATGTATATATATACACAGTATATCTAATACTAATTATAGCCAATAATATGAATGAGATAGGCTCAAATAAAAGGTGTTGTTAGAAATAAAGAGGTTATTGATGAAATCTGTCCCAGTTCTCTAGGAAGAAAGTATTCTAAATTTGTATTTACGTAGTAATGGCTTCAAAATATATAAAGAATAATTGGCATAATTCATGAGGGAAAATTGAGAGATTTATTAGGATTGTGGGAGAAATTCAGTACACATCCTTGCCAAGATTTCAAGCATAGTTAAGGCAAAACAACAATTAGCGAGCTGCATTTAACAGAATCCTAGGCCCACGAATTGCACAGGGTTCTGTACAGGTACACAAACTATCAAAGATGGCAACCTTATAAAGTAATATAGACGACTACATTTCCACAGAGAGTGCCTGTAGTTTTTGAGTTTAGTTTTTTTTAAATGTATCTGTGTCAAAATCATATTATTATAATGAAATATTGAATTTGTTTTTATCCTGCAGGGATACAATTGGTGTCATGATCGGAATGTGGTTACTATTTTCAGTGCACCCAATTACTGTTACCGTTGTGGGAACCAGGCTGCTATCATGGAATTAGATGACACTTTAAAATATTCCTTGTGAGTAACTGTAAATTTTAATTGTATATACTTACTTTCAGAAGGAAAATTTTAAATGTTAAAAATAGAAGATTTGTGTTTCTGAAATAGTGGGATGAGGAGTATAGCAAAGCCCCCAACCAGCAAAAACCACCATTAGCTGGAGAACATTACTTTTAAAAAATAATTTTTCAAAGCTTTTGGAAATTCTCCTAAGGGCATACAGCAGATGGAGAAACAGTTAATTCAAGAAAACCTACTAAATCTCAATAATAGCCGTTGTCTGTGGCATTTGAGCTATGACTTGCTCCCTCCAACTCCTTCCAGATCCCTCTCACAGAAACGACTACAGGCGCTGTAGTCTGGGTTGGTACAGTCAGGAGGCCAAGGGATTCCCCCTTTTTACCAGCTCCCAGGGTTGGGACTGTGGTTTCACTCGCAGAGGTCAGATGCCAGCATATCTCACCTCTCCTAGTCTGGAGTTACAGAAGCTCTACTCTTGGTGGACGCAGTCAAGCAGGCTGAGGCCCCCTTCCCTGTCCCAGCTCCTGGGGCAGAAGCTCTGCTCCAAGCATGCATAGCAGATGAGAATGCTGGGTTTCCCAATGCTCTTACCCCAGCACCTGCTTGTAAACCAGGTGGTATCACTGAGCCCGCACTGGCACAGAAGTTCTGCAGGAGGAAAGGCAGATCACAGAAATTCCTCAGTTCTTCCTCAGTGGACTTACCTTACTTAGGTGATGGAGATTTCCAAATCTGAGTGCTTTGTGGAAAACAGTGGATGTCATGATGGAGACCAATTAAGAGGGCTGTAATAGCTCCCATGATACTAGGAGCAACATACAAAAGAGCAGAGCAATAGGTTGTTCAACAAATAGCACCAGGGAAAAAGCCAAGAAGAGCCCTTCTGGGATCACAGTCAGCCCTGGGGGACAAGGCTGTGCACATGCACCAGCCATACCCACTCAGGAGCAGTCAGAGTAGGATGTGGGGTATTCAGATAATATTTTCAGGCCACACATAGATTGTACTGAGTTGAATAGTGTCCCCCCCGCCCCTGCAAATAATGCATGTCCACCCAGAACCTCAAAATGTGATGTTATTTGGAAATAGGATCTTTGCAGATATAATTATTACAGATGAAATTGTATTGGATTAGGGTGGGCCTAAATCCAATTCAAACGGGATTTTAGTAAGAGGAAAAGAAACACACACACGGGAGAATGCTGTGTGAAGCCAGAGATTTGAGTGATTCATCTACCAGCCAAGGATTGCCAGAGCCATCAGAAGCTAGGGAGAGGCTAGGAAGGATTTTTTCTAGAGTCTTCAGAGAGAGTGTGGTCCTGCCAGCACCTTGGTTTCAGACGTGTAGCCTCCAGAACCTCCAGAACTCTGAGAGGATAAATCCCTGTTGTATAAGCTGTACAGTTTGGTAATTTGTTACGGCAGCCCCAGGAAACGGATAAGTGGATTGATCAACAAATGGTGTAACCGTCACTGGTATATGAGGCTTAAACACAACCTCTAATCATTGACTGAACATTCAGTTACTCTGACCCAGGAGCACCTCCTAGGAAGTCAGGCTTTAAAATAAAATCACACTCATCCCTGACAGTCTGGCAGAATATGTGCATGCCCTCTCTGGACTAAGTGGAGAATGAAGATCCAACTATTAGTCCCTGACTGAATGGGAAGCTAAAATGTAAACTCCTTCAGCTTTGATAGCAATCTGCAAGTCACATAACATTTCCGGTGGTCATTAGGGTGGGCTTTAAGATCTTAACTGGCCAAGGGGGCTTAAGTCCAATCTTTGATCAGTAAGTGGCTTATGCCTACCCAGAGACAGCCTCTCAGTAGCCAGGCTGTGAAAGATTAAAAGAAGTAAAAACAGCCAGGCATGGTGACTCATGCCTGTATCCAGCACTTTGGGAGGCCGAGGTGGGCAGATCACCTGAGGTTGGGAGTTTGAGACCAGCCTGACCAACATGGAGAAACCCAGTCTCTACTAAAAATTAGCTGGGCATGGGGGCGCATGCCTGTAATCCCAGCTACTTGGGAGGCTGAGGTAGGAGAATCGCCTGAACCTGGGAGGCGGTGGTTGGAGGTTGTGGTGAGCTGAGATCACGCCACTGCACTCCAGCCTGGGCAACAAGAGCAAAACTCCGTCTCAAAAAAAAAAAAAGTAAAAACATCTGAGCAGAGCCACAGGGGCTGCACACTATGGGGGAAGTAGACTTTACAGTTAGTTCAGCTAAGTCACTAAAGAAAAATAATAAACCACCAAAAACATAAGATCAGTCCCCAGGGACATGAATTCCAGAGTTACTGCAATATATTATCTATAATGTCCAATTTTTCAACCACAGATTATAAGACATGGAAAGAACAAGAGAGTGTGACCTCTACACAAGAAAAAGCTAAGCAACAGAAACTGTTTCTCTTGGATAGAACAAGTAGGCAGGAGATGAAGGCAGTAGAAGACTTGAGCAACACTGTAAACTGACTGTATACCTCATGTCTATAAAACAACACCCAACAACAGCAGAATACATTCTTCTCAAGTAAACATGAAACATAGTCATATGCTAGACTATAAAACATGCCTCAGGCAATTTAAGAAGATTGGATTCTTACAAAGTATATTCTCTAAACACAAGGAAATGAAATTAGACATCATTAACATGGCTCGATGTTGTGGCTCACGCCAGTAATCCCAACACTTTGGGAGGCCAAAGTAGGAGAATCACTTGAGGCCAGCCTGGGCAACATAGGGAGACCCCGTCTCTACAAAAAAATTTAAAAATTAGCCAGGTATGGTGCCAAGCACCTGTAGTCTCAGCTGTGTGGGAGGCTGAGGTGGAGGATCACTTGAGCCCAGTTGATCAAGGCTGCAGTGAGCTGTGATCACGGCACTGCACTACAGCCTGGGCAACAGAGCAAGACCCCTGTCTCAGAAAGAGAAAAAGGTGGTTTAAAATCAGTAACCTGTGTTTATACTTGAGGACCTAGAAAAAGCAGAGTAAACTAAACCTGATGTAAACTTATGAAACGAGGTTTAGAGTGGAAATAAACAGTAGAAAATCATTAGAGAAAAAATCAACAAAACCCAAAGTTGATTCTTTGAAAGGCCTTAACTAGACTGGCAAGAAAAAAAGGAGTAAAGACTCAATTACCAAATCACTAGAGACCTTACTTAAATAAAAAGGATTATAAAGGAATATAATAAATAACTATATGCCAGCAAATTCAGTTACTTCGATAAAATGGACAGATTCCTAGAAAGAAACTACTGAAACTGACTCAAAGAATATGAAATCTGAATGACCTTTCAAATGTGAAAATATTGAGCCAGCATGGTGACTCACACCTGTAAATCTCAGCTGTGGGAGGCCAAGCTGAGAGGATTGCTTGAAACAAGGAGTTTGAGAACAGCCTGGACAACATAGCAGGACCTTGTCCCTATTTAATTTAAAAGAATATAAATAAATGAGTGAAAAAATTAAAGCTCCCTACAAATAAAAGGCCAGGCCCAGTTGGCTTCACTGATGAAGTCCACCAAATGTTTAAAAAAGGAATTGGCCAGATGTGGTGGCTCTAACCAGTAATCCCAGCACTTTGGGAAGCCAAGGCAGGCAGATTGAGCCCAGGATTCAAGATCAGCCTGGGTAAAACCCTGTATCTATAAAGAATACAAAAATTAACTTGGTGTGGTGGCTCAGCCTATAGTCTCAGCTACTCAGGAAGCTGAGGTGGGAGGATCACCTGAGCCCAGGGAGGCTAAGGCTGCAGTGAGCCATGATCACACCACTGTACTCCAGCCTGGGCAACATAGTGAGACCCTGTCTCAAAAATAAAAAGGAGTTAATGCCAATCCTTCACAAACACTTCCAAAAAACAGAAGAGGAGGACTACTCCATTCATTCTGTCATATCTGCATTATTATCCTTGATACCAAAAGTAGACAAAGGCAAATAAAACACAGACCAGCATTGTTACGAATACAGATATAAAATTTTTCAACATACATACCAGCAACCTGGATCTAGCAATATATAAAAAGATTATACATCATGAGCAAGTGGGATTTATCCCAGCAATGCTAGGTTGGTTCAAAACATGAAAATCAATATAATAAACCATATTAATATTAAGGGCTTAAAAACCTGATCATCTCAATAGAGGCACAAAAATAATTGGAAAAACCCACCAGCGTTTCATACCAGAAACACTCAAGAAAATAGTGATGTTAGGCCAGGTGCAGAGGCTCATGCCTGTAATCCCAGCACTTTGGGAGGCTGAGGCAGGTGGATCATGAGATCAGAAGATTGAGACCATCCTGGCTTACACGGTGAAACCCCGTCTCTACTAAAATAAATACAAAAACAAAATTAGCCAGGCATGGTAGCAGGCACCTATAGTCCCGGCTATTTGGGAGGCTGAGGCAGGAGAATGGCGTGAACCAGGGAGGCGGAGCTTGCAGTGAACTGAGATCGCGCCACTGCACTCCAACCTGGGCGACAGAGTAAGACTCCTCAAAAAAAAAAATATTATTATTAAATAATATTAAACAATTGTTTAAACTTAATATTACTTAATCTTTAATTGGTTAAACTTTTAAATAATAATAATATTTAGAAGTTGTTATGCCAGGCACCAGACCAGACATTCTGTCTTCTCAAAATTTTCACCATAGCCCTATGAAGCAGTTAGTTGGAATGGGAGCATCTGCAGTGATTTGCCCATGGCCATTCCAGCCATAAGTGATGTGGTCATGGTGGGAAAGCAGGACTGCTCTTTCTACTACAGTGTCTTGTTCTTTATTCATTTGTTTGCTTTGCAAAGTCAAATCCTTTATTTGCTTCCTTTTTTGCCGTTTACAGCCTTCAGTTTGACCCAGCGCCTCGTCGTGGCGAGCCTCATGTTACACGGCGCACCCCAGACTACTTCCTATAAATTTCTCCTGGGAAACCTGCCTTTGTATGTGGAAGTATACCTGGCTTTTTAAAATATATGTATTTAAAAACAAAAAGCAACAGTAATCTATGTGTTTCTGTAACAAATTGGGATCTGTCTTGGCATTAAACCACATCATGGACCAAATGTGCCATACTAATGATGAGCATTTAGCACAATTTGAGACTGAAATTTAGTACACTATGTTCTAGATAGGTCAGTCTAACAGTTTGCCTGCTGTATTTATAGTAACCATTTTCCTCTGGACTGTTCAAGCAAAAAAGGTAACTAACTGCTTCATCTCCTTTTGCGCTTACTTGGAAATTTTAGTTATAGTGTTTAACTGGCATGGATTAATAAGAGTTGGAGTTTTATTTTTAAGAAAAATTCACAAGCTAACATCCACTAATCCATTACCCTTTATTTTATTGAAATGTATAATTAACTTAACTGAAGAAAAGGTTCTTGGGAGTATGTTGTCATAACATTTAAAGAGATTTCCTTTCATTTAAACTAAATTACTGTTTTATGTTGATCTGCATATTTCTGTATATTTGTCATGGCAGTGCTTGCATCCTATTTGGTGTACTCAGCAAATAAACTTTTCATTTTAAACAAAAACATTCATTTATTGTGTTGTGCATTAAATGAAAACTTTTTTTTTTTTAAGACCAGGTCTTTCTCTGTCATCCAGGCTGGAATGCACTGGCACAGTCATAGCTCACTTCAACCTTGAACTCCTGAGCCTAACCCATCCTCCTCCCTCAGCCTCCTGAGTAGCTGGGACTACAGTCAACATACCACCACACCCAGCTAATTTTTAAAATATTTTGTAGAGATGGGGTCTTGCAATGTTGCCCAGTTTGGTCTTGAACTCCTGGCCTCAAGTGGCCCTCCCAGAGTGTTGAGATTACAGACATGTGCCATCACACCTGGCCCGCTATCTTGAAACAACATAAAATCTTTCAAAGCAGGGCAGTGGGACGTGGCTATAGTCCCAGCTACTCAGGAGGCTGAGGTGGGAGGATAGCTTGAACCCAGGAGTTTGAGGGCAGCCTGGGCAACATAGCAAGATCTCTAAAAAATAGGCTGGGCATGGTGGCTTATGCCTGTAACCCCATTGCTTTGGAAGGCTGAGATAAGAGGATTGCTTGAGCTTGGGAGATTGAGTGATCCTTATACTGGGCAACATAGACTCCATCTCTATATTTTTTTAATAAATCTCTCAACTTGAAATGAACAGTTGTGTTGAGGAAATTTGATTGTAATATTCTTTGTACAGGATTGTAATATTCTTTGTTTGGAAGAAATTCAAATAGCTGATAACTTTTAGACCATAAAAAAAGCCATTCTAAAAAATTTATTAAGTAATTTATATTAATGTCACATTTTTAAGTACAATTATGGATTATATACTAAAACTAGAATATAACTGGGAAGAAACTTTCAAAAACTAAAATATATGGGGTATATATATATACACACACACACACATTTTTTTTTTTTTTTTTTTTGAGACAGGGTCTCACTTTGGGTTGCCCAGGCTGGAGTGCAGTGGCCCAATCACAACTCACTGCAGCCTTGACAATAAATCAGTTTTAGAATATTTTCATGATTTCAGTCTCTCTCTTGACCTGTGTTAATTTCCGTTGCCACCAACCAGCCCCAGGCAACCACTAACCTGCTTCTGTCTACAGATTTACTTCTGGCCAGCTCATATCAGTGGAATCACATAAATAGTTTTTGTGCAGGTTTTTCACTAGCATGTCCTGAAGTTCCTCCATGTCGTATTTAACGGTTCATTCTTTCATTCCTAAGCAGCTTGCCATGGTGTGAATGTAACACATTTCTGTCTAGGCATTCATCAGCTAATGTGTCCATTTGAAACATTTAGTCTCTTTCCAATTTTTAGTTATTAAAGTATTGTCATGGTTGCTCAATTTGGTAAATTTACCGAGAATCTTTAAATTGTGCCCTTGAAATGGGAAAATTTTATGATTTGTAAAATATACCTCAGTGAAGCTGTCTTTAAAAAGAAAGAGACAGGCTTGGCCGGGCGCGGTGGCTCACGCCTGTAATCCCAACACTTTGGGAGGCCGAGGCGGGCAGATCACGAGGTCAGGAGATTGAGACCATCATGGCTAACGCGGTGAAACCCTGTCTCTACTAAAAGTACAAATAATTAGCCGGGCGTGGTGGTGGGCGCCTATAGTCCCACCTACTCGGGAGGCTGAGGCAGGAGAATGGCATGAACCCAGGAGGTGGAGCTTGCAGTGAGCTGAGATCGTGCCACTGCACTCCAGCCTGGGCGACAGAGAGACACCGTCGCAAAAACATAAAAGAGACGGGTTGGGCATGCTGGCTCATGCCCGTAATGCCAGCGCTTCGGGAGGCCAAGGCAAGAGGATCACTTGACCCCAGGAGTTTGAGGCCAGCATGGGCGCATAGTGAGACCCCATTTCAAAAATAATTATAAAGTTAGTTGGGTGTGGTGGCACATGCCTGTGGTCCCAGCACTAGGGATTTGAGGCTACGGTGAGCTATGATCATGCCACTGCACTCCAGCCTGGGCAACAGAGCAAGATGCTCAAAAAAAGACGTGTGCAATACCACCAGAGCAGTCTTTAGAGGGAAATTTATAACTAAATGCTTGTAACAGAACAAAAGCTGAAAAGTAATGAGCTAGGTGTTTGTTATGTAGAAAGTTAACACATTAAGAGCAAAAATCGAAAGGACAAAACCACAAACTGTTCCTTGAAAAGACAAAACAAAAATTGCAAAAAAAAACAAACATACAGAAGGCACAAATAAAAGCATGATTTTGCAAAATAAAATGTAACAAAAATCAAAAATTGAGGACAGGCTGGGCACAGTGGGTCATGTCTGTAATCCCAGCGCTTTGGGAGGCTGAGGCAAGAGGATGACTTGAGCCCCAAAGTTCAAGGCCAACCTGGGGCAACATGGCAAAACCTCATCTCAAAAAATACCAAAAAATTAGCCAGGCGTGGTGGCACACACTTGTAGTCCCAGCTACTCGGGAGGTTAAGGGGAGAATCACCTAAACCTGTGGAGGGCAAGGCTGCTGTGGAGAGTCATGATCTTGCCACTGCACTCCAGCCGAGGTGAGAGTGAGACCCTGTCTCAAAAACAAAAAAACTGAGGATACTATGAATAGCATTTGCCAGTACGTTTGAAAACAAGAAGTTACAGAAGTAATTTACTAGAATATTTATCAAACTGACTCAAATATAGTCTAAATCTGTCACTATTAAGATGAAATAAGTTGAATCACACATTTACATCTTACAAAGAATACACTAGGTACCAAAGTTTATAGCAGCATTCCATAGCCAAAAAAGGTGGGAACGAGCCAAATTCCATCAACAGATTAATGGATAAACAAATGCGGTGGCTCATGCTTGTAATTCCAGCACTTTGGGAGACCGATGGGTGAATCACTTGAGTTCAGGAGTTCGAGACCAGCCTGGTCAACATGGCGAAACCCCATCTATACTAAAAAGACAAAAATTAGCCAGGTGTGGTGGAACATGCCTGTAATCCCAGCTACTGAGGAGGCTGAGGCAGGAGAAACGCTTGAACCCAGGAGGCAGAGGTTGCAATGAGCGGAGATCACGCCACTGTACTCCGAGGCAGGTGGATCACCTGAAGACAGGAGTTGGAGACCAGCCCGGCCAACATGGTGAAACCCCGTCTCTACCAAAAATACAAAAATTAGCTGGACGTAGTGGTGCACGTCTGTAATCCCAGCTACTTGGGAGACTGAGGCAGGAGAATAGCTTGAATGTGGGAGGCAGAGGTTGCAGTGAGCCAAGATCATGCCATTGCACTCCAGCCTGGGCGACAGAACGAGAGTCTGTCTCCAAAAAAAAAAAAAAAACACACAATTTAGAATCGGCTTGTTATATTTACACACACGGATAAAAGAAATTCTGCTGGGATTTGGGTATTATATTGTATTGAACCTCTATCAGTTTAGGAAGAACAGGTTATTTTACATTATTGAGCCTTCTAGTCCATGGAGATGGTATAAAATACCTCTTTGATCAAATGCTCAATTTCAACGATGTATTATAATATTTGGTATAAATGTCTTTCCATCTAACCATAACATTTGATTTTAAAATGCTGTCATGGGTAATACCTTTCTATTTTCTGATTGTTTAATTGTGATAAATTGAAATAAAAGTGATCTTTTAAAATACTTTGTTTGTTTGTTTTGAGATGGAGCCTCACTCTGTCACCCAGGCTGGAGTGCAATGGCACGATCTCTGCTCACTGCAACCTCCTTTTTTTTTTTTTTTTTGAGACAGAGTCTCACTGTAGCCCATGCTGGAGTGCAGTGGCACAATCTCTGCTCACTGCAACCTCCACTTCCCAGGTTCAAGCGATTCTCCTCTGGAATAGCCAGGATTACAGGCACCCACCACACGCCCAGCTAGTTTTTTGTATTTTTAGTAGAGATGGGGTTTCACCATCTTGGTCAAGCTGGTCTCTAATTCCTGACCTAAGGTTATCCACTCACCTCCACCTCCCAAAGTGCTGGGATTACAGGCCTGAGCCACCGCACCTGGCCAAAATATTTTTTCTATCCAGTAGCTATCCTAAATGCACTTAGTTCTTATATAAGTTGAGTATCCCTTATTCAAAATGCATGGGACCAGAAGTGTTTCAGGTTTAGAATTTGTTCTGATTTTGGAATATTTGCAGATAGATACCTGATTGAACATCCCTATTCCACAAATCTGAAACGCTCCGATGCGCATTTCCTTTGAGCATCAAGTGTACCTGCTCAAAAGGTTTTGGATTTCAGAGTTTTGGATTAGGGATACTCAACCTGTATTTATCAGCAAAATTACTTTGGATTTTTTAAAATTACAAAGTCACATAGTCTGTGAATACAAAGCTTTTTTCTTCTTTTCTAATCTCTATGACTTTTTGTATGTTTCATATTGCTTTGATTAGGACAACTAGTATTTCATGTTAGTGGTAGGGGTTTTTGGAGGTACTTATTCCTTACCACTGTTTCTTATAGGCAGCAGTTTTTGTTGTTGTTGTTTTAATTCTAATCTAATATTCTCTACTTTTTTGTTGTTGTTTTTGTTTTTGAGACAGTCTTGCTCTGCCACCCAGGCTGGAGTGCAGTGGGGGCGATCTCGGCTCACTGCAACCAACCTCCGCTTCCCAGGCTCAAGTGACTCTCATGCCTCAGCCTCCCACATAGCTGGGATTACAGTTGTGCACCACCAAGCCCAGCTATTTTTGTTTTTCTGTTTTGTTTTGTTTTTTGTAGAGACGGGATTTTGCCATGTTGGCCAGGCTGGTCTTGAACACCTGACCTCAAGTGATCTGCCCGCCTCCCAAAGTGCTGGGATTACAGGCGTGAGCCACCACATCCGGCTAATACTTTCTACTTTTCATTTGGGGATATTTAGACTATTTATATTTAATACAATTATTGATATTGTTAGGTTTAAGTCTGTCATCTTGCTATTCATTTTCTATTTGTCCCATTTATTTCCTCTTTTTCTGAATCTTTTGTATTAACTGAATATTTTTTATTCTATGTATCTCTTTTGTGTGGCTTATTAGCTGTACCTTTTTGTTTTGTTCCTATAGTGGCTGCTTTAGGATTTGTGGTATACATCTTTAACTTCATTCCGTCTACCATCAAGTGGCATTACACCACTTCACATAGAGTATCAGAACCTTGTAATATACATTCCTAACTTTGTGCTATTGTCATAAATTTTGGTTTTATAAGCCCCATGCAATATTTCTATTACATTATCATCACTAAAATATCACTTAAAGGGATTTAGTAATAAGAAAAATGTTTATTTACTCTTATAAATCTGTGTTATTTCTAGTGTTCTTCATTGCTTTGTAGTGTTTTGTATTTCCATCTGGTATAATTTTTCTTCTGCCTTAAGACTTTAACATTTTTTGTAGTGCAAGTTTGATAGTGATGAGTTTTTTCAGCTTTTGTATGTCTTTAAAAGTATTTCTTTCATGTTCATTTGGGAAAGATCATTTTACTAGGTATAGGCTGAGCACAGTGGCTCATACCTGTAATCCAAACATCTTGGGAGGCAGAGGCAGGCAGATCACTTGAGGCCAGGAGTTCAAGACGAGCCAGGCCAACATGGTGAAAACCTGTCTCTACTAAAAATATAAAAATTAGCTGGGCATGTTGGCCTGCGCCTGTAATCCCAGCTACTGGGAGGCTGAGGCACAAGAATCAGTTGAACCCAGGAGGCGGAGGTTGCAGTGGACTGAGATCACACCACCGCACCCCAGCCTGGGAAACTCTTGTCTCAAAAAAAAAAAAAAGAAATGTTTTTAAAGATTATTTTACTAGGTATCGAATTCTATCATTACCCATGGAATCACAGCCCCTTAGTCTGCAATTCCACTAATTTAAGTTTGACTGCTGTCACCTTGTGCTTAGGTGCTGGGTTTTTCTCGGGCGCTCCTGCTCCCCATTCAGCAATCCTTGCATGCCTGCATCCGAGGGAGGTCCGTCTCCATGCTCTCACCCCCTCCCCAGCTGGAGACTGCTGCTGTGTATCACTCAGTGCTGGGCTCATGGCAGGAGCAGGTGAGATTCTCTGTTGTCCCAATTCAGCCTCAATCTTGAGCTGGCTGTTTGTGCTTTGGTTTCTTTGGTTTTTTGGGTTTTTTAATCTTTTGAGACGGAGTCTTGCTCTGTCGCCCAGTCTGGAGTGCAGTGGCGCAATCTTGGCTTGCTGCAACCTCTGCCTCCTGGGTTCAAGGGATTCTCCTGCCTCAGCCTCCTGAGTAGCTGGGATGACAGGCACACACCACCATGCCTAGATAATTTTTGTGTTTTTAGTAGAGACAGGGTTTCACCATGTTGGCCAGGCTGGTCACGAACTCCTGAACTTAGGTGATCCGCCTGCCTCAACCTCCCGGAAGTGCTGGGATTACAGGCATGAGCCACCGCACCCAGCCTGTGTCTTTGGTTTTCAAGGTGAGGTTTTCTGAGCACTCTTGCTCCTTCTACCTGTGGCCGCCAGACTTCTCCTTGTGTCGTGGTTGGTGTAGGCTGGGAGTTTTCGGCCCCATTCCTAACAAGAGTAGACTTCTGTTTGATATCTGTATCCACTCTTCCCTCCAAGGTAGAGAATTTTTGCCTCGACTTTCTGCCGGCAGCAATAATCTTTGCCTGAGTCCTGGGAGAAGCAGATGCGTTTTGTTTTGGTTTTGTTTTGTTTTGTCTGCCTCTGTTCCTTTTCCAGAGACAATAGATCTGCCAGTGCCTGGCAGGCCATAGTACTTGCTGTACTTTCCCCAGCAGGTTAAGACCTTGGCTTGGTAGGAGAGAAGGGTCTGCGGAAGCCAGTGGAGTTTTGTGCTTGTTCCCCTACAGCCGCCAGTCACCTCCTTGTTTGCTCTAAGATTGGCTTTCTCTGGTCTCCTGCCCTGTCTCACTCCTCCTGAATACCTACTGAAGGGTGATGAGGAAGAACTTTCTAGAGAATGGGCACTCCGTTTGTGTCTGAAGCCCCCAGCCAGGACTGGCTTCATGGCATGGGACCTGTGCAGGGCCCCGCACTTAGAAGACTTCAGGTTTAGGTTTACTACATTGCTGTTGCCATCTTGAACTTCTTCACTTTTGAGTAAGGGTTCCCACATTTTCATTTTGCACTAAGGCCCACAAATTAAATAGCCCGTCTGGTTCCAAACTGATGCAGTAGCCCACGCGTGACCTTTACAAACATCAAAATCTTAGCTTGTATAGCAGCTGCCTTTTCTCCCATGTTTTGCCAAAGGGAAGACAGTTTCTGTGTCCCGTCTCTCCTTGGAGAGGGTTATCTCTTTTTGGAATTCAGTTTACATAATTGCTTTGCAGCCTCAGCTCACTGTGGGCTCAAAAATGTTATGATTTTGTGTATCATCCAGCTGTTTCTTTTTCTTCTCCTTTTTTTCTTGAGACAAGGTCTCAGTATATTGCTGAGGCTAGTCTTGAACTCCTAGGCTCAAGTGATCCCCCGACCTCAACCTCCCAAGTAGCTGGGACCACAGGCATGCACCATGCACCCAGCTAGATCCAGCTGTTTCTTGTTGCTAGGGTGAGAGCAGCATTCTTTACAGATATCTGTGTCCTAAGTGGAAGTCTAAATAAGCCCTGTGATTTAGAGCTTGTTATTTTTAGAATGTCAATTTCAGCTAGCAGAGCAATTACCTGACTAAAGCCTGTTCCCTCCCTTTAAAGGGAGATTTCACACGTTTTAATTTAAATCTTTCCTTCAGAAAAAGGTCACTTTATTTTCTTTTATCCCCACAACAAAACACCCCTTAGTGTCACTGTCACAATAGAACAACCTAGAATGACTTTATTATTGTCTTGTGATAATAGCTACTGTATAATTAAGCTCAAATGAGCAGAGCTCCCATATCAATCCATGATAGTGAGGAAGAGAGTTTACAAAGTGAAATACAGAGATGAAGAGTAATAAAATGAGGGGAAATTCTCTAAGACCATGTAGGGTGGTGGCCCACGCCTGTTATCTCGGCACTTTGGGAGGCCGAGGCAGGAGGATCACCTGAGTACAGGAGTTGGAGACCAGCCTGGGCAACATAGTGAGACCTGATCTCTACAAAAATAAAAAATAATTAGCTGGGCATGGTAGCACGCACCTGTGGTCAGTCCTCAGATACTCAGGAGGCTGAAGCAGGAGGATCAATTTAGCCCAGGAGGTCGAGGCTCCAGTGAGCCTGGGCAACACAATGAGACCCTATCTCTACAAAAATATTTTAAAATAGTTGGGCATTGGTACTCTGAGGTTTTGTAATTAAAAAAAAAGCTAAAGATAAAAAATGAAAAATAAGTAAAATAAAAATTAGCCAGGCATGGGAGGCAGATCAGCAGCAGTGGAGGGCCCTGGGTGGTGCAACCTACACCATTGTGGGGTTGCTCCCGAGGGCCACACCTCGTGGGGGCGCTGGGGTTGCTGGTAACATCATCGGGAGCACGGTCCCAAGGCCCTTCCCCTCCTGGTCTCAGCCTCCTCCACCTCTCCTGGGCCGTTGGGTTTTGTCGTGTTGGAAACAAGGTCTGAACTGAGGCCAGTTAACTAAGATCAAGGTACAAACTAAGATCAAGGTACAAGGCCTGTTTTGCAAGGAACAGCAATATGCCCCCTTCAAAGATGACCGCTGGCCACAGGACTAAGCTTGGCAATAAGATGTGAGTGGAAGCTCCCCAAGCTCTCTAAAGAGGCCTCCTCTTCTCTGATTCTTAGAGTGTGGACAGGATAGCTGGAATCCTAGCATCCAGTTTTGAATACCAGGTGACAGTGAAGATGAAAGCCATGAACTGAGATAATGTCCCTATAAACTTTTTGTTTGGTTTTTTGTTTTGAGATGGAGTCTCACTCTGTCACCCAGGCTGGAGTGCAGTGGTGCAACGTCAGCTCACTGCAACCTCCACCTCCCGAATTCAAGCGATTCCGGTGTCTCAGCCTCCCAAGTAGCTGGGATTACAGGTGCCAGCCACCATGCCTGACTGTTTGTGTTTGTGTTTTTTTTAGTAGAGATGGGGTTTCCCCATGTTAACCAGCCTGGTCTCAAACTCCCGACCTCAGGTGATCTGCCCGCCTCGGCCTCCCAAAGTGTGGGGATTACAGGTGTGAGTCACCACCCAGCTCCTGTAAGCTTTTACATGAGAGAAATCAACTTATGTTGTGGAGGCTGAGGCAGGAGAATCACTTGAACCCGGGAGGCAGAGGGTGCAGTGAGCTGAGATCGTGCCATTGCACTCCAGCCTGGGCAACAGGGTGAGACTCCAAAAAATAAAAATAAAAATAAATAAATAAATAGCCAGGCGTGATGGCACACACCTGTGGTCCTGTGGCAGGAGAATAGAGAATTAGGATAACGGCGGTTCGGCAGGTGCAGCCAGTTCTGATAAGCAAATGAACAGCAGGTGCAGCCAGCTCCTAGAAACAGGAGAGCGGCAGGTGCAGCATATAGGCCACATCCTCCCTCCCATGATAACAAGCCGCATCAGCCTCTGATTGACTGTGGCTGTCTCCAGTTCAGTGTCTGCTGGGTTGCAGGCCAATCCTTCATGGGGTGCTGCCAATCGGAGGCCTCTCTAGGGCACCGAGGGGTGTTGCTGGGTTCCTCAGACTTGATAAAAATCTTAATTAAGGAGGCTCTTGAGCCGCTTGTTCGAGCTCACTCTCACTCTGAATTGTCTTCAAAAGGTCTGTTTTCCCTAGTCTGTTCTTCTATTGCTTTGCCTTCCCTTGCTTCGTTCTTTCGTTACTTTGTGCGTTTTGTTCAATTCTTTGTTCAGCACGCCGAGAACCTTGACAACTCCCATCAGGTAAAAGTCTCAGCTACTCAGGAGGCTGAGGTGGGAGGATGGCTTGAGCCTGGGGAGGTTGAAGCTGCAGTGAGCTGTGATTGTGCCACTGCACTTCAGCCCAGGTGACAGGCACTGTCTCAAAAAAATAACAAAAACTGAAGTTTTTTTAAAGTCAGAGCTTTCTCATAGAGCACTCGACAAATTTACAAGTCAGCCTCCTTCTAATCTTCAGCCTGCTGATACTTTTCAACATTTAATCATTAAATATTACACAGAAGTAGAGAGAAAAGTATAAAATATACTCATGTACCTGTCCCTTCGATTTTTTGAGATGGAGTCTTAACTTTTGTCTCCCAGGCTGGAATGCAATGGCACGATCTCGTCTCACTGCAACCTCCACCTCCCAATTTCAACCGATTCTCCTGCCTCAGCCTCCCAAGTACCTGGGATTACAGGTGCCCGCCACCATGCCCTGCTAATTTTTGTATTTTTAGTAGAGATGTGGTTTCACCATGTTGGCCAGGCTGGTCTCGAACTCCTGACCTCAGGTGATCCACCCACCTGGGCTTCCCAAAGTGTTGGGACTACAGATGTTAGCTACCATGCCCAGGCAATCCCTTAGCGTTAATATTTACTCATCTGTATCTGCACGTGCTGCCCCAGACGGTGATGATTATTACTGAGACAGGATCTCACTCTGTCACCCAGGCTGGAGCAGAGAGGTGAGATCACGGCTCACTACAACCTCAACTTGTTGGACTCCAGTGATCCTCCTACCTCAGTCTCCAGAGTAGCTGGGACCACAGGTGCAGGCAACCACGCCTGGCTAATTTAAAAAAAAAAAAAAAAAAATTGTAGAGATGGGGTCTCACTATGTTGCTGATACTGTTTGGCTCTGTGTCCCCACCCAAATCTCATCTTGAATTGTAATCCCTGTGTGTGGAGGGAGGGACTGTAATCCCCACATGTGGAGGAAGGTAGGTGATTGGATTATGGGGGCAGTTTCCCGATGCTGTTCTCATGATAGTGAATTCTCACAAGATCTGATGGCTCTATAAGAGGCTCTTTCCCCTTCCCTCCTCACTTTTCTCTCTCCTGCCACCAGTGAAGAAGGACATGTTTGCTGCCCCTTCCGCCATGATTGTAAGTTTCCTGAGGCCTCCCCAGCCCTGCGGAACTGTGAGTCAATGAAACCTTTTTGTAAATTACCCAGCCTTGGGTAGTATCTTTATAGCAGTGTGAAAATGGACTAATACAGTAGCCCAGACTGGTCCCAATCTTCTGGGCTCAAGCGATCCTACTGCCTCAGCCTCCCAAAGTGTTGGGATCACAGGTGTGAGCCATCTTGCCTGGTTTTAATCATATGTTTCTAATTTTTCCGTCTCATTGCAAGAGGGCTACAGTACAAAAAAAAAAGTATAATTAACCAAGAACCTAAAGATCAGTAGTTCCTTTCCCTAAATGCAGAGGAAGAATGCTTCTTTTCTAACTAAGGAAACAAGCATCTCTATTTTTAGCCCTTTAGTTATACATGCAACTGATGTTTGTCCTTTCTGTTGAAGAAAAGTATCTGCATTACCATGTCAAGAAATGGCTTTAATGATTTTTATGTTAGGAACTGGGGAGGAGGGGCAGAGGAGAACCATTATTCCACAAAAGTCATGAATTATTTACTGAAATTTTTGCTGTATAAAAGACCAATTTTTTAGTGATAATCATTTTCTGTACTCAAAATCCTTGAAAATGGATATAGAGGGACAATGGAAAATAGAGCCCATCGTACGAATGACACAATGGATTTTGGGGTCTCCAGGGAAAGGGTGGCAGGGGGGTGAGACACAAAAGACTACACATTGGGTACAGTGTACACTGCTCAGGTGGTAGGTACACCAAAATCTCAGAAACCACCACTAAAGAACTTGGCCGGGCATGGTGGCTGTAATTCCAGCGCTTTAGGAGGCTAAGGCAAGTGGATCACCTGAGGTGAGGAGTTCAAGACCAGCCTGACCAATATGGTGAAACCCCATCTCTACTAAAAATACAAAAATTAGCTGGGTGTGGTGGCCAGTGCCTGTAATCCCAGCTACTTGGGAGGCTAAGACAGGAGAATTGCTTGAACCCAGGAAGCGGAGGTTGCAGTGAGCTGAGATCCTGCCACTGCACTCTAGCCTGGTGACAGAGTGAGACTCCATCTCAAGTAAATGTCATTCCATTCCTAAGGGCCTTTTCATATTGTTGGGGAAAATGCCCTGAATACTTCCTATAATAGTTATCTATTGCCACATAACACATTTTCCCAAAACATAACAGCTTAAAGAGAAACTGCCTTTGCAAAATTAAGACAGTAAGAGAAATCTGACATAGTTGACTTCATCTTGCTTGTAACCTCCAAGCTGTCCTTGGTCATTCCTGGCATAGGCCAAGTTAATCTTGGGAGGAGTTTAGTTTATTTAAGCAAGGATGATGCTAGCCCTTCCCAAAACTAAACAGCCTTCGTAAAACTAATGAACAGGCCACAAGGTTAGGATTATGAAAGCGGCCTGAATTCTGATAATATGGAGTTATTAAATGATAACCAGCCATTATTCTGAGGTCACAAGATTTGCAACCTCCACAGTTGCCCCTGTAAGTAACATCACTATTGTAGAACCTAAGATTGGTCTTCTGGGACGTTTTTGCAGACTTTTGCATTCGGGCAACTGACTGACCACACCTGGGCTTGCAACTTGTGACTCAACAGGTCCTGTGGCCCTACCCAGAGGGGGACTCAGCCCCCAGGACCGTTTTCCACACCCCTATGATTCCATCCCCAACCAATCAACATTCCCTGTTTCCTAGCCCTCTGCCCACCAAACTATCCTTGAAAAACTCTAACCTATGAGCCTTCAGGGAGACTGACTCGAGTACTAACTCCCTCTTTTGCGTGGTTGGCCTCATATCAGTTACACTCTCTTTGCTGCAATGCCGTGGCCTCAGTGATTTGACTTTTGTTTGTGCAGAGGGTGGGAGAAAGCCACTGGGCAATTACGAAACATCATTCATTATCTCCTGTAGTTTCTGTGAGTCTGGGCTCCAGGAGCAGCTCAGCTGAATGGTTCTGGTTCAAGGTCTGTCATGAGGTTGCAGTCTCTAAAGATACAACTGGGGCTGCAGGGTTCACTCCCAGCTAGCTCGTGGAGCTACTGGCAATGAGGCTCCAGTTCCTTGGCATGTGGTCCTCCCCAGTGCACTAACATGGTTTCAGCCAGAGCAAGTGATTAGACCAAAGACAGGAATAGAGAACCAAAAGAAGTGCAGTCCTTGATCATCTCACCTAGGAAGAGACATACCATGACTTCTGGTTAATTCTGTTGTTGTTTGTTTTTGTGACAGAGCCTTGCTCTGTCACCAGGCTGGAGTGCAGCGGTGCGATCTTGGCTCACTGCAACCTCTGACTCCTTGGTTCTCCTGCCTCAGCCTCCCAAGTAGCTGAGACTACAGGCGTGCACCGCCATGCCTAGCTAATTTTTGTATTTTTAGTAGAGATGGGGTTTCACCATATTGGCCAGAATGGTCTTGATCTCTTGACCTCTTGATCCACTCACCTTGGCCTCCCAAAGTGCTGGAATTACAGGCGTGAGCCACCGTGCCTAGCCAATTCTATTGGTCTTAAAGATTTATCTCAAATATTTATCTTGGCACACTGCGGGAAGGGATGACGGCATAAGGTCTGAATATCAGGAGAGAGAGATTGCTGGGGTCTATCTTGGAGGCTGGCTCCCACTCTGCTCTCTAGCCCCTGTAAATCCACAGTCCTCCCATATGTAAGTACATTCACCCCTTCCAAGGAACAAGACAGTCCCATCAGCTCACAGCATCAGCTCAGAGTTCATCTTATCTGTGTTAGGTGCAGGGGCAGATGATGACCCTAGGCTGTTCTCAGGTACAGCTCTAAGACAGTTCTTCCTGATCTGCAAGGCTGAGAACTAGATAAGTTATCACACTCCCAACACCCAGCATGCAGTGGTGGGACAGTTACATGATGCCCAGACGCTCCTGTTCAGAAAGGCTGCAAATGAAAGGCACACACACTGCTGGTCCATAGGCAGTTCTGAAATCCAGCTGGGCGAGCACTGAAACCCAGTGCTACTCCTGCCAGGAAATGACTTTCCAGACTGTTGACTCTGCCCTGGGAGACTTAATTTCATCTTAGGAGTCAGGCTTTTACATGAAAGGGGGTGTGGATTTACAGCAAAGCATTTTTCTCACCTTGTTTCCTGCCTGTAGAATCTTGGAAATCTCACGGCCGGTGTTTTTTTTTTTGTTTTGTTTTTTTGTTTTTTTTTTACTTTGTCTCTTTCAGTTCAAGTTGACCAAGTTACTGCTGATGTCATTATTTTTTTAAACTTTGTCTCCTGTGAATCATATTGAGGCATCACCTTTTGATTTTTCTTTTTTATTTTACAGACAAGGTCTGGTTCTGTTGCCCAGGCTGGAGTGCGGTGGCATGGTCTTCGCTTACTGCAGCCTCAATCTCTGAGCTCCAGCAAAACTCCCACCTTAGCTTCCCGAGCAGCTGGGACTACAGGCACATGCCATTGTGCCAGGCTAATAATTTTCTGCAGAAATGGGGTCTTACCATCCTGCCTATGCTGGTCTCGAACTCCTGCACTCAAGCGATCCTCCCACTTCGGCCTCACAAAGTGTCAGGATTACAGGCGTGAGCCACTGTGCCTGGCCCACCTTCGTCTTTTCTCCAGTTTTAACAAAGGATTTTATAGTTATACCCTCACTTTAATCTTTAAACCATATTTTCTTGAGTGTTCTGAATTTAATCTTTGCTCTGAAGCCACTTTTAAATGTTAGTGTAATCATTTGCCACCTGGAGAAGCTGTGAATCTTCTAAACCAGTGAGCACTGGTTTCTTTTTCAACAGTTCTTTCTTTAGCTTATTTCATTCCTGTCTTATTTTATTACAAGTGGCAGGAAGAAACCAATGGCATTTTCACTGTAGTTGGAAACAGACTTAGCTAGATCACTCACTCCTTAGCTGTATTTTCCACTTTCCACACAACTGCAGGTGATAGCGTTGCTGAACTTACTGCCTCTAACCAGGACTTCCCTTTCTCCAGTGCCCAGGAATACTCCCAGGTTCAAGCAATTCTCTTGCCTCAGCTTCCCAAGTAGCTGGGACTACAGGAAACTGCCACCACACCCAGCTAATTTTTGTATTTTTAGTAGAGATGGGGTTTTGCCATGTTGGCCAGACTGGTCTCAAACTCCTGGCCTCAGGTGATTTATCTGCCTTGGCCTCCCAAAGTGCTGGGATTACAGGCATGAGTCACCATGCCTAAACAAAAAAAATATTTTTTAGAGATAGGGGTGTTGCTATGTTGCCCAGTCTGTCCTCAAATTCCTGGACCCAAGCAATCCTCCTGTGTTAGCCCTCCTGAGTAGTGGGGACTACAGGTATGCACCACCATGCCTGCCTCCAACTGTGAGGCATTTATCCAGTTTCAAAGCACTGTGGGCTTTCAGCAGCACTCTCCTCAAAGTCCACTGCCTGATTCCAAAGGCACTCCTGCATTGAAGGGTTTTGTTATGGTAGCACCTTGCTAACAGATACACAAATCTGTGTTATATATTGCTCCATACATTACAAATGAACTCAAAACTTAGCTGCCTCACAAATCCTGAGATCTCAGAATCTGGGAGCATCCTAGTCCGGTGGTTCCGGCTTGAGGCTTGCATGCAGTTGTACTCAAGCTGTTGGCCAGAGTGACCAGCTCTGAAGACTTGGCTGGGACCTGAGGGCCACCTCTAAGCTTTCTCTCATTGCTGTGGGCAGGAAGCTTCAGTTCCTTGCTGTGTGGGCCTCTCCATGGGGTCACTCACAACAGGACTTCTTCCCCTCCCCCCAGAGCGAGGGACCCAAGAGAGACCACCAGGACAGCCATGGTCTATTATAATCTAATCTCAGAAGTGATGTGCTACCACTTTTTTTTTTTTTGAGACTCAAGTGATCCTCCCACCTCAGCCTCCCTAGTAGGTGGGACTACAGGCACGTGCCACCATGCCTGGCTAATTTTTGTATTTTGTATTCTTTGTAGAGACAGGGCTTCACCATGTTGCCCAGGCTGGTCTTGAACTCCTGGGCTCAAGCAATCTGCCCATCTTGCCCTCCCAAAGTGCTGGGATTATAGGCATGAGCCACTGCGCCTGGCCTCATTTTGTTCAATGTGAGGTATTCTAGAACCAACCTGCCCTCCCACCCCAAATTTAAGGTTGAGACAACTTACTATTTATTTTCAAAGAAGTATTAAGTATCTAACATACAGTAGGTACTTCTGAGGGCAAAAAAACACAGTCCTTGCCTTTGAGAAAGTGCCTATTTGAGAAAACAAAACACAGCTATAATACAGTGTGACAAATTCTACAGAAGGGGATAAAGGGAATGCCCAAGAGAGCCAGATAAGCAGATTTTTTTTTTTTCAGATGGAGTCTCGATTTGTCACCACGCTGGAGTACAGTGGTGCGATCTAGGCTCGATGCAACCTCCGCCTCCTGGGTTTAAGCTATTCTCCTGCCTCAGCGTCCTGAGTAGCTGGGATTACAGGTGCACAACACCACTCTCAGCTAATTTTTTTTTTTTTTTTTTTGAGACGGAGTCTTGCTCTGTCACCCAGGCTGGAGTACAGTGGCATGATCTCAGCTCACTGCAAGCTCCACCTCCCAGGTTCATGCTATTCTCCTGCCTCAGCCTCCCGAGTAGCTGGGACTACAGGCACCCGCCACCACACTCAGCTAATTTTTTGTATTTTTAGTAGAGACGGGGTTTCACCGTGTTAGCCAGGATGCTCTCCAGCTCCTGACCTCATGATCCGCCCGCCTTGGCCTCCCAAAGTGCTGGGATTACAGGCGTGAGCCACCGCGCCCGGCCAATTTTTGTACTTTTAGTAGAGATGGGGTTTTACCATGTTGGTCAGGCTGGTCTTCAACTCTTTTTTTTTTTTTTGAGACACAGTCTCACTCTGTCACCCAGTCTGGAGTGCAGTGCCATGATCTAAGCTCAGTGAAACATCTGCTGGCCAGATTCAAGCAATTCTCCTGCCTCAGCCTCCTAAGTACCTGGGAATTACAGGCACCTGCCACTTTACCTGGCTAAATTTTGTATTTTTAGTAGAGATGGGGTTTCACCATCTTGGCCAGGCTGGTGTTGAACTCCTGACCTCATGATGCACCTGCCTTGGCCTCCCAAAGTGCTGGGATAATGGGCGTGAGCCACTGTGCCTAGCCTGGTCTCGATCTCTTGACTTCATGATCCGCCCGCCTCAGCCTCTCAAAGTACTGGGATTATAGGCATGAGCCACTACACCAGGCCTGAGCAGACTTTTAAAACAGAGCATGAGACAAGAAAAAAGGAGTGAGTAGAACAAAGTTAAAAGCCTTTTATAACCACACTTGGAGTCTGAACAGTGCATGACTTTATCATTATAACCTTAGAAGCAGGAGAGAGAAATGATCAGATACATTTTTTAAAATTCACCTATATTTTAATGCTTTCATAGTTTTATTTTTAAAAATACTGATTCATTTGGAACTTTGTAAATATAACATTTAATACAAGTCAAAATTATATAAATCGCAAACATCAGTTAACTGTAATGCATACCCATCAGAAAGAACTTTAAAGCCTCCAAGAGCTTTGAAGCTTCTTCCAAGTTTTCAATTTCACAGAAATACAGCAGAATAAACACTCCTGCTTATAAGACTTTGAAGAATTTGACTGAATCATGAAATACTGTGTGGTAAGATGGATTGAAGAGGCAGAAAGCAAAGTTCTATGGGTTTGTTTTCTAACACTGAGAAATCATGTCAGCTGGGAAAAAATAGCAATTACAGAGTGCCTTACTGCATACATTTTTACCTCGTTCTCATTTGGTACGCTGTAAAATGGCACAGTCCACAGATTATTATATGCAGAAAGCAATCCTTTTCTAATCCTATTCCCATGGATATCAATGTTCAATGTTTACTGCCATGAGCTCAATCAAGGTATGGTGTGGTTTTAATGTGAAGCCTTTATTGTGCCAGGAGGTGATGGCATAGCTGACTTCAAGCAGAACAGGGAGCATGTAGAGACTGGGTTTCGCCACGTTACCCAGGCTGGTCTCAAACTTCTTTCCTAGTTGGTCTGCTCCTTCTCTTCCAGGATGAGCACAGTGTCCACAGTTATTCCTACGTCCTCCAGCGACTGGCCCCCCTCCACTGCCAGAGGCCGTCTGGGAAAGGAAGTAGAAAGGCTGTATAGAGATGTGTGGTACCCAATTCTCATCATCCAGTCAAGTAAGACCTAGAAGATAAAAAGCTTGGCTTAGTCATTATCAAATACTTTATACACCATGTCCCTTTAGACCACCATAACATTTTATAATTTTGTCAGTGTAAAATCACATCCCTAGGAGTCATGAGACAGAATTTTCATACCTTTCAAAGAAACTTTCTAGAGCTTAAAGGAAAATAGCTTGCCATGAGTTTTGAGATAGGAATATTCTTTTTTTTTTTTTTTTGACATGGGAGT
This sequence comes from Macaca thibetana thibetana, assembly GCF_024542745.1. Classification (NCBI taxonomy): domain Eukaryota; kingdom Metazoa; phylum Chordata; class Mammalia; order Primates; family Cercopithecidae; genus Macaca; species Macaca thibetana. Next base: position 112,733,868 of record NC_065585.1, read on the forward strand.
CTTGCTCTGTCACCCAGGCTAGAGTGCAATGGCACAATCTCGGCTCACTGAAACCTCCACCTCCTGGGTTTAAGCAATTCTCCTGCCTCAGCCTCCAGAGTAGCATGGATTATACAGGCACCTGGCACCATGCCCGGCTAATTTTTGTATTTTTGGTAGAGATGGGGTTCCACCATGTTGGCCAGGCTGGTCTTGAACTCCTGACCTCAAGTGATCTGCCTGCCTGCGCCTCCTGAAGTGCTGAGATTACGGCCATAAGCCACTGTGCCCAGCCAAAAATTAGCCAGGCGTGGTGGCGGGCACCTGTAATCCCAGGCCCTCAGGAGGCTGGGGAGGGAGAATAATTTGAACCCAGGAGGCGAAGGTTGCAGTGAGCTGAGATCTTGCCACTGCACTCCAGCCTGGGTGACAGAGCAAGACTCTGTCTCAAAACTATATATATATATATACACACACACACACACACACACACACACACACACACACACACACGTATGTATACATTTTTTTCCAAACATATAATGGCACAGAAGTTTGAGACCAGCCTGGGTAACATGGCGAAACCCAGTCTCTACAAAAAATACAAAAATTAGCCAGGTCCGGTGGTGCGTGCCTATAATCCCAGCTACTCAGGAGGCTGAGGTGCAAGGACCACCTGAGCCCGGGAAGGTCAAGGTTTCAGTGAGCTGTGATTGTACCACTGTGCTTCAGCTTTGGTGACAGAGTGAGAACCAATCTCACAAAAATAAATAAAAACAATTGTAAATTATCTGTCAGGAACACTGATCCTATTTACATTCACATTAACAAGTTATGATGGCCAGACACAGTGGCTCACACCTGTAATCCCAGCACTTTGGAAGGACGAGGCAGGAGAATCATTCGAGCCCAGGAGTTCAAGATTGACCTGGTCAGCATAGTGAGACCCTGTTCTATTTTTAAAATATAAAAAATATTAAAGGTTTTCTGTTTTGTTGTTTTCTGAGACAGTCTTGCTCTGTCTCCCAGACTGGAGTGCAGTGGTACAATCTCGGGTCACTGCAACCTCCGCCTCCCGGGTTCAAGCAATTTTCCTGCCTCAGCCTCCTGAGTAGCTGGGACTACAGGCGCCCACCACCATGCCTGGCTAATTTTTGTATTTTTAGTAGAAACAAGGTTTCACCATGTTGGCAAGGATGGTCTCAATCTCTTGACCTCGTGATCTGCTTGCCTAAGCCTCCCAAAGTGTTGGGATTACAGGTGTGAACCATAGTACCCAGCCAAAAAACTATTAAAGTTTTAAGAATCCCTGTTTTCCAATCTGGGTACTATTTCTTTTTAATCTCTGACAGTCCAGTTAGGTAGAAAATACAGTTTCATTTTATTTGTACGTCATTGATTCTGTGTGAGGCCAAACATTTTTTTCATATATTTATCTGTCACTGAGTCTTCTTTAGGAAACATGATATTCAAATGTTTCTTTCCCTGTCAGTCTACTGAGGTGTTTATCTTTTCTTTGATTTAAGCTCCTTATAAAAAATGACTGTCACACATAAATAGTAAAATGGGCTGGTTGTGGTGGCTCACGCCTATAATCCCAACACTTGGGGAGGCCAAGGTGGGCGGATCACTTGAGCCCAGGAGTTTAAGACCAGCCTGGCCAACATGGCAAAACCCCGTCTCTACTAAAAATACAAAAATTAGCCAGGAACAGTGGTATGTGCCTCTGGTCCCAGCTACTTAGGAGGCTGAGGCACAAGAATTGCTTGAGGCCGGGAGATGGCGGTTGCAGTGAGCTGTGATCGCACCACTCCATTCCAGCCTGGGTGACAGGGCAAGATTCTGTCTCCAAAAAAAAAAAAAAAAAAAAAAAAAAAAAAAAAAACTAAACTTTATGAATAGTTTCTTTACGGAATTTTTAATTTTTTTTTTTGAGCAATCTCAGCTCACTGCAAGCTCCGCCTCCCGGGTTCACACCATTCTCCTGCCTCAGCCTCCCGAGTAGCTAGGACTACAGGTGCCCGCCACCTCGCCTGGCTAATTTTTTTGTATTTTTAGTAGAGACGAGGTTTCACCATGTTAGGATGATCTTCATCTCCTGACCTCATGATCCGCCCGCCTTGGCCTCCCAAAGTGCTGGGATTACAGGCGTGAGCCACCGCACCTGGCCGGATTTTTTATGTAGTCAAATCCAGTATTTTCCATTACGGTTTATAGCATTCTTGTCATTGAAGGTTAAATACAACAAACAGGACAGAAAATTATTTACATATATTTTTAATGCACACATAATTTTATGTTTAAATGTAATTAGAGATGGAAATATACCAAAATGTTAGTAACTGGTTTTGGCATGAGACTACAGATCAAATTTTTTTCACTCTATTTTTCCATATTTTCCAAATTATCACTAACAACCACAGTATTCTTTTTTATTATTTATTATTTTTGAGACAGAATTTTGCTCTGTCACCCAGGCTGGAGTGCGGTGGCACGATCTCGGCTCATTAAAACCTCTGCCTCCCAGGTTCGAGTGATTCTCCTGCCTCAGCCTCCCAAGTAGTGGGGATTACAGGAGTCCGCCACCATGCTCGGTTAATTTTCATATTTTTAGTAGAGATGGGGTTTCACCATGTTGGCCAGGCTGGTCTCAAACTCCTGACCTCAAGTGATCTGCCCACCTTGGCCTCCCAAAGTGTTGGGATTATAGACGTGAGCCACTGCACCCAGCCCACAGTACTGTTTTTAAAAGAAAAAAAAGTCTAAAGTTAATAGTGGCTACTTCCTAAGGATTTAAAACATCTTGCCCATCAAATTATGAAAATGTAATGAAAGCAAACAACAAAGGAAAAATACACCAAAGGGAAAGAATAAGTAAAATGTGAATGCAGAGATCACAATTCAGAGACATCCGGCATGCATGCCTAGTTAGCCAAATTTCTGCATTGTGGAGTACCTGGAAATGTCCTTTATCCATACCTGATGGGAGGTGCAGGATGACAATGTGATCACACCTTCCCAAAGGCATGTGAATAAACTACTGCCAAATTCAACAAAGATATTTCTCAAAATGCGAATTCCTTCACTTACCTGTGAGCTGCAGGACTTCAAAAACCTTCTCCTCAGGACATTCCCACTGGGACATCGGAGAGCAACAGTAACTACCTGAGGAAGAAAGATTCACATAAGAACTCCGATCCATTGCTCTTTGCAATCCCTTTCATTCTATAAAACAGCTAAGCAGCTAAAAAGGACTTAGATGCTGCTTTGCTAATTATTAAAAGACATAGGTAGGGCATGGTGGTGGCTCACGCCTATAATCCCAGGACTTTGGGAGGCTGAGACAGGCGGACCACTTGAGGCCCGGAGTTTGAGACACCCCCCTGCCACAAAAAATAGAGAAATTAGCTAGACGTGGTGGTGCACTCCTCTAGTCCCAGCTACTTGGGAGGTTGAAGTGGGAGAATTGCCTGAGCCCAGGGAATCTGAGACAGCAGTTAGCTGTGATCATGCCACTACACCCCAGCCTGGATGACAGAGCAAGACTGTTTTTTTAAAAAAAAAAAAAAAAAGACATTATAAAATGAGAAGATGACAAATTAGTGTTTATTTTTCAACTGTCAAGAAACCCTTTATGACTAACATGATCATTAACTGTGCTGGGAGTTATGTGGGTATCATATTATGTATAAGTGGTGGTTTTAGAGCAGCACCCCTCCCTCTCAGGAAAGCTATGTTAGAAAATATTTCCAACAGGCCAGGTGCAGTGGCTCAGGCTGTAATCCCAGCACTCTGGGAGGCCGAGGTGGGCAGATCACTTGAGGTCAGGAGTTCGAGACCAGCCTGGCCAACATGGTGAAACCCCATCTCTCCTAAAAATACAAATATTAGCCAGGCATTGTGGCACACACCTGTGGTCCTAGCTACTCAGGAGGCTGAGGCAGGAGAATGGCTTGAACCCGGGAAGCAGAGGTTTCAGTGAGCCAAGATCGTGCCATTGCACTCCAGCTTGAGCAACACAGTGAGACTTGGTCTCAAAAAAAAAAAAAGCTTTCCCATCAGGCACAGTGACTCACACCTATAATCCCACCACCTGGGGAGGCCAAGGTGAGAGGATCACCTGAGACCAGGAGTTGGACCAGCCTGAGAAACACAGTGAGACCCAATCTTTACCAAAAAAAAATTTTTTTTTTTTTTTTTTTTGAGACGGAGTCTCGCTCTGACACCCAGGCTGGAGTGCAAGTGGCCGGATCTCGGCTCACTGCAAGCTCCGCCTCCCGGGTTTACGCCATTCTCCTGCCTCAGCCTCCCGAGTAGCTGGGACTACAGGCGCCCACCACCTCGCCCGGCTAGTTTTTTGTATTTTTTAGTAGAGACGGGGTTTCACCGGGTTAGCCAGGATGGTCTCGATCTCCTGACCTCGTGATCCGCCCGTCTCGGCCTCCCAAAGTGCTGGGATTACAGGCTTGAGCCACCGCGCCCGGCCCAAAAAAAATTTTTTTAATTTAAAAATTAGCCAGGCCTGGTGGCATGTGCCTGCAGTCCTAGTTACTTGGGACGCTAAGGTAGGAGGATTACTTGAGCCTGAGAGGTTGAAAATGCAGTGAGCTATGATCATGCCACTGCACTCCAGCCTATGAGACAGAGCAAAAGCCTGTCTCAAAAAAAAAAAAAAAAAAAAAAAAAAAAAAAGGTTTCCAAGGAGTATAGCTGTTGCCAAGCCCCAAGAAGTGGCTTCTCCTGGATTTACTGCCCAAATGACTTAATGGCTTTCAAGACAGGTGTGTGCTCCCCATACATGAGGAAGTGTCTATAAGTAGGGTGGCCAGTGACAGGAGGGCACCACGGACTATGACTCAGCAACTGGGAAGAAGGCAGCTTGACACAGCTGGGGATCAGTCCTAGCCCAGCCCCCAACGGCAAACCACTCCTAAATTAAAACAGCTTACAACGTAGTTGCCCTCTTCATTTTCTCCTTTGAAAAGGAGAACTGCAATTTGAAGTCATTTGCCTAGTTTTTTTCCTTTTTGTAGTGACAGGGTCTCACTATGTTGCCCAGGCTGGTCTTGAATTCCTAAGCTGAAGTAATCCTCCCCTCTTGGCCTCCCAAAGTGCTGGGACATATGCCTATTTTGATTCTGCTTCAGTAAGCCATGCATTATCTGACCTAAACTTCTGGAAAAGCCCACGTGTATCCTATGCCTGAGGCAGTGGGTGGGTGTAATCCTACCACTTTGGGAGGTCAAGACAGGCAGATCACCTGAGGTCAGGAGTTCCAGGCCAGCCTGGCCAAATTGGTAAAACCCCGTCTCTACTAAAAATACAAAAACTAGCCCGGTGTGGTGGCAGTTACTTGGGAGGCTGAGGCAGGGGAATCGCTTGAACTCGGGAAGCGGAGGTTGCAGTGAATTGAGATCATGTCATTGCACTCCAGCCTGAGTGACAAGAGCGAGACTTCATCTCAAAAAAAAACTCAGCACACAGCAGGCTTGCAAAATAGGACTCATGCTGAGGAATTTGATACTACACTGCATTCCAAATAAGACTGACTAACTAGGAGGCGGAGGCAGGTGGATCACTTGAGCCCAGGAGTTCAAGGCCAGCCTAGGCAACATAGTGAGACCCTGTCTCTATGTTCTAAAAAAGACCTAGTTACGGTATAATCACGTGAACACTTACGCTATCATATCTTTCTAAACCCAAGCTTAGATAAGACATATTAAATGGATGTTAAGCAAAGAAAATAGAAAATAAGTTTACTTTTCAAGGAGAATAACAGACTTACTTCTTCTGCTGTTTGAGAAGGTTCTTCAGGTAAATCAGGAATCTAAAGAAAAGGATTGGTAAGAGGAATGTAAACATTTTCAAGAAGCAAACAAAAGTGTCAGCGAGAAGAGTTCCTCTCAATACAGGGTTTAGACACACATCTAAGCTTACTTAAATCTTTATACATCTATAAAAAGTTTATAATGCAAATAGCTCAATTAATAAACATTTTTGGGCAAGTGTGCTAAAATTAATCATAAAAATAGGATTTGAGATAATAGCTCCCAAGCTATACATATTTAAAGGATTTTGCTTCTATTATGTTCCAAAATATTACTAATATATAAAAATGTACTATTTTTTTAAAAACAGCCAGATACAGTGGCTCATGTCTGGAATCCCAGCAACTCAGGAGGCTGAGGCAGGAGGATCACTTGAGCTCAGAAGTTCAAGGCTAACCATTGCAACAAAGCAAGACTGTCACTTAAAAAAAAAACACACAAAAAACATGATGTGTATGCATATACACATACATTTACATAAAAACAGGATAAATATTAACATGAATCAGCCAGGCACAATGGCTCACGCCTGTGATCCCAACACATTGGGAAGCCGAGGCAGATGGATCACTTGAGGTCAAGAGTTCATGATCAGCGTAGCGAACATGGTGAAACCCCATCTCTACAAAAATACAGAAATTATCCAGGCATGATGGCAGGTGCCCATAATCCCAGCTACTCAGGAGGCTGAGGCAGGAAAATCACTTGGAACCCAGGAAGCAGAGGTTGCAATGAGCTGAGGTTGTGTCACTGCATTCCGGCCTGGGTGACAGAGCAAGCCTCCGTCTTTAAAAAAAAAAAAAAAAAAATTAGACCCCAAAATTATTTTGCTTCAAACATATACACATTTTATTTTATTTTATTTACTTATTTTTTTTCTGAGATGGAGTCTCGCCCTGTCGCCCAGGCTGGAGTGCAGTGGCGCGAACTCAGCTCACTGCAAGCTTCACCTCCCGGGTTCACACCATTCTCCTGTCTCAGCCTCCCAAGTAGCTGGGACTACAGGCGCCCCACACCATGCCAGGCTTATTCTTTGTATTTTTTAGTAGAGACGGGGTTTCACCGAGTTAGCCAGGATGGTCTTGATCTCCTAACTTTGTGATCCACCCGCCTCAGCCTCCCAAAGTGCTGGGATTACAGGTGTGAGCCACCACGCCTGGCCCATATACAAATTTTAACATGAATATGCACTTATTGTCACTCACACTCCCAGGTGACTGACAGAAACCATTTACTTTGGTTGCTTCTGTCATTTACTCATGTTTCCCTATTTCCATTAATCTATTAAGAATCCAGATATTGGGTTGGGTGTGGTGGCTCACGCCTGTAATCCCAGCACTTTCGGGGGCTGAGGCAGGCAGATCACCTGAGGTCGGGAGTTCAAGACCAGCCTGGTCAACATGATGATACCCCCATCTCTACTAAAAATACAAAAATTAGCCAGGAGTGCTGGCGCATGCCTGTAATCCTAGCTACTTAGGAAGTTGAGGCACGAGAATCTCTTGAACCCAGGAGGCAGAGACTGCAGTGAGCCATGACTGCGCCACTGCACTCCAGCCTGGGTGACAGAGTGAGGCCCTGTCTCAAAAAAATAAAAATAAAACAATCCAGATATTTAGACCATTTTCTTTCATTAAAACATTTGTTACCAATGACTTCATCTCCAGGAACTCTCTTTATTGATTAATACCACAGAATATATTTTATAACATGTAATCTAACCTTACTTGCATTTACTAAATAACTCATTTGTTTTCCTTTGGTATCAAAAGCATATGTGACTGCCAAGTAAAATCTGCCATCAGCAATAAGATAGTGTTATTAACAAAACACAAACATGAGTTTTTAGTCAGTCCGTTTAGTTCATATTGACCTTTTTCAAATGTCAGTGATAGTTCAATAATCTGATTCCTCTGCTTAATCTCCACTATGGGACCAGGAAATCTCAGATTGAGAAGCAGTATCTTAGAAACTATTTTCAGGGAATAGACAGCCTCCCAGCTTTCCCTAAGGGCCGGTAAAAACAGATTTCTTATTTCCAATCTTTCCCCGCTCCAATCGGAATTACGTTAGGGATTGAAGATTTGAATGAAAAACATGTATAATAAACCTGGGCACTAACCCAAAGTGACTGATTGCTAATCTATTCCCTAGAAGGGCCGATAAGGAAAATTATACACTCATGTTAATGACAGCTATTAGCCACTCACAAGACAGGGCTTGATAATGTCTTAAGTCAACAGGAACGCTTCCCTTCGTAAGCATTATATTTTTCATTTTTACATAATCAAATTCCTTAAAAAGAATTGAGTATTTTTGGCCGGGCACAGTGGCTCACACCTGTAATCCCAGCACTTTGGGAGGCCAAGGTGGGAGGATCATGAGGTCAGGAGATGGAGACCATCCTGGCTAACACGGTGAAACCCCGTCTCTACTAAAAATACAAAAAAATTAGCCTGGTGTAGTGGCAGGTGCCTGTAGTCCCAGCTACTCAGGAGGCTGAGGCAGGAGAATGGTGTGAACCCAGGAGGCGGAGCTTGCAGTGAGCTGAGATCTCGCCACTGCACTCCAGTCTGGGCAACAGAGCGAGACTCCGTCTCAAAAAAAAAAAAAAAAAAAAAAAAATTGAGTATTTTTTTTTTTCTGAGACACAGTCTCACTCTATCGCCCAGGCTGGAGTGCAGTGGTGTGATCTAGGCTCACTGCAACCTCCCCTCCCCCGGGTTCAAGAGAGTCTCCTGCTTCAGCCTCCCAAGTAGCTGGGATTACAGGTGCCTGCCACTAATTTTTGTATTTTTAGTAGAGACGGGGTTTTACCATCTTGGCCAGGCTGGTCTTGAACTCGTGACCTTGTGATCCACCCACATCGGCCTCCCAAACTGCTGGGATTACAGGCATGAGCCACCACGCCCAGCCCTTTTTTTTTTTGAGACCGAGTTTCACTATTGTCATCCAGGCTGGAGTGCAATGGTGCAATCTTGGCTCACTGCAACCTCCACCTCCTGGGTTCAAGCAATTCTCCTGTCTCGGCCTCCTCAGTAGCTGGGATTACAGGCGCCTGCTACCACGCCCAGCTAATATTTTTGTATTTTTAGTAGAGATGGGGTTTTACCATGTTGGCCAGGCTGATCTTGAACTCCTGACCTCAGCTGATCTGCCTGCCTTGGCATCCCAAAGTGCTGGGATTACAGGCGTAAAGCCACCATGTCCGGTCAATAATTGAGTATTTTCTAAACCTATTAGCATTTGTCTTTATTGCTTCCAAGTTGGATTCAGAGCATTAATATTAATATTGAACAAGGAAAAATCTTTTTTTTTTTTTTTAAATAGAGATGGGGTTTCACCATGTTGGCCAGGCTGGGCTCAAACTCCTGGCCTCAACCCTCCCAAAGTGTTGGGATTACAGGTATCAGCCACGGCGCCCAGCCTATTATTAATAAAGGTGATCACTTTGTAAGGTAGTGGGAAGACACCATCTGGATAAAAGGCCAGTCCTGATCTTCACCCAGTACACCACCTCACCCAGAGTTTGATCCTCCTACTGCACACAAACACAATTCAATGACAGGCATGAAGTACTTTACCTCCTTGCATGTGGGCTGTACAGCAGGAGATGGAAATTCAGTTAAAGGTTTAGGCAAGTTCTGGCTCTTTGCTGCTTCTCTATTTGATGTTTCAAAAGATGTCTGACTTGTACCTTCATCACCCTGGTCAAACACAACAGACGGTTTCTAAAGAGATGTTTTCTATCAACTTTATTATATTCACAATTGTTTTTCCTTTTTCTTTTTTTTTACCCTGATGGCATGTCAGCAGAAAAATATTAGCAAGCCATTATGAGACCCAAAAAATTAAAGCATTATCTCCGTCAACAAGAAAACACGAGGCTTTAGCAGGGTGCTGTGGCTCACACCTGTAATCCCAGCACTTTGAGAGACTGAGGAAGGCAGATCACCTGAAGTCAGGAGTCCAAGACCAGCCTGGCTAACACAGTGAAACGCTGTCTCTACTAAAAGAATACAGAAATTGGCTGGGTGCAGTGGCTCATACCTGTAATCCCAGAATTTCAGGACGCCGAGGTGGGCAGATCACTGGAGGTCAGGAGTTGGAGACCAGCCTGGTCAACATGGTGAAACCCCACCTCTACTAAAAAAAATACAAAAATTAGCCAGGCATGGTGGCAGGCACCTGTAATCCCAGCTACTCGGGAGACTGAGGCAGGAAAATCGCTTGAGCCTAGGAGGCGGAGGTTGCAGGGAGCCGACATCACGCCACTGCACTCTAGCCTGGGTGATGGAGTTGAGACTCTGTCTCAAAAACAAAAATTAGCTGAGGCAGAAGAATCCCTTGAACCTGAGAGGCAGAGGTTGCAGTCAGCTGAGATGGCGCCACTGCACTCCATCTTGGGCAACAGAGCGAGACTCCGCCTCAAAAAAAAAAAAAAAAAAGAAAACTTAAAATTGTAAACTTCTGTAGAAACTGATAAAATTCATATTCAATGCTGAAGGAAAACATAACCAAAGTTTAATTTGACTTAAAAATCAGAATATATAATAACATACATAACATGAGCTTAATACCTTGGAGATCTTGACTTGAGGAAAGATCAGAATGTTCTTGCCCTCGTATAAGACAACAGCAATTTATTCAACAGTTTTAAAGACTATCTTATGCCACAGTTTTTGTTTGTTTGTTTTTTGGAGAAAGGGTCTTGCTCTGTCTCCCAGGCTGGAGTGCAGTGGTGGTCACAGCTCACTGCAGCCTTTTGACCTCCTGGGCTCAAGTGATCCTCCTGCCTCAACCTCCCAAGTAGCTGAAACTACAGCCACACACTATCACGTCTGGCTAATTTTTAATTTTTTTTTTTTTTTTTTTTTTTTTTTTTTTTAGAGACAAGGTCTTCCTATGTTGCCCAGGCTGGTCTCAAACTCCTGGTCTCAAGCAATCTGCCTGCCTCGTCCTCCCAAATTGCTGCGATTACAGGCATAAGCCACCACAACAGCTTTTTAAGGAACCAAGTTATATGCTCTTTAGGCACCAAAAAACACTTCACCAGCCAGGTGCAGTCCATGGTAGGGTGCACCTGTAGTCCTAGCAACTTAAGAAGCTGAGGTAGGAAGATCCTTTGAGCCCTGGAGTTTGAGGCTGCAGTGAGCTACGATCGTGCCACTGCACCCCAGCCTGGGCAACAGAGAGACCCTGTCTTTTAAAAACAAAGACCAACCCCTTAACCATGCGATAAACAAGTATGCTGAACAAAAACTGATATACAATCATTATCAATAAAAACTCCTAAAAACAGACTAACATCAGTTTCAATTACAAATCAATCATGTAATAGGAAACACAGTAAGAGGATTCAAAATATAAAATGAGAATATTTTCCAACCCCAAGTTTGTGACCACTGCTTAATTTCCAGGCTTCACCCGTCATTTGATAAAAGCGCTCCTCCAGTTTTCTCAATTTCATTTCCCGGTGAGGTTTTAAAACGTTCTCTATGTATCTGCTGGCCTGTTCAAAACAACAAATTAGGCGTTGTTACTATACATTAATGTTCCTTAAAATGTACGCTATCTATAAAGTTGTAAATAAGAACCAAGTAAGAGCCCTGCTGGCTGAACAGAGCCACTGCCACCCTGTTTGGCTGCTTGGTTGCGGGGAGGCTCGTGCCAACAGGTAGACAGCAAGCTGGACAGACATTGGTTTTTTACCTGCCTGATTATAAAACTATCAACCAGGTTGTGGTTTTCATGCTGGGAACAATCCCATATCCTGATTCAAACGGAATGCCAGTATGGTAACTCCAAGGATTTGTCACAAATGGGAAACCAAGTGTCATCTTCAGAATTTCAGGTCTTAAATCTGGAAAGGGAAGCCAACATCTTTCATTTTTGTTTTGTTTTTGTTTTGTTTTTGTTTTGAGACGGAGTCTCACTCTGTCGCCCAGGATGGAGTGCAGTGGTGCAGACTCCACTCACTGCAACCTCCGGCTCCTGGGTTCAAGTGATTCTCCAGCCTCAGTCTCCCAAGTAGCTGGGACTACAGGTGCCCATCGCCATGCCCAGCTAATTATTGTATTTTTAGTAGAGATGGGGTTTCATCATGTTGGCCAGGCTGGTCTCAAACTCCTCACCTCAAGTGATCCACCTGCCTCTGCCTGCCAAAGTGCTGGGATTACAGGTGGAAAACACCAAGCCTGGTCAAATTTTTTGTTTTTTAAATGGCGTCTCACTCTGTCGCCAGGCTGGAGTGCACTGTCACAATCTTGGCTCACTGCAACCCCTGCCTCCTGGGTTCAAGTCATTCTCCTGGCTCAGCATCCCTAGTAGCTGGGACTACAGGCACATGCCACCACACCCAGCTAATTTTTATATTTTTAGCAGAGATGGGATTTCACCATGTTGGCCAGGATGGTCCTGATCTCTTGACCTCGTGATCCACCCGTCTCAGCCTCCCAAAGTGCTGGAATTACAGGCATGTACCACTATGCCTGACCCAAAATTTTAAAAAAATTAGCTGAACGTGGTGGTGTGTTTGTGTCTATAGTTCCAGCTACCCAGGAAGCTGAGGCAGGAGGATCCCATGAACCCAGGAATTTGAGGTGACAGTGAGCTATGGTTGTACCACTCCACCCCAGCCTGGGCAACAGAGAGAGGCCCAGTCTCAAAAAAAAAAAAAAAAAAAAAAGTATATCTATTCAATGCAATATTATTCATCCACAATAGGTAAATTCATACCAACAGAAAGCAGACTGGTAGTTGCCAGAGGATGGGAGGAGGGGAAAGTGGGGAGTGACTGTTTAAAGAGTATACGGTTTTCTTCATGGGAGATGGAACAGAGGTGGTAGTTGTACAACCTTGTGAATGTACTAAATGTCACTGAACAGCCTGGTCAATTGTGGCTGGGCACAGTGACTCATGTCTGTAATCCCAGCATTTTGGAAGGCCAAGGCAGGCGGATCACCTGAGGTCAGGAGTTTAAGACCAGCCTGGCCAATATGGCGAAACCACATCTCTACTAAAAATACAAAAATTAGCTGGGTGTGGTGGTGCATGCCTGTAATCCTAGCTACTTGGGAGGCTGCGGCGGGAGAATCGCTTGAACCTGGGAGGTGGAGATTGCAGTGAGCCAAGATCTCACCCCTGCTTTCCAGCCTAGGTGACAGCGTGAGACTCCATTTCAAAAACAAGTAACATAAAATGGTCAAGTTTATGTCACATGAATTTGACCTCAATATATATTTTTTAAATCTTAGCACAAACACAGAAGCAACAGACCTTATTTTTAATTGCCTCAGAGATTTTTGTATTTCTCTATGCATAAAGTCTCTAAAAATTCTGGCTTACCTTCTCTCCTTGTGCCTCTTGTTGTTTTTTTCTCACAAGTTTTTGTCTTTTCTCATTCTTTTCTTCTTCTTCTAAGACATCAAAACATGAAAGTGCTTTTTACTTCCCAAATATCTCATTTGAAGTATAACCAATCAAATAATTTATCAAAAGAAAGAAAAAAAATCTGAAGTCTATGGTTGGGAGACCCTAACATATCACACTGTCATTTATGTTTGGGTTGAATAATATAACCTTTTAGGATTATGGTTTTATTCATAGTTAATTTGAAAGGGCTATACATTCAACACTGGTCACTTTCCTTTTATTTACTTACATTTAAATAAACAGTGAAAACACAATGTACCAAATTCACTAATGACAAGCTTCTTCCTAGTAGCATAGAAAATACGTAGTTTTTGGTTTTAAGATTCTGAGGCTAAGTACAATATTATTTTAAAAGGCTTCTAGGACTCACAAACTTTTGCTTATCAAAAATGAAACAGGCTAGGCGAAGTGGTCAAGCCTGCAATCCCAGCATTTTGGGTGACTGAGGCAGGTGGATCACTTGAGCTCAGGAGCTAGAGACCAGCCTGGGCTACATGGCGAAATCCCACCTCTACAAAAACTACAAAAATTAGCCAGATGCAGTGGTACACACCTGTAGTCCCAACTACTTGGGAAGCTGAGGCAAGAGGATCACTTGAGCCTGGGAGGAGGAGGCTGCAGTGAGCCAAGATCATGCCACTGCATTCCAGCCTGGGTGACAGAGCGAGACTCTGTCTCAAATTTAAAAACCAAAAGCAAGCATGATTTCCTAAAATTAAAAACATTTACATATAAAAGACAAAGGTGTCTAAGTAAAAACTGCTAGAATGGAACAAAAAATTAGGATGAAAAGCCTTTCAAGATTAATGGTAGATCGGCAGGGCGTGCTGTCTCATGCCTGTGATCCCAACTTCGGGAGGCTGAGGCGGGCAGATCACGAGGTCAATAGATCAAGACCATCCTGGCAAACATGGTGAAGCCCCATCTCTACTAAAAATACAAAATTTAGCTAGGCATGGTGGTGCATGCCTGTAGTCCCAGCTACTCGGGAGGCTGAGACAGGAGAATCGCTTGAACCCAGGAGGCGGAGGTTGCAGTGAGCCAAGATTGTGCCACTGCACTCCGAGACTCCATCTCCAAAAAAAAAAAAAAAAGGTTAATGATAGATACTTTCACTCAGTAGAACAGCTCATAAACTGTAGGTATCAAACGGCAGTTAAGCAACACAAACACACAATTTAAAATTAGGGAATTTACCATATAACAACTTAGAAATGATATAGCTTAAAAACACATATATATGAGAAAAATGTACAATTTCTCATAAAAATGTTGGGATATAGTCCATGCAAAGCCATCATCACTAATTTTTAAAAACCACACACAAAATCATGACTAAAGTTGTGATGATTACTCTCCCTGAAACGACACATCACAAATCAATAGTAAAATGGTTCTTACTGTGCAAAGTTCTAGAATAAATAAAGGAAAGAAATTTGAGTAGAATGGCATAAAAGGGTAGCATAAATAATAAACTTACCCTTCAGATAAACTTGGGAAGATTTAAATGAGTTAAGCCATGAGGTAGTCACAGAAATAATTAAAGTAAGAAGAGCAAGCAGTAAGAAAATCCGGCCACAAAGCAAAAGAAAGTCCTTGATTCCTGACGAAGGAAAAAAAAAAATTAAAATTCAAAACTTTTTGTTTTAAGAGACGAGGTCTCACTATGTTGACTAGGCTGGTCTCAAACTCCTGAGCTCAAGTGATCCTCCTGCCTTGGCCTCCCAAAGTGCTAGCTAGGATAATAGGCGTGAGCCAACACGCCCAACCCAAAACAGTTTTCTTGATACTCCTAATAAATTATAACACATTAGAAGATTATCTGTACTGGGAAAGTAAAGTTATATAACTGTCTTATGATTTTGTTCATATATAGTCATCCCTTAGTATGCATGGGGTATTGGTTCCAGGACTCCTGAGTATACCAAAATCCACGGATGTTCAAGTACCTGATATAAAATGGCATAGTGTTCGCATATAGTCTATGCTCCTACATACTTTAAATCATCTATAGATTACTCATATACTACCCAATACAGCGTAAAGGCTCTATAAATAGTTGCTATACTTTACTGTTTATGGACAGGGAAAAAAGTCTGTACATGGTCGGGACAGACAGACAAACATTCATTTACCCCATTTTTTTTCTGAATATTTTCTTTTCTTTCCTTCTTTAAGAGACAGTGTGTTGCTCTTCTTGGTCTTGCTCTGCCACCCAGGCTGCTGGAGTGCAGTGGTGAGAACACAGCTCACTGCAGCCTCAACCTCCTGGGGCTCAAATGATCCTCCTGCCTTAGCCCCGCCAAGTAGCTGGGACTACAGGCACGCACCACCACACCCGGCTAATTTCTGTATTTTTTGTAGGGTCTCGCCATGTGGTACAGTCTGGTCTTGAACTCCTGAACTCAGGCAATCTGCTCGCCTCAGCCTCCCAAGGTCCTGGGATTGTAGGAGTGAGACACCACACCCAGCCCTTTCTGAATAGTCTCAATCCACAGGTGCTTAAATCCTCGGATGTGGAACTCACGGATACAGAGGGCTTACTGTGTTCTCCTTTGGGCATTAAAAAACTCATAATGGTTGTCATTTCCAGAACAAATGTACAGAGCATAATTCTAGAATAAACACTATCTTGGGAATACAGTTATAATTAGAGCAATCAGCTACACTAAAAATATGAATATCAGTAATGTATAAGTTGTAGTTTCCCATATAGAGAAAATTACATAACTAGAAATAAAATTGTGAAAATATCGTGTTGGTCGGGTATGGTGGCTCACGCCTGTAATCCCAGCACTTTGGGAAGCTGAGGTGGGCAGATCACGAGGTCAAGAGATCAAGACCATCCTGGCTAACACGGTGAAACCCTGTCTCGACTAAAAATACAAAAGATTAGCCGGGAGTGGTGGCGGGTACCTGTAGTCCCAGCTACTTGGGAGGCTGAGGCAGGAAAATGGCATGAACCCAGGAGGCGGAGCTTGCAGTGAGCAGAGATCGCACCACTGCACTCCAGCCTGGGCGACAGAGAGAGACTCCGTCTCAAAAAAAAAAAAAAAAAAAAGAAAAAAAGAAATCATCCTGTCAAATTCAAATTCTAGTTCTATGATAAACATTCTCACTGAAACACCAAATCCTTATTTCTCACAATTGTGTAACTGTGTGCTTCTGTATTTCTTGACATTTAGTCACTTGTAAGTAAAATTACAATTTACATGCTTGCCGGGGAAAAAGTAAAAATTTAGTATTTGGTCTTTTTATTTATTTATTTATTTATTTGAGACGGAGGCTCACTCTGTTGCCCAGGCTGGAGTGCAGTGGTGCAATCTTGGCTCACTGCAACCTCTGCCTCCCGGGTTCCAGCTATTCTCTTGTCTCAGCCTCCTGGGTAGCTCGGACTACAGGCATGCACCACCATGCCTCGCTAATTTTGTATTTTCAGTAGAGACAAGGTTTCACTACATTGGACAGGCTGGTCTCGAACTCCTGACCAGGAGCGGGTGGTGATCTGCCTACCTCATCCTCCCAAAGTGCTGGGACTGCAGGCATAAGCCACCGCACCCAGCCAGTATTTGGTCTTATATTAAGAATCAAAGTGAAAATTATTTGAGCAAAAATCTACTACCTACTTTGCATAATACAATTTGGCAAATGTTGAAGGACAGGAGACAAAGCTGAGTTAAAAATGATTTCCATCCTTTCGGAATTTTTACTCTTGTGTTTTTAATTCTCAAAAGATAAATGGCAGAGATACAGAGGAATCCAATGTGATCAAGGCTGGTAGTCAATTAACTAAAACTTAAAGAAGGAATTAGAAAAACATATATATAGGCTGGGAGAGATGGCTCATGCCTGTAATCCCAGCACTTTGGGAGGCCAAGGCAGGCGTATCACCTGAGGTCAGGACTTCAAGATCAACCTGGCCAACATGGTGAAATCTCCACCTCTACCAAAATATAAAAATTAGCCAGGCATGATGGTGGGTACCTGTAATCCCAGCCACTTGGGAGGCTGAGGCAGGAGAATGGCTTGAACCCGGGAGGTGGAGAATACAGTGAGCAGAGATCAGGCCATTGCACTCCAGCCTGGGCGACAGAGTTCACAGACGTAAATGTTTTATTTTAAACTGAAAACAGATGTATATTCTTGCCTTTTTTTTTAGATGGAATCTCACTCTCTTGCCCAGGCTGGAGTGCAGCAGCTGATCATAGCTCACTGCAGCCACGACCTCCAGGGCTCAAGCAATGGTCCCATGTCAGCCTCCCAAGTAGCTGGCACCACAGATGTGGGCTATCAGATTATATATATATGTATATGTATTTCCAAATGATGCCCACTTCTTGGCCTCCCAAAGTGCTGGGATTACAGGCATGAGCCACCATGCTTGGCCTAATATTATTCTTTTTAAAACCCTACCAATTTAAAGTTGTTTAGAGAAGAAGTATGACTTAAAAAAAAAAAAATCACAGCTCTTCCAACTTGACAGTATTAACTATTGATTCAGGTATTATTCAATATGACATATAATTTAATTTATTTTATCTCTGGCCAATACAAAAGTAGTTTAATGTCTAGAGTATTGGTATGTAAACAAACCACTGAGGCCGGGCGCGGTGGCTCACACCTGTAATCCCAGCATTTTGGGAGGCTGAGGCAGGAGAATCACGAGGTCAGGAGATAGAGACCATCCTGCCTAACATGGTGAACCCCATCTCTACTAAAAAATACAAAAAATTAGCTGGGCATTGTGGCGGGCACCTGTAGACCTCGCTACTCGGAGGCTGAGGCAGGAGAATAGCGTGAACCTGGGAGGCGGAGCTTGCAGTGAGCCGAGATCTCGCCACAGTACTCCAGCCTGGGCGACAAAGTTAGACTCCGTCTCAGAAAAAAAAAAAAAGAAAAGTGGCCGGGCGCGGTGGCTCAAGCCTGTAATCCCAGCACTTTGGGAGGCCGAGACGGGTGGATCTCGAGGTCAGGAAATCGAGACCATCCTGGCTAACATGGTGAAACCCCCTCTCTACTAAAAAATACAAAAAACTAGCTCGGCAAGGTGGTGGGCCCCTGTAGTCCCAGCTACTCGGGAGACTGAGGCAGGAGAATGGCGTGAACCTGGGAGGCGGAGGAGCTTTCAGTGAGCTGAGATCCGGCCACTGCACTCCAGCCTGGGCGATAGAGCGAGACTCCGTCTCAAAAAAAAAAAAAAAAAAAAAAAAAAAAAAAAAAAAAAAAAAAAAAGAAACCACTGAGGCAAGGCGCAGTGGCTCACACCTATAATCCCAGCACTTTGAGAGGCTGAGGTGGGTGGATCACTTGAACTCAGGAGTTCGTAGCCAGCCTGGGCAACATGGTGAAACCCCATCTCTACTAAAAATACAAACATTAGCCAGGCATAGTGGTGAACACTGGTAATCCTAGCTACTTGGGAGGCTGAGGCATGAGAATGGCTTGAACCTGGGAGGCAGAGATTGCAGTGAGCTGAGATTGCACCACTGTACTCCTGCCTGGGCAACAGAGTAAGACTCTGTCTCAAAAAAAAAACCATTGAGGCGTGGGATTTATGTTTCATACTACTGCTGTTTGTTCTAACAAGCAATCTGCAAACACCACATGGGAATACGAAAGAACTCTACTTGTGTGTATATCTTTTGAGAAAAAAAAATTTTTAAGGTTTTTTTTTTTTTTTCGCTTTTTTTTTGAGACAGAGTCTCGCTCTGTTGCCAGGCTGGAGCATGGTGCTGCAATCTCAGCTCACTGCAACCTCTACCTCCCAGATTCAAGCGATTCTCCTGCCTCAGCCTCCCGAGTAGCTGGGACTACAGGCGTGCGCTACCATGCTCTGCTAATTTTTGTATTTTTAGTAGAGACAGGGTTCCACCATGTTGGCCAGCATGGTCTCAATCTCTTGACCTCATGACTCGCCCACTTCAGCCTCCCAGAGTGCTGGGATTTTTCTGTGTACTTAAACTACAGACCCCATAAGCAGTGTACTTCAATGGATAACAAACATGAGGAACTGGCCTTAAAATATTTAGCTTAGGCCAGGCATGGTGGCTCACGCCTGTAATCCCAGCACTTTGGGAGGTCGAGGCGGGTGGATCACAAGGTCAGGAGTTGGAGACCAACCTGGCACAACATAGTGAAACCTTGTCTCTACTAAAACTACAAAAAAAATTAGCCGGTCATGGTGAACTATAGATGCCTGTAGTTCTCTAGTTCTATTAAACTAGAGACTGGTAAGTGCTGGGAATACAAAAACAAATTCCATTTGGTCTCTGCTTTCAAGAAACATATTTCTGGCTGGGCATGGTGGCTCACACCTATAATCCCAGCATTCTGGGTGGCCGAGGTGGGCAGATTGCTTGAGCCTAGGAGTTCCAAACCAGTCTGGGCAACATGGCAAAACCACTTCTCTGCAAAAAATACAAAAAATTAGCTGGGCATGGTGGTGTGGCACCTGTAGTCCTAGCTACTCAGGAGGCTGAGGTGTGAGGATCACTTGAGCCGGGAGGTCCAGGCTCTGCAGTAAGCCATGACCGTGCCACTGCACTGCAGCCTGGGTGACTGAGCAAGACCTTGTCTCAAATAAATAATAAATGAGCAGAGTAGGGGTGGATGTTGAAAAGACAAGGGAACAGGTGAATTTTGGAAATGGTGAGTGTGAAATCAACATTTCTGATCCTTTGGATAAAAGTCTTGTTACATTCCAACACAGCTTGAGTGAGTGGGAAGCATTAGGAGAGTCTTTGTACATTTTTTTTTTAAAGCATTTTATTTTCATTTCTTATTGCAGGCAACATTTCTAGGCATCTGACTCCTTGTGAGCAAGGAGAAAAGGTGGAGAAAGAGAGGGAGTACACAAAGCCAAGTTTCATTATGGTCTCTAACTTTAGAATTGACCTTAAAAAGGGAGACAGACATGTAAACTGATCACTGAAATGTCCAAAAATCAACTCATGATTCTCAGCATCTCCACTGTTTTTCTTTCCATTTTCCCTTTACCAGTAGCACTACCAAATACCTAGGTTTGTTCAATCCCCCATGAGGCAGTCGTCCTTGAATCCTTCCTTTCCCTTGCCCCTAACATCAACCCATAAACAAAGCCTGTTGGTGGATCCTGCTTCGTCAATATCCCAAATCTGTCTACATTTCATCTCCTCTTTTACTGTCCTAGTCCAGCCCATCATCACCACTTGTCAACTTCCAAAGCCTGACGTGCCTCACTGCTTCCACCATAGCTTCCGTCCAAAGCACGCTCCATACAGAATCGAGTGACCTTTTTAAAGCCTTAGGGAAGTCACTTAATCTCCCTAAATTTCAGTTCCCTCAGCTGTAAAATGGGGATTATAATAGTGCTACCCTCCTCTGACTGCAGTGCAGATTAAATGAGATAATAACTAGCACCTGGTATTTGGCTTATAATAGGTGTTCAACAAAAGTCATTATCCTGAGCCAATTCCTCCTCCTCTTCCCAGCTCTCCTTGATTCAGCCACAATGGCCTTCACCTTTTCCTCCAACATGTCACAATCTTTTTGCCTAGAATACTCCTCCCCTCCCCAACCCCTTCCCTGCCCCCACTGGCTTTTCACGGGTGTGGCCCCTTATTTAAATCTCAGGGCCAGGCGCAGTGGCGCAGGCCTGTAATCCCAGCATTTTGAGAGGCCGAGGCAGGAGGATCTCTTGAACCCAGGAGTTCGAGACCAGCCTGGGCAACATAGTGAGACCCTGTCTCTAATTTAAAAACAAAACAAAACAAAAAACCTCTCAGCCGAAATTCTCAGAAGGCCTTCATCTTATCAACCTGTTCATTTCCTTTTGAATGTTCACCAGGATACGAAAGCACTGTCTATGACTGCCCCTGTGCTCTTTGCCGCTACTCTCTTACACGCAAAACCATCACACCTGGAGGGAAAAATTCCCCGAAGTGAAGTCGGCTCCGGAAGTGGGAGGCAGGCACGATGCAGTCTGGGAGTCGTAGTCAAAGCCGCTCCGAAGCGACGCAGCCGAAAAAGCGGTCATTCTATGCAACATTCCTGTGAAAATTACCCAGCTGTAACTGTCGAAGGGAAAAAGTCAACACTTACCTATATCCGGGATCCCATGCCGGAGCTCCAGACACACAAGGGGGACAGCAGAGAGGAAAAAAATACCAACAACCCCACGTGCAGCCATGGTGGCGGAAGCGCCTGGTCCAGGCGGAAAGCCCGCCCCTTCCGGCCTCGTTTTCTGGGAAGGAGGTGGAACTCTCCCTGCGGCGGGCAGGCTGGGAGAGGGTACCGTCCTACAGCTGCGTTGTTATTGAGGGGGCGCTAAGCCCAGTGTTTTTAACTCATAGTCTGTAGCCGTGTTTCAAAAGAAAGGCAAATAATCCCCCAAGTCACATGATATCCAGAGGAGCGTGGGCTCTAGAGTGGTGGCTCCTTGGAGGGTAGGAGGGCAGGGGCTGCCCCTAAGGTCTCTGCAGCGTCGGTGAGAAAGCGCTTTCCAGAGGGAAATGAAGCCGAAGAAAACGCTGATGCTGTGAGGAGGCAGCCTGGCCCCCCTGACCTTGTGGCCGTAGAGGATGGATGTGGGCAGTAGCACCTTCCTTATCTCCCTAACAGTTCCTGCTTCCTGTTCCCGACCGCACTCTCTGGTTCCTGCGGAAAAGCAACTCGAAAGTGGGGCCTGGTTCCAAATACCTGCCCCTCAACAAGCACGTCCTAATGCCACGTCCTGGAGACCCGCTACCCCTTGTTGCGCCACTTGTCAGTTTTTCCCGTATGCGTTATTGTTAGCCTTGACTTCATAGTTCTGTGACCTCATTGCCATCCTGTAACTCACCACTGTGCACTTCTCCCAACCTACTGAGGTCCTCCCAGGACCTACAACATTTCATACTTAGAAATTATCTTTCCTGGCCTGGCTCACGTCTGTAATCTCAGCACTTTGGGAGGCCGAGGTGGGCGGATCACAAGGTCAGGAGTTCCAGACCAGCCTGGCCAATATGGTGAAACCCCGTCTCTACTAAAAATACAAAAATTAGCCAGGCATGGTGGCGGTCACCTGTAATTCCAGCTATTCGGGAGGCTGAGGCAGGAGAATTGCTTGAACCCGCATGCGGAGTTTGCTTTGAGCCGAGTTTGCGCCACTGCACTCCAGCCTGGGTGACAGAATGAGACTCCGTCTCAAAAAAAGAAAAAAATTATATTTCCTTGCTGGGCGCGGTGGCTCACACCTGTAATCCAGCACACAGGGAGAAAAAAAGAAAAATTCTTTTTCCTGACCCATCCATCTATCCTCCCACCTCACTCCAGTTTAGTTGATCTGACATTGAGCTCCACAGTTTGGTACTCTACAACTCTTGGAGATTGAAATATATACACGTTACTGAATTTGTCCTCAAGAAACTCAGCTTACTCGACTTTGGTTCTGTGGAGAAGCAAATAAATACAATGCAGTGCCTGAGTGCTGTGATAGAGATATACACAGGGTGTTGCAGAACCATACCCAGACAGCTTGCAGAAGGCTTGCAGAAGGCTTTCCAAAAGGAAGTCCCGCGTACATTGTGTTGAAAGGTTAGGAATCTTGGCAAGGGTGCCCGGGAAGGGTGGGATTTCAAGGTTAGGAAACTGAGTGCAAAGGAACTACCAGTGATTATTACTGCAGTTTAGAGCTTGAGGCCGGACTCGGTGGCTCACTCCTGTATTCCCAGCACTTTGGGAGGCCGAGGGAGGCAGATTGCTTGAGCTCAGGAGTTCGAGACCCCTCTGGGCAACATAGCTAAACCTGTCTCTCAAAAAAAAAAAAATAGCTGCGTGTGGTGGCGTAGCCTGTGGTCCCAGCTACTCAAGAGGCTGAGGTGGGAGAATCCCTTGAGCCCAGGAGGTCAAGTCTGCAGTGAGCCAAGATCATGCCAGTGCACTCCAGCCTGGGCAATATAGCGAGACCCTCTCTCTAAAAATGAAGCTGAATGAAGGCTTTTAGAGGTAGATTGTTGCTAGAGCCGCAGAAGCTTTCCATTGTATATAGGCTAAGAAGTTTATCCTCCAAGTAAAGGTGCAAAATATTAGGGCACAGTCTCAAGATCAGTAAGGGTGAGGTAATATAAATTACAGCATACATACTATAAAATAATTATATTGACTAGTTCAGATGTTCCCATAGTTGTCTGTATCTTGTGTTCATCATGCATAAGGAGGAAGACAGGAAAGGAAGTTCTACGGTTCTTAACCACCCACCTCCTTTATTGTTTTCCTCCTCCCTGGACTTCCATATTACCTAATTTAATATGTTGATGGCACCACTGAATCTCTGGACTGCAAAAGGAAGTTCCTAACCATTCCAAATTTACTTTGTCTTAATGTGGGAAGCCAGCATTTCCCAAACTTAGTTGTTTGTGAACTCTCTTCACTGCAACTGCCAGGTCTCCCCACCAAAGATGACCAGAATAACCTGTCACTAAGTAAATCTGAGTTTTCTTACTGCGTTAGAAAAGAACATTGCAGCCGGGCGCGGTGGCTCATGCCTGTAATCCCAGCACTTTGGGAAGCTGAGGTGGGTGGGTCACCTGAAGTCGAGTTTGTGACCACCCTGGCCAACGTGGTGAAACCCCGGCTCTACGAAAAATACAAAAATTAGCCGGACATGGTGGCTCACACCTGTAGTAATAGCTGCTCAGGAGGCTGAGGTACCAGAATCGCCTGAACTCAGGAGGTGGAGGTTGCAGTGAGATCACGCCACTGTACTCCAGCCTGGGCAATAGAGTGAGACTCAGTCTCAAATAAAAAAAAGAAAAAAGAATATTGCTTTGACATAATCTTAGTGTCTCAGAGGGGACGTCACGGGTGATTTTTATTTATGAGACGGTGTCACTCTGTCACACAGGCTGGAGTTCAGTGGCACAAGCATAGCTCACTGCAGCCTGGGACCCCTGGACTCAAGCGATCATCCCACCTCATCCTCCCAAGTAGCTGGGACTACAAACACATGCCACCATGACTGGTTAATTTTTTGTTCTTTTTTTTCCAAGAGATGGGGTCTTACTATATTGTCCAAGCTGATCTTGAACTCCTAGTCTCAAGTGATCCTCTAGCCTTGGCCTCCCAAAGTGTTGGGATTACAGGCATGAGCCACGGCACCTGAAAATATGTGTTTTTTTCTTGTAGGAATTTAGAAAATTGCCCTGCCAGCTCTGCCCTAAACCCTCAACAAGTAGCTGACTTTTTGTTTCCTTAACCTTAGGATCCATCTTAGTTGATAAAGGGGTAAATGATTGTCTATTTTAGTCTCTCAGATCACAATATTTTATTTTTTTTTAAGATGAGGGTCTTACCATGTCCCCCGGGCTGGCCTCAAACTCCTGGGCTCAAGCAATCCTCCCACCTCAGCCTCCAGAGTAGCTGGGAGTACAAGTGTGCACCACCACACCCAACTATTACAGAACTTTTGCATTTAAAAAGTCAATTATTTTTTTTCAATATTTTATAAAAATTTTCAGACCAACAGTTGAAAATATTTTTACTCACATTTTATTCTCCTTATTTGATAACATACCTATCAATCCTTCCATCCTTTCATCAGTCTTAGTTTTTGATGCATTTCAAAGTTGCAAACATTAGCAGACTTTCCCTGAAATACTTCAACATGTATATCGTTAACTATGTCACAAGTATATACGTAGAAGAGGCTAAAGATCACCTCTTCCCATCTTAGGTCTTAGTTGGGACTCGTATAATAAAAGACGGATTAACAAGAAGAAAACAAGTTTATTAACGCATACTGTGTGCATTAGACAGGAGAAATCTCAATGAAAAGTAACTGAAAGCAATGGCTTAGAATTCTGTCTTATGAGAGTTTAACAAAGAGCAGTGAATTTGGGGGGAAATGACAGGGCAAAGGAAGGTGGTTTTAGGCTTCAGAAGGTGGGAGGCTGTGGGAAGGTAAGCACAGTATATGCAAGGAAACTAATGGGTAAGTTTTGTTTGTAGATTCTTCTGGTGCCACTTTGGGCTGGTAACAGTCTTAAGCTGCCTCCAGTAAAGGAGAATGTATGTCCTGTCTTTAGGCAGAAAAGTGAGAGGATAGGGAGAGCTTTTTCTCTGTTTTCTGCTGCTTTATTTATTTATTTTTAGGTTTTTTTTTTTTTTTGAGATGGAGTCTCGCTCTGTGGCCAGACTGGAGTGCAGTGGCACCATCTCGGCTCACCGCAGCCTCTGCCTCTCGGGTTCAAGAGATTCTCCTGCCTCAGCCTCCTGAGTAGCTGGGACTATAGGCACGTGCCACCACGCCCAGCTAATTTTTGTATTTTTAGTAGAGACACGGTTTCACCATGTTGGCCAGGATGGTCTCGATCTCTTGACCTCATGATCTGCCCGCCTCAGCCTCCCAAAGTGCTGGGATTACAGGCATGAGCCACCGCACTGGCCTGTTTTCTGCTCCTTAATTGCCTTTGGCCAAAAAATAATTTTTATGTCAAAGAGGCATATTTTGGGGTGGCACCTTCTGGTTTCCTTCACATACTTCATATGATCTACATACTTCATCATGCATATCATTAACTACAATGAAATGGACACATCATGAGCATACCATTCCTTGAGTTCCAATGTATGCATGCCTAGTGCAACCTAAATCCCAAGCAAAGTACAAAGCATTGACTGACCGTGGTGGCTCGTGCCTGTAATCCCAGCACTTTGGGAGGCTGAGGTGCCCAGGAATTTGAGACCAGCCTGGACAACATGTGAGACCCCATCTCTACCCCCAAAAAATAATAATAATTTTTAATTAGCTGGGTGTGGTGGCATGCACCTGTGGTCACAGCTACTCCAGGGGCTGAGGCAGGAGGATCACTTGAGCCCAGGAGGTGGAGGCTGCAGTAAGCCGTGTTTGTGACACTGCACTCCAGCCTGGGCGACAGAGAGACCCTGTCTCAAAACAAAAAACAAAAAACAAAGCATTGCACAGACAGCAAGCGTTGCTCTGATTTTTTTCCACCGTAGGTTAATTTTGCCTCTTCTAGGACTTTTGTAAATTATACAAAATGTACTCTTTGGATAAGGCTTTGTTCACACTGCATACTTTTCAACACTTTATGAGATAATTATAGATTCACATGCTGTTATAAGAGGTCATGGAGGTTGCATAAATCCTTTACCATTTCCCCCGATGTTAAAATTGTGCATAAGGACAGTATAATATCATAAATAGGAAATATATATTGACACAATCCAGTGGCTTCATTCAGATTTTACCAGTTATAGATACTCATTTGTGTGTGTGATTTAGTTCTATGCAATACTATCACCTGTGTCAATTCCTCTGAGCACTACAATCAAGATATAGAGTAGTTCCATCACAGGAATTCCTCATGCTACCCTTCCACAGCCACCTCACTTTCTACCCTCACCACCATCAACCCCCATGAAACCACTCATCTGGTCTCCATTTCCTTTTTTCCCCTCCATCTTAATTGAGGTGTAACTGACAGATAAAATCCATCTTTTCAATTTTGTCATTTCAAGAATATTATATAAATGAATCATACAGCAGCAACAACAACAAAAAGCCTTTATTGAGACGGAGTTTCACTCTTGTTGCCCAGGCTGGAGTGTAATGGCACAATCTCAGCTCACTGTAACCCCTGCCTCCTGGGTTCAAGTGATTCTCCTGCCTCAGCCTCCCGAGTAGCTGGGATTACAGGTGCCCACCACCATGCCTGGTTAATTTTTTGTATTTTTAGTAGATACAGGGTTTCACCATGTTGGTCAAGCTGGTCTCAAACTCCTGACCTCAGGTGATCCACCCACCTGAGCCTCCTAAAGTGCTGGGATTACAGGTGTGAGCCACCATGCCTGGCTTTTTCTTTTTTTTTTTTTCTTTTAACAGAGTCTTGGTTGCTCTGTTGCTCAGGCTGGTCTCAAACTCCTGGGCTCAAGCAATCCTGCGTCAGCCTCCTGAGTAGCTGGCACTACAGGAATGTGTCATTGCACCTAGGTCTTATTGACTTTTTGATGAGTAGAACTTTTTAATTTTGATGACAATTTATCTAAGTTTTTTTTTTTTTTTTTTTTTTTTTTTGACAGAGTCTCGCTCTGTCACCCAGGCTGGAGTGCAGTGGTGTGATCTCGGCCCACTGCAAGCTCCACCTCCCGGGTTCACGCCATTCTCCTGCTTTAGCCTCCGAGTAGCTGGGACTACAGGCGCCCGCCATCACGCCCGGCTAGTTTTTTGTATTTTTAGTAGAGACGGGGTTTCACTGTGTGAGCCGGGATGGGATGGTCTCGATCTCCTGACCTCGTGATCCGCCCACCTCAGCCTCCCAAAGTGCTGGGGTTACAGGCGTGAGCCACCGCGCCCGGCCTAAATTTTCTTTTATGATTATTGCTTTCTGTGTCCTAAGAAACTTTTGCTTATCTTGAAGTCAAGAGATTCTCCTATTTTTTTTTTCTTTTTTTTAAAAATAGACATAGGGTTTCACCATGTTGCTCAGGCTGGTCTTGAACTCCTGAGCTTAAGCAATCTGCCCTCCTTGGCATCCCAAAGTGCTGAGATTACAGGTGTGAGCCACCGTGCTGGGCCTCCTATGTTTTCTTCTAAAAGCTTTGTATTTTAACTTTTACATTTAGGTTTATGAAATTATTCTTTTAGTAGTCTCTTTTTCCCCCCTAAAAAAATAAGATGGCTGTGTGTGTGTGTGTGTGTGTTTTGGTTGTTGTTTTAACAGGGTCTAATAGCATTACCCAAGCTGCAGTGCAGTTGTACAATCACGGCTCACTGTAGCCTCCACCTCCCAGACCCACATGATCCTCCCATATCGGCCACCTGAGTAACTGGGACCACAGGTGTGCACTACCATACCTAACTTTTTTGTTCGTTTGAGACAGGGTCTTGCTCTGTTGCTCAGGCTGGAGTGCAGTGGTGAGATCATGGCTCACTGCAGCCTTGACCTTCTGGGCTCACATAGACTTGATTCATCCAATGAACAATAAATATGATACACCTACCATGCCCCAGGTGCTGTTACAGATGCTGGAGATATAGCCACAAATGAGACAGACAAGATTCTTGCACACCATGGAGTCTGTACACTAGTGTGTGATGACTAGTTTTAGATGTCAGCTGGGAGGGTGTTTTAGGATGAAATTAACATTTAAATCGCTGAACTCTGAGTAAGCAGATTGCCCTCCATTATGTGTGTGGGCCTCATCCAGTCAGCTAAATGCCTAAATAGAAAAGACCAGCCTCCCCGAATAAGAGTGATTTCCCAACAGACTGCCTTTGGACTGGAACTGCACCATCATGCCAAAAAGCAGAAGGTAACACAAGCAGGAGAAAAAAAATCAATCAATAGAAAAAGACCCAGAAATGACAGAGCTGATGGAATCCACAGACACAACTTTAAATATGTCAACAAGGAAAAATGGTTATGTCAGACTGGTGAAATTATGATTTTTTCTTATTTTTCTAAATATATGAAAATTAAACAAAAAGAACATTAATCCCTTATATGGATATCTATTTTTTGATGGACATTTATTCCCAAGAACAGATAAATGAAGGAAATGATAAAACACCACATTTAAGACATTGATTACCTCTTGGGGGAGAGAGACAGGGAGAAGGATGCAACTGGGATAACTATGTAGAACTAGACAGTGTGGTAGTACTACATTTCTTAAGCTAAGAGGTGTGGATGTGCCATTGTATTATTCTTTATACAGGTACTTTGTTTATCTTAAATATTGCAAAATACAATTTAAAAATAAACAGAGGGTCGGGTGCAGTGGCTCATGCCTGTAATCCCAACACTTTGAGAGGCCAAGGTGAGTGGATCACCTGAGGTCAGGAGGTCGAGACTAGCCTGGCCAACACGATAAAACCCTGTCTCTACTAAAAATACAAAAATTATCTGGGCATGGTGGCGGGTGCCTGATATCCCAGCTACTCAGGAGGCTGAGGCAGGAGAATCGCTTGAGCCCAGGAGACGAGGTTGAAGTGAGCTGAGATTGTGCCATTGCACTCCAGCCTGGGAGACAAGAGTGAAACAGTCTCAAAAAAATAAAATAAAATAAAAATAAACAGTTACAGAAAAAATACCACATATTTATATTCAGAATAGGAATAGTAGTGTTATTTCCAAAACTTTTTATGATCTCCCCCATGATCTTTCAAGATATGTTACTGAAACAATCAGATCTAAAAGAGATCTT
This sequence comes from Macaca thibetana thibetana, assembly GCF_024542745.1. Taxonomy (NCBI): domain Eukaryota; kingdom Metazoa; phylum Chordata; class Mammalia; order Primates; family Cercopithecidae; genus Macaca; species Macaca thibetana. Next base: position 112,763,294 of record NC_065585.1, read on the forward strand.
CAGTGCATGTGTCATTTCCCTTTAGATGTTATCTTCTGAGGTTGTATCCAGTTTTCTCAACAAGGCAGACTTGCTATGTCCCTCTGAAAATTTCTTTCCCTTTACTGTATAACTTGCTTTTTGTTAATTCCATATTTAGTTATTGTTCTCTGCCTCTTCAGTGTTTATCTTTCATTTCAATATTAAACACTGATATTGGGTAACTGAGTAATATTCAATTATTCCTTTCCTCATGTTATTTTTATCCTTCTAAGTGACTGCAATTATTTTCATACATGGAACATGAAAAATTTTATTGAGCAACCTGTATTTGCAAAGTTATTTTTGTACCACTATTTCCTGCATAGATTTCTCAAATTGTTTATAGAAGTACCATCACCACCTTTCTGGTGACACAATATCTCTTGACCTACAACCTCAACACAGAGTTGTAATATGAATTAGTCACTATTAGTGGGAAAGGATTTTTTTGTTTTGAAACGGAGTCTCACTCTGTCCCCTAGGCTGGGGTGCAGTGGCGTCATCTCAGCTCACTGCAACCTCTGCCTCCCAGGATCAATCGATTCTCCTGCCTCAGCCTCCCGAGTAGCTGGGATTACAGGCACACGCCACCATACCTGGTTAATTTTTGAATTTTTAGTAGAGACGGGGTTTCACTATGTTGGCCAGGCTGGTTTTGAACTCCTGACTTCAAGTCATCCACCCACCTTGGCCTCCCAAAGTGCTGGGATTACAGGCGTGAGCCACCGAGCTCAGCGTTGTTTTTCCTTTTTTTTTTTTTTTTTTTTTTTTTTTTTTTTTTTTTTGAGACGGAGTCTGGCTCTGTCGCCCAGGCTGGAGTGCAGTGGCCGGATCTCAGCTCACTGCAAGCTCCGCCTCCCGGGTTTACGCCATTCTCCTGCCTCAGCCTCCCGAGTAGCTGGGACTACAGGCGCCCGCCACCTCACCCGGCTAGTTTTTTTGTATTTTTAAGTAGAGACGGGGTTTCACCGTGTTAGCCTGGATGGTCTTGATCTTGTGACCTCGTGATCCGCATGATCTGCCCGTCTCGGCCTCCCAAAGTGCTGGGATTACAGGCTTGAGCCACCGCGCCCGGCCTTTTTTTTTTTTGAGACAGAGTCTCACTCTGTTGCCCAGGCTGGAGTGCAGTGGTGCCATCTCAGCTCACTGCAACTGTGGCCTCTTGGGTTCAAGTCTCATGTCTCAGCCTCCTGAGTGGATGGCACTACAGGTACCACTCTGGCTAATTTTTGTATTTTTAGCAGAGACCGGGTTTTCCTCTGTTGCCCAAGCTGGTCTTTTATTTTCACCTTAAGACATACTCAGTGATGGTTTCTTTCTAATAATGGTTAATAGGCTTCTGAGTTAGGCCTTCAGGATTTGAATTCCTGCTCTGCCATTCACCAGTTGTTTAATTTTTAAATTTTTTTATCGTTACAGAATTATTTGACTATGCTAGAAAAACATCCACAAGTCACCAACTGTTTAATCTTGTGCAAGTTATTTAACCTCTTTGGACCTCAGTGTCCACATCTATAAAATGGAGACAATAACAGTATTTATTGGGTTGAGGGAGGATAACATATAAAGCTCTTAGCACAGTGCTTAGCTCCATACATATTAATTATGGGCTTATTATTTTGAGAAATATTTCATGGTGTCTTCATAGAAATCACCTACGTTTGTCCAGTGGGGTTTTGAGACAGCATCTCTGTTGCCCAGGCTGGAATACAGTGGTGTGATCACATTTCACTGCAGCCTCAACCTCCCGGGTTCAAGTGATCTGCTACCTCAGCCTCCTGAGTAGCTGGGACTACAGGTGTGCACCACCACACCCGACTAATTTTTAAATTTTTTGTAGACACCAGGTCTTACTATGTTGCCTACGCTGGTCTCGAACTCCTGGGCTCCAGCGATCCTCCTCCTGTGGCTTCCCTTCCCAAAGTGCTGGGATTACAGGCATGAGCCACTGTGCCTGACATCCTCTAGTGTTTGAAAGAAAAAAAACTTTTTTAAAGAGACAGTGTCTCATTCTGTCACCCAAGCTGGAGTGCAGTGGTGCAATCATAGCTCACTGTAACCTTGAATTCCTGGGCTCAAGTGATCCTTTCACCTCACCCTCCAGAGTAGCCGGGACTACAGGTGTATGTCACCACACCCAGCTAATTTTTAATTTTTTTGTGGAGATGAGGAACTCCCCTATGTTGCCCAGGTTGGTCTCGAACTCGTGGGCTTAAGGGATCCTCCCGCCTCAGCCTCCCAAAGTGCTGGGATTACAGGTGTGAGTTACTGCACCCCGTCCAAAATGGTGTTTTTTCTGTGTTCTGTCTCCATTTATTACATGTCAGCCTGTAGGAAGGAAAAACTTTCCCTTCTTCCTTACATTTTGTAATCAGAAAAAAATTTTTGTAAAAGAATTGGATCCCATTCTAATTGGGGTGTGGTATGTTCCCATTCTCCCTCATTGTGCTGGGCCTTGCTGCCCTGTGACCTGGACCTTCCTTCCTTTGCCTACCGGGCTCAGCCGTGTGCTCGGATGACCTGTGCACAGTCCTTGTGGGCACAGGATTGTGGCCTACCACAAGACAAATTCGAAGCTGCACTTACTACTTTGTTGTGCAGTTGGTAGTTGTAGATATTCCCAAAGGAGACATCAGTCTCTACAGCTTGGGAGGTCAATGTTTTTATGTCTCCATCTCTATCCTTTTCTCTGTGCTTCATCTGTGAATCACGAAAACCGCTACTCCGAATTAATCCACTATTCCAATGTTTCTCAAATTTAAGAGTCACCTGAAGGCAAGAAACAGTGTTGGTCAAAATGTAGTTCCCAGCTGGGCACATGCACGCCTGTAATCCCAGCTACTCAGGAGGCTGAGGCCAGAGGATCTCTTGAGCCTAGGACAGGAGTTCGAGACCCCTGACTTTAAAAGGAAAATAAGGCCGGGCACGGTGTCTGGCACCTGTAATCCTAGCATTTTGGGAGACCAAGGTGAGAGAATCGCTTGAGGCCAAGAGTTCCATACTAGTCCTGGTAACATAGCGAGCCCCTATCTCTACAAAAAACAACAACAAAAAATTAACCGGGCGCTGTGGCGGACACCTGTAGTCCCCGCTACTGGGAAGGCTGAGGCGGGCGGATCGCTGCTTGAACACGGGTGGTGGAGGCTGCAATAAGCAGAGATCACATCACTGCACCCCAGCCTGGGGGAGAGTGAGACCCAGTCTCAAAGAAAAAACAACAATCAAAAGTGGTCTCTGGAACAAACCTGGAGAAACAACCCCCCGAATAGAGGCAAATTTTTATTCCTGGAGAAGCCAGTGCCACTGGCAACTCCCCAGGGGCCCAGCTCGGGGAAAGCCAGCTGAAACGAGAGAACGAGAGGACGAGAGGACGTTCACCGTCCCCCGCCTCGCTCCACCGGACTTCAGAAAGCTACACGCTGCAGGCGCCGCTCGGGATCCAGGTGCCAGGGTGAGGACGGAGGCGGAGAAACCCCTCAGGCTCCGCCACCGGGGCAGGAAATAGGGGGGCGGCCCCGACTCTGGGCACCCCCCCGGGTCTCGCCTAGCGGCGGGCGCGTGCTTAGTCACCGTGAGGCTGCGCATGTCGGAGGCCCGCGCCCCCCTTCCCCGGGGACCGCCCCCGGGCCGCCCGCCCCCCTCGGCGCGCCACTTCCGCGTGCATGGCCCTGCTCACCCGAGCCCTGAGCGCCCGCGCGGGGCCGAGCTGGCGGCGGGCGGCGCGCGCGTCCGCAGGCTTCCAGCTGCCTCTGCTTGAGCCCGCGGCCGTCACACGCGCCCTCTCCGGTGCCATGGCCTGCAGGCAGGAGGCGCAGCCGCAGGGCCCGCCGCCCGCCGCTGGTGCCGTGGCCTCCTATGACTACCTGGTGATCGGGGGCGGCTCGGGCGGGCTGGCCAGCGCGCGCAGGGCAGCCGAGTTGGGCGCCAGGGCCGCCGTGGTGGAGAGCCACAAGCTGGGTGGCACTTGCGTGAGTACCGCCGTTTGTTCGGTCAGGGGGCGCCGCTTTGTCTCGGCCTTTCGGGGGACAGCCTGTGCTCGTTCGTATGGCGATTCCGTCTCCCCGAGCTGCGCTTTCCTCTTTTCCACCCCCGCAACTCCCCATTCCGAAGCCGGGACCCCAGAAGGTGGAGAAGAGAGAAGCGTCTAGGGGCTTCTCTGCGGCCCCCAAAGCCGAGCCAGCGTCTGCTTCCGCAGGAATGCGATATTGACCATGGCCGGGGCGGGTTAGATTAACCTTCCTCCATCCTCACTTGTCCAAGTGGGAGAGGATTGGATTCTATGCTTGACCGCGTCAAACACAAAACTGCATCTGGGAACATTGCTGGTGGCCTGTGTGTAGGGACGAGGGTGACGGTGTCGTTGATGGTGGAGGGTACCCTTGAAGAATATAGATCCTGGTTCTCCCATTTCAAGGGCAGAATGATTTATAGCGGTTGTTGTCAACCTTGGCTGCACATTCGAATCACCTGAGGGTGCCTGGATTCCCGACTTAATTGGTCTGAGGTGCAGCCTGGGCTTTGGGATTTTCAGGTGATCTGAATTGCAGCCAAGGCGACCTTGATTAGGTGAGTTCTCAGAGCTTTTGTTTTGTCTTGGTTTCATGTGGATTGCAAAACTAAAAACAGACGGATGTAAATCCTGAGATTTACAAAATTCATAATTTTTGAAAATAAGGGTTTTTGTTTGTGTGTGTTTGTTTTTTGAGACAGGGTCTTGCCCTGTCACCTAGGCTAGAGTGCAGTGGCCATCATAGCTCACTGCACCCTCGAACTCTGAGAGTCTGAGACTCAAGAGATCCTCCCGCCTCGGGCCCCTGAGTAGCTGGAACTACAAGGGGCGAACCACCAGACCCAGTTAATTATTATTTTTTGTAGAGATGGGGGTCTCGCTGTGTTGCCCCTGCTGATTTCAAACTCTTGGACTCAAGCTGTCTTCCCGCCTCAGCCTCCCGAAGTGCTAGGATTACAAGCCTGAGCCACTGCACTCATCCTAAAAATAAATGTTGTTTCCAAGTTATTGGTGTGCCCACCCTTTTCTATCACAAGATTTGGGTGTTGACGATTAAAATGCTGTATCCAAGAGGAACCTGGGATTCGGGATAGGTTCTCTAAATTCCTTTGGAGATTAATATTTAAATTATGTCAAAATGGGAACTTAAGGACAGGGATGGGCTTCTATGTTTGTGTATCTCTTATCACCTTAAAATCCCTTGCTCAATAAGCACTTGTGCAATGAATGAAACTAGAAATTGACAGGAAAAGGCTGACTTCATTGTTAAGTGCCCTTTTTAAAAAATGAACATGGAGATGAAGAGGAAGGAAAAATCCCTATTAATTATCAACTTGCACTTTGACACCATAGTCCAGACTGAAGGTTAGAAGTCTGTCTCTCCAGAAGGCAGATTGTAGGGTCCCACTGAGTGCCCCCTCCCACACCTCGTGAGAGTACTTACTTGATCACTGCTCACTTCGGTTCTGCTTGCCACATTTTTCTCTTCCTCTTTCTCTGCTCATGTTATAATCTGCTTCAGAGGTTCACCCACTTTACCTTCCTGTTACGATTTTTTTTTTTTTTTTTTTTTTTGAGAGGGAGTCATTCTGTCACCCAGGCTGGAGTACAATGGTGCAATCTGGGCTCGCTGCAACCTCCACCTCCTGGGTTCAAGCAATTCTCCTGTCTCAGCCTCTCGAGTAGCTGGGAATGTAGGTGCACGCCACCATGCCCGGCTAGTTTTTGTACTTTTAATAGAGATGGGGTTTCGCCATGTTGGCCAGGCTGGTCTCAAACTCCTGACCTCGGCTAATCCACCCACGTTGGCCTCCCAAGTGCTTGGATTACAAGTATGAGCCACCACATCTGGCTAATTTTTTATTTTTTAAATTTTATTTATTTTATTTTATTTTTTTGGATGGAGTCTTGCTCTGTCACCCAGGCTGGAGTGCAGTGGTGTAATCTCTGCTCACTGCAAACTCCGCCTCCCAGGTTCAAGCAATTCTCCTGCTTCAGCCTCCCAAGTAGCTGAGATTACAAGTGCCCACCACCACACCCAGCTAATTTTTGTATTTTTAGTAGAGACGGGTTTCACCATGTTGGCCAGGCCGGTCTTGAACTCCTGACCTCGTGATCCACTCACCTTGGCCTCCTGAAGTGCTGGGATTACAGGCGTGAGCCACTGTACCTGGCCTATTTTCGTTATTTTTATTTTTTTAGAAACAGGGTTTTGCCATGTTACCTAAGCTGGTCTCTTACTCCTGGGCTTAAGCAGTTGGCCTGCCTTGGCCTCCCCAAATGCTGGGATTACAGGCATCAGCCACCACTCCTGTCCCATTTTTTTGTATTTTAAGTGCTTGGATTGGGGGCGGGTAGGGAGAAAACGGTAGATATAAACGTTTGTGAGATATGTCCCTTCCCTTAAGGAATTTTGTGGTTGTGAAAGAAAAAAATCTTGGAACCCCAAACTATGCCATAGGGAAAGTTCGGTTTGGGAACTGAATCACGCAAAAACTGCTTTTCCTTTTGTTCCCAAACAGACAGCTGTAATTTCACAATCCCATGTCATAGCCTCATTTCCTCTACTCCCTGTTTTCACTTTATCTTATGTAAAATGTAGATTTGCTGAGGCTCATAAGAACCTCACAAGAATGTAGCCATCTAGGTTGGGTGTGATGGCTCACTCCCATAATCCCAGCACTTTGGGAGGCCCAGGTGGGCGGATCACCTGAGGTCAAGAGTTCGAGACCAGCCTGGCCAACATGGTGAAACTCCGTCTCTACTAAAAATACAAAAATTAGCTGGGCGTGGTGCGGGCACCTGTAATCCCGGCTACTTGGGAGCCTGAGGCAGGAGGATTGCTTGAACCTGGGAGACGGAGGTTGCAGTGAGCCGAGATCATGCCACTGCACCCCAGCCTGGGCAATGGAGTGACACTTCGTCTCAAAAAAAAAAAAAAAGTAATAATTTGCCTTACTGACTATTCTCCTCTCTTTTCTTTTTCCTCCTCCTTGTTCATTCCCCTTTAAATGCTAACATTCCCAAAACCTCATTTGGAAAAAGCATAGGTCATAGATACTCCTGCGATCTGTATTTTTTCCCACGTGCATCTTCAACCTTGGCTAAATAAATCTCTGTAGATTGAGACTTGCCTCAATCACATTTTGGTTTGCAGTGGGGAAGACAAAATACAGACAGTCAACCCCGAAGGGGAGTGGTTTGTGTTAATTGCTGCAAGTAATAAGAAATTACGGTAGTCCAGAGAACAGTTGAAGTGATCACTTATGTGTGGGCACCATGGGAAGATTTCATGAAGGAGATGGTATCTTTCGGGACCTCGAAAGATGGGGTTGGGCGTAGTGGCTCATGCCTGTGATCCCAGCACTTTGGGAGGCCGAGGTGGGCGAATCACTTGAGGCTAGGAGTTTGAGACCATTCTGGCCAACATAGTGAAACCCCATCTCTACTAAAAATACAAAAATTAGCTGGGTGTGGTGGCACACGCTACTTGGGAGGCTGAGACACGAGAATCACTTGAGGCCAGAAGGCAGAGGTTGCCGTGAGCCAAGATCATGCCTCTGCACTCCAGTGTGGGCAACAGAGTGAGATTCTGTCTCAAAAAAAGAAAAAAAAAAAAAAAAAGGTGGTGGGTTGGGTAGTATTCTTTGACATTCGGAACCTCAAAAGATGGGTCCCAGGCCTAGGCTTGGAAACGGGATATGTTGTGTAATCAAATTTGGAGCAAAGGCTGTCTCTTTAATAGAAATAAGAGATGAGAAGCTGATAGGTAGGTTGTGGTTTGAAAAATGTGGAGTTTCTGGACACACAGTGAACTGGGGGTGGGGGCGGGTTTGAGCAAACCAGTGACTCAGTGAAAGTAGTTTTGTAGTAAGCCATAGGATTGAGATCTCACCCTTGGTGATGCCCAATAGAAGTTTGTCTTTCTTTTTCTTTTTCTTTTAATTTATAGAGATAGGGTCTCACTACATTGCCCAGGCTGGTATTGAACTCCTGGACTCAAGCAATCCTCCTGCTTTGGTCTCTGAAAGTGTTAGGATTACAGATGTGAGCCACTGTGCACGGCAGAAGTTTAAGATTGGTTCTCCTATGAGTTCTTTCCTAAATAAAATCCATTAATTTCTAAAGCTTGGGGAAATTTTAAAGTTGTGGTTAATGAACTCACACGGAAGGTTCAAATTAGAATGTGTGTCTAGCAGGGGTCATTTACAGGTAGTGAAATTGGTTGGTTTTTCATTGTTTTATCAGTGTTCCTTCATGTAATTGTTCAACTGTTAAAGTTTATGGGAGGCCATTGTTTTGGACCAGCCTCCTGTACTAGGTCCCAGCAGACCTGGGGGTGTGTGTGTGTGTGTGTGTGTGTGTGTGTGTGTGTGTGTTGCTCTGTCACCCAGACTGGAGTGCAGCGGGGTGATCTCGGCTCACTGCAACTTCCATCTCCTGGGTTCAAGGAATTCATGTGCCTCAGCCTCGTGAGTAGCTGGGACTACAGGCGCACGCCACCATGCCTGGCTAATTTTTTGTATTTTTAGTAGAGATGAGGTTTCACCACGTTGGCCAGGCTGGTCCCGAACTCCTGACCTAAAGTGATCCACCTGCCTCGGCCTCCCAAAGTGCCGGGATTACAAGTATGAGCCACCGCGTCTGGCGTGTTGTTTCATTTTTAAGAGACAGGGTCTCCCTCTGTTTCCCAGGCTGGAGTGCAGTGGTGTGATCTGAGCTCACTGTAGCCTCAAACTCGTGGGCTCAGGCGATCCTCCCACCTCAGCCTCCTGACTAGCTGGTTCTGCAGGTAGATACCACTGAGCCTTGCTTGAATTCAGTATTTGAAATCTCCAAAAGGTTAAATAAATTGCTTCTCTCATGATCACATGTAGACTGGAGAGAAATGCAAAGATCGCCCAAAGCCAAGGTGAATTAGAGCCTTCTGGGAGCTTTGCCTCTGTGGTTCGCTTCTCTGCCTACACAAGTGTTGGGAGAGTCAGCTTAAGGAAAAGTTCTTTCTGAATTGCCGCTCCCTTTGCCCCAGGGCCTGGGGAGCTTGTGGTCCCGGGTTCCTGCTGAGTGTACTGATTCTGTGATAAGAATAACCAGGTTCCTGTGGTTTTGGCGAGTAGTTCTCACCAGTGAGAGTTGGGTAGTGAGGGTTGATCATGTGACAAAAGTTCATGATCGCCGAGTCACAGTGAACTGTGCTGCATAGCCCCAGTTGGAGAGGCCTGTGGGGGAGAGAAGTAGGGGCTTTGAAAGATCCGTGAACAACAGGCTGCTCAGTGAATCATTGTTCATCTAGGCTGAAAACAATTACCCAGCAACATGTAAATCATAACCTCACTTGGAAGTGATACTGTGTACTTTGATATTATGTCTATACCCTGAGAAAGCTAAACACTGGACATGCTTTTTTTTTTTTTTTTTTTTTTTTTGAGACAGGGTCTCACTGTGTCACCCAGGCTGGAGTGCAGGGGCATGATCATAGCTCACTGCAACCTTGAACTCCCAAGCTCAAGTGATCCTCCCGCCTCAGCCTCCCTAGTAGTCAGGACCACAGGCACATGGCCACCACCATGCCCCGGCTGATTTTTTAAATTTTCAGTAGCAATAAGGTTTTGCTTCGCTGCCCATGCTGGTCTCAAACTCCTGAGCTCAAGCAGTCCTCCCACTTCACCCTCTCAAAGTGCTGGGATTATAGGCATGAGCTGCCGTGCCCAGCCTGAACATGCATTATTAAATGTTTTAATTTAAACATACATTATTAAATATTAAATTACTAAAAGGAGGTCAGTTTAAAGGAACTCTGTCATCAGTTCCTACAATATTGACAGATAGCTTTCCGAAATAGAAGGGTACCCTAATGTGTCTCCTGGGTTTAGAATTTCATAGAATGGGGCCCACTCATATTCATAAGTGACAAATAAAGGAGTGGCCATAAAGGGTGGGGCTAAAGCAAACAAATGCTATTGTTGAAATTTGGCTTTTAACTTACCTTGTTGACTGCTTAGTTTTTTTGTACTAGTCTTTGTATACTGTTGCTTTGCCATCTGCCTCAAAACCCACTAAATCTGCAGGGCTAGGAAAAGAAAGACTGCCTCTGAATCCTTCAGAGTGTCTGTTTCTTTGTAAAACATACTTTGAAAAGTAACCACAGAGAATGCTTTTTTTTTTGAGACAGAGTCAGGCTGTTGCCTAGGCTGGAGCGCAGTGGTGCCATCTCGGCTCACTGCAACCTCTGACTCCCAGGTTCAAGCGATTCTCCTGCCCAGCCTCCTGAGTAGCTGGGACTACAGGGGCGCGTCACCACACCCAGCTAATTCTTTTTTTTTTAGTAGAGATGAGGTTTCACCATGTTGGCCAGGCCTGTCTCGAACTCCGGACCTCAACCGATCCACTCGCCTTGGCCTCCCAAAGTGCTGAGATTATAGACATGAGCCACCGTGTCTGGCCAAGAATCCAAGAACTTTTTTTATAGAGCGAAACTAAAGGAATGATATGGAAATACTGATACCTTTTGGCTTTTTTTTTTTTTTTGACACAAAGTCTCACTCTGTCACCCTGGCTGGAGTGCAGTGGCGCCATCTCGGCTCACTGCAACCTCTACCTCCCAAGTTCAAGTGGTTCTCCCAAGTTCAAGTGGTTCTCCTGCCTCAGCCTCCTGAGTAGCTGGGATTACAGGTGCATGCCACCACACCTGACTAATTTTTGTATTTTTAGTAGAGACAGGGTTTTGCCATGTTGGCCAAGCTGGTCTCAAACTCCTGACTTTGAGTGATCTGCCTGCCTCGGCCTCCCAAAGTGCTGGGGTTACAGGCCTGAGCCACCATGCCCAGCCCACTTTGGCATTTGTAAGTGGATTCCAATCAGTGACAAATAATTACCTTCTGTTCACTAGGTGTTGCAACATTAAATATTACTGCAGTTACTTTTGCACTAGCCTAATAGGATGTAGAGGTCCCAGGTCCTTTTCTTTTGGGGGGAACGGGAGATGGTGGGCATCAGGTAATGGTGGGGACTGACATCCCAGAAGAGTTGTCTCACAAAACTATTTATTGTTCTCCCTGAATGCCCCAGAGTAACAATTCTTTTTATTTAAATTTTTTTTGTTTGTTTTTTGAGACAGGGTCTCACTCTGTCGCCCAGGCTGGAGTGCAGTGGCACAATCATGGCTCACTGCAGCCTCAATATCCTGGGCTCAGGTGATCCTCCTGCCTCAGCTTCCCAACTGGCTGAGACTGCGGGCTATTTTTTATGGTGACTAGGTCTCGCTGTGTTGTCCAGGCTCCTCTCAAACTCCTGGGTTCAAAGGATCCTCCAGTCTTGACTCGCCAAAGTGCTAGGATTACAGGTGTGAGCCACTACACCCACTCACACTTTTTAAAAATCTGGTGATTTCCTGAGACTGGAAGGTTCAGGTTAATCTAATGTTTTACTTAGTTAAGAATTGAACAAAAACAGCCTTTGTTAATATCTCTTGCAAATGTGTCCGTTGATTTTCTTGATTTAGATTCTGCTTTACACAGAGTGCTTTTCTTTTTTATTTCTTTCTCAAGCTTGATGCCCCCCTGAAGGAACCTTCATCTGAAATGAAAAAAAGACTTTGAAGGTGGAGATATGGATGTTGAATAGCGAATATGTGCCAGGGGCAGGGCCGTATCCAGACAGCATTCTGTTTAGTCATGGTTGGTGTAAAGCTGATGAAATGCAACAGAGACAGGGATCTTTATCTGTTTAAGTCATCAGTATAGTTGAAGCCCCTAGAACAGTGTTTTGCACATAGCAAGTACTCAATATATAGTTGCTGAAAGAATTGAGTTGATGGATCAATAGTGTTTTGCTTTGGAAATTATGACTCGTCTATTTTCTAAGTAGTTCTCTCATTCTGGTCTTGAATTCGATTTCAGGTAGCAAAGAAGGAAGACAGAGGGAGGAAACTAGGCAGTTCTGTGGTGGGGGGTTGAGGGGAACCAGAGGAAGGAAGTTAACAATTTTGTTTTTTGAGACAGGGTCTTGCTCTGTCACCCAGGCTGGAGTGCAGTGGTGCAATATAGCTCACAGCAGCCTCAAACTTCTGTGCTCAAACGATCCTCCCACCTCAGCCTGCCGTGTAGCTGGGACTACAGGCGTGCAACACCACACCCGACTAATTTTTTTTTTTTTTTTTTTTTTTTTTTTTTGAGACTGAGTCTGGCTCTGTCGCCCAGGCTGGAGTGCAGTGGCCGGATCTCAGCTCACTGCAAGCTCCGCCTCCCGGGTTTACGCCATTCTCCTGCCTCAGCCTCCGGAGTAGCTGGGACCACAGGTGCCCGCCACCTCGCCCGGCTAGTTTTTTGTATTTTTTAGTAGAGACGGGGTTTCACCGTGTTAGCCAGGATGGTCTCGATCTCCTGACCTTGTGATCCGCCCGTCTCGGCCTCCCAAAGTGCTGGGATTACAGGCTTGAGCCACCGCGCCCGGCCACACCCGACTAATTTTTAAATTTTTTATTTGTGGAGACGAGGCCTTACTGTGTTTCTCAACCTGGTCTCTAACTCCTGGGCTCAAGCAGCCCTCCTGCCTCACCTCCCAAAGTTTTGGGATTACAGCTTGAGCCACCACACCCAGGCGGAAGTTCACTATTGAACACAGATGATGTTCTTGGCAGGTGCAATTGCAAATTAACCAAGTTCTTGTTTTACTGCCAACATGGGCAATGTGAAGTTTCTACCTGGCTAGGCAGGATTGAAGGTAATGAGGCAGGCCCTAGGAAAAATGGTGAAGCTTCTGAATTTTGCCACCTGTTATCACCAGACTCTATACCTGCTCAGTCCCTTCTTGGAGGGGGGCCCTGTCCTCACTGTAAGCTAATGCCAGCAGGCCCACTGATTGGGATTCTGAACACTAGATTGGTTGGAAGAGGAAGCTCTCAGGAATGGACCATCGGTTTGGAAAGGGAGGCCGAGTTACAGGAGTCTCCTTGATGATATGTTTACTGAACGGCCTGTGAAATTTGTTTCTTAGCTGAGTGTGGTGGCTCACACCTGTTATCCCAGCACTTTGGTAGGCCGAGGTGGGTGGATCACTTGAGGCCAGGAGTTTGAGACCAGCCTGGTCAACATGGCGAAACCCCATCTCTCCTAAAAATTCAAATATTGGCCAGGCATGGTGGCTCATGGCTGTAATCCCAGCACTTTGGGAGGCCGAGGTGGGCAGATCATGAGGTCAGGAGATCGAGACCATCCTGGCTAACACGGTGAAACTCTGTCTCTACTAAAAATTAAAAAATAAAAAATAAAAAATTTATCTGGGCATGGTGGCACACGCCTGTAGTCTCAGCTACTCGGGAAGCTGAAGCAGGAGAATCGCTTGAACCCAGGAGGTAGAGGTTGCAGTGAGCCATGATAGCACCACTGCACTTCAGCCTGATGACAGAGTGAGACCCCGTCTCAAAAAAAAAAAAAAAAAAATTAGCTGGGTGTGGTGGCAGGCACCTATAATCCCAGGTACTTGGGAGGCTCAGGCTTGCGAATTGGTTGAACTCAGGAGGCAGAGGTTGCGATGAGCCGAGATCATGCCACTGCACTCCAGCCTGGGCAACAAGAGTGAGACTCCATCTGAAAACAAACCAAAACAAAACAAAACAAAACAAAAAAACAAACCTTAACAGGGCATAGTGGTGTGTGCCTGTAATCTCAGCTACTCGGGAGGCTGAGAATCACTGGAACCCGGGAGGCAGAAGTTGCAGTGAGCTGAGATTGTGCCACTGCACACTCCAGTCTGGGCGACAGAGCGAGACTCTGTCTGAAGGGAAAAAAAAAAAAAAAAAAAAGAAACTTGTTTCTTCCCCCTCATTAATGCCCACCTGGAGAACTAGGGAATCTGCCAGTGTTGTATGCTTAGGGTCTCAGCAATGTGCAACTCTGGGCAACCAGAGCCCTGAGAACTTACCTGGATAATGCTCCAGTCTGGGAGGCAAACTTCCTTTGTGATCAGCTGATGTGTTTTAGGTAGGAAGGCGCCTGGGGAATTTATCTCCTCCTTTCCGTGTGCTTTGTGAGCGTGTGAGGAACCAGCAGACGCAGAAATAATTCAGAGGTGTCAGAGTCATCATCACATCTATCATAGACTAGAAATAGATGCTTTATATACCTTACCTCTGACCTGCTCAAAAATCTCCATAATGGAAGCATTATTTCCTTCACTGAGCTAGGAGAAATTTGGAAACTCACCCACCTCTAGCCACTAAATGGGAGAGCTGAGAGTTAAATTCCTATCTGTCTGACTTGAGGCCTGTGCTCCCTCTGACAACCTGATGCACAGGTCAGCTGGAGCAGCTGTCCCTAACCTTTTTGGCACCAGGAACCAGTTTTGTGGAAGACAATTTTTCCACGGACCAGGAGTGGGGGGATGGTTTCAGGATGATTGGGGAATGAAGTGAATCACATTTATTTATTTATTTATATTTTTTGAGACGGAGTTTCACTCTTGTTGCCCAGGCTGGAGTGCAATGGTATGATCTCGGCTCACTGCAGCCTCTGCCTCCTGGGTTCAAGCGATTCTCCTGCCTCAGCCTTCCAAGTAGCTGGGATTACAGGCACCCACCACCACACCTGGTTAATTTTTGTATTTTTAGTAGAGATGGGATTTCACCATGTTGGCCAGGCTGGTCTTGAACTCCTGACCTCAGATAATCTGCCCGCCTCCGCCTCCCAAAGTGCTGGGATTACAGGCTTGAGGCACCACGCCCAGCCTGCATCACATTTATTGTGCACTTTATTTCTATTATTATTACGTTGTAATATATAATGAAATGATTATGCAACTCACCATAATGTACACTCAGAGGGAGCCCTGAGCTTGTTTTCCTGCAACTAGTTGGTCCCATCTGGGGGTGATGGGAGACAGTGACAGATCATCAGACATTAGATTCTCATAAGCAGTGTGCAACCTACATCCCTTGCATGCGCGGTTCACAATAGGGTTCGTGCTCCCATGAGAATCTAATGCCGCCACTGATCTGAAAGGAGGTGGGTGGCGCTCAGGCAGTAATGCCAGCGATGAGGAGCAGCTATAAATACAGATGAAGCTTCGCTCACTTGCCCGCCACTCATCTCCTGCTGTGCAACCTGGTTCCTAATAGGCACCTGGGGGACAGGGACCCCTGAGCTAGAGAAAGGGGAAAGAAGGCCGAGTGCAGTGGCACATGCTTGTAATTCCAACCTTTGGGAGGCTAAGGTAAGAGGATTGCTTGAGCCCAGGATTTTGAGACCAGCCTGGGCAACATAGTAAGACCCTGTCCCTAATTTGTGTGTGTGTTTGGTTTTTTCCTTTTTTTTTTTGAGATGCAGTTTCGCTCTTGTTGCCCAGGCTGGAGTGCAATGGCGTGATCTCCGCTCATGGCAACCTCCACCTCCCCGGTTCAAGCGATTCTCCTGCCTCAGCCTCCCAAGTAGTTGGGATTACAGGCTTGTGCTACCACACCCAGCTAATTTTGTATTTTTAGTAGAAACAGGGTTTCTCCATGTTGGTCAGGCTGGTCTTGAACTCCTGATCTCAGGTGATCTGCCCGCTTCAGCCTGCCAAAGTGCTGGGATTATAGGTGTAAGCCACCATGCCCAGCCTCCCTCTCTAATTTGTAAGAAATTGAAAAAAAAAATGGGGGAAAGAGAAGGGAGCAGCAGAGGGGGTGGGTAAACGAGACTATGCCAGCTTTTCACCCCTGGCCTCTCCAGCTCTCAGTGGAACTAAGTGTGTGTATCTATGTTTTGAGATAGGGTCTCACTGTGTTGCCCAAGCTGGAGTGTAGTGGTGCTATCTCAGCTCACGGTAGCCTTGACCCACAAGCTCAAGTGATGCTCCTGCCTCAGCCTCCCCAGTAGCTGGGACTACAGGCTCACATATCACATCTGGCTAATTTTTGTATTTTTTCTAGAGATGGTGTTTCACCATGTTGCCCAGGCTCATCTTGAACTCCTGGCCTCAAGCGATCCACCTGCCTTGGCCTCCCAAAGTGCCGGAATTATAGGCATGAGCCACCACTCCCAACCTAAATGTGCTTTTCATTCCTTCCAAGTCAGAGGTGCTGAAGTCACGTCATGTTGCTGGCATGTAAATAGTTCTCTAAAAGCAATGGAAATCCCTGGAGGCCTGTTCACAGGAGCTGCCAAAATAGGACGGTGGCATTTCAGGGTCATAGGCTTCCTTTCAACCAGTGCCCCAGGCCCCAAAGTGTTGTGCTGGGGCGCAGCTCCTGTGACCCAACAGGGCCACAATTTTCCACCATCCTCTTCCTCTGATTTCTGGCCCAGTGCTCTTCAATTTTAGGGAATGTGGTGATTCTGCTGCTGCCCCTTGAGGCGGTATCTTGGATAGGCTCAGAACCTCTCTCTGGCTGGCACTGTAGGCCAGGATACTGATACAGTCCGCAAGAGCAGGGACTGGATCTGTTTAGTGCCTTACCTTGCATAATGCCTGGCACAAGTGGGTGCTTACTCAGTGCCTGTGAATGAATGACTGCAAGCTAAGACTATGCAGAAGCGAAAAAGACAGAAACTTCTAAAAAACAAACCAGAGTTACACCAGGCACCAGTGAAAGCCCACCTTGGCGCTTTGAAGAAACATATTCCAAAAAAAGAGTATGTTTTAAAATTAAACATATTTTTTAAAAACTTTAAAAACATATTTTTAAAAAACTTAAAAAAAGAAGTCTTAAATAACTTTAAAGTAGCTTCAAATATACATGAGGAACAAACTCATGGTATGTGAGAGTAGTTTAGAACATTGAGTGCTTTACGACACCCTTGGATTGCTTTTAATGATTCTTGGGAAACAAGAAACAGTGGCTGGAGGACCAGCAGTATTTATTTAGCAGACAAATCATCTCTACCTTTGGGAAAATTGCTTTTGGAGTCTGTCCTAGTCGAAGCCACTTAGTAAACTTAAATGGTGAACTGCAGGATATAAAGGTGTGGGTGGAGGGCACTGGGAAGCACGTTGCCTGCCAAATAACTGGAAAAGGCAGGTTGGAAGAGAAAATCATTCCCATTATGGGGCCAGCGTTGTTCTTCCCACAGAGTTTCGACCTCCTTTCTCTGCTCTTACCATTAAGAAATCCCTGCCGTCCTCCTTTCTTCAGAATGGCTTATTCTATTTATCCCAGTAATGTCAGGTGCTTGGGGGTTGAGAAATAGCATATCCTCAGCTTGGCCAGATGAAAGGGCACTCTAGATAGAAAGCCATACATTTATTATTATTATTATTATTATTATTATTATTATTTATTTTTAGAGGTAGGGTCTGGCTCTGTTATCTAGGCTGGAGTGCAGTGGTGTTATTAGAGCTTACTGTAGCCTTCAGCTTCTGGGCTCAAGAGATCCTCCTGCCTCAGCCTCCTGAATAGCTGGAACTACAGGCATGCACCACCAAGCCCAACTAATTTTTTATTTTTTAATTTTTTGCAGAGATGGAGTCTCAGGGTCTCACTATGTTGCCCAGGCTGGTCCCTCACTCCTGGGCTCAAGCAATCATCTTTCTTTTCGGCCTCCCAAAGCATGGGGATTATAGGCGTGAGCCACCATGCCCAGCCCATAAATTATTCTAATTTTTAGTATGAAGTACTTTCTGAATAGTGTGCTTGCGCTTGTTGTAGGTGTTGATTCTTTTATGAGGCTTGAATTCTGTACCCTTTTCTCAATCCCATGAGTTCCTGTTTCTGTTGCCTTTAGTATTCTTATTGTAGCATAATTGCATTAAAAAAAATCCAAGTCCAAAACTTGACAGTGTATGACCTATCTCTTTCCAGGAAAAAAAAAAAAAAAAAATCCCATGTAACTGATAACTTGAGACTGTATGGAAACATAACTCCTTCCTTTATTTTATTTTATTTTATTTTATTTTATTTTTTGAGACGGAATCTCACTCTGTTGCCCTGGCTGGATGCAGTGGCGGATCTCAGCTCACTGCAACCTCCACCTCCCAGGTTCAAGCGATTCTCCTGCCTCAGCCTCCTGAGTAGCTGGGACTACAGACGTACGCTACCACACCCGTCTAATTTTTGTATTTTTAATAGAGATGGGGTTTTACCATGTTGCCCAGGCTGGTTTCGAACTTCTGACCTCAAGTGATCCGCCCGCCTCAACCTCCCAAAATGCTGGGATTACAGGCATGAGCCACTGCACCCGGCCATCACTCATTCCTTTATAATAACCGAGTGTAGGATAATAACAAATAATAGGATTATAATGAAATTGTAGCAGGTACGCTGTTAGAATTTTGAAACAACTAAAGGAATAGAAGATTACTGTTCAGGAAGACCATCTGTTTCAAACATTAGCGATCTTCATGAGCTTTGGGCAGGTTTCTTTGAATTTAGCTTTTTGTATGAAGTGCCTTGGCTAGTATGTATGTGGTTCAGGATCCACCATAGAAGGATACCCAGAAAGCATTCTATTATGAGAGCTAGGCTAGTATTACTGGGGCAAACAGAAAGCCAGTCTAGTTTCCTATGGTCATGATCGGCAGAGCTACAAGCCCCTAATATAAATTATGTCTAGAAGGCATTCATTTTAATATAAAAGAATAATTGTGTTATAGACGAAGGATTGGAGAGTCACTCACCAAAATTCCACTTCCCAAATTAAATCATTTTAGTGTGTTTTTGGTTATTCTGGTTTATAAATGTCTAAAAACAATTAAACAAGTGACAAATGACTATTTCCCATTATAAAAAGCATGTAGAGTCTGTGTAGCTCGGGGTTTCGAGCTCCTGCTCTGACAATGCCGCGATCTCCTCTCCCCTCCAATCCTATTGGCGATGGACAATGCCTGCGAGTCATCCACGGACAAAGGTGGAGAGACAGGGGAGCCAGATGAGACAGCCGCTGCTCCCGGGGACCCGGGGGCTACCGACATGGGTGGAATCCCAGAGGAAACTGATGGAGATGCAGATGCGGACTTGAAAGAAGAGGAAAGCGAGCTCAAGAGTCAGGATGTCTCAAATTTAACAACAGTTGAAAGGGAAAACTCATTGTTATTTACTCCTGCAGCCAAAAAACTGAAAATAGATACCAAAGAAAAGAAAGTAGATGAAGATGAGATTTAGAAGATGCAAATCCTGGTTTTTTCTTTTTCTTTTTCTTTCTGGTTTTTTGTTTGTTTGTTTGTTTTG
Organism: Macaca thibetana thibetana; assembly: GCF_024542745.1. Classification (NCBI taxonomy): domain Eukaryota; kingdom Metazoa; phylum Chordata; class Mammalia; order Primates; family Cercopithecidae; genus Macaca; species Macaca thibetana. Next base: position 112,782,463 of record NC_065585.1, read on the forward strand.
GTTTGGTTTGGTTTGGTTTTTTTTTGAGATGTAGTCTCTCTCTGTCGCCCAGGCTGGAATGCAGTGGCATAATCTCGGCTCACTGCAACCTCTGCCTCCCGGGTTCAAGCGATTCTCCTGCTTCAGCCTCCTGAGTAGCTGGGATTACAGGCACATGCCACCATGCCTGGCCAATTTTTGTATTTTTAGTAGAGATGGGGTTCACCATATTGGCCAGGCTGGCCTTGAACTCCTGACCTCGTGATCTACCCGCCTCAGCCTCCCAAAGTGCGGGGATTGCAGGCATGAGCCACCGCGCCCAGCTGTTTCTTCTTTTTCTGTGGAGCAGCTGAACCATTATGAAATGTATTGCCACTCAGTGTTCCCTAAGGCAGCCATCAAAAGGCCGATCCAGTCCATCAGTGGCACCTCTATGTCTCAGAATGTTGTTATTGCTGTCTGGTCTTTCCAAGGTTTTTGTCTGGGAGGTGGTAGAAGCAGCACTGGATGTGTGTCAGAAGTGGGGAGAAATGCCACCACTACAACCCAAACATATGAGGGAAGCTGTTAGAAAGTTAAAATCAAAAGGACAGATTCCTAACTCAAAGCACAAAAAAAATCATCATCTTCTAGATTGAAGTCTAGAAAGGCCTATTACTGACAGATGAAGTATTGGTTCCAGACTTCCTCTAAGACCGTCTGCACTGGTGCTTTAGTGTCTCAGTCCTCCAAGGATTCCATGATGATTTTAATGTCTTTCTCAAAACTCTGAGATTTGTCACACCTAGAAAGTGTGTAGCCTGTTTGATACTTGCCTTGACTAAATTTTTGGACCTCTTGGGGCATTTTGAAGTTTTTAACTGTCTTGGCCAGTTGGAAGAAGATGTGTGGGCTGTAAGCATCTTCTGGACAGGGGAACTGCTTTCAGAGAGAAACCTTTCCAAGAGAGTTTTTTTTTTTTTTTTTTTTTTTTTTTTTGAGATAGGGTCTTGCTCTGTCACCCAGGCTGGAGTGCAGCGGCATGACCGCAGCCTTGAACTCTTGACCCTCCCACCTCAGTGTCCTGAGTAGCTAGGACTACAGGCACACTACTGTGCCCAACTAACTTATTTTTATTTTTTATGGAGATGGGGTCTTGCTTTCTTGCCCAGGCTGGTCATGAACTCCTGGCTTCAAGCAGTCCTCCTGCGTCAGCCTCCTAAAGTGCCGAGAGCTTTCGTGATTTTACATTGAAGCCTAAAGTTGCTAAAACTTAGGTTGTTTCTCATATCTGGTTTTAAGTAGATGAAACAACCGGAAACTTTTACTTGTGATACTCTGTGAAACAGCCAGAAACTTTTACTTGTGACACTCTACCATGAAGGATGAGGTGCTGACAGGAATAGTGGAATAATTGCTGCTTGTAAACATCTAAGATTCTCCTGTGAATTTTGGTGAGTGATCATTAAACTGTTTTCCAAAAGCATACACAGGCCAAGCGCGGTGGCTCATGCCTATAATCCCAGCACTTTGGGAGGCCGAGGCGGGAGAATCACTTGATCTCAGGAGTTCAAGACCAGCCTGGGCAATATACTGAGACCTTGTCTCTATTTTTGTAAAGTAGTTTTAATTTTTATGTATAAAATAAAATAAAAAGCATACATAAGCCATGTATGGTGGCTCACACCTGTAATCTCAACACTTTGGGAGGACGAGTTAGGAGGATTGCTTGAGCCCAGGAGTTTGAGACCAGCTTGGGCAACATAGTGAGACCCTGTCTCTGTATTTTTAGAAAAATATTTTTTATTTTTTTAAAAAAAAGTATATCCAGGCATGGTGGCTCATGCCTGTAATCCTAGCACTTTGGGATGCCAAGGTGGGTGGATCACTTGAGCTCAGGAGTTTAAGACAAGCCTGGGCAATGTGGTAAGACCCTGTCTCTACTAAAAATACCAGGCATGGTATTGAACGCCTGTAGTCCCAGCTACTCTTGGGCTGAGGAGGGAGGATTGTTTGATCCTGGGGAGCAGAGGTTGCAGTGAGCTGAAATTGCGCCATTGCACTCTAGCCTGAGTGACAGAGCAAGACTGTCTCAAAAAAAAAAAAAAAAAAAAAAAAAAAAAAAAAAAGAATATAGAACAAAATGTGAAAGTTTTCTCCCTTTCCAGAGAAACACTGTTGATTGCTTGGAGTATAGCCAAATTGTGTTTACACCCATATATATATACATACACATACTGCGTATAAATACAAATTGGGTCATGGCGTAACTACTATTCTGCAACTTTCTTTTGATGCATAACAGTATATGTTAGAACTCTTTCCATATAGTGCATAGAAATCTACCTTGCCCTTTTTAAATGGCTGCAGAATATTCCACAGACTCAGTGTATAACAATTTATTTGATACTTCCCTGCTGATGGATATTTAATGTGTCTGTAGTTACCCATTATCACCAAGCTTCAGGGAATATCCCTATAAATGCATCTTTGGACACAGGAGCATAATATGTGACTACTTTTCTAGGTTACTCTAAAAGGAGAATTGCTGGGCCAATCAGGATGTGTTTGCTAACACTAGTTATAATCAACCTTTAAAATTTTTGCCAATCTGACAAATGAAAAATATTTCATTATTTAAATTATCTGTTATCTTTACTTTTAAAAAATGTAGCTTTCGGCTGGGTGTGGTGGCTCATGCCTGTAATCCCAGCACTTTGGGATGCCACGGTGGGTAGATCACTTGAGGTCAGGAGTTCGAGACCAGCCTGGCCAACAAGGTGAAACTCCATCTCTAGTAAAAATACAAAAATTAGCCAGGCAGGTTGGCAGGCGCCTGTAATTCCAGCTACTCGGAAGGCTGAGGCATGAGAATCACTTGAACCCAGGAGGCAGAGGTTGCAGTAAGCCGAGATCTTGCCACTGTATTCCAGCCTGCGCGATATAGTGAGACTCGGTCTCAAAAAAAACCCAAACAAACAAAATAATGCAGTTTTCTGACTGGGCACAGTGGCTCACGCCTGTAATCCCGGCACTTTGGGAGGCTGAGGCAGGTGGATCACCTAAGGTCAGGAGTTCGAGACCAGTATGGCCAACATGGCAAAACCCCATCTCTACTGAAAATACAAAAATTAGCTGGGCGTGGTGGTGCACATCTACAGTCCCAGCTATTCGGGAGGCTGAGGCAGGAGAATCGCCGGGAGGTAGAGATTGCAGTGAGCTGTGATCGCACCATTGCACTCCAGCCTGGGCAACAAAGGGAGACTCTGTCTCAAAAAAAAAAAAAAAGTAGTTTTCTGGTCTTGCTTTTCCTACTTTTATTCCGTAAGTATTTTTCTATATATTAACTAACAGTGAAATGGAAATGATTGTAACCAAATATGTATTTGTAGATAACATGATATAATCTGTGCATTTGTGCATTTCGCTTTTCTACATCTTTGGTTACTTCTTTAGGCCAAATGCCAAGTAGTTATAAATCAAAGTCATTTTATGAGATCTAATATTTATTTAGGTTTTCTCAAGTTTCTTTACTAAGGGTTAATCAACATCCCAAGTTCCATGCCATGTACTTTAAATTTTTGTGCTTCTGGTGAGTATTCACCAGTATCTCCGTGTTCAACCTTTGTGTGTGTGTGTGTGTTTCTTTTTTGAGGCAGGGTCTTGCACTGTCACCTAGGCTGGAGTGCACTGGCACGATCATGATCATGACTCACTGCAGCCTTGTCCTCCCGGGCTCAAGTGGTCCTCCCACCTCAGCCTCCTGAGTAGCTGGGACCACAGGCATGTACCACCACACCCAGCTAATTTTTTTTGTAGGGACCTGGTCTCGCTTGTTGCCCAGGCTGATCTTGAATTCATGGGCTTAAGCAATCCAACTGCCTCAGCTCCCAAAATGCTGGAATTACAGGTGTGAACTACCAGGCCTGGCCCATCTTGGGTGTTTATCCATGTATTCTGCAGTACTTTCCCCAGAAGTCCTCTTAGACAGCTGCTCAGATGGGCTGATTGTCCTTTCTCTGTCTGCTTTCCTTGAGAAAATGCTGATGAATAAACTTCTCTCCCTCATCACAGAAGGAAAATAATGTTCTTATCCTTTTTTAACAAAGAAAGTAACTAGAATTTAGTATACGGTGACTTAGAACCCAAGGAAGCTTCCTCGCTTGATGCTTAGTGTGCATTTCTTGCAGATTTGTTTGATGGTTTGAATTCAATATTGTTAAAGTCTGTCTCTTTTTTTTTTTATTCCAGGTGAATGTTGGATGTGTACCCAAAAAGGTAGAATTTTTATTTCTCTTTCCCTTTACAATCCTTTTTCTATTTGTAAATCATAATCCGAATAAGAATGTTTCCAAATGTATCCATTAAAATTCATTCTGCAAAAAAAACCCTAGACCCCACTAAAAGTGGCTTAAGCAATAGGATTGTTTTTGTTTGATTTGTGTTTAAAATTTTTTGTTTATTTTTAATTACTTTTTATTTTTATTATTATTATTTTTTTGAGACGGAGTTTCACTCTTGTCGCCCAGGGTGGAATACAGTGACGCGACCTCGGCTCACAGCAACCTCTGCCTCCTGGGTTCAAGTGATTCCCTTTCCTCAGCCTCACAAGTAGCTGGGATGACAGGCGCGCGCCACAGCACTCGGCTGATTTTGGTATTTTTAGTAGAGATGGGGTTTCACCGTGTTGGCCAGGTTGATCTCGGGCTCCTGACTTCAGGTGATCCACCCACCGTGGCCTCCCAAAACGCTGGGATTACAGGCCTGAGCCACCGAGACCGGCCACGGCCTAGTAATTTAGTTTGGTCATCTACACCGCAGGATAGTTCTTTCTCAGCAGGAAGACCCAGCCAGCAAACCAAACTGTTGAATGGAATCTTCTTAAGTTCTGTGGATTCATGGATTTTCTGTATCACGTTGGTGATTTTTTTGGTATTAATATCTGTGGTGCAGGTCACATTGAATGATTTCATTTTTTTACCCTTGACAAAGAGGAAAAAACAGCAGCTCTTATTTCTAAAGCTGCCTCTTGCTTATACTTGCAAAGAATGCCACTCATTTGAATGAACTTTCAACATATGTTGTAATCTCAAGCTTACCACCTTTATTAATGGCATTCCATTTTAACTTGTCATCTTTTTGGTATTATGTAAGCAAATCTCTTAATCTCATCAGTGATGCATACCTGAGTTTAATTCCAAAAAGCTTTTTTGAAATCTGTTCCCTGGTATAGGTGATGTTTTTCTTTCTGTCTTAGGAAGACTTTTTTTCTCTGGTACGTTTTCCCTCAACTGTTTCCTTTCCTATTAGTCATACTTTTTGGAATCTGTTCTACTTGGAACCATGCAATTATGACTGTATGAATTATATAAATTCATTATAAGGTGGTTTTATGTAGTTAAAACCAGTTATGGTAGTAAATTTCGTGTTGATTGGTGCAAGTTTATTTTTTAAAAAATATACTGCTAGGCTAATACTGTACAGTAAACTGATTTTGTAATGTTTTATTTTCGTATTTACTTATTCCTTCTGATCACATGTGGTAGACATTTATGTATGTTCATTTATATATGTTTTTGTTTCTTTTTGTTTGTTTGTTTATTTTATTTTATTTTTTTTTGAGATGGAGTCTCACTGTTGCCCAGGCCGGAATGCAGTGATGTGATTTCAGCTCACTGCAACCTCCACCTCCCAGGTTCAAGTGATTCTCCTGCCTCAGCCTCACGAGTAGCTGGGACTACAGGTGTGCACCACCATGCCTGGCTAATTTTTTTGTTTTTGTTTTGTTTTGTTTTGTTTTGTTTTGTTTTTGAGATGGAGTCTCGCCCTGTCGCCCAGCCTGAAGTGCAATGGCACAATCTCAGCTCACTGCAACCTCCACCTCCCAGGTTCAAGAGATTCTCCTGCCTCAGCCTCCTGAGTATCTGGGATTACAGGCGTGTGCCACCACGCCTGGCTAAGTTTTTTTGTATCTTTAGTTGAGATGGGGTTTCATCGTGTTGGCCAGGCTGGTCTCGAACTCCTGACCTCGTGATCCGCCCACCTTGGCCTCCCAAAGTGCTGGGATTATAGCCGTGAGCTGCTGCGCCCGGCCTGAACTCTTGACCTCAAGTAATCCACCTGCCTCGGCCTCCCCAAAGTGCTGGGACTGCAGGTGTGAGCCACCGCGCCTAGCCAGGTTTGTTTTTAATTTAAAGGGCAGTATTTTATCTGCTGTTACCTAGTTACCATTCATTCATGATTTCTTTTTTCCCTCAGGACTCATTTACTGCTGCTTTTGATCCTTTTTTTTTTTTTTTTTAACAGGTAATGTGGAACACAGCTGTCCACTCCGAATTCATGCACGATCATGCTGATTATGGCTTTCCAAGTTGTGAGGGTAAATTCAATTGGCGGTAAGTGTCAACACTAAGAGGGTTCAGTTTCCAAGAATAGATATTTTTCTTTCTTTCTTTTTTTTTTTTAAAGTACAATTTCCATTTTATTTTTCTCCAGAGAAGAGTCTGTTTCAGTCTTTAAGGACTCAGCTCCTTACATGGGCTTTGGTGGGGGACGTGGGGCAGCACCCGCAGGTCTAAATCGGGGAGGGGGTGTTCGGTCCTTGCGGGCTTCACGAGATCGATTCCTGACTACTTTGCTGTGAATTGCACGACTCACACAGTAATGCAGCTTCACATACAGCTTGGGAAGCACATAGGCATCAAATACGCTCGCTTCAGAAATGTCCCTGACCTCTGCGGCCTCCACTATGTTTCGAATGACGAATTTCTTAATGGCCTTGTCCTTGGGCACGCATCGGGCACAGTTAGTGCAGCGAATAGGCTGCACATGGCCGCGGCCCTTTTTGGCATGACCGTTGTTCCTTCTTTTCTTTGTCATCTTGGATGTACGGACCGAAGACATAGTTTTCTTTCATAACTAAGTGAGCCGTAAACTTTTTTAGGGATGGAGGAGGAATTGTGGTAAATATTCACAGTATGAGATTTACAGTTTAGCCATTTTTAAGTATACAATTGAGTGCCATTAAGCACATTCACATAGGTGTACAGTCGTCACTACTATTACCACTTCCAGAACTTTCCTGCCATCCCAAACAGAAACTCTATTCCATTAAACAATAACCCCTCGTTCTCTTCTCCTGCTGGCCCCTGGGAACCTCTATTCTGCTTTCTGTCTCTATGAATTTGCCAATCCTAGGAAACTCATATAAGTGGAATCATACAATATTTGTTCCTTTATGTCTAGTGTATTTTGTTTTCACGGTTTGTCCATGTTGTAGTATGTATCAGAACTTCATTGCTTTTTTTTTTTTTTTTGTTAAGACAGGGTCTTGCTCTGTTGCCCACGCTGGAATGCAATGGTGCAATCATAGCTCACTGCAATCTTGAGCTCCTGGGCTCAAGCTATCCTCCCACTTCAGCCTCCTGAGTAGCTGGAACTACAGGCATGTGCCACCATGCCTGCCTATTTTTTTTATTTTTATTTTTAGTAGAGATGAGGTCTCACTGTGTTGCCCAGGCTAGTCTTGAACTCCTGAGCTGAAGTAATCCTCCTGCCTCAGCCTCCCAATTTGCTGGGATTTCAAGTGTGAGCCACTGCGCCCAACCTTCATTCCTTTTAAAGGCAGATTAAGATTTCATCATATGGATAAAACCACATTTTGTTTATCCATGCATTCGTTAGTGAATTTTTGGGTTGTTTTTAGCTTTTTTTTTTTTTTTTGAGATGGAGTCTCGCTCTGTCGCCCAGGCTGGAGTGCAGTGGCACAATCTTGGTTCACTACAAGCTCCACCTTCCGGGTTCACGCCATTCTCCTGCCTCAGCCTCCTGAGTACCTGGGACTACAGGCGCCCACCACCACGCCCAGCTAATTTTTTGTATTTTTTTTTAGTAGAGATGGGGTTTCACTGTATTAGCCAGGATGGTCTCGATCTCCTGACCTCGTGATCCACCCACCTCAGCCTCCCAAAGTGCTGAGATTACAGGTGTGAGCCACTGCGCCCAGCCTGTTTTACCTTTTGGTTATTATGAACAATGCTGCTATGAACATTCGTGTAAAGGTATCTATCTGTTCGGGTCTCTGCTTCCAGTTTCTTTTGGGTCTGTACTTAGAAGTGGAATTGCTGGGTCATATGGCAGTTTTGTGTTTAACTATTTAAGGAACTGCTGTAAATCTTTTGAAGCCATAACAGTTTTGAAGAAATTTAGCAAATTTATGTAACAGGTATTTATTAAGTACCCACCACGTCCTACGCACACTGTGTTCTAGGGACTGTGCCAAAGCATTTCTCCTTGTCTGCTGTGCAGAAAGACGATGCCAGCTGAGTGCGTTCTCCACTGAGTGGCACAGAGGCTTTTAACATGGGGCAGCAGAATGACACAGGGAAGGGATGACTGTCTTCAGAGACATTCATTCACTGCGGTTCCTGTTGACAGTCAGTGATTCTCTGCTCGGGTGTTCAGGGACAGATGCCTTAGTTACTAACTGGAAGGGGAAGATCCTGTTTCTGAGTACTGACTTGAGTTTCATTGCAGCGTTATTAAGGAAAAGCGGGATGCCTATGTGAGCCGCCTGAACACCATCTATCAAAACAATCTCACCAAGGTGTGTATGCTGAGTTTTTAACTTTGAGAAAAAGCTATTCCCTTGTTGAGTACTCAGCTAAGTCTTGCCAGACTGTAGCTCTATTTATTTATTTTTATTATTATTTTTTTTTTGGAGACGGAGTCTTGCTTTGTTGCCCAGGCTGGAGTGCAGTGGCATGATCTCAGCTCACTGCAACCTCCGTCTCCTGAGTTCAAGCAGTTCTTCTGCCTCAGCCTCCTGAGTAGCTGGGTCTACAGGCTACATGGTGTGCCACCATGCCCAGTTAATTTTTGTATTTTTTAATAGAGACAGGGTTTCATCATGTTGGCCAGGCTGGTCTTGAACTCCTGATCTCAGGTGATCTGCCCACCTTGTCCTCTCAAAGTGCTGAGATTACAGGCGTGAGCCACCGTGCCTGGCTCTGTTTTATTTATTTATTTTTTTTTTTTTTGAGACGGAGTCTCACGCTGTTGCCCAGGCTGGAGTGCAGTGGCGCGATCTCAGCTCACTGCAAGCTCCGCCTCCTGGGTTCACGCCATTCTCCTGCCTCAGCCTCCTGAGTAGCTAGGACTACAGGCGCCCGCCACCGCGCCCGGCTAATTTTTTGTATTTTTAGTAGAGACGGGGTTTCACTGTGGTCTCGATCTCCTGACCTTGTGATCCGCCCGCCTCGGCCTCCCAAAGTGCTGGGATTACAGGCTTGAGCCACCGCGCCCGGCCTTCTGTTTTATTTTTAATGACCAAGTCTCTATCTGTCGCCAGGCTGGAGTACAGTGGTGCAATCATAGCTCACTGCAGCCTCCAAATCCTGGGCTCCTCCCGCCTCAGTCTCCTTAGTAGCTAGGATTATAGGCACGCACCACCACACCTGGCTAATTTTTAAAATATTTTGTAGAGATTTCTTACTATGTTGTCTAGGCTGGTCTTTAAACTCCTGCCTTAGCCTCCCAAAGTGTTGGGATTATAGGCATGAGCCACTGTGCCTGGCCTCTTACTTTTTCTCTTATTGAAATTGACCTGTCAGAGCAGAAACCTCTGACCAGCTGGCCAGTCTCTTCTGCAGAGAGAGGGTGGCGTGTGCCAGAGCTGGTAGACCAGGCCTCACCTAATGGCTGCACCTTGAGTAGATCTGGCCTGGCACTTAGATTCAGAAGTCACATACGAGAGATTTTGTGCACCGGTGTGGCAGTTTATTAATTAAAAAGAGGAGTGCCATCTAGCTGAAAACCTGCCATTGTGTGTTTGTTTGTTTGTTTGTTTTTTGAGACAGAGTTTCTCTAGTCACCCAGGCTGGAATGCAAGAGCACAATCTCAGCTCAGTGCAACCTCTGCCTCCCGCCAGGTGCAAGCAATTCTCCTGCCTCAGCCTCCCAAGTAGCTGGGATTACAGGCGTGCACCACCACGCCTAGCTAATTTTTGTATTTTTAGTAGAAACAGGATTTCATCATGTTGGCCAGGGGTCTCGAACTCCTGATCTCAAGTGATCTGCCCACCTCGGCCTCCCAAAGTGCTGAGGTTACAGGTATGAGCTACTGTGCCCAGCCAAACCTGCCATTGTTTATTTGCCTAGAGTAAGACCTCCTTAAGAGACCAAATTCGGATTCAGAAGGTTGTTTTTATGAATGACGTCTGATCAAGAAAACTGGGCAGAGGTGTGTTTGCCTCCAGCAACTGTATGTCATCCTTCACTATCCTGATGGTTTCCCCCCTAGTGCTAGGATGTGACACCTTTCCCACCACGACCATGTGGGTGACATTCACAACCTGTGCATCACTTAGCTCTCCTTTTTCTTGAAAGTATCTTTCTACCACTCTTCATTTGTCTTTGTGGTCTCACTTTGCTGTTTCTAAGATTTCTTAGGTTTTGTTTGTTTGTGAAACAGAATCTTGCTCTCTCCCCCAGGCTGGAATGCAGTTGTGTGATTTCAGCTTACTGCGACCTCTGCCTCCCAGGTTCAAGCAATTCTTGTGCCTCAGCCTCCTGAGTAGCTGGAACTACAGGCGCGTGCCCCCACACCTGCCTAATTTTTTTTGTATTTTTAGTAGAGATAAGATTTCACCATGTTGGCCAGCTGGTCTCGAACTCCTAACCTTGAGTGATCCGCCTGCATCAGCCTCCCAAAGTGCTGGGATGACAGGGGTGAGCAACCACCCTTGGCCCTCTTAGGTTATATTTAGATCAGAAACTTTTTTTTTTGAGACAGAGTTTTGCTCTGTTGCCCAGGCTGGAGTGCAGTGGCGCGATCTCGGCTCACTGCAAGCTTTGCCTCCTGGTTTCACGCCATTCTCCTGCCTCAGCCTCCCGCGTAGCTGGGACTGCAGGCGCCTTCCATCACGCCTGGCTAATTTTTTGTATTTTTAGTAGAGACGGGGTTTCACCGTGTTAGCCAGGATGGTCTCGATCTCCTGACCTCGTGATCCACCTGCCTCGGCCTCCTAAAGTGCTGGGATTACAGGCGTGAACCACCGCGCCCGGCCTTTTTTTTTTTTTTTTTTTTTTTTTGAGAAGGGTCTTACTCGGTCACCCAGGCTGAAGTGCAGTGGCATGATCTCAGCTCATTACAGCCTGGACCTCCCAGGCTCAAGTGATCCTCCTGCCTTGGCCTTCCAACATGCTGGGATTATAGGCATCAGCCACTACACCTGGCTTAGATCAGTGGATTCTTGATGATAATTGGGCCACTGTGATCTCAGTAGCAGCATATTTATAAACCAATTTTTAGGACAAGCTACTTCATAGGTAGCTAACTGTATGCAGTTTTATATTCTTATTCATTGGGTTTATTTTTTGGAGGGTGATCTTTTCCAACCTTGATCCGCAATCCAGGGGAAAAATATTTAGAGGCCTGCAGTCCTTATGCACAGGAGATTTTAAGTCTGAGTATAGAGTAACACTGGTAGTACTAAAACACACCAGGTTTTTTATTTTTTATTTATTTACTTATTTTTTATTTATTTTTATTTTTTGAGACGGAGTCTCGCTCTGTCGCCCAGGCCCAAGCTCTGCCTCCCGGGTTTACACCATTCTCCTGCCTCAGCCTCCGGAGTAGCTGGGACTACAGGCGCCCGCCACCTCACCCGGCTAGTTTTTTGCATTTTTTAGTAGAGACGGGGTTTCACCGTGTTAGCCAGGATGGTCTCGATCTCCTGACCTCGTGATCCGCCCGTCTCAGCCTCCCAAAGTGCTGGGATTACAGGCTTGAGCCACCGCGCCCAGCCTTTTTTTTTTTTTTTTTTTAATGGAGCTAGCTGAAATACTTTTTCAAAAGAGGTAGGAAAATTATTCAGGAACCAGCATTTTGTAATACTTAGAAATCTTGGTGTGTGCTATAGTTTATGGTGATCTTATGGGGAAGGAATTACTTACAGTTGACCCAGAAATTCTATATTGCAAAGGAAACTTTCTATTTAATGTCCTAGAAAGTGAAAGTAAAAATCTCACTGCTTCTTCCTCTGAACTAGTGTCTGTCCTATTGCCATGTGAGCCACACTCCTTTTTGTCTAGCATTGCGGAGGACGTCATTACGACCCGAGGGAATGGTGTTCTGGAGGCCTGTGGGTTTTGTCTTTGACCTTGATTCAGCTTGATTAAGCCTGGCACCTACAGGAACAGGCCTGGAGGGTGCAGGGAAAGGAGAAGATAATTCAGAATCAAGCATGTTCCAAAATGTTAAAGCATTCCACTTTGTAATCATGCTTACATGGTTCCATTATTCTTATAAGTTGACCACATTTGCATGCCCCTGCATGTATCGTGGCTGGCAGAAGCATGCCAGCACCCCCTAAGTGAAGGCCTTGGTGCAGAGGATTCCAGTAAGAGCACATCCAAAAGTAAGAGTCTGAGTTCTCTCTGTCTCCAGCATAGAACTTCTGTGTCATGTACTTTTGTGGTATTTTTCCCAGTTTACGAAAGCACAAGCATTGCGTTTCCCTCCCTTGGCCAGAGTATTCCTGTCTTGGTCTTGCCTCTGCTCATTTCAGCTTTATCCAGTTGTCTTTCTCAGCCTTCTGTCTCTCCTCCAGACACACCAGTCTTTTTGAGAGAGAGTCTTGGCTCTGTTGCCCAGGCTGGAGTGCAGTGGCACAATCTCGGCTCACTGCAACCTCTGCCTCCCAGGTTCGAGGGATTCTCGTGCTTCAGCCTCCTGAGCAGCTGGGATTACAGATGCCCGCCACCACTCCTGGCTAATTTTTACATTTTTAGTAGAGACAGGATTTCTCCATTTTGGTCAGGCTGGTCTTGAACTCCCGACCTCAGGTGATCCGCCTGCCTCGGCCTCCCAAAGTGCTGGAATTACAGGTGTGAGCCACCACGCCCAGCCCAGACACACCATTCTGTAATATGTTCACATTGCACATAAGGAACTTTCACCTTCAATTATTGGGGGCAAAGATGTCATCTTTCTTACGGGGGTGCCTCACATATACTTTTTTGTCTCTGGGTTTCGGCCCAAGGTAGCACTTGTATTTCTTCTTCTTTCTTCTTTCTCCTCCTCCTCCTCCTCCTCTTCCTTCTCCTCCTTCACCCTCCTCTTCCTCCCTCCTCCTCCTCCCCCTCCTTTTCCCTTCTCCTCCTCCTCCCCCTCCTTTTCCCCTCTCCTCCTCCCTCCTCCATCTCCCCTTCTCCTCCTCCTCCTTCTCCTTCTCCTCCTTTTCTTCCTCTTTTCCTCCTCCTCCTTTCTCCTAACTTCTTTCTTCTTTCTTCCTCCTCCTCCTTCTCCTCCTCCCCTTTCTCCTCCTCCTCCTCCTTCCTTCCCCTCCTCCTCTTCCCTCCTTCCTTCTTCTTCTTCCTTCTCCTCATCCTCTTCACTTTGTCATCCAGGCTGGAATGCAGTGGCGCCATCTCAGCTCACTGCAGCCTCAACCTCCCAGATGCAAGCAATCCTCCTGCCTCAGCCCCTCAAAGCGCTGGGACTACAGGTGTGCAGCACCATGCCTGGCTAGTTTTTGTATTTTTAGTAGAGACTGGGTTTTGACATGTTTCTCAGGCTGGTCTCAAATTCCTGAGCTCAAGCTATCCACCCACCTCTGCCTCCCAAAGTGCTAGGACTACAGTTGTAAGCCACTGTGCCCAGCCTATTTCATCTTACTGTGTACTTCCAGCATCTAATGGCAACCCCTTTCCTAAGTATAGGTTGCCAATTAGGAGTTCTGCAGAAACTTGAACAATAGAGAATTGTGTTGGCATCAGCAAACCAAGAATCAAAATGTTCAGTAGATAAATGAAAGTTCTGATAAGTTGCAGCAGGTGTCTTTGTTTTTATTCTAAGAACAGGCTAATGTCATGGTTCCTTCTCTAGTCCCATATAGAAATCATCCGTGGCCATGCAGTATTCACGAGTGATCCCAAGCCCACGATAGAGGTCAGTGGGAAGAAGTACACCGCACCTCACATCCTGATCGCCACAGGTGGTGTGCCCTCCATCCCTCATGAGAGCCAGATCCCGGGTGAGTCATACAGCAGGTACTCATTAACAGCAGTCAAGAGTTTACCGTTGCTTTCAACCTGACAAGCCATGCCAGGGGATCTGCCTAAACCAGTTCTCTCTTTGGAGCCAGGCCATGGGAGAAGGTCTTTGCAGAACCTAACTGCAGTTGGCCTAGTGGTAGCTTATGATGCAGGCACCCAGGCTGGAGTGCAGTGGCACAATCTTGGCTCACTGCTACCTCCGCCTCCTGGGTTCAAGCGATTCTCCTGCCTCAGCCTCCCGAGTAGCTGGGACTATAGGCACGCCACCACCACACCTGGCTAATTTTGGTATTTTTAGTAGAGATGGGGTTTCATCGTATTGGCCAGGCTGGTCTTGAACTCCTGACCTCAGATGATCCGTCCACCTTGGCCTCCCAGAGTGCTGGGATTGCAGGCCACTGTGCCCGGCCAAGAGATTTCATTTGGCCCCAGGCTCAGACATATTGTAGGTAACAGGGAGAGAAATCAATGAAAGCCTCATTCTTTCCTTCGCAGCTTAGCATACATTGTTTCCAGCCTCAGTTTGTCAGATGGGTGGTTATTTATAAGACACGTGATAATTTATTGTTTTGTTCCAGAGAGAGAAATCTTCTAAGGATGTAGCTTAAGTAGCTAAGTAAGCTTTTATATACATATTTTCTCTTTTAAGTAGAGAATTATAGAAGATGAAAGCTGTAAGGAATCTCAGAGATGGTCATAACTGCTTTTGCATTTTATTATTTATTTATTTATTTATTTTGAGACGGAGTCTGGCTCTGTCACCAAGGCTGGAGTGCAGTGGCACAACCTCGGCTCGCTGCAACCTCTGCCTCCTGGGTTCGCGCCATTCTCCTGCTTCAGCCTCCTGAGTAGCTGGGATTACAGGTATCCGCCACCACGCCCAGCTAATTTATGTATTTTAGTAGAGACAGGGTTTCACCATGTTGGTCACGTGGGTCTTAAACTCCTGACCTCAAGTGATCCGCCCGCCTCAACCTCCCAGAGTGTTGGGATCACAGGCGTGAGCCACTGTGCCCGGCCTATTATTTTATTTTATATTACTTTATTTTTTTGAGACAGGGTCTTGCTCTGTTGTCCAGGCTGGAGTGCAGTGGTGTGATCACAGCTCACTAAGGCCTTGACCAGGAGATTTAGATGGGAGATTGCTCAAGTGATCTCTTTCTTTCTTCCCAGGTAGATTGTAAGGACTTTATGGATGGTGAACGTAGTTTATACATCTTTTGAATTCTCCATGGATTGGCTTCATAAGATACATTATCAACGTGAATTTTTTTTTTTTTTTTTTTGAGACAGCGTCTTGCTCTGCCACCCAGGCTGGAGTGCTGTGGCACAATCTCCACTCACTAGAACCTCTGCCTCCTGGATTTAAGTGATTCTCCTGCCTCAGCCTTCTTAGTAGCTGGTATTATAGGCACATGCCACCATGTCCAGCTAATTTTTTTTGTATTTTTAGTAGAGGTGGGGTTTTGCCACATTGTCCAGGCTGATCTCAAACTCCTGGCCTCAGGTGATCCGCCTACCTCGGCCTCCCAAAGTGCTGTATGAGCCACTGTACCCGGCCAAAATGCAACATATATATTTGTTTGTTTGTTTGTTTAGAGACAGAGTTTTGCTCTTGTCACCTAGGCTGGAGTGCAATGGCAGGATCTTGGCTCACTGCAACCTCTGCCTCCTGCGATTCTCCTGCCCCAGCCTCCTGAGTAGCTGGGATTACAGGCATGCGCCACCACACCCAGCTAATTTTTGTAATTTTAGTAGAGATAGGGTTTCACCATGTTGGCCAGGCTAGTCTCGAACTCCTGACCTCGGTCGATCTGCCTGTCTTAGTCTCCCAAAGTGCTGGGATTACAGGTGTGAGCCACTGCACCCAGCCTAATATATTTAATAACTGATGAGAAATGAAGGTAGGGGGGCTACTGAGAGAAGGAATCAGCAGTTGACAGCTGAAGGCTTTGTCTGTATTATTGGGGGCAGATGGTAACTGAAGTGGTAAACTGGAGAGAGATACAGGTTGGAAAATAAAATTAAGGTTCAGTTCTAAATAGACTAAGGTTGAAGCCAATGTAAAATTGTGTGGTGAGATAATTAGAAACATGGAACTGCAACCTGGGAAGAAAGTCAAACCTGGAATAATGCATTTGGAAGTCCTATAAGATAGGACCTGCTATCCTATATCCAAAGGTTTCAATCTGCTTTTCACTACATGTTTATTTCACTATATAGGTTGTACCTCTTGTAATTCAATGTATATACCATATAGGTTGAAACCTTTGAAAGAATAAGCAGAGAGGAAAGGGCCACATCTATTTTTTTTTTTTTTTAATGAGACGAAATCTTGCTCTGTTCCCAGGCTGGAGTGCAGTGGCACCATCTCGGCTCACTGCAACCTCCGCCTCCCAGGTTCAAGTGATTCTCCTGCCTTAGCCTCCTGAGTAGCTGGGACTACAGGTGCACACCACCATGCCCAGCTAATTTTTAATTTTTGTATTTTTAGTAGAGACGGGGTTTCACCACATTGGCCAGGCCACATAGATTTTGAACTACATAGAAATTTGTCTTTTCAGGCGGGAACGGTGGCTCATGCCTGTAATGAGCTAAGCCCCAGGGTTCCTCCTACCCTCGGGGTGGGAGGGTGAACAGATCCAGCAGAGTCTGTTCATGACTGCTGAGATCTTCATTCTTCAGAGAAATGTAAAAGTTATTTAGCCATCATGGCTTCTGTTTCTAGAGAGAAAATAAAAATGTTGACTCAGGGAGGATTTGGTTGGCAGCTTTCCAAGCAGAGACTTTAACAAAACTTGTCAAAACGGAGACTATGTTGGCTGTGAAAGTGTTTGGTTTTTGCATAAAATGTTGTGATTATTTTGCAAGAGAAAGAGCAGTCTTGTGTGATCTATGTTGCCTTTTTCTACATAGGTGCCAGCTTAGGAATAACCAGTGATGGATTTTTTCAACTGGAAGAATTGCCTAGGTAAGCCAACCTGACCTGACTGCAGTGACTCACTCTTCCTTAGTGTCTCCTGGTGGCTTTTCTTTTCCTCTCCTCCCAAGCATTTAATGTAGGCCTTTCCTGAATTCCATCCTCTTACCATGACCTTGTATATCTCATTCCTAGAACTCCTCAGTAGATCCCTCAAATCTTTCATGCTTTCAATCAGAGGCCAAAGTCAAATGCAGAGTAATTTGAAGACTGCATAACAGAGTCCTAAAACTGTCTCCTTTCTTCAACTTGATACAGCATCAATTAAGAATGTGTCTAAAGGAGCTTGTATTTTAGAATAGAATAGCTGGTTTTGGCCAGATGTGGTGGCTCGTGGCTGTAATCCCAGCACTTTGGGAGGCTGAAGCGGGCAGGTCATCTGAGGTCAGGAGCTTGAGACCAGCCTGGACAACATGGTGAAACCCCATCTCTACTAAAACTGAAAATTAGCTGGGTGTGGTGGTGCGGGCCTGTAGTCTCAGCTACTCGGGAAGCTGAGGCAGGGGAATCACTTGAATTCTCAAGGCGGAGGTTGCAGTGAGACAAGATCACACCAAGAAAGAAAGAGAGAAAGAGAGAGAGCGCTACCACACCCAGCTAATTTTGTATTTTTGGTAGAGATGGGGTTTCTCCATTGGTCAGACTGGTCTCGAACTCCTGACTTCAGGTGATCTGCCCGCCTCAGCCTCCCAAAGTGCTGGAATTACAGGTGTGAGCCACCACGCCCGGCCAGATTTTCTTTTCATGAAAAAACGTTTATTTTTTTTAGAGACAGGGTCTTCTTGCATTGCCCAGGCAGGAGTGCAGTGGTGCCATCGTGGCTTGCAGTAGCCTTGAGCTCTTGGGCTCCAGCAGTCCTTTCACCTCAGCCTCCCAAGTAGCTGGGACTCCAAACGTGCAGCACCATACCTGGGTAACTTTTTAATTTGAATTTTTATAGAGGTGGGGTCTCATTCTGTTGTCCAGGCTGGTCTAGAATTCTGGCCTCAAGCAATGCTCCCACCTTGGCCTCCCAAAGCAGTACACATACAAGCATGGGCCACCGTGCTGAATGGATTCAGATTCATAGAGGGGGGAAAAAGGTCATGAGAAAGTTTGTTTCTCTGATTTGAAGTTGCAGCACATTGCAGGCTTTCTAGTTTAGAGGGATCCTCCTGTCACTTGTGAGAAGAGGTGATGCCTGGAAACAGGTGGAGGGACCCAACATGTTGGCGCAGGGTCTGGCCTTCATTCGTCTTCTGAGTGGCACTCACTGTGGAGTTCGCATTGCTCAACTCTTCTGCTCCCTCAGGGGCTGTGCTAATCCAGTTTGAGGTCCTAATCCTATGCTCTCAGAAAGTCTTTTAGGGAGAGTGACTAATAGTCCATGAGCCTGTCTTCACTTTGAATCACCCAGAGTCACGGACAGTTCAGACAGCACGAGGCAGTTCAGAAACGACCAGGGAGCCGCTTTGCAGTTCCATAGGATGGTGAAAATGTCTCTTGAAGATACTCAGACCAGGGAAGCTTCTGACTTGGAGGAGTTCTAAGAAAAGCATACAATCTTTCTCGGTTTGCTATCAGGTCGTAGAAATGTGTTAGAGAACAGCCTTCCTTCCCTGTGATCCACCCTGCATTGTTTGATTTTTAGGGTTGAATAACATGACATATGTGAGGATGTAGTGAGACATGCAGTCATGACTCATTATGTTTGGATAATGTAATTTCATTCCGGACTCACCCTCAAAGAAGTTTCATTATAGATAGTTGTTCATTAGCGATTTTAAATATTTACATTTATGCATGCCATCAACAAAAGGCTCTGAAACACAAGAAAATGAATTTACAATGGATATGTGATTTTTCAAGTCTACTTTATCTTTGTTTCGGTGTTGGTGAATAAGTAAATAATTGGGCAAGTGAGTAAATAATGTAGGGAAGATAGCATGATTTAGTTTTTGCGCTGAGGGGCTTCTGGTTGGATGGAGCATGAACACCGTGGAATACTGTGGCATGAGTAGTCCTGGGGCCGTATTGAGGTAAAGAGAAATCTTTTAGGGATTCAGCCGCCTGAAAGGTCAGTTCCAGAAGCCAGGCGCAGTGGCTTATGCCTGTATTCCCAGCACTTTGGGAGGCCTGAGGCGAGCGAATTGCTTGAGCCCAGGAGTTTGAAACCAGCCTGGGCAACACAGCACAACCTGATCTCTGCAAAAAAATACAAAAATTAGCTGGGCATGGTGGCATGTGCTGGTAGTCTCAGCTGCTTGGGAGGCTCAGGCTGGAGGATCACTTGAGCCCAGGAGTTTGAGACCAGCCTGGGCAACATAGGGAGATACTGTCTCTACACAGAACTTTTTTAAGGCAGAGTTTCACTGTTGTTGTCCAGGCTGGAGTGCAATGGCGTGATCTCGGCCCATTGCAACCTCCACCTCCCAGGTTCAAGCGATTCTCCTGCCTTAGCCCCTTGGCCTCCCAAAGTACTGGGATTACAGGCATGAGCCACTGCGCCCAGCCTCTACACACAAATTTTAAAATTAAAGAAGAAATTCCACACCCAGGTACGGTGGCTCATGCCTGTAATCCCAACAGTTTGGGAGGCTGAGGCAGGCAGATCACTTAAGGTCAGGAGTTTGAGACCAGCCTGGCCAACATGGTGAAACCCTGTCTCTACTAAAATACAAAAATTAGCCAGCCACGGTGATGTGCGCCTGTAATCCTAACTACTCAGGAGGTTAAGGTACGAGAGTCACTTGAATCCGGGAGGCGGAGGTTGATGTGAACTGAGATCACGCTACTGCATACCAGCCTGGGCGACGCAGCGAGACTCTGTCTCAAAAAAAAAAAAAAAAAAAAAAAAAAAAGGCCGAGCACAGTGACTCGCGGTGGCTCACGCCTGTAATCCCAGTACTTCAGGAGGCCGAGGCAGGTGGATCACCTGAGATCAGGAATTCGAGACCACCTTGACCAACGTGGAGAAACCCCATCTCTACTAAAAATACAAAATTAGCCGGGCATGGTTGACGCATGCCTGTAATCCCAGCTACTCGGGAGGCTGAGGCCGAAGAATCGCTTGAACCCGGGATGTGGAGGTTGCAGTGAGTGGAGATTGCACCATTGCACTCCATCCTGGGCAGCAAGAGCAAAACTCCATCTAAAAAAAAAACAAAATTCCTCAAGGATGGGGGCCATTGTTCATCCAGTGTAGTGCAAAGCTTAGCTCAAAGTAGAATGTACATAATAAATGTTTGGGGAAGAAAGGGAAGACACAGGAAATAAGGAGGGAAAATTCAGAGGAAGGAAAAGAGATCAACACATTGTTAGGAAGGAGGGAGTGGAGATAGAAAAAGAGCGATTTCACAGTTTTGAACTACATAGAAATTTGTCTTTTTAGGCCGGGCGCAGTGCCTTACGCCTGTAATCCTAACACTTTGGGATGCCGAGGCGGGTGGATCACTTGAGGCCAGGAATTTGAGACCAGCCTGGCCAACATGATAAAAATCTCATCTTTACTAAAAATGCAAAAATTAGCTGAACGTACTGGTGAACGCCTGTAGTCCCAGCTACTCGGGAGACTGAGGCAGGAGAATCACTTGAACCCCAGAGGTGGAGGTTGTAGTGAGCCAAGATCATGCCACTGCACTCCAGCCTGGGTGACAGAGCGAGACTCTTAAAAAAAAAAAAGGAGAAAATTGGTCTTTTCTTACTGTGCATTGCAGGATGAGAGAGTCATCACTTCTAACCTGTAGCCATTTGGGTTCTTACTTTATAATCCATCCTGACCTTAAGCCCTCAGAACTCCGAATACCTTGCCTATGGGAGGTATTAAAGAACAGTTTCCTTCGTCTCTGATTAGCACTGTAGCAATGGTAGAGGTCAGTGTTTGAAACTTTAGAAGACTCCAGTCCCTGATGGGACAGCTTCAGCCGAAGGTACTTATAGCCTGGGCTGTAGTATGGAAGTCAACATTATTGCTCTAGGGCAGGAACCAGAGCTTCTCTACCAGCAATTTAGACCCAAGCATGTATCTAGTACTTAAGATTATTTTATATATTTTATTTTTTATATGATTTTTTGTTTTTAAAATTGTTTTAAATCTTTAAAAAATAAGACGGGGTCTTACTCAGTTGACCAGGTTGGTTTTGAACTCTTAGCCTCAAGCAGTCCTCCTACCTGGGCTTCCCGAAGTGCTGGAATTATAGTTGTGAGCCACCACACCTGGCCAAGATTCTTTTTTTAGACCAAAATGTATTCAGGCAGTTTAGCTTGACTACAGTTTTGTCCTACAGATTACAACTGGCTTGTGTAAATTGGCCTTTGATCATATTGCAATGATTGATAGAACTAAATAGCAAACAAGGAGGTACACTGAATAGAGGAGAGTGATGGTGGTGAGATCTGTGACCCTGATTTTAGTTTTAGGTGTGAGGATCTTTGCATAAGGAATCATTCCTTATTTCCAAAGGTTTTGTGTCCTCTCTGAGGAAATGAGGCTAAAGAGCTTTAAAAACAATGAAAAATATATTTCCCTTCTTCTGTGAGGGAATGTTAGGGATTTTTCTTTTCTTTTGAGATAGGGTCTTTTGCTTTGTCACCCAGGCTACACTGCAGTGGTGCAGTCATAGCTCACTGCAGCCTCCATCTCCCAGACACAAGTTATCCTCCTGCCTCAACCTCCCAAGTAACTGAGACCACAGACACACACCTTCATACTTGGCTAATTTTTATTTTTACTTTTAGGGTTTTTTTTTTTTTTTTTTTTTTTTTTTTTTTTTTTTTTTTTTTGAGACAGAGCCTTGCTCTGTTGCCCAGGCTGGAGTTCATTGGCACAATCTTGGCTTACTACATCCTCTGTCTCCCGAGGGCAAGCGATTATCCTGCCTCAGCCTCCCAAGTAGCTGGGATTACAGGCATGCGCCACTGTGCCTGGCTAACGTTTTGTATTTTTAGTAGAGACGGGTTTCACCATGTTGGCCAGGCTGGTCTCGGACTCCTGACGCAGGTGATCCACCCATCTCAGCCTCCCAAAGTGCTAGGATTACAGGCATGAGCCACCGTGCCTGGCCTTACTTTTTCGTTTTTGTAGTGATGGGGTCTCACTATGTTGGGCAGGCCCAAAGGGATATTTTCTACTTAAAGTTGTGGTGGTATCCAGGATTGAATCTTGGAACAGAAAACAAGAGATTAATAGAAAAACTGGACTGGGCAAGGTGGTTTACACCTATAATGCCGACACTTTGGGAGGCCAAGGTCAGAGCATTGTTTGAGCCCGGGAGCTGAGACTAGCCTGGGCAACATGGTGAGACTCTGTCTCTAGTTAAAAAAAAAAAAAATATATATATATATATATATATATATAAGCTGGGTGTGGCAATGCATGTCTGTAGTCGCAGCTACTCGGGAGGCTGAGGCTGGAGGATCGCTTGAGTCCTGGAGGTTGAGGCTGCAGTGAGCCGTGTTCACACCACTACACTCCAGCCTGGGTGACAGAGTGAGACCCTGTCTCAAAAAAACCGGGGAAAAGTGGTGAAAATCTGCAGTCTAGGGTTTAGTCATTAGTAATGTACCAATGTCAATTTCTTATTTTGACAATGGTACCCTAGTTAAGTAAAACGTTAACTTTAGGGAAAACTGATCAAGGGGTATAATGAGGGAAATCTCTGCACTATCTCTGCAACTTTTCTGTAAATGTAAAATTATTCCAAAATTAGTTTATTTAAAAGTTCTAACCCTGTGCTCGCATCTCAGCCGCAGCGTCATTGTTGGTGCAGGTTACATTGCTGTGGAGATAGCAGGGATCCTCTCAGCCCTGGGTTCTAAGACATCACTCATGATACGGCATGATAAGGTAAATTCCACCTTTTCCTTTTCCCTTTTCTTGATGTTAATTTAAAAAATGAAGAATTTTTTCTTATGTTGTCATTAAATACTAGGGTGCAAAACAGGTGGGGGTCAGTTGGTTGGTTTCACATGGTGCTGTATCCAAGTTACCTGAATTTGGCCAATATCCCTCCCAGTTGCTGGTTGATGATGATTTTGAGTTGGTCAAATTGGCTGGTAATTTCATCACTAAGTGGTAGATATGAGATGCCCTCATAGGGAGACGTGGGGGCCTAAACATAACTATTAGCTAAATTAAACACACTGTTAGGTTAATTTATTTTTTTAATTAATTAGAGTCTCACTCTGTTGCCCAGGCTGGAGTGCAGTGACACCGTCTCAGCTCACTGCAACCTCTGCCTCCTGGGCTCAAGTGATTCTCATGCCTCGGCCTCCCGAGTAGCTGAGATTACAGGTGTCCACCACCATGCCCGGCTAATTTTTGTATTTTTAGTAGAGACGGGGTTTCACCGTGTTCACCAGGATGGTCTCAATTTCCTGACCTCGTGATCTGCTCGCCTCAGCCTCCCAAAGTGCTGGGATTACAGGTGTGAGCCACTGAGCCCTGCCAGGTTAATTTATTAATTTCTGGAAATCAATTTTATATGATCAAGTAATGTTAGATTGGTTGACACTCATTCCAAACAATTTACTAAATTCTTTGCATTAAAGCAGGGGTGTCCAATCTTTTGGCTTCCCTGAGCCACACTGGAAGAAGTAGAATTGTCTTGGGCTACATATAAAATATACTGACACAAATAATAGCTGATGAACTAATAATAAAATAAATTGCAAGCTGGGCACAGTGGCTCATGCCTCTACTTTCCAGCACTTTGGGAGGCCGAGGCAGGCGAATCACTTGAGGTCAGTAGTTGGAGACCAGCCTGGCCAACGTGGTGAAACCCTATCTCTACTAAAAATCCAAAAATTATCCAGGCATGGTGGCAGGTAACTATAATGAGTGAGCCGAGATCGCACCACTGCACTCCAACCTGGGCAACAGAGCAAGACTGTGTCTCAAAAAAAAAAATGCAAAAAAAATCTCATAGCAGTTTAAGAAAGTGTACAGATTTGTGTTGGGCCACATTCAAAGTCATCTTGGTCCGCACTCTGGCCTGCAGGCTGCTGCAGATTGAATGAACTTGCATTAAAGGCAATCTTGTAGATCATACACTTGAACTTCTTTTTTTTTTTTTTTTTTTTTTTTTTTTTTTTAGAGACAGAGTCTTGCTCTGTCACCCAGTCTGCAGTACAGTGGCGTGATCATAGCTCACTGCAGGCTTCTGAGCTCATAGGATGTTCCTGCCTCAGCCTTCCAAGAAGCTGAGGCTACAGGTGTGGGCCACCATGCCCTGACTAATTTTTTTTTTTTGAGACAGGGTCTCACTGTGTTGCCCAGGCTGGAGTGCAGTGGCGCATCATGGCTCATTGCAGCCTCAGCCTTCTGGGCTCAAGCGATCTTCCCACCCCAGCCTCCCAAATAGCTAGGACTACAGGAGCATGCCACCACACCCAGTGAGGTTTTGCCATGTTGCCCAGGCTGGTCTCAGACCCCTGAGCTCAAGTGATCTGCCCACCTTGGCCTCCCAAAGTGCTTGGAATTACAGGCATGTGCCACCTGACTAATTTTTATCTATTTTTAGAGATGAGGTCTTACTATGTTGCCCAGGCTGGTCTCGAACTCCTGGCCTCAAGCTATCCTCCTGCCTCAGGTTCCCAAATAGCAGGGAGGAGTTCAAGACCAACCTGGGCAGCATAGTGAGACCCTATCTCTACTAAAAAAAATTTAAAAATTAGCAAGGCATAGTGGTATACGCCTGTAGTTCCAGCTACTTGGGAGGCTGAGGTAGGAGAATCGTTCGAATCCAGGAGGTCAAGGCTGCAGTGAGCAAAGATGATTGCACTCTAGCCTGGGCAGCTGACTGTTCCTAACAAATTTGTGACTTAGGTAAGCCACATAATGCCTTTGGGACCTAGTTCTGCAGGGACAGAATTTATCAGATCCCTAATTACCAAGATGCTATGATTCTAATTCTTTTTTTTTTCTTTTTGAGATGGCGTCTCGCTCTGTTGCCCAGGCTGGAGTGCAATGATGCGATCTCAGCTCACTGCAAGCTCCGCCTCCTGGGTTCACGCCATTCTCCTGCCTTAGCCTCCTGAGTAGCTGGGACTACAGGCGCCCACCAGCATGCCTGGCTAGTTTGTTGTATTTTTAGTAGAGATGGGGTTTCACCATGTTAGCCAGGATGGTCTTTCAAGTTCAAGACCAGTAAAAATGCTGGACTGATGATGGTGGAGGCTACCATCATAACCATTTTAGGACCTTCAGTAGACTATTTTCTCCACTCTTCCAATTCAAGTCTTACCTCCCTTCATTCCACTTAAGAATATACAGGGATCCCGGGCACAATGGCTCACACCTGTAATCCCAGCACTTGCAAGGCCGAGGCAGGATGCTCACCTTGTGATCCGCCCGTCTCAGCCTCCCAAAGTGCTGGGATTACAGGCGTAAGTCACGGCACCTGGCCTGATTCTAATTCTTATGTGAGCAGATGGAGGGAGACAGGGATTCTGAGAATCCTAGGCAGTATGTACTTCAAGGAACTTTCTCTGTGACTTTGAAACTGGTTGTATAATTAGCTCCACGAGGTTTAGGTCCTGAAAAATTTTTTCACAGGTAAGTATTATTTTGCTAGAATATATCCAGCAAATTAGAAGGATGGGGAAAGGCAGAGGAGTTCCTAGCTCGAATTTATATGTAAATACGTAAATAAACTGCAGCAGTCTGTCAATAGAGGGGGCAATTCCTGCATCTGTCAAATTGGCTACTTTGCAGAGAGCCACATCCTACTTGGGCTTCCTGCCCTCTCCCATCCCGAATGCACCAAGTTCATTCTCCTTTTTCCTGTCCCAGTGTTAACTCCATTTTAGAGCTACTCTGGCCGGGCATGTGGCTCATGCCTATAATCCCAGCACTTTGGGAAGCCGAGGTGTGCGTATCACCTGAGGTCAGGAGTTTGAGGTCAACCTGGTCAACATGGTGAAACCCTGTCTCTACCAAAAATATACAAAAATTAGCCAGGCATGATGTCAGGTGCTTGTAATCCCTTCTCCTCGGAAGGATGAAGCAGGAGAATTGCTTGAACCCGGGAGGTGGAGGTTGCAGTGAGCTGAGATGGTACCCCTGCACTCTAGTCTGGGTGGCAGAGCAAGACTCCCTCTCCAAAAAAAAAAAAAAAAAAAAAAAGTAAGAAAGAAAAAGAAAAGGAAAAGAACTACTCTGTGAAGAACTCATGACCTCCCACCTGAACTCCATATGTGGATGATCATAGATATATCTTCAAGGCCAACCTGTTGAGATTTATGGCTAGACAAGATTTTGCTAGTGAACCTTCCCTTCCATCATATCAGAGAAAGCAGACCTTGAGATACGAAAAGTGGAAAGAGAATTTCTGTTCCCTGAACTTAAGGAAAAGAGAAGCAAGCTTTGCGAGAAGACAGTGGACAATGACTGTCCATTTAACTGTAAGACAGGAGTTGGTGAAGTCATATGTGTTGCAGATGGTGGTGGTGACGTAGGAAAGTAGGGAATTTATTAATACTCCACTCCCAATATTGACATAAGTAAGGAGGAAATAATTAGGGGAGAGATATGCTGAAGTTTCCCTGCTAAGTTTGTAGT
The DNA here is from genome assembly GCF_024542745.1 of Macaca thibetana thibetana. NCBI lineage: Eukaryota > Metazoa > Chordata > Mammalia > Primates > Cercopithecidae > Macaca > Macaca thibetana. Next base: position 112,808,997 of record NC_065585.1, read on the forward strand.
GTGGCTTTGCTCAAGGTTTCTTCCTCTCCCATTACCCATCCCTATGTTGATGTGCAGGTTCTTAGAAGCTTTGATTCAATGATCAGCACCAACTGCACGGAGGAGCTGGAGAACGCTGGCGTGGAGGTGCTGAAGTTCTCCCAGGTACGGTGCCGAGCCCAGTCACGCACATGGTCCCCAGTCAATCACACTTTCTGCCTGTGGCTTCACCCAGTTGTTTAAAACACGAACGCTCTGTCTACCCCGGTCCATATATTCCCCCTCTAGAGTACTCCCGATTATTTCCTTCCTCCTAAGAAGCTGTGTTTTGGCCGGGCGCGGTGGCTCACGCTTGTAATCCCAGCACTTTGGGAGGCTGAGGTGGGCGGATCACTTGAAGTCAGGACTTCAAGACCAGCCTGGCCAACATGGTGAAACCCTGTCTCTACTAAAAATACAAAAATTAGCCGGGCATGGTGTTGTACACCTGTAATCACAGCTACTCTGGAGGCTGAGGCAGGAGAATTGCTTGAACCCGGAAGGCAGAGGTTGCAGTGAGCCGAGATTGTGCCATTACACTGCAGCCTGGGGGACAACAGTGAGACTCCGTCTCAAAAAACCAAAAAACAACAAAAAACAAAAAAAAACCCAGCTGGGTGCGTTGGCTCACACCTGTAATCCCAGCACTTTGGGAGGCCGAGGCGGGCGGATCACCTGAGGTCAGGAGTTCGAGACCAGCCTGACCAACATGGAGAAACCCCATCTCTACTAAAACTACGAAATTAGCCGGGCGTGGTGGCGCATGCCTGTAATCCAAGCTACACGGAGGCTGAGGCAGGAGCATCACTTGAACACAGTAGGTGGAGGTTGCGGTGAGCTGAGATTGCCCCATTGCACTCCAGCCTGGGCAACAAGAGCGAGACTCCATCTCAAAAGAAAAAAAAAAAAAAAAAAGCCATATTTTACATGACAGCATTGAAGTCAAGGGTAAAATATTAGAAACCTGGCAATTGAATTTAGATGAACTTTGATTTTTTTTTTTTTTTTTTCTTGTTGAGGCAGTGTCTCACTTTGTCACCCAGGCTGGAGTGTAGTGGTGCAATCTCAGCTCACTGCATCCTCAACCTCCAAGGCTCAAGCAATCCTTCCATCTCTGCCCCCACCAAGTAGCTGGGACTACAGGCACATGCCACCACGCCTGGCTAATTTTTTTGTATTTTTTGTAGAGAGAGGATTTTGCCATGTTGGCCAGGCTGGGCTTGAACTCGTGAGCTGAAGCGATCTGCCCACCTTGTCCTCCCAAAGTGTTAGGATTACAGGCATGGCCCACCACACCCAGCCTCTGATTTTTTAAAATTTGGATTTTAAAACTTTGATTTTTGTGCTCAGATGCCTTATTATACATCCTTAATTTTTTTAGATTTATACTTATTTTTTAGGAAATAATATGGAATCTAATTTTTGTCTTTTTTTTTTTTTGAGATAGAATTTTGCTCTGTTGCCCAGGCTGGAGTGCAGTGGTGCCATCTCGGCTCACTGCAACCTCTGACTCCTAGGCTCAAGGGATTCTCCTGCCTCAGCCTCCTGAGTAGCTGGGATTACAGTCATGCACCACCATGCCTGGCTAATTTTTGCATTTTTAGTAGAGATGGGGTTTTGCCATTTTGGCCAGGCTGGTCTGCAACTCCTGACCTCAAGTGATCTGCTCATCTCAGCCTCTCAGGGAGCACAGGCGTGAGCCGCTGTGCCCAGCCTATCTTTTTGGGTTTTTTGTTTTGTTTTGTTTTGTTTTGTTTTGTTTTGTTTTTGAGACAGGGTCTCGCTCTGTCACCCAGGCTGGAGTGCAGTGGCACAGTCACAGCTCACTGCAACCTCCACCTCCCAGGTTTAAGTGATTCTCCTGCCTCAGCTGGGAATACAGGCACCTGCCACCATGCCCAGCTAATTTTTGTATTTTGTTTTGGTAGAGATGGGGTTCCACCATGTTAGCAGGCTGGTCTTGAACTCCTGGCCTCAAGCGATCTGCCCACCTCAGCCTCCCAAAGTGCTAGGATTACAGGCATGAGCCACCGTGCCCGGCCTCTATCTTTCATTTTTAAAATTATTTTTCTTGACACAAGGTCTTGCTGTGTTGCCCAGGCTGTAGTGCAGTTCCACGATCATTGCTCACTGCAGTCTCCAACTCCTGGGCTTAAGCGATCCTCCCACCTAGCTTCCTGAGCAGCTGGGACTACAGGTGCATGCCACCATGCCTGGCTAATTAAAAAAAAAAAAAAAAATTGTAGAGATGGAGTCTCGCTGTGTTGCCCAGGCTGTTCTCAAACTCCTGAGCTCAAGTGATCCTGTGGCCTCGGCCTCCCAAAGTGTTGGGATTACAGGTGTGAGCCACCATGCCCAGCCTAGAATCTAATTTTAAATCATACCCTTTGAATTTTGTAGATAGAATTACAAAGTGCTTTATTCCTCAAGCAATCACTTGAATTTCAGGCAGAATTTTCCTAGAGAATTAGCCTTTTAAAAATGATCTTCCCTTACCCCACACAGCCTCACCTTTTCAGTATAGACCACATCAAATAAAATTGTGAATGTAAAAATGCTGGGCTGATGGTGGAGGCTACCATCATAACCATCTTAGGACCTTCAGTAGACTATTTATTTTCTCCACTCTCCCAGCCCAAGTCTTACCTCCCTTCATTCCACTTAAGAATATGTAGGGATCCCAGGCACAGTGGCTCACGTCTGTAATCCCAGCACTTGCAAGGCCAAGGCAGGAGGAGAATCAGTTGAGGCCATGAGTTAGAGACCAGCCTGGGCAACATAACAAGACGCCATCTCTATGAAAAGTTTAAAAATTAGCCAGATGAGGTAGCACGTGCCTGTTGTCCCAGCTACCCAGGAGGCTGAAGTGGGAGGAGAGCCTGTGCCCAGGAAGCTGATCTTGCCACTGCACTCCAGGCTGGGCAACAGAGCAAGACCCTGTCTCTTAAAGAAAAATAAATAAATACATAAATATATGTTTTATTTATATATCTATTTATTTATATTTTATTTATATATAAATATATTTTTATATTATATTTTATTTATATATAAATATGTATTTATATATTTATATTTTATTTATATATAAATACGTATTTATATGTTTATATTTTATTTATATATTTATATTTTATTTATATATTTATATTTTATTTATATATAAATACGTATTTATATATTTATATTTTATTTATATAAATATGTATTTGTATATTTGTTTTAATTAAATATATATTCTTATATGTATATTTTATTTATAAATATATATTTTTATATATACATATGTGCATATTTATTTTATATATATACACATATATATATATCCAGGGAGAGGCACTAATTGTGCAGCTTGGAAAAGTTTCCTAGTGATGCAGTAATGGCCCATTTTCAAAGCACTGTGCTTAGGTTTACCACTTAAAATGTTATTACAGGGCCGGGCACCGTGACTCATGCCTGTAATCCTAGCGCTTTGGGAGGCCGAGGTGGGTGGATCATGAGGTCAGGAGATCGAGATCATCCTGGCTAACACAGTGAAATCCCGTCTCTACTAAAAACATAGAAAATTAGCCGGGCGTGGTGGCGGGCGCCTGTAGTCCCAGCTACTCGGGAGGCTGAGCAGGAGAATGGCACGAAACCGGTAGGCAGAGCTTGCAGTGAGCCAAGACCGCGCCACTGCACTCCAGCCTGGGCAACAGAGCGAGACTCCGTCTCAAAAAAAAAAAAAAAAAAATTGTTATTACAGTTTTCCAGAAGTACACTTTAAAATACTTGTTTTTAAAGTGAGGCATTACAATGGTGTCATGAGCTGACATTCCCAACCTCTGACTAGAAGATTTGGATCAACCCAGGGAACAGGCTTGATTTAAGGGAGTTCTAGTGTTGGTGGTCTTTGCGTAAAAGTGTATGTCTATGTTCGTATGTGGGATTCAGTGGGAATTTTCTTTAACGCTAAAAATTCTAGTTTCCTCGGTATTTGCTTTCCTTCTTCCCCTGTCCTCCCCCAGCCTCCACACACGTGTAACACATTTTATTTGCCAATAGGTCAAGGAGGTTAAAAAGACTTCATCAGGCTTGGAAGTCAGCATGGTTACTGCAGTTCCTGGTAGCCTACCCGTCATGACCATAATTCCAGATGTTGACTGCCTGCTCTGGGCCATTGGGCGGGACCCAAATTCCAAGGGTCTGAGTTTAGACAAACTGGTAAGCTGGCTTGGTCTACCCAAAACATTCGTGAATCTACTAGGAGCCCTATGGTTTTATTTTTCCCCCAGACACCCAAAACTTGGGTGGATTCCGTTGGATTCTTTTCTCTTTTTTCCATGTATTCAGCTTGCGATCAAATTTCATTGCTTCTTCCTTTGAAATTAGAAAAAAAAAAAAAAGAGTTTTCTTTGATTTCCTTTTCCTTTCTTGTCTGGTTTTGTTTTTAGTTTTTGGGGTTTTTTTGTTTTGAGACAAGGTCTTGCTCTGTCACCCAGGCTGGAGTTCAGTGGTGTGATCAAAGCTCACCGCAGTCTCAACCTCCTGGGCTCAAGTGATCCAGCCACCTCAGCCTCTGGAATAGGCGCGACTACATGTGTGCCATAATGCCCAGCTAGTTTTTTTATTTTTTATGTTTTTTAGAGATGAGGTTTCACCATGTGGCCCAGGCTGGTCTCCTCGGCTCAAGCGATTCGCCCATCTCAGCCTCCCAAAGTGCTGGGACTATAGGCATGTGCTGCCACATCTGGCCTTTTTCTTTTCTGTTTTCTTTTCTTTTTTTTGAGACAGGGGCTTGCTTTGTCACCCAGGCTAGTGTACAGTGGCATGATCATAGCTCACTGCAGTCCTGAACTCCTGGGATTAACTGATCCTTCTGCCTCAGCATCCCAAGTAGCTGGAGCTACAGGAGTGTGCCACCACACCTGGCTAATTTTTACGTTTTTTGTAGAGATGGAGTCTCACTATGTTGCCCAGGCTGCTCTTGAACTCCTGGCCTCAAGTGATCCTTCCACCTGGGCCTCCCAAAGTGCTGGAATTATAAACATGAGCCTCCATGCCCAGCCAGCCTGCCACCTCTAACCTAGTTTCCTACTGGCCTCCCTCTTACAGACTTCGTTTTCACTATGTGAATGTCTCTTTCAAGTCCTGTGCTGATCTCTTAGCGTCTACAGTAGGTAATCCAGATTGCTGGGTGGGTAACTGTCTTGTACGTTGTACACAGGGATGGTAACAGATATGAAGCTCTCTCTCTTGGCTCTACCCACACTGTCTATATTTGTGGACAGTTGGCATTTTTACTTGTTCTTTTAAATGTTGAAGTAAAATCTAGAATGGGAGCTTGGGGTGTGGTTCCCAGAGTTTGACCCGAATTTGAACCTTAGTTCTTGCGACATAACAGTTGCATGGCTTTGAGCAAGCAGCTTAATTTCTCTGCCTCAAGTGGTTCATATTCACAATGGGAATGAAAAAAGTCCTTGCCTCACTGGGTTATAGAGCAGAGTAAATGAAAAAGCGCATGCAAAGCAATTTATAACTGAGACCCTAGCTTACATTATGAACACAGTGAGTGTTCACCTGCTGTTGATAATGATGATGATTTTTCTGATATGCTATACTACTCTATTAGTAATAATAGAATATTTTATGTTTGAGGTGCATATATTTATTTTGTTTTGTTTTTTTTTTGGGGGGGGGACAGAGTTTTGCTGTGTTGCCGAAGCTGAAGTACAGTGTTGTGATCTCAGCTGACTGCAACCTCCGCCTCCTGGGTTCTAGCAATTCACCTACCTCAGCCTCCCAAGTAGCTGGGATTACAGGCGTGCACCGCCACTCCCATTGAAGTTTTGTATTTTTTTAGTAGAGACAGGGTTTCACCATGTTGGCCAGGCTGGTCTCGAACTCCTGACCTCAGATGATACGCCCACTGTGGCCTCGCAAGGTGCTGGGATTACAGGCGTGAGCCACTGCACCCGGCCTAAGTGTATGTATTTGATAGAGCCGCTTGAGCAGTGTATACCATTTTGATTTATGTTCTAATACTAAATTTCTGTTGTAATATGGATTCCTTTTTTGTTTCTATAAAAGGTCATTTTTCTGCATGTTAACTTAGAAAATATTCAGGGAGATGTTTTGATTGTAATCTTGTTCAATGACTTAGTAAAACTAGTTTCCTATTTTCATATTAACAAAACTTGTCGGCCAGGCGTGGTGGCTCATGCCTGTAATCCCAGCTTTTTGGGAGGCTGACGCGGGTGGATCACCTGAGGTCAGGAGTTCGAGACCAGCCTGGGCAACACAGTGAAATGCCATCTCTACTAATAATATAAAAATTAGCCAGGCATGGTGATGCATGCCTGTAATCCCAGCTACTTGGGAGGCTGAGGCAGGAGAATCACTTGAACCCAGGAGGTGGAGGTTGCAGTGAGCTGAGATCACACCATTGTACTCCAGCCCTGGCGACAAAAGCAAAACTCCATCTCAAAAAAAAAAAGAAAAAGAAAAACCAAAAGAAAACAACAAAAAGTAGTCATTCCGCTTTTCACCTTTCAAGAGACATTTTGCCATTGTACAGATATAAGCACTGGTAGATCCAGTTTTCAACTAAATTTGCTAACTTTGTTTTGTTTTGTTTTGTTTTGTCACAGGGTCTTGCTCTGTCACCTAGGCTGGAGTACAGTGGTGCCATCGTGGCTCACTGCAGCCTTGCAGCATCAAACTCCTGGGTTCAAGTGATTCTTCTACCTTTGTCCACCACACCTGGCTAATTTTTTTAAAAAATTTTTGTAGACACAAGGTCTCGCTGTATTGCCCAGGCTAATTTTGAACTCCTGGGCTCAAGCGGTCCTCCCACCTCAGCTTCCCAAAGTGCTGGGATCACAAGCATGAACCGTTGCACCCAGCCTATATTTGCTAAATTTTTGAAGAATGGGGCCAAAAAAAAAGGTTCAGTCTCATTTGACATTAAGATATATTTATATAATGCAAACTGAGTGATTACTATGTGCTAGGTCTTGTCAACATGTTACTAATCTAATTTAATCTTGCTAGCAACCAGCAAGGTATAAGGAAGCCAGGAGCACAGAGATACTAGATAATTGACCGGGCTGTAAACTCTGTGGTGTAGGGAGAATGTCTGTATTGTCAGTGATGAAGTCAAAGTCTCATTTGTAATAGAAGCTCAAATATTTGTTGATAAACAGGAGGTTATACAAGGTCTCATAGTTGCAGAGCTAGGATTTGAATTTTGGTCTGTCCGTACCAAAGGTTGTACTTTTTTTTTTAGGCAGAGTCTCGTTCTGTTGCCCAGACTGGAGTGCAGTGGCGCCATCTCAGCTCACTGCAATCTCTGCCTCCTGGGTTCAAGTGATTCTCCTGCCTCAGCTTCCCAAGTAGCTGGGACTTCCCAAGTAGGGAAGTCCCACACCTGGCTAATTTTTTGTATTTTTAGTAGAGACAGGGTTTCACCATGTTGGCCAGGCTGGTCTCGAACTCCTGACCTCAGGTGATCTGCCCGCCTTGGCCTCCCAAAGTGCTAGGATTTACAGGCGTGAACCACTGCACCCGGTTGGTTGTACTCTTAAGCTCTATGGCTGCTTACTTCCTACTTCTGCCATATCTCTACTGCTCACATGTGCTTAGGATTTGCAAAGCCACATGATAAGCATTGTACATCTTCTTAAAGCAAAAATTTGACCTCATGTAGGGAAAGATTTTTGGTTAAGGGAGACATCAGTATGTGGTTTTTGTTTTGTTTTGTTTTTTGCTTTTATTCTGAGAATCTGGAAAAAACATCAGTATGTTTTAGAGTAAAATGCAAAAGTTGCTTGGATTTTTAAAGATAAAATGGTAAGCTTCATAGAGATGTGCTTTTGGCCCAGCATGGTGGCTCACACCTGTAATCCCAGTGCTTTGGTAGATCTAGGCGTGAGGCTCACTTGAGGCCAGAAGTTTGAGGTCAGCCTGGGAAACAGCAAGACCTATTCTATAAAAAAATGTTTAAAAGGCCAGGCGTGGTGGCTCACACCTGTAATCGCAGCACTCTGGGAGGTTGAGGCGGGTGGATCACGAGGTCAGGAGATCAAGACCATCCTGGCTAACATGGTGAAACCTTGTCTCTACTAAAAATGCAAAAAAAATTAGCCAGGCATGGTGGCAGGCATCTGTAGTCCCAGCTATTTGGGAGGCTGAGGCAGGAGAATGGCGTGAACCGGGGAGGCGGAGCTTGCAGTAAGCCGAGATCGTGCCACTGCACTCCGGCCCGGGCGACAGAGCGAGACTCCATCTCATAATTAATAAATAAATAAATGTTAAAAAATTATCCGGGTGGTGGCACATGCCTCTAGTCCTAGCTACTCAGGAGGCTAAGGCAGCAGGAGGACTGCTTAAGCCCAGGAGGTCAAGATTGCAATGAGCCATGATCACGCCACTGTACTGCAGCCTGGGTAACAGAGTGAGACCCTGTCTCTAAAAAAAACTAAATAAGCATACAAATATGCTTTTGGTGACTGCTTAGGTCAGTGTGCCTCAGGAGCAGTGCTTCCATGGGACAAGTTGAAAAGCTGGACTCCAGAGGGATTCCAAGTGGCACACCTGATAGTTGAGTGATTCCTCTTCATGTCTACCTGGCCAGTTGAATTGTACATTGCAATGTCAAATCCCATTAAAACGCCTCAGAAGTGGATAAAATACTACCTTGTCCATTAAGGAAGATATGAAACTTGCCAACTTTTTTTTCTAATTTTTAAGTTTTTAATAGAGGCAGGATCTCACTATGTTGCCCAAGCTGATCTCAAACTCCTGGGCTTAAGGGATCCTCCCTCCTCAGCTTCTCAAAGTGCTGGGATTACAGGTGTGGGCCCACTGTACCCAGCTTGAAACTTGCCAGCTTTAAATGCCTTCCATGTTGCAGCTGAGTCTCAGGGTTTCTTGGAGATTCTCGCTGCAGTTCCCATGTGAAATGAGGGAGGGAGATCCAGAGGTTTGATCTACCTTTTTTTGTAGGTGGGCCAAGTGTTTACATGATGTCTCTTTGTAATTATAGGGAATTCAAACCGATGACAAGGGTCATATCATAGTAGATGAATTCCAGAATACCAACGTAAAAGGCATCTATGCAGTGGGGGATGTATGTGGAAAAGCTCTTCTCACTCCAGGTAAGGTCTCTTGCCTTCTTGGTGAGGGAGGGTCTGTGTGTTACCTGATCCATCCAGCTCTTCACTGTCAAATCTGCAGTCTGCTTAAGCAAAGTTAAAAGGATGAGTGTCTTTACGTTGTCAAAATGGTACAATGTGTTGAAATAGATATTGGTTGGATACCTGACATTATCTGAATAAAAGACTTAAAATGCTTAGCAGAGACTGAAATTTTCATGCAGACAATATGATGACCCTTTGCGGAACTCTCTTAAGTTAGGAGCAGACTTGTGCTTGGTGGCAGTGGAAGGAAGTGGCATTTGGAAGAAGTAATTTAGATTGGCTTTTTTTTTTTGGAGACAGAGTCTCACTCTGTTACCCAGGCTGGAGTGCAGTGGCGTGATCATGGGCTCACTGCAGTTTCAACCTTCCTGGGCTCAGGTGATCCTCCCACCTCAGACTCCCAAGTAGCTGGGATCACAGGTGCATTTTTTGTAGAGACAGGATTTTACCATGTTGTCTTGAACCCCTGGGCTTAAGCAGTCCGCCTGCCTCAGCCTCCCAGAATGTTAGGATTACAGGCATGAGCCACCACACACAGCCTAGATTGTCATTCTTGTATGACTGGTCTTGATGCAACCAAGACTGATTTCCTTCTCTCCCGCATCCCATACCTCAACCCGCTTCCTAAGCACCATTTCAAGCTCTGTCCTGTCTCTATCCATTAATGATGCCACTTGATCTACTATTAATCTGTACCCTTCTGGAACCTCATCAGTGATTCCAGTACGTCCCAGGGCCTTATATCAGGATATGAAACCTATGCCAGTCACACACTCAAACCCTTTTAGTTCCTTTAGAAAGTTCTTGCTCTTGGCTGGGTGTGGTGGCTCCCAGCACTTTGGGAGGTTGAAGGAGGAGGATCGCTTGAGTCTAGTAGTTTGAGACCAGGCTGGGCAACATAGTGAGATGTTGTCTCTATTAAAAAAAATAAAGATTTGGCTGGGCACGGTGGCTCACGCCTGTAATCTCAGCACTTTGTGAGGCCAAGGCAGGCGGATCACAAGGTCAAGAGATCGAGACCATCCTGGCCAACATGGTGAAACTTCATTTCTATTAAAAATACAAAAATTAGCTGGGCGTGGTGGCTCAAGCCTGTAGTCCCAGCTACTCAGGAGGCTGAGGCACGAGAATTGCTTCAACCTGGGAGGCAGAGGTTGCAGTTAGCCGAGATGGCGCACTGCTCTCCAGCCTGGCAACAGAGCGAGACTCCGTCTAAAAACAACAACAACAATAATAATAATAATAGTAATAATAAAGATTCTAGGCACAGTGGCTCACGCTTGTAATCCCAGCACTTTGGGAGTACAGTGGCACAATCTCAGCTCACTGGAACCTCTGCCTCCCGGTTGAAGTGATTCTCCTGTCTCAGCTTCCCAAGTAGCTGGGACTACAGGCACACACCACCACACCTGGCTAATTTTTATATTTCTAATAGCGACGGGGTTTCACCATGTTGGCCAGGCTGGTTTGGAATTCCTGACCTCGGCCCTGCAAAATGCTGGGATTACGGGCATGAGCCACTGCACCCAGGCAAGAATAAACTTTTAAGTGAAAAAAAAAAAAAATTACTGTTGCCGGGTGCAGTGGCTCACACCTGTAATCCCAGCACTTTAAGAGGCCAAGGTGGGCGGATCACCTGAGGTCGGGAGTTCAAAACCAGCCTGCCTAACACGGTGAAACCCCGTCTCTACTAAAAATACAAGATTAGCCGGGCGTGGTGGTGCATGCCTGTAATCCTAGCTACTTGGGAGGCTAAGGCAGGAGAATCGCTTGAACCTGGGAGGTGGAGGTTGTGGTGAGCCGAGATCACGCCATTGCACTCCAGCCTGGGCAACAAGAGCAAAACTCCGTCTCAAACAAAACAAAACAAAACAAAACTAATTACTGTCAAGTTAATACGGTTATAAAATAGAACTAAAGATGCTCAAAACTAATATAGTTTGTTCCATAAATATTGTATTGAAAAGCTAATATCTTAATTAAGTAGATTAACTGCCAGGTAAGTGAGAACTTGTGAATGTGTCTTTTGGGAGTGGGGCCAGACAGGTTGAGCATCCCTTATCTGAAATGCTTGGGACCAGAAGTGTTTCCAATTTCAGATTTTGGAATATTTGCATATATATAATGAGATATTTTGCAGATGCGACCCAAGTCGAAACACGGAATTCATCTGTTTTACATACACCTTATACGCATAGTCGGAAGGTAATTTTATACGATATTTTAAATAATTGTGTGCATGAGACATAATTTTGCATTTTTGACTGCAACCCTTCACATGAGGTCAGGTGTGGAATTTTCCATTTGTGGCATCACGGTGCTCAAACATTTTGGATTTTGGATTTTGAATTTCTGAAGTAGGGATGCTCAACCTGTAATAGAATGTATAGAATTCTCATAAGCCAGTCATTTTGAGTTGTTTGCTGAGGCATGTATGTCTTCACTGTAGTCTAGATAGTGTAATGAACAATGGCATGAAACTGTCAGAACTAGGGCATTAAGCTAGATGGATAAATGGCTAGTGGAACAATTTAGCTATATTAAAATAGACAGTAAGATAAACACTGATTTTAAAATATCTCCATAGTTGCAATAGCTGCTGGCCGAAAACTTGCCCATCGACTTTTTGAACATAAGGAAGATTCCAAATTGGATTATAACAACATCCCAACTGTGGTCTTCAGCCACCCCCCTATTGGGACAGTGGGACTCACAGAAGGTAGGTATTTAAAAACTGAAGGTAATTTGTGGTTTCCTTCCTCTTTCCCCTGCCCCCAACTTTAAATTAGGTCGCTGTCAGCTGATGAAACCTATCTCAGTCCCAGATTACATTGCTTTTTGGTTCCTCTCTTGTCATAGTTCCAGTTTTTTCACCTACTATTACTTCGAATGTACAGTATCTTTCCTTCACACCACCCTATCTCTTTCGTCTTTTTTTTCTAGCTTTTTTATTTGAACTAATTTTAAATTTAAAAGAAAGCTCTAAAAATAGTACAAAGGACTCCTCTCTAACCTTAATATTTTTGCTTTTTCATTTTTTCGCTCTACACACACACATCACACACACACAAATATATCTTTCCTAAGAACTGGCCCTTATGTAAACTGAGTATCATTTTCTTTTCTTTGTTTTTTTGTTTTTTTTTGAGACAAGCTCTCCCGCTGTCACCCAGGCTGTAGTGCATTGGCATGACCTCGGCTCACTGCAACCTCTGCCTCTGGGCACAAGCAATTCTTCTGCCTCAGCCTCCCAAATAGCTGGGACTGCCAGACCTGCACCACCACCATGCCTGGCTAATTTTTTGTAGAGACAGGGTTTCACTGTGTTGCCCAGGCTGTTCTCAATCTCCTAGGCTCAAGCGATCTGCCTGCCTCCATCTCTCAAAGTGCAGGGATTACCAGCACAAACCACTGTGCCCGGCCTTTCTTTTCATCTAGAGGCAAAATTCCTCAGTCTTTCTTTTGTCTTACATGACACTGACATTTATTTTGTAGAATGTCTGTCATTTTGGTGTGGTTTGATATTTCCTCGTGGTTTGATTCAGGTTATGTTATTTCTGGCCATCTCCCTCTTTGATAGTTCAGTGTAATTGTTTAGTTTTCTGATAGATGCTTTTTTTTAATGTGCATTGTAGATGAGGCCATTCATAAATATGGAGAAGAAAATGTGAAGATCTATTCAACCAGCTTTACCCCGATGTATCACGCAGTTACCAAAAGGAAAACAAAATGTGTGATGAAAATGGTCTGTGCTAACAAGGAAGAAAAGGTAAGGAAAAATCCAGCAAACTAAATAGTGCTCTGCAAAATGGACAGGGATGGCAGTATTTTGCAGGGGTGGAAAGGAGGGAGACCAAGCCGGTAAACCTTCTGATTCAACTGGGCAGGCCCACTTTGATCTGTCTTATATGTATTTTGGGGTTCTTCATAATATTTCATCGAGAAGGAGGTTCCACTCCTTTTAAAAAATAAGGATGATGCTGGGCATGGTGGCTCACACCTGTAATCTCAGCACGCTGGGAGGCTGAGGCGGGTGGATCACCTGAGGTCAGGAGTTCGAGACTAGCCTGACCAACGTGGTGAAACCCCATCTCTACTAAAAATAGAAAAATTAGCCTGGCATGGTGGTAGGCACCTGTAATCCCAGGTACTCGGGAGGCTGAGGCAGGAGAATCACTTGAACCTGGGAGGCAGAGGTTGCAGTGAGCCAAGATCATGCTACTGCACTCCAGCCTGGGCAACAAAGTGAGACTCCATCTCAAAGCAAAAAAAAAAAAAAAAAAAAAACAAAGAAGAGGAGAGGCCAGGCGCTGTGGTTCATGCCTATAATCCTAACACTTTGGGAGGCCGAGGTAGGCGGATTGCCTGAGCTCAGGAGTTTGAGACTAGCCTGGGCAACATGGTGAACCCCTGTCTCTACTAAAAATACAAAAATTAGCTGGGCATGGTGGTGCCATGAACATTCCTCAGTAGCCTGTGATTTCTGGATATTGAATCATGAAGGCTCCTTCTTAGTTATTTCTTCATACCAGTTATCATTCATTCAGTTGACAAACATTATGAGTCCATTCTTCTCAAGACTAAGAACTGCGATATGGAGAGGAATAATATGAAGAGCCGGCCATCACCAGAGGCTCTTTATAGGTTCAATTAAGATCAATTAAGATCATAATATCGGTCAGACAACGTGACTCATGCCTGTAATCCCAGCACTTTGGGAGGTGAGGTGGGTGGATCACTTGAGCCCGGGAGTTCAAGACCAGCCTGGCCAACATGGTGAAACCCCATCTCTGGTAAAATTACAAAATGAGCTGGGTGTGGTGGTGCGTGCCTGTAATCCCAGCTACTCGGGAGGCTGAGGCAGGAGAAGCATTTGAACCCAGGAGGTGGAGGTTGCAGTGAGCCGAGATCATGCCATTGCACTCCAACCTGGGCAACAAGAGCGAAACTCTGTCTCAAAAAAAAAAAAAGAAAAAGAAAAGAAGATGTTTCTCTTTTTTTCCCAGGTGGTTGGGATCCATATGCAGGGACTTGGATGTGATGAAATGCTGCAAGGTTTTGCCGTTGCAGTGAAGATGGGAGCAACGAAGGCGGACTTTGACAACACAGTCGCCATTCACCCTACCTCTTCAGAAGAGCTAGTCACACTTCGTTGAGAACCCTGAGACGCGTGTGGCTGGCAGCGGGACCCATAGATCTTCTGAAATGAAACAAATAATCACACTGACTTACTGTTTCAGTTTTATGTATTTCTTTATTTTAATCAGGATCTTCTGATAGTGGAAATTTTTAGTACATAGTAGAACTTATTTATGGAGTTAGAGATTTGTAATGTTATCCAGGATTGATTTTCATTTGATCACATCTCACAATAATTAATATTTTCAAGTTTTTTTTTTTTATTAACAGCTCTGTGCTAGTTTTTTTTTTTTTCTGTTTTAGCCTCATCCCAAATATAAAACTTTGTGAAGTACAATTAACTTAATGTACTTGAATGAACAGAACTTGCTATTTTTTTTTTTTTTTTTTCTTTTTTGAGACAGAGTTTTGTTCTCATTGCCCAGGCTGGAGTGCAGTGGCACTACCTCGGCTCACCACAACCTCTGCCTCCCAGGTTCAAGCAATTCTCTTGCCTCAGCCTCCCAAATAGCTGGGATTACAGGCGTGTACCACCACACCTGACTAATTTTGTATTTTTAGTAGAGATGGGGTTTCTCCATGTTGGTCAGGCTGGTCTCGAACTCTTGGCCTCAGGTGATCTGCCCGCCTCAGCCTCCTGAGGTACTGGGATTACAGGCATGAGCCACTGTGCCGGCCTGCTAATTTTCATAGAAGTTGATGGCAATTCTTCACGTGTAAACAATACCAGTGCACAGAACCTTTATATATTTTTTGAAACCAGTACTGTGCTCTTCATATAACAAAGCTGCTTCAAGGATGTGACCTTTTTCTAAAGGTATGTAATGTGAGAAGCCGGCCTGCCTTATTATTTTCTTTTTTCTTTTTTTTTTTTAATCATTAAAAATGGTTTGTGGCCAGGCCCAGTGGCTCAGGCCTATAATTCTAGCACTTTGGGAGGCCAAGGCAGGAGGATCACTTGAGCCCACTTGTTTGAGGCCAGCATGCACAGCATAGCAAGACTGCATCTCTACAGAAAGTAAAAAAAATTACCCGAGTGTGGTGGTGTGCACCTGTAGTCCGCTACTTGGGAGGCTGAGGTGAGAGGATCACTTGAGCTTGGGTGATGTGAGGCTACAGTGAGTCCTAATCATGCCACTGCACTCAATCTTGGACAACAGAGCAAGACCCTGTCTCAAAAAAAAAAAAAGTATGCATTATTTTTATGAGATGAAGTGCATCAAACTTGGGAAAGATTTGAGGAGGCTGGGACCCTCCTGGGAAAACCCACCTTGAAAACAGATACAAGAGATTTAGAAGTGATTCCTACTTTCAGAAGGAGGTGGATTCAAATACTTCAAAAGTCCCTTCCTCTGCTCAGTGTTTATAGTTCAATGAATAATTTCAGTATTTGTATGTGTTCTTGTCATTTTATTTTTTCTGAAAATCTTCCAAAAATTTGAAAATAAAATTAACAGCTTTTTCTTCTTATAAAATTTGTTACCGTGAGCTTTAACTGGTACACAGGAAATTGGTTCATTTTCTAAGGATATTTCACATTGGAGAATTGGTTGCCTGTGCTTACGGGGGTGAAAAGAGAGTTCTCGTATAAAAATAAAGATCAGAGGTATAAACGTAACATTTAGCAGATTAATGGCTGAGTTGGAAGAAAAGCCTAGAAATCATTTAGGTCTTTAACACTTTATTTCTATTAGGTTTTACCGGCTAGTTCAATTTTTCCATGATTTTCATTAGTCATCCAGTGTTACTGAATTCTTTTTTTTTTTTTTTTTTTTTTTTTTTTTTGAGACAGGGTCTCCCTTTGTCGCCCGGCTGGAGTGTAGTGGTGCGATCTCAGGTCACTGCAGCGTCCGTCTCCCAGGTTCTAGCAGTTCTCCTGCATCAGCCTACTGAGTAGCTGGGACTACAGGCGCATGCCACCACACCCAGCTAATTTTTGTATTTTTAGTAGAGATGGGGTTTCACCATGTTGGCCAGGCTGGTCTTCATCTGTTGACCTCGTGATCGGCCCGCCTTGGCCTCCCAAAGTGCTGCGATTACAGGCGTGAGCCACCACGCCGGGCCCACTGAATTCTTTGCTGTGTGTTCTGTTAAGCTTTTACTGATTGTCCTTCTGGTTAGTGATGGCCAGTTACTGCACTGACTTTTTTTTTTTTTTTTTTTTTTGAGACCAAGCCTGGCTCTGTTGCCCAGGCTGGAGTGCAGTGGCATCATCTTGGCTCACTGCAGCCTCTGCCTCCCAGGTTCAAGTGATTCTCCTGCCTCAGCCTCCCAAGTAGCTGGGACTACAGGCACACACCACCACACCTGGCTGATTTTTGTACCGTTAGTAGAGATGGGGTTTCACCGTGTTGGCCAGGCTGGTCTTAAACTCCTGACCTTAGGTGATCTGCCCACCTCAGCGTCCCAAAGTGCTGGGATTACAGGCATGAACCACCGCGCCCAGCCTATTTATCTTGATTAAATAACACTGGTATCTAGCAGTACCCTAGGCACTGTGGAGATACAAACATGACTTTCCAAAGGGTTTGCCTTTCAATTAATTGCAGTAGTTTACAGTTGTTAGCGTGACTCACCACATCCAGCCTGCACTGACTTCTTAAGTAGGCCCAATGTCAATGAAAGAAAAATATTGTATTAGCAAGGAAATTATATGTATTTGTGGTGGGATAAGAAAATAGGATCCCCAAACTTGGGCGTGGACAAATGTAGCCATTTCTCCCCTCTTCCCCTAGCCTAAAAGACAGTGGACCAAGGTTCTAGGCTCCATTCTGCTGGTGGATTTCTCACTGTGCACAGACCCCAACCTTGAGATGTGCCTCTGTCAGGGAAATGGGAGGCCCTATTTTAACATCTATTTTAACATCATGTGTTCTTAATCTCACGTTTATCCTTTCTGCTGCCTGTGTGCTGGTTCCATAGTAAACCAAAAAGAAAGTACAGTACCCTTATCTGAGTTCCTGTCTGCTTTCTCATCAGTCCTTGAACTGGTCCAGCCCTTGAGGTGTTGTGGCTTAACAACCTCTATTACTGAAAGCACCAAGAAATGTAAAGATACAGTGGCTCACACCTATAATCCCAGGACTTTGGGAGGCCAAGACGGGTGGATCACCTGAGGTCACAGGTTCGAGACCAGCCTGGCCAACATGATGAAACCCCATCTCTACTAAAAATACAAAAATTAGCCAGGCGTGGTGGCTGGTGCCACCCAGCTACTCAGGAGGCTGAGACAGGATAAACACTTGAACCTCGGAGGTGGAGGTTACAGTGAGCCAAGATGGCACCACTGCACTCCAGCCCAGGCAATAGTGTGAGACTCTGTTTAAAAAAAAAAAAAAAAAATACAAAGCAGCACGTTGTATAATATGGACCACATTGTAGTTGCACAGTAGATGTTTACTGAAGGAAAGACATGTTACTTGCTTTCAAGTAATCTTATAATCTAGAATGAGAGACCATTTCTATACAAATAAAGCAAGTAAGTACAGGATGACTATATGATTTATTGACTAAAATGGCACACTTTCAAGAGTGAAAGGAGTGTCACTGACAGTTTACACAATTGGTACAGATTAGTACTGCCCTAAATAAATAGGAGATTACCGCCCTCATTACATATTATTAGAGAGGTAAAAGGATACCGGTTCAGAGGACCAGAAGTGCACTGTTGCTGGGAAAAGCGAGAAAAAGTTCACAAAGGAGGTTAGGTAAGATTTGAAATGTGGGGGCTGTAGAGGAAAAGGCCAGAGCAGGTAGAAAGTACAGTGAAGGAAGGACTGGATAAATTATTGTATTGCTGGATGGGCATGGTGGCTCATGCCTGTAGTACCAGCACTTTGGGAGGCTGAGGCAGGCGGATTACCTGACGTCAGGAGTTCAAGACCAGCCTGACCAACATGGTGAAATCCCATCTCTACTAAAAATACAAAAATTAGCCAGGCATGGTGGTGTGTGCCTGTAATCCCAGCTACTCGGGGCGCTGAGGCATGAGAATCACTGGAATCTGGGAGTTGGAGGTTGCAGTGAGCAGAGATGGCCCATTGCATTCCAGCCTGGGCTACAAGAGTGAAACTCGGTCTTAAAAAAAAAATTGCTGTATAACAAACTATCTTATAATAGAGACCATCTTAAATCTCATGATTTGTGGATCAGTAATTGGGGCTAGGCTCAGCGGCTGGTTCTTCTGTTGGTGTTGGCAGGGGTTATTTGGTGATATTCAACTGGCAAATGGGCTGGTCTAGAGTCCAAAAGAGAATTATTCAAATGTCTGACACATAGGCAGAGACGAGGGAAAGCCGTGCCTACATGTTGCCTCTTCAGCATGGCGGTCTCAGAGCAGTGGACTTAAGTGGAACCTTTCGGCTGTCAAAGTGTTCTGAGAATCCTGGGCAGATGCTACAAGCCTTATGACTTAACCTTGGAAGTTCTAGAACATCACTTCTGCTACATGATATTGGTTAAGCAAGTCACTAAGGCCAGCTCAGATTCAGGAGGAAGTGAATTGAACTTCACCTCTAGGTGGAAAGGAATAGTAAAGAATTTGCCCCTGTTGGCTGGGTGCAGTGGCTCACGCCTATAATCCCAGCACTTTGGGAGGCTGAGGCGGGCGAATCACCTGAGGTCAGGAGTTTGAGACCAACGTGAACGACATGGCGAAACCCTGGCTCTACTAAAAATGTACAAAATTAGTCAGGTATGGTGGCAGCCACCTGTAATCCCAGCTACTCAGGAAGTTGAGGCAGGAGAATTGCTTGAATCTGGGAGGTGGAGGTTGTAGTGAGCCAAGATCGTGCCACTGCACTCCATCCTGGGCAACAGGGTGAGACTCCATCAAAAAAAAAAAAAAAAAAAAAAAAAGAAGAATTTGCCCGTCTTTAATCTTTAATTGTACCTGGCAATCTCCTACTCATTTTATCAGACTGGACTAAAACATCACCTTTGTGAAGACGTAAGTAGTTTTGTGTGTTCTATTATGTGTTGCCATAACATCTTGTCACATTGTAGGTCTGCACTACATATTCACTTTGTGTATGACATTTTTCACTTAGATTACTCATTTCCATCTTCCCGATGTTGTGTTTCACAGTATCATTCCTGGGATGTCAGGCAGCGACTTTGGATGCAAGGCAGCAGAGTGTGTTACTATGATTTTTTGACACTAAGATCAAAAGTATTGGAAACGTCAACATTTTAATTCTTTACCTTTTTGAAAAATGAGTAAGCAGGCATATTTGGATTCTTCAGAATAATAGGATATGTGCGCATGCAGAAACAGAGTTGTTATAAGGAATTCACTCATACTATTATGGAGTTTGGAAAGTCCAAAATGTGCTGTGGAGGCCGGCAGGCTGGAGACCAGGAGACCCAGTGGTTCAGACACAGTCTGAAGGTTGAGAGAGAGGCCCCCTTGCTTAGAGAAGTGGTCTTTTTGTTCTGCTCAGGCATTCAACTTACCAGTTAAGCATCCCACACATACACACACACACATAACGGAGGACAATCTGCTTTACACAAAGTTCACCAACGTATTGTGAGATTAATATCTTATCCAAAAATACCCACCAAGTTGATACCATTGTGACCAATCATTCCAAGTTCACCCCAGTCACCTTGGCACCTATATACATTATATATGTAATATAAATATATATATTTATATATAATATATATTATCTATTATATATAATTATATATAATTAGTATATTATATATTATAAATACATATATATTATATATTATATATAAACATATATACATCATATATAATATACATTATATATAAATATATGTGTAATATATGCATTCCTATGCCTGTAATAATGGTATAGGAATACTAAGAGACATTCGTGTGTGTGTGTGTGTGTGTGTGTGTGTGTGTGTATATAATTTTCTTTCTTTTTTCGAGACAGCATCTTGCTCCAACCTGTGACGCAGGTTGGAGTGCAGTGGTGTGATCACGGCTCATTAAAGCCTTGGCTTCCTGGGCTCAAGCAATTCTCCCACCTCAGCTACCCAAGCAGCTGAGACTACAGGTGTACACCACCAGGCCTGCCTAGCTACTTTTTTTTTTTTTTTTTGTAGAGATGGGGTCTTGCTGTGTTGCCCAGAGTGGTCTCGACTCCTGAGCTCAAGTAGTCCTCCCGACTTGGCCTCACAAAGTGCTGGGATTACAGGCACAGGTAAGCCACTGAGCCCAGTCCCTACATTTTAAACCATACTTAATACCTGAGTAAGACATAACAAGGTCATACTTTCACCTAACAGAATACAACTATCTTGGGTACAACCACAACACAAACCCTTTCCCCAGAAGAGGATACAAAGTCCTTGGTTGATGTTTGCTCTTCTCTTTGATATCCCATAATTCAAATTCTGTAATGTAAAGTTAATAACACTTAAATACTATAACAAAATTAATACATCTTATGTCACATAGTAGATGGATAAGGGAAAAAACATCTGATACATATGTGTGTGTGTGTGTGCACGCGTGCCTGTGCACAAACATTCATAATAAAACGAGGAAATATAATAGTTATCGTCCTTGTTTCTGTAACTGGACACATGGTCATGGCTAGTATCTGTAATACCTTTTTTCACTACCAATTCCATTTTCCCTTTGCCTTCAGCAAGTGCCTTAGCTGCTTAACTGGTTGTGGTTCTTTGTGGGTTTTTTTGTGTATTTGTTTGTTTGTTTTGAGACAGAATTTCGCTCTTGCTGTCCAGGCTGGACTGCAATGGCATGACCTTGGCTCACCATAACCTCCACCTCCCGGGTTCAAGCGATTCTCCTGCCTCAGCCTCCCAAGTAGCTGAGATTATAGGCATACACCACTATGCCTGGCTAATTTTGTATTTTTCGTAGAGATGGGGTTTCTCCATGTTGGTCAGGCTGGTCTCGAACTTCCAACCTCAGGTGATCCGCCCACCTTGGCCTCCTGAAGTGCTGGGATTACAGGCGTGAGCCACTGCGCCCAGTCAGTTGTGGTGCTTTACCTGTTGGGGTGACCCAAATCTTTGGTCTGGAAAGAGTCTGTGCGTTAGTGGTGCTGCCTGAATTGGGCTGTTATAGTTTTCCATGGACTTTAAAAATGGCATAGGAATGCTAAGCAACAATCTAGCAGATCTCCTACAGGATCTCTAGGTTGTCTTCTTTAGCTTCTTGGTGGACTAGCAGTCCAATTTCACCTTGGTGGTCATTATCAATTACCCTCGCCAGCCACACATGGTGGCACATGCCTGCAGTCCCAGCTACTCAAGAGGCTGAAGCGGGAGGATCACTTGAATCCAGGAGTTCCAGGCTGCGGAGAGCCAAGATCATGCCACCGAACTCCAGCCTTGGCGGCAGAGCAAGACCGTCTTTGCAAAAAAAAAAAAAAAAAAAAAGATCACCCCAGCTGATATGGTTTGGCTGCGTTCCCACCCAAATCTCCTCTTGAATTGTAATTCCCATGTATACAGGAAGGGACCTATAATCTCCACCTGTGGAGGGAGGGAAGTGATTGGATTCTGGAGGCGGTTCCCCCATGTGGTTCTCGTGATAGTGAGTTCGTTCTCACAAGATCTGATGATTTTGTAAATGATAGCTTTTCCTGCACTCTCACGTCCTCTGTGTCTCTCCTGCCGCCTGGTGATAAGGTGTCCACTTCCCCTTCTGCCATTATTGTAAGTGTCCTAAGGCCTTCCCAGCTGTGTGGAACTGTGAGTCAATTAAGCCTCTTTTCCTTTTTTTTTTGAAACGGAGTCTTGCTCTGTGGCCCAGGCTGGAGTGCAGTGGCGCAATCTCGGCTCACTGCAACCTCCATCTCCTGGGTTCAAGCGATTCTCCTGCCTCAGCCTCCTGCGTAGCTGGGATTATAGGCGCTCACCACCATGCCCAGATAATTTTTGTATTTTTAGTAGAGATGGGGTTTCACCATGTTGGTCAGGTTGGTCTCCAACTCCTGACTTTGTGATCTGCCTGCCTCGGCCTCTCAAAATGCTAGGATTACAGACCTGAGCCACCATGCCCAGCCTAGACCTCTTTTCTTTATAAATTACCCAGTCTCAGGTGGTATCTTTATAGCAGCAGATGGCCTGAGGCCAGGAGTTTGAGAACAGCCTGGCCAACATGGTGAAACACCGTCTCTACTAAAAATACAAAAATTAGCTGGGTGTGGTGGCGTATGCCTGTAATCCCAGCTACTCGGGAGGCTGAGACAGGAGAATCGCTTGAACTCAGGAGCAGAGGTTGCAGTGAGCCAAGATTGCACCACTTCACACCAGCCTGGATGGCAGCAAGACCCTGTCTCCAGAAAATAAATAAATAAAGACCAGACATGGTGACTCACGCCTGTAATTCCAGCACTTTGGGAGGCCAAGGTGGATGGATCACCAGAGGTCAAGAGTTCAAGAGACCAGCCTGGCCAACATGGCGAAACCCCGTCTCTATTAAAAATACAAAAATTAGCTGGGCCTGGTGGCACGTGCCTGTAATCCCAGCCACTTGGGAGACCGAGGCAGGAGAATAGCTTGAGCCCAAGAGGCGGAGGTTGCAGTGAGCTGAGATTGCACCACTACACTCCAGCCTGGGTGACAGAGTAAGACTCCCTCTCAAAAAATAATAATAAATTAATAAAATGTGTATATATAGTGGAACGGCTAAATCAAGCTAATTAACATAGGCATTATCTTGCATAGTTGTCATTATTTTGTGGTGAGAAAATGTCTTTTTTTTTTTCTTTTTTGAGACAGGGTCTGACTTTGTCTTCCAGGCTGGTGTGTAGTAGTGCAGAGTAGCTCACTGCAACCTCTGCTTCTTGTGCTTAAGTGGATCCTCCAGCCTCAGCCTCCCCAGTAGCTGGGACCACAGACAACCTGCCACCATACCTGGCTAATTTTAATACTTTTTTAGAGATGGGGGTCTCTCTATGTTGCCAGGCTGGTCTCAAACTCCTGGGCCCCAGGGACCCACCCGCCTCATCCTCCCAAAGTGCTGGGATTACAGGCTTGAGCCACCATGTAGGGCCATTTTAAACAGTGAAATCGGCTGGGCGTGGTGGCTCACACCTGTAATCCCAGCACTCCAATTTTTTCCCACTCTGCACATGTCTGCAAGTGACTATGAAGGTGCTACAAGTATTGATTTCAGGCTTACAAATACATTTTAATGGGTAGGCAAATTGGCAAATATGGAATCCACAAATAATAAAGATTAAGTCTATTTAAATATACTGAAACTAAGTTTTTGGTTATGTTTACTTTATCTTGATATGGCCCAAAATGTAATTCTTTTCTTTTGATTACTCTTAATTTTATTTATCTTTTTTTTTTTTTTTTTTTTTTGAGACAGAGTCTCACTCTGTTGCCCAGGCTGGAGTGCAGTAGCGTGATCTCGGCTCACTGCAAGCTCCGCCTCCCAGGTTCACGCCATTCTCCTGCCTCAGCCTCCAGAGTAACTGGGACTACAGGCGCCCGCCACCAAGCCCGGCTAATTTTTTGTATTTTTAGTAGAGACAGGGTTTCACCGTGTTCGCCAGGATGGTCTGGATCTCCTGACTTCGTGATCTGCCTGCCTTGGCCTCCCAAAGTGCTGGGATTACAGGCGTGAGCCACCGCGCCCGGTCTATTTATCTTGATTAAATAACACTGGTATCTAGCAGTACCCTAGGCACTGTGGAGATACAAACATGACTCTCCAAAGAGTTTACCTTTCAATTAATTGCAATAGTTCATAGTTGTTAGCTCAGGCTTTAGAGACAGGCAGAAGTGGGTTTGGATCTTGACTCCTCCACTTAGAGTTGTATGTCCTTGGAAAATATAACACTTCTATGCCTCAGCTTCTCCATCTGTAAAGTCAGACCATTTTTATCTACCTCATACCATTTTGGAAGGATTCAATGAGAAACCCCTCAAAAAGCTATGAGTATTAATATTAAATATTAGTATATTATTATTTTCTTTTAGAGACAGGGCCTTGCTCTGTTGCACAGGCTGTAGTGCAGTGGTGTGATCATGGCTCACTGCAGCCTCGACCTCCTGGGCTCAAGCAATCCTCCCATTGAAGCCTCCTGAATAACTGGGACTACAGGTATGCACCATCATACTCAGCTAATTTTTATATTTTTTGTAGAGACAGGGTCTTGCTTTGTTGCCAGGGCTGGTCTCCAATTCCTGGGCTCAAGAAATCCTCCCGCCTCAGCCTCCTAATGTACTGGGATTACAGGCATGAACCACTGTATCTGGCCCCAAGCTTCCTTTGTCTTTCCATTTCACTATCCTTACAAGGTAGCTTTCATGCTTGAGTTTGTCACTTCATGATTGTAAAATAGCTCCTTTATCTCTAGTCTCATGTCTGTGTTCCAAAAAGGGTGAAAAAGGAGAAAGAGGTGGTATCTGAATCAGGAAACAAAAACTTACCCCAAAATTGCCAGGAGATTTCTCCTTATGTAGAAATCATGTGTGTGTCACACGACAAGCTAGCTGCAAGGAACCTGGCAAGGTAAGCATTTAAGCTGAATCCACTGCTGTCTTGAACAAAGCCTTTAGCAAGAAAGTAGGGGAATGGTTGAGAAGGTAACCAGCAAAGTCTGACACTTGCTTTAAAAGTATAGGTTTTATTATTATTTAGTATGGCAAGGTCATTAGATGAGGAGCCAAGTGCCACTGAAAATATAGTTGTGGCTGGGCATGGGGGCTCACACCTGTAATCCCAGCACTTTGGGAGGCCAAGGTTGCAGGATCACTTGAGTCCAGGAGTTCAAGACCAGCCTGGGCAACACGGTGAGATCACGTCTCTCCTCAAAACATACATAACTTAGCCAGTTGTAGTGGCAAGTGCCTGTAGTCCCAGCTACTCCTAAGGCTGCGGTGGGAGGATCCCTTGAGGCCAGGAGGCGGAGGCTGCAGTGAGCCGGATCGTACCACTACACCCTAGCCTAGGTGAAGAGCCAGACCCTACCTCAAAAAAGAAAGAAAAGAAAATATAGTTGTTACGCTCACAGATCCTATGAAGTAAATGATTAGTCCCCTAATCATTTACTGTCTCTAGAAATTTGCTAGCAATGGGACTGGGACAGGCAGCCCTCCAGGATTAGCAAGGCTCCCAAATGTCCAAGTATCGGAATACAGAAAACAAAAGGCATAGCTAATACAACATGGTAGGTCTAATTCCCTAGAGCAGGAGCATAAAATCATGAGCCTCAATTTAAAGCAGGGATTTTTCACACTAAAACAATATTTGGCGTTGATTCTGAATTGTCCCTCGATAACAAGAGAGGAGACTCCTTGTTTGAGTGCACATTTTATTGTTTTTTTATTTTTTATTTTCTTTTTTTGAGACAGAGTCTTGCTGTGTCACTCAGGCTGGAGTGCAAAGGTACGATCTTGCCTCACTGCAACCTCTGCCTCCCAGGTTCAAGCAACTCTCCTGACGCAGCCTCCTGACTGACTAGCTGGATTACAGGCATGCGCCACGGTGCCTGGCAAATTTTTTGTATTTTTAGTAGAGACAGGGTTTCACCATGTTGGCCAGGCTGGTCTCGAGCTCCTGACCTCAGATGATCTGCTCGCCTCAGCCTTCCAAACTGCTGGGATTACAGGTGTGAGCCACTGCGCTCAGCTGAGTGCATATTTTAATCAAGCACTTTTTTTTATGTGCCAAATTTCTTTTAAAAATATATCAGGCTTTAAAATGTATTAACTTTAAGATATTACATTAAAAGGTATTCCTTTTTGTGTATATGGCAATTACTTAACCTTTATGCTTAATTTTGGGCTTTAATGTTTGGTAAGCAGATCATTGTAGTCACCTAGCGCCATCTTGTGGTCACCCATTGGAAATAAAACTGTATCACCGTCGTGTATGTGTATCCCTCTTCAAGAAAGTCCACAATATATGGCTAAAATCACATTGGTTGATCAAAATAGAGTCCAGAAATATATAATTATAATATATGATATGATTAAGGCAGCATTTAAAATCTTTGTAGCTTCAGAGCTGAGATTACTGAAAAGCACTCCCAGAGTCTTATCCAGCAAGTGGCTGAATTACAATGCAAATCAAATTCCCAACCTCTCGGGGCATCTGCTGTCAAAGTGAGGGCATTGATTGGGAAGGAAAAGAATGAGATCCTGAAAATTGGAATGGGGATATATGGGAAGATCTTGATGAGGGTGTGGACACTGAACCCCTAAATTCTGCTGAGTCTTCTGCCAGTAGAAGCAGCTATTCCGTCTCTGCTTTGCCTGAAGATATTATAATGTCCTCTTCTGAGGTAATTAACTTGCACGACTCTGCTGGTTCTATTCAGGACACACCCTCATCACCTGTCTTTGCTTCTAAACCTATGACTAGACTCAAGTTCCAGCCAGCCACAAAAGGTGAAGTACAAAACATGACCCGTGAAGAGGTAAGCTGTACTCCAAAAGGAGTACATCGTTTTTCCAATTTACACATACAGAAATCCAGGGCGAAATGTGTGGGAATGGATATTAAGACTATGGGATAATGGTGAAAGAAAAATAAAGTTGGATCAAGTCAAATTTACTGACACGGGCCCACTAAACAGAGACTGTCAATTTAATGGTTTGTTTTTTGTTTGAGATAGAGTCTTGCTCTGTTGCCCAGGTTAGAGTGTAGTGGTGCAGTCTTGGCTCACTGCAACCTACACCTCCCAGGTTCAAGGAATTCTCCTGCCTCAGCCTCCCAAGTAGCTGGGATTATAGGTGCCTGCCACCATGCCCAGCTAATTTTTGTATTTTTAGTAGAGAAGGAGTTTCACTATGTTGCCCACTCTGGTCTCAAACTCCTGACCTCAAGTGATCTGCCAATTTAATGTTACAGCTTAGGAGGTTAGAAAGGGCTCTAAAAGTTAGTTTGTTTGGCTAAAACATGGAACAAGGCCAGGGATGGTGGCTCATGCTTGTAATCCTAGCTCTTTGGGAGGCTGAGTTTGGGGGGAGGGGGGGATCATCTGAGGTCAGGAGTTCGAGACCAGCCTGGCCAACATGGCAAAACCCTGTCTCTACTAAAAATACAAAAATTAGCTGGGCATGGTGGCATACACCTATAATCCCAGCTACTTGGGAGGCCAAGGAGGGTAGATCATGAGGTCAGAAGATCGAGACCATCCTGGCCAACATGGTGAAACCCTGTCTCTATTAAAATAGAAAAAATTAGCCGGGCGTGGTGTTGTGAACCTGTAGGCCCAGCTACACAGGAGGCTGAGAATCGCTTGAACCCAGTAGGTGGAGGTTGCGGTGAACCGAGATCACACCACTACACTCTAGCCTGGCAACAGAGCAAGACTCTGTCTTGAAAAGAAAGAAATGCCAGCATTGCCTTGGTATACTCTAGAGAAAAAGATCTAAAGCCTTAAGGAGTATTATACTCAACAGCAAAAAGATGAACTCTGAGTGTCCTTCAACAGATGAATGGTTAAAGAAAATGTGACACATACACACAATGGAATACTATGTAGCCATAAAAAAGAATGAAATTCTGTCATTTGCAGCAACATAGATATAACTGGTGTTCATTATCATAAGTGAAATAAACCAGGGATAAAAGGACAAGTACCATATGTTCCCACTTAACATAGGAGAGCCATGTGACCAGTTATAGAAATGAGGACTGTAATTGCCATGATTACATGTGTGTGTATGTGTGTGTATAAATTATCTTTGTTTTCTTCCCTCTCTTTTTCCTGCATCATATAACCTAAGATGTATTGATGCAATATTGTAGTATTTAAGAATTGTTTAAAAAGTTATGAGATTTCCCAAAAGAAAAAGCATTATATCAAAAAGATATTTACACTCATTATGTTTATCACAGCACTATACACAAAAACAAGGATATGGAATCAACGTAAGTATCCATCAGTGGGTGACTGGATAAAGAAAATGTGGTAGGCCAGGTGCAGTGGCTCACGCCTGTAATCCCAGCACTTTAGGAGGCCAAGGCAGGCAGATCAAGTCAGGAGATCGAGGCCATCTTGGGCAATATGGTGAAACCCCGTCTCTACTAAAATACAAAAAATTAGCCGGGCATGTTGATGCATACTCGTAGTCCCAGCTATTGGGGAGGCTGAGGCAGGAGAACCACTTGAACCTGAGAGGCGGAGATTGCAGTGAGCTGAGATCGCGCCACTGCACTCCAGCCTGGTGATGGAGCAAGACTCCATATCAAAAAAAAAAAAAAAAAAGAAAGAAAGAAAAAAAGAAAGAAAATGTGTGTGGGGGGGGGTGTGTATAAATAAAACAGAATACTATCAGCTATAAAAAAGAATGAAACCATGTCTTTTGCAGCAACATGGATGGAACTGAAGGCTATTATCTTAAGTGAAACAATCCAGAAAGTCAAATGCCATGTGTTCTTATCTATAAATGAGATCTAAATAATGTGTCCACATGGACATAGAGTGTGTAGAGTATGAAAGAATAGGCATTGAAACTTGAAAGAGTGGGAGGGTGGGAGGGCGATGAGGGATGAGAGATTACCTAATAGGTGCAATGTACACTGTTTGGGTGATGCTTACCCAAAAGCCCAGACTTCCCTGCTATGCAAAATATCCATGTGACAAAACTGTACTTGTACCCCTTAAATTTATACAAGTAAAAAAAAGTTATGGGATATCAAAGAGAAAACATGATCCAAGGACTTGACCTTCTCTTCTAGGAAAGGGATTAAATTTGTTTTTGTTTGTATGCAGGATAGTGGTATCATGGTAGGTGGAATTATGACCTTGTTATTGTCTTTATTTGGTTATTCAGTATGGTTTAAGGAGGGGTCTGGGTGCCAAATTGCCATGGTTACGTTTACTTGTCAACTTGACTGAGCCACAGGGTTCCCAGACATTTGGTCAAGCAGTATTCTTGGTGTGTCTGTGAGGGTGTTTCTGGATGAGATGAACATTTATTTATTTAATTTATTTTTTGAGACTCAGTTTCACACTGTCACCCAGGCTGGAGTGCAGTGGCATAATCTTGGCTCACTGCAACCTCTGCCTCCTGGGTTCAAGTGATTCTCCTGCCTCAGTCACCCAAGTAGCTGGGAGTATAGGTACCTGCCACCACAGCCAGCTAATTTTTGCATTATTAGTAGAGATGGGGGTTTCGCCATGTTGACCAGGCTGGTCTTGAACTCCTGACCTCAGGTGATCCACCCGCCTCAGCCTCCCAAAGTGCTGGGATTACAGGTGTGAGCCACTGCACCTGACCAAAATGAACATTTAAACTGGCAGATGTATCAAGCAGATTCCCCTCTCTAATGTGGCAAGGCCCCATCCAATCAATTGAATGCCTGAATGGGACAGAAAAGCTGACCCTCCCATGAGTAAGAGGAATGCTCCTCCTGCCTGACTGTCTAGAGCTAGGATAGAACTGAAACTAGAACTAGAAGTGAAACATTGGCTCTTCCTGTTTTGAGCCTGCATGGCTTTAAACTGGAAGGACATCTTCAGTCATCTGTGCCTCCAGATCAGCTGCACATTTCGGGACTTGTCAGCCTCTATAATTATGTGAGAAATTCCTTATAATAAATCCCTCTCTGGCTGGGCGCATTGGCTCACGCCTGTAATTGCAGCACTTTGGGAGACCAAGGTGGGCAGATCACTTGAGTTCAGGAGTTTAAGACCAGCCTGACCAACATGGTGAAACCCGATCTCTACTAAAAATGCAAAAATTAGCCAGGTGTGGTGGTGTGCACCTGTAATGCCAGCTACTCAGGAGGCTGAGGCGGGAGAATTGCTTGAACCTGTGAGGTGGAGGTTGCAGAGAGCTGAGAACATGCTACAGCACTCCAATCTGGGTGACAGAGTGAGACTGTGTCTTAAATAATAAATAAATACATCCTTCTCTAACTCTGTCTCTATTTCTTTTTTTCCCTCTCTCTCGGTCTCTCTCTCCTCCTGTCTATACACAAACACACGCACACACACATATCCTATTTGCTATTTCTCTGGAGAACTCTAATATACTGATTTAGCAAAAATCATGAATTATGTAAATGTTATGAGATATTATTTTCTTTATTATGATAATTATTATCGAAGTTGATCATAAACACTTAGTATTGCATGTGAAGATATGACGGTTATCAAAGAGAAAACTTGAAAGAAAGTTTGAATTATGGAATGACTTTTTATTGTTTCTGCAAGGTAAGAAGCTAGTTTGGTCCCGACTTTTTGAAGATGTGAGTTCAGTCTTTGCTCCCTCGTGTGTTCAAGGAAGGCTACTCCCTCCCCATCTCCAGAAAGGTGAATCAAAATTTCTTTCAGATTGTCACGGTAGTTTCCTTCCCTTTCATGGGGATTGATTGATTTAGATGAGGTATGTGACTCCATCCTGTCAATAACTACCTGGGGAAAGTCTACGTGTGTGTGTGTGTGTGTGTGAGAGAGAGAGAGAGTGTGTGTGTGTGAGAGAGAGAGAGAGAATGTGTGTGTGTGTGTGTGTGTGTGTGTGTGCGCATGTGCGGCAATGGGGTTTGGCTCTCTGGTAGAGGTTTTTTGCTTTTTTTTTTGAGACAGAGTCTCGCTCTGTCGCCCAGGCTGCAGTGTAGTGGCACGATCTCGGCTCACTACAACCTCTGCCTCCCGAGTTGAAGCAATTCTCCTGCCTCAGCCTTCCAAGTAGCTGGGATTATAAGTGCCCACCACCATGCCTGGCTAATTTTTTTTGTATTTTTGGGAGAGACAGGGTTTCACCATCTTGGCAGGCTGGTCTTGAACTCTGGACCCCATGATCCATCCATCTCGGCCTCCCAAAGTGCTGGGATTACAGGCGTGAGGCACCCCACCCGGCCTAGCCTCAAAGCTTCTATCTCATGCCTACTGTGTGTCATTGTGGATGGGCCACAGCAACACTCCAGGTTATCTTTGCTCCAGGATCAAGTGCCCCAGTCTGGAATACTGCAGAGTCTTATGGGTGAGGGACAGGCAAGACAGTGAATCTCAAGCGAGTTCTTTATTTTATTTATTTTATTTCATTTTATTTTTGACATAAAGTCTCGCTCTGTTGCCCAGGCTGGAGTGCAGTGGTGCAAACTCAGCTCACTGCAACCTCCACTTCCTGGGTTCAAGTGATTCTCCTGCCTCAGCCTTCTGAGTAGCTGGGAGTATAGGCGCATGCCACCACACCCAGCTAATTTTTATATTTTTAGTAGAAACAGTGTTTCATCATGTTGGCCAGGCTGGTCTTGGACTCCTGACCTCAGGTGATCCGCCCGCCTCGGCCTCCTGAAGAGCTGGGATTACAGGTGTGAGCCACTGTGCCTGGCCCGGCTAGTTCTTACATCAAAGCTTCTCCTTGGATGCCATATGTGTCCTGTTCATATTTTATTATCCAAAGCAAGTCACATGCCACTGTTGTGTTCCACAGGGTGGGAGGCGTACTCCTGCTTCAGGAAGAGGAAATGAATAATTATGAGCAATTATACAACCTGCCACAGAGGCCACCGGATTTGGCAATTGGGAAATCACTGGTGACCTTTGAAAAAGAGTTTAACCTGGGCTGGGTGAGGTGGCTTATGCCTGTAATCTCAGCACTTTGGGAGGCCAAGGTAAGAGCAACACTTCAGGCTAGAGTTTGAGACCAGCCTGGGTAACATAGTGAGACCCCTGTCTCTACAGGAAATTGGAAAAAATTAGCCAGTTGTGGCGGCAAGTGCCTATAGTCCCAGCTACTTGGGAGGCTGAGGTGGGAGGATAGCTTGAGCCCAGGAGTTTGGGGTTATAGTGAGCTATGAGTGCACCCTGTCTCTAAAAAAAGAAAAACAAAGGTTAACTGGAGAGTTGGGTTCTAATAATAATAACACAGGTTCAGCATCCCTAATCTGAGAATTAAAAATTTGAAATTCTCCAAAATCTGACACTTTTTGAGCACCGACATGATACCACAAGTAAAAAAAAAAAAAAAATTCTACACATAGGCCAGGTGCGATGGCTTACCCCTGTAATTCCAGCACTTTGGGAGGCCGAGGCGGGCGGATCACCTGAGGTCGGGAGTTTGAGACCAGCCTGACTAACAAGGAGAAACCCCGTCTCTACTTAAAAAATTGCAAAATTAGCCTGGCGTGGTGGCGCATGTCTATAATCCCAGTTACTCTGGAGGCTGAGGCTGGAGAATTGCTTGAACCTGGGAGGCGGAGGTTGCAATGAGCCAAGATCATGCCATTGCACTCCAGCCTGGGCAACAACAATGAACCTCCATCTCTAAAAAAATAAAAATAAAAATAAATTGGCCGGGCGCGGTGGCTCATGCCTGTAATTCCAGCACTTTGGGAGGCCGAGGCGGGCGGATCACGAGGTCAGGAGATTGAGACCATCCTGGCTAACACGGTGAAACCCCATCTCTACTAAAAATACAAAAATGTAGCCGGGCATGCTGACGGGCGCCTGTGGTTCCAGCTACTGGGGAGGCTGAGGCAGGAGAATGGTGTGAACCCAGGAGGCGGAGGTTGCAGTGAGCCGAGATTGTGCCACTGCACTCTAGCCTGGGTGACAGAGCGAGACTCCGTCTCAGAAAAAAAAAAGAAAAGAAAGAAAAAGAAAATGGCTGGGCATGGTGGCTTATGCCTATAATCCCAACACTTTGGAAGCCTGAGGCAGGTGGATTATGACCAGCCTGGCCAACACGGTGAAACCCCGTCTCTACCAAAAAATACAAAAGTTAGCTGGGTGTGGTGGAATGCACCTGTAATCTCAGCTACTCAGGAGGCTGAGGCACAAGAATCACCTGAACCTGGGAGGTGGAGGTTGCAGTGAGCCGAGATTGCGCCACTGCACTACAGCCCGGGTGACTGAGTGAGACCCCGTCTCCAAAAAAGAAAAGAAAAAAGAAAAAAGAAAATTATTTCTAAACAGAAGCATATAAATTCAGAGTCAGGAATGTTGATGATGCCAAACAAACAACCACAGATTGTCCACATGGGTAGCTGAGTAACACCTTTGCTTTCTGATGGTTCAATGTACATGAACTTTGTTCCATGCACAGAATTATGAAAAATACCATATAGGTCTGGCACAGTGGCTCATGCCTGTAATCTCAGCACTCCAGGAGGCCAAGGCGGGTAGATCCCTCGAGCTCAGGAGTTCAAGACCAGCCTGGCCAACATGGTTAAACCTCGACTCCACTAAAAACACAAAAAGTAGCTGGGTATGGTAACGTGCATCTGGAATCTCAGCTACTCAGGATGCTGAGGCAGGAGAATTGCTTGAACCAGGGAGGTGGAGGTTGCAGTGAGCTGAGATTGCACCACTGCACTCCAGCCTGGGAGACAGAGTAAGACTCTGTCTCAAAAAAAAAAAAAAAAGAAAAAGAAAAGAAAATTGTATAAAGTTACCTTTAGGCTATGTGTATATAGGGCATATGAAACAACCTTCTGGCTGTGTATATAAGGCGTATATGAAACATAAATGAACTCATGTTTAGACCTGGGTCCTATCCCCAAAGTATCCCATTATGTAAATATTCCTAAATCCAAAAATTTCTGAAATCTGAAACACTTCTGGTCCCAGACATTTCGGTTAAAGGATATTCAACCTGTAACTATAATTTACTAACTATTTTAGTCCACACTGTGTTGAGTACTTTCCGTTTTTTCTCTCATTTCTAAGCCTCAGGCTTAGAAAGGTCGAATATTGGCTCCAGGTCATAAGACCAGTAGGGGTGAAGTAGAAATGCAAGTTAGTTCTGTTTGGTTCCAAGGCCAGTATTTTAACCCCTGAAGACTGAAAGTTACTAAGTGGAGGCAAAAGCAAATGTTGGAGGCTGGGCGCGGTGGCTCACGCCTGTAATCCCAGCACTTTGGGAGGCTGAGGCAGGCAGATCATCTGAGGTCAGGAGTTCGAGACCAGCCTGACCAACATGGAGAAACCCCGTCTCTACTAAAAATACAAAATTAGCTGGGCATGGTGGCGGGTGCCTGTAATCCCACTACTCAGGAGGCTGAGGCAGGAGAATTGCTTGAACCCGGGAGGTGGAGGTTGTGGTGAGCCAAGATCGTGCCATTGCACTACAGCCTGGGCAACAAGAGTGAAACTCCGTCTAAAAAGAAAAAAAGAAAAAAGAAAATGTTGGCCCTTTAAAGTTTGATAGAGGATGAATGCTTGAGAAGGAATCAGGGTCTTGGGAAGATATTTTCAGGATTGGGCAAGTTGAATTAGAAGGCGGGGAAAAGGTTCTGAGGGGACAAAAACGTTTTTTTTGTGTTTTTTTGAGATGAGGTCTTGCTATGTTGCCCAGGCTGGCTGGAACTCCTGGGCTCAAGTAATCTACCTGCCTTGGCCTGTAGGGGGTGCACAGCAACACATTCAAGCTTAGGTACATGGCATTTGAGGTCGGGGCATGGAAAAATGCTGAGGCACTGTGTGTATGTTATTTGTGCATAAGAATGTAACTCCTTGACCCTGAAAACAGGACAAGGAGTGGAGTGTGTGATAAGGAACGCTGAAAACAGCCTCCTGAGAATGCGGTTGGAGGGCTCTTACGAGGTTATACGTGCCTAAAGTACCCGACCTCAAATGGCCATCTGGTGGATGTGTGCAGTTTAACAAACCCTTCAATAAATACTTGGTGGACGGATTCTGGGGCGGCACTCTTTCAGAAGAGTTGCTTCCCGCCCTGTCTGAGAACTAATTCTTGGCATTCACTGCAAGCTATAAGCTTTGCACGGCCTCCCAAGGTGGATTATAGGCATGAGCCACTGGGCCTGGCAGAGAGACTGTTAATGCTAGAGAAACCCAGAACAGGTGAAGGGTAATATATGCACACACTTTATAACTCTTGGTTCGTGTGGGTGTGGACTAATTTGCTTTGTGGGGTATTTTGAGAATTTAGGTATCTTTTTTTTTTTTTTTTTGAGACGGAGTCTTTGTCGCCCAGGCTGGAGTGCAGTGGCATCAACTCGGCTCACTACAAGCTCCGCCTCCTGGGTTTACGCCATTCTCCTGCCTCAGCCTCCCGAGTAGCTGGGACTACAGGCGCCCGCCACCTCGCCCGGCTGGTTTTTTGTACTTTTAGTAGAGACGGGGTTTCACCGTGTCAGCCAGGATGGTCTCGATCTCCTGACCTTGTGATCCGCCCGTCTCGGCCTCCCAAAGTGCTGGGATTACAGGCTTGAGCCACCGCGCCCGGCCGAGAATTTAGGTATCTTTTTAGTTGGTTGAGATGATTAACAGGTGAGGGGAGTCAAAGGCAGTTATCACTTGATGGCAGAATGAAGTAAATTTGTTACTGGTGGTGCAGTCTTACAGGTCTGCAGCAACCTCAGTTCTTGCCGCCTCAGAAGAAATAATTCGACTGAGGGGCATAAGGCAGAAAGAGACTCAGGCAACATTTAGAGCAGCAGTGAAAGTTTATTTCAATGTTTAGAGCAGGGATGAAAGGAAGGGAAGTACACTGGCAAGAGGGCCAAGCGTGTGACTTGAGAGATCAAGTGTGCCATTTGACCTTTGACTTAGGGTGTAATATGTTGACATACTTCTGGGGTCTTGCGTCCCTTCTCCCCTGATTCCTCCCTCGGGGCGGTCTGTCTGCATGCACAGCGGCCTACCAGCACTTGGGAGGTGAGCATGTTCAGTGTGTTTACTGGAACTGTACCCCTGCTCCCTTGAAGCATTCTTCCCTTACCAGTTGGATGTTCCTGGAAGGTCACATACCAGTTAAACTTGGCCCGTGTGCCTCTTAATGCGCATGCTTGAGCCCTCTTACCCAACTCCTGAGATCTTATCGGGAAGCTGCTGATCACCAGTTTCAGGTGTTTCTATTGGGAGACTGCCTTTCCCTGGCACCGGCTGTGACCAGTTATTATTTTAGAGAGAGTCTGACAACCAATGGTCACCTGACATTCCTGGTGGGGTGAGAGGAGCCCTCTCCTGCCCTGCTCATGCCTGACTGTAACAACAGCTTTCCCTAAGTTTCCTTCTTCCAAACAATGAATATAAAGTAAAAATTTAAAATAGGCCATGCACAGTGGCTTATGCCTGTAATCCCAGCACTTTGGGAGGGCAAGGTGGAAGGATGACTTGGGGCCAAGAGTTTGAGACCAGCCTGGGCAACACAGCAAGATCCCATCTATATTAGTCTATTCTCACACTGTTATAAAGAGCTACCTGAGACTGGGTAATTTATAAAGAAAAGAGGTTTAATTGGCTCATGGTTCCATAGGCTGTACAGGAAGCATGGGTGGGGAGGCCTCAGCAAACTTACAATCATGGTGGAAGGCAAAGGGAAAGCAGGCATATCTTACGAGGCCAGAGCAGGAGGAAGAGAAAAGGGAGAGGTGCTACACACTTTTATTTTATTTTTATTTTTTGAAACAGAGTTTTGCTCTGTCTCTCAGGCTGGAGTGCAGTGGCACAATTTCAACTCACTGCAACCTTTGCCTCTCAAGCTCAAGCGATTCTTGTGCCTCAGCCACCCAAGTATCTGGGATTATATAGGTGCTACACACTTTTAAACAACCAGTGAGAAGTCACTATCATGAGAACAGCAAGGGAGAAATATGCCCCGTGATCCAATCACCTCCCACCAGTACCCTCCTCCAACACTGGAGATTACAATTCAACATGAGGTTTGGGTGGGGACACAAATCCAAACCATAGCACCGTCTCTTCTAAAATTAAAAATAGGAAAACGAGTGAGGCATGGTGATGTACACTTATAGTCCTGGCTACTCAAGAGGGTGAGGTAGAAGGATTGCTTGAGCCTACTTTTAGGCTGCAGGGAACTATGATCGCATTACTGTATTCCAGCCTGGGCAACACAGCAAGGCCCTGTCTCTAAAAACAGAAAAAACAATTAAAATGTAAAATTAAGCCACTAAATGAAAAGGAGTGAAGTTCCGATGCATGCTGCAACACGGATGAACCTTGAAAACACTGTGCCAAGTGAAACGAACCAGACACCAAAGGTCAAATATTGTATTATTCCACTTATGTATGATATCTAGCAAATTTGTCTAGACAGAAAAGTAGATTAGAGGTTACCAGGGTTTGGGAGGAGGAGAGAATAGGGGGTTATTGCTCAATGGGTACAGAGTTTCTGATCAGGGTGATAAAAAGTTGTGGAAATAGTGGTGATGATTGCGCAATATTGTGAATGTATTAATGCCTTCAAATTGTACACTTTAAAATGGTAAACCATTTTATGATGGCAAATTTTTTGTTTTTTATATATATATATATATATATTTTTTTTTTTACCACAAGCAAATACAACAGTAAATTAATCTACCAAATTGGAATTAAACTATGGTTATATTGAGTTACTTTTTGAAGGTGAGGGTGAGAAGGGTTAGATAGGTCTGAACAGAATAACGTTTTGTAAGATATACAAATTATATTTCCCTAAAGGAGCCACCACGCTTTCTACCAAAGAGTATGCAGGATATTACAAGCATTCGTGAGGTAAGACAAATTGCTATTGCATTAGTTGCTTAGTTCTTCATATAATTTGACAGCCACACCCTTGTGGCCTGGAAATACTTAGACTGCCAACATTTAGGTGGTTATAATTATGATGGAGGTTTATTTAAACATCAGTGGTGAAGACTGTTTGCATTATAGAACATATAAACAGCTGTATTTCTCACCTCAGAGTGGGCTATTTTCCTCTCCTTAAACCTTGACTAGAGGGTGCCTCGGAAAGGAACCCAGGTAATATCTAGGTTATATAATAAGAGAAGGCAGGATGCACACTTTATGTTTAACTCCTAATATTGAACTCTCTGAAATCAAGCCAATTCGGGATGCTGTTTGGACAATATTAAGTTGGTCATTATAGTCTACACTACCAGCAGACAGAAAGAATTATGTTTTAGTTCATTTGTAGTGTGGTGTCCATGTACAAGTACCCCGACATAATTACAAGCCATACAGTTATCCCATTTTTGTCTTCACTTGAGGAGTACCTTCAGGTTACAGGATATTACCCCAAAGTGTTTAGAATTGTTACCGGTGGAAGGTGTCCAGGTTCTTGTCATCTTGAACAAAGAATTGGACAAAATGCACAAAGCAAGGAAAGAACGAAGCAACAAGAGGAGAGATTTATTGAAAATGAAAATACACTACACAGGGCGGGAGCGGGCCAAGCATAGTGGCTCAAGATCCCAGTTACAGAATTTTCTGGGGTTTAAATACCCTCTAGAGGTTTCCCATTGGTTACTTGGTGTACACCCTATGTAAACAAAGCAGTGGCCCATGATGAGTCTCATTGGTTGCAGGAAGGGACCAGTCAGAGGCTGTCCACAATGTTACATCCTATGCAAATATCTGATTGGTTGCAGAAAGTGACCAATCAGAGGCTAAAGTGAAGGTACAAAACTATACTCCTATGCAAATGAAGACTTGGTCTGCAACCAGTAAGGAGTCCAATCAGAGGTACTTTATTTTTTAATTTTTTGAGATGGAATTTCACTCTGTCACCCAGGCTGGAGTGCGGTGGCATGGTCTTAGTTCACTGCAACCTCTGACTCCCCAGTTCAAGCTATTCTCCTCCCTCAGCCTCCTGAGTAGCTGGGATTACAGGCACCTGCCACCACACACTAATTTTTGTATTTTTTAGTAGAGACAGACTTTCACCGTGTTGGCCAGTCTGGTCTTGAACTCCTGACCTCAAGTGATCCGCCTGCCTCGGCCTCCCAAAGTGCTGGGATTACAGGCATGAGCCACCGCGCCCGGCAAGAGGTACCTTCAATTTTTCATCTGCCAGGCAGAAAAATGGGGATGAGGGGTTGCAAAGAGAGTAGCCTCTGGTCCTTTTGTTACTTGGGTGTGGAAAGTTAGGGTTTTCCTTTTGATTCAGTTCTTTCTAGGGAGTCAGCGTGAATTGGCCTTAGCTTCCCTGCCTCCAGACCCTATTCTCCTGCCTCAGAATGAATGAAGCCATTGCTTTCAGTGTTAAGACCTAGACACATGCAACAGGTAGTATCAGCAGGAGTTTGTATTGTAATAGGGTGTGCTGGGGTTTGTATGAGAGGGTTTCAATGATATTAATAACAAGAGCTAACTTCTGGGTAAAGGGGATGCAATTGAGATTTGAGAGTCTGGATTATAGATAGTACATTCTGATATTATCAGTAGCTTAGCTGTTTCAACTGGCTGAAATGAGTCAAGATATTGACATGAAATTAATCACTGTAAGCATTTACCGAGCACCTTCTATGTGGCAGATTTATTTCTGTAAAGGTTCTCTAATTGTTAGATTTCTAAGTCTCAAGGGAAGAGACAGTGAATATGTGTCAAAGTTTTATTTAAGGCAAGAAATGCAGACCTCCCAAGTGAGAACAGAGGCTATTCAGAGCTTGCTATAGCAATGGAGGCAGCGACCACACTTGAGTTTGGCAGAGACACAAAAGCAATCGGAAAGAGGGGAGGCTTTATAGTGGAGAAAAAAAGGGATGCTTCTGATGTGTTCTGATTTAGGGTTGTTGGCAGAGAAGCTGGAGGTAATCTAACTTGAAGCAGGAAACTTAACAGGATTGGTTTGGGGGAGAATATTTGGCTTTCTCTGGCTGGTACTGGTGTCTGGGGACAGAGAGATTAAAATAGAAAAGTTGGCAGCCTTCTTGAGAAAATCCTGACCATTTTGAGCTGATTGCTGTAGAGGTTGTGGTTT
This sequence comes from Macaca thibetana thibetana, assembly GCF_024542745.1. NCBI lineage: Eukaryota > Metazoa > Chordata > Mammalia > Primates > Cercopithecidae > Macaca > Macaca thibetana. The sequence continues at coordinate 112,848,932 of NC_065585.1, forward strand.
GGCTTATGTGAGTTAGAGTGTTATTATCATATGCAGTTTAGCCATTGTCCATATGTTTAAGTCTCTCACTCATTAATACGGGAGCCAGCAGAATTGTAAAATGGATTTCTACCAGTTCTGAAAAATGAAATTTATACAATTGTTGGGGAAAGGAGTGCTGAAATACAACTGCTCAGTTGATACAAAACTGGTTAATTTTTCTTAGAACAATGCAACCTTAACCTTTGGAATTATATACATATTTATACATATTTATATACAAATATATATTTATATATTATCTTGTATATTATACATAATATATAATATATGATATATAATATATATGATATATATTTATATATAATGTATAATATATAAATATATATCATATATTATATATTATATATAAATAGATAATGTATATTATACATTATATATAAATATATATTATATATAAATATATTATAATATATAATATATTTTATATATTATATATAAATAATATATTTATATATTTTTATATATATAAATTCAGCTTGGCACTGAATTCCCTGCCCCTTTCTCCCCTTACACCTCATCAGTTTCCTACCAATTAATCTTTGATTTCATCCTTTTGTAAATCTTCTGGGCCCTAATCAATTGTTATTCAAAGTTACATTTCCTGTGGGTGTCAGATGATCAAGTAGGCTTATTACAAAATTCTCTAGAATGAAACTAATCAAAAAGGTCACAAAATATTATCTTTTGACTTTTTTCCAAGTTTTGAATAAAATTTTAGGTATTTCTCATTTTCACCACAGTCCAATGCAAGTAACTCATTGTAGTAGTACAATGATTATCCCGATTTTCCAGGTGAGAAAACTGAGCCACAGTTTTAGTAACTTGAAGAGTAACCAGTAGTTAAGTAATTCAACGACAGCCACAGAATGGCTGAGCACTGGCTGTACTGGCGCTTTAGGTTATAAGAGTGAGGGAAGGCCTGCCACGCTGCAGGGTTCGAGCAACGACAATTATTTTTTCCATTGCTTTATTTCCACCCATTTATCTGGCTTCTAAATCCAAAATCCTTTTCTAAGACAGTTCACAGGGGTGGAGGGAAGAGCCTGGGCTGAGCTCCACATCAGGCTGCCTTTGCTAGCTGTGCTGTCTTGAGCAAGTCATTTATTAATTAGCTTCCTGGCCCTCTGTTCTTCGCTTGTAAAATAGCTGGAACCGCGTTCTCGGAGAGCAGGTGCTGGTGGGTGGCACTGGGGTAAACTCACAAAATAACCGTTGAGGCCGGAGGCGGTGGCTCACGCCTGTAATCCCAGCACTTCGGGAAGACGAGGCGGGCAGATCGCTTGAACTCAGGAGTTCAAGACCAGTCTGGGCAACACTGTGAGACCCTATTAATACAAACAATAACAATAATAACAAAAATCAGCCCGTCGTGGTGGCAGTCGCCTGTGATCCCAGCTACTCCGGAGGCTGAGGTGGGAGAGTGGCTTGAGCCCAGGAGGCGGAGGTTGCAGTGAGCCGAGATCGCGCCACTGCAGTCCAGCCTGGGCGACCGAGTGAGATCCCATCTCTAATAAGAAAAAGACAAAAAACACAAAGTAACCATTGAAAGATAGCGCCGCTGGTTGGGTTCACCACATCCCAGCGCAGGCGGGAGCAGGCTGTAGCAGCTTTAATTAAACGTGCGTAAAGAAAGCTGTCTTCCATCTTCCTTGGCACCGCCTCCCACTTCAGTCCACTCCTCGGCCCCGCCCCGGCCCTTCCCTCGTTGTCATGGAGGCTCCAGGACGCCACAGCGGGATAGTTCTGCTCCCGCGGCACCAGAGGCGGGGCACCCTATGACGCATGCGCTCGCTTCGCTGCCCTGGCGCCGCGGTGGCTGCCGGGACTGAGCTCCTAGCACCAGATCGGGAAGTGGCGGGCGGAGTCCCGGGTCGAGTCGTCGCCTCAGCCACCGCCGCCGCCGCCGCCGCCAGTGGCGAGACCCCGACCTGGCGGGTCAGCGCTGGGCGTGCGTGCGGGCAGGCGGGGGCGCTGACGAGGAGCAGGAAGAGGCTGCAGTGCCGGCGTGGGCGGCTGGCCGAGGCGGAGGCGCAGGAACTGGGCGGCGAGTCGTGAGAGGCTGCCCGCCTCACTCAGGTAGGGGCTGCGGCCGCCGGGTGAGGGGCGCAGAGCCCGGTCCTGCTGTTCCCCAGGATCCAGGCGCGCCGCCGCCTCCCGGGAGGCTGAGCGTGACCTCCACCCCACGGGAAGCTGGGGCCGCCGTTCTGGAAGCGAAACACCGAGCACGCGAACCGTTCCCCGGAGCATTGTCTTTAGGCCGGAGGTTCATTGAGCAAACTTTTGGGTTGGAAAGAGGGAAAATTCGCTGTTTGCTGCCTGATTGTGCCTCTTCCAAGCCTCCAAGTTCACGGGCGCGGTAGCCAAGCGAACCACGTGTGGAGTTTGAGGAGCCACGGGGTCCAGCCAGCTCAAGGCTGTGATTTAAAATGATGCTTGTACGCGGACTGCTTTCTGGGCTACCTTTTGGAGACTTGGTTTGTGATGATCCCTAAACATTAACGATAGTAGTTGATTTCTGCAGTCTAAAGACGTTTTCCACAACAATGCTGCGGCCCGCTTTCCGCCCACCTCCTCACTTCCGTCATTTAAGGGCGAAGCAGCCCGCTTTTCATGGCCGGATCCTGAGGTGCCAGGGACACTAACGAGGCTGGGAAAAAGTAAAACAGAGGGGAGGTAGGAAGGTTGAAAGAGGTCGAATGATGGCAAGAATCGTGGGCTTGGAGGCAGATTTCAGTTTAATTTTTGGGTTTTCCATATCTGCCCGCGGAGGAACCAGCCAACTCCTTGAGTTGTGATAGTTTTGTTTAATTGTAAAATGAACATGGTGATGTAACCTGTTTACTACATAGGTGGGTCCAGAGATCTAAAGCGTACTACACATATTGAGTAGTCTTTGAAAAAGGAGGAAAAGTTAGGCGGAGCACGTGAAGACATTGCGAAGCCTTCTGCTCTAGATGCCTTTGAACGTTCCCGAACCTCATAGGTGGCCTTTGTTTTAAAGGCCTTTACCAGCATTCCAGGTCTGTTGTAAGGAGCACTTGAGTTAGGAGTCAGGAGGTTTGGGTTCTGGCCCTGGCTCTTCCATCTGTGCGACCTTAACCAGACAGCTTCACTTCAGATTTCATGTATTAAAATAGGAATGACACTAATACCTGTTTGCTCCTGGAGTTGCGAGGGTCAAATACTGTAAGCATTTAGTTTGTTGTAAACTGTACGGCTTTATTTACATCTTTTTTTTTTTTTTTTTTGTGCAGACAGAGTCTCGCGCTGTCTTCCAGGCTGGAGTGCAGTGGCTCGATCTTGGCTCACTGCAACCTCCACCTCCCTGGTTCAAGCGATTCTCCTGCCTCAGCCTCCCGAGTAGCTGGGATTACAGGCGCCCGCCACCACGCCCCGCAATTTTTAAAAATTTTTTAGCGGAAACGGAGTTTAACCATGTTGGCCAGACTGGTCTAGAACTCCTGACCTCGTGATCCGCCCGTCTCGGCCTCCCAAAGGGCTGGCATTACAGGCGTGAACCACTGCGGCCGGCCTATTTAAATATTTTAGAGTCGTTTTTTAAAAGTCCAGATTAAGGTCCTGCCTTTGCAACGTGAAATAATAAGACACAAATGTTTCTTGTTCTAGAAATTCACAATCAGCTTGTTGCTCCCACCTTCTCACTTAACAATTCTCCTTTCTTGTTCTTGGCCCCACGCTTTCCCTCCTCCCAAGGCTGTCTCCTACCTTCCTCAGCGCAGTAAATCGTTCTCTTTCAGATCCAACTCGAAATAGTAATACTGAAATGACATATGTTTTTATGACTTTACTATTTAAAAAATAACACACGTTTTCTCATTCTTACAATTGGGCTGGATGTGGATAGCTTTCGCAGCGTCCTCATTTTACTTATGAAATTGAATGTAGAGGCCTTGTGGGTTGCCTAGCCAGGTGGCTCTTAGGAATTGAAACTGAGGCCGGGTGTGGTGGCTCACGCCTGTTATCTCAGCACTTTGGGATGCTGAGGTGGGCGGATCACTTGAGGTCAGGACTTCAAGACCAGCTTGGCCAACATGGTGAATGAACCCCGTCTCTACTAAAAGTACAAAAATTAGCGGCGCGTGGTGCTTCGCACCTGTAGCCCCAGCTACTCGGGAGGCTGAGGCAGGAGAATCGCTTGAGCTCAGGAAGCGGAGGTTGCATTGAGCCGATTTTGCCCTACTGCACTCCAGTCTGCGCGGCAAAGCAAGACTCTGTCTCAAAAAAAAAAAAAATTGATACTGAGAGAAGGCAGGTTTTTGATTCACCGTACAGTGATTGTTCACGCCTTAATTGGAATTCACTCTGATTATTTCTTACTAATGCTTATATTTTAAATTTTTAGCTGACTGCTCCATTTCCTCAAATCTAAGCAGCACGCAGACAAGGATTTATCCTCCATAACCTTTCAAAGCTTAGAGCACAGTGCCTCACAAACAGAAGACATTTAATAAAGGCTTGTGAAACCAGTAATAATGGGACCAGAGCAATTTAAAGATGTTGTTCCATGTGTTGTTCATTTAACATTTATTGAGCTATCTGTGCTTAGAAGCTTTCAAAGTATGAGTCTTTTTCCTCCCAGCTGACACTAGTCTTAACAGTGTCAAATTCATTTATATAGTCAGCTTGAGGTCTTCATAGACCCTCTGCAAGGTTCTAGCAGAGTTCAGAAGAGAGGAGTGTTTAGAATTCTTCTTGGTTGACCTGTAGCTTCCCTGGTTGTACTGAAGTTGCTTAGAGTTGTAATTTTAGAACTGGACAAACAACCACAACATAGAAGTTGCCTCAAACCACCTCCCTCCAAATTGGAAATTTTCTGTAGACTTTTATTTTTTTATTTTTGAGACAGAGTCTTGCTGTGTCACCTAGGCTGGAGTGCAGTGGTGGGATCTCAGCTTACTGCAACCTCCGCTGGACTCAAATGATTCTCGTGCCTCAGCCTTCTGCGTAGCCAGGAGTACACGTGTGTGTCACCATGACTGGCTAATTTTTGTATTTTTTGTAGAGATAGGGTTTCACTATGTTGCCCAGGCTGGTCTCAAACTCTTGACCTCAAGTGATCAACCCACCTCAGCCTCCCAAAGTGCTGGGATTACATATGTGAGCCACTGTGCCTGGCTCCCTGTAGACATTTCTAACAAATAGTATAATAATTCAGCCTCTTCATCACTTAATTATTAAGAGTTCACCAGTTTTAAAAATATGCTGTTTTATTTATAGGCAGTTCTGATGGTTCTCTTTTTTTGCAGTGAGCCTAAATCCACCTCCTTCGAATTTCTGCCCTGTAGTCCTCATGTTGTTTCTACAGCAATGTTGTCCAATAGAAATATAATGGGAGTGGGAAGTATGAGCCACACATGTAATTGAAAATATTCTAGGCTGGGTGCAGTGGCTCATGTTTGTAATCCTAGTGCTTTGGGAGACTGAGAAGGATTGCTTGAAGCCAGGAGTTCAGGACTAGCCTGGGCAACGTAGCAAGACCTTATCTCTAAAAAGTTTTTAAAAAAATTAACTGTGTGTGGTGGCGTGTACTTGTAGTCCTAGTTAGTCAGGAGGCTGGGGTGGGAGGATTGCTTGAGCCCAGGAGTTCAAGGCTACATTGAGCTATGATCACGGCGCTGTACTCCGGCCTGGGCAACACAGTGAGACACTGTCTCTTAATTTTTTTTTAATAGCCATATTTTAAAAGAAAAATTGGTGAAATTAATGTTAACATTTTGTTTAACCCAGTATATTCAAAATAGTATCACTTCAACATGTAATGAATGTAAAATATCTTGTTAGTAATTAAAGTTTTTTTCTTTATACTAAATCTTTGAAATCTTGTGTGTTTCTACACTTGAAAGTCCATGTTAATTCTAACTAGCCACATTTCATGTGTTTAATAGGCACATGTGGCTAGTGGCTATAGTATTGGACAGCACAGTTCTGGAGCTTTAAAGAATAATTCTGTTTCTTTTCCTCCTCCTTCTTCCTTTTTTTTTTTTTTTTTTTTTTTTTTTTTTTGGAGAAAGGGTCTTGGTCTGTCACCCAGGCTAGAGTGCAGTGGTGTTATCACGACTCACTGCAGCCTTGACCTCCCAGCCTCAAGCGATCCTCCCACTTATGCCTCCCGAGTAGCTGGGACTGTAGGCACACATCACCATGCCTGCCTAATTTTTTGTATTTTTTGTAGACATGAGGTATTACCACGTTGTCCAGGCTAGTCTCCAACTCCTGGGCTCAGGCATTCTACCCACCTCGGCCTCCCAAAGTGCTCGAGCCACTATGCCTGGCCTCTTTTTTTCCTATAATGGCTAGTACAGTGCTTGGCATGTAATGAGCACTATTGAAATATTTATTTGAGTGTATGAATAAGTGAATAAATACAAGTGCTAGAGAACTAATAATAAAAGGTAATTTTGTTTGGGAAGTAACTTGTTGAGATCTATGGATTTAGAGTGCAGGTTTGAGTGACTTGAATTTGTATTAAAGACACTTATTTTTTCTTTGTAGCATTATGGATCCAAGCCTGTTGAGAGAAAGGGAGCTGTTCAAAAAACGAGCTCTTTCCACTCCTGTAGTAGAAAAACGTTCAGCATCTTCTGAGTCATCATCGTCATCGTCTAAGAAGAAGAAAACAAAGGTAGAACATGGAGGATCGTCAGGCTCTAAACAAAATTCTGGTTAGTAAAATTGGTTAGGACTGTTTGGTTTTTCTTCAGATTATTCAGGAGGAAACCATTTAGTTATGGCTAGTTCATTTTTCAGTTCAGCTCTCCTGTTGATAGGCACTTTGTTGAATATAAAGGATGAGACAATAAGAGAATTTAAGCTCTTAGGATGTTAATAGTCTTGTGCTGTAGTTGAAATTTAGGTTATTACCTCTTTAAAAAAAACTTTATTCAGGTTAAATTTACATACCATACAGTTCATTCATTTTAAGTGTACTGTTCAAAGATGTTTCATAAATTTACAGAATTTTGCAGCTGTTATTACAGTCCAATTTTAGAACGTTCCCATCACCCCTGAAAGATCTGATGTGCCCATTTGCAGTGACTTTTCCCACCCCTGCCCCAGAAAACCAATAATCTGCTTTCTGTCTCTATATGTTTGCCTTTTCTGGATACTTCCTATAAATGAAATTGTATAATAAGTGGTCTTTTGTGTGTTGTTTTTTTTCACTTAGCATATTTTTGAGTTCCATCCATGTAGTATGTGTCAGTACTTCATTCCATTTTTATTGCTAAAGAGTATTCCATAGTATGGATATATGTACCACAGTTTGTTTATCCGTTCACCAGTTAACGGTTATTTGGATTATTTTCACTTTTTGGCTGTTTTGAATAGTGTTGCCATGAATATTCATGTACAAGTCTTTGTGTAGACTTATCTTTTTATCTCTTATGGATAGAGACTTAGGAGTAGATTTCTGGGTCATATGTCGAATTTATATTTAACCTGTTAAGAAACTGCTAAAATAGCTGTACCATTTTACATTTTCTCCAGCAATGTATCAGGGTTCCAGTTTTTTCTCATCCTTGCTATTGCTTGATATTCTTTGTCTTTTTTATCTTAGCCATTTCTATAGGTGTGAAGTGCTATCGCTGTGGCTTTCATATGCATTTCCTTAATTAGTAATGATGTTGAACATTGTTTCATGTGCTTATTGACTATTCATATATATTCCTTGGTGAAATGTCAATTCAAATTTTTTTGCCCATAAAAAAAACTGAGGTATATTTCCTCTTCCTATTGATTTAATAATTCTTTATATATTCTGGCAATCATTCTTTGATCTGATATACATTTGCAAATATTTTCTCCAAGCAAATGCTTGTCATTTTACCTTCTTAATGGTGTCTTTGTATGTACAAAAGTTTTTAATTTTGATGAAGTCCAACTTACCAGTTTTTTTCTTTTATCATTTGTATTCCTGGTGTCGTATCTAAGAAATCTTTGACACAGGTCATGAAAATTTATTTCTGTGTTTTCCTCTTAAGAGTTTTGTAGTTTTAGCTCCTACATTTAGGTCTATAGTATGTTTGAGTTGATTTTTGCCTATGGGTTAGCATAAGGGTCAAAATTTATCTTTTTGAGTGTTCCTATGGAGTTGTCCCAGCATCGTTTTTTGAAATGATGATCTTTTCCCCTGTTGAATTGCATTGCACCCTTGTTGAATATCAGTAGACCATAAATGAAAGAGTTTATTCCTGGAGTCTCAATTTGGTTCTGTTGACTTCTATGTGTGTCTTTATGCCAGTATTATTTCTCTTGAGTGCTGTAGCATTGTAATTAAGGTTTGAGACTGAGAAATGTAAGCCCTTCAACTTTGTTCTTTTTTATTTCAAGAATTGTTTTGGCTTTTCTGTATAAATTTTGGGATCTGTCTATCAACACCTGCAAAAAAGCCTGCTGGGATTTCCATAGGGATTGAATCGAATCTATAAATCAATTTGGGGAAGAATTGCCATCTTAACAATATTAGATCTTCCAGTCAATGAATGGATGGCTTTTAAAAAATTTTTTTTGTAGAGACAAGATCTTGCTCTGTTGCCCAGGCTGGTCTCAAACTCCTGGCCTCAAGCAATCTTCCTACCTCGGCCTCCCAAAGTGTTGGGATTATAGGTGTGAGCCATTGCACCTAGCAGTTATTTTATTCTGATTCAATTTCATTTATGAATTAAATTGTTTTCTTTGATTTTTTTTGGGTTGCTCATTGCTAGTATATAGAAATGAGTTTTTTCTTTTTTTTTTTTTTTTTTTTTTTTTGAGACGGAGTCTCGCTCTGTCGCCCAGGCTGGAGTGCAGTGGCCGGATCTCAGCTCACTGCAAGCTCCGCCTCCCGGGTTCGGGCCATTCTCCTGTCTCAGCCTCCTGAGTAGCTGGGACTACAGGCACCTGCCACCTCGCCCGGCTAGTTTTTTGTATTTTTTAGTAGAGACGGGGTTTCACCGTGTTAGCCAGGATGGTCTCGATCTCCTGACCTAGTGATCCGCCCGTCTCGGCCTCCCAAAGTGCTGGGATTACAGGCTTGAGCCACCGCGCCCGGCCGAGAAACGAGTTTTTTCATACATTGATCTTGTATTCTATAACCTGACTGAACTTGTTTTTTATTTCTAGTAGTTTTTTGTGTGGTTTCCCTAGGATTTTCTACCTCAAGATTATGTCATCTGTGAATAAGAACAGTTGTCTTTCTTTCCAGTGTGAACTTTTAAATTTTTATTTATTTTGCCTGTCTGGACTGGCTGTATGTTGGATATTTCTGCAGGTTTTGGTACATGCCCTTTCCAGTTGAAGAAGGTCCCCTCTATTTCTAGTTTGTTGAGAGGTGGGTTTTTTTGTTTTTTGTTTGTTTTCTTTTCTTTTCTTTTTTTTTTTTTTGAGATGGAGTCTTGCTCTGTCGCCCAGGCTGGAGTGCAGTGGCGCAATCTTGGCTCACTGCAAGCTCTGCCTCCCAGGTTCACACCATTCTTCTGCCTCAGCCTCCCAAGTAGCTGGGACTACAGGCGCCCACCACCACGCCCGGCTAATGTTTTTTGTATTTTTAGTAGAGATGGGGTTACACCGTGTTAACCAGGATGGTCTCGATCTTCTGCCTCGGCCTCCACCTGCCTCGGCCTCCCAGAGTGCTGGAATTACAGGCGTGAGCCACCGCGCCTGGCCTTTTGTTTGTTTTATTTTGAGACAGGGTCTTACTCCGTTGCCCAGGCTGAAGTATGCAGCGTGATCATGACTCACTGCAGCCTCGAAACTCCCTGACTCGAGCGAGCCTCAGCCTCCCCAGTAGCTGAGACTACAAGCACATGCCCACCACATTTGGCTAATGAAAAATTTTTTTTTTTGGTAGAGGGTTTTTTTTTTGGTAGGGGGTTTTACTTTGGTAGAGGGTTTTTTTTGGTAGGGGGTTTTACTTTGTTGCCCAGGTGGGTCTCCAACTCCTCGGTTCAAGGGATCCATCCCCCTTAGCCTCCCAAAGTGCTGGGATTATAGGCATAAGCTACCGCATCTGACTGTCAAGAGTTTTAGTCATAAGTGGGTACTGGATGTTGTCTGATGCTTTTTCTGTATCTAATGAGATGATCATGTTCTCACCCTTTAGTCTATTAATATGGTATATTAACATTAGTTGATGTTTAGATGTTCAAACAACCTTGCATTTATTCCTGGAATAAAATCCTACTTGGTTATGGTGTATAATCATTTTTATTTGTTGTGGTATTCAATTTGCTGGTATTTCGTTCAGGATTTTTGCATCTCTATTCCCGAGGAACTTGATCTGTAGTTTTGTTTTTCTCTCCTGTCTCTCAGGGTAATTCTGGCCTCCTTAAACGATTTGTGATGCGCTCCCTTTTCGCCTATTTTCTGAAAGAGTTTTTGAAACTTTGTTATTTTTTAAAATGTTTGGTAGAATTCACTGGTGAAGCCATTTGGGCTTCAGCTTTCCTTTGTGGAAAATTCTTTGTAAGAATTTTTTCTTTTCAGTTTACTCAGATTTTCTATTTCTTTTTGAGTTAATTTTGGTACTTTGTGGCTTTTTAGGAATTTATTCATTTTATCATTTACATTATCTAAGGGTTTTCAAAGTATTCCCTTATAATCCTTTTGATTTCTATAAAGTCAGTAGTGATATCCCCTCTTTCTTTTTTTTTTTTTTTTTTTTTTTTTTGAGACGGAGTTTTGCTCTGTCGCCCAGGCTGGAGTGCGGTGGTGCGATTTCGGCTCACTGCAACCTCTGCCTCGCAGGTTCAAGTGATTCTCCTGTCTCAGCCCCCAGAGTAGCTGGAATTGTAATTGGCGTGTGCCACCATGCCCGGCTAATTTTTGTATTTTTAGTAGAGATGGAGTTTTACCATGTTGGCCAGGCTAGTCTTGAGCTCCTGACCTCAGATAATCCCCCTGCCGCTGCTTCCTAAAGTGCTGAGATTACAGGCTTGAGCCACCGCACCCGGTGCCCTCTTTCATTTCTGATTTTAGGAATTTGTGTTTTCTCCCTTTTTTCTTGATCAGTTTGGCTAAAGGTTCATCAATTTTGTTGATTTTTTTCTAAGAACCAACGTTTGGTTTCATTGGCTTTTCTGTTTTTTTTTTTTTTTTAATTTTATTTCCACATCAGTATTTATTTTTTCGTTCCTTCTGCTTGCTTTGGGTTTAGTTTACTCTTACATTATTATATTTTAAACAATGTCAGTCACTTAATTCACAGCTGAAATTATTTAGCTACTTCAAATTGTAGTAATAATAATTTCTATTGATGTTAATTTTTTACATATCCTACAAGCTGTTTTAATAACTGATTTTAAAGCAAAGATTTTTTAAAAATCAAAGTAGGCCTGTCATTCTTATATGTTAGGTTTGTCATTCCATTGAATTTTACTTAGAATTAACTCATTGTAAACAGAAATGTAAAAAACTGTTTTAAACATTAACATAGCCACTCTTAGGCTTAAGCCACTTGAGCCTTTGACCTGCTCAAGAATGTCTTTGCATTTTGTAGTTTAGGCTACAGGTATAGGGTAGCGAATTTCATCTTCCACACAAACAGGTCCCGGTTCAACAGCAGGAAGAGCCTTTCTAGGGCTTTACTTCTCTTTGGTTGGCCAGGGTTTTCCCTAACAGTCAGGATAGGATAAACTGTGTTGTGGTAAGAGTCCCAAAAATCTCAGTTTCTTAAAACAACAAAAGCTTGTTTCTCCGTCATACTACATATTTATCATGGTTTGGCAGGAGTCTTAGCTAGTTATAGTCACTCAAGGACCCAGGCTGATGGAGCAGCTGGTAGCTCAAATGTTTGTGAGCCCTGTGCTAGCAGGAAAATGAACTCTGGAAGAGCTTGCACTAGCAGTTAAGTGCTGTGGCCTGGAGGTGACACACGTCACATCCTGTCACAGCTGATTGGCCAGAGTTAGTCACAAGTCATTCATTGGCCCAAGTTATGTTCCCAACCATAGGGGGCTCTGAAGTGAATGCTTTCCTTAATGAAGAGAGCTGGAAATATTGGGTGTAAACACTGAAGGCTACCATGCCACTCTAGTTCAGGCCACGATCATTGGACTGCTAGATTAGCTGTTGATCAGGTCTCCTGGTTTAGCTGCTTTTGTGTTCATTCTTCATACGGCAGTGATTTTTCTCATTAGATCATGTTGCTTTCTGCTCAAGCTAATCGTTACTGTTTTTTAGATACAGTCCATGTTTTACTGCAGGCCACGTGTCTACCTGATCTGGCCTCTAATTATCTCTTAGGCATGGTATCATGCTGTTCTCCTTGTACTCTGTCCTAGTGATACTGACTTGTAGCTCCTCCAACATGCTTTATTTTCTCTTGCCTCTTGGCTTCATATTAATATTCATATTATATCATAATATTCATATTATTTCCTCTTCCTGGAATATTATTTCTTATCTCCTACCCTCTTTTGGTTCTGTCCTGTTAAAGTTTCAGCTTAAAAGTCATATTATTCTCATTCTTCAGTGTGAATTTAGTGTATAACCTTTGAGTTCCCGTAGCACTCTTTCTGACAGAGCTCCCAATGTGCTCCATTGTAATGACGTGGTTCCTTGTTTGCCATTCTGCCCTCACTCTCTGGCCCAATTGCTGACATGTAGTAAGCACTCAATAAATATTTGTTGGATGACTAAATAAATTACAGCATAGGGTGGGGGAGAAAGTTGATAATGTACACTATTAAAAAATCTGGTTATTAAAGGACTTGCATACTTCCCATCTATTGCCAAGAATCCAACGTTCATGAAAATGTATATGGTTTTAACAGTGCTCAGTTCCTGGTTACCAAAGTATTTTATATACCCAAGCTTCACAAGTCCTTTTAAAGTTGGTTACGTTATTTGTGTTTCTAATGTGAGAATAAATATAAAAAAAACTTTGTGGAAGAGTTATTTCAGACTGGCAGTTAAGATTCTTTTTTTTGTTTGTTTGAGATGGAGTTTCACTCTTATTGAGGCTGGAGTGTGATGGCGTGATCTCGGCTCACTGCAACTTCTGCCTCCCAGGTTCAAGTGATTCTCCTGCCTCAGCCTCCCAAGTAGCTGGGATTACAGGGGCCCCACCCCCATGTCTGGCTAATTTTTTTTTTTTTTGTATTTTTAGTAGAGATGGGGTTTCACCATGTCAACCAGGCTGGTCTCGAACTCCTGACCTCAGGTGATCCACCTGCCTCAGCCTCCCCAAGTGCAGGTGTGAGCCATTGCACCCGGCCAAGATTCTTTAAATTGAAAATAACAGATTTCCTCTCTTTACCACACAGTTATTTATTATACACAAAAAATTCCATCAGTAATGGAGATTTAAAAAAAAAGTCTTTTATAATACCTCGTGCTTTTTTTGTCCCCAGAGCCCTCTTAATATACCAGCTATTCTAATTCTCCATATTTGTTTTCAAACCTTACTCATATGTATATTAATTTATAATATCATCAATAATTGTACTAAAACTTTTATATGCTGAATTTATTTACTTTTAAATACTTTTCTATCTTGCCAGAATTTTCAGTTGCCTTTTTGTTGTTGTTGTTGCCGAGATGGAGTCTTGCTCTGTCACCCAGGCTAGAGTGCAGTGGTGTAATCTTGGCTCCCTGCAACCTCTGCCTCCTGGGTTCAAGCAGTTCTCCTGCCTCAGCCTCCCAAGTAGCTGGGATTATAGGTGCCCCCCACTGCGCCCGGCTAATTTCTGTATTTTTAGTATAGATGGAGTTTCACCATCTTGGCCAGGCTGGTCTCGAACTCCTGACTGTGATCGATCCGCCTTGGCCTTCCAAAGTGCTGGGATTACAGACATGAGCCACTGTGCCCGGCCTTCAGTTGCTTTTTAATAATTCATTAAGTCGATGTGCCACATTTAGTTAAAGGCTTAGTTAACTATTTTCCATTTTTTGTTATTTTGAGTAATGCTGTTGTAAAAATCTTTGTACTTTGAGCTTTTTATATTTGAACTAAGTGCTCAGGATACATTTCCAGGAGTGGCATTTCTGACTTAGGGGTAGTATACTGGTTAAGAGCATGCTTTGGTTTGCTCATGGGTGATAGCAAAATAGTGTTAGGGGGTCACAAAATATATAGCCCTTGGAATTCAAAGAAATAAAACTACCATATTTCTCAACAGGTGTTGAGTGGCCCTATCTTTTGAACTTTTTTTTTCTTTTTTTTTTTGGTATTTTCACCTTTTTTTTTTTTTTTTATTCTTTCTGCCTTGGTTATCTTAGCCTTTGAGGTATAAATAAGAGAGGTAAAATGAAAGAACAAACTCAGGAAATGAAGGGGTGTAGTAGTAAGTTTTAGTTTGAAAATAGACTAAGCCTTTCCTATATCATGCATTTCTAACTAAACAGTAAGTCAGTTTTGTGAGAATTTTATGCAAATATATATATAAGTGGAAGTATTTTACTTTGGGCTTAGAAACACATTTTAAATAGCATTTTTGTTACCAACACACTATTTTTTGGTCTACGTGAATTGGTTAGGTATAAAATTATCTTAGCATCATTAGCCTTGCTTGTGTTTTCCAGCTTAGCTTTCTTTTGCTGTTTAATATCGAACTCTAGGAATCTTTTATCCAGTTTTCGAAGTGTCAGTATTAAACAGATTGATAAATTCACATTTTTGAAGTTTTACTGTATATTTAATGACATGGCTACACACAGAAACAGTGCATATTTAACTTGTTTTTCCCCTTGTACTAGAAATCTTTTAACTTTTCAGTCAGAATTTGTTTTGTAGCAACAGTTGGCTTCAGAAGATTTTTTTTTTCTCGGAAGAGGTTGAGCTGCTTTCAGAGATTTTGTTCATCTTCTGTAGAGTGTTAGACCACTTCAGTTTCACGTTTTCTGATGTTGTCCATCATGCTTCTAAGAGGGTTGGGTTCACTTTTCAAGTCTTTCACGGTTTTGTTTTTTACACAGCAGCAGCAGTCAAGCACTTCATAAAGGAAAGCCAGCACCACTAAAGATACCACTGTAAATATAAATAAAAGCAGGATGACAAAACAGGCAGTGTTCCAGTTGTCATGGAAAGGGTAAATTTTTTGAACTTGAAAACCAAGGTACTGATAAACAGAGGTAGTGGTTTCATTCCAGAGGCTGGAAGCCATTCTTAGAGATTCCACTTCTTATATTGCTCTTTTGAATCTATAAAAAAGGTAGAAAATGAATTTATGTAAGCAAACTACAGATCTATTAATTCAAATCTCAGTAGTAAGATTTCTTAGTAAATTTGTATAGGCAAGATGAATCTTCCTTAATTAATGCCTAAATGGTCGTTTTGAATTTTTTTGTATATCTGGGCCAACGTACTTAGTAAACCATACCCTGTTTTTTAATGTATATTATTTGCTAGATGAATATATATATATATATATATTTAAGATTCAGGCCAGACATGGTGGCTCACGCCTATAATCCCAGCACTTTGGGAGAGCGAGGTAGGCAGATCACTTGAGCCCAGGAGTTCAAGACCAGCCTGGTCAACATGGCGAAACCCGTCTCTACAAAACATACAAAAATTAGCCAGGCATGGTGGTGCGTGCCTGTAGTCCCAGCTGCTTGGGAGGCTAAGCCAGGAAGATTGCTTGAGCCAGGGAGGCACAGGTTGTGGTGAGCCAAGATCGTGCCGCTGCACTCTAGCCTGGACAATGGGAATGAAACCTTGTCTCAAAAAAAAAAAAAAAATTCTTATACAGAAATTAACTGCTAATGGAAGGGGAAAAGGCAGCTGAATTGATTTAAAACTTGATTAAAGCAGTGGTCAGTGAGCTATTATCTACAACAAATCTTGGGGTTTTAAGGTTATGTTCTTCAAACTGCCCCTGGAAAAGCTTTTATCATTAGCCTTGTGAGTTCTTCTTACCTTTTTGGTTCAGTGTATTTCTGTCTCCTGTTTCCCCTCCTTTAAACTTTGATGACAGTTTATCTGTTGATCTGAATCAGGAAATAGTGGCTGAGTGAAAAATAGTAGAGAAAGAAAAGCCAAATAATGCCAGTTTTCAGAATGAGGATAATAAAATTTTAGCTTAGAGTTGTCTGTGAAAAGACCCTAATCTTGGGGTTGCAGATGTTAGTCTTAAGTGTTTCGTATACCTAAGTGACCCATAGACATAAATATTTTTAAAAACAGACAAATTCAGCCCTCCCAAAGGTATCAGTTATTAAATTATTGTTCCATTTCACAAAATAAGCTAGTGAGTTCAAGTTTCAGTGTTCTTGAATTAAGTTTAGCTCTTGTTGACCTGGTACTTGTTAGCTCTTATATGGGGGCTGTTAGAATCAAAGATTTGTTAGTATGGAACTACAGTAATGAGGAACTAAATTAGTTTTTACTATCTTGATCTCTAACAGATATTTTAACACTTAGGTTTTAAAAATTATAAAATAACCTGTGCACTAAGAACATTTTGGAAATAAGAGAAGAAATGTAGTTCCACTTCAATAATTTATCGATTGTCATTCTGTATGCTTTTTCTTTACTACTTAGTTGTAAACAGGATTTTATTTTTATAACAAATGCTTATTGATTACCTAATGTGTACCAAATATTTTTGTAAATTCTGGAGATACCTTGTGTGTGAGAGTGTTTCATTTAATGAAAACTACAAAATAGTATGAACCCCATGTACTTTATTTTTTTTTTCTTACTAGCCTTGTAGATACAGGGCCTCAAAAATTGGGTTAAGGCTTAGAATTGTTCCTCTTCAAAGAAATCTTTAGTAAAGGGTGAGAGATTTGTATGATCTGAAGAGAAACCAGAGTATCCCATGTACTTTTTTTTTTTTTTTTGAGACAGAGTCTCGGCCTGTCCCCCAGGCTGGAGTGCAATGATGCGATCTCAGCTCACTACAACCTCTACCTCCTGGGTTCAAGTGATTCTCCTGCCTCAGCCTCCTGAGTAGCTGGGGTTACAGGTGCACGCCACCATGCCCGGCTAATTTTTGTATTTTTAGTAGAGATGGGGTTTCACCATGTTGGTCAGGCTGGTCTCGAACTCCTGACCTTGTGATCTACCTTCCTTGGCCTCCTAAAGTGCTGGGATTACAAGGCGGGAGCCAGTGTGTCCCCGGCCTCCCATGTACTTATAATTCAACTTCATTCATCAACTCTTGGCCCATCTCTACCTCTACCCGTTTGCTTCCACCCCATTGGCTTTTTTAAAGCAAATTCAAGACATCATTCACCTAGAAATATTTCGGTATATATCTCCCAATGGTGAGGACTCTATTTTTAAACATAACCACAGTATTATTGTCACACCCCAAACTCAAAGCCATGACAATATAATTCCTTAAATTTCTTTGTTTTATTAATAAATAAAAAATTTTGGGTTGATAAAATTATGTTTTCTAAGGTTTTTGTTTTCTTAGGTTTACTTTGTGAATCACTTCACCTCTGGATGGACTTGCCTCCTTCCTTTTTTCCTGCATTTTGAAGGTTAAAGTGATGATCTGAGCCAGAGTAAAGACTTAAATACATGTTTTCTTTTGGATTTAAGAATCCTGTTTTATCGTACTTGGTGACCCTTTGTCTTGAAGTTAGAGACAGACTGATGGGCAGTAATAGAATCAGTTGCTTCTTTTAGTTCAGGATCATGCAGAAATACATGGTGTGGAACAGAGATGTGTAACTTCCTATTACATTACAGTTTTTTCAGACTATACTCAGCGTTTCAAAACTTATCCTTTTATCCTTTGTATTTCCTCTTCAGAGTACTTCTTATAGAAAGTAGGGATGCTACCTTGCACAGTTCCAGGGAGCACCATTTGTATTGTGTTGTGGGGTGACATTCATGTAGAATATGATATAAGCGGTACCCCTTGTCTAATGTGAATATCCTAATAGGCTACAGCCCCTTCAACTTCTGGCTTGTTGCTGCCTCTAATTCTCATCAGCATGCACACAAATATTCAATTAACTCGTAGAAACTTATTTTTATTTTTTTGAGACAGAGTTTCAGTCTTGTTGCTCAGGCTGGAGTGCCGTGGGTGGCGTGATCTCGGCTCACTGCAACCTTCCCCTCCCAGGTTCAAACGATTCTCCTGCCTCAGCCTCCTGAAGTAGCTGGGATTACAGGCGCCTGCCACCATGCACAGCAATTTTTTTTTTTTTTTTTTTTTTTTTGTATTTTTAGTAGAAATGGGATTTCACCATGTTGGCCAGGCTAGTCTTGAACTCCTGACTCCAGGTGATGTAGCCACCTTGGTCTCCCAAGTGCTGGGATTACAGGCGTGAGCCACCACGCCTGCCCAGAAACTTATTTAAATGGAGACAAAAGTTAGGTCCTCTTTGACCCAGCTTCCCTAATAGAGTGGTGTCATGCATACATGCCCACATTCAAATGCCTTAAAAATGCTCAGCTTTTGGAGATCCTTTAAGATTTTTAGCATTGCCAAAATACAGATATTCCTGTGAGGGGTAGCACACATTATTTTTACTTAAGTGTAAATGAGTTTCAGGTCATTTTTGAAGAACAGAGTTAATGAGAGTGAGAGGGAGAAGAACAGACCTTTTGGGAAACCCAGTGCGCTGCACTTGTGTGGGTGGGCAAAGAGCAGAAGGAATTGTTTGGGCGTCTGTCCAGTCACTTTACCTGGGCTAGTTGAGGATCACCCCAGCATTTATGGAAATATTCCTTAGACTTTCTGTTAAGGCCTTCCAGGTCGAACCCTTTTTAAAATCTGGAAATTTCTTTTGAATCCTTCTCTTCTAAACCTGGCATTAGAAGTAACTGCGAGGAGAAGGATGATAGAGAAAAGAGACTAGAGAGAAGCATTTCCTACATTCTGCCTCTCAGCTTAATCTGCCTATTGGTGAAGTTAATGTTAATTTAAAATGTTTACTATTGATTTAAGTAACATTATTATAGTCTTTATTTATTTATTTATTTTTTAGACAGAGTCTCACTGTGTTGCCCAGGCTGGAGTGCAATGGTGCAATCTCGGCTCACTGCAACCTCTGCCTCCTGGTTTGAAGTGATTCTCCTGCTTCAGTCTTCCTGGTAGCTGGGATTACAGGCACCTACCACCATGCCTGGCTAATTTTTGTATTTTTACTAGAGACAGGGTTTTACCATGTTGGCCAGGCTAGACTCGAACTCCTGACTTCATGTGATCTACCCACGTGAGCCACCACACCTGGCCTTATTATAGCAATTTTATTTTTATTTTTATTTTTGAAACGGGGTCTCGCTCTGTCGCCCAGGCTGGAGTGCAGTGGCGTGATCTCGGCTCACTGCAAGCTCCGCCCCCCAGGTTCATGCCATTCTCCTGCCTCAGCCTCCTGTGTAGCTGGGACTACAGGCGCCTGCCACCACGCCTGGCTAATTTTTTTTTGTATTTTTAGTAGAGACGGGGTTTCACCTTGTTAGCCAGGATGGTCTCGATTTCCTGACCTCGTGATCCGTGTGCCTCGGCCTCCCAAAGTGCTGGGATTACAGGCATGAGCCACCACGCCCAGCAGCAATTTTAAATAAATAAAAGTGCCTCTCAGTTGTGTCTCCTTAACATAATATCCCTCTAGTGTTTTGTCTTTTCTTCTAGAAATTGGCTATATAAATCTATAACTTGGATCTGGTTGAAATTATGCTGAAGTCATTACTTTGTATTTTAATTTATTGTGAGTAGACCTTTTTTGTTTGTATTGACTTTTGGGGAGAACTTATAAAGATCAAGTTGCCATTTCAAAATGGCATTTTAGAATGGGCCGGGCACAGTGGCTCACACTTGTAATCCTAGCACTTTGCGGGGCTAAGGCGGGCGGATCACCTGAGGTCAGGAGTTTGAGACCAGCCTGACCAACATGGAGAAACCCAGTCTCTACTAAAAATATAAAATTAGCTGGGCATGGTGGTGCATGCGTGTAATCCCAGCTACTTGGGAGGCTGAGGCAGGAGAATCGCTTGAATCCGGATGGCGGAGATTGCGGTGAGCCAAGATTGTGCCATTGCACTCCAGCGTGGAGTGAAACTCCATCTCCAAAAAAAAAAAAAAAAGATATCTTATCTACTTTTGAGGTACAAGTGAACTGCTTAAAATATTTTCAGGTCCCCTGGCCTCAAAAATAGAAAGAGGCAGTCAGGAAGGCAGACAGATACATAACTAAATTCAGTTATTTGAGGTTAACTTGTGTCCATTAATGAACTATTCTTCTGGTTAAATTAATATGGTATATCCACACAATTGAATCATAGGTAACTGAGTTTTAGGAAAGATATTTAGGATATGTTCTTAAGTGAAAAAAACAAGGTGTAGGACAATGTATATAGGAAAAGGGGAAATATATACTCTTATTTGCTTGTATCTGTACAGAAATCTTGGAAAGACCTACAAGAAATTAATCACAATGATGGTGTGGATGGGGATCCATAGGGAGGAGAGTGAGGCACAGGGATATGTTTGAGGCTTCTTAACCTGTACCTTGTGTTCTTTTGTTTTTTTCAACCATTTGAATATATTATTTATTTGAAACCTAAATAAATCATCTATTTTTAAAAGGAGAAATAAAAAGTACTATTCCTTATTCTTGGCTCTTTTAAAAGTCTGTTGTTAGCCAACAATATGGAGTAGTATGGAGAAACCATTCTTTTATTCCTTTCCTTTTTTTTTTTTTTTTTTGGCTTTTCTCCTTTAATTCAAAAAGATAAAATCCCTTTGTGCTTTCAAAATGTAACACATCTAGTTAAATCAACTATCAATATTGACTTATTTGATGCACTATAATACAAAACTTTAGCCTAATAAAACTTATAAAGTACTGCTGAGTATTCCTTTGCTTTCTTAATAAACCTGCTTTCACTTAAAGCCTGTTGTTTATGTATCTATTTAATGCATTTATTGAGTATTCTGGGTTCCAAAAAATTCAAATTGGGATTAGGAAACACTGTCATTCTTATTAGACTGTATACTTTATTCACACATAAAAATGCTTATAATAATTATGCTTGGCCAGATGCAGTGGCTCATGCCTGTAACCTCAGCACTTTGGGAGACTGAGGCAGGAGGATCACTTGAGCCCAGGAGTTTGCTTTTGGTTTGAAACAGAGTCTGGCTCTGTCACCCAGGCTGGAGTGCAGCAGCACAATCTTAACTCATTGCAACGTCTGCCTCCCGGTTCAAGTGATTCTCCTGCCTCAGCCTCCTGAGTAGCTGGGATTACAGATGTGTACCATCACGCCCAGCTAATTTTTGTATTTTTAGTAGAGATGGGGTTTCACCGTGTTGGCCAGGGTGGTCTTGAACTCCTCACCTCAGGTAATCCACCCACCTTGGCTTCCCAAAAGTGCTTGGATTACAGGCGTGAGCCACCGTGCCTGGCCAAGCCCAGGAGTTTGAGACCAGCCTGGGCAATGTGGGGAGGCCCTGTCTCTACAAAAATAAAAATTAGCTGGGCATGATAACCTGCACCTGTAGTCTCAGCTACTTGGGAGGCTCAGGTGGGAGGATAGCTTGAGCCTAGGAGGTTAAGGTTGTAGTGAGCTGTGATTTCTCCACTGCACTCCAGCCTGAGTGATAGAGTGAGTCCCTGTCTCAGAAAAAAAAACCAAAACAAAACAAATTACGCTTGTGGTAATGACTATGGGTAACGCCATAGGCTACCTCCAAAGGCACTTATATGCTTTGCTGGAAGTGTATAAGCAGTTTAAGAAAGTGTATAGGTCAGGTTTATGTTGTAAATGATGATGATTTGTCTTATGAGTGTATTGATAACTGAACGGCTCAAAACATTGATTGTTTGTTAGCTTCTGGGCATATCTGAAAAAAGTAAACACTGTAATATGGAGTCATTTACCACCTTAAATTTAGTGTGGCACGTCTTTCAAAGTATGGTAGAGCTCTGGTAATTTTTGATGTTTAATTTAGGGTAAAGGCTAAATCTTACTTTCATGGATTAGGCATAATTAAGCATGCAGAAAGAAATATACCATTAGGCCTGTAGTCCTAGCACTCCGGGAGGCTGAGGTGGGCAGATCACCTGAGGTTATAAGTTCAAGACTGGCCTGACCAACGTGGCGAAGCTCCATCTCTACTAAAAACACAAAAATTAGCGGTTGTGATGGCAGGCGTGTGTAATCACAGCTTCTCAGGTGGCCAAGGCAGGAGAATCTCATGAACCTGGGTGGCAGAGGTTGCAGTGAGCCACGATTGTGCCACTGCAGTGTAGCACTCTAGCTTGGGCAATAGAGTGAGACTCCGTCCCCCCCGCCAAAAAAGAGAAATATATCATTAGGATTTTCTCCTATCCTGAGACTTAGTTTTGAAATTAAAATGTAAGTTTATATTAAGCAAATGCTATAAACATTCTTTATGAAAAACAAGAGAAAATCGTGTTTTTTTTTAAAAAAAGTAAAACAGTCTTTTTCTGGACTTCCCTACCCATGCTTTATAATTTGATTACAGGAATGGGGAGCTTTAAAGTAAATCACATAATTTTTTTTAGTGTATGTGTTTTAGTTTTGTTTTATGTTAATTTTGATATGTTTTCTCCCATTTCCAAAGGCCCTAGTGGAGTGTTGATGGGGATGGGACTTGGAACTGTTCTGGAATCTTTGGGTTGCCAGATGAGAATAAAATTATGCTTTTGCTGTATTTATGGTAAAAGCCTTTGAATTGAATTCTCAAGTGCTTTTAAGCATATCACTTTGAAATGTGATCAATTAATTGTAATAGCCTGTAAATATAGAGCAACTCAGTTAATTTAAGCTCTGGAACTTAGGCCATGTCTCTAGTCAGTTTGGTGAAATAGCAATGAGTCTCCATCTGTGCTAACAATAGACATATTCCTAGCAAAATGTAGGCTGATGATAAGAGTGTTGAAACAATGTGGGTGGTAGGGGTTTCTGTTTACAGTTTACCTGAAATTTGAGTTGTAAGTTAACTGTTTTATTTGACAAAGTTATTTTTATTTTATCTGAGACTTTTCTTTGGTGCTTGTGTACTTTCTGTAGCAAGCACAAATGGTTTCTAGGTAATTAACCCCACTGTGCTGAACGTGGACAGATCTAATATCTTGTTACAGCAACCTCTGGATTTTGCAGGGGATACTTTGCTCAGGCTAACTGAATGCCGACTAAGAAAAGTAATAGAAATTATGAAGAAAAAAAAGCAAACCCTTTAAAGATTAAATAAACTTACTGGCAAGGTAAAAGGGCAGAAGTTGGCTCTTTAGGTCAGATATAGTATGTGTGTCCTGGAGTTCTAACATCTAGTAAATAACTAAATTTTCATGCTTGAATAGTATAAAATTAGAAATTTGGTTAGCAGTTGATACTAATTTTTAATAGACATGAACGATTGCTCTGAGCCACGAAGATAATCTTGTTACCTAGAAAGGTACTTACTCTCCTTTCTTAACCGGTTCTTCTTAGGACATATTTTTGTTTTAAAATGCAGCTTATCAAAAGGGCTTACTTTGTATTTATTTTGAAGATCAGTTTAAGAATGACTGCAACATTATATTTAAATGGTGTGATAAATTGATATCAAAAATGAAAGACTATTTAAGGTTTTTGTTTAATAGCGTGACTTGTATATTATGAGAGGTAAATTTCACAGTGAAGAATTATTTTAATTAAAATGTTAAGGAAGTCTGAAGCTGTATAAATTATCTGTTTGGTTGTAGTATAATGCAGCCCATTTTGCGATACCTTTTATGGTTTTTTATATAAAAATTGTGATAATTTCTTAGCATTCTCTGCATCTACGTTCAAAATAAAATAAAAATAATTTTGGAGTATATTCTCATATTCTAAAAAATGTAACAAAGTTTCTTATAAGTAACTGTTTTTTAGCAGCCAATATCATCTGCACATAGAATCAGAAAGCTTTAGTCTGGGATTCGCTTTTGGTCTAGGTTTTTCTTTAAGAAAAATCCTTTGTTAAGACAGACCAAACTGCAGAAATGAAATCTCTCAGAGAAAATGAAATTAGCAAGTAACCAGTTAAAATAAAAAGCTGTGGTTTACTGTAAGGTCTGGATATAGATCAGGTTCATGTAAAATGTAATGAATTTTCCATTAAGGCACAGATGGTAAGGGTGCTTATCAAATAGCACAAGGCAGTCTTCATATTTTCATAATAAAATCCTACCAAGCAGTGAAACGAATACATTGCTTTTTCTTGATATTTAGTAGTAGCAAAGCTTTCTGGTTGATTTTTCAGGGTAAAATATTTTCCTATTGCATCATAAGGACATGTACCACTAAATAAAAAAGATCATATAAACCTACCTCTTGTCTGAGAGGATGCTGTTGAAGCGATGGTATCGTCTGTTTGTAATGCAGTCTAGTGCACAGCCAAGATGGAGCTGTGCTTCTATTGGCCGAACCACAATGGAGCTGACAGTTTCCTCTATGTTCATTTGCATTAAGTCCTGCCACCCTTAAGAGTAAATCATTCATAAACTTGAATAGAACTGTCTGGGGTATCAACTGTCATCCCTTCTCCTTTATTTTTTTGTTCTTAATCTAAATTCCTATATAGGAATTTGTGAGTTACTAACAAATTGATGATTCTTTAGTTTTTCATTATAAAATTTCAGATCCTTCAGTGAATACTTCAGTGCTAGGGCTGGAAGGTAATGTCGGGAGAGGTAGTAACCTAGGAAACAAACAGTCCAGGTTTGCCAGCCTGATATTTCCTTCAGGAAGTGTGCTTAAAATCTCATATATTTTTATTTTCTTGTTCTTCCTTTTCTTTCATTACTTGTTCCATATATAAATTTTGCCCTCTGGAAGTGGTTATTTCCATGTGGTGGTTTGATTTAGGAGGAATTATGAAGGGAAAGAATTGACTTTTAGCCCTGCAAGTTGGAAAAGGGCTCATTTAGGTAAATATACTACCTGCCTTCAAAAAATAGTCTCTAAAATGTAGATGGCAAAGTGATCTCTAGGTTGGCTCTTTAGAGACAAGAGTATTTTTAGTTACTGTGTATTATTTAGAGTTGTGGTCTAAGCACAACAGAATGAAGGTTTTTAATTATGGGAGTGGCTATTACAACAGCAGCAGACCAGGTACATGCTATGTAGACTTGCTTTTTAAAATTACAGATGAAGGCTGGGTGCAGTGGCCCATGCCTGTAATCCCAGCACTTTGAAAGGCTGAGTCGGGTGAATCACAGGGTCAGGAGTTCAAGACCAGCCTGGCCAAGATGGTGAAACCCTGTCTCTACCAAAACTACAAAAATTAGCCAGGCACGGCAGCAGGCGCCTGTAATCCCAGCTACTCAGGAGGCTGAGGCAGGAGAATTGCTTGAACCCAGACGGCAGAGATTGCAGTGAGTTGAGATTGTGCCACTGCACTCCAGCCTGGGCGACAGAGACTCCATCTCAAATAAAGTAAAGTAAAATAAAATAAAACAAAATAAAATAAAATAAATAAAATAATCTGGCACATTAGTTTCTGGGGCCATAAAGGAAGTCATGGAAATATCTGTATTATAGTCATTCATTCAACAAATATTTATTGAGTGTTTACTAAGCTTGACATTAAGTTAGTAGTAGATACTAGAGACATAAGCATCATGTCTCATAAGCACAACTGTATGTGATTCATAATTGGCCGTTTGTGTGGTGTTGGTCCTTAATATATTGTCATCTCTTTTTTCATAGTCTTCCCAGTTGTGTACAGTATGGGGTAAGCTTAATATTATTTTACTAAATTTAAACAAGGAAACATTAATTGTGCAGTCACAGATTTCTGTACTTGGACAAAATGGCCAGTTTCAGATGGAATAATCTGTGTGTAAAGGCTGTTTATCACAGGGTTTACACTGGATTTGAATCTACTTTGCTGCTTACTACCCTCAATTTTATTGTGTTTAAAAGGGGACAGTAATACTTCTTAAGTTGGATTTTTGGGAGGGATTACATATGAGTATTTACCATGGTGTTTAGCAGATAATAAAGTTACTTTTATTATTACAGATATGCTGAACACCTTTGGAAAATGAACTACGTAGGTATTATTTCATAATTGAAATAGTTTATGGAAAAGTACCTGTAAGGCATTCTTTTTTTTTTTTTTTTTTTTTTTTTGAGACAGAGTCTCGCTCTGTCACCAGGCTGGAATGCAGTGGCGCTGTTTCGGCTCACTGCAACCTCCAACTCTCCGGTTCAAGTGATTCTCCCGAGTAGCTGAGACTACAGGTGTGTGCCATTATGCCCAGCTAATTTTTGTATTTTTAGTAGAGACAGGGTTTCACCGTGTTGGCCAGGATGGTCTTGATTTCCTGACCTCATGATCTGCCCACCTCCGCCTCCCAACTTTAAGGCATTCTTAATGTTACTGTTACTTTTGGAAACATGGTAGACTTCAGTATGCCAATTAATTAAGATTGTAACAAAGTTAGTTTTAAAGGAAAATTGCAAATGAATTTTCATTTTAGTCTCAAAAAAGCATACTCAATAAAGACTTCACTAATCTCAAAGGATTATTATATTGCCATCTAGAAACTGTTCTTTTGGATCTCTGACAATTGTTACATTTGACTTGTGGTTGTTCTAATGCAATCTTTTGTTTAAATTATTATTACCAATCTGGTGCCAGAGATTGGTTCTCCCCTCCCCTTTTACTTAACCTCTCTCTTTGTGGATCAGCCACATGGGAACTTTATAATATCTGATCTCATGCCTTGCTAATAGAATGTGTACTTCTAAAATGTTTTTCTAGTATTTATGATGGATTTTTTACTGTTCCTGCTTATGACTAATGGAATGCGTTTGTGATGCATGGTGACATTAGGGTTTCTGCCTATAAGAATGCAACAAAGTGATAGATGTTCTGAAACAAATGATTTTTTTCTACAGGTTTTTCCACACCAGATAGAGAAGGAGAGGGGGATGTTTCTCAAAGTGGGTGGGCAGTGCTGTGATGCTTTTTAAAGTAAGCATCCCTGTTTATGCAGTGGCAGTGCCTATGGCTTTTTATTCCTAATTTATCTGTAAAGTTTACTTTAATTGCGGTATCTTTTTTTCTATTTGTTTCCATTAATTCCTTTTTTTTGGTCTTAAATTGGTAAGCAGAAATTGATGTAATAATTGAACTTTTCATCCCTCAGAAGTAATCGACTCCTAGTGTTAGCTTTATTAATGGGATTGAGGTTTGTATTGTTCGCTTGTTTAATAAACTGTACTTCTGATTATGGAGCGAGTCTAATCAGAATTAAGATAAGAATGAGATAAAGGGGAAAGGGGCCCGGTGCGGTGGCTCACACCTGTAACCCCAGCACTTTGGGAGGCTGAAGTGGGTGAATTTCTTGAGCCCAAGAGTTTGAGACCAGCCTGGGCAACATGGCGAAACCCCATCTCTACAAAAAAAATACAAAAATTAGCCAGGCATGATGGTGTGCACCTGTAATCCCAGCCTCTCAGAAGGCTGAGGTGGGAGAATCACCTGAGCCTGGGAAGTCGAAGGTGCATTGAGCTGTGATTGTGCCGTTGAACTCCAGCCTGGGCAATGGGAATGCGACCCTGTCTCAAAAAATATAATAAAAAAGAATATGATAAAGATACTTATAAAATAATTGTGTTTTGGTGCTTTTAAGTGATTTATACTTTGTTTCTACCCTTAGTGAGAAAATTGTAGTTTAATGTATATACTCAAAGATTTTGTATTTTTCACCAAAATTTTACGGGGTAGAATATACTAGATGAAAAACTCAAGAAATATGTTATCAGCATTAAAATTATCTTAGCTGCTCAAGAGTCATAATCACGTATAATATGACGATGTTATTTTGAACTTCATTTCCAGATCATAGCAATGGATCATTTAACTTGAAAGCTCTGTCAGGAAGCTCTGGATATAAGTTTGGCGTTCTTGCTAAGATTGTGAATTACATGAAGGTAAGTACTTTTCTCAAATAAAAGTCCTATTTAACTTTTTGGCAAAAGAAGGGGATTAGGATTTTCAGAAGTTAAATTTCTGTATACACCAAAATTTATGAAAATTGTGCATTTTCAATATGTGCGTTTTATTGTATGCCAATTATACCTTATATTAATTTGGCATTGTGGCAAGTTACCAAGGTATATTTAATCTGCATTAACTCAAGGGTACAATTTAAGCTCACCATTTCACTTAGTAAGAGTGTACCTAGGCAGTAGATATATCACCTCTTAATGAATACCGTCTGGCAAAACCAATGGGAGAATGTGATTGATTTTTCAGGATATTGCTTCCATTGATGTGAGAAGTAAGAAGTACATAGTTCGAGCAGATGGTGTGATGGCTTCTCTGTATCTTGGAGGAGAAAATTAAGTCTTAGAAAAACATTGACCCACAAAAGAATTAGAATTTAATGTTTTGGTAGAAGATTTAGTATTTTTTGAATACTAAGTTTTGATCATGTAAGATTTTGGCTTTACTTTCAATCTTTTTTTTTTTTTTTTTTTGAGACAGTCTTGCTCCATTACCCAGGCTAGAGTGTGGTGGCACGATCGTCGCTCACTGCAGCCTTGAAGTCCTGTTGTCAAGTGATCCTCCTGACTCAGCCTCCCGAGTAACGGGGACTACAGGCATGCACCACCATGCCTGGCTAATCTTCTTATTTTTAGAAGAGACGAAGTCTCACTGTGTTGCCCAGGCTGGTCTCGAACTCCTAAGCTCATGTGATTTTCCCACCTCAGCCTCCCAAAGTGTTTGGCTTACAGGCATAAGCCACTATGCCCGACCAAAACTTTGAATCTTTTTTTTTTTTTTTTTTTGAGACGGAGTCTCGCTCTGTCGCCCAGGCTGGAGTGCAGTGGCCGGATCTCAGCTCACTGCAAGCTCCGCCTCCCGGGTTTACGCCATTCTCCTGCCTCAGCCTCCCGAGTAGCTGGGACTACAGGCGCCCGCCACCTCACCTGGCTAGTTTTTTGTGTTTTTTAGTAGAGACGGGGTTTCACTGTGTTAGCCAGGATGGTCTCGATCTCCTGACCTTGTGATCCACCCGTCTCGGCCTCCCAAAGTGCTGGGATTACAGGCTTGAGCCGTCGCACCTGGCCAGACCAAAACTTTGAATCTTAACTAAATTTATTAAAGCGGGATTTCATTTTTAGCTAAGATGTAATTTCAAATTTGCTCCCTTCTTCTGCCAAACTCTTAGTCACAATTAGTTACTAGTTGCATCTCTTGAAAAAGTCAGACAGTACTATATTTGTTATTTTAATTTCATCCATCTGTTGGTTAAAATATATATCAGATTTTTAACTGTGCTAAGGCTTTTCTTTTGTAATTTAATAGACTTGGTGTCTAGCTGAGTCTAAATTCTGTGGCTTGTATTTAAGTTATAGTATAAATATGTTAGTTTATAACTCCCCATTATTAAATAATATATTTTGACACTTAAGTATTCACCATTCATTCATTTCATCCATTTATTCCCCCACATGGTAAGCAGTTATGAAAATCTATTTGCTATTTAGGGCACTAATGGTGGGAATACCCAGAAAAGAATGCACACCCTCAGGGCTGTCACTCTGTTGAGGGAGACTGACATTTAAGTGCCATGTTTTTGTTACTCTGTTAATATGGTCTTCACTTCCCTATGTGGCTTACTTATAACTTCGTCTGTCTTAGAAAGTGAACTTCAGAATTTTTGCATGTGTTCCCTACAATTTGAAAAACTGTGTACCCCTTTGTACATATTTGAGATGATAACTACGCTATATTAGCGAAGTTTAAATAGTGGCACTATTCAAGCAAAAATTTAAATGATGACCAGAAATATGGAATTTCTGGCATACTGTAGTATTTCAATAAAATGCATCACTTTTAAATTTATCTAATAGAATCTAAATGTCATTATTTAAAAGTATAAAAACAAACTCCCTTAGTGATTGGGAATTTTAATTATTTTTTCTTTGAATATTTATGTCCCATCTGTTATCCCTTTGAATTTTATCCAAATGTTATGTATTTTTATCTTTAAAATCATTTATTGATCATCTACCAAACTTTTCTGCCACAATAATATGTAAATAAATTGAAATTTAAAATGTTTTTCCTATGACCATAAAGCTCTAAGTGTTAAAAATAACTTACGGTTTGAATTACTTTTCGAATTATTATTGGTGCACAGTTGATTAGAATAACATACATAGATTAAAATTTTGATTAAATTCACTTTGTATCAGAAATTTATTCTTGAATGAAATGAATGCAGCTGTCTCCTCTCTTCCTCCATTAGTTCTTGTGTTTGGCAGATCTCTTCCTGTTTTGAGATTTTGTAGATTTTAAGTGCTTAGACATAAATGTTCAAATATATAAGTTAATTCTAATGGAAATTTTGTGGTATCAAAATCTTCCAAGTTATATGTCAAAAATCACTAGTGATTTTATCATCAAGCATCCATCAGTTAATACTTCTGTTAGGTTCTTCAGTTTTATTGAAAGCAAAAGAATGGAAACTACCCAACTTGCCAAAGGATTTGTTACCTAGTGCTTAACCATTTATTTTCTTAGCTTCTAGGAAGCATATCAAAAAGGCTTTCATAAGGCTTACCAAATGTCTTATATCAGTTCCCCTCCCTCTCTTCATAGGTACTTTCTTTAAAAATCTGATATATTCAGAAGCAGTTGAGAAAATAGAAATACTATTAATTTTAATATAGCTTTGCTAATTTTTTTATTACAATTATGTGTTTAAAATGTATTTTTGTGAAAACCTTTAGGATGAAGGTTTAGCTTGTTCAGTTTTTAGAAAATATCTCCTTGTTAACAAAGCCAGTCTCCATTGTCAAACCAACTAACCATAACAAACTTGCTTTGAATCATAAAATTCTCCTCTGTTTTAAATTTCAAATAAACAGATTACCAGATATTTTGGATAATATGAAAACCATTGAGGAATAAATTATAGAATGTATACTGAAAGATACTACTAAGGTATTTGAGATGAAAATTATGTGGCTCAAAAAGAATTACAGTAATTTGTCAATTTTTATAATTAAACATTTCTGTGCTGCTTGTCACATTAGATTAAAAATTAAATAAGTTAAAATATGAAGCAACGGATATGAGAAAAGTTGTGTTATTTATTTATTTATTTTTGAGACAGGGTCTTACTCTGTCACCTAGGCTAGGGTGCATTGGCACCATCCTGGCTCACTGCAGCCTCGATCTGCTAGCCTCAAGTGATCCTCCCACCTTAACCTCCCAAGTAACTGGGACTACAGGCACATGCCACCATGCCTGGCTAGTTTTTGTATTTTTTTTTTGTAGAGACAGGGTCTCACAGTGTTGCCCAGGTTGGTCTTCAACTCCTGGGCTCAGGGGATCCCTCAAGTGATCCGCCTGTCTCAGCCTCCTAAAGTGCTGGGATTACAGGCGTGAGCCACTAGACCTGGCCTGTTACTCCCTTTTAAATGTGTGTTCCTGCATCTTCTGATCTCTGATTTCAGCTATTAGGTATAAATAAAAGGGAATGAATCAGAAATAACTTTACATTTTTATTTGGGTAATTAATGAAAGAGATACCTACTGCTTAAAACTACTCAGTTTGACAGCATATCTTTTTGTCAGTAGGAGGTAGAAATATTAAACTGTTGAAAAACTATAGAATTGACTAATTAGAATAAAACTTTAATGATATGATCTGACAACATAGATTTTAACTACCGTATTGAGTAATGCACACTCAATCTAAAGTAATTTCTATATAGTTTTTATCTGTGACTTTTATATAGCACAATTTGAATGACTTGGCAGTCCCAGAAAGTATTTCTGTTGTATTTAAAGGAATCAGCCTCCCTAATTGATATTGTTCCAGCTCTCTAAATATGCTTTTTCTTCAAGCTAATAAATATTCAAGGAATGAGTTTTGAGAATTACTTATATTTAAACTCTCGGCCCAGCACAGTGGCTCACACCTGTATTGTCAGCACTTTGGGAGGCTGAGGCAGGTGGATCACTTGAGGCCAAGAGTTTGAGACCAGCCTGGCCAACATGGTAAAACCCCGTCTCTACTAAAAAATACAAAAAAAAATTAGCCAGGTGTGTTGGTACATGCCTGTGATCCCAGCTACTTGAGAGGCTGAGAATCACATGAGTCTGGGAGGTGGAAATTGCAGTGAGCCAAGGTCGCACCACGGTACTCCAGCCTGGGTGACACATCAAGACCTTGTCGCTCATAAAAAATAAGAATTCTTGAAAAAATACTTGTTTTTATCTATTTTTTTTTTAACCAGTGTTCTCTTTGCGTTGCTTTTATCGTACTCCCTCCCTAATAGCAATGTGTTCTTGGACAATACTGAGTGGAGGTGGGACTGTCGGGGGAATGGTTGTTAAAGGAAACTTTAAACAACTGCTCACAGATTATGATATGTTAGAATGTTCCAGCAGGGGCCAAAATATTTTAAACTCTTTGAAAAATATGTGACTGGAAAAGACAAGAAGCCCAGTAATGGATAGTTTATGGCACCTCAGTTATTCTTGAATGCTTCCCTGAAACCGTTTTTTTGGCTTATCTGTTTGCTTGGGTCCCTAGAGTTTATTATTCCTTGAGGCTGTGTATCATAAATTCTGAATGGAGGTGAGATTTGTACTTTTTTTGTGGCGGGGGGAGCTGGAAGGTAAAGAGGAGAAGGGCTTATTTTGAAAGGGAAGACGTACATGTGGAAGGTATCTGTAAACAGATTCTTGGCAAGTCTCCCACTGTCTCTTGTGTACCTTTAGAAAGAAAGCAAAAGAAAGACAACAGAAATGCTCCTTATAGTTTATTTATTTAATAGGGAAACTGTTTAATTGCTGAATGAGAATGATTTAGAAGCTATGTGGAAAAAGTTCCATGGGAGGCATTAGATAGGTACAGTGAGATTTCCAGCAGATAGTGATAACTTTGGACAAAGTGCTAAATAGAAAGATGAAAGGCGGATACAGGAACTTCAGGGTCATAATACTAAGAACATGCAGCGGGGGGACAAACTGCCCCCCTCATCTCACCAGCTCCTGAGATGGTTACTGTGATACCATAGCTCAGTAATTTACGTTGGAACAGTAACTGAGACATCAAAAAAAGATTAAATTATGTTCAGTGACCTGGTTAAGATGAAAGAAGAACTTTATGGTTTATTTTAGGAGGATTTTTACAGAAATAGTTGATGTAAAACAAATTTTATTGCTTAAAGGTGTAAGTTTTAAAAGCACTCAAAGTTATCTCGAAAATCCCCTTAGGATGCCTCTTCGTATGAGACAGCACTTTAATTCTCAGATGACAAATTAAGGGTATACTTTATTTTTGATAAAATGATTTTTCTCTTGATTTCAGCATTATTCCTTATGTCTGTTATGTAAAACACTATGTTGAAAAATCTGGGTTAATTTGGCTTATTCTAGCTTAGTGTTTCTCCAGTGTCATTCTCCAACCAGTATCAGCATCACCTGGGAACTTTTTAGAAATGCAAATTCTTGGGCCCCTTTCAGACCATTGAATTTGAAACTCTGTGAGTATAGCTCAACAGTCTTGTCTTTTCTTTTTTTTTTTTTTTTTGACACGGAGTCTCGCTCTGTTGCCCAGGCCGGAGTTGCAGTGGTGTGATCTTGGCTCACTGCAAGCTCCGCCTCCTGGGTTCATGCCATTCTCCTGCCTCAGCCTCCCGAGGAGCTGGGACTACAGGCACCTGCCACCATGCGTGGCTAATTTTTTTGTATTTTGTTAGTAGAGACTGGGTTTCACTGTGTTAGCCAGGATGGTCTTGATCTCCTGACCTCGTGATCCGCCTTCTTCGGCCTCCCAAATGAGCAACAGTCTTTTTTTTTAAAAAGCCCTTCAAGTGCTTGTGATACATGCTGAAGTTTGAGAACCACTGGCCTAACTTCTGTCTGAATTACTTCTGACAGTTATTTTTGAATTGAGAAACTCTGGAGTCCATAGACATTAAATGAAATAGGGTTGGGTCAAGAATATGGATCTATTTCCAGTTTTAAATAAAGTATTTAAATTATATGACAGTATCTCTACTAAACACAGGTGTAAAAATTTTTAAAAAGATGTGAACAAATTTAATCTGTTCAAATATAAGATATGAATATATATGTCCATAGATCTGATAATACATTGAGATGGAGTAAAGTTTAAGAATGTATGAGTGGTTAATATTTGAAAATTAATTAGTGTAATTTATATTAACAGAATAAAGAAAAATCATGACCTTAGTGGTTGTAGAAAACGTTGCTGGTAAAGTTTTTTTTGGTTTTTTTTGGGTTTTCTTTTTTGAGTTGGAGTCTCACTCTGTCGCCCAGGCTGGAGTGTGGTGGCGCTACCTTGGCTCACCACAACCTCTGCCTCCCAGGTTCAAGCGATTCTCCTGCCTCAGCCTCCCAAGTAACTGGGATTACAGGCATGTGCCACCACACCCGGCTAATTTTTTGTATTTTCAGTACAGATGGGGTTTCACTGTGTTGGCCAGGATGGTCTTGATCTCCTGACCTCATGATCTGCCCGCCTCGGCCTCCCAAAGTGCTGGGATTACAGGCGTGAGCCACTGTGTCTGGCCTCTGGTAAAATTTAATACCAATTTATGATAAAAACTTGTAGCAAATTAGTAGAGGCAAAGTTCCTCAATGCAATAGAGCAGCCTCTCTCAATCTTCTTACTCTGGAGGAACCCTTAAGATAATTTTCAGGTCTCAGAGAACCCAGGCAAAGAATTGCTCTACCTCCAGTTCACATATATTAAGCTAATCAGTAAGTTGTGGATATGGTAAGTTAATAATAATTGTCAGTGCTCTTTTGACAGGAGAATATTTTTGTCTTTGCATTTATTTTGCCCAACTTATTAGCCCGCTGTTTGTGTGTGTGGTTGCTCCCTACTCCCCAGAAAGGATCTCCACTCTTATGCAAGTCAGTACTTTAGGCAGAGGAAACCTCAGTTTTTTTCTTTTTTAAAATTTTCTGCTTGATTTCTTTTTTCACCTGATCAAAGTAGGCAACTTATTTGTTCTCAGTTGGGCAGCAGCTTGAAATAAGACAGGAACCTTTACCCAGGTTCACATTTGTGTTGAAAGAGGGGGAAAGTATTGTTTAATTTTGTGTTTTAGTTCTTCCAGGTGGTTTTCGAGAATGCTTCAGAGTTGCTGGTATCCTTCCTCACTTTCAAGCCCAAACAGCATTACAAGGTTTCCTTTGCCACATGGTTTTTCCAGAGATTCAGTTTTCCTTTGAAATCCAAATGTCTTGTCACTTGAAGTCAAAACATTTTTTTAAAACTTGTTCAACTGGTTCATATTATTTTTAAAAGTCTGCTAAGAGGCTAGCTCCTGCAGTCACTCTTCATCTTCAGAGCACTCAGTAAAGGATGGCCTACAATTTTCTTGAAAGTACTTCTGTAATTCAACTTTCAGCTTCAGCGTTCTGTTGAGAATACCTCCTATGCTGAGCCACTGGATTTCTGTATGTAGCAGGAGATTTAGGTGCTCAAGTATACTGGTCTGTGTTTAATAAAGCAAATCATTTTTAAACATCATTCAAGATTTTTTTTTAATAGTGTTAGGGTCTTACTATGTTGCCAGGCTGGTCTTAAACTCCTGGCCTCAAGCAGTCCTCCTGTGTTGGTCTCCCAAAGTGCTGGGATTATAGGTGTGCGCCACTGCACCTGGCCCATTCAAGACATCTTAAATTTCATTTCCAAGGATTTTTGATGCTAGTACTGCTCTGAAAAAAGCAATGTCATGATTTTTTTTTTTTTTAAACAAGAGAGGTAAAACCTTGCCGTGAGCCAGCCATTAATGGGGAACATCACTGTAGATGCCAACGCAGTTTCTCTAAGATGAACTTCTTGTTTCTAGATATGAAGACACCACATTGAATATGTCATGCCCTTTGTTTATGGTAGTTTTTTTGCAGCACAAAAATTATTCTTGAAATTCAGCATTGTTTAAAAAAATTTACAAGACATATATCGTGAAATCTGTTGGTTTGTCAGCCCGGATAAACAAGCTGTTTCTCAGTTTATTAAACAAACCTCTTAGCATCATGTGACATGTCATCAATTTGTCAACTTATCATACTGTTTGAGAGTGGAACCTTTTTAGTTTCTCATGCTGTGCATTTTACTAACTGTCATTTAACATGCTGACATGATTAGGTTCCCATCAGTGGTGTGATTCTACCCCCTATACCCCCTTTTTGGACAATAAATTCTGCTACTAATAACATGCTTTATGAGCCTTTTCACTGAATGTGATTTAAAAACAAAAACAAAAAAATGAAGAGCTTTACTCTGAGATTCCAATAAGTACCTGACTTGTCCAGTAGCTATGATTTCTGTTTCAGTGATTTTTCAGTTTTGCTGGAGTCATAAATTGTTTGCCACAGATGCTGCACATTGGAATAGGACACTTTGGATTACTAACCTAGTGAAGTTCATTGATAAGTAGTTTTCACTGAAGTGTGGTGGACTGTTCTCTATTTCTTGCTGTGCTGGTGCAGTAAAATGGCCCAGAAGATTATAGTTCTTTATTACTTGCCTTATTAAAATTGTTCCTGGGCCTAGGTTTGGAATTCTCTTCTCTCATAAATTGTATCTTCAGAAATCATCACACTGGACTGTCAGACATGTGTATAAGACATAGATGCTAATATGTTATAAAACTAAAGGGAATAGTAACTGAGAAAGTTGAGAAAAATATGAAAACTTCACAATATATTTTACTTTTTTTTTTTCTTTTTTGAGACAGAGTCTCACTCTGTCATCGGGAATGGAGTGCAGTGGCGTGATCTCGGCTCACTGCAACCTCCGCCTCTCGGGTTCAAGCGATTCTCCTGCTTCAGCCTCCTGAGTAGCTGGGACTACAGGTGTGTGCCACCACGCACGGCTAAATTTTGTATTTTTAGTAGAGACAGGGTTTCATCATGTTGGCCAGGATGGTCTCGATCTCTTGACCTTGTGATCTGCCCACCTTGGCCTCCCAAAGTGGTAGGATTACAGGTGTGAGCCACCACGCCCGGCTACATTTTACTTTTATTGCTACATAATCCATGTTTTGCAACATTTCAGAGTGGTAAGAGGCAGATGAATCTTGGTGTGTAAACATTCCTTGTTTAGAATGAATGTTTTCCTTAGATTTTCTGTTATACCAGTAGAGCTTGTTTGGTCCTGTAAGTCAGTGGCACTGTGTGAAGGAACGTTGGAGGATGTAATTTGGGAAGGGAGCTGCTGACATTGTCAGCCTACTGTGCTTTTGTTTGTGCCATATAGAGCTTACCAATTATCAGTGGCCTAACTGCCCCTGTTGCATCAAAAACGGATAGTGGCAGGCTGGGCACGGTGACTCACGCCTGTAATCCCAGCACTTTGGGAGGCTGAGGCGGGTGGATGACTTGAGGTCAGGAGTTTGAGACCAGTCTGGCCAACATGGCGAAACCCCGTCTCTGCTAAAAATACAAAAATTACCTGGGTGTGGTGGTGCATGCCTGTGGTCCCAGCTACTTGGGAGGCTGAGGCACAGGAATCGTTTGAACCCTAAAGGTGGAGGTTGCAGTGAGCCGAGATCGTGCCACTGTACTCCTGCCTGGACAACAGAGTGAGACCCTGTCCCTTAAGAAACAAACAAACAAAAACAGATAGTGCCCTCAGCAAAGTGAACATAGCCCTCGTTGCACACTACCACATGGTGCTAAAAGATTCCTTATGAAACCATTAGTTTGGCTGTTCAGTAGTTGCCTGTTACTGTGAGCACTAGCATCACATGGTGTAAGAAGTTAAAAAAACGTTTATTTTTTAAAATCACGATTTCTTGTGAAACCCTAGGGTTTTGTGGAATGCTGGTTGAGAAACCCAGTGGTAAGAGGGTAACTACAAAAACCTAGATTTGACATCATACTTAACGATGAAATAGCAAATGTGTTTTCTTTAGGTCAAAAAAGACAAGGATACCAATTGTCAGAACTTTTGTTCTGTATTGTACTGGAAGTTTAAGGAAGTAGTAACATAAAAATTGGAAAGGAAGAAGTAAAACCATAGATGACGTGATTAAGTATGTAGAAAAGCTAGAAGAATCTGGGAACTATTGGAATTAATAGGTAAATTCAATAAGGTTACCAAATAAAGATCAATCCACAAAAATCAATTTCTACAAATTTACGATAAAAAAATAAGAAAGTGAAATAAAATACGAAAGGCAGCACACCAAAACTCATCCACTAATTAGGAAGAAATTTAACAAAGATGTTTTCTTTGCTGAAAACGAAATCAAGTCTTTAGTTGTAGGGCATTATTTATGCACTCTCTATAAGCACTGTTTCATTTTTCTTTTTAATTCCTGATCTGTGAGGAAGGGATTTGCAGTTTCTCTTGATGTTTTGTTGCTCATCACTCATTTTGATCCAGTAGCTTCCCCTTGGCAACTTGATAGCTGCATTTTTGGCTTTTCTGTTTACAAAGCTTAGTGAAGATGGTTAGGCTTTCATACATTGATTATTACTTCTGTCATTGATTTTGTTCTGATTCCAATAATTCCATTTATTTTTAATTTAAAAACAGTAATACAAGGCTAGTAATTTTTTTTATTTTTCTTGAGCGGTAGTCTTCTTTGCTTATATTTTCAGGTTAGGTTGGCCTTTTGGTACTTTTGTGTTTGATTGTAATGGGGAAAAAAAGCTTTTAATGTAAAGGAAACAAAGGAACATAGATCAAATTTAGATCTATGATAATAGAGAATATGGAATAATATTTTGAAAGGCTCGTACTGGCTGTCCTTAGACAAGTAAAACTACACTAACCTCCATTATTCCTTCTAGTTTAGGCTATGTGCTTCCAGCTCCATATATCCAAAAGTCTACTGCACTGCTCTGCTACTTCTTTTTTTTTTTTTTTTTTTTTTTTTTTTTGAGACGTAATATCACTCTTTCCCAGGGTGGAGTGCAGTAGTGCAATCTCGGCTCAGTGGAACCTCTGCCTGCGGAGCTCAAGTGATTCTCCTGCCTCAGCCTCTTGAGTAGCTGGGTTTACAGGTGTGTGCCACCACGCCTGGCTAATTTTTATCTTCTTAGTGGAGTTGAGGTTTCATCATGTTGGCCAGGCTGGTCTTGAACTACTGATCTCAAGTGATCCACCCGCCTCAGCCTCCCCAAGTGCTGGGATTACAGATGTGAGCCACTGTGCCCACCTTGGCTAACTCTATTAAAATTTTCTTAGCTTACTCTTTGTACATATACTAGTGTATTACCATACCAATACGTTGTATATGTTATAAGCTTACACAGAAATAAGAAAAAGAGATAAAAAGTAAAATATACTGTTTTAAAATAATTTTTTAAAACAGTATAAGAAGTTCTTTTCCTGACTGAAAGCAGTATGATTGAATGAGTGCTGTGTCAAGCATCTTCATTTAGCCTTTTCTTACAAAGCGATGAAGGTCTCATTTTAAGTTTAATTTGTTTGGAACCTTGGTTTTAATTGATGTCTTAGCAATAAAGACCCTTACAAAGATTTATAGATCTCAAAGGAATGAATGTGTGTATGTATATGTTTGTGAATATATGTTATATGTGTGCGTGTATATATATATAAAAGTTTCCTATTGCTGCTGTAAATTACCACAAATTTAGTGGCTTAAAACAACACAAATTGGTTCTCTTCCAGTTTTGGAAGTCAGAGGTCCAAAAGGCAGACTCATTGGGCTAAAGTCAGAGTATAGGCAGGTTTGGTTCCTTCTGGAGGCTTCAAGGGGAGCATCCCTTCCCTCTGTCAGTTTCTAGAGGCCACCTGCATTCCCTGACTCCAACCTCTCCTGTTGTCACATCTCTTGCTATTCACTTGGACTCTCGTGCCTCCCTCTTTCCCTTTTAAGGGACACCTGGAAATCTGCAATAATGTCTCCTATTTAAGGATCCTTGGTTTAATCATGCCAATGAAGTCCCTTTTGTCATGCAAGGTAACACAGCCACAGGTTGATTTGGACATGTATGTTTTTGGAGGGAGGGTATGCATTATTCATTTGGGGGTTATAAATCATTGTTAGAAAATTATGACACTGATTTTTTTAATCCCGACAATTTGGCTAGTAAACTCCCATTTAAAAAAAAAATGTCGGTGGCTCAAGCCTGTAATCCCAGCACTTTGGGAGGCCGAGACGGGCGGATCACGAGGTCAGGAGATCGAGACCATCCTGGCTAACACGGTGAAACCCCATCTCTACTAAAAAATACAAAAGCTAGCCAGGTGAGGTGGTGGGTGCCTGTAGTCCCAGCTAATCGGGAGGCTGAGGCAGGAGAATGGCGTAAACCCGGGAGGCAGAGCTTGCAGTGAGCCGAGATCCGGCCATTGCACTCCAGCCTGGGCGACAGAGCGAGACACTGTCTCAAAAAAAAAAAAAAAAAGTCAGTTTGGCCGGGCGCAGCAGCTCATGCCTGTAAGCTCAGCACTATGGGAGGCTGAGGTGGGCAGATCACGAGGTCAAGAGTTTGAGACCAGCCTTAGCAACATGGTGAAACCCCGTCTCTACTAAAAATACAAAAATTAGCCAGGCGTGGTGGTGCGCGCCTATAGTCCCAGCTACTCAGGAGACTGAGGCAGGAGAATCGCGTGAACCAGGGAGACGAAGGTTGCCGTGAGCCAAGATCGTGCCATTGTACTCCGGCCTGGGCAACAAGAGCAAAACTCCGTCTCAAAAAAAAAGTCAGTTTATGCAAAATATATCAAAATGGATTATAATTTTTAAATTACCAACAATTTAGATTTTAAACTCAGAAAGGTTTTGTCTGGAAGACTTTTTTAAAAATTATAAAACAGCACTCAAAGTACTATAAAACTATCGAAGTAGACTGGGCACAGTGGCTCACGCCTGTAATCCCAGCACTTTGGGAGGCTGAGGCAGGTGGATCATGAGGTCAGGAGATTGAGACCATCCTGGACAACATGGTGAAAACTCGTCTCTACTAAAAATACAAGAATTAGCCTGGTGTGGTGGCATGCGCCGTAGTCTCAGCTACTCGGAGGCTGAGGCAGGAGGATCACTTGAACCCGGGAGGTGGAGGTTGCAGTGACCCAAGATCGCGCCACTGCACTCCAGCCTGGCGACAGGGCGAGACTCCATCTCAAAGAAAATAATAAGTTTAGAAAATAGTTTATCAAATTTTTAAGATGTGCAGATATGACAGTTTTTATTCTTATACCTTTTAAACTCAGAAATCACATAATGATGGAAATACTTCCCGGTGTTTTTCAAAATGCTCTTTCCATGGCATGAATTTATTTCAAAAAGCAGTTACTTTTACACATCATTAAATGCCGGCTTTACTTTGAAGGAACAGATGGCTTATTTTAATTATTTTTAAAATAATTGTTAGCAAACTATAAATAGCTGCTATAATCGTAGAATATTGAGCAGATTTGAAACATTTTGCCTTTTTGTAAGGAGAAATTTGTAATTCATTTCTTACAGCTTTGTGAAACCATTGTAAAATGTCTACCTTTGAAAGGTCTTTAAAAAAAAAATTCGCCACAATCCATCTGATAGCAGGCCAGTCTC
Organism: Macaca thibetana thibetana; assembly: GCF_024542745.1. Lineage (NCBI taxonomy): Eukaryota > Metazoa > Chordata > Mammalia > Primates > Cercopithecidae > Macaca > Macaca thibetana. The sequence continues at coordinate 112,890,417 of NC_065585.1, forward strand.
ACTGTGTTGTGGAATCCTGAAACTGAAGGAATGAGTGAGGCCACGCCTGCTGGGCCCTTTGTCATGTCCCAGGCCTGCCTCAGGATTCCTCCATGCACATCACAATTGGAAATGTGGATGCCCTGACATGAAGTGAAGGAGCCACTCTTGTCAGTCCATATATTCACTATTAGTAAAGCATAACTTTTTTTTTCTCCCCCAAGACAGAGTGTTGCTCTGTTGCCCAGGCTGGAGTGCAGTAGCACAGTCTCGGCTCACCGCAACCTCTGCCTTCTCGGTTTAAGTGATTCTCCTGCCTCAGCCTCCTGAGTAGCTGGGATTACAGGTGTGCGCCACCTTGTGCGGCTAATTTTTTGTATTTTTAGTAGCGATGGGTTTCACTATGTTGGTCAGGCTGGTCTTGAATTCCTGACCTCATGATCCACCCGCCTTGGCCTCCCAAAGTGCTGGGATTACAGGCGTGAGCCACTGCGCCCAGCCTAAGTAAAACATAACTTTTAAATGGAAATTAAAAACAATTTTAATAAGCGTTCTTAAGAATCATCCTGAGGTACCCACTTTTGTGCCCCTGGGATGTGTACACCCCATGTAGGAGACCACTGTGCTGTACTGTAGCTGCCCGGCGTTTCTCTGTATTCTAGTTATCATGTCATCATTCAAGGTCTGTCCAGTTTTCTCTTTCATTTTTTCTGATTGAGGATGTTTTCCTGACAGTTGTATACTTAGCTTTTTTTTTTTTTTTGAGACAAGATCTGGCTCTGTCACCCAGGCTGGAATGCAGTGGTATGACGACAGCTCACTTGCAGCATCTGCCTCTTGGGCTCAAGCAGTCATTCCACCTCAGCCTCCCAAGTAACTGGGATACAGGCGCGTGCTACCACACCTGATTAATTTTTGTATATATGCATATTTTTTGGTAGAGTCGGAGTTTCGCCATGTTGTCCAGGCTGGTCTCAATTTCCTGGGTTCAAGCAACCTGCCAACTTGAACCTTCCAATTTGCTGGGATTCAGGTGTGAGCCACTATGCCTGACCATATCTAACTTTGTAGCTTGTACGTTTAGCTTCTCCCCTCTATTGGGAGCTCTTAAAGGCAGAAGTAGTTTGCATTTTATTGTATGTCTCATTGCAGTACTCTCAGCACATAATATTACCACTAAATATTTGAATGAATAAGTGAATGAATTAACAGCAAATGCTCAATGAATGGTTCTTTTGTGTGGTGTGTTAGGCTTATGTCGTTATCTGCTGTCTGTACCTTCTAGTTTGGAGAATTGGTTATTTAGTTTTCCAGGGCCTGCCTGAAGCCCAGTGAGGTTCAGTAACCTGCTCAATGTGAGGGAACTTGGAGCCTGGGTGTTTTTTTTTTTTTCTTTTGAAGAATTATTTTTGTTTTGGATAAATGACATATCTTTTTGTACAAGAAGTAAAGTATAATAAGGTATACTGAAGGAGTCTTGTTCTCACCTGTCTTGCCACTCATTTTCTCCCCTCTTGTGCTTCCTACAGGTAACCTCTTTTATTTGTTTCTTGTGACTTTTTCAGTGGTTCTTTATGCAGAAACAAAGTTCAAATGTATACTTATTTCTGCTCTTCCCTGTATACAAGGTTTCATAGTGTGTATGTTTTTTAACATACATATTTTTTTCTTATTTAAAAATACTTTATTTTTTAGAGGAGTTTTAGGTTCACAGCAAAATTGAGTGGAAAATACAGAACTCTCATCCATTCCCCTCCCATCCCCCCACGCCCCATGGCTTCCTCCACTATCAGCATCCTGCACCAGAAGAGTACATTTGTGACAGTTGATGAACCTATGCTGGCAAATGACCACTCTAAGTTCATAGTTTACATGAGTTCATTCACTCTTAGTGGTGTTCTTTCTGTGGGTTTGGACAAATGTGTAATGGCCTATGTCCACCACTATAGTTCTCAGGGCTTTGCTTGTTCATCCTTCTCTCCCCTGCAACCCTTGGCAGCCACTAAACTTTTTTTAATTTTTAAATTTTTATTTATTTATTTATTTATTTTTGAGACAGAGTCTTGCTCTGTTGCCAGGCTGGAATGCAGTGGCTTGATCTTGGCTCATTGCAACCTCCGCCTCCCGGGTTTAAGTGGTTCCCCTGCCTCAGTCTCCTGAGTAGCTGAGACTACAGGCACGTGCCACCATGTCCAGCTAATTTTTTGTATTTTAGTAGAGATGAGGTTTCACCATGTTGGCCAGGATGGTCTCAATCTCCTGACCTTGTGATCCTCCCTTGTCGGCCTCCCAAAGTGCTGGATTACAGGTGTGAGCCACTGCATCTGGCCTGCAGCCACTGAACTTTTTATTGTCTCCGTGGTTTTTGTCTTTTCCAGAATGTCAGTAGTTGGAGCCATACAGTATGTAGCCTTTTCAGATTGGCTTCTTTCCCTTAGTAATACGTATTTAAGGTTTCTCCATATCATAGCTTGATAGCTCATTTCGTTTTAGCTCTGGATAGTATTCCATTGTCTGGATATACCACAGTTTATTTACCCACTCAGCTACTGAAGGACATCTTGGTTGCTTCCAGCTTTTGGCAATTATGGATAAAGCTGTAATAAGCATCCTTAGTGGATTTTTGTATGTACATAATTTTTTGGCTCATTTGGGTAAATACCAAGGATCATGATTGCTAGATTCATCAAATGGTAAGAGTGTATTTAGTGTTGTAAGAAACTGCTGAACTGTCTTCCACAGTGGCTGTGCCATTTTGCACACTCTTCCTGTTCCTTTGCATCTGCTCTAGCTTTTGGTATCTACGTGTGTGTGTGTGTGTGTGTGTGTGTTCATTGGATAGGCGTGATACATATGTGTTTTAACTTATTACTTTGTCCTGGACATCTTTTCAAATTAGCACATAGAGAAATTTTACATTTACTTTGTGAACATCAGTATAGTGGAATGGATGTGCTGTGGTTAATCTATCTTTTGATTATGGACACTTGGGTTATTTCTAATATTTTCTTTTTATAAACAATGCTACAGTGACCATAAGTCACTTTTCTTTTCTTTTTTTTTCTTTTTTTTTAAATTTGAGTTGGAGTCTTGCTCTGTCACCCGGGCTGGAGTGCAGTGGCGTGATCTCAGCTCACTGCAAGCTCCACCTCCCGAGTTCACGCCATTCTCCTGCCTCAGCTTCCCGAGTAGCTGGGACTACAGGCACCCACCACCATGCCTGGCTAATTTTTTATATTTTTAGTAGAGATGGGGTTTCACTGTGTTAGCCAGGACGATCTTGATCTCATGACATCGTGATCCGCCTGCCTTGGCCTCCCAAAGTGCTGGGATTACAGGTGTGAGCCACTGCGCCCGGCCCATAAGTCATTTTTCTATGTGGTACTGGTATTTCTGTAGGATAAATTTCTAGAAATAGGATTGTTTGGTGAAAGTTGAGTATCTTTTCCTATGTTTAAGGTCATTTTTGTAATCTGCACGTTTCTGTCTTTGGGTCATTTTCTGTTAGTTTTTTTTTTTTTTTTTTTTTTTGAGATCTTGCTCTGTCTCCCAGATCTCAGCTTTCTGCAGCCTCCTCCTCCCAGGTTCAAGCGATTCTCCTGTCTCAGCCTCCCAAGTAGCTGGGATTACAAGCATGCACCACCATGCATGGCTGATTTTTTTATTTTTAGTAGACATGGGGTTTCACCATGTTGGTCAGGCTGGTCTCGAACGCCTGACGTGAAGTGATCCCACCTGCCTCAGCCCCACAAAGTGCTGGGATTACAGCCGTGAGCAACCATGCCTGGCCTATTTGTTAGGTTTTTGAAGCTCTTGAAATATTAGGAAGAATTAGCTCTTGGTGATATGAGTTGCATATATTTTTTGTCAGTTTATCTTTTTATTTTATAGAGCAATGAGTTTCAACTCCGTTCTGATTTCATAGTCTGTGGCTCTTCGTCACTATAATTATACTACCTGGAATAATACATGTTTTTCATTCCTGAAGATTTATGTACACGTAACTATGATTTAATGCATCTAGCATTTTAAAACTGTCTTCTAATAACAGTTTCTTCACTTGATAGACACGGCATCAGCGAGGAGATACGCATCCTCTAACCTTAGATGAAATTTTGGATGAAACACAACATTTAGATATTGGACTCAAGCAGAAACAATGGCTAATGACTGAGGTAAGAATTTAGTTGATTATCAAGAGAGATTTCCTGTAACTAGAATTTTTTTTTTTTTTAGGCAGTCTTGCCTAAAAAAAGAGTCTTGCTCAGGCTGGAGTGCAGTGGCGTGATCTCAGCTCACTACTGACTCGGCCTACCGAGTAGTTGGGATTGCAGGCATGCGCCACAATGCCAGGCTAATTTTTGTGTTTTTAGTAGAGATGGGGTTTCACCATGTTGGCCAGGCTGATGTTGAACTCCTGACCTCAAGTGATCGGCCCACCTTGACTTCCCAGAGTGCTGGGGTTATAGGCGTGAGCCACCGCACCTTGCCTAGAATGTTTTAATATGGTGAAATCTGATAATGCTTTTTACTTTTTCTTAAAAGAAATGTTGTAGGGTCTTTGTTTTTTGAATGTACACATTTGTAAGATTGATTTATTGGTTTTCACTTAATTTTATGTATCTATTTCAAAATGTTAAAGGTAAGACTTCTGTGTAAAGGTTGTAAAGAAGTCATTGTACCAGTTCCACTTATGTTTTTACAGATTAATTAATGCTTATTTTGTATTGCCAGATTTATAATTTGTATGCTTGTAAATTGAATTGTTTTTGTTTTAGAAAATTTAAAGCATAAGATACTGCAGGGATAGGAAGATATTTTGTTGCATAATTACTGCTCTTATGGCTTGATGTGGAAAAAAGTCGTGAATGCTGTGTATGAACACACACCATTTGAAGAAACCCCAGTACAGTCAGTGACCATGCTAATTTGGAAATAAATAGCATTTAAAAATTCAGATGTTCACTGCTTTTGAATTTAAATGCGAAGTGAAAACTAAGAAGACTACTTTCTAGGACCAGAGAGAGATTCTAGAATCCAAATGTAAAATTCCTAACATATAATTCATTTATTTTTTTACCACGCAAAATATAGGTCTTGACTTTTATAATGTAGCATGACCATTAATTAGCATAATTGTAGCTCATTGTATTAGTGATGTACAAACAATGGTAATCCACATTTAAATTTGCTGGTTTAGCTAACCTTGAGAGTTCATAGACTACCAACATATAGTTAACAATGACTTTGATCATTTTACTATTCTATTCTCCCTTTTTTCTTCTTCCTGTGTTTCTTCTCTCTCTCCTTTCAGGGTCAGGCTGGCAGCTGCAGAAGAAAATATATAGGGTTGCTCTTTTTGAAGAGCTTTCCTTCTGATACTAGCTGTACAACAGAACTGACTAGAAACATAATTATATTCAGTAATTCCTGCATTCCTACTCAGTTTCATTCTCAAGCTGACATAGGTAAAGTTCTTGTATGCACTAGTCTGGTCCCTTTTCAGTTCGTTACACAGCTGCCAGTGCCAGTTGATAGCAGATGGGGAAGACCATTGACTAGTACGGGTAATGTCTCTCACTTTGTAATGCCCATATGTGATAAGCTATACTTTGCAGGCGGAGTGGGCACTACTCAGTTCACTAGGTGTTTTATTGATTCCTACCCATTTTGACTTCTAGAAGAATATGGATTCAGCTTTTTTCAAAGTAGTTGTGATAAAATAGTTTATTTCTCTTGAAAGAATTTATGTAAATAAAACACAGTTTCTTTTATAAAAAGTGAACACCATGCTGATCTACTCTTCTGGAATCCTGGATGTCCAGGATGTTAGGCCTGCCAGTTTGTGTTCATAAGGTACTTTTAATTTGCCACTGTATTGGCTAGTGTTGTATTTTAAAATAATTAGTAGAATTAAGAATGTATATATGGGCTGGGCGCAGTGGCTCATGCCTATAATCCCAGAACTTTGGGAGGCCGAGGCAGGTGGATCACCTGAGGTCAGAAGTTTAAGACCAGCCTGGCCAACATGTTGAAACCCTGTCTCTACTAAAAATACAAAAATTAGCTGGTTGTGGTGGTACGCGCCTGTAGTCCCAGGTGCTGAGAGGGAGGGAGGCAGGAGAGGGAGGCTAAGGCAGGAGAATCGCTTGAACCCAGAAGGTGGAGGTTGCAGTGAGCTGAGATCACGCCACTGCATTCCAGCCTGGGCAACAGAGCAAGACTCGTTTAAAAAAAAAAAAAGAACGTATTTATGTTTCCATTTGTTAATATACTCCAATTGTATCACTGTTACAGGCTTTAGTCAACAATCCCAAAATTGAAGTAATAGATGGGAAGTATGCTTTCAAGCCCAAGTACAACGTGAGAGATAAGAAGGCCCTACTTAGGCTCTTAGATCAGCATGACCAGCGAGGATTAGGAGGGATTCTTTTAGAAGACATCGAAGAAGCACTGCCCAATTCCCAGAAAGCTGTCAAGGTAATCTCTCTCTTCTTTCTGTGTCTTAATATAATTTGAATGAATAATGACTTCTTGGTTTTAGAAATATCAAACATTTTACAATTGTTTTTAAAGCTTCCATTATATACACATGGGGTTACAGTGAGCCACTTGAAGGTTTGAAATTTGTCTTGTGTCACCAAGCAGGAAAGGGAGCAGCCATCTCTGTGTAACTTTGACGGGTTCCTGTTGCTGTTGCTATATGATTGTTTGATTGTTCAGGATATTTCTGGAAAATTTTCCTCAAAGGCAGTAGAGTTTCTCTTGTAAGCTGTGTTTGTAAATAAGAATGTCTTCTATAATAGTAGTAGATGTTCCTTACCTGAGGAACTAGAGGCATTAAAACACAAAAGTATTGGTTAATAACCTGGCTATTTTGAAGTCCTAAAGGGGCTACCTATGAAAGTCCTACTGGTACAGATTACATTTCCAATTTAAATTTGAAACTCACTGGGGAAAGCTGCTTGTTTTCATTTGTCACAATTGCTAAGGATTAATGTTAACTTATCAAGCAGGTTCATTCATTTGCTATTAGAAGAAAACTTGGCCTTTTCTCTCCTCTGCTTCTTGGTAATGGAATTATACATGTCACATCTTCTGGTTTTGTACCACAAGTCCTTGAGGCTCTCTTTATTTATTTCAGTTTTTTTTTTTCCTGTTCTGTTAATCCATTGTCAAGTTCACTCACTTTTCTTCTTCACTTCCAACTTGTTAAGCCCAGTTGGTGAATTTTTTTAGTTATATTTTTCAGTTCTAGCCTTTCTTTTTAAATTGTTCTTCTGGTTTCTGTTTCTTTGCTGAATTTCGTTTTCTTTTTTTTTTTTTTCCATTCGTGACAGGTATCTTTTGTTACACCCTTGAGTATGATTTCTTATAGCTGTTTTAAAATTCTTATTCTAACAGCTGAGTCATCTTAGAGCTGGTCTGCAGTGACTGTCTCTTTTATGGGTCATATTTTCCTGTTTCTTCATATATCTAATACATTTCTGTGGGTCTTAGACCTTGTGAATTATATTAATACGTGTAAAGACTCAGGATTCTGTTACATTCCTCCAAAGAGTGTTTTTATTTGTTTTGTTTTGTGGTTAAGTGGGCAGTTACTCCAAACCTTGTCTACCCTACAGCAGGTAGCATATGATATGTCTCTTCTGTTCTTTTAGCCTTAGCCCTTTTGCTCGGAATCTTTTTCCATTCATGCATAGCCCAGGGTAGCTAGGCTGACTTTTTCCAAGGTTTCCTTTTTCACTTTCCAGTTGCTGTGGTTGCCCCACGCTCTGTTTCCTGGTTCTTCAATGCAGAAACACTGAGGATTAGCTAAAACACTGAGTTTTAGCTTCATAGGGCACTGTGGCCTGCCCTCGGTGCTCTTTCTTTCTGAGTATAGACCCCCCCTCCCCCCCTTTTTGCCTGTTTTCTTTTGGTTGCTTTTCAGTTCCTTTAGGTAGTTGGATTTTTTTTTTTTTTTTTTTTTTTTTTTAAAATCGGAATTTCACTCTTGTTGCCCAGGCTGGAGTGCAATGGCACGATCTCAGCTCACCACAACCTCCGTCTCCTGGGTTCTAGTGATTCTCCTGCCTCAGCCTCCTGAATAGCTGGGATTACAGGCATGCATCACCACACCCAGCTAATTTTGTTGTCAGGCTGGTCTCCAACTCCCAACCTCAGGTGATCTGCCCGCCTGAGCTTCCCAAAGTTCTGGGATTACAGGTGTGAGCTACCACGCCCGGCCTAGGTAGTTGATTTTTAAAATGTCTTGTCCAGAGTTGATAGTGTTTTCTGTGGGAGGTTGGGTCCTTTAGGAGCTACTTGGTCATTATCAGAAGCAGGGCCCTCCTAAGATTTTTAACTTAAAAGTGTCTCAGCTTAACCTGCACAAATGTTGTCAATAAAGACATGTCACCAAAGTTGATACTTTGTGTGCTGTATAGTGTGTTGAATTCAGTGGGACTACTGAATCCTAGACTAACAGTTGAGTGCTAGGTGTGTTTCCTGCATGGCTGTTTTCTCCCATTTTGGTAGGGGCTTTCCTGTTACTATATGTGGTAGGCTTTTCATTACATTTTAAACTACAACAGTGCCATAATCTGATAATGGCTTAGTCCATCTTAAATAATTTTGTGATGTAAATTTAGTTTGACATCTGTCTTTACTGGCTCTGTTCCCTTACTTAGAATTAGAGTAGAAGGGGTTATGAAAGCACACAGTCGGTTTTCATTTTCAGGCAGGCTTTATTTCCAAATTGTTTGAAACCCAAAATTTTTGTTCTTCTTTAAAAAATGTGAAGATATGTTGTAGCCTAAAAAATTCCTCAAGTAGTTCTTCGGCACATCTACATTAAATCTCATCTGTGTTGCTTCCTCTTCAGTTCTTGGTGGAGATACAAATATTATTGTAATTTTGTTGATCATACAATGCTTTGAAGAAGTGTGCAATACAGCACTAGCAGGGAACAAAAAGGACTGTGCAAAAAGCAAGAAAACAAGAGAATGGAGAAAGCCAGTGACTGTTTCAGATTGCTTGTCCCTCCTTAATTGTTATGTGGGGGTTTTCTAACAAAGTAACTGCCAGTGCAGTCCTGCTAGGCTAGGCCAGTCTGCATTTGCGATGTAATACATTAATTATAAGGTGATATATTGAATTAGCTACTTTTTAGGGTTCCATTTTTTTTTTTTTTTTTTTTTTTTTTGAGACAGAGTCTTGCTCTGTCGCCCTGCCTGGAGTGCAGTGGTGCAATCTTGGCTCACTGCAAGCTCCGCCTCCTGGGTTCACGCCATTCTCCTGCCTCAGCCTCCCAAGTAGCTGGGACTATAGGCGCCCGCCACCATGCCCGGCTTACTTTTTTGTATTATCAGTAGAGATGGGGTTTCACCATGTTAGCCAGGATGGTCTCGATCTCCTGATCTCGTGATCCGCCCGCATTGGCCTCCCAAAGTGCTGGGATTACAGGCGTGAGCCACTGTGCCCTGCCTTAGGGTTCCTTTTTAAAATTAAAGTTTAGCTGTAAAAATATGCAACAAGAATTTTTTTTTTTTGAGATGGAGTTTCACTCTTGTTTCCCAGGCTGGAGTGCAACGGCACTATCTCGGCTCGCTGCAACCTCTGCCTCCCAGGTTCAAGCGATTCTCCTGCCTCAGCCTCCTGAGTAGCTGGGATTACAGGCATGCACTACCACACCCAGCTAATTTTGTTTTTTTAGTAGAGATGGGGTTTCTTCATGTTGGTCAGGCTGGTCTTGAACTCACGACGCCAGGTGATCTGCCTGCCTCGGCCTCACAAAGTGCTAGGATTACAGATGTGAGCCACCGTGCCTGGCCACAGCCTGAAATATAACGTCTCAACCATTTTTGAGTGTTCAATTCACTAGTGTTAAGTATATTCACATTGTAGTACAAAAGATCTCCAGAACTTTTACCCTTTGCAAAACTGAAACTATATATATTAAACAATGACTGCCCTTTTACCCTTCCCCACAGTCTCTGGTACCCACTATTCTACTTGAGTTTGACTACTTTAGATACCTTATATAAGTGGAATCTTCCAGTATTTGTCATTTTGTGACTGGCTTATTTCACTTAGCATAATATTCTCAAGGTTCATCCATGTTGTACTTGTGACAGGATTTTCTTCCTTTTTAAAGCTGAATAATATTCCATTGTATTTATATAATACATTCTTTTTATGCATTCCTTGATGGACATTTGGGTTGATTTCACCTCCTGATTATTGTGAATAGTGCTGTTGTGAACATGAGTGTGCAAATAACTCTGGGACTGTATGTATTTCATTGTGTTTGGAGATACAGAAGCAGGAGTCCTGGATCATAAGGTTGTTTTGTATTTTGAGGAACTGCCATACTGTTTTCCATAGTGGTGGTTGTTATGTGTGCCCATGTGAAGAGACCACCAAACAGGCTTTGTGTGAGCAATAAAGTTTTTTAATCACCTGGGCGCAGGCGGGCTCAGTCTGAAAAGAGTGTCAGCGAAGGGAGTTGAGGGTGGGGCCGTTTTATAGGATTTGGGTAGGTAAAGGAAAATTACAGTCAAAGGGGGGTTGTTCTCTGGCGGGCAGGAGTGGGGGTCACAAGGTGCTCAATGGGGGAGCTTTTTGAGCCAGGATGAGCCAGGAAAAGGACTTTCACAAAGTAATGTCATCCCTTAAGGCAAGGACTGGCCATTTTCACTTCTTTTGTGGTGGAATGTCATCATTCAGGGTGGGGCAGGGCATTTTCATCTCTTTTGTGATTCTTTAGTTACTTCAGGCCATCTGGGCGTATCCGTGCAAGTCACAGTGGATGCCATGGCTTGGCTTGGGCTCGGGCTCAGACGCCTGACAGTTGTACCATTTTACAACCCCACCAACAGTACGTAAGGGTTCCAGTATCTCCACATCCTTGCCAACACTTCTTATTTTCTTTTTTTGTTTTTGATACTAGCAATCTCAATAGGTGATTGAGATTGCTAGTATCAAAAACAAAGTGATAGGTTATTGTAGTTTTGATTTGCATTTCTCTAGTGATTTGTGATGTGAGCCCCTTCATGGCTTGTTGACTATTGTATGTCATTTTTGGAGAACTATATATTCAGGTCCTTTGCTCATTTTTTAATTGGGTGGTTGGTTGTTGTTGAATTGTGGGAGTTTTAAAAAATATATTCTGGATATTAATTCCTTACCAGATACATGATTTGCAAATATTTTCTCCCATTCTGTAGGTTGCCTTTTTACTCTGTTGATTGTGCACTTTAATTTGCCAAAGTTTTTGAGTTTGCTGTACTCCTGTTTGTCTGTTTTTGATTTTGTTGCCTGTGCCTTTAGTGTCATGTTTAAATCATTGCCAAATCTAATGCCTTGAAGCTTTTCTCCTCTGTTTTCTTCTAGGAGTTTTATAGTTTTGGGTCTTATATTTAGGTCTTTATTTAGAGTTAATTTTTGTATATGGTGTAAGAGTCCAACTTTATTCCTTTTCATGTGGATATCCAGTTTTCACAGTGTCTTGATGAAGAGAACCGTCCTTTGCCCGTTGAATAGTCTTAGTCTTGGTACTCATGTGGAAGATCATTTGACCATATATGTGAAAGTTTATTTCTGGACCCTCTATTCGGCCTGTATATCTTTCTTCATGCCAGCACTACAATTTTTTTTTTTTGAGACAGAGTCACACTCTGTCACCCAGGCTGGAGCGCGGTAATGCAATCTTGGGTCACTGCAACCTCTGCCTCCCAGGTTCAAGCAGTGCTCCTGCCTCAGCCTCCTGAGTAGCTGGGATTATGGACACACTACCACACCCAGCTAATTTTTGTATTTTTAGTGGAGATGTGGTTTCACCATGTTGGTCAGGCTGGTTTCGAACTCTTGACCTCAAGTGATCGGCCCACCCTCAGCCTCCCAAAGTGGTGGGATTACAGGTGTAAGCCACTGTGCCTGGCCAGATTAATGTAGCTTTGTAATATATTTTGAAATCAGTAAGAGTGAGATCAACAATTTTGTTCTTTTTCAAGATTGTTTTGGCTATGTATTAGTCTATTCTTGCAATGCTATAAAGGAATACTTGAGACTGGATAATTTGTAAAGAAAAGAGATTCAGTTGGTTCACAGTTCTGCAGGCTCTCCAGGAAGCATGATGCTGGTGTCTACTCAGCTTATGGGGAGGTCTCAGGAAACTTATAATCATGGCAGAAGGTGAAGGGGAAGCAGGCTCATCTTACATGGCCAGAACAGGAGCAAGAGAGAGAGGGGAAGGTGCCACCCACTTTTACATGACCAGATCTCATGAGAACTCACTATCAGGAGAACAGCACCAAGAGGGAAATCCGCCTTCATACCAGTCACCTCCCACCAGGCCCCACCTCCAACATTGGGGATTACAGTTTGACACGAGATTTGATGGGGACACAGATCTAAACCATTTCAGGCTTTTTGAGGTCCCTTGAGATTTGATATAAATTTTTGGATGGATTTTTCCATTTCTGCAAAAAATGCCATTGGGATTTTGATAGGGATTACATTGAATATGTAGGTAACTTTAGGTAGTATTACCGTCGTAACTGTATTAAAGTTTTTAATACATGAGTGCAGAATTCTTTTCATTTGTTCATGTCTTTAATTTTTTTTAGCAATGCCTTCAGGTTCTTTCATTTGTTTTACATATGTACAATTTGACTATCCTTCATCTGAAATGCTTGGGACCAGAACTGTTTTGGATTTTGGATTTTTTCAGATTTTGGGGTATTTTCATTATACCAGTTAAACATTCCAAAGCTGAAAATCTGAAATCCAAAATGCTCCAGTGAGTATTTCTTTTTTCTTTTCTTCTTCTTTTTTTTTTTTGAGGCGGAGTCTCTCTCTTGCCCTGGCTGGTGTGCAGTGGCGTGATCTCAGCTCACTGCAACCTCTGTCTCCTGGGTTTAAGAGAGTCTCTTGTCTCAGCCTCCCAAGTAGCTGGGATTCCAGGCACCTGCCACCACATCCAGCTAATTTTTCTATTTTTAGTAGAGATGGGGTTTCACCATGTTGGCCAGGCTGGTCTCAAAACTCCTGACTTCGGCCAGGCACAGTGGCTCATTCCTGTAATCGTAGCACTTTGGGAGGCCAAGGCGGGCGGATCACGAGGTCAGGAGATCAAGACCATCCTGGCTAACATGGTGAAACCCGGTCTCTACTAAAAAGCACAAAAAATTAGCTGGGCGTGGTGGCGGGTGCCTATAGTCCCAGCTACTCAGGAGGCTGAGACAGGAGAATGGCATGAACCCGGGAGGCAGAGCTTGCAGTGAGCCGAGAGCCACTGCACTCCAGCCTGGGCGACAGAGCGAGACTCTGTCTCAAAAAAAAAAAAAAAAAAAAAAAAAATTCTGACCTCAAGTGATCCTCCTGCCTCGGCCTCCCAAAGTGCTGGGATTATAGGTGTGAGCCACTGCACCCGGCCCCCAGTAAGTATTTCTTTGGCATGTCATGTCAGCACTCAAAAAATTTTGGATTTTGGATTTGAGATTTTGGAATTTGGGTTGCTCATCCTGTAGTTATGACCTTCTACCACCTGGGTCTAGTGGACTATTATTTTTAAACTACTTTAAGTCATTTATGAACAATTTGTATAAGTAAGAATAATGGAATGATGAAAATAGCTTTATTAGAGATTTTAGTAAGAATTTAACACGGCAAACTTCTGTATCAAGCAGTTTTTGGAAAACACATCAAAAAGAAGAATACTGTCACATATCCTTTTAACAAAGTGAGATGATAAAAATTCTTGTCACAAAATACTGTATGATAACCTTCCTGTTGAATAGCGGGATGAGAATATCATTTCCATTTTGTATTGAGAAGCATTTTTGTTCACTTGTTGATTCTTAAGCTTGAGATTATTCACTTGAGTTATTGTCATCTAAAGACTCCATAGCTTGAGACTTTATTCCTGTCATGAATTTTTGCCAGATAGTCCAGAGTGCTGCTATTTGGCTTTTTGCATTCATATTTTGATTCATCTAATAATTGTGAAATGTCTTTGGTCAGTTTCCTTGTGTTTGCTCTCAAGGGTAGAAAATACAAAGTTTTTTTGTCAAGGGTACTCAGTGAAAGTTAAAAGACAAGAAGAAGACTCTTCCAATCTTTTATATCTTCTTGAAAAGTTGTAATGTAATCCTTTGGGCAATGCAGCAAGAAAACTGAAGGATGCCTATATCTTTCACTATTGCATCACATTTTTAGGTAATTTAATCATTCTTCTATTTTCTTATTATTTTAGCATTTTAAAAGCACAATTGGAAATAATTGATGGGTAATGATGAGTAAGTAGCAACATATCTCAAGATAGAGGAAAAGTAAGAACACCAAGATTCTATTATGTGTCTTAGGTTAGTAAAGTAAATTGCAACAGAGATTGAATTTTCTGTTTTAAGCGAAACACATTTTATTTTTGTTCTTTGGAAGACCTCTAAGAATACAAGTCTGGAAATACAATTTTTAAAAAATTGAACTGCTCGAGAAAGAAACTCAAAAACTAAAATTGGGGCTGGGTGCAGTGGCTCACACCTGTATTCCCTGCACTTTTGGAGGCTGATGTAGGAAGATCGCTTGAGCCCAGGAGTTCAAGACCAGCCCTGGCAACATAGTGAGACCCTTTCTCTACAAAAAATTAAAAACGTTAGCCAGACTTGGTGGCAACGCACCAGTGGTCCCAGTTACTCCGGAGGCTGAGGTGGGAGGATTGCTTGAGCCTGGGGGGGGGGTTGAGGCTGCCATGAGCTGTGGTTGTGCCACTGCACTCCAGTATGGGTCGAGTCTCTTAAACTTTTGGTCTCGTTTCAAAACTAAAACTAAAATTGGATCCAGTGGACCCTATGGTGGTATACTGAGTGTGTTAAGGAAATGAAAGTTCTTTATTGTTTAAATTTTTTTTTTTTTTTTTTTTGGTGAGTTAATTTGGAGTTAACTGAAAAATCTTTATTTTATCTATCTTTAAGGCTTTGGGGGACCAGATACTATTTGTAAGTCGTCCCGATAAGAAGAAAATACTTTTCTTCAATGATAAGAGCTGTCAGTTTTCTGTGGATGAAGGTGAGCTTTTCAGTATTATACTTTAGTTTGCAAATATATTACAATTTTAGGGTGATAAAATTTATGTTTATAATACAATTATAATTTAAATCTTATAATATTGCTTTTTTAGCATTATCATGTCTTAGAACACAGCCAATAGCCCCTGTGTCTAACATATTTTTTCTTAGAATGCAATTTGAAATACATGATTTGAAAGATTTTAGGTTAATTATACTTACAATTGCAGTTTAGGATTTCTTATGTTTATAGCTCAGCTGTACCAAATGGATTTATTTCTTTATCTTTAGACTTTTACAAATGTAAGTTCATATCCTGATACAAAAGCTTGATACAGGATGGGAAAAAGAATAAACTTTTATTGGTGAATAGTATTCTCTTACCTTATAAATCTTTCAATTATCAAATTGAATAAGGAAGGAGGTGATGTTTTTCTTTCTGGAAATTGTGGAGTTGGATGCTAAGCTGTATATTGAATCTCTTACTAAGTATATGATACGTATGTTTGGACTTCAGTTTTAATTTTTTGTCAATAATTTGTCATTAGTTAAACAAGGGTTTAGTGATGAAAATTTATTATTGAAGTACTAATTGCCATTTTAGCAAATGTGGTATTTTACTGTAAATTTGTATTACTTTTGAAGTTATATAAAATGGCAGGGAAACAATTGAACATCAATTTAATTGATTTTGTGATTTGTGCAGTGACCTTAAGTTTTCCTTTTGTTATCTGGCTATAGATATTCAGGCTTATGGTTCTGGTAGATAGGGCTTTAGTTTCCCTGAACTTGTTTTAGGAAATTGTATTTTTGTGAAAATCCCAATTGAGTACCTTACATGTAATTGGTTCACAATAAATGTTAAATAAAATGTGCAGAATATTCCAGTTCTTTGATGTTGCTGTTTCTAATAAGCTCTTTTATATAGCAAAGCAAGTATTTAGTGAACTTATGCTATCCATTGTAGTGATAGGTGCCTATTGAACAAAGACTTCAGTACTGCCTGGCGATTTTTATATTGCTTTTAGTCTTCGTTACTTGCAATGTTGCCTTTAGGCTAATTTTTATATTTCCTGCTTTTAAAAACATTTAAGGCTGGGCATGGTGGCTCATGCCTCTAATTCTAGCACTTTCAGAGGCCAAGGCGGGAGGACTGCTTGAGGCCAGGAGTTCAAGACCAGCCTGGGCAAAAAAGGGAGACCCTATCTCTATAAAAAACTTAAAAATTAGCCAGGCTTGGTAGCACATGCCTATGGTCTCAGCTACTCACAAGGCTGAGACAAGAGTATAGCTTGAACTCAGGAGTTAGAGGTTACGGTGAGCTGATTGTGCCACTGCACTCCAGCCTGGGTGACAGAGTGAGACTCTGCCTTTAAAAAGAAAGTTAAAAACCATTTAAGATATTTCTGAGCTCAAAAAAAAAAAAAAAAAATCTAAGAAATAACCAATTCCTTTATTCTTAGGCATAATTAACTCATTTTGAAAAATATTTGCAGTACTTAAAAAAACCTATCACAAGTATTATAAGTTC
Organism: Macaca thibetana thibetana; assembly: GCF_024542745.1. Taxonomy (NCBI): domain Eukaryota; kingdom Metazoa; phylum Chordata; class Mammalia; order Primates; family Cercopithecidae; genus Macaca; species Macaca thibetana. Next base: position 112,906,977 of record NC_065585.1, read on the forward strand.
AAATAGAGAGTAAGATCCTGTACTAAAAGGCAGATGTGCCTTTCCCTTCTCTAGCTGCAGTCCCTTTCTTTTGTGGCAACTACTTAACTAGTTCTATTTTGGGTTCTTCAGTTTTTTTCCATTTGCTAATAATATGCTTATGCTATTGTTTCTTGATTTTTTTTTTCAACTTTGAACATTGTGTGACTTACTGTCATTTCTCTGTCTTATACCTATCTCTCTTCTCCCAATATAGTTGTATCACTAGTTAAGTTTTAGTTTCTCAGTCATTTACTTTGATGCCTTCAACAAACGTATTTAAATGTTCTCAGTGGGAATTTTAGTGTTAAGTCTGCCCTGCAGATGGCAGCATAGCATAGCATGTCTGTTGTGTAAGCAGATGTTCAACTTGAGGTGGGTGGTTGATAGGAAAGAGATTGCAGTAGCTCTGTAAGGGTGTACATGAAGCTCTAGAATTTCTTAGTAGTATTTCTTTGGGGTTATTTTAGGAGTACATTGTGTGTTTAGCAGTGGGAGGCCCATGTGTTCTTGTAATCTGAACACTGAGCTGTCACTTTCTGTCCCTTGTGTGCTCTTTCTGTGGATACCATTGTTTTAACTTTGCTTTTTCCTGTTTGTGTATCTTTTATCTATACTTCCTTAATATTACCCCTGTTTTCATTTGTCATTTTATATGGCCTTTGTTGGCCTAAACTCTTTTCTATTTCCTTATTGCATAGCTCATAAGGGCAAAATGAGAATTTTCACTTTTCCCCCCTAGAAAACAATAACAATATAGAAATATGTAGAGTAAAATAGTAATATTAAACTCCAGCATATGTGATGCAGAAATTAAACATGCATCACGGATATGTGACGCGTGTCCTGTGATAACATGTGCTTGGTAGTTAAATCTTACATAATCAGGAACGAGTTCTGTAAATAATTTGATGTTTGTTCTTTTAGTTTGCTTTCTCAGCATTACAGATATTCCATAATGATGTATGGCTGGTTAGTATTCCACTGTGTGTACCTGATTAATGGGTTTTAAAATCGTTAACAATGCTGAAGCAAATATCTTTATATATCTTACACATTGGCTATGTATTTTTTTATTTTAATGAAGTAGCCATAGAAATCAGGAAGATAATGCAGAAGTAAATTGAGAAAATATTTTTGCATCTTTTCAGATCTTTGTTGTTGCTAACTTATTTACTATATGGTGAAATGTACTGCTAAGTTTCTTAATATTTAACTATCCTTACACTCCTAGGATAACCTTTCTTTGGCTTTATGTATTTCTAGATTTTTTTTGTATTAATGTATTTGGACAGTTGTTTCAGTATGGTCACTTTGTGTGTGTGTGTGTGCTTTATCAGATTTTGATTATGGTTATTATGCTGGGTTCATAAAAAGAAAAGTCGTTTTTCTTCCTCTCCTCCCCATTCCTTATGAGAATAGTAGTTTCCTTAAAAATGTGCTAGTTGCTTTCTTGGCAACATTCTTAATGTTTTATTTGCTTATGTCCTTAAGTTTTCTATCTTTTGAGTCAATTTTGATAATTTGTGTTTTCTTACAAAATCATTCATTTTAAAATTTCAAATTTAATAGTGTGCAGTTTTTCAAAGTGTGGCCCTCGGACTTAATTTTCTCACTGTTATTTTCTCTCTTTATGGCGTGCTTTTTTATTTGTTCTTTCCTTATTCCTTTGTGAACTACTTATTTTATCTCTGTTGTTTGTTGTGTTTTCATTTTAACAGAAAATATAATCTGTCATCACCATCTACATACATACTTATTTTTTGACTACTTAATCTAAGCAGTGACGGAGGAAACATCAGAATCTCTCACAACTTTTATGTTTTTGTTTATTTTTCCTGTAGTTACTGCTTTTTATATTTTCATGCAGTTTTGAGTTTATAAATGTTCTTGACAGTCATAGTTTATTTAGGAATTGTGTTCAAAATCATTATAAAGTGTCCCCCTTGGTTGTATTTAACGTTCTTTTCCTTGATGTCCGGCTTTATCTCATCTGACTTTCATAACCTCTGGCTTTTTAAAAATTTGATATATTTTTGCCCATCTTTTACTTTCTTTCTGTATTTTTTTGTTGTTAAGTATTTCCTTTCTAGATAGCATATGACTGGCCTTAACTTTTGAATCAGCTGTCATTTTACATTTACTGTCTTTATTATATGTTGTAATCTCCCCATCATTTACTTGGAAATGGTATAATTTATTTTCATTCTCTTATTCTCTGTTGTCTTTTTATTCCCTTGTTGACAATTTCTGGGATTTTTGTTACAGTTTATTAATGTTTATTCGTGAGCCTGTTTATTCGAGAAATATTTAATGATCTCCTGCTAAGTGCCCTAGTCATTTTGCTAAATATAGGGGTAAGATAGACCAGTCCCTGTCTTTTTAAAGCTTCCATTCTGAAGGGGGACAATAATACAAAATTTGAAAATCCATTCTGAAGGGGGACAGTATACAAAATTTGAAAATATTGCAGATTGTATGAAATGCTAGGAAGAAAATAAATGAACTCTGTGGTAAGGTGGGGGTAGTGAAGTTCAGATACAACCTCTGAAAAAAGGTGAAGTGAGCCAAAACAGGAAAAATGAGGTGGAGCTAGCTTTGCCAGGGGTCAGAATAGTGTCCACATGTGGGACTGTAAGGCGAGTATCCAGGCAGAGGGAATAGAATAGCAAAGACAAAGACTGTAGGAAGGACTTTAGTTTTATTCCTACGGTGGTTTTTGTTTCACCCAGATTCAGTGACCACCTTTTTTTTTTTTTTGAGACCGAGTTTCGCTCTTGTTGCCCAGGCTGGAGTGCAGTGGTGCAATCACGGCTCACAACAACCTCCGCCTCCTGGATACAAGCGATTCTCGTGCCTCAGCCTCCCGAGTAGCTGGGATTACAGGCATGTGCCACCACGCCAGGCTAATTTTGTATTTTTAGTAGAGATGGGGTTTCTCCATGTTGGTCAGGCTGGCTTCAAACTCCCGATGTCAGGTAACCTGCTCTCCTTGGCCTCCCAAAGTCAGTGAACACTTTTTATAACAAATGATTTGTAACATCATCTTTGCTCTTGTGAAATTAAGTTCATAGATAATATAACCTACTGATACATATACTTTCTTAAAAAGTCAGTGTAATAACCCTAAGTGTAATGTAAAGAATAAATTAAAAATTTTTTTATGCTTTAAAGTATATTTTTTATGGTTTAAAAATTTATTTCAGCCAGTTGCGGTGGCCCATGACTGTAATCACAGCACTTTGTGGGGCCTGCCTTAGGCGATCACTTGAGATCAAGAGTTCGAGACCAGCCTGGTCAACATGGTGAAACCCCGTCTCTACTAAAAGTACAAACATTAGCCGGACATGCTGGCGTGTGTCTGTAATCCCAGCTACTCGGGAGGCTGAGACACAAAAATCACTTGAACCTGGGAGGTGGAGGTTGTAGTGAGCCTAGACTGTGCCGCTGCACTCTAGCCTGGACAAGAGAGCGAGGCTCTGTCTCAAAAAAAAAAAAAAAAAAAAAATTCAAAAATGTATAAATGCTCAGGCAGTTATCCTAGAATGTAAATGGAATGAAGTGAAACAGCTGTGTACCTTTCTATTGTAGAGTCACCATGAAGATGATAGCCACCGATGGGCTAATATAGTTATGATGTATTGGCAACTTAGATTTCATAACTGGTCTCTTCCTTAAGTGGTAAAGAATTCTTCATAAAGTGCTGAAAATACAAAGTACATTTCTTCTATGATTTATCAAGGTAAATAATGCTATATTCTCTGTACATTGTATATTCCTAGAAAAGCGTATTAAAAGATTGCCAAAAATACTTTGTTTATATATGTTAAATAGAATTGGGTTTGTAGGCTCAGCTTACTTTTACAAACTGGTATTTTTTACTGATCTGTGTCCCTCTGAAGAAGGATGGTGGGATTTAAGCAGGGCTTTCGACCTTGGCAGTGTTAACATTTGGGGTTGAGTAATTTTTTTTTTGGTGTGAGGAGTGGTCCTGTGCCTTATAGTACATTGATCAGCATTCTTGGCTTGTTTAGATACCAGTAGCTTAGCTTCCCTGCAGTGTGACAACCAAAACTATCTTTAGACATTATCAAGTGTCACCTGGAGAACAAACTTCCCCTTGTTGGGAACTTGGTTAAAGGTCCAGTTTACGTTGATAGAATAGAGGAAGATTGAGACCCACTGTCTTCAGATTCCTTTTTTCAGCTCCTGTCATTCTGCACACTCGGTGGTGGAAGGAAGATCACAGTGAATGAGGTTGCTGTCCTTGGCCTTCCAGGCTGAGCGGGTACAATGGCGTAGGAAGTGTAGTTCAGCTGTTTGCATTTTGTCATTTTGGTGTTCACACAGTGCGGTAGAGACACCAGAGGGAATAGCCACTTATAGGAACCTCGGGTAAGGTACCACCAGTCTTTTACTTGAAAGTGCCAGTATTACGTAAATCAGTAATAAAAAGCAAAACAAAACAAGTTTTTGTTAATGATACAAGGAATGTGTTTCCAGGGAAGACCCATTGAAAATGGACACGTTTTAACATTAGTCTCTCCCTCCTGCTCTTGTTATGCCTCAGAATGCTTTATGCTTTGTGTGAAGATTTTCATTTTGTTCCACTAGGTGGCAGCCTTAGCCATAGAGAGGGACTCTGAATGCGCACACTTCCAGGCACACTGAGGGTTCTGTCTGTAATAGAAGCACTTGTCCTAAAATGAGATTTAGCTCAAGGAGAGAGTTGATTGTGTAGTAATTTTTTAATCTAGTGTAGAAGTGAACACAGAGTAGTTGGACCTAGGCATGCATCTTATTTTTCAAAGGCATTTCTTTCCTTAAGTCAAGAGCTTATTTATTTAAAGGTGGTATAAATGTGGTGGGGAAGAGGCCGGTGCTGAGGAGTTAGATTGTAGGTTTTATCTTTTTTTAATTTATTTTTTTTTACTCTAAAAAAGATTTATTCACTCCATGTAAGTTTTATCTTAGCTCGGTCCCTTACTAGCCAAGGCAAGATACTTAACCTCTCTCTGAGATTCCTCATCTGTTAAATAGAAATAATAGTATTGTTACCTCATTGTCTTTGAGGATTAAATGAGTGAATATAAGTAAAAGTGCTTGGAACTTGGAACCAAATCTGGTAGAAAGTAAGAACATGGTAATGTTAACTATTATTAGTATCGGAAAAATGAAATAGTGCCCACGGTGCTAGAGTGGTTTTATAGTTTTGTATGTGTATTGTATGTATTTTGTATGTACAGCCCAGGCTGTAGTGCAATGGCACAATCTCGGCTTACTGCAACCTCTCCCTCCCAGGTTCAAGCGATTCTCCTGTCTCAGGCTGCCGAGTAGCTGGGATTAAAAGTATGCACCACCACGCCTGGCTAATTTTTCGTTGTTTTAGTAGAGATGGGGTTTCACCATGTTGGCCAGGCTAGTCTTGATATAGTCAAATAGCAAAGAAAGCCAGTTTAGAGTCTCAGGCCACATTTGTTCTGATTTTTTGCAGTTATGTTATGATTTTTGGTGTTTCTGTTGAGAATTCTAATGGACAATCTTTTTCCTCATTGCTGGTAACTTTTTTTCTTACTGGAAGCTTAAACCGTTTCACCTTTATCTTAAGAATTCAGGATTCTTACAGTAGCTACCACTTTTGAGTCTGCTCTGGGGTTCTCATGCTGTTTTAGATCATTATTTATTTATTTATTTTTTGAGACAGAGTCTTGCTTTGTCACCAGGCTGGAGTGCGGTGTTGGGATCTCAGCTCACTACAACCTCTGACCCCTGGGTTCAAGTGATTCTCCTAGCTCAGCCTCCCTAGTAGCTGGGACTGCAGGTGCCATGCCATCATGCCCAGCTAATTGTTGTATTTTAGTAGAGATGGGGTTTCACCATGTTGTCCAGGATCGTCTCAATCTCTTGACCTTGTAATCTGCCCACCACGACCTCCCGAAGTACTGGGATTATAGGCGTGAGCCACCGTGCCCTGCCTGATAGTTATTTTTTAAATGGCTATATGGTATTCTATTTCGTTGATGTACTCTAAAACAATTTTTTCTGGCCCATTCCCAGGCATCCAGACTCCACAGATGGAAAGTGGTTTTTTTGTGTTTGTTTTTTTGTTTTTTTTTTGGTGAGACGAAGTCTCACTCTGTTGCCCAGGCTGTAGTGCAATGACACAATCTCGGCTTACTGCAACCTCTGCCTCCCAGGTTCAAGCGATTCTCCTGTCTCAGACTGCCGAGTAGCTGGGATTAAAAGTATGCACCACCACGCCTGGCTAATTTTTTGTAGTTTTAGTAGAGACAGGGTTTCACCATATTAGCCAGGCTAGTCTTGAACTCCTAACCTCAAGTGATCCACCTGCCTCGGCCGCCCAAAGTGCTGGGATAACAGGTGTGAGCCGTTGTGCCCAGCCAGTTATTTATTTTTTTTGGTTTTATTTTTTGCTCTATGCTGTTATAAATGCTGTGTGTACATATTCTTGAGGTTGAATTGCTGGATCAAAATATAGACATATTTTAAAAAATACTAATGCCTTACCAAATGTCTGTTGTAAAATTGGGTCAATTTATACCTCCACAATAGTGAATGAGAAGGAATCCATTTCTTCGTGTCCTCACAAATACTGATTGGGTGTTTTTAGTTGACTTTGCCAACCTCATAGAACATGAACAGTATCTTGTTTTTTATTTTATTAATTTTTATAAATAGAGACAGGGTCTCGCTATGTTGCCCAGACTGGTCTTGAACTCCTGGGCCAAACGATCCTCCTACCTTGGCCTCCCAAAGTGCAGGGATTACTGGCATGAGCCACCATGCCCAGCCAAAGACTGTCTTGTTTTAAAAATTCATTTTATTTCAGTCATTTTATAAAATTAAAGCCAGGTTATTTCTCTTTGTCAGCTGAACATTTTGTCTCCACACGTGTTAAAAAGTAATTAAATTTGAAATTCTGTGAGATTGTACCTCTAAAATACCCCTGTGTTCCAGTATTCATCTTAAGTATTTATGCAGCTGTAATACTTTTACATAGATGTCATATTTAAATGATTTACATAATAGATGTCATATATTTACATTTACATAGTAGATGTCATATTTAAATATTGCAACAGCATTGAGCTAACGAAAGGCAGGGATTAAGTATAAATGTTTTATTGAAAAAAATTGAAGAGTTTTTATTCAGGGTTTTTCTCTGAAAATAGCTCAAATGACTTTAAACAAAAGGAAATAGTTAAGTCAAAAAATTTTAAGTGTACTTTCAGTTCCATTCTGCCATGAAAATTTATAGTGTTGTGTATTCTTTTTGTATATTAATATACAGATCAGCTTTCTAGGCCATTGCTGCTACTATTTAAGTAGGTAATATTACCTCTGCGATTGTGTCATAAGAGGCCTGCAATATGTAAGCTTCTGTGCATATCAGGTAGAAAGGCAAAGTAATTTCAGTCTTCAAGGAACTGAAATTTTGCAGTGGTAGAAAGTGTATTGAATGAAATTAACTGAGTAAAAGGTATGTTTTTCATATGGACTTTTTTTCCCATTTTGCTTTTATTGTTATACAGAGAGAAGTACACAGTTGGCTTATTAGATATGTCATACCTATTCTAAAGAAATGAATACAGTTTTCACATGTTGATAAATTAGAATTTAACAAATTGATGATCAGAATACCAGAACTGTTCTTTGGTATGATATAGTTTCTTCAACAGCTATAATAATAAATTTGACATGTAAAATTCTGACTATTCCATACATTTTAAAACAGTAATTTTGCATGCTTTATTGGGATTACAGAGGTATTTTTATTGCTGAGTTGGAAGTTTGACCTGAAATTATTTTCTTTCATATATGCCTGTAGTGGGCAAAGCTGGGCATATTCATTACATAGCCTTTAAAGTTTGGCTAAAAAGCAGATAGTTGGGGACTTCTAGCTTTTACTTAGAATGGAGAAAGCTAGAGAGCATCGTTCCTACCCTTACAGCAACAACAAACCCCAGAAATTTGGATGTTGATATATTCTTGAATTCATCAGTGAGCTGAGGTTGCAGGTTAACCACCCAACCCAAACTGTAAGGAGAGACAGGCACCCCCATGAGCACTTGTTTACCTGAGACAGACAAAGTGAACAGCCTGTAGGAGAATTCGGTTAAAATTTAATGAACTTAGTGTGGACCAGCAAGGAAACAGAGATCGCCTGGGGGGCTGCAGACACAGGGAAATTTGTATCCACTCACAGGCTCTTCTCCACAGATTTCATTGGATGCTTACCAAAAAGATTGAGGCTAGGGTGTGGGTACTGAGAAAGTGTCCGTTACTCTTCCCCCGGAGGAGGGGACAGCAGATCCTTTTGGAAAGGCATGAAGTTCTCAGTCCTCCTTCCCTTCTTTGCTCTTATGAGATAAGAGCCTTAAGCCACTGTGGAAAGAGAACAGAAAAAAAGTCTTTCGTCCTTGGCGAGGGACAGGAATATGTGCTAGCCCCAGAACTTTAGTGGAGGAGAAAGGGCAGGAGCACTGAGAAGGCCACACCCCAGCCACCAAGGAAAACAGTGTTTGCCCAAGACCAAGGCTTAATCCTAACATCAGAGAATCTTCCCACCCATACGAGGCTAACAGCTGTGGACTGACAGGTGACACTGGAGATCTGTGAGAGGCGCAGGAACATGGAGGCAGGCCAGCTCAGATACAGTGTAAAATGAAGACCAAAAAAGCTGAAGGTCAAACAGACTCTGAGGAAAATATCCTCTGGCAAACCAGCCACTACCCTACGCAGTTCGAAGCTGGTGGTACGTTGTGGGTAACCATGGCAGCAACAAATTCCAAACCACGTTCCTGTCCTGACAATAGATTGACTCAACCTCCACACACTAAAGATCTGGCAGAAGGAAAGGCGGGCCCATTTCCCAGGCATAAAAACTATTTACCTCAGTCTCAGCTGTCTTACAGAGGATATCCTGCTTTCAAAAAAGTTTTTGAGGCATAAAAAGAAGGAAGGAAGAACAACACACTATTGAGACAGGACATTTTTAAGACCAAATTCTTTGCAGCTATCAGACATGGAATCGAAAATAACTGTTTAGTATGTTAAGATCTTTAGTAGAAAAGGCAGGCAACTTGCGTGGTCAGGTAGGATATTTCAGCAGAGAGATAGACACTGTAAGAAAATAAAATAAATGCTAAAAATGAAAATGACAATAACATAGGTGAAAAATGTCTTCAGCAAGCTCATTATTAAACTTGGCGTAGCCAAAGGAGTCTGTGAACTTGAATACAGCTGAAGTGTGAAAAAAATAGGGCAGATCACCCGTGAGCTCTGAGACAGTATCAAGTGGTCTGAATTTGTAGTTAAAAGTCTGAGAAGGAAAAGAAAGAAAACGGGGCAGAAGAAATACTTGAAGATGTGATGACCAAGAATTTTCTAAAATTAATGATGGATACCAAAGATCTGTGAAGCTGAGAGAACACAAACAAGATCATCCCCCAAACCAGGCAAATGACAGAAAAACACCAAGGCATGTCATATTCAGACTGCAGAATATGAAAGTTAGAAAATACTGAAGGCAGTCAGAGGAAAGAGACTAATTCCAGAAGAAAAAAAGAATGCAGGATTCTTATTAGAACCCATGCAGACCAAAGGATAATGCAGCACATCTTTAGAGGGCCAAAAGGGAGAAAATCCTTAGAACCCAGAGTTCCATACACAGCAAAAATCATCTCTCCTCTCCTCTCCTCTCCTCTCCCCTCCCCCCTCCCCTCCCCTCCCCTCCCCTCCCCTCCCCTCCCCTCCCCTCCCCTCTCCTCCCTCTCTCTCTCTCTCTTCTTTTTTTTTTTTTTTTTTTTTTGGACACAGTCTCACTCTGTGGCCCAGGCTGGAGTGCAGTGGTGCAGTCTTGGCTCTCTACAACCTCTGCCTCCAGGGCTCAATTGATCAATTTTTTGTGTTTTTAGTAGAGATTGGGTTTCACCATGTTGCCAAGTCTGGTTTTGAACTCTTGGGCTCAAGCGATCTGCCCTCCTCAGCCTCCCAAAGTGTTAGGATTACAGGTGTGAGCAACTGCATCTGGCAAAAATAATCTTTCAAAAATGTAGAAGAAATACTCTCTCAGAGAAAGAGAAATGGAGAGAATTCATTGCCATCAGACCTGCACTACTGGAAATATTAAAGGAAGCTGTTCAGGAAGAAGGGGTATGACATTAGACATTTGGATCTATACAAATAAATTTCTTGGAGATAGAGTTTTTATTATTTAAAAATGTTTTTCTAATTTCTCTGAAAGATGACCATAAATCAAAAATATTAACAATATATTTTGTGTTTAGGGCATGTTATGTGAAATAAAATTTATGACACATTAGCTCAAAGGTCAGAAGTGATCAATAATTGGGAGTATATTGTTCTAATGTCTTTACACGACATATGAAATGCAGTGTCTTACGCTACGCTAGGCTCTGATTATGTATGTTGTAGACCTAGGTCAACCACTAAAATCATTTTTTGAGAAAAGTATAATAAGCCAATAGCAGAGATAAAATGGAATCATACACATATATCCAGCTAACCTAAATGAACACAGAGACAGAAGGAAAACACGAGGAGTAAATGGAACAAATAGAAACAGTGGTGAAGATGATAGCCTTTATTCCAACTACTTTCATCATTGTGTTAAATGTAAATGGTTTAAATACACTGATGGAGACAGATTTTCAGCTTGGGTGCAAAAGCAAGACTCTAGAATATACTTTTTTTTTGAGATGGAGTTTTGCTCTTGTTGCCCAGACTGGAATGCAATGTCGTTATCTCGGCTCACCGCAACCTCTGCCTACTGGGTTCAAGTGATTCTCCTGCCTCACCTCCCGAGTAGCTGGGATTACAGGCATACGCCACCATGCCCGGCTAATTTAGTATTTTTAGTAGAGACAGGGTTTCTCCATGTTGGTCAGGCTGGTCTCGAACTTCCGACCTCAGGTGATCTGCCCACCTCGGCCTCCCAAAGTGCTGGGGTTACAAGCATGAGCCACCATGCCTGGAGACTTTTTTTTTTATTTTAGATCAATTCCTGCAGCTGTCTGGTATATACTATCTATAAGAAACCCACTTTAGGCTGGGCGTGGTGGCTCATGCCTGTAATCCCAGCACTTTGGGAGACCGAGGCAGGCGGATCACCAGGTCAGGAGTTCGAGACGAGCCTGACCAACATGGTGAAACCTCATCTGTACTAAAAATACCAAAATTAGCCGGGTGTGGTGGCCCGTGCCTGTAATCCCAGCTACTCAGGAGGCTGAGGCAGTAGAATCACTTGAACTGGGGAGGCGGAGTTTGCAGTGAGCTGAGATCGCGCCATTGCCCTCCAGCCTGGGCAACAGAGGGAGACTCTGTCAAAAAAAAAAAAAAAAAAAAAAAAAAAAAGAAAGAAAAGAGAAGAAACTCACTTTAAATATAGATAGTTTAGGGGCGGGGCATGGTGGCTCATGCCTGCAATCCCAGCATTTTGGGAGGCCGAGGTGGGCAGATCACCTGAGGTCAGGAATTTGAGACCAGCCTAGCCAACATGGTGAAACCCTCATCTCTACTACAAATACAAAAATCAGCTGAGTGTGGTGGCATGCGCCTGTAATCCCAGCTACTTGGGGGACTGAGGCAGGAGAATCTCTTGATCCCAAGAGGCGGAGGCTGCAGTGAGCTAAGATTGCGCCTCTGCACTCCAGCCTGGGTGGCAGAGCAAGACTCCATCTCAAAAGAAAAGTAAATAAATAAATAAATAAATATAGATAGGTTAAAAGTAAAAGCATGTAAAATGATATACTTTGCAAACACTATCGGGAAAGCTAGGATGGCTATATTAATATCAGACAGAGTAGACTTCAGAGCCAGGAAAATTACCAAGGATAAAGAAGGACATGGGCCAGGCATGGTGGCTCATACCTGTAATCCCAGCACTTTGGGAAACTGAGGCAGGAGGATCACTTGAGGCCAGCCTAGGCAACATGACGAAACCTCGTCTCTACAAAAAATACAAAACAGCCTGATGTGGTGGTGTGCACCTGTAGTCTCTGCTACTCAGGAAGCTGAGCTGGGAGGATCACCTGAACCGAGGAGTTGGAGGTTGCAGTGAGCCATGATTGTGCCACTGCACCAGTTTGGGTGTTGGAGCCACACCCTGTCTCAAAAAAAAAAAGATAAAAAAAAAGAAAAAGGACATTCCATAATGGTAAAGGTATCAATTCTCCAAGAGTACGTAATAGTCCTAAATACCTATGTATCTAACAACAGGCCTTCTAAATACATGAATTAAAAATTGATAAAACTAAAAGGAGAAATAGATACATCCACAGTTAGACTCTACAGCATTCCTGTCTCAGTAGTTGATTGAACAAGTAGTTAGAAAATTAGGACATAGAAGTACGGAGGAGCACCATCAACTAATTTGACCTAATTGGGATTTCTAGAGCAGTGTGTCCCACAGCAGCAGAATACCGTACATGTATTTTCCTTTTGTTCTTTTTTGAGGCAGCGTTTCGCTTTCGTTGCCCAGGCTGAAGTGCAATGGCGTGATCTCAGCTTGTTGCAACCACCACCTCCCAGGTTCAAGTGATTCTCCTGCCTCAGCCTCCTGAGTAGCTGGGATTACAGGCATGCACCACCATATCTGGCTAATTTTTGTATTTTTAGTAGAGATGGGGTTTTACCATGTTGGTCAGGCTGGTCTTGAACTCCTGGCCTCAAGTTATCCACCTGCCTCAGCCTCCCAAAATACTGGGATTACGTGCATGAGCCACTGTTCCTGGCCTTGTGCTTATATTTTCAAGTGCACCTGGAATGTTCACCAAGATAGCTGGTATTCTAGCCCACAAAACAAACTTTAATTGTATTTGAAAGAATTGAAAGTACCATTGGCCCTCCATGTCTTTTGGTTCTACATCTGCGGATTCAACCAACTATAGACTGAACATATTTGGTAAAAAATTGTGTCTGTACTAAACACATACAGACGTTTTCCTTGTCATTATTCCCTAAACAATACAGTATAACTATTTACATGGTGTTTAAATTGTATCAGGCATTATAAGTAATCTAGAGATGATTTAAAGTACATGGGAGGATAGGCATAGGTTATATGTAGATACTGTACCATTTGATATCAGAGACTTGAGCATCTGTAGATTTTGGTATCTGTTAGGAGTCCTGGAACCAATCCCCCATGGATACCAAAGGCTAACTATACATGAATGATTTGTGTGGGCCATAATGGAATTAGGCTAGAAATCAATAACAGAGCTAGCTATATTTGGAAACTGTCCATTTGGAAATTAAATAATTTCATTTATGTATTTTTTGAGACAAGAGTCTCACTGTATAGCCTGGAGTGCAGTGGCATGATCACAGCTCACTGCAGCCTTGTCCTCCCTGGGCACAGGCGATCCTCCTACCTCAGCCTCCCAAGTAGCTGGGACTACAGGTGTGTGTCACCATGCCTGGCTAATGTTTGTATTTTTTTGTAGAGATGGAGTGTTGCAATGTTGCCCAATCTCGTCTCGAACTCCTAGGCTCAAGTGATCTGCCTACCTTGGCTTCCCAGAGCGCTAGGATTACAGATGTGAGCCACCACACCCAGCCTGAAATTAAATACCTTTAAGTAACATATGGTTCAAGGAGGAAATCACAGGGAAGTAAAAATGTTGTTGCATTAAATGAAAGTGAAAGCACAGTGTATCAAAATTCATGGGATGCAGCTATAGCAGTGCTTATAGGGAAATAAAGAGCATTAAGTGCTTTTAGTTAAAAAAAAAAGTGTATGGCCATACACAGTTCATGTATCAGTTGATGGATATTTGGGTTTTTCCACTTTTCGGCTGTTACGAATAATACTGCTATGAACATACCTATACAAGATTTTGTGTGGACATGTGTTTTCATTTCTGTTAGGTATATACCTAGGAGTGGAATTGCTACATTATGTGGTAATTCTATGATTAACTTTTTGAGAGATTGTCATACTATTTTGCAAAGCAGCTACATTAATTTACATTCTCACCAGCAATGTAGGAAGGTTCTGCTTTCCCCACACCTTTGCCAACACTGATTTTAGCCATCCTAGTGGATGTGAAATGTTACTGTGATTTTGATTTGCATTTCCCTAATGACTAATGATGTCAAACATCTTTTTGTGTGCTGATTGGCCATTTATATATTTTATTTTTATTTGTTTATTTATTTATTTATTTATTTTGCTGTAGAAACAGGGTCTCACTCTGTTTCCTGGGCTTGAGTGCAGTGATGCGATCATAACTCATTGCAGCCTCAAACTCTTAGGCTCATGCAGTCCTCCCTTCTCAGCCTCCTGAGTAGTTAGGGCAACAGGTGTGTGCCACGGTACCTGACTATAATTTTTAAATTTTTTGTAGAGACAGGGTCTTACTATGTTGCCCAGGCTGACCTTGAACTCCTGGCCTTAAGTAATCCTGCCGTGGCCTCTCAAAGTGCTGGAATTATAGGTGTGAACCACCACACCTGGTCCATCTGTATATTTCCTTTGGCAAAATGTTTGTTGAAATCCTTTGTCCATTTAAAAAATTGTTTTGTGCTTTTATTACAGAGCTGTAAGAATTCTTTATTCTGGATACAAGGCCATTGTGAGATACATGCTTTACAGATATTTTCTTCCATTCTGTGGGTTGTCTTTTCACTTTCTTGATGGTGTCTTATGAGGTATAAAAGTTTTTAATTTTGGGCCAGGCACAGTGGCTCACACCTGTAATCCAAGCACTTCGAGAGGCCAAGGCGGGCGGATCATCCGAGGTTAGGAGTTCGAGACCAGCCTGGCCAACATGGCAAAACCGTGTCTCTACTAAAAATACAAAAATTAGCTGGATATGATGGTCCCCATCTGTAATCCCAGCTGCTCGGGAGGCTGAGGCAGGAGGATCACTTGAACCTGGGAGGGTGAGGTTGTGAGCTGAGATTGCGCCATTGCACTCCAGCCTGGGTGACAATGCAACTCTGTCTCAAAAAGAAAAAAAAAGTTTTTAATTTTGATCAAATCCTTTATCTTTTTTCTTTTGCTGCTTGTGCTTTTGGTGTCATGTCTAAACCATTGCCTAATCCAAGGTCATGAAGGTTTACTTCTGTTTTTTCCTCTAGGAGTTTTGTTTATGATGTGAGACATGGGTCCAGTGTCCTCCTTTAGAAAGCTAAATAGTAGGTGTAGATCTCTACATTGTACTATATACTACTGTATGAGCCAGCCATCCCACTCTTGGGTGTTAACCCAAATTCATGTAAAATTCATGAGTATTTATACTGGCTTTCTTCATAACCACCAACAATTGGAAACAACTCATGTCTTTAACTGTCCCTTAATTTCCCCTTAACTGTGGCACATACTTACAATGGAATACAACTCAGCAATGAAAAGGAACAAAAGACTGACATTCCAACAACGTGGATGAATCTCAGAGGCATCATGCCTAGTGAGGGAAGCCAGATTCCAAAGGGACATGCTGTGTGATTTTATTTATACGTTTATGACATTCCTGGGAAACAGAACCATAGAAACAGATCAAGGGCTGCCCGTGGAGAGAGAGAGTGACTGCAGAGGAGAATAGGGTGGTTTGCGGTTGCTGAACTGTCTGTATCATTATTGTGGTGTTAGCATGACCATATGCTTGTCAAAACTTCCGGAATTGTACACTAAAATGTGCAGGATTTTAATTTTCATAAATTATACATTAGTAAAATAAAAGGACAATTTAAAGTAGTTGTTCAAAAGAATATGGTGTTTCTCCCATTGTAAAGCTGTTTTCAAGGTAAAGAGTTACCCCATGGCTTCTCCCCTTCTTGTTTTGGTGTCTGGTGTTTATCCCAAGTAAAAAGTGCAATTGCTCAGTGTAGATTTTAGCAGGATCACCAAGAACAGCAAGTGCTGCCAAGTTCTTCTCATCTTCTCTAGCCACAGTTAGCTCTCGGCATGATTCTGTCCAGCCTCTGCTGCACGTATTTGGGCAGACGATGCCTGTTCTTTACATATGTCCAGATAGCAGGTCATACTGTGGTAGTGACAGAATTCTCAAGAAATTCTTGTTGAAATGTTGAGGATGAAGTGGCACTTGTCTTATGTAATCCTGCCTGCTTAAGTTATACTTAAAATTTATTTTTTATTTTTAAGACAGGATCTTGCTCTGTTGCTCAGGCTGGAGTGCAGTGGCACAGTCATAGCTCACTGCAGCCTTGAACTCCCCTGGACTCAAGCCATCCTCCCACCTCAGTCTCTTGATTAGCTGGGACTACAGGCATATACCTCCATGTCTGGCCAATTTATTATTTAATTTTTTTTTTTGTAGAGATGGAGGTCCCGCTTTTGCCCAGACTGGTCTTGAACTCCTGGCTTCAAGTGATCCTCCCACCTTGGCCTCCCAAAGTACTGGGATTACAGGTGTGAGTCATTGCACCGGGCCAATACTTTTTTGTTTTTTTGAGCTGGAGTCTTGCTCTGTCACCCAGGCTGGAGTGCAGTGGTGCAATCTGGGCTCACTGCAACCTCTGCCTCCTGGATTCAAGCAATTCTCCTGTCTCAGCCTCGTAAGTAGCTGTGATTACAGGTGCGCACCACCACACCTGGCTAAATTTTTGCATTGTTAGTGGAGACGAGGTTTCATCATATTGGTCAGGCTGGTCTCAAACTCCTGACCTCGTGATCTGCCTGCCTCAGCCTCCAAAAGTTCTGGGATTACAGGCATGAGCCACTGTGCCTGGCCAGGCCAGTACTTTTTTAAAAAGAAAAATTTCAAGCAGTGTGTATTAGTTTCCTGTTGTTGCTATAAGATGTTACCACAAACTTTGCAGCTTAAAACAACACAAATGTAGTATCTTACTGTTCTGGAGCTCAGAAGTCTTAAATGGGTAAAGAGGGCTGCACCTGCTGGATACTCGTGGGGAAATTCATTTCCTTGCCTTTTCAGCTTCCAGAGGCTGCTGAGATTTCTTGGCTCATGTCCCAGCATCACTCTGATCTCTGCTTCTGCCTTGACTCAGGCTCTCCTGCCTGCCTCTTACCTTTATAAGGAGCCTTGTGATTACATTGGGTCTGCTCAAATAATCCAGAATAACCTGCCTCTCAAGATTCTTTTTTTCTTTGGACCAACACCTTCTCATTCCCCTTCTCCTAGCCTCTAGTAGCCATCATTCTACTCTCTGCTTCTGTTGAGTTCTGATTGTTTTAGATTCCATGTAGAGGTGAAAACATGCGGTTTTTGTCATTTGGTGCCTGGCTTATTTCATTTAACAATGTTCTCCAGGTTTATTCATGTTGTTGCAAATGACAGAATTTCTTTCTTTTTTAAGGCTAATAGTATTCCATTGTGTGTGTATATATTATATTTTTGTTATCCGTTCATCTGTTGATAGACACTTAGATTGAGTCTTTATCTTGACTGTTGTAAATAATGGTGCAGTGAACATGGGAGTGCATGCATCTCCTCAACGTACTAAGTTCAAGTCCTTAGAATAAATACCCAGAAGTGGGATTGCTGGATCAAATGAGAATCCAGTTTTTAGTTTTTTGGGGGGACTCCATACAGTTTTCCATAATGGCTACACCAATTTACATCTCCACCAACAGTGTACAGGTGTCCCCTTTGCCACATCCTCATCAGTGCATTTTATCTTTCGTCTTTTTGATGATAACCATTCTCACAGGTGCGAAGTGATGGCTCATTGTACTTCTCTTTCTCCGTTTTCCTTTAAGTCTCTGCCCCAATTGGAAATCATTGTGGTTTTGATTTGCATTTCCCTAATGATTAGTGATGAGGAGCCATATATCTGTTGGTCATTTGTATTTTTTTTTTTTTTTTTTGAGATGGAGTCTTGCTCTGTTGCCCAGGCTGGAGTGCAGTGGCGCAATCTCGGCTGACTGCAACCTCCATATCTTGGGTTCAAGTGATTCTCCTGCCTCAGCCTCCCGAGTAGCTGGAATTACAGGTGCCTGCCACCATGCCCGGCTGAGTTTGTATTTTTAGTAGAGATGGGGTTTCACCATGTTGGCCAGACTGCTCTAGAACCCCTGACCTCGGATGATCCTAACACCTTGGCCTCCCAAAGTGCTGGGATTATAGGCATGAGTCACCGTGCCTGGCCTCATTTGTGTATCTTCTTTTGAGAAATGTCTGAATATTTCTGACATTTCAGGATTTCTGAATATTTCTGAACTTTCAGACAATATTCAGGTCTTTTGCCAATTGTTTAAATCAGGTTTTTTTTTTTTGTTTTTTTTTTTGCTATTATTTTGAGTTCCATATATATGGGAAAAAAATATATATATATACACATATATCTTTCTTTTTTGGAGGCAGCATCTCATTTTGTCACCCAGATTGTAATTCAGTGGCACAATCGCGGATAGCTGCAGCCTCCACCTCCCAGGCTCAAGTGATCCTCTCAGCCTTCTGAGTAGCTGGGACTACAGATGTGCACCGCCAAGCTTGGCTAATCTTAAAACATTTTTTTGTACAGACGAGGTCTCACTATATTGCCCAGGCTGGTATCGAACTCCTAGACTCAAGCAATCTTCCTGTCTCAGCCTCCCAAAGTGCTGGGATTATAGGCATTAGCTGTGGCACCTGCCCTGTATTTTGTATATTAACCCCATATTAGATGTGTTGCTTGCAAATATATTCTTCCAACCTGTAGGTTGTCTCTTCACTCTGTTTACTTTGCCATGCTGAAGCTTTTTGATTTGTTGTAATCCCAGTTGTTTATGTTTGCTTTTGTTGCTTGAACTTTTGGGGTCAAATCCAAAAAATGATTGCCCTAACCAGTGTTGTATTGTATTCCCTCTGTTTTCTTGTAGTATTTTCACAGGTTCAGATCTTATGTTTAAGTCTTTAATCCATTTTGAGTTGATTTTTCTATATGGTGTGAGACAGTGGTCTCATTTCATTCTCCTGACACCCTTTATTGAAGAGACTGTCCTTTTCCCATTGTATGTTCTTGGCACCTTTGTCAAAGATCAACTGATTGTAAATGCATGGGTTCATTTCTGGGCTTTTGTTTATGCCAGTCCCATGCTCTTTTGATTACTGTAGCATTATAATATGGTTTGAAGTAGTGTGGTACCTCTAATTTTATTTGTTTTGCTCAAGATTGCCTTGGCTAATCAGTTGTTTTGTGTGTGTTTCCATTAGACGTTTAGAATTATTTTTTCTATTTATGTGAAAAATGACATTGGAATTTTTAAAGGGATTGAATTGAATCTGTGGATCGCTTTGGATAGTATGGACATTTTAACAGTATTATTAATTCATCCAATTCAGAATCCAAATCTTGAGATCTCCTCATCTCAAGATTCTTAGTCACCAAAGTCTTTTTTACCATATATGGTAATGTATTCACGAGTACTGGGGATTAAGATGTGGACATCTTGGGTGGGGGTGCATTTTTCTTTGTAGCACACAAGAGAAATTATTTTGATAGTTTTTCAAATGTAAGATCACTAGAAGGTGAGGTAAATCGAGAAATGTCCTATTTTCTGGAACTGCAAAGTGGATATATAATGACACTTTTGAGGATAAAAAGTCATGTTAATAACACGTGTTGTTAAAGGAAAAGGGAGGAAGGCATGGAGTGTTGCTGGTTGAGATTCTGCATTTGGTTTTGTTGTTGTTTTAGAGACAGGGTCTGTCTTTGTCTCCCAGGCTGGAGTGCAGTGGCACAATTGTAGCTCACAATGTGGAACTTCTGGGTTCAAGCTCTCTTCCCACCTCATTCTCCTGAGTAGCTGGGACTACAGGCGAGCACCACCATGCCCGGCTCATTTTTTTAATTTTTGAGATGAGATCTCGATGTATTGCCCAGGCTGGCCTTAAGCTTCTGGGCTCAAGCAATTTTCCCACCTCCATCTCCCTAAGCTCTGGAATTACACGCATGAGCCACGGGGCCTGGCCTACCTTGTTTTTTAAATGGCAAAGATGTACCTTAATGCTAACACTAGAACACCACAGCCTAATGTGGGGCTGAGAAAAAGTGGCAAGTGCGTGAATTATTAGTAAATATGATCCTCCTTATTTTTAGGTTATTTATGTGAAATTTTACACTAGCAATACACAAATATTTCTGCATATTGTTAATAAAACCTTTGTCAAGTCTGTAGAGCAAAAAATTGAAAATTCTCTAAGTAAACTATATTCTTTTCTCTGGGGATACCTATTGGTGTGTATTTTCCACATCTTCACGATGTATTTAATATGTATGTGTTTTTGCTTTTTAAGAAATTTGTAGAATTTTTGTTTCTTCTACTTTACATAAGTGAGATCACTTTGTGTCTAGTAGCCAATCCTCTTTTTAAATGTTTTATATTGCCTTTATTAAAGACACCAGCACCCAGAAAATGAGGATGGGTGTTAGATGTTGATGATAACAGTAATAGGTGTAGATAATGTTGTTTCATTTGCAGGCATTATTCTCAGTGCTTTAACTCCTCTAATCCTCACTATTCTATGAGGCAGGTATTATTATTGTTACTATCAATATTATTATTTTTGAGATGGAGTTTTGCTCTTGTTGCCCAGGCTGGAGTGCAGTGGTGCGATCTCAGCTCACCGCAACCTCTGCCTCCCGGACTCAAGCGATTCTCCTTCCTCAGCCTCCCGAGTAGCTGGGACTATAGGCATGTGCCACCACACCTGGCTGATTTTGTATTTTTAGTAGAGATGGGGTTTCTCCGTGTTGGTCAGGCTGGTCTCGAACTCCCGACCTCAGGTGATCCACCTGTCTTGGCCTCCCAAAGTGCTGGGATTACAGGCGTGAGCCACCGTGCTCAGTGAGGCAGGTATTACTATTATCTTCACTTTATAGATGAAGAAATGGAGGCAGAAAAATTAAGTTACTTGTGCCACTTTGTGCAGGAAATGGGGTAACTGAGGTCACCGCCAGGCCGTCTGGCTGTGAGGCCTGGACCACACTGTTGTGCCACTTTTGCATTTACAGGAAAGGGCTAAGCACAGGCAGAATGTGAGTGCGTTATTTGGGAATTTTAAGCAAAGCCTCATTGGTAAGTTGGCTCATTTTCTTCCCTTCTGTGGCAGTTACACAATTTTTTATTCTTAACTCGTGGGACAAGGAAGGGTCTTTTGAAATGAAAGGATCAAATCTGAACTTTTAAATTCTAGTCTGTTTTCTCCTCTTTTCTGCTAAGAGAGTAGATTTCTAAATCAGTTCTGATTTTATTTACCCTTACAGTTTAGAGGGTACCTGACTTTCATGATACTTGGCTGTCTTCTGCCGTAATGAAGTGTCTGCCTTTAAATTTGATGTCCCTTGATCATTTTGTTTTCAAAAAAGAGATTGCTATTTTTTTAAAACCCAAAATACGTAGATCTTGGTTTTTAAATACCATTCTATAATAAAATGAGTCAGGAATCCTTGAAGAAATGATTGATTCCAAATGAGGGGAAATACAAGATGAGCCTGGAACATCTTTTAGTACCAGAAAGTGAGAGAAAGAAGAAAAACTGAAAAAAAAAAAAAAAAAAAAAAAAAAAAAAGGAAACAAGTCAGGGACATAGGAACCAACATGAAGGAAATCTTAAGTGATTAGAGCTGGGATGTTTGAACCACAAAATAAATACTGATTGTCATGGATTATCTGTGTAATAAATATGTAGATATAAATCTATACAGTAATATCCACGAGTCTCTGCTAAATTAAATAATTGAAAAACAAGCTGGAGGTTGGGCACAGTGGCTCAGGCTTATAATCCCAGCACTTTGGGAGACTAAGGCAGGTGGATCTCTTGAGTCTAGATGTTTGAGACCAACCTGGGCAGCATGATGAAACCCTGTCTCTATTAAAAATACAAAAGTTAGCCAGGCGTGGTGGCACACGCCTGTAGTCCCAGCCACTTGGGAGGCTGAGGGACGAGGATTGCTTGAGCCCAGGAAGTTGAGGCTTCAGTGAGCCGAGATTGTGCCACTGCACTCCAGCCTAGGTGACAAAGTGAGACCCTGCCTCAACAAACAAACAGTGAACTGAAGAAAGAGCAGCTCTTTGGTTTTTTGTTTGTTTGTTTGTTTGTGAGATGGAGTCACTTGTTACCCAGGCTGGAGTACAGTGGCACGATATCAGCCCACTGCAACCTCTGCCTTGCAGATTCCAGTGATTCTCCTGCCTCAGCCTCCTGAGTAGCTGGGATTACAGGCACTCACCACCACGTCCAGCTAATTTTTGTATTTTTAGTAGATATGCGGTTTCGCCGTGTTGGCCAGGCTGGTCTTGAACTCCTGACCTTGAATGATCCACCCTCCTTGGCCTTTCAAAGTGCACGATTACAGGCATGAGCCACCGTGCCCGACCTATTATAGTAGAATTCTACTTAGTATATATGGAAGGAATGTTGGAAATAATTTGCCAGTAGGTACTTAGAAGTAATCATTTTTGTAGGTAAGCACTACCAATGGATGCTATGATAAAATTAGTGATAATATGAGAAACAGGGTATTTGTATAGTCTGAAAATCTCTCTCCAATTAATTATTAACTACAGAGGAAAAACTGATAGCTTCATGACAGAGAAACGTGAGAGATAACACCTTGCCTGATGGTCTGCATTTACCCGGGTCCATGTTGACACTATGTAGCTTGCTACTGTGCCCCAGAAGGGCACAAGCTTGTTACTGTGTTGTTCTCGCCAGAATTGCATAACCTCAATCTAGTAATGAGGAAATACTAGACAAACCCAAATGGAAGTTTCTATAAAACAGCTGACTAGTGGGAAACAAAGACTGGCCACACTTAGAGAATGGAGGAGACCAAAGAGATGTGGCAGGTGATTACAGGATCCTGGGCCAGGAAAAGGGCATCGGTGGTCAGACTCTTGAAGTTTCAGCAAGGTCTGTTGATGAATTAATAGTAATATATCCATGTTAGTTTCAATAATTATACAATTATGTAAAGTGTTAACATTAGGGGAAGCTGGGTAAAGGGCATATCGGAACTCTGTGTACTCATTTTGTAACCCTTTTGTTAGTGTAAAATTATTTTTAAAAAGTTTAAAAATGTAAAAGGAAAAATATAGGCCAGACATGGTGACTCGCTGCCTGTAATCCCAGCACTTTGCGGGGGGCCAAGGCAGGTGGATTGCCTGAGTTCAGGAGTTTGAGCCCAGCCTGGGCAACATGGCAAAGCCCCCCAAAAACAACTTAGCTGGGCATGGTGGTATGTACCTGGGTCCCAGCCCCTCAGAAGGCTGAGGTGGAAGGATCGCTTGAGCCCAGGAGGTGGAGGTTATAGTGAGCTGAGACTGCGCCACTGCTTTCCAGCCTGGGCAACAGAACTAGAGCCTATCTCAAAAATAAATAAATTTTAAAAAAAG
This sequence comes from Macaca thibetana thibetana, assembly GCF_024542745.1. Classification (NCBI taxonomy): domain Eukaryota; kingdom Metazoa; phylum Chordata; class Mammalia; order Primates; family Cercopithecidae; genus Macaca; species Macaca thibetana. The sequence continues at coordinate 112,930,345 of NC_065585.1, forward strand.
AAAAACAGTCTGTCTCATCTAGGGTGTAGTAGACAATGATGGTATTTCATACATTCAGTAGTCAAATCATTGATGTCTGGGCTGTAGTAGACAGTGATGCTGTTTCATACATTCAGTAGTCAAATCACTGAGGACCTGTCGTGCTCGGTACAGTGCCAAATGTCATGGAACCAGATGGAAATAGAGCTCCCTGCTCTCAAGGAGCTTACAGAGGCTGAGACAATCATGCACACAGTTATCAGTTAGGTCATGTCCATAATGTGTGCAGATGAACGTTCAGTGAGTGTGTAGAACCCCTAATGTAGAAAGAACCCCTAATGTGTCTATGGAAATTAAAAGATCTTATTTAGAGACATTTTGGATTTAAATAACTTTGTGCTCAGGTTGAATTATTTGTAGTAGATTTTGCCACTTTTGCCATTGGTCACCTGCAATGAAAAGCTTCAGGGTAGGTGGCAGAAAACAGATTTCCACAGTATCACCAGAGTCCTGCCTGTGTGGGCATCATTTGCTTCATGCAGCGTGTACTGAAATGAAATAGAAGGGAGGGAGGAAGGAAAGAGGGAAAGGAAAGAAATCTGGCCCAGCACAGTATCGGGTGCCTACTTCATTTATCGTTTGTGAACGGACCGTGGGAAGTTCATGACTCTGGAAGAAAAGGAGGGCAGTGCCCGGTGAGGGTCTGGGTTGGGAAGAAAGGAAGGGAAGGTGTGTCCCCTCAGTGTGGGGGGCAGTTGTGAGCGGGAGGCTCTGTGAAGCCTCGGGACTCAGAGAGCTTTTCCTTTTTTCATTCCTGAGTGCGTAAGTCTTAGGATTTTGTGTCTGAAAGTAGCTGCTGATAATTAAACCAGTGATCAGAACCTGTCTTCAGGAGCAGAATGTAAGATGTAAATAATGTTCATTTGGGATGCTTCCCAATTGTGGTCTCTCTTGGTTGCAGAAATGTGGCAGAGGGACCACAGGTTTCTGAAGACAAGATGCAGGCAGGACTTCTCCTTGTGTTACAGAGCGGGGGTGAGACAGTGCTTCTATTTCAGCCACCCCCCCTTTCTCTTTCATGCCTCCTTTGTCACCAGTTCCCAGGTTATTTGATTCCAGTAGTCTTTTTTGCAGATAAATTGTTGAATAACCTCATTTCTGTGAAACTTAAGTTCCCATCTCCCTCCACGTTTCTTATTTTCTATTATCAGTGAGAGAGGAATGAGTGTATCATGCTTAGGGGAGCTGAGCAGGAACTAAGCTGTTAGCCCCAAATAGAGGAATTAAAGGAGGGTGTCGACGGCTTTCCTCCCCAGAAAAGCAGGGCAGCTCCATTGCAGTAGCCCTTATTTGCCGGCCTCTAGAAACAGCCCCACTGTCGGGGGCTGCGTGGGTGCAGTTCTGTCTCCAGGCCCTTCCCTGCACCGTGTCCCACACGTGGATGTTTTGCCCTGACTTGTTTCATGATGACATCTCAGATGTGCTCATTTGGATCCAGAGGAGATAACACTGAAGCCTGGATTTTGATCATCAAGATGCTGTAGTTTGTAAAAATGTGTTGTAAAATAACTGGTGTCTCTTTGGTACAGAATTTCAGAAACTGTGGAGGAGTGTCACTGTGGATTCCATGGACGAGGAGAAAATTGAAGAATATCTGAAGCGACAGGGTATTTCTTCCATGCAGGAATCTGGACCAAAGAAAGTGGTGCGTAATCTCTAGCAAAGCAGCTTAATCCCCCGCCCTGGGAACTGTTGCCTGCTCCGCTTTCTGCCCTCTGAAGAGCCGGGAGTCGTTCCCTGCCATTGTTTTTCAGTGTGGGCAGCCCAGGTCATATCTAAGGTATTGCAGGGCTGCAGACCTGCCTTCGGTGCTGCTCCAGGCCTGTGAGTGCCTTTCCACACCCAGCTCTTCCCAAGCAGTCCTGCTCTTGAGGTCCAGCCATGTGGAACCTTCCAGGGCCTGCGTGTTCCCCACCCTCCGACTCTAAGCTGCTACAGGCCCTTCTCATTCTTAAAGGGAGGCTGCGCCTTGATCTGCACAACCTTTCAGACTTGAACGGGGGGCCCTCCCCTGCTCTGTGAGCCTCGCCGTCCTGGTGCCTGGTTCTGCCGTTGTGACTTTCAGGTCCCTTAGGAACCAGATATTTTGTCTGTATAGTTTCTAAATCCTGCGCTCAGGGGATGTTAGTCATTAAATGATGACTTTTACATTGTCTTGTACCAGCAAATAAAATCTGTAGTCCAAGAACAAAGCCCAGGGGGATGATTCGCCAGCACCCTTGTTAGCAGCGCTGTGCCCCTCCCCGCTTTCCTTGTCCACTGTCATGCTTTGTAGCTTGTCACCTGTGTCTTTCTGGGGTGTGGGGTGGGGATGTGTGTTCGGTGAATTTTTAGGACTCACCAAAAGGGAAGCTTTACTGTCAATCTCTTTCCACAAATGAGTGTAATTGTAGCCCTTCATGATTTCCTATTATTGTCTCATTTGTTGATTTTTTTCATCATGTGATGCTAATATTTGAAATATATAGAAAAGAATAAGAGAATATTACAAACCTTCATGTGCCCCTCCTTTCTCAGGATTTTGCCATGTTTTCTTCATATTTTTTTTTTTTTTTTTTTTTTTTTTGAGACGGAGTCTCGCTGTGTCTCCCAGGCTGGAGTGCAGTGGCGTGATCTCGGCTCACTGCAAGCTCCGCCTCCCGGGTTCACGCCATTCTCCCGCCTCAGCCTCCCAAGTAGCTGAGACTACAGGCGCCTGCCACCACGCCCGGCTAGTTTTTTTTTTTTTTGTATTTTTAGTAGAGACGGGGTTTCACCATGTTAGCCAGGATAGTCTCGATCTCCTGACCTCGTGATCCACCCGCCTCGGCCTCCCAAAGTGCTGGGATTACAGGCTTGAGCCACCGCGCCCGGCCTCTTCAGATCTTTTTAAAATCGGTAATGGTGGATACGTTTTTAAACCTGATGACAGAGACAGCTGAAGGGCTTCACCGCCCCTTTTGTTTGACTTAGTGCCTAGAATCGTTTTGATAGGTTTTTGTGCCTGCTCCTTCATTTCCGATGGCGTCTGCATCTCAGGGGAACAGAGGCCCGGGGTCTGGTCAGGGCGTGTGCTGTGCCCTGTGTGTGCTGCTGGGCGGCAGAGCAGGAGCAGGGTCCAGACCCGGCATCCTCAGCCGCTGGCATCTGGTCATGCTCAGAATATCCTGACCACACCACCCCTCGGAGCAGCTGTGGTTTCTAACTGTTTTTACCTTTTCCTTTAGGCCCCTATTCAGAGAAGGAAAAAGCCTGCTTCACAGAAAAAGCGACGCTTTAAGACTCATAACGAACACTTGGCTGGAGTGCTGAAGGATTACTCTGACATTACTTCCGGCAAATAGGGAACAGCTTTGCCCTGGAACAGAGTCACAGATACACAATCAAGAGCGTTCCTGCTGATGCTTGGGGTCTGAAGACTGTCTTCCCATCTGCTGCTTGCGGCTGCGGAGAGGAGCAGTTCAGTTTACAGACCAAGTGCAAATTACCAAACTCAAAGCTTATTTGAGTAGAATGGGCTCATGGGCAATGTGACGTTCCCTGTTAACCTGTTACTCCCTGGGAGAAAGGCGCTGTGTGTGGCATGCAGGTGTCTTTGCTGTATTTTTCTTCCCTTCTAAATGGTTCCTGGTTCCTTTCTTCCTCGTTTGTTACTTTAGAGCAAGTTTGCCCATAGTCTTGAATGCAGTATTTGTTTATTCCAAAATAACATATTTATAATAAAATCATTGTAGAAGGATTTTTAAGATGTTAGTGAATTCTGTTTCTTTTCATTCTTGGAAATGGCAGGAAGCAGCTCCGGTCTCTGATTGCCACAGGTCCCGTGCTGGGGATGTGATGAAGCCTGCAGCCTGCACTGTGTTGCTGAGTACACGGATTTCACCACTGGAACACAGGTGTGCCGCTTGTTAGCAAGCTGAGCAATAAAGAGGTGCTGGATGTCACTGTTAATGTTTTCTTTTAAAAAGAAGCATCAGTGTCAGCCGGGCAAGCTGGTTCACGCCTGTAATCCCAGCACTTTGGGAGGCTGAGGCAGGCGGATCATGAGGTTAAGAGATTGAGACCATCCTGGCCAACATGGTGAAACCCCGTCTCTACTAAAAATATAAAAATGAGCTGGGTGTGGTGGCACACGCCTGTAGTCCCAGCTACTTGGGAGGTTGAGGCAGGAGAATCCCTTGAACCCGGGAGGTGGAGGTTACAGTGAGCTGAGATGGTGCCACTGCACTCCAGCCTGGGGGACAGAACGAGACTCTGTCTCAAAAAAAAAAAAAAAAAAAAAAAAAGCATCAGTGTCCAGCTTCTTGGGTTGGTAAATTCCAGGATGGCAAGCCTGGGTAGAGTCTCCTTGCCAACCTAAACGTCAGCTATACCACGTCCCCACCCTCATGTGGCCTGACCCGAGGTTCTTCTGGTGGAGATGCCCCCTGTCACCCTGTCACTGGCCCAGCTCATGAGAGCCATTATCAAATATGTGAGCGTTCTTTAAAGGAGTGAGGGTGACTCACGGGAAATTCACGTGGTTCCTGCTTTCCACGGCGAAGTTTGCATTTTCCTCACCTGCACTCTTTATGTTCTGCTGTGGTCCTTTGCGCTGGTGGTCATGGTCCTCCTGTCACAGCATGGGACGTAGTGGATCAGGAAACGAGGTGGTGGTTCTCAGAAAAGGCATGATGGAAACCCAGAGCAGGAAGTGCTTTGTGCAGATGACAAGGAGCCTTTTTGCTTTTTCAGTTGGTTTCTCTTTTCTACTTACCTTTCATCCCTTTACAGCGTCATCTGTTTACTTTACCTCTTTCTTACCTCCAAGCTCGAAAACGTGGCAGGAGAGGATGTAACTGAGGTTCCCACGATAATTTAGAACACAGGAAATATAGCCTGTCTTGCTTTGTATCAGGTTTTTTTCTGGTAAGGAAGAGCTTTAATATCTTATGGCATGAAACTAGCTTTCCTGTGAAAAATCTAGAGTTAGCTCATCTCCAGGTAGGTACCTACTTTTGTGATCTCCACACTCCATCTCATTTTATGGGCCAGGTCTGGAAGTGCAGTTTGGACATCTCACCTGCTTTGCAGGGAGATGGGCCTCGGGGCCTCCCTCTCTGTGGTAAGGCGCTTACTCCCAGTTGTGTATTGGTTGTGACTTCTAGCAATGCCTGTGCTGAACTGTACTTCGTGGGCTGGCCTGATAATTGATGTCAGTTATTTTGTCTAAAGCTCATTTCAGAAATGAAGATCTAGCAAAATGAAGTGACTCACTGAATTGCTGTGCTCACAAAATTCCGTAGCTTTATCTCATTCACTTAGTTTCTTTTATTAAGCTTCGATCCACTTTGTCTACTAATGGAAGAGCAAATCCTCCGTGTACCCCATCTCAAGGTACTGGGGTTGCATCCTCTGGTGACGTGTTGAGGAGGATACAGTGTTTGTGGGAACACTGATGGAAGTTTAGTTGTGTTGGACGGTCATATTACAGGCACACCTCATTTTATTGTGCTTTGCTTTATATGTCTTCACGGATACTATGGAGTTTCTTTTCCAAATTGAAGGTTTGTGGGAACCCGCTTCAAGCAGATCTGTTGGTGCCGTTTTTCCAACAGCATGTGCTCACTTTGTTGGCATTTTTTTAAGCAATAATACATTTTAAAATTAAAGTATATAATTGAGTTCTTTAAGACATAATGCTATTGCTCGCTTTCTACTATCATGTAGCATAAACATTTTAATATGCACTGGGAAACCAACACATTTGTGTGACCCAGTTTCCTGTGATGTCTGCTTTATTGCGATGGCCTGGAACCAGGTCTGCAGCGTCCGAGGGATGCTGCACAGAGAGAGCTGTCTCTTCGCAGTTCTTCTGGGTGTCTGAAAACATATCCGCCAGAAACACCAAGTTGAAGTCGTGTTCTCCCCTCTGCCCGTTTCTGCTGGCTCTGCTGTCCATTTAGAAGCACGTGGGAACGGCACGGCTGGGTGAGTTAAGAGGGTGTGACAGTCGGGAGTGCATTTGATCTATAATTCATCGCCATGATGTGAGGCTTTTAGGAGATAGCTAAGAGAAATGTAGTCAAGCCTGGACAGAGTGTAAAAAATGAACATTTGGCTGCTGCTGTCACAGCCTGTAAATGTGGCCGGATGATGGTGGGACCTGGGGGACAGAGCGGCACTTGACGCCTGTTGAGCAGAGGCTTAGTGGGAAGGCGGCGGGGGGCATCCCATCCTCCCAGCCCCAGCGTTCAAGGGACTGCGAGTGGACAGCCCCAGCTTCATCTGTGAGCTGTTGGAAATCTCTAGCAGCAGAATGGGATTCTGAGTGGGGACGGTTTTGTGGGACGAGGGTATTTGGTTTATCAGTTTCCGGATTCTTAGTTAATAGTGATTTTCTGAGGCATAGAAGATGAGACTGATTTAGGCAGGACCAGCTCTAGAAGCGCCGAGAGCAGGTTTGTCTCCCGGGTGGTGACTGTGAGGTTTTGAAGTGCCTGCCAAGCCCCCATGCCAAGGCCTGTGTTCTGGTTTTAAGAAAAAAGCACTCTTTGGCCAGGTAAATCTTTTATTTACAAACTCGTGCATCATTTCTCATTGCATTTAGGCCCTCCTTTTTGCTCAGAAGTTTGGGTTGACTTTAAGCATTTGGCCCGAGTTCCTAACTTGGAATTAACGACCATGGGCAGAGTTCCACAAGAATTTCTCAGCTGGACAAGTGGAACACAAGGACCCGAATTTTCTCTTCCCCTCAGATCGTCCATAGGTGAGATATATGTGAACAGTGGAGAATGGAAGGCCTCACTGTTTTGTTTATATTTACCAGCAAATTATTACGGTTTGTAGGAAGAGCTGCCTCCTCCCCCACCCCCCAAGTAGGAGTGAATGTGGTTTGAACTGAGGGTCAGGAAGAGGAAAGTGTCAGGTTCGCTGGAGAGCTGCAGGGGGACCTAGTTCTCACAGCGCACTGGCACCTCTCAGGACTGGGTAGCTACAGAACCAGGCCAGTTCACACAAGAGTTAATATTAGTTCCATCTGGGATGTTCTGCAGCAGGGACACACAGCTTTACAGTGGCAGCTACTGAAATTTCCTAGTTTAGGGCTCTTGATCAAATTGCTGACAACATAGTTTTTCAGTATCATAGTTAGTTTTAGGAGAGGCAGTTTTTGAGGATGAGTGTTTTAGATAACACCTCACTGGTAATGAATATTCTTTGGTTTTCTATGCAGGCTGTAAAGTTGTTTTATGCCATGAGGGTGTGGAGAGAATGGTTTAAGAATTGGAGAGGAGAGCAACTGTGTGCCAGAACCTTCCAACTGGGTGGGTGGGAGTGCTCTTGGGAACCTGTCCATATTCTTAGCACACATCGTGTCTTGCCCAAAGTGCTCAGAAACAACTAGTTGAAGTTGGGCACGGTGGCACGTGCCTATAGTCCCAGCTACTCAGGAGGCTGCGGCGGGAGGATGGCTTGAGTCCAGAAGTTTGAGGCTGCAAGTGAGCTATGAATCTGCCACTGCACTCCAGTCTGGGCAACATAGTGAGACCCTGTCGCTTAAAAAAAAATTCTTTATGTCACCTTGACAGACACCAAGGATTATTGTCTATTGGAACACAGAATTCAGGGGAGGGATGGGCCAGTAACAATTGCAAGCTAGTCCATGAAAGTAGGGCGGACACACACACACGCCCTGGGTCCAGGTGAGTCTGAAGCCCAGGTGTGATTAATTGGCAATATAATGTTCATTTTGTGAACTGTTAAGATTCTTTTCAAATTCCTTTGTCATTTTGTTATAGACATGGAAAGCATGGTATTTAATTTCAGATGCCACTTTTATAGTTATATCAGTTCGACATTAACAAGGAAGGGTTCATTTGGTAATCACACAAAAAGATGGGCTTAGTTACCATCTTTCTGGAGCCAACAAATTGGGACATTTTGCATGGGAGCAAGAGGCAACAGCGTGCCTTTTTCTTATTCCAAGTTCTTGATTCCAAAAGACATACTGCATTCATTCCTGTTCAGTAGTGACAAAAAGGATAACTTTGCACAGACCCTAATGAAGCTGGTATTTGACTGGTGAGTGGAAATGTATTTGGAGGTCACACTAGGTTAGTAAATGCCATCCAGGCTTGTCACTTGCACATCACGAAATGACTATCATCAGCATGGGGAAGATCGGAGCGCTCGTCCATCCCAAGGCCTCCTGTAAAAAATCATAGGTGACTGTGTTCAGCCAGTGACTGGCTGGGATGGAGTCCGGGCAGTCCTGAGGCAGCAGAGCCCCTTAAGAGCTCACTAGCCTCTATTCCTTAGCTGTTTGGCCAATCTCTGGCGCCTGAGTTGGAGCTCACAGGTGGACCAAAGGCAGATCAAGCCGGCCTGAGAGCCATGCTGGCGTGGCCTTCTAAGCCTGGGCCCAGGAAAGCTTTTGACCTTCTAGTTACTTGAGTTGGAAGGCAGTGGACACAGCCTGCATGTGGTGGCTAGGCCCCTCTGCAGGCAGGCTGTGAGAGCCTAACTGCGAGTCATCTCAGTGCCCAGCAAGACGCAGTAATGGTTGTTGCCACTGCTTGGATGTAAGCACTATTTTTTTGCTTTCTCCTTTTGAGGGAAAAAGAGTAGGTGAGAGTGTATATAAAACACAATTGTCTTGGCAATTGGTGCCTGGTTTTCCACTTTCTTTTTTTTTTTTCTTAAATATGGTTTTAGAGACAGGGTCTTGTCCTGCTGCCAAGGCTTGAGTGAGTCATGGCTCACTGCAGCCTCGACCTCTTGGGCTCAAGCTGTCCTTCCTTCTCGGTCTCCTGAGTAGCTAGGACCACAGGTCCTAGTGCACCTGGCTAATGTTAAAATTGTAGAAACAGGGTCTTGCTACATTGTCCAGGCTGGTCTCAAAACTCCTGGGATCAAGCAAGCCTCCTGCCTCAGCTTCCCAGTGTTGGCATTACAGGTGTGAGCCACCATGCCTGGCGTAAGATATATTTAAGTCAGCAGAATGCCTAAGTGACATTTTAATATAACTCAGAAAATCCTGAGTCAAGCTTTGTAGGCTGAGGTAGATGAGGGACCTCCCTTGAGGTCCCTCTGCCTCTGGTGTCCTTTTAGCTCACCAGCCGCTGTGGTCGTGCCTTTGCAGGCTTATTCTCTGGCTCTCCCTGGTGTCTGCTTCCTCCTTTAATCTCTTTGTGCCTAAGCTCAATGGCCAATGCTTAGCTCTGCCGAAGCCTGAAAATGGGAAGGAAATCTGCTGGCCTCTTGTCTGCAGTGTGGGATACATGTAGTTGGTCTTGCTAAAAAAGAATTTGTCAAGCAATGGTGTGAGAGCTGGAATAAACACTTTATTTTTTAAAAATGACAATAGAAAAGTACCTTTAAACAGTTATGGAAGCAGAAGAGACTGTGCAGAAGCAGCTGTGTGCCGTAGAGGAGCACAGGCATCTCACCAAGACCGAGTGGCACTGAGGGCATAAGCAGGTCCTTGAACACCAAAGTGGATCCGTCACAAGTCCCCGAGCTAACTGCCCTTTCCCCTTATTTACGCTAAGAAAGAGCCCTTCACTCCTGGCCTTGGTTTTTTTGTGGTGACCTTTAAAAGCTTCTTGACATCTTTATTTCCAATGGAAAATAACAAAACAAAAACCCAAACCAACCAGGTAATCATGACATTGAAATTTTCAACGTAAGCCGAGCAGATCAATAGGAAAAGACTGATTGTGTTTGGCAGCTGAATTTAGGTCAACGTGATTTTACAAATGGCTTCTGTACAAGGGGAGAGGTTGAGCTGTCATGAACTCTGGAGATGTCAACTGACACCACCAGACTGACTTTGGCTTTGACGAAGTCTGAACAGAACTGGTTCCAAATGCCCACTGCCTCCGTCTCCTGTGCGGTGTGGCATCTTGTCTCACAGTGAGCAGACGCCATTTGGGAGCTCATGGGATTTGGTCGGTTTGGCCTAGTGCCGCAAGAGTTGGGAATACCAGCTCAATTCAGCCAATGTTTTCCAAACATCACTTTGGAGATAGAGACATGAGCTGCCCACTGCACCCAAGCGGGTTGGGCATAGCCAGCCCCTTTATGGGCCAGGGCTGGCCTCCCAAGCCAAGGTTTTCCGTTACCAGTGAGGCAGGCTCTGCGCTTCCACTGGGGGAGAGGGATGCGGGGCTGGCTTGTGGAAGGTGGGTTAGGCATCAAGTGGCTTACACGTACAGGAGAGTGGAAACATAAAACTGTACAAACTCACACTTGGCACACAGTTGATACAGTCACAGCCGGAGCTGCCAGGGCTTTCTAAGGGCACACTCCGCAGTTCTTACCAACGATGTTTTCTTGCCCAGTTGTGAATAAGCCATAGGTAGAAGCTCCTGGAGGCTTCTGGTTGATTGTCTTGCAGGGCTGTCCTACTAGAACTGGGATCCTAGACCTAACACTGCAGATAACAGTTCTGTTTCTAACACCTACCACCTACTAATTTACCCTGGACTTCGGCCAGGCACAGATTTCTATATATTCACAATACAATTCAGGAAATTTTGATATCTGGAAACATGCCTCAAACATGCAACTTACTTCAGAGGAAAAAAATAGATATTTTTAATTACAAGCATTCAAAAGTCAAGCACAAAAACTGTGATCCAACCCAGTGTAAGATTGTCCATCCCAGCATACTTAAAATGTTTGGTATAAAAATACTCACTTTTCTTGGTTTTATTGTTGACTTCTCTTACGTTTCGTTTGAAAATATCTCCAAACTGTACAGAAATTTCAGACCATGCATTCACAAATAACACGCTATTTCTTATAATTATACAGTGTAAAAGAGTAAAACATTTTTATTATATTTTTTCTTCGAGAAAAACAGATGTGTGATAGAGGCTGTGGCAGAGTCTTGAAGGGATCAAAACTGGGCAAGGTTTTTTCAAGCCTGAAACAGAAAGAAAACATGTTAGGAGAGCAGGTGTCAACCGCTCCCTGGTTGTGATGGCTTTGTCCTGGAGAGGCTGTGGATGGGAGAACGATGGCTTAGATGACAGTGTGCAGACGTATGTATACAACACATTTACTGACCACACACACACGTGTCAGTGGTCTCACCTTGATGAGATATATGGGGCAAGTCCTTGACTCCCACTCACAGAGCCCGACCCTGGCCCAGAGGTTTTCTTGAAACACATCTCAGCTATATTGTATTATTCGGTCACTCCTTTTCCTGCCATCTTACCAGCATGTCTCACACGTTTGAGAAGTTGTAGAAAAGGTGTATGCAGAAGGCAATCAGCTCAGCATATGCTAGAATTTTGTACAGGGAGATGCTTATTTGTGTGCAGAAAGAGGCTATAAAGAAAACAGATAATTACTGATAACCTATCTAAGTGTCCCAAGTTAGATTTTGTCCCAAGTTAGATTTGGGAAAATGTGTTTAAAGTCCTGAAATAAGAATATTTAGGTGACCACTGAAACATAGTGTACGGGATGAGCTTGTAAATGTTCCTTTCTATACAAACCAAATCTGTCCAACTTGGATCTGACCTGTGACCCAATACACCTTTTTCACTTCCCAGTTTTTGGACGACAGTACGAGTGGATAGCGGTAGTAACGGCCAGCGGAGCATGGGCAGGCCAGGCAGAGCTTGCCACAGCGGGCCATGGATACTCCATATCTCTGTGACGGGAAGCTAATACTTGCCTGTCTCTCTTCAGGTTGTGGCAAATAATACAGTTCTAGCACATCCGCTTAAGTATGCTTCCTGTAGACAGCCCTCAAGGCAGCCCAATCCAGACTCATCCCTGTGCACCCCTGCCCTGTCTCTGCCCTTTTACACCAACCTCCTCTCCTGTCCTCTCGGCTCATCTGCTCCTTCCACTCCACCATCTTAGGGCCGCCGGTGCGGATGTGTGCTCCTACCTTCAATCTTCATCCACTTTGCTTCAGGCAGCAAGACAACATTCCTAAATCACTCTCCACCTCTGCTTATCTTTCCAATGGCTTCCAAATCCCTAACACATCCTTCAAGGCCTTCAAAAGCCTGGCCGCAGGCTACTTTCAGCAAAAGCGTGCTGTGCCTCTTCTTACTTCCTCTCTTCTGTTCTAGTCCCCTCAGCACATACAGGCCCCACTGTCTTTCAGAACTCACGCCTCCAATCTCTCTGGCCTAAGGGCTTCCTCCTCTAAGCTCCTCGCAGGGGTTCTCACTGACCAGGGCACTTTGGCTTCCACAGGGATGATCTTGCATTATTTTCCTGACACCCTCTCCTCCTCCTGAAATTCCAGACACAGTCACTTGCAGGTGGCCCAAATGCAAACCCTCCAAACACTTAGACTGTAGGACACACAAAACAGGAGTGATGGGTCATTTATGGCATGTGGCACCGAGACACGGGCCCCTGGGGTTGATGACATCTGGCCTGGGAGCAGGACACTAAGGGTGAGGACCCACTTTGGGTTCTGCACACCAGCCCAGAGGCACCCTGAGCCCTCCCTGGGTAGGCATGGCCCTGATGAGGGGGATGTGGCGCCTCCAGCTTTCCTGGGTAATGACCCAGGCGGCTGCGGAATGGCTGCCTAGGAGGGCTAATCTGAAGGGAAAAGGAACATGGGCAGGAGGAGGGCGGGAGCAAGTCTAGTTTTCTGGCCCTTCCATAACTGCTGTGTAAATGAGATCCTCGTATGGGAAAGGAATGTAGTCACACTACCACAGATGATCCCAGACTGAACAGAAGGTCAGAATGTGGCTATTTCAGTCCCTGTAAACAAGGAAGAGGTTTAGCTAGGAGCGGAGTTCAAACCTTGGAATGTCTTAACAAGGACATTTTAAACAGAATCCAAAGACATCCCGGAACACAGCCCCGCGGAGGGATGCGGGCTCAGGGTGGGGAACACATAAGGCTCTGATGAGGAGCAGGTTCTTCTTGCGGGGTCTTCCTGGAAGGGGCCGACTATGACACACAGGTGATGGGATGTCAAGACAGGAAGCAAATCTCCTTATCTCAGGTAAGTGGGAACAGTCCCAGTTTGAAGACACTGAAGAATGTCTCCTGGTCTCTTAAAGAATATTACACAATTCTAAAACACTGCATTTCGGGTCTCTGGTGGAACTCAGAACGCAAGGGCAGATGGGCCTGGGGTCAGGATGCTCGCTACCTGCCCCTCACTCTGCGGTCTCTTCGCACCCAGTCAGGGTCTCGGTCCAGTGCCTTAGGAGATTGTTCTCCCAGAGGAAAGACTCCCTTGATCCATCTGTGGCTCCTTGACCTAATTCCTGAGGATTCCTTCCCCAAGAGTTTCCCATGATTCCTCATTACCAAGTCAGATAAGGAATATTCTCCCCCAACTCCAAAGAAACGTGGACTATCATGTGGCAAAGGTTCCTAGTTAACAGCTTCAGTTTTCATTTAATACCTGTCAGCTTCATCTTCAAAAACATCAGGCACTGATAAAATTTGTAATAGAGATTTTCAAACATGTCACTGAAAAAGTTCACGCTCTCTGAAGCCTCTAAGGGCCCGTGTGCAGTTTGGAGCTCCACTCCAGCCCTGGGGGCCCATGGAGAGTGGCCCATCTCTGCTCTACAAGGGTAGGTCACATAAGCAGTGTCGTCTGACCTCCGATTTGGGAAGAGAAAAGCCCCCTCCAAACTTGCCCCTGTATCCCAGGCAAGGCCCCAAGAAATGGTGAGCCCCACCTTAACACACGGTGCTGAGAAGGCCACGGCGCCCCTCCGTGCTGGCTGTCGCCACGCTCTCGGGCACATCCGGGGCATCTGCAACCTGACCCTCAGCTGCCCCAGGACTGTGACCCAGACCTGCCCTCCGTCACTAGACCCTTCCATGGCCTGCCAGGAAAGCTCCCCTGCTCCTTGCATTGTTGATACTTTGGTTGACTTGCTGCATTTAAAAATCATGACGTCGGCCGGGCGCGGTGGCTCACGCCTGTAATGCCAGCACTTTGGGAGGCCGAGATGGGCGGATCATGAGGTCAGGAGATCGAGAGCATCCTGGCTAACACGGTAAAACCCTGTCTCTACTAAAAATACAAAAAATTAGCCGGGTGCGGTGGCGGGCGCCTGTAGTCCCAGCTACACGGGAAGCTGAGGCAGGAGAATGGCGTGAACCCAGGAGGCGGAGCTTGCAGTGAGCCAACATAGCGCCACTGCACTCCAGCCTGGATGACAGAGCGAGACTCCGTCTCAAAAAAAAAAAAATCGTGACGTCTAACCAGCATTCAAAACTTAGTGTAAGTGGAAAAAAATGTGTAAGTGGCTTAAATGACTTTTAAATATCCCCAGGAGGAAGAACAAAATCATGTCTTTTAAAAACGTTTGCGTGAGTGATGACTGTTAAGAGCCATGACAAAAGGAACAGCTAACACGCTAGAAGGCCGTGGGCCTAGTGGGATAGACCCAGCTGCCGTATGTGATGTGAAAAAAGCTTGGGTTAGTGCAAGAAACAGGCGCCCTGGGAAAAATGCCCCAAGTGCAGGGTCCAGCTCCCTGTCGGAAAGCTGCCTGGGGTGGTGGGAGGCAGGCTCCCTAGCGGAGCACACACCTAATGCCTGCTCCTGGGTGGGCACTGAGAGGTACTGTCAGAGTATGAAGTGACTTAAGCCCCTCAAATGCGGTCCCACCTCCTTGGCCAGAACTGCTTGGTTCTCTGTCCGTAGCAGGAATCTTGTTCCTTTCGGATCCATCTTTTTTTACAGGCCCCTCAGAGGGATGCTGCCTGCCGCTTTATTTAGGCTGAGACATAAACCGCCACAGACTTGCCCCTGGCGTTCCTGCCGCTCTAAGCCAGGCTTTCCAGAGACCCAGCAGCAAGGTCACCTCTGGGGATGCTACATGAGGATTTTTTTTAGACTACATTTCTGCTAGTAGCTAACGAACTGAGGAGTGACAGGTGATACCGACTGAAAAGACAGATCACCAAAAAATCATGACCTACTAAAAGGCCCACAGTCTGGAGAAATTCACTGAGAATTCTATGATTCAGTCATGCCCAAGGGTAATTATCCTGTGTCTCCAAGTCATCAAGAAATGGCTGATCATACTCAGTATAACTGGATTAATAAGATGGGGGGATATACACATTACATCTGAAACAATTTCCAACAAAATGATTAATTTCCCCCAAAAAAGGTGACACTTAAAGGGAAAAGCTTCATTTCAGTAACATTTCCTTAGGTGGAATCCCCTCACTCCAGGTGCTGCCGGATAGCCACATGTTCATGGTACCCAAATACTGGGGTGAGGCACTTTAAAAACGTTTTAGTTGCTGTCCTGGGATGACCTTCCCTCGGCAGGCCGTGTTGGAGCAGATGTTAAAGAGCTCCGGGCAGAATCACCCGGGGTGGAGGGGCACGAACACCTGGAATGCCAGACCCCACCCCCAGAGGCCCACAGTTCCCATGTGTTCACACTGGCCAACACCGCCGTGCCCCACCCAGGTCATGCCGCCCCTCTGAGGGCTGGTTTAGCCCTGACTCTGTTACTCACCAGCATGCTCCAGTTTTGTAGAACAGCTAGAGAACAGTAGCCACCACTGAAGATTGCATTAATACCCACAAGACAGATTGCAGCCGCCATCACACAACTGGGACCTGGGATGGAGAAAGATCACCTGTTAACGGTGCACAGTCAAATCCACTTGGGGCTGCCTTGGTCTTGAACACCGGCCTGTTCTGAGGGCAGAGAGCCGAGAGGCAACGACAAAAGAGATCAAAGGCCTCTGCTGCTGAGCTGAGGATGAGAGGCTGTTGCAGGATGGCCTTGGATATGCGACATGAAAAGCTCTCAGCCAGGAAAACACACTGAGGAGTTGGTGGAGCAAGTGAGAGGAGACTCCTGGGGGCCAGCAAGGAAGGATATTCCAAGAAAAGCATGTGAACTCTTCACTGAGGGTGCACTAGGAGGCTGCGGGCCCAGCAAGCAGGACTCTGCACCCACATCTCTGTGGTTGCATCCCAAGGGCTGTGGCCTAGACCCCGAGGACCGTCCAAAAGCCCTGCAGGGGAAAGGCATGGGACCTGAGGCCTCCAACAGCAAGATCCACAAACAACTGCCTCCAGGAGGCTTCGAAACACAGCAGCTTTGGTCAGCCCAAGGCCATAAGAAATCCCTGTCTGTCACAGGCACCAAGGACTAAACTTTGCTCCAAGCACCTCCTGGAAAACAAAAACTAAAAGGATGCACATTTGTGAACCCATCTGGCTACTCCCTAGGGTCTAAGAATTTTGAAATACGAAGGTGCAAAGACCCAGCGAAGAATCGGTTTCTAATATTCCCCCTGCAAGCACAGCTGTCCCCGAGCCGGCTGGTTAGAGCAAGGATTCCACCAGGGAAGGAAGCCCAATTCCCTGCATGTGGACAGCAGCGGTCTATTTCCCACTAGCGCTTCTCAGATCTCCCTTACTGCAGACCGACCGTGTCCAGTACGCGAGGCTTTGAGAACTGGAGCGCATAATGCACTGCTGCGCACTGTCCGGGTTCCCCAGAAAGGTGGCACTGGCTCTCCTGGCACCTCCGAGTGGCCCCACCGGGACTCTTCAGGGGGAGGGGACTGCCTGTGCTGAAACCCAGCTCTGGAATCAAGGGTGAGCCTGAAGACTGCCTCCCTAGGACATCTCTCTCCTCAGATTTAAGGAAGAAAATATTTTCCCCAGAGCTTCACTATACAACATGAGATGTGATTCTAGTTTCCTAGTAAAAGTTGGGTTATGAGAACAGGAAAATAATTATCTTTGCACATGAAACCTATCAGCTCACCCAACCTCTCCAGCCCCTCCACACGGGAGGGAGAGCACGAGTCACCCAGAGCTGCAGAGCCAGGCCCCGCCTCCCGGGAGGCTGCATTTTTAGGATTAAGAAGTCTCTGGGCTTCAGCTAATCAGTGCGACTCATACAAGTACTGGGATCTTGGGACCCTCCCTCTCCTCCATGTCCCCAGGAGCATAGGGGACAACCTGCTCGTGGGACCTCAACAACAGCTGTCTGCACCCCCGGGGTTCCCTGGGGTGGGGCAGTGACATGAGCCAGAGTCCGGCCAGGAACTGCTCTCAGGAGTCGTGCAGCCCCCGGCCCCATGGCCCGGTCTGAACTTGTGGCTGCCCTCTGTGAACTTCCTCCAGGGAAGTCAGGCAGCGCTGCTGGTGCACATGCTCAGGAGGCTCCAAGGACTCCAGACAGAGCCACAGAAAACAGACAACGGGCAGGAGCAGGTTGGGGGCTGCAACTTTCGCTGCATTTGGTTGTCACGTGGTTTGCAGAGGAGCTTGGTAAGTGCTTGTGATGTGGCACAGTCCAGAGGACAGTGGTGGCTGGAGGGGCACCCACCACATCCACAGGACTGGCAGCAAGGGGGGTCTTCAGGCCCACCCCAACTTTAGAACTCAGATGGGAACTGTAACAGACCCCAGAGCTGGAAGGAATCGCAGAACCAGGCTTGCGTCTCCTCACTGGGGAAGTGGAGAAAGGTCTCTGAGGGCCCTGCGCGCTCTCCCAGTGATTCCTTAGTGCCGCACAGGAGCCACGCCTGCTGTACTTCCAGTCCATTTACTTTAAGATTACAGGAGTTAAATGTTTTCCACACCTCACTAAAGGAGTGTGTTCTGACAAAGAAACCCCGCATAAAGCTGGCGAAGTTCTAGGTCTTTGCTGAGATGTCACCTTCTCAGGCGGACCCTGACTGCTCTGCTACCTCGAAGCAGAAGGCACAGAAGTGCCGGCCCCACCACACAGCACTAAGCTGCTTACTGGCCTTACTGTTTATTCCCTGAATACCATCACCACCCAAACTATTATGTCTATTTGACTACCTGTTACCCATCTCCTCCCTGAGACGCTGCAGCTGCTCACTGTATCAGCCTTAGGTGTGACGGACACTTACGGCGTTAGTAGCCTTAGGTGTGATGTGCAGACCTCACAGCCTCATACTGGTTGCTGGGTGCACCGCAGTGTGACAGCGTGACATGGACACGAGGCTTTCTTCTAAGGGGAGGCCAGGGTGACAGCAGGAGCCACCGCAGCTGTCTGGGCCTCTGGAGCCCCAGTGCCTTTCCTCCTTGTTAAGCTCTAAGCTCCACCTGGGCACCAGCACCTGGGGCTCCACTGAGGATGACTCCAAGCTCACGGCCAAAGACAGGCAAGGCCGTTCCACCCAAAACAGAAGAGAAGGTTAAAACAGCTCCAAATTCCGCTGTGTTCTCTGTTCTCTCTTGCCATTTCCTTCTCCAATTTGGGGAGGCTGTAACTACATGTGCTTATAATTTCTGGGCTCTGGTCCCAGTCCATGGCCAGGAAAATTTCAAGAGTCCTGAAAGAAGACCTCCCCCTGCATCCCATTTGGCTCCCAAACGCTGGTTCTTCCCTTTCATGAACAGTTCAATTCTATTTGAATATCCTTCAAGGAAAGTTGCCTCACTCTCACTGCACATAAGGAGTGACGACAACATTGCTCATGCTCTCCTGTTCTCACTCTATCTGGAAACTGACTATTTTCAATGGTGATTCTGTATTCTGGGCTCTCTGGCACATGGCTGGACCATCAGCAAAACTCCAGTGATGCAGACAGAGCCTGTGGCCAGACTCAACACCATCCGTCAGCAAGAGGCGGAGCAAATGAAAACACCGGTAACATCCTGTCCCCCTCTGACCACCCCTCTCCTGATGGCCTTGCTTATGCCACTGCGACAGCATGCACATGGCCTGTACCTGCTCTCAGCTTGGCTGTCCTCACAGCAGGCTGGTCTTGCAGGATCGTGTGCAGTAACTCCCTCTCTTGTCCATGTGTCCACAGTTCTCTGCATTAGAACTTAGCCTCCTGAGGGGCACAGGCCTGTTTTTTCATTTTCCTATCTTGCACACAGCAGACACAACACGTTTGTCTAGAGAACAAAGTGCGTATTTACATTTCTAATCTAGTCACTGATTTCTCTTTAGCACTAGGAAGTCCAAGTAGATAAATGAAAAATCCTTGAAGGGCCTCTGGGAGTGCAGGCCTGGCCTTTGAGGATTTGGAAGGACGGCATCACTCCTGCTCGTCTTCTGTTCTTTCCATGCTTGGAAAACGAGCTGGGGAAGAAAGCCCTGTCCGCCGAATGGAGACAGCCACATGAGCCTCTGCCAGTGAATGGTATGTGCCTTTCATCTGGCCTTTTTGACAGACTTGTTCTAGTTTAAAAATGTTTATATTAGCTCATCAGCACCACTGTTTCCAACTCTAATTTACTTTTGCCTAAGATTACACAGCTTGGATTACAGGGCATCTTGGAAAGGACTTGATTCAAGAGGCTAGAAGGAGCTGAAATAGTAGATCTGCACTGAGCTGGTCTAACTTTAGATGGGCTGGGAGACTGGACTCTCCCGCGGGCAGGAATAATGGGCGCCATTATCCATACTCCTTCCTCACCTGCTCCCCACAGGCTCCGAGGAAGGAGTCTGGCCCATGGCCCAAGCTTAGCTCAGAACAAATGATTCATCCACGGGAGACATTACATACTCTTTTTTTTTTTTTTTTTTGGAGACAGTCTTGCTCTGTTGCCCAGGCCAGAGTGCAGTGGCATGATCTTGGCTCACTGCAACCTCCACTTCCCAGGTTCAAGTGCCTCAGCCTCCCTAGTAGCTGAGATTACAGGCGCCCACCACCATGCCTGGCTAATTTTTGTATTTTTAGTAGAGACGGGGTTTCACCTTGTTGGCTGGGCTGGTCTCAAACTTCTGGCATCAAGTGATCCACCTGCCTCAGCTTCCCAAAGTGCTGGGATGACAGGCGTGAAGCACTGCGCCTGGCCCATTACATATTCTTATTCGGATCTTACAGGGCTTTTATAAGCCGTACTTCCAAAGGAGGGCAATTGTTCATCCTTCTAGTAGCCATTGCTGAAGGGTCTGTGAGAAATGATTTGGAAAAAAATTAGGTGAGCAGATACAAATGAAACCCAGGATCTCTGTCACTGGAACCCACGCAACTGCTTCACAATGGATGTCTTCTCTGTGGCCTACATAAATTCTTAAGGGGAAAAAAGCCGTTCCTTAGGTCCCAGGCCAGCATCCTTTGCCAACTTCTCTACCAACTGAAATCGCCAAGTCGAAGGTCTTCTCTCACCACGCTTGATTTTCCTAGAGCATCTGACAGAAGTGGCTGGCGCCCCTTGCTCCTCCAGCTCCCGCTCCACTCTCTGGGGGCTGCTCTTTCTCTGTTGACTCTTGGCTCTCAGATGTGCTCGGCAAGTGGCCTCTCTCCCAGTTTCATGAACTTCCTCAACGGTCAGTTTATGCCGAGGGCCAGGTCCATGTTTCAAGCCATGCCCTCTCTTGTGTGCTTCAGAATTTCCAGTTACCTCATCCTAGACACCTCCAGTTGAACACCCTACCAGCCTGACAATGGAGAGCTCCACACACTGTTATGGAAGAGGGAGGTGCTCTCAGCAGGGTCCGTGTGAACAGTGCCCTCTGGAGTTGTAAGGCAGTGCTGGGCACCATGGTAACGGAGAGGTTCCTATGCAACCAAATAAGTAAGGCTTTGGGATCTGTACTTAAAAGTTAATTATGGGTACACAAAGACGAAACAAGGACTTACGAAATTCTGGACTTCATAGACCCTAGACTAGATCTAAAATATAGTCTTATAGCTTAAAAATGGTATTCCCTGTAGCAAAAAAAATCTCTCTTAAAAAGCAAACTTTTAGAATTCACAAATATTTTAAAATAACATTTTATCTATCACTAAATGTTAATAAAGGCCATTTAAGAGACAATTACCATTTTCTAACACTATCATTTAAAAAGGGTACTTAAGCGCACACACACACGACATGTAATTTCAAAATAAAGGACAAACAAAGGTAGCTACAAGAAAAGCAGCTAGTACATTGTCTGGGTTTTTAAATATCATCACAGATTCATGTGCAGTATCACACACGAATACTCATCCAAGGATCTCTATATGTGGGAGCCTCTGGTTTCGTTTCTGGCTAAGAGGTTAGGATATGGTTCCCCCAAGCATGAAACATTAGTCTCCTAAGATTCCGTGAAAAAAGGATGACCTGGTTTCAAATAAGCTTGAGGAACACTGTGTACCAGAGCCCCTCCTCTTAAATATTCATGATGTTCATACGGTAATAAAGGCTCCGAGAATCTCTGGGTAAAGAAATTTGTTTCACTGACCTTGGAAGGATTTGTGTACTTCACCTGCGATCACCCCTGAGAACTATTATTATTTGGCTACACTCGAATATGAAGTATTTGGGTTAAAATATGAAATACGTTGGGTTAGAGGAAGAGTAGACACAATTTTAGCTTACTGATGCTGATGTCCTAAAGCACAGAGCGCTCTCTCTCAACTTTCCTATCTCTACCATCAGAGAAAGAGCTGTGAATGGCCTGGTGGCTGCTGGGCTATGACTGGCTGCTCTGAGAATCGTCTGTAAGCTTCTGACACTCTCATGCCCATTACTCATCTCTCTACTGTCTGCTGAGACCTCTCCTTTGCGAACACAGAAGGGGTCTTCTGACTCGGACCGGAGCTCATCCAAAAGGGCCGGCCTCCTGTGTGATGAGAACTTCAAATGAAGTCCACACCCAGCAGTTCCCCCCAGATCTTGAAGGTGACCTGACCCACCAACCGAGACTTCAGGTCAACAGGGCGACTCACCTGTATAAAATAAACCCTAGCACTTTTTACAAATCTTATTCAATGCTCTCTTTCTTCTTCACTGACAGGGCATGGACCTGCGCAAGGCCAGCTCTAGTGAGGGGTCTGAAACATTTCTCCACGTAGGTGGACTGTAAGTCGACCAGGGGCCTGTTCTTTCCACAGAACGCCTCTCCAGGAGAGTCTATCTAAATGGCTTCAAATGATCTAACAAAGGCACATGGACTCAGTATTAAGGTGGAAAAAGAAAAGGAACGCTAGTTTAGTTTGGAAGTATTTTTGTCTTTGAATAGAAGGTCTCCAAGGAAAGGCCCATGACACTATTGTAAAATCAGGTACACAGGTTTGCCATGATCTCTTCACCATTTCTAACAGGACGAGGATCAGGCCCCTCCCTCTTCTCATTTTCCTTCCTATTTTGTGAGGGAACTATGTAAACCAAGAGAAGGCTGATGGTGGAACTATAACATTGTAAAAACTCGAAGTATTAGACCCTCCCAATTCACATAGTAAATTAGAGTTTAGAAGAACAGTGCCTTGTACTTCACAGAAATTCAGAATTTCTGAATTACAGAAGGCATTTGGTATTCTGTAGAAATGGAGAAAAGGCATTTGGTAGTTCTCTGAAGCAAAGTTAGGCCTACAATGGCACAAAAATGCCCATTTAGGATACCGCTTCCTTCATGCTGAAAAGCTTAAAGGAAAGCCTGCCAGAACTGTGCACTGCACCTTTGGTAGGAAAACGAGGTCCTTCAGAACGACGAGAACTTTGGACATGAGGTAATGCAGGGAAACTCATTCTAATAAATCTCCCATAATCAGCTACTGTGTAAACGAGTGGATGACTCCTCTTGTAGATTAAGGTTTTGGTTTAATGCTGGCAGCAGGTGAACTACAATTACGTAACATAACGTTCTGACAGCTGTTCCACAGAAACTAGCACTGGCTGCTTATTTCTAAGTGGGGAGGCCAGGTACTGGTTTCGTAAGTTAGACTCAAACAGACTAGCACCCATACCTAGGTGAAAACTTCCTCTCGGAAAAGATGCACCGCTATGTAGTTCAAGTGAGTTTAACAAAGACGGACAATCAAAGGAGGTGCATAAGGTGTGGGTGCAGAGAAAGGAGGAGAGCTGCATTCGTGGCACATCCACCACGTACGGATGCGTAGCAGGGGCTTCACACATTCCATAGGAAACCGAGTACTTACATAGTATTCAGCAGAACTGACGGGACTTCCAGCCCTGAGAAGTAGCCTCGGAGGGAGGGAGCCAGCGCATCTGAAAAGACATGCGGGGAGAAGGCCGTGAGCCAGGGCTCCCCAGCATATCCCCATTTTCATAGAGGGTCCTGCTTGGCTGCCACTGCCCCACTGTTCCAAGATGGTACCCACTCACACTAGCCTGTGAGGGTCTCTTCCCCAAGGGGCTGAAAAGCATCAGAGCAGTGTCCTGAGAGGCGTTCCACACACCCTTATGAACACACGGGCAAGCTCTCCAAGGAAAGCACCCACCTCGAGAAGCGCCCGAGGTTCCACCAACTCCTCTGCTCTCATCTTCCTTTTAAAGGTTAGCAGCCATTTTGAGGCTAACATCTGGCACAGTGAACTCCTTTTCCTGGGCCTAGGCTGGTGAAAGCCTATCTAAGGGCTTTCTAAGCAGAGTGTGGAAACAGCTGCTTTGGGAAGGAAGGGGCAGTTCATGACCCCATCCACGCCAGTGGCTGGCCAGGACTTCTTTGTGATTCCTGTTCCTGTTCTTTTAGAAAAAGCGTTCCAGCTTCTTGGTACTGTGGGTGTCTGGTACCCCAGGCTCTCTGCTCACCCTGCTAAGGAGATGGGCCTACAGCCTTTAGCAAGTAGCCCCCCAGGTGGGACCAGCAGCCCTGTCTCTTCCCTTAGCTTTCCAAAGTGGAAGGCCAGCCGCAAACACAGGTGGATCGAGCAACACTTTGTCCACCTGGCAGCATATTCCAGGTCCTATGGCAAGGAAAACATGGGGGGGGGAAATGGTTGGGCGCAGTGGCTCACACCTGTAATCCCAGCACTTTGGGAGGCCAAGGCGGGTGGATCACCTGAGGTCAGGAGTTCGAGACCAGCCCAATCAACATGGAGAATCCCCATCTCTACTAAAAATACAAAATTAGCTGGGCGTGGTGGTGCATGCCTGTAATCCCAACTACTTGGGATGCTGAGGCAGGAGAATCACTCGAACCCGGAGGGCAGAGGTTGCGGTGAGCTGAGATCGCGCCACTGCACTCCAGTTTGGGAACAGAGCAAGATTTCGTCTCAAAAAAAATGAAACAAAACAAAAAACAAAAGGGCAACTGCACTTAGTCCTTAACGGCATCCATCACTGGCCATGTCAGTTTCGGACACAGGAAGGAGACGCCCGCCTGTCACCGCTCTTCCTTTCACACGGAGGCGGCACGGTCTCCCCATGACCACCATGAGCGGCCCAGAAGCACGGCTGGAGTGGAGAAGGCGAGGCCTGCAGGGCCAGGTGAGGCAGTGCCCTCCTGCAGGGTGGCAGAGGAGGACTTACTCAGATCTCCAAAGCTTAACGATGAAGCAGGAGCCATTCTGGCCGAAAGGGAGGTGCAGGGGGGTCTGGGAAGCAGCGCTGCACAACGCTGGGCTCTGAAGGGACTGGTGGAAAGCTCCTGCCTCATCTTGTTTTACAGGTGTGGACACCAACTGAGGTCTGGGGATTCTCAATGACCTGGGTCACAGGGCCCAGTGGGGTCAGAATCCAGGATGAGGTCCCATGAGATCCCCAAACTTGATTCTAAAAGCAGGGATGTCTAGAAATTGGGTCCTAGAGAAATCCGACAGCACCCTGACCTTGCCCCTGGTCCGAGCACAAGAAGGCCTGGGAGTCTCTTCCCCACGGGCCTCCTCATGAGCGGTTCTTTCCTCGCTGGCCTGAGTCTGGAAATGCAGGTTTAGGACACGATGGAGCTTCTGCCTGCACGACTCCCTCAGGCTGCCTGTGCATTGGGTCTCCTCTGGCGACCATGGCAGATATGACCAGAGATCAGATGACCAGCACGAGCAGGCTCCCTGTCCTCAGGGCCACCAGCTGGTAGCAAAGCTCATTTAAGGCAGGGCCGGGGTCACTCCCAGCACTCATTGCAATTACAGGGACAAGGGTCAGAAACTTCCCATGCAGGGAGGCTGGAGAACACATTCCTCTGGGAAATTAGAAGTGTGTTCAGAACAAAAGGAGGGCAATAGTGGGGAAGATGGGAGTGAGGTAGGGACGGGCAGGGAGGGGGACAGAAGAGTCCAGGGAAGGAGAAGGAGAGCAGAGGTGG
The DNA here is from genome assembly GCF_024542745.1 of Macaca thibetana thibetana. NCBI lineage: Eukaryota > Metazoa > Chordata > Mammalia > Primates > Cercopithecidae > Macaca > Macaca thibetana. The sequence continues at coordinate 112,955,304 of NC_065585.1, forward strand.
GAAGAAGAAAGAACTCATACCTACCCATGGCTCACGGCCTGGTGCATCTGAATCCACTTGCTCACTAAGCAAAGAGCAGAGTTGGAGCTGCCTTCCTGAGACAGGTGAGAAAGGATGGGGCGGGGACACAGAGCCCCCATGGCAGGTGGGGGCTGGACACCTAAACACACAGTAGAGGGTGATGGGTCTGTGTGCACTGGGTCAGTGTGGAGCGCAGTGGTGCAACTGGTGCGGCCTGGGTGTGGGTTGGGGCACTGAGCCCCGACGAGGCCAAGACACAACGGTGTTTCACAGGAGACACAGGAAGGGGAGGGCTGCCCAGGGAGGAGAGTCGCACAGTGGATGGCATGGTTCTGCTTTCGGTGCAGGTGACTGCGAGAAGGAAGCCCGGCCCCAGCCTCTCTGACCAGCTCTCGCACACAGCCCTCACGTTCTCACTCGCACAGGTGCCTGCGGGGTTGGGGACGAGCGTGCAGCCCGTCGTCAGGCTCTAGTCAGCCTGGTCAAGGCGCACTCCAGAGTGATATGAAGGCGGGTTCCGAGCTGTGGGGTCCGGGGGGGCTGTGCTCAGCTGAGGAGTGAGGACGCCAGCGATGCAATAGGTGGCTGCTCCTCAGAGTGGATGTGGTGGCGGGTGGCGGACACACAGAGACCCCTGAATTCATTGCTCTTGTGTCTCAGGCTAGGACACTACGTGCTTGCCAAGTGGGGGGCTCTTCTCACCGCATCCACAGACACCCAAGGCTGCCTCGTCTTCCAGCCTGAGAGGCTGCGCTGCGCCCAGCTTCCAGCAGAGGGCAGTGCCCCCCAGGCCAAGTCTGAGCGGCTCATCCACGTTCCTGCACTGCAGCCAGGGAGAGCGGCAGGGCTCATGGTGCACAGCAGAGTTCGGGCAGCTGGCCCAGGTGGGGGGAACAAGCTCCTCTACGCTAATCACTGTGTGGGGGTAATGAGGAGAGGGTTCTCTCTTAGCCCCATTCGGGCTGCTTGTTCTGCTCGGCTTTTGGCCCCAGGTCACTCCTGCTCATCCCATAAGGGCTGCTTTACAGTGCTTAACAGGGGAAAACCTACAGTTCCCTCCAGACTGCGTGCGTCAAGGTCCTCTCCAAACAGTTCAGCAGGCTAGTTTAGGGCTCCTCATTAGAATAATGTAGGGCTGGCCTTCCATGCAAGGCAGTGGCCCCTGACATTTCTTCATGCCATGTGCAGAAAACGTATGTGTACACACACACACACACACCCTTTCTCTCTTCCCCCATAGTTCTCTCAAATGTGCACATTCAGTCTTGCACACAATTCCAGGGGCTTCTCAAGACCCTGTGAGAAACTTTAACACAATATACTTAACCAAACTGACCCTGATACTTAGTCTGTGCCAGAGACTGCGCTAAGCACTTCACACGGCCTGTGACATCTAAGGCAACATGGACGACCCTGGGAATCTTCTCCACTAGAATTTAACAATAGTAGTAACAGTTGTTACTATGTTAGAGTTCACTACCCAGGGTCACACTGTTTGGGATTCTACCGTCACTCTTCTTCAGGAATGCTCTGAAAATGCAGTGCCCCTGCATGGCTAACACTGTAAGTCTCCAACACTTAGCATGGTGACGGACTGGACAACAGGAGAGCACCAAGACACCCAGGAAAAGCAGCAGCTCAGAGTAAAAATCAAATGGAATGCTAGAGAAAGCGGCAGCCACCCATAAAAATAATTTCCATCCTTTCCCATTTATAGATGAGAAAATGAAAGGCCAGAGGATTAAATACAGACAGAATTTATGTTCCTAATACTGATGCCAAGGACAGGAAGACCTTGACTAGTCTCGGGAGGATGCCCTGCCTGAAGCACCAGCCTTTCTGCAGTGGTGAGTGACTGGCACAGGGTAAAACACTACAGTAATGATTTCCACTGCACTGTCCCCTTTCTAGGGGCTGAATCCCACTATCATACCTGCCCTTAGAAGAAGTCACAAGAAGTGCTTAGCAGGTGACTGGCTCAATTAATAGTCACTACTGAAAGTAAACACTCTCTGGTTTGACTGTTTTCTTCTCTGGGGAATGAAGGGGTAAACCCAGACAGTGGTTCTCAGGTTCCTGGACCATCAGCATCACCTGGGAACTTGTCAGAAATGCCAAAACTCTGGGAGGGGCCTCCAGTAAACAGCACTGTAACCAGCCCTCCAGGTGATCACCAGGTACATGCTCAAGTCTGACAGATGCTGCTCTTAAAGTTTCGAAAAGTATGGCTGGACGAACATTGGTCTAGAAATGCTCTATGTCGAGGACATTAGAGAGAAATGCACAGTTTGGTTCCTTCAGCAGTTTCTTGATACATATCGGCACAGTAAGGGCTCCGAGAAGTTCCGTAAAGAAACCTGTTTGACTTGATCTAGACCTGTGCTGCCCAAGTTTATCCAACTGCAGGATCTCTGGATTATGGAACAGCTGTGCATCCCTGTGGGTGTTGAGAAATGCTTGTCTGGAAGGCCCCCTGCAGTGGTAGCATTTGGCGGATCTAAGAGGCTGGGCTGTGCCATTTGCATGCTTTGAGCCGGAAGATAGACCGCCAAACCCGCTAGTGCTCTGATGTCTCATTCACATGGAGCAGCTAAAGATTTTCTCTTACCTTCCCTTGCGCAGGTGCTGTACCTGAATGCAGGTTTCCCCTGCACCACATTCAGAAGTCAGCTATCCCTCTTTGAACAAAAGTTAACGACAGTAGCTTGGGCAGGGTGCAGTGGCTCACACCTATAAACCCAGCACTTTCGGAGGCCGAGGCGGGTAGATCATGAAGTCAAGAGATAGAGACCATCCTGGCTAACATGGTGAAAACCTGTCTCTACTAAAAATACAAAAAATTAGCTGGGCGCGGTGGTGCTCGCCTGTAGTCCCAGCTACTCGGGAGGCTGGGGCAGGAGGATTGCATGAACCTGGGAGGTGGAGGTTGCAGTGAGCTGAGATCGCGCCACTGCACTCTAGCCTGGCAACAGAGCGAGACTCCATCTCAACAAAAGACAAAACAAAACAAAATCCACAGTAGCTTGAAGAAGTTGTTTTATGTACACGACAGGAATGTTATCTCAAACTAATGGGTTAATGTTTTGAAGACATGGATATTCTCAGGCAGGTTTCCATGACTCTCCCCAGAATGGAGCCCTGAAGTCCCCTGGAGGGCTCGTTCCCAACACGGAGCAACTGCAGGGAACCACTCACACAGTGACTAACTGCCATCAACTCCGCCCCGCCCACTCCAGACCTCAGGACCCACTTTTGGGTGGCACCACCAAATAAAGCACGTTAGGCCGTGACAGCAAGCTCTGTCAGAGGATGCCAGGCGAAGAGAGGCCGCCAAGCCCAGCATAAGCTGGTCCAACAAACTCCAAACTCATCGACCAGGCTAGAGGGATGATGTGCAATACAAAAAGATTGTCTTCCTTATCTCACAGGGCTGACTGCAAGATAATGGCAACCCTCACCTCTATTTCTAGTAAAGCACTCACCAAAACTGGAAGAACACTTTTTAGGAATTTCGCTGCTGCATGAAATCAGGCCCTCTTGTAAAGGAACCACTCCTCCTCTCCCGGCCCCCAGAATCGGCAGCCTATACTCTTTCTCAGCAGACTCAGAGGCATGAAAATGCCATGAGCATTCTTCACTACCTGTCTGGCACCTAATACTCCTTGCCTAGGGCAATTAAGTCGCTATGATCTAGGCAGAATGTCAAGATTTGTATGACTTGGTCCTTGGCTAAGGCTGCCATCTCACCTGCCTCAACAGCTGGAAAGAGGTGAGCAACAAAGTCCTGGCTGGAGGAGGCCATGCTCCCCGCTGGCCTGTGCCCTTGCAGGATCTTCCAGTCATGATGGCAGGTGCTACTGAGGTCCGAGCCCAGGCAGGGACAAGGTCTAGACCACAAGGACAAGGTCCTAGGATTCGCAGTACATCCTGGTAAGCCCGATCAAAGCTGGGTTTAATTAAACAAAAGCCTCCAGGGAGAATTTTCTCTCCTGGGCTCTTAAGACTCTTTTCCTGTCTGTCCTAAGCACAAGCTAGGCTCTGCTTCCAAACAGGCATGTGAAATGTGCCCAGACATCTCAGAAGTTCACTCGAGATGCCACTTGGGTTAAAGGCACCCAAGCGTGTAACACCCTGTGTCAGGTTAAGTCCACAGTGGTTGCTTGTCATCCATATTTAATTCTGTCAGTCTGTTAATTTTTAACTATGTTTGCTATCAAGGGCCATTAGAGGTCCCCAGGAGCTGAGCTCAGTGAAGCGCATAGAACTTCGTGGTAGAACGCACAAAGCTTGAAGTTGGGGCGCCCCACTTTGCCATCCTGTCGCTGGGTCTGGCCTTCCCCACCGGCAGCACAAATCCTGAATAAAACATGATTCCATTTGGAGTTGATTTTCCTTTTCCCCTACTGTCACAATTGGTTTTCTTCACAGAAAAGTTCACTTTCCCCTTTTATGAAGGCTACATTTTATAATTCCAAAGTTTCTCTGCAGCCCTGGTTTTGTTTCCAAAGCAGTTAGAGTTCACATACTTTCCGGATGGCATCCAGGTACCTATGCCTATAGAAGGAAGACAAAAACCTTGGGTACACAGCCAGCTGACCCAACCAGAGAGCCTCGTCTCGGTATATGCCACAGCCACGGACCATTCTTGCCCTGGCTCCAGTGCTTCTCTTCTTTACCAAAGTAAAAACCCCGGGCCCTTAGGTTTCTCTTATCGGGGTCCTGGTCAGGAGTCCCTGTGTCCTCAGTGCTTCTCAAGCTTACAGGGAGGGCTCAGGAGCCTCTGGGCCACACCAGATCAAATCCTGACAAACGGAAGGCATTGGAAGAGCTATTTTAATCATAACTATGACTTTAAGCCAAACATGTTACTGTTTCCTGCAAAATAAACCCATGGAGATGTTCATTCTTCCCATTTATAGATGATGAAACTAAGTCTCAGTGCAGTTAAAACCAACTTGCCTAGAATCCCAAATTTAGTAGAGTGGGTAGAAACTGTCATTAAAATCTGGTTTGATTTAAAAAACTGAGTCCCAGTTAGGTGCCAGGCCCTCAGCAACACCTGACTGTGACAGTTGGGCCACACGGCTGTTAATCCCAGGGAACAGCCGAGTGCAGACAGCACTTCCAGGTGCAACTTGTTGGGACTCAGGGTTGGGCTCTTACTGCTAATAAGGACAGGGGAGGAGGTGTGCAGGATCTGGGGAGTTTAACCTTCTGCAAAGGACAACATGGAACACACCTAGAAACCTGGAAAACAGTGTACCAAATGGAGAGTACTGGAGTAATGGAGAGTACTGGAGTAACGGAGAGTACTGGAGTAATGGAGAGTACTGGAGTAATGGAGAGTACTGGAGTAATGGAGAGCAATGCTGCCCCCAGTCAGGAGGCGGCCCATGTTGAGATGTTCTGCCCATCCTGATTAATACTGTGATTTCTAGGGAAGTCTCCTTGGGGTGAGTGACCCTGGCCAAAGTCACACAGCCATATACTAGGGGACTGACTCTGGTTTCTGAACAGCATTTCCTTCTAAAAGTGCCCAACATGAAGAGGCCTGGGCCTCAGTCGCAGCAGCTCTGGACAAAAGCACACCTCTCCCTAACACCCTGGATGGATGCTTTTGGAGGACTGCTTCTAAAGAGGCCAGCTGGGGTGGAGGACAAAATGCTGATGTCTGTCTCACTGCAAATGAGGGAAGAGGCGGAGAGGGTCACCAGGGAGAGAGCATCTGCCTGGCCGGGGGTGGATTCTCGGCTTTCATGGCAGAACTGTGAAGAGAACAATCTCCCCAAGTACAAGATGTAACTCAATTGCCTGGAAATGAGGCCAAGGAGAATCCTAGCAAAAGGACTGTGGGAAGAAAGTGCCAGAAAGTCCAGGGAGGAATGGGCTGGGTGACCTGTGGTTCTTTCTCCAGTTTCTCCGATAGGAAAGTGAGATAAGGCCACAGCTGGAAAGGTCAGGGACAGCGGGTTTGTGTAAAGTAACTTGCGAGGGCAAGGGCCATTCCGTCTCTGGGATTTCAGCTGCCCAGCCCCCTCCACCCCGGATGTATTTCCTGTCAGAAGGGTGTGCTGGTGGCCGTGTCCGGCCTGGTTTGGGGAGGCCCTTCTTGGGGATAAGCTCTCCCAGTGCTGGCAAAAGCTGTGGAGATCACACTGCCAGGAGCAGGGCAGGTGCTGTCAGTCGGTGCTGTGGGTGGCGCTCCCACTGCAATGCCTCATCTTACTCCCGTCATTCCTTCATGCTTTCCAGTCTTCCATTTGGCTCCAGCTGTGAGGCCTCTGCAGCCCCCGTTGGCGTCATCCACATGTGCTGACCATCCTGTCTTAACTGTCACTGCCTTGTGGGTAGCTAAGGCTTAGTCTGGGCTTCCTTCTCCTTACTGAAAATTCAAGTGCCCCTTAAAAGATCCCTGGGAAGGGCTACCTTTAAAGCAAACATTTATGAAGCCCTTCTAATATGCCGGGCACTCTCTTAAGTGTTTACATGAAGGATTATTGGCCCTTTTCCTGAAGCCCAGAGAAGTTAAGAAATTTGCTCAACTGAGGTCGCACAGCGTGTAAATGGCAGAGCTCGTGTCTGGCCAGGGAGTTCCAGAGCCTGTCCTTTCGACCCTACATTCCTGCCACGAGCTGAGAAAGGAAATGAAGCCCCGCAGAGCTCTCCTGAAAGGCACGGCTCAGAGCACAGGCCCTGCATCAGGAGGCAGGCATAGAAATCGCCCCAGGAAGGGCCTGGGAAAGGAGACCCAGCCCACTCTCACAGGAGGCTGGGGCTGTGAGCATGAGGCCTGGCCTCCCCCTCCTCCCCTCCTCCTGTGAGAGCTAAGCCAGGTGCTCCTAGAAAGCCTCACCAAACAGGAAACCAGGCCAGGCTGGCACTATCAGGAGACGGAGCGCTAGAGGGGTGGCTTCTCACAGTCTGACCTTCACAGAGCTGCAGGTTGAGAGGGAAAGGTAAATGTCAGAGGATTAACAGTTTCATTTATGTCTGAAAACAATGGAAGGCCTTGGGCAGAACAGCCCCAAAGGCAAGCTCTGCAGTCCTTCAAAGCCGTGGTGTCACAGCCACAGCCACAGCCACAGCTCTGGAGTAGACAGTATGTATCTTAGGAAGCCCAGGCCTCAAGGACCAGGCAGTCAGGGGTCAAGTGCTAAAGTGACCTGAGATTCACAGAAGCAAGCACCAGGAATCTCCGGACTCCTGCCTTACTTTGGGGAGGCAGGACTGCCAGGTGAGGTGTTGAAGCCATCTTCCTGGGGCCCCAGACATGGCTCTGTTCACAGGTTTCCCTGTGGGACCAACGACCCTTACAGCACTGGCCACTGTACAGGAGGTGGAAGCCAAAACCATCAGAGTCCTTGCCCTGTGAGCCGCCCATGCACCTGGAGGGGATCCACAGCTGTCTCGCTGCTGGGAGACTCCTAAGGAGCCGCGTGCACACTGAGGTCCATACGCAGCACTGCCCTCGAGACACCCCCCAATACCCTATGTATTCAAAACATACCTGACACCAAAGCGGAAGCCCTCGTGTCTTTTGCCTCAGTGTTTCCTACAGGGCACAGTGATGCAGATGCTTCACACAATTTGCTTTTCTTAAAATCTAGTTTTCGGAAGTCCCACCCTGCTGATGAGCAAATGCTCAGATACAGGGGTGGTGGGGACAGCCCCGCAGTTTGGGCAGTCCGCCCACTATTCCCAGGCCCATCTACTCCTCTCTGAGTTCCCTTCCTGGTTAGCCTATGTCTCTCTTCCCATGGTCCACTTCTGTATTTATTTTGGGTTTAACCTTTAAAATTTTTCCAGTGTGTCACAGGGCCATCCCAAGGGACATGCATGCCTTGTCCTCAGGCAGTCTGTGTTATAATTTTAAAACCTTTGGTTTATGTCCAGGTAAGCCGTACAGCAGCCCTATTAGAAATCCGAGAGAACTGCTGTTAACCCTGGACAAATGAGGCCTCTGAAGAGGAATCAGGTAACCAGGACTTTCTCTCTCAGTCCTACTTACCTACAGAAGCTTCTGGCCGCACACTGGGACTCTGCCTGAAGTAGAGGGTGCATGGTGGTGTGTTTTGAGAATGTGGTAAGGACAGTATCCTTTACCAACTTTCTCTCTGCCCCATCACAAGACAGAAAGCAAAACATGAGCTCAAACCTAAGAAGCGCAAGTGTGTGAATGTGAGGTGACAGAACAGCTGCGTGCTCTCTTCAGTGTATAAGCTTTTTGAAAGCAACAGATGAAAGCTTCCTCTCCTAATTAATACATTTCAAATACCAATGACCTTGAAAGTAAACTGGATGATCACTTTTAAAAATGTTAACGATCTTCTTAGCAATCCAACGTCTGCTGCACAAGGTCGCTCTTTCATCTCTAAACATTAAGTCAGTACTGAGGCTTTCAGTCCTATTACCTTATCCAATAATTTCTAAAAAACGGGATCTGACGGCAAATAAGTATCCTTACTTTAGAGATGGGAAATCTGAACGGGTACCAGACCACAGCTGAAGCCGGGGCAGAGCTAGAAATGTGACTCAACTTCTTTTCAATGACACTTTGTCTCCTGGTCTTCCTTCCTGTGGATCCCAGTGGGCAGACTGGACACTGCACCCGTACATTTCACAGGGGCTCCCCTAGCTAGATGCAGCATCCCTGCTGAAGTGAGGTCTCCTGGTGGATGAGATGCTTCCAACATGCAGCTCTTGGTGGCTCTTCCGGGAGCCCAGGCAGAGAGAAGCAGCAGTGGTGTGACCTCGGCTCCAGGACCTGGCCTCTCCAGCAAGCTCGTTCTGAGTCCTTCTATGTAAAATAGACTTGGTGTCACAGGCCCAATTCTCCCAAAACCTCAGTCAGAGAGTAACACCTTTGCTCCAACATTGCATCACCATGAAAACAAAACGCTGCAGTCTACTTGAGATCATTTTTGCTCTGATTAAAATTTTTATTGAAATCTCTCAAAGGTCGTCAAGAAATAGTTTTTGCGAAAGGGGGGAAGATAGCTAACAAATTCAACATGGGAGCTCCCTCTGCTGGTCTGCAGTAGGTTGGTATGTTACAAACACATTCCCAGAGACAAATCTAATTTGCTGGAGAAGTGGACAAAAGACAGGTGTGTTGGGCTTTGCCTCAGGAGAGAAACACTAGAAGAAAAAAAAAATCCATGTCTCAAAATAGAGCATAACATTGCTAAGAAAAACAAAATTATTTAAAGCCTCTCCAAAGACATTATAAGATTTCCAAAACAAAAACTGAATTATCCAATATGGGGAGATGCCCCGTAAAGGCTCCAGTCTGCTCTACCTCCAGTTAATAAAGATTCTCTTGGGCCCTTTGGGTGAAGGTTAAGTGCTGATTCCCTTTGCTTTGCCTCCAAGTCTCTTCTTACAGGCTTCCCATCTACTTAGAGAAGAAAGATCCAAGGAGTCACTGGAGTGAGGCCTTTCCAAAATTCCATTAAAGAATAAGTCTGTGGTGAGCCAACACCTCGGAGTGGAAAGAGTCAGGCCTGGGAGGCAGGTGACCTGGGTCTAGTCATGGCAGAGCCACAGATTGTGGGCAGCTCCCTCCATCTTCTCAGGCCTGTTTCCTCATCTGTCAAATGGGTCAGACCAGCTGATCTGTAGAGCCTCTACTAGCTCATTCTGATTCTCATACTGCACAAATAAATTTAAATAACGGAATGTGTTCACAGAGTCCATGCCTGCACTGGGAATGACTCCAAACAAGAAGTGGCGTTGAAAACTGGTATCAGATGAGAGTCCCACCAAATCTGGGACCGATGTGGCAGAGCTAAGTGGATTCCAGTTTGGGAAAGTCTCAAGATCAAGAACTCCCAGGGGAGGGTGCCACCATGGGCAATACAACCCATTAAGTCAAATGGCTGAGTCCATCTAATCTTGGCACTGTCTCTCCCCATCCTTCCTTACAATGGCATGTGCTTTCTAATCTCTTGAGACTCTTTAGGCCCTTCTCTTACCATACCGTATCTCCAGAATTACTTCTGATTTTACCCATTACATGAATGAAGAATGGGCAGATGTCATATCCAAAAGCCACCATTCCCAGTACTTTCTGGCCGTTGTCAACTCTTGATATGGCTATTCAGAAGACTATGCAAACCACTGTTTCACGGTATTTATTAACATTTGCCTTAACTGCCACGTGATCTGTACCCGGCAGTCTAGCAAGAGGAGACACCATCCAGAGCAGGGGTGGGAGGTGGCAAGCAAAAGGGGCTCTTAGTTGCCCCATGTCATCCACACATTTATCCGCAGCCTGCTACAAAGATCCTAATGACTCAGCAGAGAAACCCACAGGTTTACATTTCATCCCCTCACCCCGTTACCTGCCAGTTGTGAGGGTTCTCAAGCATTGACATGGAAAAAGGAAGAAAAAGCAGCAGGGGAAGGAGAAGCCAAAGGCACAAGTAATCCTGGCTCCTTTATTTTCTGTGCCATGTACTCTCACCACCACCACCACCTACATTTTTTTCTTCACTACTTGTACTACTTTCTCCCTTCTTCTCCCAACACAGAGGGCAATCATTACTGGGGCTCAGGCACCAAAGGCAGCCCAGGAAGCCGGGTCGTCAATGCACGCACAATGTGTTGGTAACTCAGCGAAAAGAATTAAAAGATGTTCAGCCAACAACAATCTTGACCCCATGACTTTCGAGAACCCTCACCGAGGGCTGCTTCTAGGTGGTCTTTATCAACACAGTGAATTCTGTACAACATAAAAGAGTTTTAAGTCAGAAGGAAGTTTTCTGGGAAGCTGTTTATTTCATCCAGCCTTGAAAACAAACACTGAGCAAAACAAGCAAATGAAAACTCCGCCTGTCCAGCCTAATAATTTTTGAAAATCTAAAATTTAAAGGCTGAATTACACATGCAGAAAGATAAATGAAACCTACATACGTACTTTCTATTTGTTACTGGTCATCAATCTTTGCAGGCCAAAGAATGAGTGATCTCCAAAGGTGAATCTTTACACTGATTACTACTACTTGCGCTAAAAGCAAAGCTAAGAGAATATTTTCTCCAAGGGGAGAGGAAGTGTTAGTATGTAGATAGTAACCTTTGTGGAGAAACAGGAAGTTTGTTTATAAAAATCAGGCTATTTTCAACTAAGAAAGCAAGCTGGTCAGAATAGAGATCTCTACCTTGACCTGTAATTCCATCTTAGACACTATCCTGTACCTCCTTTTCTACAGGGTTTCCTGAAAATGGAGAAAAGGAACCCTTAATCTTTCCTGTAACATATTTAAGAAAGTATAGCCTTCGCCCATGGAAGCTTTCCCTTTGGTCAGAGATTCTTCTCACAGTACACGAGAGTGGAAAACTCTCAACACACAGAAACACGCACAGACGCACATATCCCCTGCTCCCAGCACACACCTTCCTCTGTAGCCTTTCCACACAAGGCACACACGTGTACGCTCCGGTGATGCCCTCTAGCTAGCTGGGAGCCAAGTGGATAAACTTGCCCCAGTCTCTCATGTGCGATATGAGGTGAGATCATTAAGGAAGAGAGAGGTGTCATTTGGGGCAAACATCAGGCAGTGGGTGATATCATTGCTGTCAGACGATCCTCGTAAGTCCTGAAGGAGTGTCAGCTTGATTTAGAGGGGATCATTAATCTCTTGAAGGTGGATCTGTTAGCTGGATAGGTGTTAGTTGTATGGTGTGCTCTGGGGAACCAAGTTTGAAAGGACTGGAGGTGGAGTGAGTGAAGTCGTGGCCGATGGGTATCAATTACCTGGGCATGCAGTGAAGCGGGATAGGTGAAAGCAGGAGGAGGTAGAGCAGGCGCTAACTCCGCTGGGTACAGAGGGTACGGGGCCCACACTTCAGGGCTACTGGGGTAAAGTGCAGGCACTGTGAGCTCATCTGCAAGAAAAGAATAAGGCGAGAGTTAGTGGTTACCAAACAGCTAGTTTCAAATCAGAAAACAAAACACCCAAAAACCCCGAGCCCCAATCAATGTCAGAAGCCAAATGACTCTCATTCTTTTCACAACCTGTTGTTTGTTGGCTTTGGTCCCATAAGTGCTAAGCAAGGAACGAAAAATATAACAAGAAAAGTAACAAGCATCTGCTGTCTGTCTGGCCTGCTGAGATCTCAGGCCTGGACTCCGCCTTGAACACTCTGATGTCTTTCCAACTGTAGCTGGGGAACCCAAAACAGTGGGAATTTCCTGCACAAAACAGAAAATGTGGCCCTCTGAGGAAAAGGGAGAGAAAGAACCAATGAAAGATATCCCATGAGAACCCACCGCAGAGCCTTTGGGAAAACAATGGCCTAACGGCAGGGCCTCAACAGACCAGAACTAGAAGGCTTTTCTGTTTATTGGCATAATTACTATTGACAAGTCAGTCATGATCATCAAGCATTTTCCATGTAGCCCCCAGAAGTACAGGGCCAAATACTGTGACCACAGGGCATTTAAGATCTTAAAAATTCAGAGAATTGAGGTGAAAAACCTTGAGAATCCTGATTAAAATTACACTCCACAAAGATGTAAACATTTCCAGTTGCTCTTTACAGACTAACTTTTAGGGGGAAAAAGTGAGTCATGTTGCCAAGCGCCTGGTCTAAGTGTTCCTCAGGCAGCTCCAATTCCACCCAGGTCATGCTGCAGTTGGCCCGATTGAAGGGCAAGTGCCTGGGCCTCCTATGTATCAGGAAGCAATCCATTAAAAGTAACAGCAAACACATGAGGGAGCTTCTCAGGAAAGGCAAAAATAACATCAGTCAATAGCAAGGAATCTGGGCCCTGTGAAGCAGCAATCTCAAGATGTGCTTTTATCACCTGTCAAAATCTGAAATCAAGTATGCCAAGGACGCTATCCAGGACTGCCACGGGAGTCAGCAAAAGGTGATTTGATAGTCATTAGTAACTCTGCCATTCAGGACTTTCCCTAAGTCTACAGTGCATGTGACCCAAGGTCAACAGAGTCACTTTATTCCTTCCCACCATCTAAGGAGCCATTCCAGGCCCAGTGTCTCTGCATCCTTCCCATCCCCCAAAACTTTTCAATACGGAAAGGGGACTAGCAACAGAAAACTGCTTTGCTCGGTGTGATGTGGGACTGCTCTACGGAGAAACCAGAAAGTAGCAGAGCCTGTGGGTGAATGTGGATCTGGTGGGCAGGGGGTAGGTGAGGCTTCCCCACAGCCAGCTTGCATGGCACGAGCTTCTCTCAGGATGGTAGGGAGTCAAGAGCTGACTGCTAATGATACGTTCAGAGGGCAGTTTGTACCCATTTCCAGATATGATGGGACCCCAACAATGTGATTTAACATACTGTTGCTGGTTAGCCTTCCCGACTCCCTCCTCTCAACAAGGCAGTAAAAGCTACCTCCTCAGGACTTGGTGATGGAAAGACAGACTGCCTGTGTATCTAGGTGGGAAAAATAAGCCCCTAAGAGTAGACTGATTATTATTATTTAGTCAGGGTAACAACAACATCACTACAGTCCTTAAAATGATCAGGTCTTCAGCATCTACTGTGTTCTAGGGTGTGTAGGTGCCTGTAGCCCAAGGCTTAGGGACCACCCTCAGAAGGGCTGGGAGGAGCTTAATAGATCCCTGTGCTTCCTGTTGTGATGAGACTGTGATTTCCAGAGTAACTAATGTGGGAGCCCAGCTAGTGGAAACTAACTGCTACCAGAACCGATGCCTTGAATTTTAAACAAACAACCATTCTCAGGAATGCCAAGCTATTATTGTTGTTTAGCCACCAGGCTATTTTAAGACATTCTGAGTCTTTTAAATCCTCATACACTCATCTGTGGCCTATGCTTGTCTGTTCCCACTGTGATAGCGGAAGACTATAAAGCTATAAAGACTATAAAACTGATACATACAACTGATTCCAAATGACAGAGCCCTCAGGGGAACGTGTTTGGCCTGCAGCCTGTCAGTGGTCCTTCCTTATCGTCCTGGCTAACTGGGGTGGGGTGGGTAGAGGTGGTTACCTGATCAGTGGGTTCTTCCTTTAGAAACTTAAAAAAAATGAAATGAATATGTCCTTTAAGATATCTGATCCTAAAGAGATAAGCAACAGAGATAAGCTGGAATCAGATTTCAATGTCAGCCTGACTGCTGGAATTTATGATTTCCAGACCTTTCTCTATTTTTATTCTGAAGCATTACTTCCCATTAGTTCTTTACTGATGCTTAGAGACAATTCACCATTAACATTTGCACAAAACCTAGGCCAGCAGAAAAGAGGATTTGCTCTGAAATTCCCTAAACTCAAAATTGCTGAGTAATAGTAAAGTAGTGGTAAGGCAGAAGTCTAAAAAGAGATGAAGGTGAACTTACACTTGATAAATCCCTTGATACATCTTATCATCTGTCTCCCTTCTCCCCTCATGAAGGAATGTGGAGTTACCATAAACATCAAAAGATACATGGCCTGACCAGGTCAGGATCGCACCTGAAGCAGGCCTCACAAACACCTAACTTTTCAGTAGGAGCCTGAGCACTCTCCTAACACACACACACACTCCCCTTTGATGGAAGTGGGTATTAAAGCAGAATGAGCTTTTTGCATTTGTTTGCTTTTTCGTTGCTTGAGAAAATTACAAAAGCTAGAGAGACCGGTTTTCCACAGCGCAAGCCCTTTACAAGGACTCCCCACTGAAGCAGGAGGCAAGGCCCTGATGGGTTTCACCTTCCTGAGTCACTGCCCATCATCCTGCTCAAACTTTACAGGATGGAAGGCTGAAAAAAGAAGACAAAGATTGCTGCCCAAGGCCCATTGGGATGAATTGGAGTTTAGGGAGGGGGTGAGATTCCTCTTGACAAAAGAGGCTCTTGACCACCCAGAGTGAGCCAGGCCCCAGTGAGCAGAAAGAGGGCAGATCAAGAGGCCAGGGCTTTTTTGTCTGGGCCTAATCCGTCCCTCCTGAGAGGCTGGGCAAATCCTTTCCCATTGCCCCAATCTGGCTACATCTTTTCTTTTTTGCACCTTCTGAGGATAATGTTGTTGAGGGCTCACAATATACATCTGAATAGGCTTTTTTTCTTAGCATGAGAATATGCAACCAGAAGAGCTCAAATTGGATTCTGAAAAACAAGGACTAGAAACTTCCAACTCCACCCTGTAATCCCTTTGAAACCAAAGAACTGCAGAGCGTCTGATGAAGGTTTAAGCCTACAGAGCTTGGGAAGATCATCTTCTGCCTTTTCGTTTTAGATGAGGAAACAGATGCAGAAAGGTGCAGCTTCCAGTCTACGGTCACATTGAAAGAGAGAGAAACATGAATGACTCTCGGAAACAACTGAGAGATGGAAGAACAAGGAGAATCTTTAATGGACTTAAGTATGGCCATATATCTCTGAGTTTAGTTGGTAACACAAGGTTTAAGAACTTTTTTGAGGCCGGGCATGGTGGCTCATGCCTGTAATCCCAGCACTTTGGGAGGCTGAGGCGGGCAGATCACAAGATCAGATCGAGACCATCCTGGCTAACACAGTGAAACCCCATCTCTACCAAAAATACAAAAAATTAGCCAGGTGTGGTGGCAGGCACCTGTAGTCCCAGCTGCTCAGGGGGCTGAGGCAGGAGAATCTCTTGAACCCGGGAGGTGGAGCTTGCAGTGAGACAAGATTGCGCCACTGCACTCCAGCCTGGGCACAGTGAGACTCTGTCTCAAAAAAAAAAAAAAAAAAAAGAACTTTTTTGCCTCCTGAAAACATCTATTTGGAAATATTCCACAGCAACTTCATGATCGACATACCCAAAACTAAACATGCTCCCTCAATGACCTGTCCTCGTTGGCTCCAGATTTCAGTAAGATGCTACCTTCCACTCAGCTGCCCAAGCCACAGACCTGGTGGTCACTCTATTCTCCCCCTCATTCATTCTTTCATCAAGGTCCTGCTGAATCTATCCCATGATCCAGCTTGATCTTCACCAACACTACTGGATTACTGAAAAGGCCTCCTAAAAGCCCTCCTGGCTTCCACACTCAAGTCAAGACAACTTTAAAAATACACATTTTGGCTGCATGCAGTGGCTCACACCTGTAATCCCAGTGCTTTGGGAGGCAGAGGCAGGAGGAGGAAGATCGACTGGGCCCAGGATTTGAGACAAGCCTGGGCAACTTTAGCGAGACCCCGTATCTTAAAAAAAACAAAGTATTAGCCAGGCCTGGTGGTACATACCTTTAGTTCCAACTACTCGGGAGGCTAAGGTGGGAAGTTCACTCGAACCTAGGACTTATTTGAGGTTGCAGTGAGCTGTGACTGTGCCACTGCACTTCCAGCCCAGGGCAACACAGTAATACCCTGTCTCTTAATCTAGTCATGCCACTTCAAACCTTTCTGTGATTTCCTCTTGCTCTGTGGATACTGCCTGAACTCCATGTAATGGCCTATAAGATCCCAAATGATCTGGCCCTCATCCTCCTCTCCAGCCCTGATTCTCATCTGGTTCTCCCTCATGGTCTGGGATCAGTCACTTCCATTGCATGACTATGCCTGCCTCTCTCCCACACACTGCTCCCTCTGCCAGGGGCACTTTTCTCCCCCT
Organism: Macaca thibetana thibetana; assembly: GCF_024542745.1. Classification (NCBI taxonomy): domain Eukaryota; kingdom Metazoa; phylum Chordata; class Mammalia; order Primates; family Cercopithecidae; genus Macaca; species Macaca thibetana. Next base: position 112,971,866 of record NC_065585.1, read on the forward strand.
CCTCCTGCCTGGCTTAACTCTTACTCATCAGTTACTTACTCCTTCCACCCAGCTTAACTCTTCACTGTGCTCTACTTAGACGCTGCTTCCCAGGGTGGGGAGGGGCCTGGCCTCGCACTTCTAGTCTAGAAGACTGCTTTCTCTGTGCTCCACCATATCCTGCACCTCCCCAGTCACAGCAGTTACCTCCTGGACGGCAAGCTCTTATTCTTGCTTACCAATGCCTACCACCATATCATAAGACAGTATCAAGAAATCAACCATTTGGGCCAGATGCAGTGGCTTACGCCTGTAATCCCAGCACTTTGGGAGGTGGAGGTGGGTGGATCACTTGATGTCTGGAGATCGAGACCAGTTTGGCCAACAAGGTGAGACCCCATCTCTACTAAAAATACAAAACTTAGCTGGGTGTGGTGGTGCACACCTGTAATCCCAGCTAATTGGGAGGCTGAGGCACAATAATTGATTGAACCCGGGAGGTAGAGATTGCAGTGAGCCAAGATCGCACCACTGCACTCCAGCCTGGGCTACAGAGCGATACTCTGTCTCAAAAAAAAAAAAAAAAAAAAAAAAAAAAAAAAAAATCAACCATTTGCTTAATACTTGAGAAAATGAAGAAAAAATATACTTCCATCCTGCCTTCAGGTGAAGAAACAGCCAGACTGAGGGTTAATTCTGGATGGAAGAGAAATATGCACATAAAGGCACCAAGATCTATCTAAGGTCTCATAGATAACTTATAATGTCTGAACTGAGACCAGAACTGAAGTCTCTTGTCTCATAGTTCGGGGTCCCTTCTATATACCATCCTTTCCTCCCTGGGGTGGGTGATGCCCCCACTGCTGCTGGTGGTGACAGGGCCCCATTTGGAATGCAGGTGGTCTTTATGTCTGGCTTTTTAGCATACTCAATTTGCTATAAAAAAAAACTCAGGGACAGAGGCTTCCAGGAGAGCTTGCCTTGAAGATGAAGAATTTGGCCAGGAAAAACAGCAGCCATGACACAGAAGATCCAAACATGATGAAAAATTCCATTTTTAATAGGAATAATATAAATTTTGAAACAAGAAAAATAAATCAAGGATTCTGTTAGCAGTCAACTCCCACTCACATACCTCAGCTAGTAGTTGATCCATGTCTGTTAAGTAAGCCTTTTAAAAATCAGCCATACAAGGCCCACTCTTTTAAGTACTAGCCTATTGAGACATGCTCTTTCCGCCACAGGACTAAGAATATAGCCCACACCAGCTCCTGTGGCGCAGGGCAGTGCACACTAGCTCCTGTGATAGGGTGAACGGCATTTCCCCAAATTCACATCCACCTAGAACCCCAGTACGTCACTGTTTTTGGAAACAGGGTCTTTGCAGATAGATTTAGGAATCTTGAGACAAAGACAGGGACTGGAATGGTATGTCTACAAACAGAGGAATACCTCAGAGCCTCTAGAAGATCCAACACTGCTGACACCGTGATTTCAGATTTCTGGTCTCCTAAACTGTGAGCGAACAGATTTCTGTCCATTGAAGCCACCCAGTTTCTGGTAATCTGTTGCGGCAGCCCCAGGGAACTAATACGGTTCCCATAGAATGTCAAACACATCATCGGCTTCCCAAGAAGACAAATGTAGATGAAGATTTTTATGAAAGAAGCTAATGAAAAGACTGAGTGTTGCCGCGCATGGTGGCTCATGCCTGTAATCCCAGCACTTTGGGAGGCTGAAGCGGGTGAATTACTTGAGGTCAGGAGTTCGAGACCAGCCTGGCCCACATGAAAACCCGTCTCTACTAAAGATACAAAAATTAGCTGAGTGTAGTGGTGGGTGCCTGTAGTCCCCGCTACTTGGTAGGATGAGGTAGGAGAGCTGTTTGAACCTGGGAGGCAGAGGCTGCAGTGAGCCAAGATTGCACCACTGCACTCTAGCCTGGGCGACAGAGTGAAACTCAGTCTCAAAAAAAAAAAAAAAAAAAAAAAAAAAAAAGTGGGTGAATAGCTCAAAGGAGGTGTTTTTCCACCACCCAGCACTAATTACCATGGCGATTTTTGTGTTCTGTACAGGGAACCGACTGTACTATGTGCTGCAGTCATGAGGAGAACTCAAGTCTCGGCTTGGCTCTCCACTATTTCTATTTTCTCTCTATCATGGACCTTGGTCATTTCCATTGCTTCAACTACTAATTCTATTTAGGATGACTCATAAACCTATAGCTTTGATTTCTACTCCAATGTAAACACCCTAAATTCATCAAACTCAACTCATCAAGAAGTGAACTTACTGTCACTCATAAACCAATTCCTTTTCTTACTGCCAACACTTTCCTTTATCCCTTTTCCTCAGGCTAGAAGCCTTCATCACTTCCCATGTCCAAACAATTGCTAAGTCCTAATAACAATAGAGATGACAAAGATAATGATAGTGATGATAGCAGTATTAAGGACAGTTGGAGCTCGTGTTTACTGAGCACATTCTGTGCACCAATCATCCTCATGGGAGACATTAGCAGGAGCTCCTTTTACCTTATGAGAAAGCTGAGACACAGCAAGGTTAAATATCCAGCCCAATGACTCTCACAGAGCCAGGATGTGAATCAATCAAGATCATGAGTCCAGACCCTTCACTTCTGCACTTCACTGCCTTTCTCCATGTTCATTATCTCCATCTACTGATGATAAAGATATCTTCTCTATGTCTTTCTCATTCCCATCCCTACTTCTATTACCGAAATGCAGGTTCTTAGCCGGACCGACTTTAACTTCCGCTGTCTCCCCACTCCACTATTTCTCTAATACAAACTGCAGAAGCAACAAGTTGTCTGCAAAAAAGCAAACAGACCCCAAAATACGTATGCCAAGGAAATTTCAAAAGCAGGTGGTCATGATTCAACTGGCCCAGAGTCACTTCTCCATTTAATGATTTTCCGCCATTCTTTTGACCAGTCACTGCTCTGATGATTGTCTTCTTCCTTTACTGCCCACCTCCTCTTCGAGGCCAAGAAATCATGCAATGCAATCCAGGATTTTAAAAGGATCTGCTGGCCGGGCGCAGTGGCTCAAGCCTGTAATCCCTGCACTTTGGGAGGCCGAGACGGGTGGATCACGAGGTCAGGAGATCGATACCATCCTGGCTAACATGGTGAAACCCCGTCTCTACTAAAAAATACAAAAAACTAGCCGTGCGTGGTGGCGGGCGCCTATAGTCCCGGACTCGGGAGGCTGAGGCAGGAGAATGGTGTAAACCTGGGAGGCGAAGCTTGCAGTGAGCTGAGATCTGGCCACTGCGCTCCAGCCTGGGCGACAGAGCGAGACTCCGTCTCAAATAAATAAATAAATAAAAGGCTCTGCTTTCTAATCCGAGAGTTGAAGGGAACCCTGAGCATGAGCGGGAAGAAAACTGTTTCTCTGGGAACTTAAGCCACTACTATTACCTACTCTTACTCATCACATGGGGACATTTTCATTCCTCTTCTTTCCTGTGACCTGCAGCTGCTGGGATGAGGGTTACCCAGAGTTTCCTCAGGAAAGTCCATTCCCTGTCATTAGCAGACTGAAGATTCAAAGTGTCTGCCAGCCTCTCTGCGAGCCTGAATTTCTTGACAACTGCAGTCGAGTCTGGATGTTTAACAGAAGCTGTATTTTCAGAACGTAATGGTTTTGTGTCATATAGACAACCTAAGAAAATCTGCTCAGTCCCACTCTGCTAGACCTGGGTAAGCTTCATGAGAGCAGCATACTGTCTGTTAGATTCACTACTGTGCCCGCCACAAAGGAAGTCCACAAAGGAGAAAGAGTAGAAAAGGAAGGAAAATAAATTTCTTCTAACATTAAAAAAAGTGTTTTAGGAAGTGTATCTTCAGGGCAACGTGAGTCTATGATTCAGGTGGAAATTAATGTTTTTAAAATAAAAAAATTATAAACAAAAAGTGTTTTAGTAAAACTTTCATTTGTCATTCACACACCTCTTCTGGCATACATCTGTTATGTGGTGAGGGAGGAGAGGGAGCAAGGGAGAAGGATGGTTATGACAGCAAGGGGAGGCAGAGGTGTCTTTTTAATGAAATTGCTGCTTGGGTTCATCTCTATCTAGTCCATAAAAAGAGATGATCTCTTATTGAACTAGAGGGTCCCTGAGTGCAGGGCCTGTGTCCCTGGTGCTTACTGCTGTATCTCCAGTACCGAGCATAGTGCATGTTGCACAGCAGACATTCATCCATGCATTACTGATTGATTTATTTAGAGACAAGGTCTCACTATGTTGCCCAGGCTGGAGTGCAGCGGCTGCTCATAGGCCTGATCATCAATGCTCACTACAACTTCAACTCCTGGGCCCGTGTGATCCTCTCTCCTCAGCCTTCCAGATAACCTTGCCAAGCTTTCAGAAATGAACACTTTTAAGGACCTCAATACACCTAACTGTGCTGTTTGAATGTATAATCCCCAAAGTAGCAACATTTATACCAATTTTTAATATAACAACACTGGGAATCATCCTTAAAAACAGAACGGGGCACATGCTTGTAACCCCAGCTACTGCAGAGGCTGAGGTGGGAGGATCACCTGAAGCCAGGAGTTCAAGGCCAGCCTAGGCAAACATAGTGACACCCTATATCTAAAGAAATGTTATTAAAGTCTGTTATTTTAATGTAGATTTCTTTGATAATTAATGAATCTGACCTAATGAACTTTCCATTTCTTAGCTGGGACTCTTAGTAGGGACAGGTGCTGCCTAAAAGAGTGTTCATCAAGGCACGGAGGTCTCATGAAAATCCAGTATAGACCAGATATCCTTTCTTACACCTCCCAAAACAGCCTATGCGTACCCTGAACACTGCACCTACTGCTTACATGAAAAATTATCTTTTTCTGTGTCTATGTCCTTCACAAAACTGTAATCTCCTATTCTCAGCACATATGTCTGGCACACAGAACATATTCAAGAAAAGTTAGTTAAAATTAACGATATTACAAAGTGCCTACAACTAACTTACAAATAGCAAGAGGATATAAACTTCAGAATTATGTAATTCACCCAATGATTTACAGTTTAGCACATTTCCTTGACTTTTAAGAAAATGTCAGTTTTCTTAAATCTGCAAAGGTTCCAGTCATTGAAGAAAAAAGGCAGAAACTAGTAACTTGTCACAGTTATCAGTTTTAAAGAGATTGCCACTGACCTAGGAAACCGATGAGTCAGAACCCCAAAATATACTCCATAGCACAAATAACACAAATCTAGACATACACATAAGCAAACTCTTCTATGAGCCACGTAAGGAACTCCAGAATGAAGCTGTGTGTCTGAACTGAGCTCCCACTCTCACCCATGGCCTTCTCCTTTTCTAGGAACTCAGCAACTCCACCACCCCCGTTCTTCTGGTTCCCCATCTATGCTGGCTAGCTGTGGGCTACTTGCCCTTAATCCATCCACAGGGAATGCTAAAAACATCAATGACTGAAATCCTATTTTAAAATTATGTTAATGTGTCCCTAGAAACCAGAACAAGTATTTATTTTGTGCTTACGTGTATAGTATCTTTCACACGCATAAAGTCTCAATCTCCCCTTAGTCCTTTGAACTAGATACTAATATTTCCATTTTACAGATGAAGAAATTGATGCTTGGAGAGTTTTAGTGACTTGTCCAAGGTCATATACAGCTTATAGGTAGAAGGATACAAATCTAAAGAATCTGTTTCCAGAGTCTACATTCCTGACAAGGCATCACTGCCTTCAAACTGAGTTTCTGTGCTTTTCAGAAGTCAGAGTGCAAATTGTAGTTTTAGGCTAAAAACAAACAATTTTTTTTTTTTTTTTGGAGAGTCTCATGCTGTCACTGGGCTGGAGTGCAGTAGTGCAATTTTGGCTCACTGCAACCTCCGGCTCCCGGGTTCAAGCGATTCTCCTGCCTCAGCCTCCGGAGTAGCTGGGATTACAGGCGCCCACCACCACGCCCAGCTAATTTTTTGTATTTTTAGTACAGACGGGGTGTCATCACGTAGGCCAGGCTGGTCTCGAACTCCTGACCTCGTGATTCACCCACCTCAGCGTCCCAAAGGGCTGGGATTACAGGCGTGAGCCACTGTGCCCGGCCAAAACAAACAATTTTTATAGACTTGAAATAATTTAACCTGGCATTCTGGTGGGGGAAATAACCTGATTTGTGTACAAGAAAAAATTATACTTTTATTAGTCCTGAAAAGAAATTCCACAGCAACTGTTCTACACTTCTTTGAGTAATGAGTACTTATTCACTAGCACCAGATATATCAGGCACCACAATGGCAATGGATATGAAGAAGGCTGCTAAACATTTCTGTGTGCCAAGGAATTTGATCATCTCTTTAAGCCAGGCTAGATCAATCACTTAAGTAAGAAAAGTCTGTTACTGCCAATTACTGTGAAACAAGAAAAACCTACAGGAGCAGAGCCACCCATGGACCCAGAACTGTCTCTCCACAGGTAACAAAGCTGCTAGCAACAAAGTGTGGAAATCTCAAAAGTGTCCTCCTTTTCCAAACTCTCCTACTTTGATTCATTCATGTTTTAAAAACCTGATGCCCTTGGATTAAATTTGCAGTGCAAAGCAAAACTCCACTTCTGGAAACATCTGTGGCCTGAGAGTTGCTTTCCTTCACCTCCCTTGCTTTCAGAGGCAAGCTAGTTCCACATTGCCACTGAAGGATAATCCCCCCGCACACTCCATGATCACAGTGAATAAAAAATGTTTTCTGAGAGTGTTAAGCCATGAGGCCACAAGATGGATGAAATAATTGGGCAGTCTCCAGTTACAAAAAACAAAATGAGGCTAATTCTTAAGTGAAGTTATGATTAGCATGAATAAATAAAGTCCACAAAATCCAAAAATGTTCATTTGGTCGGGGCTACTCTCACATTTTAATTCATCTTGGTTAACAAGTGTTTGTCTTCAACAAACACTTACTAGGCACCTGCTGTGAGGCAAATGCTAGTTGAGTATCATCAGCATTTATTTTTTCAGCCCAGATTTGGGGCAGTAACGCTGAGTTACAAAAGGACCTGATTCTCTACAGGTAATTCCTGTTTAACTGAATGTATCTTGGCGATGCTGGGTGGGAGTGGGTAGCAGAATGTACTAGAAACTATTTGGAAATGGAACTCCTTATTTCACAGTGGCAGGTTATTAAGGAAGATGTGGTGTGTCATCTGAAAAGTGCCCAAAGACCTGGGAACTCTTTAGAGGGTGAGGAGATGGTCACTGAAAAGGGTATGGACAAGAAAAGAACAAATGACCTCCTTGTATCAGTATTATAGATGAGGTAATTCCGGAATGTACGTGTACGGTGGTGAAAGGTGACTCAATAATCTTCATCTGAAAGTCAAACCGGCGTTTCTCCCCTTTAAGTCCTTTAGTTGTAAATGTTACCAGCCGTGCAACACTGGATAACTTACCTAATCTCTGCCAGCCTCTGATTCCTCAGATAAAAATAAAAACAAAAACTAACACATAGTTCATTATAAAAACTGAATGCGAATTTGACATGCATATAGTAAGTGCACAGTGTCAAACAACAACAACATTAATAAGTGACATTAATATAGGAAAAAAGGTAAGGAGTACAATCTGGGGCTATAAATAATGTTGTCTCTGCTATAGGAAATCTATCCTCAGTACAAAAACAATCCCTTGATTCATCAGATGATCTGCAGTCATTACCTACCAGAGGGAGGTGGCAGGGAGTGGTGCTTTGGAATGTATGCCCTCAGCCACTTCTCATGTTTAACTGTTTCTTCCTCATTCTTCGTGCCTCAGACATATTGTTCAGCTCTTTTGTACTAAGAATAAATTAATGATCACTAGAAGATAGAGCTTTGTTAATTATATTGGTGTTCAAGTACTTATTTTTAAAATAAGAACAATGCTCTTCATTTAAGAGCAGAAGACTTTCTTTAAAAGAAATCTCACAGCCCTCCAGCTTCACCAAGGAAATGCGATCTGCTCAAAAAAATCTACTCAATTTTATTAAACAAAATTGGCTGAGTACCTTGGGAGACTCTGATCTACACAATTCCCTTATCATTCATTCCACCGGCTGCAATGAACCTGCCAATTTACAACGAACAGCTCCAGGTGTCCATGGACCTCAGTTCCCCTGAATGGTCATATTTTATCTTCCTTTTACTCTCCATCTCTTTGCCTTCTAAAAATCACAAAGATTTAACTACAAGTTTAAGAACAACCATAACAAGGCCCAAATTTCAATTATGCAGGAGGTTAATAGTCACACTGTTGACTTTCCGGTAAGATAAACAGTAAAAACTTGGCAAATGCTAATGTAAACAACTCCCCCCTCCTGCCCTCTCATTCCTGAAGACTGTACTCATTCTTGGAAGTGAATGACAGGCAGAGTTCATATATGAGAACAGGGTATCCTAACCTGGTTAGAAGCACTGAAATACCAAAAGAAAACTGCAAGAGTTTAGACTGAGCTTCTTGGTTCTGCGGAATAGTAAGTAATTCTATCTCATGAGGATCACTGGTCTGGGATGAATTGATTACCTTCAAACACTAAAAAGGTTGCCTGTTAGTCTTAAATCTTTTTTTCAGTTGCACTGATGCAAGATCAAGGAAATCTGGGCATTAGGGTCAGCAGGAAGGCTGGCTGACTCTGGAATGACTTCAGATCTTTGGCGGGTGATCCAACACAGGAACCAAGGAGTTTCTGGGGTTTCTTCCCTCCCTAAAGCTTCAGAACATTTTAGAATGAAGGTGTCCAAGCCATCCCAGTGCAGGCAAGGTCCCCTACAAATCTAGAACTGACTGCTGGTTAAGTATTAGGAAGATGGTCATATAAAGTTCTTTTTAATTAGCGAAGGGGAAATACCTTAATGTTCAAATCTATGGGCTAGTTCAGTAACTACAAAATGGTCCATTATTATAGCCACCGAAAATAGTAACGTAAAAGACTTGTCTATAAAGATGGAAAAAGGTACATAAACAAGTGAAATAAATATGTGTGTGTGTGTATATATATATATACATATATATAATATAATACAAGCACATACATATATATATGGTTTGCATGAGGGATTGGTATAATGCTTTGGTAGGTAGATCTAGGTTTGAAGTCCCTGGTCACTTACCACCTATGTGACCTCGGCCAAATTTCCTTATCAAAAAAGGAGGAGGAGGAAGAATAGTGGTAGTAGTAGTACCTGTTCTCATAGGTTGTCATGATAATTGAAAAGGTAAAGTGTTTAAGAAAACTTCCCATGAATGGCTGAGCGCAGTGGCTCACGCCTGTAATCCCAGCATTTTGGGAGGCCAAGGCAGGTGGATCACCTGAGGTCGGGAGTTGGAGACCAGCTTGACCTACATGGAGAATCCCCATCTCTACTAAAAATACAAAATTAACTGGGCGTGGTGGTGTGTGCCTGTAATCCCAGCTACTCGGGAGGCTGAGGCAAGAGAATCGTTTGAACCCAGGAGGCGGAGGTTGCGGTGAGCTAAGATTGCGCCATTGCACTCCAGCCTGGGAAATAAGAGTGAAACTCCATCTCGAAAAAGAAAAGAAAAAAAGAAAACTTCTCACAATAGCACACATATTCAACCGTACTGTTTTGTTTACCTGTCTGGATAGTGGAGACTGAGAAACCCAGAGTCAGAGAAGTTAAATAATTTGGCCCATGCCCCACAGCTAATGTGATAGAGACTTGTATTTCAAAACTCAGGTCAGCCTGAGTGTCAATACTGAGGCTACCGGTTCTCTGCAACATGATGTGATGCTTCAGCTTGAAATCAGGAGATCTCATCCTGGGGTGGTTCTCAGCTTATGTTGTAATATACATGCCAGCTAAAACTTGGGCTCTGTACGATAGGCAAATGGTGGAAACAACTCAAGTGTCCATCAACAAATGAATAAACAAGATGTAGTTTACAAGATATCCATACAATGGGTCATCACTCAGTCATAAAAAGGGATGGAGTTCTAGTATATGCTACAACATGGATGAACCTTGATGACATTATGCTAAGGGAAAGAAGCCAGACACAAAAGGACAAATACTGTATGATTCTACTTATCTGAGGTATCTAGAGTAGGCAAATTAACAGAGACAGAAAGTAGACTTTCAGCTACCAGGTGACAAGGAAAGGAGGGAATGGGGAGTTACAGCTTAATGATTAGAGTCATTTTTCTTTCTTTCTTTTTTTTTTTGAGATGGAGTTTTGCTCTTGTTGCCCAGGCTGGAGTGCAATGGCACCATTTCAGCTCACTGCAACCTCCACCTCCCGGGTTCAAGCGATTCTTCTGCTTCAGTGTCCCCAGTAGTTGGGATTACAGGTATGCAGTTAGAGTTTTTAAGGTGATGAAAAAGTTTTGGAAATAGATAGTGGTGACGGATGCAAAACACTGTGAATGTAATTGATGTCACTAAATTGTATACTAAAAAAATGGCAGGTTTATGTCAAAAAAATTTTACCACCTTTTTTTTTTTTCTTGAGACAGAATCTCGCTCTGTTGCCCAGGCTGCAGTGCAGTGGCGTGATCTCGGCTTACTGCAAGCTCCGCCTCCTGGGTTCCAGCGATTTTCCTGCTCAGCTTCCTGAATAGCTGGGACTACAAGGGGCATGCCACCACACTTGGCTAATTTTTAATTTTTTTTAGTATAGACGGGGTTTCACCATGTTAGCCAGGCTGGTCTCGAACTCCTCGTGATCCACCCATCTCAGCCTCCAAAAGTGTTGGGATTACAGGCGTGAGCCACCGTGCTGGGCCTTACCACAATTTAAAAAAATTAATAACATACAAAAAATACTGAGTTGCATGCTTTAAATTGAATGGTATGTGAATTACAGCTCAATAACGCTGCTAAAACAAACCAAACAACCCCACCTTGGGGTCTGTGACCTGACAGACTTGGTTTTAAACCTCAGATGAGCAGCTTACCAAATGTGACCATGGGCACATTTTAAAAACTCTGAGCTTAATTCCCTCTTTGTAAAATGAGAATAACAACTGTATTTACGTAACAGGGTGTTGTGAAGATTGAATGAGATAACGAATGTAACGTGTTTAACAGAAATGTCTTGAATGAGTAACAGCTGCTGTCATCATCATTCTTGAACTTCTCATTCCTAAAGATGCCCAAAGGTCAAACAGGCACCATCTACTGACCCCAGGTTCCACCAGTTCCCAGAACTACGTAAGACCTAATGACCCACCATGGTCACAGGTATGTCCCGGCTCCCCATCTGGAGCCCATCAGGCAAACATACTTGCAGGAGTTTCCCCCATCCTCTGTGTCCTGTCCACCCACCCCTCTTTCTCCAGTCTCTTTACCAGTAAAATCTCAAGACTGATCAGACAAGGGATAGAAAAGACAGGGAACTAAATCCTATTGCAGAGGCTGCTTGAGCACCTTAGTACCTCTCCGAAGCAATGTGACATCCCACACACACAGAGTCCACCACTAAACAAGGATTACCATTTTAAACCTGTCTTTATGGATATTATAACCAAGGTGAAAGTGAAACAATCTCTCAACATATGTCTCATTCTCCATCTCATCTCAAGCGCTAAACCTACCCAGCTCCTTCATCCTTTTCTCACGGACACTCCTCTTCCCAATCTTTCATTTTTTTCATGCTGGATCCCCTCCAAGTTTTCCTTTTCTCACACTGTGCTGAGGCCCAGCACAGGATGCTGGGGCTGGGAATAGTCTGGTAAACGGATCATGAAGCCCACAGCACACAGTGTGGGGCTTGGATGGTAAATTATGAAAAGATTGGGCTGTGTATGTAACCAATGGCTGTGGGCCAGCTAGTGGGTGATGAGACGGTAGTTTACAAATGTCTCAGAGGGAACAGAAACTGTTGGGAGAGTTGTCTCTGGATCTTCAAAGAGAATTTATGAAAAAAGACGAGAATAGAAAATTTAATTCGGAGACCTGGGGAACCGGCAGTTGAGGAAAGAAGAACAAACTCCACCCAGAGTGAGACTGGGAGACCCCAGAAAAGGCTTCCCAGTGTAGCTGTGTGATTAGGGACGAGAGGAAGGCCTGTGGTGTGGATGCTCACACCAGCTTCCAGGGCCGTTTCATCTGGTAATTCCTCTGATCCTGCTACAAATATAGAATGAGTAGCCTGTCTGAGGGTTTACAAGAACTCACTTCAAGGTTTTGTCAGAATGTTATTTTTCTCAGGGTGTATTTACTTCCCATAATAGAATATCTTTAGATGAGAATCAGGTCCAAAGGGGCAAATGGTGCTGGAAATAGAGGTGGAGAGAACTGGGGAAGTTTTCTAAGTACGTATCAGAAGAACAGGCTAGCATGCCCTTTTTAGGATGGAGCTACAGAGCGCTATGTGAATCATCACCCTGGCACTTTTGGTGATGCATTTTTAATCATTCTCTTAAATTTTTTTAGATGAGAAAATACCTAAAACAAAGCCACATCTCCTTTAAAATTTGCTGCTGAGTTCTTTCTGATAATGTAAATTCTCCTTCTTCCAGATCTGCAATAGCTCCCAATACCTTTTGAATTAAAGAAAACTACTAATTGTAATCCAGGATTCCCATTTCCTTCTTCCCAAATTTATTATACACCATCAACTCACCCCTAGCTTGGTAAAATTAGTTATGATTTCCTGAATGAAGTCAGTCTTGTCATTACATTTTCAAATCTGTTCTTCCTTTTGACTGGAATGTAATTCATCCAAATCAAGGGGTAGCCACATACATCCAGAATTGCTTTTCTCCAGGCTGTGTGTGCTTCAAGAACCAACCTCAGGGCTTCCCAGCCTTCAGTAAAACAAAATTGGGCTTAGAAAATTTATCTCAGTGGATTGTTTTCACTTTGGGGAACCTGTCTTCCACCAACGGTCCCACATAAATGTAATCAGTATCTATGCTGCTGCCTGAATAAATACAGTTCTACAGCAGTAACCAACAGAGTAGAGCAATTAACCTACATTTGGAAACATTTGGAAAGCCTGGCAAGCTTCATGAAGGAAGCGATGGTGAAGGTGACTTCTCAAGGACAAGCAGCTAATTTGTAAAGGTATTAAATTTATGGCCAGGGAATGGGTACTCTAAGCAAAAAGCCTGAAGGCAAAGAAAATACATGATGGACTCTCTTTGGACTCCCAGAGCTGAGTATTGTTGGAACACGGCTTTCAAGGAGACCTAATGGCTGGAGATCTGGGGATGAGGAGTGGGGGCGCAGATCATGAAGGGCCTGCACAGTGTGCTAAAGAGGTGGACTCTACAAAGTGGGAAGTGAATCTCTTCTCATGTCACGATGGGATTCCCCCATCTATTAGAAATGGCTTTTCATCAAACCATTGATGAAAATGCTATCTGTTAGCATAATTGCTACTAATCTGGGATTTAAGTGCATCAAATATTTTCAAATGCATCTATACATTTCTCATGAGTGGCAAGGAATTCTTTCACACACTGTATAGGTATTCAGAGAATTCAAGAGAAGCAGCTTAGGGCTGGAAGCCTCAGAGCAATTGGTCAGGGCTAGGAAGGCCAGCTGGAGGAGCTGCAACCTGCAGACAGCTCTACAGCATGGGTCCTGACACCCGCCACCTACCTGGCCTTAGGTCTATGCCACATCAAATGCCTTTCTCTGTACTAGAGTCACCTACGTACGTTCCCCCGCAAGCAGTTTCCATTCTCCTGACCCAAAACGTCATTATTGATTCACTGAAAGGAGTAATTCCTTGCAGAAACTGCAAAAAAGTGTTCTTATGGTTCTATTTCAGTATAAAGTCTCATACTTTTATCTGATGGTTTGTTTTATGGCTTCTGAATTTTAAATGACTTCAGAGAGGAAGCTAGTGAACTTTGAAAGGACATCATTTACATGTGTTTGCTGTATCAGGTAGCACTTAACATATATAAATAGGGAGTTGTGGGGAAGAAAAACAAAGATTTCTAAAGTTTCTACAGGATTACTGTAGATTCTTTTTATTGCGGAGGAGGAGGAGGAAGGAGAAGGGTCAAGTGGAAAAATGATTATATGATGTAAAATATTTTTTAAAAGAATCACAGTTTCCTGTTTGCATATCTCTTTTGGCATTTGTTGATATCTGTGTCTACGTCTTGAGAGAGGCCAGTATATTTTAGACTTCTAAAAGTTCACTTGGATTTGAACTAGAAGTAGGAGACTGCTAATTCCTAAATTTAACCTCTACTAAAAATTATCACATTAAAAACTTTGCTAATCTTTTAACTGTTTACCAGAAATCAAGTTAAATTGCTATTTTAGAAGAACTTAAGTTTGAAAAACATTTACAATAAAATAATTTTTGAAATAACTTTTAATGATACATCAAACACATCTAGATTAAATTTTTTTGTAAATATATCCACTGATGAAGTGCTAGCAAAAATGGTATGATAGACTAAACTTGGAATATTCCAATAGGATCCCAGCTTTGGTACTTTTTATAAATAGTGCTAATAGTGGTCTTTAAAGGGCTACAAAAAACTAGTTTTACTGGAAAAGTTTGAAATTAAGTTTCCAAAGATATTAATGTGATCAAATGTTTATTTTGAAAAATACAAGCCGGGTGTGGTGGCTCACACCTGTAATCCCAGCACTTTGGGAGGCTGAGGCAGGCAAATCACAAGGTCAGGAGTTCGAGACCAGCCTGGCCAACATGGTGAAACGCCATCTCTACTAAAAATACAAAAAATTTAGCTGGGCATGGTGGCAGGCACCTGTAATCCCAGCTACTCCGGAGGTTGAGGCAGGAAAATCGCTTGAACCTGGGAGGAGGAGGTTGCAGTGAGCTGAGATCGCGCCACTACACTCCAGGCTGGGTAACAGAGCCAGGCTTCATCTCAAAAAAAAAAAAAAAAAAAAAGAAAAGAAAAATACAAAAGATTAGGGAATGAATTAGTAGACCTAAGTAATGACTATCAATGGCTGGATAATTTTAAGCACTAGAGAATTAGTATGAGAGAAGAAAGCGCAGAATGTTCTGGAAATCACATTTGGGTCTTTAACCCTCCTATGTTAACTGCTTAGTTCCCTTCTTTTCATCTCACCTTGCCCTACTTATATCTGCCTTTCTATAATTTTTCAAAAAATGAAGATGGGCAATAACAGTGAAAGGAGAGAAGAAAACTGGTGTTATGTCTGAGATTAACGCAAAATTTACATATATAGAGCTGAGTATTGTACTGAATAGCTATGTAATCTTGGGGAAAACTACATATCTCCTTAAGCCTCAGATATCTATAAAATAAAAAAAATATGGATATTCTGGTACATGGCTGTTGGCTGTGTACATTGGTATAATCTTCATATAGCACTGTTTAATAAATACATAATATATTTTTAAATTTAATGAAATACATGAACATAACCAAAAGACAAGTAAATAAACATAAAAAGGAATGGGCAATTGGTAGATCCTGATAAAGATAATCAATGGCTGTAAACATCACAATGTGCCTCTTGATTGAAGCACACACTACCAGGTATTCTTGCATGATAAAAAAAAATATAAAAGATAACTACTAATTTGCAGATAATTTAGAAACAGAGTCATGCGAAACAAAACCACAGAGATACCTAGGAAATTACAGGACCAACCATCTGGGTTCCACAACAAATAAACTGCAAGCAAAAAAGCAAGGGAGAATGAGAGGGAACATATTGAACGTTGATTCAAACAAACTTAAATCAATAAAACGTTATGCTAAAAATCCTTCAACTTTTATATATGTTTGAAATTTTCCATAAAAAAAAGTTAAAGTAAAACTAAGTAGACCATCATTAAAAATGGTAACACTGGAAAGCAAGATAATCCACTTATAAAGTCTCTTTTCTTGTCTATCCATTTGGTTATTTGATTACTAACCCACTCAGCAGAAATTAACATGCTAATGCAGCTATGAGATCACAAAATGGGTCTATATCAAGTATAATGCAATTTATGGAAATCAAGAAAAGAAAAAGCATCAAGGTTAGATTTATTTTTACAGTTACAATTTTGAGGAATTCTTCCCCTGCCATGTGCTCACCCTACAGCCCTGGCCTCCCCTGCACGCTAGATTTCTAGAGGAACCTTACTCAAATGATACTCCAAATGAAGCTGCTTAAGCCTTGGACTATATTTGCAGCATGCCATTATGTAGTACTTAACATATTTTAAAGCACATTATCTCATTTTATTCCTATTACAGCTCAGTGAGGTAAAACAAAACAGGAACTTCATCATCATTATAACTTTTTTTTTTTGGGAGACAGTTTCACTCTCTTGCCCAGGCTGGAGTATAGTGGTACGATCTCGGCTCACTGCAACTTCTGCCTCTTGGGTTCAAGCAATTCTCCTGCCTCAGCCTCCCGAGTAGCTGGGATTACAGGTGCGCACCACCATGCCTGGCTAATTTTTGTCTTTTTAGTAGAGACGAGGTTTTGCCATGTTGGCCAGGCTGGTCTCAAACTCCTGACCTCAAGTGATCTGCCTGCCTCAGCCTCCCAAAGTGCTGGGATTACAGCATGAAGCACTGCACCCAGCCTAATCCATCATTATTTTAAAGAGAAACCACCAGCTGTGGAGGTGCTCATACTATTAATTTTGAGGGAGAGGAAAAAAGAAAACAGAATCACCAACTTCTCCTTCAACCAATGAGGAAAGCATCCACCTGAAAGCAAACCACACTAGTCAAGAAAGCATTATTCTTCTTATATAGATCTATCAACAAGGAAAACAAGAAATTGACAAATAACTGGAAAATACCATTCTCAAATTAAATGGTCAATAAGTATATGACAAAAAACTTTATAAATCAACTATTAAAATGTCATGCCATTTCTGCCTATCAGAAAGGTAAGTATTTTTTAAAAAAATCACCTGAGAAATGACTGATATACAAAGAGCTGTACATAGTTAATGTCTACAACTTGATGAGTTTGGAGGTAAGTATATACCCATGAAACTCTCACTGCAATCAATATCATAAACATATTCATCATCTCCAAAAGTTTCCTCCTATCCTTTTTAAAAATTATATAAAATTAACTTATAGTTTCAATTGGCAAATTAAAAATTGTATATATTTACGGTTTACAACATTACACATGTGTGTTTGTGTTTTGACAAAGGGTCTTGGTCTGTTGCCCAGGCTGGAGTGCAGTAGCTCCATCATGGCTTACTACAGTCTTGATCTCCCGGGCTCAAGCAATCTGCCCACCTTGGCCTCTCCAAATGTTGAGATCACTGGCATGATCCCCTGCACCTAGCCACATGTTTTGTTTGTTTGTTTGTTTGGAGTTTCGTTCTTGTTGCCCAGGCTGGAATTGGTTTCTTGTGTGTGTGTGTTTTTTTGTTTTTAATAGAGATGGGGTCTCACTGTGTTGGCCAGGCTGGACTAGAACTCCTAGGCTCCAGGGATCTACCTACCTCAACCTCACAAGTAGCTGGGACTATAGGCCTGTGCCACCAGCCCTGGCTCAATGTGATGTTTGGAAATATGTGTACACTGTGGAATGGTTAAATCAAGTTAATTAACATATGAATTACTTGACATACTTAGGTTTTTCTGATAAGAACACTTAAAATCTACTCTCCCAGCAATTTTCAAGCATCTATTACATTATTAACTACAGTCACCATAATGCACAATAGATCTCGAGCTTATTTCTCCTGTCTAACTGAAATTTTGTTTCTTCTGAACAACATTTCTCCAATTCTCTCATTCTATCTTCTTTATTTATTATTTTGGAGGATGTGGTAACAACACAACCTAAGATTTACCGTCTAAACAAGTATCTGTACTCCCATGTTCACTGTAACATTATTTACAAAAGACAAGACATGGAAGCAATCTAAATGGCAAATGACAAAGAAAATGTGGTGTATACATGAACTGGAATATTATTCAGCCTTAAAAAGGGGGGCGGGGAGAGGATCCTACCATTTGCAACAACATGGATAAACATGGAGGACGTTATGCTCACATTATACTCATATAATTTAGATTACTCACAATTATATGAGTAATCTAAAATAATTTTATATAACAACCCCGAGAGAGAGAGAAGCAGGGAAATAAACATTCCCACAACAAGAGCCTACTAAGTTTCAATCTTTCTGCCAGGCACCATCTTTGTTGACAAAGTTCATCTATTCTTCATAAACCATAAACATACAATGAAAAAGTCAATTAAATTCAACCTCAGATTCAAGTGTGTCTAGTCCTTTTGGGGAAAACGTGAATGAACCCAAACCAATCATGACAGAATGACGGAACCATACTGTCTTGGTCCTAGAAAGCCACTAAATATTCAATAGTATTAAGAAACAACTAAAGGGCTTATTCAAACAAAGAGAAAATGTCAAACAAACCCACCCATATCACTGTCTTCCTGTCTATACATTCCATTTCAGGGACCAAGGTCAGGTGTTAAAACAAGCAGAGAAGACATGTTCCAGGAATACTCCATCAATGGCACACTACTATAAAGCTAACATTTTGAACTAATCTAAATATTTAACTTTCTGCTCCTTCTGCTTATTTTAAAGCATCTAGTCAATATCAGTGCTCAGTCTGTTTTATGTTTATTTTACGTGCAAAGACACACTTTTTACAAGATAAATTTTTTTTGTTGTTGATGAACATTCTGGCTATTACATGTCCCACCTTTCCACTTTTAGCTTAATTTCATGTTCTGCTGACACAGCCTTACAATTGGGAAGAAAATAAAAAATAATGTATAGTCACTAGTAATCCCAGTCTTCTACTGTAGTTCCTAAAGAATCTTAGTAATATTTTAAAAATCTGTTTCCTTTCTAAAAATTTTATCCTCACAAAGCTGTAAAAGTGGGCTTTTCTGTGGATAAAGGAGTTGCTTTAACCAGATAAATAGCCAAAGAAGTGCATTATACTCTAACAGTCATAGGTCATACTGGGCACCCAGGGAAGTACCTCTAATGGTTCTGAACCATTAGGAAGTGAGACCGCATCACTCTTACAAATGATGGACATTCCAAAACTCAGTCCACTGAGGGAGTCCTGGTATATCCTTCTATCAAAAAGATACTGTCCCTTCCCTGCCCCTGGACATCAGAAAGAATAATGACTGCGGTATTCTGAAAACCTTGAAAATATACTAAAAAACACGAGTTCATGATAATACTCAAAAACAGGGAAAGGGGAAACAATAATGACGATGCAACAAACAACCCCCCATGAAACAGTGATCACCAATGGAGATTACCAGGCACCAATGTCTTAGGCTGAAAATTTGCACTAAAAGGAAAAGAATTAAGCATTTGTCCTGCTTTTTTGGATGACGTGTATTTCAGGGTAAACAACCAATTAGAAAAATCAACATTTTTCAGTCACTAATGAAGCAATGAGGAAAAAGATCAATACATGAAGTCGTTAAAATGAAGGTGATAGGGACCTTACAATGGAGGCTTGAATCCACAAACCCCTCTTAGTTTACACCAAACATGGAATAGCCCCCAAATTAGTTATTTTATAAACGGATGTCACATTAAGTACACAGTACAGCCTATGATGTACTCATACCCCAAAATGGCAAGGCTGAATTTAACCAAACCTTGCAAATCTAATCAAGCTTTTATATTTACAGTAAATAAAGGGGACACAAGAACAAGCAAAAGGACATCTAAAAGAAGAAAACAGACAAAACCAGCAGAGAATCTTTTCCCAGGAAGGCTGGCACTTTTTTCAACAATCCAATGGCATAAAAAAGAAAGATCCACCCACTCCAGCCTCCCAAGTAGGGTGAGAGAAACTGCTCTAGATTAAAAGGCACTTAAAAGATGTAACTAATGCAAATATATTGACTGACCAATTCAATCGTAAAAAGACAAATGAGGAGGAGGAGAAAGAAGCAATCAAAAAGTTGTGGCTAAATCTTGATAACTGTTAAAAATGAATGATGAGTTTTTGGGATTGGTCATACTATTCTCTCTATATTTTGGTATATTTACCAGTATGAGAGGGAAAAAGAGAATTAGACACATACCCTCCAAGCAGATAAAACCCAAGCCATAGAAGACACCAATCTCTTCTGCATTGTGGCTTTAAAATCAGGTTTCTTTGTAAAACTGCCAAGAAGATACTGATTCCATGAGATAGGAGTCCTGAGATGTATGTGATTTAACAGGAAAACGTTCATTAGCAGTGTTTCTTTTGCAAACATGCCCCTCCTTCTTCCTTGAAGTCACAAGGGAAAGACTTTTTAATAAAACTTTTCCTTTCCAACTAAATTCAGGCTTCTGGGTGGGGGACACTAGCAATATCACCTGAAAAACATCATTTTCTGCTCAGGGTGTAAGATGTGATCAGCATTCCACTTACTCTGCTCCATCTATCAAGTGTAGGTAATACTGGCTTACACTGAGGTCAGGAGGGGTTAACGATCATGTATGTATGTGCCTGTATTTGGCATGTGGTGGGGGTTCAATTAAATGACAGCTAAAAATCATACTCCTTTTCAGAAAAAAAAAAAGTCATGCTCGGCCAGGCACAGTGGCTCACACCTGTAATCCCAGCACTTTGGGAGGCTGAGGTGGGTGGATCACTGGAGGTTAGGAGTTCAAGACCAGCCTGGCCAACATGGTGAAACCCCATCTCTACTAAAAATACAAAAAAACTAGCTGGGTGTGGTGACGCACACCTGTAATCCCAGCTACTCGGGAGGCTGAGGCAGAAGAATCGCTTGAACCCAGGAGGTGGAGGTTGCAGTGAGCTGAGATCATGCCACTGCACTCCAGCCTAAGAGACAAAGCAACACTCTACTCTGTCTCTAAATGAATGAATGAATGAATGAATAAAAAAGTCATACTCCTAGTTAACTGCCTACAACCTCAAGGTCCTGGATTCTACCACAACCATGTGGGAATGGAAAAACATGAGATGAAATCGCAAGTCAGCCAACATACTTATTTCAGCCATATGGGACCACAAGCAGGATCCAGTTAACCTGTACCTGGAATTCTGCCCTACAGAATGTGTAACACAGTTAATGTAAGTCATTTTGAACAAAACAAAGAAAAAACACAAGAAGCCTCTCCATACTCCTTTATCAGAGTTTGCCTATTCCGTACATGCTACTTCTGAGATGAATAAAGCAGCATGCTGATGAGATGCGTTCTGTGAATCCTGACAAGCTTCCTCCTATTCACAGAACAAATGGTATCTAGATTTCCTAAATGCGGCACAATACCCCTGTCCAGCACTGCTGCTTTCTGTTTCCTTCTGGGCATCTCTTCAGCTGCACTGGATCATGAGCTCCAGCTCTTTTGTGATTTCTTCCTCCCTACACTTTCAGTTTTTGATCCTCACGCTGGCCACCCCTTCAGTCTGTAGATCTGTTTCCACAATTTCTATTTAACTGAAATCTTTCTCATGTTCAGCTAAAAGAAGAAGACTACCAGGTCTTTCCCACGCACTGAATAATTATTGGCTTCATCAGTTGCACAAGCATTGTCTGTAACTTCAACTGAACACTTGCTCTACCTTACATGGCAGTTCCTTACAGGCCTGTTTCCTCTCCTGTGTGTAAACACTCCAAGAGCAGAACTGTAACTTATTCAGCTTTTTAATTTCTCACCTCCCCTCAAATGTTTGCTAAACTCAAGTGAGAAAATTAGAACAGGAACTCACCATAATTTCCTGTACAGAACTGTTAATGTTTGACCAGTATGATCTCCTTGACCTTCTGAGGGCTATTTAATTAAAAGACAGAAAGACACCCCTCCACCTTCAGCCACTAATTAAACTATTTTGTTTAAGTAGAGACACTGCTGCTCCTCCATTATATCTCAGTATAGCTAGGATCCTAGTAGCTACACAAAGTGCAGAATGAAAAGAAGGATAAGGGACCTGAGTTTGCACAGATTACATTATATGTACTCCAGAGATTTAACTCTCCAAGCAACCATCACTTCTGCCAATGTTTTCCCAAATGAAAAGAGCTTTGGTTACATGGTATTCCACTGTATGGATCAGCTAGACACACACACACACACACACACACGCGCGCGCGCGCTCTCTCTCTCTCTCTCTCTCAAGATAGGGTCTTGGCCTATGTATCTAATGAGAAACAAAAAAAATAAGGTCTAGAGCTGAGAATGAAAGCAGATACCAGAGCAGGATGTAATATCAAATCCCATTCATGCAGTATCTATCTGTATATTTGTATAGCTATTCATCCAAAATGTTAAAATATTTATCTCTGGGTAGGTAACATAATTTTCAGCACTCAATTTTTAAAACATACAGATTTAAATAAGTTATATTATTTAAAAAATCAGTTCACATGAGGAAAACTTGTGTGTGTCTGTGTGTGTGTGTGTATTTAGAGATGGAGTCATGCACGCTATGTTGGCCAGGCTGCAGTGCAGTGACTATGCACAGGCAAGACACACTATAGCCTTAGATTCCCAGGCTCAACTGATTCTCTTGCTTCAGCCTCTCGAGTAGCTGGGACTACAGGCACATGCCACTGTATCTGGTGGCACATGGCACTGTACTTGTATATACACGTATAATAAAAACTATGTTTCTGGAATGCCTTAAATCTTTGTATTTAAAAAAATTTGTAATTTTGTAAATGCCTTAAATCTTTGTATTAAAAAATTTTTGTTTAATTTCCACATTTCTTGGAATAAGTTGGTACCACATTTGGAACTGGTATTGTGGTGGAAGAGAATTGGGCATTTGTGAAAGATACTTGGTGTGTGCAGAGTCTCCCAAAGAGGTACTATAAGAATGAATGGGTGGTGTGTTATCCAGCTCCTCATACAACCAGTTACTCTTGGGCTAGTCACTACAGAATATACAGTAGAAATAAAAGACCCATTTTACAGGAGAGGCTGGCACAAAAAAAAAGCTTGCAGGTGTTTTTTCTTTTTTGAGGTATAGTTCCACTCACTCTGTCCCCCAGGCTGGAGTAGAGCGGCACAATCTCAGCTCACTGCAACCTCTCCCTCCTGGGTTCAGGCAATTCTCCTGCCTCAGCTTCCTGAGTAGCTGGAATTACAGGGGCCCCACCCTCCACCACAACTGGCTAATTTTTGTATTCTTAGTAATCATGGGGTTTCACCATGTTGGACAGGCTGGTCTCGAACTACTGATCTCAAGTAATCCGCCTGCCTCAGCCTCCCAAAGTGCTGCAATTACAGGTGTGAGCCACCGCGCCGGGACAAAAAAAATGTTAATCTTAAATGAATACCACCAGAGGTTTTTAAACATTGGTTTTAGGACACCTTTACACATGTAAAAACGATCAAGTCAAAAAGAACTTTTGTTTGTGTCGTTTTTTACCATATTATAAACTTTTGAAGTTAAAAAAGGTAAGTGGCCAGGTACAGTGCCTAAGGCCTATAATGGCAATACTTTGGAAGGCTGATGTGGGAGGACTGCTTGAGCTCAAGACCAGCCTGGGCAACATAGCGAGGCCCCATCTCTACAAAAAATTAGAATATTAGACAGGCAAGGTAGTGCGTGCCTGTAGTAGCAGCTACTTGAGGCTGAGGCAGGAGGATCACTTAAGCCCAGGAGTTGGACGCTGCAGTGAGCTGTGATGGCATCACTGCACTCCAGCCTAGAGAACAAAGTAAGACCCCTATCTCTTAAAAAAAAAAAAAAGTTTATTAATTCATGGTTTTTTTATTTTTAAAAAACCCATTACCTATTACTACAAATAAGATATTTTAATGAAATCTACCTATTTAGAAAAAAAAAAACCAAGATAAAACTTTAGTTCTACATTTTTGCAAATCTCTTTAGTATCTAGTTTAATACAACTGATTTCTCATATCTGCTTCTAATTAAATCTACTGTAACATATTGTATTGGCTCTAGCATATGAAAAAAATATGGTCTCACAGAGATATGCACCTAGCTGGTCAAAGGAGTAATATTTCAATACTCTTTACGGGTAACTGGATATTCTTCTCTGCTATTACACCAACACTTATTAAGGGGTGGTTAAGATGTCTTGGATTATGGAATCTGAAGCCTTATCAATGAGCTTTCCTATTATGTTCCATTAAAATCCATTGTCCTGGCCTGGTGTGATGGCTCACACCTGCTATCCCAGCACTTTAGGAGGCTATGGCAGGAGGATGCCTTGACCCCAGGAGCTTGATACCAGCCTGGGCAACAAAGTAAGACCCCATCTGTACAAAACATTAAACAATTAGCTGGGTCTGGAGGCACACACCTGTAGTCCCAGCTACTCTGGAGGCTGAGGAGAGAGGATCGTTTGACCCCAGAAGGAGTTTGAGGCTATGATCGAGCCACTGGGCAACAGAGTGAGATATGGTCTCTAATAAAAAGTAAAAACTAAAAAAGATTTTTAAAAATCCATTGTTCCATTTTATATGACCTTTACCCATGCATGATTTTGGAATATGATACATTGGTCATTTGGAAGATAATGGTTCAATGAGTTATGTGGATCTTCCAAATGTTGACCCATTTCATTGTGCACTTTAAAATTTCATTAATATGGCTGGGAGTGGTGGCTCACACCTGTATTCCCAGCACTATGGGAGGCCAAGGTGGGTAGCTCACTTGAGGTCAGGACTTTGAGACCAGCGTGGACAACATGGTGAAACCTGCCTCTATTAAAAAAAGAAAAAAAAGAAAAAGAAGAAGAAGAAAAAAAAAAGCCCAGCATGGTGGCTTGCACCTGTAGTCCCAGCTATTGGGAATGCTGAGATGGAGTCGAGATCAAGCCACTGAACTCTAGCCTGGGTGACAGAGTGACACTTCATCTCAATTAAAAAAAAAAAAATCATTAACATCACCACCAATCTGTTGGGAAGCTGTCAAAATCATTGTGGTAGATTAGTTTTCAAAAATTCTCATTTTTGCCTTAAAGCTGAAATTTTATTATTTGGAACAAAAACTGTCACTTTCCATGAAGTGACAGGCACATCTCACAATTTTTCATGAAAAAGTTGGCCAAAATCCAAGTCTGAATAACCATAGTTTATGAGTGTTAAGTAAAAATGGATTGAAGAAAACAGCCATTTACCTCATACCTTAAACAACTACAGAACAGCTTTATGTACACTCCCCATTCTGTCACACTTAATCATAAAACGACTTGCACTGAAGAGTTGAGATTACATAACATTAATAATTTTTACCTGTTTATTGAAAACATTCTCAGGTAAAATTGGCTTTTTTTTTTTTTTTAACAAAGTGTGCAGGAGTGAGGACGCACATTTACTGCTGCACACTTTTTACTAATGCTCACATTGGTAAATGATTACTAATGTATTTTGGTGCCACTGTCTTGATATGTATGAAGGTGCCGGTAGTTATGTCCACTACTACACATGAGAATGGCAAACTATTCTTGTGAAAATAATATAGGCCTCATGTACTCCGTGAAGGAATCTCAGAGACCAACCAGGGGTGCGTGGACCATGCTTTTGAGAACTGCCATACTGTAGAAGAAAAGATAGCTCTTTATTTGAGGATTACAAATGGGAAGTAAAAAGGAACCTGTATCAACAATATAAGAAACACCTTCCTTCACAATGAGCAAGTGAGGTAAGCAATGGTCTTCAAATAATTGTTTTTATTTCTTCTGGATTGTCCCAGTAAATGAACTCCTTTTACTCTTTCATCTCTAAGAATATAATGATTAATTTGAGTTTATAAAACAAAAGTTGGGGCAATTATTTGCATTACAATATAATTCTGTGATATCCAAAGAGA
Organism: Macaca thibetana thibetana; assembly: GCF_024542745.1. NCBI lineage: Eukaryota > Metazoa > Chordata > Mammalia > Primates > Cercopithecidae > Macaca > Macaca thibetana. The sequence continues at coordinate 112,997,580 of NC_065585.1, forward strand.
TTTCAGTCCCTGAGTTGGTTTTTTTTTTTTTTTTTTTTTTGCATTCCAGCTCTGTCGCCCAGGCTGGAGTGCAGTGGCGCGATCTCAGCTCACTGCAAGCTCCGCCTCCTGGAGTTCACGCCATTCTCCTGCTACAGGTGCCCGCCACCACGCCCGGCTAATTTTTTTGTATTTTTAGTAGAGACAGGGTTTCACCGTGTTAGCCAGGATGGTCTTGATCTCCTGACCTCGTGATCTACCTGCTTTGGCCTCCCAAAGTGCTGGGATTACAGGCATGATCCACCGCACCTGGCCCCTGATGTCTTGTTATTTGTTTACAGCTGCTCAATGATTTAATAAAGAAACAGAAATTCAGCTGGGTGCTATAGCTCATACCTGTAATCCCAGCACTTTAGGAGGCCGAGGCAGGTGGATCACCTGAGGTCAGGCGTTCAAGACCAGCCTGGTGAAATCCTGTCTCTACTAAAAATGCCAAAATTAGCCAGGCAAGGAGGCACGACCCTGTAATCCCAGCTCCTTGGGAGACTGAGGCGGGAGAATTGCTTGAAACTGGGAGGTGAAGGTTGCAGTGAGCCGAGATTGTGCCACTGCACTGGGCAACAGAGCAAGACCCTGTCTTAAAAAAAAAAAAAAGAAGAAAAGGAAGAAACAGAAATCAAGGCAAATGTTAATAGCCTTGATATTCAAAGATAGACTACCATTAAATCATAATGTATATTAACTGAATCAGCTGATCTACACTGTGCTGCAATTATGTATCTCCTACATAAAACAAGATATATCTATATTTGAAAACCATTCCTACCAAATCCATTGCCTAATGTTATTATTATTAAAAACTAAAACTATCTATGCTAAGCAATACCAAGGAACAGATGCAGATCTGTAGGAGACAGGTGTTGATCAAATCAGATGTTTGATCTTTCTGCTTAGAAAAACAGGGTTTTGCTTCATTCTTGTATGTGCCAGGGTGGGATATGGGTAGAAATGAACATAGGTCTCTGGTGTCCAAGAATATTCTGCTGTCCTCCTTTTCTGTGGTTTTGAATAATGTTTTTATTTCTTAGAATACCCAGGGCCATGGCACCTGGTGCTTTCTGTTGTTGAGACAGTCTCATTCTGTTGCCTAGGCTGGAGTGCAACAGCACGATCTTGGCTCACGACAACCTCCACCTCCCAGGTTCAAGCGATTCCCCCACTTCGGCCTCCCAAGTAGCTGGGATTATGGGCACCCACCATCATGCCCAGCTAATTTGTGTATTTTTGTAAAGACAGGGTTTCACCATATTGGCCAGGCTGGTCTTGAACTCCTGACCTCTGGTGATCCACTGGCCTTGGCCTCCCAAAGTGCTGGGATTACAGGTGTGAGCCACTGTGCCTGGACCCTGGTGCTCTTATACATATCCAGAGTGCCAAATACGCATCGAGACTCTTCAGAAGAGTCTCTCTTATCTGAAGGGACAATCTGGCCCACAGATGCCTGGAGTGGTGAGGGTGTTCAGAGTTATGAAGTCTAAATACAAAGAATGGAAATCATCCGCGTGTTTTTGTGAACACTGCTTATAGCAGCTTCAAACTGGTCCACAGCAAGGACAGAATCGCTAGGATGGAGTCCCCCCACTGCAGAGCTGCCTCAAAGGGCATGGGCACAAGTCAAGTGAGCACACCCCTGCAGGCTCGGCTGCCACAGTCTGATGTCTTTCTCCTCTGTGTCTCACTTCCTGGCCTCTTTCTTTTGCTATCACCCGATGGCTCTGACTGCCCCAGGACTCTGCATTACTTTCTCCCCAAAACCTCTTCTTCACACTCCTATCCCTCACCTATCCCTCACCAGCAGAGACAGGAGGCTAGAAAAAGGTGTGAAATAATGACGTGTGCCCTCACTACCACCTCTCCACTTTCTAAGTGTACCTCTAAATGCACCCACCCAGTAGCATTCCAGGTGATATCTAGAAGAAAATTCAGGGCAGGCCCCTTCCCCTTTTTATTTATCACTACTGTACTGAACTCCTCCCTTTACACGAAAGAGATCATATGGAGTTCTGCTCTTATGCCTGTCTCCTCAACACAGTTTCCTAGGTCTTAAGGAGGCAGTCTTGATGAAATCTACCTGGATGGAAAGGTGTTCATGAGGTGAGAATTTGTGTAAGTATGGTCAGTGGCCAGGTGCAGTGGCTCTTGCCTGTAATCCCAGCACTTTGGGAGACCTAGTGAGAAGGCCCAGAATAGTGAGAGCCCGTCTCCACACAAAAATTTTTTTTTTTAACTAGCCAGGAGGCTGAGGCAGGAGGATCACCTGGGCTTCAGCCCAGGAATTGGAGACTGAAGTGATGAGATATGACTGTATGATTGCACCACTGTACTCCTGTCTGGGTCAAAGAGCAAAGACCTAACCTCAAACAACAACAACAATAAAAACCCAAACAACCAAAAAAACAATGCTCTGGATACACAGTCCTGGATGGAAAGGGGTCCACAAGGTGAGAACTCATGTTAAGAATAGTATGACCATATGTTTTAGCTAAACTAAACTAAACCAAAAAACCTGCCATATGCTGTATTTTTATATAGTATGTATACATGCATATATACATATATGTATAAACAAAAAAAAACTACACAAGTAAATAAAAATAAAAAATAATAAAAAAGGAAATACATGAAGAAACGCCAGGCAAGGTGGTATGTGCTTATACTCCCAGCTACTCTGGAGGCTGAGGCAGAAGGATAGCTTGAACCCAGGACTTTTAGGCCAGTATGGGTGACAAAGTAAGGCCCAATCTCCAAAAACAGAGAGAGACTGACTGACTTGAGGCATGTTCTCTTAACATGAACTGAAAATTTTATCTCCCTGAATAACCAACCCAATATCATATAAGACAGTCCCTCACATTTCTATGTTAGTTTTATTTTCTGTTAGTTTTAGTTTTCCCAGAGAGTACAAAGTACACCAAACTAAATATAAATGATCTGGTGGCTTAACTTTAGGATACATTTTACAGTTAATGCACCTTGGTCATCAAATTTGATGCTACTGAATTATAGTGAAGCTTGATTTTTTTTTTTTTTTTTTTTTTTGAGACAAGAGTCTCACTCTGTTGCCCAGGCTGGAGAGCAATGGTGTGATCTCAGCTCACTGCAACCTCTGCCTCCCGGGTTCAAGCAATTCTCATGCTTCAGCCTCCCAAGTAGCTGGGATTACAGGCGCACACCACCACGCCCAGCTAATTTTTTGTATTTTTTTTTAGAGAAAGGGTTTTGCCATGTTGCCAAGGCTGGTCTCGAACTCCTGAGCTCAGGCAACCTGCCTGCCTCGGTCTCCCAAAGTGCTAGGATTACAGGCATGATCCACTGCGCCCAGTGTGAAGCTTGATTTTATTTTATTTTATTTTATTTTGAGGCAGAGGCTCGCTCTGTCACCCAGGCTGGGGTGCAGTGGCACCATCTCAGCTCATTGCAACCTCTGCCTCCTGGGTTCAAGTGATTCTCTACCTCAACCTCTGGGGTAGCTGGGATTACAGGTGAGCGCTGCCGTATCTGGCTAATTTTTGTATTTTTAGTAGAGATGGGGTTTCACCATGTTGGTCTCAAGCTCCCGACCTCAAGTGATCCACCCACCTCAGCCTCCCAAAGTGCTGGGATTACAGGCATGAGTCACCACGCCCAGCCTTGATTTTTTCAATAAGTAGCTGACTATCCCTGAAATCCTCACTTTATATAATATGATGTAGGCCTCTGGTGTCTTTAGTAAGTACATTTTCAAAGGTCTGAGTGAGTTTAAAGCACCTTCTAAGGAATTATCTTCGAAAGAACTGTAGCTGTCAGCAGCCATGGGCTACTTCAAAAAGAAGTGGGTCATGGCTCACACCCGTAATCCCAGAACTTTGGGAGGCCAAGGCAGGTGGACTGCTTGAGCCTAGGAGGTGGAGACGAGCCTGGCCAATGTGGCAAAACCCCAACTCTACAAAAAATAAAGATTTAGCTGGGTGTGGTGGCACGCACCTGTAGTCCCAGTTATTTGGAAGGCTGAGGTGGAAGGATCACTTCAGACGAGCTCAAGGCTGCAGGGAGCCATGATTGTGCCACTGCACTCCTGCCTGGGTGACAGTGCCTAATCCTGCCAGTCAATCAAGAAATGGTCCATAAGGTAGGCAATATTGAAGGGCAGGAGGGGGAGCAGGTCGGGAAGTAAATAATAAAAACATAACTGGGGGAAAAAAAGGCAGTGTGGTGATTTAAGACTAGCAATGGGTTTTAGAGCCAAGCAGGCCTTAAAATGAGCTATGTGACTTTGGGAAAGTTACTCAAACTCTGAGTTTCAGTCTCCTTAGGGGTAAAATAGGTATTTTACATATAGTTCTTAAGGAAACAAAGTAGTTGCTCAATAAATGTTTCCTTTCTTCCCATCCATTAAATAAAGGCCTATGAATCATTCAATCAAATGCCAGAATTCAAGCAGCTCAGGAGCTGGTTTGGGCTTACTTGAGACATCAGAGTTAAGAGAGACATCTATCTGCTATTACTCCTCTTGCTCTGATTCTAGTAATCGTTATCTGTGCCACATGAATACACAGTGCTCTACAGCAATGGCAGCAGACACTGAGGTGATGTTTTGTGAGAGCCCAGGTTTTATTTTCGGCCCTACTGGGCCACTTAGTCTCACTTGCAGCAAAACTTTGTCCTAAAGATAAAGGGGTAAGTTAAATGATTTCAAAATTCAAAATGCAGAAAGAGATACATTTTATTACGCATATTAAAAGGTGTGTAAGGAAAAGCACCTAAGTGTTAATGGTGATTGTCTCTGGGTAGTAGTAGAATTTAATGACTTTTATTTTTTGCTGGACTGCCTGAAAATTTTTCTTCTGAGAAGCATGTAGGATTTTGGTTATCTGGGAAAAATAAAATAGAAAGTCCTGCCCTCAAAACACCTGCAACTTTTAGTCATCCCCTTGTGTCCCGTTCCTTCTGCCCAGATTGATTAGGTATTCCTCCTGCCCAGTCTTCATAAACAATGCTGCTGGAGGAGAGCAAGCGTGAAACTGACAAGACATCTGCCAGTCTTTCTAATTGTGCACGCCATGCACTGCTGCCTTGGAAAATGCAGGGACCAGGGCTCTGTTCCATGGGACATAGGAAGCTTTAGATAGGCCCTGGATGACTTCATCCCACAGAGATGAATGTTAAGAGATTTCCTATTTGCTCAGTGTTGTCTCTGGGAGGGAATGTGTGAGATATTTTACAGGCTTTCCTGAACCTTCACAGGGTCTCTTAAGACATCAGATAGAGAACTCACCTCCAGTTAGCCTAGGACAGTATTGGATAAATGGGAACTTCCAGGGACATGGCAGGTAAACAAGGAAATAATCTGATTATTCATCAAGAGGTTATGCGCTGATCAGGTATCTAAGAGTACCAACTTAACAGAGCAAGCTTTTGTCTGAGAGAGGGAAGGGAGGAGGGAAGAAAGGTGCAGGGGCAAGGGAGAAGAATATGAAAGTAGGAAGGAGGGCCGGGCACGGTGGCTCACACCTGTAATCCCAGCACTTTGGGAGGCCGAGGTCGGCGGATCACGAGGTCAGGAGATCGAGACCATCCTGGCTAACACGGTGAAACCCCGTCTCTACTAAATATACAAAAAATTAGCCGGGCAAGGTGGCGGGCGCCTGTAGTCCCAGTTACTCAGGAGGCTGATGCAGGAGAATGGCATGAACCCGGGAGGCGGAGCTTGCCGTGAGCCGAGATAGCGCCACTGCACTCCAGCCTGGACGACAGAGCGAGACTCCGTCTCCAAAAGATAAAAAAATTAAAAAAATAAAGTAGGAAGGAGAATTTAACTTAAAAAATTCCTTGATTTACCAGTGACTCTCAAACCTAACTGTGTATCGAAACTTCCCAAAGAGCTTTTAAAAGCCCAGAGGGGAGGAAAATAAGAACAATTACATTTTTTTAAAATACAGGGCCTACGTCCTAGCCCAGACTTGCAGAACCAGACTCCTTGGGGCTGGAGTGTAAGAATCTTCATTACTGCAGAGTTCTGGAGCCTTTTGACATCTGCTTCATAAAAACTGAATGGAAAGGACAGGATCTGTCTAAATTGAGTAAAGGCTCTATTAAGTGTTGAATGCCTCCACCTTTAAGGGCACTATTATAATAAGGTATATTGCAAACAGTATAAACTCATCAAGAACATTTATTCAATCATTTCCATATGTATTATGACAAACTAACCAAATGAGCCATCTTAAATATGTGCATTTTAATCACATCCCAATCAGACCTCATTACACTGTAAGTTTAAAAAGTACTTTGAAGGGCACCTCTCTCCACACTTGCTGGGAATCAGGCAATTATGATCAACTGAAAAAACATAAAAATAAAACTATGGTATGTTACCAAAAAAAATCCATTATGTATTTCTAGATGTGAGAGGCGGAGTATACAAACACAGAAAAACTATAGGTCTCTTAATTATGAGGGACAAAAGGCACATGAATGTGTCCATTTTTACACATGCACACTAACAGCCACTGTGTACTGACTCTGTGGCCCTTATTATTGCCGTTGTGTAGCTGAGAAAACTGAGACACAGAGAGGTTAGGTAACTAAACCAAACTTACAAAACTAGTAAATGACAAAAAGCCTAGAATTTAAGCCTAGGCTCTATCACTTGATGTACTGTATTGCTAGGGCTGCCATAGTGATATACCACAGAGTAAGTGGCTTAAACAACAAATATTTACTTCCTCACGGTTCTAGAGGCCAGTCTAGAGGTGTCTGTAGGGTTAGTTTCTCCTGAGGTCTCTCTCCTTGGTCTGCCGATGGCTGACTTGTCCTCTGTCCGCACACGGCCCTTCCTCCGTGTGTATACGTACCTGGTGTCTCTTTTTCTTCTTATAAGGATAGCAGTCATAATGGATTAGAGCTCCACCCCTAAGGGCCCCATTTGAACTTAATCATCTATTTAAAAATCTTATCTCCAAATATGGTTACATTTTGAGGTATGAGGAGCAGAGACTTCACCATATGAATTCTGGGGGACACTATTCAGCCATCACACTTATTGATGGTGTAACCTCAGGAAAGTTACTAGACTTTCCCAGGCCTCAGTTTCTTCAACTGGGAAACAAGTGCTATTGAGAATCAAATGAGATAATTCACGTAAAAATGTTTAGGAGAGCATCTGGCACACAGCATCATCACTTTACAGATGAGAAAAACAAAAATCAGTTAACAGTGACTTACTCTTTCTTCATCTCCAAAGCAGAGTTCTTATTATAGAATACTACCTTCCTATACAACTTAATGCACAATCTAGGAGAATTTAATGTCATTTATAATTTTTCCTCATCTTTTTTTTTTTTTGAGACAGAGTCTCGCTCTGTCGCCCAGGCTGGAGTGCAGTGGTGCAATCTCAGCTCACTGCAAGCTCCGCCTCCTGGGTTCACGCCATTCTCCTGCATCAGCCTCCTGAGTAGCTGGGACTACAGGTGTCAGTCGCCATGCCCGGCTAATTTTTGTATTTTTAGCAGGCGCCCATCGCCATGCCTGGCTAATTTTTGTATTTTTAGCAGAGATGGGGTTTCACCACATTAGCCAGGATGGTCTCGATCTCCCGACCTTGTGATCCGCCTGTCTCAGCCTCCCAAAGTGCTGGGATTACAGGCGTGAGCCACCACGCCTGGCTCTTCATCATCTCTTAATTCCCGCTTTCTCACAGTTCTTTTCCAACTTTATTACATACAAGGAAGAGAAAGAAAAGCTCAAATTAATGATCAATTCTATTAATAAAAATTAAGGCAGGTAGACATACTACTTTCTTGAAATTGTATGACAATTTCACTCATCCTTTCTCCTAACTTGCAAAGACAATTGGCTGTACTCAAACTGTGATGACAACTCAGATCAATACCTGCTGTAACTATTAGGAAAGAAAGGCAACCCAATCCTTTTTATTAACAAATTATGATTGTACTTTACATTTGCCTAGTACTCTAAATACACTATACCTATTTAATCCTCAGCTCAATCCTAGGATATTGTTTTATTTACCTCTCCTAACAATCAGAAAGTATTATACTTATTTTATAGCTTAGAGAATAGGAGCACAACTAAGTTAAAAAAAATTTTTTTCTTAAAGGTCACAAAGCTTGTCAATAATTGGCAAAATTATTGACAGGATTCTCACTGACATCTTCTGGCCTGAAGCCAAAGTTTTCCACAGCAGGCCACCATCTACCCAGGTTAAGTTGCAACACCTGGTTTTCTCACTCTTCATCCCTGGCACAAATGCAGTAGGTGCTCAGCAAATATAGAGTCTGATTGGGGGCAATCTCAACCAAGCTGCAGAATCTGTTTTATGTCCTTCATATGAGGCCAAGTTTTTCTGACAACTTTGACCATCATCAACTCCTCAGAATGACAGCTCTTTAAAGGCAGCAACCAATTTCCTTCTTCTCCAGAGTCTAGCACACTGGGTGCTCGTTTAAGTTCATTAAGTTCAGATATTTATGGAGAATTGAGAGTTCAAGTACATGTTTGTTGTATAATCAAACCACAGAACATTCTTCTTTTAGCGATGGCAACGAGTGCTTTTCAGCCACTACCATATAAAAAATTAACAAAAAGAAACATTTACAAAAAACCTCTATGGCCTACAACAAAGATTAGCCTTCAGGGCCTTTCCAATCCCCAAATTCTGCAATTCCATTATAGTCTACACCTGATTAGTTAAATCCACCACCTTGAGTACCCAATTCTGAGTACAATGCAACTGGGCTTGTCCGTGTAAACCCAACACAGTGTTCTTAGTCTTGCGGTGTGCTTCCAGGTAAGCAAGTTTATCTGACGGGCAAGTTCCCAGAGGGAATGGCGATGGATAATAAAGTTGACCTGAGCCACAGTGGACTTGCTCTTATCAAGACGTTGTGTCGTAAAAATGAGCTATATTAAGATAAATCATGCTGACTTTTATTTTCCTCAAGAATACACTGCTGGCTGCTTGGATTTATTTATTTATTTATTTATTTATGTATTTATTTATTTATTTAAACTTCAAATTTGTGTTGCTGTGAACAGCTGAGCAAGTTTTTACCCTGTCATGGAAACTATCTGGCCATTTTTGCACTGTTCTGTATGCTGGGAAGGGAGATGAGTAGAGCTTGCCAGAAAAGAGTTCTAAGCTCGGTTACTATGCTGTCCTGTAACTTCAGGGACTTGTGAATGTTCAGTTTGTTCCTATTTGTTGCTTTTGTATAGCATGTTGTGACCTGGCTACAACCTTCCTGGCTACCTATGTCACAGGGCTGTTGTAGGAAATTCACAAAAAGTTTTGTGGGCCTGTTAAAAAGAGCATTCAGCAAAGAATTGAGGATGTAAAGTTAAGTATCACCAGCATTACGTTTCCTGTCTGAATTAATCTTTTCAAAGAACTCTGAGATCTGAGGTTGGCAAATTCACTAAAAAGGCAAAGAATTACTTTAGGTTATTTTTACAAATTCAGGCATCCTAAAAATACTCTTTTTTGATGCCTTGATCAAGAGAGAAGAAATTTCAGAGAGAGGAGGCATAGAAATCCATCTGTAGTTCTACAAGTAGCCCAATTTCAGTATCAATTTATCCACTCACTATAATAAATATTAAATACATACAATATACAAAGTATTAAGCTAGATACTCTAAGGATGAAGAATTATGTAAAGGATGTTCCTATATTCTCCTGTATTACAAGTACACTGTAAGATGTAACTTTTGTTTAGATTTCCTTCCCAAATAAGTAAGCAAAGTTTTCTAGTTTCCCTGGGACAAAGAAGGTGAAAGAACAAAATAATTTTTTCATCTATTATGACTTTCTGGATTCATAGAAACATTTATTTTAGAACATTCTGGAAGACTTATCTATTAGTTTCTACTGATGAGTAGCAAGCAAGAGTGACTGAGCTACAGAATGGCTGTGACTTCCAAAGATAACCTGATTAAATCTGACATGCATGTGACATGGGGGGAGCAAGGAATCCACGTGTCCTTCAATTTCAATAAGAAGAGTTAAAAATGTATTATCAAAGGAAGAAGATCACAATCATGTGGTTTCGAAAGCAGACCAAAAATGACAGGACAGAAATATTCCAAATAACTTGGAATCCAAGTCATTTGGGTTTCCTTGAATGCCCTGCCATATTAAATCACGTATGGCTCTGTAATGAAAGGAAAAGTTAAGGCCTGTCTCATGCCCCATTTCTGCCACTGACTGAGCTTAAGAAAGAAAATTCAATCTTTTAAAGTTATTCAATGAAAGGCAGAAATAATGAAATAAGCTTATTAATGTGGGGTAGAAGATGTCTTGAGCAATCAGCCAGTGTCCTTATCCAATTAAGTTGAAACAGGAAGCCCCAAATTTCCTTAAAGTTTTGCTGGTATTAGTTTGCTAGACTGACTGTTCCAATATGTAAATTCTTTGTGTGTGTTTACTTTTCCCCCTAGAGTTATGGCTAAACTGAATAGAACCAACTTCCTAAGATCTGCTTCTTTCACTTTTAATATCCTATTTTTCCAAAGCCACCGAGCTGATGTCCTTCAACAAATGGATTAAAGTGAATGCTGAGAACCAGCTCTCATGTCTGAGCATGGAGAAATAAAGGGTTTATACCCAAGGCAACTAGGGGCATACTCACAATGGTCAATGTCACATTAAGGAAATCTGTAGTACATCAAATGAAATTCTGAAGTTATGATTCTGTTCAAGCTGAACCATCTTTTGGGACAGCCTATTGCAAACAAGATTGCTGTATTTGGAATTCTGACACCAAGAACGCCTAGGCAACCTCTTCACAGAAATGGAAAATAAGACTCAGCCAGCTCCATGTCCCGTGGTGTAACCTCACATGCAGTACACGAACGGTTCTTAGTTATTATTATTTTTAAATGAAAAGTAGATCGACTTACATGGCTCTCTGGCAATGAACTGAGGTACAGTGTTGGGCAGAGGAGTACTGGGGTTTGGAGTCCCTACGAGTTTGCTCTTGGCCATCTTCGTGTTTGCCTTAGCAAACTCTAGTCGTAGTGTTTGCGGAATTTCAGGATCGAAGCGGATGCCCTTTGGAAACAGAGAACAAATGGAAGATGTTTTCATTTCCTTAGAGTCAAACCGGAATGGTGACAAAATAAACACACCAGTAAACCCTGGTCTATCAGGAAAAAAGGTCAGCAACCACTGTCATTCTTACTACTTGCACAGGTTACAGGAAAAATGACATCACAAAGTGTCCTGAAAGTCAGTGGTATTTAATTTACTTAAAAAATGTAGTTACACAGATTTTCAACTATTCCTTTTCTTTTTAGACAAAAACTTTCCAGTTTAAAATTTGAACCAGGAAATTCCTAGCACAGTAATACACTTTAATGTATAGTAATTTCAGTTACCTTTGACCTTATTCCTGCAGTTTACCTAAAACAGATTATATTCAGTAAAATAAATCACAGACACTATGAAAGACAAGTTAGGGCAAGACAAGTCTATTTGGAATCCTTCCACCATTCAAGAATGCCTTCATTATTAAGCATCCAATACCATGAATTCTGGACCCTACATGTCAAAAAGCTATCCCAAGAGAGTGCATTTTAAATATGCACCCATGGGACCCACTCAGTTCCCATGTTTTCATGGTGTGGTCTGGAAAGGGACTGGAGTCCTGAAAATGAGTCTCCAAAGACCACAGTTGCCATTTAGTGTTCTGAATGTATACACATGGGCCTGAGGGCTCCAAAGCATCCCCCGTCCCCTCGCCACCATTCTTCCTAATGAGCTTGAAGAAAAATAAGAGCAGGCAGGGTGTTGTGGCTCATGCCCTAGCTCATTCCCATCATCCTAGCACTTTGGGAGGCCAAGGCGAGTGGATTGCCTTAGTTCGGGAGTTCAACACCAGCCTGGGCAACATGGTGAAACCCTGTCTCTACTAAAATATAAAAAAAAAAATTAGCTGGGCGTGGCGGCATGTGCCTGTAATCCCAGTTACTTGGAATGCTGAGACAGAATGGCTTGAGCCCGTGAGGCAGAGGTTGCAGTAAACCAAGATCGCGCCATTGCACGCTAGCCTTGGTGACACAGCTAGACTCTGTCTCAAAAAAAAAAGAAAGAAAAAGAAATATCCACAAAAATAAGACTCTCTTACTTTAGAGACCAGGATGAACAACTCAGAACTTCAAACTTCACAGGCTCAGCTTCAAGGATACAAGGAAGAGCCTGTGGCTGGATAGTAATGGCATTAACAGGAAATAAGGGGTGAAGGGGAAGGAAAGAGAGGTCCTTAGGGAGGCCTAACAAAAGCCACAGAGCCCTGACCCAGAAGTCTTGGAGTGGGTGGAATTTCTTCCCGAGCATGACTCACTCATTCTGAGAAGAAACCAATTGAGGGCAGTAGCAAAAGGGATGTGGAGAATACCCTTGTGCATACCTAATCAACACCGAAAAGTGAACAGATAGTGCCCATTCTGGGAAACATAAGAACATTTTCTTTAACTGGTGTTGTGTTGTTTTGTTGTTTTTTAAATTTGGGAAACCTCAATACTATCTTGCCCAAAAAGTACATAAGGAAAAACAAAAACAAAAAGCAAAGCTGCATTGTGAAGCAGGCTGAGGTGAGGTCACAAAGGACCTCACTGAGGTGGACCAACTTCAACCCTAACAAAGCTAATACTACAACAGAATAAATATTTCCAAGAATGGAGGTAAGAACTGTGGTCTCTGCTGGGAGATAAGCACAGTCCCTGGGTTTCAAGTACAGGTATGCTGTGGAAGGACTTGCTCAATCGCATCACACTCCATCAGACACACATAGTAGCAACTTGCCATCAACTTCAGGACGTCCTCCCTGGCACTAAACCTGACCAACCTTCCTGTGAAGAAGCAACTTTCCTAAACCTGAGCTCACATTAAGGTAAGTCCTGTGGCCCAGGCCACTGGGGATAACATGAAGAGTATCCTGGGACCTGGTCGTAGTCTAGAGCATCTGGCCTCAGAAAATGAGGCTGTACATGTGAATTCTATGCCTCGGTTCTTTCTCTGGTGGTTCCAGAATCAACTGAAGCTCCACATAATGTGTTTGCCTCTTACACAACCTGGGCTGGTGGCTTGAGTCCTAAAACATGCTGAACTAAGTCTCCCCTACTCCCTGCCCCCTCCTTCATACCCCCTCCATTTGAACTAAAATAACATCAACATCATGTTCCAAATCAAAGTTCCAGCATCCTTATTTAAAAAAAAAAAAGCTCAGAAGTTAAAATGACCTAATTTGTTTGGCAGCTTATTCAGAGGCCGGAGGCTTAGAATACAAGCCACATTCCTCTAACATCTTTAGCAGCAATACCATATTTGGTAATCAATATCCTGCTCAGCTAAGTTTCCATCCATAGGGATTAGCCAAGCCAAAAACATTTTAAATGTTAAGGGATGATGAAGAGGAGAAAAAAGAGGGGCAGGAGAAGGGAGAACACAGAAATGAAGAGGGAAAAAAGAAAAAGAGAAAGACGAAAAAGAGGCAGGAGGAAGAATACATGAGAAAAAAATTCCTTGTGTTTTTAATTAAAGCCTACTAAGATTCTTCTCTGGTTACAATTACTTCACATTAAATGCTGTCAGGATAAGATTACTGCCAAGTGAAAGGGTGAACCTGTGTCTTTCAAAAGCAACCTTTTCCTCTCTTGCTCATAATTCACCGTTCTTCTCACAATAAACAGAGAACCTTTCTCTTCCAAATGTAAATGGTGTCCTATTTATTACATGGACCAGAAAGGATAGTTTCTGAATATTAGTATATTGAATATAAACAGTTACTTACAAGCACCCCAATCTGACTGGCTACAGGACAGTCAATAGTCTCAACCAATCCAGGTTCCATATAATCTACAGAGCCTGAACTCCCTACTCAGGGCAAATTCTGGGAGATAAAAGGACACTGCTGAGAAACAACATATTCTTGTTTGTCCAGTGTACTTAAAAGTATATCAGGGCAGTTTCATGCCAGGGAGCCAGGGAAGGCACCCAAGGAAGTGATGGAAGAGTAGAAGTTCACCAGGTGCAGCTCGGGAAAGGGCTCAGCAAATTTCTCTGTAACAGGATGCAGAAAGGGTGTTGGGATGGCAAAGGTTGGGAGTGGGGTGGCTGAACAAGCAGACTGGGGCGAGATCACAAAGGACCTCTTAGGCCATGAGTGAGGACTTTGGAGTGTGTGCTCAGCTGAGCCATTAGGTTTTAAAAATGAGGGGGATAATATCAGCTTTATGTAGTAGGTCTGTGACCCTCAAATATTAGCAGCATCAACTTGGAGGACTTGCTCGAGTTTCTGGTTCAGTAGCTCTGAGATGGAATCTGAAAATTTGCATTTGTAACAAGTTCAGGGTAATGCTGATGCTGTTTGTATGGGCACCACATTTGAGAATCACAGTGGTTGCTGGTAACTCTAGGGGTGGTAGGAAAGATAGACTCAATGAAGAGACTAGAACAGATCAGACATGAAATCATTAGAGCAGCCCTGGGAAGAGTAGCTGGGATGAGATGGCTACTGCCTTCTAAGTCTTCTTCTTTGGGAAGGGTACTCAGGGGCCAGTGTCTGTGTTCTGCGCCCTTATTCCCCTGACCACAAACCTGTTTTCTCTTATAAAGATTTCAACCTTGAGCCTATATAGAGACACAGAAAATGATGTTGACCAAAGCTGAGTCACCGTAACAGCCTCTCACTAGAACAAAAGTCTCCAAATTCCTGTCACTGAGGTCTTCAGAGCACCCTCATGCCTGACAGAGTCTTGGCTATCTGGTACAATAAACAGAGTACTTCAATTCTGTTAGCTTCAGGCTCCCGGTGTTGTTACAAATGGTTCTACACTAAAGTTAGTCCATCAGTCCTTGACAACGAGTTTCAGGGACAATGGAATGACTCATTTAGGAAAAAAAAAAAAGCTCTGCTTTACAAACAAAGCAGAGCTATATATACATATTGAGAAAGATGTCCATGGCTAGATTAGGCTGGGAAAAAAAAAAAAAAAAAGATACTCAACAATGTTTAGTAGTATGGAGGTAGAGGAGTCTGTATATACACGCGCATGTATACTTCTCTATCTGTGTAAGTCCAGAAAGGTTTAGAATGAGACAACCAACCGGTTAATAGCAGTCCACTTGGTGGCAGGGGTGAGAGAGGGCACAGACTTTTGTACAATTTTCCATCATGTGAAATTTTTACAAATATGTATGATTTATAAAATCCAATACAGAGTTTAAAAACAAAAGGAGAAAGGTGCAATAAGGGATTTCCTACTGGGACACAGCATTCAACCAGCTATGTTTTTAAAACTAGTTACTTTTTTAAAAAAACTTTATTCTGAAATAATTGCAGACTTACAGAAAAATTGCAGACATAGTATAATTCCTACATACCCTTTACCCAGATTTCTTAGATGTTAGCATTTCACATTTATCAAACACACATACCATGTTTCCCCTGAACTGATTAAAAGTAAGTAGCAAGCATGATATCCTTTTACCCTTTACTTCAGTCTGATTTCCTAAAAACAAGAACATCCCTTTGTTTCCCTGATCCAAGATCTAATCCAGAATCACACACAGCACTTAGTTGTCATCACTTTAGTCTTCTGGAAGAGCTCTTCAGTCCTTACCTTTCATGAGCTTGATATTTTTGAAAACTACAAGCTACTTATTTTGTAGAGTGGCCCTCGATTTGGGTTTATCTAATTTTTTTTTTTTTTTTGGTTTAGATTCAGGTTACGCATTTTTTGGCGGAAGATCACAGATGTGTGTCCTGCACAGTGCATAACATCAAGAGGCACATGATGTCACTTCTGTCCCATTACAAGTGATATTAGCTTTGATCATTTGCCAAGTTTCTCTATTGTAAAGATGCTATGTTTTCCCCTTTTAACTAGTTTCTTATAGACAGGTATTTCCAGACTATATAAATACGTTGTTTGTCAAAAAATCTACTAATTTTAACATCTATTAATAATTATTACCTGAAGCATTTGTTACTATTGTAGTTGCCAGATGGTGCTTTAGTAATCTCATTGCTCCTCCCCACTGCCACCAGACGGAGACTTGCTCTGTCACTCAGGCTAGAGTGCAGTGGCATGATCTCGGCTTACTGCAACCTCCACCTCCTGGGTTTAAGCAATTCTCCTGCCTCAGCCTCCCCAGTAGCTGGGATTGCCTTCATTGCTCCTTTTATAAACAGTGTATCAACTTTCTACTCCATGGAAAAGCTCTCCCTTCTGCCCTGTTAATTAATTACTTACATCAGTAATGACTTACAGACTTATATTTAGCTCTATGCTTTATAATTCATTACTATCATTATTTATTTTGCTGTTCCAAGTGTCCCAGTTGTGTACACACACATGCTCTCACATTCAGATCTACTTCTCTGCATCATATCTATTTAAAACATTTTTAATTTTCATTTTAATAAAAATATTTTAATATATTTAAAATATATTTAGATGTATTAAAGTTCATACTGATAGCTCCAATTCCAATCTAATACCATTTGGTTAATTCTATCCCTCTCCTTTGCATGTGTAACTCCTCTAACAGCGAGAATCCTAGCTCTCATTATCTACTATACATTTATTTATTTGCTCAATACAAAAACGCACATTAGTTTCAAAATTGCTAACCGATACCACTATAAAAAGTCTATTAACTAAAACTTATATTTACAGTTTTTTGTCTTTAGTCTAAATGTGTGTTGCCAATATGTGTATTATTTGGATTATCTGTGGGTTAGTTTCCCCATGCCCCCCTACCTTCAGTGCGGTTGTGTTATTCATCTGTAATACAGTTAGATTCATTTGTTTCTGTTTGTCTTCAATTTGGAGTCTCTCCCCATCCTTGTTGCCTCTACTTTGCCTATGCATTCACAACAAGTAAAAACTATTCTACCATTTCAAAAGTGAAAGCTGATTCATTGACCCATTCATCTTTCTGCTAACTCACTTATGAATAAGTATTATAAGTGTTGACTAAAAGCTGAGGATCTAGAATTCTAACTCCCCTCCCCACCTTATTTGACTTTCTGAGATACTGAACCTCTCCAAGGAAGCTTCTAAACAATCAAAGACTCTACCTCCTCTGGGATACAGCCACAAGTCACTTCTTTAGGAGCTTCCTATCAGATTCTGCTAGAGCTTCCTACACTCCCATTCTGACCTGTTGATCCAGTAGATGTGAGGCATATGTACTGATCTAGATGAAACTGCCTTTTACTATAGGATACAAACAGTAAGGTAGTAATAATATACGATCCCATCTAGTAAGGTGAAAGACTTCTTCAATTGATTCTAACAACCTTTATACTGCCCCTTTCCCCATGGCCGACTCCAAAGGAAAACCCACAGCCAATGAAACTCAAAGCCAAATTTGCTACTATCCCTCTCTGACCTTGTGGCCAGGTGCGGTGGCTCCTGCCTGTAATCCCAGCACTCTGGGAGGCCGAGGCGGGCGGATCACAAGGTCAGGAGATCGAGACCATCCTGGCTAACATGGTGAAACCTCATCTCTACTAAAAACACAAAAAATTATCCAGGCGTGGTGGCAGGCGCCTGTAGTCCCAGCTACTCGAGAGGCTGAGGCAGGACAACAGCGTGAACCCAGGAGGCGGAGCTTGCAGTGAGCCGAGATCGCGCCACTGCAATGAGCCGAGATCGCGCCACTGCACTCCAGCCTGGGCAACAGAGCAAGACTCCATCTCAAACAAAACAAACAAACAAAAAACAACAAAAAACATTTTCTAGAGAGAGCTAAGAATAAAAGTCTTCTACCGTTTCATTTTTTTTGAGACAGAGTCACTCTGTCACCCGGGCTGGAGTGCAGTGGCCTGATTTTGGGTCACTGCAACCTCTGCCTCTTGGGTTCAAGCGATTCTCATGCCTCAGCCTCCCGAGTAGCTGGGATTATAGGTGTGCATCACCATGCCTGGCTAAATTTCTAGTAGAGATGGGATTTCGCCGTGTTGGTCAGGCTGGTCTCGAACTCCTGACCTCAAGTGATCTGCCCGCCTCAGCCTCCCAAAGTGTTGCGATTACAGGCATGAGCCACAATAGAAGCCTTCTAACTATTTTCAAAGAGCATTTTGGTCACAAGAAAAGGAAATATCCTAGGGACCACAAATGTTTCAACAGGAGAAAAGGAAATGAAGCAGAAATAATTGACTTTTTTGCCTTTTTAGAAGTTAAAAACATAAGTTAGGAATATAAACTGTTTCTTAAAATTGATAGCCATGTCATTTCCATCAGAAACTAGGAAGTAAATACATACTTTAGAGAGATTCTGAGCTCTCAAATATTGGTCCAAGATTAAAATATATTTACAGTTTTTGAGTATTGTCAGCTTTCTCTGCCACAGGCATCATAAAACATTCGGTTATATTAGGAACAGAAACTAGGCAAGGTATATTCGAAAGTCTCCCCAGGAGTCTGTGAAAACAATTGTTACACTCAGTTGGAGCCTGAAATGACTCCATGAGATGCCACAGACAAACCCGCATCTGGGTAATCTATTACAGTGGAGAGCATAGGACTCACTGAGAGACAACAGTGTGAAGGTGAGTTAAAAATGAAACAGCAGAATTTTTCTACCATTTATTAATATATCACTATGTTATAAGTGAAAACTTGTGACACTCAAACATTTTTAAAATACCAAACTATGAGTGAAGATCACAGGAATGGGAAGCTGGTAGAGAACTGGGTCAGGTTCTCTGACGGTAAGTAATACAGGTTTGTCTACATAAATCATGCAATTCATAATTAGTACTGAACTTTTGGGGTCATCAAACCTAGTTCTCAGCCATGGTTAGTACTCCTCATTGCCCTTTCCCCCTACTCCTTAGGGGTATTTAGAAATGTACGAGGGTGGCCGGGCATGATGGCTCATGCCTGTAATCCCAGCACTTTGGGAGGCCAAGGCAGGCGAATCACGAGGTCAGGAAATCGAGACCATCCTAGCTAACATGGTGAAACCCCATCTCTACTAAAAATACAAAAAATTAGCTGGGTGTGGTGACGGGCGTCTATAGTCCCAGCTACTTGGGAGGCTGAGGCAGGAGAATGGCGTGAATCCGGGAGGTGGAGCTTGCAGTGAGCCGAGATCGTGCAACTGCACTCCAGCCTGGGTGACAGAGCGAGACAGACAAGAAAGAAAGAAAGAGAAGGAAGAGAAGGAAGAGAAGGAAGGAAGGAAGGAAGAGAAGGAAGAGAAGGAAGAGAAGGAAGAGAAGGAAGGAAGGAAGGAAGGAAGGGAGGGAGGGAGGGAGGGAGGGAGGGAAGGAAGGAGAAAGAAAGAAAAGAAAGAAACAAAAGAAAAGAAAGAAAAGAAAGAGAAAGAAAAGAAAGAAAGAAAAGAAAGAAAAAGAAAGAAAAGAAAGAGAAATGTGCAAAGGTATCTGAAGGCTGTTACATGACTGAATACCATACACGCATTCATTAGGCAGGAAGATAAAGTCCTAAAAGGAGCAGAATAGTCCCACACAATGTTAGAATTCTCATCCAAAATGCCAATAGGCTTCCCAACACAGATGAAAAAAGATTCAGAAAACTAAATTAATGTGCCTAAATTCCCAGCTAACTACCGGTAGAATCCATATCACAATCCAATTTTTAAATTCCCAATAGAGCATGTGTGTGTGAGGACATTACAGTTCTGCAAAGATTTTTATTTTATAAAGACGACATTGTTTTCAGATAATAACTGAGGCTGTTGTTCAGTTTGCATTGTGATGAAACTTAGGTAGATATGGATTCCAACAGAGAATGAACAAGTGAGGGAAAGAATCCGTCAGATGTAAACCGTATTTCATACTTTTCCTAAATAAGGGCATTGCTTGCAAAGACATCAGGACTGTTAATACAACAGCCTGTGCTGCTGGGTTATTGCCCAATGAGAAACTGTATCACACCAATTATGCCTCATTCTTTTTCTTAATCCAACTACCTCCCAGTGCTTGCCCTGGCTTTACCTTAGAATAATCTGATTTAATACTCCTTTTTCCCCTTGCCTAAATCAGTCATTTGAAAGCATGTTTCCCTTTCCATTGGTAAAACAGCCATATTGCACTTGGAGAAAGAGACCCCTTTCCCAAGGCTTCCTGTCGTACACGTGGCCATGAGCCTTTAGAGGTGATGCTGGGCCATGAGTCTGGGTACAGGTTCCTCACTTGATTGCCTAATTGAACAGTCTTCCAGGAAGTGTTAGGTTACCACATATCTTGAAGCCAGTTTTGATTTTTAACCCCTTGAATTAAAAAAAAATCTTCATAATTGTTTCTAAACCAGATGTTCCATAAAACGCAATAAAATTTTATCCTCTTTTGAAGGTTTTAGTTACAGAAAAGAATATGTTTCCATGTCTAGTCTAGAATGTTTCCACAGGTTTATCTTTATGTTTCCACAGATTTCAAGCCTGTGTAATTTCTCCTCTCATAATATCTATAACAAGCCAAGTGTTATAAAAGAATAATATTGGCCATGATAGAAAAGACTAATCTCATCCTCATTAACCAGAGGGATTTCCTAGTGACTAGGCCACTTCTTAAAATACAATTACATTTGGCTTCACTTTTATTCCTGTGAATAAACTGTGGCACTCAAACTCACACCCTCCCACCACTAAGCCAAATTCCTATGGTGAAAACAATACATTGTTTAAGGTATGAAGTATCTGCTCCAATAACAAAATGGGGAAAACCTCATGTCTGCTCCCGAAACCTAGAAGGATTAGAAAAGCAACCAGAAGATGGTCTTAGTTAATCAATCCCCTTCTACAACTGGCAAAGGTATCAAGAAAACTAGTTGTCTAGGAGTACCATCAGCTATAGTTAATTATAGTCACAATTATAAAAGAGAATCCCAACTCAGGGTCACAATCAATTTTGTGTAACCTCGCCATGAACAAGAGGCTTACACTCTGAGAATCAGGGGTGTGGACTTCAGACTCTGACTTCCTAGATTCAGATACGACTTCACTATTGACCTTGGATATACTGTTTAACCTTTCTGTGTCTCAGTTTCCTCTGCTGTAAACTGGGGATGAATATAGTCCATATTTCATAGCATTCATTGTAAAGATTAAATGAGATCTTGTAAATGACCAGATTAATGCCTGACATTTGATAAACACTAATCCCTATGGCCCAGTGCTTATCAGCTATGGAGCTCCTCTTCCAAATATGAACCAATAGGGATTCTTCTCCTTCGGCCTTTTTGGAGAGGTTCTTCTATTACTTAGAAAGAGAAAAAGAGGAGATTCATACTCTGCTCTGAGACTGCCCCAACTGGGAGAAAGCAGCAGGACACCTGAGCTGCTATCCAGTCTGATGCTGTGTAGTTTCCTTTATTCCCCATGTTTCCCCCACAGGGAGCTGATGTGTGTCCTGCTTCTCCTGCCCCGTGTCTGTTGGTTTACACAGTCTGAGTAGGTCTTAGGGGCCTGGCTGGTAATTGGAGAGAACTGGATTCCCTTTGTAGGAGGAACTAGGCAGATATACTTCGAAGGTATCTAGAATCTCCATCTGACTTGACTATCCACCCCGGTTCAATTAATTTCTTTTCTACAACACACACTTACTTTTTGTGTTAGCCAACCATCCCTATGTACATAACCATGCCCTAGGAGAATCTGCTTTGTATAGGATGACTATAAAGTCATGACAGGGCCTTTGAAGAAGCTATAAACGTAATCTTTAACATGTCAAGAGAATCAGAGTCAAGCAGAGTTTATTTTCCAAAGGGTTGAGAGGGCATGATTGTTTGAACTTTTGCCACTATGTTCTCAAACCATTCTGAAAAGGATGATTGAAGACCTGAGCCCTGACAATGATAGGAAGGGGCTGTTTCTAAGCCAAACACGGTCAGTTACCCATTAAAGCAATATTTTACCGTGACACTTTGCAATAGATATTATTACATGGAAAGAAACATAGGCCAGAGTGCAGATGGTACTCTTACTCAGGAATCCTGATGCTCACATTTTTACACCGAGGACTCTGAAGGTGAACAGAAGGTAAAGCAGCAGGTCAACTGCTCTGGTCGGCACAAAAACATCCCTTAGAATCCTTAATGCACAAACACCAAACATGGCTGGTGCTGCCAGCAGTCCCTTTCATTGCAGAGTCCTTACTGCCTCCTCCTCTCCTGTCTCACTGTTAGGACAATGAAAAAACCCATTGGCACACATTCTTTCCCCTTTGCATCAATGTATTTTACTCCTGCTACCTGCTAAATGAAGGCACTCAAAAATGAAAGCTTCAAGGAAGCAGATCCTAGGCAATAGCTCTCAATTCAGTTAAATTTTCAACTCTGATAGAGGATTTGGGGAAAACCTAGAAACAAACTTTTAATGGTCCATATCGGCTTAATGTTGGCCCAAGACATTCCAGTCTGATGTCTGTCACTGTGAAGTGACACCAAAGAAACTTGAGAATTTTGATGGCCAACTTCACTGACTTGGGAAATCAATAGTGGGTCTGCCTCAACAAAGCACTTCCCTGTATTTCACTAAAGCCTTATGGGTGCCACATCAAAAATTTCAGAAATGTGGCATAGAAATCATGCCCTGTCAATGTGAACATGTAAATGATTTCCGGATTACGTGATTCATCTCTGTAAAGCTCAGATCATAGGCTTAAATCTGTGAATTTGGCACCAAAAAGAAAAAAAGAAAACAACAATAAAACAGACAAAAGAAATCACAACCTTATTCTTAAAGAAGCCAGTCTATATTACTGAAACAGGCCAGTCTAGAAAATACACACCCAGTTACAGAGTGCAGCCAATGAAAAAGTAGGGGGGTTTATGTGCAAATTCATTATCAATTACAGCTTTAAAAATAGCTTGTATCTCTTTTCCTAGTGACAGCAAATTGAGAGAATCACTTTCATTCATAAGGGCCACATATGTGCCTACACAGCTTCTGCCAGTACAAAACCCAGGATTAAACTGGGAAGGGATGGGTTTTGAAATACTTACTAATTTCGTATCCAATTAGTAGATGACGATATAGATCCTTTAAAGATAAAAGCGGTATTTTTTTTTTAGTCAAAGGGTTACTGGTGTTGACAAGTGTGGTGTCAGCTCTTTAAAGAAAGGACTAATTATACATAATTGCACATTAATCTTCTAATTTATTGAAAAGAAGATCAACCTACTTTTGCATCTAATACATATTATGCACATATCAGGCAAAATGAGACAATGGATGCATGCATGTGTGAAAGTGCTTTATGCACTCAAAGATAAGCTGAATGATTAACACTGTGTAACATAAAAAGTCTCAGAGAATTATTTTAAAAAACAAGCGTGTCGGCTGGGCATGGTGGCTCACACCTGTAATGCCAGCACTTTGAGAGGGGCAGGTGCATCACTTGAGGTCAGGAGTTAGAGACCAGCCTGACAAACATGGTGAAACCCCATCTCTACTAAAAATACAAAACTTAGCCAGACATGGTGCTGCATGCCTGTAATCCCAGCTACTCAGGAGGCTGAGGCAGAAGAATTGCTTGAACCATGGAGGTAGAGGTTGCAGTGAGCCAAGATTGTGCCATTGCACTCCAGCCTGGGCAACAAGAGCGAAACTCTGTCGGGGGTGGGGTGGGGTGGGGTTGTCTGTGTCTACATAGAAAAGCACATGAAAAGTAAGTCCCACTTGTGAGGTAGGCAGACTAAGAGAATGCATTTAATGTGCTCTTCTTTTAGCTTCACCTTAAGTGCTTGTTAGGTCATTTGAGGACCTATCTTAACTTTCTGTATATGTTTAAGGATCATTCTGCAAAGTTTACTTTGACCTTTTATTAGTGGCTGGTGCAGAAGAAAAAAAAAGAGGTAGGAGGAGGAGAGAAAGCAGTACTGACATAAACAAACTCTACAATTGGAAAAAAAAAAAAAAAAACACAGTTGCCTAAACTTTCCAAAACCATTTTGAGAAGGTTTCTATTTAAAGATCAGACATAGACCACACTAGGCCTCCAAGTATATTTTCACAATCCCGTTTCTGCTCTCCATTATTTTAGTAATGAACCCCCCAGCCCCCAAGAGGATCCAGTGAAGCCTCCCACCCTGTGTGTGCCCAACCAAGTTTAGGTAACGTTAATGAAGTTAAACACCAAGAGCAAGTAGAAAACGTGCATTTTCTTGTTTTCTTCCCCCTCCCCCAAAGATAATCACTATCTCGATCTAGTTACTAATTTTCAAACTGTACAACTTGACAATAACAAATTTTTAGAAAGAAAAAGCTGTATTACATTTAAAAAATACAAATAATTTTATAAGTCAATGGTTTTATATCCTTAATTTCACTAAGGATAAAAATGAGCCATTTATACCAATATATTATTTACTGGTCCTCAACATCATTTACTAATACCATTTACTAAATTAATCAGTAGGGGTTGGGGGAGATGTCGCTGACGAATTTCATAAGAATACAGAAATAAGGAAAGCAGGTAAATTTGCTCCTTAACCCTATTGTTAAAACACCTCTAACACACACCATCAAATGGCTTGCAAGCTCCTTCTAACCAAGAACTTGGGGCTGAAGGGACAAGTTAATTGAAAAGAATGTAAACAGTCAAGTCCAAACTTAGGAAGTTCACTGCAAAGTACTTCCTGTGCTGCACAGGGAGCCAAAACAAAGTGAGGCAAAACCTATCTCGCCTCTAAACAACTGAAATCAGTGTTCTTCCTCTAATGAATCCTTGCAATTAGATTACTAGTGATCTAACCAAACTGAGGCTGACTTTCTCCCTTTCTGCAAAAAGGCTTATCTATACAATAAACTCTAAGTCAGTTGGGAGGCCAAGGTGGCCGCATCATGAGGTCAGGAGTTGGAGACCAGCTGACCAACATGGTGAAACGCTGTCGCTACTAAAAATACAAAAATTAGCACTGCGTGGTGGCGCACGCCTGTAACCCCAGCTACTCAGGAGGCTGAGGCAGGAGAATCGCTTGAACGCTGGAGGCGGAGGTTGCAGTGAGCCAAGATTGCACCACTGCACTCCAGCCTGGGTAACAGAGCAAGGCTCCGTCTCAGGGAAAAAAAGAAAAACCCTTTAAGTCAGGAATCTCACTGGCTGCTAAAGAAACATCATAATCAAAGGATTTTGGGTCTTTGAAACAGAGATTCAATTAGAATTTGAAATAGAGAAAGATGTGCACAATTAAGATAGAATAAAATGGAGATGAGGATGTGTTTGTTTGGCTTACAATATTTCATTGGCTTAAGAATATTAAGGATAACGTTGCAACTGTGTTTCCCTGATGAGCTCCAAGAAAGGAAGGATGAATAATTTTGCCATTAACTGTAAGTCAATGTTTAGAAATACTCTGAATACACTGGAATTTGGGGTTCCACCAAAATTATTTTAAAAACCAGTATACGGAAAAAGAGACTTTAGCCAGGCATGGTGGCTCACGCCTGTAATCCCAGCACTGTAAGAGGCCGAGGCAGGCAGATCACGAGGTCAGGAGTTCAAGACCAGCCTGACCAACACGGTGAGACCTCATCTCTACTAAAAACTCAAAAATTAGCCGGGTGTGGCAGTGCGCTCCTGTAGTCCCAGCTACTCAGGAGGCTGAGGCAGATGAATAGCCTGAACCCGGGAGGCAGAGGTTGCAGTGAACTGAGATCACACCACTGCACTCCTGTCTGGGTGACAGAGTGAGACTCCGTCTCAGAAAAAAGAGAAGAGAAGAGAGAAGAGAGGAGACAGGAGAAGAGAGAAAAGAAAAGAGAAAAGCGAAAAGAAAAAGGAAAAGGAAAAGAGAAAAAGAAACTTTAGGAATAAAAAAGTCCTTTGTGAAGGTTGTCATTATCATTAATTATCAGCATTTTTACCATTATTGAATGCCAATGGCTTTAAAAATACCCATCTTGGTCAGGCGCAATGGCTCACAGCTGTAATCCCAACACTTTGCAAAGCTGAGCTGAGAGATCACTTGAGGCCAGGAGTTTGAGACCAGCCTGGGCAACACAGAGAGACACCACTTCTCCAAAACATAAAAAAATTAGCCAGGCCTAGTGGCATGTGGCTGTGGTTCTAGCTATTCGGGAGGCTGAGGTTGGAGGGGCACTTAAGGCTGGGAGGTTGAGGCTGTAGTGAGTCATGATCGCACCACTGCACTCCAGCCTGGGCAACAGGACAAGACCCTGTCTTAACAACAAAAAATCAAAAACCAACGAAAACACCCACCATCTCATTTAATTTGATCCTCTTACCCTTTGAGGTGGCCACGATCAACAGCATAGGAAGGAAAATCAAGGCTTGAAGAAGAGCCCCCAAATCAGTAAAGTGACAGGGCCTGGATATAAATCAGGTCAGCTGGATTCAGATACCCTCATGACTGGTTATCAAGAAGACATACTTCCATTGTTCTCTTCTTAGCTTCAATTAACAAATTTAGTGCCTTTTTACAGTACAAACTCACTAACACTTGATGTTATGCAGAAATACATAAAATCACCCTACCATCAAATACACACTATGTTTTTAATGTCAGTGTATTAAAATTTTTAAGAATAGTTTCAAGCGTGTTTTCAGAATTTGGTAAACACCTCTACAGATAAATCAAGGGGACAGGGTGAAATTTTGTTAAAATCAACATCTTCCTGCTAGAGTTACCTAGGGTCATCCCTAAGCCTAAAAGCCTTTCCTCCATTCATTTTGTCACTCATTTATAGAGCATTCTAAGATGTGTGAAGAGTCAGATTCTGTTTCACACCTGGTTGTTTGCCTTTTCCACAGAGGTGTATCTATGACCTGTAATCTTAAATAACCGTTTCTGCCTTATATTCAACGTTCTTTTATTTAGACATTATTACATCTGACTTCTAAGTGAATACCTAAATTCTGTGACACATTATACAGAAATTACTTTGGATGGATTGTATTTTTATTTTTATTTTTGACAGTACACATAGAAATAATGCTTTTATAGTTCACGTTTTTGTTCCTTTGTTATAAAGTAATGTGATGTGAATTCCTTTTCCATCTAAACTTATTTTCATGTCCTAGGTTTACAAATTTAACTCTTTAAGTACTCTGTGTATTTATTCATTCATTTACATATGACTGATGTCTTGTGTAAGGCAAATAAAGGAGAAAACAGATTTAAAAATTCAAAATATAAGAGAACTGTTGGTCATAAGTTTATAGTAGAAATTTTCTACCCCACTGCTTTTCTGGGGAAATTATTTTGAACTTCTGATTAAAAACAATAATCCTAAAAATTAACTTGCTACACAATGGCCAGGAAAAAAAAACATATCCTTTTATGCAATGACCAGGTTACTCAAAGCATCACTTAGTTTTTCAAAATGTTATCTACTGAAACTTAACACTAGATTTTTAGAAGAGAAATTTTAGTCTTGAAAATATACTTCATGGTGTATTTTTCTATAAATATTAGTTTTGTTAACAGATTTTATTATCTTTTAGATTCTAGATTAGTCTAATCATGTTCACTAAAATTTGGTTTTATTTATTTCTCCTAGTTTCATATTTATTATGTATTATATAATTTTTCACATTCTATAAACATTTACTCTATTTCTTCTCCCTCACTTATTTTACATATAAAAAATTTTGACTATTTGTAATTTTCATTAAAAATTTTTTAATGCATCCATGTAATTATTAAATGTCTATAAACAGCAAAAAAAAAGGCTGCATTTAATTATAAAGAAAGAAAATACCTCATATTGTATACACTTGAAACAGTACAATAATTAACCAGTATCTATCAAAACACCTTATTCGATCTTTGAGATGGTTAAGTCCTACCTGGCTCCCCAAGGTTTTTTTTTTTTTTTTTTTTTTGAGACAGAGTCTACTGTGTCCCCCGGGCTGGCGTGCAGTGGCGCGATCTCAGCTCACTGCAAGCTCCGCCTCCCGGATTCCTGCCATTCTCCTGCCTCAGCCTCCCAAGTAGCTGGGACTACAGGCGCCCGCCACCGCGCCCGGCTAATTTTTTGTATTTTTAGTAGAGACGGGGTTTCACCGTGGTCTCGATCTCCTGACCTTGTGATCCGCCCGCCTCGGCCTCCCAAAGTGCTGGGATTACAGGCGTGAGCCACCGCGCCCAGCCAGGTTTTAAAATGTTTTAATGCATTCCAGTTACAGAGTAAGACCAAGGGTTCTAGCTTTGCACAGAAGTTCAAATCCTTATGGATTATCAGGAGCATTAAGCCAGTGTGTGAAAGGGAACTCTGAAGACCCTAGTCATTGTGATGATGCGATCATTCACTAAAAGTAAAAGAGAACAAAGACGACAGTGATTTAAGCTGCCAAAATGTGCTGCCCTGCAGAACCATCAGTAATGTCAAGACAGTCAAGACATTAAGACTTCTTGGTTCTAAAACTGGCTTGGCATCTTAGCAGCCAAAACAAGATCTAGCAAAAGACTCACTCTGCACTTCATGTTCCAAAAACACTAACTATATTTTCTATTTACATTTACAATAGAGGCAAATTAGATCCACAACACTTTCTGAAATGTCTGAAAAAACATGGAGAAAGGGTGAGGTCAAATGGGGTATCATATTTAAAATGGCATGAGTTTTAAAATGATGTAAGTTTAAACAAATAGATCCTCAAAAAAGCCTTAAGGAAAATTCTGAAAGCTATTTCACACAGTAATGTAATTATCTGATGAAGTGTTCTACCTAGAGAAGAGCTGGGTGAAGTTGAGATTTCCACATATACTTGTCATTGGAATATACACTGGTTTACGTGTGAGAACGTGTGGTTCTTCCTCCCTATTTCCCCAGGGAAAGGATGCTACTAACATTTCTGATTACTTTTCTTTCTTTAAACTTCCTTGAGATTCTTTTTTTTTGAGACAGTCTTGCTCCATCGCTCAGGCTGGAGTGCAATGCCACAATCTCAGCTCACTGCAAGCTCCATCTCCTGGGTTCAAGCAATTCTCCTGCCTCAGCCTCCCAAGTAGGTGGGATAACAGGCACCCACCACGGTGCCGAGCTAATTTTTTGGTTTTTTCTTTTTGTATTTTTAGTAACGTCGGGGTTTCACCACATTGGCCAGCCTAGTAAAGAGTAGGAGCACTGGATACAGACCTGGGGTGAATCCTGCTTAATTAATTAATTTAATTAATTTTTTTTTTTTTGAGATGGAGTCTCGCTCTGTCACCCAGACTGGAATGCAGTGGTGTGATCTTGGCTCACTGCAACCTCCGCCTCCCAGATTCAAGTGATTCTCGTGCCTCAGCCTCCGGAGTAGCTGGAATTACAGGCTACCACCATGCCTGGCTAAATTTTGTATTTTCAGTAGAGACAGGGTTTCACCATGTTGGACCTGGCTGGTCTGGAATGCCTGACCTCAGGTGATCCGCCCACCTCGGCCTCCCAAAGTACTGGGATTATAGTCATGAGCTACTGTGCCTGGCAAGGTTCTTTCACTAGTGTTTAATTTTCTAGTTTCCTAAGTAAATGCTTCATAAATTCAAATAATCAACTTACTCTTCTTCAGGAAAAAATTGAAGACTACTTAAATAAATGCATCTTCATTTGTTTTTAACTTTTAACTTACGTGCTATTATAATCGTAGGGAGGTTTTATAACATCCAAAAATTGCAGGGCCACCATGAAGAGAACAGAGCCAGAACAAAGAAAATCTGAGCAGATTCTAGAACTAAATAATCACTCAGTGGGCACCTGTTAACTAGTGCTTTCTTTCTGAATTGTACATGGGTTAGGAGTCACCTTTGGTGGTATGCCTTTCATGGTGAGTCAATTTCAAATTTCTTTGCGGGGAGTTCACTGGATACGGCTGTTTGTCAAGCTCCAAAGTGCATGCACATAGCTGAGAAAAACAACAAAAGGGCCCAATGGCCCCACATCACAGCAGCTTTATACTGGCACAAGCCTAGTTCCCAACCCTGTGACGTCAAATGGCTGCCTTAAAAGTCTGCAAGTCAAGAGTTAAGCAGTTATAAACAGATTTAACAGATAAACACTAGATCAGGCCCATGATCTCATCTGGCAATCCTGCATATTTCCCATCTAAAAGTCCCAGCTGGGATCTTACTAATTGGGCCTCTTTAACCCACTTTCAGCAATATGCTAAATGAAACTTAAGGAGAAAATTTCAAAACTGATAAGAAACATATTGATATAGTGTCTAGTGGGGGCCAGCGGAGTTGAGCTAGGCCATCTGGACGCTTATATTTGTAAAAAGTTTTGTTTGGTGGAAATAATTCACCTAACTCACAAGCTGTACAAATATTAAGATCAAAAGTCCTAACTTGCACAGGCTGTCAGGAAAACCTGTAACACAGGAAACAGAGACTGTCTAACCAAGCTGAAATGTTTGTGTAGCCAGTGCAGGTCTTAACTGCTCTGGTATCCCCTCCATACTTAACGGTCTGTCCCAGTACTTCTGGCCAAGAAAATATATTCATGGTATAGGTTTACTTACAGAGCATTTGCAAATGCTTTTGCTTGTTTTCCCTTTACCATTTCGAAGTAAATAATACCTCCACCTCACAAATGAGAAACCTGGTATAGAACTAATGAATTAATTATATCTACTTATAAAGAACCTTGGTAGCTGGAAAGCTCAAACTATTTAATATAACGAATTATGTACAAGACGGTAATCACTGTGATATTTATAAATAACTGTAGTGTTTATTTGAATGCCAGGAATTTATGGAAATGAAAAAAGGGCTAAGTTTTCCTGATCATATCAGCTGTTTTTTCAACATCTGACACTATCAAGTCTTTTCTCAGCACATTTTCTTACAAATTATTAAAGTTTTCTAAAATTCTCTCTTAACTGCAAATACTATTGAATCAAATTTTTTCAACAGTCAAGAAATAATTTAATATTTTATATATTTTTAGTTTAGATACAATTTTTCCATTTATTATTAAGGTTTCTTTGCAATGGAAGTCTGAGTGGCAGCCATTTTACCTCTTTTAAACAAAACTGCTTTTCAACTCTTTATTCCAAAATCTATTTAGACCCTGACAAAATACCTTTCCTTCAAGTTCTGTCTCATTAAAAGAGTAATACAAGGGTTGAGTTTTTCCCGTTTCTGTTATTTATTAATAAGTAAAACAAAGGCAGTTCCATTACTTAGAACTGTCACAGAAATGTTACTTGTCCCTGCTAAAAGAAACATTTTAAGTCATGTGAAATTCCTACAGAAATCAAATCTACTATTAAAATCAGTCAAAAAGCATTTAGCAAGAATCCACGATTGCTTCATATCTACTAGAATGGTTATAATTTTAAAAACAGAAACAAGTTTTGAATGCAAAATGGTGCAACCACTATGGAAAACAATTACAAACCAAAGTAAATAAAAAGCTAACATAATGATCACCACATGACCCAGAAATTCTACTCCTAGGTATACCCAAAGGAATTTTAACAGATTCAGACACTTACACATCAATGTTCACTGTGGCCTTATTCGCAATAGTCAAAAGGTGGAAACAATCTAAGCATCCATCAACAAATGAATGGATAAACAAAATGTACATATCCATATAATACAATTTTATCCAGCTATAAAAAGGAATTCGATTCTGGTAAATGCCACAGCATGGATAAATCTCAAAAATGTTATGCTAAGAAGAAGAGCCAGAAGCAAAAAGAAAAATATTTCATTATTTAGAATAGGCAAATTCACAGAGAAAGCAAGCAGATTAGAGATTACCAGGGGCTGGGGAAAAGGGAGAATGGGGAGGTATTTACTGCATGAGGGCTATAGAGTTTCTGCTTGGGTTGATGAAAAAGTTTGAAAATAGTGGTAATGATTGCACAACATGGTGAACGTAAATAATGCCAAGAAAGCGTACATTTAAAAGTCATTAAAATAGCAACATTTTTAATGTATTTTACCATAATTTTAAAAAATAAGGTAATATACCAAAAGCCATTATATTTTTAAAATGGGTGAATCATATGCAAATTACATCTCAAGAGCTATCTGGAAGAAAAACAACACTGAACTTGGAGGTTCACTGATAATTAGAGATCACTTAGATTAATGAGCACAGTTTGAGAGTAAAGCTAATTACTACACTAGCCTAAGCAATTTTGGTTAGGAAGGCAATTTGTAGTGATGTACACAGACTTCTCTAGTTCTCACGTGACTTAATTCAGTCTAAGATAAAACCTAGCCCAATAACAACTATCCAAAATCAGGAAAGGAAGGATAACAAATGAATGGCACATATACTAAAGAGTTCACAACTTTTTAAAGTAATGGCCCATTTCCAGACACCAGTAAGACAAGACAACGCCAAAACAGGTCATTACAGAGATCTCTACATTAGCAGAGATCATGCGTAAGCCTGAATTGAAGGTTAACTACAAATCATTCTTATTTATAAAAACAAGATTCCTACTAGACAATAATGACAATTTGAAGTCCTCACAGTTGCTGGGAATAGCCAGATGGTTTACTCCCACATCTGTTGGGGATCTTCACCCTTCCACATGCTCTGCTTCCGTATTCCTTTTAAACATTTCCACAAGTCAGAATTTCTCCTACATCTAGCTAACTCCCTATAGTAGTGCATCTGATTTACCTTCCAAAATTATAAACAAGTCCTAAAAATAATTTGATACTTAAGATTTTCAGTGCCCCCTTCCTTTAGCTTGGAAATTCAAAACAGGTACAGAAATTACAAACTGAGTTAAAGACAAAGAATAGGTCAGATATTGTGCTGCCAGGTTAAAGAATGGATGGGGCTTTTAATGATATGGATTAATGAGACCAAAGATAACCCGAAAAGAAGTCTGGGTTTGAGTTATTCTTTGCCTAACGTGGGACTTTTTGCTATAGAAACAAAACGTGCTGTATTTAACTTTAGAAGGTTTGAGTAGTTCCCTGATAAAAAGTTCAGTTACAACTTAATTCAATCTGAGCATGTTTTTTCATACAATTATCAAAATGGCTGAAGCCCAGTCCAAAAACAGAAGAAAATAGATTTTAAAAATCAGTCATTTTGAGAAAAGACTAATCATTAATACTAACAACTGAACCAGACAGAAATCAAGACAGAAACAACAAAAAGAGAAAGTAAACATGGAGAAGTGGTTCGTAACAATTACACAGGGAAACTTACTGGATTCAGGCATATGTTTCTCAATAGTGGAATAAAACAAAACATTACAACATTGAATTCTCTCTCCAAAGGAAAATAAGAAAATGTTGTTAAGAGAACCCTGGACAGATGACATGAGAGGAGAAAACTTTTAATGGCTACAAGCATCATATGTTTTTAACTCGTCAATTAGAAAAGATGACCCTGAAAAGAGCCTAATATGTTGGGTCACAAAGAATATACCTATTGGGCTTCATGATTAAATACATGACCTTGAATGGGTCTGCTCCATGGTCACACACTGAACTTTACAGTGGACATTTGTCCTGGACATTGTGAATTAAACAGTCTTTAACTGCCACAAGGAAAAATGCAGCAACATCCCATGTACAAAGCAAGCAAAAAGATGTATAAAATGGACAAGGCTTAGATGCAGGAAGTTTACTTTTAGTTGCCTCCTAGTTGGAGCTCTAAACCTACACATGATAAGTGAATCATCCATCCCCTCCAAGTCTGTTTCCCTAACTATAACATCAGGAAGATTTCTAACACCTCTACTACTCTACATAGAAAAGTTCAAAATGTCAAGAGATCAGCCAGGAGCTCAGTAAATGCCTTACACTCTTACATAAGTCAGCTCTGGGCAGCAGTGGGATCATTATTCCACAGGTAAATATGGATTTTCCCTTAGGCCCACAGAACAGGACAAAATTAGACCTGTTTTATTTGGGGTTCTTCCCAAGTTATTAACACACAAGTAGCAAAGAGTATTAATGATTAAAGGAGAAGATACAGCTGAAGAAAGCCGTACTGCCAGTGAAAAAAAAAGAATGGAGAGCCTAGTGCAAGAATAACCTAAAACCAGACCTCAGGACCAGACAACAGTGATCTGTGGCCAGCTGGCACAGGGGCAAACAGGGTTAAACACCTCTATCATTATATTACAGTAGGTTCATTACCTGCTATTTGTAATGATAACCTTTGAGCACCAAGAAAAATTGAAATTATGTTCACTGTATTCAGTAGGGTGAGGAAACACAGTTTTTTGACTATTATCATTTAAACATTAAAAAAAAAAAAAAGCAAAAAAAACTTCAGGCTGGGTGTCGTGGCTCATGCTTGTAATCTCAACACTCTGGAAGGCCAAGGTGGGAGAATCTCTCTTAAGTCCAGGAGCTGGAGACCAGCCTGGGCAACACAGCAACACCCTGTCTGTCTTTATTCTTTAACAAACTAACAAACAAAACCCTTCGGTTATCTCTAAAAAACAAAAACACAACCTACCGCCTAAGGGAATGTTGCCTTGTCAGATGAGAGGTCACTATAAAAGCCTATTGTTCAGAAAATGAGTCAGTGACATCTTTATACACATAAGAGAAATACAGTAAAGCAATGAGAGCCAAGTCTGAAGCTTCAACTGCTTGTTACTTCCTTTTTAAGAACAATGAAAAGAACATGGTGAAAACTTCATCTAACATAACTTAGAGGACCCAGAATATTTCTGCATTTAGAAGGTACCCACCTGGTTAAAATAAAACACTGCTAAATTGAAATTGTGGTTCTACTTTTAAGTTTAAAGTATCATTATACTGAGAAAATTCTGGTTTTATGTATTTAATGCAAAAATCATAAAACAACTGTTACATCAAAACATTCAATTATATACTGTGCTTCGGTGTATACTACTGGTGCTCAATAAATAATTGGTTTATATTTTGTTCTATAGGAGAGGAACAGAGTGAGTAGGCAGTTATTCTGACCAGGTCATTTATCCAAATCCAGAAAAATTCTGGACTCTGGAATTTCTGGAATCCTAAGATGTTCCTACATGCTTTATATGAAAAACCAACAACAATTAAGGTGTTTCTTCTCAGCGTGTACACATTTTTGTTCCAAAGTCTAAAAACCTTTCAAGGTTGTGTATCAATGACACCATTATATGAAGTATGAAGACTTTTCCTTGGACCTCTAAGTCATCACCTATACCATGTCTCTCCAACAGCACTCTGCATGGTCTACTCGAAGGAGCAGCTGCCAGGGGTACCTGCAGGTACCACAGCAACACAAAGGCCAGACACAAGTTCCCAGAAGCCTCCAAAATGGTACCTGTATTACAACCAGTCAAGTGGCTGCTTGCCTTCTAGGAAGCACCCTAAACAGTGCTTCAATCAGCACTTGTTCACAGCCACTTAGGCCAACTGCCTAGAGCATGATGGAGCCAGCCTTCACTGAGACTCCTCGCCTGAGGATTCATCCTCAGCATCTGAAACTACATTCTGCTTCCTTTCACCTTCTCTAACTTAGTTCCCCTAAGTTGTTTAGTTTTTCAACATATTAAGGAGGAAAAATATTCACCAAAACAATACTGGTAAAAGTCTCAAAACACACAGCAACAACACCTACAAACCAAATAGAGATATATTTACTCAATTACAAATGACTGTAATTTATTCTATTACAACACACATCTTTTGGGAAAGCCTTATATGTAAATTTTTAATCAACCAGAATAAAGACTATGAGCAGTTTTTCTTTTTTTTAAATGCTGCATATCTAAAAGGAAAGCCTCATGACATAAAAAAAGCCAGGATTTCAATCTATTCTGAGCATAGTCATGTAGAGTATAATGATGAGCAAGCTAACATGTCAAATATCTCCTCTGGAAAAAACAAAGCAGCACTACACACCACCATGGGATGGGATGGGCTGGATTAAAATAAGACCCACATCATCAGATCTCAGATATTTTGAGCATTTCATTCAAAGCAATCAAAAAGCAGAGTGCTATTTAATAATCTGCACCTCTGATCGCAATTCTTGGAAAAAGCTCTTTAGAGGGCTAATTAAATCGATGAATCCCTCCCTCTTAGATTGTGCAGTCATATTCTTTCCACTTGATTTCCCGTCCAAAGAGATTCCATTACTTCCCACCACCTCATATGGAAACCCCCTACATTTACATCATTAGTACTTACATTCAAAGCATTCTTTGCAGCTTCTGCTTCTGAGCGACTGTCAAAACTGACAAAACCTACAGGCTGGGGAAAAAAAGAGAAATATGAAGAAAAAAAAATCAGACGATGTCTATTTTTCTAGGTCAAGGGTGACGTCAAACTGAAGAGCTAAGATAAAGAAATGACCACAGGCAATGGGCAGAAATAAGAAAGCCAAGTCCCGAAGAATCATGACTCAGTGGCTTAGCCAAATTTCTAACATGAATCAAAGGGATGGTGAGGGTAGTTCTTCAAGGGCACAGCTGGGGATTTAGAGAATCATAAAAAAATCTAGAAGTGGTTGAAAGGTGAACAGCAGTGAACAAGGGAATAGAGGAAAACTTGGGTTGGAGAGGCTCTACTTTCCTAAATCAAATTCACTGTACCTCAGTTTCTTCATCTTTTAAAATGGAAAGAGAACCGAATCACCTTTTGGTACACTGTAAGTGCAAGAATACAATGACACAATGATAAAACCCCTGAACTCTCACTGCATGACCAAAATTACAAAGTGAACATTCCTATCTCAAATCCTAAGGGATGCCTTAAAAAATCCTGTGCTGGTTGGACAGGGTGGCTCACGCCTGTAATCCCAGTACTCTGGAAGGCTGAGGTGGGCAGATCACGAGGTCAAGAGATCAAGACCATCCTGGCCAACATGGTGAAACCCCGTCTCTACTACAAACACAAAAACTAGCTGGGTGTGGTGGTGTGCACCTGTAATCCTGGCTACTTTGGAGGCTGAGGCAGGAGAATCGTTTGAACCCGGGAGGCAGAGGTTGCAGTGAGCCGAGATCGCGCCACTGCACTCCAGCCTGGCAACAGAGCGAGACTCTGTCTCAAAAACAAAAAAAAACAACAAAAAATCATCTTCCTAATTAGGCTGTTCAGAGTAAATACAGAAAGGCCATAATCCCTTTGGACTCCCTATCTTTCAGTAGAGAAGGTTGCCTCCAAGATCATTCTTCTCACGAGCCAGAGA
Organism: Macaca thibetana thibetana; assembly: GCF_024542745.1. Classification (NCBI taxonomy): domain Eukaryota; kingdom Metazoa; phylum Chordata; class Mammalia; order Primates; family Cercopithecidae; genus Macaca; species Macaca thibetana. The sequence goes on from NC_065585.1 coordinate 113,034,679, forward strand.
GATGAATAGTGATTGGAGAGGTGTGTATGCCAAGTGTTTAGCTTTTAAAAAAAAAAAAAAAAAAAAAAAAAGTATACAGCTACAATCTCTAAGCTTGTATGAACTATCAGAATCACCGACTACCACTTCCATTTTGTACATTCTCTGCTCCATTCTGGACTCGGGACTCTGCCTTAGTTTAGGGGTTTGACAGACAGCATGATCCCTCACTATCTGATATTCACAGATTGTACACGTTTGTTTAACCTCATAAAAAGAAATGGGAAAGACTTGGGAATAAAAGTGAATTTAAATAATAAACCACTATTTTCATTGAACATACAAATCAATCTCAGTATACCACTGTGTTTATCTTTCTCTGGGACAGTCCCTGAAATTCCAGCTGATGATTATAGAATTATGAAGCATTTTCCTGTGCTAATTCCTAATACATCTCACTCTTTATTTTAAAGACAAGAAAACCCTCAAATTCTAACAGGAATAAAAAAAAAAAAGAATGTCAAGCCCCAGTAACATTACTGAAGAAAGTAAAAAAGTGATCTTTTTATGCCAGTTTAAAATTCTTACCTGTTTAGATGTGAGCTTTATAAGAGAACCCTCATAGCCCTGAAAATAAAAAAAAAACCAAGTTTAGCCAAGAGTAACTGTAGTAATACCATCTTGTTCATGTAAAAGTAAGTTCTTTGTTGATTACCTAACTCCTCTTACGAATGTCTCCTAAGTTATCTGGGAAAGCAAATTACACACACGCATGTGCACGTGCACACACACACACACCTGTTTGCATTCTTGGGGCCTTTAAAAAAATATCAATCTATGGATTCATCTGTGTGTGTTTCTCTTCCCTCTATTTTTTTTTTCATGAAATTACACAATGGTAGAAAAATGAGTGTCTCTGTTAATAGCAATCTTTTTGTTTTCTTGGTCTAGGTAAGAATAGGGATTTTACAGAACTAGGCAAGGAAAGAAGGTAAATTTAATACAACAGGAAGGTCAGAGCATGTATTGATTGGGTCATGTATCTGCTATAAAATAACAACAATAAAACATTAAGAATATAGTTGGGGCCTGGCATGGTGACTCACGCCTGTAATCCCAGCACTTTGGGAGGCCAAGGTGGGCAGATCACGAGGTATGGAGATCCAGACCATCCTGGCTAACATGGTGAAACTCCATCTCCACTAAAAATACAAAAAAATTATCCAGGCGTGGTGGCGGGCGTCTGTAGTCCCAGCTACTCAAGAGGCTGAGGCAGGAGAATGGCGTGAACCTGGGAGGCGGAGCTTGCAGTGAGCTGATGGTGCCACTGCACTCCAGCCTGGGAGACAGAGCCAGACTCCGTCTCAAAAAAATATACCTGGTAAAACTCCCTGACCACATTTTCAAAACTGCCAGAAAAGGTTAAGCAGGCAATGATGTTGAATTTTGTTGAGTTATTTTGCTTACTTACTGAAGGAACCAGCTTTCATGTTGCTATTCTGATTGGGACATGCAAAAATAATCCCTTTGGATTTTTATTCCAGCTCATGCTCAAGAAAGACAGAAACACTCCCTCCCTTTCACTCCCTCTCTTCAACCCTCCCGGCTCCTCAAGATAAGCATAACAAAATGTGTTTATTTCTGAAAATAATCAATAGCTGGTGGCTTGCATTAATGGATGACACAGGGGAAAAACACACCACTTGACATGATTGACCACTACACACATCAGTGCAGAGACAGATTTGCAGACTAGGGTCAGCCTCCAGGGACTTTAATTAAAAGAGGGTTGTCAGGAATGTACCAGGGTGCTGACTTTATCATCAGGGTTTCTGGGCAGGATGCTGAGATTGATTCATCCTTACATCTTCCCAGCAGAGAACTATGTTGCCAATTAGCTACTATAAACATTTCACCTCAAAGGCCTTGAGCTCTTATGGCCAGAGAGGTCATGATTCACAGCTCTGCCTCTTCCTTTCTTCAAGGTGTTCTATTCTGAAAAAATTGGAGGTTTAAACACCATGAAGGTCTCGAAGGCAAAGGACAAGTGGATATTTCACTCAAGTAAAACACCACTGGTAGGGATATACTGTGTTCTCAAGTCACAAACAGAAAAGCAGTATAACATAATAGTTCAGAATAGAGAGGACAGAGTCAGACTGCTTGGGTTTGAATCTTGGCTCTGCCATTTTTTATGTGTGTAAACTTGAGCACAATTTATTCAACTGCTCCAAGTTTCATTTTCCTCATTTGAAAAAATGAGATTCACCCATTTGAAAAGACTGTGACGACACTTTAATAATTCATGTAAGGGGCTTGCTGGTGAATGTCTTTCTCTCTATACACCCCAAAACATAACAGTATTTTATATACTAAGAAGATCAATTTGCTTTAAAAGTTTTCATTCTATAAAAAAGATAGAAAAATAGTCCCTTTTATAAAAGTACAACCCGTCAGAAGAAACTCAGGAAATTCTATAAAAGGTGGCACTCTCTTCACACCACCTTCTCTTCCTTTCTCAATTCCTCCCACCTGACCTGGCGCCTGACCTCTGTTCCCCTGGGCCATCATCATTATTGTTGCATTAAAGGGATGGCTGTCAGGTGGAGTTATGTCCATTATGACATGGTGCCCTCTTGGCACATAAGCTAGACTGTTTTATCTTTGTTGGGTCTAACTGGCTGCCCCCGCAACCCTCCTTCCTCCTCCTCAACACAAGAGTTTTTAGTTGTCATATCCTATTCTCTCTCCCTAAGAAGCTGAATCCTATCCCTCAACCTGTCATGCCTTTATCACTGGGGACCTGCTTCAATGAGGATGATCTTTAACCAGAAATCAAGATAGTCCATCACCTAATCGTAAGTGCGGTCCCTGCCAGGCACTGCTAACACATCCACACTGACCAACTTAAGACTTCCTGAACATAGGCCCTTCCAGGGAAGGCACATATACCTTCCAGGGCCCCGATTCGATCAGCTCCAGCTTTCTCCTATCCTCCAAAGGCCAACCTTCAAAAGGTTTCTTCTTGGCAGCATGGTTATTTCAGCATAGTTTCTAAGTGCTTGGTGTCTAATATACTATGAAGTTTTCAATCCTAGCAACATTATGTATCTATCAAGTGATCTTATTTCCATAGGAAGGACAGACAGGTAACTGCACTAAATATTTCAATAAACACCAGGAAATATGACCCTCAACTCATAACTAGGTATCCTTTAAAATTTTGTTTTACTTTGTTTGAAAGTTTTCCCATGGAAAAAATAATCGTGGTTAGGTTCTTAACCCAGTTCATAAAAACCTATTTACATTTCCGAAGAACAGTATCAACAGTACTATTTCAAATAATAAGATACGAAATTAGGAATAAATCTTCACTAACATTATTGCATTTGAAATATAAATATGTAATTATGTAATTATCCCAAGTGAGACTATACATTAGAACTCAGCTGTTAAATCTCCTTTACTCATTAACCTTTTAAAAACATCTCTTTATGAAGTGCTTTCTCAAATATTTCATTTCTTGCTCCAAGAAGCCCTCAGGAAGCATACAGACTTTTGTCTCATTTTATAATTTCTGAAAGATAAAAAAGGTACCTTAAATGGTCTGAAAAGCAGATAGAGCTCCCGAGGTTTGATATCCAGAGGAAGGCCACTAACAAATAGGGTCCGGACCTGGAAAAATAAATTTAGGAAGTGATCAAGGGTGTGGACACTCCAGAGAGTTAACTCTCACCTGAAATCTCAAAAACATGTTATTCCAAATGTTCCACAACTCATACTAAATTCATGCTCTTTCCATGATACAATGAATACTTCACTGTTAAGATGCCACTAAACCAACTCTTTTTTTTTTTCCTTTTTAAATTTTAGGGGAGATGCAGCTTTCTGTGTTATCTTAAGGTACATTCCCTAAGCCAACACTTGAATATTTCTATGTGAATTATTCAGAGTGAATTACATCTAGTTGATTTAAATTTACAAGCTAACTTTTCCCAACTAGCCATTGCACAGTTATAAAAATGTGAAGGATGGGGGAAGGTTCCATATAATTTAAATATTAGCTTAAGAAAAAAATGACATGAGCACAGTAACTCTGCCACTCCTCTGCCCTAAATATATGGTCAATATAATGTGCTTCAAAAATAATACAAAAACAATTTGTTTCCTCCTGCTTGTTTTGTTGCTGCTTTCCTCATAGGCATTAATTACAATACCTTTAATAAATGTAAAAGTACAGTTAAGCCCAATGCACCTAAATAGTAACCAAAATGCATTAATTCTGCATCTGTTCAGTTCCAAAACAGCAGGGCCAACCTCACTAACTATCGTTCCCATTGCGTTTTTTTGTTTTGTTTTTTTGTTTTAAAATTTTAAGTACTGGGGTACATGTGCAGGATGTGCAGGTTACAAAGGTAAACATATACCATGGTGGTTTGCTGCACAGATCAACCTATCACCTAGGTATTAAGCCCAGTAACCATTAGCTGTTCTTCCTGAGGCTCTTCCTCCCCTCAAGCCCCTGACAGGCCCAATGTGTGCTGTTCCCTATCATGTGTCCCTATGCCCTCATCCTTCAGCTCCCACTTGTGAGAATATGTGGTGTTTGGTTTTCTGTTCCTGTGTTAGTTTGCTGAGGATAATGACTTACAGCTCCATCCATGTCCCTGCAAAGGACATGACCTCGTTCCCTTTTGTGGCTGCATAGTATTCCATGGTGTATGTGTACATTTTCTTTCTCCAGTCTATCACTGATGGGTATTTGGGTTGATTCCACGATTTTGCTATTGTGAATAGTGCTGCAATGAACATATACGCGCATGTATCTTCCTAACAGAATGACATATATTCCTTTGGGTATATATCCAGTAATGGGATTGCTGGGTCAAATGGTACTTCTGCTTCTACATCTTTGAGGAATCACTATACTGCCTTCCACCCATTGTGTTTAAGGCACAATCAACACATAGGCCTACCATGACCAAGGTACCTGGCCACGGTGCCACTAATAAAAGTCATTCAAGACACATATGTAAATACATATAGTGTAGGGTGTACACTATGTGCTTAGTGTCTACTAAAATACAGAACACAGGGGAAACACCAGAGAAAGCATCCGAATAAGAATCTAAAGGATGGGCATTTACCAAATAGAGCCAAAAGATGAGGTGAGATGCCTAAGAATCACAGGCAGAGAAAAGCATTCACCAAGGCAGTGAAGTAGAGGAAGAAAAAATACATTCTCGGGAAAGGGCAAGCCAAAACTAAACAAGAAGCTTGGGGTCAAACCACACAAAACATCAAAAGCCACTGGCTCAGGAATTTGATCTTGATTCAATAGGCAAGGAGTAGCTACTGAATTATCATCGTATTTTCTGTTTCTTTTTCTCTACTCACACGGATGCAACAAAACTGAAAACTTGATGCTCAACTGTTCAATTGTCAACCATGTATATACATGGAAGATTTTTCCTCAGTGAAAGACAGGGAGAATATTAGACAGACAGACAGACAGTGTGCTACCATGTCTGGCTAATTTTTTGGAAAGATGGGGTTTCACCATGTTGCCCAGGCTGATCTCAAACTCCTGAGCTCAAGAGATCCGCCCATCTTGGCCTCCCACAGTGCTGGGATTACAGATATAAGCCACCTCGTCTAGCTTTAGGCTTTTTGTGAGATTCCCAACACTTTTCATTGCTTATTGTTATACAGAAGTGCGAATCACCAAGCAAGGCCTGTTTACTGACCCAGCACAGTACCCAGTAAAATGTCATGCCATTTGCATGTGTGTTTGATAAACACTATAATGATGTAAATAGCCCCAGAATTCTGAATGCCTTATTTTATGATTTATAAACAGCTTTATTGAGGTTATGATTGATATATAATAAACTACACATCTTGAAAGTGTACGATTTTATGTTTTGAGATATGTATAACCTAAGAAACATCACAACCAAGACAATCTATCACCACCAAAAGTTTATTCATGCCCCTTTAATCCTTCCTCTCACTCTGTCCCACCATTCTCCATTCCTAGGCAATCACAGATCTGGTCTCTTTATATATATGCTTCAAACACTTACACAGAGGGAACCATAGAGTATGTTTTTCATCTGGCTTCCCTTAGCATGAAGTGAAATTTACTTTGAGATTTATCTATGTTGTTGAATGTATCAACAGTCTATTCCTTTTTATTACTGAGAAGTATTCTGGAGTGTGGATACACCACAGTTTGTTTATCCATTCACATGCTGACAGACATTTGGGTTATTCTAGCTTTGGCTTTTACAAATAAAATGGCTTTGAACATTCATGTACAAATCTTTGTATGGATGTATACTTTCTTTCTTTTTGGATAAACACCTAGAAGTGGAATGCCTATATATGAAAGGTACATGCTTTTTTTTATGCCCATCAATTCCTTGTCTTATGGTTCAGAACATGGTAAATGTTCTGTGTGCACTTAAAACAAATGTGTATTCTGCTGGGGCTGGGTGGAATGATCTATAAGTATCAATTAGGTGAAGTTTGTTGTTCAAGTTTTCTGTATCTTTTGCATCCTCACTTCCAATACCCCCAACTTTGTCACCAGATAAAAAAGTTCCTGGGGGTCTTTATGAAGTTGGCCAAGCCAGAATTGCTGACAAGTGTCAAAGATACAAACAGTGAGGAAATCCTGCTAATCCAGTGTGCCCTCCCTGTCACCTGCAACTCTCCTCCCCTAGTCCAGAACGTGAACCCCAGTGTTCCACTTGGTTGTTCTGGTCAGGATAACCTGGGCAGAGCGAGAATATCATCTCCCATGCATTCAGATTTTGGGGACTGCCTGTTTTCTCTCTGACACTGTGCCAGGTGCTAATGGATTACAGGAATTTCCACAAAAATGATATGGTAAGCAGAACATACGTTCTAGGTGTCATGGTGCCATTTATCTAGTGGTGCATCTTACCATGTGATAAATATGAATTAGAATTTGAGGAGTTAACCTAGAAAATAAACTATTATTTATGACATTGTTATAGAGAAAAGGGCATCATAAACATCAATTTACCAACAGAGGTTACTTGAAATCTGGGGATTATCAACAAAAGGTTACTTAATATAAATTAAAGTTCATCTGTATCATACAATGAAATACTACACAGCCAATAAAAATGATGTTCAAGAAAAAAGTATATATAGTTCCACTTTGTTTTATAAAGTAGCCAACATGTAAGTATTCATAAAGGAAAAAAATTTATCTTATAGTATGTGTACTCAAATGTTTCTATCATTTAGCTCTCAATGGTATAGTAACTGATTTTAATGTTTATTAGCTTATTTGTATTTTCCATCTTTCTAAAATAAATATGCATTAAATGCTGTAAGTTTATTTTATTAGGTTAAGAACTACCTCAATTTATTACCTCCCTTTCTTTAAGGGACTAGAGACAAAGTCGATATTTATATCAATATTATATTATAAAGTTTATGGAGGAAATTCTTTCTTAGGTAAATATTCCATAATGGAAAGTGAAGAGATTCTTATCTTAGTGTTTCAATAGAAAATTGCTATACATAGGGAAAAAGAAAATCCAAGCTCCTGTCAGGCCTAAGTTTGCCATTCACCCATAGATGCCAAGAGGCTCAAAGCAACTCTGTTTTGTTCATCAAACTGGAGGCAGATCAGATGTTTGGCATTTTATTTAAACATGGACGAGACTTAGGTTTCCTAGAATCTCATGAAGTCCACTATTGTTTCAGAAATCTACCAGAATATCTCATCTCACTGAGATATTCTTTCCTCCAGCAGAACACACTGACAAGGGGGAAATAATTTCTGAATACTTACATTATGTATTTGATTCCAACTAGAGGTCACTTAAATCCAAGAGCATAATGTGCTTGGAATCCTAGAGACCTCCTCAGACTAGGAAAGTCATCAAGCAAGTTTTAAAAAAATCATGAATAATGAATGGAAAAAATAGCTTCCTGAAGATCAAATTCATGCTTTTCTATGGTGACTGGGATCTAGAATCACAAAATTTTTTTTTTTTTTTTTTAGATGGAATCTCGCTTTGTTGCCCAGGCTGGAGTACAATGGCGCAATCTTGGCTTACTGAGACTTCTGTTTCCCAGGTTCAAGCCATTCTCCTGCCTCAGCCTCCCGAGTAGCTGGGATTACAGGTGCTCACCACCACACTCAGCTAATTTTTGTATTTTTAGTAGAGATGGGGTTTCACCATATTGGCCAGCCTGGTCTCGAACTCCTGACCTCAGGTGATCTGCCCGTGTTGGCCTCCCAAAGTGCTGGGATTATAGGTGTGAGCCACCGTGCCTGGCCTGGAATCACAGAAATATTTTAAAATATTTTAGTTTCCCTACTCTAAAAAGTATATTACCATCATACTTTTCATCTGAGCCACTAAAGGGCACTTCAGAGTTTTGGCTTTGCTAAGCCTACTGAATTCATAAAGACATGATTCCTGCCTTCAGGGAGCTTACTGTCAGTGAAATAAACTGAATATGTAATGGCTGCCTGTGATCACAGAAAGCTTAGGTCATTCACAAAGTAAATAAAAAAACCCCAAGAGTAAGATACAAGCATAAGCAGCATGTAAATCCATGATGAAATACTCATTAACAAAACTGTTCCCCAAAAATAACAAATGAATTACTACGCCAACTGAACTTTGCAGCAGGTCAAAGCATTATCCAGAGCAGCCCTTAGTTTACCAGCAATGTCTATGGACACAGATGTGCCTGGCACTATGCCTTTTGCATCCGCAGATGTTTACTTTATGGAACACACGGGGAAACATATTTCTTAGACAAGTACACAACATGCCTCATAGAAGTTCAAGAGATGAAACTGCTGACAGTTTTGTCCCAAAGGGACTCACAAAGATTTGTAGATGTACCTTCAACTTCCTTTTTACCCCAATAGGACTGAAAGAATAAATGCTAGTAAAAATCATCCTGTGCTGGGCAGAAGAGCAAGAGTGTTCTTGGCTTAGCCATTATCCAGCATTCCTACAGAGGCTACAGTCAGATTTGGATAAACTGGCCACGTGTTCTTAAATGGCACTGCCAGCTCCCACCAGGAAAGGCAAGACATTTTATTGACCGGCTTCTCATGTAATAAACTCCGATTCAGTAAGTAAAGTCATTTGTGGCAGTCTTGAGCTTCCCTGGAGAGAAAGGCCAAAAGCAGGCCTTGAAATGGCCCTCTCTTTAATAAAGAGCGCATCTAATCTTGTTGGTAATCTAGGCATGAAAATAAAAAGCAATAGAAAAATGCTCGACTTCAGTACACAACAGAGAATAATCACACACACTTTTCAACTAGCAGCCACATCTGGTAAACACATAGTATCCAAAGACTATGAGCATTTTCTGTGCACGTTCTAGTTTTTCATAAAGGTTTTAAGGTCATCCATCTAGTTGCTCTGAGCTGGCCTCTTGAGGTTCCTCTTAAAATCATGGCACTGGGAAGGATAAATATCTTCTAATGATTCAGGAATGACTGTGTATAGTTACTTATTTGAAACGCTCTGAGTAAACCCATGGTGTTAATGGCTATATTCATCTCTCTCTCTGCTAGCTCTCTCTTAATCTACCCATATTCTTAAAAGATATAAATGAAGACCCCCAAAGCAGCTTTTAAATGTGCTATATGTTTGAATCATTCTTTTGGAGAAACCATTCTTGAAACACACAGTGGATTCACAGATGAAACCTTTCAATGGGCGTTTTAGAGTTTGAAGGCTGTTTTTTGTAGTGTATAACACAGTCCTAGACACAGAGTGTATGTTCTATAAATATCTCTTGACTGATTTAGAAATATACGTAAATCCATAATACATAATTATGTATTATGTACATATACATAATCATATGTATATGTACATTTAATTATGTATATACATATGTATGTATATGTACATATAATTATGTATTATGTACATACACATAATACATAATCCCGTATTCATGGAGATTTAAGTATTTGCTTGTAAACAGTTCAGCTGATGACATGGCAAACAAAATAAGATGGCATTTCCCAGTCACAACTGTATCAACAGAGTTACATAACCTCAACTGACAAACACCCATATATGGCAAAAAGGCAGGAGAGGTTAGTATTATAAGATAAAGGTATTTAGAACGGGGGAAAGGGAAGTAGGATGAAAATCAATCTGAATCAAGGAGAAAAATGTAAGACATAGACTGAAATGGAGACTGACCCAAAAAGAGAAAGTGCAAAAGAACTTCAGGACTATATAGACCAGAATAGTGATCAATATATGGTTACTAGGAAAATTATTCACATTTTAACTTATGATAATTAAAACATACTTACAAATACATATGTCCAATTTCAACAAATGCAAATTCGTAATTAACAAAGTTTTTTTGGGGAAAAAAAAAAAAGCCCAAATTCATTAACTTGCACATTTAAAAAGCTGAGTAAGTAGATATCCAGATTTACTGACAGAGAACAAGGTTCGTGATTATTAAGGGAAAAAGCAAACAGCAGGAACTGCCCATATCCCCGGTTTAATTCTCTTAGGGTTTTTATAAGTTAGTACATGCTCAAGGGGGAAAAAACGGTATTAAAGGAATACATACCAAGTTACCTATATGTTAATAGTGGAGAGGAAGGTAGAATTATAGATAAACTTCATTTTATGTATTTATACATTTTGGCATTTAAATTACAAGCATAAACGACTATTTTAAAAATGAGAACAAATCCAAGCCCAAATGTATTTCCTTGGTTTGGAAATACAAACTCAGCGTGTCCACTGTCCTTAGAAATACTCTTTCTCATTTTCCTGCCCGTCCTTGATCCTCAGGGACAAGCTTGATCTGGCAAAAATATATTCATGTAACTTGCTTCACATTTCAATTCTGACCAACAGTCAGTATTTACTTCTGAAAAAATAATCCTAACCAAAAAAGGGAACCAGTGACTAAGGTTGCCCCAGGAGCAGAAACATCCTGGTTTCAGTCAAAGGAGTATTCTTGCTTTGTGACTGCTCTACTGAGACAAGAACAGAGGGATCACTCCCATTCCAAGACTATGGCAGTGCCATCCCTCTCTGACAGACCATGTAATATAAACTTGGGTTTCAGAAACTGAGAAGTTAAGGCCTCCACATAACCGTGCAGCACAAATCTCATAGAGCTGGGTTGTTTTAACACACAAGAGGGGCATCAGAGCCCAGTTTGTAAATTTTACACACTGGTTAAATTCTTTTACTCTTTTTAAATAATCTATAAGTTATTTGTTTATTTTGTAACCATGAGCTGAAACACCAAGTTGCAAGACTCAACCCTGCTGAGGACTGCTGGTCATCTCATTTCCAAAGGCGGCTTTGTTGTCTTGGTATGATTTCCCATTCAGGCCTTGCCACCATGAAAATGGATTACTGCAACCATTAAAATGGTCTGCCAGGCATTTAATTCTGATTGTAGCTCAGCAGAAGTGAACTGGCTTTGGTCAAGCTCCAGTTTCTAGTTGGCACTGACTTCAAGAAAAGCAGGTGGTCAAGTTCTTACTTCCCGAAAATGGTCACCTATTGGACTTAAAGACTTGTTCCTTTTTCGTGCCCTGGGAAGGCATGCTTTGGTTCAGGAGATCACATTGCTATAGTCACCAAGGATTCACTAACCATAGGATTTAAAAAAGGGCCACTGGCCAGGCATGGTGGCTCATGCCTCTAATTCCAGCACTTTGGGAGGCCGAGGCAGGTGGATCATCTGAGGTCAGGAAATGGAGACCAGCCTGACCAACATGGTGAAACCCCATCTCTACTAAAAATACAAAAATTAGCCAGCGTGGTGGTCGGCACCTGTAATCCCAGGTACTTGGGAGGCTGAGGCAGGAGAATCACTTGAACCCGGGAGGCAGAGGTTGCTGTGAGCCGAGATGGCACCACTGCACTCTAGCCTGGGTGACAGAGCAAGACTCCATCTCAAAAAAAAAAAAAAAAAAAAAAAAAAAAAAAAAAGCCACTGTGCTGTTGTTATGGACTCCCAGGTTCCCAGGTTTAGGTCTCATTCTGGTCAAGCTGGAGTGCAGTGGTACGATCATAGCTCACTGCAGCCTAGAATGCCTGGGCTCAAGTGATTCTCCCACCTCAGCCAACCAAGTAGCTAGGACTAATGGTGTGTGCCACAACATCCAATTAATCTTACTATGTTTATTTTTTGTAGGGACGAGGTCTTGCCCAAGCTGGTCTCAAACGCCTGGTCTCAAGTGATCTTCACACCTTAGCCTACCAAAGTATTGAGATTATAGGTGTAAGCTATCACACCTAGCCTATTTTAGTATTAATCATTGCTCTTTCCTTTCTAAAAGAAAAAGCCGTCCATATATTAATAATTACCCACAGTGCATGACTCCCTAGTTTTGAGGAATCCACTAGTATTTACTGTTAAGTGACAGTTACTGACACAATCTGTAGAATAACCAAATTCACACCCTGATTTAGGACCTATGGAAACCAAGGTCCCTTTGCCAAGGTGATCACAAAGTTTTCGGCAGGATGATGGAAAGAAGGAAGACTAATGGGAGCACAGGTGGAAAAGAGAAGAACAATGATGTTCCAAAATTCATAAAGGCAGAACCTGAGCACTGCTCAGACATGCTTGGGGAATAGGGACAGCAAGTTAGCACTGGGTACACCACACCACTATGTTCAATCTTTGAGGAGTCAATCCCAGCCCAATTCAGTGCTGACTTCTAATCAGCATGTTTCATAAGCTCTGACTTTGATAGGACTTCTTTTTTTCTTTTTTTGAGACCGAGTCTCACTCTGTCACCCAGGCTGGAATGCAGTGACACAATTTCAGCTCACTGCAACCTGTGCCTCCCAGGATCAAGCGATCCTCCTACCTCAGTCTCCTGAGTAGCTGGGATTACAGGCGCCTGCCATCACACCTGGCTAATTTTTGTATTTTTAGCAGAGACGGGGTTTCACCATGTTGGCCAGGCTGGTCTCGAACTCCTGACCTCAGGTGATCCACCTGCCTCGGCCTCTCAAAGTGCTGGGATTACAGGCGTGAGCCACCACGCCCTGCCTGATAGAACTTCTTAAGAAGCAAACTCCAACTCAGGCCATTCCTCATGTCTGCCATATATCTAAAAGGGAAAGAGAAAAGGTGAGAATTCCTAGGGTTTTAAGCTGCTAAAGTATAGGCAAGAGAAGTGTCTGTATATGTTAACACTTAACCTCGTTAAGAAATTCCCTTAGTACTCTCAGACACAGAGGGAAAGAGGTATATCAGATACAAATTAAGAATTTAAGGTTTGAATTAGACTAGACAGGAAACTATATGTGTGTATATATGAGAGAACTTAACCTCAGTATTAGGAAATTCACTGAATGCTGTCAAACAAGAAACATGGTTGTCAAATCCTTAGAGTTCAACAAAGAAGTTCCTTATAAAGGCAGGATGCTTCATCCCTTAACTCTGGTCCTGTTCTTACTCCATCCTTTAGTTCTTCTAACTAATTGTTAGATGGCTTGCTCTATTTCAACCCTGGTCAGCCTATGAAATGTTACTTTTCACACAATTTCACTGCATACATGCTAAAACATTAAGTTTTTTAATGTATACATCAGTCCAGTGTATTATGAACATAAAGTTGCATTCTAATGCCCTAAGGTGCACATGCCCTTATGGTTTAATCCTAAGTACCCTGAAGTTTAATGTCAAAATGATTACCACAATAAAGACTTTTCTATGGACTGACAAAATGAAATATAAGCACAGAATATGAAAAAGATCAAAATTCTAAGACCTCTCTTCCTTTCTCCTTTAGCAAATTTGGTGACTCATTTTACAAAGCAGAGTTCTTCAAAGAAACGAGTCATTTCATTTCTCTCAAACTACCTACTTAAAACTAACCCAGACGACACACAGTTCTTCGTGGTCATTTAAAGTACCAGGAAAAAAAAATTAGACAGTGGCAGTTCACAGTTCCAACACTGCCCAGGACTCTCAAGTATTTATTGCTTTTGATATTAGCAATATACAAACTCTGAGGAACTTCATCCCATTGCCAACTTCAGTTTACAATGCATTCTTAAAACTATGCACCGTCTTCTAACAATTAGAGAAGGTGTGAACTAGAAAGCTGGGGTGGGGGGCGGTTTATTTCCCAATATTTAGTTATCAGAAATTGCCCGATATATAGTTTAAATTTCTTGGTGCCAGGCCAGTTAGTTCATCTTTAAACTGAAAGTTCTTTCCCGTATGACAGTGAGCATCCCAGTACTTGGCAGGAGGTGATCAGTATCTATCAACTAAATGAGTGAATGTAAAAATTGGGTCAAAGTACTAAACCAGATATAAAAGAGAGGGCCATATCACTCATGAATATCTAGATATGAACACGTAAGTATGAAGAAAGTCATTAAAACTTTTTTTTATTTTAAAGAAACACGTTGTACTGGCGCAATCATAGCTCACTGCAGCCTCAACTTCCTTGGCTCAAAAAGATCCTCCTGCCTAAGCTTGCCAAGTAGCTGAGACAACAGGTATTCACAGCGGGCCTAATTTTTTTGTTTTCTGTATTTGTGGAAATGAGTTCTCCCTATGCTGCCTAGACTGGTCTTGAACTCTTGGGATCAAGTGATCCTCCTGCCTCCACCTCCCCAAGTCCTGGGATTACAGGCAAGGGGCCACCAAACCTTGTGAGTTCGAATATGCACTCAAGAGGTTAAGTGCTCAAAGCATATGGTTCACAGAACAACCAAAAACACATGGAGTCTGCTGGGATTCAAATCCAGGTTCTGCAACTCACAAGGTATGCACTTGGACAAATCACTTAACTTTTCCGTTCCTAAGTTTCCTCATATTAAACTACGTCCACAATTTCTTTGATATTCCTCCCTTAAAGAAGTGGAGCTTAATCCCCTTCACCTTTAGCATGGTGAAACCTCATCTCTACTAAAAATACAAAACTTAGCTGGGCGTAGTGGCAGATACCTATAAACCCAGCTACTCAGGAGGCTGAGGCAGGAAAACCCTTGAACCCAGAAGGAGGAGAATGGAGTGAGTCGAGATTGCATCACTACACTCTAGCCTGGGTGACAGAGCAAGACTCTGTCTCCAAAAAAAGGAAAAAATTAAGTATAATGTTACTTAATTTTATAATATTACTGATTTGTTTAATCATCACTTTTTATTGTAGTATATGATATTTTAGCTACTTTATATTTACATTAAAATCCATACCTGATTGTATCTCACATGACACAAAAACAGTGATAATACTGGTGCTGGTGAAGATGCAGAGAAACAGAAATCTCTCACATATGTTGCTGTTGGGAATGCAAAAAGGTACAACCACACTAGAAAACAGGTTCTTATCAAACTATGCAATTTCCAAACAATCTAGCAGTTGTACCCTTGGGTACCTATTCTAAAGAAATAAAAACTCATGTTCACACAAAAACCTGAATGGTTAAACAAACTAGATATATACTTAACATGGGCTACTAGTCAGCAATGAGAATAAATAAACTACCAATACAAGCGACAACTTGAATGACTCTCAAGGGAATTACACTAAGTAAAAAAAGCCAAACCTCTAAAGATTACATAAGGCATAATCCCACTTATCTAACATACTCGAAAGCAACCTTAGGGATCTTTGCAGTGGGGACTTGTTCCCCACTAACTTGACTGTGGTGGTGGATCCATGAACCTACACATATAATAAAACTTCACAGAAACAAAATTAGTGGATTATATCAACTTCTTGATTGTGACATTGTGCTACAGTTTTCTAAGATGTTACTACAGGCAGAAACTAGGCAAAGGGCACAAGTGATCTCTCTGTATTCTTAGAACTGTACGTGAGGCAGGATGCGGTGGCTCACTTCTGTAATCTCAGCACTTTGGGAGGCCAAGGCAGATGGAAAACAAGGTCAGGAGATCAAGACCATCCTGGTTAACATGGTGAAACCCCGTCTCTACTAAAAAATACAAAAAATTAGCCGGGCGTGGTGGTGGGGGCCCGTAGTTCCAGCTACTCAGGAGGCTGAGACAGGAGAATCACTTGAACCCAGGAGGCAGAGGTTGCAATGAGCTGAGATAGCGCCACTGCACTCCAGCCTGGGCGACAGGGCGAGGCTCCGCCTCCCAAAAACAAACAAACAAAAACTATATATGAAACTACGATGAGGTCAAATTTAAAAGTTTAGTTAAGCAAATTTCAGTATACGTTAAATAAATTTTAATATTTAAAACTTTTGAAGAAAAATTGTCCCTAAAAGTTATCAAGTCACTTTTTATTTGGAGCCTATTTAGATTAAAACTATATAAATCACTTGTTTATGATGCCATAATGCTGTCAGGAATAAATAATTGTATCATCATCAATGAAGAGATTGGTATCAGTTGGTAAAGCTAGGCAGTAGCAGCTATGCAGTTAGGGGTGCATATGCATTTCTATTTTAAAGTCCCACCAGAAGACTGGTCTTTTTCCCGTTATTTTCTTTTTTTAGATGGGGTCTCACCTTCACCCAGGCTGGAATGCAGCGGTGTGATCGCGGCTCACTACAAACTCCACCTACCAGACTCAAGAGATCCTCCCCCACCTCAGCTTCCCAAGTAGATGGGACCACAGGTGTATGCCACAATGCCTGGTTAATTTTCCGTATTTTTGGTAGAGAAATACAAAATGTCAAAACATTTATTGAACTCCTGAGCTCAATTGATCTACCCACCTCAGCCTCCCAAAGTGCTGGGATTACAGGTGTGAGCCACCACACCCAGCTCCGTTGATTTTTAATTTACTAGATGCAATAATCTAAAAGGCAATAAAATAAACATGACTCTTTTTAAAAAAAGAGGTATTTCAACTTAAAATTTTCCTGATTTGTTTAATCACTACTTTTTATGGTACTGTAAGAAATCTTAGCTATAGTCTGCTTTAACATCTAGACTTAATTCCAGATGTATCTCACGTAATATAGAAAATAAATAGCAAGAATATAAATGTAAAATATTTTGAAGCTAATACCAGGAAAAAGACTAAGAGGGTCAAGCCTAGGGACGTTCACAGAGCACAGATGTTTATGTAGCCTAATGGGGCTTTGGTGAGCTCTCTACTAAGAATCACTCACTTTTCTAAAACTGTTTCTACAGAAAAATTCCATTCAGCCACTATTTAGACCACTACATGGCTGAAATACAAGTTTTTAGAACATAACATATTTTACATTAGTGCCTTTCTCTAATGCACAAACTAATTTACTTAATACTATGAAGCCCAGTGCTGATAATGAGTACTTCCAGTAAAAGAACAAACTTCCATTTTTAAGTTTAGATATTTGTAAGTTTGGATTGTTAGTTTAGATTAGCTTCTCCAATTGTATGCATTTCAAATTTCAGAATACATTCAGTACATTTAGGCTACAATTAATATGCCCCAGCCTACTCAGTACTCTCCACCAAAGACATATTTGTTTGATCTGATAACCACCTAATTATGTCTGTTAACTATTTATGTGGTTGTATGAATCAAGTCAATATTAAGTTTATATGCTGCTTATATGCATGTGTAATTATGTAGAGACACAGATCTTACAAGACTTGCTACGATGTAAAACTAGCAATGTTATGTGCCTGCTGGAAACAACAAAAGACAACAAATTTGAGAGGAAAAAAAAGGCGAGGTTTGTGGTTGAGAAATAACCTAGGTTAGCATGATTATATGTGCTTTTAAATTGATCTAAAGTATTTTTTAAAGTTTATTGAGATATTTAATCTGGCATTATATAAATTTTCAATGACTATAACGGGAGGAAAAGACCATTAAATTGAGGACTGTGGTTTAAATCATGCTTCTGTTTTAAAGCAAACTGTTGAGGCCTTAGGGACTGATCTTGTTGGGCCTCAGTTTCCTTATTTATGAAATGAAAGTGTGTAAGAGTCAATCTCCAAGTTCCATTCCAACTCCACAGGTATAACGAAAGGCTTTTGTTAAAAGCATACAGAGGTCACAAAACACCAGCTGGGAAGACCTAGTTCTTGTCATTGAGAACCTGTCAATCAAGCCACTTTTCACCACACATTTATTTAAAATGTACAATCTATTTATGGTTCATGTAATAATTAAAACAGAATGAAGCTGGGCAGTGTTCATGCCTGTAGTCCCAGCTACTCAGGAGGCTGAGTTCAAGGAAAGCCTGAGCAACAGAGATCCCATTATCTAAAAACAAAGAACAAAACAAAAAAACCCCACTTGGTGCAGTGGCTCATGCCTGTAATCTTAGCACTTTGGGAGGCCAAGGTGGGAGAATCGCTTGAGGTCAGGAGTTCGAGACCAGCCTGGCCAACATAGTGAAACTCTGTCTCTACTAAAAATATAAAAATTAGCCAGGTGTGGTGGCACACGCCTATAATCCCATCTATTCAGGAGGCTGAGGCAGGAGAATCACTTGAACCCAGGAGGTGGCGGTTGCAGTGAGCGGAGATTGTGCCACTGCACCCCACCTTGGGTGACAGAGCAAGACGCCATCTCAAAAAAAACAAAAAAAACAAAACAAACAAACAAACAAAAAAGGCCAACATGCTGGGTGTGGTGGCTCATGCCTATAATCCCATCACTTTGGGAGGCAACAAAGTGAGACCCCATCTTTACAAAAGCTAGCTCTGGATGTGGTGGCCCATGCCTTTGGTCCCAGCTACACAGGTGACTGAGGCAGGAGGATCACCTGAGCCCAAGGAGGTTGAGGCTGCAGTGAGCCATGTTTACACCACTGCACTCCAGCCTGAGTGACAGTGAGATCTTGTCTCAAAACAGCAACAACAGTGTTTGAGGCCACAAATTTAAAGAATTTAGCACAGAATTGCCAGTGCAAAACAAGGTAAATGAACTGCAGAATTACTGATGTGCAACCAGTTCATCACAGACACTGACCTAAGAGCCATGACTAAATCTACTTGTTTTTGTTTTTTTTTCTTGTGAAAGAATTACTCAGCAGACCATAGTGTTAAAGCTATAAACTCTGGAGTCAGATTGCCTGGGTTTGAATCCCAGCTCCAACACCAATTAGCTAAGCAATCTTGGACCAACTATTAATTAAATGAGTGCTTAGTGTCATCTGTAAAATAGGAGTAACAAAACCTTCCTCATAGGGTTGCTAAGAGGAATAAATCAGTGAATATTTGTAGAACCTTCAGAAAAGTACCTGACAGGCAGACTAAGTATGACCCAAGGTTTTGTTAAACAAATTCTGTAGGCCCTCCATATCTGTGGGTTCCACATCACGGATTCAACCAACCACAGATCAAAAATATTCTGAGGAAAAAAAAAAATGCATCTGTAGTGAACATGTACAGACTTTTTTGGGTCATCATTCCCTACACATTATAGTATACCTATTTACATAGCATTTATATCATATTAGCTATTATAAGTAATCTAGAGATGATGCAAATATACAGGAGGATGTGCATAGGTTATATGCAAATACCATACCCATTTTATATCAGAGACTTGGGCATCCAGGTTTTGGTATCCTCAGAAGTCCTGGAACTGATCCCCCACAAATACTGAGGGATGAATATATAAATTCCTCAAGTGCTACCCCGTTACACTTTCTGCTAGCAGGGACAGAAAAAGTACTTAAAGAATGTAAATCAAGGCCAGGGCGGTGGCTCACGCCTGTAATCCCAGCACTTTGGGAGGCTGAGGTGGGCAGATAATGAGGTCAGGAGTTCGAGACCAGCCTGACCAAAATGGTGAAAACCTGTCTCTACTAAAAATTAGCGGGGTGTGGTGGTGTGCGCCTATAATCTCAGCTACTCAGGAGGCTGAAGCAGGAGAATCACTTCAACCCGGGAGGCAGAGGTTGGAGCCGAGATCGCACCACTACACTCCAGACTAGAAGACTAGATGACAGAGCAAGACTGTCTCAAAAAAAAAAAAAAAAAAGGAATGTAAATCAAATTCTAAAACTTAGGATTTCATTTAGCTACAGATATTTTGAGAAGTTACCCATAACACTGCTTCAATTGCTATCAAAGAAAAAGAACATTACCACTTAACAAACTGCATATCACTAAACAAATTAAACACAAATATTTCATTATTAATACTGAATTTCCAGTCTGAAATGCTTATTTATACTACCCCCACCACCACCACCTTTCAGGAATTTGGAATTACTTTACAAAGTTTAACCTGTGACTGAAAATACAGATTTGTAATATATCTGTAAAGAGCACAAATAAAACAGCATATTTTACAGAAACCAGCTCAATTATTTTCCATTTTGTGAATTTCAAACATCTTGGGCAGTTCCCAAAACTATTCTCAACTGAGAAAGGATTCTCTCAAAATTGTCAGAACCTAGGGGCATATGAAGGATCTTTCAGAGCTGACACGACTCAGCCTGTCAGTGATCTTTGGAACCTGGTATGACAGGCCAGCATTGGCCAGAACACAGGCAATGATATGTGCGGGCAAGACAGTTCTCACAGTGCCAGAGAGTCTGTGTTTTAGTACGACCAAATAAAGATACGACCAACATCCCAGATATGCAGTTCTGTTGTGCCAAGGTTCTGAAAGTTCTTTTTTTTTTTTTTTTTTTTTTTTTTTGAGATGGAGTCTCCCTCTGTCTTCTAAGCTGGAGTACAGTGGCGTGATCTTGGCTCACTGCCACCTCTGCCTCTGGGGTTTCAAGCAATTCTCTGCCTCAGCCTCCCAAGTAGCTGGGACTACAGGCACACCCCACTGTGCCCAGCTAATTTTTGTATTTTTAGTAGAGACAGGGTTTCGCTATCTTGGCCAGGCTGGTCTTGAACTCCTGACCTCATGAGCCACTGCGTGTGACCCAAAGGTTCTCAATCACTCTTGCAGGGCCACATCTAAGCTATTGTTAATTACAGGTCATTTGTTCCGACCCCAGTGAAAGAATTTCCAAATATTCTAAATATAATAAAACCCAAAATCTCATCAGAAATCTTAAAAGACTGTATATGTCTATGCCAAACTACAATATAACCATGATTTTTTCAAAAATCTTTTCAGTGTGGTTAATACCACACACCATATGCAATACTTTTTTGGTAACTGAAACTGTGTCAAAAGTACTATGGACCCAGAGAATAAGAATACGGACCCTTAGCCTTACACCTCATCCGTCAACACCATCAAGTGTAAGCAGCGCCTACACAACTGGCTCACAGCCCTTAGATGACCCTTTAAGGCTAGCACAAGTATCACCTTTTTTGCCCAAATGTCTTTCATCTTTGCTGGAGAGTATACTATTCATCAGAAATTTTCAATTTTATTTGCAGTGTCACCTTAGATGACAAAAATTAGAGATGTTAAAAAGCAACAAACATCAGATACATATATAACATACACACAGAAAGACACACATCTGGTTTTCGAAATGCATTAAAAAACACACACACTACAAAATTATTGCTCTTCTGACCTCACACTCAACACTGCTAGTGGCCGGGCGCGGTGGCTCACGCCTGTAATCCCAGCACTTTGGAAGGCCGAGGCGGGCGGATCACAAGGTCAGGAGATCGAGACCATGGTGAAACCCCGTCTCTACTAAAAATAGAAAAAATTAGCCGGGCGCAGTGGTGGGCGCCTGTAGTCCCAGGTACTCGGGAGGCTGAGGCCGGAGAATGGCGTGAACCCGGGAGGCGGAGCTTGCAGTGAGCTGAGATTGCGCCACTGCACTCCAGCCTGGGCGACAGAGCGAGACTCCGTCTCAAAAAAAAACAAAAAAACAAAAAAACAAAAAAAAAAACACTGCTAGCAGGGATCAGTTTCTTTCAACTATATCAAAACAAAATCCCCAAACCTCTGGCCTTCAAATGTTCCATACATTACTTCCCTGGGTTCTACTGGGTCAGTCTTAATACCACACATTGCTTATTCCCAAATAAAAGCACTGTCTTTCATTATTTTTATTTATTTAATTTTTTTTTGAGACGGAGTCTCGCTCTGTCACCCAGGCTGGAGTGCAGTGGCGCGATCTCGGCTCACTGCAAGCTCTGCCTCCCGGGTTTACACCATTCTCCTGCCTCAGCCTCCCGAGTAGCTGGGACTACAGGCGCCCAGCACCATGCCTGGCTAATTTTTTTGTATTTTTAGTAGAGTTGGGGTTTCACCATGTTAGCCAGGGTGGTCTCGATCAACTGACCTCGTGATCCACCCGCCTTGGCCTCCCAAAGTGCTAGGATTACAGGCATGAGTCACCACTTCCGGCCTGCATTGTCTTTTATAATTATTCTTTACTTCCAGAGAAGGCTCTCTTCTACTCTTAGAAGCCCAAATTAAACTCTCCTTCCCCAAAGCAGCTTTCTCCACTGCGCCAATTCTTTCTTTTTCTCTTCTGTACTTCTACTGCATTGTTTATACCACAGTCAGGACTTACTGTTTTTTTAATTGTTTCACAGGTTTTAGTTAGGTCCTTTCCAATTTAATTATAAATTCCTTGAGAGTAGGCAAGGTATTCATTCACCTATCATTATAACTTTGAATCACAGATTTAAATTTCCTCAGACTGGGGATCTAAGTTTCCTCATGCATTGGAAAGACACGCTCACTTAGAAAAAGCCCTAGCTGGATAGTATTTAAATTATTTCACAGAAACGGTCAGGAATTTAGTTGTAAAATGAAAAGACTCCCTTCTCACCTATCCATCATAAGCAAGAATTTAAACCCATGAACTGATTTACAAAATGCAAGAATTTGAGGCCCGGTGTGATGGCTCACGCTTGTAATCTCAACACTTTGGGAGGCCAAGGCAGGCAGATCACTTGAGATCAGGAGTTTGAGACCAGTCTGGCCAAAATGGCGAAACCCTGTCGCTACTAAAAATACAAAAATTAACTGGGTGTGATGGCGGGCGCCTGTAATCCCAGCTACTTGGGAGGCTGAGGCAGGAGAATTGCGTGAATTGGGAGGTGGAGGTTGCAGTGACACAAGTTCACACCACTGCACTCCAGCCTGGGCAACAGAGTGAGACTTTGTCTCAAAAAACAAACAAACAAACAAAACAAGAATTTGAGAATGCAAATTAGATAACACTACCTAATTTAATCATGGATTGACACACACAAATAATAGATTCAACAATGTGTAACACAGTAGTACCCTAAAGTATTTGATAATTTATCTTTTTGTCTGAGACACAAGGATTACTCCAATACTAAATTAGAGGCCAACACATTTATTTCTTTACAAGAAACAAATCCTTTTGCTAAGTTCAAAAAGGATGGTACATAAACTATGTAATTATAAAGAAAAGAATGCATAATTCATTTCTCTAAATAACAACAATTTGTCCCTGAGGTTGAAGCACATTCACAAGTTTAATGTTAAGAAAAGGAGTTGCAGAATAAGACATGGCAAATCACACATATAACTCCCCGTCAGCCCCTACACAAACACTCCTGATGTATTTTGAAGGAGTGGCCTGCCCCTCCACACCTGTGGGCGTTTCTGGTTAGGTGGAACGAGAGACTTGAGAAAAGAAATGAGACACAGAGACAAGTATAGAGAAAGAAAAAGTGGGCCCAGGGGACTGGCGCTCAGCATACAGAGGACCCACGCCGGCTCCGGTCTCTGAGTTCCCTTAGTATTTACTGATAATTATCTTTACCATCTTAGAAAAAGGGGAGTGGCAGGATAATAGGATCATCATAAGGAGGTCAGCAGTAAGACATATGAATAAAGATCTCTGTGACATAAGTTTAAGGAAAAGTGCTGTGCCTTGATATGCATATGCAAACATCTCCATAACCCTTTTTAGTGCATAAAGAGCAAGTCCCACCTTTTGCCCTAAGGCGGTTTTCTCCTTTCTCAGTAAACAAAACATACAATCGGGTTTTACACCGAGATGTTCCATTGCCCAGGGACGGGCAGGAGACAGATGCCTTTCTCCATCTCAACTGCCAACAACTGCCAAGAGGCCTTCCTCTTGTACTAATCCTCCTCAGCACAGACCCTTCACGGGTGTCAGGCTGGGGGACGATCAGGTCTTTCCCTTCCCACGAGGCCGTATTTCAGACTATCACATGGGGAGAAACCTTGGACAATACCTAGCTTTCCTAGGCAGAGGTCCCTGAGACCTTTGGCAGTGTACGTGTCCCTGGGTACTTGAGATTAAGAGAATGGTGATGACTTTTAACCAGCAAGCTGCCTTCAGGCACTTGTTTAACAAAGCACACCCTGCACAGCCCAAAATCCTTTAAACCTTGAGTCACCACAGCACATGTCTCTTGCAAGGACAAGGTTGGGGGTAGGGTCACAGATTAACAGCATCTCAAATACAGAACAAAATGGAGTCTCTTATGTCTACTTCTTTCTATATAGACACAGTAACAGTCTGATCTTTCTTTCTTTTCCCCACATATTTCATGACAGTTCACCATTTTTCTATTTTAGATCTTGTTTCCTCTACATGCAGACTAAATGTAACACTTCCAATCTTCAGGACACTGTCCATGGAAAAGACAACAGTATGCATAAGTTAATCAATAAGTTAATAAACTCATGCTAAGTTAATACTTATTAATCAAGTATGTTTAAGTCCTGGACAAACAATATTATGCAGTATTTAGTTATACACACTTTCTGGTTTTCAATACTAAGCTAGCAATCCTGAGCTTCCTCTTTACTGCTCTTGGGGTAATGTATGTTCAAGAAAACAAAAGGAATGATATCAGCTAAAAAATATAATCAGAAAGGTAATCTGCTGGGGGAAGGATCACATAATTCAGTATTTATTAAATATGCCTGATCACAAGACTGTCCAGGATATCTGTTAAGAGACTGCTGGGGCTCCCTCCTAGAGATTCTGATTCAGTTGATCTGGGGATGAGGCTTAGGGGTATGAATTTTTAATAAGTAATACAGATGAATTTCCTAATCATGCACATTTGGGAAACATGACTAAATCCACAGGAAGGTTTTCTAGTTTTAAAAGAACATACAAATAACATTCAATTGTACCTACTCCCACTGAGATGAGATTGTGGCCCTTGAAAGCTCCTATTGCCAAGTGCCACTGAAGATTGTTGAGAAGATGTTCTTGATCTTGGAGCAGAGGCCTTTGAGTCAGGCCCTGAGTGAATCTCATACAGGCAGAGAAGAATTAGACCCTTTTGTATAAGAAACAGATTTGCAATTAGATTTTATAAGGTACTTCTGCAGTTATTTAGGAGGAAACAACTAAATCTGTGCTTATACTAGTGATAGCATGAACTTTCACTATTATTCTTTACTGCGAATAATGTAATAAGAGAACAGTTCTTCTGAGACACCCCCAAAATTTCCAAGAAGCTAAAAGCTGGGTTTTTTTTTTTGGAAAAGTAAAATATATGAAAAGCAGACCCACAAACCAACAGTGATTAATTAATGAGTGCTTCCTACTTATAAAGAGTTACAAAGCAATTTGCATCCTTATTTTCATGTAGCGTTTTACTAAAATGTAGATTCTAATTTAGTAGATCTAATGTGGGGGCTGAGATTCCGCGATTCAAACTAGCTGTCAGGTACACAGACCATATTACAAGATTCTTCATGAATGGTTACCCAAACATAAGGACCACAGGGAGAGTATGATGGCTAAAGTGAAGAATCCTGGATACTCTAAGTAAGGTTGCGCCCCTGGAATTTGCCTTATTAACAAGGACTCATTTATAAATGATACCGATATAGGCAGCCCATAGAACACACACTGAGAAATACTGTTACAGAGGCCACAACGAATCCACAAGGAAGGGGAAAGAAGACATTTGTACCAAGTAACCATACTTCAAGGCAGCATGAGACACCTGCTAAGAACAGTAACCCTCAATTTGCTCTGAGAGTCAGGAGATACTGACATTTTTGGAAGGAAATCTCCAAGGAGAAGATTTTGGAAGTTTTGACTAGCAAACAGTAACAAATGTGAAAAGAAAAGTTTTTAGACAAATAGCATATCTCATATGACACAAACAAGTGCCAGGAGCCAGTCTCCCACATTCTCTGATACGATAAATGGTTTTGTACTAAAGCTAATTGTCCTGGTATATCCCCTGTAGTAGAGAATACTACCAACAACTCAGTGATTGGCAGGAATTTGAGGGCTAAGGACCATTAGGCACTCTTCCCTACCTAGGCATCATTATAGAAGTCAAAGATGACAGAATTACATGAACCACACTGAAAGAAATGAAATGCGGATCATCCCTATGCACTCACTGGTAGTATTTCTAAAAATTATTGTAGGGAGTGGAGGTAGGACAGATAACAAATATACTTGCAAAGATCATGTTCCTCTGGTGTCTGGATAAAATGCCAGCAATGAATTACCTAACTATCACCTAGTGATATTCTACTTCCCAATACCCCCCAACCCCAGCCCTGCCCAGTGACATCTAGTCTAGCATTTTGTTTATTATGGCTTGGATGCCTTCTCTGTAAATGGTAACACTGGGTACAATCATCTCTGTACCTCAAACATGAGTTATTCATTGCTTCCAGTTCTCCCGTACCTTGGACTTTACAGACCCTGATTTCCGGCCACTTATGACAGCCCTCGGGAATGCCCATATTTTTCATAACTAAGGACTGAGGATGTAAAATGCCACGTTTGATCATCACCTTCTTCTTACCACCTGTTCGTCCTTAGAACCTGTACTGATGATCTCTCAGACACGCGAATGCAACCTTGTTAAGGCGTCTCGTGAAGGAAGGCAGAGTGATATGGAGGACAAAGCACTTGACAGGAAAGGCCTGTGTTCTAGTACTAATGACCCTTGACTGCTGCTTCCTCCCTACAAGGTGCCATCTATGGATGTGACATCTTTCTGAGGGACACTTGAAATGATACTGTGACTGAAATATGATAGAAAAGGAACACAATCATTATATAATAG
Organism: Macaca thibetana thibetana; assembly: GCF_024542745.1. NCBI lineage: Eukaryota > Metazoa > Chordata > Mammalia > Primates > Cercopithecidae > Macaca > Macaca thibetana. The sequence continues at coordinate 113,061,562 of NC_065585.1, forward strand.
TTTCGGGCTAATGACAATTCCTGGAATAACACTGTTCTACTTGCCTACCGTCCCCCAGTCCCTAAAAGATGAGAGAGATTTGGTAGATTTGTTACAAACAAATGGGCTAAATGTCTCAATGAATGAAATTTGCCCTTGAAGCCTGTGCAAGTATCTGTAGTTTCTCATTTTTCTCTATTCTTAGCAGTATATCCATCACCAACAGACTGTTTCCTGCTGGGAAACAAATCAGTAAAATGGCAGTTTTCCCTGAGAAAGACGCTAGTCTCACTCACACTCCTAGAGAGCCTGAAATAACGTGAGCTATTCCAAAGAGAAAACTGTCTGGGGTGCACGAGACAGCGGAGATAATAATCCCTATCTATCAGAATCTCAACTCAGTTCCTGTGCAAAGCACTGTTGCTTTGCTTGACAGACAGCATTCACATGACCTATTATCAAAACACCCACTAAATAATGAAAGACATCTCAGTCTTGCCTAAACAACAAAGCCCCATGAGTACAGACACTGTGTCAATGGCTGAAGCAATTCTTTATGTCATTTTACACAGGAAGTTTATTATAAACAGAACAGTCAATGACAGGATATGATTAAATGATTTTAGCTTGGAGAGATAGGAGAAAGAAATCTTCCAAGTCTCAGGGCATTGAAATGGCAGGTGTGAATCTGAAGACCTCAGAAGCCCAGGAGAGTGAAATGTGTTGTTGTCCACCACTTCTACTGCAGTCAGCTACAAAAAATGAAACACTGTTATAATCCAGCACCCTCAGCCTGTACAAGACCCCAGGATGGAAACATTTCTTTTGGCATGCAAAGTAATTAAATTTTCTACCTCCAGGGCTTTTCAAGGAGTCTATTTTTTCAAAAATATTAAGACACTGGCTAGTCACCCTATTTTTTGATTTTTTACTCATTTTAATATACATTGTAGGATTTTTACCAGATATATTATCTGTCTTTCATCAGTCAGTACCATAAAAGGCAAAGGAGAAGTAACTATTCTGAAGCTTATTTTTAAATGAAAGCCCTTCCTTTAGTTTTCAAAAACAACACACATACTTTTTTTTTTTTTTTTCTTTCAGGCAGTGGGAAACCAAAAGCCACAAATAAACTGGTCACTGCATTTACCTGTTGTTATAAAAGACTGTGCCAGCTTTTAGAACTCCAGTTATGTTTTCACAGCCACGCAGCTCTGGAAACACTACGCAGCACTTTATGAGATGACTTCTTCTCTTTCAAGTGTCATGAATTCCAAGACAAAGAGTGGGACTGAAGGCCTGGACAGCAGTGGAGGCATACTACCAAGGCTGCCGTTCGCTCATGACCTGGGAGCTGCCAGTCAGTATCACAGGGACTGACTCTACCTGAAGTGACCTCCCATGATATCCTTTCCACCCTCCTCCTCAAAGTCCAGTTGTGGGTTTACGGAGTAAAAGCAAACAGATACCAGGTTGAAACCATCCAGTGTTTCCACCAGACTGAAAATAAGTCTGCCTGCTACAGGGTACCAAATCTAAGATAGTCCATCTATAAATCCATTTCATGCTGAATTGCTTAATTATGAATTCTTAGAAACTAGCATGCAAATGATTAAATAGTCTACCTCCAGGGTTTTTAAGCAACTTACTTTTAAATGAATATTAAAACGCTGACTAGTTACTATGCTCGTTGATTTTAAAGTGTCTGTATGTGGCAATCTATACTTTTAATCCACTCTCCCATACCCTCACTTTAAGAGGAAAGTTATTTGGGAAAAGGAAACCATGCACTAATTTATTTTAATGTGGCAACCTGCCTTCCATCTGTGAGCTGTGTAATACCTTCATTTGTTTAAAAGAAAGATAAACTGTTCTTTAAAAAGGCTTGGAGCCCTGCTTCTAAACAGGACATCCTAGTTGACCTGAAGTGTAACTAAAAGTAAATTGTAATTTTTCAAGATTTTCTGTTGAAACCAAGTTCTAACCATAAAACTGTGGAATCTGGCCCTGAAGGAGGTCTTTATAAAATAATGGAAAAGTACTCTGTGAAAGGTAAAATGCCTAAGAGGCTATCAGAGTAGCAGAAAACCTGGCCTCAAGCCTCATAGGAGCAGCAATGCACCTCCACTGAATCACCTTGAGGCCCAGTTTCTCCTTGTGTGAGGTACAGGTGACAGTGCTTGCTTCTGTCTCCATTTAAAAGGAAGTGTGGGACAGGCACAGCGGCTCACGCCTGTAATCCCAGCACTTTGCGGGGCTGAGGCAGGCAGGTGACGTGAGGTCAGGAGTTTGAGACAAGCCTGGCCAATATGGTGAAAGCCCGTCTCTACTAAAAACACAAAAATCAGCTGGGTGTGGTGGCAGGCGCCTGTACTCCCAGCTACTCCAGAGGCTGAGGCAGGGAGAATCACTTGAACTGGGAGGCGAAGGTTGCAGTGAGCTGAGATTGTGCCATTGCACTCCAGCCGGGGCGACAGAGCAAGACTCTGTCTCAAAAAAAGAGGAGGTGTGAGGAGAAGGATCCAATCAAGGGCTGGGTGGGGGCAAGAAACAGGACATTATTCAAGTTGCTTCAGGATATCTGAATATAAGACTAAGAAAAGATCATGTTAGAGTTTCCTACTATTTTAACAACAGCAAAATCCAAGTTTAAAAACATCATAGTTTTCCTTTTTGTTTCTTCTTTTCTTTCATTCTCAGTACAACAAAGCACTGAAGGAATACATGCCACGATGGGAACTGTTCAAAAGCCTGAGAATGTGCAATTAGTGGGTTCTTATCACTGTTTACCCTTGCAGAAGTTACCTGTCATTCTCCAGTATTCCCAGCTTTCATCCCAATTTAACATGCCAAACTCCCAAATTTCTAGTCCTGATTTCAATCCCAGAGGCTAAGTAAAAAGGCTAGCCAGGACAGCAGTTAAAAGAAACAAAAGACAGAAAAGGTCCCCGCCATGGGTATGGTCTCGCAACATTTTAATAATCTGGACACAAAGAAATGAACAGTATATAGAGTTGTGTAATAGTTGCCAAACATACTACCAAGCATTTTATTACATGAACTCTTTATTTAACCCTGAATCCAACAGATACTACATTCTATTTCTGTCCCCATTTTATAGATAAGGAAACAAGTTCAAAATAACTTGGTTCAATGTAACTAGAAAGTGACAGAGCCAGGATTTGAATCTTGAACAAGACATGACTCCTGGGTCCAACAGCTGTCAACCATTACACCCATTTCTACCCACTGCTCTCTTTATACTTTCTCTAGTTTTTACACATTTCTACTGGTCTTTTTCTCTTCTTCATGCACTGCTGCTTTCATTTTGAAAGTCTATATTTGATAGAAAACATGCCTTGACTTGAAATCGAGAGGCAACCTAGTCAAGATGGGAGGGAACGGAAAAGGACCTGGTGTTAAGACTAGTACTGAAATCCTGAAGCCAATGGCAGGAAGAGCAAAAAGAACACATACTTGGAATGCAACTGCCTTGCCAACATCTTGGTGTTTTCCACCTCAGTTAGGCTGTACATCCAAATATGCATACAGGAAGACCTCACACATGCTTAACGTTAAGGACATGTGAAAAATGTCAAATACAGGTTGACTCTTCCAATGCTTACCCAACATAGAACTAATAAGTTACATTCTAATATTCTAAAAGAATTAGGCAAACGTTATTTAGAACGAGAAACCTAATTTATTTTCCTATGTTCCATTCTGAATTAAACAATGGGAACGACAATTGCAAATCATCTCAACAATTTTTGTTATGTTTATTTGCTTTCCGTGTCATAGTCCTCTACTTTTAACAGCACATGTATTCTCACAGACAAAATTCAGGGAACACTGAAAGGATGGACCATAGATTGCTGAGGCAAGACGACTAAGAGACTTTTAGAAATCTCCTGTTTATATCAGAGAGCTATCTATAATCCACCACCTAGCAAAAAAACGTAATCACAAATGAGATATGTGAGTTATGTATTAACATTGTTTTAAAATTCCCCAAATTACAACATACCATTTTTAAAATGAGTTAGATCTACATTACTGATATAGAAAGTCGAAGATTCATTGCTAAGTTTAAAAAAAAGATGCAGATACAATTTTGTACAGACACAATAAAGTTCTGAAAATATTTCAATGAAAGTTGAATAGACGTTTACTTTCTCCCCTTTGTTATGGAATTCATATTTCTTTTTATCTTATGTTTCACTTCTTAATATGGTAATATCTCCTTATAAAGTCTTTCCTAAATTAAGAATTAGGAGATCTTTTTCTCCATGGGAGACAGGCTGGAAGGAAATATTTTGCAGGGATGCTCAAGACTGGTGATTCATAGAACCCAGCAGCTCTATAATGCAGTTGAGTCTTTTTCTTTTGTCAGATGTTTATAATGGTGAGTATCCAAAATTCACAAAACATTGCACTATTACACACTTTACTATTATAACCGCTAACTTCCTCTAATATCTTCTCTATTTTATGTAGTAATAAATTTCTGTTGGGCACATCATTTCCTAAATTCCCTTGCTAGTTAATACTGTACAGGCTGAGTACCCTTCATCTGAAATGCTTGGGCCCAGAAGTGTTCAGTTTTCGAGTTTTTCCATATTGGGGGATATTTGCAGTTACACTCTCTGTTGAGCATTCCCTTTGGGCATCATGTCAGTAGTCAAAAAGTTTCAGATTCTGGAGCACTCTTTTGGATACTCAAACCATACTAGTAAATTCTGGCCTATTGATATCGACAGAAGTGATGCCTGTAACTTTTAGGTGGTGCCTTTAAAAGAGAACATTCCTTTGGTATGCAACAAAATCAAAAATAAAATAAAAAGAGCCTTTATTTCCTGCTTTCTTCTTGCCTAGAAGATAACTGGGAACTGGAGCACCCATCTTAGATCATAAGATGACAGCTACCTGATGAAGATGGCAGAGAATCAAAACATAAAGTCAGCTTGGGCAATAAAGTCCCATCTCTACCCCAACTACCCTCCACTGCACACACACATGCACACAAAAGCCACGTGTGGTGGCATGTGCCTGGAGTCCCAGCTACTTGGGAGACTGAGCTGGGTAAATCGCTTGAGCCCAGGAAGCTGAGGCTACAGAAAGCTAGGATAATGCCACTGCACTCCAGCCTAGGCAATGGAGCAAGTCCCTGTTTCCAAAAAAAAAACCACACCAAAAAAGTCTGCTAAATATAGATCACTTTTCGGACTTTTACGTGAGAGAGAAATAAATGCCTATTATGGTTAAGCCACATTACTTTGGTTTTCTGTCGCTGCAGCCACTATCATACTGCACCCATGTGCGTGCACACACATACACGCACATATTAGGGATTCTAATGCTGTAATTATTTATCATCTCATTTTTAAGAAAAGCTTATTTTAATTGACGGCTGAAAAAGTAGTCTACCTGTAGTAAGCCTTAAAATAGAAAACACAGAAGTTAGTTTTTGAGTATCAAGTATGAAACAGAACAGCCTCACCCTTACTGATTATTGGCCTTCATTCTTGTATTAAAGGCAATAAAATACAAGAGTTAAAACACTGTGAGACTGCTAAAAATAAAGTGTATTGCATGACCAAATCTACTTCACAGATTAACCACAATAAAGGGGAAAGTGAACGAAGGAATAACTACCATAAAACGATAAAATCATCTTTAAAGTTAATATCCCACACATCAGGGTAACATGAAGTTGCAAAAGAGATAAGCATATACAAAGAAACAAGCCTTACACTTGAAAAAGGTGAGCTTTGGCAATTTTGATTTAATGCTCCAAGTTGTGTTTCATGTACCGTATTGGTGTCTTAACTGACTTCATTGTCTCTTTCTTTAGCAAAGTCTTCACCTAAATGTATTTACAGGCTGGGCACAGTGGCTCATGCTTATAATTCCAGCACTTTGGGAGGCTGAGGTGGGTGGATCACTTGAGTTCAGGAGTTCCAGAACAGCCTGAGGCAACATGGTGAAACCCCATCACTACAAAAAATACAAACATCAGCCGGGAGTGGTGGTCTGTAGTACACGCTACTCAGGAGGCTAAGGTGGTAGGCTCGCTGGATCCCGCGCGGTCGAGGCTGCAGTGAGCTGTGATTGTACCACTGCACTCCAGCCTAGGCGACAGTGCAAGACCTTGTTTCAGGAAAATACATACATATATCTGTGTATATATCTATATATGTAACAGACTAAAGATAACTGACGAAGAAATGGCAAGGAGAAAGAAAAGATGAAAGACTCCAATGTCAGCTTTCCTTCTATAGAGAATTAAAAGAAATTAATAGGTTACTAATTTATGCATAAAATGGAATTTATAGTTCTTCAGATAAGCCAAAAAAATAATCTAAAGATGTAATTCTTTTGAATTATCTAAATAGCTCTGTATTATAGTTACTTTTGTCAATCTGTCTATCTTGCAGACACAAGGGCAGTAAGATTTACCTTCAGATTTTAACTTTGTCCTTCAGAGTTTCTGCTTCCAGTATCTGGTTTATCTTTTGAAAAGCATACATTATTCTTTCAGGCATTCCCACCATTGTCCTTTTGATCAGGCTTAGACTGGCTAAATATGTGTATTAAGTAGAAAGAGAGGATGAAATAGGTGTAATTATTTTTCACTATAAGAGCTATAGTGTATTTTCAATAGATACTAACGGATCACAGGATAAAATATACCAGATCACTAGACTTTCAGGCCAAATGTCATGCAGCCATGAACTCACATGAAACATCAACCCCACAGTCCTAAACTCAGAAGCCACCTCTCTTTGGTAAGAAAAAAAAAAATCTTAGAAGCATTTAAGTTGCCTAAAATTTAAGAATTTTCTACACCATCATGTTCGAGAAATAATCCATTGGCAGCAAAGCAGATTAAAAGATTTAAGATGCACAGGATGGCTTTCAGTTCTTACCGTGTACTTAAGAGTAGAGGCAAGTCAAGGCTGAAGTCACAACAAACGAATACATTTTAGAACTTATTTGAAATCTCTGAAATAGATATCTTAAACTGTTCAATTGTTTTGGCTAGGCAAGATGGAGTGAGGCGGAACATGGAACTTTTCTCCTCTGCCTTCTTTGTTCAGTCTTTGTTCTTTTACCATGGGAAAAACAGACCTGAAACCCAAATGAGATAATATGCGAAAAATACACACAGATAGTTATGTTGGCCTTCGTTACATCACTTTAAACCACTATGATTTAAACTACTCTTTTAAATAATAACTATCTAGTTATAAAGTATAGGAAGAATTCAGTTTTGCACATAACATTTATAGGGTGCTTACTATATACGCCAGGCCCTGTTCAAATGGTTTACATACGACTCCACAACCTTTAATCCACAATTACAAAATCTAAATGCTCTGAAAGCCTATAGTGGTGAGTCTGGGAGGAGGGCGGTGCAAACTCACTGGGTGGCAAAACCTGATCTAAAGTGATGTAAAACCATTTATAGTTTTAATTTATCTCACTTAGTGCAGTATTCACGTGCACTGAAGAAAAATTAATGTACTTAATTACTATGTGCTACCTTAGACCTCACTGTATTATGTTATTTATGGGTTATGTACTCTGTTATCTTTCACAATCTGAAAGAGGCTGGGTGCAGTAGCTCACACCTGTAATCCCAGCAATTTGGTAGGCCAAAGCTGGAGGATCACTTGAGGCCAGGAGCTCAAAACCAGCCTGGCCAATATGGTGAAACCCTGTCTCTACTAAAAACACAAAAATCAGCCCGGCATGGTAGTGCACCCTGTAGTCCCAGCCACTCAGGAGGCCGAGGCAAGAGAATCGCTTGAACCTGGGAGGCAGAGGTTGCAGTAAGCTAACTACATTCCAGCCTGGGCGACAGAGACAGACCCTGTTTCAGCCAATTAATCAATCAATATAAAATCTGAAAGATTTTTAAGCACATCCGACACCAAGGATTTCAGATAAGCAACTGTAAACCTGTATCTACCCAATCACCCTTACCACAAGCCTATAAGATAGGAGCTATTTTGCAATCTAGGAAAGTGAGGGTTAAGGAACCTGTCCAAAATTAAAATAGCTGGTGTTAGAGCCTGATTTGAACTCAAGCAGTTCAAAGCCTGGGCTCTTAACCACATACTACGCAGCCTTTTTGTTTTCACATCATGCACATTTAAAGGTTTTTTTTTAGCCATAATTACGAAAAACAATAGTGCAGGACATCTTTTTAAAAAACTATTTAAAACAGAATTCAGAGAAAAAAATATTAAACATTACAGTTTAGGAGTACATAGACCTTGGGCCAACGGATTCTAATATTTTATAAAAAGGCAATATCCACGCAGCATATTCCAGATTCGGGTTGTGGAGAAGCTGCAGGGCTTGAGGTGACTGTAACAACCGCCTTCGGTACAGAAGAGCCACTGCCAGCTGTGTGGACAAGAATACTTAAGCACGTGCTTTGTTTCATTGCTCCATTGCCACACGTTGAGTATTTCAGGGGAATTATTATTAATTTCAGTTTTTTAAAAAGCTATCATGAGTAAATAAAAGTAATGGTAGGAGTCATGGCCCCAAGAGGGAGAGCTTATGGCCAAGTCTTTCTCTAGCCTTCCCCTGGAAGCTCCAGTTCAGGCATCGGTCACCAGAAATGTCACCCTCTGACTTTTCCCCCATCCCATCTGAGGAAGTTGAACAGATCCCTTACAGGTACCGTGGCTCTCAGTACCCTCGGACTTCGAACAGCCGCTTCGGGCCCAGGCGACTCGCTCGGACCTCCACCACAATGGCGACCGGTGTGGGCCGCGCGACCGGAAGTGCGGCCGCGCACCTGACCCAGCTTCCGCCTGCGCCTAGGGCTCAGCGCTTCAGCAGGACTCAGCCAGACGAAGGCAAAAGAAGAGATGCAGATGCGGATCCCTGGAGGGCTGGCCCCACCGAGAGCAAAACAGGAAGCATTCCAGGAAGACCGCGGGGGTGGGAGAATGCAATTAAAATGGAAAAGGCAGTGACTGGCGGCGAAGGTTTACAGAAACAGAAGATAAAGGGCCAGAAACCCTTATTCTGGAGCTGCCACGGGGAGGGTGAAAGGAGTGGGAATGAACTGAGAAAACCCTGCTAGGCTCCAGGATCCTAGGAGTGAAACAAAACGAAGGGCCAAGGTGAAAAGCGACTGAGACCTGGAGAGGCAGGGAAGGAGAAAATGGAGTGTAAAAGAAGCCTAAATGTTTTATTTCATATTTTGGCTTAATTTTGCCTGTATCACCAGAGGGAATATCTAGCACAGTAAAGGCCCAAGAAATACTGTTTAGAATTGTTACTCAGTAGCCACGCGCTGTTAAGGTCAGACATTTCCTATGCTTGAGCCCAGGAGTTCGAGACCAGCCTGGGCAACCTAGCAAGACACTCTATACAAAAAGAAACAACAACAAAATAAAAAACAGGCCCAGCGCGGTGGCTCACGCCTGTAATCCTAGCACTTGGGAAGGCAGAGGCGGGCGGATCACGAGGTCAGGAGATCGAGACCATCCTGGCTAACATGGTGGAACCCCATCTCTACTAAAAATACAAAAAAATAGCTGGACTCGGTGGCACACACCTGTAATCCCAGCTACATGGGAGGCTGAGGCAGGAGAATCGCTTGAACCCAGCAGGCAGAGCTTGCAGTGAGCCGAGATTGTGCCACTGAACTCCAGCAAGGCTCCATCTCAAAAAAAGAAAAATAAAGTTATTTCTGATATGGTATTAAGAGAATCCACAAATAAAAAATATTGATGGCAGATAAATCAGAACATTACTTTTTCCCTTTTTAATTTTTTGAAGGGTTTATTTTCCAGACTGAACGATAAGGAAACATATGTTGATACTACCCAGCGTCTGTAACAGAGGAAGTTAGGCAGTATGAGGGAAAAAAATGAATCAAGGGAGAGAGCGGAAAGGATCTACCACCTTATCCATCTTCTTGACTGTACAGTCTCCGGAGCATTTCCATTAATGGGCAAGAAACATCCCAGTGTATTGTACACCTGTTATTTGTAAACTCTTGCGACATGAATGATGCTTTCCTCACAATCTGTTCTACTGAACTTTACTTTTCTGTAATAGTTCTGCCAAGTTTGAGATCTGCAATTTTCGCTACCATGATGTTCCACTGCTTTTTCTACCTAGGTTAAAAATACAGACTATGCTGAAAATCACGAAGAAACAATGATACACTGTACCAGACCCATTGTAAGTTTAAAAACCCCAAAACAGTGTTTAGGAGCAAGTGAAAGAAAAAAATTTTAACTCCAGCTTTGCAGACCGCACACAAATCTCACATTTATTCAACCCTAGGCGCTCAAAGTTATTTGATCATTACGGTTAATGTTAAAAATGGACAATTATAGCTACTATCAAAAATCAAAATAGTCCAGGCAGGGTAGCTCACTCCTGTAGTTCCAGCACTTTGAAAGGCTGAAGCGGGAAGATTGCTTGACAAGCTGGGCATCATAGCCAAGACCCTGTCTCTGCAAACAAATTAAAAGCCAAACAAAAAAAACAAACTAGCCGGAGGAACAAACTAGTCGGAGGGGGGTGGTGTGGGGGTGGTGGTGGTGACGTGTGACTGTGGTCCTAGCTAGTCAGCTACTTTGGGAGGCTGAAGCAGAAGGATCCCTTGAGCCCAAGAGTTTGAGGCTGCAGTGAGCTATGATCATGGCACTGCATTCCATCCTGGGTGAGATAGTGAGAACCTATCTCTTTAAAAAAAAAAAAAAAGTTAAAAAAAAGAAGTGTTCTCAAAGGTGTGGAAAAAATTGGAACCTTTATGCACTGTTGGTGGGAATGCGAGCTGCTATGGGGAACCTTAAAAAAATCCAAAACAATTACCCAGTAGTAGTAGACCCAGTGACAACGAAAGCAGTATCTCAAAAAGATATTTGCACACTCATGCTCACTGCAGCATTATTCACAATAGCCAGGTGGTGGAAGCAACCCAAACATCCCTTTGACAGACGGATGGAAAAATATGATGGAAGCCTTAAAAAGGAAGGAAATTCTGGCACATGCTACGACATGGATGAATTTTGAGGACATTAGGCTGACTTAAAGCCAGTAACAGACAAATACTGAATGATTCTACTTATATGATGTATCTGAACAGTCAAATCCATAGAAAAAGGGAATAAGAATGCTGGTTGCCAAGGGGTTAGAGGTGGGGTGGATGCGGAGACAGCAAGCTGTTGTTTAATGGGTATAGAGTTTCTGTTTTGCAAGATGTAAAAGTTGTGGAGCTCTGTTGCACAGCAACGTGAACATACTCAACACTACTGAACTGTACACTTAAAAAAAGGCTAGGGCTTGGCACCTGTAATCCTAGTACACTGGGAAGGAGGATTGCTTGAGGCCACGAGTTTGAGACCCGCCTTAGTAACAGAGTGAGACCCCATCTCCAAAAAATAAAATAAACAAATGGTTATGATGGTAAACTTTTGCTCTGTGTTCTTTACTACAACTGATTGATCGAATGACTGATTGATTGACTGACTGATTGATTGTAGAGACGAAGTCTCACTATGTTGACCAGGCTGGTTTTGAACTCCTGGACTCAAATAATCCTGCCTCAGCCTCCCAAAGTACTGGGATTACAGGCGAAAGCCACTGCACCTGGCTTTCATCTTTTTTTCATTATAAAAAATAAGCACAGCCTAGGCAACATGGTGAAACCCCCTCTTTACAAAAAATACAAACATTAGCTGAGCAAAGTGGTACATGTCTATAGTCATACCTACTCGGGAAGCTGAGGTAGGAGGAATGCCTGAGCCCAGGAGGTCAAGGCTGCAGCGAGCAGTGATGGTGCCGCTGCACTCCAGCCTGGGCACTGTACTCCAGCCTGGGCACTGTACTCCAGCCTGGGCACTGTACTCCAGCCTGGGAGACAGAGAGAGACCCTTTCTCAAAACAAAAGGGAAAAAAAAAATCAAAAAACAGGCAATTAGCAAGAGGGAAGCAAGGGGGGTGGGGGGTGGGGGGTGGGGGAGCCACACTCTAAGAAAGAAGTTTTTCCTCCTAACCTTTAGACGAATGTATCATCAGAATGTCAAAAGATTTTCTCACAGCATTCCTTCTTTGAGACCCTCACTGCAAAGTCAGCCTATTTAAGTTTCTTGTAGGTGCTAAGCTATGGGTTTCCTCGTAAATCATGAATCAAAGGAAAATATTTTGCTTTATGAACAAAATTACTTTTGTACTTCTTGGAAATTGCCCATTCATGACTTCCCACTCACCTGTAAGATCTGCCAAGAAACATGGAAGAAAGAGAACACATCCTTTCCTTTTTGGCTTTGATTAAAGAGGTTTGCTTTTAAATGATACTATGAAATGTACAGAGAGCACACACAAAGTTTATCTCCAAACATTATTTCCTGAGCATAGTAACTGACTACACCTATTAACTCATTCTGAAATAAGAACAAAACAACAACTAGTACCATAGTATCAGATTATTTTTGACACTTAAAGGTAAACTCAGATATTCCCCCTCAGCAAACAAACATTTAAAATAAATCACATCTTCTTGTAATCCCAGTACTTTGGGAGGCCAAGGCGGGTGGATCACATGAGGTCAGGAGTTTGAGACTAGCCTGGTCAGCATGGTGAAACCCCATCTCTATTTCTAAAAATACAAAAATTAGCCGGGTATGGTGGCACACACCTGTAGTCCCAGCTACTAGGGAGGCTGAGGCACGACAGTAACTTGAACCTGGGAGGTGGAGGTTACAGTGAGCTGAGATTGCACCATTGCACTCCAGCCTGGGGTGACATAGCAAGGCTATTTCAAAAAAATAAATAAAAAAAATAAGATTGCATCTTCCTATCTCTCTATATAGATACCATGCAAACTTGATGACAAAAATCATGGGATATCAAGCCTATCTAATAATATCATTATTGCAAAGAAGAAGAAAAACATTTATTAAGGTAGAGTATAGTATCTGAATTTCAAATGCCTCTCTCATTCTGCCCCAGTGTTAGAATAAGAGCTGATGACAGTGATCACACACAGAATTTAATTCCAGTGCAGAAGTAAATGTGGTAATTCTCACATTCCTCAGTATAGAGGTAGTCAGTTAAGCTTTTGCTTGAGCAAGTGTTTCCTCAATCAAGTCACAAGTTTCACATAAATGGCATTTTTGGCTGCTATTTTTCCTCCTTCCTTGCAGTAATGACCACGTCAACACATCCTGGTTCCACTTACGGTCAGTCTCCTTTGTTGTACAGGGAGAACAGAAGGGAAAAATCCATTTGGTTATACTCTGTACCTGATAAAAGTCATGACCATCCTAAAACATGGAAAGTAAAAGGCCAAGACAAGCAAATGGCTCACTCTGTTGCCCAGGCTGGTCTCAAACTCCTGGCTACAAGTGATCCTCATGTCTTGGCCTCCCAAAGTGTTGGGATTACAGGCATGAGACTATGTTATTTAGAGAACCCTGCTGATTAGCTTGTTTTACCAAAAACTACCAAGTTATTTATCAGAGGGAAGAGGAAGACAGGAATGAATAATAAGTAATAAATAGGTATAACTGTGCTCTGAGATTAACTTACAAAATAGATAAGTCATTTCCTAAGTAAAAATAACTTTTTTTTTTCTTTTTTTGCGACGGAGTCTCACTCTGTCACCCAGGCTGGAGTGCAGCAGCGCAGTCTTGGTCCACTGCAACCTCCACCTCCCAGGTTCAAGTGACTCTCCTGTATCAGCCTCCCGAGTAGCTGGGATTACATGCACGTGCCACCACACCCAACAACTTTTTTTTTGAGATGGAGTCTTGCTCTGTCACCCAGGCTGGGGTGCAGTGGCGTGATCTGGGCTCACTGCAACCTCCGCCTCCCGAGTTCAAGTGATTCTCCTGCCTCAGCCTCCCATGTAGCTGGGATTACAGGCAAGCAATACCATGCCCGGCTAATTTTTGTATTTTTAGTAGAGACGGGGTTTCGCCATGTTGGTCAGGCTGGTTTCGAACTCCTGACCTCAGGTGATCCGCCTGCCTTGGCCTTCAGAAGTGCTGGGATTACACCACGCCCGGCCTAATTTTTGCATTTTTAGTAGAGATGGAGTTTCAGCATATTGGCCAGGCTGGTCTGAAACTTCTAACCTCAAATGATCCTCTCGCCTCAGCCTCCCAAAGTGCTGGGATTACAGGCATGAGCCACCATGCCCAGCCAATAACATCATTTTTTAAAAAAGCCTTCAAAGAGTTCAATACAAAATTCTTCTAAAGTAAAGTTATTTTTCCAAATGGCAGCCTCGGATAAGATCAATTTTAACATTTTGACTTATAATCCCAACAAATCTAGGTCAAAATGCTACCTATATCATAACAAGGGAGTGTAAACATGTAAAGGTTCAATACTTACTCAGTTACATTCAGGAAATATTTATTACGTCCCCATAAGCAAGAACCTCTTTTAGAACAAAATCCAACTCCTTTATAAATTCGACACAATGAATTCTTTTTAAAACAAAAACACAAGCAAACCACAACTGCACAGAAGAATGCAAGGGCACCAGCAAGCTCAGGCACACCACATACCCTAGACTCGGAGAAGCAGGGAAACAAGGTGACGTGTGTTGAGAAAACTATTGCAGTCCTAAGTGATATTAGTGTTAGATACAGGAAAATGATAGTCCTGCCCTGTTCTTGCATAGAACAGCTACGCTCAGAGCACAAGATTCCATCTGACAACTGGCAGGGTAAAGTTGGAGATTCAGAGAAAAGCAATCAGGCCAGTAAAGGAACTGGAAACTATGACCTATGACAGTGGTTGAGGGAAGTAGAGATGGTTAGCCTAAAGGAGAAATAAGCAAGGCTTAAGAGAAATTAGACAGCAGCTTTCAAATATTTTTAGAGAAGTAGGTTAATTATGGTAGTCATCCAACAAGGTAGAAATCATACCAAGCGTGAAGTCACAGGAACGTCCTGAGAGTATGCAACCACTGGAACTGTCCATAGGAAAATGGGCCAGCTTGAGCAATAAAAGTCTCCTAGTCCCAGGAAATGTTTAGAGGTTGGGGAAAGTGAAAAAAAGACCTGATTAAAGGAGGAGGCTGATGTCGTTACTCTGAGAAAAGACAATTGTTTTATTGGAAAGAAAAAGGAGCTAATTATTGGAAATAACTGAATTCCACATAAGGACTAAAAAGAGTCAGAAAAAGTGTTGTTGTCTCCCTGTACTTACCCATATTCCCCCAACTCTTTATATTTCAGATCAATATAATCCTAATTTAAATCATCTAACCAGGCCAGGCACAGTGGCTCACAACTGTAATCCCAGCACTTTGGGAGGCCAAATCAGGAAGATCACCTGAGGCCACAAGTTTGGAGGCTACAGTGAGCTATGATCACACCACTGTACTTTCTAGGATGACAAAGCCAAGAACCTATCTCTTAAAGAAGAATAATCTAGCCAAAGGTTGTTTCTTTTCCTTCCAGTCACTGATTTATCTTTGAAGACTCTTCAAGAGTATTCTTGATGTAGAGTCTTCCCTAACTCATCACTCCACTGGCCCATCCACCGCCACATAGGCTTGTGCATCCATCCCCATCAGTTGCTGTTTCTCTTCTCTAAGCTTCCACAACTTAGTTGTCTGTGTATATCACCAACACAGTACCCTCTGATCTACAAGGATTATTGATATGAATGGAATCTTAAATTGTAGCAAAAGGTTTTGAACCTATGTCATGTATCATAGAATACTGGTACCATAAGATTACAAAGATCTGTGATTTATGAAAGAGAATTAACCAAATCAAAGGGCAAACCATATCCCAAGAGGCCTCCAGAGACTATCTGTTATAGCTTAGCACCTCCAAAAGTAGTGTAGGTTGAGCATCCCTTATCTAAATGCTTGGGACCAGAAGTGTTTTCAATTTCAGATTTTGGAAGATTTGCATATACATAATGAGATACCTTGCAGATGGCACCCAAGTCGAAACATGAAATTCACATACATTACACACACACCTCATATATGTAGACTGAAGGTAATTTTATATAATATTTTAAATAATTGTGTTCATGAAACAAGTTTTGACTGTTTTGACTGCAAAGTTTTGACTCTGTTTGACACATAGGGTGAGATGTGAGGCATCACGTCAGTGCTCAAAGTTTCGGTTTTGGAGCATTTCAGATTTTCAGGTAAGGGATGCTTAACCTGTAAGCATTTAGATCAGATGGATGGATGGATGGATGGGTGGATGGGATGGGTGGATGGATAGGTGGATGGATGGATGGATGGATGGGTGGGTGGGTGGGTGGATGGATGGATGGATGGGTGGATGGGATGGGTGGATGGATGGGTGGGTAGGTGGATGGATGGATGGGTGGATGGATGGGTGGATGGGATGGGTGGATGGATGGATGAATGGATGGGTGGGTGGGTGGATGGGTGGGTGGGTGGGTGGGTGGATGGTTGGGTGGGTGGATGGATGGATGTCTTGTTTGGAAGTTCATCCTTCAAAAATATGTATTTGAACACTTCCATTTTATGTCTTTCTGCTGATCACAGATTATAAATTCCTTGAGGACAATGATGTCTTCCTTTCCCTGTCCCATGAGAACCCTTAGTTGCTGATCAAACGGAACTCCCTAAAATCCTTGCTGACAGAGAAAACTATACTTGAGAACTAAATGTGTGTGTGTTTTATGTGGGAATAACTCCTGTTATTTCTGCAAATCTGGACTGACTTCTTTTTGTTGCTTTTTTTTTTTTTTGAGGCGGAGTCTTGCTCTGTCTCCCAGGCTGGAGTACAGTGGCGCCATCTCTGCTTCCCGCAGTGGCCGCCACCCCAGTTCAAGTGACTCTCTTGCCTCAGCCTCCCAGGTAGCTGCGATTATAGACACCTGCCACCATGCCCAGTTAATTTTGGTATTTTGAGTGGAAACAAGGTTTCCCCACTTTGGCCAGGCTGGTCTCGAACTCCTGACCTCAAGTGATTCACATCTGCCTTGGCTTCCCAAAGTGCTGGGATTAAAGGTGTGAGCCACTATGCCCAGCTTGCTGTTCTTTTTTGTTCTTTTTTCTTTTGTTCTTGTTTTGGTCTTGTTCACAAAAGACTAACGATAGTAACTCCCCTGCCCCCACTCTCCGATAACAATCTTTGATACTCCTCATTTCCTAGAAGTTGTAGAAATTAAAAAATCACAGATCCCCAGTATTGAGCCTAATATCGATCACAGAATTTCAGAGTTTGAAGATTGCTTAGAGACTATCTACTGCAGCTCCTTCGTTTTATAGCTTAGAAGTATAAAGTCACACTATTGACCCAGGACTCTAATTTTTTCACTTTCTCTTTTTAAACTACAAATGAAATGTAGGTTCATCTACCTCATAGAATTTACTGCCTTGCGTTTAGGACCACCTGAAATTAATGACTGTTCAGCCATTTACTTGTTGAAATAGCTCATATTTGAAAGTCATCAATTAGATAACACATGTGTATAATCATGTGCGATCTAAGAATCAGGACATGGAAGTTCCAGGTCAAATTAGTAATTATAAGAAGAACAGCTACAATTTCATGGATTCCTACTATGTACTAGGTGGTGAATCAGATCCTATGTTCACGCAATTATCCCAGTGACCCTGCCGGGTAAGTAGAATTCACCTTCTTTTTCTTTTTTTGTTTTTAAGACAGGATCTCGCTCTGTCACCCAGGCTGAAGTGCTATGGCCATGAATACAGTTCACTGCAACCTCTGCCTCACAGGCTTAAGAGATCCTCGCACCTCAGCCTTCAGAGAAGCTAGGACCACAGGCATTCACCACCACGCCTGGCTAGTTTTCTGTAATGTTAGTAGAGACAGAGTTTTGCCATGGTGCCCAAGCTGGTCTGAAACTCCTGGGGTCAAGCGATCCTTGATCCTGGTACAACTTTTGGGTGGAACCTGGTAAATTACTCCAGACTACATATGACAGCCCAACAAAGAAAATGAACCCCTGATAAAAAGATATTTCAAAAATCTAAACATAGGGAATGTTATATTTTGCCTCCCTTGTGAATGTTTATTTTGTTACACAATTAAGTGGCCATTGAAAGAGTAAGTTTTCTCAAAGTTCTGGAAAGTCATCATAACTTAGGCCCCGGAAAGAAATGGAATCTCTTTTAGTAATGACTCTTATTTTCTTTGAAAGTTCACGTTTGGGTCAGCCAAGTTTTAAACGGTAAAATTATATTGCTGTGTTGTTAGTCAAGTTTGGGGGGAATGAAGCCGCTGGCTATTTGGATCACTGTAGGATAGCTTATCTGGTTTTTAGCCTGAAAGAAGGGTCTATTCTTAGGCAAAAGACATCACTTTTGAGGAGCAGAAGCTTGCATTGGCTTTCAATTGAACGTACTCAAGTCTAGTTCTCCAAATAAAAGTTGCTTCCAAACCCTGTGTGATTTTTCTTGGGTCAATGGAATGTTTAAGGGAAAGGAATCTTTCTTTTGTTGCTTCTTTATGTTGCAATTTAGGCAAACAGAAAATAATGTGGAATCATTTTTTTTCATTTGTTTATTCCCTGCCTTGTTCTAACAAGAATAAAGTGGTCAGTAATAACAAAGAATAAATGTAAACTATTGCAGTTATGAATGAGCCAGAAATTTTATTTCGTTTCATTACACCAGCTATTACCCTGACTTTAAACTATGTATTAGTCATAGAAACCTACACACTACACTTTATTAATAAAGCCTATCTGATTTTAACATAAGCATCTTTTTTCAATATAACTACTTCCATGTAGGTAGTTGTGATAGGAAGGTAAAACTGGTAAACGACACAAATTAAAACGATAATTCCCAAAGGATGAAATCATTCCCCTCTGAGGAGGATTTAAGTAGCCTTTGGCAACAACATCCTCAAGGGCCACAGAAAGAAGTCATGGGCGCCTACCTCTATGGTCACGGCTGTGTCAGCACCAGATCACAAGAGGACCTGGTGAAGATTTCTTGCTTAAGAGTAAAAAATACTATGTAACTGAGATGCAGGGCTAACTTGTCTGCAGTCTTCCATCTAATCAAAGACTCAGAGCGTCTCATCAGACAATGGGATAGAAAATAGTTACTTTCTGGCCGGGCGTGGTGGCTCACGCCTATAATCCCAGCACTTTGGGAGGCCGAGGTGGGCGGATCACGAGGTCAGGAGATCGAGACCATCCTGGCAAACACGGTGAAACCCCGTCTCTATTAAAAATACAAAAAATTAGCCGGGCGTGGTGGCGGGCACCTGTAGTCCCAGCAACTTGGGAGGCTGAGGCAGGAGAATGGTGTGAACCCGGGAGGGGGAGCTTGCAGTGAGCCGAGATCATGCCACTGCACTCCAGCCTGGGTGACAAAACGACACTCTGTCTCAAAAAAAAAAAAAAAAAGAAAATAGTTACTTTCTGTTGGGAGAGTCGGTTTATTTAAACAACTGCGGATCACTTCAAACTTTGTTAACAAGTCAGAGATTGGTTCAAAAGAAAAAGTCTTTGAAATGTCAAATTAAAATTTGTTTTTGGTTCTTTTGTGAGACAGGGCCTCACTCTGTTGTCCAGGCTGGAGTGCAGCGTTGTGATCATGGCTCACTGCAGCCTTGATCTCGGGCTCAAGTGATCCTCCCACCTCAGCTTCCCAAGTAGCTGGGACCTCAAACATACGCCATCATGCCTGGCTAACATATTTTTTTTTTAATGTTTTTGTAAAGACGGGATATCTCCCTAAGTTGCCCAGACTGGTCTCCAACTCTTGGGCTCAAGTAATCCTCCCACCTCAGCCTCCCAAAATGCTGGGATTACAAGTGTGAGCCACAACGCCTGGCCCAAAAAATGTTTTAAACTCTTACTTGACATAGCAGACTTGTATAATCAGTAATAAATATACTGATAAGTACTATTATTGAAAGAGACGGCCGGGCACGGTGGCTTATGCCTGTAATCCCAGCACTTTGGGAGGACGAGATGGGCGGATCACCTGAGGTCTGGAGTTTGAGACCACCAGTCTGACCAACATGGAGAAACTTTGTCTCTACTAAAAATACAAAAATTAGCCGGGCATGGTGGTGCACGCCTGTAGTCCCAGCTACTCTAGAAGTTCAGGAGAATTACTTGAATCCAGGAGACAGAGGTTGCAGTGAGCCGAGATCACACCACTGTACTCCAATCTGGGCAACAGAGTGAGACCCGTCTAAAGAGAGACGGAAAGGAAAGGAAAAGGAAAAGGAAAGGCATGCAGGGGAGTGGGTATAGGCCTTGACTCTAGATTCCAAGTCAGACAATCTTTCCTACAAAATTTGAGTTGTCCCCTTGCTATGTGACACCCTATATGCCACACAATACAATCAAGAACCAACATGCTATTTTTTCTCCCCCGGATATACTCTGCCAGTTACACCATGTGCTCCCCAGTATATATAGAATAATGCATGCTTCCCGGTGAACCCACTGCAACCCCACATCTTCCTCCTCTCCCATTCAATTCAAGGAAATGCAAGCGATTGAGACTAATAAAGAATACATCTGAAAACCACTTCATACATTAAAAATACACTCACAAATAATTACTTATACTATTGGATTTTAATCATCTGCTTCACTTTTCATCAACCTCACCAAATAAGAAGGTCTTGTTTCATTCGTCTTTAAATTTTAGCAACTTGTATAGTGCCTACCACATGGTAGGCATTTAATATATCTTTTTGGAATAAATGAACTATAAGACATAGGTATTTTTTAAATTAATAGCACTTTCATCCATTTCTAAGTAAATGAACATGAGGCTATAATTTTGGTCTTTAGGAGAAACTACTAAATATGGCATTAGTACATGTCCCTCAAAGCCATACATGTAACTCAAACATGTATAAAACGATTGCCACAATGATTACTCTACCACAGCCAACACATAAGTGAGATAGCTACTAGGAACTTAAGCACTACTCTCTTCATACAGCATTTAAATAGCAGTGATTTTGACAATGCTGGAATTACTGCATTTTTGTTCTTTGATGTACTGTACAATGGGAAATGGATCAAAAGTTATTAAACAACTCAGTACAAGATTTCTTTATAAACTCTGATAAATGTACCAAAAAATAGTGTAGGAATATGCACAATGAAGCCTCTTCTTCGCTGTCAGCTTGCAAATACCTTGGTTCCATGTTACAGAATAGAACCAAGACGTACAACTTCTTTCTCCTCCAGAGATATTACGGGTATATAGTAGTACGTTCTCTTCTCTATTGACAACAGGAGGGCTTATAAGATTTCAGATTTTTAATTTATTCATCCACCCACCCACCCATTCATCCATCCATCCATCCATTTAAGACAGGGTCTCACTCTGCAACCCAGGCTGGAGTGCAGTGGCATGATCACAAGTAGCTGGGACTACAGGCGGGCGCCATCATGCCTGGCTAATTTCTGTATTTTTGTAGAGAGGGGGTTTCACCATATTGCCCAGGCTGGTCTTAAACTGCTGGGTTCAAGCAATCTGCCTGCCTCGGCTTCCCAAAGTGCTGGGATTACAGGCATGAGCCACTGTGCCGGGCCAGATTTCAGATTTTTAAAATTTGCCAAGTTTCTGCATAGATTCTATAACTGTATGGCTATAACCAAAAGTATTTTTCCATAAATCAAAGTTACTAGGCTTGGGCATCTAATTTTTAAATTATTTAACTTCTTCTAAAACATTCTCTCTCTTTCACTTTAAAAATTAAACAGTCACAAATTGAACTACATTTTGAAAAAGGAGACAACAGCAAATGTACACCATATGTAAGACATGGAAACCTGGAGATAATAGCACAATTTATTGGACTGCTGATCTTAGAAACTATGTAGACACCAGGAAGCCAAAACATGAAAGGAAATGGCTCCAAGGAAGTCAATGACAGGTTTTTGGTGGGTGACTTAACAACCCAATTGCTAAGGACTTTTTGAGACCTACTATAACTGGTTAGACCTTGATTACAAAATCAGATTATAGACTGTTTTTATATTTCACTACAAAAATTTGGGGACATGTATATCAATCACTGGATGGGGTAGTTGAGGCTTCTAACACTGTCATTAGCTTAATTGTTCTGCTAAAAAGGAAAACTAAATACCCTTCCAGGAGGCCTGGATTTCATTGCTTTTAATTTAGTCAAAATTTAGTTTAAAATGCACAAAGGAAATACTGCCTGAGGAGTCCAGAAAAGCTTTCTAGAAGCAGCCATGTGCTTGAAGACAGACAGGGGCTCCTGTATAAAGACGGAATACAAGGTCCCCTCTGAGGCCCCCGAGCCAGCCACATGGCCATCCACGTGATGACAAACACCCCTCTCCACACCCCCAGCACAATGTTACCTCACTCCACATTTTGGGACCTCAGTTTCCCCATCTGTAAAGCAAGAAGGGGCTGGACTAGTCAAGCTCCTTCTAATTCTAAAATACTATTCTATTTTATGACTTTAGCAGGATACTTCTACCCTGCCTACAAATAAAATACACTAAGGAAAGAGCTCCTTCAATGACATCTTTTTTCTCACCACCTTTGATAGGTCTTAGAAGCACAAATAGATGCTTCTGTGATTGTTTCTCATGGATTCCCGTGTGCTTTGCATGTGCCTAGTGGAGCTACAAATGGCGATGCCACTACACACATACTCCCCAAAGCTTATTGGGGCTACTCTGAAAAGGGATTTGAAAAACACAAGGTTTTTGAACACATTTAAATCATACTATTAAAAGAGTGTACATGAGTTTTCCTACCCTTTAAAAACAAATCAAAAAAAGTCTTATATTCCCACAGTACCTACTTGTAAATGGCTTAAGGTCCTCACACAGATAACAGTTAACTTTAATATGAAGAAATGAATAGTAGATTATAGAGTGTCCTACCAAGCCTCTCTGGGAGCCCTATAAATTTAATTTCTTTATTTTATCTAGGCTGAGATTAAACTTGGAGAATGCAGAATTAACTCAATTTCTGTACATCTAAATAATGTTCTCTCCAATTATGCTGGGTTATTTTTAAGAGTTTCTCCTTCACTCAATAATATGCTTAATGTTATAATTAGGTATCAAAATGGTTAACGACTGATTTTTTTTTTTTTGAGACAGGGTCTTGATCTGTTGCCCAGGCTGGAGTGCAGTGGCATGATCACAACTTACTGCAGCCTCCAACTCCTTGGCTCAAGCGATCCTCCCACCTCTGTCTCCTGAATAGCTGGGACTACAGGCACGCACTACCACGCCTGGCTAATTCTTAAATTGTTTTTAAATTTTTTGTAAACATGGGGTCCCATGGCCAGGTGTGGTGGCTCACGCCTGTAATCCCAGCACTCTGGGAGGACGAGGCAGGCAGATCACAAGGTCAAGAGATCAAGACCATCCTGGCCAACATGGTAAACCCCGTCTCTACTAAAAATGCAAAAATTAGCTGGGTGTGGTGGTGTGCGCCTGTAGTCGCAGCTACTAGGGTGGCTGAGGCAGGAGAATCGTTTGAACCTGGGAAGCAGAGGTTGCAGTGAGCCAAGATCGCACCACTACATTCCAGTCTGGCAATAGAGAAAGACTCCATTTCAAAAAACAAAAAAAAGATGGGGTCTCATTTTGTTGCCAAGGCTGGTCTCAAACTTCTGGCTTCAAGTGATCCTCCCACCTCAGTCTCCCAAACTGCTGGGATCACATGCATAAGCCATGGCAGCTGGTCTAGTTGCTGAATATTTCACCATGCGCTAAGTACTATTCCACTTTACTCAGACTCTCCCCCTCCCCAACAAGCATACACCCGAGGAAACAGAGGCACAAAGAGATGGCAGTCACAAAGCTAGAATCTGCATCCTCTGTTCTAACCCCACAACCCACTTGTATAAACTCTGAATGGCAAACATATCTAGCACCTGACACCATGCTGCGTGATCAAAGACGATTAAGACAAGCACTTGGTTTACAAGCGGTGGAGTCTGCCAAACACATAAAAAATAATTACAACATGATATGTATGCTGTAACACAGACCTTTAAAAATTGCCATGGAAACAGAGGAAGAGAGAGTTTGCCAGGGGAGTTCAGCGAGGCTTCCATTTGATCTGGGTACTGAAAGACGAGCAGGCATTCCTGGGGTGGAGGAAGAATGGAAGGGCATTCCAGGCAAAGAACAAGATTTGCCAAAAGTACGTAAAGGTGAGTGAACTCGGGGAATTCAGTGTGGCGGCAGAGAGAGACGGGGAGGGGACAGCACTGAGAAGATTTGACAGGCTAGCTACCTGGGCCCCTTTCAACAGCAATGCCCATTTGGCTAAGAGTGGCCAGTAAAGCAGGGTCCCCTTTACAGTTACCTCCTGAAGTGATCACATCTGATAGAGCTGGAGTGGGTATGGAGTTCTAAAGACTTTTAAATGCAAATAATTCGGGGGTACAAACAAGACTGTAAGAACAATAGCTGAATTCACCGATTAGCTGAATTTTAGAGCCAGGAGGCCCAGGCTGAGGACCGCCCACAGAAGGAGAGGTCAGCCTGGCGTGGTGGCTCATGCCTATAATCCCAGCACTTTGGGAGGCCGAAGCAGGGGAATTGCTTGAGCCTCAGGAGTTTGAGACCAGCCTGGGCAACAAAGCGAGACCCCTTCTCAAAAAATAAAAAAGGGGAGGGGCAGTAAACAAGTTCTGATGTTGAACTGCCATATACTCTAAAGCCTAGGTGTGTGGCCCTTAAAGAACCATGAACAAAACATTGTGTGTGTGTGCGTGTGTGTGTGTGTGTGTGTGTGTTTTGTTTTCTGGGGAGGGTGCCCATAGGCTTCACCAGACTCTCAAAGGGATCAACGATCCCCCAAAACATTAACAATCACTCCTTTCAAGCAAGCTGGGAGCCAGACCTCCGGGCAACATCTACCACCTGGAGAAACCCCAGGACATAGTAAGCAAAAAAAAAAAAAAAAAAAAAAATTCACAGCAAGCGAAGTGAAAAAGTAAACTCTTTCTCCCTCCCTCGCTCCCCTGACTTTTAGAAACTACGACACTTTAACCTCAGCCTGTTCAACGCCTTTAAGATCAGAGATAGGCATGTTTGCCTAACTTTATTCAGGTCCCATTATGCAAGCCTGCTACCTATTCAGGACTCCAAACGTTCATGATCTGCCGATAAGGTATTCATTCACCCTTCAATTTGTAATCTAATTTTCCTAAGCAAAGCCTCCGTCTAAATAGTGAAAACAGTAGGAAAATGCAGGAAGCTGGATCCACCGGCCAGGTACTTAATTAACTTCTCTAAACTAATAGTTAAAAGAAACCTTAAAAATCCAACCACACTTCAGTGAAACTCACTTTAATTTTCTACCACAAGATTAAAAGGATGACTGGCCTCTGCGGAAAAAAATAATCACCACAGAGTCTGAAGACAAGAAACCTTATTTGCAGATGGGCAATTTGGCCCCCTGGTGGGACGTGAACCTTGAGCCAGCATCTCCAGCATCTGTCAGCATCCTTACATCTTTCAGCACCGGCACTGCCAGATTTCACTGCTGAACTCCGTGCTGCATCTTTAAAGCAGTGCAGTCAAGGGACTGTAAGTCACTTTTCGGGAAGGAGAGAGAGAAGCCTTCAGGCACTCTTCGGGCACGGTGGGAAGCAGAATACAGTGGTAGTTAAGAACAACACCATCGCTACAGTCAGCAGCCGCCTGGTCTCAAAGGCCAGCCTTGATCACATTAGAGCCATGTGACCTCAGGCAAGTTAATTTCCCCCTCTGCTGTTTCTTTACCAATGAAATGGGGCTCAGAACTGTACCTCCTCCTAGGATTGTTAGGAGAACTTAGGAACTTAATGTCTGTAAAAATGTTTAGAACAATATCTGGGACGTAGGAAGTGCCTGACAAATCGTACACTAATTCTTACCAAAATCCTTTAAGAAAAGTAGCTAATGGCCAGGTAAGGTGGCTCATGCCTATAATCCTAGCACTCTGGGAGGCCGAGGTGGGCAGATTGCCTGAGGTCAGGAGTTCAAGACCCACCTGGCCAACATAGAAAAACCCTGTCTCTACTAAAAATACAAAATTAGTGGGGCATGGTGGCACATGCCTTAATCCCAGCTACTCGGGAGGCTGAGGCAGGAGAATCGCTTGAACCAGGGAAGCAGAGGTTGCTGTGAGTCAAGATTAGGCCGTTGCACCCCAGCCTGTGCAACAAGAGTGAAACTCCATCTCAAAAAAAAAAGAAATTAAAATTACTCTATATATCGAATATACACATATAAATACTTAAATCATGGATGCAGAGAAGACTCATGCTATATATACATTTCAATATATTAAGGAACCTAGCCTTAGCTTTTGAAGGAAGATAGGAATTTCCATAAAGGTAGTAATAATGGAATAAATGCCTATAATCTCAGCACTCTGACTGAGGGGCCAAGGCGGGAGGATCACTTTAGTCTAGGAGTTTGAGACTAGGCTGGGCAACATAGTGAGACTTTGTCTCCACAAAAACTACGGAAAATTAGTTGGGCGTGGTGATGCATGCCTGTAGACCCAGCAACTTAGGAGGCTGAGGTGGGAGGACTGCTTGAGGCTGAGGCTGCAGTGAGCTGAAATCGTACCACTTCACTCCAGCCTGGGTGGATAACAGAGTGAAACTCTGTCTCTAATTAAATAAATAAATGGAATAAAAAGTTAATATTTAATAATGGGCTAATGCTAATTTGTGTGTGTGTGTGTGTGTGTGAGTACACCCAAGAAAATAAAATGCAAGAGTGTCAAAAAACTTGGAAATACAACAGCCATGCTTCAAAGGACTAGAGCACAAAAATGTAATCGTCACCGAGTACTGCTTTTAGCATGCTTTAAAGGTTACTGTCTAATAATAAGGGCCTTCTAGATCAAATTCTGCACCAGACACTGTGTAACATTTTACATATCTCCTTTAATCCTTGCGACTCTACGAAGTAGGCATTATTATCCTCATTCTCTTCTTACAAACAGATGAAAAAACTAAGGTCTAGAGAGATTAAAGGTCACCCAGCCAGCCAAATGGAACAGAGTATGAACCTAGTTATGAATCCAATATAACCATGCACCCTTAGTAACTGATTTATGATCAAATATCCAATGTCACAAAAGTTGGGCTTATTGACCGACTGCTCTATAACCTGCTCTCATTTCACGTCTCAATGCTATCCCCTTTCAAATAATAATAATAATGATAGCAACTTTCCACCTATTGAGCACCTATTTACATTCTGTTGAGGCATGATCTCTAAGTATCGCCACCATCCATATGCAACTCTATGTTGTGGATTTTGTTATTACCAATTTACTCAAGAACTAGCTTCAAAGAAAGTAAGTAACTTGCCCAAGATAGCACAGCTAATAAGTGTCAGAGTCAGGTTAGGAGACAAGGATGTCAAACCTAACACTGGCTGACCCAAAACTCATGTGCTACGAAGACATCAAAGCCCATCCAAGGCCCAGCATGGTGGCTCATGCCTGTTCCCAGCACTTCGGAAGACTGAGGTGGGCAGATTGCTTGAGGTCAGGAGTTAAGAGACCAGCCTGGCCAACATGGTGAAACCCCGTCTCTACAAAACATACAAAAATGAGCCAGGCGTGGTGGTGCACGCCTGAGGTCGCAGCTACTTAGAAGGCTGAGGCAAGAGAATGGCCTGAACCGGGGAGGCAGAGGTTGCAGTGAGCCCAGATTGCGCCACAGCACTCCACAGCAAGACTCCGTTTCAAAAAAAAAAAAAAAGCCCATCCAAATTTTCATAATACAAACCCAGTTTAAACCCCTGCACCATCCTGCCTTTCTTCCTGAGAGAGATCTTCTCTCCTGGCAAGGGACCCACGTGACTCCTTGTCTCTGAAAAACTAAACTAAGATTTACTATTTCCAGGAGGTTCTCCCTTCCCCACCTCCAGCCCTCAACTTCCTCCCCACCAATTCACCCTGCAGACTGTTTGGTCCTGAGACATAAGCAGAAATAAAGAACTAAAAGAGAGAGGAAAGAAGAAATGGATGGGAAGTGGCCGTTACTCCTACAATAGATGGCCCCTGAGCCCCTGGAAGCCCCGCCCATACTGGAGAACAAGCACAAGCCTAACTCAGGCTTTGCCAGGCATTCCCCTCTGCAGCCCAGCCCTCACTGCCCCCCCTGAGGTAGCCAGGCAACTAGGCCCCGCATACACAAAGGGGAAAGAGGTGCCAAGCCCTGCCAGACAGGTATTCAAGCGAAAGCAGAACTGGTGACCTATAAATATCCACAAGGTGCCGGAACACATGAACAAAGAGATAAGGGACAAATATTACAGATGTTTGAGAGTCTGGATCTCCAGTCAGAGTAAGAATAAAAAGAGCCCTGGTGCAACACTGGTAGACAGAGAACTGGTAGGCGAAGCTGGGAAACCAGATAACGAAGCCCATGGTGATTCAGAACCCACAGTAAACAGGCTGGAAGTGACGCTGAGCAGCTCTCCTGCCTAAGGCATGGACTTTGCAAGGTACATTTCAACTGCTCGGAGACCTGAAGTCAGGTCCTGGTTGTGAACCCCACTAGGGATAGCTGCAATGAACATGATGGCTACAAATGAACCTCTATCAGAAAGGGACTTCCTGCGATCACAGAATTCCCTGCTTCACCCATTTCCCCAGCACATGTAGTAGATAAAAAGAAGTATTTACTGAAAATGCAACTCTGTCTCAGTAAAACACATCCATCCAATACCATGAATTATAAACTTGGGATATTTTTTTTAAAGGTACATTTGTTATGTATCTTTCCTATGATTTTCTTGGGTGTGTTTATTTACATAAGAAAAAGATTAAAACAATGAGCCCAAATAGAAAGTTTTCTAAACTCCACCCTCAGATATCTATTTAAATTTGTTCAGAAACATACATTTGGGTTTCCCTTGCACATTAAGTTCCTACAAAGGAGGTGCTATGGAATACTCTCATGCCTAAATGAGGTGCAGGTTTCCATATAAAATAATAGCAGGCCAGGTGAGGTGGCTCACGCCTATAATCTCAGTACCCTGGGAAGCTGAGGCAGGAGGACTGCTTAAGCCCAGAAGTTCGAGATGAGCCTGGGTAACATAGCAAGACCTCTATTATTAAGAAAATTTAGTAGTATTATTATTTAAGAAAATTTCAGCCAGGCGCAGTGGCTCAAGCCTGTAACCCCAGCACTTTGAAAGGCTGAGGTGGGTGGATCACCTGAGGTCAGGAGTTCAAGACCAGCCTGGCCAACATGGTGAAACCCCGTCTAAACAAAAAATACAAAAATTAGCCAGATGTGGTGGAGGGTGCCTGTAATCCCAGTTACTCAGGAGGCCGAGACAGGAGAATCACTTGAATCCAGGAGGTGGAAGCCGAGATCGCACCACTGCACTACAGCCTGGGTGACAGAGCAAGACTTGTCTCAAAAACAAAAAAAAAAATTTAAAAAGTAAGTAAAAGAAAAACAGTAGATAATCCTACCCATCCCAGCCCCCTGCTGCTTTTAAGAACTTTTCCTCAATTACCTACCTGGTTATTACTTTATTCTTATCTCTATCACAGCAATCAGCCTTTTTTTTTTTTTTTTTTCTCTTTTTTTTTGAGATGGAGTCTCGCCATGTCACCCAGGCTAGAGAGTGCAGTGTTGCAATCTGGACTCACTGCAACCTCCACCTCCCGGGTTCAAGCGATTCTCCTGCATCAGCCTCCTGAGTAGCTGGGACTACAGGCACGTGCCACCACACCCAGCTAATTTTTGTATTTTTAGTAGAGATGGGATTTCACCATGTTGGCGAGGATGGTCTCGATCTCTTGACCTCGTGATCTGCCTGCCTCGGCCTCCCAAAGTGCTGGGATTACAGGCATGAGCCACCGCACCCAGCCAGTCATCAGCTTTTTTAATCTTGTGTGTAATACTTTCCACCTAACCCATAAAGCAGGTGAGGGTATGACATTATCCTTGGCACATAGTAGGTACCTAGAAAATTTGTAAAAAATAATTTGTGATTTTTGCCTTTCAAATGTAGGAATACGAAATATGATCTATGAAAATGATGTTTGCACTTAAGGAATTTTTAATAAGAAACACAAACATAACAAAAACACTATAGAGGATTCATGAAAACATCACCAGAAAGTAGTCAAATAATTCCTACACGTTCTTTAAGAAATTTACTTGAAAATGATTGCTGCACAATTGCCTGTCCAGAACTAAAGTTAAATTATCCTGGTGGCTGCTGTCTGGTGATAATTTTCTTAGTGCCAGGAAGCTGGTGAGAATGTGATTAAACATGTTTCCCCCTTAGCCCCACCCTAGATGCTATCAGGTTTGCTAACCAGAAGGTTCTGCAGCTGACCAGCTCATACGCGCACACACACACACACTTCCCTAAGAAAACAAATTTTCACAAGAGTAATTACATACAAATTCTAAATCTCTAACCTGTACTTTTAAACTCATCTTCACAATTGAGCACAAATAAATTTAAAGCATGGGATGAAAATAAATCAAAATTAGCCATTTTCATGACTTCAAATAGGTATTTTAAACTTTTAACTGATAATGTCACTAAAATACTAACTAGCCTGTCAATTGATTGCAAGTTTCTAAACCATTCCTAACTACTGTTCCTAGACAGACCCTGGACTCTCTTCATCTTCTGCCCTGATGACCCTTCAACTCTGAACTACTTTGCTACAATAGAGCAAGTATTTACAGGGAAAACTCTACAACAGGAAACACAAAGGCTTGACAGATTTGCATCAGCATTTTCCTTGTCACTCTATTCAAGTTCGCTAAATGTCCAATAGGTTGATTCCCTGCATAAGTAATTTTCCCAAAAGATATCTTTCTAATTGGGCAATCAAGAAGCCTCCCGATGACGTCTACAACATTGCTGAAAGTCAGAATCACATGCAATCAGTCCAGCCACTGAGAAACACAACTGACCTGCATGAAAAATGTCCACCTAGCTCTGTGACCTTAAACTAGTAACTTCACCTCTGTGGACTTCAGTTTCATCTGGTGATTTGTCTCTTTTAACTACAATATTTCAAAATGGGTTTTGATATCCGGTGTGGAAAGTCCCCCCAAGAGTTCTTTTCCAAATGTTCTTGGTTTTACGTACGTTTATAAGTCCAGCTGACTTACAGATTAGCTTGTCAAATTCTGTTTAAAGTACTTGGGAATTTTTATCAGAATTTCATTTACTGTTTAAATTTATTTGGAGAAAACAGACAACTTTACAATATCCATCCACAGAAATACAATCTATTATCTCCATTTACTTGGTATTTTCTTTTTTTTTCTTTCTTTCTTTTTTTTTTTTTTTGAAGCAGGGTCTTGCTTTATCGCCCAGGCTGAAGTGCAGTGGTGTCATCACGGCCCACTGCAGCCTCAACCTCCGATGCTCAAGTGATCCTCCCACCTCAGTCTCCAGAGGAACTGGGACTATGGGCACATGTCACCATGTCCAGTTAATTCTGTGGGTTTCTTTTGTTGAGACAAGGTCTCGCCATGTTGCCCAGGCTGGTCTCGAGCTTCTGGGCTCAAGCAATCCATGCATGTCGTCCTCTCAAAAGTGCTGGGATTACAGGCGTGAGCCACTGCATCAGACCTATTCAGGTCTCTTTTGTCCTTCAGAATGCAGTATTCTTCAAGTTGTTCTTGCAAATTTGTTTTTCATTGCTGTCAAGAATGGTATCTGTTTTTTATTATGTGTTCTAATTGATTAGTACAGGGTGAGAATCCCTTATGTGAAATGGCTGGGACCAGAAGTGTTTCAGATTTTGGAATATTTGCATATTTTAAAAATAATGAGGCCGGGCGCGGTGGCTCAAGCCTGCAATCCCAGCACTTTGGGAGGCCGAGACGGGCGGATCACGAGGTCAGGAGATCGAGACCATCCTGGCTGACATGGTGAAACCCCATCTCTACTGAAAAATACAAAAAAACTAGCCGGGCGTGGTGGCAGGCGCCTGTAGTCCCAGCTACTCGGGAGGCTGAGCCAGGGGAATGGCGTGAACCCGGGAGGCGGAGCTTGCAGTGAGCCGAGATCGCGCCACTGCACTCCAGCCTGGGTGACAGAGCGAGACTCCGTCTCAAAAAATAAAAAATAAAAATAAATAAATAAATAAATAAAAATAAAAATAAAAATAATGAGATATGTTGGGGATGGGAACCAAGTCAAAACACAAAATTCATTTGTTTCATATACACTTTATAAACATAGCCTGAAGGTAGTTTTATAAAACATTTTAAATAATTGTGTGCATGAAAACCAAGTTTTGACTGAAATCTGTCACATGAAGTCAAGTGTGGAATCTCTCACTTGTGGTACGTCAGTGCTCAGTGCTCAAAAAGCTTCCGATTGTGGGGCATTTTGAGATTAGAAATGCTCTTAACTTGTACTACTTTCCTATGCTCTCTCACACACACACACACACACACACACACACACACACACACACACGCGTACTTTCTTTTTTTTTTTGAGATGCAGTCTCACTCTGTCGCCCAGGCTGGAATGCAATGGCACTATCTTGGCTCACTGCCACCTCTGCCTCCCAGTTTCAAGTTATTCTCCTGCCTCAGCCTCCTGAGCAGCTGGAACTACAGGCGCACGCCACCACGTCTGGCTAATTTTTGTATTTTTAGTAGAGATGGGGTTTTGCCATGCTGGCCAGGCTGGTCTTGAACTCCCGACCTCAGGTAATCCACCCGCCACAGCCTCCCAAAGTGCCAGAATTATAGACATGAGCCACCGCGCCCAGCCATATTTTTAAAAACAAAATTAAAACCCTGTGATTTTTGTGTTTATCCTGTCTGGCCATCTTACTGAAGTTTATTAGTTCTGGTTTTTTTGTTTTTTGTTTTTTTTTCCCAACTGATAATCTTGGATTTTTCTAAGCAATTGATGACATTTTGCAAATGATAACAGGGGCCTATCTTTAAAAGGACAAGCAAAAAGACTAGGGAAAATATTTCTAAAATATATTAAAGACAAAAACAATTAATGTTGACAACATACAAAGAGTGCCAAGACTGGGAGCGGTGGCTCACACCTGTAATCTCAGCATTTTGGGAGGACGAGGTGGGTGGATCACTCGAGGTCAGGAGTTTGAGACCAGCCAGGCAGGCCAACATGGTAAAACCCAGTCTCCACTAAAAATACAAAAATTAGACAGGTGTGGTGGCACACACCTGTAGCCCCAGCTACTCAGGAGGCTGAGGCAAGAGAATCACTTGAACCCAGGAGACAGAGGTTGCAGTGAGACAAGATCACGCACTGCACTCCAGCCTGGGAGACAGTGAGACTCTATCTCAAAAAAAAAAACAAGAAAAGAAATAATAATAATAATAGTAATAAAGAGTACCTACAAAATCAAAAATGCAATCTAAAAGAAAAATAGACAAAAGATAAATAACCATAGTGTGGAAAAACTAAAAATAGCCAGTGAAAACTTGAAAATGGTACACTTCTTAATAAGAAAAATACAAAATACAACAATGAAATGCCCTCTTATAGCCAATGATTAGAGTAAGAAGGACGATGTCTAAGCCAGGCAAGGCGGTGTGCACCTGCATCCCAGCTAATGGGGAGGCTGAGGAGGGAGGACTCCTTGAGCCCAGGGGTTTGAAGCTAGCCTGAGCAACATAGCAAGATCCCATCTCTTAAAAAAAGAAAAAGAAACAGAAACAATCTCAAATGTTAGAAAGGGTACTGAAAAATGGACAAGCTAGATGGGACTATAAATTGATGTCATTGTAGAGAGCAATTCAGCATTATCTACTTAAAAATTAAATGCAGGCCAGGCGCGGTGGCTCAAGCCTGTAATCCCAGCACTTTGGGAGGCTGAGACGGGCGGATCACAAGGTCATGAGATCGAGACCATCCTGGCTAACACGGTGAAACCCCGTCTCTACTAAAAAATACAAAAAACTAGCCGGGCGAGGTGGCGGGCGCCTGTAGTCCCAACTACTCGGGAGGCTGAGGGAGGAGAGTGGCGTAGACCCGGGAGGCGGAGCTTGCAGTGAGCTGAGATCCGGCCACTGCACTCCAGCCTGGGTGACAGAGCGAGACTCCGTCTCAAAAAAAAAAAAAAAAAAATTAAATGAACATCACTTTCATCCAGAAATTCCATTTCCAGGAATCTCAATATTAAACAAGTTATAGAATTAAAGAGTAAGTTATATTATAAAATGACGTATGGTTAAAAAAGATCTTTAAATAGCACTTAAGTTGTTCCAGTATATATGTAATTATTCTACATATATGTGTTACATATGGTAACACATATAAACATAAACTATACCAAGGTACCTATCGTGTTTCACGAAGAACACAATAGGCAAAACAAAATTCACGTTTTTAATTACGAAAGTACACATAGTTGAATTCTAAAAAGTTAAAATGTTACAGCAGGAAATGGTTAATGTATTTGGGAATATCCACACATTGAAACACTATGTGGCTACTAAAAAAAGAATATGTTACAGCTGTACATACTAACATGGAAGATCTAAACTTTAATGTCAAGTTAAAATTTAAGAGGGAGCAAAAAAGATAAAAGACACATTTACAGACATGTTAGGTACATAAAAAGATGCATATTAAACCGTTAACTGTGGTCACACTTCTGGACAGCAAATGGGGATGGGGTTAGGAAATTGAGGTGCAATACACTGCATTGTTTACCAGATGTACTTCCATACTTTTACATGTTTAAAAGTCACAATTACTTAAAACTTCATAGTTTTAAAAAAAAAAAAAAAAATGAGATGATACAATGACATTCTTTTTTTTTTCTTTGCAACTTTCTAGAAGTTTCTGAAAAACAGGTTTTCTGAGACGTCTCCACGTTGATTTCAACCACTGATAATCAGTTATCTGGGACTAAGTAGTGAAGGTTCACTGTGTATCAGTACCATGAAGGCACTAAGAAAAAACAGAGGGCATCAGACAATTCCAAACGTTTCTGGTAAAAGCTTAAATACCCAGTAATCGTGATATATTCGGTTTTCTTTCTACAGAAGTAAAATATTTGAACACTGTAACAAACTTACCAGTGTTCACAAACACAATCAGAAGATTTTATTGTATTCTTAAACTAGCTTTAAAAAAAAAGGTCTATCTGTCGCTTGAAAGAACAAACTCCCCCACCAAAAAACAAAACAAGGCCAGGAGCAGTGGTTCACACCTGTAATCCCAGTACTTTGGAAGGCCAAGGCAGGCAGGATCACTTGAGTTCAGGAGTTCAAGACCAGCCTGGCCAACATGGCAAAACCCCATCTCTACTAAAAATACACGAATTAGCTGAGCGTAGTGCATGCC
The DNA here is from genome assembly GCF_024542745.1 of Macaca thibetana thibetana. Taxonomy (NCBI): domain Eukaryota; kingdom Metazoa; phylum Chordata; class Mammalia; order Primates; family Cercopithecidae; genus Macaca; species Macaca thibetana. The sequence goes on from NC_065585.1 coordinate 113,096,836, forward strand.
TGTAATCCCAGCTATTGAGGCTGAGGCAAGAGACTTGCTTGAACCCAAGAGGCAGAGCTTGCAGTTGAGTCAAGATTGTACCACTGTACTCCAGCCTAGGCAACTGAGGGAGACTGTCTCAAAAACAGAAAAAAGGGCAGGGTGCAGTGGCTCACTCCTGTAATCCCAGCACTTTGGGAGGCCGAGGCAGGCGGATCACAAGGTCAGGAGATCGAGACTATCCTGGCTATCTTGGTGAAAACCTGCCTCTGCTAAAAATACAAAAAATTAGCTGGACGTGGTGGCACACACCTGTAATCCCAGCTACTCGGGAGGCTGAGGCGGGAGAACGGTGTGAACCCAGGAGGCGGAGCTTGCAGTGGGCCAAGACTGCACCACTGCACTCCAGCCTGGGCGACAGAGCAAGACTCCATCTCAAAAATAAAAATTAGCCAGGCATGGTGGTGGGCGCTTGTAATCCCAGCTACTAGGGAGGCTGAGACATAATAATGGTTTAAATCCAGGAGGCAGAGGTTGCAGCGGGCAGAGATCACACCACTGCTCTCCAGCCTGGGCAACAGGAGACTCTGTCTCAAGCAAAACAAAACAAACAACAACAAAACAATGAAAATCAACAAGAGGGTAGGATAAGGGGCCAAAGAGTCTGTTAGACTGGAAAGCAACACTGTATTTTCGATGGATTAACATTTACACAAACATTAACTCCACTAATGGACAGTCTTTTCTACTCTTTATCATTTTGTTTAGTTTATCTGGCAAGGGGGATGCAAAACAAACCCAAGAAGAAACAGGGAACATGGCTAGGATATACACAATTCTCCCAACTCATAAACCACTAGGGTATTGGGAAACAACACTCGACATCCTGGCTTTCAGGGATTTCCCAATTCTGAAAATCCCACATTGCAATGGGACATACCACTTGGAATGTTACAAAAGGGATTCATTGTGTTACGTTAAAACTTAGTTCCCCATACACAGTAATTTTAAGTGTAAGGCTAACACAAAAACAAATTGACCAACTTCAGAAGCATTTCTCTTAGATGAAGACATCAGGATGTCTTTTCTTCTATGCAACATGCTCCTGGAATAACTCTTTCAAGGAGGCATCCTTTTCAAAGACCAGAGGACAAGCTGCCAAACGTCACACAAGGCAGAGTGTGTACACACACCGCCTTCTAACACACCAAGCGGTCTTATTCCAGGTTTTCCCAAAGCCAGTCAAAACAGCCTTTCCAGCCAAGCCTATACTCCCAGGTGTGTCTTGGTGTCTCCCCATCCAAGACTGAATTTCCTGAAGCACCCTCCCAGAACCTGATATCTGACAATTGATTATCCATAAAAATGCTTAGTGGATAGATGAAAGAGATGATGCATTATCAGAAGTGAAAGAAGCTCTATGTGACTAAAGTATAGGGTCTACTGGAGAAAGTTGCAGATGAGACTATCTGGCAAGGGGACACAGTTAAAGGTTTTAAGCAGAATGGCAGGGTATATTTCCATTCTGTGAAAGGTTAGCTGGCTCTCCTGAAGACAGCAAGGACTGAAAGGCAGACAAGCTTGGAGACAGGAAAGTGGCTTAAGGCTGTGCAAAAGCTTTGCTGGTTGCCTGAAATAGGACAGCAGCAGCGTAGAGGTAAGTCAACAGATTTGAGAGATACTTGGAAAGTAGAATTGTTGAATCTCGTGATGGATTAGTCAGGGAGGGGAGGGGAAGGGCTGGGCACCTAGGTGAAGGCTGTGACTCCTAGAGAGGAGGAACACAGGGGTGCAGGTCAGATAGTGGGGATAATGGGATCATTTACCAGACACATTAGCATCCAACTAGAAGTGGTGTAGACACTGGGATATTTGCATCTGGATTTCAGGACAGAAGTCTGGGACAAAGGACACCATCCATGGGAATGCAGGACAATGAGAAATGAAGAGGCAGGATGGAGTGCCAAGGAACACTACCATTTACAAACCAAATCCAGGGGGAAAGGGGAAGATGGGAATGTAGGGGTGGGGTCAGGGAGGAAGAGGAAAGTCAACCAAGTGTGGTGTCATGGAAGCCAAGGGAAGGGAACATCAAGGATGGAAAAATCCAAGATGTCAGTCCTGGGATAAATCGTGAATTTTGTTTCCTTCCTCATACTTTATTTTCCCAGGATCCTCAATAACATGCATTTTATTATTAATCAGAAAAAAAAAATCTGTTTAAGAAAATTATAAAAATCTGTTATAATACCCTCATAAATTAAAGAGCCACAGATAGTGTACTATCCACAGAACATGTGTTTTGAATTTGTTTTCTGGGTCTGGTGATGGAATAGTACAGATCTTTCTATCTGCTCCAGCCTCATGACCAATGATACACATTGCCCAGCCTCCTGGCCAAGGTCTGGGATCCCAGCAGAACAGAGCTGGCTAACCCATACACAGATGGCCCAGTGACCTTGGGTTCATTAGCATACTGTTCTAATCAAGTGAGCTAACCAGCAACAGACCTGGCCTACTTTGTCCCACTTCCCACCACTAGTGAGGCCAAAGTTCCTCAACTCTGCGCCATTTCCTATAAACAAGAGATTGCCTATAAACATCCACAGATACAGGAGGTCCAAGGCTCACCAAAAATATTTGTTCATTGTTTCTAAATAGGATTTATGTTTACTTACAAGCTATCTGCCCTGGCGAACAGAAGTGTATCATTAATAAAAATGATAGTAGCCACTGAGCCAGCATAGATAGCAATCAATGACCCAATGCCTGTTGTTCTGATGACATTAAAAGGGGAGGAGGGAGTGGGGGAGGGGACACAACAAAAATAAATATTTCTAAGGTCAACAAAGATTTAAGAAAAAAACATTCTGGCCAGGCGCAGTGGCTCACACCTGTAATCCCAGCACTTTGGGAGGCCGAGGTGGGTGGATCACGAGGTCAAGAGATCAACACAAGCCTGGCCAACATGGTAAAACCCCATCTCTACTAAAAATACAAAATTAGCCGGGCATGGTGGCACATGCCTTTAGTCCCAGCTACTCAGGAGGATGAGGCAGGAGAATCGCTTGAACCCGGGGAGGCGGAGGTTGCACGGAGCCGAGATCACACCACTGTATTCCAGCCTGGGCGACAGAGTGAGACTCTGTCTTAAAAAAAAAAAGAAAAAAGAAATAACATTCTAACATTCTAACCTTGCACCACTTTCTTGATGCTCCCCACTGCACCAAATAATTGGTATTTATCTTACAGGATTCACCTGTGATAACACTCTTCTTGGAGTTGGCTGAGAGTAGCTATCATTCTCTCTACTTAAAAAATTTGAAAAGTATAGGGGTTATTTTACTTGACCTCAAGGGATCCAGAAGGAGATGCCAACTCTCCTTCCAGAGAGAGAAATAGGGATCAATTAGAACAATGCCGGCCAGGCATGGTGGCTCATGCATGTAATCCCAGCACTTTGGGAGGCCAAGGTGGGAGGATCACCTGAGGCCAGGAGTTCGAGACCAGCCTGGCGAAAACCTATCTCTATTAAAAAATACAAAAATACAAAAATTAGCTGGGCATAGTGGTGCATGCCTGTAATCCCAGCTACTCAGGAGGCTGAGGCAGGAGAATCACTTGAACCCGAGTGGCAGAGGCTGCAGTGAGCCAAGATGGTGGCATTACACTCCAGCCTGGGCAACAGAGCGACGCTCTGCCTCAAATTAAAAAAAAATAAAAAGAACAATGTCAATTAGAAAAAACTGGAATGTGTTCCAGACACAACCTTGGACTTCACTGGCCCCATCTTTTTATGTGAAGGTGTTGAACAAATACAGTTCTTGGGTGACTTTCCAGCTCAAAAGGCCTATGATAGCCTGAATCGATGTCATTATACTGACAAGGAGGGAGAAATCTTTGAAAGTAGCTTTTGAGTATGTAAATGTCCATGTTTACATACTATTGTTGGAAATGTCTATTTCATGAGAAGTTAACAAACCTTTATAGATCTCTCTATTGAATATTTGTGCATTTTAATTCATTGGTTTAAAAAAAATGAAGTACTATTGGAATGTTGTATCTACTATTTTTCTCTCCTCCTCAATACAACACTCAAAAGAGGAACTAACTTCAAATAATTCTTGGGATAAGTAGCCTATCTTTCCAGGAAAAGAAAATGTAAGAACTTAACTTGGACTAGAGTATCTCTGTTCAAATGGATTTTACTATAATTGGTTTTGAGAGGGCAAGAACCATGGAGATGGGGTGCTAAAAATAGATGTAGTAAAGTTGGGGGGAAAGTACGTGCAAGACTGACACTAATAATTACAAAAAAAAGTAGTGTCATTCCTATTAAAATAAGAAATCTGAGCCCATTCCGGGAACAGTCATGGACTGCCACAGTCATCTGGGCTCAGGGCTGGCCCCGTTCCCCACAGAGGTCCCTCAGCCTCAGTGGACAGCCTTATAAGGCAACTGAGCTCAGAGAAAAGATAAGAACACCAAGCACTTAACATTTCCAGAGGCCTCTGCAAATATTAACTCATTGATTCTCACAGTGTTCTGCGAAAGTCCTGCTACTATCAGTTCCAAAAGACACTGGGGAAGAAAGATGCCTAATTACCACTAATTATAGCAAGATGTGTAAGGAGCTGGCAGCCCTTCCTAGTAGGCACCATGTTCACCACCAGATAAGCCTCAACTCTGTCAGTAACTGAACAAACAAACACTTGCCTACTAGGGGACAGAAAGGAGGAAAAACATTTCCTTTTGTTTGAGACAGGGTCTTGTTGTCACCCAGGCTGGAGTGCAGCGGTGTGATCATGGTTCACTGCAGCCTCTGCCTCCCAGGCTCAAGTGATCCTCTCACCTCAGCCTCCCAAATAGCTGAGACTACAGGCGCATGCCACCACGCTCAGCTAATTTGTAAATTTTTTGTAGAGATGGGTTTTCGAGATGTTGCCCATGCTGGTCTCGAACTCCTGAGCTCAAGTGATCCACCCACCTCCACCTCCCAATGTGCTGGGATTACAGGCGTGAGCCACCATGGCCAGCCAGGAGGAAAATTTCTCAATTTTGACAGTAAGTAAGGAACATACACCACCCTCCCTCCTCTATCTTCCACAGAATCTCCAGAAGATTCCAACCCTTAGAATAAGACTCCTACTTAACAGCCTCCAGGAGGAGCAAAGCACAGGCCAGGGTCTAGAGTCAAGACACATACAGAAGGAAGTGAGATGTGCTTTTCCCAAGTTTGTTTCTATTCACCAAGACGACACTTTCACCTTCATGAATAAACTCGACAACTGTGATTACAGTGCCAGTATGAAATAAGACAGAGATCTTTACAGTCTGGAGAGGACTGAGTGGCTTCATTAAAAATTATTAAGAAAATTTCATGGCCAGGCGCAGTGGCTCACACCTGTAATCCCAGCGTCTTGAAAGGCCAAGGCAGGACGATCACTTGAGCCCAGGAGTTAAAGACCAGCCTCGGCAAAGTAGCAAGACCCCATCTCTTGAAAATAAATTTTCTTTAAAATAGCCTGGCATGGCTGTGTGCACGTGCAGTCCTGGCTTTCCAGGAGGCTGGGGTAGGAAGATGTCTCGGGCTTGGGAGTTAGAGGCTGCAGTGAGCTATGATCGCATCACTGCATTCCAGCCTGGCTGACACAGTAAGATCTTGCCTCTAAAAAAAACAAAACAAACAAACAACCAAAAAAAAAAAAAAAACAGGAAAAAAGATAAAGAAAATTTCAATGTCAGTTATCAAATAATGTTTACTGACCATCTATACCATATGACATTTGGTGGTCAGGTGCTAGAAATATAAAAGATTAGCAGTTAATTTTATTTTTACACACACACACATATATATATTTTAAAGTCACCCAGAAATATAAAAGAGTAGCAGTTGGCCAGGCACGGTGGCTCATGCCTGTAATCCCAGCACTTTGGGAGGCCAAGGGGGGCAGATCACGAGGTCAGCAGATCAAGACCATCCTGGCTAACATGGTAAAACCCCATCTCTAAAAATACAAAAAATTAGCTGGGCTTGGTGGCATGTGCCTGTAGTCCCAGCTACTTGGAAGGCTGAGGCAGGAGAATTGTTTGAACCCAGGAGGCGGAGGTTGCAGGGAGCCGAGATTGTACCACTACACTCCAGCCTGGGCAACAGAGCGAGACTCCATCTCAAAAAAATAAATAAATAAAAGAGTAGCAGTTAAATGTGTGTGTATATGTGTGTGTGTGTGTGTGTGTGTGTGTTTTAAGTCCCCAAGAATGTAAGCTTTGCCAAAATGTTTAAGTCCCCATGGAGGCAGGGCTCTTAGCTTTGTTCACTAATTTATTCCAACTGCCAACTAGTGTCAGGCACACAGCAGGTATTCAATATATACTTGTTGGATGAACCGTCTTTTAAAAAACTGAGCTCAACATCCAAATGAATACATGTAGACACATAAAAGAATGTAAGTAAGGCTGGGTGCAGTGGCTCATGCCTGTAATCCCAGCACTTTGGGAGGCCAAGGCAGGCAGATCACAAGGTCAGGAGATCGAGACCATCCTGGCCAACATGGTGAAACCCCGTCTCTACTAAAACTACAAAAATTAGCTGGGCGTGGTGGTGTCTGCCTATAATCCCAGCTACTCAGAAGTCTGAGGCAGGGGAATCGCTTGAGCCAGGGAGTTGGAGGTTGCAGTGCGCCAACATCGTGCCACTGCACTCCAGCCTGGCAACAGAGTGAGACTCCATCTCAAAAATAAAATAAAATAAAAAATAAAGAATGGATTAGGATGCATATTCACTGTGCTAAGTCAGTAACTGACTCAGCAGTCCTACTGGGGGAAAGCCCAAAAGATAAGCTTGGACAGAAAAAAGTTGAAGTAACTGGAGAAGATTAAAGAAAACACTCTAGGCCAGGCATGATGGCTCACACCTGTAATCCCAGCACTTCGGGAGGCCGAGACAGGCAGATCACCTGAGGTTGGGAGTTCGAGGCCTGCCTGACCAACATGGAGAAATCCCTTCTCTACTAAAAATACAAAATTAGCCGGGCATGGTGGCTCACACCTGTAATCCCAGCTACGTGGGAGGCTGAGGCAGGAGCACCGCTTGAAGCCAGGAGGCAGAGGCTGCAGTGAGCTGAGATCACACCATTGCACTGTAGCCTGGGCAACAAGAGCAAAACTCCATCTCAAAAAAAATAAATAAAATAAAATAAACACTCTAGGCACTAGACATTGAGGGACCCGGAGGTGGAATGCTTTGTAAGAACAGACTGACATCTAGAAAGTGTCAACAACCCAAATATATGTGAACAGATGAATGGACAAACAATGTGGTGGCACATCCACACACCGGCGATATCACTCAAATAATGGGAAAGGTACTAACTCATGCTATAAGATGGATGAGCCTTGAAAACATGATGCTAAGTGAAAAAAGCCAAAAGACCAATCTTGTATTATTCCATTTGCATGAAATGTCCGAAACAGGCAAATCCACAGAGGAAAAAAGGCAGATTCGCAGTTGCTCTGGGTTAGGGAGAGGAGGAAAGGCTGACTGATTGGTTAATGGATTTGCGATTTTTTTCAGGGGTTAACAAAATGTTCTAAAATTAGATAGTGGTGATGGTTCCACAGCTCTGAATATTCTAAGAACTATTCAATTATACACTTTTTAATTTGAATTTTAAGAGATGAGAGATTTCTCAAAATTGGATCTTACTATCACCAAAACATGGTGGTGTGCAACTATACAGCACTCTACTGTCTTCAGAACACTTTCACATACATCAAATCTTTGATCAAGGAGCCTCCAAATGTTTTTCGGTGCAACTGATTTATGGAGTAGAGCCTTTGATTTTTGTTTGTTTTTGTTTTTGAGACAGAGTCTTGTTCTGTTGCCCAGGCTGGAGTATAGTGGTACGACCTTGGCTCACTGCAACCCTCTCCTCCCAGGTTCAAGTGATTCTCCTGCCTCACCGTTCCAAGTAGCTGGGATTACAGGCGCCTGCCATCATACTAGGCTAATTTTTGTATTTTTAGTAGAGACAGGGTTTCGCCATGTTCGCCAGGCTGGTCTCAAACTCCTGGCCTCAGGTTATCCGCCTGCCTCAGCCTCCCAAAGTGCCGAATTGTTGGCATAAGCCACCGTGCCTAGCTAGAGTAGCGCCCTTGGAAAAGGAATCTGCCATTCGTGTTAGATGGACTAAGGGTGGGCAGAGTCCATTGAGGTTCTGGGGGTCTAACTTAAGGGTCTAGACAGGTAGGATGGAAGAAGTAGAAAAGACTAGATTTTGGCAAGAGGAAGCCCAAGGCCATTTAGATTTTCTTAAACTAGGGATCCTGTAACTGGTCATCTTGACAAGATTAGTTTCCACATTACTGATCGCTGAAGGCTTACACAAGTCCTGTGTTGCAAGCTCTTCTGTTTAGGGAGGCAGGATCCTGAGCAATATGGGCCTAAGGAAGAGAACTCTTGTTTCCTTGAAGTAAACTTCTCTAGTACCTCTAAACTGGCAGTGAGGTCTAGTGAAATTGATGGATTGTGAACTAACTGACCGGGTTCAAACCCAGGCTCTGTTATTTATTAGCTGTGACCCATGGCAAGTTAATTCAACTCACTGAGCCTCAGTTCCTCCTCTATTGGGAGGAGCGGTGGTGGATAACTACCCCACAGCACAGTGAAGATGACCGAGTTCACACCCAGTGATGTGAACAGTGCCGAGAATAAAGTCAAAAAGGTCCCCTGACCATCAACTATCAATCTCACATCGACTGCACTCTTCCTCCCTAGCACTTATTACAGTCTGTTATTCTCTATCTATCCGTGCTTAACTGTTTAATATACACTTCCAACTACACTGTAACTTCCAGGATGATCAAGGACAATGTCTGTTTGCTGCTCACTGCACCAGCAGGGACTAATCCAAGTAGGAGTTGAGTACCTTTGGGATGACTAGATCATCTAGGAATTACACATTCAGCTAAGAGTCACCATGGCTGATAAACAGCCATGCTGTTCTGAAGAGGCAGAATGAAGAAGCACTCCCCCACCAAAAAAAAAAAAAAAAAAAAAAAAAAAAAAAAAACAGGAAAAAATAAGCAAAGTTATGGAGTAAATGGCTTCATCCAGAAAGTTAAGGCCGGGCATGGTGACTCACGCTTGTAATCCCAGTACTTTGAGAGGCTGAGCGGGGACGATCACTGAGCTCAGGAGTTCAAGACCAGCCTGGGCAACATGGTCAAACCCCGTCTCTACTAAAAATACAAAAATTAGCTGGGTTTGGTGGCACGCGACTGCTTTTCGGGAGGCTGAGATGGGAAAATTGCTTGAGCCCAGGAGGCAGAGGTTGCAGTAAGCCACTGCACCCTGCTGGAATAAAAAAGAAAGTTAAGGAAGAATAACCAAAGAAAAAAATCCTTATTTTTCCAGTATGGTAATCTGAACAGCTTGCATGGCCTTGCATACCTAGGACCCAAAATGAGTTGGAAAAAAAAAAAAGACTTAGCTCACTGGCATTGAGTTCTGCAGGTGTCTAACTTCTTCCCTGGTTGTATATCAATCACCTGTGGAACAGGCCCGATTGGAAAACCAATGACATTGACAAATTATAATTCTTTTTTTTTTTTTTTTCCTTTTGAGTCAGGGTCCTGTTCTGCAGCCCAGGCTGAGTGCAGTGGCGCAATCATCGCTCACCGTGGCTCTGACCTCCTGGGCTCAAGTGATCCTGATCCTCCCATCTCGGCCTCCTGATAGCTGGGACTACAGATGCACGCCGCCACACCTGGCTAATTTTTGTATATTTTGTAGAGACAGGGTTTTACCATGTTGCCCAGGCTAGTCTCGAACTCCCGGGCTCAAGCAATCCTCCCACTTAGTCTCCCAAAGTGCTAGGATTACAAGCATGAGGACAGTGCCCAACTTAAAAATTCTTTAAAATATCCCCAAATACATACAATTCATTCATCAAAAAGTAATAGAGATAGCTTTTCCCTGCTCCTGTAAATGTGCTACATTCATTCCTACTTTCAAACCTTTTTTTTTTTTTTTTAAGTGATAGGGCCTCACTCTGTTGTCCAGGCTAGAGTGCAATGACATGACCACAGCTCACTGCAGACTTGACCTCCTGGGCTCAAGCGATCTTCCCACCTCAGCCTCCCAAGTAGATGGGACTACAGGCACACACCACTATGCCTGCCCATCTTTTTTGATGGTGAAACTCTCCTAACCCAGTACCCATTTCTATTTAAATATTACCAGTTCCTCAAGGTCCACCTTTCTTTCTCAAAGCCTTTTATTCTGGTCCACACTGATCTCGTACTGAATTTCTAAGCCCTCTCCACCCATATTACACAATGTTGTCCATTTAAGTAGGATCAAATGTTATTCTCCCATTGTCTCCTGTGCTGACTGAGGTCTTTCCAAGAAGGCAAGAAAACTGCTTCTCAGTAACGACTTCTCCATCCCCCAGAAAGGCCAAGAAAACAGACTCTCAGCCCGTCTTTAACAAGTATCAATGACTATGCCCAAGGGAGTCACACATACCTCTTCCACAACTAATGTTCTCTTCACCTACACCATCTGCCAAACAAAACCAAGGGCTAAAGGAAAAGAAGACATCTTTTATTTTGCAAAAGAGTTCCCAATTCCTTTGAGAAAGGTGCTATGATGCATATAAATTTAGCACTCCATGACCTCAATTGGAATCTACTGAAATAAACACTAAATGAGATGCAAATTCCACTCATATGTAACAATCGGATGAGTCAATACTGAGGTTTCCATTACATCTGCTCATTTCCTAGAGTCACACTCGAACACATGTGTGTAGGCTTTGTGGAGGGCGTGCACTTCTCAGAATGTCTGTTAACAATTAAGGAGGCCTGTGGGCTGGGGTTAATGGTGATTGCCCTGCCCACACGGGGAGATCGGAGCTACACTCCTCAGATAGGATTTGACTCTTGGTATGTTGTGGGCATCCACAGGGAAAACAGCCCCTCCAGGAAAGATGCGATTGCCCTGAATGGTCTCTCCTCCATCCTGAGTAATAAGGAGCTGCAACATGCTGGAGCGCCAAGGTAGCATCCTCAATTTGAAGGAGGAGGAAAAGGATCATTTTCACAAGGAGATATACACCACGGCCTCTACCTAATAAAAGGCATTGTGGGGCAAAGCATGGTAGCTCATGCCTGTAAGTCTCAACACTTTGGGACGCCAAGGCAAGAGGATTGCCTGAGGCCAGGAGTTGGAGAAAAGTCTGAGAAATGGAGTGCGACCCCATCTCCACAAAAAAATTTAAAAATTAGCAGGGTGAGCCAGGCGTGGTGGCTCATGCCTATAATCCCAGAACTTTGGGAGGCTGAGGCAGGCTCAGGATCACCTGAGGTCAGGTGTTCAAGATTAGCCTGTCCAACATGGTGAAACCCCATCTCTACTAAAAATAGACCAATTAGACGGGGATGGTGGCAGGAGCCTGTAATCCCAGAAATTTGGGAGGCTGAGGCAGGTGGATCACTTGAACCCGGGAGGTGGAGGTTGCAGTGAGCCAAGATGGTGCTGTTGCAGTGAGCCAAGGTGGTGCCACTGCACTCCATCCTGGGTAACAAGGGTGAAACTTTGTCTCAAAAAAAAAGAATTAGCAGGGTGTGGTGACATAGCTCTGTGGTCCCAGCTACTCAGGAGGTTGAGGTGGGAGGATCGCTTGAGCCCAGGCGGTTGAGGTTACAGTGGGCTCTGATCATGCTACTGCACTCCACACCCTGGGTGACAGAGACAGACCCTGTCTCCAAAAAAAAAAAAAAAAAAAAAAAAGGCATTATTGATTCAACTGTAATTATAAAATTCTTTCCAAGGATGTACTTGGCTCACTGTCCACCAAAACTTATGTCAAACTGACCAGACTGTCTCTGTTCTCACCTCAAGAGCAAACCAACCTTGTGACCAGAAAAGCAGGTAAGAGAATAATATATGCACTGATTCTGAGACATGCTTCCACACTGTAACATCTGTGAAATCAGGATGCATCTAAAATAAAGTTTTAACTGGCAGTGGTTATTGCTCTACCTGACAAATGTTAGAGCTGACTCAAACTCTGTACATGCACTCAGAACACCTGAAATACTGGCCTCGTCAGACATTAATAGCCAGAAGAATATAGCAAGCACCTAACACACAAAAATCAACACACTTCATGGTGACACAAGAATGATACCCCCAGAAATTATCTGCTAAGCATTTTTGTACCCAGCGAAGTATGAGAAACAACTGGGATATGTCTTCAAACGAGGTTAAAAAAAAGTCACTATGTAACATCCAGGTGTTGTACAGATGAGGCTGGAATATTAATTGTGAATCACAGATGGAACACAAATATGAAAAACTGCACAGTGAGGGAGCCATCTTCGGACATTTTTGAATGGCAGGGGCAGAGGATGCAGGGAATGGGCCCGCTGATTATCTTAGTACGAATGGGAGTTAGTACAGTGTTCTAGAGAAGATTTGGCAATAAACATCAAATATCTTTAAAAGAATGCATGCCCTTTGACCCAGAAATTCCACTTCTAAGAGTTGAAGCTAAGGAAATCACTAAGGGTGTATACACAGATTTAGCTAGGAGGATGTACAGCACTGTTTATATCACTTAAGCTGGAAATATGTTCAATAATAAGCCCAATAATAAGGGGTGGGTCAAATACATTAAGGCACATCCATAGTATAGCACAATAGGAAGAATTTAAAATTTGGCTGCAGAAACGTATCCAATTGGCCAGATGCAAAGACTCATGCCTGTAATCCTAACACTTTGGGAGGTTGAGGCAGGAGGATCACCTGAGGCCAAGAGCTTGAGACCAGGCTGGGCAACATAATGAGACCGCGTCTCTACAGAAAAAACAGAAAAACTTAGCCAGGCGTGGTGGTGCACACTTGTAGTCCCAGCTGCTTGGGAGGCTGAGGTGTGAGGATCGCTTGAGGTCAGCAGTTCAAAGCTGCAGTGAGCTATGATCGCATTGCGCCACCGCACTCCAGCCTGGAGGACACAGCAAGATGACAAATCAAAAAACAGAGAGAGAAATGTATCCAATGGCAAGCAAAGATGTTCATAACATACTTTCAAGTGAAATAAATGGAAAACTTATTACGATCTCACTTTTGTTCAAATAGATGCATGTGTGCACACACAGAGAAAAGAACATGTAAAAGACAGCGAGGTATTAACACTGGTTGTGAGGGAGTTATAGAATTGTTTCCTTTTTTAATCTTTTTTTTGCTTACTTGTGTTTGCTAATGGGGGTAAGGAGAGAAAGGGTAACTAAGATTGTATTTTAAAAAACAAAAACAGTGAACAGAAACTTGAACACAATGTGATCCAATTAGATGAACAAACAGCTTATGAATCTTGGTAGTTTCAATTTAAAATATAAAATGAATTAAACACCTCATACATTTATCATTCTTTTAATCCCTAAAATAGAAGCAATACATTACTATCTTTCCTTTAAGAAATGCTGGGAGAAATGACCAACAGAAATAAGCGTAAGACAGGGCTTAAAATAGGCAAAAATATCCCAGGAGAAAACTTTCTGCTCCACACAGAAGCTCTGCTGAGGACCACCTGGGGTAGAAGGTAGTTCTGCACATTTTTGTACAACGAAAGACCTGCGAAAATACCCTAGAGCTTTTGATAAAGGCAAACTATTTCAGGGCTTTACATGAACAATAACACTTACTCTTTATCTCAGCCCTATATGAGAAATTTCCTAATTTATAAGACTAAAAATTAATCCATTAGGTGTGGGGAGGGAGGAAAGGTATTTACAGCAAGCGTTCTAAAGACTACGATTGCAATGTCAGTTTGGAAAGTACAGGGCTTTGGAGTTCTGTGGCGAGATGTCAGAGTACTGACATCTCTTTCAGGGAGGAGGGTCCCAGGTCAATCTGCTACATTTCTATTCCTGAGTCTCCTGCACGGAGCAGCACCCAGGCTTTGCCTGGGCTGACTTTAGTTATCAGTAGACGGAAAAACACTTTTCTTTGGGAGGCCAAGGCGGGCAGATGACCTGAGGTCGGGAGTTCGAGACCAGCCTGACCAACATGGAGAAACCCCGTCTCTACTAAAAATACAAAATGAGCCGGGTGTGGTGGCGCATGCCTGTAATCCCAGCTACTCCGGAGGCTGAGGCAGGAGAATCGCTTGAACCCAGGAGGAAGAGGCTGTGGTGAGCTGAGATGGTGCCATTGCACTCCAGCCTGGGCAACAAGAGCAAAACTCCGTCTCAAAAAAACAAAAAAAAGGAAAAATAACAGTTTTCCATTGACTCCAAGGTAAGCTCACACCAATAGGACTCCTCTATCTATCTAATCACAATCCAGGATATCACAAGAGAAATTCTCATGTTGATTAAAGGCCAGTGGGGTTTAATGGAATGTAGAAGAGGGGACAGTTAATGGTTAAAACATCTTGGATGTACATTTACCAAAATCAGAAACTCACAGTATTCCAAAGCCCCACAGCACTTTGGAGTCTTTGCTCCCTCCCTACTGGCTTTTGTTTTTGTTTTGAAGATACAGAGTCAGCAGGCTGGGTGCACTATGACCAAATGGCAACAGATGCTGGTCTTGCAAAGGGCAAGAACTTCCCTTTGATGATTTAAGAACATGGAGAGAATGGACAAACATGCCTGCTCAGGACATTTTCACTTTGATTCGGGGTTAACCATCAGTTACATGAATACCAAGAGCTATAGAAAAAGCAGTTGCTGCACCCAATAAAATCAGACACACTACATTCCTGAATCCATCTCGACCACAAATGATCCCAGGAAACCTGTCTCCACTGCATATGTTGTCTTATTCGCCATGCTTTAGAAGGCTGATACACAAACAGTTCTTAATGCACAGGATCTGAGAGCCATTCTTCTGACTCTCAATATTGCATGGTGGCGAGCAGCTTAGAGAATGGATCACACTTATTTTTTTTTTTATCTTTTAAAAATACAATCAATGCGACTGGGGGTGGTGGCTCATGCCTGTAATCCAGCACTTTGGGAGGCCAAGGTGGGTGGATCACCTGAGGTCAGGAGTTTGAGACCAGCCTGGTCAACATAGTGAAACCCCATCTCTGCTAAAACTACAAAAATTAGCTGGGTGTGGTGGCAGTCACCTGTAGTCCCAGGTACTCGGGAGGCTGAGGCAGGAGAATCTCTTGAACCCTGGAGGCAGAGGTTACAGTGAGCAGGGATCATGCCACCGCACTCCAGCCTGGGCGACAGAGCCAGACTCCGTCTCAACAACAACAACAAAAATACAAGCAATGTTACCACAGATAATAACAGGAAAATAACTGATACTTTAAGAATGAAAAACATATGCCAATTGTATACCATATACCACCTCCTCTAAATGAATCTAAATTAATATATATTTCCATATTTGTAAATTGGTATCTTACCAATTGTTATGTTATACATTAACCTTTCTCAAATCAGGAGTTTAAACAATGTATTAAGAAAATGAGGGCCGGGCATGGTAGCTCAGGCCTGTAATCCCAGCACTTTGGGAGGCTGGGGAGGGGGCGGGGAATCACTTGAGGTCAGGGGTTCAAGACCAGCCCGGCCAACATGGTGAAACCTCATCTCTACTAAAAATACAAAAAAATTACCCAGGTGTGGTGGCATGTGCCTGTAATTCCAGCTACTTGGGAGGCTGAAGCAGAACAGCTTGAATACCCAAGGCGGAGGTTACAATGAGGTGAGATCGCACCACTGCACTCCAGCCTGGGAAATATAGCAAGACTTCATCCCCCCACCCCCAAAAAAAAAAGAAATGAAGAAAATGGCCGGGTGCAGCAACTCACGTGTGTAATCCTAGCACTCTGGGAGGCCGAGGCAGGCAGATCACCTGAGGTCAGGAGTTCAACACCAGCCTGACCAACAGAGTGAAACCCCGTCTCTACTAAAAAATACAAGAGTTAGCTGGGGGTGGTGGCATGCGCCTGTAGTCCCAGCTACTCGGAGGCTGAGGCAGGACAATTGCTTCAACCTGGGAGGCAGAGGTACACCACTGCACTCTAGCGTGGGCAACACAGCAAGACTCTGTCTCAAAAAAAAAAAAAAAAAAAAAGAAAATGAAGAAAACCTACCAACACTTCAGACACTGGGATTTTCAGTGAGAATAACTTTTCCCTATCAACTCTGGAACTTAAAATAATCACATCTCTTTTGAATACTGCACTGCTGGCTTCATATCTAAGATAAAGAGTCTTCCAAGCCTTTAATACATAAACAAAACTCTTTCATAATGGGATCTGAGTTGCAGCTTTAATCTTATCTTCAATTCTGTAAAGCATCTGGTGCTGTGAAGTAAATAAACCAGCCCCCTACCCTCAACACACAGTCCCCACCAAACACATGAGCCAGTCTTTCTAAAAATAGTTACAATGAAAAGCCTACAAACAGTGGTGGTGTAACAAACAATGCTTTTTCTTAGAAAAGACGTTTGTCGTTTTCAAGTTCTGAAAACAAAGTAAACCACAAAACTATTTTCAACAAGACGTGTGTTTCTAATTATTAGTGATTTATATTCCTTGAAAAAAAACTGCAGTGTCCCTGGAAGAGCAGAGAAGTTCATCGCTCCAAGACAGCAAGAATTTATAAAAGCAAAATAATTTTGATAAGACCTATCCCCTTTTCTAGCATTTTAAATCTGGGATCGCCTTGCGCAAATACTGATACAATGAATGGTCACTTTGAAGTGAGGAGAGGAGGGAACATTCCACTGCAGGGCAAGGCCCGACATTTCTTCATCACAGGCCCACTACCTCGCTCAGCAATGATTACTAATTCCCTCTTCAGCTTAGATTTAGAAAAGAAGTTGATAGCACCATAAAAGGTGAGGCAAAATTAATATAGAGTTTATTTCGGCCAAGCTTGAAGATTGCAACCCAGGAGCATGGGTGCCCTGAATATACATTCCAATTAAAAATCAGTTACAAGTGGCTTTTTAAAGGCAAAAAAAAAAAAAAAAAAACAGGAGGAGGGACAAGTGAGTGGGCTGATATAAAGTTGTTTACCAGGAATTCTCATTGGTTTACACAAATTACACTGATTAGTGATTGGCTATCTACATTGTTAAACTATAGAGTGAGTTACAATGTCCAGTGTGGCATTAATAGGTTAATTTACAGCTACTTGTAGCAACAACAAACAGTGAACACAGAGAGGTGAATATGTAGCTCTGGGGGGAGTAGGACGTGACTGTGGTCTCATTTTAAAGTCCCTCTGGACCTGATCATTTAAAAGGACCTGCATTCCTCAAAGTTCATTTTCTCATTAACACAGCAATTCAAATCTTTGATTTATTTACTGGGTATTTATTAGAAAATCATAACACTCTAACTTCTACCTATGGATAAACAGATCATAAAGATATATATAGTAAATCTATCACAAACATATATACGGGCCGGGCACTGTAATCTCAGCACTTTGGGAGGCTGAGGTGGGTGGATCACTTGAAATCAGCAGAGTTCAAGACCAGCCTGGCCAACATAGTGAAACCTCATCTCTACTAAAAATTAAAAAAAATTAGCCGGGCACGGTGGCAGGCACCTGTAACTCCAGCTAATCAGAAGGCTGAGTCAGGAGAATCGCTTGAACCCAGGAGGCAGAGGTTGCAGTGCGCTGAGATCACACCACTACACTCCAGGCTGGGTGACAGAGCGAGAAAAAAAAAAAATACATATGACAAATAGATCCTACAAAACCCCTCTCATACTTTCTTCATTTTGTACTTACTTCTGCATTCTGTTGGTCATGAGCTTTTTCAAACAAATTCTGAAAGCCCAGGTTAAAGCTGATGCCCAGAACATCACATTGGGTATCATTCTGCCCAACCTGGTTCTTTCTTTCCTATAGGGGACTTGAAGCCACGCACTCCTGAAGAACTACCTCGGCTCCCAGGGTCTTTTTTGTACTTCTTTGGATCTCACAGTACGTGTCCCCTGGTATTAGATACTTGGGAGGGCGTGCAGGGAGACAATGTTCTCCCTTCTCCCTTCCCCCATTCGAATGGCTAATGCAGAGATTCATTTCCTAGCTCTGGTTTTCTGCATAACCCCTCCTCAAAACACAAAGACTCAGGATAGGCCTTAAAGAGTCCTTTTGTTTAGAAAGGGTCATTTCCTGCCGTTCTCTCACACCCAGAGACTCCCACCCAGTTCTCAAGGAGAGGCACTCATTTGCTTAGGAAAAAAACAAAACAACTTCAGGTAAGGAAAGCAGTCTCAAGAAGATCTTTTCAAATATACAGGAAAGAGTTTCCAAAGTCTAGTGCTTCACTCATTTTGGCTTATTTTGTTAGAATCGTAATTTAACAAAACAGAGGCAAGGTCTAAGGGTTTTCACTTAAAAGGCTTAAAATTAAAACCATTCCCCCCAAACAGCCCACCCTGGATGTGTCTTGGCACGCCACGGCAGCTTTCTGCATCACAATGGGGAAATGGAAAGCGGAATGAAAGTGGAAAAATGAGATTTACGGTTCTTTTAATGCACACAGGCGTTGTCTATACATACAATCCCTACCTTTTAGTTAAGGTAACAGATTAAAATGACTTGTCAAAGACAAGCAGCTTCAGTGGCTTGTCCTAGATCCCTCAGAAACAAAGATGAGATAATGAGAGAGAAAAAAGAATACTCATGAATTGATTGGTCAAGAACTAACTTCTATAAGGATTTATATACTATTGGTTCTAAGACTATCAGGTAACGGATGATGGTAAAGTTAACCAAGTTTGTTGAAGGTCAAGTGTGACATAAATGCTATAAATGAGGATAATCCAATGGTCTGCATTTTCATCAGTGCACTAACTAGTCTGCTCCACTAACAGGTGACTTGTTAGCCTGATGCCCTATGTAATGACGACTTCTATTTCTTTCATCCTGAAATGTCATCTGGTCTGCTTTACAATGAATAGAAACAGCTCCTGAGTCGGTGAGGCTGACACACATGGGCATAAATTGTGGCTGTGAGGTGGCCCCATAAAGGCTCACAAGGCAGATTAGAAGGTCCTTCATGGCTACACATGTAGATGGCTTGAAGGCTGGATTCTTCCGGCTAAAGCCAGCATTATGCTGAGCTTCAGATCTTTTTCCTCTTGTAGGCAAATTGAGGAAGGTATATTGAGCTGGAAGCTAGACCCAATCACAGGATCAGAAGTGGTAAGTCTATCTCCAAATCAATTCCACCTGGGTTATTAACAGTAACCCTAACAAGCTAACAGTCACATCTGGAAAACAGGAATCAAATTCACCTTGCCCTACTTGTACTTTCGCATTCCCTATACACCAGACCCACATCCCTCTCCTGGTTCTGTGGAATTTGTAATAGGTTTCCCATTCTAAGAGGACAAAAGAAAGGATTCGTTTATGTGTGAAAAACTGCTGTATTCCCCTACAAGGGCTTTATCACTTACCTTCTGAACAACACTTCCAGCTTAAAGGATGCGAGATGACAACTGTGGTTTTGTTTGTAATAAAGTGGGGATGGGGACCAGCAATGATCATCTTCAAGGCAGAAATACAAAGTTTAACCTGAAAACTGCTGAAAAAGGTTTATGATGACACAGTGTATCGGACAGGCTTTGGTCTTTGTCAAGCAGATTTACATTCTAGTCAATTCACCAAAAAAAAAAAAAACGTATTGGACAGTTCTGGGCATCGTCCTAGGCACCTGAGGTTTGCACAGTGTTAAACAAGGCAGGCAAGTCTCTGCTGCCAGGGAGGTACATTCCAAGGGTACCAGGAAAGTACAATAAGCATATAAGGCAATGTCAGGAGGTAAGAAGTACTATTTGGAAAATAAAAGGGTTGGGAATATAGGCCTGCTTTAAACTTGGAGGTCAAAGGTCTCTCTGGGGTGACATCTGAATTGAGATCTAAATGAATGGCAAGGATGAGGCTGGTAAGTCTGAGTGTAGGGCTTTCCGGGCACACAGAATGGCTTGCACAAAGGCCCTGAGGCAGGAACAAGTTTGGCAAGTTGGAGACACCTAGCGAAAGCCCAGGCAGCTGGAGCATAATGAATGAGGCTGTGATTCTTGGCAGATGAGGTCAGAGAAACCAGCAGGGCCCGGATCACATGAACCTCATATGCCACTCGAGAATTTTAAGCTCCTATCCACCAGCTGTAAAACCTCAGACCAATTACTTAATCTCTCAGAGCCTCAGCTTTCTTATCCCAAAACATGGGATGGCAACACTTCACATGGTTTGTCAAAGAGCAATGTTAAAAGCAGAGTAGACACCAGCTCCATAAATGTTTAATCCATCCATTAATATGCAAAATCTGTTAAGTGTTTTTACAGGTTTGATTACATCTGGATATGCACCTGGTCTTTTTTTTTTTTTTTGGAAACTGAGTCTCACTTTGTCCAAGCTGGAGTGCAGTGATGCAATCATGGCTCACAGCAGCCCCAACCTCCCCAAGCTCAGGCAATCCTCCCACTTCAGCCTTCTAAGTAGCTGGGACTACAGGCACACGCCACCATGCCTGGCTAACTTTTTTGCAGAGATGGGGTTTTGCTGTGTTGCCCCGGCTGGTCTCGAACTCCTGGGCTCAACTGATCTGCCTGCCTCAGCCTCCTAAAGCGCTAGCCTCATGAAGTGCTAAGTGTGAGCCACCCGGCCCAGTCACTGCACCTGATCTTCAAGATCAGTGATCCCACTGATTTTCTTATGCATATTAGGAGAAGACTGACAAGGAAATTTGCGCAACAAAAATGGTCTCCTCTGTAATCCCAGCACTTTGGGAGGCCGAGGCAGGAGGATCGCTTGAACCCAGGAGTTTAAGACCAGCCTGGGCAACACCACAAGACTCCATCTCAAATAAAAACAGGTAAAAAAAAAGAAAAGAAAAAGAAATGTTAAGAATGGTCTCAGGGTTCACTCTAATAATTATTTTACTTATTACTGGGAAAAGTCTTGGAGGTCCTGGAAAAAGAATTCGGTGTGGGAAGGTAAGAGGAAAGCAGTGGATGATCGGTCTGGGAGTAGCTGACTAGATTCCAGCCCTTTGCTGATTTTCTTCCTTCTACTCAGATAAGCAAGACCCTGAGGGGCAGCGAGTACCAGCGGTTTCAGTCCCGTCACCAGGCATCCTGCAGCAGGCACAGGACGGAAGTGCATGTCCTCACTCCCACCTCCCCAAACACATCCTGCCTGGCTGGGAGGGATACTGTATTTAAAAACAGATGCCTCTTTGGAAACTCACACATTTTAAGTCCCGTAAATCACACATGCTGGGTAAAGTAATTACACTTTTGTAGCACTTCCCCTCTGAGCACAAAGGAAATTCTGCTGCTTCTGTAATTAGATAGCACTTTCTGTGTACACTTTCTCCCGGGGGGCCTCCACTGTCTATCCTATAGGTGGGCGTAAGAGGAATTTTCACAAAACAGGATCCTGTGGATTCAAGAAAAAAAAAAATGGGTAGTCTTTAGGATTTCTCTTAGAACAACGTTGGCCACTGCCAGCCTATCTACCCCAGCGACACGAGGATCTGGGATATTCAGAGGAATGTCACAAAAAAATCAAGTCATGAGAAATAAAACTTAATTAAAAGTAAAGTTGTCCTATAACTTACTTGCAGAGGTTGGTGAGCCAGACCTCATTTTGGAGATTCTCAGATGTCTCATACCTTTGCAAAATCCTAAGGCTGACACAATGGAACTGCCTAAACATTCCCTTTGCATTTTAAATTTGTGTTAACAATACTGTATTACAACCTGGAATTTGAATCCATCTTCCTGGTGCGATTGGCATTTATTACTGCCATTTCCTTTTTCTCTTTAGCATTTACACAACATGCACCATAATAGGTGCAGCAGAGTTAAAACCTAAGAGAAACACAAATGCAAGTTGTTTTCTTTTTAAGTTCCTGGACTACTTTGAGCTGACACTTAGCTGGGCTGAAAAAGGCAGCAAATTTTTAAAGTATAAATTGAATAAAATGAAAATATGGCCGGGCATGAGTCATGCCTGTAATCCCAGTACTTTGGGAGGCCGAGGCGGGTGGATCACCTGAGGTCAAGAGTTTGAGACCAACCTGACCAACATGGTGAAATCTCCGTCTCTACTAAAAATACAAAAATTAGCTAGGTGTGGTGGTGTGTGCCTGTAGTCCCAGCTACTCAGGAGGCTAAGGCAGGAGAATTGCTTGAATCCAGGTAGCAGAGATTGCAGTGAGATGGCACCACTGCACTCGACTCCATCTCAAAAGAAAAAAAAAGAAGAAAATGAAAATATGACCCACAGATTAGATGTCTTTGGGCTGCTGACCAAAAGCTCATCCTACTCTTCTTTTTCCCCAATAAAGTCAAAAAAGATAAAAGCAACTTAGAAATTTTATCCTGTAAAAAAACTCACGCCTCTCCAGATTTTATGGTAGCTTGATCTTTCCTTTTAGGTGCAGGGTTGGCAAATGAAGAGTTGGAGAAGTAAAAGCCTGGGAATTAATGGCAAGTTTGAGAGATAAACAGATTCCTGAGTTTTGATCAAAGCAAAAAAAACCATATGAGAAATACCATATACCAGATTTTTCTAAGCTCCCCTTCAGGCTTTCCAATGGCTAAGTATACCAAACCCTTCAGAAACAGGCAGATTATATGTAATACATTTTTATGTTCCTAAATTAATTTTTTTAAGTTTCCCCATTTTTCCTGATTATTTTCAATTCTCTCCCTTTCTCAAACACTTTTTAACATTACTCCAAATTTTCACTAAATTTTGTATCTCTTTCCTTGCTAACCCTCACAAGGTTTCCTAAAAAGTATGAATTCCATTTTCTGGGTACTCACTCCCAGTATGCACATTTTCAATTATCAGCTCCATGTTCTTGAATTGTTCTGAAAATTGCATTTCAAGATCAGACCCTCTCCTTTGCACCCCAGACTCAATAACATCTTCATCTCTTAGGTACCTTCTTTTCTTACCCTTTCCCCATCTCTATTTTCTATTCCTACAAATACAACCGCCACTTAGCTAGTCACCTGAAGGAGAAACCCAAGAGGCTGCCAGGCTGTCTCCTGCTTTCTCTCCCGCACATCTGACAGTTATCAAGGCCCCGAACACCTGGCATCTCTGCCTCAGCTGTCATGGCCAGGCTGCTGCCTCACTTTGAGACCAGGGCTCTTGCAGCAGAAACCTCACTGCAAGAATGGTTCTCAACAACTTTTCCAAAATTCGCCGCATCCCCCTGCCCATTGGGACATCCTAGAATGCTGCCTTCTGGAGCACATCCACCCCGGTGCCCCATCAGAGGACAGAGTCCAATTCCCTAGTGCAGAGGCAGCTCCTCTACCCACTGTGGGCCAATGCCCCCTCCCCCTTCTTCCCTCCCCTTCTTCTCTCCTGCCATGCCTTGCTTGCTCTTCCCCAAAAGGGTCTTTTGAAGCCTGGGTTCATTCACAGAGCGAATTCCTTGCTTAGTCCATCTTTTCCCCACTGTCTGAATCCTTTTCTCATCAGTTAGAATCTTAACTGAGGTTTAGCTCATATGTCGTCTTTAAAGAAGAGACTCTTCAAACTTCTTTAAAGCTTTCTATGACACAGCTCCATCCCTTCCCTTGCAGGGTTGGCCGTGCTCAACTCAAACAACTACCTCTACTTGAATCCCGTGCTTGGTTATCCACCTGTTTGCTTACACAGAGGCACCACCATTAAACTGTGAGCCACTTTCAGACAGGAACTGCCTCCCTCAGATCTTGGCATCCCTAGAATCTGCACATGAAGACCCTGGCTCCATAGCTTTTCACTGCTTCAGCCACTTCCCCATCAAAGGAACACAATCATCATCATCCCTTCATCAGCTTGTTGTGAGGCTGAAATAAGATTAATACATGAAGAGTGCTTGGCACATAGTAAATACCCAATAAAAGGCGGTAATTATTTATTTAGTGAAAAGATAAAAAGATTTCTGACAATTCTGCAGGCTAAAGATTTCAGTATTTCCTTTTTCCTGCTATCGGCAACACTGACAAGCCACGCAGCTTTCTTCTGATACCACAAACATATCCCCTTTACTCAGCTTCACGTTTCAGATACTATCAAGGACCTCCCACCTCCACCCCCAAACAGACACAATACAGGGCATTAAAATTGTTTAAAATAATCTCCTGGTACACTTTTAAAGATAGGAATATGAGTGCAAGGAGTTATCCCCATATGACAAATAAGCTCATCCCCACCAGTGGCATGGAACTGACACCTTCATACCAACATAGCATCCATTTTAAATACCTGGTCCCAGATGGCCTCAAGCCCACTGAGCTATGCAGCCACTTCTGCACCAGCTATTAAGGTTCATTCTCCTCATTCCTTCCTAAGTTTTTTTCTTTGACCAAAGCAAGCACTGTTCAAGAGGAACATTTGCATTCCCTTTCCCCTACCCCCAGGCAGACACTAAGGTGCCAAATGAAACTGAACACAAACATTCCAAAGTGGCTGTCACACAGAGCAGGCTTGTTTGGGAACACAGGGAGCTCCGTGCTCTTCCACCTAACCAAGGTTTCTAGAAGCCCTCATCCAAAAGGTCAAATGGAATTCCACAGCAGAAACCAAATTCTAATGGTGAAAATTCAAATGCACCTTGGGACAAGCAGTCCCACACTGACAGTGGCTATCTGATGGACCAGGCAGGCTCACCTGTGCTGGCAAATGGAGGCTCCTGATGACAAAGGGATGGAAGTAATTTTCCAGCCGATCCATCCACGCCTTCTCTAACTCCCAGTGCAGAGTGCAGAAGGGATCCTCAACATTAAACGAGTGGCTGCTTCTTAACAGATTACCTATACAAACTCATAATCACCAACCTCACCGATAAGGCTATTTCATATACATTTACAAAGAATCATGTATGTGTATATATGTAAGTGTGGATGTGTACAGAGGGGATTTACCTGGTGCCGGGGTAGGTGTTGAACATTGAGAATACTGTAAAATGGCATAGACCCATACAAAACAAATACCTGAAAAAATAATAACCAGGAGTTAAAT
This sequence comes from Macaca thibetana thibetana, assembly GCF_024542745.1. Lineage (NCBI taxonomy): Eukaryota > Metazoa > Chordata > Mammalia > Primates > Cercopithecidae > Macaca > Macaca thibetana. The sequence continues at coordinate 113,121,847 of NC_065585.1, forward strand.
GGACATAACAGAATGTAATTTACTGAAATTCTAAAGAAAAATCATCTCTATGGGATGGGACATTCAGGCAAGGGGGATCTTGCAAAAATGTAGGCTGAAAAACTTGAATCCTGGCTTGAAAGCAGCTCAGACTAGATTAAAAAAACAGAAGAAGACGACCGAGGCTGAAGCAAAGGGATCACAGTATACAGGTAGGTGAGGGCAATCCCAAAAGCCATGTGCGCACTTGACTTTGTGGAGTACCAAGTAGCACTGAAGGATTCGTGGCATTGGAGGGCCCAGCAGTATAGTGTAAGGATGGACTCTGGAAGAGCATCACAACAGCAGAGCAGCTGAAGATCACTAACATAATCAGGATAAGGCAATGAGTAAGAGAAATACTAATAGTAGTAAGGAACACTATGTCTGAGGAACAAGGCAGGCCTGATTCTCGCCACTAGGCTTGTGAGCAAAACTAAACGTGACCAACCTTGGTTTTGTGAATATCACAATTTCAAGGAAACCCTCAAAGCAAAAACATTTAATTCTTTTTGTTCACATGGTCATTTTAGAAAACTTAAACACTGAAAAGCATCAGAAAGTAAATAGCAATGATCTGTAATCTATCAGATACATTTTATTAATGTTTGGTTTTATGAATATATATTTATTGGAGAACTGGCATCACACAGTATAAAACTTTAAAATCAGTTCTTTTCATTTAATATTACAACATGAGAATACAAATATAGTCTTCAGAATGTCTGGAGTCACTGAAGCTCAGAGGTAAGGACAGGTTCTCCTCTCCAGCCTTTAGAGAGCATGGTGGCCCTGCCAACACCTTGACTTCAGGTTTCTGACCTCCAGAACACAGAAAATAGTATGTAACTACATATGTATAATACATAACAAATATGTATTTATATATAATACATATTTTATAACCCATGTATTTTTCTCTTTAAAAACGGAACCTTTAGTGGATGCATAATATTCCCCTTCTGGAATTACACAATGATTTCGTTAGCAATTTCTGTATGTTAGATACAGAGTGCCTCTGAATTGTCACTGTCATAAGTCACTCTGCAAAAATCATTCCTATATATAAATCTTTGATACTGTTTCCTTAGGGCAAATTTCTAAAAATAAAAGTACTAAATCAAAGGGCCTGAACACATTTTGACAGTGTCAGTCCTTTCTGAAAAGCTGCACTAATTTATATCACCACTGCTCTGCACAAAAGTACCCACTTTATTGCCTTATCACCAGCACTGAACACTTTCATCTGTAAAGCAAAAATTAATATGAACCTACAAAAATCATATGAAAGCATCTCCAGAAAAGAGCTTCCATCCCTTCTAAACTACCCATCTGAAAACTAAACGCCACTGGCAACGAAGAAGCCTGCAGACGCACACAAGGGTTTATCAGGGAAATGTTTAAACCGCTACTGAAAAAATAACTCAAAAGTGTATGCCGTACTGGCAGGGGTCATGGAGCATCAGTTGTCACCAAATCCTATTCTACAACTGAAATATATGTTTATTGCATTGAATTGGACTATTGGACTCGGAATAACAGAGATCCCCAATCTTGGTTAAATTGTATAAAACCATTCTGTACCTTCCTGAAGTCATAATGTAGACTGACTTTAATGCTCAATGAAAATTTGAGGTTGCCTGATACTGACATTACCCTCTCTGTAGCAACTGTAAGAAACAATTTTCTTTACAACCCCAATATTTTGGCAAAATTAGTAAACAGTTTAAAAGAAGGAATGAAAAGTAAAGGTTTGCATTAACCTCTGAAGAACTGACTTTATATGATTTCTGCACATCTTTTTGATCAATATTCCAACACTTCCATGTTTTTTGCTTCTTTAGTTTTACTATAAGTACAAGTCAATTCAAAGCAATTTAAGGAGAAATTAACACCAGAGCTTCAATATAATAAAAGGCCTTTTAAAGATGTTTTATAATCGGCCTGAAAAGTACTCAATGACATGCATAAAAGTAGAAATAAAAACCAAATCACATATTTAATCTAAATTTCTATTTTGAAAATTCAGTGACCAACAAATAAGTTACTTCTAGCTATAAGACAGAAAAGGTCTTCATATATTTGAAAATACTTTAAACTCAAATTATAACTGATTAGCCAAGACAATTATGGATCTATTACTTATATATTAATTTTTATAAAGTCTGATTGCAAAATTAGAGAAATTCTAGGAATCATTTTATGAATTGTAAAATATAAGAAATGGTATGATACTCTAAACATATATAAACAAACCTTGTAAATCTGAGATTTTGACAACTGATTAGTCTTTACAGGACAACTTGCTTAGGGGACACACACGCATAATACATTTTACGTGTATTATACACGTATTTAATGTAATAATACATTAAAAACCAGAAAGCTAAATGTATCATCTCTCTTACACAACTGGCTAGCCAAATCCTAAAATTATTTTTCCTCAAAGTTTTCAATGCTATCTAAAGTAGAAGTATTAATACACGTTCTGCCCAAGTTCTCAAAAACGTCCAACCCTAAAAAGCTGCAAAAATTTTCCTAGATCCTGAACTGTTCATTCTATACAATTAGAACCAAAGAGGCATTTCAGCACAATTATTTCAGGGTAGGCATTAGAAACTCTCAAAAGCGCTAAAATACACTAGTTGATAAAAGGAATTCATTTCAAAACTAGAAACACAGAAAAAAACAAACCTGGATTCTACAATGTGGAGAAAGCCGAAACCACCCTCATGATCTGTGAAATAAACTATTTTCCCTTAATGACGATTGGACTCATTTTTCCATGTCAGTTCAATGGCCACCAGAAATTACAACAAAACACATTTTTCCTCTCTTGTCATTATGTGTGTGTGTGTGTGTGTGTGTGTGTGTGTATATATATATATATATATATGTTGTATGTGTGTGTTCTGTTTACCAGAGTCCACTGCCAAGGTTTTTAAATGTGTTTAAGAGCAAGTTGCTGATGCGATGGGTGGGCAGGGAAAGGGTCAATGTAGTGGTTTTGTGTAATGCCGGGCTCATTAATGGCACTTACCAAATACCCTATTTATTTTAATTGTGGCTTTCAGGGTTAGAAAGAAAAAAAACAAAAAAGAGGGTAAGAGTTTTTCAAGAACAAAATATAAACCAAAAATAGGAAATTAAGGCAAAATTACCCGGATCATTCAGGCCACCTTAGTTTCTTTTCCTGAATTTCTGACATTATAAACCCCCTGTCTTCACAGTCTTTTCTGTTTTGTACACGACATCTCTTGGACAACTTAGGTTCTGAAATCTTCCTACCAGTCCCCTTTTTACATAACAAGTGTTTTGCTAAAAATATCGATACTTTCTAGAGCCACATGCCATTCCTACCTGAAAAAGAACACTGTCAGGTAACAGGACAAGTAAGAGGCAGCAACCATACTGCAATGGTCCGCGATTATACAGCAATTATTACACACAACCTCGCAAGGACAGAGGAACGTCCAGGAACAGGGCAGGCAATCCCTCGGTCCTGGCAGCTGTTAAGATGGGTCAAGCGGAAAAATGTGCCTTTTCTATACTTAATTTTAAGTGGGTATGATTTTTAGGACATTGAACCTCTTTTGCTACCCACCAAAAGGAAAAAAAAAAAGTTTTCTCAACTGGGTAAATAAAGATGGTTTGATATAATATTCTAACCCTGAGAAGCAAACAGATTGCACATTTAGCTGAAATAGGAAGATTTCTGAAGCGATAATTATTTTGATATGGTAAGTGAATTAGTTAACTATAGTAATTCCTAAAAAAGCAAATTTAAAAAAGCATTATTTTTAAATTTTTTTAAGTGGTAGGGAAAATAAATAGCAAAGCAGCCAGTAAAGTTCAAGAAAAAAAGTCAGAACATACCATTCAACTCTCCATTGCTTTGAAAAAAGAAACGCCAGTAGCATTCCTACACTTGTAATTAGAAAACATGCATGTAAACAACTCTTCAAATAGTCTTTTATAATAAAATAGAAAATGTCCTCGGGTGAGAAAGCAATTTTTGACTGACTGCAACTCATCTAGGTTTTCACTACCATACAACTGGGTAAGAGAGTAAAATCTCCGATTTTGCACTGTTTGGCATGGTCTCGCTCCTCTACCTTCTCCACCTAAATAGTTCCCATTTTCCAAGTGGACAATGTGCAGAGAACTTGTATGCATTAATGAATTCCTCTGCAATTTTGGTTTCACTATCAGAATTGAAGTTTGCACACAACAGTGTCTCAACAATGATCTCAACGTCCTAACGCTTTAGAATCCGTTTACCTTCTGTGTTCACCTAGATCAGGATGCAATACCTGTGTGAATCTTTTCGGGTCATATTGAGACATGCACTTTCCTGCATCTGCACACACTCTCAAGTTCCTCTAGAATGTTAAGAACTCAACTGTGTGTGATATTAAAAAGTACGCCAGAAGTAATTTCTTGGACTCCAGATAATGTACCTGCAGAAACAGTCATTTGGTAGGATACCACAAATACCCTACTACTGAATTCTGAAACGTTTGTTCCTGAGTCCGACTCCCCTTCTGACCACATCTACTCAATTTTGTTTCCACCGAAGGAACGCTCCGCAGTCACAAAACTTTCATCGTGAGGACGCACCACCTAAAATGCGTGCTCAGAAGTCAAAGTCCTATAAAAGTATCCTCGATGAGCATTTGGTGAATTGCTGCGTTTTTAACCCTCTTATTCTGCTCCCCTCATCTGCACGGCCCTAAATTCGCAAGCGTTCACCGCCCAGGTTCGGGGTCTTTGACTCAGCAGAGAAGAATGTGGCTGATGAGTTATCTATTAATCCAAAAACCCTCGGCTAGAAAGATATTTCACCAAGAACTTTTAACACGGAAAGGGAGGGGGCAGGGAACAGAGGTATCTTTTAATGAAAACTTTTCCCCGAGTTTCTTCCTTAAACTGCCCCCCCCGCTACCCCGAATCCACACACAATTTCCAGCCCCAGCCCTAAGTCCTGACCCTCCGAGTCCCGATCATCTGAGGTCACCCAGGAGTCAGCTCTCGGTTCCACTTTTTAAATCCCGGGCAAACAAAGCTGAGCATTATACTTACAAAAGTCTCCGAAAAGTCCTTAGAGTTACGCAATTTGGGGCCCGCAGACGCGCGTGGACACAAAAACACACTTTCCCGAGATCCACCCTCCCCGGGCCACACTGCGGGGCTGCGTCCCGGGCACGGGCCATGCCTAAACCTTCCACCGCCGCGCCCCGGGCCCGCGCCCGCGCCCCGCCGGCCGCCCGCACTGGGTCCCGGATCGCCCCCGCCACTGCACCGAGCCGCCCAGTACCTCCTCCTCCTGAAGGTTGGCCTCGCTCGGGGTGTTCTCCTTCTCGGCTTTGCCGCCGTTGTTCATCTTCCCGGTCCTTCCTCGCCGGGCCGGGCAGGGCTGGGGCGCGGGGCTGGGCGAGGGCGCGCTCGCCCACTGTAGCCTTCCCCGGGCGCCGGGGCTCCCTCGGGCGGGCGCCGCGGGCTGCGGGGCTGGAGCTGGAGCCGGGGCAGTGGCTGTCGGGCTGGGGCTCCCGCGGCGAGACTGCGACGGCAGCGGCGGGCGACTCAGGAAGTACGAGGGAGAGACGGGGCAGGGCGCGGGCCGAGAGCGGGGCACCGAGACAATCGGGCCCCGGGAGGGCGACCTGGATAGGGAGGGCGGGAGCCAGGGGAGGAAGGAAGGAAGGAAGGAAGGAAGCAAAGGATGGGGCGAGGACGCGCGTCCCAGGAGTAAGCGCAGAGAGTTGGGGCTGGGGGCTGCAGCCGCTGGAAGGAGGGGACGGGGGTGCCTAGAGAGGAGGAGGAGGAAGAGGAGGAGGAGGAAGAGGAGGAGGAGCGGGGCGGAGAGGCGCGGGCGGCGGCTGGGACGCTGGGACCCGAGAGCCGCTGAGTGCGCGCTCCAGGCAGGCTCTGGGAAGTCCGGGATGGAAGCAGCTCCCTTTCTCTCGTCTTCCTCCCTCCCCTCTCCCCTCCCTCCTCTCCGCGCCTCTCCTCCTCCCTCCGCCCTCCCTGGACGTGGGCTGCCGGCTGCAGCCCGGAGGGACGGGGCGCGGGACGGAGCCCCCCGCGGGAGGAGGGGCCGGCGGCCGGATGGCGCGCGCCGGGGAGGGGCCGCGGGCCGCAGGCGGAAGCGGCGACCCCAGCCCCAGACTCGGCGGCTGGTCGGAGGGCGAGGGCCCTGGAGGCCGAGGGCAGGGGAGGTCGGGTCCTGCCGTTCCCTCGGCCCCCGGGGGCCCCGGCGTCTGCGCGCCCCGGGACTTCGGGGACCCTGCCCCGCCGGGGCCAGGACCGGGAGCTGGGATGTGTGCGACTTTTGTTTGCCGGCTTTTACCAAGGGATTTGCACCCCTGGCCCTAAGCCCACCCTTCCCGAGCCAGACCCGGTTCTTCCCCTGCTGCTTGAATGACAGGATGAGAACTCGAGGGACACCGGGGACAGCCCCCTCCGGGCCGGCTTTTTCAGGACAGGGCTTCAAACCCATCTCCAGCGCGGGTCCTGCGACGCGCCCGGAGCCTTCCCCGCTTCGCTGCCTGGGCGTCCCGCGGCCCCCGACTCCTCTCCCAACTCTCACCCGACTGTTCTGGGATTGTTTACCTGGCCTCTCCCTCACCCTTCAGAAAGCTCCTTCCTGGAAGAAAAAACCACAAACTTACCCTATTTATCTTTTTAATCCCACGGCTATTTAAACGAGCTACCGGGTGTATAGTAGGCACTCAATAAATATTTGTTGGCAAAGTGAATATTCCTCATTGCAGGCAGAGCTCGGGGTCCACACGGAGGAATTTCAGAGGCTGGAAGCACGCTTGAAGAAGAAAGGGGGCCTGGGCTTTGCACCAACTTCAGGATTGCGTACTTGTTTCCTCATCCGTTAAATGGGAGCAGCTGAATATGTCTCCTAGCGTTTTCGAGATTGTAGGTTGATAGAACTATGTACAGCACCCAGTATTCATTCTTGCTTCGTTTAGGTTTACAATACATGGAAGCTAACATTATTATTAATGAAACTTCCATTTTTCCCGGGCCTTAGAAAGCTTTTCCAATACTCGATCGTTAAAGCTTCTGGTTTTTTTTTGTTTTTTTTTTTTAGAAAAATGAGGGTCTCACTTTGTTGCCCAGGCTGATCTCGAACTCCTGGCCTCAAGTGATCCTCCGGCTTTTGGCCTCCCAAACTGATGGAATTACCGTCTGGAACCACTGTGTTAAACTCTTAGATTTGACTGCTACAAATGTATAAATGTGGAACTCCATGTATCAGTGGGTTCTGCCCCACTTCTTACTCCCAGGAATTCTCCGTCCCAGCCTGCTGCTCCTGTCCTGCACCAGTAAGTTTCTAACTACAGTATTTGCTTAACTGTTTCTCCCCACCCCCCAGCAGACATTCTTTATACTGATTTAAGTGCTGCTGGGGATGGGGGGGGGGGCGGCTGTGGGCGTTGCAGATAAGGACCCTCCCTTTAGGGAGTTTAAAGTAGTACGGTGGCTCACGCTTGGAATCTCAGCACTTAGGGAGATAGAGGAAAGAGGATTGCTTGAGCCCAGAAGTTCAAGACCTGTCTGGGCAACATAGTGAGACCCTGTTCTCCACAAAGAGGGGAAAAAAAGAAAAGACAAAAAAATAAAGTGGTATGGAGCCAAGATACTCTCAGAATCCTCTTTCCGATTATAGAAAGCGAGGAAAATATTTGCTTTAAGGGCATTATGAGAAAAACAGTAGTGATACTTGGATTTACATACTGGGTTTATCTTGGGGGTTTGGAGATTTTGAAACAGGAAGATTTCCATAGGGAAAAGATGTTTTTTAATTGCTGTCATAATGTGATTTCTCTCTAAGGGGAACAAACATGTATCCTGGATGAAAATAAACCAAGTCTATTGAAATTGCAACCCAAGACATTCAGAAGAGACAAGGCTACAGTGAATCTGGAAAGTTTGCACGTGTTTGGATGTATTGATTGCCTTAACTGGCAGCCCTTTGCACTGCCAGCTTCTCCCTCAATTACATGAGGAACCACGAGGGGGCAATGTCTTCCCTAGCAATAATAGGTGAGTGGTGGTCTTAGGACCCCGTGGTGGCCCATGATGCTAGCACTGTGTCTTTGGCCATTCTTGCCTGTTATGGAGCGTAGTCCACAGAAGGGCATGGTCTTCTTGGAGCCTGGCATGGGCCCAACAAAAATGACAATGTAGTCAATAGTTCCACTCAGACTTCACTTGGGAGCAGGTGGACTACGTTGTGTGATATCAGGATGCCTGGAGAACCTCTCCTATCCCCACCCAGGGAAGCATGGCTTAATTCCAAATAAAGAATCTGGTTCCTTTGTCTTTAAGCCAAGCCAGGACTTTGTCCATTGTTAACAGTCAAAAATCTCTGGGATAAGAAACAAAAATAAGTTCCAGCCCGGGCACGGTGGCTCATGCCTGTAATCCCAGCACTTTGGGAGGCCGAGGTGGGCGGAACACATGAGGTCAGGAGTTCGAGACCAGCCTGGCTAACATGATGAAAGCCCGGTTCTACTAAAAATACAAAAAAAATTAGCTGGGTGTGGTGGCACACGCCTATAATAGCAGCTACTCGGGAGGCTGAGGCGGGAGAATTGCTTGAACCCGAGAGGCAGAGGTTGCAGTGAGCCAAGATTGCGCCATTGCACTCCAGCTTGGGCAACAAGAGTGAAACTCTGTCACAAAAAAACAAAAATAAGTTCCAGGAGAGGATCCTTGTCTGGCTTATTCACTGTTGTATTCCCAGCATCTAGACAGTGCCCAACACATAGGAGGCACTCAGTTATTTTTTAATAAATGAGCATTTTAAGTCTGATGGGTTACTGATTCTTAGGCCTGAATGTTATCACTGGATTTTTCCAAGAACCAGCAGGAAGGACTAAATCAGTGGAGATGTCTTAAAACAGGTAGTCACAGCAATGGCATTAGGCAGGGTCTTGGCAGTGTTTTTTTTGTTTGTTTTTTTGTTTTTTTTCTGAGAGTCTCACTCTGTTGCCCAGGCAACATTGTTTAAGACAATGTCTCACCCAGGTGAGAATTGTTCAAGCAATTCTCCTGCCTCAGCCTCCCCAGTAGCTGGGACTACAGGTGCACACAACCACACCTGGCTAATGTTTTTGTATTTTTAGTAGAGGCAGGGTTTCCCCATGTTGGCCAGGCTGGTTGGTACTGAACTCCCAAACTCAGGTGATCCACCCGCCTCAGCCTCCCAAAATGCTGAGATTACAGACATGAGCCACCGGCCTAGCAGTGGTCTTTAGTCATGATTTTGCAGGGAGGACCCTAGATAGAGACCTTGTGCAGAATGGAACAACTGATAAGGTTTCAAACAGTAAAAGATAAAATCCCACCATTGAGGCCAGGTGCAGTGACTCATGCCTGTAATCCTAGCACTTTGGGAGGCTGAGGTGGGCGGATCAGCTGAGGTCAGGAGTTTGAGATCAGCCTGGCCAACATGGTGAAACCCCATTTTTGAAAATACAAAAATTAGCCAGGCCTGGTGGTGGGTGCCTGTAGTCCCAGCTATTCAGGAGAACCCAAGAGGCAGAGATTGCGGTGAGCCAACAAACATCACACCACTGCACTCCAGCCTGGGCGACAGAGCAAAACTCCCGTCTCAAAAAAAAAAAAAAAAAATCACACCATTGATTTTGACATATCAGACAATAAAATCGACACTGATGCAGGAATGGCTATACTATATAGTCAGTGGTGAGAGTGACATTCAGGGTGTTTTCAGAAAAACATATGGGGTTGGGATAATATGTTAGGAAGAGAGATTCCTGCTTTTTGTCCTTTCCATGAAGAATAGAGTTATTTGAAAGAGCAATAATGTATTACCAATAAAACTCAAGGAAAATCTGTAAACAGACTTTCGCTATTTGTAAAACTTTGTGATTGAAGGCAAAGAGTTTGAGTTTGGGGGAGGAAAATGTACCTTCAATCAGGGTATAAATGATAATTACAACTTGCTTATGACTTTAAAAAAAGATTCCAAAGTAAGATCTCCTCAGTAGCAATAGTTCCCAGGCATCCTGAGAATTATAAGACAACAAAGGGTTTGTTTTTTGTTTTTTTTGAGACGGAATTTCGCTCTAACCAAGGGATTTTATATCCTGTAATAGTTGTGCTGAAGACCAGAAAAGTCCGCTTTCTCCCCAGCCTAACACTCTACCTACCCTATTGCCTGACCTTCGAGATTACCTTGAAAGGGTAATATTGTACACACACCTGTAGTTTTTTATTACTCACTGCTGTTTCTCTGGCAGTGTTCATTTCGAGGCTTGCCTTAAGAAATCCAAACCTATAATTATGTCTTAAATGTTTGCCTTTGGGAACTGCAGACATTAAAGGTCTATTTTGAGGCGATTTGCATGGCATGAGCTTTGTACCTATGTTAGCTTTGCAGCAGAAAGCTGCAGTATCTACCACGTGTGTTGTGATTGTCTCTTAACCCTTCGGCTCAGCCAAAAAAGTTCTTGAGGCCAGAGGGGCTGTATTTTATTAGTTTTTGTCATCCTTGACACCTCTCTCTCTCCCTCACCCGGTGCAGGCATACTCACCTCCAGCTCCTCTCCATCTTCCCCTGATTTTTTTATTTATTAATTTATCATTGTGGCAAAAGACACATAACATGAAATTTACCTTCTTCACCACTTTGGGTTTTTGGGTTTTTTTGTTTTGTTTTGTTTTTTTGACATGGAGTCTCACTCTGTTGCCCAGGCTGGAGTGCAATGGTGCCATCTTGGCTCACCACAACCTCCACTTCTCAGGTTCAAGACATTCCCCTGCTTCAGCCTCTTGAGTAGCTGGGACTACAGGCATGTGCCACCATGTCTGGCTAATTTTTGTATTTTTAATAGAGATGAGGTTTCACTATGTTGGCCAGGCTGGGTTGGTTTTTTTTTTTTAGAGATGGGTTTCACTGTGTTGCCCAGGCTGGTCTCAGACTCCTGGGTTCAAGTGATCCTCCCACCTCAGCCTCCCAAAGTGCTGAGATTACAGGTATGAGCCACTGCACCCAGCCTACTTGTTTGTTTTTCCAGATTTCGTTCTGTTGCCCAGGCTGGAGTATAGTAGCATGATCATAACTCACTGCAGCCTCGAACTCCTGGGCCCAAGCAATCTTCCTGTCTCAGCTTCCTGAGCAGCTGGGACTGCAGACTCTTGCCACCACACCCAGCTAATTTTTAAATTTTTTTCCCAGGCTGGTCTCAAATTCCTGCCTTCAGGGAATCCTCCTGCCTCAGCCTCCCAAAGTGCTGAGATTATAGGCATAAACCATTTCACCTAAGCCTTCCATTTGAACCATTTTTAAGTGTAGTGTTAAGTATATTCACATGGTTGTGCAACAGCTCCCTGATTTTCAGCTCTTAAAGAATTCTGAGGTTCACTGGTTTCCCTCTGACCATGATCAGAGGCCCACATGGAGGAGAATCCAGGTGTTTGGCTTACGGCCCCAGCTGAGCTCTGCAGACAACCAGTATCAATTTGCCAGCCCTCTGAGTGAACTATCTTGAGAGTGGTTGCTCCAGCCCTAGTTGAGCTGCCGCAGCTGATACCATCTGGAACAGAGATGAGCTTTCTGCAGCAAACCCTGCCCAAATTGCAAAATTGTTAGCCAAAAAAAAAAAAAAAAGTGAATGTTGTTGTTTTAAGTCACTATATTTCAGTGTGGTTTGTAATACAGCAATATATAACTGAAACATAATTACATACCTAGAAGTGGGGTAATAGAAATCAACAGGGTGATTCCTACTGTAATAGAAACCTAAAACACATGGCAGGGGCTTCGGGATCAGGTGGAGGACAGAAGCTGGAAGAACCTTGAGGAGTCTGTTATTGAAGAACACTATTAAAGAACAGTGAGCAGGGCTGGGCCTCATGGCTCACGCCTATAATCCCAGCACTTTGGGAGGAGGTCAGGAATTCGAGACCAGCCTGGTCAACACGGTGAAACCCTGTCTCTACTAAAAATAGAAAAATTAGCCAGGTGTAGTGATGCGTGCCTGTAATCCTAGCTACTGGGGAGGCTGAGGCAGGAGAACTGCTTGAACCCAGGAGGTGGAGGTTGCAGTGAGCTGAGATCCACCACTGCACTCCAGCCTGGGCGACAGGGAGAGACTCAGTCTCAAAATAAATAAAATAAAATAAAAAATAAAGAACATTGAGGATACTGTTATTGCAGGCTGGAGAAAAGGGGGATTGATGTAGGTATTGGAAGAACAATTAGCTAAACTAGTCTGCAGTTATGTGAAAGCTAGAGAAGATACCTAGTGAACATGTGGATCTGGCTATGGAGATTTCCGGATAGAATGGTGAAAGGGCGGAATGGTTCCTTTTGCACGCCTATGATATAGTACCAGAGAAGTGCAGTGAGCTAAAAAAGAAACTGTTCCATTTTTCATCAGGATTTAGAAGAAGCAATAAAGAAACCAGGACTTGCAGGATTTGAAATAAAACTACTTTTCATTCCTAGTTCTCCAGAGGACAAAACTCTCAAAATAAGAAATGCCTTAGGGGCAAAAGTCAAATCCCAGGTACTATCAGGAAAACATAGTCATAAGTAAAGTTCAAGACAAGGACAGGTGCAGCAGCTCACAACTGCAATCCCAGTGCTTTGGGAAGCCAAGGTGGGAGGATTACTTGAGGCCAAGAGTTTGAGATCAACTTGGGCAACACAGCAAGACTCCAAGACTCCTTCTCTGCAAAAGAAAGAAAGAAAAAAAAAACAAAAGAAAGAAAAAAACAATTTTGAGACAGAATCTCGCTCTGTCACCTGGCTAGAGTGCAGTGGCATGATCATGGCTTACTAAAACCTCTGTCTCCTGGGTTCAAGCCATTCTCATGCCTCAGCCTCCCAGGTAGCTGGGATTACAGGTACGCACCACCACGCTCGGCTAATTTTTGTATTTTTAGTAGAGACAGGGTTTCACCATGTTGGCCAGGCTGGTCTCGAACTCCTGGCCTTAAGTGATCTGCCACCACGCCCAGCCTCTGCAAAAAATTTAAAAATTAGCTGAACATAGTGGCACATGCCTATAATCCCAGCTATTTCAGAGGTTGAGGCAGGAAGATCACTTGAGCCCAGGAGTTTGAGGTTACAGTGAATTATGATCATGCCACTGCACTACAGCCTGGGCAACAGAGTAAGAACCTGACTCTTAAAAAAAAAAAAAAAAAAAGATGGCCGGTCGTGGTGGCTCACGCCTGTAATCCCAGCACTTTGGGAGGCCGAGGCGGGCGGATCACAAAGTGAGTAGATCAAGACCATCCTGGCTAACACGGTGAAACCCCGTCTTTACTAAAAAAAATACAAAACAAGAAATTAGCCAGATGTGGTGGCGGACGCCTGTAGTCCCAGCTACTCAGGAGGCTGAGGCAGGAGAATGGCATAAACCCGGGAGGCGGAGCTTGCAGTGAGCCGAGATCCGACCACTGCACTCCAGCCTGGGTGACAGAACGAGACTCCGTCTCAAAAAAAAAAAAAAAAAAAAAAAGATAAGGCTGTAGCTAGAAGACACTGGGTAGGCAGCCTCTACAATGGGCCCCAGTGATCCCTACCTCCCGGTATTCAAACCCTCTGTAATCCCTTCCTTAGTGTGGGCTGGACTTTGCAACTTGCTCTTAAGGAATACAGCATGGCAAAAGTGTTGGATAGCATCTCTAAGATTAGATTTTTAAAAAAGACTATGGCTCATGTCTTACATGCCCTCTCTTGCTTTCTCACTTGCTGCCTTTGACCTGCTGTATGGAGACACTCATGTGGCAAGGAAGGAAGGCCTCCAGCCAAGAGCCACCAGGGAATGGGCTTTCAATCCAACAACCAGCAAGGAGCTGAATCCAGCCCACTACTGCATGAGTAGACCTGGAAATAGATCTTCCCTAAGTGGAGCCTTCAGATGAAACCTATTATGGACTGAATGCTAGTGTCCCTCTGAAATTCACACAAAATCCTAACCTCCGTTGTGATGGTATTAGGTAAGGCATTTGGGAGATAATTAGGTTTAGATGAGGTGACAAGGGTGGGGCCCCCATAATGGGGTTGGTGCCCTAGAGAGGGGAAGCCAGCTGGGCTTCTGGGTTGGGTGGGGACTTGGAGAACTTTTCTGTCTAGCTAAAGGATTGTAAACACGCCAATCAGCACTGTGAATAGCTAAAGGTTTGTAAACGCACCAATCAGCACTCTGTAAAAACGGACCAATCAGCAGGACATGGGTGGGGCCAAATAAGGGAATAAAAGCTGGCCACCCCAGCCAGCAGCCGCAAGCTGTTTGGGTCCCCTTCTACAGCGTAGAAGCTTAGTTCTTTCCCTCTTCACAATAAATGTTGCTGCTGCTCACTCTGGGTCTACACTACCTTTATGAACTGTAACATTCACTGCCAAGGTCTGCGGCTTCGCTCCTGAAGTCAGCAAGGCCACGAATCCACCGGGAGGAACAAACAACTCTGAACGTGCCACCTTTAAGAGCTGTAACACTGTGAAAGTCTGCGGCTTCACTCCTGAAGTCAGCAAGACCAGGAACCCATCAGAAGGAAGAAGCTCCGGATACATCTGAACATCTGAAGAAACAAACTCTGAACACACCATCTTTAAGAACTGTAACACTCACCCTGAGGGTCCGCAGCTTCATTTTTTTTTTTTTTTTTTTTTGAGAGGGAGTCTCGCTCTGCCGCCCAGGCTGAAGTGCAGTGGTGCGATCTCGGCCTACTGCAAGCTCCGCCTCCCAGGTTTACACCGTTCTCCTGCCTCAGCCTCCGGAGTAGCTGGGACTACAGGCGCCTGCCACAGCGCGGCTAGTTTTTTGTATTTTTTAGTAGAGATGAGGTTTCACCGTGTTAGCCAGGATGGTCTCGATCTCCTGACCTCGTGATCTGCCCGCCTCGGCCTCCCAAAGTGCTGGGATTACAGGCTTGAGCCACCGCGCCTGGCCCGCAGCTTCATTCTTGAAGTTCCCACCGGAAGCAATAAATTCCAGACACACCCTTATAAGAGGAGAAAGAGGCTAAGTGTGGTGGCCGCCACTTGGAATCCCAACACATTGGGAGGCCAAGGCAGGAGGATTGCTTGAAGCCAAGAGCTTCACACCAGCTTGGACAACACAGTGAGACCCCCATTTCTATGAATAAATAAACAAATTAGCCACGCACGTGGCTCACTCCTGTCATCCCAACATTTTGGGAGGCCAAGGCAGGAGATTTACTTGACACCAGGAGTTCAAGATCAGCCTGAACAACATAGTGGGATCCTGTCTCTACAGAAAAATTAGCCAGGCGTGTTGGTGTGAGTCTGTAGTCCCAACTACTACTCTCAAAGCTGAGGAATGAGGATCATTTGAGCCTAGGAGTTTGAGGTTACAGTGAACTGTAATTGTACCACTGTGCTCTAGCCTGGGGGACAGCGAAACGCTGTTTTTTTGTTTTGTTTTTTTTAAAAAAGGATGAGAACCAAAGCTCCTTCTCTCCCTGCCAGGTGAGGACACAGTGAGAAGGTGGCTGATTGCAAGCCAGGAAGACGGTCTCCTCATGAGGAAATGAATTGGCTGGCACCTTGATCTTGGACTTCCCAGCCTCCATAACTGTGAGAAATAAATGTCTGTTGTTTTAGCCACCCAGTCTGTGTTATATTGTTAGGACAGGCTCAGCTGACTAAGTAATTAATACCAAGAAGCGGTTTGCTGCTGTAATAAGTAACTAAAAGTGTGGAAGCAGCTTTGGAACTGGGTAGTAGGTAGAGGCTGGAAAAGTTTTGTTTTTAGAGACAGGGTCTGCCAGATGCGGAGGCTCATGCCTGTAATCCCAGCATTTTGGAGGCCGAGGCGGGCAAATCACGAGGTCAGGAGTTCAAGACCAGCCTGGCCAACATGGTGAAACCCAGTCTCTATTAAAAATACCAAAAAAAAATTAGCTGGGCATACTGGCAGGCCCCCGTAATCCCAGCTACTTGGGAGGCTGAGGCAGGAGAATCACTTGAACCCAGGAGGCGGAGGTTACAGTGAGCCAAGATCTCGCCACTGCACTCCAGCCTGGGTGACAGAGTGAAACTCCATCTAAAATAATAATAATAATAATAGAGACAGGGTTTTGCTCTGTCACCCAGGCTGGAGTGCAGTGGTGCAATCATACCTCACTGCAGCCTTGAACTCCTGGGTTCAAGCAGTCCTCCTACCTCAGCCTCCTGAGTAGCTGAGATTACAGGTGCAGGCCACCATGCCTAGATTTTATTTTTTTTAAAAGATGAGGTCTCACTTTGTTGCCCAGGTTGGTTTGTAATGATCCTCCTGTCTTGTTCTCCCAAAGTACTGGGATTACAGGCATGAGCCACCAAACCCAGCCTGAGGCTGGAAGAGTTTTGAAGAACATGCTAGAAAAAGCCTAGATTGCTGTGAAGGGACCATTAAAGGTGATTCAGGAGAAGGATCAGAAAGAAAAGGGGAGCTGTAAAGAAAACTTGCCTCTTAGAGAATACATAGTCATGTACAAGATGTTGGTAGAAATATAGACAGTAAAGACCAGTTACAGTTTGAGGTGGAAATGAGGAGTATGCTATTAGAAACTGAAGGAAAGGTGGCTGGCATGGTGGCTCATGCCTGTAATCCCAGTGCTTTGGGAAGCCGAGGTGGGCGGATCACTTAAGGTCAGGAGTTTGAGACCAGCCTGGCCAACATAGTGAAGCCCCATCTCTACTAAAAATACAAAAAATCAGCAGAGCATGATGGCAGGCACCTGTAATCCCAGCTGCTCGGAAGGCTGAGATGGGAGAATCACCTGAACCCGGGAGGCGGCGGTTCCAAGGAGCTGAGATCGCTCCACTGCAGTCCAGCCTGGGTGACAGAGTGAGACTCTGTCTCTGGGGGAAAAAAACAAAAAGACAAAACAAAACAAAAACTGGAGGAAAGGCCATCCTTATTATACAGTCTCAAAGAACTTAACTAAATTGTATTCATGCTCTAGCGTTTTGGGGAAGGTAGGCCTTGCAAGAAATGAAGTGGAATATTTAGCTGTAGATTTTTTTTTTTTTTTTTTTTTTTTTGAGACGGAGTTTCACTCTTGTCGCCTAGGCTGGAGTGCAATGGCACAATCTCGGCTCACTACAACCTCCGCCTCATGGGTTCAAGGGATTCTCTTGCCTCAGCCTCCTGAGTAGCTGGGATTACAGGCACCCGCCACCACACCCAGATAATTTTAGCTGTAGAGATTTCTAAGCAGTTTTGAAGGAGTGGCTTGATGTCTCCTGACCGCTTTAAAGTAAAATTTGAGAAGTGAGAAATAAATTGAAGAAGGAATTGTTAAGCAAAAAGGAACCACAACTTCAAGATTGGAACATTATCCGCCTGTCCATATTGTAAAAAATGAAAAAGGATATTCAGAAAAGAACACCAAGGGTGTGGATAACTGACCTTTTGATAAAGAGATTGGTGTGGGTGCAAACCACAGACCTAATCAACCATCTCAACAGAAGCCACGGGATTGTACCAGCGGAAACCCTGCCAACTGGGATTAAAGGAAACAAAGCAGGACGGAATGAAGGAAAGCTACAGACATGCATTATCCTTCAAGAAAAGGGAAGGAGGACTCCAAAGGTGATTCAGAGATCATCAGAGCTGCTTCTCCCACCACAGGCCCAGATTGCACAGGCTGAGAACAAGGCTTGTCTCCACCGCGGGTGGGTGTGACATTCAGCAGAGGTGGGTGGGTAGGCCCCTGCAGAGAGCCACTTGGGTGGTACTCCACAAAGCCCAAAGGGGCATACTGCTTGCACAGCTGCACCCCAGTGGATCAGTCGGGCACAGCATTGCACCAAAGACAATTCTTTCTTTCTTTTTTTTAGGAGACAAGGTCTTACACTGTTGCCCAGGCTGGAGTGCAGTGGCATGATCATAGTCCACTGTAGCATGGAACTCTTGGCCCCAAGTGACTCTTCTGCCTCAGCCCCCCAAGTAGCAGTGACTCCAGGTATGCACATCTACACATGGCTAATTTTAAAATTATTTTTAGAGATGGGGGTCTCACTATGTTGCCCTGGCTGGGCTCAGACTCCTGACCTCAAGGGATCTTCCTGCCTCAGCTTCCCAAAGTGTTGGGATTACAAGCATGAGGCACCACACCGGGCCGAGTATTATTTTTGAGACTTAAAATCTCATGGTGTTTGCTCTGTTAGGTTTTGGACTTACTTGGGATCCATCACCCCTTTCTCTCTTCCAATTTCTTCCTTTTGGAATGGGAATGTGTATCCTATGCCTGTCCCACCCATTGTATTTTGCAAACACATAACTTATCTGGTTTTACAGATTCACAGCTGGAGAGGAATTTTGCCTCAAGATGAATTGTACCTCGAGTCTCTACCATATCTGCTCTAGATGATATCAGATGAGACTTCAGAGTTGATGCTAAAATCAGTTAAGACTTTGTGGGCAGTTGAGATGGAAAGAATGTATTCTGCATGTGAGAAAAGCATGAATTTGGGGGACAACAGCACTGAACAGGAGGCTGTGCTGTAATCTCTACAGGAACTGTCACATTTTATTGTTTGAAAACGCCAGGTTAAACATAAGCATTTTCATCCCTCTCCCCAAACCTCTAATAACAATTCAAAAAAAGATTTGTTGTCATCAACATTATTTTAAAGCATAAACTAATAAGGATAAAGAGAGTGAAAGAAAGCTAGGCCTGTGGCTTATACCTCTAATCCTAGCAGTTTGGGAGGCCAAAGCGCAAAGATCACTTGAGGCCAGAAGTTTGAGACCAGCATGGGCAATATAGCAAGATCCTCATCTCTACAAAAAGAAAAAAAAAAAAAAAAATTAGCTGGGTATGGTGACACATGCCTGTAGTCCCAGCTATTTGAGAAGCTGCAGCAGGAGGATTACTTGAGCCTAGGAGTTTGAGGCTGCAGTGAGCTATGATCGCACCACTGTACTCCAGCCTGAGTGACAGAGTGAGACCCCATCTCCTAAAAAAAGAAAGAAAAAAAAAGAGAGAGAGACAGAGAGAATGAAAGAAAACAACAGTAATAAAATTTGGGAAGCTGTGAAGCAGATTAATATTAAGAAAACTGAATCCTAAGCTTGATGGCAAAAAATTGAGAAGCTACAGAATCCCCAAAAGACTCAAGCCTTGGCAGTAGCTGGCACCTCAGAAGTGAGAGTGAAAATGGGGCTGTAACCAGGTGAATTATCGAAAGGAAAGCAATACATTCATAGATTCCCCCTTTTTCCCCACAGTTTACTGTGAAATTTACTTTTTTTTTGTTTGTTTTTTTGAGACAGAGTCTCACTTTGTCACCCAGGCTGGAGTGCAGTGGCACAATCTCAGTTCACTGCAACCTCCGCCTCCTGGGCTCAAGTAATTCTCATGCCTAAGCCTCCAGAATAGCTGGGATTACAGGGGTGTGCCAATGCACCCGGCTAACTTGTATTTTTTGTAATTTCGTATTTTTTGTAGAGACGGGGTTTCTCTATGTTGGTCAAGCTGGTCTCAAACTCCTGACCTCAAGTGATCCACCCACCTCGGCCTTGCAAAATCCTGGGATTACAGGTGTGAGCCAGCGCACCCAGCCGAAATTCACATTTTAAATTTGTCTCTTCTCTTTTTGGGAATATCTAAATGGAAAAAGAAAAACACAAAACAGACATATCTTTTTTTTTTTTTTTTTTTTTTTTTTTTTTTTGAGACGGAGTCTCGCTCTGTCACCCCAGCTGGAGTGCAGTGGTGTGATCTTGGCTCACTGCAACATCCGCCTCCCAGGTTCAAGCAATTCGCCTGCCTCAGCCGCCCTAATAGCTGGGATTACAGGCATGTGCCATCACGCCAAACTAATTTTTGTATTTTTAGTAGAGATGGGGCTTTACCATGTTGGCCAGGCTGGTCTCAAACCCCTGACCTCAGGTGATCCACCTACCTCGGCCCCCCAAAGTGCTGGGATTACAGGCTGAGCCACCAGGTCTGGCCCCCATATCATCATTTTTATGAGAAATTTATTTCTCTTCATATGAGTAAAGTTTTATTAAATCAGCTTAACTATAAAATAAACATATAAAAATTTTAAAGGCAAAAACATGACTAATGAGGTAAACATCAATGGCTGAAAATTTGGAAAATTAGATGTGTGTGTGTGTGTGTGTGTGTGTGTGTGTGTGTAAATTTAGGCTTCCAGTAATAATAAGCATTTCTGTAATTTTCACCCTAAGTGAACCACTTTAAAATGTGTGCCTTTCTTGAGTAACCATTGTAAATATAAATTGGACATTCACGGACTGAAAAGATTTAAAACTAATGACTGGATGTTATGGCAAACAGTATGGAGGTTCCTCAAAAAATTTAACAATAGAACTGATCTAGCAGGCTTGCTACTGAGCATATATCCAAAGAACATGAAGTCAGTATGTCAATGACATATCTTTCTTCCACGTTCATTTGAGCATTATTCACAATAGCCAAGAAATGGTGTATTTATACCACATTTTCTTTATCCATCTATCAATAGATGAATAGATGAAGAAAATGTGGTATAGATACACCATGGAATACTATTCAACCTTAAAAAAGAAGGAAATCCTGTCATTTGTGAAAACATTGATGAATCTGGAGGACGTTATGCAAAGTGAAATAAGACAGGCACAGAAAGACAAATACTGTATGATCCCATTTATATGTGGAATCAAAAAAGAAACAAACTCGGCCAGGTGCAGTGGCTCATGCCTGTAATCCCAGCACTTTGGGAGACTGAGGCGGGCTGATCACTTGAGGTCAGGGGTTTGAGACCAGCCTGGCCAACATGGTGAAACCCCATCTCTACTAAAAATACAAAAATTAGCTGGGCATGGTGGTGGGCACCTGTAGTCCCCAGCTACTTGGGAGGCTGAGGCAGGAGAATTGCTTGAACCTGGGAGGAGGAGGTTGCACTGAGCCAGGATCACACCACTGCACTCTAGCCTGGGCAACAGAGTGAGACTCCATCTCAAAAAAAAAAAAAAAAAAAAAAAATAATAAATAATGTATATTATGGACATGTACCCATATGAAGGCATCTGGATTTTTCCAACCTCATTCTTTTTAAAAGCTTTGTATAATTTTACTATGGGTGTACAAGTCCTATATGGATGGACATTTAGTTTTTTTTACAGTTTTTTAGTATTTAACAATGCTTTGAAGACCATTTTTGTGCAAACATTTTTATACATTGCCTGATTATTTCTTTAGAATACGTTCTAAAGAAGTTATTAGGTTAAATGTTAAGCATATTTTATGCATTGATGTTTCTGGTTAGAAAGATGATGGAATTTGCACCACTTGCTTCTACATTACATGAGAATGTCCATTTCATTACAACATTCTCAACACTGGAAAAATCTTCATTTTATCAATTGGTGGTGAAAAATGATAAAACATCATTCCTTTAATTGTATTTCTTGATTATTAGCAGGACTGACCATCTTTTCCTCAGTTTATGACTATTTGGAAATTGCCTATTGTGTCTTTGTGCATATTTCTAGTGGGAAATATGGTTTTTAATATTTTGGTTTGTCTGCTTGTTTTTTGAGACAGAGTCTCACTCTGTCACCCAGGCATGATCTCAGCTCACTGCAACCTCCACCACCCGGGTTCAAGAGATTCTCCTGCCTCAGCCTTCAAAGTAGCTGGACAGGCACGTGCCACCATGCCCGGCTAATTTTTTGTATTTTTAGTAGAGATAGGGTTTCACCGTGTTAGCCAGGATGGTCTCGAACTCCTGACCTCGTGATCCGCCTGCCTTGGCCTCTCAAAGTGCTGGGATTACAGGCATGAGCCACCATGCCCAGCCGGTTATTAATTTTTAAATTGACAAACATTGTACATATTTATAATGTACAACATGTTTTGAAATATGTTGTTTGCCTTTTTCTAATTGATCTTTGAAATTATTTTGCCCCCAGTATCCTACAACCTGTTTATGTGTTCCACAGATATGACTGCCACATACCATGATAGGTTCTTAGAATCAAATGATATGCAGGAGAGTCACAGACCCTATCTTCACGGGCTAGGCAAATTGGTAAGGAGTTACAACAAAGTGGGATCGGTGCTATACCTATGGAAGTTCACTATTCTAGAGAGTTCAAAAATGTGACAAATACACACTCTGGGAGGTCAGTAGAGGCTTCCATGAGGACGTGATATTTCCCTGGATGAGGATGAGCATAGTGGCCAGTTCAAGTAGGAGTGGTAAGAGCCAAGAGGGTTCCAGTCAGAAATGAGGCTAAAGGGATTAGAGAGAATTTTTGACTAGTGAATTGAAAACACTGAAGAGTAGAAAATAGAAAAGTGCTGGGAGATAAGCTTGGATAAGTAAAGAAGGGACAGATTATTAAGAGTTTAAGAGGCCAGGCATGTTGGCTCATGCCTGTAATTCTAGAACTTTGGGAGGCCAAGGCTGGCGGATCACCTGAGGTCAGGAGTTCGAGACCAGCCTGGCCAACATGGTGAAACCCTATCGCCACTAAAAATACAAAAAGTTAGCCAAGCATGGTGGCACACACCTGTAATCCCAGCTACTTAGGAGGCTAAGGCACAAGAATTCCTTGAACCCAGGAGACAGAGGTTGCAGTGAACCAAGATTATGCCACTGTACTCCAGCCTAGGCAACAGAATAAGACTCTGTCTCAAAAAAAAAAAATAGTGACTTAAGCAGAACTCTGAAAATTTTACATAATGAGAAGTGTGGTACCTGGGTTGGTTCATCTTTTCACCTTTTCACTCTGCCATTCTCAATTTTATGATATCTCTTTTTCTGGTCCCGTGATATCTCCCCTTATACTCACAATAGCTGTGGCAATTCTAAGCATTGCACCCTCACACAATCATGTTCAGTGGCTTGGAAAAAATAGGCCTTATCTCTGTTAAAGAGGAAAGTCTTTCCCAGAAGCTTCTGTAAGAATTCTTCATCTCTCATTGGCCAGAACCCGAACACAGGGGCCAAGCTGCACTGACTGCTGGGAAGGTGAGCATCTGGTATTTCATTATCTGTGGTGGGAGGCACTTCTATCTGCAGGGAAGAGTGATAACCTTGGGACAGGAAACCAACAGTGTTGTTCTCTGCATTTGTAAAGTTTTGAGCAAACAAATGATGTGATCAGGCTTATATTTATTTATTTATTTATTTATTTATTTATTTTTATTTATTTATTTTTTTTGAGACGGAGTCTCGCTCTGTCGCCCAGGCTGGAGTGCAGTGGCCGGATCTCAGCTCACTGCAAGCTCCGCCTCCCGGGTTTACGCCATTCTCCTGCCTCAGCCTCCCGAGTAGCTGAGACTATAGGCGCTCGCCACCACGCCCGGCTAGTTTTTTGTATTTTTTAGTAGAGACGGGGTTTCACCGGGTTAGCCAGGATGGTCTCGATCTCCTGACCTCATGATCCGCCCGTCTCGGCCTCCCAAAGTGCTGGGATTACAGGCTTGAGCCACCGCGCCCGGCCCGATCAGGCTTATATTTAATTCTGTATTCCTCCAGGTCTTCTTCCTCCTTTCACATTACTCTCCATCACCTCCTTCCTCTACTCTCAACCACCACTTTTTCACCTAGTTCTCCTACATTTTGAAAAAAAAAAAATTCTTTTTTAAAGAGAAGAGGTCTTACTATGTTGCCCAGGTTAGTCTGGAACTCCTGAACTCAAGCAGTCTCTCCACTTCAGCCTCCTGAGCTACCATGCCTGGTTCCTTTTTTTTTTTATAATGGAGTCTCACTCTGTTACCCAGGCTGGAGTGCAGTGGCATGATCTCAGCTCACTACAACCTCTGCCTCCTGGCTTCAACCAATTCTCCTGCCTCAGCCTCCTGAGCATGTGGGACCACAGGCACGTAGCACCACACCCAGCTAATTTGTGTATTTTTAATGGAGATGGGGTTTTACCATGTTGGCCAGGCTGGTCTCAAACTCCTCACCTCAGGTGATCTGCCCACCTTGGCCTCCCATCTAGTTTTTGTATTTTTAGTAGAGATGGGTTTCACCATACTGGCCAGGCTGGTCTCAAACTCCTGACCTCAAGTGATTCGCTTGCTTCAGCCTCCCAAAGTGCTGGAATTACAGGCATGAACCCCAGCACCCAGCCTGCCCTAAATAGAAGGTGCCTGACTTGATGTTTTAAAATGTCCTAAAACAACTAACATTTTGGGTTACAAGGACGCTCAGTATGCTTGGTATTGCCACTGGTATGTTAACCAAGACTTACTTAATTTCCACTATTAACATAAATAATGATACAGTCACTTAGGTTGTGTGCCTTGCCTAACACTTTATTGGTAAAATGTTTGTAGAATGAATAGCTTTTAAATAAATAAGTCTCCAATCCACATCATTCACTTTTAAAGACCAAAAAGTGACATAGTCACATCTGACACTCCCATTATGTCTACTTGTGCCATATTAAAAACATGTGAAAACCGTGGCAGGCCGACTTGGCTAGATGATCCTTTCTTTTCCAAACTGTGATGCAAATCCACTGAATTTCTTTCAAGTTTGATGGCCACATCAGTTAAGCATTCTAGAAAATGTTTTTTGAAAACGCATTGTTTGTTCTGAAGCCGTCTGGAACTTATTTTTATGAGTGCTGATTTGGACTTCTAGCTGACCAGAGATAATCAGACTTGCTTTCACACATTCTGGCCTATAACTTGGTCTGATTTTACCAGTTTTCCTTGCATCCTGAATGTCAGTCTAAACTCAACAGCAGCTAGTCAACAAAAGTTGTGGAGTATGTATGTGGAGATTATGGAAGAAAGTTTATGCTTCAGCTCATGTAACATAATCAATAACAAACTTTTTTTTTTTTTTGAGACAGGGTCTCTGTTTCCTAGGCTGGCATGCAGTGACGTGATTTTGGCTCACTGCAGCCTTGACCTCCCAGGCATTGATCCTCCCATGTCAGCCTCCCAAGTAGCTGGGACTACAGGTGCACACCACCGTGCCTGCTAATTTTTGTATTTTTAGTAGAGACAAGGTTTCTCCATGTTCCCGAGGCCGGTCTCGAACTCCTGGGCTCAAGCAATCCACCCACCTCGGCCTCCAAAGTGCTGGGATGATAGACATGAGCCACCATGTCTGGTCAATAACAAATATTTTAAGCACCTTTTTAAATTAATTAATTAATTAAATTTTGAGATGAGTTTTGCTCTGTTGCCCAGGCTGGAGTGCAGTGGCACAATCTCGGTTCACTGCAACCTCTGCCTCCCGGGTTCAAGCAATTCTCCTGCCTCAACCTACCAAGTAGCTGGGATTCAGTCACCCACCACCACACCCAGGTGAGTTTTGTATTTTTTAGTAGTGACAGGGTTTTGCCATGTTGGCCAGGCTGGTCTTGAACTCCTGACCTCAGGTGATCCAGCCACCTCGGCCTCCCAAAGTACTGGGATTACAGGTGTGAGCCGATGCACCTGGCCTTTTTTTTTTTTTTCTAAGATGGAGTCTCACTTTGTCGCCCTGGCTGGAGTGCAGTGGTGTAATCTCGGCTCACTGCAACCTCTGCCTCCTGGGCTCAAGTGATTCTCCTGCCTCAGTGTCCTGAGTAGCTGGGATTACAGGCACCTGCCACCACGCCCAGCTAATTTTTTGTATTTACTGGTAAAGAAGGGGTTTCACCAAGTTGAGTCTTGAACTTCTGACCTTAAGCGATCCACCCACTTCAGCCTTTCAAAGTGCTGGGATTACAGGCATGAGCCACCATGCCTGGCCTAAGCACCTGTTGATATTTCAATAAAAGTTAAATGTTTTAGAAACGAGTTACATATGAGTACTTTATGCTAGCGATTATTGAATAAATGAGTTTTTGTGCCATACGTGAAAGATATGAACAATGGTTTGAGATCATGGAGTTACAGATTAATGTTAGTTCATGGTGGTTTTGAGTGAGCCTGGAGTCAGGGAAATTGCAGGGAATTTAAGATACTCATGTTGAGTCTAAGCTCTGCCACTTGTAAGTGTCACCTTTGGGAAGGGCATTTCACCTTGCTTAGATGTGGTTTCCTTATTTGTAAAATTGAACTAGTGACTATGGCTCTTACCTCCTCTCTGAGCTGGTATCAAGACCATATGAGAGAGTACGCATGTTATTTTCAATGGAAGTACAGTAGTCGCTCCTATCCATGGGGGATACGTTCCAAGACCCCAAGTATCTAGTAGCCTGAAACCTCAGATATAGTACTAAATCCTATATATAGTATGTTTTTTCCTATACATACATACCTATGATAAAGTTTAATTTATAAATTAGGCACAAGAGGTTAATAACTGATAATAAAATAGGACAATTATAACAATATACAGTAATAAAAGTTATGTGACTGTGGTCTCTGTCTCTCAAAATATCTTATTATATTATACTTACCTATTTTACAACTGCGGTTGACTACAGGTAACTGAAACCACAGGTAGCAAAACCACCCACAAGGGAATACTGTTGTTCAATCTTGAGTTACTACATACATTGTCAAGTTTTTTCTTTTTGAGATGGAGTTTCACTCTTGTCACCCAGGCTGGAGTGCAATGGCGCGATCTGGGCTCAATGAAATCTCCGCCTCCCGGGTTCAGGCGATTCTCCTGCCTCAGCCTCCCGAGTAGCTGGGATTACAGGCATGCACCACCATGCCCGGCTAATTTTTTATTTTTTAGTAGAGACAGGGTTTCACCATATTGGCTAGGCTGGCCTTGAACTTCTGACCTCAGGTGATTCACCTGCCTCAGCCTCCCAAAGTGTTAGGATTATGAGCGTGAGCCACCACACCCGGCCATACATTGTCAGTTTGTAAGCTCCTTGAGTGATATGTTTGCACATGACTTACCACATGAAATAAATGTACCATAAGCAATGTCTCTATAGTATACTGTGCAATTATGAAATAGAGTCTGTTTGTCTCCAGATTAACTCAGCTAAGGGCATGGCATACTTTCTTCTATCTTTATGATGAGACACAGATTTCCTATTAAAAAGCATATCTTTTATTTGAAAAGATTGAGTAGGATGATTCTTAAGGAAAAAAAAGTGCCATATGGATAAATACAGGTACTAAAACCCATTTTAATAATATTCTCTGGCTCTAGGCCCACAATGCTATATTTTTATTAGATTTTGAACTGCAAGTGATTTCATCCACTTTAAACTCTTGCTTTCCACCTATAGTTGCTTATGAGATGGTGGCAATAATCACACTGACCTTAGTAGACTCGCCTCCTTTCCTGATTGATCTATTTCTGTTATGTTTTTGCTAACTAATAAAAATTTTACTTGCTGAAATATTTTTCATTAAAGGCCTGTAAAAGAATACTGATATTTTACAGCCATGGTTGCCTTCTTTTTCTACTTTAGTTTAAAGACGTTTCTTTCATCCTTCTGCCACAAAGAAGAGATTAAGCATTCTGTCCTAGTTCTGCATCTGCCTATAAATCAAGCACTCTTCTGGCTTTCCTCTGCCTGTATTTTGTTTCTTTTTACTTTGTAGTTTGAAATAATTTCAAATTTACAGAAAAATTTCAAGAATAGTTAAGGGAACTCCCATTTCCTGTTTGTCCAGAGACAACATCAAGTTTTGCTATCTTGTTACTGTCCTTAATAGCAAAAGGATCTAATCCAGGGCCACACATTGTACTTAATTGTTGCATCTCTGTAGTTTCCTTCCATCCAGAATAATTGCTCAGTTATTCTGTAGACTGTCTCTCAGTTGAGCTTGTCTGATGTTTCCTTCCTCATGATTAGATTAAGCTATACTTTTTTTTTTCTTTTCTGTTTTTTTTTTTTTTTTTTTTCTTCACAGACAGTATCTCACTCTGTCACCCAGGATGGAGTGCAGTGGCATGATCATAGCTCACTGCAGCCTCGAACTCTTGGGCTCAAGCATCCTCCTGCTTCAGCCTCCCAGGCCACTGGAACAACAGGTTCCATACCACCATGCCCAACTAATATTTTCTAAATTTTTTTATGTAGAGATGGGGTCTCACTGTGTTTCCCAGGCTGGTCTCGAGCTCCTGGCCTCAAGCAATCCTCCCTCCTTGGCCTCCCAAATTGTTGGGATTATAGGTGTGAGCCATCGCACCAGTCAAGGCTATGCATTTTTGGCAAGGATATCACAGTCATGGTAAGAGCTTTACTGACTGCATTACCCTTAGGTAGCACATAATGTTAGTTTGTCCCAGAATGATGTTAATAGTGTCTGGCAAAGCTACTCTTTTTTTTTTTCGTTTCGTTTTTTGAGATAGAGTTTCACTCTTGTTGCCCAGGCTGGACTGCAATGGCACAATCTCTTTTCACTGCGACCTCTGCCTTCTGGGTTCAAGCAATTCTCCTGCCTCAGCCTTCCAAGTAGCTGGGACTACAGGCGCCTGCCAACACACCCAGCTAATTTCTGTATTTTTAATGGAGATGGGGTTTCACCATGTTGGCCAGGCTGGTCTCAAACTCCTGATCTCAAGTGATCCTCCTGCATCGGCCTTCCAAAGTGCTGGGATTACAGGCGTGAGCCACCATGCCCGACCAAAGCTACTCTTTTGCATTTTATCATGAATAACTACTTCATGGGGAGGAACTTTGAGGCTGTGTAAATATCCTGTTACTCATCCAACTTTTCCTTCCAGTTTTAGCATAGGTTGATGTTTCGTGCCTGAATTATTAGCATAATGATTGACAAGTGGCAGTATTCTAATTCCATCACTCCTTGTTCACTTACTAGCTGGCATTCTACTCCAAGGAGGGTTTTTGTCTTCTCTCCCTCTATATATCTATTTATATAATATGGGTTTGTGAATTTCTGTTTTATTCAGTGGGACGTCATATGTTACTATCATTAGTTGTTTTGATGTTCAAATTGTCCCAGATTTGGCCAAAAGAAATTCCATTCAAGCTGACTTTTGGGTCCTTTTGATATGGGCCATCAGTCTATGAGCACTTCCTTATCTGGTACAACAGGATGTTGCAAACTCATCTTGTGGTTTTCATGCCCCAGACCTGGAACCAGCCATTTCTTCAAGAGCCTTTTTGGTGGAGAATGATACTTAGATACCAAGATCTGGGCATTAGGTGTGCTTATTGCTAAGGGGCCCTCATAGTGGACAGAGCCAGGGAATATATAAATACACATAGACACATAACAAGGAAAGAATGTATGACATTTGTAGAATTCTGTGAGACGTTGTTCTTTGTAAGGAAAGAGTGTTTGCCTGGTATTAAATAGTTTTACTACAGAACAGAGGATTCTCCATTCGGTATCTGTATCAGAGATAACAAAACTGTAATTGGATTTCACCATTTCACAGGCTTATATGAGCTAAGAGAATGGTGTTTGCTAGTTTCTACCTGAGCAAAGGTACTAAAAGTGTATAGACCATATCCTCATCTTTTTTTTTTTTTTTTTTTTTTTTTTTTTTTGAGGCGGCATCTCACCCTGTTGTCCAGGCTGGAGTGCAGTGGCGCAATCTTGGCTCACTGCAACCTCTGCCTCCTGGGTTCAAGCAATTCCTCTGCCTCACCCTCCTGAGTAGCAGGGACTACAGGTGCGCACTACCACACCCAGCTAATTTTGATATGTTTAGTAGAGATGGGGTTTCACCATATTGGCCAGGCTGGTGTCAAACTCCTGACCTCATGATCTGCCCGCCTTGGCCTCCCAAAGTGCTGGGATTATAGGCGTGAGCCACCTCACCCAGCCTTTTTTTTTTTTTTTTTTTTTTTTTTTTCTTTAAATTGAGATGGAGTCTCGCTGTGTTGCCCAGGCTGGAATGCAGTGGCGTGATCTCAGCTCACTGCAATTTCCGCCTCCCTGGTTCAAGCGATTCTCTTGCCTCCACCTCCCGAGTAGCTGGGATTACAGGCATCCACCACTATGCCCAGCTAATTTTTGTATTTTTAGTAGAGACAGGCCATGTTGGCTAGGCTGGTGTCAAACTCCTGACCTCAACTGATCTGCCTGCCTCTGCTTCTCAATGTGCTGGGATTACAGGCGTGAGCTACTGCGCATGGCTTACATCCTCACCTTGAAGCAGAGGCTTGGCCATACTAGTGGAACTTGGCAGTGGGTCTGTGTCTGCCCCTCAGATCACATGGGCCACACCAGCTTGGAGGTCCTATGTGTAGGAGGAAACCCCACCTATAGCAGAGGGCTGGAAGCAGTGGGGGTAATGTTGGAAAGGTCCTTAGCATCGTCAGTAAAATGACCCACCTTTGATGGGTCTCTGCCTCTTGGTGGTAAAGTTCTCTAATTTGTTTTCACTTTCTTTAGCTTTTTATCTGCTCCCTGATTTTTTAAAATTAGAACACACTACATTTCTAATCAGAAAAAAAAAATACTTTTCATTTTGAAGCCCAAGAATGTTTTAAGAATGCTCAAAACTCAGTAATAAGAGAGCAACTCGATTTTAAGATGGGCTAAAGATTTGACAGATACATCAGCAAAGAAGATATATGAGTAGCAATTAAACACATGAAAAAATGCTCAACATAATTAATTACTGGGGAGATGCAAATTAAAACTACAATAGATAACACTACACACTTGTCAGAATGGCTAAAATTTTAAAAACAGATAACACCAAGAACTGATAAGAATGTGGGACAACTGGAACACTTTTACATTGCTTTTTGGAAAGCAACTTGTCAATGTCTTATAAATGTATCATTTGACCAAGCAATCCCACTCCTGGATATTTACCCAAGTGAAATAAAAACTTATCATTATTCACACAAAAACCTGTATGGAATGTTTGTAATGACCTTATGTATAACCTCCAAAGACTGGAAACAACCATCATGTCTTCCATCTGGTGAATGAATACATGTAGTACATGACATATCCATGCAATAAAATACTGATATGCTTGGGGTGTGTGTGTGTGTGATTTATATATTCCCTAGCTCTTCCACTATGAGGCTCCATAACAATGAGCAGGCCTAATGCCCAGATCTTGGTATCTAAGTACCATTCTCCAGTAAAAGGGCTCTTTGTAGAAATGGCTGGTTCCAGGTCTGGAGCATGGAAAGCACAAGATGAGTCTGCAACATCTTGTTGTACCAGATAAGGAAGCGTTCATAGACTGACTGGCCATATCAACATGGTGAGTCTCTAATGCATTTTGGTAAGTGGAAGGCGCCAGACTCAAATAAACTAAGAGGCTAAATAGTGGAACGATTCTGTTTATATGATATCCTGGAATGAAGATCAGTGGTTATGAGGGAATGGTAGCGAAGGTGGAGGGGTTGAATACCAAGGAATTTTTGGGGGGTGGTGATAGATAGTTGGTGGTATTTACACAACTGCTAATCAAAACTCATAGAACTGTACTCTGAAAAATGTGACTGTTACTGCACGTAAATTATGGCATCACCATTATTATCATGTGTTCATTTGAGTTTCCCTGAAACAGTTCCTGAGATCAGAATTTGGGTGCAATGGTTAGTATGGTGAGGAAGTGGAGAAGTGCAGGGAAGAGAGGAAACTGCTCATTCCAAAGGGGCTCCTTTTGAGACTGTAAAACGCACCTCAGAATTGTCCTGTCCTACCAAAGGGAGAGATATGTTGATCCACCAATTCCCATCCCTCATGAATTAAAGTTTCTCTTGGGGGTTTCCACTCCCTGATACTCCTGTGCAGCCAGAGAACTCCCTCAGGGAAGGAGACTCAGGTATTGCAGGTGATCTTGAGGGTGGGTTGAAGGGATGTGCGTGGGCATCAGTAGCATCTGCTGCAGTGTTTTCATTGATTATAAAACATTTAAAAGAAAGCCCTCTCCTGTTGAAGTAGGACTTTGATAATTGTCTGAACCTTGATGTCCTACTGATTTGTTCTCAAGATAGTCTCATCGAACCCATTAACACCACACAACCAGCCTGCTGTTGTGTTTCCTGTGCATGGCTGGTTTTGTGCCTTCAGGGTCCCTACTCCTTTCATTTTCCAAACCATTCTTTTTGGTTCTATGGAGCCAAATTCCATGTATCTCTTTTTGACACAGCGGCAGTAGATGTCTGATAGGAACATATATGACTGTGGATCAGGGCATCTCATTGACTTAAGGAGCATTACCACTTGGGGGGCAACCTTAGAGACAAACAGTTTTCCACACTCCTGGTTTGTTGATTTGAGGATGCTTCTGCAGGAGAAAGAATAGACAGATGTCAGCCGGACTTGCTAGGTTGCAGGTGACAGACCCTGGGTAACAGACAGTCCAAGGCACCTAACTCAAGCTGGGCTTTGCTGCCTCTAGAAGTCCAAGAAAGGTTTGGCACATTAAAATGAAGAAGATTTAGGACACGTGTAGGCCTCAGAAACAATCAGAAGTAGGGTCTTAAGTGTCTGCAGCCTTGTGTCAGCTCAATCCTCTTGCAGACCTGCTTTCCCCACAGGTCAGGGCATGGCTGCTGGCAGCTGCTGGCATTATATCCTACGCCTCCAAATCACTAGAAAAGTCTGAGTTGACTCTCTTGGTTCCAAGTCAAAAATCATGGGGAGGAGCTCATTGGCCTGGCTTGGGTCAGATCCCTCGACTGGTCAACTGTGGGGTGTAAGAACATAACCAGTCCCACAAAGATTGTGCCTCTGGAATAAGGGTTATTTTTTCAGAGGATGGGGTGGCGATGTTTGGCAGGCAAAAATAATGAGTAAGAGAAAGAAAAAATAATGTCAGAGTCAAGACATAATCTATTAACACTTTTATATTGTTCAAATGAAAGGAGATCTGCATGAAGAAGGATAGGTTAGTCAATGCTGCAGACATAAATCGATTCTCAAAGTTCCATGGTTTCTCATTCACATAATGTTCAACATGGGCAGGATAGTTCTCCTCAATATTGTAGTAATGCCATCTAGAACATGCAGTTGCCACAGTAGTGAAGTAAAGGGTAGAGGAAAAATATTAACTCTTAAGTGCCTTGGGCCCAGAAGTGCCACATGTCACTTTTTTGTGGTCTCCTGGCTAGACCTAGTTTCACAGCCCCAACGCAACTGCAAAGCATGCTGAGAGATGTGGGGAGCATATCCGAATTTGGTGAGGACTGTCAAAAGGCATCATTGGTTGGGTGCAGTGGCTCAGGCCTGTAATCCCAGCACTTTGGGAGGCCGAGGTGGGCAGATCACTTGAGTCCTGGAGTTTAAGACCAGCCTGGCCAACATGGCGAAATCCCGTCTCTACTAAAATTACAAAAATTAGCCTGGTGTGGTGTTGCATGCCTGTAGTCCCAGCTACTTGGGAAGCTGAGGTGGGAAGATCACCTGAGCCCAGGATGTGGAGGTTGTAGTGAGCTGAGATTGCACCAGACCATTGAACTCCAGCTTGGGCCACAGAGCAAGACCCTGTTTTAAAAAAAAAAAAAAGTCATTGTTGCTGCTCCACAGTCAAATTGTTCACAAGGGACAGGAAGGGTCAGAGGACACTTCAGAGAGAAGGGAGAATTTGTCTCAGGTCTCAGAGGAGACTTCCGGCTTGGATAATTGGAGGGAAGAGGCAAGAGAGCAGCATTTCTTGGTGCTCTTAAAGGACATGAAAGAGTTCAATTTAGTAGGTTGGAGATTTATATAAAGGTGAGATCAGAGAACCAGATTGGGACGAGATTGCAGAATTCCTACCTACATTAATAGGTAGGAATTGAGGTATGACTGCAAGCTTTTCAGCCAGAGAGTAACATGAACTAGGTGAAAATGTCAAGAAGATTGATCTAGCCGCAATGTGTAGCTTGGCTTATGTTATTCTATGCGCAGTCTAATGGTAAGCTCTCTGTTGACCTTAAAACGTTCTTTAGAGGACTTCCATTTCTGGTAAAATGGCAGGCTAGATAGCCTGAAAAAAAGATCCCATTACAAAACACCTCAGATACAAGGAGACACAAATCCAGATGGCACTGGAGGCTTATTTTCTCTCCCACACTTAGCAAGAGGCTGCCTCAGCAGGTCTGTGTTTGCTCAGCAGAAGAACAGGTTTGCTGGTGGCTGAGCTCCAGAGCCTCTTCCTTTAGAACAAACTAGTTTCATTGACCAAGAAGCTCCTATTGTTATAGCCTAATTTCTCAGTCAGTTAAAGGTACCTTGTACAAGCACACGGATCCACAAGACAGCAAGATGACGTGGGATCCATGTAGTCTTCTGATGTTCTGCCTGTAACTTTCCCAGTAAATTTCACCTTACGTTTACACCACATGTTGCTAGTGGTATGCATATCTGTGTCCTTTACATGGCAAGATAAACATCTTTTTATTTTATTTTATTTTATTTTATTTTATTTTATTTATTTATTTATTTGAGACGGAATCCTGCTCTGTTGCCAGGCTGGAGTGCAGTGGCACGATCTTCACTCACTGCAACCTCCACCTCCCGGGTTCAAGTGATTCTCGTGCCTCAGCCTCCCGAGTAGCTGGGACTACAGGCTCATGCCACCATGCCCAACTAATTTTTGTATTTTTAGTAGAGATAGGGTTTCACCATGTTGGCCAGAATGGTGTCTATCTCTTGAGCCGCCTGCCTTGGCCTCCCAAAGTGCTGGGATTACATGCGTGACCCACCACACCTGGCCAAACATCTTTTTATTTTATTTTTATTTTTTATTTTTAGACACAGGGTCTTGCTCTGTCACCCAGGCTGGAGTGCAGTGGAATGATCATAGCTCACTGCAGCCTCAAACTCTGGGCTCAATCTTCCCGCCTAAGCCTCCCAAGTAGCTGGGACTACAGATGTGAGTCACCACGCCTGGCTAATTGAGTTCAAGACCAGCCTGACTAACACAGTGAAACCCCGTCCCTACTAAAAATAAAAAATAAAAAATAAAATTAGCTGGGCATGGTGGCACGCACCTGTAATCCCAGCTACTCAGGAGGCTGAGGCAGGAGAATCGCTTGAACCCAGGAGGCAGAGGCAGAGGTTGCAGTGAGCTGAGATGATGCCATTTCACTCCAGCCTGGCCGACAGAGCAAGACTCTGTCTCAAATTAATTAATTAACTAATTACTTTGCAGAGATAGAGTCTCACTATGTTGCTCAGGCTGGTCTTGAACTCCTGGCCTCAAGCGATCCTCCCACCTCAGCTTACCAAAATTCTGAGATTACAGGCATGAGCCACTGTGCTTGGCTCATCTTTTAAAATGTATATCCAAATTGGTAACAAAGTAAGGGAAAACCTCAGAGATCAAAAGTTGAATGCCACAAACTGGAAGAAGATATTTACAACCAACAAATAATTCATATCTAAAATATGTCAACAATTCTTAAAAATTAGTAAGAAGAAGACATACAATCCAAGGGGAGAAATGGACGAAAGATAAGAATAGGCAATTCACAGCCAGGCGCGGTGGCTCACGCCTATAATCCCAACACTTTGGGAATCTGAGACGGGTGGATCACAAGGTCAGGAGATTGAGACCATCCTGGCCAACATGCTGAAACCTCATCTCTACTAAAAATACAAAAATTAGCTGAGCATGGTGGCACACGCCTGCAGTCCCAGCTACTCAGGAGGCTGAGGCAGGAGAATTGCTTGAACCCGGGAGGCGGAGGTTGCAGTGAGCTGAGATTGCGCCACTGCACGCCAGCCTGGGGACAGAGCGAGACTGTCTCAAAAAAAAAAAAAAAAAAAAAAGAATAGGCAATTCACAGAAGAAAAAGTAAACATGGAGCATATGATGATTTCACCAGTAAATCAGAGAAATGGAAAATTAAAACCACATCATCATTTTATATTTTATACTGATTGAAAATTGAAAGTCTGGCAGTTTCCTGTATAAGCTACACCTCATGGTAACCAAGTAATTGATAATGAAATATTTCTCTTCAGATACATAGTCTGCTAATATATTGAAAAGGAATGACAGAATCTCCAATGAAATCATGAACTAAGCAGTGATTATCAATAATTGCTGCCTTAACACACGAAACAGACATAACAAAATGTCATGTGCCTCCTAATGGAAGAATATACCACCACTTAAGAAATGTTCTTATTGGAAATTTGATCAGCTGTCTGGATGTAACACACACATTGCTGGAACATGTTAAACAGCACCCTGTGACTGCATTCAACAAAACCCGGACTGGGAAATGGCAGAACACGCCACCTGGTTTGTTCACCAAATAAATTGCTTGAAAGGGGACAAAGATGATTTGAGTGACAATAAAACAAGCAAACAAATTTTTAAAAGTGACAATTGAACTTAGATCATTTAATGGATATTTCATGATATTAAAGAATTATTGCAATTATTTTAGGCATGATAGTGGTGTTGTTCTTACGTTTTTAAAGAGTGCTACAAAGGAACTTTCTGGAGGAGCTGAAAATAGTCTAGATCTTGATCGCGGTGGTGGTTTCACAGTTGTGTACATGTATATGTAAAAAAAAAAAAAATCACCATTCACTAAATTGTACTCTTAAGATTTGTGTACAGGTTCGGCTCATGCCTGTAATCTCAGCACTTTGGGAGGCTGAGGATGGTGGATCACTTGAGGTCAGTAGTTCAAGACCAGCCTGGCCAGCATAGTGAAACCCTGTCTCTACTAAAAATTCAAAAATTAGCCGGGCGTGGTGGTGCATGCCTATAATCCCAGCTACTTGGGGGGCTGAGGCAGGAGAATCACTTGAACCCAGAAGGTGGAGGTTGCAGTGAGCTGAGATTGTGCCACTGTACTCCAGCCTGGGTGATAGAGAGAGACCCTGTCTCAAAAAAAAAAAAAAAAAAAAAAAAGATTTGTGTACTGTATGTTTTATCTCAAATTTTAAAAGGCAGAGTCCTTATTTTTTAGGGATACATTATGAAATGTTTACAGATGAAGTAATCTCAGATATCTGAGATTAGCTTTCAAATGTTCCAAAATAGCCCATGATTGGCCATGAGTTGGTAAATGTTGAAGTCAGGGGATAGTTTATAGTATAATTCTTGTACATGTGTGAAATTTTCCATAATATAAAGTTTTTAAAAAATGTCTGGTGAGATAATGTTGCTAAGTATAGAACAATGGAAACACTCTTAAACTGCTGGTGACAATGTCAATTGTCAATTGAATGACAATTTCATATTCTCTAATAAAACTGAAGATGGGTACTATAACCCAGCAATTTCTCTGAGGTTATAACCTACACAAACACTAGCAGGTGTGCTTATACATGTCTGTGCATGTAAAACACTTCACACATGGTTTATACTAAACCAAAAGAAAGAGAGAAGGTGCTATAGTCTGAATATATCTTCACAAATTCATGTGTTGGAAACTTAATACCCAATGCAACAGTGCTGGGAGGTGAGGTCTTTTGAGAGACATGTGGGTCATGTGGGCTCTGCCATCATGAGTAGATTGATGCCATTATGAAAGAAATTGATGGTGGGAGTTCAGCCATTTTCCCCCTTCTCTCTTTCCTTCAACCA
The DNA here is from genome assembly GCF_024542745.1 of Macaca thibetana thibetana. NCBI lineage: Eukaryota > Metazoa > Chordata > Mammalia > Primates > Cercopithecidae > Macaca > Macaca thibetana. The sequence goes on from NC_065585.1 coordinate 113,159,231, forward strand.
TGTGAAGACCCAGTGTTCCTCTTTCCAGAAAATGTAGCATCAAGGTACCATCTTGGAAGCGGAGGGCAGCTCTCACCAGACAAGGATCCCACTGGCACCTTGATCTAGGCTTCACAGCCTCCAGACTGTGAGAAAAAAAAATTCTGTTCTTTATAAATTACTCAGTCTCAGGTATTTTGTTACAGTGATGGACTAAAACAGAAACAACTCAAAGATCAATTGACAGAGAATGAATAAATAAATTGTGATGAGGCCAGGTGTGGTGGCTCACGCCTGTAATCCCAGCACTTTGAGAAGCTGAGGGGGGCAGATCATGATGTCAAGACATCAAGACCATCCTGGCCAACATGGTGAAACCCCGTTTCTACTACAAATACAAAAATTAGCTGGGCGTGGTAGTGTGCGCCCGTAGTCCCAGCTACTGCGGAGGCTGAGGCAGGAGAATCACTTGAACCTGGGAAGTGGAGGCTGCAGTGAGCTGAGATCGTGCCACTGCACTCTAGCCTGGCGACAGAGCAAGACTCTGTCTCAAAAAAAAAAAAAAATTGTGATGTATTCACCCAATAATAGTCTGTGTAGCAATGAATGAGTTATAGCTATACTTAGTAACATGGACGAATCTCAAGAAATTAATGAGCAAAAGTTTTGCAAGTTGCAAAAGAATACTACAGTAATACCATTAATTAAAGGTTCAAAATGTGTCAAATAGAATAATGCATTTTGGGGATCTGTCTATGTAGTTAAAGTATAAAGCAAAGCAAAGCATGATGAGCACAATGATAAACACAGGGTGGTGTAATTGGGGAAGGGCCTACAAGGCGCTTCCAAGTTTCCGATAATATTCTCCTTCTTAAGCTGGGTGATGATACATAGGTGCTTTTCTATTCTTTTCTTTCTTTTTTTTTTTTTTTTTTTTTGAGACGGGGTCTCGCTCTGTTGCCCAGGCTGGAGTGCTGTGGCGCGATCTCGGCTCACTGCAAGCTCCGCCTCCCAGGTTCACAGCATTCTCCTGCCTCAGCCTCCCGAGTAGCCGGGTCTACAGGCGCCCGCCACCACACCTGGCTAATTTTTTGCATTTTTAGTAGAGACAGGGTTTCACCGTGTTAGCCAGGATGGTCTCGATCTCCTGACCTCGTGATCCACCCGCCTTGGCCTCCCACAGTGCTGGGATTACAGGCGTGAGCCACCACGCCCAGCCTGCTTTTCTTAATATTGTTTTATGCCATATGTTTTATGCCAAACATATAACATGTCATAAACAACATATTATGTAGATAAATATTTTATAATAAAATTGTGGGGTTTTTTTGTTGTTTTTGAGACAGGGTCTCACTCTGTCACCCAGGTTGGAGTGCAGTGGCATGATCGTGGCTTACGGCAGCCTTGACCTTGCAGGCTCAAGGGATCCTGCCACCTCAGCTTCTTGAGTAGCTGGGACTACAGGCACATGCCACCACGCCTGGCTAATTTTTGTACTTTTTGTAGAGACGAGGCTTCACCATGTTGCCCAGGCTGGTCTCAAACTCCTGAGCTCAAGCAATCCTCCCACCTTGGCCTCCCAAAGTGCTGGGATTACAGGGACGAGCCACTACAGCCAACCAATAAAATTACTTTTAAAAGCCATTCCCTATTGTTTTTCAGCAGCCTTACGACTTGGCTCATAGGTGACGACGTGGTACGATGCAAAAATACTGGACCATCAGGAATTTGGGAACCCTCGGTTTTAGACCCAGTTGTATCACTAAGTAGTCCTGTAACTTGGCACAAATCACTTAACTCACTTAACGCAAGTTCCCTTACCTAGCAAATGAGCGAATCCACATTTCCTAACTATGTGCTTCAGAACACTAGTTCTAAAATATGTTAATAGATATTTTGTGGCAACCCAAAAAAGTTGTGTGATCTGAGTAACTCCAGATTAAGCAATAGTAAGAGTGTTTCCTTGTAACAGGACTTCTCAGAGTCTTGAATATACAATTGTGAGTTGTGAATCTCTGAGAGAGGAATATAGAATTTTTTTTTCTTTTTTGTTGAGACAGAGTCTCACTCTGTTGGCCAGGTTGGAGTGCAGTGGCACGATTTCAGCTCACTGCAACCTCTGCCTCTTGGACTCAAGCAATTCTCCTGCCTCAGCCTCCCGAGTAGCTGGGATTACAGGCGTGTGCCACCATGCCCAGATAGTTTTTGTATTTTTAGTAGAGACGGGGTTTCACCATGTTGGCCAGGCTGGTCTCGAACTCCTGACCTCAGGTAACCCACATGCGTTGGCCTCCCAAAGTGCTGGGATTACACGTGTGAGCCACCACACCCGGCCAGGAATACAGAATTTTCAGAAGTTAGTTTGCAACACAGAATCATGTGTATCTCTCTGTGTGGTTTTTAAAATTTGTTTGTTTTGACACAGAGTCTTGCTGTATTGCTGAGGCTGGAGTGCAGTGGTGTGATCTCAGCTCACTAAAACCTCTGCCTCCCAGGTTCTAGTGATTCTCCTGCCTCAGCCTCCCAAATAGCTGGGATTACAGGCACCCACCACCACGCCTGGCTAATTTTTGTATTTTTAGTACAGATGGGGTCTCACCATGTTGGCCAGGCTGGTCTTGAACTCCTGACCTCAGGTGATCTACCCGCCTCGGCCTCCCAAAGTGCTAGGATTACAGGTGTGAGCCACCGCACCCAGCCGACAGCATGTATCTTGGATATGATGAGATGAATATGTCGCTTTCTGTCTGTGGTCTTTCTCCCTGAAACCTATAACTTCAGTCTCAAATAAGAAAAACATCAGAAAAATTCTAATGGAGAGAAATTCTAAAGAAAAACCTTATCAGAACTTCTTAAAATTGTTAAGCTCATCAAAAACAAGGATGCTTTGCAGATGCTGGGGCCACCCATAGTCCTATGCCACAAGTCACGGTCAACCCCACCATGTTCTTTGACATCGCCATTGACGGCGAGACTTTGAGCTGCATCTCCTTTAAGTTGTTTGCAAAGTTCCAAAGACAGCAGAAAACATTCATGCTCTGAGCACTGACGAGAAATAATTTGGTTATAAGGGTTTCTGCTTTTACTGAATTATTCCAGGGTTTATGTGTCAGGGTGTTGACTTCACGCGCCACAGTAGTACAGGTGGCAAGTCTGTCTGCAAGGAGAAATTTGATGGTAAGAACTTCATCCTGAAGCATACGGGTTCTGACATCTTGTCCATGGCAAATGCTGGACCCAACACAAACAGTTCCCAGTTTTTCATCTGCACTGCAAGATTGACTGGTTGGATGGCAAGCATGTAGCCTTTGGCAAGGTGAAAGAAGGCATGAATATCATAGAAGCCATGGCGTGCTTTGGGTACAGGAATGGCAAGACCAGCAAGAAGATCACCATTGCTGACTGTGGATCATTCTAATAAATTTGACTTGTGTTTTATTTTAACTACCAGGCCTTTCCTTCTATAGCTCAGGAGAGCATCTCACCACCCCATTCACTCGCAGCTTTCTATAATCTTTGTACCCTCACTGCAGTTCTTTGGGTTCTATATTTTTCTTATTCCCTTTTACATCTAGCTGAATTGCAGAGTTAAGATTATGAAATAAAAACTAAGTAAAAGGGCCGGGCGCGGTGTCTTACACCTGTAATCCCAGCACTTTGTGAAGCTGACGCAGGCGGATCACTTGAGGTCAGGAGTTTGAGATGAGTCTGGCCAACACGGTGAAACCCTGTCTCTTCTAAAAATACAAAAATTAGCTGGGCATGGTGGCGGGCGCTTGTAATCCTAGCAACTCGGGAGGCTGAGGCAGGAGAATCACTTGAACCTGGAAGGCAGCCAGAGACGGCAGTAAGCTGAGATCATGCCACTGCACTCCAGCCTGGGCAATAGAGTGAGACTCTGTCTCAAAAACAAAACAAAACAAAACAAAAAAACCCTAAATAAACAAACAAACACAAACAAAAAACAAGGAGAGTTTGAGAAACTGTCACAGCTAAGAGGAGCCTAAGGAGACAAGGCAATTAAATGTAATGTGGTATTCTGGATGGAATTCTGCAATAAGAAAAGGACATTAGGTAAAAATTAAGGAAGTCTGAAGAAAGTATAGATTTTGGTTGATAATAATGTGTCAGTATTATTCATTAATTTTAACAAATGTATCATACTAATCTAAGACATTAATGGGGAAAATGGATATGCAGTATTTGAAAACTATGCCATATTTTCAATTTTTCTGTAAATCTAAACTGTTCCAAAAAATTTACTCTCTCTCTTTGGGAGGCCGAGGCAAATGGATCGCCTAAGCTTAGGAGTTCGAGACCAGCTGGGCAACATGGCAAAACCCCATCTCTACCAAAAATATAAAAAATTAGCCAGGCGTAGTGATGCACTACGGGAAGCTACTTGGGAAGCTGAGGCACGAGAATCGCTTGAGCCCGGGAGGCAGAGGTTGCAGTGAGCCAAGACTGCACCATTGCACTCCAGCCTGGGTGATGGAGTGAGATTCCATCTCAAAAAGAAAAAAAAAAATTTACTCTCAATCCCTACCAGAAAAGTAAATAAATAAATAAATAAATAAAATCGGGCTTAGTTTCTTTCTTTTTTTTTTTTTTTTTTTTTTTTTGAGACGGAGTCTCGCTCTGTCGCCCAGGCTGGAGTGCAGTGGCCGGATCTCAGCTCACTGCAAGCTCCGCCTCCCGGGTTCACGCCATTCTCCTGCCTCAGCCTCCCGAATAGCTGGGACTACAGGCGCCCGCCACCTCGCCCGGCTAGTTTTTTGTATTTTTTAGTAGAGACTGAGTTTCACCGGGTTAGCCAGGATGGTCTCGATCTCCTGACCTCATGATCCGCCCGTCTCGGCCTCCCAAAGTGCTGGGATTACAGGCTTGAGCCACCGCGCCCGGCCAAAATCGGGCTTAGTTTCATTGGAGAGTTCCATCAAACACTTAAAGAATAATCAGCACACATTTTATACAATCTCTTCCAGGAAAGAGAAGAGGAGCAAACACTTCCCAACTCATTTTATGGAACAAGTGTTACCCTGATACTAAAATCAAAGACAGTACAAAAAAAGAATACAACAATATTTCTCATGAATTTAAATGCAAAAATCTAAACTAGATATTAGCAAACTGCATCCAACAATGTATAAAAAGAATTAGGTACCATAGCCACGTGGGACTTCTAGGTATATAAGGTTGGTTCAATATTTGAATATCAATCAATGTAATTCACCATATTAACAAGCTGAAGAAGAAAGATCATACAACTCTATCCATTTGATGTAGAAAAAATGTTTGACCGGGCACCGTAGCTCACTCCTGTAATCCCAGCACTTTCAGAGGCCAAGGCAGGCAGATTGTATGAGCCCAGGAGTGTGAGATCAGCTTGGGCAACACGGCGAAACCTCATCTCTACGAAAAGTACAAAAAAATTAGCCAGGCATGGTGGCATGTGTCTGTAGTCCCAACTATTTGGGAGACTGAGGTGGCAGGATCAATTGAGCCCAAGAGGTGGAGGTTGCAGTGAGCTGAGAGTGTGCCACTGCATTCCAGCCTGGGTGACAGAGTGAGACTTCATCTCAAAAACAAAGAAGTGTAAACAAGAGGTGGAGGTTGCAGTGAGCTGAGAGTGTGCCACTGCACTCCAGCCTGGGTGACAGAGTGAGACTTCATCTCAAAAACAAAGAAGTGTAAAATCCAACATTGATTCATAAAAAAAATCTCAGCAAGTTAGGAATAGAAGGGAAATACCTAAACTTGATAAACAGCATCTACAAAAACAAAAACAAAAATCTAGAGCTAGCATCATACTTAATGATGAAAGAATGAATGTTTTTCCACTAAGATCACCACAAAAAGGCAAGGAAGTCTGCTCTCACCACTTCAACATGGTCCTGGAAGTTATTGCAATAGGCAAGAAAAAGAAAAGTATACAGGTTAGAAAGGAGGAAGCAAAACTATCTCTGTTTGCAGATAATATAATTGCCTGTGTAGAAAATCCCAAGAAGTCTACAAAGAATCTCTTGGAACTAAATGAGTTTAGTGAGGATTTAGAATACAAGATCAACACACAAAAAAACTTTTGCATTTCCATATGACACTCAGACAAAATGAAATATTTAGATAGATTGCTTTTTTTTTTTTTTTTTGAGACAGAGTCTCATTCTATTGCCCCGCCTGGAGTGCAGTCATATGATCATGGCTCACTGCAGGTTTGATCTCCTGAGCTCAGGCAGTCTTCTCACCTTACAGCTGGGACTACAGGCATGGGTCACATGCCTGGCTAATTTTTCTGTTTTTTTTTTGTAGAGGTGGGGTTTTACCATGTTACCCAGGCTGGTTTCGAACCTCTGGGCTCAAGTGATCCACCTATCTTGGCTTCTCAAAGTGCTAGGATTACATGCATGAGCCACTGCACCTGGGCTAGATATATTTCTAAATATATTTTATTTAATATATGTGCTGAAAATTACAAAATCCTGATGAAAGAAATCAAAGGAAACAAAAAGTAATGGAGACACCTACTATGATTATAGATTGAAAGATTCAACATAATAAAAATATTCTTCCAAATTAATCTACAGATTTAATACAATTTCTATTACAACCCCAGAAAGCATTTCTGTATACATGGACAAACTTATTCGGAAATTTATGTGGAAAGGAATGGGCTCTGGAATAGCTAAAATAATCTTGATATATAATAAAGTGAGAGGAATCACTCTATCCAATATTAAGGTTTACTATACGGCTACCATAATTAAGACAGTATGGTAGGCTTACGCCTGTAATCCCAGCACTTTGGGAGGCCGAGGTGGGCGGATCACAAGGTCAGGAGTTCGAGACCAGCATGGCCAATATGGTGAAACCCCATTTCTACTAAAAATACAAAAATTAGCCAGGTGTGGTGACATGTGCCTGTAATCCCAGCCACTTGGGAGGCTGAGGCAGGAGAATCACTGAACCCAGGAAGGCAGAAGTTGCAGTGAGCTGAAATCGTGCCACTGCACTCCAGCCTGGGTGAGAGTGAAACTCCGTCTCAAAAAAAAAAAAAAAAAAAAACCATAAATAAAATTAATTTAAAATGGATCACTCCTTCCTTCCTTCCTTCCCTTTCTCCCTCCCTTCCTTCCTTCCTTTTCCCTTCCTTTCCCCTCCTTTCCCTTCCCCTCCCCTCCTTTCCCTTCCCCTCCCCTCCCCTTTCTCTCCTTCCTTCCTTCCTTCCTTTTCTTTCCTTCCTTCCTTCCTTCCTGTCTTTTCTTTTCTTTTTTTTTCTTTTCTTTTCTTAGATAGGGTCTCACTCTGTTGCCCAGGATGGAGTGCAATGGTGTGATCTCGGTTCACTGCAACCTCCACCTACTGGGTTCAATTAATCCTCCCATCTCAACCTCCTGAGCAGCTGGGACTACATGTAGGTGCATGCCACTATGCCCAGTTAACTTTTGTATTTTTTTTGCAGAAACAGGGTTTCACCATGTTGCCCTGGCTGGTCTCAAACTCCTGGGTTGAACTAATCTGCCTACCTTGGCCTCCCACAGTGCTGGGATTACAGGGATGAGCCACTGACCCTGGCCTCACCACTGATTTTCAATATTGTACTGGAAGTCCTAGCTAACACAGTAAGATAAGAAAAAGGAGGGAAAGTCTATACATATTGGAAAGAAAGAAAAAAAATCTGTTCACAGATGATCTGGTAGTTTATGTAGAATTGACCAGGGTCAGGCGTGGTGGCTCATGCCTATAATCCCAGCACTTTGGGAGGCCAAGGTGAGCGGATCACTTGAGGCCAGGAGTTCTGCCTGGCCAACATGGTGAAACCCTGTTGCTACTAAAAATGCGAAAAATCAGCTGGGCGTGGTGATACAAGCCTGTAGTCCCAGCTACTTGGGAGGCTGAGGCAGGAGAATCCCTTGAACCTGGGAGGCAGAGGTTGCAGTGAGCTGAGATCATGCCACCGCACTCCAGAAAACCTTTCCTGGAGCTAGTAAGTTGTTATAGCAAGACTGCAGGACACAATGATAATATATAAAAGTGAGTTGCTTCAGCTGGGTGTTCAGCTGCAGCATGGTGGTTCCTGCCTGTAATTCCAGCACTTTGGGAGGCTGAGCCAGGAGGATTGCTTGAGGCCAAGAGATCAAGACCAGCCTGGACAACATGGTGAAACCCCGTCTCTACTGAAAATACAAAAATTAGCCAGGTGTGGTGATGTGCACCTGTAGTCCCAGCTACTTGGGAGGCTGAGACAGGAGAATCACTTGAACCCAAGAGGCAGAGGTTGCAGCAAGCCAAGGTTGTGCCACTGAACACCAGCCTAGGCAATGGAGTGAGACTGTCTCAAAAAAAAATAAATAAATAAATGTCAATTACTTCCTATATACTAGCAATTAACAAGGGAAATTTGAAATTAAGAATACAATACCATTTATATCAGCACCTTATCTTAGTCCATTTTCTGTTGCTATAACAAAATACCCGAGTCTGGGAAATATATAAAGAAAAGAGGTTCTGGAGACTAAGAAGTCCAGGATGGGTGGCTGCATCTGGTGAGGGCCTCCTGCTGCTTCACAGCATCGGGGAAGCACGCATGTGGAAGCATGAAACATATCTGGAGGCATGTTTCAAAAGTGGAAGGGGAAGTGGGTGCACACAAGGAGTCCAAACACAAGAGACGACCTCGCTTTGTAACAACCCACTCTCCTGGGAACTAATCCATCCCAAGAGAACTAACCCAGTTTTTTCAGAAAAAAGATTGATCAATCTTAATGACCCAATCATGCTTTAAAGGCACTACCTTCCAACGCTGCTACATTAGAGACCAAGTGCAACATTTTCTGGGGAGACAAACCATATCCAAATCATAGCACACCCTCAAAAACAAAATATTTAGGTATAAATCTAACAGAATACATACACAATCTATGTGAGAAAAACTACAAAACTCTGATGAAAACAATCAAAGAAGTAAATAAATGGAGAGATATTCCATGTTCATGGATAGGAAGACTCAATATTGACAACATGTCAGATCTTCACAACTTGATCTGTAGATTCAATGTAATCTGACTCAAAATTTTAGCAGCTTACTTGGTGGATATTGAAAAACTGATTCTAAAGTTATATGGAGAAGCAAAAGACCCAAAACAGCTCACAATACTACTGGAGGACAAAATTGGAGGAGTGACACTATCCAACTTCCATGTTTGCTATAACGGTACAGTAGTCAAGACTGTGTGTTTTGATAAAAGAATACACAAAGAAAGATAAATGGGGCCGGGCGCGGTGGCTCAAGCCTGTAATCCCAGCACTTTGGGAGGCCGAGACGGGTGGATCACGAGGTCAGGAGATCGAGACCATCCTGGCTAACACGGTGAAACCCCGTCTCTACTAAAAAATACAAAAAACTAGCCGGGCGAGGTGGCGGGCGCCTGTAGTCCCAGCTACTCGGGAGGCTGAGGCAGGAGAATGGCGTAAACCCGGGAGGCGGAGCTTGCAGTGAGCCGAGATCGCGCCACTGCACTCCAGCCTGGGTGACAGAGCCAGACTCCCGTCTCCAAAAAAAAAAAAAAAAAAAAAAGAAAGATAAATGGAACAGAATAGAGAGCCCATAAATAGATTCACATAAATATAGTCAACTGATCTTTGACAAAGGAAAAAAGCAATACAGTGGAGCAAAAAGAACATTTTCAACAAATGGTGCTGGAACAACTGGACATCCATATGCAAATAATAATAATCTAGACACAATCTTATACTCGTCACAAAAATTAACCCAACATGGATAACATAAATGTAAAACACAAAACTATAAAAATCCTAGAAGATAACATACAAGGAAATCAAGATGCCCTCAAGTTTTGTGATTATTTTTTAGATACAACATCAAAAACATGATCCATGAAAGACAGAATTGATAAGTTCGATTTAATTAAAATTAAAACTTTTCTGTTCCGTGAAAGTCACTCTCAAGAGAATAAGGAGAACAGCCACAGGCTAGGATAAAATACTTGCAAAAGACAAGTGTGATAAAAAACTGTTATCTAAAATATACAAAGAATACTTTAAACTCAACAATAAGAAAAAGACAACCTGATTAAAAATGAGCTAGTGACCTTAACAGACACCTCACTAAATAAGATGGTAATCCCGGCACTTTGGGAGGCTGAGGTGGGCGGATCATGAGGTCAGGAGATCAAGACCATCCTGGCTAACACGGTGAAACCCCATCTCTACTAAAAATACAAAAAAAAAATTAGCCGGGTGTGGTGGCAGGCGCCTGTAGTCCCAGCTACTCGGGAGGCTGAGGAGGCGGAGCTTGCAGTGAGCTGAGATCGCACCACTGCACTCCAGCCTGGGCAACAGAGCGAGACTCCATCTCAAAAAAAAAAAAAAAAAAAAAGATATACAGATGAAAAATAAACATATGAAAATAAACTCTGTATCATATGTCAACAGGAAAAAGGCAAATTAAAGCAACAATAACACACCTATTAGAATGGCCAAATCCATTTGTTTGGCCAAAACAAATAGATTTTGGCCACTGTTTGGCCAAAATCCAAAACACTGACAACACTAAGTGCTGATAAGGATGTGGAGCAATACAAACTTCCACTCATTGATGGAGGGAATGTAAATGGCACAGCCAGTTTGGAAGACATTGTGGCAGTCCCTTATAAAACTAAACACACTCTTGGCCAGGCGTGGTGGCTCATACCTGTAATCCCAGCACTTTGGGAGGCCAAGGCAGACTGATCACTTGAGGCCAGGAGTTTGAGACCAGCCTGGGCAACCTGGTGAAACCCCATCTCTACTAAAAATACAAAAAATTAGCTGGGTGTGGTGGCGCACACCTGTAGTCCCAGCTACTCAGGAGGCTGAGGCAGGAGAATCGCTTGAACCCAGGAGGTGGAGGTTGCAGTGAGCTGAGATCACGCTATTGCACTCCAGCCTGGGCAACAGACTCCATCTCAACAAACAAACAATCAAAAAAACTAAAATAAAAACTTTTATCATGCCATCCAGAAATTGCAGTCCTTGGTATTTCCCCAAATGAGTTGAAAACTGCTGTCCACAAAAAAAAAAAAAAACCTGCACACAGATGTTCATAGTAACTTTACTCATAATTGTCTAAATTGGAAGCAACCAAGATGTCCTTCAATAGGTGAATGGAAAAATAAATGGTGGTACATCCAGACAATGGAATAGTATTCAATGCTGAAAAGAAACGAGTCATGAAAAGACATGGAGGGACCTTGAATGCATATTACTAAGTGAAAGGAACTAACCTTAAAAGGCTATCTACTATACGATTTCAACTGTATGACATTCTGGAAAAGGTAAACTACTGAGACAGTAAAAAGCTCAGTGGTTGCCAGAAATTGGGAGGAGGGAGGGTTAAACAGGTAGAGCACAGAGAATTTTTTTTTTTTTTTTTTTTTTTTGAGACAGGGTCTCACTCTGTTGCCCATGCTGGAGTGCAGTGGTGTGATCTCGGCTCACTGCAACCTCTGCCTCCCATGTTCAAGCGATTCTCCTGCATCAGCCTCCTGAGTAACTGGGACTACAGACACCCGCCACCGTGCCCAGCTAATTTTTGTATTTTTAGTAGACATGGGGTTTGGTCACGTTGGCCAGGCTGGTCTCGAACTCCTGACCTCAGGTGATCTGCCCGCCTTGGCCTCCCAAAGTGCTGGGATTACAGGCATGAGCCACTGTGCCCAGCCGAATTTTTAGGGCAGTGAAACCACTTAGTATGATACTATAATGATGGATATATGTCATTACACATTTGTTCAAACCCATAGAATGTTCAACACGAAGAGTTGACCCTAATGTAAACTATGGACTCTGGGTGATAAGGATGTGTCAATGTAGGTTCATCAGTTGTAGCAAATGTAACACCCTGTGGGGCATGTTAATAATGGGGTATGTTATGCATGTAGAATTCTCCATAGCTTCCTCTCAATTTTTCCATGAACCTAAAACTGCTCATTAAAAAAAAAAAAAAGAGAGAGCGAAGTATTTAAGAAAACCACAATGAGATATCCCCCCACCACACAGCTATCAGAATGCCTAAAAGTCTGAGTGCTAAGGGCTTATGGTGTTATAGAGAAACTGGAGAACTCATTTATTGCTGGCGAGAATGTAAAATAGTACAGCCACTTTGGAAAATAGTTTGGCTGTCTCTTATAAAGCTAAACAACTGCCGGGCTCAGTGGTCCATGCCTGTAATTCCAACACTCTGGGAGTCTGAGGTGGGAGCATGTCACTGCACTCCAGCCTGGGTGACAGGGTGAGATCCTGTCTCCAAACAAAAACCAAAAACCAAGGAACCCCCAAAAAACTAAACAGGCAATCACCACATGACCCAGCAATTGTACAGCAGGACATTTACCCCAGAGAAATGAAAACCTACATTCACACAAACAGTTGAACATGAAGGTTCACAGCCTTACTTGTCACAGGCAAAAATTGAAATCCACTCATATGGCTGGGTGCGGTGGCTCAAGCCTGTAATCCCAGCAGTTTGGGAGGCCGAGGCTGGCAGATCACGAGGTCAGGAGATGAAGACCATCCTGGCTAACGTGGTGAAACCCTGTCTCTACTAAAACCACAAAAAATTAGCTGGACGTGGTGGCGGGCGCCTGTAGTCCCAGCTACTCGGGTGGCTGAGGCAGGAGAATCACTTGAACCTGGGAGGCGGAGGTTGTAGTGAGCAGAAATTGCACCACTGCACTCCAGCCTGGGTAATAGAGCAAGACTCCATCTCAAAAAAAAAAAAAAAAAAAATCCACTCATATGACCTTCAACAGGTGAATAGTCAAACTGTGAAAGAGCTGTACAATGGAGTACTGCTCCTTAGCAATAAAAAGGAACGAACTACTGATACGTGTGACAGCTTTGATGAATTTCCAGGGAATTGTACTGAGTCAAAAAAGCCAGTCCCAAAAGATTGCATAATATGTGATTCAATTACAAAACATTTTCTAAATGACAAAATTTTAGAAATGGAGAACAAATGGATGCCAGGGTAAAGGATTTAGGGCCATAGGTGCATGGAGCAGGAAGAGGTGGATGTGGTTATAAAAGGGCAACCAAAGGGGCATCCTTGTGCTGCTAGAACTATTCAGTATCTTGACCCTGTTGCTGGGCACCTGGACCTACACAGGGGATAAAATTGAATAGATATTAATAAGCAGTCACACACATGTCCATAAATGAGTATCAGTAAACTGAGGAAATCTGAATAAGATTAGTGGATTGTAGCATTGTCAATAACCTGGTTGTGATATTGCTCTGTAGTTTTTCAAAACATTCCCCTTGGGGGAAACTGGGCAAAATGTAAGAATCTTTCTATGATTTCTTACCACTGCATGTACATCTACAATTATCCGGATAAAAATTGTAATTTAAATTGTGTAACCCTGGCCAGGCCTGGTGGCTCATGTCTGTAATCCCGGCACTTTGGGAGGCTGAGGTGGGTGGATCACATGAGGTCAGGAGTTTGAGACCAGCCTGGCCAACATGGTGAAACTCGGTCTCTAAGAAAAATACAAAAATTAGCTGGGCGTGGTGGCACATGCCTGTAATCCCAGCTACTTGGGAGGCTAAGGCAGAATTGCTTGAAGGTGGGAGGCGGAGGTTGCAGTGAGCAGAGATCGTACCACTGCACTCCAGCCTGGGTGACAGAGTGAGAATCCATCTCCAAAAAAAAAAAAAAAAAAAAGGTGTAAATACCTAGGTGCCATGCTTAATAGTAGCAGGGATGGTTTTGCAATAGCTTAGAAGAGTGAATGACAGTATTCAAAATGAGGAGAAAGGAATTTGGAGAAGGTAATTATTAGAAAAAAAAGGAAGGCGGCCAGTGCAGTGGCTCATGCCTATAATCCCAGGACACTGGGAGGCCTAGATGGGCAACATAGCAAGACCCTGTCTCTACAAAAGATAAAACATAGCAAGACCAGCCTGGGCAACATAGCAAGACCCTGTCTCTACAAAAAATAAAAATGAAAAACTTAAATTTTTGCAATAGCTTATTGCTTTGTAATAGCTTAGAAGAGTAAATGACAGTATTCAAAAGGTGGAGAAAGGAATTTGGAGAAGGTGATTAAGAAAAATCTGGCTGGGCGTGGTAGCTCCTGCCTGTAATCCAGCACTTTGGGAGGTCGAGGCAGGTGAATCACTTGAGGGCAGGGGTTTGAGACCAGCCTGGCCAACATGGTGAAACCCTGTCTCTACTAAAAAAAAAATTAGCCAGGTGTGGTTGCGGATGCTTATAATCCCAGCTACTTAGGAGGCTGAGACATAAGAATCACTTGAACCTGGAAGGCGGAGGTTGCAGTGAGCCGAGATTGTGCCACTGCACTCCAGCCTGGGTGACAGAGTGAGACTCCATCTCAAAAAAACAAAACAAAACAAAAAAAGAAATGTGGCCAGTGCAGTGGCTCATGCCTGTAATCTCAGGACATTGGGAGGCTGAGGAAGGAGGATTGCTTGAGGCCAGGAGTTGGAGACCAGCCTGGGTAACATAGCAAGACACCATCTCTACAAAAAATAAAAATAAAAAACTTAGCCAGACATGGTGACGTATGCCTGTAGCTCTAGCTACTCAGGAGGTTGAGGCAGGAGGATTGCTTGAGCCCAGGAGTTGGAGGCTGCAGTGAGCTATGATTGTACCACTGTACTCCTGTCTGGGTAACAGAGTAAGACCCTGTCTCAAAGAAAGATAAAAAGAAAAAAGAATAAAAAGCAAAACAGGGAAGGGAGAAGCTATGAAAAATGTCTGACAAGGCACCTCTGAAGTTCGGATGTACGGATGACCTACTAAGCAGCTAAAAGTACTAAAATTCCCTCTTTGTGGTGTCTACATTCAATTTCTGACCATTAGAGAAGCTGGTATAGTTGTCGTAGACAGGTGTGCTGCTCTAAATGCACCTGGATCAAATTTGATGGAATTCTTCATCTTATGATGAATACATCTCATTCCCTGGAACCTTTGGAAAGTACTCAAGCAGTTTTAAACATTTCTGACAATGATTAATTTTTTTCCCTGTGATTAAGGTCAGTGAAAAATGATTAATTTACTTTTGATTTGTCATGTGAAATCCTGTAATTTTAGGTTTTTCTTCTCTCTTGACTTTGTGCTTCCTGATGTTCAATGGTTTACCTTGAAAATTGTCCAGTGTTTCATAAATGTATCCATATAAGGAGTGATCAAAAAGTAATGCCTCCTAATTTTCATCTTTCTTGTCAGCGTCAGGAACTTGCCAAAAATTATTCTTTGATGTCCCTGAATCTCCTGTTTCGACTTCTGAAATTACACTACAGACCAATGGTTGGATGCTAATTAGAAATAGTTTTGTATCAAAGTGATTCCTCAGCTGGTCTGTGTCTCATGATCAACAGCCTTTTTAAAAATACCTACCAAATTCTAGGCCCTGTGCCTTGCTTAATAACAATAACTCATTTCACCCTGTTAGCCCCTCTGCCAGGTACTGTTATTATCCTAATCTTATAGATGAAGAAACTGAAGTGCAGAGATCATAAGTGACTTGCTCACATGCACACATAGTAAGCCAGGGAGCTGGGATTGGAACCAAGGCAATCTGTCTCCAGAATTTATACTCTTGGCCCCTAAGCCTTTCATACTTCCTAAATCAGAATCTCTAAGGAGTTGGTGTGTGAGAATCTCTTATTCTAGAAAACAAATGAATCTGTGCAGATGATGGATTGCCAGGTTTTGGACCTCTAGGTCAAAAACCCTCCTGAAGATGCAGTAGTGATAATGTATAAGAGAAAAGAAAAGAGGCCAAGGTAGACAGTTACACGTACCAGTAAGCGTCAGAGTCCTGGGTCACGGCATCTGTCTTCAGGCTTTCTAGAAGAAACAGACCTTCCTCGGTAGAGTCTTAGAGACACATGCTTTCCCTGTTCTCTCCAATTTGCCACACTTTCATCTGTCCCTGGCAACATCAGACCCAGTGTGCAAAGATGAAAGTGGCCAAGAGCCCTGATGACTCATGGGCACCAACCTTTCCTAGAGCTAGAAAATGAATATTAAAACCTATCCCCTAAGGCTGGGTGCGGTGGCCCACACCTGTAATCCCAGTGCTTTGGGAGGCCTAGGCAGGAAAAGTGCTTGAGACCAGCCTGGGCAACATAGTGAGACCTCATTTGTACAAAGAAATTAAGGGTGTAGTGATGCATGTCTGTAGTCCCAGCTACTAGGGAAGGTGAGGTGGGAAAACTGCTTGAGCCCAGGAGTTCAAGACTGCCGTGAGCTATGATTGCATCACTGCACTCCAGTCTGGGCGACAGAGATTCTGTCTCTAAAAAACAAACAGGCCAAGTGTGGTGGCTCACGCCTGTAGTCCCAGCACTTTGAGAGGACAATGAGGGAGGATTACTTGAGCTCAGGAATTCGAGACCAGCCTGGCCAACATGGTGAAATCCTGTCTGTATTAAAAACACAAAAAGTTAGCGGGGGGAGGCTGAGGCATGAGAATCGCTGGAACCCTGGAGGCGGAGGTTGTAGAGGACTGAGATAGTGCCACTGTACTCCAACTGGGGCAACAGAGAAAGAACAAACAAACAAACACACACACACACCTCTTCCCTAGGCAGAATTCTCTAGCTGGTGAAGTTTCTTCTGGGAACCCTCCCATTTAGGGCCCCTCTCCAGTCTCCCAGGATACCAAGATTGCGAGGGTGTTGATTTCATGGAGGTGAAGTTGGATGTTAGAGGAGGTGCTGACCTGGTCCGCCTAGGCTTCCCTTCCCTACAGCTCACAGCTGGCAGGGAAGTAGGGTTCCCAGCAGTTGAAAATACTCTCCCCAGCCCACCTGCCAGGATGCACCTGAGCTGAGGGAGGCGCACATGCTCAGTGAAGGGCTAACAGCTGCCTTTCAACCCGCCTGTTGTCCTTAAATGGGGACCATCTGTTGTGGTTAAGTGTTTTCCACGTATTTTTTATTTCCTTTATGACTGCCCTTCCAGGTAAATATTATTATCCTTCCTTTATAGATGAAGAAACTGAGGCTTAGGGAAGATAACTTGCCCCAGGCCACTCTCAGCAGAGGCAGGGATTTAATCTCTGAAGCCTGAGCTCTTAACAGTGCTACTGCCTCTTCCGGAAAAGATGCACCAGTCAAGCTTGATCAACTGGTTACAGCCCCTGCCCCAAGGGATTAGCTAAGAAAGGTTCCTAGAGGTGCTTTGCAATCTTCAAAGTAGAACTGTAAACATGATTAACCTTCAAGACTATAGGGAAAATTCTGAATGGCAGAAGCCCAGGCACTGTGATAAATCTACAGGAAAGATCTGCGGGGGCTGGGAAGTCTGTTTATCACAACCTCAGAGTATAGCACCTCAGTGCAATCTGTGGGTGCTCACCTGAGCCCTTCCCACAAAGCTGCCCCCTAATGAATCCAAGTTGGTCCTATCTTGATCCTTCAGGCTACCCAAGGGTCTCGTTTCTTACTCTTTCTTTCTTTCTTTCCATCTACCATTAAACTTTGCCATGTGCCATAAATAGCGTAGAGAGGAATTTTAAAAAATGTTCTGTGCATTTATGTTAATGTATGCCCAATTTAAATAAACACACAGTTTATTGTATCGTAAATAATGATGAAACTCATTAACTGCATAATGGCTTCATGCTCCCTGGTCTAAAATATAGAATATACTCATTATTAAAAATTAAAATCAATCCATCAAAATCTAATGGCTAAATAAGGATATTTAAAAGTAAGAGGATTTGGACTCGTATAAAATTGTCATGGGATTAATGAAAATAATCGGCAAGTTTTGACATAGGACAGAGTCCGGGTAAAAATAAAATCCCTTGCAGATCAAATCACAGATTTGTGATGTCCATTTGGTATAAAGGTTCACCTAATTATACCTGAGTCTCAGCTTGATTGAGTCATCGGCTCCTCCCCATCTCTCTGCCAGCTTTATCCCAGGGTCATCTGAGGCACAGCCATCAATCTGAAGACACAGTGATCCAGATGCTTAAATCAGTCATGGGCTTCCTACACCAATTTTGTCTTCAGCTCTTTCTGATTTTTACTTTATTATTTTATTTGAGACAGGGCCTCATTCTGTTGCCCAGGCTGGAGTGCATGGCACCATCATAGCTCACTGCAGCCTCAAACTGCTGGGCTGGAGTGATCCTCCCACCTCAGTCTCCCAAGTAGCTGGAACTATAGGCTCATGCCACCAGGCCCACCTAACTAAAAAAATTCTTTTAGAGACCAGGTCTTGAACCGTTGCCCAGGCTGGTCTCCAGTTTCTAGCCTCAAGCTATCCTCCCATCCTGACTTCCCCAAAGTCCTGGGATTACAGACATCAGCCACCGCGCTTGGACCTTTGTGATACTTTAATCATTTCAAAATTTTATCTGGCTGGGTCTCTGACTTAGTGAAGCCTCTATTGCTCTCAGTTATTGAAACTTGTTTCAGTTTCACAGCATTGATATACTGAGCATGTCTTTACAAAACAATAAATGAGGCACCGAATATTCAGTTTGGGTAGATTTAAGTGACTTTTTAAATGGTATTTTACTATTAATCTCAAGGCTTGAGATTTTCTCCTGATACATCAGGGAGCAATATTTGATGACTCATGAATTCTTGGTCATTTATCTGTCTTTTTAATCACACCAATGCCCTCAAGACATAATAATAAAAAAAATACCATCTTTGAAAGTGGAAAAAGAAAATATTTTATTTTACTCAGTAATTCGAAAGAGGAATATGGATTTGGTATTTTTATTATTTATTTATTTGTTTAAATAGAAACAGGGGTCTTGCTATGTTGACCAGGTTAGTCTTGAACTCTTGGCCTCAAGCAATCCTCCCACCTCAGACCCGCAAAATGGTAGGATTATAGATGTGAGCCACCACACTCAGCCAAATTTGGTCTTTTTAAACTATATCTTTCTTTTAAAAAACAGTTTTTTAATTTTACAACTATAAAGTAATGCACACTCACTTTAGGATAAGAAATGGATGGCCAGGCACAGTGGCTCACGCCTGTAATCCCAACACTTTGGGAGGCTGAGGTGGGCGTATCACCTGAGGATGGGAGTTCGAGACCAGCCTGACCAACATGGAGAAACCCCATCTCTACTAAAAATACAAAATTAGCCAGGCGTGGTGGCATAAGTCTGTAATATCAGCTACTCGGCAGGCTAAGGCAGGAGAATCGCTTGAACCTGGGAGGCAGAGGTTGCATTGAGCCAAGATTGCACCATTGCACTCCAGTCTGGGCTACAAGAGTGAAACTCCATCTCAAAAAAATAAATTAATGGCCCGGCGCGGTGGCTCAAGCCTGTAATCCCAGCACTTTGGGAGGCCGAGACGGGCGGATCACGAGGTCAGGAGATCGAGATCATCCTGGCTAACACGGTGAAACCCCGTCTCTAAAAAATACAAAAAGCTAGCCGGGCGAGGTGGCAGGCGCCTGTAGTCCCAGCTACTCAGGAGGCTGAGGCAGGAGAATGGCGTAAACCCGGGAGGCGGAGCTTGTAGCGAGCTGAGATGCAGGCACTGCACTCCAGCCCGGGCGACAGAGAGAGACTCCGTCTCAAAAAAACAAACAAAAAAAACCCAAAAAAAAATAAATTAATTAATTAAAAAAAAAAGAAATGGATGAAAGAGGAAAGAACTGTAGAATTCCACTACACAAAAATAATCTCATATTTACATTTTTGGTTTAAAGTGATTTTTTTCTTCTGTATATTTTTACTGAATTATACTTACACTGGACACCCAATTTTGTATGTAGTTTTAAAAACTTAACATTGTAAAAAAGTATTTCCCCATATTACATAAGTAGATATTTTAAAGAAATATGATATTCCATTGAATAAATATATAATAACTTTTTTTTTTTTTTTTGAGACGGAGTCTTGCTCTGTTGCCCAGGCTGGAGTGCAGTGGCCGGATCTCAGCTCACTGCAAGCTCCGCCTCCCAGGTTCACGCCATTCTCCTGCCTCAGCCTCCCGAGTAGCTGGGACTACAGGCCCCCGCCACCTCGCCTGGCTAGTTTTTTGTATTTTTTAGTAGAGACGGGGTTTCAACGTGTTAGCCAGGATGGTCTTGATCTCCTGACCTCGTGAGCCGCCCGTCTCGGCCTCCCAAAGTGCTGGGATTACAGGCTTGAGCCACCGCTCCCGGCCATAATAACTTTTCTAAGCATTCAAAAATTGTTTGACAGTTTAGATTTTTTTTATTTTTTTGCCATTTTATAAATAAAACTTCAATGAACACCTTTGCATTAAAAATTTCTTCCTGTACACAGAATCTAGTTTAGAAACCATTTCCAGAAGTAAAACTACTTTGAAAATGAATGTTTAATAATCTGATATTATTGTCCAGGCGCGATGGCTCACGCCTGTAATCCCAGCACTTTGGGAGGCCGAGGCGGGCGGATCACCTGAGGTCAGGAGTTCGAGACCAGCCTGACCAACATGAAGAAACCTCATCTCTACAAAAAATTTAAAAAATTAGCCAGGCATGGTGGCACGTGCCTGTAATCCCAGATACGCAGGAGGCTGAGGCGGGAGAGTTGCTTGAACCTGGTAAGGGGAGGTTGCGGTGAGCTGAGATTGCGCCATTGCACTCCAGCCTGGGCAACAAGAGCGAAACTCCGTCTCAAAAAAAAAAAAAAAAAAAAAAAAAAAAAAAAAAAAAAAATGGTATGTATTGCCAAATATCTTTCTTAAAGGATTGTATCAAGTTAAATTGCCAAATTGTTGTTCAAAGGTTTCTGATTCATTAATCCTGAAAAACATTGCTTGTCATGTATTTTTAAAATTTTACAATTCCACAAGCAAAAACTGGTATTTCAGTGTTGTTTGAAAACCACATAATTGTTAGTCCTATTACTATTTTCTTTTCTTTTTTTTTTTTTTTGACGCGGAGTCTTGCTCTGTGCCCCAGGCTGGAGTACAGTGGCGCGATCTCGGCTCACTGCAAGCTCCGCTCCCCCGGGTTCACGCCATTCTCCTGCCTCAGCCTCCCGAGTAGCTGGGACTACAGGCGCCCGCCACCTCGCCCGGCTAATTTTCTTGTATTTTTAGTAGAGATGGGGTTTCACCGTGTTAGCCAGGATGGTCTCGATCTCCTGACCTCATGATCCGCCCGTCTCGGCCTCGCAAAGTGGTGGGATTACAGGCTTGAGCCACCGCGCCCGGCCTACTATTTTCTTAAAAAAAATTATTTTCAGATACAAACTTGAATTTCAACCACAAATAAATAAATAATAATTCCTTTAACATCCAACTAAGTAACGTGAAATCATTTTAGTTTTGAACTGATTATTTACCAGCTTTGTGACCCTGGGAAAATTATTTAACTTCTGAAAGCCTTAGTTTCCTTATATACCACATAAGGCTAATAATACATGCCCCTTATAGGGTTCTTATGAGGATAAATAAAATAATCCTGGTAAATCTCCTGGCATGTAGGAAGCACTTGATAAATGATAGCTATGATTATTATGTTTAATTAATAGTGAAAGGAATCTTCTTGATTTTCTTGTGGTAAAATATTTGCAATTCTTAAAAAAACCTTTTTTTGGAAGGAATCTTGCTTTGTCACCCAGGGTGGAGTGCAGTGGTGTGATCTTGGCTCACTGTAACCTCTGCCTCCCAGGTTCAAGCGATTCTCGTGCCTCGGCCTCCTGAGAAGCTGAGGTTACAGGCGTGCACCACTATGCCTGGCTAATTTTTGTATTTTTAGTAGCGACAGGGTTTCACCATGTTGGCCAGGCTGGTCTCGGAGAACTGCTGACCTCAGATGATCCACCCGCCTCGTCCTCCCAAAGTGCTGGGGTTACAGGTATGAGCCACCACACCTGGCCCCAGTATTCGCAATTTTAACCATTTTAAAATGTAGTGTCATGTTGTGCAACCATCACAACTCTATTTCTAAAACTTTTTCATCACCTTAAACAAAATTCTGCACCCATTAAGCAATAACTCCTTATTTGCCCTTACCGCACTCCTTAGGAGCCTCTGTTTGACTTTCCATTTCTATGAATTTATTTATTCTAGATATCTAACGCAAGTGAATCATGCAAGATTTGTCTTCCTATGTCTGGTGTCTGGTTCTTTTTCTTTCTTTTCTTCTTTTCTTTCCTTCCTTCCTTCCTTCCTACTTCTTTTCTCTCTTTCTCTCTCTCTCTTTCTTTCTTTCATCTTGCTTTGTTACTAAGTGCAGTGCCACAGTCATAGCTGACTGTAGCCACAAACTTCTGGGCTCAAGGGATCCTCCTGCCTCAGCCTCCCAAGTAGCTGGGACTACTCGTGTGTGCGCCACCACATCTGGCTAATGTCTGACTTATTTCATTAATGTCTTCAAGGTTCATCCATGTTGTAGCATGTATCAGGATTTCACTCCTTTTTAAGACTAATATTCTATTGTATGTATATAATACATTTTAAAAATCCATTCGACTGTTGATAGACACTTGGGGTGCTTCTGCCTTTGCCTATTGTGAAAAATGCTGCTGTAAACATTGATATACAAGAACCTGTTTGAGTCCCTGCTTTCAATTATTTGGAGTATGTACCAAAGAATGTACCACAGAATCGAATGCTTGTGTCCTCTCAAAATCCATATGCTTGTTTCCCACCCCATAAGGGGTGGGATTTCAGCATATGGATTTTGCAAGGAGGTGGGGTCTTTGGCAGGTAATTAGGATAATTAGGTAATTAGGATCAGATGCACTCATGACAGTGGAGCCTTTATGAATGGGATTAGTGTCCTTACAAGAGTCCCAAGAGAGCTTGTGTCTCTTCTCTGCCATGTGAGGACACAGCAAGAAGACCGCCCTTTATGAACCAGGAAGTGGCCCTCACCAGACACTGAACTGCCAGTGCCTTGATCTCAGACTTCCAGGCTCCGAACTGTGAGAAATAAATGTCTGTGGCTGGGCGTGTTGGCCCATGTCTGGCCTCCCAGCACTTTGGGAGGCCAAGGTGGGTGGATCACTTAAGGTCAGGCATTCAAGACCAGTCTGGCCAACCTGGTGAAACCCCATATCTACTAAAAATACAAAAAAATTAGCCAGGTGTGGTGGCAGGTGCCTATAGTCCCAGTTACTTGGGAGGCTGAGGCAGGATAGTTGCTTGAACCTGGGAGGCGGATGTTGCAGTGAGCTGAGATGGCATCACTGCACTGCAACCTGAACGACAGAGACCCTGTCTCAAGAAAAAATAAACAAAAAAATAAATGTTTGTTGTTTATGCTACCTAGTTTATGGCATTTTGTTATAGCTGCCAGAGCTGACTAACAGAGTGGACTTACTATATCATATGGTAATTCTATGTTCTACTTTTGGAGGAACTGTCAGGCTGTGTTTCACGGTGGATTCCCACCAGCAATACCACAAGGGCTCCAGATTCTCCAAATGATCTCCAATGCTTGGTTATTTTCAGTTAAAACAAAAATTTATGGCTAGGCCTGGTGGCTCACGCCTGTAATCCCAGCACTTTGGGAGGCTGAAGCAGGCAGATCACGAGGTCAGGAGTTCGAGACCAGCCTGACCAACATGGTGAAACCCCATCTCTACTAAAAATACAAAACTTAGCCAGACATGGTGGCATGTGCCTGTAATCCCAGCTACTCAGGAGGCTGAGGCAGAAGAATTGCTTGAACCTGGGAGGGGAAGGTTGCAGTGAGCCAAGATCGCGCCACTGCACTCCAGCCTGGTGACAGAGCGAGACTCCGACTAAAAAAAAAAAAAAAAAATGTATAGCCACACTACTAGATGTGAAGTGGTATCTCATTGTGGTTTCAGTTTACATTTTCCTAATGCCTGATGATGCTGAACATGTTTTCATGTGCTTTTTGGCAATTTGTATGGAGAAATGTCTAGTCAAGTGCTTTTCTCATTTTTATTTATTTTTAATTTTATTTTATATTTTGAGATGGAGTCTTGCTCTGTCACGCAGACTGGAGTGCAGTGGCGCGATCTCAGCTCACTGCAACCTCTGCCTCTTGGATTCAAGCAATTCTCCTGTCTTAGTCTTCCGAGTAGCTGGAATTACAGGTGCAGGCCACCATGCCCAGCTAATTTTTGTATTTTTTTTTTGTAGAGACAGAGTTTTACCATGTTGTCCAGACTGTTAACTCCTGACCTCAGGTGATCCATCTGTCTCAGCCTCCCAAAGTGCTGGGATTACAGGCATGAGCCACCGCGCCCGGCCTCTTTCCTTATTTTTAAATTAGGTTGTGTGTCTTCCTGTTGTTGAGTTGTAAGAGATTTTTATGTATACTCTGGATATTAAACCCTTATCAGATATATGCTTTGCAAATATTTTCCTGTTTTGTGGATCGTCTTTTCACTCTCTTGATAATGTCATTTGATGCACAAACATTTTTAATTTAAGTTTTTAATTTTAATGAAGTCTAATTTATCTATTTTTATGTCGTTGCCAGTGCTTTTGGCATGACATATAAGAAACTACTGCTAAATCCAAGGTCATGAAGGTTTGCCTCTATGTTTTCTTCTAAGAGTTGTATAGTTTTTAGCTCTTAAATTTAAGTCTTTATTTTATTTTATTTTTTTTAATAGACGGAGTCTTGCTGTGTAGCCCAGGCTGGAGTGCAGTGCAGTGGTGAGATCTCAGTTCACTACAATCTCCGCCTTCTGGGTTCAAGCAATTCTCCTGCCTCAGCCTCCCGGGTAACTGGGATTACAGGTGCCCACCATCACGCCCGGCTCATTTTTTTTATTTTCAGTAGAGACGGAGTTTCACTATGTTGGCCAGGCTGGTCTTGAACTCCTGACCTCAGGAGATCCGCCTGCCTCGGCCTCTCAAAGTGCTGAGATTACAGGCGTGAGCCACCGCGCCCAGGCAAATTCAAGTCTTTGGTCCATTTTGACTTCTTTTTTTGTATATAGTATAAGGTAAGCATCCAACTTCATTCTTTTGGATGTAGATATCCAATTTTCCCAGCACCATTTGTTTAAAAGACTGTTCCTTCCTTACTGAATATGGTTTCTGTATCCTTGACTTTTAAGTGTTTAACCCATTAAGTAAAATGTATTCTTGCGTCTGGATGAGAAAACCATCTTCTTCCGTCTTCTTGTCTCCCACTCTTGGAAGGTATATTAAGCTTATAGATGCCTGAAGCCACTTATATCAACAGTCTCTTTAGGAGTCCCTACCCAGAGAAGCTACGCTGTAGCCATAAAAGAAAGTTATGCTGGAGCCATGTCCTGACAGATAGGCATTAAGTGTCAGCTCCACATGCTGAGACAGCCACTTATCTGTCCCTCACTTTGTCTTCTGTCCCCTGTCACTGACCCCTTTCTGGTTACAGACATCAGGGTCTTCTTTAGGAATCTCAGTCGCCCCTTGCCCTGGGAAGACTGCATCTCAAGCCAAAGTGGCGAACAGAACCTTCATTCTTCAATCATTAATTCACAAGCATGACAGAGCTCCTCATGCATGTTAGGCACTGGAAATTCAGATGGGAAAGGGGACGTTGCAGAGGGGTTTCCCTCTTCTTCCCCATAGGGTAAGGAACCGTTTCCCTACAATTGTAAATCCACGTCTTTCTCATGCCCAAAAGCTTACGGGACATTTCCACCTGGATAGCCCTCTTCCATTCCAAATTTAGTGCGCCTAAGGCCAAATTCATCATCTTCCTCCTGACATTCATATGCCACTCCCATTCTCCAGGCATCGAGGCCACAAACCCTGGAGCCATCCTGGATTCTTCTTGTCCTTCACTCATTCCATCTGACCTTCCAAGAAAGACCTGTGAGTTCTTCCTTCACATGTCTGCATTTATTCCTTCATTATCATTGTCACACCAGTTCAGGACCTTGTAATAATCTCCTGACTGGTTTCTGTGCTTAATCTGCTCTACACACCACAAGTTGTTTAGCTCATGCTGCCTACTTGAAAACCTTACAGTAACTTTCCTTTGCTTATAAGATCAGATCCATAGACTCTAGCATGGCCCTCTGCACCTTCCATAACCTGAATGCAACCATCTTTCCAGCCCTACTTTAACTTCCTCACACACATCTTCAGCTCTAGTTGGATTGGTTCATTCCCTTTTCCACAGTCATACCTTGTATGCTTTTCTGTCATCTTGCTTCTTTTTTTTTTTTTTTTTTTTTGAGACAGAGTTTCACTCTTCTGTTGCCTAGGCTGGAGTGCAATGGTACAATCTCAGCTCACTGCAACCTCCACCTCCCAGGTTCAAGTGACTCTCCTGCCTCAGTCTCCAGAGTCCAGAGTAGCTGGGATTACAAACATGTGCCACCGTGCCCAGCTAATTTTGTATTTTTAGTAGAGACAAAGTTTCACTATGTTGGTCTCGAACTCCCAACCTTAGGTGATCTGCCCACCTTGGCCTGCCAAAATGTTGAGATTACAGGCATTGGGAGCCACAGTGCCCAGCCATCTTGCTTCTTTACTTATATTGTCCCCACACCTGTAATGTCTTTCCTTCCATTTCTATCAAAATCGTATTCCTCTGGGTTTCTGTGGTTGGGGAAGTAGGAACATCCTGCTGGGCTCCTGGTGGTTTCTCTCTGCTCTGCAGCACAAAGCCCTTTCCCCACAGTACCTCAATGCAAGCTTGAATAACAAAGGCAATTTTTTGGCCAGGTGTAGGATCTCATGCCTATAATCCTAGTGCTTTGAGAGGTCAAGGCAGGAGTATTGCTCGAGCCCAAGAATTTAAGACCAGCCTGGGCAACATAGGGAGACCTCATCTCAAAAAAAAAAAAAATAAGATAAAATAAGTCAGGCATGGTAGTGTGTGCCTTGAATCTGGGAGGCAGAGGCTGCAGTGAGCCATGGTCGTGCCACTGCCCTCAAGCGTCAGTGACAGAGCAAGACTCTGTCTCAAAAACAAACAAGCAAGCAAACAAACAAAAAAGCTAAAAGGAAAAAGAAAGGCAGTTGGAGCAATTTTTCCTAAGCCATGGCATATCAGTTATACAGAAATACTGCTTTGGGAAACAGTCTTCAGGTGATCCTAGATGAGCTCATACAGTCTCAACAGACCACCTACAAATTCTACTTCAGTTTGATAAGGCTATAACTTCAGCATTGGCTCAGAGGGTTAGGAGCAGAGTCAATTTCAGGAGCTTTCTAAATACGTACAGATTCTGTGATAATCTGTGGACTTTTGTATTGAATGATGTTGAATTCAGAGAGGTGACAGAACTTATTAAAGTGGATGAAGCAAAAATAGTAGACTGTGATGGTAAAAATACTGGCTCCAATACTACAGAATGATGGGGGAAAATGGGTTTTTAATGCTGTCTTCTGTTATTATTCATCACTCTTTGAAGAGAAGCAGAGAAGAAACTTAAAACAAATTATTTTAGCATTGTAGAAATGACTATACTGTGCTCTCCCAGAGAATTCCAGTAGGAAAAAACTTGTAACTCATAGCCTCTTACACGTTACCTTTATTATACAGCATGAAAAGAAAACATAACATTTAAAAAATGACAATTCAAAAGTTGTTGGCTTCCTAAGAATATTCTTCAATAAACTCCTTTTAAAACTTAAAAAAAAATCGTATCCATCCATCAAGCCCCATCACCCATATCCAATCTGTTTGGAGTCTCAAGAAGGGCCAGCCACGATGGCTCACGCCTGTAATCCCAGCACTTTGCGAAGCCTCGGTGAGCGGATCATTTGAGTTCAAGAGTTTGAGACCAGCCTGGTCAACATGGTGAAACCACCATCTCTACTAAAAATACAAAAATTAGCTGGGCCTGGTGGTATGCACCTGTAGTCCCAGTGACTCAGGAGGCTGAGGTAGGAGAATTGCTTGAACCCAGGAGGCAGAGGTTGCAGCAAGCCGAGATCATGCCACTGCACTCCAGCCTGGGCAACAGAGCAAGATTCTGTCTCAAAAAAAAAACAAAAAAACAAAAAAACTCTCTAATAAATAGCGTCTCTCTCTTCTTTGCCCAGAGTTAGAGAAATAAACCGAAGAGTAAATATGGCGGCCAAGATATTAGCTTTATCGATAGAGAAGTGTTAAGGACTTAATCCAGTGTGAGGGCCAAATGGACCTGCATCCAAACTACAATAGAAGACAGAGATCCACTCACCCACCCACTCCTGGGCAGCACTCCCAGCTCCGTCAACGCCAGGAGGACCTGCAGAGAATTCTTCTCTGTGGCAGCTCACTCTTAAGAGGAAGAAGAAGGGCTGAGACAAACTCCTTTCTAGGAAGGAGACACTGAGATTGAGGAAAACACCTTCCATGCTCTCAAGATCTGTTCCTAAGAACCGATACCAGCTTTCTGTTCTCAAGTATCTGACACGTACATCCACTTTTCTCCTCCAATCCCGCCATTAACTGCTGCCTGGATCAGTATAACTGCCTACAGTTGATCTTTTGCAACTACTCCAGAGCCCTACAACCAATCATTCCCCACACTGTGGCCAGAATAATGTTTCTGTTTTGTTTTTTGTTTTGCTTTGAGACAGGGTCTTGCTCTGTTGCCAAGGCTGGAGTGCAGTGGTGTGATCGCGGCTCACTGCAGCCTCAGCCTCCAGGGTTGAAATGATCTTCCCACTTCAGCACCCTGAGTAGCTGATACTACAGGCACACACCAACACACTCGGCTAAATATTGTATTTTTTGTAGAGACAGGGTTTCATCATGTTGCCCAGACTGGTCTTGAACTCCTGACCTCAAGTGATCTGCCAGCTTTGGCCTCTCCAAATGCTGGGATTACAGGCATGAGCTGACATGCCTGACCTATTTGGTTATTCTTTTTTTTTTTTTTTTTTTTTTTTTTTGGTTTATTTGGCTGGTTTTCTTTTTTTGAGATGGAGTCTTGCTCTGTCGTCAAGGCTGGAGTGCAATAGCATGATCTCAGCTCACTGCAACCTTCACCTCCCAGGTTCAAGTACTTGTCCTGCCTCAGCCTCCCAAGTAGCTAGGATTACAGGTGTGTGCCACCATGCCTGGCTAATGTTTGTATTTTTGGTAAAGATGGGGTTTTACCATGTTGGCGAGGCTGATCTCTAACTCCTGAGCTTGTAATCTGCCCACCTCAGCCTCCCAAAGTGCTGGGATTACAGGTGTGAGCCACTACACCTGGCTTGTTTTTTTTTTTTTAAATTTAGACAGGGTCTCTGTTGCCCAGGCTGGAGTGCAGTGGTGGGATCATGGCTCACTGCAGCCTCAAACTCTTGGGTTCAAGTGATCCTCCTGCCTCAGCCTCCAAAGTAGCTGGGACTTAGGCATGTGCCACCACGCTCAGCTTATTTATTTAGTTTATTTATTTATTTATTTATTTATTGCAAAGACGGGATGTCATGATGTGGCCTAGGCTAGTCTCAAATTCCTGGGCTCAGGCGCTCCTCCCTCAGCTTCCTAAAGTGCTGGTATTACAAGCATGAGCCATTGTGCCTGGCCAGGATATGTTTTTAATATGCAAATATGATCATTTCTCCTCTTATTAAATCCCTTCAGTAGATTCTCATTCCTCTTGGGATCAAGACCCAAGTCCTTACCAGGGCCCACTAGATCCTGGTGGTCTGGCTCCAGTCTTCTCCCCTCCCTGTCAGTTTTGCTCCGCACACACAGAGCGTTTCTCATTGTTTAAATCGCCATGCTTACTCCTACCTCAAGAACTTTGGACGTACTGTTCCCTTTGTCTGTAATGCTCACTCCCCTCTCTCTTTCCTTTCTTTTTTCTTCTCTTTTCTTTTGTGGCCTGGTTAACTCCTACTTATCTACAGATCTTAGCTCCCACATCCCCTCCATAGGGAAGTCTTCCCTGACCCCATAGGCCCCCATAGGCCCCTCTACTTCCTTCAGATAATTTAGCAGGTGGTATAATTATATGATTGTATGATCATCTGGTTAATATCTTTTCCCCTATAGGTTCTCATCAGAGCCACAGATGATGTCTGTTTTGCCCACTGTTGTGTTCCTTAGCAATTGGCACGGAACTCAGTCCAGTCCTCAGAGACACCCAATAAATATTTATTGAGAAAACAAAAGGCCAACTAGATTCAAACTTCCTCTGTTAAGCCAGACTTCTTCTCCGCCTCCTCTGAAATCCTACGGCACTTGAGATCCCACCACTCATGTACACGGCATTTATGGCAACTGCCTGATAGTGGCTGATAGCCATGTCTTATCTCCCCAGCTAGACTGCGAGTAGCTGTGGGCCAGGGATCATGGCTTCCACGTGACTGTAACTCTCACAACGCCTAGCCCAGCTCCCACCACTTGATGTGTGCACAATAACAATTTATTCAAAGAGTTAATAAAGATGTTGGCTTTTCTTTCTTGGTCTGTAGCAGTGTTGGTGGTGATGGAGGGAAGTTATAATTCCCTGATACTTGGGAATGCAATAGAGACTGCGTTTTATAGGGCAGAACTAGGAAAGGATATTAGAATGTTGTGTCCTTTTATTGCAAGAACACTTTCTCTGCCAATTTGCTTGGCAAAGCAAAGCAAGCCTTTTCTGTAAACACAGCAAACTAGTTCTAATTTTATGCAAAAAGAGGCAACTATAACCAAAAAGCTGAATAGCCACAGAAAATGAACTGCTTTTACTTATTCATTTGAGTTATATTTTATTATATTTTGTTTGCTAATGACCACATACATTCTAATCACAACTGGAACGGTTTCAACCCACAACTTTTCACTCATCTCCAGAGTAGAAGATATGAGGGTAAGATTGTCAGAAATGGGGAATTCACAGGCCAGAAGGGAGGAGATAGACAAACACTAAATGACCAGATCTCTTTCTGGGACACATTGGGCAGGGCCTGTTTGCAGGGAAAGTGCAGAGATCCTAGGGTCAGGTTAAGCATGTGCTCCAAAGCATGGTTTTCTGAGAGTGCTGAGTCAAAGAAGAAAGATGCAGACATTGCCTAAGGACATCAGAAGATACTGGATGTGAGGGATAAGGAAAGCAAATAACTAGATGGAGAGTGAGGCGGTTGCCTGGCAGAATGAAGGGAATGGTGTCAGGAACAAAGTAGAGCAAGGGCAACACCCTTGTGATGTAGTAAACCAAGTTCTTAAATTTGGGATGTCCTTAATTCAGACCCAAGTAGCAGGAAAGCTGGAGTTCCTCCAGTGTTCCAGGACAGGCCATGAACAGTGGGCTTCTGCTTCATCCCTGCCTTTGAGAAGCTTACAATCTGGTTATTCACAGACAGCCAAAACCACAACTGACTTTAAGGAAAGATAGTAAAGTACACAGAGCGCTGTGGTTTGAATGTTTGTCCCTATCCAAAGCTCATGTTGAAATTTAATTGGCATTGTAATGGTATTGGGAGGTGGGACCTCTAAGAGGTGTTTAGATCACAAGGGCCCCACCTCAAGAATGGGCTAATGTTGTTATCAAGGGAGTAGGTTTGTTATTATGGGAGTGGGTTTGTTATTGTGGGAGTGGGCTTGCCTATCCCTTGCCCTCTCTTTTTGCCCTTCCACCATGTGACACCTTCTGCCATGCTGTGATGCAGCAAGAAGGTCCTCACAAGATGCCAGCCCCTTGACACTGGACTTCCGAACCGTGAGCCAATAAATGTATATTCATTACAAATTACCCAGTCTGTGGTATTCTGTTATAGCAGCACAAAATAGCTGAGATGCATAGGAACACACATGCCCTGAGGCATATTCCAAAGCCTACAATACAGGGTGAACTGTGAAGAGACTGTGTCAGAATGGTGCTGGGACAGGAAAGTGGAACTAGAGGGCTAGAGGTTAGGGAAGCCGTCATATGTTATACCTTTCCCCCTTATTCATTAGACCTGGTTCCCTCCTTGTCTAACCCATTTCATTTGCTATCTTGTGGATTCCACCAGGCAACCACATACCTTCATAGGTGCTGCCTTCTGAGCAGGGCTTTCTTTTCTTTCTTTTTTTTTTTTTGGAGACAGGGTCTCCACCTGCAGTGGCACGATCTCAGCTCACTGCTATCTCCGCCTCCCAGGTTCAAGCGATTCTCCTGCCTCAACCTCCCTAGTAGCTGGGATTATAGGCATGCGCCACCATGCCTGGCTAATTTTTGTATTTTTAATAGAGGCAAGGTTTTACCATGTTGGTCAGGCTGGTCTCAAACTCCTGACCTTGGCAGGGCGCGGTGGCTCATGCCTATAATCCCAGCACTTTGGAAGGCCAAGGTGGGTGGATCATGAGGTCAGGAGATCGAGACCATCCTGGCTAACAAGTGAAACCCCATCTCTACTAAAAATACAAAAAATTAGCTGGGCGTGGTGGCAGACGCCTGTAGTCTCAGTTACTTGGGAGGCTGAGGCAGGAGAATGGTGTGAACCCGGGAGGCGCAACTTGCAGTGAGCCGAGATTGCACCACTGCACTCCAGCCTGGGCGACACAGCAAGACTCTGTCTCAAAAAACAAACAAACAAACAAAAACTCCTTACCTCGTGATCCACCCACCTCAGCCTCCCAAAGTGTTGGAATTGCAAGCATGAGCCACTGCGCCTAGCCTGAGCAGGGTTTTCTTTGAAGCCCTGCTTCTGCACTTACCCTTGGCTCCATGCTTTATATCCTGGAGCCAGACCCTCCATCTCCAAGCTTAGGCCAAACCAACTCATGTTGGGTAAGAACTTTGCACTTGTAGAGCCTCTGTGCCAGTGATACTGAGTTCTCTACTGTTCAAAGTGAGTTAAACAGACACATTCTTACTTTTTGGAAGTGCATAAGCTAAAACAAACAAACAAAGGACAGAGAAAAGGCAGACATAGACAAGACCTCAACAATTGACTATGTACTGGAGAAAAAGGCAGTGGAAAGATTTATATTGTGAAACTCAAAGGGGTTGTCATTAATGATGTTTCCTGTCCACATTCCCTTATTTGCTCAAAGACTCAAACATCACCCCTATGTGATGACTCCTAAATCTGCCTCCAGGTGAGCTACCTTACTCAACTTCCAAGTGGAAATCTTTCACTGTGTCTGGTACATCTCTGCTTAAATATCTCACTTTTAAAGACAGGAAGTTCCCAGCTGAACTCATTATTCTTGTTGCTAGCTACATCCACCTTTCCTAGTTTTTCCTCTCTGTGTTCCTGTACCTATACCAATCACGGACATTGTTGTAGCACTTTGCAGATTATAACACCTGTCCTCTCACTTTAACTCATTAATTTCCCCAACTGCTTGGGCTTGAAAACATAGCATCTACACTGACTCTGATTTCTCTTCCATCCCTTTCTTCACATGTTTAACCTATGTACTTGGTTTAATCTACAAATAGTGTGATTTTTTTTTTTTTTTTTTTTTTTGAGGAAAAAAAAACTTTCTTATTTATTTATTTATTTATTGAGATGGAGTCTCACTCTGTCACCCAGGCTGGAGTGCAATGGCATGATCTCGGCTCACTGCAACCTCTGCCTTCTGGGTTTAAGGGATTCTCCTGCCTCAGCTTCCCGACTAGCTGGGATTACAGGCACGTGCCACCATGCCCTGCTAATTTTTGTATTTTTAGTAGAGATGGGGTTTCACCATGTTGGCCAGGCTGGTCTCGAACTCCTGACCTCAGGTGATCCACCCAACGTGCTGGGATTACAGGTGTGAGCCACTGTTCTCGGCCTCATTTATTTTTAGAGAGAGAGCCAAAGGGCTTGTGGAAATGGAGATATCTGCCATTGAGTGTAGGCAAGCACTGCAAATTTGAAACCAGGCCCCAGTAAAATGCATGGCTTATGAATATAATGGAACACAAATGGGTAATTTGAAGCTGTTCTCCTTTATTTATTTATTTATTTATTTTTTTGAGACAGAGTCTCACTCTGTTGCCTAGGCTGGAGTGCAGTGCCAAGATCACAGCTCACGGCAGCCTTGAACTCTTGGGCTCAAGTGATCCTCCCACCTCAGCTTACCTAGTAGCTGGGACTACAGGTGCATGCCACCATGCCCAGCTCATTTTAATTTTGTGTTTTTTCATAGAGTTGGGGGTCTCACTATGTTGTCCAGGCTGGTCTTGAACTCCTGGCCTCAAGTGATCCTTCCACCTTGATCTCCCAATGTGTGGAGTTGCAGGCGTTGAGCCACCCCACCTGGCCCCTTCTGATTTTTTAAATAAAAAATAGTTATGTTTTAATAGACTCTTTTACAACTTAAATCACACCTGTCAGATATTTATTTACATTTATAGCAATGCACATATCTACAGCTAGATTAATTCCTTGCATTACCTCACCTTGCCTTTTTATGGTTGGGGGACATTTTGCTGCAAGAATCCTTCCAAACAGCACAGAGAAGTCACGTTAAATTCACTATTTACATTTCTAACCACAGAGCTAACCAGAGAAGGAGAAGGACTAAACCCTTCTCCTTCTCCAAATATATTTGGTGGAGAGATTAGGGAAGAATCCCAAGTAAACAGAATTTCGAGGAAAAGGCAACCTGTTAGGCTACAAGATTGATTCATTTACAGATAATTTCCCATGGAGGAAATGACTTGAACCAAAAAAGGAGGAAGCGTGGTGAAGACAGTGACTGCTTCTACAAACATGTTGGTTATTTTTGGAGGGAATCTGGGTATCTTTCTACCTTCCTCAACCCTGCGGTCAGCACTAGCAGCCAATAGAAACATGAGTGTTGGTAGCACTAAGCAGGTTTAATTCATTCAAGGTGTCTCACATTCAAGGCAACTAAAGAAAGTGTTTTGAATGTTTTCTTAACTGGGAAGCTCTGCTTAGTGTAAAGAGTGTAAAGTGTGACAAGAGAAGGACAGAGATACAAAATTACTGATAACAACGTCTAACAATAGAACATTGTAATATACTTTACTTGGCTTACAAGGCCTATACACTTTTTTGTTTTGGAAGATCCAGTGCTATCTGATTAATCTATCTATC
Source organism: Macaca thibetana thibetana (assembly GCF_024542745.1). Lineage (NCBI taxonomy): Eukaryota > Metazoa > Chordata > Mammalia > Primates > Cercopithecidae > Macaca > Macaca thibetana. The sequence continues at coordinate 113,194,070 of NC_065585.1, forward strand.
TTTCTTCCTTCCTTCCTTCCTCCCTCCCTCCCTTTTTTTTTGAGACTAGGTCTCACTCTTTTGCTCAGGCCAGTCTTGAACTCCTGGGTTCAAGCCTCCTAAAGTGCTGGGATTATAAGTGTGAACCACCCCACCCAGCCTGCAAGGCTTATACTTTTTTTTTTTTTTTGAGACAGTTTTTTGCTCTTATCACCCAGGCTGGAGTGCAATGGCGTGATCTCAGCTCACTGGAACCTCCATGTCCCGAGTTTAAGCGATTCTCCTGCCTCAGCCTCCTGAGTAGCTGGGATTACAGGCACGTGCCACCACACCTGGCTACTTTTTGTAGTTTTAGTAGAGACGGGGTTTCACCATGTTGGACCAGACTGGTCTCAAACTCCTGACCTCAGGTGATCCACCTGCTTTGGTCTCCCAAAGTGCTGGGATTATAGGCATGAGAAGACTTACATTCTTTTTTTTTTTTTTTTTTTTTTTTTTTTTTTTTTTTTCAGACGGAGTCTAGCTCTGTTGCCCAGGCTGGAGTGCAGTGGCCGGATCTCAGCTCACTGCAAGCCCCGCCTCCCGGGTTCACGCCATTCTCCTGCCTCAGCCTCCCGAGTAGCTGGGAGTACAGGCGCCCGCCACCTCGCCCGGCTAATTTTTTTTGTATTTTAGTAGAGACGGGGTTTCACTGTGTTAGCCAGGATGGTCTCGATCTCCTGAACTCGCGATCCGCCCGTCTCGGCCTCCCAAAGTGCTGGGATTACAGGCTTGAGCCACCGCGCCCGGCCAAGACTTACATTCTTAATATGCCTTAGCATATTCACATGAATATTGCATTTATAGCAATATAAATTGGGTAACAACTGATCTATGTATACCTATGTTTCAGCAGCAATTCTGAACCCATGAAACATACTGTACTTTGATTTTTGCTAAACTGAAGTTTTATGTATATTATTTGGTTTAAATTCATTCAGTTATCCAGATTCTTACATATTTAGTAACAGCTCACTTCCCGTTTTCTTCACTTTTGGAAAACACCCTAAAAATCCATTTGGTTCTTTTTGACCATGTTAAAAATGGTGAAAATAATTCCCTTTTTTTGTCAGAAAAAAACAGCAGATGCACTTTTACACTCAGAGCTAAAAGAATGGCTTTGTTTTTAACGACTTTGGTATGCGCTATATTTGGTGCTAGATGAGGAGCAAAGCCTTATTTAAAGAAAGTGGATTTTGAGTATCTCTGTGAAAGTTTTCATAATGTCTGTCTGCACAGACCCAGTGCAGTCTGCTTTTTTTGTTTAAATGTTTCTCTCCTCTCCTTCATTGTAAACATGACTCAGTGAAGCCTTGCTTCTGTAAACAGCATTTGAAAAGTATGCTATCTCAGTCAATATGAATATTTAAAAATTAGGTTCCACTTATATTTTATTAATTCTGAAGCCAGTTAAAAAAATAAAAAAGGACATTAAAACCATAAACAGACAAAACAGAGAAAGATGTCTTTCTAATGGAACCAGGAATAGTAGAGACACTTCTAATATATATAAAAATGTTGTTACTTCACAGTACTATAGAAATGTAATTTTAGTCATTTTCAGTAATTGTTTATGAACTTAAGCCAGGTAGCAACCAAATGTGCCAAAATTCAAGGGATGGATTCTTGCATATTTAATATCATTTGTCATATATATGACAGTAGTCCTTCTTTGAGACGAATTTGTGGGACTAGGTTATAAATCATCACAATACTTTTGACTAACAGAGAGAAAAAGGAAAGAGTCATTTAAATTATAAAATTTGAATTACAGAACACATTATTAAGAGATAATTAGGTTTACCATTTAATAAGTATACAATAGCTGGAACTGATGACAATTACAGTGATGTCAAATATAGGGCTTCTATAGGATAAGCACAGACCATATTAATTGTGTACTTCTTATTAACTCAATGTGGCTTAAGGTATCATTTTATGGAACAAACCATGCCTGGTTACAACATTCAGCCATTAGCCCTACTCCATATACTGCATCATTAGCACTCTATTTTCAGATTGTCTTTTTTAAAACAAACAAAAAACCTCTTTATGCTAAATTTGTAGCCCATTAAAAATTCCCTGAGTTGTTTTTCTACTTTATTTATTTTTAATTAATTAATTAATTTTTTTGAGGCAGAGTCTCCCTCTGTCACCCAGGCTGGAGTGCAATGATGCGATCTTTGCTCACTGCAACCTCCGCCTCCCGGGTTCAAGTGATTCTCCTGCCTCAGCCTCCCAAGTAGCTGGGATTACAGGTGCGTGCCACCACACCTGGCTAATTTTTGTATTTTTAGTAGAGACGGGGTTTTGCCATGTTGGGCAGGCTGGTTTCAAATTCCTGAGCTTGAATGATCAACCTGCCTTGGCCTCTCAAAGTGCTGGGATTACAGGCGTGAGTCACCATGCCCAGCCTCCCTTGGCATACTTTAAAATAAGATGTATATTTGTCCTATTACATTTCACTGTGGAGTTTTAATGCTCAGTTATTGAGATGATATTGAATCCTGGCAGTTTCTGACACTAGAAGAAAGTCAACATTTATTGACACTCTCTTGGTATTTTACTTCTGTTGTGTAGTTTAATTTTCACAAAGCCTCTATGAGGTATTCTCATTTGACCAACACTCAGAGAAGGAAATTGAAGCTCAGAGAAGGTCCAGCAGCTGGTGAGTGGGTGAGTGGACCCCTGTGTGGCACTTTCCAATATGTCAGCAGTTGCTTAAGCATGTGGTCAGTCATAAACCTGATCAGCTAGTCTTCGTTTCCATTTAGAAGGCTGACAATATGATCAAAATGGACAGGACTAAGGATAGACACTTGAGGGCTTCTGGGATCTCTCTGCAGGCTCATATGGGGCCAAGAGCCCAGTTTAGCTGTTCTATCAACTATGGAAGCTATTACCTCTCCATGGAGGCTGCAGACCTCCTTCAGACCACGAGGAGACCGTGAGAGATTTTGTTAGATTTCTATCACAAATCATGGTCCCGTTTTATTTTTATTAATCGATGTATCTTGTACTCGTTCCTTTTCTCAGTGCTTACTTACCATCTGTTATTTGTCAATTTTGGGGATTTGCTAGAGATCAAAATCAAAATCAAAAGAATATTTTCTGGAATATATTCTTCTTCCCTTGAATGTTGTCACATTTGGTTGCTACCTGGTTTAATTTCATAAACAATGATGAATATGGCTCAAATTCCATTTCTGTAGTACCATAGGATGTATTTCATGTTACTTTGAAGTTACGTGTTTATATTAGAAGTGTCTCTGCTATTCCTGGTTCCATTAGAAATACATCTTTCTCTATTTTTTCTGTTTATGGTTTCAATGTCCAATTTTTTACTGGCTTCAGAGTTATTGCTCTGTAAACAAAGTTAAGGGACTTTCCTCCTCACTGTTTTTTCATCGGAGATATTCAGAACAGAAATGAGTGTTAACTATACTCCTGGGAGCTGTGCTTATGGGACTTGGTCTTCCACAAGACTCTATAATGTGAGGCAAGTTTGACTTTCAAGGGCAGATTTATAGTTTTCATGTTCAATCTAAAATGTGTACTGGGTGATTTCTCTTCGAGGTTTCTTGTCATCTTAGTGCATGTAAAAAGCAAGTGAAATTAAACAGCAAATGGCAAGTGTTTTGGATTCCAAACTTCTGAGGGTTAAGTGAGTTCGCAGACTGCTCGGTCGCTGTGCCCTGCGTGGAGCTGCCACCGCAGTACCTGCGGGGCCATCTGGAGTCACTTAAAACGTCATAACCACTTTTTCACTCCCTCACTCAGCAGAGCTCTTCCTCAAATTCCTGACAGCACTTAGCTCAACCTAATGGACAGAATGTGATTCCCAGATGATGCTGATCATAAATCCAATCCACCCACCAGACATTAACGTCTGTGGTGGACCTGAAACTTACAAAGTGCTCATTCCAGAGTCTTACATTTTGAGATAGAGCAGGTGCCCTGGCTGGGAATTTGAACAACTTTGAGCAGATAGATGCACAGTTTTCTTTGATACGTCCAGGTGTGGGTTATGGTAACCCTGCTTAACTAGGAATGTTCACCATTGGCAGAACTAGGGGGCGGCTTGTCTAGAGCAAGGTTTTTATTTTTTTAGACATTCTCATTCTGTCACCCAGGATAGAGTGTAGTAGTACCATCTCAATTAACAACAACCTTTGCCTCCTGGGTTCGGACCTCAGCCTCCTGAGTAGCTGGGATTAGAGGTGTGTGCCACCATGCCTGGCTAATATTTTTCTATTTTTAGTAGAGATGGAGTTTCGCCATGTTGGGCAGGTTGGTCTCAAATCCTGACCTCATGTGATCTGCTCCCCTCGGCCTCCCAAGGTGCTGGGATTACAGGTGTGAGCCACCACGCCCGGCCTCTTCTTACTTTTGTGTCATCCACAAGAGTTCCCAGGAAGCTGTAACTAAGGAGAGGGGCTGGTATGTACACACTGAATGGGGTATCAATTGCCCAACAATAAGAAAGCTATTCTCAGAGCCACTTGTCTGTTCACTCCATGTGTACTGAGCATCGAAAATGAGTAAAGCTCTGCTCTAGACTCTGTAGGGGGCATTTTAAATAGACACTCATCTGAAAGATGAGTTTAAGTTTGCCCTTTGGTTTAGAGGATTTTTAGTGTCATGCTTTGTGTCTAGCAGCGTGCTGTTTCTCTCTTTCCCATCTTCTGGGTGGCAGTCTCTTCTCTGTCTTCAGCTTTTGGGATAAATAACACTCTCCTGAGAGGCCTGCTCTGAGCATCTGATTTAAAGAAGTCACCTCCCTCCTCCCTTCCCCCTTAATCACGTTGGCTTGCTTATTTACTTCATAGTACAGATCGCAATTTGCAATTAGGTATTTGTTTGCTTGCATGTGTATTTTCTGTCTTTTATACTTGTTTATTATCTCCACAAGTTCAGATCCCCTGACTTCATTCTTCATCGTGGCTGGCGTCATGTACGTTTCTTGAAGGCCGGGATCATGGCTTAGATTTTGGATTTCTCAGACGGCATAGCATAACTACTGGAAAACACAAATAGCTGACTGATGGTTGTTTGCTTTATTAATAAGGTCAAAGGGCTAGACGCGGTGGCTCATGCCTGTAATCCCAGCACTTTGGGAGGCCGAGGCAGGTGAATCACCAGGTCAGGAGTTTGAGAGCAGCCTGGCCAACACGGTGAAACCCTGTCTCTACTAAAAATACAAAAAAATTAGCTGGGTATAATGGTAGGTGCATGTAATCCCAGCTACTTGGGAGGCTGAGGCAGGAGAATCGCTTGAATTTAGGAGGCAAAGGTTGCAGTGAGCTGAGATCACACCACTGCACTCCGGCCCTGGCAACAGAGTGAGACTCCTTCTTAAAAAAAAAAAAAAAAAGTTGCCTGTTCTGGGCCAGGCGTGGTGGCTCATGCCTGTAATCCCAACACTTTGGGAGGCTGAGGCAGGCAGATCACAAGTTCAGGGATTCAAGACCAGCCTGGCTAACATGGAGAAACCCCGTCTCTACTAAAAAAAAAACAAAAAATTAGCCGGGTATGGTGGTAGGCACCTGTAATCCCAGCCACTCGGGAGGCTGAGGCAGGAGAATCACTGAACCCAAGAGGCAGAGGTTGCAGTGAGCCCAGATGGTGCCATTGCACTCCAGCCTGGGCAACAGAGCGAGACTCCATCTCAAAAAAAAAAAAAAAAAAGTCAAAGGTCACAGATGCTGCTCAATGCCACACAGTTAAATTTTCATTGAAAATAAACAAACAAAAAATCAACAGATTGTACCTCTAGTTGTCTGTAGTTCACCACCACATCACTCTGTAAACACTTCTGACCAGTCCTGGGAAAACAGCTCAAAATGGAATTCCCATGCACAGTGGGTCAGTAGAACTATCTTAGCATCTGGCAAACAGATAATTCCATTTTTACCATATGCCTTTCCCTCAGAGCCTCATGAATCAGCAAAACTATGTCCCCTGGTAGAAGCATAAACCCATTTAAGTTGCTGGAAGTCAAATTGGAGGGTTACAGAAAAAGAGACCATTAGTTGTTCATGTGATAGAATCTTTCGTGCTTTGCTTACACACTTCTAGTAGTGTGGATCCCACGGCCTCTTTTGAATAACCCTGATCCTCATCTTGACTTAAACTCTGCTTCTCCATAACTTCTGTACACAAGTCTTGGTGCTTGTGTACCACCAAGGGCTGGTACACGAATCCTTCCCACGGCCTACACAGAAGCTTCTTGGGTCTCCAAGAGGTTTTTCTGCTGCAGGCTAGACATCCTCAAGTCTTTTCAAGATTTTCTCATGGTCTTTAGTCACTATCATCCTTGAAATGAGCTCCAGTTTGTCAGTGTTCCCTGAAATATGGTGTCTACAACTATATGTACTTTTCAAGACGTAGCCTAGTGGGCCAGATGTTTTGAAAGCTGTATTTTTTTTTTTCTTTTTTTGAGATAGGGTCTACTTCTATGGTCTAGGCTGGAGTGCAGTGGCGCGATCATAGCTCACTGCAGCCTCAAATGCCTGGGCTCAAGCCATCCTCCCACCTTGGCCTCCCAAGCACTGTGTTTCTGTTAGGTAGATTAACACAGAGTGGGCTGTTCTTACAGACACATTACATTGCAGATGCACAATCCTTTCAGATGAGGAAATCCCCTCTCTTCTCACCATGAGCAAAAGGAGATGATGGATCTTTTTTCCACTCTCTTGCTCCACACCGAAAGTTAGTATTTTCATGGCACTGTGAACTTTAGAAGAAAAAACAACGCTATAAATCTAGAGTACCAGCTATTTGCAGCACCGTGTTCATTTCTGATCCTTATCAATGAGCACGCTGACTGATTTATATTTGTAACCCAAGCATACTTTTTTTTTTACATTCTTTTCTCTTAATATCTTATGCACGCACTTTGATCCATCCACAGAATCTGTAAACTTAATTCCTTTTAATAGCAACTTAACATTCCATTGTCTTCAAGTACCATCGTTTGCATAACCTTTTCCCAATTTTGGGCATTGGGTCATGTCCCATGTTTCCACTGTTATGAACGGTGTTACCGTAAACATCTTTGTGCTGTTTGCTTTCTTTTCTCTTCTGCATGTTTCCTTGGGGTATATTCCAAAAGCAAGACGATTGGGTCAAAGGATAGGAACAATTTTATAGCTCTTTTCATATATTGCCAGACCGATTTCAAGGGGATGGATACTTTTTGAGAGCACCAAATAAGACAGTGCAGGCCTGCAGAAGTTGTAGTTTAACTGGAAAAGCTGGGCCTGTGTGTGGCATCAGGTCCCTTCTAAGTGACCCTTTCTGAGTCTTCTACTGTGAGCTCCAGTTATCCCAATGGTTGGAGAAAACCAGCACCCCCAGTAAACCTCTCTAAAAATACCCAGAAATGCATCTTGCTTCCTTTTCATGAGAGGATTTTTATCTCTGAGATGAAGTTGCATGGCCTGACCTGGGTCCTAAGCCCAGATTTGCCACCTCTTCGCTGTGTGCCTTTAGACAAGTTACCTAACCTCTCTGAGCCTGATTCCTTACCTGTAAATGAGGTTCGGTAGTGCTGCACTATTATTGTTACCGATGAGTCACTTAGTGTGTGGGGACTGACCATGTGTTTCTTCCTTCTCCTTTGTACTGCCAGCATCCAGCTCTGTGCCGCCCCATGCTTGGGGGTAATAAGTGTCTGCTGTGGACTGGACAGATTGTCTTTACCCATGATCTTGCTTCAGTGTTTAGGAATTAGAAAAACAGAAAGTTTCTGGGCCGGGAGCCGTGGCTCACACCTGTAATCCCAGCACTTTGGGAGGCCAAGGCCAGAGGATCGCTTGAGCCCAGGAATTTGAGACCAGCCTGGGCAACATAGCGAAACCTCATCTCTACCAAAAAATTTTTTTTTTTTTTTTTTTTTTTTTTTTTTTTTTTTTTTGAGATGGAGTCTCGCTCTGTACCCAGGCTGGAGTGCAGTGGCCGGATCTCAGCTCACTGCAAGCTCCGCCTCCCGGGTTCACGCCATTCTCCTGCCTCAGCCTCCCGAATAGCTGGGACTACAGGCGCCCGCCACCTCGCCCGACTAAGTTTTTGTATTTTTAGCAGAGACGGGGTTTCACTGTGTTACCCAGGATGGTCTCGATTTCCTGACCTCGTGATCCGCCCGTCTCGGCCTCCCAAAGTGCTGGGATTACAGGCTTGAGCCACCGCGCCCGGCCTACCAAAAACATTTTTAAACACTTAGTTGGGCATATTGGGGCATACCTGTAGTCTCAGCTACCCAAGAGGCTTAGGCAGGAGGATCACTTGAGCCCAGCCGGTCGAGGCGGCAGTGCCGGTCGAGGCAGCAGTGAGCTATGATGAGAAGAGAAGAGAAGAGAAGAGAAGAGAAGAGAAGAGAGAGAGAGGAGAGAGAGGAGAGGAGAGGAGAGAGAGAGGAGAGGAGAGGAGAGGAGAGGAGAGGAGAGGAGAGGAGAGGAGAGGAGAGAGAGAGAGGAGAGGAGAGGAGGGAGGGAGAGAGAAGAGAAGAGAAGAGAAGAGAAGAGAAGAGAAGAGGAGTTTCTGAACTTGCACATGCACTTGAGTGTTGGTAGGATGTGCCAGGTTCAAGCCTAACCTGTTGCTGAAGGAAGAGCAGCTCCAGTTTTCAAGGCCTCCAAAGATATAAAAGGTTTGTAGAAGAGATGGACTAGGAGCTTAGGGGGACACATCAGAGAAAGTGGTTCACTACAGAGAAAGCTGTTCCCAGAAGGCCATCCAAATCTCCAGGGATGTTTGCAGCATCCCCTATCTCTAAGAGGGCTTGGGAGGATGTGTTCAAGACCTGCCTGAGATCTCCCCGGTCTCCTTCCTGCTGCGGAGGGAGGAGCTGGAGAAGTGAAAGGACGTGTGTGCAGGTGGTCCACGTCTGCTCAGTGACGTTTCTTCTGCTCTGCAACGTTCCAGGCTAATGATGGCCACAGTTTCATACTACTTCTCTCATTGAGAAGTGGCACCTAATGCTCCTGCTGTTGGAGCTGGGCTGTTCTTAGTGACTTCCTAGACCAGTCAAATGCTACAGAAGTGACATTCTAGAAGCTTTGAGGAGAGGACATAAAGAAGTTTTGCAGCTTCTACTCAGGTCTCTTACAACACCTTTTCTGGGAGGCCTAGGCCACCAGTCTGGGCCACTAGACTACCCTGAGACTGCCGTGGCTTAGAGGCCCTGGGAACGTCCTCTGGTCGGTGGTTCCAACCAGCCCCACTGAAGCTTGAGCGATGTGAGTGGAGCCATGCTAGATACTGCAGAGGAGGCAGTCAGCTTGTTGAACACCGCTGCCTGACCCCAGCTGATACCATGCACAGCAGAAAAACGGTCCAGTTGAACTCTGGAATTCCTGACTCACAAAGTCATGAGCTACGATGTTGTTGATTTAACCCACTAGGTTCTGGGCCATTGATTACGCAGCAAAAGATAACTAAACGCCAGGGCTCCCTAGGCTGTGCGAAGCCTCTGCTGGGCTGCATTTCCGTCACTCAGCTCTGCTTAGCGGAACCAACACTGGGAACTGTGATCTCTCTTCTTATTGTTTGAAGTAAATATCAGAGGCCATGCAGAAGTCATTGACGTCAGTGATTCTATTGGACAGGATTCCCCAAATGTATTTTTGGACTAGAGTCTATTATTTATGATCCCTTGTTGAATTTTATAGTCCGATAGGGCAGGAAGAGCTGGCAGAGTTCCAGAATCCTAGCTAAATGGATTTTTTCTGTTGTATTTAAAGAGGAAATGGCGACGCAAAAATCCCCAGAGCTTTTCCTGTTAAAGCGAGCTCTCCAGTTACGTGTGGGGTCACTCTGTTCTATGGCAGTTCTGTCCTGAGAGCTCAAATCCTAAAATTTGAGGATCTGTTTAGGGCGCCCAGATTTTTTGGGCAATCAGTACACCTTCTTTTTTAATTTTATTTATTTTTTTGAGATGGAGTCTCATCTTGTCGGCCAGGCTGGAGGGCAATAGCATGATCTTGGCTCACTGCAACCTCCGCCTTCCAGGTTCAAGCGATTCTCCTGCCTCAGACTCCCAAGTAGCTGAGATTATAGGTGCCTGCCACCACGCCCAGATAATTTTTGTATATTTTTGTAGAGACAGGTTTCACCATGTTGGCCAGGCTGGTCTCGAAATCCTGGCCTCAAGTGATCCACCCACCTCTGCCTCCCAAAGTCCTGGGATTACAGGTGTGAGCCACCGCACCCTGCCTAGTACACCCTCTTGACAACCCTCATTACTCTTCAGGTAAGCGAGGAGATTGTGTTTAAGTTTATTTGAATTTTAGTTAACTATACCAGAAGGTTAAAAATGTACCTTCCCTGCCAATGTTTCCAGGTTTGTCACCTGGTGACTATCACCAGGACCTAGACATACAGGAGAATCCAAAATGATGAAATAACTGACTTATCAGTTTTCAGCTTTCTTTGTTATGATGTGTCAATTATTAACTAGGAAACTAATCATTAAAGGCATTAACAAAATTGGTCTGGTTGGGCCACATTGCTCCTTACACAATGGAGCTGGTTAACATCTGGACTTTCACTGCTTCTCTAGCGACCTTGTCTCTCTCTTCTCTGTATTTTTAAGGAGTCCACTCTTTTATTCCCACTTACTTCCATGGATGTGCTAGTGACTGCTAGAGACATCAAAACTTGCCCGGGTACAGTGGCTCGTGCCTGTAATTCTAGCACTTTGGGAGGTTGAGGTGGTAGAGTTGTTTGAAGCCAAGAGTTTAAGACCAGCCTGGGTAACAAAGCAAGACCTTGTCTCTACAAAAAAATTAAAAAAGTATCTGGGTGCAGGGGCACATGCCTGTAGTCCTACCTACTGCGGAGGCTGAAGCAGGAGGATCATTGAGCCCAGTGCTGCTGTAAGCCATGATCATACCATTACACTCCATCCTGGGCAACATGAGGCCCTGTCTCAAAAAATAAAAAACAGGCCGGGCGTGGTGGCTCACACCTGTAATCCCAGCACTTTGGAAGGTCGAGGCGGGTGGATTACCTGAGGTCAGGAGTTTGAGACCAGCCTGGCCAACATAGTAAAACCCCGTCTCTACTAAAAATATAAAAATTAGCTGGATGTGGTGGCATGTGCCTGTAGTCCCAACTACTTGGGAGGCTGAGACAGGAGGATCACTTGAACCTGGGAGCCGGAGATTGCAGTGAGCCAAGATCACGCCACTGCACTCCAGCCTGGGCGACAGAGCAAGACTCTGTCTCAAAATAAATAAGTAAAAAAAAAAAATTTTTTAAACAAACAAAAACCTAAAGCTTCATCTTTACCTCAACTCTTCCAAGAAGATTTTCAAACCTCAGTGCTTCTATATTGATTCATTTCTTCCTCTTCATTCATTTATTTTTTCCCCACCCATGCGTTTATTTACTCATTCCATAAGCATTGGTTTGATGTTTAAGATGTGCCAGATACAGTGCTAGGTGCCTTGCATATAAGATGAACACATGGCTCTGCTTTACAGGGGCTCCTTCTTTTCAGTAGCTGCTCAATAAACAGTTGCTGAATAAGCAACCCTTCCCTGAGAGGCTGTGCTGGGAATCCGTGGAGAAACAGAAGCTCTGAGTGAAAAATGAACACAAGTCTTGATGGTAACAAAGCAGGGAGGAACCAAGGGGTATCTGCCTCAGCATCCTGGCCATATCACTCTACGCCTTTCTCTCCGCCTTGCTCTCACTTGTTCCTCCACTGCACTCAGTCACATACTGATTCAAAGTTCGATGCTTCTGATGTTTGTGCTGAAAAGAGTCCTTCTCTGAATTCTACTACACCAGTGTCTCCTTGCTTCAAGGCCATGATTTTTGGAGGATCCTACTGCAGTCACAGAGCATTCTCTACTAACCAGTTATGGAAAAGCAGCAACTGTATTCCAATGAAAACAAAAGATGACTCAGGAGAAATTTTAGTCCACAAAAGATTCCACAGCCCTAATCGGACGGCAAGATAAGGCCCACCCTTGCCTTTGAAGCCAATAAGTTGGTTGGCACTGAAAGCTTGCTCAGGGGTACCACTGTGTAAAGAAGCTGGAGGTCCTGAAGCCCAAAACATGACTGCACTGTGAGCAGGCCTTGGAGACCTCGGGACAGAAGAATAGTCTGAAACCCAGCTGATTCAGTAGCATCAAGCGCATTGCCATTAACTCCACCTCTCACCCAACCTCTTATTTAATGATGATTCATCCTTTCTTTTTTTTTTTTTTTTTTTTTTTGAGAGGGAGTCTTGCTCTGTCACCCAGGCTGGAGTGCAGTGGCCGCATCTCAGCTCACTGCAAGCTCCGCCTCCCGGGTCTACGCCATTCTCCTGCCTCAGCCTCCCGAGTAGCTGGGACTACAGGCGCCCGCCACCTCACCCGGCTAGTTTTTTGTATTTTTTAGTAGAGACGGGGTTTCACCGTATTAGCCAGGCTGGTCTCGATCTCCTGACCTTGTGATCCGCCCGTCTCGGCCTCCCAAAGTGCTGGGATTACAGGCTTGAGCCACCGCACCCGGCCTCATCCTTTCTTTAGAGCATGTATTAGTCCTTTCTCACACTGCAGTAAAGATACTACCTGAGACTGGGTAATTTATAAAGAAAGGAGGTGTATTAGTTCATTTTCACGCTGCTGATAAAGACATACCTGAAACTGGAAACAAAACGAGGTTTAATTGGACTTACAGTTTCACATGGCTGGGTAGGCCTCAGAATCATGGCAGGAGACAAAAGGCACTTCTTACATGGCAGTGGCCAGAGAAAAATGAGGAAGAAGCAAAAGTGGAAACCCCTGATAAACCCATCAGATCTTGTGAGACTTATTCACTATCACAAGAATAGCACGGGAAAGACCGGCCTCCAAGATTCAATTACCTCCCCCTGGGTTCCTCCCACAACACATGGGAATTCTGGGAGCTACAATTCAACTTGAGATTTGGTTGGGGACACAACCAAACCATATCAGGAGGATTAATTGACTCACAGTTCCACATGGCCAGGGAGGCCTCAGGAAACTCACAATCAGGGTGGAAGGCGAAAGGGAAGCAAGGTACATCTAACATGGCAGCAGGAGAGAGCGAGCACAGGGAAAATGCCACTTTTAAACCATCAAATCTCATGAGAACTCCCTCACTATTAGGGAAAGAGCATGGAGTAAACCACTCCCGTGATCCAATCACCTCCCACTAAGTCCCTCCCTCAACACATGGGGATTACAATTCAAGATGAAATTTGAGTGGGGACACAGAGCCAAATCATATCAGAGTCCCCTTTCCCTTTTCCATTCTAAGCAGAGACAAGGCCAATCGAGGCCAGGTTTCCCAAAGAGAGGGGAAAGCTTGACCCACAGCCAGGCAAACAGAGTGGGGCAATAATTGAAGTGATTCCCAGAAGCAGTTACTAAAGAAGTTTTACATAGCAAGCATTTACCATGACTCACTTTCAAACTGTGCTTCAGCAGCTCAGGACACATGAAGTTATACACACTGCAGGCTGGCAGGTGAGAAAGTTAAAGCACAGAGAAATAAAGTCCCTGAGTTTCAGGATAGAGGCTGGAGGTCCCATCGGTCAGATCTGCTGGACAGTCAGCCTAGGTGACTGGTCTGAGTGGACTCTGAACCTGGGCTCACCCTCTGCCCAGGTCCTTGGCTCATCTCTTAAGAAGTACTCAAACTTCCTTTCATCTTGGATTCCTGGTCCTAATTTTTTGAAATAAGAGTCAGGTGTTCCAATGGATGAAGCATTGCTGGTCCATTCTGCACTGGTGCCGACCTGCTCTCTCGCCCAATCCCAACTGAAGCTTCCACTTGTTTTTCTGCTATCTCTCTTTGTGATGACGGCTGCTGGCTGTCTAGGGCTCCTTCACAACCTGTTCTCTACCTGATGTCCTGGACCCCATCGTACCACTCCCCAGAGCACATAAATAGCATCTTCCTGCAGTGGTAACTTGAATCATTACAAATTGGTCTGAATCAAGTTGATTAAGAAATATTGGACTTGTAGAGTGAAAACAGCCTGTGCCTATTAAAAATCATGTTTTTAGTGAGAAAAAAGCAGAGTGTAAAATTGTACAACATAACATAAACTTAGACTTAAGAGGTGACTTCGAAGAAATAACAATCTTTAATGTGCATGTACCTAACAACGGTGTCAAAATGATGCAAAACTGATAGAATTGCAAGGAGAAATAGATAAATTCACTATTATAGCTAGAGACTTCAAAACCCCCCATTAGAAATGAACAGATCCAGCAGACATGAAATTTGTAAGGGCCCAGTTGAAGTCAACACCACCATCAATCAACTGAATATAATTGACATTGAAAGACAGCAGAATACACATTCTTCTCAAGTTCATGTGAACCATTCACCAAGATAGATCACATTTTGAGTCATAAAACTCACCTTAAAAATTTAAAAGAATAGAAATCATACACTGCCCTCAGACCACAATGGAATTAAAACAGAAACTAATAACAGAAATATAGCTGGAAAATCCCAAAATACTTTGAGATTAAGCAGCACCCCTTTAAATAACACATAGTTCAAAAAAGATATCTCAAGAGACATTTTAAAATATTTTGAACTAAGTGAAAATGAAAATACAGCTTATTAAAATATATGAGATACAGCAAAATCAGTTCTCAGAGGAAATGTTATAGCATTAAATGCGTATATTTAAAAAGAAGAAAGATTAAAAATAAACAATCTAAGCTTTCACTTTACAAAATTAGAAAAAGAAGTGGAAATTAAATACAAAGTAAGCAGAGAAAAGAAATAAAAATTGGAGCAGAAATCCAGGAAATTGAAAACAGGAAAATTGATAGAGAAAATCAACAAAACCAAAAGCTGATCCTTTGACACTATTGATAAAATTAATATGCCTCTAACTAGGCTTAAAAAAAAAAGAGAGACAATACAAATTACTAATCTCAGCAATGAAAGACAGGACATCACTAGAGATCCCACAGATATTAAAAGTATAACAAAGGAATACTATGATCAACTCTATGCCCACAAATTTGGTAGCAGAGTTGAACCAATTCCTTGAAATTCACAATCTGCCAAAACTTACACAAAAAGTAATAGACAATTTGAACAGGTTTAAATCTATTAAATAAATTGAGTTCATAACAAAAAACCTTTCAAAACAGAAATCACCAGGCCCAAATGGGTCCACTGGTGAATTCTATCAAATATTTAAAGGATAAATTATACCAATTCTCTACAACCTTATCCGGAAGACAAAACCCTAAGGAATGCTTCCTAACTCATTATACGAAGCCCGCATTTCCCTCCTACCAAAACCAGGGAAAGACATTACAAGAAAAGAAAACTATTAACTCACATCCGTCATGAATGCAGACTTAAAAATCCTCAACAAAATATTAGCAAGTTGAATCTAACAGTGTATAAAAAGAATTATACACTACAACCAAGTGGGATTTATCCCAACTGTGCAAGGCTGGTTCAACATTTGAAAATCAATGAATATAATCCATCATATCAACAGGCGAAAGAGGCAAATCACGTGATCATATCAATAGATACAGAAAAAAGCATTTGACAAAATCCGACACCCATTCGTGATAAAAAACTTTCAGCAAACAAAGAATAGAGAGGGAACTTTCTCAACTTGATAATGGAAATGTATAAAAAACCTACAGCTAATATCATATTCAATGATCAGAAACTAAAAGCTTTCGTACTAAGATCAGGAACAAGGAAAGAATATCTCACCACTCCTTTTCAATGCAGTACTGAAAGTACTAGCGCCATAAGACAAGAAAGGGCAATAAAAGGTATACTGATTAAAAAGAAAGAAATAAAACTGTCTTTGTTTGCAGATAATAAGATCATTGATGTAGAAAATCCAAAAGAATTGACAAAGAAACTCCTGGAACTAATAAGTAACTATAGCAAGGTTGAAGGATACAACATCAATACACACAACTAAATCGCTTTCCTATATACCAGCAATGAACAAGTGGAATTTGAAGTTAAAAAGATAATTACATTTACATTAGCACCATATTTATATTCAGATATAAATCTAACAAAATATATAATATATGTAATATATATAATATATATTTCCCATGTTTTGTTTTATGTATATAACTATATAGAGAGTTTTATATATACATAACTATATATAACTATACATAGCTTTATATATAACTATATATAGCTTTATATAACTATATATAACACTATATATATAACTATATATAACTAAATATATAACACTATATATATCTACATATATATAACTATATATATAGCTATATATAAAACCACAACACTCTGATAGAAAAAGCCAATATTGTCAAGATGTCAGTGCTTCCCAACTTGATCCATAGATTCAATGCAATCCCAGTAAAAATCCCAGCAGGTTATTTTGTGGATATTGAAAACCTGATTCTAAAGCATATATGGAGAGTGAAAAGACCCAGAATCGCCAACATGGTATTGATGGAGAAGAACAAATGTAGACACTGAGACTACCCAATTTCAAGACTTACTATAAAGATAACATAATCAAGGCTGTGTGGTATTGGTGAAAAACAGACAAATAGAGTGATGGAGGAGAAGAGAGGGACCAGAAATAGACTCACATAACTATGATCAACTGATCTTTGACAAAGGAGCAAAATAGTCTTTTCAACAAATGGTGCTGGAACAACTGGACATTCACATGCAAAAAAAAAAAAAAAAGAATTTAAATACAGACAATACATCCTTTGCAACAATTAACTCAAAATGGATCATAGACATAAATGTAAAACATAAAACTATAAAACTCCTAGAAGATGAGAGAGGAAAATCCAGATGACCTTGGGTTTGGCAATGACTTCTTATATAAAACATTAAACACATGATCCATCAAAGAAAGAATTGATATATTGAATATCATTAAAATTAAAAATTTCTGCTCTGTGAAAGCCACTATCAAGAGATTGAGAAGAAAAGCCACAGACTGGGAGAAAAGATTTTCTAAAGGCATATATGATAAAAGACTGTTATCGAAAGTATACAAAAAACTCTTTAAACTGAACAATAAGAAAACAACCCAATTTAAAAAATGGGCCAAAGACCTTAACAGACACCTCACCAAAGATATACAGATGGAAAATAAGCATATGAAAATATGCTCCACGCCAGATGTCACCAGGAAAAAGTAAATCAGAACGACAATCAGATAGCACTACACACCTGTTAGAATGGCCAAAATCCAGAACACTGACAACTCTAAATGCTGGTGAGTATTTGGGGCACTAGGAACTGTCATTCATTGCTGGAGGGAATGTAAAATGGTACAGCCACTTTGGAAGACATTGTGGCAGTCCCTCACAAACCTACACATACTCTTACCATACCACTCAGGAACTGCACTCCTCGGTATTTACCCAAATGAGTTGAAAATTTATGTCCACACAAAAACCTGTACATGTATGTTCATAGCAGCTTTGCTCATAATTGCTAAAACTTGGAAGCAGCCAAGTTGTCCTTCAGTAGGTAAATGGATAAACTGTGATGCATCCAGACAATGGAATATTATTCAGTGCTAAAAAGAAATGAGCAACCAAGCTATGAAAAGACATGGAGGAAACTTAAGTCCATTTCAGAAGCCCATCTGTAAAGGCTACATACTATATGATTCCAACTGTATGACATTTGGAAAAGGCAAATCTATGAGATAGTACAAAGTTCAGTGGTTGCCAGGAGTCAGGGAGGAGGAAAGGATGAATAGATGGCACACAGAGGATTTAGGGCACTGAATCTTCTTGGTTTTTTACCATGATGGTGGATCTGTATAATTTACATTTGTGCAAATCTATAAAATGCACAACACCAGGAGTAAACCCTAATGCAACTATGGACTTTTGGTTACATGACATGTTAACGTAGGTTCATTGTAAAAAAGGTACTGCTCTGGTTTGGGAATGTTGATAATGGGGGAAGTTATGTACGTACGGGGGGAGTGGATGTATGAGAATTCTCAGTAGCTTCCTCCCAATTTGCTGTGAACCTAAAGCTGCTCTAAAAAATAAAGCTATTTAAAACAAACAGGCTGGGCCACAGTGGCTTATGCCTGTAATCCCAGCACTTAGGAGCCCGAGGCAGGCAGATTGCTTGAGCCCAGGATTTCGAGACCAGGCAGGCAACATGGCTAAACCCTGTCTCTACCAAAAAATACAAAAATTAGTCGGCCATAGGCCGGGCGCGGTGGCTCAAGCCTGTAATCCCAGCACTTTGGGAGGCCGAGACGGGCGGATCACAAGGTCAGGAGATCGAGACCATCCTGGCTAACATGGTGAAACCCCGTCTCTACTAAAAATACAAAAAAACTAGCCGGGCGAGGTGGCGGGCGCCTGTAGTCCCAGCTACTCGGGAGGCTGAGGCAGGAGAATGGCGTGAACCCGGGAGGCGGAGCTTGCAGTGAGCCGAGATCGCGCCACTGCACTCCAGCCTGGGCGACAGAGCGAGACTCCGTCTCAAAAAAAAAAAAAAAAAAAAAAAAAAAAAAAAAAAAAAAAATTAGTCGGCCATGGTGGCACACACTTGTAGTCCCAGTTACTCAGGAGGCTGAGGTGGGAGGATCACTTGAGCCTAGGAGGCGGAGGTTGAGGTGAGCTGAGACCACTGCACTCCAGCCTGGGCTACAGAGTGAGACTCTGTCTCAAATAAATAAATAAAACAAATAACCAAAGCAACAACAAAAAGGAGGTCATCTGCATTCATGGATTCATCCAACCTCAGATCAAAAATATTCAGAAAAAAAATTATGTTTGTACTGAACATGGACAGATTTTTTACTTGTCATGATATCCTAAATAATAGAGTATAGCAACTGTTTACATGGCATTTACATTGTATTAGATGATAGGAATAATCTAGAGATGATTTAAAGTATACAGGAGGACGCATATAGTTTATATGGAAGTACTGCACCAATTTATATGAGGGAATTCAGCATCTGGATTTTGGTATCCACGGGGTCCTGGAACCAATCCCCTGCAGAGAATGAGGACAACTGTACTAAAATGTTAATGGTTGCTATTTCTAGATGGTAGAGTTATAGGTGGCTTTAATTTTATATTTTATGTTCTCATTTCTAAATTTTTAATAAAGAACATATATTACTTAGATATTCGGAACAACAACAACAACATTTATTTTTAAATAAAAAGAAATAAAAGAGCACAGACTTTGGACTCAGAACTGAATTCAGTCCAGGCTCTACCTCTTACTAACACTGTGACCAGGTGAGGGACTTAGCCTTGAAAATATCAGTTTTTGCATCTATAAAATGAGAAAAATAAAACCTACTCCACAGTGGGTTTTGTGGTGTGAAGATAAAACTATACAAGAAGTATGAATGTGCAGGGCTCAGTGTGGATTGGTTTCCGAGCACTTTAAGCGTATTTGGGTGTGTCTTGGTTCCCAAGAGGCTTTGCCAGGCACAAACAAGGCCTTTTGTTCATCCTTCTCCCTTTATCATCCATCTGCTGAAACAACAAACCAGGCCTAAAGGGCCCATTTCTCACCTTCACCAAGCTCCTTTATTTTGGAGGAGAGAATGCAGCTCTAGAAAGGAAGCGGTAGGCCAGACGCGGTGGCTCAGGCCTGTTATCTAAGCACTTTGGGAGGTTGAGGCGGGAAGATCATTTGAGGTCAGGAGTTCGAGACCAGCCTGGCCAACATGATGAAACCCCGTCTCTATCAAAAATACAAAATTAGCCAGGTGTGGTGGCACATACCTGTAGTCTCAGCTACTCGGGAGGCTGAGGCAGGAGTACTTCTTGAACCCGGGAGGCAGAGGTTGCAGTGAGCCAAGATTGCACCACTGCACTCCAGCCTGGGTGACAGAGCGAGACTCTCGGGGAAAAAAAAAAAAAAAAAAAAAAAAAAGAAAAAGAAAGAAAGGAAGCTGTAGCAAATGCTTCTCCTGTGAAACCCCCAGAAGATGTCAGGCTCTGAAGTGGGCTGCTGTTTGTGGCTTTTCTCCCTCTGCTGTTCTTCGAGTCTGTTTCTGTGCATCCTGTCCCTAGAGAGAAGCCAAGGGCATATGTCACCAGAAAATAGCTGCAGGGCCAGAGTCTTACACAAGGATTTGGATACGGAATAGGCTTGGACAGACAAGGAGGAGACTGTTGCAGACATAGGGCAGTGAGCAAGGACGCCCACAGCCACAGGGAGGATAGGAACAAAGGACTGAGTCTCACGACAAGCCCGGCTAGGTCAGGCAGAACTGGAGAAGTCAGGAGGGGAAAACAGTCGGGCCCCTGCAGCTAAGAGTGAGATGTGGAGTGTGAGAGGAAGGTGAATGGAATGAATGAAGGGGTTTTGCTGCTGCTTTAAAAATTCCTGTCACATTTTATTTTAGATTCAAGAGGTACATGTGCATGTTTGTTACATGGGAACATTGCATACTGGTGGGACTGGGCTTCCAGGACACCCATTATGACTTTGCTTCTTATACACAGCTTTACTCTGAACTATTTTGAACGTGGTGGGAACAAAGCCTGTTTGAAAGTGATTTTTCTCTGAGGCCAGGGCAGGATGGCGGGACGGGGGAGGCGTTAGGGGTGGGGGTGATGGCTCACAGCTCAGAGAGCACTCCAACTTGGAGATAAGTGGAGGCAGAAGGTCAGGGATGATTCCTTGGAAGTCCAAAGAACTGCTTATTTGCCCCCTGAGGGGAATTAACATGAGAAATCACAGAGAACTCTTGAGGCTACAATGGTCCTTTCGTAATGCTGAAATAGATCAGTCGCTGCCAGGTTTCCATTAAAGGAAGATCCTTTTCATCCAAATTTTAATTATAGAGGCCAGGTGCAGTGGCTCACACCTGTAATCCCAGCACTTTGGGAGGCCAAGGAGGGCAGGTCTGGAGATCGAGACCACCCTGGCCAACATGGTGAAACCCCATCTCTACTAAAAATACAAAAATTAGCTGGGAGTGGTGGTGGGTGCCTATCATCCCAGCTACTCAGGAGACTGAGGTATAAGAATCTCTTGAACCTGGGAGGCAGCAGAGGTTGCAGTGAGCCTAGATTGGGCCACTGCACTCCAGCCTGGGCAACAGAGGGAGACTCTGTCTCAAAAAAAAAAGAAAAGAAAAGAAATAAAGGGGAAATTTGGACACAGAGATAGACATGGACAGAGGTAAGACTATGTGATGACACAGAAGGACACCTGTCCTCTACAAGCCAAAGAAAGCCTGAGGCTGCCAGGAGCTAGGAGACAGACAGGGGACTGATTCTCCCTCACAGCCTGAGGAGGAGCAAACCTGCCGAAACCTTGACTTTGGGCTGCTGTGACACAATGAATGTCTGTTGTTTAAGCCACTTGGTTTGTGGCAGTTTGTCACAGCAGCTCCAGGCAACCAATACACCTTCCTTGACCAGCATTATTGAAATCGTATGCTCTGTTTCCCTTCTCTTTTCCAGAGTACTTATTACTGCTAAACCCACTATATATTAGACGATTTATATAGCGTCCCACGTACTTGTTTGTAGTCTGGATCCATGCACTGGAATGTAAGCAACATGAAAGTGGAGAAGTTTGTACATTTCCTTCCCGTATTCTCATCAGCTAGACTTAGTACTGCCTTTGCATCCAGTCAAGCTTTAGGGGCCCTCTCTGGTCCTCACCTGCCGCTGCCCCATCTCTCCAGCTGCGAACTTTCTGTGGCCAAGTGGATGTGCCACAGGAGCCCCACTCCCACCCCGGACGATGTTCCAGGAACTCACTCCTTGCACTTACTTGCACAAATGGCCTCAAGCCAACCTCAGGGTCTCATGGGCCACTTCTTCAGGTCCACCTCGCACTTAGCCTTTAGCCAAGGAGTATGGACAGAGCTTAGGTTGGTTGGCTGTGGTGTCCACACAGTTTGCACAAGGCCCCTCCTGGTATGAGATAAAGCAGAGGCGGAACTGGGGGAGATGTGAAGGAGAATGGGCCACAGGTCAGGGTCTCCATTTGTCCTCTTCCTCCATGACCACAAAAACTAGGGGATTATGGGTGGGTCTGACTCGTACGATGCCTGGCACATGGTGAACAACATGGGCAAATAATCAAATACTCACATGTGTAAACATACAATTGCAAGCTGAGACAGGGCCCGGTGACATGCCTATAATCCCAGCACTTTGGGAGGTTAAGGCAGGTGGATTGCTTGAGCCCAGGAGTTTCAGACCAGCCTAGGCAACACAGGGAGGCCCCACCTCTACAAAATATAGAAAAATTAGCCAGGCATGGTGATACATGCCTGTAGTCCCAGCAACTCAGGAGGCTGAGGTGGGAGGATCACCTGAGTCCAGGAGGCTGAGGCTGCAGTGAGCTATGATTGCACCACTGCACTCCAGCCTGAGTGACAGAGTAAGAAGACCCTGTCTCAAGTAAGTAAGTAAGTAAGTAAATGAATCAATCAATAAATAAATTGCAAGCTGGATGCTGTGACTCGCATCTGTAATCCAGCTACTAGGGAGATGGAGGCAGAAGAATTGCTTGAGGCCAGGAGTTTGTGACCAGCCTGGGCAACATGGCAAGACTCTCTCTAAAATAAATAAATAAATATATACATACATAAAACTAATAAAATGGAGAATATGACAAATACTGTAAAGGAGAGGCAAATGGTAGCATGTAAGTCCATAAAGTTTGGTTTTAAAAATTCTGATATTATTCTATAATTGTTTTATGTGTGTGGGTCTTGTTACTTAACAAAATGCTAAACTCCTTTTAATTAGAATTGGATCTTAGAACTGAACTTAGAATTGAATCTCCATTGCACTTGAGCACCCAACAGATTCTCCAAAACTGCCTGTTGGGGTTGGGGGAAATAGTCTTTTCCATCTTTGTAATCTAAACCTTTCTCATTAAATATCCTAAAGTATAAAGAATGGTTGCTCAAGTTCTGATTGCGTGTTTCCAATGGGTGGAAAAATCAGAGCTGAAGACAGATTTCCTGGTGCTATTTTGTGAGTCACGTTGTAAATCTAAGTTCAGCCATCCCTACTCACTTCCACATCTGTTCCTAGAATTACCTCCTAGTTCAATTCAGCAGTAGCATGGAGGAGGGTGTGAGCCTGGCTTCAGAAAGTGGGTTGGGATCCGAGCCCTCTCGGATAAATGATTGGAGTGTGGGTACCCTGTACTCAGGGCGATCTAGCAAAGGATACTTGTTCTGTCTCATCTTAGTGTTCACTGAATTCTTTCTTCTTACATCCATATTTTTATGGCACTTGTTACCTCCCAACGTAGTACATATTTATTTGTATTGTCTGCCTCCTCTGACTAGAGTATAAACACCCTGAGAGTAAGAACTTGTTTGTTTTGTTTCTAGAAACATTTTTACTGAAGTAAAGCAAAGATGCAGTGACCGCACAAATCATAAGTGAATGACTTGATGCATGTTTGCAGTGTAAACACACCCATAGAATCAGCACCTGGCGATATGAAGTGAGACATTACCAGTCTCTGAGAGGTCCTTTCAGGCCACCCACCCGCAGCAGTGACTTTGCTTTGTGCGTTGCTGTATTCCAGCACCTTCTTCAGAATCTGGCATACAATAGGTGTTTAATACTTCTTGTATAACTCCAACATTTATTTATGCATACTTATTAGGTGCCCTGTCTGTGACAGGCACTGTTCAAGGTGCTGAATACACAAAGAGAAAGAAGATACTTTTTCTTTCTGGAAAGACTCCCTGGTTAGGGGAACTTCTGAGTTTGAGGACCCTCACAGGGCAATTGGGAAAACATGGACCTGGGCCCCTGTGGAAAACGGGCAACGTTGAGGGACATTTGCAGCTGGAGAGAAGGAAGGAATGTACCCTGTGGCTCTGGAGAATTTCTCTGGGGTCTCAAGGTTGGGTATATGGTCAACTCTCTTGACGTAGGTGTTGTTGCAACGTGGTTAATACCAACTTATCACATTTCATATTAAAATTATTACACTTTTTGGTGGATTTTTTTTTTTTTTTTTTTTTTGAGACAGTATCTCACTCTGTTGCCCAGGCTAGAGTGCAGAGACACAATCACAGCTCACTGCAGCCTTGATCTCCTGGGCTCAAGTGATTCTCCTACCTCAGTCTCCTGATTAGCTGGGTCTATAGGCATGTGTCACCATGCCTAGCTAATTTTTAATATTTGTTTTTGCAGAGATGTGATCTCCCTATGTTGCCTAGGCTGGTCTTTAAGCTCTTCTATTAAGAACTCCAGTCCAAGAACTGGAGGTTCTAATAGAATCATTGAATGTTAAAAGCTGAAATGGGGCCGGGTGCGGTGGCTCACGCCTATAATCCCAGCACTGTGAGAGGCCGAGGCAGGCAGATTGCAAGGTCAGGAGATCGAGACCATCTTGGCTAATACGGTGAAACCCCGTCTCTACAAAAAATACAAACAATTAGCCAGGCATGGTGGTGGGTGCCTGTAGTCCCAGCTACTCGGGAGGCTGAGGCAGGAGAATGGCGTGAACCCGGGAGCCAGAGCTTGCAGTGAGCCAAGATTGCACCACTGCACTCCAGCTTGGGCGACAGGGCAAGACTCCATCTCAAAAAATAAATAAATAAATAATTTAAAAAGCTGAAATGGGCCAGCACGGTGGCTCACGCCTGTAATCTCAGCACTTCAGGAGGCCAAGTGGGGCAGATCACCTGAGGGTACAAGTTCGAGACCAGCATGGCCAACATGGTGAAACCCCTATCTCTACCAAATTAAAAATTAGCTGGACATGGTGGTACATGCCTGTAGTCCCAGTACTCTGGAGGCTGAGGCAGGAGAATCGCTTGAACCTGGGAGGTGGAGGTTGCAGTGAGCCAAGATCATGCCATTGCACTTGAGCCTGGACAACAGAGCAAAACTCTGTCAAAAAAAAAAAAAAAAGCTGAAAGGAGTCACTATTGATCATAATGTCTATACCCCAATTAAATTAGGATTCTTTTGGTTGCAAGTAACAAAATTCCAATCCAACCACCTCACACAATAAAGGGAAGTTACTGGCTCATATAACTGAGAAGTCCAGATATATGTTTCTCAATAATCTCGACAATGATCCAGTTTATTTTCGTCTCTTTCTCTGCTTTCCAAGCTGCCTGTTGTATCTTAAGGTTGGCTTCTTTGTGGTCACAAGAAGACTGACAGCAACTTTCATAGACTTTGGACTTTTCAGAGTCTCCCTCTGTCACACAAGGCTGGAGTGCAGTGGCGTGATCTTGGCTCACTGCAACCTCCTCTTTCTGGGTTCAAGCAATTCGCCTGCCTCAGCTTCCCGAGTAGCTGAGACTACAGGCATGAGCCACTATGTCTGGCTAATTTTTGTACTTTTAGTTGAGGCGGGGTTTCGCCATGTTGGCCAGGCTGGTCTTGAACTCCTGACCTCAGGTGATCCACCCACCTCAGACTTCCAAAGTGCTGGGATTATAGGCGTGAGCCACTGCCCCTGACCAACTTAGGTTTCTTTATTCATATCGGGGAGAAAAGAGCGTCATTGTCCATAGCACCCACAGATGAGTAACAAAGTTTCTTTTCTTAAAATCTCCAGCAAGCATCATCTCATCTTGCATTTCATTGGCTTGGAGCAGGGAACCTGCCCATCTTTGACCCCATCCCTGGGGCCAGGAGGATGATAGAATGTCATGATTGGTCTAAGCTAAACAGGATTTGCCCCTGGAGCCAGAAATAGGTTCAGTTTTTCCCCAAAGGGTATAGATTGCATGGGTAAGGAATAGATAACCAATAAAAATTTAGAGTCTGCCATTGAGAAGTAGGAAGAACAAACACTGGCAAGATGAAAAGAACAAGCATCTGCTATACTTGAGTTTTCCCATCTTTAGAGGCAGAGCCAGATCTAGCATTAATATCTGCACTCCATGCAACCTCTTATTAATTATTGCCTGTGATAGGCAACTCACTGTGCTAGGTACTGTGGTGAAATAACACCAGATCCCAAGAAGCCAGAAGTTCAGTATGAGATGGAAGGCACACACACATAGCTAGAGTGAAAGACAGTGTATAGGCCAGGTGCAATGCCTCGCACCTGTAATCCCTGCACTTTGGGAGGCTGGAGCAGGTGGATCACTTGAGGTCAGGAGTTTGAGAACAGCCTGGCCAACATGGTGAAATCCTGTCTGTACTAAATACTAAAAATACAAAAATTACCTGGATGTGGTGGCACGGACCTGTAATCCCAGCTACTTGGGAGGCTGAGGCAGGAGAATCACTTGAACCCCAGAGGCAGAGGGTGCAGTAAGCTGAGATCACACCACTGCACTCCAGCCTGGGCGACAGAGCTAGACTCCGCCTAAAAAAAAAAAAAAAAAAAAAAAAAAAAAAAAAAAAAGACAGTGTATAATACACACCATCAAAGAGAAGGAAACAGAGTGCTTTTTCTTGCAGAAATACCTCCCTATGTGGACACACGTGCTTCCTTCCCTAGCAGACTTGCGTGGCACTTTTGTTCTGTGTTCTGAGAATCCTCTTCTCACGTACAGTGGGTTTCATAGAAACAACATGTTGTACAATCTTGCCTTAAAGTTAACATGCAAGATGAACTACTGTGGAGAAAATGCAAATCTTTTATGTCGAATATTCTTACCACATTCTTCAGAAAAACTAAGTATGTAATTGAGTGCTGTATTATTCAAGCTTGAGCTTTAAAATGTGCCCTTGAGCCTCCGGGAAATATTTCTGAAATATTTTTCCCTATATGGCATAATGTCTTTTGAAAACCTTCCTTCCTTAGTCCTAAAATAGTTTTCTTTTTTCACATTTCCCTGCTCAGCACCAAAGAAGGGGCATAATTCTTTTGTTCTGAACTTAGTGAGTTATGCCTTTTAAAATGCCTAGCCTAGGCCAGGCGCAGTGGCTCATGCCTGTAACCCCAGTACTTTAGGAGGACGAGGCAGAAGTTTTTTTTTTTTTTTTTTTTTTTTTTTTGAGATGGAGTCTCGCTCTGTCACCCAGGCTGGAGTGCAGTGGCACGATCTCCGCTCACTGCAACCTCTGCCTTCCGGGTTCAAGCAATTCTCCTGCCTCAGCCTCCTGAGTAGCTGGGATTATAGGTGCCCACCACGACACTGGGCTAATTTTTGTATTTTTAGTAGAGATGAGGTTTCACCATGTTGGTCAGGCTGGTCTCAAACTCCTGACCTCGTGATCCACCTGCCTCGGCCTCCCAAAGTGCTGAGATTACAGGTGTGAGCCACCACGCCCGGCAGAAGATCTCTTGAGTCTAGGTCTTCCAGACCAGTCTGAACAACATAGTGAGATGCCGTCTCTACTTTAAAAAATAAAAAGTAAATAAAAATTAAAAAATCAAAATGCCTGGCCTAATGCCTACTGCATGATAGGTCTTTGATAAATGCTAGTCGAACTTGAATGTGTAGCTGCAAATGATTATCATGACTATCTTCTCGTTAAGATATTCTACTTAAGCAACATCTCACTTCAAAGTCTTCCTGGCTAAAGATTTCATTCCCCTGTGCCATTTAAATGAAAGTTCCCATCTCCTCATTGGGTTCATTCTCTTGGGTACCTAATTTTACCATCATCATCCAGGGTTGCAAGTACCAATAGCTACAGGGGCCAAACAGGTAAACAAATAAGTAAAGCAGATATGCTCAGCTTTCCATGGGCGGTCTCAAACCAGTCATGACATCATATTCATTAATTTGTTTTTTCATCTCCACCAAACAGACACCAATTCAACACAAGTTAACCATGAGAAATGATTAACTTGCTCAAAATCGTATGGAAAGACAGGGAAGGGCATTTGAACACCAGGAGCAGAAACAATCAAATTCTCTATCTTCTCCTTACCAACTATCTTACCTATCTGCCTTCTTTTTCCCACACAGCCTCGATATATGTCTTAGTGTGTTTTGTGTTGTGATGATAGAATATCACAGACTGGGTAATTTATTAATATAAACAAAAGAAATTTATTCCTCACAGTTCTGGAGGTAGGGAAGTCCAAGATCAAGGTGACGACAGGTCTGGTGTCTGCTGAGGGCTGCTCTCTCCTTCTAAGATGGTGTGTTGATGCTGCATCCTCTGGAGGGAGGAACGCTGTGTCCTCACTTAGCAGAAGGCAGAAGAGCAAGAAGGATGAGCTCCCTCTGTCAAGCCCTTTTAGTAGGGCACCGAACCCCATTCATGAAGACAGAGCCCTCATGATTCCATCACATTCCAAAGGCCACACCTCCCAATACTGTTACCTTGAAGATTAAGTTCCAACATGAATTTTGGAAGGAATAAAAACCCCAGAAATATGGATGTAGCCAATTCAAAACCAAAACAAGGACAGAACTTGACTTTGCGAGGTGCAAGTGCCCCTCTTTCTTGAGGCAAATTCCACTCATGAGGAATGAAGCGTGAACGTGCCATATATCTACCACAATGGGTGCCAGAGACGGTGGGGGAAAGTCTACTATAGGTAGGTCACCCACCAGATGCTTCCCCTTTCCAGGTGTGGAATTTAGATGTGGAGGGAGCCCTTTTGGTGCAGGATGGAAGAAGTATTTTAAAGACTCCAGAATGAAAATTCTGGCCACCTCCAAGTTTTTTTGTTTTTTGGGGTTTTTTTGATTATTTGCCTCAAGACAGTTATAAACCTCTAGCCTTCCAAAGATCACTAAACACTTGATTGATGCAGAGTGGGTAGCTTTGCCTCCCAGCAGAGGATGCAGTGCTAATTTCCCATAGAGAAGTTAAACTGGCTGAAGTGTTCACTCTATGTGTCCAGATGCCTTCTTCATGGTAAGTCAGGTTATTCAGAGCTACTCTTTGGTGAAGAGTATTTAAAAATTAGGACAAGGCTGGTGCAGTGGCTCATGCCTGTAATCCTAGCACTTTGGGAGGCCAAGGCAGGTGCATAACCTGAGGTCAAGAGTTCAAGACCAGCCTGGCCAACATGGTGAAACCCCATCTCTACTAAAAATACAAAAATTAGCCAGGTGTGGTGGTACGCACCTGTAATCCCAGCTACTTGAGAGGCTGAGACAGGAGAATTGCTTAAACCTGGGAGGCGGAGGTTGCAATGAGCCAAGATCCTGCCACACACTCCAGTCTGGATGACAGAGAAAGACTCCATCTCAGAAAAATAATAATAAAAATAATACAAATAATGACAAAAATTTTTAAAAGCTTCATAAAATTGATCAATTTTTTTTTTTTAAATATCAGGTTAAAAGCTAAGAAAATGCAAAAAATCCAGAGGCCAGCAGAGCACTATGAACTACTTTTGTCCTGACAGTGTTTGCAAATTGGTCTGAGAAACAGACCAGTGGTTTTCACAGACCCTCAGTGTGAGAGGGATAGAAGCCAACGTGCAGTTCCCTCTGAAGACAAAGATTTAATGGAAGCCTCTGCATGAAAAGGGACTCTCAAAGGTGAATCCACCTTCCTGCTTCTACCCTTGAGATGTTGGGGTCAATTTAACTCGGCCAGAAGGAGCAAGGGATAAATATAAAATCCATGGGAAGTTGTAATTACAGTTCCTCCCACGAATTCAAAAGATGTGGGTGGTCTAAGGAACCTTAAACCCTGAATGAAGCTTAGAGTAGTACCAGACAGAAAGGTACCTCTGTACCTAAAAGAGGCATATACAAATTCTCCTGGAAGAAGGGCAACTTCATCTTAGGCCACAGAGCATCTCCCCAGATCATTTTCTAAGGCCAATGGGCAGCACATAATTAAAGATATCCACGGCCACAAGGAAACCAACAGAAACAAAAGAGAGCCAAAAAAATTCATGTAGACTTTATATTATTGAATGAGCAGCTATAAACTACAAAACATCTCTGCTGACTGTGTCAAAGATTTTTAAAATAACTAAGGATTTTAAAAATAGCTAAGGATCAGCTGGGTGTGGTAGCTCATGCCTGTAATCCCAGCACTTTGGGAGGCCGAGATGGGCAGATCACCTGACATCAGGAGTTCAAGACCAGCCTGATCAGCATGGTGAAACCCCATCTCTACAAAAAATACAAAAATTAGTCGGGCATGGTGCCTATAATCCCAGTTACTTGGGAGGTTGAGACAGGAGAATCACTTGAACTCAGAAGGCAGGGGTTGCAGTGAGCTGAGATCACACCACTGCACTCCAGCCTGGGCAACAAAGTAAGACTTCGTCTCAAAAATAAATAAATAAATAAAATAAATACAAATAAAAGTAAAAATAAAAAGCTAAGGATTTAAAAAATAACTAAGGATTTTTTAAATAACTAAGGATTTTTAAAATATTTAAGTTTAGGCTTTTGCCAACATTAAAGGCTCAGGTGATGGGTTAGACACAACTGAAGAAACAATTAGTGAAAGAGCAAAATTAATTTTTCTGAAGGCAACAAAGAATCAAAAAATGGAAAATATGACAGAGAGGTTAAAAGACATAAAAGATAATGTTAAAAAGGAATTTTAGAAGGAAGGGGAGAAAGAACTGGCCAGAGGCAGTATTTGAAGACATGGTAACCAGACATTTTCAGAGCAGATCCAGATACTGATCTAGACATCCAAGAAACCCATTGAATCCCAAGTAGGATAAGTAAAACATCTGTAGAAACGTTGTATTAGTCTATTCTCACATTGCTATAAGGAAATACCTGGGACTGGGTAATATAAAAAGAGGCTTAATTTGTTCACCATTCTACAGGCTGTATACCATCTCACACCAGTTAGAATGGTGATCATTAAAAAGTCAGGAAACAACAGATGCTGGAGAGGATATGGGAGAAATAGGAATGCTTTTACACTGTTGGTGGGAGTGTAAATCAGTTCAACCATTGTGGAAGACAGTGTGGCGATTCCTCAAGGATCTAGAACTAGAGATACCCAGCAATCCCATTACCCAGCAATCCCACTACTATATACCCAAAGGATTATAAATCATGCTACTATAAAGACACATGTACACATATGTTTATTGCGGCACGGTTCACAATGGCAAAGTCTTGGAACCAAGCCAAATGCCCATCAATGATAGACTGGATAAAGAAAATGTAGCACATATACACCATGGAATACTATGCAGCCATAAAAAAGGATGAGTTCATGTCCTTTGCAGGGACATAGATGAAACTGGAAACCATCATTCTCAGCACAGTAACACAAGGAGAGAAAATCAAACACTGCATGTTCTCACTCATAAGTGGGAGTTGAACAATGAGAACATATGGACCCAAGGAGGGGAACATCACACACCAGGGCCTGTCGGGGGATGGGTGGCTAGGGGAGGGATAGCATTAGGAGAAATACCTAATGTAAATGACGAGTTGATGGGTGCAGCAAACAAACATGGCACATGTATACCTATGTAACAAACCTGCACGCTGTGCACATGTACCCCAGAACTTGAAGTATACTAATAAAATATTTAAAAAAGAATAAGCAAAAGAGGTGGCTATACAGGCTGTATAGGAAGCATGATGCTTGCATCTGCGTGGCTTCTGGGGTGGCCTCAGGAAACTCAGGAAACAATCATGCTGGAAGGGAGAGGGAAATCAGGCAGGTCTTCCATGGTGGGGACAGGAGCAAGAGAGCAGGGGAAGGTGCACATTTTTAACCAACCAGATCTTGTAAGAACTCACTCATGATCATGAGAACAGCACCAAGGGGATGATGTTAACCATTCATGAGAAATCCACCTCCATGATCCAATCACCTCCCACCAGGCCCCACTTCCAACACTGGAGACTGCAATTACAATTTGACATGAGATTTGGTGGGGACACAGATCCAAACTGTATCACACATCATAGTGAAACTGCATAAAACCAAAGAGAAAAATCATAAAAGTAGCCAGGAAAAAGAGAGAGAAGATTGGTTTCAACGGAGCTGTAGCTAGACTGACAGCGGATTTTCTTTATTTTTTATTTTATTTTTATTTTTATTTTTTTCCATAGGTATTGGAGGAACGGGTGGTGTTTGGTTACATGAGTAAGTTTTTTAGTGGTGATTTGTGAGATTTTGGTGCACCCATCACCTGAGCAGTATACACTGCACCCAATTTATAACCTTTTATCCCTCACCCCTCTCCCTCCCTTTCTCCTAAGTCCCCAAAGTCCAATGTATCATTCTTATGCCTTTGCATCCTCATAGATTAGCTCCCACTTATGAGTAAGAGCATACGATGGTTTTCCATTTCTCTGTTACTTCACTTAGAATAACAGTCTCCAATTCCATCCAGGTTGCTGCAAATGCCATTATTTCATTCCTTTTTATGGCTGAATAGTATTCCATTATATATTGGCTGAATATATATCTATTCATATAGATATATATTCCATTATATGGAATATATATAATGGAATAGATATATATTCCATTATATGGAATATATATAATGGAATAGATATATATTCCATTATATGGAATATATATAATGGAATAGATATATATTCCATTATATGGCTGAATAGATATATATCTCTCTCTCACAATTTCTTTATATTTCATTCCTTTTTATGGCTGAATCGTATTCCATTATATATATATATATCTATCTCACAATTTCTTTATCCACTCATTTATTGATGAGCGTTTAGGCTGGTTCCATATTTTTGCAATTGCAAATTGTGCTGCTATAAACATGCATGTGCAAGTATATTTTTCATTTTTCATGTAATGACTTCTTTTCCTCTGGGTGGATACCCAGTAGTGGGATTGCTGGATCAAATGGTAGTTCTACTTTCAGTTCTTTAAGGAATCTCTGCACTGTTTTCCATAGTGGTTGTACTAGTTTACATTCCTATCAGCAAAAAGTGTTCCCTTTTCACTGCATCCCGACTAACATCTATTTAAAAAAAAATTTTTTTTATTATGGGCATTCTTGCAGGAGTAAGTATTGCATTGTGGTTTTGATTTGCATTTCCCTGATCATTAGTGATGTTGAGCATTTTTTCATATGTTTGTTGGCCATTTGTATATCTTCCTTTGAGAATTGTCTATTCATGTCCTTAGCACATTTTTTTGATAGGGCTGTTTGTTTTTTCTTGCTAATTTGTTTGAGTTCTTTGTAGATTCTGGATATTAGTCCTTTCTGAAAGCAGATTTTCAATAGCAACAGTGGAAGCTAGCAAAGCAGTTATATGATATCTGTGATATACTGAAAAAATAATTTATCAGCCTAAAATTGAATACTGAGTAAAAATCTCTCTCAAGAATAAGGTCAAAATAAATGTTCCAGATAAATAAAAATTGTTAGTTCATTACTAAAAAACCCTCTAAAGGAAATGATGAAGGATATACTTGAGGCAGAAAGAAAGTAATCCCATATAAAATGTTTGAGATACAAAAAGGAGTGAAGAGCAAAGAAAGTGGTAAATGCAAATAAACTGACAATTTAAGATCATAATTAGTAATTTTTAGTTGTGTGTTAAAAATTAAATTAAAATAAAGTAATAAATAAGTAGATAAGGGGGAGTGGAATTTAAGTAGTCCAAGGTTTTTGTATTGGTTGGGAAAAAGCACAGATATTGATTAACTGAAACTTTGGCATAGTAAGTATGCAAACTGAAATTTCCAGGGTAACCAACAAAAGAAAAGAAACAGAGTGCATAACTTCCAGGTTAGTGGTTGTGGGGGAAGGGTAGAGGGTAATCTTTTCTTATCTCTTTCTCTTTCTCTCTCTCTCCTTTTTTTCCTGGCTTTTTATAATTTTTCTCTTTTGTTTTATGCAATTTCACTGTGATGTATCTAAGAACGTTTTACTTACTCTGCTTGGGATTCAATGGACTTCCTGGGTGTCTAGATCAGTATCTGATCAGTTCTGAAAACGTCTAGTTACTATGTCTTCAAATATTGCTTCTGCCCAATGGAATGGAATGAGGAAACTCTTTCAGTT
This sequence comes from Macaca thibetana thibetana, assembly GCF_024542745.1. Taxonomy (NCBI): domain Eukaryota; kingdom Metazoa; phylum Chordata; class Mammalia; order Primates; family Cercopithecidae; genus Macaca; species Macaca thibetana. Next base: position 113,227,925 of record NC_065585.1, read on the forward strand.
AATCAAAGAGAAAGATACAACAGTGCCGTAGTTTAGATATTTGACCCCTCCAAATCTCATGTTGAAATCTGACCCCCAATGTTAGAAGTGGGGCCTAATGGAAGGCGTTTGGGTCATGGGGGGTTGATCCCTCATATGAATAGATTAATGCCTTCCCTGGATGTGTGTGGGGAGGGGTGAGTGAATTCTATTAGTTCCTATAAGAGCTGCTTGTTAAAAAGAACCTGGTCCCACTCCTGATCCCTCTTTCTTCCTTTCTTGCTGTGTGATCTCTGCACACACCAACTCCCCTTCCCCTTCTACCATGAGTGGAAGCAGCCTGAGGCCCTCACCAGATGCTCAGTCTTGAACCTGCTGAACAACAGAACCGTGAGCTAAATAAACTTCTTTTCCTTAGAAATTACTCAGCCTCATGTATTCCTTTATAGCAACACTTAACAGACTAAGAGAAGCAGAATAAGCATCCAAGATTACACTATTTCCCTTTAGCCATGAGATAGGTGGGAGACATGAAAACAAGAGACTGCCCAATCAATCAATCCCTCCATGGGCCACTTCTGCATTAACTGTTTTCAAGGGGTAGAAACCTCTGACTCAAGCTGTTCTCTCACACAAACTTGAAAGCATGAACAGAGATGTTAACTAAGTAGGGCTGAAACACATGATGGCAGCAGCCCAGAAAAATGTCTACAAGCCCCCAAGGCCCCTAGAGGAGCCGTGTTCCCTGTCACCCTTTCCTTCCCAAGGCCTTGCTGTCCAGCATTTCCTTTGAGTCTGTGAATTACTCCATGTAATTTCAAGATGTTCTACCAGCAATCTCTTCTCCCTATATCCTCTCCTTTTTTCTTGCCTAACCAGCCTTGGTTTGCTTGAAACAAAAGAAACTTAATGATGCCAAGGACCACTGTGGCTCATGCCAGGCTATTTTCCTCCTTACACAAAAATCCAGATATTTGGCACAGATGATGAGATTGTCTTCTTAGCAACTTAATCTGAAATGTAGCTAGATTTCTTGTCTCTCTTCGGGGAGATGAGGCTCACCATGATGTCACCCAGATAAGGTGGGCCTCCCACTGAAAGCCTTGGCTTTTACCTTACACCCACTTTGAGGCCATACTCATCACTTTGTCATATCATCCAAAACATGTTCAATCTCATAACACATTCAAGAGAAAATTGATGTTTTATTGAAGAGTCTATGGAATCTGCGAAAAAGAGGTTACATCCCATGCTTACCACCAAGCAGAAACTTAATCTATTACCTTGTCAGTCATCTTTTCTCTGCCCACCAAAAAGCTCACTTCTGCTAGTTGCCTCTTCTTTCCTCTTCTATCCAACTTAACATTTTCTCATTGTCATCTTAAGAAATTTAGCTTGATCAATAAATGTGATTCATCACATAAATAGAACTAAAACAAAAACCATGTGAATATCTCAATAGATACAGAAAAGACTTTTGATAAAATTCAACATCCCTTCACGTTGGAAACCTTCAACAAATTAGGCATTACAAGAACATACCCAAAAATAATAAGAGGTATGACAAACCCACAGCCAACATCATACTGAATGGGCAAAAACTGGAACCATTCCCCTGAGAACCAGAACACAACAAGAACACCCACTCTCACCACTCCTGCTCAGCGTAGTACTGGAAGTACTAGCCAGAGCAATCAGGCAAGAGAAAGAAGTAAAAGGCATTCAAATAGGAAGAGTGATAATTAAACTATCTCTGTTTGCAGACAATATGACTCTATACCTAGAAAACCCCACAGACTCTGCCCAAAACCTCCTAGATCTGATAAACAACTTCAGCAGTTTCAGGATACAAAATCAATGTACAAAACTCAGTAGCATTTCTATACACCAACAATGTCCAAGCTGAGAACCAAATCAAGAACTCAATCCCATTTACAATAGCCACAAAAAGAATAAAATGCCTAGGAATACAGCTAACCAGGGAAGTGAAAGATCTCAACAATAAGAATTACAAAACTGCTGAATGAGATCAGAGATGACAGAAAATGAAAAACCATCCCATGCTCATAGATAGAAGAATCACTTAAATGGCCATAATACCCAAAGCAATTTATAGATTCAATGACATTCTTACCAAGCTACCAATAGCATTCTTCAGAGCATTAGAAAAAACTATTTTAAAATCCATATGGAGGCTGGGTGCAGTGGCTCACATCTATAATCCTAGCACTTTGGGAGGCCGAGGCCGGTGGATTGCCTGAGCTCAGGAGTTCGAGACCAGCCTGGCCAACATGGCGAACCTCCATCTTTACTAAAATACAAAAAATTAGCCAGGCATGATGGCGCACACCTGCAATTTCAGCTACTTGGGTGGCTGAGGCATGAGAATTACTTGAACCCAGGAAGCAGAGGTTGTAGTGAGCCAAGATTGCACCACTGCGCTCCAGCCTGGACAATAGAGAGAGACTCTGTCTTAAAACAAAACAAAAACAAAAACAAAAACAAAACCCATATGAAACCAAAAAGGGGCCCAAATAGCTAAAGCAATCTTATACAAAAAGAACAAAGCTGGAGGCATCACATTACCTGACTTTGAACTGTATTACAAGTCTACAGTAACCAAAACAGCATGGTACTGCTATGAAAACAGACATATAGACCAATGGAACAGAAATAGAGAGCCCAGGAACAAAGCCATACACCTACAGCCATCTGATCTTTGACAAGGTTGACAAAAACAAGCAATAAAGGATGGGACTGGAGGTTATTATTCTAAGCGAAGTAACCCAGGAATGGAAAACCAAATATTGCATGTTTTCACTCATAAGTGGGAGCTAAGCTATGAGGATGCAAAAGCATAAGAATGATATAATGGACTTTGGGGACTTGGGGGAAAAAGTGGGAAGTGGGTGAGGAATAAAAGGCTACAAATTGGGTTCAATGTGTACTGCTTGGGTGATGGATGCAGCAAAATTTCACATATCACCACTGAAGAACTTACTCATGTAACCAAACACCACCAATTCCCCAAAAACTATGAAAAAAGAAAAAACCAAAACCAAAACAAAACAAAAAAAAACAAGCAATGGAAAAAGGACTCCCTATTCAATAAATGGTGCTGGGAAAACTGACTAGCCATATGAAGAAGATTGAAACCGGACCCTTTCCTTACACTATACACAAAAATCAATTCAAGATGGACTAAAGACTTAAATGTAAAACCTAAAACTATAAAAACTCTAGAAGAAAACCTAGGAAATATCATTCTAGACATAGGAACTGGCAAAGATTTCATGAGGAAGATGCCAAAAGCAATTGCAACAAAAACAGAAATTGACAAATAGGACCTAATTAAACTAAAGGACTTCTACACAGCAAAAGAAACTATCAACAGAATAAACAGACAACCTACAGCATGGGAGAAAGTATTTGCAAACTATACCTCCAACAAAGATCTAATATCCAGAATCTATAAGGAACTTAAACAAATTAGCAAGCAAAAATCAAACAACCCTCATTAAAAAGTGTGCAAAGGACATGGACAGATAGACACAATTTTTATTTTTTATTTTTTTGAGACGGAGTATTGCTCGGTCGCCCAGGCTGGAGTGTGGTGGCGCAATCTCAGCTCACTGCAAGTTCTGCCTCCCGAGTTCACACCATTCTCCTGCCTCAACCTCCCCAGTAGCTGGGACTACAGGCACCTGCCACCATGCCCAGCTGATTTTTTGTATTTTTAGTACAGATGGGGTTTCACTGTGTTAGGATGGTCTCGATTTCCTGACCTCGTGATCAGCCCGCCTCGGCCTCCCAAAGTGCTGGGATTACAGGTGTGAGCCACCGTGCCTGGCCCAGATAGACACTTTTAAAAACAAGACATATATGTGGCCAACATACATATGGAAAAACAGTTGAACATCACTGATCATTAGAGAAACGCAAATGAAAACCACAATGATATACCGTCTTACATCAGTCAGAGTGGCTATTAATTAAAAGTCAAAAAATAACAGATGCTAGTGAGGTTGCGAAGAAAAGGGAATGCTTACACACTGCTGATAGGAAGGTAAATTAGTTCAGCCACTGTGGAAAGCAGTTTGGTAATTTCTCAGATAACTTAGAATTATCATTCAACCCAGCAATTCCATCAATGGGCATATGCCCAAAGGAATATACATCACTCTGCCATAAAGACACATGCACATGCATGTTCACTGTAGCACAATTCACAATAGCAAAGACATAGAATCAACCTTAATGCCCCTTAACAGTAGACTGAATAAAGAAAATGTGGCACATATACACCATGGAATACTATGCCGCCATAAAAAAGATGAGATAATGTCCTTTGCAGGGACACAGATGGAGCTGGAGGACATTATCCTTAGTAAACTGAATCAGGAACAGAAAGTCAAATACCACATGTTCTCACTTATAAGCGGGAGCTAAATATTGAGTATACACGGACACAAAGAAGGGAACAACAGACACCAGGGCCTAGTTGAGGGCGGAGGGTGGGAAGAGGGTGAGGATCAAAAAACTACTTTTCAGGTACTATGCTTATCACCTGGGTGATGAAATAATCTGTACACCAAACCCCTGTGATATGCAATTTACCTATATAACAAACCTGTACATGTACTCCCGAACCTAAAATAAAAGTGAAAAAAAATTTAGCTTGTATATTCCATTCCGGAAAATTAAACCCAGGCAGTTAGCAGAATAGCATGTCCTTTGGGGTCAAGGATCTTGGTTTCTTCCACCACCCTCTCTGATGTGTCCTCTTCAACTCCCTTGTTCCTCAAGGGTGGAAACTCTTTCACACTCCTAACACCTTGAATAATGCCTGGCACCATAGGCTCAATACAGTCATTGAATGAAGTTTATAAATCTTTGTATGCCCCATACAGTCTAGAAATATATGCTTGACAAATGGTCCTTGAATAGAAGACTGCATCACCATTATTTAGGAGCATAAAAGAGGGTGAAAGGTTGTGACTCTGGACTAAACACTATGATACACTCAAAGTTAGAGGCAAATTAATAAAGGGCACACTGACAGAAAAGAGCATTAACTCAACTTATCCATTATTAAACCACGCTTTAGCGCCGCATGCTGAGGCTGTGCGCTGTATCAAAGAAAAGCTTGGAATGAAGAAGAGCAGTCTAAATTTCAATTTCAAAGACAGTGGATAAACCATGGGAAGAACTTAGTTTCTATGGATATATATCTTTAACAAAGTCATTATTAGCTTAAAAGTAAAATTCACACTGTGTCTATACAAGGCCAAAATATCTGATCTTTGCAGAGTTGCCAGATAAAAGACAGGATACTAGATTAAATTTGAATTTCATATAAACTACAATTTTCAATTACAAATTTATTTTTTTAATATAAATATTGTATTCATCAAGGTTATACAGAGAAACAGAACCAATAGATCTACTATATATCTATCTATCTATCTACCTACCTACCTACCTATTTTAATGAACTGGCTCACATGATATGGAGGCTGAGAAGTCCCAAGACCCACAGTTCAAAGGCTTGAGAATCAGGAGAGCTAATGGTGTAAGTTCCAGTTCAAGTTTCAAGGCAGGAGAAGATCAATGTCCCAGCTCAAAGACTGCCAGGCAGAGAGGAGGAGTGAATTGTCCCTTGCTCAAGACTTTTATTCTATTCAGGCCTTCAGTGGATTGGATGTGGCCCACCTACACTGAGGAGGGCGATCTGCTTTGCTCAGTCTACTGACTCAAATGTTAATTTTATGCAGAAACACCCTCACGGGAACGCAAAGAATAATGTTTAACCAAATATCTGGTACCCTTTGGACAGTTAAACTGACATATAAAATTAACCATCACAGTATGTTCCAAGTATTGCTAAACTAAACTATGGGACATAGTTATACTAATGTCTGTCTGTCTATCTGTCTGTCTGTCTGTCTGTCTATCTATCTATCTATCTATCTATCTATCTATCTATCTATCTATCTGCTATAAAATGGTTTATTTCAGATTCAAATTTAACTGGGCATTATTATTTTTATCTACTAAATCTGGCAACCCCAAATCTATGGGGAAACCAATTCACTGTCTAGATATTTGGACTATGTGTCATCTGGCTAAATTAATTTCATTTTCATATATTAATAGATGCTTGGCTTTTGTGTAAAGTGCTTCCTTCCTTTCTTCCCTTGCTTGTAAATGTTTGGCTGATACAAAGATTTTTCTTGCCATCCCTCCAACCCTCAAGGACCCAACGGCCAGAAGTTCTGGGTAATTCATTTATTTACTTTCCATGGAGAGGGCATTGATAAAAGGGGTCAAAATGTGTGCCTTGGCTTTCAAACAGCTCAAAGTGTAAAAAAGCTAAAAATGACAAAACTAACTCATTCCTTGACACACTTTCCAATCCGAGAGTCACACAGCTCTGGCCGTAAGGAACCATGCTAGAAAACCTACTCTTAGGGAACATGCTCATAATTTTTCATAACAAATAATAATGTGGACAAAAGAAACAGATACCCGGCCGGGCGCGGTGGCTCAAGCCTGTAATCCCAGCACTTTGGGAGGCCGAGGCGGGCGGATCACAAGGTCAGGAGATCGAGACCACAGTGAAACCCCGTCTCTACTAAAAATACAAAAAATTAGTCGGGCGCGGTGGCGGGCGCCTGTAGTCCTAGCTACTCAGGAGGCTGAGGCAGGAGAATGGCGTGAACCCAGGAGGCGGAGCTTGCAGTGAGCCGAGATCGCGCCAGTGCACTCCAGCCTGGGCAACAGCGTGAGACTCCGTCTCAAAAAAAAAAAAAAAAAAAAAAAAAAAAAAAAAAAAGAAACAGATACCCTCCCATATAGCAAATCAAATCCACAAATGCTGGGGTTTGAGGTATAAGATGCCCGTAGACTTGGACAAGAAGAAATCAGTAAAAATAGAAGGAATTTGTGCAACAATAAAAAGTTGCAATTTAAAAAGGCAACAGGGGGCTTGATGTCATTTTTAGTCTGATATACCTACACGGAAACTTTACCAACCCATGTTAGCTGGAGGTTAGATCTCCAGCTAAAGTTTCATGTTGAGTTCTTTAAGAAAGAAGCAAGTTTATTCCTTTCAAACATATATACCAACTGGAATTAAGTTGATCAACTATCAGAAGTCCTGTGTTAATGAATGGGCAAGAATAAGAGATATGGTTAAAATGACAGAGGCACCCCAAGCAGTAACTGACTTTTTTTTTTTTTTTTTTTTTTTTTTTTTTTTTTTTTTTTTGAGACAGAGTCTTGCTCTGTCGCCCAGGCTGGAGTGCAGTGGCACGATCTCAGCTCACTGCAAGCTCCACCTCCTGGGTTCACACCATTCTCCTGCCTCAGCCACCCGAGTAGCTGAGACTACAGGTGCCCACTAGTAACTGACTTCTTATAGCACAACTACATAATTAATGATAATACAAACATTAATGACACATATTTATTTTACATTTATTGGGTACAAGTGTGTTAGAATTCCTGGGGTGCTCATGAAGATTCCCTTTTTTCTTTTTCTTTTCTTTTTTTTTTCTGATAGAGTCTTGCTCTGTAGCCCAGGCTGGAGTGTAATGGGACAATCTCAGCTCAGTGCAACCTCTGCCTCCCAGGTTCAAGCGAATCTTCTGCCCCACCCTTCTGAGTAGCTGATGTTATGGGTTCCCACCACCATGCCCAGATAATTTTTTTTAGTAGAGACGGGGTTTCACGATGTCGGCCAGGCTGGTCTTGAACTCCTGACCTCAAGTGATCCACCTGTCTCGGCTTCCCAATACGGTGGGATTACAGGTGTGAGTCACCGCGCCCAGAAGAAGATTCCCCCTTTCTAAAAGTGACCCCAGAACTCAGGAGTGGGCTGTGCATAGACTGAGTCACCCAATCCCCTGGCCATAGCTGATGGGTCTAGAGGCAGACACCTGACCCACACTGGACCCATTAGAGCACTTCTCTAAGATTTTTATTGTATTTATTTTTTTTCTCTAATATTTTAAAAGAGGAACTAAGAGAACACAGTCTATATTCTTTGGGGCTAGAAACCTGGTATGTGTGACCTGGGGGTCCTCAAGCTACATGGGAGGATCCTAGCTGCAGCAGAATGACTCCACATGCAGAAATAGTGATAGAGCAGGAACATGTGTCCTGTTGAATTTCAGCCTCTGGCTCCAGGCTTCTCTGAGGCCCAGCAGTCCCTGTACTTCCTACTGCTGTGTGTGAGCAACTGTGTGTGTTTATCTAATGTACTCTTTTTTCTTTTTTGCCTTTGTTAGAAAAGCACCGTGGGCTGGGCATGGTGGCTGACGCCTATAATCTCAGCTCTTTGGGAAGCCAAGGTGAAAGGATCACTTGAGGCCAGGAGTTTAAGACCAGCCTGGACAACATAGGGAGCCCTCAACTCTACAGAAAAGAAAAAAAAATGGCCAGGTGTGGTGGCATGTGCCTGTAGTCCCCAGTACTTGGGAGGCTGAGGTGGGAGGATCTCTTGGGCCCAGGAAGTCAAGGTGGCAGTGAGCTATGACCGTGCCATTGCATTCCAGTCTGTGTAACAGAGTAAGACCCTGTTTCAGAGAAAAAAAAAAAGTTAATGAATTAATTAAAAATAAAAATAGAAACATATTGAATAGACTAGCATTGTGGCTCATATACTGTGCTGCTGCTATGGGGTCTGTACAGATGTGTAGAATGGGTCCTGGCTCTTAAGGAACTAACCGTCCTGTGCGTTAACTGGAGGATGAGGTGCAAGGTTATAAATGCTGCAAGAGCATTCAAGAGCTATAAGAAAGTGAAAGTGGGAGCAGTCCCTTCTAGCAAGAGGGTTTAGGGACAACTTCTTGTCCAACATGGGTTTTGCGCTTGCCTCTGAGGTAAGATAAGATTTGATCATGTGGCAATTGGGAGAGAAGTCTCTGGAGCTAGAGAAAATAATACAAGCAAAGATTTAGTGGCAGACAAAATGGGGTATGTGGGGAAAACAGACATGCTGGCAGGTCAAGGCATTTAGATTTTGTTTGGTGGCCAGGAGACATCTGAAGATTTCCTTCCTTCCTTTCCTTCCTTCCTTGACAGAATCTCGCTCTGCTGCCCAGGCTGGAGTGCAGTGGTGCAATCATAGCTCACTGCAGCCTTAAACCCCTGGGCACAAGTGATCCTCTTGCCTCAGCCTCCCAAGTAGCTGGGACTACAGGCATGCACCACCATGCCCAGCTAATTAAAAAAAAAAAAAATTATTTTGGGGAGGGGCAGAGATGGGGTCTCACTATGTTGCCCATCTGGTCTTGAACTCCTGGCCTCGAGTGATCTTCCCCTTGGCCTCCCAGAGCACTGGGACTATAGGTGTGAGCCATCATGCCTGGCCTACCTGAAGATTTTTAAGCAAGGGAGGAATGTGGTCTTTGAGATAATAAATCCAACAGTGCACTGGAGCGAGGAGAGAATGGGGTCATGCGGTCAGGAGGTTATGACGGTGTTCCAGGCTGAAAATAAATATTCTAACCAAGAGAAGGCTGGCAGGGAGATAGAAAATGAGGCAAACCCTTACTTCAGATAATCACAATATTTTCAGTGAAGACAGATATCTGAGGAGAAGAGGGCAGAAATGGGCTGGGAACTCAGAGCAATGTGAAGGAGCCAGAGATGCCTAAGCACTGCCATGAGTTATTGAAACTTTCATGGAAGTTAAAATAGGCCAGGCACAGTGGCTCATGCCTGTAATCCCAGCACTTTGGGAGGCCAAGGTGGGCAGATCACTTGAGGTCCATAGTTCGAGACCACCCTGGCCAACATGGTGAAACCCCGTCTCTACTAAAAACACAAAATTAGCGGGGTGCAGTGGCGGGCACCTGTTGTCCCAGTTACTCAAGTTGAGGCGGGAGAATCGCTTGAACCCCAGAGGCAGAGTTTGCAGTGAGCCGAGATCGCACCACTGCACTCCAGCCTGGGTGACAGAGCAAGACTCTGTCTCAAAAATAAAATGAAATAATTAAATAAGAACTGGAAGTAAACCCAGCCATCAGGAAGGAACCTCTGTCGGTGAGCTCCCAGCAGAGGAGACAAAGTAGAAGGGGCAGGTTACCTAGAGTGGGGTCCACGTAAGGTTTGGGAAGGAGAAAGTGTGAAAGATGAAGCAGGGAGGCAGGAGGGAGAGCCTTACAGAAATGAGGGAGGCAGGGGTGGAGGTTGGGACTCACCAGGGAAGGGCGGGATGGCTCAGAGGCGGAAATCTCTAGGCTGGGTGAGCGCACAAATAAAGACTGGAGACATAGAGGAAATAGTGAGAGGGGAGTGATGAGATCTCTGGTTAAGCAAGAGGAAGACAGCGTGAGACAGTGCAGGGCAGAGGAGAATTTCAGGAATTTAGAGCGTGGGGCTGGAGCAGCTCTGCCTGGTCATCTGTTTGTGTCTTGATGATGTGGAATGAGTGGAGATAAAGGTCTCTAGACCTGTGGAGGCTGAAGAACTGCAAGGAAAGGAAATGAATGGATGTTTCTAGAATGGAGAGGGGAAAGACCGAGACCTCTGAAGAAGATCCTAGAGCATGTTGAGCAGGAAGGATTGGGAAAGGAGAGTGAACAGAATGGTGTGGACATCCATGGAGGCTGCTGAGAGTTGATGAAAGAAATAGTTGGAAAAAGGGACGGGGACTCAGAACGAGGAGAGGCCCCTAGGAAGGTGGAGAGCGAGAGGAATGTCATGCCAGGGGAGGAGGGAGCTATTGTCCAGCACATGAAGTAGATTTTGATTAAAGTGAAGTGTTATAGAAAGGAACAGGGATGGTTTACTTCCCAGGATAAACCGAGGAGAGCTCAGACTGAGCTGAGAGAAGCAAGAATACAGACAAAAATGAGTGCAATTGATCATTTTCCACGGTAAGTTTAATGAAGTGAGGGGTGAGTCAGAACTCACACAAGTGATGAGGACACAGAGATATATGACGATGGTTTCTCCCCAAATTCTCTTTAAAAGATTGTTTCTGGGCAGCTGAGTTGACTCATGCCTGTAATCCTAATACTTTGGGAGGATTGCTTAGGAGTTTGAGACCAGCCTGGGCAACATGGCAAAACCCTGTCTCTACAAAAAAAAAATACCGAATTAGCCAGGTTTGGTGGTGCTTGCCTGTAGTCTCAGTTATTTGGGAGGCTGAGGCAAGAGGATCACTTGAGCCCAGGAGTTCAAGACCACAGTGAGCTGATAATGTCACTGCACTGCAGCCTGGGTGACAGAGCAGGACCCTGTCTCAAAAATTGTTTTTTAATTAAAAAAATAATAAAACAGGCCAGGCGCGATGGTTCATGCCTGTTATCCTAACACTTTAGGAGGCCAACACAGGCAGATTGCCTGAGCTCAGGAGTTCGAGACCAGCCTGGGCAACATGGTAAAACCCCATCTCTACTAAAATACAAAAAATGAGCTGGGCATGGTGGCACACACCTGTAGTCCCAGCTGCTCGGGAGGCTGAGGCAGGAGAATTGCTTGAACCCAGGAGGCAGAGACTGCAGTGAGCCGAGTTGGTGCCACTGCACTCCAGCCTGGGTGACAGAGCGAGACTCTGTCTCCAAAATAATAATAATAATAAAAAAAACCCTTGTTTCCAAGTATAGCATCTCCCCTCCCATCTTGCATCCTTTGTTTGGCAAATCGTGTGTGTGTGTGCATGTGTGTGTGTGCTTATGCATATGTGTGCACATACCTGTGTGTGTTCATGTGAGGTCACAAAGGCTCACCTGACTTTTTGACCTTTGGTGTTTGGGTATAGAGGGCCTGTGTCCCCTTTTTCCATCACTGCAGTGGACAGTTGAGTATTAAAGACTCCAAAGTAAATAAATCCCTTCCCTAACTCTCTTACTCCCTCTTCTGGAACGGGGAAAAAGACAAAGGGATGCCAGGACCTACTGTGAGTTGAAAGTGGAAGCAAAGGTTATCTGAGGGTGGCGTTCTGAGATAAGCCTGTTTTCCACTGGGGGCGTGTCTTTCCCAAAGCCTCAGCATCTGAAGATTGTCACCTCTTTTGTTTTTTCCTTGCCTTGAGGGTATATGGTAACCCTGCTAAGCTCATTCGCAACCTCACGTGGCAGCACTTTGGGGGCCCTGGCACCCCAGCTCCAGTGCCCGGATGCAAGGAGTCCTGTTTGGTGAGGCTGAAGTCTTACATAGAACAGAATTAGGTACGGGTTCCAGAACTGCACCCAGAGTCCACGAAGGTGCCCACTCTTCAGATCTCTGGGCATTCGCCACCTGTGCTCCTAACGGGGCACAAGCAGGTGCCATAATTAGAGTCATCAGCTCACTTCCTGGAAACTCGGTGTCCTTCCTTGGATTGCATTGTGGCGGCCACACACCCCATCTGTGATGATTCACGTTAGCACAGTGGCCGGTGCAGAATTTAGCAGGTGGGCAATATTATTATTACAGATTCAATAAGTTTCCATGGGAAGCAGGAGGAACGCAGTATGTGTGGGGTCACTCAGTCCTTGGGCAGAACAAGAACAGAACAGAGACCAGGAGGGCCAGGCGTGGGGGCTCATGCCTATAATCCCAGCACTTTGGGAGACCGAGGTGGGTGGATTGCCTGAGCTCAGGAGTTCTAGACCAGCCTCGGCAACATGGTGAAACCCCACCTTTACTAAAAATACAAAAAATTTGCCAGGCATGGTGGCGCACACATGTAGTCCCAGCTACTTGGGAGGCTGAGACATGAGAATCGCTTGAACCAAGTGGAAGGAGGTTGCAGTGAGCCGAGATCATGCCACTGCACTCCAGCCTGGGGGAAGAGCAAGACTCCACCTCACCAAAAAAAAACCATAGACCAGGAGTACCAGAGCAGCCAGGAGAGCTTGAGTCCTTGGGGAGGAAGGGGAGCTTCACAAAGCTGGACAAAGTCCGCAGGTTTGCTCTGGACACGCAGCACTTCTATAACGAGGTCCTCCGGGCCTTGCTTTTCTTCCCTTTTCTTTTTTTTTCTTTTTTTTTTTTTTTTTTTTTTTGAGACAAGGTCTCGCTTTGTAACCCAGGCTGGAGTGCAGTTGCACAATCACGGCTCACTGCTACCTCCACCTCCCAGGTTCAAGCGATTCTCCTGCCTCAGCCTCCCAAGTAGCTGGGATTACAGGCATGCCACAATGCCCAGCTAATTTTTTTTTTTTTTGTATTTTTAGTAGAGACAGGGTTTCACCATGTTGGCCAGGCTGGTGTGGAACTCCTGACCTCAGGTGATCCACCCACCTCCCAAAGTGCTGGGATTACAGGCATGAGCCACCACGCCCAGCCTGCTTTTCAAAGTGTTGTTTGCGCCGAGCCCTGGCATCCTCTCGGAGCTGATTAGAAATGCTGACTCCCAGACCGGGAGCTGGTCCCGGCTACTCGGGAGGCTGAGGCAGGAGAATGGCTTGAACCCAGGAGGCAGAGGTTGCAGTGAGCTGAGATTACACCATTGCCCTCCAACCTGGGCAAGAGAGTGAGACGCCGACTCAAAAACAAAACAAAACAAAACAAACAAACAAACAGAAAAAGCTGACTCCCAGGCCCCAGCCAGCCCTCCTGAATCAGAATCTGCGTTTTAAACAAGGTGTACATTGGAGTTTGAGAAGCTTTGCTTTTGGGAGCTATGGAAGCCTACAGCAGACTTCCAACAAAGGTGAGAAGAAACGTGCAATCCTCCTGCTGCTTCCGGGGAGTTAGTAAGAGGAGGTGATAGTCAAAAAGAAACCTCTGGGCTGGCTGCCACTACTTGGAAACATTTCATAGACCGCTGTCTGGTAAGGCCACTAATATGGCAAAAGAGTGGGACTGACCCTTTAGAACACCTTTACTAGTGACCAGTGATTGGAGGCCTCAGACAAAACAGAGAAACACTTTAGGGAAGCAAATTAATGTCCTAGCCCAGGTCTGCCCTGAATAGGCACATGTTTGCAAAGTGCCTAGTGCTGCACTCATGAGTGTGTGTGTGCGTGTGTGAACAGTCCTCCCCCTAACATGCACGGCCAGAGACAATGTCTGCTTTCTTTTATAAACAGAAGCCATGTGTCTGCATAAAAGAGGAATACTATTTTATTAAGATCTCACTTGAGAATACAAAAACTTCTCTCTTTTTTCTTTTTTTTTTTTTTTTTTTTTTTTTTTTTTTTTTTTGGGACGGAGTCTCGCTGTGTCACCCAGGCTGGAGTGCAGTGGCGCGATCTCGGCTCACTGCAAGCTCCGCCTCCCGGGTTTACGCCATTCTCCTGCCTCAGCCTCCGAGTAGCTGGGACTACAGGCGCCCGCCACCACGCCCGGCTAGTTTTTTGTATTTTTAGTAGAGACGGGGTTTCACCATGTTAGCCAGGATGGTCTCGATCTCCTGACTTCGTGATCCACCCGCCTCGGCCTCCCAAAGTACTGGGATTACAGGCTTGAGCCACCGTGCCCGGCCTAAAAACTTCTCTCTTAAAGAAAAAGCCATTTCCAAAAATCAAGAATTTCTTTTTTTTTTTTTTTTGAGACAGTCTCGGTCTGTCGCCCAGGCTGGAGTGCAGTGGCACCATCGCGGCTCACTGCAACCTCCACCTCCTGGGTTCAAGTGATTCTCCTGCCTCAGCCTCCCAAGTAGCTGGGATTACACGCCTGGCTAATTTTTCGTATTTTTAGTAGAGATGGGGTTTTGCCATGTTGACCAGGCTGGTCTTGAACTCCTGACTTCAGGTGATCTGCCCGCCTCGGCCTCCCAAAGTGCTAGGATCACAGGCGTGAACCACCGCGCCCTGCCAAGAATTTCTTCTTACTGTGAAATATGACTGGTTCCTTTGAATTCATCTCTCTCTTTCTCTTTGCCCTTTCCCCAATAGACTTCCTTTCTCTCTCTCTCTCTCTCTTTTTTTTTTTTTTTACAGAGAACATGAGTTTCTAGTTGACAAAATCTGTGCTCAGCTCCTTCACTGAACATTGCTCTGAGCCAACACATGTCAGCGAGAGGACGTGGTGACACAGACCTGTGGTTGCACCCAGAAACAAACAAGGTGGGGACAGCAGCCCCAGTTCTCCAGAATGACCTCTTCCCTCGGAATCCCACTCCAGGAAGAGAGTCCAGCAGGCGCCCCTGAGCTTGGGGCTGGTCCTGTGCGCTGTCAGCAGAGACCCCTGTCCATCAGCACTCTGCATGGGTCTGTCCTGCTTCAGTGGGGAACGTTCCTCAGATAGAGAACTGAGTGCAATGCAGGGATGCCATCGGAGTTGGCCAGGAACAGCCTGGCTTTGTCATATGGGGGCGGCACGGATGGGCATGCAGTGCTCAGGGTGGACACCACACACAAAGGTTAACACTGAGCTCAGAGGAACAAATCGCGGGGAGAGAATGTGCCAGTGGTGCTTTCTCCAAGACACCTCTGACCTGGAACTGCAAACCACCGCTGATTCCCCTGCCCAGCTCCTCTGTCAGAATGACCCCGTGGGGTTGCAGATGACTTAACAGTTATATTTAGCAAGTCATGGGAGGGATGGGCCAGTTCCAGCCAGCTAGCCTGCCTTCGGAGGCCCTGGATTCCTTTGTCCTTCCCCTCTGCCTCCCCTCCTAGTTCTTCCCACTGGCCGGCTCTTAACCCCTTCATGGCTTGAGGACTCCCCTCAAATATGGGCAAAGCAGATAGAATGTAAGGGAGGCCACCCGAGTACCCCGGCCCCCAAACTTCTCACTCAGCTGCCTGGAATTCTGCTTTACAAACTCCCTTTCTTCAGTCCTGAACTTTTTTTTTCTTTTTTTCCATCATTAAGTGTTTCCTAATAAAATTATGCAAGTACCCTTGGGAAGGGGATGACTCAAGCTTCTCTTTGATCAGCTCACAGACTCCGCAGAATGGGCACAGTCGGGGCTTTGGAGGGGACAGGATTGACTTACAGAGAAAATGGAAGATGGTTACGCCCCCCAGATCAGTAAAACAAAGCAAAGTGATGCAAAAGGGCAAAAGGCACGAAACAAGACACAGAGGAGTTGTCTCTGGCTGGTTCTGCCAGCCCTGAATGAAACTGACAGAATAATGGAAACCCTACGTATTGATTTAATCAAAATCTGTGAGAGGAGGAGTGTAGGTGGGAGCTGGTGCAGACGAAACACTCTAGATCTTCATCTTCCATACGAGAAAGATATTGAAAACTGAAATACTGAGAGAGCTTGAAATATTCAGACAACTGGATATGCTTGTATTTTAAAAATAAGGAGTAAGGCCGGGCATGGTGACTCATGCCTGTAATCCCAGCACTTTGGGAGGCCAAGGCAGGTAGATCACTTGAGGTCAGGAATTTGAGACCAGCCTGGCCAACATGGAGAAACTCTGTCTCCACTAAAAATACAAAAATTAGCTGGGTGTGGTGAAGGGCGCCTGTAATCCCAGCTACTCAGAAAGCTGAGGCACCAGAATCACTTGAGCCCAGGAGGCGGGAGGCGGAGGTTGCAGTGAGCTGAGATCGCACCACTGCACTCCAGCCTGGGCCACCGAGTGAGATTCTGACTCAAAGGAGAAGAAAAAAGACACTGAGTTTGGGGGTGGCTTTTTATGCAGCATTATTGTGGCAATGGCTAACTGACATACTGCCTGACCGCACAGCTATGTTCTTGAATGCTGCCATATTGTCAATATGAAATTGGAAGGGGAATAAAAGAAAAATAAAAATAAACGTAAAAATAGAAAAGATTTTTTTTCTTAAAGGAGCAAATAGCAGGAAAAAAACAAAAAGGAGGAGAATTAGAAGTGAAGAGGAATGCACTAGGAACCCTTTTTCTTTACAATTCTAGGAGTATTTAGCTTCGAAACTATTTTAAAAAGAATTAAAAAGAGGTCAATGCCTCTTATTTCAGATTTCTACATAGAGTTCTCAGCTGGGTTTTCCTTGTTTTTTTTTTTTTTTTTTTTTTTTTTTTTTTTTTTGAGACGGAGTCTCGCTCTGTTGCCCAGGCTGGAGTACAGTGGTGCGATCTCGGCTCACTACAACCTCCACCTACCAGGTTCCAGCGATTCTCCTGCCTCAGCGTCCCTCAGCTGGGTTTTTCTAAAGCCTGTGCCATTCAGAGGCCCAGCACTTTGCTGAATAAGTTGAACGAGATCCACCACACCCTTGAGAGGACAGCAGAAAGCACTGCCAGGGTCTTTCCCAAGAAGCAGGACTCATAAAGCTGGTCTTTTTTGTGATGAATCCAGTAGCTTTAAGCAGAGAACCAGCTTTGTGAAATGTATTTAAAAAACAAAAAAAAAGTAGGACCAAGAAGACAGAATTCTTTGTACTGGTTTGGTTTGAAAGGGGGCAAACCTGGGTGAATCCACAGGTCTTGAAGCCGCAGGTTTGTCTGTGTGGGGGGTTGCGGGGAAGAACTTGTAAACGGGCAATTCCAGTGGAAGAATTTGCACACCCTTTACCTCCCAGGGCTTTATAGTTTCCACGCTCGCTGATCTGTTGTGCAGAGAAACCACACAAACAGATAGATCTGGCCTTCCTGTAATTCCTGTCCTTGTGACTGTACTCTTAGGGGGCTCAGCCTGCCATATGCAGTGGGCACTGCTTAGCTGATGTTCAGATGGCAGGGTCCATGCCAGATAGGAGCCCCAGTGCAGCATGGCCCCTTTCCACAGGTGTCTGGGAATCTGGGCTCCTATAGCGCCTGTCCCATGGGTAAGCCGGGCTGGACGGTGGAAACCCACTTCCCTGGTTTGTGTGTGCAGTTTTCTTCTCTTCATTGCATCAAAACCTGGAACTCAGCTGCTAGCATTCCTAAACTATAACTCAGACATCACCATTTCACAGTGGCATTGTACCCAACTTACAGGCGTAATGCCTGGGAGAAAAATGGACTGAAATGCAGTGTATGGGTGGGATTTGCAAAATGAGATCATGCAAAGCACTTAAAGCCTTTCCCCATGTAGTCAGCACTCAGCATTAAAATAAAGCAACACAATAGCATGCAGCTGTAATCCCAGCTACTCGGGAGGCTGAGTCCAGGAGTTCGAGACCAGCCTGGGCAACATATCGAGACCACGTCTCTAAATAAATTGCCAGGTGCGATGGCTTGTGCCTGAATAATGAATATTAGTCATAACTATAATAATTATTATCACCTACTTTGATCAGGAAATATGCTAGGAACTGAGATAAATTTACATGTATTCTCCTACCAAAGTACAAACTTTTCATTTTTAAATTAAAAAATAGTTTAATAAAACCATTGTTGGATGATAAATCTCTGAATTCCAGCTTTGTAATAGTATGTGTAAAACAAAACAGTGAATCCTACTCAGCAGGTTTGAAGGGAGACTTGCATTCTTTTCTTTTTCTTTCTTTCTTTCAAGACAAGGTTTTGCTCTGTCATCTAGGCCGGAGTGCTGTGGTGTGATCATAGCTCACTGCAGCCTCAAACCCCTGGGCTCAAGCAATCCTCCCATTTTGGCCTCCCAAAGTGTTGGGATTAAAAGCATGAGCCATTATGTCCAGCCAACTTGCTAACTTTCTACAACTTTTTCAGTCTTTGCCCTCCAGCTAATTAGATGTGATCATTGCCAGTCTTTTAAGACACAATACAATATTGTACTGGTGAACTTACTGCACTTTTTATAATTATTCCCCCAAGTGCTGGATATTTAGGTGGTTTCTTACTTTTCTTACTATTTAGAATACTGGATGAGCATCTTTGTTCAAAAGCTCTTTTCTTTTTTTTTTTTTTTTTTTTTTTTTTTTTGAGACAGAGTCTCGCTCTGTCACCCGGGCTGGAGTGCAGTGGCCGGATCTCAGCTCACTGCAAGCTCCGCCTCCCGGGTTCACGCCATTCTCCTGCCTCAGCCTCCCGAGTAGCTGGGACTACAGGCGCCCGCCACCTCGCCCGGCTAGCTTTTTGTATTTTTTAGTAGAGACGGGGTTTCACCGTGTTAGCCAGGATGGTCTCGATCTCCTGACCTTGTGATCCGCCCGTCTCAGCCTCCCAAAGTGCTGGGATTACAGGCTTGAGCCACCGCGCTCGGCCAAAAGCTCTTTTCTATCTTTAAAATTATTTCCTTACTTTAGAGTCACAATCAGGGAAATGTTAAAGGGGAATGCAGATTTTTAAAGGCTCTTGAATTTCATTCCTTAAGAATTTGAAAGTTCCCATTTTATTGAACTCTTGCTAGCATCAAATATTTTCATTTAAAAAATAATTTTAGGCCAGGCATGGTGGCTCACGCCTGAAATACCAGCACTTTGGGAGGCTGAGGCGGGTGGATCACTTGAGGTCAGGAGTTCGAGACCAGCCTGGCCAACATGGCAAAACCCCATCTCTACTAAAAATAATGAAAATTAGCCAGATGTGGTGGCACATGCCTGTAATCCCAGCTACTCAGGAGGCTGAGGCAAGAGAATTGCTTGAACCCAGGAGCCGGAGGTTGCAGTGAGCTGAGATCATGCCACTGCACCCCAGCCTGGGTGACAGAGTGAAACCCTGTCTCAAACAAACAAACAAAAAATAATTTTAATTACTTAAAATACTTAAATGGCATTTTCTTTCAGCTTGTACTTCCTGGATTACTAGCGAGATTGAACCTTGTCTTACTTGCCTGCTAATTAGTAGGATGTCTGTGTTTGCGATTTTTCTTCTGATCATATCCTTAAGGCAATTATGCATATTTAGGACCAAATGTGATAAATATAAATACCGAATATCCTGATTATCAAAAAAATCACACTTTAATTACTTGGAGTTTGTTGCAATTTTTTAACTCCTGGGAGAAAGTGGTAAACTGTAAACTATAATCTAACAACATGAATGAAGCTCATGGAAATGACGTGGAGGCAAAGAAGCCAGACAAAGAAGTGCACATGCTGTAGGGTTTCGTTCAGATGAGCTCCAAGGACAGGCCAAACAAATGTCCGTGACAGAGCTCCAGGCAGTAGCTCCCGAATGAGGGCATTGATTGGGGGGTGGGGGTGGGGGTGGGGCAAAAGGAAGCAGTTTGGGAGGCTGGAAATATTGTACGTCTTGATCTATATATACATGTATATACACACATGCACACTCACATACATATTTTTAAGTCCCCCTAAGATGAGAACATTTTACATTTTACTGGGTCTCTATTCTCTCTGTATGTGCATATGTATGTTTGACATGTACATGAACATATACATAAACTTTTTCTCTCGTAAACTTACTTTAATAGCTTCCATGAGGCTTCCTAGGGTCAAAACTCTGAGGATCCAACGATGGCCCAGGGGTTGTCAGTTCCACTGCAGAGTCTGGGGAAGAGGCAGCAGAGTGCCCCCCTCCCCCAGCTCCATGTGAGAAACCAAGAGAACAAAAGTCCATTGTGAACACAGAGGGGAAAAAATGCTAGATTTCACGAGGCTCTGAACTAGGAAGTATTATAAGGGCTACAAGACTCCAGTACTGGAAGACTACAGATAATATGGCCCAAGATCTGGAGCTATTGTTAAGTCAGAAGAGACCAGAAATGGTAGGGAAGAGAGTTAGGAAGCTGTGCTGACATTTTGTCAGAAACCAAGATGTTTATGAAAGATCTCAGGTTGGTCTTCAAGGACACCTCCTGAAAAGAAACAAACGATACCCTGACACTCCTCTGAGATGTGAGAATTAATGTTTAGAAGGTGACCCTGTGTCCCTGCAAGACTGCACTAGAAGAAAAGATCCATCTGGCTGGATCTAGACAGGGAACGTAATATAAATACATTAAAGGGTTTTCATTGATAAGTATTGACTCGGATTAACCTGAGTGTTCTGTTGGCAAGGCAGCCAGAAGGCACCCCTCCATAGGCATTTGGATTACCAAGCTCTGTGTCTACACTCCCTTATCCATCATTAGTGTCACATTCAGCAGATGCTTCACACCTGAGCCTCCTTACCTCCATGTAAAATGAGGGGTTTGGACTACATGACCTCTCAGGTTTTCTCAATCCCTTACTGTATTAGTCAGTTCTGACACTGCTCTAAAGATACTACCTGAGGCCAGGCATGCTGGCTCATGCCTGTAATCCCAGCACTTTGGGAGGCCGAGGTGGGCGGATCACTTGAGGTCAGAAGTTCGAGACCAGCCTGGCCAACATGGTGAAACTCTGTCTCTACTACAAATACAAAAATTAGCCAGGTGTGGTGGCAGTCACCTGTTATCCCAGCTACTTGTGAGGCTGAGGTAGGAGAATCGCGTAAACCTGGGAGGCAGAGGTTGCAGTGAGCCAAGATTGTGCCACTACACTCCAGCCTGGGCAACAGAGTGAGACTCTGTCTCAAAAAACAAAAACAAAAACAAAATGAAGATACTACCCAAGACTGGGTAATGTATAAAGGAAAGAAGTTTAATTGACTCTAGTTCCACATGACTGGGGAGGCCTCAGGAAACTTACAATCATGGCAGAAGGCAAAGGGGAAGCAGACCTTCTTCACAAGGCTACAGTAGGAGAGAGAAGTGCATTTGTCAGCACAGAAGAAACTACCATTTATAAAACCATCGGATCTCATGAGAATTCACTCAATATCACGAGAACAGCATGGGAGAAACCGCCCTCATAATCCAATCACTTTCCACCTGGTCTCTCTCAAAACACCTGGGGATTACAATTCAAAATGAGATTTGGGTGGGGCCACAAAGCAAAACCATATCACTTACCATTCTATTATTTTATGCAACACAAAGACCAGGATGTGGTGTGTCAGGGACTGCAGTGTGTTTTACAGCTGTGATCCAGGACCACTTGAGCCCAGGAGGTTAAGGTTGCAGTGAGCCATGAATGCACCATTGCACTCCAGTCTGGGTGACAGAGCCAGACTTTGTCTCAAAAAAAAGAGGTTGGGGGGAGCAAAAGACTCCTCTACTTTCAGATTCCCCTAAATATACATGAGATTCTATTGTTCTCACTTCCCAGGTTTTGATCATGAAAGTATAGCAGGGTGCAAGGACCCCATTAAGAGATAGGCAGCATCTTACTCCTTTGTTGCCTAGCTCTCTTCCCCTAGCCTAGAAAACCATTATCTGGCCTCCCCGGGTATAGGGTATCTATTCCCTCTTCAGCCTGTTTATGACCTTAATTTTATGATTCCTTAATGATTTCCTTTTGACACTTAAAACCAAGCTCTTGGAACTAAAAACCACTTTTACCATAAAAAATCTTTCAATTAAGAATGGGGATTTCTATTCATTATCCATGGAATACATGCACCCCAGGAATGGGTCACTGATTTAGTTTCCTAAGGCTGCTGTAACAAATACCACAAATTTAGTGACTTCAAACAACACACAGTTATTATCTTGCAGTTCTGGAGGTTAAAAGGCCAACACAGGTCTCTCTGCGCTAAAGTCACAGAGCCAGCTGGGCTGTGTTTCCTCTGGAGGCACTGGGGGAGAATCCTCTTCCTCGACTTTTGCATCCTCTAGAGGTCGTCTGCATTCCTTGGCTCGGGGCCCCTTTCTCTGTCTCCAAAGCCAGTAGCATACAGCCGTGTCTCACACACTCTGCCATCCCTCTGGTTCTTTCTCTTCTGCCTCCCACTTCTAAGGACCCTTATGAAGGCTGTGGACTCACCAAGATGATCCAGGATAATCTCCTCATCTCAAGATCAGCTGATGTGCAAGTTTAATTCAATCTGTAACTTTCCCTGTCCTCTGTCATGCAGCCAAATGTGTTCATGGATTCTAGAAATTGGGACATGAGTATCTTTGGAAGGAGACATAATTCTGCATACCAAAGTGATACCCAACTTTAGCTGATTGGCACAATCCATACCTCCGGCTACGGTCACTGGTGTAAAGTCACAGACTTAGAGCCGGAGCCCGGTAAAGATTCGCTGGCATAGTCACTGGCATGTAGCCTAACCCACTTCAATCAGAGTGAATGTGAACTCTAGCTGAGAGTGTGGGGGCAGAACCACGTTCCTTCTTTCTCTAGACCTGAGCTGTCCAGGACAGTAGCAAACAGCCACATGAGGCTATTGAGCACTTAAAATGTGGGCACTGTGGGCCAGGCATGGTAGCTCACCCCTGTAATCTCAGGACTTTGGGAGGCTGAGGTGGGCAGATCACCTGAGGTCAGGAGTTCGAGATCAGCCTGGTCAACATGGTGAAACCTCGTCTCTACTAAAAAAATAATAATACAGAAATGAACCAGGCTTAGTGGTGGGCACTTGTAATCCCAGTTACTTGGGAGACTGAGGCAGGAGAATCGCTTGAATCTGGGAGGCAAAGATTGTAGTGGGCCGAGATCATGCCACTACACTCCAACCTGGGTGACAGAGCGAGACTCCATCTCAAAAAAAAAAAAAAAAAAAAAAAAAAAAAAGAGCAGCGTGAATCAAGATGGCCTGTGGGCATAAAACACATACTGAATTTTTTGGAGGGGGAGGGGACAGTGCTTTGCTCTGCCAGCTAGGCTGGAGTACAATGGCATGATCACAGCTCACTGCATCCTCAGTTTCTCAGGCTCAAGTGAATCTCTTGCCTCAACCTCCTGAGTAGCTGGAACTACAGGCATGCATCACCATGCCTTTCTAATTTATTGTATTATTTGCTGTAGAGATGCAGTCTCACTCTGTAGTCTCAAACTCCTGGGCTAAAGCAATCCTCCTGCCTCGGCTTCCCAAATTGCTGGGATTATAGGTGTGAGCCACTGTGCCTGGCCCACACTGAATTTTGAAGACTTGGTACAAAAGAAAAGGAATGTAAAATATCTCATTAATTTTTATATTGATTATACATTGAAATAATATTTTATATACATTGGGTTAAATAAAAGGTATTTTTAGGATTAATTTTACCTTCTTACTTTTTTTTTCCTCCTGAGACAGAATCTCTCTCACCCAGGCTGGAGCGCAGTGGCACGATCCCGGCTCACTGCAACCTCTGCCTCCTGGGCTCAAGTGATTCGCCTGCCTCAGCCTCTTCAGTAACTGGGATTACATCTTCTTACTTTTCAAGAATGTGACTATTAGAAAATTTAACATCACACACAGGGCTTATGCTATGGTTTGAATGTGCCCCCTCCAAAACTAAGGTGTTACCAATGTGATAGTATTAAGAGTTGGGCTCTTTAAGAAGTGATCAGGGGTCGGGCACTGTGGCTCCCACCTGTAATCCCAGCACTTTGGAAGGCTGAGGTGGGCGGATCACTTGAGGTCAGGAGTTCAAGACCCGCCTGGCCAACATGGCAAAACTGTGCCTCTACTGAAAAAATACAAAACAATTAGCCAGGTGTGGTGGCACATGCCTGTAAGCCCAGCTACTGCGGAGGCTGAAGCAGGAGAATTGCTTGAACCCAGGAGGTGGAGGTTGCAGTGAGCCGAGATTGTACCACTATACTCCAGCCTGGGCAACAGCGAGACTCTGTCTCAAAAAAGAAAAAAAAAAAAAAGTGATTAGGCCAGAAAGTCTCCTTATTTGTGGGATTAAGGCCCTTTTAAAAGAAGCTTCACCCTCCTTTAAGAGGAGGGTTTAGTTAGCTCGTTAGCTTGCTCTGTTCTGCCTCTGCCCGATGAGGACTCCGTGTTCCTCCCCTTTGGAGAAGGCCATCTTCACTATACAACGGAACCTAGCAGCGCCTTGATCTGAGACCTCCCAGCCTCCAGAACTGTCAGAAAATAAAGTTCTGCTCTTTATCAATTTCCCAGTCTGTGGTACTGTGTTATAGCAGCCACAAGATGGATGAAGACAGCTTACACTGTGTTTCTCTGGAGGGCACTGTTCTAGATGGTGTAGTGAATAGATATGAAGTGTGGAGCTACTATAGCAATTATTTTTATCCGTATGTGGGAAGTCAGTTTAGGATGAAGGTGAGACCAAAGAAGGCAGAGAGAAAAAGAAATCAGCTTCCTTAAATTAAAAAAAATATATATATATATATATTTTTTTAGGCTGGTCGTGGTGGCTCACACTTATAATCCCAGCACTTTGGAAGCTGAGGCAGGCAGAACTGAGGTCAGGAGATCGAGACCAGCCTGACCAACATGGAGAAACCCCGTCTCTACTAAAACTACAAAATTAGCCAGGTGGGTGGCACATGCCTGTAATCCCAGCTACTCAGGAGGCTGAGGCAGGAGAATCGCTTGAACTTGGGAGGCGGAGGTTGCGGTGAGCCGAGATCGTGCCATTGCACTCTAGCCTGGGCATAAAGAGAGAAACTCCATCTCAAAAAAAAAAAAAAATTATTTTAGAGAGACAGAGTCTTGCTCTGCCACCCAGGCTGGAGTGCGGTGGTGCCATCATAGCTTGCCGTAGCCTTGAACCCCAGCCCCAGACATAGACAAACCATCTCCAGAGCGCTTGGCTAGAGATTCCCTTTCCTAGGGAATCATAGGTTGTTCTGATAAACACCTAATTAGAAAGCTTTCTGCTTTTCTTTCTCTATAATCAGAGGAAAGCAGTAGGTGCCTGGTCCACATGGGGGCTCAAAGATAGTTGTTTCTGTCTGCCTATCCATGGTTCTGTCTCTGCCATCAAGTAACTGGGATGCTCACATTGAGTCCAGTCATTTCAGCAAAAGTCTCTCGCTGCTCTGTTCCCTTCTTTACATCCTGTACGTGTACCTGCCTTAGACATCCAGTTTTTCTATTTATGCCCACTGCTTTGAGATGACACAAGTTGGGGGGAAAGCTGGGTTTTACAGTCAACTCAGCTGTTTTCCTGTACATCACCTTCTCAGATAAAAAACACTTCACTTCTGGGTCCGGTGGCTCACGTCTTTAATCCCAGCACTTTGGGAGGCCGAGGTGGGTGGATCACTTGAGGCCAGGAGTTCAAGACCAGCCTGGCCAACATGGTGAAACCCTGTCTCTACTAAAAATACAAAATTAGCTGGGCATGGTGGTGTATGCCTGTAATCCCAGCTACTCGGGAGGCTAAGGCAAAAGAATCGCTTGAACCTGGGAGGCAGAGGCTGCAGTGAGCTGAGATCGTGCCACTGCACTCCAGCCTGGGTGACAGAGCGAGACTCTGTCTCAAAAAAAAAAAAAAAAAAAAAAAAAAAAAAAAAAAAAAAGCATACCCCTAATTATGGTTCCTAACCACAGGAGTTATAGGGGCTGGGAAGTTCCAAGGAAGAACTATGAAACAAGATGTGAAATAGGATTTTTCCCATCAGGCTGGAATTGTGGCTGAGGCTGAAAGCTGAGGACAAGAGTTGCTGATACCATGAGAAGTTGCTAATAACTGGGAACTAGAAGCATTCCTCACAGCTTACCAAGAAGCGGAAGAACGGGCTCTGCTACCATCACCCTCCTCACTGTGGATTCTATTAGAGAACACTGGGGTGGGGCTCTGGGCTCATAATGAGGGGAGAATCTCTCCCCATCCACCAAGGAAAGAAATGCTTCCCTTTCATGAACCCCAGTGAAGATAGGGTTCTTCTCAGAGAATAGCTTACAGGAAATGAGGGTGCCCACAGAGGCTGTTGTTGGCCACCTCATTTCCCGGTTGGACATTGACTTAAGTCACAGATTTACTTGCTGACAGCCGCTGTGCTGGTGTGAGCAGGAACAAGGGAGTTGGGAAGAGGTGGCTGGACTCCGGGAAGGGGTAGGGAAGGGGTAGGCAAGGAGCAGCCGCAGTCCCAGCACTGGGAAGGGAAGGTAGCACCGCCACCCCCCATACAGCATCAGTTTTGTTGGGGGTGGCTTTGTGGTGCCAACTCAGCTGGGCTGAACTAGGCTCCTGTCATTCCCTTTCTTATACGTTTCTGGTTAGGGTTGGCCACAGGAGGAATTTGCATGAGATTTGGATCATGGAAGCTCAGCAGCACCTGTGTTTTTGTCTCAGAAAGTCCAGGTAGGTCAGGTTTTAGCAGACGCCATGGGTCCATTGTTGGTGTGGGAAGCAATCTGGCCTAAAGCCCCAGCTCCCACAGGATCACTTCCTTCAGCTTTTCTGAATCCTGGGCCTGGTACAACTATGGCTCTGGGCAAGACAGCAACCTCTCCTGCAGATAGTCTGTGGGCCCGGAGTTGGAGGCTCTGAGATGGGAAGGGGCTGACGTGGATGCCAGTGAGACACAGACAGAGGTCCAGCTGCCTGCCTCTCTCCCAATTTGTGTTCCCCTTTCCTTCCCATCCCCTGCCCTGTGACTTTGAGCTTGGCACCAGGCACAAGAGAAACAGCTGGACTGAGACTGCTTTATGGCTCTCTCGAGTTGAATCCCTACAAGAAATACCTTGTTCTATCTGCATCACACTTAGCAGTTCTGCTTCTTGGACTCAGTGCTGATTGATACCTCCAGATTACATGGAGAAACTTGGTACGGTAAAAAGAACACAGTCGGATACATGTTCTAATTTCATTGTTTGGCTGGGTGTGGTGGCTCATGCCTGTAATCCCAGCACTTTGGGAGGCCAAGGCAGAGGATCACTTGTGTCCAGGAGTTCAAGGCCAGCCTGGGCAACATAGTGAGATCCCATCTTCACAAAACTTTTTTTTTTTTTTGAGACAGAGTCTTGCTCTGTCACCCAGGCTGGAGTGCAAATGTGCAATCTTGGCTCACTGCAACCTCCACCTCTCGGGTTCAAGTGATTCTCCTACCTCAGCCTCCCAAGCAGCTGGGATTACAGGCATGTGCCACCATGCCCAGCTAGTTTTGTTTTTGTATTTTTATTAGAGATGGGGTTTCGCCATGTTGTCCAGGCTGGTCTCGAATTCCTAACCTCAGGTGATCCACCCGCCTTGGCCTCCCAAAGTGCTGGGATTGCAGGCGTGAGCCGCCACGCCCAGCTCACAAAACATTTTTTAAAATTAGCTGAGTGTGCTGACATGTGCCTATAGTCCCAGCCACTTGGGAGGCTAAGGCAGAAGAATAGCTTGAGCCCGGAAGGTTAAGGCTGCAGTGAGCCAAAATCATACCACCGCACTCAGCCTGCACAACAGAGTGAGATGCTATCTCAGAAGAAAAGACAGAAAGAAACAATTTCATCCGTTCATCTTTTCAGCTAATTTGCTGTGTGACCTTGGGCATGTCACTTTGCCCACCGAGTTCCAGTTTCATCACTGGTTTAAATAAAGGAGGGTTGGATTAGGTGGTCTGTAAAGATGTTCCCGGATTTACACATATAAGCAGACACATGATATTCCATTTTATATTTAAGAGTTTCTGAACTCTTGAAAAGCAGTTGTGAAAATTATACCCTAACAACACTATTGCCTACTGGCTAATTCCAAACTTTGTAACAATTCTCCTGCTGCTCAGTTATGGTCAACACTTTTTCAGGTGTGGGCAAAACTCACGATTCCTCATTCTCTGGGAACTGCCACCAGGTGCACTGGGGTAGGGCCCTGGCAGCCATGCTGATATTACGGGGTACTCTCTGCGAACACCTGCTCCAAGGTGGCCTCAGGTCCTTTCCCCTGGGAAATTGAGAATTGGGACTGGGAAGCTGCTCAGTTTTTCCGGGCTGGTGCCTCAACCTCTGGGAACAGTGAGGTGGCCAGAGAAGCAGAGAGAGTGGCTAAACTGAGAAAGACAAAAGAATGAAGCACATGCTTCAGAGAAAAGCAAAGAGAAGAGCTAGAGAGAGAGAAAAAAATTCTACCCGTTTCTATCCGCATTCCTGCCCCTTGTTTCCTTGCCAGGATCTGATTTTATTTCTTCCTTTCTGTTTATGTGAGCCCGGGTTCACCTGTATTACTTGTCTCTAAAGAACTTTGATAAGCCAATAGGAAGATCTATTTTTCTTGATAAAAACTGGTTAACATTTTGGGGGAAACAGGGTGTTACTCTGCTCCCTAGGCTGGAACACAGTGGTGCAATCACAGCTCACTGCAGCCTCGACCTCCCGGGGTTCAGGAAATTCTTCCACCTCAGCCTTCTGAGTAGCAGAGACGACAGGTGTGTGACACCACGTCTGGCCAATTTTTAAATTTTTTGTAGAAACGGGGTTACCTAGGCTGGCCTCAAACTCCTGGGCTCAAGTGATCCACCCTCTTTGGCCTCCCAAAGTACTAGGATTACAGGTGTGAGCCACCTCGCCCTGTCGGATTTTATTTATTTATTTATTTGAGACAGGGTCTTACTCTGTCACCCAGGCTGGAATGCAGTGGCATGATCTCAGCTTACTGCAACCTCCGCCTCCTGTGTTCAAGTGATTCTCGTGCCTTAGCCTCCCAAGTAGCTGGGATTACAGGTGCGTGCCACCATGCCCAGCTCATTTTTTTTTTTTTTTTTTTGTATTTTTAGTAGTGGCAGGGTTTCACCATGTTGGCCCAGCTGGTCTTGAACTCCTGACCTCAAATGATCTGCTCATCTCAGCCTCCCAAAGTGCTGGGATTACAGGCTTGAGCCACCATGCCTGGCCTCTGATTTTTTATTATTGCGCTTCTTCATTCAAAACAGGAATTTTGGTTTTGAAAAAATAGCCTAGCTCTGTTAAAAAGTGGACATTCTTGGGCTGCTGATAATATTATATTTGATAGCAATAGTAACCATGACTTCTATTGTCAGTCTCAATCTCTCTTTCTGTGGCAAACAAGAATTAACCTTCCAACTGAACACTCTCACACAAAAGTTTACTGAGTTGCCAATGGTCCCATATTGGCGCACTGGGCCTGGCTTGTAAAGGTAGGGTTCAAGTCCCACTTCTGCCATATACTATGTGTGTGCCCTTGGAAAACTGTGCAAACTCTGACCCGCAAATATGTCATCTATTTGTGTTAGTCCATTTTGCATTGCTCTAAAGGGGAATAACTGAGGTTGGGTAACGTATGAAGAAAAGAGGTTTATTTGGCTCACGCTTCTGCGGGCTGTACAAGCATGATGCCAGCATGTGCTTCTGGTGGGGGCCTCAGGTGTCTGTACTCATGGTGAAAGGTGAAGGGGGAGCAAGCATAGGGAGCAAGAAAGAAAGGAGAAGGTGCCAAGCTCTTTATTTTTATTTTTTCCTTGAGATGGAGTTTCGCTCTTGCTGCCCAGGCTGGAGTGCAACAGTGTGATCTCAGCTCACCGAAACCTCCATCTCCCGGGTTCAAGCAATTCTCTTGTCTCAGCCTCCCAAGTAGTTGGGATCACAGGCATGTGCCACCACATCTGGCTAATTTTGTATTTTTAGTAGAGATGGGGTTTCACTATGTTGGCCAGGCTGGTTTCAGACTTCCGACCTCAGATGATCTGCCCACCTCAGCCTCTCAAAGTGCTGGGATTACAGGCATGAGCCACTGCACGCAGCCTGGTGCCAGGATCTTTTAAGCAACCAGCTCACACGTGAACTGATAGAGTGAGCACTCACTCATCACTGCAAGGACAGCCCCAAGACATTCATGAGGGATCTTCCCCCATGATCCCAACACCTCCCACCAGGCCCCACCTCCAACACTGGGGATCACATTTCAACATGAGATTTGAAGGGGACAGACTTCAAGCTATCTCACTATTAAACAGGGACAATGCTTTCCACACACAGTTATTGTGACATTTACATGAATTGCTATATGCAAAAAGCGTTTTATAAACCATAAAGCTCTTTACACACATGAATTCTGGATACTGAATATTTGAGTGTGTTGAAATATAGTAGAAAAAAACCACAAACAATAGGAGGAAGAGAAAGGAATTATTGTCAGACAATGGACTTCCAAGTGGAGGGCCAAAACCCCAATGGAAAATTCCTTTTTTTGCCCCAATTAATCTAAAATTAGAGTAACAGAAATAACATAGAAATGAGCTCTTCAAGTCTACACTAAGGTAGAACTTCTTTACCAAGAATGTTTTTTAAACATTAAACATTTTCTTATATTTTTGTGGGTACATAGGTGTATATGTTTATGGCATACATGAGATGTTTTCATACAGCGTGCAATGTGAAATAATCACATCAGACAGAATGAGGTATCCATTCCCTCAAGCATTTATCCTTTGTGTTACAAACAATCCAATTACACTCTTAGTTATTTTAAATTGTACAATTAAGTCACCCTGTTGTGTCTACCAAGAATGTTGTTCTCTACAAGAATGTGGTTCTTTCCCACAAGCCAATTTTGTGAACATGGGCTTGAACAGAAACTCTAATATAGAGACTGAAAAACGTGCTTTTTGTTTTTCCTTTTTTTTTTTTTTTTTTTTTTTGAGACAGAGTCTCATTCTGTCACCCAGGCTGGAGTACAATGGTGCAATCTTGGCTAACTGCAACCCCCATCTCCTGGGTTCAAGCAATTCCCCTGGCTTAGCCTCCCAAGTAGCTGGGATCACAGGTGTGCACCACCACACCCAGCTAACTTTTGTATTTTTAGTAGAGGTGGGGTTTTGTCATGTTGGCCAGGCTGGTCTCGAACTCCTGACCTCAGGTGATCCACCTGCCTCAGCCTCCCAAAGTGCCAGGATTACAGGCATGAGCCACCATGCCTGGCCCTCAAAAACATGTTTTTATAACTTTAGCTCAATGAGATGTGGCATGTCATCTATATATACAAACACTTCTGTGAATGTTTATAATTCCCCGTATAGCACATAGACCTATTTACATAGAATCGGAAGGATTTCAAAGTGAGAGCCTCACCAGGGAATCCACTGGGAATTCTGACATGTCCAGGTGTGGCTGCAGAGCCACGATGTGAGATCACCCAGGATCACCCAGGATCTATTTACATGAAGACCTGAGATGCCGCAAGTATGAGACAATGGTGGGAAATGCTGAGACAGAGAGTGGATTCCCCCAAGAATAAGCTCACCTGCCTTTGGGGAAACAGGGAGATCCGTTACCCGCTCTTTGCTCCTGACCAGTGTGCCTGAGAGGAAGAGGGACTAGACACACAGTACCCTGGGTCTGGAGCCATAGTTTAAGGTGCAAGGAGGTCTAGTTTCCCACGGCACCAATATGCTGCATTGGTGTCACCCAGATGCCCTCAGTATCCCTCTCTTGTGACCAAGAACTAAGCTATGCGGGCCAAGTAAGACAGTGTAAGGAGATGCGGGTGGAAGTCATTGCCTCCCTGCTTCAATATGGTGTCTGTCTATTAAAAATCAATAAGGGGCCAGGCACGATGGCTCATGCCTGTAATCCCAGCACTTTGGGAGGCTGAGGTAGGCAGATCACCTGAGGTCAGGAGTTTGAGACCAGCCTGGCCAACATGGTGAAACCTCATCTCTACTAAAAATACAAAAATTAGCTGGGTGTGGTGGGATATGCCTGTAATCCCAGCTACTCGGGAGGCTGAGACAGGAGAATCTCTTGAACCCAGGAGGCAGAGGTTGCAGTGAGCCAAGATCGTGCCAATGCACTCCAGCCTGGAGGACAGAGGGAAACTCTGTCTCAAAAAAAAAAAAAAAAAAAAAAAAAAAAAAAAAAGCCAGTAAGGCTCATGAAAACAAGAGATGTATTGCGGGCAGCACCTATCTACCATGACATGGACCAGCTCACCTCTCCAGCTCACATCCCTCATCACCCCTCACTCTGTTTATCTGTCCCATGCCTGTGGCAAGTTTCTCTCCATCCAGAAATGAAGCTGTTTGCACCCTCTGTAAAAACTCCTGTGACTCAACTCAAATGCAGATGTCTGTATTCTCTATGTCACCGCATCCTGGTGTGCCATGAACCCCTCACAAAGATGATGCAGCCTTAACAGGGCAGAGAGAGTGATCTTTAATTTTAATTTTTGTAGAGAAGGGATCTTGCTATGTTGCCCAGGTTGGCCTCTAACTCCTGGCCTCAAGCAATCCTCCTGCCTTGGTCTTTCACAGTGCTAAAATTGCAGGCATGAACCACCACACCCAGCCAGAGCAATCCTTTAAAGTGTGTCACGTCACGTCTCTGCCCAAAACACTCTACTGCTCCCCGTCCTACTCAGAGGAGAAGCCCCAGCCACCTCCTTGTCTTCATCTCTCTTTACTTCTACCTTCAGCATCACATCCGGGTTTTATGGAGCCCGAAGCTTATAAAATGGAGAGCTTTTTAAGAGGCATCATCCAAAATAATGTATGAACTTGAATATTTATTAGAGTAAGAAAATAAACCAGAACAGATGAAAAGTCTCCCTGTATTCATCAGGGTTCTCCAGAGAGACAGAACCAATAGGGCAGATATGCAGTGTAGATAAATAAGAGGGATTTATTAGGGGAATTTGCTGACATGATTATAGAGGCTGAAAAGTCCCATGACAGGTGTCTGTAAGCTGGAGACCTTGGAATGCTGGTAACATGGCTCAGTGCAAGTCCTCAGCACCTCAGAACCCAAGGGGCCACTGTAAGTCCTGAAGCCAGAAAGCCTGAGGTCCAAGGGCAGGAGCAAGGGAGTGTATCCCAGCTCCAGGAAAGAGAGCAACCAATTTTCCCTTTCTCTGTTTTTGTTCTGTCCAAGCCTCTAGCCAATTGGATGGCATCTGCCCACATTGAGGGTGGATCTTCTCCACTGAGTCCATTCAGGCTAACGCCAAACTCCTCTGGAAACACCCTCAAAGACACACACCCACATAATGGAGTATTAGTCTGTTTTCACGCCACTGATAAAGACATACCCCAAACTGGGCAATTTACAAAAGAGGTTTAATGACTTACAGTTCCACGTGTCTGGGGAGGCCTCACAATCATGGTGGAAGGCAAGGAGGAGCAAGTCACATCTTATGTGGATCGCAGCAGGCAAATAGAGAGATTGTGCAGAGAAACTCCCATCTTCAAAACCATCAGATCTCATGAGACCCATTCACTATCATGAGAACAGCACAGGAAAGACCTGCCCCTATGATTCAATCATCTCCCACCAGCTCCATCCTACAACACGTGGGAATTATGGGAGCTACAAGATGAGATTTGGGTGGAAACACAGAGCCAAACCATATCAAATGCTTTACCAGTTCTTGAGGTATTCCTCAATTTAGCTAGGTTGACACTTAAAATTAACCATCACACTCCCAACTCAACTTCCTCTTAGTTGGATCCAGAAAATGTCAAATGCCAAATGACCAACACCATCCAACTCAGGGGATGTGCAACAGAGGGGAAGTGGTAGTGGAAGGAGACAGCAGTCCCAATCATTTGCGGTTGAAATATCTTATTTCTGCAAAGTTTGCAAAATGTATGACCACAGGAGCGCATTGCTAGGGCTCTCTCAGGACTTGGAGGGCACCGTGCAAGTGAGGTGTCCTGAAACGTTGCAGTGAATCCACCTCTACTTCCTTTTCTATTTTCTCTTCTCTCTAGCCATGTTGGCTTCCTCTGCAGGAAAATTCCAAGTCTGTTCCCTTTCCAAGGCTTTGCTTTTGCTGATCTCTCAGCCTGCAATTATTTTCCCTGAGATATCTGAATGGTTCCCTTCCTCATTCCCTTCTGGTCCCTGCTCAAATATCACTGTGTCAGAGAGTCCTTCCCAGACATCCTACATGAAAAATTACCCCCACCACTCTCCACCCTTCTTGCCCTGACACATTCCTCCCCCTGGTACATGTCAGCACCTGATAGGACTTCTAGCTATTTGCTGTCTGTTTTTCCTCACTAGAATGTGAGGCAGGCAGAGACTTAACTGTTTGACTCATTAATTTATCTCCAGCACCTATAACAATGCCCGGTCTATAGTAGATGATTGGTAAATACTCATTGAATCAATAAACGTAAATGTTTTATTTGTTGCAGGTGTTACTTTGCAAATACTTATTGAGTCAATAAATGTAAACGTTTTATTTGTTGCAGGTGTTACTTTGCAAATACTTATTGACAGGCCTTGGTTGGACGGTATAATTCTGGGGAGCAGGGGACTTATTTCTCCTTTCATTTATTAATTCACCAAATCTGAGCACCTCATGTTAGGCAGTGGATAGGCAATGATAACAAAAATGGTCCTGACCCCAACGTCAGGGAATCTGCAGCATATACTACAAAAAGTAGATTTTGGCTGAGCGCAGTGGCTCATGTCTGTAATCCCAGTACTTTGGGAGGCTGAGGCAGGCGGATCACTTGAGGCCAGGAGTTCGACACCAGCCTGGCCAACATGGTAAAACCCCATCTCTACTAAAAGTACAAACATTAGCCAGGCGTGGTAGTGCACACCTGTAATCCCAGCTACTCAGGGGGCCTGAGGCAGGAGAATTGCTTGAACCCAGGAGGCGGAGGCTGTAGTGAGCCAAGATGGCTCCACTGTACTCCAGCCTGGGTGACAGAGTTGAGACTTTGCCTCAAAAAAATAGATTTTCATACAAATGTTCATGGGAGGTGGGGTATGTTGAAGATAGAGTCTGGAAGCACTGTGGGAAGCATGGGATCTTAGCAAGAGCAATCACAGCTAACATTTGTTTTGCACTTCCTATGTGTCAGGCACTGTTACCTGAAAGCAACAGCACTGTGAGGTGGATGACACTACGATCCTCATTTACAGATGAGGAAAGGAGGCACAGGGAGGTTACACACCTCACCCAGGGCCACGCAAATAGTACCTGGCAGAAACAGGATGTGAACACAGGCAACTTGCCTCCAGAGCCACGCTCTTAGCATTCGGCTATAGAAGGTTTAAGAACCACCCCATCTCCCTCACCTTGCAGATGAAGATCACAACTTTTCTTTCTTCTATCTCCAGCATCCGACGCATGTATGTCAGCTGGGTTGAGCTGACACTCCAACCCTCTGCAGAGCTTACAAGCTCTGGTACTGCCTCCTCCATGCTATTCAGTTACCCATGGCCTTGATATTTGTCATAATCACTAATATTAGTTCAGTAGTTAATCGGTTCACAAAGCATTCTCACATGCCTTACGTATTAGTCTGTTTTCACACTGCTAATAAAGACATACCCAAGACTGGGCAATTTACAAAAGCAAGAGGTTTAATGACTTACAGTTCCACATGGCTGGGGAAGCCTCAAAATCATGGCAGAAGGCAAGCAGAAGCAAGTCACATCTTATGTGGATGGCAGCAGCAAAGAAGTTGGTCAGGGAAACTCCCCCTTATAATACCATCAGATCTCGTGAGACTTATTTGCTTTCGCGAGAACAGCACGGGAAAGACCTACCCCCATGATTCAATTACCTCCCACCAGGTCCCTCCCACAACACATGGGAGTTCAAGATGAGATCTGGGTGAGGATACAGCCAAACCATATCACCTTATCACACTTAATCTTCATAGTCATACTAATTGGTAGGTATCATGATGCCCATTTTACATGAGAAGAAATTGAGAGGATGGGAGAAGGACATTGCCAAGGATGTTGCTTTAGAAGGAGTGGGACCTGGCCGGGTGCAGTGGCTCATGCCTGTAATACCAGCACTTTGGGAGACCAAGGGCAGTCAGATCGCCTGAGGTCAGGAGTTCAAGACCAGCCTGGCCAACATGGTGAAACCCCGTCTCTACTAAAAATACAAAAAATTAGCTGGGCACTGTGGCGGGTGTCTGTAATCCCAGCTACTCGAGAGGCTGAAGCAGGAGAATTGCTTGAACCCCGGAGGCAGAGGTTGCAGTGAGCCAAGGTTGTGCCACTGCACTCCAGCATGGGCAACAACAGTGAGACTCCATCTCAAAACAAAAACAAAAACAAAAACAAAAACACAAAACAAAACAGAAGAAGAAGAAGGAGTGGGACCTTTGGAGTAGCCTCTTTGGGATTTCTGGTCACAGACTTGGACTTTACTAGCACTGAAGTCTTGAGCAAGTTCCTGTGCCAGGGACAGATGGGCAATGCAGGGGTTTTTTCTGAAGCCCAGCCTTGTTACTTTAAGCAGGTTTCTCACCCTTGGCACTCCTGACATTTGTAGGGGGCTATCCTGTGTGCTGTAGGACATATATCAGCATCCCTGGCTTCTACCCGCTAGATGCCAATAGCACCCCTCTTCCAGTTCTAACAACTAGAAATGTCTCCAGACATTGGCAAATGTCCCCTAAGGATAAAATTGCTCCTGATTGAGAATCACTGCCTTAAAGACAGGCCAGGGAGGCCAAGAGTCATTGAAGCTCCTCCCTGAGGATGTGGGCATATATCCAGATAGAGCCACTGCGTCTTCCCAGCCCTACAGCCGATCAAAGTCTTCCCGATCTGCCAGACAGGAATCTACACTTTGCATTTAGCAAGTGTCTTATTATTTAATACTATAATTTTTGTTTGTTTGTTTCGTTTTGTTTTTGAGACAGAGTCGTACTCTGTAGTCCAGGCAGGTGTGCAGTGGTATGATCTTGGCTCACTGCTATCTTTACCTTCAAGCGATTCTCGTGCCTCGGCCTCCCAAGTAGCTGGGATTACAGGTGTGTGCCACCATGCCCAGCTAATTTTTGTGTTTTTAGTAGAGAGAGGGTTTTACCATGTTGGCCAGGCTGGTCTCAAACTCCTGACCTCAGGTGATCCGCCCACCTCGGCCTCCTAAAGTGCTGGGATTACAGGCATGAACCACCACGCCTGATCTTAACATTAGAAATCTTTATACTGGGTTCTGCCACAGTTCACCTCACCACGTGTTGCCAGTATGCAGTGATGAGCCTTTCACTGTAGCTGGGAGCGAGGTGAGGGGCGGACCCAGGACGGAGTTTACAGAGCCAGCAACAGGCTAAAGGTCTGGCTGATCAGGTGGTTCCAGGGATCACCTGGCCGCATAGGCTGGTGGATTGGGCCCTAGCAAAGCCCTGTGTGCCTGCTTGAATATTTAATTTAGAGACCTGGGTTCTAGCCATATTTTAGCCATCTGGCTCTGGTATGGCCTTCATGAATCCTAGTTTGCTCCCCACTAACTTAGGGTCAACTGTACCTGCCTTGTTCAGCTGAGATGAAGCAGGCAGAGGCTCTTTTAAACTGTGTTGCATGTCAGCTATTAATACAAAAAGCATCTGCCCTTTTCCTACAGGCCCACTGACTGTTGCCAGAAACTGTACCATCAGGACATTTCCTGGGGGCTCAGGCATGGTCTGGAACTAATCTGAAATCTGTACTAGCTTCCTGGAGCTCTGGCCCAGCCTTTCTGAATTTGCTCCCATTCAGGCCTGCCTGTATCAGCTGGCTTGTCTACCTACCTACAGGTTTCCCAGGAACGAAGTCCATGTGAGCTGCAGACCATCTGGAAGAGGGCCAGTAAAATCTGGAAGAAGGACTGGCTCCTGGAGTCTCCTGCCAGCCACAAACTGCCCTGGTGACTGGAAGACTGTAGGTAGCCCTTACCAGCTTTACTTTAAACAGCAGCTGGGGAAACTAAGGGAATGATGCTGTCCACTTGTGAATTAGCACACGTGGCATGGACTTTATAGTATTGCCTGTGGTTTCTGTAACACTGAATTAATGAGAAATAGTTTAGCTGGGTGCAGCAGCTCATGCCTATAATCCTAGCACTTTGGGAGGCCAAGGTAGATGGATCGCTTGAGCCCAGGAGTTCAAGATCAGCCTGGGCAACATGGTGAAACCCTGTCTCTAGGAAAAATACAAAAATTAGGCATGGTAGCCTGTGCCTGTAGTCCCATTTACCTAGGACGCTGAGGTGGGAGGATGTCTTGAGGTCGGGAGGTCAAGGCTGTAGTTAGCTGAGATCACACCACTGCACTCCAGCCTGGGCAACGGAGCAAGACCCTGTCTCAAAAAAATTTTTTAAAAGGTAAGAAATGGTTTGAAATACACCTCTCTTCTTTCTATATTTTATATGGATGTTAAATTCCCACTTTAAATCTGTGTTTTTAGAAATAGTCAAAAAAAAATCTGCCCTTTCTGATGAAGGTTCATATTTTTTAACATAGAAAACATCAACATTTCCTAAATATACCATTTACAAATAGCTGGAGATGCCACATTCAGTGTGC
Source organism: Macaca thibetana thibetana (assembly GCF_024542745.1). Lineage (NCBI taxonomy): Eukaryota > Metazoa > Chordata > Mammalia > Primates > Cercopithecidae > Macaca > Macaca thibetana. Next base: position 113,266,568 of record NC_065585.1, read on the forward strand.
AAATTTCTGTTAAATTTTTGTTTGTTTTTTATTACTATTATTTTTTGTAAAGACAGGGTTTTGCCATGTTGCCCAGGCTGGTCTCAAATTCCTGAGCTCAAGCGATCTGCACACCTCGGCCTCCCAAAGTGCTGGGAATTTCTGTTACATTTTTAAAGTTAATTTTTAAATTTAATGTTTGCTTCTTTCCTATCTGCCACTGTGCACAGTATCACCAGAGTCAGAACCCTCTGTAGTTCAATATCTCCAGCGACAACACCTGTCAACTCCAGTGGTTTTCAACAAAGTTTCTTCAAGGAAATTTCCTTCCAATTGTAGAAAAAATTTAAATTCTTGACATCAATGCTGAAAGGGGTAGACCAAGCAAGTGGAAAAAAGGCTATGGGGTGTGAAACTTCCCTGTGGACTTTCAAAATTGTTGATTAAAAAAAGAAGAGGGCCGGGCGCAGTGGCTCACGCCTGTAATCCCAGCACTTTGGGAGGCCGAGATGGGCGGATCACGAGGTCAGGAGATCGAGACCATCCTGGCTAACACGGTGAAACCCCGTCTCTACTAAAAAATACAAAAAACTAGCCGGGCGAGGTGGCGGGCGCCTATAGTCCCAGCTACTCGGGAGGCTGAGGCAGGAGAATGGCGTGAACCCGGGAGGCGGAGCTTGCAGTGAGCTGAGATCCGGCCACTGCACTCCAGCCTGGGTGACAGAGCGAGACTCCGTCTCAAAAAAAAAATAAAATAAAATAAAAAATAAAAAATAAAAAAAGAAGAAAAAACCAACAAAAAAAAACAAGCAGAATTGGTTGAAATAGAAATTTTCTAAATTAAAAATTGACAAAGATATTAAAAGCACAAGTCAATTTTAAGCTAGTTTTGTTAAGAAGTTTTGACTTTTGTTGTTGTTGTAGTTGTAGATACAGGATCTCAATATGTTGCCTAGGCTGGGCTTAAACTTCTGGCCTCAAGTGGTCTTTTTGCTTTGACCTCCCAAATGCTGGGATTACAGGTATAAGCCACCATATCTGGCCTCACCTATTTGTTTAACCAAAATGTCTGCTTCCATGAACTACTTCTTGTTCTTCAAATAATACTTGGTCCATTTTCTGCTGCTGTAACAGAATACCACAGACTGGGTGGTTTACAAATAACAAAAATTTATTTGGCTCATGTTTCTGGAGACTGGAAAGTCTAAAAGCATGGCACTGGCATCTGGTGAGGGCCATCCCATGGTGAAAAGCAGAAGGCAAAATTGAGCACGTGAGACAGAGAATAGGGGCCAAACTTATCTTTTTATCAGAAGTCTACTCCTGAGATAACTTACCCACTCCCATGATAACACCATTAATCCATTCATGATCTAATCACCCTGTAAAGGTGTCACCTCTAAATACTGTTACAATGGCAATTAATTTTCTCTTTTAAAAAAATAGAGACAGGTCTTGCTATACTACCCACACAGATCTCAAACTCCTGGGTTCAAGCAATCCTCCTGTCTCAGCCTCCAATGTGTTGAAATGACAGGAGTGAGCCACTGCGTCCAGCTGGCAATTAATTTTCAACATGAGTTTTGGCAGGGACATTCAAACCATAGCAAATACACAATTCATTGTTCATTCCATTTAATGCTTTACTCCCTAGTTATTTATTGATTCTCCTCAGGGTCCCTGGCAAACAGTGGAAAACTTCATCTTTGGCCTCCTTGACCTCTGCTAATTCATTCATTTAACAGACATTTGTTGAGAACCTGCTGTACCTCAGACAATATACAATGTGAATCCAGACCAGGAAGAGCTCCTAATAAACCGTGAACCACAAATAGTACACAGGTAAGAGCTATGACTGAGAATTACGTATGAAATATTGTGTGACTACAGCTGAGAAACCATAGAACTTCCAGTGACAGCATGAGCCAGCTTGGCTAATGAAGTGACAATTGAGGTATTTTAAAATCACTTTAGCCCATATCATATGGCTCACTCATCTTCTCCACTACATGCAAAAGAAAATAAAACCTATTGTGTTTTCCATTCAAATGAAAACATAGGTTGAAGTTCTCTCCTGAGTTGTCATCTTTTTTCTACCTTGTTTTCCCAGAAGACTGTGATATGGTGAGAGGTCACAGAATTTGCAATCAAAATTAGAATTTTCTGCCACTTAATTGCTATGACCTTTGGACAAGTTACTTGACTTCTGTGGATCTTAGAGTCTTAGTCTGTTAAAACAGGAGTCCCCAATCCCTGGGCCGTGGACTGGTGCTGGTCCCCAACCCCTGGGCCATGGACTGGTGCCGGTCCATGGCCTGTTAAGAACTGGGCCACACAGCAAGAGGGAAGTGGCAAGCAAGAGAAGCTTCATCTGTATTTACAGCTGCTCCCCATGACATCACTGCCTGAGCTCCATCCACCTGTCAGATCAGTGGTGGCATTAGATTCTCATAGAAACATGAACCCTATTGTGAACTGCACATGGAAGGGATCTAGGTTATGCACCTCTTATGAGTATCTAATGCTGGATGATCTGTCACTGTCTCCCCTCATCCCCAGATGGGACTGTCTAGTTGCAGGAAAGCAAGCTCAGGGCTCCCACTGATTCTACATTATGGTGAGTTGTATAATTATTATATGTTCCAAGGTAAAAATATTATAAATAAAGTGCACAATAAATGTAATGCGGTTGAATCATCCTGAAACCATCCTTGCCACCCCCGGTCCATGGAAAAATTGTCTTCCATGAAATGGATCCCTGGTGCCAAAAATGTTGGGGACTGCTGGGTTAAAAGAGATGACAGATGCCGGGCACGGTGGCTCACACCTGTAATCCCAGCACTTTGGGAGGCCGAGGCGGGCAGATCACAAGATTGGGAGATCGAGACCATCCTGGCTAACACGGTGAAACCCCATCTCTACTAAAAATACCAAAAAAAAAAAAAAAAAAAAAAAAAAAAAGCCAGGTGTGGTAGCGGGTGCCTGTAGTCCTAGCTACTTAGGAGGCTGAGGCCAGAGAATGGCGTGAACCTGGGAGGCGGAGCTTGCAGTGAGCCAAGATCGCGCCACTGCACTCCAGCCTGGGTGACAGAGCAAGAATGTGTCTCAAAAAAAAAAAAAAAAAAAAAAAAAGACAATAGGCTGGGTGTGGTGACTCACACCTGTAATCCCAGCACTTTGGGAGGCCAGGGCAGCGGGGATCACTTGAGGCCATGAGTTCGAGACCAGTCTGGCTGACATGGTGAAACCCTATCTCTACCAAAAATACAAAAATTAGCTGGGCGTGGTGGTGCACGCCTGTAATTCTAGCTACTCAGGAGGCTGAAGCAGGAGAATCACTGGAACCCAGGAGGTTATAGGTTGCAGTGAGCTGAGATCGTGTCACTGTACTCCAACCTGGGCAACAGAGCAAGACTTCGTCTAAAAAAAAAAAAAAAAAAGAAATAGCAACTATGTAGCAGGCTGCTGTCAGTATTAGCAATAATGTATACAAAATTATATACTGTTGTACTGATGGCTCCCATTGAATCAGACCTACTGATATTCCTGGTATTCATACCCTTGGGTAGCCTCCTCCCATATTGACTCTGGGCTTGGTCATATGACTTGTTGGCTAATGAGACATAACTGTGACCCAAGCAGAGGCTCAATAAATATTTGCACATTCAGCCTGACCAACACGGTGAAACCCCGTCTCTACTAAAAATGCAAAAATTAGCTGGGCATGGTGGCGGGTGCCTCAAGTCCCAGCTACTTGGGAGGCTGAGGCAGGAGAATCGCTTGAACCCAGGAGACAGAGGTTGCAGTGAGCCAAGATCGTGCCACTGCATTCCAGCCTGGGTGACAGAGCCAGACTCTGTCTCAAAAAAAGAAAAAAAAAAATTGTGCACATTGAGGCTTACACTCTTGGAACTCAGATGCCATGTAAAGAAATTTGGGCTACCCTACGTAAAGAGAGAGGCCCCAATCTTCCAGCTGTCCCCACCAAGTGAGGCCCTCTGGGACCTTCCAGTTCCAGCCAACCCACCAGCTGAACACAGCTTCTTCAGTGAGCCCAGGAAAGCAAGCTCAGGGCTCCCACTGATTCTACATTATGGTGAGTTGAACCACGCAGCCAGACCACAAAATCATGAGAAATTACTGTTTCGTTTCAAGCCACTACATTTTAGCATGACTCGTTAAGCAAGAATATATAATGGATTTTATATATTATAAAAGTATTTTTAAAATACTTTTAAAAATACTCCCATATACCTACTATGAGCCGAACACTATGCTAGGCTTTAGGGAGACAGCAGTGAACAAGACCAACAAGGGCCTCCCTCTCATGGAGCTCACATTCTAGTGGGGAAGAAAGACCAGAAAAATCAAACGACTGTGCTTTGTTTTGTGTACTATAAAGGACAAGGTTTATGAGCTGAAGCAGAGAATAACAGGGAACAGCAGTTGCTTTTGATAAGGTAATCAGGGAAAACCTCTCTGAGACTAAATTCAAGCAGAAACTTACAACATGAGAAGAAAGCAGTCAGGCAAAGAGTAATAGACTAGGTCCTCAATAAATCACAGCTATAACTAGTAACATATAAAATTATTGATATTTATTATTTGTATACTTGGTACACAGAAGACATATATAGATATATAAAATCTTCATCTATACATAAAATCCATATATCTATATACTTCATATATCTATATATACAGATATATATAGTTCCCTGCCCTTTCCCTTCCCCTGTGTCATCAGTCAGGGTCCAATTAGAAAAACAGAAATCACAGAAGGGATTGTATTATCCTGTTCTCACACTGCTATAAATAAATACCTGAGACTGGGTAATTTATAAAGGAAAGAGGTTTAATTGACTCACCGTTCCACAGTGCTGGGGAGGCCTCAGGAAACTTACTATCATGGCGGAAGGCGAAGGGGAGGCAAGGACCTTCTTCACAGGGCGGCAGGAGAGAGAAGGGAGAGTGCAGGACAAAAACTGCCACTTTTGAAAACCATCAGATCTTATGGGACTCACTCACTGTCGCTAGAACAGCAAAATCTAATCACTTCCCTTCCCCAACACGTGGGGATTACAGGGCCCTTCCTTGACGTGTGGGGATTACAATTTGAGATTTCGAGATGAGATTTGGGTAGGGACACAGATCCAAACCTTATCAGGGATTTAATATAGAGGATTTGTTTCAGGTGTCAGAAAGCTGAACGAGCAGAAAGCAATACTGAGGTATCCTAGAGGGCTACAGAGAGCAACTAATTCTTGTAGTGCTGGAATAACTAAAGGGAAGAGGTTGGGAGTCACCACTGCCTAGAAACTCGGAGGAGCGTCTATGAAGAGAAAGCATCACTCAGCTGCTATTGATATTTCTGAGAGGGCTCAATGAGGTTGGTTCTCAAGGAGCACTTAAAGTAGCTGGAAGCTGGAGCCAACTATTTGTAAAGTAAAGTGTTGTTTTGGGGGTAACACTGGCAGAAAGAGCAAGTTGGAAGAAAGTCCCTTCTTCTTTTCTGTTACCTTCCAATTTTCCTCTAGTGCCCACTATTGACAGAGCTTTGCAGAAATGCAGCTAGCAAAGAAATCTGTTAAAGGAACAGTGCAGCATCCCAGACACAGCATAAAAGAGAGGAGCATGCACAGGCAGATTTGGAGCTGAGAAACGGCAGGCAAAGGGCTAAGAATGTCCAGGTTACTTTTCCTAACTCCTGTTTTTCCAGCATCTGATCCAGTATACCATTTGTTCTGACTCTCTGTTGTTATTTTTAAGAAGGAATTTTTGTTTTAAAAAAGTTTCTGAATAAAACTGGTTTTGGCCAGGTGCAGTGGCTTACACCTGTAATCCCAGCACTTTTGGAGGCTGGGGCAGGTGGATCATTTGGTTCAGGAGTTCCAGACCACCCTGACCAACATGGTGATACCCCATCTCTATTAAAAATACCAAAAAAAAATTAGCTAGGCACAGTGGCGCATGCCTGTAATCCCAGCTACTTGGAAGGCTGAGGCAGGAGAATCGCTTGAACCCGGGAGGTGGAAGGTGCGGTGAGCCGAGATCGCACCACTGCGCTCCAGGCTCTGTCTCAAAAAAACAAACAAAACAAAACAAAAAAACCTATTTTTTATATACTAATGTAATAAAATGACGATCAAGTATGTATTAGGTTGGTGCAAAAGTAATTGCAGTTTTTGCCATTGAAGGTAATGGCAAATATGCCCTTCATCAGAACACGATGGCAGGAACTTCTATCCTTGCCTGTCTCAGTAGAAATGAATGGGTGAGTGACTGGATGAATGCGACTTACAAGATCTGTCTTTCCAATGGCCGGGGGACATTTGGTCCCCACACTAAGGCTCTTGGACATCTGCACAGGACAGTCCTATTTTTGGTGTCCTTTCCTTTCTGAAAATAAAGTTATGCTTTGTAGAATGAAAAAAAAAAAAAGTGATGGCAAAAACCGCAATTACTTTTGCACCAACCTAATATATAAACTACCTACAGCAGCCACTAAAACCTAATCAAAGAGATATACTTAAAAACACTATAATTTAAAAAAAAAAGGAAATCTGAAAAATGTTCAAATAACCCACAGGAAGACAGAAAAAAAAAATCCATAAAGACAAAAGCAGGGGAGAACCAACAGAAAACAAAACAGGAGACGTACACCAATATATTAATAATATCATTAGCTGCTACAGCCCCTGCCTTGAGTGCATGGCACTCCAGCCTGCATGAATGCTCCCCACAGCTGCCACCACCCATTGGAATGGCCAACAGGGTACCTGCATGTGGCCTGAGCCAGGAGGTGCAGCAGAAAATTGAGAATCCATATGACACAGACCTGGAGCAGATCAATGGATCACCACCCAGTGCCAAAAGCATGTGGGCTGGCCCCAGCCTGGATACGAGAACTTCCAGAATTTCCTCAAGGAGGGCACAGAGCTATGTGAGCTCATTAACGCACTGCGCCCCGAGGGGCAGGCCCCAGTAAAGAAGACCCGGGCCTCCACCATGGCCTTAAAGCAGATGGAGCAGATTATCTCAGTGCCTGCAAGCAGCTGAGCGCTACGGCATTAACACCACCGACGTCTTCCAAACTGTGCACCCCCGGGGAGGAAAGGACATGCCCTGTGTACAATAGATCCTGATGAACCTAGGTGGGCTGCCAGTAGCCCAGGACGATGGGCTGTTCTCTGGGGCTCCCATATGGTTCCCTAAGAAACCCAAGGAGAATCCTTGGAACTTCTCAGACAACCAGCTACAAGAGGGCAGGAACATGATTGGGGTACAGATGGGCACCAACCGCGGGGTATCTCAGGCTGGCATGATCGGCTATGGGATGTCACGCTAGATCCTCTGATCTGAGGACTAAGCTCTGATTTTTTTTTTTTAAATCTTGCTCAAATTCCTATCTGGGGAGTCATGCCCTACAAACCACAAATTCTCATCAGATGGGTTTTATTTAACCCTGTATATTGTGACTTACTTTCCAATCTGACTCTGGAATAACATTACGCGACAAGGAAGGAAATCAAAATATTTTACCCCAAGACATGTTTCTCTGCCATATCTTCATATGGCCCTGCAAAGCTGTCCTTTTGGGGGGAAATTTTGCATCTGTAAATAATCTCTATCAACATAGCTAGATCTTTTTTTTTTTTTTTCCCCAGGCCCTCCCAATCCTAAAGAAATTGAAAGTTTTGCACCTTTTGTTTTTGAGATGGAGTCTCGCTCTGTCACCCAGGCTGGAGTGCAGTGGCATGATCTCGGGTCACTGCAACCTCTGCCTCCCAGGTTCAAGTGATTCTCCTGCCTCAGCCTCCCAAGTAGCTGGGATTACAGGCACGTGACATCATGCCCATGTCTCTGTATTTTTAGTAGAGATGGGGAAACTCAGTCTCAGGTAACCTCCGCCTCACAGGTTCAAGTGATTGTCACTTGATTCTTGTGCCTCAGTCACCCAAGTAGCTGGAATTACAGGTGCCCGCCACCATGCCAGGCTAGTTTTTGTATTTTTAGTAGAGACAGGGTTTCACCATGTTGGCCAGGTTGGTCTCGAACTCCTGACCTCAAGTGATCCGCCTGCCTCAGCCTCCCAAAGTGCTGGGATTACAGGCATCGGCCACTGCGCCAGGCCTGGCATCAGAGTTTTTAAGGACAACTTACCGGGAGCGGGGAAGCCAGTGAGCTGTGAGTGCCGATCGGTCCGGTCAGAGATGAAATCATAGGGAGTTGACGTTGTCATCTTGTGCTGAGTCAGTTCCTAGGTGGAGGCCACGAGATCGGATGAGCCAGTTTATGGATCTGGGTGGTGCCAGCTGATCCATCAAGTGCAGGGTCTGCAAAATATCTCAAGCACTGATTTTAGGAGCAGTTTAGGGAGGGTCAGACTCTTGTAGCCTCCAGCTGCAGGACTCCTAAACCATAACTTCTAATCTCGTGGCTAATTTGTTCGTCCTATAAAGGCAGTCTAGTCCCCAGGCAAGAAGGAGGTTTGTTTTGGGAAAAGGCTGTTATCATCTTTGTTTTAAGCTATAAACTAAGTTCCTCTCAAAGTTAGTTCAGCCTTGGCCCAGGAAGGAACAAGGACAGCTTAAAGGTAGAACCAGTATGGAGTCGGTTAGGTTAGATCTCTTTCACTGTCTCAGTTATAATTTTGCAAAGGCAGTTTTACTTCTCCCACAGCTGTGGCTACAGGGACTTAATTTATAGGGAGGGGCCTGTGGCAGCTGCTACCCCAGCCGCTGCTGCACCGTGCTCACCACACATCTAGGGTAGCCTTCCCTGGTAGAGGTCCTCCTGGCTTCTCATTTTCCATTCCCCTCACTGTGGCTAGGGAGTGGGGGTGACAGAACAGAGGAAGGAGGGCTGCCTACCGTGGTCTGGGGCTTGAGGAATAAAGAACCCCAGGCCAGGTGCAGTGGCTCACGCCTGTAATCCCAGCACTTTGGGAGGCTGAGGTGGGCGGATTACCTGAGGTCAGGAGTACAAGACCAGCCTGGTCAACATGGTGAAATCCCGTCTCTACTAAAAAAATACAAACCTTAGCCAGGCATGGTAGCAGCGTCTGTAATCCCAGCTACTTGAGAGGCTGAGGCAAGACTGCAGCCTGGGCAACAAGAGTGAAACTCCACTCAAAAATACAAAAAATAAAAAATAAAGTGAGTCTCCCCTAGACAGCATATAGTTTGATCATGTGTTTTTTATCCTTCTCTCAATATTACCCTTTGATTGAAGTGTTTAATCAATTTATATTTAATGTAATTATTGTAGGATTTTTATCTGCCATTTTGCTATTTGTTTTCTATGTCTTATGGCATTTTATTGTTCCTCTATTCCTTTATTACTGCCCTCTTTTGTGTTAGATATTTTCTCATGTACCATTTTAATTCTCTTGTCATTTATTTTTTCTTTCCTTTTTTTTTTTTTTTTTGACAGAGTCTTGCTCTGTCGCCCAGGCTGGAGTGTAAGATCACAATCTCGGCTTACCGCAACCTCCGCCTCAAGGTTCAAGCGATTCTCCTGCCTCAACCTCCTTAGTAGCTAGGATTACAGGCGTGTGCCACCAGGCCTGACTAATTTTTGTATTTTTGGGGTTTCCGTTTCACTATGGGGTTTCAGTTTCACTATGTTGGTCTCAAACTCCTGACCTCATGATCCACCCGCCTCAGCCTCCCACCTTTCTTTTTTTCTAGAGATGGGATCTTGCTATGTTGCCCAGGTTAAACTTGAACTCCTGGGCGCAAACAATCCTCCCACCTCAGCCTTCCAAGTAGCTGGGACTATAAGTGTTTGCCACCACACTCAGCTCTTATCATTTCTCTTACTATATTTTCTATTTATGTTCTCTGTTGCCCTTGTGATTACAGTTAACATCTTAAGTTATAACCATCTACTTTAAATTAATACCAACTTAATTTCAATAATATACAAGAGCTTTGTTCCTATATAGTTCTATTACTTCACCACTAGTTTGTGTTATTACAGTCATACAAAATAAGCCCAATACAGTTTTATAATTATTGCTTATTCAGTTATCTTTTAAATCAGGTAGAAGAAGGAAAGACTTATACACATACAAAAATCATTTATGTCTTTTACATTTACCTATATAGGAGGTACCATTACTAGTGCTTTATTCCTTTGTGTGGGTCAGAATTACCGTCTATTTCCTTTTATTTGTTCAAGGTCTCAGTCACCCAGGCTGGAGTGCAGTGGTGTAATCATAGTTCACTGCAACTTCAAACTCTAGTGCTCAAGTGATCACCCTGCCTCATCCTTCCAAAGTGTTGAGATTACGGGCATGAGCCACCATGCCTGACCCACAGTTTTCTGTGTTTAACCAGTGAATGTCTTTATTTCTCCTTCACCTTTAAAGGATAGCTTTACTGGATATAGAATTTTTGACTGACAGTACTTTTTAATTTCGGCACTTCATATGTCACCCCAGTGACTTCTGATCTCCATGATTTCTGATGAGAGATTCTCTGTTAATCTTATTGAGGCCTTACTGTATGTGACAAGGCACTTCTCTCTTGCTGCTTTCAAGATTCTTTGTCCTTGCCTTCAGCAGTTGGATTAGGATGTTTTTAGGTGTTGATCTCTTTGAGTTTATCTTACTTGGAGTTTGGTGAGGTTCTGGATGTGTATATTAACGTTTTTCATCAAATTTGTGAAGTTGTAGGTCATTATTATTTGACATATGAATTATGCCCCATTCTCTCTCTCCTCTCTTCTGGGACTCCCATTATATATAGGCTGATATGCTTGATGGTGGCTCAAGGATCTGAGTCTCTTGTTTATTTTTATCCATTTATTTTCCTTCTATTCCTCAGATTGGATGATCTCAGTTGACCTGTCTTCAAGTTTGCTGTTGTACCCCTCTAATGAATTTTTTATTTCAGGTTTTGTACTTTTCAACTTCAGAATTTCTATCTGGTTCTTTTTTTTAATATAATTTCTATATGATAATTGATGTACATATGGTGCACATTGTTCTTATGCTTTCCTTTAGTTCTTTAAACATATTAGTTCTTTGAACATATTTTTAACAGCTGATTTAAAGTCTTTGTCTAGTAAGTGTAATGTCTGGGGTCCCTAAAGGACACCGAAAGTTTACTGGCACCATATGACCTTTTTTGACCTAGTCTTTTATTTTGTTTAGGTAGTCACACAAGTCCACCCAATTTCAAGTGGGGAGTGGCAAGGCTCTGGAAGAGTAGATGGGACCAGAAATGCTTGTGTGACCATTTGTGGAAAATATAATCTGCCACATTTACTGTTTTGGAAAATCAAGTCACTAATGGCAGCACTGCTTATAGTAGTCAAGTCACCAGTTCAATACACTTGTCTCAGCCTGCATTAGTACCATAAAGCACACATATGAAGATTTTTTTTTTTTTTTTTGGAGACAGAGTTTCACTCCTATTGCCCAGGCTGGAGTAAAATGGTGCAATCTCAGCTCACTGCAACCTCCCCCTCCTGGGTTCAAGTGATTCTCCTGCCTCAGCCTCCCAAGTCGCTGGGATTACAGATGACCACCATCACGCCCAGCTAATTTTTGTTATTTTTAGTAGAGATGGGATTTTGCCATGTTGGCCAGGCCGGTCTCAAATTCCTGACCTCAGGTGATCCACCCGCCTTGGCCTCCCAAAGTGCTGGGATTACAGGCTTGAGCCACTGCGCCCAGCTGAAGATGATTTTTAAGATGTGAGCCTTAAGCTACTTCTTGGGTCTTCTGGAGTTGTAGTGGCCAAACATTTTTATATTAAAGTACCTTTCATAAATTAGCTTTATTTTATTTATCTTTTATATAACAATTATGACATTACATTTATTTTCTGCATTAAATAATCATTAAATTCTATAATTTTTTATTGAAGTATAACATATATGCTGAAGTACCCAAATCTTCAGTGTATAGCTCAAGAAATTTTTTCAAAGTAATAGTACTTATTTATTATCTCACAGTTTCTATTGGTCAGGAATTCAAGAGCAGCTGAGTTGGTGGTTCTGGCTCAGAGTCGCTCATTAGGTTGGAGTCGTATGTCGGCTGGGACTGCAGTTATCTGCAGGCCTCACTGGGGCTGGAGGATTCACTTTCAGTGTGGTTCACATGGCTGGCAAGTTGGTGCTGGCTGGTGGTTGGGGGCCTCAGATCCTTTCTCCATGGGGCTCTCCCTGGGTTTCTCTGAGTGTCCTGACAATATGGTGGATGGATTCCCACAGAGCAAATAATCCCAGGTACCAAGGTGGAATTGGCAATACCATTTATGATCTAGCCTTCAAAGCCACATGCCATCATTTCTACCATATTTTATTGGCCACACAGAGCCAACTCTGATTCACTGTGGGAGGGGACTACACAAGGGCATGAATACCAGGAGGCTGGGATTACTGGGGGACGGCTACTACATTGCCCCATAGATGGATTCTGTTCTGGATTCCATAGGCACATCAGTGTCTTGCATCGCCTTCTTTTTTTTTTTTTTTTTTTGAGATGGAGTTTCACTCTTGTCGCCCAGGCTAGAGTGCAATGGTGCGGTCTTGGTTCATGTGAATCACTTCTTAACTTCCTGTGTTTTGAATGTTGCATTTGTATTTTCCAACAATCACCCTTGGCTCCTCAAGGCTGTGCCCTCCTTAGTATCTTTGAGTCCTGAGAACACTGTTTGTTACTAGCCAAGCAATAATTCCCATTGCCAAAGCTCCAAGGCTCAGCTGCCTGTTTGTCTGGAGGTTTTCAAATAGACAAGGACGTGTTAATGACCTAGTACGTTATCTGTTAAGTTTTGGCAGGCAGCATGGAAATGTGACTTTTTAAATACGAAAAATAAAATTGTAATTGTATTCTTTTTATTTATTTATTTATTTATTTTGAGACGGAGTCTCGCTCTGTCGCCCAGGCTGGAGTGCAGTGGCCGGATCTCAGCTCACTGCAAGCTCCGCCTCCTGGGTCTACGCCATTCTCCTGCCTCAGCCTCCCGAGTAGCTGGGACTACAGGCGCCCGCCACCTCGCCCGGCTAGTTTTTTGTATTTTTTCAGTAGAGACGGGGTTTCACCGTGTTAGCCAGGATGGTCTCGATCTCCTGACCTCGTGATCCGCCCATCTCGGCCTCCCAAAGTGCTGGTATTACAGGTTTGAGCCACTGCGCCCGGCTGTAATTGTATTCTTAAACAACCACAATTACTTACTAATGGTATGTGTGCCTGTTGGGCAGTGCACAGTTCCTCAAACCATGGAATCAAATTAGACATTGCCATTCACATTTCCTGTTCCACATCGATATTTACACACTACTTGCTTTTTTTAATAACGGGAAATATTTTTAATTAAAAAAATTTTAAATTAAACATTTTTAAATAAAAGGAAACAGTGATGAACACTTTGTTTTCTATTTTGCACCGTCACTAACAATATTCCAAAGAATGTCTCATACAAATATCCTTGTTCATATGTGGGAGTGTTTCACAATAGTTTATTAGAACTGGAATTTCTGGCTTATAGAACATTTGCATTTCCAATCTTACTAGGTAATTCTGAGTTGTTCTCCATAGTAATTTACTCATTTATGCTCCTCAAATGTTTAAGAATTTCCCTTTTCTCCATTCCTGCCAAGTTGAGTATTATTAAACTTCTCCATGTCTGCCAATCTGATGGGTGTGAATTGCATCTCATTTTTTAAAAAATTAGGGTAAAATACAGGTAACATAACATTTACCTGCATCTCATTTTTTCCAATCTTAAACACAGTTTTATTTAAGACATTGCATTTTCCACTTACAATACAGTGCTTTTAAAGTGCAATGTTATTTCCTTCCCTTGTGCACGTGTTCCATATTTAAGTATTGAGAATGCCCAGTAATTTACTATAGCAGCTGAACTTTAAAGCTGCCATAGAATTTGCTACAAATTTAAGTCCTTCCATGTTTTCACTGTGTTGAACGATGCTACATCTTTTCTTGGGTTGGCTTAATTAAGCTTGTCAATGGTGGGCCCTGAGGAAGCACCAGCAGAGGGAGGAGCTCCCCCACCAGGGAATCCCACAGGCATTCCTCCTGGTGTGCCTCTTGCACTCTGGAACAGCTTGGTAATGATGGGGTTGCAGACTGTCTCCAGCTCTTTCTGCTGATGTTCAAATTCTTACTTCACTGCAGTCTGACTCTGTTGATAATGTCATTACATTTGTCAAGAATCTTCTGTTTGTCTGCATGGTTAATCTTGCCTCGAAGAGTAACGATGCTTCAACAGTGCTTTCATGTTGAATGCATGGGACTCAAGTGAATTCTTGGATGGCACCTTGTCCCTCTGCTTCTTATCTTCAGCTTTGCACTTCTCAGCTTCCTGGACCACAACTCAGTATCTTCGTTGTCCAAATGGCTTTTGTCATTAGTGACAGTAATCTTGTTCTCTTTTTCTGTACTCTTGTCCACAGCAGAGACATTGAGGATGCCATCGGCATCAGTGTCAAAAGTGACTTCGATCTGAGGAACAGTGGAGTGCAGGAAGTAGGCCTGTGAATTCAAACTTGCCAATCCATAGAGACAGAAAGTAGACTGATGTTCTCTAGAGGGAGGAATAGGTGAATGGAGAACGACGGCTAGTGGATATGGAATTTCTTTTCAGGTTGATCAAACTATTATAATATTTTTGTGGTGGTTGTTTGTTTGTTTTTGAGACAGAGTTTTGCTCTTGTTGCCCAGGCTGGAGTGCAGTGGCATGATCTCGGCTCACTGAAACCTCTGTTTCTGCCTCCCACGTTCAAGCAATTCTCCTGCCTCAGCCTCCCGAGTAGCTGGAACTACAGTTGCCCACCACCATGCCTGGCTGATTTTCATATTTTTGATAGACACGGGGTTTCACCATGATGACCAGGCTGGTCTTGAACTCCTGATCTGAAGTGATCCGCTGGCCTTAGCCTCCCAAAGTGCTGGGATTACAGGTATGAGCCACCACGCCCAGCCAAACTATATAATATTAGAAAACAGTGATAGTTGTATATCACTGCATATATACCAAAACATGTCAAATTGTATACTTTAAAAGAATGACGTTTATTGTATTTACGAATATCTCAATAAATTTGTGATAAAATAAGATGAAAATGCATCTCAAAATTCTTCCCCTTATGTTTCTTTTACATATCACACTTAGAAATGGAAATTTCCAGTAAAAATACCCATCTAGAGACCTTGTGATGTGGTTTGGATGTTTTCTATCTCTAAACGTCATGTTGAAATTTGATTCCCAGAGGTGAAGCTGGGACCTGGTGGGAGGTGATTTGGTCATGAGGGTGGATCCCTCATGAATGACTTAGCACCATTCCCTTGGCGATGAGTGAGTTCTTGCTCAGTTAGTTGATGTGAGATCTGGTTGTTTAAAAGAGTCTGGGATCCTCCTCTTCACTCTATGGCCATGTGATACACTGCTCCCCTTCAACTTCCACCGATTGTAAGCTCCCTAAGGCTCATGCCATAAACGAGATGTTTGCACCACGCTTCCTGTACAGCCTGCAGAACCATGAGCCAAAATAAACATCTTTTCTTCATTAAAAAAAAATTTAAAAAGCCCCAAAACTTGCCAAACAGGCTGTAATCCTTGGTCATGGAATGCTCATCTTTATAAACCTGAATAAGCACACCAGGCTGGTTGTAAGCAGTGAAATTCTGTGTCTGCTTGGTAAAAATGGTAGCATTACACTTAATGAGGACAGTTGTGACTCCGTCAGCAGTTTCAATACCAAGGGAAAGAGGAGTGACATCCAACAGAAGCAAATCTGGAACATCTTCAGACTTGTCTCCAGGTAGGGGGCTGCCTGGACAGCTGTGCCATAAGCAACAGCTTCATCAGGGTTGATGCTCCTATTCAGTTCTTTTCCATTGAAGAAGTCTTGGAGAAGCTTCTGAAGGTTAGGGATATGAGTAGAACCACCAACCAGGACAATATCATGAATCTGTGACTTGTTGAGTTTGGTGTCTCAAAGGGCTTTCTCTACGGGGTCCACAGTGCCATGGAACAAATCAGTCCTTCAGGTCAATTCTTCAAATCAGGCATTGGTAATGGAGGTATAGAAGTCGATTGCTTCATAGACAGAATCAATCTCGATACTGGCCTGGGTGCTGGAAGAGAGAGTTATACTTACCACAGTCACAAACCATACGAAAGTGTGAGATAGCTCTTTTGTTCTCACTGACATCCTTCTTTTTTATTTATTTATTTATTATTATTATTTTTTTTTTTTGAGACAGAGTCTTGCTCTGTTTCCCAGCCTGGAGTACAGTGGTGTGATCTCGGTTCACTGCAAGCTCCGCCTCCTGGGTTCAAGCGATTCTCTTGCCTCAGCCTCCCGAGTAGCTGGGACTACAGGTGCATGCCACCACACCCGGCTAATTTTTGTATTTTTAGTAGAGATGGGGTTTCACCATGTTGGTCAGGCTGGTCTCAAACCCCTGACCTCATGATCTGCCCGCCTCGGCCTCCCAAAGTGCTGGGATTACAGGTGGGAGCCACGACGCTCAGCCTCACTGACATCCTTCTTATGCTTGCCCTTGAACTCAGCAATAAGATGGTTGACTATTAGGTTGTCAAAGTCTTCTCCACCCAAGTGAGTTCTCCAGGTGTAAAATTTTTTTTTTTTTTTTTTTTTTTTTTTTTTTTTTTTTTTTTTTTGAGATGGAGTCTTATTCTGTTGCCCAGGCTGGAGTGCAGTGGCATGACCTTGGCTCACTGCAAACTCCGCCTCCTGGGTTCAAGTGATTCTCCTGTCTCAGCCTACCAAGTAGCTGGGATTACAGGTGCACACCACCACACCTGGCTAATTTTTGTATTTTAGTAGAGATGGGGTTTCACCACTTTGGCCAGGCTGGTCTTGAACTCCTGACCTCAAGTGATCTGCCCACCTCGGCCTCCCAAAGTGCCAGGATTATAGGCATGAGCCACCATGCCTGGCATTCCAGCTGTAGATTTGACTTCAAAGATCCCATTCTCAATAGTGAGGACTGACACATCAAAAGTGCCACCTCCCAATCAGAATTATGCTGATTCAAAGATCAGCATAATTATTTCAGCTCCAACCTTTTCTGTCTAAGCCATAAGCAATAGCACCTGCAGTTGTCTCATCGATAATTCTAAGTACATTGAGACCAGCAATAGTTCCAGCATCTTTGGTAGCCTGACGCTGAGAGTTGTTAAAGTCAACTGGCACTGTGACCATAGCATTGGTAACTGTTTTCCCAAGATCAGCTTCTGCAATGTCCTTCATCTTTGTCAGAACCACAGAGGACATCTCTGGGTAGAAGCTTTTTGTCTCTCCCCTGTATCCTCCTTGGATCTTGGGCGTGCCAGCATCACTCACCACCATGAAGGGCCAATGCTTTACATCACACTGGACAACAGCATCATGAGATCTGCATCCAATCAGACATTTGGCACTGAACACTGTGTTGCTGGGGTCCACTGCAACTTGATTCTTTGTGGTATCACCAACCAATCATTTGGTGTCTGTAAAGGCAACATAGCTTGGAGTAGTTCAGCTTCCCTGATCATTGGCAATTGCCTCTACTTTTCCGTGTTGGAAAACACCCACACAAAAGTAGGTGGTGCCAAGATCAGTACCAACTGTAGGTCCCTTAGACATGGTTGCTGGTGTGTAGGTCCAGCTCGGACAGCGAAAAAAGACACAGGAACCCCAAGATATGCAGGCACGTTCCATAAGCTGCATCTTTTTTTCTTTTTTCTTTTTTTGAGACGGAGCTTCACTCTTGTTGCCCAGACTGGAGTGCACTGTCGCTATCTTGGCTCACTGCAACTTCCGCCTCCCGGGTTCAAGTGATTCTCCTGGCTTAGCCTCCTAAGTAGCTGGGATTACAGGCACCCACCACCACGCCCAGGTAATTTTTTGTATTTTTAGTAGGAATGGGGTTTCACCATGTTGATAGGCTGGTCTCGAAATCCTGACCTTAAGTGATCCACCTGCCTCAGCCTCCCAAAATGTGAGCTGCCACACCCGGCCACATCTCATTTTTAATTCAGATTAAAAATTTTTTAATTAATTCAAATTAAAAATTTTCTGGAGATAATTGTAGATTCACATACAGCTGTAAAAACAAATACAGAGAGATCCCTTGTTCAAGCATTTTTTTTAGAGAGATGAGGGTCTTACTATGTTGCCCAGGCTGGACTTGGCAATAAAAAATAAAATAAAATTTATATATCACTGATGATTAATAAACACAGTGTATTTATCACATTTGTATACTATAAAAGTATATTTATATATTTAGGGGAGTTGGGGCTGATGAGACTGAGAACCGCTGTGTCTAGTTAGACTTCCTTAGGCTGGTAGGTTGGAGGCATCAGGAAATGTGTTTTTCATCCTTTGCTTATTTCCATTGTCTGTCCCAGTCTGTAGTCTCAGGCATTGTGCCTAGGGAGGCATTACATAAAAATGGAATGATTAAGTTGCTTATTTGTTTATTTATTTATTTTGAGACAGAGTCTCACTCTATCGACCAGGCTGGAGTGCAGTGGCATGATCTCACCTCACTGCAACCTCCGTCCCCCAGGCTCAAGCCATTCTCTCACCTCAGCCTCCCAGGCATGTACCATCATGCCCAGCTAATTTTTATATTTTTAGTAAAGACGGGGTTTTACCATGTTGTCCAGGCTGGTGTCGAACTCCTGACCTTAAGTGATCTGCCTGCCTCGGCTTCCCAAAGTGCTAGGATTACAGGCGTGAGCCACTGCGCCCAGCCAAATTGCCTTGTTTGAAAGTAATTGATGATAGTCTTAGAATTCGCCCAGCCCCACCCCTCGATGTGCTTTTTTTTTTTTTTTTTTTTTTTTTTGGAGACAGCATCTCGCTCTGTTGTCCAGATTGGAGAGTGCAGTGGCGTGACCTCAGCTCACTGCAACCTCCGCCTCCCAGGCTCAAGCCATCCTTCTGCCTCAGACTCCCAAGTTGCTGGGAT
Organism: Macaca thibetana thibetana; assembly: GCF_024542745.1. Lineage (NCBI taxonomy): Eukaryota > Metazoa > Chordata > Mammalia > Primates > Cercopithecidae > Macaca > Macaca thibetana. The sequence continues at coordinate 113,285,514 of NC_065585.1, forward strand.
GACAGGCACCTGCCACCACGCCCAGCTACTTTTTGTATTTTTAGTAGAGATAGGGTTTTACCATGTTTGCCATGCTGGACTTGAACCCCGACCTCAAATGATCCACTCTCCTTGGCCTCCCAACGTGCTGGGATTACAAGCGTGAACCACTGCACCTGGCCTCGATGTCCTATTTCTTATTTATGTCCCCTTTTCTGTTTTTACTGGGAAAGGAGTAAGACAAACAGCATGGATTACCAAGAGGACGTCATCCTTGACCACCATGCAACAGGTAGACACCACAAGAACCCAGAGAGCAGGAAGTACAGGCAGACTGTGGCTGAGGACCAGGTCAGGAATTCTCTGTCTTGTGGTTCACCAGTGGCTGGTTCCTGTTGGTTACAGGAAGAAGAAGGGACTAAGAGTATCTGAGTATATGATATGCAATTTTATGCACAGGGAACTCTGTTGGGCACATTGTGTAGATATCATTTAATCTTCACAACAACCTCGTGAAACAGGTGTTACAATTCCCTTTCTCTAGATTAAAAGGGCGGGGCAAGGCACCCTGTCTCTACTAAAAATATGAAAATTAGCCACAGGAGGCGGTCAGGTAGGGAAGAGGACAGAGTGAGAAAAAAGAGTGCATCTAGTACCTTCCGGCCAACCATTATTTGAATAACTGAGCAGAAGAGGAAGGCTCTGCAGAGGTATGAGGAAGAGGCCAGGTCCACCGGAAGCCAAGGCATGGCAGCTAACATGATTCACCACTGCTGACAGGGAAAGAAGAGGATGGAAACACGTCTGCTGACATTAGCAACAGGAGCGTCTTGGGTGATGACGCTGATTGGGGTGAAGAATGAACAGGAAATGAGGCCATGGGACAGTGGGTATGGACCATTCTTTGGAGAAGTTTACTTGCAAAGGGGATACGAGTGGAGATGACGTGTTAAGGCTGTGTATGTGTGTTGTTTTGTTCTTACTGAACATGACTTGTGCATATTATGGAATCAGTAGAAAAGATCTGAAAGAGCTGGAGATTGAGACAGGAGAATGAAGGGATGATAGACAGTTCTATGTTCCTACCAAGGACTCTTGGCCAAGATGCAAGGCAAGAATGAGAGCCTCACCTTTGATGGGAGAAACAGCAACCCCTGCTATAACAAGAGGCAAGGAGAGGAAAAAGTGAGCCTTTCAGTTGGTGTTGGGAGGAAGAGGCAACTATTGGCTTAAACACTTCAATTTTTCTGAATCTTAGCAGCTAGGTCAGCCTGAGAGTGAGAGGATCTGAGCAGAAGAGAGTGGGCTGAAAACCATGCTTGCATGAGTAAGAAAGTGAGTCAGGCCGGGCGCGGTGGCTCATACATGTAATCCCAGCACTTTGGGAGGCTGAGACGGGTGGATCACGAGGTCAGGAGATCGAGACCATCCTGGCTAACACGGTGAAACCCCGTCTCTACTAAAAAAAAAATACAAAAAACTAGCCGGGCGAGGTGGCGGGCGCCTGTAGTCCCAGCTACTCGGGAGGCTGAGGCAGGAGAATGGCGTAAACGCGGGAGGCGGAGCTTGCAGTGAGCTGAGATCCAGCCACTGCACTCCAGCCTGGGTGACAGAGCGAGACTCCGTCTCAAAAAAAAAAAAAAAAAAAAAAAAAAAAAAAAAAAAGTGAGTCAGGCTAGGCACGGTGGCTCATACATGTAATCCCAGCACTTTGGGAGGCCAAGGCAGGAGGATCACCTGAGTTTGGGAGTTTGAGACCAGCCTGACCAACATGGAGAAACCTCGTCTCTACTAAAAATACAAAATTAGCCAGGTGTGGTGGCACATGCTTGTAATCCCAGCTACTCGGGAGGCTGAGGCAGGAGAATCGTTTGAACCCGGGAGGGTTGTGGTGAGCTGAGATTGCGCCATTGCACTCCAGCCTAGGCAACAAGAGCAAAACTCCGTCTCAAAAAAAAAAAAAAAAAAAAAAAGAAAGAAAAGAAAGAGAGTGGACTGGCAAAGCCTAATAGTGTTACCCTGAAGGTCTAGTGGACTATTTGTGGAAAGGAACCAACCTGACTAGGGTCAAAGTGAAATTTGCCTCGTATCCATGGATATAATCTGAAGAAAGGGCACTAGACGTGCACAGATGAACAAGAATCAGTCCTTGCTCTTCAGGGCTGGTAGTCCACTGGAAAATTTCAAGGACACAGGTTGTAGGATAAGGATTAGGTTTGGCTGGGAGTAAAGGAGGTCCCTCCCAAATAAAATAGTTTCTTTCTCTCTCAGAAATAATGTATGTAGTATTCCAGAGCTAGTATGGCACACCACTGTGTTGTGAACCAAGACTTCTGTCTTGTTGCTCTAACATGTATGGCTTCCACTCCCAGGATATCTCATGGTCCTAGGCAGCTGCCATAGCTCCAGCCATTACACTGCTATTCCAACCAAGAGAAATGTGGAAGAGAGAAAGAATTGGCAATGGGTGCATGCCAGCTATCTTTTATAGGGTTTCCTGGAAGCTGTCATCTCACTGGCCAGAACTTTATTATTTTTTTCTGAAATGGAGTCTCATTCTGTCACCCAGGCTGGAGTGCAGTGGCACAATCATGGCTGACTAAAGCCTCGACTTCCTAGGCTCAAGGATCCTCCCACTCCAGCCTCCTGAGCAGCTGGGACTACAGGCTGTGCCACCACACCCAGCTATTTCGTAATTTTTGCAGAGGCAAGGTTTTGCTCTGTTGCCCTGGCTGATCTCAGATTCCTGGGCTCAAGTGATCCTCCAGCCTTGGCCTCCCAAAGTGCTGGGACTACAGGTGTGAGTCACTGCGTCCAGCCCAGAACCGAATCATATTACCATACCTCGCAGTAAGGGAGCCTGGCAAATGTCAGCTTTATTCCATTTAGCAATGTGCCAAACATAACACTTGGGGGAGGGGGACTTAACTACCAAGGAAGTGGGAAGGAGCAGAAATTAGAGATCACTAACTGTCTCTTCCATATAGATAAATTAACAGATGAATGAGGCGAGGCACGGTGGCTCATGCCTGTAATGCCAACACTTTGGGAGGCCTAGGCAGGAGGATCCCTTGAGCCCAGGAATTAGAGACCAGGCTGGACAACATAGGGAGGCCTCGTCTCTACTAAAAACAATTTTTTTAATTAGCTGGGCATGGTGGCACATACCTATAGTCCCAGCTACTTGGGAGGCTGAGGTGGGAGGATTGTTTGAACCTCAGAGGTTGAGACTGCAGTCAGTTGTGATTGTGCCACTGCATTCTAGCCTGGATGACAGAGCAAGACCCCATCTCAACAACAACAACAACAACAACAACAACGAAACCCAACCAACTAACCAACAAACAGATGAGCACAGAGCAGTGATACAGGCTGAGAACCACGTACAGAAAAGGGAGTCATCAGCTCAGCTTGAAGCGGTCAAGAAAAGCTACATGGAGCTCAAATGGGGGTTCTTTGGGTGCCATTTACAGAAACCATCAGGCAGACAGTGAATTTGTTCCTTCATTATCTATTCTCTCTTTCTTCCATAGAATAGGATTTCAGCTGTCCAACTAAGACCTATATTCCCAGACCGTCTTGCAGCTAGGTGGGGTTATTATTAAGTTTTGGCCAATGAGTTGTGAGCAGAAGTGGTGTATACCATTTCTGAGTCTTGCCCTTCTAAATCCCAAGCATATTCCTCCCTGGTATGTAGGTGTGGTGCTGGGAGCTAGCTTTGATCTTGCAGAGAAAAGCAATACTTTAAGACATGGACTGCTGGGAAACAGAGAGAAAAAGCCTGGTTCCCTGGATGTCCTAGTACCTCGGAGCCCCCAGCCTCCCTGGACTGCCTGCCTACAGATATAATAGGTAAACTATCCTGTTGGAGCTATATTTGGGAGTCTTTTGGGCAGCAGCAGCCGTTTAGCCTATGCTGTAAATAATTTATTACTCAAGCTATTTGAAGGAAAAAAGAAAAGAGGACAATAAAGGGGTACTACGCAACCCAAGCAGTGGAAAATGCTGCCCAGCCTTAGGGAGGAAAAGGAACTAGGAATTGGAGTCTGGGTGGAAACCCACATACACCTTTTCTGACTCTCATCCCTGCTTTGCTCTGCACACCTGCTTCGGTTGTCTGTCCCCTGCAGAACAGCTTTGTCTGATTCTGCACTTATACAGCTCTTAGGGCTGCCCCACCGTTTCCAGTGTATTTGTTATTGTTTTAGACACAGGTCAGCAGTAAGCAGTGGTTTCAATCCCACTTTCAGATTCCTGAGAGGAAGGATCAGATTTGCCTGTCCCGGGTCAGGTGTTCATCCGTGGAGCTGTCAGCTAACTATGAGCAAGACAGTGAGGGTCAAATACTATCAACTGGGGGCTGGGCGTGGTGGCTCGTGCCTGTAATCCCAGAACTTTGGGAGGCTAAGGTGGGCGGATCACCTGAGGTCAGGAATTCGAGACCAGCCTGGCCAACATGGTGAAACCCCCGTCTCTACTAAAAATACAAACATTAGCCAGGCGTGGTGGTGGGCAGCTGTAATCCCAGCTACCCAAGAGGCTGAGGTAGGATAATCGCTTGAACCCAGGAGACGGAGGTTGCAGTGAGCCGAGATGGTGTCACTGGACTCTAGCCTGGGCAACAGAGTGAGACTCCATCTCAAACAACAAAAACAACAAAAACACCTATCAGCTGGCTACCTGGACCCCAACCCATGGAGTGACAGAATTTTTGGACATGGTCATAGCTCTTGGACTGGGAAGGACCTCCTGATATGGTTTGGCTCTGTGTCCCCACCTAAATCTTCTCTCGAATTGTAATCCCCACGTATCGATGCAGGGACCTGGTGGTAGGTGACTGGATCATGGGGGCAGTTTCTCCTGTGCTATTCTCACGATAGTGAGTTCTCAAAAGATTTGATGGTTTATAAGTGGTAGTTTCCCCTGTGCTCTCTCTCCTGCTGCCTTGTGAAGAAGGTACTTGCTTCTCCTTCTCCTTCCACCTTGACTCTAAGTTTCCTGAGGTTTTCCCAGCCAGGTGGAACTGTGAGTCAATTAAAGCTCTTTTGCTTATAAATTACCAAGTCTCAGGTGGTATGTTTATAGCAGTGTGAGAACAGACTAATGCAACACCCAAAGCATCTACTCTGCAGGGAAAAATCCAACTTCCTTAGTTTGATGTGTAAGGCCTGGTGCAACCCGATTCCACCCCATTTTCTCTCTCACTTGCCTTCCCTACACACTTATCCACTCCCCACAATGAACATACCTTGTCTCCCACAAGACTACAGGTCTCTGCACATGCTGTTCACACTCTGGAATTTTCCTCCTTCTTTTCCGCTTGGTTAGCTTCTATGCATGCTTCAAGAGCCTGCTCAAATGTTGCATTCTCTTGAGTAGACAACTTGATTCTAGGTTTCATTTTACTGGAATTTTATCAGCTCAATTGCCATTGTGATAACACTTGTCATCCCTGAGGAGGAAGTAATAGATGTCTCATTAACATGAAATGTGCACAGTAAACTGCTACAGGAAGTTCTACTCACCAGAAATTTCTATGAACTGGCATTTCTAAACTATGCAATTGCAATTGATGGCAACACTAGAAGATACAAAGTTGTTTCACAAATCAATTAAATATAAAGTGAGGTGTGAAAGTGAGAGATGCTTTCTGACCAGACTGCTAGTTGCCCCGTTTTTATTTTATTTTATGTTTTATTTGAGAGGGTCTTGCTCTGTCACCCAGGCTTGGGTGTAGTAGCGCCATCATAGCTCACTGCAGCTTTAAACTCTTGGGCTCAAACAATCCTCTTGCCTCAGCCTCCTGAGTAGCTGGGACTACAGGCGTATACCACATGTCCAGCTAATTTGTCTATTTCTTTATTTTTGTAGAGACGGAGTCTTGCGATGTCGCCCAGGCTGCCTGACATTTCTAACTAGACTCATCACTGCCTAGCAAAAGGCTACATTTCCCAGCCTTCCTTGCAGCTATTTGTGGCCATAGGAGTAGGTCCATGCCCTAGAATGTGAATAGAAGTGCTAGGTGTGACTTCTGTGTTTCTTGCTTAAAAGCAAAATTGCATGCCCTCCACTTTTTCTCTTCCACTTCTCCAGGGTGAAGCATGGATGAGGTTATGACTCAGCTTTGACCATGCGGCCAAAGACAACATCCTAGGAACTGTGAGGCAAGGGGATGGGAGGAAGCCATGGCCCTGACTGACCCGATGGAGCTGAGTATTCCGACCAGTCTGGACCACCCACCCCTGGTCTTTTGCTGGAGAAATAAATTAATTGTATCTTCTTTAAACCTCTGAGTAGCTTATCCAGTATCTTATGTACCTCTCATATGTATAATTATATCTTATAATTAAGATTAGCAGCTTAGCAGCTTAGCCAATGCTATGGATACGGATAATTTTATATATATAAATATTAAATAATTTTATATCTATATATGTATAAATAAATTTATATCTATATTATGTATAAATTTATAAATCATTTATACACAAATTTATACATAATATAAACATATTTTATATCTATATTATGTATACATTTATTTATACATAATGTAGATATAAAATTATATCTCATATATAATTATATATAATATAAACATATACCTTATATATATAATTATCCATATCCATAGCATTGGCTATGAAATATATGTGTTTCATATATATTTAATATATAGCTGCTAATTAAGATTAGTAATCTGGCCTCGATGGCTCACAACTGTAATCCCAGCACTTTGGGAGGTTGAGGAGGGTGGATGGCTTGAGCCCAGGAGTTCAAGACTAGCCTGGACAACATGGTGAGACGCCAGCTCTATGAAAAATACAAAAATTAGCTGGGTGTGGTGGCCCGCACCTGTAATTCCAGCTACTCAGGAGGCTGAGGTGGAAGGATCATTTGAGCCCGGGAGGTTGAGGCTTCAGTGAGCTGTGATCGCACCACTGCACTCCAGTGTGGGTGACAGAGTGAGACTCAGTCTCCAAAAAAAAAAATTTAGCAGCTTAGCCATAGCAGCTTAGTCAATGCTATAAATATGAATTATATATATCATTTATATATAATTATATGCAATTAATATAAAAATATCATATATAATTATATATATGAAATATAAGTATATAATTATCCATACCCATAGCATTGGCTAAGCTGCTATGACAAATATACATACATATATACACATGTATAATGTGTATATCTATACATATATACTACATAAAGTCTAATAGCATATATGTGTATACGTATGCACACATATTTGTTGTAGCAGCTTAGTCAATTTTTTTTTTTTTTTAGTTGGACTCTCGCTCTATTGCCCAGGCTGGAGTGCAATGGCATGATCTTCAGCTCACTGCAACCTCTGCCTCCTGGGTTCAAGCAATTATCCTGCCTCAGCCTCCCAAGTAGCTGGTATTACAGGTGTCCGCCACCACACCCAGCTAATTTTTGTATTTTTAGTAGGGGTGGGGTTTCACCATATTGGCCAGTCTGGTCTCTTGGCCAGGCTGGTCTCGAACTCCTGACCTCATGATCTGCCTGCCTCAGCCTCCCACAGTGCTGGGATTACAGGCGTGAACCACCGCGCCCGGCTGCCAACGTTTTAACATAGCAGCTTAGCCCTTTCCTAGGCAGAGCAAGCCATGCAATTCTCTGGAACAGAGGTGAAATCTCTGTCATCTTTTCATTTCCAGCCCCGGGATAGCCCCTTACAAATAACGAATGTTCAATAAACCTCTGCTGATTGAATGTGTGCCTGAACTGGCAAGAACTAAGGCAGTAAAACATGAGTTGGGCCAAATATGAAGGGCCTGGGATGTACCAGTTAGGAATTTGGACTTTGCTCTTGCCCACACACATTTTGGTGCCATCAAAGGTGTAGGGAAAAAGAATGTCACCTTTTTGGGCTTCTCTGAATAGTGTTGGCTGGGGTGACACCTGCTGGCAAATTGAAATACTGCAGCCTCAATCCGTCTCCGCCAGAGATCGAGGAAGCCGTTGTTAAATATTGTTAAATTACAAATAGGAGGTGCTGAGGAAAATATGGTGAATAGCAATAGTTTGGAAATACTCTGGGCTAGTCATGGTAATGGGTGCCATAGTGGGGATGCAGAAACCTTTTGACGTAGTTCTGTGATGGTGAGTTTCAGGGTTTGGTTTTGTTTAGAGATGGTCTCTGTCCTTTGATCTTGATAAGCTGTAAAATGCCTCTCCCACCTTTTCCTCTTCCTGGAATTGATTCTTCGTTATCTATTTGCATAGCTTTTGATTTTTCTCATTTCTGCCCAAGGGGTTAATAACCATGACAATGTTATTTGAGTCAACTTGTGAATTTGATTAAAAACAACGCAAAAAAAGGAACTACCACCCAAAAACCAACCAACAACGCCCCCCTCCGCCCCCGCAACACTTATGAAAACAGAGCAGTTGGGCTGGGTGCAGTGGCTTATGCCTGTAATCCCAGCACTTTGGGAGGCTGGGGTGAGAGGATCACTTGAGCCCAGGAGTTTGAGACCAGCCTGGGCAACATAATGAGACCCCATCTCTATTTTAAAAAGAAAAGAAAGAAAGAAAAAGAAAGCTGAGCAGTCTTCCCAGGTGAGACAGTGCATCAGTGCTCCTTGGCTGGGCCCACTGGGGGAGATTTTTCTCTCTTCTCATTTTTGAGAGACAACAAGATGTGCTATTCCTAAACACCAGTGTGATCACCCCTAAGGCCTGTGCAGCTGCTGCAATGATCATTTGCCCTTTTGCTTTGGCCTCCCGAAAACTTGGAGAGAATCCTAGTCGTCTTCCAGCAACTGTAGAAAACTGTGCTTTTCCCAGCCTGGGCAACATGTCAAAACCCCGTCTCTACTAAAATACAAAAAATTAGCAGTGTGTGGTGGTGCATGTCTGTAATCCCAGCTACTCCGGATGCTGAGGCAGGAGAATCGCTTGAACCCGGGAAAGAGAGGTTGCAGTGAGCCAAGATCATGCCACTGCACTCCAGCCTGGAGACAGAGCGAGACTGCCTCAAAAAAAAAAAAAAAAAAAGACCTGTGTTTTGCTCAGTGCTAAAGACATAACCTGGCTTTAAATTTTTTCTTCTCTCATTTTGCCCAATCCATTTAGTATTTTTGTAAGCCATCTGAAATCCCGAATACATTAGGACCAAACACTAGAACAAGCGGCCCAAGTAGTGCCTTGGTGGTGGGGCTGGGGAGTCGTAGAAGTGAGGGGAAGAAGCCAGGCACGGTGGCTCACACCTGTAGTCCTAGCACTTTGGGAGGCCCAGGCAGGTGGATCACCTGAGATCCAGAGTTCAAGACCAGCCTGACCAACATGGTAAAACCTCGTCTCTACTAAAAATACAAAAATTAGCCGTGCGTGGTGGTGGGCGTCTGTAATCCCAGCTACTCCGGAGGCTAAGGCAGTAGAATCCCTTGAACTCAGTGAGAGACAGGACTAGCTGGATTTCCTAGGCTGACTAAGAATCCCTAAGCCTAGGGGGGAAGGTGATGCTTCCACCTTTAAACACTGGGCTTGCAACTTAGCTCACACCCGACCAATCAGGTAGTAAAGAGAGCTCACTAAAATGCTAATTAGTAAAAACAGGAGGTAAAGAAATAGCCAATCATCTACTGCCTGAGAGCACAGTGGGAGGGACAATGATGGGAATATAAACCCAGGCATTGGAACCAGCAAGGGCTACCCTCTTTGGGTCCCCTCCCCTTGTATGGGAGCTCTGTTTTCACTCTATTACATCTTGCAACTGCACTCTCTTCTGGTCCGTGTTTGTTAGGGCTCAAGCTGAGCTTTTGCTCTCCGTCCACCACTGCCGTTTGCCACCATCACAGACCCCCCGCTGACTTCCATCCCTCCGGATCCGGCAGGATGTCCCTGGTGCTCCTGATCCAGCGAGGTGCCCATTGCCGCTCCCGATCAGGCTAAAGGCTTGCCATTGTTTCTGCATGGCTAAGTTCCTGGGTTCGTCCTAATCAAGCTGAACACTAGTCACTGGGTTCCACGGTTCTCTTCTGTGACCCCAGGGCTTCTAATAGAGCCATAACACTTACCGCATGGCTCAAGATTCCATTCCTTGGAATCCATGAGGCCAAGAACCCCAAGTCAGAGAACATGAGGCTTGCCACCATCTTGGAAGTGGGTTGCCGCCATTTTGGAAGTGGCCCACCACCATCTTGGAAGTGGGCTGCCGCCATTTTGGAAGTGTCCGGCCACCGTCTTGGGAGCTCTGGGAGCAAGGACTCCCGGTAACACCAGGAGGCGGAGGTTGCAGTGAGCCAAGATCGTGCCATGCACTCCAGCCTGGGCAACAAGAGTGAAACTCCATCTCAAAAAAAAAAAAAAAAGAAAGAAGTGAGGGGAAGACAGATCTGAATGAGGGACGGAGGTTAGGAAAGGGCCCATACGTGGGGAAGCGGGGCTTGATTAAGCATTGAAGGGTGACACTGATGGCAAATAATGCAAGGTGGGCTCACTCCCATCAACTCTGGCACCCTTTTCTGATAACACTTCTCCTGGCCTCTTTAAATGACAAGGCCTGTCCCTTGAGTTCATTTTTAAAATACCTGGTGATAGCCTGGGCAACATAGCGAGACCCTGTCTCTACAAACAATGAAGAAATTAGCCAGGCATGGTGGCTCACACCTGTAATCCCAGCTACTCGGGAGGCTGAGGTGAGAGGATCACCTGAGCCCAGGAGTTTGAGGCTGGAGTGAGCTATGATTGCACCACTGCACTCCAGCTTGGCGGACAGAGCAAGACCCTGTCTCAAAAACAAAATCTCCCAGCTATAGATCCATGGCTTAGTCCTATGGGGAATGTGGCAGCCAACCTCTAAGATGGCACCCTGTGGAGAGTGGTAGCCTGCCTCTGGGTTGGCACCCTCCAAGGAGACACTCTCACCTCCTGGTTTTGTCTGTCTGTGTGTAGCTCCCTCCCTCACTGAGAAGGGCCAACCTGTGTAACTTCCCTGGTAACTGGCCACCTCTCCACCTCTGAGTTGATGAAACAGGACACCAGCATTTCCACTGTGGCTGTCATGCCATCCAGAAGCCCAGTTGAACCAATGTCTAAAATAAATACACTCAGCCCTGCTGAAAGTAAGAGGGGTACCCTTCGGTCGTGGTTTGTACAGAGATTTTTTGGGGCACACGATTCCTACAGTGAATGAAGTTACAAAGAGCAGGCAGCTGCCGCTAGAAGGGGCCAAAGGCTTCTGCCCACATGTTGAGATGTTTTCATAACCACGCATGTCTGTGCATTGAAGAGGGACCTGGAGCTTTCTGGGTCCTTGGTTCCAGCTGCTGGACAAGGCCAGGCTTTCAGACCCAGGCAGCAACAGAGGCTGGAATGAAGTCTTCAGGCTCAATGTCCAGCTCCTGGCTGGGCGTGGTGGCTCACACCTGTAATCCCAGCACTTTGGGAGGCCAAGGCAGGCAGATCACCTGAGGCCAGGAGTTCGAGGCCAGCCTGGCCAACATGGTGAGACCCTGTCTCTACTAAAAAAAAAAAAAAAATGCAAAAATTAGCCAGGCATAGTAGCTGATTTAGTAATCCCAGATACTCGGGAGGCTGAGGCAGGAGAATCGCTTGCACCTGGGAGGCGGAGGTTGCAGTGAGCTGAGATCGTGCCACTGCACTCCAGCCTGGGCGACAGAGCAAGATTTCCTTAAAAAAAAAAAAAAAGGCCGGGCGCGGTGGCTCAAGCCTGTAATCCCAGCACTTTGGGAGGCCGAGACGGGCGAATCACGAGTTCAGGAGATCGAGACCATCCTGGCTAACACGGTGAAACCCCGTCTCTACTAAAATACAAAAAAAAATTAGCCAGGCGAGGTGGCGGGCACCTGTACTCCCAGCTACTTGGGAGGCTGAGGCAGGAGAATGGCGTGAACCCGGGAGGCGGGGCTTGCAGTGAGCTGAGATCCGGCCACTGCACTCCAGCCTGGGCAACAGAGCCAGACTCCGTCTCAAAAAAAAAAAAAAAAAAAAAAAGGTCCAGCTCCTTTGCACAGTCACTGTCTGTTTTCTAGGCAGGCAGGTAGTCTACGGTTGCTGGGGTCCGATGCTGCTCCCTGGGCTCTAGAACCCTAAGATGGGCCAGGCCTTCAGTCCACCACTGGCTCTGTTAACTCCAAACCTGAACCCGTCCTTCCTCTCCCTCCCAACCGCAGCGAGAAGGTCATTACTGCATGTCCTCAACACCCCAATGCAGGGAAGTGTGGCAGAACCGAGTATAAATATTTAGAGTGGCAAATAGGAGGTCCTTGCTCTCTGGAGCCAAGCGTGTGTTTCTGTCCTACCACCAAGTGATCAGGGAGGTTGGATGGGACAGTAGGAGCTTGGGGCTAGCCAGGAGGTCTACCAAGGGCAAGGTGCAGTGAGACTACAGAGCTCAGAGGGCTGCGGCTCTGCCTCTGAACATAGTATTTACCTGGTTGGGTTTCAGTAGCTCCTGTTTCATCCTAATGGAGACTCAGAGGCTTGGGCTGATGATGGGAGAGAATTGATCTGAGTGTGAGGCTGCTGGTGTAGTGCGTGAGTGTGTGTGTGTGTGTGTATGTGAGTGCATGTGTGGGTGTGTGCGTGTATCTGTGTCTGTGTGGCAGAAGGTGGTGTTTAAGCCCAGAAAAACTTCCCAGTACTTTATTGTTGAGGGAGAAGACTGAGAGAGGTTTATTTAAGCAGTTAGACCTAGCCCCACACACACAAAAAAAATGAGGCGGGAGGACTATTTTCCAGTGTCTGTGGTACCCCAGGACTGGACAAGATCTTTCCTGTTCATTACCAAAGTTCATTCAAATGATCCCAGGGGCGGGTGCATGAGAGGGCACAGGGCGCACCACAGAGGGGTCAGGCACTGATAAAAAAGGAAGGAAAGTTCCTAGAAATAGAGCTGAAATCAACTGCTCAGGAGGCGTGAGCAGGTTCAGGAGAGCTGGGTGGCTACCCAAGCTAGAGCACTGTGCACACTGGATGCCCAGGGAGAGGAAGGAGGTGGGGAGCAGCGGGGGAATAAGGGAAAGACAAAAGAGGAAGGTCAAGGTCAGAGCAGCCGACCCTGTATTCCCAGACTCCACGACACTACCTACCACGGGTGCCTGCCCTTCTCTAAAGAACATCAGGAGAGTAATCCCAGCACTTTGGGAGGCCGAGGCAGGCAGATCACTTGAGGTCAGGAGTTCAAGACCAGCCTGGCCAACATGCTGAAACCCCATCTCTACTAAAAATACAAAAGTTAGCCAGGCATAGTGGTGGGTGCCTGTAATCCCAGCTACTCGAGAGGCTGAGGTATGTGAATTGCTTAAACCCAGGAGACAGAGGCTGCAGTGAGCCAGTCGCACCACTGCACTCCAGCCTGGGCGACGAAGCGAGACTCCATCTCAAAAGAAAACACAAGAATTAGGAGAGAAATTGAACACAGATTCTATGTTGGACAATAATGTTGTACCAATATCAAACATCTTAGGCATAATACTGGTATTGTGGTCGTGTGGGAGAATGTCTTTGTTGTTTGGAGCACGGACTGAAATGTTTAGGGATGAAGTGTCTTGGTATGTGCAACTTTCAAGTAGGTCAGGAAAAAGAAAAGAAGAGAGACAAAAAGAATGAAAGCCAGTATGGCAGAATGTTAACGATGTAGAGGTCTAGGTCAAGGGTCCAGGGGGCTTCATGGTACTATATTTAAGTTCTTCTCTAGGCTCAAAATTTCAAAAAAAAAAAAAAAAGTTAGGGGAAACAAATTACTGGTGCATGACAGCATGGATTAATCAACATGCTAATTAAAAAAGAAATCAGACAGCCAGGCGCAGTGGCTCATGCCTGTAACACCTGTAATCCCAACACTTTGGGAGGCTGAGGTGGGTGGATCACGAGGTCAGGAGTTTGAGACCAGCCTGGCCAACATGGTGAAACCCTGTCTCTACTAAACATATAAAAATTAGCCGGGCATGGTGGCAGGTGCCTATAATCCCAGCTATTTGGGAGGCTGAGGCAGTAGAATGGCTTGAACCCGAGAGGTGGAGGTTGCAGTGAGCGGAGATCATGCCACTGCACTCTAGCCTGGGCGACAGAGTGAGATTCCATCTCAAAAAAAAAAAAGAAAAGAAATCAGACAAAAGATCAATTAATTTGAAATTCTAGAGCATGTAAAACTCTACAGTGGAAGATACTAGAACAGTTGTTGCCTCAGTGTGTGAGTGTGTGGGGCAAGGGCTGGGGAGTTGACTGGGAAGGAGCATGAGGACACTTTCCATATTTCTAAAGGGATTTAAGTCCTGGTGTGTAAAGCATTATTCAAAACTGGGCAGATGTATACCTAAGATATGAGCATTTCATGGTATGTAAAATTTATATCAAAAGGGAAAAATGATTTAAAAAGAGTTGGGGGCATCCGGGCGCAGTGGCTCATGCCTGTAATCCCATCACTTTGGGAGACCAAGGCGGGCAGATCACCTGAGGTCAGGAGTTCCAGACCAGCCTGGCCAACATGGTGAAAACGGGAGGCTGAGGCAGGAGAATCACTTGAACCCAGGAGGCGGAGGTTGCAGTGAGCTGAGATTGCACCATTGTACTCCAGCCTGGGCAACAAGAGTGAAACTCTACCTCAAAAAAAAAAAAACTTTAGCCAGGCATGGTGGCGGGTGCATCTAGTCCCAGCTACTCAGGAGGCTGAGGCAGAAGAATCGCTTGAACCCGAGAGGTGGAGGTTGCAGTGAGCCAAGATTGCGCCACTGCACTCCAGACTGGGTGACAGCAGGACTCTAACAAACAAACAAAAGAATTAGGGGGAAATGTTGAATTCCCCCTAATTCAACATTTGTCTGGGCATATTTTGAATGCTTCACTTTGAGGATTCAGAAAGAATACATTGTTGCTCAGGGTTTGGAAGTTCCCAGCCCCAGAGGTGGTTTCCCTGCATTCAGTCCCAGCCATGGATCCAATGATGAAGGTACACCCATGGCTTAGTTCTATGGAGAATGCGGCAGCCGGCCTCCAAGATGGCACCCTCCAAGGAGACCCTCTCACCTTTTGGTTTTGTCTGTGTTGTGTGTGTGTGTGTGTGTAGCCCCCTCTCCCACTGAATAGAGTCAACCTGCGTAACTAATAAGATACTATGTAAGTGATACTCTGTGTGTGTGTGTGTGACTCTGAAACTAGGTCATAAAAGACATTGCAGTGTCCGCCTTGCTCCCTCTCGGATACTTGCTCTGGGAAAAGCCAACCCTATGGAGGCATCCACCTAGCAAGGAACTGAGGCCTCCTGCCAACAGCCAGCACATCTGCCAGCTGGGTGAGCAATCCACCTTGGAAACGGCTCCTCCAGTCCCAGTCAATTTTTCACATGATTGCAATCCTCGCTGACATCTTGACCAAAACCTCCTGAGAGACCTCAAGTTGGAATTATCCTGCTAATTCAATCCCGAATTCCGTACCTGCAGAAACCCTGAGATAATAAATGTGTCTTTCTGTGTTAAGCCAGTAAGTTTTGAGGTTAAGCCACCAGAGATAACCATTACAGAAAGGGACATTGGGACCTCCAGAGGACGCCGAAGGAGGCTATGGGCAGGTGTGGTCCGCCTTCTTGTGGTGAACCCCAGAGGCTTTCTCCTCTGCCCACAGACCTCCCCTTCCCTCCTGGTTCTCATTCACAGCAGCCCAAGAAAAGACTGAGAAGTATTTTCCTTTGCTGTTCTGGCCCATTGTCATACTGAGTCACCAACCTCTTTCAAGACTCTGCTGTCTCACACCACCCCCATCCCACCCTCGCGAGGGGAATTCAACCCTCTCTACACATTTGCCTCAGGACCTCATGGTACCCCACAGCACCTTAAAGACAATTACTTCTTGGACCTGAGAAGTTCCCAGGTGTCACACATTAAAAGTTATTGCCAACATCCCACTTACATTTTCCTCCCCACCTGGAGCCTCTCATCTACAGGGAATCTCTCCATCCACAATCAGTTTTTGTGGCAGACAGCATCTTCCTATAAAATAAAGTACAATTTTTTTTTTTTTTTTTTTAGAAACAGGGTTTCACTCTGTCACCCAGGCTAGAGTGCAGTGGCACAACCACAGCTCACTGTGGACTTGAACTCCTGGGCTGAAGCAATTCTCCTGCCTCAGCCTCCTGAGTAGCAAGGACTACAGGTCCCTGCCACCACACCCAGCTACTTTTTAATTTTTTTTTGTAGAGACAGGGTCTCACCCAGGTTGCTCTCGAACCCCTAGCCTCAAGCGATTCTCCTGTCTTAGCCTCCCAAAATGTTGGCATTACAGGCATGAACGACTGCACCCAGCCTAAACATGTTTTTATTATGAAGGTAATTCATGCTCATTTTAGCATTTCCATTAATTGGAAAATATAGCGATCACTGTTAAGGCTGTGTGCGTGTGTGTGCGCACACGTGTATTCCCAAAGCAAATCCACTATAAATAATTTAGGACTAAATGAAGCTCTGAAGTAATCTGCTTTGTCACAGCCAAAGCTTTAAAGCCAACATATTTTCAACCTGGAGGCTTTTTGTATTAAAGGTATATTCTGGCAAATGACTTAAATCTCTTAGAAAGAATATGGATACAGTTAAAAGTGGGGGGAAGTGGATCTTTGTGGTCCTTTCTCTGTCTGACCAGAAAGGAATGGCCAGCAGGTCGGGAGATCAAGAAGGACGTGACCCCCTACAACTGCACACCGCTTGGCCCTTTGCTCACGGCTTCGCACGTGGTCTCTGTGAATCCCCTCAGATGTCTGCTGACCCTGGCAGCCAGATCCACGGCCCTTCTATTCCACACAAGTGCCAGAGCTGTGCTCAGACCCAGGTCCCTCTGAGGCCACAGCCCATTGTATTTAGTTTGCAAGGGTTGCCGTAATGAAATATCACAAAGGGGCCGGGTGTGGTGACTCACCACTATAATCCTAGTAGTTTGGAAGGCAGAGGCGAGAGGATCACTTGAGGCCAGGAGTTTGAGACCAGCCTGGACGATATAGCGAGATCCCATCTCTACAAAAAATTTTACAAAGAGTTGGGCATGGTAGCGCTTACTGTAGTTCCAGCTACTTGGAAGGCTGAGAGATGGGAGGATCCCTTGAGTCCAGGAGGGTGCAGTGAGCTATAATTACACCATTGCATTCCAGCCTGGGTGACAGAGACGCTGTTTTTTTTTTTTTTTTTTTTCTTTTTGAGACAGAGTTTCGCTCTTGTTGTCCAGGCTGGAGTGCAATGGCACAATCTCGGCTCACCGCAACCTCCTCCTCCCAGGTTCAAGCGATTTTCCCGCCTCAGCCTCCAGAGTAGCTGGGATTACAGGCATGCACCACCATGCCCGGCTAATTATGTATTTTTAGTAGAGACGGGGGTTTCTCCTTGTTGGTCAGGCTGGTCTCGAACTCCCAACCTCAGGTGATCCGCCCTCCTCAGCCTCCCAAAGTGCTGGGATTACAGGAGTGAGCCAATGCACCCAGCTGAGACCCTGTTTCAAATAAAAATAAGATCACAAAGAAAGTGGCTTAAAACAATAGAAATTTATTCTCTTGCAATTCTGGAGTCTAGAAGTTGAAAGTCAAGGTGTCAGCAGGGTTGGTTCCTTCTTAGGGGCCTGTATTTTTCTGTTCTCACACTGCTAATAAAGACATGCCTGAGATTGAATCATCTATAAAGGAAAGAGGTTTAATGGACTCACAGTTCTGCATGGCTGGGGAGACCTCACAATCATGGAGGAAGGTGAATGAGGAGCAAAGTCACATCTTACATGGTGGTAGACAAGAGAGCGTGTGCAGGGGAACCCCCCCTTTATAAAACCATCAAATTTCATGAGACTTATTTACTACCAAGAGAAGAGTATGGGGGAAACTGCCCCCATTATTCAATTATCTCCACCTGGCCCTGCCCTTGACACATGGGGATTATTATAATTCAAGGTGAGATTTGGGTGGGGACACAGCCAAATCATATCAGAGCTCTAAGGGAGAATCTGTTCCATGCCTCTCTTCCGGCTTCTGGCAGTGGCCACCATCCTTGGCTCTCCTTGGCTTGTAGACAAATGCATCACTCCAATCTCTGTCTCCATCGTCTCCACCTCCATTTGTGTGCATGTCTCTGTCTTCACATGGCCTTCTTATAAGGACACCAGTCACTGAATGTAGGGCCCACCCTAATCTAGTGTGGCTTCATTTTACCGAGTTACATATGCAAAGGCCCTAATTTGAAATAAGGTTGCATTCTGAGGTTCTGGATGAATACGGCTTTGAGGTGGGGTTGTTGGGGGCACTATTCTATCTAGTACATCAACGTTCAAACATTATACTTTTTAGCCATCAGCAATGACAGCACCTGGGAATCCCTAATGGATAAGTCCCTTTATTGTGAGCAATAAAGACAAGGGAAGAAGTAAAACAAAA
The DNA here is from genome assembly GCF_024542745.1 of Macaca thibetana thibetana. Lineage (NCBI taxonomy): Eukaryota > Metazoa > Chordata > Mammalia > Primates > Cercopithecidae > Macaca > Macaca thibetana. The sequence continues at coordinate 113,303,890 of NC_065585.1, forward strand.
AAAGAAAGTCTTTAAACTTGAACTCTGCTGAAATACACTTGACTAAAGTTTTGTGGAGGCCCCCGGAGAGCACGGATGAAGATTTTGCTGACTTCCCTATTGCCTTGGAGAAAACAGAGGAGTAGTTCCTTGCAGGGGGAAACCCTTTAAGACATGGATAATGAAAGCAAACCTCATGGAAACATAAGGCCTGGATCACAGCTAATTTAGTGCAATGAATATTATGCAACCTATAAAATTGTCTTTAAGAAGAGTTCTTAAGTACATGGGAAAATGCTTATGCTGTAATATTAAACAACAACAACAAAAAGCCAGCATTCAAAATTGTCTTTGCAACCTGAGCTTAACTATGCGTAAAGGGGAAACATTCCCAGAAAATAAGTCTGGTGCCAACTGAGACATGAGGAGATAGAAGCAGAGCACTGTTGCCTTTTATTTTTTTGCTTTTGTATTGTTTGAATTTTGCCCCCAATAATAATGTAGTACTTTTTGATTTTTGCTTTATTATTATTATTTTTTTTTTTTAAGAGAGAGGGTCTTGTTCTTTCACCCAGGCTGAAGTGCAGTGGTGTGATCATGGTTCGCTGCAACCTCCACCTCCTGGGCTTAAGCCATCCTCCCACTTCAGCCTGGCAAGTAGTGGGGAATACAGGCACCAGCCACCACGCCTGGCTAATGTTGTTGTTTTTTGTAGAGACAGGGTCTCGCTATGTTGCCCAGACTAATCTCAAACTCCTGTCCTCAAGCAGTCCTCCCACCTCAGCCCCCCAGAGTGCTGGGGTTACAGGTATGAGTCACCACACCTAGCCATAGTACTTTTTAAAAATAAGCTTTGTACTTAAGAATAGTTTTAGATTTACAGAAAAGTTACAAAGATAATAGAGTTCCCATATGGTAATCCAGTTTCCTCAATTGTTAACATTTTATATTTGTCACAAGTAATGAACCAACTTTGATACATTATTATTAACTAATGTCCATACTTAAATGGGGTTTCTCAAGTGTTTTTCTAATGTCCTTTCTCTGTTCCAGAATCCCATCCAGGATACCACATTATGTTTAGTGGTCATGTCCCCTTGTGACTGTGGCATTTTCTCAGACTTTCCTTGTTTTTGATGACCTTGACAGTTTTGAGGAATACTGGTCAGGTATTTTGTAGAATTTCCCTCAATTTGGATTTGTCTGCTGTTTTTCTCATAATTAGACTTGGGTTATGAATTTGGAGGAGAAAGACCACAGAAGTTAAGTGCCATTCACATTACATCATATCCAAGGATACATTACTTTTATAATGAAACATACGATGAAATATTAAACAAGGCCAGCATTCACAATTGAATATATAAGTTTTATAATGAAACATACAATGAAATATACAATGAAAAGGATATATTACATTTGTAATGAAATGTACAATGAAATATCATTTCTTTTTGTTAGTTTTTTTTTTTGGTTTTGTTTTGTCTTTTTCTAGAGACAGGGTCTCGCTATGTTGCTCAGGCTGGTCTTGAACTCCTGGGCTCAAGTGATTCTCCCACCTCAGCCTCCCAAAGTGCTGGGATTACAGGCGCGAGCCACTGTGCCCAGCAAAACATATTCTTAAATAGGATTATGCCAAAAATCTGTTTGACTCTGGGTGGTGGATTACAAGGATTTTCTAAATATTTTCCTTTACAGTTTTCTATAAAAAGCATACAATATATTTTATAATTTAAAAAATTAGTTTAAAAAAGCCTACCGTAAATACTCAAGCTGCCTGGCTGTGGAGACGGGAGGGAGGGAGGGAAGCATCCCGGGGCCTCAGCCTGGCCTGCGTGGGAGCAGAAAGTGTCAGAGTGATGGGGAACACACCAGGACTTGGCTGCATGCTGGGAGCAGTCAAGATTACTTATGGCAGGACAGAAAGTAACAGCAACAAAAGGAGAGCGAGGGCCAGGGCTGGGGAGACAGCTCTAATGAGAACATTGAGATGCATTCCAGGCGAAAGGGTAACCCAAAAATGTAAGCAAGCCTAGAGCAGAGATTAGTTATAGCCAAATAAGTCAGGCAGAACTCAGAGGGTGCAGGCGGCTTCGGGGGCCACCTCTGTGTCTCCAAATCCAGCAACCTGAGGCTTTGTATAAATACTGACTTTTTAGGGAAGACACAGAGGAGCCTCTTTCTTTTTCCACTGGAGGGATTAAGAAGAGTTTATTGATTTTCAAACAGGCTGTTTCGAATCAGGGTTTATTTTAGATCTAATAAGGCTCTTCTTTTTTTTTAATTGGGTACAGAGAAGGGAATTTAATGTCAATCTCTGGGTAAAGTATTTTTAATTACTTTGGATGATGTTACATTGAAACTAAGATTGTAGGTCACGCGCAAATCCCAGGGAACTGGTCCTACAAGGATATTCTACTAGAATTAGGGGAGCCTTGCACAAGGTGTCTCCCAGCTCTTGGTCCAGCATGAAAATGACTGCGCAGATGGGCTGGCATCCATAGATGGGGTAAATGATGATAACTTCCAGAGTAAATGAACTTTTTTTTTTTTTTTTGATAGAGTCTTTCTCTGTTGCCTAGGCTGGAGTGCAGTGGCTTCATCTCAGCTCACTGCAATTTCCACCTCCCAGGTTCAAGTGATTCTCCTGCCTCAGCCTCCCGAGTCGCTGGGATTAGAGGCGTGCACTGCCACGCCTGGCTAAGTTTTGTATTTTAGTAGAGGTGGGGTTTTGCCATGTTGGCCAGGTTGGTCTCAAACTCCTGACCTCAGGTGATCCGCCTGCCTCAGCCTCCCAAAGTGCTGGGATTACAGGTGTGAGCCACCATGCCCAGCCTAAACAACTTTTTTCCCCCTTTAATTAATTAATTTATTTTTTTAAAATTTAAACTTTTTAATAATAGAGATGGGGTTCACTATGTTGCACAGGCTGGTCTTGAAATCCTGGGCTTAAGCAATCTTCCTGCGTCAGCCTCCCAAAGTGCTGGGATTACAGGCGTGAGCCACCACGCTTGGCCTTTTAATTATAACTGGCAAACTTCTACACATCCTTCAAGACCCAAATCAAGTGTTCTGTGAAGTCTGCTCTATGAGCCATCATAGCAGCTCTGACTTCTGCCCCCACTATGGAATATCACAGCTACTTTAATTATTGCATTTGTCACGTTGCACTACAATCATTAATTTACGGTTCTGCTCCCCCAGTAGACTATAAATCTTAGAGAGCAGAGGCTGTAGCTTATTCTCATCTTGTATGCCTTTCTTCTTCAGGGTAGCTCAGTTATTAGAAAACAGAAGGCGCTCAAATAAAAAATGCTTTTTTGGCCAGATACGGTGGCTCCTGCTTAATCTCAGCACTTTGGGAGGCTGAAGTGGGAGGATTGCTCGAGCCCAGGAGTTTGAGACCAGCCTGGGCAACATTGCAAGACCCAATTTCTATAAAAAATAAACAAAATTAGCCAGGTGTCCTGGCACGTTCCTGTAGTCCCAGCTACATGGGAGGCTGAAGCAGGAGGATCACTTGAGCCTGGGGAGTCGAAGTTGCAGTGAGCCAAGACAACACCACTGCTCTCTAGTCTGAGTGACAGAGCGAGACCCTATTTAAAAAAAAGGAATTGCTGGGCACGGTGGCTCACACCTGTAATCCCAGCAGTTTGGGAGGTCAAGGCAGATGGATCACAAGGTCAAGAGATCGAGAACACCCTGGCCAACATGGTGAAAACCTGTCTCTACTAAAAATACAAAAATTAGCTGGGTGTGGTGGCATGCGCCTGTAGTCCCAGCTACTTGGGAGGTTGAGGCAGGAGAATTGCTTGAACCCGGGAGGCAGAGGTTGCAGTAAGCTGAGATCGTGCCTCTGCACTCCAGCCTGGTAACAAAGCAAGACTCCATATCAAATAAAAAAATTTAAAAAGCTTTTTCCTGAATAATAGACTTAGCTATCCTTCTGTAGATCTGGTGTGTCTAGATGGACTGTCACATGTGCATCTAGTCAATTTTTGATTTACTAACTTTATGAGGATTCATTGTTGAGCACTTCCTATGAGTGTAAGTTCTGTGCTAGACATAAAACTTCCGTGCAAGGTTATGTAATCATGCTGTGATGTAGCTCTTGATCTTTAAAGAAATACAATGGAGGAAAATATTAAACCATTAGAGAATAGAAGAAGATGTAATTATAAAAAAATTCTAAGTCAAGTGCCCCCATGCATGATGAAGATGGCGCTTGTCGAGGGGCTGAGGCAGGGGAAGCGGCAATGGCTGGAGTCATCAGGAAGGGCTTTCTGGAGAAGTGGGGGTTGGGTTGAGACATGGAAGACAGGGACAAGCAGCCAGGTGGAAGGAATGGGGGAGAGCTTCAGACCTGCAGAGCAGCCTCCAGGATGGGATGGAGCACAGAGGGGAGGGGATGGTGAAGAGAACAGAGTGGGATTCCTGATTGCAGCTCGGAGTCTTTGAGGTCCACACTAAGCTGTAGTGTAGGCCGGGATGACATCACGGACACTCGCAGTGAACCAAGAGGCCAAGTGCTGAGTGAGCACAGCTGACACCAGAAGCTTGCAATGATCTGAGTGAAACTGGGGCCAGGGATATAGCATCAGTAGGCAGACAGTGGGGGCCCTGGAGGCAGCATCTAGATAACCAACAGGGATGGGGCTACAGGAATTGGTGAGATCTGGCAGTGTAGGCACCAGAGCCCCAGGAAGCCGGATGACACCACCGATTGTTGTGTCCCTATCCCTGCTCCTCCCTCTGAAACAGGCCTCTTCTCTCTACAGTGATTCATGGCCCTAAGTTATTCCTGAAGACTAAGAAGGGGCAGGAGGAAAGGAAAGGATGGGTTGAGGTGATACCTAGAAAGGAAACAAAATTCTGAGTAGAGGGAATTCAGGAAGAAGCATGGCACTTGGGCAAGCTTTTGCTGGACACCACGCTATGGCTACCTGCTAGCACTGTGCCCTGGGCAGGCTGCCTGATCTCTCTGAGCCTTAATCTCATTTGTACAACTCAAATGCTCATCCTTCTCTTCTGTTTGTAATTGATGGGTAAATATCGTATATATTCATGGTGTAAAATTTCTTTCTCTCTCTCTTTATTTTTCTTGAGACAGGGTCTCACTCTGTCATCCAGGCTGGAGTGTGATGGTGCAGTCATGGCTCACTGCAGCCTCCACCTCCTGGGATCAGGTGATCCTCCTGCTTCAGCCTCCTGAGTAGCTAGGAGCACAGGTACACACCGTCACACTTCACTAATTTTATTTTATTTTATTTATTTATTTATTTTGAGACGGAGTCTCGCTCTGTCGCCCAGGCTGGAGTGCAGTGGCTGGATCTCGGCTCACTGCAAGCTCCGCCTCCTGGGTTCACGCCATTCTCCTGCCTCAGCCTCCCGAGTAGCTGGGCCTACAGGTGCCCGCCACCTCGCCCGGCTAGTTTTTTGTATTTTTTAGTAGAGACGGGGTTTCACCGTGTTAGCCAGGATGGTCTCGATCTCCTGACCTCGTGATCCACCCGTCTCGGCCTCCCAAAGTGCTGGGATTACAGGCTTGAGCCACCGCGCCCGGCCAACACTTCACTAATTTTAAAGATTACTTTTAGAGACAGGGTCTCGCTATGTTATCCAGGCTGGTCTTGAACTCCTGGGTTCAAGTGATCTGCTAGCTTTGGCTTCCCGAAGTGTTGGGATTACAGGTGAGCCTTTGTGCCTGGCTTCCAGCTATTTCACACATGCATTACCTCGTATATTTATTTTTTGGTGGTGAGAACAGGTAAAATGTACTCTCGGCAATTTTCAAGAATACGATACATTGTTATTAACTGTAGTCACCATGATGTCTGATATGGTTTGACTCTCTGTCCCCACCCAAACCTCATCTCGAACTGTAATCCCCATGTGTCACGGGAGGGGCCTGGTGGGAGGTGATTGGATCATGGGGGTGGATTTTCCCCTTGCTATTCTTGTGATACTGAGTTCTCACGACGACATCTGATGGTTTAAAAGTGGTTCTCTTATGGCCAGGTGTGGTGGCTCACGCCTGTAATCCCAGCACTTTGGGAGGCTGAGGCAGGCGGATCACCTGAGGTCAGGAGTTTGAGACCAGCCGGACCAACATGGAGAAACCCCGTCTCCACTAAAAATACAAAATTAGCCGGGCATGGTGGCAAATGCCTGTAATCCCAGCTACTAGGAAGGCTGAGGCAGGAGATTCACTTGAATCTGGGAGGCAGAGGTTGTGGTGAGCTGAGACCATGCCATTGCACTCTAGCCTGGGCAAAAAGAGCGAAACTCTGTCTCAAAAAAAAAAAAAAAAGTGGTTCTCTCCATGTACCCCACCCCTGCCCCGCTCCTGCCACCTTCTGAAGAAGGTCCTTGCCTCGCCTTTGCCTTCTGCCGTGATTGTAAGTTTCCTGAAGCCTCCCCAGTCCTATGGAAGTATGAGTCAATTAAACCTCTTTCCTTTATAAATTACCCAGTCTCAGGCAGTTCTTTATAACAGTGTGAAAGTGAACTAATACAATGTCCAATGCATCTCTTGAACTATTCCTCCTGTCTGATATTTTGTGTCCTTTGACCAACACCTCCCCAATCCTCCCTGTCAACCTTATGGTGCAGTTCTTGGGACATAAAGCAAATGAGGCACTTGGTTGCAAGCGACTCACTGGGATCATCTAAAGTGTGCAGAGGGTGATGGTCAAGTTGATTGCAAACAGTTCATCCCGGCATGGCCCTCCCGGCCTCATGGTGACCTGCGGCAGACACACAGCGAGGACTCACTATGTGTGGGATGAAGCTCAGATCCGGGGGTGAGACCGGGGTGCAGAGTGGCCCGGGCAGCAGGGCCACTTTTCTGCGCACTGAGGAGCAGGTGCTCTCATTGGCTGCCTGTCTGCCATTGATTCGCCAAATCCTCTTTGAGGGCCTACTCTGTGCCAGACCCTGAGTGGGTGCTGGGGACGTGGTTTGGTCTCTGCCTCTCTGTGGTCTTTTGGCTTCTGTGCCCTGTCCCTCACTGCTCAGCTCCCCCTGACTGCATTAGTCAGTGGTCTTTGTTTTCGAGTGTCTCACTGAAACCCCACTCAAACTAACTGAAGTAAAGGGAGCCATTGGGAGATCCTAGTATAAATCATCCACAGAAAGAAAGGCAGGGGTGGACATGGAAAATAGAGGGAGGCAGCGGAGAATGAGGCTGGCTTCTGGATTGACAGACCTAGCTCAACAGGGAGCAAGCTGGGATTTTAAAATAGCTGCAGTTGGGTGTGGCAACTCACGCCTGTAATCTCAGCACTTGGGAGGCTGAGGCAGGAGGACTGCTTGAGCCCAGGAGTTCATGACCATCCTGGGCAACATAGTGAAACTCTGTCTCTACAAAAAATAATTTAAAAATTAGCCAGGCATAGTGGCATGTGTCTGTGGTCCCAGCTACTCAGGAAGCTGAGGCGGGAGGATTACTTGACCCCAGGAGTTCGAGGCTGCAGTGAGCCATGATTAGGCCACTGCAATCCAGCATGGGTGACACAGCAAGACACTATCTCAAAAAGAAAAAACAAAGAATTGGGTTTTTGTCTCTACTTAACAAAGGAGATTTCTTCCATTATACCTCCCCAAATTCCAAACTCTCCAATATTTTAATAGTGTTATGCTCTAATTTAGAAACTCTGCTCTCATTTGAAATTTACTGAGGATCTGTATAACAATAATATTAATAAATAGCAATTGTTGGCTGGGTGCAGTGACTTATCCCTGTAGTTCCAGCACTTTGGGAGGCCAGGGCAGGAGGACTCCTTGAGGCCAAGAGTTTGTGACCAGCTTGGGCAACATAGTGAGACCCCATCTCTAAAAAAATTTAAAAATTAGTCAGGTATGGTGGTGCACGCCTGTAGTCCTAGCTACTCAGGAGGCTGAAGTGGGAAGATTGCTTGGGCCTAGGAGTTTGAGACTTTTGTGAGCTATGATGTCACCATAGCACCCCAGCCTGGGTGACAGAGCAATGCCCTGTCTCAAAAAAAATAAAAAATGCCAGGCATGGTATAACACCTATAATCCCAACAATTTTGGAGATCAAAGCAGGTGGATCACTTGAGCCCAGGAGTTGGAGACCAGTCTGGACAACATGGTGAAACCCCATCTCTACAAAAAAAAAACAAAAATTAGCCGGATGTAGCAGTGCATGCCTGTAGTCCAAGCTACTAGGGAGGCTGAGGCAGGAAGGGATTTTGCTTGAGCCCAGGCTGGGATTTCAAGACTTCAGGAAGCTGAGATCACACCACTGCACTCTAACCTGGGCAACAAAGCAAGACTCTGCCTCAAAAAAAGAAAAAATATATCTGGTAGATACTAGGCAGACATTTTTCTGAGCATGGTTTTGATCTTTTGGTAGGAACATTCCAGGAGAAAAACAAGAAAAAAAGCTTCTTAAGGATCTGCTATTCCTCGGCTGAAGGATCGGGTATCAGGCTGATTGATGAAGGTCATGACGTGCAGCAGTTAGAGAAACAAAGCCCTCTTCTCATGATCAGAAGAGCCGCATGGCGTGTGTGAGCCAGTTGCTATCCTGCCTCCTTCAAGGTTAAGTACCTCTAAAAACTACATGTGTCTGTTAGAAATTTTACTTAACCCGAGAAATAAGCAACAATGTGTGATAGGGCCATAAAGAGTTCTGCACCTATGTTCAGATTATTTCTATTACAATTCTGACCTGTGTACAAACAAATAGACTTCTTAATGCATGGATCAAGTATGATAGTCACCTCTGAAGATTTTTAACCTGGGAATGTGATGGGGTGGGACTGTTAACAATCACATTAACAGCTGCATAAGTCATTTTCTCATTTTTCTACTTTTCATAATAATCATGTAACTAGTATAATATATTAGTATTAATGTTATTTCTTTGGTTAAATAAAAATTCCAAAGGACACAGGGCAGATTTTGGAAGTTCTTAACCATGAATGAATCAAGATACGGTAGTGATTAGCCTTAGATAAATCCCGAGAAAATTACATTCATTTGGTGGATTGAGACCAAATGCAGATTTTCTTTCTTTTTTTTTTTTTAAATAAAAAGGAGACTCACGCCTGTAATCCCAGCACTTTGGGAGGCCGAGGCAGGCAGATCACTTGAGGTCAGGAGTTCGAGACTAGCCTGGCTAACATGGTGAAACCCCATCTCTACTAAAAATACAAAAATTAGCTGAGGGTTGTGGCAGGCGCCTGTAATCCCAGCTACTTGGGAGGCTGAGGCAGGAGAATCGCTTGACCCTGGGAGGTGGAGGTTGCAGTGAGCTGAGATTGTGCCACTGCACTCCGGCCTGGGCGACAAGAGTGGAACTCCGTCTCAAAAAACTAAATTAAATAAAATAAAACAAAATAAACATTTAACCCTCAATTTTTCTTTTAAAAAATTAGTATTTTCTATTTGATTACTATTGGAAATTGACCATGTCCACATTCCCTCTGTGTTAGTCCGTTTATGTTGCATAAAGGAATACCTGAGGCTGAGTGATTTATAAAGAAAAGAGGTACATTTTGGCTTATGGTTCTGCAGGCTGTACAAGTATGGCACTAACATCTGCTTGGCTTCTGGTGAGGCACCAGGGAGCTTACAATCATGGCGGACAATGAGGAGAAGGCAGTGTCACATGGCAAGAGCGGGAGCAAGAAAGACGGGGGAGGTGACACACTTTTTTTTTTCTTTCTTTCTTTTTTGGACAGGGCCATGCTCTGTTGCCCCTGCTGGAGTGCAGTGGCACAATCATAGCTCACTGCAGCCTCAAGCTCCTGGCTCAAGCCATTCTCCCATCTCAGCCTCCCAAAATTCTGGGATTATAAACATGAGCCAGTCCATACTCTTTTAAACAACCAGATCTCACGTGAGCAAGAACTCACTCGTTACTACCAGGAGGGCACCAAGCCGTTCATGAGGGATGCACCCCCATGATCCAACACCTCCCACTAGGCCGCCTCTCCAACACTGGAGGTCAAATTTCACCATGAGATTTGGAAGGGACAAACATCCAAACCATGTCACCCTTCCTTTCCTTCTTATCAATTCATAAAACAGAATATACTCCACCTATTGTTCGTCCCCTCACCCCAAATCCTCTTATTCTCATTAAGGAAGAGTTGCCAAATAATAATATTTGATGGTAGTTTCTGATACGAGAAAGAGAATTAGATAGAGGCCGAGGGCACATCCAACAGATATGGGCAAAGGGCGAGGTCATGTGTATGGAGAAATCTGTAAGATATCATCTAGACATTTTTATTTTGACAATACATTCCCTTATTTGAAAAAGTAGTTTTCCAATGTCTCATGGCTGTAATATCAATACTTATTCTTCTTTCTTTTTCCCCCTCTTTCCTTCTGTGAATGGAATAATCCCAAAACTTTGGGAGGCTGAGGTAGGAGCACTGCTTGGAGTCAGGAGTTCGAGACCAACCTGGGCAACATAGCAATACCCCATCTCTACCAAAAATTTAAAAATTAGCCAGGCATGGTAGCAAGATCCTGTAGTCCCAGCTACTTGGGAGGCTGAAGTGGGTGAATTGCTTGAGCCCAGGAATTTGAGGCTATAGTGAGCTATGAGCACACCACTGCACTCCAGCATGGGCAACAGAGGCAGACCATGTTTCTTAAAAAAAACCAACCAACCAACAAAACAAAAAGAAAAATCTGGACCGAACTCACAGTGTTCTGAATTGCTTTTTGGTTCTAATTCAGTTATTGAGTGCTTACTATGTACTATGCTGAGATACCTGGGGAAAGGCCAGGCTTTTACACACTACCTTCTGATATTGTCTTAGGTGAATCAAAGAATAAAATGGAACTAGGCATGGTGCCTCATGCCTGTAATCTCAGCACTTTGGATCGCTTCAGTCTTGGAGTTCAAGACCAGTCTAGGCAACATAGTGAGACCCCATCACTACCAAAAATTTAAAAATTAGCCAGGCACAGTGGCATATACCTGTGGTCCCAGCTAGTTGGGAGGATTGCTTAAGCCCAGGAGTCTGAGGCTGCAGGGAGCTATGATCACACCACTGTACTCCAGCCTGGGTGACAGAATGAGACCCCGTCTCAAAAAAAAAAAAAAAAGAACGGAAGGGTCTAAGGATTTGGAGGGAGGCAAAAGGGAAGAGCTACAGGAAGGCATAAAGAGAACCTTGGCCTTTAGGCCTAGATGGGATCTTTCTGGCTTTTTCTTTCTTTTTTTCTTTTTTTTAAGACAGAGTTTCATTCTTATTGCCCAGGCTGGAGTGCAATGGCACTGTATTGGCTTACTAGTCTCCCAGGTTCAAGCAATTCTCCTGCCTCAGCCTCCCTAGTAGCTGGGATTACAGGTGTGCACCATCATGTCTGGCTAATTTTTTTTTGTATTTTTAGTGGAGACACGGTGGCACCATGCTGGCCAGGCTGCTTTCGAACCCCTGACCTCAGGTGATCCACCCGCCTCAGCATCCCAAAGTGTTGGGATTACAGACGTGAGCCCCTGCACCCGGCCTCTTGCTGGCTTTTTCCAAGGTCAGCAGTTGTGCTATTGACGCAAACCACTGTCTGTTGTAGCAAGTGAGATTCTCTCTCCACACCCCACACTTTGGCATTGCTGGGAGACTCTAGGCAGCTCTGGGGTCTTAAGGGTGTACAAGTTGGTTATTGAGGGCAGTAATCTCAGATCCAGACGTGCAGTGATAAGAGGAAAATCCTGTTTGGTTGGATTCTGCAGTCTCTCTGACCTGCACTGGAAATATTTTCTGAGGACCTTCTAGCTGAAAGCTTCCTTTATTGTTTCATCGTGTGATGAAACAACAGCCTTACTCTTTTTTCTTATTTGTCATGGCTACCAAAAATCACAGAGATGTTTTTCAGACCAATATATTGGGGACCTTATTGCTTCCAAATTTTCCAGGCAGAGAAGGAAGAACTAAACTTATGGTGAAAGAATACTGTGAGTTTAATTATTGTGTTTTATTTCCTGAAACGCAAGGCTTAAAAGTTCCTGGGTCAAAAGAATGCAGCTGGGCATGATGGCTCACTCACATCTGTAATCCCAGCACTTTGAGAGGCCAAGGTGGAAGGATTATTTGAGCCCAGAATTTCGAGACTAGCCAGGGCAACATAGCAAAACCTCATATCTATTAAAAAAAAAAAAAAAAAAAAAAAACCTAAGAGTGGGCTCACACACTGTCCAGTAGAACTTGATGCTGGACTGGGCTGGAGGGTCCACCCAATGGTGTCTTGTTCCAGAATTATTTTAAAGCCTTAAGAATTGATGTACTGGAAACAGTGGCTCCAGCCTGTAATCCCAGCACTTTGGGAGGCTGAGGCAGGAGGATCACTTGAGGCCAAGAGTTTGAGACCAGCCTGGGCAACACAGTGAGACTTCATCTCAAAAATTAAAAAAAAAAAAAAAAGAATGAGTGTAGCTGCAACTTCATTTAGTGACACAACATGGGTGAGAAGTATAATATTGGTTGTGAAATATAATACTATTAGCTACCATTTATTAGCACCTCCTGTGTTCCAGGTTTTCTGCTAACTGCTTTGTGTACCTGGTCTCAAAGTCAAATCATCTCACAATCAGTCACAGTGGTTAGTTAGTCAGGGCTAGTACATCTGCTTCTCCACATTCCCTGTTGTTCTGTTCATTTCTACTTCATTAATCTTGATGTATACACATTCTCAATCTTAAACCCCTGCAAATTACTGTTAGAAAGAGGAAGCATACAAATCAGGGAAACAAATGTTTGGCATGATTTTCTAAAGAGTGATCAATTGTGAAGGCTTTGTTTGTTCTTAAATTCTGAAGACTAGGAGGTATATTTGTACTTTTTACTAGGAAGGAAAACCACCACCATTCTTGTTGAATTATTCTGCTAATGTTTACTTTGTTGAAACAGTGGTATTTTATGCAAACAAAACAGAAAAGTCTCTTTTTGGGCGTGGCAGGGGGCAAAGGCCTTTTCTCTATTACTAGGAACTGGTTGAGCATCCCTAATCCAAAAAATACAAAATACAAAATGCTCCAAAATCCAAAACATTTTGAACACTGACATGATGCTCAAAGGATTGGAGCATTTTGGATTTCAGATTTTTGGATTAGGGTGCTCAACTGGTAATTATATAATGTAAATATTAAAAAGAAAAATAAAAACACTCTCAAATTCAAAACACTTCTGGTCCCAAGCATTTCAGAGAAGGGATACTCAACCTGTAGTCTGGAAGGAGGCTTTGTCATTTCCATCACTGCCCATGGATCGTAATGGACTAGTGGGGTGTCAAGTCTTCTAGAATGAAGTCTGACTTACTCTCCTTTTCTTTTTTTTTTTTTTTTTTTTTTTTTTTTTTTGAGATGGAGTCTCGCTCTGTCGCCCAGCCCAGGCTGGAGTGCAGTGGCGCGATCTCGGCTCACTGCAAGCTCCGCCTCCCGGGTTCACGCCATTCTCCTGCCTCAGCCTCCCGAGTAGCTGGGACTACAGGCGCCTACAACAAAATTAGCGCCCGGCTAATTTTTTGTATTTTTAGTAGAGATGGGGTTTCACCGTGGTCTCGATCTCCTGACCTTGTAATCCGCCCGCCTCGGCCTCCCAAAGTGCTGGGATTACAGGCGTGAGCCACCGCGCCCGGCCTCTCCTTTTCAATATAAATCATGTGTAGTCATAGACACATAATCTTTGCACTTGTTCTCAGGAACAATGTATGCAGGTGTGTGTGCATATAAATAAGTAAACCAAAAATAGTATGCTAAGCCAACTGATGGACCCTGTCTCTTTGGCCAAGGGCATTCCAAAGTTAACTTGAAAAACTAGTACAGTCCATGATGGGAAGGGGACATGTCAGACATGCCTCCTCATTCCCTCCTCCCTTTTGCAATTCAGGCCCAGCTGACCAACATTAACATCAACACAGAGACCTGAAGACTGATAGGACAGACTCTTTAAGTCTGAAAAGAAACATTTACAGTCTATTCTTTCTGAAGCCTGCTACCTGGAGGCTTCATCTACATAATAAAACCTGCATCTCTACAACCCCTTATCTTCACCCAGACATTCCAGGTCTTTAGAAAAGAACTCTTTCAACCAATTGCCAATCAAAAAATCTTTGAATCTGCCTATGACCTGGAATGCCACCCCCACCTTCCAATGTCCCACCTTTCTAGATGAAACGAATGTACATCTTACATGTGTTGATTACATGTCTCCCTAAAATGTATAAAAATATATAAAATATATAAAATTAAGCTGTAGCCTGATCACCTTGGGTACATGTTCTTAGGATCTTCTGGGGCTGTGTCACAGGCCATTCATTGGTCACTCATATTAAGGGAGGAGACCACCCCTCATATTGTCTTATGCCAAAGAAAGAAAAAGTAAAAACTAAATGGCAGAAATGAAATCCACAAGCAGACAGCCCGGCACCACACCCTGGGCCTGGTAGTTAAAGATCGACCCCTGACCTAATCGGTTATGTTATCTATAGATTACAGACATTGTACAGAAAAGCACTGTGAAAATCCCTATCCTGTTTTGTTCCGATCTCATTACCAGTGCATGCAGCCCCCAGTCACGTACCCCCTGCTTGCTCAATCAATCACAACCCTCTCACGTGCACCCACTTAGAGTTGTGAGCCCTTAAAAGGGACAGGAATTGCTCACTTGGGGAGCTCGGCTCTTGCGACAGGAGTCTTGCTGATGCCCCCAGCCGAATAAACCCCTTCCTTCTTTAACTCGGTGTCTGAGGAGTTTTGTCTGCGACAATATTTGGCTCAGAATAAATCTCTTCAACTATTTTACAGTGTTGGACTCTTTTTTTTTTTTTTTGGACAAATATGTAGTATATATGTAATCATTTCTTTTTGTTTTTTTGTTTTTTGACACAGTGTCTCACTGTGCTGCCCAGGCTGGGGTACAGTAGCATGATCTTGACTCACTACAGCCTCGACCTCCCAGGCTCAAGCAATCCTCTCACCTCAGCCTACTGAGGTAACTGGGACTACAGGCTTGCACCACCACGCCTGGCTAAGTTTTGTATTTTTAGTAGAGACAGGGTTTCACCATGTTGCCCAGGCTAGTCTCAAACTCCTGGGCTCAAGTGATCCTCCCCTTCAGCCTCCCAAGTGCTGGGATTACAGGCCTGAGCCACGACTGTGCTTGGCCTGCATCATTTCTTTAAGCTGTTTCACTTCTCCTGAGTAGCCCTACAAAACTACACAAAATAATTATGCACAATAACCTAATTGAAATATAAACTTTTAAAAGAGAATTTAGATTTCCAGAGAGGAGGACAGCTGCCCACTGACAAGAACTCTTGCCACTAGGAAGCCTTTTTGGTTTTTTTGAGACAGAGTTTCACTCTCATTGCCCAGACTGGAGTGCAATGGTGTGATCTTGGCTGACTGCAACCTCTGCCTCCCAGGTTCAAGGGATTCTCCTGCCTCAGCTTCCCGAGTAGCTGGGACTACAGGCATGCACCACCATGCCTGGCTAATTTTGTATTTTTAGTAGAGACACGGTTTCTCCATGTTGGTGAGGCTGGTCTCGAACTCCCAAACTCAGGTGATCCACTCGCCTTGGCCTCCCAAAGTGCTGGGATTATAGGTGTGAGCCACCGCGCCCAGCAGGAAGCCATTTTTGAGGGGCTTTCCTAAATCTGAGAGAGACAACGTGACACCTTCACTGGAAGTGCAGGAAAAGCCACTGTCAGCTGGCAACTGGCTCCCATCACTTGGATGGTATTAAGTCCTGCGGTGCTCCCTCTGGGCCTGGGAACTTACCTCCTATCCTGGTTATACCATCTTTGGGAGAGACTTTGGGAACATCAGTGTAGGTTGGCTCTCAGAAATCAGGGGTGTTAACTCAAAGTTCCTCTCACAAATTTCCAGGTGCCTCCAGGCAAGGTTTAAAAGAAACTACACTTTGGGAGGCCAAAGCAGGAAGACTGCTTGAGGCCAGGAGTTTGAGGCCAGCATGGGCAATATAGTGAAACATCATCTCTACATAAACCTTGAAAAATTATCCAGGCATGGTGGCATGTACCTGTAGTCCCAGCTACTCAGGAGGCTAAGGTGGGAGGATCACTTGAGCCTGGGAGGTGGACGCTGCAGTAAGCCATGATTGTGCTTAGGTAACAGAGTAAGACTCTGTCTCAATAAATAAATTAAATTAAATTATGGATAAGAAAAACACTAGTAGAAAATCTAGTAAGATGAGGCCAGGCACAATGGCTCATGCCTGTAATCTCAGTACTTTGGGAGGCCAAGGCTGGCAGATTATTTGAGCTCAGGAGTTCAAGAGCAGCCTGGGCGACATGGTGAAACCCCATACCTACTAAAAATACAAAAAGTAGCTGGGTGTGGTGGTGCGTGCCTGTAGTCCCAGCTACTCAGGAGGCTAAGTTGGGAGAATCACTTGAACCTGGGAGGCAGAGGTTACAGTGAGCTGAGATCACGCAGGATCACGCCACTGCACTCCAGCCTGGGCAGCAGAGCAAGACTCCCTCTCAGAAAAAAAAAAAAAAAAAAAAAAAAAAGAAGAAGAAAGAAAAGACAAAAGATAATCTAGTAAAGTGGTATCAGTACTTGTCTCTTGGCCGGGTGTGGTGGCTCACCCCTGTAATCCCACCACTTTGGGAGGCCGAGGCAGGCAGATCATGAGGTCAAGAGATCGAGACCATCTGGCTAACATGCTGAAATCCCGTCTCTACTAAAAATAAAAATTAAAAAATTAGCTGGGCATGGTGGCATGTGCCTGTAGTCCTAGCTACTCGGGAGGCTGAGGCAGGAGAATCACTCGAACCTGGGAGGCAAAGGTTGCAGTGAGCCAAGATCGCGCCACTGCACTCCAGCCTGGCAACAGAGTGAGACTCCATCTCAAAAAAAAAAAAAAAGTAGTTGTCTCTTTATGTTGGGATTGTGAATGTGTTTTCCTTTTCTTTCCTTTTTTCCCAAATTTCATGTACTGAATGTGACTTATATTTATAATAAAACTAAAATCTGCAAAAAAATTTCTAGCCTTGTCTTGCAAATTCAAGTGTAATTATTTTACGTATGTGCCACCTGGGAAACTTTTAAAGTTTTTCAGAGATTTTGAGGTCTGGCCTGGGGGTGTCAATGCACAGCCAAGGTCAAGGGCTTCCACGGACTCTCATAATCTGATGTAACCCTTCTGTGAGGTCCATGGCAAATGGGACCCTAGACTAGAATAATCACAGCTGAAGGGAGTGCTCACAGTCATCCATTACTGTATTGAGCACCCCTGACATAACTAACTCCATCTTAGAAAAATACTCCATTTTATATTTCACAGGGGACTCTGCCAACAAGGATAAGATGTTTTGTTTAATAAACAAATAAAAAGATAAAGACTGCATCCAACCAGATAAAGACACAAACAAGCACACTCCTCCAGGATCAGTTCTCACCAGAGGACTCTGTGACTATAAAAGGTCAGGCTTTCAGCAGCTCGAAATGGCTGTCTTAACTGACACCGTCTGGCAGTCACTCATGATAAGAACTTTGCATCTGCCTCTGAAGGTTCTGCCACCTAAAACACTCTTCCTTTAAAGACCGACCTGGCCGGGCGCGGTGGCTCAAGCCTGTAATTCCAGCACTTTGGGAGGCCGAGACAGGTGGATCACGAGGTCAGGAGATCGAGACCATCCTGGCTAACACGGCGAAACCCCGTCTCTACTAAAAAATACAAAAAATTAGCCGGGCGAAGTGGTGGGTGCCTGTAGTCTCAGCTACTCGGGAGGCTGAGGCAGGAGAATGGCGTGAACCCCAGAGGCGGAGCTTGCAGTGAGCAGAGATCCAGCCACTGCACTCCAGCCTGGGCGACGGAATGAGATTCCGTGTCAAAAAAAAAAAAAAGAAAGAAAGACCAACCGGACCAGGCCCAGATTCCTTTTGTCCCTGCCACCTAAAACACTCTTCCTTGAAAGACCGACCTGGACCAGGCCAGAGACTCCTTTTGTCTCTGCTCCCCTGGTCTGGTCCATTAACCCTTTCTCCTATCTCTTTTTTCTGAAATTCGGGAATACTTAAGACAAGCAAATTCCTTTTCAAATGAGTGGAGTAGGAGACATGGATGATTTCTCTCAGTTCCTGCCCCTCTTTCCTGAGAGCTGCCCCTGTTCAGGAGCAGTAGTTGTGCTTGCAATACAGGACCACACTCTCTGGATCCTAAGAGTTTCAGATTGGGACTGTGAAATGCTACTTAGTCATTCCTGCAGGGCAAGCAACAGAAGACACAAAAACCAGGGAGCTGAGAGCTGCCACGGTGGGTCTTGTGCATGCATAAGCAGCGACCACATGTGACTGCTGAGAGACCTACAGAGCAGACAAATTTGAGAGAGAACAAAAGCACAGTCAGCCAGCGCCGGCTTCCTGGTCCAGCCATTTGTGGGGCCGGCTATCCTCAGTGCTCTTGGAATCCATGAGCTATCTCCAAGGCCTCCCAGAAAAGGCCTTTTGCTTAAGCTAGTTTGAAGTAGTGTTTTTACCTCTTGACCCCCAAATCCTTAATTAGGAAAAATGGTAACCAAGGCAAAATGCATAACTTAAGCAATAATTAACATCGATATAGAAATGCAAATGGAAGCAAACATTAAGGATGTATTAGTCATCTTTCCCTGTTGAAAATCTCAGAGCAATCATTCTTAGCTTTTTGAGGATGGCAGTAGTTAGAATTTTTTTTCTTTTCTTTCTTCTCTTTTTTTTTTTTTTTTGAGACAGGGCTTGCTCTGTCATCCAGGCTGGAGTGCAGTGGTGTGATCACGGCTCACTGCAGCCTCGACCTCCCAGGCTCAAACCATCCTCCTGTCTCAGCCTTCTGAGTAGCTAAAACTATAGGCAGGTGCCAGCATGCCTGCTAATTTTTGTATTTTTTGTAGAGAGGTGTCTTCCTATGTGACCAAGGCTGGTCTTGAACTCCTGGGTTCCAGCAATCCTCCTACCTTGGCCTCCCAAAGTGCTGGAATTATAGGCATGAGCCACTGTACCTGGTCAGTTATAAATTTCTTTATAAAGGATAAGATTATTGTTACTCTGTAAATTTACTTTAATTTCTTTACCTGATAGCTCAATTAGAATTATTACTGTTATCATTTGTCCAATAATCTGATATAAATTTTTAATACTTCAGCCATTAAAATATAGCATTGTGTAGAATTAGTTGAAATTTTATTAACATGTTGTGCACAATTAGTTCACCAAAATCAATGAATTTTACCTTGTGAACATTAAAATACTTTCCAAATGCAAATTGTGATGTGTGCCTCAAACTTTGTAAATTCTTGTTAAAATGGATTACGAATAGTTCACACAGAAATTGAAGAACTTCTTCTGTGGGTTACCCTTGGGTGGCCTCTACTGAACTTGTAATTTATCAACGAAGGGCCAAGTAGGTGTCAACGAAAAGAGTCAAACTCTGTAAAATATTTGAAGAGATTTATTCTGAACCAAATATGAGTGACCATGGCCCGACACAGCCCTCAGGAGGTCCTGAGAACATGTGCCCAAGGTGGTGGGGGTGCAGCTTGGTTTTATACATTTTAGGGAGGCATGAGACATCAATCAAATACATTCAAGAAATACATTAGTTTAGTGCAGAAGGGCAGGACAACTCAAAGCAGAGGCTCCCGGGCTATAGGTAAATTTAAACGTTTTCTGATTGGCAGTTGATTGAGTTTGTCTAAAGACCTGAGATGGATAGAAATGAAATGTTCAGGTTAGAATAAAAACTTGTGGAGATCAAGGTTCTTCTGAAGTCTTCTAGTGGCTGCCCTGAGACACAATAGATGACAAGTGTTTCCTATTTAGATGTTTAAAAGGTGCTAGAGTTTTAATTAATCTCTTCAGGATTGGGAGGACCTGGAAGAAAAATATCTAGCTATGTTAATAGAGATTCTTTACAGATGCAAATTTTCCCCCAGAAAGAACAGCTTTGCCAGGCCATATCAAGATATGGCAAAGAAACATGTTTTGGGGTAAAATATTTTGATTTTCTTCCTTGTCCTGTGATGTTATGCCAGAGTCAGGTTGGAAAGTAAGTCATGATAGATAGCGTTAAATAAAACCCATCTGATGAGGATTTGTGGTTTGTAGGGCATGACTCCCCAGGCCCCTTAGATAGAAATTTGGGCAAGATTAAAAAAAAAAAATCAAAGCTTAGTCTTCATAGGTATCCAAGTCAGACTGTCTGTATTTGAATCCAGGCTGTACTACTCACCAAATAACCTTGGGCTAGGTATTATATTTGTTTCCCTGACAAGATTTCTCCACTGGAAAATCAGGTATTAGTGGTATCTAATCATAAGGTCTTTGTGAGCTTTTAGGAAGACAATCCATTTAAAGCACCTAGAAAAATGCCTAGGACACAGTAGGTAACCATTAATTTCTTATCTCTATGATTAACAAAGAATATTAGTAACTATTGTTAAGCTGCTTCTGTTGAAAGACCCTTTTCTTGACTTGTATTAATCAGGACTTTCTAGAGGGACAGAAATAATAGGATAGATATATATATATGAAAGGGATTTTATTAAGGAGAATTGATTCATACAATCACAAGGTAAAGTCCCAAGATAGGTTGTCTGCAAGCTGAGGGGCAAGGAAGGTAGCGGTGGATCAGTCGAGTCTCAAAACCTCAAAAGTAGGGAAGCCGATAGTGCAGTCTTCAGTCTGGGCCGAAGGCCCGAGAGCCCCTGGCAAACCACTGGTGTGAAGTCCAAGAGTCCAAAAGCTTAAGAACTTGTAGTCTGATGTTCCAGGGCAGGAGGCAGCCAGCAAAGGAGAAAGATGAAGTCCAGAAGACTCAGCAAGTCTGCTCTTCCATCTTCTCCTGCCTGCTTTATTCAGCTGGCAGCTGATTAGATGGTGCTCACCCAGAGTGGGGGTGAGTCTGCCTTTCCCAGTCTACTGACTCAAATGTTCATCTCCTTTGGCAACACCCTCACAGACACACCTACGAACAATACTTTGCATCCTTCAATCCAATCAAGTTGACACTCAGTATTAACCATCACAAGCCTTGTCCTGTGTACTTGTGCTCATAGAGTAAGGGCTAAGGTTGAGTCAAGGTCAAGGTCCAGTCAAGGCTTTCCTCTTGATATGGTTTGACTGTGTCCCCACCCAAATCTTATCTTGAATTGTAGCTCCCATAATTCCTACATGTCAAGGGAGGGACCTGGTGGGAGGTAATTGAATCATGGGGTGGGTCTTTCCCATGCTGTTCTCCTGATAGTGAATAAGTCTCATGAGATCTGATGGTTTTATAAAGAGGAGTTCCCCTGCACATGCTCTCTTGCCTGCCGCCATGTAAGACATCTCTCGCTCTTCCACCAAGATTATGAGGCCCCCCAGCATGCGGAACGGTGAGTCAATTAAACCTCTTTCCTTTATAAATTACCCAGTCTCGGGTATGTCTTTACCAGTGGGATGAAAACAGACTAACACACCTTTCCTGTGAAACTTCCCTCTGTTTCTCAAAGTGAGTATCCTCTTCAGGTTCCCTGGGCATTCCTCCATACTGAATTGGAATTAACTGTTTAGCTGGGCTCCCTTTCTAGACTGTAGGTACTCTGAAGACAGGAACTGTGTTATTCTCCTCTGAACCCCATAACAGTTTGTTGAATAAATACATGAATAAAAAAGAGCAGAGGCTCTCCTGAGAGAGAGCATAGAAGAGGTTATTGAAAACATGGAAGAAGTTGGGATGAGAATAAAAAGGGTCTCACAAATTTAGGGAAAGACTGATTGTTCTGTAGCCATGGTAACAAACAGCCACCAGAACCAATTTTAAATCTGTTCAATTAATTCGTGACAACTAGCCTCAGTGAACATGCTTTTGCAAACCAACCAATCAATGTCAGCCTTTGCTTATGAAAATCAGCTAATAAGAAAGGATTTGGGGTGGGTGTGGTGGCTCACACCTGTAATCCCAGCACTTTGGGAGGTGGGTGGGTAGATCACTTGAGGCCAGGACTTCGAGACCAGCTTGGGCAGCATGGTAAAACCCCATCTCTAACCTGTAATCCCAGCTACTCAGGAGGCTGAGGCAGGAGAATTGCTTGAACCTGGGAGACAGAGGTTGTAGTGAGCGGAGATCACACCACTGCACTCCGGCCTGGATGACAGAACGAGACTCCATCTCAAAAAAAAAAAAAAAAAAAATTAGCTGTGCAAGGTGGACATGGTGTCGGGCACCTGTAATCTCAGCTACTCGGGAGGCTGAGGCCTGAGAATCACTTAAGCCAAAGAGGCAGAGGTTGCAGTGAGCCAAGACCACTCCACTCTAGCCTGGGCAACAGAGCGAGACTCTGTCTCAAAAAAAAAAAAAAAAAAAAAAAAAAAAATGGATTTGCTTCATTAGAAACACCTCCAAGTGACAACAAATCAATGTTATGTCTCACTTATGTGACCACACTTCTTCAGATGATGTCAACCTATGTATATCTGTGAACTTCTCAAAAACCCTAAATGAGATCAGATCAGCAGTCTGGTCTGCTCCTGGAGACCACGCCTGACCAGTGTAGTAATATAGTTCTCCTTCATTATAGAAGCAATAAATTCAGTTTTGCTCTTTTATTTCAGGTATTGAGTGCTAGTTTCATCATTCTTTAACAACTCTGATATGGAAATTTTTTTAAAGGTAAAATTCACATAACAAATGTCTTAGTCCATCCAGGTTGCTATAAGAAAAGACTTTAAGAGGGATAACTTAGAAACAACAGAAATTTAATTCTTACAGCTCTAGAGGCTGGGAAGTCCAAGATCGAGGTACCAGCAGATTCAGTGTCTGGTGAGGGATCCTTCCTTGTAAGGTGACTTCTATGTGTCCTCACATGGCAGCAGGGGCTTGCAGGCTCCCTCAGGCCTCTTTGTGAGGGCACTAATCCCATTCATGGAGGTGGAGCCCTCATGGCCTAATCATTTCCCAAAGACCCCACCTCTTAACACTGTTGCATTGGAGATTAAGTTTTAGCATATGATTTCCAGGGAAACACAGGTTTGGACAATAGCAACAAAATTCACCATTTTAAACATTTTACAGCATACAATTTAGTGATATTTTAGTATATTTACAATATTGTACAACCATTATCCTTATCTAATTTCAGAATATTCTCTTCACCCCCAAGGGGAAGCCTTGTACCTTCCAGTTTCCTTTTCTGTTCATTCCCTGTCAATGATTAATCTTTCTGTCTTTATAGATTTGTTTATTTTGAATAGTTCATATAAATGGAATCATACTGTATGAGGCCTTTTGGGTCTGCCTTCCTTCACTTAGCATGTTTTCAAGGTTCATTTATGCTATAGCAAGCATCAGTACTTTGCTTGTTTTTATGGCCAAATTATAGTCTACTGCATGAACACAGTACATATTTATTTATTTATTTAGTTAGTTTTTTGAGACAGGGTCTCACTCTGTCACCCAGACTGGAGTGCAGTGACACCATCTTGGCTCACTGAAACCTCCACCTCCTGGGTGCAAGTGATTCTCCTGCCTCAGCCTCCCGAGTAGCTGGGATTGCAGGTGTGCTCCACCAAACCCAACTAATTTTTGTATTTTAGTAGAGTCAGGGTTTCACCATGTTGGCCAGGTTGGTCTCAAGCTCCTGACCTCAGGTGACCTGCCTGTCTTGGCCTCCCAAAGTGCTGGGATTACAGGCATGAGCCACCATGCTGGGCCTATACTACGTATTTTTAACCCATTCATCTGTTAATGGACACTAGGCTATTTTCTACCTGCAGCTGTTGTACATAATGCTTCCATAAATGTTGGGGTACACATATTTGAGTTCCTGTTTTCAATTT
This sequence comes from Macaca thibetana thibetana, assembly GCF_024542745.1. Classification (NCBI taxonomy): domain Eukaryota; kingdom Metazoa; phylum Chordata; class Mammalia; order Primates; family Cercopithecidae; genus Macaca; species Macaca thibetana. The sequence goes on from NC_065585.1 coordinate 113,327,675, forward strand.
TTTGGGGGTATTTTACTTATAAGAAAAATTGCTGGGTCAGCTGGAATATCTATGTTTAATTTTAGAGGAACTGTCAAACTGTTTTTCACAGTGGCTGTACCATGTTTCTTCCCACCAGCAATGAGCAAGAGATCCAATTTTTCCACGACCTTGCCAACAGGTTATTTTTCATTGTTTTGAATACAGACATCTTATGGGTGTGAAATGGTATCCTGTGGATTTGATTTGCATTTCCCTAATGCCTAATGATGTTGAGAATTCTTTGGTTATTTGTATACCATCTTTGGAGAAATATTTATTCACGTTCTTTGCCCACTTTAAAACTGGGTTGTGTGCTTTTTTGTTGTTGAATTGTAGAGTTTCTGTATATAATCTGAATGTTGTGCCCTTATCAGACATGATTTGCAAATATTTTCCCATTTTGTGCATTGTCTTTTCACTCTCTTGATATTTTGATACAGAAAAGTTTTTAATTTTGTTGTTGCCTATGCTTTAGCATCATATCTGTAGGTCTTATATGCTTTTTGTTCTTTCATCACTTCCTTTTTAAATTTAGTTGATTTTGTTTGTGTGTGCTACGATTTTAATTACCTTTTTCTTTCCACATATATAAAAGTTATTTTCTAACTGGTTACCTTGGGCACTACAACGAACAACTTAAACTTACAACAACCTACAGTAATTAACACTAACTAGTGTTAATAAACACCAGTTTGAATAGTATACAAAAACTGTGCTCCTATACATCTGTATCCCTTTCCCTTATATTGTTATTATCACAGATTACATCTTTATACATCGTGGGCCCATTACTAGAGATTCATAATTATTGTTTTATATATTTGTCTTTTAAACCATATAGGGAAAAAAGAGGAGTTACTAAACAAAACACAGTAATACTGGATTTTGTATTTACCTATGTAGTTACCTTTACCAGTGTTATTTATTTCTTCTATGGCTTTGAGTTACTGACTAGTATTCTTTCATTTCAGCCAGAAAGATTCTTGTTAGCATTTCTTGTAGGGTATATCTAAAAAAAAATGTGGAAATATCTTAATTTATTCTTTATTCTTGAAGAATAGTTTTGCTGGGTTAGAATTCTTGGTTGTCAAGTCTTTTATTGTTTTCGTTTTTATTTTCTCAAGACTTTAGATGTGTTATCCTACTGCCTTCTGGTCTCTGTGGTTTCTGATGAGCAATCAGTTGTTAATCTTGCTGAGGATCCCTTGTATATAATGAATTGTATCTCTCTTGCTGCTTTCGGCATTCCATATTTGTCTTTGGGTTTTGACAATTTGCCTATAATGTGTCTTGGTGTGGATCTCTTTAAGTTTATCCTGCTTGAGTTTCTTGGATGTGTTTATTCATGTCTCTCCTCAAATTTGAGAAGCTATTATTTCCTAAAATATTTCCTTCAATATTTTTCTTCCTTTATTAAATCTCTCTTTGGCACTCCTATGATGTGTATATATATTGACATGCTTGATGGTGTCCTAGAAGTTCCTTGGGCTCTGTTCATTTTTCTTTCTTCTGTATTTTCTGGTCCTTAGACTGGTTGATTTCAATTGCTTTATCTTTCAGTTTGCTGATTCTTTCTTCTGTCTGCTCAAATCTGCCATTGCATTCCTCTAATGAATTTTTCATTTCAGCTATTGTAATTTTTAGCTCCAGAATTTCTATTTGATTCTTTTTTACTATTTCCTTATTGATGTTCCCTATTCATTCATACATTATTCTCCTGCTTTCCATCAAACATTTATTGGTTTCCTTTAACCTATTGACTATATTTAAGAGAGTTAATCTGACATCTTTGGCTAGTAATTCCAGTGTCTGGGCTTCCTCAGGAATGGTTTCTGTCAAACTCTTTTTATCTTGTGAATGAGCCATACTTTTATGTTTCCTTGTATGCTTTGTAATTTTTTGTTAAGAACTGGATATTTTGAGTATTGCAATGTGGTAACATTGGAAATCAGTTTCTCCTCCTCCTCAGCGATTGCTGATTTTTGCTTTTTGAAGGCTGCTGCTGTCCACTTGCTAACTGACTTTTTCAAACTTTCTTTTTTTTTTTTGAAAAGTGTGTATTCACAGTTGTGTTCAGTCACTGAAGTTTCTGTTCTATTATCTATCTAGTCATCCAGTGACCTGACAAAGATTTCTTGAAGTGGTTAGCTCCCAGAATGGAAAAAAAAAAAATTGTCACCTTAAATATTCTAATGGATGCCACCAGGTAAAGCCATTACAGCTCATGAAGGCTGAATACAAGGCGAGTATTAGAGAGAGAAAAGCAGATTAGTGGTTGCCAGGGGTTAGGAGGAAGGAGAATAGGAAATGACTGCTAAAGGATATGAAATTTTCTTTCTGGAGTGATGAAAATATTAAAAAATAATATTTAGATAGAAATGATGGTTGCATAACCATCATTATTAAAAACCAGATAATTTTTTAAAAGGTAAATTATATACCAATAAAGCTGTTACAGAAAAATCTAAACTGGATATTTCAAAGGCATCTCAAACTCAGTGTGTCAAACATTAATTTTTGTTTGTTTGTTTGTTTGAGACAGTCTCGCTCTGTTGCCCAGGCTGGAGTGCAGTGGTGCAATCTTGGCTCACTGCAACCTCTGCCTCCCAGGTTCAAGCGATTCTCCTGCTTCAGCCTCCTGAGTAGCTGGGATTACAGGTGCACACCACCACGCCCAGCTAATTTTTGTATTTTTAGTAGAGACGGTGTTTCACCATGTTGGTCAGGCTAGTCTCCAATTCCTGATCTTGTGATCCGCCCGCCTCAGCCTTCCAAAGTACTGGGATTACAGGAGTGAGCCATTGTGCCTGGCAAACATCAAATTCTTATTCTTCAATATCAAACTTTGTTCTCTTCTGGTGATCTCCAATGCTTAGTGAGTGTATCACTATCCATCTACTTATGCAAAATAGAAACTCCTAGGGTCATGCTTGCCACCTGTCTCTCCCTTCCCTTAATATTTAGTTCATCCCTGAATCTTATCAGTTTCGTCTCTTAGTTACATCTTTAATTTTTCCACTTGTCCATATCTTTATTGCCACATCCCAAAGCTGCCATTACCTCTTGTTAAACAAAGCTTTTTCTCTGGCCTCATATCTACGATCATGTGTCACTTAACAATGGGGATGAGTTCTGATAAATGTATCATTAGGCAATTTCGTCATTGTCTGAGTATCACAGAGTGTACTTACACAAACTAGATGATATATCCTACTATATGTCTAAGCTATAGCCTATTGCTCCTAGACTACAAACCTGTATGCACGTTACTGCTCTGAATACCACAGGTGAGTGTAACACAATGGTAAGTACTATACTTTTATACAACTAGCAGCCCAGTAGGTTTGTTTACACCAGCCTTGCCACAACACATGAGTAATGTGTTGCACTATGATGTTCCAATGGCTATGACATCACTTGGAGATAAGCATTTTTCAGCTCCATTATAATCTTATGAGACCACTGTCATGTATGTGGTCTGTCATTGACTGAAACATTGTTATGCAGTGCGTGACTGTACACGTATAATATGCTCTTGCCTCTTTTCAGTTAACCATCCCTACAGCAGCCAGCAATGTTGGGACCAGGCAGATGCTTACTGCATCAGCAGAGCAGGACACTAGAAAATTGAGGCAAATTTTTGATATTTTGTAATAGGACACAAAATTTCTGCAAGTCACAGACAACTCAGTTCACTCTTGCTTAAATAGGGAGAAAATGTATTATCTATAAGAACTAGGCTCTATGTTTGGGCTCAGCCAAGTCTTGAAGCATCTAGATTTTTCATATCTTTGCATTCTGTTGCTTCCCCTCATGGTGGTAAGGTGGCTGCCAGTTGCAAATAGGCAACATGTTCCCCTATTCACATCCAGTGGAAGAAGGAAAACCTCCCCCAACTATGAAATGTAAGTTCTTCCCTTAGCTTGTATTAGGCAAATTATATATGTGCCTGTGGATCAGGGAAAGGCCAAATATTCATTGGAATGTACTGATTAAAGTCAATCCATGGATGGGTGGATAGCTGAACAAAACTGAAGATCTGTTAGGAAGAAGAAAGTGAGGTGCTATGGTCTGAATCTGTGTCCCATCCCCCAAATTTATGTTTGAAATTCCATCCCCACGATGGTGGCATTAGAAGGTGGGGCCTAGGCCAGGCACGGTGGCTCACATCTGTAATCTCAGCACTTCAGGAGGCCAAGGTGGGTGGATCACGTGAGGTCAGGAGTTTGAGACCAGCCTAGTCAACATGGTAAAACCCTGTCTCTACTAAAAATACAAAAAATTAGCCAGGTGTGGTGGCACATGCCTGTAATCCCAGCTACTTGGGAGGCTGAGGCAGGAGAATCACTTAAACCTGGGAGGTGGAGGTTGCAGTGAGCTGAGATTGCACCATTGCACTCCAGCCTGGGGGACAAGAGTGAAACTTGGTCTCAAAAAAAAAAAAAAAAAAAAAGAAGGTAGGGCCTTTTGGAGATGATCAGGTCATGAGGATAAAGCCCTCATGAATGGGATTAGCATCCTTATAAAAGAGACCCAAGGAAGATTGTTTGCCCTTTTGCCATGTGAGGGCACAGTAAAAAGATGGCCTTCACCAGATATCAAAACTACCAGTGCCTTGATCTGGGGCTTCCCAGCCTCCAGAACTGTGAGAAATAAATTTCTGTTGTTGAAGCCCCTCAGTCTATGGCATTTTCTTATAGCAGCTTAAATGGACCAAGACATGGAAGACAGATGCTTGTCTTTGATCTCATATGACTCTTCTTTGGTGCAGAGCTTTAAAAATACAGAAGGGGCCACGTATCTTGCAAAAAGAGGAAGGCAGCCTTAGCAAAATATCATTTACAACATGAGAGATTTCACCCTTAATTTTCAACATTCAAAACTGAAAATGCACTTGATTTTATGTGGGACAAACAAAATTTAATAATTGTAACTTAGTAAAGAGTTTAATTTTTCTAATTGCATTATGATAAAGTTAGAATGTAAAGAATGCCCTCAGGGCAGGGTGTTGTGGCTCACACCTGTAATCCCAGCACTTTGGGAGGCCAATGAAGGAGTATAGCTTGAGCCTAGGAGTTAAAGACCAGTCTAGGCAACATAGGGAGATCTTGTCACTACAAAAAGAATTTAAAAATGAGCTGGACATGGTTGTGTGTGCCTATAGTCCCAGCTAATTGGGAGGCTGAGGTGGGAGGATCATGTGAACCTGGGAGGTCAAGGCTGCAGTGAGCCATGATAGTGACACTGTATTTCAGCCTGAGTGAGAGACCTTTTCTTAAAGAAAAAAAAAAAAAAAAGCCATCTGGGATTCAATATGGTCATTTTTTTTTTCTGATTACAAAGTCTACTGAACATAGGGGCAAAAGTTCACTGGTTACAGCAACCAAAAGTAGAAGTCTTCTCTTTCGTGCTAAGCATTTAAGCAAGATATATTACACATCCACAGCAGTGCCAGGTAGCCTTAAGTAAAAAGGGAACATATTTTAGGCACAGTTGCAGGGTAAGTTGAAAGACTTGAAATTGTTCTTTGAACTAACAGGCGTAGATAGTGACATCATTTGGCTGTGTCTCCACCTAAATCTCATCTTGAATTGCAACTCCCACAATTCCCACATGTTGTGGGAGAAACCTGGTGGAAGGTGATTTGAATCATGGGGGTGGCTCTTTCCTGTTCTGTTCTTGTGATAGTGAGTTGGTCTCGGTCTCAGTCTCATGAGATCTGATGGTTTTAAAAACAGGAGTTTCCCTGCACAAGCCCTCTTTTCTTGTCTGCCGCCATGTGAGATGTGCCTTTCACCTTCTGCCATGATTGTAAGGCCTTCCAGCCATGTGGAACTGTAAGTCCAATAAAGCTCTTTCTTTTGTAAATTGCCCATTCTCAGGTATGTCTTCATCAGCAGTGTGAAAACAGACCAATACAGATACATTAATGATGATTAAGTCCTAAAAATCTATTCTATTACAATCAAGCACAGTTAGCCTACAGATAAGGGATGCCAAAGTATAATCTTCATAAAAATGAGGTTATTCATTTGAAAGTATACATGTGTCACTGACACTGAGGATGTGTTGAGGCCCAGGCAATTCATTTCCTTATACCACTGTTTGGCAGCTCCTGGAAATGTACTGTAGAAATTCTGATTCTTCTTCTTCTTCTTCTTTTTTTTTTTTTTTTTCAATAGAGATGAGGTCTGGCTGGTCTCAAACTCCTGGGCTGAAGCAATCCACCCACCTCAGCCTCCCAAAGTGCTGGGATTATAGGCATGAGCTACAGAACCCGGCCATCCTGACTACACAGTCAGAATCTGTAGTTGGTTGGTTAAAGAAAAAAGTCAGCTATATGGGGTTTCTTTTTTTTTTTTTTTTTTTTTTTTTTTTTTTTTTTTTTTTTGAGACAGAGTCTTGCTCTGTCCCCTGGCTAGAGTGCAGTGGCGCGATCTCGGCTCACTGCAAGCTCCGCCTCCCGGGTTCCTGCCATTCTCCTGCCTCAGCCTCCCAAGTAGCTGGGACTACAGGCACCCGCCACCACGCCCGGCTAATTTTTTTGTATTTTTTGTAGAGACGGGGTTTCACCATGGTCTCGATCTCCTGACCTTGTGATCCGCCCGCCTCGGCCTCCCAAAGTGCTGGGATTACAGGCGTGAGCCACCGCGCCCAGCTATATGGGGTTTCATAAAATTATAATGTATATCTTCAAAATTTTATTTTTAACTTAAAACTTAAACAGGTTTATCTACCCATCATTCCTTTGATGTCAGGCTAAGACCTCTGCTTTGTGTGTGGGCCTGCTGACAGGGGGCTGCACAGAGGACATTGATTAGCACAGCAAGCAGCATTATCAATTTCAGCTTCAGTAGAATGAGGACTCAAGACACTTGTGAAGCAAAATGAGGGCAAAGTCCTATATTTTAACATTTCTCTCTCCCTCCCAAACATTCATGGTTGTTTTGCCCACACCTAATTCCACAGCATTTTTTTCTTTAACAACATGTCTTTATCAGGCCTTTCCCAAGTTTTCAATTTATTTTCATAGAGATTATTCTCTTCACACTCATAATTGTTTGATTTTGGTAATACTGAATTAAATTACATCGTTAGTGAGTACAACTTGCATAAACAAGTTTTGGAACAAATACAACTGACTTTTTTTTTTCTTTTTTTTTTGAGACTGATTCCTGCTCTGTTGCCCAGGCAGGAGTACAGCGGCGCAATCTTGGCTTACTGCAGCCTCTGCCTCCTAGGCTCAGCCAATCCTCCTGCCTCGGCCTCCTGAGTAGCTGGGATTACAGGGACCCACTACCATGCCCAGCTAACTTTTGTATTTTTAGTAGAGATGAGGTTTCATCATGTTGGCCAGGTTGGTCTTGGACTGACCTCGAGTGATCCGTCCACCTTGGCCTCCCAAAGTGCTGGGATTACAGGCGTGAGCCACCATGCCTGGCCAAATACAACTGATTTTTGGAAAGCATACAACTCAGGGAGAGTGGTGATTAGCCTACCAAGGAGCAGACGACTTCCTAGTAGGGGAAATTTGGGTTCTGAGCATTAGGCATTATTTTTCACAGAGAGCAGAGACTGGCTCAAAAGTCTGAACCATACAGGTAGCTAACGAAAGCTGAGTTAGTTTAAGAAATGGAAAATCTAGGCCAGGCATGGTGGCTCATGCCTGTAATCCCAGCACATTGGGAGGCTGAGGCAGGAGGGTGGCTTGAGCCCAGTTCAAGACCAGCCTGGTCAACAGGGTGAGTCCCTGTCACTGAAAATTTTAAAAAGGAAAAAAGAAAGTCTAAATTCAGGGACTTAGCACCACTCAAACTTTCATGAAGGTGAGCAATGCTGAAACCCTGTGGAGAGGAATGCTGACAATGAAGGCTTGGGCAATCCATTCTTGGCTGGGTCTCTAGGGGGCCTGACAATGCTTCTCTTCTCAAAGCCTGAGCCTCCATTTGCATGTGTTTAGTGTCACGAACCTAGTCCCAGCTAAATGCTCTAAAATATTTAAATACAACACCCTTTAAGGGAGACAGGAAAGGAACTGCTCCTAGTTTTGTTCAATAAAGTATTAAAGTCTAAAGTATCCTTAAAATGGGTCAGAAGGAGCGATGGCTCATGCCTGTAATCCCAGCACTTTGGGAGGCCCAGGCAGGTGGACAACTTGAGCCCAGGAGTTCGAGACCATCCTGGGAAACATAGGGAGACTCTATCTCCACAAAAAAAAAAAAATTAAAAAATTAGCTGGGCCTGGTAGCACAAGTCTGTGGTTCCAGCTTCTCAGGAGGCTGAGGCAGGAGGATCACTTGAGCCCAAGAGGTTGAGGCTGCAGTGAATCGTGTTTATACGCCTGCACTCCAGGCTGGGTAACAGAGCCAGCCTCTGTCTTCAAACAAAAATAAATAAAACTCTCCAAGAGCACCCATTTGCTAGACACTGTGGTGGTGGGAGGGCGGATTATACTGTCTACTGGTGCCCTCTTGTGTTAAAATAGCGGGTCTACATGGGGATTATGAAGCTTTAAGAATGCATCTATCTGACAGATCTTCTTTTACCTTGGATTGCACATTAAAAATTAGCCCCAAAACAATTCAAGTGGTGGTGCTCGAGGTGGGGCCATGGAATCAGAAGTGTTTTCTCCCCACCTCCTAAACTGTGTAAAATGAAATTATTAATGTATTACTTTTACCAGCAAAACACACACACACACACACACACACACACACACACACACACACACAAAAACAGAACAAAACACCACCACAAATTACCACTACAGTTAATTAGTTATAACAAGCAGACCCAGACTGGGCACAATGGCTCACACCTGTAATCCCAGCACTTTGGGAGGCTGAGGCAGGAGGATTGCTTGAGGCCAGAAGTTCAAGACCAGCCTGGGCCATATAGCAAGACCCTCTCCTCTATAAAAATATAAAAGATTGAGCTGGGCATGGTGGCACAGTCCTGTAGTCCTAGTTTCTTAGGAGGCTGAGGCAGGAGGATTGTGTGAGTCCAGGAGTTTGAGATTGCAGTGGGCTATGATTGTGCCACTTGCACTCCAGCCTGGGCAACAGCAAGACCCTGTCCCTTAAAAAACAAAACAAAACCCCAAGCAGACCCAATTTAAAGTTTTGTATGGAATGACCTGGAGCCCCAGCATCGGGTACCCCTTTGGGTAATTCTTATTGAATTCAATGAGAAGATCAAACAACTCTTTTAAAATGTCCCTATTGTTTTGCCAGGTAGGAGTGAAGAGTATTTTCCTTCAGCCCTCCTGAAGTTTCAATTAATCCAAGTCTATGAAATGAACTGACAAGAGACTGATTAAGAGAAAAGGGACACACATTTAGTACATGTGTTACTGGAAAGGGATCCCCTTCCAGACCGTAAGAGAGGCTTCTCGGATCTCGCACAACAAAGAATGCAGGGTGAGTCCATAGAGTAAAGTGAAAGCAAGTTTATTAAGAAAGTAAAGGAATAAAGAATGGCTACTCCATAGGCAGAGCAGTGGCATGGGCTGCTTGACTGAGGATGCTTATAGTTATTTCTTGATTATATGCTAAATGAGGCGTGGATTATTCATGAGTTTTCTGGGAAAGGGGTGGATAATTCCTAGAACTGAAGGGTCCTCCCCTTTTTAAACCATATAGGGTAATTTTCTGATGTTGCTATGGCATCTATAAACTGTCATGGCACTGGTGGGAGTGTCTTTTATCATGCTAATGCATTATAATTATAATGAGCAGTGAGCACGACCAGAGGTCACTTTGGCCGCCATCTTGGTTTTGGCAGATTTTGGTCGCCTTCTTTACCACATGCTGTTTTATCAGCAAGGTCTTTGTGACCTGTATCTTGTGCTGACCTCCTATGTCACCCTATGACTTAGAATACCTTAACCCCCTGGGAATGCAGCCCAGTAGGTCTCAGCCTCATTTTATCCAGTCCCTACTCAAGATGGAGTCCCTCTGGTTCAAACACCTCTGACATGCATGGAAGCATCACAGGAAAGTGAGTCCTCAATACCCAATGAGATTTAGAAGCTATATCCCCTTCTCCATAGGGGAGAGGGAAGTGGGGAATGTAGGCAACTTTTGGAGGAAAAGTAAATAGTTTTTAGGGGAGGTGAATGGAGACAAAGAACAGATAATGGTGTGGGATGAAGTTCATCTGGACTCTGGATGTGGTGTTTGACTTTCAGTCTCTTCCGTGATGAGTTTACTCTTCCTTGGTTGATGAAAAAACAAGGGAAGGGATAGAATACAATTGTGTTCTCTTCTGGTAGATCTTTAGGTAGATAAGGAAACCTCAAAGAAAAAACTCTTCTGGCCTCTGCTGATTCCCAAGTACCTTCAATATAAAATAATCAGCATACCAAGGTGCCATATTTGGGGGTGATATCCCCTGGACTCTTTCGGTCTCATTTAGTTGAAGAACTTAAAGACAGGCAAAGCCTTTAGGAAAGGTGAATCCACATCTGTTTTCCCTGTTTGCATTTAGGAAGCCCACTGAATTATAGAGTATCTACCTTAAAAGGTTTAGTCTTCCAATAAAGCAATGGAGAATGTGCTTAAGATCATGAACTCTGGAGCCAGAATGCCACTTACTAGCTGAGTGGACTTTTGGCAGTTACTTAACCTCTTTGTGCCTCAATTTCCAGTTCTGCAAAATAAGGATAGTAATATCACCTACCTCATTAATATAGTTAAAGGAAATAATGTGCAATTAATGAGTTACATGTAAACTGCTTTTAACAGTGCTTGGTATGTAGTCAGCTCTATGCAAGCTTAATGCGATTTTTTAAAAAGTCAGACTTGACAAAGTATATTAGGGTTAAGAATAGTTCTTGTACTATTTCTCCCACTCAGTATTCTTATCTCTCAAGGTTTTTGTTAATAATAGTTTCTGTTAAGCCTCAACAAGTTAAACTGATGCTTAATGAAATTTATGTTATATTTAAGGGAAAGTAAACTAAATTTCTAAGAAGATAGGTGTGGCAAAATAAAAAATATTTGGTCTTTGTCCCTGGTCCCTGGCACAGAGTTTCTCAAGCCCTTGGAAATTACTGGGTGGGTTGTTTGTTTTGAGATGGAGTCTTGCTCTCAGGGGGAGTGCAGTGGTGCCATCTTGGGTCACTGCAACCTCCGCCTCCCGAGTTCAAGCAATTCTGCCTCAGCCTCCCAAGTAGTTGGGATTACAGATGCCCACCACCATGCCTGGCTAATTTTTGTATTTTTAGTAGAGATGGGGTTTCACCATGTTGGCCAGGCTGGTCTTGAACTCCTAACCTCAAGTTATCTGCTTGCCTCAATCTCCCAAAGTGCTGGGATTGCAGGCATGAGCCACCATGCCTGACCAGAATGTACTGTCTTTTGTATGCTAATGAGAACATATGACTAGAGGATCAGAACTCTCAGCCCTGACCCACAAACTCCAGGGAGGTTACAGGGACTACAAACTGAATCATAAAAACTCCTGAATGATTAGACTTGGAAAGCTTCCAGGCTAGTGCTGTGCTGAGAGGCTGACGTGCTCAAAGAAGGAATGGAAACCCTGTGCCATCCCATCCCATCTCATGGCCTTGGCATTTCTTCCTTTCAGCTGTTCCTGAGTTGTACCCTTGTAATACATCTGCAGTAGTAAACACACACTTTCCTGAGTTCTCTGAGTCATTCTAGAGAATTACTGAGCCTGAGGGATCATGGGAATACCCCAATTTGGAGTTGGCTGGACAGAAGTATGGGTAGTTTGGGCACCCTATTTGGTGCTGACAAATGAAGTGGGGGTAGTTCTATGGGAATGTGGGGTCTGGGCTAACTCCAGATAGCATCAGAACTGTACTGAATTGCTGGACATTCAGTTGGTGTTGGAGAATCGGTTGCTGGTGTTTGAAAAACCACACATTTGGTGTCAGAAAACACTACACAATGGGGTTTCGAGTGGATAAGATGACCTCTGATGACATCATGTGCCATGGCAATTAATATACAGCAGTCCTTCCCAAAGTCATCTTCCTCCCAGTGTGGAGACTCTCTAAAGAGATGCTGACAGTGCACTGGGAGAAACCCAGATGTAAATGGATGTGTGCGTACATGCTGGGGTTTAAAAATATGAGCATGGGCTGGGCACGGTGGCTCACGCCTGTAATCCCAGCACTTTGGGAGGCGGAGGTGGGTGGATCACCTAAGGTCAGGAGTTCGAAACCAGCCTGGCCATAACATGGCGAAACCCTGTCTCTACTAAAAATACGAAAATTAGCTGGGCACAGTGGCACACGCCTGTAGTCCCAGCTGCTTGGGAGGCTGAGGCAGGAGAATCACTTGAACCCGGGAGGCAGAGGTTGCAGTGAGCCGAGATCATGCCACTGCACTGCAGCCCGGGTGACAGAGCAAGACTGTCTCAAAATAAACAAATAAATAAAATAAAAAATAAAAATAAGAGCATGAACTCTTTGATGCCATTCCCTTCAAAAGGTAGAGCCTAATTCCCCATCCCTTCAGTGTAGAATGGACTTAGTGACTCAATTCTAACAAATCAAATTCAGCAGAAATGATCGTGTACAACTTCAGAGACTAGGTCATGAAAGGCCCTGTGGCTTCCGTCCTCTCTGGGATCATTCATTCTGGAGAAAGCCAGCTGCCATGTCAAGAGAACACCCAGGTAGCCTTGTAGAGAGGCTCATGTGATGACGAACTAAGGCCTTCTGGCAACAACCATGTTAGTGCGCCATCTTGGAAATGGATACTGCAGCCCCAGCATCAGCTAAGACACACACAGATTCTTGATTCTCAGAAACTGAGTGAGCTAATAAGATGTGTGTTGTTTTAGTTTTGGGGGTAATTTGTTACACAGCATACATAACTACTACAGTGTGTCCTTATGGATGAAGTGAAGTTTCATCACTGTTTCCAGACCTTACACTATTCAATTGGCAAAGATCCATCATCTTGACCAAACAGCTAGTGCCAGATTGCAATAAGATGATTTGATAAAATGGTTTCTCTTTTTTCCCTGTCCAGTTACTACCTCATGTCACATGGATGTCTGGGTTCTCCTAATCACTTAGCTTATTTGTCTAGAATATTTGGGATGTAGTTTCAGTATAGTCTCAAGTGAGACAGAGTGCCACTAGGAGAAGGCTGACAGCCTGGCTATGCAGAAGCCCCAAAGAGTGAAGTCTGCAGTCATCTGTCTGAGCTTTGGTTCTCTATCTTGATGAATCAGAAACTATGTTTCATTGAATATTCAGAAATTCATAGACTAAACTGACAAACTTGGGGGCAGAACCACACAAAACAAAATTCACGAGACTGACGTATAAACCAGAGAATTTCTCTAAATTTACTATGTGCAGAATGAAATTTTGGTGCCTTTATGCAGAATTCTCCCTCTTCCTGAACAATAATAGCTTAAAGGCCATATTAACAATCAGAAGATGGTTCAGTTAGACTTGTAATTAGTGCCAAAAGAAGTGGCAAGTCTCAAGGTATGTTCTCCCTAAGCCACATACCTTGGGTCTTGATAAACTAGTCCTAACTGAAGTAGAGAACACTTTGGGTCACTGAATTACTCACATCTCTTGGATGCAGGACTTCCTTTTCATGGATAACACTGTATACACACTGTCATATTTTGTTTCTTCAAATCCCATTTTGGTGAGTTGATAATTTTGGTTATTTTCTTTCCTCAAATGAGTTAATATCATGTAACAACCTACAGTGTACCTGGGAAGCATTGAGACTCTCCTCACTATGTGTTGATTCTCTGGTGGTTTCTTCTTATCAAGTCCTTAGAAGGTATCTCACTGTTGCCCCACATAGTACCTGTGTAGTTTGGAAAGGCCATTTACTTAGCATATCAGAGCCTGTCCAGAGAGAATACATTAGAACCAGTATAGAATTTCAAAGACTGTCTTGTAATTTCTGATTTCTTTTATCTAGAAAATTTCCATGATCAACAACATTCTGAACTGATCACCAGGGGGTTGAAAAATGAATAAATAGCAGTCAACAGAAATAGGGCATTTATGTTCTCCTTTTCAAAAGCTCAATGTTTCATCCACTACAGTATAGTTTTCCAAGTTTAGTCGTGAGTATTCTTACCAAAATCATTCCAATTTCGAACAATTGGGCTAATTTGCGCTGTCTAGATTCAGAAATTCAAAAATATATTTTTCTCTATTCACAATTAAAAATTAAATTTTGAGTCAGGAGTTTGAGACCAGCCTGGGCAACACAGCAAGATCCTGTCTCCACAAAAAGTTAAAAACCATAAAAAAGCCAGGCATGGCGGCTTATGCCTGTAGTCCCAACTACTCAAGAGGCTGAGGATCACTTCAGCTTGAGGAGGTCAAGTGATCCATGCGAGCAAAGATTGTGCCACTGTACTCCAGCCTAGGTAACAGAGTGAGATCCTTGTCTCTAAAATAAATAAATAAAAATTAAATTTTGAGAAAATATCTTAGTATTTTAGTATCTCAGTATTAGTCAATACCTACTAATTCAAAAGTTGAGAAGTATGTTCCAGTAAATGTATACTTGAATTACTTTGAAAATTTGGAATTATAAAATTCTCAACATCTTGCTCACTACAGACAATAGAATAATAAAGCTCAATGATGAGTGATTAGTACTATGCTAAAATATTAACAATTTCAGAAACTTGTATAAATTTCAAAATTTCTTTTCGTTTCATTGTCCTCAGAAACCCAAGAATGCCACTCATTTGTATTCTACTGAAGACATCTTTCCCTGATTACTTCTGTTTTACCAAAAAGAAAAAAACTGTATTTTTCTTAAAAACAAAGTGAAGTCTAAATTAATTCAATAGCTACTGAAATTTCACCTGAAATTTTAAACAGCTACAAATCCACAAGAGGAAAAAGTAAACACATTAGCTTTAATACAACTAGTACATAATAAAAATTAAGATAAAAGATTAATTCAAATAGAAAACCTGATTATGCCCACTAAAGGCGCTGTTATCAGCCTTTTTATTCAGTTTAGTCTATGCTAGAATGTAAATACATAACAGTATGTCTTTTCTTGTCATGGTAGTCTTTCACATAACTAAAATTTGTGGCAGCAGTTTATACAACAAAAGAAAAGCTAAATCTGTAAATTATCAGAAAAGAAGCAAGGATATATGAAAATAATACATTTATATAAATTACAAAGGACAGTTACAATGAAACTCCATTAGTTTCCTCTCAACCCAATTTTACAAAATACAGTGAACACATATTATTCTGTGCATTGTTAAGAGTGCATAAACACTGTGGGCCCATTCAAAAGACAGTGGTCAAAGACAAAATGTTATCTTCATGTCATATACTGTTCTTAGTTCTTTACTGGAGTTGAGCTTCCTTTCATAGTCTTCTTTAGGTGGTGGTAATTTGGCAAGATTTTCATCAAGAAATCCAGCTGTAGTGTCTGGGGCTAAAAAGATAAGGTAATTAAGGCTGGCTGGCAGAAAGCAAAGTCAAGAGTACCACGCAGCGACCAGGCGTGGTGGCTCATGCCTGTAATCTCTGCACTTTGGGAGGCCCAGAGAGGATGATGATTAGAGCCCAGGAGTTCCAGACCACCTGAGCAACATAGGGAGATCTTGTCACTACAAAAAATTTAAAAATTAGCTGTGTGTGGTGGCACGCCCCTGTAGTCATAGCTACTCAGGAGGCTGAGGTGGAAGCAGGGTGGCGGGGGTGCAGGTGGATTGAGCCCAGGAGGTTGAGGCTGCAGTGAGCCATGATTGCGCCACTGCACTACAGCCTGGGTGACAGAGCCAGACCCTGTCTCAAAAAAAAAAAAAAAAAAAAAGTTCCAGGTAGCAATGGTTATTAATAAATAAGTTGTGGAATTATAGGTGATTTTCATTGACTCAATTTTGCTTACCTGCTCGTCTTTTTAAAATTTATAATGAACATATGCTAAGTCTGGTTACAAGAAAAAGCCAACAGATTTTATATATTTACATAAAAATATACAGAAGTCACTTTTCAAACTCGCTTTTGTAGATTTCATCTTGGCTTCTGAAAAGTTATAAAGTTCCAATTACAGAAGACCACATAAGTAAAACACCCATAGTATTTTGTTTTCCACGTGACCTACAGAGCCACACAGCTGAGGTGTACTTGGATACACCTGTCTGATCTTCATTCTTCATATATTAGTACTGCCCAGATTTTCCTGATTGTAAAACTCACTGCAGTACTTGTAAAAAATATAGCTTTTTAGGCCCCTGCCCTAGCACTGTGACTCAATAAGTCTGGGGAATCTTTATTTTTAATAAAGACCTCTATATAGTCCTTATGATCAGTGAAATGTGGAAGACAATATTGCATATTATAAAATAATAAGTTTCAGATATTCTTGCTCACTTAATTCTAATCTCCCTTCCTCAACACCAGCTTCATTTCCAGTCTTCAGTCATTTTTGCTGTTATGTAGAAAGTAAAAAAATGACTAGATTTGGCATTATTTCTTTTTTAGTCTATAGAGTAATACTTGTTTATAATTATAATAATAATGAAGCCAAACATTACAGAAATAGAGTAACCCAGAAAGAACTGGAGTTTTGATTCCCGATAAAATATGGCTAAGAATCAGAGGCATAGTTATGTTTTGAAACTATTCTTTTTTTTTTTTTTTTTTTTTTTTTTTTTTTTGCGACAGATCCTCACTCTGTCAGCCAGGCTGGAGTGCAGTGGTACAGAGCTTACTACAGCCCTGACCTCCTGGGCTCAAGCGATTCTCCCACCTCAGCCTCCCAAGTCGCTGGGACTACAGGTGAATGCCACCAGGCCCAACTGATGATTTTTTATTTTTTGTAGAGATGGGGGTCTCATGATGTTGCCCAGATTGGTCTTGAACTCCTTCCTGGGCTCAAGTGATCTGCCTGCCTTGGCCTCCCACAGTCCTTGAAACTATTTTCTTTAGTGGGAAGAAAAGGAGGCTAGGTAACTGAAGAAATATATATCGAATGTGCCAAGCAATGAGGCTCAAAACTGCAATACAAATGTCTTATGTCCAAAGGAAGCCCAAATGCCCTTTTTCATCTCCTACTCTAATATTAAACTCCAAATATTTACTCGACATTATTCTTGATCTGAGTTTCTAGGAGGAGATAATTTTTCAAGCCAGGAAAATATCCAAACATACTTTCTTATTCACAAACTGTGTTTATTATGAAGCTATGGCAATAAACTAAATAGACACACCCCAGGTACAGGCACAGGATAAATGTAGTATGGTCATTCCTTAACTTTGAAGACTGGTATTTTAGGAGTAAATCAATATGGCTTGTACAGTTTGTTTATGCATTGTCAGTGACAATGCATGAGACCAAGAGTAACATTTCTGGATCTTTTCTCATAACTGACTTGTCATCGTCATCCTTGTATATATTTTTGATACTAACCTAAAGACTAAATAATTGAACTGCAATTAAATCCTGGGTTTTCGGCATGTTTCTCATTGTTTTCTTTTTATTTATTTTTTGAGTTGGGGTCTCTGTTGCTCAGGCTGGAGTGCAGTGGCATGATCATGGTTCATGGTAATCTCACACTCAAGCATTATCTTCCCACCTCAGCCTCCTCAGTAGCTGGGCTATAGTCATGCCCCACCACACCTGGCTAAGTTTTTCTAGTTTTTGTAGAGACAGAGTCTCACTATGTTGCCCAGGCTGGTCTTAAATTCCTGGCCTCAAGTCATCCTCCTGCCTCGGCCTCCCAAAGTGCTAGGATTCCAGGCATGAGTCATTGAGCCTGGCTTCTTTTATTTTAATTATGTTCTTCTTAAATAGTGTACCTGCTGCCTCATGAAGACAATTACATTGTATTTTGGGAAAATTAGCAGATAGAACTCTTTTTAAAGAGAGGTTCTAGTACCTGTGGTCGCTCAGTCTGCACCCGACGAAGGCAGTCCGCACCATAGATCACTGTATTCTCAGGGATGACTTCAAATGTATTTAGGTTGCAACAAGCCCCAATGATGCAGCCACTTGTCAGTATTACATTTCTGCCTACATATGCTGCAATAAAAACATAGAAAGAACTGCAACTTAAGACATCAAATGACTGCAACACTTTTTTTCCTAAGATGATTTAGGTATAAAAATGTAAACTGGCCTTAAGAAAAAAGTTAAAGAAAATACATCAGTTTGGAGTTTGTATGGACAACACAGAGGCAGGCAGTACAAGCCAGGGTCAGATGGATTCAAAATGGAGCTCTGCTGCTATTTGTGTGACCTTGGGAAAGTCACCGCAAAGTCTCTAAGCTCAAGTTCATCTATAAAACGAAGAGGCCACTCTACCTCACAGTTTAAGGAATAATGCAATAACAGATGTAAAGTGATGAGCACAGGTTTGAAACACAGTAAGCATAAAATAAACAGAAAATGCTGATGATAATAGTGATAATTGATAATCCAAATTAAAATAAAAGTCATTAAGTAGATTAACACAAAGTATCATTTTATTATTTAAAAAAGCAGCATTTTCTTTCATGCCACTCGGGACCAAGAAAGATAACCCACTAATCTAAAGAACTGGCATCATCCAGGTTCTTTCTGGACCTTGGTGGGACAAGCTCCTGAAGTTGCTTCCCAGTAGTGACACTGACTTTACATAATCTCCTGTCTGGTCCCACTTACAAGCTCATGATATTGGTTTCTGATTGGTTAGGGAAAAGTATTCCTGAAATTAAAGAAAGCAACTGCTAGAGACACTGTGATTTTTCCCCTCCTTTAATTCTACAACAACACTACCCAACTAAAATTTCAGAGACTAGTATTTAGTAGAAATCTTTTCCGAATCTTTCATTTAAACTTTATGGTTTAATTCAATCCTGTACACAGCTGATTTTAAATTTAATGTATTTAACATTACCAGACAACCACATAACCAGATTAAGGTTCCTTAGTGGCAAAGAATTAGTTTGCCAGCTATTGTAGCCCCCTTCCAAGCACACCACCTTGCCAGTTTGTATTAGGCTGTTTCCTGGAACACAAAGAGAAAAGAGGTCACTGCTTTGACAATAAAACTCTGAACGTAGCTTACCTTTTGATTCAATGACATTATTATCTCCCATCTTCATAGCTTGGGAATCTGTAAGCCAGAGTTAGGTAAATACTATAAATATGTTCACCTTTAGTCCCCACTAACACAGTATGTTTTTATATTGCACTGGGACAGAGGACAGGGGTGTCAGATGGGCCATGCAGGCTCACCCTTGCCAGAACTCTTGGGTCTGGGCAATCTGTGGTAACGGTTTAATCTTTAAACATAAATATCTCTAGGTATAAATAAATGATTTGTGTTTTTTGAAGAAACAAGTCCTTATACTCTGATTTTATGAGTATTTTCATAATTGTTTCAAGATAATTAAAATTATCCATCACCCAATCACTTAAACACTGTTAAAAGTTTGATATATGTTTATATAAATATATAGAATTTCCTGTATATAAGTGGGAATCAAACTGTATAAACTTTTATAGCTTATTCAGTTCACTTAAATTTGCAAGCATTATTCCACGCTATTAAAATCTTTAGGCCAGGGAGGGTGGCTCACATCTGTAACCCCAGCACTCTGGGAGGCCAAGTTGGGAGGATTGCTTGAGCCTACGGGTTCAAGGACCAGCTTGGGCAACAGAGTGAGACATCATCTCTACCAAAAGTAAAATTAGCTGGGCACGGTGGTGTGCGCCTATAATCCCAGCTACTTGGGAGGCTGAGATGGGAGGATTGCTTGAGTCTGGGAGCTGAGGCTGCAGTAATCTACGATTATGCCACTGCATGCCAACCTGGGTGACAGAGCAAGATCCTGTCTCAAAAAAGATAAAGTAAAATCTTTGAAAACATAATTTTAAATGACTGCTTAGTGGTCCTAGTGGTTTTATGCTCATAGTTCAATTTATTTAAATATCTTGCTATCGTTGAACATTTAGATTTTTCCTTGTAAATATTTTCTACTACATATTGTATGTTTTGCTGACGCCATAAGATTTTACTATCTTTTTTTTTTTTTTTTTTAAATCTTTTTGAGACGGAGTTTCGTTTCACTCATTGCCCAGGCTGGAGTACAATGGCGCAATCTCCACTCACCACGACCTCTGCCTCCCAGGTTCAAGTGATTCTCCTGCCTCAGCCTCCCGAGTAGCTGGGATTACAGGCATGCACCATCACGCCCGGCTAATTTTGTGTTTTTAGTAGAGACGGGGTTTCTCCATGTTGGTCAGGCTGGCCTCAAACTCCCAACCTCAGGTAATCCGCCCGCCTCGGCCTCCCAAAGTGCTGGGATTACAGGCATGAGCCACCGCGCCTGGCCTGATTTTACTATCTTTTTAGAGTACTAAACTAAGCAAAAGAACTGGAGACATTCTGGGGGAGGGGGGAAGACAACACATGAATAATGGAATATTTTCACCCCTACACACCATTTTCTTGAATCAGACAATGTGTTGTCTACCTAAAACTATGTAGGAGACACACTGACAAAGTTGGGATTCTTGAATCAAGAAGGAAGCCAGCATTGCTATTTCTATGTTTATTGTCACTCAGCCATTGCTACCTGTCAACCAGCAAAAGTGGTTACTTTCAAAGTGCTGAGCTAAAGATACGTGTGTGTCTGTGTTTGTCTAAAAACGGCATACTTACTTTACTCTATTGACTTATTTACAGGAACAGAAGGGACCATTTTAAACATATATACTATTAAAAAAGTCTGTTCAAAGAGCTAGGTGACCTACTTTTACTTATTTTTATTTTTCATTCTTTTTTGAGATGGAGTCTCGCTCTGTTACCCAGGCTGGAGTGCAGTGGCATAATCTTGGCTCACTGCAACCTCCGCCTCCTGAGTTCAAGCGATCCTGCCTCAGCTTCCTGAGTAGCTGCAATTTCAGGCATGCGCCACCGTACCCAGCTGATTTTTTAATTTTTTTTTTTTTAATAGTAGAGATAGGGTTTCAACATGTTGGCCAGGCTGGTCTTGAACTCCTGGCCTCAAGTGATCTGCCCACTTTGGCCTCCCACAGTGCTGGGATTACAGGCATGAGCCACCGCACCCAGCCTGGATGACCTACTTTTAAAAATATAATATATATTATGAATGTAAGTATATTTGATAGCCAAATTGTGACAGTTTTACAATTTCTACAGAAGACTTAGGTACCAAAGGACAGCCGGGAATTATTTATGGTAGATTATTGTAAAGGATACAACAGCCAACTTCAAACACATTATTGGTGCCAATGATCATAGGTTTTGGTTCTGGATCTTCGGTGTCAGGAGTGATATTATCTGGGTAACTGTAAAAAGAAGAAACAAATCATCCAAAAAGTCAGTAACACGATGAGCAATTTTCTTCCCATTTTCGAATTTTGGTTAATTCTTTTTTTTTTTTTTTTTTTTTTTTTTTTGAGACGGAGTCTTGCTCTGTCTCCCAGGCTGGAGTGCAGTGGCCGGATCTCAGCTCACTGCAAGCTCCGCCTCCCGGGTCTACGCCATTCTCCTGCCTCAGCCTCCCGAGTAGCTGGGACTACAGGCGCCTGCCACCTCGCCCGGCTAGTTTTTTGTATTTTTTTGGTAGAGACGGGGTTTCACCGTGTTAGCCAGGCTGGTCTCGATCTCCTGACCTCGTGATCCGCCTGTCTCGGCCTCCCAAAGTGCTGGGATTACAGGCTTGAGCCACTGTACCTGGCTGTTGGTTAATTCCTTAAATTTTACCTACATCAAGCTTAAAAGATATGACTATGTAAGTTATTTCTTTTTTGTTGTTGTTGTTGTTTTTTTTTTTTTTTTTTTGGATATGGAATCTCACTCTATCACCCAGGCTGGTGCGGTGGCGCCATCTTGGCTCACTGCAACCTCCATCTCCGGGTTCAAGAGATTCTCCTGCCTCAGCCTCCCAAGTAGCTGGGACTACAGGCACGTGCCACTAGGCCTGGCTAATTTTTGTATTTTTGTAGAGGTGGGGTTTCACCATGTTGCCCAGGCTGGTCTCGAACTGATCTCAGGTGATCCACTAGTCAGGGCCTCCCAAAGTGCTGGGATTATAGGTGTGATCCACCACGCCCAGCCTATGTAAGTTATTTCTTAATTTAAGTCATTCATTCATCCTGTATGCTAGAGCAGGCTTGATTTTGAGTTGAAGACAGCTACTGAAAAATGAAGAAGTCATTGGTGTGTAGAGAAGAACAGCCTTCCTTAATTTATTTATTTTAGTTTATTATATTTTTTGAGACGGAGTCTTGCTGTGTCGCTCAGGCTGGAGTACAGTGGCACAATCTTGGCTCACTGCAACCTCTGCCTCCCAGCTTCAAGTGATTCTCCTGCCTCAGCCTTCCAAGTAGCTGGGACTACAAGGTGGGGTGCCACCATGCCCGGCTAATTTTTTTTTGTATTTTCAGTAGAGACGGGGTTTCACCATATTGGTCAGGCTGGTCTGAACTCCTGACCTCATTCATGATCCATCTGCCTTGGCCTCCCAAAGTGCTGGGATTACCCGTGTGAGCCATCACGCCCGGCCTACTTTAGTTTATTTTTTAAATTCAAAGTCCAGTGGGTCTTCTCCAGGACTAAGGAAAAAAGATGCTAGCTATCTTTTTAGGCTGTTAACTAGAATCAAAATCATGCCTAACTTGAAAATTTTCCACTCTTAATAATTATTTGGGATTGTGAAACATAAACAGATATTCACATAAAATAATTATTGCTATTAGCTAGTTGAAATACTTGGAAGATGAAATGTTTGTGTTCTAAGAAGAGGACGCCATTTTTAAATGGTGTTTTATCTCTGACAGTTGAGTTACTGCAGAATATAGCTGCTGTTAATTGACTTACACTGAAGGTGCCAAATGTATTTTAAATCCTAAGTAAGCATTAAATCAGTCTTTTTCTGACAGTTAAATATTTTCCCAAGGTCTTTCTTACAAATTCCATACACGGTTGCTATAAATTAGGTATAAACTTGAATTCCTTCCCAAAATTTTATCTAGAAAGAACTTATAAATGTTTATGAAAAATTCATGGGTTTTACAGTCTGGTTCACTATGATCATGCACATGTTCTAGTATTTTATTATTTTTTAATCTTTACAGTTAAAAAATTGCCTCTAGGACTCCACATTTTTCAACTATAATTCTGGGTGTCACCTGTGCAAAACATGTGAAAAAATATATTAGAGTTAAATTCACATGTTTAGGCATGAGTAATAACATTTCGGCTAGAACCGAAAAATCCAAAAAAACTCTCTGCAGGGTGGTGGGCACAGCACTGGGAGGCTTGAAGTGCTCAGGAAATGTTTGCTTAAGGAATGGGTGAGAAAGCCACATGTAAGGGGAAGATGACCAGGCCCAGCATCAAAGATTCTAGGCAGCTACTCAGCTCTCTCATCTTGGACAAGTCTTTTCCCTCATATGGTTTTTGGTTTGCTTATTTACTTATGTTGAAAAAGACCCTTAATGTTTCTCTAGCTCTAAAATAGTACGCATCCTGGATGTCCGTTGAAAAGGGTCTTACAGACAGCTAAAATTAAGAAAAACCATAACCCATCGTCCTTGGTTCACAGTATGTATAAGAGTCTTACTCACGCATTTATGATGAGGGCCTGTTCTTCTATTAGGTTCCCTTCGCCAATCACTATTGGCCCGGCTTCTGCAATAATTCGTGCTTTAGGGTGGATCACTGTCCGAGGTCCTGTTAAAAATAGTTTGAGAAGAAATTAGTGGTGGAGGCTATGCTTCCAACAGGCAGGTGGAAGGTGACTGAGGATGGGTGAGGCTGTTGGGAGGAACACTTTCTAAGTATGTGCCAGGCACCAAGCTAGGTACTTCACAGATACTATCTCCCGGGCTTTATCATCGGTAGTCAGGGCCAAATTGCAAGCAAATGTGAGTGGAATGGCACAGGCACTACAGCCAGACAGCTCTGGCTCAGCCTCCACTCGGAAGCTTCCCGTGATCTCAGTGGTGAAACAGAGGTGATGACAACACCAGTCCCAAAGGGTTGCTGTAAGGGCTAGGGGTGATAATGTTGGGAGACACAGCATGTGACACAAAGTTGGCAATAAAAATTAATTCCTTCTTTTCCCTCAGCAAGGTAAGGCTCTCTTTGCTTAACATGTTCTGCTTTCTTATGTGAGTGTGCCTCCGAATTAGTCTTTTTATTACATAATTAAGAAGAAATATGGAGGCCGAGATGGGCAGATCGCTTGAGGTCAGGAGTTCGAGATCAGCCTGGCCAACATGGCAAAACCCCATCTTTACCAAAAAATACTAAAATGAGCCAGGCATGATGGTATGTGCCTGTAGTCCCAGCTACTTGGCAGGCTGAGGCAGGAGAATCGTGTGAACCCAGGAAACAGAGGCTGCAGTGAGCTGAGATCATGCCACTGTACTCCAGCCTGGGTGACACAGCAAGACTCTGTCTCAAAAAAAAAAAAAAAAAAAGGAGAAACATGGGTGGACAGAAGTCAGAAATTATGGGATCTAACAGCTTTGCTCCTCTGTCAGTGTCCCTATTACGAGCACACCTACTGAAAGGAGGCACAGCTTCTGCCGTCTGGCCCAGGATATGATTCAAACCAGTGAAAGCTGAAAAGGTTAAAGGGAGGCAGCAGAAGGACCCAAAGGTGATCACTGGAGTCCTAGGACTTTGGTGTGGGGAGCCCTGAGGCGATGCCTCCAGTCTCAAATTGAAGGGAACAGCCAGGGCCCTCATTACTCTCACTTCACCAGCACAGTACCCCGCCCTGAGCCTGGAATGCTAACACACTCCCTCCCAGCTTTATCTACCACAGGCTGAGGGTTCTGGTGATAATGAAACCACTGATGGGAAAACATAGCCTCCTTCAGCCTCTCTCCAATACCCACCCCATGTACCCCCCCAAGGCAATTTTTATGGGTAAACACAAGCAGATGAAATAACTGACTCTGAAAGTAAGGGAGGGTGGACAGAAGTGTTGACGGAGGGGGTGGGGGATTAGGAAAGTGACACTGTCCAAAAAATTCAGTATTCAATTGTGTAAATTGGTTTGTTTTTTTTTTAGAGACAGGATCTCATTCTATCACCCAGGCCGGAGTATAGTAGCGTGATCATAACTCCCTCCAGCCTTCAATTCCTGAGCTCAAGCAATCCTCCTGCCTCAGCCTCTTGAGCTGCTGGAACTACAGGCACATGCCACCACATCCAGCTAATTTTTAGAGATGGGGTCTCACTATGTTGCTCAGGCTGGTCTTGAACACTTGGCCTCAAGAAATCCTCCTGCCTCAGCCTCCCAAAATGCTGGGATTACAGGCGTGAGCCACTGTGCCCCACCTAATTATATAAATTGTCAAGTCATAATTATTATCTGCCTGTGACAGCTGAGATGCCCCACTATATGATATGGGGCAACAAAAATAAATACATGTTATTTTTGTCCTTTTGAACTTTTTATCTTGAAAACTGGGAATGCTTAATATACACTCATTCACAAATGTACTAAAAATAAGGAGGTGTTTCTGGTGCCCAGAGAATTGGAGAGAACCTCAGGGACGCCTATTCTTTTTCCTGATGAGGAATTGCTGGAGGTTGATAAGGAGGGTGGGGGCCTAAAACAGGCTGCTCAGTCCAACACCCCAACATTTCTTATCAGGACGCACAGTCTGGTAAGAAATAACAAGAGAGTGGCCTTGATCTCTCAGTCACTTCTGGCTTTCCAAATCTTCAGCTTTTAAAGTAAAATTTCCCAGGCATATTCTCCTATTCAGGATGGAAGATTTCAGGATAGAAGATGGGATGGATCTCTGAGATCCCTGGGAAGCTTCTCAAGTTGAACATGAGTGTAAATGTGTGCATCTAATCTTTTATTTAAAACAAACAAAAATATATATGCATATATATACACACATTCACACAGCTATATACATATTTATATAATAACATGATCATTACAAAAAATTCAAACAAAGCAAAAAGTGAAAGATCTTCTTATGCTAATCTCATTCCCCAGAGGTAACTACTCTTAAAAATTTGGGGTATATTATTCCAGATGTAAGCTCCACTGTACACTTAAGATATGTAAATACTGCTGTGGGCGGTGGCTCATGCCTGTAATCCCAGCACTTTGGGAGGCTGAGGTGGGTGGATCACTTGAGGTCAGCAGTTCGGGACCAGCCTAGCTAACATGGTGAAACCCTGTCCCTACGAAAAATACAAAAAAATTAGCCAGGCAGGGTGGTGCACACCTGTGGTCTGAGCTACTCAGGAGGCTGAGGTGGGAGGATCGCTTGAACCTGGAAGGCGGAAGTTGCCATGAGCCAAGATCACACGACTGCACTCAGCCTGGGTGACAGAGTGAGACTCCGTCTCAAAAAAAAAAAAACAATAAAAAAAAATCTGTAAATATCACTCCATATAAGCTATATCTCATTAAAAAGTTTAAAAATAAATATGATTTGGAAAAAAATATGCATTTCAAGCACACGTCTTTCAAATCAAGAAATAGTACCTATTCTTCTACAATTTGCTTATTTCATGATAATTTTTCCATGTAAGTATATCTAGATAGATACTCTTTTTAATGGCTGAAAAGTATCTCATTTTATATTAATATACCATAATTTATTTCACAGGTCCCTTAATAATGACATTTTAGACATCACCACTTTCGGGGCTGAGGCCCCAAACAACAGGGAAACGAGCAGTGGATTTCTTTTAAAGGAGAAACTGTAAGGCTTCCAGCTGTGGGAACCAACTGAAATGTATAGTTTGCACCATACCAGGTTTATATTTTACGTCAAAATAGTCTATGATAACAGGACACAATCTGCCTCTTTTAGGTTCTTTGTAATCAAAGCCCCAGCCAGTCCCACCCCCCGCCTTGTCTAGAAAGTCTAGACACCGGACTCTATCACCTAAAGGTGACGTGCTTACTCTCACAAAGGCGTGTTTTCTCATCTATAAAAAGAAGAGATCTGTAACCTACTTCATTGGGCTGAAATGTGGATTATATGAAATAATGTTTGAAAGAGGGATTGTGGGGTCTGGACCATGGTTCTTAAAAAATGGGATATTTATCACTATTTACTACTAAGAGCTAATACATAACTTTTTCATAGTAAGCAAAATAACTAGTTCTGGTCTGGGACACAGAAGAAAAAGAACCGCTTTGCACCTCTACTCACGTATCAGGGTAATACCTCCTGTTAACCAAGGGGAAAAATTCCACACCACATGATCAGACAGTAAAAAGATTAATGAAAGTATTTTCCATAACTAGCTTTAAAAATCTTAGATATGGGGCTGAGCACAGTGGCTCACACCTGTAATCCCAGCACTTCAGGAGACTGAGGTGGGAGGACTACTTCAGGCCAGGAGTTCCAGACCAGCCAGGGCAATGAGTCACACCCGCTTCTCTACAAAATGAAAAATTAAAAAAAAATTGGCCAGTTATGGTAGGGTGCACCTGTGGTCCCAATTACTTGGGAGGCTGAGGCAGAAGGATTGCTTGCGTCCAGGGGTTCAAGGCTACAGGGAACAATGATTGTACCACTGTACTCCAGCCTGGGCGACAGAGCAAGATACTGTCTCTGACAATGTCTTTTTTTTTTTTTTCTCTGAGGGGGAAAAAAAAAAGATAGGAGGATGTGATCGTCACGTCTGTGACAGAAAGCAGATCCTTTGCCACTGCTAGATAAGTAGCCAGAGACACTAGATATTCTGCCGGTCATCAAGCTGTAGCTCTTGACAAGACAAAGATACCCCTGGGACCTGTGTGTTTCTTTAAAACTTATGAAAACAAGTGATACTTTCATTTTTCCCTTTCAAAAATGACTAATCCATGTTTCTTAAAGAACCCAAACAAATAAGCACACTTTTTAAAAATTTTAAAACTTTTTTTTCACAGAAGATACCAGAAGCACACATTTTAAAAAATCAAAATAGGCCAGGCGTGGTGGCTCACGTTTGTAATCCCAGCACTTTGGGAGACCACGGCAGGTGAATCACTTGAGCACAAGAATTCGAGACCAGCCTGGGCAACATGGCGAAACTCCATCTCTACTAAAACACCAAAATTAGCCGGGCATTGTGGCGGGCATCTGTAATCCCAGCTACTTGGGAGGCTGAGGCAGGAGAGTCACTTGAACCCGGGAGGCAGAGGTTGCAGTGAACTGAGATTGCGCCACTGCACTCCAGCCTGGGTGACAAAGTGAGACTCTGTCTCAAAAAAACAAACAAAAAAAATTAAAATAAACCTAAGTCCTGTAAGACGTCTTACACAATATTGAAAAAATAATATGTGAACTATTTCAAGCAGGTATTTTATTATTATTACTGTCTTTATCATTATTAATAATTATTAAACAAGTAACTGGAAAATGCCTGGTTAGAAATCTGAGGGCTGTGTCCAGAGAGGGAGAGAAAGCACCGCTGCATTTAGGTGAGACCAGTGATTTAGACACCACCTCCACCTGCTGGCAGCATTGCAAACTACAGGTCCCAGTGTTAAGCGGCTGAAATAAAAGTTTGAGAAACGATCAACTTTAAATTGTGAGGTGACAGCAAATGTCACAGGCAATAATACATCAAATAGGTTCTCTCAACTTCTTGTGGGTCTTTTCTGGGCACAGACTGAAGTGGTTAGCAAAAGCGGACTTCAGGATATGTAACCGCTAAGATTTTGGTTTGGTGAACTTTTTTCTTTTTGGATACAGAGTCTCGCTCTGTCGCCCCGGCTGGAGTGCAGTGGCAAGATCTCGGCTCACTGCAACCTCCACCTCCCAGGTTTAAGCAATTCTCCTGCCTCTGGGGCTACAGGCGCCCACCACCACGCCCAGCTGACTTTTTGTATTTTAGTAGAGATGGGGTTTCACCGTGTTGCCCAGGCTGGTCTCGAACTCCTGAGCTCAGGAAATCCGCTCGACTCAGCCTCCTAAAGTGCTAGGATTGAAGGCGTGAGCCACCGCGTCTGGCCTGGTGAACTTCTTAAAGGAAGGCTGTGATTTCCGAGAATGACGCGGGTAATTCTGTCTGTGTGGTCTGATGATGGGAGGTTGGGCAGCAGAGTCCAGAGCCCAGCAACTCAAGCACCATTAGAAATAGCACACTGAGGCCGGGCGCGGTGGCTCAAGCCTGTAATCCCAGCACTTTGGGAGGCCGAGACGGGCGGATCACGAGGTCAGGAGATCGAGACCATCCTGGGTAACACAGTGAAACCCCGTCTCTACTAAAAATACAAAAACTTAGCCGGGCGAGGTGGCAGGCGCCTGTAGTCCCAGCTACTCGGGAGGCTGAGGCAGGAGAATGGCGTGAACCCGGGAGGCGGAGCTTGCAGTGAGCTGAGATCCGGCCACTGCACTCCAGCCTGGGTGACAGAGCGAGACTCCGTCTCAAAAAAAAAAAAAAAAAAAAAAATAGCACACTGAAACGTGGCCACGGTTCACTTCATGCTTTTCTGATGCCATGAGCACTTTTATTATACCTAGATCGGGTCTGAATTCAACATGAAGTTTAAGGGTCTTGAGGTTCAAGTGCTTTAAAAATAAAACTCTGTCACCATGGAAAACACTGTTTGAAAGCTTGCTGTGAACCCTGGCGCTCCTTCTGGCAGGGCAGTTTGTGTATTTTCTTACCAAATGTGCTGAAGCCCTATTTGGCTTATCTCCGTGTTTGGATAAACGTGTCTAGAGTTGGAACTGCCTTACTGGCTGATGAATTATTTTTCTAAATGGGTTGGCTGGGCTTGGTGCCACACAGCCAGAAAGATATTCCTTGCATCCAATTTCCATTTCCCTGGTAAAGGACACTTTTTCTGTCTATCTTTGCCACAGAAAGCAATCTTTGTGTACATTTCCATTTGTCAATAAATAATTCGAAAGGCCTTAAGCTCTGTTTTTGTGACAACTAAACCATTTTCTTGAACTGTAAGCTGAAGTACCTGTAAGAGTGCTTTCTAGGTGATAATTTCTCAAGTCAAAGCCACTGTTCTGCCTTCCTGAAAAAGATTGCTGCAATGAAAGGGAGGCTTTTGGTCTGTATTAAAACTCTCCTAGAGAGACTAAGTAAGTGGGACAAAGTGCTTCCAGCACAAAACATTTCCACTGTGAAGAATTCTGCCTTCACATACTGATGTCCTGACTAAGTCCTGTCCCAGCCTCTCGCCCTGTAACGGACCATGGGACTGTGCTTCAGGGTGCCTTTCAGAAAGGTTTTCGGCTCTCAAAGATTTACGGGAAATAATTCACGGCCCATGAATGAAGGCAGACTGACTAAAAATAGGCTTGATGCTATGAAACCTTATTTACCCAAATTATAATTAACAAGAGGGCTGTTACTTTTCCCAGGCTTTGTCTCTGAACAGCCTTGAATAAGGGGGTCAGGCTCCAGCAGAGTTTCAAGTTATAGGGTTTCTGCTTAAGGACCATACTTCCAAGCATCCAGCTAGTTTCTCTGAAAAAACAAATACCTGCTTTTCTAGGAAAAGAGATTGAGTTTAAAGTTCCATTAGCCTGAAACATAGCAAAGGAAAACATTACTTTATTCCTAAAATATTTCAGAATGGAATAATTTGTAAAAATATACATGACTAGAGGATGGAAAATTACACAAAACATCCTGAAAAAAATCTATGAATTAAACTACAGTTTATTGCTACTTAACTCAGATAAACTAAGCAAAAGCAACAATAAAAGCCCTAAGATGAAAAATAAAGCAGGGTGGTGACAGTTGTAATCAGATGACTTATCTCCACTCTTTGCTTTTATAATTATATCTCCCAGGAGCTTTTTAATCTGATGCATTACATCACAAAAATGAATTAATAGACGCCAAAAGACTTGAAACATTTTATACTAAATACAACAATGACAAAAATGATTATCTAAATACCAATTCTGGAAAATTCCCGTATTATACAGTTGAAGATAAGAAACATACGTAACAAAAAGGAGACAAGAATTGTAGAAGACAGAACCATCGGTAACTGTAACACTCTTCTGAACCTTCATTTTTCCTCAAATTTTCCTTAACTTTTAAAATTGAGTTTTTTTGTCTTCAGTATTTGAGCAAAAATTTTCTTGTTTCGAAACACTGGGTCAAAGTAAATATAACAAGTATTCACTTGGAGGCCATCTCCTGTGATAAACTGTAAATCGCTAGGTATTTCCTTAAAAATGTATTACCACTTCTTATGTTATAATCCATCACCGAAAATCTGTGTTAACTTTGGAGGCCAAAAAGGGCGGATCATTTGAGGTTAGGAGTTTGAAGTCAGCCTGACCAACATGGTGAAACCCTGTCTCTATTAAAAATACCAAAAAAAATTAGCCAAGTGTGGTGGCGCATGCCTGTAATTCTGGCTACTTGGGAGGCTGAGACACGAGAATCACTTGAACCCAGGAGGTGAAGGTTGCAGTGAGCCGAGATCACGCCACTGCACTCCAGCCTGGGCAACAAAGTGAGACAGACTCCGTCTCAAAAAGAAAAAGAAAGAAAGAAAATCTGTGTTAAAATGTCATTTTAACTATCAGAATTGTGCACCACCAGCTAGTGGTCAAAAACTAGTTGAAGGGCCAAGAGCAATGACTTACACCTGTAATCCCAGAACTTTGGTAGGCCAAGGCAGGAGGATCAACTGAGGCCAGGAGTTTGAGACCAGCCTGGACAAAAATACAAACATTAGCTAGGTGTGGTGGTGCATCGCTGTAGACCTGGCTACTTTGGAGGCTGAGGTGGGAGGATCACTTGAGTGCAGAGGTTTGACACCGCAGTGAGCCATGATCACACCACTGCACTCCAGCCTGGGCAACAGAATAAGACCTTGGTTCTAAACAAACAAACAAACTAGATGGAAAGTAGCTTTAAACAATGTACCTCCTTATGTAATATTATTATTATTTTTTTTTTGAGACACGGTCTCATACTGTCATCCAGGCTGGAGTGTAGTGGTGCAATTATAGCTCACTGAGCCCTCCCAAGTAGCTGGGACTACAGGCACGTGCCACCACATGCGGCTAATTTTTCCCTTCCTTCTTCCCTCCCTCCTTTCCTTCTGCTAATTTTTCTTTTTTCTCCTTCCTTCTTCTCTCTCTTTCTCTTCCTTTCCTTTTCTTTCTTTCCTTCCTTATTTTCTTTCTTTCTCTCTCTCTTCCTCTCTCTCTCTCCCTTCCTTTCCTCCCTCCCTCCCTGTCCTCTCTTTCTTTCTCTCTTTTCCTTCTTTCCTTTCCTTCCTTTCTCTCTCTCTCTCTCTCTTATCCCACTATATTTTCCACACTGGTCTTGAACTCTTTCCGGCCTCTGCTTTCTTAAATAATTTCAACATGTAGGGAAAGTAGGAACATAAGAGGCATAAAGAAGGGGGAGGAGCACAACCTAGTGAAAACCAGAGGGAGAAACAGGAAAGTGAATACTGATCCCTGATACCCCTAAAACTCAGTCCTAGGCAGTGGTCCACCAATCACTGGCAGCTACCTTCCTTGCACAGATAATGCCTTTACAGCCCAGAAAATCTTCTGTAAAATATGTTATTTCAAATCTGAAATACATATCCCCCACCCATGTAATGTCTGTGTATATTTATGCCTGCAGATGTAGCTATACTATCTATATATCTATCTTATAGTAGACATTATATAGTTATTTAAAATGGGGTTGTTGTGGGGCCAGGTGTGGTGGCTCACACCTGTAATCCCAACACTTTGGGAAGCTGAGGCAGGAGGATCGCTTGAGCCCATGAGTTTAACACCAGCCTGGCAAAATAGCGAGACCCCGTCACAAAAGAATAACAACAACAACAACAACAACAACAAAACAGGGTTGTTGTAACATTGGGGGATTTTTTAAAAAAAAGAAAAAATGTAAAATGGGGAAGTAGAAGAAATGCCAGGGAAAATCTACATAATTACTTCAGTCTTACTTTCCTTCTAACTGAAGAATGCGTTGTAAACTACTATAAGGTATTATTCCTAGAATATCATGATGATAGCCACAATTATAATGCAGTAAAATGATGAGTAAAAAGAACACAGAGGAGCATTTTGATAAATATGTGGTCCCAGTCTGCAGCAGAGATTGTAAAAGATTAAAAAACATGGCACTCCTCATTTTCCTTCATAAACACTTTGCAAGTGGTTTAGGTAATACAAAAGACAAAGAGTTAACACAGCACTGAAAAGAAACAGGGCCGTTTTCTACATTTTTAAAGTATCTCGACCATCCTGGCTAACACAGTGAAACCCCGTCTCTACTAAAAAATACAAAAAAAAAAACTAGCTGGGCGAGGTGGCGGGCGCCTGTAGTCCCAGCTACTCGGGAGGCTGAGGCAGGAGAATGGCCTGAACCCGGGAGGCGGAGCTTGCAGTGAGCTGAGATCCGGCCACTGCACTCCAGCAAGGGGGACAGAGTGAGACTCCGTCTCAAAAAAAAAAAAAAAAAAAAAAAAAAAAAAAAAAAAAAGGATCTCAATTTAAAATAATTAAATCAACCAACCTGGCAAATTCTTTTTTTTTTTTTTTTTTTTTTTGAGACGGAGTCTCACTCTGTCCCCCTTGCTGGAGTGCAGTGGCCGGATCTCAGCTCACTGCAAGCTCCGCCTCCCGGGTTTACGCCATTCTCCTGCCTCAGCCTCCCGAGTAGCTGGGACTACAGACGCCCGCCACTTCGCCCGGCTAGTTTTTTGTATTTTTTAGTAGAGACGGGGTTTTACGTGTTAGCCAGGATGGTCTCGATCTTCTGACCTCGTGAGCCGCCCATCTCGGCCTCCCAAAGTGCTGGGATTACAGGCTTGAGCCACCGCGCCTGGCCCCTGGCAAATTCTTAACAATGTTCCATAATACTGGCACAATCTCCACTGGTTTTATAAGACAAGATGCCTAAATTGTTTGGAGGCTTAGATATTTTTAGAAAAAAAATATGACATTACAGGGTTTTTTTTCTATTAAAGAAACTGTTCATTTAAGGAAATAAAGTGTATTTCCTCTCTGAGAGTGTAACAGTTCACTGAACACTTTAGTCTGGTAGCATACAGGTGACATGCGGCTGCTGGTAAGAATGAGCTCACACCAATAAAACCGCAAGGGCACCATATCCAGGCAAACCGCAGGTAAAAGAACAGAGTAAAATGTCTGAGGAATTTAGTCAAGTTCATGTATGTAAAATGTTGGACTTGAGCTCTGACAAGGCTACACTGAGAAGATCTGACCGCGTTAACAGCAAACGGTTATTGACAGCTCACTACTCACAATTTTCATGTTCTCTTTCAAGAAACCTAAGAGATAGACAAACTCCCCTGCAGCTTGGTCTCATGGCTAAGACAATCTCATGGACACATCAAGCTGCAGGGGAGGGTCGTGTGGAACTTTCAGGAAGGCTATTTAAAGGGAGCTGACTCACAGCTGGGACACATGCCCTTTTGCTTCCATGCCTCCCCTTTCTCACCCAGGATGACGGCTGGTGCTCTAGCCATCACTTCCTGGCCTACAGGACGGGAGCTCCATGCTGGACAATCAACTAATCAGCCTTGCGTTACTTACCTTAAAACTTTTTATATGAGAGAATAAACCCCTGCAGCGGTAAGCCACACCTACATGCAGCCACACCTGATCCTGATATACACAATTATATAGATGGGGAAAAAAAAATCAAGGTTAGAGAGGTTAAGTAATATGTCCAAAGTAACCCAGCAAGAAAGGAGCAAGGAGCAAAGCAGCCCAGGTCCGTTGACTCCATGGCCCACGCTCTCCACGAAGCTCCACAAAGGCAGCACCGTAGCACCGTGCCTGGCACATCGCAGGTACACAACGGATCTCTCTCAAATACACGAATGACTTTGTTATACAGCCTCATTAGTATTTCAGATAGGAGTTTAAACACAGCCTCCATCACACTGTATTCCTTCAGAAATTTTAAACACATAGGAGAAAATGCATTGTTTTGTCAATAAAACTAGGACATCCGTGAAATAAACATGGAAGACAGTATCTAATTGTAAAGCACTAAAATAGATTAAATCACATCAATTCTTGAAAAAGAGTAAATAAACTATTTTCTTACCGATAGTCACATCTCCTCTGATTTCACTTTCTACACATACAACTGCTCCAGGAGCAATCTTCACACTGTAGCAAGAAAAAGGTAACATTTACCAGGGGTAAGATTAAAAATATTGTTGGAGAAGCTACCCTGACACTGTAATGAAAACAAGGTTTAAAAAATGATGGAAAAAAAGACCAGATGCAGTGGCTCACACCTGTAATCCTAGCACTCTGGGAGGCTGAGGTGGGCGGATCACCTCAGGTCGGGAATTCGACACCAGCCTTACCAACACGGAGAAACCCCATCTCTACTAAAAATACAAAATTAGCTGGTGTGGTAGCGGGCACCTGTAATCCCAGCTACTCGGGAGGCTGAGGCAGGAGAATCACTTGAACTCGGGAGGCGGAGGTTGCAGTGAGCCGAGATCGCGCCACTGCACTCAAGCATGGGTAATAAGAGTGAAACTCCATCTCAGAAAAAAACAAAAAAAGATGGAAAAATGGAAAGTCAATGGTAAGAGGGTAAGGTTTTAATAGATTATAAATTTTTCAATTGGTATATTGTCCATCATCCCAAATCACATGTGCTATAGTATTAAAATGCTTGAGAAGAGTTTTGAACCTTTTCTTTTAATATCAGCATGTTTCTAAACAGCAAACAGCTGAAAACAACCTAGATATTCATTAGTGGAAGATCAGTTAATAAATTATGGTATATTATAGACTATTACATGGTCATCAAAAAGAATGAATAATCCCTTGTCAAGATTTTAGAATGGCTGTGCACAGTGGCTTACACCTGTAATCCCAGCACTCTGAGAGGCCAAGGAAGGAGAATTGCTTAAGCCCAGGAATTCAAGACCAGTCTGGGCAACATAGTGCGACCTCATCTCTTAAAAAAAAAAAAAAAAAAAAAAAAAAAAGGAACGATCTCCAAGCTATATTGTTAAAAGTAAAAAAAAGTGAAGTGAGAAAATAGACAGTATATAATATGCCATTATTTTTGTAAAGGCAGGGTGAAAAAATATACATTTAAACTATTTAACAACCAGCAAAGTAATACTAACTTAGAAATTTAAAATTTACAAATACTTCTATTTACTCTCATATATATACATACACACACATAAACATGAGAGAAACTTTTTACAAAGTAATATAAATTGTAGTACAAATTATTCAAAAGACTCTAATAATTTCCATATAACTTATTGATGCTTTTTTATATTCTGCTGTTATCTTTTGTTTGACAAAGCTGTATGTAAACACCGACCCTAGCTGAACCATGAGCGGACATGAGGAAGTGCATCAAATGACTTCTCCATTACAGTGATGGTTATTAAGAAACTTCATTAAGAAAAGAATTTTTCTAAATGGCAATGACATTCACGGTGTTAAATCTGCTCTCAGCTACTATGAAATAACACTAACATTTTAGATATTTTGTCTTCATAATTTTGTTTGGATTTTTCAAAATTTTGATTTCCAATTGTTCCACTTTGGGCTGGGCATGGTGGCTCATACCTGTAATCCCAGGACTTTGGGAGGCCAAGGCAGGTGGATCACCTGAGGTGAGGAGTTTGAGACCAACCAACCTGGCCAACATGGCGAAACTCTGTCTCTATTAAAAATACAAAAATTAGCCGGGCATGGTGGTGGGTGCCTATAGTCCCAGCTACTGGGGAGGCTGAGGCAGGAGAATGGCGTGACCCCGGGAGGCAGAGCTTGCAGTGAGCCGAGGTAGCGCCACTGCACTTCAGCCTGGGCGACAGAGCGATACTCCATCTCAAAAAAAAAAAAAAAAAAAAAAAAGAAAAGAAAAGTGTAAATGTTTGTGCAAGAACACTTATGTAAAAATATTAAAACACTATTTTATCTATTCTATGTTGAAATACCATATGCATACATCTAAGCAGAGACTAGTAAGTAACAAAGTAAAAACCTCTTCCCCCTCCCAGGTTGGACATCACCGAATGAGTAGAAGCACGAAAGTCATGAAGAGAAAGGCAGCAGGTAAGGCTGGGAGGAAAAGCAGGACCAGCCCATGAACAAGCTTGTACACCATGACAAGGGATTTGAATTTGCACCTGTAGGCAAGAAGTCACTGAAAGATTCCCATTCCCAAGCCAACAATGTCACAAAATGGTATGCAGATAATTGACACGTATGAAGAAGTACTTGGCGGTGGTGGGGGTCAGGGAGGCAGCTGGTCTAATCCTACAGAGAGAATGCACGCCTGAAATGCTGTATTAGTCCGTTTTCACACTGCTATACAGAACTTCCCTGAGACTGGGTAGTTTATAAAGGAAAGAGGTTTAATTGACTCACAGTTCCACATGACTGGGGAGGTCTCAGGAAACTTACAATTATGGCGGAAGGTAAAGGGGAAGCAGGCACCTTCTTCACAAGGCAGCAGGACAGAGAGACAGTGAGAGCGCAGGGAAAACTACCATTTATAAAACCATCAGGTCTTGTGAGAATTCACTCACTATCACGAGAACCGCATGGGGGAAACCACTCCCATAATCCAATCACTCAGATTACTCGTCCCTCCCTCAACAGGTGGGCATTATAATTCAAGATGAGATGTGAGTGGGGACACAGGGCCAAACCACATCAAATGCACTGGTAGCACATAGGAGAAGCTGCAGGTATGTCTAGGAAATAGAAACAAGACTTGGCAATAAACACATTTAATAAAAATCTGGTTTCTAGGCAACGTTGAAGGTAGGTACTTCCCATTCCTTGTTACAGGCCCCAAGGACCATAAAGTGTGTATAATCACATCCCTCAGTATCCAGTATCTGTGGGAGATTGGTTCCCAGACCAATCCTCAGATGTTCAAGTCTCTGATATAAAATGCTGCAATATTTGCATAAAGCCTATACACATCCTCTCATACTTTGTCATTTCTAGATAATTTACAATACCTAATATAATGTAAATGCTCTGTAAATAGTTATACTGTATTGTTTACAGACACAATTTTTTTTTTTCCTATTTTCGATCTGAGGTTGGTTGAATCCATGGATGTGGAACCCATGGATATAAAGAGCAAACTATATTTGCTTTCTTCTCTGTGGAGGGGAAATAAGTTTGACTAGTGTATTAGTCTGTTCTCACACTGCTAATAAAGACATATTTGAGACTGGATAATTTATAAAGGAAAGAGGTTTAATTGACTCACAGTTCAGCATGGCTGGGGAGGCCTCAGGAAACCTACAACTATGGCAGAAGGGGCAGCAAACATGTCCTTCTTCACATGGTGGCAGGGAGGAGAATGAGTGCCCAGTGAAGGGAGAAGTCCCTTATAAAACCATTAGATCTTGTGAGAACTAACTCATATCATGAGAACAGGAAGGGGGAAATGGCCCCCATGAGTCAATTATCTCCACCTGGTCCCTCCCACAACATGTGGGAATTATGGGAACTACAATTCAAAATGAGATTTGGGTGGTGACACAGCCAAACCATATCAACTACAGAAGGATGGGGGTGAGGGGCATGGAGTGAAATAAGGAAACTGGTGCCATCCTGTCCCCTTCCTGGGAAGGGATGATTTCTGATGGAGAGGGAAACTCAAATTCCAGGGCTGAAAATCAGCTGCTCTGACTCAGCTTCATTTACGCCAGAAAAACAACCCAAACCAGCCCGGGTCACATGGTAAAACCCAATCTCTACAAAAAATACAAAACTTAGCTGGGTATGGTGGCTTACACCTGTACTCCCAGCTACTTGGGGGGCTGAGGCAGGAGGACTGCTTGAGCCCAGGAGGTAGAGGTTGCAGTGAGCCGAGATCGCATCACTGCACTCCAGCCTGGGTGACGGAGTGAAACTCTGTCTCAAAAAAAAAAAAAAAAAAAAAAAAAAAAAAAGAAGGAAAAAAAGAAAAAAGAAAAGAAAAAGAAAACTAACCAAAAGTCAGGAGCCAGGGAGCAAAGTCAAAGCCTCTAGGTTTCTGATCTGGAAAACTAATGGCACCATCTGAGAATAGCCTATGGGAGGAGGGGCAGATTTCAGAGAAAAAAGTCATTTGGCTAAATTTTAGATAAACTCAGTCTGAGGTATCTATGGAGTAGTCAACAGATATGCCCAATAAGCGACTGAAAATACAGATTTTGAAGCTCATAAGAGAGTTCTAAAAATACAGCTGTGAGAGACAGAAGGGTAAAGATTCTTTCATTAACATGACTCTCCATCATTTCTATGCCAGAATCTTACCCCAAAGTATTCCCTAATATACATGCAAAGTAAGATGAAAACTATTTTTCAGATTGTACCAATCTCCCTACTAGTGTGATGAACTAAAAAAAAAAGACATACACAAATTTTTCTTCCACAATTTAGGGTGGACAAACTTCACACCGCAATGTATTTCTAAAGCTCTAAGTAAAGAAAAAAATAATGTATCAGATAGAAAAAACTAATAATCCCTGAGTCTATCTTCAAGAAATGGTTTTGAGAATAGACACAGCTCCAGCTGTTTCCATCATTTTGTCAGGCTCTGACTTTTTACAAGGCATAAGTCAATGAAATCCTACCAATGGTCCTTCTGGGTGATACAGCCTGTCAAGAGTCAATTTGGGCCAGGTGCAGTGGCTCACGCCTGTAATCCCAGCACTTTGGGAGGCTGAGGCGGGCATATTCCTTGAGGTCAGGAGTTCGAGACCAGCCTGGCCAACATGGTGAAACCCCGTCTCTACTAAAAATACAAAAATTGGCCAGGTGTGGTCGTGGGCACCTGTAGTCCCAGTTACTCAGGAGGCTGAGGCAGGATGATCGCTTGAACCCGGTAGGCAAAGGTTGTAGTGAGCTGAGATTGCGTCACTGCACTCCAGCCTGGGCAACAGAGTGAGACTCCAATTCAAAAAAAAAAAAAGGAAGCAGGCATGGTGCAAAGCTTTCACGGCACTCCAACCTGAGCGACTCTGTCTCAAAAAAAAAAAAAAAAAAGTCAATCTGCTGAAATAACAGAAAATATGTAGCCCTCCTACTGTATTGGAGAAGAAAGATTTTAGTAAGATTAGAAGAAAGAAATTAGAAGAAAGTAAAAGAAAGAAAACTTTAGTAAAAGCAGAAAATCACCTGGTCTAACCCTCTCATATTACAGAAAAAACTGAAATTCAGAGACTAGAAATTTCTTGGAGCAGAGTTCATTCCTGGGGCATCACTGTCCTGAAATCAGTCATCTCTCTTCTAGTTGAAAGTTTTCTGGAAACATCCTGTCACTCCAGATGTTTTTCCATGATAAATGAATGACACTGTCCTTGAATGTATCACCATCTGTAAATGTCATTTCTCCGACACTTTTCACTTAAAGTGGGTTTTTATGGTAAAATATGCAGTTTTATTAAGCCCTGGTCAAATAAATTAGCCTCTATAAAATGTCTCTTGTTTTAGACCTTATTTCTCATTGCAATTTTCCATTTCCTCAGCTTCCTTCCCATTATGAAAAGAGCATTATCTAACATTTAACTTGTCCTGGGCAACTGAGAGTAGGAGAGACTCACAAGTGCCCCCTGCCTTCAGTTTTACGCCCAAGGGAGAGATCCCAGGTAATGCTTGCATCACAATCAGCACACTTCTCAGTGGGGGAGGGAAGAATTAATTCACCAACTAGGCCAACTAAAACGTGGTCCCAATATCTCTGCAAGGACCCCTCTGTATCTCGGAGTGGTGGGAGCAGAGAGGTGAGCCGGCAGATGGGAGGGCAAGACTTAACCTCAGATCTGTTAAAGTAACAAGTCAACAATACCTTCATCTTCACTGTCAGCTACTATCTACTGCACATAATATTTATAACACATCTGTTCCTCTTTAGCTTACAAAAAAAAATTATAGAGCATCTGCTTAAATGGAAGAAAAATCTAAATTTTAATTTACGGCACCAGAAACAATGTCAGTTTTCTTTGTCAAAAAGAGTCAGCAGAGGGAGCTCAACACTGCTGCTGTTCGAAACGGCTTTACTTTTGCACTTGTGTCATCCCAGCCACCAACAGCCACCAAGAGACCCCAGCAATGAAGACTACCGGAGAAGCAGCCAAAATTGCCCTCCCCATATGTTTACAAAGGAGCTTGTTCACTCCACGCCTGGCAGAAAATGTCACAGTTCTAAGCTTATACACTATCGGTGGGAATGTAAATTAGTTCATCTATTGAAAATAGTATGGTGACTTCTCAAAGGACTAAAGACAGAAGTACCATTGGACCCAGCAATTCATATAGAACTACCAATCCAAATGGAACTACCATTCGACCCAGGATCTACTCAAAGAAAACCATCGTACTAAAAAGACAATTAAACTCCTTTATCACTGTACTACTCACAATAGCAAAGTATGGAATCAACCTAAGTGTTCATCAACGGATGACTGGATAAAGGAAATGGGGTGTATCTATACGATGGAATACTACAGAGCCATAAAAAAGAAAGGAATCATGTCTTTTGCAACAACATGGATGGATCTGGAGGCCATTACCGTATGAAATAACTCAGAAACAGGCCGAGCACGGTGGCTCAAGCCTGTAATCCCAGCACTTTGGGAGGCCGAGACGGGCGGATCACGAGGTCAGGAGATCGAGACCATCCTGGTTAACATGGTGAAACCCCGTCTCTACTAAAAAATACAAAAAACTAGCCAGGCGAGGTGGCGGACGCCTGTAATCCCAGCTACTCGGGAGGCTGAGGCAGGAGAATGGCGTGAACCCGGGAGGCGGAGCTTGCAGTGAGCTGAGATCCGGCCACTGCACTCCAGCCTGGGTGACAGCGCGAGACTCCGTCTCAAAAAAAAAAAAAAAAAAAAAAAAGAAATAACTCAGAAACAAAATCAAATGCACATGTTCTCACTTTTAAGTTGGAGCTAAAATGAGTACACAGAAACATAAAGAGGGAAATAACAGACACTGGGGACTCTAAAAGCAGCGAGGGTAGGAGGGGTGTGAGGGCTGAAAAATTACCCATCGAGTACAACATTCACTATTTGGGTGATAAGTACACTAGAAGCTCAAACTTCACCATTACGCAATATATCTGTGCAACAAATCTGCGCATGTACTCCCCGCATCTGAATATATAGTGTGTGTGTGTGTGTGTGTGTGTGTGCGCGTGCGTGTGGGTCACAGTTCGAGGCGCGGATCCCCTTCTGACAGCGACCGTAAATCCCTTTACACACCCCACCCTCCAGAGACAGGAAGGGCCTGGGGTGCGGCCAGCACTGGCGTGGGGTCTCGCAACATGCAGCAGAGAATCCAGCGCCAAGCCGTGGGGTACAGCTGCCCCAAGTACCGCCGATTGTGCTGGAGAAGGGAGCCCGCCTCCCCCTGCGCCCCAAGAAAAAGCTGACGTCACCCTCTCCTCGCAGCCCCGCCGGGAGACCCCCTCTGCGCAGGCGCCTACGGGGAGGGAAGGACAGACAGGAACAAAAACCTTCCAGGCGGTGACTCCGTGTCCCTTCTCAGCCTTCCCCGCCCCCACTCCGTAGCCCCCTCCCTCAGTGGACGCCAGGTCTGGGCTTGAGGTACCTTCAGCCCGAAGGCCCAGGATGAGACACCCTCTGAGTCGCCACCATTGGCGACCAGGAACAGGTTCCACCCCTACGCAA
The DNA here is from genome assembly GCF_024542745.1 of Macaca thibetana thibetana. Taxonomy (NCBI): domain Eukaryota; kingdom Metazoa; phylum Chordata; class Mammalia; order Primates; family Cercopithecidae; genus Macaca; species Macaca thibetana. Next base: position 113,370,294 of record NC_065585.1, read on the forward strand.
AGCTGAGAAAGGGCTTTTCTCAAGCACCAGACCCACCTCTTTTGAGTCTTCTCCGCCATGGTACGGCCCCAATTGGAGCGGAGATCCACACCACCGCCTGGGTAGAGCGATAATTCCACACGCGATTGGAGAGCCTGGCAGGGTTGGGAGAGGGGTGGAGCCGGGGTGGGGCGAGGACTCTGCGGGGCGGGGTCAGGGAAGCTTGCGGCTGTTGTTTGCGTCGAGTCTGGGCGCACAGGACTGTGCGTGGCAGCGGTGCGGGGCCGTAGACCCTAATTTGGAACAGCCATTGGCTGGGCACAGGCCAGCACTTTGGGAGGCCGAAAGGCCGAGGCAGGAGGAGCGCTCGAGGCCAGGAGTGCGAGACTGCGAGACCAGCCTGGTAACATAGTGAGACCCTCTCTTCCTGAAAAAAAAAAAAAAAAAAAAAAAAAAAAAAAAGGCCGGGCGCGGTGGCTCAAGCCTGTAATCCCAGCACTTTGGGAGGCCGAGGCGGGCGGATCACAAGGTCAGGAGATCGAGACCACAGTGAAACCCCGTCTCTACTAAAAATACAAAAAATTAGCCGGGCGCGGTGGCGGGCGCCTGTAGTCCTAGCTACTCAGGAGGCTGAGGCAGGAGAATGGCGTGAACCCAGGAGGCGGAGCTTGCAGTGAGCCGAGATCGCGCCACTGCACTCCAGCCTGGGCAACAGCGTGAGACTCCGTCTCAAAAAAAAAAAAAAAAAGAAAAAGAAAAGAAAAAGCCGGTCACAATGACCAGCGCCTGTACACCTAGTTACTCGAGAGGATCGCCTGAGCCCAATGAAGCTGCAGCGAGCTATGAGCATGCTACTGCACTGCAGCCTGGGCTACAAAGCTAGATATTATCTCTGATAAAAGAATAAAAGCTGTTTATTGCAATCCAGTGCGCGTCATTATGCCCTCATTTTACCCACTTGCGTAGGCGTAATCATACCCTAAAGATATTCCTCTGACCTCGCCGTTGCTGCTTTTCAGCCTCTGCCTTTCTCTACACATTAGGACTTTTCCTGGCCCTTTTCTCGCTCTATCCTTCCTATAGGTTAAGCGCCCTCCACCTGCTTGCTCTCTAATGAATGTCTCTGGTTCTGCCCGCTCTGCCGATCTTCACACCTGATATTCGGTTGACTGACATCTCCACTCAGAGTCATATCGAACCTAAAACTTCCAGAACTTCGATTAACACTCCCGTCCTCCCTCCAACCTGCTGCTTTTTTGATCCACACCATTTGCCCAGTTGCTCAAGCCAGACACTCGAGAGTCACCCTGGCACTCCTCACCCCTACATCTTGTAATAGACCTGCAAGTTCTGCTTGTCCTAGCTCGGGTCTCATGCTTACACTTTACCCTGTCAACCCGACCATCTCTGTAATCTAATCTCAGCTGATGCGTCTCTCTCAATTGTTTGCTCCTTCCATACTTGGCCTCTGAAATCACACCCCCTCATCTCACCCCCCCCAACCCTGATCCAAGTAATTCTCCTGTAGTCAAAATCATCCTTTAAAAGACAAATTGAGGCCGGGCACGTGTCTCACACCTGTAATTAATCGCAGCACTTTGGGGGGCCGAAATGGGAGGATCGCTTGAGGCCAGGAGTTGGAGACCAGCCTGGTCAACACAGCAAGATCCCATCTCTATATTTTTTTCTATAATGTATTTTTTTAAAAATGGAAAAATAAGAGCCAAATTCAGTTATTTTATTTCCCCTTTCTCTTAAAATCCACACTGCTTTCCATAACCTATCTCTGAGCTACATCAAGCCCCTGCCTACTTCTCTCTTCTCTCATTTCGTGTTCCTCTTCCTCTTTCTATGTGTTGGATCACACCCTCATTCTCCAAAAAAGCAAAGCTGACACTCCACCCTCAACCGCTTTCACTTGCCCCCACCCTAACACCTTCTGACCCTTTATCTCTCAGATGTCACATACTCAGTTTTCAACCAGAGAAACAGAACTAGTAGTAGATGTATATCAAGAGGTTTATTGTAAGGAATTGGCTTACATGATTGTGGGGCTCCAGCTAAGCAAGTCCAAAATCTGCACACTACGCTGGAACTCTCATGCAAGGGGTGAGGCTATTGTTTACAGGAGGAATTTCTTCAGGGAAGCCCAGCTCTGTCTTATGGCCTTCAACTGATTGAATCAGGCCCACCCAGATTAGCCGGGATAATCTCCCTTCCTTAAAGTGAACATCAGTTCACTTTAGGAAGGATGGACTTTAATCACATCCACAAAATACCTTTACAGCAGCATCTAGGTTAGTGTTTGACTAATGACTTGGGAATGTAGCCTAACCAAGTTGACACAAAAAAACTGACCATCACACTCAGGGACTTAGTTCTTTCTGGCTGCTATAACAAAATACAGTTGGCCCTTTGTATCTGTGGGTTTGACATCTGTGATTGGTTGACATCAACCAACGTTGGATCAAAAATTTGGGAGAAAAAAATTACACAAGTTTCCAAAAAGCAAAACTTGAATTTGCTGCATGCCAAGTACTACATTGAAGCCATGTGAATGAAGTGATATGTAGGAATTGTATTAGATATTCTGAATAATATAAAGATGATTGAAAGGATATGGGAGGGTATGCATCAGTTAGTTATATGCAAATATTACACCATTTTATATCAGGGACTTGAGCATCTGCAGATTTTGGCATCAGGGTATCCGGGAACCAGTTCCCCAAGCATACTGAGAGTGGGTTATACCTTAGACTGGATACAGTAGTCCTTTCTTATCCTCGGGGGTTACATTCCAAGACCTCTAGTGGATGCCTGAAACCACAGATATTACTGAACCCTCTATATACTATGCACGCATTTCCTTTTCCTCATTAATAGTTTTATGGATAAAAGATTTATTCTTACCATAGATCTTAGCAACCTCAGAATATAGGTTTGGTTTCTTTCCCTTTTAAATCAAGAAATTTTCACATTTTCACTTAAAGAAAGCATTTTACAGTTTCTCTTTGGCAGATCCAAATCACCAGCATCGCTACTTTTGTGCTTTGGGGCCATTATGAAGTAAAATAAGAGTGACTTGAACACAAGCACTGTGATACTACAACAGTGTATCTGATAACTGAGAAGGCCTTAATAGGCAGGTAGTATCAACAATGTGGATACTGAGGACAAAGGGATGATTCATGTCCTGGCCTAGAGAGAGCAGGATGGTACCATAGTTCGTCATGCTACTCAAAATGGTGTGCAATTTAAAACTCACGAATTGTTTATTTCTGGAATTTTCTATGTAATATTTTTGGACTGACGTTGACCACAGAAGATGAAACCATGGATAAGGGCGACTACTGTTATTTATAAACAAAGACATTTATTCCTAACAGTTCTAGAGGCTGGGGAGTCCAAGATCAAAGCGCTGGAGATTCTATGTCTGATGAGAGCCCTCATCACCTAATCACCTCCCAAATGTCCCACCTTTTAATTGCCAAGTAGTCAATAAAATATCAGATGTGAAGCTTGGCAGAGAGGACAGAACCTCGAAGGTTTTATGTCAACATATGAATTCTGGAGGGACACAAACATTCAGACCATAGCACCATTTAATAAAAAATAGGCTACCCTTCGTATTCTAATTATTTTCTCAATGGGGTACGGATTGCACTCATCACCAGCTATACTTACTTATCTTACCATTCCCCACAAAGACTTAAGTTCCACGAAGGTAGGACCGTGTGAGTTTTGTTCCCACTCTTTACTCAGCACCAACCACAGTGCCTGGTGCATGGTTGATATTCCCGTAAACTTGTTGAATAAGTATATGCATGAATTTAGAGTATCCTGTCGCTGCCAACCATGTAAACACCTATCCATTTTCAAGCAATGTCTATCTATATTAATTTGAAAGACTTTTATGCCATACTTATAAAGGACCATTTTATCAGTATTAGGTACAGTGTCCAGGGCCCATAGGCTTTTTGGGGATCAATGAACTGTTTGAAACCTGAAAATAAAATGTACTGATTCCAGAATGCAAAAAGTACAGGTAGGAATTAATTAATACTAACGCCAGGCACAGTGGCACATGCCTGTAACCCCAGCACTTTGGGAAGCTGAGGCAGGTGGATTGTTTGAGTTAGGAGTTCGAGATTAGTCCAGGCAACATGGCAAAACCCTGTTTCTACAAAAAATACAAAAATTAGCGAGGCGTGGTGGCATGTGCCTATAGTCCCAGCTACTTGGGGCCTGAGGTGGGAGGATCACTTGAGCCCAGGAGGTCAAGGTTGCAATGAGCCAAGATCATGCCTCTGCACTCTAGCCTAGGCAACAGAGCAAGAGCCTGTCTCAATAAATAAATAAATAAGTAAATGCATATATACTTTTTTTTTTTTTGAGATGAGTTTCACTCTTGTTTCCCAGGCTGTAGTGCAATGGCATGATCTCAGCCTACTGCAACCTCTGCCTCCCGGGTTCAAGTGATTCTCCTGCCTCAGCCTCCTGAGAAGCTGGAATTATAGGCACCCGCCACCATGCCTGGCTATTCTTTTTGTATTTTTAGTAGAGACAGAGTTTCACCATGTAGGCCAGGCTGGTCTCGAACTCCTGACCTCAGGTGATCCACCTGCCTCTACCTCCCAAAGTGCTGGGATTACAGGCATGAGTCACCGCGTCCAACCCCATACATACATACTTTTTTTTTTTTTTTTTTTTGAGACGGAGTCTTGCTCTGTCACCCAGGCTGGGGTGCAGTGGCCGGATCTCAGCTCACTGCAAGCTCCGCCTCCCGGGTTTATGCCATTCTCCTGCCTCAGCCACCCGAGTAGCTGGGACTACAGGTGCCCGCCACCTTGCCCGGCTAGTTTTTTGTATTTTTTAGTAGAGATGGGGTTTCACCGTGTTAGCCAGGATGGTCTCGATCTCCTGACCTCGTGATCCACCCATCTCAGCCTCCCAAAGTGCTGGGATTACAGGCTTGAGCCACCGCGCCCGGCCTCCACACATACATACTTAATGTCTACAAAGCAACTGTTTTCTTAACTAATCAACTGCAATTCAACTCTTCTGTACCTAGAAATTATATTTAATGTGGGATATGGTTTCATTCAATATGTTTAATACGATGTTAGCTTGTTTAGTTCCTTAGGGAGCCCTCTTCTTCCCTGTTGGGAATAAGCCCCCAAAATCTGGCCATAAACTGGCCTCAAAACTGGCCATAAACAAAATCTCTGCAGCAGTGTGACGTGTTCATGATGGCCATAACACCCAGCTGGAAGGTTGTGGGTTTACTGGAATGAGGGCAAGGAACACCTGGCCCTCCCAGGGCGAAAAACCGCTTAAAGGCGTTCTTAAACCACAAAAATAGCAGGAGCTATCTGTGTCTTAAGGACATGCTCCTGCTGCAGATAACTAGCCAGACCCATCTCTTTATTTCAGCCCATCCCTTTATTTCCCATAAGGAATACCTTTAATGAATCTATAATCTATAGAAACAATGCTTATCACTGACTTGCTGTCAATAAATACGTGGATAAATCTCTGTTCGAGGCTCTTAATTCTGAAGGCTGTGAGACCCCTGATTTCCCACTCCACACTCCATATTTCTCTGTGTGTGTCTTTAATTCCTCCAGTGCCCCTGGGTTAGGGTCTCCATGACCGAGCTCTCAGCAAGTGGCGCCCATACGTGGGGGCTCGAACCCAGGTCGAAGGGTCACCAGAGTGACGGTTGGAGAACATGGAACTAAGCTGGAGGACACTCAAGTACTCTTAAAATGATCCCCGTGGTAAGAAGAGGAGCTCGGAAGCATCAGGGTAACAATGGGACAAATGTGGGCTTTGCTTCATTCCACCTTGGAACCTTTTCACACTAATGATGAGGAGGAGGGAGAGGATAATTAAGTTACAGAAGAAGAAACAGAGCAGGGTTGTTTGCCAGCTAGAGCTACAGTGGCAAAGGAGGGAGAAGTTCATCCTTACCCTTCTGCACCCCCTCATTATTATTTTGAAGAAAAAGAGTGGCCTGACCCTCCAGATCTTTCTTTTCCAGAGGACACAGGGAGAAAAGTTTTTGCCCCAGTGACTTAGCAGCACCTCGAGCAACCACTCTCAGTTCTATTCAGGCAGGAATTCAGCAAACTAGACGAGAGGGTGATACAGAGGCTTGGCAGTTCCGTGTTAGAATACACCTACCTGATCAGCAGGGAAATATTATAACTACATTTGAGCCTTTTCCTTTTAATAACTCAAAGAATTTAAACAAGCTATTAATCAGTATGGACCGGGTTCTCCTTTTGTAATGAGACTGTTAAAGAATGTTGCTGTTTCCAGTCGAATGATTTCTACTGACTGGGACGCTTTTACTTGAACTTGCCTGACTCCTGCTCAGTTCTTACAATTTAAAACTTGGTGGGCAGATGAAGCTTCTGTTCAGGCTGCTTGCAACGCCCAGACCCAACCTCAAATTAATATAACTGCAGACCAACTTTAGGGTCAGTGGCAGGGCTGGCTTAGATGCACAGGTGGTCATGCAGGATGATGCCCTAGAACAGCTTAGAGGAGTGTGCATTAGAGCTTGGGAAAAAATCACTTCAGGTGGAAAACAATACCCTTCCTTTAGTGCTGTAAAACAGGGACCAAAAGAACTGTATGTGGATTTTACAGCTCGGTTACAGGAGTCTCTTAAAAAGGTGATTGCAGATTTGGCTGCTCAGGATATAGTGTTGCGGTTATTAGCTTTTGACAATGCTAATCCAGATTGCCAGGCTGCTCTGCGACCTATTAGAGGGAAAGTGCATTTAATTGATTATATCAAGGCCTGTGACAGTGTCAGAGGTAATCTGCATAAAGTTACTTTGTTGGCACAGGCAATGGCAGGACTGAGAGTGGATAAAGGAAATACTCCATTTCCTGGAGCTTGTTTTAGCTGTGGGAAGCATGGTCATACTAAAAAAGAATATAGAAAAAATCAGCAAGTCAGGCCGCCAGATAGGGGAAAAAAGAAAACTGCTGAGCCTGAAATTTGTTCAAAATGCAAAAAAGGAAAACATTGGGCTAATCAGTGTCACTCTAAGTTTGATAAAGATGGGAACCCCATTTCAGGAAACGCCATGAGGGGCCCGTCCTGGCCCCGTTCTAAACCGGGGCATTTCCAGCTCAGGCCATTCTCACCCCTGTGCAATGTCTGTCCCCACCACAGCCAGTAGTACCACAGTAGATTTATGCTGCACAGAAGTTGTGAGCCTTCTGCCTCGGGAACCCCTGCAAAAGGTGCCAGCAGGAGTTTGTGGGCCCTTGTGAGGGGGGACGATGGGGTTACTTCTAGGAAGGTCTAGTTTAAATTTAAAAGGGGTACAAGTACAAACAGGAGTCACTGATTCAGATTATAATGGGGAAATTCAAATTGTTGTATCTACTTCTGTTCCCTGGAAAGCAGAGCCAAGAGAGCGCATAGCACAACTCCTGATTGTGCCATATGTGGGAATGAGGAAAAGTGAAATTAAATGAACAGGAGGATTTGGAAGCACAAATAAACAAGGTAAAGCAGCTTATTGGGTAAATCAAATTACTGATAAACGTCCTACCTGTGAAATAACTATTCAGGAAAGAAATTTAAAGGTTTGGTAGATACAGAAGCGGATATTTCAATCGTTTCTCTACAGCACTGGCCATCCGCATGGCCAATCAACATGCTCAATTTAACATAGTTGGAGTTGGTAAAGCCCCTGAAGTATGTCAAAGTAGTTATATTTTGCACTGTGAAGGGCCTGATGGACAACCTGGGACTATTCAACCAATTATAACTTCTCTACCTATAAGCCTGTGGGGAAGAGATTTGTTACAGCAATGGGGAGCACAAGTTCTAATTCCTGAACAATTATATAGCCCTTAAAGTCAACATATGATGCATGAAATGGGTATGTCCCTGGTATGGGACTAGGAAAAAATTTGCAAGCTTTAAAGGAACCACTTCAAGCAGAAAGACAAAGTTCCCGCCAAGGTTTAGGATATCGTTTTTGAGGGCGGCCATTGTTAAAAGCCTCCAGAACCTATACCTTTAAAATGGTTAACAGATAAGCCAAGTTGGATAAAACAATGGCCGCTAAGTAAAGAAAAACTGGAGGCTTTAGAGGAATTAGTTACTGAACAATTAGAAAACGGGCACATAGCTCCAACATTTTCCCCTTGGAATTCTCCAGTTTTCATAATTAAGAAAAAATCAGGTAAATAGAGAATGTTAACTGACTCAAGAGCCATTAATTCGGTTATACAACCTTAAAATAATAACTTGGGGTCGAGGTTATGCTTGTGTTTCTCCAGGACTGAATCAATAGCTGATTTGCATACCATCCAGATACCTGAAACCTTATTATGAGCCAGATGCCAAGGAAGGGATTCTGGGAGGATCCCGAGGACCCCCCCCGGTTGCACCCATCTCAAGACTGATGCTGAGGAGGACCCCAACTGTCACGAGCAACACCCCCCAAACACAGTCACCCACCTGGGGACAGATCAAGAAGCTGTCACAGATGGTGGAAGAAAGTCTGAGGAGCCGGGCGCGGTGGCTCACGCCTGTAATCCCAGCACTTTGGGAGGCCGAGGCGGGCGGATCACAAGGTCAGGAGATCGAGACCACGGTGAAACCCCGTCTCTACTAAAAATACAAAAAATTAGCCGGGCGCGGTTGTGGGCGCCTGTAGTCCCAGCTACTCGGGAGGCTGAGGCAGGAGAATGGCGTGAACCCGGGAGGCGGAGCTTGCAGTGAGCCGAGATCGCGCCACTGCACTCCAGCCTGGGCGACAGAGCGAGACTCTGTCTTTAAAAAAAAAAAAGAAAGTCTGAGGAAAGCGGGACAACCAGTCACAAAGAGTAATTGAATGGTAACTATGATCACAGTGATCACCATTGCCGTGAGTATTCCTTCAACAAGGGCTGACAAGAGAACAATTATACTTATTAGGCATATTTATCAATCCTGGCTGGCAATAATGCCTAGATGTAATCACCCTATGACACAGTTACACATGCTTTCTGACCTCAGTATTTACCATAATAAATCTACTCCTATAATTGAGGCATACTGCCCTCAAAAACCTATTTGTAAACAGAATTGGACCTGGCCAGAAATAATGAACATACTCGTTTAGGAAGATTGCATTGCAGAACAGGCAGAGGTGCTGTGCAATGATTCCTATGGAATCATTATTAATTGGTCCCCTAAGGGGATGTTTAGTTTAAATTGCAACTCTCAGTCTGCGTGCCACGGCCACACTATATTCAGCTGGTCTGAACAAAATGGTCAGATGGTAGAAATGGTAAGAAGTATGGCAAGAGTTCCTATTATCTGGAACCATGGCGATATAGTGGCACCTTAACTTCAAATGATATGGCCCACTGTAGGAGCTAAACATAAGGATTTGTGGAAAACTATTAATACTCTTAATAAGATCAACATTTGGGAAAGAATAAAAAAAGTATCTAGAAGGACACTCTACAAACTTGACTTTGGATATTGCAAAATTAAAAGAACAAATATTTAAAGCATCCCAGGCACACCTGAAGTTAATGCCAGGAACCGGAGTGCTTAAAGGAGCTGCGGACAGATTAGCAGCTAGTAACCCATTAAAATGGATAAAAACACTTGGAAGCTCTGTGATTTCAATGATGATTGTGCTTTTAATCTGTGTTATTTGTCTTTGTATAGTCTGCAGATGCAGATCCCAACTCCTGCAAGAAGTAGCTTGCAAAGCTGCCTTTGCTTCTATCACTTTGCAAATCAAAGAAGGGGGACATGTTGGGAATAGGCCCCCAAAATCTGGCCATAAACTGGCCTCAAAACTGGCCATAAACAAAATCTCTGCAGCACTATGACGTGTTTGTGATGGCCACAACACCCATGCTGAAAGGCTGTGGGTTTACCGGAATGAGGGCAAGGAACACCTGGCCCATCCAGGGTGGAAAACCGTTTAAAGGTGTTCTTAAACCACAAACAAGAGCATGAGTGATCTGTGCCTTAAGGACATGCTCCTGCTGCAGGTAACTAGCCAGGTCCCATCCCTTTATTTCAGCCCATCCCTTTATTTCCCATAAGGAATACTTTTAGTTAATCTGTAATCTATAGAAACAATGCTTATCACTGGTTTGCTGTCAATAAATATGTGGGTAAATCTCTGTCCGAGGCTCTCAGCTTTGAAGGCTGTGAGACCCCTGATTTCCCAGTCCACACTCTATATTTCTGTGTGTGTCTTTAATTCCTCTAGCGCTGCTGGGTTAGGGTCTAACCAAACTACTCTTGGCATTCCCATGAACTGTTTTATTGTTGCCTAAGACTTTGTGCCTTCTGTGGCCTAGAATAAGCCACCCATCTGTTTGGAAACATCCTTTCATAGAGAGCCAACTTAAGCATTTCCACTCTTCCAAAATCCTTTTCGATTCTCTATTTCTGCAGGTGATTATTTATTTATCCCCTTCTGTACGCCTGTGTACCTACCATTCTTTAACAAAGGTATTTATTTCCATTTCTGTCTCTCCAGTAGACTGAGAGCCACATGAGTGCAGGGACCATGTCTTACTCATTCCCATAATCGTAGTGCTTAGCAAAGAGCGTCATAAAATGGTAGCCCAATAATGCTCATAATGTTAATTATTCAATCACTTTACCTTCAGCTACATTCCATCAGCCAGCTTTATATGCCATGCTTTTACATGCTTTAGCTGATTTTCATAACGGTTCTGTTGAGACAGGCATAATTATGTCTAATTTTAAGGTGAAGCTTAGTCCCAGAGGGGTGATGTGACTTGCTCAAAGTTCCCCAATCAATAAGATTCTTTTGGATTTTCTTCTCTGTGCAGAGCAGTCTCTGATATGTTCGGGTCTACGTCTCCACCCAAATCTCATCCCCAGTTGTAATCCCCATGTGTTGAGGAAGGTAAGTGACTAGATTATGGGAGCGGTTTCCCCATGCTGTTCTCGTGATCATTCTCACGTGATAGTTCTCACAAGATCTGGTGGTTTTATAAATGGCAGTTTCTCTTACTTCTCTTTCCTGTCGCCTTGTGAAGAAGGTACTTGGTTCTCCTTTGCCTTCCACCATGACTGTAAGTTTCTGGAGGCCTCTCCAGCCATGCAGAACTGTGAGTCAATTAAACCTCTTTCCTCTATAAATTATCCAGTCTCAGGTAGTTCTTTATAGCAGGGTGAAAACGGATGAATACAGTCTTTCACTAAAGGATGGTCCTTGCCCTGAAGATGCTCATGTCAGAGTTTCCTGTCCTTTATTGACAGCTTGCTCATGCACATGCCTTTGGAGAGGCAAAAGAGCTGCTCAGGGACAGCCCTGGAATGCCCTGGGCTCAGGAGACGGATCGCTACTAGCCAAGAGACGCCTTGCCTCTAGGAAGTCTTCTTCTGTATTACTTGTCAAGAAAAGATTCCCTTGCAATGTTTCCCTTCTACACTTTGGTATCCTCAAAACCTTTGTTTTTTTTTTCACCCTGATATGGAGTTTCACTCTTGTTGCCCAGGCTGGAGTGCAGTGGTGTGATCTTGGCTCACTGCAACCTCTGACCCCTGGATTCAAGTGATTCTCCTGCCTCAGCCTCCTGAGTAGCTGGGATTACAGGTGTCCACTGCCATGCCCCGCTAAATGTTTGCATTTTTAGTAGAGCCAGGGTTTCCCATGTTGGCCAGACTGGTCTTGACCTCCTGACCTCAGATGATCCACCCACCTTGGCCTCCCAAAGTGCTGGGATTGCAGGCGTGAGCCACCATGGCCGGCCTCCTCAAAATCTCTTAAACAAATATTGACTGGGTATATAGTATGTATTCAGCAGTGTTCTATGTGCTAGGGATATCGTAATCTATAAAACAAAGTCTTTCCCTTGTAGAGCTCACATTGTAAAGGGGGCAGGCAAATGAATTGAGAAATAGATACATAAGAGGGACTGATAGGAAAAAAAAGTAGCATAAGGAGAAGAGTTATGGTGAGGAAGAGGAATCTTGGTTTTCGCCTTAAGAACCTGCCTCCAGCTGCATGCAGTTCCTCATGCCTATAATCTCAGCACTTTGGGAGGCTGAGGCAGGAGGATCGCTTGAGCCCAGGAGTTTGAGATCAGCCTCGCCAACATGGCAAAACCCCATCTCTACAAAAAAATATAAAAATTAGCTGGGTATGGTGGCACATGCCCGTAGCCCCAGCTTCTCAGGAGGCTGAGGTGGGAGGATCACTCGAGCTGGGGAGGTGGAGGTTGCAGTAAGCTGAGGTTGCACTACTGTACTCCAGCCTGGGTGACAGAGCCAGACCCTATCTCGGAAAAAGAAAAAGAAAATAACCTGCTTCCCTTCCTCCTGGTCACATTCTTGTTTCCCCTTTTCAGTCCACAGAGTTGTCTGTCCACAGTTGGGAAATGAGATTTTTCATTAACTTAGTGAAGAAAATATGATAGCATGACGACTGGAAAGGCAAATAGTATGCTATGTCAATGAAACAAAACCACAACTCCCAAAAGCAATGTTTTTAGTGCATATCATGATTAATGTTACACCAAAATGTGTTTTGGTTTCCATAGTGCAGTTCCTCAATCAGAAAGCCAGTTTTTATTCTGCTTATCTCCAGAGCTTTTGTTTGCCTTTTGCTCACCCTAGCCCCACTAAACCAGATAAAAAGACCAGAGAGCCTGGTTGAGATTACTCTTGGAGGAAGGCATCAGTTAAGGACACTGGAAAAGACAGGCTTTTTTGTTCTGGTTCCTAATGGAGTGGCTTCGGCTGTTCTTTCTCCATCCTGTATCATTTTACCAGGGGGCTGCATTTCCCTTTGCATTTCTGTTCAATTATCTCTGCATCATGGATTCATTCTCCACTCGTGCCAGGTAGGCTGGATGGCTATTTTTACTCTTATATCCAGAAATACGATAGTGACCGGGCGCGGTGGCTCACGCCTGTAATCCCTGCACTTTGGGAGGCTGAGACGGGCAGATCACTTGAGGCCAGGAGTTCGAGACCTGCCTGGCCAACATAGCGAAACCCTGTCTCTACTACAAATACAAAAAAAAATTAGCCAGGCATGGTGGCTCACGCCTATAGTTCCAGCTCCTCGGGAGGCTGAGGCAGGAGACTCGCTTAAGCCCAGGAGGTGGAGGTTGCAGTGAGCCGAGACTGTGCCATTGCACTCCAGCCTAGGCAATGGAGCAAGCCTCTACAAAAAAAAAAAAAAAAAAAAAAGAAAAAGCCAGAAATACTATAGTATGGCAAAAAGCAGAGTAGACTGCAGATGTGAAGATTACAATACATTAATTACACTTGTTTTTAACTTACTGTCACTGTCACTGATTATTGATTGCTTGATAATGAGTATGTGTAATAGAGTAAAACTAAATTGGAAATTCACATCCTGTCTGCACTGACGTAAGTTTTGCTGGGTTCACGTTAAATGGCAAATGGATGAAAATAAACTCTCAGGAGAGACGGTAGTTGCAATGGTACAGGAATTCTCCAAATGGATACATCTCTGTCAACCATAGATCTCAGATATTCTTGAATAGACCTAATTTTATGGAATTTTATCATTTTCAATCAAATTACATTTCATACAAAGTTACATCAGTTTAAGTTTTATCATAACTAAATGTGATTTTTAAAGTGCCTTTATATGAATTCTCAGAGAAATGAAATAAGTCAAAATGAATCTTGTTAGATTAGCTATATGATCATTTGAAGTTCAAAAATTATTGTCACTAGAGATGTGATGACTTGATTTTAATGATTTTTTTAATATCAAATAACCTCAACACATTAGAGACAGTACCTATCTTTTTAGATTGTTCATGTAAGATTTTATTTTTTTAACATAGACAAAAGGCAAGAACTTAACTGAATATAGAACAGAAATGGCGAGTGTATTGTTAACGTGGCTACATGATTTTCTGTTAAATTGAAAAGTCGCAAATACATTTTTAATTTTATTTATTATATGTATTTTTGGAGACAGAATCTCTCTCTGTCACCCAAGCTGGAGTGCAATGGCACGATCTTGGCTCATTGCAACCTCCACCTCCTGGGCTTGAGGGATTCTCCTGCCTCAGCCTTTCCAGTAGCTGGGACTACAGGTGCACGCCACCATTCCCAGCTAATTTGAAATACATTTTTAAAAATAATTCCAACTTTTATTTTAGATTCAGGGGGTATATGGGTAGGTTTGTTACATGGGTATATTGTATGATGCTGAGGTTTGAGGTACGATTGAGCCCATCACCCAGGTAGTGAGCACAGTACCCAACAGTAAGTTTTTCAACCCTTTTTCCTGGCAGTCCCTATTTTTAACAAGGTTTTGTGGAATGTCCTTTTGTAAAGTGAAAATCTGTTGCCAAAGGGCCACTTCCTAATAATTCACTTATTTTGGGAATTAGGATTTTTATATATTGGGTTTCTTAAATAAAATATAGCTGTATCTAACGATCAGTTAGGATTGTGGAATTTGATTAAACAATAGTATGATCACGTGTTCATGACTGTTAGATGGCCCTTAACTTCACTTATGGAGATTGGAGTTGGGGAACAGCTGTAAAGAAGTTTCCTTTTGAGAAAGAATCTCAAAACAATAAAGCAACGTGAGTGCAAAAATTAGGATTAATCCTCATGGAGTTACCTTAGGGTGAAGATTGCTTAGTTTCTGGCCAGACGCAGTGGCTCACACCTGTAATCCTAGTAATTGGGAGGCTAAGGCAAGTGGATAGCTTGAGCCCAGGCGTTTGAGACCTGCCTGGGCAACATGACAAAACCCCTGTCTCTACGAAAAGTACAAAAAATTAGCCAAGTGTGATGGTACACGCCTGTAGTCCCAGCTACTTAGGAGCCTGAGGCAGGAGGATGCCTTGAGCCCAAGAGGTTGAGGTTGTAGTAAGTCGTGATCATGCCACTGCACTCCAGCCTGGGCAGCAGGGCGAGACTGGAAATAAATAAAATAATAATAAAATAAAAATAAAAATAAAATAAAAAAGACTTCTCACTTTGGATTCAGCCTGTCAAAAAAATAAAAATAAAATAAAAAAGACTTCTCAGTTTGGATTCAGCCTGTTGAGTCCTAACTCCCTCACCTAACTAAGTGTCCTTGTGTATGTGAATATACTTCACCCAAATGCCCTCTTCTTATCTATAAAACAGAAAACATAATGCCTATCTCACGAGGTTATTTCAAATATTAAATAAATATATTTCTCATAAAGGATTATTAGCACAATGCCTAGAATGAAACAAGCAATCGCTAAGTCACACATTCTACATTGTCCATGTACAGACAATTTAATATTTATAAAACTCCTAGGGAGCTGCCTCTGGGTGGGAGGGTTGCTGTGTAAAGGATAAATGTTCCCCCTTTTGTTTTCCCATAGCAGGGAAGTGAAGGACCACAGTGTTAACTGGGGCGTTAATCGGGGAAGTCACCCCAAGCACAGGCTCAAAGAGAAGCACAGAAATGGCCCAGGCTTTTGAGTAATAGATGCTTTCACACTGAGACACTTAACGTTCTCCCCCAAGAAAAAAAGTGGGCCGGGCGCGGTGGCTCAAACCTGTAATCCCAGCACTTTGGGAGGCCAAGACGGGCGGATCACGAGGTTAGGAGATCGAGACCATCCTGGCTAACACGGTGAAACCCCGTCTCTACTAAAAAATACAAAAAACTAGCCGGGCGAGGTGGCGGGCGCCTGTAGTCCCAGCTGCTCCGGAGCCTGAGGCAGGAGAATGGCGTCAACCCGGGAGGCGGAGCTTGCAGTGAGCTGAGATCCGGCCACTGCACTCCAGCCTGGGCGACAGAGAGAGACTCTGCCTCAAAAAAAAAAAAAAAAAAAAAAAAAGTGGTTCTTGCTAACCTGTGCCTGGCACTGTGCCCAGAGCCATGACACACATTTGCCTTGCAATGGTGTTTCCTGGTTCTGAGTTGGTAGAGAAATTCTAAGCTTCTTTGACTTGCTTTCCCTGACCAGTCAGTCCTTTCTTCTTTTCTTCTTTTCTTTTTTTCTCTCTCTCTCTTTTTTTTTTTTTTTTTTTTTTTTTTTTTTTTGAGACGGAGTCTCTCTCTATCACCCAGGCTGGAATGCAGCAGTGTGATCTCAGCTCACTGCAACCTCTGCCTCCTGAGCTCAAGCCATTTTCCTGCCTCAGTCTCTCGAGTAGCTGGGATTACAGGGGCCCGCCACCGCGCCCTACTAATTTTTTTTTTTTTTGTATTTTTAGTAGAAACAAGGTTTCACCGTGTTAGCCAGGCTGGCCTTGAACTCCTGACTTCAAGTGATCTGCCCACCTCAGCCTCCCAAAGTGCTGGGATTACAAGCATGAGCCACCACTCCCAGCTATTCCACACTTTTTCTGACCCCTTCATTAAACTTTATTAATTTGGCACCAATTAAAAAACAAGCCTCCATATAATGCAGAAGGAAGAACCAAGTGTGCATAATGTGAACCTTCCCAGGCCTCTGCAGATCCGCATCTCCTTGGCTTCTGAGAGAGGCATGATTCACAAACCATTTCATCAATGTGGGTATTTTACAACATTAAAAAAAAACACTGGCCAGGCACCCTGGCTCACGCCTGTAATCCCAAGACTTTGGGAAGCCAAGGCAGGAGGATTGCATGAGTCTGGGAGTTCGAGACCAGCCTGGGCAACACGGCAAATCCCCATCTCTACAAAAAATATTTTAAAAATTAGCCAGGTATGGTGGTGTGTGCCAATAGTCCCAGCTACTAGGGAGGCTGAAGTGGGAGGATTTCTTGAGCTGGGGAGGTCAAGGCTGCAGTGAGTCATGATCGTGCCACTGCACTCCAGCCTGGGCAACAGGGACCCTGTCTTAAAAACAAGACAAACACTGCTCTTTTCCTCCCTGGCCACCTGAAAATTGGCCACTGTGATGAAAGACACAGCAGCTATCCAGACAAAGGAGTTCATAATCAACTGACAACGTCGGTGGAAACATATGGTCGTGGTCATCCTTCACTCTGGGAAGGCAGCAGTACTGAGAAAGAAATTTGGGAAAAACTAGCCAAAATGTACAAGATCTCCTGGACATGATATATAAGATGGAGATCATCTTTGTATTTAGATTCTGACCGCATTTTGTTGTAGCAAGATAACTGGCATGATTTATGATTCCCTGGATTATGCAAAAAAAAAAGTGAACCCAAGCGTAATCTTGTAAGACATAGCCCAGATGAGAGAAAACGACACCAAGAAAACAGCAAAAGGAATGCAAGGACAGAATGAAGAAAGTCAGGGGGCCCCAAAAGCCAGTGTTGGTGCTGACAAAAAGGAGTCCGGATTCTGCAATGGCCGGGCGCGGTGACTCACGCCTGTAACCCCAGGACTTTGGGAGGCTGAGATGGGCATATCACCAGGAGTTTGAGACAGTGTCTAAGACTGAGGCCGGGAGTTAAAGAGCAGCCTGGCCAACATGGCGAAACCCCATCTCTACTAAAAATGCAAAAATTAGCCAGGCATAGTGGCAGGTGCCTGTAATCCCAGCTACTCCGGAGGCTGAGGCAGGAGGATCGCTTGAACCCGGGAGACAGAGGTTGCAGCGAGCCAAGGTCACACCACTGCACTCCAGCCCAGGCAACAGAGTGAGACTCCGTATAAAAAAAAGAAAAAAAGATTCAGCCATGACTTCATCTGCGGTGATTGTGGCGATTTTTCATGACAGGATATAATAAACTGTAACAAGCTTTTGGGTTTTTTTAGAGATAAGATCTTGCACTGTTACCCAAACTGGAGTGCAATGGTGCGATCACGGCTCAAGTGTAGCCTCTAACTCCTGGGCTCAAGCGATCTTCCCCCCTCAGACTCCTGAGTAGCTAGGACTACAGGTGTGCCACCATGCATGGCTATTAAAAAAATTTTTTGTAGAGATGAGATCTTGCTATATTGCCCAGGCTGCTCTCAAACACTGGCCTCAAGTGATTTTCCCTCCTTGGACTCCCAGAGTGTTGAGATTACAAGTGTGAGCCACTGTGCCTGGCCTAAACTGTATAAACTTTAATAAAACAAAATCCTAACTTATAAGATCTTAAGATGCAGTAGCGAGGATGAAGGGTGGATATAAAGATTTTTCTGAGTTTTCACTTTTCAAAGGGAAGTATTGAGTCTCCTTTCTCTGTCAGCCTCTGGAATGCTTCCGGGTCGCGTAACCCTGTGAAAAGGAAGGCGCTTGTCTTGAGAGGATGTCTTGGGCGCTCTTCTAGATCCTTTACACTAGGTTCACAGCACGTTTCAGTCAGACGACGTACCAGGAGATTTCAAAGATGTCCTTGCTAGCCAGACTTTCAGGACTGTCAGGGGCAGGTGGTGGAATACCTTGGGTGGGAATCGCTTGAATGGTGGGCATCAAAGAGAGAGGTTCCAGGGCCACTAAGGCAGAATTGAGATTTGTCTCCAGGCCAGGGATGTAGCTCATGCCTGTAATCCTAGCACTTTGGGAGGCCAAGGCAGGAGGATCGCTTGAGGCCAGGAGTTTGAGACTGGGCAACACACCAAGACCCCATCTCTAAAAAAATAAAAAGTTAACAGGCACGGTGGTGCATGCCTTTAGTCCATCCCAGGTGGGAGGATCACTGGAGCCCAGGAGGTCAAGGCTGTGGTGAGCCATGATTGCAACTCTGTACTCACCCTGGGAGACAGAAGGAGACCCTGTCTCAAAAAAAAAAAAAAGATTTGTCTCCAAGGCGGAGGTTTACAAATTTACCCTGGCTCTTTCTCCTGTGATTCTTTTCTTCTGAAGAGCAAAAGGAAGGCCCCAGAGCGCTAACAGCACGGCTACTTTAGGTGTTGTGTGGGGCCTACCCAGATGGGGTTCCCTGGAGTGACATCTGCAGTGATTCCTTTGCTGCGTGGTTCTAAGTCATTTTCCCCAGGGTGTCCCTTCTCTTTCAGGTACCTCTTTCTCCTGGCTGGAGGAGGTGCCCTGGCCGTGGCTGCCATGGGTCCCTATGCCGTGCTCGTCTTCACCCCTGCTGTCTGCGCTGTGGCTCTCCTCTGTTCCCTGGACCCGCAGCAAGTCCACAGGTGGACCTTCTGCTTTCAGATGAGCTGGCAGACCTTGTGTCACCTGGGTCTGCACTACACTGAGTATTATCTGCACGAGCTTCCTTCCGTGAGGTAAGCAGCCTGTTCATTGGTCATGCTCAGCCCTCCCGCGGTTTGCTTGTACCATGGCGGTAGCAGAGAGAACCTGGGTGTTGGGTTGGAATCCTGATTCTTCCACATTTGACCAGTGTGACCTTGAGCAAGTCATTTTACCTCTTTCAGACTCATATCTTTTTCTGGAAAAAGACATGGGGCTAACAATAGTGTGTTGCAAGATTGTCGTGAATGTTAATTAACCACCCAATGGGTTCACCTTCTCCACTGCCTAGACAGACAGGGGAATTGCAGTAGAGAAAGAGTAATTCCCAGAGAACTGGCTATGCAGGAGACAGGAGTTTTATTATTACTCCAAGCATTCAGGGTCATCATAATCAGCTTCCCCGAGCATTTGGGGATCAGAGTGTTTAAGGATAATTTGGTGGGTAGGGGGAGGCCAGTGAGTTGAGAGTGCTGATTGGTTGGGTTGGAGACGAAATCATAGGGAGTCGGAGCTGTCTTCTTGTACTGAGTCAGATCCTGGGTGGGGGCCACAAGATCAGATGAGCCAGTTTATCGATCTGGGCAGTGCCAGCTGACCCATCAAGGGCAGGGTCTGCAAAATATCTCAAGCACTGATCTTAGGCCTTAGTATAGTAATGTTATCCCCAGGAGCAATTTGGGGAGGGTCAGAACCTTGTCATCTCCAGCTGCATGACTCCTAAACCATAATTTCTAATCTTCTGGCTAATTGTTAGTCCTACAAAGGCAGTCTAGTTTCCAGGCAAGAAGGGGGTTTGTTTTGGGAAAAGACTGTGATCGTCTTTGTTTTAAACTATAAGCTATAAACTAAGTTCCTCCCAAAACGAGTCCCAGGAATGAACAAGGACAGCTTGGAGGTTAGAAGCAAGATGGAGTTGGTTAGGTCAGACTTCTTTCACTGTCTCAGTGATAATTTTGCAATGGCAGTTTCATTAGAATGAATATAAATGTGATTCTGTATCTAATCATCGCTGCCACGTGTTGCCTACCTGGTGCAGTGTTTGGCACTGAGCAGTAGCTGTCATTGTGCCTGAGAGGGAGGGCAAAGCAGGAATCCTAGAGCCCACAGAGCAGGCCTGCCCAGAAGTGACTCAGCACTGCCTGCCAGCCTCAGCAGGGGCTGAGTGGACACTCCGCTCGCAGGTATCAATCTTCCCATGGTGGCTTCTGGGAGAGGCAGCTGCTGCGTCAGTGTTTCTCTTCCTTCAGACTCAGCTGTTCTCATCTTGCTGAAGAAGAATAGGCACCCCATCTAGAAAAGAGAAATCAAGAGCTAATTACAGTCTAGAGAAGTGTTGTCATGAATCAGCAAGATCCATGAGATGAGGGGAAACATTGCTTTGTGATCTGGAGATCTCATGTTCCTGGCTCTCTCTGGTGATCACAGTTGGCTTCAGGGTCACTCGGTGCACAGAGGCTGTGATGCTCCATGTGGTCACCCATCTGATTCTAGCCTGTGGTTGGTTCACTTGCTTTGCCATCCTGACTATACCCAGAATTTTTTTTTTTTCCTATGAAGACTATTTTCAGCCGGGCACAGTGGCTCACTCCCGTAATCCCAACATTTTGGGAGGCCGAGGTGGGCAGATCACTTGAGGCCAGGAGTTCAAGACCAGCCTGGCCAACGTGGCGAAATCCCATATCTGCTAAAAATACAAAAATTAGCTGGGCATTGTGGCGGATGCCTGGAATCCCAGCTACTCGGGAGGCTGAGACAGGAGATTGCATCACTGCACTCCAGCCTGGGTGACAGAGGGAGACACTGTCTCAAAAAAAAAAAGACTATTTTCACCAAAAGCTTCAGGTTGGCTGCTCTAAGGAAAAGGCAAGATGGCAGGTGGGTGGGGTGTAGGAAGTACCAAATGGGATGGAGTGAATCAGGATTTCAGTAGGGAGCTGGGGCCTGATGGGGCTGGGAGGGCAAGTTGAACAAGAGCTGGCTGGATGTGAGGGAGGCTGGAGCAGACCTGGAATGGGGGGCTCTGCTAGTCGAGCAGGGCTGCTGCCATCACACGGTGCCACAGACTGGGTGGCTCAAACAACAGAAATTCATTTCCTCACAGTTCTGGAGGCTGAAAGTCACTGATGATGGCGTCAGCAGGGCTGGGTTCTTCTGAGGCCATTCTCGTGGCTTGCAGGTGGCAGTGTCCCCCTGTGTCCGTGTGATGGTCACTCCTCTGCCTGTGCGTGCATCAGTGTCCTAATTGTCTGTTCTCATAAGGACTCTGTGCATGTTAGATTAGCGCCCATCCTAATGACCTCATTGAACCTTAATCACATCTTCAAAGACCCTAACTCCACATACAGCTGCATTCTAAGGTACTGGGGTCAGGCCATTAGCACAGGAATTTTGGGGGCACATTCAGTCCATGAAAGAGAGTGAGTGAGCAGGGTTTGGTGGCATTTGGAGGCTACCTTGCTTCCAGTGAGAATCAGTCAAGTAAGCAGGTCAGTTTTTCTTAAATCTTCAGACACACGGATAGAGACAGCAGCAGCTGGAAGACTGTTGTTTCCTCTCCACAAGACAGCGTTTCTGATTGTAGAGTGTGTCATTGTAATTTTCTTTCCTTTTTTTTTTTTTTTTTTTTTTTTTTTTGAGACAGGGTCTCGCTCTGTTGCCCAGGCTGGAGTGCAGTGGCATGCTCATAGCTCACTGCAGCCTCGACCTCCCGGGCTCAAGCAATCCTCCCACCTCAGCCTCCTCAGTAGCTGGGACCACAGGCATGCGCCACCACATAGGGCTAATTTTTCATATTTTTTGTAGAAATGGGGTTTTGCCATGTTGCCCAGGCTGGTCTCAAACTCCTGGGCTCAAGTGATCAGCCCACCTCACCTCAGCCTCCCAAAGTGCTGGGATTATAGGCGTGAGCCACTGTGCCCAGCCTGATTTTCATTCTTTGTTCTCCTCAATGATCTTGCCAGCAGGATCTTTGATGGTGAAGCAGTAAGAGCTCAGGTGATTGGTTAAGACCATATTTCAAATTGCTGATGGCTCAGCACACACTGTGATCCATTCCTCAATACAAATCCCACATTAGGCAAAGTCTTACAGCCAGGGCCCGGTTTGTATTTAAAATCTTCAGCTTCCTATCTTTTCTTCACTACCAAGTTTTTGTTTCCTCTATGGCAAATTTCTCCCAAGTCTCTGATCCTAATCGTTGTAGGCCTTTCTTGGAAATATTATAATCAACATTGCCCACAATGTTCCTCATCATTCTCTTATTTGCATCTCTGACTAATATTTAATTTCCCCATTTACTTGATCCTGCCTGATGTCATCCTAAATAACAAACAGAAAGAGACTCCCTAAAAGAAAATGATGGGGCTAGGCTTGGTGGCTCACACCTATAATCCCAGCCCTTTGGGAGACTGAGGCAGGTGGATCACTTGAGCCCAGGAGTTTGAGACCAGCCTGGCCAACATAGCGAAACCCTGTCTCTACAAAAATAACCCACGGAAATTAACTAGGTGTGGTAGCACATGTCTGTAGTCCCAGCTTCTCAGGAGGGAGAGAGGGGAGGATCACTTGAGTCTGGGAGGCAGTGGTTGCAGTGAGCCAATATGGTGCCGCTGCACTCCAGGCTGGTTGATAGAGTGAGACCGTGTCTCAGGAAAAACAACACAAGAAAAAAGAAAAGAAAAGAAAAAAACGATGCTTATGGCTGGGAGCAGTGGCTCACACCTGTAATCCTAGCACTTTGGGAGGCCAAGGCGGGCGGATCACCTGAGATCGGGAGTTCAAGACCAGCCTGGCAGACATGGCAAAACCCTGTCTCTACTAAAAATACAAAAATTAGCTGGGCGTGGTGGCGTGCACCTGTAATTGCAGCTACTCAGGAGGCTGAGGCAGGAGAATCGCTTGAACCCAGGAGGCAGCAAAGGTTGCAGTGGGCTGAGATTGCGCCACTGCACTCCAGCCTGGGCCACAGAGCGAGACTCCGTCTCCAAAAATAAAAAATAAGAAAAGAAAATGATACGTATTTAGGGATTGGCATTACAGTGGGAATATGTGTGCCATAGTATGTGTATTCAGGTAGGTAAAGGAAGACAAAGTTTTTGTTTGGATGGTTGGTTGGTTGGTTTTTTTGAGATGGAGTCTCGCTCTGTCACTAGGCTGGCATGCAGTGACACAATGTCAGCTCACTGCAACCTCCGCCTCCCAGGTTCCAGCGATTCTCCTGCCTCAGCCTCCCGAGTAGCTGGGACTACAGGCACGCACCACCACGCCCAGCTAATTTTTGTATTTTTAGTAGAGATGGGGTTTCACCGTATTGGCCAGGAGGGTCTCGATCTCTTGACCTTGTTGATCCATCTGCCTCAGCCTCCCAAAGTGCTGAGATTACAGGTGTGAGCCACCGTGCCCAGCCAGTAAGAGAAAGTGTTTTAAGAGAAAAATAAGGAGGATTACATAACTGTGTTGAAATCATTATCCTTGAATACAGGATCAATGACAAGGGTGATGCCAGCCTGTGGTTGGGCGGGCAGTGGCTGGGCAGGTGACCTCACAAAAGTATTTTTTTGGGTAGGGTTGCAATGGTTTTTGTGCAAGGTTGTGGTTTTTGCAGTCTTTTGTGGTAGTTTTTGTTATCTGACATACAAGCATTGAGAACCCTCTCTTCATACCTTTCCCTGGCTCTGTCTGTCAGAATTGTTTTGTTTTGTTTTGCTTTTTAACACAAGTGACTTCGTTTTTTTTTTTTTTTTTTTCTTTTTCTTTTTCTTTTTTTTTGAGACAGGGTCTCACTTGGATGCCTAGGCTGGAGTGCAGTGGTGCAATCATAGCTCACTGCAGCCTTGAACTCCTGGGCTCAAGGGTTCCACCCATGTCAGCCTCCCAAAGCGATGGGATTACAGGCATGACCCACTGCACCCAGCCATGATTCCATTTTTATTCCCACAGCTTTCAAATTGGAGTAGGGTGTGGTTCTGAATTAATTCAAGAGTCTTCAGCTGTTAAAGTAAAATTTCCCAGGCAAATTCTCCTATTCAGGATGGATGATTTCAGGATAGAAGATGGGATGGATCTCTGAGATCCCTGGGAAGCTTCTCAAGTTGAACATGAGTGTAAATGTGTGCATCTTTTTTTCTTTAAAACAAACAAAATATATATGCAATATACATACATATTCCTATAGATATACATATACTTACTTATAAAAAACACATGATCATTACAAAAAATTCAAACAAAGCAAAAAGTGAAAGATCTTCTTATGCTAGTCTCAT
This sequence comes from Macaca thibetana thibetana, assembly GCF_024542745.1. Classification (NCBI taxonomy): domain Eukaryota; kingdom Metazoa; phylum Chordata; class Mammalia; order Primates; family Cercopithecidae; genus Macaca; species Macaca thibetana. Next base: position 113,394,638 of record NC_065585.1, read on the forward strand.
TCCCTAGAGGTAACTACTCTTAAAAGTTTGGGGTATATTAGTCTAGACTTAAGCTCCACTGTATACTTAAGATCTGTAAATATTGCTGGGGGTGGTGGCTCACACCTGTAATCCCAGTTTACACTCCCAAAGTGTAATCCCAGCACTTTGGGAGGCCGAGACTGGCAGATTGCTTAAGCCCAGGAGTTTGAGATCAGCCTGGGCAACATAGTAAGACCCCATCTCTATAAAAAATAAATAAGATTTATTTATTTTAAGATTTATTTTTTGTGGGGTCCTGCAGGCCATGAGATTAATCTTAGCTATACAGACCTATGTATTTCCTGTGAGATCATGTATGACAGACTGGAATAAAAGAAAGAGAATAAATACAGAGTGTTTTTATGTTTTAAAAAAAATTATCTTGCAGGTTCTGCATCACTCTTTCTTCTCTCATGCTCTTGACCCAGAGGGTCACGTCCCTCTCTCTGGACATTTGTGAGGGGAAAGTGGAGGCAGCATCCGGAGGCATCAGGAGCAGGAGCTCTTTGTCTGAGCGTGTGTGTAAGGCACTGCCCTATTTCAGCTACTTGCTCTTTTTCCCTGCTCTCCTGGGAGGCTCTCTGTGCTCCTTCCAGCGATTTCAGGCTTGTGTTCAAGGGTCCAGTGCTTTGTATCCCAGGTACTCTTTCTGGGCTCTGAGCTGGAGGGGTCTGCAGATTCTTGGACTAGAATGCATCAACGTGGCAGTGAGCAGGATGGTGGATGCAGGAGCAGGACTGACCGATTGCCAGCAATTTGAGTGCATCTATGTTGTGTGGACCACAGCTGGGCTTTTCAAGCTCACCTACTACTCCCACTGGATCCTGGATGACTCCCTCCTCCACGCAGCGGGCTTTGGGTCTGAGCTTGGTCAGAGCCCCGGAGAGGAGGGATATATCCCCGATGCGGACATCTGGACCCTGGAAAGAACCCACAGGATATCTGTGTTTGCAAGAAAGTGGAACCAAAGCACAGCCCGATGGCTCCGACGGCTTGTATTCCAGCACAGCAGGGCTTGGCCGTTGTTGCAGACATTTGCCTTCTCTGCCTGGTGGCACGGACTCCATCCAGGACAGGTGTTTGGTTTCCTTTGCTGGGCCGTGATGGTGGAAGCTGACTACGTGATTCACTCCTTTGCCAATGAGTTTATCAGATCCTGGCCCATGAGGCTGTTCTACAGAACCCTCACCTGGGCCCACACCCAGTTGATCATTGCCTACATCATGCTGGCTGTGGAGGTCAGGAGCCTCTCCTCTCTCTGGTTGCTCTGTAATTCGTACAACAGTGTCTTTCCCATGGTGTACTGTATTCTGCTTTTGCTATTGGTGAAGAGAAAGCACAAATGTAAGTGACATCTTTCCCTGGCTTTCATCTTATACACCCATGAAACAGTTTAGAAAGTGCCAGATGACGCATCAATAATGCGTACATTTGAACTTTTCCATAATAAAAATTTTTCTAAAGTTTTAGATGAATATACCCAGTGACTTGCAGTAGGAATTTGTGTATCTACTTTAGCAAGCTATTCTGCTGGTACTGAGGATACGAAAGGGAAAAATATGTGGTTTCTTCCCATAAGGTTTACAGTCTAGATGGGGAAGCAAAGATTAAGTAAAGTGATACATAAAAACACAAGGTGCTGTGAACGAGATGGCAAACGCTCTATATATAGACACCCCAAAATTGAGTGTTCAGTTGGCCCACCTGATCCTGGAATGGGAGCTTTAGCAACACAAAACCAAAACAAAACCTAATTCTTTATCACATTGGTTTGTTATGTGGACTACAGACTCATATCCATTATTAAGTTTGAAAATTTTTTTCTAAATTTGAAAATTTGGGCCAGGTACAGTGGTTCATACCTGTAATCCCAGCACTTTGCAAGGCTGAGGTGGAAGGATTGCTTGAGGCCAGGAGTTTGAGACCAGGTTGGGCAACAGAGCAAGACCTTGTCTCAAAATATATATATGTGTGTGTGTGTGTGTGTGTGTGTGTGTGTATGTATATGTATATTTGGGTGGGCATGGTGTATGCACCTAAAGACCTAGCTCCTCTGGAGGCTGAGAAGGATCTCTTGAGTCCAGGAGTTTGAGGCTGCAGTGAGCTGTGATTGTGCCACTGCACTCCAGCCTGGATGATAGAGGAAGACACCATATGCTAAAAAAATTTTTGGCCCGGGTGCGGTGACTCACACCTGTAATCCCAGCACTTTGGGAGGCCAAGGCGGGCAGATCACAAAGTCAGGAGTTCAAGACCAACCTGGCCAATATGGTGAAACCCCCTGTCTACTAAAAATACAAAAATTAGCCAGACGTGGTGGCGGGTGCCTATAGTCCCAGCTACTCGGGAGGCTGAGGCAGGAGAATTGCTTGAATCTGGGGTGTGGAGGTTGCAGTGAGCTGAGATCACACCATCACACTCCAGCCTGGGCAACAGAGCAAGACTCTATCTCAAAAAAAAAAAATTTTTTTTTCGAAAATTTGAAAAAAAATTGTCCTAAAAATAAATGGCTGATATTATTCCCAGAGATATGTTAATAAAGTAAAAACCCACATGATAACTATTTACATAATTGTTAAATACAAAGCTGACTCATAAACATGTCTTACAAAGAGATCAATAACAGGAAGTAAACACTAATGTGACTTTGAGGGTGGGTTTGATTCTTTTTTTTCTTGGCATATCCTAAATAACTCCCTCTGTTTCTTCCTGTTAGAATTTTTTTTTTTTTTTTTTTTTTTGAGACGGAGTCTCGCTCTGTCACCCAGGCTGGAGTGCAGTGGCCAGATCTCAGCTCACTACAAGCTCCGCCTCCCGGGTTTACGCCATTCTCCTGCCTCAGCCTCCCGAGTAGCTGGGACTACAGGTGCCCGCCACCTCGCCCGGCTGGTTTTTTGTACTTTTTAGTAGAGACGGGGTTTCACCGGGTTAGCCAGGATGGTCTCAATCTCCTGACCTCGTGATCCGCCCGTCTCGGCCTCCCAAAGTGCTGGGATTACAGGCTTGAGCCACCGCGCCCGGCCCTTCCTGTTAGAATTTAAAATACGCAAGAGAAAAGTATCAGGACTTCCAAATTATGCAGTAGCAATGTCATTTAACTAGCACTTACAAATTACTGCCACATCTGCAGATCACCTGTACTGTTATGCAATTACCATTTTTCTTCGATCAACTTTAACTTACTTATAAAACTTACCCTGCTTCTAAGCAATGGCAGTGATGAAAATTGGGTTTGGTGTAGTAATTCTATTTTACTCCAGTACTCACTAAAAGAGACACATTCTTGTTTAAAAAAAAAAAAAAAAAACCTCTTTATTTGTATACTGTGTAAAACCATCTGCTTATCTAGGGTGACATCTATCCCACCATATGAAACATTGGACAGGTATCTCAGCTTGAGTATTCCAAACCAATCCTTCTCACCCTTTTCAAAATGTAAAATTGCAAATAAGCTTTTTAATATGGTTTGGGTCTGTGTCCCCACCCAAATCTCACATCGAATTGTAATCCCAGTGTTGGAAGAGGGGCCTGGTGGGAGGTGATTAAATCATGGGGGTGGATTTCCCCTTTGCTGTTCTCATAATAGTGAGTGAGTTCTCACAAGATCTGGTTGTTTATAAAAGTGTGTAGTACCTTCCCGCTCTTTCTCTTCCTCCTGCTCCAGCCATGTAAAACGTGCCTCCTGCCTCTTCACCTTCCGCCAGGATTTTAAGTTGCCTGAGGCCTCCCCAGCCGTGCTTCCTGTACAGCCTGTGAAACTGTGAGCCAATTAAACCTCTTTTCTTTGTTAATTACCCAGTCTCAGGTAGTTCTTTTTTTTCTTTTTTTCTTTTTTGTGGGAGACAGGGTCTTGCTCTGTCACCCAGGCTGGAGTGCAGTGGTGTGATCTCAGCTCATTGCAACCTCTGCCTCCCAGGTTCAAATGATTCTCCTGCCTCAGCCTCCTGAGTAGCTGGGACTACAGGCACATGTCACCATGCCCAGCTAATTTTTGTATTTTTAGTAGAGACAGGGTTTTACCATGTTGGCCAGGCTAGTCTTGAACTCCTGACCTCAAGTGATCCGTCCACCTTGGCCTCCTGAAGTGCTGGGATTACAGGTGTGAGCCACCACTCCTGGCCTCAGGTAGTTCTTTATAGCACTACAAGAACAGACTAATACACTTTTAATCGGTAAAACTTCACAAAGATAATACTAAGTTAGAAGTTATAGATAACTTAGAAAGTTATAGGTCAATGTCACTGATTAACATGAAGGCAAACAGCACGCCCAATCTTAGCACTCAGAACATAACGGGACAAGCAGTGAGGGTCTTGATGAACAAAGACGGCAAGGATTTGTAGTGGCCTTGGTAGGGCGCAGTGGCTCACGTCTGTAATCTCAGCACTTTGGGAGGCTGAAGCGGGAGGAGCTCTTGAACCCTCGAGTTTGAGACCTGCCTGGGCAACATAGGGAGATGCCATCTCTATTAAAAAACACACACACACAAACCCAAAACTTGTAGTGACCTTACCCAGAAGGGTTCTATACTTTCTCTCACCATACTCAGTAGCCCAGAGGAGACAAAGTAGATAAACGGGGTTTCCCAGAGTTGGGAATAGTCAAAGAGACTCTGTCTCAAAAAATAGTTTCAGACTCTGTCTCAAAAAAAGAAAGAAAGAGCGATTTTTATAGGGTCACTTCTGAGGAGCTGTCTATGGGTGTGTCCAATTGATGAAAATCCTTTGAGAGGTACACTTTAGATGTGTGTCCATATATATGTTACACTTCAGTATTTTTTTTTTTGAAACAGTGTCTGGCTCTGTCACCCAGGCTGGAATGCAGTGGCATGATCTCGGCTCACCGCAACCTCTGCCTCTTGGGCTCAAGCAATCCTCCCACCTGAGCCTCCCAAGTAGCTGGGACTACAGGAGCACACAACCATGTCCGACTAATTTTTTGTATTTTTTGTACAGACAGGGTTTTGCCATGTTGCCCAGGTTGGTCTCAAATTCGTGAGCTCAAGCGATCCAACCTCCTTGGCCTTCCAAAGTGCTGAGATTACAGCCATGAGCCACCGTGTCCAACCCCGTAATTTTTTTAAGTGACTATTCTTCATGATTAGGGAAATGCTCATGAAGGAATGTTAAATTTAAAAAAGAACTTGGTTAACAAAGCCTTTTATAATGCAATCTGGCCTCCAAATCTATCTCCCCACTGATGGCCAGGGGTAATTTCTACTCCTCTGATTGGTTAAACCAGAACGTCTGCTTCCTTCTTTTTCTATTTGCATTCTGTAGAGAATGATTCATTTCTCTGGACAGTAGTAGAAAGAACATTTCTCTGGACAGTAGAAAGTGATTTGTGGGAATTGATCTAAGGAAGAAGTTGGAGCCAAAGATGTAGACCGGAGCCATCTGTCTGCCCAGAGTACAGCCCGGATCCAAGATGGGCAGAGAACAGAGAGGAGGTGTCTCCTTCCAGTTCTGTTTCTTTTGTTAGGTCTTAACTTGTTCACTTCCCAACTCCTGCCCCCGCTGCTCCCTCCCATTTGGCAGCAGTTTCCCTATCCTTCATTACCCATTCTGTCACTTCCAAGACGCTGCCCATTCTCCCGAATTCCCTTTGCCACATGACTGGTAGTACCTGCTTATTAACGCCCCACTCTCTCTTTTAAAAAAATTCAACCACTACCCTTCTGGAATATCCTCTCGTTAATGTGCTCTAACCTCACTTCCAGATCTGGATTTGATGTTTTCCTTCTCTTGCTTGATCTAGAAGTAACTCTCAGGTTACCCCTGCTTTCTGTCTTGTTCCGGCCCGTTTATTGGCCCAAGCAGAATATATATATATATATGAGAATGAATCATTCTCTACAGAATGCAAATATATATATATAGATAGAGAGAGAGAGAGAGAGAGAGACTGTGTGTGTGTATATATATATATTTTTTGAGACAGGGTCTCACTCTGTCACCTAGGCTGGCATGCAGTGGCACAATCAGAGCTCACTGCAGCCTTGAACTCCTGGGTTCAAGCAATCCTGCCATGTCTGCCTCCCAAGTATAGAATAGTATTTTGACGAATTGTGCCTATCCTTACAAATGCAAGGATGAGGCCAGCTGTCTCTGTCTTGCAGGAAGTAACCCTGGACAAGTGAACTAAATTCTGTGGACCAAGTACTAGAGCTCAGTAACCCATGGAAACAGCGCCCAGTAGGCACATGCCTCCTGACCTCTGGCTTCCCACTTTCATCAGCCAAATCACTCTGAGAGGTTTGGCAGCTCTTTCAGGTCCCCAGGCAGGGGGCCTCATTCATTTGTTTGAAAATAGTGTCTGAGAGTTTGGTGATTAAGAAATCCCTAAGAGGAGGGTAAGCTAAGCCGTGAAAACCAACTCAGGATGCTGGCAAAGCTTAACAAGAAAATGTTTAGCAGAAAGCTATAGCATTAGCCTTTCTAAGAGCAGCAAGAAACTATAGCCTTCATTATTTATAGATTGAAATGGCATCATCACCTAGGAAGTGTCACGAGAACTCAGGTAATCTGTCAGCATATTATTTTGTTTTTTCTTTTTTTTCTTTTTCTGAGACACAGTTTCACTCTGTCACCCAGGCTGGAGTACAGTGGTGCCATGTCGGCTCACTGCAACCTCTGCCTCCCGGGTTCAAGTGATTCTCATGCCTCAGACTCCCAAGTAGCTCAGATTATAGGCATGCGCCACCATGTCCAGCTATTTTTTTTTTTTTTTTTTGTATTTTTAGTACAGATGGGGATTTGCCATGTTGGCCAGGCTGGTCTTGAACTTTTGGCCTCAAGTGATCCTCCCACCTCAGCCTCCCATAGTGCTGGTCTGGCCTGTCAACCTATTATTCTGAATAATCTACCCTCATAGTGCAGCCCCATCCTTCTGAATCATAGCAGCTACTAAGCTGCACTGGCCTCCTTCTTAATCTGTAGACAGTTGTTGTGATCAACAGTCAGCCAGTGGCTTTAATATATGTCCCAGGTTTAGTGATCCACTCCAGTAGTTAAACTTCTCCAAAGGGGACAATCCAACCTTGGCCTTTTTCTTTTTTTTTTTGAGACAGAGTCTCGCTCTGTCGCCCAGGCTGGAGTGCAGTGGCCGGATCTCAGCTCACTGCAAGCTCCGCCTCCCGGATTTACGTCATTCTCCTGCCTCAGCCTCCCGAGTAGCTGGGACTACAGGCGCCCGCCACCTCGCCTGGCTAGTTTTTTGTAGTTATTTTTTTTAGTAGAGACACCTTGGCCTTTTTCTATTCATGTATTTTCATAAAGCAAACCACAGGAAGACTTCACTGATATACATTCAGTCTGTTGATTCATCTATACTGGATTCATCAATTCCATGAGAACTTGGAAAAGGAGGCTGGTATGCTTTGAATGTGTTCCCTAAAGTTCAAATGTTGGAAACTTAATCCTCAGTGCAGCAGTGTTGGGAGGTGGGGCCTAATGGAAGGTACAGTCATGTGTCACTTAATACGGGGATACATTCTGAAAGATGCATTGTTAGGCTATTTTGTCATTGTATGAACATCATAGAGTGGCCTTACACAAAGCTGGATGGTCTAGCCTACTACACACCTAGGCTATATGGTATAACCTAGGGGTCTCTGACCCCCAGTACTGATCCATGGCCTGTTAGGAACTGGGCCACACAACAGGAGGTGAGTGGCAGGCAAGTGATTGAAGCTTTATCTGTATTTATAGCCACTCCCCATTGCTCACATTACTGCCTGAGCTCTGCCTCCTGTCAGATCGGTGGCAGCATTAGATTCTCATAGGAGTGTGAACCCTATTGTGAACCATTGTGAACTGTTCTCCTTATGAGAATCTAATGCCTGATGATCTGTCACTGTCTCCCATCACCCCCAGAGGGGACAGTCTAGTTGCAGGAAAACAAGCCCAGGGTTCCCACTGATTCTACGTTATGGTGAGTTGTATAATCATTTCATTATATATTACAATGTAACCATAATAAAAATAAAGTGCACAATAAATATAATGCACTTGAATCATTTCGAACCATCCCCCGTCCACCACCTAGTCCATGGAAAATTGTCTTTCACAAAACCGGTCTCTGATGCCAAAAAGGTTGGGGACCTCTAGTACAGCCTATTGTTCCTAGGCTGCAAACCCCCACAGCATGTTGCTATACTGGATAACGCAGTTCTAACACAGCAGCTACATCACTAGGCAATAGGGATTTTTAAGCTGCATTATTATCTTATGGGACCACTGTCATATATGTGATCTGTCATTGACTGAAACGTCATTATGAGGAGCATGACTATATTTAGGTCATAAGAATTCCACTCTTATGCAAGGATTAATGTTGATTATAAAAGGGCTTGAGGCTGCAAGTTCCATCTCTTTTTTAAAAAAAATATATTTTTAGTTTCCTTTTTTTTTTTTTTTTTGAGGCAGGGTCTCACTCTGTCACCCAGGCTGGAGTGCACTGGCTCGATCTCAGCTCACTGCAACCTCTGTCTCCTGGGTTCAAGTGATTCTCCTGCCTCAACCTCCCTAGTAGCTGGGACTACAGGCACACGCCACTACACCAGGCTAATTTTTGTATTTTTAGTAGAGATGGGGTTTCACCGTGTTGGCCAGGCTGGTCTCAAACTCCTGACCCCAGGCGATCCACTCACCTTGGCCTCCTAAAGTGTTGGGATAACAGGCGTGAGCCACCACACCCGGTTGCAAGTTCGATCTCTTATTCTCTCTCATACATGCTCTCCTGCCTTTCCACCTTCTGCCATGGGATGGTGTAACAAGAAGGCCTTTGCCAGATGTGGGCTCCTGGACCTTGGACTTTCCAGCCTTCAGAACTGTAAGAAATATACCTCTGTTCTTTATAAATTACCCAGTCTCAGGTATTCTGTTACAGCAGTACAAAATGGACTAAGTTAGAGGCACCCAGATGGAGAGTTCGAGGAATTCATATTGACAGGCATTAGGAAATGACTCAAACCAGAAAACTGCCAAGAGGTCGTGTTCTACCTCTGCCCAGAGGATGCCACTCAGCCTATGTGATCTCCCTTCTGCAGGTGATGAGCCCTCTCTCTGGTCACCTGAAAGGTCCTGGCAGCTGCCTGCCATAGCTGGGTGATGGGGGAAGAAGGATGAATTGATGAGGAGCATATTGATTTTGATGGTGAAGCAGGTCCAGTGGATGTGAAAGAACTGATTTGACCACCACATTCGTAGACATATCATAAAGACCCACAGATTATGGCCATTGCAATGACCAATTGCAATCATTAGTAATTATCCTGATTAGAAAGCCAACTATTAGATAGTACATTCAAGTCACTTACAACAGATTCTTCACAGATTTATAACATAGGAGATGGTTTAGGAAATTTGATTCTCCATAGTCTAAGAGCTCAGTACTAACAGGTGAAGGGATAGTGATTATATTTTATGTGAGCTTTTTCCAAATGTCTAAATGCATCTATTTCCAAAGCATTTCAAAGGAAATGATAGAGTAAAATGACCCATGACTACTTTAGCATTTTCTTCCTGATAATGGCTGATTCCGATGTTGGCAAAGCCATCTCATGGGGAAACAGTCTGAATCCCTTTCCTCTAGGCAGGAGTTCTGGCTCTGTCCCAGTTCTAGCACAGGCCAACTGGGCGACCCAAGCAATTCCCTCGGGGCCCCAAGTTTCCTAGTACGCCAAAACAGGATGTGGATAAAATATTCCTTTTAGAGTATTTAATTTTAAAAATGAAGGCATTATGATTGTATAAGTGCTCTATTAATTTTTCAACACATTAAGCAGAAAAAGTAAGGCACCCATCTCCCAACCTGCCTCTATTCATCCAGCAAGAATTTTATAGAAAGCAATGGAAGAAAATCTGCTGAGTGCTCAAGGTTCTTTATAAACAGCTGGCATTTCCTATTACGTTCCTTCCATTTGTTTTCTATTGTATAAAAAGAACAAAGTGATATTTTTGTGGCTCACCAAAAAGCTGAGAGTCGACAATAGTTCTCTCCTACTAAGAAAACACTGTTAACTTCTCTGACTCTTTCTTTCCTGAATAGTAGGTTTAATTTCTTAGTCTATATTTGGCAGCTCATAACCGTCAAATAGTTATTGATCTCCTTTGGCTCGTTTCCAGGAACAATCATAACAACAGCTAGAGATACCAGATTATTTCTAGGGAAGTATTTTTGTCTTGCTTGGTTCTTGCTGCACCTTTTTCTTCAGAAACACCTTTTAAGCTACGACAAGTGAGATAATTATGTATGTATGTTTTCCTTGCGGGGAATTTTGAGCAGTTCATAAGATTCAAGTGATGCTTTGATTTAGTTTCATGGCCAATCTGGGTATGTTACATCGAGTGCCTTAGGTGGATTCATTAGCCTGAGGACATGTGAGGTGATATTTTCTGGCATTCTCAACTTAGGAAAGGAATGCTTACACAACTTTGCTTCTAAATTGTTTAGAGCTTAGATGACATTTCCCTGTAGAAAGAACATTATGTTAACTCCTAATGGGTGACACTCATGGTAATGACCTGAATTCAAGGGAACATGTTGTTTAGGATTGAAGAGAAAAGCAAAGGTAATTTCCTCCCCATTTCTTAAATGTGCAGCTGACCCTAAGTACATTTTATTTTTATAATTTTTTCTGTTTATATAGTTATGTAAATAACTATATAATAAACTATATATATGAATTATATGTGGACTTTGTTTAGATCTTGATCCAAATGAACCAACTTTGAAAGGATACTGTAGGGAAATTTAAACAGTAACTGGATAGTAAAGCTTTATTTTTAACTTTTTCAGGTGTAATAATCATATTGTGTTTTTTCTTAAGAATAAGGAAGGGTCACATTTTAGAGATACTCACAGATTAAGTGATATGTCTTGGATTTGCTTTAAAATAATCTGAGTTAGAGAGAATGGAGAATACATGGATGAAACAGAACAGCCACGTGTTGAGAATTGTTGAAACTGGTTGATGGGGAGTTCAATATATTCTTCTATTTTTGTATAGGTTTGAAAATTTATATGAAAGCAAGTATGCAAGAGACTACTGGGCAGATAAGGAAGAGGGAAGTCAGGTACAGGAATTTCCATTCCCCAATACCTAATGAAAAGATCAAAAACTGCAAAAAAAAAAAAAAAAAAAAAAAATCACTGTGGCCCCAGTGACCCATCCCCTCTTCCGGCATTCTCATCACCCCACATTGAATCAAGGTTGGTCTGTGTGATGAATATTACATGACAGAAGTGATGGTATGTCACCTCTGAGATTAGGTTATAAGAGACAGTTGACAGTGCGAGACTACCAATCTTACCAACTTTGTGTTTTGGTAGTTTCTTCTTCACTGCACTCCAGGTACAATGGCCTTGCTATCTTCTGGAAAAAAAAAAAAAAAAGCATATTCCTCTCTTTGAGCCTTTGAAATTGCTGGTCCTTCTATCCAGAACGTTCTTACCCAGATCTCCAAGGAGAGAGACGCTGCTTCTTTACATCATTAATGTCTCTGTTCAAATGACAGCTTGCCAGAGAGGAACACCTTGTCTAAAATAAATCCCATTCCCATGCCATCATTCCCATCTCCTCATTCTGCTCTATTTGGTTCATTTACTTTTCATTGATTGAAATTATGTTATTTATTGTTTGACTAAATGAATAGATTATAGGTCTGGATAGAGCTTCCTAAGCAGGAATAAGGATAGACATGGGAACCATGCAAACAAACTTCGTACTTGAAGTTTGTATGTGTGTATATGTATGTGTGTGTGAGTGAGAGAGAGAGCGAAAGAGAGAGGAATGCTAGTATGACATCAGAAAACCTGACATATTTAGGAATAAATGTAGTAAATAACTGCAAGATCTGTACATGGAAAACTATGAAACACTGCTGAGAGATGTTGCAAACCTCAATAAATTGAGAGATATACCATGTTCATTGATTGAAATACTCAATATTGTTGTGGCAGATTGCATTTTCCAGAGATGGACACCATAATATATTCCTTCCCATATGCTTTTCTTACAATGTAACATTAACACTCTTCCCATTGAATGGTCTATGGTCATTCCCTTTGAACCTGGAGGGACATTTACACAACTGAGTTGACCACTAGAGTATGGCAGAAGTGATGCTTTGTGAATTCTAAGGTAGGTCATAAAATGTCCACATACTTCTGACTGGTTTTCTTGGGATGATTCACACTCTTGGAATGGATGTGAGAAAGCCACATTGCCATGGAGAGGCAGAGTTTTATATGGAGAGGAGCAGAGACCCCCGGCCTTCATACTAGCTGAGCTCCCATTTAGACATCCAGCACCAATTGCCAGCTATGTAAGTGAAACATCTTGGGAGATGATCCACCAAACCCCAGCTGACACCATGTGGAACAGACAAACTCTTAAGTCCGGACCAAATTACAGATTTGTGAGCTGAACAAATGATTATTGGTTTAAGTCAATAGGTTTTGGGTGGTTCGTTATGCTGCAATAGATAACTGTTACAATTGTTAAGATTCATTCTCCCCAAATTGATCTATAGCTTCAATGCAATCTCAATCAAACTCCCAAAAGTTTTTTTTGAGAGGGAGTCTTGCATTGTTGCCCATGCTGCAGTTCAGTGGCACGATCTCAGTTCACTGCAACCTCCACCTCCTAGGTTCAAGGGATTCTCCTGCCTCAGCCTCCCGAGTAGCTGGGAATACAGGCATGCACTACCACACCTGGCTAAATTTTTTTTTTTTTTTTTTTGTATTTTTAGTAGAGATGGAGTTTCACCATGTTGGCCAGGCTGATTTTGAACTTCCAACTTCAAGTGATCCACCCGTCTTGGCCTCCCAAAGTGTTGGGATTACAGACACGAGCCACTGTGTCTGGCCCTCCCAAAAGTTTTTTAAAATAGAAATTGACAAGCTAATTCTAAAGTTTATATAACAATGCTAGACTGGGTGAAGTGGCACCCGCCCATAATCCCAGTACTGTGGGAGGCTGAGGTGGGAGGATTGCTTGAGGACAGGAGTTTGAGACCAGCCTGGTCAACATAGTGACACCTTGTCTCTACATAAAAATTTTGAGTGAATTTTTGAATATAGAGTGAAGTACGGATCCAATTTCATTCTTTTGCATGTGGATATCCAGTTATTCCAGCAGAATCATCTTGAAGAGATGATTCCTTCCGCACTGAATTACCTTGACAACTAAAGTTAATTTTTTTTTGTGTTTTTTTGTTTGTTTGTTTGTTTTTGAGAGGGAGTCTTGCTCTGTCGCCCAGGCTGGAGTGCAATGGCATGATCTTGGCTCACTGCAACCTCTGCCTCCCGGGTTCACGTGATTCTCCTGCCTCAGCCTCTCGAGTAGGTGAGATTACAGGCACGTGCCACCATGTACAGCTAATTTTTTGTATTTTTAGTAGAGATGGGGCTTTACCATGTTGGCCAGGCTGGTCTCAAACTCCTGACCTCAAGTGATTCACTCGCTTTGGCCTCCCAAAGTGCTGGGATTACAGGGGTGAGCCACTGTGCTGGCCTAATTTTTTTTAAAGATAAAAATAAAACAAAAAAGGAATCACTGGAATGCTTGGGGGAGCAGAAGGTAAGGAACTCTCCACCAGCTTTCCTGTTAGTCCCCACACCCCTAATCCAGAGGTCAGGACATTTCTACTGCCATCCAGAGGCCAAGAAACCACTGCCAGAATCAAATATCCTCGCATCGGGTAAAAAGCAGTGCAACGGAATCTTGTGAGCCCCAGAAAAACCACACCAAAGCCCACATACCACTGCTGGCAGAGGAAGTATATCTTTTGCTTTCCTTCAGGTGTCCAAGTCATTTCATGAGTTTATCTTATTAACAATATCTAGGCTGGGCATGATGGTTCACACCTGTAATCCCAGCACCTTGGGAGGCTGAGGTGGGCAGATCACTTGAGCTCAGGAGTTCAAGACCAGCCTGGCCAACATGGCAAAACCCCGTCTCTACTGAAAATACAAAAAATTAGCCGGGGGTGGTGGCGGGTGCCTGTAATCCCAGCTACTTAGGAGGCTGAGGCAGGAGAATTGCTTGAACCCAGGAGGCCAAAGTTGCAGTGAACTGAGATGGCACCACTGCACTCCAGCCTGGGCAACAGAGTGAGACTCTGTCTCAAAAAACAAACAAACAAACAAAAAACCAAAATACACACAAAAACAATAAACAGCAAAACATCCAAAACACAGTATGTAGATGAAACACAGAACCCTGGAGGTAAGGCAATCGAGAAGAATCTGTCTCAGAAACAAAATTAAACAAAGATGGTAGATTTCGTGTCATGTATTTTGTTACCAGACTTTAAAAATAAATACATATATATGTGTATATATATGCATACACAAATACATACAACTTATTAAGTGACCATTTATATTTTGCCCTCTTTATATTTTACAACTAAAAGAATATCATGTAACATCTTATGCACGTGCAGTCTTATGATAGTTCTTATTCTTCTATTTTTCCCCAAATGGCTGGGGGAGATCTGGATCCATGCTGTTCTTTTATGTTTGTTATGGAGGAAGCAACTGTTAACAGATTTTCCAACTCAGAATCTGCTTCAAAGGGATGAGCTATTTGGACCCTTTTCAGAAACTTGCTTGGGGCAAAAATTATTAGTAATAATGACAATCAACTCTAATTTTACTATTTTATTTGAGGTAGTTTAATGTGCAGCATTAAAAACATACATTTATTTATTCATTTATTTATTTATTTATTTAGAGATGGAGTCTCACTCTGTTGCCCAGTCTGAAGTGCAGTGGCACAATCTCGGCTCACTGCAACCTCTGCCTCCCAGGTTCAAACGATTCTCCTTCCTCAGTCTCCCTAGTAGCTGGGATTACAGGCATATGCCACCACACCCTGCTAGTTTTTGTATTTTTAGTAGAGATGGCATTTTGCCATGTTGGCCAGGCTGGTTCTGAACTCCTGTCCTGAAGTGATCTGCCTACCTCAGCCTCCCAGAGTGCTGGGATTATAGACATGAGCCACCAGGCCCGACTTAAAAGCTTTTTTATAAAAAATCGTTAAGAAATTCTCCATATTTTAACAAATATCTAGTTAAATATTTTTGTATATAGCTGTTATGGGCTGAGTAGTATTCCCCTAAAATTCATATCCTAACCCCAGTACCTCAGAATGTGACTGTATTTGGAGAAAGGGCTTTAAAGATGTAATTAAAATTAAATGAGGTCATTAGCATGGACTCTTATCCAAAATGACTGGCATCCCTCTAAAATCAGACAATCGGGACACAGACACAAAATAGAAATTGACAAGTGAATTGTAAAGTTTATATAAAAAAACTAGATAGGGTGCAGTGGCAGCTCACACCTATAATCCCAACACTTCTGTGTGAGGACACAGGGAGAATGGACCATCTGCAAGCCAAGGAGGGAGACTGTAGGGAAAAGAGAGATCGGACTGTTACTGTGTCTATGCAGAAAGGGAAGACATAAGAAACTCCATTTTGACCTGTACCCTGAACAATTGCTTTGCTCTGAGATGCTATTAATCTGTAACTTTGCCCCACCCTTGAGCTCACAAAAACATATTTTGTATGGAATCAAGGTTTAAGGGATCTAGGGCTGTGCAGGATGTGCCTTGTTTACAAAATGTTTACAGGCAGTATGCTTGGTAAAAGTCATCGCCATTCTCCAGTCTCGGTAAACCAGGGGCACAATGCACTGCGGAAAGCCCAGGGACCTCTGCCCTGGAAAGCTGGGTATTGTCCAAGGAGGTTTCTCCCCATGTGATCGTCTGAAATATGGCCTTATGGGATGGGAAAGACCTGATCGTCCCCCAGCCCGACACCTGTGAAGGGTCTGTGCTGAGGAGGACTAGTGAAAGAGGAAAGCCTCTTGCAGTTGAGATAAGAGGAAGGCCTCTTTCTCCTGCCCGCCCCTGGGAACTGAATGTCTCCGTATAAAATCCTATTGTATGTTTGTTCAGTTCTGAGACAAGAGAAAAACCGCCCTGTGGCGGGAGGCGAGACATGTTGGCAGCAATGCTGCTTTGTTATTCTTTACTCCACTGAGATGTTTGGGTGGAGAGAAGCATAAATCTGGCCTACGTGCACATCCAGGCATAGTACCTTCCCTTGAACTTATTTGTGACACAGATTCCTTTGCTCGCATGTTTTCTTGCTAACCTTCTCCCCACTATCACCCTGCTTTCCTGCCGCATTCCTCTTGCTGAGATAGTGAAAATAGTAATTAATAAATACTGAGGAAACTCAGAAACCGGTGCCAGTGCAGGTCCTCTGTATGCTGAGCGCTGGTCTCCTGGGCCCACTGTTCTTTCTCTATACTTTGTCTCTGCGTCTTATTTCTTTTCTCAGTCTCTTGTCCCACCTGACGAGATATACCCACAGGTGTGGAGGGGCAGACCACTCCTTCAGGAGATCTCAGAAAAAAACTGAACCTGCTGACACCTTACTGTTGGACTTTCAGCCTCCAACAGTGAGAAAATAAATGTCTGTTGTTTAAACTACCCAGTCTGTGGTACTTTGTTATTGCAGCCCTGGTAAATTAATACAATAACCTTCCAGCTTTTTCCACATGTACATATGTATCTGTATGTACATATATTAATATATTTATGTTTTTCTGGCCAGGCACGGTGGCTCACACCCGTAATCCCAGCACTTTGGAAGGCCAAGGCAGTTGGATCACTTGAGGTCAGGAATTCGAGACCAGCCTGGCCAACCTGGTCTCTACTAAAAATACAAAAATTAGCCAGGTGTGGTGGCCGGCACCTGTAATCCCAGCTACTTAGGAATCTGAGGCAGGAGAATCACTTGAACCCAAGAGGCAGAGGTTGCAGTGAGCCAAGATTCTGCCACTGCTCTGCAGCCTGGAAGACAGAGCGAGACTCCATCTCAAAAAAAACAACCAATCAAAATGAAACAAACAAACAAACAAAAAATATATTTTGTTTTTCCAAACTATATACATATATATTTTGTTTTCCCAAACAGTAGATTCACACTAATTTCTATTTTGTAGCCTGCTTTTTAAACTTTATGTCTATAAGCATTTTTCTACAATGTAATTTTTAATAACCACCTAATACAGTCATAGTTGATTTAATTGATCTTCTGCTAACTTTCAGATTTTTAAAATTTTTTGTAGAAACAGGGTCTCACTATTTTGTCCAGGCTGGTCTTAAACTCTTGGCCTCAAGTGATCCTCCCGCCTCCAACTCCCAAAGCACTGGGATTACAGGCCTGAGCCACCACACTTGGCCTTAAGATTGTTTTGATTTTTCAATACCATAATTAGTAAAGCGATGACAATCTTCTGTCTGTGACTAATTCCCTAGGATTACAATACAGGGAGTTAGTAGGTCAAATGGTATGCATATTTTGAAGGTGTATAGGGAAAACAAACCATTTTTTTTCCTCTACTCACACATCTCTCAATACTTCTAATAACCAAATGTATGGTTTTATTTCTCCCCCATCCTGACCAATTCTCCAGCACCAGCTGGGCGTCCTATAACTCAGTTCATGTCTGATACTGACTACCTGGAGTTAGCATCAGATCCCACAGGGTGAGGGCCCAGTCCCACAAGATTGTCCCTCCCTTCAGATGCAATCACAAGTAGCAGGTCCCCAGAAAACCCACAATGTCTGTCTGACTTGGCTACAAATCAGAGGTTCTCACAACCCCCTTCTTGGATTTGACCATTTGCTAGAGCAGCTCACAGAACACAGGAAAGTGCTTTACTTTATTACCTGTTTACCCTAAGGGATACAGCTCAGGAACAGAAGGACATTTATCACGTAAGGCAGGGGTCCCCAACTCCCGAGCCCTACAACCCCCAGGCCAGAGGCCAGTATCAGTCCGTGGCCAGTTAGGAACCGGGCAGCAGAGCAGGAGGTAAGCAGCTGATGAGCGAGCATTACTACCTGAGCTCCACCTCCTGTTAGGTTAGTGGTGGCATCAGACTCTCACAGGATCACAAGCTCTATTGTGAATTGCACATGCAAGGGATCTAGAGATCTATGAGAATCTAATGCCTGATGATCTGAGGTAGAACAGTTTCATCCCAAAACCATCCCCCGCCTCCCTGTCCATGGAAAAACTGTCTTCCACAAAACCAGTCCCTGATGCCAAAAAGATTGGGGACTGCTGACCTAAGAGACCTCAAAGATGTTAGGAGCTGTGTGCCAGGAAATGAGGGTAGCAACCAAATTTTTTTTTTTTTTTTTTTTTTTTAAGACAGGGTCTCACTCTTGTCACCCAGGCTGGAACACAGTGGCATGATCATGGCTCACTGCAGCCTCTACCTCAAGGCTTAGGTGATTCTGCCACCTCAGCTTCCTAGGTAGCTGGGACCACAGGCATGTGCCACCATAACTGGCTAATTTTTTGTATTTATGTAGAGATAGGGTTTTGCCATGTTTCCCAGGCTGGTCTCAAACTCCTGGGCTCAAGCAATCTGCCTGGCTTGGCCTCCCAATATATTTCTTATTATATCATAACATTATAGAAGGCTTTTAATATTTACTACCAAATTACATTTTAGAAGGTTCAGACAAACTACTTACACTCTCACCTAAAATATATGAGAGTGATCATTTTCATATGTACTACCTGGGTATTATAATTTCTTAGAAACACTGGGTATTATAATTTTTACAGATCTTTGCCAAATTTGTAGGTAATATAAAGTATGAGATGGATATTTAAATTTCATTTATGTGATTACTAATGAGAATAATGCCCCTTCCCGCACTCTTTATTTGCCACTTATGGGTTTTTATTTAGAAATTGCCTGTTTATATATTTTGCTATTTCTCTCTTGGGCCTTTTATCTTTTCCTTATTTATTTGTGAGGTTTTAAAGCATTCTCCTAAGCCTGGGCATCATGGTGAAACCCTGTCTCTACAAAAAAAAAAAAAAAAATTAGCCAGGCATGGTGGTGCGTGCCTGTAGTCCCAGCTACTAGGGAGGCTGAGGTAGGAGGATCCCGTAAGCCCAGGGAGATCAAGGGTGCAGGATTAGATGAAGGTATGCATTTTTGGTAAGAATATAATGGAAATGGTGTGCTTTTCAGTACATCATATCTGGGGGTACATGATATAGATTTTTTTTTTTTAATTTTAAGATGGGGTCTGGCTCTGCCGCCCAGGCTGGAGTGCAGTGGTGAAATCTTGGCTCACTGCAATCTCTGCCTCCTGGGCTTCAGCGATCCTCCCACCTCAGCCTCTGGAGTAGCTGGGACCACAGGCCCGCAGCACCACATTTGGCTACTTTTTGTATTTTTACAGAGATGAGGCTTATCATATTGCCTAGGCTGATCTTGAACTCCTGCTCTCCAGGGATCCACCCGCCTCTGCCTCCGAAAGTGCTGGGAATACAGGCGTGAGCCACCACTCCTGGGCCACACAGTATTTACATCAGAAAAAAGTCAAGTACTGTACATGAGTTTCAGGAGCAGGGGAGAAATAAGGCAAGAGTTGTATAAAGAAGGGTGGTCGACTGTCTTGCTGGCATTCACTTTCCCTCATGTCTTGAGATCAGGCGTGGCTGTGTGACTTGCTCCGGGCAATGAAAGAGGAGTAGAGGAGGAGCGTGTGACCTCCAGGTAGGAGATCTAACAGCCACCATCGAGGCCTCCATGCTTGTTCCCAAGTCTGCCAGAAGACCGACAGTGCTACTGATAGCCCAGATTCCTGAGACAATACTCCAGTAAAGTCACAGCCAATCTGTGACGTAGTGAGAAATAAACCTTTGTTGTTAGCCCTGAGATTTGGGAGTCGTTCGCTGCTGCAGCATAATTGAGCCCATCTGGACTCCATCAGAGAGTTTTCCAACTCGAATAAATGTCCACAATGGGCCATGCAGGGTTCTAGGTGGGTATCCAAAATGTCATGTAAGCTGGGCACAGTGGCTCACGTCTGCAATCCCAACACTTTGGAAGGCTGAGGCAGGCAGATCACTTGAGGTCAGGAGTTCAAGACCAGCCTGACCAACATGGTAAAACTCCGTCTCTACTAAAAATACAAAAATGAGTTGGGTGTGGTGGCGGGTGCCTGTAATCCCAACTACTTGGGAGGCTGAGGCAGGAGAATTGCTTATGCCGGGGAGGCGGACGTTGCAGTGAGCCAAGAGCCTGGGTGACAGAGCCAGACTCCATCTCAGAAAAATAAAACAAAACAAAAAATGTCATGTAAGATATGTCATTCCGAGCATAACTTTTCCCTACCTTCCTATCCAAGCAGATGGCAGGTTCTGGGTTCATTGTCTCAGGACGAGTGTTAAAGGAAGGAGAATACATTGGTGAATAAGGTTTATCCGTATTAAGATTATACTATGTGTCTTTGAATCAAATTCATCTTTGTGATAAAACAAAGAGCCTCTGAGGAAAACCAAAATGAAGTGTTTTCCCTAGGGTTCAGTCCTGGGGCAGCCTAATTGGATTTGGGTGCAAAAAATGTAAAATATTCTCTAACTTTAACCCTGATCAGCTTGACTTTGCACAACAGTTGTTAGGGTCTTCCTAGGCCGGTGGGTGGCTCCAATACTTAAAACAGTAAAAACGGAGCTTTGGTGTGTTCTCTTGTTTCCTCAGTGGTGAGTTCTCCAAATTTGTTTTCTTCCTGCGCTGTTGAGTGATCCTCTTTGCACGGAGACCCCCTGGCTGGACGGCCAGACGTGACTGCTTGTGGGTCTCACTAAAGGGAGAGGCACAGGATTTTCCCAGCATTAGGGATGAAAACGAGGTGCTGCTGAGCAGACGGCCCGGTGGCTGCTCTTCCAGACTTGGTATTCTTATCCTCGCTACTGCAGGAAACATGTTCTCTCTGGCCCAGAATGGAGGGTGAGACGGAGACGCATGTGTACATGGAGCTAGGCAAGTATCTACCGTCTTGGCTGCTCCCCTGTGGCCCCCCAAGTCCTCTCCCTGCAAGTTGCCTCAATAAGTCCCCTCCTGCTCCTGGATTCCACCACTTGTAGCGATGACAGGCTCTTTGGCAGGGCTCCCACCTTTTATGGTAGTATTTTTCCAAGCTTGCTAGCAGCATTTTAGGCTGCAGTTTCCCTCTTCAATATGATCCCGTATGTTTTCGTTTTCTCAGAAATGTCTTAGTTTCAGATCCACCAAGGCTTCCCTTTCTTGTTTTAACTTTGCCAATGTATTTTTCTGTTCTTTTTTGTTTTGTATTGTTTTGAGACAGTCTTGCTCTGCTGTGCAGGCTGGAGTGCAGTGGTGCAATCTCAGCTTACTGCAACCTCTGCCTACCAGGTTCAAGCGATTCTCCTGCCTCAGCTTCCGGAGTAGCTGGGATTACAGGCATGAGCCACCACACCTGGCTAAATTTTTTTTTTTTTTTTTTGGTAGAGAGGGGGTTTCACCATGTTGGCGGGGCTGGTCTCAAACTCCTGACCTCAAGTGATCCGCCCGCCTCAGCCTCCCAAAGTTCTGGGATTACAGGTGTGAGCCACCATGCCTGGCCTATTTCTCTGCTACACACACACACACACACACACACACACGTGTATCATTGCTAAGATTTGGTGCAGGAGTAGGGATAGGGAGGATCACATGCTTAGTTCCACTAGATCGTTAAAATGTGTTTTTAAAGAGTTTGTCCACTTAGAAGAGGAAACTGCTTAGCAATACAGGTAATTGGTAAGAAACAGTGAAAGTAACGGCTAACATCTATCATTCACTCCCTATCTACGTGAGCTCTCTGCGGGTTACATTTAAATCTCACCACCACTTTATGAGGTAGATACTATTAGTATATTCACTTTACACATGTGGAAATGGGACACAGGTTAAATAACTAGGCTAAGGTTACACCGCTAGTATCAGGAAGAGCTAGAAGTTGGGTGGTCTGCCTCCAGAACCTGGTGTGTAGCCCTTACGCTGTGATGTGTGCTACAAAATGTAAACCCTCCAGGAATTTGAAAAATGGTTACAAAGGCCGGGCATGGTGGTTCACACCTGTAATCCCAGCACTTTGGGAGGCCGAGGTGGGTAGATTGCCTGAGGTCAGGCGTTTGAGACCAGCCTGTCCAATATGGTTAAACCCTGTCTCTACCAAAAATACAAAAAAAAAAAAAAATTAGCTAGGCGTGGTGGCGGCGCGTGCCTGTGATCCAGCTACTCGGGAAGCTGAGGCAGGAGAATTGAACCCAGGAGGTGGAGGTTGCAGTGAGCCGAGATCGTACCAGTGCACTCCAGCCTGGGAGACAGAGCAAGACTCCATCTCAAAGAAAAAAAAAGAAAAGAAAAGAAAAGAAAACGGTTACAAAGTTAGCGTCCCAACTCTGAATAGTGTTTTGTTTGGCAAGGGTCTGAAACAAGGCAAATCGTGGCATGTCTGAGTAACGGGTGGATATGATGAACCAGTTTGGATCTGTGGTCCAGAACCTTGGTTTTTATTTTCAATCTCTCCCCTCACTACGCCTTTACTCCTACCCAGGTGATACGGATGAGCAAAAACTTGGTAGTCCTCACTGACTCCACTCTCTCTTCCACACAACTCATCAGCAAACCTTTTATTTCTTTAAAATATAGCCTGAATCTCACCACTTTTTATATCTCCATGGTATCTGGGGTCTAGAGATCAGGGTGTCAGAATCAAAAAGCTGTCCCCAATTGCCTCTGAAACCCCAAGACGCTGAAGAACCCCAGACTGCTGCTCCAGAGGAACTCTCACATCCCTATGACCCTGCTGGCTGACACAGGACCCGCCAGAGAAAACGGCCCCCCACCCAGCCTCTGCCTCTCAGATCTTTCCCTTCCGTGAACTCCACACTTCTCTCTCGGCTTGGAGAGGAATCAGCTTCCTTTGATATATTTCTGTCTCTCTTATCTCATTAGATTACCACTTCAGAGAGGGACTGTGCTCCAAGATTTTCCTCTTTCCAGTAGTACCTGGAATGCTGTCATGTGGCATGTAACTGCCACTGGGAACAGGGAAGTTTTCTAGAGGAAAAGCTGAAACCAAACGTGGAATTTCAGCGTAAGTATCTCATGACATACCTGAAGCGAAATACAGAGATGTGAACACCAAGTTGTTTCTACCTAATTCATTGGACATTTCTTAGCATCTGGGTTTTTAAATGTATATATTTTTGAAATCACTGTTTTAATCACTGTTTTGATTTAGTTGATAATTTAATAAATTAAATTATTTAATTTAAATTACTAGGCCATTTACATGAGTAAATGACAAACATCATTTCTAGTATGAAGTAGAGCTCGAAACCACCTTCTTTTTCTTTTAATTCTCAGGGACTAACACCTTTGTCTTCACTGCTACACTCAGTTAATGTTTAGAGCCAATTCTTGCTTATGTTTTGGAAGTTGATGATTTAGACCCTGACAAAAATAAATCCATCTATACTTGGTTTAATCCTAGAAAGTTGTTTCAGTTGTAAACCCTTTTAGAAACAATCCTCAAATAGCTGACATAAGTAAACCTAGCTTTCAGGAAAACATCTGTCCTATTTTGGGGAGGTTCCCAAATCTACACAAGTTCATTTACTTTTATGTCATAGTTGTATTTACATATTATACAATAAAGTGATCTACCAAGAGAAAAAGATACTTTCGATATTAAATGCCAGACACACTATATATCAAGATAATTAATAAATACTAATGCTCTTAACTAACAGACATGGAAATACTCAGGTTTAGTCTTTAGTATTTTATTCTATTTGCTGGTTTCTATGGTTGTAAACTGCCACCACGCTTCCCTTTCATAGTATTAGATGTTCTACTTTTTTTTTTTTGAGACAGAGACTCGCTCTGCCACTCAGGCTGGAGTGCAGTGGCACGATCTTGGCTCACTACAACCTCGGCCTCATAGGTTCAGGCGATTTTCCTGCCTCAGCCTCTCAAGTAGCTGGGACTACAGGCACCACCACCACACCAGACTTAATTTTTTTATTTTTAGAAGAGATGGGGTTTCACTATGTTGGCCAGGATGGTCTCAAAGGTCTGACCTCAAGTGATCCACCCACCTCAGCTTCCCAAAATGCTGCGATTACAGGTGTGAGCCACTGCGCCCAGCCTCTACTGTCTTTTGAAGTAAAAAAAAAAATTCTGATTCTGCCCCCACCACACACACACACACACACACACACACACACACACACACACACACACACGGAGTACTGCCTCTAAATACAAAACTCCCCAGAATTACAGTTGAAAGATAAATGCTTTATGGTCATAATCTCTCACTCATAGAAACAGGTTTGGATTTTCTCTGTTCCCACCACCCTCTGCTGGAATTTACAAGCTTAACAGTAAATATTTGAATCGCTGTGACTAACCATGTGTATGGGCATAAGCCACATAAATCACAGATGAATTCAAATAATCTTCAAGAGACTGGAAGCAAACCATACAGTCTAAAGTTTCTTGTAAAAATAATCTGTAAATCTGTCTTCATCCCTAAACTTTTAGTAACTAAACACAAAGGGTGAAGTGAGATATAAGACCCCAGAAATCAGATAAAGGTCTATGAGTATCTTGAGCTCAGAATAAGCCCTACATTAAAGCGTAGTAAACTTAATTATAAGGCTTCTTCCGCTGCACAGCACGGGAACACCTCCTTACGTGGTGCTCCTTTTGCAATCTCAGATGATCTAGTATACAGTTAAAAATTAATTTTGTTTTCTTAAAAAAGCCTTTCAAGAGGAAGAATACCTATCACAAAGCATTTCATTTGTGCAAGAGGTAGGAGGCACCCTAATTAAGTTCACTGACGTTGTACTGTGTACAGAAATGTTACATAATTGATTTAATAAGCTTGATTGCCTTATTTTTTTCCTTGACCACTTTCCACTCTTCCTAATATACTGTAAATCAGCAACTTGGAAACAAAATAAGTTAAGGGGTGCTAGAAACAAATACTCAGTTGTACGAAAAGGATCAAAAACACAATTCCAGAAAACTACAGGTCTGCAGCCACTTACGATTGGGGGGGGACATAGTTTATGATGATAGTCCTAAATTACCAAGGCAAAATTAAAGTGGTTTAATATATTCTAAGAAAGCACAAGTGTACAATCCACTTAATACGTTCAAACGATTACAGTAAAACAAACATTAGTTCTTAGTAAGTTAAGCTTCATTGATCTGAAATATTTACCTACAGGATATGTCTTCTTCCTTGGGAATGCCATAAAATGAACAGACCTGTAATAAAATCAGAGCTCCTAATCTTCACTGAAAGAAAGGGCAATACAAGATTATAGGGAAGAAATACGAATTTCAATTTCCCACCAATCGTATACATCATAAAGCATCCTGGGACCTAAAACACACATATCACTTAACAATAATGTGTTGCTTGTTAACTTTGGTGCATTGATTAAAAGTTATCTGAAACTTAAGAATCTAGTCACATTCAATATAAATATCCTAGACTTTAGAAATCTGGATTATTTTGGCTAAGTGCGGTGGCTCACGCCTGTAATCCCAGCACTTTTTTTGGGGAGGTAGTGGCCAGGAGTTTGAGACCAGTGTGGCCAACATGGCAAAACCCCGTCTCTACAAAAAATACGAAAGTTAGCCAGGCGTGGTGGTGCACGCCGATAATCTCAGCTACTCAGGAGGCTGAGGGGCAGGGGGATCACTTGAGGCCAGGAGTTTGAGACCAGTGTGGCCAACATGGCAAAACCCTGTTTCTACAAGAAATACAAAAATTAACCAGGTATGGTGACCCATGCATGTAATCCCAGCTACTTAGGAGGCTGAAGCACGAGAATCGCTTGAACCTAGGAGGCAGAAATTGCAGTGAGCAGAGATTATACCACTGGACTACAACCTAGGCACAAAGCAAATCTCAAAAAAAAAAAAAAAAAAAAAAACTGGATTATTTTGACAATGACCCCAAAATCATATTAGAGCAGACATTTAGTGTCCATGGCCTAACTTTTTAAAGTATATGATGAGATTATAATTAGGACAATTTGGGACATGACTAATGTTTGAAAAAAAAGAACAGTACTTTTCTCTCTTCATAGTGTACCAAACAGAAACATTTTTTGTTTAAAATGTTCGCAAAAAGTAACATGCTATAATAATGAGTGGTAATAAAATACATAGTAAGTAGTCATAAAAATGTTCTGAAAATTTAAGAACAGGTAGGACCTTGCCTTTAGATCAGTAGTAGTCTTAAATGTCAACAAAACCTTCTATGACTGTTTTTGTAAAAGATTTTATAAAAATTCTACTTCCCAGATTACCAATCCTTTTACTATAGCTCAAAATCACAGGGCTGCATAGTAATATCTGTTACTATGGTTTCCATTTTATTTTGGAATGGAAACTTCTGCAAGTCTAACATTACACCAGTGTCATCTTGCTTTATATCACATTATTAAAATGGTTAATGCACTTTACAACAAAAGTGTGCAATATATTTTCATTTCAAAAACACCCACAAACTAAAATAGGTATTTAAAATCTTTATTGTTTCATCATCAAAAGTTTTCATTCCATAGAAGAATGGTAATGCTGTATCAGTGCATATTCTATGGAAAATTCATATCTCAAGTAACTAGCCTAGAAATCAGAGACAGCACTATGTCAAGCTAGTGTACAAGGTCAAAGACACAATGCTGCCAATGCAATTAGTATATAGAAAGAATATGCAGCTGTTAGAAAAAGAGTCTATGGCCAAGTGGATAAAACAGTAGCAGTGCACTGCACTGACATCTAGAACAGAAAATGGGGAAGGACTAGAGAATGCACTTCCTGCAAAAAAAGTCCAGTAGATCACAGGCACAAAGAGTTCCCAACTGTCTCACCAGCTGTCTAATTCATGTGTACCTGCACCTTCCTCTTCAAGTCTGAACATTATAATACCACAAGCCACTTTCAGCCTCAAGTGTGAAGGCTCCAGCCACATGCCAATATTTCATCCTGATATTTCATCCTGCTTCCCGTCATCTCATATCTAAAAGTCATGGCTTAAGTTAGGCAATAACACCTGTGGCTTTAGGCATCGTTAGTAAAAAAGGTGAACAAACCCCAAATTTATTCCCATTTTCTTGAGAAATAAACTTCATAAAACAACAAAAGATAGCTGTCATGATTACTGAGTTTTGGCTGATGGCGAAATAATTTTTATGTAAGTATACTGAATAAACATACAAACAAATATTCTTAACAAAATACTGTCAGACCAACTTGAATGTTTTTATAACCCACTCCCGAAAAAAGTCCTGATAATTGTTAGATGTAAACGACCACTATAAATTGATCATGCCTAGTTACTGGGAATTTTTTGGTCACGTATGTTTCTGAAGCTGCTATATAGCTGGACTTGGCTACTTTGCATTAACTCACACAACAAATGCCTTTTTTAAGGAAACAGCAGATCTATCATGATGAAATCAAAATCAAAACAGTTCAGAGGTATACAGGAGACTTGTCTTAAATACTTTTAAATTACATATGATATAACCTTAGAGAATAAGAACTACCATTACCATGGTCTAAATCTTAAACTGTTAATGCATGAATTATCTGTAAGACTAACAAGTTACTTGTTAATCATGGCAAGGCCTTGTCGGGGAGGGGGCATTCTGAATGTACGGCATAGCAATTATTTTCCAGGTAAGTAAACACTTCTAAGTGTTATTAAACTATATTTGAAAAGTTATTTTATGTAATATATACAACATACAAAATAAGTCAAGAGGAGGAAGCAGAGGAAGGTTTTCTGGCATATATGATGCAAACATACAACTGTCCCTCATCAGTAGTGGTTCCATGTATGTCCATTTTAACAGGGTAAAACATGAAAGGTTGATAGGAGATCACAAAATTCACTTACAAATAGAAACAGGATTCAAAAACTGGAATTTCAATGTCATTTCTTCCCATATTGCAACTCACTCTAACGATAATAAACATAAATAAAAACCTTATCTCAAAAATCTGTTTTTACACCCTTACCTCAAAGTTTAACATAAATTCTTCTAACAATTGAGAAGAAAAGTACTCCTCTGTAGCAATTCCATAAAATAATTTTCAATTCACAAAACACCTGTCATTAGTAAAACCAGCAACCCTTATGGAGGGCATGGGCATTAACACTTGGCCCCTCTGAGGTATAAATGCAGCTATATTTGCACTGAGTATATAGTCTATAACGTATGCCAACCATCTGAACCATCTGCATGTTTGCATAACATTGGGAGTGATGTCATCCTGACTGATTGAAAACTTATTTTTACAATTTTTTGTAATAATGGAGGCTAAATAATTTTAAGAGAAAAGATGTACTTGCCCAGTAATAGAGCCGGCAGAATTCTGAATTCCTAACCAATGTAAATGATTACATTAAAAAAGTGTTTAACATTGCATATTGATTCCAAAAAAATCAACCAAACAGGAAAAACACATAAATATTTAAATTCAGCAGGACGCCACAAAAAGCATACTATAGATAAGTGTGAAATCAGTCAGGCTTTTCCAAAAGAGAAAATCCTTTTAATCCTTCAGCAAGTCTCTGTGAAAATAGTACGCTTACAATAAAAGTGAGAAGGGAGCACCTAAAATACCCCCAACAGGCTTGCTATATCATTCAGCATTAACTGCCCCGTCTCCTGTGTGCGTGAATGGCCAACGAATGACAGGAAGTCCATTTGACAATAGTTCAGTAATTTCTTTTCACCACTGCTGCCAGCTGAAGTCGTCGTTGCTTCCAAAGACCAAGAAAAAGCCTAGTATAGTTGCAAAGATGACTGTGTTTCCTGTGAGAACAAGTGCACAAGCTCCCCACTCAATCTATGGAAATAAGATACACTCAGTTAACAGACATGAAAAACAAAAGGAAAATGAAAAAAAAAAAAGGCTCCAGTTGTGTCCTAATTATGATCTAAAAGAAACATGGCTTGTAACAGTAATTGTTACAGTGCTGAACACATACTTAGTGGTACTTTTATACTATTGTTTTCATTTACCATTGGTTCCTTTAAAAAGAAAGTCATGAAATGACCATTCAAAAACAAGCTTGACTTCTGGGCTACGATGAAGCAGCATAAAATTCTACAAGTTTCTGTTTATAAAGGAATATGCTTACTCTTCCTTAATCTAAAAATCTGTCTAGAGTAGATTAAATTTTAGCATATCACAGATGGAAACACACCCGTGTACATTCTTTTGAAGGGGTGGGAAAACAATTGCCTTCTCCATATGGCTGTCTTCTCTACCTCCCCAGAGATGAAGGCGCCAAGTGTGGATCAGTAAGTTTGGGAGGAAGAACTGAGTACCCATAGCCAGCCCCTTCCCCTCTTCAGTGCTCTTCCGCCTGCAGAGCACATACATCTTTTCAGGTCTTCCAGATTTTAAGTTTTACAGGATAGGCCTGGGTTGTTCAGCACCGGGGGAGTTGATATGCTCAACTCTGACAGTTAAGTATTAGCAAGCCAACAGCTGCTGCAGATCCAAGCCACGTTCTCAAATATCTCTTTTTTTAGTTAACAAGAACAAACAATAAAGTGAGATTTTAATCTCTGTCTTCTAGGCTCTTATGTCTTTCATCTCTTTTCATGTCATTAACAAAAACTTTGCTTGAGAAAAATTTAACACATGTTCAATATAAAATCATCAATGGAAGAAGATAATCACTTACCAGATGCGCTCTGGCAAATACAATAGGGAGTCCAAAAGCTGACACAACAATGCCTGTTGTAAGAAAGATGGCAAGTTCCTTACAAGCGTTACTCATAGCATCTGTATCATCCACTAATCTTCTTGCTATGCAGTATGGAATAGGTGAAAGGATGTAAAAAAATAGAACAAAGAGGGGCCAGTATTTGCTAGAAAAAGAAAAATAAGTTAATGTAATTTTTGCTATGTCATTTTCCTACACACAAAATATGGTCTTTTTAAAAAAATCAAGATTCATTCCCTTGACTTCTAATGGATGATACCCAAACTTAGCATAAAGCTGAAGCAACCCTAAACTTCCCTTACATCACAAGGAACTCCCAAATTACAGAAATCAAAATACAGAAAAGAAGCTAAAAGTAATTTTGAACACTTTCAGTCAGAATATAGAATTTATCACAATAAAAACAGATGGCTTTTACTCTACCATCTAGTTAATTGTATTGTACCGCAGTCATTTCCTGGTTTTGGTAACTACAGTTATGTAAGATCTTACGACTCTGGCAAGCTGTGTGGAGGGTACAGGGGATCTCTGTGTATGATTTTTGCAACTTCTTCAGAATCTAAAATTGTTTCAAAATAAAAAGTTAAAAAGGAAATACGTGCCCTTAAAACTACCATAGAATAAAATACATATCATGGTGGAGATCTGATTATACAGAGGCTAATGATAAGCAGCTATTTATGTTTCCTAAATTTATTTTTATTTTTATGTTTTTGAGACGGAGTCTGGCTCTGTTGCCCAGGCTGGAGTGCAGTGGTGTGATCTCGGCTCACTGAAACTTCTGCCTCCTGGGTTCAAGTGATTCTCCTGCCTCAGCCCCGCTGACTAGCTGGGATTACAGGCGTGTGCCACCATGCCCTGCTAATTTTTGTATTTTTAGTGGAGATGAGGTTTCACCATGTTGGCCAGGCTGGTCTTCAACTCCTGAGCTCAGGGGATCCACCTGCCTAGGCCCCCCAAAGTGCTAGGATTACAGGTGTGAGCCACTGTGCCTGACCATTTCCTAAACATTTTAAGAAAAAAAATTAAAAATTGAA
This sequence comes from Macaca thibetana thibetana, assembly GCF_024542745.1. NCBI lineage: Eukaryota > Metazoa > Chordata > Mammalia > Primates > Cercopithecidae > Macaca > Macaca thibetana. The sequence continues at coordinate 113,425,383 of NC_065585.1, forward strand.
TATATGCTTAAGAAAAATAATTTAAACAGTACAAAAGCACAAAAAGTAAAGACTAAAAGTTCTCCAAATCTCCTCTTGCCCACTCTCCTATTGAGCTTCTCGGGGACTCTTCCACATTTCCACATAAACTTTAAAATATGAATGGGTCCCTGCAGTTTCCTAACAGTGTGTCTTGAACATATTCACATGTTCGCACTTACAGCTCTTCCTCATTCTTTTTAAGACTGCCTTGTATTTCCATTAATAGATTTACTATAATGTAACCATTTTTCTTCTGAAGGACATTTAGGATATTTCCAGAATTTTTTTTGGCTCTTATAAATAAGGCTCAGATGAACAAAACAAAACCAAAAACCAAAAAACAAGGCTGCTTGAACATCCATACTCTCCCCCACTAAATGTATCCATGTAAACATCTGCAAGTGGGTTTGCATGAGTGAAAGGGCTACCTCAAAGAATATATACTTTGAGAGCTACAAGCAAACATATCTCCAAGAAAACTACCTATGTGTACTCCCCCACAGCACAAAAGAGTGTCTGCTTGCACTGTCTCTTGTCTTTGCCAATGGATTTGGCTTAGTTTTCAGTGAAGCTGGGGATATTTTTATATGCTTATTAGCAATTTGTAGTTCTCTTTTTATATTTTTTTTCTATTGAGTTGTCCATTGTTTTCTAATTTATCTAAATGTTAACTTTGAGAAGTTCTTTCTGTCCTAAGGAAAGCAATTTTTGTTTTTTTGTTTTTTTTTGGAAACGGAGTCTTGCTCTGTTGCCCAGGCTGGAGTGCAGTGGCGTGATCTTAGCTCACTGCAACCTCCGTCTCCTGGGTTCAGGTGATTCTCCTGCCTCAGCCTCCCGAGTACCTGGGACTACAGGCATGCGCCACCATGCCTGGCTAATTTTTTTTTTTGTATTTTTAGTAGAGATGGGGTTTCACCATGTTAGCCAGGCTGGTCTCGAACTCCTGACCTCAGGCAATCCTCCCACCTTTGGCCTCCGAAAGTGCTGGGATTACAGGCGTGGGTGAGCCACCACACCCGGCCGGAAAGTAATTGTTTACATATCTTTTTTTTTTTTAGTCATTTGTGCTTTGACTGCTTATGGCATTTTTTTGCAAAAAGACATTTTAAATTTTCTTGTAATTAGTATTATCAATAGGTGTTAAAAACTGAGCAGGAGGGCTGAGGTACTGTGTAGCTATCCTGCCATTGCAGACTCAGCAGTAGTGAAAGAGCAGGTAACAGCCAAAAGTCTTATTTGCATTTTGGTGTCCTAAAATCTTTAGAAACAAATTTTAAGTGATGATTTTTACAAAGGTATGTGTTTGGTAAGTGAACATTTCTCTGCTTTACTTTTACAGTAGTGAAAAAAAAAACCACTTTTTTTAAGCTTTAAAAGTAGAAAAATTTGGCCGGGCGCGGTGGCTCAAGCCTGTAATCCCAGCACTTTGGGAGGCCGAGGCGGGCGGATCACAAGGTCAGGAGATCGAGACCACAGTGAAACCCCGTCTCTACTAAAAATACAAAAAAAAATTAGCCGGGCGCGGTGGCGGGCGCCTGTAGTCCTAGCTACTCAGGAGGCTGAGGCAGGAGAATGGCGTGAACCCAGGAGGCGGAGCTTGCAGTGAGCCGAGATCGCGCCACTGCACTCCAGCCTGGGCAACAGCGTGAGACTCCGTCTCAAAAAAAAAAAAAAAAAAAAAAAAAAAAGTAGAAAAATTTTACCCTTAAATATTCAGAAAGACAAACATTTTACATACTTGTATATTGGAAGGGCACATCCAAGCATCAAAAACATCAGTCCGATCGCTCCTCCAAAGGACAAACTAATCAAAGCTGCAAAGCAAATAAGAAGTGCAATAGGAATATAAATTAGTTAAATAAATATTTTTATTAATATCAGCAGTCTGAATATTATCTGTAACCTCAGAAGCAAAAATCCCTCAAACGTATTAATAGCAAGTTGCCATCAAAAGTGTAAGTTATCTAGTCTTAGAATAAGTCTTCTGTGGCATCTTCAGGGCAAAATAAAGTGACATTGACTTTTCTTGTTTTGTTTTGTTTTTGAGATGGAGTTTCACTCTTGTTGCCCAGGCTGGAGTCCAATGGCTCGATCTTGGCTCACTGTAACCTCCACCTCTCAGGTTCAAGTGATTCTCCTGCCTCAGCCTCCTGAGTAAGGTGGGATTACAGGCATGCACTACCATGCCCTGCTAATTTTCTATTTTTAGTAGAGACAGGGTTTCTCCATGTTGGTCAGGCTGGTCTCGAACTCCCGACCTCAGGGGATCCACCTGCCTTGGCCTCCCAAAGTGCTGGGATTACAGGCATGAGCCATCGCACCCAGCCAGGGACATTGATTTTTAAAGCTCTAACCTATTGCTAGTACCCCACCACATTCCCCAATTGCTGGTTCCCTTTCTAAAGAGTCACAGTCCACAGGCTCAATGCTCTTCTGGGCATTAGAATTATATTTACTTCACAGATCACTACAGTTTTGAAAAGCTGTATATGGAGAAACTCCACATTCTCAAGTTTACTGCACTTTAAAAGCCTCATACTATAGGAAAACCTCTTCTAATCAGCTCCTGTTTCTTGCATATATACTCTCAATGTGCATAAAACTGACCAGAAAAAATGCCTGAAGATATCTGTAGTTAATGATTTTAATCAATTAATTTTGTTGCAGATCTTTAAATCGTTTGCAAAAGTAGAGCTGGGTTTCCTTCCCTAATCTACATTAGAAAATCTGTAGGATAACGGGTTATAATCCCTCTGAGGTATCACTATTTTAAGGTGTTATTATAAGCAATAGATGCATTCTACAGGTGAAATATAGTTTCTAAAGCTACACACACACACACACACACACACACAGTAGTACATTTTAAGGTGCTCTCACATGTTAGTGAATAGAAACAACTTTCTTGAATAGGCATAGTTAATCAATGACCTAGACTAAAGCAAAGAAATAAATGATAGCCGAGTGCAGTGGCTCATGCCTGTAATCCCAGCACTTTGGGAGGCCGAGGTGGGCAGATCACGAGGTCAGGGGTTTGAGACCTACCTGGCCAATATGGTGAAACCCTGTCTCTACTAAAAATACAAACAATTAGCTGGATGTGGTGGCACATGCGTGTAGTCCCAGCTACTCGGGAGGCTGAGGCAGGAGAATTGCTTGAACCCGGGAGGGGGAGGGAGGTTGCAGTGAGCCTAGACTGTGCCTTTGCACTCCAGCCTGTGCAACAGAGCAAGACTCCATCTCAAAAAATAAATAATGATAAATTTATGATGAGTTCTATATAACCTGTATTTCTACAGTTACAGTGGCTAAGAAAATAACTAGTTTTGTTGTTGTTAGGCCATTTTATTAAAATTCAGAAGTTAAAATTCGAAACATTTGAAGAAGGTCTAAAAGTTACCAGGACAAAGGCTAACAAAGAGAAACCAAAATGAACAGGAAACAGGTTAAACTTTGCCAAGTACTACTGATACACTCTGCAGAACTAAAATGGTTGTAATCAAGGACGCCCAATGACATAGTGGCTTGGCAGATTTAGTTTTTGGTTAGATCGCTGATGCAGGTGATGTTAACCCCGAACACAGTCACTTAGTCCTGAACACCATTCTATTTCCAGCTATAGGAAAAGAATTGCATTTTTATTTTACAGCAAACGAGGCACTTCAAGTTTACAGGGGAATGCAATATAAACTGTAAGGAAAATTACAGAATTTACCATTTGTTTTCTTCAGTTCCAAACTGGTTCTCATGACCGGGCCCTGCCCGCCTCTCTTGTGATGTGTCACACCAGACTACTACAGTGTCCCTGAACCCTCACTTTAGTTACACTGGCCCTCTTTCCTTTCCTGGAAATCAGCAGTCTCGCTCACTCACGTGGCCTGGGCATACTGTGTCCCTTCTGCCTCGGACATTTTTTTCATTCACTGAAGAAATATTCACTGAGCACTAAATATGTGACAAGCACTGGGGATACAACAGTGAATGACACATGGCCCTTTCCCACTCCTCTCCACTTTCTTCCAACTTAACTCCTGCTTTTCCTTCAGATCTCAGCCTCCCGGATAGCTGGGACTCGAGGCACACGCCACCATGCCCAGCTAATTTTTTTTTTTTTTTTTATTTTTAGTAGAGATGGGGTTTCACCATGTTGGTCAGGATGGTCTCAATCTCTTGACCTTGTGATCTGCCCGCCTCAGCCTCCCAAAGTGCTGGGATTATAGGCGTGAGCCACCGCACCTGGCCCCAATGAAGTTTTTCCAAACCTTCTGACTAGACCAATTCCCCGTTATATTCATTTATTCATTCCTCTAACAAACATCTATGGACCACCTAATGTGTGTCAGATACTGTTCTTGCTACTGGAGACAGAGCAATGACAACAATCAAAGCTTTTGCTCTCACGGAGCTTATGTTCTAGTGGGAGAAGAAAATGATTTTTAACAAGCAAGCAAATAAATGTCAAGTGATGACAAATGTCAGGGAGAGTAAGGGATATTAGTGCTAGTCTAGACACAGTGGCCAGGGAAGGCATCTCTGATGAGGAATCACCTAAGCAGAGATCTGTGTGAAGGGAGGGAGGAAATCACATGGATATTTGGGATGAGTATTCCAGGCAGAGACCCATGTATGCTGAGGCCCTCTGTTCACTGAATGCCTCTCCTTTGCTCAGTTATTAGCTGTGATTTCCTACTGGTTTGTATTTTGTCTTTCCTTCTCAACTGTCCATTTCATGAGAAGGGGGAGCAAGTTTTTCTGTTGTGATGGTTGTGCCCTGGCTCTTAACACTCAACAAATATTTGTGGAATGAATGTAGCAGAGTGGAAGCAGCATGGAACTGACAGTAAGGAGGGTCTGAGGCCCTAACTAGTTGTCCAAGTAATTTATGAGTCTCAGTTCTTCCTTCTTTAAAAGGACAGTTGGACTAGATCTTAAAAGCAGATAATTTTCTGAACACTAAAGGTACTATTAAGACAGCTAAGTCCATTACTAAAAATACTACCTAGTAACACCTCAATCATTCAGAAGCCATTTATATGCAACTTAGAATCCTGGAGAAAACAAAGGCCACTAAAAAAAGACAAAATAGATGATACAAAGCCCATACACTAAAGCCAACATTCTCTATAAAAAGACCCTTAAGTTCTTATTTATATTAATTCATTTTCGTGACACAGTTGTTAGGTAGGAATTCAGAGGACAACACATTTTTATTTTAAAGAATCACCTATGCTCACTTATATATTTTTCAATACGTAAATCATACACCCAGAACAAAAATTAAGTAAAAAGGAACTTTCCCTTCCCAAAAGTAATCACTATTACCTGTATACCTTGTGACACAAAATTTTCTAAGTTTGATTATCTTGCTTCCCACACTGAAACAAATGGGAACTAGGAGAAAGAATTGCGTACAAGTAAGAATTGCCCTCTGACAGAAGGCAGGAAGCAAAGAAAAAATATATATATATTTAAACCAGGAAGAAAAATCTCAAAAAGCATGTTTATGGTAATCTCTGCAAGAGGCAAGCCACCTTAGGACCATGATGGCCTCTGAAGGTGACTGTTCTGTGACAGAGAACAGTCATTCATGTTCTTATCAAAAAAGAAAGTCTAAATTCTTTGACTATACTCTTGCAAAGTTAATGAAAAATGATTCCTTAAAAAAAAACAAACAAACAAGGTCTAAAATGAGATAAGGCTCAAGTATCAAAAAATAATTTAAAAAACATAAACCAATATTGTCTTCTTATAAGTGTTATGAATAGGAATATTGGAATAACTTTAATATATTTATTTATGCCTGAGATTCCAGTTCCTTGTAAACGCTGTTGTATAATGAAAAAGTAAGTTTCTTGGAATTGTTTGGGGGAATTAAGATACCTTGAGATAATACTTCCATTCCATTAAATACTAAATATAATATATATACTATATATAATTATATATATTATTGTATATGTAATATATATGTATAATAATAATATATGTATATAATATATAATGTATATTATATAATATATAATTTTATTTCATATATAATTTAATATATTATTTTTTTTTTTTGGGGGGAAGGAGTCTCACTCTGTTGCCCATGCTGGAGTGCAACAGCGCGATCTTGGCTCACTGCAACCTCCACCTCCCAGGTTCAAGCAATTCCCTGCCTCAGCCTTCTGAGTAGCTGGGATTACAGGTGCCTGCCACTATGCCCGGCTTTTTTGTATCTTTAGTAGAGACGGGGTTTCACCATCTTGGACAGGCTGGTCTTGAACTCCTGACCTCGTGATCCACCCCGTAGAGACGGGGTTTCTCCATGTTGGTCAGGCTGGCCTCAAACTCCCAACCTCAGGTAATCTGCCCGCCTCGGCCTCCCAAAGTGCTGGGATTACAGGCGTGAGCCACTGTGCCGGGATTAAATACTAAATTTTAAAAAAAAATTCATAACACAGTTTGATGTGACATCTCATCTCCCAGTCATATCGAATAAGGTAGCCAATTAGAGGTTAAATAAATTGCTTATCAGTATTCTCAAAACTTGCAGTTTCTTCAATCTTATGAAATTGGCAACTGCCTAGTTTATATATACATTTCATCATTTGTATACAAACTGTTTCTTAAATGACACATCAACAAGGCAAGAATTCATAGAGTAATTGTGTGATGCAACATTTGGAAGGCAAAGCTTAGATAAGTCTGGTTTCTACTCCCAAAGCCTCTAGGCTAGGGATGGAGCAGCCCAATTAGCTAGAAAAACTCTCTAGAGACAAGATGCTGACTCTGTGATTACAAAGAAATTAGAGTAGAAGGAGGGACCACTTCTCTAACCTGGGAGTTACCAGAAAATCCAATATATCAAAAAGTAATAGACAAATGGCTCAAGAAATGCCTAATGGTCTCTAATTATAGCAACACTCCTTCCTAATATAAAGATGATATTAGGCCAAGAGAAAGAAACATACTGACTCACACCAACCAGAAAATCCTGCTGAAATCAAAAGTGCAATTCACCTGAGGCACCTTCGTCAGTTTAATGCAGTATTTCCCTAGGTCTGGAGAAGTAAATTACAGAGCGATTTTAAGAGACTCCCGCATTAATGACACTGAAGAAACGGGGAAGAACAGGGAAACAGGCAACATCCTAAAAACCACAGCAATTCACAATAACTGCCTTTCACATAAGGGTTTAAAAGAGTCTATTATAGTTCAAAATGAGATTACAAAAAGTATCCCAGTTGCTTAAATGACAAGGTTTTATATGGGAAATGAAATGTTTCCAGACATTGAAAATAAACAAGAAACAGTAAGACCGACCCTGAGAAAAAAAACTCGATTAAGTTTTCCTTAGAGAAGAAAAAATACAAAGAAAACCACTGCTCCCAAAGTAGTTCCTGCTTCCTGCCTGACTGCCCTTCTACAAAGCGGCAGGTCAAGAAATCAATGTAATTAGTAAGCAGTAGTTGAAAACTTTGCTTCTCATCACACTGACAACAAAACTACCTAACATTTGGAACAAATGCGACATCCCTTTTTTTAAAAAAGAAAATACATGAATAAGCCAATAGTTTTTCATTAAGTTGTAACACTATTTTATCTTCTTAAAAAAAAAAAAATACTTCGCAATTTGAAAAAGCCTCAGGGTGCAACTGCGGAGAGGGAAGTGAGCCAAGAGCACTCTGGGGTCGCTACGGGATCCACTCTAGGGTCCAGACACCGCAGATGAAAATGCACCGGTTTCGGGAGCCTGTAAAGCTTCGGGCGCGGGCGGCCGGGGTGGACGTGGGGCTCGAGGTTTCGGGGAGACCCGTGCAGTGCCCGCAGCCCGCACTTGTGCCTTTCGGTGGGAAATGACTGGTTTTCCATAGCTGGCATCTCCAGCAGCCTCAGCCTCCTCAATCCCACGCTCTGCCTGCCTCTCTCTTGGATGCAAACTCCTGCAAAACGTGTGTGGCCGCCCAAGTCGCGACGGGACTCCTCACTGACCGCCAACCACTTCATATTTTGTCCGGGGTACGATGGGTGGGAGAGGCTGCCGAAATCGGCAGAAAGTGGGGGCTGTCGGGGGAAGCCGGAGTCGCAACCGTCCCTTGCCTGAGGGCGCCGCGCCCACCTCCGGGCCAAGGGCAGGGCCGGGGCGGGGGTCGCTTCCCCGAAGCAGGGACCCCCACGCGCGCGCCCGGGCCCAGAGGAGAAGTGCGGGGGCTGCGTGGGACCCCCGGCCCATCTTCCCCGGCGGGCCCTAGCCCTCCTGCGTCCCGCACCCCAGGCCCACCTTTGATGCCTGCCATGGCGGTGACGTCGCTCCTGGCTCCACGACCCGAGGCGGCAGCGGCGGCGGCGGCCAGGAGACCCAAGACGCTACGGCAGCCAGACAACACCCGGAAGTGCGCGACGCAGCACTTCCGCCGGCGGCTCCGGCTTGCGCGGGGGCGCGGAAGCCGCGCCAGGCTGGGCTGTGTGGCCGACCCCTGCCTCCCTTCTTGGCCGTTCTGCAGATCGCCGCCGGCCGAGGCTTATCACCGCCGGCCGAGGCTTGCCGCCGCCGCCCCGACTGGGGGAATGAGCCGGCGCCAGGTCTTGAATTCCCGTCAGGGCCGGTCTGGGGGCTCCCTGCTGAAGCCCCTGTAGCTGATCCCGCAACCTCCCGCGTGCTTTGGGAAGGGATCGCGGGTGGCGGCCGTCCTTTGGATGCACGTGTGATGGCTTTTGGCTTAATTTCACATTCTTTCTTTGTTTTTTGACACAGGGTCTCTGTCGCCCAGGCTGGAATGTGGTCACGGCTACTGCAGCCTCTGTCTCCAGGGCTCAAGTGATTTTCTCACGTCAGCCTCGCAGTAGCTGGGACCACAGACACGAGCCACCATGCCTGGCTTTTGTTTTGTTTTGTTTTGTTTTGTTTTTTTGTAGAGAGGGGGCGGGGTATGAGACTCTCACCTTGTTGCCCAAACTGGTCTCCTGAGCTCAAGGATCTGCCCTCCTCAGCCTCCCAAAGCGCGGGGATTACAGTGTTTTAACCTGATTGACTCTCTTAGCTGAGAGAGCCGGACAGACTCCATTTTGGTTTCTTCGCTTGCAGACCCTTGTCCCCCTCCCTTAAGGACATAACTGGTGTAAGCTGACTCCAAGCACATCCAGGAATGCGCTTATTGGTAAGATACTGAGGCAAGCTTACCAGCAGCTCCTGGGAACGTGCTCAGTTGATGGTACCCAAAGCCCCTGCGTTTATCACTTTGTGATAATTTAAGACCCATGCACCTGGAACTGTTTATTTTCCTGTAACTGTTTCTGTAATCATTTATCTTTTAACTCTTTGCCTGTTCTGCTTCTGTAAATATTGCTTCAGCTAGACTCCTCCCCGATTTAGACCAAGGTATAAAAGGAAATCTAGCCCCTTCTTCAGGGCCAAGAGAATTTCGAGCTCTAGCCGTCTCTCGGTCGCCGGCAATAAAGGACTCCTGAATTAGTCTCAAAGTGTGGTGTTTCGCTCGGTTACAACAGGTTTCGCCATGTTGTCTAGGCTGGTCTCAAACTCCTGGCCTCAAGTGATCTGCCCACCTGGGCCTCACAAAGTACTGAAATTACAGGCGTGAGCCACTGCGCCTGGCCCTCAAAAATTTTTTTTCTACTTATAAATATTTACATTTCCCAGACCAGGGAGAGGAGGCAACTCTTATGCCCCAGTAAACAGCATTTATTGGAGTCTGTGAAAACGTTACTAAAGTAGACCTTATCTTTCATTAGTTTCCCCCTATATATTTACCTTCTTACAATCTACTGCCCCTAGAAGTCCAAACCCTTTCCTTTGTCTACTTTTCCACAATGCATCACCCTTTGTTAAAATGATCCAAGGTTCCAGGCCTAATTACTTTTTGAGTTTTCACTTCTTTTTCTGTGAAGACTCCTTGTGCCTGCAAAATAAACCTTTTTTTTTCCCCCTGGTAATCTGTACTTTGTTAGTTTAATTCACAGTTCTCAGCTTCTGAACCTAAGAGGGTAAAGGAAGTTTTTATCCTTTCCTACACTAGGAAAGATGGGTAAATAGTCCTATGAAAACTTTTGATTATGATCTGCCAGGGAAAATTTCCCCCAAGGAGAGACAACACAGGGATGAATAAATGTGTTAATAGAGAAGGGAAAAGCCATCACAGGTGGCGGGGTGTGTTGTTTTTGTGTTTGTGTGTGTGTGCGTGCATGTGTTTGTGTGTGTACGTGTGTGCGTGTTTGTGTGTGCATGGGTGTTCGTGTGTGTGCGTGTTTGTGTTGTGTGTGTGTGTCCTTGTGTTTGTGTGTGCGTCCGTGTGTTTGTGTGCATGTTTGTGTATGCGTGTTTGTGTGTGTGTGTTTGTGCCTTCGTGTATGTGCGTGTGTATGTGTTTGTTTGTATGTGGCTGCGTGTGTGTGTGCGTGTTTGTGTGTGCACGTGTTTGTGTGTGCATGTTTGTGTGTGTGCGTGTGTGTGTGCGTGGTGTGTGTGCGTGTTTGTGTGTGTTTGTGTAATGTGTTTTTGTGTTTGTGTGTTCACGCGTGCGCATGCATGTGTGTGTGGTGGGGAGTTAGGAACTTTGGCAGCAAATGGAGCAAGGAGCTTGCTTGGTCCCTTGGAGAGAAGAGAGGTGGCCAACAGGGTTGGTCAAGGTTGGGGTGGGGCAGCATGCTTATATAGTAGGGCCATACACAAGGATTTTTGGCTTTTCTCTCTGAGCAATAAAAATCTTTTGAAGTTTTTAAAAGTAAGTAGGTGGGGGTGAGCTACATACGATTTGAATTTTTAATTTTTTTTCAGTCATCAGACTAAGATAAAGTGGCATATAAGACTTTGTTGAGTGAATGTTTAGAAGAGATATTTCCAATATGCTTTTAAATGAGAGCAACTGGGAAGTTTGAGGCATTACCCACTCCACTTCTCTCTACTATTTCTAGAGTTGAATTACAATTTAAACAACAACAGCAACAACAAACAGGTCACTTCTTGAGTCTTAATGCACCAAATGAGTCTATGGGTGTTTTGTAGGAGAGTAGATTTTTTTCTGTTCAAGTTAGTGCAGAAAGATCTACCATCTCTTTCCTGTATCATGAAAAAAATTTTCATTCAAGGATGTGGTAACAAAACCACAAGGCACACTTGAACATATGCCATGGAAATGCACGCTGTTTACATGGAATCTGTGAGCCACCAGCTCCTTTCCCTAAACTACTGAAGCAGGCATATGCACCCTTCTCCCCAGCCATCTTGAATGGATAGGTAGAATTCCTGGAGAAGTGAATAATTCCATCTCACATGTCACCCACCACACCACCTTTTCTTGTTTTGTTCTGTGAACTCACAATATCTGAGACAGGTCTTAGTCAGTTTAGAAAGTTTATTTTGCCAGGGTTAAAGACGCACCCTTGACACGCCTCAGGAGGTTTTGATGACCTGTGTCCAAAATGGTTGGGGCACAGCTTGGTGTTACACATTTTGGGGAGACATGAGACAGCAATAACTGTATATAAGGTGTACATTGGTTCGGTCTGCGAAGGGGGACAACTCAAAGTAGGGAGGGGGCGTCCAGGTCATAGGTAGATAAGAGACAAATGGTTGCTTTATTTTTTATTTTTTATTTTTTATTTTTTTGAGACCAAGTCTTGTTCTGTTATCCAGGCTGCAGGCTGGAGTACAGTGGTGCGATCTCGGCTCACTGCAACCTTCAACTCCTAGGCTCAACTGATTCTCCTGCCTCAGTCTCCCGAATACCTGAGATTACAGGTGTCCACCACCATGCCCGGCTAATTTTTTTTTTTTTTTCTTTTTTGAGGCCGGAGTGCTGTGGCACCCTCTGTCTTCTGGGTTCAAGTGATTCTCCTGCCTCAGCCTCCCAAGTAGCTGGGATTACAGGCATGTGCCACCGCACACGGCTAATTTTTGTATTTTTAGTAGAGATGGGTTTAACCATGTTGGCCAGGCTGGTCTCGAACTCCTGAGCTCGAGTGATCCACCTGCCTCAGCCTCCCAAAGTGCTGGGATTATAGGCATGAGCCACCGTGCCCAGCCTCTTCTGAGTTTCTGATTAGCCTTTCACTGAATACACAATTTACAGGTATAGTCACTTATGCTTTAGTCTGGTTTAGTGAAAGGACAGGGCAAAGGAAGCAATCAGATAAGCATTTGTCTCACAGTGAGCAAAGGGTGACTTTAAGTTCTCTCTGCCCATAAGGAATATCCTTGTGGGCAAATTGTGAGGTGGGTATATAGCTTTATTTTTTCATTTATTTTTATTATTTTTTAATTTTTAAATTTTATTATTTTGTTATTATTTTTATCTTTGTAGCTATCTTGTCTAGAATAACTACAAAGATAAATTTCCTCCTTTTTTTTTTCTTTTTTTTTTTTTTGAGACAAGGTGTTATCCTGTTGCCCAGGCTGCAGTGCAGTGGTGCAGTCACAGTCATGGCAGCCTCCTGTGTTGGCAGCCACCACCTCCAGGGCTCAAGTTATCCTCCTGCCTCAGCCTCCCGAGTAGCTGGGACCACAGATATGCACCACCACTCCCTGCTAATTTTTTCGTTTTTGTAGAGGTGGGGTTTTGCCATGTTGTCCAGGGTAGTCTTGAACTCTGGGGCTCAAGAAATCCTCCCACTTTGGCCTCCCAAAGGGCTGGGATTACAGGTGTGAGCCACTACGCCCTGCCTGATTTCCTCTTTTCAGTACAAATGTGTTGGCATTACAGATGTCGTTGACAACATTCATGGGCAACTGGGATTACTCAGCAGGTTACAGGAATCTATATTCTTTTCTTCCGTGGTCACAGAATCCTAAGAGATTGTGCTCTTTATCTTTCCCATGAGATTCACAGTGTTTCCAGCACAAAAACACTCATTACTCTAATGACTATTTTTGGTTTACTGTTGTAGGGACCAGTCACTTGAGACCTTAAAAACAGTGTTTCCAAATGTTGTATTTCAAGGACCACCTAAAGCAGAGTACTTTGGGATGCTTTCCAAATTCTTGACTGCTACTCCAGACCTTCTGAATTTAGAACTCTTGTGGGTAAAGCCCGGAATCTAAAAATTTAACAAGCACCTCAAACGATTCCTATGCAAACTAAAGCAAAGCTTGAAAATCATTGTCTGAAAAAAGGTAGAATGTCAGTTTTCTTCACCAGTTTTCCAAGAGAACCCTGAACGCTAGTTAATGTCATATCCTTTAAATGTTCTCTATTGTTATGTAATAGCCAATTAGTGTTACCTTTCAGTTTTAATACTTCTTATACAGATGGTTTTCCATTTTCCAAAGTTAAATGGTAAAGATGAGAATGTGGATGAGAGGAAGGGAATTCTTGCTTTTTGAGCAGGTGCTATGTGCCTGGTGCTTTAGCATTCATCTCATTTAATCCTCTTCACAATTTTGTAAACTGGGAATTACTAACACTTACAGGTTGATTCAGAGAAAACTCAGAGAAAAAAATATTTTTTTGAGTCAGGGTCTCACTCTGTCACCCAGGCTGGAGTGCAGTGGTATGATTTTGGCTCACTGCAACCTCTGCCTCCCAGGCTCAAGCTATCCTCCTGCCTCAGCCTCCCAAGTAGCGGGGACCACAGGTATGCACCACCATGCCTGGCTAATTTTTTTTTTTTTTTTTGTAGAGACAAGGTCTTCTTACGTTGCCCAGGCTGGTCTTGAACTCTTAAGCTAAAGTGATACACCCACCTCGGGCCTCCAAAAGTGCTGGGATTACAGGTGTTAGCCACCACACCCAACCCTTCCTGTATACTTTAAATAATCTCCAAATTATTTATAATACCTAATGCAATGTAAATACTATGCAAATAGTTGTTATACTGTATTGTTTACAGACACCAGAAAGTCAGTCAGCAGAAAGACCATGTGATTAGAGAGTTAGAGGGTTGGAACTTTCAGCCCACCCACCAACTGACAGGAGAGGTGGGAGGAGGGCGGCTGGAGATTAAGCTCTATACAAACCCTAGACAATAAGATTTCGTGAGCTTCTAGGTTGCTGAATACAGGGAGCTGCTGGGAGGGTGGGGTGCCCAGCGAGGGCATGGAAGCCCCATGGCCTTAATTCTTATCTTTGCCCTATCCATCTCTTCATCTGGCTGTTTGCCTGTATCCTTTATAAATCCTTTACAATAACAGTGGTAAACATAAAGTATTTTCCTGGACTGAAGCCTGAAGTGGGGGCAGTCTTGAGGATAGTGGGCCCTTAACTTGAATTGAGTTATAGGACATCATGTTGATGTCCTTTAGAGTTGGTTGGTGTGTGGTAAAATACTCCCCCAGGTTCCCTTCTGGTCACAGAACTGCTCTGTGTTGTGTGACAGTAAAAAGGAGAAAACAGTTTGTTTTTTCCTTTTATAGCCTCATCATTTAGCTCTCAGCTCAAATGGTAATTTCTTAGAGAATCTTTCTGGGCCATCCTACTTATTATAGCACTACCTGTCATATTGCTCTGTTTTCTTCTTCAAGGTACTTATTATTATTTGAGATAGAGTCTTGCTCTGTTGCCCAGGCTGGAGTGCAGTGATGCAATCATGGCTCGCTGCAGCCTCAACCTCCAGGCCTCAAGTGATCCTCCTACCTCAGCCTCTTGAGTGTCTGGGACGACAGGCACATGCCACCACATCTGGCTATTTTTTTTTTTTTTGAGACGGAGTCTCACTCTGTCGCCCAGGCCGGAGTGCAGTGGTGCGATCTTGGCTCACTGCAAGCTCTGCCTCTTGGGTTCACGCCATTCTCTTGCCTCAGCCTCCCAAGTAGCTGGGACTACAGGTGCTCGCCACCACGCCCGGCTAATTTTCTGTATTTTCAGTAGAGAAGGGGTTTCACCGTGTTAGCCAAGATGGTCTTGATCTCCTGACCTCATGATCTGGCTGCCTCAGCCTCCCAAAGTGCTAGGATTACAGGCGTGAGCCACCGTGCCTGGCCACATCTGGCTAATTTAAAACTTTTTTTTTTTTTTTTGTAGAGATGGGGCCTTACCATGTTGCCCAGATTGGCCTCAAACTCCTGGTCTCAAGTGATCATGCACCTTGGCTTCCCAGAGTGCTAAGATTACAGGTGTGAACCACCGTGCCTGGCCCAAGGCACTTACTTATTTGCAATGACATAATTTGTTGGCTACCTCTCCCACTAGAATGTTTATTAGTACAACCTTTCATGTTTTGTTCATGACTGTCCAGAACTGTACATGGTGTATGGTGAGAATCTCAAATAACAAGAATTCTATTCTTAAGGTAATTAGTGATTTCTACAGTGTAAAATTCAAAGACCAAATTTTGCTTCAAGCTTTCAGCGACAGTGGACACTGTTGACCATTCTTTCTTTCTCTCAATTACCATATTCTATTTTCCTAGTTCTTCCTCCTTCTTCACCAGAGGTTACTTCTCAGATTCTTTCTAGAATCTTCTTCTGCTCAAGGTTCAAATGTTAGTGTTCCCATAGCGTGGGCCACCTCTTTTGTGGTATCTCAATTCTCTCCTTATGTTACTGTATCTCTTCTCACATGTCTCAGTTCATTTTGTGTTGCTATAACAGAATACCTGAGACTGGTAAATTTATGAAGAATAGAGATTTATTTCTTACGGTTCTGGAGGCTGGGAAATCCTAGGTCCAGGGGCCTGCATCTGGTGGGGGACTTCCTGTTGTGTCATTTCACGGTGATAGGCAAAAGAGAAAGCGAGCTGAACTCATCCCTTTTATCTGGAACCCGCTCCCCAATAACTAACCCACTCCTGTGATAACAGTATTCAGAGCTCTGCCCTCATAACCTCATCACCTCTTAAAAGTCCCCCCTCTCAACACTATTGCTTTGGGGATTAAGTTTCCAACACATGAGCTTTGGGGGACACATTCAAACCATAGAATCCTGACATTAAATGCTACCTTTATATTTACAACATAACTACCAAATTTACCTTAGTTTTGAACTTCCGACTTTTACAGTATATCTGTTTATTTGACATATCAACCTGGATGCCTAATAGTCACCTCAAACTTAAGAGAATAGAATTCTCTATGATCTCTATTTCAGTCCTTGGTCCCACCATTCCTTGATTCCACGCTGAGGTCTCACTGCTCTGCCACCTCTTATTCCACTCTTCCCCTAACTTACTTTGCTTCAGTTATGGCCTTGTTTGCCTCTCTTATCCCCCAAATTTTGTTTTATTCACTGCTATATCCCCAATACTGATAACAGTGCCTGGTAGGTACTGTTAGGTACTAGTAGGTGCTCAATATAATAATCTGGTAAACATAAAGTGTTTTTTTGAGTTCTGTGAGCCATTCTAGCAAATTATGGAACTCAAGATGGAGGGGTCATGAAAACCCTAATTTATTTGTTGAGAGGGAGTCTCTCTCCGTGGTCCAGGTGGAGTGGGGCAATCTTGGCCCACTGCAACTTCCGCCTCCTGGGTTCAAGCAATTCTCTTGCTTCAGCCTCCCGAATAGCTGGGATTACAGGTGTGTGCCACCATGCCCAGGTCTTTTTCCTATTTGTAGTAGAGATAGGGTTTTACCATGCTGGCTAGGCTGATCTTGAAGTCCTGACCTCAGGTGATCCACGTGCCTTGGCCTCCCAAAATGCTGGGATTATAGGCATGAGCCACCACACCCGGTCTGGAAACCCTAATTTATAGCTGGTTGGTCAGAAGCACAGGTCACAACCTGAGACTTGTGATTGATGTCTGAAGTGGGGGCAGTCTTGTAGGACTGAACTGTTTATGGCATCTGACCGAATGACTCTTCCTCAAAACACAAAGCTAGGGCTTTTGCATCCACTCTTCCCCGGATGGGAAGATGAGTCCCCTGATCTTTGTAGGGCTAGTTCTTCCTCATGATTCAGGTCCCAAGCTTCAAAAATCACTTCCTCAGCAAGGCCCTCCCTGAAGTTGTGTCCCCAGGCTCCATTGTATCACCCTGTTTTTTCATCAATGTAGTTATCACTTCCTATATTTTTGTTGCTTAATTGGTATGTCGTTTGTCCTATTCCTTTTTTTTTTTTTTTTTGAGACAGAGTCTTGCTCTGTCGCCCAGGCTGGAGTGCAGTGGCGCGATCTTGGCTCACTGCAAGCTCCGCCTCCGGGGTTCACGCCATTCTCCTGTCTCAGCCTCCGAGTGGCTGGGACTACAGGCGCCCACCACCGCGCCCGGCTAATTTTTTGTATTTTTTTAGTAGAGACGGGGTTTCACCGTGGTCTCCATCTCCTGACCTCGTGATCCGCCCGCCTTGGCCTCCCAAAGTGCTGGGATTACAGGCGTGAGCCACCTCGCCCTGCCCATTTGTCCTATTCTATTTCAATGAGTACAGGGATCTTGTCTGTATCCTCCACGCCTAAAACAGTGCCTGGTGCGTATTAGGTATTCAACATATACTCATTGAATGAATGAAAGAAAGAAAAGAAAGAAAGAAAGAAAGAGAGAAAGAGAGAAAGAGAGAAAGAGAGAAAGAAAGAGAAAGAGAGAGAGAGAGAAGAGAGAGAAAGAGAAAGAAAGAAAAAGAAAGAAAGAAAGAAAAGAAAGAAAGAAAGAAAGAAAAAGAAAGAAAGAAAGAAAGAGAGAAAGAGAGAAAGAGAGAAAGAAAGAAAGAAAGAAAGAAAGAAAAAGAAAGAAAGAAAGAAAGAAAGAAAGAAAGAAAGAAAGAAAGAAACCCAGGCCTGCCAGACCTCAAAGTTCAGAGAACTGTTTTCTCTGGCTGGTTCTTCATTCAGATAATATTTTCTCCTCCTGACATTTTATACAGTCTTCCGGCCTCCATGAGTAAGGAACCATGTAAAGGTTCTGAGCCTTGAAACCAGACAATGTATTTCCTTGCTACCTTTCGGCTGAATCTTCTCTGTATTTAGCAACAAGTCAAAGAACACTGACCATGCGCCAGGCGCTATGCTAAGTGCTGAACACATAGAGCTGAATAAAGCACAGAACTTCCCTTGGTACAGTTATTGAGGTTTTAATAATACATAATTTGACTACATTTCTTAGATTTCGCGTCGTGACGTTTTCAGCCTCTCAAACTGCAGCGCCTACGTACAGAAGCTTCCCGAATCTCAGACCAGACACAACAAAGCAGCTCGCAGCCCTCGCCCCGCCCGCGGGCGCGGCAGCGTCAGGCCCTCGGCCCAGCCCACACCGTGGCGCCCCGCCTCGAACCCGCCTCCTGCCGCATCTCGCCTGGTCCTCGGCCCCGCCCACACGCCTCGCCCCGCCCCAAACCGCGGGGCGCTCTAGGGGCGGGGCCGACGACGGCCACTCACGTTGCCCCACTGGCCGCGTCGGCAGTGACGTAGGGTTGGCGCACTGACCCATTGCGGCTGCGGCTGCGGCTGCGACTCTGCAGTCGGACAGTCCCTTCGCCGCCGCCAGAGATTTCGGTGTCGCTGCGAAGCGTCACGCGCGCTGCCGTATCCGGGTTCGGCCCGCAGGCGTCTGACAGCCCAGCGCCATCTTCATCGAGCGCCATGGCCGTAGCCTGCGGGCCGGGAGCGGCCGGGCACTGCTTGCTTCTCGGCCTGCATTTGTTTCTGCTCACCGCGGGCCCTGCCCTGGGCTGGAACGACCCTGGTGAGTGCTGCCGGGGCCCTCAGGCCGTTCGCTCGCCCTTTTCCGCCGCCGTCAGCCGGTGCAGGCTTCCCTGCGTTTCCGTGCGCCGTCTTCCCGGAGCCTAGGTGCCCGGATTCCCCATGTCTGGCCTGTTTGCTGTTCGTGCCCTCCCTGGTTCCGCTGCTCTTCCCAGGCGTCCTGGTAGGCGGGTAGGGATGGCTCGAGTGGGCGGGGCGGGAAACGTCCCCTTTCTCCCTGCCCCGGACTCCCGGAATTTGCCCACCGTCTTCTTTCTCATCTCTTGAGTATGACTGGAGAGCTGGACACTCACCTGCGCATCTGCTTTGTTGTCATGGCTGTGTGATTGTGTGATGTCATCGTGGCCGGCTGTTGTCATGGCTGCCTGTTGCTATCGCCGGCCCTTGCCTGCCACTCTCAGTCTCTGAGTCACTCTTAGTGGACAGGGCTGCAGACCTCGCAGGTCTGTTAGCAGAATCGCAGATTGCACTCTTTTTTTTTTTTTGAGTCGGAGTCTCACACTGTCGCCCCGGCTGGAGTGCAATGGCGTGTCCTCGGCTCACTGCAGCCTCCGCCTCCCAGTTTCAAGAGAGTCTCCTGCCTCAGCCTCATCAGTACCTGGAATTACAGGTGCCCGCCACCATGCCCGGCTAATTTTTTGTATTTTTAGTAGAGACGGGGTTTCACTATATAGGCCAGACTGGTCTCGACCCCTGACCTCGTGATCCACCCGCCTCGTCCTCCCAAAGTGCTGGGATTACAGGCGTGAGCCACCGCGTTTTTATGAGAACCCCTGCCTGTTATTCTGAAGATTGCAGTGAAGTCAGTCGCGCGGCACCAGCTCTTCCCATTGGCTTTCACCGTAGAGAAGAATTTAAAAAATAATTTTCTGTCTCTCTCTCTTTTTTTTTTTTTGGTGGTGGCACATGCTCAGTGGATTCCAGGGAAGAGGTTCTTTTATGTCAGTACGGTATTAAAATTGTCTAAAGAATTTTCATGGGATCAGTAATATTCCGTGCAATTAATACGTGTATGTCTATATACTTAGATACAGATTTTGACTTTTTTCATTTAATAAATGACGCATGCTGTTACATTGTACTTTTGTAAAAAAAAAAAAAAGACATCATTTTTGGTTCGCGGAGTAAAGATGGCATGGAAAGCATATTGCCTTTGTGATTTGGTGATTGGAAATGCCTGAATTGTCGAATTTAAGCAACAGGTTTATTTCTGTAATAGCCTATTTTATTCTTACATGCTGAAGTGACAGAGAAGGTGCTATTTGCAAGCACATCACGTTGAGTAGTCACTTGATGTGGACGTTTTATTATCAAAAAATAAAAAGCCACTTTGTATTTAAATGTCTGTATGTTTTTCTTTTGTATTTCTAGAAAGTTGTATATGAGTGGGAGACTTGATCAGAATTACAGTTGAAAACCTAGAATGAAACATTAATTTGTTGAATTTTGAATCAGTTCGTAAATAAATTTAAAAAGGAAGTTTACAGTTGAGTCAGAAGAACTATAAAAACTATAAAAGAAGAACCAGATTTAAAGATGAACCACTTCCTCGTTTTATCTACGCTGTAAAACTATTGTTCTGGAACACAAAGCACCACAGTATTTTGCAGAGTAAACTCAATTGTTTTATGTAAATTCTACCTCAAAGTTTACTTTGAGGAACTTTTTTATGAAGGTACTTCATTGGCATACTTTTTATTAAGTCTTTTAGTAAGGCATTTTTTTTTTTTTTTTTGAGACGGAGTCTCGCTCTGTCGCCAGGGCTGGAGTGCAGTGGCCGGATCTCAACTCACGGCAAGCTCCGCCTCCCGGGTTCACGCCATTCTCCTGCCTCAGCCTCCCGAGTAGCTGGGACTACAGGCGCCCGCCACCTCGCCCAGCTAGTTTTTTGTATTTTTTAAGAGAGACGGGGTTTCACCATGTTAGCCAGGATGGTCTCGATCTCCTGACCTTGTGATCCGCCCGTCTCGGCCTCCCAAAGTTCTGGGATTACAGACTTGAGCCACGGCGCCCGGCCTAGTAAAGCATTAATCAGCTCCCTAATTTATCTTTTGTTTGACTTGGATGCCCTTTAGCTCACGTTGAGCAGTAATTTGTCTGGAAAAATAAATTAGCACCGTTCTAAAGAGATTACCAAAGAATTTTCAAAATTCCTTATTGAATGTAGTCTTATGTTAAGTTACTCTTCAGGGTATTGGGGATATAGCAGTGAACAAAACAGTGTCTTGCCTCCAAGGACTTTACCTCTATTGGAGAGAAATAGCAATAAACAGATAAACATGTAAATAGCATGCTATATTGTGAAAATTGGTATGCACCGTGTATTATAAACAGGGTGAGGAGGACATGTTGTGCGGGCGGAAGTGGAGACTTAAAAAACGTACATTGGTCAGGGAAGTCACTGTTAGGGTGACATTTGACTGGAAACCTAAAGTGGGGAGGAGGAGTAAATGACCTGAAATTACTTACATCTTTAAAGGGTCATTTGGGCTGCTCTGTGGAAAACGGACCGAAGAGGGTAGGAGGGAAGCAGGTAAACCAGTGAATTAATATATATTGGTATCTATTTTAATATTGTACAGTAAGTTCTTAGAGTGGTGACCGCTTGGACCAGGGGAGGAGCAGTGGAGTTGGTTAGAGTAGCTGGATTCTCTTGTCACCTGTTTGGAAGGTAGAGCTAACATGATCTTCTGAAGGATTAGATGTAGGAGTGAGAGGAGAGAAGATGAGGAGAAATCCAAGGTTTTTGGCTTGAGCAACTAGAAGTATGGATGTGGAAGAATGTGGGATGATCAGGTTTGGGAGAGTTTGGTTTTGTTTATCTTGTTTGAGACCTGCCATGGATTTTGATTTATGAGTCTGGAGTTCAGGGAGCTCCTGTGTCCCTTGACTGATGTAAATAGTGGGGCGTGGGTATTAGAATTTTGTTCTTGGACCTTAAGAATCTCTAGGGAAGAAAGATGCTATAGGATTATGGTAATGCTATTCCATCTTAAAACTTTGAGTAATGTTTATCATACCTGATCACCTGTTATGCTTCAAGTACTCTGCCAGATAATAAATTACATCTAAGCTTCACAACAAATTTCAAGGTTGATAGCATTTTAATTTTGTAGGTAAGGAAACTTATACACAGGTAAATTAAGTGCCTTGGCCAAAGTCATAGCCAGTTAGTGACACCAACTTAGCTCAGTGTTCTTTGCATTATTGCAACTCTGTTACAATAAATTCAATTTATTATTTCTGTTATTTAGTTGATTAATACAGTCTGATTTTTCTAAACCATTGAACATTTTCATTGTTTTATTTTTTATTTATGAGGAGGTAGTAGTTTGTGTTTAATGTAGCATAGTTTATTTTAACATAGTTTTTGGAAATTTTAGATCCTTAGCCCATGTGGAATTAAGTTTTTATATAGCTTTAGGTGAATTTTCTTGTGGCTGCATAGTCAATTATGCCAGTGCTACTTATTAATTAAAGAAGACATCTTTTGTCCACTAAATTAAAAAGACCACTTCATCTTACCAAATTCCCACATGTATCTCAATTTGTTTCTGATCTTTCTTTTGTTTCACAATTTCCTTGTCTCTGTTCCAATTCCCTACTATTTTGATTATAATTTTTTTTTTTTTTTGAGATGGAGTTTCACTCATGTCTCCCAGGCTGGAGTGCAGTGGCAGCAATCTCGGCTCACTGCAACCTCTGCCTCCTGGATTCAAGTGATTCTCCTGCTTCAGCCTCCCAAGTAGCTGGGACTACAGGCGTGTGCCACCACGTCCAGCTAATTTTTGTAGACGGGGTTTCACCATATTGGCCAGGCTGATCTCGAACTCCTGACCTCAGGTGATCTGCCCTCCTTGACCTCCCAAAGTGTTGGGATTACAGGCATGCACCACCATGCCCGACCGATTATAATAATTTTATAGTAACCTTTACTATCTGGTAAGCTATGTGTTCTTTTTTTTTAAAAAAAAAATTGTTCACAGGACCTTTAACATAATTTCTTTCCCCCCAAAACCCTAGTGGGTTCCTGGTTGGAAGTATATTTAGGTCTCTTTATATATATATTTTCTTACATAGATAGGGTATTGACCTTAAGTTTATTGGATTGATTAGATTCATATTAAATACTTGTGGGAAATACATCATAGGATATGTTGTAACGTCAGTGTGTTCTACCATTAGCAAAGCGATGGTTGGCAAACCCAGCCAGACTTTTTCCTTTAGAGTTTTTGAATACATTTCTCCATTTTCTTTTTCTATCCTGTTGAGATATCTGAAGCTTTTCTAAGTCTTATCTTTTCTATATGGCTTGTTTTCCCCCTATTCTTCTGGCAATTAGTAGAATCTTTTTTTGTCTATGGTGTTCTAAAATTCACTTTTTGTGTGCCTCTGTGTGGTCTGTTTCTCAGGCCTGGGTTTTTGTTGGGCCCTTTCAGTATGACAACTCAAGTCCTTCAGTGTGGGAGTTTTTCTTGAATTACAGCCTGGAGTTTGTCTAATCAGATTCCTTTGTTCATTCTTTCTGAAACCGTTGTTGGATTTTTGGACTTTCTGAACTGGTCCTGAACTGGTAATTTTCTTTTTTTTTTTCTCTCCTACTGTCTGTTTTCTTTTCTTTTCTTTTCTTTTCTTTTCTTTTCTTTTTTTGAGACGGAGTCTAACTCTGTCCCCCAGGCTGGAGTGCAGTGACGCCATCTTGGCTCACTGCAACCTCTGCTTCCTGGGTTCAAGCAATTCTCCTGCCTCAGCCTCCTGAGTAGCTGGGATTACAGGTGCCCGCCACCACACCTGACTAATTTTTGTATTTTTAATAGAGACGAGGTTTTACCATGTTGGCCAGGCTGGTCTCGAACTCCTGACCTTGTGATCCGCCCATCTCGGCCACCCAAAGTGCTGGGATTACATGCATGAGCCACTGTGCCTGGCCTTTCTCTCCTACTTTCTTGTCTTTTTGCTCTACCTTCTT
Source organism: Macaca thibetana thibetana (assembly GCF_024542745.1). Lineage (NCBI taxonomy): Eukaryota > Metazoa > Chordata > Mammalia > Primates > Cercopithecidae > Macaca > Macaca thibetana. The sequence goes on from NC_065585.1 coordinate 113,448,937, forward strand.
TTTTCTTTTTCTTTTCTTTTCTTTTTTTTTTCAGATGGAGCCTTGCTCTGTCGCCAGGCTGGCGTGCAGTGGCACGATCTCGGCTCACTGCAACCTCTGCCTCCTGGGTTCAAGCAATTCTCCTGCCTCAGCCCCCCGGAGTAGCTGGGACTACAGGCACATGCCACCATGCCCAGCTAATGTTTGTATTTTTAGTAGAGCCAGGGTTTCACCATGTTGGCTAGGATGGTCTCGATCTCTTGACCTCGTGATCCGCCCGCCTCAGCCTCCCAAAGTGCTAGGATTACAGGCATGAGCCACCGCGTACGGTGTCTTTTTGCTCTACTTGCTAGAAGATTTTCTTTAAGCTTTACTTTCTAGAAGATTTTCTTCTGACAGTTCTGTTATATGTATGTATGTATGTATTTATTTCTGTTTTGAGACAGGGTCTCACTCTATCACCCAGGCTGGAGTGCATGGCTCATTGCAGCCTCGACTTCCCCGGGCTCAGGTGATTCTCTCACGTCAGCCTCCTGAGTAGCTGGGACTGCAGGTGTGTGCCACCACACCTGGCTAATGTTATAATTTTTTTGTAGAGACAGGGTTTTGCCATGTTGCTTAGGCTGATCTTAAACTCTTGGGCACTGCTGATCTGCCTGCCTTGGCCTCCCAAAGTGCTGGGATTACAGGCATGAGCCACTGCACCTGGCAGTTTTGTTGTTTTTAATCTTAGCTGTCCTGTTTTTAATTTCCAAAAGCTCTTGTTTTTTCTCTGAATATTCCTTTTAAAAATGATTGTTTTATTAATGCAGTCTTTTTCTCTTAGCTCTCTGAGGATATTACAGTGTTTTTTAAAAAGTTTTCTTCTTCTGCATGGTCTCATTTTTCCTCCTGCTTCCTTTTGTTGTTGTTCTGTTCTGTCCTGGTTGCTATATTTCATGTTAGGGGCTGTTTTGTCTGTTTAATGTTACTGTAACACAGTACCACAGACTGGGAAATTTATTAAAAAACTACATTCATTTCTCACAGTTCTGGAGGCTGAGAAATTCAATATTAAGGTGCTGGCATCTGGTGAGGGCCTTCTTGCTGTGTCATGCCATGATGGAAGGCAGAAAAGGGAGAGAGTGAGAGAGGGGAAAGGGGCCTAACTTATCCTTTTATCAGGAGTCCACTCCTGCGATAACCCAGTCCTGCAAGAGTAGCATTAATCTATTCACGAGGGCAGAGCTCGCTTAAAGGTTCCATCTTTGAACACGGTTGCATTGGGGATTAACGTGAACTTTGGGGGACACATTCAAACCACAGCAGGGACTTTCATCATGTTTTTAGTAATCCTTCGCTCCCTGCTCACGGTTAACCCTGGGGAACCAAAAAGCTCATTGGAAGCTATCAGTGTGCCGTTGCAGTTTTGATTTTGAACTTCACAACAGGGTGACCTAGGTTGCTCTTTTTTTGGAGGAAGTTCCTGATGTCACTGTATTTAGGTACTTCTTCTTGGTTAGATTACCAAGGGAATAGTCATCCAGTCTCCCACAGAGGACGAGGGGATGGCTGTTAGCATTTTGTGCGCCATGTGGGAAAGGAGAACTGTGCTTTCAGCTGTCAGAGTGCACACAGTCACTTGGGTTCCCTGTTTGGTTGTTTTTGTACCCATGCCTTCTACTATGCCAGATGGTCCCCAATGCAAATCTCTTCAGTTTTATCCTCTCCAGAGAATACATATCCAGACAGTTTACTTAGTGGGGAAGAGGGAGTTAGAACAGTGTGGAGTTGGGGAGAGGATCTGGGGATATGGCTTCTTCTCAAGTAGCTTTCACCCTGTAGTGTGTATTTCAGGCATCTCTCATTCCAGAGCTGCCATTTCCCATTTTTTGTTTTGTTTTGCTTTTTTTTTTTTTTTTTTTTTTTTTTTTGGGATTCTGTTAGGTACATCAGGTTGATTCTCAGTTTCCCCCCTTTGCTGTTATGGCATTTGACTTTCACTTAGGTCTAGTCACCTACCATTAGTCTATTTGCTTTCTCCTTCCAAAATTCTGCTGTCATCTCCTCTTTGGTTTTACCTGACCACAGTCATTCACATCATTAAAACAATGTATTTATTATAGTTTTAGTAGAATTTTGGGAGGCTGCAAATTCTGCTAATTTGACAGGTTGAATATAGGGAATTGGGTACTCACAAAATGATAGAAAGTGATGCCTATTACATCTGCCACACTGAAAAATAGGTTGCTCATGTCAAGCCTCTTGACAGCCAGGAAGCTGATTAGAGGATACTATCAGTTTGAAAACCCACGGTCTCCATGCCTGTGTTTGCTAGCTGAAGGACAGAGCACGGTATAAGTCTAGGGTCTGCTTTCCGGATTTTGCTCTAGTCCCTCTGGTTGGCAGAACTGAAATTGCTTTTGGCAACTACAGCTGCAAGAGGTTTGGGATTCCTTTTGCTTTGCAGGAAGGCACACCTGTTTGAGGATGAAGTGGATCTTGACTGAGCCAATCCACAGCATCTTCCATCAATAATCCACAACATGATAAATAGGAAGATTTTGTCCTTATTTTGCAGTAATGCGTAGAAATTCATTTTTTTTTTTTTTCGAGATGGAGTTTCATTCTTGTTGCCCAGGCTAGGGTGCAATGGTGTGATCTTGGCTCACTGCAACCTCCTCCTCCCAAGTTCAAGCAATTCTCCCGGCTCAGCCTCCCAAGTAGTTGGGATTACAGGCATGCACCACCACTCCCAGCTAATTTTGTCTTTTTAGTAGAGATGGAGTTTTGCCGTGTTGACCAGGCTGGTCTCGAACTCCTGACCTCAGGTGATCCATCTACCTCAGCCTCCCAAAGTGCTGGGATTATAGGTGTGAGCCACCTAGAAATTCATTTTTGTACATGAATGCCAGACATAATTTTATTGTTTTGACTCCTCCTTTCAAAGTCTCTTGTCAGTATGTTTTAAATTTTTTAGTTTGTGAAATAGTTTAAATAGTTTTGATTTTTAAAATTGTGAAATATCTAAAGTATTTAAACATACAGAAGTGTACAGTGAACATACATGTAGTCATCACCTAGTTTTTTTTTTTTTTTTTTTTTTTTTTTTTTTTTTTTGAGACGGAGTCTCGCTCTGTCGCCCAGGCTGGAGTGCAGTGGCGCGATCTCGGCTCACTGCAAGCTCCGCCTCCCGGGTTCACGCCATTCTCCTGCCTCAGCCTCCCGAGTAAGCTGGGACTACAGGCGCCCACAACCGCGCCCGGCTAATTTTCTTTTGTATTTTTAGTAGAGACGGGGTTTCACCGTGGTCTCGATCTCCTGACCTTGTGATCCGCCCGCCTCGGCCTCCCAAAGTGCTGGGATTACAGGCGTGAGCCACCGCGCCCGGCCATCATCACCTAGTTTTATTGAATTATCACATTGTACCATATTTGCTACAAATCCCCCACTCCCAGTAATAAAACATTAGGAATAGAGATAAAATCTCTTTCCTTTCTCTCTCCGTAGACTAGATACTTACTTGGATTTGGTGTTTATTCCTTCCCATATGTGTTTTCATGTTGTTGTTATATACATATATAGACATTAACAGTACGTAGTATCGTTTCACCTTTTTTAAAGGTTTATGTAAAGCTATCATACAAAACATTCTGCAACTTGTATTTTGTTTAAAATGTTTTTGCCGTTTATCTAGTTTGATACATGAATTCTAGGTCACTCATTTTAACCGCTGTGGAATATTCCACTGTAATAGATCAGAATATATTAATCTCTTCACCTGTTGATGGACATTTAAATCATTAAATGTGCTTCAGGAACATGCTTGTATTTTTGCCTTTTTAATTAACCACTGTTATTATTACACAGTAGTACAATGTTTCAGGTTAGTGAACTTTTTGTTCTTTTGATTTAGCAAAAATGATGTACAACTTGTGCTGTAGAAGCATCTGGCCTGAAATGCAGGGAGATCTTAAAAGTGTGACGTGAATTTTGTGCAGAAGGCCTGAATGTTGTTGGGATAGCTTTGAGAGATGGATTCATCCTCTCTTAGCCATTCTCAGAAGGCGAGAAAGGCATTTCCTATGACGAGAGTTTTGTTAGGATGAACCTTTCTTTCTCTGACATGATGTTTACTTTGTGTTCCTCTGTTTTCTTGCTATTTCAGACAGAATGTTGCTGCGGGACGTAAAAGCTCTTACCCTCCACTATGACCGCTATACCACCTCCCGCAGGCTGGATCCCATCCCACAGTTAAAATGTGTTGGAGGCACAGCTGGTTGTGATTCTTATACCCCAAAAGTCATACAGTGTCAGAACAAAGGCTGGGATGGGTATGATGTACAGGTAATATCCACTACAGTGATGGCAGTCTAAATGGGGGTTTTTATTCAGTAAATTGTTTATTGGGACATTATTCAGTATTTTGAGGGAGCACATACAGAAATCTCAGATCAGCCTAAAATATGTAAGTAAATCAGTCACTCTTCCTGTGGAAGAAATGGCCTCCAAAAGAAATGCACCGATTTTAAAGCCTGAAAATACTTATTATTTTTTTTTTTTTTGAGACGGAGTCTCGCTCTGTCGCCCAGGCTGGAGTGCAGTGGCCGGATCTCAGCTCACTGCAAGCTCCGCCTCCCGGGTTCATGCCATTCTCCGGCCTCAGCCTCCCGAGTAGCTGGGACTACAGGCGCTGCCACCTCGCCCGGCTATTTTTTGTATTTCTTAGTAGAGACGAGGTTTCACCGTGTTAGCCAGGATGGTCTCGATCTCCTGACCTCGTGATCCGCCCATCTCAGCCTCCCAAAGTGCTGGGATTACAGGCTTGAGCCACCGCGCCCGGCCTGAAAATACTTATTGTAGTTTTTGTACCATGACCTCCTTCTAAGATACTTGTAAATTTTCACAACTTTTTATATGCTTGAGGGTGAGGGATAGGAGATCTCTTGTGGTTGTCATTTTCCTGTCATTCCTCAAAGAATACCAACCTACCCTTAAGACAAAATTGAGATAATTAGGAATTATAGATCGTAAATAGTAGGGGTTCATATATCTCTATTGTGCTTCTAGCACTTGATTTTAAAATTATCTTATAACTGAGGGTGGTTACTTTTGAATGGAAGCATTTCAGCAGGTTTCATTTATTGTCTTTGGGACACTGGTATTTTGTATACGAGCAGAGCATCTCCTTGAAGTTCCAAAACTGAGTATGCTTTAAATATAGATTTTGTTAAATGAATTCAGTTTAAATCACTAGTTACGTATTTCTACTTTGTATTCTGACTGCTTTCAAAAGGGATTTAAGACGACAGGTCACAAGGCAAGAAACTTGTGTTGACAATTTCCCCTCTCCATCAGAATGATATTCTTGTTTGATACAACCTTTATGCATAGTCTTTGCAATTCAGAGAGGAAGTTGATGTGTACTGGGTGATACTTACTTCACAATATTTTCCCCCAGTACTGCTAAGTTGAATCATAGAATCCTCTGGGTTATAGCGGAAGTCTCACTCCCACTTGACTTATGACTTTTACAGTCTTGATGGGAAAAAAAGGCAGTAATGGTGATGTCATTCATTAAATATGTATTAATTGCAATATACAAAAATGGATAAGGTAGAATGAAGAAGCTCTCTTAGTAGTAGAGGAGGTAAGACAAGTACTCAGATTACATGTAGGTCCCAACACAACATTATAAAGTCATGTCTGGTTGGAGTCATTGGGATTTAAAGGATGAGGTATTTGTGCTGTGTTAGGAAGGAATGATAACATTTTTAGAGAGGAAAAGGCTAGAGAAGGGAATAGCATGAGCAAAGGAGTGTTGAGCATATCATACATTGGCTTCTGTTTAGTAGCTGGAGAGAGGCCATTTAGTAGCAGGAGAGAAACTCCTTCTATTCCAAGAGTTGAAATTTAAATACAGTACTTAGAAGCTACTTATAGTACGCATGATTAAGGAAGTGGTAGTTAACATGAAATACCAATATAAGGTTAGCTTGTTTTATTTACCTAAGTCAGCAAACTTATAAATCTTCCTCCAAATAAAATTATTTTAAAAACAGTGTAGTAACAGCAACAGCAACAAAAGAAAAACTGCACCTTATCCAAATTAAAAACTTTTGACTGTCAAAGGACATCATCAAGAAAGTGAAAAGACAGCCTACAGAATGGGAGGAAGCTTAGCGAATCATAGTTGGTGAGGGACGTGTATTAAGAATATAAAATAACTCTTACAACTCAATAAAGGCCGGGCGCGGTGGCTCACGCCTGTAATCCCAGCACTTTGGGAGGCTGAGGTGGGCGGATCACGAGGTCAGGAGATCGAGACCATCCCATCCCGGCTCACACAGTGAAACCCCATCTCTACTAAAAATACAAAAAACTAGCCGGGTGTGATGGCAGGCGCCTGTAGTCCCAGCTACTCGGGAGGCTGAGGCAGGAGAATGGCGTGAACCTGGGAGGCGGAGCTTGCAGTGAGCCGAGATTGCGCCACTGTACTCCAGCCTGGGTGACAGAGCGAGACTCCGTCTCAAAAAAAAAAAAAAAGAAAACAACCAAGTTAAAAATGGCAGAGCGTCTGAATAGACATTTCTGCAAGGAAGATACATAAGTAACAAATAAACCACATGAAAAATGTTCCTTATTAGCCATTGGAGAAATGCAAATCAAAGCCACAGTAAGATACCATTTCACACTCAGTAGGATGGGTATTATAAAAAAGATAACAAGGCTGGTGAGGATGTGGAGAAAGTGAAACCCTTATACACTGCTGTTGGGAATCTAAAATGGTCCAGCTGCTTTGGAAAATTGGCATTTCCTCAAAAGTTTAAACATAGAGTTACCATTGTATGCCTCAGTCATTCCACTCCAAGGTGTACACCCAAGAGAATTGAAAACACATGTCCACACAAAAATTTGCATACAAATGTACATAGCAGCATTATTCATAATAGCCAAAAAGTAGAAACAATTCAAATGTCCATTACTAATGAATGATAAATAAAATGTGCTATATCTATGCAAAGAAATATTATGTAGTGTATGTACCAATACATGCTACAGCGTGGATGAATCTTGAAAATGTTATGCTAAGTGAAAGAAGCCAGTCACAAAAGACCACATATTGTATTATTACATTCCTGTGAACTGTCCAGTTAGGGAAATCCATATAGACAGAAAGTTGGTTGGGAGGGGTGCAGAGGGCAGAATGGAGAGTGACTGCTAATGGGTACAAGATTTCTTTGGGGTGACGAAAATATTCTAAAATTGATTGTGGTGATGGTAGCACAACTGTGAATATACTAAAAACCATTGAAATGGGTGAATTGTATGGTATGTGTGAATTATATTTCAATAAGGCTGTTATAAATGAAATAAAATAGTGTGTCTGAAGTTTGAAAGAGGAAAATCATTTGTACAAAAATTTGCAGAAGGGCAGCAGAACCAATTAAATCTACTTTAGTTTGTATCTTTTCTTTTTCTTTCTTTGAGACGGAGTCTCCCTCTGTCGCCCAATCTGGAGTACGGTGACATGATTTTGGCTCACTGCAACCTCTGCCTCTGGGTTCAAGTCATTCTCCTGCCTCAGCCTCTATTTTTGAAGTAGCTGGGATTATAGGCATGCACTACCACGCCCAGCTCATTTTTGTATTTTTAGTAGAGACGGGGTTTTGCCATTTTGGCCAGGCTGTTCTCAAACTCCTGACCTCAGGGGTGATCCACGCGCCTTGGCCTCCCAAAGTGCTGGGATTACAAGCATGAACCACCGCACCCAGCCTTTAGCTTGTATCTTAAGAGTTAAAGAAGCATATTGCTTTTTCACCACAAAATATAGAATGTAGACCAAACTTGGGCATATGTTTTTTTAAGGTGGACATTTTTGGGGCTAGCCTGGATTCTTTTTGTGTTTTTCTAAATATCTTTTAAAAATACAAGAGAATTACGTAGAATTGGACCCTGGAAAGTTAGTCCATAGTTTTATAAAATTTGTGTAGAAAGGTTTTTTTCTCAGAGTGTTATGTAATATCTCTGTTGCTTTGTGTAGCTACCAGATGTTCATATATGATGCTGTTTTGAGCCTTAGCGTCTTTTAAGAAATCTGTGTTTTTAAAGAAAGCTTCTTGAACAGTGGCAAAAAGTTGACATTTTGGCAGTTTGCTTAAATTGTATAAATTATGGAATACTTAATATGTTCAGATGGATATATAACATGTATATGTAAAGAATGAAGAATAGTGATAAAGTGAATACTCGTGTATGCACTATCCAGCATAAGAAGTAGAACACAGATACCACCATTATCTTTGAAGCCCCTCATTTTCCCTGCCTTCTAGACACGAATACTTACTGTCGTGAATTTTGCGGCTCATTCCCTTGCTTCATTTTGCAATTTTATGATGGATATATAGCCCAAGTAACATTTTTTTTTTTTTTTTTTGAGACGGAGCCTTGCTCTATCGCCCAGGCTAGAGTGCGGTGGCACGATCTCAGCTCACTGCAACCTCCGCCTCCTGGGTTCAAGCGATTCTCCTGCCTCAGCCTCCTTAGTAGCTAGGATTATAGGCACCTGCCACTGTGCCTGGCTAATTTTTGTATTTTTAGTAGAGATGGGGTTTCACCATCTTGGCCAGGCGGGTCTCGAACTCCTAACCTCGTGATCCACCCGCCTCAGCCTCCCAAAGTGCTGAGATTACAGGTGTGAGCCACTGCGCCCAGCCCCCAAGTAACATATATTAAATGAAAAAAAGTTTGTTTCTAATAGTCTGTTTCTATTTTTCTTCACAGTGGGAATGTAAGACCGACTTAGATATTGCATACAAATTTGGAAAAACTGTGGTGAGCTGTGAAGGCTATGAGTCCTCTGAAGACCAGTATGTACTAAGAGGGTCTTGTGGCTTGGAGTACAATTTAGATTATACAGAACTTGGCCTGCAGAAACTGAAGGAGTCTGGAAAGCAGCACGGCTTTGCCTCTTTCTCTGATTATTATTATAAGTGGTACTCGGCGGATTCCTGTAACATGGGTGGATTGATTACCATCGTGGTGCTCCTTGGGATCGCCTTTGTAGTCTATAAGCTGTTCCTGAGTGATGGGCAGTATTCTCCTCCACCGTATTCTGAGTATCCTCCATTTTCCCACCGTTACCAGAGATTCACCAACTCAGCAGGACCTCCTCCCCCAGGCTTTAAGTCTGAGTTCACAGGTATGTTTCCCTCGCAGTGGCCATAAATAGGGTGGGTGTGAGGTTAGTGCATCCTGTGCTTGGTTCTGAAATAGAAAATCGTTGCATTGGGACACCAAAGGAGGTTTGTCTTCTCATTTTGTTTTTTACTTTCAACTTCTTTTACCTCTTCTGTTCTGCTGTCTCCCAAGGTATATTGTGATCGCTATGTTAAGAATGCCTGATTGGCCAGGCACCATGGCTCACGCCTGTAATCGCAGCACTTTGGGAGGCCGGGGTGGGCAGATCACTTGAGGTCGGGAGTTTGAGGCCAGCCAAGATGGTACAATCCCATCTCTTAATAAAAATACAAAAATTAGCCAGGTGTTGTGGCGGGCACCTGTAATTCCAGCTGCTTGGGAGACTGAGGCATGAGAATCACTTGAATCTGGGAGGTGGAGGTTACAGTGAGCCAAGATCGTACCAGTGCACTCTAGCCTGAGTGACAGAGCGAGACCCTGTCTTAAAAAAAAAAAAGCCTGATTAAATTATAAGTACTCTTAATCAGAGAAACTTGATCAACTTTGCTAATAATCATTTGCCCTGACCCCGTCTCACACTATACATAAAAATTAATTCTTTAAGTAGTATAATTCTCAACATAAAAGGCAAAACAATTAAGTTTCCAGAATAAAACATAGGAGAATATTTGTTATGACCTTAGGATGGGTAAAGATTTCTTAAACAGAACATAAAAAGTACTGGCCATAAAAGAAAACATGGGTAAATTAGACTTTATTTAAATTAAGAACATCTAATCATCAAAAGGCACTATTAGGAGAGTGAAAAGGCAAGCCACAGACTGGGAAAAATTTACAAAACATATTTCCGGCATATATATGTGTCTAGAACATACAATGAACTCCCATAAATCTGAGCAACAGGCAGACAAGCCCTCCAAAGAGGACTTGAATGGCCATTTTATAATAAGAGAAGACATCTACTTCACCAGTCCCCAGCCTTTTTGGCACCAGGGACCAGTTTTGTGGAAGACAGTATTTCCATGGACTAGGGGGGTTGGGTTGGGGTGGGATGGGGCGGGGAGGGAAGGTTTTGGGATGATTCAAGCATATTATGTTTATTGTGTACTTTATTTCTGTTGTTATTACATTGTAATATATAATGAAATAATTAACAACTCACTGTAATGTAGAATCAGTGGGAGCCCTGAGCTTGTTTTCCTATAACTAGACAGTCCCATCTGGGGGTGATGGGAGACAGTGATGGATCATCAGGCATTAGATTCTCATAAGGAGCACGCAACCTAGATTCCTCGCATGTGCAGTTCACAGTAGGGTTCGTGCTCCTATGAGAATCGAATGCTGCTGCTGATCTGACAGGAGGCCGAGCTCAGGTAGTAATGCAAGTGATGGGGAGTGGCTCTAAATACAGATGAAGCTTCAGTTGCTTGCCTGCCACTCACCTCCTGCTGTGTGGCCCAGTTCCTAACAGGCCACTGACCAGTGCTGGGGTCCCAACCCATGATCTACATGGTCAATAAAAATAAGCAAAGGTGCTTAGCATCATTAGTCTTCAGAGAAATGCAGATGAAAACCACAGGGAGATTATTTTTAGCCACCAGATAACCACCATAATGACTAATGTTAGAAAGACAAGAGTACCAAGTGTGAACAAGGATGTAGAGTGACTGGAGCTTTCATACTTTGCTGGTAGGAGTTAAAATGGTAAAACAACCCAAACATATGCCTACCCATTTCTATTCCTACATAAATACCTGGGAGAAGTGAGTGCATGGTGCACCAAGAAAGATGCACAGGAGTGTTCATAGCAGTTTTGTTTATAACAGCCAAAAAATGAAGGTAGAATTTTATAGCAAGACCCTCCCCAGTCCTAAAATCTATCCTTCTCCTCCCATATCTATGGGAAATGCTCTCCTTCATTATAAACCAGTATTTTACAAATACCTTTTTGAATACAACTTGTTAATAACTTGATGCCTGAGTATTATTAATAGTTCAGTACAGATGAAATAATTGAAGTGTTATATTGGTTATATTATCTTTGCTCTTGTAGACTATGTCATGTTTAAGTGAGGATACATAATAAATCATTTTTATTTTAAGGACCGCAGAATACTGGCCATGGTGCAACTTCTGGTTTTGGCAGTGCTTTTACAGGACAACAAGGATATGAAAATTCAGGACCAGGGTTCTGGACTGGTTTGGGAACTGGTGGAATACTAGGATATTTGTTTGGCAGCAATAGGTAAGCTTTTTGCATTTATCTCTCTTGCTCTTTAATTCAAGAGACTTCTGCTTACAATTTAACTGCATTTAGTTTCACTAAGGAAAATAAATTCTGGTGACATTAACCTATTAAATAAGATTCTCTGGGAAGGGGGAAGGTACACTATATGTGTTTCGATCAGTATTGTATATGTTATTTTCTTTCATTGTGTTTCTTCCTATGTCACCCTCATAGATATTATAAGAAAAAGACTGTTTAGTTGACATCTGAGAAAATGAGAAGGCAGGAAAGAATACAATATTTGGGGAACAGTTAGTCTGGTTTGGTAGGAGAATGATAAAAGTAAGGCTGGAAAGAGCTTGGGGCCAGATTTTGGAATATGAAATATTAATGGTAGTTTAAGCTTAGATTTTATTTGAGTACAAATTCAGAAAGAAAGAGCATTGACTCCCTGTCACTTTTCCACCATAGCAATGACCATAATAATGGCAGAAATATGAAACAGTTTTTATTTCATGTTAATTCTGATATACCAGAACATTCAGGAAAAAATACTTGATAAAGGTATTTTTTTTTCTGACGTTTAGGAACAGTAAGGTATTTAAAAATTATAGCCACAAGAAAAAAATGCCTAACTTACTTTTATGCCTTTAAAGAGCGGCAACACCCTTCTCCGACTCGTGGTACTACCCATCCTATCCTCCCTCCTACCCTGGCACGTGGAATAGAGCTTACTCACCCCTTCATGGAGGCTTGGGCGGCTATTCGGCATGTTCAAACTCAGACACAAAAACCAGAACTGCATCAGGTAAGAGCAAAAAATACAAGTTCATTTTAACCTAGGAGTAAAGTACAGAAATAGTTTTGGAACTTTAGAAGATGATTATCTATTTAGCCACCATGGTTTTATTTGGTGTGTACCTACCAAAAATATTAACAGCACAATTAACTGAGATCCCACTTCTAAACATTCTTTAAAAATCAAATAGGGATTTGATTTGGGCTTAGCTCTACCATAGACCAAGGTTTTAACTTGAACTTTACTGTGTGCTAGCTTCCACATGTATTTAATTCTGTGATCTCTAGAGATCCTTTAAGTTCTAAACTAGACTTTTCTAAGTAGAAACTTAAAATTCAGTAACATTCAAAAAAGATATTGAGGCATATTTTAATTTTCAAAAATATAATGTTTACTGGAATGCTGAGAGAATATTTTGTAAAAAGCAAAGATATATAAAAAAAAAGGAATAACTGGATTAAACATCAAATCTAATTGGCAGAAAATGGGAGCTGCTGGGTAAGGAGGCCATGAGAGATTGCTGTGGAGTAGATTTGTCTTTCAGGAGAAAGAAGTTATAGACAGTGATTAATTCTTGAAATTGATAGAAAAATACATTTAAATATGTTTTAAAATGTGAGTAGAATTCTCATAATGCTAGTTTGGATATACATTGATACATTCAATTAAAAGAACTGGTACTACCTCCTAAAATTGAACCTATGCATACCTACGACATAGCAGTTTTGCTCTCAGATATATAGCGACAGAAATGCATACACTTGTATGCTGGCAGATAAGCACAAGACTGTTTATAGCATCCCTATTCATAAATGCCCAAAACTGGAAACAGCCCACATATCCATCAGCAGTAAAATGGATGAATAAATTGAGTTATGTTTGCTGTATTGCAGTGGGTTACTGTGCAACTAAGAAAATAAGCAGTTATGTGCAATAACATGGATAGATCTACCAAATATAAAGAAGCCAGACACAAAAGAATATATACACTATGATGATAGCAGTTATATTTTATAAAATACACATGCAAAAACAGGCAAAACTGATCTGTGGTATTAGAGTATGAGATAGTGCATACTTCTGGGGAGAAAAAAAGGAGTTGGGAGAATATATAAAAATATGACTAGGTAAGGCCAGGCGTGGTGGCTCACACCTATAATTCCAGCACTTTGGGAGGCTGAGGGGTGGATCACCTGAGGTCAGGAGTTTGAGACATCAGCCTGCCCAACAGGGTGAAATCCTGTCTCTGCTAAAAATACAAAAATTAGCTAGGTGTGGTGGCGCACGCCTGTAATCTCAGCTACTTGGGAGACTGAGGCAGGAGAATCACTTGAACCTGGGAGGCAGAGGTTGCAGTGAGCCGAGATTGCGCCATTGCACTCCAGCCTGGGCAACAAGAGGAAAACTGTCTCAAAAAAAAAAAAATATATATATATGTGTGTGTGTGTGTGTATAAAAATATATATAAAATGTATATAAATAACTATATAAAAAATATATATAAATGAGTTTTCTTCTCTCATGATGTCTTAATATATATGGCTAGGTAAGACATGACAGAAGAAAACTCATTTATATATATTTTTTATATATCTATATTATATATGACAGAAGAAAACTCATATATTATATAGATATATAAAATATATATATATATATGGCTAGGTAAGACATCATGACAGAAGAAAACTCCTTCTCAGTGGAAAGAAGACTTGCAAAAAATCATGACTATCAACTAGAAATGTATGGGAATTATATGAAAGAAAATCATAAAAACCAAATAATCTAAACCTAAAAATAATGGAGAGACTTTCCAGATAGGAAGACTTGTCATCCTGTAGCCTGTGTGTCGTGGGCATGGTGTCTAAATAATGCTTAACCATCTGAAGTCCTCCCCACATTACGTCTCTTACCACTGGAGTTGTGAGAAGTAGCAGGGCATGGCTTATGCGCCACTGGCCTCTGTCTTTTTGGCTTAGACTTTGAGTATTGCCTGTACCATGGTGGCTCCACTATAGAATGCATCTTCTTTTTTGGGGTCCTAACTGTCATTCCCAGCAACCATGTGCGAGTGTAGTAGGCTCAATGATTGGGAAGGTTGCTGTGGGAGGCGATGCACTGTCCTGCTCAGCCCAGTTCCACCTAGTGGCTCACTCTTTCCTTTCCTCCTATCTCATTCATTTGCTAACAATAAACATGTATGACTTGTAATTTTATAAGCAATTCTAATGCATTTTTAAAAACTAATGTAAATTTTACCCCTCTCATTCTAGGATATGGTGGTACCAGGAGACGATAAAGTAGAAAGTTGGAGTCAAACATTGGATGCAGAAATTTTGGATTTTTCGTCACTTTCTCTTTAGAAAAAGTGCTACCTGTTAACAATTGGGAAAGGGGGATATTCAAAAGTTCTGTGGTGTTTTGTCCTGTATAGCTTTTTGTATTCTATTATTTGAGGCTAAAAGTTGTGTGACAAAATACTTATGTGTTGTATGTCAGTGTAACATGCAGATGTATATTGCAGTTTTTGAAAGTGATCATTACTGTGGAATGCTAAAAATACATTAATTTCTAAAACCTGTGATGTTCTAGGAAGCATTAAGAATGAAGGTGTTGTACTAATAGAAACTAAGTACAGAAAATTTCAGTCTTAGGTGGTTGTAGCTGATGAGTAATTACCTCATAGAGACTTTAATATTCTATTTGATATTATATTATTTGATGTTTGCTGTTCTTCAAACATTTAAATCAGGCTTTGGACTAATTATGCTAATTTGTGAGTTCTGATCACTTTTGAGCTCTGAAACTTTGAATCATTCAGTGGTGGTGATGGCCTTCTGGTAAGTGAGTATTACCTTCTGTAGGAAAAGGTAGAAAATAAGCTCTAGAAGGTTGTTGTGAATGACTGTGTGCTGGCAGAAATGCTTGAAACCTCTATATTCAGTTCATAAGAGGTAAAGGTCAAATTTTTCAAAAAAAGTCTTTTAATAACAAAAGCATGCAGTTCTCTGTGGAATCTCAAATATTGTTGTAATAGTCTGTTTCAATCTTAAAAATAATCAATAAAAACAAGGGGTTTAGTCTCATTCTTTCTATTAGCCTAGGCACAAATAAATGTTACTTTAAAAAAAAACAACAACCCATTTTCCCAAAGGGGAAAGTTCATGCAGAAGTTCTGTCTCCCTAAACAATAATTTTATGTGGTAGTCATACCTTAGTCTTTTGGTAAATGTTTTCAAAAAGCAATTTAGAAATGGTCTGGAAGCCTCTGCCAAAAAATAGCTTTTTAAAAAAATAATTAAATCTCCAAGCATCCCAACCCATCAGAGATTGCATGGTTACACTTAGTTAAGCTTCATAACCTGAAAACCCCGGTTTTATATCTTATGTGTTTAATGATTTTTGCTATTTAAAACTGCAGTTACTTTTCACTAACCAATAGGAACTAATTTAAAACAAACCCTTATTAAAACTTTAAAATATGATTTAGGGGATAGTTGCAAGGGTATTGCGATTAGAACTATCCTCTCTTCATCAGTGAAACAGTAGAAATTTTAACTGATAGAAGAAACACAGCTTTACTTTATGTATGTTCCACTAAATCCTTACTCCATTTCTCCTTAGTAGAAGGATACGGAGTAAAAGAGAATGTAGTTTGTTGCCTTTTTTTTTTTTGAGACAGAGTCTCGCTCCTGTTGCCAGGCTGGAGTGCAGTGGCATGATCTCGGCTCACTGCAACTTCTGCTTCCCAGGTTCAAGCAATTCTCCTGCCTCAGCCTTCTGAGTAGCTGGGATTACAGGCTCCTGCCATCAAGCCCAGCTAATTTTTTGTATTTTTAGTAGAGATGGGGTTTCACTATGTTGGCCAGGCTGGTCTCGAACTCCTGACCTCAGGGGTTCCACATGCCTCAGCCCCCGCAAAGTGCTGAGATTACAGGTGTGAACCACTGCGCCCAGCTTACTCAAGATTGTTTTTGAACATAGTACTGCAGATCATTGGGATTGTAAGAAAATAATGAGTTAATGTAAAGAGAGGTGTCTAAAACTAAAAAAAGTTGACTAATTGGTGACTTTCAAGCTACTCTGGGGAACCCTAGGGATGTTCTTCCGAGGTTCTTTCAGAGGGTGTCTGGAAGGAAGGGAGGAAAAGAGGCAGAGTATAGGTTTCAAACCCCACCTGAGTGTTCCTCTTTTATCTGTTGTGTATTTGCACTTCCTTGTTATTTATTTTATTTTATTTTATTTTTTTTGGTAGAGATAGTGTTTCACTATGTTGCTCAGTCTAGTCTCAAACTCCCGGCCTCAAGCAGTCCTCCCATCTTGGCCTCCCCAAGTGCTGGGATTACAGGCATGAACCATTACTCCCGGCCTTTTGTTGTTTATGGAAAAGGTTCACATATATCGCCTCCCCAGATGTAAAACTCAGAGTAATAAGATAGTACAGCTAAGTCTCCTTAGGGACCAAGATAAGGGTCATTGCCAAGGGAGACTGGGGCACTTCAGTGGAAGATTGGTGTGCCCTGTTCGGAGGGCAAAGAAAGGACAAAGAGGAGTGAAAGGGAACTGAAGACAAGCTTTGAAGTTTTATACACATGAGAGTTCACTAGAACCTTTGAATGTTAAGATGAGGTTTCTGGTATTTTAACCAGTTAGGGGTGTTTCTATAGATTCAAGCAGGTTTCTGTCTGAAGCTGCTTGATCTTTTCCATTCTGACCTTGTACCTCCTTAAGACTGGTTTAAGTTTTTCTAATGTTCTTTTTTTTTCTTTTTTTTTGAGACAGGGTCTTGCTCTGTTTCCCAGGCTTGAATGCAGTGGTGCAGTATTGGCTCGCTGCAACCTCTGCCTCCTGGGTTCAAGCAGTTCTCTTGTTTTTGCCTCCTGAGTAGCGGGAGTACAGATGCACACCACCATGTCCAGCTAATTTGTGTGTGTGTGTATATAAATATATGTGTGTATATATAGATATGTATGTATATCTATATGTGTACATGTATACACATACATATATATACATGTATATACATATATATATGTGTGTGTATCTATACATGTATACATATGGATATATATTTTTTGAGATGGTATTTCACTCTTGTTGCCCAGGCTGGAGTGCAATGGCGTGATCTCGGCTCACTGGGTTCAAGCGATTCTCCTGCCTCAACCTCCCAAGTAGCTGGGATTACAGGCGCCTGCCACCATGCCTGGCTAATTTTTTTTTTTTTTTTGTAGTTTTAGTAGAGACGGGGTTTCACCGTGTTGGCCAGGCTGGTCTCGAACTCCTGACCTCATGTGATCTGCCTGCCTCAGCCTCCCAAAGTATTGGGATTACAGGTGTGAGTCACCGTGCCTGGCCTGAATTTTTGTAGTTTTTTTTTTTAGTAAAGACAAGGTTTCGCCATGTTGGCTAAGCTGGTCTTGAACTCCTGACCTCAAGTGATCCGCCTGACTTGGCCTCCCAAAGTGCTGGGATTATAGGCATGAGCCACCGAACCTGGCCTTCCAATGTTCTTCTATAACACATCTTAACTTTTTGTGTCATAATTATCTTCTAAACACAGGTCTTTCTTGCTACTCTGCTCTTTAGGGGCATGGAGTACTCTTCCCTTTGCAGCTAGTGCGTGGTCATGTGACTAAATTCTGTCAATCAGATGCCTCCTTCAGGTCTTTGAGGGGAGAGGTACTAAGAGCTCAGGGCAATTAGAAATTATTCTCAGCAGTGACGGAGTAGTCAAAGACTTAACAGAGGCTTTGGGGAGTGCCTGGTGGTAGTTCATGGGGAGATGTTCTCACTGGACACTTGGCTGTGGCATATCTTGGCTGGGTTGTGCTGCCTGGATGCTGATGGTGAAAACCTGCCTCTTCCCAAGCCTGCATCTCTAGCCTTCCCATCGACTCTGAGCTATTTGACACATATGTTAACAATTTCCCTTTCTGCCTACTTCAATAGAGTCATTTTTTGTTGTTTGCTATTAAAAACTTCATACATATGGTGAATCTCCTAAGATTCTTTCATTGCAAGCAACAGATGTTGGCTGGCTAATGGTAATGAAACATTGTGGTTGACTCCCAAAATCTGTTCCTCCTGGTTGGTTTGGTTTCTTTTTTTCTTTTTATATTTTTCATTAACATTTTGAAAGAAGGTAGGTAGATTGGTTTCTAAACCAGTGGTTCTCAAACTTGAAGGAGCATCGGAATCAATGGAGGGCTTTGGAAACACATTGCTTGGCCCCACCCTCAGAAATTCTGATTTTGTAGGTGTAATGGTTGGTTTTATGTGTCAACTTTGTTAGGTTATAGTCTCCAGTTATTCAAACAGCGTTGTAGGTGCTGTGAAGATATTTTGTAGAGGTGATTAACATCTACATCTAGATTATCCTTGATGATTTGTGTGGGCCTGATCCAATCAGCTGAAAGGCCTTTGGAGCAGAACTAAGGTTTCCTGGAAGAAATTCTGCCTGTGCACTGCAGTTTCAGCTTGGGAATTAGCACCTGCCCTTCCTGGTGACCCATGTTATGGATTTTGGACTTGCCTAGCTAACTTCTACAATCATGTAAGCTAGTTCCTTCCATAAATTTCTCCATATATGTCTCCTACTTGTTCTGTTTCTCTGGTTGAACCCTGACTGATACGGATTTTGGTACCAGAGGAACGGAATCTTAAGTATGAGTTTTCTGAATTGGCTCTGTGTTTTCTAGAATTTGTTTTCTAATCTGATTAGATTGAAAGGCACTAATGACTGTGTTTCCAGTGGTAAAGACGGTGCTGATGGTCCATGGCCTGATGTGCCGGTGGAGATGCATGAAATACCATGTTTAGATGCCTCTCTGAAATACCTTATAAAATGCAAGGTTCTGGGTGACCATGGATCTGATATCTTAGAACATTTTAATCAAATAGGTACTATAATGAGATTGGCTGACTGTTCCTAATTGAGCTGGACAAAGTGGAGAAAGAAAAGGGTGAGCTAAGGGTTTCAAATTCCCAGCTGAAGTGTTGCGTAAATGATCGGAAAGTGTTTTATGTCTGCCCTGGAAGCAACTCTCATCTTCTTAGCCACAGGACTAAGATTTCTGAAAACCAAACCCAGAGTGCATCCTGCAAGTGGCTGTATTACTATGTAAATGGAATTCTCAGCCTTGCAGAGTGTATACTATTGAAGTGAGAGCATTGGCTGAGTGTGGTGACTCATGCCTGTAATTCTAGCACTTTGGAAGTCTAAGGCAGGAGGATTGCTTAAGTCCAGGAGTTCGAGACTAGCCTGGGCAACATAGCAAGATTTCATCTCTACAGATTATTATTATTATTATTTTAATTAGCTGGGCATGGTGGTGTGCACCTGTAGTCCTGGCTACTCCAGAGGCTGAGGTGGGAGGATCACTTGAGCTCAGGAGATTAAGGCTGCAGTGAGCTGTCATTTTGCCATTGCATTCCAGCCTGGGCAAACAGAGTGAGACCTAGTCTCTTAAAAAATAAGATGAGAGCATTGATTGAGAAGCAGTGGGATCCTGAAAAGTGGAATGGGGACATATGAGAGGATCCTGATGAAGCCAGTGAAATGGAACCCCTAAATTCTGCGTTGTATTTCTTGCCAGTAGAAGCTGCCCTTCTACTTCTGTTTGAGAAGGTTAATCCTACTTTGCCTGAAGGATCTGTAACGGTCTCTTCAGAGGGGTTCCTTACCAGGCATCACTGATCTTCCTCAGGGTCTGCCCTTGCTACCTGCTTTGCTCCTAGATGTATAACTAGACATAAGTTCCAGTAGGCACCAAAGAGTGAGGTATAAATTATGATCCATGAGGAGGTACCCTGCACACCAAAAGGACTCCATGATTTTCCCAGTCTATACAGACAGAAATCTGGGGAATATATGTGAGAATGGATCTCAGAGTGTAGGATATGGTGGTAGGACTAAGGTTGAGTCAGGACAACTTTATTGATCTGGATTCAATATTTAAGGGGCTAAAAAGGACTCTTAACAGTTTAGTTGGTTTGCTGAACATGGACTCAAATATGGCCTACACTAAAGTCAAAATGCCAGAACTGCCTCAGTGTACTGTGGAGGAAGGGATTCAAAGGTTCAGGGAGACTGGAATGTTAGGGTGGATTTATCATATAAGCCCCACCCACCCACCCTGGAGGAGTCAAGAGGACACACCTTTCACCATGACTGTGAGAAATAGATTTTTGAGGAGGCCCACAAATTTGGGTTCTCTTCTTTGTAGGTCAGAATGTACAGTGGGAACTGCTAGCATCAAACTGGAACCCCTAGAGGCAGTGGGGTTAATTTGATCCCAGGGTAGCAGGGGCAAATGGTGCCAATCACCAAAGATCGCATGGCATGGTTATACTGTAATGGACAGCAGAGTCAAAGCAGCCATCAGAATTGTTGGACTCAGGCTAGGAACATTGGCACATGCCTGTAATCCCAGAACTTTGGGAGGCAGAGGCAGGAGGACTGCTTGAGGCCAGAAGTTTGAGACCAACCTGAGCAACATAATGAGACTCTCTCTACAAAAAATTTTATAAAGCAAAAATTAACAAGAATTTAACAAGAATTGTCTGACTCAAAGACCTATGGCATTGGCTGGTTGATCACTGTGTACATATGGAAGAGATAGATGGCAGTCTTACTTGATTTATGTAAGTGGAAGAGTTCTAGGCTGAGTAAACAGAAGTCTTTTTTTTTTTTTTTTTTTTGAGACCAAGTCTCTCTCTGTCACTCAGGCTGGAGAGTGCAGGGGCACAATCTTGGCTCACTGCAACCTCTGCTTCCTGGGTTCAAGTGATTCTCTTGCTTCACCCTCCCAAGTAGCTGGGAGTACAGGCACCTGCCACTATGCCTGGCTAATTATTGTATTTTTAGTAGAGACAGGGTTTCACCAAGTTGGCTAGGCTGGTCTCAAACTCCTGACCTCAGGTGATCTGCCCACTTCGGCCTCCCAAAGTGCTGGGGTTACAGGCATGAGCCACTGTACCCAACGAACAGAAGTCTATCTTAAGTCACCACAATTGTGTCATAGCCTCTGAATCATTTCCTAGACTTGAGCTAGTTTATAGGTCCAGGATCCCTTCAATGAAGGAGAGACTGGGTTCCCCTTGAGGAAGGACCCTACCACATTGCCAGATTTATATTGTTTATCTTTCTCCCAGTCTTCCCTCAATGGACCCATGACTATTTACTGGGGTAACTTTGCTCTGGGAAAAGGGAAAAGAATCAGACAGTTTAGGGATTACTGGACACTGAATTGATGCTAATTCCAGGAGGCTCAAAACATTACTGTGGTCCACCAGTCAGAGTAAGAGCTTATAGAGTTTTAGCTCAGATCAGTTTCACAGTGAGTCCCATGGGTCCCTTGAATGATCCTGTGATTATTACACAGGAATGGAACCTGCATTCTAGAATGCAGAATTAGAATAGACATACTCAGCAACTAGCAGAATCTCTACATTGGGTCCCTGACCTGTGGAATGAAGGCTGTTATGGTGGCATAGGCCAAGTGGAAGTCACTAGAACTACCTCTGCCTACAAGAATGATAAACCAATAGTGGCTGTGATATGGACACTTGATTAAAGGGGCTGAGAGGACTTGTGGTGAATCCCAATTGGAAGAATATCAAAGTTAGAGATGAAGGTGACTAGGGAGAGTTGGAGTGAGGAAATAGTGTGAAATGGAGGGATACAAAAAGTGCCCTTTGGGAGGCTGAGACAGGCGGATCACGAGGTCAGGAGATTGAGACCATCCTGGCTAACACAGTGAATCCCCATCTCTTGGCCGGGCGCGGTGGCCCAAGCCTGTAATCCCAGCACTTTGGGAGGCCGAGACGGGCGGATCACGACGTCAGGAGTTCGAGACCATCCTGGCTAACACGGTGAAACCCCGTCTCTACTAAAAAATACAAAAAACTAGCCGGACGAGGTGGTGGGCGCCTGTAGTCCCAGCTACTCGGGAGGCTGAGGCAGGAGAATGGCGTAAAAACCCGGGAGGCGGAGCTTGCAATGAGCTGAGATCCGGCCACTGCACTCCAGCCTGGGCGACACAGCAAGACTCCGTCTCAAAAAAAAAAAAAAGAATCCCCGTCTCTACAAAAATACAAAATCTAGCCTGGCGAGGTGGCGGCGCCTGTAGTCCCAGCTACTTGGGAGGCTGAGGCAGGAGAATGGCATAAACCCGGGAGGCAGAGCTTGCAGTGAGCTGAGATCGCGCCACTGCACTCCAGCCTGGGTGACAGAGTGAGACTCCGTCTCAAAAAAAAAAAAAAAAAAAAAAAAAAAAGTGCCTGGGCTCTGTGCCTCAGAATATGATCTTATTTGGAAATAGAGTCTGTGTTAGTCCATTTGTGTTGCTATAAAGGAATACCGGAGACCAGGTAATTTATAACGAAAAGAGGTTTAATTGGCTCCCAATTTTGCAGCCTGTACGGGAAGCATGGTGCCATCATCTGCTCCTGGTGATGCCTTGGGAAGCTTCCAATCATGGTGGAAGGTACAGGGAACAAGTGTGTCACATGGTGAGAGTGGGAGCAAGAGAGAGCGAGGGAGGGAGGTCCCAGATTTATTTATTTATTTATTTTTTTGAGACAGAGTCTCGCTCTGTCACCCAGGCTGGAGTGCAGTGGTGTGATCTTGGCTCACTGCCTCACTTCACCTCTGCCTCCTGGGTTCAAGTGATTCTCCCGCATCAGCTTCCTGATTACCTGGGATTATAGGTGTATGCCACCATGCCTGGCTAATTTTTGTATTTTTTTTTTTTAGTAGAGGTATGGTTTCACCATGTTGGCTGAACTCCTGGCCTCAAGTGATCCTCCTGCCTTGGCCTCGCAAACTGCTGGGATTACAGGTGTGAGCCACCACACCTGGCCAGGTCCCAGACTTTTAAACAACCAGATATTGTGTGAACTAACTGAGCAGGAATTCATTCATCACCAGGGGGATGGTGCTAAACCATTCATGAGGGATCCTCCTGTATGCTCCAAACACCTCCCACCAGGCCCCGCCTGCAACATTGGGAATCGCATTTCAATGTGGGATTTGGAGGGGACAAACATCCAAACCATATCAGGATTACTGCAGATGAAACTACGATCAGGTTATACTGGAGCAGAGTGAACACCAATGATTCATGTCATCATGAAATGAGGAAATTTGGACACAGACACACACAGAAATCGTCACTTAAAGACTGGAGTTCTGCTGAAAGCCAATATATGCCACAGATTGTCAGGAAACCACCTGAAGCTAAGAGTCAGGCCTGGAACAGATCCTTCCTCAGCACATACAGAGGGAGCATGGCCCTGCTACCACCTGGATCTCAGACTCACAGCCTCCAGAACTGGGAGACAGTTTAAGTTCTACATTTCTGGAGGGATTGCAGAGATTAATGCCACCATCAAGGACTTGAAGGATATAGGGCTTGTGCTTCCTACCACATCCCCATTCAGCTTGCCTGTTTGGCCTGTGCAGAAAACGGAGAATAATAGTAGATTGTCATAAACTTACCCAGATGGTGACTCGAATTGAACTGCTGTTCCAGATGTGGTTTCATCGCTTGGGTACATTAACATATCTGGTACTTGAAACACAAGTGCTCTGGCAAATGCTTTTCCTCCATACCTGTTAGTACACACCACCAGAAGCAACTTGCTTTCAGCTGGCACGGCCAGCAGTACACCTTCACTTTTTAGTCCTATGTCATAATTTAGTCTGCAAGGACCTTGGTTACCTTTCCCTTCCACAAGACTTCACACTGGTCCATGACATTGATTATATTAAGCTGATTGGACCTGATGAGCAAGAAATAGCAACTACCAAGAAGTAACAACTACTGTAGATATATTGGTAAGGCATTTGTATGTTAGAGGGTGGGAAACAAATCTGACAAAGATTCAGGGGTGTTCTACCTCAAGGAAATTTCTAGAAATCCAGTAGTATGGGAAATGTTGAAATTTCTAAGGCCAAGGATAAATTGTTACATCTGGCTCCAGATGAAAAAAATGATGCAACACCGAGTGGATTTTGCAGGCAACGTATTCCTTAAGTGTTATGAGACTCTAGTTTTACTGACTGATCCCAAAGCATCCCAAAGCTGCTAGTTTTAACAGGAGCCTAGAACAAAAGAAGGCTCTGTGATGGGTCCAGGTTATTGGGCAAGCTCAAGTGTCATTTTAATACTCATTTTTTTTTCTTTTTTTAGACATAGTCTTGCTCTGTTGCCTAGGCTTTAGTGCAGTGGTGTGATTTTGGCTCACTGCAACCTCCGCCTCCTGGGTTCAAGTGATTCATCTGCCTCAGCCTCCAGGGTAGCTAGGATTACAGGTGCCCATCACCATGCCTGGCTAATTTTTGTATTTTTAGTAGAGACGGGGTTGGCCAGGCTGGTCACAAACTCCTGAGCTCAAGTGATCCACCCGCCTTGGCCTCCCAAAGTGCTGGGATTACAGGCGTGAGCCGCCGCGCCTGGCCAGCGACCTAATTTTTCCTTGATAATTAGGATGAATTACCCGCTAGAGTGGCCCCTTACTTTGTCCATTTGTTCAGTAGCATGAGGAGCCCAAACTGGCCAAGGACAGTCTCAGGTTTCCAATTCATCATGACAGTGTTTCCTGGTGGAAGCATTCCTTCCTTGCGCACTGGAACTTCCAAATCCACCATATTAGTACCACTTGTGTACCTTCTCAGAGGCTCTTGACTGCCTCCTTCTTACACTTGGTTGGTGTCACACCCACACCAGGTCACCCCTCCACTTTGAGATTTGAATAAGACGCCACATTGCAAGGTGTGGGATATGGTTTCCTGTGTGGCTGCCAGGAGCCCAGATGGTGCAACTCAGAAGTTTAGGGCATTAGCTCAATGGAATGAGCAATGACCAATGGGAAATAAACTCCTGTCTTTTCAGGAATTACCACAAGGTGTGTTTTCTTTTGGCACCTCTTCTGGAGAAGTCCTGTGTGCAGAGTGAACCTGCCTGCAAAGCGACGTGCTGTGTGTCTGTACCTCATTGTGAATCAATGCTGCAATCCACTGCATGCCATTGCATCATGTCTTGTCTCACTTTTTTTTCCCTCACGTTTGTGTCTCTGGACATGCTTCTGTCCAAGTGCCAGAAACGGTTTTGTTTGTTTGTTTTTTTTTTCCTTGAGTTCTGCTTTCTAGAGGACTTGTGTTAAGACAATTGGTTGTGAAAGTTGTACAGGATGGAATTTTGGAATTGGATTGTTCACAGGAATCAGAAGACCTTGAACATCGACATCTTCCCAAGTCTTTCTTTCTGGCATAGCAGCCCCTTCCTTCTTGCTGAAGGGGATTAGCCTTCCTTATCTAGAGACCATGTAACGGCCTCACCTGAAGCAGATGCCTTGCAAGATAGCATTTATTCTTAAGACTGAGTCCTGCCACATCTCTGCCTCCAGGCCAATAACTAGAGTCAGATCTCAACCTTGACAGGGAAAGACAGTCCCTGCTTTGGGAGGAAATAAGTCACATAGCAGAGGAATGATAACTCTCTTGGAATTAGAGCACTTGGCTTGGGAGGAAGTAGGTCACATAGTAAAAAAATCATGGTACCATACAGCTAATATGTACCAGTGAGAGTAGGAATAAACCAGGTGGAAATTCATCTGGAGGTTGTTGGGCTGTGGGAGGAGTGAAATATGGTGGAAAGAGGAGTCCTTTATGTTCACTTGTGAATTGGGATTCAGTGTTCTGTCAAAGACATGAGCTACTGGTTCTAATACTCTTCTGGGATGGTTTCTTGATGGATGATGATGGTTTCCTGATTGGATGTTATGATGCCTACCATAAGTGAGGTGGAGATGCCAGACTTTCTGTGGTATGGTATTGAGCACAGTATCCGAAGACTTAAGGAAGTGGAATGTTAGAATTGACTTATGAGACTGAATAATCCAACATTTGACTCCTCTCTGAGGGTTCAGAGCATCTCCCTTCACCCAAGGTAGTAAGGAAGGTACTGGTGAGAGAGTTACTGGCATTTTTAAGAGCTCAATGATGGCTGTCCTCTGTGGGCAAAGGCTAATAGTGGGAAATGCTGTCATGGAAATGGACTTCCAAAGATCAACAGAGATGGTGGGTTTCTGAAGTGGCAGATTGCATCTCTTCATTGTCAGAACTAAGGTGGACGGAGTTCCATACTGGGCAGCAAGTCAACAGTAGCCTGATTTACAAATGGATCTGCATGATATGCTGATACCACCTGGAAGGACAGTGAAGGGAAGTGCCCTGGGGGTGGAATTTTGAGCAATGCATCTGAAATAAGAGATGGCAAGACATATGTATCTACACGTTTCAAAATAGACAGTAGTTTCTGGTTTGAATGGGTGATCAGCGGCTTGGAAAAATGAGATTGAAAAATTGACAATAAGGGTGGGCAGGATTACTGGCTCACGCCTATAATCCCAGCACTTTGGGAGACTGAGGTGGGCGAATCACCTGAGGTCAGGAGTTAAGAGACTAGCCTGGCCAACATGGTAAAACCCCATTTCTACTAAAAATAAAAAAAATTAGGCCGGGCGCAGTGGCTCACGCCTGTAATCCCAACACTTTGGGAGGCCGAGGCAGGCACATCACGAGGTCAGGAGATCGAGACCATCCTGGCAAACATGGTGAAACGCCATCTCTACTAAAAATACAAAAAATTAGCCAGGCATTGTAGCACACGCCTGTAGTCCCAGCTACTAGGGAGGCAGGAGAATCACTTGAACCCAGGAGGCAGAGGTTGCAGCGAGATGAGACTGTGCCACTGCACTCCAGCCTGGGCGACAGAATGAGACTCTGCCCCCCGCCCCCCCAAAAAAAGAGAAAAATTAATGATAAGGAGATCTGGGGGAAATGTAGATGTATAGTCCTCTCTTAACAAAAATGATATATTTTTTTTTTGTCCAATATACATGCTTACAACTACCTGAGTAGTAGAGTATCACAGAAATTCTGGCATCTCCACCTCACTTACTATAGGCATCATCACATCCAAACAGGAAGCCATCATGCCTCAGGAAACCATCCACACAGAGTATTAGGATCAGTAGTTCATGTCCCCAACAGAACATTGAATCTTAAGTCACTTCACAAGATGACATTTTCTGTGGCTATTATTCAGCGTCTTTTTTTCAGCAAACCCTATTCCTGTTTCATTGCCTCAAAAACAAAGTCGCTAAGGTGGTAGGGATGAAAGTTATCCATAGATTCAGCAAAAGGATCATCCATTCACCAAAACCGATCAGGTTACAACCGCTGCTGAGTGCCCTATCTCCCAACAGCAGAGGCCAACACTGAACCCTGAATGTGGTTCAATTCCCTGGGGAAATCAGCACGCCACCTGGTGGCATGTTGATTACATGAGACCACTTCTATCATGAAAGGGGCAAGGATTTGTTGTCACTGGAGTAGACATTTACTCTGGGTTTGGGTTGGCCCTTCCCAGTTGAAAAGCTGTTGTTGAAACCATGATATGTGGATTTACAGAATATGTTATTGTGCATCACAATGTTTCACATTGTTTCTAAGTAAATCATTTTATAGTGGATGAAGGGCAGGATGGGAATAATGCCCACATAATTTATAGGAGTTCCTGTCTTCGCTGGATCCAGGAACAGTAAATCTTCATGATTTTGTTAGCTCTAGGATGCCTTCAGGAAGATGCCTTTTCATATTTTGCCCAGTTTTGTTAGTTTCCCTGTGTGATAGGATTGGTCCAAATCATCTTGCCCTCACAAACCTAAAAGTGGAATTCCCTTACTTTAGATATTTGAAGACAGCTCTATCTTTTATTCAAGTTAAAAATCCAAAACATCCTCAGTTATTTACTTGACCTAGCTTTTGGATCCTCCACCATCTGGTCATCTATCTAGGTTTGATAATGTTTTTTTGTTTGTTTGTTTTTTGTTTTTTAAATCGCCAGCACAATCTTTCCTTATTAAAGGAGAAAAAACACATCTCTTTCTTACATTAAAATATTCAAGCTTATGAATATTTATCAAATTAAATTATATTTAAGTTATACAGATAAACCATTCACAACTATATATGTTAAAATAATATGCATATTTCATAATTGAAAAAGAAAAGCAATGCAAGTTCTTTGTAATACATTCAAACAGTTTAGAAGGATATAAAGAGAAAATAAAGAGTCTGTATCTGGCCAGGCATGGTGGCACATGCCTGTAATCTCAGCTACTCAGGAGGCTGAGGTAGGAGGATCATTTGAGCCCAGGAGTCTGAGGCTGTAGTGAGCTATGACCGTGTCAGTCACGACACAGCAAGACCCTGTTTCCAAAAAAAAGAAAAGTATATATCTGCCCAACTCCCCACAGCCCCCTTCCTTTCATCCTCTCAGTGTGATCCCTCTACCTAGTAACAATCTCTGTTAACATTTTTTGGTTATTATTATAGAAATTATACACAATGTCCAGAATTTTTTCACAAAGAATAAATCTATTCTTTTCACAACTGCATAATATTCCATCATATGGATATATTATAATTTAAACTGACCATTCCTTTATCAATATACATTTACCATATTTTCAGTTTTTTCCCTATTTTCAACAATGCAATAATGAACATCCGAACATATCTTTTGTACATGAGTTTATGTTGTAGCTGCTCCAGACATTGGAGTCAGAGTCTTTATTATAGTTTAGATCTTTAATGTACATGTGTTTAGATTTATAAGATATATTTCTAGAATAAGATTTATGCTTAAATGTGGCACGCAGACTGTAATTAAGATATGGATGTCAGAGAAGCTGCCATTTAAACTTGGCCTTTTATCTTCCTGCATGGGAGGATAAAGTGAATCATTCCGAAGCGGATCTTCTTTGTTCTTTGTGGTTCACAAGTAAACATAGGGTAAGCAGGCATCTGTTGCTCTTGGGGAAATGTACAACAAAACCTTTTAAAAAGGGCTTGATGAAGGCTGCTTTTTTAAATATGTAGAGATGAAAGTTTGCTTAAGTGGAAGTAAATTTTCATGGAAACCCAGGTGGCCACTGGAAGAGTACGCAACATCTCTCACACATCTCTTTTGGACTTCCTCATAAATAGTACCTTTTGCATGGTTAGAGGCAGCTCTTAGGGGAGAGAAGGATGAGTGAAGACCGGGGATTCTGGCTTATTACCTGATTCCACATAGTCTTGGGGAAAAGTGGTTTCCGGGTTAGCTTGTGGCTCTGTCTGGAACTGGAATTGTCCTGGGTCCACAAAGGCACAATGAGTGTGTTGGGAAGAATGACTGCATATGTGGGTTTAACCTGGAGAGCTATTACCTGGGAAGTGAGGGAGGAGGACACCACTGTGGCCTGCATAGGAATATGGATGGAAAAGAACAGTGGAAAAGGATATACCAGACTTGGAAAGACCTGTATTCATAATGTGGCAACAACAATGGTAGCTGAAAGTTAGGTCTGCTGGTGATGGACTGGATCATCTGGATTACTCTCCAGAAGGCATTTCAGAAATATGTTCAGCCACTCTGGACAACATCCTGGGATTCTTGAATAAGTGGGCAGAAGAAGAGAAGTCTGCTGAAAGAAATTATACCTCCAACCTATCCAAAATATTGGGATGCTGCTTGGTTTAGTTAAGTAAAATAAGAGATGCAACCATATTTGTATCTTGATTAAATAAATTATACTGGTTGTGCCAGCATGATTATATGAAGTTCAGTGGATATATTACTTCCTTTTAGATAAACATTTCATGATTGCAGCCTTTTGGGAAGCTACATCTCTCTACTACTTCATATTGAGCTTATGAAGGTGACAAAAAAAAAAATGCCACTCTATTTCACTAACCACTATTTCACGGAACTACTAAGAGGAAGTCTCCCACCATTCCTCATTTGTACAACTGGTTAAAAAACAAAGCAAAACAAAAAACACCAAGTTCAGGAATTATCAGTTACACGCATTAATCTTCATCCCCTTACTTGTCCCTATCTTTTATGGAAGACAATAAAATATTTGTGTTGTTGATATCACTACTAATTCTTATACTTACAATAATCATGGCACTGTAACCAACAGAGATTCAGGATTCTCACTTTTTTGAAAATTATGGATAACTTTGAAGAGCAATGCCAGATTTTATCTTCTCAGATATACAGTTGCTCATGGTGTCTCCCAGTCAAAAGTTGTTAGAAAGCGACCAGTCTTGGCCCAAAGAGAACCCCAAATTTCAAACTGTGTGTTTTCCAGAAGCATTGGTTGTCACTTTCCTTTTCTCTAAGAACATTTTCTCTTTTATCACTAGAGGGCAATAATGCTCCACTATACAAGTCGGAAAACTCATCACAGACATAAAATCTCCTAATATTTAGTAGGTTGCTTATGCTGTTGTAAACTTGCTAGATAGATTATTTATCTCCTCCCAGATTGTCACCAGACTATAAAAGATTGCCTCTAGTATACTTCCCCTTTTTACACAAGTATTTCCCCTTTTTACATGAGAAGTCTCTGACATACTATTAGAATCAATGTAGTCTTCTGTAACTGGTCTCACATTTTCAATCATATAGGACTTAACTCTTTTCCATACAGCAAAATATTTCCAGATTCTGATGACTTCTCATCTCTTCTGCTATTGTCACTCAGGTTCAAGCCACTATCATCTGTCATCTTAGTGGGGTCTACCCTGACAGCTTGCATCAGTTAGGATAGCTCAGGTTATGCTGCAGTAACAAATGAGACCAAAATCTCATTGGCTTAATCAATATGTAGCTCACACCAAGTGTCTAACGCAGGCTGGCAGGGGCTTTGGCTCATGATGTTATTCAGGAATTCTGGCCAAGCGAAGCTTCCTATGGCATGCAGCAGTGGGAGAGGCATGTGGAGAATCACACGCTGTTCTTAAAGCTTCTGTCCAGAAATCATACACATAATTTCTGCTCACATTCCATTGGCCAAAACAAATCCTATGGCTGTACTTAACTTTAATATGTTAGGGAAGTACAATCCTAGTATAAGCCTGGAGATTGAAAATCATATGTATTTGGTGAACAGCAGAAAGGAAACCAAACCACTCTAATGATAATTTCACTTCCCCATTTCTGCCCCAGGACTTTGGATTTCCCTTATTCTGTTCTATTTTCTCCTATAACCCTTATCTTCTGACTTACTATATAATTTACTTTATTATTACTTTTCCTACCCCTTCTTTCTAGAATATAAATTCCACAAGGACAGGAATTTTTGTGTATCTTCTTCTATACTATATCCATATTGTTTGGAGCAGTGCCTGTCTCATACTAGGTATTCAATACATACTGAATGAATGAGTAATCAATTGATCATGAAACAATTTTCTTCACCTTATACAATAGCCCACCTGTATAGGTGGAATGATGACACGAATTAGAGAAATTGACACTGTGCTTGTTCAAAACCATGATATTTAGGTTGGATACCATGGCTCACACCTATAATCCCAGCACTTTGGGAGGTTGAGGTGGGTGGATCACTTGAGGTCAGGAGCTCGAGACCAGCCTGGCCAACATGGTGAAACCTTGTCTCTAATAAAAATACAAAAATTAGCCGGACATGGTGGGCACCTGTAATCCCAGCTACTTGGGAGGCTGAGGCAGGAGAATCACTTGAACCAGGAAGGCAGAGGTTGCAGTGAGCCGAGATCACGCCACTGCACTCCAGCTTGGGCAACAGAGTGAGACTCTATCTCAATAAAAAAATAAAAACAAAAATAAAAAACCCCAAACCATGATATTTAGGAAAGTCTTTGCAAGTAGGGTGTCTTACTGGGAGAATGAAGTCTTTTGAATCCAGGACCTCATAAAGCATCATGACAACAAGCAGATTGGGAATATTGTTTACTGTACTGTCTTTACTGTTGGATTCATAAGCATGATGGTAAACATAATGGTAAGTCAATTATTTTCTTTTCTTATTTAATTACTTACTTATTTATTTTTTTTGAGACAGGGTCTTGCTCTGTCACCCAGGCTGGAGTGCAGTGGTGTGATCATAGCTTGCTGCAGCCCTGAACTTTTGGGCTCAAGCAATCCTCCCACCTCAGCCTCCAGGTTGGGACTACAGGTGTGTGCTACCATACCCAGCTAATATTTTTTCATTTTTAGTAGAGATGGGTCCCACTATGTCACCCAGGCTGGTCTCAAACTCCTGACCTCAAGTGATCCTCTTGCCTCGGCCTCCTAAAGTGCTGGGATTACAGGCGTGAACCACTGTGCCTGGCCAATTATTTTAAATATATGCTGTTATGGTCCCTGCAGAGGCAGATGGAGGCTTAAAAGCTGTCAGCAGTCAAGCATCAAAAAGTGGAGTCAGATTCCTCATTGCATATGCATTCTTATTATTAGTTCGGTACTGCCTAACTTGATATTTTAAAGTAACTCACAATTATTAGTTACTCATTGGACTTCATGGAAATGAAAGGATCAGTTGTCATTTTCTGTGGGGAAAATGCCCGTGTGGCGGAGCAACAGACAAGGATGCTTCTCAGATGACTTCCATCATTAAGTGTCTGTGATTCTGGGACATGGCCATTCCAACACCAGCTTCCAGAAATCATCAAGTGAAAGGCGATAAAGAAATTGTTTTATCTCATTGCTTCCCTTTCTTGCCTTACGCTGTAAGCCTGGTTATAAGAAAGAAGAACAGGCTAGGCACGGTGGCTCATGCCTGTAATCTCAGCACTTTGGGAAGCC
Organism: Macaca thibetana thibetana; assembly: GCF_024542745.1. Taxonomy (NCBI): domain Eukaryota; kingdom Metazoa; phylum Chordata; class Mammalia; order Primates; family Cercopithecidae; genus Macaca; species Macaca thibetana. Next base: position 113,481,812 of record NC_065585.1, read on the forward strand.
AAGGCAGGCAGATCATTTAAGGTCAGGAGTTCGAGACCAGGCTGGCCAACATGATGAAACCCGTCTCTACTAAAAATACAAAAGTTAGCCGGGTGTGCTGGTACAAACCTGTAATGCCAGCTACTCAGGAGGTTGAGGCAAGGAGAATTGCTTGCACCTGGGAGGCGAAGGATGCAGTGAGCTGAGATCATATCACTGTACTCCAACCTGGATGACAGAGCGAGGCTCTGTCTCAAAAAAATAAATAAATAAAATAAAATAAGAATAGTCAAAAGATGGAGAGGTTTGATGGTTATTTTGATTTCAAAGAAGTTACGGAAACCTCGTTTTCTTTTTTGTTTGTTTTGAGATGGAGTCTTGCTCTGTCATTCAGACTGGAGTGCAGGGGTGCAATCTTGCTTGCTGCAACCTTGGCCTCCCAGGTTCAAGCAATTCTCCTGCCTCAGCCTCCCGAGTAGCTGGGATTACAGGCATCCCCCACCATGCCCGGCTAATTTTTGTATTTTTAGTAGAGACAGGGTTTTACCATGTTGGCCAGGCTGGTCTTGAATTCCTGACCTCATGATCTACCCACCTCGCCCTCCCAAAGTTCTGGGATTACATAGGCGTGAGACACCATGCCTGGCTGGAAACCTCTTTTTCTTAGGGAAAAAGAATGTGAGGGGTGTGTGTGTTTTCAAATTAAGACCAGGGTCCATTGGAATAAGTGCTAAGATATTAAATGACCAGATTTCTTCAAATTAATGAACACCTTCCTTTACTACTTATCTTCAGCAACTGCAGGTTGCATCAGAAATGCCCATTGACTAAAATTTTGAATCCCAAGAGAAGAAGCTATTTAAAATAAAACATCTCTTTTGCCTTTACTTAAAAGACTGTATGAGCATCATGAAAAGTATAAATTTCAATCTTCGTTTGTATAAGTGGCTTTCATTAGTGTTTTGAAAAAAATTATGTAAATTTCCTATCCTAAACTAGCTTTGGCCCATCTGATAGTCCCCTTTTTCCATTTCCCCAGGTTACTATGTCCCTTACATATATTTGTGGCCTCAGGGGCAAGGTCTACAGCCAGAGGACCTTCTCTTCTGTCTCTACCACCTTCCTTTCCTGTTTCCTTCTCTCTTCTTCCTGCCTAGGGTCACACTTTTTTTTCTCCTCTCATACTATGGTAGGTCAGGCTCTCAGGCAATTTAGATGGCTAGGACTGACAGCATAGCACAGGAGATGGAGAAAGGGAGAGGAGGCTGGGTGGGCGGTTCATGCCTGTAATCCCAGCACTTTGGGAGGCTGAGGCGGGTGGATCACCTGAGGTCAGGAGTTGGAGACCAGCCTGGCCAACATAGGGAAACCCCATCTCTACTAAGAATACAAAAATTAGCCAGGCATGGTGGCGGGAGCCTGTAGTCCCAGCTACTCGGTAGGCTGAGACAGGAGAATCGCTTGAACCTGGGAGGCAGAGGTTGCAGTGAGCCGAGATGGTGCCACTGCACTCCAGCCTGGGTGACAGAGAGAGACTCCATCTCGAAAAGCAAAAAAAAAAAAAAAAAAAAAAAAAAGATTGAGAGAAAGGGAGAGGGAATATGGAACAGTAAACTCTCCTGGCCATACCCCTTCTTCCCCACTAACCACTGCTGTTAGTGACTGACTCCAGTGGTAAATGTGGTATCCTCTTTCAATCCCTCAGTCTATTCTCATGGGTCCTAATTTGCCCTATTCCCATGCTTTCCTCCTCTGGGTTCATGATTTACTCTCAAAACTGCATTTGTGGGAGGGAATGAGAAGAAATAATAAGGAAACAGCATAGGGTATCCAGACAGATGGTATCACCAGTATCCACAACCATGCCCTAGACTGGGCAAGCCTGGTTCCCTGGTCTAGTTTGGTCAGGAGGTCAGATGTCCAATATCAATGACTTAGTGTTTTTCAAACCTTAGGTCAGGGCTTTTGTTCCCTCCTGATATGAGGAGGAGAAAGAGGTGGACTTACATCTGGTAGACAGCAGATGATGACGCGGTACATAACCCATAGCTAATCTTAGCTCTTTAAAAACAGACCTGCTTACTCTTGGGAGTAAGTTGCAGATGTGACTTTCATTTCTCAGGTATGCTGTAGAGGAAGCAGGGTTGAGAATCTCTGTCCTACTTTACACTATAACCACCTCCCTTAAGTACACTGTTATTCAATTTCCCCCCCAGTTCAGTTGCTGGGATGCTTTCTTGACCTAGTGACATCAGTTACGATGGAAATTTTGGGAAGGGTGGAACAAGGGTGGGTCATCTGGACTCCAAGTGCTTTCTTCTGTGTGTCAGGCCTCTGCAGAGACCAAAACAGGAGATTCAGCCTCAGTGCTCAATTATATATTTTCTTGTGAATAATTATTAATTTTAAAATTTATTACAAAATACATCAAATATCAGAAAAGCATGGAGAATAGCATATCAAATATCCTGCTATCTTATAGCTATTTCAGATCCCTATATATATATATTTTTTGAGACAGAGTTTTTACAACCTCTGCCTCCTGAGCTCAAGCAATTCTTGTGCCTCAGCCTCTTGAGTAGCTGAGATGGCAGGCAAGCCACCACTCCCGGCTAATTTTTGTATTTTTAGTAGAGACAGAGTTTCACCACGTTGTCCAGGCTGGTCTCGAACTCCTGACCTCAAGTGATTGGCCCGCCTTGGCTTCCCAAAGGGCTGGGATTTTGATATTCTTCACATGGACACTTAGTATACCACAGGAAGGCATCTTTAATCACTCCCTTTCTGTGTTCGGCCCCTCCTCCTGTGCTTATCCTAAAACAGAGCCTTACAGGGTCATAATTTGGAGAAAGCGCAGGTGTGAGCCACTGTGCCCAGCCATATCAGATCCCTATTCTTGTTTTATTTATTTTATTTTTTGAGATGGAGTCTTACTCTTGTCACCCAGGCTGGAGTGCAGTGGTATGATCTTGGCTCACTGCAACCTCTGCCTCCTGGGTTCAAGTGATTCTCCTGCCTGAGACTCCCAAGTAGCTGGAATTACAGGTGGGTGCCACCATGCCTGGCTAAGTTTTGCATTTTTAGTAGAGATGGGCTTCTTCATGTTGGCCAGGCTGCTCTCTGACTCCTGACCTCAAGTGACCTGCCTGCCTTGGCTTCCCAAAGTGCTGAGATTACAGACGTGAGCCACTGTGCCCAGCCATATCAGATCCCTATTTTTGAAGAATCTAAGTCACTAGGTACAGTACCAGGCACTGTGTATCACTCCCCAATCTCATTAGTCTCTTTCTTTTCCCAGAGGTAACCACTATTCTAATTTTGGAGTTCATCATTCCCATGAATATTAAAAAATTTTAATTACAGACAAGTGCACGATTATGTGAAGAATAGTTTGAATATATTACAACTTTACATAAGTTTATAAAGTTGTGTTCATTCCTCTGGGTCATTCCTTTCAACTGCTTCATAATATTTCTCTATGGCTTTAACCCAGTTATTGTATTTATTTTCTTACTGTTGGATAGTATTTTAAAAAATAAATAGATCTATGTTGAGATTATTTTTAAAATAGTGCATATTAAGCGTCAGGCATTGTTCTAAACACTTGACAAGTACCAATTGATTTAATTCTCATAATAGGACTAGGAGGAGCTCAATATTATTTCTCCATTTTACAGATGGGAAACTGAGGCACAGAGGGAAGTTAAGTCACAGAGAGAGGTTATTTGCTCAAGGTCACAACATTAGTAACTTGTGGGCCTACTTCCTAGAAGTGAAATTTGTGGATCACGGGCTATAGGCAGCTTCCACCTTACTAGATACTACACTCTACCAAGTAGTTGTGTAGATAGGAACTCTTGGAGAACAGAGCCAGAAGCCCAGAACTGTGAGGAATAATGGATTAGGAAACCATTCCCAGGAGGAAAACTAGGCCCTAAACTAGGAACATTCTCTGCCTCCAGAATAGGGGGTGTGACATGGACTGAATGATGTGTCCCCTCAAATTCATATGTTAAAGCTCTGTCCTTCAGTGTGACTATGCTTGGAGACAGTGCCTATGAGGAGGTAATAAGATTAGATGAGGTCATAAGAATGGGGCCCCAATCCAATAGGGCTGGTGTCCTTTGTAAGAAGAGGAAGAGACACCAGAGCTTTACTGCTATCTGCAAACCAGAAAGAGCACCCTCACCAGGAATCAAGTTGGCTGGCACTGTGATCTTGGACTTCCCAGCCTCTAGAACTCTTGAGAAATAAATTTCTGTTGTTGTGATTGCTTTGGCAGCACATATACTAAAAAATTGGAATGATGCAGAGAAGATTAGCGTGGTGCCTGTGCAAGGATGACATGCAAATTTTTGAAGATACACACACGTGTGTGTGTGTGTGTGTGTGTGTGTGTGTGTATAGATGGAATCTCGCTCTGTTGCCCAGGCTGGAGTGCAGTGGCACAATCTTGGCTCACTACAACCTCCATCTCCTGGGTTCAAGTAATCCTTCTGCCTCAGCCTCCTAAGTAGCTGGGACCACAGACATGTGCCACCACGCCTGGCTAATTTGTTTTGTATTTTTGGTAGAGACAGGGTTTCACCACATTGCCCAGGCTGGTCTTGAACTCTTAAGCTCAAGTGACCGGATTGCCTTGGCCTCCCAAGGTGCTGGGATTACAAGCATGAGCCACTGCACCTGGCCAACATTCCATATTTTAAAATGGACTCTGGGGACTCGAGGGAAAGGGTGGGAGGGGGCCGAGGGATAAAAGACTACACTTTGGGTGCAGTAAACACTGCTTGAGTGATGGGTGCACCAAAATCTCAGAAATCACCACTAAATAACTTTTCCATGCAACCAAACACCACCTGTTTCCCAAAAACTATTGAAAAATAAAAAAGAAGCTAGAAGATAGATATAATGGGTTAACTATACTATTCTCTGTATTCTTGTGTAAATTCGAACTTTTTTGTAATAAAAATTAAAGACTGCTTAAAAGAATTTCTATTGCTTAAGCCATCCCTTCTATGTATTTTGTTATAGCAGCCCGAGTGGGTTAATCCAGGGTCTTAATCAAATTTGTCTGGCTATGGGTTGGTTGTTACTATATGCCTTCCATTACTCCTTTTTGTTTTTGGATGGAGGTGTCTATTGTAACTGTCCTCTCTCTGCCTCACCATTGTATGCTGGGTGTGTGTGTAAGCAGATAACTCGTCTTTTTAGTTCATGGGTCTCTGGATCCAGAGAAGTTGGATTTGAGAAGCGTCATTTACGTTTGAATCTTGCAGATCATGTCGTCATGGACGTTGTCCCTGATGACATGATTGAGTGAGACTTCAGAGTCCTGACTGCAGATGAGTACCCCTTGCATGCTGGAGGGGTATCAACCATTGGGGTCAAGGGAAGACTGTGATAGAGATTGTTTCATATATGTGTGCAAGTATATATATTATATATATGTATTTATTGGCTCTATCGTGCAAGCTGGGCACCCAGGCTCTGTTGTCCAGGCCCAGTGGTATCATCTCAGCTCACTGCAACCTCTGTCTCCGGGGCTCAAGCCATCCTCCCACCTCAGCCTCCTGAGTAGCTGGGACTACAGGTGCGTGCCACCACACCTAGCTAATTTTTGTATTTTTTGTAGAGATGGAATTTCGCCACGTTGTCTAGGCTGATCTCGAGCTCCTGTGCTCAAGTCATCCGCCTGCCTGGGCCTCCCAAAGTGTTGGAATTACAGGAGTGAGCCACTGTGCCTGGCTGAGAGTGTTCTATATTAAAGGCCTCCCATGAATATCTCTTTTTAGTATCCAAACCCTTGCAGTCTTCCTGTCTTGATGCTGGAGTTGGCTATATGACTTTTTTTTTTTTTTTTTTTTTTTTTTTGAGATGGAGTTTCACTCTGTCACACAGGCTGGAGTGCTATGGTGTGATCTCGGTTCACTGCAACATCCGCCTCCTGGGTTCAAGTGATTCTCCTGCCTCAGCCTTCCAAGTAGCTGGGATTACAGGCGCCTGCCACCACACCTGGCTAATTTTTGTATTTTTAGCAGAGACGGGGTTTCACCATGTTGGCCAGGCTGGTCTCGAACTACTGACCTCAAGTGATCTGCTTGCCTTGGCCTCCCAAAGTGTTGGGATTACAGGTGTGAGCCACCGCGCCCAGCCATGTGACTTTCTCTGGCTTGCAGGGCATAAGCAAATACGAGGCTAGCAGAGACTTGATAAGCACTTTGCACTGGGAAATTGTATGCCATGTGAAAAAGGCCAGTTTAGCCACCCTAAGGATATAAAATCAAATAGACAGAGGTCTAGCCATCCCAACTGAGCCCAGTCCCTGCCAACAAATGTAGCCACAGCAGGACATGCAGGTATCCTCGACAGAATAACTGCCCAGCCATCCTACAGATTCAGGAGAAATAATAAATTGTTACGTCTTTAAGCCACTAAGTTTCAGTCTAGCTTGTTACATAGCAATATATAACATACACAGAAGTTTAGCTCCCCTATTGTCATTTTTGTTTTTTCAATTATAATCCATGACATCTATGCATTTTTTTCCTAAGCACAACTTTAGCGACATCTTATACGTTTTGATGCATACTATATTCTAATTTCCATTATACTTTTTCTTTGACTTAAGAGTTACTCAGGCAGGGCGTGGTGGCTCCCACCTGCAATCTCAGCACTTTGAGAGGCTGAGGTGGGTAGATCACCTGAGGTCAGGAGTTTGAGACCAGACTGGCCGACATGATGAAATCCTGTCTCTACTAAAAATACAAAATTTAGCCGGGTGTGGTGGCATGCACCTGTAGTCCCAGCTGCTCGGGAGGCTGAGGCACAAGAATTGCTTGAACCTGGGTGGCACAGGTTGCAGTGAGTCGAGATCGCACCACTGCACTCCAGCCTGGGCAACACAGTGAGACTCCATCTCAATTAAAAAGTAAATAAATAAATAAGAGTTATTTAGAAGTGTATTTTAACATTTCTTTATATAATTTTTTTGTTACTTTTTTGTTATTGGTTTCTAGTTTGAGTTTTGTTAGGAATGGGTTGTTAGAAGTTTTTGAGATTTACTTTGAGACAAAATACATGTTCAAATACTCTAAAACATTCTGCTTATGTTTTAACAGCACGTGTATTTGCTGATTTTTGGCTGTGGTATATATATGCACATATATATACACAAACATAGTTTATATATTTTATATATGTTAATAAATAAAAAATTAGCTTGATATGGTATATGTGTTTGTGTATGTAGACTACATATATCTATATATCTATTATATTTACTATGTATTATAATCATTCTATATCTATTATAGTATATTATATAATCTGATATATAATATATTAATTATATATATATTTTTTGTTTGTTTTTCCTGTCACCCATGATGGAGCGCAGTGGTACAATCCTGGCTCACTGCAACCTCTGCCTCCCGGTTCAAGCAGTTCTTCTGCCTCAGCCTCCCAAGTAAAGTAACTGGGATTACAGGCACTCACCACCATGCCTGGCTAATTTTTGTATTTTTAGTAGAGACAGGGTTTCATCACATTGGCCAGGCTGGTCTCGAACTCCTGACCTCAAGTGATCTGCCCACCTCGGCCTCCCAAAGTGCTGAGATTACAGGCATCAGCCACCGTGCCCGACCTCTGTTTACTTTTTTTTTTGTCCATTTGCTTTATTAATTACTGAGGTACTTTTGTTAAAATTTCCCAGTTTTACAATGGATTTAAAAAATTTCCTTGTAATTTTACCCATATTTACTTCATATTCTGATACTGTTATTAGTTGAGTACATGTTCTGAATTGTTGTATGTTTTTGGTGGTATACCTTTCATCTATTTTTTCATAATAATTCTTTTGGACTTAAAGTCTTATTTAAAATACTAATATAGCTCTATCAGTAGTTTTGATGATATTTACTTGTAATATATTTTTACATCTTTAGTTGTAACTTTTCTGTATTCCACTGTGTCTCTAGTAAGCAGCTTATGCCTGCATTTTAAGTTTTTAATTAAAAACCTTTTTTCTGAGATGGAGTCTCGCTTTGTCACCTAGGCTGGAGTGCAGTGGCGCAATTTCAGCTCACTGCAACCTACGTCTCCTGGGCTCAAGCGATTCTCGTGTCTCAGCCTTCCAAGTAGTTGGGATTACAGGCGTGCGCCACCACAGCTGGCTAATTTTTGTACTTTTAGTATAGACAGGTGTTTCACCATGTTGGCCAGGCTGGTCTCGAACTCCTGACCTCAGGTGATCTGCCTGCCTTGGCCTCCCAAAGTGCTGGGATTACAGGCGTGAGCCACCGTGCCCAGCCATACATGCATTTTTAAAGGCTGATGCTGTATTAATGATGAATTTAATCCATTTGCATTTATTGCAATTACTTACATGTTTAGATTTCTTCCTGTCCTCCTCTTTTGTGCTATTTACTATGCTTTTTCTTTTTCTTTTTCTTTTTTTTTTTTGAGACGGAGTCTCACTCTGTCACCCAGGCTGGAGTGCAGCGGCCGGATCTCAGCTCACTGCAAGCTCTGCCTCCTGGGTTCACGCCATTCTCCTGCCTCAGCCTCCCGAGTAGCTGGGACTACAGGCGCCCGCTGCCTCACCCGGCTAGTTTTTTTGTATTTTTTAGTAGAGACGGGGTTTCACCGGATTAGCCAGGATGGTCTCGATCTCCTGACGTCGTGATCCGCCCGTCTCGGCCTCCCAAAGTGCTGGGATTACAGGCTTGAGCCACCGCGCCCGGCCTACTATGCTTTTTCTTTGCTCCTTTTTTTTGTCTTGCTTTAAGTGTGTTTTTAAAATTCACATTTTTCTTTTTAACTAACGACATCATGCATTCAATTTCTATTTCTTACATTTAACTTGCATCTTGATTTAAGAAAGTCTGAAATTGATCAGCATCACCAGCCTCCTCTAGAACTAGAAAATAATCTTTATTCTTTACACAGTCCCAATAATATGTTATTTGTAGCTAATATTCTAGTTTCACAATGTTTTGTTTCCTCCACAAATTTGTTACTTTTTATTGTTTTATATGAGCAATGCTTACTTAGATTTACCTACATTTGACACATTTGCACCTTATTCCTTTCCACTGGCCTCCCTCCCTCCCTCCCTCTCTTTGTTCCCTCCCATTTTAAAGACAGGATCTCTCTCTGTTGTCCAAATTGGAGTGCAGTGGCATGATCATGGCTCACTATAGCCTGGAACTCCTGGGCTCAAGCGGTCCTCCCATCTCAGCCTCCCGAGTAGCTGGGACTATAGGTGGATGCTACCATGCCAGGGTAATTTTTTAACATTTGCATAGAGACAGGGTTTTGCTATGTTGCCCAGGCTGGTCTGGAACTCCCGGCCTCAAGCAATCCTCCTGCCCTGGCTTTCCAAGGTGCTAGGATTATAGGCATGAGCCATTGCACTCAGCCCTCTTTTCCTTCTTCCTAAATTATGTCTTTTAGGATTCCTCTCAGCCAAGGTTTGAGAGAGGTCAACTCTCTTATTCTTTGTTCGCTTTAAAATGTCTTTAGTTTGCCCTCATTCTTCAGTGATAGTTTATCTTCTTTATCTGCAGAGAATCCTAGATAATAATTACATTTTTTCACTTTGAAGATACTGTGTTTTTGGTTTCTATTGTTGTTAAGTCTGCTCTTTGTCATTCCTTTGTAGTTAATCTACTTTTTTTTTGGTGTTTAAAATTTTCTTGTTGTCTTGGAGTTTTGCTGTTTATTATAATGTGACAAGGTATAGCTTTATTTCTGCATTTCCTGCTTGGTACTTTTTGTATTGTATTTCCTGAATCTGAGGATTCATGTCTTTCATTAATTCTAGAAAATTCTCAGCCATGTGTTCTTTGAATATTACCTCTCTCACATCTCTTCGTTTCTGCTGGAATTCCAATTAGATACATATTTATCTTCTCATTCTCTCTTCTGTGGCTCTTAAACTCTCTTGAAGCCTTTCCGTGTTTTATTTCTTTTGCATTCTGGGCAATTTCCTGAGCCCTATCATAGTCTACTCTTCCCTTTTCAGCTGTGTCTAAGCTGTTGCCAAATTTGACTAGTGGGTTTTCTGTTTCAGTGATTCCATTTTTCATTTCATAAGTTTTTTTTTTCTTTCTATACTGTCTCCTATGTTTACTTTTCTCCTTTATGTCTTTGTTTTATCATCTTCATTTGATTATTCAGCAACCTGAAGCTCTGAGAGTCTAATGAACTTTGTTACATGCTTGTTACTTCTGCTGGCTCTTGCTCACGACGGATTATTAAGTACTGAGTTGTGTGATTGTATGTTGTGAGTTCATCTTCAGCAGGGCTCCATAATTGACTTTCCAGTGAGGAAACTCATATTTTTGTTTTTCTATTCAGAGTCTAGGTAGGCCAGAAGAGACTAACTTCCACGTCATTTCATTATGCTGGTAGAGAGAGATTTTTCTAGTCGACTCTTCCTGTGCTGTATGTGGAGTCAGGGGAGGGAGGATGGGTGGGTCTTGCTTCAGCTTCCTACTTGGCAGTCTCAAGGTCTTTTACTTTATTGCTGTGTGCATGTTAAAACCAAATTCCTAACATTCGTCAAGATGAAGATAAACCCAACCAATCCAGGTTAGTTGCCACATCAGCTCACTTGCATAATGCTCTGGTTTTCAGAAACCAAATCTTCATTGCTGAGCTCTGGGGATTTCTCTTACTTTCTTGTAAGCTTAACTCTGCATTCAAATGGTTTTACTTTTTTTTTTTTTTTTTTTTTTTTTACAGAGTCTCACTCTGTCATCCACGCTGGAGTGCAGTGGTGCGATCTTGGCTCACTGCAACCTCTGCCTCCCAGGTTCAAGCGATTCTCTTGCCTCAGCCTCCCGATTAGCTGGGATTACAGGCATGCACCACCATGCCTGGCTAATTTTTGTAGTTTTAGTAGAGAGGGGGTTTTGCCATGTTGGCCAAGCTGGTCTCGAACTACTGACCTCAAGTGATTCACCTGCCTCAGTCTCCCAAAATGCTGAGATTACAGGCATGAGCCACCACAGCTGGCTACTATGCATTCAAATGGATGTTACATCTGGCATTCTTCTGTGTTAATAGTGGGAGAGTTTTCAAAACATTGAGTCTGTCCTGTTCATAAGTTCATAAAATTAGAAATCTTCAGAATTCTAATCTATCAAATGTTGTTGTCCATACCACACAATCATAGCCTAATTTCCACTCATGGCACACACTTCTACAGGAGCATGCTGCATGTGCACACGTGTGCAGCCACACAATACCTGTTTTGCATACAGTAGACTCACCCTTAGTGCCCATGTGTAACTTTATCCCTTATGGGATCTCAGTGGAAAAAGTAAAAGTTTCAATGCCTAGAAAAGTATATGGGGTCAGAGGGAGTCCCTTCATGATCAACAGAAACTTTTCGGGAAATACAGTGCAGTGGTTAACGCCTGTGTATCAGACAAGCCTGTGTTGAATCTAACCTTTGCCAGTCTGTGACCTTGAGAAGAGTACTCAACTTCTCTTTTTTTGGAGACAGGGTCTTGCTCTGCCACTGAAGCTGGAGTGCAGTAGTGCACTCTTGGCTCATTGCAGTCTCAACCTCCCAGGCTCAAGTGCATCCCCTATCTCAGCCTCCCAAGTAGATGGTACTACAGGTGTGCACTAATTTTTAAAAAATAAAAGAAAATAAGGAAAAGTTTTTATAGGGACAAGGTCTCACTATGTTGCCCAGGCTGGTCTTGAACTCCTGGCCTCAAGTGATCTTCTCACCTTGGCCTCCCAAAGTGCTGGGATTACAGGCATGAGCCACTGCACCTGGCCTTACTCAACTTCTTTATGCTCAGTTTTCACATCTGTGAAATGAGAGTGTTACATGTTGTGAGGACTAAATGAATGATTCAATAACGTTAGTTATTACAATTATTATTATTAAAATTCTTTATTTGTATGCTTTAAAAATCTCAATCCCCTTCCAAAAGACTCTGAGGGCCAGTATATTAAGTTGAACCACAAAATCGCCATGTTTGTAGACAAAAAATTATTAGATTGGCAGTTTGGTAAGGCTCAGTGTAATACTCCAGAACAGGGATCCTATTTTGAAGTTGTTAGAAGAAGACACATTCAAAGGATAAGACTTTGATAATAGAAACACAGATTGGGGCTGGGGGCGGTGACTCACACCTATAATCCCAGCACTTTGGGAAGCCGAGGCGGGCGGATCACGAGGTCAGCAGATCGAGACCATCCTGGCTAACACAGTGAAACCCCGTCTCTACTAAAAATACAAAAAATTAGCCGGACGTGGTGGCGGCGCCTGTAGTCCCAGCTACTCCGGAGGCTGAGGCAGGAGAATGGCGTGAACCGGGGAGGCGGAACTTGCAGTGAGCCGAGATGGCGCCAGGGCACTCCAGCCTGGGCGGCAGAGCTAGACTCCAATCTTAAAAAAAAAAAAAAGAAGGAAATAATTTTTAGGCAGATAGTAAGGGTAAAGTTTCTTGGTGGAAATTTTCCTGTAATAAGAAACAATCCCTGAACCATCTGTTTTCTGAACAGAAAAGGTGGCTTGAAGGGTTGGGTCAGCAAGCTTTAATATGCAAATGTCGGCCATTAGAAACTGGGTTCACTTAATATGGCGATTCCTGCTGTCTTTTCCTTTTCAACTGGTGTAGCAGTTGTCATGACCACCTCCAAATAACACCAAGTGTTCAGAACATAATGGCGACCTGCATTTGCATGTTACAGGGCTAAGGTGGGAGGGCCAGGTTTTTCTCGGGTTACGTAAATGACACACCTGGTCAAACCAATCCCCTGGGCCCTATGGAAATCAGACACCACCTCCTCCAGCTTCCTCATATAAGCAGCCACTTTCCCGCTGCACACGGAGTTTTCTCTTTGTTAGAATCCCCATTCCCTCTGTCTCTATACGGGGCAGCTGTTTTCTTCTTCCTTCTTTCTTGCCTATTAAACTTTAGGATCTTTAAAACCACTCCACGTGTATCCGTTTCGTTTTATCTAAACCGGCGCGAGACCGAGGACCCTGGTATTCCTCCAGTCATTGGAGTGGTATCAGTGAGGTTGCAGTGAGCCGAGATCGCCCCACTGCACTCCAGCCTGGGGACAGAGTGCAACTCTGCCGCCCGCCCCCACCTCCAAAAAAAAAAAAAAAAAAAAAAAGGAACAAAGATTGGGACTCAGTCTCTGGGGACTGGAAGGTCCCCAGGTGTTGAATTTGAATTGCCCATTGGACATTTCTTCGGTTTTATTACAATTTAGTCAGTTTCAGCATTGCCTAATTTAGATAAAGTTTTGCCAGAAAGTTGCTGAAAAGTTATATATTTCAGGGTATTGAATAGGCCTATGTATTTGAAACAAAAATATCCCATTTTGGAAGTGATCATTAAGAATAGGAGACTTGGTAGTTAGCAGGAGGCTTTTAGACGGTCAGCTCATTAGTGAGCTCCTAAGGTGGCCTGCCTAGTGATTATGACAAAGAATTGGGGGTGGATTTGCATACTTCTGGATCTGATGTTCTTGTTAACACTGGATAGCTGATTAATAACTGTGAAGAAAATAAAGGTCCTGCCGGGTGGCCTGCAGGGAGCGATACATAATTAGAGGAAACCTTCCCTGCCAGACAGAGAGCTGCTGCTGCAGGGTTGATTATGAATAACCTTCTGAGGCCGGGAGTTGGAATTTAGCCGAATTCCTGTCACTTTCTTCCGTAATTTGACCGTGTGATTCACTGACAAGAAAAAGTGGCCCTGCGGAGGTGAGCCCTCCCCACACCAGAGGCTCTCCAATGCTGCTGATGCCTTTTGAATTCACTCATCTTTTAACAGATCAGTCATTAGGTAATCTCTCTGATTTCACTTTTGTGATTTAGGTAAATTAGAAAATTAGCAACAATTAAGTCGGCTATGGGAGAGGCTTGAGATATATGGCCTGTTATTTTACAAGAGATAGTTACTACATTCTGTAGCACTTCATATGATCTTTATGAGACTGGCTCACTCAGTTCTCCGTTGGGCAGAATTTTTTTTTTTTTCCGAGACGGAGTCTTGCTCTGTTGCCAGGCTGGAGTGCAATGGCGTGATCTCGGCTCCGCCTCTGGTGTTCAAGCAATTCTCCTGCCTCAGCCTCCCAAGTTAGCTGGGACTACAGGTGCGTGCCGCCACACCTGGCTGATTTTGTATTTTTAGTAGAGACAGGGTTTCACCATGTTGGCCAGGATGGTCTCGATCTCCTGACCTCATGATCCACCTGCCTTGGCTTCCCAAGGTGCTGGGATTGCAGGTGTAGCCACCGTGCCTGGCTGCAGAATTTAATTTCTATTCCTACCCCAAAATTGAATTGGTGACTGAATGTTGACCCAAAATGACAACGTAGTGTTAGATCCTCTCCAAGGATGCCAGAACTTTCTGATGACAACGGATTACACCTCCCTCTTAATTTCTTCCTTAAAAACGATGTAAGTAATCCATGATAGCTTCTTTTATTTATTATATTGTATTTATTTATTTTTAGAGATGAGGGTCTCACTTTGTTGCCTAGGCTGGTCTCAAACTCCTGGACTCAAGTGATCCTCTCACCTACGCCTCCCAAAGTGCTGGGATTACAGGCATGAGCCACCACGCCTGGCCCCATAATCACTTATGTAAAAGTTAAAAGAAAACCCCCAGATCACCATATTCACACCTTGGTGTGCGGCAAGGCCCTGAGTGAAAAGAGGATTCAATCTAGAGCAGAGATGTAGAAGTATAACTTTCATTATGGGAAAGGCATTTCTATGTAATAGAAGGAAAAAGAAGACTGTAGTTGCAAATGGCGAATTGGTGGCTAAAATACGAGGGATGACTTGGTACTTGATGGGTTCTGTATTCTTCATGAAGTGTGAGGAATGATCAATTGAGGCTACATGGAACAGGAAGTCAGAGTTTTAGTGGAGTGGAGAGGTATGAAATCCTAATGGAGAATGGGAGAAGGTTTTAATAGAGGATATTTAAGAAAATTTCTGGGCATGGTCGAGTGTACATTTGAGGATGGTCACTATTAATTTGACCTGTTACCATTCTGCCTAACTGGATGTTTTTCTCCAGTCATAACTAATGGTTCAAGTTCAAGGCATAGAAGAGGTAAGGTGGATATTGGATCTGTGCAGAGTTCAGGTTCTGCTTTGGAAGGAGAAGGTCATGGAGCTGAAGGTATTTGTAAGACAGCAAATGTATTGTTAGACTATGGAATTGCAGCTTGATGAGATGGAATGTGCTGGGTAAAAAAAAAGTAGCAATGTCATTGTTTTTGGGATGTTGATGAGGTCAAAGAAACGTGGAAGGAAATGGAGAAAGTGATGTCAAAGGAAAGAAGTTATGGTAGGAGACAGAGGTTTTTAAATTAGTGCCTTTTCTTTTTTAATATTTGTTTACTTATTTTTTTACAGAGATAAGGTCTTACCTTGTTGCCCAGGTTGGTCTCGAACTGCTGGGCTCAAATGATCCTCCTGCCTTGGCCTCCCAAAGCGCTGGGATTACAGGCATGAGCCATTGCACCTGGCGGTACCTTTTCTTTTTGCGTCATTTCTTTTTTCTTTTTCTGAGAAGTTCAGTGGAAGAGGAGGTATCTTCAGTGTGGGTAACTGGAAAGGCTTAATTGAGATGAGATTTAAGTTGGTTTTGGAAAGATTTGTATAGGCAAAGAGACTGAAGTTAACATAGAGTAATTTTGGCGAACACATTATGCAAAGTGGAAACTCATGCAAATAACTTGCCCAGCTACTGCTGATGCCATTGTATTATTATTATTATCATTTTATAGAGACGGGGTCTCACTATGTTGCCCAAGCTCATCTCAAACTCCTAGACACAACTGATACTCCCACCTCAGCCTCCCAAAGTGCTGAGATTCTATAAATGAGCCACTGCACCCAGCCATAGCTATCTATTTTCTGTGCATAATTTATGTATTTGCTGAGAATTTATTACATTCTAGGGCGCATTATATGTTCTTTACTTTTGTTAGCTCATTTAATCCTAAGGACTCTATGAGGCAGGCATTATTATCTCCATTTTTATATAGGACACTGAGACTCAGAGGCTAAAATTTTTGCCCTAATTCAAATGGTTGGATTTGGATTTGGTTGGAGCTGGGTGTTAAATCTGGTCTATGGACTGTTGTTCATAGGTTGAATAACATAATCCGATGGTACACACACACATCTTAAATTGAGGTAAAATTCACATAACATAAATTCCCCATTTTAACCATTTGAAAGTATGCCAATTTAGTGGCTTCTAGTACACACACAGGTTGTGCTACTGCAACTACTATCTAATTCTAGAACATTTCCCTTCCTCCCTCCCTTCCTTCTTTCCTTTCTTCCCTCTCTTTCCTTCCTCTCTCCCCTCTTCTCTTTCTTTCCTTTCTTTCCTCTTTTTTTCTTTCCTTCCTTCCTTTCCTTCTTTTTCTTTTTTTCTTTTGCTCTCCCTTCCCTTCCTCCCTCCCTCCCCTCCCTCTTCTTTCTTTCTTTCTCTTTCTTTCTTTCTTTCTTTCTTTCTTTCTTTCTTTCTTTCTTTCTTTCTTTCTTTCTTTCTTTCTTTCTTTCTTTCTTTCTCTTTCCTCTTTTTTCTTTCCTTCCTTCCTTTCCTTTTCTTTCTTTCACTCTCCCTTCCCTTCCTCCCTCCCCTCCCTCTCTCCTTCCTTCCTTCCTTTCTTTCTTTCTTTCTTTCTTTCTTTCTTTCTTTCTTTCTTTCTTTTTCTTTCTTTCTTTCTTTCTTTCTTTCTCTCTTTCTCTCCCTCTTTCTTTCTCTTTCTTTTTTCTTTCCTTCATTTCTTTCCTTCTTTTTCTTTCTTTTTCTTCTTTCACTCTCCCTTCCCTTCCTCCCTCCCCTCCCCTCCCTCCTTCCTCTTTCTTTTCTCTATCTATCTTTCTTTCTCTCTCTTTCTTTCTTTTCTCTTTCTTTCTTTTTATTTCCTTCCTTCCTTTCCTTCTTTTTCTTTCTTTTTTTCTTTTGCTCTTACTTCCCTTCCTCACTCACTTCCCCTCCCTCCCTCCCTCCCTCCTTCCTCTTTCTTTTCTCTTTCTTTCTTTCTTTGCTGCTTCCCAAACACTTACACGCCAGTAGCATGGGTTGGCATGCTGGGCTGGTTAAGGCCGACAGTGGAGCAGAGCCAACCTGCAAAATCCACTTCCTCAGCATCAGATCCTGAGAAAAGCATGAACCATGAGTTTCTTCAAATCTGCTCTCTCTGCGGGGTTTTTAATTAGGCATTTATTCACAAAATCTTGAAATTCCAAAGTGAACACTCTGGGCATTTTTGGAGGAGGCTCGTTGATTAGGTAATCCAACAACTCAAAAATTGCCATGGGAGGTCGGCTGTCCATTCCTTATGAGCTAAGGGGCCTCCCTGGGGTCCTTGGCCTGGGTGGGGTCTCAGCCGCATCTCCCTCCACCTGGCACCCAAACATCAGCTCCAGCTCCTTGCCATCTGGAGGAGGGATGGGATACCTCCCAACTGCCATCTCTACCAGAGAAAATCCCATGTTCCAGATGTCTGACTGCACAGAGTAATGAGTCCCCTGGAATCTTTCTGGTGACATGTAGGACTTTGGGCCCATGAAGGAGTTGGCCATGGAGTTGATGAGCTGCCCACTGACCCCAAAGTTACAGAGCTTGATTTCCCCACGGGACTTGACTAGGATGTGGGAGGGCTGGACATCTCTGTGCATGATCTTGTGCTTCTCCCTCAGATATGTCAGGCCTTTTATTACAGCAACGCTAACTTTTTCTAAAATTTGTTCAGGAATTCTTCCAGCTTTCTTCAGGACTTGATCCAGGGAACCTCCATCCGTGTGCTACATGCAGATACTGATCTCGCCTCTCACTGTAGAATGCACCACAGAAGCCCACGAGAGTTGCACTCATGCAGAACCAGCAGGTCCCTTATGATCTGGTTCTGGATTGCGGGTTTGATCTCCAGATGAATTAGCTTTCTGGCCATGACCAGGCTGGAAGGCTTGCAGGAGACCTTGAACACCACACCGCCATTGCCAGCCCCCAGCTCACTGATCTTCTCGAAGTCGTCATCCTTTAGTTCTCCCACCTTCTGCTTCTGGGTAAGAAAGGCCTCAAGGTGCTTTCGCTGCTGCTCTTCCAGCTTCTTCTGCAAGGCCTCCAAGTTGGTTTCCGCAGAGCTGGTCTCGTTAACCGCGGAGCCGTGGGGGGCCGGGGTCAGCTGGATGGGCGTTGGCTTCTTCTTGCGCATTTTGGACCCGGCCAAGGGGCTTCCAACTCTGGGGAGAGGAGCACCTCTCGCTTCCTCCCGCTGCGCTGCCCCGCGCCCGCTGCTCAGGACGAAGTCCGGGCCGCGTCTGCCTTCGGCGGGGCTGCCTTCGGCGGGTGCGCCCCTCGCGGTCCCGTCAGCGCCGAGGGGCCGGTGGCGGTCTTAGTGGACCCCCGCCCCACCTGCCCAGGACTCCCCGCAGGAGCGGATAGGGCTGAACATGCGGTTGGGCAGCCCGGGACTCCCTCCCTCTCTCCCTCAACCAACCAGTCCCTCCGGCTCGGGCGGCTCAGCTCCGGAGCCCAGCTCGGAGCCCAGCTCCCCTTCCTGCCGTGAAAAGTGCTGCCGCCGCAGGGTTCCCAGCAGCTCTGCGAAGCGACCCTGGGAGGGAATGGAGGCCGCGGGGAGGGAAGGGGAAGGGGAATAATTCTTTTTCTATTCTGGATACTAGGCCTTTACCAGACATATGTTTGCAAATATTTTTCTCCCATTCTGTAGGTTATCATTTCTACTTTCTTGATAGTTACCTTGATGTGGAAAAGCCTCTTATTCTGAAGTTCAATTTGTCTATTTTTTATTTTGTTGCTTGTGCTTTGGGTGCCATATTTAAGAAAACTAGTTCGAGGTCAAGAAGACGTGTACTTATGTTTTATTTTTTATTCTAAAAGTTTTATCATTTTTATTCTTACATTTAGGTCTTTGATCAATTTCAAATTAATTTTTACATATGGTGTGAGGTAGGGGTTTGATTTCATTCTTTTGTATGTGAATATCCAGTTGTCTCAACACCATTTGTTGAAGAGAGGATTCTTTCCTCATTTAATAGCCTTGGCAAACTTGTTGGAAACCAATTAGCCATAGATGTAAGAATTTATTTCTGGACTCTCAGTTCTACTCTGTTGATCTGTCTATCCTTATGCCAATACCACACTGTTGTGATTACTGTAGCTTTGTTGTAAGTTTTGAAATGGGGAACTGTGTTTTCCTACTTTGTTCTTCTTTTTCCATCTTTGTTTTAGGCTATTCTCCATCTTTAGCAATTCCCTATGAATTTTAGAATCAGCTTGTCTATTTCTGCCAAAATGACAGAATTTGACAGAGGATCAATATGTAGATCAATGTGGGGAACATGGCTGATATAGTTTGGATGCTGTTCCCCCAGAATCTCATGTTGAATTGTAATCCCCAGTGTTGGAGGGGGGACCAGGTGGGAGGCAACTGGATCATGGGAGTGGATTTTTCATGACTGGCTTAGTGCTATCCCCTTGGTGTTGTCCTTGCTGTAGTGAGTGAGTACTTGAAAGATCTGACTGTTTAAAAGTGTGTGACATCTTCCCCCACACTCTTTCTTGCTCTTGCTCTTGCTCTTGCCATGCGATGTGCCTGTTCTTGCTTCACCTTCTGCCATGAGTAAAAGCTCCCTGAGCCTTCCCAGAAGCCGAGCAGATGTGCAGCACTGTGCTTCCTGTACAGCCTGCAGAACCATGAGCCAATTAAACCTCTTTTCTTTACAAATTATGCAGTCTGAGCTGTTTTTTTATAGCAATCTAAGCATGGCCTAATACAATTGCAATCTTAATAATATTGTCTTCTAATCTATGATAGTGAAATGTTTTTTGATTTATTTAGGTCTTCTTTAATTTTTTTCAGCAACGTTTTGTGGTTTTCAGCATATATATAAGTCTTTGCCCTCCTTGGTTACATTTATTCCTAGGTATTTTATTATTTTGGATTATATGGTAAGTGGAGTTATTTTCTTAATTTCCTTTTCAGAGTGTTCATTGCTGGTGTTTAGAAGCACAACTGATTTTTGTGTATTGTTCTTATATCTGTCACTTTGCTGAATTCATTTATCATCTCTAAAAATTTTATTGTGTATTCCTTAGGGTTTTCTCTTTCTCTGTATATATACGATCAGGTCATCTGAAAAATGTTTACTTCTTCTTTTCAGATTTGGATGCCTTTAATTGTTTTACTTGCTTAATTGCTCGGGCTGGAACTTCCAGCACAATGTCAAACAGAAGTGGTGACAGTGGACACGTGTGTCATTTTCCAGATCTCAGGGAAAAATACCTTCACTATTTCATCAGTAAGTGTGATATTAGCTGTGAGTTTTTAATAGATGCCCTTGATCAGGTTGAGGAAGTTCCCTTATAGTCCTGGTTTGTTGAATTTTTTTTTTTTTTCAGTGAAAGAGTGTTGGCTTTTGTCAAACATTTTATGCATGAAGAGGTTTTCATGTTTTTCTCTCCTTTGTTCTATTAATGTGGTGTATTACATGGATTTATTTCCATATGTCGAATCATCCTTGCATTCCTGGAATAAATCCAACTTGGTCATGGTATGTAATCCTTTTACTATGCTACTAGATTCAATTTGGTAGTATTTTGTTGAGAATTTTCTCATCGATCCTCATGAGATATATTGATCTGTAGTTTTGTTTTCTTCTGGTGTCTTTACCTGGCTTCGGCATTGGGGTGATACTAGCTTCATATAAAGAGTTAATAAGTGTTCTCATCTATTTTTTGGAAGAGTTTGAGAAGAATATTAATTCTTCTTTAGGCATTTGGTAGTATTCCCCAGAGAGGTCATTGGGTCTTGGAATTTTCTCTGTTGAAAATGTTTTGATTAGTGATTCAATGTCACTACTTGCTATGGGTCTATTAAAATTTTCTGCTTCTTCTTGAGTCAGCTTTGGTACTTTGTGTAGGAATTTGTCCCTTTCTTTTTTTCTTTTTTGTTTGAGATGGAGTTTCACTCTTGTTGCCCAGGCTGGAGTGCAATGGTGCTCTCTCGGCTCACTACAACCTCCACCTCCCAGGTTCAAGTGATTCTCCTGCCTCAACCTCCCATGTAGCTGGGATTACAGGCATGTACTACCATGCCTGGCTAATTTTTTTTTTTTTTTCTTTTTGGTATTTTTAGGAGAAACAGGGTTTCTCCATGTTGGTCAGGCTGATCTCAAACTCCCGACCTCAGGTGATCCACCCTCCCTGCCTCCCAAAGTGCTGGCTAAAAGTTTGTTAATTTTGCTTATCTTTTTAAAAAACCTAACTTTTTGTTTTGTTGTTTCTTTCTATTGTTTTTCTATATTTCATTTATCTTTGTCTAATCTTTATTGTTTACTTTCTTCTGATTCCTGAATTTAGTTTGCTTTTCTTTTTCTAGTTTCTTAAAATAGGAGGTTAGGTAATTGATTTGACATCTTTTTTTATTTTTAAATGTAAGTGTTTAGAGTTATACGTTTTCTTTGAGCACTGCTTTCACTGCATCCCAAAAGGTTTTTGTATGTTGTGTTTTTATTTTTATTCATCTCAAAGTATTTTCTAATTCCTTTTGTTACTTTTCTCTTTCACCTGTTGGTTAAGAATGAAAATTAAATTAAGCGTTATTTAATTTTCACATATTTGTCAATTTTCCAGATTTCCTCCTGCTATTGATTTCTAATTTCATTCTGTGTGGTTGGAGAAGAAACTTTGTGTGATTTCAACTTTTGAGAAGTCTTTGAGATTTGTTTTGTGGTTTAAATATAATCTATTCTGGTGTTGGTCCATATACACTTGAGAAGAATGCTAGGTATGAGAAAAGTGTCTACTGTTGGGTAGAGTGTTCTATAATGGAGCTCTATAGAGTTTGTTAGGTCTAGTTTGTTTATAGTGTTGTCAACTCTTTTATTTCCTTGTTGATCTTTTTTCTGGTTGTTCTTCCCACTACTGAAAGTGGAGTAGTGAAGTTTGTAATGATTATTATCGAATGATCTCTCCCTTCAATTCTGCCAATTTTTGCCTTATATATTTTGGGTCTCTGTTTTTAGGTACATATGTTTATAATTGTTTTATCTTCTTGATTGTAAATAATCAATATTGTATATAATATCATTATATAATTATGATTATGTAATATCCATTATTGTCTTTTGTAAACATTTTTATCTTACTGTCTATTTTGTTTGATATAACCACTCAAGTTCTTTTTTGGCTAATATTTGCTTGGAAAGTGTCTTCCTATCCTTTTACTTTCAACCTATTTGTCTTTGTGTGTGTGTATGTGTGTTTTGAGATGGGGTCTCGCTCTGTCATCCAGGCTGGAGTACAGTGCTATGATCTCAGCTTACTGCAACCTCCACCTCCCAGGTTCAAGTCCTGCCTCAACTTCTGGAGTAACTAGGACTACAAGTGTGTGCCACCAAGCCCAGCTAATTTTTTTTTTTTTTAAGATTGGAGTCTCGCTCTGGTGCCCAGGCTGGAGTGCAGTGGCACGACCTTGGCTCACTGCAACTTCCGCCTCCTGGATTCAAGAGATTCTCCTGCCTCAGCCTCTTGAGTAGCTGGGATTACAGGCACTCGCCACCACACCTGACTAATTTTTGTATTTTTAGTAGAAACGGGGTTTCACCATGTTGGTCAGGCTGGTCTTGAACTTCTGACCTTGTGATCTGCCTGCCTCGGCCTCCCAAAGTGCTGGGATTACAGATGTGAGCCACTGTGCCCAGCTAATTTTTGTACTTTTTAGTAGAGACATGATTTCGCTATGTTGCCCAACTCCTGGCTTCAAGTGATTCACCTACCTTGGCCTCCCAAAGTGCTGGGATTATAAGCATGAGGCACCATGCCTGGCCTCAACCTATTTGTCTTTGGATTTAAAGTGACTATTTTGTAGACAGCGTATGGTTGGATTATTTTAAAAAAATCTATTCTGCCGAGTCTCTTCCCTTTACTCAGAGAATTTAATCTCTGAGTTAATTTATGCTAATTAATTACTGATAAGGATAGGCTTCTGCACTTTGCTATTGTTTTCTATATGTCACACTGTTTTTGTTCCTCAATTCCTCCATTATTGCCTTCTTTTGTATATAATAGATGTCTTCTAGTGTACATTTTTTATTCCTTCTGATTTCTTTTACAATATACTTTTTAGTTTTTTTCTTAGCAGTTACTCTGAGAATTACGTTAACATCTTAATTTATAACAAACAAGTTCAAATTAATGCCAACTTATTTTCAATAATAGTCACAATGTTTGGTCTTATCAAACTCTATCCCATTTGTTGTTGTTATTGAGCATATCCATGATGATTTATAAGTATTGTTTTATACAGTTGTTGTGTTTTATTGATTGATTGATTGATTGATTTTTTGAGATGGGATCTCACTCTGTTGCCCTGGCTGAAGCAGGTGAAGTGAACATGGCTCACTGCAGTCTCAGTCTCCTGGGTTCAAGTGAACCTTCTGCCTCAATCTCTTGAGTAGCTGAGACCACGGGCACATGCCACTATGCCTGATTAACTTAAAAAAATTATGTAGAGATGGAGTCTATGTTGCCCAGTCTGACCTCAAACTCCTGGGCCCAAGCAATCCTTCTGCTTTGACCCCTCAAAGTGCTAGGATTAAAGGTGTGAGCCACCATACACAGCCCTAAACAGTTGTGTTTTAAACTATGTAGGAAAAAAAGAAGTTACAAACTAAAATAAATGAATACTGACTTATAGTTACCTATGTTGTTAGGTAAATATTTACGGTTGTTCATTATTTCTTTGGGTGGATTTGCATTACTTGTGTTCGTTCTCATTTCAGCTGAAGGACTCCTTTCAGTATTTCTTGTAGGTCAGGTCTACTAGCAATGGATTCTCTGTTTTTGTTTATCTGGGAATGTCTTAATTTCTTCTTTAGTTTTGAAAGATAGTTTTGTCAGATATAGAATTTTTGGTTAATAGCACTTTTAATTTATATTTCAGCACTTCTAATATGTCATCCCACTGCCTCCTAACCTTCATGATTTCTGATGAGATACTAGCTCTTAATCTTACTGAGGAATCCTTTCTACCTCACAAGTTGCTTCTTTTGCTGCCCTCGTGATTCTGTCTTTGTCTTAGGCTTTTGACAGTTGATTGTAGTATGCCTTGTATGAATCCCTTTGGGTTTATCCTGTTTAAAATTTTTTGAGGTTCTTGAATATATGTGTGTGTGTGTGTATATATATATATAGCATATATACACAGTTTATATATGTACATGATTTGTTTATATGCATATATATAACCTAGATAAATAAACACATATATTATGTATATATGTATGTATATATAGTATATATACACATACATCACCCCTGCTTGGGTGATGGGTGCAACAAAATCTCAGAAATTACCACCAAAGAACTTACCCTCCTGGTTAACATAGTGAAACCCTGTCTCTACTAAAAACAGAAAAATTAGCCGGATGTGATGGCGGGTGCCTGTAGTCCCAGCTACTTGGGAGGCTGAGGCAGGAGAATGGCATGAACTCAGGAGGCGGAGCTTGCAGTGAGTGGAGATCGCGCCACTGCACTCCAGCCTGGACGACGGAGACAGACTTTATCTCAGACAAAAAATAAAAAAAAAAATAAAAAAAATAAAAAAATTATCCATGTAACCAAACATGACTTGTTTCACAAAAACCTGTTGAAATTAAAAAACAACAACAACAACAACAACTTTAAGACTCAGTACAGAAGGAATAAGTTAAATGGAATTATTTCCTATATTTCAGGCCATGCTTTGTTATTCTTTTCATGGCTTGTAATGTTTTGTTGAAAACAGGACATTTTAAATACTGTAATGTGGCAGGTCTGCTAATTACCTAGGGCATTTTGTTGCTGTTATTGTAGCAGCTATGGTTTGCTTAGGACTTTTCAGAATTAGATATATAAAGTCTGTTTTCTTTGTCATGTGTGGCTATTGAAATCTCTTTATTGCTAGCTTAGTGGTCAGCCAGTGATTTTACAGGGATTTCCTTAAATGCCTGGAACCAGAACAAAAATCTCACAGTCTTTGGAGATGGGCTCTGTAAGTGTATCGGGGCATGTCTTCAACTTCTAGTCAGATGATTTACAACCCTGTTTTAGCGTTCATTTCCTCCCGTGCAGAGCCTGATGATCAGTAAAGAGCTTTCTCAAAACTTAGTGATGTGGACAGGAGACAGGGAAATACTGGGTAGAAGAGGGCAGTTTCCCAGCAAAGGCCCCACCTTCAAGCCTGAAGACCTGTGGTCCTAAATGAGGACAGGTATTCCTGTTTTCATGTCCAAAAAGTTTCCTTTTGGCCTGCCACACCCCCTATCCTGCACCCATATAAACCCTGAACCCCAGGCTTCAGAAGCCAACCAGCAAACCAGCAGATCAACAGAGAGATGGATGGTGGAATGATGCAGCAGAGAAAGGGAGAAGAGGAGGATCATCTTAACGCTGGGTGGCCTGACTCCAGGGGAAGATCACCTTCCCACTCCATCCCCCTTTCTACCTCCCCATCCATCCCACTGAAAGCCACCTCCACCACTCAATAAAACCTCACTTTCATCCTTCAAGCCCCTGTATGACCAGAGTTTTCCAGGATGCTGAGCAAGAGCTTGGGATACAGAAAACTGTCACACTGGCCCTCTGCCCTTGCAAAAAGGCAGAGGGTTCACTGGTCCACTGAGCTGGTTGACACTCAAGCTGTCTGTGGATGGCAAATTTGAAAGAGCTTTGTAACACTGGGGTTGCAGACATCTACCCCTAGACACTATCATGGGGCCAGAGCTGTGGCCTCTGCACCTGCCTGTCTGCATGCTCTCCCTCCTGCTAGGGGTTTCAGCAGCAAGGCTCAAACCCCTTGTGAGCCACGTACCTGTTGCACATCCTGTGAGGGGGATCAGGGAACTCTCTCACTTCACTAGAGTTTTCTCAGGTCTTTTCTGAGTGTGTGTCCTGCTCTGGGCTTGTGTGTGGTCTTCTAGATTCCTAGGAATATGTGGAAGCTTTACAAAGCCCTTATTCTCCAAAGCATTTCATTCCTCAATCTTTCCATCTAAGATTTTCAGTGTGTCTATTGTTTATTCCAGCTTTTATTTCTTGCCCCAGGTGGCATCAGACAATACATGTGCCTTTAAGTGTTTTTAACAATCACCCTCCATCCCCATCCCTCAGGTAGCTGAATTATGTGAAATGAAGGCAAGCTCTTTGAGGCAGTCCCTCAGGGAACCACCAGAGAGATCCAAACAAACAACCACAACCCATTGTGGTTGTGAATGAGATCCATTCTGTTCCCTGCACTACAAGGTACCTGTACTGCGCGTGTGGGCTGTTATCTTCAAGGCCATCACCAAGCTGGGGAGTAGAAAATGGGTCCTGGGTAAGGTAAAAGGCTACAAAGCTTTCTTCTCAAGATTTAGCTTTTTTTTTTTTTTTGATTGACTAAGCAGTCCTTTGGTTACTATAAGCTGATTAGTTTCCAGAGTTCTGAGGAAGTCGATTATCACAAATTTTGCCAGTTTATTCATTGCTTTTGTGGAGAGAGGGACTTTTCAATGTCTCTACACTGCCATTTTCACTGACGTCATTCGGTAATTGAATTCTATGGTATATTGTCTCTCTAATGAAACTAAATTAATGCCAGATGTTTACTTAGTCTGCAAAGTCAGAGTGTGGATTTGAATGATTTGCAGGATCTGTCACTGATCCATGATAGCTTTCCCTTATTATGCAGATCACAATCTAGAAAGGAATGTCTATTCTTTGAAAATAAGATGCACACTTTTGAAATGTTTCATCCCTTTTCTAGATGGTTTGCAGACTACAACTCAACCAGTGACACAGGAACATCATTAGTATGTGATGAATACTTCTGTTATCTTTAGGTGGTGTCCTTCCATGGGGCTAGCAAGAAATATTTTCAATAAGATTGGGGTACTTTGGTTGATAATGAATGTCACCCATTTTGTGTTAATGTTTGCTAGCTTAATTTTCAGAATATGATGTTTTCTGACTTTGTTTTAAAGTCTGCATACTGGTTATCTTTCTAGTAGG
Source organism: Macaca thibetana thibetana (assembly GCF_024542745.1). Lineage (NCBI taxonomy): Eukaryota > Metazoa > Chordata > Mammalia > Primates > Cercopithecidae > Macaca > Macaca thibetana. The sequence goes on from NC_065585.1 coordinate 113,508,862, forward strand.
GCCTGAAAGCACAAAAATATTTCTTCTACTGTGACAGGAAGGAGGAGAACATATAAGATAGCATTTTGATCGAGCATTTTCTTTTTCTGTGATTTATTCCATTGATTTGAGGAAAGACTCACTAATCATTACCTTCCAGGGAATTTCACCCAAAGAACAAACAACTTTGGCTGAAAGAGGAGACTTCCAGAAGAAGGTACAGTTAGAGGCTGGCTCACTGGTGGCTAGCTGGATTTTTCTCATCTGATAAAAGCCTCAGCCTGGAAATTCAACTTTTGTCCCTCTAAATGTCAAACAGATGTGGAAATGTTGGAGGACACTGAGTGAGCCCTTTGGGAGTTCATGCTGTGAGGGCAGACCTACCTCTTGGCAAATAATTCATGCTTAGGGAAGAAAAAGTCATGTTTTCATGTTTATTTCAAAGCCAGGGAGTCAAAGGGGCAAAGAAAAAGGAATTTTGTGAGCACAATTTGTGGTCTGTTCTTTGACTTCTTACTCAAAGTCTCATGACTGGATGCTGGAGAGAGAGAACAGCAACAGAAGGGCAAAAATCAGCAAACAAAAAGAATGATTTATCTGTATTAGTCTGTTTTCATGTCGTTGATAAAGACAGCATGGGTAATTTATAAAGAAAAGGAGGTTTAATGGACTCACAGTTTCACGTGGCTGTGGAGGCTTCACAATCATGGCAGAAGATGAAAGCCACATTTTACGTGGTGGCAGGCAAGAGAGAAATGAAAGTCAAGTGAAAGGAGTTTCCCCATATAAAACCATCAGATCTCGTGAGACTTATTCACTACCATGAGAATAGTACGGGGGAAACCGTCCCCATGATTCAATTATCTTCTACTAGGTCCCTCCCACAACATGTGGGAATTATGAGAGCTACAGCTCAAGACGAGATTTGGTTGGGGACACAGCCAAACCACATCATCGTGCAATCAGTAACTGTGGCAAGTTATATAGCATCCTTGGGTCTCATTTCTCTCATTTGTGAAATGAAGGTGTGAAATTAAAGCCCCTCCTAACTCTAACATTCTGCGATTCTATGTTATCTGTGAATATGCTCTTCTCCATTTCCTGGTTTTCTCTGGAGGAAGTACCCTCCTCCCCTCTGCTCCTGGACCCTCCACACCTGCCTTACTGAATGGACAGTCACCTGTTCCAGTGGGAGCAGGAGGCAGGAGGAGCCATCATAATGCCTCTCCTCACCTTGGTCCTCCCATAAATTATTCTTTTTCTACCTGTCATTGTGGTGTTTATTTGAGGGACAGTGCTAATCTACCAGACTGAGATTTGAAAGTAATTGGGTGTTTTTCATTGTACTTCTTTTTTTCCCTTTTCTTTGACTCTATTATTGAAAAATTATAAGATTTATCAGGATTACATTAGGTTACAAATAACAGCAAACCCAACCAAAAATGATTTAAACAAAGAGAAATTTATCTTTCTCAGTAAGGAACAGCGATCTTGCTGTGTCGGCCAGTCTGGCATGCAGGGGCACAATCATAGCTCACTGCAGCCTCAACCTCCCAGGCTCAAGCAATCCTCCCGCCTCAGCCTCCCAAGTAGCTGGGACCACAGGCATGCACCACCATAGCCGCTAAATTACTTTAATTATTTTATTTTTTGTAGAGACCAGTCTCACTGTGTTGCCCAGGCTGGTCTGGAACTTGAGCTCAAGTACTCCTCCCTTCTTGGCCTCCCAAACTGCTGGAACTACAGGCATGAGCCACCGTGCCCAGCCTCCTCTGTGTCTATTTTCTTTTCTTTACTTTCTTTCTTTCTTTTTTTTTTTTTTTGAGACAGAGTCTCGCTCTGTCACCCAGGCTGGAGTGCAGTGGCACGATCTCGTCTCACTGCAGCCTCCGCCTCCTGGGTTCTAAGTGATTCTTCTGCCTCAGCCTCTGGAGTAGCTGGAATTACAGGCAAGAACCACCACGCCCAGCAAATTTTGTATTTTTAGTACAGATGGAGTTTCACCATGTTGGCCAGGCTGGTCTTGAACTCCTGACCTTAGGTGATCCACCAGCCTCAGCTTCCCAAAGTGCTGGGATTACTGCTGTGAGGCACCGTGCCCAGCTTGTGTCTATTTTCTTGACTGTGTTCTCCTAGGACATCACCAATTAATACCCAGGTAGTTTGCTGTGCCATAAGCCTCCCACAGTCTTTGGAAAAAAATATGTTTTTCAAGGATTGCTTCCTTCAGAGATCAAGATGGATTTTGACATAAACCTAAGGGTGTCTATATGTTTCATATGGGAAAGTTTGTGATCTCACTTCTGCATGGGCCTTCATCTCAATTCCCAAGCGAAGTAAGAAACTTGGTAGAATCCTAGTATTTGCCAGCAAAATAATCTCTTTCTTGCTGCATGACTTCATTCTCTTCTAGTCCTACCCTGCTTGTTAGAGATGGCAAAGTAGAGAAGGAAGCTATTGAATGTTCCCAATGCAAAGAAATGATAAATGATTGAGATGATGGATATGCTAATTACTCTGATCTGATCACTATACATTCTATGTATCAAAACATCACTATGTACCCCATGAATATATATTATTATTTGTCAATTAAAAATTTGTATACTTAAAAAATGCCAAAGCTAAGACATAGAATAATGCTATGTATCAAAACATCACTATGTACCCCATGAATATGAACTATTATTTGTCAATTAAAAAATTTGTATACTTAAAAAATGGCAAAACTAAGAATATGCTATGCCTCCATTATTTATGAGGAGAGATGGGATGGTATCTCCCAGCCTGTGAATTCACTGAGTTGGCTCAGAGATCCGTTTCTGCCTCTGTGCTTTCTTTGGCAGTGGGATCTACAGAGCCATGCCAGCTGGGATAGTTCCCAGCCTCCTCCTCCACCTCCCCTTGGCATCTGGACAAAAATTCCTGGTATATATACAACCATCTAGTTCTGGTAGTGATTTTACTGGCTGTGTGTTTATCCTGCAATTTAGTTTGCAGACCAGATAGCAATGGTATGCCTATAATTACCCAGATTGATTGATGCGTTGATCTATTTATTTAACAAACATTTGTCTAATGTCTGTGTGCCAGGTATTAAGATAGGTGCTGGAGCAAGAATCCACCATGAAAATATCACCTTCATTTGAATAGAGGTGAATTGTAATAGAGATGAAAGGCAGAGTCCTTGTTTACTTGCTTGAATTGTCCAGGAGATTGTGTGATTCAGCAATGCTGGCTTGTCCGAATTTGGACTATCTAGATGATTGTAGCTAAACCAATAATAGGCCTAATGGCCACTTACCTGTTGGATGCTTTCCAATGTGTTGATATCAAGATGCCTTTCTGGGATGGATGATAGTAAGTAAACAAGGTACTGGTACTGTTGACCAAGAGTTCTTGAGAGATGGCTTTACATCTAGATACTGGGGCTCTCAGATACAACAGGTGGCAAGATGTTGTCATAGACTGTCTGAGTCTATAAATTGGGAAGGGATGAATCATTCTGGCCTTGTCATTGGAATTTCCTTTTTCTTTTTTTTTTTTTTTTTTGAGTTTCTGTCTCACTCTGTTGCCCAGGTTGGAGTGCAGTGGAGCAATCATGGCTCTCTGCAACCTCGACCTGCTGGGCTCACATGATCCTCCTGCCTCAGTCTTCCAAGTAGCTGGGACTACAGGCATGTGCTAACATGCCCAGCTAATGTTTACATTTTTTTGCAGAGACAAGAGTTTCTCTCTGCTGCCCAGGCTGATCTTGAACTCCTGGGCTCAAGCAATCTTACTGCCTCTGCCTGGATTTTACTTTTAACCATTCTAAATCTACAAACATTTCTTTTTGATCGCCTATGGATTCTGCCTCAATAAAAAATTTTTGCAATCTGATGATGGCAATAAGTCTCTGCATTGTGAGAAGGTCTTATAGTGAGACTCTTTGCTGTTTTTGCAAGAAAGGCTTCAGCGTTGAAGTTCTTTGGAAAAGTGTGGTAGAGATTTCTAGTATTATACTAAATCATATCTAGTTTTCTTCTTCTTTCTGAACGTGTGGGAGGATTATTCTTTCTTGTGACCTTATAGTAAAGCAGGGCCTTTTGATTAGTTCTTGTCAATGGGCCATGAGTGAAAGCAAGATGTTTCATTTGAGGGCATTTGTCTGCTGCTGTGAGACACTCCATTGCTAAGATACATGTCTAGAAACAGACTTGCTAGATTGGATTTCAAGGTACGTCTTTGACTTTATTATAGAGTGTTCAATTTTGCTTTCCATAATGGGTGTGATAATTTACACTTTGACCAACCTGATATGAGAGGCCTCATTTCTCCACATCATTGCCAAGTTTATAAGCCTTAAAACGTTTTGCAATCTAATGGTATAAAATCACCTGTTTTTTTAGGGTAAAATTTTGCATCTCCATGATTACTAGTGACATTGATAATCCTTTCATATGTTTTTATTTTATTTTATTTTATTTTATTTTTTTAGATGGAATCTCACTCTGTCACCCAGGCTGGAGGGCAGTGGTGTGATCTCGGCTCAGTGCAACCTCTGCCTTCCGAGTCAAGCCATTCTTCTGCCTCAAGCTCCTGAGTAGCTGGGACTACAGGTGCGTGCCACAATGCCCGGCTAATTTTTTGTATTTTTAGTAGAGACAGGGTTTCACCATGTTAGCCATGATGGTCTCAATCTCCTGACCTCGTGATCTGCCTGCCTCGGCCTCCCAAAGTACTGGGATTACAGGCGTGAGCCACCGCACCCGGCCCCTTCCATATGTTTACTGGCTATTTGGGCTACATTTTCTGTGAACTGTTTGTTCCTTTCTGTAGGGATCGTGCTTCATTTATTACTGCTTCAAGTATTTTCTCTACATCTTGGTAACTGTCCATATTCTGAATCCCACTTTCACAAGAATGATGGCAGCAAACTTGCATCCCCCGGCTCCCCTTGCAGCTAGGGTGCAGCATACAGTCTAGATCCTTTCACTCACATGAACCCATGAAAGACTTGTGAGTGGTTGTCCTTAGGGTGAGTCACAGCAGTTGCTGCCGCAGATCAATTTTACCTTCTCTGCCCTGAAGCACAGTGTACACTTACTTGGCACTTTCCAGAGTCTGATGTGAGAGTTCCTTGTAATGCAACCTTCCATGTGGTCACTCAGGGGCTCAAGGCTTTTTTCATCTTGTGGTTCTGCCCTTCTCTAGGTCCACAGAGTCCTCTCCATTCAGGCAGGGGAGGAAGCAAGAAAAGATGACTTGCAGGAGGCTTTTACTGGCTCTTCCTGGAAGTGATGCACTTTTCCTCTACCTACAGTCTATTGGCTGGAACTCAGACAGTCACCACATTTAATAGTAAGGAAGGCTGGGAAATGTGATCTAGTCATGGGTGCTGGTGACTACATAGTAGTTTCTGCTACTTGCTGGAATTGATCTTCTAGCTAGCATGGGGACAGATGGCTAGTCCTTGGGAAAACTCTTTTTATTTTTTTGGAGAGAGGGTGTCTCACTGTGTCACCCAGGCTGGTCTTGAACTCCCAGCCTCAATTGATCTTCCTGCCTTAGCCTCCCAAAGTGCCGGGACTACAAGTGTGTGCCATTCCACCCAGCTAAAAGCTCTTTAATGTTCGGTCTCTAGGAGCATAGAGAGTGAACAGTGGGGGCTAAGGTAGTTCCTTACAAGCCCCCACAACCTAGCTGGGTGTTGTTTCTGCCCAAGTAGTTCCAGCAACTGGCTTTCTAGCTCTCTCAGCAATTGTGTGAATTGTCTAATATCCTTGACCAAGTTCCTACTCTGTTAAGTCTGAGTGGCTTTCATGGGTTGCAGCTGAGAAATCCGGGGTCATTTCATTTATTTTTTTTGTCTGTTTTTCTTTTGATCAATTGTATCTATCTTTGAGATTGGGCCTCAGGGAGACTATCTCTATTGAACTAAGTAATGGTGTTTACTTCTGTCTGCGTAATAACCCACAGAACAAGCCTAAGCTCACATGTGTACAAAAGCATATCTACAGCAAATCCATTCTGTAAGTTTCAGGCCCATCAGAACAAGGTAAATGTTTGTAGTTTCTATGCAGTTGAGGCAGGACAGTCTTATCTAATCTTTGACCAAAGAGAAGTTTATTTGAAATCCCATTATTGCCACCAGTGATAAAGGTGTGGTGTTAAGAATGCAATTCCAACTCTAGGAGGGGAGTGGTCGCCTATGCTTCCCTCCCTGTTGGGAGGCCTTCAGACTGGGCAGCAGGTTGTGACATATAGCTGGGAATCCAACTGTGTGCATTTGAATATTGACCAGAGAGAGAATCAAGACTGACTTAGAGATCATGATTGATGCTTTATAGATTCCCAGGCTCAGGGAGGGATATGATTTGGCTGTGTCCCCACCCAAATCTCATCTAGAATTGTAATAATCCCCATATGTCAAGGCTGGGGCCAGGTGGATATAACTGAATCATGGGGGCGGTTTCCCCCCATACTGTTCTCGTGGTAGTGAATACATCTCACGAGATCTGATGATTTTATAAAGGGGAGTTCCCTGCACAAGCTCTCTTGCCTGCCTCCATGTAAGATGTGACTGCTTCTCATTTGCTCTCTGCCTTAATTGTGAGGCCTCCTTAGCCATGTGGAACTGTGAGTCCCTTAAATCTCTTTCCCTTATAAATTACCCAGTTTCAGGTATGTCTTTATTAGCAGTGTGAGAACAGACTAGCACAGGGAAGGGCCAGAGTTGAAAGTTTCAGAGTGGAGTACAAATTCCCTGATCACTGAGGCTCTTCAAAATCAGCTTTTCCACTTTTCAGTTCATACTGGATTGAAACCATATCTGAGGGTAACCCATTTAATAATGACATTATTTCACCCTTTCAGCTTCGGCAAGTCACTTAAATTTGTTGAATCTCAACTTCATCATATGTAAAAATAAAGAGTATCTTCCAGTCCCCACTTCTGGGACCTCATTTCTCTAGCAGATTTGCACTGATTCTCATTATTCTTTGTTGCTTTCAGCATTCTCCACCAGATGGCTCCAGTCTCTCGGTGTAAACCTACGCCCACAGCTTCCTTTGGAGCCCGGCTTGCTTTTGTGGATTCCTCCCCTCTGCACACTCAACTTCTACTCTTCTCCAAGTTTTTAAACGAAACACTTCATATGTTTGAAAGCATTTTCTTCCTCCTGTCTTCCATAGCACATTACTCTCCTTGTTTCAACCATAGATCAACCATTTATTTTAATTCATTCTTGATGACACAAAGCTAGTCTGTACCATAACCCCTATTGTGAACTGTGGCCAGGGCTCACACTCCAAAGCTGATCCATTGGTGCAGTTAAAAATGGGATAGGAAATTCCTGCGAAAGTCAGTGGTGAACTGAGATTCTGGGCTCTTTTGTCTTGGTAGGTTCCTTACTCTACTTGACCTGCTGAAGCCATTGAATTTTAGGGGACTGTAAATAATTTTAGGAAGGCAACAGGGATGATTCTACTCATCCATATTTTTCTTTTTGTGTATATCCTTTTTTTTTTTTTTTTTTTTAAGAGCTGGGGGGTCTTGCTGTATTGCCCTGGCTGATCTCAAACTCCTGGCCTGCCAAGAACAGCTCGGTCATGAAGACCCTAACCCAGCAGCACTAGCGAAATTGAAGACACACACACGGAAATATAGAGTGTGGAGTGGGAAATCAAGGGACACACAGCCTTCAGAGCTGAGAGCCCTGAACAGAGTTTGACTCATATATTTATTGACAGCAAGCCAGTGATAAGCATTATTTCTATAGATTATAGATTAACTAAAAGTATTCCTTATGGGGAAACAAAGGGACGGGCTGAAACAAAGGGAAGGGCTCTGGCTAGTTATCTGCAGCAGGAACATGTCCTTAAGGCACAGATTGCTCATGCTATTGTTTGTGACTTAGGAACACCTTTAAGCGATTTTCCTCGCTGGGTGGACCAGGTGTTCCTTGCCCTTATTGGGGTAAACCCACAACCTTCAGTGTGGGTGTCATGGCCATCATGAACATGTCACAGTGCTACAGAGATTTTTGTTTATGGCAGTTTTGGGGCCAGTTTATGGCCAGATTTGGGGGCCTGTTCCCAACACTGGCCTCAAGTGATCCTCCTGCCTTGGCCTCTGAAAGCACTGGGATTGCAGGCTTACAGATGTGAGCTGCCACGCCCTTCTGTTTATATTATTTTCTTTTTCTTTTTTTGAAACAGAGTCTCATTTTCACCCAGGCTGGAGTGCAGTGGCACAATCTTGGCTCATTGCAACCTCCACCTCCTGGGTTGAAGAAATTCTTCTGCCTTAGCCTCCTGAGTAGTTGGGATTACAAGTGTGAGCCACCACACCTGGCTAATTTTTGTAATTTTAGTAGAGATGGGGTTTCGCCATGTTGGCCGGCCTGGTCTTGAACTCCTGGCATCAAGCAATCCTCCTGCTTCAGCCTCCCAAAGTGCTGGGATCATAGGCGTGGGTCACCATGCCCAGACTGTGTGTATTATTTTCATTGCTCATTTGCTAGTTGGATAGCAAACAGAAGTGAAAGCAACCTTAAGCCAAGTCGGAACTATCAGTCTGAAAATTATTGAATTCAGATCAGCTTTGTGATCTTGTCCAGCTCAGTCCCTTATCAACTCTATTCCTGCAAAATAATATTGACATCATAGAGATATCTGTATATATGTGTGTGTATAATGGGTAATTGAAACATTAACTTGAGTTTTCTTCTTGTAGACTCAGCTAGAAAGAACCAACGATGCTTTTCCATTTTCCATCTCTGAGATATGCTGCTTTTGAAGATCTATGGCCATTGAGCATGGGGTTTGTTGGCAAAAGAATGTTTGATAGTATAAGAAAAGGAGGAGATTTCAGTCTTGTCATATTAAGTTACTCATTCAACAGATACTTGTCCCTAGCTTGTGCCAGGCACTTTTCTAGGCATTGGATATATATCAGCAAATAGGACTGGGAAGGATCCAGCTCTCATAGAATTTGTGTTCTTCTGAAGAACACAGTAAACCAACACATAGTCCACAAATCAGATTGCTTCAGCTAGCGATCAGTATGGTGAAGAAAATACGATAGGGCTCTGAGACATAGAATGCCAGGAGGTTTTATCTAAGCAGAGAGCTGCAAGGGCCGGGGAGACAGTGACTATATCCCCTAGGACTAGGAGAAATGTGTGTTTCATAAACAGTGCAGAGCTGATCTCCCTTGAATTCAACATCTCAGTGATGGAAAGACATCCAAAGGCAATGACTGCTGGGCTGTCTGAGTTCTGGTTATTAAGGGACATTCCTCTGTGGCTGAACCTGGCATGGAGGGAATACAACTGCCTGACATTGAACACATGTAGCACACACCCTGGGCTAGGAGCAAGCAGTTCATCTTGGGGGCGATGAGCAGGTCCTCCTCCTTTGTTTTTTTGATCATGTAAACCCTATGGGTTCTTATGCTTATGGGAAGGAGAAATAACTCCCCCAAATGACAGACATGAAACTTCTCATCATCTTTGGAAAGTAGGGTCTCATTAGATTCAATCTGACTAAAAAAATTAAGGAGGTGTTTCTTGTATCCCCAGTGTCACAGAGTGGCATGTTACACATATATTTCTGATAGTTGCCTGCCTTATTTTTCCTATTAGAAAGTAGGTGCCTTAAGGTCAGGCACTTGACTTCATACACAGAAATTTCCAGTGATATAAATCTTAACATTTGGCCAGGTGTGGTGACTCACGCCTGTAGTCCCAGCACTTAGGAGGCCGAGGTGAGAGGATTGCTCGAGGCTAGGAGTTTGAGACCAGCCTCGGCAACACAGTGAGATCTGTCTCTACAAAAAATAAAATAATTTAGCTGGCTGTGGTGATGCACACCTGTGGTCCCAGCTACTCAGGAGGCTGAGGTGGGGGGATTGATTGCTTGAGCCTGGGAGGTTGAGGCTGCAGTGAGCTATGATTGTGGCACTGCGTGCCAGCCTGGCCAACACAGCGAGACCCTGTCTGTAAAAAAAAAAAAAAAAAAAAAAAAAATTTGCTGGGTGTGGTAGTGTGTGCACTTGTGGTCCCATCTACTCAGGAGGCTGAGGTGGAAGGATGCCTGAGATTAGGAGTTTCCAGTTACAGTGAGCTATGATTGCACCACTACACTCCAGCCTGGGTAACAGAGCAAGACCCTTTTCTAGAATATAAAAAAATAAAACAAACCCCCAAACCTTAGCATTCAGTAGCCACTTCAGCACAATTCTTTCTTTTTTAACCAAACAGACCTGTGTGAATGTGGGGAGAGCTGTGTGAAAATGGAGAAGTGCTGGCCTGCCCAGGGTGGGACAAAAACATGGTTAGTTAAGGAGATTTGGTTTTCAGAACGTGCGGAGTCCTCCTTTGCCGTTACTCAGTGATGATGATTTTCCTCCACGAGGTTTCTCCTGTCTGGGTCTCTCTCTTTACTTTGTGGCTGTGTGACCTGACAGGCTTCTGTGACTTAGAAAATGCAGGACCCTAGTCCTTGTGGGATGAGTGGCAGATCCTGGATGGTTATGCCAAAGGCCTGGATGAAGCACCAGGAAGCAAGCTCCCGGGAGGCGCTGGCTCCAGAAAGGCCAGAAGGTGCCAAGAAACCTACAAGGAAAGTGACATTGCCTCTGCTGTGAGCGCCTGCTGCATCTGCCAGTGAGGATGCTCACCACCTGTTTCTCTGTGCTCCACGGATGGGGGCCGGGGGTGGGGGCCCGAGGACGTGAATGCAAATGTGAGCTTCGGACCAGGCCATGTTGCCAGGAGCCGGTCCACTGAGCTGTGTCCTCACCCTCTCCTTCTCAAACATCTTGACTGCAACAAAAGGTGCTGTATCAGAAGAGTCAATTGTGTGGCGGTCTCTTGGCTGCGAGCCAGTTTGCTGAGTGGGCGGGTGTTATCTGTTGGAGCTAGTGGCTAGGGTTTGAACCCAAACCAGGAAAAGGGTGGGAGTGAAGCAAGGCAGAGTGGAGAGGGAGGGCAGCTGCAGAGTGGGGGTGGGCATCAGCCGGAAGAGCCTCCCTCTCCTGGCCTGGCCACACCTCTGGCACTGCAACCCAGAGACCAGTCTCATCTCCCAGTCCTGACCTGCCTGCCCCTGACAGCCCAGACCTACTGTGCATGTCTCTGGGCTGCTGAGAAACATCTTGGGGTGCTTAGACAAACTGTGCCCTGCCAGACCTTTTAGGTGTACATGGGGCATTTTCCTCCACCCCTTCTCCTTTTCTCTCTCTCCCTTTCTCTCTTTCTTTTTTTGGTGAGCTCCTCTTCCCCTAGAACCTATAGAAAGGAAACCTTGAGCTCAAAGCCTGACCTGCTTCCTTGCTTTGGTCTGCTGCCTTCCCTCTGCCCTTCAGCTCTGGGCTTTGTGCAGGGAGACAGTGACCCAGTGAACATGCGTTTCCTGCCTGACATCCTCTGTCCCATTGGGAAGTCACTCCCACTCGGAAGTCACTCCCACTCATTGGAAGTCACTTAGCCCCATTCCCTCTTGTCTCCAAGTTTTCTTGGGCCCCCCGCAGAGCTCAAAATATTTTTTTGACAAGGCTGCTGAGTGAATTGATGAGTGATTTGGAAACAGACAAGGTTAGGTGGCAAGGAAGAACGCTACTCTCCCATCTGTTGCCCTCTTTCTAAGAAGGAAAGTGGGGATGACTGTATTTTGGCTGCAGGAGGCGTGAGGACTCTTCCTATCTGACTTCAAGGAGAGGCGGCATTAGCCCTGTGCCCTTGGATCTCTGGGTCTCTATTTCTTTACTTGTAAAATGAAGAGGTTCATAAAATGTAAAATGATGACCACAGTCTCTTCCATCTTTAAATTGCATGGCTGTTTCCTTGCAGGTGGGATGGCAAGAGCTCATGTGTAGCTGCCTGTGGTTTAGGAGAGGTCACCAAGCTTTGCTGGGATCTAGGTGGCAGCAGCAGATTTGGCCTGAGGAATAAGTGTTTCCAGCTCTGAGGTTGATAGCCCTGGAGGCTAAACCAGATTGATCAAGATGACAAGACACCAAAAGTGCCCTCTAATTAATTACCTCTTATAGCAAGTGAAAAATTCATATGAGTCTCACTAAGACAACTCATATTTTCTTCCTTTTTCAGATATCTTTCAGTTATGGAAAAATACTTTGGGCAACATAAAGCAATTGGTTTTGCTAAGTGTGGTGCCTGATGTAGTAATGGAACTGGCTAGCATAGAAAACAGATAGTTTTAAGTAGTTTTAGTTGTGATTTGGTTGTTGCAATGAAAGCTTATGTCATCCATGATACCTATTGTGCTATATCTTTGTGCTATTTTCTTGGCATCCTGGCATCAAAATCACCTGGGTTGTTTCTTTTTCTGTGTGTGTGTGTTTTCTTTTTTTTTTTTTTTTTTTTTTTTTGATGGAGTCTATAGCTCTGTTGCCCAGGCTGGAGTACAGTAGCACAATCTTGGCTCACTGCAACTCCACCTCCTGGGTTCAAGTGGTTCTCCTACCTCAGCTTCCTGAGTAACTGGGATTACAGGTATGTACTACCATGCCTGGCTAATTTTTGTATTTTTAGTAGAGACAGTTTCACCATGTTGGCCAGGCTGGTCTTGAACTCCTGACCTCAAGCGATCCACCTGCCTTGGCCTGCCACAGTGGTGGGATTACAGGTGTGAGCATTTGGCCTATGGGATCCTTCCTCTCCCTGGAAGTCTGGATGGTTTGGCACTGGATAAAGTGTCCATAAGGACTAGCTAGGCTCTGAGAGTGGCATGGAGGAAGACAGGGATGGAAATGAAATATACAAGTCATTGGGATCCCTAATACAAGTCATTGGGATCCCTAATGTAGAGCCCGGGGAGACTGTCTTGGTTCCTACAGGGAGGGTGATGTGGGGAAGAGTGAGCTGGAGACGCTGAGGAGGTCCCCAGGTGAGGGAGGCAGGAAAATGCTGAGGCTCCAAGGACCCTCAGCCCTTGGGAAAAATTAGCCACATCGCTCCTGGATGCACAGGTGTTTGCTTACATGGTGCAACTTTACAAGGTTACATCTTCTTTCTGCACATGGCAGAGAGAGAGAGAGAGAGAGAGAGAGAGAGAGAGGAGAGAGAGAGCGCTAGAAGTTGTGTCAATTTCTTGGTGAGGGAGAAAAGCCCAGCTGGATGGAGTGAGTAAGAGACAGAGCTCTAGGTGATTGTAGGGTAGGATGGCAGGCTGTGGGGTGGTGGTGGTGGCTCAGAAGCACTTTAGTGGCTGTGTCAAGGAGGGAACCAGTGGGAATGGGGGTCTCTAAGCCCCAGTGGTGGTGGCACTGGGGGAAATAACAGCTTAGCTCTGTGGCACTGGCTGGTTCCAGGAATTGGATCACTCAGCACCAGATGCAGACCCAGAGAGTAGATGAGAGAAAACCATGTGGGGAGTTCTAGGACAGTGGTTTATTTGGCCGGGCTGTGGCTGGCTGATGGGGAAAGCAGACCCTATCGGGAAAAGAGAGGGCAAACATCAGAGTTTTTGGAGCCAGAGGAGGCAGTTAGTCTTCTCTTCCTCTTCCCCTCCTCCTCCTCCCCCTCTCCTCCTCCTCCTCCCCCTCTCCTCCTCCTCCTCATCCTTCTCTTCCTCCATGAGAGGAGATCTCACTATGTTGCTTAGGCTGCTCTCAAACTCCTGGGTTCAAGTGATCCTCCCACCTTGGCCTCCCAAAGTGTTGGAATTATAGGCATGAACCACTGCACCTGACCAGTCCTCTACTTCTTACATGGCCGCGCTCATCTGCAAAGTGCATTGTAGAATCCATCAACTTTTGTAGGACAACTTCTTTCAATGCTTTAGGATTATTTCAGGAAGATTGTGCATGAAGGAGAATTCATTTGTGCCCCAGCATAAGCTAAGAAAGGGAGTGCATTACAACCAGAGCGTATGAACTGTGAAGCCTTGTAAGATGGCCATAACATAGTCACTGCAGGTGCAAGGAATGAGAGAGTATAGGACTCCTCTAAGTTAGCCCCTCTACCCCCAAATTTTCTACTAAACCTCTAGCTCATATTATAATTAGTTGAAATCTTGAAACTGTATGAGACTAGTTATATGATACATATATTCAGGGAGTTTCAAGTTCTTTACTGCCGTTTGTTTTATCGTTCCTAACTCTAAAGGATGGCCAGAGGGCAGAAATAGGATTCCTATTTATGGAAATAGGAAACTATTGGTTAGAGGAGCCAGGAGACTGCTAAGGTACACAGCAAACTGAGGGTAGAAAGAGGAATCTACCTGTGTGTGGTCCATAGTTGTTGGGGATGACAGGAGTCCTCTCCCAGTCTGCAGCCATGGAGCTCCCAGGTCAGTTAACAGTGGACATATGCAGTTCAGCCTTAGTTGGACCCCCTGCTGACTTTTGAGATGACAGATGCAAATTTTTATTTTATTTTTTATTTTTATTTATGTTTTATTTTTGAGATGGAGTCTCGCTCTGTCGCCCAGGCTGAAGTGCAGTGGCGCGATCTCGGCTTACTGCAAGCTCTGCCTCCCGGGTTCAAGCCATTCTCCTGCCTCAGCCTCCTGAGTAGCTGTGACTACAGGTGCCCGCCACCATGCCCGGCTAATTCTTTTGTATTTTTAGTAGAGACTGGGTTTTACCATGTTAGCCAGGATGGTCTCGATCTCTTGACCTCGTGATCCTCCCGCCTCGGCCTCCCGAGCACTGTAAAGTGCTGCGATTACAGGCGTGAGCCACTGCGCCCTGCCGACAGATGCAAATTATTCAATAGTTCTCCTTTTTGTCTTTCTCTTTTTCCCACTCTCTGTCTCTTACTACAAGGTCTGGCTGTTCTGTTTGGGTTCTTCTAAATTTACTAATTTAACCCAATTTATTTCTGCTGGCTATCTTGATGCCATTTTCTCTTCCTACAAAAAGGATTAACTTCTAAACTGTCTCCGATTAACACTCATTTTTGGTCTTGAGGCAAGATATGATTTGGCTTTTGTTCCCATACAAATCTCATCTTGAATTGTTAACCCAGGTATTGAGGGAGGAACCCGGTGGGAGGTGATTGGATCATGGGGGTGGTTTTCCCCAGGCTGTTCTTGTGATAGTGAGTTCTCATGAGATCTGATGGTTTTATAAGCATTTGGCAAGTTCCTCCTTTGCTTTTCTCTCTGTCTTTCCTGCTGCCTTGTGAAGAAGGTGACTTCTTCCCCTTTCCACCATGAATGTAAGTTTCCTGAGGCCTTCCCAGCCATGTGGAACTGTGAGTCAATTAAACCTCATTTGTGTATAAGTCACCCAGCCTTGGGTAGTATCTTTATAGCAGTGTGAGAATGGATTAATACAGGGCACCTGCTCTTCCATTTCCCCCACCTCACCCCATTGCTAACCACCTACCAGAGTTAGGACACCAGTGAGCTTTCAATAGTGTCATTTAAGGGCAATAAAAACAACTTTGAAAAGATCTGTGTCCTTGTTTAAGACTGGGGAGTGCCCAGTAACAACCCTGTCTGTGATTCCTTTCTTTTAAAAGTTTGGGGCCAGGCGCAGTGGCTCACGCCTGTAATCCCAGCACTTTGGGAGGCTGAGGCAGGCGGATCCTGAGGTCAGGAGTTCAACACCAGCCTGGCCAGGATGGTGAAACCCCATCTCTACTAAAAATATAAAAATTAGCTGGGCGTGGTGGCGGGCGCCCGCAATCCCAGCTACTCGGGAGGCTGAGGCAGAGAGTTGTTTGAACCCGGGAGGCGGAAGTTGCAGTGAGCCGAGATTGTGCCACTGCATTCCAGCCTGGGTGACAGAGTGAGACTCTGTCTCCAAAAAGAAAAAAAGAAAAAAAGTTTGGATGTCAGAAGAGGAGAAAAGAGGACAAGGAGAGGGAGCTGCAATTGGAAGCTACGAGAGGCCACCCAGGACCCTGAATGCTGGTTCTGAAGTTGCATAATGGAATTCATTCCAGGTAAAAGAAAACAAAACTTTATTTTCTCCTCAGTATAACCCATATCCAACTTTAAACCATGAAGCTAAGGGCAACTCCAGCTCAGATACTCGACTCACTCTGCAGTGAGTTTCATATTGCGCTTGCCAGGATCTTAATGTTTTTTGTTGGCAAGTGGAATGCATAGCCTTACATGCTGAACTATGACTATTTCACCACGGGTTTATTTCTTTTATAATATGTTCAGCAATTTTTGTTGTTGTTGTTGAGGTGGAGTCTTGCTCTGTCACCCAGGCTGGAGTGCAGTAGTGTGATCTCAGCTCACTGCAACCTCTGCTGCTCCTGCTCAAGTGATTCTCCTGCCTCATCCTCCTGAGTAGCTGAGATTACAGGCACATGCCATCAGGCCTGGCTAATTTTTGTATTTTTAGTAGAGACAAGATTTCACCCTGTTGGCCAGGCTGGTCTCGAACTCCTGACCTCAAGTGATTCACCCACCTCAGTCTCCCAAAGTGCTGGGATTACAGGCATGAGCCACCATGCCCAGCCAATATGTTCCTCATTAGAAAGGCTATTCATTTACTTTGTGAATTTTTGCATTTTTCCTTATGTTTCTACTCGCAAATTGATTTGCATACAAATTTCAGTGAGGAAATCATTTATGAGAAGATTAATATTATTTGCCAAGATTGATTTATTTGTCCCTGACTGGCCTGTTTTAAGAACATACCTTACCTTCCTTTGTTCTGCCTTTGAATGGTTTGGCTGTTTCTGAAACATTCTCTGGGCTGTATCTTTATCCTCATGTCATATATTTGGAGATATTCAGATAGTTGTGTCATTAATTTTGAATTGTATAGCCATGAGTATGGTGTGATTTCAAATCTGTTCTATGACTGTTCCAGTGGCTTAGACCAAATCTTCAGTTAAAGACCAAAACCTGGCTAGGATTTTTATCTTTGTCACAAGTCCTGAACTGGATGCTACACTCTCTGAAAGCCCATTGTAAAGCTGCATTTTAGACAATCACTTTGTTCTAGCTACTGCTTGCCTGGTTTTGAGAACACTCCTGGGTCACCTGCTAAATTGCTGAGACCACAGGAACTTCTTCTCCTGACTACAAGAGGAGGGCTAAGCACAGCTCTACTTGACTCCAGATTTTTTAATCTCTAAGGTGAGTTGCCATAAAAAATTTTGAACCACAAGAACTTCACAGCAAAAGAAAAACTAACACTAACAATTTCATCAACATAAAGCACTTCAAACTTACTTCCAACCTATGTGATTAAGCTGTTGCTAAGAGGTGTGAATGTACAATTACATGTTCTGATATTTTTATTAAGACTCTTATTCCAAGTTATTCATGTCAACATTACATTCATATCCTTGATATTCATATAATTCATCTAACATCGTATAATTCATATAATGTGGTTTTACTGATAGGCCATGATGTTTCTTGTAATTCATTTGTTGTTGTGTATTCATTATGTCTTATTTCCAATTAATAGGATTCTTGGCTTTAGCAACAAAAACCACAAAATGATCATTTGGCCTCAAGCCACAAGCTGAGAATTACTTAATGGCTTAGCTTTGACTTGAGAAAGGGTCTTGTGGACCTGAAATCCTTTTTCCAAGCTAGATACATGTTAGTAAGCAGTTTAAAGGCAGCCATAAAAAAATCAAAAACAAAACAACAAAACAAAGAATATACAAATAACTAATAGAATCTCTTACTTTAACACAAAGTGACCAAATATTATTTGTATTTATTATTTTACATTCCAATCTAGTATTTGTACGTAGCCATACAATGTACACATTTTACAACTTGTAATTACATTGTACATGCAATTTACAACCTGCTTTTTTCATTTTACATGAAGCCACAATAGAGGCTTTAAAATCATTATTTTAAGTGGCCGAATAATATAACAGTAAGAAGCTATTGTAAATAAAGCTGTGGTCTACTTTCCTATTTGTATCATTTAAAAAATTCGGTTGCATTATTTCTTGGAATCAGGATCAAACAGTAACATATTTCATGATACCTAAACAGATTATAATGTTGCTTCCCAATATATAATGATGAGTTTAGCAAATATCAATATACAAAGTATGATTGGGCGGGGTGGCTCACACCTGTAATCCCAGCACTTTGGGAGGCCAAGGCAGGTGGATCACTTGGGGTCAGGAGTTCGAGACTAGTCTGGGCAACGTGGTAAAACCCTGACTCACTAAAAGTACAAACATTAGCTGGGCTTGTTGGCAGGTGCCTGCAATTCCAATTATGTAGGAGGCTGAGGCAGGAGAATCGCTTGAACCTGGAAGGCGGAGGTTGTAGTGAGCTGAGATACTGCACTCCAGCCTGGGTGACAGAGCGAGACTCCATCTCAAAAGAAAAAAAAATATGTGTATATATACACACATATATACATGTATATGTGTATATATACATACATGTGTGTATATATACACACACAAAGTATGAGTTTATCAATTTTTTAACAATTTTGATAGCACTAGATGTTACCATCAAAACATATTCTGGAGCTTGCATGCTGGCGGGGGCCTGTAGCCCCAGCTACTGGGGAGCCTGAGGCAGGAGGATTGCTTGAGCCCAGGAGTTGGAAGCTACAGTGTGCTATGATTGCACCTGTGAATAGCCACTGCACTCCAGCCTAGGCAACATAGAGCTCGCATCAGTAAAAAACAAACAATCCCCCAAACCCTCCAAAACTAAAACAACATTTTCTAGGGTTAGCTTAATAGTTGTAAAATAACCCTGCTCCATGATCAAACATGGATATTATTGCTATTGGATAGTGAATAAATGACCCATGGCTGCCTTAATCTTGTATTCAGTTGGAATAATTTGTGAAGAGAACAGCTTGTCTTTCTCTGTGTGGCCTAGACCGGTCACGGTAATACAAAAAAACATTAAGATGCTACAAGATGAACAATCCACTGTTTAGCAATGAGTTATCTTCATATTATTTTTATTTGGCTTGTGGGGCTGTGGAGGAAGTCAAGGCCTCTGATTGAACACTAGAGGGTACTCCTGGCTACCGAATAGCTCTGCCCTTTCTTCCCATTCATGTTTCCTTAGTATTGTCTTGGGGAAACTGGCGGTGACACCAATGCACGTGGCTTAATACATGCTGCTTGATTGACTTTTTCGCATGATAGTTTCAGGCGATCCGAAATGCAAAGGGATGTTTAGCCGTTGGAGACTCATGTTCCCTTTCCTTTTCTTCCAGTGATGCACTACCTGAGTGTTTTCAGCAACAAAAACATCAAAAGAGTTTTCAGGGGAGGATAGCCTGACGCTTACATAGAACCTCAGGCTGCTCTCTATAGAGGATTATGTGCAGCAAACCGAGGCAGCAAGGATTGCTGAAGGGCACAGGAGCTGAGCCGCAGGCCTTGGCATTTGGGGATCTTAATGCTTTTGTGGAATGGAATAGAGGCTGGGCCAGGAAGGGATCAAAAGGAGGTCGAGGAGGCCAGGCAGGTATAGTCACATTGGCTTCTGGGAGAGATGGAAAGCAAAGGAGAAGGAAGCAGTCTTGATCCCCCAGAGCCAACACTGACCATTGGAAGAGAGAAGGCAACGTGGCCCTGCTAAATAATTAGAACAAGAATTTGTCCTAATTCTAGGTAGCCTGTTTTTCTGAGGAGCTCAGAAGATACTATCTCATTAGCCCTGAAAGTCAGGATAACTGACAGTTAACCTAACAGGATAACTTCCTCTGGTGCCATTTTGTCCCCTGAGTAGGACATCAAGTTCCCAACAGCGGAGGGTCATGAGGCTGCAGAGTAGCAGGCACCGTGTTTATGTCTCATGCAGTGAGTTGACTGTGGTGGTGTGGGGTCTTTCTTGGTCTGTCTGTGGGCTGAGAGGCTCAAGAGCACCACCCTCCCATAAACTCAGGTCTTCCCCAGAGCCTTGAAGCCCTTTCAGTGTTCGGTCTGAATTTCTCTTGGATCTATCTTTTTTTTTTTTTTTTTTTGAGACGGAGTCTCGCTCTGTTGCCCAGGCTGGAGTGCAGTGGCCTGATCTCAGCTCACTGCAAGCTCCGCCTCCCGGGTTTACGCCATTCTCCTGCCTCAGCCTCCCGAGTAGCTGGGACTACAGGCGCCCGCCACCTCGCCCGGCTAGTTTTTTTTTTGTATTTTTTAGTAGAGATGGGGTTTCACCGTGTTAGCCAGGATGGTCTCGATCTCCTGACCTCGTGATCCGCCCGCCTCGGCCTCCCAAAGTGCTGGGATTACAGGCTTGAGCCACCGCGCCAGGCCTGGATCTATCTTAAAACAAATTCAGGTTTTTCCGACATTAAAAACAAACAAAATGCCTTCAATCACTCTCCCCTCCACCTCCCATACCCTGGAGCTAACTTTCTGTTATCGTTCTCCCCAACATCAAGGACGATGGAGCTTTATAACATTAAGAGATTTGAAACAATGATTGCCCTAGCTGTTGACATGAACTGTGGTTTAGTTTTGCAAAAGTTGGGCTCAAAACATTGAAAACAGCATTTGAAAACTGTTTAATTACATATAAAAATTCTCCAGATATAAGTTCAGTGAAACAATCAGGAATAAACCTGCATATAAAGTGTGATTCCAATTAAAAAACCTAAACCTCCCTAATATATGCAGAGAAAAAATGTCTGGAGGGAACTATCCCAACATGTTCATAGTGTTTATCTCTGGGGGTGGGAGGATGGGAAATGTAAGGTTTCTTTATACTTCCTTAAAAACATTTTGCAATAAATTGCTATGAGTTTTTGTAATCAGAAAAAGACTGTATTGTTATGAAGATGTCTTATCTTGTCCACTTCCTCCCATTGACTGCGTCCTTAACTAACCCTTGCATTTCACTTCCCATTGCCACGTCTCTGCAGAAATGGTTCACAAATGGTCACCTGCTTATTTAATGTAGCGTGTGTGTGTGTGTGTTTTTTTCCTCCCTCAACTTCACCCTATCCCATTGAAGATCATTTCTACCTTCTTTACTGTCTTCTGAACATTCCCAGCCAGGTGGCACATGGAGCTAATTTTCACAATGTTCAAAACAGAACAAATACTCTTTATGTACCTGTCTCAGTCTCTCCTGTTCTCCTTCCCAACCCAAATATCCTTCTCATTTTAAACTTTCTGGCCTGGCGTGGTGGCTCATGCCTGTAATGCCAGCACTTTGGGAGGCAGAGGTGGGCAGATCACCTGAGGTCAGGAGTTTGAGACCAGCCTGGCCAACATAGTGAAACCCTGTCCCTACCAAAAATACAAAGGAATTAGCCAGCCATGGTGGCGTGCACCTGTAATCCCAGCTACTCGGGAGGCTGAGGCAGGAGAATCACTTGAACCCGGGGGGTGGAGGTTGCAGTGAGCTGAGATTGCGCCACTGCCCTCCAGCCTGGGTGACAGAGCGAGACTCCCTCTCAAAAAAAAATAAATAAAATAAAATAAATGAAATTTCTAATGATGTCCTTACCTTGTATCCATAGACCTGGACCTGAAATAGCAGGCTGAGTCGACACCTCCCTCTTCCCTGTTTTCTTTTTTTTTTTTGAGACGGAGTCTCGCTCTGTCACCCAGGCTGGAGTGCAGTGGCCGGATCTCAGCTCACTGCAAGCTCCGCCTCCCGGGTTTACGCCATTCTCCGGCCTCAGCCTCCCGAGTAGCTGGGACTACAGGCGCCCGCCACCTCGCCCGGCTAGTTTTTTGTATTTCTTAATAGAGACGGGGTTTCACCGTGTTAGCCAGGATGGTCTCGATCTTCTGACCTCGTGATCCGCCCGTCTCGGCCTCCCAAAGTGCTGGGATTACAGGCTTGAGCCACCGCGCCCGGCCTCTCTTCCCTGTTTTCTTCCCCATCCACTCATTTGCCGAATCCTCTGAATTCTACTTCTGTACTTTCTCTTTCATTCAACTCCCCGTTGTTTGTTCTCACTGTGTCTCTTCTACCTCAGAAACTTCCTGTCTGATCTCTGGATCATGCTGAGTATCCTAACAGTTTTCTCTGCTTTTAGTCTTTTGCTTGCACCAATCATCACTCCACCCACTACAGAGGACCACAGCCTGGCTCTGAGCGGGCTTCTACTCTGTGCAGTCATCTCCATGGTCCTCATGGCCTGCTAAACCCCGAACAGATTTCTTATGTTTTCCTAGGCCTAACTATTTCTTTCAGTTTTGTTTCCTGCCATCTCCAATCCAAGCCTGTCGGCCTAAGCAGAGTACACACTGTTACCCTGAGAACAAATGTGAACCTGAAACAGCTGTTTCTTCAAGAGGGATCCTGAGTGGCTAACTGGACCTATTTATTTATGTGTTTGTTTATTTATTTATTTACTTATTTAAAGGGGTTTTGCTATACTGCCTAAGCTGGTCTTGAACTCATGAGCTGAGGGAGTCTTCCCACCTCAGTCTTCTAAAGTGCTGGGAGTTCAAGCATGAGCCACTTTGCCCATGCCTGTTTTAAAAAGAGTCAGGCAGCCATTTGCTGACTACAGGTCATATGTGTACACTGAGTTCCTCAAAAACCCACATCCCTACTTAACTTCAGGACTTTCAGAGTTCACTTGAATCAATCAATCAGAGCTCACCTGCCTTGGCCATTTGGGGCTTAGCTTTATCAACCTATCAGGATTCAGCTGTATCTACCAATCAGAACTCATGTGTTGACCAATCAGAACTAAGCAAGTTTGAATCCTTCATTTGCATAAGTAGACCTGATTGGGAACCTGGGTGAGAAATTTGGCTATAAAACCTGAACTCTCGGCAGGGTGTTGTGGCTTGCGCCTGTAATCCCAGGACTTTGGGAGGCCGAGGTGGGTGGATTACCTGAGGTCAGGAGTTCGAGACCAACCTGGCCAACATGGTGAAACCCAGTCTCTACTAATAATACAAAAATTAGCTGGGTGCGGTGGCGGGTGCCTGTAATCCCAGCTACTCGGGAGGCGGAGGCAGGAGAATTGCTTGAGTCCGGGAGGCAGAGGTTGCGGTGAGCCTGGGTGACAGAGTGAGACTATGTCTCAAAAAACAAAACAAAACAAAAACAAAAACAAACAAACCCCCCCCCCCAAAAAAAAAAAAACCAAAACCCTCAACTCTCCCTTTGTTCTCTGGGTCGCACCTTCACTTTAAATGGAAGGCTATGCCTCTCCTTTGCAGACTATTCAATGGAATAAAATCTTTTTCCTTCAAATTCCTTTTCAGAGAACTTCTGTTCAAAATCCAAACATTCTCTACCAAATGCTTGCTTTCTTGTGCCATTCAGAGAATCACAGATTCAGAGGGGACCAGACCTAACATGTTTAATTCTTTCTATCATTCTTTCTTGTCCAATGTCTTCTGAGTAAACTCCAGCTTGTTCATGACCCTTTAAAATCTGGTTCCTAGAACTAATTTCAGCATTCTGAGTTCAACATACTTTTGTCTGGGAAGGGCACTGGAGATGAAGAGTTGATGCTGGAAAGGGAGACTGTTTATTCACAGACACTTCCATTTGGCACTGAAGTAGCTCCCCTGATGGACAGTATGGGACTCTGACCCCCCACAGAGGCGCAAGGATATAAAAACACATCTAATAGTCTGATGTGGCTCAGACGAGAATAAGGTCTCTGAGAGGAACTCACTGTATGGACAAGAAGAGATGACCTCAAGCCACCCTCAGCATTGGGTCCACAGGCTTGGAGGGGTAGATAATACTGGTTATAGAATTCATCAGGACCTAGCCAGGCTGGGGTAGGTGGAGATGGTGGTGTGAGGCTGGTGATTCTGATTATGTGGATGTGAATTACATGAAGGTTAACATTTGAAGACACTGGCATCTTTGCTGTAGGATACTGCATGCGTAGGGAGGGAGTATTTTCTGTTTTATTTCGTTAAACAGGTCACAGCACCATAAAAATGAGAGACTGGCTGTGGTGGAAATTTCCTTTGCAATTAGTACTGAAGTCATTGGTTATAGAATCTTGGCTCTTGGATTGAGTATAAAAGTTCCCATCCTCTCATCAAGAAGTGAGAAGAGGCCAGGTGTGGTGGCTCATGCCTGTAATCCCAGCACTTTGAGTGGCTGAAACAGGAGGATCACTTGAGCCCAAGAGTTCAAGACCAGCTTGGGCGACATAATGAGACTCAGTCTCTACAAAAAATTAAAAAATTAGGCCGGGTGCAGTGGTTCACACCTGTAACCCCAGTACTTTGGAAGGCTGAGGTGGGCAGATCACTTGAGGTCAGGAGTTCAAGACCAGCCTGGCCAACATGGTGAAATCCCATCTCTACTAAAAATACAAATATAAAAATTAGCAGGGTGTTGTGGCACGTGCCTGTAATTCCAGCTACTCATGGGTCTGAGGCGGGAGAATTGCCGAACCCCGGAGGCGGAGGTTGCAGTGAGCCGAGACTGTGCTGGTGCACTCCAGCCTGGGCAACAGAGCAAGACTCTGTCTCTTAAAAAAAAAAAAAAAAAAAGTAGCTGGGTGTGGTGGCATGCATCTGTAGTCTCAACTACTGCTCAGGAGGCTGAGGTGGGAGGATCACTTGAGCCCAGGAGTTTGAGGCTGCAGTGAGCTATGATGGTGCCACTGCACTCCAGCCTGAATGACAGAGCAAGGCCCTGTCTCTAAATTAAAAAAAAAAAAAAAAGGTTAGAAGAAATCCAGAATGAATTCTGGACACTTTTAAGCTCACCTGCAGACTCTTGCAGATATCTAGGGAGAGAAATTCTAGGAACAGGCTGGACTTCTTGCGATGCAAACCTATGGAGATGAGGAACATTGAGATCTGGAGTGATACTGCAAGGTGGTCCTCATGTTTGCTTACAGGCTGGTGAAGCCAGAGATACCAGTTACATGAGTAACATTCTCCCAAAAGATTGTGAGCTCTGTGAGTACAGGGTTATGTCTGACTTCTCATTATAGCAAACCTAATGCCTAACTCTTAATAGGCACTTCATCAAAGTTATGAACGGATGAGTGAATCAGTAATTAAATGAATAAGGAGGCTGATTGACATATAACAGGAAATATGGTCACCTTTTAAAAATAATAATTTGAGAGGGGTCTCACTGTGTTGTCCAGGCTGATCTCAAGCTCCTTGCTCAAGCGATCCTTCCACTTCAGCCTCCCGAGTAGCTGGGACGACAGGCCTGCACCACTGTGCCTGGCTGATCATCTGTATTTTAGAGTCTGTCTTTCTATTCATGCAGCCCAAGACCACAAGGGTGTTTGTGGGTGCTATGTTACATTCATTCATGATTGACCCTGATCTTGCCGTAGACTGGGGTTTTTAAACTGAAGTGTATTTGTGAAGCACTTTAAAAAACATATGGTTGTCTGTCTACTGAGTCAGAATCCCCAGTGCATGGGGCCCAGGCTTGTATATTCCACTGGATTCCTCTAGTTAAACCTCTGCTGTGGCCTGAAGCACTGATGTAGTTTTCACAAGCATGGCTGCTAGATCCTCTTTCCTTCCTTTCTATGTTTTTGTAGTTAAATTTTGGAACTCCTGCTAAATTCTGTCTTGTCAGTTTTAGCTCATTGCACTAGCTCATCAACCTCTTTTTGATCATGCTTCTGTCATTTATTATATTAGCTATTTCCCCTTGGATTTGTGTCACATGCAAATTAGATAAGCTTGCCTTTTTTAATCTTTCTGCAAGTCATCGAAAAACATGGGGAACATAAAAGGGTTAGGATTGCAATGGATTCATCAATTAATACCCAGAAAGAAAATGAGCTTAAACATTTTTTTTTAAAAAACGACAATTTCTTCCCCCTTGCAAATGCAGTTTAGAGGAAAATAATGCTGGGACACAGTGTGAAGATTTAATCTGCATGTCCAATTTTCCCAATATATATTTCTATGACCTTGGGAAAGTCACTTACTCTTTCTGGGTATTACTTTCTGTCTGAGGAAAACAATGAGGAGGAGAGATTAGTGCTTTGGGCTGACCCAAGTCCTGTCATTCTATGGTTTCCTCTCTGAACCTGCCTCAGGTCCATTTATTCCTTCTAATACCTCAGCCTGACGTGGCCCCTGCTATCA
Source organism: Macaca thibetana thibetana (assembly GCF_024542745.1). Taxonomy (NCBI): domain Eukaryota; kingdom Metazoa; phylum Chordata; class Mammalia; order Primates; family Cercopithecidae; genus Macaca; species Macaca thibetana. Next base: position 113,534,774 of record NC_065585.1, read on the forward strand.
CTATGCCTGGCCATCGGGACATAATTTCCCTGCTGTCAAGTCTGGTGTAGACACATCACCTGTTCCTTCACACCAGCCTGGATAGGGTAGACGTTTTTCAAAAGAACTTTTTTGATGGGGCGTGGGAAGGGAAGAACCCTAAGGAAATAGACAGGAAACTCTATGAATAGAGAAACGGGGGATATTATTCATGTGGCGAGGAATTGTGGAGTTTCTGTGATGTCAATCACAGTGTCAGTCACTGTTTTGGATCCTGAGAATACAGCAGTGAAACGAAGTTCCCGCCCCGATGGAGCTGACATTCTGTAGTTGGGAGAGAAAGCTAACACATCATCAGATACACCAGGTGGTGGAACTGCTCCTGAGAAAACAAAGTCTGGTAAAGGAGTTGGGAGTGTGGGTGGGCAGTGCTATTTTATGTAGGGTGTTGAAGGAAGTCCTCTTTAATTAGCTGACATGGGTGCAGCGATCTGGAGGATGTGAAGGGGTGCTGGGGATGGAGTGTGATGGGCAGAGAGTGGGAACCTTGAGGACAGAGCACACCTGTGTGATCTATGAGCAGCAAGGAGGTAGAGACAAGGGGAAGATGAAACCTGGAGGGAGGAGATGGAAGAGGTGGCAGAGGACTGGGTTGCTTGTAGGGCTTTGGATTTCACACTGAGTAAACTGAGATGCTGTTGGAGAGTTTTTGAATAAATAAGTATCATCTGACTTAGGCCTTTAAGGGAGACCAGTTAGGGGGCCAGGGAACAGAGTGGAGGTGGAAAGATGGTAAAATGGTTCAGATTGGGAATGAATTTGAACTTGGAAGGTCCGCCAGTGGGATGTGCTGGTGGGTTTCATGTAGGAGATATATGTACATGTGTCTGTGGGAGGCAGGAAGGCAGAGAGAGAGAGAGAAAGAGAGAGAGAAACTTCAAGACTTTTTATCTGAGCAACTGGAATGATGGAGTTGTCATTTGTAGGAAAGTTTGGGAGTGAGCATGAATTTGATCTTAGACACATTAAGTTTGAGATGATTTTTCAACATCTGAATGAGTCAGGGTTTGGTTTGGAAAACAGAAACCACTATGACTGTGTCAAGGAGGATCAGTATCTCCAAGGGGAGTGTTCTAAAATGAAACCTACACGTGCCCTATCTCCTGAAATCTGTCCTAATCTCCACGTATTCATTCTGACTCATTACTTTTGCACAAAACATCCTTATTTACCATGCATTTACCACCCACAAAGGCCAATTTTCCCTTTAGAGAAGCCTGACTTTGTTCAGCAGTGAGTTTTTTTTTTTTTAATGAACTGGTCTCTATCACAAGCATTCCTGACAGAGGTAGGACAAATGTGATGGCTGATTGAAGACTTCTGGGCTTTTTCCTAATTCAAAACCAAAGTCTCTGCCTGCCTGCTAAACTCTGATTTTCTCTTAGAGGATTACTGCTATCGCTACCTCATTTGCAGAGTAGAGGTGAATAAGATACCATGAGCCTGAGCTGAGTATCTTTGCAGAGGTAACCACCTCCCCAGGTGTCCTGTAGTGACTCAGAAGAGTGCTCCCATTTACCTGGGCATGGTGGCTCCTGCCGGTAGTCCCAGGAGGCTGAGGAGGGAGAATCCCTAAGCCCCAGAGATGGAGGTTGCTGTGAGCCATGATAATGCCACTACATGACCATAATCGTAATTCTGATTATGTGGATGTGAATTACACAAACGGTAACTACACTCGTAATTACACTGCACTCCAGCCTGGGTGACAGAGTGAGACTCCATCTCAAAAATAAAAATAAAAATAAAATAAAAATAAAAATGCTCCTTCATCCCTCTACCGCCTCCCATTGTCACCAGAATCTGGACACCACATGTTTCCAATAGAAAACTATTTTGAACAAGGTCTCAGTAAGATAAGAATAGTGCCAGACATGGTGGCTCATGCCTGTAATCCCAGCACTTTGGGATGCTGAGGTGGGCAGGTCACTTGAGGTCAGGAATTCAAGATCGGCCTTGCCAACATGGTAAAACTCTGTCTCCACCAAAAAAATACAAAAACGTAGCTGGGCGCGCCTTAGTCCCAACTACTTGCAAGGCTGAGGTGGGCGAATCGCTTGAACCTGAGAGGTGAAGGTTGCAGTGAGCTGAAATTGTTCCACTTCACTCCAACCTGGGTGATAGAGTAAGACTCTGTCTCAAAAAAAAAAAAAAAGAAAAAAAAGAATCAGCAGATTTATATTTCATTCTATAAATGGGGGAGGGAATGAGCCGTCATTAGGATAGACAGTATCCCAGGATTTGAGTATCAAGGGTCATATAATCACACAAGCATTTAAGAAAAAAAGAGAAGGAAAAGAAAAATGTAAAAAAATAGAGAATATGATTTCTTACCTTGATTCTAAGGAGGACTCTGTAATTAGAGTAAGATTCTTATTTTAGATGATGCCTAAGACATCAATTAAACCATTTCTCTCACTCAGGTGAGGTTGGGATTCATAACATTTTACCCCCTACCCCTTTTCAGTTTTATTCCTTTAATTCTCTCTGAAAGTGTTAATGAACAGTGAATTGCTTAAGACTACCCTTGCTGACAAGGAAGAATAAAGGCAGGAAACCAATGACAACAGGGAGTTTCAAAAACCGTTAGGAGCAAATTATAAATGAAACCTTCTGTAGCACCTCAGATTAAATAGATTAAAGTGGGGCTGTTTGTCTCCGGCTCCTACTAACTCTCCCACTCCTGCCCTATCCCATTTGTCTATTTTTGTAGTTGTTGTTGGCCTTTTCCTTGAAGGCCTCCAGAGAAGAAGGTTCTATGTCCTCTTAAGCCGTTCGTTATTAAGGGCAAAGAGATATTGGGTAATCTTGGAGGTGTTTTTCTTCCTCTAGAAGGGTTTCCTCCAAGCCTAGGGCCTTTCACTGAGAAATCAAGAGCCACGTAGAAAGAACCTGGACTGAAGTTAAACATGGGTTTAGGATCTGTGGACCCAAGCCATACGTTGCCAGTACCAACTTGAGAGTGAGCGTTTGAGGTTCCATTCACCTTGTGACTGAGAAGGCAGTGTAGGAGCATGTAAGTAACAGAAGGAAACAGAGGGGATTTTTACACTACACCCCTGACCTTTGCAGAAAGCCTAGACTTTTTCTTCCCCTAATTCTCCAGAGTTCTCTGTCTTTGCACCCACTCCACCTTAGACTCATCATTCTATTAATAATTGTTTTTTACTATGAAAGTGCGCACATGGCCCCCAGATGGTGGTTTAAGCCTCACATCAACAGAGTGACCTGACAGTGACAGCTTCAGTTTTGAGTGGAGAAGAGGGTGATGGGCTGTGACTCACTCTAGGAGTTTCCATCATCTGTGCTGGCCAGTCAGCCCATCCATTATCTGTGGTTTGTCTCATCCTGCCTAAGCCTATTAGCTCATCTCTTTTCGCCAACTTGACATTCGGTTCTCTTCCTTTGTTCGAGCCCCTGGGACTGTCTGCCGCATTACCTTCTTATGTGCTCATTGTCCCATACGGTGTCATTTGCAGATAATAGTAACATGCCATTTACGAGCTCCTGGATCACTAATAAAAATGTTAAATGAGTCAGAAGGTGACACCTTGCTTTTGCCATCTGCAGCATGTTGACATTTGTCATTACCTTTTAAGGTAGAAACCAGAGCCTACAATTCTAGCAGTCTAAACTAGACCCACCCAAACTTGACTGTCAGCATTCACAGTGACAACACCCTCATTAGCCATCATCATCAGTCTCATTCACCCACAGTGGTGGCCTCTGGAGCACTCACGGAGCAGACCAGGGTGAAGTGGAGGGGAGCAAAGGGGGTTACGAGATCTGAGCGGATGGTGTCAGATCTGAGATTCAGTGGGTTTGGCTCTCTGGATACTTGGAGTCTGCAAGTAAATATCAGTGACATGTTGTCATGTTGTCACCGGGACAGCTTGGTGAAGGATGCACTGGCACAGGGACTCTGCTGGGTCATTTGAGATGCAAAGCAGATTATTTTTGGTTAGAATTATCTGGCTGCCCTGTCTACTGTGATGAATTGACACTTTAGCGTATACATAATCCAGAGACTTATAGGATATTAGTTATCTTATTTTCAGGGCTGAACTATTAAATACTGATTTAAACATCCTTATTTTTCAACTTTGTGGTTTGACTTTTCTTTCTCTCTTTTTTTCAGACAGGATCTCACTCTGTCTCCCAGGCTGGAGTGCAGTGGTGTGATCACAGCTCACTGCAGCTTTCACCTCCTGGGCCTGAGCAATCATCCTACTTCAGCCTCCCTAGTAGCTGGGACCACAGGCATGTGCCATCACACCCAGCTAAGTTTTAATTTTTTTGAAAAATAGAGATGGAATCTTACTATGTTACCTAGGCTCATCTCAAACTCCTGAGCTCAAGTGATTCTCCCACTTCGGCTTCCCAAAGTGATAGGATTACAGATGTGAGCCACTATGCCCGGCCTGGTTGACTTTTCTCTTTTTCATAAGTTATTCTGATTTTTTAAAAAATTGATTTTTGGTCTGGGTGCAGTGGCTCACACCTGTAATTCCAGTAGTTTGGAAGGCTGAGGTGGGAGGATCTCTGGAGTCCAGGAGGTCGAGGCTGCGGTGAGCTGAGATTGCACCACTGCACTCCAGCCTGGGTGACAAAGCAGACCCAGTCTCAAAAATATATATATTTTTGGATCTTCTCGTCAATTCACTACTTTCCTTAATTATTAGCTTGACTTTATTTCTCAATAGGAAATTCTCTCTCTCTCTTTTTTTTTTTCTGGAAAATTGAACTTACTCCCCCGTGTGTTTAACTCTGAACTGTATACATTGGTAGAACACAATCTTACACGTTTCCCTGTACCGTTCATTTTTGGTGTATATTATTCTTTCCTCTATATGGGTTTGAGCAACTTTGAAAGTTCATGCTGCGGGTGTTATTTCTCGGGGCAATTTAAATTTCACTTTGAAATTTTCTAGTTTGGTTTCTACACTTTTGATAGATTCCAGGGTGGGCTGTGAGTCTTTTCCTTTTTTTCACCAGAGAAGGAAATGAGACATTGACATAATGACAGAAATGGATGAGGCGAGATAACGGTGACATCATAATGACAGCGGCTGTGACAATGATGCAGTCCCCGTCATGGAGAATTCTGGCAAGCCACGGTCATCGAGTGGTGTTGCACTGGGAAAGTGAAGCTAGAGAAATTCTGAAATCAAGGACTGGTTTATGTGGAGCACTAGAACTTGGAATGTCTGTGCTGGGAATCTGAAAGCACGAAAAGAGAATTTTGGAATCAGCAGCCATACACATCACACTTATCATTTCTTGGATCCATTTCTTGGAAAAGACAGTAACACAGGCAGGAAGAGGGTGAAAAATCAGCCTCTGTGAACTTTTAACCATTTATTTAACTACAATTGATTGTGCCAGGTATCAAATTAAATGCAGTTCCTGCATTAATAATAAATAATTTATTAAAAAGTGATGGTAATAATAATATTATTATTATGGAGAATAATAATTCTCAACAATCCTCCATCAGCTCATTCAGCTTAGAGAGGTTAAGTAATGAAAGCTTTCCAAGGTCACACATAAGAGGAAGAGCTTGAATATGATCCTATTTGACTGCAGAGTTCAAGCTGTTACCATTAATCTACATGTTAGAGATGCAGAGATGAATTAGATGATGTCGGTCCTCAAAGATCTTATCATCAAATGAGAAGGCAACGGAGTTCATGCAAGCACATTTTAAGAATGGTGCGATGAGAATTATGTTAGAAGGATGCACGGGGATTACTGGGGTACAAAGAGGTGCATATACAATTCTACATAACAGGGGCATTGAGTCAAGGTATTAGGTTGCTGCAAAAGTAATTGTGGTTTTTGCCACTGAGGCAATGGCAAAAACTGCAATTACTTTTGCACCAACGTTAATAGAAGGAAGAGGCGATGAACCAGGTCTTTAGAGATGGCTTGGCTGGAAATTGACCTCAGACCACCTTTCTACACTTTCCTTTGACTCCCAAGTCACCAGGCAATCCTGGATTCGATCGCACTTTCAGGATCGTACTTTTAATTCAACAAGTGTTTATCCAACACCTGCTCCATGAAACGCTCTTTGCTGGAAACATAGTGGGAATACATAGGAAAGAGAAGACTCGGCCTTAGCTCTGCAGTAGACAGCATCAGAGAAGGAGGAATGCAGATGTGCAAGCTGCTGGTAATGGAGGATGTCAGTGTGAGGAGGAGGGGAGAAATCTGCTTATGGAACTCCTTCCTGGTGTCGGGCACAGGACATTGTCCCTTCTCAACTGTGTTGTCTGCCAGCTGCCTGTGCTGCTGCAGAGCAAGCTTTCTGCCCCAGTGGGGCTCTCACTTCTCCCCCAATCTCTGCCTGTGATTGACTGACCTTCCCCTACCCACCCCACTGCCAGGTGGGGAGAGTCAGCTCCCTTTCACTCAGGTTGCCTGGTCACTGTCTTCTTAGCTAATTCCAGAGTGGTTTCAACGTCTTCTGGACTTGGTCCTTCTTATTCTTTTTCAGAGACAGGGGTCTTGGCCTGGCGCAGTGGCTCATGCCTGTAATCCCAGCACTTTGGGAGGCTGAGGCAGGTGGATCACAAGGTCAGGAGATCGAGACCATCAGGGCCAACACGATGAAACCCCATCTCTACTAAAAATACAAAAAATTAGCTGGGTGTGGTGGCACGTGCCTGTAGTCCCAGCTACTTGGGAGACTGAGGCAGAAGAATCACTTGAACCTGGAAGGTCAAGGTTGCAGTGAGCTGAGATTGTGCCACTGTACTCCAGCCTGGGCGACAGAGTGAGACTCCCATCTCACAAAAAAAAAAAAAAAAAAAAAAAAAAAAAAAAAAAAAAAAAGAAAAGAAAAGAAAAGAAAAAAAAAAAAAAAAAAAGAAAAAGAAAAAGAGACAGGGTCTCACTCTGTTACCCAGGCTTTGTAATGACTTTTGAAGAAAAGAAACAGGAGACAATCTTGATAGCAGCGTTGTGGGAAGTGGTTTTGTCTTCCTGATCGTCCAATCTTAGACGTTTAGATCAACTTCCTAAGCGCAAATTGAGTGCCCGTTATGGGTAACATCCTGTGCTGGCCACTCAGGGCAAGGCCCAGGTGTATTAGTCAAGCCTCTGTTTTAAGCTGCTGTAACACAACAAACTAATCATGTTAATATGGCAGTATAGCGAATAAGGGTGACATTCTAAAAGAAATGTGCACACCCTAATCCCTGGAACTTGTGAATGTGACCATATTTGGAAAAAAAGAAATTTACTGCCAGAGTGCAGTGGCGTGATCTCAGCTCAATGCGACCTCTGCCTCCCAGGTTCAAGCGATTCTCCTGCCTCAGTCTCCCGAGTAGCTGGGAGTGCGCCAGGTGTGCGCCACCACACCTCGCTAATTTTTGTATTTTTAGTAGAGATGGGGTTTCCCCATGTTGGCCAGGCTGGTCTCAAACTCCTGGCCTCAACTGATCCATCCGCCTTGGCCTCCCAAAGTACTGGGATTACAGGTGTGAGCCAAGGTGCCTGGCTATAAAAAAATCATTTAACATTTTAAATTGTCATAATTTGTCAGGTGTGGTCATGTGCCCCTGTAGTCATAGCTACTCAAGAGGCTTAGGTGGGAGGACTGCTTGAGCCTAGGAGTTTGAGGCCAGACTGGGCAACCTAGTGAGATCCTGTCTCTAAAAATTATTGTCAGAATTTAAAATTGTTTATTTACAGAATTGCAAGCATGTGGTGTATTCAAGAAAGATCTATTCCCGTCCCAACCTTAGCCTTGCTGTTATCTCTGGTTCACCTTCCATCCTTAGGGACGGAAGGCACATTTTGCTTTCCTAGGTGCCCGGATCATTTTAAAGCTGACCCAGGCTCAGATCTTTGTCTATGAGTATCTTTTCTCTGAGAGGAACTAGCCTTCCCTTCCCTTCCCTTCCCTTTCTTCTTCTTTTTTTTTTTTTGAGACAGAGCCTCACTCTGCCCAGGCTGGAGTGCCGTGGCATGATCTCGGCTCACGGCAACCTCTGACTCCTGGGTTCAAATGATTCTCCTGCCCTAGCCTCCTGAGTAGCTGGGACTACAGGTGCACACCACCATACTCAGCTAATTTTTGTATTTTTAGTAGAGACAGGGTTTCACCATGTTGGCCAGGCTGGTCTCGAACTCCTGACCGCAGGTGATTCACCCCCCCTTGGCCTCCCAAAGTGCTGGGATTATAGGCATGAGCCACTGTGTCCGGACTCTTTCTTTTCTTTTTTTGATTGTCATTTTTACATTATTGGGAATTTATATTTTTATTTTTTAATTTTAATGGGTACATAGTAGGTATATATATTTACGGGGTATATGAGATATTTTGATCCAAGCATGCAATATGTAATAATCACATTAGGGTAAATGGCGTATCCATCACCTTAAGGCAGCAAACATTTTCTTGTTCGTGTTGTCTCTAGGTCAAGGCTGACTTCCTAGTCCAGAGGTGAATCTAAGAGCAGGTTCTTCCTTCTGACATAGAGAGCCGAGATTCCAAGCACATCACTCCTTTGTGCCACTCAAGGTCCAGTGGGAGAGGGGAGGGATCCCTGCCCACAGAGGGGAAGGGTCACGACTTTTACTGCCGAGGCTGGGTACAGGCGGCAGAGAGGAGGGGAGTGAGTGCTGCCCCTTGGTCTTTGTTGGGCCCTGACTGATGGGCCAGTCCTTTCAGCATGAGTCATCAAATCAACTGGACTCGTACTTTACACTGAGCTTGGGCTGGGCACCATGGCTCGTGCCTATAATCCCAGCACTTTGGAAGGCCGAGGCAGGTGGATCACCTGAGGTCGGGAGTTCGAGACCAACCTGGCCAACATGGTGAAACCCCGTCTCTTCTAAAAATACAAAAATTAGCTGGGTGTGGTGGCAGGCACCTGTAATCCCAGCTACTTGGAAGGCTGAGGCAGGAGAATTGCTTGAACCTGGGAGGCGGAGGTTGCAGTGAGCCGAGACTGTGCCGTTGCACTCCAGCCTGGGCAACAAGAGCAAAACTCTGTCTTAAAAAAAAAAAAAAAAAAAAAAAAAAAATTCATACTCAGCATCTGTGCCCAAACTTTATCAATTACTTTATGATAAAATCACGTCATGCTGTTTATTAATTAGTGCCTGTGGTCTCCAGTAGTTTAGGGGATAGGCAGGTGGCCAAAGGGAGACACCTCACAACATGGTAGCTATGGTTTGGTTCCTGGACATAAACACCAATACGTCAAGGTAAATTCAGCCAGGAAAGAAAAACGAGTCTACTGCCAAGTTCAAAGAGGCATGAATTGGGAGAGGATGATGTGGTGATGTTATCGCATGGTCTTGGAGCTTGTGGTCTGAACTTTCTCAGTAGACCATTTTATATTCTCTTGTCTAAAAAAAAAAAAAGTCAACATTTCCCAGGTGTTTGGCACTCTGCTAAATGCTTCATATGCATTATCTCCTTTAATCCTCTCATGAACCGTATCAGTACTGTTCTCACTTGACAGGTGAAGAAATTCCATGCTTACCCTGTACCTACGCATTCTTCATGCACCCGTTCCACTTGATGAAGGCCCAAAGACAACATCTTTGTGTTTGCACTTCTCGTGTGGACAGCCAGAAGGTCTGGCTGCTGGACCTCTGGGCTGTGGTGGTGAAGTGAGTACAGACAGCAAAGCAAGCCACAGGGCAGCACGGGGTGCCGCAATCCCGCCGCAGGATCCTGGAGCTTCAGTTATATTGAGCTGTGAGCACTCGTGGACACATGTGGCTGTTAGTCCCCCTCTCCTCCCAAGCTCTGAGGGAACCCACATTGTCTTCAGGGCCTGACATCTCAAGGATCTCCTGTCTGGGAAATAACAAAGTGGCTGCTCCTGGCCAAGCACTGTGGCCCACACCTGTATTCCTAGCACTTTGGGATACTGAGGTGGGAGGATTGCTTGAGGCCAGGTGTTTGAGACCAGTCTGGGTGACATAGTGAGACCCCATCTCTATGAAATTTAAAGAATTAGCCGGGCATGGTGGCATGCGCCTGCAGTCACAGCAACTTAGAAGGCTGAGGCAGGAGGATCACTTGAGCCCAGGAGTTCAAGTCTGCAGTGAGCTATGATGGCACCACTGCATTCCAGCCTGGGAGACAGAGTGAGACCTGTCTCCAAACAAACAAACAAGCAAGCAAACAAACAAAAACAAAGTGACTGTTCCTCCATCAAGGAGTCATGGTTAGTGGTTAGTATGAATATCTTGTATTCTCATCTCACCGCCACAAGTCACAATTTAGGGATCTTTACATTCAAGCATGATCACATATTTCCCATATGGGAAGAAGGGCAGACAAGGCTGCTGAGCCTCAGAAATAAAAGGATCTGCCCTATAGTTTACTGGTGAAGGAAGGAGTTTCTTCTCAGGTTTGACTTCTTTTCACTCTACAAGTTCAATGTTTCTTGGTCAACTTGGTTCAGATCAATATGTGATGATTCAAGGTACCGTTGCAGTAAGATGCCATTTGTGTGCTCTTGGGAGTGGGAGGATGGGATACAGGACATTGGGTGGAAGACAGGTTGAGAAAGACCCCTAGACAGCTGGCAGCCATCATCACCAAGAGAGATAGCAGAAAAACAAGTGGAAGCTTCAGTTGGGATTATGCAAGAGAGAGGTCAGCATCAGCACCGACTGGACCAGCGACACTCCTTCCATCTGCACACCCAGCTGTTGGCACAGAGAGTTAGAATCAGGACTCCGAGATGAAAAGGAGTTTGGACACTTCTTAAGAGATGAGCCAAGGACCTGGGAAGAGCGTGAGTCCAGGTTCAGAGTTCACTCAGACCCAACATCCAGGTAAACCCCACTTGCCCAGGCCAAGTGTATTAGTCAGGGTTCTCCAGAGGGACAGAACTAATAGGATATATGTATATATGACAGGAGTTTATTAACGGGAATTGACTCACACAATCACAAGGTGAAGTACCACAACAGGCTGTCTGCAAGTTGAAGAACAAGGAAGCCAGTGGTGGATCTGTCTGAGTCCCAAAACCTTGAAAGTAGGGAAGCCAACAGTGCAGCCTTCAGTCTGTGACCAAAGGCCTGAGAGTCCCTGGCAAACCACTGATGTAAGTCTGAGAGTTCAAAGCTGGAGAACTTGGAGTCTGATGTTTGAGGGCAGGAAGCATCCAGCACAAGAGGAAGATGAGGGCCAGAAGACTCAGTAAGTCTGCTTTTCCATCTTCTCCTGCCTGCTTTAATCTAGCAGTGCTGGCAGCTGATTAGATGGTGCTCACCCAGATTGAGGGTGGGTCTGCCTCTCGAAGCCCACTGTCTCAAATGTTAATCTTCTTTGGCGATACCCTCACAGACACACCCAGGAAAAATACTTTGCCTCCTTCAATCCAATCAAGTTGACATTCACTATTAACCATCACACAGAGTGTCTTGGAGACAAATACTCTAAGTTCAGTAAATCTCTCTCTTTCTCCTTCTTTCCTTTTCTCTCCCTTGTCCTCTTTTTTCTTCTCTGCTCCTTCTGTTGTAGTATTTTTTAAAAAAATGTATTTAGTTTTTGGATAAACCTTTCAGAAAAGAAACTGTGCCATGGATACCTGGACTAATTCATTTCTACACCTAATGGGTGTGAACAACTGTGGTCTACGAAGAATGTGGGTCTTCAACTCACCCGTGTGCAAAGTAAAAATCAAAGCAACTGTCTCACCTTATTTCCGCCCCCCACCCCCACTAATAATGTTTAAAAAAATCTCAGATGGGCCGAGGTGGGGGAATCTCTTGAGCCCAGGAGTTTGAGACCAGCCTGGGCAACATGGTGAAACCCTGTCTCTACAAAAAATACAAAAATTAGTTTGGTGTGGTGGCACCTGCCTGTAGTCCCAGCTACTTGGGAGGCTGAGGTGGGAGGATCTCTTGAGTCAAGGAGGTTGAGGCTGTAGTGAGTCATGATCACACCACTGCACTCCATCCTGGGTGACAGAGCGAGACCCTGTCTCAAAAACAACACAAAAACAAAAACAAAACCCAACCTCAAACCCTTTCATTAAAATTCATGAGAAAGTAGACATTGTATCAATGTTTCAGGAGTCATAAGTATGATTGGCTGCTGGCCATTGATCAAGGACCAAAGAAGTCTTTCTGCATAAATCTGGGGAAATCTGGGGAAGACGGCGAGGACAAATTTTCATCTCATTTGGCTCAAAGTAAGAACCAGTCCCTGCTTCCATTGCAAAAAGGAAAGAGGAGCACTTGTCTGGGTGTAATCAGACCCTCAGGATGAACTGGGACTTGCTGTGCTGGAACAACACATAGAAACATGGCCAGAGAAAACAGATTGTCTGAAAGCATCGTATGGAAGGTGCTATGAAACTGAGAGAGCCCTGTCTGAAATGTAGGAGCAGGGTTTGCACATAGGCTTATATATTAGAATATGTGAGCTGCTATTACAAACCGCCAAATATATAATGACTCTAACACAGTAGAAGTTAATTTCTCCCTCACTGTCATCTCAAACGGGTGTTCCTGGTCAGTAGGCAGCTCTCTTCTAGACAGCGACTTAGGGATGCGGGCTCCTCCATCAAGGCTCCATCAGCTTGACATGCAACTCCTATGGTTTCCATTTTAGGCTGCCTGAAGCCAGGAGAAGAGGAAGGAAAGGGTGAAGAAGGTGTACTAGCTTGCTAATGAGCTCAGCGCAAAGGACATATACCAATTCTGCTCCTGCTCCTCATTGTGGAGTGGGACACTGTACCCCACTACACACCAGGAAGCAGGCAGTATAGTTTAGGCTGAGCAGTCACTTCCCCTCATAATGCCATGCCCTGGAACAGGAAGCGTCAGTTGGGGCGGATGCTTAACCTCCCTCCCAGAGGTTTGCAGTGAGATTTTCTCAGGGACCACATTGCCCATTTACTGCAGCATTAGTTTAAACTGGCTGTTCTATGGAGCAGAGCTGGTGGCCAGTGGGACTCATGACAAAGGCAGTCAGTGGGACACATGGATTATGCTTCTCAGTGGTTTGGCAGCTAGGGTTGTGGAGATTGGAGGGTGTGGGAGTGACAGGTGCAGCAATCTCCCACTGATGCCATCCCTGAACCTTCCATCTCTATCCCTTGGTTTAGCAGCCCAAACTAATCTGGTTCGAGGTCTAGCTTTCCCAAATACATGGGACCATTTCCCTCGAGTGTCTCTGGCACTTGCAATCTCTGAGTGTGTAGGCCCATAGAGGTCCTTTTGCTCTCTGCTTCCTCTGCCCCTCAACCCAACCCCCTACCCGCCAGTGTCCTGAGAAGGGAGCAGACAGGATGTGCTATTCCACACCAGAAAAGTGGTTTTCCTCTCCCTCAACCAAATGCAGGAGAGGAAAGGATCAACATTAACATGGGCATCCAAACATGAACGGCAGTTGAAGAGATGTCAGCTATGAATATTGTGAACACATTTTCAATGACCCTATAGAAGTATGGGAAATGGTTTTAAGTTTTAGAAGAAAATGGTTTATTTTCCATTTACTGAGTATCATTTTGATCATTTTGTATTATACAAATAATCTATGGATGATGGTTTAATGCTGCTCCATGCAGTGCTAATTTGTTAGAGCACTATTTGTCTCTGGAGCATTTTCCTAAAATAGATGTGTGTGTATGTAAAATAATCAGTTACACAAAACACCATATAACTTGTGCTTTTTAATATAAAACTTCCGTTCTCTGAATGTGTTTGAAGCTAGGAGCAACATTACAAGCTCTGAAAGAAACACCCAACTACAACTTTGAATCAATTCCTTGGACAAAATTAGAAATGATGGGTTCCAATTCTAACTTAAAGCAATGCAAGAATGACTTGCATTCTTGCTAGGCTCTATCTTGAGATGAGTTTTTGAAAATTTCAGTGCAGGTTGCTCTGCTGCATGTCTCAGCTAGGTAAACATGAGACAGGTACCATCACTGTCACTAAAGATGACAGTGAATTAAGATCCCCCTTATAGACCAGCCTGGTGGGGCCAAGGTCCCATTTAAAATTAAAATTAAAACTAAACATGCTTTGTTTCTTGTCATCATGATTGCAGTTTCTTTTTTCATGTTTGCTGACATACAAGAAGCAGCAGCAAAATGTTTTCTAAGTAATTCCATTTTTTAATTATATAGTTTTAATTTTACTTCCTGGGAAAGCAATTCTTTAACTGAAAAGCTCATAATAACCCAAAATACTAAAAACTGTGTTTGTTTTAGGAAATCATAGTCATTTACTTTTCATTTTTTTGGATGGAGTCTCATTCTGTTGCCCAGGTTGGAGTGCAGTGGCATGATCTTGGCTCACTGCAGCCTCTACCTCCCGGGTTCAAGTAATTCTTCTGCCTCAGCCTCCAAAGTAGCGGGGATTACAGGCGCCCACCACCACACCTGGCTGATTTTGGTATTTCTAGTAGAGACAGGGTTTCATTATGTTGGCCAGGCTGGTCTCGAACTCCTGACCTCAAGTGATCTGCCTGCCTCGGCCTCCCAAAGTGCTGGGATTACAGACGTGAGCCACTGCGCCTGGCCTGTGGTCATTTACTTAAACCACAAATTGTTTGTATAGAAAATTGAATTTGCTTACTTAAGCTGTGTATGAACTCCCCAGTCTCATGTTAATTAACCCACCACTCTCATAAATGAATTCACTAACTTTATGTTAATTGACTTTACACTGGATATACTGTGTGTATTCTCTTGTTAGTCAGAAAGCAGCCAATTCTAATCTAGTTTTCTCCCTGTAGGACTGTTCGAAATAATGGGTGGCTCATGCAGATTTTGACCCAAACATAGTGCAGAGCTTCATTCTTCAACAGTATGCTCTGGGACAGTAAAAGCTAACTCTTCAGATTATATTTTTTTTCTCTATACACATTGATTTTTCTATTTCAGGGCAATGGTCATTAATGTACCACACTGCAAATATTTTCAAACAATGACTGCTTTATCATTCTGTCCTGAGTTGAGTGTATTTTGCAATGCATGTTGTTTACTCTGTCTGCCAATTATTTTGTGTTCTGATGAATTGTCTTAACCTATAATAGTTTCCGAAGGTGCGTGGTGTGAGTGATAGTGCTGGACCACCAAGAGCCACATGAGAACATCTGTGGCGTCTGGAGTTTATTCAAGAACATCGTGGAGGAAGCAGAGGGTAAAGTTCAGGAAGCACTCATGACTCCGTGGATGTCCTTTGACATGATCAACAACACCATAAAAACAATTGCAACCTGGGAATGATTGGTTAGTAACAGAACAAATGGAGGTCAGAAGAAACTGGGCAGACAGTCTCGTTTTGACTTCAGAGGATTAGAAGAGAAAGCACCATTATTACCAGTGTACGATTCCAGGGCTGCATCTTTACTAGTGTTACAACCACCTTGAGGGTCTGACAAAGTCAGTGGTCTATTTCCAGTAATGTGTACCCCTCCCCTATACCTCCACCAAGTCAAAGTGGTATTTATTTACGTTATTGAATATAGTTAAAAAAACTAAGCATCGAGAGAGAAGACAATGAAAAATGCAAGTCTCTATCCTCTCTTTTCCAGTTCCATTCTCTAGGAGTGACCATTGTTAGAGTTCCAGAAATTTCTAATACCTATATTTGCATATAGATGATCCTAAACAGGGGCAAACTTCAGGCCATACATTCAGGTGGCAGGAAGTAGAATTATTAATAGCATTTTTTCCTATAACATAAATACTTCTATTTTCAAGCTGCCATTGGGAAGTGTGAACATAAGCACAGACATTTCAGGGTTTACTCCCTCCCTTTCCTGGAGTTGTGACTGAGGGGTGGTGACTGAGGGGTGTGACTGAGGGGTGGTGACTGAGGGGTGTGACTGAGGGGTGTGACTGAGGGGTGTGACTGAGGGGTGTGACTGAGGGGTGGTGGATGAAGGGTGATAGGGTGCAAGGTGTGAAGTGGATGAGGCAGGAGCTTCTTGGTGTCGCCTGCCACCCAGCATTTCGGGGCTCTTTCCCCTTTCAGTATCCAGCCAGTGGTTCGTGCAGAGAGCTGTTGTAGACTTTCTCATTCTGGCTTCAAGGCCTCTGAGATCTGGCTGCTCAGCTACTTCTGGGACCCTTCTGGGTGCCTCAGGGAACACTTGATTCTCCCCATTCCTGAGTGGGTGTTGCACAGGGGAAGTGTGTGATGTCTCAATGTCTCAGGGCCACCCCACTCAGTTGTCTCTGCTCTTCTGCTGCCATGTCCTGCAGCACATGAGGAACTCTGGGATGTTTGCCACCTCCCTGTAGTGAGGCCGTATCTTCTCTGCTCTCGGATTTCCCAGTGTGTCTGGGGTTTCTACCATATCCTTCCCTGACACATGGTTGGGGAGGGCCCCTTCTTAGGGACCCAATTGCAGTTAACTTACTTCCCTTTCCTGGTCCATGGAATCTCCAATTAGTCTGAGAGTGAGCATATATGGGTTCAACTGAGCACACGTTCTTTCAACATGATGGCTTGTGGCATAAATGATGTGATTTCAAAAGCCAGCTTCTTATAACTCAAAAACATTAGCTTTTGAACCTCTCAAGGCTATCATGCCTGCAGAATCAATAGCCTATTTAAAAGTTCCAAAGCCGGGAACTGACATCTTTGTTCTCTGCGTAGTGCTTCTCTGAGGCAGTACGTGTAGAATATTCTGACTGTAGTTGGAATGGCAGAAAGGTCACAGAGAAACAGGAAATATCAAGAACAAAGATTACATCACTATTCAAATAGTTCACCATTGTAAATGTTTATCCTTTGAAAAAATACGAGATCAATATTTACCCTTCTACACTTTGTCGTTTCTGTTTGTTGGTTAAATTGTATATTTTGGAGACATTCCCATATCATTGCATATGGACCAAACTTATTCTTTCAAACATTTGCTTGCAGTTATTTTATATGGCTGCATCATAGTTTATTCAAATGGCGTTTTCTCCTTCTTTCCTTCCTTCCTTCCTTCCTTCCTTCCTTCCTTCCTTCCTTCCTTCCTTCCTTTCCTTCCTTCCTTCCTTCCTTCCTTCCTTCCTTCCTTCCTTCCTTCCTTCCTTCCTTCCTTCCTTCCTTCCTTCCTTCCTTCTTTCTTTCTTTCTTTCTTTCTTTCTTTCTTTCTTTCTTTCTAGTCAGGGTTCTGCTTTGTCACCTAGGCCAGAGTGCAAAGTTGAGATCATGACTCACTGCACCCTGAACTCAAGTGATCTTCCCACCCAGCCTCCCTAGTAACTGAGACTACAGACACATGCCACTGCACCCAGCTAATTTTTAAATATTTGTTGAGATGGGGTTTTACTGTGTTGCCCAGGCTGCTCTCAAACACGTGGCCTCAAGTGATCCTACTGCCTCAGCTTCCCAAAGCACTGGGATTACAGGTGTGAGCCACTGCACCCAGCCTGGTTTATTTGTTATTCCAAAAAATGCTCTAGCTGGGCACAGTGGCTCAAACCTATAATCCCAGCACTTTGGGAGGCCAAGGTGGGTGGATCACCTGAGGTCAGGAGTTCGAGACCAGCCTGGCCAAATGGCAAAACCCCCGTCTCTACTAAAAATACAAAAATTAACCAGGTGTGGTGGTGGACATCTCTAATCCCAGCTACTTGGGAGTCTGAGGCAGGAGAATCACTTGAACTGGGGAAGTGGAGGTTGCAGTGAGCTGAGATTGTGCCACTGCACTCTAGCCTGGGCGACAGAGCAAAACTTCTCAACAAAAAAATAAAAATAAAAAAAGCTCCAATGGGAGATGGCCTGCTGCAACATTATACCTTCAGAGCTTCCCTGGAAGGGGTTAAGCCCTTTGAGTAAACAGTTTTCTACAAATAGTAAATTTTTGCCTAGCATTTATGAGTGTGGTTATTTCTTTGAGTTAAATAGAGAAAGGTCTGTCTGCCCAGGATGAATTTGGCCAGTGGTGCATTAGGACCCCCCCACCGGAGGTCACCTGAAAACCATCCCAGGACCTGAGCCCACGGAAAAGGCTTGTATAGGTGGCAGCGCCTCAAGGCTTCCCGTTGGACATTAAGTTTCCTTTAACCATCAATGAGACATGGTGATCATCTGCTGGTGGTCTTCTCTAAGACGGCCCCCATGTTAGTCAAGAGTCAAGAGAACAACCCTGTAATTGTTCTACTTAGGATCTTTGAATTATTCCATGGGGTCCTCTGGGGAAAAAAAAAATAATTGGCCTGATGGAATCTTAGTACGTAGCAGATGCTCTTAATACCAAACATAGGTAGCTATAACCAGCATTTACAAATTCCAGTTTATAAAGTCAGGAATATATAATGGAAACAGTTATATGGCTATTTTTAATATTAAAATATGCTATTTAAATAGCTTAAAAAAATTAAAATTCCTTCAGTAAATACCACTTCTGGGCTATAGTACTAACATTTTTGTGCTAGTGACTCTGACTGTGTAGCAAGTAGAGAGAATATCAGCTGATGTTGGAAAATTAAAAAATTTTTAAATTTATTCATGCATGCAGGTAAACGATGTTTATTGGAGATAAATGTCTACTGGGTAAGTGCTGTGTGAGACACCCTATGTTAGACTTCTATTATCATTGATCTCATCCATACTCCCATCAGCATCCTCACAAAATACTAATATTCCTTTTCTTTCCAGCATTTCATTTCCTAGCCCCCTGTCTTCCAAGCTGCTATTAACATTAGTATGACACTGTGGCGTCAGGAGGGTACAAAGCACACAGCACATTTCCCAGTCCACCCCCCACAGCTATCTGTTGTTCACATCAGGGCCAACTGAGAACCACCTACCTGGAAACAGAGGTGACACATTCTGGCCCCAAGCACAGGAGGGGAGATGTTGATATCAGGGAGGGGAGGACTTTCACTAAGACAGGAGAGACTAATATGTGTAAAATCCTTAGCATGGTGTCTGATCAATGATATGCACTCAACAAATGCTTCTGCTATGACTGCTGACCTCGTCTTTAGGTTGGCTGCCTTCTGCAGTGTCCTTACGGCCCTTCCACATGTGTTCTTGCTGAGAAAGCAATATCTTTCTCTACTTACAGGGACACAGTCCTATTGAATTAGGGTTCCATCTTATAACCAACCTCATTTAACCTCAGTTACCTTCTTAAAGACCCTGCCTCCAAATATAGTCACAATTAAAGAAGAAATTATTCAATGATAATTAAAGAAGAAATTATTCAATGATATTTGTTAAAGCATGATAAGGAAGACTTTATTCAGGACCATTGTGATAGCTATAGAGACCACTGCAATGGGTCTTGCAGTGAAGGAGAGAGATTGGGATCAACTTTGAATACAGCATGGGCATGTGGAACTTTATAGTCAAGGAGCAGGATGGGTGTCGGTGGATGGAAAATTACTAAGAGGAAACATCAGAGATAAGGGGGATTGTGGCTAAACCCACTTAACAAAATTCCAGCTGAAGACAGGCCAGGATGATCATACATCACCTGGGGGATGAGGAACCTGATCAGATGTCAAGAATGATCTGATGTTGAGGATGGGGGTATGGGGTTCTTGCTAAACTGACTGATATGGTTAGGCTTTGTGTCCCCACCCAGATCTCATCTTGAATTGTAATCCCCATAATCTCCATAATCCCCACATGTCAAGGGAGAGACCAGGTGGAGGTAACTGAATCGTGGGGGTGGGTTTCCCTTATGCTGTTCTCATGATAGTGAGTGAGCTCTCCCGAGACCTGATGGTTTGATAAGGGCTCTTCCCACTTTGCTTGGCACTTCCTTCCTGCTGCCTTGTGAAGGAAGTGTCTTGCTTCCCCTTTGCCTTCTGCCATGATTGTAAGTTTCCTGAGGCCTCCCCAGTCATGTGGACCTGTGAGTCAATTAAACCTCTTTTCTTTGTAAATTACCCAGTCTCAGGCAGTTATTAATAGCAGTGTGAGGCCAGACTAATACACTGACTTAGCAGGATTCTTTGCTGAAACTGGGTTTTACAAGGGAGTGCACAGATAGACTTAGGAGAAAGTTTAAAAGCTTGATTAAGTTTTGGGTCAACAGAGAATCTTTTTAAGGGGGTTAGGGCTTCAACATATCAATTTTGGGGGGCACATTTTAGCTTATAATGTTACATAAGGCTTTTGTGCAAAATTTTTCCAAGTATATCGGTTTGCCATTGTTGCATAATAACTACTTCACAACACAGTGGCTTAAGACAACAATGATTTATTAGCCTTCATGAGCCTGTGAGTCAGCTGGGGCTCAGCTGATGTAGGCTGGCCTGCTATTCTGCTTCAGGCTTAGGCAGCCGGGACAGCTCTACTCCAGATGTCTTTCATCCTTCTCTGAGGTTCAGTGGGTTAGCCCAGGCATGTTCTTCTCATGGTGAAGGCAGAGTTACTACCACGCAGGGGTAAGCCCTTGCCTGTGACTTACCTACCAACATCCCATTGGCCAAAGCAAACCACATGGCCAAGCCCCAAGTCAAGGGGTGGAGAAATGCTTTATTTATTTAGAGATAAGGTCTTGCTCTGTTGCTCAGACTAGAATGCAGTAGTGCTATCATAGCTCACTGCAGCCTCAAACTCCTCAAGTGGTCCTCCCACCTCAGCCTCCTAAATAACTGTGACTCGAGGCAAGCACCATGCCTGGCTAAGAATTTTCTTTTGGTAGGGAGATTTTACTGTGTTGCCCAGGTTTGTCTCAAATTCCTAGACTTAAGCAATCTTCCTGCCTGGGCTTCCCATAATATTGGCATTACAGGTGTGAGCCACCATGCCTGGCCTACTGGACTGCAAAGTCACGTAGCTAAAAGTCTGTGTGCAGGGAGGGATGAAGAATTGAGGTGATAATGAAATCTACCAGACTGTCTTCTTGGCCACAGTTATTTGCATTTTTCCCACATGCAAAATATGGTCACCTCATCCAAACTTTCCACAGACAAGAAACAGGCTGTGAAATTTGCTAAGCTACTAAAATGTGCATATTTTCTAATGTCCTCTTCAGATGCATCCACAGAAGTGATGAGACAAAAAAAGGACATTGCAGAGGGCAAAGCCAAGAGGTTTGGAGAGTGGTGGATAAGGAGCTACTCCAGGAAGCAGAATAAGGACTAAGTCAGGTAACATTGCCTACCCTCAGAACGGGGAAGACCTCACAACGTTTGACTAGGAGATTTCAATTTTTTCGGACTGGTGGCAGCTGTATGCCTGCAATTCTTCACTATCTCAAAAGGAAAGGCTTATTGCAATTACACTATTTCTCCATTGTGTCTCGGGAATATGGAGGTAGATAATTTATAAGTCTCCAAGTTAAGAAGCGTCACACCCAAATGTAATGCAGATCACAAGATCCTAGACTTCGAGTCTAAAGTTACGGTGGAATGAGACTTTGGGGTTCTTGGGATGGCGTAAATGAGTTGGGGTGAAAAGTATCGTTCAATGTTGCAGGGACCTGGGTTTGAGTGTGTTTTTTCTACTATGTAAACGCACAAGGGATCCTTCCCCTAGGAACCCATCCTTCCATTATCTGTGCTGGGAAAATTGTAAGCAATGGTATTACTATCCCCAATCTATACTCACCTGATGCCAAACAGGTAATTTGCTAATATTTATTTATTTATTTATTTATTTATTTATTTATTTTTTTATTTTTGAGACAGGGTCTCACTTTATTGCCCAGGCTAGAGTGCAGTGGCGTGATCACAGCTCACTGCAGCTTTGATCTCCTGAGCTCAAGTGATCCTCCCACCTTAGCCTCCCAAGTAGCTAGGACTACAGGCATGCACCACCATGTGCATGGGCTGATTTTTTTGATTTTTAGTAGAGATGGTGTCTTGCTGTATTGCTCAGGCTGGTTTCGAATTTCTGAGCTCAAGCGATACTCCCACCTCAGCATCCCAAAGTGCTGGGATTACAGGTGTGAGCTATGGGTTCTAGCATAAGTTTTAAAAAATTATATTTTATTCTATAAAAATCTTAGTCTTAACCAGGGAGAGATGCAACTTTGGCTTTTAACCATTTCTTAGGATAGGGCCTCATACCAGTCTGTTACTGAGCCCAGGGGAAACTCAGCATCTTGATTTTCCTTCTATACCAGGACTGTGAGAAGATGAGTAAAGAGAGAAGAATCTAGTGGGAGGTGGGTAGGGTGGTATGATCACATTCTGCAGCACAAGTTGGCCATTGTCTTGGTAATAATGACTAATATTTTTGAGCACATGCCCATATATTGAAGTGGTTCTAAGCACTTTGCATGTTTTAGCTTAGTGACTCTATGAGGCAGGTATTACTCTTACCCCAATTTTTCAGATAGGAAACTGAAACACAGAGTTTAAGGAGCTTTTCCAAGGTCCTGGAGATAATAGGTGACAAGATTGGGATATGAACCTGGGCAGAATGGTTCCTAATCTGTAGGCTTAACTGTATTAGTCTGTTTCACGCTGCTGATAAAGACATGCCTGAGACTGGGTAATTTATAAAGAAAAAGAGGTTTAACGAACTCACAGTTTAAAGGCCTCACAATCATGGCGGGAGGCAAAAGGCACGTCTTACATGGCAGGGGCAAGAGAGAATTGAGAGCCAGTGAAAGGGGAAACCCCTTGTAAAACCATCAGATCTCATGGGACTTATTCACTACCAGGAGAACAATAAGGGGGGAACTGCTCCATAATTCAATTATCTCCCACTGGGTCCCTCCAACAACATGCGGGAATTACAGGAGCTACAATTCAAGATGAGATTTGGATTTGGGTGGGGACACAGCCAAACAATATCCACCACTGTGCTATGCTGTCCTGATGATTCAGGAAAAAGGCCTGCACCTGAAATAGATTTACTACAAGAAACAGAGACCAATTTTAGAAAAATATCTGCTGCAATTGTTCAAAAATATGTAAGGGGACATTTCCTCAGAGAAACAAGAGTCGGCTATTACAAAAAAAATGTGAAAAATCCAAGACAAGAAAAGACTGTAATAAAGTTAAATATAACAGTATAATGATACTAAGCTGCAGGCAGCAAGTAGCAAACTTGAAACCATGGAAAGGGGAATTCATATAGTAGAGGACAAATTGAAGGAGGGTTTCAAAAGTGTAAGAATAAAAGACTTAAACTGATGAGCTAATAGTTGGATGACGGATCTTGGAGATCCCAATTCTTTGGGAATAACAGTTTCTGAAGGAAAAAACAACAAAGAGAACAACATGTTCAAAGGAACAAAGGAAAAAAAATCTTCATTTAAAGAAAGTTTTCCGCTTGAAAATGAATGACCATCGGTTAGAGGTAAAACTTATGAAAAGAGATTGTGTTGGTTGTCTGTTGCTACATAATATACTTCCCTAAAATTTAGCAGCGTTAAAACAATAAAACTGCATTTATCTCAGTTTCTGAGGGTCATGAATCTGGGAGTGATTTATTGGGATGAGATAAGTCAGGCTGTCAGTTGGGGCTGCAGTTATCTGCAGATAAAGTTCTAAATTTGATCATTAAAATATTCAACAATTATACTGGCGAAAATTTCAGAGAGAACACAGAAAACATACATAGACAATAAACACATGCAATAATTCAAAAAGAACTTTGAAAGAAATAATCCACATAGGTAAAAATAGAAAAATAATGAGAAAATAAGCAATAAAAACACATGCTAACTAAACAGTGTAGGAAAAAAAAGAGAATGATGTATTGATAGTATAATAGCAGATTTATATTGCTCTAACTGAACTTTAGGAACTAACTCATTTATTAGCCAGGAGTTTTGGATTGCTAGTGACAGAAACATAAATTAATTTATGTAAAACATTTATTTACAGAAAAGTTAAGTGTGGTTCTGTTTAGTTGTGGCTGGGTTCAAGGGCTTCAATGTTGTCTTCAGGACTCAGTCTCTCTCTCTCTCTCTCTCTCTCTCTCTCTCTCTCTATATTTCTCTCTCATCTCCCTCTGAGTTAATTTTATTTCCATTTGTGGTTCCAAAGATGTTCATTGCCTAGGCTCTAACTTACATCTTTGGAGCTGGTGATATCAGAGAAAAGATGGCAACTCTTTTCAGTAACTCCGTCTAAAGTTTTAGCATTGAGCCTTGTTGTGGGCTTGAGGTGTGGGCTCCTATCAAGATGATGGCTCAATTCCTGAGCCAGAGAAGGTGCCCCAAAATAAATGCGGTGAAGGCGAATAAAGGGAGTCAATGGTCACTAGAAGTAACTATAACAAATTTTGTTGACTTACTACAAGTTAGGTGCTCTGCTACTAATACATATTATCTCATTAAAACCTCACAGCACATTCCTGAGGCTCTATTATCCTCATTTTACATGGGAAGAATTTAAAGCTCAGAGAGATTAAGCAAATTTTCTAAGGTCTCATGACCAGTGAATTATGCATGCTCAATTCAAGGTCATGTCTGTCTAACTCCAGAATCTGTCTGTAATGTTAAAAAGTAAGGGAGGAAATCACTCACAATCCTGCCATCACCATCACAATCCTGCCATTTCAGCATGAGAAAACATTTTGGTGTATCTCTTTCTAATGCTGCTCTTGCTCGCTCTCTCTCTCTGTCTGTCTTTCATTTAATTATGGGTTTCTGTTGCTGGTCTATTTATAATTGTAAACCTTTCATACTAGATTGAACTGGACAGTAAAGTAGAATTCTTCGTTAATGTATATAATATTTCTGTCAATTCAAAGTATTTCCTTTTTGTTATGGCTTTTTCTTGCTTAGCTTTCTAATAAGCTATTTTTCACTTTGTAATAAACTCTCTTTTGTTGAAATAAGCTCACTTGCACTTTTTAATCTTTGCTTATGCAAATGCATTTCTTTCTTAATAATTGTCATTACGAAATATATCATACACAAAAGAGTATATAACACATGTGCTTAAAGAATAGTAACAAAAGAACACTTACGTACCCATGTGATATGGTGTGCACCTGTGTCTCTGCCCAAATCTCATGTGGAACTGTAATCCCCAATGCTGGAGGTGAGGCCTGGAGGGAGATGACTGGATCATGGGGGCAGATTTTCCTGCTTGCTCTTCTCATGATAGTGAGGGAGTTCTCATGAGATCTGGTTGTTTAAAAGTGTGTGGCACCTCTCCCCACACCCCAGCTCTTCTTCCTGCTCCAGCCATGTGACACGTACCTATTTCCCCTTGGCCTTCCACCATGATTGTAAGTTTCCTGAGGCCTCCTCAGCCATGCTTCCTGTACAGCCTGTGGAACCATGAGCCAGTTAAACCTCGTTTCTTTATAAATTACTCTATCTCAGGTATTTTCTTTTTCTTTTCTTTTCTTTTTTTTTTTTTTGAGACATAGTTCTTCTGTGTCGTGCAGGCTGGAGTGCAGCTGTGCGATCTCAGCTCACTGCAACCTCTGCCTCCCAGGTTCAAGCAATTTTCATGCCTCAGCCTCCCAAGGAGCTGGGACCACAGGTGCCTGCCACCATGCCCAGCTTTTTTTTTTTTTTCTTTTTTTTTTTTTTGTATTTTTAGTAAAGACGGGGTTTTGCTAAGTTGGCCAGGCTGGTCTTGAATTCCTGGCCTCAAGTGATCTGCCTGCTTTGGCCTCCCAAAGTGCTGGGATTATAGGTGTGAGCCACCGTACCAGCCCTCAGGTATTACCTTATAGCAGTGTGAGAAGAGACTAATACACCATGATACACGTAAAGGAGGAGGATGTTTCCAGAACTCTTGATGCACCTCTAGTTTTATCCCCCTCTTCAAAGATAACCATAAACATGACTTTGGGCTAATATTTCTGTTGCATTTCTTTCTATTTTTACTGCACACATTATGTTAATTGTGTGACTGTGGGAAAGTCACTTAACCTCTCCGTGTTTCAATGCAGTCATCTGTAAACTGGGAATAAGAAGAGTACTTACCTCACAGAGTTGTTATAAGGATTAAATGAGTGCAACTAATTAAATATGTACAATGTTCAGACTAGTGTCTGGCATAGAGTAAGTACTATATAATAATTAGTTATTTTAATTAAGTCCTAAACAATATATTATTTATTTTGCCTATTTTTAAGCTTTATATAAATGAAATTATACTGTACATATTCTTCTGTGACTTGCTTTTTTGGTTCAGTATTGTCTATGAGGGATTTATTCCTATGATGTGCGTGAACAGTTCTTCATTTTTACTGCTTTGTAGAATTCTATTGTAAAAATATACCCCAATGTATCCATCCTACACTTGATAGACATATTTTTAAAATTTCTTGCTTTTTTGAACTGTGCTGCTATGCAAAGTCTTATATATAATTCCTAGTGTTCATGTGTTAGAGTTTCTCTAGGTAGAATACCTGGGGTGGAATTGCAAGATCATATAATATGTACATTCTCTATCTTCTATGAATCTTAATCTTTTTTTACATTTTCCAATTCTTTGTCTCCCTGTGCTGCATTCTGGGTAATTTCTTCAAAATCACTATAGTGGATGGAGTCAGTGGTCCGTCTGTATGTATCCCTCTGTCTTTACCACATCAGTATATCTGCCTAGCTTTTAACTGCCAACATCTGAATTTTTTTGCTCTGGTTTTCAGAGTCCACTTTGCCACTCCTGTGAAGGTCAGAAGTGCCTGGCAATTAATGGCTTAGCGGAAACAGCCCTCAACCAGTGACTGATGGGTGAATGAATACAGCAGCTCAGGTGGGACAACCTTGAAGTATGTGTTCTAGATGGGCTTCTAGAGTGCCTCCAGCGTGATGAAGCTCCAGTTTCCCACAGTGGTAAAAAGCTCAGTATCACCTAAATTGGCTACTTTGCCTTCTCTGTGCCATTTACTCACTTCTTCACTGGTGTTTCTTTCCCCTCCCAAATTAACTACTTACACTGAAATCCTTGTCTTTCAGGGCTGGCTTTAAGAGAAACTCTGAGATATCTGTATATCTGTTCTTCTAGTTCACTAATTCTCTCTTTAGCTGGGTCTAATCTACTGTTTAACTTTTCATGAAGTTTCTAATTTCAGTTATTGTATTTTCAGTTTTAGAATTTCTATTTGGTTTCTTAATATATCTGCTTGGTCACCTTCCATAGTCCCTGATTCTATATCAATCTTTTAATTTATATTTTTAAAAACAATATTATGCATTCTTATTTTATAGTCTATCTTTGATAATTCCAACATCTGCTGTCTTTGCCATTCTGATTCTGTGGTTTGTTGTTTCTCCCTCCTCTTCCTCATGGCAGTTTCTTTCCTGTTGTTTTAGTGATTTTTGATTGTGAGCTTTGTTTGTGAGATTTATTTGAGGCCTGGTTTAAAAATTTGTTTTTTTCAAGTAGGATGCTCATTTGGTTTTTCTAGGTGCCTAGGGGCATTTATCTACCTGGGACACTTTAAATTCCATTTTTGGCTTAAGGTTTCTTTTTTGTTACATAGGTGGTTTGAGTTCTTATTCTAAATCCTTTAAGTGTACATTTGTGGTTAGGAATTCTTAGGGTAGAATTTTTTCTTTCTTTCTCTTTTTTAGCTTCACCAAGAGCCAAGATGAGATAATAATGTATCCTACTAACTCCCTCTGTGGGATATGTTTTCCCCCTAGGTCATCCACTTAGAAAAGGATGTTTACCCTCTTGGGATCTCTGCTTTAAAAAGTGAATATCTTCAATTTAATCTCATATCCACTTAAGGCCACAGGCTTTATCTTCTTAGACCCCCAAGAGCAATTTCCAGCTTGAACACCACTTATTTCTTTCAATTTGAGCTTTCTTATCTTTTCTGGCCTTCAGAGAATACCTTTGCTTTCTTGGGAGCTCATTCATGCGTTTAAAAAGTTTTTATTTTGGAATGTATCCAGCCTTTATCAGTGTACCGTACTGGGAGAGTTTTCTCTAAACATCTGATCCACAATATTGCCATTTAAGGATCCAATGTGCTTTGTAATAGTGATGTATCTTGCTGGCTTCTTAATATTGAACATTCTTATTTTCTCCCATGTATTTGATAATTCCAGTATCATTTCCTTCAACCAATATTGAATGTGCCCGATTATGTGCCAGGTATTCTTCTATAACTTTCTTGTGAACGAATCAGGCAAGGCCATGGTCTTGTGGAGCTCACATTCCAGAGAGCCTGTAAGCCCAGAATTTCATTGCTATTATGCCGTTGGGGCAGCTTTGAAATGTATAATGTTAACAGTTATGCAAAGCTGAGAAAGATAGTGAGCAGTATTTTGTATCTGCATATCTGCAAGTCAAAATAGGAAGAAATTATGGCATATTAATTTTTCTGCTTGGAAAGGTTAATGAATTGTATCTAGGTCTGAAGATGCAAGATAGACAAGAGATACATGTGAATAAGCTTATTTTTGTGCATACAGAGGATAAGAAGGAATGAGATTCTCATTCATGCAGCAGTACGCAAGGTGCTTTGCCTGTGTGTTCCCATTTAATTCTGACCCCTTCCCAAGTAAATTCCAGTAGATACTATTTCTATTTTCAGGTAAACTGTAGTTGAAACCGTTAGTTGTCCCTTAATATTTTTTTCCATTCATCAATACCAACAGGTATTTTTAGCTGGTTATATGACTGTCCAGCTTAAAGATGATATTTTCCATTATCCCTTGCAGTTAAGTGTGGCCATATCACTAAGTCTGGCCAGTGGGATTTAGAGTGTAGTAGGCAGTTGCTTATGAAAATTTCTCTAAGAGACAGTTTACATATGCCTTTTATTCCTTCTTTCATCCTGCTGCCTAGAATTGGATACTTCTTAGGGCTGTGACGATGAGGCCACATTCCAGGACAAGAAGATTGATAATGGAAGGAGTTAAGTCCCTGAGGACTTTGGTCAGCTAGATCTTCATACCAGTCTTAGACTGCATATCTTCGAACTTTTATACTAGAGATAAATAATCTTCTATCCCATTTAAGGTACTGCTATTTATTTTTATTTTTCCCCTGAAATCTGTCATTGAACCTATTCCTAACTAATATATTGATTATGTAACTTGCCCACTAATATGTCTGGGAAGAGATAGAATAAAGATTTGAATCTTGTGCCTTGTATTTAAGTACAGTCATCCCCCTGGTACCTGTGGGGGATTGGACCTCCCAAGGATACCAAAATCCGTGGATGTTCAAGTGTCTGATATAAAATGGTCTAGTATTTGAATTTAACCTATGCACATTCTCCTGTGTACTTTAAATCATCTCTAGATTACTTGTAATACCTAATACTGTGTGAATGCTATGTGAGTAGTTGTTATACAGTATTATTTAGGCAATAATGACAAGAAAAAATGTCTGTCCATGTTAGTACAGATGCAGTTTTTTTTTCCAAATATTTTTGATCCATGGTTGGTTGAATCCACAGATGCTGAACCCACAGATAGGGAAACCCAGGTTTACAGAAGGCCAACTCTAATAATGGCTAAATAAATGACTAGTATTTGGTAAAAGGTAACTACTGTTTTATTTACACCAAGCTCAATTACTTGGTTGTCTTTTAGGCCTCCTTTGATTTTTTCCTCCATTTTACCTACCTATCCAAACTTTCCCTGCAGCCTGTAGCATACACTTCTTCATTGAGACTGGCCTCTTATGGCCCCTCATTTATACTGGTCTAGTCACAGTCTGTAGCATATGTAATTCCAATTTTGAAAGACCAAGGAAGAATATTTCAAGCAAGAAGGAGAGTTAGAGTTGGACTTAAAGCCAGTCATGATGACTTGCATCTGTAATCTCAGCACTTTGGGAGGCTGAGGGAGGAGAATTACTTGAGCCCAGGAGTTCAAGAGCAGCCTGGGGCAACATGGCGAAATCCTGTCTCTATAAAAAATACAAAAATTAGGGTGTGATGGTGTGTGCCTGTAGTCTCAGTTACTTGGGAGTCTGAGGTGGGCGGATTGCTTGAGCCCAGGAGGTCAAGGCTGCAGTGAGCTGTGATTGAGCCTCTGCACTCCAGCATGGGCAACAGGATAAGACCCTGTCTC
The DNA here is from genome assembly GCF_024542745.1 of Macaca thibetana thibetana. Classification (NCBI taxonomy): domain Eukaryota; kingdom Metazoa; phylum Chordata; class Mammalia; order Primates; family Cercopithecidae; genus Macaca; species Macaca thibetana. The sequence continues at coordinate 113,564,670 of NC_065585.1, forward strand.
AAAAAAAAAAAAAAAAAAAAAAGAGTTGGACTTAAAAGATAAACATGATTTGAATGGATGCAGAGTGGGCAACAGGAATAAAGACATGGATGTACTATCAATTTTCCATGCAAGGTGGGTCCTTGGGTAATATATTATGTCTCCCATTAATTAAATTTTATGCGCTAGGAAAATCACATTAACATTATGAAAGAGAATAGTAAATGGGCCCCTCCTTTAATGGTAATGAAACCTTTCAAGACTTAACTTTGCCTTCATTAAGTCATTTTAAAGGTTATGAGGACAGTGTAGATTATTGCTGTAGGATATCCTGGAGTTCGCCCTTACAATTAATTTCATGCTAAAATGAACAACAGAGCAGTGCTAATATGAATTTTTCTGATTTAAAAAATCCTTTTTTCATACCTTATTTTAGTTTGTATCTATCATTCTTGTTTCTGGCTTTCAACACTGCCACACACATTGATAACTGAGGCTTTTGACTGGTATAAAAATATTTAGAAATGTAAGGAATTACTTTTGGAAAGAGATTTAAAAAATAATCTCCTGTTTCTTCTCTCTTGATACAGTTTCTTAAAGGACTGATTTTTAGAGACCTAGATCCTGAGAATAATGTATACATCAGGTAGTGCTGAATCCTGAAACCTGACTCTAGTAATATGTGCACATGGTTGCAGTTCTAAGTGGGTGGATGCCCCTGGCTCTCCAGGATTGTCGGTGGTGATAGGATGATTCTGAAAGGCTCACTTTCTTTACAAGCAAGCATAACCCAAGCCTATGGCTGTCTGATGGCTGCGAATCTTTGCTGATGGTGTGTTGGGGCTCATAGAGAAGAAAGCAAGACTGTAGGGTATAAAGTAACTGATTATCATTAATCCAAGTCATTGCTTCACAAAGTGTGACTGTTGACTGATATTTAGCACAAGGGATTATGATAAGTTTAAAAAATGTTAATCTGAACAGAGTTATACCGGTTTCTTGGTTATTGGACATTTCAGGGTCCTTCACGTGCTAAGGTGCTAATATGCTTTGTGAATCTCTAAGAGCAGAATGGAACAGGAAGCATTCCCAAACTCTCATTCCAAGACCCAATTTTTTTTTTTCTTTGAGACAGGGTTTGGCTCTGGCTCTGTCATCCAGGTTGGATTGCAGTGATCTCTGCTCATTGCAATCTTTGTCTTCTGGGCTCAACTGATTCTCTTGCCTTAGCCTCCTGAGTACCTGGGATGACAGGCATGAGCCACCATGTTTGGCTAATTTTTTTTTTTTTTAATAGAGATGGAGTTTCCCCATGATGCCCAGGCTGATCTTGAACTCTTGGGCTGAAGTGATCTGCCCACCTTGGCCTTCCAAAGCACTGGGATTACAGGTGTGAACCACCACACTTGGCCTTAAGACCCACTCTTTACTAATAATGTGACAAAAATGATGCTGCATGATCTAGGCAATGTAGAAGTTTCAGGCTGTGTTATAATGAGGACCAGGAGGTCAAGAGTGTGACCAGTGCTCTCAATAATCTGATCTGTGAGAGTGAGACTGGGCCATTTCTGAACACAGAATTGTTTCAATTTTCAGCCCAAAGACTCCACAGAGATCTAAGTCCAACCTCATCATTTTATATATCAAAAAACTGAGGCCCAGAGAGGTTCACAAGTATGTTCAGGGTTGCATCCTGGTTAGTGGGAGCGGATGCTAGCACCACGGTCCTTTGATTCTCAGAGCCCACTAAACTGCCTCCTTGGGTGTGGCAGGCTGCAGGGCATACTGAGTTCAGTTAGTGGAACAGACATTGGTGGTAGAGTGAGCAGTCCAAATGGGCTGGATCAGTGTTTTGTTGGGGGTATCGCTGTTCCTTCAATCATGCCTTGGTGACATAGTCCAGATGCTTCAGCAACCTGGTGACTCTAGACAAAGTCTAGTTTGTCAGTTTCCTCATAAAACTTGGAGCCCACATCTAGTTTTGACTTTCCAGCTGTGCTTTGACCAATGCAGCATGCATGGGGATATTCTCTTCTTGCATCACTATTGGTATACTATCTTTGAATCAATGAAGACCAAGAAAAAGATAATTTTTTTTATAGGAACCATGTATCACTTTTGGCTCATTTTAAGCTGATTGTTGACTCTAGCTCTGTTTTATATAAGTTAGTGTCTAATCAAGTTTCTCCTAAGCTTACTTGATTAATTTTTTAAACCTAAATGTAAGTCTTCACATTAACCCTGTTTCATTTCATTTTAGTAATTTTGGCGGAGAACTCTTGAGTGTTAGGATTAATTTTGAATCCTATGTTGAATAAATGAATGTTGACTCATCATTTATTCTTGCAGTTCTCTCTTCTAGTACTGCAATAATCATAGAGGTCGTATGCAAGCCTCTAATTTCTCTGTTTTTCAACCAGGCTGCTTCTCTGTAAGGAGAAGGAAGGGAAACTGAGGAAGATTTATTTAGCACCTATTGTTTGCTAAGTACTATGTCAGGTGCTTTATACATATTTTGTTATTTAATCCTCATAGCAACTGTATGAAACTGTAACTTCTTCTGTAAAAGGAGAATAAAAGTTCTTATCTTACAGTTTTGGAGAAGAATAAATGAGATAATTTAAATTATGTACTTATTAATGTGCTGGGACACAGTAGGCACTTGATAAATATAAATTACAATTATCTCTATTCCTCTTCCTTCATCTTCTCTTTGGACAGAATAGGGACGAGGACAGAAAGACATCTGATGCAGTTTGGCTCTATGTCCCTATCCAAATCTCATTTCAAATTGTAATACCCAGATGTTGAGGGAGGGACCTTGTGGGAGGTGATTGGATCATGGAGGTGGTCTCCCTCATGCTGTTTTCATGATAGTGAGTTCTCATGAGGTATAATGGTTTTATAAGTGTTTGACAGTTCCTCCTTCACGTGCTCCCTCTCACCTGTCACCATGTTAGACGCACCTGCTTCCCCTCCTGTCATGATTATGTAAGTTTCTTGAGGCCTCCTCAGCCATGCAGAACTGTGAGTCAATTAAACCTCTTTTCTTTATAAATTACCTGGTCTTGGGCAGTTATTTATAGCAGTGTGAGAATGAACTAATACAACAGCCCATTAAAGACCCATCTCTCAGCTGCCACAGAAACACCAGTCAGCTCCTACCAGCATGGTCAGACAAATTCACAACATGAATTATTTATTATGCATTACAAATTACCCCAAAACTTAGCAGCTTCAAATAATACACATCTATTTGCTCAGTTTCTGTGGGTCAGAATTCAGGCACAACTTTGGGATCTCTCATAAGGAGGCAACAGAAGTGCTGACCAGGGCTGCATTCTCATCTGAAAGCTCAACTGGGATGGATCTTCTTTCAGTCTCACTTATGTAGTTATGGACCCAGGCCAGTTCCTGGATGGGTGTTGAATTGAGGGCTTCAGTTTCTTGCTGGCAGTCAGGTGGAGGTCACCCTCAGTTCCCCACCATGTGTACCTCTTCAACTTGCCTCATCAGAGCAAACATGGAGAGAGTGAGAGCATGGATAAGACAGAAGTCAGTTTTTTGTAACCTAATACCAGAAGTGACATCCCATTACTCTTGCTGTACTCTATTCTTTAGAAGTGAGTCATTAGGTTCAGTTCATACACAAGAGGAGGGAGTTACACAAAGGAGTGGATACCAGGAGGGAGGGGTCATGAGGGCCCCACCAGCAGCTTCCAACCACATGCAATTATCTTCATCAGCTCACCCAATGCATTCATTACTGGCATTTCTGGGATGTAAATCCAGGTTTCTAGGCCCTTGCTCTTTCCCCAAGAGTCTACCCTGGGAAGAATACCGATTGATAGTTGTAGTTAGAATTGTAAGCTGATTATGTAACCATTTTCTACATTTTTTCCCTTGGCTTTGTTTTGGGGCAAGTGCAATTTAGTTGTGAACATATTGGAATGAGGGGACTTTCCTCATATTTACTTATCCTTGATCCCCTCTTTCTCTTTCTCTCAAGTAGTGTTTCAACCTCTTCAAGGCTTCAAATCTTTAACATTCTCACTCTCAGCAAATAGCTTTGTTTCCAGCTGCATAGAGAAAGTAGACAATATCAACTGTGAACACTTTCATTCCTGTCTCCCATGCACATCCTTCTCTCCTACTTTTTGGTCTGAGAAGATGGGAAGTCATTTCTTCTGTTTGCTCCTTCTTTGTTAAAATTTCTTTGCCTTTCCTTCATATCTTGATTAATCAATTATCTACAATGTTGAGTCCATTGAGGACCAGTAAGCAGCCTCCTCTCTTTTCTACCTGAGTGCTGCACAATTCAGGAAGTAAATCAAAGAATAAAGACAGAAGCCACAGCAATATTATGGATAGAGCTGAGTTGGAAGATGTGGCTTTGTGTCTCTGTTAAATGGACCTGAGCTCTGAACCCCAGAACTGGTCAGTTCTCAGCAGTGTTGTATGGGAGCCTTTACAGGTAAAAATGACATCGTGGAGAGCAGAGGCAAATTTGTGCCTTCTGTGGGCAGGTTCACTTCTGGTAGGGCAAAGGGAAGACTTGAGCCAAGGTTGCCATTTTCTTCCTAAATTTGTCAATCAAATAAGATAGAAAAAGCAACATTAATTGAAGTCTTCCCACAAGAAGGCAATGTGTGGAATGCGGAAGCCTGCTTCAGAAACATCCTCTCCCATGCACCTTTAACCTCACTTTCTTTCTCAGTTCCTTTCTGAAGTTAAGATGGAGAAAACTGATGTATGCTTACTGATGTGGCCAACAAGCATACATCAAGTTTTTTCAACTCAACTCCAGTATTTTCCCCAATTCATCCTGAAATTGCTGCCCTATCCATTCTCCCACCTACACAGCCAAGATTCTTAAAAAACCAATCCAATTTTGCAGAATCTCTTCACTCATTTCTAACACATTTCTCAAGCCAATGAGTTTTGACTTCTACTCTCACTAGTGCATAGCAGTTGCCTTGGCAAAGGCCCCCAATGACTTCCTGTTTGTCAAAGCCAATGGACCTCTGGTGGTTTAAACTTGACCTAACTTCTCTTTAATATTTAACCCTCTTGGCCCCTTCATTCCTCCAGAAAGGATTACTTATTTCCAGGATTCATTGTTGATTCCTCTTGCCATATTCACTATCAATGCTTTCCAGGGCTCCTCTCAAATTTGATTAGTTTTATTCTGTTTACTCTTGGGTGAATTTTTTTTTTTTCTTTGAGCTTTAACTGTCACCTCTTGCTAGTCACTCCTGAATATTCAGCTGGAGTCCAGACCTCTGTCTTGAATTCTAGACTCATATGGTACATTGCACAATCTGGCCAATGCCAACCTTTCTACTCTTGTATTTTCTACCTATCTCCCCTTTTCCCACCCTGACCTAGCTATACTTTCCTCCATTATTCTTTGATCATTCTAAGCTTATTCCCACCCCAGGGCCTTTGCACTTACTGTAACTTCTGCCTGGAATGCTCTTCCCCTAGAGGTGTACAAAGCTCATTTCATTCATGTCTCTGCTTAAGTATCACAGATTCAGAGAGTTCTTCACTCACCACTCCCACCTCTGTTTAGATTTTATCATAGAATTTATCACTATTCAAGTGTGTGTGTGAAGTGTGTGTGGTGTGTGAGTGCATGTGTATGTGCTGATCCTAAAAGAATTAAGTTCCTCAAGGGCAAGAACTTTGAATTATTCACTGGCATATCACTAGTGCCTATAATATAGATGCTAATGATGCTTGTTTAATGGACAAATGTTTGCTTGAAATTTGTTTTTATGACTCATCATCTCTCACTAACTCCTACAAAGTGGTTTGTTACTAATATACCTGTTTATGAATTTAATCTCAAATTTCTCTACTTAGTTTTCTCCTAAATAAAAATTTCAACAGTTGAGGCTGGAATTTTATTTTCTTATAAGATTAGTTCAGAAAGCTAAATAAAACTCTTTGGGTTTTCTCATCAGAAAAAAGAAAGCTCAGGTGCACTGAGACTGGCCCCACAGTGTTTGCAATCACTGTCATGCTTGGGTTTTTGCAAGCTGGCCCCATAGGACAACTTCATCTTTCCTTTTCTGCCTGATGTCTTGCAATTGGTATTCCCACTAGTACTGCCCTAAATCCTGGCAAGAAGACCACTTGCTTTGAGCCCCACGCTTTAGAGAGCTCCACTCTTATCCTTCTTTGTTCCTTTCCATCACCATTAAGTGAGAAGTCCTTGGGATAAGAGCACAAAACCATCTGGACCCCATATATCTTCCTTCTGGAACATGTTCCTGATACTTGAGACCTCAGAATTCTCTGCTCAAATGGTCACAATTAAAATTCCAAGGCCTGTGGCCCTCTTTCTGAGGTCTTTCCTCTCTAGAGTGAAGTATGCTGACTGTGTGTGCCCACTTGAGCCAAGTGATGGCCAAATCATTGCCTGTTTCAAGGACCATGGGTGAAGCTTTAACTTATGTTCTTGGTTGTACACTGGGCTACTTGTGGTAGGAACTGGAGGTGGGAAGAGACCATTTTTCAGGAGTAGATTTCTGGAAGTCTACGGATTCTGAATTCGGGTATATTTGTCAAGGTAGAAGTAGCAATGTTTTAACTAGTGATGCTAGCTTGATCTATAACTCATACATTAGATGTATAATCTACATGGGCCTCTATTTGTACTCTTGGCCAAGGCAATGCCAATATTAGGGGTGAACCTGGATCCACAACTGTCTTCATAGAACTGCTGCCTTAGACTTATGTCTATGTGGATGCACTGATTCTAGATGAGGTGTTTGCACTTTTTTTTTTTTTTTTAAAAAAGAGCTGAGTTTTTAGACAACTGAAATCTTACCTGGAAACCCAGCATATAAATATAGACATAAAATGAATATATAAATATAAAGATGTGAAATGAGTAGATAAATATAGATGTAAAAGGACTCTGGCTAACCACAGGAATGAAAGGCTCAGAGCTCTGTTGGCTCAGGGACTCCCCATTTTCATCTCCTCTCTCCCTTTCTTGAGTAGCCTTGAGGCACAGCCATGGAACTTCAGGACTTCACGGGCAGACACAGTTCAAAAACTGGGGCTTTGATCAGCTTCTCACATTGGCATTTAGTACACTTACGTTCCATGGAATGTCCTTGGAATAGTGCTATTTAAACAAGCTTGGCAGAAGCAGGGCACTCTTAGACCCCATCGGCAATCTCCATGTCCAGCAAAGTGAAATTCCTGCAGAAGAGAGACTGGTTTACCTTGTATAACCCAGAGTTTCTCAAGCATGTCTTACCACGAAACGCTCTGCTCACAGAAGTCCTTTTAATAACTTGGTGAAATGTTGTCTAAGACAATTCCCTAATATGAAACAGAGCTACATTCCCATAAAATCTACTCACTTAATTTTTCCCCTATAAAAGGTTAATGAGTAATTATAAATGATTAATATAAAATTTAGATTTAAAGGAATATAGCCCTTATAGAAATATTGTGATAAATATCTCTATACATTAAAACCATTTATTTTTACTACCTTGATTTTGTGTTATGTATTTTAATGCTGTATTTAAAAATGCCTTTCAGCCAGGAGTGGTGGCTCATTTCTGTAAACTGAGTGCTTTGGGAAGCTGAGGTGGGAGGGTCACTTGAGGCCAAGAGTTCAAGACCAGTCTGGGCAACATAGCAAGACCCCTTCTCTACAAAAAAATTTTTAAAAAATTACCCAGGTATGGTGGCATGTACGTGTAGTCCCAGCTACTTGGGATGCTGAGATGGGAGAGTCACTTGAGTCCAGAAGTTTGAGATTACAGTGAGCAATGATTGTGCTACTGCAATCCAGCCTGGGCAACAGAGCGAGAGTCTGTCTGTTAAAAAAAAAAAAGGTTTTTTTTTTTTGCTCTACAGAGAAAGGTCTAGATTTCACTCATTTATTAAAAAATTCTGTAAGCCCTATTCATAGCTCCTGGCTTATTCTTGTAACTACCTCTATAGCTGGAATTCTATGTCTTTGTTGCAAACTCTGATATAATAGCAAAAGATCTATTATGTTCTGATAATCTCAGGCTGCTAAAGTTCCTGGATATTGTTTGGATGTATGAGAACTAATTCTCCATTTAAATAACTACTGTCTGCTATCTTCAACTTGGTGTTCAGCTGGAAGATAGAGACTAAACACTATATTAAGTCCATGCAGCATTTAGATTGGCAGTGGGATGGGCGGTCCTTCCCCACTGTCTCTTTCGGATTAGAAGACTCTTAGTCACTTGCCTTCTTGTCATACCTGTATTGATTGATATTCTTCATTAATTTCATTTAATACTTAAATCAGACACAATGGGATATTTACCCTCCAGCTCTTCTCAGATGCTAATGGTAACTTCAGTATTTGATTTTTCATCTGACCCATGTTTTTTACACAGTAGGCCATGAAATAAAAGGCTTTTATTTCCTTTCGAGTTTTAAAAGGGTTATAGACAATCAAGAAAAAAGTACAGTTTATTTTGCTTGCTTTTAATAAGTTCTCAGAATATGACAAGATGCTGCGGATCATCAGTTCCTTCCTGCAGATATTTCTGGCCCTTACTACGCCCTCTAAAAATCCCACCCTGGGCTTCTTTGCCATTGCAGCATGGGTGCCAGATGCCCAGAAACCCACTGGGGCTCACACATGCATAAGCTGGAAGGCATTGGGGGTGTTAACACTTGGGGCATGACCTTTGATCAATGGGTTTTGGGAACTGGTGAATGTTTCTTCCTCTATTCACAGTTCTAAAACATATTTCATATGGCTTGTCACATAGTCCTTCAGGACTGAGGAGCCAATTACCCACAGTGCAGGCCAATTTGCCAATGCCCATTTCTATAATTTTTTCACCCAAAAACCTGAAACAGCACTATAGAGTTTAAGCTTTTATCACATGAGGAGATGCCTATTTAATTGATATTGTGTCTAATAAGACTTAAAGTGTAGTCCCAGAACATACTCCAGGCTAGCCCAATTCTCATCAAAAGTCCACAAGGAAGAAATAACATTGTGGAATATTGCCTCAAAAAGTAGCTGGGCATGGTGGCTCACACCTGTAGCCCCAGTGCTTTGGGAGGCCAAGGCAGGAGGAGCGCTTGAGATCAGGAGTTTGAGACCAGCCAGAGCAACATAGCGAGATCCCGTTTCTACCAAAAATTTTAAAAAGAGGAGCTGTCCATCCCTTGCTCAATCAATGAGACCGTCAGGGAGCTACCTAAGCAACACTGAGGGATGCTAAAAGAAACAGGCCTATTACATCCTCTGCCTGTGCAGCAGGGATGTCATGGAGGGTGTTAATTGGCCAGGCATATAATATGTCTCTGTGGAACCTCCTAAGAAACTCTTCTCAGATCTGGGTATAAGACAAGCTCTGAATCTCCTGGGAAGCAGGTAAATTTTTATTTCATGGAAACTGTGACTACTGTACTAATTTTTCCCTTTGTTTTGGCTGGCAGGAAGCACACATCCAGTTGTAATGCTCTTGTAGTCATTACACAGAGCCTACGACATGTATTTGGGTATTTTTTTTTTTTTACCCTCACTTTTCCTTCACCCTGACTGAGTGTCAGTTTTGTCCATCCTGTTTTATGATAAATAAACGGACAGATATGTATGTGGAAGAAGAGTTCTGCAGTCAAACTTCTCATTGAGGAATTTTTAAAACTGATTTTTAAGTGGCAAATAATTGTGTATGTTTATGGGGCACAGTGGGATGTTTTGATCTATGTCTGCGTTGCAGAAAGATTAAGTCAAGCTAATTAATATAGCCATCACCTCACCAATTTATCATTTTCTTTTGTGGTGGGAATGTTAAAAATCTATTGTGGCAATTTTGAAATATACCATACATTGTTATTAACTGTGGTCAACATTCAGTGCAATAGATCACTAAAACATTCCATTGAGGATTAAAAATTTTTTTTCCAAGATGGTTCTTTTCTTGACTTTGATCTATTGTTTTAAACCTTTCAAAACTAACTCTAATTTCAAATTTTCTGTAAGGCTTTCCCTGACCTCTTCTGATTGAGTACAAATTTTCTTCCTCCAAGTTCCAGTGGAGCTTTATGCAAACCTTTATTTTATAATTTATTATAGTTTCCTGCTATCATTCAATACTTGAGGTCAGAGACCAATCCTTTTCCATCTCTGTTCACCTGTTGGTTTGCACAATATTTGAAAATAGGCCTGATAGAGCTCTTTAATGTGACCTGCCTGTAGTGATCAATTTATTCTGGAACTTTTCTTTTCTTGTAAGGGATTACCTTATATATAAGATCCTATTATAGAAACCAACAGTCATCTTTTGATAGACAATGAAAACCCCATTTGACCTTCCTTAACCTTCTAAGAAACCAAGAAATTTTCTGCTCATTTGAGAACCATACAGCAATAATAATGAAGTCATGTGTTTGTAATGGGATAGATGATTTCATATTGCTCTTGTCTCTCCCGAATGATACCTTAAAAGCAGATATTAATAGGATGCAAGTATTGTGTTTCCAAGTGGCATTGCATTATTGTGCTGGATCGTTGTGTTGACAGTTGGAAACCCATGAAAAGCTACAGTCACTGCAAAGTAGCCCCTCAGCTATGCAGATGCTAAATGGACCTTGCCATAGGTGCATTCCAGCTATCAAGTGGCTTATGCCAAGTAGTAGAGATGCCATCTGTTGACAAGTAAAGCCATTGACCCTAAGTCTTTGTTCTGGAGTAGCTGTGTCCATCTTCTTCCTCTACTAACCTCTACTAACCGAGCTGTATCCATCTTCTTCCACTACTAACCGATAGCACAGAACTATAACCACCTGAGAGTTAACAGTAGGCTTAGAGGGGTGAATGATTATGATCTTTCAGACTGAGAAGTTTGAGTGGATTAAGTGGCTAGTCATTGTCAGAAAATGAAAGGCTGGGGTTAGAGAGGCAATTTCAATAAAGGAAAATCGAAAAAGACATTATGCCTAGGTGGGACCAAGTCTTAGTCTGTTACTTTTAGGGTTGAGACAGCTGAAAATAATCTAAGACATTCTCAAAATCAGAGCCACGTTTTTTTTGTTTCATGTTTGCATCACTAAGACTAGCGGAGATTATCAAGCAGATGGTAGACAATGTGAAAGATGTATAGAATAGTACGGTGGAAAGTCATGCATTTTGTGTCAAATATATCCATGTCCATAACTTGGCTCTACCACTTGTCATCTCTGTGTCCTTGGGAAAATTACTTAACCTTTCTGATCTTCAGTTACCTGGTATATAGAAATGAGAGTAACACATATTGCGTAGGTTTTTGTGAAGATTACATGAGATTTTGTGTGTAATGTGTTGACATAGAAAAGATGCTCAATGATTATTTGAATAAATTTTTGATGAGTAAATACAGATTAATGCCTCAGTTTTTCCTTCTGTGAAGTGCTTTTATTAACTTTTTTGAAGGATAGAGTAAAAATAGAAATAGCTGCACAGAATCTAGAATAGCTAAAACAATTCCAAAGAAGAATAAAGTGGGAGAAATCATTTTACCTGATTTGAATACGTTCAATGTCTACTCTAGATCAAAGCAGTGTGATATTGACAAAGAGATAGACGCATAGATCAATGGAACAGACTAGAGAATCCAGAATGAGACCCACGCAAGTATGCCCAAGTAATTTTTAAATTAACAAATTTCAATTGTATTAAAAACACAACATAAAATGTGTCATCTTAACTATGTTTAAGGGCATTGTTAAACATAGTTAAGCACAGTTTGCTAGTGTCAAGTACATTCATGTGGTTGTGCAACAGATTTCTAGAACCTTTTCTGCCCAGCTAGTTTTTGGCAAAGATGCAAAAAGCAATTCAATGTAGGAAAGACCATCTTTCTAATAAATGGAACTATAGCAATTGGACATCTATAGGCAAAAGAAAAAAAAAAAAAGAACTTTACCTAAACCTCACACTTTACACAAACATTAACTCAAAATAGAACATGGACTTAGACATAAAATGCAAAGCTATACAACTTTTAGGAAAAAAAGGCCCCAGGAGTTGGTGAGGAGTTCATAGACTTGACACTAATAACATGATCCAGAAAAAGAGAAATTGGTAAACTGGACACCGTTAGAACGGAAAACTTTGCTCTGTGGAAGACGCTGTGAGGAGGACAAAGAGTCAAGCTAGTGGATAGGAGGAAATATTTGCAAACCACATACCTCATAAAGTACTAGCATCTAGATTAACAAAGACTCTCAAAAGTCAGCAGTGAAATAACACACAATCCAATTAGAAAATGGGCAAAAGGTGTGACAGACATTTCACAGATGAGGCTGTACAGATGGTAAACAAGCACATGAAAAAGATGACTGTTAGCCATTAGGAGATGCAAATCAAAACCACAAAAATACATCAGTACGCACCTATTAGAATGGCAAAATAAGAAGTAGTGACAACACCAAATGCTGATGAAGAGACAGAGAAGCTGGATCACTCATACACTGCAGGTTGCCATGTAAACTGGCCAGCCACTCTGGGAAAGCACATGGCAGTTTCTTTAAAAACTAAACATGCTTTTACCATATGATCCAGCAATTGCACTTTTGGGCATTTATCTCAGAGAAATGAAAACTGTGTTAACACACAGACATGTACACAAATGCTTGTAGCAGCTTTACTTGTAATAGTTAAAACTGGAAACGCAATGGCTTAGGTCTGTAATCCCAGCACTTTGGGAGGCTGAGGCAGGAGGATTGCTTGAGCTCAGGAGTTTGAGACAAGCCTGGACAACACAACGATACCTTGTCTCTACAAAAAATACAAAAATTAGCCAGGCATGGTGGTGCACATCTGTGTTCCCAGCTACTCTGGAGGCCGAGGTGGGAGGATTGTTTGAGCCCAGGATGTTGAGGCTGCAGTGAGCTGTGGTCATGTCACTCTACACTGGTCGGCAAAGTGATCTCCAAAAAAAAAAAAAAGCAACCTCAAAACAAAAAACTGGAAACAACCCAAATGTCCATAAATGGGCTAATGATTAAACAAATGGTGGTAGGTCCATACCATAGAATAACACTTAGCAATAAAAGTAATAAACTATTGAAACACTTAACAACTTGAATATATTTCAGGGGAATTATGTGAGTGAAAAAAGTTAGTCTCAAATGTTAAATACAGTATGATTCCATTCATATACCAGTCTTAAAATGACAAAATTACAGAGATAGGAGCAGATTAGTGGTTTCTAGGGGTTAGGGAGAGGAGAGGGAAGGCGGTGGTTGTGACTACAAAGTGGTGGCAGGAGAGATTCATGTGAATCTTGACTGTGATAGTGGTTCCTGAACCTGCACATGTAATAAAATTTCATGGAACTAAATAATACACATGTACACACAGAGACATATACCCACTTGAATGAGTGCATATAAAATTGGTGAGATCTCAATAAAGTAGGTGGATAATAGCAATGTCGATTTCCTGGTTTTGACGTTGTATTATATTTACATAAGATGTAACCAGTGGAGGAAACTGGGGAAAGGGGAGATGAAATCCTTCTGTATATTTTTTTAACAATTGCATCACAATTTGCAATTATCTCAAAATAAAAGGTGAAAAAAATACTGGCCTAGGATGCAAAGTCCTCTGCTACAAATAAAATTTAGTGCAATCCCATTTTAGCTGGGGCCTAATAATCAATAATCAATTGTGTTTCAGAGTTGCGGTGTTTGAGAAGATGAAGGAATTCACAGTCTAGCTGGGAGGAAATCTGCAGCTTCTAGAGTCACATTGTCCACTAGACATTTCTGTGACAATGAAAATGTTCTCCATCTGTGCTGTCCAGTACTATAGCCACCATCAACATATGTGGGTCATGAACACTTGACATGTGGTTAATGCAACTTAGAAACTGAATTTTCAATTTTATTTAATTTAAAATAATGACTATTTAAATTTACATAGCACATGTGGCTGGTGCTACCATATTGAATGGTGTCATTTTAAAGAAACAGTGGGTTCAGAAAGTGGGAAGGAGCTTTTTGAACATAGGTAGCTCAAAGGAGTTGACTCAAACCATGTTTTCTCATTGAAGGGGAAGTTTAGAATAGGAGAAAACTTTTAGTTAGGATTTTGGAAGTTACTAAGTCAAGTGACTTAAAAAGAAGAAACAGACTTGGAGACTGAGTGTGGTGGCTCATGTCTATAATCCCAGTGCTTTGGGAGGCTGAGGCAGGAGGATCGCTTGGACCCAGGAGTTCGAGTCTGCAGTGAGCTATAATTGGGCCAGTGTACTCCAACCTGGATGCCAGAGTGAGGCCCTGTCTCTAAAAACAAACACCCCCACCCCTAAATACACTTGCAAGGGAGAGGTGAACCTAAGAGATATGACTTTCCCTGTGGCCTAGGGTAATAACAGCTTTGCACTGGGATTGGTGAGCATAATAGTAGACTCTGAAGGAGAACTACACCAGACTACATCAACATATTGTATAATATGGTTGGTGCAAAAGTGGTTGTGGTTTTTGCCATTAAAAGCAATGACAAAAACCACAACCACTTTCGTACCAACCTAATAAATCATACTGGTCCAAGCTGAATGGCATGTAACTCTGAATCCCCCAATTAGTATAGCATATGTGTCCTGTGGTCCTTTACTCTTACCAGTGTCAGAAGTATGGAGCATAGAAAGGCTCGGGCTTGTGGCCCCAGTTGCTAATGGCTCTGACTATACCCATGAGAGGTGGGGCCTCTCTCTGGGCCTCAGTAGAGGACTGGACTTTTGATTCTTTCCAATTCTCAGGTTTTGTTTGCTTGTTTATCTATTTTAACATGCATACTTCAATTCAGCACATCTGAGGATATTCTATTGGCAGAGGGCTTCCGTGGGCAAAGTGCCACAGGATGACTGTGACCTTTAGATGCAGAGACTCTTCTTCCATCTCAAAAACCTTGAAAGTGGAATGCTATGCTTTCAAGAAATCAGATGAGAAATCTTCTGTTTGGTATATGATCCATATTGTGATACTGTGAATGCAATATTTGATTAATTAAAAAAATTATAAGAAAACCCAGACTTAATCCAGGAATGATTTACTCTAAAAGACAATTTTTTCCTAGAGTCCTTTGGAGGGTCTTAGCTTAACAGAGAAGTGTGATGCTTATTAGACAGTTTGTATATGGGGGCATATTTAGTGTTTTTGTTTTTTTTTTTTTGGTTAAGAAGCTCTGCTCTGTCCCTCTGAATGCCTGCAGCACAGCTCTAAACAAGATATTCCCTCAGGGTCTCTCACAGTGACAGAACTAGGAGACATCTTGTATTTTCTTCTGGCTTCTGGAGTGACATTTCTAGGACTGGTTTTCAAAGGAGAATGCTTGCAAAAGAGAATGCATGCATAGACCTCTTTTTCGCAGGCAGCTCAGAGCACTTGTCACTTTTCTGTGAGTGGCATAAGCGGCGCTGAGGCGCCTCTCTCCCTATTATGTACTAAAGGCCCCGATCCCCTATATAGACGTGTTGAACGTCCCTCTGCTTTCTCTATGAATTAGATCTCCTCTCTTGAGTTCAAAGTCTCACATGTACAAATAGAATGGTGTGCAGATGGAGAAGACAGAACTCTTTGAAGGAATTAAGTCCTGGAGGTCCCCAAGGAAAGGTTGGTGAGATAGCTTTTGGCTGTTATTCAGGAGTTAGCAGACTTCAGTTGGAAAGTTTCATGGCTAAAAATCCTGACTCGATGGGTGGCTGCAAGCATGGTACCTGCAAACACAGACCAGGGAACGAATGGATTTCACATGTACTGCTCGATTTGTGTTTACCTTTTCTACAGGTGAGCTGGGACCACCTCAAGAGCAGAGTACCGGGATGGCTGAGGGATCTGGCATAGCTGGCTTCACATTCGTGTAATATCATGTATGTTACACGATGTCATTTAGAATTTAAAATTTTATTTTAGCTTCTGGAGAAACAACTGTTAGGTCAAATTCTTATCTACAAACGTGTATGCATTTAAGTAAAGGAAATTAACTACAAAGATTAATGTGGGACTTGACCTCATCTCTAGCCGTATTTTTTAATGAGGCGCATGTCCCAGTCAGCTGAGACAGCTGCTGCTGCGGCTTTGTCATTTCTGCTCTTGGGCTTTGAAGGTCTCTCTTGGTTTGAAGAGAGAGAGAGAGAGAGAGTGTGTGTGTGTGTGTGTGTGTGTGTGCGCGCGCGCGCGCGTAGTGTTTTGGGGAAAGGTAGAGGAGAATAAGAGGAAATCACTTTGGGTTCTTCTCTCTGGGTTTGCTGGTTTGTGTCTCCTGATTTATTAATTTCTTCAGACCAATTTCCTTCTTGGCCAGTATATTATCTCTTCTCAGCAATGAATCTTTCTATGATATGGGGAATATAGCAGTGGGATGAAGGAATCCAGTTATTTTAATGGTGCAGACAGCTTTTTAAAGATTTGACTTGCTTTCATTAAGTCATTTTAGAGGTGATGAAGAAAGTGTAGATTATTGCTTAAGATACTCTCAACTTGTGTCCTAAAAATGAATTTTATGTGGAAATCGACAGCAGTGATGTGCCATTAAGAATTGTAGATTGTAAGGCCGGGCGCAGTGGCTCAAGCCTGTAATCCCAGCACTTTGGGAGGCCAAGACGGGTGGATCACGAGGTCGGGAGATCGAGACCATCCTGGCTAACATGGTGAAACCCCGTCTCTACTAAAAAATACAAAAAAACTAGCCGGGCGAGGTGGCCGGCACCTGTAGTCCCAGCTACTCCGGAGGCTGAGGCAGGAGAATGGCGTAAACCCGGGAGGAGGAGCTTGCAGTGAGCTGGGATCTGGCCACTGCACTCCAGCCTGGGCAACAGAGCCAGACTCCGTTTAAAAAAAAAAAAAAAAAAAAAAAAAAAGAATTGTAGATTGTAACATTGAAAAAAAAAAACCCCAGTAAAAATATGCATATTTCTACTGGTTATTCTTTTATGTTACCATCATGCATTCTTTATTGTGTCACTAGAATAAAGCTGAGTGATTGTAGGGATCATGTATCAAGCTGTTAATGTTCATTGCCCTTTACCTTCATTAATTACCTTTTTCAGAAATGAATTTTCTCATGTCCGTTTTTAATCTTACAGAGAATTATAGATGAGGTTTTAGGAAAATTTGCTCAGTTGTTTGGGAGATATCCAAATGCAAAAACAGAAAAAGTATTTGTCAGCTATTCAAAAAATTATTCAGATCTTCTGTTGTACTCAGAAACCTTGAAAATAGATCAATTTACATATGACATTTATTATAGTTATTTATAGCTTGATTTACAAAATATGCTCAGCATGCAAACTTGCTGGGTGCATACTGAAAGAAAGAATACTTAAAGGCATTTTAAGCTAAAGATAAAGTTTAAGCTGAACTCATGCACATGTTGGTGGAATGTGCATGTTCTAGAATGGGATATGTTTTGTCTATAAAAAAGACAAATGAATATGCCTTTATTAAAGTAAATGATTACAGGTTGAAGGCTTCAAATGAAGGCTTTTATCTTTAATTCTATTATTCATCTGTTTAAATTCTAGTTTAGATTGAGTAGTACCAGACACTGTAGGAAATGTAAGATATAAGACATGATTTCTTTTAGGTTCTTGCAGTTTAGTTAGGGAGATGTAAATAGCATGTGTGAAACTTTCATTGCTGTATATGAGGCAGCGTGTAATCAGGAGGTGCATTGTGAGGTATGGGTTCTAATTATCAATGAACGTTAGAAAAGGAAGAGAAGAATGTGGATTGGAATAATCAGATGGAAGAGCTGGTATACCAGTTGTGTCAACCTGAGTGATTTAAAATTCAAGCTTTCTAGATTCATTTGGGCCCTCCAATGAATGAATGAATGAATGACCAATCCTTTCTTCTCTTTGGTTGGATCTCCTTCTAGAACTCTTTTTCATTTTATCCTTTCTGTTTCTTTTTTTTTTTTTTGTGAGTTTTTTATTGAGGTAAAATGCACATAATATAAATTGG
Organism: Macaca thibetana thibetana; assembly: GCF_024542745.1. Classification (NCBI taxonomy): domain Eukaryota; kingdom Metazoa; phylum Chordata; class Mammalia; order Primates; family Cercopithecidae; genus Macaca; species Macaca thibetana. The sequence continues at coordinate 113,582,625 of NC_065585.1, forward strand.
CCATATTGAAGTGTACAATGAAGTGGCATTTAGCATATTCCCAATGTACAATCAGTATCTCTATCTAGTTCCATATATATATATATTTTTTTTTTAAATTATTATTATACTTTAAGTTCTAGGGTACGTGTGCATAACGTGCAGGTTTGTTACATATGTATACTTGTGCCATGTTGGTGTGCTGCACCCATCAACTCGTCATTTACATCAGGTATAACTCCCAGTGCAATCCCTCCCTCCTCCCCCCTCCCCATGATAGGCCCCGGTGTGTGATGTTCCCCTTCCCGAGTCCAAGTGATCTCATTGTTCAGTTCCCACCTATGAGTGAGAACATGCGGTGTTTGGTTTTCTGTTCTTGCGAGAGTTTGCTGAGAATGATGGTTTCCAGTTGCATCCATGTCCCTACAAAGGACACAAACTCATCCTTTTTTATGGCTGCATAGTATTCCATGGTGTATATGTGCCACATTTTCTTAATCCAGTCTGTCACTGATGGACATTTGGGTTGATTCCAAGTCTTTGCTATTGTGAATAGTGCCACAATAAACATACGTGTGCATGTGTCTTTATAGCAGCATGATTTATAATCCTTTGTATATACCCAGTAATGGGATGGCTGGGTCATATGGTACTTCTAGTTCTAGATCCTTGAGGAATCACCATACTGTTTTCCATAATGGTTGAACTAGTTTACAATCCCACCAACAGTGTAAAAGTGTTCCTATTTCTCCACATCCTCTCCAGCACCTGTTGTTTCCTGACTTTTTAATGATTGCCATTCTAACTGGTGTGAGATGGTATCTCATTGTGGTTTTGATTTGCATTTCTCTGATGGCCAGTGATGATGAGCATTTTTTCATGTGTCTGTTGGCTGTATGAATGTCTTCTTTTGAGAAATGTCTGTTCATATGCTTTGCCCACTTTTTGATGGGGTTGTTTGCTTTTTTCTTGTAAATTTGCTTGAGTTTTTTGTAGGTTCTGGATATTAGCCCTTTGTCAGATCAGTAGATTGCAAAAATTTTCTCTCTTTCTGTAGGTTGCCTGTTCACTCTGAAGGTAGTTTCTTTTGCTGTGCAGAGCTCTTTAGTTTAATTAGATCCCATTTGTCAATTTTGGCTTTTGTTGCTGTTGCTTTTGGTGTTTTAGACATGAAGTCCTTGCCAATGCCTATGTCCTGAATGGTATTACCTAGGTTTTCTTCTAGGGTTTTTATGGTATGAGGTCTAACATTTAAGTCTCTAATCCATCTTGAATTAATTTTCGTATAAGGAGTAAGGAAAGGATCCAGTTTCAGCTTTCTACTTATGGCTAGCCAATTTTCCCAGCACCATTTATTAAATAGGGAATCCTTTCCCCATTTCTTGTTTTTCTCAGGTTTGTCAAAGATCAGGTGGCTGTTTCCTGATAGTTTCATCTTTTTATCTCTTTGAGATTCAATTGGGCAATTTCCTCAGATCTAGCTTTTTGAACACCAAATCTCTCTTTTCCTGTGTCGACGTTGCTGTTTGAGGCATTTGCCGAATTTTATAATTTTGATGGCTATATCTATTTTTTATTCTTAGAAATTTTACTTATTTTCTTTTTTTCTTTTTTTTGAGATGGAGTCTCACTGTGTAGTCCAGGTTGGAGTGTAGTGGTGCAATCTCAGCTCACTGCAACCTCCGCCTCCCTGGTTCAAGCAATTCTCCTGCCTCAGCCTCCCATGTAGCTGGGATTATAGGCACCCGCCACCAGGGCTGGCTAACTTTTTGCATTTTTAGTAAAGATGGGGTTTCACCGTCTTGGCCAGGCTGGTCTTAAACTCCTGACCTCGTGATCCACCCACCTTGGCCTCCCAAAGTGCTGCGATTACAGGCGTGAGCCATAGTATCGGCCCACTTATTTTCAATGTATCTTTCTTCTCAGCTTTCTCTTTCCTGATTTTAATATTTAAACAGTGTATTACTCTGAAGTTTTTTTCCCATATCTTCTTTTAGGTCCTTAATCATTTTAAACATATTATTTTATGATTTAATTTAAATTGTTTAATTATCTGAATTTAATGAAGATTTAGCTCTGCAGTTTATTGTGCCTTGGGTGGATAGATTCCTGGTATACTTATAAACTATTACTCGTGATTTACAGTTATTGAGCTCCAAGTTCATCTTCCTTGGCACTTTATTCGTGGGACTTCTATGTGGCTTGTATTGGGGCATAGCCAATACAGAGTTGTTTTGCAATCACATTCCGAGGTATTAACAACCCAGGACAAAATTTTATGTTGGTTTCTTTTTATTCTTTGTTTTTGAGGTGGAGTTTCACTCTGTCGCCCAGGCTGCAGTGCAGTGACGCGATCTCGGCTCACTGCAACCTCCACCTCCCGGATTCAAGCAACTCTCTCACCTCAGCCTCCCAGGCAGCTAGGGATTACAGGCATCCATGACCATGCCTGGCTAATTTTTGTATTTCTTCAGCAGAGACAGGGTTTCACCATGTCGGCCAGGCTGGGCTCGAACTCCTGACCTCAGGTGATCTACTTGCCTCAGCCTCCCAAAGTCCTGGGATTACGGGCATGAGCTACCACGCCTGGCCTATGGTGGTTTCTTAGATTGAGAGTTAGTACATTACACGGCAGCCCAGACTCAGATACATGAGTTCCTTGGGGAGATTGTTTTTTCTACCCCAGGCTAGGCCTGAGACAGACAACTTTTTAAATTTTATTTTATTTTTTTAATGTCTGCCAGGGCTGATGGTTGTTTTTTTCCCCCTTTTTTCAGCTTTTTATAAGGATGGATTTTAAAGGGTCCTAGCTTTACACAGAGGCCTGAATTCTAATCTGCATGTGGACAAGAAACAAAAATCCCCAGGGTACCAATAACAAGGCCCATCCCCCTTCCCTGCTTGGGAAGTGACATTAGCTTGAAGGCTTACCTTTTTGGTTTTTGGCTCTTTTTTTTGTATCTGGAATTTGAGAATTTTGTTTTCTTGCACATTCACCTATACTTTCAAAGAATGGTTTTATATTTTATCCAGGATCTTTAGATTATACTGTAGAAGAACTGATTGCTTACTATTCTCCCCAGGAGAAGTTTTTAAAACTTTCTTTCCCTATTGCACTTCAGGTCTGAAACGATCCCTTTACTTTCCAAAATTATCAATGAATCACTCTTTTTGGGGCATCTTTCTGTCTGCCTAATCCAAGTACAGATCTCTTTTATTTGGAAAAAGTTTTCACTTGACTCTCTGCCTTTTCTTCTTTCTGACCTTATTCTTTTCTGCCTTTCACAATCAAAGCCACTGGTAGTGTTCTAATAAGACATTGCTAGCTGTATTGTCTGATGATCAGCTCATTTCTGAATGTCTTATGACTTTCCTCTCTAGCACTCACCCAAAACCATTCTCTCCACTGTCACCAATGACAACATATATGCTATATCCAAAAGGTTTTTCTCCTCCTCTAGATCTCATATATTACTTTGCTTCTCCGAGGCTTCTGTGTTGATTGTCTCCTATTTTAAATCTTATTTCTCTGAGGCTTATGATGTAAGACTCTCCGAATTCTCCTCTGGTTCTCCTTCTACATATGTAGGTCTACTCTCCTCTGACTTCTTCCTTAAATTCTTTTCTTTTCCTCATCCGTTAAATAGGAGTGTCATTTCTCTTTTTGATCTTATGTTCTTCTTTCTCTATGTTGCCTTTAATTCTATATCACTTTTTTAAAAACAGATGATTCACAAATCTCTATCTTGCATCTCTTGAGCTAAAATCCCTGTTTTTCAGTTGTCTGTCATATACTTTATCCTGGATGTCCTGTTGGTGTGTCAAAATTGTTGGATTTCATACCAAACTTATGCTTTTCTTTTCCAAAATAGCTCATTCTTCTGATTTACTTAATTCTGTCTGTGTTATGACTGCTCTTCTCATGGGCTTAAAAGTGATCCGAGAACTCTCATTTTTGTTAAATTTTTCTTTCCAATTTATCTCTGATTTGTCCCTTATTTTCCAATTTTGTTGTTTCTCTCTCTGTTTGAACCATAGGCACATTATTTGTCTGGTTTATCTACCCATAGAGTCACTTTTTTATAACCCATCCTGCCCATCATCTTTAGATTAGCCTATGTAATTCATCAATGGCCCCGTCATTACCTGGCTCAAAAACTTTAAATGATTACCAAATAATAACAGTATTAATGCCAAATCCTTAACCTGATGGTTGCAAAATCCTGGAGAATTCAGTGCTGTTGTTCTAGGTCTGACTTCTTTGTTCTATGACTAATTTGTTTTGTGAACAGTGTGAAATCACTAGTCACCAGGAAATAGTTCTTTTTGCTCTAAAATGAAGTGCTAGCAAAGGAAAAAATGGCCAAAAGAGATTTTTCCAAAAAAGCAGAACCAAATGGCCAATAAAAGATGACTAGATGCTTAACCACCATGAAATATCACCATATACCACCAGAACAGATCATATAAAAAAGATAGGCAATACACATTTTGGCCAGGATGTACAGCAACAGGAATTTTTATATACTGAACAGACAACTCCAGACCAAGGTGTATTGCCACCAGAAATGTGTACATATATTCACCAAAGGGCACATACAAGAACGTTCACCACAGCACTACTCAAATTAGCCAAAAACTTGAAACTACCTCAATTATCATAGAAGGGGTAAATAAATGGTGGTGTATTCACAAGTGGATAGCAGTGTTTAGCAGTGAGAATGGACCAACTACATGATATGGATGAATCTCACCAACATGATGAAACAGGCCAGGCACATGGAAGTACATGCCGTATGACATCATCTCTATAACGTACAAAAATGGGCACAATGAATCCATGCCATGGTTACCCTTGGTGAGGAGCAGGGGTGGCAACTGAGAGGGAACACAGGAGGGTTCCATGGTGCTAGAAAGCTCTTTTCCCTGGCCTTTGGACTGGACACAACGGTGCTTGCAGTTTGTGAATATTTACTGGGATCTGCATCTGTGACACATACACTTTTTGTATGGATATTTTACTTTAATGAGCCATTTAAAAGTGGGGACTTGGGGACAGAGCAAGACTCTTTCTCAAAAAAAACAAAAACAAACAAACAAAAAAACAACAAAACTGGGGACTCAGAGTGCTATAGACAAATGGTAAAGTGTAGTAAATTATTCACCTAGTCCCCTTCCCGAATGAGATAATTTTACATCTGTGAAAATGCTCCCATTGGCCTGGCACGGTGACTCATGCCTGCAATCCCAGCACTCTAGGAGGCCAAGGTGGGTGGATTTCTTGAAGCCAGGAGTTTGAGACCAACCTGGCCAACATAGCTAAACCCCATCTCTTTGAAAATACAAAAATTAGCCAGGTGTGGCGTTGCATGCCTGTAGTCCCAGCTACCCAGGAGGCTGAGGCAGGAGAATTCCTTGAACCCAAGAGGCAGAAGTTGCAGAGATTGCACCATTGCACTCCAGCCTGGGCGACAGAGTGAGTCTTCATTAAAAAAAAAAAAAAAGAAGAAGAAGAAAGAAAAAGAAAATGTTCTGACAACCATCTCTCAACATTAAAGTCAACAAATGCTGAAACTATACAGTAACTGTGAGTAAAAAGAGAAAAGTCAACAAACACCAGAGCCATGGTCTCACATGCTCCTGTATCACATGGTGGGGTTTGAAGCAGCCAAAGGCAGATGAAACAAGCTCAGGGAAAGATGAAGAGTGGACGCCAGTGAAGGGCCTGAGTGTGGAGCGACCCCTAGCAGGATGAAATCCACCTGAAATCTGAAAATATTCAGAGCGTGACAGCAGAGAAGGGATCCAAAGTATTCAGCCCTCTTGCTTTTTGAGTTGTTAATAATAACCATTCTGGCTGGGGTGAGATGGTATCTCATTGTGGTTTTAATTTGCATTTTCTTGATGATTCATGATGTTGAACATTTTTCCATATGTTTTTTGGCCATTTGTATATCTTCTTTGGACTAGACTTACAGTTTAAAGGGATAGACGTTCTTTAAATGGGAAAATCTGATTTAAAAGGATGGTCTTTTGGGGAGAAAAGCTTCTGGGAGAAAAAAAGGCAAAAGGGAAGGAAGGAAGAAGCAAGCTTTGGAACTTGGGTGGTGAAGAGGAAAAGAACAAAGGGGAATTTTAGTGTCCTACAAGACAAAAGAGAACTAAAAACTGGCAGTCTCCTAACCTGCCCACTGCCACCAAAATAAACAAACAGATGAAACCCCATTGAAGTACCTGGACTTTTCTAGACAGAAAATAAATTAAATGAGAAATCTTCTAAAACACTGCAGTATCATAAAAATGAATAAAAGGAAAGTTTTTAGAGAAATAGTTCAGAAAATTAGGGAATGCATTTGCATGCAAATCCACTGAGAAAAAGTCCCTTCCTGCAGAACAACCATGAAGCAGAAGAAAATTGTAGGTCTACGTTCCAAAATGAATGAACTATACAGTCATGCTTCACTTCACGATGGGGATAAGTTCGGAGAAATGCGTCACTGGGCGATTTTGTAATTGTGTTGTGTGACCATCACAGAGTTTATTTCCGCAAATCCAGATGGTATACTTACTACCCACCTGGGCTGTGTGGTCTAGCCTATTACTCCTAGGTTACAAACCTATACAGCAGGTTACTGTACTCAATACCGTAGGCAATTGGAACATAATGGGAACTATTTCTGTATCTGAACATAACTAAATATAGAAAAGGTACAGTAAGAATGCAGTATCACAGGGGTGTACCTGTGTAGGGCACTTTCTATGAATGGAGTTCGCAGGGCAGGATGTTGTTTGGGTGGGTATGTGAGTGAGTGGTGAGGGAATGTGAAGGCCTAGGACGTTACTACACCTTTAGACTAAGCTAACTTTATAAAACAATGTTTCTTTCTTCAATCACAAAGTAACTTTAGCTTACTGTGACTTTTTTTACTTTACAAACTTTTAATCTTTTAAAGCTTTTTGACTCGTAATAATATTTAGCTTAAAACACAAACATATTGTATAGCTGTACAAAAATATTTTCTTTCTTCGTATCCTTGTTCTATAAGCTTTTTTCTATTTTTATTTTTAATTTCTTTTTCTTAAAAAGAAGACACAAACACACACATGAACCTAGGCCTACAAAAGGTCAGGATCATCAGTATCACTGTCTTCTACATCTTGTCCCACCGGGAGGTCTTCAGGGACAGAAACATGCATGGAACTGTCATCTCCTGTGATAACAATGCCTTCTTATGGAATACCTCCTGAAGGACGTGCCTGAGGCTGTTTTACAGTTAACTTAAAAAAAAATAAGTAGGAGCACACTTTAACATGATGAAAGTATAGTACAGTAAATACACAAACCGGTAACAGTCATTTAGTATCATGATCGAGTATGATATATTGTACATAATTGTAGGTGCAAGACTTTTATATGACTGGCAACACAGTAGGTTTGTTTATACCCACATTGCCACAAACATGGAATGCATTGTGCTATGACGTTGCAATGGCTATGACATCACTAGGCCATAGGAATTTTTCGGCTCCATTAGAATCTTATGGAACCACTGTCCTCTATGTGGTCCATTGTCGACTGAGATGCCATTATGTGGTGCATGAAGGTGAAGCAAGCATTTCAGGATCTAGAATTCAAAAATTAAGAGCAGAAATGGAACAAAAAACAGGGAGAAAAAAAGAGTTCATTAAACTCAGGAATGAAATGGTAGAAAAAGACAAAATTGTCTCAGAAATGAAGAATAAATTACAAGATGTACAAGGGAGAATGGAGCAAATGAACATTTAAGAAGGGGCAGGAAAAGAGGAAGACATCAAAGAAATGAAAATGAATAAAGAAAAAAGCAAAAAGCCTCACAAAATAGTAAAAATGGAAAACAGGCAAAGAACAAATAATACTCATGTTATCCGAGTTCCCGAAGAAGAAAAATAAAACAATAGAACAGAACTAACATTTGAAACTGTAATCTAAGAAAACTTTCCAAAAGTAGAAAGAGACATAAATCCACACATTGAAAGAAGTCATCTGGCGAAATTAACCCAGAAACAATGAATTCTCAGACTTATCCTGGTACAACTATTAGTTCTCAAAAAATAAAGTTCTCAAGACCTCTCTCCAGGTAAAAAGATGAAATCATATAGGCAAACAAATTAGACTAGTGTCAGATTTTCAAAACCAGTATACAAAGCAAAGCAACAATGGATATTTTCCTATTCCTGTAAATCTCCCCGAGCTTTGCTCTGGGAGGTAGTTAAGTCACTTAGAAACGCAAAGATCCGGCTGGGTGTGGTGGCTAATGCCTGTAATCCTAGCACTTTTAGAGGCTGAGGTGGGTGGATCATGAGGTCAGGTAATCGAGACCATTCTGGCTAACACGGTGAAACCCCATCTCCACTAAAAATACAAAAAATTAGCCGGGCGTGGTGGTGGGCACCTGTAGTCCCAGCTACTCAGGAGGCTGAGCCAGGAGAATGGTGTGAACCCGGGAGGTGGAGCTTGCAGTGAGCCGAGATCACGCCACTGCACTCCAGCTTGGGCGACAGAGCGAGACTCCATCTCAAAACAAATCAAACAAACAAACAGAAAAAACAAACGCGTAGATCCTTTCAGAGCTTGCTTTTTAGATTGTTAGGTGGGTCTGAGCAGTGCTAGTGTAGGGCTAATTATTCCATACCAGTGAGGCAAGACCTTCTTCCGTCCTTCCTCTACATCACGCCCAGTGAGTTTTGAGTTTCTCCATTCTGGGTGATGGGAACAGGTACTCTTCTTGGCCCTGTGTGAGAGCTGCTTCCTCTAACCCTTTTGCCTGGTTCTTTCCCTTGTCTTGAGTAGTTTGTCCATATGCACCCATTGATCAATACTCTGGTAAATATTCAAGGGGGACCCTTTGCAGGTTTCTGGGGTTCTCTATTAAGGTTGAGATAATGGCAGGATGAGACTTGAGATAAAATAGGAAAAATGACAGATGTAATTAATTGCTTTGTATCCTGGGTTTGTAGAGTTATTAATTCAGGTTGTGTAGTGCTGGATCTAAAATACACCAAAGCTGGGATGAAATAAGGAATAAAGGACATGACTTTGAAGATTGAATGACCCTAGAAGTCTAGACATACTTTTTCTTGAATTCTGAGTGTTCAGATTCCCTGAGCATTTCGATCGAGTTGGGTTGCCTCCCTCATTGGAATGAGGTCTCTTTATCATCAGAGCTCCTATTCTGTTTATTCAGACTGTTCTTCTACGAAAGAGACCTGGCAATGTGTGTTTTTGTTATGGCTAATGTATTGCTTCCTTAGGACAGTGGCCAGAGAGATAAATTAGCTGAGTTGACTAAGCTGGAACTAGTGACATTTCCATGTAATCCTATGTTTTTCTGCTTATTCCTTCTTTCATTCACTTAACAAAGAGCAATTGAGCCCCTACTATGTGCTAGGAATTATATTAGGTATCAGGAGGAATGTGAAGAAGAATAAGACATGAATTGTACCCTCAAGATGCTGGCAGCATCCCATGCAGGGCCTGCTCACCTTATAAAAAAATGAGCACCCCCAGGTAGAAGAGGTGAAATAATGGAAGTTTTTATGGAAAAGAATGTTGGTTTGGGGTGCCACTGTGGTCAGATTTGATCACTGTGTATTAAACTTTGGGGCTGAAATGTCCTACTGTTCTCCACACCAAACGTTCCCTCACTCTATCATAGTGACCTTCCAGGACACCTCTTTTAAAATGCTACCCCTCCTAGCAGTTTTTGAAGCAATGAATTAAGTTTTCAGAGGTGATCAAACCAGGCCTTCGGGAAGTGAGACAAGCAGGAAGGAGGCCAAGATGAGGGCTCATCCTGAAGCAGGAATAAAATCCGGGAAAGGCAAACCCAGAACGGGTGGTGTTTCGGGGGCCTGGGGCTGTTATGGACCCCAAGAGGGTGCTGGAAGGAGTATTAGGTACGTGGGGAAGGAGGAATGGGGAAACTTAATAAATCTGCCCATTTCTCATCAGCTATGGCTAAACATTTTGGATATCGATTTTGGTGTACTTCACTCTGGGTTCAGCCAGAAGGCAGGAATGGGGTGCTTCAGTCCTCTACAAAACTTTCACAGCATCCAGCATAAGGAATCAGGAAAGGATAGTTTAGTTTCTGCTTTCAGTTAATCAAGGCACAGTGATGCACTGAGTAAGATCTGCTTTGAAGCTTAAAAGATGTGTTCAAAATTCTGAGTTTCTACTTACAAACTCCGTAGCTTCTGACACATTATTTAACCTCTTTGAACCTTAATTTCTTCATCCATAAAATGGGAAGTAATAACCCATAGTAAGGATTATCCATAAGAATTAAATGACAGTGTCTCTATAAAGTGCCTTGTATGGTGCATATTTCATAATAGAAACTCAACAAATATTTGCTACATTCCTCTGTATACATCCAAAAGCAACTGAAGCACAAAACTGGTCTTGAATACTCCATACTGGCATCATCCATATACAAATGTATATGGATGGGCCGGATGCGGTGGCTCACGCCTGTAATCCTAGAACTTTGGGAGGCCGAGGGGTGGGGGGAATCACCTGAGGTCAGGAGTTCAAGACCAGCCTGGCCAACATGGTGAAACCCCGTCTCTACTAAAATATACAAAAATTAGCCTGGCATGGTGGCAGGTGCCTGCAATCCCAGCTACTCAGGAAGCTGAGGCAGGGAGAATTGCTTGAACCTGGGAGGCGTAAGTTACAGTGAGCCGAAATCACTCCACTGTGTTCCAGCCTGGGCAACACAGCGAGACTCTGTCTCAGAGGGAGAAAAAAAGAACTTAAACGGATGAAATCAACTGCACACTGATCTAGATTGTTACTCAGTGAAGTGGCTGTTAGTACAAATCAGTTAACGGCTGTTGTTTCCACTGGAAAGGACATCTTTATTATGGGGCCTTGTGATTTTCCAGATTAAATCAATCTGGATTATTTTCATTAGCTGTTCCTTTATTACCATTATGGGCATAAGATGCAGGGAGGTAGATTTGGACGGAATGCAACATAGCAGAGACTTTCAAATTATTACTGTTTTCTGAAAGTGTAATGTCCTGAAGTAAGTTCAGAGTCCTGGTTATGTTCAAGGAGAGGTTGGATTACTACTTATCCAAAATGGAATGGAAAGTTCATCCAAATTACTTTCCAAGTATGATGTTTCCTAGACAGATAATTTAAGATTTATTACATCCAATGAAGGCGGGAAAGTCTAGTTAGCTATTGAAAAGGTCTTTCTGTTAAGTGAAAAAAATATATAAATAGCCAATTTGTAGGCAATGGGTAGTATTTTTGAAATGTTAATGAAGAATGTAGATTTTTATCTTTGAAATGCATGAACATTGGTGAGAAAAAACATTTCTTCAAGTATTATGAAAATGTTCTGATGTTTCAACAACTCAGCCACGGCTACACATTTTGGATTTTTGCTTCTGATTTATTTCACTCCCGAGTTCACCCAGGAGGCAGGAATAAGATGCTTCAGTCCTCCACAAAATTTCCATAGCATCCAGAGTAAGGAATCAGGAAGGAGTAGTCAGAAGATAAATTTGGAAACAGGAATTTTGAAATTATATCTTGACTTAGTCTTTGGTAGGTCACCTAATAGAGATACCTCACCTGGAAATATCACCTACCTGTAGATAATAATGAAAATTGCTGTACTACCTTACCCAATACGATCACTGTGGGACCAAATAGACATTTTTTTATGAAAACACTGTGCCAATTGGCTGGAACTGTACAAATGTTGGTTGCTATTATCTCAGCTTCACACGTTCAGCAACTTAGGAACTAGACACATACTATCTTTCAGTCATGTTGCATTATCTTTAGAAACCCAGAGAGATAGTTTGATTTTGTTTCTTATATTTTATTGATTTCTTCTCACTTTTATTTTCTTTCTTCTGTTGCTTTGGGTATAATTTGTCCTTTTTCTAGTTCCTTAAGTTAGAGGTTAAATCACTGATTTAAGAACTTTCTTATTTTCCAATATTAGCATTTAATGCCATGAATTTTCCTTTAATCACTGCTTGACCTTCATCCCATTAATTTTGATTGAGTTTTCATTTTAAAACCAATACCAGATATTTTCTAATTACCCTTGTGATTTTCTTATTTTAAAGTGTGTTTAATTTTCAAATGTTCGGGGATTTTTGAGATATCTTTTTGTTACTGAGTTCTAGTTTAATTTCATTGTAGTTATAAAACATACTTTGCATTTATTTAATTCCCTTTAAATTTGTTGAGTTTTTTTATAGCTTAGAACATGGTTGCTCTTGGTGAATATTTTATATACACTTGAAAAAAATGTTTATCCTGCTGTTGCTAAGTGGAATGTTATATAGTATCAAGAAGGTCAAACTGGTTTATACTATTATTTAGATTTTCTATATCCATACTAATTTTCTGTATATTTGTTTTATTAATTACTGATAGAGGAATGTTGAATTCTCTAACTTGAATTCTCTAACTACAATGTCAGCTTGTGGATTTGCCTATTTCTCATTTGAGTCCATTAGTCTTTGCTTCATGTATTTTGGAAAGTTGTGTTAGGTACATTTAGGATTCTTAGGATTGTTAAGTCTTCCTGGTGTATTAGATCCCTTTATTATTATGTAATATTCTTCATATTTTGCAGTATTCATTTTTTGGAAGCCTACTTTGTCTGATCTATATTTCTTTTGATTAGTGTTATTTTGTTATATCTTTTCCCCCCTTTTCACTTGCCTTTGTCTTTATATATAAAAAGTGGGTTTCTTGTAGGCTGCATATATCTGGGTCTTGCTACTTTTGCTACTTTTCCAATTTGACAGTCTCAGCCTTCTAATGGGGAGAGATAGACTTCATTATTATTTAATAAAATTGTTGATATGGTTAGATTTAAATCTGCTGTCTTGCTACTTATTTTCTAAATGTCACTTTTTTTGTTTCCGTATTCTCTTTTCTGCCTTATTTTGCATTGAGTAGTTTTTTTGTGATTACACAATTGAATTATTAGTTATACCTCTTTTATTTTATTATTTACTTATTTATTTATTTTAAAATTATACTTTAAGTTCTAGGACACATGTGCACAACGTGCAGGTTTGTTACATATGTATACATTTGCCATGTTGGTGTGCTGCACCCATCAACTCGTCATTTACATTAGGTATATCTCCTAGTGTTATCTCTCCCCCCTCCTCCCACTCCACGACAGGCCCCAGTGTGTGATGTTCCCCTTCCTGCGTCCAAGTGTTCTCATTGCTCAATTCCCACCTATGAGTGAGAACATGCGGTGTTTGGTTTTCTGTTCTTGCGAGAGTTTGCTGAGAATGATGGTTTCCAGTTGCATCCATGTCCCTACAAAGGACATGAACTCATCCTTTTTTATGGCTGCATAGTATTCCATGGTGTATATGTGCCACATTTTCTTAATCCAATCTGTCATTGATGGACCTTTGAGTTGGTTCCAAGTCTTTGCTATTGTGAATAGTGCCTCAGTAAACATACATGTGCACGTGTCTTTATAGCAGCATGATTTATAGTCCTTTGGGTATATGCCCAGTAATGGGATGGCTGGGTCAAATGGTAATTCTAGTTCTAGATCCTTGAGGAATCACCACACTCTCTTCCACAATGGTTGAACTAGTTTACAGTCCCACCAACAGTGTAAAAGTGTTCCTATTTCTCCACATCCTCTCCAGCACCTGTTGTTTCCTGACTTTTTAATGATTGCCATTCTAACTGGTGTGAGATGGTATCTCATTGTGGTTTTGATTTGCGTTTCTCTGATGGCAAGTGATGATGAGCATTTTTTTCATGTGTCTGTTGGCTGTATGAATGTCTTCTTTTGAGAAGTGTCTGTTCATATCCTTTGCCCACTTTTTGATGGGGTTGTTTGTTTTTTTCTTGTAAATTTGTTTGAGTTCTTTGTAGGTTCTGGATATCAGCCCTTTGTCAGATGAGTAGATTGCAAAAATTTTCTCCCATTCTGTAGGTTGCCTGTTCACTCTGAAGGTAGTTTCTTTTGCTGTGCAGAGCTCTTTAGTTTAATTAGATCCCATTTGTCAATTTTGGCTTTTGTTGCCATTGCTTTTGGTGTTTTAGACATGAAGTCCTTGCCGATGCCTATGTCCTGAATGGTATTACCTAGATTTTCTTCTAGGGTTTTTATGGTTTTAGGTCTAACATTTAAGTCTCTAATCCATCTTGAATTAATTTTTGTATAAGATGTAAGGAAGGGATCCAGTTTCAGCTTTCTACATAGGGCTAGCCAATTTTCCCAGCACCATTTATTAAATAGGGAATCCTTTCCCCATTTCTTGTTTTTGTCAAGTTTGTCAAAGATCAGATGGTTGTAGATGTGTGGTATTATTTCTGAGGGCTCTGTTCTGTTCCATTGGTCTATATCTCTGTTTTGGTACCAGTACCATACTGTTTTGGTTACTGTAGCCTTGTAGTATAGTTTGAAGTCAGGTAGCATGATGTCTCCCGCTTTGTTCTTTTGGCTTAGGACTGTCTTGGCAATGCGGGCTCTTTTTTGGTTCCATATGAACTTTAAAGTCGTTTTTTCCAATTCTGTGAAGAAAGTCATTGGTAGCTTAATGGGAATGGCATTGAATCTATAAATTACCTTGGGCAGTATGGCCATTTTCACGATATTGATTCTTCCTATCCATGAGCATGAAATGTTTTCCCATTTGTTTGTGTCCTCTTTTATTTCGTTGAGCAGCGGTTTGTAGTTCTCCTTGAAGCGGTCCTTCACGTTCCTTGTAAGTTGGATTCCTAGGTATTTTGTTCTATTTGAAGCAGTTGTGAATGGGAGTTCATTCATGATTTGGCTCTCTGTTTGTCTGTTGTTGATGTATAAGAATGCTTGTGATTTTTGCACATTGATTTTGTATCCCGAGATTTTGCTGAAGTTGCTTATCAGCTTAAGGAGATTTTGGGCTGAGATGATGGGGTTTTCTACATATACAATCATGTCATCTGCAAACAGGGAGAATTTGACTTCCTCTTTTCCTAATTAAATACCCTTTATTTCTTTCTCCTCTCTGATTGCCCTGGCCAGAACTTCCAACACTATGTTGAATAGGAGTGGTGAGAGAGGGCATCCCTGTCTTGTGCCAGTTTTCAAAGCGAATGCTTCCAGTTTTTGCCCATTCAGTATGATATTGGCTGTGGGTTTGTCATAAATAGCTCTTATTATTTTGAGATATGTTCCATCAATACCGAATTTATTGAGAGTTTTTAGCATGAAGGGCTGTTGAATTTTGTCCAAGGCCTTTTCTGCATCTATTGAGATAATCATGTGGTTTTTGTCTTTGGTTCTGTTTATATGCTGGATTACATTTATTGATTTGCGTATGTTGAACCAGCCTTGCATCCCAGGGATGAAGCCCACTTGATCATGCTGGATAAGCTTTTTGATGTGCTGCTAGATTCGGTTTGCCAGTATTTTATTGAGGATTTTTGCATCGATGTTCATCAGGGATATTGGTCTAAAATTCTCTTTTTTTGTTGTGTTTCTGCCAGGCTTTGGTATCAGGATGATGTTGGCCTCACAAAATGAGTTAGGGAGGATTCCTTCTTTTTCTATTGATTGGAATAGTTTCAGAAGGAATGGTACCAGCTCCTCCTTGTACCTCCGGTAGAATTCGGCTGTGAATCTATCTGGTCCTGGACTTTTTTTGGTTGGTAGGCTATTAATTATTGCCTCAATTTCAGAGCCTACTATTGGTCTATTCAGGGATTCAACTTCTTCCTGGTTTAGTCTTGGGAGAGTGTAAGTGTCCAGGAAATTATCCATTTCTGCTAGGTTTTCTAGTTTATTTGCATAGAGATGTTTATAGTATTCTCTGATGGTAGTTTGTATTTCTGTGGGGTCGGTGGTGATATCCCCTTTATCATTTTTTATTGCATCTATTTGATTGTTCTCTCATTCCTTCTTTATTAGTCTTGCTAGCGGTCTATCAATTTTGTTGATCTTTTCAAAACACCAGCCCCTGGATTCATTGATTTTTTGGAGGGTTTTTTGTGTCTCTATCTCCTTCAGTTCTGCTCTGATCTTAGTTATTTCTTGCCTTCTGCTAGTTTTTGAATGTGTTTGCTCTTGCTTCTCTAGTTCTTTTAACTGTGATGTTAGGGTGTCAATTTTAGATCTTTCCTGCTTTGTCTTGTGGGCATTTAGTGCTATAAATTTCCCTCTATGCACTGCTTTAAATGTGTCCCAGAGATTCTGGTATGTTGTATCTTTGTTCTCATTGGTTTCAAAGAACATCTTTATTTCTGCCTTCATTTCATTATGTTCCCAGTAGTCATTCAGGAGCAGGTTGTTCAGTTTCCATGTAGTTGAGCGGTTTTGATTGATTTTCTTAGTCCTGAGTTCTAGTTTGATTGCACTGTGGTCTGAGAGACAGTTTGTTATCATTTCTATTCTTTTACATTTGCTGAGGAGTGCTTTACTTCCAACTATATAGTCAATTTTGGAACAAGTGTGATGTGGTGCTGAGAAGAATGTATATTCTGTTGATTTAGGGTAGAGAGTTCTGTAGATGTCTATTAGGTCCGCTTGGTGCAGAGCTGAGTTCAATTCCTGGATATCCTTGTTAACTTTCTGTCTCATTGATCTGTCTAATGTTGACAGTGGGGTGTTGAAGTCTCCCATTATTATTGTATGGGAGTCTAAGTCTCTTTGTAAGTCTCTAAGGACTTGCTTTATGAATCTGGGTGCTCCTATATTGGGCACATATATATTTAGGATAGTTAGCTCTTCCTGTTGAATTGATCCCTTTACCATTATGTAATGGCCTTCTTTGTCTCTTTTGATCTTTGATGGTTTAAAGTCTGTTTTATCAGAGACTAGTATTGCAACCCCTGCTTTTTTTTGTTCTCCATTTGCTTGGTAGATCTTCCTCCATCCCTTTATTTTGAGCCTATGTATGTCTCTGCATGTGAGATGGGTCTCCTGAATACAGCAAACTGATGGGTCTTGACTCTTAATCCAATTTGCCAGTCTGTGTCTTTTAATTGGACCATTTAGTCCATTTACATTTAAGGTTAATGTTGTTATGTGTGAACTTGATCCTGTCATTGTGATATTAGCTGGTTATTTTGCTCGTTAGTTGATGCAGTTTCTTCCCAGCATCGATGGTTTTTACATTTTGGCATGTTTTTGCAATGGCTGGTACTAGTTGTTCCTTTCCATTTTTAGTGCTTCCTTCAGGATCTCTTGTAGGGCAGGCCTGGTGGTGACAAAATCTCTAAGTATTTGCTTGTCTGTAAAGGATTTTATTTCTCCTTCACTGATGAAACTTAGTTTGGCTGGATATGAAATTCTGGGTTGAGAATTCTTTTCTTTAAGAATGTTGAATATTGGCCCCCACTCTCTTCTGGCTTATAGAGTTTCTGCCGAGAGCTCTGCTGTTAGTATGATGGGCTTCCCTTTGTGGGTAACCCGACCTTTCTCTCTGGCTGCCCTTAACATTTTTTCCTTCATTTCAACCTTGGTGAGTCTGACAATTATGTGTCTTGGGATTGCTCTTCTCGAGGAGTACCTTTTTGGCATTGTATTTCCTGAATTTGAATGTTGGCCTGCCTTGCTAGGTTGGGGAAGTTCTCCTGGATAATATCCTGAAGAGTGTTTTCCAACTTGGTTCCATTCTCCCCATCACTTTCAGGTACACCACTCAGATATAGATTTGGTCTTTTCACATAGTCCCATATTTCTTGGAGGCTTTGTTCACTTCTTTTTACTCTTTTTTCTCTAAACTTCTCTTCTCACTTCATTTCATTCATTTGATCTTCAATCATTGATATCCTTTCTTCCAGTTGATTGAATCGGTTACTGAAACTTGTTCATTCATGTAGTTCTTGTACCATGGTTTTCAGCTCCATCAGGTCATTTAAGGACTTCTCTACATTGGTTATTCTAGTTAGCCGTTCATCTAATCTTTTAAAAAGATTTTTAGCTTCTTTTCAATGGGTTAGAACTTCCTCCTTTAGCTCAGAGAAGTTTAATCGTCTGAAGCCTTCTTCTCTCGACTCATCAAAGTCATTCTCCATCCAGCTTTGCTCCATTGCTGGTGAGGAGCTGCATTCCTTTGGAGTGGGGGAAGCGCTCAGATTTTTAGAATTTTCAGCTTTTCTGCTCTGCTTTTTCCCCATCTTTGTAGTTTTATCTACCTTTGGTCTTTGATGATGGTGATGCACAGATGGGGTTTTGGTATGGATGTCCTTTCTGTTTGTTAGTTTTCCTTCTAACAGTCAGGACCCTCAGCTGGTCTGTTGGAGTTTGCTGGAGGTCCACTCCAGACCCTGTTTGTCTGGGTATCAGCAGCAGAGGCTGCAGAAGAGTGAATATTGCTGAACAGCAAATGCTGCTGCCTGATCGTTCCTCTGGAAGCTTTGTCTCAGAGGGGTACCCGGCTGTGTGACGTGTCAGTCTGTCCCTACTGGGGAGTGCCTCCCAGTGAGGCTACTTGGGGGTCAGGGACCGACTTGAGGAGGCAGTCTGTCCATTCTCAGATCTCAAACTCCGTGCTGGGAGAACCACTACTCTCTTCAAAACTGTCAGACAGGGACATTTAAATCTGCAGAGGTTTTTGCTGCCTTTTGTTTGGCTATGCTGTGTCCCCAGAGGTGGAGTCTACAGAGGCAGGCAGGCGTCCTTGAGCTGCGGTGGGCTTTACCCAGTTCGAGCTTCCTGGCAGCATTCTTTACCTACTCAAGCCTCAGCAATGGCGAGCACCCCTCCCCCAGCCTTGCTGCCACCTTGCAGTTAGATCTCAGACTGCTGTGCTAGCAATGAGGGAGGCTCTGTGGGCGTGGGACCCTCTGACCTAGGGGCAGGATATAATCTCCTGGTGTGCTATTTGCTAAGAACCTTGGCAAAGCACAGTATTAGGGTGGGAGTGACCCAATTTTCCAGGTGCTGTGTGTCATGGTTTCCCTTGGCTGGGAAAGGGAATTCCCTTATCCCTTGTGTTCCTGGGTGAGGCAATGCCTTGCCCCGCTTCGGTTCTCACTCGGTGGGCTGCACCCACTCTCCTGCACTCAATGTCCGACATGCCCCAGTGAGATGAACCTGGTACCTCAGTTGGAAATGCAGAAATCATCCGTCTTCTGTGTCGCTGATGCTGGGAGTTGTAGCCTGGAGTTGTTTCTATTTGGACATCTTGGAGCCACCCCAGTTATACCTCTTTTAAATTGTTTAGTAGTTGATGTAGGATTAACAAAAGATATCTTTTCATATTACAGTCTATGGTTAAGTAATTATATTGCTTCCTTTATAGTACAACGGTATATTTTATTTTCTCTGTTTCATCTTTTGTGTGATTTTTGTGATGTATTTTACTTCTATATATGCCATAAATTTCACAATATATTGCTATTATTTTGGCCAAGACAATTTTCCTTTAGAGAGATTAAAAATAAGAAAAAATACTTTTCTATATATTCTGATATTACCAATTTTATTGCCCTCTATTTCTTTGTGTGGGTCAAAATTTCTGTCTTTTATCATTCTCCCTTTGCCTACGGAGCTTTCTTTAACTACCCTTTTAATGCAGGTTTACTGGCAATGAATTTTCTCAACTGTTGTCTTTTAGAAAATATTTTTATTTTGCATTCATTTGTAAAAGATATTTTTTTCTGGGTGTAGAATCTAGGTTGACTTTTTTTCTTTCAGCACTTTAAAGATACCTCTCTTGTCTTGTCTTGTATAGTTTTTGATGCAAAGTCTGTCATTCTTATCTTTTTATCTCTGTATGTAATGCTTCTGTTTTCTCTGGTTGCCTTCAAGATTTTCTCTTTATCTTTGATTTCAGCAGTGTGAGTATGATGGGTCTTTGCGTCTGTGTATATTTATCTAGTTTGTGTTTCTCTGAGCTATTCAGATTTGGTGTGTTGTCTCTCATTAATTATGGAAAATCATCTGTTATTACCTCTTCGAATATTTCTTCTGCAGTATCTTTCTCTCTTTTCCATCTGGAATTTTAATTACATGTATGTTAAACTGTTTGATACTCTACCACAGTTCTTTAATGCTCTGTTTTTTCTTTATTCTGTTTTAATTTGGATAATATTTTTTCATTCATCTTCAGTTTTACTTGTTTTTTCTTAAGCTTTGCCTTATTGAAAGAATTTTGTATTTCAGATATCATGTTTATTGAAAGTAATATAGCAACAACAAATCCTAAACTCATTGTATCATGCTTTTTATTTCTAGCTTTCCATGTGACTTCTTTTTAAATTTTAATTAATTATTATTTTTTTTTTAGATGGAATCTCATTCTGTTGCCCAGGCTGAAGTGCAATGATGCAATCTCAGCTCATTGCAACCTCTGCCTCCTGGATTCAAGCAATTCTCCTGCCTCTGCCTCCTGAGTAGTTAGGATTATAAGTGTGCACCACCACACCTGGCTGATTTTTGTATTTTTAGTAGAGATGGGATTTCACCATGTTGGTAAGGCTGGTCTTGAGCTCCTGACCTCAAGTGATCTACCTACCTGTCTCAGCCTCCCAAAGTGCTAGGATTACAGGCATGAGCCACCACACCTGGCCATCCATGTGACTTTTTGATAGTATTGCGTTGCTAAAATTTCTATCTGTTCATGTAAGTTACCCACTAATTCAGCTAGATTATTTAAAATATTCTATGGTTGTTTAAAAATCTGTCTAATAATGCTAATGCCCATATCATCTCTGGGTCTTATTAATCTATTGATTGCTCTGTGTCTTCATGTGGTTTGCTTTATATTGTTATTTTGTCTGTCTTGTTATTTTCGATTGACTGCCACACATTATATGTAAAAGAATAGTGATATCTGAGGTAAGTTGTATTTATGTTCTGAAATGGGCATGACTTTTCTTATTTCATCCTATTAGTGTGCGAGCTTGAGTTACTCTTGTCGGTACGTATGTTGAGCTTAGGTTTTGTGATTATTGTAGTTACCTTCAGTAGACCGTGAGCTTCAAATTCCTTTGGTGGTGGACTGCTTCTAACTTGCGCTTGATATGGGGCCTGAGACGTTGAGAATTTTTCTCTATATTTATGTTTCATCATTAGTTTTTAGCAGCCTCTGCATGTTTCCATCACAGATAGGATATTTATTCATATTCTCGCCGTTATACTCTCAGGTGTAGACTGCTGTTGTATGTTATTTGGTGTGACGCTTGTGATACAGCGGGGAAGATCTTTGTTCTTCTCATTCAGCACTTGTCTTAGGTAAGTCCTGTGTCATTGAGCCTCAGTCGTGGCACTTTCTCAGTATTCTTATCCCTCCCCTCCATTTCAGCCAAACTCTGCCTTATATTAAGTTGGTGCAAAACTAATTGTGATTTTTGCCATAGCTTTTAATGGCAAAATCCGCAATTTCTTTTTCACCAACCTAATATCCATGGGAGCTCTTGTATAGTCAGATTTTTCTGTTTTGCCTTCAGTGGCAACAGGCCACTGCTTTGTATGAGTGTAGGGTCCTGGGTCTTAGAGAGTTTCTCACTGTTCCAGAAGCTTTCTTACCCTGTAGCAGAGAACTTATGCTTTCTTTCTCCTTGAGAAGCAGGGATCTTTGCCAGGGCTCTGAAAGCGGGAGGTTTTCTTGCCTTCTCTCCAGCAGCTTTAGACTTTTGCTTCATGTAAAAGAAGTGGGCAAGACCTTGTGCTTGTTCCACCGCAGCAGCAGATGTTCATGACTAGAATGTTGGCACCATTGAAGAGACTCACTCAAGTTTCCTATCCTGTCTGAAATCCTTCTCAAGAGTACCTGGTAAAGGTTTAAGAAAAATAACTGGTGAGTGGGTGCAGATACTGCCTGTATATAAGGAGTCTAGGGATTGCACATTGTGTCATTAACCTACACTTGACCTTAAGAATTTGTTAAAATTGTAGCTGTTTTCCTTTTACCTGCTTTTATGGCACCTGCCTTTTCCTTTTGTGCTCTGCCAAAAGAGAAATAGTTTGTGTGCTCCATCTCTCCTTAGAGGGGTCTATGACTCACTGGAACTTACTTCACTTGGTTGCTTTGTGTTCTCAGCTCTCTGATGGGCTCAAGAATAGGTTCCTTGGCTTTTTCTCATTATTGGGGGATGGGATCAATATTCTGTTGGGCTTTCTATATCCTAAGTGGAAGTGGAACTTGAGGAAAGTTTAGTAAAGGAATTATTTGTAGGAATGCAGATCAGATCCATGAAAACCACAGGATAATGCAGTACACTGGGGCAAGTAGTAACAGGACTTTGTTACCATCATGTTATGGGTTAAATTGTGTACCTTAAACAGACATGTTGAAGTCGTAACCTCCTGTTCTGGTGAATGTGATCTTATTTGGAAAGGGAATCTTTGCAGACATAATCAAATGAAGATGAGATCATTATGGTGGGCCCTAATCTTGTATGTCTAACATCCTTATAATAAGAGGAGAAGAGATATAGACAGAGATACAGGGAAAACATCAGGTGAAGCTGAAGGAGATATTGGAGTGATGCATCTGTATGCTAAGGAATGGCAAGAATTGCCGGCAACTTTCAGAAACAAGGCATGTGCAAGGAAGGAGCCTCACTTACACCCTTCAGAGAGAGCATGGCCCTACTAAAACCTTGATTTCAAACTTCTGGCTTCAGAACCATGAGACAAATGTCTGTTGTTCGAAGCATGGAAATTTCTTATGGCAACCTGAGGGAACTAACATACACCCTTAGGCCTGAAGGGGTAAAGAGACAGAGGGAAAGAGCTGTGTGGAGCTCTCATCTCAGGATGACACTAACATGGGGCTGAAGGGGACTCCAGGGAATAAGCAACCCAACCTCTTCATCCTCTATCCTTTCATCCTCTTGCTAGGGGGTCATCTTTGATTAAACTCAACTGGAAGTCAGAGGGCAAGTGTGTCAGTTGAGGTAGTCCATATAACTCAGCCTCCTGGGGCAGACAGCAGAGTGGGGAAGACTGAATAGAAGATGTGAGAAACAAAAAGAAGATAGTGAATCCAGCAGGGCTTTGTGTAATAGACAATGTAACTCTCTAAATTTGTTTCTGGTAGGTGGTATGGTATCACTAGAAAGACCACAAAGTTGGCAGATCCGTGGTGTGTTCTGGCTCTGCACTGACTCATTGTGACTTGAACACTTCATTTAACCTTTCTGATATTCTATTTCCTCATCCGTAAGAAGAGATTAAGCTAGATGACCTCTGCGGTCTCTTCTCGGCCTTTTTTGTGTGTACAGGAATGAGTAATCTTATGTCAGACAAAATGAGGTCTAAAATAAATGTTCTGAGTTCATAACTTGGAATTTTTATGATTTTTCAACCCAGTTCAATGAAGAAAACGATGATTATTGTTGATGATAATTATACCTTTACTTACCAGCTGTTTAAAAAAATGTGTTTTCATGTCTATTATCTCTTTTTAAGTAGTAGCTCTGTGAAAACTTTGCTACTTAGGGGTTAAAATTCTTTATGTCTTTGTGTTTACAGTCCAAATGGCTCAACTCAGAGAACAGTTGAATTGCTTGTTAATGAGACTTGTTTTTGTCAAGGAACTCACCACTTACTCTTTGTAGTTCTTTCCTTTCAGGTACCCTGTCAGTATAGAGTGCAGAGAGAGAGAGAAAAAGAGAAAGTTTTTGGGCCTTATGTATTCTCTAGTCACTAAGGAGCCAAAAGTTTTTTTTATTGATTCTCTTTCAGTCTTTGAAGTCAAAGGTCTTATTCCACATGGGCTACAGAATTGTTGGTGTGGGGATGCCTGTGAGGGCTCTGACATTGTCGGTCCAGATGCTAGAGTTAGCTTTGAGCAAAGGCAAAGACTAATGACCCTGTAATGTTATACATCACAGACGAACCAGATGGAATCAGTTTCAGACTTCCTGGTGTCTGCAAAGGGAGATTTTTCTTTTGTGTGAGTCTCAACTCAATTGATACCTCATTCAGAATGGCTCCTCTTATCACACAAATCCGTGTTTATCATTTTCCTTCTGCTCTCCAAATATTCTCAGATAATATTTCATCATAGATGACCTTCTGATGTCAACTCATTTCTCAGGGCAGGGATCAGGAAGACCTTCAGTATGGTGACATGGAGAAAGATATGCTTATTTAGGGACAAGCAAAGCAATCAAATTCATGATAGACACATACTCATGAGAATATATGATTATGTTCTTTCTTGAATATTGTAACAGGTCTATAACATGTAACTGTGCATTGGATGACTGAGTGGTAAGAGATGCCCTTGTAGGAAGCAATAGGGCAAGAGATATTAGCACCGGGTGGGAAAAAGGAATGAGAGTAAGTACGGAAATAAAAGAGAAAAAGAGAAGGTAGTATTAGTTTATATTCATTCACTTTCCTTAATATAACCTACCTCTTACGAATTTGGCAATGGTTCATCTGATATGAAGTAGCAGATTGCAAGCTAGCTAAGTGTGAGTCAATGACCACAGAAAGAGGCATTGAGGCAGAGGGAAGCCCAGGATTCAGAGAGACCGGCTGGTAGCAGCAGGTGACAGTTTGACCATTGGAGAGGGTTTCATGTTTACTTCTAAGAAGTGGTGTTTTTGGAACGTCTGGGGCAGAAAGGAAGTCTCAAGTAATCTTAGGTCCATAAACCAAGGGGTCTGTGGATAGAACTCAATTTTAATGTATTTGTTTCTTTCGTAATCCTATGTGTTTAAAAAACATTACTCTGCCAGAGAGGTCTATGGTACAAAAAAGGTTAAGAATTTCTGAATTGGTGGAATTGCAAAATATGGAACCAACCTAAGTGCCCATTGACCAACTAGTGGAAAAAGAAAATGTGGCATATATACACCATGGAATACTACTCAGCCATAAAAAGGAACAAAATAATATCCTTTGCAGCAACCTGGATGGAGCTGGAGGCCATTATTCTAAATGAAGTAACTCAGGAATGGAAAAACCCAATACCATATGTTTCCACTTATAAGAGGGAGCTAAGCTATGAGGGCGCAAAGGCATAAGAATGATATAATGGACTTTGAGTACTTGGGGAGGGAGGTTTGGATGGGGTGAGGGATAAAAGACTGCATATCGGGTACAGTATACACTGCTTGGGTGATAGGTGCATTAAAATCTGAGAAATCACCACTAAAGAACTTATCCATATAACCCAAAACCACCTGTACTCCCAAAACTATTGAAGAAAATAGAGGATACTTAATGGTTCAATGAGTGCGACAGATTTATGTATTTGTCAACTTTGTTTTGTAGTAAATACACTACAACACTTAAAAAAATTCTGAATTAGGAAAACAATTCAATAAAGAGGCACCTAGATGACTGATGTTGGTTCATTTACTAGGTTCCATGCCAGCAGGTAAACTGAGGTCTGAATCGGCAAGCTGCACACACTGCTAGGTCATAAAGGCAGAACAAACAGCTGGTCAAGGTTAAGGTGATCAATGAAATGTCAACATGTTGCACAGCCCTTACACATTTAATATATGATATGTGCATAACACAATGTTTTTGATATTTGAACTTAGCATAGTTTCCTGGTAAGAGTAACTATTCCACCTGGTAAAGCTTGTTACCTACTTCCTTTCTTACATCAAAATAAATTCCAGAAGGATCAAATGCTTAAATGTAAAAATATGAATCTATAAAAACACTAGAAAAAACCTTCATGAATTAAAAAAAAAAAAAGATCTTAGAATGGGTAAGACTCTTTTAAGTATGATATAAAACTAAGAACCATAAGGAAGAGCATAAACAGATTTGCCTATATAAAAATAAAAAAATTTACTTGAAAAAAGTACCATTGGAAAGTCAAAAGACAGCCTGGAAAAAAAATAATGGCAACACTTGTGACAAAAGGACTAATTTTCCACAGTACCAAAATTGCTTCTAAAAGCAGGAAAGAAAAAGACCAAAATTCAGAGAAAAATGTGTATAAAACATAAAGAGGGAGTTTGCGTAAAAAAGAATGAATCTGTCTTACAGAAACTCATGCTCACTGATAATGAAAGAAATGCAAAATAAATGGACAGATTATCATATTACCCCCATTGAATTGGCAAAGATTTAATAGTTTGATTACTCCCTTGGTTGGCTAGGATCTTTGCAAACAAATATTCTTGCACACTGTTGTTCCTGGGAGAACAAATTGGTACAAGTGTTTGAAGATCAGTTTGGCAATATCTATAAAAATTCTAAATGCTTCATTCCTTCGACTCACCATTTCTACTTTTATGAATTTATTTTGTAGATAAATTCACATAAATTTGCAAAGTTATGTGTACAGGCTGTTCCTTGCTGCTTTCTAATAATAACAAAAGCAAATATATAGACACAAAGAAGTAGCCTACATGTTCATCCAAGGTGGCAGTGTACCCTCATGATGGTACATTAATACAATGGCTTATAGCTATTAAAATGGGCCACACATACTGTATTAATATGGAAACCTCTCTAACATACATTATATTAAAAAATAAGTTGCAGAATAGTATGTAAGAAATGATCTTATTTGCTTTAAAAAACATTCGGAATATTCACAAAGCTTGGAATGTTAGCAGTGGTTAACCTGGTAATGCAGAATGGTAGGTTGGGATGGGGAGTGAAGAGGGAGCAGGGGAAGATTGGAGATTTGCAGAATCTTCCTACCTACTCCCACTCTATAGCTTCTGTATTATTTAAAAATTTTAAAGTAAATTTATAAAATATTTTAGAAAAAAGCATAATTTTTTTTTAAGAAAAGGGATTACTTACTGCTATGGTTTGAATGTTTGTGCCCTCTGAACCTCACGTTGAGATGTAATTGATGTGGGGTCTTTAGGATGTG
The DNA here is from genome assembly GCF_024542745.1 of Macaca thibetana thibetana. Classification (NCBI taxonomy): domain Eukaryota; kingdom Metazoa; phylum Chordata; class Mammalia; order Primates; family Cercopithecidae; genus Macaca; species Macaca thibetana. The sequence goes on from NC_065585.1 coordinate 113,609,397, forward strand.
ATTAGGTCATGGGGGCTCTGCCCTCATGAATGGATTAATGCCATTGTTGCCAGAATGGGTTAGTTATTAAGAGGCTGGGTTTGCTATAAAGGCAAGTTCAGGTTGATTTCTTATCTCTATCTCACATGCTCACTTCTGCCTTCTGCCCTCCAGCATGGGCTGACCCTTGCCTGATGCCAGTGCCATGCTCTTAGACTTTCCAGCCTCCATATCTGTGAGAAATAAATTCATTTTCTTTATAAATTATTCGGTCTGTGGTATTTTGTTATAGCAGCAGAAAACAAACTGAGACACATACCAAGAAAAAAGAATGCCTACCTAGATATTAGATATTCCCATTTATATGGTGTTGAGAGATTGGGGAGGGACATATTAAGGTAAGTTTGGTGGCTTTAGGAATGCCTCTAGACCCACCTCAGTGATATATGTTCACCCTCTTGTATTTTTCTAAAGGTAATATTTCTGTGGGCCATGCAAACTCAGGGTACTAAATCCTCTGGGATGCTACTTGTGGTCATTATCTTTTCCTAAACTCCACATTTTAGCCTTGTACAGAGTGATGTCATTGTAGACCCAGAAGTTACCTACTTCCTTTCTTACCTGTGATTCAGCCTGTGGTTGTGGCATTCCGGGTTGACCAGGAGAGATGAGGTTGAGAGATGCTTGTTGAGTGTGCCTTCCCCAGTATCCCAGCATTGCAAAGCCTAGGAAGGTCTGAGCAGGACAGCCCTAGCTGGGCCAGCCACACTTGTCCTTCCTGCTATAGTAAGCCTGCTACAAGATGTTGTGAAATGTTAAAGATACAATGCTTCCCCATGCACACTTCACATCCATGCGAGCCATTAGACTGAGATCTTTTGTTGTGTAAGTGGTGTGGGCTTCACCTAGAATGGTCTCTCTGTCTTCCATAGTCTCCTGTCTCCAAGGAGAGGTGCCATATCTGAAGAGGTGCTGTTGCAAATGATCAGTGTATTTACTCTCCTCCTCACTGGTAAAACCTGGGCTTTACTGTGCTATTTACTCAAGTCTCTGTGAAGCAGCCCTGCTTCAGAGCTGCACGTTTTAAACTGGAGTGGGGTGAATGAATGAGAAGGCTCAGCTCCAAGGACTCTGAATCCCATCCGATTTCCTTATTTTTCGGTCTGTGTCTCTGGATATTTCTTTCTTGATCCCTGGGAAGCACGATGAATGAGATTCAGAAGCCTGGCATCTGTAGGTTTCTCCAGGTTACCATGCTGAGACATGGGCTTCCAGGTGACCATGTGACCTGTGGGTTGTCCAGGGAAGGTAGCTGGGAGGTAGTTGGGCATGGGGGTCTGAAGATCCATTTGAGGTCCGGTCACATTTAGAGGGAGCTGATGTGAAAGGCCCAGATGAAACCGCCCAAGGAGCATCTGCAGTGGCAAGAGTTGAGGGTGGGGCTGCAACATCAGGGGAGCACCATGGGCCCAGAGGCTACTACCCCTGAACTTTCCGAAGGTCTAAGACAATATCAGAAGCCCTTGTGGAAGGATTCACGGATATTGGGTATAGGGTTTCTGTGTTCATAACTCCTTGAGGTCCAGTCCCTGCAAGGTCTGGTTCTGGGATGGAACTCATCTGGGATTGCCTCCTCTCTTGGGTGTCCTACTATGGACTTGGCACTACTTGTCTGGTCTGGTCTCTATCAGCGTCTCTCTCCATCCTCAGCCTTCTGTCATCTCCAGGCAATGGTCTGCTGTCTCCAGGCAACAGTGTCCCTGTACTGCCCTGCCCCGGCTTCTCAGAACCCAGCCTGGTTACTAGAATCGCCCCCGCATACTGCCAGGAAAGGGCTCACTGTCAAGGGGCGGGCTCAGGAAGTATTGGACACATGATTAGACCTGATGTTAGCCAATTATTTTCCTCTTGATTATATGCTTTCCACTTCTCTCCTCCACCTTCTCTGCTACTTGTCCTGCAGTTTGCTGTGTGGTTACAGACAAGTTTCACAGAGAAGCCAGTTCTAAATGTAGAGGCTAATGAAGTCTGGCTGATCACGCAGGAGATGGAAGGAACAGACTGTTGAGGCTGAATGTCGGTTTGCCATTGTCTTGCATTCCCTATGTCCATCATGTTAGGCTTCCAGGAATCCACAATCCTGGCCCAAGAACTGTCACAGTAGTAGGAAAACCATGTCTCTAGGATGAGGTTTGTGAGCCCCCAACAGGTCTGGTTAGGGGTGACTGGAATGGGGGTGGAGACTAGAATACAGAGGACTAGAAACTAGGGCTAGGAGGAGAAGTAGAGTGAAAAAGAAGGCAGTAGTGGAAATTGGGACCCTGATGAACATAATGGTGGCAAACGCACAGGTTAAAACCAACAGAGGAGAGCTGGGCAGGGCAATCCTTAAGGTAGGGTAGTGGGCAGGGATGACGTTAATAGGTAAGGCAGAAATGGAAAAAATTGGATGGAACAGGAGAGTAGGGTGCAACCTGAGAATTGAGAAAAAAAATGAGAGAAAGGGCGGGATGATGAAAGCAGCAAGGAATGGAAAAAAGTGAAGGCTGGGGTTGAGATGGAGAAATTCAAGATAGCTGTCTTGACATGTATTCATATGAGAGCTCTAGTTACTCACTTGTCCACAGGGGTCAAAATGTGCCCCAGACCTACCTCAGCATTTATCTCACACACCCACTCCTTGCGTCACCCCATGACTGAATGCTCATTGTGAAACTTATATGCCCTTCCCTTTTGATCTAGTGAATAGGCTCCACCAACCTCGAAATGGTACCAGTTTCTAGGTTTAAGTGTAATCATGGGGGCCAGATGTGGTGGCTCACACCTGTAATCCTAGCACTTTAGGAGGCCAGGATGGGCGGATCACCCGAGGTCAGGAGTTTGAGACCAGCCTGGCCAACATGGCAAAACCCCATCTCCACAAAAAATATAAAAATTAGCCAGGTGTGGTGGCAGGCGCCTGTAATCCCAGCTACTCAGGAGGCTGAGGCAGGAGAATCGCTTGAACCCAGGAGGCAGAGGTTGCAGTGAGCCAAGATTGCACCACTGCACTCCATCCTGAGCGACAGAGTAAGACTCCTTAAAAAAAAAAAAAAAAAAAAAGGAGAACAATCATGGGAAATAAAGAGAAGAAACGGGCTATAGTATTAGTCTCTGTTCTTGGGATGCCATGTAGTTTTGCCCCTCAGTAGGCAAATATTTATCAAAGGGCTAGAAAAGAGTTAGGAGGTTGGGGCCTAGGAGAGCAGTTCTGAAGCAGCGCTTGGGAAAGTGGGAGAAAGTCAGTGCCCCAGGCTCTTTAACTTACCACATTGTTCAAAGCCCTTTCCCATCATTTACATCACTGCTTGAATATGTGGGATTAGAGACGGGATATATATTATGTTCATTTTACCAATGAGGACACTGAAGACCAGAGAGGGAACTACCATAGGCAGGCAATGGATGACAAAGCAGGTGGGACTAGAATTTGGGGCAAAAGGAGGGGCAGGTAGGAGGGAGTACAAAATGTCTCAAAGCACCAACCAGTAGTATTACCTCCACCTATGTCTCTGGGCTGGGTCCTGTAGGGAGGAAGTGCTTAAGAGCAGAACTGTACTTTTTGAAGCTCATTCCTTGCTCCTGGTGGTCCGTTGGTTTGATGCATTACTCTTAACCAGAACCAGAAACGTAGAGCCGAAGCTGGTAGAATAACTGCCCACTCCTGAGTGCCTAAAGACTACATTTAGGCTTCCTTGATCACTACCTGAGCTACTGACTCCATGGCAGATGATTAAGGAGGTTACTGCACTCTTCCCTCTTCTTTTTTTCTGATGTAGCAACCCTGTCTGCTTTAACATTCCCGGTTTTTTTCATCACTGTACAAATCATAAGCCCCTTTGCTTTTCTGTTTTTAGTACTTTTATCACCATAATATTCTGATTTTTCTCCCTTAACCCAATACTCTTTTCCTCCCTTATTTGACAAAACTCTAAGTTGTACTCTCTAGAAGTTCAGGTATATGATTACCAAACTTCCCTACTGCTTTTTTTTTTTTTTTTTTTTTTTTTTTTAAATTTTAGATTCAGGGGATACATGTGCGGGTTTGTTGCATGAACATATTGCACAATGGTGAGGTCTGGGTTTCCAGTGTGCTCATCACCCAAATAGTGAACATTGAGCCCAACTGATAATTTTTTTAACCTTCACTCCCTCCCACCCTCCTTCCTTTTGCAGTTCCCAGTGTCAATTATTTCCGTCTTTATGTCCGTGTATACCCATTATTTAGCTCTTACTCAGAAGTGAGAATGTGTGGTATTTGATTTTCTGTTTCTGAGTTATTTCACTTAGGATAACAGTCACGTCCACGCATGTTGCTGCAAAGGACAGGATTTCATTCTTTTTTTATGGCTGCGTATTTCACGGTGTGTATATATACATTTTTTCTTTAGTCATCCATTGATGCGCACTTAGGTTGATTCCATGGCTTTGTTATTGTGAATAGTGCCATGCTAAACATACTAGTACAGGTGTATTTTTTTTAATGTTATGATTTATTTTTCTTTGGGTAGATGCCCAGTAGTGGGATTGCTGGATTAAATGGTAGTTCTATTTTTAGTAGTTTCAGAAGTCTCCATACTGTTTTCCATGGAGGTTGTACTAATTTACATTCTTACTAAATATGAGGGGTATAAGGATTTCTTTTTCTCAGCATCCACACCAACATCTGTTGTTTGTAGACTTTTTAATAGTAGCCATTCTGAATAGTGTAATCTCATTTTGGCGTTACTTTGTGTTTCTCTGATGATCAGTGATGTTGAGAATTTTTTCATATGCTTGAAGATGCTTGTATGTCTTCTTTGATAAAGGTATGTTTATTTCCTTTACCTACTTTTTAATGGGTTTGTTTGTTTTTTTCTTGTTGAATTGTTTGAGTTCATTGTAGATTCTGGATATTTGTTATTTGTTGGAGACATAATTTGTAAACATTTTCTCTCATTCTGTAGGTTGTCTGTGTACTCCATTGATTAATACTTTTGCTGGTGGAAGATTTTTCATTTAATTAAATCCCATTGGTCTATTTTAATTTTTGTTGCATTTGCTTTTGAGGTCTTAGTCATACACTTTTTGTCTAGCCCAATGTCCAGAAGAGTTTTTCCCTGGTTTTCATCTAGGACTTTTATAGTTTCAGGTCTTACATTTAGGTCTTTAATCCATCTTGAGTTACTTTTGTATGTGGTGAAAGATAGGGGTCCAGTTTCATTTTTTTCATATGGCTAGCCAATTTTCCCAGCACAATTTGTTTAATAGAGTGTAGTTTCTCTATTATTTATTTTTGTCAACTTTGTCAAAGATCAGTTGGTTGTAAGTATGTGACTTTATTTCTGGGTTCTCTATTCTATTCCATTGATCTGTGTATTTACTTTTGTGCCATTACCATACTGTTTTACTAACTATAATCTTGCAGTATAATTTGAAGTCAAGTAATGTGCTGCCTCTGGCTTTCTTCTTTTTGCATAGGATTTCTTTGGCTTTTGGGCTCTTTTTTGGTTCCATATGAACTTTAAGCATTGTTTTTTCTAATTCTGAAGAATGCTGTTGGTAATTTTATAGGAATTACATTGAATCTGTAGATTGCTTTGGGCAGTATGGTCATTTTAATAATAGTGATTCTTCCAACCCATGAGCATGGGATGTTTTTCTATTTGTTTGTGTCATCTACAGTTTCTTTCATCAGTGTTTTGCAGTTCTTATTATAGAGATATTTCACCTCCTTAAATATATTCCTAGGTATTTAACTTTTTTGTAGCTATTGTAAATGAGATTGCATTTTTGATTTGGTCCTTTGGTTAGATCATTATTGGTGTATAGAAATGCTACTGATTTCTGTATGTTAATTTTGTATCCTGAAACTTTACTGAATTCATTTATCAAATCTATGTTTAGTTTTGGTAAAGTCTTTAGGGTTTTCTAGATATATTATCAGAATTTGACTTTCTGTTTTTCAATTTGGTTGCTTTTTATTTTTCTCCCTTTCCTGATTGTTCTGGTAAGAACTTCCAGTACTATGTTGAATAAGAGTGGTGACAGTAGGCTTGCTTGTCTTATTCAAGTTCTTAGAGGGAACGTTTTCAATTTTTCCCCATTAACTGTGATTTTGACTGTGAATTTGTTGTAAATTGCCTTTGTTATGTTGTGGTATCTTCTTTCTGTGCCTAGTTTGTTGTACATTTTTATCATAAAGTGATGCTGAATGTTATCAAATGCATGTTCTGCATCTTTTGAGATGATCATGTGGTTCTTGCTGCTCATTCTGTTTATGCAATCTATATATTTATTGATTTGTGTATGTTGAACCATCCTTGCATCCTTGGGATAAATCCCACCTAATCATGGTGTATTATCTTTTTGATGTGTGGTTGGATTCAATTTGCTGGTATTTTGTTGAAAATTTTTGTGTCTATATTCATTAGAAATATTGGTCTATAGTTTTCTTTTTTTGTTGTGTCCTTATCTGGTTTTAGTATCAGGGTGATACTGTCTTCACAGGATGAGTAAGGTGAATTCCCTCCTCTTCATTTTTTTTGAATAATTTCAAGGGGCTTGGTATTAATTCTTTGTATGCTTGGTCGATTTTGGCTGTGAATCCACCTCATCCTGGGCCTTTTGGTTGTTGTTGTTGGGATTTTTAAAAAAATTACTAATTCAGTCTTGCTGCTCATTATTTGTCTGTTCACGGGTTTTATTTCTTCCCGGTTCCATCTCAGGAGGTTGTATGTTTCTGGGAATTTATCCATTTCGTCTAGATTTTCTAGTTTGTGAATGTATTGTTGTTCATAGTAATCTCTGATAATATTTTGTATTTCTGTGGTATGTACATTTCTGTGATATGTTGTAATGTCTCCTTTTTCATTTCTGATTGTGTTAATTGAGATCTTTTCTTGGTTAGTCAGCTAGTGGTTTATCAATTTTGTTTGTCTTTTTGAAGAATCAACTTTTGTTTCTTTGATTCTTTGTATTGTCTTTTGGTGTCTATTTAGTTCTGGTCTGATCTTTGTTATTTTTTTAACTTTAGGGTTGTTTTGTTTCTGTTTTTCTAGTTCCTTGAGTTATGATATTAGATTATTAATTTATAACATTTCTACTTTTATGATGTAGGTGTTAGTGCTATATATTTTCCTGTTAGCACTGCTTTTGCTGTATCCCAGAGGTTTAGTTATGTTGTGTTTTCATTTTCATTCATTTCAAAACATTTTAAAATTTTCATGTTAATTTCTTCACTGACCTAGTGATCATTCAGGAGCATGCTCTTCAATTTCTGTGTATTTGTGTAGTTTCCAAAGTTTCGGCTGTGCATGGTGGTTCATGCCTGTAATCCCAGCATTTTGGGAGGCCGAGGCAAGAGGATAGCTTGAGCCCAGGAATTCGAGTCCAACCTGGGCAACATGGCAAGACCCTGTCTCTCTATACAAAGAAAAAATTAGCTGAGCATTGTGGTGAGCATCCGTAGCCCCAGCTGCTACTTGGGAGGCTGAGTTGGAAGGATCATTTATTTGATCCTGGGAGGTTAAGGCTGCAGTGAGCCATGATCGCGTCACTGCACTCCAGCCTAGGTGACAGAGTGACAGCCTGTCTCACAAAAATAGTTCCTATTGGTATTGATTTCTAGCTTTATTCAACTGTAGTCTGAGAAGATACTTAATATTATTTTGATTTTAATTTATTTATTATTTAATTTTTCTTTTTCTTTATTTCTTCTAAAAATGAAATGGGATACGTGTGCAGAACATGCAGGTTTGTTACATAGGTATACGTGTGCTATGGTGGTTTGCTGCACCTATTGACCCGTCTTCTAAGTTTCTTTCCCTCACCCCCTACCCCCAACAGGCCCTGATGTGTGTTGTTCCCCTCTCTGTGTCCATGTTTTCTCATTGTTCAACTCCCGTTTGTGAGAACATGCGGTGTTTGGTTTTTCTGTTCCTGTGTTAGTTTGCTGAGGATGATGGCTCCCAACTTCATCCATGCTCCTGCAAAGGACATGATCTCATTCATTTTTATGACTGCATAGTATTCCATGGTATATATGTACTACATTTTCTTTATCCAGTCTATCATTGATGGACATTTGGGTTGGTTCCATGTCTTTGTTATTGTAAATAGTGCTGCAATAAACATATGTGTGCATGTGTCTTTATAGTCAAATGATTTATATTCCTTTGGGTATATACCCAGTAATGGGATTGCCGGATCAAATGGTATTTCTGGTTCCAGATCCTTGAGGAATCGCCATACTATCTTCCACAATGGTTGAACTAATTTACATTCCCACCAGCATTATAAAAGCATTCTTATTTCTCTGCTGCCTTGACAGCATCTATGGCTTTCTGACTTTTTAATAATTGCCATTCTGACTGATGTGAGATGGTATCTCATTGTGGTTTTGATTTGCATTTCTCTGATGATCAATGATGTTGAGCTTTTTTCATGTTTGTTGGCTGCATAAATGTTTTCTTTGAGAAGTGTCTGTTCATATTTTTTGCCCACTTTTTGATGGAGTTGTTTTATTTTCTTGTAAACTTGTTTAAGTTCCTTGTAAATTCTGGATATTAGACCTTTATCAGATGGACAGATTGCAAAAATTTTCTCCCATTCCATAGGTTGCCTGTTCATGCTGATGATAGTTTCTTTTGCTGTGTAGAAGCTCTTTAGTTTAATTAGATCCCATTTGTCAGTTTTGGCTTTTGTTGCAATTGCTTTCAACGTTTTTGTCATGAAGTATTTGCCCATGCCTATGTCCTGAATGGTAGTGCCTAGGTTTTCTTCTACGGTTTTTATGATTTTGGGTTTTACATTTAAGTCTTTAATCCATATTGAGTTAATTTTTGTATAGGGTGTGAGGAAGGAGTCCAGTTTCAGTTTTCTGCATATGACTAGCTAGTTTTCCCAGCAGCATTTACTGAATAGGAGATCATTTCTCCATAGCTTGTTTTTGTCAAGTTTGTCAAAGATTAGTTGGTTGTAGATGTGCGGTGTTATTTCTGAGGTCTCTTTCTGTTTCACTGGGTCTATATATCTGTTTTGGTACTAGTACCATGCTGTCGTAATATAGTTTGAAGTCAGGTAGTGTGATGCTTCTGGCTTTGCTCTTTTTGCTTAGGATTGTCTTGGCTCTATGGGTCTTCTTTGATTCCATATGAAATTTAAAATCATTTTTCCAAATTCTGTGAAGAATGTTAATGGTAATTTGATGGGAATAGCATTGAATCTATAAATTACTTTGGGCAGTATGGCCATTTTCACAATATTGATTCTTCCTATCCATGAGAATGAAATGTTTTTCCGTTTGTTTGTGTCCTCTCTTATTTCCTTGAGCAGTGGTTTGTAGTTCTCCTTGAAGAGGTCCTTCACATCTCTTGTTACCTGTGTTTCTGGGTATTTTATTCTCTTTGTAGCAATGGCAAATGGGAGTTTATTCATGATTTGGCTCTCTGCTTGTCCGTTGTTTGTGTAAAGGAGTACTTGTGAGTTTTGCACATTGATTTTGTATCCTTAGACTTTGTTGAAGTTGCTTGTCAGTTTAAGGAGTTTGAGCTGAGATGATGGGGTTTTCTAGATATAAAACCATGTCATCTCCAAACAGAGACAATTTGACTTCATTTCTTCCTAATTGAATACACTTTATTTCTTTCTCTTGCCTGATCGCTCTGGCCAGAACTTCCAATACTATGTTGAACAGGAGTGTTGAGAGAGGGCCTCCTTGTCTTGTTCTGGTTTTCAAAGGGAATGCTTCCAGCTTTTGCCTATTCAATATGACATTGGCTGTGGGTTTGTCAGAAATAGCTCTTATTATTTTGAGCTATGTTCCATCAATACCTAGTTTATTGAGAGTTTTTAACATGAAGGGTATTGAGTTTTATCAAAGGCCTTTTCTGTATTTATTGAGATCATCATGTGGTTTTTGTCATTGGTTTTGTTTATGTGATGGATTACGTTTATTGATTTGAGTATGTTGAACCAGCCTTGCATCCCATGGATGAAACCAACTTGATCAAGTTGGGTAAGTTTTTTGATGTGCTGCTGGATACGGTTTGCCAGTATTTTATTGAGGATTTTTGCATTGATGTTCAACAGGGATATTGGCCTGAAGTTTTCTTTTTTTGTAGTGTCTTTTCCCAGTTTTAGTATCAGGATGATGCTGGTTTCATAAAATGAGTTGGAGTGGAGTCCTTCCCTTTCAATTGTTTGGAATAGTTTCAGAAGGAATGGTACCAGCTCCTCTTTGTACTTCTGGTAGCATTCAGCTGTGAACCCATTTGGTCCTGGGCTTTTTTTGGTTGATAGGCTATTAATTACTGCCTCAATTTCAGAAAAGCTTGTTATGTGTCTATTCAGGGATTCAACTTCTTCCTGGTTTGGTCTTGGGAGTGTGTATGTGTTCAGGAATTTATCCATTTCTTCTAGATTTTCTAGTTTATTTGTGTTGAGGTATTTATCGTATTCTCTGATGGCAGGTTGTATTTATATGGGGTCAGTAGTGATGTGTCCTTTATCATTTTTTATTGTGTCTATTTGATTCTTCTCTCTTTTCTTCTTTATAAGTCTAGCTAGTGGTCTATCTATTTTGTTATTTATTTTTTATTTTTTCAAAAAACCAGCTCCTGAGTTCATTGATCTTTTCAGAGAGTTTTTCATGTCTTTATCTCCTTCAATTCTTCTCTGATCTTAGTTATTTCTTGTCTTCTGCTAGCTTTTGGATTCATTTGCTTTTGCCTCTGCAGCTCTTTTAATTGTGATGTTAGGGTGTCAATTTGAGATCTTTCTAGCTTTCTGATGTAGGCATTTAGTGCTATACATTTCCCTCTTAACATTGCTTTAGCTGTGTCCCAGAGATTCTGGTACATTGTCTCTTTGTTCTCATTGGTTACAAAGAACTTCTTGATTTCTGCCTTAATTTCCTTAACTACCCAAGAGTCATTCAGGAGCAGGTTGTTCATTTCTATGTTATTGTGTGGTTTTGAGTGAGTTTCTTAATCCTAAGTTCTAATTTGATTGCACCGTGGTCTGAGAGACTGTTTGTTGTGATTTCTCCCACAACCGGGTTCTGTTGTGTTGCCTTTTGGTTCCTTTCTCTTCCTTCTTTGTGTGATTGCTTTATAAAAACTGTGAGTTTTATATTTCTTTATGTTTTTGTGATGGTGAATATCGACCTTTTGTTTCCACGCTTAAGACACTTTTGAACATTTCCTGCAGGGCTGGTCTAGTGTTAACAAATTCTCTCAGCATTTGTTTGTCTGGGAAATACTTTATTTCTTCTTCATTGGTGAAGTTTATCTTGGTAGGATATACAATTCTTGGCTGACAGTTTTTGTTTTCTTCCAGCATTTTGAAAATGCCATCTTGTTCTCTTCTGGTCTGTAAGATTTCTGCTGAAAAGGTCTGCTGTCAGTCTGATGGGGTTTACTTTATAGGTTACTAGAAGCTTTTCTCTTGGCTAATTTTAAAAATCTTTCTTTCATGTTGAGTTTAGATAGTTTGAATATAATATGCAGTGGTGAAGTCCTTTTTGCAATGTATCTGCCTGGAATTAGCTGGGCCTTCTATATCTGAATGTCTGATTCTTTTGCTAGACTTGGGAAGTTTTCACTGATTATTTTCTTAAATGGATTTTCTAAACTTTTTGTTTTCTCTTCCCCCTTGGAAATACCAATAATTTGTAAGTTTGGTTGGCTTAGGTAGTCTCAGATATCTTAAAGGCTTTGTTGATTCTTTTGGTTTTTTTCCTTATTTTTGTCTGACTGGTTAATATAAAAAAACCTGTCTTTAAGTTCTAAGACTCTTTCTTCTACTTGGTCTAGTCTGTTATTGAAGTTTTTGAATGTATTTTGTATTTTCTCCACTGGATTTTTTAGTTCCAAAAATTTTTTTAAAAGATACTTTCTTGGTAAATTTCTCATTATATCCTGAATTGGTTTTCTGATTTCTTTGTATTGATTTTCAGATTTCTATTGCATCTCACTTAGCTTCTTAAAAATCAATATTTTAAATTCTTTATCTGGATTTTTGAGGAATTATCTTTTATTGGAATCTGTTGCTGAAAAGTTGTTGTGATCCTTTGGTGGTGTCATATTTCCCTGCTTTTTCATGTTTTCTGTGTCCTTTCATTGGTATCTGCACATCTAATGTAGCAGTTCCTTGTTCCAGGTTTTTGAAGTTGCTTTTGTAGGGGAGAATTTTTCCTGAAGATGTATGTGCTGTTGGTTGAGTAGGATATTTTGGCTTTGATTTGGGGTACCTACAATAGTGTGATTTTTAAAAATGACTTCTTTGGCAGTGCATAGGGTGAGTGATATCTGTTATTTCCTCAGTGGCTTAGGGTATAGTTATTAGCTTAGGTTGTGGCAAAGTTTTGTTGGAAATTTAGATGCTAACTGAGCCAGTCTTTAGGCCCCAGTAGTTGCAGCAGTGGAGTGAATGTTCCTGTTTTAAGCTCCAGAGCAGCATCAACTGGTTCTGTTGTTAGCGGATCTTGAAGGGCTAATACTTGAGCCTTCATGTGGCTTGCTTAGAAGCTAGTAGAGGGAGTGATGTTTCATGTGTGTGAGTGAATTCTCAGGCCCCTGGGCATCTGATATGGTGTGGATGATGGCAGTAGTGGTGATGGAGCAACCCACTGGTACTCAAGTAGTCCATGTTGGTGTTCCTAGCAGCTGTGATGGGTTGGGTGGGCTAGTTCCTGTTTCCACAGCCACTCATAGTAGGACGGTGTGTATTGTGCTAAGTGTGTTTAGGAAAGCTTGGTCTTCTCTGTCCTTCCCCTGGCTGGTATTGGCTGCAGCCGCATCTCCTTGAACTCAGCCTGAGGGTGGGTCACAACCCACAGTTAAACCCTCAAAATGATGCCAGTTCTGGGCTTGTGACCAGAGAGGGTGGGGCCCTCAGCCCTCCCTCAGGTAACCAGCATGGACAAGAAGCTTTAGGGAGTGTGGTCCACTTAGTCTTAATCTCACAGCAGCATGTAGCAGGATGGTGAGTATTGTCCTAGGTATGCATGCATAGGGTAGCCTTGTTCCCTGTTCATTCTTGGTCAGTTGGCAGCTGCAGTGATTCAGTCTGAACTCAGCCTGAGATCAGGGCACAGCCCAGTGTTAAACTCTCAGAATGGTGCCTTGGGGCCAAGACCAGAAAGGGCAAACTCCCTTCAGGCAAGCAGCATGGGCAAGAAGTTGTGTGGAGTGCGGTCCACTCACGTCTCAGTCTCAACAGCAGCCTGCAGCAGGGCAGTAGAGACCCTTCCAGGGAGGGGAGCATGGAAGTGCCTGGTCTCCCCTGTCTCTCCTTGGAGCAAGGCAATGGCAGCAGCCATGTCTGTAGATCTCTGGTATCTAGGCCTCCAAATGGCACCAAGTTGAGGCTGTGTGGATGCCTGTGAGATTCCATGTGGGTTCCCTTTATGGAGCAACATTTCTGTGCAATTGTTAGGCAGCTCTGTATGTCAAACACAAGGGCTTAGTGGGTCAAGGGTTTTTTCCATAGCCAAGATTGTAAAAGCCAAGACCTGGGAGTTTCTCTTTTACTGTTTCCCTGCATCCAGGAGCTTCTCCTGGCTCTCAATCAGTCCCCAGTTGGGAAAGCTGTCTCAAACCCTCTCCTTACTTACTTCTGGTCCTTCTTGTGTCTTCTCTAGTGAACCCTAGACAATCTCTTCGAAACGTCAGTATCTTCTGGTTCCTCTCCATGAAGGAGGCACATGCTACCTGTTAGTAGTGAGCCATTTTGATTTCTCTCTCTACTTCACCTTTCTGAGACTTGTAACAGGGAGAAAAATAATAAAGGCTACCTGAACAAAACATGTAAAACAAATAACAAAGTAAAACCTCTCCGGGTTAATCCCATGGAAAACTGGGAAACTATTTCAGACTCTCTCCACTATATCTCAAAGCCTGTAGGCATTATTGGGCAGCACTGAATAAACAGAATGAGAAATTTCATGTAGTAAGAAGCCAGTGTGCCCTTCCTAGAGGGTTGGTGGGATGGTCTCCTATGGAGGCCACTGGCAACTTCCCCTCAGCTTTATGAACTGTGAGAAGCCAGGTAAATGAACACCTTGAATAGAAAGCAGGCAGGCATCTTGCATATTGTTTTAATTTGCCATTCCACAATGTTCCTGGACAGAATTGTTCCCTTCTGAATTCAGGGGTGGGTGTTTGATTTCACTGTGTCTGTGTTTCATGACAGATTCTTAGTCCCCAGCACCAGCATCTAAACTGGACTCTGGACTCTGCAGACTTTGAACTTGCTGGCCTCCACAACTGTGTGATCCAATTCCTTAAAATCAATCTTTCTTTCTCTCTTTCTTTTCTTTTCTTTTCTTTCTTTTTTTCTTTTTCTTTCTTTCCTCTCTCTCTTCCTTCCTTCTCTCTCTCCCTTCCTTCCTTCCTTCCTTCCTTCCTTCCTTCCTTCCTTCCTTCTTTCTTTCTCTCTCCCTTTTCTATTTATCTATCAATCATAAACCTACTTCTCTGGCTTCGGGGCTGTAGACTAGTTTGGGAATAAGGCAGCATAAGAAAAATTCAGAATTGGCCAGGTGTGGTGGCTCATGCCTGTAATCCCAGTACTTTAGGAGGCTGAGGTGGATGGATCACGAAGTCAAGAGATCAAGACCATCCTGGCCAACATGGTGAAACCCCGTCTCTACTAAAAATCCAAAAAAACAATTATCTGGGTGGTGTGTGCGTATAGTCCCAGCTACTCAGGAGGCTGAGGCAGGAGAATTGCTTGAACCCAGGAGGCGGAGGTTGCAATGAGCCGAGATTACGTCACTGCACTCCAGCCTGGCAACAGAGTGAGACTCTGTCAAAAAAAAAAAAAATTCAGAATTAACTTTCCCGAGACAGGATTGTGGTAGAAACAGGGCATATGGAAATGGGAAAAATCTTAGTGGCTTTTATGATGGTGATAATAATTGTATTACATAGGCAAAAAGAATAAGAGTTTTGGGATGTACCATGCTTTAATAAGAGTCTTTGAGACAGACCTACGTGAATCTTTCTGAGCAAAGAATTACAATAAAATAAAACAAACATTCTTATTTTCTGAGTGAAAGGAAAAGAGAAAAGGCTGAAATAGCTTCTCACTCCATCCAAGTACCCCTTAAGGAGTTTTTGTCAAGCATCTGCAAGTTGACATAAGGTTGATCCGTTCAATCTGGTTCTAAATTGTTCTGTTAAATGCTAGACAACTTTTGTCACAGAAGCTGCCCCCACCTCCTTCAGGATGATGGTCTATAATTAAGGAGGAAACCAGAAAATAATGATAGGGTTCTCTTTTGCCTTTCTAATGGCTTTCTTATTAAGCATGTCTGAAAAAGCTACTGAGATGTTGATTTCCTACATAACCAAAAGAAGTCAGCCATTATATAATTACTTCTTTTTAAAAACTACAAAGGGAAATGTGTCAGAAATGCTTTCAGTGGGCTAAAGACACCATGAAGCACAATGAAAAAAAAATTTTCTCCAACAACAAAAAAGCAGTGAATAAATTAGTCATTAAAGAAACATTTTTGGGAACTCTTCCGAGGTGCCAGTTGCATATCACCCATGGGGTGATCTTTGAGGCTTGATTGTGGCAGGAAAAGCAAAATAGGAAGGAGGGAATGTGGAAGAGGGCAGTGGGGCTGTGGGTGGCATAACGCTATTTGTGCCTTTTAATGGTAAAAATAGTCCTCACATTTTCTCTATTGGAAGAGACCAGGATGCTCACAAACTGAGACTTGATGTGGATCCCTGGTGTCATTGCTTGGAAAGTGGCAAGGTCCATGTTCCCAGTGCCCCTTGACTACCAGCTTAATTCCTATACTGGGTGCTCAAGGAATACTGAAAAATATTTGGTAGGAGGGATTCTCTTCTCCCTTTGCTGCCTTCTTTTCTCTCCCCTTTCCTTCCCCCTAGACAGAAGAAAGAGAGAGACTGTTAGGATAATTACTCATCAAAGTCACTCAGTGAACTCAGGCCAATATTAGAAGAACATGGTTTGTCTGTCTTGTAGGCATTTATTCTGTAGGGTGCAGAGGCCTATAGAATCCACAGGTTATTTTAGGCAAAGGCCACACACTATAAATGGCTGGGGATTCATTTCCAAATTCTTCTGTAATTTCCTCTCTGTTGACCTGGGCTTCTCTTCACTTCTTCTTTTTCTAGAATCCCATTGAGTGCTTTCAGGTTGGGGCTGACTCCATGCTAAGTAAAGGAGAGGTGATCAAGAAGAGCTTTTGTGCTCACCCAATATACACATCACCCTTTTATCTAGCAGCTCCATTTTGTTCTTTGAGTTCATTTTATGCTTTACTTGTAAGGAGCTGCTCCTCTTTGAAGGTGGGATGATGAACAGGGTGGAAATAAGCTTGGAATGGTATCAAGAAATGAGAGTGTGTGGCTAGTGATTGCCTTGAAACATCTTGTTAGCATCTCAGATCACACTGTCATGGAAAGAGCCTGGATTAAGAGACCTGGATTTTAGTCCTAGGACAAGCCATTAAACCCCCTCAAATCTCAATTTCTTCATCCATAAAATAAGAGGGGGGAGGATTAAATTTTTTAATATTTTAAATTTCTTGGAATTAAAAGTAGTTTGCATGAATTACCTGTGTCAATTATATAATAATAGGATATTAGAATCAGAAGAACATGTAGAGGTCGCTAGAGATCCTAATGTCCTGTGCAATAAAGTTATTTTCTTTGCAATATCCCTAATAGGTGATCATCCAACATTAATTTGAATATTCCTGGCACAAGGAGCACATTGCCTCACAAGTGAGCCATTTCAAATTTTTAAACAACCCAATTATATAGCAAAAATATGCATCCCTGTAATATTTAGTCATTGATCTAATTCTTGCTGTTCCAGGGGCCCTGTTTGTGATGGTTAATTTTACGTATGAACTTGACTAGGCCAGGCACCCAGATATTTGGTCAGACGCCAGTCTAGATGTTGTTGTGAAGATATTTTTAGAAGAGATCAACACTTACATCAGTAGATTTTGAGTAATGCAGGTCACCTCCTCATAATGTGGGTGGACCTTATCCAATCAGTTGAAGGCCTTAGGAAAACACAGACAGATCCCTCAAGGAACAGGGAACTCTGCCTTAAGACAGTCCTCAGACTCTAGCTGTAAAATTAACTCTTCCCTGGGTCTCTGGCTCACTGGCCTGCCCTGAAAACTTTAGACTTGTTGGCCTCCACAATTGTGTGATTCAATTCCTGAAAAATAAATCTGTATGTATGTATGTATGTATGTATGTATGTATGTATGTATCTATCTATCTATCTATCTATCTATCTATCTATCTCTCTGTCGATCTATAATTGTCATCTCCTATTGGCTGTGTTTCTCTGGAAAACCTTGATTAAAGCACCTACTACAATACTGCAATGCTACCTACTACAATACAATACGACAATACTTCAGGCCTTCAAATATTTGAAGAAAGTATTCATATCAGCCCATGTGAAGTTGGGTCCTGAGAAGAGATGGTTTAATGGAGCTTTTTCTAGGCAAAGAAAAGCAAACCTACCTCTGGATTCATGGGTTGGGGGGACACAGGCAACAACAAAATGCCAAGAGATAAATGAGAAAATAAAGAATGCAAAGTGCTGAAGGTGTTAGCAGAAAGCTTTGCACCTACTAGATCCTCCTTTAATGAGAGCTGTTACGATGAATAAAGACACGCCAAGGCCAGGCAGACAATACAATCATCCCCACCAGTGTCCTCTAACATTTGTAGAGTTTGTGGGGCTATCACAATATTTGCTTTCACGCTTGGGAGATAATTGGCACTTAGCTGTTACAGCAGCAGCAGTAGGGGAAAAAAACCACACACACATGGGGAAGGGGGTAGGTCTGGTTTTCATCTGCTGGATCCGGCACATGCCCATGTGAATGAAAAATAACAGCTATAGATGGCTCAGTGCCTGGACATCTGTCGTCACCCTGTCTGGTAGCTGCGCTTTCTTCCTTAACCATGAATGAGGTGACTGTAGGGGAAATGGAAAATCTTTGCAATGTGGGAGCCAAGGACAGTGTTCCTGAGGCAGCACTGAAATTTGCTGCAGTCTGATTCTTTACGTGGGAGCTTACTGTTGAATGCTTGTACTAGGAAGGGGAGCTGTGGCTGCTTTTCCTCCGGCTCCCATGATGGGCTTCTCTGGCCCCAGCTGAATCTGTGGAACCAGCACTCTGAGAATCTTACAGAAACAAAATGGAAATAAACATCTTACAAGCCTACCACCCAAGCATAACTGTTTTTAGTTTTTTTTTTTTCAGTTTTCACCCACCTGCCAACATCCTTTAGCGTAATTATAATCAGTGTGTGAATAGAATTTTGTATAATATATATTGTTTTCCCTTAAAATTTTATGATAAACATGTTCTTACATTGTTTCTCTCCATCAGCACTATTTTATAGCTGTGATATTGTTTCAGAGCGGATGTACTGTGGTTAAGTTCACCCTCCCTCACTGTTAAAACATTTCCAATAGTTGTTATAAAAAACCCTACAATGAATAACTTTTTGGATATAGCTTCTTTCCTCTTTTGAATAACTTCCTTCAGCATTTCCAGAGAATGAGTCAAGAGATGTGAGTATTTTTATGTCTTGATATAGATCGCTGTATTGTTTCCCAAAAGGGTTTGTATTGGTATAAATTACCAAAAACAAGGCACAAATAGGTCACTCTGCCAGAATATTCCCAGATTGGGTATTAATTATAGTGAATATAAAATGATATGATAGTGTAGCTTTTTTTCATTTTTTAAAAAAATTAACAACGGTCATCTTTTTTTGTGTATTACTTCCCAATTACATTTCTTCTTGTGTGTATTGTTTGTGCCTGCTGGGGTCTATTGGGGTACTGATTTTTACAAATTAATTTCAATGAGCTCTTCCCATGTTAAAATCAATAGAAATATTTTTCTAATCTATTATTTTAATTTTTAGTTTTGTTATTTCTTTTTGTGTAAAAGGCGAATTTTTTTATCTTAATGGGCTTTCCAATTGTTTTCATTGTCTTACTAAGAAAAGCCCTTTAATCAACCCTGTGTTAGCTTGTACTTGTTTTCTGTTTTCATCTGTGCCTTGAACTTGGTAAAATATTGCCTAATTTCTGAGAACATTTTGATATTCAAGTTTAGTTCTGGTTCAAAATGGTTCTGGTTCCTCCAAACACAGTCAACCAACAACAAAAAATTCAAAAATAAGCTTTGGCTCATTTTATTATTCAGAATATGCAATTAATAGTTCCATTTCTGCATAGAAGTATGGTTCATTCCTATTTTTTGTTAAAGTCCTTGAACAGCTTTAGTATCTTTCATATGTGCTCCATATGTATTCTCTAGTAGGGGGAAAAGCCTTTGAAGGCAGGGTTTATGTACTCAGTTTACTCGGTGTGGTACCCTCTCCTCAGTCGGAGTAATTTTTAGCTTGTGTGTCTTCCTGGCTGTGTTGCCTGGGATGCCCTCTACCCTGGTTACCATCTGGATCAAGGTCTGTCATGAGCAACCATTGGTGTAAGGCTTATATTCTGACCAGTTGGTTTGTGGCTTGCCTGCCTCCCTCCCACATAGCAGCTGTGAGGTTGGACAGGAACTCTGTCGTCATTTGGTAGGCTTGCATATGGCCCTCCTCTGCTCTCTCTTCTGGGTTAAGGCCAAGTCCCTGCCATTCATAGCAGAGGCTGTGGTTAATTTGCAAGTGGGATCTAGAACAGGAAGCTGAGAAACACTGTCCTATGGTGCATTGGCTCATCATAGCTCTGTAATAAGTGGTATTTGATCATTTATTGACAATCTGGAGATTCTTTTATGGCTTAGCCTGGAGGCTGCCTTAGAATGGAAGCCATCCTTATGGGGTTAACAGGAATTCTGGACAGACATAGAGTTATAATTAAGCATTAATCAGGCTGCACTTTGACCCACTTCCTCGTAACCAAAAGTCACTAGATACTGACTGTTTGCATCCCCATTGTTCCTATAGATAGGATCGCTGATGTTAGCATCATAAGACTTCGGTTTAAGAATTAAGATGTTTTTCAGTTCTTGAATTCCAGGGAGACAACTGATGTCAACCAATTTGAAGACCCCCACAGGGGAATGAATGGAATCAGCATGAGAATACAGTTTCTTCTTTTCTCTGTTTTGACTTCGCCATGCACTCTTTGGCCAATCAATGATCTCCATGCTTCAGCCCACTCCAGACCCCTTACCAACCCTAGCCCAAAACTCCTCAGGGAGATGAATTTGAGGTTCTCTGCCATCTCCTTGTTTGGCGGTCCTGTGAGTAAACCTTTTCCTCTGCTGTCCCAGTATCTCAGCATACTGACTTGCTGCAGACATTGGGCAGCAGACCTCTCGTGGTAACAGAACCCAACAGTACAAGGACAGAGCAAGGCAGAAGGAGCTGTAGCTCAGACTGAGAACAGGTTCTTCAGATAGTTCAGTAGTTCAGGTTAAAGTGTCCACAGACTGTAGTCATCAAGGGCCCAGCCCAGGCTGGAGGTGGTACCTAACACCTGGTAGGTGAAGACAAAGCCTCTGGGTTCTTTGGTGGAAAATTACATCTTTGACAGACAAGTTACTGAGTTATGGTTCTTGGCTCTGGGAAATGAGAACAAGGAACAGCTAGATGAAGGATTATTCAAGGTACTGTAATCACCTGACAGGGTTGATCTTCTCATGGATTATCTTAAAAGTATATTTCCTGAAATTGCATGTTGGCCTGTCTTGCTAGATTGGGGAAGTTCTCCTGGATAATATCCTGAAGTGTGTTTTCCAACTTATTTCCACTTTCCCCGTCTCCTTCTACTCCAATCAGTCGTAGGTTTGGTCTTTTTATGAAGTCCCATGTTTCTTGGAGGTTTCATTCATTCTTTTTCATTCTTTTTTCTCTATTCTTGTCTGCATGTCTTATTTCAGTAAAGTGGTCTTCAAACTCTGATATCCTTCTGCTTGGTCAATCTGGCTGTTGATACTTGTGTATGCAAGCTCTTGTGCTGTTTTTCAGCTCCATCAGGTCATTTATGTTCCTCTCTAAACTGGCTATTGTAGTTAGCAATTCCTCTAATCTTTTATCAAGGTTCATAGCTTCTTTGCATTGGGTTAGAACATACTCCTTTAGCTCATCGTAGTTTTTTATTACCTGTCTTCTGAAGCTTATGTCTGTCAATTCATCCATCTGATCCTCTGTCCAGTTCTGCACCCTCGATGGAGAGACATTGTGATCATTTGGAGGAGAAGAGGCACTCTAGCCTTTTGGGTTTTCAGCATTTTTACATTGATTCTTTCTCATTTTCATGAGTTGGTCTAGTTTCGGTCTTTGAGGCTGCTGACCCTTGGATGGGGCTTTTGTGGGGGCTTTGTTGTTGTTGTTGATGATGTTGTTGTTGCTTTCTGATTGTTTTTCTTTCAATAGTCAGGTCCCTCTTCTGTAGGGCTGCTGCAGTTTCCTGGGGCTTTACTTCAGGCCCTATTCATGTGTTTCGCTCCCATGCCTTGAGATGTCATTTAAGGAGGCACCTCTCTTGGCTGTGGGGAGGGGTTTCCCTTTCCCTGCGTGGCTCTCAGGTGGGTCACCGCACCACACTGTTGTTCCTTCTGGGTCACGCCAGCCTTCTAGTCAATTTTGATGACAGAACCGGGATACCTTGGTTGCTGGTGAATGAGTCACACACTTATTATGGTTTTTTTCTGATGGTAACCTCCAATCACTGCTGCTTGTTGTCGGCCATCTTGGGCCACCTATAGTACATTTTTTATAGTAGCAGGAACAGAATGAGATGGGGTCTTGTCCTGCTTCTCTACTGTGGTGTCTGTCTTGCTCATCTGCTCAGCAGAACTTCTTTTTTTTTTTTTTTTTTGCAGAGATTCCGACTCACTCCTGGGGAAGCATTTCAGCTCTGGGCTTCCTAAGGGAGGCTTCAAGACCTGTTCTTTTTCCCAGACTGCATTTTATGTACCTTCTATTACTCCCACAATATTCTGCATAATTTTTTCTTTCTTTCTTTTTTGTTTTTACACAGAGTCTTGCTATGTCACTCATGCTGGGGTGCAGGGACGCAATCTTGGCTTACTGCAACCTCTGCCTCCCAGGCTCAAGCCATCCTCCCACCTCAGCCTCTTGAGTAGCTGGGACCACAGATGTGTCCCACCATGCCTGGCTAATTTTTTGTATTTTTGGTAGAGATGAGGTTTCACCATGTTGTCCAGGTTGGTCTCAAACTCCTGAGCACAAGTGATCCACCTGCCTCGGCCTTCCAAAGTGCTGGGATTACAGGCGTGAGCCACTGTGCCCAGCCCTGTGCAGATTTCTAACGTCACTCCTAACACAGTTTTTATCATCATCATGATTATCATAATGATCCAGTTTTCAAAGCAATGTTTATATACTATTTCTAATATACAAGAAAAGTAGAAAAATAATATCGCACATACCAATGTACTTGCCCTTTAGATTTTCCAAATATTAATATTCTTTTTATTAGGTTTTATAAAGGAATAAAACATTACAAATACAGCTGAACTCCTGCCTTTCCATCACATTCTCCTCCCTCTTTCTTTGGGCAGAGGTAAGCTACTAATAATTCAGGATGTAAATCTCTGGAGTGTGTGTTCTTGGAGTGCAGCACTATATCTTATTCATCTGGAATTTTTAACTAATAGCAGTGCCTGACACTAGAAGAGATAAATAAATATTCAAACAATTAAAGAATAAATGAATGAGAGGGACTGTTTTTATAATAATAATAATAATTTTTATCCTTTGCCATATCTAATAGGGGTTCTGTAAATGATAAGTTTGGGAATTAATAAAAAAGTTTTGGTCTCTTACTGAGAATAATTTGCTCCTAGCTCCTAAAAAAAGCTTCTGTTTTGGCATCTTTAGGCTTTGTGTACAATGTAATTTTTAGGTTTCGTATGCAAAATATGCAATGTAGAAGCATGGTCTACCTTAAGAAACTTACAATGCATGTAGAATTAACTTCAGATGCAAGACACAAAAGAAGTGTGATTGCATGAAATGTATTAAGAAAGAAGTCAACTAAATTAATGTCATTAGAAACCCTTCACATTTGATTTGAGTGGAAAATATTCTGGACCACCAGTTCACTGAAGCTGTTGTCAGGAAATGCCAGCCCCAATAACCTGATACACATGGAGGTGACACACACATACACACACCCTCTGTTCATTTGTGTCTCTTCTTCACTGTGCAGGTCCATGAAATCTCCTGGGGACTGTGAAGAACTGGGATGGATAGTGTACAAAATAGCAGTCCCCAACAATTTTGGTACCAGGGACTGGTTTCATGGAAGACAATTTTTCCATGGACCTAGGCAGGGGGTGGGGGGTGGGGGGATGGATTGGGGATAATTCAAACTCATTACATTTATTGTGCACTTTATTTCTATTATTATTACATTGTAATATATGATAAAATAATTATACAACTAACCATAATGTAGAATCAGTGGGAGCCCTGAGCTTGTTTTCCTGCAACTAGACGGTCCCATCTGAGGGTGATGAGAGATAGTGATAGATTATCAGGCATTAGATTCTCATAAGGAGCGCACAATCTAGATCCCTCACATGCACAGTTCACAGTAGGGTTTGTGCTCCTATGAGAATTTAATGCCACCGCTGATCTGACAGGAGGTGGAGCTCAGGCAATAAAGCAAGTGATGGGAGTGGCGGTAAATATGGATGAAGTTTTGCTTGCTTTCCTGCCATTCACCTCCTGCTGTGCAGCCTAGTTCCTAACAGGCCACAGACTGGTACTGGTTTGTGGCCTGTGGGTTGCAGACCCCTGGTGTAGAAGAAGTAGAATTTTAGCTCTTGTTATAGGAAGCTTCTCATGGTAAGTTAATACAACCAACCACACAGTAGGCACACTTTTTATTTTTTTTCCTGCGGGACACTAGCAATCTCTTCCATGTTTCCATGTCTTCTTAACCACCTGTTTCCTTGATGGAAGGATATTGATGTTTCCACACAGATTTGGAGTAAAAAGCTTGGTTTTATTCATTTTCCCCTCTGAATTAGGGAAGCTTTTCAAAATGAACATACTGAACAGCAAATTATCATCCCATTAAGCGCTTAAAATTATAGGCAGCTGAGCCAAACCTGCTACCAGCCCCCGCCACCCCTTCCCTGGATACAGTCTAACAAGCCAGCTACAAATTCCAGATGATCAATTTGCTTAGCTGTGATGGTAATTTAGAAACTCAGTGTTTTGCTTCAAAGTCATTGAGAGGCAATCTCGAATGATAGGCTGTGCTTCATGCACTCTTTGGCAAGAAATTTACTTGGGCTCTTCCATGTTTCTTGGTTTGGTGTCCAGCAGTTCTGGGCATCAGAAAGGAGACCCGCACCATTGGTTAATGCTGCACCATGGAATGACTTTCTGGTTCTCCTGCTGCTTGCACCACCACCACATTTTCCCTAGATATAGTTTCTCCATATGAACTGCAATTGTTTTCCAGTACTTTTTTGCATAAGTCAAGTGGCCATGATGAGTAGGGTGCGTGCTCATATCTGTTAACTCCTTAATTTAATTAATCTGTTCAACATTTACTGAGCACCTTCTATGTTTTAGGCATTGTGCTGAGTGCTGAGGATTAAAAGTTGAGTCAGAAACAATCACTGCCCTCATGGAGCCCACAGTCTAACAAGAAAGAGAGACTTGTAGTGAAAGAATGGTGGGCCGGGCACGGTGGCTCAAGCCTGTAATCCCAGCACTTTGGGAGGCCGAGACGGGTGGATCACAAGGTCAGGAGATCGAGACCATCCTGGCTAACACGGTGAAACTCCGTCTCTACTAAAAAATACAAAAAACTAGCCGGGCGAGCTGGCGGGCGCCTGTGGTCCCAGCTACTCGGGAGGCTGAGGCAGGAGAATGGCGTGAACCTGGGAGGCGGAGCTTGCAGTGAGCTGAGATCAGGCCACTGCACTCCAGCCTGGGCGACAGAGCGAGACTCCGTCTCAAAAAAAAAAAAAAAAAAAAAAAAAAAAAAAAGAATGGCAATGCACTGGCCTATCCTGGAAACAGAAACAAGGTGCCACCATGAGATCTGTATTGATCAAGTAGGTACTAAAGAACATAAGGCACTTTTCCAAGAGTCATATTTCTTCTATCCTCCCCAGTTGGTGGGGCTGTGTAATTGTTGTCTACAAAGGTTAAATGAAAGCCCATTGATATAGTTTTGCTGTGTCCCCACTCAAATCTCATCTTGAATTGCAGTTCCCACAATTCCCGCATGCCATGGGAAGGACCTAGTGGGAGGTAATTGAATCACGGGAGCAGGTCTTTCCCTTGCTGTTCTCATGATGATGAATAAGTCTCATGAGATCTGATGGTTGTATAAAGAGGAGTTCCCTTGCACAAGCTGTCTCTTGCCTGCAGCCATGTAAGACGTGCCTTTTGCCTTCCACCATGATTGTGAGACCTTCCCAGCCACATGGAACTATGATTCCATTAAACCTTTTTTTCTTTATAAATTACCCAGTCTCAGGTATGTCTTTATCAGCAGCGTGAGAATGGACTAATACAGGCATTCATGATAGAGTCTCCAGGAATTCCGATTTCTCAGTACTGTCTGTTTGCTCCCCTACATAGTAGACTCCAAATGAATTGGATTCACTCACCACCCCCAAAGACACATTGCCCTGCCTTTCTTCTGTTCATGCTCTTGTCTCTGCCTGGAATGCCTCCTTCCTGTTGCTGTGTTTAGAAATCTTGGCAGTACTTCAAGGCCAGGCCCACTTTGCTCCAAGTTCCTGGAGTACTTGGTGCTATTTAGAGTAAGGAGCATAGAGCACATGGCCTTGCCTGAATGCTTTAGGTTCAGCTGAGTCCCCATTGTGGACTGTGAACATCACAGGGACTCACAGTCCCTTGGAGAACATAAAGCGCCCCCATACAATTTTCAGTAACCACTTGTTTACTGAATAGGAACATTTCAATACCAAGGATAGAAAACTCAGCTTTGATTTTCCTGGCTGAGCTGTTACCCAGAAATTCCCTAGACTCACTGTTTGAATTTCATCACCCCTAAAGTGAGGAGTATTTACAAGCCTAATGACAGAGTTTCATTATCTGGAGACAAGACCTGGAGAGAGATAAAAAAAAGTTTTGTTTCTCTGTTCTGTTTTCTTAGGGTAGAAACATTCCAAATAATTTTATGCTAGGCCAGAAAAGAAATATTCCAAAAAATTTTATGCCAGGACTCTGTTTCCAGGATAGGCCAGTGCATTGCCATCCTTTCATTACATGTCTCTCTTTCTTGCTAGACTGTGGGCTCCATATTTTGTATTAAATATGGAGGACCTGCCTCCAAACACAGGTGTTAACTCTGATCTAAAGTCACAGGCATTGCTGTGGAAATTCTCTTGTTACCAGTTTTATGCAGCTGTGGTGGGAGGGTCATTCTATCAGCCCAAGGGGGTTCTAGTCCCGCAGCTTGTCAGGAGAGTCTGGTGAGTGGAAACAGAATCCTTCATCCTATAAATCACAGATGTGATCTTGACAGTCATGTTGGTTGGAGTCTTGAGATTCAGGTCCTCAATACCTATTAACCTCACCAGGATATGGTAACCTTTGTCTTCTTTGTCATTTTCATAGTTAGCATGGTGACAGTGTTTGATAAATGACAATGAGTAGTTAATTCCATTGTGGGATTGAAAGGGAATACACATAGTTTTTAGCTTGAGTGTCCTACAACTTAACAGGACAAGACAAGAAAAACGCACATTCCAAAGACATGAAGGCAAAGAACAGACACCCCTAATTCCACACGGTTTGGATGCTCTGCACTTTGCTCCTGGCTATGCCAGGTGGTTACTCAGGTTGGTGGGGTCTCGGTTCCTGGGACACCCACCAGGAACCGTTTCTGTCTCGGCTCACTGCAACCTCCACCCCCCGAGTTCAAGCGATTCTTGATGGTGTTAGATTCTGCAGATAGTCCTGGTTCTGAGAATACCAAAGGGATCAAAACACAGTAAGTAGTCCAAGACAGTATTTTTGATACAAAGAAATCACTTGGTTAATTTTATTGGCATTTATAGGACATATCCAAGAGTTGGAAGTAATGTAAGTGACGTGGATATCTGGGTGTTGGCAAGTATGATGGGTGGGGATCCTGACTACATTAGGTTGGAGTAGTTGGATCCTGACTACATTAAAATCACAGCCCGATTTTAGGATGATGGTCCTGGTTCATGTGGAAGACATATGAAAGGTTAGAACAAAAGTCTACTGAGGGCTGGGCACAGTAGCTCATGCCTGTAATCCCAGCACTTTGGGAGGCTAAGGTGGGCAGACTACCAGAGGTCAGGATTTCGAGACCAGCCTGGCCAATGTGGTGAAACCCATCTCTACTAAAGGTACAAAAATTGGCCAGGCATGGTGACTGGTGCCTGTAATCCCAGCTACTCAGGAGGCTGAGGCAGGAGAATCTCTTGAACTCGGCGGGTGGAGGTTGCAGTGAGCCGAGATCATGCTATTGCTCTCCAGCCTGGGCAATAAGAGCAAAACTCCATCTAAAAAAAAAAAAAGAAAAGAAAAGAAAAAAAAGTCCTCTGATGTGAGGCTTAAAGCATGAGGTCCAGGATTCTAGGCAAGGAGGTTAGGAGTCAGCTTCTGGGTCAATGGCTAGAGATTCTTTTCAGGTTTCACTGAGGCAGTGAACTTCAGCAGGGTTTTGGAAGAGAAAGGAGCACTTCTTTACTGAGGGTATGAGTGTATGTGAAACAAGGGGAGATGGTGAGTGATTTCTATCTGCTAACCAAGCAGACTGGTCCAGGACGCTACTCTGTCCTTCTGGGGAAAAGCTGAACCATCAGCCTTGGTGTCTTACAAACCCTGCAGAAGTCAATGTGTGGGGTGGCACTGTCAACCTAAGAAATGGGCACTTGCCTCTCATTTTAAAACCACCATTAGGATTATTTATTTGGCTTCCTTGGCAGTCAGAGAGAGTTGGCAGCTAACTCCCTTGGCATGGCAGAGTCATGAGGCAGTCTTGAAAATCTGTTGCATTTTAAAAATTGTATTGGAAATTCTGAGATATTTTAATCAGTTTAGAATCAATCCACCTCAGAAAAAGAGGATGCAAGTCTGAAAACCATGCCAGTGTAGCTCTTTAATAGCTAATTATGCTATAGGCAGGGAAATGGTCAGGCAGTGACTCTTACAATGAATAATGACATTAGATGAAATACAAAACAAATCCATATAGGTTTTATTGGATTGGAAGTAAGAGACAGAGAGAGGCTGAAAATTTACCCAAATCTGATTAGGGAAATAAAACCTCAGACAGAAAAATGATAGATGGTGTGAGCTGTTTAACTTGAGTCCCATAGAGAGGTAATGTCCTCAGAGAAGGCACCACAGAGTTTCAGGGCTGAAGGAAGTTCAGGCATTTAATCCAAATGCTCATTTTTATAGATGAAAAAACTGAGGCTTAAAGGAACAAACAATGTGACCAAGGTCTTACTAACTGATAAGGGATGGAGTTTAATTTTTTTTTTTTTGAGACAGGGTCTCACTCTGTCATCCAGGCTGGAGTACAGTGGTGCCATCTCAGTTCACTACAACCTCCACCTCCTGGTTTCAAGTGATTCTCATGCCTCAGCCTCCCAAGGAGGTGGGATTACAGGTGCCTGCCACCACACCTGGCTAATTTTTGTATTTTTAGTGGAGACAGCGTTTCACCATGTTGGTCAGGCTGGTCTCGAACTCCTGACTTCAAATGATCCACCCACCTCAGCCTCATAAACTGCTGGTATTACAAGTGTAAGCCACCAAGCTTGGCCAGAGTTTAAATTTGAATCCAGATTTTTTTTTTTTTTTTGAGGCAGGCTCTCACTCTGAGGCATGATCATTGCTTACTGCAGCCTTGACCTCCCAGGCTCAAGTGATCCACCCACCTCAGCCTCCCAAGTATTTGGGAGAATAGGCGTGCACCATCATGCCTAGATAATGTTTTTTATATTTTATTTTTTGTAGAGAGAGGGTCTCACTATGTTGCCCAGGCTGATCTTGAACTCCTAGGCTGAAGTGATCCTGCCACCTTGGTCTCCCAAAGTGCTGGGATTACAGGTGTGAGCCACTGCTCCCGGCTGAATCTAGATCTTATGACTGTTGAAAAGTTTGAGGCCATTTGATGAATCACAGTGCTCAGCCCATTGACAGACCTACCGGCAAAACGTGCTCAATAAATATTTATCAGGCTCCATGAGTCAATTTTCTTTGTCATCCAAGCCCCTGTGTCACCTGTCAGGCACTCGGGGATCCCAGTAGCCGAGTAGCTAATACCATGCAATGTACCATCTTGTGTCTTTTAGGCTTTTCAGTGGACAGCAGGACACTGGGCTAGATCCTGGTTCACTTGGTTCTCAGATTAGGCTCTCAGTGTCTAGGTTGACTCATCTGACTCTGTTCCACGTGCATCTCCCTTGCCGACCCCTTAGTGTACCCGAGCTACTGTCAGCTCAGCTCTACCCATCAGCGTCATCACTTTCCCACAGCCACAAGCCAGAGAGCCTGCAGAAACGTTTGTCTTCCTGTGTCCTTTATTTTGAACATGGAATCAGTCCTAAATTCAGGCTCTTCTTAAACTGTGCATTCAGCATTGCCTTTTCTACTATTTTTCAGGCCACGGTTGTACACCAGGAACTCATTGTTTTCCCAACTACCTCTTTTGCACTCTTTTTTCTCTGCTATGGATCTGATCAGAGCATCTTTTTTCATTAGGTCTGAATGTGAGTTTCCACTCCCTTTTGGATCAAGTCTAATATTTCATTGTGTACCTTTTCTTATCTTTTCATCTTTTATATTGTATTTCAATATCTTTCCACCTCAAAGAGTAATATTCTATGGAGGCACCTTGGACACCCAGAGAGTAAAATGTGGTGTGTTTATATACAAACTGGTCCTCCCACAGTGACTGGAGGATTTCTTTTCTAGTTCAAGAGACAATCATGTATCTTTCCTGACATTTCTTAAAAGGGACCTCTAGAAAATGACGAGCAGTTAACCTTCCATTTATGGTACTTTATCATCTTTGTTTTGATAAAAATGACTCATTTTTAAAAGGTTCAAAGTAGCATTCTATTTTCCATGCAGTCTGTTTTTGTGGGTTGAAGATGGTTTTGGATTTTTGAAAGCTTTTAAGTCCTCATAAATGTATGTTGGAATGTAACATGGCCATAGTTTTCCCAAGATGTCACTCCTTTAATCATAATGATCAAACAAGAATTCTGAGGTTTTGGCTTCTGGTTGAAGATCAAGGATTGGATGAAGATCTGTTAGAAGTTGGGCATGTGGAAGGTGGGCAGTGACTGGAGGTGAGGAAACCCACAATACTGTATATGACATGCTCAGGGGAGATCTGTGATGTCACAAAGCCCTGTCCTGAATTTTGCTTTCCCCTCTCAATTTCCCAAGTGCTTTCTCATTATTTAATTCTGACAATATTGATTAAGGATTAGCTGAATTTCAGGTGCTACATTAGGTGCTAGGGATTCATAATTGAATAACATCGTATTTATACTGCAAGCACAAATCAATTCCAGATGGATTTCAGCTTTAATTATAAAAGGTAAATGAATAAAACTTTTAGAATATAGGTGACCATTTTATGAACTTGGAATAGGCAAAGATTTTTTATTTAAGAAAAGCAGGACCTGGCTGGGCATGGTGACTCACATTTGTAATCCAAGACTTTTGGGAAGCTGAGGTGGGCAGATCACTTGAAGGCAGGAGTTTGAGACCAGCCTGGCCAACATAGTGAAACCCTGCCTCAATTGAAAACACAAAAAAATTAGCCAAGTGTGGTGTCACGCACTTGGGAGGCTGGGGCAGGAGAAATGCTTGAACCCAGGAGATAGAGGTTGCAGTGAGCTGAGATTGCCCCCTGCACTCCAGCCTAGATGGCAGAGTGAGACTCTGACTAAAAACAAACAAAAACAAACAAACAAACAAACAAAAGGAATTAAAAAATAAAAATAAAAAGCAGGACCTAAAAAGGAATGAATAAAGGAAAAAATTGACAATATTAGGATTTAAACTTTTTGTTGATCAAAAGATATCATAGAGAGTGAAGATATAGGTGAAGAAAACAGGAAAAGATTTGCCATACATATGAATCCTTTCCACAAAGCACTCATGTTCAGAACATATAAAGAACTCTTACAAATCAATAAGAAAAAGAAACACAAATGAAAAATGGACTTGAATAGGCACTTTGCAAACGCACTTATCTAAGCGGTCAATAAACGTGAAAATTTGCTCAACTTAGTACTCAGGGAAATGCCAGTTAAAACCACAGTGAAATGCTGGTACCTATACACTAGAATGACTAAAATGAAACAAACCAAAAATACCAAAGGTTGGTGAGGATGCAGAGCAACTAGTTCTCTCATACAGTGTTCATGGGAGTATACATTTGTAATTTGCAAACCACTTTGGAAAACTGTTTGGCCTTATCTACTGAAGTGGAAAAAATGCTGAATTCTGACCCATAAATTTCAGTCCTAGGCAGATATACATGCCCAACAAAAAGTGTACATATGATCAATTGCAATGGGTTGAATGGAGAGTAACTAGGGAGAAAAGAAACAGAGACACAAAGTATGGATTATTTTTTGAAACATTTGGCTGTCCAGGGTGGGAGAGATGGGGACACAAGAGGGAAACTCTAGGTTGAGGGAGGGCTTTTGTAAGAGAGATATGCTCAAAAGATAAAGGTTAAAAGTATAGGAAAGGCCAAGTGTGGTGGCTCATACCTGTAACCCCAGCATTTTGGGAGGCTGAGGCTGGCAGATCACTTGAGCTCAGGAGTTCAAGACCAACCTGAGAAACATGGTGAAACCTTGTCTCTACTAAAAATACAAAAATTAGCTGGGCGTGATGGTGCATACCTGTAATCCCAGCTACTCAAGAGGCTGAGGTAGGAAGAAGCCTTCAGCCTGGGAGGTTGCAAGATTGCAATGAGCCAAGATTGCGTCATTGCACTCCACCGGGCGACAGGAATGAAACACTGTCTCAAAAAAAAAAAAAAAAAAAAAAAAAAAGACTAGAATTGACTTATGG
Organism: Macaca thibetana thibetana; assembly: GCF_024542745.1. NCBI lineage: Eukaryota > Metazoa > Chordata > Mammalia > Primates > Cercopithecidae > Macaca > Macaca thibetana. The sequence goes on from NC_065585.1 coordinate 113,641,490, forward strand.
ATAAATCCCCAGATGAGAAGAGATTCTAAGTTAATAAACAAAGGTGTTTGAGTGAATTGATAGAACATGTCACCCGGCAGATTAGGAAGAAATGAGAATTAATGTAGATATGCAAACATGGTATGTGTGGAGGGAATTTTCTGTGGATAGCATCTATTTTAGTGAAGTAAGATGTGAGCTGATTTGCAAAGTGAAAGATACAAAGATTATGTTAGGGACTGAAAAAAGTGTTGATGTTTTGGAATAGCCACTATGTGAGAATGGGAGAGAGAAGGGATCTAGGAATGCAAGATGGTTGAGTGTCCTGCAGGATACAGTTGCAATGGGAGAGCCTGTGTTTGCAGTGGCACCAACTTAGACTCTGACATACTTTCCTTTAGGAAACCTGCCAAGAACATGCTGAAACACTGCACTGCCAAGTGTGGGAGATCCACAGAAGGTAGAAAGTTGTATCAGTCCAAAGTTAAGGGTTTGTAGTGAGGGTGCTACAGAAGGTCGAGGGGAGTTTATATGAGTTGAGCATTTTGGGAAAATAAAGATGTTTTTGGAAATTGGGTTGGATAAGAAAGGATCCAGCGAACAGGCAACCTACAGAGTGAGAGAAAATTTTTGCAATTTATCCATTTGACAAAGGTCTAATATCCAGAACCACAAGGAACTTCAAACAAATTTACAAGAGAAAAAAAACCCTATTAAAAAGTGAGCAAAGGGACATGAACAGACACTTCTCAAAAGAAGACATTAATGCCGACAACAAACATACAAAAAAAAGCTCAATATCACTGATCATTAGAGAAATGCAAATCAAAACCACAATGAGATACCATGTCATACCAGTCAGAACAGTGATTATTGAAAAGTAAAGAAAAAACAGATGCTGGTGAAGTTGCAGAGAAATAGGAACGCTTTTACACTGTTGGTGGGAATGTAAATTAGTTCAACCATTGTGGAAGATGGTTTGGCAATTCCTCAAAGACCTAGAACCAGAAATGCCATTTGACCAAGAATCCCATTACTGGGTATATACCCAAAGGAATATAAATCAGTCTATTACAAAGATACATGCATACGTATGTTCATTGCAGCACTATTCACAATAGCAAAGACATGAAATCAACCCAAATGCCCATCAATGATAGACTGGATAGAGGAAATGTGGTAAGATTGCACACTGGAGAAAATTCCACATTCGAAAAAATAATTCCACATACACCATGGAATACTATGCAGCCATAAAAAGGAACATGATCATGTCCTTTGCAGGGGCATGGATGGAGCTGGAAGCCATTGTCCTCAGCAAACTAACGCAGGAACAGAAAACCAAACACCACATGTTCTCACTTATAAGTGGGAAATGAACAATGAGAACACGTGGACACAGGGAGGGGAACAACACACACTAGGGCCTGTTGGGGGGTTGGAGTCGGCAGGGAGAGCATTAGGATGAATAGCTAATGCATGCTGGGCTTAATACCCAGGTGATGGGTTGATAGGTGCAGCAAACCACCATGGCACATGTTTACCTATGTAACAAACCTGCAGATCCTGCACATGTACCCTGGAACTTAAAATGAAAATAAAAATAAATAATAAAAAAAGGATTCAGAGTAACGCAAAATATGATGAATAAATGGCAAAGAGACCAGCTGAAAAACTGAAGGTTTGATGGGATGTCATGACAAGAAAGTAGACTGGACCTGAGGGAATGAGCTGGCCAGAAGGAACAGGGTCTTCGGTCAGAAGTGGGCATTTTGGCCTTTGCTTTCACATGATGATAAGGTCCAGGGTATGGCTGTGAGAATGGGTAAGAGTGGTGATTCTCCTTGAGGTCAAGAGGTTAAGGAGCTTTGCGCCCATTGTTGGCCAGGTCATCTTTTGGACACGGAGGCTGGCAGGATGATGATGGGAGCACGACAGGAGAGAAAGACCAGGAGAAAGAGACTGAACTTCTCAGTTGAGTTAGGGGTAGTGACCAGGTGCTCGGTGACTAGAGTGCAAGTAAAGTCAAAGGTGACAGTACCGGGAAGCAGGAGTTTCAGAGGAGGGAGTGTTTTCACCTGCAGGTACCATGGCCGAGGGCTTGAAGAGCTGTAGTGAAGAGGAGTGATGCACAGCCTAATGCCGGATCATGTGGAATGAAGGGGTTCAGAAGAAAGGAGAGTTTCTGAACTTAAGATGGTCCTTGTCCCCAGGATTTCTCCAAGGCTAATCCATAATCATGCTGGCATTCAGCACAAGAACAAGGCATGTGACTTATGAGAACAGATGACTTCTGTGCAGTTCACACAGCAGTAGGCAAGAAAAAAGCATTCCAGAGAAGAATCACATTTGGGGTAAGATCCTGGACATCACCACCCTTTTCAGTACCCAACCTAATCTTTGTCCATTTCACTTTGCAAATCAACTCACATCTTACTTTACCAAAATAGATGCTATTTTCCACATATAGAATGTATGCATATCTGCATTAATTCTCATTTCTTCCTAAATCTGCCAGGATGACATGTTCTTCCATCGATTCAGTCAAACATCTCTGTGTTTTTGTTTTGCTTGTTTGTTTTTGACGGAGTCTCGCTGTGTCGCACAGTCTGGAGTGCAGTGGTGCAATCTCAGCTCACTGCAACCTCTGCCTCCCGGGTTCAAGTGATTCTCCTGCCTCAGCATTCCAAGTAGCTGGGATTACAGGTGCCCACCACCACGCCTGGCTGATTTTTATATTTTTAGTAGAGATGGGGTTTCACTGTGTTGGCCAGGCTGGCCTTGAACTCCTGACCTCAAGCGATCCTCCTGCCTTGTCCTTCCAAAGTGGTGGGATTACAGGTGTGAGCCACTGTGCCTGGCCCGTCTCTGTTTTTTAACTTAGAATCTCTTCTCATCTTGTGCCTTAGCTGCTGTGCTCTACTGCAGCGCTTAGCACCAACCATTCTCCCAAAGGGCTTCTCCTCCTTATTCTAATGAAATGTACTGTATGTAAAGTACAGTAATGTAATGTATGTACAGGGTGCACATCCACTGTGTGTGTGCATATGTGTATATGTATATACATATGTGTGTATACATGTACATATTTTCACACATGTATATGTGTATATGTGTACATATAATGTATGCGTATATATACACATATATGTATGACCTCATTAAGTTTCTTAACATCATATAAGTCAACTAAGTATTGTACCCACTTTAGAGGTATGGAAAATGAGGCTTAACTAGGTGTCTTGTATGAGAGTGGAGTGGGTGATGGGGCCAGGGTTTAAACCTAGGCCTTCTGGTTCATCTAGGTTAAGTCACTAAATAACATTAAATGCATGTATGTTGCTTCAGTGGGTTATATTTTATGTGAAACAGGACCTTGATTATTTTGGCCATGTACTGCAATATATGTTAAAGTAGTCCTAAAATGAAAAGAACAAACCAACACAAAACCAAATCCATTGGCCCATGTCTTTTTCTCTTGCTGGTATCTCTGGATATCTGCACTTGACTGGGAGGAAGCGAGAGAAATCAGTTTTCCCTCTGATCAGCAATAATTTATTGACCTGAAGATGCAGTGAACTGGTGTGAACACTTAATCCATACTATGCATCATTACACATTAATAGGGCCACTTTGCCACTTTCTGACATGCAAAAGTGGCTCGATTTGAATGAATTACAGTGATTTTAAAAGCAAAGGTTCTGCAGGGTGGCCTCTTTTGAAGTATCCTACATAAATGGCTTCGGTTTTAAGGGAAATAAAATGCACTCTGAGAACCTGGAGTAGTATGGTCGTTCAGTTCTGAATATATTGTGAAATAGTTTACAAGCTGATGGAGCAGGGATACCTGGAGCTCTGTTCACTTACATTCCAATTCAATCCCTTTCCTGAATCTGCTGGAGATTTTATTACCACTTAGAAACCCTGACATTCTGTAAATTGCATGGTGAACCGTTAATGATTTCTCAAACAAGAGTGAGGTAATCTTCACAGTAATTTTAAATATTTCAGAGGTCAAGGGGGGCATTTATGGTTTCCTTTATCATGGAGCAAAATGACTTTTTCAGTCAATCATTTAAGCCACGAGTTATGTACACTACGCATATTATCACATAGGAATCTGCCCTTTGTGCTGCTTTTCGTAGGTGCTTTGGGTATTTGTCAGGAAGACAGGAAAGTCAGACCAGATGGCATGGGTTATTATTGGAAACAGATCTACTGATTCATGCATGCCTTTCTTCTTTTTTCCTTCCTCCACTCTGTCTTCGGTTCTATCAGCGAAAACAGTAATTGGCTATCTGGAAAAAAAATGGGGGAGATTGATTCTCTTGGAATGGTTGACTGAGTAAATGAAAAGGTGCTTCTCCTCTTTGAGATGTCCAGATGTGTGCTTTGTTCTGGATTCATATCGAATGTATTCGCTTTTGTGCGTATTGTGATGGGGTGCTGATACCGAGAAGGGAAATTTGAATGCAGTTTGGTGACTTAGAATTTCTGCATAAGTGTCTCCAAGGGGGAAGCTTGAAGAGGTTAGGTGTCTTCTTTTTCCCTTTTTTGGGGGGAAACTTCTTTATGAATAGGAAGTGTTCATTAGGTCATTTTGTAAAATTTTGGAAAGCAAAAGTAAGCTACATGTTTGTACCTTACTCATCCAGTGCCTCTATGTGATAAGGTGCTTTTGATTAATAATGATATTGATAAAACAATCATTTGTATCATCTTTTGAGCACTAATATGATTGTGAGAGGGGCTTGAATTTTTCAGATTATTGTCAAGACAAGAAAGTGGTGTTGCTCCATGAGGCAGAATTCCATTGCCCACCTACACCAGATGGTGGCTGAATTTGTAACTTTAGGAGTTGCTCTCAGAATCCCATCTCCACACACTTCCAACATCTGTATTTACAATAGTCATAACGGGAGGGTCAGAGCAAGGCCAGCAAAGTTGGGGACCTGAGTTTGCCTGCAGGTACAAAAGCTACTACCTTGGGGTACTTCCTGCCAAGGTTTTTTGGCCAGAGCCAGGAAGGAGGAGTGTGCTGGGATGGCTTAACACCATCTAAACATTTCCTAAATACTTTCTCTGCTAGGAAACATTCAAGAAATCAAAGCCCCATTTCCCTGGGGTCTGAATATAATTTGAATAAGAGGGGAGAGGGAATTGAGATAGGGTAGTTGGGGGAGGACAATATTGTAGAAAAATACCTCTGCAATTGTTTTATCTCTGTCTAGCTTAACAGAAAGCTGACCTGTGAAGACTTCTTTAGGGTCCTCTCCGATTTGGATCCCATCTCCCCTTCCCTGCCCCAGGTTCTTTTTGAACTTTGAGCCATGTGTGTATATACAAGCTACGGTGTCATCTTGAGTCAGTGGTGGCAAACCAAGCTTACCTGCCTTCAATCAGAGGACACTTCCTATTTGAACAACTCTCTAGGATCTCACATTATTTTCCTCCCTGGGTGGTACCATTTGCCATAATGGGGGCAGGCACACAATGGATCTCGGCCACTCTCAGTAGAATCAGCCAACTCCCCATATTAGAATGAGGTTTTATCTCCCTGGAGAATCTGCCTATGTTGGGGCAGCCATATGTGTGTTTTTGAATTGAGGAGGCCTGAGCCACTCATTCACATTTGTTTAATCCAAATGCAGGCCTCTCTAAGTAGGCGGTGGCTGCGGGGGAGATATTTGCATTTCTGACCTGCTGCATGCCTTTGCTGAATGAAATTCATATAATTACTACACACCATGACTTCCTCTAGAGTTGTATCCGTTCTGGTTGGCTTTTTTTCTTCCTCCACTTCATCATCATCCAATTAATTAACAGTTGCCATGGTGACTGTTGCCATGGCAGCATACAATTCTCCCAAAGGGATTCTCATTCATATTCTAATCAAATACATGCACATGGCTGGGTGGCTGGAAAAAGTGGTCAGGAGAATTCAAGAAGAATGGAGGAAGAAATAAAAGAGGGTTGCTTTGTTCTTTTGCCCTGCCCTATCTAGCTTTGTCTTTAGCCTACTTTATCTTAGGAAGAGGATGATTGTTTTTCTTTATCGTTTTTCTTATAGAAATGCCTGGCTGTTCTCAGGGTGCATCCTATTTTTAGTAAAGTAGTCTTTTTCTGCCTTGGGACCATGCTCTTCTCTCATTTTTTTCTTCCTTCATCAGGTGAGGGGCACATTGATTTTCCTCTGCTGTTTAGTCTGGCAGACCTGCCGGTGAGATTTCTAATGGATTCTCTGTAAAGGAACCAAAGCTTTGTCGTTTACAACCATTAGCAGCTTCCACCTCTCAAACGAAGATCATATCTGTCACCTGTCCACATGTGACTTCCCAGGAAGCAATCGTTCTAATAAGATTCTGAAATACCCTTGCAAATCTGTTCATGGATTGTGTTATAGAGCCGAACCAGGTGTCAGCTCGCTGGGTGCAGCAAGGCCAAACCCTGATATCAGGATTGCAGCAAGAAAAAGTGAGGCATTTAGTTGCCAGGTGCCAAGCAAGGAAGACCAGGCAGTTAATGCCTATGACTTCCCTGATGGCTTGCAGATAAGGGATTTTAAAGGCAGGGCTAAATTTCAGAAAGGAGAAGTTACAGGCAAAGTCATAAATCAATACATGGAGGTTATATATTGGTTTCGGCCTAAAAGGCTGGGATATCTTGAGCAGGTGAGCTTATAGGTTATAGGTAGATTTCAAATATTCTGATTTGATTAAGGAAGAGAAGATTTGTTTAAAAATTTGGGGTCAGCAGTAAAGAATGTTAGCTCTGGCTCCTGGTGTGACTTTCTCCAGGCCCCTCAGGAAGAAATTTCGAACAAAGAACTGTAGTCAAAGTTTACTTTTTAGTTTCCCCCATTATCTGAGGTCTACTTGCCAGCAGATCTCTTTGGTGGGGGTCTGGGTTTCTGAAAAACAATTCAGGGACATATATTAAGAGGTTATCTTTAGTTTCTATAGGGAATCAACCTCCCATGATTCTAGCTTCCTCGGGTATTGTTTTAAGCTACTATTACCTTCTTGCTTATCAAGTTGCTTATTTATTTCTCAAGGCCAGCTAGGTGCCTGGAATTTCCCTTGAAAGAACTCAAGATTTTCTTTTATTTTCATGCTTGGAGGCCCAGCAGACCCCTAAGAGGGGGTACTGGTTTTGTCTCAATTACTTATGCATGTGAGACAGCCAAGTGGAAAGCGGTCCCCAGGGAAACTCCAGCCGGCCTGCACACTGCGGTAGAGTCACAGAAGTTTGCGCCATTTGCAGTGGGGAGGAGCCTGGCCCGTCCTCTTCCTGGGTGGAACCTGGAATTTAATCTGTGAGGCGGGAAGCACACTAGCAGGACTTGGCTTTGTGGAGAGTTCCTGTTTTCCCTTTTGTTTTTTCTCCTTTTTGTCCAACAAGTACCATTTTTATCACCCTTCAAAGTATCTGTGAGCCTAATATTTCATGGCCGTGTGACAAGGACCCCATCTTTAACTGAACTAAGGGAAAAGTCCTACAACACTTGTTTAATGTCTGACCATACTCACTCGCTTTCTCAGTTCCTCCAGAAAGAATGAAAAATATCCAGGACTCTTCTTCCATCCACATATCCCTGGCATGTTGACCTGACTAAGGTGACCTTAGCCCAGGACCACTGTTAGATTGGAATGCCTTCATTTTAGCCTGCCTCCCCGCTCAGAATCTCTGCTGCAGTTCCGTTCTGGTTTGCTTCCCTCTGCTTCTCTTCCTGCCTCCAGGCCCTACCCCTGTGCAGGCATCTTCCACACAGAAGATGATGATTCAACATGAGATTTGGGTGGGGACAAACATCCCAACTATATCAACTTCGTTCCAAAAGAAATGCAATAGTCTTAAATGTCCTCCTTAGATATCTCATCAAATAACCAGGAAAGATCAACCACCAAAAAAGAGAAGAGACTGTGAGTTGTCCTGTCCACAGACATTTTTTTTTACCTATTCTTTTGAGGGTGACTCCAAGAGACTGTTTGGGGGACTTTATTTGCATTATAAGACAATTTTTGTTCCTGTGTAGCTCTGCCCTTCCTCTGCTGGCTGCCTCTTGCCTCTTGGATCTATGCACCTCTCCCCTGTGAAGAGAGTTGTAAGTGTCAACCATCTGGCCCCTCTCTGAGTTCATATTTTCTATGACTCTCTATTTTTTCTCCTATTAATCTGCCTTTTGTCATTTGATTTTCAGTGAATCTTCAGAGGGCAAAAAGAAAGTTTTCTCCCTCATCCCCTATGTAGATAATCCATGGGCTCCATTTTGGGAAATACTGGCCCAAAGAGAAGCCCAAATTCTTAGCATGGTATGCAAAGTCCATTACAATCTGATTCCAATCTGTTTTTGTCTTTTTAACTTCTAGCAATAATTCCTCCTCAGATTTTTCACCTCAGTGCCTGCCTTGTGTTCTAATTGTACCAAATTTTTCATTATTCTTCTCACCATACTGCACACAACTCAAGCTCCAAGCCTTTGCTCAAACTCTTCTTTTGTCTGAATGACCCCACTCTCTCTGATCCTGGTCAGACTTCTCCTCAACTCAATGCCACCTCCTTCCTGAAGTCTCCCAATCTTTCTCGGGTAAGACCATTCCTTCCCTGTGTCTCATAGCACTTTTAAGGCTAATGCTTGTCCTTACCACATTTTATTTTAATTCTCTCTTTTAGGATCTGTATTCCTTGCCCTTTGAAGATTCAGGGCTGGGGAAAGAAAAGTAGCAATTATTTAGCACCTACTAAGTATTGTTTATGGTGCCAATGAACTATTCTCCTCATCATAAACTTCTTTTTTATTAACAACAACAACAACAACAATGACAACAAAATAACTGAAATGGGTCCTTCATTCCAGGTAGTGTGCCAAGAAATTTACATGCATATTCGCATATTCTCAATATTCATAGCAATCTTATAAAACTGCCATTATGATATACCCTTCCTTACAGAAAATGAAGGAACTTAATGCACTCAAAGTTGATACTTAGTAAATGGTGCAGTTGGAATTTATCCAAAATTGTCTGACACTGGAGCCTGCTTGGGTGATCCTGTCATTGTTACTGAATTTTAAGGTGGAGAAACTTGCTTGAGGGTACCCAGCAGCAGACAGCCAGGGCTGCTGGATTCCCAGGCCTGGGGAAAGATACTCTTCAAACTTGGAACCTGCAGCTCCTCCTGTAATTCCTGACATATGATTTATTGAATTGAACTAGACCTGTTGAGTATTAACATGACTCTCATTCTGACTCAGAGAAGTGACTTATCTAAGGTAATGTAGTTAGAAAGAGTCTTGGTTGAGAGTCCAACACAGATGTTTTTACAATCAAGTGAAATTCTCACCTTGTCAATGATGCCTCCTCAATGCTATGGACAATTGGTTATGTATTTGGGATTCTGGCCACTGTTTACAGCATTGTTTCAAGGGGAAAAAATGTATCCTGAGGTCGTTTTCAAGACTGTTAGAGTCAACCCTTAGAACTTGGGCTAAGTCAGAGACTGAAATAGGCATGCCACAGCTCTGTTCTCACCAGCAGTAGCATTTGTATCCAGACCCATATAGGTATCTGCAAAATATTTATGGTCTTAGAATGGAGTTTCAGTCACATGTTTGGTACCTCGTCCAAAGAACAATATTTGGAAATGGATTCTATAGCACCAGGCAGCTGATGAAGGAAGGAGATGTTTTCTCACCTAATTTTCACAAATGGTTTCTGGAACCTTACCTTCAAACTCCTTGACAAACACAGTTCTGCCCGTGCTCTCAGAGGACCTGAAAAAAAAAAAATCATGCAATTAACCCCATATGTTCAACTTTGGAGAGCACCTGGGTAACAACTCCTAGCCAAAGCTTAGTATGCCAGGAGCTCTCTGATGAGGGGTCTGACCATTTTCCTAGGAATTGAATAAGTCGGTGATCCATCTGTCTATCAAGTGTCTGAAGTCAGCAGAACCCCTGATAGTGCCCAAGCCTTCTTTTTTCCCTCTGTCCCACTGCAAAGCAACTAACCCCATCCTGGGATAGCTGTGAGCTGTGGCTGCAGCTTTGCTGTGTCTGGTCTTCCAGGGGATGAATGGCTGGTGGCTCTATCCCAGGGTGAAACTTGTGCTGGGGGGGATCACAGGGTGCTGAGGAGAGAGAAGCCCCCTGTGTTTATAGTGGAGTACTATTGAGTTCCACCTCATCCATCACCCCAGTGTGCCTGCCACCGGCTGCAACGTGAAAGTGTGCCCTGCTCAGGTGCGAGGGGACAGTGTTGTGAAAAATTCATCTCTCAGATGATTCACTGGACCCCTGCTTGCTGATCCACTCCTGCGCTCCTCACCCCACACGTTTATCGGCAGGAATATCAAGGTATCAGGTTTTAAAGAGGTGGAAGTCAGAGAACAAAATTATTAACCTCTATGTCAATTCTAATTAATGCAGCAAGCCACCTGGATATTTAGTGACTGGAAATGAAATCAATTTGAGTTTTCAAATTTAATTTACATACAGCTGGTATGATAAATCGGTAACACATTGCTAGGTAACTCACTTCTCTGTAGTTCAGGGGAAGGATTTCTGTCCTCATTGCTATCTGGGTATTTTACAAATCCTTTCATTAATCCAGAGCTTTGGCCTTCCGAGGAAGGGCATGCTGGTTTTAACAGCTTTGAAAAATTTAGCTTTTGCTGCAGCTTGGCCACGGAGAGAAAATGTCATTTCTATATTTTTTTAAATAGCTGTTTTAGTTTAATTTATGATTTCCCATCCCCATCTCCACCCCCACCCCCACCCCTACCACCAGTGAAAAGAAAAAGCTAAGTTTCTAGTTTGGCTTGAGTGAATGTCTGATCTGATCATTTAAACAGGGCCTTTGGGGGATGCTCAGTCTTTTTAGGAAAAATTGGTTTTGGTCTCAGATTACCTCTACCCTGTGACTGCTTCTTTTGCTAAAATGGCATGTGGAGTATGGAGACAACTGATTTGGAAGGGAGTAAGGGCTGTGGCTCCTGGACTTCATGGTGGAGGGGAGGAGTGTCCTCTCATATGAGGACTGTGGCTTTAGGTCCATGTCTCTTCATATTGGTTCCTGCCTCAAGACCATGGCTGGTGTCACTTAGGCTTGGTCAGGGGCTTCTCCTCTGGCTGACCTCCAGACCCTATGGCCACTGCCCATCCCAGCAGGCCCCTGGCTCTCGCCATCAGTGCCCAGCAGTCAGAAGGTGGCTTGGCAAAGTGAAACCTCAGAGCCTCCCTCTGTCCCTCCTGCTGGCTTGCCAGCTCGCTGCGGCCTGGCTCTAGGCTGGTGTAAGGCATTCAGAGAGAGTTCTTTTCTCAGAAGTCCATGCCGGGAGCAGAGGCTGTGCCACCTTCTACTCTCTTAGGTTCACTTATTCAACGCCAAACACAGAGAGGGGACATGGGGACATGCCTCAAAGAGCCTTGCTCTCCTCTCCTCGGCTCTTCCACCATCCCTCAGACTGGAAAAGGACAGGTCTTTCTTTTACCCTCCTGTGTAATAGTGTCCTCCTTCTACAGGAGTGGCAAACATTCCGGCCTTTCTGCCCTGGTGGAGGGTGCATATATTCTAAGTGGCAGTGGTATTTTTATGCATTAGTGTAATCTAGTCTTGGTCCTTAGTGATTTGAAGCAGGGTGGGGGTATCTTCAGGAAGTGAAAGTCGAATTGGGAAAAACTGTGTTGAGGACAATGCCCTGGCTTCAAGGTGAATGCTTTGCTGTTTAATCCAATTTCTGAATGCAGTAAATAGAAAACTACTCTAGCTGTTCTTTCTGCATTCTTTGAGTAAAAATCCTCCTTTTCCAACAGACGGGAGTTTCTGGATGCCTTTGGCAATCTGGGGTGATGGGGACATATTCAGAAATCCAGAAGAAAAACACACGAACAATTTTCATTACAATTTTACTTTCATTAAATCAATCATATGTGAGGCTTTGCCACATGGTCTCTGTCCAGACACACCTAACAGTAGTTCATAGGATGTGAGCACTTAATCAACAACTTTTTTGCTGTTTTTTTTTTTTTTTTAAAGATGGAGTTTCACTGTTGTTGCCCAGGCTGGAGTGCAATGGCGCAATCTCTGCCCACTGCAACCTCCACCTCCTGGGTTCAAGCGATTCTCCTGCCTCAAACTGCTGGGATTACAGGCATGCGCCAAGTAGCTGGGATTGCAGGCATGCGCCACCATGCCCAGCTAATTTTTGTATGTTTAGTAGAGACAGGGTTTCACCATGTTGGCCAAGCTGGATGGTCTTGAACTCCTGACCTCGGGTGACCCATCCACTTTGGCCTCCCAAAGTGCTGTGATTACAGGTGCGAGCCACTGGGCCTGGCCTAGTCAACAGCTTTTAAGAAGTGACAGAAGCAACTTGCACGTGTGCATATGCATTTGTGTGTGTGTGTGAGAGGGAGAGGGGGAGAGAGAGAGAGAAAGAGAGAGGGAATGGAGTGTGTTAGATTATGGGCTGAGCAGTGTGGAGAAGGATATCAAAGGTGTGAAAAATTTGGGATTAAACCTGTAGATAGAATACAAAAATTAAAATGTTTAAAGGCCACAGATAAGTGAGTGCAACTAATATAGCCCCAACTTACTACAGGATTTCTGAGGGACCACAGAACAAAGAAGTGATTCCAATTAGACATTTTTAACCAGAAAAGACTTCCTAAAAGAGGTGATTTTGGGATTAGACTTGCAGGCAAGGTTATTTATACCTATACAAATCAAAAGGAACAGGAGCAGATGGATTAGCTGACAGGAGCTGAGGCTAGCTGTGAAGGAAATAGGGTTAGCGAGATAGGAGGGGACCACTGTGAGTAATGGGCATGGTTTTGTGAGAACAGTTTTTGCTTAGAAATCAAGAGATGCTCTAAGCTGTTAACGGTGAGCTATGTGACCTGGTAAGCCCCCTGGCCTCTCGGGCCCCAGGTTCCTCTTTGGTTAGAAGAGGGATGAGGAAGTCTCGCAGGCCCCTTCCAGTTGCAGCCAGCTGTGATTCAATGGCAAGAGGAATCCTGGTCTAGGTTTTGAGAGTGGAGGGTTCTGGTGAAAATGACGTGGACATGGGATTCTTCCAGTCATGGTATAAATTGGAGCCCAGGAGAGCAGGGGCACAGGCATGAAGGGATGTAGGGATAATGTCCTGGGGGTGAATAGTGGCCCCAAAATGATATGCATAAGTACTAATCCTCAGAGCCTTTGAATGGTACCTGAAATGGCAAAAAGGGACTTTGCAGAGGTGATTAAGTTAAAGGTTCTGAGATGAAGAGATTATCCTGGATTATCTGGGTTGGCCCTAAATGCCATCACAAGCATCCCTCTAAAAGAGAGACAGAAGGAGTTTTGAGACAGACAAAGGGGAGACAGTGTGGCCACAGAGATTGGAGTGAGGTGGCCACAAGCTAAGGGATGCTTGGAGCCCCAGAAGCCGGAAGTGGCAAGGAAGGATCCCCCACTAGTGCCTCCCAAGGGAGTGTGACCTTGCTGATACCTTGATTTTGAACTGTCCATTCCCAGAATTGTGAGGAAATAAATTTCTGTTATCTGAAGTGCCGGGTTTGTGGTAATTTGTTACAACAGTCGTAAGAAATTAATACAATTGTAGCTGAAACAGGGAAAGAAAGTGAAGGTTTATGAGATACTGGTCTTTTCCTCAGTTACCTTCTCAGGGAGTGACTGTAGAAGAAAAGGAAAGCAATTAAAAATGACTCTAACCTGAACCATGAGACTGTGGTGTTCCTAAGAATGCACATTTTTTACAGGGATTACTTTGTAGACATATTCTCCTTTCATCACCTATGTGGCACATGTTTTTGTCTCCAATTTTCAAAGTAAATAATGTATCTCAGAGTCACACACAAATAGGGAGGAAAACAGTCATAGAATTAAAAAGCTTAGGATAAAAAACCTCAATTTCCTCCCCTCCCCTTCCAGCCTCCAGTTTCACTTCAGAAACACTTGCTTTCCTCTCTGAGGCTTGTTTTTCTTGGCATTTACCTTCATCTATGATGATTTCTTGATTTATCAATCTTAGACCATGTCTATTAATTTCCTCTTCTAACCATTATGGATTTCCTTCTCTTCTGACCTCTCCTCTGTTGGCTTCCCCTCCCTCCAGCCTTCAGTATAGTTTAGGTGATGGAATGTTACCTTGGATGCTTGGATCAAGTCACCACGATGTAGTAGCCTCTCAAAGGAAGTGACTGAACACTGGATAGTAGATTCTGAAGCCCATAAAAAGGACAGAAAGTTGAGAGTGTGAAGATGATATTGTTTGTCTCTGTGTCCCCACCCAAATCTCATGTTGAATTATGATCTTCAGTGTTGGAGGAAGGGCCTGGTGAGAGGTGATTTGATTATGGAGGTGGATTTCCCCCTTGCTGTTCTCATGATAGTGAGTTCTCATGAGATCTGGTTGGTTAAAGTATGTAGCACTTCCTCCTTCACTCTCTCCTGTCACCATATGAGTATGTGCCTGCTTCCCTTTCTCCTTCTGCCATAACTGTAAGTTTCCTAAGGCCTTCCAAGCCATGCTTCTGGGCAGCCTGCAGAACTGTGAGCTGATTAAACCTCTTTTCTTCAGAAATTACCCAGTCTCAGGTAGTTCTTTATAGCTGTGTGAGAATGGACTAATACAGAGAACATCTTGTGAGCGGATTTTCTTCAGGGAAAGCTGTGCTGAGTCCCTGTCAGGGCTGTCTACCCCTCACCTCAAGCCTGTGAGGGTTTCTGCCAGGATTACAAGGAAGGCATCCTCTGCAATGCGGACCTGTTGTGACTTCCCCAGGATATTGGAAGGGTGAGAAATGGGCTTACTGCTTTGGTGGTAGAGCCAGGAGGCCTGCTTGTGTTTGGAAGGGGCCTGCACACTTGGAGTCTGCCAGGAACAAAGACAGGCACTGGGCATCTCGCCGGTCATGGGAGCAGCTGTCTGAAGGGCCCAGTAGGGAGGTCTCAGAAGAACATATGAAAACACCATTGAGAAAGAAGAGGAACCTTCAGAATACCATTCCATCAAGTGTGAACTTTCTAGAATTTCTTCCCCTGTCCTTTCTCCCATTTGCAAAGAGGAGGAGGTGAGCGAAAGGAGAGGCTGAACACACCTCCCACCCGAGTGTAAAGTGGCTGTCGTCAACTGGCCCTACCTGAGGAAAGAGAATATTTAGCACTAAATTAGTTTTGGAGACTTGATTGTTATTAATACATAGGAATGGGCACTATAATGCTTAAATTGAGGCTCTGTCTCCTGACATAATGACTCTAGGGCTAAAGCGGGAAAATCTTGGGAGCTACCAGGGTTTTAATCTAGACAAAAGGTGAAAATTTCCTCATTGAATACATTTTTCAAACTTAAAAAAAATCAAAACTTTTATTTCAAGATAATCATAGATTCCCATGCAATTGTAAGAAATCATACAGGGAGACTCTGTGTGTTTCCCCAAGAGTAATAGCTTGCAAAATGATGGCATGATATCACAACCAGGATGTCGACATCAGTATAGTCAAGATGCAGAACATTCCATTAACACAAGGGACCCTCCTGCTGACCTTTTTAACCATAGCCCCCCACCTCCCTCCTTAACCACCGGCAACCATTAATCTGCTCTCCATTTCTATACTGTTGTCTTCTTAATAATTCTATATAAATGAAAGTATATGTATAGTATATAATTTTGTAGGATTAACTTTTTTTTTTCTCCTCAGCCTAATTCTGGAGATTCATCCAAGTTGTTGTGTGTATTAATAGTTTTTTGTTTGCTTGTTTGAGACAAGGTCTCCTTTTGTCACCCAGGGGAGTGCAGTGGCATGATCATGGCTGACTACAGCCTTGACCTTCTGGGCTCAAGCAATCCTCCAACCTCAGCCTCCAGGTAGTTGGACTTACAGGCACATACCACCATGCCTGCTAAATTTTGTTTTTTTTGTAGTAGTCAGGGCTTCTTATGTTGCCCAGGCTGATCTTGAACTCCTGGGCTCAAGCAATCCTCCTGCCTTGGCTTGCCAAAGTGCTGGGATTACAGGCTTGAGTCACAGTAGCTGGTCTGTTTTCTTTTTTTATTGTTCAGAAGTATTCCATGGTATGGATATGCCAGTTTGTTTAACCATTCACTCATTTAAGGACTGGGCTATTTCAAGGTTTTTTATTTTTTGCTATTATGAGTAAAGCAGCTATGAATGTTTGTGCTCATGTTTTTGTGTGAGTTCATCTACATTTCTCTGGGAATAAATGCCCCGGGGGCATATAATGGTTAAGAGGTATAATAGTTGTAAGTTTATTTTTTTAAGATGCCACCAAGCTTTTCCCAGAGTGGCTGTACCATTTTCCTTCCACTTACATCAACAATATACGAGTGATCCAGTTTCTCTATGAAGATATTTTAAAGGCATCGTGGGAGATAAAAATAAAGTTGCAGATGACATCCCCTAGGTGGTACCACTCTGGCCTCTGTAAATAGCAAGTTTGATCTGCCTGACCCATTCAAAAGTGGCAGGTCTGCAGAGCTGGGAGCAGGCCTGGCCTGGGCTCTGGGCAGTGGTGCAGTACCGGGAACTGGCCAGAGAGGCGCCCTAAGGCTTGACAGCCGCTTGCTGAGAGTCCTTTTAGTTAGCCCTGTTCCTCCCAGGGCTCTTCCACATTCATTGGTCAGGGCTATGGCAGCGTCCTTGGATTGGAGCTACTTTTCTGATTATGGAAACAACAATCTTTTTCATCAGAGCACAGTAGTTACTATTAAAAGCTGCAGTCGCATGGCAGGCTGGAAGTGGCAATTCAGAGAAACTTTTGTCTTCCCACTTCCCAGAGTGGTGCCAGCTGGAGGGGTTTTGCTGGGACTGAAGAGGGAAGAGTGGGGCTAGGATCAAAGCCAGAAAGGGGGATGCTTCCTAAAGAAAGCCGCATGCAGGCCAGTTTAACTCCTTAGTTGCAGAGGGGGCTGTGGTGCCCTCTCTCAGAGCTCAGAGGCTACTAAAAGCTCAGCTCTGAGCCTGAAAGGCTTATATGATTCAGCTCTGGAGCTAAATGCCTCCAGAAATCCCAGCTCAATGACTTACTGCCTGTGTAGCCACAATCAAGTTACTTTAACCTCTTTAAGTCTCAGACGTTTCTTTCATCCATAATAGAAGGATATGAACAGCACCTCTTGGGTTTATTATGAGGACTGTATGGGAAAATATTTATATAAAGTCCGTAGGACAATCATTTCAAGTTGACTGCATATTGGAATTACCCAGAGATCTTTAAGGAACACCGATGACTGGGTCCCATTGCCAGATTCTGGGATCATTACAATTGGCCTGGCGTGTGAGTTCTAAAAACTCCTTAAGTGGGCCAGGTGGTTCATGCCTGTAATGCCAGCACTTTGGAAAGCCAAGGCGGGTGGATCACCTGAGGTTGGGAGTTTGAGACCAGCCTGACCAACGTGGAGAAACCCCTCTCTACTAAAAATACAAAAATTAGCTGGGCGTGGTGGCACATGCCTGCAATCCTAGCTACACAGGAGGCTGGGACAGGAGAATTGCTTGAACCTGGGAGGCGGAGGTTGTGGTGAGCCAAGATCATGCCATTGCACTTTAGCTTGGGCAACAAGAGCAAAACTCTGTCAAAAAAAAATTAATTAAACAAACAAATAAATAAATAAAAACTCCTTAAGTGATGTACTATGTTTAATTTTCCCCCACTATGATCTCTCCCACCAAGTTCATGTCCTTTCTGGAAATTCAGAATGTGGTTTTATTTGGAAATAGATTCATTACGGGTGTAGTAGTTAAGATGAGGTCATATTGGAATAGGGTGGGCCCTTAATCCAATAGAACTGGTGTCCCTATTAGGAGAGGAGAAGAGACACAAAATAGACAGGTACAGAGACAAAACAATGTAAAGAGACACAAGGAGAAGGCTGTGAAGCAGAGGAGGCAGAGATTGGAGCGATGCGTCTATAAGCCAAGGAATCCCCAAAATTACCAACAACTCCCAGGAACTAGGAGAGAGGCAGGGAACGAACTTTCCTGTAGAGTCTTTCAGAAGGACACCTTGATATTGGACTTCGGGCCTTCAGAGCTGTGAGAAAATACATTTATCTTGTTTTTAGCCACCCAGTTTATGGTATTTTGTGACGGCAGCCCTAGAAAGCTAATGTGGATTGTCATAATATACAGCCAACGTTGTCAGTCACAGCCATAGATGGTAAAATGTGGCAGAACATGGCTCAGGGAGCATCAGCTATTTTCATTATCTCAAAACAGATAGCCTTAGCCATATTTAAGTGTCTACTGAGTCTCAGAAAAGCATCTTGGAGAGTAGTTGGTGCTGTTTGAGAGGAAAGAGTCCTAGGGAGCCCTGTTCTCTGAGGATGGGCCACTGTGTCAATCACGGGGAAGCAGTAGGTGTCACCACTGTCACGGAAACCCAGCCCATTCATAATAGTCTGAGAAAGCAGGGGCGCCACGTCAGTCTGGGTCTCAGAAGTTTGGGAAACACTGCATTCCATATTTCCTCTGTATTAGTCCGTTCTCGTGCTGCTATGAAGAAATATCCAAGACTGGGTAATTTATAAAGGAAAGAGGTTTAATTGACTCACAGTTCCTCATGGCTAGGAAGGCCTCAGGAAACTTACAATCATGGCAGAAGGCACCTCTTCACAGGGTGGCAGGGAAGACAATGAGTGCCGAGCAAAGTGGGAAGCCCCTTATAAAAGCGTCAGATCTCATGAGAACTCACTCACTATCATGAGAACAGCCTGGGGGAAACTGCCACCATGATTCAGTTATCTCTACCTGGTCCCACCCTTGACGCATGGGGATTATTACAGTTCAAGGTGAGATTTGGGTGGGGTCACAGAGCCAAACCATATCACCCTCCTTTGAGGAAAGACAGCATACATTAGCATGTTCAAGGTTCTCCTGGAGTAAAGAAACCCCTTCAATTTTACTTATACCAGAATTTCCCAAGCCAGTCTGACTATGTCAAGCTTGACTTTTTCCATAACTTGCATTATCCCAGCAGAACCAGTGCTCTGGAATCTGACTTAGGAAATCCTGATTGAGGTCACACCACCACAGGTGGGTACACACCTACCCAGAGGGAAAACTTAAAGGAAAAGGCTGGGCGTAGTGGGTCACACCTGTAATCCCAGCACTTTGGGAGGCCGAGGTGGGTGGATCACTTGAGGTCAAGAGTTCAAGACCAATCTGGCCAATATGATGAAGCCCTGTCTCTACTAAAGAATACAAAAATTAGCCGGGTGTGGTGGCATGCGCCTGTAATCCCAGCTACTCAGGAGGCTGGGGCAGGAGAATCGCTTGAACCCAGGAGACAGAGGTTGCAGTGAGCTGAGATCATGCCACTGCACTCCAGCCTGGGCAACAGAGATAGACACCATCTCAAAACCTTAAAGGAAGGCGATTCCCTTGTTTTGTCATCAGGTGGAGCTCAGCATGGGCAGCACTGAGAGATTTGGAAACTCAAAGATGTTTCCAGTTCAAGAGCACAGGAGCAGGTTGCACATGGAAGTTGGCTATGTACACTGCATAGATTCTCTAGAACAAAAAAAATCTTCCCGGACAGGAAAGTGGTTCTGGGTCAAGTTTTAGAGCAGGGATGTCAGCACCCATTCAGCTTGTCACCCTTGAATGAATGGACAAGCTTGGTGGTGAAGGGTGGTTTTTAAAGAGCAGCATTGTTTGGTCTTCAGAAGTTTGAGGGAAGATGTAACAGCTGTTGGAGAGTGTAGGGGGTCATAACAGCTATTCTTCCTCTTCGTGGAGAGTGGAATGAGAGAAAATGAAGCCGAGAAGTCTTATGAGCTGTGAGAGAGTGTTTCCCAATAATTCACAAAACTTTAGAGTGATAGAGTCAGAACTCAAAGCCAAGTCTCAGTTTCTGAATCCTGTTTTTTTTTTTTCCCACCGCGGGATGCTGCGTAGAGGGTAAATCTGAGTTTATAGACTCAGGTATGCAAAGAATGAAACTGTCTTTCTCTATAACGTAACAACTGTTTCAGACCTCCATTGTGACAGAGTGGCAGAAACATATTTTTAGTCAATTACTTTTGGGATTGCTATTACCTTTGGGATGGTACCCAGTTTCAGGGGTTTACATGGGGACCATATGAGAGGGAGTGGGCAGTGCTGTGGTCCCTGATGTCTTGCCTCTGCAGGTGTCCTCCGGAGTATCTTCTTGTCTGGTTCTTGGCCATCTATTCATGAAGATTGTCTCTGTCTCTGTCACCACAGCTACTTTAGTTCTGGTGGCTCTACTTGTGAGCCAGGTTAAGGCATGGAGGTCTCCGACAGGCTGTCTGTGCTCTTGTTGGTCTAGGTCACCTACATAGTCATTTTCTCTCTGGCATCTGGCTGCCTCCCTGAGACTCGGCATGAGACAGGGTACAGGGCTTTGCTTTCTTTTTCCTCTGAGGCATCAGCTTTTGGAAAAACAAATGAGGAAGATCACTTTACTTCCTTGTGTTTCATTCAATCATATCATCTCCTCTTCAAATGAAATAGAAGAGCCAGGGGAGGAGGATGATGAGAAAAAACCACAAGATCCTCAGAACTTCTGAACTACTGAAAAGAAAAAAAAACCCATCACCTAATGTAATACTTCAGTAGTAGTATTATTCCAGAACCTTCTCCCATTGCAGTGGGCCCCAGAGGAAGGGTGGAGTCTTTTCTTCCCCTGACTCATGTAGACGGATAAGTTCTGGGACTCGGGGAGTCCAAAATATATATGTTTTGGGGCTGGCCTGTTGCCTAATATCTTGACCTCCAGCTCTTAGTGTGAGAGAACCAGCCCATGCTAGGAAGATCAATGTTCTGGGTTTGCCTGAGACTGAGAGGTTTCACAGGACGTGTGACTTTCATTGCTAAAACTGATACAGTCCAAGTCAAACTGGATGATACAGTCCAAGTCAAGCTGGATTGGTCACTCGGTGAAGATCCTTTGATTGTTTTCCTCTGGGGCTAACTTTCTGAGCCTCTGTGTAGACTCACCCCTAAACTTCTCCAGTCCTGTATGTGTCTTCTCTTTGCTGAGTTAAAGGAGTAGGGACTCATGCACGAATTAAGAGCCTGCTAACAGTCAGGCATTTTATTTTCCAGATGAATCTCCAAGGATTATTCACCTTGGAGGGGGAGTATCATGGTTCTGGAGCCTGTCTGCTGAGAGCCTTGGAGGTCCCCGCTTTATCATGGCTCAATCTGACCAGCTTGCTATCAGCATCTCATTTGCTTTTTCTCAGATAATTATTAATTTCTGCATCTTATACTCATGCTAGTGGATACCTTTTCAATTAACCACTGACGATGGGAAAGAGACAGATTTCCCTATCAGTGAATTAACTGTCAGTACTGACAGGTAGTGGGGAGCTTGTGAAGAGTACAGTGTGAGTGTGTGTGTGCGCTCACAAGCAAGCGCACAATTGGATAGGTGGGCAGTAAGTGTAGGAAAGAGAGGAAGGAAGGTGGGAGTGCAGCAGAGAAGACCATCTGTTCTTTGCAGCCAATTTTAACTCTTTCCCCCCTTCTCCTAGTCTTTCTCTACTTCCCTGGTTACCATTATCTGAAGACAAACTTTCAGTGCTAGATATTTTTGATTTACTGAGCTATCAGAAATGAAAGGTGACTTCTGTTCCCAGTCCTTCACTCTTCAAGATACCCAACCAACAGCTGGAACATTAGAAGTACCACTATTGAAGGAAATCTGGATTCTGTTACATCTTTACACTAACATCCCATGCTCCATTTCCATTGATTTGCTCCCTCGCTTCGAGAAAATCAGTTAACCTCTCTGGTCATCTCTTGCTTTGTAATAAAATGAAAGTGAAGGCTCAGAGTCCTGGATATAGTGACATATTTTCAAAATGTATATTGGTGGTGCTGACTGTGGAATCTTTTTATTATACCATTTCTCTGCTCACAGGCCTAAAACATGGGCTAAGAAAGCCCCACAGCCTATAGAATAAAATCTAAACTCCTAAATATGCCAGTCCTTGACCTCCACAATCTGGATTCCAAAAGCCTGAACTGTTAATCATCTGTTGCTTCATTTGGCCCTCTAGCATATATTAGAGTGTACTTTAGTTACTTTTAATAAGTATCTGTCTTATTTTTAAATTTATTTAAAAGCTCCTTGACAAGCAGACTGCTTTTTGCCCTTTAAAAAAAATCCCCAACACCTCACAACTGTTTTGCACCTAGTAAGTGTCCAATAAATGTTATTCAATTCAATTAATAAATTGAATTGAAACTTTTTTGGGTGGGATATACAAATCCTTTTTAAAACGCAAGCAGGTTATGAATCTTTAAATTTATCCTGTGCTTATTCCCAACCATAAAAGGAACATTCAATATTTAATCAGTAAGTATAATTTTGGCTGCGAGTTTTTCATAGATGCCCTTAATCAGAATGAGAAAGCTCCTCCTACTCTCAGTTTGCTGACTGTTTTTATTAGGAATGAATATTGGATTCTGTCAAATGCTTTTTCTGGACTGATTGAGATAATCATATAATTTCCTCCTTTATTCTGTTAATGTGGTGAATTAACTACATTGATTTTCGATTGTTGAACCAGTCTTGCATTTCTGGGATTGTATTTTATCATTTTTCTATTATCCTTAGATATATACATTTCTATGGATAATGAATGGGATTAGCCTGTAAATTTTCTTTTCCGTAATGTCCTTTTCAGGTTTTGGGATTAGGTTTATCCTAGTTTCATACGATGAATTGGAAAGGACAGCTTTAGATTTATATGAAAGTTGCAAGGATGTAATAGAGAATACCCATATACTCTTGTACCCAGTTTCCTCTACTGTAAAGAACTTACTTTCCTATGGTACGTTTCTCACAACTAATGAATCAATATATATGCATTATTATTATTTATTTATTTGTTTTTGAGACGGAGTTTCACTCTTGTTGCCCAGGCTGGAGTGCAGTGGCACAATCTCAGGTCACAGCCCCCTCTGCCTCCCAGGTTCAAGAAATTCTCCTGCCTCAGCCTCCCAAGTAGTTGGGATTATAGGCATATGCCCCCACGCCCAGCTAATTTTGTATTTTTAGTGGAGACAAACATTCTTCATGTTGGTCAGGCTGGTCCTGACCTCAGGTGATCCACCTGCCTTGGCCTCCCAAAGTGCTGGGATTACAGGCATGAGCCACTGCACCCGGCCGTGTTTGTTATTATTTTTAACTAATGTCCATACTTTTTTCACATTTGCTAGTATATAAGAAAGCAATAGACTTTTGCATATTAACTTTGTATCTTGCAACTTTGCTGTAATCACTTATTAGTTCCATCAGTGTTTTTGGTTTGGAGATTTTCTACATAGATGATCATGTCATCTGTGAACAAAGATGGTTTTATTTCTTATTTCCCAATATACCTTTTATTTATTTTCCTAGTCTTCTTGAATTAGCTAGGATTTTCTTTCCTCTTCTTTTTTTTTTTTTTTTTTTTTGCTGGGGGGATAGGCTCTTGATCTGTCATCCAGGCTGGAGTGTGGTGGCATGATCATGGCTCACTGTAACCTGAGCATCCTGGGTTCAGGCAATCCTCTTGCCTCAGCCTCCTAAGTAGCTAAGACTGCAGGCATGCACCACCATGCCAGGCTAATTTTTAAAATTTTTTGTGGAGATGGGGTCTTGCTGTGTTGCCCAGGCTGGTCTTGAAGTCCTGGCCTCAAGTAATCCTCCTGCTTCAGCCTCCCAAAGTGCTGGGATTACAGGTATGAGCCACTGCACCCAGTCTTTATTTTGCTATTGACTGAGTGAGAATGGATATTCTTGCCTTGTTCTTGATCTTAGAAAAGCATTTATTTCTCACCATTAAGTATGATGTTATTTGTAGTTTTCTTATGGATGTTCTTTATCAAGTTGAGGGAGTTTTTATCTATTTCTAGTTTGTTGAGAATTTTTACGATTAATGGTAGTTGGATATTGTCAAGTGCCTTTTCTGCATCTATTTATATGATTATGTGATTATTGTTCTTCAGACTAATGATGTGACAGATCACATCAATTGACTTTTGAATGAGGAGCCAGCCTTGCATACCTGAAATAAATCCCTCTTGGTCATCGTATATAATTATTTTTATACATTGTTGGATTCAATATGCTCAAATTTTGTTGAGGATTTTTGCATTTATGCTCATAAGAGACACTGGTTTATAGTTTTTCTTTCTTGTAACGTCTTCAGTTTTGGTATTGGGGTAGTACTAACCTCATAGAATGAATTCGCAAGTATTTCCTCTGCTTCTATGTTCTGGAGGTGATTGTAGAGAATTGGTATAATTTCTTCCTTAAATGTTTGATAAAATTCACAAGAGAACTCATCTGGGTCTGGTAATTTCTGTTTTGAAGGATTATTAGTTTTTTTTTTTTTTTTTTTTTTTTTTTTTTTTTTTTTTTTTTTTTGAGACGGAGTCTCACGCTGTTGCCCAGGCTGGAGTGCAGTGGCGCGATCTCGGCTCACTGCAAGCTCCGCCTCCTGGGTTCACGCCATTCTCCTGCCTCAGCCTCCTGAGTAGCTAGGACTACAGGCGCCCGCCACCACGCCCGGCTAATTTTTTGTATTTTTAGTAGAGACGGGGTTTCACTGTGGTCTCGATCTCCTGACCTTGTGATCCGCCCGCCTCGGCCTCCCAAAGTGCTGGGATTACAGGCTTGAGCCACAGGATTATTAGTTTTTAATTCTACTTTTTAATAGATATGTGCCTATTCAAATTATCTACTTACCATTGTGTGAGTTTTGGTAGATTTGGCTTTCAAGGTTCAACCTCAGGTTACTAAATATGTCAGCATAGAGTTGTTAAAAATATTTACTGTCTTTCTTAATGTCCAGAAGATCTGTAGTGATGGCTCCTCTTTCATATTTGAAATTAGTTATTTGTGCCTGCTCTCTTTTTTTCTTAGTAAACCTGGCTAGAAGTTTATCTATATAATTGATATATTCAAGGAAACTGCTTTGGTTTTGTTGATTTTCTCTAACGACTTCTTGTTTTCATTTTCATTGATTTCTGCTCTAATTTTTATTGCTTTCTTGCTTACTTTGAATTTAATAGGCTCTTCTAGATCCTTTTTTGCATTTATATTCTTTATTATTTTATGAAGCACATTTACTTGCTTTTCCAGTTTTGTAAGGTGGAAGCTTAGATGATTGATTTTAGATATTTTAAATATTTCTTTTTTAATATGTGCATTTGATGCTATAAATTTCTGTAAGCCATACTTTCACTTCATTTGCCCTAATTTTGATAAGTTGTATTTTCATTTTTATTTACTTCAAACTATTTTCAATTTTATTTTGAGACTCTCCCTTGGCGTATGTGTTATTTGGAAGTATATTGTTCCATTACCAAGTGCTTTGGGGTTTTCCAAAGTTTGTGGTCTGAGGACATACTTCGCATAATTTTTATTCTTTTAAATTTGTGAGGGTGTGTTTTATGGCTCAGAATGTGGTTTTCCTTGATGACTGTTCTTTGTGAGTTTGAGAAGAATGTGTATTCTGTAGATAGATGAAGTTTTCTGTAGGTGTCAATTATATTTAGTTGATTGATGATGCTACTGAGTTCAGTTATGTCCTTACTGATTTTCTGCCTGCTGAATCTGTCAGTTTCCAATAATGGGGTGTTGAAGTCCAACTAGGACAGTGGTTTCATCTGTTTCTCCTTGCAGTTCTATGTTTTTGCCTCACACATTTTGATTCTCTGTTCTTAGGTGCATGCATTGAAGATTGTTATGTTTTCTTGGATAATTGACCCTTTTATCATTAACATAATGCTTCTCTTTATCTCTGTTAATTTCCCTTGCTCTGAAGTCTTCTTTATCTGAAATTAATATAGTAAGTACTCCATCCTTCTTTTGAATAGTATTAGCATGCTATGACTTTCTCCATTTCTTTACCTTTGACCTATCTGTGTCTTTATATTTACAGTGGGTTTCTCATAGACCACATAAATATTTGGGTTTTGTTTTGTGTTTCACTCTGGCAACTTCTGTCTTTTAATTGGTATATCTAGGCCATTGACATTTAAAGTGATTATTGATATAGTTTGATTAATATATGTCATATTTGTTGTTGTTTTCTAGTTATTTCTCTTATACCTTTTTTTTTTTTGTTAAATCTTCTCCTTTTCTGGATTCCCTCATTTTTGTTAAACATTTTATATGATTCTATTTCTTCTCTTCTCTTCCAGTTATACTTAAAAAGCTTTTTTTAGTGAATGCTCTTGAGTGTGCAATATACACTTACAATTAATCAAAGTCCTGTTTCATATAACAATGCCATGTCAAGTGTAATGCAAATACCTCATAACAGAGCATTCTCAAATCCTCCTTTTCATCTCATATAACATTGCTGTCATTCATTTCACTTACCCATAAGCTATCATCACTGAATATATTTGTTGGTATTATTATTTTCAATGAATTTTATCTGTTAGATCAACTAAGAATAACAAAGAAAAAGATTTTATCTTACCTTTATTTGTTTATTCTCTTCCATTTTTCCATTCTTTATGTAGATTTAAGTTTATGACCTACATTGATTTTCTTCTCTCTGAATAATTTTTTAAAACATTTTGTGCAAAGCAGGTTTACTGGTGAAAAATTTTCTGATTTTTTTTGTCTGGGAAAGTCTTTATTTCTCGTTCACTTTTGAAGGATAACTTTGCTGGACATAGAATTTTAGGTTGATGGGTTTTTTTTTTCTTACTACTCCAAATATTTTACCCCACTATCTTCCTGCTTGCAAGGTTTCTGAAGAGGAGTCTGGCTTTCCCCTTGCTCCTCTATAGGCAAGGTGTCCACCTCCTCCTCCTCCTCAGCTTCTTTCAAGATTTTCTCTTTGTCTTTGTTTTGAATATGAAAAAAATCTAGGTGTAGATTTTTTTGGGGTTATACTACTTGTTCTCTGAGTTTGTGGAACTGTGGTCTAGTATCTATCATTAATTTTAAGAAATCTTGGTCATTATTGCTTCAAATATTTCTTCTATTTCTTTTTTTCCCCCCTGGCATTTAAAATATGCATATATTACGTCTCTTGTAATTGTCCCACAATTCTCGGATATTTTGTATTTTGTCCTGTTCTTTTCAGTTTTTTAATTTTTGCATTTCAGTTTTGGAAGTTTCTATTGACATTTCTTCAGGTTCACTGTTTCTTTCCTCGGTTGTGTCCAGTCTATTGATGAGCCTCATAAAGGCCTTCTTCATTTCTTTTAAAGTGTCTTTGATTGCTAGCATTTCCTTTTGATTCTTTCTTAGATTTTCAATTTCTGTGCTTATATTATTCATTTGTGCTTGCATGTTGTCCAGTTTTTCCATTAGAATCCTTAGCATATTAATCATAGTAGTTTTAAATGCACAATCATAATTCTAACATCTGTTGTATCTGAGTATGGATCCTGATGTTTGCATTTTCTCTTCATTCTATGTTTTTTGCTTTTAGTATGTCCTGTCATTTTTTTCTTGATAGCCAGACCTGATATATTGGGTAAATGAACAGAAGTAAATAGGCTTTTACATGAGTTATGTTTTTCTGGCTAGAAGTTAGGCTGTATTTACCGTCTGCCATAGCTGTAGGTGTCAGAGGCTAAAGTTCTTGTTTTTGCTCTCCTTTTGTCTTTGTTTGCCCTGGAAACTTCTTAA
This sequence comes from Macaca thibetana thibetana, assembly GCF_024542745.1. Taxonomy (NCBI): domain Eukaryota; kingdom Metazoa; phylum Chordata; class Mammalia; order Primates; family Cercopithecidae; genus Macaca; species Macaca thibetana. Next base: position 113,669,111 of record NC_065585.1, read on the forward strand.
ATACGGTCTGAGTTGTACAGTTATTTTAGTTATATTCTCCTGTTATTGTACAGGAGCCCTACAGATGTGCTGAGTCAGGAGGGAGGAAGCATTCCATATTCCTATGGTTAAGTTTTAATTTTTTAGGGAGCATGTACCCCTGAGCTGTGATCTTCACAGGTGCTTCTCAGTTTTGTGGGCCTTCCTTTAGGTGAGGCAAGAAGGCTAAAGTGGCCTAGAGTTGGGTATTTCTCTTCTACCTCATGGAAGTCTAGAGCTGACTGAAGTTGGGTGTTTTTTCCCCACCATTGGTTGGTTAGGTTCCAGCAGAACTTCTGTTGGCTAGGCTCTGGTAAAATAATTTTTGCTGAGGGCTGGCCTTATTAAGAATAACAGAGTGTCCTGAGCTTATTTCACTAAAAGGGGCTACTTTCCCCCCTACCCTCTGCCAAAAACATGAGGGGATTGAATTTTTCTCTAATATTCATTGTGAGATCCTAGTAGGGCTCCAGGAGCTAAAATACCCAAAAGTGCAGTGACTGCCACTAAGACTATCTTCTCCTACCTCCTAGAGGTTTTTAACTCTCAGATTTGTCCACGCTGAGCTGCCAGCAATTTGTCAATTACATTTTAGAGTTTCTTTCTTCAGTACTGGTTCCCATGGAGACTTCTGTTCCCTGGCTCCTGCTTCATTGAGTTCTGATTCTATGTATCTACCTGTCTGCCTTTTCAATTTTGCAGGGAATCAGTGACTTCAGTTTCCTGGTGGATATGGAAAGAGCTGTTGATTTATAGTTTGGTCAGACTTTTTCTGTGTGAGAATGGGAGTGATAACTTCTGAGCTCCTAACATGCTGGACAAGACTTCAAACAGTAGTCTTTTAAAACAAAATTTTGTGCGGAGTTTGTAACTGTTTTTGGTACAGTGATTCGTTGATTCAAGGTATTACATCATTACTGGTAACAAGTTGCTTTCAGTATTATTTTTTAATGATAGAATTTCATCATAATGTTCCATTAGTTATTTTAATCAGTGTCTTGTTATTGAACATTCTGGTTGGCTCCATTTTCACTGTTATACATACTGCTTAGTATCTTTATATATAATGTCTAATTAAAAAATCATTTCTTAGGATAAATTCTTCAAAGAGGAATTGCTAGGCCAAATAATAAACATATTTTAAGGCTTTTGGAATATCGCAAATGAGACAGAGCACTGACCCCTCCCAGGGATCTGTTGGACAACCCCTACAAACATGGAAATAAAGGAAAATCTTGAGTTTCTTAAAGGGAAATTACAGTTAGCCCTGAGAAGTAAAGGAACAACTTGATAAGCAAGAAGGTAATAATAGTAGCTTAAAGCAATAGCCAAGGAAGTTAAAGTCACAAGACTTTTGGTATTCTATGGAAACTAAAGATAACATCTTAACATATATCCCTGAATTGTTTTTAAAAAACCCAGACCCCTATCAAATGGGTTTGCTGGCACATAGACCATAGATAAGGAGGAACCGAGGAGTGACTCTGACTGCCCACTATTCTTTGTTCTAAATTTGTTCATAAGGGGTCTGGAGGAGGTCATGCCCATAAGCCAGAGCTAACATTCTTTTTTTTTTTTTTTGAGATACTCACTCTGTTGCCCAGGCTGAAGTGCAGTGGTGTAATCTTGGCTCACTGCAACCTCTGCCTCCCAGATTCAAGTGATTCTTGTGCCTCAACCACTGGAGTAGCAAGGATTACAGGCACACACCACCATGCCTGGCTAATTTTTTTAATATTAATATTTTGTAGTAGAGATGGGGTTTCAGCATGTTAGCCAGGCTGGTCTCAAACTCCTGTCCTCAAGTGATCTGCCCGCTTCAGCCTCCCAAAGTGCTGGGATTACAGGCGTGAGTTGCTGCACCCGGCTGAGCTAACATTCTTTTCTGCTGATCTCAAATTTCTAGACAAAGCTTTGCTTCCTTAACTAGTTGCAAATCAGAAAATCTTTAAATTCACCTGTGACCTGTAAGCCCCAATTTCAAGATGTCCCAACTTTTTAGATCAAACCAATGTACAGCCTCCATGAATTGATTTATGCTTTATAACTTCTGCCTTTAAAAACCCTTACCTATACTCCGTGGGGACTCTCTTTGCTGGTGCCCTGCAATAAGTGCCTCACTTTCTCTCACTTCAATCCCAATATTGGTGCTTGCTTTGCTGCACTGGGTGGGTGGAACAAAATTCAGTTTGGTAACGCAAATTCTCTTCCCAAAAGCTTATACCAACTTACATTCCCAAAAACAGTAAATGAAAATGCCTACTTTCCCACACTTTGGCCAATAGTAGATATTATTATTATTTTTATATTTGATAATTAAGAAAATATGATATCATATGTGCACTTCTTGATTACTATCGAGGGTAAATATATGTATCTATATTTGGCGTGTGTGACTTTTTCTTTTTTTTAGTTGAAGATCATTTGTTGAAATGTACACTTTGCTTATTTCTTCACAAAGTTGTTCAATTGGAATTATTTTAACTAAAAATTCAAATCTAATTAATTGGGTTTTATCTGAAGACTTCTTACTTAGGCTAGGGAGAAAAAGATATGCAACAATGCAGTTTTGATGCAGACCTGTAGGCCGCTTCGCCTGGTGGGTAGTTAATTAATCTCTGCTGGATCTCACGCAGTTTGACTTTGGAAACTCATGCTCCATGAAGAGTAGAGATGGAATATAAAATTTTGGCTGAAGTGTTGCTTCTCCTGAGCCAAATAATCAGGCTATGAATTTCCTTCAAGTTCTCTGCATCCTTCCCACGATAATATTAACACTTTAGATCTTTTGCTAAGGAAGAACCTGGAATATTCACTTCCAAACAACCCCTTTTGTTGTGTCAGCCTGAGGCCCATCACTTGCCCTTTCAATAAAGCATTTAAATATTTTAATGAATTCCAGGGTGGTTAACTTTCTAAGACTGTAGCAAGAAACCTACCTGTGGGGTGAGCATAGTTTTGGTACTCGTCCTGGCAACATAAGGATTGTTACTCCTCAGATTTATTTTCTGTGCACTACCAGGAACCAGTTCACCTGGCTCACTCAGTCTTAGATGTCAACACTGATAAATGACAGTAAGAAATGTCTCATCCTCAAAGATGAATTTAAAAGATGCTTCTTCCAGAAAATGCACTGAAGCTTGCTGCCTTGTTTGAATGACTGTAAATGAGGAAGGACTCATCAATCCCTCTAGGGTAGAAGGAAGTATAATCCTGAGAAACAAGCAAACAGGAAGAAGTTATAGATTAAAGGTTCTAAGGGCAGGGAAAGCTTAAGAACAAAAAATATGAGTGATGCTGGCATAAGCATGGGGGTCTCCAGGGAAATTTTCCTTTTTGGTTGAACTTCCCGCATTGGTACAAATATATAACTCAAGAGTTGTGATCAATATAGGGAGACTTTGTACACTCACCTGTTCTTCAGATCAGTCTTCCCTCCCAACTTCCCCTTCCGCATCCCAGGCCCCATGCCCAAATGATTCCCCCAAAAACCTTTCTGTGGAGTTCCTGGGCCAGGCCTCATTGTCAGGGAGAAGCCTGCAACTCACTCTAGGTTTCAAAGTTCTTCTTACCCCAATAGGTTACTGAGAGCTCTTAAGACCAGTTCTCATCTCAGGTTAATAAATGTAATCTCAGACTCTCAGGAGGTTAAAGGCAAGCCAGTCAAGGTGGCCTGAATTAACTGTATTCTAAGGTGGATATAAATCATTTTGGCATAATGATTCATTTGGCATTTTAAGGTTGAGTCAATTCTCTTTAGCTTTGCCCTGAAGCTACTATGATGGAGAGAGAGGCTGCTGGTTGATCAGTCATTTATCTTCAAAGATGGTAAAGGATGTGCAGGGAACTCTAGACTTGATGAGTTATAAATGAAGGTGAAGACATGATACCTTCCCCTGAGTAGTTTATAATCCACTGGATGAGTAGGGCAAAAATAAATAACAGCAAAAATAAAACCAACAATAGTATTAGCTAATCTTTACTGTACGTAGACTTGCTATGAAGCAGTCATTCTATGTAGGTGTCTTTTCTTTATTATGGTAGATGCCTTGCCATAGATTAAACTGTGGGTCCCACTTCTTTAGTGAAAGAGATGCCAAAGAGTCGCCTTTGTCACCCAAAGTTCTGGGCCTGAGACAGAAGGCAGAGAAAGAACACGCACAGAGTCTGGTCTATAGGTTGCCAGTGTTCAAAGCATCCTCACCTCATGGGCCTAGCAGTCTGTAGTCTGAAGCGGTGCTGCCCAGTAGAAATAGAATGCATAGAACTAGAACATGAGCTGCAAATATAAGACAAGTATATGTTTTAAAATATTCTAGTAGCCACATGAAGTAAAGGAAAAATAAGCAAGTACAATTAATTTTAATAATATATATTTATTTAACCCATGTAACTAAAATATTATTTCAACAGGTAATCAATATAAAAATTATTTATGAGAAATTTTACGTTCCTTTCTTTCAGCTAAGACTAAATCTGGTATATATTTTACACTTACAGCACAATCCAATTTGGGCTGGCACCATTTTCTTTTTCTTTTTCTTTTTTCTTTCCTAAGTTCTGCCTCAGGAGCTAAAGGACTGGCACCATTTTAAGTGCTCGAGAGCCACATGTGACCACTGGCTACCAAATTGGACAGCAGACCTAGAAAGTGTTTGTGCCTGTTCATTTGCATATCTATGCATATTCATTTGACACCCATTTCACAGATGTTTATTGGGCAACTACTCTGTCAACTACTGTTCTAGGTATTTGGATACATTGGTTCAATCTCAGAATTTATATTTTACCAGGAGAGAGAGAGACAAAAATCATAAACAAATAAGATATCAAAGAGTGATAATGATACAAAGAGAATAAAACAAGGTAATAGGAAGTCAGTGATGGGATGGGAGGGCTGCTATTCCAGATGGAGTGGTCATAGTGGGCTTCTTGGAAGAGGTGACATTTGGGGTGAGATCTGAATATCGTGAAGAAGTGTGTCATGCAGCAATGGAGGGACACACACTCTAAGTTGATGGGAGAGTATATGTATATATACTATAGTATATACGTGTATATATGTACATTTATACACACGCATACATCCAGAGGATGGAGATGAGCTCAGCATTTCAAGGACAAGAACAAAGACCAGTGAGGTGGGAGAGGAGAAAACGGCAGGTCCTGACTTGAGTAAGGTCTTCTAGGCCACAATACGGAGCTTGGATTTTATTCTAAGAGCTTCCGGTGGACAGGCAAAGATTTTTTTTTTTTTTTTGAGACAGAGTTTCACTCTTGTTGTCCAGGCTGAAGTGCAGTGGCCTGATCTTGGCTCACCACAATCTCTGCCTCCCAGGGTCAAGCGATTCTCCTGCCTCAGCCTCCCGAGTAGCTGGGATTACAGGCATGTGCCATCAGGCAAAGATTTTAAGCAGGCAAAGACATGACTTGATGAGTCAGTTCTCCCAAAATCTGGGAGAATGGTCAGGAGGTGACTGCTGCAGTGCAAAGAGGTTCCTTGCAGGGACAGGGCAGTAGAGGTGGAAGTGGTAAGAATCTGCTAGTTCTGCTGGGACAACAGAGCCAGCACTGTAAATGGGCTGTGGGGGAAAGGGAACAGTCAGGGACGGCTCCAGTGCTGGGAACTGAGCACCTGGGTGAATGAAGCCATCACCTGAGATGGGGAAGAGAGTGTATCCTGGGTTTAGGGGGAATATCAGAAGTGGGAGTGATCAGGGTGAGAACTGCTGAGAAAGACATCAACCAGGGCTTAAATGAAAAAGAGAATAGAAACCAGCACAGAAGTTCAGGCCAGGACTTGTTTTTGGCCAGGCCCCTCCCAGGTAGAGTTGCCACATGAAATCCAGGATGTTCAGTTACATTTGAATGTCAGATAAACAATGAATCATGTTTTAGTATATATACCATGCAATATTTGGGGCATACTTCACACTAAAAATTACTTATCTGAAATTTAGATGTAACTAGGCATCCTGTATTTCTACTTGCTAAATCTGGCAACTCTACTCCCAGGCCTGTTTTGCTAAATGCTTTGGAGTCTGGGGTGTGGTGAGAGCAGGCACCCTCTGTGCTGGGGCATATCTGTGCACCATGAGCTGAGGACAGTGGGAGAGACCAAGCCTGTGTGTCTCTTTTGTATAGAACTTTCAGTTTAAAAAGTGCTTTTATTTTCACGATCTCTTCTGATCCTTCTGTGGGCAGACATGGCTCTACTTTTTAAATTTCAATGCAAAAGTCAAAGGGGTCAAATGACTTGCTCAATATCATGTAACTAGCAAGGTACGGAGCCAGGACTAGCACACTGGAAACTGTGTGTACCCAATGTTCATGATACAATTTCTGTTTCCTATCAGAACCTTAGCTTATCGAGCTCTACTCATGAACTACTCACAGCTCAAAAGGAGAAAAGTGAGCAGTCTAAGCCAATCTCATGGGGTATTGCCCTGGTGACTGTTACGGGTCAAGGTGGACTCATGACCTAAATCAGCTCAGTCAGCCTGAAAGGAAGGACATAGCCCATCATCAGTGGAGACATTTCCCTGTTGTACTCTCCATCCAGACCTAAGTAAGGACATATGTAACACTCATTTGGACTGGTAACTATCACACAATCAATCAAGAAACCAGCCTGGGGTGAAGTTGGTTCTGAGGAAAGCTCAGCAGAGAAATGAAAAGAATTTGTTTTTTTTTTGTTTTTCTGAGTTTTGTTTTTTTTTTTCTGAGACAGAGTCTTGCTCTGTCACCTAGGCTGGAGTGCAGTGGCATGATATTGGCTCGCTGCAACCTCCGCCTCCCGGGTTAAAGTGATTCGCCTGCCTCAGCCTCCTGCCTGAGTAACCTGGATTATAGGTGCACATGGCACCATCATGCATGGCTAAATTTTTGCATTTTTACTGAAGATGGGGTTTCACCATGTTGGCCAGGCTGGTCTTGAACTCCTGACCTTAAGTGATCAGCCCGCCACCTCTGCCTCCCAAAGTGCTGGGATTATAGGCATGCGCCACTGTGCCTAGCCCATGATAATATCTTAAAATTTTTATTTTATTTTATTTTTTAGAGACAGAGTCTCACTCTGTTACCCAGGCTGGAATGTAGTGGGCCAGTCATAGCTCACGGCAGCCTTGAACTCCTGGGCTCAAATGATCCTCTGGCCTCAGCATCCCAAGTAGCTAGGACTACAGACACATACCACCATGCCCAGTTAATTATTATTTCTTATTTTTTGTAGAGACAGGGTCTTGTCATATTGCCCAGGCTGGTCTTGAACCCCTGACCTCAAGTGAGGCTCCTGCTTCGGCCTCCCAAGGCACTGGGATTACAGGCATGGGTCACTGCACTCGGCTTCCATGATGACATCTTGAGCAGCTGATTTTTGCCTGGCTTGCCGCCACTCACTTCTGAGCTCCCGGTTGTGTGAGCGAATACATTGCTTAGTGATGAAGCCATTTTGACCCAGAATTTTCTGTTCTTTGCCACCCAAATCATCTTGACTGCTGCAATAAACACCTGGCTCTCTTGCCTCCAGGGTTTTCCCCACTATAGTCCATGGCCACTATACCCAGAGACAAAGGCTGAGGTTTTGCCACAGAGCTATTCAGAACAGGTTTCAAATACCAGCACCCTTTAAAGAAGAGTTTTTGAAGTAGGAGGAGACAGTCGCAATATGTGGGCAGATGAGCCTTTGTAGCTGCTCCCAGGCAAGAGCCAGGAGTGGCAGGAAGGTGACGTTCATGTGATTTCAGAGCCTCCTGCTTAGGAGTTGAAATTGACTTGAGGCCACCAGGAAACCCGGAGAAAAAAAGTGATAGGATAGAAAAAAAGGTGCAGGAAATGATCCTGGCTCATATGTTTCAGGAAGAGCAAACTTGCTTTATCCTTTCAGATGTGTATGAAGCTTTTGAAAAGCAAATAGAGTGGGTGTTCTTGAGATCATTACTTTTTTTTTTTTTTGAGACAGAGTCTCACTCTGTCACCCAGGCTGGAGAGCAGTGGTGTGATCATAGCTCATTGTGGCCTCAACCTCCTGGGCTCAACTCATCCTCCTGCGTCTGCCTCCCCAAGTATCTAGGACTGTAGGCACACGCCACCATGCCCAGCTAATTACTGTTTTTTGTTTTTTGTAGAAATGGAGTCTTGCTGTGTTACTCAGGCTGGTTTTGAACTCTTGGTCTCAAGTGACCCTCCCACCTCGGTCCCCTAAAATGTTAGGACTACAGGTATGAGCCACCATACCCAACCTTGAGATCATTACTTAATAGTTGGTGTTTTCTCACTTGATTGTCTGGAAGGAATCAGTCCTCTCTCAGTTTGCAGTGAGCAATGCTCTGTGGCTCTCCCCGTTTGTGCAGAGGAATGGTTTGATTCCATCAGACATCCATGCAGATCCTTCATCACCTTCAGGGACCCTTGAACTTTTGCTCAGCCTACTATTTGGGCTGATCTCTCAGAAAAGCCAGTGGGTTTTGTTTGTTAGGTTTCACTTGGTCATGGGGAAGGCAAGGCAGATGAAGCTGAGGCCTAAGGCCTTGACACTATTCCTTTCTAAGGTTGCTGTGGTCCTGATGTCGTGGTATAGGATGGTACAGTTTATCATTATAAGCAACAGAGCTGGATTTCAAGGCTCTCATATTGGTTTGCTAGGGCTGCTGTATCCAATTACTGTAAACTTGGAGACTTAAAATAACAGAAAAGCATTCTCTTGCAGTTCTGGAGGCCAGAAGTGTGAAATCAAGGTGTTGGCAGGGCCTTGCTCCCTCTGTAGGCTCTGGGAGATTCTGTCTGTCTTGCTTCTTCCAGCTTCTGGTGGCTCCAGGTGTCCTTTGACTTATGGCCACATCACTCTAGTCTCTGCCTCCTTCTTCGCACAGCCTTTTCTTTCGTCTGCATAATCTCCCTCTGCCTCACTCTTATAAGGACCTCATCATTGGATTTAGGGCCCACCTGCGTAACCCAGGGTGCTTTCACCATGAGATCCTTAACTTAATACATCTGCAAAGACACTTTTTCCAAAAAACGCCACATTCACTGGTTCTGAGATGGAGACGTATATATTTTGGGAGACCACTATTTACTTACTACACAGCTTTCTTTTGCATCTATCAAGTTATGCCATTGAAACTCTTTGAGTCTCACTGCTGTCACCTATGTTTTCATGGGTATATAGCAACTGATTTTCTTATTTCACAGCTTATGGAGATCCACACCTTCCCCTAAGTGGCTGAAGAAGCATGGAAGGGTGGGGCAGGCTGGAGTTGGGGAGTGGTCACTATTATTATGGTAGGCATGTGGGGAGGCAAGAGGCCTGGGGGAAGGGAGAATGTGTTGTGTACTCCGCCCACTGAGGGAAGGGAAACAATGGAAGAAGTAGCTGAAGCAGGAACTGTGGGTGGATGTGAGCAACCCTCACATCGACACATACTACGTGTGCTTACCTGGCTCCTTGACTGGGAGCAACAGCCCTGTTGATTTCAAAGCAGATAAAAATCAAGAAAAACTGAAGAGTTGGGAGGAGGGCAAGAAGCAGGATGAGAAAGGGAAAACAAGAAATGGAATACTGTTAGGTTCTGTCTTAGTCCATTTGTGTTGCTATAAAGGAATACCTAAGGCTGGGTAATTTATAAAGAAAAGAGGTTTATTTGGTTCACGGTTCTACAGGCTGTATAGGAAGCATGGCACTGGCATCTGTATCCGGTTAAGGCTTCAGGCTGTTTCCACTCATGGTGGAAGGTGGAGGGAGCTGGCGTATGCAGAGATCACATAGAGAGAGAGAGGAAGCAAGAGAGAGAAGAGGGTGGGGAGGGACCAGGCTTTTTTTTAACAACCAGCTAATTGAGCAAGAACTCACTTATGACCATAAGACAGCACCAAGCTATTCATCAGGAATCTGCCTCCATGACCCAAACACCTCCCCATCAGGCCTTACCTCCAACACTGGGGATCAGATTTTACCATGAGGTTTGGAGGCATCAAATACTCAAACCATAGCAAGTCTTTCTCTGGTTATGTGTGAAGATAAAACAGAAAACCTCTGTTCTTCTTTAGAATTGTTTTTTTTTTTAACCCACAAAAAGAAAAAGGGGAGCCAGGACCCTGAGAGCTGCAGTGGTCTGAAAGGAGAGTGTCCTGGGACACTCAGATGTCCTGGGCAGGAGGACCCTCAGCAAGGAGTCCTTGGATAGGATGCTCTGCAGTTAGAAGTGTGGAAGGATTGCACCAGGGACAAAGTCCAGGGGAGCCCAAATTCTGGGTTCTTCTGAGATTTCCCTTCTGGTGTGGTTTCACTGTGTTGCCACCCAAATTTCATCTTGAATTGTACTTCCCATAATCCCCATGTGTCATGGGAGGGACCTGATGGGAGGTATTGAATCATAGGGGTGGTAACCCTCATGCTGTTCTCGTGATAGTGAGTGAGTTCTCACAAGATCTGATGGTTTTATAAGGGGCTTTTCCCCCTTTTGCTCGGCACTTCTTCCTGTTGTCAAGTGAAGAAGGATGTGTTTGCTTCACCTTCTGCCATGATTGTAAGTTTCCTGAGGCCTCCGCAGCCATGTGGAACTGTGAGTCAATTAAATCTCTTTCCTTTATAAATCATCCAGTCTTAGGCAGTCCTTTATAGCAGTGTGAGAACAGACTAATACACCTTCCCTCACACAGCACATTCTCCCTTTCCCTCAAACTCCTTGCCTCCCCCCATGCCTATGCAAATAACAGTGACCACTCCCTCACCCTAGTCCATTTGAATTCCAAGAAAGAAGGGAAAGCACTGTTGATGAATTGTTCACCCTGTGTGAGGACATGTGCCTTGTGATGACCCCAGAAAAGGATTATTTAAATAGATGAGGAAACTTGGACTCAGAGAAATCCAGTGATCTGCCTGAGGTCACATGGAGAAATTGATCTGCTCCAGGATTGAAACTGTAGTCTGTCTGGCTTCAAAGTTTCTGTTCTGTCTACTTTCACTGGCTGCCCTTGAGGCTTCAAAGGAAGTAGCCCCCAACTGGTGCTTACATACGGCACTTCTTTACTTCTAGTCTCAACTTTTGTTATTTCTCATTTAAAATGCAAGTGGTGATCATTTGTGTTTCATAAAAGTACGTTATTTAATTGCAGTCCTGTATTTCATTGCAAACGGGTGACTGGTGCTCCATGTGTGCTCACATTCATATTACAAGTGTGTAAATCACTGTGGGTGGTTCCCCAGACATGGTGACTTTGGGGTTATGCAGCTTGATGGAAGAGCACGTGCATCTTGAAGATTCAACTCCATTACACATCTGCAAATCTGGTAACTAGGGAAACTCTAGCCTAGTTTTCTGTCTCTTCGAAATTTTGTCATTGAGGGTAGGGCCAAGATCAAAACACACAATTTTGCATCAAGGATAAATAGTAGCACTGTAGAAACACTGCTGCCAAATAGAGATGTCAAGAATGATTTTCTTCAAACCAACTTTTCCACACCAATGATGTGTTTCAAGGAAGTGAATTACCCACCTGAGGGAAGGACAAAAATGTCTTTTCCTTCAGGCCTAGGAAGATCAGATGGCTGAGTCACACCGACAGACGGTCTGTCAAAGTGCAAGCCCTTAAGTGGTTTCACATTTTAATCTTCTCATTGGAATTTCAAAGGTTTGGTTCTTTCAGAACCTCAGCCTTCCTGCTCTTTAAGTTTGTATCAGAGCAAAGGGAGGAGTTCTGCAATTAGGGGCAAGTAACACATCTGAAATTTGAATGGATAGGCCTGGCTATGTAGATGCGGTCCTGATTCCAGCATCTGAAAGGTGTGAGATGAGAACAAAGTAAGCCAATGAGGAGAGATCCCCTGGGCATGAGATTATGCCCCTGCCATTAACATTTACCAGACTGGAGAAGAAAAATAGCAATAGCAGCAGTAATGGTGACAGATTCTATGTTTATTTAGGTACCAGGCTGTGGCGTATCCTGTGTCTGAGTCACCTTAGTCCTTTCCTAAAATTCAATATTCAAGTGATATGGGACTTGAAGGAGTTAGGAGTAGTCCCCGGAGACAGACTGCTGGGCTCAAACCCAATCTTGGAAGAAGAGGGATAACAGTAGTATTTAGGATCACATATGTGAAGCGCTTACAGGGCGTCTGGTACATTCTAAGTACTCTACAAGTATTGGTGCTTATTATCCTCACTTCCTGTTTCTGAGGCTGGTGGAGCCTTAATGACGTCTCCAGGCTGAGAACTGACGGGAACTTTCCCACAGGGTTCCATCTCTCCACCCACAGTTTCTCCTGGCCACGGGCAATTCTTCATTTTGAGAATGTGACCAGAGAAGGGAGGTTCTGGGAAAATGACTTGATTTTTATTCAGTGGTCTCGGAGGAGGACATTTATTCTGCCTACTAAATATGACACGATTCTGTGCTAGTCTCTCCCAGGCCCTCAGGCTTTTCTGGCCTGAATGGCCCTTGCAGTTGCCCAGCAAGTGTTGAGCTGCCCACCTGAGCTCAGGCCCTTCTCTGGCTCACAGAAGCCACAATCTCTTAATTAATTCACTGATTCTCCCCGAGTCTCTTCAGGAACTCTATGATGTTTAACTAGGTCATCAATAAACTCCCTTGTAGCCGTAATTCTAATACCAATTAATATTTGGATGAACTCTGAGACTCCATATGAATCACCAGCATTTTGCTTCTGCTAGGACGCTGTCAAGCTCAGCAAAGTACTTGTCTCTGAGGTTGCTGCCTTGCTGGTTAAGTGTGGGGGAGGCCTGGGGCTTGTGGTTTGTCTGGTGGAGGCACCATTCTGATTAATCCAGAGCAGAGGGATCCATCTCTAGTGGATGCTGTTAATGGTCACAGACTTAACTTTTAACACTGCAGAGAAAGTGTTACAAAGAGAACAGGGAGGGAGTGTGGACAGATTAGAAAGAACCCCGTCCAAGATCCATGAATCACTCAGAGAGTTGTGGGCAGTCAGGCCATTTCCTATTTTAAGCATGAATTAATTTACACATCTGACTAGTAATGAGAATGTTGGAGGCAAAAAAAGCCATAGCCTTTTACATCTGGATGTGAACTCTACTAAAACCAAACATGGTCTTATTGAAGAATCCCAGGATTTTTTGGATTGTATTTTGTGTTTTGGATGATTTATAAAGGAAAGAGGTTTAATTGACTCATAGTTCCACATGGCTGAGGAGGCCTCAGGAAACTTACAATCATGGCAGAAGGGGAAGCAAACACATCCTTCTTCACTTGACAACAGGAAGAAGTGCCAACAAGTAAAGATGAAACAGTCCTGGATGTTTGTATAGCAGTGACAGTGACCTAGAGGCAGACATCAGTGTGGTCATGGACTCCCTGCAACATCATGAAGGAAGTCTCTAGAAGAAATATTATCCAGAACTTGCCCTGTTCCTTTGAAATGCATACCTACCAAGATACAGGGTTAACCATGGGCTGTTGCTTTGTCAGATGTTATTTCCAAACTCTATGCCAAAATCCTTCTTGAGAAATTTGATAGGACAAAATGTTATTGTTATTTATATGTTGTCCCAGCTTTTTTTCTTTTTTTTTTCATTCCCAGCTAATTTTTAAATTATTTTTCAAGAGATGGGGTCTTGCTATGTTGTCAAGGCTGGTCTCAAACTTCTGGCCTCAAATAATCCTCCTGTCTCAGCCTCCTGAGTAGCTGATATTATAGGCATGAGGCACTATACCTAGCAAGTTTCTGCTTGTCAAAATGAGCAGATCCTGCAACTGGGATCTTTGTTATGTGAGTTTGGACAAGGAGTTATGTGAGTTTGTAGGATGCAATTGAAAAAAAAAGGGTGAGATAGGGAGGCCCAGAGGAGGATTTTTGGAGCTGAAACACTGGAATCCTGAGGATGAGAGCTGCAAGAGAAAACGAGAGGCCCCTTGATGAAAGGCTGGGGAGAAATCAAATATTACATGAAGATTCAGAGCGTTCACTGTGGTATATGTGATGGAAAAAAAAAAGTTTCTCTAACTTCCTTATGAAATTTTCAGCACTCTAAGTTGGACTGTTGTTTAGATGGGAATAGATTCTTTCCAGAAAGTGGGAAGCTTTGCTGAGCCTTGCATTAAGGCAGACAGAGAAAGCCAACGTGAGAATTGTGGGTAGATCCCTATAGGTCACAATTGCTACTCAACCTGGCAGATCTTCTTCGGTGTGCATGCACACACACATATACACACAGACACACACAGAACTACATAGACCCCTACAGGGTGCAGTGCGTGTTCATTTGGGATACTAACCTCAGTTAACGCACACACACAATTGCATGAGTCCCTGTGGTCATGTGTTTGCTGTATTCGCTTTGCTCTCTGGCTTTGTCCCGTAGTGTTTACCTTTGTTGTGCTTTCTTCCCTGTTTCCTCTCTTATTATTTATCTGGAAGTTCACAGTGCATTTTAGAACCTGTCTGTAATCTTATTTGGATGGAGCTTGTATAACTAAGTGCATATTATTCAATTTCAATCATATTCTGCAGGTGCAAGAACCAATGTCATCGTGGACGATTACCCTGTCAACATGGTTGCTCGGACTGCTAAAATCACTTTCCTTTCGGCTTTATTGTAACTGGGAAAAGAGGGTGATTAAAAATACACATCAGCCAAAGGACTGTGATAATGACCATGTCCTGATATCCTGGCTGCCTGATGCTGGACGCCCCTTTAGGTCTATGTTCCACTGTCGTGAGGGGTATTCCACGTGAGCAATGCTGTCCATGGTCTTAAGCATCCTGAGGCCAGGGCTTCCTTAATTTCCTTTAATTGGAACTCAGGCACCTTGATCAGAGAAAAGCTATTTTTTGCCCCAGCTCTGCTGAGCGAGATTCCATCTCAGATTATATTAAGGGAACTGCCATTATCTGTGGTTGCTAAGGAATAGTTTTTCCTCTCCAATTAATTTTTTTCCTTCAAGAAGCCCCAACCTACACAACACTTGGTAGTAATTTAAAATGAGCCAAAGAGCTGCAGCTTCTATCAGAGGCATAAAGGAACCCGCTAAGAGTTATTAGGCGTCACCAGGGCCTGTCTTTTAACTAAACACCGAATTGCTATTTCAGAACAAAGGAGACTCCTTCTCTTTGGAAAACACTGATCTACTGCTTGATTTTTCCAATTACAGGCTGAACTCCCCTCTGCCCACGAGCCTGCTAGTCAGACCTTCATTCATCTTGCTATCTCACACAGAGGGCTCCTGGCTGAATGCAGGCGTCACAGAGAGAGGAGGGCATGCTTTCAGTGGAAGTCCGCTTCCCACCCTGATCTATGAGTTAAGCATTAGATTGCACTGCTCACCTGCTGTGGAACAAAATGCGTTAAGCACCTGC
Organism: Macaca thibetana thibetana; assembly: GCF_024542745.1. Lineage (NCBI taxonomy): Eukaryota > Metazoa > Chordata > Mammalia > Primates > Cercopithecidae > Macaca > Macaca thibetana. The sequence continues at coordinate 113,684,460 of NC_065585.1, forward strand.
CCCTCCAGATCCTGTGTGTGTGTGTGTGTGTGTGTGTGTGTGTGCGTGTGTGCGTGGCGTTCCCAGACCTGGATGGGCAGGTCTGTGGTAGGAAGCTGGGTTGCAGAACCAGTGTGGAACAGGTAACCCGGGCTGCAAATGCTGCTCTCACACTGGCTGTCAGTGGGTTGTTCCTGCCCTGCTTCTCCCAGGAATGCCGGATTCCACAGCTCCGACTGTCATCATCTTCTGTCGTTCTGGGGATCAGAGTGGGGCTAGTTCTGTACAAATCTAATTCACAAAATTCTAGTGTCACTAAAAGAGCTTGTTAAATGTGAGCTGGGCTTTAGGAAGTGGCATGTTGGTAGACATGCGTCTCTTTCTCGTAGTGGACATTGCCTGGTACTTACTCAATGATCAGGCACTAAGGAAACCTTTTCTGATCTCTCCATTGTATGTGGGCTCCTCCTGTCCTGTCCGTTCTCTTAGCAAGCTCTGCTTCCCTTGTTCACAGCATCCCCATCACCATGGTGGTCACTGGACCCCTATGGTCTGGGTAAGTTTTCAGGAGCAAAGGTCCAATCTCAATCATCTCCACATCCCCTGGTTCTCAGGAAGGAGTTACCCAAGCTTTGCTGGATGTTTGGTGAAGACAGGGAGAGAACGAAAGATGTCAAAGCTAATTTTCCAATTAAGCTATTGAGACAAGTTTATTCAAATATTTACATACTTTCTGATGTTTTATTACTCCCATAAATAACCTAGTTCTTTCTTCACGAACTCCAGGACTTTCTTCTCCTCCCTCTTTGTCCAGAACCCTGGGAGGAGCCCTGGGGTCCCCTACCCTGTCCGCAACAAAGCTCACTGTTGCTCCCAGGGCTCTGGGCTCTCGTAGGGAAAGTCCAGCTTCCATAGATTGGGCATCAGGACCCTGGTGGGAGGGAGGGGCTGGGAGATGTGCTACGGTATCTCAAATTGGAACTGAGGTTCCAGCTGGAGGGAGCTCTTCCATGGAGCTACCTACAAATGGTGCCTAGCAGGTTGCATGACTAAGTTACATGATTTTTTTACTTGTTTGTTTGTTTGTTTTAACCAAGTCAGTTTTGAGTCAGTTTTGATTCAAAACACATTTTTTAAATCAATTTTTTTCCTCCTATATTGTATAAGAAACTGTGGCATTTGCCAAAGAATTAAAACACAGGAAACACCTCGAGAGTGGTTCAACTTGCAGAAAATACTAGATCCTTCCAGTTATTTTCCAAAGCCCAGCTAAGCTGGAGTTAAACAAAAAAAAAAAAAAAAAAAAAAAAAAAAAAAATAAGAGCTTTTCTTTACAGTATCCTGAACATTATAGTGGCACATTATATTGACTAACTTCAGCTGACGCAAGGAAAGAAAGAAAAAAAGAAGTGGTGATGGGTGACTCATCGGCTCTCAGCAGAGCAATTACGCAGGGCACAAAGCGTGCGAGAACAGCCCCGCCACCAAGGAGGGAGTGAAAGGATGGAAACAAAGAACAGGGCGCTTCAGTGCAGAGGGTTTGTGTCTACGTGGCCAAATGGCGCTGTGTAGGACACTCATCGTGAAAGCTCAGCTGATGGAAACCTGAGTCCTTTGAAGTTTCTTATTTTTAAAAGTGATTTCAGTGATAGAGCAGCTCCTATTTTAACAGTGTCCTCGGTGCAACCAAGCTCTAAGATTTTGGAATCCTGATAAGTAGGAACTAGAAAAATGGTTTAAAAGCTGCTAGCCATTTTTGTGAATGCATCAATTTACTTTTGGGGGAGACATCATTGTTTTCTAAAAGCCTCTGCATGGGCTCTTGGATTAAACCTGTGTGGAGACAGGTAGCCTGCGTCTGAGGGCTGAACTGGGAGGCAATCTAACTGGGAGGCAGATGTCTTAGACTGAGACATGGTGATCTGCTGGGTAATGTTTATTATGGGATAGGGTTGAGGGAGATCTGGGTCTCTGAGTGTGGCTTTTTGGTAGGGGATGAAGGGAGAGGAAGCGTAAGTTACCCTCTGTCTTTGGGGGACCATAGCAGACTGGACACTGAGCAGGAAGGCTGGTCTGATCCCCTCTTGTTGCAGTTGTATTCCAACTGTCTATGTTATATTTCTCTCCTGTTAGCCTCAATACCATCAGTCAAGCCTTGTCCAAAATTTCAAAATCTGGTCTCAGCAATTGCTGCAGGGAGTTAAGGGAAGGGTCTTGGTCTATTTACAAGACAGTGAGTGAAGGGAGGAGCTCAGCTGCTGTAGGATGAGGTAACCTGCAGCAGAAGGCTGGTGTCCCAGGGTCAGAGAGGAGGTGGCATCTGAAGCTGGGCGGCCCACCTGGGGACCAGCCACACCAAGACTCATTGGCAGGTGATCTGATAACTCTTGCTGAGGATGGAGGGTGTTCCAGAAACATGTGGGAAGGGAAGCCTGAGTGGATTTTGGGAGCCAGTGAAGTGTGTGGTATCCACAGCTCAATTGACCATGACCGTCGAAGGATTCTGGGGCCCAAGATTGGTTAACTAAGACCATCACAGTCACAGAGCAAAGTAACTCCATTCCTTTCTCAGCTTTTGAACTTGCTCGGAGTCTGCTAGCCATGGGCTTTGCATCAGGATTTGATCTGGTTGTCTTGATGTATTGAAGCATCTCTCCTAGGTCTATTTAAACCAGTGACTGACAGAATAGAGTGTGGCCACTGCATGGCATGGCAATTCTTTAGCTCGGTGGCACATGATGTATTCCATGCCTTCTACTCCTTAGAAGCTCCGCATGGGCTTAGCATTACAATGTGACTGTTTTGGTCCCTGAGTCATCCTGGAGAGCAAAGTTCCTAACCATGGAGATTCATTCCCAGCCATTGCCTCTGCCAAAATCACTGCATCAGAGTGGGAAGGTGCATTGTTACAGATGCTATATAACCACCTAATGTAAAATCGTCCTGTGAAAAACAGCACACGTATATTGAACTACTTCAGGGTGAGCACTGGGCCAAACAACTTAAAAAGAATGCTCTCTCTTAGTCCTTACGAAACTCCTATTGGATTGAGACTGTGTTATCATGGAAAAACAATGAGGCCAAGGAGATTTGAGTACTTTGCTCAAGATCACACAGGTCATAGGTAGCAGAGTTGGGACTCAAGCCTGGGGCTGCTGAATGCTGGACTTGAGAATGATGGGAGTTCCTTGTGTCTTACCAGTGGCAAGTGGGGAGGGCATGGCATTGGCTCAGCATCTGGGAAGTCAGCAGAGGATGTTAGAAATCACACAGCCGCCCTGGAAGCGGGAGAGGCAGCCAATGGCAGCTGCACCATTAGAAAGACTACGAAGGAAGAGACACAGAACTTGCTAAAATACGGGTCTGAGTCAGCCACTGCATTTCTGCCATGTTCAGATAAAATTACAGTCTGATCCACACCTCGCAGGCACAGGATGTGACAAAGTTGGAACATGGCACAAGTTCACAAATTTCACTGATTTTGGCTGGTTGCTTCCTATCAATGAGCCCCTCACCTTTTTCTAATCCAACATTCCAGGGTCCCCACATCCCCATTGTGGATCCCAGGCATCTCTTTTCCATTCTACCTTGGCCTCTACCCCATTTTCCAGTAGAAGTTACCTACCTGCAGCCCATCGCAGGAACAAGGTGCACCCCCAAGGGGCTTGGTGAGGAGGAGGGATTCAGAAGTTCAGGACCACTACCCAGGTCCTTAGAGTGAGGGGGAGAGGAATATTCCAGGATGAGCACATCATTCTGCATCCAAGGTCAAGGCCCCCCATCATGTACTGGCAAGTTCAGGGACCTGAGACTGAAAGCATCTCATGTCATTGCTTTGTATTTTCCCAGAAAGGGGTAGAAGATGAATATTATATATCTACCATACAGGAAGGTAAAAATGACTCTGCAACATGTTGTTTGTTAAAAAATATCAATGTTTAGCACCCAAATACTTACTGCAAGAGTCCCAGAGAAGAAAGTGACAAAGAAGTGTGACGTAAGTGTAAGCAACAACAGCATTAGCTTCTTAGCATCCTGTTGGGTTATGGGACGCTAGATTTTTTAGGGTTCTCAGGGACTGGAATAATGAAGTATTAAAAACCAGACCCAGAATGGAAATTACTCATATTGATTACACATACACACTTGTGTGCACACACATATGCACACGTGTACGTCTCAATTTAATTCTTGGGAAACATATTGATAATGAATGATACCTGTAACTGTAACTGCAATGTTTGGGACTCGTGGGCTGATTTAATTTCACCTGTCATCATTGGTCCTGTAGAGTCCCCCTGAGATGGTCTCTCAAAAGCCACAGGAACTGGAGGGTTGAAAATTTCTTACCTTCAGAGACTAGGGCCCTACAGGGTCTGATGGGAAGTCAGTTTGAAAAGTCTATGGTTTCGGAGATGTCAAGTGAGGTTCATATTTACCTTGCAGGGCGGTAGTGGCACCTGCTGTATGAGGCTGAGAGGAGAGGCTGCTCAGATGCAGAAAGCCCAGTTAAAATCTCCCCACACTTGCTGTTAAACACAAGCTGTCCACACAAAGAACCGAAACCAATCAAGAGCTACGGTGTCAGTAGAAAAGTTAACTGATCGGTACTTTGATCAATTCAAAGTAGCGGGAGATTCACACATCCCAAAGTGGCCTGATCAAAAGGATCAACAAGTGATTCTGGTTTCCTCACCTGCTTTTGAAAATATTTTAAATTTTTTAAATGTATTTTCAGCCTACATCGTGCTTTGATCCTCTCCTGCTTTCATAGTTGTCCTTGGCCCTAACCAGCTTTGTGTCACTCTTAGCTTGTGCTGGACCTCATGGTTGACAGGTTTTGTTTTGTTTTTAGGTCTATTCTCATTTCAGAAAGAAAATTGCCTTCTGTGATTGGCTTCACCCCCACGTTCACTGGGAAACCTTTCTGGCCTTTTGGGCAATCAGTGCTGTCCTCTCAGAAGTCTCCCTTACGGGGAGTTTTGATTATTTAGCTCTGGGTCTCCCTCAGTCTCTCCTGGACTGTGGGCTCCTCAAGGGCAAGGCTAAGTTTCACCTTTGAATCCCCAGCACACAGCACTTGATCTGGAACATAAGAGCCTTTTAGGAAACATTTCTGGAAAAAATAATGGGTAATAATGAATAATGAATATCTCTGCCTCTGTTACAATTATACAACCCTAACAGGCTTTTGAAAGGGTTCTATTTTGGGCCAGTTGTGATGGCTTGCACCCATAATCCCAGCACTTTCAGAGGCCAAGTGGGGAGGATTGCTTTAGCCCAGGAGTTCAAGACCAGCCTGGGCAACATAGTGAGACTCTGACTCTACAAAATAAAAAATGTAAAAAAAATTTAAAAAAGAAAGTGCTATATTTCTTTTATTCTGTACCTGCTACATTCTATCCATCTAAAGACATCACAAATATTTAGCAGTATGTTCTGCTACAGAGTCATTTCCAGAATCAGCCTTAGGCCCTGTTCGGTTAGAGTGGATGTGACCTTCCTCTGAGACAGAAACAACTGAATTTATTTCAGCTGGTGTGGGAGTAGGAAGAGGAGAATGAATCTATGCAGTGTAAACCAATGAATTAAAATAAAAGATGGATTTACACCTACTCTTACAGTCCTTTAGAAGAAAGTTTCAATGCTGATTCCAGTTGCTTTTGGCATTAACTAAAAAAGCACTGAAATTGACCTTTGTAAGCTTGAGTTGTCACTTTGTTCTTGTCAGCAGCATCCTCTGGAACATCCTTCGATTATAGATTCACTCTACAGACCTCAGTTTAACAAACCACCTGAGATAACTAGTCTGAAACCAAATCTTTAGACTCCTTCCTTAAATTTTACTTAGTAGGAAACAAAACCCAAGACAAAAAAAGAATAAATACTTAGGGATTCTCAGTGAGAGAAAAACATCGAGTCAGAATTTACAATGACAGAGGTTAGAAATACCCCACATCTAAACTGTCAGGATCTAGCTAACGAGTTTAGAAATAATCCCTGCTTCGTGCTTCACTTTTTTATATTCACAGAGGAGGGAAAGGAGACATAGATGTACCCAGATGGTTTATGTTTGTTTTCAACCTCTGCCTGCTCACACCATGCATGGAGACTCTGCACTCCTTGAGCTGCATATTTGCAGATCTCATCCCTTCACGTGGGCAGAGCTAGAAGCAGTATGCAACCCCTCAGCTTGATGTCTGGAGGAAGCTATGGGTGGCTGCCCATATCCTTCTACTGGATTCCTGCCCTGGTTCCTGGCATTTCAGTCTTGCCTTAATTGTGGAGTCAAGTGTAATGCACTTGCCAAGACCTTGCCATTCTGCTCATCCTAGAGGTCTAGACCTGACTCTGTACCTCTTTCCACTGCTTGGAGTCCTGCCTCAAAAGAGATGGACCCCCGCCTTAGTACCTAGAACTTGCTGCCTATTTGACAACAAGATCTTTTTCTTTTTTTTTTTTTTTGAGGGGGGACAGAGTCTTACTCTGTCACCCAGGCTACAGTGTAGTGGTGCTATCTTGGCTTACTGTAACCTCCACCTCCTGGGTTCAAGTGATTCTCATGCCTCAGCCTCCCAAATAGCTGGGATTACAGGTGTGAGCCACAATGCCTCACTAATTTTGGTAGTTTTCATAGAGACAGGGTTTCACCATGTTGGCCAGGCTGGTCTCGAACTCCTTACCTCAAGTGATCTGCCCAGCTTGGCCTCCCAAAGTGCTGGGATTACAGGTGTGAGCCACCACATCCAACCAATTTGGCAGCAAGTTCTGTGCACGAAGCTTAAACACCAAGCTCTGGGTACCCAAGAAGAGCTTTTGGGTAGTCGCATTGCCCAGAATCTCCAACCACAGGGAGAATTTCTATTTGCCTGGATGATATCCAAGTTGTCCCATTACCTTGAATGTTGTAACTAGGTTTGAGGGGGAGGGTCACCCTTCTCAGGGGTCAGCCACAACATTGGATCAGACCCTTATGGAAGCCCACACAATTGTGTTTCTTCTGGGTCTGTTATCCCAGTGGGGCCTGAAGTCATGTCAGTGTGTGTCATGATAATTGCTCTCTGAGTTGGGATAAACCAGTGATTAAATGAGATATTTTGATTATGTACTTATCTCAGTGAGCTATACCCTTTACATCTCATTTTTCTTGTCAGTATGGAGAACTTTTGCTGCTGTTTTTAATTGTTTTGCTCAAGATGTTGCAAAGAAGGGCAAAGGAATCTGCTGTTCTAATCTCAAATTGCCTGGAGCATGAAATCAAAGTCTAGTTTGCTGGTCTTTTCTCGGTAAAGTTTAATTCTTGTGCTTTTGTCATGGCCCCAAACAAAGGATCCATCTGAAACAAAAAATGGCTGGAAGTCCAGGATGCAACAGGGGAGTGGGGGATGGAGGTCAAACGTGTTGCCAATACTAGACTTCATTAGCCCCGCAGGAGAGCCGCGGCTATGGGTGATGTGGGTTGGATGATTTTTAAAAGCAAGCAAACAATTGGAGCCACACAGTTTGGGAGATTGAATTGTGTTTTGTTTGTTTTGTGTGCAAAATGAGATTGTGGGGGAAACAGAGACATTATCCATGAAGAGTGCTCAGGCAATTTCTGCTGCTTCCTTCCATCAGTTACCTTCTGTGAACTCGGGGTGGAATTGAATTCCATTGAGTTACCGTCTATGCACTGCCAGTCTCTATAGGGATAACTCTCCGGAGTAATTTCATAACCTGCACTGACAAAGATATAATTCATACTGTGCTGCCTTTTATAGGGGACTTAAAAAAGTCATGTACCATTTCACAGTTGTGGTTGTATTTTTTTAAAATTTGACAAAAAAAAAAAAAAAAGGAAACATACTGTTTTTCTTCTTACTAAATCATAAAACCAATAGACTTAAGGGGAAAAGGCAAAATCAGGCTCCCTAGTCTTGCAGAAAAAAATCTATGGATATCATAGTTTTCTCATCTGGAAAATGGCAGGACTGAACTCAATCATTTCCAAGTTGCATTTCCACATCCGGAAAGTCTCAGAATCTCTGGCTCTAGGTTTTCTTTTTCCCTAGAAATGTGACTGCTGAAGGAAAATAAAGTTCCTCCAGAGGCTTTTCTTTAGATGAGAATTCCTCCATTGAGGATGGCTTCCATTGTGCCTGGCTAGCTGACTTCCTCTGTGTGGCCGGCAGGAGAGATGGAGGCGAGGTTGAAGGAAAGGTCCCATTGAAGGAAGGCTTGGTCTTAGCAAAAGATTCCCCTGGCAGCAAGCAGGAGACAAGAAAGTCAGGAGTCAGGGAAGAGCTAACAGGTTTACGTGACTGACAGCTGAGGTCAGAGTGCGGGCATCAGTGAGATCAAACAATGGGAAAACATCCCTAAAGAATAAGGAAGTGGAAAGGTCAGCCTAGTTGGCAGAAACTAGATCCTATGGGCAAGGAGGCCGACAGGGCAGGCCGGGCCCAGGCACTGAACTGCCTGGAAATAACGTTGATAAGGGAGGCAGCATGCTGGTTGGCCTGGCTGCCCCAAGTCTACATGACACAACCAACGGCCAACCAGGAGGTTGTGCAGGAAATTGGCTACTCGTTTAGTTTACAATTGGCAGTGATTTCTCAGTAATCAGCTGGCAGACTTGGGAATTCTTGTGCAGTGAGATAATTAAATCTAACACAAATTATTTTCAGAGGTCATAACATGTTATAGATTATAAATGTAATAATAAAGGAAATTGAGATAGTGTTATTTTACTTAGTATTTACCAATTTGTTTTCTAAAGAAATAGCATTTCTTTAGTATTCTGGGGTCAATTTTTTTTTTTCAGCCTTCAGAGCTTCAACGTTCTTTACCCAAAGCCCTCCAGGAACACACCTGTGTTTAAAGTAGTTGGATTTATGACTTGTTTCAGCAAGGGAAAACATGTACCATGGAAACCATGGGGCATCTCAATAAGAGGGTGTGATAGAAGACCTGTCATGGCATTTGGGCTTGTGTTGGGTGTCAGGTGATTTGAGAGAGACTTCGGAGAAGTGAGGCTTTGCTCTGGATTGGATGCTGGCGGGAAGTGATTGGGTATCTCCACAAACCTTATCTGGAAAGAGAGTACACTAATGGAGGCTAAACCTGTGATTGATAAAGCAGCCCTGTTCACTCACTTTCGTGAGAATAGGGGGTGGTGGGCGTGTTTGGTATGTTTCAGCTTGGACAAGTTCATGTTTTGTTTGTGTTTTGCCATGACTACCGAGGGGTCTTGTCTTGATCCAACATTGTTATGCAATGGACTATATCTGATGTTGGTTTTCTGTGAAATTGTGTTCAGCAAGAGAACACCAAGGCTTAGCTGATAGCACCAGGCCGGCTCCTGGATGTCAGGCGTACGTTTTTCTTTTTCAAGTGAAAAACTTTTTGCAGATCTCAAGCATTTTTGTGGGTCTCTGGAAAGTTTCTAGGCTATAGGAATTGAGCTCTTCATGCCTATGGAATAAAACAACTTTGTCTGCAGCACACGTTCTAAGAAGGCCCTTCCTGTTGAAGCCATCCGTCACTCATGCCTCCCGTCACCCTTTGCATGGGTGAAGAGGATATGGATCCAGTGGGGAGAAATGGGAGGCCCAGGGATGCCCTGCTTTGGCTCACCCAGAAGCGGGCAGGGAGAAGTAAGAGTTGGTGGTATTTTGCATGCAAAGGGAAAGATGTGGGCCTGGTACATCCGGTGGCAGTAGGAGGTAGTTTAATGAAAGCTAGGATACAGCTAAGCTCTTTAAAACACCAGGACAAACTTTTTCCTGTGTAACTCTCTTTCATTTTTAAAGAGAGCAAAGTGCAACACAAAGCAAGGCAAGAATAGCATTACAGGTCTGATCTCCAGCTCTCAGTTTCCATTCATTTCTCCCCCACATAAGAACTCCTAGAAACTTTGTTTACACTTTTTCTCATTTTCCCCCCTCTCCTTTGCTGTTTATTTGGAAACTTTTTAAGCCTCCAGAATGGCTGAAAGAATGAACCCAGCATACCTTTCACCCAGATTTCATCAAATGCTCACGTTTTGCTACCTTCTCTCTCTCTCTGTCAAATCATTTGAAGTAAATTTTAGACATCGTATTTTGCCCTTAAATACTTCAGCATGTAAATCTCCCAAGAGCACAATTATATTTTCCTATATAATCACAATACTATGTATGTAGGGGTGTGTGTGTGTGTGTGTGTGTGTGTGTGTGTATGTATACAGTACAAAGACCTTTCTTTTGAGCCATTGAAAATAAGTTGTCAACATGATGCCCTAGGCTGGATGTGGTAGCTCACGCCTGTAATCCTAGCGCTTTGGGAGGCTGAGGCGGGTGGATTGCCTGAAGTCAGGAGTTGGAGACCAGCCTGGGCAACATGGTGAAACCCCACCTGTACTAAAATAGAAAAAAACTAGCAAGGCATGGTGATGCACGCCTGTAGTCCTGGCTACCCAGGAGGCTGAGGCAGGAGAATCGCCTGAGCCTGGGAGGTGGAGGTTACAATGAACCGAGAGCACGCCACTGCACTCCAGCCTGGGCGACACAGCAAGATCCTGTCTTAAACCCAAACAAACAAAAAATGTGATATCCTATACTCCTGGACATTTTAGTGTGAATTTCCTATAGATAAGTGTCCACTACAGAACCACATCATCAGAATTCCATCATCAAGATCAAGGAATTAACAGCGATGTATTGCTACCATCTGATAATCAGATTTCCTTCCAATTTTGCTGGTTGTCCCAAGTATGTGCTTATAGTAAAATGATCTAGTCTGGAACTACCTTTACATTCAGTTTTCATATATTTTCAGTTTCTTTCAATGTGGAACAGTTCCTTATGCTTTCCTTCACTTTCATAACTTTGACACATTGAAGATTACAGGCAGGTAATTTCATAGAATGTCCCTCAATGGGATTGTTTGCTGTTCCCTCACAATGAGATTTGGGTTACGTCTTTGGCAGTAACACCACAGAGGTGATGTAGGACTTGTCTCATTGCATGCTGTGAGATGGGGCATCATTTCAATTTATTTCATTACTGATGACATTTACCTTGATCATTTGATTAGATGAGTGTTTGCCAGGCTTCTCAAATTAGGTATACTATTTTCTTCTTTGTAATGTTTCTCTCTCTCTATATATATATATTTGTGGGGAGAAACGAGATACGTTGAGGCCATTTAAATATCTTATTCTTTATCAACATTTCCATTTCTTCACTTCTTTATTTTTTCATTTTTATCAGTATGAACTTATGGATTCTTATTTTATATAATCCATTGCTATTCTCACTTATTTGATGCACAAATTACCCAATATGTGGACGTGGAAGCCCCTTGAAGCTGGTTTCTGGACCTTTTTGAAGTGTCCCAATCATTCTTTCAGCCCTTCCTGTCACTCTGGCAGAGCAAGGTGTCCATGCACTATGTTACCTGCCCCAGCCCTGGAATCAGCCATTTTTTCCCAAAGCCCTTGCTGCTTTTTGGCAAATAATGGCATTTAGAAATCACAATCTGGGTGCTCTGTGTACTAAATGCTCTTAGTAAGTCCCTGCTTCTAGGCCCTCTCAGTGGGCAGAGCTGGGAATACAACTATGTATGTATAATATATAAAAATACACACATTCATGTTATTGTATTTCTATATCTACATGTATATATGTGTGTGTGTGTATATGTGTGTGTATGTATACACAAATGTATATATACATACACATATATTTAAATACATACATATACATTTAATACATATATACATATATTTATATAAAATACATATATGTATGTATATATGTGTGCATATGTATATGCACACATATCTATACACACACACACACATATTTAAAAACATAAATTCATACAGTTATATCACTCAACTCAAGACCACAGGATTCATTCTAGTTTTCTCCTTTACTATAATTGTAAGTCTCTTTACTGACCGTGAGAAACTTGCTCTAATTAAAAAACAAACATCTCCTATTTTATGTAGCCCCATTGTAACTAATCTGCTACACTGCTATTGCCATTTGCCCCTTTTGGGATGCCCTCTTCACCCAGATTAGGCTCGGGCACTTCATGCTGAGCTGCTCTACCATTGGGATGCCTTTTCCCTTTGCTTGGGGACCATGCAGAAGCCGTGACGTGCCCCTTCTCATGTGGATGACCTCACTCTGCCCAGACTGTCTCCCTGCCCTGGGCCATCCCTAGCCTCAGACGTCCTTCTCACCTTGCTTGGGTGCAGATACCTTGTGCCGGAATATCCTCCCCCCCTTCCCTGGGCTCCTGCACTGAGTCTTACCCACACCTCTTGGATGACTTCCTCATTCTGCTTGGCTTCTGAACCCTGCACCAGGCTTCCCTCTGCAAAAATGCCTTCCTCCTCATACTCAAACGCCAGCACCTCCTGCCTGACTCCCTGTTCACTCTGATTAGGCTCCAACACCCTGCTCTGTGCCGCCCTCCCACTGGTAATCTCTTCTTACCCTTGGTCTCCCATTCCCCAGCCTGGGATACTCCCTTCACCCTATTTGGGGTCTGCCCATGCTGGGCAGCTGGAGGTATAATCTCTTGATAGTTTCTTCCTGCACAGACAAAGTCAATCCCCCAAGACCACAGCATTGTAGTAAAGAGTTTAATTGACATGAGGTTGGCCACGCAGGACACAGAATTATTACTCAGATCGGTCTCCCAAAGGCTTGGAGATGAGGGTTTTTATGGAAATTTGGTGGGCAGGGGCCTAGTGAATGAGTGCTGAAGACTGATTGAGTATGAAATTGTAGGATGTGGAAACTGGTCCTTGTAGGCTGAGTCCACCTCTGGGTGGAGCCACAGGACCAGTTGAATCTGGAGTCAGGAGACTGGGTCAGGTCAGTTGGAAAAACCTCAAAAAACCAATCTTAGGTTCTACAGTAGTGCTGTTATCTATAGGAGCAATTGGGAAAGTCACAGATCTTGTGACCTCTGGCCACATAATGCTGAGTGCTAAGAGATAGTAGAAGCCATGCTTATGTTTTAGCAGAACTCAAGCCACTCCTCATAATCCTAATCTTGTGGCCTTTCATTCATCTTACAAAGGCAGTTTCAGCCCCCAAACAAGGAGGGAGCAGTTTTAAGGGGGGACTATTATTATCCTTGCTTCAAAGTTAAACTATAAACTAAATTCTTCCCATGTTTAGCTTGACCTATGGTCAAGAATGAGCAGATAGCCAGCCTGTGAGGCTAGAGGCAGGATGGAATCAGCCATGTGAGACTTCTCTCACTGTCATAATCTTTGCAAAGGCAGCTTCAGAGGGAGTAGAGGGGAGACATACGATAGCACAGCATATTAATGGGCCAAAGTCAATGCGATTAAAAAAAAAATCAGTGACTGGATATTGTCCAACACACTACTGGTGCAGCCCAGAATTTGTAGTGAAAACTGAACAGGACAGCAGTAATGGGGCACAGTGACACTCTGCATCTTCTGATATGATGCCTTGGGAAGTGCCCAGCATCACCTGGTGATACTCCTGCCAAAAATGTGCTAACCCAGACGGAATCATGAGGAAACAATCAGAAAAACCCAGATTATGGACTTTATACCTGACTACTGGTTTCTACTTTTAAAAAATGTTAAGGTCGTGAAAGACAAAGGAGTCTAAAGGAGGCTGAAGAGCTATGACTACTGACTCAATGTGGGGTTCTTGATTGGATCTTGGATGGGAAAAAACAAAACAGCTATGCAAGACATTTTGAGGATAATTGGAGAATTTTGAGTATTCGTGGAATATTTAGGTAATATTATGGCATTGTAAGCTATAATTGCTTTCTTGATGTGAAAATTGTATTGCGTTACGTTTTCTCGTTTCCTTTGAACAGCTCAGTCTAAAAGCCACTGGGTGGGGCCTGGGAGGTTAGCATCCTCAGAGAGGGGAGCCATGTGACTCAGAGTGAGGTGGCAGGCCCTGGGCTAAGTGAAGAGGACACACGTGTAGCAGGGCAGCCCAGCCTGGCACAGGGGATGGTGTGGGGAGGAGGGCATGTAGGCCTGGGTTATCAGGGCCTGAGAAGAGTGAGGATAATGTGTATGTGGAGGGCAAGCTGACATGGGGTGTGCTCTTCCAGGTTTGAGAAATAAGGGTCATTGCCTGGCCCTGGGGTGTTGGGGAACCTGGTTGTGCCTTCTTGGCTGGAGTGGGAGAGGGTGGCCAAACTGCATTCCATTGAAAGTCAAAAGACCCTCCAAATCTGGTCCCCATCTCCCTCTACTGTAACATGGCTCTCTCCCCTCTTTTAAGCCAACTCTTGCCCAGTTTATACCTCGTGTTCTTGAACAACTTACTGGCTGCCTAGATTAGGGGTCATCCAACTATAGCCTAGATTGCAGTGTCGTCCCCTCATTTTGTAAATAAAGTTTTATTGGAACATAGCCATGCCTATTTGTTAATTGTCTATGGCTGTTTCTGCATTGTAATAGCAGAATTAAATGGTTGCAACAGAGACGAAGTGGTCTGAGAAGCCTGAAATATTTATTTGTTGGCCCTTTATAGAAAAAGTTTATGCGCCCCGCCATAGATTAAGGGTTATTCCTTCTTAGTCTGTGCTGTTCTTATTGTAGCCTGTCGCCTATGGTAACAATGCACCTGCCCTCATTAGAGTATAGGCTCCATGAGGCAGTGGACGCCAGTGTTGCAGCCCTGGTGCCCAGAAATGCACCTGACATATGGTAGGTACTCAACAAATATTTGTTTAATGAAGGGGACTTCTGCCTTATGCACACTGGGGGATTTTGGGGAGGAACTCATGACAGTGACCTCTGGAAGGCATTTCAGGGAGACCACTAAGCACAGGGGTTAGGGGTTATGTCACCTCCTCATGTTGAGGCTTTGGGAAGCTAGCTCTTCCCTTAGTTTTACTTAAATCCCCTTTTCAGAAATGAATCATCAATCGTCTGCTGCTCAGTCAGCAGATGTGGAGGGTAAGCTGACATGGGGAGCACAACCAGGCTCTCCAACACCCCAGGGCCAGGCAATGACCCCTATTTCTCAAACCTGGAAGAACACACCCCATGTCAGCTTGCCCTCCATATAGACATTCTTAAGAGTAGAAGAATTTTTTTAAAACTATAAGATAAGAATAATTCCAGATCATAGAATTATTGCAGCACTATTCACAATAGCAAAGACTTGAAACCAACCCAAATGCCCATCAATGATAGATTGAATAAAGAAAATATGGTACATATATACCATGGAATACTATGCAGCCATACAAAGGAATATCATGTCCTTTGCAGGTACATGGATAGAACTGGAAGCCACCATCCTTAGCAAACTAACACAGGAACAGAAAACCACAACACCACATGTTCTCACTCATAAGTGGGAGCTGAACAATGAGAACACATGGACACAGGGAGGGGAACAACACACAGGGGAACAGGGCCTGCTGGGGAGGTGGGGAGAGGGAGAGCATCGGGACAAATTGCTAATGCGTGCAGGGCTTAATACCTAGGTGATGGGTTGATAGGTGCAGGAAACCACCATGGCACATGTTTACCTATGTTACAAACCTGCACGTTCTGTACACGTATTCCAGAACCTAAAATAAAATTAAATTTAAAAAAAGAATTAGAATTGGAAGGAAACAAAGTTCATCTAAAACAACCTCTTAGTTTATCAACTGAGAAATTGAAGTCTTGGAAGAGCAGAAAGCAATTGCGTGCTGGTAAATGTATAGCAATTAGCTCTTCAGGGAAAACATAGCTTCTATTGATTTAAAGGCTATATAGCACACAACAAATCAAAATAAAATATATAATACACTTTATTTGAAATTCCTTACAGCTATTGATTTTCATAGAATGCTTTTGTTGATTTTTACCAAATTCCTGTGTTCATACCTAACTTCTGGTTGCAAATGATGAACTAGTAGAGTTCCAACATGAAGATATTTTTGTTTACATTAGCAGTAAACAAAAGTGAAACAAGCAAGACCTCTATGGAACCTTGTTCATTAATGATGTGAGTGATTTATTGGCCATATCAGATAATAGTTTTTAAATACTAGAAGAATGCTTTGTCATTTTTTGGTGCTGTTCATGATGTAATGGTTATAGATTTTTTTTTTGTACAAGCTTTTAAGTTTTATCTAGAGTATTAATATTTTTTTCCATCTTACCTTGATTTATGGTGTTTGCTGATTTACATGGTCTAAATATACTCACTTTGGCTGACTTCAAGTCACCAGTATGACTTGCAAACATGTCATTAGAAAGGGATGCCTGGTAGTTAGATGCCTAAATACACCATATAGTGTTTCCATCATCCAGACGCTACAGACGTAAATAGCTTCAAGAGTGTAGGCAGAGGTAAGATGCAATAAAATAATTTAATTATAATAAAATAAGTTGGGAGTACCAAGTTTTGAGCACTTACTAACTTTGTTGAATATAACTGATTCAATTGCTAGTTTATACGATTCAATTTTTCAAAATGGCTGTGTTTAACATCCAGCTCATGACATTCCTGAAAATTTCACAACAGGCTCTCACAAGCCAAGTCAAGCCCACCACTGGTACAAAATTAACCAACCATCCAATCATGGGAAATAGCCGAGGCAGAGTGCCTAGAGGGGAGTTATTTCATGGGAGATTTCAGTACAAAGTGATCCCAGGGCAAATTGAGAAAGGAGTCAGACAAAGGGAGCAGGGAGGAAACACCCAAACCATCCAGTTCCCCACTTCATGCCCAGGGACGCTGACCTCATTGTTTACTGTAAGGGCTACATCAGTGTGTGCTTGAATTAGGCTGAAGTTCCTTGAAGTCTTGCTAGCATCTTAGTGCATAAATAAATATCACAGCCCCCTAAATATGTAATATTATAGAAGGGCGAAGAGGCTCCTTTGAAGAAATTTTGTTCTTCAGAGGCTTATGGACTGGAGGGTGAAAACACACATGTATTAGCCATGTGATTTTAATGCTCTGGCATCTGCTGACCCTGGAGAAACTGCCCCTGCTTGCTCGTCAATTCCTAGAAGTAGTGAAGGACTGGCCTGTGGCGTGCATTTCATATGCAAACCAGCCAACCCACTACCTCCTCTACAGGGCTTTCACACTTAGGGCAAGGATTCCCTTGCTCTAATCACCCAGGACCAGGTAACAGGCAACCAGGGACAGTTCCTATTCCCTAGAACCTGCTAAAGTTAGTCAAACTAGCCAATTCTAAGCCTACTTGCCTTGTCTTTCCCATTCCTTCCAATGGAAGCCACAATAAAGGGTCTTACCTGCATTTTCATCATTCCCTCTGCCTCCTGACTGACGCTGGTGCGTGTCCAGTGGAAACCCCCACTCCCAGTACTTTATGCCACCCCAGTCTTGGGAACTGTGAGTAACAAACTCTCATCAATGGCATTGTGTTCTCATCTGTTGGCCTCACCGTACCTGAATAATAACAAAACCTACATTTTAAAACAACATGCCCTCCATCAAACCCATGAAGGAAATGATATGAAAAAGAAATACATTTATAAGCAGATAGTCATTTAAATTGGGGTATTTCAGCAGTTTGAGAAAACTGTCCTAACTGGTTGCTATACAACAATTTTGTTTTTAGTTTTGTTTTGTCTTAAATGAGAATATTCATCAACTTTGACAAGCATGCATGCAAATAAATGAACATTTATATCTTGCCTGACTCACTTGTTGATGGGACTGTTGAGCTCACATGCTACTGTGGTGGGCTGACTCCTATGACACTTTCTCTGAAACAGGTATCATCTGTCATGGTGTTGTTTCATTAATAAGCAATGAAACACATAAATGTCTCTCTCGTTTGACATGGTACCATGACTGACCTACATTTATCACTCTGTGAAACTTATACTAAGATTGCAAATTCAGATAAAAGGGGAATGTAGAAAAGTAGACATATAGAAGAGAGATTTTACAATAAATTTAGCTAAGCAGTTACTAAAATTCTATGTATAGCCTGTGATTCCTTGTCTAAGGCAGCCTGGGATAAGCCCAAGATTACAATAATCACCAGCAAACAGGCTTTCTCTGACTTTGCTCACTCTTATTCTACCTGAAAGACTCCCTCAAGGTCCTACTCCATTGTTCTGGCATTTTATGAGGCTTGGAGGACCTAGTTACCCATGGCATCTGCCATCTTCTTTGTCTTTTCTCTTCTTGGAGATTTCTCCTGCATGTGCTGTGAACTGCAAAGATCCTGCCTCTGGGGCTACTGACACCTGAGGATTTCATCTCATGTCAATGTTAAAGTTGCTGCAAAAGTTGTTGGCAACAGTGATGCTGTTCCCTTATACTCTTGATGTCTGAGAGAGATGGTAGCATGAGAAAGATTTCACTTTGCTCATCCTCTTTTACTGTAGTTCCCTTCTCTTGAGGGCTGAACAGGAAGACAATCTATGGGACACACACTGGGAATGCTGGATCATCTTTGCCTTCTGAGGCTGCTCCACTGTCCTTGAATCAAACTCTGGGGTCAAACTCTTTCTTCCCTTGGATGAGTTATTTCCAAGAGCTCCTTTTTAGGTAAAGTGGAAGTAAATGAAGATCAATCAAATGAAAACAAGCACAGATGATTTATTTAGAGCTTACTATATCAAGAGAATCAGCCACCATCATTTGCTTTTGACAGAGACTCAAATGCAAGCCAAGGAGTGGGAAATCATTTATAGTCAATAAAAGACAAGGCTTCAGGTGTGCCCTGACTGGAGGCTGTTGGCATGGAAAAGCTGTGGACAGGCCATCTAATAGTGGGACAATCTATGTAATTAGGGGAGCCTACTGGGCGCTCTGGTTGGTTCTGAGTTGGAAGTGGGGACAATTATTAGGGAAGCTGTCAGATATAAACCAAGTCTTGGCTGTTTGGGGCCAATTGTTACATGGATTATTGTCTGGCTTCCTGGGATGGTTTCTAGAGATAGTGGTCTAATCTCTTACAATCTGACTTATAGAGAGCAAGCTGTCTTCCTGGGCTGGTTATTGTAGACAATGGATTAGGTTTCTGGAATAGTTGCTGTAGACTGTGGGTTAGGGTTCTATTCTGATATGTAGTCTGGCTGTTGTCTATTTGTATATTCAGTTTCTCAGCAAATTGACAGCCAGTGAGTCTATCATTCACTCTCCCTCTGCCTCCATATTAGTCAGGGCTCTCCAAGAAACGGAACCAATAGGAAATCGGTTCTGTTATATGTGTAGAAAGGGATTTATTATAAGGAATTCGATCACATGATTATGGAGGCTGGTGAGTCCAAATTTTGCTGGGTGCAGATGCAGGAGAGCCAACGTTCCAGTTCCAGTCTGAAGGCAGTCTGCTATAGAACCAGGAAGAACCAATATTGCAGATGGAGTCTGAAGGTAGTCTGCTGGAAAATTCCCTCTTGCTTGGGGAGACCAGTGTTTTTGTTCTATTCAGGCATCCAGCTGATTGGATAAGGCCCAGCCACAACTGCTTTACTCAAAGTCCACCAATTTAGATGGGAATCTCATCCAAAATACCCTCACAGAAACACCCAGAGTAATGTTTGACCTGACATATGGGCACCACATGACCCAGCCAAGTTGATACACAAAATTAACTATCACATCCCCAAACCCTCACTCATGAATCTCAAGGTGAGCCAGTGACTTTTACTTCCTCTCATGCTGGACCCTTGCTCCATGGTTACTCATCAAAGTGGTAGAAAGTCTCTACTCTCCTTAGCATCTGTGGAAGCTCATGCAGAGCCATCTCTGTGTTTGTGGCAGGAATTGTGAGTGGAAATGCCTTCTGGAGCACCCTCATTCCAACTGGATGTGAGAAGAGGAAAACTCATTCAGGCATACAGAAGGACAAAGATCCCAACTTGAAGGGGCTGTGGCATTCCACATGCCACCCCTGTAAAGAGTTTTAGTATGGTCTTCCAAATCACCCTATGGCCTCATTTCATCTCTCCAGGAAGGTCTGAGCCCATCTTGACAGTAGTGAGGTAGGTGTTTGGAAACCTGTCAGGATCCCTGAGATGCCTTCGATAGGGGAGTCTCCCAGCACCCTTGAGGGATCAAAGTGGTGAACAAAATTTCACAGTTCTTTTCTATCCTGATTCACTCGAACTGACAAGGTAAAGACTGACCATCTTCAAGCAGGCAGGCAGCTAAGGTTGCAGGCTAGCATATTATCTACAACAATATCATCTCATTTTAAATTCATTCTTTGACTCTCCTACCAGGTCTTTTTATTTTTCTTGTCAGTAAAGCCCATAAAATGTAGAATCTTATCAGTAGTATTCAAAGCAGATTTAAAATGTAATTACTCTTTGCCCCTTGCTAGTACAACCCAGCCTGAATCATCTCATCTGATTTAAGGAAGAATCTTGTTGAGTTGAAAATGAAACTCTCCCAGTTTTTTCCTCCTTCCTTCGTCCCTTTTTTCATTTTTCCTTCCCTTTTCTATTTATTCACTCTGAGCTCCCTATCCAAAAGGCATTTGTTAAGCACTATGCTATTAATTGGAGGCATAAAGATGAATGAGAACCATCCTTGCTTTTGAGATGATCACTGTCTAGTGGGGGAGATAGAAATAAAAACAAATCTTTATAATGCATCATGGTAAAAATGGATTCAAACTAAATAGTTTTGGGGAAATTGAGGCAGGGATTTCAAGAAAGGTCACATTCTGCAGGTTCTTGAAAGACGAGTTAGAGTCTTCTAAGCACACCCAGGGCTGGAGGTGGGGAAAGTGTCCAGGGAGTGAGACAACATGAGGATGATAAAAATAGGACTTCAAGGTGAACCCAAGATAATGTCTACCTGGGGCCAGGCTGTTGGACTCCTTTATTGCATCCATTTCCTGCATGATCAAGCAAGAATTTTTATTCTCCTTTTCTATGTTCTCAGAAATCCACCCCCACTGCCTTCCATTGCTTGCCCAACACTTGGCTGATGTCTTTGTCCTCTGAAGCATCTTTCCAACGCACAGCAGCCTCTCTCCATGGGCATGGCTGACCTTGGCCTCATCCATCTCTCCATCCTAGCTCGGGGCTGAGGGCCATGAGCAATTCTCTGATGAATTCATATGACCCAGAAAGAGCTGCAGCAGGAGCCAGCTCCATGTCTGAGGTTTAAGTGAAATATCGAGCTGTGATTCACCATTACTCAGAACCTTGTCAGTTCATAAATTTAAAGCAACTCCATTTCCTTTGCTTTTGAACAATCCAAACTGGATGGTGGATATACATTGGAACAAGCAGGTAGGAAGGATAGCAAGCTTAGGCCTGGGCAGGTTTGTTTCCCATTAGGCTGATAAAGGAAAGCTTATGCTTTTGTGTACCTATGTAAAATACGTATGCTGACGTCCTTTGGGAGAAGTAGGAGTGAAAATGTGGCTGCACTGCCAATAATATGGGAGGAAGATGAAAATAGCAGATGTAAATTGTGATTATGGCCAACAGAAATAGGAAACTGCAGCTAGGTCATCTGCCTGTTACCCAGGACTGGCCTATTAGCTGTCATTAGCCCTTCTCCAGGAAACAATTTGCATCCTTTGAAATCCTTTTAAAATTGGATTTCTGCCCACAGCCCCATCATGCTGCTGCTTTTTCTCATGGATTAAAGAGAACGTGGCCTGTGAACTAGTTCTCTTTGTGGGCACAGAGTGCTATGGCCTGGATGATAAAGGGCCGGGTCACTCCTCCTAGCAACAGTATCATGGGCTCATATTATCACAGGGTTAAGAGACTTCAAGAGGGCATCCTCTCTCGTATCCCATCCAGCAGATTTCAGCGTCCCTCAAAGCTGTAGACTTTCTACTGGAACTGGACAATCTCCCAAAGAAGTCCTTTCCAAGGACGGAGTAGTCTTCAAGTATAGAATTTCTTTGTATGATTCCTTTGGTTGTTTTCAGTCTTGAAGATGGCTCCAAGGCATATATAATTGGACATCCTGAGGATTAAGCTTCAAGACCTGAACCTTCTAGTCAAGGAGTATTAGCCATTTGAGGCAGGTCACCATGCTGAGTGTCCCTGTTTAAAGCCCCTGGCTTCTGTCTGCTCCCAGTCTCCTATGGGTCACTCCGAATCCACTTCCTTTTGCTCAGCTTGTGTGAATTAATTAATTAATTTATTTATTTTAGAGACAGGTTCTTACCTGTCACCCAGGTTAGAGTGCAGCGGCACAATCATAACTCACTGCAGCTCAAGTGATCCTCCTACCTCAGCCTCCTGAATAGCTGGGGCTACAGGTGTGCACCACCTCACCCAGCTAATTCTTATTTTTATTTTTTTGTAGGGACAGGGGTCTTGCTTTATTTCCTAGGCTGGTCTCAAGCTTTTGTCCTCAAGTGATCTTCCTGCCTTGGCCTCTCAAAGTGTGGGATTACAAGTGTGAGCCACCAAGCCCAGCTTGAATTTTGATTTTTCCTTTTTAAGAGTAGTCTGGCCCATTGCAAGAAACACGAGATCTGAGGCCAGAATGCCTGAGTCAGGGCTCTGCTTTTATGGAAGGTGTGCCCAGGCCGGCTTCCCTAACATCTCTGAGCTCCAGGTTCTCTCTCCTTTCTTCTCTTCCTGATGGAATTACTATGAACCTATAAAACCCATGATTTAAGAAATGCTGAGAAGTTTTACAAAGGGACCATGAAAGACATTTAAAGAGCTTTACTTGGTCTTCTGCAGTAAAGGTTAAAACTTAAGAAGGTGGGCCGGGCGCGGTGGCTCAAGCCTGTAATCCCAGCACTTTGGGAGGCCGAGACGGGCGGATCACGAGGTCAGGAGATCAAGACCATCCTGGCTAACCCGGTGAAACCCCGTCTCTACTAAAAAATACAAAAAACTAGCCGGGCGCGGTGGCGGGCGCCTGTAGTCCCAGCTACTCGGGAGGCTGAGGCGGGAGAATGGCGTGAACCCGGGAGGCGGAGCTTGCAGTGAGCTGAGATCCGGCCACTGCACTCCAGCCTGGGCGGCAGAGCGAGACTCCGTCTCAAAAAAAAAAAAAAAAAAAAAACTTAAGAAGGTGTCTCTTTTCTTCAACTCTGTCTGACATAAGGACCTCTAGATGCCTTCCTTTAAACATTTCAGACAAAATCTTTCTGATGATTTACCACCTTCTCCTTCTGCCACTCCGTTTCTGCTCGCCTTTTATGGTCGACTCCCTCAGATAAGGCCTGCCTTTCATGTTTAACCTGCAGAAATCTTTCTCCTTCCTGATCAACACCACCAGAATGCCGTCGTCCTTAACACATATTTTAGGACCTGGTCGTTTCTGCTTGTGTTAATAGTTGTCTCAGATTTTTAGTTTTCTCTCCTGTATCAGAGAGTGCAGCATCGGAGTGCACCTTTACAAAAGCACTTACGCTGTGATGGGGAACTTTCGTATTTGGGCTCTGTTTCCTCACTAGCGTATAGGTGCCGTGAGGGAAGGCATGGATGGGTCATATTCATTTTTATGTTTCTAGTGCCTGATACACAGTAGGTGCCAACAAATATTTGTTGAAATGAACTTGTAAACTTCGTTTTGATCTTGCAAATTACTTTACCACCCTGAAGACAGATGTAAGTGAGAACGATTTCATTGCAAAATATCCTGTTGCCTTTGCATTGTGTAAACGAGCTAGGGTGGGCAGTTTGGATGAAAATCCAGGAACTAGCATAGCCATAGAAAACACAGCCCCAAATGCCATATATTTTGGTAGCGTCCAGATTAAGAGCCAGCCAGCTGGGAGTGCAGGAATGCATTACCCAGGAAGACAATCTGTATACAGGTGGTAGAAGCTAAATGTGTATGTTGCTTTAAATAAAATTATGCACACGCCTGATAACATGGCCCATGCCTGTTATCCAACCACTTTGGGAAGCTGATGTAGGCGGACCACTTGAGCCCAGGAGTTTGAGGCTATAGAGAGCTATGATCACACCACTGCACTTCAGCCTGAGCAAGAGAGACCCTGTGTCTGATAAAACATTATGCACATTCTCTTTTGAACTTTGAATTATCTTGCACATGCAAGTGTGGCAGTTGTAGTCACTGTCCCTGGAGACTCCTACAGTGTCTGCTTCTGCTGTGATTCTCATGTCCCCTGCCCTACCCTCACCCATGATCTCATAGACTCAGAATGGTACAACGGAGAAGGTCTATGGCCAACAATCCTAGGTGGCCCCAGTGTTCAATCTCCTCTTCTTATTTGTTAATAGAGTTTTTATCTGGTCACACAGTCTCCCAGCCACCCTGGGAGGCAATTGTGGCCATGTGTCCAAGTTCCGAGGCACTAGTATAATTTCCCTAAAAAGACAGAGTGTGGTTTCTGCTTCCTTTTTCCCCATTCCAGAGGACAAGACCAAACCTCTAGGACGACAGAGCAATATAACAGGTGCCAGATACTGGAGCCCCACCGAGACATCATGGAGTAGAGCCATTAAACCCAGCTTTAGCTTTCGTGTGTGAGACAATGGTCAAGCATTGTCGTCTCGAGTCTATTTCAGCAGCCAGACTTATTTTTAACCTAATGCAGGGGCCAAGGAGATGGTTTAGGCTTATCTGTTGCTTTAAAGATGAAGAACTGAGATCCTAAGTGGCCAGCCTGTTTTCACAGTGTAGTGGCGGGACACCTGAGACTAAAAGTCCAGGTCCAGGGTCCAGTCATGGCTGTGAGCAGCTCACACTC
This sequence comes from Macaca thibetana thibetana, assembly GCF_024542745.1. NCBI lineage: Eukaryota > Metazoa > Chordata > Mammalia > Primates > Cercopithecidae > Macaca > Macaca thibetana. The sequence goes on from NC_065585.1 coordinate 113,709,063, forward strand.
AGGTGTGAACCACACGGTTACTCCACCAGTGAGGACAGGGGAAGAAGGGGTTCTAAGATTTTGCAAATTACTTTACAACCCCAAAGACAGATGTGAGAGTGATTTCATTGCATGATATCCTGTTGCCTTTGCATTGTGTAAATGAGCTGGGGTAGGGAGGTTGGATGGAAATCCAGGAACTTGTATAGCCATAGAAAACACAGCCCCAAATGCCATATATTTTGATAGCATCCAGATTAAGAGTCGGCCAGCTGCGAGTGCAGGAATGCATTACCCAGGAAGACAATCTATACAGGCAAGGTATTCTTAGAGAGAAGGGAAATAGATCATACGTCTTCTCCTAGGAGGAAAATAGGATTTTGAATAGCATTTAAGTTTGGGAGGCAATTTAGCACAGAGGTCACATGGGCCAGAGTTTTTGCTATTAGAGAGAGGGTGGTGGAGAGGGTAAGAGAGAAGGAATCTACTTAGGATGAGGTCTGAGCACCCGGATGAGGCCAGGCTCCATCCTGCAAAGACTCTTCTCTGGCTATTTCCTTGTTATATGATTATACCAGAGGTGAGTGTTTTCACCTGAGTATGTTTCTATGGAGGATCTTGTAATTAGGCTCTTTTGTAAATTATAGATTCTGTATACAAACTAGAGCGATGTCCCATCACAAAATTATGTAATGATAGCAGGCTACATGCTAATAAGACTGAAAATACTTGAGGTGAGCCAACCAGGTGGGCAGACAAAGAGGCAGTGTGGTCTGTGGGAGCAGCTGTGACATGTGAATCAGTTTGAGGACTCAGCTGAGGTCACATGACCTCTCTGTGCCTGTAACCTTCTCTGTGGCTCTTGCCTTGCCCTGACATTATTTGTTGTGCCTGCTGTGCACCTGAAACAGAGGGGCTTCCACAACAGCGGAAATTTAGGATTTGCTTTGACCATATAAAAAGCTCCTGGAACTACAAAGAACCTAATAACTCACCCATTCAAATCCCACTTCCCTCTTTTATTTTTTTTAACATGGAAAAATCTCAGGCTTAGAGAAGTAATATATTCAATTCCCAAAGCAGGTCAGTAGAAAATCAAGAAAGTCAAGGACTCCTGATGCCAAAGGTGGTTTTCACGTAACCCTAAATACAAATAAGGACTTGGCCATCACCAACACAGTTTAGGGTTTAATTCTCTTTAAAAGAAGCAAACATATATGGAAATCTAGATTGGGACTGAAATAAAAGGGATAGATTTCACTTATACACCTGGAGAATAGTCCCTTAAAGGGTTATGATAATACACTGGTTGAATGTAAACCTTGTAGAATTGAAGCCAGGTTGTCTGGGGCCATGGTTCTGTGCAATGTGATGTAGTGAAGAGCAGCTATACAAGAGTATATGTCAAAGGATAGTAGCTTTGCTTTATTGGGGTGATGAACTATGTGGGCTGGGGTGATTATGCTCTCTCTCTCTCTCTCTCTCTCACACACACACACACACACACACACACACACACACACACACACAGTGGCTTGACTCATTAACAAACTATGGCAGTTCCTCTATGTGTAGGCCAATGGCTTTGGAAATGAGAATATAGTAGTCTAAAGAGAAAGGTAAATGTCTATATGGGAGGCTGAATATTAGTTTTAAAAAAAGGGTTTCAGTCTTAGAAACTCAGGGATCGAAGGGTTCTTGGGAAGCCACTCATGCTGGACTAGGGATTGAGGCAGGTTAGAAACAGGTAAATGGTGTGGGGGCTAAGATAGGGTGTACTAAAGAGAACAGGAGGCTCAGTTATCTGGAAAAGAAATTTTGAATCAGGCAAGGAAAGCTTACTCTGGGCGTTGGTTAGATCTGGGGACTAGGATGGAAGAATAAATACTGTCATTTCATTAGGATTTTCCCCCACAGCTGGTTGAGATGGGACTGTCTCCCTCTTTGGAGACACATACTTGGTAACCTGTGTGTACTCTGTGTCCTCAGTCTATACACATTGGCTACTTATAATAAAATGTGCTGATTATACCCAGGTGACATCTAGAATCTGCTGCCGCCACAGTGGATTTTTTAAACACGCATTTCTTATTGTGGTAAAATAAACATAACATAAAATTTACCACTTTAACCTGTTTTAAGTGCACAATTCAGTGGCATTAAGTACATTCGCAATGTTGTACAACCCTTACCACTATCTTTCTCCAAACCTTTTTCATCATCCCAAATAGAAACTCTGTCCCCAGTAAAAATGCTCTATTCTCCCCTCCCCCAGACTCTAGTACCCTTTAATCTACTTCTTGACTCTATGAATTTGCCTGTTCTGGATATTGCAGGTAAGTGGAATCATATAATATTTTCCCCTTTGTGTCTGGCTTCTCTCACTCAACATAACGTCTTCAAGGTTCACCCATGTTGCAGCATGTATCAGAATTCCATTCCTTTTTATGGTGGAATAAAGTCCTCTGTATGTACATGCAACATTTTATTTATCTGTTCATCTGTGGAGGGACACTTGGGGTGTTTCCACCTATTGTGAATGGTGCTGCTGTGAACATTGGCATACAAGTACTCATTTGAGTTCCTGCTTTTAATTCTTTGGGGTATATACCTATAAGTGGAAAGTTGGATCATATGGTAAATCTACGTTTAACTTTTTCAGGAATCATCAAAGTGTTTTTCACAGTGGCTGTGCCATTTTACATCCCCACCATCAGTGTACAAGGCTATGGTAGCTTATTTTTATGACTTATGTAGGTATCAGACAGGATTTGGTGAGGAACACAGAAGCCACTATATGTTCTGCGCATAAAGGGTTTAAAAGTCAAGCAGGAGCTTATACACAAGTTAGAAGATTTAGGAGAGTGCAGGTGAGAGAAGCTGCTGCCAGCATTTGGGGAATTGTCCCTGAAAGTCAAAGGAGTTACCCTGAAATCTCAGCCTGCAGCCCCAAAGCAGCTGGTTTTCAAAAGCTTGCTTGAGATTCTTGAGATTCCCAAGGAGCCCCCAACACCAACCGTCTCAGTTTGCGGTGATAAAGGGCCTTCCAGGAAGCTGTGGGAAATCTCTCATCTGTCCACACATCCAACTGCATCCATCTCTGAAGACTGATGGCTTCCACTTCCTTTCAGCCTTCCAAATATCACACGAGTTCCTCTCATTAAAAAAAAAAAAGCCATATACAGAAGGTCTCGGGAAGTGTAGTTCCCATTCTCAGAAGGGAAAGGTAGTGGTGCCTGCTGACAACAGCACACATTATACTCTTCTTTATTCTAGAAGGCACTCCAGGGATCTTATAACGATGCATCAAATTTGACCAACAGAAATTCGACAGCACACATTATACTCTTCTTCATTCCGGAAAGCATTCCAGGCAGCTTATTACGATGCATAACATTTGGCCAACATAAATTCGAAGTCGAGCAAGTGAAGGCAAAAAGGCAGAAGGAAAGAGTGAAAATGGACCCGGAAATAGGGCTAAGCATGTCTGCCACACTTGTCTACCTGCTTACCATGGGTGAACCTCATCGTGAGCTGCTGACCACGGGATTCGCCACAGAATTCACTCTCCAGAAGACAAAAACTGCTGTGGAGATTGGAAAATTTATCTTAAAATATTAAGGTCAGACAAGAACCTCTGTCAAGGAACAGGAAGTCATGCCCTGAGGAGATAAGTAGAGGCTGTAGCCATGGGTGGCTTTGGGGTCGTAGCCGTTTGCTGTGCCGAGAAAGACAACAGGAAAATTGTAAGTGCTGCTAATTGATGTCCCCAATTCATATGCAGAAGTCCTGGCCCCCAGTACCTCAGGATGTACTTGGTTTGGGAGCTAGGGTCTTTAAAGAAGTAATTCAGTTAAAATGAGGTTGCTATTATGGGCCCCAATCCAATATGACTGTTGTCTTTATAAGAAGAGCTGATCAGGATACAGACATGTAGAGGAAAGACCATGGGAAGATTGAGGGAGAAGGTGGCCATCTTCCAACCAAGGAGAGAGGTTCCCGAAGAGCCCAGCCCTGCTGACACCTCGATCTTGGACTTCCTGGCCTTCAGAACTGTGAGGAAATAAATTTCTGTTGTTTAAGCCACCCAGCCTGTAGTACTATGTCATGGCAGCCCTAGCAAACTAATGTACCCCCACATCTAAAATTGGCATCATTTATTGAGATGGGGTTGAGCCCAGATTTCTCTTGGTGGGACATTGTCTTTGGTTTCCAATTTGACAAATGTTTACTGAGTGTACAACTATGCAGGCCTCTGCAAGGCTCACAAGGAATACAAACAGGGGAAAGCCCAGGTCCCAGCCCTCAGGGAGCTTATAGCCACGCAGATATTCTCGAGTGAGTAGCAAGCTTAGGTATAAAGGAAGTGCTATAGGAGCGAAGGCGAGGAAGAGACTCACGGCACTGAGAGGGACAGGGAAGGCTGCAGAGGAGTGGCAAGCATCTGACTCGGGTCTTGAAGAAGGATGAAAAGAAGGCCTTTCTTGTGTGAATGTGTATGTGTATGTGTGTGGAGTGTGATGTGAGTGGTGTGTGGTGTGTGTATATCATCTGTGTATGATATGTGTGTGTGGGGGATATGGTATGTAGTATGTGTGGCATGTGTGCTGTGTGTGTGTAGGATGTGTGGTGTGTATGGTACATGTGGTGTGTTGTGTGTAATGTGTGTGTGGTGTGTGTATGGTGTGTTTTGTGTGTGTGGTATGTGGTGTGTGTTGTGTATGTGTGTGGTGTGTGTATGGTGTGTTTTGTGTGTGTGCTATGTGGTGTGTGTGGTGTATGTGTGGTATGTGTTTGGTGTGTATGTGGTGTGTTTTATGTTGGTGGTGTGTTGCGTGTATGGTTTGTGTGTAGTGTATATGGAGTGTGTTTTGTGTGTGTGATATGTGCGGTGTATATGGTATGTGTGGTATGGTGTGTGGTACATGTGTGATGTGTGGTGTTTGTGGTATGGTGTATGTGGTATGTGTAGTGTGCATATGTGGTGTGTGGTGTGTATGGTGTGTGGTACGTATGTAATGTGTAGTATGTGGTATGGTATGTGGTGTGGAATGTGTCAGTGGTGGTGAGGTGTGTGTGGTGTGCTGTATGTGGTATGGTGTGTGTGTGTGATATGGGTGTGTGGTGTGTTGTGTGGGTGGTGTGGGTGATGTGTTTGTGGTTTGTGTGTGGTGTGGTAGTGTGGTGTGTGTGTTGTGTTGTGTGTGTATATGGTGTATGTATGTGATGTGGGTGTGTGTTGTGTGTGGTATGTGTGTGTGCTGTGTGTGGTGTGTGGTGCAGTGTGTGTGTAGGTGTGATGTAGGTGTTGGTGTGTGGTTGTATGTGATGTAGGTGTGTGGTGTGTGGTTGTATGCTGTGTGTGGTGTGTGGGGCAATGAGTGTATGTGATGTATGTGTGTGTTGTGTGTGGTGCGGTGTGTATATGTGCTGTATGTGTGTGATGTGGGGGTGTGGTGTGTTGTGTGGGTGGTGTGGCTAGTGTGTGTTTTGTGTGCATGGTGTGTGGTATATGTGGTGTGTGTGGTGCCTGTGGTGTGTTGTGGGGTATGTGCACATGGTGTATATGTGTGATGTGGGTGTGTGGTGTGTTGTGTGGGTGGTGTGATGGTATGCGTTGTGTGTTCATGGTGTGTGTGCAGTATGTGTGTTGTGTGTAGTGTGGGTGTGTGGAGTGTGTAAGTGGTGGTGAGGTGGGAGGATTTCCAGGACCTTATTGTCTGTGTGGTTGCACTCCCAGAGCCAACTGGCAGGACCTGAGACTGCAGCCCTGGCACGGCAGGAGAGGGCGGAGCACAGCCCGGGTGTGGGTGGAGGGCGGCCCAACCCGGATCAGCTCGGCATGCCGTGCTCTGACGAGCGCTTTCAGCCCTGGCATTTAAAGTGCCAAGTTTCTCAGGAGCTACCAACAGCCTTTGGACATGCATAGCCCCTTGCCCACCATCCTGGCACAGTACGAGGAGAACACAGGCCACTGGAAGAGGGGGAGGGTGAGAGGGCGCAGAGTGAAAGGGGGACCACTGCAGGGCCCATAGGGGGAGCTGCTCACGGCCCCGCACCAGGATTAGTCAAAAGGTGTTGGTTTAGGCCATCACTGCTGGTCAGGCAGACTAGCCTTGGCTCTGAGGACCTTTTAGGGACCTCATGCTCCTTTTGGGATGGTGCATAGGTGTCCCTGCCTGATGGAACCCTCCAGCACCACAGGCATGTGTGAGAGTTGTCAGAGGGGGCAGCAGGCTGATGGATGGCCACACCAGCTGCTCACACAGCAGTAGCGCTGACTTCCTGCCCCTGGGGTAGGCCAGAATTCAATGAGGCTTGGAGAGAAAATCTGCCAGAATGGCTTCCCTTGCCCTTTTATGGGATGATGAGGCCAGTTAAGATTCAACCTTCTCTCCAGGTGTCTGGGGAAGGGTCTGCTTGGTCTCTTGATTTTAGGAGAAATAACTGCTGCGTTTCTTACTCTGGGCACAAAGACATGATGACCAGCCTTTGGCTGGGCTGACAAAGGATTTTGGGGGTGCATGTGCACACATTTTGGGGGGCAGTGAGTGTCTGTGTGGGGTTAAACCTCTTAATTTCTAGAAGGATCCCACTCCAAACAGATGCTGCAGGCAGGTAGTATGGAGGGTTTGGCTGGACTGTAAATGCTCTGGCTGGGTGAGAGTGAGTTGAAGATCAGAAATATGTACTTGTTTCAAGTTTAATTTTAAAATGCCGTCTTGTTTTGGGTGACAGGATTATGTCCTCTACGTCTTGAAACAGGGGCGGTAGAGGAGACAGAGAAACTGGCAGGAGAAATTTCCAAAATATTTAGTCATGTCTCTCCTTCTGGAAGCCTCCCTCTGCTCCTCAGTGACTGTTGGAATTCCACTTGGCCTCTCTTGCCAAGACCGAGTGATGAACAGAGGCGTCTGGTTGGGAGTTTATGGGCAAAGCTGGGATAGTCAGACACACAAGCATGGTGACTGAGAGCTCCTCTGAGCATTTCAAGAGGCTGTTGGGGAATTTGAGCCCCAGCATACAGCTGTGTGTCCTGAGCTGGGGCTGGCCCCCCTAACCAGGCTAACCCCTTTGCTTGCAGGTCAGACCAAGGCAGCGAGTGGGCACAGGGATCTGGAGGCCAGGTGTCCAGACCTCCCGTCAGTCTCCTTGCTCCTGAACAGGGCCTCATGGAAGTTCCCACCTCCCTACATCTCACCACAGGGATGGGCACCAATTCACTCCATGACTAGGTGACTCCTGTGAACCAATGCCATTTTAGAAACTAGTGAAAGAGAGATGACCGAAGGCACAAGCTGTCACCCAGGCTGGAGTGCGGTGACATGATCTCGACTCACTGCAACCTTCACCTCCCGGATTCAAGCAATTCTCGTGCCTCAGCCTCTCAAGTAGCTGGGATTACAGGCATGTGCAAACATGCCTGGCTAATTTTTGTATTTTTAGTAGACATGGGGTTTCATCATGTTGGCCAGGCTGATCTTAAGCTCTGACCTCATGTGATCCACCCGCTTCGGCCTCCCAAAGTGCTGGGATTACAGGCATGAGCCACTGTGCCTGACCATTTACAGGGGGAAAAAAAGTGTCTCAAGCGAAGCATCTCAAGCCCTAAGAAAAGCAGCAGTTAAGGAGTGACAGGTGCCGCAGTGACCCAGGGGTGATTGTCACCATGAGCTGCAGGACAGCAGGAGAGTCGGGCCTCAGGAGGGAGGCCGGGCTTGTAACCCACCTCCACCCCCACACCTGTGCAGCTTTGGGCAGGTTTCTCTACCTCTCCAGATTCATCTGAGAAAGGAAATGAGACCTTTCCCTCCTGAAGACAAAGGGCTGGGTAGCATCTCTGATGTCCCTCCCAACTCTGAGGAATTTGTGTCAGTGAATTATACTCACTTTCCTTCTGAGCAACTGACTCTTGTTTCACTCCAGTTTGGCTCCTGAGGGATGGGGATTATTCAGAACCATGAGAGGTGGCATGCTTTCCTTATGGAAAATGGAAGTGAATTTGTTTTAGTCTCTTTGGACTGCTATAACAGAATGCCACAGACTGGGTACCTTATAAACAGCAGAAATGGATTTCTTACAGCTCTGGAGGCTGGGAAGTCCAAGATCGAGGCAGATTCAGTTCTGGGGAAAGCCCACTTTTTGGTTCATGGATGGCACCTTTTTGCTGCATCCTCAACATGGTGGAAGGGCAATAGCTCTCTTTCAGCCTTCTTTTATAAAGGCACTAATCCTATTCATGAGGGCTCCACCCATGACCTGATCACTCCCCTAAAAGTCTCCACTTCCGAATGTCATCATATTGGGGATTAGGCTTTTAACCTATACATTTCGGTGGGACGCAAATATTCAGACTATAGCAGAATCTAAGGATATGCCACATGACCAGGCAGCAGGGAGGAGAGAAGAGGGGGAGAGGAGAATGTAGGTGATAGGTGAGAATGAGAGGGGAGAGGAGAGGAAAGAAAGAAGAGGGGAAGAGGATGGGGAGGAGGAAAGAGAGAGGAAGCATCCAGCATCCCTAACTTGGTTTGTCTGGATTGGGTAGTTTGATTGATGGAGTCCCGGGCTGATCAGTATTGGCATCTTATTCAATCTCTACCAATTACTGATTTTTCTCCGATCAGAGAGAACTATTTGCAGATATGCACTATAGATCCCAAGGAGACACCAAGGAGAAAGCTCAGATGACTCTATATGAATTCATTTCTAGCACTAGAGAAACAGCTCGAAGTGTGTCTCTGCATAGTCCTGAATCAGTGGCATGATCTTAATATACTAGTGATAGCTTCTATTTAATTGAACACACATAATGCATGATATTCTCTGCAGCCCCTTAGATAGCATTACCTCATTTAATCCTCACAACACCCCTATGAGGTAGGTATACTTATTGTCCCCATTTTAGATCTGGCTTGTGTGAGTAATATATCCAAAGTCACTTAACCAATAAGTAGTGACACCTGGATACACGTTTGTCTAACTCCAGAGCCCAAACTATTATTTATGACACACTGTGGGCTCCCTAAGCAAGGATCGTTGTCTCCCCAAGGCCAAGCCGCGGCCTGACATAGCATAAATGCTCATTGAGTGAATGAATGAATGAATGATGGAAGGGCAATGAGGTCAACGATTGTAAGGCTGGTAAGAAAATTTATATCCTGTCCCAAGAATCAAATTGCTTTAATAGATTTCCAACCTGAAATCTATTAAACCCTGAAAACAGAGAGGGTTTGTTTTTCAGCAACGTCCATGCATAAATGCAATTTTTTATTTTTAGTTTTGCAACCACAAAGGGCCCTGAGATTCCCTCGTGAATGAGCTCAGCATCCTCACGTTTCCAAGTGGAATCAACACTGCAACTCCTCAGACCACGGTGGCTCTCTTCCCAGCACACGCTTGCTGTGACCTGCACCCCTGCGTTGTCCTCAAAGACTCACTAAGAAAACATATTTCAGAAGGAAGGACGTAACAGAGCCCAGGATCCAGTTCTGCGTTTGGCGTGGCCCCAAAGACACTGTGTGCGGAGTCAGAAATATGCTTCCCAGTTGACTCCATGGGCTGCTGTTTCAAAAGAGCTGTCATTCTTGTCTGTTTACCACATATCTTGTTGTAATAGGCTCTTCTTTTTCAGAATTTTTTCATTTTCCCTGGCATTTTGTGTTTTGGTAATTGCCTACAAGAATAGTTCTATAACATAAATCAACAATGAAAACCAAATTACCCCTGCCCGCATCCTTTCATTCCTTTTTCATCTCTAATGATATTTTCTGTATGATGACTAACCCAGACTGACGTAATTTATCAATTGATCTTGACGATGTACATTAGAAAATGCGTTCTGCAGGCCCCAGCAGGCCATCTTCCATGGGCACCATGTAGCTTTAGAAAACCTATTAGGGCAACAGAAATATCTAAAGCCCAGCCTTTTTGCTAAGAATATTAGAACCGGTGCTAATTACTTTATTAATCATAAAGTGAAACAGCAGTGCTGTGTCACCACGGCCATAAAATAAGTGGTTTTATGGCAAAAGTAGTTAAAGAGAAAGGACAGATAGGATTTATCATACTCAGCTGGTTAAAAAAAAAGAAATTATGCATACTAGCAATTTTCTTTCTTTGGTTAAATGTTCATTAAATGTGTACCACTAAAAACCATTTGTAACTAATTCCCTAGTGGGTCCATGCCCTAAGAGAATTTATTTTAAAATACAAATTAAGGCTTAAATTTGCCTTTTTATTAAAAATAGGTATAATGAGTCAACACATCTCCTGAGAGAAAGGAGAGTTGCAGGCATGCTGACGAGAGGAATCCGGTCACTGAAACCTGGAGGGCATGCTAGTGTTGCAGATTTACACTGTGCTGCAGGTGCCTGTCACCATTAAGGGCGGCAGAAGTCAGAGGATTTGGTCCAGGTTAAAGCCCAGAGGCAGCCACTGTCTGAAGACAGGAACACCACAATGGCCAAGGCCATCATTTAGGGTGATGTTTACACTTCCATTGTTAGGTTAGATAATTTCTTTTCTTTAAAGTCAGTATTGTCTCTGAGTAAATAAAAATAATCTTGAGTTTCTGCAAGTATGCTTGGTTTTCACACACCTTGCAATGAAAAAAAACTAGGATTCATCAACATTTTCCCTTTCTGTTACTGATTAAAGCCACGTGTGTGTGTGTATGTGTGTGTGCTTGCACGCATGTGTGCATGTGATTAGATGGAAGAGAAAACATTAATGTTTGTTGAGTGCTAATACATTTCAGACACTTTATACATTAATCTATTAATGACTATCTCATTTAATATTCAAAACAGGTGTGTTACAGGTGGTCTATCTCCTGTTTACAGAAACCTGAGGTGCAATAATCCCTCTCTGAAAGTAACTCTGTTAGTGACAGATATGGAATCCTGACTCAAGACTGCCAAATCCCAAAATCCATGCTCTTTATTCTGTACCAGGGTGTTTCCAATTAAAATGCAAGACAAAATTACTAAATGCTGAGTGCAGGCCGATTTCACAAAGCAAAATGATGAAGTAGATAATATTGTCTACATTTTAGCACTGGACACTCAAAAGAGGGTAAGTTGTCAGGGTCACATAGTGAATTCCAACCCAAATCTGTTTATGGGAATCTAGGACCCTGTGTCTATGGTCTCAGTATCCTCTTCCATCAGAAAATTTCCAGCCCTAGGAACTTTCTCCTTGTATTAAATATCTCCTGGCTCAAAGTTAAATTCATTTTCTTTTGCTTTGCCATTTATTTATTTATTTATTTATTTATTTATTTATTTATTGAGACAAAAATCTCTGTTGCCCAGGCTGGAGTGCAGTGGCACGATCTCGGCTCACTGCAACCCCCACTTCCCAGGTTCAAGTGATTCCCCTACCTCAGCCTCCCAAGTAGCTGGGATTACAGGCATGCGCCATAATGCCCAGCTAATTTTTGTATTTTTAGTAGAGACAGGGTTTCACCATATTGGCCATGCTGGTCTTGAGCTCCTGACCTCAGGTGATCCACCCACCTTGGTCTTCCAAAGTGCTGGGATTACAGGCGTGAGCCACCATGCTCAGCCTGCTTTGCCTTTTGTGATCAATAGAAAAAATACTCACCACCATCCTTCAGGTAATCCGTCCACATAGTGTGAACTCTTCAAATTACCCTTCAATGGGTTAAACAATCCCAAATTACTAAGTTTTCTCTTGCTGAAGACAGTATTCCTAGTTACTTCTGACCACACAGAATCAATAGAAAGAAACCAGACCAAAGAAACTGCCTCTTAAAATAGAACATGCCATCTTTTTATGTCACAGCTGGGACTAGTATTGTTTCAAACAAACAGAGTGTGGAATTGAGGACTCAGGTGAAGCACTGCCAGGAAGTGGGCACCTATCAGATGTTGGCTCTTTCCTCTCTCCTTGATGGGCCCACTGGCCCAGGATATGAGGCCTGAGAGATTCCTGTAGGAGGAGAGAATGGATGCTTTGACAAGCAGATAACTTTAGGAAGATGCGAGTAGCAGATCTTAGGGACTGGTATTCTAGAACAGTGGTCCCCAGCCTTTTTGGCGCTAGGGACCCATTTCGTGGAAGACAATTTTTCCACGATGGAAGCAGGGGATAGTTTCGGGATGAAACTGTTCCACCTCAGATCATCAGGCATTAGATTCTCATAAGGAGCCTGCAACCTAGATCCCTCGCATGCACAGTTCACGATAGGGTTCATGCTCCTTTGAGAATCTAAAGCCGATGCTGATCTAACAGGAGGTGGAGCTCAGGTGGTAATGCTTACTCGCCTGCCACTCACCTCCTACTCTGCAACCCAGTTCCTAACAGGCCATGGACCAGCATGGTTCCATGGCCCAGAGGATGGGGACCCCTGTTCTAGAGCAAAGCTCCACTTGGAAAGTAAGGCAAATAGACCAAGATAGGAACGTAGCAATAACTCTGGAGTATAACATAGGGCATAAATTAAAGTACAGATTCAAGCAAGGATTACTTTCTTATTCCATGTGTTACTGAGTCATTTGGATCCTTAACATCCTATGTGGATGTGATAGGTCCCAGGGCCTGGGTTAAGCTTGAGGCGGGACCAGTTGTATAATTAGTGTGGTGTCGTGCAAAATGAAATTGCAGGCTCCTTATTCAAAAGCTAGACAAAAGTGCTGTTAAAGGTTCCAAAATATTACACTTTTTGTTTTCTTTCTGGTTTCTTTCTCTATTGCGCTTTTTAAAAATTTGCTATTTGATATTGCACTCCCTCAGGCATGGGGATATTTGCAAGGGCCAGTATGGACTCTCACAAGTGCCTCGGGACCCCTATTTGTGACTTTGCAGTGTTGCCCACTAGCTTCCAGGGCAGGACATTCTCTGTCAGCCCCCAGATTGATGTTCTCTGCCCTGCCAGGTCATGGGAGTCAGCCCTAACTCACAGAGGACTGGAGACTCTCAAGGGATCACAACTTCCACAGAGAAGTGGTTGGGACCTGGGTTGGGTAGGCAGAGGCTCACACCTGCCTGGATGGGTACTGAACAGCCATGGTATTGCCAGCCAGGGATGAGGCCAGCTGTCAGCCAGGGATGAGGCCAGCTGTCAGCCAGGGATGAGGACAGCTACCACTTTGCCCTGCCCTGAGACACCCCTGAACCTTCCAGCATCCTTGTCTGTTCACAGGCTCTCACTGGAGGCACAGTGATGAGAACAACAGCTTGCACCCCACCCCATCACCAGCCTAGGTGATCTCACTGATGCCCCAGGCAGTGGGCAGGATCCATTGCAGGGTGGGGTGGGGGAGGTGGGGCAAGGGCAGGGCACCAGGACAAGGAGGCAGTGAGGAACCCTTCCCAGGGAATAGAAAGATTGTGGTGGTGGGGCCTGAGTGTGAAACAAGGCTCCCAGATCCTGGTGCATTCTTCAATTTCCCGTCGAAAATAGGAATTCAAAGATAAAATTAAGAATTTCAAGATGGTGATCTTAAGAGCATCCCTCTCCAAGCCGGGAGCTCTGGAGACCTGCACCGATGTGTGCCCTCAGCCAGCCTTGATTTGAGGTGCAGCCTCAGTGGCTCTGGCTTAGATATTTGAAAACCACTGGGCTGGAACACCAGGCAGGTCACAGGGGCTTGCATTTGTAATTCAACATTTCTATTTATATGTGCCTTTTATAAGTGCTCCATGGCCTTTTAATAACTTGGTGTGTCATCTTGCCCAGGGTTTTCGTTCACTATTAATACTAGTTCTGTCACTGTTGAGGTATCTGACTCTGGACAGACTCTGCTCCTTGGCTTCCTCTTCTCTTTCAGTTCTCATTCTTTGTGATTCTGCAAACTTAGTTTTAAAGCCTCATAGTGGATATTAAGACAAACGACATCACACAGGTAGTTCACCCTGTCCATTGATCTGTCTGGCTTCTGTGTTTAAACAAAAGCGGCTGTCAGTCTTGCCAAATCCCTCACTCACCCTATGTAGTATTTGAGATCATGTTTCAGGAAACGGAGGGCCCTGTGTCCAGTTATTGATTAACTGGAGAGGAAAAAAATGGCTTTGCCTCATTTCTTGTTAGGTAGCAATCTATGTATCTTTCCAGTAAGCAGCATGACACTTCAGGGGGCTCTGGAAGGCACTTGACACTCTGGCATCAGAGAGCCAAAGCCTGGGAGGTGTGGCCAGCAGTGTGTGTACCCAGGAAGCAACAGAGGAACACAGCATCTGACAGTTCTACCACTCCTGGCTGTGTGACCACAGGCTAGTCACTTTCTGTCTCTGGGCTTCAGTTTTTTCATCTTAAAATAAAGAGATTGGACTAGGTCATCTCCAGGGTTTCATCTAGCTCCAAAATCTAAGATTTTATGACTGTGAATCAACAAATTCCATATTCTCAGGGGCCTCCAGTCAAGTCATTCTGGAGATCACAGTCTTTCATAATCTCTGAAGCTTCATTTCTCAAAACAGCTCAGAGCGGGTCTGGCATAGTGGCTCATGCCTATAATCCCAGCACTTTGGGAGGCTGAGGTGGGTGGATCACCTGAGGTCAGGAGTTTGAGACCAGCTTGGCCAACACGGTGAAATCCCATCTCTACTAAAAATACAAAAAATTAGCTGGTTATGGAGGTGGCCGCCTGTAATTCCGGCTACTTGGGAGGCTGAGGCAGGAGAATCACTTGAACCCGGGGAGGCCGAGGTTGCAGTGAACCGAGATGGCGCCGTTGCTCTCCAGCCTGGGCAACAAGAGCGAAACTCTGTCTCAAAACAAACAACAAAACAAACCAGCTTAGAGCACGGTTCCCATACTGTTAGAAAGAGGAGAGGCATTGAGGTACATGTCAGGCTCCATCCTAAATGCACGTGAATGGGATATGGACCCAGTGACTCAGAGCTCGCCAAAGATCCCAGCCCATGAGCCGTCTTCCAATGAGAATGGCATTGCTATTCTTGCCCCTTCAGGCAAGGGTGTTCTCAGCTCATTGCTGAGTTCATTATTGTAACAATACAAAGAAGTCAGCAGTTAATTATATACTGAAGAAGCTCCTTCACATCAGCCTCTACTCAGCTCTCTTTTTCATGCCCTCTGAAAAGACGTAATCATCCATTACAGTCATCACCAGCTTTGTTACTTTGTGTGCCTCTAATTGGCACTTTTCTTTTAGACAGTGAGGTGTAGTGGAAAATATGCTCATCGAAGAGACAGCAGCCTGGCGTTGTGGTTCTGGGCCTATTAATACTCCATTGTGTAACCCTGAGTGAGTTCCCTTCACCTTTCTGGGTCTTGATTGTCCAATCAAAAGGAGAGGGTTGGAGCAGATCTAGCTAAGCTTTTCTTCTGCCAGACATTCTGTTACTCTCTCCCCAGATGTGCCCAGTAGCACGCCAGTTATCATGGGAGACATGGAAAAGTAAACATGTGCTCTAGTTCTGGCCCTCAGAAAATGCTCAGGGTTGGGGACCAGGTAGAAATGGAGAAGTGCATCATTGTGCAACTCTTCAAGGGCTACAGGAGTTTCCAGCAGGAAAATTTAATTTGCTAGCTGGAACAAGAGGGAAGAGGCCATCCTGGCTCCACTGGAGAGTCTCATGTTGGGAACAAGGGTGGTAATGCTGAAGGGAAGGGAGAAGTCAGACTAACAATAAAGGCAAAAGAGTTTGAACTTCATCAGCAATAAGGGACCAGTGTCAACATTTGACTAATGCGGTTACAGCCTGAGACAGACTCCTTAGAAAATGCGTCAGTTAGGAATGCGTTTGGCTGCACCAATCACTGTGGTCTAAACACACCTGGGCTGGTTTTTTTCTTGTCTATGACAAGACATCAGGAAGTGGCAGGCACTGGTGTTGGCTTAGCAGTCGGGGTTACTGTGACATTAGAATGCAGACATTCTGATGCCAGGGTTATTTCTGCAATTTCCTTAGCCTTTTACTCATGGTTGCAAGACAGCTGCTATGGTGCCTGCTCACATCTCTATATAAGCCCAAAAGAGAAAAGATAGAAAAAAAAAGAGTGACTGCAGGGAGGGTTTGCAGCAGTTAAGTTATTCTCTTTATATCACAAAAATCTTTCCAAGTAGCCCCCAATCCCAGACCCCCTAAAACAAAACTAAATTTCTGATTTTTATCTTAAGGGCCATAGATTGGCTACACAGCTATCTGTGCTGTGAAGAGGCTTCCCAGCCTCTCATAGAAGTCATCCCCAATCCTGCTTTCCCTCACAGCCTCCTATTACACATTGTGCATTGATTTAAAAAAGATTTTTTTTTGTGCTAGCTAACTGTGAGCATCTTAAGAAACTTCCCACCTTTGTGTCTGGAGCATTAGACGCCGTGCTGGGTTCACAGTGATCCTTCATTCATGACTGTGGTGTGAATACAGCGAGAACAGCTCGGACGGCGAACTCCCTGCCTCTGTTACTTCTCTCAAATAACCAGACGCCTGATGTCTTGGCCAGAATGTGTGTTAATATTCTGGCCCTATTCCAGCATATTTCATAGCAGCCATTAAAGAATATATTCTTAGGTTTGCACTCATAAAATTTTATTAGCTTAATCCATTTATTATCATACATTTGAAGTTGAAGTCTTGAAGTGTAGCTTAGCTACATAGCTGCACCTACCCATTGGTAAAACTACAGCATGCAAGATGGTGAGCTTCTGGCAACAGTTTTTTTTTTTTTTTTCTTTTAGATGGAGTGTCGCTCTATCACCCAGGCTGATACAATCAGGGCTCACTGCAACTTTTGCCTCCTGGGTTCAAATGATTCTCATGCCTCAGCCTCCAGAGCAGCTGGGACTACAGGCATGCACCAGCATGCTCAGCTAATTTTTGTATTTTTGTAGAGATGGAGTTTCACCATGCTGGCGAGGCTGGTCTCAAACTCCTGACCTCAGGTGATCTGCCCACCTCAGCCTCCCCAAATGCTGGCATTACAGACATGAGCCACCGTGCCTGGTGACTGGTGACAGATTTAATTCCTTTACCAGCTCTGAACAACTTCTGTCCATGGTAGATAACTGTAGTGGTTTTTGCTCTTTCCTGAATGACTATTTAAAAAAAAGTTCTCAGTTTGATCAAATAATTTGCCTTGCTTCATCCATAATTCTTCTTCATCTCCATTGAGCTTATTCTATTAAAGGGCAGGAAGTCCTCTGAATTTCTATTTCTGGACAGGTTTCTGTGGGAGTCTTTTTAATTTTTTTCCTGCTGCTTTTCTCCTTTATCTTTACAAGTTCCTGTTCTATAAAACCAGTCATTTTTACTGACCATTACTGCAGGCTGAATTTTTCCCTATAAACCCTAATTTTGTAATCTGGGAGCAATATCCATTGCTGATGCGACTTTTATTCCCTTCTCTCCTGAGTCTGGAAGAGTAGCCTTTCTTTTGTAGATTTACGGTGAGGTCTTGTGCTCAGCACTCTCACATGGCAGATGAGTTTTCTGACTATAATGGACCATTTTACAGCCTTATGGTTTGCCTATTTCTCAATGAATTTAATATTTTATCCAATTTGTGAGCTAAATGCTAACTCCTGGGGTTTTTTAAATTGATCTAGTACTATTGTAAAATGCATGTTTCTTTATGTCTAGAGCCTATGGACTGCAATTACTGCATGTGAAGATTATGTACAGATTCTAATATGCATATTCATCTCACTATGCTATGGAACTGGTCCTTGCAGAGTTGTGCCTCATGAAGGGACACTGTAACCTCATATGCTTTCTAAATTGATGGCCCAAATATAGCAATGTCCCCCCCACACACATAGCCTCCCCTACTGGTGGCTGTCTCCATGGTAGAAGGGGAAGACAGGAAACATCCTACAGTTGTACATTTTGGAAGTGGAGCATGAAAAAAATAAAACTGACCCTTGTGAAATTCAGTTGTCTACAGAACAGGTTTTATGGTCTAAACCATGCCTCTGGATGCCCTGGGGGCGGCAGTAAATGGAAACCTCAGGCTGGAGGGAGAAGCACAGCTCCCCAGCTACTCACATATTCATATATTCTCTTTCGCTTGAGGCCGGATATATTTCTACCTAGCAAGGAAGCCGTGCTGACACACAGCCCCAGCACAGAATTCCACATTCCTTTGTGTTCAGGGAACAATGATTTAGGTTAGCCGGGATTAACCCGCAGTTGAACCTGGGCAAGATGGATTCTGAATCTCTCAATGAATTCAGGAGTCACTGACAGCTTCGTGAATGGGATTCCTTGCCTGATGCATGAGTTGAGTTGTCACAGGCAGGGCGGGGAAGGGCAGACTGGAAAATCCCCATGCCTGGCTGCCTCCCGAAGTGTTCCCCGAGATTGTGCTCTGGGGATTTCTGTGAAGGGGAGCCTTCCCATTGCCAGCCTGCTCAGACCACACAGGCACGCACAGCCCTGCCTCATGGAAGCATCTTACAATTTTTAAAAAGTCCTTTCTGTAGAGAGCCCAGAGCCTGCGTGTTTTAACCCCCAAGTGGTAGCAGGCTTGTCTTGATAGTTGGAGCCAGACATTCACATCTGTATAAAATAATATTCACTGGATGATGAGGAATATCCATGAAATCATCAAAATAAGCAGTAAAGGCAGATTTTGATAGCCTCCATCTAAATTGTTAAGCCTTTCTTTTTTTTTCTTTTGAAAAGGGGATAGAAGGAAGAGCTGTGCATCTAATACAATCAGTTGTTTTTGGTGAAATGTGTGAATGGGCTACTGTCAGTCCAAACAGGTGTCATTTAGTGTCCATTCATCTTATTTCTCTCACTAACATGTCAGTCTCCCTTGTCTTCCACTCACATTATTCAAGGTGAAAAACACTGAATAGGTTCTTGTTGTTCTTTGTATTTTTTTCATTGTTCTAGGGCTGTGCTGATACCAACAAGTCAAGTCTATGATTTGGGGGACAAAGGAGTCAGGAGGAGAGAACCAACATGGATTGAACACCTATGATGTGCTAGGCTTCATATCCATCATGTTATTTAACCTGCCCACATTTGAGATGTGGTGATGTCATCCCCACTTTCTGACTGAAGACACCACAGTTGAGACAGCTCCAGAAAGGGTCCCCAGATCTTGCAGAGGTTAGAGACAGAGGTTAGAATTCGCCTCAACACATCCTTGAAAACCCCATGTGGCCTAAAAAGCAAAGCATTTAATGTAGTATTCATAGCGATCTATTTCATTTGTATATGCTGACTTACATATGTCAACTGCTGCATCTTAGACAATGACATTTTATTGCGGTAGTTTATAAGCCTCATCCTTCAAGTACTGAAAAAGAAAAAAAGAAATGCTCAAACAAGCTTTGAAAGTGTATTCATGGTCTTTAGTTTCCTAGATCTTTCTGTGACTTCTGGCTCACTCCATTCCTTAATGTGGCAGGGAGCTTCCACAGTTGGGTGGAAGCAGGGTCACCACGGGCCCTGTTGATTTCAGGTCAAACAAACATGTCCCTACTTCCTCAGAGGATAGGCTTAAGAGCAAAACACTTTCCTGGGTTTACCTAGATGGTGGCATTCAGGGTAAGGGGAGAGGGGATGGCAGTAGAATGCCCAGGCTCTTTTGGGACAAACCTACCATGCTAGAGTGGATGGATAAGGTCGCACATGTGCTCCTCGTCTTCAGGTTCCCTCCCCAAGCTTACGACTGTCTCAGATGCTTGGGCTCCATCTGCCTCTCTATCTGGTGCATGTGCCCATTCACTCGGGCTTACCCCTACCCACACTCCAGCGCATAAGTAGATTATCTCTAGATCAAATGACATCTTTGACTCTCAGCTGTCATCAGGTGATGCAATCGGTGATTAATTAGGCATCAACAGTCTGGTGAATGACAACAGTGGGTTAACATTTAGAACGGACCTTTCTCCTATCCTGTTTTGGTCCTTAATTGCCTGTTTTGGTTCATCTTAGCAAGCACCAAGCTGAGGCTGGGCATGGTGGCTCAGGCCTGTAATCTCAGCACTTTGGGAGGCTGAAGCAGGTAGATCACCTGAGGTCAGGGGTTCGAGACCAGCCTGGCCAGCATGGTGAAACCCCCTCTCTATTAAAATACAAAAATTAGCCAGGCATGGTGGCACGTGCCTGTAATCCCAGCTACTTGGGAGGCTGAGGCAGGAGAATCGCTTGAACCTGGTACGCGGAGACTGCAGTGAGCTGATATCATGCCACTGCACTCCAGCCTGGGCAACAGAGCTAGACTGTCTCAAAACAAACAAACAAACACCAATTAAAAAAAAAAAAAAGCACCAAGCTGAGACAAAGCTGTATCATGTCTAGCTTCATTCATACACATGCGTAAGTATTCTCAATGGAGTACAGTGGATGGGCACACCCACAGGACAGCTCTGGGTGCAGCTGAGTTTGACTGCCAGAGAAGTGTGGGGTAAATACTGTTAAGATGAGCTTGATGCTGCTTGATGGAGCTGAGTGAGTGGTGCCATATGGCAAGGCTGTCATCAGGAATAGCAGCAGCTGGGCTAGGAAGAAAAAGGTGACTCTCTGTGCAGCAGCATAGGGGAGGGGAATTCGAAAGACATCACGAAATCCTCTGGGGAAAAGAAACAGGAATGGAGCCCACAGAGTCCTTGAGGTCAAAACACAGCTGGCTTTGTCTTTCCCTTACGATTGCGGCCACACTCCTCTTCCAAAAACAGATGTAGACTCCAACGCCTCTGTTTTGCAAGTCAGCTTTGGTGGGCGACATAGATTGGAGGTCAGGTTGCCATGAGGAGGTCCTCAGGCTGTAACATGGTTGATGAATCTGGAAGGTCTGAACACGTGGCTATGAAGGAAGGCAGGGGAGCAGAGGGGAGGCTGCAATGCAAGTGTTGAAGTGCTGGGTATCTCTGAGTTTCCCAGAGCAGGGGCTTGAGGTGGGCTTATCTCTAAGGAAGAGGTCAAAGCTCAGAGAAAATCATACTATGGGCTCTTCCATGCTCCTCAGAATATTGCAACCTAGCCAGCATCTGGAGAAAATAAGCCGCCTTCTGCAAGAGGAGTAGCTGAAGCAAAGCTGTCATAAAAAGCCACATGTAGCCAGGGCAATGTGTGTAGAGGGAGGAGGTGGGGATTTTCCTGCCTGAGAGCCGGCTCTGGGCCCACCTGCATTGCCTTGGCAACGGTGATGGGGGAGGAATTTATAGGCTCATTCCTACGTGAGTACCTTAGGTCTTTTTAAATTCCTGCTGGCTTCTCTAGCCACCCACCGCTTCTGTGAATCACCGCATGGGGCTCCGGGAGATGCTCTGTCACAGTTTGAGCCTTGACACAGCTCAGGGGATGCGGGGAGGTTCCGAGGGACTGGGGGAGCAGCTTTTCAACATTTTGCTTTGGTCTCTGGAATGTCGGTTCAAGGGCCTAGATGGAAAAAGCAACTTTGATGTGTGATTGCTCAAATCCGCTTCATTCACCCAAAATGTGAAGGGCCTTCTAAACAGCCCAGTGAGGTGTAAAGCAATCAGAAGGTCGGAGTTTCCGCTCTGAACTGTTTATCGGTGCCACGTTGGGTGAGCTGTAGGTCACATTTCTGTCCCTAGTCCGGTCTGTCTCTAAACATGAGCACTGGACGACCTAGCCACAGTGGGCCTATACACTCCAGGATTTTGTGCACCCTGACTGGACTTCTCTTCGGTTAACCACAGCTGGTTTAAGGGCACAGCACCTGTCCCAATTACTGTCGCCAAGAACTTACAAAACCAAGCCAAGCTAGCTGCCTGTCAGCGCCAGCCAACGGGAGTCGAGAGTCAGGGCTCAAAAACCGAATTTGGTGCCAAAAATCCAAATACACTGAAGCAAATGCTCACCTCCCAAATTACATTAAAAAAACGCAACACCCCCGGTGCTTGTCCTAAATGCAGGTGACGCTTGTGTCACCCCCACTAGAGTGAACCCGGGGACGGGCAGAGCTGGGTCTGAATGTTCACAGCTGCATTTCAGGGCCTAGCGTGGAGTGTGGCAGAGAGGAGGTGCTCTCCGAGGATCTGGGCTCTAGAAAGCTCCGTTATGAGGCTGTCACATGGAGAGGCATGGAGTCTGTTGTCACTGGCCCATTTTAAAGATGGTAACATTCCACGGTTAATAAGAATAGCTCATGTTTATTGACCTCTAAATTGTGTATAGCATCATCATAGGTGCATAATTTTAAAAAAGATTTTTCTTCTATCAAAGTGACACATGCACATAATTTAAAAAATCAGATTCTGAAAACAACAGTCTCCATGCTCCTCAAATTTTCTATTCCCCAGAGGCAGCCATTTTTAACTCTTTTAGTGCATTTTTTGGCATTAACCTTCATATCTTTATATAATGTGCTTGTCTTGCTATTTATTAGGATTTCTTGCTCTGTAAAGTGAGGATCTAGTTGCTTTTACTTCTTTGCCACTGAGACACACACATACACACACATACACAACACACTCCTCACAAACTCCACAAGCACACCCCATGAAGACACCCCCCAACACACACCATGAAAACACACACAGCCCACACACACACTACACACACACCCCAAACATACATACACACCCACACACTTTCTGGACGTCCCATTTTGCAATATGGTTATATTGTAACTTTGGGTACAATAGTCATTGTTTGCATTTTACGGATATGTAGATGTTCTATACAACTGACTTATGTAGTAAACTATGATTACTTTCCTTTGCTGCATAATTTTTCTGTTTCTCTTGAGTTAATTATTACCTTGGGTTTTTCATCTGTGCTTGTGTGTTTGTGCTTCCTACTCTCTGATTTATCACTAAGTTGACTTCAGACTCTCCTCCAGTTGCAAAATCTCTCAGTGTTTCTCAAGCAATTAGGTATTCTGGTAAATTTCACCATTAAAACATATTCAATCTCCTTTCTTGGTTTCATTTTGTAAGGTGGGGAATAAGAACAATTTTAGCTTTTATCTAAGGGGCCTACGAGGACAAATCAATTTGCAAGGTCCCCAGACCTGTAATTCTGAATGAGAGTTGGTCTATGTTCACATATTATTCTGTTTAATGTTGAAATTTTTTTTTGTCCACCTGCCTCTAACACCTCCTAGAACTTTCTACTGTAAGACCTAGCCGCAAAAACACTTGTGTCTTACAAGCTGTAAGTATAAAAGAATATGTATCCTGCCCACTTCATCCTCCTATCAGCTCACATGTACTGTGTCTTTTCACCTCAAGTAAGTCAGAGCTAAATTGAAAATTCAAATCTGGCTGGGCATGGTGGCTCACGCCTGTAATCCTAGCATTTTGGGAGGCCAAGGTGGGAGGATAGCTTGAGCCCAGGAGGTTGAGACCAGACTGGGGAACAGAGTGAGGCCCCTGTCTCCATAAAAATAAAATAATTTTTAAAAGAAAATAAAATCTTTAATATACATATCACATTTGAGGTACTTGCTACCACTGTCAAGGACTGACGTTCTGGCATGGGATTTGATTCTAGAATGTAAAATGTCTTGTGCTCTATCTTAAATGCTATTTGCTATCTAAAATGTATAAGACCACCCTTGGAAAAATAGGATTTAGAACCTTTCCCACAATCCTCTCAAAGGTAAGGATTAAATGCACTTTGGATTAGGATATCAGGAGGCAGAGCAGTATTCTGGGTGAGACTTAACCCAGTGGCATCCTCAAGGTTAGAACCGTGGCTGGAGAGAATACAAGAAAGAATACAAGAAAACTGTATTCTTTCGAATACGGGTTTTGACAACCTCCAGTCAAAGGCTGTCTGTCTTTGACATTCAAGTGCTTCTCTTTATTCTCAAACTATCCATGCTGATAGGGGGCCAGATATGTACTTCTTACTTTCAAATTAGCCACATCATTGTCTCACTAAGACAAGCAATTTAGATTTCAAGACTGGATTCTGGCTTTACGTTCACCCTACCCCAATTTTTCCCTCCCTCTTTCCTTTCCTTCTTCCTCTTTCCCCATTTCCACCTCTTGTGCCTCCTGTGCCTCCTGTGCCTCCCGTGCCTCCCCTGCCTCCCTCCTTCCCTCCCTCCCTTCCTTCCTTCCCTCCCTCCCTCCCTCCCTCCCTCCTTTTTTCTTTTCTTCTTCTTCCTCTCCTCCACCTCCTCCTCCTTCTTTCTCTCTTTCACCTACGAGGGCATGGATGTGAGAGTAAAATCATACTCTTGAGCTAAAATCTGTAGTTGACTGGCTGTATGACCTGAAGAAGTCTACATAGGCTTGCTAAGCATTTCTTTATCTGTAATATGGGGCTACTAAGACAACCTGTCAATTATGAGAATCCAACAAAGTTATGCATGAGAAGTACCTGGTACAGGGCTTGCTATATGCTAATTGCAGAATAAATGGCTTCACAATAACATCTTAAAACTCACCTCCAAATTCAATGCTGCTTAAAGGAGATATCCCCATTCTAGGAAATTTTGGCAGTGTTTACCATATGACTCCATCTTTCAGCTCTTTGGAATATGTGAATAGAACAAAATATTGGTTTGGTTCAGAGAATATATTTTGGTCCAGTTTTATTCTGGCTTAATTATTTTAATAAATCTATAGATTTTGCTTGGGCTCATATTATGAAAATGTAAAATTGGGACTGGGTTTGGGGCTTTTTATTCTGGTGTTTTAGATATTAAAATCTTGGATTCAAAGGCTGTCTTGGGACTCCTACCCTTCTGCTGAAGCCCAGAAAAGAACATTCAGGGACTTGTGAAATAACAGACCTCTCAGTGCTGGAACAAGATACTGCCCAGGTTAAGTGGCATAGAAAGGATTTGATAAGTCTGTTACCTAATTGCGCAATATCATAGTTATCTGGAACAAACAGTTCACGGGTCCATTGGCAAAGAGCCTCTTCATGTGGCTTCTCTTTGGCAGAATGGCATCTAGTGCTCACCTGTCAGTGGGAATGGCTGCGGTAGCTGACAGGAAAGGTGATGGAAAGGAAGCGTTTCAGGACTTTTATCTACAGCAGCATATCCCAGGTTAGCCTCTCAGCTGCTGTGCGTCATCAGAGGTCCTGAGTCTGGGTGCTCTGCAGGCTTTTATCTCAATGAAGCACTTGAGGCTGTTCAGGGTGCTTGATGAGAGAGAGGTGAGTGGTTGTCAAGGCAACCTTCTTTGGATTCATTCACGGAATGGAAGTTGGAGTATGTAAGAAAGCCCCAGGAATAATGGTGGCAGTGGAACTACCCACATCTAGCCAGTTCAGGAAATCTACGCACTTAAAAGAAGAAAATAAGATGAGAATATACACAGCTAGGCTTACCTGGTGTCTGCATTTTTCTTCTGTGGGTTTGATTTGAAGAAAGAGTTTGGCTCAGAGAATAATGTGCCTCTTCACTCCATGATGTCACAAATGGGTGCTGTTGCTATGACAGTTTGCAGGAAACACTTTGTGTAAGTCTGTTTTCTGGGTAGAATCCTAAAGATGTGATAGCTGACTTTCCCCACAATGTTTTAATGGCCTCTTCTGGGTGAAGTACCCAGTGTGTTCTGTGCCTGCATTTTAGTTACTTATTCATTCAGCCATTTATTCAACAGATACTGGCTGAGTATCTACTATGTGCCAAACTTTGTGCCCACGTGAAGCTTATGTTGAACAAATATTTGTTGTTGAATATGGTGTTGGTATCATGTGCTGCGAACACAGGCAGGAAGGATGCCTGGGTACTTGGGGAGCCCTAGAGAATGCATGTCAGAGAGGCAGCGTTCCAGGAGCCTTCATTCCGATAGCCCGACAGAAATGAAGCCCTGTTATTCTTCCATGAAACACTCTCACGCCACCCATTCTCTCAATCCAGGGCTTCTGTCCTGGGCAGAGTCGTTACCAATATATGGACAGATTGTTGAAAGAGGCTCCGAATGGTTCTTCCTGACTCCTGTCACTAACCCATCTAATTCATCCTCTGCTGTCCTGACCAACACATTTTCCTTAGACACAATTTCCCTGAGAACCATCTTGATGGACCATCAAGTCTCATTATCTGTCTGGCTCCAATGAACACCTCTGGTTTTATACCTTACTTCAGCTGCCATTTCTGATACGTTCATTTCTTTACTGTGCCTAGGATGGACCTCCCACTTTTTTATCATGTAGTCCGGCCTGCTTGGGATGCCTTCTGTTTCCCCGCCTGACCCCCAAATCACTGGCCCTGTGCCACCACCCACACTCCCACCCATTGCTCAAGGCTCAGCTGAGCCTTATGTATATGGCCAAGATTGCTGGTTATTCTCCAATATTCATTCTGCTGTCTTCCACGGTGACAGAATTTTAGCTGGGAATACCATTGGCCAGAACAAAGACCACAAGTCCCAGTTTCTCTAGTAACAAAACAAGATCATTCATGAACAAGTTTGTGCAACTTCTGGATCGTATTCTTTTTTTTTTTTTTTTAGATGGAGTCTCGCTCTGCCGCCCAGGATGGAGTGCAGTGTCGCCATCTCGGCTCACTGCAAGCTCCGCCTCCCGGGTTCACGTCATTCTCCTGCCTCAGCCTCCCAAGTAGCTGGGACTACAGGCGCCCGCCACCACGCCTGGCTAATTTTTTTGTATTTTTGGTAGAGACGGGGTTTTACCATGTAAGCCAGGGTGGTCTCGATCTCCTGACCTCGTGATCCGCCCGCCTCGGCCTCCCAAAGTGCTGGGATTACAGGCGTGAGCCACCGCGCCTGGCCTGGATCGTATTCTTAAAGGGAGGGGCATCCTCTTTCCTTGCCCCTTTCTGGGACAGGAATGTGGACAGCGTGTGGATTCACTGAACTATGTGGATGCACATCTGTGCAATAGGAAGGCAGAAAACCACAGGAAGGGACGGAGCCTCCAACAGCATGGAGCTGCCCTAGAAGGTCCAGGCTGTATCATCCCCAGGTGCTTACACTTAGACACATGGGACCAATCGCTTCCGATGTGTTTAAGCTTTTTAGAATTTGGGTTTCTGCTACAGTGGCAGAATTTCACGTCTCCTCCAGGAAGCCTTCCTGGCTCTTCCCTTCTTGAGACTCTCACCGTGACCATAAAATCTGGTGTGTATTCGTTCTCACTTTATTGCTTCCTTATTTATCTCAAAATCTTTTCACTTTATTGCTTCCTTATTCATCTTCTCTTACCAGCTAGGCTTTAGGAGAGGGACCAAAAATTATACCATGTAATTTGTAAGTGCCAGTAAATACACTTTGGTGTGGCTGAAAGAACACTGAGCTAAAATTTAGAAGATCTGGTTTCTAGTCTTTCTGGACACTAACATGCACTATATATTTGGGTAGATGCCTTCCTCTTTCTGAGCCTCAGTTTTCTCAGTGGATTAATGGGAATATAAATTGTATCTCTAATGAGACAGGAGAAGTGAATATATTGTGTAAACCGTGAAGTAATGTACATGCCAAGACAGTAGTATTGTCCTGCTTCAACATCTATGACCATGCTATGTATACAGTTGTTGCTCAAGGTGATGATGGGATTCAGGGCCAGTTCCATCAACAATGTCCATGGTGAGCTGTCCACTAGTCCCGGTTGGTCTGTTAGTAGATTACCAATGTAATCTACTAATTGTTGCAAGCCACCGTGGAACAATTCAGAATAGAAATACATTTGAACAATTTATGGGAAGCTTTAGCAATATGGAGCAAGTTGAGTTATCTTGGCACCTGCTTGATAGATAAGGCGTCAAAATTAGAGACCCATCATGTACTGTGTAAATTCCTTTTGGGGAGTTACTGACCTGATATTATAAAGCAGCAGTCCCCAATCTTTTTGGCACCATGGACAGGTGTCATGGAAGACAGTTTTTCCACAAACAGAGTGAGAGGATGGTTTTGGAATGACATAAGCAAATTATATTTATTGTGCACATTATTTCTATTATTACATTGTAATATATGATGAAATAATTATACAACTCACCATAATGTAGAATCCATGGGAGCCCTGAGCTGGTGTTTTGTTTTGTTTTGTTTTGTTTTGGCAACTAGATGGTCCCATCTGGGGGTGATGGGAGACAGTGACAGATCATCAGGCATTAGATTATCATAAGGAGCATGCAGCCTAGATCCTTATCATGTGCAGTTCACAGTAGGGTTCATGCTGCTATGAGAATCTAATGCTGCTGCTGATCTGACAGGAGGGGTAGCTCAGTCTGTAATGTGAGCATTGGGAAGCGGCCGTAAATACAGATGAAGCTTTGCTTGCTTGCCGTCTGCTCAACTCCTGCCGTGCAGCCTGATTCCTAACAGGTCATGGACCCATAAGGGCCAGTGGCCTGGGGGTTGGGGACCCCTCTTGTGGAGCACCCTACATAGATACACAGATATACGCAGGGACAGAGAGTGGGTTTACAGAGAACACACACGTGTGCGTCTTTATCTACGATTTATTAAGTACCTTAATCATATCTCCTCCACAGAGAAGCAGACATCCGCCCTATTCAAGGTTAAGAGAAGCGTTCGTCTTTGAAGGCCCACTACAGCAGTTATCTCTAGTGAACTAGGGTTTTTAATGGCCTTTCACAGTAATTACAAATTTAATTAACCTCTCTGCTTTGATCAGTCAGGGCTGTTTCTCATTACCTTCCTCAATGCCTGTTTCTGAGTCAAGAGCTATTCCTGGGCCTTCCCTTTCCAGCTATAAAGTACTGTTTAGGTTTAATTTAGTCTGGCACAGCTGTAAAGAAAGCAATTCTCCTGCTCAACAGCCTCCAATGACTCCCCGTTGACCACTGAATTAAGTATAAACTCCTTTGCCCAGCACTTGGGCCTTCCACAGTCTGGCCCCAGACCCCCTTCTAATCTCATCCCAACTCTTCCTGCACTTGCACTTCATAGCTCGTGTTTCTCAGCAGGCCCTTGTCTTCCTGACTTGGGGTCTTACTTCTGTAGCTCCTTCTGCCCAGTCACTCGGCCACCCACATCCTATACCTGCCCCTTGTTGAACTCTCATCCTCTAGGAAGCCTTCCCTGCTAGCTCCCTCTCCAGTTGAATCCAGACACCCAGCCCCTGCCAATCACCTGGGATCATATTCCTCCCCATTCTGATTTTTCACAGAAATTCACACCTTCTCATAATCCTGTTCTGAATGATAGTTATTGTGCATTCATCTTGTTCTCTGTCTTTAGATTATAGATTTTAACAGAAGGAAATATGTTACCCATCTTTGTATTCATCAGCACTTAAAACATCACCTTAACAACACAGCCATAACCATTTCAGGGGGCCTACTTTGCTAGACACTTTAAATAAACTGTTTTTCTTGTCTTCACCAGGCCAGATTAGGAAGTGGAATCTCAGACAGGCCAAGTGACTTTCCCAAGTTCGCAGCCAGGAAGCACCTATTGGGTTGTGTTGGGGGAAGGGCTGGGGACGGTGACATTGTGCTTGGCAAGAACAGATTTCTGTTGCTACTACTGACCACGCTTTTCAGAATGTTGGCCAACATTTCCAGGGAGAACTATGATAAATTGGCTTCTGAATCTCCGGCAGGGTGTAAGGACTGATCTTCAGTAATCAACCATGGCCCGTGATGTTTCTATCAGGTCTTCTGCTTTGATGATGGTTTGCCAGGCAGTCCTCTATCACCCTGGAGTTGGAACTTTCCCAGCTACTGGATTGTCCCAGAGTATTTGAGCTCAGTCCCTATCGTTGGTCATTTCCCAGGTTCTCCAGCAGCTCAGGAAGCTTCTTTAGCAGTTAATGCTGGAAGTTTGAGACCTCTCTCTGGAGCTCCCTTCCACCTCTGACATGAGGTCTTCATCCTCTACTCTGGGTAGGAGAGAAGATGCTTACCATCCTGAGTGAGTCACACCTGGAAATAGCCAGGAACCAAAACTGCCTGGAGGCAAAGGAGATATGAAAGGGATTCCAGCAGATCAGAAGGCAGACTTCACACCTCTTCTTCTTCTTCTTCCCTGATGCTTCCTGTGGGAGCAGCTGGGCATTCTCCAGATTCTGTTTCCTGATGCTTACCATCCTGGTCCAGCATCCCATGGTCATGACCCCCTAAAACGTACTGGAAATGGGGAGGAAGAGGGCTGGGCTCAGCTCAGGGCTACTTGCTTATGGAGTGTCTATGTGAAAGCTAGTGGTGGGCGGAGCTAATGAAGGGAACTGTGGCACACACAGGCCAGGCAGGGTCCCCCAGTGGGCAGAGGAAGGTCAGGGATTGTGTTGGGGCACGGAGGTGTGGAAGCAGGTAATGATACATCAAGCTCGCTTGACTGACGGTCACATTCGCTTGCTCCATACCACCTTCCCTTACTAGATAAAAATGTGCTTTTTTGGCACGGAGGGAAATAGAAAATATGAGATGGCCATTTGGGGGTGTCCTATGTTTCCCCACTCTTATGCCCCAGCTTTGTAATTTGCACTCCCCACCCACCCATTCATCTACTCCCCCTACCTCTGTTAACAGGAGTGGATCACAATGGGCTTTGGTGCTGCAAAGTGACCTCATGTAAGCCTCTGACATCTCTGCATTTTTGTTTTTGTTTTTGTAAAACTTTTATTTTAAATTCAGGGGTATATGTGCAATGTATTGTATATTTCAAAATAGAAGAGAGGACTTGAAATGTTCCCAACACATAGAAGTGGTAAATACTGAAGATGATGGACACGCAGATACCCTGACTTGATCATGACACATTCTATGCATAACTGATACATAATACTTTTATATATTTATGGGGTACATGTGATACTTTGTACCCCACAAATATGTAAAAGTATTATGTATCAATCAAAAAAGTAAAAAACATAAAAAATTTCTAAAAATACACCATGATTCATGTCATGATCCTCCTATTATTGACTAATGAGATTTTTTTCTAAATTTGTGTTATTACGAATAACATTATAAGAAACTTTTTAGTGTGTAATTTCTTGCCTCCAACACTGATTTCTTCTTTGGGAAGGATTACTAGAAGGGAAATTAGTGGACCAATGATGTAAAGGTATAAAGATGTAAAGGCGTTTGATTGCTTTCCCAAGAGGATGAATCTCTACGTATCTCCACCCACAGTCTGTGAGAATACCCATGCCAGACAAAGAGAATTATTGCCATCATGAGTATTATAATTCTTTAAAACATTTGCAGTTTGAAAGGAGATGGAATACCTCTCTGTAATATTAATTCCTAATCCTTTGATTATAAATGAGAGCACCTATATTTCTTTTTCTAACCATGGATTTTTATGAAATGTCATTTGTATATTGCTTTTATTAAAGAAAAATGTAATATTTTATTAAATAATTTAGGATTTGTTTATAAATTTTTATGTTGAGAGTTTTAAATTTCTTCCTTTATCCCTTTGTTCATTCATGAATAACCACCAGGTGCCTACCATGTGCCAGACTGCTCTGACTAGACCCTGGGAATACTGCTGTGAATAAAATAAAGTCCTTGTCCTGTAGCGGGGTGGTGGGAAGAGAATGGATAAATGATTGTTAGTGCTAAATCAAAGAAGGGGCTACTGAGTACTGGGGAATGCAGTTTACAGTCAGATGGCTAGATAACTCCTCACTGAGATGACTTTCTTAAAGAAAGGGAAATCAACAGGGAAATTAACAAATAAGCCATGCAGGAATTTGGAGGAAGTGTTCTATGCAGGAGAAACAGCAAGTGCAAAGTCCCAAGGCAGAAACACATCTGGCGTGTTAGAGGAGGAACAAAGAGGATGGTGTATTTGCAGCAGAGTAAGAAGGGAAAGAAGTAGTTGAAGTTGAAGTCAGAGAGATAAATGGAGCCAGAAAATGAGGATTCTTTTGAATCACTCTGAAAACTTTGACTTTCTGCTCAGAAGGAGCTGAAAGACATTGGAAGTTTATTAGTCAACTATTATTGCCTAATGTTGCATAACAAGCAATTCCAAATTTTCAATGGTTTGCAAGAACCAACTTTATTTTTCACTTACGATTCTGTGCGTCAATTGTGGAGGCTCTGCTTCAAGCTGAAGATTGGGTTCCTGATGGCTTCAACTGCCTCTGCATTCTGAGATGGAAGCTACCAGAGCATGCTCTGCTAATGGCAGACAGCAGAAAGACAAGAGGGAAAGCCGCCAAACCAGCAAGCATGCTGAAAACCTCTGCTCACATCCATTGGTCAAAGCAAGTCATTTGACCAAGCCCAACATCAGTGGGGTAGAGGGAGAGGAGTAGAGAAGTGAACTGATTTTCATGTTAAAAAATTACTTCTAGACCCACAGACCATCACCAGCCTAAACCGTGTTTAGTCAATAGTCTTTTTCAGATGCAATATCCCACATTCTTCTTAAATATTTAAAAATTGTTAATGATGTAGAAATAGCATTAGTCCTATCACAATTAATATCCTCTCAAACTACTCCCTATCTATAAAAGCGGAACCCTGGAAGCAGGAAGAGAGATTCATTGCAAACACAAGTTTTCACCTGGCAAGGAGAGAAATAATGCTTCCCCGCTAAAAACCACATTAAGAAATTAGGAGTCCCGGCATCCCACTTGGATATTTATGCAGTAGGTTTGCTGATTTGCCCCTTCTGCCCATTTGGGGAGTAGAAAAGTATAACAATTGGCATTATGTTTGGCTAAAAGTAAGAAAATCCCAACTATAAAGGGCTTAAACAAATAAAGTATCCATTCGTCTCAGGCAAAACATATCTAAATAGGCAGTCCAGATTTCGTGATGTCATCGGTATCCTAGCCTCTTTCTCTCTTTGCACTCTGCTATTCTTGGCTTGTGGCTTTCATCCTCAGAGTCACAAGATGGACATTACCTCCACATTCTAGGCAAGATGAATGGAGAAAGGGCAACAGGCTAAAGGGGGTCTGCCAGTTCAGTCTGTGGCCTTTAAAAGCATTCCCCAAATCCCTTCCCTATAGCCCTTATTAAAGCAAGCGGGAAGGGGTTATGAGTAACTCTTGGGTAGCCAATCCAAAGTGTTTTCAACAGAACAGAGGATAAGTGGAGGGAGATGATAGAACAGAGGGCCCATGCATGAAACAACCAGCGCTCCTACTACTGGGCATGGCAAAGATTATCAAATCTCTGGGGATCGATTGGCACCAGAGCTAGTGATCTGGCTTGAAACTTCTTGCCTAGTGAAGGGCATAGGGCTGATCTTGCTACCTGTGCCATAGTCAGGAATGATCCAATTTCATTTCCTTTTTTAAAACCAATTTAATTTTAAAAAATTTTAATGGACTTTAATTTTTAGAGAAGTTTTAGATCCATAGCAGAATTGAGGAGAAAATACAGAGTTCTGTTCTGTCATCCTGACCGCACCCATGCAGAGTCTCCTCCACTATTGACATTCTGCACCAGAGTGGGACATGTGTTACAATTGATGACTCTACATTGACATGTCATTCTCACCCAAAATCCATAGTTTACATTACAACTCACTCTCAGTGTTACGCTAACGAAGACTCCTGATCCTTGACCAAGCTGTGGTTATGCTCCTCCGAGTCCTCTTCTTGACTAGGCCTCGACCTGGGCCTGTGTCCTGTCCTTGCTGGGCTTGCATCACTCAGTAAGAATCTTGTGTCTGGGCACGGTGGCTCAAGCCTATAATCCCAGCATTTTGGGAGGCTGAGGCGGGAGGATTGCCTGAGCTCAGGAGTTTGAAACCACACTTTGCCACATGGTGAAACCCTGTCTCTACTAAAATACAAAAAAAATTAGCCGGGCATGGTGGTGCATACCTGTAATCCCAGCTATTGGGAGGCTGAGGCAGGACAATCGCTTGAATCTGGGAGGTACAGGTTGCAGTGAGCTGAGATCACACCACTGCACCCCTGCCTGAGCGACAGAGGGAGACTCTGTCTAAAAAAACAAAAAGAATCTTGCTAGATCAGTTTAGCGAGAATCCCTGTGCCTTTGAAATCTGATCACTCTGGATGTATGATCAAATTCCACTTCCCCTACTCCTGATATCTGGTCACCCTGGCTTGCCTTTAGCAAGAACCCTAAGTTGGTTTAACAAGAATTCCTCTGCTCTTGATTTCTCCTCTTAGGAATTTTCCACCCACTGATTCCCTTATTCTATTCATGGGCTATGAGTCCTCAGCTGTCTTTGTTATATTGGAATTGAGCCTGAATTCTCTCGTCTGTTGTAGTAAGTCTCAACACCTATCATAATAGTCCTGAATAAAATCTTCATTATTGTTTTAACAAGCATCAGGATAATTTCTTCTTTAACAATATAATCTATGGGTTTGGACTATATAAAATGTCATATAACCACCATTATACTATCATACAGGGTAGTTTCACTGCCCTAAAATTCCTCTATGCTCTGCTTATTCATCCCTCCCTTCCCACTAACCTCTGGCGACCACAGACTATAATAAAGACATCCCAGATACTCGCAGATGTCCTGATCTCAGGTGTTCTATGGGAGTTATGGAGGCCTGTGACCACACTTTGACCTAAGAAGCTCATGGGAGGGTGGAGTTTTCCTTGCCCAAGAGTGATGCTGGCAGTAGAGGGTAATGGTGTCCATGGGAGCTGTGATCTCAGGAAGATTGGGGGCTGCAGAGACAATGGTGGGAGACCAGGATGGAGAGGACCAGAGCCTCCTGAGCTCTGGTGTCGTATAACTGGGAAACTCAGAAAGCTGAGGGACACTTGGCATGGGTGAGTGTCTTAGAGCAGTATCTAGTAAGCGCTGACCCAGTTTATGAAAAGTTAATCGATTGCACCAAAACCATTTTTTGAGCAATCCTATCTTTCCTTACCATCTTTCAAATTTATTAAATTCTTGCATACATCAAGATTTACTTCTAGCTTGTCTATTCTCTTCAATTGAACTGTCAGTTTCAGTGCCAGCCCCAAGCTGTTTTACATGTTATAACTTTACAATATATTTTAATGCCTGATGAGACTAATGCTAGTATCTCCTCATTACTTTTATTTTGCCAAAATATTTGTCAATATACTTGCCCATTTATTTTTTTTAGATGAACTTTAGATCTGCTTTGTTACATTTCAAAAGAATATCTCTTGATACCTCAGTTATGATTGGGAAAGAACTGGCATCCTCCTTTGTACAAACCCCTGGACTATATGAATGAAATGAAGATGAGTAATCTGCCAGGAAGATTTGGAGTTCAAATCCTGGACTTCTAACTCTTGGAAGTCTATGTGACAAGGAAGGTAAACAAATGGAAAAATTTAGTAGAAATGTTTTTCTCCTCACTGTTTTTCTTACATGTCACTGATCTCTAAGATTGCACGCCCTGCCTTTTCTTGATGCTTCCCACACAGCTGTTTTCTTTTTCCTCACCACCAGCCCCCAAGCACACACAGTGGAGGAAAGAGAGAAGCTTGCATAAAAATAACTCTTGTTAATTAAAAAATATCACTTAGTTCCATCAGGCAAGTGAGGGATGCCACACTTAATTTGTCATGGTTTGCAGTACTAGGTCCCCCAGACTGATACCTTTCTTTGAAAGAAGAAGCTTGTCATCAAGCTGGTGGGTCTCTTAGGTCTGTTGTGGTTGTGATTCCAGATGTCAAATCTCATCCCATTGTTGGTGGAAGTCTGGGATGTCACCCTGCCTTACAGCTGCTCTGACTGTTGTTCTGTCATGGAAAATGGAAGCTGTGCTCCTGTGTTGGAAGATGGGAATTGTCACTGGCGCATCTGTCAGCATCCAGCTCTTTCATGGGGATTTTGCACATTTCACATTTGCATTGTTTCACATTATACATTTTGTAGGTCACTCCCCTGCAAGGCAGAGGGAAAAGGCCGTTATTGGAGTACTTTTTTTGTGTGTTTTGAAGATTTACACTTTTTGCTTTTATTACAAAGTATTGTGAAATCTTCTGCTCCATCAGTCATGAGAGTAGGAAATTTAAGTCTATCACTTGAGTAATATTTTGAGTCTTAGTTTAGGGTTTGTCCTTTCCCTAGGGACTGCATCGAGATGAATTAGACTGAGTAGAAGGTAAAGACTAACACTTTGAACTGATGTCATTTCCTTTGTGAAGAACTAACTGCTAAGAGCAAGTTAACAGGCAGCAGGCTTGAGAGAGAGAAAAGTCATCCAGACAGGAAGATTGGGAACTTCCTCAATGACTTTGTCTTCCTCGTTTATTACACTCAGTGTGTCAACAATCTTGTTAATTATACATTTTAAAGGCGATTTTTTTGGCAAGCTCTAGGAAACATTCAAAATATTACATACAAGTGTATGTTATCATAAATAATCCTAAAGTAAACATACATATAACTACCACCATCTGGAAATTTCACATCAAGTTATAAAACACTTTCATCATCTGCACGACCTCTTGCTTCCCTCCTCGCTCCTCTCTCTCGGTTGTTTCCCTCCTCCAGCCCCTAAGGACTGGTGTCTTCTATTTCCCCAGACTTACTCAAAGCCTTGACTTGGTTTTACGCTTTGCTCTTTATTGTACAGATCTGAACAAGGACGGCAGCTGGGGTTACATCTCATTTATCCAGAGATGAAAAGTGATGAAGCTTGACATCCTTATTTGCCATCATGAAAAGCATTTGAAAGGGGGAAAGAAGAAAACTGATTGCAGAAAACCTTAGATTGATGAGCATGAGTAAGGGCTGCAGGGGGCACTGGAAAATTCAGGTGCTGGCTCTTTTCTATGAATTCTGCCT
Source organism: Macaca thibetana thibetana (assembly GCF_024542745.1). NCBI lineage: Eukaryota > Metazoa > Chordata > Mammalia > Primates > Cercopithecidae > Macaca > Macaca thibetana. Next base: position 113,745,578 of record NC_065585.1, read on the forward strand.
TTCCTCCCTGAGCTTGAAGACTCTTCAGTAAATAGAACACATCCGCTTTCCATATCAAGTGACAGAAAAACAATTTTCCATGTTGCTAGGACCTCCATTCTATATTTTATTTATTGTTATTTTATATATATATATATATATATATATAAAAAACATTTACCATTTTAAACACTTTTAAGTGTGCAATTCAATGACATTGAGTATGTTTACATTTTTGTGCAAACATCATGGTCATCCATCTCCAGAACTTTTAATCACCCCAAACAGAAACTCTGCCCCTATTGAACATTAACCCCCATTCCTTCCTCCCTCCAGCCCCTGGTAACCTCTGTTCTATCTTTTGTCTATATGGATTTCCTCGTTCTAGGTATCTCATGTAAGTAGATTCATATAATATTTGTCCTTTTATATCTGGCTTATTGCACTTAGAATAATGTTTATGGTTCATTCATGTTATAGCATGTGTCAGAACTTTATTCCTTTTTGGGCTTGAATAATATTCCATTCTATGTATATACCATATTCTGTTTATCCAGTCATCTGTTGGTGGACATCTGAGTTGTTTCCACATTTTGGCTATGGTGAATAATACTGCTATGAATGTTGGTGTCTGTTTGATTCTCTCTCTTCAGTTCTTTTGGATATATACCTACAAGTGAAATTGCTGGATCATATAGTAATTCTATGTTTAATTTTTTTGAGGAACTAGCAAAGTGTTTTCACAGTGACTGCACCATTTTACCTTCCCATCAGAAATGTACAAAGCTTCCAATGTCTTTATATCCTTACCAATATGGTTTTTTAAAAAATTTTTTGTTTTTTGATAATGGTAATCCTAGTAAGTGTGAAATTGTATCTTGTTGTGGTTTTGATTTGCATGTCCCTAGTGGCTAGTTGCCGCACATCTTTTGGTACTTATTAGCCATTTGTATATCTTCCTTGGAGAAATATCTATTCAGAGCCTTTGACTAGGTTGGAATCGGGCTGCTCATTTTTTTTTTTTAATTACACGACCTCTTTATACATTCTAGATATTAATTCCTTACCAGATACATGATTTGCAAATACTTTCTCCCATTTGGGTTGCCTTTTCACTCTCTTGGTAGAGGTCTTTAGGGCACAAAGTTTTCAATTTCGATCAAGTTCAATTTATCTATTTTTTCTTTTGTGGCTTGTGCTTTTGGCGTCATATCCAAGAAATCATTGACAAATGCAATATTATAAAGCTCTTGCCCTATGTTTTCTTCTAGGAGCTTTATAGTTTTATCTCTTTATTCCATTTTGAGTTGATTTGTACACATAGTACAAGGTAGGGTAAGATAAGGTAAGGGCCCAGTTGGTTCTTTAGCATGTAGATATCCAGTTTTCTCAGAACCATTTGTTGAAGATACTGTCCGTTCCCCATTGATGGTCTTGGCACCATTACTGAAAATCAATTGACATTATATGTAAGGGTTTTCATTCTACTGACCACAAGATGGTTTGGAAAAATTGGTCTCAGATAGTGCTAAAAACAAGATATTACTGAACCAGAACAAGAAGTACATTTTCTTGGGTAAATACTATTTTTTTTTCAGTCTACATAATACTTTGAATTAGAATATCGTGAACATGCTTTTATCCATTTGTTATTGATATTTACTTGTTGATGATGCTATCATTTTTCTAAATATGTGAGTTTCAATCCTTTCTCATCCTGCAAGGTGAACAGTTCGGGACTTCACTAAATAGTCCCGAAATTCTCAGAGGATCACTTAGAGGGGGACAGGGCTTTTGGAATGCTGTGACCTTGGTCTGTGGAGAAGGAGGCGCCTCGGAGTTGGCACCAAATGACTGCTGGAAGTGTAATTTCTATGATGTTGGCATTATTGTGACTCTATATGCCTTTTTTTCCTTGAGACATCTTTTGGGCATTTGAAAACCCATGTTTATTGCATCGTAATGTTTTCAGATTATTTTCTTAAATGTTGTCCTATATGGTTCTCATGACCTCTCTGTGAAGTAAGCCAGTTAGACATATATTTTATTAATTAAAGACTCGAGACTCACAGAAGTTCAGCGGCCATGTCCAAAGCTCAGAGCCGGGAAGTGGAGGACTTGGGTCACGCGTCCTGGCTCCTGACCCTGAGGCTTTCCTTTTACAGCACACACCAGAATATGGCACCTGCTATTCTGACTACATCATTTCTAGAAATGGGTTATTGGCAGATGAGACACCATCTTCTCCCTCTTCATCATGGAAGGGTGAGTATTAGGCAGAACGATAAAGGTGAACTCTACAGAGATTAAGTGAAATTTTTCTTGTTACATTCCCATTGTAAGTGGCAGGTTAAGAACTACCAGAAAAAAATATAGCCATGGAGAAGGAAAAGCTTTGCTCTGAAAGACCTTCTCCCCACAGAGAGAATTCTGGTTTCACATGGAAATGACAGGCAGTAGGATGGCCATTCTCATAAATCATGTCACGTGGTGAAGGCAGAAGCCTCCTCATTTAGAACAATGCTTTAATTTCCCAGATGAACAAACCAAGGACCAGGGAAGGAAGTGATTTCCTCATGGTCGAGCTGCTGAATAAAGACAGAGCAGGCACTGGCACCCTGCCCTCCTAGTTTCAGCTGGCAAACCTTGCCAGGGAGCATTCCTGTTTCACAGCATCCTCATTTTTGCACATGTGCTGTCATTTTTTCAGATACCAGGATGAAGCCTCAATCATCTTGAATAAAAAATACGAATATAGACTTGTTCACCAAATTCTCCTGAAATTCTTTTCATAAAAGGAAACAATTTGAATCTTGGATGGTGTAAACTGAGTGCAAATAGAAGGAAAAACTGCTTCAGACAACAGGTCATTGTATTAGGCCATTCTTGCATTGCTATAAAGAAACACCAGAGACTGGGTCATTTATTTAAAAAGGAGAGGTTTAATTGACTCATGGTTCTGCAGGCTTTATTGGAAGTATGATGCCGGCATCTGTTTAGCTTCTAGTGAAGCCTCAGGGAGTTTTTAGTCATGGTGGAAGGCAAAGCAGGAGCAGGCACATTACATAACAAAAGCAAGAACAAGCGAGAGAGAGTTGGGAGGGAGGTGTCACACACCTTTAAACAACCAGATCTCACAATAACCCACTAACAGAAAGACAGCACCAAGCCATGAGGGATCTGTGCCCATGACCCGAACACCTCCCACCAAGCCCCACCTCCAGCACCGGGGATTACAATTCAACATGAGATTTGGGCAGGGACAAATATCTAAACTGTGTCAGTCATCTAATATGGTATATATATATATGAATATTAAAACAGGAAGAAATCTAAGAAAACATAACTTATTGATTGCCTAATTGATACAATCATTGTTATTCATTGGACACATTTTTATTGCATGTTAGTATGTGCTAGGCACAGTGATTAGCAGTGTGAATATAATGATGAGCAAAAGTGAACGTGGTCCCATCTTCATGAAGCATATAGTCTGGTGGCAAAGATAGGCATCAAACAGATAAACACATAAATACATGTAACATTAATGCTTTAATGTTTTATGATGAAAAAGTATGTGGTGCTGTGAGGGAATTTAACAGAAGAGAGGTTCCTGGATTTGTGATTCAGTTTTTCTTGTAGTCAGATGGAACTTGGAATAGCCAAGGAGCTGAAAGAAGACCAGGGCAGTTGGAATTCAGAGAACAGTGGGAGCATGATGTGAATAGAGGCTGTAGGATGGGTAAAAGCTGCAGGGCGCAGGATATTTTATGGAGGATAAGGATTTGATCTTTCTCCAAAGAGCACTGAGAAACCATCAAATGACTTGGATGGGACACAGAGAAGATGTGGTGGGAGCCGTTATCATATTAATCCTTTGAAAATATGTATTTTTTTTAACTGCAGGATAATAGGCTGGAAGACAGCAAGAATAGGTGCAGGGAGATCTGTTAAGTGCTTGTTGAAGTAGCCTAGGCAGGACACAATGGTGGTTTGACTTTGTGATATGGGAATATGGAAGAAGAGAAATGGATATATTTGAGAGGTATTTAGAGGTTAAGTGGACTGGATTTGGTAATGCATAAAATCTGGAGGGAGAGGGAGAGGAAGGCACCAAGAATGACTCCAGATCTCTTAAGTTACACTACTGAATTGACGACAGTGCCATTCATTGGGATAGACATTGGAAGGGGAGTGGCTCTAATGCAGGCAGAGAATGCTTGGGCTTAGACTGCAAGGTAAGTTTGAGACATCTGTAAGTAGAAGTGGACATACAGTACAGGACTGGAACTCAGAAGATGGTGTTAGCAGGAGATGTACAATTTGGAATTTGTGAATGAGTGGCTATTGAAGCCATGAACACGGACAAGATGGACAGAAAGTGCAGAGAGAAAAGAGAAAAGGGCCCAGTATGGAGTCTTTGGTATTATGAGTCTTGATGGCCTAAACTGAGAGGATGAGCAGGTGAAGGACACAGAGAAGGGGCAGCCAGAGAATAGAAACTGTGAGATGCGATGTGATGGTGACCAAGGGAAGTTTGTGTTGAAGAAGAAAGCAGTGGTCTTCTAAGTGAAATCCTGCTTAGAGATTCTGTAAGGTGAGGATGAGAAAAGGAACCTTGGACTTAATGATGTGAAGATCATTGAAGAGGCTTAGCTACATCAGTGGACAGCTGTGAGGGGAAGTCTATTGGGAATGAGATGAGGAATGAACAGGAGGAGAGCAAAGGGCATTAAAGTGGTACCTATGGTCTTCCTTTGTGCACCAGCTCATGAAATGTGCCCCAGGCTGGATGCAAGAACAGGTCCCAGAAAAACCTGTGATTTGCAGTGTGACCACTGCTAAATCACCTAACCCTTCCCTGCCTCAGTTTTCTTAATCAATTCTATGGACTATAACCAGGGCTCATGAGGGATAGAAGAGCTTTGGAAATCCAAGCTTAAATTATTCCTTACATTCACTAAGCTCCAAATGCCAATTATTTTAAAACTATTTTCCTGTTAGAGATGTGTCCTCCCTCACACTTCAAGAAGATTTTTGGTTTATTTTTGTTTGTATTAGAAGGGATATTCCCCTTTTCCAAATCTGATCAACAATAGAAAGTATTTATCTATGTTCTCTTGTGATCTTGGTTTAGGAGACAATATCAAATCTCCTATGTATGTATTGGCTAGTAATGTATTTATTTACCCCTAAGACCTATATTGTTTGTATAATCCTAAGGCTGATGTGAAAGAGGAGAAAAACCTGTTTTTTGTTTGTTTTCTAAATGATCATTAGATACACTAGAGAGGATTATCCTTCAACGAGTATGCCACAGAGTTGAAGGAGGTGATCAGGAATCCCTTAGAGTCTTAGAAACTCTCACAATGTGACTGATTCCATACGTTTAATGGTAAATATGATAAGCCCTTTAGATTTCTTTTTTTTTTTTGAAATGGAGTCTCGCTCTGTCGCCCAGGCTGGAGTGCAGTGGCGCGATCTCGGCTCACTGCAAGCTCCACCTCCCGGGTTTATGCCATTCTCCTGCCTCAGCCTCCCGAGTAGCTGGGACTACAGACGCCCACCACCATGCCTGGCTAATTTTTTGTATTTTTATAGAGACGGGGTTTCACCGTGTTAGCCAGGATGGTCTCAATCTCCTGACCTCGTGATCCTACCGCCTCAGCCTCCCAAAGTGCTGGGATTACAGGCGTGAGCCACCGCGCCCAGTCTGCCCTTTAGATTTCTCTATTAGCTTAGTTTCCCAGACTGCTACAGTGGTGAGTAATTGAATATTAACAGATGAAAATGGAAGTTATGGACACATGCCAGTTGTCTCATACCAATGGCTCCCTAATGTGAAAAGTCCTGCTGATACCCACAACCTTACTGTGGCCTTTCTTGGAGGAGCAGATCTGTTGGAAAATAAAGTTATCATTGACTGGATAATTGATAGTTGTTTTTTGTTCTCTTGAAGATATTTATAGGCCCCAAATCATTGGTATGGTAGACTGAGAGTCCTGTGAGAAGTACAATCAGGGGATATGAGTGAAGTTTTGTTGTCTTAGGGCAATGGCTAGAGATTGGGCCAGGCCTGGACCCTTAGAATCTCTGCTCTATCCTCCGTGTTCTTTTTTTGCTGTTTATGTGTCTGGAAGTGAAGGACTCCAGGGTCTTAAGATATAACAGAGTGATAAGATGGAATCAGCCTGGATCCCTGAGTCACCACTTGGTGGTGAGCCTCCAGGGGGAACTCGCCCATTAGACTGCTGCCTGAGCAAGAAATAGACTTTTGTGGTGTCAAGCAACGAACATTTTTGAGTTGTTTGACCTAGCAGGTGGTTTACCCTGGGAACACATCACAGATCTATAATACAATGTGAGCTGTGCTATAAGCGAAGCTTATATAAAGTGTTATAAGAAGAGACAAAGGCCTGATTAATTCTACCTGGGAAAGTTAGAGAAGGATAGAAAGATGAGATGATATTTAAGCTGGATAAACAGAGAAAAGTTTGCTAAATGAGACAGGTGGGGAGACAATTTAAACAAGCGGTCCAGTGTGGGCAAAGTCCATGGTGCATGGAAATATATTCTGAGTACGAGTCAGTGACAAAGCTCCTTTATGGGACCTTTGTAGGGAGCAATTGGAGAAGATGCTGAGGCCAGAGCAAGCACTGAGGGCTATACCTCTTCAGTTTTACCCAGAAGACAGGAACTGTCAATATTCCCAAGAGAAAAGCACATGTTAGAAGGATCCTCTGGCATCTGTGTGGTGTATGGATGAAGAAGGTTGCCTATGGGGGCTGGAAGTACATTTAGAAAGTTGCTTCAGAGCTCACACCTGTAATCTCAGCACTTTGGGAGGCCGAGGTGGACAGATCACTTGAGGTGAGGAGGTTGAGGCCAGCCTGACCAATATGGTGAAACCCTGCCTCTACTAAAAATACAAAAGTTAATTGGCCGTGGTGGTGGGTGCCTGTAATCCCACCTACTTGGGAGGCTGAGGCAGGAGAGTTGCTTGAATCCGGGAAGTGGAGGCTGCAGTGAGCTGAGATCACACCACTGCACTCTAGCCTGGGCGACAGAGTGAGAGAGAGAGAGAAAAAAAAAAGAAAGTTGCTTTAGAAATCTAGCAGGAACTTACAAGACAATATACGTGTAGCACACAAAACATAGTGCCAAACACTAAGAAATATTAGGGTCATTTTGTTTGTTTTCCCTGAATGAGAGAAATGACTGTGGGAATGAAGAGAAAGTGAGTGGATAAAAGAGTTTTTTTGAAGCTATAAATCCTTGATGAACAAGTATTGAATAAATGATGCCGTATCTTCTGGGGATGCTGAGTGGTCTGTTAAACACCCCATGGTGGGGAGGAGGGTTACTAAATAACTGTGTCCCATGTCCTCTCCTCTCACTAGAAGCTCTTAAAAATCCAGACATCCAACAAGAGACCAATAGGACACGCTGATGTTTTATGAATGGGGCCAGGACCAGCCTGAGTGTGGAGCCTCATGGGCTGAGTTTCCCCTGGATTCAGAGCCCTGAGGTTGAGTTATCTACTGGTCAGCTGGATCAGGTAATCAGTACCTGTGGGTTGGTGGCGGTGGGGAGTAGGGGTCAGGTAAGAGGGATTGCATCTCTGGAAGCCTTTTGTGCTGTCTCGTAAAGAGCCCCTTTAGGGAGGGTGGATGATATGGACACCGTGAATGAGAAACAGAGGGCCATATATTCTCAGCTAGGCAGAGGGCAGCCAGCTCAGCTGAAGGAGGAGATTGCCCACGTGTTTATCATATCCAGATTCTTGTTTTTAGGTCTCCCCTCCTACATGAGGCATGGATTGGTGATGGAGTAGGTTGGTAGTGAGCACTAAATGGGGAAGAGTAAAGGTATAGTTACCTAAAGTATGGACCTTTTCAGGCAATTATAGGAGAGTGACAGTAAAGATGAAATTGATGGAAACTTGGTGCAAGGGCAAGGGGGGAAGAGGGACCCTCTGACAGAGACCCTGTCATCGTCAGTCTAGGCCTGGAAGGGACACTGAGATGTCATCAAATCTATTCCTGGAAATACAGGGCTGCATTTCCAGCCATACCTGAGAGGAAGCTGTCTGCTTTTTCTGAAAATATCTTGAGATTTCATTAACACATTGTCCCTTTTAATATATACCACTGTCTTACCACCCTAGGAAACGCTTTCTTTTCTTTCTTTCTTTTTTTTTTTTTTTTTTTTTTTTTTTGTGGGTGTCTAATCTAATTCCTTACAGCTGCAATATATTCTGTTTTTCCTTGCAGTTCAGCCGCTGTAAAGAGACAGTGCCCGGCCACCCATACAGCATTCCTTTGTGGCAGACAAGGGACTGGTGAAATGCAACATAGATGGTCTAAGGACCCTGTGCAATGGAAACTCCAATTGAAATTGTACATAACCACTAACATTCTACCTATTCAACGGGGCTGAAGATGGAGTGTAAGAAAAAGCTCCAAAGCCAGAGCGCTGTTGCAGCCTTGGCCTCATTTTCCAACAGGTACACTGGAGTTATAAATACATGCACGGGCCACAGGGATGGTGCAGGTAGACAGGAGCTGCGTGGGTGTTGGCCAGCTCCCGGACTCATCTTTGGCAGTATGGAGTGCTGGCATGTTGTACTTGTTCCGTGAAAATCTGGGTCCACACTTCTATTCTGCATGCCTGGTTTCTTGAAGGGACAGTGACCTCTGCCAAGACAATAGCTAGTGGGGCTGTTAACATGGAATAATGAGAGTTGGTGTTGGTCTGGATCTGGTTAACTGGGGGAAAGGAAGGAAGTCACTATGACTTTATCTTACTTTGCTTTGTAGAAGTCTTTCATATAATCGGAGGGCTAGAAAAGAAACAGAGATACATATGCTGACTGCTATATTTTACAGAAGAGGAAATGGAGGCACTCAGAGATAAAGCCACTTATACAAAACCATGGTGAGATAAGGGTTCTCAAAGATTGTTTGGTTGTATGTAAGAGAAACCCAGTTGGATGAGGTGAGGGTCAAGGTAAGCCCAAGGCCTTGGGGCAAGAAGTGCCGAAGGGAATGGAACCGGGATCTTAAAACCTTTGGAAACTAAGATTTCTTATTCTCCTTCTCTCTCTTTTCCTCATAGTATCTTGTATTTGTTTCTCTGCTCATCTCTTTCCATCTCCTTTTTCTCAATTCCCTGAGAAGGACAGGGAAATTGGCTACCATGTCTACTAAGTGATAGAACTGGAACAAGGTCTTGGACTCCTTTTCCTGTGCTTTTCCATTACATTGGCTGCGTCCACATGAACTCTCAAAAGTCAAGTACAAATTGAAATAGGAATTTGGAACTGGGTTTAGGACAAGAGAGAATTATCTGTTTCTTAGATCTGAAACCTCATGCTTTGGTCTGGGCCTTCCATCTGCCTCTCTTTTGTTTTGTTTCTCAGACTCTTTAGAGGGATGAGGGTGGCCTGTTTATTGAGTTCACCTGAGCTTCCAATGGCTAGCTTGGCATTATTTTAGAAACCTGGCTTCAGTAAAATAAATAATAATGCAAAGAGTTTTTCGGCAATTCAGCAATCCTCTCAAATCGACTGTAGAATTTAGAGCTGGAATTGAAAAGACACATTTGGTCGGACCTTCCCCCACCTTCACCTTCATTTTACAGATGGGGAAACTGAGACTCTGCGAGATCAAAAGGACTAATGCAAGTGATCCTAAAATCTAGTGGCAGACATGGGGCTAATGAAGACTCTGTTCCTGATCTGCTGCTGCCTGAAACAGCTGCTTACAACAGCTCCTTCCTTGGGCCTGGAAACCAGATGTGAGGACATTTGGGGAATGAGAATCCACTTGAAAAGCCGACCAGTGTCCAGGCCTTCTTTGCATGTTTCCAAAGAGCCCAGAGAGTCACTGCCTTCCTCAAGGACGGACAACATAGTCTGCCCAGCCCACAGAGCTGCCAGGAGAAGCCAGGTGTCAGAGGCTTTAGTCCCTGGCGTGGCTCCTCCACTCCAGAGAGGAGCTGAAGGCAATTCTCGCAGTGCCCCTGCAGCAGTGGAGATATCTTTCTCCAGCGCTCGTGTACATCCTTGGGACAGAAACACACAGCCATTCTCCCTGCTCACAGCCAGGCCCCACCAGCATAGAGTAGCATTTATGGCTCCTTTGTGAGGCGCAAATCTAAACATGCAGTGATTTCATTTTTCTAACAACAGCATTTCTAGTCTTCCCACAGCACTAATCAGTTGCCACCAGAGCATCTCTTGCTTCCAAACATTTTCCTTTTTCTTTGCTTCTGGGAAAGCACACAGTTCAGGAGCCTTATCCACATGGATGGCAATTCCATTCTTTGGCTTCTCTGCGGTAGATCAGATTTAAAAAAAAAAAAAAAAAACAAAAAAAATCAAGCTTCCTTACCTATACCTATCTCTTCACACATTCCTGCATTATGTTTGATTCATTTATCAGCCATGAGTGGATCCCACACTGCAGGACCCTGGGCAGTAATGGATCACCAGAAGGAAGAGACGCCCTTTGCAGGCCATTCCTGACTTTTCCCGGCAGCTAGTGGCCTTGGGGTAGAGTCATTTACCTCTCAGCAGGGCAGGTATCTCGCTTGTAAAAGCTGAAGAATAGAAATGGTGGGGCCATAGTTGTAGTCATCAGCGGGTCTACTGTGCAGTCTGAGGGTGAGGGTGGCAGCCACATTAACTATGAAGTCAATGGCCCCTGGAATTGTGTAACACACACCTGCACACCCATGCAAAATGGCCCAATTGGTACCAGAACTTTAAACGCAAGGTTTTCCCAAGAGTTTGCACTGTGGCCTAGGAAACCCAGGATCCTGACTGGCCTGGCTGGTGGAGTAATTGTCAAGAACCAGGGCTATGTGTCAGAGACTTTGAGTTCGAATCGCAGCTCTGCCACTTCCCAGCAGTGAGGCCATGAACAAGTTAAATATAGTAGGTGTTCAATAAATCTTTGCTAATTCATTATTATTGTTCCTACCACTACAGTGATCCTGTCTTAATCAGGGGCTGGCTCACCTGTGTGGCTCTGGTTCTCCCTCTGGCTGAATTGCACACTTCTGCACTTGGTCTTAGCCAAGAGGCCAAGAATCAACTACCATTGCACGCTTCTGGCCCTGAGGGGCATCTCTAGATTTTAGGGCCCTTTCCAACTCACCTTGTCCTTGGTTATCTGACACAGGAAATCTGAATTCCTCCTCCTAAGCCTCATCACCCACCTTTTCCATAGCGACCTCATGTCTTTTCATGGAAAAGTGTTTTGGCAGCAATATGAAGGATGAACTAGCCATTGAGTATTCATGAATAAATGAAGCAAATCTAAAATATCTCGCAATGAACACATTCATTGCAGCAATTGACCAAGGTGTCTGAGTCTTAAAACTAATCCAAGGTCTCCTGGAGATATTTTTTGCTTGTCTTTTGGTGAGATTTGCAGACGGGGCTTTCTCCAAATATTTCTGAGTCTGTTGTTCAGTGCTATTTTGAGTTCTTTCACATGTGGAATTTATTCCTATACTTAGCTCTTACCCAGCACCCTGGGGTACTTGAAAATGTTTTCAATTTGAACAACTATAGTGTACTAACAAATCCTTGCATGTGCTTTGCAAAGCACTTAAATTCAGCTGACTTCCTATCTCAGCCTCCTTTTCCAGCATAATCTCCAGCCCAAGCTGTGCTGACCACACCTTTTGCAAAACTTTGACCAAAGAATGTGCCCAGCTGAGGACAGATTCCACAGACAGCAACAGGTCCCTATTAGTGAGTGAGCCACAGAAATAAAATGCCTCTGATGCCAGAAAGTGGGCTCTCAGAAAAATTTCAACTGGAGAAAGATAACAGAAATGTACACAATTAGGAGCATTGCCCAGCGTCTGGGCAATGTAGAGTTTTTTACCCAAAGCTCTGTCCTTCTGTGTAGATAAGGGATATCTCTTGTCAAACAGCACACTGGCAACGTTCTGACTTCCTTATTTATGTCTAAGCATGAACAAAAAACCTGGAACTCATACCTCCACTCACCTTTCTTTTCTGATGAATCAAACTGAGCATTCTGACTCAGCATTGTCCCGTGTCTAGGAAAGGAGAAACAGTTACCCACCCGGGAAACAGGGAAAGAGTGGTGCCTTGCAGTAACACTCTTCATATCACAAGAATGCTATCTGAAACTCATAAGCCCTAGAAGATTTAGCCCAAATGAAGGACCTTGTTAGCAGCTGTTTCTCAAGCCCTTCCTCTCCTCTTATTTCTTTTGTTGACTTGCAGCAAGCTACACAAAAGGAACCTCTTTCTTCTTCTGCCCACAGATTCCTTTCTCAAAAGCCATTCTAAGAAATAATCCAATTCTGTCTCAAATAGAAGGGCTTTCATTCTCAGTCCATTATATTGTTTATCTTGGGAATTTCTTTCCAGTTTTAGGTTTTTGTTTTTTTTTTTGTTTCTACCCAAAGTTAAGCACATGGCTTGCACTGTGAGGAAGATTACCCTAGTGGTAGGAAATAGACCACCATCTTGGTATTGTGATCAAGCCACATGGGTTCTGGGCCCCATGCTTTGTAAGCATACTTGGCAGAGGAAAATATATTTATACTAAGTTAAGAGGCAAATTATCCACAGTCAAAATGACTAATCATTGTTTAACTTAAATGTGAAAGATAATGGAGAGAGGAATGCAGCATTTGTAAGGAACTGAAAGACTGAATAATGTATAAGCAGGTGAGGTGCGGGCCTGTGAGTATGAACATATATCCATGATGTGTCTGTGTGTGGGGTTTATGTAAAACATAGAAAGGCATATCTACTTCTGCAAAAATAAATCAAGAAAATATGATGCTATCTACAGCTACACTATCATCACTGCAGCACCATTATTAGCTGCTTTAACAAACAACTCAAGCAAGCTCAGTTTTCCTTAATTCCTTTGAAAATGTTTTATATATTTGAAATACCATATAATGGTATTTTGCGGACAAATCATAGAAACAAATGGCAACATTTTTAAACACAGATAAAAAATAAAAACCATGATGCAACACATACACTATAAAAGCTCTACCTGTGACTACTTCACAATTCAAGGTGGTGGTTTGTTATGCGAATAAAACCTATTTTGAATTTGCCCTATGAAAAATGACAGAGATCAATAGTAAACTTTTTGGTGCTTCAAATGGGCTCAAATACATCCTGTTAGAATGTAGAATGTCTTAGGATGGCTGATAACACAAAGGCAAATGATCCTGGGGTGTACAGAAGGAAAATTGAGAGAGATTTTAAATTTGCTCATTCTGGTCTAGGAGAGGAACATTTGCCTGCTAATTTGCTCAAGGACTGACATTCATGGAGCAAATTTTTCGTCTTTCTGTTCCCATCTTAGGGAATTCTTCTGGAGACATCATATGCCTCCACCTCCACATCAAATTGGCCATCAGATCCTGCAGAGTTCACCTCTGAGGAGCTCTGGGACTCACCCCTTTCCCCTTCGACTGCCACTGCCTTAGAATTGGCCTGTGGCATCTGCTTCTTGGGTTGCTATATTCTGTGCCTCTAACATCATTCTCAACCCATTCTCCCTGCTCCAGCCAAAGAGAGCCTTCTGGAACAGACAGCTACATGCCATTTAACTGTTTAGAAACCTTCAGTGGGTTCTGGTTCTGGTCAAGGTGCGTGAAGCACATACCACTTCGTCTCTCCCACTGAATGCCGTAAAAATCCCTGGAGAAAAATGCAGGGAGCAGCTACCGACAGACACAGAAAAGTAAAACAATAACAGACAGATTGGGGAAGAACTCCAAGTACTGCAGAATGGGTAGCAGATGTAGTTGCAGGAAGAGCACAACAGAACAGGGAAATTAAAGCCCTGGATTTCTAGCCTGTGTACCCGGAAGGGGACCACCTGCAAGCTGGAAAGTGTCAGGGAGATGCTGGAGAAGAGGGAGCTCAAGGAAGGGATCCTAGAAAGACGTAGATGAACTCCTGGGCTGCACATACCCCTGACTACTTAGTAAAAATCTCTGCTAAGGTGTCGGAACACCTGTGCACGTGGCTCCCACCTCAGGGGCAGCCTGCAAACGAGTAAGCAATTTCCAGAGCCCCTGACATTGGTGCCAGATGAACCAGGGTTCAAATGTCTGTTCTGTGGGTCATCCTCCTTACCAGCTGTGTAACCTGGAGAGCCATCACCCTCATCACCCTCTCTGGGCACAAAAAAAATGAACAAGAATTTGGGGGCTGAGTGAGTAGTGAGAGAAGAGATTAGAAAAGCATTCTATGAAAGGTGCCTGCTGTGGCTGGGATATGGTTTGTTTCCCCCACCAAATCTCATGTTGGATTTGATCCCTAAAGTGGCTGTGTTGGCAAGTGGGACCTAATGGGAGATGTTTGGGTCATGGGGGTGGATCCCTCAAGAGTAAGTTGATGTCCTCCATTGGGAGTGAGTGGGTTCCAGGGATTTGTAGAGGAAGTGGCTGGCACATTCCCTGGGGCTGGAGGACAAAGGAAGGGAGCAGAACAAGGCTGAGACCCTGGCTTGCCATAGGCCACCTACATGTCCAGGACACAACTGGGCTGGTCAGGAATGGGGATGGATGATCCGCGATGGCAGCAGCAGTACTCTACCGGTTCTTCCTGCACAGGCATGCACTCTGATCAGGGACACGTGATGGTAGAACATACAGAGGGCCACATGGAGCTTTTGTGCTCTCTTCCCAATTTCTGTATGTATCTTCAGTCTTAACAGTAGAGTCTCTGTTTCCTTGGCTGACCTTCTAACTGCTCCCTAAACAGCCCCACCTGAGTAATCTTTCACATCTGTGCACCCAACAACCCACCTTCCCCTTTTTCCAAAGAGGCCCATTAAAGGTTAGTGAAAGTCCAAGAACAGCATTTCTTCCCATGTAGTGTGGCAAGAGATTCTTCTTCACATGCATGAACTCTCTTTCTCTCTCTCCCGTGAAACTTCATAAAAGCCTACTCCGCTGGCCCCTCGTTTTCCTTCCCCTTTGACTTTCCCATCTTGGGTGTCTCTGCCAGTGCCATCTGGCTGCCTCAGGTCCTGTTGTCCTTCTGGTTCACTCTAGACCCTGCTCTCCTGGCCACCTCATTCCAACATGTGCTTCCAAGTTTTTAATCATGGTTAGGTTGATGGTCGTGCCATGTATGTCCTGAATGAAAATGACGCCATTAGGACTGTGTGCTGATGCGCACAGCCTATTGTTGAAGTCAACACATGTCTATTTTTAATGATAGAAATGAATGAATTTGAAGAATTGTGTTTTTTGTACGCAGGATGTTTCATTGTAAGTGGCTCAGAAATAGTAGCAATAAGTTTCGGTTTCATAGTCAGCTGTATACTTGCGGCGTCTGTAGGGCCTGGTGGTTGGAAGGACATAGAATGTGGAAGATGAAGTCATGCTTCTTCTCCCATTAGAAGGGACTCACCTCTGTTCTCATTTTCGCTGGTTTCTTGCCCATATATCAGGCTCCAGCCCTCTGATCTGCTCTTAGGAATGGTTTCTTCAAGTTCTCTTTATGCCAAGCTAATCCTACGGCCCTCGGGCACTGACCCCACACAGTCCCAATGCCAGGAGAGCAAGCATCTCTGCTAAGATACCGGAATACCTGTGCACATGGCTTTCACCTCAGGGGCATCCTACAAATGACTAAGTAGCTTCCAGAGCCCCTGGCATTGGCGTCAGATGAACCAGAGTTCAAATCTCTGTTCTGTGGCTTATCCTCCTCAGCAGCTGTGTAACCTGGAGAGCCATCACCCTCTCTGGGCTCAGTTTCTTCATCTGTTGAATGGGGATAACCTGCACAAACCATCCACCATGAGCTTTGTGCACTACTGAAGAATAAGAAAGGTTTTTAAAAACTTTCTGTCTCTGTTTCCAGATGTAACCATGGCCCCTCCTCCTGCCCAGCTAACCCAGTCCTGACAGTGCAGTCTGGGCCACTCACATTCCTTTCCCTCTCCTCTCGGGTGGGAGTGGATTGGCAGTTAAGACTGTACAGTTCATTAGCAGGCAATTGGACAGGTGACACTGCCTGCTGGCAAAATAAACAGCTCAAGGGAAAGCAAATGTCTGGGCTTAGCACCTGGGTGAGGCAGCTGAGTGGGGCCTGTGGGCATCAGTTCCAATATAACAAAAAACCAAAGGGTGCTGTTAATATCACCACCATCTGGCACCTTCCCAAACACTGAGACCAAGGGAAGTTTCATGGGCATGAGGCCAGACTGGAAGGTATTTCTCAACCTTCTAGATAATGCGCAGTTTGGTTGGGGAGGGGACTTGAGAGATTAAGTGTAGATAGGTAGATGGTGGCATAAAAAGTGAACATAGATCACAGAAAGCGAATTTAAGAGAGGGATGTTGCAGGACCTTCTTTGCTTGTGGCTTTTTGACTGCCCACTCACTCTCCTTCCTCTCAAGCAAAAGTCACCAAACTCCACACCTTGAAACCCCTGAAGGCCCAGGGGTGATGTGAGGAGTGAGCCAGGGTGCAGCTCTACCCACTGTGATATGGGTGGCTTGGGTTCAGCTGGGAGCCCCTCTCCTCTAGCGCTGAGACCCTGGCTCCCACTCCCTCTCTCTGCCCCAGGTCCCATCTTCTCGGGCCCACGTGGCTGGCCCCATGTGTCTGACCACCTGCTCTGCGGCTGCCCGCCGTGGAGTGGCCCACAGAAGCCCCTCTTCCATTTTGCAAGACAAACAGAGGAACAGATGGAAGGGGCCGGCTGAGAGCCCAGAGCACAGCTGTCCCAGCTGCCTGCTCTCGTGTACTTTGCACCACCTGACATTGGCCTCTGTGAGCATTCGGCGGGGCGGGTGGGCGGGGGGCGTGGCAGGGGAACCGGAGGCAGGAGGACCCTGCAGTAACAGTAATCAGACTGCAAGTCTTGCCAACTGTCTCTCCTCCTTTCAGTTGAAGACATGGACTTCCCTGTCTGCTGAAGCAGGAAATAGGGGTGCAAGAAACAGGACAAGGAATGGGATAAGGAAAAATCTCAAACAGGAAGCCTACTGCCCAGCCCGGCAATGGCGTGGGTGTTTATTTTTCTCACCACGATCCTATCAGGAATTTCCCAGGTTATGTGAATATGTTGATCCTGCACATAATACTCAAGGCCCCCAGAGTTCAGGATCTTCAACTATTCCTTAAAGGGGCAGTCACCTGGAGTGGGGGGGTGTTCAGATGAAACATTTGCTCTGCCCAGCACTCCCTCCCCTGAAATCCTCCCAAAGTGAAGTGGGCTTCTTGCTGGTCATGGTCTCCTTGGTCTATGAGTGTTTTCTTAAACTCCACTGCCCTGGAGCAGCAGGCGAGGAATCTGAGTCAAAGGAAGGGAAACCCAGCATTAGTGTCAGGCTTTTTTCCCAACGGTGAAACCTCGGCATTCCAGCCTCAAGCCCATGCATCCCTCCTTTCTCCTGGGAAATGTCTCCGGGGTGCTCTCTGTGTCTCATAGGCCCCAGCGGCAGTTCTCCTGGAGGTTTCTGTGGGTCACCAGCCCTTCACCACTCCCTGCAACCCCTTGTTCTGCCATGGGGTTATAGGTGAGTGGTCCCACTCCCCCGGTTCTCCTGACTGGGGGTGGTCTTCCTGTTGCTTTCCGTTGGCGAGGTTGTAGCTGCCTTTGTGGCTTCTTCAATAGACGTAGTGCTGAGTGGGGAAGGCAGAAAAGCCCTCTCCTTCCCTGATTACGCTCCAGCTCTAAGCCATAGAACTTAATGCCCGCGGAGGAAGTGCTGTTTCCTCAGGGCTCTTTCTGTCCACTTTCCCCACTCTTCCTCTCCTCCCTTCCCTCTGCTGAGGTTTGTGGCAGAGCATCTGGGTGGCCCAATGAGGACTTGGCCGACACCAGGTTCTGCTCCCTCTTCATTGCTCCTTCCTCAGACACACAGCCAGTGTCCCAGGACCGAGCTTACCCTCATCGACTCTTGGTGCCTGCAAGTGAAGTGTCCTCCTGTTTCGTCCCTTGCCCCAGAGGTTAAGGTACAGCTGTAGCTTCCCAGCCTCCAGTGGCTCTTTAGACTGTGAAAATAAAACCACGGCTGACTTATCCCTATGGACCAAGTTCTCAGTCAAACTACAGAAAAACTCTTGAGTATATATGAAATAAAAAACCACAGAGAAGATGATGGGTAGATTCTTCTTGTTTGGGAAGGTTTCCTGACTCCTTTACAGCTTGGAATATGCTTCCTTTCTGAGTAAAAGAAAAATAATCACCAAATTTAGGGTTATCTCTTTAGGTATCCCAAAAAGATAATAAATCTTTTTCTTTCTTATCTCTGCTTCTTTTTTTTTTTTTTTTTTTTTTTTTTTGAGATGGAATCTCGCTCTGTCGCCCAGGCTGGAGTGCAGTGGCGCGATCTCGGCTCACTGCAAGCCCCGCCTCCCGGGTTCACGCCATTCTCCTGCTTCAGCCTCCCGAGTAGCTGGGACTACAGGCGCCGCCACCACGCCTGCCTAATTTTTTGTATTTTTTAGTAGAGATAGGGTTTCACCATGTTAGCCAGGATGGTCTCGATCTCCTGACCTCGTGATCTGCCCGTCTTGGCCTCCCAAATCTCTGCTTCTATTATGTGATGAAGAGAGAGAGAGACCCAGAAGGTTAAAAAGAATAAGGCTGTCTTTTAATTAGCTCTATCAACTGATAGGACATAGAGCCACCAAAGCGCACATGAGCCACATTTTCAACAGGTGGGGACAGCTGGCCTGAAATCCCAGAGTCATCCTTGGAAGACTTGGATGCCAGAAGTATCCAGGTGAGATAGAAAGGGCATCCTAATTAGGTCAGGGGAAAAACTAAGGCTAAAGAGGTTTAACTAAGTGCAAGGGTTGTTAAGTGTTTGAGTCATTTTCTGTTTGTATAACAGACTACCATAGGCTAGGTCATTTCTAAAGAAACGAAATTTATTTTTTACAGTTCTGGAGGCTGAAGTCCAAGGTCAAGGTCAAAGAGCCACATCTGGTGAAGGCCTTCTTGCTGGTGGGGACTCTGTAGAACCCTGAAGCATTGCAGGGCATCACATGGTGGGGGAGCTTGAGCATACCAAACTGGCTTTTACTAGAGACCCACTCTCATGATAACTAACCCACTCCTGTAATAACCCATTAATTAATTAACCTGCTAATCCATTAGTCAACTATTAGATTAATCCATTGATGAGGGAACAGCCTTCATGACCCAATCACTAAAGGCCCTACTTCTTAATACTATTATAATTGAGATTAAATTTCAACATGAGTTTCAGAGCGGACAAACATTCAAGCCATAGCAATAAGAAAGCTATACAATTGTTCCTGTGTGCATATTTCTTTTCTTTTTCTCTTTTTCATTTTTTTTTATTTTTTATTTTTTTGAGATGGAGTTTTGCTTTGTTACCAGGCTGGAGTGCAGTGGCGCGATGTCGGCTCACTGCAGCCGCCACCTCCTGGGTTCAAGCGATTCTCCTGCCTCAACCTCCTGAGTAGCTGGGATTACAGGCGCGTGCCACCACACCCGGCTATTTTTTTGTATTTTTAGTAGAGATGAGGTTTCACCGTGTTGGTCAGGCTGGTCTTGAACTCCTGACCTCGTGATCCACCCCCCCTCGGCCTCCTGAAGTGCTGGGATTACTGGAGTGAGCCGCCGCGCCCGGCCTGTTTCTTTAAATCTTATTCTACTTGCATTGTTTCAATATATTCTTTGGTGAAACTATTAAACCCACTTTTTTTAAGATCTCGTACTTAAATATCTCAATTTTGCTTGTAAAAGGATAATAGGATAGAAAAGCATGTGATTATTTTCTACTCTTAACCATACCAAAATGATTAGGAAAGCCACACAGACATCAGCAGCAAGGCACTGTTGGCTTGCATAATGCTGGCATGTCCCAAATGCAGGCAAAGTTCCGGAGAGGACATTACCAGTTGCTAACAGATTCTGGCTATATGACTCATCTCCAGGGAACAGGATCAGTGTTATTTGATTTTGCACTATCAGAGTGGTGGGTAAATGAACATGATTTTCCTCTCCTGCTTGTCCATATGTCCAAATAATTAATATCTTGTGAGAACAAAATGAATCCAATGATAGCTAGCATTTATCAAATACTCATTATGTACGTGGAACTGTTAGTCATTTTCGTAAAGTAGATCATTTAATTCTTCACAAACCCTGTGAAGTAGGCATTACGGTCTCCATTTTGCTGAACAGGACAATGAGGTGAAGAAAATGCTGAATCACTGCTTGAGGTCACAGAGCAGGTGAGTAGTGGGGTTGGGATTCTGGCCGGATTCCAGAACCTGGGCAGAAGAACTCCTGGAATTGAGGGAGAAATTTTAGGTTGTGCCTAAATCAAAAGCTGCCCTTTGCCTGCCAGAGTTTCTAATAGCCTCTTCTTTAATCAACGTACCATTTTTCACCCTTTGATAAAGTAATAATTTTCACCCCCTGCAAATTTAAAAGTATACGGAATCAGGTTAGAACCATTTCTGTCCCAGGAATATCCAATATGATGAAAGGTTTGGTTGTTTCCCTAGGGATTTAGTGTTCCTGTAAGGAGTGTTTTTCCTGACATTATCAAAGTGTATGTCTTATTTTTGCATTGCCTTGACTTCTGTAAGTCAAGATTTTGTAATGCGGGACATTGATGGATTGACTGTTATAAACAAACTTGTGTATGTGAAAATGTATGTGCATTCACTTTTGTGAAGAACACAACATTTTTTAGGGTTGTCAGATAATTTCGACAAAAAGCTGAATGCTTTTGATTTAAAAAAATGTCAGCCCCAAAATATGTACATTATTAGGAAATTTATTGGTTACAATATATTTTATATTTTATACCAATTTTGCAACTTTTGTCAATTTTACTATTTAAAAAATTTATTTGCTTCTGTGATGGTGAATTTTATGTGCCAACTTGGCTAGACCATGGTTTCAAGCTTTTGGTTAAACACTGGTCTAGATATTGCTATAAAGGTACTTTTTAGACATGATGAACTTTTGAATCAGTAGACTTTGAGAAGGCAGATTATTTTTCATAATATGAATGGGCCTCACCAAGTCAATCGAAGATTTTAAGAAATAAAAGACTGAGGTACCCCTAGGACGAAGAGATTCTGATCCAGTCTGACTTCAGACCTGAGCTGCAACATCAACTGTTTCCTGGGTCTTCAGCCTGCCTGTTTGCTCTGCAGACTTTGGACTTGCCAGCCCCTATAACTATGTGAGCCAATCCCTTAAATCTCTTTTTTTTTCTCTCTCTCTCTCTATATATATACACACACACACACACATACATATACACACACAAACATATATGTATATATGTGTGTGTATGTGTGTGTGTGGTGTATATGTATACTACTTGTATACATATATAGATAGACACATACACACACACATTCTGTTGGTTCTATGAGTCTTATTCCCTGCAATATGCATACCATGTTGGGTCCAATAGTCCATATATTACTGATGACACTGAAAGTTATTTCACACTGTTATTTGCCAAAGGAAATGAAAAGAAATTCAAATCATTTCAGCAAATTTGGAGTAGCAGATTCTTTGTGAAAAATGTATTTTCACTTTTCAAGAAATGTGTTCCCTCAAAAATCGGGCATAATATTTAAGGGAAAATTTGCAAGGAGCCCTGTTCTCCATGGTGACAACATGCAGAGTAGAACTACTTCATCGAAACAAGATTTCTAGTGATTAGCTAAAACCCAAAGCTCCAAAACACAGTGAAGTGGATTTTAAAAGGAAACCCTGTCTCCCAGTGTTTGAGAATTATATATACATACAGGGCCTCAGAGTCAATGAATTGAGTATATGAACTCTTAAATAGTCCTTCCACAATAGAAAGAGAAAGAAGTAGTGATGGAGCATTTGCAGGTGAGAGGATTCTAGGATAGGGATTCCAGGAGAGGAAGGGGAAGAGCCCAGGGCTGGTGATGCGGTGTGGGTGTGTGGTCTACCAGGGCTTCCATCAGAGCTCAGGCTCTCCTATCCCTTTGGAGCAAGATTACTGTTAAGCCCTATACTACCAACTTGGAGCATAAACAATTTCATTCCAAAGTAGCATCTCAAAGCAAAACAATGAGAGGCCTAGACCTCACAGGTTAGCAGGAGACACATCTTACCCCACCCCATCCTTCAAACTTCCTCCAATGGCATATTCTACAGTTTTTGGGTTGTGTGCCATGTCAAAAGATTAGTTCCAGTTATTTTAATTTCTTGGTTGGTGCCAGAACTCTGTTTCACCTTTGAAGGTGCTGCTGCCCTGCTCCTGGAGGCGATATGGCTTGTTTTGCTCTCTCCCTCTGGCAGCCATCCTGACTGGTCTCAGTGCTGCCTGCAGATATATAATGTGCTGTGTAACGCTCGGTCAAGGGGAGCCTCGCGAGGGTGGGGATTTGCAGCATTACAACTCTTTGGGGTTGCAGTTCTTCTTTCCTTTCACTCACTCAGCCGTTTCCTTAGGGTGCAAGTCTGTTTCCGTGATGGCTCACCACTGGGGACAGAATCAGTTGCTGAGGGGGCCTTAAATCCTGGAACCACCATTCCCTGTTAATGCTTGGCCCTTATTGTTCGCAGGTACTGTCTCCTTCTCCATATGGTGAATTATTTATTTTTCAGAAGCATATTGATGCATAGTCAACAACCAGAAAATCTTGGTGACATATAATCCTGGTGTTTATTTATTGCTTATAAGTCTACAAGCCAACTGTGGTTTGATTGATCTAGGCGTGGCTCAGTGGGGCGTGGCTGCAGGTTGGTTTTAGGTCTGCTCCACGTGTCCCTCATCCTTTTGGAGTTGGCAAACCACCCAGAGCACAGTCTTCTCATGCAGAAGTGCAGGTGGGAGAACACGTTCCAGCTTTTGCTAACATTGCATCAACACTGCAAATCACATGGCCAAGCGCAAGAGCAATGGCAAGGGGAAAGCATCTTATGAAATTTCACCCTAGAGGCTGTGAGGAGTGAATCTCCAAAATTCAAACTAGCACACCATCTAAGCAACTTTACACAGCCTTTTCCTAATTTCTACCTTGCTGACAGTTACCCCACTATGTCTAACAGCCTTAGTAATTTTGAATCCTAAAAGAAAGTGTTTGGGTTCTCAGGCTTCTTCTCCCAGATGTCCACTCTGCTCCCCAAAACAACTGTCTAATCACTTCTCAGCATATTCTAAGCTGCTTATACCAACGGCCCTGTGGGTAACAAGCTATGAATCACCAACTCCCTACCAAGCTGAAGCTCAGGCCTGGTTCAGGCAAAATGTTGTAATAAAGAATATAGCTCAAAAGGGATATTATATTGAGTCTCAGCTCTTCATTCCTTTTTATTTGCGCACAAAATATCCATGTCATTCTGCTACTTTGCTGTTCACTTACTCAAATACCTTTGCTTGTTTGCCATTAATTGATATGGAGTTTATTAATAATAGAGAAATAAAAATTATGACAACCTAAGCATGTTCATTATCTGAATATTTGCCAGCTATTATGTATAGAGAGCTGACCAATGTAAAATATTATTTTTAAATTGCATAATATTATTTTCTTTAATTATCTGTGATCAAGTTAGACATTAATAAATGCATATTTATTCCCTGTGGTCAGCCAAGACTCTCTCATTGGTTTAATTTAAATTTGGAAATGTTGAGTAGAGTAGGACATTACCTAGATGCATGACTATAACAATTCATTTGGTTTAGTTAATTTTGAAGGCTGATATTTGCTAGCAAATAATTACACCATTTATACAGGTCTTTTTTCCCCTCGTGGCAAGTTTGATATGTGATCAGCCAGTAGATTAATCATTTGTGATATATTTTCAATTTTCATCCTTTATCATTTGGAGTGAGTGTCCCCCATCATTGTGGATGGTTCTACTAAGAAAGGCTGAGGAGGATTGGATGGTAGGAAGTGGGGATTTGGGGGCAGCTCCGCCTTAGTTCTCTCCTAACTGACAAATTCAACTTCAGCGAGAGCTCAGGCTTTTACCCCCAAACAGGGCGGGGGTGTGAGATGCAGTGTTCAAATCATAGCTCTGGTGTCAGAGACTGGGATGTTTGTCTTCACGACACCAATTTTTTTTTTATTATTATTATTATACTTTAAGTTCTAGGGTACATGTGCATAACATGCAGGTTTGTTACATATGTATACTTGTGCCATGTTGGTGTGCTGCACCCATCAACTCGTCAGCACCCATCAACTCGTCATTTACATCAGGTATAACTCCCAATGCAATCCCTCCCCCCTTCCCCCTCCCCCCTCCCCATGATAGGCCCCGGTGTGTGATGTTCCCCTTCCCGAGTCCAAGTGATCTCATTGTTCAGTTCCCACCTATGAGTGAGAACATGCGGCACGACACCAATTTTGATTTCTGTACTTTAAGTGAGTTACACAACCTGGCCAGTCCTTGATTTTGCCTCATAATATATTTGAAATAAGGTCATATATTTGAAAGGATTTTAGAAAAGTAAGGTGCTACACAAATATTCATTTTTGTCATTCTCAATATTGTTAACATCCACAGGAAGTTTTCCTTCAATTATAGTTTTCAAAGGAATAAATGCATTTACCTCTCTTTTGTTTCTTTTGTATTTAATGGTAACGTTACAATGGGAAACTTAGGAAATTTGTAGTGGTTTGTTAATATCAAAGCTTTTTTATTTTTCAACACTCCCTGCCTGTTTGTGTTAAAGATATTTTGGTCATGATTGATTTTTACTTTAGTCTAGGATTATGTACTTTCATTTCTTTGATAATAGTAACACAAACAATTTCATATATTAATGGAAGAGTACTGTGGGTTAGCCCTAACTTTACTTTTCCCATCTTGGCTTCTCCAGCTCCCACAATGGGTGGCCCATTGTCAGGCTCAAGTTCTCAGCCCACTCTTGCCTTCAACTACTGGAGCAGGGGCTGGCCCGAGTGCCAAATTCCCCTAGGTTTATCTGACCTGAACAAAGCTCTGATGCTGAAGGCTGGCTTGACAGTTGCACCTTCCACTCCCCCTCAGCAATACTTTCCTCAAATTGGCCCTCTCTTGGGCCTTGGTTTTCAAACCAAAGCCTGTGATTCGGTTTCTGTTTTGGTCTGAGACCTAAGTGAAGAGCTCCTCTCAGTGCTCCTCCCTGGGGCCTGAAGCCCTGCTGCTGGGCCAGTCTAGGTCACCTGTGAGTCAACCTGCTAAGTATTGTGTGTCTAGTTTCCACACTTCTAAGGGTGTTATTATTTTAAGAGGTGGTACTGGGTTTTCTCTTAGGGAGAGAAATGTCTTTGTTAGGGAAAATTCCTTGATAAATCACTGGAAGCAGAAGGTGACAGGGGGAGATGAAAATGTCACCAGGATCTCAAGACACAAAGTAGGCAAACCGGTCTGTACAGGGAACAGGTGCAGTGGGAGGGAGAAGAAAGGAGCTCCTGCCAAGAAGAGGTATATGTGGATCAGGAGCCCCACAGGCAGGTGGTTTGTGTTCTTTCTGTGCAATGTGTGAGGTCCCTTCTCAAGTCAACAACATTTACTACATGCGTAACTGCCTTGTGTGAGTGCATTTTTTAAAAAAACAAAAATCAAGAAAGGACTGAGTTACACAAAAGGAGGCAACACTGCGTGTATTCTTTAAAAGAAAACAGAGATGTTTCCTCTCAGACGACCCACTGGAACTAGGAAATGGAAGAAAGTGTAACAAAGGGAATATTTTCATGAAGGTGGACAGAATTAGGGGAAACAAAAGCAGGAAGGCAAAGTATTTGCAGCCAGCAATGGGGAGCTGTTTCCCTGGGGGGCGTGAAAGGGGAAGGGGAGGGAACAGTTCCTAAAACCAGGAGGTGGTTGCTGGAGCTGTCAGCTGGCAGCCATTGAGAGAGGGCTCCTTCGAGTGGAAGGAGGATGGCTGCCTTGACCTCATCCTCTCTCCCTCTCCGATCTCCTGCTAGTCCCTCTCATTGGTCAAACCCAAAGGGATGCCAAAAGGCAAGGGGGCTCATGCATGTTAACCACTCAGGACACCCACCAGGGTGGGGAAGGATGGGACATAGATCTGGAGGGCCAATAAAAAAAATAGTATGCCATGGAGGCAAGGACCCTAGGCAGTGGTTACCTGAGAGCATGACCCTCCTAGGAATGCTCTAAAATACTTGAGATGGCTTTGACGGTCCACAGAATAGTGCTCAAACTACATGTGTTTAGTTTTTGTGGGGTTGGAGCACCCCATGTGCGACGAAGTTATGAAAGTGTTACCATCTCAATTGCCCATCTGTTGGCTTTGCTTGATAAAACCCAGGATACCCTCCGGAAACACTTGGTTCTGGCAGTTCTTTTGAGCTGTGGCTGAGTTTTATCTGCCCCTTGGTAGCCATGCCTTGTTGGATCTTCATGATCAGTTGGGCCCATTTCCTGTTACTGGGCCTTGCATGGGGTGGTATACCCAGTGCCCTGTCTTGGCTGTTAGCCTCTGCACCTTGTTATGACTGAAGAGTCAAAGGTTCCAGACAAGTCCTAAGGTACGGCCTTCTGGGTCTCTCATAAATTTTCAACATTCTTGGCCATCCATGGAGCAGACAGGCACTCATCATCCATATAGAGGCCTCAGGATTTCTTTTTAGTTCTATAGCCTGTATTTGATTCCTGAATAAATATGCCTGCACCTGGTCCATTCATATCCATGAGAGGTACAGGTAAAATATCTATCTCACCGGGCACAATGGTGTGTGCATATAATCCCAGCTACTCAAGTGGCTGAGGCTGAAGGATTACTTGAGCCCAGGAGCTTGAATCCATCCTAGGCAACATAGTTAAGTTTCCATATCTAAATAAATAAATAATAAAATACCTATCTGATATCAACCTTTTCAGGTAAGTGGATATTTTGAAGGTGACTTTGTTAATTTCAGAGTTGCCACTGATATTTTCAAAGAACTCAAATGTTCTCATTGCATAGCTGGTTTGCTCTGCAGGAAACCTAAGGGGAGATGCTTTTCTATTATCATGGGAAATGTGTTATTTTGAATGGGAATTTAATCGTCATCCAAAATTTGCTCATTGGGGTTCATCATTGAAGTTGCACATTTTCCCCTCTGTCTACAAAAATCCCATTCTAATCTTTTTTGCTTCTGTCTGAGCAAACTGAATGCTGTTTAATTCACCTTGGCCTTGTTGAGCAGAACCACAATGGTATTTTGCTTGAAGCTGTGTGTTCTGGCATCAGCTTACATAAGCAGAAAAACCTGCATTTCAAAGACAGTACAAACACAAATGCAAGCACCTGCTTCCAACGGAGAGGCTGTGGAAGAATTATCTAGGTGACAGGGCAAAATTCAGCTGTAAAATGTGTGTATTGGCGGAGGCAGGCTAAGAGCTAGTTTGCAGGTTTGTGGTGGGACCTAACTGGTCCCGTATATGTGCATGGCACATTGTAAGTGCATATTATGTGGTGGCTGCCCAACCTTTATTTGTATATTATTCTATAAATATATGGTGCACCTTAGCTATTTTTGCTTAATGAGCATCTTTAGATGGGAGGGTAAGATTAGGAGAAAATGGAGTTGCTTTTTAACGCTAACTTCACAATATAGTTTGTGTCATTACATATTTATGGAGAAGGGCTGTGCTAGATATTGTAGAAACACAGACCAAAAAAAAAAAAAAAAAAAAAGAATAGGCTCTTTCTATTCTTTTTTCTTTCGATTCATGGTAAGTGGTGCAGAAGTGAAACATGCTAGCTGCTATGACGGCATAGAGCGGGCTACTATGAGACTTCATGTAAGGGGGCACTTCCCAGTTTGGGAGGGCCAGGGAAGGTTTCCCAGAGAGCTGATAGTTAATTTGAGTGCAGAAATGAGTGGGCACTAGCCAAGCAGAGTGGCAGGAGAATTGGAAGAGAGAATTCCAGGCAGAGGGAGCAGCATATACACTTGCCAGAAGGGAAGAGAGAGAACAGCAAGTTCACATTTTTTAGCCATGTGCTCTACTCCTATCACCATGGGTCAGGGTGATGCGAGTGGAGCAAATGGCTAAGAATGGCAGGAAAGGAGTCTGGAGGTGTAAGTGGCATTGAGTCAGAAGTGACAGTGTCTGCCATGGTGCAGGATCTTGAATCAGCAGCCAAGGTGGTTTGATGGGGAATTAGGACACTTGGGCTCCAATCTTGGTTTTGCCAAGTGAACTTGAGCAGATGCCTGTACTTCTCTGAGCCTCTGTTTTGTCACCTGTGATGGGAGGCTGTTGCACACTGGTCTCATGTTCCTTTTTATTCTGACTTGGTGGAGCCTGGATTCTTTCCCAGTTCATCTCCTAGGGGGTGTAAGCTCTCATGAGGTGCCATTTGCAAGGTCCTCAAGGTGATGCCACCACCAGTCATATCCGACTATGTGCTGGGATTTTTGAATAATTGCTGGCTTTGTAGTAGATTTACTTCAGGTTTTCCTTATAGTCATCTTCAGCTTTCAATTTCACATTAGTGCAAATATTAAAAATCTATGTGAAGACCTGTTAAGATGGGCAAATTTTCCACACTATCCATTCCCTAAGGACACCCACACTATTGGCCATCCCAGATCCCTGGAAATGAATGTCAAAGCCCCTGTTGTTCATTCCTGCAAATGTGTGGAACCTTCCCTTTGTTTGCTATGTACTTTCACGCTTCCCTGATTTTGCCTAGGGGATCCTAACTTCCTGGAACGCCTTGTTCCAAACGCATGTGTTTGACCAACTCCAACTTTGACCTTCATAGCTTAGCTCTCACCTCTTTATTACAGCTTACTCTGCCCACTCCAGGAAGAAGTCAGTGCTCCTCCCCTTTTCTGCTGACTCCTACTTCTGCCTCTGGGGGAGCAGGTGTTATGTCATCAGCAATGGAGAAAGTGTCCATAGCCCTGGCCGACTGGGAGTGCCACAGGAGCATGACCAGCATGACCACACCTGATTCTTCTTTGTGTCACCAGAGCTTGACCCAGGAAAATGACAGCTCCTCAGTAGATGTGTGTTGAATTAATATGAGGTGAGCAAGTGTTGTGGACTGAATTGTGTGCCCCCTAAAACTCATAGGTTGAAGCGCTACCCCACAATGTGACTGTATTTGGAGATAGACCCTTTATGGAGGTCAATAAGGTTAGACAAGGCCATAGGATGAGGCTCTAGTCCAATAGAAATGATGTCCTTTTTTTCAAAAAAAAAGGAAGGGACCCCAGAGGGGTGCACACATGGAGGAAAGGCCATGTAAGGACACAGGAGAAGGCAGCCACCTGCAAGTCAAGAAGAGAGGCCTCCCCAGAAACCAACCAGCCGACTCTTTGATCTTGGGCTTCCAGTTTCCAGAATTGCAAGGAAAAAAAATTTCTATTCTCTAAGCCATCCAGTCTGTGGCATTCTGTTATGGTAGCCCTAGCAGACTAATAGAGCAAGTAAGTGAATAAATGCATCAACAATTCTTCCCCCAAGATTAACATAGAATGAAGTCTGATTTCAAGTAGGAAAGAAAAATGCAGAGTTGAGGAAAATCCATATGGGTTTCTGGGACCCATGAGGCTAAATAAAATAATGCATATGGAAATGCATAAAACAATACCAGCAACCAAACATGCACAAGGCAATCATTTCATTTGCTTCCTATTATTACACCCTGGGAGACAAAAGGTGTTTCAGTTAAATTTGCAAGCAGTTCAGACGGCCAGAAAACCAAATTTTCCCAGGTTCAAAGCCTATGTTTCCTAAAGAGAAATTATTTAAAAAAATGGGAATATACTGTGGGCCTGTGGGATCTTAGACATCTGTCCCCACCCTGGAGGGAAAATGCTTACTATGTGGTAGGAAGTGTAAATGTTATCTCATGTGTACAGCAGCCCTCTGAGATGGATGTTACAATGCCTACTTTACATCAGTCACAGAGCTGGGTCTGTTAAACTACTAAGCCCAAGGTCTCTGCAGGCCACCATGCTGCCTCCAGGACACGCGTGGGCCCCCAGGTGTGTGCTGGGAGAGATGGGGTTGGCTGTCATCAGATGGATTCTTTTATAGTATTGACATTGCTACAAATCAGTGTAGACACAGTCTTACTCTTTTAGTGACTTAGAACAGCATGCTGCTTGTTATCTCTGTAATTAGTCCCTGCCACTCAATGAAAAGATGGTTCTAGGTAGTGAGGAAGACCAAGGATGGGAGGTTACCTGGTTCTACCAGCTGTTAGGAGAGTGGCACAGATCACAGTAAATGGCTTGGCATATTCTTTTAGAAACTCCTAAATCTTCTTGATCTCTGCCAAAGGCCTTTTCATATGCACACGCACACAAGCACACACACACACTGCTCCTGTGTCTGGCTGCTATCTGTCTGTGAATGCTCCTGCCTCCTATTTAAAATGAGTCTGAGTTTATCGCTGTTGTTCATCTGGGCCTGAAGCAGCTCATTCACACGGTACTTTTTCCCCTTGAGATGGAGAAGGAGAGGGTTAGCAGTCTGTGAGCTGGTTGAGAAGCATTTGGATCATTCAGGAATTGGGTGATGGAATTTTTTGATAGGTCTGTGCAGAGAGAATAGATGTCTTTAGAAGTTAACTGATAGCATTACAGTATGAGAACTGAGCAATTAATTTTCTTCCCACCTGAATTCCCAGCCTATATGCTCTCCTCTAGCTACTCTAGAAATTTTTCCTTCAGCCAGCACTAATCCATTACTATGTTTATAAGGCTTCAGTGCCCCTTGTGAATGCCAAAACCTGCCTGGCACAGAATACAGGAGTTAATCTTAAAGTCCCTTAGCAAAAATCGGTTTAATTTCTATATCCTATCAATGAACTATCTGAAGAAGAAATTAGGAAAACAATCCCTTTTACAATAGCATTAAAAAAATACTTAGGAGTAAATTTAACCAAGGAGTTGAAAGATCTGTATATTGAAAATGATAAAACATTGATGAAAGAAATTGAAGACACAAATCTCAAATAAGTGGAAAGATATCCTGTGTTCATAGATTGCAATAATTAATAGTCAAATTGTCCATATTACCCAAAGCAATTTACAGATTTAATGCAATCCCTATTAAAATTCCAATGATATTTCTCACAGAACAACAATAAAATGCCTTAAAATTAGTATGGAACCACAAAAGACTGAATAGCCAAATAAATTCTGAGCTAAAAGAACAAAGCTGGAGGAATCACATGACCTGATCTTAAAATATATTACAAAGTTACAGTCATCAAAACAGCATGATACTGATATAAGCACAGACACATAGGCCTATATAACAAAATAGAGAGCCCAGAAATAAACTCATGCATTTATGGCCAATTGATTTTTGACAAAGATGCCAGGAACACACAATGGGGAAAGGATAGTCTCTTCGGTAAGTGCTGTTGGGTCAACTGAATATCCACATGCAGAAGAATAAGTTTGGACTTTCATATCATAGTATATATGACAATAAACTCAAAATTGATGAAAAACGTAAACATAAGACCTGAAACTGTAAAACTACAAGAAGGAAACATAGGGGAAATGGTCCACGACATTGATCTGTGCATTGACTCCTTGGCTATGACTCAAAAACCACAGGCAACGTAAGTAAAGATAGACACATGGGATTGCGTCAAACTAAAAAGCTTCTATACAGCAAAGAAAACAGAACAAAGAGACAACCCGTAAATTGGGAGAAATATTTACAAACCATCCATAGATAAGGAGCAGATACCCAAAACATGTGAGAAACTCAATAGCAAAAAAATAAATAACCTGATTAAAAAATGAGCCAAGGACCTGAGCAGACATTTCTCAAATGAAGACACACAAATAGCCAACAGACATATAAACAATGCTTAGTATCACAAATCATCAGGCAGAGGCAAGTTAATACCACAATGAGATGTCACCTTATACCTGTTAGAGTGACTATTTTCAAAAATATGAAGGATAACAAATGTTGGTGAGAGTGTGGAGAAAAGAGAATCTTTGTAAACTGCTGGTGAGGATGTAGATTAGTACAGCTAGTATGGAAAAGAGTATGGAGGTTCCTCAAAAAACTAAAAATAGAACTATTATATGATCCAACAATCCCAATTCTAGGTGTATATCCAAAGGAACTGAAATCAGTGTGTTGAAAAGATATTTGCCCTCTCAGGTTCATTGTGGCACTATTCACAATAACTAAGATACGAAATCAACCTAAGTGTCCATCTACAGATGAATGGATAAAGAAAGTATAGTATATGTTCAAAATGGAACAACTATTCAGCCTTAATAAAGAAGGAACTTCTATCATTTATGAGAACCTGGATGAATATGGAAGGCATTATGCTAAGAGAGTAGACAATCCCTTCATTCTAAATTCTGTAAGTCTGTAAATAGAGCTTAGGACCAAATTTCTGGTTGGTACCCGTGGTGGTACCTGAACTCCCTCAGAACTTTTCACAAAAACCACTATTTAGCCAACTCCACCTCCTGCTGTGTTTGTGCAATTGCTCTTTGGGGCCAAGGGCAGGGTCTAACATGTATTCCCATTAAATATCTTCTTGTTACGTTCATCTCTTCACTTCAACTTGTCAAGAGGAGTTTAAAACATGATGCTGTCATCAAAATAGTAGCTATAATTTGCTCATAGATTGGATGACATTGCTTTTTCTGTTTTTGTCAATGTCAGGATTCTTAACCTTTTTCTTCCCTAGCAACTGAGGGATACGATACTCTTCCTTCAATAACACTGGCTGATTACTCAAGGCATTGGGGTGAGGGGATTGAGAAGCAAGACTACCTAAATATTAGGTCGCAAGGCATGCATAAAGTGAAGCTCATCCCCTTCCTCCCTGGATTCGTGCTCGTAGTTTTCTGATTAGCTTCTTAGAATGGCTGATTCACGCTATACTCATAATTATGTTGAAAATACAATGGCGCATTACGAATCACTTCACTCCAGGTTGGCCTCCGCCTGATCGTTTGAAAAATGATCTACTCACCATTTGAAAAGTATGTGCGTGTGTGTGTGTGTGTGTGTGTGTGTGAGTGTGTGTGTATATATATACACACACACACACATATATAAAAGATACGTGTGTGTGTGTATATATATATCTGTGTGTGTATGTATAATACTTGTAATTAATCTTCTTGGCTAGTAGGTTATCATGGGACAACTTGTTAAATGCCTTGTTAAGATCTACATACACACCCCGCTCCTGATCCAAAGTTCTTTCACGTACAAGTCAGAATTCAGAACATTTGAAATTCAGTGCTTTTGAAATTTAGAATTCAAATACAGAGGATATTCAGACTTGGAAAGAGGCTAGACCTTAACATAGCACTCTGTCACAGCACTGCACCGAGTTCTCTCTCACAACCAAAGCAGCATGTGTAGGCAATTTTGTAACTTCAACATAATGGCACGGATTTTCATATTGGAGGTATTTTACCTTAGATACACATTTCCTCAAGTCTTTTTCTGGCTTGGTTTATTACTTCTATTTCTTTTAGTCAATTATATGTTAGCCTTTTTCATTTCCTCTGAAAAGTCAATAAAAACATAATTAGAGAAAAGTTCGGGTAGAAAAGGCTATCATCCATTTCATTGTCTGGGTTGCTTAAGAAATGTTTATTTGTGGACCGGGAATTTCTTATTTGCATTGGCCCTGCCTTTGTGTATATATCCACTGCTTAGCAAAATCCTCTTCCTGAGTTGGTGAGCCTGGAGGCCTGGAAATGAAGGCCCCTGGCAGACTTGGAACAGGTGGCCTTAACTGCCCCAAATTAACCCTTTCAGGCAGTGGGTTTCTTCTCTGCTCTCACCAGGGCAGGCAGCAGTATTTATCAGATGTCCACATGAAAAACAGGTGTTAGATGATGATTCAATATTTTAAAATATTTCACATATGCTTTTGGAAAAACAACAACGACAAAAAAACCCAAGAAGGAAGTTTGTTAATCGGAACGAAGTTTGTTAATACTTGTAAATATTTCTGTATTATCTACTGCATTTAAAACAACTACATTTAAAACAGACTGGGCCCAAACCCTGGAAGGAAGTTGCAAACCTGTGGATGATGTGTTCGGTTGTATAAAATGCCCTTGAGGAACTCAAAATCTAGTCAAGAAAATTATATTTTTAAAAAAATGTGTTTTCTGTTTATAAACATGACTTACGTTTGTTGTGAGAAATCTGGAAAATGTATAAAAATGTAAGAAAGAAAATTCATATCACCCATATTCCACCACCAATAATCACTATTAACATTTGGTGTAACTTTTAAAAGAAATGTGTATGTGTTTAAATTCCTTTTTGCAAAGCTGAGATTATATTATACACATTTAAATGTGCCTTTTCACCTACTATAGTTGTAGCATCTCCCAAAGTCACTAAGTATTATTTAAATCTATCTTATGGATAGGAAGTATTCCATCATTTGGATGCACAATACTTAATTTAGCAAATCTTTTTTAGGAATTATGCTGATTGAAACCATTGGCTATTACAAGTAACATTGAAGTATATATCTTTGTAAATACATATTTATGTACATCAGTAAGTATTTCTCTAGGAGAATTTCCTGGATGTTGATTTAATGGTCTGAAAAATATAAATATAATATAGGGTTTTAAAAAATAGTTGGATGCAGTGGCTTATGCCTATAATCCCAGCACTTTGGGAGGTGGAGGTGGGAAAATTGCTTGAGCCCAGGAGTTCTAGGCTGCAGAGGGCTATGACAGTGCCACTGCACTCCAGCCTGTGCAACAGAGTGAGACACTGTCTCAAAAAATAATAATAGTAATAATAATAATATTAAATACACATGGCCAAATTCTGTTCAAAATGCTGTAGGAATTTACACACACACCAGTGATGAATGAGGACACCCATTTGCTTTAACCTTGGACATTTTCATTTGACAATTTGGTAGCTAAAAATAATATCTTATTCTAATTTTTGTCTCTTTGCTTCCTGGAGAAGTTGAACATGTTCTCTTGTTTATGGATCATCTCTGTTTCTTCTTGGTTTGTAAATCGTGTTTTCATGTGTTTAGACCCTTGTTCTTCCGGAGTTTCATAGCTTTCTTAATGATTCTAAAAGGTCTGTATATACTAATACTATTGTCCTTTGTGTGTCATGTATATTGCAAATATTTTACCTGATTTGTCTATATCTTTAAAATTTTTTTAAGCTTACAGATGTTTTTAAATTTTTATGTAATCAGTACTATCAAGGTTTTTCTATAGGATTCCTCTCCCCTTTTATGTTAGCAATAACTTTGCCACAGTAAGATTAGCTGTTTGAATTTACATTTTTATCTTGTTCTGTTATTGTTTCTCATTCTCTCTCAAACATGTAACTCTTTAGTCTATTTGCAATTTAGTGTATGATACATAGAGTAAAATTTGGCTTTGTCTTCATTCCAAGTGATTCACCCAGTTTGCCGTCATCATTCTTAATTTTCCCTCCAGCCAGTTTGAAATAGCATCTTAATCACATGTTAAATTATTGCATAGACTTAGGCATGTGTTTTTGTTTTTCTTTTCTGTTCCACTCATCTGCCAGTTTGCTAAAATCATTCTGTTTTATTTTTTGCAGCCAAATAACATATTCTAATATCTGACTTTAGGAGCCCATTCTCTCACAATTCTTGCCTTTCAGAATTTCTTGTTTGGTCTTCTGTCTGGTCTTCTAAATACACTTTTAAATCATTTTGTTAAAATATCCACCCCCCTTTTTTGAGACAGCATTTTGCTCTGTTGCCCAGGCTGGAGTGCAGTGGTGCAATCATGGGCCACTGCAGCCTCAACCTCCCAGGTTCGAGGAATTCTCCTGCCTCAGCCTCCCAAGTAGCTCGGACCACAGGTGCACGCCACCACGCCTGGCTAATTTGTTTTGTATTTTTTGTAGAGACAGAGTTTTGCAATGTTGCCCAGGCTAATCTCAAACACCTGGGCTCAAGTGATCTACCCTCCTTTGCCTCCTAAAGTGCTGGGATGACAGGTATGAGCTACCGCACCCAGCCAAAATATCTCATTTGTAATGGCATTGAAACATCATTAATTACATTTTAAATTAACTTGGAAAAAATTGATCTCTTTAAAACTTTGAGAACCTTCCAGAAGAAACTGACAGAAGAAGACACACATCTATTTTCACTTGTGCTGCTCCCTTCACTGGGGCATTGCTGAGGGTAAAGCACTAGAAAAGTTAGAGGCCACAGCAATTCAGATGACAGAAAGGGAATTCAAAGAACATGAAATTGCAACAAATCCCTGGAAGATGGACAAAAGGTGGAAGCTGCAGCCTGCACTTTTTGTCAGGAACGGCCCAGAGAACCCCTAGACTAGGAGAAGGCAGATGTCTCAGATGGTGGAGAAACAGTGGGGCTGAAAGCAGGGCATTCATTGAAATTCTGTATGTGGAACAGAATAACTCCTCTGTCCTTTCCAAAACTCCACAGGGAGAAAAGCCCAAGGACAGACATTCATGCCAAGGAAAAATGGGAGGTTCCTTCTTGTATAATTGCATAAATTGTCTGGGAAAACCAGTGTGGTCACATGGATTCTAGAAACGTCTTTTTAAAATTTAAGTTCTGTTTTCCTGCAGTGAATCTTTTCCACAGGTTATTATCTTGATGTCTCTTTTAGGGTTATATTCTACTTCTTAGTTGCAGAATCCTTTCCTTGGCTAAATATTGGTGTTTGGTTTTCCCCATGAACAGGTGGGTTAATTCCCTCCATTGGCTTACTCTCAGAATCCCCCTCTCATATATTCCTTATGAGAGATGGTTGATATAAATTTACATGATTATCAACTCTTACTTTTTCTAGTAAGAGTTTCTGTCGATGTCTCCTCCAAGGCTGCTCTCTGACTAATGTGAGGGAAAGTAGGAAGGCGTTTTTCTTCAGGTCAGCTCTGTTGTCTACCAAATGGCTGGTACAGATGCCAATAACACAGTCCCTATGGTTCTGTCATGTAGATAACATCCATGCCCAGATTACAGTCCTGATTTCATCATGTTTCATGGGGGCATAGAAAGCAGACTGTCAGACACGTGGGTTTATCTCTTCTTACCTGGCAGTGTGAGTGAGATCATCACTTTTTTATTTTTGAATATATGCAAATTATGTGAGAATTTCCGCCTGAGTGGGAAAGGTCACCGTGAGTTGGAATGGTCACAGGAAATCACAGAATAAATTATATCTGAGTGAGGACTTGAAGGATCAATAAGATTCAAATTGAGGCAGTAGATTTTGGAGGAGGTTCCAGTCTCAGGCACAAGCACAGAGATACAATGCACAAGGTTTATTTGTCATGAAGAAAAACACCTTGCTCCTATGGCATATTCATGGTAGATTTCTTTTGAAAGATAGGTAGGGACCAGATAGTCATGAGTCCTGGGCACCAAAAAAAGTGAATTTATGTTCTATAAATCATAACAAGCAGGCCGGGCATGGTGGCTCAGCCCTGTAATCCCAGCACTTTGGGAGGCTGAGGTGGGTGGATCACCTGAGGTCAGGAGTTCAAGACCAGCCTGGCCAACATGGTGAAATCCCGTCTCTACTAAAAATAGGAAAATTAACTGGGTGTGGTGGCACACACCTGTAGTCCCAGTTACTCAGGAAGCTGAGGCAGGAGAATTGCTTGCATCTGGGAGGTGGAGGTTGCAGTGAGCAGAGATCGTGCCACTGCATTCCACCCCAGGCAACAGTGTGAGACTCCATCTCAAAAAAAAAAAAAAAAAAAAAAAAAATTATAACAAGCAGAAATTTCATATGCCAAAAGATGTGTTCCACAAGGATTGAGGCAACCCCCAAAGAGAAGAATCTGTCTTCCCAGTGCTAAGGACAGCCAGCCAGCTCAGGGCACCAGGGAGGCACCCACCTGTTGAAGAGCTGGTCCCTGCACATTATGGTCTCCACGGTCAACTCCATCAATAAGCATCTAAGCGAGTGCCACAAACACAGACAGCAAGGCAAAGAAGAGCAAAGACCTTTTAGACAAAGGACACAACACTGAAGAGTATACAATGGATGAAGGAGACTGCTGTGCCCTGGCTCTCAAGAATTCAATCACTGATTTGGAGAAGTGGATATGGCTTCAAGAGCATCCTGAGGCATGTTAGAAGAAGGAACAGGAAGAAAGGCAGATGGCAAACATAGATATCTGCTCCAGAGAAGGAAGGAGAGGAAGCCATGGAAGAAAATGTGGCTGTGCCCAGGCACGTGATCCAATGTCACAAGATTTCTGAGATTCCACAGCTAGTTTTGAAGCCAGGAACAATTACTCAAGGAAGTGATGCAGCAACCTGGTGTCATGAGTCAATCAGGCCCACTTTAGCCCTCAGGCCTTGGCTCATGTTCAGTGTAAGTGGAAACATGAGAGCCTCGTACTATGATTTCAGTTTGCCTTTTTTTAGTTTACTGAGTCCAACGTAAAAGCCGAAATCACAAAGTAAAAATAATAGTCACATTCAAAAGGAACATTTTCTTGTTTCCCTATACTAGAAAACCGACCTTTAGCATGTGCCCAATTAAAACAAGGGCTTTTTCTTTTCTCTTTTTATTTATTTATTTATTTATTGAGACAGAGTTTCACTCTTGTTGCCCAGGCTGGAGTGCAAAGGCTCAATCTTAACTAACCACAATCTCTGCCTCCCAGGTTCAAGCAATTCTCCTGCCTCAACCTCCCAAGTGGCTGGGATTACAGGCGTGTGTGCCACCCACCACGCCTGGCTAATTTTGCATTTTTAGCAGAGACGGGGTTTCTCCATGTTGGTCAGGCTGGTCTCGAACTCCTGAACTCAGGTGACCCACTTGCCTCGGCCTCCCAAAGTGCTGGGATTACAGGCGTGAGCCACTGCACCCAGCCTTTCTTTTTTTTTTTTAAAGAAGAATGATTGGTGTTCTTCATATCATATACATAATATATACTTACTATGGAAAAAACAGTTGAATAAAAATTATTTTATCATACCCAAAGGTTAGCCTATTGCTATATTCTTTAATCTTTATACATATATATGCATGTGTGTATACATATATAGAGATAAATATGTAAGATATAAAAATACATAAACATATGTGAATATATACACATGTACATTTATATGTGTGTATATATATACACATACATTTGTATGTATATATATAAACACTATAAAAATAGGATTCTACTGCCCATTCTGTTTAGTAACCTTAAGCAGTGTAAATTCAAAGATGCCAAGATTTTATCTCTTTTTTTGCAACAATAATAAAAACTAACAGAATGTGATTTTCTAAAATCCCTTTTCTGCAGAGATAATCATAAATATTTGTTAAACTATATCAGTAACTGGGGGTGACAGAGGTGAGTGAATACTAGTCCTTTGTAGGGAGTGGGCTTTACATTTCACCTTCACTGACTTGCCCAGCCTTACAGAAAGCCATGAAAGTATTTCATATATCCACAGCTATGAGTCGGAAACCATTTGTCATCAGAACCGAGGAAGAAGAATGAGGTGAACAGCCTAATACAGGTACTGTAGGGATTATCCATTCCCAGAAGGGAGAGGGCAACAAACTCATTGTCACCTTCGGATACAGTCATGCATTGCCTCAGAGAAAGGCATCATTAGGTGATGTTGTGCAAACATCATGGATTGCGCTTACACAAACCTAGATGGTTTGTGTAAGCGCAATCCATGTGTGTAAGCCTACTACACATGTAGGCTCTATGGTATAGCTTATTGCTCCTAGACTACAAACCCATACAGCATGTGACTGTACTGAATATTGTAGGCAATTGTAACACAATGGTAAGCATTTGTGAATCTAAACACAGAAAAAATACAGTAAAAATATCACATTATGGAACCACCATCATATCTGCAGTCTGTTATTAACCAAAATGTCATTACGCAGCACATGACTGTTTTTAAAAAACAAATGAGTCACTTAGGAAAGAACACATGAATCTTTTTTCATAATTACTCCCCATCACGGGTTCATTTTCCAATTCACTAGCTGTACTTTGAGCACATTCATTCAACAAATGGCAGACACGATGTTCTAGGTGCCGTTCTGGGTGCTGGTGACAGTGCAACAAAGCAGAAAAACTCCCAGCCTCTTGGAGCTTACCTTCTAGTAGCGGGAGGCAAAGCAGAAATAAATACATGGTATGTCGGATGGTAAGACTAATGAGGAAAATAAAGTAGGGAAAGGGATTGGGGCTGTCTGTGATAAGGGGTGAGATTTTAAACACTGGAGGTCAGAAAAGGCCTTACTGAGAATGTGAGCTTGAGCAAAGACCCAAAGAAAGTGAGGGAGTGGGTCGTGTGGCTGACTGGCCAATGACATTGCATGCAATAAATAGCAAATGCAGAAGGCCCAAGGCAGGGCGTGCTGGGAGTATCCAAGGGATGTAAGGGAGCATCCAGCTCAGAAAGGCTGCCAGTGTGTTAGTACCCGAGAGAAAAGAGAGGGAATCAGAGAAGATGAGACTAGCCGAGAACAGAGGAGCCAGTCTGGGTAGGGTCTTGTAAGCTCCTGAGTGATTTGGGAAAACGCTGAAAAGATTTTGGACAAGAGGGTGCCATGATCTGCGTTAGGGTCACTCTGGGAGCTGTTTCCAGACTGCAGTACCTGTAAACATAGATGGAAGGACCCCAGAAATAGGGACGTCAAGCCTGGAGATGGCAATCATAATCAGGGAGAGGAGCCATTGAATCTCCAGGGACAAGAGACCCATGGAGTGCAGTCTCCTTTACCCACGTGGTAATTCTCCTACACCACCAACCTTGGTTTGGACTCTTGGCAGCTGCGCATAATGTGGGCTCTCAGTCAGGCTTGTGGATAAATGGAAGAAGAAAGAGAGAACAAAAAGAATCCTGCTGATAGAGGCTGCTGGTCAGGACAGTGTTGGGCAGGCCTGGAAGGGAGACAGGTTGCAAACACAGGCTCCCTGTGCAGCGGGGAGAACAGCCTGCAGAGCTCCCATGTAGGGGAGAGCAAAGTCCTTGACCCCACAGGGGCCCGGGTGCCTGTTCTGATCATCTCCCCAACATGCATGCTTCATTCTGTCATCTGGACCCCTGGGGACATCCTCTTGGCTGCTCATTATGGTTTTACTTCTTTTTAATTCAGCTTCAGAGCTGTAAGGAGAGACACGGTATAATTAATGAGTTGAGCTTTTAGTTTTTGTCCCAGCTGCCAAGGCTACCTAGGTAAAGATGCTTTTGCAGTTTTTTTCTATTGTTAAATATTGGTTTACTCTTCAAATTTTCCCCACTTTCCAATATCTATAGACTACACTTATGTATGCCCTTCAGGGTTTGCCATCTATTGAAAAGCAAGTACAGATGAGGAAGAAGAGGAAGCAAAGATCAGCTAGGGCACATTGTGGTTGGAAAATATACCAGCTGTGATTCAATTCTAAATTTACTATAGGTTCATTGCAGAATTCGAGTCACCTTTCTGTAAAATGGAGAAACAGTATCTTCTAATTTAACACAGAGAGATCCCATAAACACCCAGAGAGCAGTCGCTGCCTTCCTGTTATGAAGGCTATGTTTTCTACACTATTGGTCATCTATCTCTAAGGGCTTCTGGTGGGCCCGTAAGACTGTCCAAGAAACTATGATAGAGCCAAAAACACTTTCTACCAGTGTCCCCACTGTGGTCAAATGATGGTCACAACATTTACTTACTGGTGAAGACTGCAACTTCCAGATTGCAACTGACTGCTGGTCTGTGGCATGACATATATATATATATCCTCAGTCGGGCACGGTGACTCATGCCTGTAATCCCAGCACTTTGGGAGGCCGAGGTGGGCCTCCCAAATATATATATATTACTTTTGAGATGGAGTCTCGCTCTGTCACCCAGGCTGGAGTGCAGTGGTGCGATCTTGGCTCACTGCAGCCTCTACCTCCCAGATTCAAGTGATTCTCCTGCCTCAGCTACCTGAGTAGCTGGGATTACAGGCGCCTGCCACGAGGCCCAGCTAACTTTTTATATTTTTAGTACAGATGGGGTTTCACTGTGTTGTCCAGGCTGGTCTCCAACTCCTGACCTCAGGTGATCCGCCGACTTTGGCCTCCTAAAGTGCTGGGATTACAGGCATGAGCCACCGTGCCCGACTGATGATTAGTATTTTTATATGTTCTTAAATATATCTGTATTAATTTGCTATGGCTGGCACAACAAAATTCCACAGACTAGGTGACTTCAACAACAGAAAATATATTTACTCACAGTTCCAGTGGCTGGAAGTCCAAGATCAAGGAGTTCGCAGGACTGGTTTCTGCTGAGGACTCTCTCCTTGTCTTGTAGATGGCTACCTTCTCAGTGTGTCCTCAAAAGGTCTTTATTCTGCATACAACCATGTCTGTGACCAAATCTCCTCTTCTTATAAGAACACCAGTCATGTTGGATTAGGGCCTACTCTAAACAGCTTATTTCAACTTAACTCTTTAAAGACTGATATGGTTTGGTTTTGTGTCATCTCCCAAATCTCATGTCGAATTGTAATTCCCAGTGTTGGAGGTGGGGCCTGGTGGGAGGTGATTGGATCATAGGGGTGATTTCTAATACTGTTTGAAAGTGTAAAGCACCTCCCCACTTCTCTCTCTCTCTCTCTCCTGCTCTGCCATGGGAAGATGTACCTGCTTTCCCTTCACCTTCCACCATGACTGTACATTTCCTGAGGCCTCTCTAGCCATGCTTTCCATACAGCCTGCTGAACTGTGAGTTAATTAAATCTCTTTGTTTCATAAGTTACCCAGTCTCAGGTAGTTCTTTACAGCAATGTGAGAATGGACTAATACAAAGACCTTATCTCCAAATACAACTATATTCTGAGATAACTGGAGGTTAGGACTTCAACATACAAATTTTGGGAGGACAGAACTGAGTCCATGATGAGATCTAATTTTCTATTTGACAAGCACCTGCTGAGTACTTGCTCTGAGCTAGGCAGTTAGCCTAGCTGGTCAGGGCACAGTCAAAACCATACTGATGATTAATGAGCCAGTTGGCATAACCCTGCCCAAGGACAGGCAAGAGAGTATAGCAGAAGTGGAGTAATGCTTCCATCATTCTTGCTGAAGCAGCCCCAAGTACTTGTGGTAGGTGCACCAGGAGATCATTTTCAGCAATAAGAATGCTCCAGTTGGGAGACTGCTGTTACACAGAGTGGGCTAACCCAGGACTGTAGTGTCCAGAGATGAGGGCTTCCTCTTTGAGCCACTGTAGGG
Organism: Macaca thibetana thibetana; assembly: GCF_024542745.1. NCBI lineage: Eukaryota > Metazoa > Chordata > Mammalia > Primates > Cercopithecidae > Macaca > Macaca thibetana. The sequence continues at coordinate 113,788,751 of NC_065585.1, forward strand.
GGCATAGTCCACTGGTGTTGGAGTCAGAATAGACTTGGGGAATATGGGCTTATAGGTCTTAAAGTGAAGGGGCCATATGAATACTTCGAAGTTGTTAAGTGATGACATGAGTCAGTGCTTGGAATAACTCAGCCATGGCCATATGACTAGCAGCTGTTGACCAAGTGTTATGGGAAGGTGTATGGAGGCAGGGGGATCAATATCTGACAGTTGAGGGTAAAAGACAGGACAGCCCAGACATTCGGTGGTGGATGAGAGGAATACCTAACTCCAAAGCAGAAGCCCATGAACACATTGAAACAACACTGGACACAGTCATGGGCTTTCTTTTTGTATGCCTTAAACCTTTCATATTTATTATGTGATCTTATCCTCCCAACAAACTTGTTGAGTAAGTAGGGCAGGTATTACTAATCCTATAAGTTAAATAAGGCAATAAGACCCAAGTCAGTCAAATGAGTGGCTAAGACCACACACTACATTAAATCAAAAGCTGTTTCCTGACTCCCATTCCTGAGTTCATTCAACTTTCAGCGCTGAGACTGGTTGTGGGATTTGTCAGCAGTGATTTTTAGAAAAGCTCATGCAGTCCTTTTCGGCTTTGTGAGAGAAGGTGTTTTGGCTGGGTCTGAGCCCTGCCCACCTGCTTGTCATATGTCAAGAATCATAATGCAGGGGTGAACCAAAGGCACCCCTTGTCCTTGAATATGCTGAGTGGTCATTAACTAGAATGGTTTTTGAAGGGAGACTTATGCTTGAGTCATGGCAAGGCAAAAGGAAGCTTTCATCCCTCCCTCCCTTCGTTTCTTGTCTAGAGCTTAAAGGCAATGTCAAGCAGCCTACTCTATTCTATTTCACCTGGGCTACCTCTTTGGCCTTCCTTGGCTCCTAGACTCAAAGTCTCTCCCAAGCAAAAGATGCACCAACATTTCCAATCTAACTCCGAAGTCCTGAGGCTGCTTCCTCTGGGAAGCCCTTCTTGAGCCCCTAGACCTGAGGCAGCAGTCTATCCCTTCTGCTCCATAAACCCTAGCACTGTCATAGCACCAGAAGCTTTGACTGGCAATTGCCCATTGGCCTTTCTGGGTTTCCTAAGAGACTGTGCTTCTCATGGACAAAGGCTAGTCCTTCTGGATCACAAATTTACTCCCAGGGTGACTACAGTGATCCAGGATACTCCCTTGAAGGAATGGAAAGAGGAAACAAAAGAGTGAGGTTTTACAAGATCTTCACTCCTGCCTCCCCCAAATTCCACTCCAGCTGTAGGTTGTCAGAAGAAAGAAGTAAGGGAGTGTTGTTCATTCTTTGCTGAAGCTGATCTATGGTGGTTCCATTATGGTTATGATTCTCAAGAAACTTGGACAGAAAGGGTGTGTGGAGAGAGGCAAATAAGGGCCACCACAAAGATCGCTTTCTTGGAAGGAAAGGAAGGTGGAAACCAGAGGGATCCTTTCTCTGACCTTGGAGGATAAGTGAGGAAATGGAATTCCAGTGGAACGGTGGTAACAGCTATTGATCATGACGGAAGCTAAAAGGGTTGGGTCATGTCTGCCATGGCTCATCTTGGCAGTTGCAATCGGATATGGCCTGCACTATTCAGAATCTGAGTTTGGACTCTGAACCATTATCAAAAGCCTGAATGAACCAAATATAAACATGCAGAATGCAAATTCCAAGAAATAAAAAAAGTGATGATATTTATTAAAACCCCAAGGCAAATAGTATTTAAAGAGGACACTGATATACACAGGACTGCTGTCACTTCCTCAATCTAAAATAGAGCCTGTTCCAGCTCATCTCACACATGACTATTATGTAGAACAAGCCATAAAATATGACCATAAAGCACTTTGCACACATAAAATGCTACATGGCAAATCCTTACTACTACTTCCCATCATTTAATATCTGAAAATAAATGTCTACCAATCATAATAATTTTATGTGACTTCGATGGGTGCTGGCTCTTACCAAACATGGAAGTAGAAAATGGGCTATCTGTGGAAGGCACAGTTTTACCTTGTAGGTAAAACTGCCTTGCTAGAATACATTTGTTTGTGTCCTTCATATTGAAAAAAAAAAAAAAATGTTTGCCTGTCTGGAAGATTCTGTAGGTAGATAAAATGTTTTACTTGACATTTCCCCCCCAGACCCTATCACACAGTAGGTAATTATTATAATATGTTCATTGAATGAATTAATGGTTGCATGAATTGATGATTCAAGATAAACTAAGGGTACAAGCTTCTGGGTAGAATGGGAGCCATCAAACACTGTCCCTAACCCGGACACACACATTGCTTTATGACTAGAGTAGGATCATTGGCATTGTTAGGGAACTGGTCCAAGTTATTTCTATATTATGCATTTCTTCAGAGGTTAGGACTGTCAGGTTTAAATCTTTTCCTCTCATGCACTATAAAAACTGTTTTTATTTTGCATTCGTGACTCAGTTAGCCATATTCTTGGAAAGTGTTGGCACTATTTCATTGTTCAGATTAGGATCCTCTTCACTTTGTTCCCCACCCAAAACAAAACAAAAACAAAAACCACCACGGTTCATACTCTGAACATCAAACTCCTCGTCTCTAAAGAGTAGGGGCTGGTCCAAATGCCTCCTTTCTACTTAAGACTCCGTGATTTTGTGAGGACACCTCAGTCTAGTGCCTGCCAATGGAATAGATTTATTTTAAGAAGAAAACAGGTTGGGGAAGGAGCTGCTGGGCAGCTTCAGCCATTTAATACTGTGCTTGACAATATAATTCACCTTGTGCTCCTTCCTGAATCACAGCCTCCAATATGCTGTGTGCCCCTGACAGCTGGGGCACCATTTGCTGAGTTGAGGCAAGATATGCATTTTGCAACCACTCTATCTCACCCACGCAGGAAACCATTCACCTTCTGGCTGACCTAGCAACCAAATCATAAGCTCAACAGAGAAGCCGGGTGTGACGTGGAAGCTTAGAGGGGGAAAGAACAAGATTGCTTTATGCAGGGTTATTGTCCAGATTTATTTATGGCCCTTAAGTTAGACCCCCTCCACATGCTGTTGGCTGAGAAAGAAAGGGCTGCTATTTAGCAGTAGGATGATTTTTTGAAAAAATCCTTGAAATGATTACATATTCCCAAAATTCAGCTTGTAACTGATTGACAAAACACAATGCCTGTATGTGTGGTCATTAACTACAATGATCTGGGGCATGAGGCAGGATGTGGACACACCACACACTCCTACTGAGATTACAGTCAGGAGCTAGGCATTGCTCTTCATTTTGAGTTTAAAATAAAAAAAGACTGACACATGAAATATTAATATGGAGCACCCGCCAACAGGTTCATAAAAATTAAGTACTCCTTTTGCCTTTTGCCTCCTCTGCATGGTTTCTCTTTTTGGAATCAGACCAGCTCTCCTTGTCATTATCCAATCGATATGGCCGATGGCAATCCTGGGCACTTGGAAACGATGTCCATGTGCTCTCCAGCAGCTGCCATCCATCTCTTGCTTTTCCTTAATTTCTGCTGACAAGCATGTTTGCTCCCACAAAAGGCTTAGATTTGTAGGATAAGAGCATTGGGATTGTGTCCATTTGACCTAAATTTGGGGATGTGGTGACATTTTGATGAGATTTGCTCATTGTAAATCTTAATTGATAGGACTAAAGCAAAACCTGAGTGACTGAACATTGACTGGCTCCATCTGTGCTGGGAAATACAGGTACAGAGGGGAGCATTCGAAGACTGCAGCTCTCTGATGTGTATGTTTATTGGAAAACAGTGTGGAGAAAAGAATGGTTATAACAGTGAGCTATAACAGTAAGCAGCCAAGAAAGGAGTGTGTTGACAGAGGAAGGAGGTAGGTGAAGGAGATACTAGGTTTCGCCACTTTATCACTTCTCTCCTTCTCCATGCAGAGCAAGAGACATCATTGTGGCTTGGTTCCTTAGATGCACTTCTGTATGCTCTCCTACGCTGCACAGACATCCAAATGTCTTCAGCTGATTAAAGTCAATAGGTAAGTTTGGGGCCAGGTGCAGTGGCTCATGCCTCTAATCCCAGCATTTTGGGAGGCAGAGGCCAGAGGGTCACTTGAGGCCAAGACTTTGGGACCAGCTCGGGCAACATAGTGAAATCCCATTTTTGCGAAAAAAAAAAACACACAAAAAAACCAGCTTGGCATGGTGGTGTGTGCCTGTGACGCCAGCTACTTGGGAGGCTGAAGTGGGATGATCGCTTGAGCCCAGGAGGTTGAGGCTGCAGTGTGCCATGACTGCACCACTGCACTCCAGTCTGGGTGACAGAGCAAGACCTCATCTCTAAAAAAATATTTTTAAATTTAAAGAAACAGGTAAGTTTGAGGTGTCAGGTTGTCAGCATCGCACATGGTGCAGTAATTAACGAAGGTGACTTGTGAGCTGCAGATTCCATCATGAGGCTCTTCTCGTGAGACTTGGTCAGCCACAGGCTTTCCCAGTGGGATGTGCTGAAGCCCCTCTCCACCCTGTCCCTGCCCTCCCAAACAATGAGAGTGCTGCTGGGCCATATGCAAGAAGCCCTGGATGGTAACATCTGACATCATGTGCTGTCCTGGGCACCAAGGGGGGGCCTTGATGGTGTGTCCATCAGATCGGAGTCTTCCTTCAGCTATTTGACTGGATTTCTCTTCCAATTCCAACTTCACCCTATTCATTTCCCCACTGGGCTTGAAGGTCTGTTTTGCACCCTAGGCAATTCGATGGGGACTGACAACCAGCCTGGTCCCACCCTGCCTGACCGATTCTCCTGGGGGAGCATAGTCTCTGAGATGACTGAGACTCAGGGCATTTATCTCCACTTTGATGCTATTTCTACTTCATCCTGTGCCTCTAATGACCAAAACAGTCAGTAGACAGAGTCCTACTTGATCCAACCTCATGAGAAAAAGACTTCATTCTTCTTCAAATGTGTTGAGGACACATGTGTCAACTATCTGAGGTCCTTGAAAGAGAGTCTAAATTCAGGTATGGGATATATCATGGTGATCAAGTTAATCTGCCTAATTTCTCTTCTCCACACGTCAGCAGATAATAACAGGATATAAGTAAGGAAGACACTTGAAGGTTTTTAAGAGGACAGTGTGTGTTTCAGACACGGCCTCTCAGCTGTGGCAGGGGAGAGGGGTTAGGTGGAGGATAAAGGACAAGGCTTGGGAAGGTACAGATGGAGACAGAGGGTCCTGAACACAAAGTGAGAAGCCAGACTGTTCCATTGCCCTTTTTACCCCTTCCTTGCTGGGGCACAGCTTCACAGGGCAGGGTACAGTGCAATTCTGACATCAACTACCACAGTTGGTGCAGACTTTCCTGGTTGAAAGCACAGGTCCCCCAAAAACCCCCACCCTTCAGACCCCAGCCACAAGCCCTGGGGCTTCCAGGCCACCCACACATGATTGAAATACAGGCTACATGATCGATCTCGTCTGCAGCCTTCCCCACTTCCCCAACCCCTTTAAGCATATGATTGGCGTTTCTGGCCTGGATAGTCCCTATCCTGAAACTGTCAAGGGCACAGTCACCTCACCTCATCAGCATGAACTCAGGCCTGGCCTCAGGGGCCCACCATGAGTACCAAAGACACTCCTATTGCTCAGAACATTCCAAGGGGTTTAGAAATTCCCACCCAGGAACCTAGACCAAGACCAGCCGCATTCTTTACTGTAGAATGTCTGCCTTTCTCCTCTCTGCAAAGCCAGATGGGCTGTGAAGCAATCAGCTTCAACCAGCGGCTCTCATCCCTCACCAGTTACAAATGGGCTTCCTTTTGCAAAACTGGAATTGAGACTTAAAAACAGAGGCCAAGTCACATTTTGTTTTACAAACTTGCTTTACCATGGGATTTCTTTTAGCTCAAACTCCCCAAGGCATTTAAAATCTAATAATAACTGCACTGCATTTGTGTGCTTGCCGAGAGGCCGTTCTGCACATGGAGAGCACAGTTCCAGTCCCAGCTTGTGGTTTCTTGGCAGAGGGACCTTGTAGGGGCTGCCTTACGGTGTGTGGCCCTGGGAAAATATTTTTACAGGGTCTCATCTCTATACAGAAATTTGAGTTACCTTAAAATCATGGTGTCAGCACCATTCTAGTGCCTCACACAATCTCATGAAAGGATACTCTGCTGGCTAGCAGGCATGATCTGCTTAGTGGGACACCCTCTTGGGTCTGGGTCCAACTGAGGACCCTGGGACAACCCCATAGGTGCAGGTCTTTAAGCTCCTTGGGTAGCTGGTCACCCCAGTGAAATGGGGTAAATAGAGTATTGGAGACACATGAAGACCAAGGCCCCCAGGGGTCCCACACTCCTCAGGGATGGGAGGGCCTAAGGCATGGAGCACAGCAGCCCCACCTCCACAAGTCCCTTGAGTTTGCCAGGGTGTCAGGATGTTTCTGGACATTGAACAAATTCCTTAATCTCTGTGTGTCTCTTTCCTCATCTGTCGAATGGAGGTTATAATAGCAATGACTCAGGGTTAATGGAAGGACAGAACCAAAGTAGAGCCTGGCGTAAAATAAGTGCTTTTTTAAGGTGTTAATTCTGATTCTGTTTTATGGTTTGTTTTTTGTTTTTTGTTTTTGAGTCTTGCTCTGTCACCAGGCTGGAGTGCAGTGGAACAATCTCGGCTCACTGCAACCTCCGCCTCCTGGGTTCAAGTGACTCCTCTGCCTCAGCCTCCCTGGTAGCTGGGACTACAGGTGCATGCCACCATGTTTTATGGGTTTTTTAAAAAATTAAATGTTAACCTTTAATCCACACAACTCTCTAAATAACTTCCTGTTTTAATTCACATTTCACTGATGAGGAAATTGGGATTTTTAGAAAATTAAAGTAATGTGTCCAAGGTCACACATATATCTGGTAAGTGTCTGAGTCAGAATTTGAACCCAGTTAAGTCTGACTCTAATGCCTGATTATTTTATGATATGCTCCACTATCCCTCAATTGCTCAAAAGTCAAATTTATGTTATCTTTAAAAAAATCATGGCTAATGCATACAAAGGCACGTTTATGTGGCCTGATATCAGCATGGGGGTATTCTTTCTGGAGTGCAAGCTGCAGATAACTTTGGCTGCTAGAGGATCTTCTAGAAGCAGGAGCTGTGTGGCAGAATAGAGCCTATAATGCCAGCTTATTAGCAAGTATGTAAACACCAAGAAAGTGACACTATAAGTATTTCTCAACCCAGCACCCAGTGCCACAACCTGCCTTCCTTTAGGGACTAACAGAACTTCATCCAACCTTCCCTGTAGGCTCCACCAAGCACTGGAGGTTCCTCTGTTCCTGCAATCCCCTGGGGGATGTTTGAACATCCTATTCTTCAGCCTTGGCTTTGGGAGTGTGGCATTTACAAAGGAGCTCCCAGCCAAGCTTAGGTATGGGGAGGAATCACTTAGCAGCCTGCCTATGAACAGAGTTAAAAAGGGAATAGATAATTCCAGGAGCAGCCTGAAGGCAGTTTCAGCCGAAGAAGGGCACATTCAGATATAGAATAGAACAACTGGGTATATATCCAAAGGATTATAAATCATGCTGCTATAAAGACACATGCACACGTATGTTATTGCGGCACTATTCACAATAGCAAAGACTTGGAATTAACCCAAATGTCCATCAGTGACAGACTGGATTAAGAAAATGTGGCACATATACACCATGGAATACTATGTAGCCATAAAAAAGGATGAGTTTGTGTCCTTTGTAGGGACATGGATGCAGCTGGAAACCATCATTCTCAGCAAACTGTCACAAGAACAGAAAACCAAACACCGCATGTTCTCACTCATAGGTGGGAACTGAACAATGAGATCACTTGGACTCGGGAAGGGGAACATCACACACCGGGGCCTATCACGGGGAGGGGGGAGCGGGGAGGGATTGCACTGGGAATTATACCTGATGTAAATGACGAGTTGATGGGTGCAGCACACCAACATGGCACAAGTGCACATATGTAACAAACCTGCACGTTATGCACATGTACCCTAGAACTTAAAGTATAATAATAATAATAATAATAAAAGGAAGTTAGAGGAATCCACAAAAGTGAAAGAAGTCGTTGAAGTTGGGAAGAACCCATTAGGCTTGGGCCCTTGGGCACAGCTAAGAGTATCTGTGCCAGTTACAAATTCCAAGCCGCATACTTAGAGATTTGGAGCAGACAAGCTAAGAAGAAAGGCAGGGAAAAGAAGTCGCTTCTACAGCAACCAGAAGAAAGTTACCCAACCAGGGAACCTCCCTGTTAGAACTATTCCGGTTATACCAATGTCAAGGACATCGCCAGTGAGTTCAGAAATTTAATAGCCAAGGAAATATCTAGAACCTCTAGAAAACTGAGGTTCTAGATCTGTGAAACTGGAAGCACCTCAGTTGTGATTCTGACATAGGTAGGAAGGGATGAAAAAGACATATTTTTGTGGCTTTGTGGGTCTGTGCAGAGCAAAACAGTTTCAAATGATTCCACAAAGCAAAATGATTCCTCTTCTGAAAACTGAATGTGAGAACCACCACCAACATCCACCTATGCAAACCTTCAGGCGATTGAGCCATGTCAGGGTAAGTATAATCTGGCATTTTTATCTTTGATTCGGAGGTGGTCATAAAGACCTTTTCAAAGAGGTAGGAAATGAGGCCGGTGAGAGCAACTGTGAATGGGAAATGTCAGGATACCAGAGATAGTGCAAATGAAACAGAATTGAGCCAAGAGCTGCGGCAGGTAATTTCAAAAGCCTAAGGTCATCCAATCTCCCTCCATGGGGGTGTGAGCTTTTCAGCAACCAGAGACTTTGCAGCTCACACTTCCTGGGGAATTAGTCAAGGTCATATGGGCCACCTGGAGGTAAAAAGGAGGCTGATCACTAAATCTCCTTGCTGATGAGGAGCTGGATCTGAGAATGCAATCCACCCATGAGTTCTGGAAGGTTTCTATGACTCTCTCCACTCAAAATTGGGTGCTGGCTATGGTGTCATTGACATTTGTCTTCACGGTTCTTTGCCCTTTCTCTTTCAGCTCCTAACAGGACCCACTTCTACCCCCCAAACACTGGGCTCTCTCACCATGCAAGGCCTCCATTCATGGAGCTGACTGAGAAGGCAAATAATTTATGCTCAATGTTTGGTCATTTAAAGCATTGCTTTCCTATCCCCGGAAATATCTTTGTTGCTGCTCTTGTTTTTGTTAATAATAGTAATTAGATACAAAAAACAATGAATGTATCAGGAGGGGATGTGAGGGAGCCTTCCCTCTTCCTTCAACCCCCACTGAGTTCTAGTGCTAATCACTCTGGGTTTAAAGCCAAGAAGCTCAACTTCTAGCCTCTGCCACTTAGGACACCGTGTGATCTTCAACAAGTCATGTCGCCTCCCGGGGGGCTCATTATTCTCATCTAGAGTGAGGAGGAGAGGATGGTTTCCAAAAATCTGCTTCAAAAATCTTCTAAATTCTATGAGCTGCCTGTGAGTGAAAGCCAGACCTGTTAGCATGTCTTGGGTCTAATTCCACAGAACAGCCCAGGGGGTGTGCAGTGCCTTGGCCAATGTCTATTAGGTCTACAACCCGTTCTCCCTGAGAGTGAGACAGGAGAGCCAGTGGGAAATGTTACAGAGCCCACCACGCTGGCCTGGATTGCATGAGACTGTGGCCAGAAGCGAGGATTTCAGACATGGTCATTGACGTGAGCAAACTTTTGCCTTCTCTACTCATTGAGATAAAGGCAACAGGAAAAGAATGGCCATGCACCCTGGGAGGCAGCCCGGCTCCACGTGGGCCCAGTGGAATATTTGCTGGCCTATTTGGAAGTTAGAAAGAAAAGAGTATGAAAGTAAATACTATTTAAAATTTTTTCTTTTTCTTTTTCTTTTTTTTTTTTTTTTTTTTTTTTGAGACGGAGTCTGGCTCTGTCGCCCAGGCTAGAGTACAGTGATGTGATCTCAGCTCATTGCAAGCTCTGCCTCCCTGGTTCACGCCATTCTCCTACCTCAGCCTCCCGAGTAGCTGCGACTACAGGTGCCCGCCACCACGCCTGGCTAATTTTTTTGTATTTTTAGTAGAGATGGAGTTTCACCATGTTAGCCAGGATGGTCTCGATCTCTTGACCTCATGATTTGCCCACCTTGGCCTCTTGAAGTGCTGGGATTATAGGTGTGAACCACCACACCCAGCCTAAAAATTTTTCTTTCAAACAAAGCCTAGTCCTCTCCCCAGCACTTATTTTTTTATTGTTGTTATTATTATTATTATTAATATTAGCAGCTCTGGTGACCACAGATTCCATGCCAGGAGTCGTTTTGCTCAAGAAGTACTTTCCTGGTCCGTGTTAGGTTTTTCATAACAGTCGATGATGAAAAGTCTTGACAGCTGCTGTTTGCATTGTAGGTGGGGACAGGTGAGTTGACATGGAGTTGTTTGTGCTTCTTTTGTGCAAACATTGAATAACAGTTACCTTCAGTTGAACTTTACCGGGTCAAGTAATTCCACTTTAATAAAACCTAACTCAGGCTTCCCATTAAAACAGAGGTGAAGAACTAGGGGCACCTTGAGCTAAGGAGGAGAGAGGCCTAAAGTTGGTTTTACTGGCACCCAAGAAACCATCATTCTTCCTTTCTTGAGCTCAAAGCACTTGTTTTTGCCCACTAATTAATTACGAGGAGGTGATTTGAACCCGTGGTCATGCCTATTAGGTATAAGGCTTCTGACACAAGGCAGATTCAGTAATCACTGCCTGGCATTTCCAGTTGAAAAGGGCCCATCCCAAAATTAGTTATAGGATACCTCTCAAGGCATCCGTGAGAGATCCAGGCAGCATCTCCGAGGAGAGCGTTCAATCTAACCTTAGGGCAGGGGAAGGGCCTTACTTTGTGATATTGTGCTTTGTCCCCGTGACGAGTCATCTCTTTCTCTCTGCTAATTTATTTCTGCTCTAGGTGAAATCCTCCAGTATGTGGCCCTTCCGGGAGGACCTTCCTGTTTGGCACGCACAGCCAATGAGCTGTGAAGCACTAGCAGAGCTCAAAATAGAAAGTCTGCAAGCACACTGCTCCCCAGGGCCTAGTCTGTGCCTGCTTGCTCAGATGCAGGAGAGTGGGGCTAGGAGGGCCGGCTCCTCCGAGAAGGCCAGGCACCTCTCAGGGGTGGGCCTCGGCGCAGAAGGAGTATGATTGCTAAGTCACCACCCTCATAGTTCTAGAAATCATTTCAGATCTCTGCCAAATGCAACATTATCACTGAGCCCTGGATTCCCGCCCCAATCTAATATCAAGAAAAAGTTGATTGCTTTCTAAGATTAAACAAGCTAAACACCCAAATTTTAGGATTTCTGAGGGTATGAAAGGTACTTGGCTATTATCACCATCAGAGAGAGCTATTAAGAGGAAAGAAGGGGAAGAGCTTTGAACAAACAAACAAAAGCCTTTCTCCTGCTCTGCTAATCCACCTTGAGATATGACTCATGTTGGGTTGCCTTGGTAACCATGACATCAGAAGAGGGACTGTGTGTGTACGTGTGTGTTGGCAGGGAATCCTTTCACACGTCCATCCTGTGCCTCACCCTGTGGGTGCCGTGAGCTGACCCCGCCTGCACAGACATCGCCCTTTTGCACCTGGAATCATTTTGCCGTTGCAGGATCTCGCCACGGGCTGCTTGTCATTGATCATTTTCTTGGGGTGAACAGTTTTGATGGACAGGGTGTCTGTCAGTGGCCCATGGGCACCGAGAGTATGATCAGAGGCTCTGCTAGCCTCCTTCTCCGTCCCCTCTCCAGCTTTCCTGATGGGGTCTGTGGTTTGTCCTCATCAAACGAAGACTGCTGCAGCCCCAGGGTGGTTTTAGTTTTGGGGAAGTCTGATCTGTCCTCCCAGGCTGTGAGTCTGGCCCTGTATAATGACAACCAGGTGGGCACATTGAATCAGAATTAGAAAAAGCATCACCAGCTGGGGAAGGGGGTGTAGACTGTGTGGGTCCCTAGCCTGCCTTTTTTATCTCCAAGTCCAAAGAGAAACTCCTCTAATCCCTGGTTTGCTCTGGAATGCCAGCTGCAGAGAAACAGCCACAACAGTCACTTGTAAAGAGAGGCCCTTTCTTTGAAGCGGAATTTGCAGCCATGGCTAAACATTCAGGTGAAATCACATTACAGCAAATCCTTTCAGGCCGAAGTGCCTCAGCAGAGCTATTCTATCTCCTGGGAAGACTTTGGGATTCAGCGAATGCTCTGCGATGAATGATCCTGCGCAGTGATCATTTTATGTGGTTCTAGTCCAGTAACTGTTACCCATACTGTGAAAAGCTCTGTAAAATGAGATCTGTCTGAGAATAACTTGTATCCAAGAAGTGGTGTTATTAAAGGGCAATATGGGGACCGGGCACGGTGGCTTATGCCTGTAATCTCAGCACTTTGGGAGGCTGAGGCAGGCAGATCATAAGGTCAGGAGATCGAGACCATCCTGGCTAACACTCTGAAACCCCACCTCTACTAAAAATACAAAAAATTATCCGGGCGTGGTGGCAGGCACCAGTAGTCCCAGCTACTCGGGAGGCTGAGGCAGGAAAATGGCGTGAACCCAAGAGGTGGAGCTTGCAGTGAGTAGAGATTGTGCCACTGTACTCCAGCCTGGGCGACACATCAAGACTCCATCTCAAAAAAAAAAAATAAAAGAAGCAACATTGAGCAGTTAAAAAATTGACCCGTTACAGGTAATGTGACTTTAGGCAAGTATCTTTAATTCTATGACCTCAGTATATTTTTAATAAGTTTATTTATTTTTAATGATGAGGCTAGTAGCACTTTTCAGGGTCTTGGTGAGAATTCAGGGAGACAGTGTGGGAAAGTGCTTCGTGATCTGGGATGGGACATTCCAACAGAGGCTATCACCATTGCTTCAGATGAGATTTGAATCCCAGCCAACACAAGTACATCAAAATGCTGGATGTTGACATTGTCTTGTCATGAGAATTGTAATGTCTTCCATTATTCCATGAATACTATCAAAAGAAAATTTTGAATTTTTTTCTAGCTTCATTGAGGTATGATTGACAAACAAAAATTGTATGTGTCTAACATATACAGTGTAATGATTATATATATGTGTGTATATATGTATGTATAGTGGAATTCTTACCATAATCAAGTTAATTAATATTAATCTCACAGTTACCCTTAAATTTTTTCTTTGCAGTGAGAACACTTAAAATCTACTCTCTTAGCAAATTTCAAGCATACAATGCACTATTATTAACTATAGTCACCATACTATACATTAGATCTCCAGAACGTATTCATCTTATAACTGAAAGTTTGTACCTGTTGATATCCTTATTTCCCCCACTTAAAATTTGTAATTTCATTTTGTTTATTTAGTTCTTTTGAGACGGACTCTCGCTCTGTTGCCCAGGTTGGAGTGCAGTGGCGTGATCTCAGCTCACTGCAACCTCTGCCTCCCCGGTTCAAGCAATTTCCCTGACTCGGCCTCCCAAGTAGCTGGGACTACAAGCATGTACCACCATGCCTGGCTAATTTTTGTATTTTTTTAGTAGAGATGGGTTTTCACCATATTGGTCAGGCTGGCCTCGAACTCCGCACCTCAGGTGATCCACCTGCCTCGGCCTCTCAAAGTGCTGGGATTACAGGTGTGAGCCACCATGCCTGACCCGAAATGTGGAATTTTAAATAGAATCTCACACATTATACTTAAGGTATGTGCTTTCTAGATCCCGTGCTGTCATGCAACCAGGAGCATGAAGTCATAAGTGGGGCGGCGGAGGGGAGGGGGAGGGAGAAGGAGGGAGGCACTCCCTGACACTTCTTGCAACCTGTTGTTACCAAGGCAGCAGAGTAGAACAACGAAGTGCAAGGACCTGGAAATCAGACACACCTGGGTTCCTGGTGAGCTTCACTGCTTCCTGGTCTCTGATATCAGGCAAGTCACTTAACCTCTTTAATCTTCAGTTTCGTCTTTTGTAAATGAACCATAATAATGACTCATCAGTTTCTTGTGACATTTAAATAAGCCAATGTATGTAAATGCTTAATCCACTGACTGGAACACAGTAAGTGCTCAAAAATGTTGGTTATTAATAATTCCCATAATCAATTGATGTTTCCTTATCATTGAATGTTTCTTTTAAATATGGAACTTAGAAAAAATCACTGAATTCTGAGTTCATTTGCTGAAGGTTGAAAATATTAAAAGACACCCATATCTGTCACCATTTCCACTGATGACTTCAAAGTTGCACACATGTCATAATGCAAAAGCACCTGGCACAGTACCCGACATGGCACATGGTGAGTGTTCTGGAAACTTACAAGAATGGGATGAGGACATATAAGCATCTGCAATGCCAGGCTCAGGAATTTGGAATGACTTTGATAACCAACATCGTGCCATCAATGGTTTCTGAGCCATAGAGGTGCAAGATCATATCCAGGCTTTAGGAAGACAACTCTGAGAAAAGAATGCAGAATGAGTTGAGGGGGAAGATGTCTGGATGCTCGGAGATTATGGCTCTGCTGCCAGAGATAAGATTATGGCAGTATAAGAACAGAGAGAATGGGATACACTGAGAAGCGTGGCAAGTGTAGGACCTACAGGAAGAACTTGGAGCTGGGGGTCAGGGTAGAGAAAGGAGTGATGGTGAATGGAAGGTTTGTAGGTCAGGCAGGGTGGAGATGTGAAGTCAAGGAAGGATTGTCAGGGTGGGGAGGCCCTCATTCATCTGCACTGTTGGGTTTGAGGAGGGGCTGGTGAAGGGGCATGAATGTAGAAACATAGTTTAGAGCAAAGAAGAGAGGGTGGGGCTTGAGCTAAAGTAAAGGGGCCTTCTGCCTAAAGATTACTGCTGAGACCATGGGATTCTCTGCCCATATCCAGGCTAGGAGGGAGGAGTAACCCCAGGGGAAGAGTGGTCAGAGAGGCCACTGTCTGTGAAAAGGGGAGAGTGGAGTATCACAGACATCAATGTGATAGAGCATTAAGACTTGTTCAACCAGACTTGTTGCAAGAGTCAAGGGAGGCTCCAGAGTCAAGGAGGCTGGATTTGTAATGAGGATACCCCTCAGAACCCTAAGCCATCCCCTTTAAAGAAATGGAAGGAATGAAATCATGTCCTTTGCAGCAACATGGGTGCAGCTAGAGGCCATAATCCTAAGCAAATTAACACAGGAATAGAAAACCAAACACCGTATGTTCTCACTTACAAGTGGGAGTTATGCATTGAGCATACATGGACATAACTGTGGAAACAATAGACGGGACTACCAGAAGGAGAAGGGAAAGGAAAGTGGGTTACAAAACTACCTCACGGGTACTGTGCTCACTGCCAGGGTGACAGGATCCATACTCCAAACTGCAGCATCACACAATATTCCAACGTAACAAATCTGCACATCTACGCACTGAATCTAAAATAAAAGTTGAAATGTAAAAACAAAACAAACCAACAAAAAACAGCAATTGACGGGATCGCAAAAATATAAGAAAACACAAGATAGAGGGGGTAGCGAATGCAGTAGCAGAGTTTTACACATGTGAAATGCTTAGGATATGCACGAATATGATAATAAATATGGTACTTTTTTTTTAATGCAAGAATGCGCAGTTAAGTAGTCAGGGAAGGGGCTGAGTCCAGAAGTGAGTCAGCTGCCCAGATAAGACCAAGCATACCTTGGCTATAGATACCAACTGCTTTAGTTTCGAGCCTTGCCGAGAATAATACCCTCCCTTCTGGAAGCTGTGCGTAAAGGCTAATGTTTCAGGAGAGGAGCGGGAATTGGGAGGCTTGGTGGGAACCAGCTGTGCGACCTGGGGCAGGTTTTCTTTTCCTTTCAGGTCCTTATCTCTAAAATGAAGTGATTGATCCAGGTTATCTCCAGGGTGTCTCAATACACTCACTTCTTCTCCTTGTGGTAGGAACAAAATATAGTTAATTTTGATAAAAAAGTTATCAAAGACAAAACCCCATCAAGTCTCTCAATTGTTTTCCTTTCTGGTTTCCTACCCAAGTCTAAGTCAATATCCTCTCCTGCTTCAGTGTACGATCTTGGCTAGGACATCACGATACTTTGCTTTCAAATCTAGAAGACAGAGGAGAAGGGAAAAGAGAAAAGATAATATGTCACTTTTCTTGCCTGCCAGTGATTATATCTGGAGGGAAGGTGAGGCGCAGAGGATAAATCTTATTGGATCCTCATCTCACAATAATTCTGTGGAACTTATAGAGCAGGGATGATTTTTCATATTTTGTGGTCAATAGAACTGAAACCAGAGAGGTTCAGTAGCCTCCCAAAATTCATGCAGATAACTAATTAAACATTTACCAGATACCTCCTATGCTTGACTTCAGGGAAACAAAGATGGATAAGGCACTAGCTGTGTGATATGAAACAAATGACTTAACCTCTCTGGCTTTAGTGCTATCCCCTATAAAAAGAGGGGACTCCATTCTGTGATTTGCTAGGTCCTTACGTTTCACACATTATGGTTTGGTCTCTGCATCCTTCTGTTCTATCACAGGAAAAGGCTGAAGCCTTTGCCTGGGCTCTAACTGGGTCTAGGTTGTGTGAACCTCTAGATGCAGACATCTGGGGCAAGAGGTGAGGCGCTGGTTGCCTTCCAGGCAGATGTAGTTAAGAGAGTTGGCTGCAGACAATGATTTTGCTCTGTGTCTCCAAGATCGTGGGCCGGTGGGAGCCCAAAGAGAGGCTATTAGGATTCACATCAGATTGTTAGTTGGGAGGTTATTATTTTTAAGCCAGCACCACTTTAAGCACTGCCTTGCTTGCTTGCTGTCTGGGACATTCTTTAGCACCTTTTCAGCTTGCAGCTCCCATGAGCAATACAGGTCACTCTTCAGTCAGTTCCCCTGATCTGTCCTTGCTATTTCAATCCCTATACTTGTGGAGGATCAGTAGCAGAGGAGAAACCAGACTAAAAAAAGATAAAATGATCAATGTCAATGTGAACATACCTATTTGTATGCAGGTTCATAAACACACTTCGCTGCGAGCCCACGAGAATGTTCCGCATAACCACCTGCCAGGGTTGTGGTGGGGTGAGGAGCAGGGTTGACTCTCTGGCTCTCACTTTCTTTTCTTTTTGATATGGTTTGCATCTGTGTCCCCACCAAATCTCATATCGAACTGTAATTGCCAGTGTTGGAGGTGGTGCCTGGTGGGAGGTGATTAGATCATGGGGGCGGAGTTAACAATGGGTTAGCACCATCCCATTGTTCTCGTGATGGTGAGTGACTGAGTTATTGTGAGATCTGGTCCTTTAAAAGTGTGTGGTACCTCCCCATTCTCTCTCTTCCTCCTGCTCCAACCATGTGAAGTGCTGGCTCTTCACTGTAAGTTTCCGCCATCACTATAAGTTTCCTGAGGCCTCCCCAGAAGCAGATGCTGCCATGCTTCTTGTACAGCCTGCAGAATCAGGAGCCAATTAAACCTCGTTTCTTTATAAATTACTCAGTCTCAGGTATTTCTTTATAGCAATATGAAAATGGACTAATACAGTTTTATTTTATTTTATTTTATTTTATTTTATTTGGAGACAGGATCTTGCTGTCACCCAGACTGGAGTACAGTGGTGTGACCATAGCTCAATGCAGCTGGGCCCAAGGGATCCTCCTGCCTCAGCCTCCTGAGTAGCTGAGACTACAGGTTCATGCCACCACACCCATTTTTTTGTTGTTGTTTTGGAGACAGGATATTGCTGTGTTGCCCAGGCTGGTCTTGAACTCCTGCCTTAGCCTCCCAAAGTGTTGGGATTACAAGTGTGAGCCACCACCCCTGGCCAGACTCTCACTTTCTAGGTGGCATTGTGGGTGAAGTCTTAAACTCTGCGCTTTGGTTTCCTTGCTGTAGAGTAGAGATAATAATAGTACCTACCTGAAAGAGTTGTTTTGAGGACACAGTGTCCTTATTCATGTGAGGGGCTTAGAGCAGTGCCTGGCACACAGTAAAAACTTAAACTATGAACTGCTCATCAGTTCTCATTATCTATAGGCAGTTAGTTCACAGGCTCACACAATGTCTCTTCACAGCCTCTTTGAGGATCCATAATTCTAATCATAATTCAGCCTTTCTTCTTAGAGCAGCTTCAGATCCTGACATTAATTTCCTCAGACATTTAAGGAATCACAAGGTAATGGGGTGTTATTATCTCATTTTTTTTTCAAAGTGAAAGCAAGTTTATTAAGAAAGTAAAGGAACAAAAGAATGGCTACTCCATAGACAGAGAAGCCTGTTATCTCATTTTATCAATGAAAAGATTTGAATAAAAAATTAAGTATCAGTTTGTACTCAGTCTCCTTGGGCATCCACAACAGAGATGGTAGAAGTATCTATAATCTTGCCTGGCCTGGCTTATCTTACTGTCAGCCCTGCCAGCTCTAAGGGTGCCCAGTAAGTTTCTGATCATGCTGGAAGGATCCTGTCCTACCCCTGGAAACACGGCTGGCCTTTTCAGCCAAAGCACCATCCCCAGAGACTTCAGTCCTGGAGTCCTCATGACACCCACATCCTGAGGGACACTTACCATTAATCCCCAAGTTGAAAGTTTGCTAGGTTACAGCCGACCCTCAGGAGGCCAAGAGCAAAGGAAGGGAACATGTCCTTCCTCTCTGTAGCCACAGAGGGTCCCTGCATATCCAACCAGCCAAAGTGGTGCTGTCCTTGGAAGGCTGGAGTGGAAGTGGCAAGAGGGGTTTGTTAGGACTCGTATTATTTTTTTCTTCAATCTAAATAAATGTTTATTATAAGGAAATAAGTTTAGATTATTGAGGTAAACAAAACTAAACCAAATATAACCTATATGTCCTATAATATAAAATATTCACCTATAACTTTATTTATTTCTCATAAATATCCGAAGGAGTAGAGTACCAATGGAAGTATGCTATACAAATAGATTTCAGCATTTGGTAAAGTAGAAATTTTTAGTGGCATAAAAGCTGGAAGAACCGATGGACTACCTTTAGAGGAAATAAGGTCCCAGTTTCTGGGGAGGCTTCACAAGATGCAGGGTAACCGTTTCACATGGAAAGGGGTTCCATTTTAACGGCCATCCAAGAATTAAAATAAGAATTTTGCAGTAATGAAATAGGTTCCTTCCAAAATAGCACTGAACACTCTCTCTGTGGTGTGTTCAATCAAAATAGCTGTCATAATTTTTTTTTTAATGGCCCAAACACCTGGTTCATGATAAAATTCCTCGGGAATCTTTAAGAGGAAGGAAAGGTCTGTGTTAGCTGGGAGTGAATCCTGTGTGAGCAGATCACATCAAAAGGTCATGCTCAAGTATGTTGTATGTTCCAAGTACAGCTCTGGATGCTCTGGGAAATAAAGTGTCATAAGACAGGGGTCCCCAACCCCTGGGCTGGGGACCAGGACCAAGCCACAGAGCAGGAGGTGAACGGCAGGCAAGCCAGGAAAGCTTCATCTGTGTTTTCGGCTCCTCCCCATCACTCGCGTTACTGCTAGAGCTTTGCCTCCTGTCAGATCAGCAGCGGCATTAGATTCTCATAGAAGCACGAACCCTATCGTGAATTGTGCATGCGAGGGATCTAGGTTGCACATTTCTTATGAGAATCTAAGGCCTGGTGATCTGTCACTGTCTCCCTTCACCCCCAGATGCCCCAGATGGGTCCAGCTAGTTTCAGGAAAACAAGCTCAGGGTTCTCATTGATTCTACATTATGGTGAGTTGCATAATTATTTCATTATATATTACAATGTAATAATAATAGAAATAAAATGCACAATAAATGCAGTGGGCTTGAATCACCCAGAAACCACCCCCCCCCACCCCCCACCAGTCCATAGAAAAATTGTCTTCCATGAAACTGGTCCCTGGGGCCAAAAAGGTTGGGGACCACTGGTATAAGACACAACCAGCACCCCAAAGGAGCTTATAGCTATTTGGGATATAGAGAGGTCAAACCCATTCTCCTTGTTTCTAATGTGGTAATACTGAAAAATTACTTGCCCAGGTCGCAGGGAGTTAGAGGAAGAGCTGGGAGGAGAATCTGGAATTGGACATGAGGAGACAGGAACGGGAGAGTCCTAGGGAGCACAGGGGGTGCCGGGAGTGAAAGCTGACACTGGTGGCTCTGGTTCATAGAGATGCCCTCTGGATCATTTAAGGTCAGGAGTTCAAAACCAGTCTGGCCAACATGGCAAAACCCCGTCTCTAGTAAAAATACAAAAATTAGCCTGGCTTGGTGGTGGGCGCCTGTAGTCCCAGCTATTAGGGAGACTGAGGCAGGGGAATCGCTTGAACCCGGGAGGCAAAGGTTGCAGTGAGCCAAGACTGTGCCACTGCATTCCGCTCCAGCCTGGGCAACAGAGTAAGACTCTTTCTTAAAAAAAAAAAAAAAAAAAAATGTCTTCTGCACCCTCTACTACTCCTACTCCCGCTTCTAGCTCTAACTTTGAGTGGAAAACATCTCACTTTCACTGTCTTTCCTGCCGGCACCAAGACCTTGGCTCTTTTGGGCAGTGGCAGACATGGGATCTCTCTCTCTCCTCCCACACTCCACACTCCCACCCTCCCTTCCAGAAAGCTGAGGCCCCAAGGAGGGAGGGCCTCTGCCTGCAGCCTGGCTGGTACCCCAGTCCTTGCCTTTTCTGTGCTGGAACTGCACAAGGCCATTTCATGTCCCATTTAGCAAGTGTGGAGAGCTCTTTGATTTGGTAGGTGATAGCACAAGTCATCCTGCCTCCGATGGTGGGTGAAATACCATCTGATTCAGAGCTTATTTCGTGACTTCCTCCAGAACCGACTGCCTCATTTGTGTCTCCAAAAATAAAAATAGCAAGGGTTAGATCCTATGCCTCTCCTATTCCCTGGGGATGCTGTGATTGAGTGATGACTCTACCAGCAAAGTATCGAGGCTGTCGGTCTGTTCCCTTTTGATCAGAACCTAGAAAAAGCACGTGGAGCAAGTGATGTTATCCTCTGAACTTCACTGCAGTCCTCCCCAGGGGTTAAGGGCTCAGGACCCTGTTTGGCCCAGCACTTTCAGCTTGTTCATTTCATGTTGAGCTTTGCTTTCTACAAATCAGTGTGTGGACAAGATCAGTCTTTTAGCAAAGGAGTAGTTAAGGCAGTGCTATGGGGGAAGTATCGGGTGGGACTACAGTGCCTGGATTTCACCGTCAAAGATCCCATCCATTGGCTGCTTCTCACTAAGATCCTTTCAAAAGGTTCTTTAAAAAGAATACAAAGCCTTGTAAAGAGCCACACAAATGTAAACTAAGGTGTGGCAAGGTTACGTTACTCTAGGTCAGAGGTATGGGTGTCAGGAGGCTCAGGGAACCATTAGATCCTAGAGACATTAGATCTGAGACAAGAAGCTTCCGGAGTCTAGGAACTCAGTGGACAACAGCAAAGACACCAACCCCAGGACAAGGCAGTGCCTGTAACCCTGCTGTTATTGCCTATTTGCTCCAGGACACCATCCCCCCTCACCGAGGCTTAGTATTGGGGTTAGAATGGGTGCTCATGATAGAGTATGTATTAAAAATCAGTTCCCGTCCAGGCTGAGAGGCTCACACCTGTCATCCCAGCACTTTGGGAGGCCGAGGTGGGCGGATCATTTGAGGTCAGGAATTTGAGATCAGCCTGGCCAACCTGGTGTCTACACTAAAAGCACACAAAAATTAGCTGGGTGTGGTGGTGCATGCCTGTAATCCCGGCTACTCAGGAGGCTGAGGCAGGAGAATCACTTGAACTTGGGAGGCAGAGGCTGTAGTGAGCCAAGATCGTGCCACTGCGCTCCAACCTGGACGACAGAGCAAGACTCTGTCTCAAAAAATAAAAAAAAGTTCCCTTCTCTTCCATTAAAAAAAACTCATCTCATCTATGTGTCCAACTATAGACCCCAGATCACATTTGAAGATAAAATATCAGGGATCACCGAGGCCCCTGACAATGTGGAAAGGAACCAGATTACATACAGGGGCAGTGTGAGTCTCCTTCTTAAGCTCCCCTCCCACCCCCAGAGCAGCAGCCACTTGCCTTTGGAAGAAGTGGATCATGGCTGGCACTCCACACTTGGACCCCTCTCTGAAAGCACAGCTTGGCTTCCATCATTCTTATGATCCCTTCTAATCACAAATAGCAGCCTTCCAGAGCAATAAGCTCAGCCCCTTCCATTGTTCCCACAGCCACAGACATAGGCATGCCTGTGCCCTCCCGTTGATTCTTGCCACGGACAATCCTAGGGACAAAAATGTAGTGTTTCATGGCGACTTTGAGATGACATGCACCTAGAGGTAAGTCTACAGACAGGGCCAGCATTAGGTACAAATTGCAGTGAGACTTGTCTATGGCACCCTCCATTGGCACCTTTCTGCCTTTTACATCTTTCCTGTCCCTTCTCTCCTGCACTTAGTGCTTTGATACACATAGGCCAGGGATGGTAAATACATTCCATTTTCAGTGCCAACTGTGATTAATCAGTAGGGATCACTGTATTGAGAAAGAAAAAACAGTGGTATGTGAATTCTGGAATCAATCGCTAATGTCTGCCATGGAGACATTATTTGCATCTTCTCATTCATCTGTGAGCCTTAAAAGGCAAGACTGTGTGTTATTCAACTTCAGATCTCTAATTATTAGTGCCCAATTATGTATTATATTTGAACAGTATCTGTAGCAACTGTGGAATCTTTTATGTCTAACTTGCTTGTTTTCAGCTCTGCCCGAATTTCAGCTGTCACAGAATGAGTGACGTAGTAAAATGAAAATGCATCATCTCAGTTTCCCCATGGCCTGAATGTCCATACAAAATGAGAGCCAGTAGAGAAGAAGAGAGCACGTGAGGAGATTTTAATAACTGAGGAAAAGTGGAAGGAAAAGTAAGGATGAAGGTGAAGATGAAGGAATACGTCGGAGATGCTAGCACTGGCATCCCCAACCACACAGTACCATGTCCTGCTAAAGAACTCTATAGAATATACATGTAAGTGCTATGCTGCAGCAGACTTAAACTTGCAAGAGCTGCTTGTTAAATTTTCAGGAATTTTGTGAGTCAATTGACCTCATGTTTGTAGATTGAAATTAGCTGTGATGACAGTATTTATACCATAGGAATTGGCACAGACTAAAACATTTATAGTACCACATTGCATTTATGCCCCCAAACTCTGGGTGTAGACAGGAGTGAAATCATTAGTATCAGTCAATAGCATCCAAAATAGGCTAAGCTGTCTTCAGTTTTGAGTCTTGGTGGGAAAGTAGGACTGGCAATCTCGCTAGTCTTCATGCCCAGTGGGGATCAGGGGTTGCTGTTCTTTTCAGTGTTCTGGGATTTGATTGGCCCTCTGATATGATTTGGATGTTTTGTCCCCTCCAAATCTTACGTTGAAATGTGACACCCAATGTTGGAGATGGGCTTACTGGGAAGTCATGGAGGTGGATCCCTCATGAATGGCTTGGTGCCCTGTCCTCATCATAATGAATGAGTTCTCACTCTATGAGTTCACTAGTGAGCTGTTGTTTAAAAAAGCCTGGCACCTCCCCCGTCTCTCTCTTGCTCCTACTCCTGGTCTTGCTATGTGACTGCTGACTCCCCCTCTGCTGTGATTGGAAGTGTCCTGAGGACCTCCCCAGAAGCAGATACTGACACTATGCTCCCTGTACATCCTGCAGACCTGTGAGCCAAATAAACCTCTTTTCTGTATAATTACCCAGTCTGAGGTATTCCTTTATAGCAACACAAACAGAGTAACACACCCTCTTATCAGAGGCTCACCTTGACATCAGAGTGGAAGAGTGGTGGCCTGTCAAACATGGATGGTGGGAAGGGCAGCTGCACAGAGGGGGCTCTCGGTGATTACACGATACTGTAAATTAGGTATCACGTTGCATTCCTGCAATGGCAATTTGAAGGGAAAATGACACAAGAACTCCTAGGTCATGTCATTGACTAAGGAATGCTTTTTCACTCCATTAAAATGAGCCCTGAAGGACAAGCCCAAGCCTACACAGGCAGGGTCCTGTAACCTGAGGTCACTGGGAAGAAAGGAGTTTCTCACTGGAGCTCAGAGAATTTCTCAATGTAACTCTTTCCTTCTCTGACTAACAAGGGTGTAGATAGCAGTCTTCTTGGGGAATCCATCTGAGAAAAAGAAGCTTCAGCATTGCAAGATTTCAGCTACTGTCTCTCCTTGGACAGGATTCCACCTTTCCTATGGCTGGAGCCCTTGACACATGTCACTGTACACTGCTGTTCTCGCTGGGGTAAGGAGGAGCGGGGAGTGCTGGTGGAGAGGGCGGAAAGGTCCTGGGAAAATGGCTGATTTAGAGGCCATTCCTTCACTATATGATGCTGGTGGCAGTCTAGACACCTCTTCTTTGCTAGATTGTGAATTTGGAGCCAAGGCTGAATGGGACCACAGAAGGACTGTCCTGCCCATTGACACTGTCATTGATTCAGAGCAGTAGGAATGTGTTCGGTGAAGACAGGAGCAGGGCAAACTAGAGAAGCACAATAGATAAAATGAACGCAAGAAGGACCAGTCTCAAGAGAGGGGAGAGGATGATAGAAAGATAACCCTTGAATGACGTCTGCTCACTTCCTGAAGTGTTTTCTGATCTTTGGTGATATTCAGTGCTCTCTCATAACTTCTGCCCCCTCTCTTCCCTTTCCATGTACTTTCTTATTTATTTAATATTGTCTTTAAAATTGCTCACTTAAAGAAAAACCTACTCAGTCTCATGTTAAAAATAGAATTCTTAAAATCATAGGTTTGATAGGTGAGTTTTAGTTTCTCTAACACATATGACTATAAAGACATAACTGTTAAAATGGAAAACTCTTAATTCATCCACCCCCGAAGTCATGGCGGGTCCCCATGCTGCACCTGGATGGGAGGAATGGTCTCCGTGGACACAGACAGATGTCACTTAGAACGAAACTTCAGAAAGTGCCTGAATCTGTATGTCTGTAATTCATCAATGCCTCCCCATCTCCTGCTCAACTCACATAATGTCAATTTAACAGTGGTGGCCGTAGTTGCTGCGGCATTCATTCACTGAAGCTCTCATTTGGCATCACACACATTTTTTTCCCTTTTGAAAGGCCTCAAGCACATGAACAAGAGTGAGAGGTGCCTGCTCTCTGTCCAATCAGGTGTTGAGTTGCGGTGGTTTGTTTCATTGCCAAGAATAGAGTTGTTGCCTGTCTAATGTACTACAAGGTATTCCATTTAAAAACAGGGTCTCTAGAGGGAATTATTCTAGAATAAGCTATTTCCCTTCATCTAACATGAAGGAAGAAAAATACCAAGAAGAAATCCGTATTTTCATGTCATTCTTCCTGTTTCTGTTCTATCCTCTGTCTCCTCCTTTTCATGCCACTTCTCTTGTCTGTTCCTAATTTTCTTAATCCTTTTCTCGCTCTGTCTCTTGTCTCTTCATCATAACCCAAAAATACGAATCTAGGCTGGGTGCTGTGACTCACACCTATTATCCCAGCATTTTAGGAGGCCGAGGTAGGTGGATCACGAGGTCAGGAGATCGAGACCATCCTAGCCAACATGGTGAAACCCCGTCTCTACTAAAAATACAAAAATTAGCTGGATGTGGTGGTGCATACCTGTAATCCCAGCTACTCAGGAGGCTGAGGCAGGAGAATCGCTTGAACCAGAGAGTCGGAGGTTGCAGTGAGCCGAGATTGGGCCACTGCACTCTCGCCTGGTGACACAGCGAGACTCCTAAAAAACAAAACAAAACAAAAGAATCTAACTTCTTTTTGTTTATAACAATGTACATTTTCTTGGTAGACGCTTAAGCCTGATGTGCACTTTCTTGGTGGCATAAATCACTTCTGGAAGGGGACTGTAGGGCAGGTCTCCAAACATGAACGTTACCCATCAGCTTTTAATGGTAGTCTTGGCTATCTGATTGGATTATATTTCCACTAGGGGGCGCTCTTCCCTTTAAATGTCAAAAACTACCTTCCCTGGAATTCAATATTGCAACAGGAACAATGGAAATGTTGATTTCCTTTCTGAAATAGCTGCTACTGAGCACAACTCTGGAAGGAGATTATTAGGGATATGCCAGTTGCAAAGAAAATACTTGGTTGTAGCAGCAAATTCACCTACTATTGAAGACATAATGTCAATGAACAGTGGTTGTAGTTGCTGTGGGATTCCTGATGTAGTGACTTCTAGGAGATCCTTTCCTACTCCACGTGCCAGCTAGCAAATTTCTCTCTCTAAATTCAACCTGGAGTCAAGGGATCCTTCTCAATAATTTCACAAACTTTTGGGCCTGTAATCTTTCTAGGTTGAATTCTAGGTTTGATTTGGGGACTTTAAATCTGGTGAGATCTCAGCCATTTCCAAGACCTAACCCTTCACTGTACAAACAAGGAAACGGGCACACACAGGTAGAGCAGTGTGTCTAGACCACACAGCACAAAGGAGCAGATCTTCTGATACCATGTTTCCAATTACTTCAGTCCTTAGGACACTTCTGTGTCCTCATTACAAATACCTTCTTCCAGCTTTCCACAGTGTCTTTTGTCAATAAGATTTATTTAAAGTCTTTTCAGACTTGACAGGGTTCACTGTAGCTCTGACCTTGTAATATTTTACTATAGACATTAGGTTATGGTAGTTTTTATATACTCGGGGCTACTCCAGTTTTTTCAAATAATTCACACATATTGAATTCTAAGTGAATGACATTCACTGGGCCCTTAACACATGAACCATCATATCCAAGAGGTAATAAAAGAGAACAAAAGAGCACTGACTTTCTCAGCACCCATGGACTGATTTTTGAGTTCTGTCCACATCTTAAAGAACGAGTTACTTTGGACAAGGTTACTTAATCTTCTTTGGGCTTTCATCTTCTTTTCTGAACAGAGACTTTCTGTGCATTCTTTTGTTTACTCCTTGAAATAGCCCCCAGAGGTCAATACAATTCTCATTGTCCCCATTTTACAGAAAAGGAAACTGAGACCCAGAGATGACAAGTGAATTTCCCATGACTGTCCAGCTGATACGGAGCTGAGCTGAAAAGTGAGCCTGGATCTCTCTGGTTCTAAAAGCTTTGCTCGAAAGCACAGGATGACACCACCATTCAATCAATAAGCAGAGACCTTCCGTGGACTCAGCAGGTCCTGTTGTCCCTGAAGCTTGACACTGTCATTTCAAACCACAGCAAGAACTCAAAAAGGAAACAGTGCAAGGAAAATAATGTGATATTGGAGAGGCAGCGTGGGTTATTGGGGGACATGGGTTCATGCCCCTTCTCTCCCACACGCGTGGCATGATGCTAAGCAGGTCACCTGACCTCTCCAGGGTTGTTTCCTCAACAGAGAAAATGAGGGGGTTGAGATGAACGCCAGCCCTGGGTGCTCAATGCTGCAGTCTGGGGTGGCGTGGACTGAAATCAGAATTCTTTCTCCTCCGCTCTGGGTGCTGACACATGATCTCTAGCTCTCACTCCCCACCCCTAATCTTGCCCATCTGAGTTTCAGGTTATTTTTTCCTTCCCCCTGCTCTTCAATTTCCTTATTGAGGAAGCTCTTTCCTGCTGCCTCTGTCCCCACTGGAGTTGTTTGATCCGATAGAGCCAGTTGAAGCCAAGGGGACCCTGACTTGAATCTTGCTTTCTGACATGCTGGCTGTGGCTTGCTTGGAACCTGAATAAGAGCTTGCTTACTCCCGGTGTTCACCACGGCGGAACCATGGGTGCAGAAATGTAATTCTCCACCAGCCCAGTTTAATCCGCGAAAGACAATAGGGCTTGCAGGCGGTATCACGTTGAGTCTCTGAACACAGCACGGCTGCTGTCGCCCTTTTCATTAAAATGATTGAAATGTATTTCTAAACAGAATTGAGGGCCCCTGTCTAAATCAAGCCACTGTATTGGTCTTATTGTCCCGATCTGAAGTGCTTCAGCTTCTAGTGCACAGTTGCTTCTCAATAGAAGTTCATTATTACAACGATAATAACAACTGTACAGATACACAGAAAAGAAGTTCCCATTTCATGAGGGAAAAAGAAGCTCATTCAAACCAAGAGAGAATGAAAATTACTCTTGTTCAGCAGCTCCACAATTCCTGCTTTCCCTTTCTTCTGGAAAGGAAGTTGAATTTAAAAGCTTATCTTGGTTTGATTTTCTTTTTCCCTGAACCAAAATAGAATAGCTATTTAGCTTGAAAATTTGTAAGAGCTCAAGTCAATTGGTTAACCAAACACACACACACACACTCACACACACTTACATGCACATCTTAATATCCTCATTATATAAAATCTCAATCACCAAAAATGACCCCCCAATTTAAGACTCCAATGTATGATTGGGCAAAGGACATAAACAGATGATTCATAAGGAGGAAAGACACATGACAAAAAATATGAAAAAATTTTCAACACACAGATAATAAAAGAAATTCATAGGATAACAAGATATTGTAGGTGCTAATCAAAGTAGCAAAGATTTTTAAAATTATAGCAGAAGAGGTCCTTGCTTTTGTGTAATGAGTTCCCAGAAAATACATGAAATTCACTCATCCTCTTCCAAATCAACATTACTGTCTGTGAAAGGAACAGTACAACCACACACAGAGATCCCAGCCTCTGCTGAGAAAATCCTGTGTAAACTCACCGTCCTCTTTGTTTCTTAAGTTCCTCCTTGGTAAAAAGTTATTTGGCTCATGCCTGTAATCCCAGCACTTTGGGAGGCCGAGGTGGCCGGATCACCTGAGGTCAGGAGCTCGAGACCAGCCTGGCCAACATGGTGAAACCCCATCTCTACTAAAATTACAAAAATTAGTTGGGTGTGGTGGTGGGTGCCTGTGATCCCAGCTACTCGGAAGGCTGAGGCAGGAGAATCACTTGAACCCAGGAGGCAGAGGTTGCAGTGAGCCAAGATCGTGCCACTGTACTCCAGCCCGGGCAGAAGAGTGAGAATCCATTTCAAAAAAAAAAAGGTTGTTTGTATTCAGACTCTGAAATTTCACAATTCTCCTCAGGTACTGTTTTTCTTTGCCCAATGCCTTTAAGTCTTCACTGATGGATATGTAGACACCTAATAAATATTAGACCTGAAAGTGTCCTTCAAAGCATAGAATTCAGATAGTGATTTTACAACTGAAGAGAGTGAGGCTCACACATTCTGAAGGTGGGAGTCAGGCTCTTTTTACCATAAAAGTTTTTCCTTGGGGTAATGGTCAATATCCACCAAAATCCAGGTGGCACATGCTTGATGCCCTTCTGAAAAGACTTAGTCTGCTTCACCACTGGTTTTAGCAGGCTGGAGCCAGAGTCTCAGTACACAGTGAGCTGCTCAGGTGAAAGAAGGTCATACTAGGATTTCTGCTTTCTAATGTGTCATCCTTTTTAAATTTTCATTTTTCTTACTGTTATAATGTATAGGTTAGTAGAGCACTTTACTTCTTGGGGATGCATAATTAAAGTTGTTTTGCTGATGGGATAGTGTTATCAAAAAGTTTGCAGGCAGCTGGAATGGTGAGGGATGTGAATGTGTCTGATCTTGTACAATTCAGGAAGCAGGGCCTTCAGAGTGAAGGGAGGAAGGAAGGCTAGCTGTGGTCAGAGGAGATGACCGGCAGTGCTCTTAACAGAGGGCAAGAGTCACCTTCTTACCCCGCAGGCTGCATTGAGACTAAGGCAACTGGAAAGTTCAACTGAATCACAAAGACATGCTGACATGCTGGGGAAAAGCCAAAAAGTTTGAAGGCCATCTTGCCAGAAAAGTGGCTACTGCTCAGGTCCTGTCCTGGCACTCTGCGCCCAGGATCCCAGGACTCAGCTCATGGGGTGCAGAGAGTTGTGGTATGCCAAGCCAAAGGTCTCAAGGAGATGGTTCCAACTGGGAGTCAATGGCAGAGAGGCCAAGATAAGCTAAGGGGCATGGCAATCTGAGGATCCAAGCCACCTAGTACAGACACAAGGACAGGCAAGTGAACTGGAGACCTTAGCAGGCTTGTCAGAGGGAAAGTGGGAGGCAACAGCGGCCCAGAAGCAAACTCCCTATGTCAGATAGAGGTGTGTGCAGTGAAAATGAAGGGGGAACCAGAACCCCTTACAGGAAATGCCCAGTGGAACTCCATGGAGTCCCTCGAGTCGTCTTTGCACTGCTGAGTCAGGTATTAGAGGACCCACAGTGCACTTCTGAGCCTCATTTCTGTCTCCCTTACCTACCACAAACTCTGGACAATCAGCTTGCACATTTGTTCCTTTATTCCCAAGGAGAACATGAGGAAAAGACGTAGATATCACCCAAATGTGTCATTTACCAGGTAAGAAAATTATTATTTCTGGGTGTCCCAGCAGCCTCTGTCAGGAATGCAGGTATAAGTAATCTCATGTGCCTTTGTTCCAGCCTCCTTGTGGGAGTCCAGTACCCCAGCCCCATCTTGAGAGATGCTGCTGTTCCAACCTCAGCATCTCCTAATGGAGTCAAGAGGTAAGGCTGATTTGAATTCACGCTTCTTCTCCTTAAAGCTAGTGCAACTCACAGAAAATTGAGAGCCAAATGGAAAACAAACTGTCAGTTTTCCTAACGGGTAGGCAGGTGTGTCTTAACCCCCAAGGCTTTCTGAGGGAGCCGGAGAGGAGAAAGTGACAGACCTGAGGACAAAGGAGATCCACCTGCTTCTCTAATTGTAGACCTTGAGCATGCCTGTCACCTGGACTGCAGCATACTGAGCACAGGGGTGGTGCCGGGCAGGTACAGCTCCCAGCACTCTGCTGTGGACATCCTAACTCACTAGAAGGTGACTCAGTCACAGTCTATCTAAGTTTATAGCTGAGGCTCTAGCACCTGTTCTAGAACAGGAGAATCCGAAGGAGGAGATGAACTGAATTTAGCACTGATTTTCTTTAAAAATATTTATAGAAACTATAACATTTCTGAGTTATCTAGAAATGTTATTTTTGTTTAGTTTGGCTTTCTTTTTTCTTTTTTCTTTTTTTTTTTTTTTTTTGCTTTCATCTCAAAATTAAACATTTTGAGATAATTGTAGATTCACATGCACTTGTAAGAAATAATACAGAAAGAACCCTCTATCTTTCATCCAGTTCCTCCAACTTGGTAGATCTTGCCAAACTATTGTACTATTTCATAGCAGGATATTGACATCGATACCATCAAAATACAGACCATTTCCTTGGCTACAAGAATCCTCCACATCCTCTTCCCTCTGGCACCCACCCCTTCCTTAATCTCTGGCAACCACTGTTCTCCATATCTATAATTTTGTCTTTGCAGGAATGTTATATAAATGGAATTATACAGTATGCAAACTTTTGGGATTGGCCTGTTTTTTTTATTAGAAGCATAATCTTCTGAAAGTTGTTGCATGTATCAATAGCTTTTTAATTTTTATTGCTGAACAGTATTCCAGCGTATGGCGTACTACAGTTTGTTTAACCATCCACCTGTTAAAGCATATCTGGGCTGTTTCCAGTTTGGGCAATTGCAAGATGGACATTGATACACAGGTATTTTTGAAAACGTAAGTTTTTATTTTATTTCTCTGAGGTGAGCATTTGCCCAGAAGAGCATTTGCTGGATCTTATGATAAATGCATATTGATTTTTTTTTTTTTCCGAGATGGAGTCTTACTCTGTCACCCAGGCTGGAGTGCAGTGGCACAATCTTGGCTCACTGGAATCTTCACCTCCAGGGTTCAAGCGATTCTCCTGCCTTAGCCTCCTGAGTGGTTGGGATTACAGGCACGTGCCACCATGCCTGGCTAATTTTTTGCATTTTTAGTAGAGATGGGTTTTCACCACGTTGGCCCGGCTGGTCTCAAACTCCTGACCTCAGGTGATCCACCTGCCTCGGTCTCCCAAAGTGTTGAGATTACAGGCGTGAGCCCCCATGCCTGACCAGTTTGGTTTTTTAAAGGTTGAGTTTTGAGAGTTCTTTATATTCTAGATGCTAGTTCTTTGTCAAATATGTGATTTGAAAATCTTTTCTCTCAGTCTATAGCTTGTTTTTTCATCCTCTTCACAGAGTCTTTCACAGAGCAAAAATTTTTACTTATGATGAAGTCCAATTTATCAAGATTTTCTTTTAAGGATCACACTTTTGGTGTCAACTCCATGAACATTTTGTCTAGCCGTAGATCCCCAGGATTTTTTACTATGTTTTCTTGTAAATGTTTTAGTTTTATATTTTACATTTAAGTCTCTTTACATTTTGAGTTAATTTTTTAAAAATTAGGTTTGAGAATTAGGTTGAGCTTTTTTTGTTGTTTTTGTTTTTGTTTTTGTCTTGCCTGTGAATGTCCAATTGCTCCAGCACAATTTGCTGGAAAGGCTATTTTTCTTCCATTGAATTGTTTTTGTAACTTCATTGAAAATCACTTGGGCATACTTGTGTGGGTCTATTTTTGGGTTCGTTCTTCTGTTCTATTGATCGTTGTGTCTATTCTTCCACCAGCATCAAACAGTTTCAATTAATGTAGCTATATAATAAGTTGAGAATCAGGTAGACCAATTCCTCTCACTTTGTTCTTCCCTTTCAAAATGGTTTCAGCTATTCTAGTTCATTTGCCTGTCCGTATACCTTTTAGAGGAGTCTTGTCTGTATCTACAAAGAAATCTTGCTAGAATTTTAATAGGAATTTCATTAAACCTGTGTATCAGTTTGGCGGTGAATCAACCCTTTGCTATGTTGAGTGTTATGCCATGGTGTGTCTCTCCACTTATTTAGATCTTTAATTTCTTGCAATATTTTGTAGTTTTCAGCATACAAGTCCTGCACATATATTAGATTTGCATCTGTATTAGTTTGTGGTGGCTTCTGTAACAAAATACTACAAACCGAATAGCTTAAACAACAGAAATTTACTTTCTCACAGTTCTAGATGCTAGAAATCTGAAATCGAGATGTCAGCAGGGTTGGTTTCTTCCTAGAGCTGGGAGGGAGAATCTGTTCCAGGGCTCTCTCCTTGGCTTGTAGATGGCTGTCTTCTCCCTATGTCTCCTCACATCACCTTCCCTCTGTGCACGTCTGTCTCTGTGTCCAAATTTCTCTGTTTTATAATGGTGTCATCGTATTGGATTAGAGCCTACACTAATAACCATATTTTAACTTTACCCCGGTAAAGAGTCTATCTCTAAATAAGACCGTACGCTGAGGTATGAGGTTTAAGATTCCAGCATATCTTTTTGGGATGAGAGGGGCAAAGCATAATTCAACCTGTAGCAATACCTAAGTGATTTGTTTATTTATTTATAAAACAATTTTGAGTGGTATTGAATTTTCAATCATGGCTTCCATATATCGAATATGAAAGATACTCAACAATGTTAGTCATCAGGGAAATGCAATTGAAAACCACAATATAATTTAACACCTCATATGCTAGCTAATAGTTTTTTTTTTTTTTTTTTTTTTTTTTTTTTTTGAGACGGAGTCTCGCTGTGTCTCCCAGGCTGGAGTGCAGTGGCGTGATCTCGGCTCACTGCAAGCTCCGCCTCCCGGGTTCACACCATTCTCCCCGCCTCAGCCTCCCAAGTAGCTGAGACTACAGGCGCCCGCCACCACGCCCGGCTAGTTTTTTGTATTTTTAGTAGAGACGGGGTTTCACCATATTAGCCAGGATAGTCTCAATCTCCTGACCTCGTGATCCACCCGCCTCGGCCTCCCAAAGTGCTGGGATTACAGGCTTGAGCCACCACGCCCGGCCTAGCTAATAGTTTTTAAAATGATAATAACAGCTGTTGGTGAGAATGTGGAGCAACCGGATTACTCATATATTGCTGAAAAGAATTAAAATTCTTACAACCACTTTGAAACAGATTGGAAGTTTCTTATGCATTTTAACACATATACTTACTACATGACCCAGCAATTCCATTCTTAGATATTTACCTAAGAGAAGTAAAGACATGTGTTCACATAAACACCTTTAAACATATGTTCACAGCAACTTTACTAATAATAGCCAAGGACTGGAAACAACTCAAATATCCATCTTCTAATGGATGGATTAACAAACTGTGGTCTGTCCATACGATGGAATCTCACTCAACAGTAAAGAGTGGTGAACTACTGATACATGAAATAAATGGATGAAAATCAAAATTATTATGTTAAGTGAAAGAAGCCAGACACTAGTGCCTATATGACCATAATTCAATTTATATGACATCCTAGAAAAGGCAAAACTAGGGAGATAAATGTTCAGTGCTTGCCAGGGATTCAGCGTAGAGGCAGGCATCAGCTACAAAGGTCCATGCAGGAACATTTTGGGAGTGATGCATATGTTCTATATCTTGACTGTAGTGATGGTTACATAGCCATATGCATTTGTCAAGACTCATCTAATACAGTACCCTTTAAACAGGTGAATGTTTTTGTAGGCATATTTTAAAAGCATTTTTAAAAATCACATCAGAAAATTTTGTTAAACATGTTGGATTGAATAGATGTGTTATCTTTGCTTCCTTCTGAAATCCTGTGGAGATGATTGCAGATGAGGGATAGGAGAACATTTTGGATGACTGAAAGTGGATGGACCATTGATAACTTAGCAAAGTAGAGAAAGCTTATGTTTAATCACCAGTCAATAAGAATGTCAATAAAAACCAAGACAATATTCTCATTAGAACCCAAGAGAGCCCAAGGACTAGAGGTGCTGGTGAGCTTTGAAAGACAAGACAAGAGATGGGGTGGATATGAAGATGACGAACTTAGAGTTAGACTTCCAGATTCCCTCACTCACCTGCGTACTCAGGTAGCATCTCCTCCCCCAACCTAGCAGGCAATGGAGATATATCTTCCTGAGCAATGGATCCAGAGAGACTCTGGATTTGGGGTTATCAGAGACAGTTGAGTAGGGAAGTGAGGACAGAGGCAAAACAAAGGGTGAGCTAAATGTCTCTCTACTGAATTGTGAGACAATCAGCCCCAACCTCCTGGGCTCGAGTGATCCTCCCACCTCAGCCTCACAAGTAGCTAGGGCCACAGGCACACACCACCACTATCCACATCCCTTAATCAGTTCCCAGATTTGGGTAGCCAGGTCTATATTTATACCAGACAGCAGATGAGATATTCCTTTTCTGGGCCAACAGAAAGAAAGTGCACAGAGATACTGACATGTCTACATCCCCCTAAGAAATGGGTAGGGATGCCCTACAGTAAGGTCCACTAGTCAGCAAGCTCCACCCACATGGTGTTTTTATGCCTTATTCCAATTACAAATGAATTGCTAGGAATAAACCAGACATCAGAGGAAATCCCCTGCATGAAAGGAGACCAAACTATTTTAATCAGAAAAACAGAACTTAGAATAAATAGTGGTAATGTTAAAAGACAAAAAAAAAAAAAAAAAAAAAGCAGAGTAAAAAGGCATTTTTGAAGACTCTAAAATATTCTCAGAGAAATGAAAGAGAATTTCACACTCATTAAACAAGAAAACATTATTTAAAAGATCATTTATTTTTATACTAAAAATGACAGCAGGCCAGGCACAGTGGCTCATATCTGTAATTCCAGCACTTTGGGAGGCCGAGGCGGGCAGATCACAAGGTCAAGAGATCGAGACCATCCTTGGCCAACATGGTGAAACTCCGTCTCTACCAAAAATACAAAAAAAAAATTAGCTGGGCATGGTGGCGCGTGCCTATAGTCCCAGCTACTGGGGAGGCTGAGGCAGGAGAATCGCTTGAACCTCACAGAGGCGGAGGTTTCAGTGAGTTGAGATCACGGTATTGCACTCCAGCCTGGCGACAGAGTGTGACAGACAATTCAAGATTTCGCTTTTAGGTTTTCACTAGAATTTAAGGTTACTAAGAGTTAAAAATTATAATATACGTAATTCTTTGTACAAAGTGGACAAAAAAGATGTGTTTTTAATTTAAAAATTATAAGAAAGGCAAAATAAATAAAACAACAACACTGACACAACTCAGAAAACTAGGAAAGGAGATGGACTTTCTCAACACATTCAAGGGAATCTACAAAGCCCTACAATTAACATTATGCTTTATAATGGAAGAATGAATACTTTAATTCTAAGATCAAGAATAAGGCAAAGTCCTTTCAACTTCATACAGGAAGTCCTAACCAGTTGAAATAAGCCACAAATAAGAGATTAAAGGTGTAAAGATTGTAAAGAAAGAAGTAAATCTGTCTTTACCTGCAATTCAAGAACTAATATATAAATGAAAAAAATTAAAACACAGGCCACAGGCTGTAACTGTATTACTCCTTAGAAATACAGTTAGAAATTCAAAAAGAAAAAAATTAAGACATTAAATGATTCAGGAATACGGAGTAGTGGCATTATAAACTGCTCTTTCTTTATAAGCTTTGTAGTGGTTTTGATTTTTTTTAAAAAAACCTCCATTTTACTTTGATAAAACATAAATTAAAAAGAGAAAGAGGAAAAGTCCTCAGCAGGCATTTAATATATTATTGAACTCCAACTATTTCTTCAAAGACAGTTTCTTCATTTAATAAAGCCTTTCCCTTACTCCCCGAGTAAATTAAAATGTTGATGAAGTTTTGCTGTCTTTGAAAACAAAACTTGAGAAATTCAGAAGTACTTAAAAATGCAAGCACATTTTCATTTATTAATAGACTGTAATCAAGGCTTGGAATAAAAATAAAAATGTAAATTTTTGGCATAATTAATGAGTTTTAAAATTGTTTTTCCCATGGCAAGAATTAATAGTTTTTGGCTGTTAGCCCCAAGGGCAAGCTACTGTTCTAACACAAATGGTTTGTCAATAAATAGTTCCTATGTACACGCAGACATATATTTTTACGGTTCTTTGCGTAAATATCTATATATGTGCATATGTTTCTATCCTTTGCCTAAATATTTAGCAAAAGATGATTTTATAGGTATTTTTAGTTTTGTGGTTTGTTTTTAAAACTTTAACCAGAAAAATTCTACATTGGCTTTAGATTTATGTGACTTACCTTCACTTTTAGTATCAGTTATCTCTTTGTTAATACATGTTACGTAGGTGGGCATAGTTCAAGCATCTTTCTGAGTATGCACATTCAGTTCATTCAATCTCAGGCCAAAAGAAAAATCAAAGAAAGGGAAGGAAAAGCATGTTTTAATTGGGGGACCCAATACTCCTTAGGTCTACTTCCTTACTTCCTTTGACTTGCCACAGTGCTTATATTATGAATAAATATATTGCTCCTCTTAGCAGATATAGTCCATGGTCCGTGCATTCTTCTTTGTATTTTCATAGATTAAAAGGTTGCCCCCAAATTAACTTATCATTAACATTTTATATAAAGTCAATAGATGGCAGTTACTCAATAACTACCAAGCAAAGCTGCTCATTAATGGGGACAGAATTATCCCTCCAAGGGAGTACATGTAAAACTCATGAACTGCTTCTCAAGGGAAAGGGGCAGAAATGCTGTCATGCAGAGTGGATCTCTTTTGGAAGGGCAACACCGTCTTGGCAGAGTCTTAATTATCCAGGGGGACCACTGTGGGTGGAAGACCTATAACGTTAAGTACAGCAAGTGACACTGAAGCAGAGCTTTGAAAGGCTAAACAGGATGTCCCCTTTGACCCATCTAATAATGGAGCTTTTCAGCTCAAATGTCTTCTCAGATGCCAGTCAATCTCAAGTAGTCTCTTATTATCCTGGATTCCAGTACTATGTTTGCCTCTTTCCCAGCATTCATCACAATCTGCTATTATTGTATTTCCTTTCTTTGGGTTTGTGTCTCTGGCTAGAATTTAAGTTCCCTGAGGGCAGACCATTGTTGATTTTTCCCATCACTCCATGTGCAGTGCCTGGTACAGGGCCTGCCACCTACCTGGTTTGGCCTCATCCAGAATATGTGATTTATAAACTATGGCTCAAAATTGATATTTAGAATTTATTATTATTTTTGTTGTTGTTTTATGTTCAGGATATAGGCCTATTCTTTTTGTTGTTGTTGTTGTTGTTGTTAGTTTGTTTGAGATAGAGTCTCACTCTGTCGCCCAGGCTGGAGTGCAGTGGTGCAATCTCGGCTCACTTCAACCTCTGCCTCCTGGGTTCAAGTGATCCTCCTACCTCAGCCTCCTCGAGTAACTGGGACTACAGGTGGGCACCACCACACACGGCTAATTTTTGTATTTTTAGGAGAGATGGAGGTTTTGCCATATTGGCCAGGCTGGTCTTGAACTCCTGACCTCAGGTGATCTACCTGCCTTGGCCTCCCAAAGTGCACGGATTACAGGCATGAGCCACCACGCCCGGCCTAGACCTATTCTTTAGAGGAAACTGCCAGTGAAAGTTTCACAAAGAAGCCAATTGTCTATAAAAATGCAGTGCACACTGCCTGGCAGGGAATAGATGCCCAGTTATCACTTGCTTGTTTAGTAATCTCCTCTAGTATAATCCAACAAGTACCCTCTGAACATGAAATGATTTGTCTTTAAACACAGAAATCAAAAGTTATGATAGGCAGATACACACAATATGTGATTCATTTTCTTAGCCATTGCTTCATTTATGTACTTATTCATTGATTTATTCATTCATATATTCATGTGATTTATTTCTTCATTTTACATTTACCAAATATTTACAAGTGCTTAGTGCTATGCTGCAGTTCAGACAGAAATTTCTCAAGAAGGGAAAGATTGATGGAAATCAGTGTGATTGATTAGAATAGTTCAATAGTCCCAGAAAAGCTTGTTGGAGATACTCACTCTCTAAATTATCTTTTCCGTAAGTTAGAATTTTAAAGCATTGAATTTCCCTAAAATAAAACCAGCTTTAAAAGAAATACTTTATTAGCTATCAGGACTTTTCAGGCGTACAGCATATTATTGATTCCACCTGGGCTGCCTCTCCAATCAGCCAATGAAAAATGAAGAGTGCCCTGGTTTGGAGCAGATTGAGGCCTTGGGTGCCTTAGTGCACCCTGACTGGCTAAGAGTCAGTAACACGCTCTGCTTAAATGTTATTTTAGAAATCTATGCCCTAATATAAGATAGGGATCTAATTGGAAGAAGGCAATGCCGATCAGTAAACCATTATGAAATTTGCAGAAACCTGGGGCACCCACAAATGATGGGAGAGTATTGTCACACATAAGCTTCAAGGAGCAACTAACAGCTGAAAATATCCACTTAGAGGGAGACTATTCACTCTGTAAGGAGAGAAAAATGAATGATCTCTCCAACTGGGAGAAGCCACGGAGATGCACATTCAGCCTGAGGGAGGCCTGAAGCCTGAAAGCCACAGCCATCCATGCTGCCTCCTGAGACCACATAATTAGAAGATCCATGAAAGTAGGAGGAAGAGGAAAAAGACTGGGAGTGGGAGCTGAGGCTCCTTCTCAAATCTAGAGTTCCATTCTTAGGTTGTTGAACTCAAAAGAACTTGAGTTGGAGGAGATGGTCTAGAGCCATGAAGGAAATTAAGAGCTTTGAGTTCTGAGTGAAGCTGAAGATAGCTGTGTACAAGTCTAGAGTGGGTGGGATAAGAAATTGGGGGCGTTTGTCTTTGAGACTGTGAAGAGAAAGTACAGAAAAGATCAAGAATCTGTATAAGAATGATAATTACTAAAGAATAGTATATTACAATATTTATTTAAAACCATGCACCTATTATTTAAAAGCATGCAACCATATCGCATGCATTATGCAGACATTTCTATACTGAAAGGAATATAAATCATTCTACCATAAAGACACATGCACGTATATGTTCATCACAGCATTACTCACAATACCAAAGTTACGGAATCAGCCTAAATGCCCATCCGTGGTAGACTGGATAAAGAAAATGTGGTACACATACACTATGAAATACTATGCAGCCATCACAAAGAATGAGATCATGTCCTTTGCAACAACATGGATAAAGGTGGAGGCCATTATCCTAAGCAAACTAATGCAGGGACAGAGAACCAAACACTGCATGTTGTCACTTGTAAGTAGGAGTTAAACACTGAAAACACATAAACATGTAGACACAAAGAAGGAAACCACAGTCATCAGGGCACACTTGAGGGTGGAGAATGGGAGGAGGGAAAAGACTGAAAAACTATCTTTTGTGTACTATGCTTATTACCTGGGTGATAAAATAATCTGTACACCAAACCCCCATGACATGCAATTTACCTACATAGCATACCTGCATATGTATCCTTGAACCTAAAATAAAAGTTAAAAAATATAAAAGAATGCACTACAAGATTATACACTCTTCAAATGAATTTCGATTCAACACAGACACATAGGCACCGAGAGAACCTACAATAGCTCACCTACAATGGCTAATCTGAGAGATATTGTTCCTGCCCTCATGGACTTTTCAGTTAACTGGGAGAAGGACATTAAACAATCTGTGAACAGGAGAGCAAATCTCATTAATGAAATATGTCAGGTAAAGAACTGCACTAGCCATTAGATTTTCTGTGCTGCCATAGGTGGTAAGTGGCTACTGGTGCCTTTAGGTGGGCTATGTTCTTGTGTACTTGTCCTGATCCCCACCAGGAGATCAAAACCTAGCAGGTTGCTTGTACCTCATGAGAAATCTTTGGGATAATCTTTGGGAGGCTGGTACATATCTCTCATTTTTTCTTTTCTCTACATCCTAGCCCCACCAACCTCTTTATTTTTTTTTTCATTGAAATAAGTTATTTTAAAATTATTTTAAGTTTAATACATTTTAAATTGTTTCCAGAGGCCGGGTGCAGTGGCTCATGCCTGTAATCCCAGCACTTTGGGAGGCCGAGGTGGGTGGATTACCTGAGGTCAGGAGTTCAAGACCAGCCTGGCCAACAGGTGAAACCCTGTCTCTACAAAAAATACAAAAATTAGCCGGGCATGGTGGCACGTGCCTGTAATCCCAGCTATTAGGGAGGCTGAGGCAAGCGAATCACTTAAACCTCGAAGGCGGAGGTTACAGTGAGCCGAGATTGCACCAATGAGCTCCAGCCTGGGCAACAGAGGGAGACACTGTCTCAAAAAAAAGAAAAAAACTTTTTATGTTCTGCTTCTCTTTTAAATATAAGTTCCAGTTTTAGATTATCTCTTTGCTTATGCAGATGAGCATAGGCTTTTAGAAGCAGCCAGATCACACCTTGAACACTTTGCTGCTTAGAAATTTCTTTTGCCAGATACCCTAAATCATCTTTCTCAAGTTCAAAGTTCAATAGATCCCTAGAGCAGGGGCACAATGCTGCCAGTCTCTTTGCTAAAGTATAGTGAGTGATTTTTTACTCCGGTTCCCAATAAGTTTCTCATCTCCATCTGGGACCACCTCAAGCCTGGACTTCCTTGTCCATATCACTATCCAGCATTTTGGTCACAGCAATTTAACCAGTCTTTAGGAAGTTCCAAACTCTCCCTCATCTTCCTGTCTTCTTCTGAGTCCTCCAAACCGTTTCAATCTCTGCCCATTACCCAGTTCCCAAGTCGCTTCCACATTTTCAGGTATCTTTATAGCAATGCCCCACTTCTTTGGTGCCAATTTTCTGTATTAGTCCATTCTCACACTGCTCTAAAGAACTACCCGAGACTGGGTAATTTATGAAGAAAGGAGGTTTAATAGACTCACAGTTATGCAGGCTGTACAGGAGGCATGGCTGGGGATGCCTCAGGAAATTTAAAATCATAGCAGAAGGTGAAGGGCAAGCAAGCAAATCTTCACATGGCCAGCAGGAGAGAGAGAGAGAGTGAAAGGGGGAGATGCTACACACTTTCAAACAACCAGGTCTCATGAGAACTCACTCACTATCATGAGAACAGCAAGGGGGAAGTCTGCCCCCATGATTCAATCACCTCCCACCAGGCTCCTTCTCCAATAGGTGGGGATTACATTTTGACATGAGATTTGGATGGGGACACAGAACCAAACTATATCAGTGCTTCTTAAAGAGAATTTTGAATTAATTCTTCTATTATTTTGCCCCACCTTCTATTATTGTCACCCCAACTATCACTGCCAATTCTTGAGCCTTTACGGGTACAGGCCCAGTGTCTTCAGTGTAAATTCAGTGTAAATTAAGTTGCTTCTCAGCTTTTCCCATCACCTGCTTAGGTTCAGGGTTTTATTTGTTTGTTTGTTTTGTTTTGTTTCATTTCGTTTCTTGGTTTCCTGAACTACTAGCTCTTCTACTTTTTTTTTTCTGTGCTTATAGGCTTATTATGTTTTAAATATATTTTAACTGCTGCTTTAATGGGACTTTGACAGGAAATGGATGTCATAGAATACATAATTTTTAAAACTACAATTACATGTTGTTGTAACTAAAATTCAACAACTGGATAAAAGTTCATGTAAGTGAAAACACCCCAAAATAATAGTGGCTTGTCTAATGCCTATTATGTTCTAGGCACTGTGCTAAATATTAGTATTCAGTTAGCTTATTTGAGTCTCAAAATAGTCGTGTGAGCGAGGTACTGAAATAGTCAGATTGTCATTAGCATGACTTTGGCATCATAACTAAAGGACCAGATGAAGGTATGGGAGATATGTAGCATCTGACCAAAGGAGTTTTGCCCTGTCAGATAAGGCAGATAAAATAAAATTTAAGCAATAAAAACCAAAGCAGGGTTCAAAGAGACAATAAAGACATTACTGAAAGACATTATACTCAAACAGTGTAGATAAGTGTAGATGAAATAATTAGGTAATAGTGTACCTAGCCTCAGAAGACATCAGTAAAACCAACTTCACCTGAATAGTAATGACTTTCAATCCTCTATTACTGCAACAACAACAAAAATGAATCCATGTATCTATCAGTGGGTGGAGAGAACTTTCCTAGGTGTACAAAGCCCCCAGGTTTCTTTTCCTGGTCTAGAATGTCTAGTCATTACGTTTCTTTTACTTGCTTCAGTTCTCTTGGGGCAATTGGTACAATTCACTGGGAACATGAAACTGAGAGTATTTTAACTCCAGGAAGGTTTAAAATTGAGGTTATAAAGTAAATGAAATCCACAGTATTATTACCTTCATGTTAGGTTTAAGAAAATTGAAATAATCTTTGTGTGTTTATTGTTTAAGATAATTTAAAATGTATTATGTTTATAAACTTCACTCATTAAATTTATAAGAATTGAGTCTGTGGAAACTCAGTTATTTCAATTTTGGCTAAAAGGTAGACATTTGAAGACCCTATAAAGTAGATTGAATATATTAAATTTATATAGAGTTTAGGTATTTACCAACTATTTGAATAAGTTTTACCTGTTCAACTTGAGTTGATCAAACATTAATCAAAGACCATATTGAAAGTGATGGCTGAAATTTGCTATATTTAGATATAGAATTGTAAGAATTTTAAATTAAATTCAAAGACTAAAGAAAACTAGGGTTTTGAATGTATATCTTAAATAAATTAAATGTTAAGTTAAAATCTCAAGTAGCAAAAGTAGTATTTTCTGAACTTGGGAAGTTGACTTTATATGAAAAACAAAACAAAACAG
The DNA here is from genome assembly GCF_024542745.1 of Macaca thibetana thibetana. Taxonomy (NCBI): domain Eukaryota; kingdom Metazoa; phylum Chordata; class Mammalia; order Primates; family Cercopithecidae; genus Macaca; species Macaca thibetana. The sequence goes on from NC_065585.1 coordinate 113,832,192, forward strand.
ACACAAAACCTTCACTTTGACCCAGAGAAGAAAATCCAGACACAGAGAAGTTAATAGACTCTTTAACCATTGAAATTATGTCATATCTAAATATGCTTCTTGGACATATATACTTAAAAAATACCTCTTGAGATGGGAACAATTAGTGTATCAGTACAATCTGGTAAATCTCAGTTGTGAAAAGTACAGTACAAGCAGTCCCAGGGTGACTTTGTGTTTTTCTTAAACTGAACATTAGATGCTCTTTAGGGGTGACATTTAACCATGGGTAGTTATTGTTGGAAATTAGCTTATTATTGAAATTAGAAGCAAGTTATGTAAAGTGTAATGATAGCACTTGGGGGAACATGGCTCAACTAAACATTCAGTGCAGGTTAATGCAAGTGGGGACAGAAGGACAATTAGAATATTCATTAATTGTTTCTATTTATGCTACTATCCCCAAACCTTAATATTTAAGTAAAAGCCTCCTCTTTGATTATAGCAGCAGTAAATGAAAGTGTGTTTGCAATTCCCAACTAGGTTTAAATTTATGAGTTTTGACTCTTACAGCAGGGAGCCTGAGTCAACAGCCCTGTTTATGAATTAAAAACACTTAGGAGAGAGCCTGGTTAGGAAAAGAAAATGGGCTTGCAGTCTTGCAGATCTAGGTTCCAGAACTGCCTTTTTTTTTTTTTTTTTTTTTTTTTTTCCTTAAAGTTGTGTGACCCTGAGTGAGATATGAACCTCTCTTGCACTCAGGATTTGTGAAATGAGGATAATGGTGTCTATCCCTTAGAACCACAAGGCTGGAGATGATCCACTAAATCATCTAACCCAGGGTCTGGAAGGGACACTGAAAATGATAGCTATTATTAGGTTGGTGTAAAAGTAATTGCGGTTTTTGCCATTGTCTTCAAGAATAGGGACCTCAACTAAGGTAATTAGACAACCAGAAGAAAATAAAAAACGAAAACAATGCATTTATTGTATTATTTTCTTTCCAGTATTGGATATTTATTTGTTGCAAAATGTCTTATTAATGTGGAAAATAACCATCTTTTATTTGAGATGAATATTTGGCGGGAAGGTCAGTTACCAAGAAATTAAATCAAATGGAAAAACTTTAGATTGGCATTTTGCATAGTAGGAGTCAGATTCTGACAGATACGGGAAAAGGTTTTCTCCCATGATAGTTTATTTAGTACAAAATGTTTTTATTTGAATAACATCCTTGATAAATCCCTGATGATTTTATCTCTGTCTCAGATAGGTGTCCAGGGTTTTTTTTTTTTTTTTTTTTTTTTTTTAGAATAACTGATTTCGGGGTTTTTTTTTTTTTATTTGGTTTGGTTTTTCTTTGAGGATATCTGTCCGCTCTTGCATTTCAGCCCTTACAGCCAGGTTATCGCTGAAAAGTAAGGTAGGTCCTCCAGGTCCTCATTTAAAATCATGGATAGGCTCTTGGAAACTGTGACTAAGTAAAACGATGTATGCTGAAACCAATTTTCCCATGGGCTGATGGAAGCATGAGCGAAGTTCCTATGGTGTATTTCTGGTCACGAAAACATCACCAAATTTCCAAATAAAGATGAAAACACTGCTAATATTAAACATCTAAGGCAGGAGGCGGTGGCTCACGCCTGTAATTCCAACACTTTGGGAGGCCGAGGCGGGTGGATCATGAGGTCAGGGGATCGAGACCATCCTGGCTAACACGGTGAAACCCTGTCTCTACTAAAAATACAAAAAATTAGCAGGGTGTGGTGGCGGGTGCCTCTAGTCCCAGCTACTTGGGAGGCTGAGGCAGGAGAATGGCATGAACCTGGGAGGAGGAGCTTACGGTGAGGCGAGATCGCTCCACTGCACTCCAGCCTGGGCGACAGAGCGAGAGAGTGAGACTCTGTCTCAAAATAAATAAATAAATAAATAAATAAATAAATAAATAAATAAGAGCTATACATACATTTCAGAAAGAGTAATAAAAAAAGTAAAATCACTACTTACTCCAATATTCTAGTTCACTGTCATGAGTGGCTGGAGCCTGCTGCAGGAGCTTAGGATGCAAGGCAGGAACCACCCCTGGCCAGGATGCCAATCCATCTGTGTTTTTGTTTTTGTTTTTTTGAGATGGAGTTTTGCTCATCGTCCAGGCTGGAGTGCAGTGGCGCGATCTTGGCTCACTGCAAGCTCCGCCTCCCGGGTTCATGCCATTCTCCTGTCTCAGTCTCCCCAGTAGCTGGGACTACAGGCGCCCACCACCATGCCCGGCTAATTCTTTGTATTTTTAGCAGAGACGGGGTTGTACCGTGTTAGCCAGGATGGTCTCAATCTCCTGACCTTGTGATCCGCCCGCCTCGGCCTCTCAAAGTGCTGGGATTACAGGTGTGAGCCACCGCGCCCGGCCTAATCCATCTTAATCGTACCCATCCACACTCAATCATACTAGGACTGAATGGGCACACCAATTCACCTAGTGTGTACAGCTTTGGGGTGAGGGACCAGGCCACAGTACAAAGAGAAAACCCATGCAGACGTGGGGAGAAAGTACAAACTCCACAGAGACGTTGGCCCCAGCTGGAAATTAGTTGATGTTTTCTTATCAATGTTACGAATAAACAACATTGAGCAAATGACTTTATTCAAGGATCTTCTGTAATGTCTTGGCTTTATGGTATTACTGTATTACTTGAAAGGTTTTGCAATAGTGTAATGTATTGGATATTGGATATAATATCTCAGGATATTATCACTGAGAAGTATAATTACAAGGGAAATGCCTTACTACTGTGTTGCTGCAGAGGCTAACAAGTCATGTTAGGGCAGGAAAGAAGCAGAGACGTGTGTAAGCGTGTGGCACTTCTCTTGATCTCACTGTTAGCTCACCAGTTATTTCCTCTGCCTACCCCACCCTTCTTTGACTTTAGAATGGGCATGATATTTCCCCAGCAATCTCTAAAGACAAAATAACTAAAGAGAGTTAATTGATTAATGAGACAATATTTTCTTAAAAGCCTTTGAAATCTTTAAATAAATGATACTATTAGGTTGGTGCAAAAGCAAGTGCAGTTTTGGCCATTACTTTCAATGGCAAAGACCGGAATTATTTTTGCACCAATCTAACATATAGCTGTCTACACACTATGGTGTGTGTATGTGTGTGTGTGTGTGTGTGTGTGCTTATGGTATTGTTATCACTGATTAGTGAAAAAGAAATCTACCAGACCTATTAACTTTCAAAAGGAACAAATATGCATGTGGGTGAGGGTGTGGGATCCAATAAGTCTGTGAGTGTAGACCTGCATTCATTCCATTGTAACTGACCACCTGCTATGTTTCAGACACTTTCCTTCATTCATTCAATTGTAACTGACCACATGCTGTTTCAGATACATTCCTTTATTCACTCCATTGTAACTGACCACATGCTACATTTCAGACATGTTCCTTCATTCATTCAAGTGTAACTGACCACATGCTATGTTTCAGACACTTTGCTAACCATTGTGGTTACAAAAATGATAAGACACAAGTACTAGCCTTGGTTTCTGGAGGAATTTACAATCTAGGGGAAAAAACAGGTATATAACTAAAGCAATTGTATACAATGTGGTGCATGCAATGATGAAAGTGGCGTAGAACAGTTCCCAGGAGGATTTGACACCTGAACTGAGTAATAAAGAATGAATAGGGGTTGATTGAGCAGAGAGGGCTGAAGAGGGCATTCAGGCCCAACAAGAACAAAGAGAGGCACAGAGTAAGGAAAGGCATGGTATAGATGCAGGAAGCATCAAGCAATTTGTGTTGCTGGAGAGTAGGGCAGAAAGCCAGGAGTGGTATAAAATGGGGATGGTGGTGTTATCTGCCCTTTTAAGAAATATGAATTTTATCTTGGAAATACTAGGGTGCTTTTTTTTTTTTGTATGAAGACACCTATTATAGCATTCTTTGTAACAACAAAAGATGAAGAATAATCTGCCTATTGGTAAGAAATAGCTAATCCATGTAACATTCAGAGTATTAAATATCAGGCAACCACTGAAAAAACAAAGTACCTTCATAAGGAAGGAAATGAAAAGATCTCTAAGACTACATTGTTAAGTGGGAACAAAAATGAAAGAGCAATGCTATGGTTTGAATATGTCCCCAAAATGCTTATGTGTTGGAAACTTAGTCCCCAGTGCAACAGTATTGAGAGGTAGGGCCTAAAAAGAGATGATTGTTTCATGAGGGCAGAGCCCGCACAATTTGATTGATGTCATTATCACCAGAGCAGGTTAGTTATGTTGGGAGTGGGTTGTAATAAAATGGGTGCAGCCTCTGGTGCTTTTCTCTTGTGCTCTCTCACCATGTTATGCCTTCTGCAAGGGGTGATCCTCACCAGGTGCTGCTGCCATGCTCTTGGAATTGCCAGCCTCTAGGACTGTAAAACATAAGTTTATTTTCTTTAGTAGTTTTTTTTTTTCCTTGAGACTATAACAGTGTATGGTATTCTATTATACCAACAGGAAATGAACTAGGACAACCAGCTTGTATGATATGATCTTATTGGCATAGGAAAACAACAACATAGGGTTCTTTCTCTCTACTTTGTTTATCTCTGTTTCTCTGTGCATGTCAACTTTATTCTTTCTTCCTTTTACGCTGACTGGCTGCCTCAGCTTCTCCCCTCATCAGAGTAAGAAGTCTGGCCACCAAGCTTGTGAAATTTTGTGTCTGACATCTCTATCCATGGAAATAAGTCAACTGGATTCTTCAAGCTCAAGTTCCAACACCACAGGAAAGAACTCTCAATATAAACCAAGTAACTGTGGCCCAAAAAGAGAGATCAGAGAAGAAAGTGACAGCTTCTAGGGAGCACTTTATGGAGTTTAAAAAGGTTCAGTTCTTAGAAGGAAGGAAAAGGGAGGAGGTGTTGGATAGAAAGGGGGCAAAATGACAGAGGCTTCTTTTTATTACTGTATATGCCCGTGTATTATTTGACATTCTATGGACAGCATGTATTATTGTGTAATAATTTTAATGGAAAAAAAGACAAAAAAGCTATTGTTGGCTCTGTATTTCAAGTGCATCACTCTCAAGTCTAAATAGAGAAAGTATTTGGAGAAAACGAAAAGTGGTGGAAGGCAGACAAATGAAGCATTTTCCTCCAGCCTAAGAGAGCAATGAAGGAAGCTGACATTACCACCACACTGACAAAGATAGAGAGGAAGGGGAATTCTGAGAAACACTTAGAGGTAAAACTGATAGATCATGGAGCTTGATGTAGACAGGAGGTAAGAGAGAGAGAAGCCAAGGATGACACCAAAGTGACACCAAGGTTCTGGCTGGGATTGTTGTGTCAGTGATGAAGAAAGGAGAAGAAGGAAATGTACATGTTTATTTTTTTGGACATATTGAGGTTGAGACATCTGTGACTTCTGAGGAGAGTGTAAGCTGGTGTCCCAGATGACAATTTAAGGGCGAATACTGGGTTAGAGAATAGCATATGTTTAATGGAATCGGAGCATGTTCATATACCCAAACTGAATGTGCATGACTCCCAGAAACACTCAGGCACTTGGCTGCTGGAAAGGAAAATCTTCCTTTTTATTTCATATATAGGTAGGCTTGACTAGGAAAAGGATAAAACCCTAATACTCCTTCCTTTTTGTTATTACAGTTAATACCTAAAACTAATCAGCTCAGGGCCATCCTAGGTCCAAGAGCTGGTGTGAGTGTGAAGCAGCCCCAAGCTGGAACGCTGTCACTGTGCTGCCAAGGATCAAGCATGGTAAGCCCTCACATAGGCACTAGCCCAGGCTATGTGTGCAGAGCCCAACCCAGGGAGGCCTGAGCCCTTGATTTCCTCTTCTCTCTGTGGAACACAGCACATTGGGAACTGAATGAGTACTTCCCTTTACTAGAACCACCCCTGGAAACAACTATCTGGGGTCATGTTTCCTGGAAATAGACTCCAAGACAGAGATTTCTGTGCAGGAATTTTATTAGGGCATTGTTGCATAATAATAAAGAATTTTTCTGGTTTTTATTCAGGGTTCCTGACATAGAGCTTCAAAAACATGCAATTTCCTGAGTCATAGAAGTGTCTTTGTTTGGCTAATGAGATGACTCAAGATGGACACCTAATAGCTTTAGAATGGGAGCCTTATAGCTTCAGGATGAGGGCTGGTCATCAGAAAGGCCAACCACCTGATTGGATGGTTGGGATTTTGCACTAGCCAACCTTCAGGGAGAAGACGGGGACTAGAAATTGAGTTTAATCATGTGTTCAACCAATCATGCCTACATAATGAAACTCCCACCAAAAACTCTGGGCTCAAAGCTCTCAGTGGAGCTTTTGGTTGTTGATTATACATCCATGTGCTTGGAGGATGGGGCACCCTGATTGCATGCAAAGAGGGCACAGGAGCTCTGTGTTCCCTCCCAGACCTCGCTCAATGCATCTCTTCATTCAACTGGTCCTCCCTGTGTATCCTTTATGATAAAACTGTAATAATAAGTACAGTGAGTCTCTGAGTTCTGTGAGTCATCCTAGTATACTGTATATCAAGCCTGAGAAGGTTGTGGGAACCCGCAAATTTATAATGAGTTGGTCAGAAGTGCAGATGGTATGAAGACTTGCAGCTGGCATCTGAGGGGAATCTTTGGAGGACTCTGCCTTTAACTTGTTGGGGTCTGAGCTGACTCCAGGTGGTTAGTGCGAGAATTAAATTGTATACCATACAGTTGGTGTTAGGGAGTTGGAGTCTTAAGAGAGTAGCCATACTCTATGCCATACCTGTAAGATAATGAGAGAAGCAGCATTGGATATGGAGGGAAGTTGAATTGCAGTGCTATAGCAAGAGGGACCTCAGCTGATCCTATAAGGAGCTCTGAAACTTGAATGGTCCTTTAGAGACATCCTGAAGAGAGGCAAGAGGACTGGCCCTTTGTACTCCCACACTGACTCCCCAGGAAGGGGACATAACTTTGGCAGAGGGCATTTCCTCAGGAGGAACTCAGCTGTAAGTCATTAGCATTCCATACTCCTGGCAGCTGGGGAAATAAGTGACTTGACCCTGAAGGAGGCTTTGGGGAGGTGCACTACAGCATCCACTACAGTGGCTTAGTCATATACAAGTGTCTTATGTATTGTGCATTCATGCTTGGATTTTTAAGCATCTAGGCACATACAGCTGATTCCCAAGGTCTGAAATAAGCCAGCACTTTAACTTGCTCTCCTTATTAAAAGAGAAATTTTCTCCAGAAACAATGTGTATGATTGTTGCAATTTTTTTTTTTTTTTTTCATTTACAAGCCAGCCACAATTGTGTGTCATTAAGACTCATCAAGCTATTATGGTTGGGGCTCAGGAGAAGGTTGCAATAGCAGGTGCAGAGACTTTATATAAGGTGGGACTTTTCAAAATGAAGTCTAGAGGTAAAATGCATTGCCATTTTCAGTTTCCATCCTCATTATTTTATATATAGATCATATCTTTCTGTTCCAATCTCATTTATTTTCCAGTGTTTAAATTCTGAGTAATTATTTTATTTTATCCGCTCTGATAATCTTTGTCTTATAACTGGAGCATTTATTCATTTACACCTATTGATATACTTAGATTTATATCTATGTTTGATATAATATTCTTCCTTCTTGTTATGTTTTATTTTTCGTCCTTTCTTGTTTGATTCTCTTTTCATCATACTACATTTTTCCCCCTCCAAGTTGGGAAGATATATACTCTGGTTCTGTCCTTACAGAACTCTAACTTTGCTGACTCTAGGGGTCCACTCTTGGACCTTTAGCCTCCGCTTTAATTTAATTTTTCTTTCCGTGGATCTTAGATATACAAAATTGGATTAAACCACAATCTTTGGTTCATGGCATGCTCTCAATATTGCTCTGTTCATTACCCTTTTATTTGATTAGTTGGTTTTAATAATCTAATAAGCCGCTGAAAACTCCTTTCCTAAGACACACACCAGGATCTTGACAATAATTTCATTTAAGCCCATTAGTTTTCCCCATTCCATCTTCCTGTCTCCCCCATCCAGGTAGCCATCATCCTGAATCCCAGGTTTATCATTCCAAAACTTTTTTTTATATGTAGTTGTAGTGCTTCTATTTGTATTCCTAAGATACACATATGTATAAAATTCCAGTTGCTTTTAGTTGCATATGCTGTCATTCTGGATATAACCTTTTGAGACAACTTTCCAATTGGTTGCATATGATCATTTTTAACTGCTACATAGTATATCTGCATAAACCACAGTTTAGTAATCTGTTCTTCTATTGATAGCATTTGGAATTATTTCCATGTTTTTGCTAAATCATACTGTTATGGACATTGTTTATATATGTCTCCTGTACATGTGCAAGAATTTGTCTTCAGTACAAACCTAGAATGAATTGTTGGACTATAAACAGGTTAACATTCAACTTAGAAGACAGTGCCAACCCACTTCCCAGTTTATAGACCCATAAGCACCATAAAAGAAAGTTTGTGGATTCACATACCTTCCAACACTTGGGATTGTTCATTTTCTAATTTTTGATGATTGAATGGGGAGAAAATGTAATCTCACTGTGGTCTTGAGTTTCATTTCCCCGATCTCTAATGATGTTGAATAGTTTCTTATATCTTTATTGGCTACAGTTCTTCTGAGAAATGTATTTATGTCTCTTGTTTACATTTCATTCCTTCCTATATCTTAGATCTTCCAATTATAATCACTTTCTGTCTGAAGTTCCTCTTTTAGTATTTCCTTTAGAGAGATATTGCTGGTGGCAAACTGTTTCCACTATGTTTTTAGAAATGTCTTCATTTTGCTCTCATCCTTAAAAGATAATTTAGCATGTATACAATTCTAAGTTGGCGGTTACTATCTTTCAGCACACTGAAGATATTATTCCATTGTTTACTGACTTCATCTATTGCAGTTAACAAGTTTGCTATTAGTTTAATTATTGCTCCTTCAAGAGCAATAAATTTTATCTCATTTGATATTTTTTCTTTACCTTTGCTCTTGTGCACTTTTACTATGACATTTCTAAGTGTGATTGGTTTTATTTTATTTTTCGTTTTTATCTAACTTGCTTGGGGAGTCTTTGGAATTCTTGATTCTGTAGTTTGTTCTCTTGCATTGGTCCTGGAAATGCATGAAAATTTACCACCATCTCTTCAAATATGGTCATGACCTTCATTCTCTCTCTTCTTCACTCTTCCATATATTTTTACATCTTTTATCTTTCTGCCCTGCATTCTGGGTAATTTTCTTCTGCTCTGTCTTCCAATTTGGTAATTTTCTCTTCAGCTGAATCTAATCTGCTCCTAATTCTATCCATTAAACTTTCTATTTAATTATTACATTTTCATTTCTAAGAGTTCTATTTGGTTAATTTTTAAGGCTTCTCGGCTAGTATTTGTAGTTTTTGTTCCCTGCAGATATGTATAAGCTTGTCTTTTGCTTTCTAAATATACCAAGCAAAATCTTTCTATGTAGTGTCTAATAATTAAAACATCTAAAGGCTTTGATAGTCTATTTGTGTAATTAGTTATATGTATAATTTCATGACTCCTGGTATACATGGTAATCTTTCTCTTTGAAATGCTCATTTTCCTTGGAAAATTTTAAGAATTATTTGAAGCCTAAGATGAAGGTGCATTTTTTCAGAAACAAAATAGGTAAAGTTAATATTCAAAAATCGATAAACAAACAAAGCAGTGTGAAGATAGGGCTATCAGATTGCCAATGGGTTATAATGGGAGAGAAGCTAATCATTTATGATAGTAACAAGAACCAAAAAAGGAAAAAATACTTAACCGGTAAACTTAATAAGAATTATTGCAGCCATTATAGGAAGAAACAATTTTAAATGCTTTTGAGAGAAAATAAAGAAGACTTGAACAACAAAAACACATGATATGTGTTGAGTAGGAAGATTTAGTGTCATAGAGGTAGCACCCAAAGTCAGTAGGGAAGAGATGGATTATTTAGTACATGGTGTTGAGACAACTAGATAGGCATTTGGGGAAAAAAATAAGTTGACTACATGCCTCACACTTTGGACTAAAATAAATTCTGTATAAATGAAAGACTTAAATTAACAAATGAAATCATAAAGTACTGTAAAATACTAACTGATTTTTTTCCTCAGAGTAGAGAAGTTATTATAAAAATGATATGAAAACCTGATATTGGTGAATTTGAGTACACAAAAACAAAGAGTTTTCTGATTGGAAAAATTATTTTAAATAAAGTAGGAAGACAAATGATTAAGTTGCAAAAAATATTTGCAACTCATATGAGTCAGAGGAATAATTTCTTGCATATAGAAAAGCTCCCATGTATCAATATAGGAGCTAAATTAAAATGAAAATGAACAAAAGGATTTAAATACATAGTTCTCAGAAATACAGATGACACCCGAACATAAGAATGAGTGATCAATTTTATTCATAACAAAAGACAATAAAAACAAAACCACACTGAAAAAACACTTTTACCTTATTAGGTGGAAAAAATTTAAAAATTGGAAGGGTTAATAAAGGTAAAATAAATAGGCAAACCATGGATTACTGGTGGGAGTACAAATTAGTACATCTTTGAGTGGCAGTTCAGCAATATCAATCAAAATATAAACAACCTCACTTTTTGATCTAGAGATTCTGATTCTAGGAATTTATCCCACAGATAAACTCACACATATATGAAATTATGTATATACAATTTTATTCATTGTTCCCTTGTTAATTATAGAAAAATATTGAAGGGAACCTAAGTGCCCACCAATAGGGAACTGTTTAAATACATGACAGTACATGCATGCAACAGTATACTTGCTGCTAGAAAAAAGTAAAGAATAAGAAAATTATGCCGGGCATGGTGGCTCACACCTGTAATCCCAGCACTTTGGGAGGCTGAGGCGGGAGGATCACCTGAGGTCAGGAGTTCAAGACCAGCCTGGCCAACATGGTGAAACCTCGTGTCTACTAAAAATACAAAAATTAGAAAGGCGTGGTGATGCAAGCCTATAATCCCAGCTATTCAGGAGGCTGAGGCAAGAGAATCACTTGAATCCACGAGGCGGAGGTTGCAGTGAGCCAAGATTGCGCCATTGCACTCCAGTTTGGGTGACAGAGCAATACTCAATCTCAAAAAAAGAAAAACGAAAAAAAATTATGTATTGATGCATAAAAATGTTTAAGATTATTACATAAGAAAAACAAGATGCAGAGTAGGATGTAGAGTGTGAATTCATTTGTGTCAAAAACTGGAAACAGAATATGTATGCATATTTGCTTATATGTACACATATTTCTGGAAGAAGAAATATAGAATGTCTCTGGAAGAAAACAAGAAACTGATGTTGGAGGGAACCTGCATATCTGAGGGACAGGGTTATGGAGGGGAGATTTGTTACTCTTTCTTTTTTGAACATATTAAATTTTGACCATGACTATGTGACTATTATACTTCTAAAAATATGTTAACTTAAAACAAAAATCCTTCATATGGCTTTGAGAGAGTTAAAAATATTTCCTAAGGTGACAAAAAAGATTTCTGGCCACCATTACTGTGTTGTGATTTTTCAAGTGGGAGAAGGTAGGGTACAATGTGGCCTATCTCAAAGTCTAAAATTAAACATCAGCTGATTGAAATCCAATTCGGAGAAATGTTCTGATATTTGTATGGCTACCATCTGTTGGCATGGGCCTCCAAGCCTAGGAGAAAACTAACCCTTCAGGAAGCTTTTAGAGAGAGAGTTCCTGTAGTGGGGATGGTAACAAGTTGAGCAGGTAGGACTAGGGAGAGAATATTTTTTTTGAGAATCTTGGTTTCCCAAGCTGACTCAGTCCTTGACTGTGGTGATACCATATTGCCAATTTGGTTTCTTACTTGCCTTGCCATAGAATGTTGCTTAAAAGCCTCTCAAGTATATTAGGAGAGCATTAACTCATTAAAGATAATCTTCATAAGAAGAAAGTTTAGAGGATGAGATGAAGACCTGTCTTAAGTTTTCCTATTGTGGTAGCTAGCTTTCAAACAATGGCCCCCACAAACTGCACTTCCCAGTATTCGCACCTTACTGCAGTTCCTCCCACATGGGATCTGAGCTGAGTCTGTGACTCACTCGAAACTATAGAACTTGGCAGGAGTGACAATGTGCTGGGCCTTAACGATGCCTGGCAGCTTCCTTCCTTGCATTTTTGGAGCTAAGCTGTCAAGCAAGATGTTTGGCTATCGTGCTGGAGAGACCACATAAACAGACCACCTGGAGAGGCCTTGTGGAAAGGAGAGGCCCTGAAGCTATGTGGAGAGTGAGAGAACCAACCATCCCAGCCCCAGCTGCCATCTGCCTGAAACTGCATGAGAGACCTCGAGAGAGACCAGAAGAACTGCCCAGTTCAACAGTCCACCCGCAGCACTATGAAAAACCATCAAATTAAAGCCCCTAAGGTTTGAAGTGGTTGTCATGACATGGTAGATAGTAAAACACCCACTTTCTTTCTTTCTTTCTTTTGGAGAGACAGTCTTGCTCTGTTGCCAGGCTGGAGTGCAGTGGCACAATCTCTGCTCACTTGCAACCTCTACCTCCTGGGTTCAAGCAATTCTCCTGCCTCAGCTTCCCAAGTAGCTGGGACTATAGGCACCCACCACCAAGCCCAGCTAATTTTTGTATTTTTAATAGAGACGGGCTTTCACCATGTTGGCCAGGATGATCTCAATCTCTTTACCTCATGATCCACCTGCCTCGGCTTTCCAAAGTGCTGGGATTATAGGCGTGAGCCACCTCACCCAGCCATAAAATACCCACTTTCACAGAAGCATAACCAGAAATGAGAAAGCCCTCTTTTTGATGTAGGCATTTACTGAGAGGGTCATGGAAGCCTTCAGAAGCCCCCTTCTATCTGTCTTGCAACTTGCCCGACCAACCCTAAACACAAGGCAGGCTAGCAAACAGCTTGGGAAGAAAAAACACAGACAAATATGACATGATTTTTAAAGGGAAGGCAAATGAAATGCCAAGTAGGAAATTGAATCTACATGTCAAAAAAAAATGAAATGAGAAAAACAAAAAAGTTCTGTGATTGAGAGAACAGATTGAGGGAGAAGGTTGAATTGTGGCTCATTTCTGTCACTTACTGGCTGTGTCACCTTAGGAAAGTGATTTAATGTCTCTGAACTTTAGTTTTACCTTTGGTAAAATGAGGCAAGTGTACATACCTGCAAGGTTTATTATCAGGGCTGAATGAGATTAAATATATATATGTAAGTTGCAAGCAAGGACCCTAGTATGTAGTAGAAACTTAATTATTATAACAACAATAACCACTGTTCTATACTCGAGTGAAAACAGCAAATCATTAAAAGGTGTGCATAGTATAGTACCACTTATGTAAAAGCAGTAAATGCATATTACAACACCATTAATTTTTTAGGCATACATAAGTATGTAGTAAAAGTATAAAAACATTCATGGGGACGTTACATGCTGACCAGTTATTTATGGAGTGGAAAGGAGAATGGTATATTATTAATAACTGCACCTGTGGTTCTACAGTGTTTTATTTCTGAAAACAAAACAACAAAAAATGATATTTGCAGTGAACAAGGCAAAATGTTAACATCTGTTAAATATGGATAGGTGGGTGTCATACAGTATTCTGTACTTTTATTTGTTTGAAGTATCTTACAATTTAAAAATCTTAAAAAGTAAAATCACTTTGCAATCATCTTGAATGGCTGCACAATATCCCAGTTTACATGTATATATGTGTGCATATAACTATATATTGCATAGGATTTATATTACACTTTATTTGATATATTTTCTACATTTCCTATCTTCAATCTGCATAGCAGATAGATCATTTTATAGTAGGAGAAACAGAGGCTCGGAATGGTTCAGTGACTTGCTCCAAATTTCAACTCACATAGCCTCTCTACTATTGTGTTAGATCATTTTATAGTAGGAGAAACAGAGGCTCGGAATGGTTCAGTGACTTGCTCCAAATTTCAACTCACATAGCCTCTCTACTATTGTATTAGATCATTTTATAGTAGGAGAAACAGAGGCTCGGAATGGTTCAGTGACTTGCTCCAAATTTCAACTCACATAGCCTCTCTACTATTGTATTAGATCATTTTATAGTAGGAGAAACAGAGGCTCGGAATGGTTCAGTGACTTGCTCCAAATTTCAACTCACATAGCCTCTCTACTATTGTAGTGCTATAGAAATTGCTCTCCCATGAGGGGTAGGTAAGAGACTGTTACTGAGAGGAGGAGAGTCCATGAGGGCAGGAGCCTGACTTCGGAGTCAGGAGGCCCGGGTTCCTCTCCCAGCTTTGCCAAACACCAGCTGTGTGATGGTAGGAAGGCTACTTGATCTCTCTGAGCTTCCATTTCCTAATCTGCCCTCTAGGTGTACTTATATCTGCTCTCTATGCCTCTTAACATTTTGAAGATTAAATGAGATCATGTAAGTAGCGTGCCTGACACTTCTTATACACTCAGTAATTGACAACTGGTGTGTCCTTTCTAAGGTAAGACACTTTGTGTGCAAATAACAAAGTAATTATAATGCGAAAGAGACATATCATCTCCAAGATTCTGTCTTGAGATGTCTAAACCCTTGAAGGGTAAGAAAATTGGTCCTGAGGTAGGCCAACCACCCATTACATGGTTATATACATGCATTTATTTTCTTCTTCAGAGCTAACCTCACCTCTGAACTCAGACACGCTTATCCAGCTGTCTATCTGACATCTCAGTTTATATGTCTCGCAGCCGTCTAACATCAATATGAGTTCCTGATTTTCCCTGTATACCAATTTTCAAAGTCGGTGATTTTGCACATCTTCCCCACCTTGGAAAATGGCACCAGCTGATTGTGCATCTAAAAGCCCAGAAATCATTCTTAATTTTTTCTTTCCTTTCAGCTTACATCTAACCCAAAGCAGACTTTGTCAATTCTGTTTCCAAAATATATCTCACATCCATCCACTTCACTCCGTCTTTATCCAGACCATTATTATTGCTTGCTAGACAACTGGTACAGCATGTACATGGTTTACCCATATCCAACTTGACTCCGCTGCCATCAAGTCTCTTTCTTAAAAACAAATTGAATCAGAGCTTTCATTTTCTTCGAACTCTTCTGTGACTCCCCATTTCCCTTTAGAATGAACTCCAAAGTCCTGCATGATCTTCTTCCAGCCTGTCAATTCAACCACATGTCATGACACCCTCTTACTGGCTAAGTTCCAGGCACACTGTCTTCTGTTTGCTTTCATTCTTCAAACTGGCCAAGTCTTCCTTCTACCCAAGGCCTTGTGCATGATATTCACGCTGCCTGGAATTCTCTTGTGCATCATCTGGCTCTTTAACAGTGAGCTTATTTCAACTCAAAGCTACCTCTGAGAGGCCTTCTCAGCCTCTCCATCTAAAGCAGTACCTCCCAACTTCTCCTCTCCCCACTCTGTTCTCTCAACACACAATCTCAGCTACTTGGCTGTTGCCTTCACAGCACATATCATAATTTGCAACTTTAAAAATTACTTGTCTATTTGTACATTGTCTGTCTTCCATATTAGAATAACATTTGATAGCAGTAAAGATTATTTTCACCTAGTTCACAGTTACAGCTTCAGGATCAAGCTAAGTAGTGGATGCTCAGTAAATATTGAATTAATGAAAAAAAATGAAGATTTAAAAAAATGTTCGAATTGTACTTCTGAATCACAAGCTTGGAATCAATGTTTTTCCAACCCTGTGAGCTTCAGTTGTTGAACTGTGTGATTTCGTGAGAGTGGCTCATCTGTCCCGGACATGTGGGATGGTGGAATTGACTTCTATAGATGTGCTCCTAGTCATTCGTGTACTTGTTAGAATTTTCCTACCTCTCAACTCTTTTTAAATACATGTGGGCAGCTTGCTTTATGAAAGAATATTCTATTATGAATTTTTTTTTGTAAATGGGATGACTCATTCCCTAATTTCTTTTGGGCTAGTTTAAAGACAGATATATCACATAATTTTTATTAGAAAAACTTTAAAATTAGTTTAACTTAGAATATTTGGAGACTCCCCCCGCCCCAGGGGTCTTCAGCTGGGCTGAGACTTGATGCCTTGGGTAATATATTTTTGCCTTATTTAGCAGAGCCCAACGGGGGTTGGTAGGGCTTTACCATCCAGTTCCAAGCACACGTGATTATCCTAGTCCAAGAATAGCATGAGATTCTCCCCTATAGATGCATCTCTCTGATACCTGGAATGCCACAAAAGGCAGAAAGGTCATGGCACAAATGAAAAATAAATACTTGTGATAATATAAGAAGTGCTATTGATCACTCATGGTTCATTGCCATGACTCACTCTGGACCCTCTGAAGGAATCCACTAACTCACCCTTGCACCCCCGCACCCCTGCTAGTTCTCAAATGAAATGCCAGGGCCATATGATAACAGCGTCTGAGGCTAACCCTTCATGATGCCACCTCCGTCCGCCCTAATGATGCTCAGCCTTGTCTCCCTCTCTCCCTTCAAACTCTTGTTCCCTACTGGACTCTGATGGCTGACTCTGGCTTCTACCATGTTTCATGCAGGACCTGGTTCTCCAGTTAGCATTTTGGGCTTTGCCTTCCTAGGCAACTTCTAGCTTTGCTCATTCCAAGTCCTGGCATCCCCCACTGATAGAGATAAATAGTGACCACTCCGGCTTGTACCTTCCATTCCACTCCTGCACACTCTGGAAGCCCACCTGGGACTCCAGTAAAACAGGCTCCTCCATTCTACAGACAGTGAGGAACTAGAGAAGATTTATCAGAATCTTTCTTAATGTGGGGAAAAGATAAAAAGGGCATGCAATTTCTAAGTGCTTCAGGACTGACCAGAAAAGAAAGGAAAGCATACCTTGGGGTTGGTGGGCAAAACTTCTTATTTAACTATAACTATGCATGTCTCAGACTCATCAAATTTTCCTCCAGCTACGGAAGGGCCTTTCTATCCCAGCAGGAGAGAGGAATGGCAACATCAACACCACCAGATGCCAAACAGTGTGGCACAGCCACTTCATCATTTCAGGCATTCAACAGGCATTTTTTGAATAACAATATGGTGCCAGGCACTGTGTTGGTTTCAACCATGTTAGAACACAGTCTCTGCCCTTAAAGAGCTCACAATCTGGAGAAGGACAACTGCAACAAAGCAAACGATGGCATTACAATGATAGCTATTAGGAGAAATATTTCTACTAAGAGTTATTGGAACATGAAAAAAGGAGTTGTTCACTTTGCCTGGGGTAGAGCAAGAACTTCAGAGAGGAAATGACATCTGAGCTGGATCTGAAAGAATAGCAGGAGTCTTTCAGGAAGAAGAAAGCTGAGCAAATAGTATTACTGAGGCATGGAAGCTGGAAGATACCAGTGGGCTTATGAGAAAGTGAGTGGTTCAGTGTTGCCCAAGCCACCAGGAAAGGAGGTTGTAGAAGTAGAAGAAACTAAAGGATTTATGGCTAGACCACAAAAGCACAGGCAACAAAACCAAAACATGATGAGAACTATGTTAAAATAAAAGGCTTCTGCACAGCAAAGGAAACAATCAACAGAGTGGAATCTGCAGAATGTGAGAAAATGCTGGCAAACTATTCATCTGACAAGGGATTAATATCCAGAACATACAAGGAATTCAAACAACTCAACAGTAAAAAAGAAAAAAAAGTCCCATTAAAAAGTGGGCAAAAGACGTGAATAGATAGTTCTCAAAGGAAGACATACAAATGGCCAATAGGTATATGAAAAAATGCTTGGCCGGGCATGGTGGCTCACTCCTGTAATCCCAGCACTTTGGGAGGCTGAGGCAGGCAGATCACGAGGTCAGGAGATTGAGACCATCCTGGCTAACACGGTGAAACCCCATCTCTACCAAAAATGCAAAAAATTAGTCGGGCGTGGTGGCAGGCACCTGTAGTCCCAGCTACTCAGAAGACTGAGGCAGGAGAATGGCATGAACCTGGGAGGCGGAACTTTCAGTGAGCCAAGATTGCACTCCAGTCTGGGTAAGAGAGTGAGACTCCGTCTCAAAAAAAAAAAAAAGAAAAAAAGAAAAGAAAAGAAAAAAGAAAAAGAAAGAAAAAAAAATGCTCAACATCACTAATCACCAGGAAAATGAAATCAAAACCACAATGACATATCATCTTATCCCAGCTAGATGGGCTACTATTAAAATGACAGAAAATAACAGATGCTGGCGAGGATGTAGATAAAAGAAAACTTTTATACACTGTTAATGGGAATGTAAATTAGTATAGCCATCATGGAAAAAAGTGTGGAGACTTCTCAAAACACGTCAAATAGAACCACCATTTGATCCTGCAATCTACTAGAGTATTTAGCCAAAGGAAAATAAATCATGGATACCTGTACTTCCATGTTCATTGAAGCATTATTCTCAGTAGCCAAGATATGGATTCAACCTGAGTATCCTTCAGTGGATGAAAAGATAAAGAAAATGTGGTATATATTTACAATGGAATATTATTCAACCATGAAAAAGAATGAAATCCTGTGTCATTTGCAACAGGATTAATGGAAACTGAGGAAATTATGTTAAGTGAAATCAGCCAGACACAGAAAGACAAATTTTGTGTGTTCTCACTCATACATGTGGGAGCTAAAAAAGTTGATCTCATTGAAGTGGAGAGTGAAATGATAGATAATTGAGGCTGGGAAGAGTGTGTGGATGGGTGGGGAATGAAGACAAAATGGTTAATGGGTACATACAGTTATATAAAAGGAAAAAGTTCTAATGTTTAATACTAGAGTAGGGTGACTACAGTTAACAATGTATTGTTATTATAGAAGAGAGGATTTTTAGTGACCCCAACACATGCAAGAAAATATAAATACTCAAGGTGATGGACATTCCAAATACCATGACTTGGTCATTGCAAACACTATGCATCTAACAAAATAACATATGTACCCTCATAAATATGTACACATATTTTTATCAATGAAAAATAATACACAAACAACAAAAAAGAAGTAGTTGAAGGACAGGCTACCACCAGACTATGAGATGGTTAAGGAGTTGGGACTTCATAATGGGCATTGGGGAGAGTGGGCTTAAGGACTTTAAGCAGGACAATGACATGACCAGATGTGGGTTTTAGAAAAGTCACTCGGCCAGCAGTATGGGGAGAAGGTCAGGTGGTTGAGGGCAGGGTGGAAGAGACAAAAGGAGAAGTTGACACTAAAGGCAGAAGGAAGAGCTTGGAGGCTGTTGTCTTGGCTTTGTTGAGTGACTATGAGAACCTAAACCAAGGGACGATATTGAAAGGGATAAAGGAGTCAGGGCACAGACAATCTGAAAGTAGAAGTGGAAGGGTGTGGTGATGGCTTCACACAGAGCAAACAGCAGATGGAAGAGCAGGGGTTGACGTCATCCCATCTGTCCTTTGTAAATTGTTTTGTATCTCTTAGGACACCTAGATGTGCATCATTGTTTGGGTTTTTTTCCTTTTTTTGGAAGCAATCTCAAACTTACAGATAAATTACAAATACAGAACAAAGAACTTCTTTCCCCAAACCACTTATGAGTAAGTAGTCAACATGATTTTTCATCAACCCTGAGCACTAGTGTTTCCTCCAAACAAGGATATTCTCACAATATAACCACCAAAGTCTAGAAATTAACATTGATATATTACCACAATCTAATCCTCAGACTTCGTTCAAGGTTTTCCAATTTTCCCATTATGTCATTTATAGTGAAAAGATACAGTAGTCCAGGATCACACACTGCAGTTAGTTATCATGTCTCCTGAATCTCCTTCAGTCTGGAAGAGCTCCTTGGACTTTCCTTCATGACCTTGACACTTCTAGAGATTTCAGATCAGTTATTTTGTAGAATATTCTTTGATGAGCTCTTACTGTTGGAGAAGAGGGTTACTTCTTTGTGATTAGATTCATGTGATGCATCTTTGAGTAGGATATCCCGACAGTGATGCTGTGATCTTCTCAGTGCACACTATTTGATGGCACATCATTTCAATTTACCCCATTATGGATGCTATTCATCAGGATAAATTGATTAGGGTGGTGTCTGCCAGGCTTCTCCAGTGTAGTCTTAGTCTTTTTCTCTTCATAATTCATAAATATTTTGTAGAGGGGACCTTTGAGACAATGTAACTACCCATTTCTCATCAAACCGATATTCATGGATTCTTTCTGGACTCATGGTTTCTTCTTTTAGTCAGTAGGTTATAATTTGCTACTACCATTATTCATGGTCAAAATGCCTCAAATATGGTCAGTGTGGAGTTTCTTCAAGCTGGTGCCAGTATTGTCATCATTCTTAGAACACACCCTTACTTTCTGGTACAGCAGGGCACATTTTGCCCTCTCTCTGCCCCAGCTATGGAATCATCTATTTATCCAAGGAGCACTGAATTCCTTTAATGAAACATGGAATTTGGGCATCAAGATAGGGTGTTAAGTGTTCTCAGTGCTACTGGGGGTTGCTGATCCTACGATCTGTCAGTGGACAGAGCCGGAGAACACACACACACACAGCCTTGCATTTACATCTGTATTTGTTTCTATGTCTATCTAAAAACAACTCTAATTTAACATTACTGGATCTATTCTAATTGTCTCTCTTCCCATGTTGGTAATTCCCTTCTTCAACAGTAAGGGCCTGGCTCCCATTGTCTTTAATATATTTATTTATTTGACCCATCTCCCTCTATGTAGCCAATTTCCTGTGGTTGAGACCACAGCCAACCTACATTGCATGTGGGTTTCCTCCTCACCTTATACAGGCTCTTTCAGACACCCTGATCCACACCACCCCACCCCTAGGAGAGTCTCCTGGAGGGGGACTCTATTACTTTGCATCAGGCTACCTTCTCACATGGCTGTCCTGCTGACCCCCCATTGACTCCAGGGAAGGAAAGGGAAGGCTGAGACAGGAGAAGACAGGGGAAAGGGAGAGGAAAGAATGGTGGCAGAGAGAAGAGAAAGTGAAAAGAAAGAGGAAAAGACATTCTTGCTTGGATCCCTACAGCAATCCTGTCTGGTGGTTTTGAGGCTGGTATTATTCTCCTTGTCCAGGTGAGAAAATTGGTGTTGAAGGGTTAATGTCTTACCCAGAGCCTCACATGCAGAGGAGTGTAGAGCTGAGGACCACTCCTTGGTCTTCTGAGTCTAAGTCCAGTTCTCTGACCTCAACACCACATTACCTATGTCCTGAAGGTCTCCCAGGGACATGTAGATATTCCAAGAAATGAAACGTGTCTGCAAGAAATGCAGTCGTAACAGTAAAAATGTGTTTTGGCTGCTGATATGGTTTGACTGTGTCCCCACCCAAATCTCATCTTGAATTACAGCTCCCATAATCTCCACATGTCATGGGAGGGACCCAGTGGGAGGTAATAGAATCATGGGGGCAGGCTTTTTCCATGCTGTTCTCATGATAGTGAATAAGTCTCACAAAACCTGATGGTTTTATAAAGGGCAGTTCCCCTACACTTACTGTCTTGCCTGCCACCATGTAAGAGGCCTTTCCTACTGCTTTGCCTTCCACCATGATTGTGAGGCCTCCCTAGACATGTGAAACTGTGAGTCCATTAAACCTCTTTTTCTTTATAAATTACCGAGTTTTGGGTATGTCTTTATTAGCAGTGTAGGAACCCACTAATGCAGCTTCTAATTCACAGATGTTCCCAATAGTCCCTGGAAGGCCCCTGGGGAAAAAAATAAAAAGCACTATCTGTGTATCCTTGGGCAGTCAGCAGGGTATAGACTCTCTCTCCAGCTCTTCTTTACTCTGTCCTTCAGAGAAAACAGGTGGAGCTCATCCTCTTTCCTCCCAGCAAAGGATCTTTCCTTAACATTTACCCTAGTCAGGACAACCATTCAAGGTCTTTTCGGAATATTCTGAGTTTGATCTCTGGGGACATAGAATGGCATTACTCAAAGGATGGTGGCAGCAGAAACATCTCCTGGGAACTTGTTAGAAATGCAAATTTTTGAGCCCAACCCAAGGCAACTGAAGCAGCATCTTTTGGGATGGAACCCAGATCTTCCAGGTGATTCAAGTGCTCACCTGTTTTAGAGCTCTGGGCTGGGCTCTGAGATTCTACATTTCTACAAAGCTTCCAGTTGATGCTGATGCATAAGTCTGAGATCTACCAAATCAGAACCTGCATTTTAACTACATCTAAAAGTAATCAAATGTCCATTAAAGCACTACTGTGGAATTCTCTCTTTTTAGTTGCATACATAGCCCTTGAGGCAAATCAGAGACAAAATGCCTTCCAAGTTGTATTGCTTATTGACTGAAGTGAAATTAATAGGTATCTAAAGTAAATATCTTTTCCAAGTTGGTCCAATGTCGTAAATTACTTTGGGATTAAAACTTTTTAAATGTCATACCCAGTTGGGACCTTTGCATATGCTATTATCTCAACCTGGAATGATTTTTCTCTCCCTTCTTTTCCTAGATTTCCAAAATACCTTGGCTCAGGTATCACTTTTTCAGAAAAGTATTTACTGACTGTTGACTTGGCAAAATCCCTGTGCTGTGTTTCCTAGCACAGTGAGTTGCATTTTCACATGAACTCATGCCTGCCTTCTCTTGTTTTATAAGCTGCATGAGGCAGGTACCATGTCTCATTTTTTAAAACTTTTGTTTGGTTAACCACTTGGCACAATGCCTGGAAAACAGTAGACTACTGATAAACATCTGTTGAATGCAGGAGTGTGGTAGGCAGCTTCTAAGATAGCCCCTAGGGATCCCTTTCTCCTGGTATTCATGTCCTTGTATAAATCCCCTCGTCTTGAATGTGGGTTGAATATTGTGACTCTCATCTAATGAATAGAGCATGACAAAAGTGAACTATGCTTTCAAGGCTAGGTTACAAAAGATCTGTGCCTTCATTGTGTGTGCCTTCTCTTTCTCCCTTATTCGGCATTCTGGAGGAAGCCAGCTTCCACGTTGTGAACTTCCCTATAGAGAGGCCCACATGGCAAGGAATTCATTGCTCTGGTCAATAGCCAATGAGGAAATGAGGCCTGCTAGCAACCATGTGAGTGAACTTAAAAGGAGATTCTTCTTCAGTTGAGCCTTTAGATGAGACTCCAGCCTTGGCCAGTACCTTCATTGCAGCCTTGGAAAAGACCCTGAGCTGTCTTTAGTGAGGGTCTTTTTGCTGATAGAGTTTGTCTGCAGAATCCCAAGACCCAGGTACATTGTACCCAGATTCTTGACCCAAAGATAATAAATGTTTGTTATTGGAAGCCACTATGTTTTAAGGGTACTTTGTTACACAGAAATAGATAACTAATGAAAAGTAAATGCTATGGTTTGAATGTGTCCTCCAAAGTTTATGTAATGGAAAGTTAATTACCAATGCAGCAGTGTTGAGAGATGAGAACTTCAAGAGGTGATTAGGTCATGAGGTCTCCACCCTCATTAATGGATTAATGTTGCTATCATGGAAGTGGGTTATGTAGCATTTCCCACCTGTGGCCCACTGGCCACATGCAGCCCAGCACAAATTCATAGACTTTCTAAAAACATGAGATTTTTTTGTGATTTAATTGTTTTAGTTCATCAGCTATTAGTGTTAGTGTATTTTTTGTGTGACCCCAAACAATTCTTCTTCTAATATGACTCAAGGAAGCCAAAAGATTGGACACCCCTGGTTAGTTATTGAAGGAGTGAACTCTTAACAAAAGGATGAGTTCCCAGTTTCCTAACTCTGTCTCATGTGCTTATCTGCCCTTCTGTCATGAGATGACCTTTGCCAGATTTGGCACCATGCTTTTGGATTTCCCAGTCTTTAGAACTGGGAGCCAAATAAATCTCTGTTCTTTACAAACTACCCAGACTGTGGGATTCTGTTACAACACAAGAAAATGGGCTAAAACAGTAAATTAATGAATATTATAGGTGTGATGGTTCATCAGTCCTGGCTTTAACCTCTCACCTAAAGATAGTATGTTTGCCTTGCAAACGAGCATATGGATGATCAGAAAGACTAACTAATTTTCCCTGGTTATAGCTAACCAGTGAGAAGAGCAGGATTTAAACTCAAGATGTATTTTTCATTTTCCACATTCATTAGTCTCTTAGTCCATTTTCTATTGATTACCACAGAATGCCTGAAACTGGATAATTTATAAAGAAAAGAATTTTTTTCTTACAGTTAGGGAGACAGAAAAGTCCAAGGAGACAGGGGTCACTTGAGTGAGGGCCTTCTTGCTGGTAGGACTCTCTGCAGAGTCCCAAGGCAGCACAGGGCATCACATGGTGAAGGGCTGAGCTTGCTAGCTCAGGTCTCTCTTCCTTTTCTTATAAAGCTACCAGTCCCACTCCTATGATAACCTATTAATCCATTAACCTCATGAGTGGATTAACCCATTCATGACGGCAGAGCCCTCATGACCCAGTCACCTCTTAAATGCCCCATCTCTCAATCCTACCACATTAGGAATTAAATTTCAACCTGAGTTTTGGAGTGGACAAATATTCAAACCATACCAGTTATCAAGGCTAAAGAGGGGAAGAAGAAAACTTTCCAGTTCTTTACCTTAGATCATGTAAATCATATCCAACTTTTCCAAGTACTTTTAGTTCAACCTTTTTATGATTCATTCACAAAGACGCTACCAATTGAATTTTGATCTTTTCCCGATTCTCACCACCACCAGCTTAGGATCTATTCTCTGGATTTCTCCAGTCTCATCTTGGGCTGGGTCACCATCATTTCTCAGACCCACCACCCGTGACTCACTCCAGAGGATGCAGTCCTTTGGGGAGTGGCATAAAATGTGGGAGAATGGGAGAAGGAATGAGTCATGTACCACACGTTTGATTTTATTGCTTGTTTGATTAACTTTCTCTGAAGACCAGCAGAGTCACAGGCTTGGAAAATTAGCCGGAAAAAAGAAACAGTGAAAAAAAAAAAAAAAGTAAGGCAGGACTTAAGTAATGATGCCTTTGAAATTCCACAGTAGAACTTATAACTACAGAGAGTGAGGATTTCAAAGTCAGTCTCTCGACCATGTACAAATGCATATGCAGAGGTTTCTCTTCTCTCTCTGTCTATAACAGACGGGACCCTCAGGGTGGAGGAAAAAAGGGATCTGCTGCTAGGAAGCAGCTGCCACCTAGTGTGAAAATTATGTGACATCTCATGTTTATCTTTGAAATTCATGCCAAAAATGCCCATTATATTACCTGATGAATTGATGTTGGTTTAATTTTAAAATTATGTCTTCTCCAGATTTTCAAGGAAATCTGTGTTCAAAGAAATTTCCTGGCCGGGTGCGCTGGCTCACATCTGTAATCCCAGCACTTTAGGAGGCTGAGGCAGGTGGATTACCTGATGTCAGGAGTTCGAGACCAGCCTGACCAACACAGTGAAACTGCATCTCTACTAAGAATAAAAAATTTGCAAGGTGTAGTGGCATGAGCCTATAATCCCAGCTACTGGGGAGGCTGAGGCAGGAGAATTGCTTGAACCCAGGAGGAGGTTGCAATGAGCTGAGATGGTGCCATTGTACTCTAGCCTGGGCAACAAAAGTGAAACTCGGTCTCAAAAAAAAGAAAATTATCATATTCTGTGGCTTTATATGCACCTTCACTTTCAACACTCCACTGCACCCGTGCTCTGTATACAATCCAATGGGAGGAATTAAGAAAGCGAGTTTTCTATAGCTTCCAAAGTCAGAAAGAATGACTTTGCCAATAGAAACAGTCTTTCAGGGATGCCCTCAACAAATTATAAACAAAACCCATTAAACTGTGTCTACCTGTTAAATCATCTAAAATAGAAAATCAATTGCCAAGCTTCTGATAAAATTCCAGATTTATGAAGCACAGCAATCGTCCCTGAAAGAGTTTTTTTGTGTTTTTTCCCCCCTCTCTCAGCTTATCCTGTTTCTGCAGATAGCTCTACTATTTAATACCCTCTTGGCACTTGGTCTATTTTCCTCCCTTGATTGCCTCTGAATGTACTGTAATCCTCTTTTCTGGTTACTGTCCCTTTTACTACAGGTAAATCAACTGTATCCAGTAGTGGAACAGATGCAGCATGAAAGAAGAAAGTTACAATTGCTTTATCTGATGCTGTCACTCATGCCTGGTGTTGAGAGGCGCACATTTTTAAAAGTCTAAGGGCTCTGGCTCCAACATATCTAGGAAACAGATGGGAAACAAATGAAGCATTGATGGATTCGCAAATTCCAGTTCTTTGATATTTGTCTGCCCAGGAGTGGGTGGGACAGAGAAATGTAAGGGAATAATGAGGATACGGGTGGGGAAAGGCTTGTAATTTTTCCCATTCTTCTTTGGATATGGACTGAAGGAAGGATGTGGGGAGGAGGCGTTTATCTTTTGCTTGTACTCTGAACTTTTCCTAAGTTGCTGCATTCCTTGGGATACAAAACTATAATCAAGAGTCTCTAATGGACAACTGCAATTATGCATTGAGTCATTCAACAAATATACATTAATACTGACTACATTAGGCTTGAATGGAACTTCAGGGCAAAAGAACAGAGAAAATAAAATACCACTAGAGAAGGGATCTGTGCTCTTTCCTGGACTTAAATCTCCCAGAGTCATCACGTTTGACAGTAAAACTAGTCAAGCAAATTAGCACAGGCCCAGAGGATGAAATTAAGGAGGGGGCAGGCAAGTTTCACATAATAAACAGACACTCTCCCTAGGCCCTGGACCTAGGAGCAATACTTCAGGAAGAATTTTTTAATTAATCTCATGTATTCATTCATGTATTCACCAAGTAGTTACTGAACACCTCCATGTGCCAGGCTCCTTCGTAGGCTCTGGGAACACAGAGGCCAATGGGGTGCAGCTTCTGCCTTTGAGGACCCCCTGATAATGGAGAAGCATGCCTGTTGTACTGCCCCTGCACTTCTTTCTTTCTTTTTTTTTTTTTTTTTCTTTTTCAGTTTTTTTTTTTTTTTTTTTTTGAGACGGAGTCTTGCTCTGTTGCCCAGGCTGGAGTGCAGTGACCAGATCTCGGCTCACTGCAAGCTCCGCCTCCCGGGTTCCCGCCATTCTCCTGCCTCAGCCTCCCGAGTAGCTGGGACTACAGGCGCCCGCCACCTCGCCCGGCTAGTTTTTTGTATTTTTTAGTAGAGACGGGGTTTCACCGTGTTAGCCAGGATGGTCTCGATCTCCTGACCTCGTGATCCACCCGTCTCGGCCTCCCAAAGTGCTGGGATTACAGGCTTGAGCCACCGCGCCCAGCCTTCTTTTTCAGTTTTACTTTATGTTCCGGGATACATGCGCAGAACTTGCAAGTTTGTTACATAGGTATACGTGTGCCATGGTGGTTTGCTGCACCTTTTAACCTGTCATCTAGGTTCCCTCCCCTTGCCTCCCAACCCCCAACAGGCCCCAGTGTGTTTTTGTTCTTCTCCCTGTGTCCATGTGTTCTCATTGTTCAAACCCCACTTATGAGTGAGAGCATGTGGTGTTTAGTTTTCTGTTCCTGTGTTAGTTTGCTGAGGATGATGGCTTTCAGCTCCATCCATGTCCCTGCAAAGGACATGATCTTGTCCCTTTTTATGGCTGCATAGTATGCCCCCTGCACTTCTAATAAAGATGGCGCTGGGAAGCAGAGCCCAGCTCACCTCATTCCAGAATGCCCCGACTTCTGCCAAAGAGGAGGTTTCCTCCGTTCACCTGTCCATTTGGAA
The DNA here is from genome assembly GCF_024542745.1 of Macaca thibetana thibetana. Lineage (NCBI taxonomy): Eukaryota > Metazoa > Chordata > Mammalia > Primates > Cercopithecidae > Macaca > Macaca thibetana. The sequence continues at coordinate 113,859,901 of NC_065585.1, forward strand.
CACAAAGAAAATACAGAATATACGAATATGAATATACATCTATTTAAGAAAAATTCACATAGCCCCAAACTACTCTAGCTTTCCTAGGAAGTAGAGAAGACCCCTTCAAAAAAAAAAAGATCGGCAAACTGAGCCTGCTATTGGGGAGGGAAATTCAGGACCAGGAAGGTGAGGAAATCTATTCATTAAGTGGCTCTAACAACTCAAATCCAGATGCAGAGAAACCTGACATACACGCACCAAGATAAGCATCTCTAAGGTACAGTCAGCGGTCAATTTTTCAACATTTATTTAATATCTTGCTATATTTATGACATGGTGAAATAGATGCTGTAATCCTTCTCTGAGAATTTTCAATTGAGGTGGGAACATGAATAAATGTATTAACCCATTTATGCCAGAGGTTGCAATTTTTGTTTTGTGAACAATCAGACCTTGGTGATGACCTTGAGCAGTAGGATATAAATAACTCCCACAAGCTTAGCATTTTAATAATGGAACACTAGGCATAAATAGGTTAAAACGGCATCGAAAAGCCATGTAAACTATATACCAGCCATGTAGAAATAGTGCATATGGAGACACAGGGGTCCTGGGAAGGGCAAACTGTGGTACAGAGTTTACCAGGGAAGAGCTCCTAGGAGAAATGAGCTTGGAACTGGATGTTAGAAGATCATCACCCTGTGTAGGGGGGCAAGTCTGCAGCCAAACTTCCCTGGGGATTTTTTTACTCATCAAAAAATGAGTACAATGCACACAGATTACATGAATTTTGTAAGGATGAAATGTGACAACATTGGTATGGCATCCATGCACATAGGAGGCACTAATGAATATCACATTCCCTTCCCTGTTCCATTTTATGCCTTCCACACTTGGTATTATTTAATGATAGAAATGCTGATGAAAATAAGGGATAGTACACCTCTCACACTTTCTATATTGAGCGTGAATTACTCTTAACATAGAAAAAATAAAGCAAAAGATTAAAATAGTGTTTTATTTGTAGAGTTTTGGTCTGAAAGAAGTAACAGGTTCTCAGTAGTCACTTCACAGCAGAAAATCAAATGAGGGCTTCCCAGCCACACAGAAAATGTTATTTTAATCTGATGTTCAGCACCCTTCAGTTGCTAGTTAGACCCACTTAGACTGAAATAGATGCCAGAAATGCAATGCTATGTTCACCACCCAATCGCTTTCCAAACGCGTGGTAAGGATTCAGGTCACTGTCCCCCATCGACAAAAGAGCTTGAGCATCACTGTCATTGCTTCATGCAGTCACAGCCCCGCTGGGAGGGACAGCTGTGACCCAGGCAGGTCTTACTGGTATCAGTGGTCAGAGACCAGGGACAGAGGATGCACTGCCTGGAGTTGTCTTCTCCCAAGGAGTGTGCATGGCTGCCTTGCAAGCACGGGCTTGCCCCATCCGAAAGCACCATCTTTGCTCAGACTCAGAGAGGAAAAATTTGCCAGCTGCGAGTGGAAAATGTTCAAACCTTGAAATCTTTCTGCAGCCCATACTGGGTCACATTTGCAATGCCCAGTACAATTCTTGGCTAAGAAATGCTTGTAATTCAGAGATAAACCTACCACTGCAGGTTGTATCACGGCGAGGAAAAATTTGCTTTCCAGAGAAATATCACTTATCCCAGACTTTTTAATTCTTCTGAGAAAATAGGGGTTTAAGAAATGGTGGCTCAGCTGTGAGTTCCATCTCCGGTTACTAAGGCTTATGTTTTATTATGGGCTCAGTTTTCCTCCCTAAACATGACATTGAAGTCCTAACCTCCAGTACTTCAGAATGATTACATTCTGGTCACATCTCTTCAGAAACAGGGTCTTTTTAGAGGTAATCCATTTAAAATGAGGTGATTAGGGTGGACCTTAATCTAAGATGACCAGTGTCCTTTTAAAGAGGGGAATTTTGGACACAGAGGCAGACATGCACAGCAGGAAGACAACATGAAGAAGCACAGGAAGAAGACAGCCATCCACGAGCCAAGGAATGCTTTGGCCAGCGGTCCCCAACCTTTTTGGCACCAGGGACTAGTTTCATGGAAGACCATTTTTCCACGACTGTGGGTGGGGGTGGGGGAGTGAATAGTTTCAGCATGATTCAAGCACACCACATTTATCGTGCACTTTATTTCTATTATTATTACATTGTAATATGTAATTAAATAATTATACAATTCACCATAATGTAGAATCAGTGGGAGCCCTGAGCTTGTTTTCTTGCAACTAGACAGTCCCATCTGGGGGTGATGGGAAACAGTGACAGATCATCAGGCCTTAGATTCTCATAAGGATCATGCAACCTATATCCCTGGAATGCGCAATTCACAGTAAAGTTGACACTCCTAAGAGAATTGAATGCTGCCTGTCACTGATCTGACAGGAGGCAGAGCGGTGATGCGAGCAATGGAGAGTGGCTGTAAATACAGATAAAGCTTTGCTTGCTCGCCCACTGCTGTATGGCCTGGTACTGGTCTGTGGCCCAGGGGTTGGATACCCCTGCCTTAAGCTACCAGAAGCCAGGAGTAAGACCTAAAAAAGATGCTTCCCCAGTGCCTTCAGAGGAAGAATGGCCTTGCAAACACCTTGATTTCAGACTTCTGGCTTCTGTTACTGTGAGACAATACATTTCTGTTGTTCTAAGCCATCCAGTTCATGGTACTTCGTTATGGCATCCCTAGGAAATGAATATGTGGCCAGTAGAGCATTTTCCCACTAAAAGATAAAGACATCCAAGTGCCACCAAAACAATTACAGGGTTGCAAGAATCCTGAACAAGAGAAACAAACCAAAGAAATCGCTCATTGGAAATAGGTGTGACCAGATTTGGTGCTCTTCCCCTAAATGTGGGCGGGGGCATTTTGTTCTGTCCTCACCTTCATGTACATTCTGTTTTCTGTTTTAACAAATAAATCTCAATTGCATAGGGTACTCAGTTCCATGATGTTTTTGTTTTTCAGCGACTCAGCTCACCCTCTCCTCCTCAGAGAGGCAGACCTAAAGTTCCTGAGACCAGGGCACCCTGTCAGAGACTTGTGGAAGAAGGACCAGGTTCTCTGGGCTTCTCTGCTTGTTGCTGGATTTTGCTGTTTTCTCTGGGGCTCTGTTTAATGGTGCTGTGCGGGAGAGTGATTTCTGCACTATCTTTCTGGAATTGGGAGGGGCACAGAAGCAGGAAAAGTGAATTCCAGGAAAGTTGTTGCATGTTAGAAGCTGTGTTGTGGTGAAGTGACAAGTTGCTTGCTCTCTGAACGGGGATGGGATCCTTTGTGGAGGCATGAATCACCAACAGGTGGGATTAGATGGATGATGGTTGTATTTGGAATTCTAGCCACACCCTTCGGACTGCAGCCCTCTGAAGCCTGAGGGTCTGACGAAAGTCAAGAAAAATCTGCATTGCAACTCTTCAAAGAGAAGAATGTGACATCTTGGTAAGTACAGTCAATAGCTCTGTCATTTTTTAAAAAGTATGCTCTTAAAATGATTTTTAATAATAAGAGTAACATTGAACCACACTAGAGAAAATAGGACAACAAAAACAAAATCATTCATAATTCTAGAACCCTAATACAACTTCTTGAATATAAAAAAAATCATTAAATTGATTATCTTCATACAGTTGAATTTTATGCATTTAAATAGAAATTATAAAGAATTTTCCATTTAGTTGTGATGAATTTCTGATAATATAATACATATTTATCATCTTCAAGCTGTACAACTTAAATACATAAAAATTTTAACTGTCAACTATAAAGCTGGGGGGGACTCTTTATGTAAATATTTAGTAAAACTGTTTTCTTAAAGAATCAGAATATTAGATTCTGTGTATTGTGTGCCCTGGGAAAGTACGCTCAGAAGGAAATATACCAAAATACAGTGGGTGAATTTTACTTTCTTCTTGATAGTGTTTTAAAACTTTTAGAAATGTTTTGCAATGTCTTGAAAGTGACCTTCTGCCTGGAATTTGGTTAATGTTCAGTTTTATTTCCTTCTTATTTTTCTGAGAATTTACTTTTTTAGTTCAGCTGAAACTTTTCAAGAATGCCATGACCTCTCTCTCCTTTTTTTAAAAAAAGTTTTAAACTGACAATGTTAAAACTAGAAGAGATTTTGGAAATCAACTACTTTAACCTAGTATGATATGGAAACTGTAAACTAAAACTGTTCACATCCACTCCCCAAGATCACATCAAGAGTGGCAGGACTGGGACACCAGAGTTTCCGGAATGGCTCCCCCGGGGCTTCAGCTGCAACACACTCGCTGTGCCAATGTGCATGTAGTTCCTCATTCTAATCAAATAAGTATTATAACCGAGTTCACCCGAAATAGAGTATACTGCACAGAAACTTAATAATGGGTGAGAAAGGCATATTTATGACATTAGCAATTATTACCATACTCAGTCAAATCCATTTTTATTTTCTGTTTTCTCATTTTGTGAGTCCTCTGGGATCTACACACAGGTACCAATTTTTTGCCTATCCCTGGCACCATGCACTGCTTAATCATCCTCCCCACACTGACTCTGTTGACCATGCTCAATTGTCAATAGCAATACTTCTCCAGGGGTGGCTCAGATACCCACGGGGGTCCCTGAGATCCTTTAAGGGGTCTGCAAGATCAAAACAATTTTCATAACACTAAGATATTGTGTGCCTTTTTTATTCTCATTCTCTCATCAATTTATAGTGTCGTTTTCCAGAGGCAGCTGCATAAATCACAGGGGACTGAATACACGAGAAGATGTAAGAATCCAGTCAGCTTCTATCAAACCAGACATAAAAGACATTTGCAGATATGTAAAACAATGCCACTCTTCGCACTGCATTTTTAAAAAATATTATTTCCCAGAAAATATATCATCTATGTTAATATGGAATGGGGTTTGTTATTCTTATTTTAAGTAAGGTATTATATAAATATTTTTAATGTCTCAGTTTTAATATCTAATGAAGTCAATATCAATAGATGTAATCTATACGAACCAAAGCTCTCTGGGGTCTTCCAGAATGTAAAGGAGTCCTGAGATCAAAAGGGATGAAAAGCTGTGCCCTACCCTAGCCACCTAAGGGGCTGAAGCCCCCCAGCAGCAGTGCTCCCAGTTCTTGCTGCTGCCCCAGGGCTGAGGGTTTTGGAGCATTGGCGCCCTACAGAATGGAGAGATTGGAAGGAGTTTTCTAGATCATGAGGTTGGAACTGCTAGCAGAAGATCACAGCATAACTTTCTTCTGGGTTATAGGAAGAAATATGTAAGTAAAAAATATTTTAAAAATATATAAATATGTAGGCCGGGCGCGGTGGCTCAAGCCTGTAATCCCAGCACTTTGGGAGGCCGAGACGGGCGGATCACGAGGTCAGGAGATCGAGACCATCCTGGCTAACACGGTGAAACCCCGTCTCTATTAAGAAATACAAAAAAAAAAACTAGCCGGGCGAGGTGGCGGGCGCCTGTAGTCCCAGCTACTCGGGAGGCTGAGGCCGGAGAATGGCGTAAACCCGGGAGGCGGAGCTTGCAGTGAGCTGAGATCCGGCCACTGCACTCCAGCCTGGGTGACAGAGCGAGACTCAGTCTCAAAAAAAAAAAAAAAAAAATATATATATATATATATATATATATATAAAAAATATGTAAAACTATATGACATATAAATATATTATACATATTTATATCATGTAAAATATAAAATATATTTTATATATTTATATATCATTTATACTATAAAAATATATTATATATTTTTAGATCATGTATAATATAAAATATATTATATATTTTTACATATGTATATATCATATATACTATAAAATATATTCTATATTTTTATATATTTAAATATTATATAATATAAAATATATTATATATTTTTATATCACATATAATATACAATATACTTTAATATATATTATATATTTTATACTATATAAGGTATATAATATATTAAAATATAGAAAATATACATCAATATGTTACATATAATTATTTCCTATAAATTAATATGTGTATTTATATATTAATATATTTCCTATATTTTAATATTTAATATATGATACATATTATATGTGATATATTAAACTATACATGACATAGATATATTGCATATGATATATATTATATATGATATATGTATATTATATAAAAATATATTTCCTATATTTAATCTACCATGTATGATAGATTTAATATGTAATATATTACATATTACATATGATATTAAATATTTAATATATTAAATATTAAATATTACACATGATAGTTTACATATTACAGATATGTAATATCTGCATGGTAGATAATATGATAGATTAAATATTACATATTACATATGATAGATTACATATTTCAGATTTAATTATTAAATGTTACATATTACATGTTATAGATTAAATGTAGGAAAAACCGAGGAAGAAATATATAAGTAGGGAAACATTGAAGGAGTGAGGAGGTATTTGAGAGCCTTAGGGAAGAAGAATGGAAGGGGAAAACTGAAGAGAAAAAAAGCTAGAATAAAATTAGGCTGTTCTTTGCCCTTTATTCTGTTTTCAGGCCTAAAATAGACTAAATAGACGATCACTGGTTTATCTTTAGCACTGATAACTGATGCAGTGTGACTTTGGGGTATAGAAAGAGGCTTCACAACCCATGGAAATATCTTCCCAAAGCATGAAATTATTTAATGTAGGACAGAGCGTGTCATCAGACAATTAGAGATAAAAACTATAACAAAAATAATTTCTATGGAGAGGTTATGTGTTACAGAGGAGTTATGATCACAAGCTTGGTTGCATGTAAGAATCACCAGGGAGCTTGTAAAGATCTAGGAGCCCAGGCCCCGGAGGCAGAACCAGGCATGAGTAGGTCTTAAATCTCCCCAGGTGATTCCAATGTGTGGCCAAGATTTAGAACCACAAAACAAGGAGACAGGACCCAAGACCAGAAGTCACACCTGGAAAGAGCCGGGGACCATTATTGCCTGGAGACAAAGGAGATGTGAAAGGGATCCCCGCAGAGCAGAAGGCAGAATTCACACCTTGCCTTCTTCCCTGATGCTTCCCGTGGGAGCAGCTGGGCGTTCTCCAGATTCTGTTTCCTCCCAGCTGAGCCTTTACTTAGCAAGCCCACAGAGGGCACAGCCCCAGACGATGAAAGGAGAGAGAACTTCACGGTTTCCTTCCCAGCTCTTCAAATCAACAATTTTGGTCACAGATCAGACTGCTAAGTCTTTACACATCCGAAAGTTAGACTTTGACGTGCTTGTTTTTCTTTCCCTGTCTGACTCACAGAATGAGTCATAAGGAACCTTATTAATCTCCCCTGGACTCAGGAAAGCAAGGGCACAGGGAGAGGGCTTCCTTTCTTGGCAAGGGTTGGATTGAGGCTGGATTCAGAGCTGCCTCCATCCTGGCACTGTAAGCTGCCTCCATAACTTATTTGTTATTTTTATTTTTTGGAGGCAGTATCTCATTCTATCACCCAGGCTGGAGCGGGAGTGCAATGGCATGATCTCAGTTCACTGCAACCTCCACCTCTCGGGTTCAAGTGGTCCTCCCACCTCAGTCTCCCAAGTAGCTGAGACTACAGGTGCACGCCACCAAACCCTGGTAATTTTTGCATTTTTTTTTTTAGAGACAGGATTTCGTCATGTTACCCAGGCTGATCTCGAATTCCTGAGCTCAAGGAATACCCTGCCTTGGCCTCCTAAAGTGCTAGGATTACAGGCGTGAGTTACTGCACCTGGACAACGTAACTTATCCTTAAACCTCTGCCCCCTCTCTGGCAGAAATGATGGCAGTGGATCTGTGGACACAAGACACCAGGGATCTGTGGCCCGGGGCATCCACTGATTTCTCTCTGACATCTCTGTCTCCCAAGGGACCTGACAACACTCAAAACTCTCAGGCTCCGGCAAGCTTTTGGCTGCAGGATCATGCCCGCTGGACCAGTATGATCCAATGAGCTAAGGGTCTTAGCAGCACATAATTCTGGAGCAGGGATGCATCTTGAAGTCTCACAGATACATGCATCCTCTAGGCTGTCTCCCTAGGCAGAGCAACAGTGCAACGTCTAGCAGTTATATTTATTTCTGCCCCTTGCATTTAAAGGAGAGAATGTGAAATTTCTGCTTGCCTCTCTTGGCGCAGCTATCAGAGGCTGCTTACGTCCTAATGACCTCCTCCAGGGACAGGTGAAGAATGGAGTCCAGAGGGGCCAGGTGACAAAGTCGAGGTCTCCAGCACCCCTTGCCATATGCCCAGGCCTGACCAAGGGAAGGAGGAATTCACAAACCATCCACTCATTTTTTCCGTAACCGTGTACTGGACACGAAGACTCAGGATGGCACGTGCTTTTGTTCCAAGGAGCTCAGAGCCTATGGAGGATCAAACCCTGCATGGTGCAGGGCAGAGAGGGCAAAGCTAGGGTTGCCCCCAGTTACTGTGGGCACAGAAGGGAGGGAGTTAACGTAATGATGGGGAAGACTGAGCTCACAGACTGTGAGCCAAATGAAATAGCTTCAGGGAAGGTCAAATAGTTAAAAATGTCAATAATGTTGACCCTCTCAACCCAAAAAGAGGAAAAGCAGGGCAAAACCTAATTGAGTGGTCCTGTCACCGTTTAACATTAAAGCTAAAAGTGGGTGTCCCCAAGGGGCTGAGACAATTCTAGTGCCTTCTCTCGTGCCCACCCCTCCTAGCACCAGGGTGCCCACCTCCTCCTCTCTGGGACTGGCTGCAGCTGCTGCTCTCCTGGGGCTGTTCTGTCTCCTCAGTCCAATCATGAGCATCCATCCTGGCTAGTTCTATCCATTGGCTCCGAGGCCACTTAATTCTCTGACAATCACTCAGAAACAAGACTACATCTGTTTTCACTATTTGCTTAGCATTGAAGGAGGAGCTCTTTGTGCATCCAGTAAATGCTTAGTAAGAAGATGCTATGTACCAGGCACTGTGTCCTGCTGTTGGAGATATAAGGGTGAATTAGACATGGCCCCTCTTGAGCTTAAAGGCAGACACACCTACTATAGACTGCAGCACAATGACAGAAATACTGTGAGGATACAGAGTGGGGAGCAACTGACTCAGTCCTGAGAGAACCAGGGAAGGCCTCCTGTTGGAAGTGATTTACACCCCTGTGCCGAGAGAACAATAGAAGCTGGCCAAGTGGAAAGGGGAGAAGGGGCAACGCTGGGCAGAGGGAACAGTGTGTGCAGAAGACATTGCATTGCATGTTTGAAGAACATCTTGTTTGCAGAAAGTGCATACAGCATGTGAAATAGCAAGAATTTTGGTATACTCTGAAATGAAGTTAGTTAGCCTTTGGGTGTATTGTAAAGGGCCTTGAAGGAGATGTCATTGAGTTTTATTTTGTTCTATTTTAGAATATTTCTATTTTACATCCAAGGAGTGCATGCCCATAGTTTAAAAAGGTACTTTCCCTGCCCTTCCCACCTGACTAGCAAACAGGGTTCCCACCTGACTAGCAATCAGGGCACCAACCTGAGTGAAAGGCAGCCACTTCAACTCTTCCCTGCCTCCCTATGGCATGCTCACACTGCTGTTCTTGACTTTTCACTTTTACATAGTGCTGCAGTCTGAGTGGTTATGTTCCCCTAAAATTCATATGTCAGAACCCTAATCCTTAAGAGATGGTATTAGGGGTGGGGCCTTTGAGACGTGGTTAGGTCATGGGTTTGGAGCCTTCATGAGTGAGATCAGCACCTTTATAAGAAAGAATCTTTGGGAGGCCAAGGTGGGCAGATTATTTGAGGTCAGGAGTTTGAGGCCAGCCTGTCCAACATGGTGAAACCCCATCTCTACTAAAAAAAAAAAATACAAAAATTATCTGGGTGTAGTGGCACATGCCTGTAATCCCAGCTACTCAGGAGGCAGAGGCAGGAGAATTGCTTGAACCTGGGAGGTGGAGGCTGCAGTGAGTCGAGATCGCGCCATCCCACTCCAGCCTGGGTGACAGAGTGAGACTCCGTCCCCCCAAAAAAAAGTGACCCAAGGGAGACCCCTCACTCCTTCTATCATGTGAGGTCACAGCAAGAAGGCGCCATCTACAAATCAGAAGGTGGGCCCTCGCTGGACAGCAAATCTGCCAGTGCTTTGATCTTGCACTCCCCAGTCCTCAGAACTGGCAGAAGGAGATTTCTGTTGCCTATAAGCCACACTGTGTACAGGATTTTGCTACAGCAGCACAAGTGAATTAAGACAAATAGTATCTATTAACTCTATCCTATAGAAATTGAGGATTTCACTTCCTCATATACCTCCATACTGCACTGGCACAAACATACCCATGGACACACACATGCACACACACACACGTGCACACATATGTGGACACACACATTCACACGCTCCCATTTTCCCTAATGATGTGATGAACTAGGGCTGTATCAGCATCTAGGGGTTGCCTTACTACGCCTGTGTGACCATATAAACATTCCCAGATGATTTACTATAATAACATTTGTTTTCTTGCTCAACTGTTTTTATTTGTCCTAGAGTTAATAATTATCTGCATCCTTTTCTTGCTCACTTTCCTATATACTTATCACAATTGTATCCTAAAACTCTGCCAGAAGCATAAATCTCCTTTCAAGGCATTCAAACATATCTACTATCAGTTTTATTTCTTCCTTCGAGACATCCTTCTAGAACCCCAGCCTCGCTGCTGGCCTTGTTGCTTTCTAGAGTAGCCGCTTCCTTTTGTCAGTCTCAGGATGAGAACGTTTGGGAGCCATTATTCTGCCTACCATGATGAAATTTATTCTGCTTTCAGCTAGACTGAAATGTTCAAATCAACCAACGACATTTTTCTCCCAGTTCCCCCTCTCTTTGCCAACCAGTAATTCTTTGGATATGTAGCTACAAGAATGCAGCCTTGTTTTCTGGGTCAGAAAGCACTTCCTGTCTCTTTTTAGAAGTCAGAAATTCATGTTCTCATTTTACAGACAGAAAAATAGAGGCCCAGAGAATATGAACATTTTGCTGAACATCCTACAGAGCGAAGTTCAGTCTCATTTCCAAGACTGATCTTTGTCTTCCACATGTGGCATCCATGATGCTGTTTTCCAGTTGTTCCTGGATGATGTGAAGGTGAGTGACTACATCAGCGTAAAGCATTTCCACATGATTCCTTGTAGAAGTGCCACCAAAGCATGTTTTCAGTGCAGATGGTTATTCTTCATTTACCACTTTTACTTTCACAATTTACTTTTTAAAATGGGCATTTTACTCCTAAATAAGAGAGAATCATGTGGTCCTATTACTTTTATAGCCATAAATATTGGAAGCCTGCAACAAAATTTCCATGACTTCCACCCACCTCCTCCATGCCCAGCTCTAGGTTGCATCGGTGACAGCCATGACATCCTCAGAATGGAGCCTGTAGGGGCTGGGTCAGAGCCATTTATGGAACAATGCTCTTCCCTTTGTTTTCAGCAAGCCAGATATAAACACATTTCAGATCTCTTGCTTTCTCTCAACTCTTCTGAGATTGCAAGATGGTATTGCTTTTGACAACAACCGAAGCTCCTCTGTTCATAGTCGGGCCCCAGCTTTGACAGACTAGAAATGCCACCCCTGTGGGCTCCACAGCTTCCTTACAAGGTACAGAATAAAACACAAGCATCGATGATCTCAAAGCCTATGTGTTGACAAGTAAAAGCACCAGGGGCGAGGGAGGTAGAAAGCTTGGCATGAAACTGCTTAGAAGGAGAAGACAGAGGTAACTGGGGGCGTAGTGGATACCAAAGAGGCAAGACATTGAAGTTGCTGTGAGATATCTCTGCATGGAATGTTCAGCCATATGTAAAAGTTTGAGCATGGAAACATTCAATAAAAAGCTGTGAAGTAGATAGGAACACCTACTGCTCTGGGCTGTGTATGTGTGTGTGTGTGTGTGTATATATGCGTGTATGTGTGTGTATGTGCATATGTGTGTATGTATGTGTGTACATATGTGTGTATATGTGTGTGTATGTGTGTATGTGTATGTATGTGTATGTTGTATGTGTGTGTGTGTGTGTATGTGTGTATGTGTGCATGTGCGTGTGTATGCGTGTGTGTGTATGTGTGTGGAGTATGTATGTGTGTGTATGTATGTGTGTATGTGTGTGTGTGTATGGGTGTGTGTGTGTGTATGCACGCACATGCATGTGCATGTTCTACTCAGCCTAACTCTAGGATACAGAGCAACAGCACCAGACGAGGGCATGTGAGACTCTGAGTCCAGGCTCTGGTGGGTGCTCCCAGTAAAAGCTACTGTGATGATGTTTGTACATCTCGCATCAGGAGCAGTTGCTGTGGTCAGCATATTATCTTCTTAACCAAACTCTCAAGGGTCAAAAATAGCCAAAGGAGTTTACTGCAGGGAACTGTAACTCACTAAATGATGCCCTTCCAAGCATGGGGAAAGTGGGTCTCTTAGAAAAGATGGATCATCATCGCTTAATGCTTTGCCTGACTTTCTTGTCCTTCTAAACATCAAGTTCTTAAGGAAACATTCTTCCCTGCCCTGGACAAGGTCAGATCTCCCATTGTAATTAGAGAAGTAAGTATAATTAGTTATTGAATGCTGCCTCTCTCCTCTCACCCCTTTATGACTCTTGCATTAATATTATATTTGTTTGTCACATCTAAACATCTCTATGATACACAATAGCAAAAATCCAATGCAGAGAGTAAAATTTCCTTTTATTCTTAGGCCAGATTTCTTCCTTTGTATCTCTGTTTCTACATGCGAAAGCCCAGATGACGAGAGCAAGTGAGAGGCTATACACTTGACAGGGCAGCTGAGAGGTTTCTGGACACACAGGGGCACTTAATGTATGTGACGACATTTGGTGGCCATGATGACTAAGCCTGTCTTTAGGGCTCATTGAGATAGTTATAGATTTCTATTTAGAGTAAATTTCGCCATAATGACAAGCAGCAGTCATCACCGTAATAGCTAACTCCAAGAGGCAGCAGCTTTCATCAGAGGACTGAGTGGTTCCCATTTAGCCTGCTATTCCTGCTGCCCTCAGACTGCCCAGGGAGATCCTAACACACCTTCCAGCACATTCCTGTCCTGCCTTCTATTGGAACTCTCCCTGACTTCACCAGCAGACATTGTCATACCTTACTTGAACTGTCATAGCCCCTACGTGCTTAACAACACAATCAAGCATTCATCCATGTATCCAACAGATATGTGTTGTTCAGCATGTGAAAGGTGACAGGCACTGGGCTGAGTACTTGCAAATATTCCAGAATCTGTCTTTCCCTATGATTTCACAGAAGCAAGTCATTTTGCCCTTCAGGTTCATGGAGGGGGTGAGGATGGAAGGGAGAGCGAGTCTTATGCACTTTAGCCTCCAGTGCACTCAGAAGAATGTTCAATAACTGAGTTATCAGATGATGCTACCTCCATTCCATGACCCCTCAATTCAGCACATAGAAAGTGGGACTGATTAAACCAAATTTAAAGGGAACTGGTATTAAATAAACCAAGGCAGGGAGCAATGACAGGGATCAGAGACTAGGCAGGAAATAATCAACAGAAATAGGCAGGGCTAAGGCTAGAAAATACTCTTTGGGGTCCACACAGCACTTTTCTGAAAAACACCTCCAAAGAGAAAAGCTTTGGCTGCGGCTTTTGTGTGACAACATTCAGTGTAAAGGCAGATACATTGCAGAGAAAGCACCATGGATAGGAAGACAAAGGAAAAAGGATAATTGTGAGGGAATAAAGAAGGAAGGTGCCACACAGCCAGAGCAAAACTGTAGAATGCAGATGGTGCTAAGGCACCAGGAGAGCCCGCCACAACACCGACCCTTCTAAGGGGTTGTTTCCCATGGGTCACCTTGCTCTGTGCCACTTAACCAATTCCCAGCTGTTTGCACTGGGAAGGGCAAAGCTGGAAGGCTGCTGAGTGGCCTAAGTGACCTCTGCCCAAGAGGGACACTCATCCCAGATGCTGATAGGCCAAACTAATCAGATAGTCTCTGTGGGCTGATCTGCGCTCCAGTCGCGCTGAGGAACAATAAACAGATGACACCTTCACAGACCGCAAAAGCAGAAACATGCAGTAGTACTTAATGCCATGGCAACTTTCTAGCAGCAATCAGCAGCAGCTCCTGGGTGGATAGAGGAACTCAAAGTTGCTAGAAATGCATTGTATTTTCAATGAACATTCAGTTTTTCATAAGACCTGCTGAAATTGATCCTGTTCTCTCTCACTTCTCCATGTGAGAATGTATCTATTTCCTGCATCACAGAAACAATCCCAGTGAACACAAACAGGTCCAAACTGGGATTGAGCTCTCAGATAGACCAACCTATCACCTCCGCTCAGGTTTCCAGCTCAGGGGTCCTCAGAGGGCAACCAACTTACCCAACAAAGATGACACCATGATAACAGCAAGAATTTTAGTTCTTCCTACTGTTAGGCAGTTGAATATATCATTGTTCTGCAGAGGACAGAGCGTTTGAGGTTGACCCCTGAAAATATCACTGAATCTATCAGTTTTAGAGCCTTTCCTGGTTCCTATTCCACTTAAAATATGGTCTCTCTCAACTGGTGAAACCCTCTCTATAGCCACAGCACAAGCCAGGTAGCACAGTGACCAGAGCAGAGGAACAGAAAGCGCCATGATGTACAAGACAGATGGATTCCCAAGATTTGCGGGGGATATAGGAAGATGGGAGAGTTTTGAGGTTTTTTGTTTTGTTTTGTTTTGTTTTGAGATTCTAAGGCAGCAGAAACCTCTTTAAATTTCAAGTAATTAGCAATTTAAAAGGCAGATATCTAGAGCTATAGGAGTACAATTAATGAGGACTGAGTCTTCAAAGTCCAAAGCAAGAGCAGATGGAGAAACAGTTCTCAGCATTTGGTGTGCTGTGGGCCCTCATGGGAGGAAGAACTCGTTCCAGCATAAAGAGCTGTAAGAACGAGTACTAGGAGGCAAAGGAGACAGCATTGGTAAACCAAGATAAAGACATCTAAATAGGGCTGGGAAATGGTGGCTCATGCCCGTAATCCTAGTGCTTTGGGAGGCCGAGGCAGGAGGATCATTTGAGGCCAGGAGTTCGAGAATGAGCTGGGCAACATAGTGAGACCCTGTCTCTACAAAAAAATAAAAATAAATATAATTAGCCAGGCGTGATGGTATGTGCCTATAGCCCCAGCTACTTGGGAGGCCAAGGTGGGAGGATCACTTGAGCCTCAAAGAGTCCAAGGCTGCAGTGAGCTATGGTTACATCACTGCACTCCAGCCTAGGTGACGGAGTGAGACCCTGTCTCTTAAAAAGAAAAAAACAATAAATCTAAATAGGACACACACAAAATTGGCCAGATTTACCGTAGTCCTGAAGGGCTAAGAGTTTGCCACTTCCTTAGTAAGGAGGAAATGGAAGTTAGTATTAGAATCCTGTAAGAGTCAGCTGTAACTTGCTGCGTGTGCAGTTATAACCGTGTAGCAAATTGTATGGCATCTCCATTTCCTTCTCTACTCCCCTTCTTGTCATTGTCAGGAAGTCCCAACTAAATCATTTTAGTTCCCACTACAGTGACTTCATTTTCAAGCTACAATGACTTCATTTTCAACAGAATCCACCGACATTTTGATGTGGAAGCAAGGCCCCAGAATTACATAATAACTTACTCTCTGGTTTGGTTTATCACTGAAATAATCATAGTTTTATATGATTTTCCTCCATCATAGACAATAATCCTGTTGGTGGAACTTCAAGGCTTGCCCTCTGGTTTCAAGGAGGAGGATGAGGCAGGCGGTGGCTGGAAAGATATTGTCCAGGGAGGGTCTAAAAGTGGCACACATGCTATTTGGTCCCCTCCTTGTCCAGAGCAGGCATTGCTCATCCACTAGGCACTTCTTCCTGCCAAGGCACCTCTTCCTGCCAAGTCACTGTCTCACGATCCCTTTCAACACAGCCACGAGGAAGCCATGATACATCAACTGGCATTGGCAAATAAGATCAAACTTATTCAGTCTTTTCCCACTTTGTTGTTTCTATCAGTAGTCAGAAAAAAAACATGTCCAGAGAAAAATACCAGAACTTATTCTGAATATGTTCTTCAGAGTAAAAGTTTAGAATCTTAATGATGTTTAGACACTCAGGAATGAGTGAACCGGTTGCACTGAAAGAATCAAAACAATACTGCAAATATTAGTAATGTTGCCTATTATGAAATATATGTGTGTATAGATATGAAAAAAAAATCTAAAGTCTGAGTTAAAGAACCCTGCCAGGTATAGTTAAATGCTCTCTAACCTATAAAGAATTCAATTCCATTTGCCGCCTCCAGATCTGGTATCCAGAAGGAAGACCAGAGAAGCAGCCCCCAATGCAATTTGCAAGATGTGTTCCTGTCTGGGGGTGCCACACGTTACACAGCAGCTATGAGTCACAAGCCTTCAAGGAAAGGAAATGGTGCTGGCAGGCTGGTGCGGAGGCCTCCCCCAGGGAGTCATGAGTTGGCAACCCCTGCAGAGGGGAAGCTGGCATGAAGCTCCTCTGTGGGGAGATGCCCCAGAGTAGGAAGGGAAAGGCCTTTGAGTACAGGTCAGAAGTACAGGACTAAAGTGCAGCGAGGTCTTTCCACATTCCTCCACTACCTTGGCAAACCAGAATGGTAACTCTGACATGAATCTGAGCTCCCACTGCCATTGTCAAAGTCTTTTAGAAAACAAAGACAGAAAAGAGTTCGAGAAATTCTCAAGAATAACTTAAAACCCTGACAGTCACGACAAGGGGCATCATCGAATTTTCAAGCTGAAACTGTCTCCACTGATCATTCTTCCCTTGGGGACCACCACCCTGTTCCCACTGTTCTCCTGCCTCTTTTCAGCAGAAGAATGAGCTGGGGTGACCAGAGGTCGTGAAACCAGCACCTGGTCCTGATCTTCCAAGCTCACTCTTCCTGTCTCCAGCTCTGGGAATGTTTTGTCTTATTTGTTTTTCAAGAGAGTAAGAGAAGACAGAATTTCATGTTAGAACATCTATCTTCCTTAACACCTGAAACATGTACGGCTGTTTGATTGCCAAAGCATGGCAACCATTTTGCCTCTGTTCTCGGCCAGTCTTCTCTTTGTACAGATGAGGAAATTAAAGCCCAGGGACGTCAAGAAGTTTGGCAAAATTAGACCACAGAGCTGGAATAAGGACCTAAGAGACCTGAGCCCTGGTCTTAGGATTTTTCCTCTATTCCACCCTGCCTTTCCCTAGACAATAGCCTTGAAAATCTAAGAGCAGAGGACCCCACAGCTCAAGAGACTTATGACCGAGTCGCTGGGTCATTGAGTTGTCACCAACTTGAGAAATATCCTTTGTGCGTCGGTCATTCCAGGCAATGCCCTTTTAGAATCTCAGTTGACGTCCAACGTGAATCACCAAGGTCCGACAGCCTGGTAGCAGATTCCGCCAGAGTTTATGAAGAAACAAATGGGACAACGTGGAGAAAATGAATAGCACGCTGACACTTCTGCTTCCTTGAGTGAGGCATTAGGCTTGAATTATTATAACAGGAAATGCTAAACTACTACGGAAAGAAAAGGTGTGATTACTCATGTCAACGTTAAAAATGCCATTTTTCATGAAGGGATTAATCAGCAGCCACGACACTTGCTGCGCCTGATACAAAATACTTTCCTCTTCCCCATGAATTTTCCTCTCCAAGCAGTAGGATTTCTTATATATAATCATGTGGTCCTTTACAGTAACTAAAAACAGAAATTAAAAATATTCTTCTCTAGAGAGTGTATAAGTCTATTCCAGGTTGAGGCGGTCTCCTCACCAGGACAGGATGAATGGAGGTGAGAGAGGGACCCAGGGTGAACACTTTAAACATGAGTGTCTCTTTAAGTTTCAGGCTCCAAATGCCTCAAATGTCTCACCCTAGCCCTATTCTAGCTCTTCAGCTCCTGTTTGACTCCCAGGTATCCTGGCTGGGGAGGATGCAGGATGGATCAGAGATGGCATGACAGAAGGGGACATTCCAGACAGGGGGTGTAGTGGGGACTGAACCCTCACATAGCCAGGACCCTGCTGCCTTGGCCATTGGCTGTTAAGGGTGCAGGAATTTCTGCTGGTCTGAAATGGAGAAGCCAAATCCTAAGGAAATGCTCAGGCCAGGCTGTGTGTGCCTTTAGCAGAAGTCTGAAGTGTGAGATCTCGATGGAAGCCATGACAAAATGAGGGGCAAAACAGGACTGGGTGCGAAAACACCCAGTGCTCTGAAGGTTAGTCCAGAGTGAGAAGCAAAACCTGAATCCTTGAGGCAGGACTCCAGGCACTAGGAACTGAGCTGTGCAAGTCAGAGAAGGCTGGGCAGCCAGACTAGCTCCCTGTTAAGCCAGATGAGCTACAGACATAGGGCTTCTTGCGTCCCCCTTAGCAAGGCAGGGCTGAGTGTGGGAGTGGATGCAGAAGGTGGTGAGCTGGCAGATCAGGGCACTCCATATTCCTCCTACCCACTTTCTTCCCCACCAGTTGGTTTCCTTGCATTGCTTTGAAACAAGATGCTCTCTTGTGCCTGCCTCCATCAGAGACTGAAACCTTTGTTTAATGTTAGAAAATACCATGTTTAAAGGAGTCTCTGTTAGAGCAGCTGTACTATAGAATCAAGGAATGAATTTTGGGTAGGAAGACATAGAACCACATTCTTGCCCAAGAATTTTTGACCCGGTATTCGTGAAATGACCTTCAGTGTGTTTACAAGTCTCCCAAACAAATCTGCAAAATTGTGTGGGTTTGCTTTAAATTCATGGAGAGAAGAATTCATTTAACTATGAGTTGGCGCCATGGAGAACTATGCCCTTGAAAGTATTTACGCTTCTCATTTATAGATGAGGACTTGACACACAGAGATGGGAGGACTTGGAGCTCCTCATCAGCAGGCTTTTGTCTGGCATCAATGTATCTCCAACATATGTTGGTCAATCAAGGAACATATGCAGAGTGACTGGATGATGAGTAAATGGATGGATGATGGATTGATGAATGAATGAATGAATGAAGGCTTCCTGCTTTCAGTCCACTCATACTCTCACTGCATCCCCACCATGCCCCATTGACTGCTCCAGCTCCAGCTTCATGTGGGGATGGTAAATGGCAAGTAGGGCAACTTCGGGACTGGGGGCAGATGCAGTGGTGCAGAAGAGCTGGGGCCTCAGGGCACAGAGGTCTCCACTGCACAAAAGCCCCGCTTGGTATATTCTTCCCTTGGGGACCATCACCCTGTCCCTGCTGTTCCACTGCCTCTTTTCAGTAGAAGAGTGAACTGGGATGACCTGCGCTAGTGAAACCGGCCTTTGGTCCTGATCTCCCAAGCTCATCTGTCCTGCCTCCAGCTCTGGAAATGTTTTGTCTTGTGTATTTTTCAAGAGATTGAAATCTCTTTCTTCATTTTGAAATCTGTCAAGAAAGAAGACACAATTTCATGTTCGACGTGAGCATTTATCTTCTAGAACACCTGAAACATGGCTGTTTGATTGCCGAGTTAGACGACTATTTTGTGTCTGGCATTTGGACCTCCACGTCTCCACTTTGTGGAGCGGTGAGGGTGGGTAACAGTGACCAGCAGTGACAAGCTGCTTTAATGTGATCATTGGCTGATTAACTAATGAAGTCTTCCTCCTTTTCTCCTTCCTTCCTCTTTCTTTCTTCCCTTCCTCCCTCTTTCTTTTGCTTTTTTCATTTCTTTCCTCCTTCCTTACTTCTTTCCTTCATTTCTTCCTTCGTTTCCTCTCACTCTTTCTTCCTAACTATGGGCCCCTGGACCAGGTGCTAGAGATACCATTGAGTATCTCTTACAGAGATTGTATCTCTGGGCCACGGGCAGGGTATAGAGGATTGTATCTCTGGACCACAGGCAGGGTATAGAGGTCCCCCCAAGAGGGAGTCATCTGTGCAAACCAGAAGGTCATGAAAGATCTCACAGGCCAAGAAAAAGTGACGATTGAGATGAGGCTTAGAAGACTGTTGCCAGGCAAACTCATGATTGAGGGCAGCGTGGGCAAAGAAGAGAAGCATGGCCTTTGGGAAGTATAAGTAACTTAGTGTGACAGGCGTGGGCCCAGTGTATGCCTGCTATAAGAAATGTGGGGGAAAGGAGTCAAGAAAACACATCAAGAGTTGATGCTAGAGCACTGAAATAATCAATATTATTAATCATCACAATATTCAGTACTTATGACCCATGTGGGTAATAATCTGAACTAAGTAAACCACTAACTAGGAGCCTAGAAAAACTCCTAGTTTCATGCTTGAGAGGCAGGGTGAATGGTTTTCATTGAAGATAAGGTGTTTCTATTTCCAAAGACCTTCTGATATGGCCCATTGCTCCATGAAATCCCTCTCACTGTCAGCGCAGTCATCTTCACGGGGAAAATAGAAGGGGTTTGAGTTAATGTTTGTAAAGCTCTTAGAACAGAGCCTACTACACAGTGTTATGGATGTGTTTTTTAAGTAAATGAGTATTTGTTGAAAACCATGTGCCATGTATGATCGTAGGTACTTATTTCATTGCCTTCCAACAACCCTGAAAGTTAGATCCAAATTCTTATTTTACTTTTAAAGAAAAAAACTGAGGTTCTCAGAGATTCAATAACTTGCCTGCAGTTAGTAAATAAGTGGCCAAGCTGCAATCCAAACCTAAATCCACTGAGGTACACATTGCTTCCAGCTAGGACACCCACCCCACTCAGGGATAACTGGCATCTTACATCCTTCTGTGTCATATCTGAGGGTCAATGGAAGCAGCAGATGCCCATCCTCATGGTGAGAATCTTTCAGAGACAGGGTTGGTGACCAGTCCCTGGAAGTCAGTGCAGTGGTCCTGTGTGGGGTGCAGTGTAGGGTAGGACTCAGCAGGCAAGGTCTTCAAACTTGCACAGCCAGCCCCAAGCTCTAGATCTCTGATTATTCTGGAATTGGATGGGAACATGATTCTAACATAACCCAAGTGCTGAAAGAGAGCAAATACTCAAATGGGAAAGCATTGATGAATGAAGGTGGAGCTTACCCAAGTTCAAATAGCTTAACATTTGCAGGATTCTCATAGGATCTTCACCCTATGGATTTTTCCCCAAAAAAATTTCAAGAAAGGACCATTATTAGTGATGGAAGAGGAAGGCACCTTGATACTACTTTCTAATATCCTTCAAGAAAAAGCCCTGGATGTTCTGACACATTTAAGAAGAAATAAGAGATAGGAAGATAAACCAAAAGTCCCAATCCTAGAGTTCTAAGGCCTGCTCTTTCATTAACTAACTATATGACTGGTGGCAACTCATGCTCCATGCCTCAGTTTACCCATATTTAAAATAAAAGATTTGGGCTGGATCATTTTTGGTAAATGCTCAAACTTTAAAATATTGTAAGCCAATAATGGAACAAAACTAAGTCTCTTCTGATAAATGTGTTTCTTTCTCCTGGGCTCCTTCTGTCCTGTGAAAACTGCCCTGACCACCTCCTTTCACAAGAGTATTTCCTGTGCTGTGGTGAATCCTCTTTCTTCTTTTCCAAGGCCACATGGTTCTGCCCACGCTAACTTCCCAAGCACTTTCAGACACCAGTTCATTTCCTTCATAGCACCTACCACAACTTGTCATTATATATTTATAGATTTGTTTGTTTTATAGAGACTCTCCTGCGAGATTGCAAGTTCCATGAGAACAGCTACTATGCCTGCTCTGTTTACCAACTCATATTCATTGTCCCAGCATTGTATGTGGAACATAAAAGGCTCTTGGTTAATGCCTGCTGAATAAATGAATCTGTCATCTTCCCCTTTTTGATCATTATCATAGGCATCATTTGTTAAGGGCTTGCTAGGGATCGGACACTGAGCTGATGCTTTGCATACATTACCTCATGAACGCATCACAACAACCTCACCTGGCAGGTTCCATCTGTTTTGCAGATGAAGTCACTGAGGATCCCAGAGGTCATGGTGTGAATGCACTCTATAACCTGGATCCAAACCACAGCTGACTCACTCAGAGTCTAAGTACTGAGCCCTTGCAATAGACCACCTTGGGTCCTCAGTGACTCTGAGCATTAGGCCAGACATGTAGTAGGTTCTCAGGATGTGTGTACTGAATTGAGTCTCTGTGTGATGGAGCTAACAGATGGTAAACAGAGGTCAGTATTTATGACCCATGGGGCTGATAATCTGAAGCTTCGATGCCTGAGGTGGATTCTGAAATCTGGAGCAAGGATTGGTAGAGCAGCAAATCTCTTTCTAACAATGAGATTCATTCTTGTGTGTGTGGAGAGTTTAACAGAGCTCCTTTCTTCCACCGTATGAGGGTGTGACTTCAAAATTTTCTTGAAATGCACATTTTTAATTAGAAGACTGTATGTGGGTTGCCAAGCTTCTGAGAACTAAAAGGACACTTGTGCCTGGGGGACACATACAGAGACTTGTCCCTCGGTAAGTGCATAATAAAAAATACACAGAGAGTAACTGAAATTAAACCCACAGGGAACCCTTTGCACTTGGTTTCAAATACCTAAAGATTTGGCAGCTACAGAATAAAGAGAAAGAACAGAAACAAAAGTCAATACCAATTTGCTTAATTTGGGGTTCTTTATCCTGAGAGCATCTTTCTGAGAATCTAGAGATGGCAGAAATATTGGAGACTGTCAAGTCTAAGACCACCTCCTGCAGATGGGAGACTGAGGCCTGAAGAAGTCATGGCAAGGTCAAAGCAAGGTCAAACCAAGTGAGATATGGGTCGGAAAGAAGAGAAACCATCACTGTGTGCTACAGCAGGGCACTAGCAGAAATTTGCTGGTGGTGAGGAAGATGGGGATTGGTGGGAAGTGCAGAGCTGGGGGTGGGGCGGACAGCTCTCTAGCAAGGTGGCTCCTGCTCTATTCAAAGCAAAATTAGAAATTGTTCAAAAAGAAAATGAATATGTCAAGAAAAGCACATGTCAAGGAATATAGAGTCACTTATTAGTGTTTGTCTCCAGGACATAATCTGATGGACTGTAGGAGAAACCCCAGATTCTCTTGGGCTCCTTTGCTGCCTCAAACTCTCTTATACTTGAATCTCCCCACCCTTAGACATATTGCTGTCCCTTAAACTTGGGAGTGGCGCCAATAAATCTCCAAATGGCCTGGACTGAACTGCAATCAGAATAATATTAATGCACTTAAAGAAAGAATGGGCCATTGAAAAGGTGAGGGGTAGTATCTTAGAATGTATAATTCGAAGGGGAGAATAGCCTGGTACATTCAGCACTGCCCAGAGGAAAGGAATATAGTATGTGAAGGATGCTAGTAGATCTAATCACCAGAGGAATACGGTAGAATGTAGAAGTATTTCACAGGGCATTTTAATAAAAATGTTTCTCCAGGCTGGATCTGATTCCACGGCTGCAAATAATCTTCATAAACTTCAATGACCAGGCCAGGTGTGGTGGCTCACACTGGTAATTCCAGCATTTGGGGAGGTCAAAGTGGGGGGATCACTTGAGGCAAGAGTTGAAGACCAGCCTCAGCAACATAGAGAGATCTCATCTCTACAAAATTTTCTTTTAATTAGCCAGGTGTGGTGATACGCACCCACAGTCCTAGCTACTAAAGAGACTGAGGCAGGAGGACCCCTCAAGGCCAGAAGTAAGCTACAGTGAGTTATGATTGAGCCACTGCACTCCAGCATGGATGACAGAGCGAGACCTTGTTGCTAAAACATTTAAAAAAACACAAACAAAACTTCAACAATTGATGACCTGGTGTGTGTTATTTTTAAAACCTTGATTTTAAAGCTTGATTCTAGGAATGGAGTATGAGCATGTACACAGGACTGCTGAGAGCTGGTTTGAGCACAGTGAAGAAACAAGAGTTGGAGCCCCATCAAAGGCAGACAGCTAGAAATCTTCACAGGGGATTTATGCTCAAGTCCAAGTCACCTTTCCACCCTGGACAAACTCCAGGAGTTTGTCCTTAGCTTCCACTTTCTATGTAGCTCATTAGCCCTGGATGGATATGAGTGGTCCAGTCACTGGGGAAAGAGATCATTCTTGCTATAAATACATGGATGGTGCGGCTTTGGTGTCCACCTCTGTAAAGTGAGTTGTTGAAACGACACCTTAGGAAGTCTATGAACCTGTGATATAGTTTGGCTGTGTCCCCACCCAAATCTCATCTTGAATTCCCTCGTGTGGTGGGAGGGACTCAGTGGGAGGTAATTTAATCATGGGGGCAAGTCTTTCCCATGCCGTTTTCATGACAGTGAAAAAGTCTCAGAAGATCTGATGGTTTCAAAAGGAAGAATTACCCTGCACAAGCTCTCTCTCGTTGCTTGCTGCCATCCATGTAAGATGTGACTTGCTCTTTCCTTGCCTCCACCATGGTTGTGAGGCTTTCCCAGTCACGTGGAACTGTAAGTCCAGTTAAACCTCTTTCTTTTGTAAATTGCCCAGTCTCGGGTATGTCAGCAGCATGAAAACAACGAACTAATACAACCCAATAGGGGAGGATCTGATCCCAAAGCCTCGATCGTGCTCTGAGGCAAGAAGCCCCACTTTAGAGACACCTCAACAAGCAGCCATTCTTTGCCAGGTGGCCCTCTTCATCCCCCAAGCGCCATCCTCTCAGTGCTGCCCCCTGCTGGCAGACGTCTCTCACTCTGCAGTGCAGGGGTCCACATCTGGCCATGACAGCAGGGCTTACCTGCCCTTGCCACTCATTTTCACCTGGCTGTGGTTAAGCCTCTTCACTTCTCTATGTCCCTGAGTTTCTTTTGTTTCACATACACAGGGAAAATGCTGCCTCGGAACCTTTCTCACAGCCCAAATGAAAGCATGTCTAGGAAAAGGTTCTAAAAGCATCCATCGTTTTGCAGATGTGATAGACTGGTAACAATTTCATCAGCACACATTTCTAAAGATGCTTCATGTACACTCATCAGTGTAACGCAGATCCTATGAAGATCCCCTTCTTCAACCATTTGCCTTGAAACAGACACCTTTGATACCTGTCCAAGACAGGCAGTCAGATGGCAAGAAATCTGAGGGTGACCTTATTTTGTCCACCTTAGTGTTTTATTACAAAAAAAGAAAAGTCTTGATTTACTTCCATTAACAAACCAAGTCTTATCTCCTGAACGTAAGTCCGTTTCTTCCTTGTTCTTTTTGGAATATTGAAAATGACCATGAAGAATCTAATTCACAAAACGTCTCCATGCACTTGAAGACCATCCTAATGGTATCTTTCAGTTTGCTCATCTGTAGACAAATTAAAATTATCTTGATTCCTATATATCATTCTCTACATTTTACTGTGTCCCATGTATCATTGTTTTTACTTCATTAGCTAAAAGTTCAAAGCATTAGAAACCATTTTTACCTTTCTTTCTTTTCTTTCTTTCTTTCTTTCTTTTTCCTTTTCTTTTTCTTTCTTTTTCTTTCTTTCTTTGTTTTTCTTTTTTTGAAGACAGGATCTCACTATGTTGCCCAGACTGGTTTAGAACTCCAAGTCTCAAGTGATCCCTCTACCTCCACCTCCCAAGTAGTTGGGATTACAGGTGTGAGCCACCATGCCCATGTCTGGGCCAATTTTTCTTTAATACCAAACAGCACAATTTGGGAATCTCTGTCTTCTTACAACTCATCTACTACCAGACCATTTAACAGCTGTTCTGAACTAAAGGTAGGTATCTTCACTTGCCTAGAACTTCTGCTTAAAATTTATTTATAATGCAGTTGTCCTAATAATAGTGTAGCTGTCCCAGTTGTCATAGTAGTAGGGTATTTATAACATGACTAAATAAATCCCAATTATGGCTAAGATTCTGGAGGAGGAAACGAAGAACACTGAACTCTCTCATCCTTCCCACTGACTTCTTTAGAAGGTTCTGATGATTAATCTCCATGCTGGATACCGTGTGGCCCCAGCCTCTAAGAGTCTTTGGTTTATGTCCTTAAGGCAGATGCACATACAGTGAAATACAATAAAACTGGTGCTGCAAAGGACAAAACATGCTTATGTGATAAATCTTGGCAGGAAAGCAACATAATTCCTACTCATGAAACATTTTTCTCAGTCCATTCTCTGTGCCATTCTGAAAAAATCCGGAAATCACACCAGCATTCTTTATTTTTAGCCCATCCAAAATTTCACTCACTCACTTGCGTGTGGGCAAGGAGCTATCTTTAGAACCATCAAACAAATGCATTGGAATCACAGATTATTAGGGCCTGGGTAACTCTCCACATGATTTTATTTTTCTTAGCCTGGGAACCCCAATATAGAAAACTCAACTGGAATGGGGACCCAGAGAGAAGTCAAGTGAGTCACTTGCCTTCTCTGGGACCCAAAGTCTTGCCGAGTTGGTTTCTCCCATTCTCTGCTGCTCAGACACTGTCATGTAATCTTAGGTTTTTAAGGAGCAACTGGACAACCACGGATCCTGGACAACCACGAATCCAGGCCAACCCCATCATTTTGCAGATGAAGCAACAGAAGCCCACAGGGATGAAGGGACCAGCTCAGAGCCTCCAGCAGTCACTGGCCAGGCCAGGAGAATAATTCTGGTCTCCTGACTTCCAAAGAAGTGTTCTTTCCATGGTATATGCATAAGATACAGTTACAACGGAAACTACTTTTTTTCTTATCCCATTAGCCAGAAAAGTTCATCTGAGAAACAGGTGACTGATGGGAAAGTTTGCCTACTGGAGGCATGAGGAAATCAAGTGACTTCATCGTAATTAGACAATAGTTCTTTTCTTTGACTGAGAGGAGAGTGAAAAGTGCGAGGAGAAACAAGACAAAGAATGATTGCCTAGAAGTTACTCCATTATGGTTTGCTGCAGTGTGCTATCCAGAAAGATACTTGCCTGCCACTCCTTGCCTGTGTGACTGTGAGTGAGTCACTTGACTTCTCTGGGACTGGGAAGCTCTTGTGCTCTCTGAGAGCACAGCAGACGCTCTGTTCTGGCCATTGGACATCATGATGATCTGTTGTCCTCCCCAGGTAGACACACCCCAGATCAGCGCCTTCTTTTCTTCCTTGTCTCAGTACTTCTTATAGAGCCAGGATATCCTTAATGTTATGTGGGGTTTTTCTGAGGGGAGTGTGGGGAGGGTAGGTATTTTGTGCACTGAATAATTGTCTTCCCAACTGGATATTTTTTGGGGATTTTGACTGTGTCTTTTTGCTTCTTTTAACATGTTTCTTACTGGGTCTTGTCTCACTTATAAGGCAGAAATCCAGACCCCTGCAATGAGGAATGAGATCTGGTATTTCCAAAAGCCCTGGATGGTCTTATATGTGCTTCCATACAATTAGTTCAGCCATCCTTGTCTCTTATCACTGTTCTAGAACTCTCTACGCAGACCATGACATCTTCCTGGCATCACTGATACTTCCACTGGGCACTGCTATGCCCTCTTGTCACTCCCTTACCTGCTGCAGAAAATGACTATAGTCCTCCCTATATTTTCTTTCTTTTTCTGATGTGTATTTCCAATTTCCCCCCTCTGTTTCCCCTACTATTTATTTAGTCCCCAAGTGACTGGATATCTAGATAGGATTGTGACTGCACTAGAAAAGGACTAAACATCACCCAGAGCTGGACACACTGACCATGAAACACGGAGTCTTTCCTCCTGCAGGGAAGGGACAGACATTTTCATTTGTAGAAGGGCTAGTTGTATAAGGTAAGAGCATGTCGCTGCTGTTATCATTTAAAAGTTTAATTGTGGAAAGAAGGGTATGTATGGACATTAAATAATAAAAAAGGTGGAATATTGCTCATTCAACACCTATCTCAAGCTTCTGAGCTTGCCTTTCTGAGCTACAAGATAGAAAACTAAAACTAGATTTCCTAATTCTTCTTCCAGTTAGGGAGCTTCCTTGAGAAATGGTGTAGTAGAAGACCTGAAATTAAGATTCAATAGCATGGGAAGGCCTCAAACGGCCTAATCTCAAGTCCCCTGCCTAGTCTGCTGTGGCAGATAAGTTCCCCCTAACCAAACAGCCCTCCTTGTCATAGAGACCAGGTCCAGTGTCTGCTTATCCCTGAGCGGTGGGCTTTAGGCCCCTGTCAGCACATGGAAATATTCAAACAAGCCACATGCATCCTCTCATGGGAACCAGGCCTCATCTCACCCTCTTTTATTGCAAAGCCTGCCTCCTACAGACCATGTTTGTTCACTGTGCTCCCAAATAGAATCCCCAAATGGCCCTGTACGGTATGCACTGTCCTCCTCCCCTGGACAGTGAGTGTATATGACTAATAAACCGCTGTTTATTTCATCTATCCAGTGCTGGGTGTCATATGTTCGGCCATTCCTATAACCCTAGAGGGCTAGGGAAACTGTCCCTCACCAAGTGCCCGAAGAAGAAGTGATTGAAATACATGGCTCTACCAAATAGGTGCTCTTGCATGAGATTTTGGGACAGAAGTAAGAAGCATGGGAGTAGCAATGTGGAGAGCACAGAGAAAGAGGCATCTGTTCTTTCAGGGGAGCCACGGAGAAAATGGTAGTGTTCACCATGGAATACTATGCAGCCATGAAAAGGAAAGAGATCATGTCCTTGACAGGGACATGGATAAAGCCAGGAGTCATTAAACTCAGCAAACCAACACAGGAACAGAAAACCAAACACTGCATGTTCCTGCTGCTAAGTGGGAGCTGAATGAAGAGAACACATGAACACAGGGAGGAGAACAACACACACTGGGGCCTGTTGAGGGGTCAGAGGGAGAGCATCAGGAAGAATAGCTAATGGATGCTGGGCTTAATACCTAGGTGATGGACTGATCTGTGCAGCAAACCACCATGGCACATGTTTACCTACGTAACAAACCTCCACATCCTGCACATGTACTCCTGAACTTAAAATAATTGTTGAAGATAAAAAAGAAAATGTTGCTGTTCATTCCCTTAATAATATAATAATAAAAATTTGGTTGCAATGATAGGTGGCAACACTTATATTTCTAGTGGAACAGCCCTGCACTGTGCTGGGGCCTTTCTCTTGGCTCTGCGATATCTGGCTTCCCTTTTTCCTGGCTACGTAGAATCTTACACTGGTTCTCTGGCTCTTTAGAGGTTCCATAAGCTAAGTGATATATTTTCATAAACTGCTTTTTACTTAAACTACCTGAAGTGGATTCAGATGTCTGTAATTAAAAACTGGATGATACAAGTGGTGTGACAACACAGGGTTTTATTTTTCTCACAAAACACAAAGTCTGGAGGCAGACAGTTGTGGGATGGTGCAACTATCAGGCCCATGGTAGCATCACTTTGCCAGGTCCCATCCGTCTTTCTGTAAAGCATTTGTCCTCATGGTTGCAAAGGTGGTTGCTCCACCTTCAGTATCATGTATACATTCCAAGCCGGAAGAAGAAAGTGGCATGGGGAAAAAGCATAAATCTGTTGGCTTTTGCTGGGTAACAAACTACCTCCCAAAACCTGGTGGCTGAAAACAACAACCATTGTGTCAGATGAGTGGTTCTTCAGCTCTGCTAAGCTCAACTGGTCTCTGTGGGTCTCACTCACACATCTGCAGACATCTGGTGGGTTGGGTGTAGGTTGGATGATCTAGTATGAATCATTCATGTGTCTGGTGATTGACATCCTGTTGGCCAGAGAGACAGGAGTTTCCAGGACACATGTCCCTTATCATACAGCAGGCCAGCCCTGGTGTCTTCACATGGTAGTTTCAGGTTTCCAAGAACAACAAGAGAAGGGAATCTCCATCATGCAACCTGTTTTTGTTTGCATCTTGTTTGCTATTGTGCCACTGGCCAAAGCAATTCATAAGACCAAGCCCAGAGTCAAAGGGTGAAAAAATAAACTGCTTTTCCATGAGAGAAGTTGCAAAGTCAATTCCAAAAATATGACAAGGGTAAGAACTTGTGGCCATTCTTGCAATCTAACACAGAGAGGCACCAAATCAGGAGGGCAAAACTTTCCCAGAAATCCCTGCCAGTGGTCTAACTATTTCTCATTGATCAGAACTGCAGTTTGGTCTATCATCACCCTTGTCAGCAAGAGAGGCTGTGAATGCAGTGTTTGTTTGTTTGTTTGTTTGTTTTTTAAATCTGGGCTGCTTCTCCTTTTGGAACAAACTTGTAGTTCTGTGAGTAATCAGGGTGAGGGAATGGGAACTGGAATGAATTTTTTTTTTTTTTTTTGAGAGGGAGTTTCAGGTTTCACTCTTGTTGCCCAGGCTGAAGTGCAATAGCACAATCTCAGCTCACTGCAGCCTCCACCTCCTGGGTTCAAGCGATTCTCCTGCCTCAGCCTCCTGAGTACCTGAGATTACAGGCTCCCACCACCACGCCCGACTAATTTTTTGTATTTTTAGTACAGACGAGGTTTCGCCATGTAGGCCAGGCTGGTCTCGAACTCCTGACCTCAGATGATCCACATGCCTCGGCCTCCCAAAGTGCTGGGATTACAGGCGTGAGCCACCATGCCCAACCGGGAACTGGAGTGAATATTAGCAATGTCTGCCATGCATAACACGAGGAGCTACAGTGGAACCACCTCTGTGCAACTGCACTCTCATTCTGTTTCCTACAGAAGACAGGGTGTGGGACTGATGCCACAGTCTCCACCATTCAATGACAAAGGCTTTGTAACTGTGCAACTCTCTTTTGAGCTTTTCATGATTGATTTACCAGACCGACTCAGACATCGTAGTGGATCAAGCTTAGTGTCTCTGTCCCCTTAACACATAAAACACATGTCTCACTATTATCTCCTCCTCCCCTAAGTAACACGCACCACACACACAGCACGAATGCTAGACCGTGGTAGAAGAAGGAGCTGCCATTGCTGTGCAGTCCTTTTGGTGGCACAGGCCCTGGGGCTGATCATGGTTAGTCCAGCATGTCCTTATCAATCCTGCTGTTTCATAGTCATGAGACAAAAAGCGCAGACAACTAACAGCACACTGGCTCAGGCGCTCCTTATGATCTAGAGAATCTGTGTGCTTTTGGACAGGAGTCCAGCCTCCTTCTTTGTGTGCCCTTTTGAAAAATTGAAATGTTCTCGAAGTCTGGAGACAAACTTCTGAGTGAACTGCATCTGAACTTTTAAAATTCTTTTTTTCTTTTTCCCCTCTTGGTTAAATCTCAGTGGAGCCGGAGACGATCATCATTTTCATGAACACAAGCTAAAGGTTTCGTTGCCTGTTGAGCAAAGTAGCTGCTTCCTATTGCAAAAGAACCGATTCCTATTTGCATTGCGTTGGCGTTTTCATTAAAATTTCCATTATCCTCTTCCTTACAATGCAGTTATAGATGGAAATTGTCCTGACTGTGTTTCTCAAGCAAAATCGCTCCCGATTCAAAATATGAGAATGGAATAGAAGAGGGAGAGCCATGCTTCTCCAAATATAGATCATCTTGATAAGGAAAAGATATTTTTTTTGGTCCTGGTGTTCATAACCATTTTACATCAGTATTGTTAGCTTCATCAACCACACAGGGAAATAATGGCTTAAAATAGAGTCATGGTGGCAGATGTAGAGGTGGAAGTCCCTAAAGATGCTCTGATAATAATGGCAACTGTTTGTTAAGGGCCTCCTCTAAGCCAGACCCCACCCGAGAGCCCATAACTTATGCATCATACAGCCTGGGGAAACTCCGTACACTACCAACTGGCCTTTGATTTGTCTCATGGGGAAAGTGGGAGGACAGCCCTGTCACAGCATGGTGGTGCCAGTTCTGGCCCTGCCACGTGCTAGGTGACCTTAGCCAAGGAATTTATGCTCTCTAAACCTCAGTTTTCTTACCTGCAAACCAAAGCTACTCCATTGTTAATGATGCCTTCCCTATTCTCCTTTTTCAGAAGAGTAGCAATGGAGTGAATGCATTTGAAAGTGCTTTGTTGACTAGAAAGCTCTATCCCATCATAAGAAAGGTGGACTGCCAAAGGTCATAGAAAAAAAAAAAAAAAAAAAAGATTGGTGAATCAGCCACCTCCAGTACAACCAAGTCAAGTCATTCTCCTCAGAGGAGGGTGCCAAGCCTGTGCTCCCAGCTTCTACTGGGAAGGCATTAAGTCCTGTCTGAGTCCATTTTGTTGCATTGCTATAAAGAATTCACTGAGGCTGAATAATTATTATAAAGAAAAGACATTTATTGGGCTCATGGTTCTGCAGGCTGTACAAGAAGCATGGTACTAGCATCTGCCTCTGGTGAGGCCCTCAGGCTGCTTCCATTCATGGCAGAAGGTAAAGGGGGAGCAGGGATCACATGATGACAGAGGGAGAAAGAGAGGAAAAAGAAGCGGTGCCAGGCCCTTTACAACAGCAAGTTCTCAAGGGAACTGACAGAGCAAGAATTCACTCATTAAAGAGAGGAGGGGACGAAGCCATTCAGGAGGGCTCGATCCCCATAAGCCAAACACCTCCCACCAGGCCCCACCTCCAATAGGGGGGGTCACATTTCAACATGAGATTTGGAGGAGACAAACATACA
Source organism: Macaca thibetana thibetana (assembly GCF_024542745.1). NCBI lineage: Eukaryota > Metazoa > Chordata > Mammalia > Primates > Cercopithecidae > Macaca > Macaca thibetana. The sequence goes on from NC_065585.1 coordinate 113,892,383, forward strand.
AACCACATCAAAGCCCTTTGCTTTATGCAATGGTGGCTACCATAGCCACTATGTTTTAGTACTGACTGAGCCAAGCAAAGTCAATCATGCATTATTTCATATAATCCTTGAAACAAAACTGCTGTGATTAGATAGGTAAAGATATTGAGGCTCAGAAAAGTTAGGTAATAAAACGTCACGTATCACAACACTAGTAAGTAGTGGGGTTGGGTTTCTAGTGCATGCATGTCTGACCCCAAAGACTATGTTCTTAACCATCATCAGCTACTTTTACTGGGGAAGAATAAGAAACTCAACCCCTCGAAAGGTAAATATCTGTGGAGAAAGAAACTCAGAATTGCCGAGAGTCCAACTCAGCCTGACCCACCCAACTTATCTCCTCTCTACTTTCTCTCACTTTGGAAACAAAGTGTTTAAGGAACTTTTTCTTTCAAAATGACCTTCAATTAAGTTCTGTTTTTGCAAATGTTCACTGAGTGCTTGTTAGGTATTAGACATACATACATTTTGTGTGTGTATGTGTATAAATGTATTTAACCCTTATGACAATCTATGAGGAAGACACTTTTTTAAAATTTTACTTTAAGTTCTAGGATACACGTGCAGAACGTGCAAGTTTGTTACACAGGTATACATGTGCCATGGTGGTTTGCTGCACCTATCAACCCATCATCTAGGTTTTAAGCCCCACATGCATTAGGTATTTGTCCTAATGCTCTCTCTCTCCTTGCCCCCCACCCCCTCAACAGGCCCCAGTGTGTGATGTTCCCCCCCACCGTGTCCATTTGTTCTCATTATTCAACTCCCTCTTATAAGTGATACTATGCGAAGATACTATTATTGTTGCCTTTCTAAGGATGATAAAACTGAGGCTGAGGAAAGGTATGACACTTGTCTCAGGTGACAAGGCTATTAAGTGACAGAGACAGATTCCAACCCAGGCAGTCTGATTTCAGAGCCTGTGCTGCTACATTCTATGCACAGTAAAAATGTTTGAAAGAATACACACCAAATTATTAGCAGTTATCTCTGCAGATCTGGATTTGGATGGGAAATGAAGAAATGGAGGCTTTTACTTTATTTTGTCTTTACTTAAATACTCTGAATTTTTTTTTTTTTTTTTTTTTTTTTTTAAACTTTGAGACAGGGTCTTACTCTGTCATCCAGGCTACTGTGCAGTGGCATGATCATAGCTCACTGCGGCCTCAACCTCCCGGGCTTAGATGATCCTCCCACCTCAGTCTCCTGAGTAGCTGGGACTGTAGACATGCGCCACCATGCCCAGCTAATTTATTTTTGTATTTTTTGTAGAGACTGGTTTCATCATGTTGTCCAGGCTGGTGTCTAACTCCTGCACTCAAGCAATCTGCTCACCTCAGACTCCCAAAGTGCTGAGAATACAGCTGTGAACCACCGTACCTGGCCACTCTGGACATTTTTACAATGTGCAAATATTATTTGCAAATTAAAAAGTACATATATATTTAAATATCTTTTGCAATCTAATTTATAAATGAATTTAAAATTATTTATAGTGATGGGACTGAGATTTTCTAGGGGATTCCAGAAATGTAGAAATGATTGCAAAGGCGACATGGTTGTGATGAAGCTGGATTCAGTACTTATCAGGTATGTCTAGTGCCTCCTTTCCTTCCCCAGCCTTGATCCGGATGCGTGGCCAGCAGACAGGCAAGGGGCTCTATGGCTGCATTATGTGGATTTATATCCACTCTGAACCAGAGGGCAAATGGGAAAATGTAAATTTTGGCAGCTGCTTTTGTGGGTACTGACCTCAAGGGACTCATTCAGCTCCAGACCTCACCCTGGGAGTGATTTCCCACATCCGCTGTAATTTATTGACAAGAGTTGTTTCTCTTCCTGATACTGAAGGAATTGCCCAGCTCAGTTTTGAACAAAGCACTGCGAGGGTCAAAGCAACGCACTGAATCATCATTTCCTCACACCACCAGCCCTGCCCAGGGTCATGTTTTTCCCTCCATCCTTTCTCATTTTTGAAGATACTGGCAGTACATATCGTCTGCAGTCATTTTCCATTGTCCTTCTGCCAGACTGAAAGGCAGGATCTCCATTTCCCAGTCTTGACCCAGCCTGGCAGCCGCGACTTCAGGGCATTATTCTCTGCTGCCTCGTCACAGGCAAATCTTTCTAATATAAGCATTTCCCATATTACATGATGCTAACTTAGAAATGTGGAGATTTCAAATTGCCCTGTCCCAGATGTCATAAATTTAAAGACTGTACCTTTCCACGTTCTGGACAGACTAATGGAACCACAGTGTGTGTGTGTGTGTGTGTGTGTGTGTGTGTGTGTGTGTGTGTGTGTGTCTATATATATATATATATATATATATTTTTTTTTTTTTTTTTTTTTGGATACGGAGTCTTGCTCTGTCGCCCAGGCTGGAGTGCAGTGGCGTGATCTCTGCTCACTGCAAGCTCTGCCTCCCGGGTTCATGCCATTCTCCTGCCTCAGCCTCCCAAGTAGCTGGGACTACAGGCGCCCGCCACCATGACCAGCCAAATTTTTTGTATTTTTAGTAGAGATGGGATTTCACCATGTTAGCCAGAATGGTCTCGATCTCCTGACCTCATGATCCACCCACCTTAGCCTCCCAAAGTGCTGGGATTATAGGCGTGAGCCACCGCACCCAGCCGAAACCACAGCATATTATCATGAGTGTTTTCAGAGAATTTCAAGGTATGCTTAGGTATGGCTGTCTGTCCAGGTTAATGATTGTAAGCTCCTTCTTTTTCAGATGGGGACAAATAACACCCTTTAAACGTTTCTCTGAATGTCACTATGTGTTCTGTAAATGGTCCTGTTGTCTGATCAGTCAAAACCGTGTTATATCTCACCCAACGCTTGTGGAGGTTGTGATCATCCCAATGATGACTTTATTCATGGTAGTTACTGCTTCCTGGAGTCCTTCAAGGTGCCAGGCACTGCTCTCAGCACCTCCATCAGTGATCTGCCAATCCCCACAACTTTGCAAGCTTCCATGGGTTATCATTCCATTTCACAAATGAAAAGGAGGCTCTGAGAAGTTAAGGTCTCCCAAATAATATATCACATAATTCATAGAAGGACCAGCTGGGAGTTTTTCTTCACACTGTAAAGGTTCAGGATCAATCACTTAAAGGAACAGACTATTCTCAAGTTCTCTTAGAATCCGAGTTCTTCCACCATTTGGCCTCTCCCTGGCCCCCTTCTTGGTGTGGGACACTTCAGCATGCCCTGCAAGCCTCCCTGGCTGTGCTCACACTATTCTTTCTGTATGGAATTACCTTCTTCTCTCCTTCTGCCCAGGAGATCATAGCCACCTTTAAGACTCAGCTCTACCACATCATCTAAGACACCATTACTCTCTCCCCCACCTACCCTACCCAGTACACCCTATAAAGTTGACCATATTGTTATTTTGTCCTGATACTCACTACACAAAGATTTATTACAAAACCTATGACACTTCATTGTTGGCATTTCTTTTTCTTTTTTTTTTTTGAGACAGAGTCTCACTCTGTCGCCCAAATTGGAATGCAGTGGCGCAATCTCGGCTCACTGCAACCTCTGCCTCTTGATTCTCCTCAAGCGATTCTCCTGCCTCAGCCTCCCGAGTAGCTGGGACTACAGGTGTGTGCCATCACACCTGGCTAATTTTTTGTATTTCTGGTAGAGACAGGCTTTCAATGTATTAGCCAGGATGGCCTCGATCTCCTGACCTCATGATCCACCTACCTCAGCCTCCCAAAGTGTGGGATTATAGGCGTGAGCCACCGTGCCTGGCCGGCATTTCTTTTTGTGCCTCTCTTTAGTACTAAATTGTGGAGACTTTCAAGGCTTGGCTTATCTTCATCTTCCAATTCCCACAGCCTACACCAGTGTCTGGAAATCGGTGACCAACAAATACAGTTGTCCCTCAGTATCCATGCGAGATTGTTTCCAGGAAGCTCCTCCCACACCAAAATCCATAGATGCTCAATCCCTGATATGAAATGGCATGGTATTTGGGTATAATCTATGCATATTCTACCATATACTTTATTTATTTATTTATTTAGAGACAGAGTCTCACTCTGTCACTCAGGCTGGAGTGCAATGGCGCGATCTCGGTTCCCTGCAATCTCTGCCTCCCAGGTTCAAGCGATTCTCCCACCTCAGCCTCCCTAGTAGGTGGGATCATAGGCACCTGCCACCATGCCCAGCTAATTTTTGTATTTTTGTAGAGACAGGGTTTCATCATGTTGGCCAGGCTGGTCTTGAACTCCTGACCTTAGGTGATCTGCTCACCTCAGCCTCCAAAGTGCTGGGATTACAAGCATGAGCCATGATGCCTGGCCATCCCATATACTTTAAATCATCTTTACATTACTTATAATACCTAATGTAATGTCAATGCTATGTAAAACATTTTTATACTGTATGGTTTTTTATTAGTATTATTTTTATCATTGTATTGTTATTGGGTTTCCACCCAATGTGTTCAATTTGAGATTGGTTGAACATGTGGAAATGAAGGACCAGCTGTATTTGCATGAATGCATGAATGGGTGGATGGATGCATGTTGCATGAATGGGTGGATGGATGGAGGGAGGGATAAGTGGAAGGATACCTCCTAGAATGTAAAGGAATCAACATAAACACAGTCAACAATGTTGCTCACAGAAAATACGTTGTATTTTTCTTATTCTTTGAGAATATTTAATCCTGCTGTAGAAGACAAGAAACAAATGGATAAAATTCACAAGAAACATGAGACATAGGTAATGAATAAGCAAATAGCATATGAGGCATAGAATTCATAAACTATGCTAGTGATGCATAAGTCAGTAAGCGGTGAGACAGGTGAGACGTAGAGTTAGCAAAAAGGCATGTATTGCTGAACATAGGGAGAAAGGACCAAGAGGCGACATGTATTCATGAGTCGCCAAATAGACAGGAAGAATGTGACACTAAATATTCATGAACTCTTAAATTGGCCACCCCCTAGGGATGTCTCTCCTGCGTCACATGTTCTCTGACCAAGAAATGTAAATCTGCTGCTCATCAGGCTGATTGATTGACAAACTAGAGCTGTTGATCATGGGACTTGCCTCTGTGTCCCTCTGATAGAGCTACCTTGTGTGGGCTGCAGTCACCTTCTATTTACTGAATTCTCTTGCTTGAACCTCACATCTCATCTGGGTAACCCACCATCAATGGGGAAGGCTGATGTAGCAGGGAGACAGACAGAATTGTGAGCGTCATGTAACTGAGGACCAGGTAGTGCCATTCCTCCATCTGACCTATACCCTCTGGTTAAGTGTGTTACCCTATTTCTTCTGTCTCCTCTTGATTCTTGCTGTATGTTTTAAGTGCACTGAATAAACTATATATACTTCAAGCACATTAGTTTGATCTGAGCCCCTCTGTTCCATGACCTCTGGCATAACTTGCTGAGTCATGTATGTGGAGGCTATAATGCATCAAGGAAATTTCCCAAGGCAAATATATTTCCTAGAAACACCATATTTATTCACTAGAGCTTCCTTCTTTGGTAAGCCATATTTGCTATAGCTACTGTCTAATTACTACAAGAAAAAAGAAAATTCAAGGTACTAGAAATCTCTGTATCCAGAGCTCAAAGCAGAAATATTGAGATTATAGATAAAATAAACACTCAGGCTGGAGTTGTGGCCCTATTTTGTATGCAAAACCTTTATGACACATCTTAAAGGAAAATTGCGTGGCTAAAATGGTTTATGATTAAGTGACACAACTGTGAGAGACTCTGAGTTTTTTCTCCGAGAATGAATAATTAATTTTATCTTTTTTCTCAATGTCAGGGCAATACAAGCTCCCACTAACATGCCCTTGTAGAATTCTGCAATCGTACCCTATATAGGCAGCTGGAATTCCTGGGCATGTGGACCAGTAAAGAGCTGATATCTTACCAAGTGGGATATTGGATGTCTGAGTTGGTTCTTCATGTGTGAGGTTATTTCAGACTTTCATCCTTTTTTTAATTTTAATTTTAATTAATTAATTTATTTTTGAGATGAAGTCTCGCTCTGTCGCCCAGGCTGGAGTGCAATGGCATGATCTCAGCTTACTGCGACCTTCGCCCCCCAGGTTCAAGCGATTCTCCCACTTCAGCCTCCTGAGTAGCTAGGATTACAGGCGTGCCACCTCACCTGGCTAATTTTTTGTAGTTTTAGTAGAGATGGCGTTTCACCATGTTGGCCAGGCTGGTCTCGAACTCCTGACCTCAAGTCATCTGGCTGCCTTGGCTTCCCAAAGTGCTGGGATTACAGGTGTGAGCCACTGTGGCTGGCCCAGACTTTCATTCTTGTTCATTGGCCATCAATAATATTGTAAGTCCCGTTTATTGCTGCCGGTTTCACATAGCTCAAATCCATACATGAAAATCCTCTTTCTTCTGAGTCACATTTAAATTTTATTCCTATTGAACTCTAGGACTTTTCCTTTCTTTGGACAAGATCTATGCTAAATCAATGTGTAGAGCCAATGGTTCTTTTCCCTAATTCTATCAAGCGGTCCCTTTAAAATGAATTTGTTTGAGCATCACATTGTAACTGAGCTTGTGAAAGTTTAAATGCTCCTCATAACAAGATCTGCTGGTTCACTAACTGCGAAAACAAACAGAAGAAAAGAATAAGAGAAAATTGAAAAGTCTCCATTTGATCTCCTATATTGAATTTACTTCCCATCTTCTAACAATGGAATGATATTCAATCTCCACTAGAACAGCACTTTGACATCTATGACTTGGAGGATGTGTAATGCTAGGAAAATAGCCTTATAGGGCCGTAGGGACCACTGATGTATCTGTGATCCTATAAAGCTGCCTGTGGGCAATGCATAACAGAGTCAGGGCTCAGTTTTATATAAGTTGGTGAAAATAAATAGCATATGCTGTTACTTGGGACTTTTTATTCTCAGATCTCCATGGATCTGGAATACTAAGACTACACAAAGTTATCATTTGGCCTCATGGTTGTCTATTTACAACACAATTAAAATGCCTGCAGCTGGGAAGAAGGCCTGCACACTGGAGCTCCTTGTGGTCAGCTGCTGTTGTAATGGGACTCCCCAGGGAGCTGGCTCCCCCACAGACCAGAAGAAGAAGGTTTGAAATAAAGGGAGCGGCGCTTCCACTCATCCTGCACCAGAATCTGAGCTCTCACTTGCTTGTGCTCACCAGGAGTGTGGCACCCAAACCGAAGATCAGACCCTCTGGCTTCCCAAGATGGAACCCAGTACCTGACCCCAAGCACTACAGGAACCTTTGTATGAAAATGGAAGTGGTGACTACCTGGTGACCTCCCTACCCACCACCTCCCCTCCCCAGAATCTGTCCAATCACACCTCCCAAGCTAGAATTATCTTCGAGGAGTCTTTCACTCTAACAAATCAGTCTTAAAATTGAAATATGCCAGTAGAGGCAGCTCCTCATCTTTCCATCGCATTAAAATGCAAATGACTGACATCAAATGCTTTCCTGACAGCTGGTTTTGCTGGGGCACACTCTGGGCTGTGTGAGGGAAGGAAAACACAGAAATGGAAGCGGAGGTCTTAAACAGAGGTTTTAAACATTGAATCTTGTTCTCTTTGTTCAGAAATTATTTGGGCTGTGAGGGCAGTGCTGGGAGAACGAGGAGTCCACTGGTTACATGTTCTTCCTTCTGTCAAGTGCTCTACTTAGGCTGTCAATTTTATAGCCTCCGTTTCAACCTCTGCTATCCTTTGCCTTCCCAGAGAGGTCACTTGTGAATGACCAGCTCTAATGTGCACAACCTGACATGTTTTCCCCTTGGATGGCACCTTCCTCCCTCACTGTTTTCTTTCTTCTTCTGGGATATCACTTGTTTGGGGGATTTATGATAGAAATTTTTACTTTGTTTATACAGGAATGCCACGACTTCTTGGGAAGTGAGTTAGGCCCCTGTCATCCCTGTTCTAACAGTGTAGGGACAGAAATAAATGAGGGAGGGTGACTCCCCCACCTGCTGTTCCAAGCAGGGTAGAGGACTCTGTGGTATTCTCTGAGCTGAGCCTGTAGTTGCACTTCTCATGTGCAGGAAAGGTCAGTGAAGTGGACACCAGCTTTCTGCCAGTTTGTTCTGAGAATGGTGGTTTCATAACCGATTGCAGGAAGCTGAAGAAATCAGCCTCTGCTGGGGCTGGCACCAGAAGCATCGGTTCCCCAGATCTTCATGTATTTTCCCCTACTTTGTGCCATTCTCTCTCTCCTTCTGGGGCATTTCTTCCTCCCCCTTCTCACGTAAGTGTTGCCCTACCTTCTCTTGTCAAATCATGCTCACAGAATATGACCTTAAACATGCTTTTGGAAAATTATAAATCACTGGAAAGAGCTTTGGCTCTCCCCTTTCCCAGGGTATTACACTTTAACAAGGATCAAAGTCTTAAATTAAAAGAATTAGTCTCTCATTGGGGGTTTTAAGCCACCAATATAAGAGAAAAATATTAAAGGAGAGGTACCATCAGGCCTCCCAATATCCTTGAAATTATATACTTAGAAGATGACTTGAAAAGGTAGAATTGAAGTCATGAATGGTTCTTCATCATGCCCTCTCTCTGCTGTGATGTTTCTAACATAGAACCACTTATATCCTTCACTCTAAAGAATTCATCTAATCCAATCTCCAAGATAGTGTCTGAGGCCCTACTGGGACATTCCTGAGTTGTGTTCAATCAATAGTTCAAAAATCAGAGAATTCACTGTCTTCCCAGGCAAGCCAACTCATTGACAGACATTCCCAAATATTAGTAAGTTCTCCTGTTCCATTTACTCACTGGTCTTTAGCTCATTCTTAAAGTTTTGTGGGTTACATCTACACTCTCTTGCATATGATAGTCTTTCAAAGAGCTGAAGACAACGGTCGCATCCTCAATGCCTGGTTTATTCTTCTACAAATTGAGAGTTACTCTGGCAGAGTGAATTGAGCAAAAAATCCATAGGAGGGATACACCCCTGTGGATGTGATGGCTTTAAAATGTAGCCATCAATTAGATATATTGTTATCCTGAGATAGTGATATGGCTTGGCTCTGTGTACAAATACCATGCTGAATTATGATCTTCAGTGTTGGAGGAGGGGCCTGGTGGGAGGTGATTGGATCATGGGGGCAGATTTCCCCCTTACTGTTCTTCTGATAATGAATGAGTTCTCACAAGATCTAGTTGTTTAAAGTGTGTAGCACTTCCCCCTTCTCTCTCTCTCTCTCTCTCTCTCTGTCTGTCTCTGTCTCTCCTGCTCTGCCATGGTAAGAAATGCTTGCTTCCCCTTTGCCTTCTTCCATGATTGTAAGTTTCCTGAGGCCTCCCAGCCATGCTTCCTATACAGCCTGCAGAACTATGAGTCAATTAAATCTCTTTCTCTATAAATTACCCAGTATTAGGTAGTTCTTTATAGCAGTGTGAGAATGGACTAATATAGATAGAGTCTATTGTTTCCCTCTTTGAAGCTGAATGGCTTAGGACTGCTTTGGCCAACAGAATATGGTGAAGTGAAGCCATATACCTGTTACCTTGTTTGCTCGGAGCTGCAAGCTGCCATATGAGAAATCCAACTATCCTGGGCTGTCATTCTGTAAGAAAGCCCAAGCTTCAGAAAGAGGCTCCAGTAGGCAGTACCAGCTGAGCCCAGTCTTCGGCTCATCCCAGCCAAGGCACTTGAAATGCAAGTAAGGAAGTCCCCAGATGATTCTAGCCCTTGGATATCTGAGTTACCTCCAGCCATTCTAGTCCTACCATATGAAACTCTAGATATTATAAAGACAAATCATCCCTGTTGTGCCTTGCTCAAATTCCTGAGTCACAGAATCCATGAATGTAACAAAATGATTGTCATTTTACACCATTAAGTTTGGGATTGGATTATTACACAGCAAGAGATTACTGGAACAGAGATCAACTACTAAATCACCTTGGCCATGACCACTTCCGCCCAAGAGTGACATTAACACTAAATTCCCTCATTCTTTCAACTTGGTTATTAAGTTTATTAATCTTACATTTAAATGACAACTTCCTCCAGAGTACCAAAGAAAGGCAGAGATGTCATAAACTGCAGAAAGTACTCACAGAAACAGATAATGCATCAAAAACAGCGCCAAGAGAATTCAAGTCTCTAAATGTTGTGTCTTACTCCTTGCTGCTTTATGTTACACTCCTGATGCAAAATCTTCATTTGAGCTTATTTATTCAGGTAATAAAGACTTCCAAATCTTCAGTCCATCATCCAGTATTAGTTATGCCACTTTTTTTTTTTTTTTTTTTTTTTGAAACGGAGTCTCACTCTGTCACCCAGGCTAGAGTGCAGTGGTGCCATCTTGGCTCACTGCTACTTCCGCCTCCTGGGTTCAAGCAATTCTCCTGCCTCAGCCTCCTGAGTAGCTGGGATTACAGGTGCATGCCACCATGTGCAGTTCATTTTTATATTTTTAGTAGAGACAGGGTTTCACCATGTTGGTCAGGCTGGTCTCGAAGTCCTGATCTCATGATCCACTCGCCTCGGCCTCCCAAAGTGCTGGGATTACAGGCATGAGCCACCGCGCTTGGCCTTTTTAAACTTTTAATTGCATTTATTTTAATGCTGAATTTACTCTCCTGCCATAAGTTTTGGTTTCTTCAGTTTCTTCTGGGATATCTTTTCCTTCTGGGCAACTTCCTCTTCTGGTTTAGGAACAATCTGTTCCTTTTCAGTAAGAATCATCTCAATGTGGCAGGGAGAGCTCATGTATGGGTTAATCCGACCATAAGCTCTGTAGGTCCAACGGTGCATCTTAGGTGCTTTGTTCACTAGGATATGCTCAATGACCAGAGAATCTACATCTAAACCCTTAAGTTCAGCATTACTCTCTGCATTTTTAAGAATGTGCAGCAAAAATTCAGCACTTTTTTGGGCCACCGACCTTGTGTCCCACCCCACTGCTTGGCCTGGGCATGCCTGCCAACTCCACCATTATAACTTCGAAATGGTAAGCACTGTTTCTGTAAAGTGACATCATTCAGATACTTCGTGGTTTTTCGTAGATGCATACCCTTGATGGTCTGGGCAGTTTCACGAATGTTCTTGAAGAGAACACGAAGATTTGAACCTCTTGATTTGCATCATTTTGTGGGGTTGTCAGGGTCAAGTGAATAGTGAACCATTTTCACAGATTACCTCAGGCTGCTTAGGGAAATAGCTAATTATTTAATAGCTAATTATCTTTAGCCTTGCATCTTCAGACAGAGAGAATCCAACTTGGATGCAAAACCTGGGTATGTCCTTCAGTCTTCTGTGCTCTCAAACCCAATGATGATGATATCTGCCTTGCAAGACTGTGGTAAGGATGAGAAATCAAGTAAGAAAACTGCACCAAGTGCTCACTACTGCTCTCTGCAAGTTTAATCAACAAATCCCCAACCAACATTCAGTCTTCTTCCGAGCTCTTGAAAGAAGTTCTGGATGGGTCAGGGCACAGGACAGGCCCACTACTGGTGACCACCTCTGAGCCACTTATCAACTCATCAAATTTAATAACTGAACTGGCTTCAAATATAAGCTACACAGAAGCAAAGATCTTAGTCTGTTTTGTTTACTGAAATCTCACATACCTAGAACAGTGCTTGGCACATAGTAAGTACTCAATAAGGATTTGTTAAGTTCATTAGTGTGATTCTGTGAGTGGCTCTGTCCTCACCCCCATGTTCTGGAGCCCTAATCATATACATGAGAAATCCATGCTGTCCATGCCGTGCTGTCTTCTGGCCCAAAGCTGGTCCTGCCTCCCTCAGCCTCTCAGCTCACGGAGGTAAAGAGTGCAGATGGTCACACCAGCAGGAAACTGACAACTCCCTCTACTCTACCCATTTTCCACTTCCTAATTACCAAGATGCTTAAACTATAACATGAATAGCCACATTAAGGCCATTTGTTATATGTAAAGCAGGGGCATAGCACATTGATAATTAAGGCCTCCCTCTGTGACAACCTACACGCTGGAGGTGTAATTACATGTAAGTACCCCTTTGTTTGCTAACCTTTATCACTGGGCTTAAACATACATTCAGCTAGTTATTAGTGAAATTCTATAGTGTCCTAAGGAACTGTTGTTTTAATAAATAGAGTAGGAGTTTTCCAGCCTGTATTATGTTTTCTCTGCTGATCCAGGGCAGTGATTCCATGATGTATTTTTTTTTTTTTTTTTTTTTTTTTTTGAGACAGAGTCTCGCTCTGTTGCCCAGGCTGGAGTGCAGTGGCGTGAACTCAGCTCACTGCAAGCTCCACCTCCTGGGTTCACGTCATTCTCCTGCCTCAGCCTCTGAGTAACTGGGACTACAGGCGCCCGCCACCACGCCCGGCTAATTTTTTGTACTTTTAGTAGAGATGGGGTTTCACCGTGTGAGCCAGGATGGTCTCCATCTCCTGGCCTCGTGATCCACCTGTCTCGGCCTCCCAAAGTGCTGAGATTACAGGCGTGAGCCACTGCGTCCGGCCTCTGTGATGTAATTTTTTTGGTGTCTGCATATTCTCCATTTTCATTATGGAAAACTCAAATCTTGGACACTCTTAGGACTGGAAAAACAGCCTCTTGACATTCTTTTCTTGTTCACATTGGCCATAGAAGAGATTTTTCCCTCTTCTAAGGTTCGCTGCTCAGAGGGTCTCTACTCCCTGCAAAATAAGAAAATCCCACAGATTCCAGTTATCTTCACATTTGGTTCCAGGGAAGCAAGAACTTACAAGCAAGCCAACAACATTCACTTATTATGGCTTTGCTGTCCATAGCCCTGAGCTAGGGCTATAGTGAAATAGTATGTTTTTGAGTTGAACCAGCATTGTATACAAGCATATTTAAACATGTAGATCTCCATTGTATTCAAACAAGACATAAAAGCAAAGATGGTGGTAGAATGGAGTGTTTAATCCCTTCATGCCTTATCCTGGCTTCTGATGGTGTATAAAAGAGTCAGTGAATCCCAGAAAGGAGTAGAGACCTCCCCTGTCCTCTTCTGAGACTGACTTTACTTGCTTTCTCTTCCCAGATCCTAAAGCAGCAGCTCCAGAGTGTCCCTGTAAGAGGGACTTCACAGTGGCTGTCAGGAGGCTGAAGTGCTTTAAGCTGCTGTTGCACAGCTAGCACATAGGGTGTACTTGACCCATCGGTTTGGGTTGAATTGGGGCAGAGAAACAAAAGAGAATATGAAGGAATTAAAGGGGCTAAGACCACCTCTTAGAACAACTACTTCAGATCTCCTGCTGGCTGAGGGATAATGGGTCAAGTCACCCATCCTCAGGGACCTCTATTCTCAGTGCGTTGCACTCAGTGAGGCTCAATCCACACGTGGGGAAGAAACAACAGCTCCTATGGGTAAAGAGGTACCATTTCTCCTGTCCACCATGCAGCAATTTCAGAGATGTGGGTGCAGATGACCTCTGCGCTTCCCAAAACTCTGTTGCTTTGACAGCCATAGGGAAGAAAAGGTGATTTTAGACACAACATACCATGTTATTGGCCAAAAGGAAGGCCAGGAGAGACGTGATTTAGAGAATTGCGTTCCACAGGCACTGGAGCAGAGAAATATCTTAGTTCTGGAACCATAAGATGAAAAAGATGCACAGAGGAACTCATGGCCTCCAGGAAATGCCATCAGACATTTCTCCAATGCTGAACCCCGAGTTCAATGTGTTCTTCGAATAACTGGGTATTCCTGAATATTGTACACGTTTAGCCAAACCCGCAGGAGGCTGAGAAGTTCTCTAACATCTGCCTCATGAAAATCAGAGTAGTGGCCTGGAAAGATGGAGTTGGGGGCTGCTTGCTGGCCCCAGGATTGGTTTCTTCCCACCAGCTCACCTTCCATCATCCCTCTCCAAGGCTATTTTCCAAACTCTTAATTCCTTTAAATGTTTCCACTGCACTCCAGCTCTGCAAGAAGCCTTCCTTAATCACTGTACTTGCTATGCCTCTGGCTTTCCCTATATTTGTATCTTTTCTTCCTAGAGACAAACTGTGCACTGATTCTAAGAGGAATTTTGTTGAGAGTGAATTATGCGCTCAGAAATTAATCACTTGCAAGGAGTGGGGTTGAAGGGATGCCTTAATATATGGCAGGCTCTATACTAGAAACTTTATATGAATCATTCCCCTTGAGCCTCCCTACAATCCTGCGTAATAACTGGTATCTTTTACACATATCAGAAAACTGAGGATCCTAAAAATAACTTCTGTCATGCAGATAACAAAAGTTTGTTGCGTGTCTTATATGTGCCAGGCAAACTGCTAGGTCCTAGAGAGGCAACTTTGAAGAAGACCGATATAGACTCAATCCTCCAAAGTGTAGGGACTAGCAGAGATGCAGACAAGTAAACGGAATAGTCCATTCTACAGGAAATAAGAGTGTGTGGTCAGGAGAGAGATCTATGGTAAAGGGACACATGAAGGAGCCTCTAATTCATTAGGGAAAGAGATTGCTAAACTGAGAAGGAGGACAGGGGTTCCAGGGACACCAAGGGGAAAGAGTGGAAAAGTCAAAAGAGGAAAGGGGAAAGGAAAGAAAGAGCTTTCCAGGCAAAAGAAGCCTCATGTGCAAAGATCTGCAAGCTTGAAGGCAATGAAAGGACAATGTGGCTCAGCTACACCTGCTTCTAGAAAACTCCAAAATTAGCTCACAGGATACAAAAGCTGGGACAAGAAGGCACAAATCAAAGAGAGAAACTTAAGAAAAAATAAAAACAGGGATGGAGGTTTCAAATGGAGCCAGGAATGAGACTTTAAAACTGCATACCATCATGGTATGTATGCTTGTTAGCAGAGAGCCACCAATTTGACTCTGAGCTTTCTAGAAACCAATCCTGGGAGGAAAAGCTGGTGGTTTCTCTAGACAAGACTTCCTTAGGGAAATAGCAACCATTGGTCCAGAGAGGCCTACAGGGCCTTACTAAGCAAGCTAGGATACTCTCCACCGGGAAAGCATCCTGACAGCATCCACATGATGGGATGTCCTGGCCGTCACCCCAAAGCACGTTTCATAACAACAGTTGAAGTAGGGGCCCTGCAACATTATCCAGGGGTCTCACTCTGGATCCACAAACGTCGATTCCAGGGAAGATCCTAAAACAGCAAAAAAACAGAAGAATAATTTATCCTTCAAATAAGTGTCCCTGGGATAGCCTCTTTCTGCCAAGTTTAGAGCATATTAGTTAGAAGTAAGTTACAAACTATTTCCTTACAAATACTTGGAATTCAGCTCTTCTATGCTGCCAGTTCACTGTAGACCTTATCATACTATCAAGCTGACAGTAGAGTATGCCTCAGTGAGAAAGCATCTCCTATCTCTCATCTCCCTCCTCTCATCTCTCCTCTCTTCGTTCAAGACCTACCCCAATGCCATCCTCTCTACAGACGCTTTGTACTTTTCCAAAACCAGAATTACTTCTCCATGCTTCAGTCTCTCAGAGTGTGTTACCCTTTTAAAGACACGTAGCACATTCAGTTTGGTGCCATGTATCTGCAGATCTTTCCTCCCCTAATGTGCCCATCACAATGCCATCCTCATCACCAAACTCAATAAAACCTGATCCAATGAAAGCAACATTCTCCAAATACGACACTGAAAAGTCCTCATTCTTCAAATCACTACCTTTTTTTGGTGGGGGGCTCACTCTGTCATCCAGGCTGGAGTTCAGTGGTGCAATCATGGCTACTGTAACCTCAAACTCCTGGGCTCAAGTAATCCTCCTGCCTCGGCCTCCCAAAGTGCTGGGATGACAGGTGTGAGCCACTGCACCCAGCCAATCACTACCCTTGTAGCAAGCATGTGGATTCATTCATTCATTCATTCAGAAGATGTACTCAGTGGTCTGTGATTTTTTGTGTACAATGGTTTGTCTGGCATGTTGAGCTTCCTTAGTCTGCGTGAGACCTTTTGTAACCTCCCCATCTACAATGGGAGGTCATGGGTAAGGGTCATATCCTTTGAGGAAACGTAAGAGCAGATGGGATGAGGAACTGGAAAAAAATGTAATGCAGGAAACAGCCTTGACCTCTAACCCTGACACACAGAATGAGTGGATTAGAGATCCTTATAGGCAACTGGGCCTGATGTTGTCATAAAATACAAAGACTAACATTCATTGGACCCTTGATAGGTAATAGAAATTGTGCTAGGCTTCTTAAAACATTTTAGTAGTCAAGAGTTATATCATTCAACCATGACAATAACTTATGCATTATTGTGAGAATTTATAGATATAGGGCACTAAGTAGTTAGTAAAATACTAGAGGTATCATCGTTAGTAATTTGCAGAACAAGAATTTGACCTCAAATGCATTTGACTTCAAAGCTTAGTTGGGAGACTCAAGATATGTCACTTCACTCCTTAGTCACGTAAGCCTCGGTTTCATCATCTAAAAAGACAAAATAGTATTTGAAGGATTCTTTTGAAGACAAAATGAGGAAATACACACAAAGCATTTAGTACAGTACCAGGCAAAAAGTAGGTACAAAATGAAATTTTCTTATGGATATTAGGAAGCTCTGCTATCTAATTTCAAAAAGGAAATTCGTATGCATTCAAAGTGAGCTGTTTTAGCCAGAAATGAATGCAGATTCACCAATATCTTAGAGGGTATATTAGTTTGCTAGGGCTGTCATAACAAAGTACCACAGACTCAGTGGCTTAAACAAAATACATTTATTTTCTCACAATTCTGGAGGCTAGAAGTCCAAAATCATGGTGTTGGCAGGGCTAATTTCTTCTGAGGCCTCTCTCCTTGGCTTGTAGATGGCCACCTTCTCCTGTGTCTTCACGTGGCCTTCCCTTTGTGCTGTGTCTGTGGTCAAATTTCCTCTTATAAAAACATCGGTCGTACTGGACTGCAATCTACCCTAATAACCTCATTTAACTTGATTACCTCTTAAAATAACTTATCTCAAAATACTGTCACATTCTAAGGTACTAGAGGTTAGGATTAAATATATGAATTTTGGGGGGACACAACTCATTCCATAACAGAGGGTCTCAATCAAACTTTTCTAGAAATATTTTAGTGCTTTAAAATTTTGTTTTGGTAGAAGGCATGTTAGAGCATCCTCACTTGGCTTTGAGAGGAAAGCCCATTTTAGAGCCTTCCGTAGACAAATTATTCAAATTATTGCTTGTTTAAAAATGACATTAGTCAATAGGAACTACAGTGGTTTTGGTGCGTTTATTTTTATTTTGGAATCTCCGAAGTTCCACACTTCCCTAGGGCTGCAGCTGTTCACTTTATGCACATCACGACTGAAAAGCATCTTAGCCAGGATCCTTCTTTGCCAAAGGCTAGGACTAGAATGGAGAAAAGTATAAGCAACAGAGAGAGGCTCAATGGAGGTGGGTATATTTTTTCCTAGGGACACTTCCTCCTTTTAATTTTGGAAATAAGAGCAAGATCACAGGTACACTGGTAGACACATAGTAGGTGTATTAAATTACAAACTATGCCGGGGCTGGGTGCAGTGATCATGCCTTTAATCCCAGTACTTTGGGAGACCAAGGCAGGTGGATCACTTGAGGTCAGGAGTTCAAGACCAGTCTGGCCAACATAGAGAAACCCCATCTCTATTAAAAATATTTTTAAAAAGAAAAAGAAAAAAGCCAAGTGTGGTGGTGCACGCCTGTAATCTCAGCTACTCAGAAGGCTGAGGCAGGAGAATCGCTTGAACCCAGGAGGGGGAGGTTGCAGTAAGCCTAGATTGTGCCACTGCACTCAAGCCTGGGAGACCGAGCAAGACTCCATCTCAAAAAAATAATTAAATAAAATAAATTACAAACTATGCTCCTGTAACAAAGCACAATGGTAAAATAGATTCTTTTTCTGGGTTTGAGCGACTACATTGATGACCCCAACTAACAGCACCCTGTATCTGTCCCCTTGCCTTGTAATGATAGTTTTACCTACTCTGAATAGGTCGGTTAGTGACTTGTCCTATTCAGTATAAATGGCAGAAGTGGTAGAATTGCTGTTGCAAGCCCAGGAATTCCTGTTTCAAGCTCAAGGACCCTTAGAGACAGACCACTAGGGCCACTTCTGGTTCTATCGGTTACTAATTTCATGGCCTTAGGCAAGTGTGTAACCTCTCTGCATCTTAGTTTCTTCTTTGCCAGGAAAATGGGGGTTGGATGATAATTCCAAGCCCAAAATCATTCTGAAAATTAAATAAAATAATACTGGCAAAGTTTCTTGCAGGTAATAGGGACACAATAAAGATTGTGTCTCTCAGCCTGGGCAACAGAGCAAGACCCTGTCTCCAATTTTTTTTTTTTTTTTTTTTTTTTTTTTTTTAGCTGGATATGGTGGTGCACACTTGTAGTCCCCAGCTACTCAGGAGGCTGAGGCAGGAAGATCTCTTCAGTCCAGGAGTTTGAGGCTGTAGTGAGCTATGATTGCACCACTGCACTCCAGCCTGGGCAAGAGAGCAAGATCCTGTCTCTAAAAAAAGAGCTGTCTCCCCCTTCTTTGTTCCTCTGTTGCCCCTGACTTTGGTTGTCCTGTGAATGCTATTTCTAAGGAGAAGTGTGGCCCAGCTGAGATGAATTAGTTAATTAGCTAAGTGTCTTGCCCTCAGGCGTGCAGTGCAGAGGGCGGCCACCCTCTTGGAGATGAGATACTGTCACTGCCATGGTTACGGACCTAGGCTACCATCTTGCCATTTGCTGCCTGTATCTCTTCCAAGGGTGGAGGCTCCTCCATGATACACATTTAAGTTTGGCCTGGGAAGGTCCTTGTTGCTTAAACAATCCAATCTTCTGACCCCCAACACCCCAAACCATAACCTCCCTATGAAATGCCATGAGGCCTGCAGATTCCACGGATCCTGGGCTGTAGTCACGTGGGAAGGGCAACCCCTCAAGCCCCAATATGCATGAATGATTTTCATGGGAGGAGATGAAACTTGCAAGAAAGTGTTTCTCGCATAAATGTCCGGAGCCCAGAAAGAAGAAAGGGAATATGTGGTCTCTGGTCCTCTTCCCAGCCCTCTACAGACAAGGTACGGGGACTTATTTCTGGTTTGAACACAGGTGGCCTATTAAGAAGTATGTCAGCCTCTGATTGATGGAAAAGTGGAGAGGGAAAACAAGAGGGCCAAAGAACAAGCCCCACAGCACTCCCATACAGAAGGCAGGAAGAGGAGAAGGAGCCCCCATGGGTACTGAGTAAGCATAGCCAGGGAGTTGGCAGGAAAGCCAGAGTCCAATCCATCAGAAGAGATGCCCTTGAGGCATCCTTGGGAGTGGTATCTACCCACTGGCAAGTCAGTGGCCAGGCAGGATTATCTGGACTAGAGAGTGACAGTGTCCCGAGGGCCTGGCTTTATTCATAGATTCATATGACACTCCCTGGGGATGCCCAGATGTACTTCCTGGTATAGGGCAAAGGGGAGCATGAGTGTGGTTAAGGGGCAAGAAGTGACAGAATGAAGACGCTAATGCTAATGGCAGCTGATTTGTCCGGTGAGGCCAAGAGAGGTGATTGTTTGCACGGTCACTCGGTCACTCTGGCCGTCTGGTGTGTTTCCACCTTAGCTTTGGCCTGCAGGAGGCTTTGGGCCAGATTTACAGCCTACCTCTAGCAGCTGCAGAGGACTGCATAATACACACTGCCAGATGTAATCTCATCCCTGGATTTATTGTTTCATTTTCCGAATTTTTCCTTCAAACAAATTTCTTCAATTAATTTCATTTTTTTGCAGTGTGTCTGTGTTTTATAAACTGCTTCAAATCCTTTATCATATGGGAAATATAATAGATAGAGATAGACAGACAGATCTTTTATATATGTATACATACACATACATACATACATACATACACATGGGAGTCTCCAACCCCCGGGCCACAGACCAGTACCAGTCTGTGGCCTGTTAGGAACCAGGCCAAACAGCAGGAGGTGAGTGGTGGGCTAGTGAGTGAAGCTTCATCTGTATTGACAGCAGTTCCCCGTTGCTTGCTTTACCACCCAAGCTCTACCTCCTGTCAGATCAGCACAGGCATTATTAACAGATTCTCATAGGAGCATGAACCCTATTGTGAACTGCACATTCAAGGGATCTAGGGTGCATGCTCCTTATGAGAATCTAATGCCTGACGATCTTTTACAGTCTCCCATCACCCCCAGATAGAACCATCTGGTTGCAGGAAAACAAATTCAGGGCTCCCAGTGATTCTACATTATGGTGAGTTTTATCATTATTTCATGATATACTACAATGTAATAATAATAGAAATAAAGTGCACAATAAATGTAATGCACTTGAATTGCCTCAAAACCATCCTCCCCCTGTCCCATTCCCTGGAAAAATTGCCTTCCACAAAACTGTTCCCTGGTGCCAAAAAATTTGGGGACCATTACATATACATATAATCATACAATAGATATATGTACATATATACATACACATACAGTATATACATACATGCATATAGGTAATAATTATTGGCAAATTCCCATCACCCCAAGCTACTTCTGTGGTTTTCCTGATCTTAGTTCATAAGTCACTGCTTACCCAGCCTCCCAAGCTAGATTTTTCAAACTCATACTTGACTTCCCTCTCCCCTTACCTACCACATTAACTCAGTCGTCAGCCCTATCATTTCTACCCAGAAATGGCTCTCCTTTCCCATTTCTGTCTCCCTCACCCCATTCCTTTCTCACACCATCCTCATGACTAATGCTATTATCTATTTTTCTTTATAAAATACACATAGTGCATTTAAGCTCCTAAATAAAAATAAATGAAATAAATGAAAATAAAATAAATGAAAAATAAATGAAAAAAAATGATCAAGAACTAAATAGAAAAATGGGCAGATAATTTTGTTTTAAATCACAAGGTGGAAACAAAATAGCAAATTTAAGAGACACACAATTGCGCTCCATAAAGTAACTGAAAGTAGTAAAACCTCACTGAGGGCCGGGTGCAGTGGCTCACGCCTGTAATCCCAGCACTTTGGGAGGCCGAGTCGGGTGGATCACCTGAAGTCAGGAGTTCAAAGGCAGCCTGGCCAACATGGTGAAACCTCGTCTCTACTAAAAATACAAAACAGCCGAGCGTGGTGGCACGCGCCTGTAATCCCAGCTACTCAGGAGGCTGAGACAGGAGAATCGCTTGAACCAGGGAGGCGGAGGTTGCAGTGAGCCAAGGTGGCGCCATGACACTCCAGCCTGGGCAACAAAGCAAGACTCCTCCTCAAAAATAAATAAAAATAAATAAATAAATGGTAAAACTTCACTGAAATAGCATTTATCTCCTAAACTTTGGCAAAAATCCAAAGTTTTCTAGCCCACTGTGTGAGCAAAGGTGTTGACTGAGAAAGCAGTGCCCTTACACACTAGCAGTAGGAGTAGAAATTGCAGCCTCCATGGAGGGCAGTAGGGCAAGATTTAGCAAATTACAAATGCTGCCTCTGCCCTGTGACCCAGCAGTTCCACTTCTGGGAATGTCCCTTATGGATATACTTAAGCATGAGTGAAATGACACAAAAGTTTATGTAACATTTTTATAACGGAAATAACTCAAATGCCTACCAGTACGGATCTTTTAAAAACAAATGACAGCAAATACAATCAATGGAACACTATGCAGCTGTTAAAAAAAAATAGGGAAGCATTTTATAAACAGTTATAAAAACAACCTCAAAAATATGTTCCTATGTCACAAAAAATCAGGGTGCAATTATCATGTTAGCACCCCCATATCTCTGCTTCTGTATGCACTGACCATCCCAAAAAGGATAAGTAAGGAATGGGTGATGCTCACCTCCTCTGGAGATGGCTGGGGGTCAGGGACAGGAGGAAAATTACACCTTCAGCACCCTTTTGTGCCTTTTGCATTTTGAATCATACATATGAATCAACGATGGAAAAAATAAAAAAGCGATTATGGCATTTCTCTGTTAAGTGCATGCACGTGTGCGTGCTCTCTCTCTCTCTCTCTCTCTCACACACACACACACACACACACACACACACACACACACACTCTTCTGTTGGATACCACACAGCCTTCCAGATACAAGACAAATTATTTAGAGTTCTTCACCAGGCCCTTCCCAGTACAACCCCAGTTGATCTCCCAGCCAATCTCTCAATTTCCCATCCTCTCTCCCTCCACCCTGAACTTCTCACCCTCTTTCCAACCCAGGCAGAGGGAGTGTGATGAGGTGCCATGAACAAAATGAAGGCATTGAATCAGAAAAACTTGAACTTTAGTTATTTCTTCATAACTGACAGGCTTTGTGACCTTAACCACTCTGAACTTCAGTTTCTTCATCTATCAAATGGGAAGAACGATGTCCACTTTCCTGAGGTTCTGGGAAACATGAAACGAGATAACCCTTGTGAAGCATTTGGTACATATGGCGCATTCAAACAATGCTCCCTCCCTTCCACCTCCCTTTCCTATTTGTGCCTCTGTATAATTTCTCAGTACTCTCTGCCTGCCTAGAATCCCTTTCTCCTACTCCTCTTGGCAAACTCCCACTCAGACTTAAGGTGAAATTCAAATGTCATCGCTGGTCCTTTTCTCTGCCCTGCATCTCTTTTCTTACAGGATGGATCAAGCTAGATGTCATTTTCTGCTTCCATTTCTGTCTCTACCACCAGAATGGAAGCTCCACAAAAGCAAAAACTATTTCGTCTTCCCCCCTCCAAGAGCTTAGCAGAGCATCTAAGGTTGAAGAACTCGTTCGAGTTCAGAAAATCACTAAAACAGAGAGTCCTGTTAGGGACGTCCTGCTTTCTTACCCATGCTTGCCTGGCCCATGACTTTTGGCTGTTAACACTCTCATGGCATCTTGCTCCCTTGTAGTGTATTTCTCTACAAAAGGGAAATGGACTTTTAAACAGAAGGAAAGATTCATAAGATGAACACTTTCTTCATGACCGCCCACCAGCTACCCATGCTGCAGAGAAAAGTTGCGGGTAATGGGAAGGTGAACATTTCTTTAGTGCATTTAACACCTGCTTGAAAAGCAAGGAGCCCTTGCCCAAGCGATTTCTTCCTATCAAACCCTCATATAGCATTCTTGCGCTTGTTAGCCATGTGGCATTTTGCAGTTGACTGTGGGGTTTAACCTAAGCTCTTCTCAATTGATGAGAAAGCAAATGAAAGCAGAATTCTGAAGCCAAGAGGGGTCTAAATTCCAGTCACCAGCATAGTGTTAAGGAATTCTTGGCCGAAGAGTGCAAGTGGTGTCAAAACATCTGACCCTTTGTCAAAATATGTGTCAAAATTCATGGCCCATTGCATCCCAAGGCAATCTGCATAGGTGAGTTCCTGCTTTCCTTGATCTGAAATTCTTGTAGGAAGCTAACATATCATCCTGTAAAAAACGCAATGAGAGGAGTGCTTATGGGAGCCTGACCCAGACTTGAGGGATCAAAGAGACTACAGCAGCTGAAATCTGAGGGTCTAGCAGGGTTGGCCTAGGAGTGTGGACAGGTGTGTGTGTGTGTGTGTGTGTGTGTGTGTGTGTGTGTGTGTATGTATTTGTGTTAGTGTTGACAGGAGATAAGAATGGGCCTGACCATAAAAGGCCTTGGGAACCATGTTAGTTTATCCATTCAACAAATATTTATTGTGCTCTCATAATGCACTGTGATTGAAATATAACATAGACTGGGTGCAGGGGCCTTGGTTGGGCCTGACTTAATCACTTGAGCCCTTTAATTCTGGGTAGAGAAGCCAGAGACAGAAGTTACCTGTGAAAGGGATTTGATGCAAGGGAGAGTCGGCATGGTTAGCTTTGAAGATGAGTGACCTAGAAACAGCATGTAGGAGTTGAGAATGGTCCCCCAATGGCAGCCAACAAGGAAACAAGCACCTCTGTCCTATACCTGCAAGGAATTCAACTCTGTCAACAACTTTCTTGAGCTTGGAATAGAAGTCCAAGCTTCAGACAAAAACACAGTCTGGGCAACATGTTGATATTGGTCTTGTGATATCCCGAGCAGAGAATCCAGGCACACCATGACCATATTTCTCACCTATAAAACTATGAGCTAATAAATGGGTGTTGTGGAAAGCTGCTAGGTTTGTGATAAATTGTTACACAGCAATCGAAAGCCTATATATGACATTTCACCACAAACTCAGATTTGACCAATATTTGGACATGTCCTCATAGGTTAGGGATGTTCATATGTGCCAAAATTTTTAATTTTCCCTTTAATCCTTCATGAATAATGGTACCTTAGTTGACATCGCCAGCAAACCCCTTCTCTCCCATGAAGCAGTTGTACTGTTTAAATGGTATTCTCAAAATCCCCAGCTGAAATCCATTAGCAATTCCATCCCACATGCTATGGTGGTTGGTATAGAGAATGTGTGACTGAGGCCTAAGACGAACAGTGCCTGGTATCCGCCAAGTCAAAAAATTGGTTTAGGAGTTAGCACATGATGTAAGTTGGTCCAGTTAGGATGATGTATAATAATTTTGGCCAGTGATGGGGGAAGAGAAGTTCTTTATGTGATATGCCTCTGGGAGGCCTGGAACAGCTGCCACCATCTTTCTTCCAGGAGAAAAGCAAATGAAGAAGGGCAGAAACCAGAGACTCAGAGAGAAATGCATCTGGAACCCTGATCAAACCATGCCTGAAGCTTATGCCACTTACAAACTTTTTAGTAGCCGTGAGCTAATCATTTCCTACAGTATTTAAACCATTTTGAATTGGGTTTTCAGTTATTTGCAAATAAAGCCATCCTAATTAATACATTATTATTTTTATTAGATAGATGAGAAACTGAAACTTAGGAATTATTTGCTAGAAGTTACAAAGCTAGTAAGTGGCAGAGTTGAGATTTAAAATCTAATCCTTCAGCCACAAGTTTATTGCTTGTTCTATTACACAAGTTGCTGCACCTGATTTTCCTTTGTCCCATCCTACTGGTAGATATGCTTTGCTCCCCCAGGAAAAAAAAATTACTCTAGCTTTAGGGATTCCCGCTTCTAGTCACTGCTAGAAAGAGACCCCCGGCTTTACAATCTACATGTTTTCACACCTCAACTTCTGGCACCACGCTATTTTCCCAGTCACAATACTTTTACCAGAAAGGGGCCCCAATCCAGACCCCAAGTGAGGTTCCTTGGATCTTGCACAAGAAAGAATTTGGGGCTAGTCCATAAGATGAAAGCAAGTTAATTAGGAAACTAAGGAGTAAAGCATGGCTACTTCATAGGCAGAGCAGCCCCAAGGCCGCTAACTGGCTATTTTTATGGGTATTTCTTGATCATGTGCAAAATAGGGGGTGGATTATTCACTAGTTTTCTGGGAATGGGGCAGGCATTTCCTGGAACTGAGGGTTCCTCCCCTTTTAGACCATATAGGGTAACTTCCAGATGTTTCCATGGCATTTGTAAAGTGTCGTGGCACTGGTGAAAGTGTCTTGTAACATGCTAATGCATTATAATTAGTGTATAATGAGCAGCGAGGATGACCAGAGATAACTTTTGATTGCTATCTTGGTTTTGGCCGGCTTCTTTACCTTATCCTGTTTTATCAGCAGGGTCTTTATGACCTGTATCTTGTGATCTCCTATCTCATCCTGTGACTAAGAATATCTGACTTCCTGAGAATGCAGCCTAGTAGGGCTTAGCCTTATTTTACCCAGTCCCTATTCAAGATGGAGTTGCTCTGGTTCGAACGCCTCAGACAATGTCAGCATATCTCTAAAGAGAACTTTGTTTTTACTCACTGCTTTTTCTCCAAAGGGTCCTAACACAAAGTGCTGTGGGAATGGCACAGACCATTCCAGTTAGGGGGAGAATGGGGGCTCAGGCCAGCACAGCAAGTGAGGAAGAGCTCCCCAAACACCCAGGGAGCCACTCTGGAGAAAGCTTCAGGAGGTGGTCAGTGAGTAAACAAAAGAGAAAACTCAGAGATAAATGAGAAAGCGTCCCCCTCTTTAGCAAGAAAATATCCCATTCATCAATGTCCAGACACCCCACCTCCTACAGGGCTGGCATCTGAAACAAAATTAAGTGACTAAATACAAGTTCCTTCCTGTCAGTAGAAGGCAATATTATTAGCAAATTAGCGAACACATCCATCAGCGGTAAAAGAAAATCAATGGGTTTTGGAGTTTTACAAAAACAGGAAAAAGGCTAGAACGAACAGCAGAAAGGTGATACACCCCTTAGAGAACTTGACGTTTCTTTCATGGAGATTACGGTTCCAGCCGGTTTCACACCCCCACTCCCACTTCCTTACCCAGAAAAGAGGGGACCTCGCCCTCTTCCCAGATACTGCAGTGGTTTCCCTCTGCTCCCTGCTTTCAGGAGCTAAGCTTAGGAATTATTTCTTTGCTTGCACAATGGCTGGCCAAAGCCATGAGCCCCCCGCCCTGAGGGAAGTCTGTTGGAGATATCTCTTTTGAAGTCAGGGAGCAAGGGTCGACCTGGTGACTTTTTCTTCCGGCATTCCCCCTCCATGGCAATGAATGGATATGCAGTCAAGAAAGAGCCTTCAAATGGCTAAGCCGGCAGGAGGGGATTGTACAGTTCCCTGCTTTTGGAAAAGTAGGTAGGATAAGAACAGTGACAGCAGAGACTGAACAAGGAATGGCCCCACTCAGCCCCTGAGCTGTGAAGCAGCTGGTGGACCTGGGAAAGGGGCTTGATCTCCCCTCCCCTCCTCTCCTCTCCCCTCCCATGTCTTTTTCTTTCTTCTTCCATTCCCTTCCCTTTACCACCCTTTCCTTCCCCTTTCCCTTTACCACCCTTTCCTTCCCCTTTCCCTTTTCCTTTCCTCCCCTTCCTTCCTTCCTCCCTTCCTCCATCCCTCCCTCCCGTCTTCCCTCCCTCCCTCCCTCCCTGCCTTCCTTCCTTCTTTCCTTCCTTCCTTCTTTCCTTCTTTCCTTCCTTCCTTTCTTTTTCAATCTGGTACAAGCTACAAACACTATGCTTAAAAAAAAATTTTTCTGAGGATTCATGCACACATTGGGGGTTCAAGTACGCTTTGCTTTAAGAAAATTCACCATGCCCTGGAGTCAGACCCACCTGGCACCCTTCTCCACTGAAGTGCAGCTGAGGGCATGAACCTGGCACTTTCCATGAGGGCAGCAGGGGTTGCTTTGAACTAACCAAGGGGGGTTTAAATCATGGGATGGAGCGCAGCCTCCTTCCGACATCTGGAATTTTAATGAGCTCGGATCAGGCCGGCAGACCCTGAGAGCATGTTTAGGGCTCACAGAAAAGTTTTTTCTATAAGAATCTTTGTCCATTGTCCAAGCATTCAGTAGACACTCAATAAAGATGTTTAAGAATTAGTTTGTTTTGTTGAAGAGCAGATTCCCTTAGCAATGGCCATTGCTAAATGCCTTCACCTCTAGGGAATTGGGCAATGTACTAAAACCCCCTCCCTCGTTCTACTCAATCATCTTATTTTTGCCTCACATAAAGCCTGGCTTAACTTTCAGGGGAGCACATGACTATCAGAGGCTGAATGGCCTCCTCCACTTACAGGGGCACTTGCACAGGTAGAGTACAGCCAGGCATGCACACATCTCCAGCAGGGCTCACCTGCCTTTCTGGAATCCCATTAGGTCCCAGGGGACAAGTAGAGAGCCTGATAACACTTGCCTTGATCCAACCCCAATCCACTATGTGAGAGAAGAAGGCAAAGACTCACAAGACCCCGTCTTCCCCCACCTTAAATACAAGCATTCCCTGAATAATATTCTACATTTCCAAAGTCAGCCCTCTCTTCCACTTCTCTGCTGTGTTTCAGACACTGACTGCCCCTTTTCTTGGAGCCATGAACTGTTTCTATAATAGGAGCACCCAGAAGGAGGCTGTTCTTGGTTCCCCTCTAATTAACCTCCTCTCTGCTCAGAACAGGCTTTTCCCTCCCATGTTACCCAACTCAATCCCCCCTCCAGGAATTTCTCTACCTTACGGGGATTAAGAGAGTGTGTGGGGAGCCCATTTTCTAATGGTAGCCTTGAGCATCCAGAAGTAGAGAGAATGTCTAAGGGACAGGTGCAGAAAGATCTCAAGCACCTTCCTCACTTCCGTCCCCTGTACAGGATGGGCCCCTCATCCCTGGTTCAAGATGTGTCATCCAGGTTGCAGTGTGCATGACTCATTTCCTGAGTCTCAGTCAAGAGAGCTCTTTTTCCTGCCTCCTTGACAGGCTGGGGACTCTGGGGGATTTTCAGTTTCTTCCCTGATATAGGTATTGCCACAGCAAGAATTGCACCTGTTCCAACAGGAAGTACTGTTTATGATGATACAAAACTCAGAGAGATTCAAGAACATCAGAGCCTGAAAATAACTCTAGAAGATTCCTCCCTTGATGTCTGCATTTGATAGATGAGGACACTGAGGTCCAAAAGAGTGAGGAAAGAAAATGCATTTGCTCCACTTGGCATCATCATCCACCTGACATTCAAGTGCTTTTCAATTCTAGACTAAGTTGCTGCATCTAGGTCTTTCCATCTTAAATTATTATATTTTTTATTTTTGTAGAGACAGGGTCTCATTATGTTGCCCAGGCTGGTCTTGAACTCCTGCCCAAGCAATACTCCTGCCTCGGCCTCCCAAAGTGCTGGGATTAACAGGCTTGAGCCACCACGCCCAACCAGTAGCTCTTTCCATTTTAGAAATGGCCGTACTGAGCAAGTTTGTGTGTCTGGAGTTTGTGTGGCATAGATAGTGTGTCTGGAGTTTTTTCCTTCTCGTGGGTTTGTGGTCTCACTGACTTCGGGAATGAAGCCATAGACCTCTGTGGTGAGTGTTACAGCTCTTAAAAGTGGTGCGGGCCGGAAAAGCAAGCGGTAGCAAGATTTATTGTGAAGAGCAAAAGAACAAAGCTTTCACAGTGTGGAAGGGGACCTGATCGAGTTGCTGCTGCTGGCTGGGGGTTGCCAGCTTTCATTCCCTTATTTGTCCCGCTTATGTCCTGCTGATTAGTCCATTTTACAGAGTGCTGATTGGTCCATTTTACAAACCTCTAGCTAGCCACAGAGGACTGATTGGTGCATTTTTACAGAGCACTGATTGGCGCATTTTACAAACCTCTAGCTAGCCAGGGAGTGCTGATTTGTGCGTTTTACAATCCTAACTACAGAGTGCTGATTGGTGCGTTTTACAATCCTCTTGTAAGACAGAGTCCCCACTAGACCCAGGAAGTCCAGCTGGCTTCACCTCTCAATAGAACAGTGCAAAAAGTTACCTAGCACAGACAGAAGCCAGGCTCAGAGGAGGTGAGACTCCTGTCTCCCTATCACAGATAAAATGTGGTAGACAAAAGCTGATGACAACTGGGGCAGTGTTAACAAAGACAGCCAGTTAAGCTAATTCCTCTTCCACACGCTGTATCTCCAGTGTAGTTTGCCACTCCCAGGCAGTCACTATCGACCTACTTTTCAAGTGGAAACCATAACTCTTAACATGTGAGCAGGAAATGAATAAGCAGGGAAACGGATCCATTCCAACAAGGACGACGCAGCTGACTGTGGCCTTTTGGCCTTTTAAAATCTCTACATAAATAAAACTAGTTCTAATGTACCAGTTAAGTATTAAAAACAAGCTTTAAAAAATTCTTATGATTTAGTTAATAGAACAGTGCAATCAAGAACACAGAAGGCCCCCAGCCGCTTTCTCTCCTTTCAAAGATGGCAGCCGCCATCACCACCACCACCCAATCAGCAAGCAGGGCACCTTTCTCTTTGCTCCACACGGACAGTTCATCTTTTTCTTCTCACGCCACCCACAAATGTTTGCCTGGTTTCAGAATTTTCAAATAATTTCTCATTTTGGTCCGCAGGTTCCCTGGTGAAGTTTCCAGTCCAATATAAATCACCAGAAGTGTAAGGGAAGTTGGATCTCACTGTTCCTCTGTCCCATCAGGACTCACCTTGGGGGTAGTCAAGGCTTATCCACAGGACGATGTGGGTACTGGGATTCGCTGGGGGCAGTCCGCAGCTTCCATTCTTCTCTAGCTAGGGAGAGAAGGAAGGCACAGCTATGGCCCCGGCCCTGGCCCTGCATGAGGCAGCCACATGCCCACCCTGGTGGTGACTGTCTACTCTTCTGACAGATTTTCTTTCTCGTTCTCTGATAAGGCAACCCTAAGGTTTTTATTAATAGTGACTCTTACAAATGAAGGGCTTCAAATGTAATCTGGAGGAGAAAATGTGGTTTAGAGAAAGCGCGAGGAGAGCCGTAGGGTACCCCAATGCCAGTCACTGCATTCTGCATTCTGTAAATATCAACATTGATTTAATGCCTGCCCTGTACCTGGTACTATGTCCACAAGTACATGAGTAGGACAAAGTCCCTGTTTTCTAAGAGCTTGAAAGCTACTGGAGAAGACGGAGAGGTAAGCTTGTATTTTTAGCATATGATAATAGTTATAATAAAGGATGAACAAAACTTGATAGGGACCCAGAGTAAAGACCTCTTGTCTGTTCTGGGTGAGAGGGAGTTTCTGAAGGGGTGACACTTGCCCCCAGAAGGAAAAGATGACTAAGAGGTCAACGGGGAGAGGAAATGAGAATGTGGATACAGCAAGGTGTTGGGGGCATTCCGAGCCTGGGAAACAGCACACACAAACCCACAGGAGCTCAACCTGGCATGCCAACAAGTGTGAGCCCTGAATCCTCTCACCTTCAGGTTTTCCTCTAGACAACAGTTCCTCCTCCAAGCCGCCCTCTCTGATTATCCCCACCCAGCCTCTCAGGGATCCCTTCCTAATCACAGTCCCCCTTTCCTGCCTTTTTGCTGATTTGAATTCTCCACTTAGTGTAAGCTCCATGAAGCAAAATCAGTGTTGGTTTTGTTCACAGTTTTAGCTCAAGGCACACTGGCATGTAGGATGTGGTATGTAGTAATCTCTCAAGAAATAGTTTCTGTAGGATTAAGTCAAAATTTCTACCAAAATTGTATTGCATACATTTTCTGTATATTGCATATTGCGGTGTTTGCTTGTGTACATATATATACAAGCAGGAAAAAAAATCTACAATGTGCTCAAGGAGTTAGTTAATTTTAACTAACATTGTTAGGAGTTAGTAATTGCAAACGAAATTGTCCAGCATTTGCAATTTCCCTTATGTGAGATCTAGTTGGAAGAACAGGAGGCCTCGAGACTCAAGGTCTATCTCTATCACCAAGAAGTTCTGTGACCTCAGATAAGGTACCTCACTTCTCTGGAACTAATTTTCCTCCTCTGCAAAATAAGGGGATTTCAGAATTGTGTTTAACACTTATTCTTATCCTTATCTATGACTCTTATTTCCAGAAGCCTAAAGCAAAACCTGCCTCCAGAATTTAATGCAGCTGAAATTATGTTCAACCACTAACGCTCTTGAAATCTTCTCTTTGAAACACCTCCTGAAACATAAGCTTTCTTTTTGCCTTTCAAATAAAAGCTTCCTATTGAGCCCAATTCTCTATGAGAACACAGGACTCTGGCTCAAGGAATGACAATGACGTGGCGTGGGTGAGGATGTGGAGAGAACAGAGCTGGTAGAGCTTACTTACTTAATTAGCTGAGAACAGAGGGACATCTGTGACCGTGTCCTTCTGTTCCCGGGACCTTTAGGAACCACAAAAGCGTGGCACATGCTGACTTGGAGGATGTAACCTACCAGCAAGCTCTGGACTGAAAGCACATTCTCTTAATTTCACTGTTATTCAAGGAGTTCAGGTATATTTAAAATAAAACAAACAAACAAAAACAAAACACTTTTGTATAACCACACAGTATCTCCTCCAGCTTACTGGGGAAATTGCAGTTGTGTGTTCTGAAACTATAGAAATGACTTCTGTAGCTATAGAGCCTACTGATATTTTAAATTAGAACCAGATTCAACAGATGAAAATTACTAGCTGAATGGAAGACATTGGCCTCCCAGTGAAATGAACGTGCCAGCTACATTCAGGGTTTTTGAAACTGTAAGATTCAAATGGGGAGTCTCCTGAGTATGGGATGAAGGTTAGAATCTGTCACCATCATGACTTGAAACTAACAGGAATCCAGGAAAAACTGGATATTTCCCATTTTCCTCCCCCTAAAAAATTACACACCAAAGACAGATGTAAATGTGTTGCTAATGAGGCTAGAGCCTTTTCTAAACATTAGCCAAGGATTTAGAATATCTCTCCAAAAGGAAAACCTTCATTTAGAGAGCAAAATGAAAGATATTATAATCTTGGAAACTGAAGCCTATCTGTTATCAGAAGTAATGTCACTATAGAAGTTTTAATAACTGGCCAGGAATACTGGAAATGGAGAGAGAAATGATCAGAATGTGTGGGTGTCTCCAGTGCTGAAGAGAGCAGAGCACCTGCCCTTTCTGGACTGCATTCTCTCTAGGTAGAATGGGTATATCAAGCAATCATAACTTGAAGGCCTTATTTCTTTATTAAACTCTATACCCACTAGGCAGCTTTCTTACATTGATTTGGCTTCTTAAGTACATTTCCATATGGAAAGAGAATGTGCAAACCTGCCAACAAGAGCCTTTCAGGACCACCTTTGGAGATCTAGTTTTCAATAAAAACTGACTATTTGCTATTTTTGTGTCTGTAACTGGTTATAGGGAGAAGGCCTGGAAATTATCGCCAGGCCTATGCAAAATTACAACGTTTTCCAGAGCTTATACACCTTCTAAGCTATTTGTCTACTTGTAAGTGTGCATTCATCTAAAGACGTACGTGATTAACTTCTTTTAATCTATAACTAAGGTCTGAGTCCTAAGAACCTTCCTATGGAGCCTCAGTAAATTTATTTCATCTAAATGGGTCCAGGGGCTGGGGTGATTACCCTTATCTTGTCTCCTGCTAAACCATGGACGTTTGAGGGGTTTCTTGTTAGTGGAACTTGTTTGTGGAGGCCCAGAGAGTTTCTTCAGACCCCCCATAAAACTTGTTTAATCCCAAATGGATCCTGTTAAGAATTCCTTCGTTATTTTGTCATGCTTTAAGGCCCAGGAAAGGCCTAGGCAAAACTCTTGATGGGCTTTTGTTATATCCCAGCCTTTGTATGAGGGCACTGGCTTTTAAAAGTTAACTTAACAACACAGTACTGAAACAATTGTTAGTGAGACCTGGCTTGCACACCTGAAGAAACTGACGATAGTTTCTGAACCTTGCAGCAATGCCAGTAGGAAGCAGGCATCCTGGGAAGCTGACATATTTCCTTACTTCAATTTCAAGCTTTCTGTGCCCATGGGATACACTAGTTTTGGCAGGATGCACATCCCAATGTATTTCCTCTGGAAGATTTTCTAGAACATTATCCAAAGGAATGATTGAGAAATAAACAAATATTTATGGACAGGGAAGACAATACACATGATGCTCTTTTGAGTTACTGATTTGGTAACTTGCAATGAGAGGATCAAGCCACAACAATTACCATGGAAAGCATTCAATGGATATTTATTGCTCACGCCTGTAGTCTCAGCACTTTGGGAGGCCAAGGCAGGTGGGTCACGAGGTCAGGAGATTGAGACCATCCTGGCTAATATGGTGAAACTCCATCTCTACTAAAAATACAAAAAAATTGGCCGGGCATGGTGGCACGCACCTACAGTCCCAGCCACTTCAGAGGCTGAGGCAGGAGAATCGCTTGAACCCAGGAGGCAGAGGTTGCAGTGAGCCGAGATCGCGCCACTGCACTCCAGCCTGGGTAACAGAGCGAGACTCCGTCTCAAAAAAAAAAGGAAAAAAAAAAGACATTTATTTATGCAGTGCTACCATGTGCAAGGTACTGTGAGGGATGTGAAAGGAAAATAAATCTGGGGGCCCCCAAATCACTAAACTAAAGGGAAAAGCAAAGCTGGGAACTGCCTAGGGCAAACCTGCCTCCTGTTCTATTCAAAGTCACCCCTCTGCTCATTGAGATAGAGGCATATCTGATTGCCTTTCTTGGAAAGGCTCATCAGAAACTCAAAAGAATGCAACTGTTTGTGTCTCACCTATCTGTGACCTGGAAGCTCCCTCTGGCTTTGAGTCTTCCTGCCCTTGCTTCAAGTTGTCCCACCTTTCCAGACCAAACTAGTGTACTTCTTACACACATTGATTGATGTCTCATGTCTCTCTAAAATGTGTAAAACTAAGCTGTGCCCTGACCACCTTGGGCACATGTCATCAGGATTTCCTGCAACTGTGTCACGGGCACATCCTCAACCTTGGCAAAATAAACTGTCTAAATTAACTGAGCCATATCTCAAATTTTGAGGATTCACAGGGTTATGGAGCTGAAACAAACACAGGTTTCTTTCCAGAAACTTTCAGCCTAGAAAAGGAGAGAAGATAATTCGTGTAATAGAAAGCAGACACTGATATGCACTATAAAAGATATGATTGAGGCCGGGTGCGGTGGCTCATGCTGTAATCCCAGAATTTTGGGAGATCGAGGCCAGTGGATCACGAGGTCAGGAGTTTGAGATCAGCGTGGCCAACATGGTGAAACCCCATCTCTACTAAAAACACAAAAATTAGCTGGGCATGGTGGTGGGCACCTGTAAATCCAGCTACTCGGGAGGCTGAGGCAGGAGAATCACTTGAACCCAGGAGGCGGAGTTTGCAGTGAGCAGAGATCACACCACTGCACTCTGGCCTGGGCAACTAAGTGAGACTCCGTCTCAAAAAAAAAAAAAAAAAAAAAAAAGATATAATTGAAATGCTAATCGTTCAGAAAATAAAATATTATTTATTTTAACAAACATGTATCCCATATGGTTCTAAGCACTTACTATGTATTAACTCACTTAATCTTCCTAACAACCTATGAGATAAGTACTATTTTTGTTTTCATTTTACAGATGGGGAAACTAAGGCACAGATACAGTAAGAAACAGCCAAAGTCCCATGGCTAGAAAGTGGCAGAGCTGGGATGTGAATTGCACTGGTCTGGTTTCAGAATCCTTGCTCTCTGCTACTACCCGCTGTCTTGCAACTGGCAGCTGGAGGGACCCAAGGAAGCTTTCAGGAAGGTGGGAATATTTACATAGAATCTCGAAGAGGGTGGATGGCATTTGGATATGCAGACATGGAAGGAAGTACATTCCGGGTAAAGTAAACAGTGTGAAGGAAGGCAGGGAGTCTAGCATGCTTGGAATTATTGTTTCCTAGTAAGCCAACAATAGTCCCATAGCCTTAGCACAAGTTCAAGTTCAGAAAGAATAACTTGTCAAAATAAAGAATCTGAATAAAAGGTCAAGCATGAGGGCCAAACAATGGATGAGAATCTAGCCTTTTGAACTTCAATTTCCACAATTTCCATTAATTCTCTCTATCCCAATCTTTAGCTGAGTAATTGACTGAAAAAGAAGGCATGACTTTGATAGGGGCAAACGTTATTAGAGCCATTCAAATCATATCCTGACATGGCATGGAGCCAAAGGCAGGGCTAACCATTGCCCCAGAACCTTAGAGTTTGGTATTTCCTGATCTACGGGGAGGGGCAAACCGACCACATTTATTTTTATATATCCTACAGCAGAGGAGGAGGCAATACTAGGCAACCAGGGATCATGTTCTCTTTCTTAAAAAAAGTCAACCCTATTTCAAAAGTAAGATCTCTTCCAGGGTTACAAGGTCGTCTCATCAGGCTCTAAAATCAACTGAATCACAATGGTTGCACTCTTCATGAGCAACGAGATTACTTACTGAGTGTTAATTAGCACTGAGTACTGAGCTCGAAGAAACTGTTAAAGGAAAATGCATATTATTACCTTTAACTGAATGTTGGGTTCCTTCATTTCTACCTCCTGAACTGGGATCACAATTAAAAACCGGGAAGACTGGCCGGGCGCGGTGGCTCACGCCTGTAATCCCAGCACTTTGGGAGGCCGAGGCAGGCGGATCACGAGGTCAGGAGATCGAGACCATCTGGTTAACTGTAAGATGTGAAACCCCTTAAAAGTATAAAAATTAGCCAGGCGTGGTGGCAGGCGCCTGTAGTCCCAGCTACTCGGGAGGCTGAGGCAGGAGAATGGCATGAACCCAGGAAGCGGAGTTTGCAGTGAGCCGAGATCACGCCACTGCACTCCAGCCTGGGCTACAGAGCGAGAATCCGTCTCAAAAAAAAGAAAGAAATGAAAACAAAAACAAAAACGGGGAGATTGAAGAACAGGTACATGATCCCTCAAAAGTGGACTCAGGACAAATAAGTAAGTATGCTAAGGTTAGGGAGCCAGACCCTTCCCTTCCAGGGCAATGTGTGTATGGTTGTAGTTTCTTCTTCTCTTTTTATTTTTATTTTTATTTTTTGAGATGGAGTCTCGCTCTGTCGCCCAGGCTGGAGTGTAGTGGCACAATCTCGGCTCACCGCCGCAACCTCCGCCTCCCGGGTTCAAGCAATCCTTCTGCCTCAGCCTCCCAAGTAACTGGAACTTAGATGCATAAAACCATGCCCGGATAATTTTTGTATTTTTAGTAGAGATGGGATTTTGCCATGTTGGCCAGGCTGGTCTCAAACTTCTGACCTCAAGTGATCCACCCGCCTCAGCCTCCCAAAGTGCTGGGATTACAGGTGTGAGCCACTGCATCCGGCCTACTGTAGCTTCCTTTGACGCATGCACCAGCCTCCGGCTCATGGCTCCAGATTCTTGCAGAAGGCACAGGAGGTGCATGGGGATGATGCCAGGAGATCACATTTGACTGAATGTAGTCCAGATTTCAGATTCTCAGGTTTGCCATCCCCATCCCTAGAGCCTGCCTGAGGAGAGGAGAATTTTGGCTCCAAATAGACCTTGGTACAAATCCCAGCTCTGCCACATACTTGCTGTGCAGCCTACAGGAGGTGACTTCTTGACTTTGCTCGGGTGAATCTCAATTTGCTCACATGGAAAGTGGAGATTACAACATTTTATTTAAGAGGTGATTTGAAAACAATCAAATGAGGCAATCTGATACATAACAGATGTTCAAACTCTTTCTTCTCTGACTCGATAAAGTCACCACATCGTTAGAGCACCATGCATTCAGGGCATACAACATTACAATCACTTCTCACGTCATTCAACAAGAGGCAAAACCTTGAAAACCAGAGATTCAACCCTTGCAAAGTAGAAAAGAAGCAGAGCTAAGCCCTAAAAGTAGAAGTGAAATTGGAGGCTGTTGGAGGCTTTGATGGGAAATACCAGTAAGAGAAAGCCACCAAGATGCAGTTGTTAGCATCTTACTCATTATTTTCTGCATCTATTCACATAGATATATTTACATAATTGAGATTAAATTATGCATAAAATATCACTTGAAATTTTCAG
Source organism: Macaca thibetana thibetana (assembly GCF_024542745.1). Classification (NCBI taxonomy): domain Eukaryota; kingdom Metazoa; phylum Chordata; class Mammalia; order Primates; family Cercopithecidae; genus Macaca; species Macaca thibetana. The sequence continues at coordinate 113,929,681 of NC_065585.1, forward strand.
TTAATATATCATTAATAATTTTCCATGATGTTAATTATTATAATGTGTTCAAATGGAAAATAACTGCTTTTCCTCCCAAAGTGCTGGGATTACAGGCATGAGCCACTGTGCCTGGCCTACTGTAGCTTATAAAAATGAGTGCATTCAAAAATAAAAATATTCAAAAATTGTATAATAAATTGAAGTAAAAATCATGCCATCAATTCATACTTGACAAAGGTGATAGTCCAAATGAGAAAAAAAGAAAATATTTTCATCTAATGGTGTTAGAGCAATTGGTTATTGATTTGGGAATTTTTTTCAGTTAAATTTTTATTTTTATTTCATAAACATGAAGAAATAATAGATGTATTATAGTGCTAAATATGAAAAGCAAAACTGTAACAACAATTAGAAGAACACATAGAGACATATTTTCCTGATCTTGAGGAAGAGAAGGTTTTAAATATGTAAGAAAATATCAATAATCAAAGTATTCATTGTTAAAAATCTTGTAACCCATTAATTAAAAGATAAACAACCAAAGAAGAAAATGGATGAAGCTTATGAACATGAATTTTTCAGAAGAAATATCTAAAAAACATATGTAAAAGTGATCAACTTTGTTAGTTATCAGAGAAATGCAGATTAAAACAACATAAAGATGCAGTTCTTCCCTGTCAAACCAGCAAAACATTAGAAGATTTGTGATATGATTCTATGTTGACAAGAGGGTAGAGAAATGGCTTTCTCACCTAAGATGAGGGGAGAAGTAAGTTAGTGTCACCTTTGTGAAAGACAGTTTGGCAGAAACTATCAATACTTAAAATGAATGCATTATTTTACCTGGCAATTCCATTTCAAAACATTTATTCAGAGAATACACACAACATTTACAAAGGGAACCAAACAAGGTGTTCACTAGTGCACCGTGGCTTGCAATTGCAGAAGACTGGATGCTGACCACATGCCCATAAAACAAACCAGAATGCATCTATATTTGGTAATACATGCATATTAATGATGACCATGCAGCAGCTAAAAAGGACAGGAGGTCGGGCACAGTGGCTCACGCCCGTAATCCCAGCCTGTAATGCCTGAATGTGGTCCAGATGTCAGACCCTCAGGTTTGCCATCCCCATTACTAGAGCCTGCCTGATGAGAGGAGAAGCCTGTGAGCTTTGGCTCCAAACAGACCTTGGTGCAAATCCCAGCTCTGCCACATACTCGCTGTGCAGCCTACAGGAGGTGACTTTGGGAGACCGACGTGGGTGGATCACAAGGGCAGGAGTTCGAGACCAGCCTGGCCAACATGGTGAAACCCCATCTCTACTAAAAATACAAAAATTAGCTGGGTGTGGTGGCAGACGCCTGTAAATCCCAGCTACTCAGGAGGCTGAGGCAGCAGAATTGTTTGAACCAGGGAGGTGGAGGTTACTGTGAGCTAAGATCACACCATTGCACTCCAGCCTGGGTGACAGGGCAAGACTCCGTCTCAAAAAAAAAGGGACAGGAAAGTCACATGTACTGAAACAGACAGAAAGAACTTCAATATTGCCGAATGAAAAAAGCAAACTGCAGAATATTATACATTGACTAATCTCACTTAATTTAAATAATACATACAACTAAAACTGTGTCTGTCTATATGTGTCTTAAAAGTCTGGAAGGACACAAACAAAACTGAAAATGATAGTTATCTCTGGGGAGGAAGATAGGATTTGGTGGGGTGGGCAGAAGAGAGAAATAAAAAGAACTTCTGTGTTTTAATCTATGCAGTTTATTCCATATTGCTGGGAGTTTAAAGACTGACAATCTATTCAGGCTGAGTGAGGTGACTCACACCTGTAACCCCAGATCTTTGGAAGGCCAAGGCAGGTGAATCACTTGAGGCCAGGAGTTCGAGATCAGCCTGGCCAACATGGTGAAACCCCATGTATACCAAAAACTACAAAAATTAGCTGAGTGTCGTGGCTCACACCTGTAGTTCCAGCTATTCAGGAGGCTGAGGCACGTGAATTGCTTGAACCCGGGAGGTAGAGTGCCAAGATTGTGCCACTGTACTCCAGCTTAGGCAAGAAAGCGAGACCATCTCAAAAAAAAAAAAAAAAAAAGAATGAAGAGAATACATTCATATATTGTTTTTGTATTTATGGATATGTAGACAGAGAGCCAGGATTGAGAGGTGAGGGAGACAGAGAATTCCAACACATAGAGCCAACCAATGCCAGCCTTTGGGTGAATTATCTTTTCATACATCCCTCTACATCATGTATATAGAGAGAAATTGAGATCCATAATGTGCAGAAGTGGAATTTACTCATAATTTACACAACAAATACTCATGATGTTCAAGGTTCTGGTGTGCAACAGTAAGCTTACATTCCCTGACTTTAGGTTAGTGAGGGTGAAAGATAATAAAAAACAAAAATTGCATAATTCAAGTGGATGTAAGTGCTAATAAGAAAATACATCAGTGATCATAATAGAAATGCAATCTATTCTCATCTTGTCATTATATTTTAATCTTTTTATGGCCTTTTGTTCTCATATTGGTACATACAAGTTTAAATCCTAATGTTTTAAAAAAGTTTAAAATATCACCATAATTTCAGAACTTTATATCATGCTTATCATACCATCCCATAGTATGAGAATCTTTCCATTTCAGTAAATGTAGATCCACAGTAATATTTTTAAGGGCTTTGCATCCCATTGTCTAGATGAACCACGGTTCATTGAAACGACTGTCCGATGATGAATGCTGGAGTTGATTTTACAGCTGTATCTTTGTGCACGTATTATTTTCTCAGAAAATTTCTAAAAGTGGAATTTCTGGATGCTTCAGTGGTGATTATTTATGTCTAAAGACATTAATTTTGCATTTAAAAAATCTGGCAATCTGGCGGGGCGCGGTGGCTCAAGCCTGTAATCCCAGCACTTTGGGAGGCCGAGACGGGCGGATCACGAGGTCAGGAGATCGAGACCATCCTGGCTAACACAGTGAAACCCCGTCTCTACTAAAAATACAAAAAATTAGGAATTCAGGAGAATGGCGGCGGGAACCCCGGAGGCGGAGCTTGCATTTGCACTCCAAAAATTTTGGCAATCTTACGGAATTCAGTATTTCCAAAAATTTTATTTTCTTGAGGTTTCAATGATGTGATCAGATCCCTTACAAATAATGAGTTTCCTTCCTTTTTAAAATATTGAAATTGTATTTCTTCACTCTTTTGTCTAATATATATATTAGACAAAATATATATGTATTTATATTAGACAAAATATACATAAATATATATATTAGACAATATATATTTATATTAGATAAAATATATATTTATATTAGACTATATATATATTTATATTAGACAGACTAGAGTCTCACTCTGTCACCCAGGCTAGAGGGCAGTGGCGCAATCTTGGCTCACTGCAACCTTCGCCTCCCAGGTTCAAGTGACTCTCCTGCCTCGGCCTCCCGAGAAGCTGGGATTACAGGTTTGTGCCATCATGCCCAGTTAATTTTTGCATTTTAAGTAGAGACGGGGTTTCACCATATTGCCCAGGCTGGTCTTGAACTGCTGACCTCAGGTGATCTGCCTTCCTTAGCCTCCCAAAGTACTGGGATTACATGCATGAGCCACCGCACCCAGCCTTGTATAAATATATTGACTAGCACTTTCAGAGCAATGTTTAAGAAAGTAGCGGTGCCTGGGACATTGTTTTACTCCCAATTTGGGACAGCATGTGCCTCATGCTTCACCAGTCCTATGCCTTGATTTCTCATGGCTGCACTGAACATGCAGGGTGTGATGGTAGACACAACGCAGTGGCACTGTGCACATGATACTGAAGATACTGAAGAGCCTCCTTCCATGCAATAAATCACCCTGTGGGTGGGGAGGGGAGCTGTTCTAAATGTCTCAAACTTCAGCAGAGAACTGGAGATTCTTGGGTGAATCAGGGTTACCGTGGTCCTGTGTATATGTGTAATTTGCTCCCTTGGAGGTCCCAGAATTTCATACTGCATCGGGGTAGGCTGGAAGCAGCTGAGGGTAATTTCTATAATAATAAAGGAGTATTAGGAAACACCTGCTGTTTTTGGCCTCTTTCATTGCTACCTAACGCAACAGAGACTGTGACCAGGACACTGCGGGCAAATCAAGTCAGCAAGGCAGTGGGAGGACCCTGAATCCCACCTTCAGGTTTCCCTCTTAATTTGCCATGCTACCCAGAAGGTTTCTGGGGAAGATTCTCTCTCTCTACCATATTGACATCAGAGATGAAGGGCCAAATGGAAAAATGTGCATATTGTGAGTCAAGCAATTGCTGTGTCAGGCTTTGGCCACAGCTTGTTTATGATGATGGCACTCAAATGTCCTAGGAAAGAACAATCACAGTTGCTGCCCTCCGGGTGATGACATGGGGTCTAGAACAGGGTAGTAAACATCATTCCTATCTTCTCTCTAAGGAACTTTTTCTTATGAGGGAAGCTATTATTAACTCAAAGACTAAGGTCACTCAAACAGGAGTATCACTAGGAGTACTGAATCAAACGGTAGGGATGGTCGTCCCATTTTGGGTCCTAATAATAGAATTGTAGCCCCATGAGGGAGAATGTTCCCTTTGGTGATCTCCTTGTACTGTATGCAGCAGAGAAAGGGCCGGAACGAGGTCAGAAGGATAGCCTCAGTGCAGAGGCTTTCATGAGTGCTGACCAGGAGATGAGACCTCAGTCTAGTAACTGGAGTGCAAAGGAGCAGAGATGGTGAGGTTGCAAAGAAGATCATCGTGCTGTGCTCTCAGGAGGAGCCATGAGCCACCCCAGGAGCCCAGATAAGCCAGGAGGGAACAACTTGTAGGGTTAGGGTCTGGTGTTTCAGCTCACAAGAGAAGAGCCAAAGACCATCACTGAACATCTCTCGAGGTCAATCACACTCAAGAAATGCCTGCCTTACGCTCCTTCCAGGAAAAGACAACTTAAGCTTCCCAATGGCATCCATAAGTTCTCAGTTTCAGAACTTCCCGGTGAAATGAGCCCCCGTGGAAGTCACTGTTACTGTTTGTTCTTCCCTAAGTTAAATGTCAGGAGTGGGCTATGTTTGAAGGGACACTAACCTTCAAATTTTGCTATCATACCAGAAACCATGAATACAAGGAAAGTAAAATCCCCAACTGGCCAAGATGTCCTGTGACACCGGGCCACACTTTCCTAATCTGGTTTCTTCAGTAGTTGATCTCCAGAGTGGGAATCTGTGGGGTCAGTAGGTGTCGCCTCCACCAAGTAACAAAAATGGTGGTGAAAGGAGAACAGGGATATAAATTACGGTGTTCTAAATGTGTCTCGAGGCAGAGGGACCCTGCCACTTGCTGTCCTTATCTCTACTCCTGTGGCAAAGCCTCCCTCAACAGATACCAGGTAATGGCTAACACATGGAGAAAATCGGACACTTTGGAGCACTAGGTAGGTGTTCCATCAGGAAAGATGACTTTTGCTTTTTACAGAAAGCAGCCACCTCTACACCTGGAGTGAGAGCTGCCCTCAGGGTGGATTGTAAAAACAAGACTGGAATGGAAGGAAAAACTTATTCCTTTTGAAATAATAAATAGAACACAGAATAAGCTAGCCCTCCTCCACATGCAAACCATTTTCCCCTATATTTTAGCCAAAAGGCCTTTCTTGCATTTGATCATTTTTCTGCTTCGTCTGAAGGGCAGACCCCGCGAAGGCCCCCACGAGCACTTCAGAAGAACAGGGAAAGTCAATTTAGCCACACTGAGCGTGAAGGTTTCTGATTAGGCCAAGTTCTCTCTGCTGCAAATCCAGAATTACAAACCAGAGAAGTTAGCCTTGGCCTCCGCTTTTAATTGGAACTGGGGTGAAGCAGATTCTGGAGCTTCAGGCAACCAGGAGGCCAGAGAAGGAGGCCAGTCAGCCCACAAAGAGAGATGGAGAAGGCAGGTGGGCAGCAGGGGGCAGATCTGACCAGAAGACCACACCGGTCAGAGTCAACATCCCAGGGGTTTCCAGTCCCTGGTTCCAGGTCATTCTTTGACTTGGATTCTGGGAGACACCCTGAACCCTAATAACAAATTGACCCTGCTTAGTGCTGAAGTGAATTTGAACTGAGCTTCTACTGTTTACCACCAAAAGGGTTTTTTCTAAGACAGAAGCCAAGGTCATTCTTTACCTGGGCTGCTCGCCCACATCTACATCTACAGCGCTGACTTCATCGCCCTTATTCTTGGTGTTGGCCACATCCCCCGGCCACTTGCACCTTATGGCAGTTGGCGTTCATATATATATATATATATATCTCCTGCTTTATACCAAGCATTGAGGAATATACACAAAGACAGTTCTTGCCTTTGAGGAGGAAGAGAAAACGAGCACAAATGAGACAATTACTGATCTATGAATTCAGTGAAGAGAGAGAGGTGTGTGAAGCGGGATTGTCTGAGAATCTTCCTGGAAGGACTAGAGATTGAGATCAGCAAAGGAAAGAGGTAGAGAGCAGGAGAACCAGGAAGCTTGAGCAGGAAGGCAAGAGTGAGCCTTCTCAGGGCTGGGAGAGAGACAAGGATGACCAGGATGGAGAGAAGAGAGCAGTGAAAAATGAAACCAGACAGGGGAAGGGATAACTTATAGAAGACCTTAAAGATCAGATTGAGGAGTTTGGATTTGAAATGGGTTTTCTTAGGCTAGGCTGGGCTGTGGTAATAAAGAGACCCAAATATTTTCAAACACAATGCAGTTAATTTCTTGCTGATGTAGCTCAAAGTCCAATCTCATTGGTGGGTTGCTTTCCTCCTCTCAGGAATTCAGGGACCCTGACGCCTTCATTTCCAAAGCTGTCATCTCCTAAGCTGCACTGTTGTCTGCTGATAGCTGATGTTTTTCTTTAAGTGTTGTTCATTTCACTCACATTCCACTTCCTGGAACTCAATTATCTGTTACATCTGAATACCTGGGAGTCCAGGAAATGTAGGAGAGCCATGAGCCCAGGAAGAGGAAATGGATCTTTGGTGCCCATGCCCTAAGGAGCTGTGATAGCTGTTCTTGACACTCAGCTCATCACTTCATCATTTTAGCAGGACTTGGGAAGGTTTGGGGGAGAGAAATACCCATTGCAGATCGACAGCTAGGAGACCATGCGTGATGTCCGGAGACCCAAAGCTGTCTGATGGCAAAAGAATGCAGAAGAAAAGAGGGTTCAGAAAAGAACCATGGAACTGGGGCAGAGGAGATTGACTTGGGGAATGAATAAAATGATGTTTAGTGAATTTACTAAATCCAAAGTGACTGCAGGGTCTGTGATGTCACAGCTTGGAGAGGGGTGGGAACTGTGACAGAGATTGACAGAGATGTTGGTGGTCAACACTAGACTGGGGCAGTCAGTCCGGGGAGAAAGAACAATCAGGAAGGGGACCAAGTGTCTCACAAAAGCAGTAAGAGGGAACTTCAACAAAACAGGTCAATGCCAAAGCATCTCAACTTTCTTTCTTTTTTTTTTGAGATGGAGTCTTGCTCTGTCACCCAGGCTGGAGTATAGTGCATTGGCATGATCTTGGCTCGCTGAAGCCTCTGCCTTCTGAGTTCAAGAGGCTCTTGTGCCTCAGTCTCCTGAGTAACTGGGATTACAGACATGCATCACCACGCCCAGCTAATTTTTGTATTTTTAGTAGAAACGGGGCTTCACCATGTTGGCCAGGCTGGTCTCAAACTACTGACCTCAAGTCATATGCCCACCTCAGCCTCCCAAAGTGCTGGGATTACAGGCATGAGCCACTGCACCTGGCCCATCTCAACTTTCTTACAGGAACGGTGACCTCAACTCCTCAGGACTATGTCCCCCATCCTCAGATGATGAATTGAGAGACCACAGATCCACAGATCCTCAAGGGCTTTACCAGAAAAACTAGTGCTATCATAACCTTCAGATTGGCCCTTGACCATTTTAGACCTGGAGGAACCCATGCTCTGTTTGAAAAAGACCCCTGAAAAAGAGATGTTCCTTCCACCATGAAGTCTAATACCACCGCCCGCAGCTGCAAATTTTAGCCACTTTCCCACTTTCCACTAGTTGTTTCCAAAGGCAATGGTTCCATAAACCAGCCATGGGGTAAGGTGTGCAGGATCTCCCACACAATAGGCCCTCAGTGATGTATATTGATGACATCCCATGAATCCAAGTGACCCACAGTTGACTCTTGAACTATACCTAATAAGCGACTGTATTAGGTGGCAGGTCATGTGGCTTTCTCAGACCTGTTGTCCCTAACAAAATCCCTACCACCACCCTTATACACACACGGCCTCTCTCAGGTGGGGGCATCCTTTTCCCTGGGTTCTGTGACTAATGTTTGATTCAGCTGCGTGCTTAGCTTCAAAGCTAAAAGCACATCCACCTGTTCTTTTCTCCCCACGTCAGTCTGGGGGAATGACTCACCTGATGTTTGCTGTTCCCTAACTCTTCCAACCTCCTCAACCTCCGGAGGCTGAAAGGGCTGTAGTGAGGAGCAGAGAGGAACTCCCTAGGAGTGAGAGAGCCCACAGCTACACCCTGGATGGAGAGCTGCATGATCTGAGGCACAATGGCAGACCTGGGAGGAGGGTCTGGGAGCAGTAGTGGGCTGCGAGGGGAGGGGGAGCTGGAGAGGAGTGAGGAGAGATGGGAGATCACAGCCTGCCTAAACCCTGAGTACACGGAGACGGGATGACATCCTTTTGTCCCTGCCAGCGCCTCTCCATGATACCCAGAACACCCTGGTGGGCTCAGTCCATGATTCATGACATGCAGTCCCACAGTGGCATCCAAGAAGTACTGGAATAAAGGAAAAACCAAAGGGAGAATGTTCTTTTTTTTTTTTTTTTTTTTTTTTTTTTTGAGACAGGGTCTTGCTCTGTTGCCCAGGGTGTAGTGCAGCAGTGCGATCTTGGCTCACCACAACCTCTGCCTCCTGGGTTCAAGTGATTCTCCTGCCTCAGCCTCCCAAGTAACTGGGATCACAGGCATGCACCACTATGCCCAGCTAATTTCTTTTTTTGTAGTTTTAGTAGAGACAGGGTTTCACCACATTGGCCAGGCTGGTCTCGAGCTCCTGACCTCAGGTGATCGGCCCGCCTCAGCCTCCCAGACTGCTTGGATTACAGGAGTGAGCCCCTATGCCCGGCCCAAAGGGAGAATGTTCTAATGCAGCCCTGTGGGATGACTTGGCCACAGGAAGTTACATAAAGGTGACTTAGGTGTTACAGTGACATAAGAGACCTAAAGGCTCTCACCTCCACCCCACAGAGGATGTCCATCGCCTGAGGATGAACCCACACTCCAGATCAAGATATAAAGGAGCAGGGTTGCAGCTCACCTGGGCTGGGGATTGCCTGGACTCTTCAGAAAACAAAACTTCTACTTTGTCATGGAACAGCTAGAAATTCACCTCAACATACTCAATAATTCAGTGTGTTTGGGCACATATTCCATGCCAGGCACAGTACTGGAATAGGGACAGCTGGAAGGAAGTGGGAGACCCTCTAACCACCACGATCCCAGAGAAGAAGCAAAGTGACTTGCCTAGAATACCAACTGGAAATGATGGAGCCAGAAGGAGAGCTCCTATTTCCTGTTTCTCGTTACCATCCGCTGCATCCCATCTTCTCCCAGGAAATTATTTTACAACACAGGAAACATGTTTGCTTAGGAAATCTCAAAATTAAAGGTAGGAGCGAGAAAATGTCCAGCCACTCTGCTGTGATTTCTGGGCCAGTGAGGGCTGACCATCACTGTGGGGAGAGCCCAGTGTTCTCGGTCCTGACCCTTTCTTTTGTCACTGGACGCGAGGGGACTTGTTTCCCCACTTTCTCTGCAAAACCATCTCCTACTCAAATTCATTCATAGCCCTAGAATCAGGCAGCCTCCTCCACCTGCTCATCTCTTAAATGTGAACAACCACTAAGAAATGCAGCAAGGAAATCTGGTGGATCCATTTCCATAGCTCTTAATCCCTCTGTTCATCCTTCCTGGTATCAATATCACTTCCCCATTCTCCATTGCCTCCCCCCAGTTAGAGGAAATCTGACAAAGCAATGAGTCTACAACGGAAGAAATTATTAGCATCAGGTGGACATCATTTGGATCCAACCTACATCACTTACTGGCTGTAGGACCATGAGCGAGTTATTTAAGCTCTCTGTCCCAGTGTCTTCATTCACGAATTGAAATGGACCATGCCCACCCTTTGGGGGATTTGTGACAGTAAAGCCAAATAACTAGCACACAAATGGTGCCCAATACACAGTGTAGCATGCAAGTGGAACTCAGTAAAGACTCATTCCTTTAGTTGACAACTTATTCCAATCTATCATAGTTTTTTGTTTTTGTTTTTGTTTTTGTTTGTTTTGGTTTGTTTTTTGTTGCTCTTGCTTTGTTTTGTTTTTTAAACCACAGGGCCAGAGCTGGGTCAAGGAGGAAGGAGGAGAAGGAAGAGCATCCTTTAGCCGCCCTCTGACTCTGCCTTTCCGGGTCTCGCTCCTGGCCTCACTTTAGACATCATCCCCAGGCACACCTCCGCACCTCCTTCCTGCTATAGAGTGCAGTCTCACAGGTGAGCCAGCCTGGTCACAAACGCCCTGAGACTTGCATCTTTCTCCTGAAATGGAGTGCTCTGGCCAGCTTTCGTATCCCCCTTAGCCCTGCTCCTCATCTCTGGGGCTGCTTTACCTGCAAAGCCCAAGCAAGAAAGGGATGGGGATGCAGAAAAGGAGTCTTTACCCGAATCCTGTTCCCATTTCTACCACGAGCAGCACCCCTTAGGCAAGTTAAGCTTTGGGACCAAAGGGGTCCACTCGGTTTCTCTGAGAAACTGACAGATCCTATTTTTCAGAGTCCTCTGCAGCAATCCCACCTGGTCTCCTTGCAAAGTGGCGTTGACTCCCCCATAGGGAGGTGGGGCCTATGTTCCCTCCCTCTGAACCTGGCTGTCACAGAAAGAACACTCCCGTGACTGCCAAGACCAGGTTGTAAAAGGTGCTACTGCTTCTGCCTGGCTGCCTTCTATCATTATCATCCTCACTGACCTGACACAGAGAAGTTCAACGTCCAAATGTTCAAGAAAGTGGAGGCGAGACAGGGACGAGGACTCGGCCACACTGTGCCCTGAGTCAGGATGCAGGGCTGGTTGTGGCTGATTCCCATGCCCCACAGCTCAACCCTTTTCCCCACTGGCACTTCGATCGACCTCCCAGGCACCTGACCTAAGTCCCTCTGGGGCGCAATGCTAAACAGGTGACATGCACCCAGAGACAAAAGGGGAAATGGAGCATCTCCCTGGGACAAGGCAACTGGTATAGCTACTGTTGGGTGACAGTCGCCCTAAAGGAAGGAGGGCTTGGTCCTGGGGTTAGGTCCTCCTACCTCTACCTTCACTTCCAAGACTCCTGCTGGCCTCAGAGCATGAGAGGTCATCTGACCCTGGAATCTTACCTCAAGCACCTCTGCCAAGGAAAGGGGAGAGAAGTTGCCTTTCCATTGTAGGCCAACTTTTAAGTCTTAGTAGAGTGCTGGGGCATTTTGATCCAGGGAGGCAGAAGGAGGCACAAGAGGAGACAGACAGACAGACAAAGGGAGGTAGAGACTGCTGACAGCTCAGGAGATGAGACTGGCTCAACGGGGCCTGCGGTTTGCCAGCTCTGTGCTCTGCACCAAGGGTAAAAAGATGCCCTGTCCTCAGGATACTTGAAATCTAGTGGGGATTTGGACACCGACATAAACAAAGTCATGCACTAAGGAAGCTGAGTTTGGTAAAGAAAGCAGAAGTAAAGAGCTGGGCCCCGCCAACTCTGAGCTCCAGAGAAGGCTGCAAAGAGAAGACTGAGTTCTGAAGGCTTTGTCCAGTGCGTTTTACTCCTAGACCTTTGTAGTTTTAACACAATATTTATGTCTTTAAGTCCTCACTATGTGTCAGGCATGGTTCTATGCCATTGACTTATTTGACTTCATTTAATCACTGACAAGCCTACGTGGTTGATACTCTTACCTGTTTGTTTATTTATTTATTTTTGAGACAGGGTCGCTTGCCCCAGGCTAGAGTGCAGTGATGTGATCATAGCTCACTGCCGTCTTGAATTCCTGGGTTCGAGTCATCCTCCGACATCAGCCTCCCAAGCAGCTGGGACTAAAGGTGTGCACCATCATGGCCAGCTAATTTTGTATTGTCTGTAGAGACAGGATTTTGCTGTGTTACCTAGACTGGTCTCAAACTCTGAGGCTCACGTGATCCTCCTGCCTCAGCCTCCCAAAGTCCTGGGATTAAAGGCATGAGTCACCATGCCCAGCTAGTGGTTGAAACTCTTACTATGGCCATTCTGCAGATGAGAAGACTGAGTCATCAGGAGGGCTTGCCAAGGTCACTCTGCTGGGGAAATACAGCCAGGATGTGAACTCAGGCTCTTGGGGTCCCTGCTGGTCACTGTAGCCCAGTGGCCCTTCTGAAGAATGTCACAGGAGAGCAAGGCTGAGAGGGCCTTATGAACTCATCCACAGCTGTCTCCCACACTGACCTACACCTTTGGTTCCAGAGGTGCTTATGAAAGACAGATTCTCAGGTCCCTCCTTAGAGAGTCAGATTCAGGAGGTCTCATGTGAATCCCAGAGAGCTGGAATTTTACCGATGGCCCAGATAATTTTTATGGTCAGATACTGACCTAATTCCACCCAATTTCCCACTAAATTTTATAACTGAGGAAAGCAATGCAGAAGAGTTACAGGAAGGCCCAGTGTTACATGCCCAGGTCATGGCCCAGGGCCAAGTCAGCCCCAGAGGTAGAACCCTGGTTCTCTTGGCCTTCCCCAACACCTGTCACCCTGGCTGCTCCTCCAGGGAACCCTGTCTCGGGAGAAGCTTGAGCAAATGTTGATCTTCCCAGAATAGGAGTCTACAGAGTCCAGATGTGTTGTCAGCAGTCACATGTGTCCTGTGATTTGAGCGATTCTAAGGGATGCTTCTCCACTGCCCAGCTCCTCCACAGCTCTGAAGTTCCCATCATTAGATTTTCTCCTTTGGGCATCCTAGAAAAAGCCACTAAAATGCAAATTGCTTACTGTAAACAGTGGGATGCTGACAGCTGTTAGAATTTTGGTTCATCCACAGATCCAAACTTTGAATCGTTGAGACAAAAGATAGCTGTGCTTTGATAGAGAAGATAGATAACAAGAAAAGGGTGTGAAATCTGAGTGTCACAACAGAGGCAGAAGCAGATGGAAACTAGGTTTCTGGAGTAGGGGAGGTGGGGAACCAACTTTGTTTCTCCCAATTTTACCTTGTCCTAGTTGGAATCATCTCTCCTCATCCCAGCTGCAAAGCCGGAGAGGATTTACAGTCAAAGCGTCTACACCAGCGGTCCCTCTTACTGACACTGATCAGACAGGGAGGCAGAACTGACAGAAAACACAGCATGGCATCAGAAGCACAGCTTGGGAGCTTATTAGCAGCAAAGTGCTGTTCTCTGGGGCGTTTTCTGGGTGTTCCAGAAATACATCCCCTTGGATGGAGATACTACCGGGCCACCTAATGTGAAATTTTCTACTGGAGTGGTTAATGCTGGAGATTTCCTTGAAAAACATTGCCACTGAGAGAGGCTGGCTTCAAGTTTCATATATATGTATATGTATCTGTGTGTGTATGTGTATGTGTGTGTCCGTGTGTGTGTGTATATATAAATAAATTTATAATATAGTATATAAATATTTATATATAAATAAGTATATATATATATTTTTTTTCAAAGTCAGGGTCTTGCCTGTCACCTAAGCGGAAGTGCAGTGGTGTGATCATAGCTCACAGCAGCCTCAAACTTCTGGGCTCAAGCCACCCTCCTGCCTTAGTCTCCTGAGTAGTCAGGACTACAGCCTGGCTAATTATTTTATTTTTTGTAGAGATGAGATCTAACCCTGTTGTCCCGGCTGATCTCGGACTCCTGGCCTCAAGCAATCATCCCACCTCAGCCTCCCAAAGTGTTGGAATTACAGGCATGAGCCACTGCACCAGGCTGATGTATTTTTCCGGTGCAGAACTTGGGGGCCATTCCAAACAACCACACTTGCCTCCCACGTGGGTAATAGTGACCGTGGCTATGACACCCCCACTGCAGGCCTGTTTATTTCTTCTGTTCTGTAGGAAAGGGCCTTCTCACCCACAGTCACCAGACACTAATTTTCCAAACTCACAACCTCCCATCTTCTGGAAGGAATGACAGAAACCCAGCCATGCATGAGACAATAATTTTTTTTTATTAAAAATCACCAGAGTGGCCAGTTCTGAAAAAGGCATCACACTACCTCTCAAGAAGAAATTTATTTCTTCTGCCATGGTAAATCAGCCAAGCTATTCAAAGGATGGTAGAGTACATCATCCCCAAACATGCCCCAAAGATTTGAGGTAACCCACCTTCCCCATCCCCCTTGCTGGAATAATAAGATGTCAAAGATGGAGAAGACTGGAGAGGTAATGTTACCCAGAGGACACAAAGCTAAGATGCTCATAGGAGGCAGATAGCTAAAGTAATGAGGGACTCAAGCCAGGTGGGGACTACTGTGACTCAGAGAGTTCACATCCCACCCTAGGGAGTAACATTCCAAAAGTTCAAGACACCAGTCTGTCTGTCTCCAAATCCCATGCATCTTCCCTTAAGCCAGGTATATTAATTTCCTAGAGCTGCTATAATAAATCAACACAAATTTGGTGGCTTAAAACAATAATAATTTATTGTCTTTCAGTTCTGGAGGTCAGAAGTCCAAAAATCAAGGTGTCAGCAGGGCTGTGACTCCTCGGAAGGCTCTGTGGGACAATCCCACCTTGCCTCTTCCCACTCCTGGTGGCTGTAGGCATTCCCTTTATATCTGCGTGTTTATGGATGTGTCACTCCAATTCCTGCCTCCATCTTCCCATCACCTTCTCCTCTGCATGTCTCTCTTTTTCTCCTCTTTCGTCTCTTATAAGTTTGGATGTCATTAGATTTAGGACCCAACCAGATAATCCAGGATGATCTCATCTGGATATCCTTAATTTTTTGGAGATGGAGGGGGTCTCTCCCTATGTTGCCTAGGTCAGTCTCGAACCCCTGGCCTCAAGAAATCTTTCCCTGTCAGCTTCCAGAGTAGCTGGGATTACAGGCGTGCTGCCACAATAAGATCACGTTCACAGATTCTGGGGGCTAGGATATCTGTTGGGGGAGAACCATTATTCAACCCACTACTCCAGAGAACAAATGAGCCATGCCGGGACCTGCAGGTGAATCTCAGCAATGCAACTTCCCTTTGTCTGATTTCTAAGAGCTGTTTGCATCCACATTTGTTCTTCACTGTTGTTAGCGGAGGCGGTCCTTCCAACTTCTGTGTGACACCAGTGTCAGGTGTGTGCTGATCAAGAGAATCCAGGTTACCTTGAGCTGCAGTCGTTGTGACTAGTGTATTTTTTATTCTGGTAGCTCTCATCACCTTTTCTTCTTATGGAGAAGAACTTCTTTCTATTTTTTAGTTCACTCCCCTTGTCCCCCTGTGCTTTCAGGGCCATCTCCTCCTCATTCTAGAAGTTTCCCTAATCCCCTTCCCTTTTTTTTTCTTTTTCTTTTTTTTTTTTTTTTTTTTTTGAGATGAGGTCTTGCTCTGTCACCCAGGCTGGAGTGCAGAGTGTGATCTCGGCTCACTGCAACCTCCATCTCCCAGGCTCAAGTGATCCTCCCTGGTAGCTAGGACTGCAGGTGCATACCAGCATGCCTGGCCAATTTTTGTGTTCTTTGTAGAGTCAGGGTTTCACCATGTTGCCCAGGCTGGTCTTGAACTCCTGGGCTCAAGCCATCCTCCTGCCTCGGCCTCTCAAAGTGCTGGGATTACAGGTGTGAGCCACCGTGCCCGGCCCCTGGCTCAGCCCCTAATTCCTACTCTTTGCGGTTCCTTAGCAATTGCCTCCCTTGGGGTTCCCTGACTCAATGTTTCTTAAACTTTAGTGTCCATCAGACTCACTGGAGGACTTATTCAAGTACAGCTTGTTGGGCTTCAACACTTGAGTTTCTGATTCAGTAGGTTTGGGAGAGGAGTTAAGAGCTGACATCTCCATCCTGGGTGCTACTGCCGCCACTAGTCCAAAAACCACAATGAGAACCACTGCTCTTGCTTGGCCCTTCCTCCTGCTCCTGTAGTGGTATTCATTTCTGACTGGGACCTCATTACCACATCCGCCTCCCATCTGCCACCCTCAGTGCCCTGTGGTCGCTTACTCAATCCCATCTGCTGGCATCACCTCCAAACAGCTGGGGCTACAACTAATTTAGTTTCTCTCCTATACCTTTAGACTCCCACTTAACCATTTCAGACCTCTAAGGCCCATCCAAAAACCTTTCCTCCAATTCTCAACCTTCTTTCTTCATTAAGTCAAAGTTGTGGAAACCCAAGGAACTTCCAACTTACTTGGAAGCCTTCAGAAAACAGGAAAATCTGGTCCCAACCAGGGGAAATGGCAGCTGTGCTGAGAAGCCTGATTTTAGATATTCTCAATGGACTAATAAAGTGGGTAGTCTGGGGCTGGCTCCAGTCTGGCCGGAGACGATTACAGAGAAAACATCCACCCTCATCTCCACCCACCCATCCGCCCATGCTTCTCTGTCCTCACCAGACCCATGTGCCCTGGAGTACAACCACTCTTCTCTAGGGTGACCCCTCAGATGCCAGCAGACCGTCTTCCCAGGACATTGAGTAACTCTTGGTGAAGCATTTCCAGCATTCACGCACTCCCCAGCAGCCTGTAAGACATTTTCTCTAAGGAATTTCAACACACATAACCAGCGCTTTGTTCTGATGTGAATGAGGGTTTGTCTGGGTGCCAGTGTTTCACCATACAGGAGATTAGCAAACATGAGCTGAAGCCTCTTAGCAGACACATTTCAGCCTTAATGATCTTTCTTCATACTATGGACAAATGTCAAACCACTCTAGAAAAAAGAATGAGAGACGATGTCAGTCCCATTTGCAGATCTAATTAATCTGGACAATATGCTGTTACAAACCCTTTTAATGTCAAGTATCTGCTGTCAGTGTCGCTAAAGATGGTCTGAGCTAAGCATGGCCAGGTACTGTCGTCAGAGTTCTGCTAATAGTGTGTCAACACTCAAGAGCTTCTCATACTTTCTCCTTATGCCCTCATAAATTCAATTTTTTTAAAAAAAAATAAGAGGTAGAGCATTAATGGTGATAGTTCACATGTAGCTGTTATGTCCCAAGTGAATGGTGGACTTCTCCACAAACAGCCCAGGAACCTAAGTGGAATGGAAGGCCTAACTGGGTGCTGGAATTAGATACAAGGGACAGCTGGGGTTGGGTTGACAGGTCTCTTGTTAAGGCATGATGATCCCTTATCTCAATCCCTTGCTCTGTGCTCTTTGAAAGTTTTAGTAAGAGGTCTGTATGAGTTTTCCAGGGCTGACATAACAAAGAACCACAGACAGCATGACTTAAGCAACAGAAATTTATTTATTCACAGTTCTGGAAGCTAGAAGTCTGAGATGAAGGTGCAGGCTGGGTTGGTTTCTTCTGAGGCCTCTCTCCTTGGCATGCAGATGGCCACCTTCTTCTCCCAGTGTCTTCACATGACCTTCCCTCTGTGTCTGGGTCTGGGTCTAAATTGTATCTTCTTCTAAGGATGCCAGTCATATTGGATTAAGGTCTACTCATATGACTTCATTTAACCTTAGCTACCTTCCTAAAGATCCTATCTCCCAATGCAATTACATTCTGAGGTACTGGGGGATAGGACTTCAACATATGAATTAGGGAAAGAGACACAATTCTGCCTGTACCACTATGATCATTCATTTAAACTAATACTACACATGCAAAGGGTTACATTATTTCTAAGATACATATTATTCCCCATTCTAACATCTGGGAAGTCAGGTTCTATCTAACAATATATGAAGTGGTCTTCATCAGTGGTATGTAAAGTAGTGATGCACCTTACAAGGGGTCGCATCTGGAATTTAATAAATTATGGTAGTCCTTGCAGTACCCCACTGAATTAGGTACTATTTTTATCATCATTTTACACGTTAGAAAACTGAAGTACACAGGATAAGCACCTTGCCCAAGGAAACCATCCAGTAAGCAACAGAAGTGGGTTTCAGGCCCACCCAGCTCACCACTGTGCCAAACTGTCGTCACGGTGTTGATCTGAGGCTAAATGAGTTAGCTTCTACGAGGCACTTAGAACAGTGCCTGGAACAGAGTATGTGTGCAACAAATGTCAACAATTATTATTCCTTCTTGGGGAAAATCTAAATGGCATGACTTTACCTTATTATCACAGCACACTGAGTGTGTGCTCCTGAGAGCAGGGCCCCCTCCACAGTCATGTGTCATCCTGATGCCTTCTTTCTTCATGAGCGAAAATATTTGGCCTAACAAAATATAATGGAAGTTTATTTATTTGTCCCTTTCACCTGAATGTGTGTTTCCATACACAAGCTTTATCTTCCATATGCAAGCTTTGATGAGCTTTGAAGGATTAAAGACAATGAATAAGGAAGGTCACCGTTTTTGAAGGACTTAGTATCAAGTAGGGGAAGAAGGCAGGTAGCTAGTCAGTATATGCCAAGGCAATGACAATTGCCACATAGGTGATAAAAGGGAGGCATTGTAGGAGTGGAGAGGATGGACATTGCTTCTGACTGGGTGACCAGGTAGATGGTGTCTAAGAGATGAAAGTATTATTTGAAAAGGTTAAGAATGGGTCAGGAAGGTAGTTGGTGCTAAACAATAACATGGACAAAGGCCCAGAAGTGACCAGTTCCTATGGGAAGAGCTAGCTCAGTTTGACAAAGGCAATGTGCTGGGGAATCATGGAAGACTCATCCAGTAAGGCAGTGATACTGAGTGAACGTTTGTATCCCCAAAAATTCCTAAGTGGAGACCCTCACGTGATGGTATTTGGAGGTGGGACATTTGGGAGGTGAGGAGATTTAGCTGAGATCATGAGATAGGTCCCCATGGTGGGACGAGTGCCCTCATAAGATGAGGAAGAGAGATCAGAGCTCTCACTGCCATATGAGAGTGAGAAAGCAGCCGTCTGCAAGCCAGGAAGAGAGCCCTCACTGGGAACCAAATCTGCTGACACCTTGATTTTTGCCTTGCAGCCTCCAGAACTATGAGAAGTAAACGCTTGTTATCTAAGCCACCCAATCTGTGATATTTTGTTATGGTAGCCTGAGCTGACTCAGACAGACAGTTTAAGGCCAGATTGTTGGGGGGCCTTGAATGCTGCAGAAATTAATTTAAACTAAGGAGAAAGCAAATTAAGTTCTTGAAGCTTGAAAGTTTTGGAGGCAGGAACAATGACTTCTTCAAAATTATGAATGGTGAAATTCAGTCAGAGACAGTGTGGGTAGGGACAGCTTGTGGAGAGAGGAGATTAAAGGCTGGGAGGCCAAGAAAGAACTCACTGCAGTGGTCTAGGATAGACAACCAACTTGTTCCGGTTTGCCTAGGGCCTTTCTAGTTTTAGCATGGGAAGTCCTGCTTCTCTCAGTCCTAGGCAACCAGGATGGTCGGAGTCCCCATCTGTAGGAGGGAAGGATGCCCTAAACCCAACTTCAGGAAATGGAGAGGGAGGAACCCCATAAAAGTGGGAGACACTGTGAAGGAAGAGCCCATCCCCATGGAGCTAGTTAGATGGAGGCAGGGCTAAAGGACAAGGGGAGTTAAGAATATGTCAGAGGTTTGGGGCCTGGCTATTCAGAAGAAGGAAGGGGGATGTCACGGAATGAAGCTGGGTGTGGGGAACCAGATGAAGAATCTCATTTTTACTCCATGAGTTTAGGTGGTCTAGAGCCAACCAGTTGGGCTGTGAGTGTGTGGATGGGAGGATAGTCAGAGCTTCTGAGGACAGACTCTATAGCCATCCCCTGGAATGAATGGACCAAAGGCAGCCTGGCACAGGGACAGCAGAAGAAGAGTCCACTCCTCAAAGGAAAGATGGTCCATGGCCTAGACAACGGTACTCTTTACCACGGGAAAGAGTCACCAGGGGAATATGTAGAAATGCAGATCTCTAGGTCATATTCCATTCCAAATCAGAATTTAAGGCTCAGGACCCTATACTTAAAAAAAAAATGGAGACATAGTCTCACTGTGTCACCCAGGCTAGAGTGCAGTGGCACGATCATAGCTCTCTGCAGCCTTGAATTCCTAGGCTCAAGTGATCCTCCCATCTCAGCTTCTCGGGTCACTGAGATTACAGGCATAAACCACTGCACCCAGCAAAGGATTGTACATTTTAAACACATTCTCGAAGTGATTCTTTTTCAGATAGTCCAAAGCCTCCAGTTTGAGAAACGGTGGCGCATGGGCATGGGATTCAGAAAGCAGACAGTGTCTGTGCCAAGTCACCACCAGTGGGGTGTCCTCTCCCACTTTCCCAATTCCTTTGGTGGACATATTGCTTGTATCTTGGCTGCTGTGCTGATTGTAAGCTCTGGCTGGTGGTGACACCTCTTTCACTCCTTGACTGCCCTGTCCCTGGTGTTTAGGGACAGGAATAGCAGTTTGCTTCCATGAAAAACTCTCCTCCCCTCTTCCATCCGACCCCTAATTTTCCAAAATCCTTTTTCCCTGCCCTCCAAAGAGTGCTTGTTGTGTGTTCTGGATTTTATCCAGAGGGTCACTGTAACCTAAGCTCAAGAATTCTGTGGGTTCATCTAGCCAGGTCACCTGTTTGAGTGAACCACTTCCATCAGTCACCACCGCTGAACAGAAAGGGATGGCTGAGAAAGAGCCACAGTCAAACAAAGGTAAATCATATCTCTGTCGTTCTCCAGGGCGCCTGTGCTCAGACCACCAGAACAGGTTCAGTTACCAACTGGGAGCTGCAGCCTGGAACAGACCATAAACAACCTGTGTGGAGGAAGGAGCAAACTGGCTCCACTCTGACACCTCTCCACCAGCCCAAGAGATTCAGTCAAAGCTGTAGTGCACTTCTCGAACACTCTCAATCGCATTCTACTTCAGAAAAGGGCAGGGAGGGAGATCAGAGCCATCGCTGCTTGCCCCAGGCTACTGACAGAGCAACAAACCCATAGTACAATGCTCAGCATACTACTCAGTATACACTAATAATCTCATAAATGCCTGAGAGTATTACAAGGCCCAAGAACAACAGAGTGTTTGTTACTTCCAATGAACACAAAGTAAGGAAGCTAAGCTCTGCCCTTTTCACTGAACTCGAGGTTGAATTTATTCAACTTCACTTAAAAGAATCACAGAAACGGCTGGGCACGGTGGCTCACGCCTGTAATCCCAAGCACTTTGGGAGGCTGAGGTAGGCAGATCACGAGGTCAGGAGATCGAGACCATCCTGGCTAACAGGGTGAAACTCCATCTCTACTAAAAATACAAAAAAAATTAGCCAGGCGTGGTGGCGGGTGCCTGTAGTCCCAGCTACTCGGGAGGCTGAGGCAGGAGAATGGTGTGAACCCAGGAGGCAGAGCTTACAGTGAGCCGAGATCGTGCCACTGCACTCCAGCCTGGGTGATAGAGTGAGACTCTGTCTCAAACAAACAAACAAAAAAAATCACAGAAACTTTCCTATTAACAAACATCAACATTCATGCTCTTATGTACAAAGCATCATACCTAGTGACTTCATGTCACAGTGTGCTACCAACAGATGATGTGGGTGACCATATTCAGTTATTTCATTTCCTGCCATTGGCTCCAGCCTCTATGACTTAATTTTCTTATTTTGTTCATTTAACAAAGATACACTGGGCACACACTGCATGCCAGGCATTTAGGATATGTCAATAAGGAACACAAACAAAATCCCTGCCCTGGGGGCGTCACAATCTATCTAGGGAAGGGTGAGAGTGAGAGTGGGGAGACAGGTGATGAACAACTGACATGATAAATAACTAAATTATAAAGTAAGTTACAATGAGGTAGGGGCTATGGAAATAAAATAGAACAAGTAAGGAGAGTGGGATAAGCAGGGCAATAGCATGCAACTCTAAATAATGGTAGGCCTCATGGGAAGGCAACGTGTGAGTAAAGACTTACGTTTTCTGGCCTGAGCAAGTGGAAAGATAGGGTTGCTGCCAACTGAAATCAAGGAGCCTGGAGCAAAGCTGGCTTGGAGAAACAGGTCAAAAGCTCAAGTGTGGGACATGTTCCACCAAGTTCTAAGTAGATGTGTCAAGAAAGCAGTTGGATTTTTTAGTTTGGGGCTCCCAGAGCAAGGACTAAGATACACTTCGAAATTCAGGAGCCTTTGGCATATAAATGGAGTTTAAAGCTTTGGTACTTACTGAGATTGCCAAGGAAGGGAGTGTGGAAAGAAAAGAAAGGAGGAACAGAAAGTGGGAGGGAGAAGCCAGCAGAGAGGACTGTGACGGAGCAGGAGCATGAGCCACATAGGAGGAAAGGCAAGGGCACAAGTCCCTGGAAACCAACCCAGGAGCTTGTTTCCTGGAGGAGGAAGTGAACAACTGACCGAATGCTGTTGATAAGTCAACTAGAGGAGGAGGACCATTGGCCACGATCAGAATCAATAATGTGGCCTCACCAGAAGCCCCTGGTGATGAGTGAGGGATGTGAAAGCCTGTTGAGAGAGAATGAAAGAGGGACGGGAAAAACTGAACACAGTTAAGTTCAAACAATTCTTTCAATTCTTTCAACAATTCTCTTGGCAAAACACAGGGCAATAGCTGGTGAGGGAAGTGGGGTTAAAATAAGACTTTTGTTTGCTTTTTTAAGAGGGAGAAATGATGCAAAAGGGAGAGGTGAATAGTTGTAGAACAATAACTTTGGGAAAGCAAAAGGGGGAAAAGATCCAGTTGAAAAACTAATAGATTAACTTAAGATGGGGGCACAGAGAGTCCTTTGCAGCAGGTGGGAAGGCAGAGGCATGGGCGCAGATGGGGGTGGGAGGCGATGGGGCTGTGCCATCTGCAGACATTCTCTCTCAACCACTTATGTTTTCTCAGGAAGGAAGAAGCAAGTCATCGGCTAAGAGTGAGGCCAAATAGTGAGGGTTTGAGGAGGGAAGAGAAATCATGAGCTAATTGTTTGCGATTGTGGGAGAGGAATTGGGAACATGCTGTGTTCTGTTTTCTGACAGCATTGAAGACCTGACTGAGGATTGTAGGCATGACTTCAAGGTGAGCCCAGTGAGTGAGGCAGAGGGCTTTCCTCCAGCCATGTTCAGCTGCTCAGCTGCACATGTTTAACCAGGGCTGTGGTTCTGGCCAAAGGAGCTAAGGACTTTTGCAAAGGACTAATCATAACAATTAGCCATGGGGTGTAAGCTGGGTAAGGAGGGAAAAAAAAGTCCCAAAGGGATGCAGAATAATGAACAAATGGTAGGATAGAGGGAATGGGAGTTTCCAGTGAGGTCATGAACTCTTGGATTCGGGCTATTGGAGAGACCAAGCTGGACAGAGAGGAGGTGGTGGCCTGAGATTGGGATGCACAAGCCTGAAATATAGGGGAGTTGCAGTTGTTGAGGACTGATCTGGAATTGGACCGGGGAAGGAGGGAGGTAAGGAGTGGAGGACAAATCATCAGAGGAGAGGTCAAGATATGCAGAGTCCTGGGCATTGGAAAGATCATCTATGAGAATTCCAAAATCACAAACATTAAAAGGAGAGGAATAGTGGAGAGACCAACAGCAAATCAGGAGCTAAAATCTCCAAGAAATCAGAGAGGGACCCCCTTCATCCATGGCAGAAACAGTGAAGAGTATTGATAGTGTGATATAATCTGATGGGGGATTCAAAGCTGGTGCTGTTTGCAGGGGAGAGTGGGGAAAGGTCTTTAGGAGGCAGTGAGGTTCGGGGAGAACACTTAGCTCTCCTCCAGGCAGGCCCAGGGATACAAAGGCTATAGAAGAAAAACAGCCTCACCCTAAGGGGCTGTAGGGTAAGCATTGTCCTGGGGAGAGATTTGGAGGGAAGAGAAGAGATTAAGGATGTATGGGATTTTGTTCATAATGGAACAGGAATTACAGAGGCACAGAAGATGGGATTCAGCAAATAGGAATGGGAAAGAGGACAGAATTGTGGGGATGCAGAACCATAGAGGGATTAGAAGTTGTGAGAGGAGGGTGACCTGCCAGGCTGGCACTCCTGTGATAACTGAAATACACATGAGATTAGTCCTGCTGAACTCAAAACAAATATTGGTGCTCACACTGTAACTATGGAAAGATAGAGAGAAGTGGGTACCTCAGGCCTCCCCCTGAGTCCCCAAAATGGAGGGATAGATGGCCAAGGGTGGCAAGGTCATAATCCTGAGCTCAGGGACTGTTCTTCACTCCTGTAAGTGACTTGGAGATTCAACTATCCTCCTTGAATCTTGTATATGAGGCTACAGACATTTAGGAAAGCACAGAGAGACCTCTGCCTCACCAAGACCAAGTCTCCACTTGATCTCAGTCAATGAAGGGTAGAAATTTTGTTGGTTTTTTTTTTTTTTTTTTTTTTTTTTGGTATTTTGCAAATATTGTTAACTTCCTCATGTCTGATATAATAAAAAATATGAGAATATCCTAGTAACAAGAGAAAGAACTCTTATGGAAATGGATACAGAAATTAAAGAGAAAATTGAGAGTGGTGAAAAAAAGGCCAATTATCACTTGTTAGGAGAAACTTTGAACTTACAAACAACTTAATTTAAGAAGAACCTTAAGGATCTAACCTGTTTACAAGTAAAGGAGCTCATAAATTCGCTAGCCAACATTTAGAACTTCGTGTGCCCCAGGTAATAACACATGGCCATATTGCAGATAACTGATCTATAATTCACATCATTGTTACTCTTTTGAATCATTTTCTGATGTTAGTGCAATCAGAGGAAGAGAAGAAAGCCTGTTTGGAAGACAAAGCTCTGACCTCAAAGTACTTATTGTCAGACTCACAGAACGATGGATGTAAAAACAGGGTCAAGGAAAATCATCTAGTCCCAGTGGCCCTTTTCTTCCGTTTCAAAGACAATCCTACCACTCAATACTTGGGAGATCTCAGTTTACACTTGCATTGAAATTTCCTTTTTCATGTATCTGCTTCTTTACTTTGAACCTGCTCACAAGCTTCTTGAGTGGAGGCTGTCCTGTGTATAATTCATGATGCTCGAACACTTCATGGTCAATTGTATTCATTCAATCCCAATCCACAAACTCCAAGGGACTGCCTGAGTTTTCCTACACTACTGCTTTACCTATAGGATTACTTTCTTTTACCTATAGAGCTATGTATAGACAGCCTTTCTCTTGCGACTCTGCATTGGTGTTGACATAGGCAGCATTTTTGCCAGTTCGACTCCAGGGTCCTGGAGCTTAGGTCTTCTGGCCATTTCAAAAGAGTTCCTTAGTGAACATGAGTTGCATGAAACACCAGCAGGAGGAAGGTAGGTGAGAGCCCTGGGCAAGCCTCTGAAAGTTTGGAAAGTTTGTACCTCCTGAGGGGGTTTGGGAGGTACATGCCCTAATAAGACTCTCCTTTGCCCTTGACATAGTGCCTCTTATTTATGGTAAGGAGATGTTCAGACCTCTGCCACCTGGCTTGGAGTGTTTAGGCAAGTATCATGGAGGCAGTGACATTTAAGAGATGAACAGAACATTCTTAAGCAAACAATGAGGGGAGCTGTCATTCAAACAAGTGAATAACAGAACATAAAGTATCTGTGCATAGGACAGAGTAAGGGGATAAGAACAAGGGACAGAGAATAATTCTGAGGGCACGACAGAGAATAATTCTGAGGGCAAAAATAATTTGGCAAGCACAGAAGGAAAGATGGATGTCCACTATTCTTTGACTTCTGAAGTCTCCCTCATCCTTCATGCCCTGCCTAAAGACAACTCCTGCACATAAGTTGTGCTTCCCTCATCTCTCTGCTCCCAGTCTCTCAGGGTATTCCTCCTGGTGCACAGATCATATTCTGTCTTCATTGTACCAATGCATCACTCGCAATTTTTGTCCTCCTCCTTTAGATGACGGGGATTACATCCCCTGGGTAGCCGTCTGTAAGCTCTGCTCCTAGCTAAGACAGTTTTCTACTTTTTAGAATGATAAGTGTGTGTGTATCCTACTATAGACTGAAAGCTCCTTGAGTACAGATACTTTATCCTTTGTATTGAATGACAGCATTCCCTCATCGTTTGCTTAAGAAAATCCTATTTATCTTTTGTTTTGTTTTGTTTTGTTTGAGATGGAGTCTCGCTCTGTCACCCAGGCTGGAGTGCATTGGCACAATCTCAGCTCGCCGAAACCTCTGCCTCCTGGGTTCAAAGCAATTCTCCTGCCTCAGCATCCCGAGTAGCGGGATTACAGGCTCATGACACTGCGCCCAGCTAATTTTTTTATTTTTAGCAGAGGCAGGGTTTCACCATGTTGGCCAGGCTGGTCTTGAACTCTGACCTTTGGTGACCCACCTGTCTCGGCCTCTCAAAGTACTGGAATTGCAGGCATGAGCCACCGCGCCCGGCCCCTATTTATCTCTTAAATGTCACTGCCTCTGTAATACCTGCCCAGATGCTCTGTGTCCCCAGCTCTCTGGTTCACATATTTCATAAATAAACTGATCGATTATACATTAACGGTGTTCTAATTTCATTAGTTACGAATCTATTATTGTCTTTTACTGAAAGGGTGAGACTTTGATGTTACTCATCTTTACATCTCTAGCTCTTTGCCTAGTGACTGGAACATATTAGGGCAAAAAAAAAAAAAAAAAAA
Organism: Macaca thibetana thibetana; assembly: GCF_024542745.1. Lineage (NCBI taxonomy): Eukaryota > Metazoa > Chordata > Mammalia > Primates > Cercopithecidae > Macaca > Macaca thibetana. The sequence continues at coordinate 113,956,427 of NC_065585.1, forward strand.
AAAAATCCTTGTTGACCCAAACTGAAGAGATTTCATGGGCAGAAGCCCAAGTAAATAAGGTAAGAATTACATCATATGACCTTAGGATGCTGAAAGATCTTTCCTTCCCCCAACAAGTTTTTTCTTAACCTTTGATCAGGGCAGGAAATTGTACCAGGAGGCCTCTGCCTCTTTAGTCTTGAGCTTTAATTACACTGCAGAGTGGCTGTCCTAGGAAGAGTTTCCATTTAAAGCCTCCTTATCCTGGAAGGTCGTGACTCCGAGCTTCCTAAGGTTGTGGGGTAACACACAATGGGCCCACTATACATCTTCTCATGGTATCAAGGCCAATATCATGGTTCCCTAGAAGCAGCCCTGACCACAGTCAACAAGGGGAACAGGAGCGTAGACAGCTCAACCAGGGAAAATCTTTGGAGGAAGGAAATGGACTACAAAGGAGATAAGAGAGAGGAGAACCCTTAGTTGGAAAAAATTGATTTACAACTCATTTTACACCATCATCACTACCACCCTTTCACCCACTCTGTTGTTTAAGTCCATTGCCCTATAACTTAAAAAATTCAAGGACTTCTCACCTTGCAGTGCATTTAACATACATTTAGAGGAGCAACTTAAGGCTCTCCAATGCCAACTCTCCTTACACAATTTAGAGATAAGAATCAGAAACTGGCCTCACCCTTGACAGAGTAATGCCGATTGCTTTGGGCAGGACAAGAGTAGGCTGACACACCAGTGCCAAAGTGAAGCTAATCTAGGAAGAGGATAGGAGGAAAATGAAATTCCATGCTGTTCATGTAGAGGCAAGTGCCATGGGCACTCCATGAGGCTGATTCACCATTCAAATGGTAACGCCAAAAACCATTCAAAAGTAGTAGAAGTTACTACTACTCAAAGCAGTAACTTCTTCTTGAGTAGGCTAATTTTATTGTTAGAGATCATGGGCTGATAACCTGACCATAGGTGGAAATGCTGGGATTTTCCTTGATATCTTTGTCTGCTCTAAGAATGGAGCACTGCAAATAAAACATAGGAATATGCGCTTTCCCATTTTTTATGTGTTTTCCAGTAAAAGTCTATTTTTTAAATTATTATTTAAAAAAAAATTCTTTTAGGGACAAAATTGTTCTATTTCCCAGGCTGGAATGCAATGGTGTGATTTTAGGTCACTGCAGCCTCCAACTCCTAGGCTCAAGTGATCCTCCCATCTCAGCCTCCCAAGTAGCTGGGACTACAGGCATGTACCACCATTACTGGCTAATTTTATAAAGTTTTGTAGGGACGAGGTCTCACTTTGTTGCCCAGACTGGTCTTGAACTCCTGGCCTCAAGGGATCCTACCACCTTGGCCTACCAGACTGCTGGGATTACAGGCGTGAATCATCACATATGCGGTCTAAAATTCCATTATAAATGAATGCCTTTCAATTAGTTTTACAAAAGAAAAAAGAAAAAAAATCCACGAGTATTGATAGGACATTTTCTCCTCTTTTCTCCTTTTCTTTACCAAGTCCCCAATCTCAGCCATTCCCTAATTCTGATGACAAATTTAATTGGCTCAGTGGAAAGAACAAAAATGATTGCAGGTGCTGGGGATATAATCAACACAATTACTTGGTCAGCTCTTTTCAAATATTATTTATTGAACACTCTCAGTGTGTCTAGTACACTCAGGTGCTGAAGGAGTTGCAAAAAACGCAAGTGCTATGATATCTGACCTCAAAGCATTGCATACTCATTGGTGATTTGAGGCTTCCATACAGAAAATAATTGCAATAGCTGGTAAGTTTCAGTAGCCCTTACCCCTGGCCCGGCCTTTCTAAGAAAGTTTCAGGAAAAAGGATCTAGCATATTGAGTGTTGGCTATTCATATTATTGAACCTAATTAGAACCCTGACATGGTAAATTTTGTACACTTATGTAAGTACCAAGCTTCACCCTTTCTTTTTCTTTTTCTTTCTCTTTTTTTCCTGAGACAGAGTCTTGCTCTGTCACCCAGGCTGGAGTGCAGTGGCATGATCTCGGCTCACTGCAACCTCCGCCTCCCAGGTTCAAGCGATTCTCCTGCCTCAGCCTCCTGAGTAGCTGGAAGTACAGGCGTGAGCCGCCATGCCCAGCTAATGTTTGTATTTTTAGTAGAGATGGGGTTTCACCATGTTGGCGAGGATGGTCTCAATCTCTTGACCTCATGATCCACCCGCCTCGGCCTCCTAAAGTGCTGGGATTACAGGTTTGAGCCACCTCACCCAGTCCAAGCTTCCCCCTTTCAACAGTGCACAGTGTTTACCCCTTTGCCAATATCCAATGCCTCTCTCATTCTGCCAGATGACTTCCTGGACACTGATCCTGCAGTTCACTAAATCAATAATCTCTGCTCTAGGAGAGAAGCCACTGCTCTGTTCTTTTCCCCAGAGTCTCATCCTCAGTTGTAGCCTAGACCTCCCTCTCCTCTACAAGTTCTTCTTGACTTATAACTCTTCTGGCCTCTGTATTTTACAGGTTGTGGTCTCCAGTCTGTGTCCTTTAAACTATGTGGTCAAGCCTGTGTGCTTGTACCTGCATCCTCTAGGCTATGTCCCTAAGCCTCTGTCCTCTAGGCTGTGTCCTCTAGACTACTGTTTCTCTTTAAACCAAACCTCCCTCATCTTGATTTTCCCCCCTACAAACTTTCTACCACTTCAGTATAAACTGTAATTTGCTTCCCTTTCAACATCATTTTCATTAGTAGGCTAGGGAGCAGAGTTAGGGGGAGTGATTTCAGTTTGAAACATTGATTTGGGGTGCCTATGCAGTATTAATCTGGAGATGCCTCATATGCAATTGAATGTGTGGATCTGAAACTCACAAATAAAGTTAGTGCCAAGGGCATAAGATTGGAGAGTTGTCAACATGTAGAAATTGCTTTTTTTTTTTTTTAATGCACAACAAAAACTCTGGAATGGATGGAGATTGCTCAGGGACTGCAAGAAGAAAAGAAGTCTGAGAGTGGTAGTCCCTAAAAAATACTTTTAAAAGATAGGTAGTCAGGCCGGGCGTGGTGGCTTACTCTTGCAATCCCAGCACTCTGGGAAGCGAAGGCTGGTGGATCACTTGAGGTCAGGAGTTTGAGACCAGCCTGGGCAACATGACAGAACCCCTTCTCTACTGAAAGTATAAAAGTTAGCTAGGCGTGGTGGCGCACACCTGTTGTCCCAGCTACAAGGAAGGCTGAAGCACAAGAATCGCTTAAACCTGGGAGGCGGAGGTTGCAGTGAGCCAAGATCGCACCACTACACTCAAGCCTGGGAGACAGAGTGAGACCCTGTCTCAAAAAAATAAATAAAGTAAAATATATGTAATCAGAGGAGAAACCAGAAGGACCAAGAGAAATAAGAGAAAAATGAGATGGATGTGGAGTCACGGAAGCAATGGGAGGAGAGAGAAGGAAGCAATGGGAGGAGAGAGATAAGGAAGAATATGCCGTTGACTTTGGGTACTACATTGTGGGTCTGAAATTCATGACCCAAGAAGTTTCAGACGAAAGAGGAATCAAGAATCTAAGTGTTGAACAGATAGACTGAGAAGTAAGAGAAAGGTGAGACATTGGTTACAGACCCTTTGATATGGTTTGGCTGTGTCCCCAGTCAAATCTCACCTTAAATTGTAATAATCCCCACATGTCAAGGGCAGGGCCAGGTGGAGATGATTGAATCATGGGGACAGTTTCCCCCATATTGTTATCATGGTAGTGAGTAAATTTCACGAGGTCTTATGGTTTTATAAATGGGAGTTCCCCTGCACAAGCTCTCTTACCTGCTGCCATGTAAGAAGTGACTTTGCTTTTCGTTCATCTTCTGCCATGATTGTGAGGCCTCCCCATCCATATGGTACTGTGAGTCAATTAAACCTCTTTCTTTTATAATTTACCCAGTCTCAGGTTTGCTTATTACCAGCATGAGAACAGATGAATATATTCTTCTTTTGAAAAGCTTTAACTGGAGGGAAGGAGTCATGTGGTAGCCTAGAGAGCAATGTGGGATCGAAGGGGTTTTCCCCCAGTTTTTTACGGTCCTTATTGTTGTTACTGCCTTAAGATGGGTTCAACATGAGCATATTAACAATCTAGGACCAAGAAGCCTATAGACCTGGCAAGGTTGAGAATTACAAAGAGGATAATTGATGGAGCAAGAAACTGAAAGAGATGAGAATTAGGAATTTAGATGGAGTTTTCAGTCTTAAACTTATTTCCCTGGCTCTAGAGGAAAAGCAGCCAAGGGTAATTTGACATGTGGAAGTGTGATTTGAAGGTCTCAGTGTCTTTCCCGAAGAAGGAAAAGTCATTATCTTCTGAGAGTGAGGGGGAAAGGGCTGAGAGGTGAGTTGTGAAAAAGTGGGATGATTTTAAAAAGCATAGATAAATGGGAGAAATGGTTGATTGAAGACAAGAACAGAATTGTTCATCATTCAAGACCCAGCTGAGAGAGTATGCCACCTGTAATAGTCTGTTCACATATTGTTATAAAGGTCTTCCTAAGACTGAATAATTTATAAAGAAAAGAGGTTTAATTGACTCACAGTTCCTCGGGCTACACAGGAAGCATGGCAGAGGGAGGCCTGAAGAAACTTACAGCTATGGCAAAAGGTAAAGAAAAAGCAGGCATATTTTACATGGCTGGAAAAGAAGAAAGAGGGTGAAGGGAGAAGTGCTACACACTTTTAAACAACCAGATCTTGTGAGCACTCACTCCCTATCATGAGAACAGCAAGGGGGATATTCCTTGCCATGATCCATTCACCTCCCACCAGGCCCCTCATTCAACATTGGGGATTACAATTCAACATAAAATTTGGACGAGGACACAGATCCAAACTCTATCATCACTCAATTATGCACCTATATGCACGGTGTCTTGAGTTTCTGTAGATGTACTAGGCAACTTCTACACTCTACACTAGTTAAGAGTGGAGAAACAAGATCACAAAATTGATGGCTATTTTCGGGGTTTGTTTATTGGGCCATTGAGCAGAATTTGTGCTCCATGTAATACATGCTGAATGAGCCTGTGATATAGATTTGTCTTTCCTACCTACCGTGCTTCTGCCAGCAAGATCCTATATGGACTTACTCAATGCCCTGTTCACCATCACTGTATCACACAACATTCACTCTCTCAAAGGAACTTATAGTGAAAGAAGTAAGGCCATGTGTTCATCCTCACAGAATTCATGGGTCTTACCATGTGCCCTTCAACCAGAAACAGATGGTCTCATAAACGTGGAAATGGCCCTCTAAGGCCCAGTTACAGCATGAGCTGGGAGATAACACCTGACAAGGTTATAGAATGTGGTATATCCAAATCAGCAACAAATAAATCACCATTTCTAAAACTGCAGCATCACCATTTATTTGTTGGCTGTAGTATACACTGTATTACTCCTGTATTAGCTCATTCTCACATCATATGCAAACCACATGCTGATTTGCATATACCATAGTCCACAAATAAATGGTGACTCTGCAACTTTAGACGTCGTAGTTCTCCAGGGGACACCAAAATGCTCCCATTGAACTAGAAGTTGAGACAGCCATGTAGCTAGTTTGAGCACTTCATGCCATTGAAATAATAGGCAAAGAAAATAAGGGAGATTATTGGTCTTGATGATCAAGACAAAAAAGATTGTTGTTACACAATGAAAGTAGGGAAAAATAGGCCCAGAATGCAGGGGAACCTATGTCCTTAAAATGGATGTATCTATGGTGACAGTTAATAAAGTCTGTAGGAACCCTGTACAGACAAGACTGTCAAGGTCCAGACTACTCAGGAATAACTGTTTAGAGCACCCCACTAAGTAAAGAACCTTGACTGATTGAAGTATTGGCTGAGGGCAAAAGTATTAGCAGTAGAGGGAGGAAACTATAAATAGAACTATAACCTTGGTTGGGAATTTACAGAAACAAGGACTGTAACAGATTCTCACATTTTCTTTCATTCACTCTCTCTGCTCTGCCTATCTATCTATTTGTCTGTCTATCATCTACCTTTCTATCATCTATCTATCTATCTATCTATCTGTCTGTCTGTCTGTCTGTCTGTCTATCTATCTATCTATCTATCTGGTAACCTCTTTTATCCCTTTCTCTTTCTTTTACTGCTGTGATTGTGATGGCTATCTTTCCAACTTATTCCCTAGGTTAGAGGACAATAAAATTGGATTGTAAATGAGCTACAAGAGGCATAACTATTACTCAGAGATGGATGCTCTCACCAATAAGACTTTGGAGAGGGTAAATATGTGTATTACAGTTATTAATAGTTATTATTAAGCCCTATGAATTTGACATTTTTAGGTCAAGAAGTCAAATATCAGCAATGTCATAAGCTTTAAACTAATACCTTAAGTTAGGCAATGTGATGGTTAATTGTGTGTGTCAACTTGACTGGGCCATTTTATGCATCAACTTGACTAGGCCCAGACATTTGGTTGAATATTATTCTGAGTGTGTTCATGAGGGTGTTTCTGGATGAGATTAACATTTCAATTAGTAGACTGGGTATAGCAGAGATGGCCCTTCCTATTCTGAGTGGGTCATCCAGTCCATTAAAGGTCTGAATAGAAAAAAAGGATGACCACCCACAAGCAAGAGGGAATTCCTCCTGCCTGATTGCCTTTGAACTGGGACATTGATATTTTTTCCTGCCTTTAGACTGGAACTGAAGTTTCAGCTCTTTCTAGATCTCAAGACTGCCAGCATTTAGATTGGAACCAAACCATTGCAGGCTGCAGATCTTGCAATTTGTCAGCCCCCATAATCCCATGAGCCAATTCCCTATAATCAGTATATATTATTGTTTCTGTTTCTCTGGAGGATCCTGACTAGTACAGGCAGAAACATCAGTTATTGTTTGGAAATTTAAATATAAGGAAAGATGTGTATGAACGTTGAATACCAAAGTGGCAAACGTCACATTACTGGGGATTAGCTTGCTCAATACCCATTCCAACCCTCTCTGGTCCTGTGAATGCTAAATTTCTCAGACTACCTAGTAATGATGATTCTGTATATAGCTTGGGATCTACCGTTCTATTGTACTTCTATTGGTCTTCGATTGTCAGTTGACTTATGTGAGAAGAAAGAAAGAGTGCAAGGCATTCATTTTCCGATGTGGATCAGGGTAGAGGTGTGCTTCTGGAGCCAGTAGCTACAGTGATGGCTTTCTGACTTCATGTCCTGATCTGGTGACTCCCAATCACACCAAAGGCAATAAGATTCTGGAACCAACCACTGCCTCTTCATGCTGAGGAAGCAACTCCCTTGGCAGTGCAGTTCTGCAGTGTGGGTTTTGGGAGTCGTTCCTGAAAATTCTGCCTAGACTAGAGCATGGTTTCCAGCCCTCTCAGTGATTCTATAAGCTATACACACCTTTTAATAAATCTCTCAGCGCTTAAACCAGATAGAGTAGATTCTACTGCTTGCACCTAAGAATGTTATCCAATGTACAGGCCATTTGCAACTCAGCCCTGAGTTCTGACCCAGCTCTTCTCAACTCTTCCCATCCATGATGCATATGACTCTGACATGCAGCAGGAGAGTACCCACCGTTCTCCCCTTGCCTGCTGTTGTCCTCATCCCTTCTCCCTACATAGAACCTTAATGTTTGACAAGGTTAGGGAATGAACAGTACTCTGGTCGATGTAATGATTTTGCTTAGTGATCTTCAGAATGTTATCCACTGGAAACCAAAGCAAACATAGACAGGTTGCAAAGATTTAATTCTGAACTCTTTTACATCAAATGCTATAAATTGCGTGGTATAGCCTTTGCTAAAAAACTATTTACCATGTTGAGGTTCTGCCTAAGATTTTCTTTGAGAAAGAGAGTTCTACCACTAAAACGTTTTTAAAGCACTGTTCCAGTTACCAATTGCTGTACTAAAAGTGAGAGACACATTGAAAAATGCTATGAAGAAATGGCCTTGAAGCCAGGGCATCAGGCTTGTGGCTTTCTAGACAGATGAATTGCAATTACCTGTAGGCACGATTCTTTCCATGCAAATTCATTATCTGCAATAAGCCCCACACTGATAGGTGTGGGGCACACAGAGGTAAATCATATATAGTTTCCAATTTAGGAGCTTTCAACCTGGGACTTAGTATTTAACAGAATGCTATATTAAACTTGTTTTGAAATGCTTAAGAAAAGTGCTCTGTTCTCTGTGAAACCCAGTGAAAAGAGCTCTGGATTAGGAGCCAGATGCCCTGAAAATCTCTCCGTCTCTTCATGCCTCAGTTTCTCATTGGTGACATGGAGCTAATAATTCACTAAGCTACTGTGAGAGGCAAATGAAATATTAGATGTAAATTCACCCTGGAAACGTTCCTGTGCTCCACAAAGGTAAGGCGTTCTGATGATCATGACCTGAATATTTCCCTGAAGACTTCAGAGTCAGGGATCTAAGAGGGCCTAGCTTATTCCAACGTCCTCCTGAGCTCAGGAGTTGGCCGGCTGTGGGACGATGGGAACAGCAGAGGCTTCAAGGTAACCTCTAACTTTCATTCTACCATTTACTAGCTTTGTGGCCTCAATCAGGTGACTTCCCCTCTCTGAGCCTCAATTTCCTCATCATTAAAGTGAGGCCATAGTTCCTCGGCAGGAGGCTCTTGTGCAGATAAAGTGAAATGGTGCATGCAAAGTGCCTCGTTCAGTGCCTGGCACACAGCCACTGTTGAGAAGAACTAAGACTTGCCCACTTCTTCAACTTCCCTCCCCTGCCATCTCCAAGGCTCTGTCATGTGGCTCAGTCCGATGTAGCCTTCCAAACAGGCATCCACTGTCCTGGGGCAACAAAGAAAGAAAGAGTTCTAGGCTTTGTCATTTACTTTCAGCATAGCTTCTATTTAAGACAGATGTGCCACCACATCGAGAATCTTCCAGAGTGAGCAAGTGGTCCAAAAACTGTCCCATTTATCCGATTTATTCAACTGATATTTATCGATTTCCTTTATCAGTTTCCCTCTGTGACCTTCACATGGGGTACTCCTGGAGTACAGGTCGCTATTATTTCTCTGGCAAGAGCTACAGAGCTACAGAGAGAGGAAAACCCACTGCATGATAAGGCTGTCAGAGGACAATTGTTTCCAGGGCCAAGTAGTAAGGAACCAAAGGGCATCTCAAGCCTCTGCGGGTGGCATTGGTGGCCTCCTGGGCAGCCAAAACATCTTGCCAACACAGCCCTGACACAAGCAGAAAGCCGGCTTGGCCCACCAGATCTCGCTGAAGTTCTCCATGTGCCAGGAACATGGCGCATTGAATGAAATCCAGGCTGTGCACCTGGGTGACAGAAGGTGACAATACTGAAGGAAATGAGCACTGTCCCCAGGGCCCTAGCATTCTCACTAACACATGCATTTAAAAGGTCTGGAGATGAGTAAGTTAGGCCAGCTGTGGGCTCCAGGAAACCCTATGCAATTACCTGGAGAGAGAGAGAAGTGCTTAGCATGAAGGAAGGGTACTGGCAGTCCTTGACTTTGGCACTGGAAGTGAATGCCTGTCAGGCAGCTGTCCATCCTCGGAACATATCCTGTCGCTACTGACTAGGTCTTGCCTGCTTTCTGTGGCTGACCTGTCAGCTCTCCAAGCCACCAGCAAAGGCTATGTTTGTGGTGGCAGACATCCACCTGAGGACTCAGTGGGCTTCAGAGCTGACTTCTTGGTGAGTAAGGACCTCGGGGAGTCAGGTAGACAACCTACAAATTCAGTAACTCCACTGGAAATGATGCCATGATGCTTGAGCATCCTACAAAAAAAGGATGAGAATCAGAAGACATTCAAGGCATCCTTATTTCTGTGAAGTTCAGACCCATTACCTCTTCTCTTGACCGTAATGGCTTTCATAACCCAAGAGCAAATATGCTAAAGACAGTTAAAATGAGTAATCCATGGTCACAGTGATCAACTTAATTTTAGTTCTGTCTACTCAGACAGAACGAAGTTAAAACTCTCCCTTAGACACATTGGGACCATCAAGTCATTGGGTATTTCTCAGCACAAATCTAGATTAACCTCTTCTTTTTCTTTTTTTTTTTTTCTTTTTTCTTTTTTTTTTTTTTGAGACGGAGTCTCACTCTGTCACCAAGGCTGGAGTGCAGTGGCGCAATCTCGGCTCACTGCAGACTCTGCCTCCCGGGTTCACGCCATTCTCCTGCCTCAGCCTCCTGAGTAGCTGGGACTACAGGCACCCACCACCATGCGTGACTAATTTTTTGTATTTTTAGTAGAGACGGGGTTTTACCGTGTTAGCCAGGATGGTCTCGATCTCCTGACCTCGTGATCTGCCCACCTCGGCCTCCCGAAGTGCTGGGATTACAGGCATGAGCCACCGCACCCAGCCTTAGATTAACCTTTTTCTACAGAAATCCCACATGATCATTACAAAGTGCAAGAAGGTGAGAAGAAATGTCCTGGAATATGGGGAATGGAGTTAAGGGATAGTATTGCAGAATAGACTATCTGTTGGTATAGACAAAATCCTAACACACAGTAAATTGTTTTCTTCTCCCTTTTTCCCTTGAGTCTCAAACAATAATAGTTCAAAATCCAACAGGCGGTGGAGTTCCAGACACCCAGTGCTATACTGGGAAATCCTCATTGAACAGGAAGCACCCACATATTCTGTGCAGACTCTACCCTACTACCTGGAAATTCATTTTCTGCAGTGGGGCACGTTGCATTATTCAGAAGCATAATCAGCTGGTGAGTATGAGTGAGGTCAGAAACTCATCATCCCTCTTGTCTGTGTAAAATCCTCCCCACCAAGTATTTCTCAGCGCCCTCTGGCATGTATTTCATGTTTGTGAATAATTCTGGGCTTGTTGTTCTCCCATGGAGTTCTGCTGGGCGTCTGTCGGATCTCCACTGTGGAGAGGCTGCTGTCTAGGGCTTCCACTGCTGTCTAGGGCCTGTATTCCTGAGTCCCTAAATTTGTGCCTGAAGGTTGTGTTTCCCCAGTCCTCACTGAACTAGAGCCAGGCTGGTGCTCTGCAGAAACGCAGAAATAGGGAGGACACTGCCCCTTTAGGAAGGGATTGAACTGGATAGCACTCCGTTGCCACCATCTCTTTCCTCTGTCCCCAGGTGTCTTAGCACCTCAGGCTTCCTACTCAAGGGTCCCCTTCTGGATCCTCCTCCCACGCAAAACAACTCGCCTGGGACACTTGGAGGCCCCACGTGCCTCTTACCCATTCTCAGATTAAACTCAGCCAGGACCACGCTGCTCTAAGAAACCCAAAAAGCACCCAAGGACCCACAAGGCAGATACTTAGAAAAGACTTACAGGAGATGAGAGTTGAACAGGATTTTGCAGCAAAAGAGATAAATAGAAAAGAGGATGAGAAGATGGTACAAGAACTCAAGGATGTGTCATATCTGCTTTGTCATTGAGAAGAAAAAGGAAGAATGGTCAAAGAACCCGACAGTTCCTGGGAGCCCAGCCCCAGGCAGGCTCTTTCCCCATGTATTATTTCATTTAATCCTGAAAACAACCTTATTAATTCCTATCATTGGTGCTTTACAGATGAGAAAACCAAAGCTTTGACTGACTAAGTCACAGCCTTTCTTAACACCATGAATTATACTTTGAGAAACGGTACTCCAGAGAAGTTCTTCTCAACCAAAGAGTCAGGATCTGGGGGAAAAAGGGGCTAAGCACGGACTGGAGGAATGAAGACACTTGGCTTCCAGCTTTTTGTATGTCAGTCTCTGTGGTCCACACCACAGAGCTCCTTTGGGCATCATTATATCTGCAAGATGATTGTTGTTTCTTTGCAGGCCAAGCAAGGTACCAAGTGCCAAAATGTTAAAAGAGGGGGCATTGGATAGAAAATATTGGACAACCTCTTTTCCTAAGAGAAGAAGATCTTTATAAGAAAATAAAGCTATTAATACCTCTGTTTCTAAATACAGCCATTTTTATACCTGCCCTCGAGCTGGTTCACAGAAGAGGATACCAATTCCATGGCTTTCTTTGAATTGGCATATCTAACTTCAAACTAGTGGAATTAGTCAAAGTTCTTTAACACTCTAAACCACCCATAGGAATGGAACTCACCAATATAGGGGACAGACAAGCAGGTTTCTGGGTTCTTTAGTCATTGATGCAGACACTGCATTTACTGAGTGTCCTCTATGGGACAGCATCATTCCAAGTGCTGGGCTAGGGATGGAAGCAAGAGGCAAAGATAAATAACTTAGGGTCCCTACCTTCAAGTGAATCTCTCTCAGTCTCCCTCTGTCTCTCTTTCCTCAAAACAGGTTTGTTTGGCTCCCACAAAACACAAGACGTCCCCTGAGATGGTGACATCATCAGGGCATCTTCCCTTATTGAAAACATTCTGGCCCATTTATACCCTCAACGTTTTTCAAACTCACTGGCAGTTCCATTCCTATATCCAAGTTTTAAAAACTAGTACACCAATGGGTTAAAACAATGCCACTGATGAAACAAGGAAATATTCAACCGGGCTTTGCAAATTCCAAACACAGTTTTCTCTGTATACAAATAAACCCGGAAGCATGGCTTGGAACAAAGATGACCCTGTAACACAATCCTCTCTGTGCAAATAAGAACGTGTGAGTGGGGTGATGTGCTCTTTGACCAAAACTCCTATCCAGGGGAGTTGGGTCATGCCTTGGCCTTTCACCACAGTTTTCCGGGAGGTCAGCAGCATCCCAACACCTCGGGAGCAGAATGAGCTAAATTATGGAGACTCAAAATCAAGGCTGTTTTCTTGCATGGCAGAAAATGAAGAGCACCAGACCAGGGTTCAAATAACACCGACCCGATATTTCAATTTGAATCACAGCTCTGCAACTTACTGGCCATGAGTTTCCAGGCAACTCACATAAGCTCTTGGATCTTCAGTTTTCCTATCCATAAATAGGATGGAGGAAGCGGGTAATAATGCCAGCTCTGACGACCTCAAAGAAATATTGTGAGATTCTAAAGACAGAATGTGCTTGAAACCATGCTGTAAACTGCCTAATGCACCCCAAATATAAGAGAGTCCCATCGTTATTACCATAGTAGTCTCTACAGTGGTATGTTTAGAAAATTCAAGTAGTTCCAAGTGTGGCTCTATTTGCCTCCTACCATTTCCCTTCCACAGAAATAAAAAGTAGCTACCAGGGCCGGGCATGGTGGCTCACACCTATAATCCCAGCACTATGGAAGGCCAAAGTGGGTGGATCGCTTGAGCCCAGGAGTTTGAGACCAGCCTGGGCAACATGACAAAACCTCGTCTCTACAAAAAATACCAAAAAAATTAGCTGGGAGTGATGGTGTATGCCTATAGTCCCAAATAATTGGTAGGCTGAAGTGGAGAGGATCACCTGAGCCCTCATATGTCGAAACTGGTGAGCTGAGACTGTGGTGAGCTGTGACTGCACCACCGCACTCCAGCCCAGGTGAGAGAGTGAGACCCTGTCTCAAAACAAAACAAAACAAAACAAAAACAAAACCAACAAACAAAAGTAGCTACCTGCTAAATAGAAGACCAGCCCAACAAATAGATAGGCAATGATTTGTGAATTCTGTTGACTTCAGCCATTCTGCTTCCATCTAGTGTCAACTGAAGAATGTCACAAACATGCTTGTTACTATCGGGTTTCCTGCTGAAAGAGCAATCTGGACTTGATTTTCATTCTTGCCAAAAATCTGACTTCTTTTCTTGTACTACAGGCAGAGGAATCTGCCGGCTGGAAGCCCCTTAAGGCCAAGGAAGGAAGCCCAAGTTTTATTCCATCCAAGCACTACTATGTTGATGTGAGTGACAGCCCTTACAGGAGGCTGCAGCAAAGCCTGTACTACCATCCCTTCTGCCTTGTCCTGGGCTCATGATTCCCACTCCCTGGAGCAAAGCTGGCTGCTGCTATGAGAACAGGTCCTTTTGGTTTCACAGAGGATTTTCAGCAACTATGCCCTTCCTGTTTTATGATTAACAATTCCCACTTAGTTCCCCCAAAGCAGATAGGAGCTCAATCATAAAATACTCATCCTAACACCATAGTAATGGTTTTCTGTTGGCCAAAGAGAAAGTGTCAATTCCTCAGCTAGGTATACAGCCTCACAATTTGCTCCCAATCTGGCCTTTCAGCCCACACCAATTACATCTGTCTCTCTATTAATATATCGTTCTACCTACCCACCTAGCTTCCTACCTATCTACTCTATCTACCTTTTCATCTGTAAGGTATACAAATAATTATATGAGAAGGAATTATTCCAAGTTCCAGAGGGACACACTGATGTAATTGTACCTGAAACAATATATATTTATGTGAAATGCACCTAAACATTATATATTTATAATTAATTTGTGCATTGATTATCTCTGATAGCCATGCTATACTTATTCAGATATAAAACATAGTTGTTCAGATATTACACATACACTCTCAGTGTGGGCAGGAGAAGCTTTTGTCAGCTTTATTAACTTATTTTAGAGTGACTATTTCTTTTTTAGAAAAGTTGGATTTGAGCAGCCTTTTTAGATTACTCTGACTTGCAAAGATCTCCACTTGCCTCGTAATCCCCCAGCACTCATCTGTTGTTCACACACAGTTTTGTGTTATCTCTGAGGAGGTTGAGTGTCCTCTTTCTGTCTTTGTCTTAGTTCCTGGTAAGTTTGCATCCACATTCAAATGGTCAGACAGCTACAGAACACCCCCAGGAGGTGCCCAGCTTTACATGTAGAGTCTCCTGCCACCACCATACTGTGCTTGTGGATCCACTCCGACCACCTTTGTAAATTCACATTCTCATATTTTCAATCTATGATGCATGGTCAAATGCCTACTGACCAAAATTTGACTTACGTCATGCCTTCAGTGGGTAACCTCCATAGTTTACACTCATCTGAAAGCTGAGATCAAAACACCATCAATTTCTGCTTTAGTTCACAGCTCCTTGTAGATGTACCAGCAAGCCTTGACTGGGTTTATATTTGGGGCCCACTTGACTCTGTCTTTGGTCCATTTGTGACTTCCATCTAGATTGCTGCACTCTATCACTTTTCTTATCAGAGTCCAACCCCCCTTCAAAATCCAACGTAAATCCCACTTCCTCTGATCCTACTTCCTCTGAGAAGCTTTCTCCATCTATTCACAGCCAGATCTGACATAGTAGAAGCAACCATAGCACTTTCATCCTCTGTCCTGGTGTGGCACTTACTATACTAGTACCTATTTGTTACTACTTTTTTCTCTGATAATAGTGCCTGGAAGGCAAGGACTGTCTGCCCCTACATGACACTTTGCTCCTGGTGAGTGAGAGCAACTCCATTCTGGGTGCAATGACACAGAATCTTGCAGGGTTGAGAAGATGAAATGCAGAAGTGTTCTGTGGAGGCCACGTGGTGACCATAAATTCCCCCAGGCCTACTCTCAAGAGGAATGCTAGTTCTGAGGTTCCCAGATGAGCCTCGATCATAGAAACTTTGACTATACAGACTCTTTGGAGAAAATAATACCACGCCCCTCTTTGGCCAAATGAGGCTACTAAAGCCAAGGTAAGGGTGGCAAGTTCTCATTCATGCAATTAGTTAAACAACAGAGGTGAAACTAGAATAAAATGAAAAGCCACAACTATCCAGAATGCACAGTACAAATCTAAGTTCCTCACTGAAGAGTCTGAAGATTTAAAGAACACCATTCTCCTTTTTTTTTTTTTCCTTTTTCTATAGACAAGATGGGTCTCACTCTGTCACCCAGGCTGGAGTGCAGTAGTGCCATCATAGCTCACAGCAACCTCAAACTCCTGGACTCAAATGAACCTCCTGCCTTAGCCTCTCAAGTAGCTGGGGCTACAGGCACGTGCCATCACACTCAGCTATTTTTAAAATTTATTTGTGGAGATGGGGTCTCACTAAGTTGCCCAGGCTGGTCTCAAACTCCTTGGCTCAAGCAATCCTCCTGTCTCAGCTTCCCAAAGTGCCGGGATTACAGGCATGAGCCACTATGCCTGGTCAAAACATCATTCTTAATATTGGCTATCACTGTCACCAACATTTACTGAGTATCCTCCTTAGTCGAGGCTCTCCAGAGCCAAGGTAATGAAAAAGAGAAAAATTGGCCAAGCAAATCCACCCCTAGTTCAACAGGAGAAACAGAGTTATCACTGTGTGGGGGCTGTTCAGAGACCAGATGAGGCAGATGACCCTGGAGACGCAGTGTGGGCAATGGGGGAGGGAATTGGCTTGCCATTTGGGATCTGTCCCAAGCTAGCTGTACCATCTTTGACTGGTTCTTCAAGCACTCTGAACTTTGGCTTTCTTATCTGGAAAATAACTGTGACCATCTTTTTTAGCTTGCACATTCTAAGACTGTTTCTCATGTAGTATATGGATGACAAGACCTCAAGCTTTTTATTCTGTGGCAAAAATTCAATGCCCGTTGGAGCCAACCTTATGCCTGTGTGTAGCTGGTGTTTACATTAAAGCCCCTCCATCTTAGGACTAAGTAAGTGATTCCTGAATGTGAAAAAGGAGACACTCACTCATGTCTTCCTAGCCCTTCCACAAGTTGACTTGATCTACTTTTCCCTTGCTTTGTATCTTATGGGAGGGAGGAGACATGCTCAAGTATAAAAGGTTGTGTTAATTTGTATTTCTCAGCTCACACCACATTATCATCATTAGGCCCTTAGAAAGCCCCTCTCCTGTTTATGTGTTTATTTATTGTCTTCTAACTATATTTTTCACTCCTATTTCCACCCCCAAGAGCAACCATCCAATGGATTTAATATATATCATTTTGCTTGGTTGTGCCCTTATAAAATGTGGATATTTGCTTTGCATGTATGTATTTTTAAACTTCTATATGTCCCTACATGACACTTTGCTCCTGGCGAGTGAGATCTGCTCTTTCTAGGTTGTATACTAGGTATTAG
This sequence comes from Macaca thibetana thibetana, assembly GCF_024542745.1. Classification (NCBI taxonomy): domain Eukaryota; kingdom Metazoa; phylum Chordata; class Mammalia; order Primates; family Cercopithecidae; genus Macaca; species Macaca thibetana. The sequence goes on from NC_065585.1 coordinate 113,973,345, forward strand.
GTTGTACATTTCTATTTTCCTGGTAAAGCTGTTTTCACCAGGAAACAGCTTTCCTGTCTATTTTCCTGGTGAAGCTGGCCAGAGAATTCCTACCTCTGAGCCCCTTCCTCTCCACCACAGAAGATGTGTTCAAGCAAAGGAGATCTGCCAAAACCACACTTTTCATTAAGTGATACAGCATATATTATTCATCCATACAACAAAGGGAAGGGGGGCAAGATGGCAAAGTGATTAACAACACAAGCCCTCGAGTCAAACGTGCTTTAGTCTGAAGCCTGCTTTTCCACATTTATATAACCGCAGGCCAATTACTCAGCCTCCCAAAAATCTCCATTTCTTCATCTGTAAAATAAGGATAAGAGTAAATCATGAGGTAATGGTAAAGGTTAAATAAGATAGGCTTAGAAAAACAGGGGCTGGCACCGAGTACATTCTAAATGAATGACAACTGAATTTAGTAATAAATATTTATTGGAGTGCTCACAGATGCCAAGCCCTGCAGGTCTTGTGCAGGAGAGAGAGCTTAGAATGGAAGACAAACAGGAAGTGAAGACTTTTAAAGGCATGTCTGGGAACATAGAAAATTATACCATTAAAGTCTTCTAACTGTTCATCCTTTAAGTTCCAGGGATACAAGATTCCAGTGAAGATACTTACAAGTGTCGTTATTGGTCATTTCATTTTGTACACTGGCACAAAACGATGAAAGGAAAGAATAGTCTTCCATGTGTGAAACTTCTTTTTTTAAGGATAAAATCTATACTTGGAGGCATAGGTTTTGTGTCCACCTAGCTTTCCCTACTTTCAAATGAGAGCCTCTCACACATGTAAATTGCCAGCTGTCTGGTATCAGCTTGGTCAAGTATGTCATCCCAGGCTATCTCTATTCTGAGACTTTTTATTCAAGGAAGCTTAGTGTTACAGGAAGTTGGCCAGAGCCTGGGGATAGGGGAGTCCTTAAAGACCATCTGCCCTACCCTTCCTTTGCACATGAGGACTCTGAGTAGATTAAGCAACTTCCATCACCAGCAGTGTTTTACATAATGTGCTCCAACAGACATGCAGCAATCATACAAATATGAACTCCCGTGAGTGATAATACTTAGCACGTTCTGCTGTTGCCTCCAAGTTCATGGGCACCTGCACAGAGACAGCAGTGGAGGTCATGCACGACCTTGCCTTAGGACCAAGAAATACTCCATAATTCATCTCTGGTGTCCAAATATCTAGGAAAGAATGTGACCTAAACTTAGCATATCATGTGTTCTTCAGCCCCAAAGCCTATGCCATCTCGCCATCAATTTAGCCTTTAAAGGGCACACCCTGGGGAAACAATGATCTCAGTCATTGCCCTTCAGCAATGTGAACTCTGGACTGTGTATCTAAAACAGCTGGAGCCAGGTGCGTCAGAAAAGTGACGCCCAAAGCCACAGTGATCACTGCATGATTACGAAAACCACAACCTGTAGCGTTAGCTCAGAGAAGCAAGTTGAGTGCTTCCTCTAAGAAAAGTCTTTTGATGAGCCTAATGAGTCATATGAAATCAGGAAATATGTTATTCTTCCATTTATACTTTCCAAACTGGCTTAACTGTCTTTATTAACTGTTGTTAGCCCATGAAAAATGTTGTCGATTGACTTTCAGCAGAATGATGAATTAAACTTATCTTTTCTCATTGTTTCTCAATATAACACTGGTGTTATTACCCTCTTTTAAATGTCTGATCAGCATCTACAGATATTCAACTCCTTAAGTGGAGATTAGAAGAGTCGATACACACATAATTAAACCTAAACAGCTGAGATCCACCATTAGTGGACGTTGGTCAATGAACTGTTGTCATAATTAATGTTAAATGTATAAGAAAGAACAATTTGACTTTATACTGTTCATGTTAAGGCAGCTAGATAGAAAAAAATATACAAAATCTTCCAGAAGAATCTTGAAATGGATACATTTTAGAGTTTCCTATGTCTTAGCATTCTACTTGTTTAAGATACTTATAGGGAGCTGTGAAAATGTGTCATATTTTGTTCTGATTAGTTTCAGGTTTTATAAATTTCTGCCTATCAAATAAACTGAATTTATTAAGACATAATTAACCTATTTTCACATTTTAATCATCTAAGACATATATAACTGTAATCAAAGTTTCAGATCAGCATGATAATCAATGTTATCAAACTGAATTAATTTAACTCTAATCAAAAGCAAAAATATCATGACATTCTGGTTAATTCATGCAGTTTTATTTTGGGAAATGTGCGATGTCTGTTGAACTTCTTGAAATAATGAAAATTATTCAAAAATCTCTCTTTCTTCCTTTAAAGAACTCCTATGGGCTCAGGTCCCCCAGGGGATGAACCACTGAGTTAATGTTTCATAGAAGGCTCAGTAGTAGAATTCACAGCCTTGTATTGGAGAAGGAGATCTTTTACTTTTCTGTCTTTGTGCCCCAAAAGCTGTGTTTGTGACCAAGATACAAGTCCAATGCTTACCTTTCCAATGTTTAAATTTCCCCATCTGAAAATAGGAAAACTATGAGATAATTTAAGAAAAAAAAAAAAAAGAAAGGAAGAAAAGAAGAAAAGAGAAGGAAGGAAAGAAGGAAGGAAGGAAGGGGAAGGGAGGGAGGGAAGGAGGGAGGGAGGGAGGAAGGGGAAGGAAAGGGAAGAGAAGGGAAGGGAAAAAGAAGAAAGAAAGAAAAAGAAAAAGAAAAGAAAGAAAAGAGAGAGAGAGAAAGAAAAGAAAGAAAGAAAGAAAGAAAGAAAGAAAGAAAGAAAGAAAGAAAGAAAGAAAGAAAGAAAGAAAGAAAGAAAAAAGAAGAAAGAAAGAAGGAAGGAAGGAAGGAAGGAAGGAAGGAAGGAAGGAAGGAAGGAAGGAAGGGGAAGGGAGGGAGGGAAAATTTTGCACCTCAGGGTAACAAAAATTCTGCAGGAAGAAAACAATTTGGGTGTTCTGAGTTCAGAGAACACCTTAGGATATTGCTCATTCACAACTTCTTCTGAGCACCAGATAAATGCAACCTGCCTGAGAATTTAAAGAATTCCAAAAATTCAACTAGACTTGATGGGTTCCATTTCAAGTTATTTGAATTCAATAATCTTCAGAAAAAAAGAGTACAATTCCAGAGGGAGAAATCGTTTTGAATTCTGGACCAGGGAACAAAGTCAAAAGTTTTGACTTGAGCCCTAAAGAGTTTCCAATTGCATTTCAATTGGAAATAAAAATGTGCCTAATTATGTCCACATCTACTTCTTTTGTAGTTTATATCGTAGCTGTTTGAGGTGACTTTCCTTAGGAAACAGAGCTTATGCCTTGATAGCTAATGAAAGGGATGCTTTAAAAAGTGTACTCACATAGACAATAGTCCCCTCTGACTTTAGACTTTTCTAAAAGTCCCTCTCTGGGTTGAATCCCAAGCTACACATGTTCATTCTTATGCAAATAAACCAAATATCCAAACCAGGTGCAGAAAACAGGAAATTCCAACACAGAAACAGAAACTTTATTTACTCACAGAATTGCAACATTCTCAGTATTAACTGCTCCAACCTCATAAAGAATCACGTGCTGAGGGAATCAGGTGCTGGGGACTCACGACCCATGAATTTCAGCCTGAGGAGACCATGATGATCCTAACAAGATGAGATGCCCCAAGGGACCACAATTTCTGACCTTTGTGTACACAGTCCATTGGCCGACCATCTCCTCTAAAAGAGTCCACCTTGCAAAGAAGTGCTCTTTGTTTCTCTGATGTTCTCGTTGGAATCAAAAGAAAAGAAAACCTACAGACATGGTGTGTATCATGCTGCCATGGGTGACCCCCTGGTTTGCAGCCAACTGATAATCCAAAACAGTTGAGATGATGATTGTTTTAAAACACTGGTTTAAAGAAAGGCTCTTATTTTGGCCAACATGAGGCTGAAAAAAACCTAGCCAATGCCATTTTGAGACCAAATGGAAGAGCAGCAGGAATTCTGTCTGATTTAGAATGTTCCATGACACAATCTTTCATTAACTCCCACTTGGTTTACATGTTATTTATGCTCACTGAAATAATTTTTAGAGAATATAGAGAGAATAATTTTTAGAGAAATATGCTAACCATGACTATTGTCATTTGCACCACAGAACCTTTAAAAAGCTCAGAAATTGGTGATACCAGGTTACTTTGGAAGCAGAGTTAATGGTAAATAGAATTGTTTAAAAGGCTGTTGACAAGCTGTTAGGAGTTCACCTCTAATAGAATAAACTCCCACTGGACCTCTCTGCCTCTAATAATAATAATAAACTTTGAACAACTTTTAAAAAAAGAATCTGAAAGCACTGCAGAGTGAACAAAAGCAGATAGACTGTGGAGGGGAGTTGGCATTTGGAGGGAATGGCACAAGGTAGCAGAGTAAGTTTCCCTTTTCTTCCTATTTCTTGGACCTAAGGAAGGTGGCCAGGTGGCACTACTAAAACTCCAATAGAAAATCTGCGGTCTTTCTGGTCTGAAGAACCAGAGAAAAGAGTTCAGGGCCACTATAGCCACAACCACAGGGGAAATAAAGAGGTAATATTGGAAAGGAGGGGCCAAAGAAGGGGAGCCACAAATTAAGTGTGTTAACTCTGAGTGACTGCCTAGCTACACATGCACAGGGCAAACTGCACACAGATCAGCTAAGTATGCAGGAACTACCAGGAGATATGAGCTGCCACCAAAAATCAGAGTTTTTAGCTTGAATCTATCCAAAGCAATTGCCTACTAAAATAAATAAATTCAACAACAACGCTCTCCCAGATTGTCCAAACATAACATCCACAACGTCCAGAATACAATCCAAAATTATTCCATATATGAAGTAACAGGAAAATGCAACTCATTCTCAAGTGAAAAGATAATGAACAGAAATTGACCTTGAGATGACCCAGATGTTTGAAGTAGCAAACAAGGATTTTATGGAAGCTATTATAACTGTGTGCAATGATGCAAAAGACAATACTCTTATAATGAATGAAAAGATAGGGAATCTTAGCAAAGATACAGAAACATAAGAAAAATTCTAGAACTGAGCAGTATAATATCTGAAATAAAATATTTACTAGGTAAAAGAGTAGGAAGGAGATAACAAAGGAAAGCGTGAGTAAACAAGAAAACAAATCAACAGAAATTATGCAATTTAAAGCATAGAAAGGCAATTAGAACAATAGATTCTTTCCTTTACTCAACCAGATGACTTTCCCTCCTCCACCCCAACAGAACACTAAAGGCTTAACATTCTCTAAAGGAGGTAAAACAGAGTCTCTGAACTTAGTGACCAAGCATAGCTGAAGATGGTAGTACAATAATAAAAACAGAAAATTTAAGTAGAAATTGGCATACTAAATAGAGACAACACTCACTCCCATGCCTGCTCTTTTTCTCAAAATGTTAGCAGCTAGGCTTCTGCCCTCCAAGCAAGATATTAAAATATTCTGCTATGAGGACTCTTACCAACCCAGGAGAAAAGACCCAGTGATATTGACAGCCAAGGTTATATTCTCCAGCAAAATAATCCAACCATTTCCTACCTAGGAGAATATACACCTGGATGATTGCTTTTCCAGGAACAAGATGGAGAAAGAAAACTGGGACTTCCATCATTCAGTGTGCAAACTTCCATAAAATACTTCCACTTGTTAGCCCTAACCCTCTGTTCCCCTCTGTGCTGTCCCATCTGTGAATATTTATCCCTACCAAGTAGATGAATTGGATATTTAAGGAGCAAGGGTCAGAAGGAGGCTAACTTCTATCTACATTCTCATTAGTAATTTTGAATTTTGTACCAAAAGCATATATTATTCATTCAAAAAAACAAAGCATAAAGTTTCCAGTGCTCAGTAAAGGGAATGACAGATAAATTTGAGGAAAGAGCCCACAAAGACCAGAAAATACAAAGAGGAGAAAAGTTGAAGAATAAACATGAGAAATGTAAAGAATCAATACAAGAAATCTGACAAACAACTAATAGTAGTTCCGAGAAAAGAATAAAGAAAACAAAGAGAGGAAATTGTCAGAGAAATAATAGAAAACTTCTCAGAACAAAACAATGTGAGTCTCTGGATTGAAAGTAACCACAAAGTGCTCAGCATAATAAATGAATAAACAATGATCCGAACTGAATTATGCCAGCCATTTAAAAAAGAAGATACTAAAAGCACTTAAAACAAAACAATCACATGCAAAAGAAATGAAATTGGAAATACATCAGAATGCTCTACAGTAACACAGGAAGCCAGGAGACATTGAACCAATCCTAACTTCAACATTCTGAGGGAAGTTATGGATGTACCTGGAATTCCATTACCAGTTAAATTATCAATCAAGTATGAGAATAAAGATATCTTCAAATATACAAGGACTCTGGAAATTTTCCTCTAATGTACCTTTTCTTAATAGGCTTCTAGAGGATGTGCTCCAGAAAAATAAGGGAGTAAAATAAGATGAGGATGCAGGACACAGAACAGGTACAAGGAAAATCCAGGAGGAAACTGGGGAGTAGGACTATGGTAGTAGTAAGTACAGACTGGACTAGAAGGATAAATGGCTCAGGGGCAGATGTCTTCGAAGCACAGTGGGATTGGCCAATTATCAAGAATATTTGACCATTTGAAGGTAAAATGGAAGGTGTTGGATAGACCTGAGTGATCGTGGGTGTGGTGGAGAATTAAATAAATTTAAGTAAATTTTAAAAAATAATTATTATCTCCAATAAAAACAAAAATTTCTAAAGCAAAATGTAATTATAGCACATCACTTGGTTCAAAAGTGAACAATACATATATAACCATAATAAAGTAAATGCCAAATCTGATTTAACCATAAATTTGATAGAACCTCATTGCACTGGTAGATATCAGAGAAATGAGAGAATGAACAAAAGCTCAACTCAACAGCTATAATACATATAGATAGATAATGTCTAAAACTGATAAATCAAGAAATAACCATTTATACTTATTGTTTAGAACCAAGGAACTAAAAACCAGAATAATCAGCCAAAAGAATGGATTGGAAGTAACTGCCTCTGGACAGCAAGATCACAGATTGGTTGTGAAAATGGAGACTGTTATTTTTCATTACTACCCTTTAAATACAATTTGACTTTTAACCAGGTTATGTATAACTTTGATAAATATAAAAAGTAGTTTAAAACAAATAAGTACAATAAAGGCTGAATTATTCTAAGCAATGATTCTGAGAGGGGTAATAATCACGATAGCTAAGACTTAAATCATGTTCACTACCCGCCCAAGTTTTCCTTAGCATTTAATATATATTAAATCATTTAATTCTCATAACATTATATGATGTCTCCATTTTGCAGACAATGAAACTGAGGCAGAGTAAAGTTAAGTAACTCATCCAAGATTCACGCAACTTTTAAATGGTCTAGTCAGAAATTGGACTGAGACAGAAGGTTCCAGAATCTGGGCAATTTACTACCATTGCCCTTTTAGGAAAAAATGTCTTCTAACTCCCCTCTCCCTTCCTTCTATGTACTATTTAGGTTCAGTGATTCTAGTTTACATAAAATATACTAAAGTAAACAATATTTTAAAACATTCAAAAACACTTTCTTTGGAAGACTTTTTTAAAAGCAAACATTTTTATTACTATAAATTGTAAAATGATGATCCATCGTATAAGATTTATTTTAAAAATCAGAAAAATGGCCGGTCGCGGTGGCTCAAGCCTGTAATCCCAGCACTTTGGGAGGCCGAGACGGGCGGATCACGAGGTCAGAAGATCAAGACCATCCTGGCTAACACGGTGAAACCCCGTCTCTATTAAAAAATACAAAAAACTAGCCGGGCGAGGTGGCCGGCGCCTGTAGTCCCAGCTACTCCGGAGGCTGAGGCAGGAGAATGGCGTAAACCCAGGAGGCGGAGCTTGCAGTGAGCTGAGATCGTGCCACTGCACTCCAGCCTGGGCGACAGAGGGAGACTCCATCTCAAAAAAAAAAAAAAAAAAAAAAAATCGGAAAAATATAAAGAACAGATTACCCCCTTCCTCAAAGGCTCAAATTCAGTGGATCTCTGGAAATGGGCAGAGAGGTGTGAAGACTACTCAAAGACCTTGGGTTTTTAGAGCTTCTGTTGTATTGAAACTCTTAAAGTTTGAAGCTATTTAAAACTCAAAGCATTTCCAACAGAACAAGGTCCCAATTTCATATCATCGTCCTTTCCATGTCTGAAAGTATCATTTCCCTAAGTATGGGCAGCAGAACAATCATACTAATCATTTCGCAGGAAGAGGAAGTACTGCTACCATGACTATCTCAATTATTATAACTATTATGGTCTCTAAGCTACTTGATCAGGTAATCCTAGGCAAGTTGATGGTGGTACCCTGAGGGATAAGTTTGAAAATAGATGCCAGCACCCTTAGGTTGGCATATGCTAGATTAGTTTGTCAGAAACTATGACATTTTTTCAGAATCCATGTATACAACAAGGTTCTTTTTGTCTCTTAGGTCCTCTGCCAATACTTCAGTCTCAGTTCTGAGCTCTAAATTCTGAGAAGACTCTTGAATTACTGTAGTTGGATTCTTTCACTGTATTCTGTGTGACAAGAAGCTTTAGGAAAAAAAAAAGCACTGTGGCCGGGCGCAGTGGCTCACGCCTGTAATCCCAGCACTGTGGGAGGTGGGCAGATCGCTTGAGGTCAGGAGTTAGAGACCAGCCTGGCCAACATGGTGAAACTCTGTCTCTACCAAAAATACAAAAATTAGCTGGGCATGGTGACTCATGCCTGTAGTACTAGCTACTCGGGAGGCTAAGGCACAAGAATTGCTTGAACCCAGGAGGCAGAGGCTGCAGTGAACCGAGATCGCACCACTGCACTCCAGCTTGGGAGACAGAGTGAGACTCCATCTCAAAAAAGAAAAAGGAGGCCGGGCGCGGTGGCTCAAGCCTGTAATCCCAGCACTTTGGGAGGCCGAGGCGGGCGGATCACGAGGTCAGGAGATCGAGACCATCCTGGCTAACACGGTGAAACCCCGTCTCTACTAAAAATACAAAAAGAAATGAGCCGGGCGTGGTGGCGGGCGCCTGTAGTCCCAGCTACTCTGGAGGCTGAGGCAGGAGAATGGCGTGAACCCGGGAGGCGGAGCTTGCAGTGAGCCGAGATCGCGCCACTGCACTCCAGTCTGGGCGACAGAGCTAGACTCTGTCTCAAAAAAAAAAAAAAAAAAAGAAAAGAAAAAGGAAAAGAAAGAAAATACCCTAATGCTCATTTATTGAAAACGGTACGCACACACAAATCCATTTATTGCTTACAATAAGCATTCAGGATAGTCGCATTATCCTTATTTTAGAGATAAGAAGACTGAGGTTTAGAGAGGTAAAGTAACTTGCCTAAAATTACACAGTGGGATCCCAATCCAGTTGTGTGAATTGAAGCTAGTAGTGTGATTCAAATCCAGTTGTATTCACAGGTTTCTCCATTATCCAGATCATTCTTGGTTTCCCTTGTCTGCAAGAATAAAGCTACAATATACTTAGATGATTCAGACCCATGGAATATTTTTTAAAGGTCAGATGTCTTTTCTTCACAAGCAGGTGCAAGAACCTTAATGAGAAATCATTACTTTTAAGAATGGTTTGAGATATATTTAGAAGAAGAGAAATGTCTTTCACTAAAATCACATATGCTAAAAGGTCAGTCTAACATTATGAGCATTGTCTTGGGGGATTTTTGGAGAAGAGGAAAAATATGGTGTTTAAATCATTTAAGTGGCCTCTTAAGTTTCCCTTATTTTTAACATAATTCCTTAGTAAGTTGATGGCACTTCCAGGTTTGAAGGGTTTTTGCATATATTTGATGTTCTGCTACTTCCCCTTCCTTTGAAAGAAATATTGGTTGTCTTCCAGAGAGCTCTGGAAGCATTTTACAGGTCTATGTATCTCTGGGGGAAAATGGCTTCTTACATAAAATATTGTTTTAAGCATTTGAAGCTGGCTTTGTTAATCTTCCATTTCTTAAAAATTGGGACATCACAGTGACATTTTAAGAGAGCAGTTGTCTATAATTTGCATGGCTAAATTTGGTTTCTGGATTGTCAAATATGCAAGTGTATTGTTTAGAATAATAGTTAATAATAGTTTCCAAGCAAGTCGGAAATAGAGCCACTATCATTTAAAGGCTGAAGCCAAAATGCAACTGCTTCTCCAGCAAGATAATAAATTAATGAAGAGGACCCCTTTCAAACCAACAAACACCATCATTCAGAGTTATCTAGGTGCCCACTACCTTGAACGTCCAGTTGCTAACCCATAACAAAACTAAGAATAGATCCATTACCACCTCTTCAGCAAGGGTGTGAGCTAAACAGCTGGCTCTTGTGTCTGTGCTCTGCAGAAAGGGTGACTACAATAAGAATAAGGTCCTGGGATTACAGAGCTTTCCTGAGAACCAGAGCAAGCTGTTGGATTATGGAAGGGAGTGACTTTAAGACTCTGAGATTCTAAGGCGCCTGCAATAGCTCCTTTAATGCACTCCCCCAGAAAACTCTTCCCAGTTTCCCCCGGCATGGATTTTGCACTGGATAGTCTCCATCTGTCCTGCCAGAACCACCCTCTGTCCATTTCCTTTCTGCACTGTGCTCCAGCCAGGAAGCTGACCTCTAAGGACTGCAACCACACAGCTCCAGTGACCTCTGGCTTCCAGGGCACCAGGCGCATGATCAGAGGATATTGGGAGAGCAAGGATGGAATATTGATAACTCTGATGCGGCAATAGCTGCGCTTCCGTACCCATAGCTGACCATGCCTCACCTACTGCTCCCTACCCCTTGTCCCTCAGTGCCAGTGGCTTCCTGTTGCTGCTGGTTCTGAGGCTTCTGCATCCCTTGTTGCTTTTCTCCAAACCAGCTCCACCTTTGTCAATGGCCCCTCCGTGGAACTCTCGATCACATATTTTGAGTGTGTCACTGGTTTCCTGTGGGACTCCGATTGATACCATCATCCTCATTCTCTTCCCTTGCAGCAAACTGATGTTGGCTCCTGCCGTAAGGAGAGTGCAGCTTTTGGAGAAGACAGAGGTTGGTTAGATGTTAACTATCCAGGATGCCTAAGACACAGTCGCAACCCAGCTATTAGCTCTTTGTGTGAACTTGAGAAAGACATCAAAACCTCAGTGTTTACAGATCAGATTCCCAACAATACATGCGACTTCGCATCTAATCCTCCTCCCGCCAGTCAAGCTCTCTGGGAAGCACGCTGCCCTCACGGCCACTACACAAAATTTCCACTTAATGCTTCACTTCTCTGGCAACATGATACAGGTTTTGGTACTAGATGCTGCTTATTATGTCTCTGCTAACGTGCAGAGCACAATTCTTAGGCCATAGTAACTTCTCGGTCCTTGTTAACTTGGGAATAATTCAATAGACATAAATTTATATCAGCAGTAAAATACACGTATCCATGCAAATATATGTGTGTGTATCTGTATCTATCTATCTATCTATCTACTTCTCTATCTGTCTATCAATTGTTAATATTATCTAGGGGTGGGGGCAGAGGGTAGGGCCATGAAATAGAAAGGATGGGCTCTAAAACAATATAGCTCTGGGGTTTCAACTCCAGTTCATGCCACTTACTGAGTGACCTTGGGCAAGTTTCTTAGGCTCTCAGATCCTATTTCCTCTTCTGTAAAAATGGTGATAATCCCATCCCTGTCACAGGTTATTGTTGAAGATTAAATTCCTTGTTTTATATAAAGTGTCTGACCCATAGAAGTGCTTAATAAGGGTTCATTTCCTTCTTCCCAGAATTATGGCTTATAAACAATGGAGATCCTGAAATTCCATGGAAGTCCTGTTTCTTTTTCCAAGAGTCCCTTGGTTCTTTGAGTCAAACAGCCCTGGACCAGAAGCTGTGACACTAGAAGCTTTGAAGATTGACAAAATAAACTTTCTACTGCTGAGAACTTCAAATTAACCTTATCAAAGTCCCTTGAGTCCCAATGATTAATTGTCAGAAATTTAAGTGATTAATAAGATTTAGGAGTAGTAAAGAGGTACGTTTATTACCTGTCTCATGGATTCTTAAGAAATGAAAGCAGCCTCAGCTGGGTACAGTGGCTCACGTCTGTAAACCCAGCACTTTGGGAGGCTGAGGCAAGCAGATCTCTTGACACTGGGAGAACAGCCTGGGAAACATGGTGAAAACTCTGTCTCTACAAAAAATAACCGGACATGGTGGCACACCACTGTAGTCCAAGCTACTTGGGAGGTTGAAGTGGGAGGGTTGCTTAAGCCCAGGAATTTGAGACTGTAGAGAGCTATGATCATACCACTGCACTCTAGCATGGGCAACAGAGTGAGACCCGATCTGAAAAAAGAAAAGAAAAGAAAGAGAAAGAGAAAGAAAGAGAGAAAGAGAGAAACAAAGGGAAAGAAGCTAAAGGAGTCTCTAAAAAGGAACCATGAGGGTGTGATCAGCTTACTGCTAGATGTCTTCAACCCAACTCATCAATCTGCTCACGTTTACAAGCTAATAAGAAAATATAGAGGCCAGAGGAAACTTTATTTATTTAGAGACAGGATCTCACTCTGTCACCCAGCTGCAGTGGCACGATCAGGGCTCACTGCAACCTCAACATCCTGGGCTGAGGAGATTCCCCAGCCTCAGCCTCTTGAGTAGCTGGGACTACAGACATACACCATCTAAATTTTTGTATTTTTTTGCAGAGATGGGGTTTTGCCATGTTGTCCAGGCTGGTCTTGAACTCTTGGGCTCAAGTGATCCTCCCACCTTAGCCTCCCAAAGTGCTGGGATTACAGGCACGAGCCATCACACCTGGCCTAACAGGAAACTTTTGCAGGTGATGATTATTTTCATTATTTCAATTATGGTGATGGTTCATGTGTGTATATATATATTCCAGTTTATTATTATATATCAATTGGACCTCAATAAAGCCCTTTTAAAAGTCATACAAGAAAAATAAATTTTAAAAAAGAAAAAATTCACTGGCCTATGCATTATGTTGTGTATATTTTACTATATATGTTATGTCTCAATAAAGTACAAATAAATATAGCAACGTGTCAAGCAGTGAATATGCTACTTTGTGTGTAAGAAATAGAGGGTATAAGAATACAGATTTGTATGTGTTGGTATCTGCATAAGAGTTTTATTTCTAAAAACAAATAAGGATCGAATAACGATGATCACTTATGGTCCAGGGCGAAGAAGATAAGGATGGAAGCAGGACTGAAGCTTCTCAATGCATATCTCATCATATCATCTTGCTCCTTGAACCCTGTGAAAACAAAAAGTAAATAAAGAATTTTAAAAGGAAGATGAGTAACGAAGTGACTGGAGTGGGAGGTTGGGGAGTTCATACAGAAAAAAGAAAAGGTCAGATGGGCGTTTTCTAAAATAAGAAATACTTTGAAAGCACAAACAAGAAAAGCCCACATCTGGGCCGGGCGCGGTGGCTCAAGCCTGTAATCCCAGCACTTTGGGAGGCCGAGACGGGCGGATCACGAGGTCAGGAGATCGAGACCATCCTGGCTAACACAGTGAAACCCCGTCTCTACTAAAAAATACAAAAAACTAGCCGGGCGAGGTGGCGGGGCGCCTGTAGTCCCAGCTACTCAGGAGGCTGAGGCAGGAGAATGGCGTAAATCCGGGAGGCGGAGCTTGCAGTGAGCCGAGATCCCGCCACTGCACTCCAGCCTGGGCGACAGAGCGAGACTCCGCCTCAAAAAAAAAAAAAAAAAAAAAAAAAAGGCCCACATCGGAAGGCTTTGTGATGCTCAGTGACAGCGCCATCACCATTTAAGGGCATGGAGTAGACGTGACCTGCAATCTGCTTGCCACATGATCTATCTACTGCCCAGGAGTAGAAACATTTTGTTATACTCGAAACAGATTTGCCAGGTATATTTAAAATTAAACAAACCCAAAGCACCATATTATGTACATCTGTTATGAAACCAAATCAACCAACCAGGACATATGTATTAAGCTACCTCTACATGTTAAATACACCTGCAGCAGCACTGTCAGGGACCCAAAGAAGGGGACATGCAAGATGAGGCTCATTCCCCTGGGGAGGTCAAGTCAGCTCAGGTGAAATGGCAGGGGACAGTTCTTGACAGTTGTCAGCTGTAGAATGAGGAGGTGCAAGTTCAAAGGGGCCAGCCAGAGATGGCTTCAGTGACTCAATTTCTAGATATTAACTTTTTGGTCCACACTGTTAGGCCCCACAATTGAAGGGGAAAAAATGAGTTCAGCTTCTCGTCAGCCAGAATGGGATCCCACACAGCCCACACATTGCTCGGCTTTTCCCCTTGCCCAACTTTGAGTCAGTGCCGGGTAAGCCCTTCTGAGAGCCCTTCCTCCTTGGTTCCCCTCCCTCCTCTCTCTTCTAGGCCCCTCTGCACATGTCCTGGCTTTATCCTGCCTCAGCTGCCTGGGCTCCGCTATGAATTAGTTTCTTAGAACTGTTGTAAGGAAGTATCACTAACCAGGTGGCTTAAAACAACAGATATCTATTCTCCCATCCTTCCAGAGGCTGGACGTGCAGGATCAAGGTGTCTGCAGGGCCACACTCCCTCCAAACCTCTAGGGGAAGAACCCTCCTTACCTCTTCCAGCTTCTGGCAGATAGGGCATCCTTGGCTTGTGGCAGCATCACTCCAATGTCTGCCCTGTCACAAGTGTTGTCTGTGTGTGGCTGTGACTCTTCTCTTCCTATAAATGTAACCGCCCAGTGGGTTCCCCTTGCCCACTGCCTAGACAGAAGCGATTTATCAAGACAGGGGAATTGCAGTGGAGAAAGAGTAATTCACACAGAGTCAGCTGTGCAGGAGACCAGAGTTTTATTACTACTCAAATCAGTCTCCCCGAGCATTCGGGGATCCGAGTTTTTAAAGATAATTTGGCAGGTAGAGTCTTAGGAAATGGGGAGGCTGACTGGTCAAGTTGGAGATGGAATCATAGGGGGTCAAAGTTAGGTTTTCCTAATGTCTTGTGTTCCTGGGTGGGATAGCAAAGCTGGTTGGGCAGAACTGGTTGGGTCTGGGTGGTGTCAACTGCTCCATCAAGTGCAAGGTCTGCAAAGTATCTCAAGCACTGATCTGAGATTTTACAATAGTGATGTTACCCCCAGGAGCAATCTGGAGAGGTTCAGACTCTTGAAGCCAGAGGCTAATTTCTAATTTTATAGCTCATTTGTTAGTCCTGCAGAGGCAGACTGGGACCCCAGACAAGAAGGGGGTCTTTTTGGGAAAGGGCAGTTATCAATTTTGTTTCAGAGTCAAACAATGAAGTGAATTCCTTCCCGAAGTTAGTTCAGCCTACGCCCAGGAAAGAACAAGGACAGCTTAAGGGTCAAAGAAGCAAGATAGAGTCGGTTAGGGCTGATTTCTTTCACTGTCATAATTTCCTCAGTTATAATTTTGCAAAGGCAGTTTCATAAGGGCGCTAGTTACACTGGATTAAGGGCCCACCCTATTCCAGTATCTCCTCTTAACTTCCGTCTTAATTACTTCAGCAAAGACCGTATTTCCAAATAAGGCCACATTCATAGGTACCAGGCATTACCACTTCAATCTGTCTTTTTGGGGACACAATTCAACTTACAACACCCCGTATACCTATATTCTACTGAGAGGGACCCCCACCATACAAACAGGTCTATTCTGTCATTTAAATAGAATCCCAAGGCAAAACTTCCCAAGGGTGATTCTGTTAAAAGCCTCCCTCCCTGCTGTGGGGCGGGATGATGAACAAAGGGGTAAGGAGGATGGAAAAGCCACTTTCTTCCATGTTGGGGAGGGTCAGTACAGGCAGAGGAGAAGGGCAGAGAAGCCGGCCCTGCCAAACTGTGTGTTCTGCATTGATGCCACCTGCTCACCTGCTGGTTAAATCTCCTCTAAAGTGATGCTGACTTTAAGCCTGTAATGGAAAGGAGGGTAGAACTTGCTCTACCACTGCCTCTGAGAAGTCATTTAATCTTTCTGATCTCTGGTTTCCTTGCCTGTAAAATGAAGGGGTTTAACTATATTACCCAGGGTATGGTGGGGGGTTACCTTGAAAATGTCCCCAGTTTTATGGTGACATTTGGGGGTTTCCTGCTCTCACTGACTCTGGGTTAACCAGAGGCAACTGATTCAGGATGTGGCAGACGTCCCAGGCAGGGGTCTCTGGATGGAGTTGCTGCCTCTCAGTAGCTCCTGGCCCCTCTGCTGCCAGCACTCAACAGTCTCTGGGCTGGTAGACCAGAAGACTGAATTGGCGGCATGGAGAGAGTGGCTTCAAAAGGCTGTGGAAACTGGTTATACAGAACATAGCCCTGGCTCCCTTGGCTTCTTGGTTCTGGGAGGGAGCCGGAGCTCCAATTAGGGAGTTATGTGGGTTCCTGCAATTCCCATCTTTCCCTGCCTGCTGGCACCTCCCTTCAGAGCAGAGCAAGGGACATTGAAAATGACCAGTTAGGGCAGGGCATGGTGGCTCATGCCTGTAATCCCAGCACTTTGGGAGCCCAAGGGGAGGCAAATCACTTGAGATCAGGAGTTTGAGACCAGCCTGGCCAACATGGTGAAACCTTGCCTCTACTAAAAACACAAAAAAGTTAGCCGGGTGTGGTGGCGCGTGCATGTAATCCCAGCTACTCGGGAGGCTGAGGCAGGAGAATTGCTTGAACCCGGGAGGCGGAGGTTGCAGTGAGCTGAGATCACACAACCACCCTCCAGCCTGGGAGACAGAGTAAGACTCTTGTCTCAAAAAAAAAAGAAAGAAAGAAAGAAAAAAATGAGTGAGACTTCCTCCCTATTACCACTTGATTAGAAGGACTTCCACAAGGCCTGAGATTTCCTAAACTTGACCTCTCCACATCCCCACCTGCATGGGTGATGTTTCCCGTGCAGTCCCACTGCCCTCTCCTTCTGGAGGGCCCCTCTGCATTTTTCCGAGGCCCCCCTGTACCACTGGGCACTGGGTTCCTTCCCCTAGCCAGACATTCATCCACCCAGTCAATAAGCAGTTTTTAAGAATCTCCAGTGTGAGTAAGATGCTCTCACTGCACCTAGGAAGGCTTGCAGCACAGTAAAGATAATTACAGTCCCAGTAGCTTCTATTCTGCCTGGGCCTTCCTAAAAAGGGCACCAGGAGGACAATGGAGCAGAGGGTGAGGGGTCACAACAAACATTGTGACTCCCAGACTCGAATTTCAACCCAGGCTCCTTAAAGCTTGAAGGCCCTTGGCTTAGGGAGATGGAACAGTTTTGCATAGAGAGTTCCTATGGTTGGCAGATGTGCATCATATCCCTTGGGCCATGTCTTTAAATTGGTATCTCCCATGGTACCAAATACTGAGCCACTGCATAAATGTGGCCCTCCCTGCCCAAGGGAACATTGTTCTCTGGCAAACAGTCATGGCTTCCCTACCTCTCCATGCCTCCCACTCCCAGCACCCGCTATGGATTCAGAGTCATGTGAATCGTGTGCCTCTCCAATAGTCCTCGCTGACATCCATTGCTTACGCGATCACTAGCGTTTCATTCTGATTACAAAATTTTTTCCGCATTGCAACACAAGCCCCTGCACAAGATTGATCTCTTCCCTTCGCTGTTACCATTTCTCATGTCTTGTTTTTATTAATACATTGGTTTCATGCTAGCAGCTTTATTTCAAGTGAGTCCAAGCTGACTTCCTCTTTTAACTTAATTCAATCTCAGGGGAAACTGGCCTCCGACTGCATTTGAAGAGCTCTGATCCCATGCTGATGTCCTTTAAGCACAGAGACTACACTTTCTTCTTATTTTTCCCTCAGCGACATCCAACCCAAATCCACTTCTCCTGTGTGCCGCTCCTGTGTCCTGGGTTCAGTTCTTTGAGATAAGCTCCTTGGAAATTGTTTCTCTCCGCCTGAAGACCTGTAAAGACCTACAAACTGATGAGATCTGGATAGAAGAGTGAGTGACTACTCTGGAGGCTGAGGCAGGAGAATTGCTTGAACCCAGGAGACGGAGGTTGCAGTGAGCAGAGATAGTGCCATTGCACTCCAGCCTGGGTGACAGAGCCAGACTCTGTCTCAAAAAAAAAAAAAAAAAAAAAAAGAGCGAGTGACAAGGTCATTGGATGCATGGGGTCCTAGACTCATGACTTACATGACATTTCATAGAACTACTAATCAGCCCCTATGTTTCTATTCAGCACTCCAAAACCTAGTGGCTTAAAACAGCAATCATTTACCTATCTCACAAGGGTGCAATTGGCACAAAGCTTGAAGGAAAGCTCATCTCTGCTTCATACAGTCTCACCTGGGGTGGTTCAACTGGGAATTGGAGGATTAGTTGTAAGATGCCGTATTCTTGCCCCTGGAAAGGTGGTGCTAGTGGTGGGATGGGAGCTCAGCCAGTGCCCCCAACCCGTGAAGGTACTGAAAAATAGTGTGTAAAAACAGCTTCGAGAGTATAACCTGGTGTCTGGGGCTCTAAGGCCCAAATTAGATATGAGTCCTGTTTCCGAGCTCAGACTCAAAAACACTTATCACTTGAGGCAAAATGCTTTTGCTCCTCTGCCTGTTTCTCAGGGCTCCACAGTCGGCAATCTCCAGCACACAAAACCCACGTGACTTGACTCTCCAGAGGCACACCCTCTCCCCCACCTGCCTCACTGCCTTGCTTTCCCTAGCATGTCTTGCACCTTCCTCTAGATTTACACTTGTTCTGTTTTATGCACGGGAATTGCCTTCTTCACCTGTCTCCAATTTATTCAAATTCTTGAAGGACTGACTCACGTATCAATGTGTCCAGCAAACCTCTGTTGAGTGTTTACTGTGTGGCAGGCCTGTGCCAAGCACTATTATGTAGGATACAACAGTAAAAGGCCTGGTCTCTGATTCAAGGAGCTTACACTCTGGTGAGGACACACACACACACACACACACACAATTTATAATACCCTCAGATAATTGCCATAACAGAAATGTGTATTGAGAGAACCTAAGAGAAGCTGCCCGGGCCACTCAGACAAGTTAAGAGAGACTTGCTTCAAAGGTGGAGATAGCATTTGCATTCTCAGATGTCTTTTATTAGCAACAGAAACATCCCTGCATACATAGCCCAACACCTCCTTCCCCAACTTCTCTTCTCTAAAAATTTGCTCTTTCCTTGGAAAATCAACTTCAACAGTGTCTCCCAGCTGTTAAGCGTGTTCTAAAGTACAGTGCTACTTACCAGGGATCCACAGATCAGCAGCATTCGCAGTGCTTTGATAGAAATGCAACTATATGAGCCCTGCTCCAGATTCACTGACACAGAATCTAGAGGAGACAGGCAGAAATCTGTGTTTGAACAAGCTCTCCTGGCCAGGTGCGGTGGCTCCCACCTGTAATCCCAGCTCTTCGGGAGGCCGAGGCAGGCAGATCATTTGAGGTCAGGAGTTCAAAACCAGCCTGACCAACATGGTGAAACCCTGACTTTACTAAAAATACAAAAAAATTAGCTGGACATGGTGGCACACACCTGTAATACCAGCTACTCGGAGGCTGAGGCTGAATTGCTTGAACTCAGGAGGCCAGGGTTGCAATGAGCCAAGATCGTCCTATTGCGCTTCAGCCTAGGTGACAGACTAATACTTCGTCCCAATTGAAAAAAACAAAACAAAACAAAACAAATAACAAATAACAACACCAACAAAACAAGCTCTCCCGGCTCTCTTGGGCACACTCACGTTTGAGGAGCGGTCCTAGGAGACTTGCTCCTGGTCTGCTAATCTCTCTCTGCCTTTCCTTCTAGCTCTGCTCCACAGTGCTAGCCCTCAGCAAGTTAGTCTGCCTCCTGGACCCTAGCAAATTAAACATCTCAGCCCCACTCTCCTCCCCTCCACTCGCTTCCAACGTCCAGGTCTCCTCTTGAAACAGCACCATCAAGCATTCATCAGTCATTCCCTCCGAACATTGTTCCCATCACAGTTTCTTCTGCCTCAGTCAGACAAGCTGCAGGTGTTTCTGTTTTCTTCCCATAGAACAAGCCAGACTCATTGCCTGCCGTCTCTTCAATAGCTGACTGGTTGAAATCTAGAGAAGAAAACATGACTTTTGGAGCGAATCTGCTACAATTTGGTCCCAGTGCTTTAGAGATTTAAGGCATTGCCACAACAAGGTTTTTTCTGTTGATGCTTCAGGTTCATCTATTATACCAACAATCTTACCAATTTTCTTTAAAACTCTTCTTTTGGCCGGGCGCGGTGGCTCAAGCCTGTAATCCCAGCACTTTGGGAGGCCGAGACGGGCGGATCACGAGGTCAGGAGATCGAGACCATCCTGGGTAACACGGTGAAACCCCGTCTCTACTAAAAAATACAAAAATCTAGCCGGGCGAGGTGGCGAGCGCCTGTAGTCCCAGCTACTCAGGAGGCTGAGGCAGGAGAATGGCACGAACCCGGGAGGCGGAGGTTGCAGTGAGCTGAGATCCGGCCACTGCAGTCCAGCCTGGGTAACAGAGCGAGACTCCGTCTCAAAAAAAAATAAAAATAAAAAAAAATAAAACTCTTCTTTTTTCTTATTAAGTTCAAATCTGAGACAAGATCTAAAATATTCCTGGTTTTAATTAATTCCTTTATTTTTTTTGTCTGTGATAGGGAGTTTTGTTTGTTTTCCCAAGGGACCAAGCTTTCTTTGGGATATGTATTACTATATAGACCCCACATATTATATTAATAAAAATCCAATATTATATTACATAATACATTGTATATTACCTTTATATAATTTATTCATTATTTATTTATCTATGTAATATATTTATGGTCTGAGTAATATATTTGACTCATTTTGGATTTCTATTATATTAAATTATATATTAGAAATACAATATATATTATATAACTTATTGGAAATCCAAAATGAGACTAATAATGGCCCTCGCATTTAACCACATGGCAATGTGGTAGTGGGCTGCTAGCTTTGGAAATATCCAGATTGTTCAACTGCCGTGGGCTCCTGGGGTTGAAGTCATCATCCTGGCAAATTAGCACTAAGTCTGCTTCTCAACCTCAGAAGCTCAGAAACTAGGTTTTTTTGGCATAGATATGGTGGCTGCTCCTCTCCTAGCCAAAATCTCAGGGATGGACCATGACACTGATGAATCAAACCAGAAAGTCAATTTATTGGCTCACAATGAGCAATTACTCTCTCCGGAAATGCAAAACCCTGGTCCACATATAATCGATGCATTCTTTTTCTATCTATAGTCCGATGACACGGGAAGCCAAATCATTCTCTGAGTCTAATTTATGTATTTTACAACAGGAAATCACCGACACAGGAACTAGAATACTTAAAGTCTATATGACTAAGACATCTTTTCCTAGAAGGAAGTTTCCATGGGAGCAACATCATAATCTAAGGGTTGCTATTATGAGTTGAATTGTGTCCCGCAAAAGGTCTCTTTAAGTCCTAACCCACAAGACTTTGTGATTGTGACCTGAGTTGGAAGTCAGGGTCTTGCAGATGTAATTAATTGAACCTGCGAGGTGGAGGTTACAGTAAGCCGAGATCGCATCATTGCACCCCAGACTGGGCGACAGGGCAAGACTCCCTCTCAAAAAAAAAAAAAAAGAAAAGGAGAAGAGACAGATACACGCAGGGAAAAGACAGCCATGTGACCACAGACGCAGGAATAGGAGTGAGGCATCTACAAGTCAAGGAGTGCCAGCAAACACCAGAAGCTAGAAGAGCAAAGAAACTTTCTCTCCTTCAAGTTTCCAAGAGAGCCGGGCTTGCGGACATTTGATTTCAGACTTCTGGCTTCCAAAACTACGCAAGAATACATTTCTATTGTTTTAAGGCACCCAATTTGAGTTTGTGATACTTTGTTATAACAGCGACAGAAAATTAAAACAGCTAGTTTTTCTTTTTTTTTTTTTTTTTTCTCTGTCACCCAGGCTAGAGTGCAAGCTCCACCTCCCAGGTCATTGCCATTCTCCTGCCTCAGCCTCCCGAGTAGCTGGGACCACAGGTGCCCACCACCACGCCCGGCTAGCTTTTTGTATTTTTAGTAGAGACGGGGTTTCACCATGTTAGCCAGGATGGTCTCGACCTCCTGACCTCATGATCCACCCACCTCGGCCTCCCAAAGTGCTGGGATTACAGGCGTGAGACACCGCGCCTAGCCAAACAGCTGCTTTTTCAATATGGAATCTGAACGAAGGGAATTAGGGAGACTCCCATGTTTAAGGGAATCGAGCTCTGAGAGCCAGTTCACCTTTCTCATTACAGAGAGGACTTTTTAACTGAGACTGAAATATTCAAAGGTCCATTATGTGAGACCCAATCTTACATGGACAGTACCCATGAGATTAGGTAGTACTTATGGGGTCAAATTTCATGCTTAATAGAAATCCCACACGTTGAGGCACATGCCCTCATTTCCGAGCAGCAAATGAGACTGGCTGGGCCTAGTACAATCCTTAAGAATAAGCAAAGACTCTCGAGAATAACTTATTCCATGGCATTCCTCCCTCCCCGTTTTTTTTCTGGAAATAAGGCCCATGGACAATGCCTTGTAGCTGGCAAATATCTTAGAAAAATCTCCCTGAGTTTCATGTCACAGCTTTTATGTAGTGGCTTCTGATGCTTCCTTTAGGGGTCAACAGACTATGAACCAAATAAATAGACTTCTTCTTTTTTTCTTCTTTTTTAAAAGACAGGGTCTTGCTCTGTCATCCAGGCTGGAGTTCAGTGGTGCAACCTTACTTTACTGCAGTCTTGAACTGCTGGGCTCAAGGAGTCTTCCCACCTTAGCCTCCTGAGTACCTGGGGCTACAGGTACACACCATCATGTCTGGATAATTTTTTTGTTTTTTGAAGAGACAGGATCTCACTGTATTGCCCAGGCTGGCCTTAAATTCCTGACCTCAAATGATCCTCCCACCTCAGCCTCCTAAAGTGATGAGATTACAGGGATGTGACACCACACTGGGCCCTCTTTATATCTTTTAAGATGACTCTGCATATCTCTGCTCTGATTTTAAGTTAATCTTACATTTAACTCTTGGCAACCTTGTTCCCCAATTTGGACAGGAAAACCACTGGCGTTCCCAAGTACTGATAACACAGATGCCACTACTACATGGCCTAAGGTATGAAGGAAGAATACCAGAAAAAGCCATGAAGACGCTGTTTTAAAAGTTGTTGTGTATTATGGAAATACTGTTCATTTTTTTAGGCGTTAATGGTATGGTGGTTTGTAAAATGTCCTTATTCTTAGGAGATGCAAGCTGAAGTATTTCAGGATAAAAGATCATGATGTCTGCAACTTACTTTTAAATGACCCAGCCAAACATGCACACACACACACACATACACACACACAGCTACATATACAGAGATAAAGCAAACCTGGCAAAATGTTATCACCTGTTCAATCTAGGTACAGGATATATGGGCATTCATTCATTGCAGTACTCCATCAACTTTATGTATATCTAAAACTTTTAAAAATAAAACATTAAAGGAAGAAAGTCGTATCCATTAGGGTACTGTAGGGTAGAAGAAGGATGGAGAGAATCTTCCTTTTCCCCAGCAAGTCTTCTTCTAGAAACAAAACAAAACAAACAAACAAAAACAGTGGAGTAATCTAGATGCAACTGCTTCAGACTGACATGTTAAGTAGAAATCCATCTTTGTTTTAGACAGGGAGTCTGTAGAAATTATTTATGGAATTAAGGCATTTTTGCTTCCTCTGGCCGGAGCAAGGAGATAGGGAGGAGCAAGGGACAAGGGATAGGGAGTGTACAAGTCCTGAGTTCATCATTTTCTTTCATAACTTTGTCCAGTGAACTTAGGAGCAACCAACCAACTTCATTACGTTCCTTGGTTCTCCACATATAGTCAAAGGTATTATGTATAGAGTCACTAAACTCCTTACGTCTCACGAGGGGTGAATCAGGAGTATCAAATGCATTTATTTTCCATAACTCTCTGAAGAGTTCACACCAATGACTATTAGTGTTCTCTATACTATTAGCAGCAGAGTCCTTAGCATTTTGGGATCTAATCATATTAAGGAGCCAACTCCAGAAACCCCAAAACCAACTAAAGAACTCCATCCTTAATATTCTGTTCCTCTAGAACCACTCCTGGTAGCAAAATCTGTATTAGTCAGGGTTCTCTAGAGGGACAGAACTAATAGGATAGATAGATATAAAGGGGAGTTTATTAAGTAGTATTAGCTTAGAGGATCACAGAGTCCCACCACAGGCCATCTGCAAGCTGAGGAGCAAGGAAGTCAATCAAGTTCCAAAGCTGAAGAACTTGTCCGATGTTCGAGGGCAGGAAGCATCCAGCACATGAGAAAGATGTAGGCTGGGAGGCTAAGTCAATCTAGCTTTTTCATGTTTTTCCGCCTGCTTTATATCCTGGCCACACTGACAGCTGATTAGATGGTGCCCACCCAGATTAAGGGTAGGTCTGCCTTTCCCAGCCTCAGATGTTACTCTTCTTTGGCAACACCCTCAGAGACACACCCAGGATCAATACTTATATCCTTCAATCCAATCAAATTGACACTCAGTATTAACCATCACAGGGAGCAAGAGATTCCGGGCCAGGAGGTGACCTCCAGGGCAGGGCACGAGCAGGCAAGGGTGGAGGCAGAGACAATCAGGAGTGAGAGTGTTCACTGTTTTCCAGGGAATGGGCAGGGGGCTCCTGTATCCACCTTACTGCAGAGAGACTGAGCTAAGGGTACCACTGCAGCACAGATTAGGAACTGCTAAAAGGCCAGAGTTAACCTGTAAGAGGACCCAAGCAATGACTTCTAGAGTAAGACAATGGGTAACTGGCCCTTCCCTAAGGGACCCTCAAAAATATGGGGAGGTGAGAGGACTGGATTTGCTGCAGGGCCACAGGAGTGGAGGCTCAAGCCTTTTCCGTGGACAGAGAAGGCTTGGGGATATGTGGATTACATATGCAGAAGGGACACATTTTTGCTACCCACTGTACCCTAACACCAGATGGTGTTAACAGGAAGGCCTTTATTTTGCCAAGTGCTTGGTGGGCTTGTGAAAGTCAATTGGGGACAGAGGCTGATACCTCCGGAATGTTGACCTGTATAGTAAGGCCTCAAAGGAAAGTGAAACCTTCGCATTGAAGCAATGAAAGAATTGGAGCACCCAGGAGCCAATCCAGGTTAGAATGAGTGAGAACCAGAGGGACCAGGCGTGGGGTGGTTCACGCCTGTAATCTCAGCACTTTGAGAGGCCGAAGCAGGTGGATCGCTTGAGGTCAGGAGTTTGAGACCAGCCTGGCCAACGTGGTGAAATCCCGTCTGTACTAAAAACACAAAAATTACGGGCGTGATGGCACATGCCTGTAATCCCAGCTACTTGGGAGGCTGAGGCAGGAGAATGGCTTGAACCTGAGAGGTGGAGGTTGCAGTGAGTTGAAATTGTGCCACTGCATTCCAGACTGGGTGACAGAGCGAAACTTCATCTCAAAAAAAAAATAAAATAAAATAGGACCAGAGATAGGGGATGGCAGAAGGCTCAGGGCTCCATAAGGGGACCCCATCCCACAAACTCCCCAAACGTAGTAAGTTCTACTTAAATTCAGGATGTTTGGCATGAGCAAGTCCCTAATGAAAACAAAAAGTGGCTTTCAGCACACCGAGACCCATGTTGCCCAAATGAACTGAGGTCTGTGCCTCCAGGGCAGTGAAGCCAAACATTCACACTGAGGTTTTGTAGTGAGAGGAAACAGGGTGTTTATTTGCAGGGCACCCAGCAAGGAGAATCAGGCAGCTCACCTGACCTTCCTAAAGGCTTGCAAGCAACGGTTTCTTTCTAAAGGCAGGCAGGCAGAGGTTACACGCAAAGTCATAAGTCGACACATGGAGGCTACCTATTGGTTTGACCTTAACACACAGGATATCTTGAAGTAGGGGCTTACAGGTTACAGGGGAATTCAAAAATTTTCTGATTTGCGATTGGTTAAGGAATGGAAGCTCTATTTAAAAACTAGGAGTTAGCAGAAAAGAACGTTAGGTCTGGCCCATGGGCGTGACTTCCTTCAGGTCCTTCAAGAAAAAATGTAGAACAAGAAATAGCGGTCAGAGTTCAGTCCTCAGTTTCCTTTTTTCTGAGGTCTACGTGCCAGCAGATCCATTTGGTGGTGGTCTAGGTTTCTGAAAAATAACACAGGGACGTATGTTAAGATGTATCTTTGGTTTCTACAGGGAACCAAACATCTCATGGCTGTAATTTTATGGCTATTGTTTTATGCTGCGATTACCTTTTTGCTTATGAAGTTGCTCATTAATTTCTCAGGGATAGCTAGGTGCCTGGAATTTTCCTTAAAGGAACTCAAGGTTTTTATTTCCACACTGTGGAGGAGGGGTGGCACGGCAAGCCCCTAAGAGGGACAGAGACAGAACATTCAGACAGACCAGCAGGCCAGGGAAATCTGCCTCACATCTGCTGGCATACACAGATGTATACGGTATTTTCAAGTCTGATGAGAAATGGCTTGGATATATGTCATTCCCTAGCATAGGCACCAATATCTTCCCAAGTAGTTTCCTCCCACTTTTACTAGTGCCTTCTCCCTGCCATCCCCTCCAGGGTTCCTGCCGTTTCATGCCAATAATTTAATTACTCTCTTTGCAGAGGCTCAGTTCTACAGACAGCCTAATTTGAGGTTTGCCTTACTCTTAAATATGTGTATCATTTCAATGGATTTATGAAGGGGAGAAAAGAGTGCAGAACCAATTAAGGAATCAAAGACAAGCTCATCCAAGCTCCCAAGGACCAAAAAAAAAAAAAAAAAAAAAAAAAAATGGAAGGACGGGGCCAAGGACCTCTTCCCTCCTTTCGTCCTCTCTGACAGTGACCAACACCAGGCTTTCTGGTCAAACACCCTGTGCTGCTGGGTGGATTTTCCTGGTGTTTTCAGCAGAAGGAACAGCTGTCCCGGGATTTGCTGCTATTCCCAGGGAGCTGGAGCTGAATTGTTGGCCAAACTGCAGATGATTCGTTTAAGGCTCGGAATGAGAGACGGATAGGGCTTTCGGAGATAAATAATGAACTCCATGTGGGTACACCACTGAGCCGTGTATCCTCAAGGGTTAACAGCTTAAAGGTTATTGGGGTTTCTGGCTACACGTTAGGAGTCCTGCTTCCTAATGTAAGCTCCCTTCCCCCACATTCTTTAAACACATTACTTCCTCAAGCACTTCCTCTGGCTTAGGGGCGGGGTTGGGGGGGAAGGATGCAAATGTATCTAATCTCTAAAAACAAACCTCTGGTATTTGCAGTGAGTTTCAGGCTGAAGAGAAGAGAGAGACCTGAGGCTGTTTCCGCCTACTCGTCCCAGCTCAGCCTCCAGAGAACGCTGCGTGGTTTGTTGCTTGGACCCTCCCAGAGCCTCTTCCAGATGCTGTTGGAAAAAAAGAAAAGAAAAGAAAAGCTGGGCAGCCAGTGTCACAGCCCAGACGCCATCTCGGTCTATCCGCGGAAATGCAAGCACGCAGCGCCCAGCCCAACCCAGTAGGTGCCAAGCCCTGGGTGCAGACTTCAGCTTCACGCCGCATCCTCTCTATCTTTTCAGTCTCTGAGTGACTTGACTCAGCCAGGGAGAGGAGATACCTACACATCCGCATGAAGGCGCGTGGGAGGAAGCCGAGAAATGAAGGATGGCGCAGGGCCTACTGCAGGCACACGTAGACTAGCTCCTTCTTTACGGGCAAAACCCCCTACTCGTCCGCAGTTGGAAAGGAGTTCGTTCAGGGCAGGCTCTGCTCGCTGAGTTATGAATGTAGATAGTAACTAGGCGCGTGGAGGTCATTACACACCGTATTCGGATGGTGGAAATTATTGCTTATTTCAGTACACGAAAATGGTCCATTCATTTATTTATTTATTTATTTATTTATTTATTTATTTATTTATTGAGACGGAGTCTTGCTCTGCCGCCCAGGCTGGAGTGCAGTGGCGCAATCTCGGCTCCCTGCAAGCTCCGTCTCCCGGGTTCACGCCATTCTCCTGCCTCAGCCTCCGGAGTAGCTGGGACTACAGGCGCCCGCCACTGCACCCGGCTAATTTTTTGTATTTTTAATAGAGACAGGGTTTCATCGTGTTAGCCAGGATGGTCTCGATCTCCTCGTGATCCACCTGCCTCGGCCTCCCAAAGTGCTGGGATTACAGGCGTGAGCCACCGCGCCCGGCCCAAAATGGTCCATTTTTATGTCTTAAAGTTATTAAGAATGAACTGGCTGGGCTGGGTGTTGTGGCTCACTCCTGTAATCCCAAGACTTAAGGAGGCAGAGGCGGGAGGATCATTTGAGGCCAGGAGTTCAAGACCAGACAGAGCAACCTAATGAGACATACACCCCACCGCCACCACCACCCCTACAAAAAACAATTAGCGGCCGGGCGCGGTGGCTCACGCCTGTAATCCCAGCACTTTGGGAGGCCGAGACTGGCGGATCACGAGGTCAGGAGATCGAGACCATCCTGGCTAACACGGTGAAACCCCGTCTCTACTAAAAATACATTTTAAAAAAATTAGCCAGGCGCGGTGGCGGGCGCCTGTAGTCCCAGCTACACGGGAGGCTGAGGCAGGAGAATGGCGTGAACCCGGGAAGCGGAGCTTGCAGTGAGTGGAGATCTCACCACTGCACTCCAGCCTGGGCCGCGGAGTAAGACTCCGTCTCAAAAAAAAAAAAAAAAAAAAAACACACAAACAATTAGCTGGGCTTGGGGGATGTGACTTAGTCCCAGCTACTCAGGAGGCTGAGGTGGGAGGATCACTGGAGCCCAGGAGCTCCAGGCTGCAGTGAGCTATGTGATTACACCACTGTACTCTAGGCTGGGCAACTGAAGGATACTCAGAAAAAAAAAAAAGAAAAAAAAATGGCTGACTCACTGTAAGGAATTTTGGAATTTTATCTAGTTAAAACAGGCTCTTCCCTCCCACTTCCTCACCGGTCTGGCTGTGCCCCAGGCCCACCCTGAGTGGTAGCTTACCCAGGTGTGGCGGCGCTATGGTCAGCTCGGGAAGCTTCTCTGAGTGGGAAGGTGACTAGTTATCTCACAGTAAAGTTACACTGGGCCTCAGTAGATAGTCTTTGGACCCCTGCATCAGCATCCCCAGAGAGCTGTGGAAATGCAGATTCCTGGCCCTATGGCACTCTAAGTTGGACTCTGGGAGTGGCAGCTCAGAAGCTTTAGTATAAGCAAGCTCCCTGGCTGTTTCCTGTTGCAGATAAGGGTTTGAGAACCACTCCTCTTTCACCACATTGGAAACTCACTGAACGCTTGCCTAGTGAGTAAATAAATATAATAGCATCTAACTCCTGCAAAGGTATTAACCAGTCTCTCTAACAAGGATGGACATTTTTGTAAAGGAACTCTTGAAGTTTCCAAAACTTAAGTTTAAAATGGCAGCTCCTTGGGTATGTGGGGAGTGCTGTCAGAGTGGATACCATGACCACATCCCCTCCGAATACTCACATACACCCACTACTCACAGACTCCCAATCCCACGCCGAAGAACATGATCTTGGTGTTCTTTTCTCACTGCCTACCAAGCTTCCCAGCAGGCACTTCACAGACTTCATCTCCATATTCACATCAACGTACAAAGTACAAGTCCCAGTTTCCAGACAGGGAAACTGGGGTTCAGAAAGATTAAATAATTTGCCTTCTTATATTGCTACTAAGGGCCAAGGTGCAGATTCAAATCCATTCAAGTCTCAAAGCTTGCATGATCTTACCACACCCACCAAAATCTATTTCATAAGTTCAAAATGGCATCAGAGGTTCATAAACAATCAGGACAGGCAAGGCCCTGCAGGTTTATCTAGAACAACTTTCCCACTTTACAGGTAAGAGGCAATGCAGTATGAAACTGAAGCTAGCTGATATGTTTTGTCTGAGCTGCTTAGTTTTGTTTAAGAAACTTGAATTATTCAACATTGAAAATCTTGAGATTTTGCATTAAAACTCAGACTTTTTCTCCGTTATAAAAGCAGATTTTTGTAACCCTGAGCCCCGTTCCTGATTCTGTTCATGGTTAACTGTATAGGTTTTGAAATCCACAGATGTGGGTTTGAGTCTTGGCTCTAGGCCTTATTGGCTATGTGACCTTGAGTAAGTCACTTAGCCTCTCTGGGCCTCTTTTCCTCAAGTAAAGTAGACACAGCAATAGTATCCACTTTATACACTGGCTGTGAACATGGGATGAGATGACATGTGTTCACTGCTTAGCACTGTTGCTTAATAAATCTTAATCAGTATAAGCTTAGATTGTGCAGGCCTTGACAATGGCAATACACCTAGTCTATGACAGAGCCAAGACTCACACCCCGATTCCAGATCCCAATCTCCAAACTGCTTCCACTGATCATCCCTCAACCACCCTCATGCCCCTCACCATTCCCCATGAAGTACCTAGGTAATCTTGCAAGCAATGAAGAAACCTGAGTTTTCCAAATGTCTTCGATGGCACTAACCAGATACATCATTTCGCCTCAAGAGACAAAGTGTTCTTTGTGTAAAGAACACCCAACTGAGATCCAGATTCTAGTCTCAACTGGCGTACTTTACTATGCAAGTTACATGTCCTCACCGGCCCTCAGTTTCCTCACCTGTAAGATAGATAGTGCTTATATCATTGGCTGAACTGTGTCACCCCAAATTTCATACGTCAACGTCCCAAACTCCAAAATTTCAGGATGTAAGTATATTTGTAGATGAAGTTTTTAAAGAGATGATTGAGTTAAAATGAGACCATTGGGGTAGGACTCTAATCCAATGTGATTGGAATAGATTCAAATCCATTCAAGTCCCAAAGCTTGCATGATCTTGCTACACCCACTAAAATCTGTTTCATAAGCTCAGAATGGAAGCGGAAGAGACACCAGGCACACACATGCACAAGGGACAACCAGCTGAAGAGGGAGGAAGAGGGCGACCATCTGCAAGTCAAGGAGAGAGGCCTCCAAGGAAACCAAATGGGCCGGCACCTTGATCTTGGACTTCCAGCCTCCAGAACCGTGAGAAGATAAATTTCTGTTGTTTAAGCCACTCAGTCTGTGGTGTTTTGCTGCCCTAGCAAACGAATACAATCTGTTTTACAGAAGAATCATTGAAGAGCCTGCTACGTAGTAGGTATCTGGTTAGTTCTTGTCCTTACACAAGCTGTGCCCTTACACAAGCTGTGCAGGGGGCGTGGGATCCGCCTGATGGGGACTTTTGCTGTGCTGAGGCTCCTTCACTGAGGGAGTCTGCCAAGCACCCTGGAACGCGTATGCTGTCTGGCAAGAACGCCCTCTGCCTTGGACAAGACTGGAAGGATAATGACAGATTTGTCAACTCTCCTTCAAGCCACCACCTTCCTGTTAGCACTTGTCATTACAACAAACCCTTTCTTCATTTCAACATCTTTCTTAATGTGCCTCAATCTCTAAATACCAACTCAATCTCTAAATACCAGCTCAATCTCTAAATAGCAACTCAATCTCCATGACATCTTTTAAAAGTTCTTAATAAAATCCAGGAAGCTACCTGGACTCACAGATAAAATTTCTCTCAATGTAGAATGAGTTATTCATCGGACACATTCATTCTAGTTTTCACACCCCTTGGGTGCTGATTTTGCTCATTCTAGGAGCCCTGTGTTTCATATCTGATTGCCCTGACCTGCTCTTGTCCTTGCATCTATGGCCTCTTGTGATTCATAGGATCACCATCTGATCTTCTGAAATTTACTTGAACCTCCAACTCCATGAAAGAAAAAAAGACTATTCATATTTTTGGTTGGCACCACTATGACTACCTGTATCTCTCATGTTGTTTAAAGCAGACATTCACTCAACTCTAAAATACTACACAATACTCTTGAAAACGGAATCACACATCCATTATACAGAACTGCTATGTTGGCTAGTGGCTGCTGAGCGCTTGAAATGTGGCCAGTCTGAATTAAGTTGCACTGTAGGCCGGGCGCGGTGGCTCATGCCTTTAATCCCAGCACTTTGGGAGGCCGAGACGGGTGGATCATGAGGTCAGGAGATTGAGACCTTCCTGGCTAACACAGTGAAACCCCGTCTCTACGAAAAAATACAAAAAATTAGCCAGGCATAGCGGCGGGCACCTGTAGTCCCAGCTGCTCAGGAGGCTGAGGCAGGAGAATGATGTGAACCCGGGAGGCAGAGCTTGCAGTGAGCCGAGATTGCGCCACTGCACTCCAGCCTGGGCAACAGAACGAGACTCTGTCTCAAAAAAAAAAGATGCACTGTACATGTAAAATAGACAACAAATATTGGACTTGGTATGAAAAACAAGAAAGTAAAATGTTTCATTAGTAATGTTTTAGGCCGGGCATGGTGGCTCACGCCTGTAATCCTAGCACTTTGAGAGGCCGAGGTGGGAGGATTGCTTGAGCCCAGGAGTTTGAGACCAGCCTGGGCAAAATGGCAAAACCCCATCTCTACAAACAAAATTTAAAAATTAGCTGGGTGTGGTGGCCTGTGCTGGGTGTGGTCCCAACTACTTGGGAGGCTGAGGAGGGAGGATCACTTGAGCCCAAGCAATAGAGGCTGCAGTGAGCCATGATCATGCCACTGCACTCCAGCCTGGGCAACAAAATGAAATCCTGTCAAATAATAATAATACTAATGTTTCATATTGATTATACCTTAAAATGATAATATTTTGGATATATTGGGTTAAATAATGTATATTCAAATTAACTTCACTTATTTCTTTTTTGTTTTGTTTTCAACACATCCATCACCACCCATGCTGTATATTAGATCTTCAGAACTTGTTCCTCTTACCAAGTTTGTACCCTTTGACTAACATCTCCCAATTTCCTGGAGAGCACTGTTCTACTCTCTGCTTCTGTTAGTTCAACTTTTTTAGATTCCAAAAAGTAAGATCAAATGGTATTTGCGTTTCTGGGTCTGGTTTAGTTTTTTTACTCTTTTAATGTGAATTCTAGAACGTTTGAAATTATGTATGTGGCTCACATTCTGTTTCTATTATCAAGCTGTTAAAGAAGGGAAATTGAGGCACAGGAATGTTGTCAAATGACTAGCTCTGGGTTTCATGAGATTCAGAACTAAAATGAATGACTGATAGCCTGGGAAAACGTCACTAAAGGAATATGGCCAAATGAAATACGAATGGCAGCATTGGATGTGATTCGTTTGAAATATCTCTCTAGCCCTGAGATCATTTATCACTTAGTATCTCCTGAGAAGGAAGCAGGTGCATATGAAATCAGCCCAGAAGATCAACAGAAAGCCGTATGGCATATGAGTCTTGAAGGGTAATGAATGAGCTAAGAATTTTCCATCTCTGATATCTAGAGCAGTCATAACAGAATTCTTTACTCCCACTACCACATCAGAACATATATGACTAAAAAAAATAGTGAAACTCATATGACAAATATTTTCACTCTGTTATCTCTTCTTTATCAACAATAGTTGGGGTGGTTGATACCCACTCGACAAATCTCCAAATGATGTCATCTAAGGTTCTGAAAGGATCATTATCTTGTGGAGGGACCCACCTGGGTATGTGCATTGCATCTAAGTGGAAATATGAGGAAAAGATAGGGCGCCTCAACTCATTCTGCCTCAGCCTTGAGGAAGGATAGCCCATACAGAGAGAAAACACCAGCATCCAGTGTGCCAAATGTCACTGAGTTTAGGGGCTCAGCTCCCAGCAGAGAGGTCCTCTTCTCAGCCAGATCTTGTCTGTGCCCTCGAACTCTCAACCTAATCAGAGCCATTCAGAGAAGACCCCTGCTCACCTGTCACAGCCTAAAATGCCTTCCTTATCTGGAAGTCACCACTGCAGCATCCTCCGCAAGACAGGCAGAAACACTGATGTAAGAAGAAGACAAAAACAAGCCTGGGAACAGCCTGAAGAGCTATCAGTTAAGTTTATAGAAAACTTATTGGGTTCTTTCCAGAGCTTGTTTACTCTTGCCCTCATATATGACTATAATGAAGTAATTTATTAGTTTCAGTAGAAAGGAGTGGGGGAGAAAAAAGGAAGAAAATACCAAGACTGACCCTGAAACCATGTCAAAGCAGCAAGGAAGAGAAGGATGATGAAAAATAAATTCATGAATTCAAAAAGCATCACAGTTTATAGCTGGTCGATGTAGTTCTGTAAGTTTTAATACAGTGTTTGTTTTGTTTTTGTTTTTGTTTTTGTTTTTTTGAGATGGAGTCATCCAGGCTGGAATGTGGACTAGAGTTGCGCTATCTCGGTTCACTACAACCTCCACCTCCCAGGTTCAAGCAATTCTCCTGCCTCAGCCTCCGTTGTAGCTGGGATTACAGGTGCCCACCACCACACCCAGCTAATTTTTGTATTTTTAGTAGAGACGGGTTTCACCATGTTGGCCAGGCTGGTCTCGAACTCCTGACCTCAGGTGATCTGCCCACCTCGGCCTCCCAAAGTGCTGGGATTACAGGCGTGAACCACTGTGTCAGGCCCACAATACAGTGTTTTGAACACCAAAATAAAATAGTAGTTATGATCATTGATTATGCTTAAAATTTGATCTTCATATTAATGACCCAAAACATTCATAGAGGTTTGTATTTTGCTCCCTGTTTTCTGCTTTAACAAAGATATACGATGTTTAGAAATAGTTTGGTCACATTTCCTTAAATGTTTAATCCCTTGCAGAGAGGAGCTTGTATATTTTCCGTTCCTCCAACAATACCCCACAAAAGAGGCTTTGTTAGAGAAAGCATGCTTATGGTGGTCACAGAACATATGTCTCAGTAATCCCCGGACAGAAGTCAGTTGTCCCATCCTTAAGAGCCCTAACGTGCCTCCTGCACACTGCACACCATTTGTGCAGTGGCCGCGTGGGCCAGGGGCTGGCTGGCTCGGCTTCCTGAGTCAGCATACTCTCCTCTCCACGGAGCAGATGGGCCAACCCTCGGGGAAAGGAAGCTCTTCTAAGATCCTCCTGTCTTCATTCTTCCCAAATGGGCTTTGCTATAAAAAGCAAATTAAACAGCCATTGTTCCTTTTCTTCATGGCGCTGGCATGCTAACATCCTGCCTAATACCAAAGGCTCCCGGATGTTTGTTGCTGGCCTGGGGATGCCTGCCACTGCTTACAGCAATAAGAAAAAAATATGCCTTCCACTTGGGAACAGAATCTCTCTTAAAAGTTCCAGGCCTTTCTTTCTCATCATGTCCCTCCCCTCTTTTTTTAATGTTATGACATATAGTACACAGCAGAAAAGGGCTTTTTTGTTAGCTCAGCATTCTTCTCCGTGCCTGGCGAAGTACTCCCACCGCCTTACAAATAGGCTTAGGCATCTAATCACAAGAGATCCTGAAGGCCTGGCCCTTAAATCTTCCCCGCTACGTGATGTTTCTCAGTGCAACACTTATTGCATTGTGTTCTGGAGTCCTTCTGAAATACTAAGAAGTCACCCTCCTCCCAACCTAAAGAAGAACACATAAAATACTTTCTAAAAAGACAAACAGCCGAGGGTAAAATAATAAAGCCATATTGAGCCCCTACAAGACAAGGCCCTGAGGGGGAAAAAGGGGAAGTAAAACTTATCATGTGTCTTCAGGCAGATTTTGGTCTCTGCAGAGAGAAGAAAAACTGGGAAAAAGAGAGAGAAGAGAGAGAGGGAAATTGAAAGAGAGAGAGGAGAGGCAACCTGTATTTACCATTTATCACATTGTAATGTAATTGCTGGTGTAATTTTCTCTCTCCTCTTGCTATACACTCCGGGATCTATAATTTAGGCTTCTATTTTATATGTAAACTTTATTTCAAATTCAATTTGTTCTGAAATCTGATATTTATCGGCAACTCACTGAAAGTCAAACCATCCTGAAGTGGCTCATGGGGCTATTTCTCCTAGGAGAGTATCTCTGCAGCTTCTTTGTGGACCATCCAAAGGTAATTCAGCACTGGCTGAAATTCTATTTGATAAGCTGAGATCCCTCTTTTCACACTTCTGTATAGTCCTATGACTGCCATTAACCACAGAGCCCTCTCTCTCCCTGATGGAATTAATAACTTACCGGCCAGGCACAGTGGCTCACACCTGTGATCCCAGTACTTTGGGAGGCAGGCAGATCACTTGAGGTCAGGAGTTCGAGACCAGCCTGGCCAAAATGGTGAAACTTTGTCTCTACTGAAAAAAAAAAAAAAAAAAAAAAATTCTGGGCATGGTGGCATGTGCTGTAATCCCAGCTACTCGGCAGGCTGAGGCAGGAGAATCACTTGAACCTGGGAGGTAGAGGTTGCAGTAAGCCGAGATCACACCACTGCACTCCAGCCTGGATGACAGAGACTGTCTCCAAAAAAAAAAAGGGAATTAATAACTTACCACAAACAACTCAAACATTCAATTCATTACTCTTCAATAACCCTAAGGCAGGAATTCAACAATGCAAATAAACCTCAGGAGAGTTCCAGATACAAGGTACCAGAGACAGGCAGTTCTAGGAAAGTGAGTCCCAGGAGGAAAAATATGGCGGAACAGTAGGCTTTTAGCCAAAAGGATTTTCAAAACTAATTACTCTTCCATCTTTTAGAGAGAAGACCAGATATTTTAAATACTAGTTTTTGAAAGCCAAGTGGATTCCTGGGACATTTCACAGTTACTTATTCACTACACCACTGCTAAACTTGGGGGTCTTTGAGGTTTCCAACCTCAGCTCTCACATGAAGCTTTTCAAAATGAAACCTTGGTAGGTGTTTACTGAACAGCTTCTCTCTATATGGTCAAGCGGATTTGTTCTCAGTAAAAGGACAGACATTTCTGGTAAGTAAATGACCCAAACAGGAAGTGAGCCCATGACAAGTGCGCAGAATGTGCTGGAAAGTGTGCAAAGATGAGGAAGGTCCTTGGGGACATAACTCATGCTTTTCCCAGCAGAGCTCCTAGCATCGTGGTCTTCTTCCCCTCACCCCCCTGCAAGGAGAGTCCTGGCAGGAAGGTGCCAGGCAGGACCTGTGTGACCAGTAGGAGCTCATTTCCTGGCCCATGGCTTCTACCTGATGGTGTGATACTGACCAAACTAACATTGTAGGAGATGCAAATTATACGTTTCCTATGACTGCTGTCACAAATCACCACAAACCTGGTGGGTTTTTGTTTGTTTGTTTGTTTGAGACGGAGTCTCACTCTGTCGCCCAGGCTGGAGTGCAGTGAGGCAATCTTGGCTCACTGCAACCTCTGCCCGCCAGGTTCAAGCCGTCCCCCTGCCTCAGCTTGGGACTATAGGCACGTGCCACTACGCCCAGCTAATTTTTTTCTGTTTTATTTTAGTAGAGATAGGGTTTCACCATGTTGGCTAGAGTGGTCTCAAACTCCTGACCTCAAGTGATCCGCCCACCTAGGCCTCCCAAAGTGCTGGGATTACAGGCATGAGTCACCATGGCTGGCCCAAACTTAGTGGTTTAAACAATACCACTTATTATCTTTCAATTCTGGAAATTGGAAGTCAGAAATGGGTCTTTCTGGGCTAAAATTGAGGCATCAGCAGGACTGTGTTTATTCTGGAGGCTCTAGGGAAGAATCGGTCTCTGTGTCTACAAGAACACCCTCAAGCTGTGCCTTCCTCTATCTTCAAAGCCAATAAGGGTGGTTGGGTCCTCCCCACGTTAAGTACCTCTGACCTACCCTTCTGCCTCCATCTTTTTTTTTTTTTTTTTTTTTTTTTTGAGGCGGAGTCTTGCGCTGTCGCCCAGGCTGGAGTGCAGTGGCGCGATCTCGGCTCACTGCAAGGTCCGCCTCCCGGGTTCACGCCATTCTCCTGCCTCAGCCTCCTGAGTAGCTGGGACTACAGGCGCCCGCCGCCACGCCCGGCTAGTTTTTTGTATTTTTTTTAGTAGAGACGGGGTTTCACCGTGTTAGCCAGGACTGCCTCCATCTTTTAAGGCCCTTTGTGTTAACATAAGATAGACTAGGATAATTGTTAAAGTCAGCTGATTAGCAACTTTAATTCCATCTGCAATTTTAATTCTCCTTTTGCCATGCAGTATAACACTCACAGATTCTGAGGATTAGGATGTAGACATCTTTGGCAGCCAGTGGGAGGAAGGTGGTAGGGCGCACATTGGTCTTCCTACCACACAAGCAAACCAACATAAACAGGATGTAAGATGGGGAAGCATGCCCTCTAGATTAATACACATGAAAATGTGAAAACACCAGGCAATACAAGGTGCAAGCTTTAAAGTGAAAAAACACAAGACATTCATGGGCAGGGGCCAGAATGCCCCCGTGTGTCAGGGGAGATCATAATGAAATCAAAGAAGGATGAAGCCCTCCCAGAGATTTTTGATCTGTGAGAACTGATAGGAACCTCGAGAAGTCATAGCGCTACTTTTATTGAGTGCTCCTACACTTTCGTGGTCAAAAACTTTGGTGCACTG
This sequence comes from Macaca thibetana thibetana, assembly GCF_024542745.1. NCBI lineage: Eukaryota > Metazoa > Chordata > Mammalia > Primates > Cercopithecidae > Macaca > Macaca thibetana. Next base: position 114,011,780 of record NC_065585.1, read on the forward strand.
TTTGAAGATATTAAAAGACGCAAACCGGGCAGGCGCAGTGGCTCACCCCTGTAATCCCAGCACTTTGGGAGGCTGAGGTGGGCAGATCACGAGGTTAGGAGTTCGAGACCAGCCTGACCAACATGGTGAAACCCCATCTCTACTAAAAATACAAAAATTATTGGGGCGTGGTGGCACTTACCTGTAATCCCAGCTACTCAGGAGGCTGGGGCAGGAGAATCGCTTGAACCTGGGAGGTGGAGGTTGCAGTGAGCCAAGATTGCGCCACTGCACTCCAGCCTGGGTGACAGAGCAGGACTCCATCTCAAAAAAAAAAAAAAGAGGCCGGGTGTGCTGGCTCATGCCTGTAATCCCAGGACTTTGGGAGGCCAAAGCAGACGGATCATGAGGTCAGGCGATCGACACCATCCTGGCTAAGATGGTGAAACCCTGTCTCTAGTAAAAATACAAAAAATTAGCCAGGTGTAGTGGCAGGCGCCTGTAGTCCCAGCTACTCGGGAGGCTGAAGTAGGAGGGTGGCATGAACTCAGGAGGCAGAGCTTGAAGTGAGCTGAGAGGGCGCCACTGCACTCCAGCCTGGGCGACAGAGTGAGACTCTATCTCAAAAAAAAAAAGAAAGAAAGAGAGAAAGAGAGAGAGGAAGGGAGGGAGGGAGGGAGGGACGGACGGACGGACGGACGGAAGGAAGGAAGGAAGGAAGGAAGGAAGGAAGGAAAAAAAAAAGCACCCATAGTTTTCACACTATTTACCACTATTTACTCAATTCCTACCCCTATCGCTTTCAATTCTAAGTCAGGATTGAAAAGAACTGTTTACAGCCCTGACAACTGAGAAGGCAAAGTTCTCACATGGCCCAGTAAACACGTTTTTTTTTTCCCTAAGAGTTTGCTCATAGTAAATTGTTTCCCTATTAGCCTAAGTGTTGAACTGGATTTGAAAATCTGGCAAATATCTGGTGCCCATTAGAGTCACAGTACAGAGGGGACCTCCCCGAGAAGGGCTTGAGGGATACCAGTGTATCTTTGCACACTGATTGAGACCCATGGACTTCTTAAGAACCAATTCAAATCTTCTTTCCTCTCATCTGCCCAGCAAAACTTTTTGGCAGGTAAGGAATGCTGAAGTTCCAGCAGACCTGAGATAGAACCTAGGTATGCGCTACCTACCCGTAAGTCAGAGTTTTTCTGTTGTGTTTGCTGTCACTCATGTAATCATCCCTGGTTGCTCCATTCTTCCTATTGCATTAATTATGGAGAAGATGGATTTCCTGGCTGTTATATTATAAACCATAATTTAAGTTAAATTATGGTTTATAATATAACAGCCAGGAAATTAAAAATAATGAAGTTATAGTATAACATATATATGTAACATATAGTATATCATATATATATATATGTTATCCGGATATGCAGTGGGTGTCAGTAAATATCCCTCTCAATCTCTTCTCTAAATTTTCCCAAATTCAAAACTTCCTTATTTTTAGTTTTCCTATGAAATATTATATCCATTAATCTCTGTGTCTCTGTTTCTGTCTGTTGACCTCTCTGTACTTCTGTCTTCAACTCTGTCTCTGTCACTCATCTCTTCCTCTATCGCTCTCTCCCTCTTTCTCTCTCCCCATCTCTCATTATCTCTTCCCTTGCTTTAGAAATTCACCTCATGGTGTCAGATCCACTTTTGTAGACAAGAAGAGACAAGTACTATTCCAAAGTAGATTTTGGGGTACTTCCTTATCCTAAGCCACCTCATTCATTTTGTCCTACCACTGTTGGGCCAAACAGTCTCAGGTTTAATGTACTTCCCTTTCTTAATATGACTTACTGCTCTGTTCTTAGTCTCAGCCCAAACCGTTGGTCAGGTACTCATCCATTCAAGCCCCCCAAATCAATCTGCTCTGCAGATTTCTGCCTTTGCCTTCTTCTTTGTTCATTTTACTCACACTTTTAACGTTCCATCCAAAGTGTTCTCATGGGAAAGTTTTTCACCCAGACACCTACCCACTTCACTCCTACCCTTCCCCATCTGGTAAACTCCTCTCATCTTCTAGAATATCCATCTGTCCTGCAAAATTGTCACAACTACTGTGTTTAACAAACACACACTTCACTGTAGGGCACAGGGATATTTGCATAAATACCAGGTAGCAGCTCTTTTGAATAAAATTCAGAGAAATGGCCCAATATTATAATTCACGAATGTAAATTCATTCAGGAATGGTAATGTGTTAATCAATGCAGGCTCCTCCCTTCTTCTTCAGAGAGGGATTTTGCCCTGTCAAAGAAAAGAGAACAAGTCTAATCAAGATACTCAATCTACTCAATTCACTTAGTTGCAGAGATTTGTAACACTTATCCTGTGAGATTTTTTGCAAAGGAAGAGCTTTGTTCAAAGGCATCCATGCTAGAGAAAGCTCCAAGGTTCAGGAGAGCAATTGAAATTAAAATCAGCCAGAGTGGAGGTGAGGCAAGAATAGCAGAGAACTGATTGTTTTCCCGGATGAGGTGGACAGCTGAGGCAGGACAGGATTTTGTGAAGATCTGAGGGTAGGGGAGGCAGTGCCTGGCTGATATAGAAATCTACGGTTTCTTTGTGTAGGGAGGGGAGGGAGAAGATACAGCCTTGCCCCAGTGCTTGCTTTGGTTAAACTGGGATGTTTTACCCCACTGTCTGGACACGAGACGTAGCTACTGTCCAGAAGGGTAAAATTATTTTGTTCCCACCTTTAAATGCTTAGGAAAAATATCAAATGGGAAAATTGAACCAGGAATAAAAACAGTTGATGCCTTGAAACAGAACCCAGTAAAAGTGAGAACATTTTCTTTTCTTTCTTTTCTTTTCTTTTTTTCCTTCCTTCCTCTCTCCCTCCCTCCCCCTACCTCCTTCCTTCCTTCTTTCCTTCCTTCCTTCCCTTCTCCTTCCTTCCTTTCTTCCCATTTCCTTCCTTCCTCCCTTCCTTCCTTTTTCCTTCCTTCCTTCCTTTCTCTCTCTCTCACTCTCTTTCTTTTTCTTTCTTTTTTTGAAAAAGAGTCTATTCACTCTCACTTAGGCATGATCATAGCTCACTGCAGTCTGAATCTCCTGGGCTCTCAAGTAATCCTCCTGCCTCAGTCTCCTGAGTAGCTAAGACTGTAAGTACATACCACTACGCCTGGCTAATTTATTTTAAATTTTTTGTAGACAGGGACTCACTATGTTGCCCAAACTGATCTCAAACTCCTGGGCTCAAGCGATCCTCCCCCTTCAGCCTCCTGAGTAACTGGGACGACAGGCACAAGCCACTGTACCTGGCTAGAGGTAGGAACCTCATTCAATGCTTGGCGACAAGGTCCCTGAGAAGAACGCCCCAAAGCGTTCCAGACTACATAGAAATTCTAGGAGCTTTCTTATACCCAAAAGAGGAAAAACTATCATTTATCAGCAGTTATTATGTGCCAGGCATGATTTATTGCTCCAAAAGTATTGCAATTCTTCAAGAAAAATATTTTTAGGTCCATTTTACAGTTGTAGGAACTAAGGTTGTACTAACTAAGAAGTTGGTAGAGCCAGGACTTAAAACCAGCTCAGCCTAATTCCAAAGCAGATGTTCTTTCATTCTTTAGGAGAAGGAGAGAAATGTACGTTCCTCAGTACACTGTAATTTAAGAGACTTCCTGTAAGAATACACTAGTTCCTACCTTTAGGCAATGGGTCTGAATGCAAGTCCCAGTTCAAATGCTTTTCTCCGTCATTCCTGTAAACACTTGTATTATTGAATCATTACTCTTGATGATATTTCAAAATTATGAATATTTAGAATGAAAACTTCAACTGTCAGCACAGAAGAAAGGATTCTTCAAGAGAAAGATACTACATGGATGATTTCTGATAGGCCTTTTGTAAATCACCTGTATCAGCGATCTTGGCTGCACGTCAGAATCACCTGGTGATATTTTAAAACTAAATGCCCAACCTTAGGCCTGGAGCTTCTGTTCTGTAGGTTTGGATCCAGGATTAGCAATCTTTCCTTTTAAAAAGTTGCTATGCTTGTGTTGATCTGCAGCCGGGGCTGATACCCACAGACACAGGGCAAAAACAGACTACAGATTTCATCTCTGTTCTGTCACTTGCAAATGCAATCACAATGCAATCAAAGAGAGGCACAAATCCCTGATCCAGAAACTCTTCCAAAGCAACACAAAGCAATCACAGAATCGTTTTTTAAAAATGCAGGCCAAAGCTAAGCATAAACTAGGGCAGGAAAACCACCAGATGTGAACATATTAAGCTTTATTTTAAGGGATCTCAATTGGAAATTGTTTAAACAGGAGCGTGAGTGCAGTGAGGTGGCAGATGGTGAGTGGCCCGAAGGAGAAAGGCAGCCTCCTCTCACAATCCTACATTAATCCAGTCCCACCTCTCTGGTCACCACTATGGGAGGTGCTGTACTGTTTCTTTGGCACAACTGCCCTCTGGCTATACCGGAGCCATTCCCATTTTAATCCAGACTTGATCCTTTCAAATAGACAAGGCCTCAAATGTTACCATTTTCAGAACTGTAACTGTAACAGTAATATCCCAAAATGTATTATGCATTTGCCCTATGTACAGAAGCTCATCATTATCCCCATCATCAGCCGTCTCCATAAAAATCTGGAGTTTTATTTATTTTTGTTTATTTGTGGGGAGAGGATGGTCTGTACAATTTTTATTGGAAACCCACATGCAGAGACGTACCCAAGCATAAGGACTAACTTGATGAATTTTCACAAAGTGAACACAGCTACGATGGAACCAGCACCTATATCAAGAGACAGAATGTAAGTGTGGGCTGTTTTTGGACTTAATACAAATGGAATCATATATGTACTCTTCGGATCTGGCTTCTTTCAATATTATTCTTTCAAATATTGGGTTTGTAAGATTCATCTGTGCTGTGGGTAGTTCATTCCTATTCTTTGTCTAGGGTTCCAAAGTATAGTATATCACAATTTATCCATTCTACTTCTTAAAAACCTTTTTTTAATTTTTAACTTTTATATATTTAGAGAGAAAAGTGCAAGACGTCTTATATGCATCTATTATTGCACTGGGGTGAGGCCTGGGCTTTTAGGGTGCCCATCACCCAAATAGTGAACATGGTACCCAATAGGTAATTTTTCAGCCTTCACCACCCTCCCATCTTCCCACCATTTGTGGTCTCCAGTGTCTATTATTCCACTCTGTATGTCCATGAGTAAGCATTGTTTAGCTCTCACTTGTAAGTCAGAACATGCAGTACTTGAAAGGCTGAGCTTTAAAACCAAATGCACAGAAAGAAGAATGAAAGTGTTTCCCATGGGCCATAGAATGTCAGGAAGAACTGTCCACTGTGCATGCTGTCTTCATGGATGGTAGTCTGAGGACAGTATACCAGCACCAGGATCTCCTACAAGAGCTACATCTGCCTGCTACAAGGTCCAACTTCTGGGATTCACCAGGTTAGTTCAGAAGAGCTTTTGTTTTTTGTTTTTGTTTTTGTTTTGAGAGAGGGAGTCTCACTCTGTTGCCCGGGCTGGAGTGCAGTGGCGTGATCTCGGCTCTTGGGTTCAAGCGATTCTTCTGCCTCGGCTTCCCAAGTAGCTGGGACTACAGATGTGCACCACCACACCCAGCTCATTTTTGTATTTTTAGTAGAGATGGGGTTTCACTCTATGTTGGTCAGGCTGGTCTCAAACTCGTGACCTCAGGTGATCCACCTGCCTTGGCCTCCCAAAGTGCTGGGATTACAGGCATGAGCCACTGAGCCCAGCCCAGAAGAACTTTTGATGTCTTCCAATAGTGCTGTTTTAAGAGTTTGGTGGATACATTTCAGGGTCACAGAGAGACATCGCAATAGCCTCTAGTAAGCAGAATAGGTGTATCAGCACAGAGGGTCATGTAACCTGAACAGATGAGGCTCTGGAAGGAAGCAGGCTGTGCATTCCCTGACAGCCCTTTCCTTGAGGGGATGAAGTAGAAAGGTGAAGGAAACATCCCAGGGAAAGTAAGACTTAATGAACCGTGCTGCAAAGGGCAGGTAAGAATGAGCCTGCCAACACTGAGACTGGGAGAGAGGACGGCCTGTGAGAAGTGAGGTCCATTCCAGGCAGCAGAAGTTCAGTGTGACCAAAATGCAGAATGATAGAGTGGGAAGCCCCAGGAGTTAGAGATGAGGCTGTGAGGCAGGCCCTGCAAAGAATGGTGGGAAGTTTAGACTTCACTCAAGATGCCATGGGGTACAGCTGCAGGGTCCAGCCGATGAGTGATAAGAAAAAAATATGCAATCCAGAAGATTACGCAAGCCAAGAAATGGACTAAAAGAGTGAGTCGCCAGTAAGAGGAGATGAGCTAGGAGGCCAGAAGGGAGATAATGGTAGCCAGGGTGAGAATAAGAGAACAAAGCGAATAGAAGAAATAATGGATCTCAGGATGCTCAGAGACACTGTCAGCAAGACCAGAGGGTTCCTTTGTTTGATGGAGGCAGGACAGGTGAAAGACAGAGAGAGAAGAGAGAGTAAATACTTCAAGATGATTCCAGCACCGTTTAATGGGAGCAGAGAGATACTGGGACCATTTTGGACTTCGGCGTTTGGGTTCCTGAGACATCCAAGCAGAGGTGTCAAGTAGGCAAGTGACTAACAAGCCTGGAGCTCGTTCAGGACACTTCCCTTCTCCCCATCAAGTTAATTTTGCTCTTGTGTCACCTCTTTATATTTCCCTCCCAGTGACATATAACCAACACCAGAAAACTCTCTAGCGAAAGCGAATGCCATAGGCAAATGCCCAGTGGTATGCTGGTATATGTTGACAATTGCTTATTCCCATCCCACTGTCCCTCAAAAAGCCCTGATTTGTAGCATTTGCCAGTTTCCATGGTGTCAATATTCTCCATATGGCCAGGTTCAAGACCTGTCAATGTGATGTCACTGAATGTGGAATTGGGAAGAGATGTGTAGAATCAGTGTTCACAAGCCTGTGTGAACCAGTTCCACAAACCAAGGCACACACCCATCAAACCTAAAATAAACAACACCCCAAGGCAGAGTGCAAGACACACTGGCCCATCAGGCCAACCCAAGTGACCTCTGCTCTCGAAGACCTGTGTCGTACAAAAGTCCTAGAAAAAAATAATTCTGTGGGTGCCTGGGAATACCATAGACCTTAACTGAAATTGAGCTGAACCCTAGTTTGATCCCTGTTCTCTAAAGCAAGGATCAGCACTTTACAACCTCAAAGTCAAATTTGGCCAGCAGCCTGACTTTAAAGTCTGTCTGCTAAGAATAATTTTTACATTTTTTAACTAATTTTTTTTTTTTAGAGGCAGGGGTCTCACTGTGTCACCCAGGCTAGAGTGCAGTGGGACGATAATAGCTCACTGCAGCCTCAAACTTGTAGGCTCAAGCAATCCTCCCACCTCAGCCTCTCAAGTAACTGGGACATATGGGTGTATGCCACCATGCCTGCTATTTTTTATTTTTATTTTTTATTAAGAGACGAGATCTTGCTATATGGCCCAGACTGGTCTTCGACTCCTGGCCTCAACTGATCCTCCTGCCTCGGCTTCCCAAAGTGCTGGGATTACAGGCATGAGTCACTGTGCCTAGAGAGTTTTTACATTTTTAAATGGTGGCATTTTTAAATAGTTCTGTAAGTACCTAAATAATATCCTTGATTTTGCCTCTTAGCACACAGCCCCCAAAGCCTAAAATATTTACCACCTGACCCTTTAAGAAAAAGTGTGCTGACTCCTGTTTTAAAGAACCCTGAAGACAAAGCCAGATCTCCTTCTTAATACCTCCTGGGCACCACCAAAGCAAGTATTTTTTTTTCCTCTCCTCTCCCAGGCCATCTCCCAGCTCCTCAGACTGGGAAAACCCACATCGAAATCAGGAGGCCAGATTGAATTAGCCTCTCCACTCTCAGGCTCTTTTGCCACTTGCTCCATCCAGCGCTCATCCTGGGCCTCTCTGTCTTCTCCCTCCCCTGCTGGATTTTGCTGAAGCCAAACCACAGGGTGTGAGTCAGGCTTTCCCAGGGCTGACCTATGCAACGTGGAAGTGCAGGGCTTATCTGCCCATGGAACAAACCTTGACTTATAGGACACAAAAGATACAAGGGAGCCAGCAACTAAATCGCCTCTCCACTCTTCCCTCCAGTGGATTGTTCTGAAGCATGATATTCCTGTGTAACCTGTCTAGATTCATCCCGTGGAGTCAAGCACCTACCTGTGTGCCTTGTGAAATAGCAGCCGCTTCAGAAAGCCACCTTCTCCACCTCCTTTCTCTTTCCCTTCATTCTGGCTTCCCTGGGATTGCACCTCTTAATAAAGTTTTAACACTTAAGCTGAGCATTAGGCTCTTTTTTCTAGGAGACCTGGCTAAGAAACCAGATGGTAAGGTATTATTTCTGATAATCCATCCCTTTCCTAAAGCAACAACAAACTAGGTCACCATGCCATACCCCTTGAATAACTTCAGATGGCATAAAGCTTTAAAAAAAAAAAAAAAAAAAAAGCACAAGAAGAGCTTTTTAGAAGACTACAGAAAACCAAAGTGTTATGTGATGCTCTTTTTGAAACCATAAGATACATCCATTAGAAAAGAAAGCCCTGAAAAAAGTATGAAAAATAATAGTGGCAACTAAAAGAAAGCCACCAGAGGCAATGAGCCCAGGAAGGCAAGACTGATTCAGTGAAATTTCTCAGTGGAGGCCAAAAGACTCATGACTCAGGATATTTGGGATGCAATCTGACCTCAAAGGTGAGGGCCAAATAAATCCATTGGAATGAATCTTACTCATTTATTGACTAGGGAACTTGAGGAAGAAGTTTTATCTGGGACAGAAATGAAAGGAAAACAGAAACCCAGACAGATAAATAGAAATCAACTGTAGAAATGTAGTGGATTGGCCAGGCACGGTGGCTCACATCTATAATCCCAGCACTTTGGGAGACCAAGGTGAGCAGATCACCTGAGGTCGGGAGTTAGAGACCAGCCTGACCAACATGGTGAAACTCCACCTCTACTAAAAATACAAAATTAACTGGGCATGGTGGTGCACGCTTGTAATTCCAGCTACTTAGGAGGCTGAGGCAGGAGAATCACTTGAACCTGGGAGGTGGAAGTTGCAGTGAGCTGAGATCGCACCATTGCACTCCAGCCTGGGCAATAAGAGTGAAACTCCATCTCCCACCAAAAAAAAAAAAAAAAGAAGAAGAAAAGAAAAAGAAAGAAATGTAGGTTAAGGTAATGTGATAGTGCCAATGTATCTGTAACTTACCTACTGATATGGTTTGGATCTGTGTCCCTGCCCAAATCTCATGCTGAATTGTAATCCTCAGTGTTGGAGGTGAGGCCTGGTAGGAGGTGACTGGCTCATGAGGGTGGTTTCTCATGAATGGTTTAACACCATCCCTTAGTGCTGTCCCTTATGTTACTGAAATTCCTGCAGTTCAGTCTAGGTCCTATTATTCACTGCACAGAAAGACAATCACTGAGACAGCCATTATTGCCAAGAAAGAAGGTTTTAATCAAGTGCTGCAGCCAAGGAAATTAAAGGTCAGTCTCAAATCCATCTCCCTGACCAACTAAAATTGGGGCTTTATATAGCAGGGAAGAAATGTAACTATATGCAGGAAAACAAGAATCAGGGAAGGATAAGGAAGAAGAGCTGGTCAACAGGAAGCAGGTGGTTGATTAGAAAGTCATGATGAGTGAGGGATCCAACATCTCATTGTTCAGATGCAGTGATCTGGTGAGTTTCAGTTCCCTGATACTCTCTGGGAGACCTGATAGTTGGTTTCCTGAGAAAGGAACTCAGATAAGACAGATAAGATAGTGAGTGAGTTCTCATGAAATCTGGTTGTTTAAAAGTGTGTGGTACCTGCCGGATCCCTCTCTTCCTTCTGCTCAGCCATGTGAAGTGCCCGCTTCCCCTTCAACTTCTGCCATGATTGTAAGTTTCAATCATGCCTGAGGCCACCCCAGAAGCCAAGCAGATACCAGCATTATGCTTTCTGTACAGCTAGTGGAACTGTGAGCCAATTAAACCTCTTTTCTTTATAAATTACCCAATCTCAGGTATTCTTTAGAGCAGTGTGAGAACTGACTAATACATCTACATATCTGCTGTTTTGTCCCACAAGTCTTCTGCAGGAACCTGTGCTCTGCTTCAGAGGCTCTGCCCAAGGAGTATTCATTCCTTTGGAGGATCATACTAGATCTCTAGCAATAGATTCTTAGGGATGGAAGGGGACTCTAAGTCCATTTTGCACATCCGTTCCTGTATCTTTTAACTTTTACCATTAAACTCTATCAAGTGTGAATTGTTTTCCTTGGCCCTAGATGAAGATGTTAAAACTCAATTTGTGCTGCAAGTTCAAGAGTATCTCTAAACTAAGTGCATCAGCAGCAATGTATCAGCACCCAAACACAGATTCTGGCATAGGGAACACATAATAAATATGGTTCAAGAAATTAGGCCGGGTGTGGTGGCCCACACCTGTAATCCCAGCACTTCAGGAGGCCCTGAGGTGGGAGGATTGCTTGAGGCCAGGAGTTCGGGACCAGCCTGGGCAACATGGCAAGACTCTACCTCTGCACAAAAATTAGTTGGTTTTGGTGGTATACACCTGTGGTCCTGGCTACTTGGGAGGCTGAGGCAGGAGGAGGTGAGGGCCGCAGTGAGCTATGATTGTACCACAGCACTCCAGCCTAGATGACACAGTGAGACCACTGTCTCTAAAAAAACAAAATTATTGAACACATGACCAGTCCTTGAGTGCCTATTTGTCCTTTTCTTAGGGCAGAAAGCGTAAATCAATTTCAGTGGACTTTCCATAGAATCAAATGATATCCTCCATTGAGAAAAGAGTGGCAAGCAGGCCTACATAGTCCCCTTACCATAGCACATGGCTTAAATTCTGCCATTTGGGCGAAGAAGTTGAAAAATAAGGAGGTAAGAGACTCTTTCACTGCCTCCTTGCCTAGATAACCATTTGATGTGTCTCAAGGATTAAGTGAAGTAAGGTTTGCAAAGCTTTTAGTACAATGCCTGGCACATAATAAGGGAGAAAGAAATGTTTGTTAATGTGGTGGATTTTACTATTGTCATTGTTGCTGTGGTTGTTACTTGTGTGTTGCATATTCAGGTGAAAGAGTTAAATTAGCAATCCTGTCTCAGCCTTTTCATGAGTTCCATCTAAATAACAAGCTTTATGGTAATCCTTTATCTAGACCTGCACAGGCTTTCCTGAGATGATTTCCAAACACAATCACACAATTTAAGCTTTAAAAAGGTGGAGGTATTAGGAGTGCTTTCTGTTCAACAAAAGCATTTAGGATTTTACAGGGGAAAAAACGTATATATATATATATATAAATATAAACCTTCCTTGAGCCTAGCACATGGCAGAAATTTCCCAGAGGGCAGTAAACACTTGTCCAGGAATGACATGCACACCTAAAATTCAGGACAGAAAGACACTCCCCTGAATCCCTTCCTCTTGCAGGGTTCAGGGGTTATTGAAGTTTGCCTCTATTCTCAAAGACATTCTGACCTCCCCATGTCTAGCCTGCCTTCACCCAAATTGCTCCCAGTTTCAAAGAATATTCTAAAAGCACACACAGAGATAATAGGTAGGATGCTGACACTTTGGTCTTACTCACACAGGGTAGCAGTGCGCTGGCAAAGTTTATGGCATTTGAAAATGAAAGTAAGGTTTTGCATTTCCCTGATGGCTGCCAATATCCAGGCACAGAGTCACTGCTTTGCAAACTGCATCCTTACCAACAAACACTCCCCATATTACCTGATACTAGAACTATCAGTTGGTGTATTAAATAGAAATTTAGGCTCAGTCAGCAGAATTCTACCACAATTTCATTAAGGCAAAATACACAGGTGTATTGTAAATTGTTAAAACTTTTTATTTTCCCAAGGCTTAACATCCCCACAAACTAGCTGTGAACACCCCACCCAGGTGACCAGGTACATTAGGGTGACAAAGCTGGTCCTAGACCCACGTTCCTCTTCTCACCCTCACATAACTATGACCTAGTGACATTCAAAAGCATCAAAGAAATCACTCATTTCTTACGGGATACTCTTCCAACTTCCAATAAAGGCACTTGCCTATGAGTCCTCACTCTCTCTCTCTCCCTCTCTCCTCCCCACCTGCTTGGTTGAGTTCCTTGGAGCTCCTTCCCTATGGCCCCTCCTTCTCTAGGTGCTGAGAGTATAATAAATCCTTTAACTTCCTATGCCTCCACATGCAACTTCCACAGTCATGTTGGAGTGACCCTTAAAGGCCCCACAAGCAGGACCGGGCACAGTGGCTCACACCTGTAATCCCAACATTTTGGAAGGCTGAGGCAAGAGGATCACTTGAAGCCAGGAGTTCAAGACCAGCTGGACAACATAGTGAAGCCCTCTCTCTATAAAAAAAATTCAAAATTAATTGAACATGGTGGCACATGCCTGCTGTCACAGCTACTCAGGAGGCTGAGGTGGGAGAATTGCTTGAGCCAGGAGGTAGAGGCTGGAGATAACCATGATTGTGCCACTGCACTCCAGCCTGGGCAACAGAGGGAGACCCTGCCTCAAAACAAACAAACACACACACACAAAAACACGAGGAGGACTTGCTATCCATTTACAACATAACAGGGATTCTTGGGTGCCTCCTCTGAAGGGAACAATAGAGATTCTCCTCTCCAAGTTTATTCTCCAATGACTATCCTGCTGAGCCTGCAAACCAGAAACAAATAGACACCTGCCTGTCAGCCCTGAAAAAAAATAATCCTTTTCCTGTTGCCATTTACTCTTTCTAGCACACACACATTTATGCAGATTAACAGCATCCCCACTGGCCCCATGGCCTCCACTGGCATTCACGGAGCATAATGCTGTCTTAACATAGATTTTACACTGTGCTATTGCCTTTTAGAGTCAAATGGACACCCCTCCAGGACACTGAAAGCTGAGCACAGAACAAAGATGAAGAGTAGGGGGTGGCTGGGGCATTTCCCATCACCCCAGGCCCCTGGGACCCTGTGCCCCAGGCCACAGCCCTTGTGTTACTGAAATGCCTGCAGTTCAATCTAGGTCCTATTGCTCACTGCACAGAAAGACAATCACTGAAACAACCATTATTGCCAAGGAAGAAGGCTTTAATCAGGTGCTGCAGCCAAGGAGATGAAAGGTCAGTCTCAAATCCATCTCCCTGAACAACTAAAATCAGGGATTTTAACAGGGAAGAAATGTAAATATATGCAGGAAAATGGGAATCAGGGAAGAGGAGCTCGTCAACAGGAAGCAAGGTGGTTGGTTAGACAGTCATGATGGGTGAGGGGTCCAGCATCTCGTTGTCCAGATGCAGTGATCTGGTGAGTTTCAGTTCCTTGATACTCTCTAGGAGACCTGGTGGTTGGTTTCCTGAGAAAGGAACTCAGATAAGACAAATGTAACTTTATCAAGTTTTAAGAATGGGAGGGTCAATTTCTATATTTATTCAAAAGAAACCATAAACATCAGCTCTATGGGACAATTGAGCCCATTTCACCTGGGCCTTCATCTCAGGACCCAGGGAAATCTGCCCAGAAGAAGCAGGGAGAAGGTTGTCACCCTGTGGCCCTCACCCATTAGGAATAGTGTGGATTGAGGACTGAGAGGAAAAGGATGATGTATGGGGGACCCTGCAGCCATGAGGGGTAGCCGTGTAGACTTGTAGGACGTTGCAGTAGACCCACCCTGGGCACAGCTGGGGAGGGGCAGACATCCAGGAGTGAGACACGTCCAGTGTGGATTCTAGAAAGCCCCTCTCCCAGAGAGTCGATGGTGCATCCTCTTGGTGACCTGACCCCAAAGTGGGAGGAGAGTGCTCTCCCCTGGGAGTGTTCCCTCTTCTCACTGGGAGTTGACAAGGAAGGAGAATAAGCTACATGCACATAGACTTCACACATTGCCAAAATCACTCCAGGAATCTCCATAAGAAATGTGCCTCAGAATCCAAAGAACTTAAAACAGAACTACCATTGGACCTAGCAACACCATTACTGGGTATCTACTCAAAGGAATATAAATCATTCTGCCAAAAAGACACATGCGCCTGTATGTTCATCGCCATGCTATTTGCAATAACAAAGACATGGAATCAACTTAGGTGCCCATCAACTGTGGACTGAATAAAGAAAATGTGATACATATGCACCATGGAATATTGCACAGCCATAAAAAAGAATGAAATCATGTTCTTGGCAGCAACATGGATGCAGCTAGAGGCCATTATCCTAAGTACATTAATTCACCATTTCCTTTGAATTTGTGAGACTGCAAAGTAACAGAAAGCCAAATACCACATGTTCTCATTTATAAGTGGGAGCTAAACATTGAGTACACATGGACCGAAAGATGGGAACAAAAGACACTGGGGACTACTAGATGGGGATGGGTGGGAGGCAGGGAAAGGGTCCAAAAACTACCTATTAGGTACTATGCTCAGTACCTGGGTGATGGGATCAATCATACCCCAAACCTAGCTGAATCTAAAATAAAACTCAAGAAAAAAAGAGAGTCAAATTAACTGGAGACTTTTCTCTTACCTCTGACTTTGCAGTGGTGTTTGTTTCCCTCTTGTCTCCTTGTTCTGAGATGAAAGAAGAGCCTTACCCAGCTGCTAATTGCCTGCTCAGAGGCACTGACAGTCACTAGGAAGGGGTGGCAGAGCTCTAAGAGAGCAGAGGCCATGCACATGTGGCTTGCAACCCTGCAAGGAGCTCAGGGAAGCATCCCCAGAGGAGAGAAGTTTTTCACCATCCTTTAGCAGACTTCCTACACTCAGCTGCCTTTGTGTGAAGGTAAAATCCTAAGCACCTTCTTCATAAAGCTGTTAAGAAACACAGATTTCTTCTGGGCTTCCACGGCCGATGTCACCATTCCTCCCCTGCATGTTGAGACTGACTTTTGGGCATCTTCAATGAGCTTCTGTGGTGCTGCAGAAAGAGCGCTGCAGCCACAAGGCCTGGTTTTAAGAGAGGTAGACTAGATATCTTAAGAACCTTTCTAGACCAGCGACAATTCTAACACTGAGTGAATGAAGAAGAACGCTTTAGATTTTGCCCAGGACCCAGAGTGGGAGAAGGTTGCCTTCCTTGGGACTTGAGCTCAACTAAGGCAGCTAGTTATACCAGACTCACACCTGGATGAGATCAAAACAAGGGGAGACTAGAAAATGGAGAGAAACAGCGACAGCATGATTTTTAGTCGTATTCAGGATTGTAAGTCAATACTAAGGAAGCTCCTGGGAAAGTGAGTACATCCATTAATCAACCTAAACTGAATTCAATTAAGGTTAAGAAGGGGAGGAAGGGGAGATGCTAAAATATTACCCCACCATTTTCTAGAAATGTCCTAACTGTCCAGTTGAGACCTGGGGGAGAAGGTTGGCAAGGGTTCATGTTGGACCAGTCACCTAGGCTCCCCGGCTTGGGATCATCTTGATGAACAGCTGGGACCATCACCCTGTGGCTGCCACTCCCCACTGCTCAGCTGAGTCTTCAGCAGCACAAGGGCTGTCTGTCCTCCTTCCAAGTCTAGACACAACCTCTTCCCTCCTAAGGGGGACGCCACTTTCTAATCAGCAGGGAAAAGCCAACAGCAATAGTTTTCACATGAGAGAGGTGGGAAATCCCTAAATAAAACAGAAGTCGGTCCAACAGCCCTTGCAATGCCCTTTAAACCCTGGCAAAACAACAGCTGCCTTGTTCTGATTCAATCTAATCTTTCAGAATTTATGTTCCTGAATTCTCTTACTTGGCCTCAATATATACAAAGGAAGTACATGGCTTTGCCAAGTCAGGTCCTACTGCCCTGCCAAGTCACAAGCATTCTCAAAAACCAGGAGGCCCATGTTCCTCCAGGCAGCTACCCTGTGACATACCTGGCACACTGGACTCAGATATCAAGTGGGTTAAAGGGGAATCTGTCTGGGAAGGTTGGGCTTTTCGAAGGATCTCAAGGGGTGATGATGTTTCTTCTTGGGAGTCACTGAGATTTCATGGATGGATTCCAGTGTCATTCCCTGAATTGAAACTCACAGACTGACTGCTGCCTGATGAAGTATGCTCTACAAGAAGCGGATTTTGAGACCAGACACAGGACTGTGTCACAGCAAAGTGGGAAGAATATACTCGCCCCTGGGGAGTAAAACTGAACCCCAACATCAGCCCTAATACACCTCCAAAGATGGTTATAAAAGTAAGAATCCCATGAATGCTTTTTTAAAGCACTGTGATCTAAGGAGGTTGTAGATTGGGATGGGGGTCATCTAGATCTATTTTAAAATAACCCCGACCCAAAAGCGGGTAATATACAAACGATTTGCTTGTATCCAGAGCTGATTTTGAAAAAACATCACATCGAAGTAGCAGTGCTGCTGAGTGCTGAGTCTGTGTTATTTGACCACCCTCCATGGCCTTCGTGGTCACACCAGGACACAAAAGTCACCCAGGGCCAGGAGAACTTGGTGCAAAGCTCAAGACTTTTAGTGGGTGAACCACTAAATAGAAGCAAATTACCTCTTCTGAAGACCCAATCTTCTCAAACAAAGGGAATTTACTTCATATAAACAAGCACATAAGTGACAAGAAGGCACACATTTCCAAATCCTTCACCATTATTGCATAAAAATGACTGGGTGCCAACACCACAATGGTATCTCTGAGAACAGGGAAAAGGCATGGTCTTCACATAGAGTTTCATGTGGCAAAGAAAAATAAAATGACCCTCATATTTGGAAAACATATAATCCCCACAAGTGCAAATCAAGCTGATTCCATCCTGTTAAGAAGGAGAGGATGGATTGATGTCTGTCTGCATTGCCATCCCTTGTTCTGAGGTTGCTTTGGGGAGCTGGGGAAGACAGAATTGGAGATTAAATATTTCCTGTTCCCCTTCAGCAAGCATTCAAGAGGACTTACAGGGTCAGTTGCATTTGGGAAGGAATTGGAGAAGGGCAAAACAGAGATATGAAGAGAAAAACAATCATGACACTAGATGAAAGATACAAAGACAAGTGAAATGAAAGACTCCAACTGTTTCCAAAAGGAAAAGGGATAACATATTTGCAAGTAGCAGTGAATCCCATGGGCTGGAAATCTAAAAGGGAGGGGTCAGTTTTTCCAATATGAGGGACAACAGGAGGGGTCTGGTTCCCTTTTCTTACCCAATGTTAAATTTTCTCATTCTAATACCCTAGAACACACATGCACCAATATTAAAAATTGTCACTTTTAAGTGGTACAATAAGGTACAGATTCATGAATTACTTGCATAAGGTAACCCAGCAGAGACTCAGCGCCAGAACCAGTACAATCCTCTAAATGTCCAAGACAGTGGCATCATGATTTGAATTACCCACTTTGGACAGGTAAGTTTCTTGGATGTTAATACACATATGAGCACACCCCAATTAAGGTCGCCACATACAATAAAGGACAGTTGGGTACATTTGTATTTCAGGTAAACAATGCATAATTTTTAATATACATATGGGCCAAATATTGCATGAGACATACTAAAACTTATTTGTTATTTATCTGGAATTCAAATTTGTCCAGGCATCCTGTGTTTTTATTTGCTAAATCTGGCAACCTTAATACCAACGGTCTTTGCTCCCCTTTCATTCTGGTCTTCCTGCTAGAAATGCCATCCCCTCTCCTTGTACCTATTTCAATCATGCTCATCCTACAAGGTGTAGGTCACACCTTGCTGACTTTGGCGGTCTTCTCTTGACTTCTCCCACCCGTGCTATTTGTCTCCCTTTATCAACACCTAAAACAGATACTGATGGAACAGCATGAAGCAGCCTGGGATATGCCGCTGTGTCATTCTCAGATTGTTTTATAAGCTTTCATTCCCTCTGTCCATCAATATTGCAAGCTACTTGAATGGAAGCCATGCCTGACTCTTTCCTCTGTTGTATCTGGTGTGAGGCTTGGCAGAAGAAGCTTCTCAATAACTAATGGAAAACTGCTTTAAGGCATACAGAGAAGGTGACCTGGGGAAGCTGATGCTATCTTTTTTTCCCCAAGTTTCTCCCAAGGCAAAGGGTGGAGAAGGAAGGGTCTAGAACAGGGGTGTCCAATCTGTTGACTTCCCTGGACCACAATGGAAGAAGAAGAATGATCTTGGGCCACACATAACATACACTAACACTAACAATAGCTGATGAGCTGAAAAAAAAAATCACAAAACAATCTCATAATGTTTTAAGAAAGTTTACAAATTTGTGTCGGGCCACATTCAAAGCTGTCCTGGGCCATATGCAGCCCATGGGCTGCAGGTTGGATGAGGTTGATCTAAAAGGCTCAAAAAATGATTTGCACATAAATTAAAGATGACATTTGTGTGTGAGATAAGAAGCCACAACCATATTTTGAATTAGGAAAATTACAAGAGCAGGTGATATTACCGACCTGTAGATTTGCTTCTATGGAAATCTTCTCTCCTTCCAAAGTCTGCAAATACCATAAGTTTCCCTAAGCATTAGAGCTGGAAGGACCTTAAGCATCACCTGGGCCAAACTATCATCATACAGGAGAAGAACTGAGATCTGGAGAGGAAAGTCACTTGTCTACAACCCTATAGTGGGCTAGAGACAGCCTCCTGGTCCCCAGGCCAAAGATCTTTCCGTTTGTCAAACTGACCTTCAGTTTCAGGGTCAAAGTCTCATGCCTGGGGGCAGATTTTCAGCTCTGCTCAATTTTTAAAATAACATTTATTGTCTTTTTCTTTCTGTGAAAGGCATTTACTTTTAGTAGAAAATCTGGAAAATACAGAAGTACATAAAGAAGAAAATTCAAATTACCCACCAGCCAGAAAAATGCTATTATGAATATTGGATATATTTGCTGTTATGTCTTTTTCTATGCTAGACTATAAGGGAGACAGGAATTAAATAAATCTTGCTCATCTCTCTAACCTCAACCCCAGCCCAGTGTCTGGTACATAAAAGGCATGCAATTCACACTTGTTGAATAAATGCCTGTATCACTATGCACATCAATATATGCATTATAGATGCATACATATGTTTATATAATTTTAAAAGTGGAAGTCATACCATTATAGTTCACCCAGTTTCTTTCACTTAATATTGTATTATAAATATTTTCCAAAAAAATCTTCCTATAAAAATATTTTCAATCACTGCATAGCAGGCTGTTGTATAGCTAAACTGTGATTTACCCATCTCCAATTAATAGACATTTAGGTGATTTCCAAATTATTCTGAAAAACAAATTGTACTAAGATATCTACTTCTGGGCATGAGTCTTTGTGAGAATCAGTCTGTGGGGAAACTAGGCCTTTACTTTCACTATTGGGAAAAGTTTGGGCAAAAAAGTCATAGCGAAACAGCTACCTAGGATCATTTAGTCATCCCTGCATAGGTCATTCGACTCAGCCTCCCTTACAAATCACAAGCCTCGAGACAGACGATAGCATTAGATTATCAACTTAATTTTATCTCAGTTATTGCTTACATGGGGAAGTCACCTCGTGTAAGGGTGATAAGAATATCTGAAACAAAGGGCATTTTAGAGGTGATTTCTTCAGTCCCACTCTTAGCCAAAGAGCACTAAAAAGTAAATAAGTTCCCTCCTCTCCCAAATAAGTTCAAAATATATATTCTAGGAATGTGACTTTAAATTCAAGAAAAATAAAATAGGTGACTCAAATTCAAATCTAAGTATGACATTTATTTTTTCTAAAAGAAATCTGTCTGTAAGTTCCCTGCAGAACTCACACGTGGCTGGACTTTTTTTCTTTTCTTTTCTTTTCTTTTCTGAGACAGGGTCTCACTCTGTCACCCAGGATGGAGTGCAGTGATGTGGTCACTACAGCCTTGAACGCCTGGGCTCAAACGGGTCTCCCATCTTAGCCTTCCCAAGCATCTGGGGCCATAGGCACACACCACCACGCCCAGCCAATTTTCTAATTATTTGTAGAGATGAGGTCTTGCCATGTTGCGCAGGTTGGTCTCAAACTCCTGGGCTCAACCAATCCTCCTGCCTTGGTCTTCCAAAGTGCTGGAATTATAAGGATGAGCCACCACACCCGGTTGGTTGAACATTTTTCAGTGATGGTACATTACAGATCGACTGACGTTCAGCAACCTATGAGTTCACGTTGCCGCTTTCACTTTCCCTTTCAGCTAAAGCAAAGCAGAACAGAGCGGATCTTTCAGCGGCTAGGGTCCTCAGTTCTAAGAAGTAAAGGGGATCTTCATGGTATTGTTTTGTGTGCTGCTCTGAGCACTGACATTAAAGAAGGCAGCCAGAGAAGAAGTGGGCAGAGCAGGTTCCTTCCTCACCAGCGTCACCGGCTTTTCTCTTTCGAGTTCAAACTCGGCTTAGGTCCTGGCCTGGGGAAAAGGACATCAGATTCCAGGACTGGCCTGCTGCACCAGGCGGAGAGCATGAGTAACCTTCCTGCTGTATGGTGTTTAGGCATAGATATTCTGGATGTGACCTGAGACTGCTTGCTGTTTCAGGACCATTTACACCTATTGTTGTCTTGTGAGCCCAGTCATGGCCTGACACGGAACGCCTCTCACGTAATCTTCTCATAGGAATATAACTAATGCAGAGTGCTGTGGCATTGCCAGCCCTCATCTTACACACTGCTCAGGCTGCCAAGGTGGCTAGTATAGTAACATCTGCCTGTTCAGCCAGAGCCTCAGTTGCTCCAGTTCAAATATGGGGAGGGAGCTGAGTGCAGTGGCTTATGCCTGTAATCCCAGCATTTTGGAAGGCCAAGGCAGGAAGATGGCTTGAGCCTGAGGAGTTCAAGACCAGCCTGGGCAAATTAGCAAGACCTCATCTCTACAAAAATTTTTTTAAAAAATTAGACAGGAGGCCAGGCCCAGTGGCTCATGCCTGCAATCTCAGCACTTTGGGAGGCTGAAGGGGACAGATCACTTGAGGTCAGGAGTTCGAGATCAGCCTAGCCATGATGGTCAAACCCCTTCTCTACTAAAAAAATACAATTACAGGCACGTGGTGGCGTGTGCCTGTAATCCCACCTACTTGGGAGGCTGTGGTGGGAGTGTCACTAGAACCTGGGAGGCAGAGGTTGCAGTGAGCCAAGATCGTACCACTGTACTCTGGTCTGGGTGACAGAGTGAGACCCTGTCTCCAAAAAAAAAAAGAAAAAAAAATTAGAAGTGGTGGCAGGAGGATCAGTTGAGCCCAGGAGTTAGAAGTTGCAGTGACCTTTGATTTTGCCACTACACTCCAGCCTAGGTGACAGAGCAAGACTCTATATCTAAATAAATAATAAATAAATAAAACAAATGGAGCTATTGGACAAGGAGAGCAAACATTTTTCATCTTAGGAGCTGGTTCTACCTGACTAGTAGTAACCCTGGGAGTACTATCTGAAAACTATCAGATCTTATCCAGAGCGTAGGGAAAAAAGGGTTTAGAGTCACCGAGTGACAGGGCCTGAAGGAAAACCTAGCATACCCAAACCTCAAGCATGTGACCCCTGAGAGCAGGCATTCGTCTGATTTATCTCCGACCTCCAGATGCTGACACAGTGCCTGGCACACGGTGAATACATGATTACAATGAGACAAAATGAAGACATGGAATACACCATCGATGGAATGAATAAACAAATCCTAAAAGTCTGACGACAGAGCTTAATTCTCTTTATGTTAAGTTGTTACTGTTGAGTACAAATAAGAAAATCCTCCCCTAGCAGACATATTGCCACGCCTTCAAAAGATCAGAATGACTCTAACATGAGACACATCTTGCCAGGGCTACTGAGGACTTACAGGGCAGGAAGAACAGGACAGAGGAGGTGCTGTCTCTCCTCCACCTCGGACTCAGCTAGCAAGACTCTGAGTATGCTCCTTGCTGTGGCACCACATTGACTTTTAGATGCTTGCTGGTCTTCTTTGGACTTTCCAAACCTGGTGACTGGCCGCCCTTAGAGCTTCCTAGGTAAGCTCTGTTTTCTCCCAGACTTGAACAACAAAACAAAGACGACACCAAGGGCACTTGCGTAGCCAGCAAGTTCCGAACATTATAGGCTGAGTGCAGGAACGTGCACCGGTAGCCCGAGTTACTCGGGAGGCTGAGGTGGGAAGATAGCTTGAGCCCAGAGAGTTGGAGGCTGCAGCGAGCTGTGATCATGATTGTGCCGCTGCACTCCAGCCTGGGCAACAGGGTGGGACCCCATCTCAAAAAATAAAACAAAAAAACGAAACAAAAAAAATCATTATAACACTCTGTTGCTGGGTTTATGTCCTCTACAGATGGATAATACATGACAATGACAGCACAAGGAAAAGCGTGAAGGAGAATATATTAGAGCAAAATTGTAACATTTTACCTGAATGAAGTCAGTATTGTGCTGAGTTCAGATGTATCTAGTAATTCCTAGAGCAACCAATGAAAAAATAACTAAAAATCAAAACACTGGAAAAAAATCAAAAAAAGGAACTAAAGTGGCACACAAAAAATATATTTGTTTAACATGAAAGAAGATGATAAAACAGATATAGAAGACTATTAAATGAGTCAATATCTGTAAAGCTCTCGGAACAGTGCTGGCTACACCAAGTACCCTTGGTGTCATCTTTGTTTTGTTGTTATTTAACTCTGGAGGAAAACATAGCTTACCCAGGTTTGGAAAGTCCAAAGAAGACCAGCAAGCATCTAAAAACCAGTGTGATGCCACAAGCAGGGATCAGCGCTCTGACAACCTCAGAATTCTTAAGAAAATGCAACAGTTGACCGGGCGCGGTGGCTCATGCTTGTAATCCCAGCACTTTGGGAGGCTGAGGCGGGTGGATCACGAGGTCAGGAGATCGAGACCATCCTGGCTAACACAGTAAAACCCCGTCTCTACTGAAAATACAAAAAATTAGCCGGGCATGGTGGTGGGCGCCTGTAGTCCCAGCTACTCCGGAGGCTGAGGCAGGAGAATGGCGTAAACCCAGGGGGCGGAGCTTGCAGTGAGCTGAGATCCCGCCACTGCACTCCAGCCTGGGTGACAGAGCGAGACTCCATCTCAAAAAAGAAAATGTAACAATTGTTGGGGGAGAAAGTGAGAGGGGATGGAGATGACATTGACCTTAAATAAGCCCCCAAGTGCATGGGTCCAAAAGATGCCTTGGAGTTTTAGCCAAGAGAGAAGGCTTGCACAAAGGTGTCAGATGCTGAAAGGGATTTTCTAAAGATGTGTGAGTAACAACAGGGATCGACTGGAGTTGAGCCCGATGGTCACATTAATGAATGACAAGGATAAAGCAGAGTTCCAACCGCTGCTCCCGTGCTTCTGCCTTCCGAGGAAAGCAACATTGATGGGCTTGACTCCACAGCAAAAACTTTTCCCATGGGTTCATTGAATTCCAAGCCCAGGAAGTCAGAAACTAACATCTCCAACTAAGCAATGGAGAAACAGAGTCAACAAAAAAAATTGCACTCTCTTGAGGACACACAGCAATAATTGACAAATCAACATTCAAGTACTACCTTTTTGTCTTCAACACCACAGCTACTATCTTGGTCAAATAAAAAGATCTTTGGTGCTGGGCGCGGTGGCTCATGCTTGTAATCCCAGTACTTTGGGAGGCCTAAGTGGGAAGATCTCTTGAGCTCAGGAGTTCAAGACCAGCCTGGCCAACATAACGAGATCGTGTCTCTATTTAAAACATTTTTTAAAAATTAAAACAAAATTAAAATTAAATAAAAATTGTAAGAGAAAAAGATCTTTGGTCAAAAATTGGATTATTGAGAAAGAACTCAAGACTGAGCAGAATGAGTGAGGGTCTTTAAGGAAGCGCTGAATTGCCCCACATAAGTACAGCCTCCTGCCTTTGGTGAAATCCACCCAATGTGTGGAGAGAGCCTGTGTTTTGATTTCCTAGGACGGCTGAAACAAAAGACCACAAAGCAAGAGAAATTTATTCTCTCATAGCTCTGGAGGCTAGAAGTCCAAAATCAAGGTGTTAGGAGAGCCATGCTCTCTCTGAAGACTGCAGAAAAGTCTCTTCCTTGCTCCTCTCCTAGCTTCTGGTGGTGGCCAGCAACCTCAGCATTCCTTGCCTTGTGGCATCTTGATTCCAATGTCTGCCTCCGTTGTCACATGGCATTCTCCCCGTGTGTCTGTGTCTACACCCAAATTTTCCTCTTCTTACAAGGATACCAGTCATAGGTTAAGACCCACCTTAATACAACATGACCTCACCATGACTTGATCATATCTGCAAACATTCTATTTCCAAATAAAGTCCATTCACAGTTACCAGGGGTTAGGACTTCAACATATCTTTCAAGAGGACACAATTCAACTCATACCAGCCAGCAAATAAAACCACAGCTCCATTGCAGGAGGAGCCACAAGGCTGAAGAAAAGATAAGTGGCTCTTACATTTGCTCTCCTGGCCTCCTGCCTCTGCTCAGAGAGCCCACAGGAAGTAGATTGGCTTTCACAGACCCCTTCCCATTGGTGCAACCCTGACCTTCTTTTAACTGTCAAGCTATTCTGCCTCAGAAGCAAGAAACAGGCTCTACCCTGTCTTTTTCTTCCTCAGTGCACCTCACAGATGGGTAAGGAGGGCCAGGACACCATATTGGTTCACTCCTCCCATGTGGGAGACACACTCTGGTAGGCTCTTCTTTCCTGGAAAAAGATACACCATTTTCCAGTTTCTTTGCCTGAAACTGGTGAAACAAATTCAGTTTCAAATGAAGATAGAAAACCTTATTACATTTCCCAATCTTTGTACACAGATAGTGGTCCATCATGAATAAACTTCTACTTGCATTAACCACCTGTTACATCTCAAAATGCTATCACTTATATTGCTTTATTTTATTCCTATAAGCTTCTCTGGAAATTCGTAGGTATCGTTATGCTCAATTTACAGATTAAGAAAAGCAAAAGCTTGGAAGGAGTATTTTGTTCAAGACTGCACAGATAGTAAGTATAAGAACAGGACATGAAATTCAGCAACTTGGACCCTAAAGTCCATGCTCTTTCCTAACCATTACTTCTCTCCTGGCCTCCCAGGTCCCAGTGGAAGTTGGCTTACTCCTAGACTGATCAGATGAGGAAAATTCATTAGCTATCAAGTAATAGGACATTATCTTGTCTGTAAATTGATCACAAAAAAACTTTGTCCTGTCTTGGGCTGGATGCTATTATATTATAATAGAAAGGTGTATAACTGGTGAAAAGTCCTGAGTCCCCAGATGTTCACTGAGGGACTGATACCTGAGATTCTAAATATGGTCAGTTCAGCTACCTTAATACCTGTCCATGTGCTCCTTTCCCCATCACAGTCTTTTGCCTGATCATCTCTTACTCATGGTCACCCTCCTAACCAGTGGTCAGGGCTCCAGGCCTGCCTCCTACGCCCATGATCACTCCCCTAACTGGTGGCCAGGCCTACAGCCCTGCCTCCTATGCCTATAATTGCTCTCCTAACTGGTGGTCAGGCCTCCAGCCCTACCTCTTACACCTCCTACATTTGAATGAGGAGAAAGGATGGAGAGTGAACAAACCACAGTCTAGGTTTGAATTCAAGCTGGAGACATAAGGATGGAAGAAGTGAAGGTTGCCGGAGATGTTATGAAGGTAGAATTGACCCAATGTCGTGATTCACTGGATACAAGGGATGAAGGAGAGGGAGTGCAAAATGACTCATGAGTCTCTGACTCAGATGGCTGGGGTGGCGAAGGGTATTACTCAGGATAGCGAATACAGAAGGCTGTGCAGGTTTAGGGGAGGACTCAGGCATGCTCACTTGAATGGGCATGTTGTATGGGCCTGGGTACTGTCCCTCAGATGCCTAGTGAGCAGCCAGCTCTAGAGGAGAGCTGTCAGGGCCAGAGATTTGGGTAAGAACATTGGATTTATGTCCTGGAGCTACCATGATAAATTACCACAAACTGGGTAGCTTACAGTTTGAAGTCTAGAAGTTCAAAATCAAAGCATCCACAGGGTTGGTTCCTTCTTGTGGACCCTGAGGAAGAGCTATGCCATGCCTCTCTCCTTTCTAAGGTTGTGGCCATTCTTGGTATTCCTTTGTTGGTAAAGAGATTACTCCAATCTCTGCCACTGTCTTTATATGTAATCCTCCTCTGTTCTTCTTGTAAGAACAGGCTTTCTTACAAGGCCATCAGTCTCTGACTGTAGGGCCCACCTGAATCCTGACGACATCATCTTAACTAATTATATCTGCAAAGACTCTGTTTCCCAATGTCACATTCAGGGTTCTGGGTGGGCATGAATTTTGAGAAACACTATTCCATCCAGTAGAGATGTTATTATCCGCAGGCAAATGGAAAGGCAGGCTTGTACACATGAGAAAGCCAGAGAGAAAGACGCAGGAGAGAAGAGCCATGAGTGGAGGAGGCAGGCCAGTGGGAAGGAAGTGGGAGGGTCAATTCCAGGTGTCAACTTGACTGGATTGAGGGATGCCTAGATGGCTGGTGAAGTATTGTTTCTGGGTGTCTGTGAGGATATTTCCAGATAAGACTGGCATGTGAATCAGTGAACAGAGAGAGGAAGACTAGCCCTCAGTGTGGGTGGGTGCTGTCCAATCTGCTGGGGGCCTAGTTGGGACAAACAGGAGAAAGAAGGGGATGATTTATTCTTTCCATCCCTCTCTCTCACTCTCTCTCCCCTTTCCCCTCCAGAGCAAGATGCTTTCCTTCTCCTGCCCTTGGACATTGGACTTTGGACTCTGAGGCTTGTTCCACCAGCCTCCCAGGGGCTCTTGGGTCTTTGGCCTTGGACTGGGGACTGCATGGTCAGCCTCCCTGGTTCTGAAGCTTTGGATTTGGACTGAGCCACGCTAGTGGCTTCTCTGGTTCTCCAGCTTGCAGATGGCCTAGCATGGGACTCCTCCATCTCTGCGATTATTTAGGCTAATTTCCTCATAAATTCCCTCTAATATATCCTATTGATTGTCTCTCTGGAGAATGCTGATTATTACAGGAGGCAAAACAGAACTCAGAGACATGTCCTGAGAACAGGAGACAATGGCATAGAAGTCAAAGAGGTGTGGGTTTCCAAAGGGAAGAAGTGGTAAATGTTGCAGAAAAGCCAAGCAACAAAACCCAAGCAACCCAAACCAATCGCCCCATTGGGTTTGGCAATTACAAACTCATTCCTGACCTTCATTGCATGCTTTCTGTGGAGCAATGGGGCAGAGGTATGATGGTCATGGGCTGCAGAAGAGAAGGGTGGCAAGGGGGTGGGGCAAGAGCAAAGACTGCCCTGAGAAATTTGTTTTGTGATGAGGGGCAAGGAAGGTAGACTCTAGAAGGGGTGCCAGGCAGGGGGAGACTTCTTATATATTTACTGTTTTGAAAATGAGAGACACTTAACCATAGTAATATGCTGAAATAAAAGAGCCCAGAGTAAAATGTAGATTTTTATATGAAAATGAAGGGGAAATTGATTAAACAGGAAACCTGAAAGGGTAAGAATTAGGGCAGTTTGGACAACAAGGCTTAGACAAAAAGGAGAGGCAGTGTGGTATAATAATATATTCAGGTTTTCTCCCCAGTGCCTGGTACAGAACCCTAAAACCCTTGGGATTTCCTGAGTGATAGGAGTGTCTTTTGTTATTAATAATAAGTCCCTTCTGATTATTCCTGAGTTTATGCCAATGAGGTGACTTACATAGGGGACCCTGATAGCTTCAGGATGGGGATAGTCCTCAGAAAGACCAAATGATTAGAAGGCTAAAACTTTCAGACCAGGCGCAATGGTTCACACCTGTAATCCCAGCACTTTGGGAGGCCAAGGCAGGTGGATTACCTGAAGTCAGGAGTTCAAGACCAGCCTGGCCAACGTGGTGAAACCCCAACTCTACTAAAAATACAAATATTAGCTGGGCATAGTAGTGCATACCTGTAATCTCAGCTACTTGGGAGGCTGAGGCAGGAGAATCACTTGAACTTGGGAGGCAGAGGTTGCAGTAAGCCTAGATCACACCATTGCACTCCGGCAGACAGAGCAAGACTCTGTCTAAAAAACAAAACATAACAAAACTTTCAGCCCCACCCACTGACCTCTGGGAAGAGGTGTCAGGTCCTGAGGGTTAAGCTCTATAAAAACTACTGAAGGACAAGACGTGGTACACTTCCAAATGGCTGAGACTGTGCAGGCGGTGGGAGAGTGGTGTGCCCAGAGACAGCATGGAAGCTCCATGTCCTGCATCCCTAATGCCTTACTCTGTACATCTTTTCCATCTGCTCTTCCTGAGTAAACAGACCTAAGTTCTGAGTGCCTGAGTTCTACTGATAGCAAGTCACTTGGCGTCCTGAGTCCCTGAGAGTACAGGCCTGGACTTCTGATTGGCATCTGAAGTTGGGGGAGCAGGCTTGTGAGACTGAGCCCTGAACTCGTAGGATGTGATGCTAACTCCAGGTAGACAGTGTCAGAATTTAATGAAATTTTAGGACTCCTAGCTGGTGTTCAGAGAATTGGAGACTTGCTTGGGCTGGAAAACAAAACAAAACAAAACCCGCACATCTGTTAGAAGTGCTGTGTGAAGGTAAAGAGAAACTGTGTTGTTCTCTAGGCAGAGAATTACTGGAGACAAAACGAATTCCTGGAGGGAAGGATGAGCACAGTTGAAGAATGAGAGGACTTGCTGGTGTTTAACTTGACGGCCTCACTCGTACTGATAAGAACAATGTCAGCACTATTATTCATATTTGCTGTGATGGAGAGGCCAGATCAAGTGCTGAGGCTGACAAGAGGAAACCAGCCAAGCTTCTGTGCAGAACTGCAGAGGCCCTGCTGTGGTTGGAGACCACAAATTTGTAGTCACACCCACCTGCATTTCCTCCAACTGGGCTGCTGTTAGAAGGAATTATTGCAAGGTCCAACATTTGCACCCCCAAACCACCACAAAAGTACAGGCTGGTTAATGTATTATTTTAGTGGGAGCTTGTGAGAGACAGACCTCAGAGCGTCTGCCAAGCTAAGTGAGTGGTCTAGTCATGATGGTGCACAGAAGTTCATGCTTCCTCACACCCGCTCTGTTCTGAACACATAAAAATGAGAGATAGAATAGCGGAAGAGGAGCCCACTAAGACACAGGTGGTCTCAGAAACAAGCTAAACATCTCCAAAAGCCAGAAGCAGATCCAAAAGCAAGCAGTGTGTGGAATTGAAGCCTTTAGCCTGCAGGGTTCTGGGGCCAGAATCAGGTTGCTGAGAGGTCAGCTGCTTGAATAACAGGGACTCAACATGTTCCTGCTTGAGGCTGAGAGGGAATCAGACCTGATGACACTCAAGAGGCAGCTGAAAAAAATGGCACCTGCCCAATGCCTGGGACTGTTTTAGGGAAAACAGAGGGAAAGGTTCAGCCTCAGTTCCAGGACCTGTGTCCACCACCTGCTGACCAGAACATTGGACCTGGCACATCCCCAAATCCCAGGGTGTAAAGAAAAATCCCACCCAAATGACTATAGATGGGATCCTGGTCCTAAGTTGAGGCCACTCAAACTTGCTGAACAGAGATGAAGACAGTAGCAAATGGGAGGTCATGGCATGTTTGAGCAATAGCAAGCGGGCCAGAGTGGGGAAGGCAGAGAAAATTCAGGGCAGTGTCAGGAGAGGAGGTGGAAGAGCAGCCAAGGATACATCATGCTGGTCCCTGGAGACAGTAGTGCTTGGGATTGGGATCCCAATACAAAGAACAGCAGAACTTTTTCTTAGGAGGAAAGCACATCTGGACAAGAGAACTGTGAAGTGAATGCAATGGTTTGAAAGTGCTTTCTTTGGGCCCTACAAGTTGAAATTTAATTCCCAATGTTGCAGGTGGGGTCTGGGGGGAGATGTTTGGATCGTAGGGGTAGATCCTTCAAGAATGGCTTGATTCCATTCTCGCTGGAGGAAGCAAGTGAGTTCTCACCCTTAGTTTCCATGAAAACTAAACATGGTGGTTGAACAGAGCCTGGCAACTCTTCCTTCCATCCTCTTGCTTCCTCTCTCACCATGTGATCTCTGTACACTAGCTACTCTTCACCCTCTGCCATGAGTGGAAGCAACCTGAGGCCCTCATCAGACGTAGATCCTGGTGCCACGCTTCTTGTACAGCCTGCAGAACCATGAGCCAAATAAACCTCTTTTCTTTATAAATTGTCAAGCCTAGGATATTCCTTTAGAGCAACACAAATGGACTAAGACTGTTAATACAGGAAAATTATAAAGCCAGTTTATCCAGAATCCATTTTGAAAATGGACAACAATGGAGAAAAATAATTTCTACTAAATGCTAAAACGTAAAGCCACAGTAAACAAAATAATGTCAAATTAAAACATTATTAGGCCAGGCACGGTGGCTCATACCTGTAGTCCCAGCACTTTGAGAGGCTGAGGTGGGTGGATCACCTGAGGTCAGGAGTTTGAGACCAGCCTGGCCAACATGGTGAAGCCCTATCTCTAGTAAAAATACAAAAATTAGCTCGGCGTGGTGGCAGGTGCCTGTAATCTCATCTACTCAGGAGGCTGAGGCAGGAGAATTGCTTGAACTCAGGAGGCAGAGGTTGCGGTGAGCTGAGATCACGCCATTGCACTCCAGCCTGGATGACAAGAGTGAGACTCCATCTCAAAAAAATACAAAAAACAAAAAACATTATTAAGCAGACAGATCAAGGTAACAGGCCTAAAATTCCAGAAATAGACCTAAATGTATTTAGTATAGAACAAAGTGACATTTCAAATCTGGGGTAAAAAAATATATTTGCACTACCCCAGACAATCACTAGTATAGTATTAAAAGCAAATCTGATTATGTTACACTTTTCTTAAAGTGGTTTACAATTGCTTTTGGGGTAAAACCCAAAGTTCTTGGCCTATAATATGAGGCCTCCCATCATCAAGAGCCTAATTACATTTACAACTTCTTCTCCTACACATTATCTAACCGCGAAAAGTTACAAACCACACAATACAATACAAGGCCTTCAATAAAACTATGCACATATTTTCTCTTGATAAACACTTTTGTATCCCTTATGAAGTAAAGAATTACTTAGAAAAATAGTCTTATTATCTGACACAGGATAGATGGAGGCTCATTTTACTAAAACACAAAGAAGTACCAACATTCCAAAGAATAACAGGCAAACAAACAAACAAATGAACAAAAATAGTTTACAAAAAAGGTAATCCAAATGGCTCGTAAGTACATAAAATGGCATTCAAAAGAAATGAAAACAGGTTGAGGTGACATGTTTCATCCACCAGATTAGCTAAGACCAAAGGATTGGATGACATGCCGTATTGGTGAGCTTGCCAGGCATTTACCTATTTTGCTGTCAAGCCCCTTCCCAGCTCTTTTCCACCCTGCTGCTTTTATCATGTACCCTATCACCAAGAAGCCTCTGGGAGAATGGCCCTGCTGAAAGCGCAATCATTCTCCAGCCGTAAGACCACACACCATCAGGTGGGTAAGCTCTCCTAACAGGAGGTAGCACATACCTTGAACCAGAGATCAATATATCATATAGTTTCTTAATACCTGGGGACAGGAACAAAGTGATGAAAGAGTGGCTTCTCTCTATATACCCAATGGCCATTCACAGAATTTTTGCTTGCCAGCTTTGCAACCTTCGGTTCTGCCCAATTAGAAGTATTGATTTTTATATTTAAGAAAAAAAAAAAAAAAAAAAGAGGCCGGGCGCAGTGGCTCACGCCTGTAATCCCAGCACTTTGGGAGGGCAAGGCAGGTGGATCACGAGCTCAGGAGATCGAGGCCATCCTGGCTAACACGGTGAAACCCCGTCTCCACTAAAAATACAAAAAAGTTGGCCGGGCGTGGTGGCGGGCGCCTGTAGTCCCAGTTACTCGGGAGGCTGAGGCAGGAGAATGGTGTGAACCTGGGAGGCGGAGCTTGCAGTGAACCGAGATCACGCCACTGTACTCCAGCCTGGGCGACAGAGGGAGACTCCATCTCAAAAAATAAAAATAAAAATAAAAAAAGTATTGATTTCTAAGAGAAAAATGCACCCACCAGAGATACAATGGCTTCACAGAATTGGAAGCTGAGACCACCATCGGGCTGCTCTGGGATGCTCATGCCACCAAACCAATGGGCAGAGAAAGATAGCACAAGGAACGTCGTATTGGCTGAGGAGAATAATCTCAATTTCTCAGAGAAAATCGGCTTTCTGATATATTATGGGGCAGGGAAGTCTACATCTGAAACTGAAGAGATTCTCAGCAGTGCCTCTTAGTATTTCATGATCGATAGTAAAAGACAATGGAAGGCACTGCAGACCTGAAGGGGAAATCAAATAAAAAGACAGGACTATTAAGAAACCAGATCCTTTGGGAACAAAGACTTGAATCACTCCGCCAGGTAAGGATTTTCAAACAGCCAAGTGCTGGCAGAGGTCAAGGGGATTATGCAATGAGCGGTGGAAGAAGACTGCGATAAATGTCAACTTCAATCTCACGGCCAGTGACAGACAAAGAGGACTGAACAGCTATACTTACTTTTGTAGGCATGTATTAACCCATTTTTTTCTTTTTCTTTCTCATTCCCTGACAGTTTTGCATGAGAGATGTTCACAATAATTACATTTACAACTGGAGGAACGACGTCCATGCCTGAGACCCTGGACTATCAAGGTGCACATAGTGAGAGCGGGACGTTACTCATCTCCTTTTGGGGTCTGGGCTATAGTGTCAGAGTTGGTACAAAGGACAGTTACATTCTGTTAGGTAGAAGCGCCAAGTCGTTGTTGTCTGGCAGTTAAGTATGAAGCTGAGAGCAACAAGATTAGATGGTGCCAGGCCATGGGAGGTGGCTCATGCCTGTAATCCCAGCACTTTGAGAGGTCAAGGTGGGCGGATCACCTGAGGTCAGGAGTTCGAGACCAGCCTGGCCAACATGGTGAAACCCCATCTTTACTAAAAATACAAAAATTAGCTAGGCGTGGTGATGGGTGCCTGTAATCCCTGCTACTTGAGAGGTTGAGGCAGAAGAATCTCTTGAACATGGGAGGCGGAGGTTGCAGTAAGCGAGATCATGCCATTGCACTCCAGCCTGGACAATTCTGTCTGGAAGAAAAAAAAAAAAAAAAGAATAGCCGGTGCCATACTTTTTGTTTTTGATTTGTTGTTGTTGCTGTTCCTGGATCCATTTTCCATCCTTCTCCACTCTGGTCTGCATCATGGGAAAATGCATTTATTTCCCAAGCTGAATTCAGGTGGTTTGCAGGAATGGGAGACATTGGTAGAAAACAAGAGTGTAGAGGCCAGGGCACTCCTCCCCTCCACTTTGCTTCAGGAGGCATCTCCATCAGCAGCTACTTCTCCTCCGCTCCCTCCTGACAGCCCCTCACTCCATCGCCAGTTCCTGACAGGCAGCCTGCTGGGGTCCTGGCTTCATCAATGGCCCTGGCTCCTGGACCCTATGACACTGCCAAGTGGTTCTCTAGCTCTGGGGGTTGCCTTTCCCCTGGGCTGCCTCACTATCCCGTGTTAACCTTTCCAGCTCTCCCATCACCTGGGTACTCATTTCCCGTTTTATGTACCCCTTTGTTCAAAACCCCCAGAGATGTCTCCATTTCTTGACTGGCCCCTGGCTGCTATGGTGAGGACGTGGGAAAACCAGCAAGTAGGAGTATGAATTAGGACAGCCTTTGCTGGTGGGAGTGTAAACTGGCAAGCCTTGATGCCGGAAAATTAGGCAATCTCTATATATCTATTAGAATTACGAAAGCAGAAGCCAGTTGTCCCGGCAATTCCATTTGTAGAAATTTCTCCTATAGATATACATGTTTAAATAATGTTTGTATAAGATTATTCGTTACAGCATTGTTTGTAAAAGTAAAACACTGGAAACCACCTAAAAGTCCTCTGATGGGAGGTAGGTTTAATAGATAAGGAAACATTCATAAACTAATATGTAGTCATTGAAAAGAATGAGGAAGCTCTTTATTCACAGTTAAATTGCTAAGAAATGAAAAAACAAGATACTTAGCAGTGCCTACACTGCCACCATAAAAGGAATGAATATACAGAGTATATTTACTTATATTCACAATGATTATTTGCAGCAAGAAACTATTAATACTGGCTACCTCTGGAGAGAAAGACTGGGAAGATGGGAAAAAGAGATGAGGGGGAAATCATTCACTGTTTACTCTTTAGTATACTTAGAATTTGATAATATATGAGGGATCACATATTTCAAAAATAAATACAATTTAAATTTTGTCAAAATGCAGCTCTATGCTGCTTACAAGAGACATGTAAAACACACATACAAATGCAGAGAGAGATTGAGATTCGAAATAAATGAATGGAAAGTATATTCTATGAGAAACCTAGTAGAAAGCAACAGAGTTCTGGGAGTAACATTTAAATCAGACAAAATTAAAAGTAAGAGAAAAGCATCAACAGGGACAAAGAATGACATTATAAAAAACTTAATAGAAAAAATGTACCAGTCATAGGATAAAGAAAATGTGGTACATATACCCATGGAAAACTATTCAGCCATAAAAAGGAATGAGACCATGTCCTTTGCAGGGACACGGATGGAGCTGAAAGCCATTATCCTCAGCAAACTAATGCAGGAACAGAAAACCAAATGCTGCGTGTTCTCACTTGTAAGTGGGAGCTGAACAATGAGAACACATGGACACATGGGAGGGGAACAACACACACTGGTGCCTGTCGTTTGGGGGGTGATGGGAGGAGAGAGAGCAACAGGAAGAATAGCTAACGGATGCTGGGCTTAATACCTAGGTGATGGGATGATCTGTGCAGCAAACCAACATGGCACACATTTACCTGTGTAACCAACCTGCACATCCTGCACATGTATCCCCGGAACTTAAAAGCTGAAGGAAAAAAGAAAATCTACCAGTCATAAATATGTATATATGTAACAACAAAGTCTCAAATATACAAAAAAAACAACAAAAATAATCACAGAGAAGAAACTAACTGTGCCAGTAAAAAAATTAGTAATGGCAGAAGGTTAGAACAATAAAATCAAGTCCCATCTGATAGAAAATATAGAATCTTTCACCAACAAGTGCAGACTCTACCTCCTTTTCAGACACACATAGAACATACATTAAAAATGGATGCAGGTCCTTAGGAGATGGAAGATATCTCAATACACTTCAAAGAATGCATGCCATACAGACCACGTTCCCTAACCATGTGTTGATCAGAAATCAATAATAAAAAGGTTGTTTTGCAATATGTTTGGAAACTTAAAAATTCACTTTTGAGTAATTCATGAACTTAAAGTAGGATCATGGTGGAAATAGTTAGATATTTGGAACTTGCCAATACTCGAAATACTAAATATCAAAATTTGTGGAATGATTGTTTAGTGGGAAATTGATAACTGATTGCACCTATTTAAAAAGCAAGAAAGATTGAAAATAAGTTAATAAATCATTTCTCAAAGCTAATAAATTTAGAGAAAATGGAAGAAAGGACTCTGCATTAGGATGTTTAAACACACACATCTAGTTTCTCTCCCTCCAGAAACTTCACTATATAAAACTGTAGTAAAAGGATTTTTTTTTCCAGACAGGGTCTTGCTCTTTGGCCCAGGCTGGAGTGCAGAGGCATGATCATGGCTTACTGCAGTCTACCTTCCAGGCTCAAACCATCCTCCTGCCTCAGCGGAAAGGATTTCTTAAAAGGACAAAAAGCCCAGGTGTGGTGACTTGCACTTATAATCCCCGTTACTCTGCAGGGTGAGGCAGAATGACACCTTGAACCCAGTAGTTCAAGACCACCAGCCTGGGCAATATAGTGAGACCTTATCTGTTTTTATTTGTTTGTTTGTTTGTTTGCTTGCTTGTTTGTCTGAGATGGATGCAGTTTCACTTTTGTTGCCTAAGCTGGAGTGCAGTGGTGCGATCTCGGCTCACTGCAACCTCTGCCTCCCGGGTTTAAGCAATTCTCTGCCTCAGTCTCTTGAGTAGCTGGGATTACAGGCCTGTGCCATTACGCCTGGCTAATTTATTTAGATAGATAGATAGATAGATAGATAGATAGATAGATAGATAGATAGATAGATAGATAGTAGAGATGGGGTTTCATCATGTTGGTATGTTGGTCAGGCTGGTTTCAAACTCCTGACCTCAGGTGATCCACCCACCTTGGCCTCCCAAAGTGCTGGGATTACAGGTGTGAGCCGTGGCACCAGACTTTTTTTTTTTTTTTTTTTTTAAGACAAAGAGCACAAGCACAACAGAGAGGACAGAGGAGACAACAACAATAAGAGATGGAAGCTGGAATGCATGTGATGGAATCATAACTGACTCTGCAGACCTGTGACAGGCACATCCTAAACCTGCAGTGGGAAGAACTGGGAACAAACCTGGTTGACATGGTGGCAACTCTCTAGGGCTAAGACGCTGGCAGTACCAAATGCTTCTGGATTGGAAAGGAAGGGGGTACTACATGAAGCAGGATTTGGTGAAAGCTGTTTGAGAAACAGTAAATCCTTAGAGTCCCCCTGGTACTCCACACTGCATATAACCACCCTCTCCCACCCTGGCAAGGGACCTCTACACTGGGGGCCACCAGACACAGCTGAAGATACAGATGTCCTGCTCCAAACAGGGAGATCACATGTCATATGCAACTTGGTTGAGACAGGAGATCATAAGATTTTTCTCTATGGAATCCAACAGGAAAGATCTAACGAGACTGACATCAGAGATTTCCCCAATAAACAGTCCACTGAGGTCACTCCATGGCAAAGTCAAGTGATGACCAGCCTCCCTCATTCTCTCAGTGCTTCCAGCCTCCTTTTTAATCTTCTACTTTTAACTATAGAAGCTTGGTAGCCAAGGATCACTTTCTGCAGACGGGGCTTTTATACATTCTCAAGAAATCTAAAGCCACAGCGTGACTTGAAGACCCTATTCAGCATTTCTTCTCTGGCTGTGGAACTATTGCTCTTTCTTTGCACAACTAGATTTGGGCTGGCTCCCCAATATTTCAAAACTGATCTCCAGAGCATACTCAATACATATGTAGGTGGTAAAACTATAATGATATGGGTGGTGCATCTCTGGGAGAAGGACACATTAAATGAGGTCAGTGCACCCCGGGAAGAGCTGTGTGGGCCCCCTTCCATTTGCACTCTCACTGGAATGCTTTCTCTGCCCTTCACTGCCCGCTCTGAGCCCTGGGGAGGCCTATCCCTACAGACCTCATCATCAGGGCACCCTTGCCCTCTGGGTTTAACTTCTTTGGAGTTTGACCAATGGGAAATAACAGCAAAAAAAAAAGGAAGCCTGGAGAAGACAGATGTCGAGATATTTATTCCCTGACATGCTCCTACTTTGGCACTTTTCTACCATAAACTACATCTCCCTAGACGATCATTCTTGTAGCATGGCCCCTCTTCAGCTCCAAGTCTTCCCTCAGTCCCACTACCATTATCCCCCGCCTTGCTCTTACAAGTGGAATTGGATCAATATGGGGAAATGGTATTATGCAAAAAATATTCTGGGGCAATTGGTGATCTTCATGAAAAATACAAGAAAATTAGATTCCTACATCATATCACACACAAAAATCAATTCCAGGTTAATTAAAAACCCAAATTAAGGTCGAGGGAACTATAAAACTTAATGAAGAAAATATAGAATAACATTTATAACCTCTGGAGAGTAAGAATATTTCCCTTAGAAAAAAGAAAGAAAGAAAGAGGGGAAATCATTAAAGTGTATTTTATGACATTAAAATAGAAATATTTTATTCACTAAAAGACTCATAAACTGTTAGACAACAATGTGTAGTCTCTGGGAAATGATACTTGCAGCACTTTAATAAAGGGTGATGTCCAAAATGTTAAAAGGATTTCTACAAATGAATAAGAAAAAGACTAAGGTCCATAGAAAAGGCAGCAAAGTATAGAAAGAGGCAAACCACAGAAGAGTAAAACTGAAAATAAGCATGTGAAAAACACACTCAGCAGCCCTGATAATCAGGGAAATGCAAATTAAAACAATGGATACCATCAGACTAGTGAAAAATGTTGGTGTGGCAACACCATGGATAGGTAAGGACGTGGAGAAAGGAGACCTCGCATTTGTACGGGGAGCTACGAACACTAGGCAGCAGTAGACCCGGAAATTCTACTTCTAAGTGCACATGATAGAAAATAAATCTTCCGTTTGTATGCTGGAAGACAGGTACTAGTGTGTGTGTGTGTGTGTGTGTGTGTGTGTGTGTGTGTGTATACTTTTTTTTTTTTTAATACAATTTAACTCTTGTTGTCCAGGCTGGAGTGCAGTGGGGAGATCTTGGCTCACCACAACCTCTACCACCTGGGTTCAAGCAATTCTCCTGCCTCAGCCTCCCGAGTAGCTGGGATTACAGGCATGCACCACCACATCCGGCTGATTTTTGTATTTTTAGTAGAGATGAGGTTTCTCCATGTTGGTCAGGCTGGCCGCGAACTCTCGACCTCAGGTGATCTGCCCGCCTCAGCCTCTCAAAGTACTGGGATTACAGGCATGAGCCACTGGGCCCAGCCTACTTTTTTGTTAATTTGTTTGTTTGTGTTTGTTTTTGAGATGGAGTCTCACTGTGTCACTCAGATTGGAGGGCAGTGGCATGATCTCGGCTCACTGCAACCTCCA
Source organism: Macaca thibetana thibetana (assembly GCF_024542745.1). Lineage (NCBI taxonomy): Eukaryota > Metazoa > Chordata > Mammalia > Primates > Cercopithecidae > Macaca > Macaca thibetana. The sequence continues at coordinate 114,050,460 of NC_065585.1, forward strand.
TCTCCTGGGTTCTAGGGATTCTCCTGCTTCAGGCTCTCAAGCAGCTGAGATTACAGCTGTGTACCACCACACACAGCTAATTTTTGTATTTTTAATAGAGACAGGGTTTCACCACATTGGCCAGCTGCTGATATGTCCCACTGCCTGTAAAATTTCAGAAGGTCTTTGACTCCAGGCTAAACATCCCAGGTGCATTCTGTTTCTTTTCTGATCTAGTTTGTGTCCTCTGACAGGTCCCGGCCAATGTGTCGAAGTGCCTAGGAGCAGCAATCTATTCACATTCACTGCAGTGAACCAATAAATGGGCAAAGCGCTCAAGTGTGGCACTAAGTACAGCTTCTCTCTAACATGAACAGTCAACAACGAGCTCCCAATCTTTTCTATTCCATTAAACATTGCAAATTGGAGTCCAAGGAGGAAGCTAATTTCCAATCAAACAGAAGAACTAGGGGCCTGAAATCTGTTCTCCAGTTTTTGCCCAGATGGCCACATAGGCCCACTCGCACAGGCCAGTTCACCCACTTCAAAAACATAACAGAGCAAAATACATGGAAATAAACAAGTGGCTAGATCCTGTGTCATGGGTTCTTTTGCTTTTATCATAGTCATCCGTTCTTAACACAGCTTGAGGGGCATGATCTGGGTGCTCTAGTATTTTGGGGAAAGGGTACAGGTGTCTAAAATGGGTTCGGTTCCTGACTTGGGTCCTCTTGCCCCAAATACCCAGGCAGTCTCATAGCACACTACATTAAAGCCTTCCATTTGAGCCAAACTTACACTCTGCCCAATAAGAGCACAACATCCACATTTCAGACCAATTTATTGTACTCGAATATAACATGTCTCATTAATCTCTTCCATCTGTTGCTTATGTGCATGGACAACTTTAATAGGAAATATAAAGGACTGACACAGGATTTACTACTCCAGCCTCTGAGTTCAGGTTTAATTTGTAAGGCATTACTATTCCTGCAGATGGGACACAGATTGGTAAGAACTGGCTTTTCCCCAGTTGCAAAGACGTTTGTGAGAATTTTCGTGTCTGCCCGGGCAGTGTTCCCATGGCCAGCACCATGCAGACGCTCCTATGTCATCCTACCCTGGTATCATCAGAAGTCAAAGGCAGAATAGGATTTCCAGGGCAGACATCTGCCAACTCTGTTATTCAGGAGCTTTTCTTCTTCTTACTGCCTCTACTTTCAGATCAATTCATTACTCAATGTACCCACCACCAGGCTCCAGACCAGACAGACAAAGGTCATTGTCAGTCAGTTTTACCACTTGGAAATAGTGCAATTTAAAGTGCTTGTGTGAGAAGATGCTGACATGAAATTAGCTACCCTGAGGATGGGGGATTACTGAATGTACAGTCTTCCAATTCCCACATCACCAAGGATAATCTGTGTCTTTGAGGGAAAATTAACACCTCATGAAAAGCCAAACTGAAAAACACCAAGTATAATTAGATGAGGATAACTATGTGTTTATTAATTCAACAAATATTTGAGAGCCCAATATGTGACGTGCTTTGTGCTAGACGCTTGGCATGCGATGGTAAATGAAGCAGACACAATCCTCACTTGTCTAAATTATTCAGTGCTGTTATGGGGTTGAGTCGTGTTCTCCAGAAATTCATATGTCCTAACCCACAATACCTCAGAATGTGATCTTATTTGAAAATAGCATCTTTAAAGAGGTAATCAAGTTAAAATGTGGTCATTAGAGTGATCCCTAATCAAACATGACTAGTGTTCTTATAAAAGGGAGAAATTTGGAGACAGACCCACATACAGGGAAAACACTACATGAAGATGAAGTCAGAGATTGGGGTATTACTTTCATAACCAAAGGAACATCAAAGATGGCCTTCAGAAAACACCACAAGGCAGGGGAGGGGCCTGGAAGAGATTCTCCCTCACTTCCCTCAGAAAGCACCAACCCTGCTGACATCTTGATCTTGGACTTCCAGCCTCCAAAACTGTGAGGCAATGTGTTTCCGTTGTTTAAGTCACTTAGTCTGTGGTCCTTTGCTGCAGCAGTCCTAGCAAACTAAACACAAATGCCTTCTATAAAATAAAGTCACTTAAAAAGGAAGAATTCATGAAAAATTCCAACAAACTTTGTTTCTTTCTCTTCTATTATTGGAGGAATTCAGCTTCCAATAAACATGGCGAACTTCCATCTCTCCCAGCGGTGGCAGTTGTAGGGAATCCCAAGACACAGTCCTGGCCTAGCCACCTCTGAAGGAACCAGGGCCAGAGTAAGTGGGGGCTCCTTGGAGTTCTGTGGAGGGACCTCACAGGTCAGTTGGATACCATGCAATGAATCCTTCCTTTTTAAGTGACTTTATTATATAGGAAAACCTTTCCAAAATTTCTCTGGGGGACCCAGGATTATCCTGCCACTTCATTGTCTCAAAAAATGCTGGAAAATGCTGGCTGGCTTCAAAGATACATGTCTAAGTAAATATTTCTCACCGAATTTTTAATTCTATTTATGTTACTAGTGAATTCTGTGACCTTAGGCAAGCCTTGCCTCCTTCCTGGACCTCAGTTCCACCCATTTGCAAAGTGAGAGGTTAGACTGGAGGGTGTCTGGGCCTTCTCTTCAGATTGAGTTGTGTTGCAACTTGCAGCTCATTGGTGCCAGTCTATGATAACAATAATAAGAGTTAAAATGTGAATGCTTACTTCTACCAAGATTTGATCTACACCATCTTCCTAAATTAGTGCATTTAGTCTATGCAACACTTTTATAAGAAAAAGCAAATAAGTTGATTATTCTGAAATTTCTCTATGTACCTGGATTCAGTAGAATAAAAACGTTGTTATCACAAGAAAGAAAGTCACTGTCTCAGGCAGAGTATGAGGTGGCCTCTAACCTTCAGAATGCCCAAGGGAGTGCTTGGTCTGCCCTGCATGCTGGATGTAGGGCTGCAGTTTGCTGCAGGAGCAAGCTATCCACACAGTGGAGAGGGGCCTGTGTAGCCTATTAAATATCTCATAAACTGTCATACAGAGGCCATTGATCAAAAAGCCATGGGCAGAGAAGAGAATGTGGTATGTGATGGAGTCATTGCTAATGATTCCACCTAGCCAAGACACAAGATTTCCTAAAATACATTTTCCACAAAAAATTGCTACGCTCAAAAGGGACCAAAGGCCAACCCGCTGTAGTGGCTTCCAGGTGCTGCTACGAGACAGTGCTTTTTTCTAGAAAGGAGAAGTAGTGGAGTAGGTCTGCAATATCTTGGAGGAAGAAATCACCAAGGTCCATCTCTCATCCCGAGAGCTGGCCTGTGGGACCAAGATGGCCAGGGACATGCCACAGCACCTGCCTGCTGCCAGGAAAGAATATATCACCCCGGAAAGAATACTTCTTGCATCTCTGTATTGCTGAGATAAAGGAGACTGTGGTGAAAATTTGGGACTGAGTTCAGCCTGTTAGGCATGCATTTTTAACTCCCGCTTTGTGATGGGAGTATCTTTAAAAATTATACCAGTGAAAGCACTTTGAAAAGTGAATTAAAATATTTTTTACATTCTTATTAATGTTAAAACCAAAAATCCAGTGTAGATTGTTTTATGGAAAAGACAAATAGCTGATTACATTTGGATCGATTATTCATTTATAAATTCAATGGTATTTATTCACCTCTACAAACTAGTAAGTTTGTCTTAAATCCATCATTCTATAATCCACTCCTGAGAAGGGGTGGTAATCACAACCATAGATCCATGGCTGATAGAGATGGAAGGAATCTTCTAGAACATCTGGTCTAATGTCTTTTTTTAATTTTTTTCTTTAGACAAAGTCTTGCTCTTGTTGCCCAGGCTGGAGTGCAATGGCATGATCTCGGCTCTCCTCCACCTCCCAGGTTCAAGCGATTATCCTGCCTCAGCCTCCCAAGTAGCTGGGATTACAACTGGGATGTGCTACCACGCCTGACTAATTTTTTCTATTTTTAGAAGCGACGGGGTTTCTCCACGTTGGTCAAGCTGGTCTCAAACTCCTGACCTCAGGTGATCCGCCTGCCTCGGCCTCCCAAAGTTCGGGGATTGCAGGTGTGAGCCACCATGCCCAGCCTAATTTCTTATGTTTACATTGAGGATACTCAGTTGTGAAAAGAAACGAAGTGATGTGCCCAAGATTACAGTGGTCAGAGGCAGCACTACAGGAAAACCCACAACTCCTGACCCCAGGTGGGTGAGGACTCTGAACTATAGCCACAACACCTTCTGAAAGCCCTCACTCTTCCCTGTACCCCCGACCATGACTCTCCACCTGCCTGGTCCTTCCCATCTATCTTTTATGCACGGAGGCTGGGGGCTGACCCTTCACAAAATGGAAGCATTTTGAGATTATATTTTCAAATCTAGAAACATCATTTTAAGTTCCTAGGCTTACAGCCAGATTTTCCCATTGAATAGTACAACTGGATAACTTGCATCCCATTTGCCAGACTTTCTTCCATAATCTTCTTTCCCCTGCCCTTTATTTGGGAGAAAAATAAGTCAGAAAGAAGGAACAAAGAGGTGCTATATGCACAGAAAAATGCATAATCCATCCCCGGCCATCAAGGCCTGGCTGAAGCCCAGGAGAAGGCTGAGAACAGTTTTATAGAAACAGGCTCATCTAGAGGGATTCCCAGGCTGACAGCACTTGTTCAGGGTGTGAACTGAGGATCTAGCCTTCGTTGCTAAATTGCTTAGGTCAATGGAGTATGATGGAAAATAATGTCACACTTCATTGTGATAATCCCAAATTGGGAGAGCTCTTAGGCATGATGCAATACAATGCCTTGAACTGTATAATATAGACCCTTAGCACTCTGATGTGTGATGTTCTCAGCTGCAGCTGTTGACACATGATCTCAAAATCCATGACATACTCATTTGTAATTTTGAGGAAGTACAAGTTTGAATCCAAGTTTTGAGCCAGCAGTGAAGGAGTAGATCAGTTGGCTAAAGAATTGGCCTTGCTCAATTCTTGGCCCAACTCACATACTTCACTGGGGCCCTAATATTTTTCTTCTGACCCCAATTTCTAACATTAAATTCTGTTATAATGATATCTGTATGTGTGGGGATTTCCAAAGGTCTAGTAAGTGTTTTCCCCAAGTATCAAAGATTTACTCTGTAAAACCTCTCGCCATGGAATCCCTCAGAGATACTCATTCAGCCTCCAGTTGCAGAGTGAAACAGCGAAATCTTTGACCCACTCGCCTTGAAATTCTTTCATCATTCTCTTAGCAGTTTACCTGCTGCCCCCTCTTAGTCTTCAGCTATATTCCTTCTCTTTCATTATTGCTTTTTTCCTCACTTGTCTAACCCAATAGTCTTTCACATTGCCACTGGAGGGTCCTTGCAGTGCTTCACAAGTATGGTGGAGAGTCTCAGCTTCCCACAGCAGAGATTCGGGTGCATATGGCTTTTGAGTTAGGTGGCATTTCATACCATGGTATCCTCTAGTACCCATTGAGTTCCATCTAGTTAGAAGCACACTACAGAAAAAAAAAAAATTAAGTATGTCTGCATCCATGGTGGGAGAGGCAGCCCCACTGAGGAGGCCACAGGTGCCTGGGGAGAGCAGCCCTACAAGTAGCAAGCCGTGATTCTGGCCAGGGTGGCAAGAGAATCCCAAGGGGCATATACCCCACAGGCCAACACAGAGTGGTGGGACAAGAGGCTGCCAAAGATCATCGTCTACATTAAAGATACCTCCAGGGGACTCCCAGGCATTCTACAGGAAGGAGAAGACCAACCTTGAAAGGCTTTTGGGGTTCTTCAGTTGAGAGGGTGGAAAGATCAAGCATAATTGGGGCCTGGATAGTCCTGTAATGTAATCTCATTTTTCTTAACATTTGTGAGGTCAGGCAACATAAGAGTTTACCCACCCAGGAAAGGGACTGTAGACAGTTTCTCAACCATTCACAGAAAGGAGAATCCCTTCATCTCTCTGTCAACCTCTATGTATGATTTGCACAAATACAACCATAGAAGTAAATCATAAAAAACAAGCAGGCATGTAAACCCTTGTTGGGCACCATGGAAAATGTGGTTTGCCACAAGATAGTGGGGCTCAGAAATGATCCCACCAAGAGATATTTAAAACTGGGTGACACATGGGTTGCGTGTTGTTTTCAGTGTTTTCTCATTCAGAAAAGCAGCATTTTTGTGTACCTGTGAACTCAGACCCATCGAGCCTCTAGTTCACAAATCAAATCCCATGCACTCTGGAATGAACCTGTCTGTCAGTGATGTCAAAGATGTCCCTGAGAACTTTCAACAAGGTGATGTCACCTTAATGCTTTGGATTTAACACATTTCCATTGACTCAGCCCTGACACTGTCCTACGTTCTATGATGAGAAAGCAGGGGAGCAGAGGCCAAGGCTAGCTCTTCCTCCTCTGAAGATTGAAGGGACTGTGTAGAGGCCAAAAAATAAAAAATAAATGCTGCTGGGCATAGTAGCATGCACCTGTGGTCCTAGCTTCTTGGGAGGCTGAGGTGGGAAGATCACTTGACCCCAGGAGTTCGTGGCTACAGTGAGCTGTGATTGCATCACTGCACTCCAGCCTGGGTGACAGAATGAGACCGTCTCTAAAAAGGAATTTTTATAAGTAAAAGTAATAGTAACAAATAAATGTTTATTGTTTAGGAAAAAAAAAAACTGAAGAGTATAGAAATACATAAGAATTAAAAGTAAGGCCAGGCACGGTGGCTCACGCCTGTAATCTTAGTACTTTGGGAGGCAAAGGTGGGAGGATCACAGCTCAGGAGTTCGAACCAGCCTGGCCAATATGGAGAAACCCCATCTCTACTAAAATTGGAAAATTAGCTGGGCATGGTGGCAGGCACCTGTAGTCCCAGCTACTTGGGAGGCTGAGGCAGGAGAATCGCTTGAACCTGGGAGGCAGAGGTTGCAGTGAGCCAAGATCATGCCACTACACTCCAGCCCAGGTGAGAGAGTGAGCCTCCTGTCTCAAAAAAATAAGTAAATAAAATAAAATAAAATAAAAGTCCAATATTTTCCAATAACCCCACCCAAATGCAAACAATTCAGACCCCTAAGGTAGACACTGTTAAGAGGTTGGGGTGTGTGTTTTTATTGTCTAAGACTAGACAAGAACTCCCCACCAACACATCAAAAAAAATGTAATCACACTAAACACATAGAGTGGGCATCCTACTGTTTTCTTTTTTCTTTCTTTTTTTCTTTTTTTTTTTTGTTTGATTGTTTGCTTGTTTGTTTTTGAGACAGAGTCTGGCTCTGTAACCCAGGCCGGAGTGCAGTGGCACGATCTCAGCTCACTGAAACCTCCGCCTCCCGGGTTCAAGTGTTTCTCCTGCCTCAGTCTCCTGAGTAGCTGGGACTACAGGCACACACCACCACACCTGAATAATTTTTGTATTTTCAGTACAGATGGGGTTTCACCATGTTAGCCAGGCCGGTCTGGAACTGCTGACCTCAGATGATCCGCCCACATCAGCCTCCCAAAGTGCTGAGATTACAGGCGTGAGTCACCGCACCCAGCCCATCCTACTGTTTTCAATCAAAACTCTGTCTTGGATAGCTCTCCATGTCAGTATATACAGCATCTCCTTATTATATTTTTTAATAGCTGCATGGCTATCCCATTCTATATGTGAACCATATTTATATAACCTATCTTTTATTAATAGACATTTAAGTTATTTTGAGTTTTTTGTTATTACATGGAGTGCTTCAATACATATCTTTTGTATAGTTATCCTTGGAGACGTGTATAATTTATTTCTATAAAATAAATTTCCTGAAGTAAAATTGCTGGATCAAAGGTGTCTTAGTCCATATATACTTCTATAACAAAATACCTGAGACTGGGTGCCATGGTTTTACTGTTTATTCCCCTCCAAAACTTATGTTGAAATGTATTGCCAATGTGACTGTATTGGGAGATGGAGCATTTAAGAGGTGATTAAGACATTAAGGCTCCATCCTCCTGGGTGGGTTTAATTTTTTTTATTTTTTGACACAGGGTCTTGCTGTGTTGCCTACTGGAGTGCAGTGACACGATCATGGCTCATTGTACTCTCAACATCCTGGGCTCAATCGATCCTCACACCTCAGCCTCCCGAGCAGCTGGGACTACAGGTGCTCACCATCATGAATGGCTAATTATTTTATTTTATTTTATTTTATTTTATTTTATTTTATTTTAATAGAGACAGGATCTTGCTATGTTGCCCAGGCTGGTCTCAAACTCCTGGGCTCAAGCAACCCTTCCACCTCAGCCTCCCGAAGTGCTGGGATTACAGACTTGAGTCACTGCACCTGGTCTACCTTAGTAAAAGGACTTTCAACAGTGGGCTGTTTCACTCTTCTGCCATGTGAGGGACAGTGTTTCTCCATTCAGAAAGATGCAATGTTCCAGGCACCATCTTGGAAGCAAAGACCAAGCCTTCACCAGACACCAAAACTGCTAGTGTCCTGATCTTGAACTTCCCAGCCTTCAGAACTGTGAGAGATAAACTTCTAATGTTTACAAATCACCCCATCAGTGGCATTTTGCTATAGAAGCACAAAACAGACTGAGACATTGGGAAATTTATGAAAAATAGAAAAATATTTCTCACAGTTCTGGAGGCTGGGAAGTCCTAGATCAAGGCACTGGCAAATGAGACGTGGTGTCTGGTGAGGGCTGCTCTCTGCTTCCAAGATGGTGCCTTCTTGCTATGTTCTCACATGGTGGAAGGGGTGAAAGCTGTGTCATCAGACAGCAAAAGAGATAGAAGGGCCGGTGGCTCTCTGAAGCGTCTTTTATAGGGGTACAAATTTCATTCACAAGGTCAGAGCCTTCATGGCCTATTGACCTCTGAAAGGCTCCACCCCTTAATACTATCACATTGGGTCTTAGGTTTCAATATGGATTTTGGACAGACACAAACATTCAGACCATAGCAAAGGAGAGGTGTCTATTTTTTTATTTTGATGAGTACTTTCAAGAGGCTGTACCAGTCTGTAGTGCATATGAGGTGGCTTTTACAGGTACAGAGAGTGTCATAGTTGTAGTAGTGATGTATCCCAACCTTGCTCACTTGGCTTAGCAGTGAAATACTGTTCTGATCAAGACTGAAAGAACAGTCTGGTGTCTTGGCCTTTGGAAATTCAACAAGTTTACCCAGCTCTGCCAGTTTATTTATGGACAAGGTGGTCTTCAGCAGTTACAGGGGTGGTGGTGTTTCAGAATGACAGAAGGTTGACACAGTGGAGTCCTCAGGGAGATAATTGAATCAACCACCTCATTTGGCAGCTGAACAAATGGATCTGTGGGTGGATGCTGTCTCTGGGTGCATGTCACCCTGTCCCCATCCTCCTGTAACGTGGGTGTGCAACAGTCATGCTCAGAATTTCTGGGTCTTTCCAGTGAAACCTCAGTGGGGGAAAACATGCTCTCAGAAGTGCAGCTGCCACTAAGGGTTTGAGAGATGTTCTCGAAATGTACACCATCCCCAGCTGGATGTGTAGTACCTGTCTGGGATGATCAAAATGATAAGAGTATACTTGTTGAACAACAGAATGAAGTAGAAACTACCTTCTGTGGCATGACTAACTCTTCAGCATGTGATCTACGGGCAGTATCCTTCTCCCATCCAAACCTTCCTGTTTCAGCCCTTAACGTTAGAACTTCTTCCCTTTCAAAAGACCCTTGCAGAAGTAGGAGAGAGTAAACATCTACCCACGTTTTCAACTACCAATTTTTCCAACTCTCTGACTTCTCAACAAAGCAGGAAGCCTGGTGTCTCTGAGTGGCATCTCTGAGTGGTCGGATTGGGAAGGAGGAACAGCCACACCTAGCCCCCTGTCTAGGAAGAGTCTGAAGGGGGTATCAAGCTCTGACTATGGGTACACATAGGTGTGGGGATGGATGGGTAACTTGATTTGAGTTCATGGTGGTTGTAGTTTCAAGCTGCATCCTCAGCATAGCTCATCAGTAAGGTAATATTTTCATCTGACCCCTGTTTCTATCTCTTGATTGGTGCAGAACTCATAGGAAGAAAGGGATTTTTTTTATTGGCTCTCTTTAATCCACAACATCCTCCCTCAAAGACTGTGGGCCTAGAAGCTCAGGAAATAAGTGCTCCATGGTTTTCCACATGCAAAAGTGCTGGGTCACAGGTCTCCCACTCTCTTTAACTTCAAGGAGCAGGCATCAGATTGAATTGAGTCTCTCAAGTGTATTCAGTTAGGTGGTACCCCTTTCGCCTACACTGGTGGGATTAGGAGCTAGGAACATTGTGGAACAAATGTAGGCCTGTTAACAAGGTGGGCAGAGGTGCCAGCAAAGACAAACTGCAAATAAGAATTGTAAGACCAATACACACAAACACACACACACACACACACACACACACACTTGTGGTAGTGGGAGAAAGGGAGAAATTAGAAAAGAAAAAATATACAATTGAGCCATATGTCTTGAATTGTTAGGAATGTTCCTGGTATACAGTAGTGCTGGGGGAGATAAAAAACAAATTGTAGACTAATGGGTTTACTTCAATTATATTTGGGTAAAAACAAACCAAAAAACAATCTATCTGTATGCAAATGTGCATTTGCATCTGTTTGAAAGAACAAGGGAAAAATGTGGAAAGTCTGCAGCAGGTGTTAGCATTGGCAGCTCAAAGGGATGGGGTTGAAGATGAGGCTAAAGAAGATGATTTGCTTTTACTTTATGTATCTTCATATGATTTCAGTTGTTAGAATAAGCATGTATTACTTTTGTATTTAAAAATATTAATGGCTAGGTGCAGTGGCTCACGTCTGTAATCCCAGTACTTTGGGAGACTGATGTGGCTGGATCACATGGGGTCAGGAGTTCGAGACCAGCCTGGCCAACATGGTGAAATTCCATCTCTACTAAAAATACAAAAATTAGCCCAGCATTGTGGTACACACTTGTAATCCCAGCTACTCAGGAGGCTCAGGCAGGAGAATCACTTGAGCCCGGGAGGCAGAGGTGGCAGTGAGCTGAGATCGTGCCATTGCACTCCAACCTGGGCAACAAGAGCAAGACTCCATCTCAAAAAAAAAAAAAAAGAAAAGAAAAAAGGAAAAGAAAAATATCAGTGAAGGAGATTTAGTGAAAATAAAAAGGAAATGTTAGTTTCACATTTGTATGTTTCTCTGTATTTAGGGGTAAAGGAGAGAAGGGAAACAAAGGAAAAGTATAGAATAGAGTCTGTCATATAATCTATTATGTCAACAAAAAAATTCATTCATATATACAATGGTATATACATCAAAATATCTTTCAGTATCATGTAAAATAGTTGTCAAAGTGTGTAATTCTTTCATTTGTCAAAAAATTATATTTATGAATAATTTATAATACAAGGAAACAATGCTCATAATGTCTTAAACAAAAGAGTAGTATATGAAACTGCTTATAGAGTAAAATTTCAGTAGTGAGGTAACAGTAGGGGAAATTGCACAAAGGACTAGATGGGAAAACGCCAAAATGTTAATAATGATGGTAAAATTATAGGTGATGTTTCTGAGAATTAAAATTGTGTCCTGTGACAGGGCAGGGTAGCTCACACCTGTAATTCCAGCACTTTGGGAGGCTGAGGCAGGCGGATCACCTGAGGTCAGGAGTTCAAGACCAGCCTGGACAATATGGCAAAACCCTGTCTCTACTAAAACTACAAAAATTAGCCAGGCATGGTGGCACACACCTGTCATCCGAGCTACTGGGGAGGCTGAGGCATGAGAATCACTTGATCCCAGGAGGCTGAGGTCACAGTGAGCTGAGATTGTGACACTACACTCCAGCCTGGGTGACAGAGTGAGACTCTATTTAAAAAAAAAAAAAATAGTGCCCCGTGGGTATGACTTTACCTCTGTTGCAATGAGGTTGGGACAGGCTTTGCCTGCTGGTGGATGGAAGCAAAGTCTAGGACCACACCATCTACTTGGTATCTCTCTAAGGTCACAAATGATGCCTTAACCTCAGGCTAGAACATGCAAGGGAGGGTACAGTAAATGCTACTTTGGCAGCACAGAGAGAAAGCAGCTACCAGTCTCTGCCCTAATGGCAGAATGAGTATCCTTTGCTCTGAGTACAAACAACATGATTAAAGACAGAAAAGAATCCATTGGGCTTAATGGAAGTGAGAAATATTCCATGTTAAACAGCTGCTTGGATTCAAATTCCAGGTCCACAATTTCAATCAGGTGTAAGCTTCTTAATCATTTCTCCATATTTCCATTTTTTCATTGGCAAAATGAGAGTAATAATAATCTATGCCTCATGGGATTACTATGAGAATTTAATGAGTTAAGACATGTGAACACCTCAAGATAATGTTTTTCAAATAGTGTTTGTTATTGTTATTAATATTATCCTTTTTACATTTAAAAAATGATATTAATACTTGATTCATCATCATTACTTTAATAATTACTATGATTTATTGAGCACCTACTATATGCCAGGCACTATGAGGCATTTTGTTTACCTTAGATAGGATTATTCTTTAGGACTACCATGTAAGTATTTAATATTACAAACCCCATAATAAAAAAAAATTGAGGCTCTAAAACAACAGCTCTCAACCTTTTTAGCACCAGGGACCAGTTTTGTGGAAGACAATTTTTCTATGGACCAGGATGGGGAGGATGGTTTCAGGATGATTCAAGCCCATTACATTTATTGTGCACTTTATTTCTATTATTATTACATTGTAATTTATAATGCAATAATTACACAACTCACCATAATATAGACTCAGTGGGAGCCCTGCGCTTGTTTTCCTGTAACTAGATGGTCCCATCTTGGGGTGATGTGAGACAGTGACAGATCATCGGGCATTAGATTCCCATAAGGAGCCTGCAACCTAGATCCCTCACATGCACAGTAGGGTTCCGGCTCCTATGAGAACCTAATGCCGCTGCTGATCTGACAGGAGGTGGAGCTCAAGCAGTAATGCTAGCAGTGGGGAGCGGCTGTAAATACAGATGAAGCTTCACTCAAAGGCCCCTGGCTCACTTCCTGTTGTTGGCCCAGTTCCTAAGAAGCTGCAGACTGATACTGGGTCCATGGCCCAGGGGTTGGAGACCCCTGATCTAGAAGATTGTTTTTCTGGGATCCATACCTAGTAGGTGGCAGAACTAGGATTCAAGTCCAAATCTCTCTGCCTCTGAAGTCCAACAAGCTGTGTCTACCATCCACTGCAGCTCCTGTACTATCTAAGGTATTTACACATAGTCAAACACAGAACATCTCTTGGTATTTACCGTCTGTGAATTAACCAAGCAGAAGCCAACTTTGGTGTCCTTACTTAAGAACCAAGTGACCATCCGCCAGGTGTGCTCTCCAGCCACCCAGCCAAGCAGGCAAGGCAGCCTCAGCCCTATTCTTCTACGCGTGACTCACTGGCACTTGGCTCAGAAGTGCAGGGAAGTTTCACTTTATTCCACTCTGCAAACTTGCAGATGAACTCAATATATCTAATTGACTCACTCTTTAAAATGTAATTTAAGTTCCTATTGGTTAAAAGAAAAAAGTTCACAGCAAACAGGCAATAAAAGAAAAAATAGATAAGTTGCACTACATCAAAATGCAGAATTTTGAGCATCAAAGGATGCTACCAAGAGAATGAAAAGATAACCTACTGAATAGGAGAAAATATTGCAAACCACATATCTGATAAGGCATTAACATCCAGAATATTTAAAGAACTCTAAAATTCAACAACAAAAAACTCAGTTCAAAGAGGGGCAAAGGACTTTAATAGACATGTCTGCAGAAAAGATATACAAATTGCTAATAAGCACATGATAAAATGTTCAACATCATTGGTCATCAGGGAAATGCAGATCAAAACCACAATGAGTAACCACCCAGACCCACTAAAATGGCTATAAACAAACAAACAAATGGAAAAGAACAAGCTGTGGAGAAATGGGAATCCTTGTACATTGCTGGTGGGAACATAAAATGCTGCAACAGGAAATGAAATAAAACAATAGACAATGAGCCCCCTAAAAAATGCTGCAGCCATTGTAGAAAATAGTTTCACTGTTTCTTAGTTAAACATAGAACTATCTTTTTTTTTTTTTTTTTTTTTTTTTTTTTTTTTTGGTTGGGGGAGTGGTATGAATTTAATGAAGAGTTTAGTCAGAAGGCAAAATTTCATAATGAACAGAGGTTTTAAAGCAAGGAAAAAAGTCACCCACTAATAAAATTGAAAGAGGCCATGAAAAGATAATTCATAGAAGAGAAAATCCAAATGTTTCACCAAGCATATATTAATGAAAACATGCTCTAACTCACTTGTGGTCATATAAATAAGTAATAAATAAAATAAATCCAAGAGTCTGATTACAAAAGATTTTGTGAGCTGTTCAACTAGAACTATCATATGACTCAGCAATGCCACTCCTAGGTATAAACACAAAAGAATTGAAAGCAGAGACTGGAGTAGATTATTTGGTTATCAGAGTTCATAGCAGCATTTGTCACAATAGCTAAAATGTAGAAACAACCCAAGTAACTATCAACAGATGAAAGGATAAACAAAATGTGGTATATACATGTAATAGAATATTATTCAACCACAAAAGTGATTCGAATTTTAATATATGCAACAAAATGGATGGGCCTTGAAAGCATTATGTTAGTAACACAAGTCAGATATAAGAGGACAAATATTGTATGATTCCACCTATATGAGGTACCCAGAATAGGGAAATTCACAGAAATGAAAAAGGAGCTAGGGGGAAGTACTGTGATGTGTGTACTGTACATTCACCTACACAGCAATACCTGGCGAAAAGTATTTGGATACATGTGCTATTGTATATGTGAATGTACAATAGTACATGCATCAAAATATCTTTCAGTATCATTTCAAATATTTGACTCAAGTGTGTAATTCTTTCATTTGTCAAAGCAATTATATTTATAAATAATTTATAGTATAAGGAAACAATGCTCACAGTATCTTAAACAAAAAAATAGTATAGCAAACCACCTATATAGTAAAATTTCAGTAGTGAGGTAACAGTAGGGGAAAAGGTTAGATGGAAAAATGCCAAAATGTTAATAATGACAGTAAAATTATAGGTGACACTTCTGAAAATTAAAAATGTGTTCTGTGGGTAGGACTTCACCTCTGCTGCAACAGGGCTGGGGCAGGTTTTGCCTGGTTGCTCAAATCCAGAGAGAGAAAGTAAAATAGAGGCATCCAGGGGCTGCAGGGAGAGGGAAAGGGAAAGTTATTGCTAAATAGATATGAAGTTTTTGATGGGAATGATTAAAAATTGGGGGGCATAAATAGCAGAGACAGTTATAAAACATTGTGAGCATATTTAAATTGTACTAATTGTACACTTGCAAATGGTTAAAATTATAAATATTATGTTCTATATATTTTATCACAACAAAAAAAGAAAGAAATCCATCAACATATTCCTTTCTAAAACTATTTTAAAATGTTTTATTACAGGAAATAAATGCTTGTCTTTAAAAATTAAACCCTGTAAAAATGTATCATATAACACATACGTACACACACACACACACAATTCTACTACCTAGAGGTAATCGTTGTCTGCAGTTTATTATAAATTTCTAATTATGCCTCTACAAGGATTTTTTTTTTTACTTGACAATGGACTGTAGATGTCTTACAGCATCAGTCTTCTAGTACTTACTCTTTTTCATGGCTGTGTAGTATTACATGCATGGATCAGCCATATTTTGTACAGTCACTCTCCTATTGATTAATCTCTGTGTAACACCAAACAGCACTCTATACACCAGTTAAGTCTCAGTTCTCACAAATAAGGCAATAAGCATATGCCATGTTTATTTATCATGAGTCATTTCATTCACATAGGTTTGGAAATCATCACCACCTTTGTGGTCCCTACTTCCTACCACACAGTTAGGGTTGAAAACAGAGGTCAAAGTTGTGTCTTGGAAAATATATCAATTTCTTCTGAGAAAGAGCCAGAGGGTTCAAAACAGATAGTATGTGAAGAGAGGAACACAGTCTGTGTTTGAAATTTCAGAAAGCCTTTCTCATGTTGGTACTTGCCACGTGCAAGCTTGGGTTTGAGAAGCTAGGGGTCCCGTGGAGAATTATTCACTCCGAAAGGTGGTAGAGATAGAGACATTCTCAACAGGCAACACCTCACACCAAACTTTGGGAATTTTCTCTGGTAGATTAGAAGCTTCTGTACTATTTTAATACCTGTCACTACTTTAGTAACTAACCAGACCTGAAGCCTTCATTGTATTTCAGGACATGGTCTGTGTGTTTCTTGCAGCCATCCATCACACATTGATTCATTTATGTTGAGAACCTAAGTGAACCAAAGAGAAAATTCTACAACTGATATGTCATTTGCATCTCCTTGTATAAATGCACAGGTAAGTGACAATATCCACACAAATAAATCAATATATATATAAATATATTGCATGCAGATATATGTTTTTCCAATATATACTTATAGGTACTACATACAGTATTTATTTATTTGAAATGCCTAAATCTGCATCTCCCAAGCTCTGCCCAGGTAAAGCCCTTCCTTACCAAGTCCTCTACAAAACATCCCCTAGTCATCTTCAGATCCCATTTATACTCTGTTCTTTGGATTCTTAAAGCTTTAAAAAAATTTTTCAATTATAGACTAACTTGCATTGTTATAGGTGTTTCACATGTGTTTATCCTTCTCATCTTGAGACTTTTTTTTTTTTTTAAAGACAGGGTCTGACTCTGTCGCCCAGGTTAGAGTGCAGTGGTGCAATCATGACTTGCTACAGCCTGGACTCTCCAGGCTCCAGGGTTCCTCCCATCTCAGCCTTCCAGGTAGCTGGGACTACAGGTGCACACCATCATATCTGGCTAATTTTTAAAATTTTCTTATAGAGATAGGATCTCACTTTGTTGCCCAGGTTGGTCTCGACATCCTGGACTCAAGCAATCCTCCTGCCTCAGCCTCCCAAAGTTCTGGGATTACAGGTGTGAGCCACCATACCCAGACTTAATAAATTTTTTGATGATACATGGTGTAAAGGGTTAAATCTACTCTCTCCTACCCTCCCTGCAAAAGCTGACAATACTATGAAACCCAATATAGAATACTAATTCATGGAATTTTAGTCCCAGCAGGGACTTGAATCTGTGGAAGGGACTCCTTTCAAAACTGAAGAACCTGATCAGGCATCAGTTTGTAGGATGACTATTTATCTGAACTATGGACACTGATGGTAAACACAGATATTCTTTGTTGTTTTTGTTTTTGTTATTTGTCTTGCTTTTTGTATTTGTTTGTCTTGTTTTTTGTATTTTTGTTTTTTGTTTTTTTTATTATACTTTAAGTTCTAGGGTACGTGTGCACAATGTACAGGTTTGATACATATGTATACATGTGCCATGTTGGTGTGCTGCACCCATTAACTCATCATTTACATTAGGTATATCTCCTAATGCTATCCCTCCCCCCACCCCCTCCCCACAACAGGCCCTGGAGTGTGATGTTCCCCTTCCTGTGTCCAAGTGATCTCATTGTTCAATTCCCACCTATCAGTGAGAACATGCAGTGTTTGATTTTCTGTTCTTGCGATAGTCTGCTCAGAATGATTGTTTCCAGCTGCATCCATGTCCCTACAAAGGACATGAACTCATCCTTTTTTATGGCTGCATAGTATTCCATTGTGTATATGTGCCACATTTTCTTAATCCAGTCTGTCACTGATGGACATATGGGTTGATTCCAAGTCTTTGCTATTGTGAATAGTGCCGCAATAACATACATGTGCATGTGTCTTTATAGCAGCATGATTTATAATCCTTTGGGTATATACTCAGTAATGGGATGGCTGGGTCATATGGTATTTCTAGTTCTAGATCCTTGAAGAATCGCCACACTGTTTTCCACAATGGTTGAACTAGTTTACAGTCTCACTAACAGTGTAAAAGTGTTCCTATTTCTCCACATCCTCTCCAGCACCTGTTGTTTCCTGACTTTTTAATGATTGCCATTCTAACTGGTGTGAGATGGTATCTCATTGTGGTTTTGATTTGCATTTCTCTGATGGCGAGTGATGATGAGCATTTTTTCATGTGTCTGTTGGCTGTATGAATGTCTTCTTTTGAGAAGTGTCTGTTCATATCCTTTGCCCACTTTTTGATGGGGTTGTTTTTTTCTTGTAAATTTGTTTGAGTTCTTTATAGGTTCTGGATATTAGCCCTTTGTCAGATGAGTAGATTGCAAAAATTTTCTCCCATTCTGTAGGTTGCCTGTTCACTCTGATGGTAGTTTCTTTTGCTGTGCAGAAGCTCTTTAGTTTAATTAGATCCCATTTGTCAATTTTGGCTTTTGTTGCTGTTGCTTTTGGTGTTTTAGACATGAAGTTCCTGACCATGCCTATGTCCTGAATGGTATTACCTAGGTTTTCTTCTAGGGTTTTTATGGTTTTAGGTCTAACATTTAAGTCTCTAATCCATCTTGAATTAATTTTCGTATAAGGAGTAAGGAAAGGATCCAGTTTCAGCTTTCTACTTATGGCTAGCCAATTTTCCCAGCACCATTTATTAAATATGGAATCCTTTCCCATTTCTTGTTTTTGTCAGGTTTGTCAAAGATCAGATGGCTGTAGATGTGTGGTATTATTTCTGAGGGCTCTGTTCTATTCCATTGGTCTATATCTCTGTTTTGGTACCAGTACCATGCTGTTTTGGTTACTGCAGCCTTGTAGTACAGTTTGAAGTCAGGTAGCGTGATGCCTCCAGCTTTGTTCTTTTGACTTAGGATTGTCTTGGTAATGCAGGGTCTTTTTTGGTTCCGTGTGAACTTTAAAGCAGTTTTTTCCAATTCTGTGAAGAAAGTCATTCGTAGCTTAATGGGGATGGCATTGAATCTATAAATCACCTTGGGCAGTATGGCCATTTTCACGATATTGATTCTTCCTATCCAAGAGCATGGTATGTTCTTCCATTTGTTTGTGTTCTCTTTTATTTCACTGAGCAGTGGTTTGTAGTTCTGCTTGAAGAGGTCCTTTACATCCCTTGTAAGTTGGATTCCTAGGTATTTTATTCTCTTTGAAGCTATTGTGAATGGGAGTTCATTCATGATTTAGCTCTCCGTTTGTCTGTTGCTGGTGTATAAGAATGCTTGTGATTTTTGCACGTTGATTTTGTATCCTGAGACTTTGCTGAAGTTGCTTATCAGCTTAAGGAGATTTTGGGCTGAGACGATGGGCTTTTCTAAATATACAATGATGTTGTCTTCAAACAAGGACAATTTGACTTCTTCTTTTCCTAACTGAATACTTTTTATTTCTTTCTCTTGCCTGATTGCCCTAGCCAGAACTGCCAACGCTATGTTGAATAGGAATGGTGAGAGAGGGCATCCCTGTCTTGTGCCAGTTTTCAAAGGGAATGCTTCCAGTTTTTGCCCATTCAGTATGATATTGGCTGTGGGTTTGTCATAAATAGTTCTTATTATTTTGAGATATGTTTCATCAATACCAAATTTATTGAGAGTTTTTAGCATGAAAGGCTGTTGAATTGTGTCAAAGGCCTTTTCTGCATCTATTGAGATAATCATGGGGTTTTTGTCTTTGCTTCTGTTTATGTGCTGCATTACGTTTATTGATTTGCGTACGTTGAACCAGCCTTGCGTCCCAGGGATGAAGCCCACTTGATCATGGTGGATAAGCTTTTTGACGTGCTGCTGGATTTGGTTTGCCAGTATTTTATTCAGGATTTTTGCATCAATGTTCATCAGGGATATTGGTCTAAAATTCTCTTTTTTTGTTGTGTCTCTGCCAGGCTTTGGTATCAGGATGATGCTGGCCTCATAAAATGAGTTAGGGAGGATTTCCCCTTTTTCTATGTCTTGGAATAGTTTCAGAAGGAATGGTACCAGCTCTCCCTTGTACCTCTGGTAGAATATGGCTGCGAATCCATCTGGTCCTGGACTTTTTTTGGTTGGTAAGCTAATAATTATTGTCTCAATTTCAGAGCCTGCGATTGGTCTATTCAGGGATTCAACTTCTTCTTGGTTTAGTCTTGGGAGAGTGTAAGTGTCCAGGAATTTATCCATTTCTTCTAGGTTTTCTAGTTTATTTGCATAGAGGTATTTATAGTATTCTCTGATGGTAGTTTGTATTTCTGTGGGGTTGATGGTGATATCCCCTTTATCATTTTTTATTGTGTCTATTTCATTCTTCTCTCTTTTCTTCTTTATTAGTCTTGCTAGTGGTCTATCAATTTTGTTGATCTTTTCAAAACACCAGCCCCTGGAGTCATTGATTTTTTGGAGGGTTTTTTGTATCTCTATCTCCTTCAGTTCTGCTCTGATCTTAGTTATTTCTTGCCTTCTGCTAGCTTTTGAATGTGTGTGCTCTTGCTTCTCTAGTTCTTTTAATTGTGATGTTATGGTGTCAATTTTAGATCTTTCCTGCTTTGTCTTGTGGACATTTAGTGCTACAAATTTCCCTCTACACACTGCTTTAAATGTGTCCCAGAGATTCTCGTATGTTGTATCTTTGTTTTCATTGGTTTCAAAGAACATCTTTATTTCTGCCTTCATTTTGTTATGTACCCAGTAGTCATTCAGGTGCAGGTTGTTCAGTTTCCATGTAGTTGAGTGGTTTTGATTGAGTTTCTTAGTCCTGAGTTCTAGTTTGATTGCACTGTGGTCCAAGAGACAGTTTGTTGTAATTTCTGTTCTTTTACATTTGCTGAGGAGTGCTTTACTTCCAACTATGTGGTCAATTTTGGAGTAAGTGTGATGTGGTGCTGAGAAGAATGTATATTCTGTTGATTTGGGGTGGAGAGTTCTGTAGATGTCTATTAGGTCTGCTTGGTGCAGAGTTGAGTTCAATTCCTGGATATCCTTGTAACTTTCTGTCTTGTTGATCTGTCTAATTTTGACAGTGGGGTGTTAAAGTCTCCCATTATTATTGTATGGGAGTCTAAGTCTCTTCGTAAGTCTCTAAAGACTTGCTTTATGAATCTGGGTGCTCCAGTATTGGGTGCATATAATTTAGAATAGTTAGCTCTTACTGATGAATTGATCCCTTTACCATTATGTAATGGCCTTCTTTGTCTCTTTTGATCTTTGATGGTTTAAAGTCTGTTTTATCAGAGACTAGGATTGCAACCTCTGCTTTTTTTTGTTTTCCATTTGCTTGGTAGATCTTCCTCCATTCCTTTATTTTGAGTCTATGTGTGTCTCTGCATGTGAGATGGGTCTCCTGAATGCAGCAAACTGACGGGTCTTGACTCTATCTAATTTGCCAGTCCGTGTCTTTTAATTAGACTATTTAGTCCATTTACATTTAAGGTTAATATTGTTATATGTGAACTTGATCCTGTCATTATGATATTAACTGGTTATTTTGCTCGTTAGTTGATGCAGTTTCTTCCTAGCGTCGATGGTCTTTACATTTTGGCATGTTTTTGCAGTGGCTGGTACCTGTTGTTCCTTTCCATGTTTAGTGCTTCCTTCAGGATCTCTTGTAGGGAAGGCCTGGTGGTGACAAAATCTCTAAGCATTTGCTTGTCTGTAAGGATTTTATTTCTCCTTCACTTATGAAACTTAGTTTGGCTGGATATGAAATTCTGGGTTGAAAATTCTTTTCTTTAAGAATGTTGAATATTGGCCCCCACTCTCTTCTGTCTTGTAGAGTTTCTGCCGAGAGATCTGCTGTTAGTCTGATGGGCTTCCCTTTGTGGGTAACCCGACCTTTCTCTCTGGCTGCCCTAAACATTTTTTCCTTCATTTCAACTTTGGTGAATCTGACAATTATGTGTCTTGGAGTTGCTCTTCTTGAGGAGTATCTTTGTGGCATTCTCTGTATTTCCTGAATTTGAATGTTGGCCTGCCTTACTAGGTTGGGGAAGTTCTCCTGGATGATATCCTGCAGAGTATTTTCCAACTTGGTTCCATTTTCCCTGGCACTTTCAGGCACACCAATCAGACGTAGATTTGGTCTTTTCACATAATCCCATACTTCTTGG
Organism: Macaca thibetana thibetana; assembly: GCF_024542745.1. Classification (NCBI taxonomy): domain Eukaryota; kingdom Metazoa; phylum Chordata; class Mammalia; order Primates; family Cercopithecidae; genus Macaca; species Macaca thibetana. The sequence continues at coordinate 114,072,488 of NC_065585.1, forward strand.
AGGCTTTGTTCATTTCTTTTTACTCTTTTTTCTCTACACTTCTCTTCTCACTTCATTTCATTCATTTGATCTTCAATCGCTGATACTCTTTCTTCCAGTTGATCGAGTCGGTTACTGAAGCTTGTGCATTTGTCACGTAGTTCTCATGTTATGGTTTTCATCTCTATCAATTCGTTTACGGTCTTCTCTGCATTGATTATTCTAGTTATCCATTCTTCCATTCTTTTTTCAAGGTTTTTAGTTTCTTTGTGCTGGATACATAGTTCCTCTTTTAGCTCTGAGAAGTTTGATCGACTGAAGCCTTCTCTCAACTCGTCAAAGTCATTCTCCATCCAGCTTTGTTCCGTTGCTGGCAATGAGCTGCGTTCCTTTGGAGGGGGAGATGCACTCTGATTTTTTGAATTTCCAGTTTTTCTGCACTGCTTTTTCCCCAAATTTGTGGTTTTACCTGCCTTTGGTCTTTGATGCTGGTGACGTACTGATGGGGTTTTGGTGTGAGTGTCCTTTCTGTTTGTAAGTTTTCCTTCTAACAGTCAGGACCCTCAGCTGAAGGTCTGTTGGAGTTTGCTTGAGGTCCACTCCAGATCCTGTTTGCCTGGGTATCAGCAGCAGAGGCTGCAGGAGATAGAATATTGCTGAACAGCGAGTGCTGCTGTCTGATTCTTGCTCTGGAAGCTTCGTCTCAGAGGTGAACCCAACCTTGTGAGGTGTGAGGTGTGAGGTGTCGTTCTGCACCTAGTGGGGGATATCTCCCAGTTAGGCTACTCAGGGGTCAGGGACCCACTTGAGCAGGCAGTCTGTCTGTTCTCAGATCTCAGCCTCCATGCTGGGAGAACCACTGCTCTCTTCAAAGCTGTCAGACAGGGGCATTTACCTCTGCCGAGGTTTCTGCTGCTTTTTGTTTAGCTATGCCCTGGCCCCAGAGGTGGAGTCTACAAAGGCAGGCAGGCCTCCTTGAGCTGTGGTGGGCTCCACCCAATTCGAGCTTCCTGGAGGCTTTGTTTATCTACTTAAGCCTCAGCACTGGTAGGCGCCCCTCCCCGAGCCTCGCTGCTGCCTTGCAGTTAGATCTCAGTCTGCTGTGCTAGCAATGAGGGAGGCTCCATGGGCGTGGGACCCTCCGGGCCAGGTGTGGGACATAATCTCCTGGTGTGCCGTTTGCTAAGACCCCTTGGTAAAGTGCAGTATTAGGGTGGGAGTTCCCCGATTTTCCAGGTATTGTGTGTCTCAGTTTCCCTTGGCTAGGAAAAGGAATTCCCTTCCCCCTTGTGCTTCCCAGGTGAGGCAATGCCTCGCCCTGCTTCAGCTCTCACTGGTCGAGCTGCACCCACTGACCAGCACTGACTGTCTGACAAACCCCAGTGAGATGAACCCAGTACCTCAGTTGAAAATGCAGAAATCACCCATCTTCTATGTCACTTGCACTAGGAACTGGAGGCCGGAGCTGTTCCTATTTGGCCATCTTCTGTTTTTTGTTTTTTGAGACAGAGTCTCACTCTGTCACCCAGGCTGGAGTGCAGTGGCACAATCTCAGCTCATTGCAACCTCCGCTTCCTGGGCTCCAGCAATTCTCATGCCTCAGCCTCCCTAGTAGCTGGAATTACAGGCATGCACCACCATGCCCAGCTGATTTTTTTTGTATTTTTAGTAGAGACAGGGTTTCATCATGTTGTCCAGGCTAGTCTCAAACTCCCGACCTCAAGTGATCCACCCACCTTGGCCTCCCAAAGTGCTGGGATTACAAGCGTGAGCCACCACACCCAGTCACAAGTTTTAACTAATCCTAAAGTCTGCCAGTAAACCACGGTAACAAGTTTCCTAGTTCTAACTGCAAAGCACTGTGTTAAAGTGTTACTTAATCCTGTTAGCCATATTTATGGTAAAACTCTATGCATGGTTTTACACCTTTTATGCTAATGTGTTTCCTTCATAAAATATAAATAGGGCTAAACATTCAGTCCAGCATCATGTCTCACCATTGTATAAGAAAAAAAAAAAAAAGCCTTGCTGGCAAGGGGCAGGGGACGGGGCACACAGACTCCAGAAACTGGGCCCAAATCTTCATTTCCTTCTACACTAATGAATTCAATGGCACTGGGAACTTAGATCTCATGGCTTCCTGTGACTTTGGGGGTAAGTCAAATCTATACTTCCCCCTTACATATCTGAAACACACACCATAAGAAGGAATTGGATTTGGCTGGTCACCCATAAATTTCTTGAGTCCTACAGGCTGACTGACAGTCAGAAGTGCTCTTGGCAAGCAGAAAACACTTTGCAACTTTGAGTTTGGTGATTGGGCAATAGCTTCAGAATTCTGCTATGATAAATCACTTAAAAATCTTCTTTCTCTTATCTGCATACCTTAGACTATAAGCTAATCAGCAATTTTTTGTTATTTATCTCTGCACCTCAGTACTAGCAAACAAGTCTGGTGGGTGCTCAAACGATATTTATTGAGAACTGATTTGAAAGTGAACAGATAGACAGCAGGCAGGCTACTGCTCCTGACGGTAACCATCCCTGTCAAAACAACACCTTCCTACTCTCCAGCAATCATCACCCCTTTTCCTTTTCTCACATCTCCCTTAGATTAGCAGGGGGCCCCTGCCTACAGAACAACCCCCAGCTGACTCTCCTTCTGTTTGGAAAACTGACATTTGTTTACAGATGATCCCAGATTACACCATGTTCCCCACTTTCCCAAAAATATCATGGTGTCAAAACTCAGCCTGAATATAGATAGTAAAATGAGCACTGATGTTCCGCCTAAAGGCCTTCCACAAGCTGCAGGAAGAATATTAATTATGTGTTCTATTTGTTTTCGTAGCCTAGAGGGAAACCCAGCAACAGACACCGGCAGATCTTTAATCTCGATGCCATTTCCTGTCTGGGGGAGGGGGAAGCTGGTGTTCTCTTCACCAACTTTCTCATTCAACTTCACCCATCCCCTTCAAGCTACTATGAGCCAGCAGAAACTACTGAGGAATCTGAAACACAGTGGGGAAGCCTTTTTCCCCAATGAGGAGTGGGATTAGCGTAATATAAAAACAAGACCTTACAACAGTTCTAAAATGACTTGCTTTTCCATCTGTTCAGACACAGGATATTTCTCTTTTCATAACAGTTTGTTACAAAGACTATAAGAATATTTTGCCTATGTCAATTTCTGTTTTTCAGACTAAGTTTACCTATGGCCAAGATTTCATACATGTATTGAATTTGTAGAATTTCAAAAACTCCACCACAGGTGCTAGATAAATAATAATGTTCTCAATTATTAAGGATCTTTTTATTTTCAGATCACTGACCTAAAGGTATATGTGTTAATGCTCAGTTCTTTCTGTAAACATCTTAGGTGTTAATAATCTTATGTTCCAATGAATGTTTATTTTGGCATTTATTTTTGGCATTTCCTGAAATTGATTTTACCACAAACTGAGATTTAGAAAGGAAAACATGTTTAAGGAAGGAAGAAATATCTATCACCCAACCTAACAATCTTCTAAACTCTGAGAAAAATCACTCATTTCCTAGAAAATTTGGAAACCATTTCTTAAACCAATTTTTAGACAATTTTTAGAGGCAAAACTTTCTGATTATAGTTTGCCAGCCCATAATCTTGGGCACGCAAAGCCTTACAAGTACTTTATTGACCTAGCTTTTCTTTTGTTTTTTTTTTTGTTTTTTTTTTTTTTTTGACACGATCTCGACTCACTGCAACTTCCCTCTCCCCGATTCAAGCAATCCTCCTGTCTCCGCCTATGGAGCAGCTGGGATTACAGGCATGCACCGCCACACCTGGCTAATTTTTATATTTTTGGTAGAGACGGGGTTTCACCATGTTGGTCAGACTGGTCTCAAACTCCTGACCTCCTGTGATTCGCCCGCCTCGGCCTCCCAACATGCTGGGATTACAGGCATGAGCCACTGCACCCAGCTGATCAAGCTTTTAAAACACACTCAGCATGAACTGTTCCCACTATTATAGTTCCTTTAAAAGAACATTATAACAGGTTCAATGCATTAAGAAACAATAAAGATTACATAAGCTAGTCAATCAAAAAGTACAAATGGACTTTGCCAAATAGCAATGGGTGGCCTAGATTTTGAATGTACATAATTGATCTTACACAGATGTAAGCATGATTGCAGCCAGCTATGCTCAAGGGTGACCGTAGCCCTCTTCGGTGATTTCAGACCACACAGCGTCCTCACCCGTGGTGTCTCTTGTTACAAGTTGCTTAGCACCTCGGTGCCTTGTGGGTGGTGAAATACAAACCATCACCACTGAAACAAAAAACAAAAAACACCACCACATTTCATAATATCCAGTGTCAGCTCTTTCACTTCCAATTATCCCTTCACTGCTTATCACCCCACAAGGGCAAGATTAGGGTGTGGCAAGTGAGGCACATGCCTTGGGACAAAACTTGAGGATACCAAAAACTCAGTTACCAAGATAACATTTTAATGCATTTTTAAATGAAATTTAATGCCAAAAAACCCATCATGCATGAGATATCAAAATTTTAAATAACAAGATCCAACCTGCCTTTGCACAGTCTTGCTTCACTTGCTTGACCCTAATCTCAGCTCTGGTTCCAATAAAACTTTATTTATAAAAACAAGCAGCTAGTTTATGGGCCACAGTTAACCAGTTTGATTTTTTTTCCTTGAATGTTTGGTAGAATTCACCAGTAAAACCATTTAGGCCTGGTTCTTCTAGTTTTGAAAGGCTATTAATTGTTGATTCAATATTGTAAATAGATTTAGGCCTATTCATGTTATCTATTTCTCCTTGTGTGAATTTTGTAATGTTGTATCTTTCAAGGAATTGGTCCATTTCATCTAGGTTATCAAAACTTCGAGCATAGGCCAGTCGCTGTGGCTCACGCCTGTAATCTAGCACTTTGGGAGGCTGAATCGGGTGGGTGACATGAGATCAGGAGTTTGAGATCAGCCTGGCCAACATAGTGAAACCCCGTCTCTACTAAAAATACAAAAAGTCACCTGGCATGGTGGCAGGCACCTGTAATCCCAGCTACTCAGGAGGCTGAGGCAGGAGAATCTCTTGAACCCGGGAGGCAGAGATTGCAGTGAGCCAAGATCGCACCATTGCACTCCAGCCAGCCTGGGGGACATGAGTGAAACTCCATCTCAACCAGGACAAACAAACAAACAAAAAATTTCGAGCATAGAGTTGTTCTTAATATTTCTTATTATTTTCATGCCATGGGATCAGTAGTGATGTCCTCTCTTTTTTTTTTTATGATATAAGTAACTTGTGCCTTTCCTTTTTTCTCTTAGACCAGTGAGAGGTTTGTCAATATTATTGATCTTTTCAAAGAATCAACTTTTGGTTTGGTTGATTGTCTTTATTGGTTTCCTATTTTCAATTTCATTGATCTCTAATTTATATTATTGCTTTTTCTCTGCTTACTTTGGATTTAATTTCCTCATCTTTTTCTGGTTTCCTAAGGTAAACACATATTATTTACATTAGGTCTCTCTTCTTTTTTAATATATGCATTCAATGCTGTAAACTTCTCTCTAAACACTGCTCTTGCTGCATCCTACAAATTGTGGTAGGTGATATTTTCATACACTTCTATGAGTTAGTCTGTTTGAAAATAAGGTAAAACCAGAGCTGGGTGTGGTGGCTCATGCCTACAAACCCAGCACTTTGGGAGGTTAAGGCAGCAGGATTGCTTGCCCCCAGGAGTTCTGGATCAGCCTGGGCAACATGATAAAATCCTGTCTCTACAAAAAATATAAAAATTAGCCAGGTGTGGTAGCACCCACCTGTAGTCCAGCTACTCAGGAGGCTGAGGTGGGAAGATCACCTGAGCCCAGAAGGTCAAGACTACAGTGAGCCATAATTGCACCACTGCACTCCAGCCTGGGTGACAGAGTGAGACCCTTGTCTCAAAAAAAAAAAAAAAAAAAGGTAAAGGTAAACCACATATTATCATCTCCAAATACCTACCAATAAACAATTGTTTCTGGAGATTCTTTAAGATTTGAAAAAGACAGAATGGGGAGGAAAAGTAATGGACAAGTTGGAGAAACTGTCCTAAAATGACCTTCCTTGAACTAATTATTGTGAAGTGTATCTTCACAATATCTTCTCAGACATAGAGTATATGCCAAAGAGCACAGACCAAAAACAGCCACTGTCCTCATACCTCCACACCTGGCCTTTCTTTTTTTTTAAAAAAAGTGATGTCTCACACCAAATGTTATGGTCTCAGTGTGCTAGAGCCAGCTTGCACCTGCCCTGGACAGCCAGTTGCTAACCTGATGGTAGCTTGAAATTGGCAATGGCTGGCTGGGGATGGTGGCTCACACCTGTAATTCCAGAACTTTCGGAGGCTGAGGTGGGCGAATCACAAGGTCAAGAGATTGAAACCATCCTGGCCAACATGGTGAAACCCCGTCTCTACTAAAAATAAAAAGATTAGCTGGGCATGGTGGCGTGCGCCTGTTGTCCCAGCTACTTGGGAGGTTGAGGCAGGAAAATCGCTTGAACCTGGGAGGCGGAGGTTGCAGTGAGCAGAGATGGCGCCATTGCTCTCCAACCTGGAGACAGCGAGACTCCGTCTAAAAAAAAAAAGAAAAAAGAAATTGGCAATGGTGGGAGTATATGGGAGTCTCTGTAAGAGAAAAATCAGCCCGTACTATAGATCAGGGCTTTGTTTTGCTTTTTCTGTTTGTTTCTTCCTTTAAGAACTGTCCTATTAGCACGCTAGTGCCAAATTACAACACCTACAAATTCCAATTCCTCTAGCCTTCTGAATTTACTGGATACGACCAAGAAACAAACTATTGTATGTAAAAATTGGAGGATTGGGAGCTTCCAAAAGTCACTATTACACCAGATGCCATGACTATATCAGATCATCTGAGGAAAGGAATTATTTCAAGTAGCAATTTAAAATGTAGCTGGGCAATAGTCCAAAATAGATTTTCTAAGAACACTCAAGTTACGTATTTTATAAACATGACAAAAATATTCTTCAACCAACTTTCATAGGGTTAAACTTAAATGATTCATCCAAATGTAAAAGCTCAAAGGAACCAAAAATGGAAGTCACTCTTGGGTTATTATTTACTCTGTGGTGGTTGAGATCAAGATTTTCCTGGGAAATCAAGATGCTTCACCCATATCAGAATAAGCAATTACCTGAGGCTTGGGGTTTGAACAGCCTCTGTAATAAGTGAGGAGAAAAGGCCAGGAGAAAGAGAAAAAAAAATTCCTATAAAGCTAAAAATAACTTTAGGATCATTATATACTTATTTGTATATAAATGCATATTCCTAATTATAATTTGAACAGACATCTGGTGCTACAATCTAATTACTGCCAGAAGGAAAGAAGAGAGATCAACGATTCTAAAACTAAAGTGACTACTTGTAATTACCTACAAATAAAATTTTTACAAAACAAGTTATCTCATTTAATTACTGTGGTATGTACTTTGCAAACACATGAATACGGGCACATACACACACACACACACACACAGAAACATACGTAAAAATATACCTATGTGCATGTATTACTGGAAAGGGGTCCCGATCCAGATCCCACGAGGGAGTTCTTGGCTCTCATGCAAGAAAGAATTTAGGGTGAGTTCGCAGTGCAAAGTGAAAGCAAGTTTATTAAGAAAGTAAAGGGATAAAAGAATAGCTACTCGAGAGAGCAGACCCGAAGGCTGCTGGCTGCCCGTTTTTATGATTATTTCCCAATCATATGCTAAACAAGGGGTGGATCATTCATGCCTCCCCTTTTTAGACCATATAGGTTAACTTCCTGAGGTTGCCATGGCATTTGTAAACTGTCATGGCACGGGTGGGAGTGTAGCAGTGAGGACGACCAGAGGTCACTCTCATGGCCATCTTGGTTTTGGCGGGTTTTGGCCAGCTTTTTCACTGCAACCTGTTTTATCAGCAAAGTCTTTATGACCTGTATCTTGTGCTGACCTCCTATCCCATCCTGTGACTTAGAATGCCTTAAGCGTCTGGGAATGCAGCCCAGTAGGTTTCAGCCTCATTTTACCCAGCTCCTATTTAAGATGAGTTGCTCTGGTTCACACGCCTCTGACACATGTCCTCAACTTTCTTCCATCTCTCTACTAAAATCAAATAAAAAGCAATAGTGCAGGCAGCCCTCAGTATCCATGGGTTCTGCGTCCATGGATTCAACCAACTGCAGATCAAAAATATTTGGGAAACAAATGTGTTTATACTGAACATCAACCGACCTTTTTTGTCATTATTCCACAAACAATACCAGGTAATAACTACTAACATAGCATTTTTATATTAGATATTATTGGTAATATAGAGATGATTTAAAGCATAGGTGAGAAGATGCATAGGTTATATGCAAACACTATGCCGTTTTTTATCAGGGACTTGAGAATCCACAGATTTTGGGATTCAAGGGAGATCGTGGTGTTTCCCGGGGTCCCAGCTCCCAGAGCTCCCAAGATGGTGGCGAGTCGCTTCCAAAATTGGGGCGGGCCACTTCCAACATGGTGGCAAGCCTCATGTCCTCTGACCTGGGGTTCTTGGCCTCACGGATTCCAAGGAATGGAATCCTGAGCCATGTGGTGAGTTTTATGCTTCTATTTGAACCTGTGGGTCAGGGAGGAGAACTGTGGAACCGAGTGACTAGTGTTCAGCTCGATTAGGACGAACCCAGGCACTTAGCGGTATAGGAACAATGGCAAGCCTTTAGCCTGAGTGGGAGCGGCAATGGGCGCCTGGCTGGATCAGGAGCACAGGGCATACCCTGCCGAATCTGGAGGGATGGAAATCAGCGGTGGGTCTGCGAGGCGAGTCTGCCAAGGCGGCAAACAGTAGTGGTGGACAGCGAGGGAAAGCTCAGCTCCAGCCATAACAAACACGGACCAGAAGAGTGCAGTTGCAAGATTTAATAGAGTGAAATAGAGTGAAAACAGAGCTCCCATACAAAGGGAGGGGACCCAAAGGGGGTTGCTGTTGCCGGCTCCAATGCCTGGGTTTATATCCGTATCATCGTACCTCCCATTGTGTTCTCAGGAGATAGATGATTGGCTATTTCTTTACCTCCTGTTTTAGCCTAATTAGCATTTTAGCGAGCTCTCTTTCCTACCGCTTGGTCGGGTGTGAGCTAAGTTGCAAGACCCATGTAGCGGTCACCTTCCCAGCTAGGCTTAGGGATTCTTAGTCGGCCTAGGAAATCCAGCTAGTCCTGTCTCTCACTGGAACCAGTCCCCATGGATAGTGAGGGACACCTGTACTGTTATTTGTGCAGCAATTATGGTCTATGAAGAAGCTTCACAAACACTATCCATTTTCTATCATTTGTTCATGTCAAAGGACAAATTTGCAACCAATTTAGTTAAATTATTGCATTAGCTTTTATTTTCGATTCATGAATTAAAGCATCATCTCTAAAAGTTTAGAAAAGATGCTTGGATAAACTGAGCACAGGAGGTTGACTTTATTGGCAAAAAAGGGTTAACATACACAGAAATAGGGAACAAAGCAAATTGGTAGTTTCAAAGTTACTTTCCTTATAGGATTTAAAATAGAGACTTCCTTGTCATGATGGCTAAAACTGGCCTATTTGAAGATTTGGCTATACTCTCTCCTGGTTTCTCAGAAGGTCAGGTAAACAAGTTAGTTTTGGTTTGATGACATGGAACTTTAGCATGAGTGACTCCATTTTGGTTTGGTCTGTTGGGGCCTAGTGCAGGAGCTCAGGCCAAGTCAATGAACGCCTATAAGTTTTATTTTATATTAATAATGTAAACATCATTAACATCCTAGTTTTACACATGAGGAAACAGCCTCCGAAAGACCAACTGACTTGCTCTAAGTTGCACTGTAGGTTAGCACATGAATCAGCATTGAAATACGATTTTTTAAACTGAAGTCCTTCATTTCCTCTTTATCACAAAACCCTTGCTCCATTTTGCCACTTCCTTTATGGCTGCCCTGAACAAATATTTTGACCAGACTCACCTGTAGTGTCATACAATGGGATTAGTCCTGGGCTGAGAATTTTCTTTCTCGCTTTCTTATAATCTCTATGCTACGCTGGGTATCGATCCAGAAGAGTTGAGGATTTCTCCTGCAGGTAAGAATTGCATCTGTATAGTCCTAAAACATAAGCGAGGAGAGAAGAGGGCCTTACTAACTCAACCACACCTATTCTGAGCACAGGCCTCCTTGGACTTGGTTTTATCTAGTACAGAGAACAGCATAGTTAATGCTCAACTCGAAATGCTTAAAAAGAGGGCTTCCACTACATCATGGGTTCCTTTTGGGTTCCCTTATACAGACATAGAGAAAACAACTTTTTCAATCAAATGAGTTGCTAAAACTGAAGTCATTTGCGTTCCTGGTATGTCTAAATCTGCATCTATCTAGCTCATGTTATTTACTTCTACCAAAAAGAAAAATGGATTTATCAGAAAATGAAAACTACCTGACTAATATCATTGAAAGGCTCTTAAGTCATTCTGGTTAATTTTTTTCTTTCAACGTTTAAAGATTTTTGTCTGGTTGTGATTACCCATGATTTTCATATGTATGAAATCTTTGTGAGTTTTCATACATATCTTTGCCAGTTACTTCCTATGTATCTGACACCTCATGCAACGTGTATTGTTCAGATCATAAAATGCAGATCTGAATAAGGACTGTATCACTACCTATCTCAGAGGTTAAGAACTTATGACAAATTCTAAGAATGGGGAGGAGGGGAACTGTAGCTTTTTCAAGTAGTTTGAATCAAGAACTGAATTGAGAAGGATGCTTTTGGGCTGGGCATGGTGGCTTATGCCTGTAATCCCAGTACTTTGGGAGGCCAAGGTGGGTGGATCACGAGGTTAGGAGATAGAGACCATCGTGGCCAACCTGGTGAAACACCATCTCTACTAAAAACACAAAAAAATCAACCGGGTGTGGTGGCACACGCCTGTAGTCCCAGCTACTTGGGAAGCTGAGGCGGGAGAATCGCTTGAACCGGGAAGGCAGAGGTTGCAGTGAGCCAAGATCACACCACTGCACTCCGGTCCGGGTGCGACAGAGCGAGACTCCATCAGAAAAAAAAGAAGAAGAAGAAGGAGAAGGAGAAGAAGAAGAAAGAAAAAAGAAAGGTGCTTTTGGATTTCCAGATTCTCTGGATTTTTTAAATGTACACATATAGCGAAGTATCCAGGTAAATGTAGAGGAGAAAGTCTAAACAAGCTGAAAACATCCTGGATGAATCACTTGATTAGTGTCTACATTGCCCAAATGCCCCTTTACTTTGCTTTAGGCGGAAAATCTGCTTGTTTTCACCAAAACTATTTGAAACAAAACAGGTCATAAACCAGATGGACTCCCTCCAGGCATTTTATTAAGGTAGCACCTCAAGGTATGAGAGGTAGGCTCACAGTTCACTCTCCAACAGGGAAGTGAGGAAAGGCATTTTCCAAAATTAAGCTCTTATGAATTAAATATTCAGAACAAGTTCTCTGAGGAAGGAAAAATGGCATTATTGAACAGTTATTTTAATGAATCATAAAGCTTTCCCCCCTCTTCTAAAATGCTTCTTTAGCTGTATAGAATAAAATTAAAAATAGACTGATCCTCACATTTAAATATAAATTTGCCATGCAAATTATTTCCTGCTTAACTACCCTTTGCCAGCCAGGGGTGGAACAGGGGATTGGTTCAGCAGCCCAACACACTGCTCTAGTTGGTACAGGCTGGATCCTTACCTTAGGTTAGGTAGCTAACCTAGGATTCCAAAGGGCCCCCGCTGATCCCTAAAGAGAGGGAGCTTGGGGTGGGTTATAGAGGGAAGACGTCTGAGTTGAGGGCTCCTGACATATCCTATTAAAGATGAGCATTCCTTAAGAATCCACCTATCTTAGGAAGACCAATTAATTCCAGGAAGAAGAAGAAGAGGAAGAGGAAGAGGAAGAGGAAGAAGAAGAAGAAGAAGAAGAAGAAGAAGAAGAAGAAGAAGAAGAAGAAGAAGAAGAAGAAGAAGAAGAAGAAGAAGAAGAAGAAGAAGAAGGGAGGAGGAAGAGGAGGAGGAGGAGGAGGAAGAGGAAGAGGAAGAAGACGACCACCTCAGGACTTGCTTTTCTCTTTTTGTTTCAGTTTCTCCATTAATGGAAAAGCATTTCCCACAACCACAAGTAACTATTTTCCCTCTTCTTTAAAATATTTAGGAAGGACACACCCAGGAAATTTCATTTGCATTTTGATGATAGCTTTTGTCCCTTGTTTTACTTCCAAAGCTGATATTTTGTTGCCTAACTTGATTGATAACTGCTTCATTTACAACCCAAAAGGTTTAAATAAAAAGTGATAAAGGGAATTTGCATAGGTAATTCCAACTGAGCTCCCTAACTAGTAGAGAAACCAATTACACTAATCCTGCTATTTTAACTCCCTGGAGTCTATTCCCATCTCCGTCCCCTAACTGTAAACAAAATTTTGTTTTGAAAGTACCTATGTGCATTTCCCCCCATTGGGAAAGGGTCCAGAGACTTGATCAGATTTTCAAAGATGTCCCAGATCCAGAAGAGTTTAGAACCACCATTGTCAAGTGGAGAAATGGAGCTACAATCAACAAAGGCTGAAAAAAAAAGTGAAATCAAATTGGTGCTCCCCAAACTAAATGGAAGTCTCCCTGGGGCACTGCTCAAGTGAGGAGAAGTAAGGCTGTTAAAACCTGTGGCCAGACAAACTTCCTGTGGACTCCCAGTGGAATAACCCTCTCCTGAGAATCGGGGATTTCTTGCCCATGGATGTAGTGTATTTCCATAAAAGCAGCCAGAAACAAACCAAGAAGAAGAAATGAGACCCCTAAAATTATTTATCTAGGAAACACAGGTAAATCACAACACATGGCTGGATTATGTGAGGGCTCTCTTACTGTACAAGACATATTAATCTCACTCCTTGCATTAGAAATGACTGAAGCCGGCCAGGCACAGTGACTCACACCTGTAATCCCAGCACTTTGGGAGGCCGAGGCAGGAGGATTGCCTGAGCCCAGGAGTTTGAGACGAGGCTGGGCAACATGGTGAGACTCTGTCTCTATTAAAATTTAAAAAATAAAATAAACAAAAAGAAATGACTGAAGCCTGTCTACAGCTAATTCAAATGAAAAGGAACTTTTTGTTGTTGTTGTTTGTTTTTTTGAGACAGAGTCTTGCTCTGTTGCCCATGCTGGAGTGCAGTGGTGCCATCTTGGCTCACTGCAAACTCCACTTCCCCAGTTCAAGCAATTCTCCTGCCTCAACCTTCTGAATAGCTGGGATTACGGGCACACGCCACCATGCCCAGCTAATTTTTGTATTTTTTTAGTAGAGACGGGGTTTCACCATGTTGGCCAGGCTAGTCTCAAATTCCTGGCCTTGTAATCCACCCACCTCAGCCTCTCAAAGTGCTGGGAATACAGGCGTGAGCCACCGCACCTGGCCGAATAATGTTTTCATTGACGTATGACAAATATACAGAAAAGTGCACAAATTTCAAGTATACATCTTGATAAATTGCCACAAAAGTGAGCACACCCACTTAACCACCACCCAGGTCAACACGTTTACAAAAACATGATCAACATTTTCCTAATGACTAAAGATGATTAATGAGGCTGAACACCTTTCATATCTATATAGCTGTATATGGTTTTCTATATATGTATGCATGTGTACGTTATTTGGGTATTCTCTTTTATAGAGGGCCTTTTCAAGTTCTTTGTTCATTTCTGTACTGGGTTATCTGTATTTTCTAGCTGATTGGTAAGCAATAATTTGTGTATCTGGATATGAGTCATTTGTCAGTTATATGCGTTGCAAATATCTGCTCCCATGACAGAGGCCCTTCTCTCCCATAAAGATATCTGTGATGAATACAATTTATGGTGAATGTTTGGTTTGTTACTTAAGAAATCTTTCTTACCCCAAGGTCATAAGGATATTCTACTATGTTCTGGAAAATGTACTGAATGACCATTCACATTTGGAGATACAGTCCACTTGAAATAGATTTTTATATATATGAGATAGGGGTTAAATTTTAATTTTTCTTTGTGGATATCTAGTTGACCCAACACTATTTATTAAAGACTGTCATTTCCCATGGCTCTGCAGTGTTCCTTTGTGATAAATCCTGTGTCCATATATGTGTGGCTCTTATTGAACTGTGTTCATCAGTTTGGTCTATTTACCTGTCGTCGTACTGGTTACCTACTGTATTAATTTCTGTAGCTAAATAAAATCTTGATTTTAGTAGTGTAAGTTTTCCAACCTCTCTATTTTTCAAGATTATCTTGGCTACTCTTCTTTTCCCTTTATATTTCCATATAAATTTTAAAATAAAATAATCTCATCAGTTCCTTCGCACTCAATAGAAGCCAGTTGGGATTACACTGAATCTATGTATCAATTTGGGGAGAATTGGAATCTTTACAATACAGAGTCTTATCTTTTTATTTTTATATATGAATTTTATTAGAATTTCCTTCAGTTGTTAAAATTTCTCTCAATAATGTTATATGGTTTTCTGTGGAGATGTCCTCAATATCTTTCATTAGATTTATTCCTAAGTAGTTGATTTAATATACTATCCTAAATGGTGATATTTAATAATTTTACTTCTAATTTTTTATTGCTGTAGAAATACTATTAGTTTTTTATATGTAGATCTTGTAACTGGTGACCTTACTTAATTCACTCATTTAGTCTGAAAGTGTATCTGTAGATTCAGTTGTAATTTCTATGTATTATCAAGTCATCTATGAATAACGACTTTTTTTCCTTTTTGTCTAACCAATGCTAATGCCTCTCACCTCTCTTCCTCCTCCTCCTTCATTGAATAGAACTTCAGTACAATGTTGAATAGAAATGGTTCCAGTGAACATCCTTGTCTCAGTCCCAATTTCAAGGGGAAGTGCCGGAATTTTACTATCAAATATAATGTTTGTTGTGAGATTTTTGTAGACACACATTATAAGATTAAGGGCATTCTCTTTTGTGGAAGTCAGCATCTAAGATGGCCCCAATAATTCTCACCTCCAAGTCCAAGTTCTTGTATAGTATTCTGCCACACTGAATCATGGCTAACCTGTGTGTTGAAAAGAATATGGCAGAATCAATGGGTGACTTCCAAAATTATGTCATCAAAGACATTTCTGTGTCCATCTTATCTCTCTAGGGTTTCTTAATCTTTCTTGAATTACTTACCCTGAGGGAAACCAGCCATTATATCTTGAGAAGACCCAACCAGTCCTATAAAGAGGTTCACATGTAATAATAATGAATAAAGAATAATGTATCTCACCAACAACCAACACCAAGTTGCCAGCCATGTGAGTGAGCCACCTTGGAATCAGATCCTCTGAGTCAAGCCTTGCTATAACTGTGACCCTTACCAAAATGTTAATTAAAACCTCATTGAGAGATCCAGAGCAAGAATTCCAATCTAAGCTGCTCCCAGATTCCTGATCCAGAGAATATGTAAGGATGATAGGCGTTTATTGTTGTTTTGAGCCACGAAGTTTTGGGTAATTTCTTATGCAGCAATAGTTATTACAACTCCTGCTCTTACTTTACCAAGAGTTTTATTTTAAATGAGTGTTAATTTAACCAAATGTTTTTCTGCATCTATTAAGTTATCATATAATTTTTCTCATATTTTGCACAATATGTGAGTAGAACACATTTCCAGAAGTAAAATTTTTGACTCAAAGATGATGTGCATTTTTAGTTTTGATAGCTATGACCGAACAGGCCCTCAAAGAGGGTATATCAATTTATACTGTCACCGCTAATGCCTGTTTCCTCATATCCTTGCCAACAGAGTGATATTAACTTTCTCATTGTCTAATATAAGGTTTAAAAAGGTATTTTTTGTTTTTTTAAATTTGTATTTTCTTAATATGAGTAAGATTGAGTATGAGTGCAATTAAATGCATACAACTTAGAATTATTACATTTTCTTAGTTGGTTACCCTTTTATCACTCTGAACTCTATCCTGTCACTAACTTTTGGCGTAACTTTTATTGTTATGAACCTCTAACTTTAATACTGCTTCTTTTCTTAAAGCTTATTTTGTTTAACGTAGGACTTCATCTAGTATATTCCATGATACACCTTTTTTCATTCTTTTACTTCCAGCATTTCAGTATCCTTACCTTTAGTGTATGATTCTTAGAAAGTAGCATATAATTTGAGTGTTTCTTAATCCTTTCTGATAATCTTCACCTTTCAATTGGAGTATTTAATCTCTTTATATTTAATATAATTACTGATACATTAGATTTTAATACACTATCTTACTATCTACTTTACATTTGTTCCACCCATCCTGTGTTCTTTTACTTCTATTTTTCTTTTTCATGTCTTCCTTTGGATTAATTGGTTTTTATTACTCCGTTTTGCCCTGTATTTGCTTGTTAATCATACTTTCCCAAAAAAAGATTCTTTCAGTGATTACTCTAGAGATCTAGCATTCACCCTTGATTTATTAAAGCAAAATATAGGCTGGGCACTGTGGCTCACACTTGTAATCCTGGCACTTTGGGAGGCTGAGGTGGGAGGATTGCTTGAGCTCAAGACTTTGAGGCCAGCCTGGGCAATACAGTGAGATCCCATCTCTAAAAAAAAAAAATAACTGTACATGGTGGCACATGCCTATAGTCCCAGCTACATGGAAGATTGAGGTAGTAGAATCACTTGAGCCCAGGAGATCAAGACAGCAGTGAGCCATGATTGTGCCACTGCAGCACTCCAGCCTGGATGACAGAGCGAGACCCTATTTTTTTTTTTAAGTAAAATATAAATTGGCACTTTGTCACTTCCCAGACAATGCAATGACCTTAGAACATTTTAACGCCATTTAATTCTTCCTGCCTTTTATACCATTGTTCTGTGACTTTAAATTCTATACGTAGTTAAAACCTCACAAAACACTTCAATTACTGTTTTATGTATCACTTTTTATTTTGATTTATTTAAATATTTAGCCTGTATGTTTTCTTCTTTCAGAATCTGTAAACTACAATCTAAGAATTATTTTCCTTCTACCTAAAAGATTCCCTTTACTATTTCCTTGAGTGCAGGTTTGCTGCTGATGAATTATCTCCATTTTTATAATAATGCCATTGTTTTCTCTTCATTTCTCAATTTTTTTAAATTGGACCTAGAATTCTGAGTTTCCAGTTACTTTAATACATATTTATACAAGGTTATTCATTGCAGTATTGTTTGCACTAGCAAAAATGGAAACAGCCTTAAGTCCATCAGTAGGGAACAGATAAATACATTGTGAATCATCCACTCAATGAACTACTATAAAAATAAATAAGGCCAGGTGCAGTAACTCACACCTGTAACACCAGCACTTTGGGAGGCCGAGGCAGGAGGATCACCTGAGGTCAGGAGTTTGAGACAACCCTGGCCAACATGGTGAAACCCCATCTCTACTAAAATTACAAAAATTAGCCAGGCGTGGTGGCACACGCCTATAATCCCAGCTTCTAGGGAGGCTGAGGCAGGAGAATCACTTGAACCAGGGATGTGGAAATTGCAGTGAGCCGAGATCACACCACTGCACTCCAACCTGGGCAACAGAGGAAGACTGCATCTCAAAAAAATAAAAATAATAAAAATAAATAAATAAAAACTAGCTGTAATCCAGCACTTTGGGAGGCCAAGATGGGTGAATTGCTTTAGGTCAGGATATTGAGATCAGCCTGGGCAACATGGCAAAACCTCGTCTCTACCAAAATAATAATAATAATAATAATAATAATACAAAAAATTAGCTGGGTGTGGTGGCACAAGCCTGTGGTCCCAGCTGGCAGGCTGAGGTGGGAGGAATGGCTGAGCCCAGGAGGCAGAGGTTGCAGTGTACTAAGATTGTGCCACTGCACTCTAGGCTGGGTGAGAGTGAGACTCCATTTCAAAATAAGTAAGTAAATAAAAACTCACACTTTCTGTACTAATTTGAGAGACGATCTAGCTCAGTGGTTAAGAGAATGAGCTCTTAAGACAATAAGATTATGGAGCAGCTTCACCACTTTTAAAAAGGTTTTTAAGCAGAAGTTTAAAGGATCGTTACATAGTAAAGTCAATCTACAAAGAAAATAACACCCACTCCCTTTTCACCTGGGTGTTTTTGTGGAGGTCAATTGACCATGCTCAGTTGTCTGGGTTTATAATTTCAGACAACCAAGGAATGGGTCCCAGATAATCCACAGAAAAAGCAGAACTTGGTAAGACCAATACTGAGATAAGACTAAGATAGTTACTATGAACAAACTAGAACACATTCCAGGAAGTACATGTGAACTCCCCAGTGCAATGCATCAAACCACCGGCCTTGATTCTAGCAGCAGGAAGCGACTGTAAGAGCATAGGCTATAAATATAAAGTATTTGAAGCAAAAATAGAGCAAGGTGTTAACATGTCTCCTCCAGACTTCATTCCACTGTCTTCACATTCTTGATATTTTCTCTGTCCTTCCAATTTTTGTCAGATACTTCAGAAGATCTCATTATGAGAACTTCTTGTTGGTTTTTAAAATCCTTTACAACAGAGGACTGAAGTTATGTGGTAAAATGGAAAGAGCTGGGGACTTGGAGAAGGAAGACTTGTTTTAATTACTAATTTTGGGTTTTTGTTTTGTTTTGAGACTTCTTCTTGCTCTGTCGCCCAGGCTGCAGTGCAGTGATGTCATCACAACTCACTGCAGCCCTGACCTCCCAGGCTCAAGTGATCCTCCCATCCTAGCCTCCCAAGGAGCTGGGACTACAGGGTGTGCAAGCACGCCCAGCTAATTTTTGTATTTTTTGTAGAGAGAGGATTTTGTCATGTTGGCCAGGCCAATCTGGAACTCCTGGGCTCAAGTATTCCACCTGCCTTGGCCTCCCAAAGTGTTGGGATTACAGGTGTAAGCCGCTGCACCTGGCCTAATTACTAACTTTGTGATAAACGATCTCTATGAACTCTCTGAGCCTCAGTTTCTTCCGCTGTAGAATGGGTCACAGTGAAACCTGCTCTGCTTCACAGAACTGCTATTAATATGAAAATGACTTAAGGCATGTATACATGTAAATGCTAGCGCACTATACAATCATGAGGTATGATCTGTCCAACCATCAACCCAGCCATGGACAAGACTGAAAGCTGTCTACCTAAAATCTATTTTCTCCATTTCACTTACTAACAGCAACCCTGTTTTGTGGGGAAGGGAAAGTCATTGTGCTCAGGTTAAAAACTACATCTCCTATACGTCCTTGAATCTCAGAAGTCTGCTAGAGACTTCTTGGAAATATCGGTTTTCTAAATATGGGGACTACCTCTTCCCTTTTGTGCCTTCCTTCCTCTTCCTGATGAAAATGTGGACATAATGTTAAGAACAGCAGAGACGTCTTAGAACTATGAGGGAAAAGCAGAGACCTCAGCCCTGATACTCTTGGGCCATTGAACTAACGGTAACCACTGCCTGTGCCCAGATTTCATGGCGCATGAGAAATCAAAATAAACAACCAAACGTGGCGTTTAAGCATTGGTAAGTGTCAACTCCTGGCTCTTGGAGGTTGGGGGTGGGGGCGTAAAGCCCTGATTTTTAGCATTTGTTATTTTTGTGGTATAAATTATTTCATTTAGGTCTGATTTCAAAAATAAAAAGAGATGCACAATAGCACACCATTATATAGTATTCCAATCACATGGACAATGTAAATAACATATTTACATATCTAATTTTCAATAATGGCTGTTTTTAACAATTGGCACACAAAACTCCTGAAAATTCAAGAATCAGCTCTTGTACAACACACTGTTGGGTTTAAGCCAGCATTCATTGCATTGTCTGTTTCTCTAGGAGAAGACCATCTAAATTAATACATCAGCCAATGTTTTCTTTCCCACCATTCTTCAATTCGTCCCTACTACATAACCAGATCAATTCCTCGCTTAGTTCATTCTTGCTTTCATGCTTTCTATCACACGTTCCTTTCATTATTTTCTATCTTTCTTTCTTTTCTTTTCTTTCTTTTTTTTTTTTTTTTTTTTTTTTTTTTGAAACAGTCTTGTTCTGTTGCCCAGGTTGGAGTGCAGTGGCGCAATCTTGGCTCACTGCAACCTCTGCCCCCAGGCTTAAGCGATTCTCCTGCCTCAGCTTCCCAAGTAGCTGCGATTATAGGCATGCGCCACCACGCCTGGCTAATTTTTGTATTTTTAATAGAGACGGGGTTTTCACCATGTTAACCAGGCTGTACTCAAACTCCTAACCTCAGGTGATCCACCCCTCTCAGCCTCTTAAAGTGCTGTGATTATAGGCATGAGCCACTGCTCCAGGCCTATTTTCTATCTTCCAAAAGGGTAAAATTCCATCCACATTGGAGATGTATACATTGGTTACTGCTGTCTGGATATATTCAGACCTGTCCTGTTCCAAGCTTAGCAACTGAATGACAACACATTCTTGAGATGCATATGCAACAGGAAGTCAGGAGGGATGACTTTTTTTTTTCAGTGCTAGAATAGAGGAGGATAGTAAGCAAAACATCTCATTTTGTTGTTGTTGTTGTTGTTGTTTTGGAGATAGTGAAGATAATGGGTATGATAATGAAGATAAGATAGGGGATAAATGCAAAGTATCTTCTGGTTCAAAAGAATAGAATGTGGAAGAGCTGAATGACCAGCAATATGGATAATCAACAATCTGAAACAGTTGATCACAGAATGAATCATTAGTCAATAAACTTATAAATATGTAAGTTGAAAAAAAGCCTTGGCCAGGAAGGAAGAAAGAGGAATTTGGAGTAAGCGTCATTCTTTGCAGCTTCAGAAAATACAGAATCGGGAATACTAGGTAGAAATTATTTCATGACCTATTTTGGCATAAGGGATAATGTTCTAACAACAAGCATTGAAAGAAACAAACTCAAAGTATGATGAACTCCTCTTAGAATAATTCAAGCTGAAGCTAGCTGGGTACTCACTAGAGACGCTACAAAGGGGATTTCTGAAGAAAGAAGTAGTTGAATTTGCCATCTTCTAAAATGCCATCTTCAAATATGATTCTTTGGTAAGGAGTACATTGCTCTAAAGAGATGTAAGAAAGTTGCTAATTGTGGTTCTTACAGAATCCAATTTGAAGATGTAGAATCACTTTTAAAACTTGGTGTGGCTGGCCAGGCGCGGTGGCTCACACCTGTAATCCCAGCACTTTGGGAGGCCAAGGTGGGAGGATCATGAGATCAAGAGCTCGAGACCATCCTGGCCAATATGGTGAAACCCCGTCTGTACTAAAAATACAAAAATTAGCTGGGCGTGGTGGCACACACCTGCAATCCCAGCTACTCGGGAGGCTGAGGCAGGAGAATCATTTGAACCCAGGAGCTGGAGATTGAAGTGGGCCAAGATCGTGCCATGGTGACAGAGCAATACTCCATTTAAAAAAAAACAAAAACAAACAAACAAAAAAAAAAAACTTGGTGTGGCTTTGATTCAATCATCAAGACCCACAGTATTGCATGTCTTACGCTCTTTCCTACATACTCAGCTAGGCCAATCTCAGTATAGCTAATTGTATCTGTTATCTATTGGTGCATAGCAAGCCAACATTTTGTGGCTTTAAGTAAATCTATTTTATTTGCTCATAAGTCTGTGGGCCAATATTTTGGACTGGTTTCAAGTGAGCAGGTGACTTTTGCTGGTGTTGTCTGAAGTTATCCATTGAGGCTGTGGCCCTGGTGGATTGCCTGGGGGCTGCTCGATCTAGAGGGTCTCAGCTAGGATAGCACCTCTGTTCTACAGTTTCATTCTCCAATAGACTAGCCTAGGCTTCTTCATACAGCAATGGTAGCATTTCAAGGGGATAAGAACAGAAGCTGCAAGACATAGAAGTCATATAATATCACCTCTCCAACATTCTATTAGTCAAAGCAAGTCACAAGGCCAGCCCAACTTGAAGAGGCGTGGATATAGATTTCATTTCTTGATGAGAGGGGCTATAGATTTTGTGGCCATCTTAAATCTATTGTATTAGTAAATCCACCTAACTTTATTATGTCTTATACAGATGCTTAGTCTCCTATCTGTGTTTGCTGGTGATGATATTTCAACAGAATGGGAGTGGAAATCTTTTCCACAAAAGATCCAACTCTGATGAGGCAGTTGTCACCCCCTTACTTCTTCCATAGTTGTTGATAAGGCCAGGCATATCAAACCTTTTCTAAAACCGTCTGTTACTAGCATCTGTATGAAGAGGAGGCAGAATGGTCCCAATCTGCTACCTACAACAGATTGCCAGAGAAATGGTTGCTTTCTTTACACTCAAGTGCCCTTTCCCCAGCACCCTTGCTGATAAGCCAGCATTCGCCAAAGACCAGTAAGTATGCTGACATTTCACTAAGAGTTGTTATCTCTAGACACCTGTGGACAAATGTGCTAATGAGAGGGTTTTCTTAAGGGCTCTTCTATCCATGATTATTCCAAGCCACAGTTGAATACAAACATCATCAGAACAGGGGGTTATGCTTCATAGCCTAGAATGCTTCTGTAATACTTAATCCTCTTTATGCTTGTGACAGATCAGCCTCTGAAATAGGAGCACAGCCCCAGGGGAGAGAGTGGCTTAATCATCAGGCTTGAGGTGGGAGAGCACCAATGGGTAATGACTCTGCAGCCCCATGGCACTCATAGTCTATATATTTCCAGTCCAATCAAGCCAGAAACCCAAGTAATTATTTACCATCAAACTTCGTTATTCAAATCATTTATGGAACAATTCTCCGAGAGGGGCTAGTTGTTTCTTATACTTTCTTAGTAGAGAAAGAAGTCAGTGAAAAGAAGTTTTTATATCATGCAAAGGCTTTACTCCAAGACAGTTAGTTCCCCATGCTGCTTAAACAAGCCCGATGACCAAATATCTGAACTTTGTTCAAGTTTCTTTCTTTCTGTTTTTCTTTCTTTCTTTCTTTTTCTCTTTTTTCCCTTTCTTTCTTTCCTTTTTCTCTTTCCCGCCTTTCTTTCTCTCTTTTTCTTTCTTTCTCCTTCCTTCCTTTCTTCCCTCCTTTCTTTCTTTCTTCTCTTTCTTTCCTTTTTCTCTCTTTCCCTTCCTTCCCTCCTTCCTTCCTCCCTTCCTTCCTTCCTTTCTTTCTTTCTTTTCTTTCCTTCTTTCTTTCTTTCTTTCTTTCTTTCTTTCTCTCTTTCACACACACTCTCACTCTCTTTCCTTCCTCCCTTCATTCCTTCACAGGATCTGGCTCTGTTGCCCAGGCTACAGTGCAGTGGCATAACAATAGCTCACTACCGCCTTGACTTCCTGGGTTCAAGCGATCTTCCCACCTCAGTCTCCTGAGTAGTTGGGACTATAGGTAGGCGTCACAATGCCCAGCTAATTTTTAAATTTTTTTGTAGAGTGAGGTCTCACTATGTTGCCCAGCCTGGTCTCGGTTTTCAGAGCTCAAGTGATCCTCCCACCTTGGCCTCCTGAAGTGCTGAGATTATAGGCGTGTGCCACTGCACCCAGCCATTTGTTCAAGTTTCTAGAAAATTTTACTTGTCACTTCTTGAGTTTTTCATGTTCTGTCTGGACTGTCAGCAGTTATAGGTGTTACCTTCTCAGGCACATAAACATGTCTTTATTTATTTATTTATTTATTTATTTTTGTAGAGATGAGGTCCTGCTATGTTGCTGGTCTTGAACTCCTGGCCTCAAGCAGTCCTACTACCTTGGCCTTCCAAAGTGTTGGGATTACAGGTGTGAATCACCACTCCTGGCCTAAAGTTACCTTCTGCTTCTTCTTCCTCTTGCAACTCTACCTCCCACCATCCCCTTCTTTTTTATCTGCTCCCTTTTTTCCATTATCCTTATAGGTCTTGCTTTCCGTTTAAAGCAGAATCTAGCACTTGAAACACAATCTACTCAGTATTTTAAACACAAAGGGATTTCATTATAGAAGCAGTAGAAAGGTTGGAGAAATGGGATCTCAGATGAAGCTCCAGGAGAAACGCCCAGAATACCAACGAATTAACCACCAGGGAGCTACTTCCTCTGCTAAAATCAGGAAAGTGGCAAATCCGAAGGCTGTTCCAGAAACTACTGTGTTCAAGAACATATCACCAAAGTTGCAATCCAGGGATGAAGAAACAGGAATCTGAAAGCCAGGATCAAAAAGTTATTGTTTCCGGCCAAGCACAGTGGCTCATGCATGTTATCCCAGCATTTTGGGAGGCCAAGGCAGGTGGATCACCTGAGATCAGGAGTTCAAGACCAGCCTGAACAGTATGGCGAAACCCCATCTCCACTGAAAATACAAAAATTAGCCAGCCTTGATGGCGGGCGCCTGTAATTTCAGCTACTCGGGAGGCTGAGGGAGGAGTATGGCTTGAATCTGGGAGGTGGTGGTTTGAGTATGGCTTGAATCTGGGAGGTGGTGGTTGCAGTGAGCCGAGATCGTACCACCACACTCCAGCCTGGGTGACAGAGCGAGACTGTCTCAAAAATAAAAGAAAAAAGAGTTATTGCTTCTCACCACCTATAAAGCTAGACCAGTGCTCCATTAAATTCCATGATCCCATGACCTTGCTTGCCTACAGAAAATAGCCAAAAGCATCATGCAATTGGCCACCATATCATCTTGTCCTTGCAAATATCACATAAGTATCTCTGATGAAAAGAAACAATTTTCTGGTTGAAAGTGTGTCTGGGAAGTCCAGTCACTTTTAGTTTTCTAACCTCTGCAGTAAGGGAAGACATGTTAGAAGGAGATGTCCATGAGTACCTATTGATCAAATCCTACAGGGTTACCCTCAGTGGTTACCCTTCCCTCTAATAACCTCAATTAGAATGTTCAACAAACAAGCACATGCCAGGCACTCCTACACTTATTTTCATTTTTTTTTTCTTTTTTTTTTTTTTTTGAGACAGAATCTTGCTCTGTCGGCCAGGCTGGAGTGCAGTAGCACCAATCTTGGCTCACTACAACCTCCGTCTCCTGGGCTCAAGCAATTCTCCTGCCTCAGCCTCCTGAGTAGCTGGGATTTACAGGCATGTGCCACCATGCTGGGCTAATTTTTATTATTATTATTATTATTAATGTTTTGAGTAGAGACAGGATTTCACCATGTTGGCCAAGCTGGTCTCAAACTCCTGACCTCGGGTAATCCACCCGCCTTGGCCTCCAAAAGTGCTGGGATTACAGGCGTGAGTCACTGCACCGGGCCACCTACACTCATTTTCAACATGATTCCATTGAATGCTAACATCACTCCCATAAATTAGACATGATGCTGACTCTAGTTTTCTAGATGAAGAAACAGAGGCTGAGGAATTTAAGTAATTTACCCCAGAACACTCAGTTGTAAGGAAAGAGCTGATAATCAAACCCAGCTTTATGTAATGCCAAAGTCGATTTGCATCAAAACCTATCTCACCTTAACTACTATGATAGATCACATTACAGAGCTGTTGACTCCCTCCCCAGACCATGGGCTCACTCAGTGAAGCACATAAGTCTTCCACTCTCCTTTCTAGAATGAGGCTGATTGCTTCATTCGTTTAACCCACTCCAGCAAGCCCTGGATCCAGGCATAGACACTGGCCAAATAGAGGACTGACAATACCCTTACTATATGATGTTCACGGTGGTTTTGCCACCCCTACACCAATTGGTTTTCTTAGAACATCATTGCAGAGAAAGCTGAAAAGACGAAATTTAATGACATAAAAAAGAGTCTGAAAACGATTTTTAGCTTAGTGTTTATAATCATCCCATGCATAATAAATATCATTCACAAATGTTAGGAGAAAGAACAGAGGCCCTCTAATCTGCTGCAGACCCAATGAATAGCCTTTGGCAGGTGAAAGTCAATGTAAAGGTATAGGCTCACCCACTAATGGTATGCAAAAACAATTAAAGCACTTGTTTTTTCCATTCTGATAAAGAATATAATTTAGGATCTGATGGTGAATCCCCCGTCTGTAGGTATTTGAAGTATCTTTCTGTCACAGCTGAGTACCAGTGTTTATGTCAGGAAAACAAAAACACAAAAATATTGTTCCTGGTCTAGTACTTCGTTGTTGTTGTTGTTGTTGTTTCCATTCTAATTCAGTCAAGGTTTAAATCCTTTCAACACAGGAATTCTTCATTCAAATAGAATGCTGCATCAAATCCACAATGAAGGTGTGGGGGAGGCAACAGGTTACCTCTCACCTCCTAGAGCCTCCAGCAGGGGCCTGAGAATTAAATGGACATAGGACAGATTAACAGGAGAGAAGCACACTGATTTTATTTCTGTGGGACCCCAGGTTGGAGTGCAGTGGCTCAATATTGGCATGGAAGCCCACACAGAAAAATAAAGACTCAAAGAAGTGGCAAAACCCAAGTGCTTATGTACTGAGTTGAACAAATAATAGTTAATAGTGAAAACATGGCAAGACAAAAGGGCTCAGACTTGTGTAGTTAATCGTGGAGAGAACTGGGAAGATAAGAATTAGTTTAACAAGTTTTGTCTGTACAGTTGGCCATCTCCATCTGCATCTGCAGATTCAGCCAATCATGGATCAAAAATATTCAAATAGGCCAGGCGTGGTGGCTCACGCCTGTAATCCCAAAACTTTGGGAGGCTAGTGCTAGAGGATTACTTGACCCCAGGAGTTTGAGACCAGCCTGGGCAACAGATTGAGACCCTCATTTCAACAACAACAACAAATTTTTTTTTTTTAATTAGCTGGGTGTGGTGGCCTGTGTCTGTGGTCCCAGCTATTCAGGAGGCTGAAGTGGAAGGATTGCTTGAGCCCAGGAGGTAGAGGCTGCAGTCAGTTGTGATCATGCCACTGCACTCCAGCCTGAGCAACAGGGCAAGACTGTCTCAAAAAAAAAATTTTTTTTTTTTTTAAAAACTAGTAAGAAATAACAATACAAAAAAAAATACAATTAAAAAGCAATTTAATAATACAATACAATAATAGTACAACTATTTACATAGTATTTACATTGTATTAAGTATTATAAGTAATCTGGAGATAATTTAAAGTATGTAGGAAGATGTACGTAGGTTATATGCAAAAACTACTTTGCAAATACTACTATATGTTACATGATTTTGGTATCCACAGGGGATCCTGGAACAAATGTCCTGCCAATACCAAGGGACAATTGTACAGATTTCCCTCAGCCTCAATTCCTCTTCCCTGGTGATACAACTGTTTCCTTCCTCCTAGTCTTGAAGGGACATCTTCCATGTGGAGGTTTCATCCCCTGCTTTCAGGAAGAAAGGGGAGGTCACAGAACCCTTCTTGCACCTACTGTTTTCCAAGCGCCTTAAGTTCAAAATAATCCTTCTGCCAAACTGGCTTATTTAGGGCAGCACATTCTGCCACCCTTCAGATGTAAGCGTGCCACCACTGAGCCGTTCACCTGACTCAGTACCTGGCCAGTCCTTCTGGTAATGGACAGACTTGCTGCCTCCAGCCTCCAGAGAGTTCCTTCTCAGACACAAGTGCTGTGAGACAGCTTCTGGTTCTCAGAGGGAATCTCACTTTACACACACAACTGGATCAGTAAATAGTACTTTCAGGCTGGGCATAGTGGCTCACCGCTGTATTCCCAGCACTCTGGAAGGCCAAGGCAGGAGGATCACTTGAGCCCAGGAGCTGGAGACCAGCCTGGGCAACATAGCGAAACCCTGTCTCTAGAAAAAATACAAAAAATTATCCGGGCATGATGGTGCATGCCTGTAGTCCCAGCTACTCAGGAGGCTGAAGTGGGAGGATTGTTTGAGCCCAGGAGGTCGAGGCTGCAGTGAGCCAAGATTGAGTCATTGCACTCCAGCCTGGGTGACAGAATGAGACCCTGTCTCAAAAAGAAAGAAAGAAAACGAAAAAGAAAGGGAGGAAGGAAGGAAGGGAGGAAGGAAGGAAGGAAGGAAGGAAGGAAGGAAGGAAGGAAGGAAGGAAGGAAGGAAGGAGAAAGAAAGAAAGAAAGAAAGAAAGAAAGAAAGAAAGAAAGAAAGAAAGAAAGAAAGAAAGAAAGAAAGAAAGAAAAGAAAGAAAGAAAGAAAGAAGAAAGAAAGAAAGAAAGAAAGAAAGAAAAAGAAAAAGAAAGAAAGAAAAAGAAAGAAAGAAAGAAAGAAAGAAAGAAAGAAAGAAAGAGAAAGAAAGAAAGAAAAGGGAGAAGGAGGAAGAAAGAAAGAAAGAAAGAAAGAGGGAGGGAAAGAAAGAAAGAAAGAGGGAAGAAAGGAGGGAGGGAAAGAAGGGAGGGAGGAAGGAAGGGAGGAAGGAAGGGAGGAAGAGGGAGGGAGGGAGGAAGGAAGGGAGGGAGGGAGGGAGGGAGGAAGGAAGGGAGGGAGGGAGGGAGGGAGGAAGGAAAGGGAGGGAGGGAGGGAGGGAGGAAGAAAGGGAGGGAGGGAGGGAGGGAGGGAGGAAGGAAGGGAGGGAGGGAGGGAGGGAGGGAGGAGGAAGGGAGGGAGGGAGGGAGGAGGGAGGGAGGGAGGGGGGGAGGGAGGGAGGAAGGGAGGGAGGGAGGGAGGGAAGGGAGGGAGGGAGGGAGGAAGGGAGGGAGGGAGGGAGGGAGGAAGGAAGGGAGGGAGGGAGGGAGGGAGGGAGGAAGGAAGGGAGGAAGGAAGGAAAGGAAGAGAGAAAAAGTGCTTTCAGAACTACCAGTTCTTTTAAAATGGAGCAAATGTTACAAAAAAAGCAGGGGGAATATTTTTATCTGAGGAGTCCCATGTCCTACACCCTCCTACAAAGGATATGATAATGAAAATGAAAACAAACCTTATCTCTCCCTCTTTGAGGCTGTCATGAACAAACAGTAAATGTTCTTATTAACTGTGAGGTACCCTTTCTGCCTGAAAATCACCACAGTGCGTGTGGGCATTTACTCAGTGTCAATGATGTATGGGTAACAATCAATGCTTCAGCACCATCAAGAGAGAGGATAGGTCTTCATTTTATTAGTCAGGGTATCTTATCTGCTCTTCACATTTCAACAGATTATAATATAATATTCTGCAGCAGCAACTCCTTTTTTGGTTTCTACTATAATTATCTGGAAATTCTTCCTAATTCCCATGCAATACACCTATCCCAGTGGGAATGGTTTATATTTAAATATAAACCATTTTTACATAAACTATATTAAATATAAACTATATTTAAATATAAACCAGTGTTTATTAGATTGAGTGTCCAATCTAAGTAATTCTAGTTCGTTTGACTTTTCCTTGCTCTCTGACATGGAAAGTCAGCTTTATGAGTCATCTGTACACTCTCTCTTGTTCTGTGTGTTCCTATTCCCTGAAATCCAGAGCAAGTTTTAATCCTCTAGGGACACAAAGCTTCACACAATTCCGGCTTCATTATGTACAAGAAAAATATTAC
Organism: Macaca thibetana thibetana; assembly: GCF_024542745.1. Lineage (NCBI taxonomy): Eukaryota > Metazoa > Chordata > Mammalia > Primates > Cercopithecidae > Macaca > Macaca thibetana. Next base: position 114,101,892 of record NC_065585.1, read on the forward strand.
CTTGGCTAAAAAGGGATCAATCCTTCTTTACAAACAGAGAATTAAATGAACAAAGGAACGTGTCAGTGTAATTTACCTAAGAATGGAGAGGTAAACGATAGAATTGGAGCCTGAGCTCAAATCAGGATAGTGCCAAAAATATACCATAGGTGCCTGGCATACACCCAGCCGAATATCTGGTGCAAATCCAAGGACACTGACTCAAAATTTTTCCATTCCAAAAATTCCTTTTCCAGTTTATTTTTCCAATGAATCTTTTGTAAAATATATTCCTTTAAAATTAAGGAACAGGTGATCCTCCTGAGTAGCTGGGACTACAGGCGCCCGCCACCATGCCTGGCGAAATTTTGTATTTTTTGTAGAGATGGGGTTTTGCCACATTGGCCAGGCTGGTCTCAAACTCCTGGGATCAAGAAATTTTCCCACATCAGGATCCCAAAGCGCTGGGATTACAGGCATGAGCCACTGCATCCAGCCCCGGTTATACCAATATAATAAAAGAAGACATATATCCATCATATATTACATCATTAAATGTAAATGTATTTACATTTAATCTGTTTGAAATACAATGTTTAAATATTTTAGCTTAATGGATGGTTAGCATTTTGCTAAAACTTAGTATCTACTCATGGGTATTCAAAATATATCAGCTATTTAATTTTTAAAAATGTTTTCTCATAAAATGAATGGTAAATATTACCTGAAGGAAACCACAGCTTGATCATGCTCTGCTCATAATACAAGGTTGTAGCCGTCTCTAAAGGTGGGTTATTTTATTAAATCCTGACATGAGCTGACATAAAATTTATAAAACAATCTAAGAACAATTCATGTAACATAACCAACCATCCAGAGGGTAGAGAATATATGCAAATAAACTAATCAATCTGTCACTTGGATTAAAAAAAAAAAAGAATAAAGAAAAAGAAGTTACCTTCCCTCATATGCCTGTGAATGAATATTTAATTTTCTTAGTCATCCATTCCCTCCCCATAGCTAAGATGAGGTGAAAGGGTTGTACTGTATCATTACCCTCTGGCTATGCTGTTTTAAAAACTAAAATATGCAGGCCGGGCGTGGTGGCTCACGCTTGTAATCCCAGCACTTTGGGAGGCCCAGGTGGGCAGATCACGAGGTCAGGAGATCAAGACCATCCTGACTAACACAGTGAAACCCAATCTCTACTAAAAATACAAAAAATTTGCCGGACGTGGTGGCAGGCGCCTGTAGTTCCAGCTACTCAGGAGGCTGAGGCAGGAGAATGGCATGAACCCAGGAGGCGGAGCTTGCAGTGAACTGAGATTGCGCCACTGCACTCCAGCCTGGGCGACAGAGTGAGACTCCACCTCAAAAAAAAACAAAAACAAAAACAAAAACTAAAATACACTACATCTGTGATTTTCCATCCCCTTTCCTACCTCAGTGTTTACTTAGATGCATCATACATGAAATGAGCTGCTTTCATGTAAAGCCCTGAAGAAGTCAACTGATTTTTTAAAAATCTGATAGATGTATGTTTTCTTTTATTATATTCATATAACCAGGGCTGGAGGCAGGGGCTCACGCCTGTAATCCCAGCACTTTGAGAGGCCAAGGTGGGTGGATCACTTGAGTCAGGAGTTGAAGACCAGCCTGAGAAACATGGCAAAACCCCGTCTCTACAAAAAATACAAAAATTATCCAGGCAAGGAGGCATGCACCTGTAGTCTTAGCTACTCAGGAGGCTGAGGTGGGAAGATCACTTGATCCTGGGAGTCTGAGTGTGCAGTGCTACAGTGCACTGCAGCCTGGATGAGAAAGTGAGACCCTGTTTCAACAGAAAGAAAGAGAGAGAGAGAGACACAGAGAGAGAGAGAGAGAAAGAAAGAAAGAGAAAGAAAGAAAGAAAGAAAGAAAGAAAGAAAGAAAAAGAAAGAAGAAAGAAAGAAGAAAGAAAGAAAGAAAAGGAAGGAAGGAAAGAAGAAGGAAAGGAAGGAAGAAAGAGAAAGAAAGAAGAAGGAAGAAAGAAAGAAGGAAGGAAGGAAGGAAGGAAGGAAGGAAGGAAGGAAGAAAGAAAGAAAGAAAGAAAGAAAGAAAGAAAGAAAGAGAGAGAGAGAAGAGAAAGGAAAGGAAAGGAAAGGAAGGGAGGGAGGGAAAAGAAGGAAGGAAGGGAAAAGAAGGAATGAAGAAAGGAAGGAAGGAAAGGAAGGAAGGAAAGGAAAGGAAAGGAAAGGAAAGAAGGAAAGAAAGAAAGAAAGAAAGAAAGAAAGAAAGAAAGAAAGAAAAAAAGAAAGAAAGAAAGAGAAAGAAAGAAAAGAAAGAAAAGAAAGAAAGAAAGAAAGAAAGAAAGAAAGAAAAGAAAGAAAGAAAGAAAGAAAGAAAGAAAGAAAGAAAGAAAGAAAAAAGGTATAACTATAATAGGTTTGTTGCCCAATGTGCACAGCATGACAATACACAAAGACACCAGGTTGCAACAGAGAAAGTTTAATTGTAGGGCCATAGAACAAGGAGAAGAACTTCAGATCTATCTCCCTAAGGAATTTGGGGCTAGGCTTTTTAATCGTTTTGGAGTGGATGGAAGTGTGGAGATTGTTGATTGGTGTGACAGAGAGAGGAAGACACTGATTCAGTTTCTCTTTGGGGGTCTTTAAACTGGTTGGTGTCAGCAGTTCCACTGGAATTCAGGATCGGCTTAAGCAACTCTTAAAAACTTTATGATTCTAATATCAGAAATTCTATCTGTAGAAACAATGGAGATGTAAATGGTCAGTGCTACGTGACTTTCGGTTACAAGGAAGTAGGTCAAAGTGCACTCTGATTAATGTTTAATTATAACTATTAATTCTTGATAACTCTGTGAGGATGGTTTCATTGGGAGGTACCACAATGGTACTGGTTGATTTGAATATTAAATGTCATCAGCATAAAATGTTTGTTGTTTTTATTTACTGCTCATACCTATTTAATGAAGTCCCAGAACACCAAGCATTTACTATTAATGTTCCAATCTGTCCCCCACAAAATTCTCACCACACACTCACCATCATGGAAACCATATTTTTAAGAGTTTATTTTGCAAGAAAATTGGATGACTTTTCACATTTCTACTACTCATCAAATGCACCAATATCTACCTATGAGAGTTTTTGATGAGTGTGAGATGAGAAGAATTCTGTAATAAGTTGATACAAATCCAATCAAGAGCAAGGAATCTTGAGATTTCAGTTAACTTGCAGCCCTACTCTAGGTCAATGGAAAGTTAAAGAACCAGTTCATCTCATCCCCACCACACCTGACTCCCACAATTTCTTCCTTTATAGTATCCCAAGGATGAAGGGACTGTCAGCCTAGAACCTCTGTTCTAGGAGATAGAGCTGAGAAGATTTTTCTTAGATCATTCTTTTACCCAGTAATCCCCAGGGCCCCAGTACAAGAGCTGTGAAGAGCATGAAAACAACAAAGCTGTTTCCACCGGAAGCTAAGAAGCAACCAAACAGAATTAATCTGGAACCCACGCTGCAGATGGAATTTTGTTGTTGATGATGATGATTAGGAGGAAGGATTGTTTTTATTATTGTTATTTTACTCTCTTTTTCCTCCCATAATGTTCTCTTGTTGAATGATTATGGGGACAGTTTGATGACCATTATTTCAGTTACTCTTTTACCTGATTCTCCTCCCTTTTCCTCTTCCATTCCCCAACCTCTCACAAAATCCCAATTGTCTTAAAAGGATCTACTCTTTCGTGGATATTTTCCCCCTTCTCCTGCCATCTAGCAACAGGACTGAGGTCTTTGGGGGCTTTGTAATGAGGTGGAGATCCTGGAAGGGTTGAAGCTGAGATGCTTACAGCACATGGAATTACACACTTGCCTCTGCTGATTTGCGTGGGGACTGGGATTCTCTAGGGTTCAGATACTTTCAGGCATATCCAGAGACTGGGGAAGTGGAGATTGGGGAATAGATAGAAGTGAGATGAGAAAGAGGATTTTAGGTCTCTGAGAAGAAAATACAACTTAAGAGAAGGAGACAAATTATCCTAACTCTCAGTACCTGGTAGTAGGAGGCACAGTGTAGTTCTAGAAACAATATAGTAGCTGAAGGAGTTAAAAATACACACCTCTGCCATATTAATTATTTTGAGCTAAAAGCACTTAAAAAAAAAAGGTGCAGGAAGAGCGCTCTGAACTTCCTTCTGTTTCTTCAAAGCAGGAGATGAAATTTCCATGTGAAAGATGCCTCCCGACACGAAAGGAAACATCGTTCTTATTATCAAGAACGGGAACTTGAGGTGGTGGGAAATCTGTACCAAAAAACCTTGTTAGATGAACCCTAATCCTCTTAGCTACCTCTCTACACAATTAACTGCCCTACCCCAAACCCTTTGACCTTGTCACATTTTTACAATGTTCTGCTCTTTGTCCAATTCGGGGTGTAAGTGTTCAACTCTGACTGCATCTTTGGGGTCTTCATTGCCTTATGCAGGCTCCCGAGCCACATAAAACTTTTATATTAAATAAATTTGTCTGCTCTTCTGTTAATCGGACTTATGTCATTTTAATTCTCAGATGCAGCAAAAACGAACAACAACAACAAAAACACTCTGAAAGGGTAGAGGTAAAATTTTGCCTCCCTACATAAGTCTGACGTAATCCCTCCCTACCTGGGCATCCCACCAGCCTATGCATCTTCCAGAAATGAACATTGTGGCAGAAGTGTACAGGCTTCTCTACAAGGAGGGAGGAGAGAGAATGGGGGAGGAGAGAGTGCAGAAAAGAAGCCATTCCCAAGCCTTCTGTTGTGGTGTCTTCTGTGAGCTCTGCATCCTCAACCTATCCTCAAGATGTTGGTTTTTGGTTTTTGGTTTTTGGTTTTTTGAGACAGTGTATCACTCTGTCGCCCAGGCTGGAGTGCAGTGGCGCGATCTGGGTTCACTGCAACCTTCGCCTCCCAGGTTCAAGTGATTTTCCTGCCTCAGCCTCCTGAGTAGTTGGGATTACAGGCACCTGCCACCACACCTGGTTAATTTTGTGTATGTTTAGCAGAGATGGGGTTAGACCATATTGGCCAGGCTGGTCTTGAACTCCTGACCTCAGGTGATCTGCCTGCCTCAGCCACCCAAAGTGCTGGGATTACAGGCTTAAGCCACCGCATCCAACCACATTCCCAAGTTGTTCATACCACCCAGGGTCGTGTCTGTGGCCCTGTTCCCACCTAATTCCACCACCAGGATTGTCACATTCATTCTGTCTCACAAGTTCAACTACTGCATATGTCCTGATGGCTCCAAATTCACTCCTGCATCCCAGACTTTCCCTGTATCCAGATCTGTATGCCCACATGCTTACTGAAACTATCCATCAAAGGTCACAGCAATTTTTAACATATCCAAACCGAAATTGTTCTCTTATCCCCTCCACATTCCTTTCCCTCAACCACGTGTTCTTTCTCCTATGTTCCCTACATGCTAAATGGTGCAGTATCGTCAATGAACAAACCAAAAACCCATAGAGCTTTAAACAAAAGTATTCCCTCAAGAGGGTAAGTTTTTAAGTGCTAGAAAGGGGGAATATGTAATAATTATCCTAATGGAAGCATTGAAAACTATCAGTCTGTATTGGATAAAGTGAGCCAGCGGATCTGCAGACAGTTGGTTAAAAACAAGGCTCATAATACCATCAGAAAGGAATCTTCCCTTAGTTCTGGGGTATGGAGACCACTGAAAGTGCACAGTCCTTATCCGCTTGGGCGGATCAGAATCAGTAGCGCTGAAACTCGACAATCAACTTTGATATCTCCTAGGCAAGTGCTGCTCTAAGTGAAAAACTTGCTTTTTACAACTTCTACTCATTCACCCTAGCAGGAAACGTGAGGGCTGGCACAAATGTCTCCATCCCGCGCATGCTGCCTTTCATCAGCCCTGATTGTCTCTTGCAATCAGATTTCTGGAAGCATCTCCTGACTCGTTGATACTCGAAGTGTGGCAGAGAACACGCAACCTCAGCATCACTTGAGAGACTGTTAGAAACGTAGTTAGGCTCCACCTCACACCTTAGCATGTCAGCCTTTTAACACTACCCCCAGGTGATTCATGAGCACAGAAAATTTTGCGAAGCACTGTCCCTTCTGACTGCCTCCCTAACTCACCCTCCAACTCGTTTAGATCTTTCTAAAATATGGGTATGACCAAATACACTCTGTACAGCTTTATTAGTGTAGTATCCTGCACCCCAACTCCCTGTTGCCTAAATCTGGTGTTTCTCACTCTGGCTAAACCTTAGAATCACCTGGGCTGCTCTCAAGACTGCCAATATCTTCATCCCCATTCCTGAAATTCTGATTTAAGTGACAATAGGGGATTAGTATAATGTTGTTGCTCCAAGTGATCTTAATGGGTCACAAAGTGTTGAAAGTTATTGACCCAACAATGAAGTTGCAGTTTCTTATTAGGGCAGGTAAGGTCCTTTAGGGACTGAACCCCTCTCTGGCCTCCTCACTCTTATCACATTGGTATCCGTCGGACCATGAGCTCAGCTTTAATAAACACACAGAAGAACACTTTCCCCCAGCACCTCCAGGCCCCTGCTCATGGATAAATATCCCCCATCTTCTCCTGTCCACCCTAACTTCCACTAGCCAACATCTACTGCTTTTTTAAGGTTAAACTTGCTCCACTGCCCAGGTAACCTTGCCTCCTGTCTTCCTCTTCTCCCACTCTGCTGAAGGTATTTACACAACTGCCTCTCTTCCCACAGAACTATATGCCTCCCAGGGCCAGATCCCAAATCTAATCCTAGCATCCTAGCAAATATACTACATAAGGCCAGAGATGTGTGTGTGTGCGCGCGCACGCGTGCATGCCCGTGTGTGTGTTTTACTGCTCAAGACGGGCTACAGTATTTGCAGCGCCAGTGCTAAATGAAAATGCAGACCCTCTTGTTAAAAAACATTGAGAATTTCAAGAAGGCATCAACAGAGCATTAAATCAAGCCGAGGGCCCTTCTGCCTGTATATAGCTGGTGCTCAAAAGGGTCTGTTGAAGGATTTTTTTTTTTCAGGTTTTGCACCTGGTATAATGATTTGTGGAAAGCACGTGTACTCCTGCATTCTGAGAAAGGCACACATGCCGTGGCTGCAGGGGTAGAAAGAAAGAAGGGGGATGGGAGAGGCACTGCACAATTTATGATGAAGCAAATGCCTCATTTAACAACATCCAGACACTGCAAACAACCATGCAGGATTCATCTTTATGATCCTATTGATGATTGCACGTAGCAACAGATAATCTACTCCCAGACTGGCAGGCAGAACATGAAGTGGGTCTCTCTACCCAATCAAGTATTTTCTGCTTTTAATTGGATAGCAACATAACCAAAAGGGATTTGCCAAAGGCACTTGATCCTGGAGAGAAAAAAACATGTATCTTCTAAATTTTGCAAATAGCTTTATTGTTTTTTTTTCCATTTGCTAAAATGTAACATGCTTGTTTTTGTAATTATTCTTCTATTCTTAACAGAGAGGTTCCTTCTAATCGCACCTTTTACACAAAATGACTCTTAAGATTTTGGTTTATTTCATGGTTTATTTGTTTGTTTTGTTTTTTGTTTGTTTGTTTGAGACGGAGTTTCGCTCTTGTTGCCCAGGCTGGAGTCCAATGGCACGATCTCAGCTCACCACAACCTCTGCCTCCCAAGTTCAAGTGATTCTCCTGCCTCAACCTCCCAAGTAGCTGGGATTACAGGCATGTGCCACCGCTCCTGGCTAATTTTGTAGTTTTAGTAGAGACAGGATTTCTCCATGTTGGTCAGGCTGGTCTCAAACTGCCAACCTCATGTGATCCGCCCACTTAAAGACTCCCAAAGTACTGGGATTACAGGCGTGAGCCACCATGCCAAATGCACAGCAGCGTGACCTTTCATTTCTCCACACGTCTCTTAAAAATTGGGACATGGCTGGGCCTGGTGGCTCACGCCTATAATCCCAGTGCTTTGGGAGGCCAAGGCAGGCAGATCGCTTGAGCTCAGGAGTTTGAGACCAGCCTGAGCAACATGGTGAAATTCCATATGTACAAAAAATACAAAAATTAGCCAGGTGTGGTGGTGCTTTCCTGTAGTCCCAGCTTCTTGGGAGGCTTAGGAGGGGGATCACTTGAACCTGGAAAGTTGAGGCTGCAATGAACAGAAATCGTGCCACTGCACTCCAGTCTGGGTGACATAGAGTGAGACCCTGCTGCAAAAAAAGAGGGGGGAACATTACTTACATACCATAAAGCTGCAAAAAGTCCAGAACCATTCATGTTATTATGTTAACAAAACCATAACTGTATTGCCATTACCATACCTAACAAAATTATCCTTAATCCCTTTGTATGTATCTCCTGATTCTCTCTTGAACAAGTACACCAGATTCCATCTTTATTAAGATGGAATATCACCCCTAAAATCTGTGTCCTGCTATGTCCACTGAGAATGGATTATCTGGAAAACTACCGCCTGGGAACACCCAGCTTCAAGGGAAGAATGAGTCACGTCAAAAGCGCGTTGTCGTGTCCATTCCTGCCTTATTCACCACTCTGGTTAGAAACGTCTTAATATTCTGATATCTGGGAGGTTAGGGCACCTACCTAGTTTTTCTCTTAAAGAGGAAAACCAGCATTTCAGCTAACTGTCTTTATCCTCCAATATTAAATGGACTTTTCTCTAATCATGGATTTCCTTTTATGTCTCACCATGCCCACATTTCTCCTTTCCTTCTTGCTCATCCTCCCCTCACCTGCTGAAGACTGATAGTGTGGTGTTAAAAATACCAAGTTTCATTCACAAACCCTTGTTCCGAAAACTTAGATTTGATTTGCAGTACAAGGGCTTTCTTAATCATTCTATTCTCAGTCTTAAACACATTCTATTAATTATTCCATTAGTAGTGATGCATCCCACTAGCCTCTTTCCCTTCAGGGCAAATCCGCTGAGCAGACGGTGGGCTTTCCTCTGAGACTCATTAAAGGAGAACAGTATTTAACATCTAAATGGATTTTTAAATATAAAATAACACTAACACTAAATTAATTCCATACAGGGATGCTCTGTGCATAGTTGGAAAAAGATTATTGCCAACAAAAGTCCAGAAACATTGGGACCCATCGGAAGCCAATCCCAGAGCCGGTTTTCTCTAGAAGCAAACACATTGTGTTTAGAATTCTACCCTGAAATTTAAAATGATAAGGCTAACATTTATTTAGCAATTTACCATGTCTCTACTCATCTTTGAAACAACCCTATAAGGTAGATACAATTATGCTCATTTTTAAAAAGTTGTTTTTTGGAGAGACAGGATCTCACTATGTTGCCCAGGCTGGTCTCAAACTCCTGGTGGTATGGTTTGGCTATGTCTCCACCCAAATCTCATCTTGAATTTTAACTCCCATAAGCCCCACTTGTCCTGGAAGGGACCTGGTGGGATTGAATCATGGGGGTGGCATTTCCTCTGCTGTTTTCATGATACTGAATAAGTCTCATGAGATCTGGTGATTTTATAATGGAGAGTTCCCCACCTGCACATGCTCTCTTGCCTGCCACCATGTAAGTCGTGCCTTTGCTACTCCTTCACCTTCTGCCATGATTGTGAGGTCTCCCCAGCTAGGTGGAAATGTGAGTCCATTAAACCTCTTTTTGTTTATAAATTACCCAGTCTCAGGTATGTCTTCATTTGCAATGTGAGAACAGACTAATACACCTGGCCTCAAGCAATCCTCCCACCTCAGCCTCCAGGAGAGATTAGTTTTTCTGGGAAGGATTGTTTCTAGAAATGAAAATGCGGAATAGCAGTTCAGACAAAAATTTTCTTACTGCTTCAGTCTGTTCAGAGGACAACAGTAATAGAGTGAGATAAACAAATCTCTTCTGTAGATCCATTACCAATTCAACAAACACTAATGAAGACACTTTTGCTTTCATAGCCTGTGGATTTTTTTTTTTTTTTTTTTTTTTTTTTTTTTACCACTAGAGATATTCTATAAGCCAAACTTGTGTCCCAGAGAGAAAAGAACTGCTTACCTGGGAGGCCAGACAGCCAGAAAGAGAAGGATGAGATGAAATCATCGGCACACAGACCACTGAAATTGAAAATGATCTTTGGCCACCTGAAGAAAAAATAATAATAAGGGAGGGTGGGGCAGGAAGGGTATGTGCGTTTGATGGGTAGATGGGAGTTGAAGGAGTGCTAAATTCTCATCGCACATAGTGAAGATCAATTGATAAATGCCCACAACTGAAAAAGCCAGAAATATAATGTTACATAGAGATACCATAAAATGTGTCTAAAAGAATGAAGGGGATTCCCCCAAGAAATCCCTTTCTCTTAGTGAGGGACTGTGGAACTACTTGACTCTTTTAAAAACTCATCAGATTTACTGAATTTGCATACAATATAATTTGCATATAATATTTACATACAATAAACAATCTTTTTTAAGTGTATAGTTTAGTGAGTTTTGATAACATATGCAGTCATGTAGCCACAATCACAAGCAAGATATAAAAATTTCCATCACCTCAAAATGATTCCTAGTGCCCCTTTGCAGTTAATCCCTTCCCCCAGTTCCCAGTTCCTACACTCACTGATGTGTTTCTTCCCTATAACCTTTTTTAGAATGTCATATAAATGCAGTCGTTCAATATATAGCCTTTTAGGTCTGCCTTCTTTGCCACTTAGCATAATGTTTTGAGATTCACCCATATTGCTATGTGTATCAGTAGTTCATTCTTTTTTTATTTCTGAGTGTATTTCATCATACAGACATACCACAATTTTTTTTTTAACCAGTTGAAGGACATTTGCATTGTTTCCAATTTGGATCTATTACAAATAAAGCTGCAATAAACTTTTGCATACAGGTTTCATGGTAGGCATATGTTGTATTTATCTTGGGTAAATACTCAGGAGTGGGATTGCTAAGTCATATATAAGTGTATGTTTAACTGTAAAGAAATTACCAAGTTCTTTTTCAAAGTGGCTGCACCATTTTGTATTCCCACCAGCAAAGAGTTCAGGTTAATTCACATCCTTGCCAATACTTGATAAAATCAATCTTTCTAATGTTAGCCTAGAATGTTACACTAGAATGTGGGTGTGTAGTCATATCTCGTTGCGGTTTCAATTTATATTTTCCTAATGTCTAACGGTATTGAGTATCTTTTCTTTTCTTTTCTTTTTTTTTTTTTTTTTTGAGACACAGTCTCACTCTGTCGCCCAGGCTCGCCATCTCAGCTCGCTGCAAGCTCTGCCTCCCGGGTTCACACCATTCTCCTGCTTCAGCCTCATGAGTAGCTGGGACTACAGGCGCCCACCACCTCGCCCAGCTAGTTTTTTGTATTTTTAGTAGAGAAAGGGTTTCACTGTGTTAGCCAGGATGGTCTCAATCTCCTGACCTTGTGATCGGCCCACCTCCCAGAGTGCTGGGATTATAGGAGTAAGCCACCGCTCCTGGCCAGTATTGAGTATCTTTTCATGTGCTATTTGCCGTGGTGAAGTGTTTCTTAAACCTTCTCTTCATTTGTTAATGGGGTTGTGTAATTTCTTATAATTGAACTGTAAAAGTCTGTATGTATTCTGGATACAAGTTCTTTATCATATATATGTCCTGCAAATAATTTCATCCAGTTCTTGGTTTTTTAAATTCTTTTACCGGTGTCTTTTGAAAAGCAGTTTATAATATTGATGAAGTTGAATTTATCAGTTTTTTCATTCATGCTTTGTACTATTTTTGTGTTCTACCCAAGACATTTTTGACTAATTCACTGTCACGAAAATTTTCTGTTTTCTTCTAGTAGTTTTATAATTTTAGCTTTTATATTTAGGCCTATGATTCATTTTAAGTTAAATTTTGTAATACAGTGTGAGGTAAGGGTCAGGCCTGTTTGTTTTCTGTGTTTTTGTGTGGTTTTTTTTTTTTTTTTTTTTTTTTTTTTTTTTTTGCATATGAAAATCCAGTTGTTCCAGCACTATTTGTTCAAAAGATTATCACTTCTTCTTTGAATTGCCTTGGTAACTCTATTACTGGAAAGGGATCCCAATCTAGATCCCAAGAGAGGGTTTTTGGATCTCACACAAGAAAGAATTCAGAGTGAGTCCATAGAGTAAAATGAAGGTAAGTTAATTAGGAAAGTAAAGGAATAAATAATGGTCACTCCATAGGCAGAGCAGCCCCAAGGGCTGCTGGTTGCCCATTTTTATGATTATTTCTTGGTTATATGCTAAACAAAGGGTGGATTATTCATTTCTCCCCTTTTTAGACCATATTGAGCACTTGTAAACTGTCATGGCACTGGTGGGAGTGTAGCACTGAGGGTGACCAGAGGTCACTCTTGTCACCATCGTGGTTTGGGTGGGTTTTAGCTGGCTTCTTTACTACAGCCCATTTTATCAGTGAAGGCCTTTATGACCTGTATCTTGTGCTGACCTCCTATCTCATCCTGTGACCTAGAATGCCTTAACCATCTGGGAAAGCAGCCCAGTAGGTCTCAGCCTTATTTTACCCAGCCCATATTCAAGATGGAGTTGCTCTGCTTCAAAAACCTCTGACAACTCTGCTGGAAATCTATTGACTATGTATGTGTAGATCTAATTCCAGACTCTCTCTTCTGTCACATTTATCTTTATGTCCATCTGAATACGAATGCCTCACTAAGTTACTTATTCTTACAATTTTATATTGTCTTAAAATTAGGTAATGTAAGTCCTCCAAGTTTGATGTACCCTTTCAAAATAGTTTAGTCTTTATTAGACTTATTACTTATAAATGATTTTATTATAAAAATAAAAATTAAAAATTAAAACCCACAAGGAAAGGAAAAAGACAAGCCAAGAACTTAAAGAAGACATTGGCAACCCATATAAGAAAAACAGATCTTTTATGTATAGTATATACATTGTTCATACATTCAATAAGAAAAATACACACAACCCCAAATAAAATCAGATAAAGAACCTGTAAACACTTAACAGAAAACAAAGCAATAACAGCAAATAAACATTTGGGTGAAAAAATTCTAAACTACCTTGATGGCTGGGCATGGTGGCTTACACCTGTAATCCCAGCACTTTGGGAGGCCAAGGTGGGCGGATCATGAGGTCAGGCGTTTGAGACCAGCCTGGCCAACATAGTGAAACCCCGTCTCTACTAAAAATACAAAAAATTAGCAGGGCGTGGTGGTGGGCGCCTGTAATCCCAGCTACTTGGGAGGCTGAGGCAGGAGAATCGCTTGAACCTGGAAGGTGGAGGTTGCAGTGAGCCAAGATCGTGCCACTGCACTCCAGCCTGGGCAACAGTGCAAGACTCTATCTCAAAAAATAAATAAACAAACTATCTTGATAATTAGTAAAAAAGCAAATTAAAATGACAATAGGCTATCAGTTTACAATGTAGGAAATTTTACAACTTAGGAAAAATTTAAGAAATCGACAATATTAACTATTTGCAGAAATGGGAAGCAACAGAAACTCTTAACACTGCTGGAAAGATTGTAAATTGGTAAGACTCCTTAAAAAAACACTTGACATTATAGTGGTCCCCCCTTATCCGAGGTAGATATGTTCCAAGACCCCCAGTGGATGTCGTAAACTATGGATAGTATGGAACCCTACATATACGATGTTTTTTTCTATCCATAACATACCTATGATAAAGTTTAGGTTATAAATTAGGCACAGTAAGAGATTAACAATAACAAATAATAAAATAGAATAATTTAAACAATATATTATAATAAAACTTACATGAATGTGCTTTGCCTCTTTCTCTTTCTCAAAATATCTTCTTGTACATAATATTTTTGGATCACAGTTAACCACAGGCAACTGAAACTGCAGAAAGTGAAACCTCAGAAAAAGAGGGCCTTCTGTATCCAATGTAGTTAAACCATAAAATTTTAAATCAGGAAAAAAAAGACAGAATAATATACACATGTTCCTCAATGTACAATGAGGTTACACACTGATAACCCTATTGTAAGTAGAAAATGCATTTAATACAACTAACATATGGAGCATCAAAACTTAGGTTAGACTACCTTGAATGTGCTCAGAACACTATGGGCAAAATCATCTGGCACCACTGCACACTGTAGTGTCAGTTGTCTGCCCTGTGGTCATGTGGCTGACTGGCAGCTGTGGGCGCTGTGGCTCACTGCTCCTGCGCAGCACCTCAAGGATGCTGTAGCGCTTTCCACTGAATACATATGGCTTTCACATCATCACAAAGTTGAAAAATCATTAAACTGGAATCATCATAAGTTGGGTTTATCTGTATTATTTAGTGGTGTATACATATACATAAAGAAAAATGGGGTCAGGCATGATGGCTTATAACTGTAATCCCAGCACTTTGGGAGGCAAAGGTGGGCAGATTGCTTGAGCCCAGAGTTCAAGATAAGCCTGAGCAACATTGTGAGACCTCTTCTCTACAAAAAATACAAAAATTAGCCAAGCATGGTGGCATATGCCTGTAGTCCCAGCTACTCAAGAAGCTGAAGTGGGAGCATCATTTGAGCCTGGAAGGTCAAGGCTGCCGTGAGCTATGATCATGCCACTACACTCCAGCCTGGGCAATACAGCAAGACCTTATCTCAAAAAAAAAAAAAAAAAAAAAGAAAAGAAAAAGAAAGAAAGAAAGAAAGAAAAGAAAAGTTGGAGAGACAAAGATTAAATCAGAAAAGGATGTACAGAGAACTTCAAATGTCCTGACAATATTCTAATTTCAAAGATAAATAGTACATATAGCATTATTTCATTGATTTGTCACTATTTTATTATTATTATTATTATTTAAAGTTTATATTTAAAAGGTGGTAAGCAAAGCAATACTAGGCAAATGTAAAGCAAAAAGAAATTGGAGTAGAGATATGAATTTCAGACAAGATGAAATTTAAATTTATAACCACTGAATAAAATAGAGGAACATAAAATTCAAATGTCAGAAATGTTTTGCTTTCTTTCTTCCCACTTATACTAGGTGGACATTATCTGAGAAAAAAGAGAGAGACAGAAAGAATTAAGTATGGACTCTATCTCCTTGGAGCAGTATTTTA
This sequence comes from Macaca thibetana thibetana, assembly GCF_024542745.1. NCBI lineage: Eukaryota > Metazoa > Chordata > Mammalia > Primates > Cercopithecidae > Macaca > Macaca thibetana. The sequence continues at coordinate 114,116,957 of NC_065585.1, forward strand.
AATCTTGGTTGATTATCTTCCCAGGTTAGACTGACGACCTAGAAGCTTCATTGAGTTAATTTTGTATTGAAATATAATATCAGTAGAGAAAAATGTACCTATCAGAAGTATCAATGAGGTAGGGCATGGTGGCTCACTTCTATAATACCTGCACTTTGGGAGGCTGAAGTGGGCAGATCACTTGAGGTAAGGAGTTCAAGACCAGCCTGGCCAACATGGTGAAACCCCATCTCTACTTAAAATATAAAAATCAGCTGGGTGTGGTGGTGTGCACCTGTAATCCTAGCTACTCAGGAAGCTGAGGCCGGAGAATTACTTGAACCGGGGAAGCAGAGGTTGCAGTGAGCCGTGATTACACCACTGCACTCCAGTCTGGGTGACGCAGCAACACTCCTTCTCCCCTCTCCCCCCAAAAAAGAAGTATACAGCTCAAATAATTTTTAACATTTTTAAATTTTTTAAATGTATTTATTTTTGAGATAGCATCTTACTCTGTCACCTAGGCTGGAGTGCAGTGGCATGCTCATAGCTCATTGCAACCTCCAGCTCCTGGGCTCAAGCATCCTCCCTCCTTAGCTAGGACTATAGGTGTGGGCCACCATGCCAGGCTAATTATTTTATTTTATTTTATTTTTGTAGAGATGAGGTCTTGATACACTGCCCAGGTGGGTCTCGAACTCCTAGTCTCGAGCAATCCTCTCACCGCAGCTTCCCAAAGTGCTTGGATTATAGGCATGAGCCACTATGCCCAGCCCCAATTAATTTTTCAAAAATGAAACATCTGTGTAATTGGTCCCAGATAAAAAACAGAACATTACTAGTGCATTAGAAGTGCCCCGTGTGACCCTTCCAGTGACCACCTTGCACACACGGAAACCCTTATCCTGACTTCTCACATCATAGATAAGTGTTGCCTGTTCAGCAGCTCTATGTTTAACCACATTCAGATGTAATGTATGTAATTCTGCATGGCACCTGGAATAGAGACTGGTCGCATTCCTCACTATCCCATGTGTACTTCAAGACATAAGGAATAAATTGAAGTGATTATTTAATGCTAAATGTGCATCTTGTCACTCTACACATATGTCAAAAAGTCAACAAATTAATACAACGGTGGGGTGCCTTCACACTCAGCCCAACTTAGAAATTTTTTAAATATCGAGGGTTTGCTATGTGCTAGGTAATGTGCTGAGTTCTTTACATATATAATCTTATTTTATCATCATAGACATTCCTTTAAAGGTGAGTTCTGTTATTTTTCTTACTTTCCAAATTCAGAAACTGAGCCTCACAGATACTGAACGACTTCACACAGCTAATAAGTGGGTCTTTCTTACTCAAAAGGCCATGCTCTTGGTTACTGTACTATTAGACCTTCTAGAGATAGTTTATCTCTCAGTGTGTAGATAAGAAAATCAGAAATAGCTTCAATGTCCTCTGAGTCTATATAAGCTGTCTGATAAGCTCCACTCCTATCTATGAGAGAGGACATATTCATTATTTTAGAGGTGATATACACAGAGGAAGCCAAGATAATAGCCCCAAATGACCCCTATCTACAGGGCTATACAGAATCCAATACCATTTCTAATCATCTCATCCCACAATCCACCCCCAACCCCACATATCCCTGAGATGCCTGAAAGAGGGAAATTCCCTTCACACTTCAGACACAACCAATGATTAATATCTGGAGGAACTGAGTTATGCTTAAATTTGATTATCGTCTCTATCTTTCAACCTGAAGCAGGTACCTCCTTGTGGCTCACAGAACTAAGATATGAATTGGGCGTTCCAGTCTGTTTACTGTCTTTTATAAAAAAGATTGGATTAGACTTTCATGTAGTGGCAAATAACTTCTAATACTTTAATTCTACAAGTACAAGATGACTGAAAATCATTTCATTGTGCATTGAATGAGTATGTTTATTTTCTACTCTTGTAAGCATTCAGCAGTTTACAGAGTTAGGAAATGAACTTATGGATTCCATGTGGTTTATTTCCCAGAAACTTATAACATTTGCCAAAAAGGATAGATGGGAACCTTATTTGCTCAAATTCCAGCTGACCTACGCCAGTGGCCCATCCTCAATGATGAAAATGAGTAAGAACTTTTCTCCACTGTCCACAGATCCCCACCTAGTAATCATCCCAGTAGAGCTTGAAACTCTACTGTCTGGTCTTCAACCACTGCAGTTCAACTCTTCAAACCAGATGAGTCTGTGGTGTTTTGGCAAAGAAAGGAATTGGGACAATATTATTCACCATTTAAGAATAGGATAGATCTAAGCATACTAGGGTGGTGAGCCTTCTTGAAGCATCCATCCTCTTAATCAGAGAGTGGCTTCCTAACCAACCTATGTGTGGTTGAGAAACTCCCATGACTGGGAGGCTGCAAAAATTGCATCTGGAAAGAAAACCATCCTGACATGTGTAAAAGAATCAGGATTGGACATGATATTCCTTCCGACAAGGTCCCAGGGCCTTTCTATCATTGCCCAAGATAAATGACTTGAGGCCATACTAAGCGTAATAATCACCAGTCACCACTAACTGCCTCTCGTGATAAAAATCATTTTTATATAAATCATTTCATTTGACCTCTATGTCCTATGGATGTCATTAGTGCCCTTTGCCATATATTTCTGGATCTACCTTTTTCCAGGCACGTGATACAGTCGCACTTTCTGGCTCCCTTGTAGTTAGGTGGGGCCGTGGGGATAGTTCTGGTTAATGAGTTGTGAGCAAAGAGAAGTGGGTGACTTCCACTTTAAATGGTTTCATTACAGCATAAGTAGCAACATTCGAGATAGGAACAGCTTCATCAGCCTGGGCCGCTGAGTAACTGTTAGGAGTGAAGTAGAGCCTAGAGCCCCCGCCCCCACACTCCCTGCCAACCTTTGATGGACATTAAGTAAGAATATAAGAAATAGACCTGTGTTTTGAACTGCTGAAACTTTGGGGTTGTTTGTTCCACATTATGACCTTGCTCATCCCAATTTACGTCACTACTAGGTGGAAGAGACAATTGTTATAATTATTTTACAGTTTCATTCATTCTTTTATGCAGCAAGCATTTACTGAGCCCCTACTTTGTACCAGGAATTGTACCAGCTCCTCAGTACTGCACAAAGCAGACACAGTCCTTTATCCTAGATCTATGGCTACAGATATAAAAATGTGGAAAGAAAAAAACCTTCATTTAAGTAACTTGGCTTGTCAATTAGCCTTTCTAAGGTCAGTCCTCTCATCTGTGAAAGACATATGTATATCACCTACCTTACAATATTTTTGTAAAGATTAGCAAAATGGCATATGAGAGGGGAAAACCAAACAGTCATAAATATTTTCTTTCACATTTCATAACAAATTATTTTTGACAAAGAAGAAAAGATAGCTGAAAATGAGAATTTAAATTCCCTGAGCATCGGTTGCCACTTTCACATTCATCCTTACTCAGGGGTGTCTCTTGTGTTTCTTTTTTAATTTAGTACTTGGCACAGTTTATCTTCCAGCCTTTTTGTAACAATAAACTCCAAGGTCTATAAACAATAGCTTGGGTTTTCCTTGGAGACAAAGTATCTCGGAGAGGCCTCTGTGTTTCCATAGGCTGAGCTTTTTACTAAGGACAAGCAACATCTTCCCCCAGATTTTCAGGAGTCCCTGAGCAGAGAAGAAACTCTGATTTGTTATGGTCTTTACTGCATTAAAATCAGCTCAAAGGTGAGGAATGTAGGGGAAGACAGAGAGAATAGGTTTCCAGAGAATAGGCTGGACAGAGGGACTTGAGGTAGCAGGATATTTGCCTGTGACCTACAGGATCATTTTCACAGGCATCAGTGTCTCCACGAGTGGGCAAACATGACTCAGGCCATGCCTGTATGCCTAAGGATTTGCGTGATTTAGAAGCTCTCACCAACTTCCTCAGTGTCAAACAGAAAGTGAGAAGAGAAGAGGCCTGCACATGGAGTGCGTTTTCTTGAGATAATCATCATCACCATCTCAAAATAGTCCCTCAACTCTCTAGGCGATAGTGATGACATTTGGACCGTCTAGAAAACATGCAAAATAGCTGTGAATCTACGTACTCTTTGGGAAGTGAGCAGTAATGGAGAAACAAATGTCTGACACCTACACTTTGGGAAGTTAATGAAAGTCAGTAGGCTATTGACTAACAAACCTAAGAAATGAATGGATCTTCAGGTGGGAAGACGATGCCTTCAGTTTGAGGATGCAATGAACTGAATGAAGGTGCCCATGGAGCTGTCGAGTAGGCAGTTAGAACCTAAGCTAAGATGAAACATTTGGGCAGAAGATAATTACTTAGTAGTCATCTTTATATGAATGGTAATTGAATACTTGGAAATAATTGAAACTAATCTAGATTCTAGACCAGGGGTATCCAATTTTTTGGCTTCCCTGGGCCACACCAGAAGAATTGTCTTGGGCCACACATAAAATACACTAAGGCTAACAATAGCCAACGACCTATAAAAAGAAATTGCAAAATAATCTCATGATGTTTTAAGAAAGCTTATGAATTTGTGTTGGGCCACATTCAAAGATATCCTTGGCCATGTGTGGCCCACAGACCACAGGTTGGACAAGCTTGTTCCAGACAATGAAGCAGAAGAGGTGAAGAATAGTGTGAAAATCATTGAGATGGCCAGGGGCAGTGCTCACACCTGTAATCTCAGCTCTTTGGGAGTCTGAGGCAGGGGACCACTTGAGCCCAGAAGTTTGAGACCAGCCTGGGCAACATGGTAAAACCTTGTCGCTACAAAAAATACAAAAAAATTACCTGGGTGTGGTGGTGCAGGCCTGTAGTCCCAGCTACACAGGAGGCTAAGGTAGGAGAATCAACTGAGCCCAGGAGGTCAAGGCTGCAGTGAGCTATGATCATGCCACTATACTCCAGCCTGGGCAACAGAGTGATACCAAGAAAGAAAAGAAAAGAAGACAAAAGAAAAGAGAAAAAGAAAGAAGGAGAGAGAAAAAAAAACACAACCCATTGAGATTACTCAGAACCTTGAGCCTCCTGCTTGGTCCTGCTAGAAAAAAAACTAAGAAAACTAATGGAGAACACTGGGGCTTGTCCCTGTCTTCTGTTTTAGCCATTAAAGGCATAAACATGACAGTTCTACTTAGACAATATAAACATAAAAGTTAAGAGCATTAGGTTTTAGAATCAGACCAGGATTTGAATCTCAGTTCCAAAATTTACTAGATGTATGCCCTTGGGCAAGTGATTTAATCTCTGAGTTTCAATGTCATCATTTATAAAATATATTAATAATATCCACAATGAATAGCTACCTGTGAGAATTAAATTAGATAGTGCATCTATACACACTACAGTGCCTCCTATGTAAGTGTTCAGAAGGTAATATATAAAAACATTGTGATTGTGGCTATAAGACAATGACAGCTATGTGTCCAACAAAATCCAGGCTCCACTTCTGCAGTGTAGAGTTGTTGCCACAAAGTGGAAGCTCAGCCAGGGACTACACTTCCCAGGATCCCTTGCAGTTAGGTGCCTATGTGACTGAGTCCTGGCCATGGAATGTGAGCAGAAGAGATCTGCACTACTTCCAGGACTGGCCCTTAGAAGCCTGCAGTGCAGCAGTCCTCCATGATCTTTGTCTCCTTCCAACTAGATGGGAGTGCAGGTAACCTCCAGGCAAGCTTGAAAGTCATTAAGTGGAAAGAGTAGGGCCAGCAAAACCTGGGTCTCAGAATTATTATGTGGAAGAGGGTCACCCTACTGAACTATTCAATCACCCACTTGTTATGTGAGCAAGAAATAAATTTTGAATGCACTAGAACCATTATACACTTGAAGGTCTATTCGTTACATCAGTTAGCTTACCCTAATGGATTTTATTTTTCGGTGGCATGGCTCTTGAGAATCAAGTATCTAAGAGGCACTGGTAGATAACAGTTCATTGTAGGGCTCTTGAGTCCTACTTGTATTCTCTGTAGGATATCAAATACTCAGATTTATACTCTTTCTAAAAATCTTTTCAGGAATGGTGGTGCATGCCTGTAGTCCCAACTATTCGAGAGGCTGAGGTGGAAGGATTGCTTGAGCCCGGGAGTCCAAGGTTGACTGACCAACAAAGCAAGAGCCTTTCTGTTAAAAATAACAAAAAACAAAAGCTTTTTGAAAGGAGAGAAAAGGTCACTAGTATTAGGAATAGATAGCACAGGTTGTCTATATGACAGGACACACGTAGGATTCACAGCTGTAATGTGCCATAAGAAAGCCATGTCGGCTCTAAAAAGGCTATGGGAGATTGGAATCTGCAGAGATGTGGTCAGTAAGGAATTTCTGGTAGCAATGTGCCAGAAGGATTTCTGAAAACACAGATGTCCAATATTTATTTTTAAGTTACTTGCATTGCCATTATAGAAACCCATCTTTTCAAAACCTCAACAAGTCTGATATGTACATACACACACACACACACAAACACACACACACACGTCACACATTAAAAAGAGAGCAATATTGAACTATACATCCAACAAAGGTCCAATATCCAGAGTCTATAAGGAACTTAAACAATTCAACAAGCAAAAAACAAATAACCCCATTTAAATGTGGGCAAAAGACATGAGCAAATGCATCTCAAAGGAAGACATACAAGCAGCAAACAAACATGAAAAAATGATCAACATCACTAATCATCAGAGAAATGCAAATCAAAACCACAATGAGATACCATCTCACACCACTCAGAACGGCTATTACTAAAAAGTTAAAAAACAACAGATGCTAGTGAGGCTGTGGAGAAAGGAATGTTTATACAGTGCTGATGTGGAATGTAAATTAGTTCAGCCCCTGTGGAAAGCATTTTGAAGATTTCTCAAAGAACTTAAAACAGAACCATCATTCAACCCAGCAATCCCATTATTGTGTATATATCCAAATGAATAGGAATCGTTCTACCAAAAAGATACATACACTCGTATGTTCATCACAACACAATTGACAATAGCAAAGACATGGAGCCAACCTAGGTACCTCTCAATGGTGAACTGGATAAAGGAAATGTGGTACATATACACCATGGAATACTACACAGCCATAAAAAGAACAAAATCATGTCCTTCACAGCAACATGGATGCAGCCAAAGGCCATTATCCTCAGTGAATTAATGTAGGAACAGAAAACCAAATACCACTTGTTCTCACTTATAAGTGGGAGCTAAACATTGTGTACTCATGGACATAAAGATGGCAACAACAGACACTGGTGGCTACTACAGGGGAGAAGGAGGGAGGGGGGTAAGTGTTGAAAAGCTGTTGGGTACTATGCTCAGTACCTGGGTGATGAGATCATTCATACCCTAAACCTCAGCATCATGTAATACACCAAGGTAACAAACCTGCATATGTACTCCTGAATCTAAAATAAAAATTATTATTATTATTATTTGAAACAGAGTCTCACTCTGTCACCCAGGCTGGAGTGCAGTGGCATGATCTTGGCTCACTGCAGCCTCTGCCTCCTGGATTCAAGCAATTCTCTACCTCAGCCTCCCAAGTAGCTGGGACTACAGGCACATGCCACCACGCCTGGCCAATTGTTGTATTTTTCATAGAGATGGGATTTCACTATGTTGCCCAGGCTGGCCTCAAATTTCTGACTTCAAGTGTTCTGCCCATCTTGGCTTCCCAAAGTGTGGGATTACAGGCGTGAGCCACCACGTCCGGCCAAATTGAAATTATTAACAAAAAAAAAAGAGAGAGAGAGAGAGATAGCAATGTTGAAAGGGCAGTTCTGTTCTTCCCTGGACCACTGGCCACTGATAAACCTCAGGAAAAAAAACAAAAGGGGGATGAGATGTTATTCAGATTTTTCAAATTATTGGTCTATGTCATGGGTATAAAAGTAAGGCAGCTCAATTCAGTGTAACAGCATACATTAATCTGAAGGCACACAGACCTTTGCCCTTCAGAATAAAGTTATCTTCTCAGAGTTATATTGGTTAAACACACACAAAATACATTCCTAAAAGTAACACAATTTTCTGTAAAAATATGGCTGAACAGCTTTGGGAAAGCTAAAATATAACCTTGGCAACTTAGATATGGTCTCAGAGACATGCTTACTAAAATATGAGTCTAACTAAAAAGACAAAAATCTCATTAAGTACATTATATCCAAAAAGAAGGGAAATGGTAAACACTCGAAATCTAGCTAGATGGAGAAGGTGGTGTTAAAAACAAGAGTCAGAATTTGTCAGTGTTGATCAGTATCCAGGAAGAAAGCCACTGGGCCCAGTTGACAAGACCATTCTATTCATAAGAGATCTCTATTCTATTGCAAGAGACAGGTATTTTGTCAGAATGCCCCATGCTGAAAATATCCCTTAAATCAACTCATTCATTTCAGCAGTTTGTATAATAGCAAAAGATTGTAAGCACAGATATGCCCATCAAATTATGGTATATCCCTACAATGGAAAAAGTAAGACATCATGGAAAGATGCCCAAGATATAATGTCAAGTGAAAAAAGTAAGACATATAACAGTGTATGCAGAGTATTGCCATATGCACACATAAAATGCAAGTGGAAGAAATAGGCACACATGTATGTTTCCACACATATAGAATATCTCTGGAAGGAAGCATGAGAAATTAGGAGCTATGGGTAGGAACTGGAGAACTGGAGACAAAGGGGGAAGAATAATTCTGTTTTCACTGTATACCCTTTGCACTATTTGAATTTTTTTAGCATAGGCATGTTTATTATTACTATTTGAAAATAATAAATAGTAAATAAATAGGTGACAGATAACCTGTAAAGCTTCTTTGGTTTTGTTTTTACTTAAGCAAGTCTGCTACACACACACGGAAACACTAGAGAACAATGAAGGGGGAAATAAAACTGGATATAGATTTTAAATCCACCTCTTTTTCCCCTGGTTCTAGTTTTACCAAGACATTCCTAAAATTATAATTGGCTTCACACATAATATAAGTCTACATGGAGAAGATGAGCTGTTTAGTGAACTGTCCGCTGGTCCTCCTGTGGTTATATTTCTTACTCTAAATTGATAATCTCCTCTTGAGACTTTTGACCATCATGATGATTATGTTTCTCTTTGCCTGAATCAGAATATCTGGATTCTGTAACCCCAACCAGAAGACCCGATCCTGATTGGGGGATCTGCCCTTGAGATATTACTGGTGAGGTCAGCAGGTCTAATCCACGACAGGACATGGCCGGCTGGTCCAACTGGAACATTCCATCCACCATGGAGGTGGAAGAGACAAGGCGGCTCCGAAGCCATATGCAGGTGTCAACCTCCGCCCCCCATTAAGGGGATCCTCCTGCTCTGCTCTACAAGATCTAGCCCATCTCCAGGAGGAGAGGGAAACATGCATATTTTGGTCAATATCCAAATGTTCTGTACCTCATTTGAAGGCTGAAATATTAGCAAAGGACTGATTAAGAACCAAAACAACAAAAACAAAACAAAACAAAAAAAACACAGAGGCAGCAAGCCTGAGCTATTTTCGAGTTCTTGTCATTAGAAATGATTTCATCAGCACTCGGCTGGCGCCGAGGTCATGATTTACACCAGGCAGGCAGCCTCCCTGGGTGGGAGCTCCTTTTTAATAAATGATAGTGAGTAGGCTTATTCCGACCTGTGACTATGAGTCACCATATTTGAAGCTGAATGACAAACCCCATCAGGAACAGACAGATGACCTTGTCCAGGGGACTTTTTCTTTCAAGAAAAACCAAATACATTTCCTGACAGTGACACGAAGCCCGAAAGTCTCAAATCAGATCAGTGAGAGTCGCGTGGGCCTGTGAATTGAGAGGACCAGACCAAATCGTCGCCATGGTCCCCCTTTCCTCCCTCCCCAGAGTCTGTGATTCACTGCACTGGGGAACTGGGTAGGAGGAACAGTATTTAATTCAGACAAAAACTGAGCTGCTGTGGGAGAGCAGGGTAAATTACTTTTTGAAAAAGGTTGTACCCTGCGATTCTTGCTGTCACTAATAATCCTACAAATTAATAACAGGCTGATGGCTCAGCCATTGGTTTTGGCTTCAGGTTCCCTTTGATTGCTACAGAATGCCTTTTCCAAGAGTGAAATGAAGAGGAGGTTCAAAGGCACCCAGGACACCTATGATGCATCAGGGCCATGGGCCAGGGACATGAAAGAGGAAGTCTGTGAGCCCTAGAGGTGGGAGGGAGAAAGTCCATAAAGTCACCTCCTTGAAGGACATTCATGTTCCATGGTCTGTGAGCTGCACAGAGCACAGCTTGGGAGGTGCTTAGGCAGGCTTCCTGGAAGCCGTGTCAGCCTGCCCCCTCCTTCTCTTCTGCCCCATCTGTTCTGCAGTTTTGCCTCTTGCTGTACCACTCTATCATCTAATATTCAACTGCAGGGGAAGGAGGAAGAAGAAATAAGATCAGAAATAAATAGGAGTGGCTATTTCTCTCTGATAAAGAGAGGGAAGAGGGAGAGAGGAAGAGAGGAAAAAATGGTAGAGATTAGAATCTGAGGGAGAAGTCAGAAGTCCTAGTCACAAAGAAAAAGATAAAAGATAGTGCAGTTAGATCAGCCCAACATAGAGCGAGCCAAAATACACTTTATTGCCAGTCTTTTTGTTCTTATTTTGGCCCCTAATTGTTGCATGCCTCTCTCTCTCTCTCTCTCTCTCTCTCTCTCTCTCTCTCTCTGTGTGTGTGTGTGTGTGTGTGTGTGTGTGTGTGTGTGTGTGTTGCTTATATAAACAAGAAAAATCTCTGGAAAAATACATAAGAAACTGATAACACTGTTTGCTTCCAGGAAGGGAACTTCTTGTACCTTCTGAATGTCAAGTGAGGTGGAAGTACTACCTATGCAATCGATATATAAATAAAATGTATAAAAAGCAGAATGCTTCTCAACTCATGGGATAAGGACACAGTGGTCCCTGTCTTAGAAGTAGTGAATGTCAGGTTGTAGGTGACAATTTGTTAGTGAATGAAACATTTCTAAATGACAATCACAATGGGAGATCTCACAATCTCACATTCACATACACCCCTTCCAATACCTGGCAAAGAGGTTTTATTTTTGAATCGAGAAGATGTAAATCTTGTTTTTGAGACCGTGTCTCGCTGTCATCCAGGCTGGAGTGCAGTGGCACTATCTCAGCTCACTGCAACCTCTGCCTCCTGGGTTCAAGCAAGTCTCCTGCCTCAGCCTCTGGAGTAGCTGGGATTTCAGGCATGCGCCACCATGCCTGGTTAATTTTTTTATTTTTAGTAGAGACAGGGTTTTGCCATGTTGGCCAGGCTGGTCTCGAACTCCTAAGCGCAAGTGATCCACCTGCCTGTGCCTCTCAAAGTGCTGGGATTACAGGAGTGAACCACCATGCCTGGCCATAAATCTTTAATAATACTTCTATTTTAATAATTGTTAAAATAACACATACCAAATATAGAAAAGATTTTTAAATATTCTTTAAAAAATAAAATTTACTTTAATCCCATAACCAGAATTAGTTATTTCAAGTAGTCACTCTGCCCAGACAGGATAGATGGATATCACAGACCATTCATTGGTCATATCTGACTTGACCTCAATATGAAATTGGTCCAGAAAGAGATCATTTCTTTTTAAAGAATCTGCCAGCCTGAATCCATAGCTTGATATTCTGAATATTTTTTATTTAACATCTTTCAACAAATAGAGCCACAATTTTTTAGCTATCTTGAGGTAGGCAAATATCTGTTTTTGATTTTGTTTGTTGTTGTTGTTTGAGACAGTCTCCTTCTGTTGCCCAGATGGGAGTGCAGTGGTGCAATCTCAGCTCACTACAACCTCTGCCTCCTGGGTTCAAGTGATTCTCCTGCCTCAGCCTCCCGAGTAGCTGGGACTATAGGCATGCACCATCACGCCTGGCTAATTTTTTATTTTTGTAGAGACGGGTTTTCACCATGTTGGCCAGGCTGGTCTCGAACTACTGACCTCAAGTAATCCACCTACCTCAGCCTCTCAAAATGTTGGGATTACAGGCATGAGCCACTGTGCCTGGGCGAGGCAGGCAAATATCTGATTCCCGTAGTACAGGAGATTCTCTAAGATCCCCTCAGAAAGTAGACTTTTCCTAATCTGGATGGATTGAGGTCAAGCTTTCCAGAAAAGAAGTGGCCACGGTCAACCATACCAACCATAGGATCTTCCATGGCCCACTGCTGATGGAGAAGTTCCAACCTTAAACAAGGTCATCTGCAACCGTTCACTGCCAGTTGATATCCACTCAACACTCCCTCCAAAGAAAGAAACATTCAGCTTATATTACTGCTTTGTATTCCTTAAGGTAAACTCCTTTTGGAAGGCTAAAGGAAATCCAGGGATGCCACAAGCAGAAGCAATGGGAAGTGTATTGTTTAGCACTATTTGAAGGTGCAGTCCCCCGGTACATCACACGAAGTATTGATAGCATTTGTGAGAAGTGGGCTCACTTTCCTTTTTATCACTGTTTGGGAGAGTAAACCCATGAAAGGCAAGGCTTTGGAGTCAGATGAGGACCCAATTCCTGTTACAGTCAATTATTTAACTGAGACTTTTGGCAAGGTTTTTAATCTCTTTAAGTTTCTATTTCCTCATCCATGAAATAAGGATAATAACGCCTTCCTTATAGAGTTTTTGTGAGGTATAAATGAGAGGATATAAAAAAATATTAACCCAATGCATGCTACGTGGTGCACTGAACAAATCTCGTCTGTTATCATTGTCCACATATTGTGGAAACAAGGGTGCCTATCTCGTAGGTGAGTAAACACCACTCAAAGTTTCCAGGGACTCAAACTCTTATATTCTACATCTCTGGACTCTAAAGCAGTTGACTTTTTAGAGCCAGCCAAGTAACCGCTGGTATCTTGGGCTCCATCTAGTTCTATCCCACAACTCCTATACCCCATATTCCATAAGAGAGCTAGCAATACATTCACATAAAGGAATGAATTTTCTCATTTAGGATTTAAGTGGATCACGGGTAAGCTGTCGTTAAGAGAACTCTGAATAAATAAAAAGTTGTTGGTTTTAACATTTTTTTCTAAAACCCCAAACAGCCTAGGAAGCTTAGCAAAGAGAAAGCAGGGATTTAAAAAAAATCCTATTGGTCCCATTTAAAAATCAAGGGCTACTAACATCAGTTGCCATCTTCCCCAGACACAAAGAAGGCATCTCAGCCCCTAAAGGACTGAGCAAGGGACTTCAGGGGACTTGAGAGTTCCCACTCTCTCTTTTCTACATCATTGTGCTGAAGGTCTCAAGGTCAAGGAATTTAGAACTTTTTAAAATGACAAATAAAGCACATTTCCCATATTCCACAGCAGCGAAAAATGTCAGCATATAAGGCACTTGTATTCAAAATGAACATTTTCCCACCGATAGAAAGAGAGAGCAAGGCACATTGGCTAAATTCCAACTTGCTTGATATATTCTGTAAATTCTTCCGCTCTGTTCCTAAAAGGAGTCCATGAGAATATGTACTATACTCCCACAGCTTTCCCCTTTTTCCCTGTACCTTCATTCCCACTCCACCCCTACCAAATAACAATAACTAAGAAAAAAATTTCAGATGCCTTGCATTTGTGTGATCAGTTTTTGTTTAAGTTGGTTATATCCTGTTTATTTTATGAGTACAGAAATTAGAATGAAGTAATTCAGGTCATTTATATGAGGCATTGTACTGAATAAAATAAGGACTACAGGACCAAAAGTTAAGTTCTACCTTCAATATTTCAATGTAAATTGAATGACTTGAGGACACACACACACATGCCAAAAAAAAAAAAAAGTATATCTAACCCCAGGAAAAATGTCTTTTTAATAGAAAATTAACATGAATCTATAAGCTATGAGTCAGCTACCTGTAGGAAACCTGTTGAGAAGGCACAGCAGGTACAAGGGAGAAGGGGCAGAATCTCGGGTGATTCCTCCATTAGGAGCCAGTGACATCCCAGCATCATATCCCTTGGTAGTGTGACCGTCCAATCCATTTGCCCCAATTTAAAGAAGGACCCCTCCTTCACCCTACTGATGGGGAACATTATAAAGGGGTCGAATGTTCCATGGGGAGTGACAGAGAGAGGGTTTGTTTCTCAGTGCAGACAAACTATAGGTGAGTTGATATTTCACAGAGAATGATGAAAGGCATGAACATCAATAGAGCAGAGCTAATGTTGCAAAGGAGAGGGTCTAGGAAGGTTACTGTCCTACAGGGTCATCATAGCATGTTACAACCCTTTGCCCTTTGAACTCTGTGTGTTTTGTGCTTTGGGCATTTGCTTGCATTTACAGCATTCTCTGCCATACTTGTAGCTTTGTGTCTGTATCCACACAGAGAGTATTTCTTCTAATAAGATGCAGATTCCTTATGGAAGACATAATGCTTTTTTTTTCTTAGTGTCCTTCACCCCACAGTGACAGGAAGAAGTTTGTATGCAGAGAAGCAGGTAATAAGCTCTTATATCTGCCATCGGAATGTTGTAATTGAGGTTGCTCACTGCCTACCATTTCATGCTGATGTCTGGGCACAGAAGCCAACCACATTTCCCAGACTCCTTTATGGTTCAGAGTGTCATGTGACTCAGTTCTCACCCAACAGACTGTGAATGGAAATGACATGTGTCACTTGTAGGCTTGAGCCTTAGAAAGTGGCCATGCCTTTTCTGAATTATTTTGCCCTTTCCTACCAGCAAACCTACTCACCACCCAAGCTTCAACCATGTAGCAATGACAAGACCATAGTTGATGGTGGAGTAACCCAGTAGAAGGAAACTGGGTCCTTGATAGCTGGTGTGGAGCAGAGCTGCCTGCCAACTGGAGTGTCTCCTTGGACTGTTATATGAGAGATGAATACAGTTCTAACTTTAACCACTAAACTATTGCTGAGTCTCAATTACTATAGCTAACCCTAACCTAACTCAGAGAAATACAAACTCCAATAGGTCAGGGATCTTACCTGCCTTGTTTATACCTGGCAGAAATAGGCATTAATAACTATTTGTTGAACTAATAAATGAAATCGACCCCCGGAAATGTGAATGAGGAAAAATTTACTGATGAGACTAAGAGGCTCTGCCTAGATATCCCTAGGAAACTTACCTAAAATGGAAACATTGCTAACCACATTATTAGCTTAGAACTGTAATTGTTAATCGTGAAAATAAAATAATATGATGAAGTTCAGTATTGAAGGGAAAAATCTGAATGCACTGATTGGCCCATTCTTCTCCAATACCACTAACAGGAGACAGTCCCTGACCCAGTCTGCTTGACATATATAGCTGTGTAGAGAAGAGAATGAAGGATAAACCTAGCACAGATTGATGAAAACATACTAATACTATCCAACTATTTTTGTTCTGCTTATGATTTCACTAAGTGATCTTCTCATATTCTTTGATTTCCTAAGCAAACTGTCCCATTAGAAGATAAAGAAGAAAAGAAGCACTTATTCACCACTGCATAGCAGCCCAATTGTTACCTGTATCCATGTATCAGTTAGGATCAACTAGGTTCTGTTGCAATAACAAAAATTCTAAAATCTACGTGCTATACTGGAATAAAGTTTTAATTACCACTAATGCTTACATGCCCATTATAGGTTCATGGGCAGGCAGGCTATGCTCATTGTAATGATCCAGGGATCTGGGGTAATGGGGTACGCACCACCTCAAATGTTGTCGGTTTCTGTGCCAGAAGGAAACAGAGTGCATTGTGGAGGGTCTTGAACCAGCAATTAAATGTTCCAGCTAACGTGACAATAGGTTTAGCTTGCTGGGGACTGTCCTGATTTAGAGCTGTAATTCTCACATCTTAGGAAACCCCTCAGTCTCAGGAAACTAGGACACTTGGTCACCTGAGCTGTAGCCCAGATGTGACATATCTCATTTCTACTCACAACTTAACGTCCAGACCCAGTCGTGTGTATTCTCTGCCCAACTACATGGGGGCCGAGAGGTATAATCTGAAAATATGCCCAAAAGTAGAAAGAACCAGAAATAGTTGACAAGCAGTATGAGCATAAACTCTGATCATAAATTGGTATTCTGATTTATAAATCACTCTCTCATGAATTTATTTTTTTACTCCTTATTTTTGATTTTAAGGGAACTTGGCTATATGAGTCAATTCTGAATTTCTATCTCTATGCTGAATTGTGCAGGAGCTGTAGAGATAAGTAAGCTTTAAGCCTTGCCCTCAATAGAGTTTTTAATTAATAGGGGAAATAATATACTAACATTATAAGATGAATGCAGAAGAATATAGAAAAGGCTGAGATATTAAGAGTAGAGAGGAATAACACCCAGTTGAAAAGTCAATCGGGCAAATAATTCAACAGGAATAATATTACCCCAAGATAGTATCCATCAGACACATCAGCACACAAAAAATCAGAACCACACCATCAAGCCCTCCGAGAAACCTTGCCCCGTTATCAAACCCTCCACCAAATCTTCCAAATTTAAGACTTTTAAAACTGATCCCAAAGGCTGGCTTTGTTACTTACATGTTATTATCCTAGCCTTCATATTTTCCAAACCTTTGGAAAAAAATTTATTTTCACTCACTCAATACTTACAGCATGCTATATCGTTTTACCAGTGTTATTTTTGCCATCAGTTTTAGGAAATCTCTGCATTATTCTAAAAGTCTTCAATAACATCCCTATAAGTGAAAACTGGCATTGATGTGTCGGGATGTTTTGTTCTCTGATAATTATTCTTAATAAAAATGACGAGTCTGTACACTGCCTACTTGCAGTTGACAGGGGAGGGGTCATGCGTGTTACCGCAATTAACCAACTAGTGACTCAGAAACAGATTTAAAAAAAAGAGATGTTGACCGACTCGGTGGCTCATGCCTGTAATACCAGCATTTTGGGAGGCCAAGGCAGGAGGATCACTTGAGGCCAGGACTTTGAAACCAGCCTGGGCGAGAGTGAGACCCTGTCTCTACAAAAAAATACAAAAATTAGCTTGACATGGTGGCATGTGCCTGTAGTCCCAGCTACTCAGGAGGCTGTGGCAGGAGGATCACTTGAGCCAGGAAGGTTCAGGCTCCAGTGAGCCATGTTCATTCCACTGCACTCCAGTCTGAGTGACTGAGCAAGATCCTGTCTGGGAAAGGAAAACAAAGAGAGAAAGAAAGAAAGAGAGTGAGGTCTTCCTGTTCCTATCCGTGTAGGACCAGGAGGAGGCATGCAGTAATCAGGCAAGATTTTCCATATTTTCTATCAACAGATCGCTGGTGGCAGGCCCTTTTTCCAGCCAGATTTTGGGAACGCAGTCCTGGAAAATGGCACCTGCAGTGGGTGAGGCTCATGGCCCTGTTTGCAGTTTCCTCCAGGATCTCAGGAGAATCTGTCACCCAGACAGACGACTAGTACTTGAAAGTGTTTCCAGTTCTTCCACAGCTTTCAGGCTGCAAACAACTGTGGAATGGAAATCTGCTGCACAAATTGAGAAAGGGCCAGATGCAACCCGATAAAGGGATTTACACTCTTTTGGGAGCCTCATGTCCCTCAGCGAAAGGCAGCTGGCAGTCTACTGCCCCCCTCCCACTCTGTGTCCTCCCTCAGTGTCTTTCTACTCCCAGATGGTCATTCCACAAGTCCCCTCAGTCAGCCCTACTCCAGCAACACAGCAATAGCATAAACCTGGACTCCCAAAGGAGATGAGGCAACCTCTGTATATATGAGTCTCATTATCCAAAAGTTTCAGGGCAAATCATTCATTCACAAACACTTATTGGCCCCTACTAGGGATCAGACACTGTACGATAAGCCTGGGGCACAAAGATAATCAAGACATGGTCCCTGACACTAGAGATCCCTTCAGAATTACAGGATAGACAGAAAAACAAGTGAGTGCAATGTGGAAAGAGCTATAATAGAGATGCAAACCAAGTGCCAATCCAGGAGAGGAGTGGTGTTTGACCTAGGTCTTCAAGGATAGTGAAATGGTAACCGAGAAAGGGGCCCTTCTTGGCAAAGCAAACAGCATGGAGGTAGAAAAGAGTGTGGCATGTTTGAAAAGCTGCAAGAAGTTTGGGGTGGTGGGAGTACCAAGGGGCAATGAGAAGGGGAAAAGTTTTTCCACTCATTCAGCAGATATTTACTGGATGTCCTGATGAATCTCATGTTTGGTGTTAGAGATACAACAGAGAATAAGACAAGGCTTAGTAGACCTTAAGCTTCTAGTAGAAGGAGATGGGTAAGAAACGAGCAAAAAAAATAAAGATGACTTTCAGGCTGGGTGCGGTGGCTCACGCCTATAATCCCAGCACTTTGAGAGGCTGAAGTGAGCAGATCACTTGAGGTCAACAGTTTGAGACCATCCTGGCGAACATGGTGAAGCCCCATCTCTACTAAAAATAAAAAAGTTAGCCGGGCATGGTGGTGCATGCCTATAATTCCAGCTACTTGGGAGGCTGAGACAGGAGAATCACTTGAACCTGGGAGGCAGAGGTTTCAGTGAACTAAGATTGCACCACTGCACTCCAGCCCGGGTGACAAGGTGAGACACTGTCTCAAAAAAAAAAAAAAAAAAAAAGTAAAGAAAAGAAAAAGATGAATTTCAGAAAGAGATAGCAGCAAGAAAGATGATAAAACAGAAAAATGTGAGGGCCATGGAAAGAGACCATTGTTAGACAGTGGTCACAGATGGCCCTGATGTGAGGAATGCACATTTTGGCTGGGAACCAGATACAAAGGAGGCAATGACATAACATCCTAGGGAGAGAGATTCCAAGCAGCCTGAACAAGCAAGTGGGAAGATGATGGAGTGAGGAAGACAGTGGAGTGAATGGCCTTGCCCACTATGATGATTGCTTAGAAATTCAAGGTCTTATACATAATTGGTTCACCAATGGCAAAAAGAGTGATGATTTTGGAGGTCTAGTTAGTTGGTGGCCCTACAACATACCCAGAACATATACAAATAATCTCTGACAGGGCCGAGCAAGGTGGCTCACACCTGTAATCCCAGCACTTTGGGAGGCCGATGTGGGTGGATCACCTGAAGCCAGGAATTCGAGAGCAGCCTGGCCAGCATGGTGAAACCCCGTCTCTACCAAAAATGTAAAAATTAGCCACACATGGTGGCGCACGCCAGTAATCCCAGCTACTCAGGAGGCTGAGGTGAGAGAATCACTTGAACCTGCGAGGTAGAGGCTGCAGTGAGCCAAGATTGCACCACTGCACTCCAGCCTGGGGGAGAGAGGGAGACTCTGTCTCAAAGTAAATAAATAGATAAAAATAAAATCCCTGACAGAGCTAAACATTAATCTTCTAACACCTAGGTACTTAAAATTCTTATTTGAAGAATTTCCTAAAGAAAATGCTACCGCCTATGCAGCCACTCAAGAAAGGAGGTCAGTGGTAATAAGGTATAATATAAAGAGGACTAAAAAGGAAAATAATTATTTTATCTCCCAAGTGGACGGAATCTTAAAAGTTGTCCAATCTAACCATTCCCCTAAAACCCCATTTCACAGATGGGAAAAAAAAAAGGATCAGAGTGTTCAAGTCACAAACTAAATCAATGGCAGAGTTAGAACCAGAGAGAACCCAGGTCTCTTAACTTCCAGGTTTAATTCTCTTGCTAGTTTGTTTTAGAAAAACTCACGCACTTAAGCAACATTAACCTACGCAGCTAAACTAAGAAAGAACATACACTACTCCCGTTCATTTCCACTTAAATAGAATCACCAGCAATAGCAGGGCACAGACGAGTTCACCTATGAACAACCTTAGAGTTTATTATATAGACTGTATCTCTCTTTCCTCTGCCCCACTCCCACCTGCAAGCGCAGAAACAGCACCTGCTAGCAAGGACTTTGGAGAGTGAAGTTTTACTGTGTACTCAGTTTCAGAGGCGGAAAAATCAACTCTAAAATCTATAATCATTTTGCAGTCAAGTAGGAGACCTTAAAATGGAAGTATTTCTTACTCTTGGGGAAGGATTCTCTGCACCGTTTTCATCAGATGGTAGTAGCCACAGAAACCTACCTTCCTTATACGAGTTGAAAAGCCATTTCCAACTTCTCCATATGGAAAACGAAGAAAATATTTTGCCTTGAGAAACTTTTGGCATTTTCCCCTTCCTGGTTGTGATCCATGCAGCCTGAGAAAAGCCAGTGTCATACATACTATTTTGGTAGATCTAACGCCAATGCTGAAAGAAGTAAAATTAACTACAAGTGAGGGAGAGAGACTCAACCATAAGTTGTGTTCGAACTGGTTTCCATTTGGTTTTGCGGTGGAGAGGCAGTCTTGGTTCCTGCACAGGCTTTTGGGTTATTTCATAAATGCTGTCCTTCGAAGCCCTGTGAGGATCCTCTATGTGATTAAAGTCACCAAGAAGTTTTATGATTGAAAACTCCCCTTGGCTTAGAATTTATTTAGATACTCCTCTGACATGCTCTTGCTAACTCTGTAGCTCCGGTGGGAATTGTACAAGGAAATTTACTCATAAGTCACAAAACCAAGCTAATATGACAAGCAGAGAAGAGCCATCTGGCAAATTGTTTCTAAAACACTTTCCTCATATTTGTTCGATCCTGTTTCCCTGCAAGGCATTTAACAGAAGATCCAGCACACACAGCTAAACCAATTCTGAACGTTCCCCAAAGCTTTTTGGGTGGGTATCTAGGGTAAGAAATTATTTAAAGACTTCCAGGTATAAAATAAAGTCTTAAGAATAAAGACAGAGTCCTCAGTGCTGGGAGACTTAATTATGGAATTGTGAAAGAGATATGGGCATTATGAAAGGGTCCCAGAGGCTTCTAGGACTCCCAATGACTGAAGAAACAAAACTAGCCTTTGGCAGATTGAGTGCTAGATGGTACTTCCCTTGAAGTTCATAAGAGGCCCTGAATAAGGGTGAAAGGCCACAGGAGTGCCACTCGCCCAGCCTTATGAGGCAGAACCAGCATCTGCAGCACAACATTCTACCTGAGTGAAGAGGGATGAAAATAAAAAGGTTCCAGGCTCCCATTCCAGCCAATAGTGGATAGGGAACACAAACCATTAGACAAGACAGAATCAAGCTCTGAAAAGTCTTTACCTAACAAGGCACCAGACCTACTTAACTTCAAAATGCAAAAATGGTTTACATTACTGTAGATACCCTGTTTATGCCCTGGGACTCTGAAATGCTTACAGCCTTCAAATGGGTCTTGTTTTAGCATCTGATCATTAACAAGTACAATCCCCCCACCACCTTTTTTTAGAGATAGTGTCTTGTTCTATTCCCCAGGCTGGAGTGCATTGGCGTGATCATGGCTCAATGCAGCTTCTAAATCCTGGCCTCAAGCAATCCTCCCGCCTCAGCCTCCCGAGTAGCTGGGACTACAAGCACATGCCTCTGCTCCTGGCCATGCGGTCCCCATTTCTTACTTTGGTTTTAATTCATGGCTTAATTACTGAAGGCCACATTGACTCTTTGGGTTTGGAATACCAAAGTTGAACTTCACCCCACACCCTGCCCCCAGGTTTGCCTTCCCTATGTCTCTGCCCTTTCCTCCCCATACCTCATTCCAGCCTCACCTCAGAAACACAGGTGCAGACCTGTCCCCAGCATCAGCTGCTCTGACCACTCAGCAGCTGACAGCACAAGCTTGTGGTGTTGACAGCTGTTATTACCCAGAGCTCCTAAGGAGAGATGCCAGAGGCAGAGACCTGCCAAGCAGGTAAAATTTGTTTTAGCAAAGCAAAGTGAAGAATCTACAAAACAGGAGCCTGTGGCCCAGGGTGAATGAAGGGTTCAGCAGAGTCCTCAGCTCCCATCTCTCCCCTACGTGTGAGAAATCCCCAGGACTGCTTGATCACACTGACCATTCCTGGATTCTCTCCACTCAAGGGTAAGCGGTGAGCCTCATGAATCTATTAGTGCTGGGAATACAATAGGAAAGGGTGCTGATTATATGTTCAAGTGTCCGCTGTCCCAGGAGGAAACAGTCTGGCTTATATTCTCATATCAAGGACCGTAAATGTTCCTACTTCAATTTCTCATCTCTTAAGTAGAGATGATCAGAGCTCACCCCACAATCCTCTCTGTACCCATTCTCTCCACAACTTTAGATCTGTCACCCTTTGGAGAGGAAGAATTTACTTTTTAAAGAAAAGTATCTATAAATAGGATAAATGGGAGGAATTGGAAAGTTTTAAAATTAAACAACTTTGTTTCAAATAAAGCGACCAATTTCTAGACATTCTTATACTAGCCTCTCAAAACAGGTTGATACCTAATATGCATCTTGAGAATTTATTTTTCCAGTAGCTATCTATGCATGCATAGTCAATTTTCTGATTACCTATTTTGATAAGGGTTAGGGATAGTCTGATGATCTAAACCTTTGTTTTAAGTTTGAGTAGTGCTCTAACTTATTTTCTTCCTTATTTTCACCTTGTTGGCCAGGCTCACGCCACAATGCTTGACTAATCTTTTGCATTTTTAGTAGAAACGGTTTTGCCATGTTGGCCAGGGTGGTCTCGAACTCCTGGCCTCAGATGATCTGTTCACCTTGGCCTCCCAAAGTGCTGGGATTACAGGTGTGAGTCACCACGCCTAACTGAACACTTTTTATAATGAATATATATTAGCCATATAATCGCACACACCCAGTCTAAGTTAATCTCCCTCTATAAGAAAGCCGGGCCTGTGCTTGCTTCTGGAGCACACATACTGTGCACACCGGCTTGTGGGGTCACCTGTGTGTGTCCCTCCGCCCTATTGTGTGGCTGTCACCCATACCTGGAACATAGGATGCCCCGAGGACTCTGCTTCTGCTCTCAGCTATTTTTTGGAACAGACTTGAAGACTTGTCATTTTGGTCACCTATCAGAGGAAAAGAAAAACAGCAAATGAGTCACAGAAACCACATATAAGGAAAAATAAAATAAGCTCCCTAACTTCAAATACATGAATACAAATTTGGATGCCATGTAATTTCCCCCTGGGGGTCACGTTTGTAATGATTGGGAAAAAAAGAGAGAGAAAAAAAAAAAGAAAGAGAGAATCTGGTTTCAGGTGTATAAAGATCAGATAAAACAAGGCTTTATTTGAAGTAAAACAAACACGAAAGGAGAAAGTTATGTATTGCAACATTTTATGAGGATCTCCTCTTCCTTTTCTTCCCCTCAACTTTCAACTGCCAAGCTCTTTAAAGTACAGCTTGCCCTGGATGGTGGCATATTATAATTTCTGTGATTTCCCCAAGCAAAAACCTGGACAGGCAGATAAAACTTTTCTTGGGCAGGAGGATGTGAAGAATTAGGGGTAAGGTAGGCACAGAGGAGAAAGGAAAACAGAAACAGAAAAAAAGCCAGAGGCAAACGTGAGTATCCTGAGTTGAAATTGGGGGTTGTTTGGGTTTTTGTTAAACAAAGCTGAAGAGTGAAGACACAAGATGGACCCCAAATTCAGAAGTCCTCTTGCATCTAAAGCCCATCACTTAGTCCTGATGTAGTGGCTCATGCCTGTAATCCCAGCCCTTTGAGAGGCTGAGGTGGGAGGATCACTTGAGGCCAGGAGTTTGACACCAGTCTGGGCAACCGAGTGAGACCCCCATCTGTACAAAAGTTTTAAAAAATAGCAGAGCGTGATGGCACATGCCTGTAGTCCCAGCTACTCAGGAGGCTGAGGTGGGAGGATCGCTTGAGCTCAAGAGTTGGAGACTGCAGTGAGCCATGGCTGTGCCACTGCACTCCAGCCTGGGTGACAGAGCAAGATCCCTTCTGGAAATAAAAAGCCCACAACTGGCCAGGGCGCGGTGGCTCACGCCTGTAATCCCAGCACTTTGGGAGGCCGAGATGGGCGGTTCACAAGGTCAGGAGATCGAGACCATCCTGGCTAACCCGGTGGAACCCCATCTCTACTAAAAATACAAAAAAATTAGCTAGGCATGGTGGCAGGCGCCTGTAGTCCCAGCTGAGGCAGGAGAATGGTGTGAACCCAGGAGGCGGAGCTTGCAGTGAGCCAAGATCGCGCCACTGCTCTCCAGCCTGGGCAACACAGAGAGACTGCCTGGAAAAAAAAAAAAAAAAAAAAAAGGCCCACAATTTTACATGAAAGAGGGAGGCATCCGTGTGTGAGTGTAAAACAATGAACTCCATCATTTCACAGTATGTAAAAGAGAGAAAGAATCATCCAAGATTCCACAGAGGAGAAAAAGAAGAAAACTGAATTTCTCTCCAAAACCTCTGCATAGACAAGTCTCTTTCTGGAAGCAAGGCAAGGGGTGGTGTGGGTGGGCCCGGGTCTGTGCAGAGCCCTGGAGAAGGTGCAGCTTACTTGGTTGGCCCCCGGATGGAAGCTTTGGCATTAGAGGCTTTAGCAGTGCGCAGGGACTCTGCAACTGTTTGTTGCTCAGAGATGAGCCAACCAAAGGCCTCTTCACATCTCTTACGTCTGAGAGTGGGATGAGAGGTGGGGGATGGTCTGAGAGCGGGATGGGAAAAGAGATGGCTCTTTTACTTTCCTTCCTTTTTAAGGAAGGAAATTTTCTGGTTGTTGTTCACTCCCAATTTCCTTTCCTGTTATTTCCACTTCCTAGTCCCACACATCATCTTAAGAAACACAGCTTCCTTCCTAAACAACTGCCCTGATCTGAGGCCTTATCGTGCTGTCTGACATGATCTTGACTTTTTCATGCCAAAACTTAAAAATCAGAGAAGGAGAGGGTTAATAGGTATCAAAAACAAAACAAATATATAGAAAGAGTGAATCAGATCTAGTAGTTAATAGCACAACAGGGTGACTATATTCAGTACGTATGTATGTATGTATGTATGTATGTATGTATGTATGTACTTATGTGTGTATGTATTTTTTGAGACAGAGTCTCGCTCTGTCACCCAGTCTGGAGTGCAGTAATGTGATCACGGCTCACTGAAGCCTCGAGCTCCTGGGCTCAAGTGAAACTCCTACCTCAGCATCCCAAGTAGCTTTGATCACAAGCACACACCACCACACCCAGCTCATTTTTAAACTTTTTTGTACAGATGGGATCTCGCTGTGTTGCTCAGGCTGGTCTTGACCTCCTGGGTACAAGCAATCCCCCTGTCTCGGCCTCCCAAAGTGCTGGGATTAGGCGTGAGCCACCACACCCAATCTCAATAATAATTTAATTGTACATTTTTTAAATAAATAAAAGGCTGGGAGTGGTGGCTCACGCCTGTAATCCCAGCACTTTGGGAGTCTGAGGCGAGTGGATCACCTGTGGTCAGGAGTTCAAGACCAGTCTGACTGACATGGAGAAATCCTGTCTCTACTAAAAATACAAAATTAACCAGGCCTGGTGGCACATGCCTGTAAATCTCAGCTACTTGGAAGGCTGAGGCAGGAGAATTGCTTGAGTCTGGGAGGTGGAGGTTGCGGTGAGCTGAGATTGTGCCACTTCACTTCAGCCTGAGTGACAGAGGAAGGCTTCCTCTCAAAAAAATAAAAAATTAAAATTAAACAAAATAACTAAGAGTATAATTGGATTGTTTATAATACAAAGGATAAATGCTTAAGGGGATGGATATCTCATTTACCCTGATATGATTATTATACATTGTATGCCTTTATCAAAACATCCCATATACCTCATTAATATATACACCTACTATTTAAAAATTAAAAAATTAAAAAATTAAAAATCAGAAAATCAGTCTTCAGAAAAAAAGTTCTTTAACAAATTTCAGCAAATGGTTTATGAAAGTCAAACATTCCCAATGCCACCCACTACAACCCTGTGAACTAGGTGGTTTTTTGTTGTTGTTGTTTTTGTTGTTGTTTTTGTTTTTGTTTTGAGACAGAATCTTACTGTGTCGCCCAGGCTTCAGTGCAGTGGTAGGATGTCGGCTCACTACAATCTCTGCCTCCCGGGTTCAAGTGATTCTTGAGCCTCAGCCTCCCAAATAGCTGGGAATACAAGCGTGCACCACCACACCCAGCTAATTTTTGTATTTTTCATAGAAACAAGTTTTCACCATGGTGGCCAGGCTGGTCTCAAACTCCTGGCCTCAAGTGATCTGCCCATCTCAGCCTCCCAAAGTGCTGGGATTACGGGTGTGAGCCACCACGCCCGACCATGAAGTAGATTTTGTTATGCCCCCTGTTTATAGGAAGAGTGTGAGGTACAGGGAAGTTTGTGGGCATCACAAGTAAGGATATTTCACAATAACACCTGAGGCCAGGCTCTTGCACAGTCCCAGAGGCCTCAGTCTCTCCTTTGTAATCTGATAAGCACATGTCACTCTGAGGCATTAGGGTAATGGACATCTGGAGTATTTTTGATGAAAAACTCAGAAGGAAACCTCTTTGAAAAATTCCTGAGTCTCACTGTTTTGCTAAATTTCCCTCTTAATGTTAATTTCTACTAGGGAACATTTCTAAAAGAAGGCTGGGAGGGTGCCTCTGATGATCTTAAGGAATCCTCCAGGCTTCCTATGGCTCCCACTATTCCGTATCTGTGCTTCTTTTCCCCACTCTGTCATGTTCTCCTTTTCATTCCTTAGATACCTTAGTAGGGAAGTGCAGAGGCTTCACGTTTAGAAGTACTACGTGCCCATCACTCATGTGCACACCCTCCCACACACGCACGTGAAATTGTGTGTGTATTGGTTTATTTTCTATACATTTGTTTCCTTTAATGTTCACAGTAAACCCTGACAAGATAATGATATTGCCATTCCACAGATGGGGAACAGGAATCTTCAAGAGGTTGAGTAATTTGTCCTTGGTCACTGCTGCATTGCTTGTGCAGTAGTTAACTCACTCTGAAAGCAAAGTAAATTACCACAATGGCTGGAGTGCAATGGCATGATTATAACTCACTACAGCCTCCAACTCCTGGGCTCAAGCTATCTTCCTGCCCCAGCTTCCAAACTAGCTGGGTCTACAGACATGCGCCACCACACCCAGCTAACTTTTTTTGTTTTCTGTAGAGATGGGAATTCACTGTGTTGCCTAGGCTGGGCTTGAACTCCTGGGCTCAAGCGATCGTCTCTCCTTAGCCTCCCAAAATGCTGGAAGTACAGGTGGGAGCCGCTGTATACAGCCAACTTTAAAAATACATCGATAAAAACAGTGTGATACTTGCAGAAGACGCTTCTGATTTATATACTGAGGGCAGTTAGTGTGCATTCAAGGACAAATCAAGACCCAGCCTTCCAGGAGTGGTTAACAGATGAAGTGACCTAATCAAGGATCAATCTCTTCAAAGGTAGTTACTTAGCATTTAAGTTATAGTATGAAAAGCTACACTAGAGAGTTTATTGGTTAGCATAAGGGATGCTAGAAATATTTGTATTGGCTACATGAATAGGTGATTCATTGCAAAAGAGGTCATTGGTTAGAAATATCACACAGCCTCCAGTGGCCTTGCATATTTGAGGCTGAAAAGGTGGGCAAGTCGGGCATTTTCATGCCAGAGGACACTCCTGTGGATTCTGTCTTTCCCATTCCCTGTGGACCTAACAAAAGACGTTCCCTGCACTTCTGAGCTAACCTTCCAGGCAAGGCGCCTGTCTGAGTGACGCAGGACAGGGTGGGTGACCAGGTTGCAGGACTGTTTGTACCAGCTTGCTGATAAATATTTGCGTGCTTAGTAGAATTTAGTTGAAGACTCGCTTTCATCGTTACCCACTATTGGGGACACGGCTGAGGAAAGAGGCCTCAGCCCACTTATCTCAGAAAGTCGCTGTCTTTGCCAGGTGACCCCTGCTGCTTGCTGAGTGACCGGACTGGCTTAGGTGTGTCAGCAGCAGTTCCACAGCTGGTGAGGGGCAAAGGCAGAATTTGGGACCAGCTCCATCTTCTCCAAACCCCACAGACCGGTTGCCCCTTGAAAGAAAAGATGGTGCTGTTGAGGCTGAGAAACTGATACCTAAAATACGGGACGTTGACACGCTGGACTACAGAAGCAGGCTCCAGGTCTCTCTGACCTCCCCCTCCTGTCTCTCAATCTTCTCTCTGTCCCAAAGTGAAGGATGAAGCTGTTCTCTGAAGTTCCCTTATCTGCCTAAAGTCTGCACCCACCAAAGAAGAAAACAAGCACCTCTGGTCCCTTCCCTGAGTTTTCATTAACCAAGCTCATATCACAGGAAGAAAGGCTGAAGCTTATCAGCACACCTTGACAGACTTGTCACAAACCATTGTCTTCCGCTTCAGTCCCATTCAGTATTTCAAAGAGAATCTTTTACCAGCCATTGTCTGCTCTGTGGACCCAACAGACTTTGACCTAGGCCATGGTATGTTCTCCAAGTCCATTGAATTATCCTAAAAATCATTTACTATACCTCTCAAAGCCATCCACATTTCCCCATCTTTCCCCTATGAAGAAGGGAATATAAGCGTCTGTAACCTATCAGGTTATGGGGTCACTGATTTCCTATGGTTCCCCCCAGTGCAGGTTAAAATAAATTCTGTATGCCTTTTTTCCTATGAATCTGCCTGTTGTCAGTTGGTGTTCTGCAAACCTTCAGCGGGTAGAGAGAAAGTTTTCCCTTGGCCCCTGCAGTTTTGGCACTGTGAGCAGGACAACCAAATCCACTCTGCTCTTCTGAAGATGCAGTCAAGGGAACCCAGGACCTGACAATCTGGCAGAAGGGTAAGAAATTCTTACTGGTCAGATTCCTGGTCTCTTACGTGGAATCCAGTTGAGCGGATGATAAAAGTCAGTTTTTCTCTTTTTCCTTTTCCAAGTTTAAGATGAATGGGAGAAAAGTATTTGTGTGACTAGTGTTAGATTTAGCGACTCTGATGTATTTTTTGTTATGAATGTTCATAGTCTGATCTTTTTCCCCCCAGAAATAGTCCTTGTTTTTCCTGTCTTTGTCTTCCTGTGTCATTTTTTCACAAAAAGGTGTGTCATAGGGTAGAACATGAGCCTAATGCCCCTCTAAGCCTATTCCCTAGCCCTTACAGATTGGTGATTTTGATGATTCTCATCAGACCAGCAGACAAATTGTACTATGGGTCTCTGAGATAAAGATAGAATGAGGTTCGCCTCTCATCTTGTTTGATGTCCTTGAGAGCTTCATTGTGACCAAGTGGGAGCCCCCCACACACACACCATCTGCTATCCGAGGGGCATGATTTTCAAGTCTTGTCTGGTGGCCAGTCCAAAAGCACTGGGGATGACAAGACATATTTAAATTTTAAGCAGCACACTCTCTGTTCCTAGCATGCCAAGCTCTCAGGGGAGTTTATCTTAATAAGATGTCCCCTCCATAAGGGGCTTTTGTCTCAACTCTTGTTGCCTGGTACTCCTGGAAAAGTCCAATCCCAGGAGGGCGTACCTGGTGTCACAGACTAATGGGTCTGCGATTGGCAAGCCCTTCCACCCAACAAGTTTGTGGGTCCTGGAGGCACCATATCCACAAACACCATTCTTAACCATCTGTGGCAATAAGAGTCTTGTGCTATCTCAGCCTATTTCTGGGAGTGAATTTTTGGAGAATCATGGAGGCTGCATTTTCTGTGACCATTTTTTTAAAATAGCACTAACATCCATGATATTCTAAACCTGGAAATTTACCTCTGGGACTTTTTATGAAAAAGACTCATTGGCTTGAGTCACTTATGGGATAAGTATATTGGCCATATATATTTTTAAAACTTTTTAGAGCGCTCACATGTTAAATAGTGATCTTACTGGTACCTAAGAAAGGATGGGAAAGAAACATAGCCTTAAAAATTAAAAATTATTTTGGACCAGGCATGGTGGCTCACACCTGTAATCCCAGCATTTTGGGAGGCTGAGGTGGGCAGATCACTTGAGACCAGGAGTTTGAGACCAGCCTGGCAAACATGGTGAAACCCTATCTCTACTAAACATACAAAAAGTAGCCAGGCATGGTGGTACATACTTATAATTCCAGCTACTCAGGAGGGTGAGGTGGGAGAATCGCTTGAACCTGGGAGGCGGGGGTTGCAGTAAGCCGAGATCTCACCGTTGCACTCCAACTACACTCCAGCCTGGGTGAGAAAGCAAGAATCTGCCGGGAAAAAAAAAAGAAAAAAAAAATCATTTGACAAGATTTTTAACAGATTGAAAACAAAGTGGCCAGGCATGGTGGTGCATGCCTGTAGTTGCAGCTACTCAGGAGGCTGAGATGGGCCTTGGGCCCAGGAGGACAAGGCTGTATGAGCTATGATTGCGCAACTGCCCTCCAGCCTGGGTGACAGAGTAAGACCCTTTCTTAAAACAAGAAAAGAAAAGTTAAAAATCCTTTGTACACTCACACTACCTGCTTTGGGTTCCTTGTGGGATTTGCAAAAAAAAAAAAAAGGTATTCACTCTACCCTGTCGCTTGCCTGGTTAAGATTCTGCACTTTCACATTGTAGCTTGGGTTTGATTCCAAGTCAGGGAACCAATTTCTAGATGATGTAAATCCTTTAACTCAGATCAAAACAAAACAAACAAACAAGAAAAAAAACAAACAAAACAAAAAAGAATTCGTTTGAATTATTTGTTTTGATTATGTATTTGTGTGACTTGACTTTTTGCACTGCCTATTTGTTCTTGATCCTCTTCCCTCCTGTGGACAGCTCTTGTCTTTCTGCTCATCTCTAGGTACCTTTTTTTGTTGTCTTTGTAATGTAGCTCTGGATCTTGTGAGGACTCCTTCTTTGCACCTCTTTGGAGGTGGCTCATGCATCCTTGGTTGTCATACTTATTGGTTTGGTTGAGTCACTTGGTAGGCACCTTTGATTTAAAAGGAAAGAAAAAAGCCTGGGTGTGGTGGCTCATGCCTGTAATCCCAGCACTTTCGGAGGCCAAGGCAGGTGTATTACTTGAGTTCAGGAGTTTGAGACCAGCCTGGACAACATGGTGAAACCCTCTCTCTACTAAGAATACAAAAATTAGCCAGCTGTGGTGGTGCATGCCGGTAATCCCAGCTACTTGGGAGGCTGAGGCAGGAGAATCGCTTGAACCCAGAAGGCAGAGGTTGCAGTGAGCCGGGATTATGCCACGGCACTCCAGCCTGGGCAACAGAGTGAGATTCCATCTCAAATAAATAAATAAGTAAATAAATAAATAAACTCTGCTGACTTGTGGGGTAATCACACTCTTGTGATTCCCTCTGCTTCCTTCCACCTATGCACATTAAAACAAACTTGTATGCCTTTCCTCCTATTAATCTGCCTTATTTCAGTTGATTTTTCAGCAAATCTTCAGAGGGCAAAGGGGTAGTTTTCCTTTGGCCCCGACAAAGCCAGCAAAAGGAAACATTTGAGGCCATCAGTTCTGTTAGTCAACAAGTAGGAAAAAAAAATCATTTTTATTGACTGAACGATCTTTAATCTTCAAGATCTTCCATAAAGTGAATCCTTCAAAATCCTGTTTGTGTCATATCTTCTTTAAAGGTCAGGCTGAATATATAAACCACTTTAAGTCCTAACAGGAAATAAGCGACGTTTACACTAAAATATGTACTCAGATATTTTATATGAAATTCAGTACAGGGCCATAAAATGAGAGAGTGGGGAAAGTCATGGCCCCAAGGTTCTCAATGTTCCTTTGCAAAAGGTCAACTTTATTATTATTCTGGTGTCCTGGGCCCAGCCAGGGAAGTGCACCCTCTGTTTCATGTGGTGAAACTCCAGGCTGCTGCTTTTTCAAGCAATCAGATTGTCCAGATCATCAACAAGGACTTATTTTTAGACCTGCAAGGATGAGAATTTCCTACCCTTCTACCGCCCATTGAAGGCAATGGGGCCTTGTTTGTGAGTTTTATCAACAAGGATATAAAACAGAAAATCTTCCAGGTTTTTTTTTTGTTTCCACCCACACTGACATATTGACTGAAAACATTTCTGAATTGGACCCAAAAAGAGAAAAACATGAGCAGGAAAATCGCCTCAATGGCAATGACTGTTGAATTGTAGCCTTTAAAACATTCATCTCTGTCTTTAACACACATGAGCCCCCTGTAAAAAGATTGCTGGGAAGTTTCCCTCGAATGCATTCATAGTGGTGAGGTCAGTGGTATCTGTGCTTAGAGTTCATAATACCAGAAGCACAGGTTTCTGGTTGGAAAGCTGGAAGGGGTCTTGGAGGCTGTCTAATCTAGTTTTCTCATTGTACAGATGAGGAAACTCACTCACTCAAGGTCCCATGATAGCTAGAGGCAAAACCAGAAGAATGCAAGAGTTTCAAATCCTAGTGTCCTTTTTCCAATCTCTCTTACCAGAAACTAAATTACCTGTGAGCTCCAGGCCAAGCTGGGGCATCAGGAGATAATACTATCTCTAGATCCTTCCATACTAATCTTTCTATGATAAAGAGTCATGCTGACCCGGTGCAGTGGCTCACACCTGTAATCCCAGCACTTTGGGAGGCTGAGGCCAGAGCATCACTTGAGCCCAGGAGTTCAAGGCCAACCTGGACAATATAGTAAGACCCTCTCTCTATTTAAAAAAAAATACGAAAATTAGTCAGATGTGGTGGCACGGGTCTGTGATGCCAGTTACTCTAAAGGCTGAGGCAGGAGGATTGCTTGAGCCAGCAGGCTGAGGCTGCAATGAGCGTTGATTGCACTGCTGCACTCCAGCCTGGGCGATGGACCAGAACCTTGTCTTTAAAAAACAAACAAACAACAACAACAACAAAAGTCATGCTGAGGTCAGAGTGCCTAATATACTTCCTCTTCTCCACACCTCTCTTGACATCTTTAGTTCCTGCCTAGAAGGACTTAAAGTTTTCAAGATTTATCATTTAACAAAATATATTTATCCCTGCACTGGAACAAACATTCTGAAACGAGGCCATATTTTCTATCTCTTGTAAAAGCAACTTCCCACCTAAAGCCAAGTGTCTGGTTTCCTGAGGAGCTGAATGGCTGGAGACCCTAGCTGGGTGAATTAAAACTATTTACCATCTGCCTTTGTTTGATGCCTTAACAGAGGACCTGAAGCACCAGTCTGAAGCTACTCTGAGAAGTGAGAGAGGCAACAAGTCCTAGACATGACTGTGAGCCAACCTAGGTGAGCTTTCTGGGGATCTCCAAGTAAATTTCTTTTTTCCTTTCTTTTCTTTTCTTTTATTCTTTTCTTTTCTTTTATTCTTTTCTTTTCTTTCCCTTTCTCTACTCTTTTCTTTTTGAGTCGGAGTCTCACTGTCACCTAGGCTGCAGTGCTGTGGCATGATCTCAGGTCACTGCAACCTCCACCTCCAGGGTTCAAGCGATTCTCCTGCCTTAGCTTCCTGAGCATCTGGGATTACAGGTGTCCGCGCCACCATGCCCGGCTAATTTTTGTATTTTTAGTAGAGACAAGTTTCACCATGTTGACCAGGCTGGTTTCAAACTCCTGACCTCAGGTGATCTGCCCACTTCAGCCTCTCAAAATGCTGGGATTACAGATGTGAGCCAATGCACCTGGTCAGGTGAATTTCTTGATCCTAAATGGGAGGAGTGCTATGCTTGGTTCTATCAGTATACAGGAATAAGAGCAGTAAGGTATGGGGCTTGGGGGCAGGAGAGAGAACCCCTCTTATTCTTTATTCTGGAAACTCTTAACCTCCTGGTCCTTATCTCTAGCCCCCTCCCCCAGACCTTCCTCCCTATTTGACATTATGTTTTTGTCCCTGTATCCTGGAAGGGTTGTTTTTCCAGGAAGTAAGGATAATCTGGAAGTAAGAGGACAACATGGATTCCACAGTGGGCAGTCGCTAACTCCTTTTCATTCATTCATCATACACGTTCTGAACATTTATGTGCTAGGCTCTGTGGTTAGCACTGAGGCTGTGGTGTGAACCAACTCCTACACCTTCCCTAACACTCAGCCTTTCTCCTAGCAGGATGACTGGGACTGATACCCCTAAGCCCTTGAACTAGGATCACAGAATTCTGCATCCTCCTCTTCCTGACCTTTCATCCACTCAACCAAGACTTACTGACCACCTGCAATGTTAAAAATACCGAGAGTGTGCAGGCGAATCAGATACGCATCTTGTCCTCACTGTCTAGAAGGGAAGATGCTCATATAAAAAATAAAATGCATGCCAGCACGGTGGCTCACACCTGTAATCCCAACACTTTGGGAGGCCGTGGCGGGCGGATCACTTGAGGTGAAGAGTTGGAGACCAGCCTGGCCAACTTGATGAAATCCTGTCTCTACTACAAGTACAGAAACTAGCCAGGCGTGGTGGCGGGCACCTGTTGTCCCAGCTACTGAGGAGGCTGAGGCAGGCGAATCACTTGAACCCGGGAGGCGGAGGTTGCAGTGAGCTGAGATCGTGACACTGCACTCCAGCCTGGGTGACACAGGGAGGCTCCGTCTCAAAAAATAAAAATAAAATACAAATCTGGATTGTTTCCAATTTGGAAGTATTATTTTAAAAAGCTACAATGCATATACTTGTATGATTATTTTGTGGACATATGTTTTCATTTATCTTAGGTAAATACAGCATCCAAAGGACTGTTATTGGATGAATAGATAAATTGTGGTATATTCATTTATTCAATGAAATATTATTCTGAAATAAAGAGGAAAGAACAACTAATATTTGCAGCAATGTGGAAGAATTCCAGAAACACTGTGATGAGCAAAAGAAGCCAGGCACAAAAAGAGTTCATTCTGTATGATTCTATTTATATAGAGTTCTAGAACAGGCAAAACTGATCTGTGTTGAGAGAAATTAGGACAGTGGTTGCCTCTGGCAGGGGGCATTGACTGGAAAAGATGCATGAGGAAAGGTCTATATCTTATCCGGGGTGCTGGTGGCACAGATGTACACATTTGTCAAATCTTGCCACATTGCACGCTTAAAATCCATTCATTTTGTTATATGTAAATTATTTCTTAATAAAGATTTCGTTAAAAAAATAAACCTGCACAGGGTTTATTTGTATCGGGAACAAACGTGACAAAAAGTTAGGATCTGGCAGTTACAGGGTGGTGACATATGTGTTTGTTATTTGTTGTATTATTTTTGTGCCTTTCAGTATGCTTGAAACAACTCCTAATAAGAATATTTTAAAAGTTTAAAATAGAAATACAGAATAATCAAATCCCAAGTTAGGAAAGATCTTAATGTTCATTCATCCAATTTTGAGCTTGCATTCCCTTAAAACATCCCTGGTAGGTGGTCTTCCAGACTGGATGGGAATCCACTGAAGGAGAGTGCTTCCTACCTCGCAGGGCAGCATATTCCAAAACTAACAGGGTGAGTGCGGCAGGCAGACAGGTATAGGGATAGGATGCTATGGAAACTCAAAGGGGGAAGGAAGCACCTCTGGGTAGCCTGCCCTCCTTAAGAGCAGATGGATTCCAGAACCGCCAGGAGCTGGCACTGGAGATGTGATAGGCAGCAAAAGCATCCTTGCAAGCAGCAGCGCTGTGGCTGATAGTTTGATACTACTTAAAGGTCTGGTTCTTTCTTCTCTGCCTGACACTTTCCATGTCTACCAGCACTGACCTAGCTTCAGGGCTTTTAGGAGAAGATCAAGGAGGGAGACAGCGACCCTGGAGCCAGGCCTGTTAAGAGTCAGAGCTGGGAGGCCAGGTCGGACGCTGGGCACATACTGAGAGGAACCCCCCTCCTTTCTATCCAGAACAGGGGTAAGGTAAAAAAGACATTCCGGAAACTGTGGGTTAAGATATCAAGGAATTTTCTTAATGGCAACATTGACCACCCAGCTCTTCCATGACATCACAGGACAGGAGTGGCTCTGCCTGCTGGCCTTCCTCCTGCCACAGCTTCACCATCACTGCGGAAAGCAGGGTTCCAGGGACCCTGTGACTATGGCTGGACCTATTTCAACCTCTCCCTGTGCAGGATCAGGTCCAAAGGCAAGCTGCAGATTGGCTTTCCTATCACTTACTGTTCTCAGGTTGCCAGTAACAGAAAACAACTTAATCTAGGCAAGAAAATGAATGTATGAGACAGATACAGGGTAGTTCTCAGAGTAGCAAAAAGAACTGAACAACCAGGCTTGGAGGGACAGGAATTAGGGCCAGATGGGATCTGAGTAGCAGAATCACATGGACGGTCCCACTGGGGCAAATTTGTGCCAGCTGTTCCCATGTCTGCTCAAGAGAAAGAGAGTCTAATAGGCTGGGCTGGAGGTGGGGGTGTATCCATTGTAGGCAGGCATTTTGATTGGCAGTTCCACCAAGACCAGGGATTTCTCCAAGGGAAAATGATGGTGCAGGGGCCAGAAGAAGTGCTGGGCAGGTGAAATGCCCCAAATACTTCCAGTGCCCTCAGTGTCTAATTTGTGTCCTCATCTGCTATAGGGCATTTGCAAGGCCCTGCGATATCACAGAGCAGCATGGTGCACTGAGCGCGAATGGCCCAAATAACCCTGAGGCTCCCCCAGGGCCCTCTCTGTTGTTTGTATCCCAAATAGCCCACCAAAGACCTGGGTAGTGTGGAGTTCAGAATGAACTCTGCAAATCCACCAGACAAATTATCGTCCACCATGTGAGCTTCCCAGGATGTCCCTTTTGGCCCAACCTAAGCTCAAATTGCGTGGGAGATTTTCCTAAGCAAACCCCACTCTGACTCTTCCTGAGTCACCTCTGTCTCTGTCTGGCTGAGCACGTCCAGGTCTTCCTTTGCAAGCTCTGCCAAAAACCAGCCTTTAGGGAAGTCTGTTCCTTTCGGAGGCTGTGGTGTGAGCCATGCAGGTAGAAGAGGCCCACAGCTCCGGATCTAATCTTGGCCTTCCCTATAATTTGCACTGACTCCAGGGGTGGCCAGGACCAGGAGGCAAGATAAGGTAGCCCAGGCAGCACAGGGTCTGGGGTGGAGGCAGGACACAGGATGAGAATGCCCCACAGGACAACCTCAGCTTCAGGCTGCATAGAATTTTCACGAATCTGGTTAGCGTCACTCATTCATTCACTAGAAACATGTGCTCCTCAAGTGCAGGGTGTCTCATTCATTTTCTTCACTGCTGTGGTTCCACTGCCCAGAGCAGCACCCAGCCCATCTGGGAGTCACTATGTCTTTGTAGCACGAATGTGTAATAATATGGCGTTGTCTTCTTTGCAAAACCAGGGTGGGATCCTCTTCCTCACCGGCCAGGACTGCCTGTGGAAAGGGGCTCAGAAAGCCCCCCTTCTGCTTGGTTCCGGCCATCAGAGGCAGCCGTGTGACCCAGCCAGGCAGCTGGCCAGCGGCTCTGCAGTACTCAGGGCTGAGGATGAGTCAGGAGTTCCTCCGCCCTGAGTACTAGGCTGAAGAGGCTGTGACGCGCCCGGTGGCCCCTGTGGGCAGTGGCTGGCAGCAGAAGCACACACGCAGCAGACACGCTCGGCTTCCTCGCCCGGAGAGCCGGGAGAGAGCAGTCTCTTCTGTTATGTAAGAGACAGAAGGCAGACTGGGGGGCCTGCAGCTGCACAGGGCCCGCTCCCACTCAGCCTTCTTCCTGAGATCCTTTTCTTCCTTTGACTCCAGAGGATGTGATGAGGAGGAGAAGGGAAGCCTGCTGCCGAGAGCAGCTCCTCTCACTGAGCCCCCGCCCCTTAGAGGCTACGAGGGCACTTACCTCCCACTCTTCCTGACCAAGGCCACGGCCTGCAGCGGCTGCCTGGGAAGCACCCTTGACAGGGGCCCTGCTTACCACACCCCTGGGCAGTTAGCACCCTGCCTGCCCACTCTGCACCCCTGGCGCTGGGGGCCTGCACCCCCCTGCAGCCTCTCCACTTCCTTCCCTTCTCCTCCTCCCCGGGATTTCCATGGTCAGGAAGGATTTCCCCTGGGTAACCAACTGTCTCTGGGTACAAAGAACTGCCTGTGAAGGCCGTCTCCCCAACAGCCTATCAGAGCTCACCTCCCGCTCACCCCTGGGCCGGTCACAGAGGCTTGCTGTGTCCCTGAAGGGCTATCCACGGCCCTTCCACCTGTGCACATCAGTGAGTACTGTGGAGGTTTCAAGAGTCTCTGGGGCGAGCCCACCTGAGCTCACCACCTGCAAGCTCCTACCAGAGAACCTCGAGGAGTGACCTAAGCTCTGCGTTCCTCACTGTCCTCATCTGTAAATTGGGAGCAATCGCAGGGTCCCCCTCATAGATCTGTGGTGAGGATCAACCGGGTTCGGGTATCACTTAGAACAGCTGCTGGCAGGTAGCATAGGCATAAGAAATGTTCACACCTGTCCTCATCCTACCTGCCCTTCAGGGCCTACCTGGAAGTCTCATCTGGTCTTTCTCTTCTCCAGACCCCCAGAGTACTTCCATCTGCAGCACACAGTACATCACAGATGGTCAGCGCTGTCACTCAGTACTACTCCGGTTATTTCTGGTGGTTTTCTTTGCTCCTCAGGGAGATGGTGAGTGTCCTGCTCCATGGAAGGCCTCGAGGTTGCCAGGCACACAGAGACCCCTTGCGAATCTCTATGAACTTGGACATTCTGTGTGCTGGGCTCTTGATTTCTTGCAAACCTATCTCAGAATTCACTTATACGATTTTTTTTTAATTTTTCTTTTTCTTCTTTCTGTTTATTTAAAGACAAGTTCTCCCTTGGTTGCCCAGACTGGAGTGCAGTGGTGTGATCATAGCTCACTGAAGCCTCAAACTCCTGGGCTCAAGAGATCCTCCCACCTCAGCCTCCTGAGTAGCTGAGACTACAGGCATGCACCCCCACACCTGGCTAATTTTTAAATTTTTCGTAGAGACAGGCCCCACCGTGTTGCCCAGGCTGGTCTCGAACTCCTGAGCTCAAAGAAACCTCCCATTTCGGCCTTCCAAAGTGCTGGAACTCCAGGTGTGAGCCACCACACCTGGCCCACTTATAGGTTTTTTGAGCTATGATCATCACTGCACTCCAGCCTGGGCGAAAGAGCAGGACCTCTTCTCTTAAAAAAAAAAAATTATATGTAGGTTTTTCATATTTTCATATTTAAGTGCAAACAAGCAAGGCCTATTTTTCAGAAACCTGTTATATGGTAAGTACTATGAGGATAAAAAGACTCATCAACACAACTGCTCAGTTCCAGCCAGAAACCTTTGAGTTACCCAGGCCTGCCCTCCACTAGTCCCCATCTCCAGCAGTCATAAGCCCTGTGGCTCCCACCACATCCTTCCCCTCCTGAACTTCCTCTCAGTCACTGCTCTCATCTTGGCCCCCTGTTTCTTGGCGAGACCATGGCAAAACCCCCCCACTGGTCTCTCTGCCTCCAGTCTCTGACCCTAAGACCCCAGAAGTATCTTCCCCAAGTACAGTTTAGATCCCGACACTCTTTCATCTCACGCACAGGTGGAATCTAAAAAAGTTGAACTCTTAGAAGCAGAGAGCGGAACGGTGGTGACCAGGGACTGGAGGCTGGGGGAAGGGAGTGGGAAGATGTTGGTCAAAGCACACAAAATGTCAGTTACACAAGAGGAACAAGTTTGAGAGACCTATGGTACGACATGGCACAAGAGTTAAAACAATGTGTATTGTGATCTTGACAATCACTAAAAATGTAGACGAGTGTTCTCACTACAAAAAGGAATAAGTATATGAGGCAATGTGTGTGTTCATTATCTTGATTTAACACACAAGACATACATATTTCTTCTCGGTGTTTTATTTTGTTTTGTTTTAGACAGGGTCTCACTCTGTTGCCCCGGCTGGAATGCAGGGGCACGATCCTGGCTCACTGCAGCCTCAACCTCCCGGGCTCAAATGATCCTCCTCCCCAGTAGCTGGGACTACAGGTGCATACCACCATGCCTGGCTAATTTTTTTGTATGTTTTTGTAGAGACGGAGTTTTGCCATGTTGCCCCAGGCTGGTGTCAAACTCCTGGGCTCAAGCGATCCTCCTGCCTCAGTCTCCCACAGCGCTAGGATTATAGGCATAAGCCACCACATCAGGCTGGCATACATATTTCAAAACATTGTGTTGTACACCATAAATATATACAATTTTTATTTGACTACTTAAATAATTGATTGATTATTTTTAAAAAGACTTCCAGCATTTCCTATGGTCTCTGGGATAAAAGTTCAATTTCCAGGCCGGGTGCGGTGGCTCAAGCCTGTAATCCCAGCACTTTGGGAGGCTGAGACGGGCGGATCACGAGGTCAGGAGATTGAGACCATCCTGGCTAACACGGTGAAACCCCGCCTCTACTAAAAAAAAAAATACAAAAAACTAGCCGGGCGAGGTGGCGGGCGCCTGTAGTCCCAGCTACTCGGGAGGCTGAGGCAGGAGAATGGCGTAAACCTGGGAGGCGGAGCTTGCAGTGAGCTGAGATCTGGCCACTGCACTCCAGCCTGGGCGACAGAGTGAGACTCCGTCTCAAAAAAAAAAAAAAAAAAAAAAGTTCAATTTCCACACAAGGTCATTGTCAATGAAGTCTACAACCTTAACAGCCTCAGCGCCCAGCTCCCTCCACTGCATGCATTCCAGACATCCCCCATCTTGTGCCTGGACACACTCTCTTTCTTCCACTGAGAACAACTTTTTTCCCTACTCTACCTGGCAGCCACCACCCTTCCTTTACAACCAGCTCAAAGGCCCCTTCCCTGGGCTTCCACAAAGCTTGTCTCTGCCTCTTTATGCTCCCACAAAACTTAGTACAATCCTGTATCAGAATATTTGTCACTTGGAATTGTCATTGTTTACAGAAGAATTTCCTCTGCTGGGGAGTGGCTAGGCCTTGTTCATCCGGCACCCATCCCTAGCCTGCAGTAAATGATCAAGAAATATACGACTGACTTCATGCAAACAGCACTGGAAACTCAAGGACTTACCTTCCATTTTTCTCTTGTCATTTTCAGCAATACTGAATAGAAGAGTGGTTTATAATCACTGTCTCCAATTCCGCTTCTCCCATCTTTCTTGAGTCCACCCCAGTTGTTTATCTGCACTACTTCTCTCCAAGGGCACTGGTGGCCTCCTCATTGTTTAACCCAGTGGTCAGACGTCTGTCCTCCTCTTCCACAGTTGATCACTCCTCTGCCTGGTCACTTGCTTCTCTGGTGTTCTTTTCCATCTCATCTCATCAGTGCTTCTCAGACTTCTTTCTAATTTTCCCTCATCTCCCTAAACTCCTAATGTTAGAGAGTTTCAGAGCTTGGTCCTGGGGTCTCTTCCTACTCTATTTTTTTTTAGAGACAAGGGTCTCACTGCATTGCCCTGGCTGGAGTGCTGCGGCACCATCATAGCTCACTGTAGCCTTGACCTGCAGACTCAAGTGATCCTCCCACCTCAGCCTCCCAAGTAGCTGGGACTACAGGTGTGTGCCACCATACCCAGCTCTTTTCTCTTTTCCACCTGCACTCACTTTCTTGGTTATCACAGGCAGATACATGGCATTAAGTGTTATCTCTGTGTGGATTATCCCCAAATTTATGACCCCTGCCTATTCTCCTCTCTTAAACCTAAGGCTTCTATGTGCAACTGTACACTCCACATCACCACTCCTCCTCTCAAGCTTGTTCAGCTGAATTCCTGACCCTCCCCTGCCCTCCCCAACACCTCTTCTCCAGCAGTCTTCCTTGTGTCAGTGAGTTGCAGCTCCCATCTTCTGGCTGCTCAGCTCAGACATCTTAAGTTAGCTTTGGGTTCTTTTTTACTCTTGAGACCCCACCCCCATCCATCGCCAAATTCTGTCACTCTATCTGCAACTTATCTATAGACCTGGCTAGTCTCACCTGGACTATTTTCAGCAGGCTCCCAACTGGCTTACCCACTTTGGCCTTTGTCCCCTACAGTCAATTCTCAACATGGCGGCCTGATTGATCCTGGAAAATCCAATCCAGGTCATGTCACTGTTCTGTGCAAAACTCTCCAAAGGCTTCCGTCACTTCAATCAAAGCACATCTCATACGGAATTCTGCTTGTGTATTTATTAACCAAATGATTATTAGTAAAGCAGACCGCAAATTGTTCATACAACCTGTTCTGAATTCTCATCACTCTCTACATTTCTGAGGTTCTGGCTTTGTAGTTGGAATCATGTAGCCACACATTCTTTCAAACCAACAGATGGACACAGGGCAGATTAGGCCTCAAGTCTCTCCTGATGAATACAGGTTACAAGCCTTGTGTAATTCTTATACCCTGTTTATGTAAGAGTAGGGGTTGTCTGGGCTGGGCGCGGTGGCTCATGTCTATAATCCCAGCACTTTGGGAGGCTGAGGCGGGTGGATCACCTGAGGTTAGGAGTTCGAGACCAGCCTGACCAACGTGGTGAAACCTTGTCTTTACTAAAAATACCAAAATTATCAGGGTGTTGTGGTGTGTGCCTGTAACCCTAGCTACTCCAGAGGCTGAGGCAGGAGAATCGCTTGAACCTGGGAGGCAGAGGTTGCAGTGAGCTGAGATCACGCCATTGCACTCCAGCCTAGGCAATAAGAGCGAAACTCCATCTAAAAAAAAAAAAAAAAAAAAAGAGTGAGGATTGTCTGTAAGTAATTGTAGTCAATGATTTGAGCCAATCCAAAAAAAAAAGAAATCTCATTTTACCTCAATTTTAACTTTCACCATGTTATTTAGCATATTGCTAGTTTTGCCAATAAAGACTTTAAAAAAAATGTAATGTGTTAATTAGCAAAGTATTGGTTGTTGCTTGAGATGCAGATGACAGAAACTCTTCAGATTTAGCAGCTTTTGGAAGGTGGTCTTTTTGGTAGAGGGCCAGCTGAACTGTGCATTCTCGATTGCACGTTGGCTGACTGGCTCTAGTATTAAAGCTTCAGTGAGCTGGCACATACATAATATCCCACTGATTGTACTCAAGTATTTTAAAGTAAATTACAAATGTTATAAAGGTGGTTGGGCAAGACTTGAAGGTGGTGGAGAAGTGAGTCCTGCATCCTTTGGGAAGCGTGCTAGGCTGAGGGGACCATGTGCGCAATAGTGGCATTATGGCTGAGTAGCTCATGATCTCACCTACCTCAACCTCCTTAGTGTCTACTACTATTTACTAAAAACAACTTAAGAATTGCACATACCCAGACTGGCTTAGGTCAAGCTCCCAAGACCTTCCTATTCAAAATTGGAAGCATTTTCCCATACTCCCTACCCCTGTTCCACCTTGTTCCCAGCCTGTCACCATCTAACACACCATGTATGTCACTTCTTGTGTTGTGGATTGTCTGTCTCTGCCCCATCAGGTCAGGGATTTGTGTCTATATTTGTTTGCTTTGCTCAATACCACAACCCAGTGCAAATAACAGAGCCTAGTGGAATAACAATGGCTCAGTCAGGTGCAGTGGTTCATGTTTATAATCCCAGCACTTTGGGAATCTGAGACAGAAGGATCACTTGAGCCAAAGATTTTGAGACTAGCCTGGGCAGCATAGCAAGACCCCATCTCTGCAAAAAAAAAAAAAAAAAAAAAAAAAGAATAGCTGAGTATGATGGTGCTTGTTGGTAGTCCTAGCTACTCAGAAGGCTGACGTGGGAGGATGGCTTGAGCACAGGAATTCGAAGCTGCGGTGAGCTATGAGCTATAAGCACACCACCACTGCACTCTAGTCTGGGTGAGAGAGTAAGATCCTGTCTCAAAGAAACAAAACCAAAAAATAATGTCTGAGTATTTGTTAAATGAATGTATAAAAGAAGATGAGGGATCACTGCAAGAGAACAGATGGAACACTGAAAACATTCAAAAGCAACTCCTTGGCTGGAATATCAAGAAAATATAGAATGTGGTCATGTCACAGAACAAAGATAACCAGTGCAGTCTCAGTTACAGACACAAACTTATCGTTTACCCAGTAAGGAGAGTCACATCCTTTAAGAAAAGTCGGTGAGTCTCCCTGAACTGAAAGTGAAAGGGACAGACATAACGTGGAAAAGAAGTTTTGCCCAAATTTCCGATTGATTCAGAAGTGAAGTTTGAAGTCTCTCTTGAGCTGGGTTCTTACTTTTGTTTTTCATCATTGAGACGTGGGGCAATTCTCAAACAGATCCAGGATTTGCATAAGGCTTCCGGGGAG
Organism: Macaca thibetana thibetana; assembly: GCF_024542745.1. Classification (NCBI taxonomy): domain Eukaryota; kingdom Metazoa; phylum Chordata; class Mammalia; order Primates; family Cercopithecidae; genus Macaca; species Macaca thibetana. The sequence continues at coordinate 114,160,876 of NC_065585.1, forward strand.
CATGCTGGGGATAACACTGAGGGCAGATTCATACGTGCATGCTCCAAGCTGGGCAAAATCTTCCTTGAACTATCCCAAGAGGCCCAGGAAAGGGGCAACTAGGGCAGAGAAAACAGAGTGAACGAAAGCATTCAGGAGATAGAGTAGAGAATGCAGCCAGGAAGACACGTGGTTCAAGGGAGCTGAGCAAGGGGTGATTCCAGATGAGGGGTGGGAGATGCTAGGAAGGGAGGTCAAGGTCCCACTGCAGATCCCATGAATGTGGGAGGCAATAAAGAGTCCTAAAACATTTGCGATCAGGAAATAGAATTGGAGTTGTGATACTGGGGGCAAGAGGGCTGGTTTAGAGGCTGGTGTGATATTCCAGGTAAGAGGTAGCAAAAGCCTAGACTCAGAGCCTATAGACAGACATGCCAGCTGCCAGGGAGGGGGCCAAAGAAGAGGGTGGGAGGAGTCACAGATGGCTCTGGGACAGGCCGCTATCAATCCGTCAATCTGAAGTCCACCGATATGTATGCTTCTCCGCAGTCACTCTCTCAGGCTGTAAGGCTGTGACTCAGCCAGGAAGCATGCTGAACTTCACAGGGGCAGGTTGGTGGCCTGGAGGGATTAACCTGGTTTGGATTAGCTGGCCACTGGGTGGAGGGAGAGGGAAGGAAGGGCAGGAAATGCAAATCCCAGTGGTCAGTGTAACCAGCTCCAACGCTGGGTGTCACAGAACCTGGTGGTTCAGCCCCCCTTATTTAGGAGGTGGGAATCTAGTGAGCAGCATTTCGTTCCCCCCGGGGAACGTCCTGACCACCAGATCCAGCCAAGGAAATAAGATACAGGCAGCAAGAACCCAGGCCCAGAGGGGATGGAGCAGAAATTAGAAAATCATGGTGAAAGGTCAGGCCTGGGCCCTGCCTGGGCAAACCCAGTGTAAGGCTACCAGACTCATGCAAGGTTTAGCAGCTGGTGGGGAAAGAGCTCCAAGCACCCAGCCAAGCTTGGCTGAGGAGCAGTGGGGCTAAGTGCCTTCATGGACAAGCAGTGGAAGGCTGGGAAGCCTACTTTCAATCCCACATTCCCTTCCCCACTCCCTGGCAAAGCTTCATGCAGATGATTGGGCTATGGAATGGCCAGTGATGACTTACCCTTTGTCTATGTCCTGTTGTATCGGGAAGAAGGGGTGCTTCTGAGTACACGACACTCAAACAGATCTAACACAGCTGCCTCTGCCAAGCAAAATGGACTTGCTTCTCTGTCACCTCTTCCTCTTTGTGCACCTTCTGGAGAAGGTGGAAACTAACCATTGAAGGGCAGGAAAAGGCCAGACAGGGAGGCCAGGGAGAATACGGCCACCAGCAGGGCAGCTTGCCCTAAGCAGTGCCGGGTCAAACACGTGCAGCTGCCCTTGGCCTGGCTGGCTCTTCTCCACTCCCCCATCATTCTTCTCTCAGAAGGTGTTGCTGCCCAAAGTCCCCCAGATGTCGCTGCCCACCAGAGCCCTGGACTTCAAGGAAGCTCCCACTCCCAGCAGCACAGAGCCATAGGGGAGATGAGTGAATGGCACTTGGTGCAGTGATTCCAGCAGCTCTGCAACCTCCTTCAGAGAGAGAAGCTCCTTCCCTGTCTTCGGGGATGTCCTCCACACACTGCCTTCTAGAGCAAGGAGTGTCACGTTCTTCCAACTAACCTGGCACTCTCCCTCTTCTTCCCCACCTTCTTCAACTGCTCTTAGCAATTGTTTCTGACTCTCCTGACAAATAAACAGGTCACCTTACCCAGCCTAGGGAATTGCTAATCACTTGAATCCAACAGCTAGTGCAAGTGGCGTTTGCCTTGGCCCCCATTCAAGGCTGGAGGGCTACTATTTCAGGCTTCAACCTCTCTGGCATCCTCACCAGGTCTCTGCCCCCTCCTCTGCTTGTCTCGGGGCATGGAACTTTGGGGGATGGAGGCCCCTAGTTCTCCCTCAACCCCAAGCCCAGCAGGGTAAGGAGCTGCTGCTGTGGGGAAGGTTTGGGAGGGGTGAGACCAAGCAGGAAGCTGGCTCAGCTGTGCCTGCAGGAACCTGGAAGAGACGAGGGCCCCAGGAGACTGAGATCTTCCCTAGAGATTCAAAGATGTCATGAGATGGGCACAAGCGATTGACCCAGGAGATAGTTGCTCACCTTATCGGAAATAGATGCACCTGTCTGATCCCTGAACAGGTAAGTCCTTGGAGACCTCAGAGAAGTAAAGACACATTCCCGAGCCTGGAATCAAGGTAAGAAAACTAGGTATTGAGTCAGACACCATGCCAGGCTGTTTTATGTCATCTCATTGAATCCTCAGGCTTACCCTCAGGTGGTCTATTTTGTACCCATTTCAAGGCAGAGAAAACTGGAGATCAGAGACATTAAGTAACTGACCTAAGGCCATGTAGCCGGAAAGGTCAGAGCTCGGGTCCAAACCCAGCCTTGGCTGACTCTAGAACATGTAGTCAAGCTCTTATCAGCCTTGGCTTACTCTCTCTACTGCACAGAACTGCCTTCTGGTAAGAGTATAAGAAAGAAGAGTGTTGCCAGGTTCAAGCCTCTTTCTGGGAAAACAGAAACACTTCTGTTACGCCCTCTCCAGATTCATATATAGAGGTCCTAACTCCCGGTATTTCAGAATGTAATGTGTTTGGAGATAAAGTATTTAAAGAGGTAATTAAGTTAAAAAGAAGTCATCAGGATGAGCCTTAATCCAATACAACTGATGTCCTTATAAGAAGAGAAGATTAGGACACAGACACAGACAGAAGACCAGAGAGAAGACAGCCATCTATAAGCCAAGGAGAGGGGATTCAGAAGAAACCACTCCTGTGACATTTTGATCTTGGACTTCTAGCCTCCAGGACTGTGAGAAAATAAATTTCTGTTGTTTAAGCCACTCAGTCTGTGGCACTTCACAACGGCAGCCCTAGTAGACTAATACAAGTTCCCATTTACTGAGGGTTTCTTGTTGTCTAGTCCACAGTCTTGGACTTCCCAGCCTCCAGAACCACGAGCCAAATAAATTTCTGTACATTGTAAATGACCAAGTCTCTAGTATTCTTTTATAGTAGCACAAAATGGACTAAGACAGGTAGGTAGGAAACCCCTCATAAAATTCAGCATGTGGCATATGTGGCATATGTCTCTGTCAACTCTCTTTCCATCTTATTTCTCTTGGCAACAACTGCCCTTGGACTTCTCTCAAAATAGGACTTGACTTACAGAAGGAGTACAGAAGGAAGTGGGATAAACAGACACTGGGTGAGCCTTCCTGACTGTAGGCCTAAGCTGACTTTGAGGACAGTGGCAGGGTGGGCTAACAGGCACTTCCTCCCTTAGCCTAATTTGAGCAACTGCCTTTCTCATGACAATAATCACAGTGAAATGCAACATGCTCCACTCCTGGGGGTGCCCCCTGACCTTTCCTGTTCCTGCCTATCAATCACCACCCAGTGACTGCTGATAACCTCCTCTAGTGAGGACTGACTGAAGAATCACCAAAAAGTGAGCAGCTTAGACTGGATGTGGAAGGAAATTGGTCCCTGAATTTTGTGAGCATTTAATTTGAGTACATTCCGTGATCAGTCAACGCTAACATACGTAACACTCCCAGAAAGCGGGAAGGAGAAAACTCCTTTCAATTGCAAGGGGTGGAGAAGGAACTAGGGCTTTGTTTTTTATTTTGCTTTTTACAAAAATGAATCCAGCAATAGAGGGAGAGGTTGGAAATGGGTGTTTCAAAAAGAAAAAAAAATTACATGCACACATACATACATACACACTCTTCATCTTCTGCAATATAAGGTCTTGGGGAATTTTATACAGGGAGAAGGCCTTAGCCAGAGCTGTCCAGTAGGGAATGTTTAAGCCCATCTCCAGCATTTTTCTTGATTCTTCAGTCAATTGTTACAAAAAAAAAAGAAAGAAAGAAAGAAAAAGAAAAAGAGAGAAAAAAAGGCACAGGAATAGGAACTCTCATAAGTAAGGGGAAATCTATATTTGTAGCATTCTGCAGTTTGGTATTCTTCAAACTTGAGAAATTCCAAGTGGAAATCCTGGTGGGGTTTTTTTGCTGCGGTGAGCCAAGACTGCGTCACTATACTCCTGACCGGGTGACAGGAATGAAATTCTATCTTAAAAAATAATAACAAAATAAATAAGTTCCTGCAAAGCATGCGAGAGGATGAAACCTGCATCTCTGGGGCAGGACTGGAAGTGCCTGAAGCTCTTGGACTGAGGATGGAGTAGAGGGAGCATAAGGGGAGGTGGCTAGGGTGTATCAGTCAGGATGGGTATCTCCAGAGAGGGAGTCGTGGCCCTGGGTACCCAGGCAGGAAACCTCAAAATCATACAAAATGAATAAGAAGTGGAAGCCAGCAACAGTGGTGTGTGGTGGAGCAGGTGGATTTGCAGAGTATTTGAAAGAATGTAGGGGACACAAAGGGAACAGAGAGACACAGGCAGGGCGGGGAAGTTGGGGGGTTGGTGCTTGGCATGTTCGCCGAGCACAAAGTCAGTAATTAATCAGTTAACTGATCTCTGTTCCAAATATTTGGTGCACAGCTGTGGCCTGAGAATTGCAGAATGTTTGCCAGTATTCAAGAACAGACCTCACAGTGCCTTCTGGGTAGATGACATGGGCAGGGGTTGTAAAGGTGAATTGGCTGCAATATTTAGGAATACTTAATTTTGCTATAAAAAATAAGAAAAACTAATGTTAGCCATAGAAATAAATAGAATATGTGAGTATTGAACACAGATTTTAAAAAAGGATGAAACCGGTGGTCTATCAAAAAGTTAAGTAGAATTACCATAGGACCCAGCAATTCCACTTCTAGGTATAAACTCTCAAAGAAATGAAAGCAGGGACTCAAACAGATACCTGAACATCCATGTTCATAGCAGCATCACTCACAATAGCCAAAAGAAAGAAACCACTCAAATGTTCATCAACAAATGAGTGAATTCAAAAATATATGGTATACACAAATGACGGAATATTACTCAGCCCTAAAACGGAATAAAATTTTGATACATGCTACAACATGGGTGAACTTGGAAACATTATGCCAAGTATTGAAATAAGCCAGACACAAAAGGACAAATCCTGTATGATTTTAGACATATGAAGTATCTAGAATAGGCAAATTCATAGAGACAGAAAGTAGAATCGAGGTTACTAGGGGCTAAGGGGAGGGGAATGGGGAGTTAGTGTTTAATGCACACAGTTTTTAGTCGGGAGTGATGCAAAAGTTCTGAAAATGGACAATGGTGACGGTTGCACAACATTGTGAATGCGCTTAATGCCACTGAATTATACTCAAACATTGTCAAAACAGCAAAGTTTATGTTCTGTATGTTATATCACAATTCTTTAAAAAGAATAAAACAAATAAGAACGTTGCTTACGTTACAGGAAAGTGGTCCCAGTCCAGATCCCAAGAGAGGATTCTTGGATCTTGCACAAGAAAGAATTCAGGGCAAGTCCGTAGAGTAAAGTGAAAGCAAATTTGTTAAGAAAGTAAAGGAATAAAAGAATGGCTGATGCAAAGGTAGAGCAGATCCGAAGGCTGCTGGCTGCCCATTTTTATGGTTATTTCCTGATTATATGCTAAACAAGGGGTGGATTATTCATGCCTCCCCTTTTTAGACCATATAGGTTAACTTCCTGATGTTGCCATGGCATTTGTAAACTGTCAAGGCGCTGGTGGGCATGTGGCAGTGAGGACGACCAGAGGTCACTCTCTTGGCCATCTTGGTTTTGGTGGGTTTTAGCCAACTTCTTTATTGCAACCTGTTTTGTCAGCAAGATCTTTATGATCTGTATTTTATGCTGACCTTCCACCTCATCCTGGGACTTAGGATGCCTTAACCATCTGGGAAGGCAGCCCAGTAGATCTCAGCCTCATTTTACCCAGCTCCGATTTAAAATGGAGTTGCTCTGGTTCACACGCCTCTGACACTTATAGTGAGAAAAAAGATGAAAGGGCCAAGTTACAATGTGTGTATTATGCCACCTCTATATGACAGGCACATTATCGCTGAATCAGCCATCATTGGTGACACTACGTTAATCCCATCTGTACCCACATGAGCTTTGTCTAGAAACACAGATAAAAGCAATGGCTGTTTAGCAAGCTCTTTATTGGCCAGGCATACTTGCGCCTTCTTCTCTCTGCTAGAACAAGATTGTTTTGGCTTTAGGCAGTTTTCTCTGCAGAGCCTCCTTGTTCCAAAGTAACTACCCCATGAGTTTGGAAGGTCAATGTAGCAGAGAACACCGGTCACATGAACACTGAGTCACTGAGGATCCTGTCGTATGGTCCTGCCACCCGCTTGCACCCTAAGCTAAGCGGGTGAACATATCTCACATATTTCCCCTTGAAAATACTGGACATTTTCAGCTGATTCAATAAACCTTGCGATATGAGTGACTTAACTTGGTCTGAGAGCCTTTCTATTCCACGACCTCCGGGATGGCTTGCCCAGTAGCATAATTGGAGACTACCATTGTATCAAAGAAATTGCTCACACAATGTCAGAGAAAAGACAAGTACTGTGCAGGACACAGTAAGAAATAGATGTGAAAAGAAGGAAGGGTGAGAGAAAACTAAAAAAGGGAAGGAGCGCCTTTCTTCGCTTGGATAAATGGGGGTAGCATCGAGATGAATCAAGGAGACAGGGAAGATGGGAGGTGGAGCAGTCCAGGTGGATGGAAAGCAACAGAGAGAATCCAGGAGCCTTTCATGTTCTGTTGATGGACAGACAAACACCTGGACTAATAGCTGAGGCCACTGAGCAGCTCAGTCTGATGGCATGAAGACCCACCCGTGCATTTCCGTGCACCTGGAGTTTTGCCAAATGCATCTCCATGGAGAAAACAATGTATAAATCAGAAATGTTGCCCCATTGACACCCCTCAGCTTAAAAAAATTGTCTAAGAGAAAGGAATAAGAAATAATAATACATTTTTTGAAAATGTTCCCAATGATGAATCTAGGTGTTAAGAACATTCCCGGCTGGGTGCGGTGGCTCACACCTGTAATCCCAACACTTTGGGAGGCCAAAGTGGGTGGATCACGAGGTCAGGAGATCGAGAACATCCTGGCTAACACGGTGAAACCCCATCTCTACTAAAAACACAAAAAATTGGCTGGGCGTGGTGGTGTGCACCTGTAATCCCAGCTACTCGGGAGGCTGAAGCAGGAGAATGGCTTGAACCCAGGAGGCGGAGCTTGCAGTGAATCGAGATCATGCTACTGCACTCTAGCCTAGGTGACAGAGTAAGACTCCGTCTCAAAAAAAAAAATATATATATATATAATAATATAATAATAATAATAACATTCCCAGTGACAAGATGTGGAAAGCAACGGCCAGAAATGTACCCAAAGTTCCCCAGCTACTGAAACAGTGGCTCTGGCATCAAAACCCACAACTGTCTGGCTACAGAGCCTGTGTCCTTTTTCAGTGCAACAAACTAAGCCCAGGTCTGCAGAAGATAAAACTCAGATTCAAGGCAGGGGCATCCAGACAGTCCTTGGAAAAGGGACCTTGGGCTTCTGGAAGAGAAGACAGACCTCGTCGCCTGGTTACTTGATGGAGAGTTTTAGGACTGTGCGACAGAGAGGACACACAGCATTGTGAGTCTAGGGGAGGAGAGAGAGAAATATATTAGATTAAAAATGGAGTTGGCAGGGTGCTAATGAGTGACCCTCCAGTAAATGGGCTGAATAGCAGGATGTAATTACCCTCTGCTTAAAGGGGACTCTTGGTGTTTCCCTCAGTGGGTAAACCCTTTAGTACTGTTATGCTAATTCCAATGAAAAAGGTAGAGAGAGACTATAATTCTTTTCTGAAAAAGAAAACAGCACATTTTGCTGTATTCTTTTCTTATTATTGATTCCGGAGAGTCCAAATAATTGTTTTAAAATTAGATTACATAAATGAAATAAGTCAGGCACAGAAAGATAAATACTGCATGTCCTCATTCATATGTGGTAGCTAAAAAAACGTTGAGCTCATGGAAGTAGAGAGTGCAGTTGTGGTTATTAGAGGCTGAGAATGTTATTATACGAGGGAGAGGAAGATGGGGAGAGGCTGCTTAAAGAATACAAAATTACAGCCAGATAGGATGAATAAGTTCTTGTGCTCTATAGCACCATAGGGTGAATATAGTTAACAACAATTTATTGTATATTTTGAAAGAGCTACAAGAGAGGATTGTGAGTGCTCCCAAGATAAAGAAATGATGAATGAGGTGATGGATATGCTAATTACCCTGATTTGATCATTACACAATGTAGATAGATACATGCATGAAAATACCAGTCTATATTCCATAAATATGTACAATTATGTGTAAACTAAAAACAAAAGGAAAAGAAATTTAAAAATTTAAAAACTAGACTCATAGAAGATTAGAATACATAGAGGAGAGACGAGCAGCTCCATGGTGCAGGATGACCAAGGCACCCGTCGGTGCAAGCTGTGGCTCTGCAGGTGTCATCTCAGAACGGCAAACGGTTGAGAAGCGCGGGGTGACATGGGGGTCCTTTGGCTCCTCCTCACCTCTGCTTCTCCTTTTGTTCCATTGCAGGGCTGGTAATCTGAGCATCCCATCCAGTGGGGAAAGGCTGTTCGTGCCTTGACTTCAGAAAACCATTATTTCAACTGGAGTGATTTGATCAGTCTCATACAGTATCAAAGGCCTTTTGCTTTTAGCTAAGGTGGAAATTTCTTATTTAGAAATTGTTGGTGTTGGCCTTTTCCTTCAGTCTACCAGAAAAATCAGAACGAAGGACTCCAGGGTTTCTAAAGCCACTGATTAGCTGGAGGAGACCTGCTCACCATCTAATCAAGGCTTAAGCTGAAAGCTCTGACACCTTTCTTTGCACTGTCTAGCACCTGGTCAGCCATGATGTGGTTACAAGAAGAATTAACTGATCATTAGACAGGGCAGGGAAGACTGGCCAGGACCTCGACAGAATTAATGTGGAGACATTAGTGGATGATGATGGCCTGGGGCTCTGGTAGCAAACAGGTGTCATGACAAAGGTCTTCTATCACTTTGTCTCATTTATTATTTTGTCAGTGAAGAAATAAGTCCCCGATTTTCTCTGATAGACTTGATTTCAGGTTGTCTTATTTTCAATAAAAGAAGATTTAGTAAACATATAAATAAATGTGTTTTTTAACGCTTCCTTCTTGGTAAGAATTTTTATGTAAGTAATTTCACAAGTCCAAAAGACATCTTTTCTGACCATGTACTCCAACATTGATTTCGAAAATACATTCACTGTTGAAGCCTTGGAAAGGTGATTCAGACATTTTGTTGTCCTGAAAAAAGTAAATATAAAATGTAAACAATAATTACATTATTTTCCTTTGTTTTACAGATGGTAAAATCAAAGTATGGAACAACTGACTTGGTTAGGATGGCAATGAAAAAGTCAGGCCCTTACTTAGGTCAGCTACCATTCTAGGTCGGTTGTTCGTCCATGGCACAGATTTTCTACAGAGCTTTTGCATCATCTTAGCTCCCTTGTAGTTTCAGACCAATTGCTCATCTATTTTTAGCAGGCAAACCCACTGGGGAAGAGAGATGCTAACAAATGAAAGGAAAAGAATACAAGGCACAAGGGCAGAATGAATGTCAGAGGTGAGATAACAGCTTAAAAAAAAAAAAAAAAAACCTACAAGAGAACTCAAGGACATTTCAAGGATAACATTTAAGTAGATGAAATGCACTTTATTCATGATGGCCTTTTCCTCCATTTCCCTAATCCCACAACACGGCTTGATCCCTTTCTCTTGTGAAACTTCCTGGCATGCTGTTTGTTCTCTAAAGACATTTGTTAGATCCTGCTTTCTGGCAATGTACAGTGGCAATCACACCCTGACTAGACCAATGAGACTGTCAGCTTTCTGAAGGCACGATGTTTTGGGCAAATTTGTTCCCCTACTTCCCACACCTCTTGCTGAGTCTACCATGTTTGTTGAATGAGTAAGAAAATCTGCACAGATAGAGTGACCCCAAACAACAGAGTTTTGTCTTGTATTGTTTTGCTTGTTTGTTTTTTGAGACAGAGTCTCACTCTCTTACCCTGTCCTCCAGGCAGGAGTGCAGTGGCCCAGTCTTGACTCACTGCAAACTCTGCCTCTCCAGGTCAAGGGATTCTTTTGCCTCAGCCTCATGAGTAGCTGGGACTACAGGCACCCACCACCACACCTGGCTAATTTTTGTATTTTTAATGTTGGCCGGGCAACCAGGAGTTGGTCTCCAACTCCTGACCTCAAGTGATCCACCAGCCTCCCACAGTGCTAGGGGATTACAGGCATGAGCCATCATGCCTAGCCTCCCAGTTTATTTATTTTTATTTATTTATTTATTTATTTTTTTGACAGAGTCTCGTTCTGTCCCCAGGCTGGTGTGCAATGGCGCAATCCCGGCTCACTGCAACCTCCGCCTCCCGGGTTCAAGTGATTCTCCTGCCTCAGCCTCCTGAGTAGCTGGGATTACAGGCACCCGCCACCATGCCCAGCTAAGTTTTTTGTATTTTTAATAGAGGCAGGGTTTCACCAGGTTACCCAGGCTGGTCTCGAACTCCTGACCTCAGGTGATCCACCCACCTCGGCCTCCCAAAGTGCTGGGATTACAGGCGTGATGTTTCTGAAATTTTGAAGACGTTTTATCAAAATGCTTGGGACATTAGCACTTGACTAAACAAATAAATAAAAACTATCAGCTCTGCTCTCCATAAGTTTATATTCTAAAGCAGGGACAAAGAGGAGCTAGAGATCGTCCTTTATCTTATGGCATTATAGTGTGCTCGGCTCTTCAGAGGGTGAGATGAGAAACCTAGTGAAACTTGGACTTGGAGCTGACAAGTCTTCTTCTGCTCTGAATCACACAGGGTTGGAAACAGACCAGACCTGAGAAAACATCCTGCCCAAAGTCTTCATTTTGCAGGTGAAGAAAGTGAGGCCAAAGGAGACTGTCTTGCCCAAGGGCACTAAGCTAGATGGTGGCATAGCCTAGATTGAATAGTTTTAAAATAAAGCAGTAAATAAAGCAATGCATTAAAACCTTTCTACAGAGACCCTGGGTTAGAAATTTAGCCTTTTATCATTTTTATTTGTGTTTATTTATTTATTTTGACATGGAGTTTCGCTCTTGTTGCCCAGGCTGGAGTGCAACGGTGTGATCTCAGCTCACTGCAACCTCCGCCTCCCGGGTTCAAGTGATTCTCCTGCCTCAGCCTCCAGAGTAGCTGGGATTACAGGTGCACACCAGTCATGCCGGCTAATTTTGTATTTTTAGTAGAGACAGGGTTTCACCATGTTCGCCAGGCTGGTCTCAAACTCCTGACCTCAGGTGATCCGCATACCTTGGTCTTCCAAAGTGCTGGGATTACAGGCGTGAGCCACCTTGCCCTCCGAAACATAGCCTTTTAAATCATTAATAAGTGCTAGAGTATCAAGCATAGAAAACAAATGAAGATCTGTGACAAAGTCAGGACTTAAAAAAAATAATCCTCAGGCTATGTATTTGAGAGTTTTTGGTTAGGTTCAGTGTGAACATTGAAGACTCTCCTTCGCTTTCAGTCCTGACTTGATGGGCAGAGGTAGGCAGGGAAGGACAGACATTTCTCAATTCCATTTCTAAATGTTGCCTAAGAACATGCTGTGTACACCACAGGCTTCTCTGCTTTCAGGAGCAGGAGAGAGTCTCCCAGTTCTTTTGAGCCTTCCCACTACCAGGGGGCAAGTTCCCTAATTAGTTGATCTAAGAAGGCTAACCAACAGATCTGTGCAAAATGGATTATTCCTGTTCCAGTTCTGCGTAATAGCAAGGCTCCCTCTTTGCTCAGGAAAGGAAAAGCCATAGGACTTTTCTTTCCATCACCACCTTAATTAATTCATTAATGATTTTTCAGGCAAGTTTTATTCAGGCACTTTGGGACAGGGCAGTGAGTCAGAGGTTGGCATCAAAACCAGAATAGAAGCTGTACTTCTCTCTGGGGATTCTACTCTGGGCTTTAGATTCCCAGATCATACAACTTCCTAATTGGAAAGAAATGTTCCTAAACAAGAGCAGGGGTTTTGCTAGAGCCTGACAGTGACTAATAAGGTCGGTCTAAGGACTGTCTGATGAAAGAGAAGCTGGATTTACTTGTCACAGTGAATTTTTAAAAGTTCTTTCACCCCGAGGTTTACTGCTGAATATAAAAAAAAGACCTCTCCTTGGGCAATCCCACCCCAATTCCTGCAAATATGCCTTAGTTAATTAAATTAACTTTGAAATGACATTCCATGTCTTGTTCCCAAATGCCTTTGTTTTCTCCAAGATCTGGTTATTGACAAGCTGTTTCACAAGGTTCCTGTTTAAACTGGTTATGTTTTGTCCACAGACTGCAGACGAATCGGAGACAGGTTTTATCATCATCTCTACAGCCGGCATGGAATAGCCCTCCCGTCGTACTCATTTGACTGTGGACCAAATGGCTCACAAACATACAATTAAAAAAGTATGTATCTAGGGTGTTTACACAGTACCCCGACAAATATAATATGGTAATTTAAATCCCCTTTGCTGAAATTCCTGAGTTAGCAATGGCGTGTGGGAGGGAATTTTAAAAATTAGTCTTTTTTAAAAATCAGGCCTTCTCTTTCGCAATTCAAGTGGCTCTCGGCTTAAACACATTAAGTCCTAAGCTGTGACTCCCCTCCAGGGAACAGCCGCGCAGGCGCGGGGCACGCACACGTGGACACACACACACACGCGCGCCCTCCCACACCCCTTTCCGTGTGAATCGCCTGCGGGATTTAGGGCTTCTCCACCAGCGATTACTGTCAGGTGCAGAAAGCAAGCCTCTTTGTTCTATGAGCATTTTCCTCCCCCCGGATTTGACTGTTATTTACGGGCCACGTGAGCGCCAGGCGCGGGTCCCTTGGGGGAGGCGACCCCAGAGCAAGGGAGACAAAGGCTGGCCCAGAGCGCGACCCGTGCGCCCCAGCGACGTCTCCCCAGCTCCTGCGACACGCGGGAAATTGGCCCGGACCTGCCTCCTGAGAGGCTTTTTCCAGAAATGTCGTTAAAGCCTTTGTAAAGGTATCGGTGTTTACTTGCGCCGGGAGAGCTCCAGCCCTGGGGCCTGACGGGCGGCGGATTTCTGAGCTGCTAGAGAGCAACCCGGGAAAGCAAAATCAGCCTTGGACTGTCGGGGCCCCTGGGGCTCCTTGCTCCTTACCGAAAGCGAGTTATTAGATAGACCCCCACAGTCCTATTCAGCAGAATGGGAAACTGGACTCCGACACCTTTTGCCCTCCCCACAGGGAGGCCACGCAGTGCGCCTTTGACCACTTATCTCCCACCCGGAGTACCCGACGCCCAGGGTCCCGCCACCGGGCAGCCTCGGTCAGTCCACAGTTGTGGCCCCTTCCAGGGCCTGGACTAGGGTGAGCACGAGCCTTGAGCGCAACATTTAAGAAGGGCGCCGAAAAGTCAGTAATCAAAAGAAATATCTTGATGCAATGCCTCTTTAAACAAATAAACAAAAAAAAATGCAAAATATCCATGATTAATAAAATACTAAATTTTAAAAAGATAAAGGATCCGTGCTGTGCCATCGTGAGCCATTTTGGAGCCCGGAGCAAAAGGAAATACCACCTTGCCCAAGCGGTGCCCCTCACAGCCCATCCGAGTAGGACCCGAGGGCCGAGGCATTCGGGGCGCAGTGGGGGACGAGGCTGGTCGAAGGTCTCGGAAGTGGAGGCTCCGCCGAGCTCCGGTGGGGGAGTGCAGGGATGCCCCCGGGACCGGAGGTGAGAGCTCTAGAGAGCAGCTCCGCCTGGAACAAAGGCATGGGGAGAGGGCGAGCTGGGGCGGGAGAGACCCGGCGGGTTCCGCTGCCCTCGCTGCCTGGGTCGGGCTTCCACGCGCGCGCTGGAATGGAATACGCTACTCTGCAGCCTCCGAAACTGCGAGCGAGTCCTGTAACTCCCTTGCTCTGTGATTCTCACTAACAAGACTTGGCAAGATGTCGGGCGAATAATTTTTGGCTTCTGCACGGTCCCCACCGCGTGCGTGCACAAACCCCCAGCCAAAAGCCGCCTCTGGGAAATTAAACGCAAAAGATAAATGGGGATGGGGAAGGCTGTTACGCGACCAGGAAAAAGGGATGCCCAGAAACCTGAATCAGGCCCAGAGCTGAAGTCCTTTCAAAAGGTCATTTTTTACGGGTACATTTTCCAGGGTCCAGCTCCGCAGCAAATGTGGACCCTGTCATTTCCTGAAAGGATAATTCACAACTATGCAAAATAGGGTGAAAACCTTTCCCAAATCCGAAAACCTTGTTTCTCCCCCGACCAGGGTTAAACAAACATCTTTTAGGAAGCGTGGACAGAAATGTAGACGGCTCTCCTCCCTCGGAACACCATTCCGGCAATTAATGCCTCCCTTTGGGTCGTAAAGCAACAAACCCCACACCTCACTCGGATCCTGGGCTTCGGGCGGGAGGACTTTCTCTTTCATCTTCCAAGCAGGGGGTTGCCCACGTTCCTGAGGAAGCTATAAAACTGATTTAATGGCTTTGGATGAAAATCGATCACGCTAATACAAACTACGTCTCAGGAATCACATTTTCAGAAAGGACTGGCCGTGTCGAAAGCGCATGGGGAGTCTGGGGCTAGGAGGTGTCAGGCCCCGCCGGGTGGGCAGCGGCGCTCTGGTCCCCTCTCCACTTGGGTACCTAGGAGAGACCTGCGGGGCTGTCACGCTGGGAAGCGCGAAGGTGCAAAGGGATGAAAGCTCAAACCCGAGCCCCGGCCTCCTCAGCCGGCTATATTCCTTTGACACCGCCCGCCTAGCGGCGAGGTGTAGCGGCGGCACAGGTGCCGGTGTCGGGTTGGAGGCGCGGCGCAGCCTGGGCCAGCGGGCAGACAGCGAAAGGCGCCGCGCGCTCCATTCACAAAGTCCAGGCGCTGCCTGCAGCTCGCGGCGGGTCGGAGGCCGCCTCCCTCTTCCTCTCGGCCTCGGTTTTATGAATGGGCCTGGCGGCGAGCACCCGGCGCCCTGTTTACTCCGCTCTTTGTGACGTCGAGTTCCCGTGACCAGGAGCCAGCGGCCGCGCTCCATTCAAGCTCCGGGGAGGGGGTGGGAGGAGGGGCCCGGAGGGGGCGGGGAGTCAGCGCGGGGGGCGGGGGAGGGCGCCGAGCCCGGAATGGAACGGGGCGGGGCCTGGCGGGGTAGTACCTAGCGCCCCCTCCCCCGGGAGCGCGGAGGAGCATTAATAAATCTCTAAGCCTAGGAGGAAACTCTGGCTGGGGTAGTGCGCGGCGCGCCGGGGGAGCGTGGGGAGCGGCAGCGCCTGCGCCGGTGGCGACAGGAGCCGCGCGACCGGCAAAAATACACGGGAGGCAGCCGCCGAAGAGAGTCCGCGGTCCTCTCCCGTAAACACACTCTCCTCCACCGCCGCCTTCCCCTCCGCGCTGCGCGCCGCCCGGCTGGGCACCCGAGGCCGCTCCAACTGCTATGTGACCGCGAGGCTGCGGGAGGAAGGGGACAGGGGAGAAGAGGCTCGCCCGCGGGAGCCCCTGAGGACCAAGTTTGCGGCCACTTCTGCGGGCGTCCCTTCTTAGCTCTCGCCCGCTTCTTCCTGCAGCCTAGGCGGCCCGGGTGCCCTTCTCTTCCTCGCGCGCCCAGCCGCCTCGGTTCCCGGTGACCATGGTGACGATGGAGGAGCTGCGGGAGATGGACTGCAGCGTGCTCAAAAGGCTGATGAACCGGGACGAGAACGGCGGCGGCGCAGGCGGCAGCGGCAGCCACGGCGCCCTGGGGCTGCCGAGCGGCGGCAAGTGCCTGCTGTTGGACTGCAGACCGTTTCTGGCGCACAGCGCGGGCTACATCCGAGGCTCGGTCAACGTGCGCTGCAACACCATCGTGCGGCGGCGAGCTAAGGGCTCCGTGAGCCTGGAGCAGATTCTGCCCGCGGAGGAGGAGGTGCGTGCCCGCTTGCGCTCCGGCCTCTACTCGGCGGTCATCGTCTACGACGAGCGCAGCCCGCGCGCCGAGAGCCTCCGTGAGGACAGCACCGTGTCGCTGGTGGTGCAGGCACTGCGCCGTAACGCCGAGCGCACTGACATCTGCCTGCTCAAAGGTAAACGCGGGCTCCGGGCGCTAGCTGGAGGGGAAATGGAGGGGGTCTTGGCGGCCTGCACCTTATTGGCACGGGAAGGAGTCCCCGGCGAGATTCGTAGTTGCGGGGATCCCCGCGCGCCCTTTTGTGTGTTGGTGTGTACGGGTTTGCGAGGTTTCTGTGCAAGTGAGAGCTTCAAGTCCTCAGGGACAGTGCGGACGGGTTCCCCCGCTCACCTGCAATTCCGCACCGTCCTAGCGAGGCCCCGTTTATTGAGACTAACGGTCCTGGCCTCGAGGATGAAGCGGCCACTCTGCGCGGCCCATCTTGAGTCCCGGGAACAGTTCCCAAGTACCACGGGGCGCGTGGGGACAAGATAGGCCTGTTGGTTTGGCTTGCCAGGGCCCTGCACTGAGCCGGACCTGGAGAATCAGAGAGGTGGGGAAAAGGGTGAAGAGGGGTGGGCGCCGAGGTACAATTGGCCCTGCCAGTTTCACTGAAAACAAGACCCTGGCAATGCAGAAAGGAGATTGGGTTGCACACAGCGTGTAGAGCGATCTATATCTGCGTTCCCGCTGCCCAACTCCGAGCTCAGCTTGGAAGGTGGCCAATTCCCGTCCCGGGCTAGATCCAGGCTCTGGGAGCGGGAGGCTGGAGGACTGGGTATCTGGGGGACGCCGGGCGGAACCGGTCCTCTAGCTCCTGCAAATCCGGGCAGCGGACAATGACCACCTTTTGTTCAGCCCGGATTTTCGACTATCTGATGGCGGCGCGTGCCGGATTTTAGCGAGCCCTAGCGAAACTCTTGGCGGCGGGGCTGTCTTGTCACATTTGTAGTCAGACATCCCGGAAAAATCGCGTGCCGTCCGAATCCCTGGAGGGATCGGGGGCCCGCCACACCTGCAGGGCCGGGTGGGTCCGCGGCCCTCGGGCTAGGGAGCGGGCAGGGCGCGTGGGGTCCGGGCGCTCCCTGCCGCGCTGCGCCCCCCGCCTCCCGCAGCCGCATTCCGCGCATTCTTTCGTGCGGGTCGGGTCTGCGCTTCCGAGCCCGGGAGGCATTTCGGACCCCCCCACACCCCATCAAAGAGCCGCTCCTCCCCCTGCAGGCGCCTTCGCCGCCTCCCTCTTTTCCTTTCCTTTCCTTTCCGCTCCTCTTCCGACCTGTCCACCAGGGAGGAAGGGAGCTGGAGGGGGGCGGAAACCTCTCCCCTCCAAAAAACACAACAAAATTGCTCGGTGCTGAGGAGCCGGGTTTGCCCCTGCCGAACAGCGGGGGGCTTTGTTCTCCGCAGTTGTTTCCTGCCCATTTGACCTGTCAGCTGCTGGGGAAACGCTGCTGTTGACCTTTGGTTGAACTGCTAAGGCGATTTTGCTGATTTTTATTTCTTTTTCCGCGGGGGCCGTCTTTTGCTCCTCCAATTGAGCCCAGTCCCCCTCCCTTCTCCCCAAAGCGCTCCAAGAGAAAGTGCCAGGAAGGGGCTTGTCCCGGAAGGCCTGACCGCTGAGCGGGGCCAGGTCCTGATTAGGCCACCAGGGTGGGCTTCCGCGCCATTGTTTGAGCTTGTCGGCGCTGGTGGGAGAGATGAGGGCAATTCCTCTGGGACGCAAGTCCCCTGGAGTGGCCGGCGCTGGCCGGGATGTTCCCCGCACGGCGCTGCCCTCGAGTCCCCCCGATGGAGAGCGCGGGCGCGCCTTCCTTCGCTGGCCTCCAAACCCGGGACCCGCGAGAACACAGGAGGGCTGGGCTCCAGCCCCACGTGGAGTCTGGGTTTGTTTTGTTGTGTTTTGGTTTCCTTCGTGGAAGAAATCCCGAGGGGACCGCTCTAGAGCGGCATCTCCGGGACCTCGTCCCTTGGGCTTCCGGGGTTGCAGCCACTTAGGCCCCGCTCCCGGGGAAAAAGGGATTATTTTTTAAGGTTTATTCCCAGGGCGCGCGGCATTTCCCTGTCCCTCGTGAATCCCGTTGAGAGTCCACCTCCCCAACCTCCTCCGTTTCCTCAGCCAAACCGATTCGAAGCCCTGGAGACTCTGGGCGAGGCTAGGGACTGGGTGGGATAGGCCTCTTGGTAAAATGACAGCCCTCCGGTGTGTGGTGAGGTGCCTGGCCAACGGAAGAGAAGTATTTTAAAGGGCTGTTTCCTCCTGGAGCCTGCACTGCCTCTCGTAGTCGGCCCCGATGCGGGCAGGGAGGATCATCTTCGGCATCGCCAGGTGGACATCCTTGCAGATGGAGGTGTGCAGGCCTGGGCCACAGATCAGCTTCGGTCTCTTCTGGAATAGCCCCTCCTCCCCTGCCCCCTGTAACCAGAAGTTCAGCTTCTACTTCACAAGCAAAGGGAGCCTGCCCTTGGAAGCAAGCACTTAAAATTGAGAGGTGGGGGAAATCTTCCAGCTTGCTCTGTAGTGGTGATGAACATCTTTGAGGTTAATTGGGCCCTATTCGTTTTAGCTTAGCTGATTTTGACATATGTGTTCAGCAGAGGCCATCTTTAACCCAGTTCCTCTTCCTTGCCCTCTAATGGAAAGCATCCCTAGAGAGGTCAGAAGGAAAAAGTCAGTATCTGCTCCCACAGCTCTGCGGGTAGGGGCTGGGGAAGGAAATCAAGGTGTCTCCCAGGTCTCCAGATACACCTCCCTTCCGTGCCTGGAAGCCAGTGCAGTGGATCAAATGTGGTTTCCCGGGAGGGGGCTCTGGGGCAGAGACCTAAAGAGGAATTTTGAGAAGCAAAGGAAGAAAAAGCTCCTTAGATTATCTCTAGTAAATGCCTTAATTGATGAAGGATTGTAGAATTTGTTTCCTACTGGAGTTGTTCATTTTATTTTCCAGTGAGGGAATTTATGTATGTCTCATTTCATGTGTGCCTGTGCATGTCTGTAGAGCAGGACAGGAAGCCAGTGGAAGGCCTGAGGGTTGGTGTCTGCCATTCTTGGAGGGGTTAGGGGAAGCAGTAAAAGCAACAGAATATTTTCAGAAGTGATAGTAGCATTCCCAGCCAAAGCTAGCTAATTGTCTTAATTAATTGTATTTTAAAATTCAGTTTTTCTATTTCTGCCACGTTGAGGGGTTACTTCACGTTGAATTGGTTACTCCACGCAGGTGGCAGGAGGTCAACTTCGCTTAATATCAATAAAGTACAGCCTAGCCTTAACATTTCCTCGATTACCCGACTTTTGCTAAAAGCAATAACGAAAAATCTAATGTTTTCTATCTTTGCTAGTAAAGGAATTCCAGTGGGGTAACTTTTAAAAAACTCATTTAAAATCCTGTAAGGCATTTTTAGGGTCAGTTTGGAAATTTTAGTTTTTCAGATTTTATCACAATACACTTCTTGAAATCCCTTTCTCTCTCATTCATAAATCCTTGGATTAGAGTTTGAGACTTCCCTGGTCACTAGAGAAAGACAAAAAGAGCTTTTGCTTGCCTTATTCTTTGCCTTTAATAACTCCAAATAACAAAACAGTCTGTGATGCAAAAAGATTTCAGGTATAAAAACATTGCCTTCCTTTCCACCTACCCAAAACTTCCCTCAGCCTTTGTCAGTTCTTATTTAAAAGCTGTCCTGGAGCTGTCTGAGAAATGGGGAAGATCATCTAGATATTTCAGTTTCTCCTTCCACTCACCCTATAGTACCCGATAGCCTCCAATAGCCCAGGGCCTGACCATACAGTCCCTGATATTACCCTTTCTGTAGAAAACAGTCACTAAGGCCAATGATGAATGTGGGGGAAGAGGGGCATACTTAACAGCTCTGGAAACTCTGGTGACATTTTTCCATTTTTTCTCTCTCTACCCCCACCATTGCTATCTCTGTCTTCAGTTCCCCAGGAGGGCAATGGCATCAAACAGCACAGCTCTGGGGGATGTCAATATTGCATACCTTTTCTACCTAAAGGGAAAGTGACTAGCTTTTCTGCTTCCAAATATAATAGCCTTTCTGATAGCAAATACGGTAGCTTTTCTGCTTGCAAATGTAATACAATGCCCATGACAGCCAAGGATTGGAAGTATAAGTGCTAGGCCTTACAGGTAATTTTTAACCCAGATTGTAATTCGTTAAATAATTACAATGAAGCAAACTCACTACCTTGGGCGTCATTTACATTGGATGTCTCCAACTAACAAAAGTAACTAAAGACAGATGCAGGTGAAAATTGAAAGTGAAATTTGACCCTTTAGACCATCACAACTTCCTTGGGCTTATCCTAGGTGCTTATAGGAGAGGTGGGCTCCACCCACAAAAATGGGCTGCTCAGAAAAAGGAGGGAGAGAGAAAAGGTGGCCACTTTACTGAACCAAGAAATTACTTGAAAAAAAATCAGAACATCTGAAACCAGATAGCTGATTTCCTTACCGGGAGGCAGTTCCCGGCTAACAAAGAGGAAGCACAACGGGAAGAAAAGTTCACTCCAAAGGAAGGCAGTTTGCTGAATATAGCAGATCGCCCAGGAGGACTGGGAGAGACTGCAAACCAGTTCGAGCCCCCAGCATGGCGTTAGGTGTCAGCCAGCTGGCAGGAAGGTCCAGGTGTCTGTGTTCAGAGTCTCAAGGTGAGAAGTTCACTTAGTTGGATTTTAAATACAGCTCAACATTTACATCGGTGCTTACTAAGTCAACACTCACCTAAAGTAGAGTTCCCAAAGGCAAATGGCCTTCAAACAACCCCAGACTTTCTTGCAGGAGCATGACTTTTCTGGCAAGAGCAAGGCCATGAGCCCTGCCTGGGATCTGGCACTATTCTGAGCGTTGGGGCGTAATGGGGGAAAAGTGGCAGCCACGTTAAGATCCATGATCAAGGCCGGGCGTCGTGGCTCACGCCTGCAATCCTAGCAGTTTGAGAGACGGAGGCAGGCAGATCACTTAAGGCCAGGGCAACGTGGCAAACTTGGTCTCTACAAAAAATATAAAAATTAGCCGGGCAAGGAGGCATGTTTCTGTATTCTCAGCTACTCAGGAGGCTGAAGCAAGGAGATTGCTTGAGCCCAGGGAAGTAAAGGCTACAGTGAGCCATGATCGTGCCACTGCACTGCAGCCTGGGTGATTGAGTGACAGTGACAGACCCTGTCTGGGGGAAAAAAAAGATCCATGACCATAGTCACCACCAAAGGACATCTTCCCCATCACAAACCGCATTAACAGTGCTATTATGGTGATATTATCAGCGCTACATCAATCTGCCCTTTTTAAAGTACTTTTACATACATTATCTCCTACTCCTGCAAGGGATGGGGGAGTGCGGGGGAGAGCTTCTGATGAGGGGTCCTCATTTCCACTAAACTTTGAAAATTGCCTTCCTGTATGAGGATGTGAGGAGGAGGAGGCACGGCGGAGTTGAACTGTAGATAGAGTTATTCTTCAAGTAAGTCTGATGAAAATCACACTCTTTTTTTCTTCCAGACTTTAAAATTATAAAATAAAGGTGATAAAATGAGAGATTTAGGAATAGAAAATATATTCTTGAATAAGAACATGGGAAAAACAGGTTGAAATTAGTAAGAAACCTGTTATGGAATTACATTCAGTAGGACACAGACACGTTCAATACATTCATTTCATACCTTCAAAGGACATAGGAGAAACAGAATTCATTCATTCAGAATGGCACATCTGATAATGAAATTATTCAGAAGATAGAAATGCAGCATTTAGGCACCTGCTGCTTCAGAGCTGGCAAAACTGACCCGCAAATAAGTAGATCCTGGATATTTAGAAGCACAGGATACTGGAACTTAAAGATCATTATAATAATAAATTCTTACATTTTGAGAGTGGGAAAAACCAGAGTTGAGGAGGGAACATACTTGTCCAAGTTCCACAACTCGAGTTGGACTTCACCTGGATCTGTCTCCACTTCTCCTTGCACACCTGCTAGGGGCATGGGATGGAGCCCTGCCCCTTTGTAGACAATGAAAATAAGCTTTCGCTTTCATGATTTTCTTGGGATAAAACTTGGTGATCTAAATCTAGCTCTTGAAAGAGCTGTGACTATGGTACTTGCATCGATTTGGGGATGGATAGGAGGGACTGAGTGGAAGTAGCCTTAGAATAATCTTTTTTTGACCCCGCCTACAGTAAGAAACGCATTTTAATTTATATCGTGACCCAGGAGAGGGATACATGCACATCTGAAAAAATGTTCCATGAAATGATATCCTCTTTAAGGGTAATACATCCTCCTAATTCCTATTCTATTGTATTCAGTTTTTAAAATGTGGGTCATGACTCTTTAATGACAGCCTGGATTAGGAAAGCAATGGATAGAAGCAGAGTTTGGTGAAATACCAGCAGTGCCCTATTTGGATCAGTTCTGTCTTTGCATGAAAAGTCTGTCTTCACTTGAGGAAACCAGCAGGCACTGCCCCCTGGAGAAGGGCCCCCCAGGAAGGGATGGAAGGCAGAGGTGGCATAGATTGACACCCAGAGATGACTTACTGGGTCTTGGCCCTGTGGGAGGTGGACTTGAGCAGCTTCTTCCACCGATGGATAAATGCTAACTTGCATGCATCCTCCCGCGTCACCTTCACTGTGTCCTCAGGGCTCCACCAACCCAGAGCATATCGTTCTCACCCATGAGTGCTGGCCTGAGTGCAGCCCAGAGCTCACCAAAAGGGACTCCCTTTAGTGTGGCATCTTGTGACAACCAGCCACAGACCCCCAAAAGCTGGCGACCATTGTCAGGGACGAGAACCTTCCAGTGCTCCTGCCCCTTGAGCGAATTTGCTTCTTCACCTTGTTCCTTTTTGGTTGTTCTTTAAAACTCCCCCAGAGGAAACTGACTTTCCTGTAATCATTTTTCTGCTGCCTTCTAATGGTGCCTTTTCCAAACAGTTGTGATCAGCCTGGGGGAGATGTCGAACGGCCCCCTCAGGCCAGATCTAGCCTGTTTCCCACGTAATGGGTCACGTCGGCACTCCCTGCCTCCCACACCACTCTGTGGCCAGCAGCCGACTCCAGGTCCCTGAGAAGGGTTCTGCTGAGTGGCAGCAATGGCCATGCCTGGGAGAGAAGATGGAACCCTTCCTCTTTCTTCACTATGAGGTCTGGAGGTCTCCCGAAACCAGGAGACAGGTTTGTGGGAGAGCAGGCTGTCAAATGTGCAGTACCTTACCAGCATTACCCCATCCCCTGGTTCCTCTTTGGCCTTTGAGGATGTCTGCTGAGGGTACCCAAGGGCACCCCTCCATGTAGGCACCGGGAAGGGAAAACTTCCTAATCTGTCTTCCTGATGCAAGGCACAGAGCCTGGCTGTTGGAACCAGTCCTCAAAGGCCTCTGTGCAGGGGACTTTCATCACCTCTTACAGACAAGGAAGAGGCTCTGAGAGGTTCAGGAGGGCCGGGCTGCACAGCTGATAAATGCTCCGAGTGGGGTGCAACCTCATAGCAGAGCCTGTGCCCTTTCCAGAACTTCACTCAGTGCCCTGTTCCATACCCTCAGCAATGAGGACAACATCCTCTAAGCCGCTCTGGGCTCTTCCTGCTTCTCCAGCCCTGAAGGTCGCTCTGCTCTGTGACCATGGGGCCTGCCCTGGCACTCCTGGGCCACCCAACCATTCACTTTCAAGTGCAGGCGACAGCTTGTCTGTCTTGGTGGTGAGTTTTTGCAGGACACCACCTGTGTCTAACATGTCGTTTAAAAATGTGTTTTAATAGCTCAGATTATGTAATAGACATAAAAGGATCATGTAGTTAGAATTTTTGCAAATCCTAGAGAAGTATATAGAGTAACAAGTGATGGCTTGGGATACAAGTGCTCAACCACTGTTAATGAATGGGTTTCCCTTCCACTTTCTCCAAAAGGGAGCACGGACCGAAGTTTCCCATCACTGAGGCCCCTGAGGGACTTCAGCTGCAGACAGATATTTCCTTCCTCTCTCCCCATCCTCTAATTACTGCATTTTGGGCAGCAGTGATGGCAGCCGAATAAGGAAAGGGGTTTATGATGGGAGGGAGGGGGTGCTTCTGTGATGAGGTGGCTGCCGAGGCCACCAGCATGACCGAGGCTGGCGGTACCAGCCCTGCCAGCAGGTTTTCCATCCAGGGAGGCTGGTCACTGTGACTCAGCAGGAACAAGGGCCTGTGACCAGAGAGAGATCCATTTATATCCTGAGGGAGGGAGAGGAGGGGAATAGAGAAGCCTCCGGTCAGAGAGGAAAAAATGTACACCCTGTTTCTATAAGCCTTATGATGTGGTAGAGAACCGTTTCCTTCCTCTCAGTAGGAAGCAGTCTTTAGGGTTGGGATTTGGGGCAAGTGACTGACTCACCATCACATGTCTGCACATTGGAAAATTTCTATGAATGGCCCTAGGGCACAGAGGTCCTACGTCACTGTCACGAAGATCGCAAAGGTAGCGACATCCGGGACCGTTGGCCAACTTGTCATTGGAGTCAGTTGAATGGGTCTGTTGGAATGGCGGTTCTCCAACGCACAGGCCCTACTGAATCAATCAAATCCATTTCTGGCCCTACCGAAACTGCAAAATAAAAATAAAAGCAGGGCCATACATTGATAGCACTGTGAATTGGAAGTTGGCCGCAAAAGGAAGTCCCAGAGATCACAAGAAAGCCAGAGATAGGGCTTGAAAGGTTGTCTTTTTGGAAGGCCTCCCTGTGGCCTCTCCCTGAATCCCACCCGCCTCCACCCCTCCTGAATAGGAGCACCCACCCTATCCCAGCTCAGCTGGCCATTTATCTTCTTCTTCTTCTTCTCTTTTTATTTAAAAGATCTCCCTTCTCTGGAAGATGACCCCACAGATAACCATTCCAGGGCTTACCCACTCTCAGGTCAGGAAATCCTTCCTTGCCCCAAACGTGCATGTAGCATGAGGGATTTATTTAGATTTCAGCCCGTTTTCTCTTGTTCTGGCCTCTTGGTGACAGAACAGCTGTTCATGAGGATGTGCAATGGGCATCTGCTCCCTTACTGAGATCCAGAAGAGTTTGTGCCAGGGTCATTTTTTTTTCCCTTCTTTCTCACATCGGAGAACCTCCCCCGAGGAAGGGCTGGAATCGGGGGTGGCAGGTGTCTCTACAGGTGCTTAGTGTCCTTGGAATCCCAGCGTGACCTTCTCTTCTCTGTTTTGTGATTGCCCTGAGGAGCTACTCCGCAGAGTCCCTTCTGCACATCCCCTGCACGTCTTCCTTTGTATGTCTTCCTCTCTAACCCAGGTCTTGTCCATAAAGCTTATCCTTCCAGCTTTGCTGCAGTCCTGGCGAGTGTGTCCTCTGCATCTCTGGAAACCGCTCCATGGCCATTCTCTAGGTCCACAGCGCCACCCAGTGGCCAATAGGGAGCACTCCAGCCTCTGCCTTTCCAAGCAGCCCGCCTGAGTCTGTAGGAGTCAAGTTCATTCTGACTTCTGCTGGCTTAGTGACCCCGTTAACCTGAGCTTTCTCCTTTACAGGTGGCTATGAGAGGTTTTCCTCCGAGTACCCAGAATTCTGTTCTAAAACCAAGGCCCTGGCAGCCATTCCACCCCCGGTTCCTCCCAGTGCCACAGAGCCCTTGGACCTGGGCTGCAGCTCCTGCGGGACCCCACTACACGACCAGGTAGACTCGGGGGGCAGCGCTTGGAAGTGGGGGGCAGGGCAGCGTAGGGGCCAGGGGATGCCTTCTTTTCAGAATTACAAAGGTGTTTTTTGTCTTTGCTTTTGAGACAGTCTTGCTCTGTCACCCAGGAGTGCAGTGGTGTGATCATAGCTCACTGCAGCCTCGAACTCCTGGGTTCAAGGGATCCTCCCTGGTAGCTGGGACTACAGGTGATGCTACCATGCCTGGCTAATTTAAAAAGTTTCTTGGTAGAGACAGGGAGTCTTGCTTTGTTGCCCAGGCTGGTCTTGAACTCCTGGCCTCAAGTGATCCTCCTGCTTTGGCCTCCCAAAGTGTCGGGATCACAGGGGTGAGCCACCACATCCAATCCTGAGATTTTTTTTAAGTCTTTGAATGTTATACCTCAATTTGGGGAGAATGCGGTGAACCCTGAGTATTGGGGTGGGATGTTTGGTAGGGCCCATTTACTCCTTGGAAATCTTCCCCTTCTCTCTCTAAATATCCTCCTAAGAAAACAGTCTAAAGACACGACTCCCTGGCTTGACCTCTAGCGTGGTGTGTGGACAAGTGGGGAGGCCTCCAGAAGCCCTGGGGGACCTGCGGTATGGGAAGCTGAGGTCATCCTCCTTTGAAGTAGCAGGCCATGAAATACATCTCAGTCCCCGACAGGCAGGCTGCCCCCATGGATCAGCCAAATGGACACAGACAGTCACCCACCCTCCCTCCAAGAAAACTTGCTTGAGCCACTGTGTTTCTTACAAGCCCACCCTCCAGCCCTTTCAGTTAGATGGACTCTGCTGCCCACATCTCATGTGCTGAATTTAAGCCACCGTTGCCTCATTTTTCCAAGATCCTTTCTCTTGTCTGTGTGGCCAAGAAGGCATCGGCTTATTTACTTATTTTTAGAGACAGAGTCTCACTCTGTTACCCAGACTTGAGTCCTGTGGCGCACTCATAGCTCACTGCAGCTTCAAACTCCTGGGCTCAAATGATCCTCCCATTTCAGCCTCCCAAGCAGCTGGGATTACAGATGTGCACCGTCATGCCACGTTCATTTTTTGTAGAGACGAGGTCTCACTGTGTTGCCCATGTTGGTCTTGAACTCCTGGCTCACATGATCCTCCCACCTCAGCCTCCTAAAGTGCTGGGATTACAGGCGTGAGCCACTGCACACCTGTTTCTGATATGCCCAGTGAATACATATCCAACCAAATAAGTATCTAAACCACACAGCAAGTGGCTTGATGATTAGCAGATACAAACTCAGTGTCACAGATGGTGCCATAAGGCCAGCATTGTCCTGCCACTTCTTTGCCATGGGCGAGGTGGGCTGCAGAAGAGTCCCACAAGACTTTACCTGCCCCGGTCTTCCTGCCCACAAGTAGAGAGCAAAGGCTGGGGAAGTCCCACTGGGCCCATCACCCCTCCAGGAGCTCCAGGAGGCTACAGGGGGAGCCTGGGAGGGCCAGGCTAGCAGGCATTCTCCCCGGGCCTGGAAAGGATAGCTCTTCTTAGACAAGTTTCCACTCCCTGTGCCAGGCACCTTACTCTCATGTCGTTTGGGGGCATTTGTTTCCCTTTCTGCGCAGGGGGGTCCTGTGGAGATCCTTCCCTTCCTCTACCTCGGCAGTGCCTACCATGCTGCCCGGAGAGACATGCTGGACACCCTGGGCATCACAGCTCTGTTGAATGTCTCCTCGGACTGCCCAAACCACTTTGAAGGACACTATCAGTACAAGTGCATCCCGGTGGAAGATAATCACAAGGCTGACATCAGCTCCTGGTTCATGGAAGCCATAGAGTACATCGGTAGGCTGGCCCTGCTCTCAGGTTCCTGGGTCCAAGGGCTGGTGGGAACGATGAGAAGGAACCCCTGTAAGCCTGGGTTGAGGGTGGACATGGGAGGCACTGAATCCAAGGATCCCCATTCCCCCTCTCCCTCACTGGGAAGGCTTGCACGTTGGATGTTTGGTTGGGAGGAAGGAGGGAAGATGGACCTACACCCAGGCTTAGCTTGCAGAGCCAGGCTTAGCTTGGGTGACAGAGCCACCCAAGGGGCACTGTCCCCTTGGGTGGCTCCGGTGCCTATATGGTAAGAGTTTTTGAATGGGGAGGAAGACACAGGGAGCATTGAGTCACAGTTTTTATTTTATTTCTATTTATTTATTTATTTATTTTGAGACAGAGCCTTGCCCTGTCGCCCAGGCTGGAATGCAGTGGTGCCATCTCAGCTCACTGCAGCCTCCGCCTTCTGGGTGCAAGTGATTCTCCTACCTCAGCCTCTGGAGTAGCTGGGACTACAAATGTGCCACCACGCCCAGCTAATTTTTGTATTTTTGTAGAGACAGTTTCATCATATTGCCCAGGCTGGTCTTGAACTCCTGAGCTCAAGTGATCCGCCCACCTTGGCCTCCCAAAGTGCTGGGATTACAGGCGTGAGCCACCACCCTGGACCCTACTGTTTTGTTTCTGCAAATGGAAATCCTTGAACGGATAATGGGATTTAACCTGCTCCAGCATAGTGATTGGAGAAAATAGACCTCAGAATGGGGGGCATTCTAGAGAATCTCCCACATGGGTTTTCTTCCTCCCAAGTCCTTGGTCTAGCATGGCTAGTCCTTCCTTCAGAGCGCCCCACCCTCAGGTGCTGGCCAGTGCCCCTGGTCGGGCGGGGACTGCAGAAACGCGCACTAACCTGTTGAACCCTGTCCCCAGATGCGGTGAAGGACTGCCGCGGGCGCGTGCTGGTGCACTGCCAGGCGGGCATCTCGCGCTCAGCCACCATCTGCCTGGCCTACCTGATGATGAAGAAGCGGGTGAGGCTGGAGGAGGCCTTCGAGTTCGTTAAGCAGCGCCGCAGCATCATCTCGCCCAACTTCAGCTTCATGGGGCAGCTGCTGCAGTTCGAGTCCCAGGTGCTGGCCACGTCCTGTGCCGCGGAGGCCGCCAGCCCCTCGGGACCCCTGCGGGAGCGGGGCAAGACCCCCGCCACCCCCACCTCGCAGTTCGTCTTCAGCTTTCCGGTCTCCGTGGGCGTGCACTCGGCCCCCAGCAGCCTGCCTTACCTGCACAGCCCCATCACCACCTCCCCCAGCTGTTAGAGCTGCCCTGGGGGCCCCAGAACCAGAGCTGGCTCCCAGCAAGGGTAGGACGGGACACATGCGGGCAGAAAGTTGGGACTGAGCAGCTGGGAGCAGGCGACCGAGCTCCTTCCCCATCATTTCTCCTTGGCCCACGACGAGGCCAGCCAGAATGGCAATAAGGACTCCGAATACATATTAAAAGCAAACAGAACACTCCAACTTAGAGCAATAACGGCTGCCGCAGCAGCCAGGGAAGACCTTGGTTTGGTTTATGTGTCAGTTTCACTTTTCCGATAGAAATTTCTTACCTCATTTTTTTAAGCAGTAAGGCTTGAAGTGATGAAACCCACAGATCTAGCAAACGTGCCCAACCAGCTTTACTAAAGGGGGAGGAAGGGAGGGCAAAGGGATGGGAAGACAAGTTTCCCAGAAGTGCCTGGTTCTGTGTGCTTGTCCCTTTGTTGTCGTCGTTGTAGTTACAGGAATTTCATTTTTTAAAAGAAATCTTCAAGGGTGTGGTTTTCATTTCTCAGTCACCAACAGGTGAATATTTACGCTTAATAATAAAGTATTTATTAAGATTTTCTTCAGAGTATGTAAGTACAAGAAGTGACAGTGGATTTAGAATGTATTTATGTTGATGTCAAACAGCTGAGCGCGGTAGCATGCAGATGTCAAAGCAGTTAGGAAGTAAATGGTGTCTTGTAGATACGTGCAAGGTAACGTGATGAGCAACTTGCATTAATTGCCACTGAGAAGCAGGCAGGGTGGGTGGGAGGAGGAAGAAAGGAAAGGATTAGGTTTGAATTGCCTTTTAAAAAAAAAAAGAGAGAGAGAGGATCTCACTATGTTGCCCAGGCTGGTCTCAAACTCTTGGGCTCAAGAGATCCTCCCACCTCAGCCTCCTGAGTAGCTGGGACTGCAGGCGTTTGTCATCATGACTAATGTGAATTGCTTTTGAAGCTGGTTCCTGGGCACCAGCTAGGCCACTGAAGCAATTTTAGACCACAGTAAGTCAAGCTTTTTTCTCTCCAATGATCACTGGGTGATTGGAGCATTTTTCGCATAAACCTGCCTAAGACTTGTCTATTGTCTGTGATCAATGCCATATTACACTAAGGTGCTCCTGGAAAATTGGGTGCAGTTCAGATTTTCCTACAGCAAATCATTTGGCAAGGCCAGCCATTGGGGAAACCAGACAACTAGAGATAACCCTGAAATGAATCCTTTTGTAAATTGAAGCACCATCTTTTCCTTTTTGCATAAATTGGAGGTTTTAATTTTCGGGCAGTTACCTGAAGTGAAATATACCAACAATTTCTTGTGTTCTTTAAATTCCTAGTTAAATGAATATTTTCTCGAATCACTATGCTGGAGCAGGCTAAATCCCTCTTTTGAATTGAGAGGGGAATGGACACCACATTTCAGGTCTCCTCGAAGTGTGGAAGGGCAAGAGAGCATCAGTGAGCTGATTGTGGATTGCTTATATCGGATTCCATTGGTATGAATTTCCCAAACTGGAAACCAAAGCGCCAGGGTGGGGTCGCGGCTGACTGCTGCTGAGCCGGCTGGCCACTGGCTCCCGTGACGTGCATCATGGGTATGCAGGCGCCATTTTGAATCTGTCGTGGGCACGTGGGTGCCATTTTGAATCCTTAGTTCGGCCTTTCTACATGGGGAATGGCTTTGGAGGGAGACACATTTTCTGTGGGGAGGGTTTGGGGGGGAGGGAGGAGGGAACAAGCTACATGCTAATTTGTTTGTAGTATTGTGGAACAGTCTTGTTATGGAGTGCCCGATTAGAGGTTATTGCAAACTTGTCTAGAAGTGAGAGCATGGTTTTTTTTTTTTTTTAGCCGTTTGAGAGTCTACATCTAATGAACATTCTTGCTCACCCATAAATAATGTCAAGCTTCAATGTTAACGTCATGTTGGGATGCTGTTTCTCATCTGGCATCCTAGACAGGACCAGGTTGGTTACCGTCCCTTCCATGGACCATGAACCTGTGATGGCATCATTCGTCCTGACTTTGCCAAGCTCTGCCTGTGGGCGAGGCCAGAGCTCCCATGGGCAATTTTTAGAAGAGCCAGAGGCTTCCTGCTTCCTCTGGAAATAACAGTTCAGGGTGAAGCATGGAGGGGTTGGGTTCCCAGACAATGGAACCATTTAAAGACAACACCGTTGGACATTCCCACTTTTTCCTTGATTCCTGAAGTCCAGTGGGTTCTGCAGCTGAAAAAGTCCTGGGTCCCAGCAGCAGAGACAGGACAGAGGGGATGCTGGGGCGGGGAGGGACGATAACCTGCAGAATGGATTCCATTATTGTAGAACGAGCACACATTTGCCAAAACTGTCCTGCTTTCCCAGACTGGACTCCTGCCATGGGGACAGTCGGAACTCAGGACTAGCTCCAGCGACATCTTTCCTCCCAATTCAAGCCGCCTATCACAATGTCAAAACAGCTATTTATAAAGCCATTTTCTTTGTATTTGATAACAACACGAGTCCCAAAACTTAGAAATAAAATAGGACATTGGCTTGATTGGAAAGAAGGACTTTTAAAAAATTGTTCTTTCATCAGAAGCCTTTTGGTTGACTTACAATATCTCTGATGAAGACACCACCCCAGGGTAAGTCCAAAAGGTCAGTGAGTTTCAATAGGCATGCATCCCTCCCATGAAGGGATTCTGGTGACGGAAACTTTCTGTAATGACAGGAAAGCGTTGACACTCATTGTCAACTTTGCTATTACCCATGAAAGGACAGGACGTTCACTGGGTATTCTATAGAGTGAGGAATGCTGCCCATTCCCTCCCAGAATGTCTGGCCCAGGGCTGTGTGTGGAGGAACCCTGGGGGAAATGGACCAAGTTTTCCCACAGAGCAGTATTAGGCTGAAGCGCAGGTGAGCCGGCGACTGGTAGGTCCCAGCTCCATCATTCCCTCCCGAGGCCATTTTGTTTGGTTGCTCATCCAAGCTGGATTCCAGAGAGTTTTCCAATTTGGGAAGCCATGAGAAAAGTTTTTAAATCTTGGGAAGATGGAGAGAGGGAGATAGGATAGTTGACTCCAACATGACAGGAAAAGGCTGGAGATTGGGAATTCACCACCAACCAAGGCTGTAGTACAGCCATGGTTCCACGTTGGAATTACCTGGGGAACTTTCACAATTCTGATAGCCAGGTTCTCCTAGACCAGTTCAACCAATTCTAGGGGGGACTCGGGCATCAGTGTGTTTCGTAGCTCCCCAGGTGGTGTCCCTGTGCATCCAAGCTTGGGAAACTGCCATGCTTTCTGGATGTCAAGGCGCTGTTGGAGGCTGGGTGTGACAGCACTGAGCCAGATTGTCTTGTGGAAACCACAGCCACGGGTTTGCCACTGGCTCAGCATGGCCTCACCACCAGTCCCAGTCTGGCTGAGGAACAAGATGGTTTCTCTTGGGAGTTCCTGAGTGGAGCACCCTTCCAGGCGTTTTGAAAGCCAGCTGATCTGTGGATCCTTGTTAAGGGACTCTACAGTGTTTGGGTATTGATGTTTTTCCTTGAGACTGTCTTGTCCATCAATAAAGATGGAGGATGTCTCCTCTTTGAACCCCACTTCCCCACCAGTACCCTGTCTCCCTTAGAGTTTATGAGTTATTCAAGGAGGAGGCTTCTTAAAGGCAGCAATGCAATTCTTGTAACTTGTGTAAATAGCCCCGTCTTTCAGAGTGATGTCATTTCTACATTTGATATGCCTGTATTTCTGTAGGATGTATATAGTTTAGGGGATTTTTTTTGTTTGGTTTTGTTTTTTAGAAGTCAGTATGTCTGGTTTTATTTATTGCTTGAAAAAGATCATTTGAAAAAAATAAATACATTTTCAACCACTTCTGGCTTGGTTTAACCTTTCCTTGAAAACTGTTCTGCTGTTACGACTTGGAAGGGGAGGAAAGAACTGCTGGGTCAATTAATAACCTTGCCCACTTAACAGCACAGTGGAGATGGAGTCCATTTGTTTCCCCTCTTTTCTATTTTCTTTTTTTCTTTACGGAGCCCATTTGTTTTCCTTCTTTTCCTTTCTCTTCTTTTCTTTTCCTCTTCTTTTCTTTTCTTTTCTTTCTTTCTTCTTTCTTTCTCTTTCCTTCTCTCTGTGTCTCTTTCCTTTTCTTCTTCTTCTTCTTCTTTTTTTTTTCTTAGACAAGGTCTCACTCTGTCCCCCAGGCTGGAATGCAGTGGCACGATTATAACTCACTGCAACCTTGAACTCCTGGGCTCAAGCAATCCTCCTGCCTCAGCCTGCCAAGTAGCTGGTATTATGGGCGCACACCATCACACCAGGCTAATTTTTTTGTTTTTTTGAGATAGCGTGTCACTCTGTCACCCAAACTGGAATGCAGTGACACAATCTCGACTCACCACAATCTGCCTCCCAGGCTCAAGCAATTCTCCTGCCTCAGCCTCCTGAGTAGCTAGGATTATAGGCACATGCCATTATTGCCTGGCTAATGTTTTATTTTTGGTTTTTGTCTTTTTGAGATGGAGTTTCACTGCCCAGACTGGAGTGCAGTGGCACAATCTCGGCTCACTGCACCTCCATATCCCCAGTTCAAGTTATTTTCCTGCCTCAGCCTCCAGAATAGCTGGGATTACAGGCATGCATCACCATACCTCACTAATTTTGTATTTTTAGTAGAAATAGGGTTTCTCCATGTTGGTCAGGCTGGTCTTGAACTCCCGACCCCAGGTGATCTACCCGCCTCGGCGTCCCAAAGTGCTGGGATTAGAGGCATGAGCCACCATGCCCGGCCTCCACCTGGCTAATTTTTAGTAGAGATGGGGTTTCACCATGTTGTCCAGGCTGGTCTTGAACTCCTGCCCTCAAATGATCCACTCATCTCGGCCTCCTAAAGTGCTGGGATTATAGGTATGAGGCACCACACCCAGTTTTTTTTTTTTTTTTTTTTTTAAGAGACATGGTCTCCCTGTGTTGCCCAGGCTGGTCTTGAACTAAACCCAAGCCATCCTCCTGCCTCAGCCTTGCCACCGCACCTGGCATGAACCCCTTTTTGCTCCCTGAACGCTCTTCAAGGCAGGCGAGAGGAGAAGGCTGATACTCATCCCTAAGAGCCTGATTTCGCCACACCGTTCTCCAGTAGCAGAGAGAAAAGGAAGAAGTAAATGATGAGAGATAGTACTTCCTCTTAGCCCCTGCTATGTGTCATCACTTAGGCCTTTAACATTGACCTCTCCCACCGAGAAGCCATCATTAGGCCTTTAAGATTGACCTCTCCCACCGAGGAGCCATCATTGTATCCTGTAGTTGGTTGTAATAGAAGAATGCAAAAGGAATGACCACTCCTGGAACACCCCTCCCCATTGGGGAGGAGGTCCCGCGTGTCTCAGAGAATCTGAAGAAATTTTACTGACCTCTTATTCCACTGGGATCATGAAAATGAGCACTATGTATCAAGGCCAGGTTGAAGAAGTAAGCTGATAAAGGTTGTGTCATATGTCAGTGGTACCCCTGGTGCTGATTGTGGATTACTTGTATCAGATTTCATTGGTATGAGTTTCCCAAGCTGGAAACCAAAGGCATTAGTGAACATGCATTCCCACCATATCATGACAATTTAACATTATGGAAGCACTGGCCAGTGTAATTCACAAGGGAGAGAAATGATGTACACAATGTGGAAAGTGGGAGGTCAAATGATTTTCACATGATGTGTGTTAAACAAAAGGGAATCAACTGAGAAACCATCAGAGATAAGGTAATTCAGTAAGTGGTTGATTACAAAGTAAACATAAAAAAACAGCTTTCCTATAGGAAATACCAATAATTAACTAGAAGTGGTGGAAAATCCCATTTGCAATCAAAACATACCTATGGTAGACCTTAACAGAAATAGGATGTATACGATGGACATGGTGTAGCTCTGCCACAGGACACATAGAGACACTTGGAGAAAGCGGAACTTACAGATGGTCCCCAATTTACCAGGGTTTGACTTTATGGTGGTGGAGAAGTGAATGCATTCGGTAGAAACCATTGAAAAAGGAACGTAAATCTCAGGACCCCCAAATCACTAAGCCAAATGGAACTCCCTAATAAATCTTGGGACCCCAAAAATCACTAGGCCACAAGGAAATTCCTTGTGAACAAAGGACAGACAGAACTCAAAGTCCTCTCTTTGCTCACCGTGAGACAAATGCTTATCTGATTGCTTCCTTTGCCATATTGTTTCGCTAAGAGACTAAGGCCTAAGTGACTATTCCTGTAAATTGTGTTTTCAGTGGAAGGCTTATCAGAAACTCAAAAGAATGCAACTGTTTGTCTCTCATCTACCTATGACCTGGAAGCCCCTATCCCCACTTTAGGTCATCCCACCTTTCCAGATGGAACCAATGTACACCTTACATATACTGATGTCTCATGTCTCCCTAAAATGTATAGAACCACTATCGGGACCTCCTGAGGCTGTGTCACGGGCACATCCTTAACCTTGGCAAAATAAACTTTCTAAATTGACTGAGACCTGTCTCCGATATTTTGGGTTTACACCACACTACCCATACAGGCATCCTGACTTTCACTTTCAGTACAGTACTCTTTAAATTACATGAGATATTCAACACTTTGCTATAAAATCAACTCTGTTGGATGATTTTGCCCAGCTGTAGGCTAATATGTCTTCTGAGCACATTTAAGGTGTACAGAACTAAACTATGATGTTTGGTGGCTTAGGTGTATTAAATGCATTTTCAACTTACGATATTTTCAATTTGCAATGGGTTTATGGGGATGTAATCCCATCATAAATCAAGGAGCATCTGAACTGTATTCTAGGATAAGAACACCCAGTATTGAATAGTATGATGTCTCCATAAATGAACCTATACAGTTAACGGGATCACAATCAAAAGAGCAAAAAGATTTTGGGAGGAACATGGCAAAATGATCTTGAATTCACCTGGAGAAATAAATATTCAGGAAAGCTTTGAAAAAAACATAACAGAAGGGAATCACATGGTGGAGGGAGATAAATTTATGTCCTTTTGAATTGTCCATTTACTACTATTGTGATAAAAGTAGCTTAGCATTTTCACAGGAGATTATTCTTAAACATTCCTGGGCCCACCTAAGACTCAGAGACTGCAAATTCCCATAAGATTCTGATTTACAAGCCAATTCAGCAATGTCCGACACAGGTTTCTCCTCTTCCATTCCTTTTCATTCAATCCCCTCCTAGCATAACAGCCCACAAACCATAATGCTTTCGATTACTATCACTGTATAACAATTTACCCAAGAACTTATTTTTGTAAACTAACAACGATTTGTTTTCTCACACATTTGTTAATTAGGAGCCCAAGAAAGGCTCTGTGGGCATTTCTTATTTGAGGGTCTCTCCCATGGTTGCAGATGAATGTTTGCTAGGGCTGCTCTTACTTGAAGGTTTGGTTGGGTTGGCCATCCACAATGGCTCACTTACAAATGACTGTTGATGTCGGTCATCAGCAGGGAGTTCCATTGTGACTGTTGACTTGAGTGCCTATACGTACTTTCTCCATCATGGTGGTTCCTGAATAGTCAGATTTCTTACATGACAGATCAGAGCATGAGTGTTCCAGTGAACAGAATGGAAGCTACCCGCCTTTTATGATCTAGTTGCAGAAGTCTCAGCATATCAGTTCCTCTCTACTAATTGGTTTCAAGCCTGCTCAGGTCCAAGGGAGGGGAGACAGACCCTGCCTCTTGATGGGAAGAGTGTCAAAAACTCTGTGTAGCCATTTTTAAAAAATCACCACTCCAAAAAACAGATAGTTACCTAGAAAACCTGAAAATGCAAGTTTCACCACTAATCCGGAAACATTTGTCAGCTAACATAACACACACTAGATATTAGTAGTAACATCGATGATATCATGAATATCAAAGTGTGTTAACACTGGACAAAGTGTGTTTATTTAATATCACAGTTTGTTTAATAACAGTGTGTTAACATTGGACAACAGCAGTAATATCAGTGATATTGTGAATAATATCACAGTGTGTTTAATATCACCGCGTGTTAACATTGGACATCAGCAGTAATATCAGTGATATTGTGAATAATATCACAGTTTGTTTAATATCATAGTGTGTTAACATTGGACATCAGTAGTAATATCGGTGATATTGTGAATAATATCACAGTGTGTTTAATATCACAGTGTGTTAACATTGGACATCAGTAGTAATATCGGTGATATTATGAATAATATCACAATGTGTTTAATATTACAGTGTGTTAGCACTAGATGTTAGTAGTAATATCAATATTTCATTAAAATCACAGTGTGTAAACACTGGCTATTATAAATATCACAGCGATATTTTATTAATATTACAATGTGTAAACACTGGATATTATAAATATCAGGGTGATATTTCATTAATTGCAAACACTGGATATTATAAATATCCTGGTGATATTTCATTAATATCGCAGTGTGTAAAAACTGCACTTTATAAATGTCAGGGTGATATTTCATTAATATCACAGTGTGTACACACTTGATATTATAAATATCAGGGCTATATTTCATTATAATATCTCAGTGTATAAACACTGGATATTATGAGTATCAGGGTGATATTTCATTAATATTACAGTGAGTACACACTGGATATTATAAATAACAAAGTGATATTTCATTAATATCACAGTGCATAAATACTGTGTTTAAACACTGGATAATGTAAATATCAGAGTGATATTTAATTAATATCACAGTGTGTAAACACTGGATATCATAAATAGGGCAATATTTCATTAATATCACAGTGTGTAAACACTGGATAGTATAAGTATCAGAGCAATATTTTATTAATATCACATTGTGTAAGCACTGTGTGTAAACACTGGATATTATAATTATAAGAGCAATAATTCATTACTGTCACAGTGTGTAAGCACTGGATATTATAAATATCATACCGATATTTTGTTAATATCACAGTGTGTAAACACTGGATATTAAAAATATCAGAGTGACATTTCATTAATATCACACTGCTTAAGAGCTGTGTGTAAACACTGAATATTATAAATATCAGAGCAATATTTATAATATTAATTATATTAATATTAATATCACAGTATGTAAACACTGTGTAAACAAAGGATATGATAAATATTAGATCAACATATTATTAACATCACACTGTGTAAACACTGCTTGTAAACACTGGATATTACAAATATCAGAGGGATATTTCATTAATATCTGAATAAACACTGAATATTATAAACATCAGAGTAATAATTCATTAATGTAACAGTGTGTAAACACTGGATATTACAAATATCAGAGCAATATGTCATTAATATCAGAGTGTGTAAACATTCTGTGTAAACACTGGATATTATGAATATCAGAGAATAGACAGTTAATATCACAGTATGTAAACACGGGATATTATAAATATCTGAGTGATATTTCATTAATATCACTGTATAAACACTGTAAATCCTGGATATTATAAATATCAGAGAGATATTTTATTAATCTTACAGTGTGTAAACATGGGATATTATAAATATCAGAGCGATATTTCATTATTATCACAGTGTATAAAAAGTGTGGGGAAACTGGATGTTATAAATATCACAGCAATATTTCATTAATATCCCGGTGTGTTTACACCAAATATTATAAATAGCAGAGCAATATTTTATTGATATCGTACTGTGTAAACACTGAGTGTTAAAACTGGATGTTATAAATATCAGAGAGATTTTTCATTAATATCACAGTGTGTGAACACTGCATATTATAAATATTATAGCGATATTGTTGTTCATAATATCTTCGATGATATTACTGCTAATATAACAGTAGGTGTACACCCTACTTTACTGTTCAAATATCTTTGATGATATTACTGCTAATATCACAGTGGGTATACATCTGTGATGCTGTTCATAATATCTTAGATGATATTACTGCTAATATCATAGTAGGTGTACACCCTATGATACTAAAAATAGTATCTTCAATGATATTACTGCTAATATCACAGTGGGAATACACCTTGTGTGTACACTTTGTGATACTGTTCATAATATCTTCGATGGTATTACTGCTATTATCAGAGTGAGTGTACATCCTGTGTGTACACCCTGTGATTCTGTTCATAATATCTATGATATTACTGCTGATGTCACAGTGGGTGTACACCCTGGGTGTATACCCTGTAATGCAGGGGTAATACAGTGGGGTACACCCTGTAATATTATTAATAATATCTTCGATATTACTAGTAATATCACATTGGGGTACACACTCTGATATTATTCACTATATCTATCAAGGATATTACTGCAAATATCACAGTGGGGATACAACATGTGTGTAAACCCTGTGATATTATTCATAATATCTTTCACATTACTACTAATATCACAGTGAGTGTACACCCCTGGATATACAACCAGTGATACTATTCATAATATCTTCGATATTACTGCCAGTATCACAGTAGCATTATTATGTGACATTATCCAAAATATTTTTGATGTTACTGCTAATATCACAGTGAATATATACCTTGTGATATTATTCATAATATCTTCAATATTACTGCAAATATTACTGGGTGTGCACCCACTGTGATATTATTTATAATATCTTCGATATTACTGCCAATATCACAATGTGTGTAAATGCTATGATATTACACATAATATCTTAGATATTACTGCTAATATCACAGTACATGTACTCCCTGTGATATTTCATAATATCTACAATATTACTGCTAATATCACAGTGAAGATACACCATGTGTGTACATCCTGTGATATTATTCATAATATTTTTGATATTACAGCTAATATCACAGTGGGGATAAACACCCTGACATTATTCATAATATCTATCTTCGGTATTACTAATATCACACTGAAAGTGTATTATTCATAATATCTATCTTTGATATTACTGATAATATCACAGTGAAAAAACACCCTGTGATGTTATTCACAATTCCTATCTTTGATATTACTACTAATATCCCGGTAAGGGTACAATCTGTGACATTATTCACACTATCTCTCTTTGATATTACTGCTAATACAAAAGTGCAGGAACA
The DNA here is from genome assembly GCF_024542745.1 of Macaca thibetana thibetana. Lineage (NCBI taxonomy): Eukaryota > Metazoa > Chordata > Mammalia > Primates > Cercopithecidae > Macaca > Macaca thibetana. The sequence continues at coordinate 114,200,769 of NC_065585.1, forward strand.
CCCTGTGATATTATTCACAATATCTCTCTTCAATATTACTGCTAATATCACAGTGGAGGTACACGGTGTAATATTATTCACAATATCTTCTATGTTACTGCTAATACCACAGTGGGTATACACCCTGTGATGTTATTCACAATATTATCGATATTACAGCTAACATCACAGTGGGGGTACACCCTGTGATATTCTTCACAATATCTTCGATATTACTGCTAATGTAACAGTGGGGGTACAACCTGTAATATTATTCACAATATCTTTCTTATTACTGCTAATATCAAAGTGGTGGTAAACACTCTGACATTATTCATAATATCTTTAATTTATGGTTAATATCACAGTGGGGATACACCCTGCTGTATTATTAACAATATATTTGATATTGCTACTAATACCACTGTGGGGGTACACCTTATGATATTATTCAACATATCTTCGATATTACTGTTAATATCACAGTGGAAGTACAACCTCTAATATTCACAATATCTTCGTTATTACTGCTTATATCACAGTAGTCGTATATACTGTGATATTCTTCACAATGTCTTCAATTTTACTGCTAATATCACAGTGGAGGTACAGTACACCCTGTAATATTATTCACAATATCTTTGACATTACTGCTAATATAAAAGTAGAGGTACTCCCTGTGACATTATTCATAGTATTTTCAATATTATTGCTAATATGACGGGGGGTACCCCCTGTGATATTGTTCACAATATCTTCAATGTTACTGCTAATATCACAGTGGGGGTACACCCTGTGATATTATTCACAATATGTTTGTTATTACTGCTCATATCATAGTGGGTATGTATACACCCAGTGATATTATTCACAATATCTTTGGTATTACTGCTAATATCAAAGTGGGTGTACACCCAGTGATATTATTCACAAGATCTTCCATATTACTGCTAATATGACCCTGGGTGTATACCTTGTAATATTATTCACATTATCTCCCTAAGATATTACAAATAATACCACAGTGTCTGTACCACAGGGTATACACCCACTGTGATTTTAGGAGTAATATCTCCATAGATATTATGAATAATATCACAGGGTATACACCTACTATGATATTAGGAATAATATCTTCCTTAGATATTACAAATAATATCAGAGGGTATTGATATTAGGAGTACTAGCTCCCTTTGATATTACAAATAATATCTCCAGGTGTACATTCACTGTGATATTAGGAGTAATATTTCCCTAAGATATTACAAATAACAGGATGTACACCCACTGTGATATTATTCATAATATCTTCCTTAAATATTATAAATAGTATCACACGGGGTACGCACAGGGGGAAAACCAACTATCACATTAGGCATAATATCTCCCTTATTACGAATATTATCACTGTACACTCACTGTGATATTAGGAATAACATCTCCCTAAAATATTACAAATAATATTACAGTGTACACACACAAGGTGTATACCTATTGTGATATTAGGAGTAACATCTCCCTTGGATATTATGAATAATATCACAGAGTGTACACTCACTGTGTTCTTAGGAGCAATATCTTCCTTAGATATTATGAATAATATCACAGGATGTACACACATGGTGTAAAACCACTGTAATATTATTCATAATATCCCTCTCAGATATTACAAATAATATCACAGTGGTTGTACACAGGGATATTACTCATAATATTCTAAGAAGATACTACCTTTAATATCACAATGGATGTACACCATTTGTATACACCCTATGATATTACTCAGAATATCCTAGGGAGATATTACTCCTAATATCACAGTAGGTATACAATATGTTTGTACCCTTTCTAGGATATTAGCAGTAATATGGATATTATGTAATATTACTAGCAGTAATATCCTAGAAAGATATCCTAGAAAGATATTACTGCTAATATCACAGTGGGTGTACACATGTGTGTACACCCTGGGATATTACTCGTAATATCCTAGTAACATACTACTCCTAATATCATAGTGTGTTTACAGCATGTGTATACACCTGTAATATTACTAGTAATATTTTAGGGAGATAGTCCTCCTAATCTCTATGTGTGTGTGTACTCCCTATGATATTATATGCAATATAGTAGGAAGATATTACTTTTAATATCACAGGAGGTGTACACCATGCATGTACTCCCAGTGATATTACTCGTAATAGCCTACAAAGATATTACTTCTAATATCATGATGGCTGTACTCCATATGTGTACACCCTGTGATATTACTCATAATATCCTAGGGAGATATTACTCTTAATATCACAGTGGGTGTACAATATATGTGTATACCTTGTGATATTATTTATAGTATCCTAGGTAGATACTACTCCTAATAGTACACACTATGTGTGTACACTCACTGTGATATTACTCATAATGTCTTAAGGAGATATTACTCCTAATATCACAGTGAGTGGACCCCATGTGTGTACACCCTGTGATATTACTCATAATATTTTAGGGAGATATTACTCCTAATATTACAGTGAGTGGATACCACGTGTGTACACCCTGTGATATTATTCACAATAATTTAGGGAAATATTACTCCTAATATCACAGTGTGTGTATGCCCTGTAATGTTACTCATAATATACTTGGGAGATGTTAAGCATAATATCACAGTAGTGGTACACCCTGTGATACACATGGTGTACACACATTGTGTACACCCACTGAGATATTAGGAGTAATTATTTTAGGGAGATATTACTCCTAATATTACAATGGGGGTGTACACACTGTGATATTACTTGTAATATTCTAGGAATATTTCGAATCCTATCACAGTGTATACCCACTGTGATACTATTTGTAATACCCTTAAGAGATGTTACTTTTAATATCATAGTGGGTGTTCCCCATGTATGTACACCTTGTGATATTATTCATAGTATCTTAGGGAGATATTACTCTTAATATCACAGTGAGTGTACACTTTTGTGATATTAAGGGTAATATTTCCCTAGAATGTACACCTGATATACACACACTGTGATATTAGGCGTAATATCTGCCTAGAATATTGCCAGTATTATCATAGGGTGTATTATTAGGAGTATCATCTTCATAGGATATCATGAGTAATATTACAGGGTGTACACCAACTGTGATATTAAAAGTAATATCTCCCCAGGATATTATGAGTAATATTACAGGATGCACACTCACAATGACATTAGGAATAATAGCTCCCTAGGATATTAGGAGTAATATCACAGGGTGTACACACATGATGTAAAAACACTGTGATACTACAAGTAACATCTCCCTAGTATATTATGAGTAATATCACCCACTGTGATATTAAAAGTAATATCTCCCTAGGATATTACAAGTCATATCACAAGTTGTACAAACATGGTGTACACCCCCTGTGATATTAGGAGTAAAATCCCCCCGAGATACCACAAATAATATTACAAGGTGAACACCTACTGTGGTATGAAAAGTAATATCTCCCCAGGATACTACAAATAATACCAAACGGTGTACACCCACTGTGATATTAGGAGCCATATCTTCATAAAATATTACAAGTAATATCATAGGCTTTACACACTTTGTGCACACCCACTGTGATATTACTCATAATATCTCGTTAGAAAATTACTCCTAACGTCACAGGTTGTGCACACATAGTGTACATCCACTGTGATATTAGGAGTAATATCTCCCTAGGATGTACTAGTAATATCACAGGGTGTACACCCACTGTGATATTCATAGTAGTATCTCCCTAGTATGTTACTAGTAATATCACAGGGTGTACATTCACTGACATATTAAGAGTAATATCTCCCTAGGATATTATGAGTAATATAACACCCACTACGGTATTAGGAGTAATATATTCCTAGTATTATGGGTAATATCTCCCTGGGATATTAAGAGTAAGATCACTGGGTTTAAACACATGGTGTACACCCACTGTGATATTAGGAGTAATATCTCCCTAGGATATTACAAGGAATATCACAGGGTGTACACACACAGCATACACTCACTATGATAATGGCAGAAATATCTTCCTAGGATATTACAAGTAACATCACAGAGCGCATAAACATGGTGTACACCCACTGTGATATTAGGAGCAATATCTCCCTAATATATTATGAGTAACATTATATGGTGTACACACAAGGTGTACACACACTGCGATGTTAGGAATTACATCTCCCTAGGATAGCACATGTAGTATCACATGGAATACACATATGTTGTACACCGACTGTGATATTAGGAGTAATATCTCCCTAGGATATTGCAAGAAATTTCACAGGGTGTATGCATAGGGTGTACTCCCACTGTTTTACTAGGAGCAAAATCTCCATAGGTTATTATGTGTAATATCAGAGGGAATACACACATGTTGTACACCCACTGTGATATTAGGAGTAATATCTCCCTAGTATATTATGAGGAGTCATATCTCCCTAGAATATTATGAGTAATATCACAGTTGGTGTACATTGTGTGTGTACACCCTGTGCTATTAAAAATAATATCTCCCTAGAATTTTATCAGTAATATCACAGGGTGTACACCCTCTGTGATATTAGCAGTAATATCTTTTTAGGATATTACTTTAAATAATACAGGGTGTACACACATTTTATACACACACTGTAATATTAGGAGTAATATCTTTCTAGGATATTATGAGTAATATCAAGGGGGTACACCCATGACAATATTAGGAATAATATCTTCCTAGGATATTATGACTAATATCACAGGTTGTACACACATAATGTACACCCACTGTAATATTATAAGTAATATCTCTTTAGGATATTATAAGTAATATCACAGAACTTACACCCCCTGTGGTATTTGGAGTAATGTGTTTTTAGATATAACGAGTAATATCACAGGGTGTACAACCACTGTGATATTAAGAGTATTATCTCCATAGGATGTTAGGAGTAATATCACAGGGTGTACACATATGGTGTACACCCACTCTGATTTTAGGAGTAATATCTCCTTAGGATATTATGAGTACTATCACAGCGTGTACACACATGGAGGACATCCACTATGATGTTAGGAGCAATATCTCCTTACTATATTATGAGTAATATTACATGGTGTACACACATGGTGCACACCCACTATGATATTAGGAGTAATATCTTCCAAGTATATTACAAGTAGCATCACAGGGTATACACACATGGTGTAAACCCATTATGATAAGAGGAGTAATATGTCTCTAGTATATTATGAGTAATATCACAGGGTGTACACATGTGGTGTACACCAACTTTGAAATTAGGAGTAATATATCCCTAAGATATTACGAGTAATATTACAGGGTGAACACTCACTGTGTTATTAAGAGTAATATCTTCCTATGATATTACCAGTAATATCACACCATGTTCACCCACTGTGATATTAGGAGTAATATCTTCCTAGAATATTACTAGTAGTATCACAGGGTGTACACCCTATGTGATATTAGGGGTAATATCTCCCTAGGATATTATGAGTATTATCATGGGGTTATGAGTATTATCATGGGGTGTGCATACATGGTGGACACCCACTGTGATATTAGGAGTAATATCTCTCTAGGATATTACAAGTAATATCCTAGGATGTAATATCACAGGATGTAAGCACATGATATACACCCACTGTAATATTAGGAGTAATATCTCGCTAAGATATTGCAAGGAATATTACAGGGCGTAAGCACATGGTGTACACACACTATGATATTAGGAACAATGTCTTTATAGGATATTACATGTAATATCACAGGAAATACACACATGTCATACACCCACTCTGATATTAGGAGTAATATTTCCCTAGGGTATTATAAGTAATATCACAGGGTTTACACACATGGTGTACACATGTCGTGATATTATGAGTCATATCTCCTTAGGATATTATGAGTAATATCTCTCTAGAATATTATGAGTAATATCATAGGGTTTGCACCCACTGTGATATTATGAGTAACCTCTCTCTAGGATATTATGCATACTATCACAGGGTGTATAAACATGGTTTGCCACTCTCTGTGATATTAGGAGTAATATCTCCCTAGAATATTACAATTAATATCACAAGGTGAACATTGACTGTGATATTAGGAATAATATCTTCCTAGGTTATTACAAGTAGTATCACATTTAGTACATACACGGTGTACACCCACTGTGATATTAGAAGTACTATCTCCTCAGGATATTACAAGGAATATCATACAGTGTACATCCACTTTGATATTAGGAGACATATCTTCCCAGGATATTATGAGTAATATCACAGGGTGTAAACACATGTTCTACATCCGCTGTGATATTAGGTGTAATATTTCCCAAGGACATTACGAGTAATATCACAAGGTATAAACACATGGTGTACACCCACTGTGTTATTAGGAGTTATATCTCCCTAGGATATTCCAAGTAATATTACAGGGTATATGCACATTGTGTACATCCACTCTGATTTAGGAGAAATATCTCCCTAGGGTATTACGAGTAATTTTACAGGATGTACACCCATTGTGATATTAGGAGTATGTCTTCCTAGGATATTATGAGTAATATCACAGAGTGTACACCAACTGTGATATTAGGAATAATATCCATCTTGGATATTATTACTAATATCACAGTGTGTACATCCACTGTGATATTAGGAGTAATATCTCCCAAGGATATTAGAAGTAATATTACAGGATGTCCACCCAGTTTGATATTAGCAGTAATATCTCCCTAGGACATTAGGAGTAATATCACAGGGTGTACAGCCACTGTGATATTTGGAGTAATATGTTTCTAGGACATTACCTGTAATATCACAGAGCGTATAACCACTGTGATATTACTCATAATATCTCCCTAGGATATAACGAGTAATATTACAGCGTGTACACACATGGTGTACACCCAGTATGATATCAGGAGTAATGCAAAGCTTATAGCTTGCAGTGAATGCCAAGAATGAGTTCTCAGACAATTCCAGCTGAGCAGGGGTGGCGGTGGGGGGACAGCTCTTCTGAGAAAGTGCCACTCCAGCATCCGTCCGCTAAGTATTGAAAGGGCTTGTTAAACCACAAACATCCACTAGATGGCCATTTGAGGTCGGTTAATTTAAGCACTTACGGCCTTGTAAAAGCACTCAAACCGCATTCTCAGGAGGCTGTTTTCAGCGTTCCTTATCACACACTCCACTCCTTGTCCTGTTTTCAGGGTCAAGGAGTTACATTCTTAAGCACAAATAACATACACACAGTGCCTCAGTATTTTTCCATGCCCCGACCTCAAATGCCATGTACATAAGCTTGTATATGTTGACGTGCGCCCACCACAACTCCCCCTTCTTCAATTCTTAGACGTGCTGGTCATCCAATGCAAGGTAAGGTTCTATCGTTCTTCTCTGGCCATAGATGCACCGGGTGGCAGCACAGAGCCATCTGCAGACGCCTAGCAAACAGATACAAAAAAGTGTAAGCAGAGCGGCCATCACCCAAATGTGTACGTATCACCCAGACAACCAAGTGGTCGGGTTTGACCACAAAGCCTTCTTGTAATTGCTGAAGGGTACTTGCTTGTAATTGCTGCGACTATTCTTCAAGTTGTTTCTTTAACTCACACTCACGAGTAGAAATTTGAGAAGAAAAATGGTCGTGATAAGCCCCTTGCAGGTGTGATTTCACTGTCTCCCAAGCATATTGGAAGCTATTATATGGCAGAGGTGTGACACAGATAGAATTATATTGCCAATCACAATGTAAATTTTGATGGGTAATGAATGCCTGCTGCTGATCCCCCAGCCATTCAATGTCGGCTTCAAGAGCCTCCAGGCGAGACAGAATAGTTTTATCAATATTTAGCTGTTCTTGAAATTCACGGGTTACATTATATACCATGTGGTTCACCACTGAGGCTGTGTGAATTCTGTTGGAGAGACAGCTGCAGTAGCAGCAGTTGCTAGTATGATAATAGCTGAGACTAAAAAGTCAATTAAAGTGGCCAGAAATCTTTTTTTCCGAATATGAGACAGTGCTTTTCTAAATAGCTGCTGGGTGGAATTTCCTTCCCAGCTCCAGGTTAAATTTACAGGCAGCCACACTTCTGCATGCCGTTTTAAGATCATGACGTAGGTTTATATTTAACTGTGTAACGTTTTGATAAGACAAGCAAGTAGCATACCAACTCCTGGAAGAGACTTCAATACTATAAAAGGACTGATTCTGCTTTATGTTAGGAACACCTTGCCCAAACAGAAGTATATAGGGGTGCGTAGTACAAATCAGGACTGTGTCAGTAACATTATGCAAAGAGAGGGTATAGTTGCCACCGCTAGTAATGTATTCACCCTGTAAAAGAACTCATTCAAAAAGAAGGAAGTCCTAATCTCCAAATTTGGGTATGAGCAGGGCTTAAAGCTTGCTTCCCTTTTAGTTGTAATATTGGTCCTGAAAGCCCATACTCTGACAGGGTGATAGAACTATTGGAGGGACTCCCAAACCCAACAGTCTGATTTGCAGACATAATATAACCATGGGGACCCCAATCAAGTGAGGTGCCATTATTAAACAGAGGCCCTTGACGCGGTGCAGGTTGTCTGCACAGGGACCACTGGACAGCCTCAAACTTATATCGCCAGTTCCTACTCAGATGGCATATAGGAAGATCAGGCACTTGTGTAGCTTCCTTAGATACCTTAGTAAGATTAGTAGTAACAGTAGAAATAAAGGTCAAGTTTGCAAGCTTAGCATCCCTTTTAGGCGGATAGTTAAGATACTCCTGAGGAATGAGAGTAACACAGTTATCATGTGCTATTGTGGAAAAACAAAGACAAAAACTAGACAATAAAATCAAGGAGTCATTAAGTTTAATCTATCCCAAATTTTCAGTTAAGGGGTATGACAGGGACATCTATTGACCTCCTGTCCAAGAAGTATCATCAGATAACAAAGGCGGGTCAGCATCCCACCATGTAATAAAATTAAAAACAGGGGGATTTAGAACATGACTCCAATAAACATGTTCTTGAGCTGATTCCACTTGGCAAAGGACAAAAATTACCAACCACCTCAACATCCATGTCTGTCTTACTTTCTCAGAAGTTCCCCCAATTACCACCAGATACAAAAGAAACCGATTCTCTGCAGTTGCAGGGGCTTCCATGGCGGCAAGCCAGACAGTTGTCTATCGGTCCAATTTCTGTAGCCGTCCCTAGGTAATGTCAGGTGCCTTCCGAGTCATCGTCATCATTGTCAGTTGATTCTCCAACAACAGGTCCTATTCTCGAGAAGAGAGCCCCATATTCCCCCTTTTTGTTTATTAAGTTATACTTTAAGAGTTTGAGGAGTTTAATAATGGCCTGACTGGTTGAGTTATAAGGAATACCAGTTTTGTGTTGTATGTGACAAAGTTGCAATACATGTGCAAATCGAGCACTCAGATAGCAAGGTCTATTATCAGTTTTAATAGTTTGTGGAAGAACTAAAGTCATAATAGATTCAAAAACATGATCAATTGCATCTTCAGTTTTTTTCTCCAGTCCCGGGGGTAGCATGTATTAAGCCTGTATAAGTGTCCACGGTAACCGGGAAAAATTTGAAACATCCAAATGATGGATACTGAGTAACATCAGTTTGCCAAATAGCATTAGGCACCAGACGTCATGGGTTGGCACCAAGCCCTAAGGAAAAGGGGGAAAGAGAATGCCATTGGCAATCAGGACAAGTTTTAATAATCATGCGAGCTTGAGCAAGTGTCAAATGAAACTGTTGTTTAAGACTGCAGGCGTTCTGATGAAAAAACAAAGCATGACCAGCTTGAGCTCACAAAAAGGCAGGAGAATCTGCAAACCACATCTGTGTTTGTACCACAGCATCAGCTCGAATGTTCCCTTCTGATAAGGGACTAGGTAGCCCAGAATGAGAGTGAATATGTGTGATGTAAAGAGGGTGATGACGGGCACAGAGGAGCTCTTGCGCTGCAAGAAGCAAAGCTGGTAGGGGTTCATTAGTAATGCCCTTCACATGTGCATGATCTAAATGAGTAATACTACACACCGCATAAGCGGAATCACTAACTATATTTATGTCTTGGTGAGGAAAAGTTTGTAAGGCCGATATTAGGGCACCTAACTCTGCCTGTTGAGTGGTTCTAAAATGTTCCTGGATTTTGTGCTGCCAGTTCTATATGGCATCTTGCCACACTATAGTTACCTTTCCAGTTTTTCCTGAACCATCTGTAAAGACAGAAGTGGCGTGAAGCAAGGGCTCAGAGACAACAATAGATATGAATTTAACAGGCACAGTTTGTAAAAAGTTCAGGAGCTTAGAGGCTGGTCAATGAAAGCTGATGTTACCAATAAAGTCAGTCATTGCTACTTGCCAATTAAGATCACAAGCTAGGAGAGTATGAAATTGTTCCTTGTTTAACAGTAGGAAAAGAGTAGCAGGGTTATTTTGGTCATACGCCCGGTTAGGCCACAATTATGATATGTGGCCCCAGTTATCATTGCAGCAAAGGTCTGAGCCAGATGGGTTGTAGTGCCTATATTCTGGCACACTTTAATAAACATGCTGATTTCAGTGGCAGTGGCTGGGACTGGAGTTATTCCTGCCTGACAATCCTTATTTGCATTTTCAAAAGCCAATTACAACATAAGAAGTTTGGCAGCTTTAGGATAGGGTGCCTGTTTTTATTGCAGCCTGCAATCAGTCGATAAATTCAACGTATGTTTCTGTGGCACCCTGTTTAACTATCATAAAGGAACCCTGGGATTGTCTTATGGGTATTTTTTATGCTTGTATTGTTAGCTGTGAACATTGAGGAAATAGACGGCTATCTGCCTGAGCCTAAGCCTGAGCCTGAGCTGAAGCAAAAGGCCCTGTTCCCAATAGCATATCAAGTTGTATTGGGATATTATTATCCAAATTTTGTAAGGATTGCTGCATGGCTAAATCACTGTACTCTCTCCACCACACAGTATATTCAGCAGCTGAAACTGAAAGTTTTACTAAAGTTTTCCAATCATATAGAGTCATAACCATTTCCCAAAGCCTCAATCATCCCCTGCGTAAAGGGTGAAGGTACACCGTTTTCAAGAATGCTTTTCTTTAACTCTTCAAAGGCAGTAAAAGGCAAATTCTCATGCCGTCTCCTGTTGTTTTGAACAATAACGGAATGCGCCAAAAAGCGCCTCAGTCTCCCTTCCGAAGTCCCTCTTGGAGGCATCCGTCTAATAAGGAAGTTCGAGGAGGAGTCGGCAGTCGGCATCGAGGACGCGGCCACCAATCACACAGATGTTCACTGACCGAGGCCTTATCCAAGAACCATCTCTTGGGCGTCTCCAATCTCCTCGAGGGGGATGAGAGGCGCTGTTGGCTGAACCGATGCAGGTCCCTCTAAGGGTGGAGGAAAGGAGGGCAATGGCTTTTCTACAGGGGAAGGAAAGGGCTCCGGTCCGTCCTCATCCTCACTAGCAAAAATCTCTTCCTTATTCCCCATAGAAGGGAATGAAGAGGAGGGAGGAGTCTCTCCCTGTTGTTTTGGTTCCTGTTTTTCCTTCTTTAAATCTCCTGATTTCCTTTCAGGAGGAGAAGCTGGGCGGTCTGACTCACCGCAATCCTGCAGATAAAGAGGATACAACGCAGAGCGTACCAGCGCTCAGGTGGTCAAAATGGTAACCGTAGTAAAATGACCTTGCTCATATCCGCTTTTCAGGCAGCGAACTACCTGCTCCCACAACTCTAACTCTAATGTTCCTTGATCTGGAAACCGAGGGCATTCCTGCCGAATTAAAAACATAAGCTTGTGCAGAGCTCCAGGCTCTACAGTGCACTGGATAGCCTTAAGTAGCTGTTACAAAATACTTTCTGTTCTTTAGTCATTTATTGACCCATGATAACCCAACCCCTGGTAGTTTACGCGTGGGTACCGTCCTCCTGATGGGAGTCAGGGCTGCCCCTTACCGGGATTCCCCGAAAACTGATGAGTTTTCCTACTTCACGCGTAACTTCAAGGCCACCACATTGGAGGCACCACTTACAAAGCTTATAGCTTGCAGTGAACGCCAAGAATGAGTTCTCAAAGAATTCTAGCTGAGCAGGGAGGGGAACAGCTCTTCTGAGAAAGTGCCTCCCCAGGATCCGTCCGCTAAGTATTTATTGAAAGGGCTTGTTATACCACAAATATTCACTAGATGGCGTTCTGAGATCGGGTCGTGAGACACCTGCAGCCTTGTAAAAGCCCTCAGACCTCATACTCAGGAGGCTGTTTTCAGCGTTCCTTATTACATACTCTACTCCTTGTCCTGTTTTCAGGGTCAAGGACTTACATTCTTATGCACAAATAACACACACACAGTGCCTCAGTATTTTCCCATGGATTTTAAGAGTTGTATCACAGAATGTATGCACATGGTGTACACCAACTGTGATATTAGAAATAATATCTCTATAGGATATTATGAATAATATCACAGGGTGTATGCACATGGGGTACACCCACTGTGATATTAGGAACAATATCTCCATAGGATACTATGTGTAATATCACAGGGAATACACACATATTTTACACCCATTGTGATATTAGGAGTAATATCTCCCTAGTGTATTACGAATAATATCACAGGGTGTACACATATAATGTACACCCACTGTGATATTAGAAGTAATATATCTGTAGTATATTATGAGTAATATCACGGGATGTACACCCATTGTGATATTAGGAGTAATATCTCCCTACAATATTATGAGTAATATCACAGGGTGTATACACATAATGTACACACACTGTGATATTAGGAGTAATATTTCTCTAGGATATTACAAGTAATATCGCAGGGTGTACACACACTGTTATATTAGGAATAATATCTCCCTAGGATATTACGAGTAATATTACGAGTGATATTACAGGTTGTACAAATAAGGTGTATACCCACTGTGATATTAGAAGCAATATCTCCCTAAAATATTATGAGTAATATCACAGGGTGTACACCCACAGTGATATTTAAAGTAATATCTCCCAAAAATATTATTAGTAATATCACAGGATGTACACACATAATGTACACCCCCTGTGATATCAGGAGTAATATCACCCTAGGATATTCCGAGTAATATCACAGGGTGTACACACATGGTGTACCTCCACTGTGATTTAGAAGAAATATTTCCCTAGGATAATATGAGTAATGTCACAGGGGGTACACCCACAGTGATATTAGGAGTAATATATTCCTAGGATATTAAGAGTAATATCACAGGGTGTGCACCCACTGTGATATTTGGAGTAATATCTCCCTAAAATATTATGAGTAATATCACAAGATGTACACACATGGTGTACACCCCCTGTAATATTAGGAGTAATATCTCCCTAGGATATTCTGAGTAATATCACAGGGTGTACAACATGTGTGTACACCCACTGTGATTTAGAAGAAATATTACCCTAGGAAATTATGAGTAATATCACAGGGTGTATACACACTGCGATATTGAAAGTAATATTTCCTCAGGATATTAGCAGTAATATCACAGTAATATTACTGTTAATATCACAGTAATATTACTGCTAATATCACAGTGTGTATACCCAATGTGATATTAGCAGTAATATCTCCCTAAGATATTATGAGTAAATTCAAAGAATGTAAAGCCACTATAATATGAACAGTAACATCTATCTGAAACATTATGAGTAATATCATAGGGAGTACACACATGGTGTAAACCCACTGTGATATGAGGAGCAATATCTCTCTAGGATATTATGAGTAATATCACAGTGGGTGTACACAAATGCTGTACTCCCACTATGATATTAGAAGTGATATCTCCCTCAGATTTTAAGAGTAATATCACACGGCATATGCACATAATGTACACCCACTGTGATATTGTGAGTAATAGCTCTCTAAAATATCATGAGTAATGTTACAGGTTGTATACACATGGGATACAGCCACTGTGATATTAGGAGCAATATCTTCATAGGATATTATGTGTAATATCAAAGGGAAAACACACATGTTGCAAACCCACTGTAATATTAGGAGTAATATCTCCCTAGAATATAATGAGTAATATCACAGACTGTACACTGACTGTGATATCAGGAATACCATCTTTCTAGGATATTACGAGTAGTATCACAGGTTGTACACACAGGGTTACACCTACTGTGATATTAGGAATAATATCTTCCTAGGATAGTAAGAGTAATATCATAGGGTGTACACACACTTTGATACTATAAGTAATATCTCCCTAGGATATTACTAGAAATGCTGTGATATTACTAGTATTACTTGTAATGCTCCCAATATCACAGGGGGTATACACTGCCTCTGTGATATTGTTCCTAATATCTGGGGGGAGGGGCGGGAAAGGATATTACTACGGATATTGCAGGGGGTGTACACCCCCCTTGTGATATTTTTCCCAGTTTCCAGGGGGAAAGATGATGATATTACTCCCAATATCGCAGGAAGTGCACACTCCCACTGTGACATTGTTCCTAATATCCGGGGACAGAGAGGATATTACTCTAGGTATACACCCCCTTTGTGATATTGTTCATAATATCAAGGGGGAGAAAATATTACTCCCAATATCACAGGGGGTGTACATCCCCACTGTAATATTGTTCCTAGTATCTGGGGAGAGAGACATGATAATATTACTCCCAATATGGCATTAACTGTACACCCCGCCATGATATTGTTCCTAATATCGAGGGGAAGGAGGATGATGTTACTCCCAATATCGCAGGGAGTGTACACCCCCCTTATGATATTGTTTCTAACATTTAGGAGGGGAGAGGATGATATTACAGCCTATATGGCAGGAACTGTACATCCCCCCGTGATATTGTTCTTAATATCTGGAAGGAAAAGATGATATTACTTTCATTATTACAAGGAGTGTACACTCCCAGCCATGATATTGTTTCTAACATCGAGGGGGAAAAAGGATGATGTTAATAACAATATCACAAAAGTTGTTCACACCCTTGTGATATTGCTTTTAATATCCAGGGAGGGAGGAAATGATATTACTCCAAATATCGCAGTGGGTGTACACCCCCCCGGGATGTTGTTCCTAATATCCTGGGAGGGAGAGTATGATATTACTCCCAGTATCACAGGTGGTGTACATTCCCCCGTGATACTGTTTCTAATATCCAGAAAGAAAGAGGATGATATTACTCCCAATATCGCAAGGGGCGTACACCCCCCTGTGATATTGTTTATAATATCCAAGGGGAAAGAGAATAATATTACTCCCAATATGGCAGGGTGTGGACAGCCCCTCCTGTGATATTTTTCTAATATCCAAGTGGGAGAAGATAAAATTTCTCCCAATATCGCAGGGGGTGTACACCACCACTGTGATGTTTTTTCCTAATATCCAGCGTGGGAGAGGACGATATTACACTCAATATCGCAGGGGGTGTAAACTCTCTCTGTGATATTGTTCCCAATATTCACGGGGGGGGAGAATATGATATTACTCTCAATATCACAGGTGGCGTACAGCCCCTCAGTAATATTGGTCCTAATATCCGAGGTAGGGGGGAGAGGATATTACTCCCAATATCATAGGGTTTGTACACCACCCTGTGATATTGTTCCTAATATCGCAAGGGGGGGACGATGATATTACTCCAAATATCGCAGAGGGTGTACATTCCCCGTGATATTGTTCCTAATATGCAGGAACGGAGGAGGATATTACTCCCAATATCACAGAAGGTGTACACCCGGCCTGTGATATTGTTCCGAATATCAAGGGCATAAGATGATAATATTACTGCCAATATCGCTGGGGGTTTATGCCCTGCCCCCCATAATATTGTTCCAAATATCCAAAGGAGAGATGATTACATTACTCTCAATATCGCAGAGGGGTGTACACCACCCCTGTGATATTTTTCCTAATATCCATGAAAGAAGAGGATAATATTCCCAATATCGCAGGAGCTGAACACCCCCCTGTGATATTGCTCTTAATATCCAGGGAGGGAGACTATTATATTATCCCCAGTGTCGCAGGGGGTGTGCATTTCCCCTTTGATTTTTTTTTTTAATATCCACGGGGAAGAAAATGATATTACTCTCAATATCACAGGGGGTGTACACTCCCCCTGAGATATTGTTTTTAATATCGAGTGGGAAGGAAAATGACGTTACTCCCAATATCGCAGGGGGTGTACACTCTCTGGTAATATTGTTCCAAATATCCAAGGGGGGAGAAAATTGTTACTCCCAACATCGCAGAAGGTTACAGCCCCCCTGTAATGTAGTTTTAAATATCCAGGAAAGGAGAGGATGATTTTGCTTCCAGTATCGCAGGGAGTGTACACCCCTGCTGAGATATTGTTCGTAGCACCCAGAAGAAAAAAAGGATGATATTAACCACAACATAGCATGAGGGGTACACACCCCATGTGATATTGTTTCTAATATCCATGGAGGGAGAGGATATTACTCCCAATATCGCAGGAGGTGTACACTCTCCCTGTGATATTGTTCCTAATATCCAAAAAGGATGGGGATGATATGACTTTGAATATTGCAGGGGGTGAACACCACCCTTGTGATATTGTTCCTAATATCCAGGGAGGGAGACTATGATATTACCCCCAATATCGCAGTGGGTGTACATTCCCCTGTGGTATTATTCCTAACATCTAATATCTAGGGAAAGAGAGGACGATATTACTCTGAATATCGCAGGGTGTGTACACCCCCCGTGATATTGTTCCTAATATCCAGGGAGGGAGATGATTATATTACTCTCAATATCGCATGGGGCTGTACACTCCCCCTGTAATATTGTTCCTAATATTCCGGGGGAAAGATGACGACATTAGTGTACACCACCTCTGTGATATTTTTTCTAATATTCAGGGGCAGGGGAGGATGATGTTACTCCCAATATCACAGGGGGTATACACCAGCCATGTAATATTGTTTCTAATATTTAAGGCAGGAAGTATTCACATGCCTTGTGATATTGTTCTTAATATCTGGGGGGGAAATGATGATATTACTCCCATTATTGCAGGGATGTACCTTCCCTGTGATATTGTTTCTAATATCCAGTAGGAAAGAGGATAATCTTACTCCCAATATCACAGAAATTGTACTCCACTCTGTGATATTGTTCCTAATATCCAGGGAGAAAGGAAATGATATTACTCCAAATATCGCAGGGGTGTAAACCGCCCTTATGATATTGCTCCTAATATCCAGGGGGGGAGACAATAATGTTACTGTAAATATCGCAGGTGTTTTACACGCCTCCTGTGATATTGCTCCTAATATCCAGAAAGGGATAGCACGATATTACTCCAAATATTGCTGGGGGTATACACTTCCCCTCTTGATATTGTTCCTAATATCCAGAGGGGGATAAAATGATATTACTCCCAATATCGCAGGAAGTATACACTCCCTCTGTGATGTTGTTCCTAATATTCAGGTGGGGGGAGAGGACGATATTACTACCAATATCCCAGGGCGTGTACACCCCCCTTGTGATATTGTTCCCAATATCCAGGGAAGGAGATGACAATATTACTCCCAATATGGCAGGGGATGTACACTCCCACTGTGACATTGTTCCTAATATCCAGGAGGAGAGAGGATTATATTACTTCCACTATGGCAGGAGGTGTACACCCCCCACCCTGTGATATTGTTTATAATATCAAGGGGGTGAGAGAATATTATTACTCCTAATATCGCAGAGGGGTGTACACCACCCCTGGAATATTGTTCCTAATATCCAAAGAGAGAGATGATGATATTACTCCCAATATTGCAGTAAGTGTACACCAACCCTGCCATATTGTTCCTAATATCCGGGAAGACCAGGATGATGTTACTCCCAATATCGAAGGGAGTGTACGCAGCCCTTGTAATATTTTTCTAATTTTTAGGAGGGGAGACAATGATATTACTCCCAGTATCGCAGTAAGTGTACGCCAACCCTGCCATATTGTTTCTAATATCCAGGAAGACCAGGATGATGTTACTCCCAATATCGAAGGGAGTGTACACAGCCCTTGTAATATTTTTCTAATTTTTAGGAGGGGAGACGATGATATTACTCCCAGTATCGCAGTAAGTGTACACCAACCCTGTCATATTGTTCCTAATATCCAAGGGGGAGAAGATTGATATTACTCCCATTATTGCAGTGTACTCCTCCCTATGATATTGTTCATAATATCCATGAAAAAAGAGGATAATATTACTCCCAATATCGCAGGGAATGAATGCCCTCCCTGTGATATTGCTCCTAATATCCAGGGAGGGAGAGTATGATATCACTCCCAATATTGCAAGGGATGTACATTTCCCTTTTGATATCGTTCCTAATACCAATGGAGATAGAGGATATTATTCCCAATATCGCAAAGTGTACATCCCCCTTGTGATATTGTTTTTAATATCCAGGAAGGAGGAGAATGATATTACTCACAATATCGCAGGTAGTGTGCAGCCTCCTTGGATATTGCTCCTAATATCCAAGGTGGGAGAGAATGATATTACTCCCAATATCACTGAGGGTGTACAGTCCCTCTGTAATATAGTTCCAAATATCCAGGGAAGGAGAAAATGATACTACTCCCAATATCACAGGGTGTGTACACCCCTGCTACCATATTGTTCATAATATCCAGGGAAAAAGAAAATGATATGACTCCCTTTATAGCATGAAATGTACATATGCCCTGTGATATTATTTATAATATCCAGAGAGGAAGAGGATGATATTACTCCCAATATCACAGAAGGTGTACACCCTCCCTGTGATATTGTTCCTAATATTCAGGAAGGGAGGAGATGATATTACTCCCAATATTGCAGGGGTGCACAATACCCCAGTGATATTGTTCCTAATATCCATGAAAAGAGAGCATGATATTTTTCCCAATAAGGCAGGGGTTGTCACCCACCCTGTGATATTGTCCCTAATATCCAGAAAGAAAGACTATGATATTACTTCCAATATCACAGAGGGTGTACATTACCCCTGGGATATTATTCCTAATAATCAGAGGAATACTTTCATTATCGCAGGGCATGCACAGCCCCACGCTGTAATATTGTTTCTAATATTCAGAGGAGGAGAGGATGACATTACTCCCAATATCGCAGCAGTTGTACACCCACCCTGTGATATTGTTCCTAATATCCAGGGAGGGAGACTATGATATTACCCCCAGTAACACAGGGAGTGTACATTTCTCCTTTGATATTAGTCCTAATATTCAGGGAAAGAGAGGATGATATTACTCCGAATATCACAGGGTGTGTACACCCCCCCCGATGATATTTTTTCTAATATCCAGGGGAGGAGAAGATGCTATTACTCCCATTATTGCAAATGAAGGACACACCCGGGTGATATTGTTTTTAATATTTAGGGGGGAAAATGATATTACTCGTAATATCGCATTGTATGTACACACCTCTGTGATACTGTTTTTAATATCCAGGGGAAGAGAGAATGATATTACTCTGAATATCGCAAAAATGTGTACACCCCTTGTGATAGTTTGTAACATCAAGGGGGAAGATGACATTACTCTTAATAAAGTAAACACATAGTGTATTCACCCCCCTGTGATACGATTCGTAATATCCAGGGAGGAGAGGAGGGTGATATGACTCCCCATACCGCAGGGTGTGTACACCCCTCTGTGATATGGTTCCTAGTAACCAGGGGCGGGGGGAGGAGGGTGATACAACTCCCCATGTCGCGGGGGATGTTCACTTCCCTGTGATACTGTTCGTAATATACAGAGAGAGAGAGGAGAGTGATCTTACTCCCCATATCGCGGGGGGTGTTCACCCCCCACACTGTGATTTGGTTCCTAATATCCAGGAGGGGAGAGCAGGATGATATTACTCCCCATATCGTGGAGGGTGTACACCCGCCTGCCATATTGGGAGTGATATCGTCCTCTCTTCCCCTGGATACTACGAGCAACATCTAAGGGGTGTGTACATTCTCCGCGATATTGGAAGTAATTTCATCCTCTCTCCCACCAGATATTGTGAACAATGTCACAGTCGGATGTACATTCCCTGCAATATCAGGATTAATACCATCCTCTCGCTTCTTGGCTATAGTGAACAATATCACATGGGGTTGTACATTCCTCAATATTGGGAGTAATATCTTCCTCCTGCAACCTGTATATTATGAACACTATCACAGACGGGTGTATAGCCCCTAAGATATTGGGAGTAATATCATCCTCTCGCCTCCTGGACATTACAAACGATAACACAAGGGTATGTACGCCTTCTTCGATATTAAGAGTAGTATCCACCTCTCCCCCGCTGGATATTGTAAGCAATATTACCAGGAGTTTACACCCCATGCGATATTGGAAGTAATATTACCTCTCTCCTTCTGGATATTATGAACAATAGCACAAGGTGGTGTACACACAGGGTGCTTACGATATTGAGAGTGATGTCATCTCCTCCCTGCCTTGGCTATTAGGAACAATATCACAGCGGGCTGTACCCCCCTGCGATATTGGGAGTAATATCATTCTCCCCCCTCTGTATATTACGAACAATATCAAGGGGGGATTAGGCCCTCCCACGAAATTTTGGGTAATGTTATCTTCTCATCCCCTGGGTATTACGAACAATATCACAAGGGTGTGTACACCCCCTGCAATATTGAGAGTAATAACATTCTCTCGCCCCCTGGATATTGTGACCAATATCGCAGCGGGGTGTGCACCCTTTGCAATATTGGGCGTAATATCCTCTCGACCCCTGGAAATTGCGAACAATACTGCAGAAAGGTGTGCACCCCTGCGATATGGGGAGCAATATGATTGTCTCGACCCCTGGATATTGCAAACATTATCACATGGGTGTGTGCAGCCCCTGCGATATTGGGAGCAATATCATCCTCTCGCCCACTGGATATGGTGAACAATATCACAGGAGGGTGTGTACCACCTACAATATCGAAAGTAACATCCTCTCACCCCCTGAATATTGTGAACATTAGTACAGGGGGGTGTGCACGCCCTGCAATGTTAAAAGTAATATCGTCTTCTCGCTCCTGGATATTACAACAATATCACAGGTACCGTGCACCCCCTGAGATGTTGGGAGTAATATCATCCTCTCACCCCCTGAATATTATGAAAACTATCACAGGTGTTTGTGCACTTCCTGCGATATTGGAAGTAATATTATCCTCTCGCCCCCTGGATATTGAGAACAATACTACAGGGGGTGTGCCCCTCTGCGGTATAAGAAGTAATATCATCCTCTCACCCCCTGGATATTGTGAACAATATCACGGGGAGGGGGGAGAGGGTGCATTCCCTGCGGTATTGAGAGTAATGTCATCCTCTCGCCCCCAGGATATTGCGAATATCACAGGTTGGTGTACACATTTTGGGAGAGGAGTAATATCATCCTCTCGTTCCCTGGATGTTGCGATCAATATTACAGTGGGGTGTACACTCCCTGTGATATTAGGAGTAATATCATCCTCTCGCCTCCTGGATATTGTGAAAAATAACACAGGGGAGTGTGCACTCTCTGTGATATAGGAAGTAATATCATCCTCTTGCAATCTGGATATTGCAAACGATATTAAAGAAAAGTGTGCACACCCTGCAATATTGTGAATAATATTACATGGTGTACACATATTGGGTGCACCTACTGTGCTATAAGGAGTAATATCTATCTTCCTAGGATATTATGAATAATATCCCTCGGTATACACCCACTGTGCTATTAGGAGTAACATCACCCTAGGATATTACTAATAATATCACAGGGTGTACAAATATAGTATACACCCATGGTGGTATTAGGATTAATATCTCCCTAGGATATTAGGAATAATATCACAGGGTTTACATCCACTGTGATATTAGGAGTAATATCTCATAAGGATATGAAAAATAATATCACAGGATGTACACATATTGTGATACTAGGAATAATATCTTTCTAGGGTATTAAAAATAATATCACGGGGGTACACCCACTGTGATATTAGCGGTAATATAGCCCTAGGATATTACAAATAATATCACCGTGTGTACAACCACTGCGCTATTAGGAGTAATATCTTACTAGAATATTACAAATAACATAATAGGGTGTACACCCCTGTGATATTAAAAGTAATATCTCCCTAAAATATTAAGAATAATATCAGAGGGTGTGCACCCTCTGTGATGTTAATAGTAATATCTCTCTTGACATTATGAATAATATCACAGGATGTGCACTGACTGTGATACTAGCATTAATATCTCTCTAGGATATTACAAATAACATTACAGGATGTGCACCCACTGTAATATTAGATGTAATATCTCCCTAGGATATTACGAATAATATTACAGTGGGTGTACACACATGGTGTGCACCCACTGTGATATTAGGAGTAATATCTCCCTAGGATATACAAATAATATCATGGGGTGTGCACCCCACTGTGATATTAGGAGTAATATCTCCCTAAGATATTACAAATAATATCACAGGGTGTGCACCCTCTGTGATATTAGAAGTAATATCTTTCTAGGATATTAAGAATAATATCAAGGTATGCACATACTGATATGAGAAGTAATATCTTTCTAAGATATTACAAGTAGTATCACATAGTGTGCACCCACTGTGATGTTAGGAGTAATATCTCCCTAGGATATAACAAATAATATCACAGGGCATGCACCCACTGTGATATTAGGAGTAATATCTCTCTAGGACGTTACGAATAACATCACAGGATGTTCACCCACTGGGATATTAGGGGTAATATCTTTCTATCATATTATGTATAATATGCACCAACTGTGATAATAGGAGTAATATCTTCCCATGATATTATTCCTAATATCACAGGGTGTGCACCCACTGTGATATCTGGAGTAATATCACCCTAGGATATTATGAATAATATCACAGTGGGTGCACACTCTGTGATATTACTCTTAATATCTTATGAAGATATTTCTTTTACTATCACAGTGGGCACATGCCCTGTGATATTAGGAGTAGGATATTACAAATATTATCACAGGGTGTGTGCCCACTGGGATATTAGGAGTAATATCTCCCTAGGATATTATCAATAATATTACAGGCTGTGTACCTACTGTGATGTTAGGAGTAATATTGCCCTAGGATATTTTGAATAATATCACAGGGTGTACACTCACTGTTACATTATGAGCAGTATCTCCCTAGAATATTACAAATAATATCACAGAGTGTACACCCACTGTGATATTAGGAGTAATATTTCCCTAGAATATTGCCAATAATATCATAGGGTGTACACACATGGTGTACACCCATTGTGTTCTTTGGAGTAATATCTCCCTAAGATATTAGGAATAATAACACAGGATGTATATCCACTATGGCATTAGGAGTAAAATCTCCCTTGAATATTGTGAATAATATCAAAGGGTGTACACAAAGGGTGTACACCCACTGTGATATTAGGAGTAATATCTATATTCCTAAGATATTATGAATAATATCAAAAGATCTCCACCCAATGAGATATTAGGAATAATATCTAACTCCCTAGGATATTACAAATAATGTCACATGGTGATATTATGACCAATATCACAGTGGGTGTACACCAACTGTGATATTAATAGCACTGACTTCCTCAGATATTATGAATAATATATCAGGATGTACATCCACTGTGATATTAAGAGTTATATCTCCCTAGGATATTACAAATAATATCACAAGGTGTATACACAGTATGATACTAGGAGTAACATCTCCCTAGGATATTACTGCTAATATCACAGGGTGTATACCCACTGTAATATTAAGAGCAATATCATCTTTCTAGGATATTATGAAGAATATCACAGAGTGTGCACCCACTGGGTGTGTTCTTCATCCACAGATTCAACCAACTGTGAATTGAAAATATTCAGAAAAAAATGACAAAAGTAACAATACAACACTTTAAAATAATACAGGCTGGGCATAGCGGCTCACACCTGTAATCTCAGCACTTTGGGTGGCTGAGGCAGGAGGATTACTCGAGGCCAGGAGTTTGAGGCCAGCCTCAAAAGGCTGCAATGAGCTATGCTCATCCCACTACACTCCAGCCTTGGCAACAGAGTGAAACACTGTCCCTTAAAAAGTAAACAAATAAAACAATACAAATAAACAACACAGCATAACAACTATTTATATAGTCATTACATTGCATTAGGTATGATAAATAATCTAGCAGTTAGGCGCAGTGGCTTACACTTATAATCCCAGCATTTGGGAGGTCAAGGCAGGCAGATTGCCTGAGGTGAGGAGTTCGAGACCAACCTGGCCAACATGGCGAAACCTCGTCTCTACTAAAAATACAAAAAAAGTTAGCCAGGAGTGGTGGCGCTCACCTGTAATCCCAGCTACTCAGGAGGCCGAGGCGCAAGAATCACTTGAACTTGGGAGGTGGAGGTTTCAGTGGGCCAAGATTGCACCAGTGCACTCCAGCCTGGGTGACAGAGCAAGACTCCATCTCAAAAAAAAAAAAAAAAAAAAAAAAAAAAAGGTTTACAGGAGGATGTGTGTAAGTTATATGCAAATACTACACCATTTTATTTATTTATTTATTTATTTATTTATTTATTTGAGATGAGACCTCACTCTATCACCCAGGCTGCAATGCAGTGGTGCGGTTGGCTCGCTGCAACCTCCGCCTCCTGGGCTCAAGCAATCCTCCCACCTCAGCCTCCCAAGTAGTTGAGACTACAGGCTTGCACCACTAAGCCCAGCTAATTTTTTAAAAATTTTGTGTAGAGATAGGGGTCTTCCTATGTTGCCCAGGTTGGTCTTAACTGCTGGGCTCAAGCAATCCTCCCACTTCAGCCTCCCAAAATTCTGGGATTACAGGCATGAGCCACTGCTCCTAGTCACTATACCATTTTATATCAGAAACTTGAGCATCCATAGAGTTCTCGGGGGTCCTGGAACCAATCTCCCACGGCGCCAAGCAAGGACTCTATATGAGGTTTTGGTACTAAATGAACAGCCCACATCACCCTCACAGAAGCCAAATAAGACAGCTAGGGGTTGAATTTGGCCCAGGCTGACACCCTGTGAGGCACATTCTTGTCCTAAGTGCAGGCTGTTAATGGACATGTAGCCCTGGGCAAGGCTTCCCAGGACTTTCCCTCAAAGAGAAAGAGCAACCTTTGAAGGAGGCCCATATACTCTTCTAGCATTCTCAAAGGCATCTCACTTTTTCTCCAAAACCATATTTGGGTAGGGTGTGGTGGCTCATGCCTGTAATCCCAGTACTTTGAGAGGCTGAGACAGACAGATCACCTGAGGCCAGGAGTTCGAGACCAGCCTGGCCAACATGGTGAAACTGCATCTCTACTAAAAACACAAAAACTAGCCAGGTGTGGTGGTGGGTGCCCATAAGCCCAGCTACTTGGGAGGCTGAGGCAGGAGAATCACGATCCTGGTAGGCAGAGGTTACAGTGAGCCAAGATCATACCACTACACTCCAGCCTAGGTGACAGTGAGACCCTGTCTCAAAAATATACATAAATAAATAAAAGAAAAATTTTCTAAAAACTTTGAGATTAGCCTAGGCAACATAGCAAGGCTCCATCTGTACAAAACTAAAAAATAAAAATAAACTGTATTCATATTTGCATAGCGTCCATTACTACCACAAGTGCTAAGATTATGGATTGGGGGTTTCCCATCATCTCCAGCCCTATGAAACTAGATCTTCTTCCCATAAGAGAGAAGAGGTTCTGGAGAGAAAATAGTTTGATCCCTTTGGGGAGCACTGAAGACGCTTCCAATAATTGTTTCGGAATTGAAAGGGGGCCGTGGGTGAGTGGCTTTTAAGAGTAACGCTGAGTTGATTCATCTAGCTGCCAGGCAAGTGGCAGCTAACAGAGGGGCTCCAGAGGCAACTGTTTCTGGAGCCAGGGGAGGTGCAGACTGAAGGTCAAGGAAGAGGCCAGCACCAAGCTTTTGATCAGAGGGAAGGAAGGATGCATTGGAGTCTCCGAGGAAACAGCCTGAGAACCGTACCTGTGTTCTGGGATTATTTCAGCTGAGCTCTGCAGAGGCTCTGAAAACTGTTCCAGGCAACAGAGCTCATCACAAGGGGCAGAGCTCACTCTCTTAAAAAGAAAGACTGGGCCAGGCAAAGTGACTCACGCCTATAATCCCAGCACTTGGAGAGGCTGAGACGGGAAGATCACTTGAGTTCACAACCATCCTGGCAACAAAGCAAGATCCCATCTCTCCAAAAAATTTAAAAATTATCTGAGCATAGTAGTATACACCTGTGATCCTAGTTACTTGGGAGGCTGAGGAGGGAGGATCGTTTGAGCCCAGGAGTTTGAGGCTGCAGTGAGCTATGCTCATGCCACTGCACTCCAGCCTGGGCAACAGAGTGAGGCCCAGCCACAAAAAAGAAAAAAAATTAAAAGAGAGACTGAAGGAGAATAGACAATCCTCAATAGATGACCTAGGAGACCACTTCCAGGAGACGGAATAAGATCCAAGGCACAGCTAAGGGGCTGAAAGGAAGGAGGCAGGACGTGTTAAGGTTTTGAAGCTCCATTATGGACAGGACACTGTGCAACGTGCTTCCACGGGTTATTTTATTGAAAACTCTGACACTAGCCTACTGGGTTGGTATTGTCATTTCCATTTAGCAGGTGGAGAAACTAATGTTTGGCTTCAGTCACTTGCCTGCATTGCACAGCTGGTAGCAGTGAGAGGACTGTGACCCAGGTTTGTCTGATGTTTGAGGAGCAGCACAACATTTGCTAAATGGAACAGGGCTTGTGGAACACCTTGGAGTTATGGTTCTTGATCTTATTTTGAGTCACAGACCTCTTTGAGGGCAGGAGTCTTAAACCTAGGGAACCTATGGGGGAGCTTTTGGGGGCCCCTGAACCTCCTGAAACCATCCACAAAATTCACCTTTTGTGTGCATTTTTCTGAAGAGAAAATCCAGAACTTTCTATCAATTCTCTAAGGGTCTCTGTCAAAAGGTTTTAGCCATTATTCTAAGAAGTCCACAACCTTTATAGTAGGAGGAAAAGGAAAGGACCCAAAAAATTTTAGACTGGCCGGGCTTGGTGGCTCTTGCCTGTAATCCCAGCACTTTGGGAAGCCGAGGTGGGTGGATCACAAGGTCAGGAGTTTGAGACCAGCCTGGCCAATGTGGCGAAACCGTGTCTATACTAAAAATACAAAAATTAGCTGGGCATGGTGGCATAAGCCCATAATCCCAGCTACTCTGGAGGCTGAGGCAGGAGAATCACTTGAATCCAGGAGGTGGAGGTTGCAGTGACCCGAGATTGCGCCACTGCACTCCAGCAAGACTCCGTCTCAAAAAAAAAAGATGATGCAAAAGAGAAATGAGAAACAGGTGCCAGGTAAGACGACAGGGTCTCTGAGGACATCACATATCCACATGGGATCAGCGTCCCCACTAACATCCGTGGCCACCCAGCATCATTTTTATTTTTTGAGACAGGGTCACCCTGTCACCTAGGCTGGAGTGCAGTGGTACCATATTGGCTCATTACAACCTCTACCTCATGGGCTCAAGCAATCCTCCTGCCTCAGCCTCCCAAGTAGCTGGGACTAAAGGCACAGAACACCATGTCCAGTTATTTTTTTAAATTTTGTATAGAGATGGGGTCTTGCAATGTTGCCCAGGCTGGCCTCAAACTCCTGGACTCAAGCAATCTTCCTGCCTCAGCCTCCCCAAGTGTTGGAGTTACAAGCATGAACCACTGTTCCTGGCCACACAGCATCTTTTGAAGGTTCTTCCTGTGTCCTGGGAATTTCTCACTCATGTTGTGAGTCCACTTCCCTTTCCCAGGGTCACATAACAAAGATCTGTGACATGAGCTCTGCCAATCGGATGCTCTTTTATTGGACTGGGGCTCAGACAGTTCTGAGCCAGGAAGGGAAACTTGCTTTGTCTGAGGTGGAGGCAGCAAAGATGTTGATGAGGCTCCAGCAGTGGCTACCTTGTGAGTCTGGGGCCCAGAAGAGGCAGTGGTGCTAACTGTGGAGTCCGGTGCCCAGTGGCCCTGGCAGGTGTGTCCTCACAGGCCAGGCTTGCAGTGTGGTTTGGACATTGTTTCTGGAAGCTGAGCCTCAAGCTGAGTCCTTCTGCCTTCCCAGCGCAGCTTCCCATTAGCCTTGTCATAAATTCCTTTCCTGCTTTATCCGCCTAACTCAGTGTCTGTTGCTTGTAATTAAGACAGCTAAATGAGGCCAGGTGTGGTGGCTCATGCCCATAATCCTAGCACTTTGGGAGGCCGAGGCAGGTGAACCACCTGAGGTCAGGAGTTTGAGACCAGACTGGCCAACATGGCGAAACCCCGTCTCTACTAAAAATACAGAAATTAACCAGGTGTGGTGGCACGTGCCTGTAATCCCAGATACTACTCAGGAGGCTGAGGCAGGAGAGTTGCTTGAACCTGGGAGGCAGAAGTTGCAGTGAACCGAGATTGCGCCACTTCGCTCCAGCCTGGGTGAAAGAGTGAAACTCTGTCTCAAACAACAACAACAACAACAAAAGACTGCTAAATGGCATATCCACATTTGAACGTGGGGAAGAAATGAAAATTACAGCATATGAGGCAGAGGTTCACGAGCATGAACATTAACACCCCTATATAAGAGATTGAGACCAGGCATGGTGGCTCACACCTCTAATCCTAGCACATGGGAGATGGAGGCAGGTGGATCACTTGAGCCCAAGAGTCTGAGACCAGCCTGGGCAACATAGTGAGATCCTATCTCTACAAACATTTGAAAAATTAGCTGGGCCTGGTGGCACATGCCAGTAGTCCCAGTGACTCAGGAGGCTGAGGTGGGAGGATTGCTTGCACCTGGGAGGTGGAGGTTGCAGTGAACAGAGATTGCACCACTGCACTCCAGCCTGGGCAACAGAGGCAGAC
This sequence comes from Macaca thibetana thibetana, assembly GCF_024542745.1. Classification (NCBI taxonomy): domain Eukaryota; kingdom Metazoa; phylum Chordata; class Mammalia; order Primates; family Cercopithecidae; genus Macaca; species Macaca thibetana. The sequence continues at coordinate 114,229,814 of NC_065585.1, forward strand.
TCTGTCCAAAAAAAAAAAAAAAAAAGATTGAGACCAGCTGTAGAGGCAGGAGGATTGCTTGAGGCCAGGATTTTGAGACCAGCCTGGGGTCTTTTGTAGAGACCCCAATCTCTACAAAAAACATTAAAAATTAGCTAGGTGTGGTGGCTTATGCCTGTACGTCCCAGCTACTTAGGAGGCTGAAGTGGGAGGGCTGTTCGAGCCCAGGAGGTTGAGGCTGCAGTGAAGTCGTAATTGTGCCACTGCACTCCAGCCTGGGTGACGTAACGAGAAAGAAAGAAAAGAAAAGCTTAGAAGGAGTAAATGGAGTAGATTAGAATATTACAAAGCAGACACAAAGAAAAAAGTAAAAGTGTAAGACAGTCCAAGGATTGTTTTTTAATTAATGGTTTGAAGGGAATGGAATGTTTAAAAAAAAATGAAGTAGAAAAATTATTTGGTGAGTAGTTTGGCAATTACCACTAGAAAAACAGTAAAATTACAGGTGCAGTGACTCACATCTATAATTCTAGCAGTTTGGGAGGACAAGCTGGGCGGATCACTAGAGCCCAGGAGTTCAAGACCAGCCCAGGGACCATGGTGCAACCCCTACTCTACAAAACATACAAAAATTAGCCGGGCGTGGTGGCATGTGCCTGTAGCCCCAGCTACCTAGAAGGCTGAGGTGGGAGGATCACCTGAGCCCGGGAGGTCAAGGCTGCAGTGAGCTGTGATTGCGCCACTGTACTCCAGCCTGGGTGACAGAGTGAGATTGTCTCAAAAAAAAAAAAAAAAAAAAAGAAAAGAAAAACAGTAAAAGTCATTGTTGCATCCTCTAGCTGTTTTTCATTAGATTATGTATAATTTCAGGCAACAATGTATATGGTCCTGCAAAACACAAATGCATAGTGGACGTAGTTTTAAAGTGCTTCCACCTTTATCATTCTCTGAATTTAACAACAGTCTCAATGCTGATATAGTCTGAAACAGCCTCACAATTGCCACTGAAAGCAGAGTGGCTAGAAATGATGAAAGAGGAACTATTTTATGACTTTACATTCTGCTTTAGTCACATTAAAAAGAAAAGCAGGCATAGGGATTTCTGTTAAAATTCCTACCCAGGTGGAAGTAAAATTTTCAGAAACCAGAAGAGGCAACTTACAAAAAAAGTGTCTTGAAGAATGTTTAGAAAATGTCAGAATGGATCACTTCATTACAGGAAGGAAAGTCAATGATAGATGTGTTATATTTTTAAAAATCACAAGAAATATAATCATTGGTAATTAAGGACACAATGAGAACTGCATAATTTAAATGGTTGTACGAGGCTGGGAGCAGTGGCTCACACCTGTAATCCCAGCACTTTGGGAAGCCAAGGAGGGAGGATCACATGAGGTCAGGAGTTCAAGGCCAGCCTGGCTAACATGGTGAAACCCCATCTCTACTAAAAATACAAAAATTAGCCTGGTGTGATGGTATACACCTGTGGTCTCAACTGCTGAGGAGGCTGAGGCAGAAGAATCGCTTGAACCTGGGAGGCAGAGGTTGCAGTGAGCCGAGATTACACCACTGCACTCCAGCCTGGGCCACAAAGCGAGACTCCATATAAATAAATAAATAAATAAATAAATAAATAAATAAATAAATAAAAATGGTTGTAGGAGATGTGAGAATGAGGACCAAGTCAAAATAGAATGTCACAGACACACACACACACGATCCCTGCCTAGCTATCCGGAGGTAGGTAGAGTGGGGGTAGGTGCTCCCCTGCACTGGCCCAGAGAGTGATGGATTCACAGACTCAAAAGCCATGATGATGAGCTGGGGTCTCCCTGCCCCCACCCAGTCCACCAGTGTCATGGACTAGTCCCCCATCCCCTAAATGTACCTGGAGAATGGCAGCTCTCTCCTCAGTCGAATACAAGGAGTTGGTAAGGGAAGGGAGGTCAGGTCCACCCTGGTGAGAGGTGAAGACAGCTGGGCTTCTGGGTCGGGTGGGGACTTGGAGAAGTTTTCTGTCTGGCTAAAGGATTGTAAACACACCAACCAGTGCTCTGTGTCTAGCTAAAGGTTTGTAAACACACCAATCAGCACTATGTAAAAATGCACCAATCAGCACTCTGTAAAATGGATCAATCAGTGCTCTGTAAAATGGACCAATCAGCAGGACGTGGGCAGGGCCAAACAAGGGAATAAAAGCTGGCCACCCAAACCAGCAGCAGCAACCCGGTCGGGTCCCCTTCCACGCTGTGGAAGGTTTGTTCTTTTGCGTTTGTTCTTTTGCTCGTCACAGTAAATATTGCGGCTGCTCACTCTTTGGGTCCACGCTACCATTATGAGCTGTAACACTCACTGTGAAGGTCTGTGGCTTCATTCCTGAAGTCAGCAAGACCACAAACCCATCGGGAGGAACAAACAACTCTGGATGCACCACCTTTACGAGCTGTAACACTCACCGCCAGGGTCTGCGGCTTCATTCCTGAAGTCAGTGAGACCACGAACCCACCGGGAGGAACAAATAACTCCAGACACACCATCTTCAAGAACTGTAACACTCACTGAGACGGTCCGTGGTTTCATTCTTGAAGTCAGCGAGACCAAGAACTCACCGGAAGTAATAAATTCCAGACACAATTTGCCCACCACGAAGGGACACTCACCAAGCAGTGAGTACCATTGGACCCCTTTCACTTGCTATTCTGTCCTATTTTTCCTTAGAATTTGGGAGCTAAATACCAGGCACCTGTTGGCCAGTTAAAAGCAACTAGCACAGCCTCTGGACTAAAGATGTGGGTGTCAGGCTTTCTGGGAAGGGGCTCTCTAACAATCCCTGACTCTTCGGAGTTGGGAGTGTTAGTTTGCCTGGAACCAGCTTCTGCTTTTCCTGTACTTCTGGGCTGAGCCGAGGGTTGACAGAGAGGAAAGCCATTTAGCTCTGGGTCCTGATAACAAGTTGGTTGACCCTGCAGCCATGAGCAGAACTCTCAAAGTCATGTTGCACAAGCGAGACTCACCCATCTATCCTATGTATCCTGACCCTCGCCTACTGGGTCCTAATGCCTATCAGACAAACTTCCTCTCACCTCTCTTCTCCAAAGCTAGTCTCACTTCTAAAATCCACTCCCTGTCTCTGGTGCTTTTCTAGTTTCTCCTATAAGAATGGTTTCTAGTATAAACTTCAGGACTCTGTTACCTTCTTTAAGCACCCAGGCTCACCAATCAGAAAGACATAATTTTTGCCCAAAGCCCCATCAGGGCGGGGGACTATCTGGAATTTTAGGATCCCTCCTCAGACTAGCAGGCCTAACAAAAGCTATTCCTGAAGCTAGGATATGGGGAGCCTCAGAAATGGTATCCTTCCTATTCAAATGAGGACAAAAGGCATCACTCTTCCAACCCTGGAGATCCCTTCCCTCCCTCAGGATATGGCCCTCCACTTCATTTTTGGGGCATAACATCTTTATAGGACAGTGGTAAGGTCCCAATACTAACAGGAGAACACTTAGGACTCTAAAAGGTTTTCGAGAATGTGTTGGTAAGGGCCACTAAACCCGACCTTCCTCGGTCCTCCTTGTGGTCTAGGAGGAAAACTAGTGTTTCTGCTGCTGCGTCAGTGAACACAACTATTCTGATTATCAGGGTCCAGGGACCGTTGCGGGTTCTTGGGCAAGAGGTGTTTCTGCTGCTGCGCTGGTGAGCGCAACTATTCCTATCAGAAGGGTCCAGGGACCATTGTGGGTTCTTGGGCAGGGGTTGTTTCTGCTGCTGCATCTGTGAGTGCAACTATTCCGATCAGTAGGATCCAGGGACTGTTGTGGGTTCTTGGGCAGGGGGAGATACAAACCAAAACCATGGGTGATTTTGTCTTTCAGATGGGAAACACTCAGGCATCAACAGGCTCACCCTTGAAATGATCCTAAGCCGTTGGGGCCAATTTGACCCACAAATCCTGAAAAAGAAGTGGCTTATTTTTTTCTGCACTACGGCTTGACCCCAATATTCTGTCTCTGATGGGGAAAATGGCCACCTGAGGGAAGCATAAATTACAATACTATCCTGCAGCTTGACCTTTTCTGTAAGAGGGAAGGCAAATGGAGTGAAATACCTTATGTCCAAGCTTTCTTTTCATTGAAGGAGAATACACAACTATGCAAAGCTTGCAATTTATATCTTACAGGACGACCTCTCAGCTTACCCCCATATCCTAGCTTCCCTATAGCTCCCCTTCCTATTAATAAGCCTCCTCCAGGCTGAGCACAGTGGCTCGCACCTGTAATCCCAGCACCTTGGCAGGCTGAGGCAGGCAGATCACGAGGTCAGCAGATTGAGACCATCCTGGCTAACATAGTGAGACCCTGTCTCTACTAAAAATACAAAAAATTAGCCAGGCATGGTGGCAGGCGCGTGTAGTCTCAGCTACTCAGGAGGCTGAGGCAGGAGAATGGCATGAACCTGGGAGGAAGAGGTTGCAATGAGCCAAGATCGCACCACTGCATTCCAGCCTGGGCAACAGAGCAAGACTCTGTCTCAAAAAAAAAAAAAAAAAATGCTTCCTCCAATTTCCCCCACCCAGAAGGAAACAAGCAAAGAAATCTCCAAGGGACCACAGAAACCCCTGGGCTATTGGTTATGTCCCCTCCAAGCTGTAGGGGGAGGGGAATTTGGCCCAACCCAGGTACATGTCCCCTTCTTCCTCTCTGATTTAAAGCAGATCAAGGTAGATCTGGGGAGGTTTTCAGATGATCCTGATAGGTATAGAGATGTCCTACAGGGTCTAGGGCAAACCCTTGATCTCACTTGGAGACATGTCATGCTATTGTTAGATCAAACCCTGGCCTTTAATGAAAAGAATGCAGCTTTAGCTGCAGCCGGAGAGTTTGGAGATACCTGGTAATTTAGTCAAGTAAATGACAGAATGACAGCCAAAGAAAGGGACAAATTCCCTACCGGTCAGCAAGCCGTCCCCAGTATGGATCCCCACTGGGACCTCAACTCAGATCACGGGGACTGGAGTCGTAAACATCTATTGACCTGTGTTCTAGAAGGACTAGGGGGAATTAGGAAAAAGCCCGTGAATTATTCAATGATGTCCACCGTAACTGAGGGAAAGGAAAGGAAGAAAATCCTGCCTTCCTTGAGTGGCTATGGGAGGCCTTAAGAAAATATACTCCCCTGTCACCTGACTGACTAGAGGGTCAATTGATCCTAAAAGATAAGTTTATTACCCAGTCAGCCGCAGATATCAGAAGAAAGCTCCAAAAGTGAGCCCTGGGCCTTGAACAAAATCTGGAGGCATTATTAAACCTGGCAACCTCAGTGTTCTATAATAGGGACCAAGAGGAACAGGCCCAAAAGGAAAAGTGAGATCAGAGAAAGGCCTCAGCCTTAGTCATGGCCCTCAGATAAACAAATCTTGGTGGTCCAGATAGGACAGAAAATGGAGCAGGCCAATCACCTGGTGGGGCTTATTACCAGTGTGGTTTGCAAGGGCCCTTAAAGATTGTCCAACGAGAAACAAGCCACCCTCTCATCCATGTCCGCTATGCTGAGGCAATAACTGGAAGGCACACAGCCCCAGAGGACAAAGATTCTCTGGACCAGAAGCCCCCTACCAGATGATCCAACTACAGGACTGACGATGCCCAGGGCAAGCGCCAGCTCATGCCATCACCCTCACTGAGCCCCTAGTATGTTTAACCATTGAGGGCCAGGAAATTGACTTCCTCCTGGACACCGGCATGGCCTTCTCAGCGTTAATCTCCTGTCCCAGATGACTGTCCTCAAGGTCCGTTACCATCTGAGAAATCGTGGGACAGCCTGTAACCACGTATTTCTCCCACCTCTTTAGCTGTAATTGGGAGACTTTGCTCTTTTTCACATGCCTTTCTTGTTATGCCTGAAAGTCCCACACCCTTATTAGGGAGGGATATATTAGCCAAAGCTGGAGCTATTATCTACATGAATATGGGGAACGAGTTACCCATTTGTTGTACCCTACTTGAGGAGGTAATCAACCCTGAAGTGTGGGCATTGGAAGGACAATTTGGAAGGGCAAAAATTGCCCACCCAGTCCAAATCAGGCTAAAAGACCCCACCACTTTTCCTTATCAAAGGCAATATCCCTTAAGGCCTGAAGCTCATAAAGAATTACAGGATATTGTTAAACATTTGCAAGCTCAACACTTAGTAAGGAAATGCAGCAGTCCCTGCAACACCCCAATTCTAAGAGTACAAAAACCGAATGGTCAGTGGAGACTAGTGCAAGATCTCAGACTCATCAAAGAGGCAGTAATTTCTCTATATCCAGTTGTACCCATCTCCTATACACTGCTCTCTTAAATGCCAGAGGAAGCAGAATGGTTCACTGTTCTGGACCTCAAGGATGCCTTCTTCTGTATTCCCCTGCACTCTGACTCCCAGTTTCTCTTTGCCTTTGAGGATCCTACAGACCACACATCCCAGCTTACATGGACAGTCTTGCCCCACGGGTTTAGGGATATCCCTCATCTATTTGGTCAGGTACTGGCCCAAGATCTAGGCTATTTCTCAAGTCCAGACACCCTGGTCCTTCAGTATGTGGGTGATTTACTTTTGGCTACCAATTCAGAAGCCTCATGCCAGCAGGCTACTCGAGATCTCTCGAACTTTCTAGTTAATCAAGGGTACAAGGCATCTAGGTCAAAGGCCCAGCTTTGCCTACAGCAAATATCTAGGCCTAATCTTAGCCAGAGGGACCAGGGCCCTCAGCAAGGAACAAATACAGCTTATACTGGCTTATCCTTTCCCTAAGACATCAAAACAATTGCAGGGGTTCCTTGGAATCATCAGCTTTTGCCAACTATGGGTCCCCAGATACAGTGAGATGGCCAGACCACTCTATACTCTAATCAAAGAGACCCAGAGGGCAAATACTCATCTAGTAGAATGGGAACCAGGGGCAGAAACAGCCTTCAAAACTTTAAAGCAGGCCCTAGTACAAGCTCCAGCTTTAAGCCTTCCCACAGGACAAAACTTCTCTTTACACATCACAGAGAGAGCAGAGATAGCTCTTGGAGTCCTTACTCAGACTCGTGGGACAACCCCACAACCAGTGGCATACCTAAATAAGAAAATTGATGTAGTAGCAAAAGGCTGACCTCACTGTTTACAGGTAGTTGCAGCGGTGGCCATCTTAGTGTCAGAGGCTATCAAAATAATACAAGGAAAGGATCTCACTGTCTGGACAACTCATGATGCAACTGGCATACTAGGTGCCAAAGGAAGTTTATGGGTATCAGACAACTGCCTACTTAGATACCAGGCACTACTCCTCGAGGGACCGGTGCTTCAAATGTGTATGTGTGTGGCTCTCAACCCTGCCACTTTTCTCCCAGAGGATGGGGAACCAATCGAGTATGACTACCAACAAATTATAGTCCAGACTTATGCTGCCCAAGATGATCTCTTAGAAGTCCCCTTAGCTAATCCTGACCTTAACCTATATACTGATGGACGTTCATTTGTGGAGAATGGGATACGAAGGGCAGGTTATGCCATAGTTAGTGATGTAACCATACTTGAAAGTAAGCCTCTTCCCTCAGGGACCAGCATCCAGTTAGCAGAACTAGTGGCACTTACCCGAGCCTTAGAACTGGGCTCCCCTTTCTAGGTCCTGTGGCAGCCATCTTGCTATTACTCACCTTTGGGCCCTGTATTTTTAACCTCCTTGTCAAATTTGCTTCCTCTAGAATTGAGGCCATCAAGCTACAGATGGTCTTACAAATGGAACCCAAAATGAGCTCAACTAACAACTTCTACTGAGGACCCCTGGACCAACCCACTGGCCCTTTCACTGGCCTAAAGAGTTCCCTTCTGGAGGACACTTCAGCTACAGGGCCCCTTCTTCACCCCTATCCAGCAGGAAGTAGCTAGAGTGGTCATCACCCAATTCCCAGCAGCAGTTGGGGTATCCTATTTAGAGGAGAGAATGAGAGGTGAAGCTGGCTGGCCTTCTGGGTTGGGTGAGGACTTGGAGAACTTCTCTGTCTAGCTAAAGGATTGTAAACACACCAATCAGCGCTCCGTGTCTAGCTAAAGGTTTGTAAACGCACCAATCAGCACTCTGTAAAATGGATCAATCAGCGCTCTGTAAAATGGACCAATCAGCAGGATGTGGGCAAGGCCAAATAAGGTAATAAAAGCTGGCCACCCAAACCAGCAGCAGCAACCCACTCAGGTCCCCTTCCATGCTGTGGAAGCTTTGGTCACAATAAATCTTGCTGCTCCTCACTCTTTAGGTCCACACTACCGTTATGAGCTGTAACACTCACCGCAAGGGTCTGCAGCTTTATTCCTGAAGTCAGCAAGACCATGAACCCTCTGGGAGGAACAAACAATTCTGGACGCACCACCTTTATGAGCTGTAACACTCACCGCGAGGGTCTGAGGCTTCATTCCTGAAGTCAGCGAGACCATGAACCCACCAGGAGGAACAAACAACTCCGGACACACCATCTTTAAGAACTGTAACACTCACCTTGAGGATCTGCAGCTTCATTCTTAAAGTCAGTGAGACCAGGAGCCCACTGGAAGGAATAAATTCTGGATAGACTGGGAAAGCTAGACTTTCTCTAATCCTGGCTTTTTTGGGCCCAGAAGGTTCTGCCCTTTGGGGTGGTGCCAAACACGCCTCCAGCATAAATGACTGCAGTTACAGCTGACGTGCACAGAAGCAGGGAGGGGGTTTCTATCCTGCTCATTCTGTCTTTCCTTCCTGGTGAGAAAGTGGTCTTTTATCATAAAATATGTTATTCCAATTATGCCATGAAATGGGGTTAAATATCAGCAAGGTGATGGTTTGCTTCTCTGGTGGATGTTTAATTTTTTTTATTTTTTTTTTTTTTTTTTTTTTTTGAGAGGGAGTCTTGCTCTGTTGCTGAGGCTGAGGCTAGAGCACAGTGGTGCAATCTTGGCTCACTGCTACCTTCACCTCCCAGGTTCAAGTGATTCTCCTGCCTTAGCCTCCCGAGTAGCTGGGGCTACATGACTGGCTAATTTCTGTATTTTTAGTAGAGACACGGTTTGCCATGTTGTCCAGGCTGGTCTCGAACTCCTGACCTCAAGTGATCCAACTCCCTCAGCCTCCCAAAGTGCTGGGATTACAGGCTAGATGTTCTACTTTGATCCCAGACCAGCAGCTCTGCTCAATGCCAAGAGGGTGCTGGACCCCGTGGGGATGTTCAGGAGGAAGGTTTGCAGGGACATGAGGACCCAGGCAGAGACTGAAGAGGGGAAAACCCCAACAGAAGAATTTCAGGACACTTGCTGCAGCTGCATGTGTAAACCTGAAAGTTGAAGTGATGGGGAAGATATAGAATTGCTTTGGCTTTTTATCTGGGTCCTGCTGGTCTGTGGTCTGCCGATGGTAACCTCTCCTCACTTTCTAGCACAACCAGGATATATCTTTCAGACACTGCAGGGCTTGACGGAAGATCTAAACCATTTGCTTGGACATTCTCCCTGCTATTGTGATCGGCCTCATCTGTCTGAAACCTTGCTGACCCCAGCTTATCTGGTGTTGGACCAAATGGCCCTGGAGTCTCTGCATCCTCTTCAGGGTGACCTGCGCATATCCTCAATCCCTGCCCCCGCAAGCCACAGGCTGACCTACCTGGCCCTCAACTGCATGGGCCCCAGTGAAGTACATTCCTTTTGAATCCAGGCCCTCCCTTTAGTTTGGAAGATTGCTGGAAATAGCTCCCAGCACTTTGGGAGGCCAAGGCAGGCGGATCATGAGGTCAGGAGTTTGAGACCAGCCTGGCCAACATAGTGAAACCCCATCTCTATTAAAAATACAAAAAATTAGCTGGGCGCGGTGGCAGGCACCTGTAATGCCAGCTACTTGGGAAGCTGAAGCAGGAGAATGGCTTGGAGAGGTTGCAGTGAGATGAGATTGTGCCCCTGCACTCCAGCCTGGGTGACACTGCAAGACTGTCAAAAAAGAAAAGAGAGAGAGAGAGAGAGAAAGGGAAAGAGAGAAAGAAAATAAATCAGATAACCTGCAGTTGTTAAGCCACTTCCATATCCTGGGCTTGGTTTGATCAGGGGGAGCAACTAAAAGATTGATTACAATTATAAACCGTGGGTGGAGACAGTGGCTTACACCTGTAATCCCAGCACTTTGGGAGGCCAAGACAGGAGGATCATTGGAGGCCAAGAGTTCAAGACCAATATGGATAGTGAGACCTTGTTTCTGAAAAAGAAAAAAAAATGTAAATTGTGATTATGATAAATGCTCAGGTATCAGCATAAAAGGGTGTTGCACAATTTGTGTTCCCTTTTTTAGCACTCACTTTTTTGTTTTTTTGGTTTTTTTTGAGTCAGGGTCTCACTCCATTGCCCAGGCTGGACTGCAGTGGCACAATCATAGCTCAGAATAGCCTTGACCTCCTGGCCTCAAGCAGTCCTCCCACCTTGGCCTCCCAAAGCACTGGGATAATAGGCATGACACACTGCGCCTGGCCTCTTTCAAGAGCACTGTGTATGAAGCTGTTCTTCTTTGGGCAAGCCTTGGCCTCCATTTGAAGACCCTTAGTCTTCTGCTCTTGCCTCTGCGTATTCTATTGCTTGAAAGCATTCATTCTCACGGTACCCAAGTCAACATCCTAGTCCCAATTAGAGTCCTGAGGCCCACTTGTGTTCTAAATGCAGGTGGCATGTTTCCACTTCTATGTCCCGCCAATTAGCTCCAACCTAAATGGCCTAAAAACAAATGTCCATCTCAGGATAACCTATCCTTACCTTGCCTTCTTCTGTAGGCCAGGGTTATTCTCCAGGTAACTAAGTTGAAGTCTCCAAGGATCTTCAGAAGGAAGGAAAGGTGGCTAAAGCTTTGAGTGTCTTCTCTAGCATTGCTCTGTCCACGTAGACCCTTGGGGACAGGACGAGGTGAGACTAGTGAGGGGCCCAGGGGCAGGTGTGTCCCCTGAGAGTGGATGCCTCCTGACACTTTGCTTCCCACCTTGCTTCTCCCGTTGACCCTTCCTTTCCATTCCCAGAGCCACAAGCCAGGTTCCTGAGCTGATTCTTACCATAACTTTCCAGATGGGTTTCCCACTTCCATCCTCCTTCTCCTTTCAGTCCAAGGACATTTCTACTGTTGCCTCCTTCCAGCATCATTCTGCTAGGCACAGTCACATCTCCCTATGTTCCTAGAACACCATGAAGCCACTTCTCACCCAGGATTGTGGGTTTGGGGGTTTGGTTGGTTTTCTTGGGGGTGCAGGGGAGACAGGGTCTCATTCTGTTGCCCAGGCTGCAGTGCAGTGGCACAATCATGGCCCACCACAGCCTTGACCTCTGGGGCTCAAGCAATCCTCCCACCTCAGCCTCCTAAGTAGCCGGGACTACAGGTGCATGCCATCATGCCCGGCTAATTTTTTTTATTTTTTGTAGAGACCAAGTCTCTCTATTTTGCCCTGGCTGGTCTTGAACTCCTGGGCTCGAGCAATCCTCCCACCTCGGCCTCCCAAAGTGCTGGGATTACAGGTATAAGACCCCATGCCCAGCCCAGGGTTGTGTTTTTTTTCTTGAGATATCTGTCCCTGTCTTGAAGGCAGGTGCTGTGACCATCCATCTTTGTGCCCCCACATGTAACAAAGTGGCATAATCACATAATGAGTAAGAGGAAGTCAGCGGGGTGGTTATGAATGTGGGTTCTGCAGTCAGGACAGCTGCATTCAAATCCTGCCTTGCTCTTTATCCACCTGTGGCAAGTCACTTAGCCTCCCTCACTCTTAGATTCTCCATCTCTAAAGCAAGATCATCAAACTATCTGCCTCATAGAACTGTTGGCAGCAGGGTGGTTGCTCATATTTGTAATCCCAGCACTTTGGGAGGCCAAAGTGGGCAGATTGCTTGAGCTTAGGAGTTTGAGATCAGCCTGGGCAACATGGTGAAACTTCATCTCTACAAAAAAATTTGTTTTGAAAATGAGCCAGGCTAGTGGCCCGTGCCTGTAGTCCCAGCTACTTGGGAGGCTGAGGTGGGAGGATCACTTGATCCTGGGAGGTGAAGGCTGCAGTAACCTATAATCACACCAATGCACTCCATCCTAGGTGACAGAGCGAGACATTGTCTCCAAAAAAAAAAAAAAAAAAAAGACTTGGTAGAGTTGAATAAGACTGTCACTGTCACAGGGTTTTCTTCAATAAATGCTAGTCACTTTTTTTTTTTTTTTTTTTTTTTTTTTTGAGATGGAGTCTGGCTCTGTCACCCAGGCTGGAGTGTAGTGGCATGATCTCAGCTCACTGCAACCTCCACCTCCCAGGTTCAAGCGATTCTCCTGCCTCAGCCTCCTGAGTAGCTGGGATTATAGGCGCCCACCATCACACCTGGCTAATTTCTGTATTTTTAGTAGAGATTGGGTTTCACTGTGTTAGCCAGGATGGTCTAGATCTCCTGACCTCGTGATCCGCCCACTTGGGCCTCCCAAAGTGCTGGGATTACAGGTGTGGGCCACCGTGTCCGGCCTCTTTTTTTTTTTTTTTTTTTTTTTTTTTTTGAGACAGGGTCTTGCTCTGCCACCCAGGCTGGAGGGCAGTGACTGAACATGGCTCACTACAGCCTCTACCTCCTGGGCTCAAGCAATCCTCCTGCCTCAGCCTCCCGAGTAGCTGAGACCACAGGCATGCACCACCACACCCAGCTAAGCCACTATTATTAATAAATGTTTGCTGAACCAAACTGACTGCCTTATACTTCAATGTCTGATCACTCTTCCTACATTTTCACTTTTTTTCCATCACTCTTCTGATCAAAATCTCCTAGAAGCTAGGCATGGTGGTACACACTTGTGGCCCCCGCTACTTGGAGGCTGAGGCAGGAGGATTCCTTGAGCTCAGAAGTTCAAGACCAGCCTGGGCAACATAGCGATTCCCTGTCTCATAATGAATGAATTAATTAATTAAAAAATCTTCCAGGGTCCTGCTCCATGTGGATAAAACCCCAACTCCTTAGCTTAAGTAGAATTTTTTTTCCTTTTAAAGCTAGAAGGAACTTTATTGATAATTTATTTTCTTATTTCTTTTTTTAGATTTGCCTTGGCATATAGACCTTTGAAAAAAATACATATATAGTTTTAATTATTAATAGTTTTTGGGGTAAAAGTGGTTTTCAGTTACATGGATGAATTGTATAGTGGTGAAGTCTAAGAGGATTTATTTTATCTCTGTTTAAAAAGCACATTTAGGATTGTTTAAATGTTTCTTTCAACACTAGTTTTATAAAGCTTATTTTGTAATTACTAGGCAGTCACAAGAAAATGAATCCATCAGAATGAACTTCTTAGTGAGCAGCTCTAAAAACCTGCCCATAATCCAGTGGCTCCCAGTCGTAGCTGCACATTAAAATCACCTGGGGCCTTTAAAAACATACCAGCGCCTGGGCCCAACCCCCAGAAATTCCAGTCCAATTGGTCTGGGGTGTGGCTGAGCACTGGGTTTTTTTTTTTTTTTTTTTTTTTTTAAAGCTCCCAGGTGAGTCAAATATGCAGCCAGTGTTGAGTGGCACTGTTGTCACCTCTGCTTCTTCACACCTGAACCTTCGTCTGTCGATTCATCTGCAACCACACAGTTCTCAGGTTCTTTCTCCTGGGCCCCATTTGCCTGGGATAGGGCGAACTCACCCCAGTTCCTGCCCTGGAGCAATTATACAGACGTACCTTCTAAGGCAAACAAGCCTTGTCTTCAAATCAGGCCACAAACACACCTTGACCCACCCTCATAACTTCCTGGATTCTTGATCTGGTTTATGGTTTACCAATAACATCCTGGATGGAGAACCAGTTTCGGACTTTCGGTGACCTAGTCACCCCTTGGCTGGGGCTGGAATTTCATGTTATCTGGGCTCCTTGATGGTCCCAGAGTGGGCGGTGATTATTTTTCTTTGGTCCTTGGTGCTGCACCCACTGAGTGCCACCTTGATAGGTTCTAGTTTCTCAGCTTTTGCAAACTGGAGCTTTCGTTCTGCAGTTCTAAACCCTCTTGTCCCCACCAGCCCCCAACCTCAGCCACTGGGGCCTTACAGGTCACCAGCTTCCACTTACTCTTCTGATAAAGGACTAGGTGACGAACTGAACATTGAAAAACAAGGAAGAGAGAAATTTGGAATAAGTTAATCTAGGGAAAGCGGGGGCAGTCTTTTGGGTTGATCCAACACAATTTACCTTTCCTTTTTTCTTTTTTTTTCAAATAGAGATGGGTCTCGCTATGTTGCCCAGGCTGGTCTCGAACTCCTGGACTCAAGTGATCCTCCCACCTTGGCCTCCCAAAATGCTGAGATTACAAACATGAGCCACTGCAACTGGCCACAATTTACCTTTTCTTTGGTGTCTTAGGAACCTGAGGATAATGCATGGGGTATTCCAGTAGACTGTGCAAAACCCACCATCTTCTCATTTCAATATCACGGTTTCTGCTACTTATCTATTCCTGCCTCCTTTTTTGCTTTCCCCTATTTTATCACACGCAGCACAAGGAGCCCAAATAGAAAAGCACAGTTACTTATACCGTCAGAGCAAGAATGAAATTTCAGAATCAAAGGAACCGTCTGGGACTATGGAGTAGGCAAGAGTTACAGGTGACAAGGATTCAACATGTATATAGTTCCCTAATACAAGGCTTGCACCACTTGTCTGGGAGGGCCATGCTCTTAATGAATGTCCCTGCAGTAGACTTGAGACTCATGATCTTGTCCCTCCTTGCCTTGAGTCATGCAAGTGTAACAGACTCGCAGGACACAGCCACAAGTACCACTGTAGAAGCAGGTGCTACCTCTCACATCAGCTCACTACATTCCTTCTGCAGTTGTCAGCTGAGAGCCACCGAGTTCACAGTCTGTTCAGGGGAACTCAAGACATTAAAATCAACTAAAAGATGCATCAAGAATGAGGTCGGGTGCAGAGGCTCCCGGCTGTAATCTTAGCACTTTGGGAGGCCAAGGTGGGCAGATCATATGAGGTCAGAAGTTTGAGACCAGCCTGGCCAACATGGTGAAACCCCATCTCTACTAAAACTACAAAAAATTAGCTGGGCATGGTGGCATGTACCTGTAATCGCAGCTAGTTGGGAGGCTGAGGCACAAGAATCACTTGAACCCAGGAAGCGGAGGTTGCAGCGAGCTGAGATTCCACCATTGCACTCTAGCCTGGGTGACAGAGCGAGACTCGGTCTCAAAAACAACAACAACAACAACAAAGAATGAGGAAATCTACACTAAGGAATGAGAACTGTGGGCAATTTACTCTGTAATTAACTTAAAGTTACTTATGTAAGTCAGAACAATAAATAATATAGGGAAATTCTCTACATCTTGGTGAAACCTTTGATAAATTTCTTTGCGGAGTTTCCTTATTTCCATTTTTTGTTGTTTGTTTGTTTGTTTTGAGGCAAGGTCTCACTCTGTCACCCAGGCTGGAACAGTGGTGCGATCGTGGCTCACTGCAACCTCAACTTCCTGGGCTCAAGACTTCCTCCTCAGCCTCCTGAGTAATTGGGACCACAAGCACATGCCACCACGCCCAGCTAATTTATTATTATTATTATCTGTAGAGATGGGATTGCAATATGGCTGCCTAGGCTGGTCTTGAACTCCTGGGCTCAAACAATCCTCGCCTTGGCCTCCCAAAGTTTTGGATTACAGGTGTGAGCCACCGCACCCAGCCTGGAGTTTTCTATTTCTCATGGTTTACCTCAGCATCAGCATCCCATTCTAGTCTGCAATGGAAAAGTCATTTCCTTATAGCATGAGCCTTACAGCTAATTCCAGAAATTTCATATTCACAGTTAGCAATCACTCAACCTTCAGACAGTACTAAAACATTTTATTTGATTATTTTTAAAAAGCACCAAAAAAAAGTGTTGATTACAGAAAATTGGGAAAATATGAAAGTATAATAAAAAAGTAAAATACGTCATAATCTTCCCACTCACATATAATAGTGTGAATTGTTTGTTTCTAGTTTTTCTTTTTCTTTTATTATATATATTCATATACATTCATTGTTTGACTAAAAATTGGATCACACTGTAAACTGCTTCTTAAAGTTACTGTTAAAATGAGTTTTGGCTGGGCATGGGAGCTCACACCTGTAATCCCAGCACTTTGGGAGGCTGAGGCAGGTGGATCACCTGAGGTTGAGACTGGCCTGGCCAACATGGTGAAACCCTGTTGCTACTAAAAACACAAAAATTAGCTGGGCATGGTGGCTTATGCCTATAATCTCAGTTACTTGGGAGGCTCAGGCACAAGAATTGCTGAAACCCGGGAGGCAGAGGTTGCAGTGAGTCGAGATCATGCCACTGCACTCCAGCCTGGGCAACAGAGTGAGACTCAGTCTCAAAAAAAAAAAAAAATTAGTCAGGTGTGGTGGTACACATCTTCAGTCCCAGCTACTTGGGAGGCTGAGGCAGGAAGATCCTCTGAGCCCAGGAGTTTGAGGCTGCAACGAGTTGTGATCACACCACTGTACTCCAGACCAGGTGACAGAACAAAACTCTATCTCTTAAAAAAAAAAAAAAAAAGAATAAGCCGGGCGCAGTGGCTCATACCTGTAATCCCAGCACTTTGGGAGGCAGAGGTGATCACAAGGCCAGGAGTTCGAGATCAGCCTGGCCAACATAGTGAAACCCTGTCTACTAAAAATACAAAACTTAGCTGGGCATACTGGCAGATGCCTATAATCCCAGCTACTCAGGAGGCTCAGGCAGGAGAATTGCTTAAACCAGGAGGCGGAGGTTTCGGTGAGCAGAGATTGCACCACTGCACTCCAGCCTGGGCAACAGAGCAAGACTCTATCTCAGAAAATAAATAAATAAATAAGTTTTAAGGTCTAAAAACATGAGTTTTAAGGACTGCATTTATTCATTAGAACATGCAACATAAAACAAAAGGACTGTATTTAATGACTGCATCCCATTGTTAAAAAAATTAATACATTACATACATGTCACAGTTTATTTCCCTATTGTTGAAAATTTAAACTATTTTCAATTTTCAAATGTTATAAATAAAGCCCAGTCAACTATCCATAACTATAAATGTTTAGGAACTTCTTTAATTATTTCCTTAGGATAAATTTCCCGGAAGTGGAATTACTGACTCAAAGGTACAAATATGTTTAAGACTCTTGAAATGCACATTCAAGTTGCTCTCCAGAAAAGTTACACCAGGCTGGGAATGGTACCTCACACCTGTTATCCCAGCACTTTAGGAGCCCAAGGCAGGAGGATCACCTGAGGTCAGGAGTTCAAGACCAGCCTGGCCAACAGTGGTGAAGCCCCGTCTCTACTAAAAATACAAAAATTAGCCAGGTGTGGTGGTGGGCACCTGTAATCCCAGCTACTCGGGAGGCTGAGACAAGAGAATCACTTGAACCCGGGAGATGGAGTTTTCAGTGAATCGAGATTGCGCCACTGCACTCTTGCCTGGGCGGCAGAGTGAGACTCCATCTCAAAAGAAAGAAAGAAAGAAAGAGAGAGAGAGAGAGAGAGAGAGAGAGAGAGAGAGAGAGAGAGAGAGAGAGAAAGAAAGAAGAAAAGTTGCACCAATATAAACTTCTACCACAAAGATCTGAAAGTGTGTTGTTCACAGGGGCTGTGCATGTGTGATTTTAGCAGTTAAAGCACCACATTTCACAAGACTCCTCCACAGGACATGAGAAGTCCCAGTTTTCAGCAATGAATGGGGAAGACTGAGGACAAGCAGAAAACTTGTATGGTAGTCGAAAAAGCGGGGTTGAAAGTAACACTGGTTTCGGTGTCAAGCAGTTAGTGCACAGACTGTCCACCTACCATGGTCATTGGACACTGATACTGATTTGTAGTTCCCAATAATAGACACTATTATTAGGGACAAGGGCTGCTATAGTTCTTGCTGGGCATGATAGGACTTCAGTGTAGAACTCATGTGCTTTGTCACCATAAGCGTGGACAGTCTGGCTCCGCCTTTGCCTGTGGAGTAACTGTCGTGCTTTGTTTGTATTGAGATAGTGTAATCTTTAACACCATGAATATTATGATCAGGTCTTCTAAGAGTTCAGATTACAATACCAATGCCAGCAAGACCCAGTGGTCACTGAAAAGGAAGGTTAAGCAACTGTGCTATTTTAATGACAGATAGAAGGACAGGGGTGCCTGATTAAGGAGGCAAATGTCAGAAACAGCACATACTTGATGGGTGGGGTGTGGTGACAGGAGATAAGGCACATATAGAGTAGATTCTCACAAGTCTGGGGTGAGACAGGCAAGACTTTCTCAAGCAAAAGGTTTTTTGGGTTTTTGTTTGTTTTTGAGACAGGGTCTCACGCTGTCACCCAGGTTGGAGTGCAGTGGCGTGATCACGGCTCACTGCAGCCTCAAACTCCTGGGTTCAAGCAATCCTCTTTCCTCAGCCTCCTGGTAGCTGGCACTACAGGTGCGCAATACCGCACCCCACTAATACTTTTATTTTTTGTAGAAACAGTCTTGCTATGTTGCCCAGCTGGTCTTGCACTACTGGGCTCAAGGGATCCTCCCACCTTGGCCTCCTGCCTCAGCTTCACCGGGCCAAAAGTTTTTCTGTTTCTTCAAAAGACACCAAAAAGGCTGGGTGTGGTAACTCACACCTGTAATCCCAGAAGTTTGAGAGGCAAAAGTGGGATCACTTGAGACTAAGAGTTTGAGACCAGCCTGGGCAACATAGCAAGACCCTATTGCTACAAAAAATAAAACTATTAGCGAGGCAGGGTGGTGTGCACCTGTCTCAGCTGCAGGGAGGCTGAGGAAGTAGGATTACTTGAGGAAGCAGGATCACTTGAGCTCAGGAGTTCAAGGCTGTAATGAACCCTAATGGCACCCCTGCACTCCAGCCTGGATGACAGAGTGAGACTCCGTCTCAAAATAATAATAATAATAAAAATAATTAGCTTGAACTTACCACGCTAAGGAACACACATTATCATATCATTCCCTTGATTGCTCTATGAAACACCAGTATATCAAAGAATGGGTTAGATCACACCAACAACAGTCACCATGAAGGGAACCAGAACATGCCACTTTAGCATATCGATTCTTTTGAGCTGAAGGCAATTGAGAAACAGCAGATGTGGGAAGAGCTCTCTGTCCTCCTCCTATCTGTCTAAAAATAAGGCACATATTCCCCCTTAAAATAGGTAACTCTCCCCTTGCCCCAGAAGAGAAGAGCATTTTGATCACTGGATACAGGTAGAAGACATTGAGACCAGTTTGCATAAACAGACCTTACTAATGAAACCCTTATCTTGCATTAGTTCCCCCATATATTTCTGTTGTTGTTGTTGTTTGAAACAGAGTCTTACTGCCTCCCAGGCTGGAGTGCAGTGGTGCGATCTCGGCTCACTGCAATCTTTGCCTCCCAGGTTCAAGCGATTCTCCTGCCTCAGACTCCAGAGTAGCTAGGATTACAGAAGCCTGCCCCTACACCCTGCTAATTTTTGTATTTTTAGTAGAGACAGTGTTTCACAATGTTGGCCAGGCTGGTCTCGAACTCCTGGCCTCAAGTGATCCACCTGCCTCAACCTCCCAAAGTGCTGGGATGACAGGCGTGAGCCACCACACCTGGCCAGTTCCCCCATATATTTCTAGTTACTCCCCATGATTGTCCCTTGAAGCCCAAACCACTTTGTTTTTATTTATTTTATTTTTATCTTGCAGCTGCAGCTCAAAGGACTCTTTTCCTTGTGAAAATGGTATATAAGCACCTGCTTCTTTGAGTCTCACTTCTTTTCTGTAAATGCCTGTGTATGTAACTGTTAAAAAAAAAATTTTATCTTTTCCCCTGTTAATCTGTCTTTTGTTCATTGAATTATCAGGCCTCAATTACTGAATATAAGACAGTGGAGGGAAGGTTTTTCCTCCCCAACAACAACAAAATGTTCTATTTCTTAGGTACTTTCACCAAAAAAAAAAAAATTTTTAAATCATCCTCTTGATTTCTATGAGGATTTTAATGAAACTATAGAAAACATAGTCAACAAAATTATTGATACATAGTTAATATTGATATATTATCCAAATATAAACTAGGCCTTGCTGGTCTATCTGCATATATGGCAAATAGTACAAATATAAATTTTGGGAAATTTCATTCCATCTTTATATTTCTTACCAAAGACAATAAAAAGGATCTTTCCTGTTCAATATCCTGCACACCTTGTACACCACATTGCTAAAAAGGAGTGTGACTTGGTTACCTGTAACATTGACGCTTTCATTATGAAAGTTTTGGTCACTTGTTAGTTTCCTCCAAGCTGCAGGATTACTTAATGAGATAATAGATGTTATAAAAATGGAAGGAGATAGTTTCCTTAGATATGTGCTCATAAGACAGCTGTCTGGCTGCCAGCTATAAAAAATTATTATTGTTATTATTATTGAGACAGGGTCTTGCTCTGTTGCTCAGACTGGGGTGCAGGGGCATGATCATAGCTCACCACAGCCTCGGACTCCTGGGTTCGAGTAATCCTCCCTCCTCAGCCTCCCTAGTAGGTGGGACCACAGATATGCATCATCATGCCCGGCGAATTTTTTTATTACTTGTAGAGAGAGGGTCTCGTTATGTTGCCCAGGCTAGTCTTGAACTCCTGGACTGGACTCAAGAGATCCTCCTGCCTTGGCCTCCTAAAGTGCTGGGATTACAGGCAGGTAATTAAATATTGTCTATAAAGTTGTATTCTCAAAATGTGAGACAAGGGCCAGGTGCAGTGGCTCATGCCTGTAATCCCAGCACTTTGGGAGGCCGAAGCAAGTGGATCACCTGAGGTCAGGAGTTCAAGCCCAGACTGGCCAACATGGTGAAACCCCGTCTCTACTAAAAATACAAAACTTAGCCAGGCGTGGTGGTGCATGCCTATAATCCCAGCTACTCAGAAGGCTGAGGCAGGAGAATCGCTGGAAATTGGGAGGCAGAGGCTGCAGTGAGCTGAGATTGCACCAGTGCACTCTAGCCTGGCCAACAGAGCGAGACTCCATCTAAAAAAAAAAGTTACCAAAAAAGGGCAGCCAAGTTAAACAGGACTTTCTCATTTCTTTACTAAAACTACAACTTATTTGGAATCCAGTTTTTATTTCATAAAATCAGATTACATCTGTGCTTTAAACCCATTTTTCCCGAGAGGGATTTAACTTATGACGGCATCCAATGTCCTTTGGAATGTTTACAAATGATAGATATCTTAGATGTGGATTGTCTATATGATGGATGTATAGATGCAGAGGGCCTCATTGAAAACAGCTGGTTTACAAAACAAGACTGTAGATACAAAGCAGATGGACATTTTTGGAGTGTTGGAAATGAATTCTCCTTAGTCTAAAAATCCTAAGGATTCCACGCTTACACGCTTTTGTTGAGATGATATTAAGCTTGATGTCATCCCAAGAAATTGACACCACAAATTAGTACACCATGGGATCAATAACAGCAGAGCTGCAGGTCAGACTGAATTTTCCATTTGACCATATTCAGTTCACCACTGCAGGAAAAAAAAGAAGGATATCCTAAAGGCTGCAGGCATTTCAGAGAAATATTATTGGAAAAGGAAACAAAGAGTAAAAATATGCTGTATTATGGAACAGAAAGAAATATGTCGTTGTTTTTTGTTGTTGGTATTTTGAGACAGAGTCTGTCGCCCAGGCTGGAGTGCAGTGGCATGATCTCCGCTCACTGCAACCACCGTCTCCTGGGTTCAAGTGATTCTCCTGCCTCAGCCTCCCAAGTAGCTGGGATTATAGGTGTGCACCACCATGCCTGGCTAATTTTTGTATTTTTAGTAGAGACAGGGTTTCACTATGTTGGCCAGGCTGGTCTCGAACTTCTGACCTTGAGTGATCCACCCGCCTCAGCCTCCCAAAGTGCCGGAATTATAGGCATGAACTGCCGCACCCAACTGTCATTATTTTTTATTAGATATAGGTTAATATTTGTTTAACTAGTCCTATTGTATTCATGCTCTCCTTTTGAAGAGTATTACATTTGTGTATTTTAAGAATATATGAGGCCCAGGTGGAGTGACTCATGTCTGTAATCCCAGCACTTTGGGAGGCTGAGGTGGGCAGATTGCTTGAGCCCAGGAGTTCAAGACTAGCTTGGGCAACATAGCAAAACCCTATCTCTATAAAAAATACAAAAATTAGCTGGGCAAGGTGGCACATGCCTGTAGTCCCAGCTACTTGGGAGGCTGAGCTGGGAGGATCACTTGAGTCCAGGAGGTTGAGGCTGCAGTGAACCGTGTCTGTGCCACTGAGCTTCAGCCTGGCTGCAGAGTGAGATCTCGTCTCAAAGAAAAAAAGGAAAAAAAAAAAAAAAAGAATACACAATAATATGATCTATACAATTTAAATATCTAATAAAGAGTTAAAAAATTGTTATATCAGGCCAGGAGCGGTGGCTCACGCCTATAATCCCAGCACTTGGGGAGGCTGAGGCCGGTGGATCACTAGAGGTCAGGAGTTCGAGACCAGCCTGGCCAATATGGTAAAACTCCGTCTCTACTAAAAATACAAAAATTAGCTGAGTGTAGTGGTGCACACCTGTAATTCCAGCTATACAAGAGGCTGAGGCAGGAGAATAGCTTGAACCCAGGAGGTGGAGGTTGCAGCGAGCAGAGATCACACCACTGCCCTCCCCCCTCCAGCCTGGGTAACAGAGTGAGACTCTGTCTCAAAAAAAAAAAAAAAAAATTGTTGTATCAGAGAATCCAAAGAAACATTATAAAATATCATTATACTTTCTTGCACATTATTTTTAATTACTTCTATTATTACTACTAATTGCCCCTGTTAACTAGTCTTATGTGGTTTTGTTTAATAGCATTTACGGAAGAAAAGTAACACAGAATATATAATTTTAAATAAATACCTATTTTTCATGTTTTATGTTAAAGTAGTAACATATATGTGTAAATATTATATATACATACGTGTGTGTGTGTGTGTGTGTGTATATATATATATAGGTCTGGTATGACTGTTTCTCAGTTGACTCTCTAAAAAGCTGGTCACCATACCCCAAAAACTAGGCATTAGCTTTTTGCTAAAAGTTTGCTAGCCAGGTAGTGGCTCATGCCTGTCATCCCAGCACTTTGAGAGGCTGAGATGGGTGGATCCCTTGAGCCCAGGAGTTCAAGACCAGCCTGAATAACATAGCAAGACCACCCACCCCCCCATACCATCTCTTAAAAAAAAAAGTTTGCCAAATTGTTAGACAAGAAAATGTATGTTAAATAATTATTTGATTAATAACTTTTGAGAAAATGTACATTTCTTTGATTCCTAGGGAGACTGAACATTTTTCACATGTTCATTGTTTACCAAATGACTTCCTTTGGCGCAGCCTGGTTTTAACGTTTGCCAACATTTCTACTGACCTCTTTTTGTCTTTTTTTGATTTGTTAAGACTTCTTTAGGACTATACCCCTATGCCTATCATATATTGCAAAAACATCTCAAATTGTTGCTTGCTCTTTATGGTGGGTTATTTGGACATACTATAGAAGTTTTTGTCTTCTGAGTTACCTCTTTTTAGTTTTTCCTTAAGGAGACAGTTTCATGCAAGGTTAAGAGTGGGGCTCTGGGCTGGGCATGGTGGCTCATGTCCATAATCCCAACACTTTGGGAGGCTGAGTGGGGAGGATCACTTGAGCTCTGGGCAACATAGATCTCATCTCTAAAAAATAAAATATATATATTTTAAATAAAGAATGGGGCTCTGGGCCAGGCGCAGTGGCTCATGCCTGTAATTCCAACACTTTGGGAGGCCAAGGCAGGTGGATCACCTGAAGTCAGGAGTTTGAGACAAGCCTGGCCAACGTGGCGAAACCCCATCTCTACTAAAAAATATATAAAAATTAGCCAGGCATGGTGATGGGCACCTGTAATCCCAGCTACATGGGAGGCTGAGGCAAGAGAATCGCTTGAACCCGGGAGGCAGAGGTTGCAGTGAGCCAAGATCGCGCCAGTGCACTCCAGCCTGGCAGACGGAGCAAAATTCCGTCTCAAAAAGAAAAAAAAAAAAAGAATGAGGCTCTGGAGTTCTAAGTTTGAGTCCCAGCTCCACCTAGATAGACTTTGAGCAAGTATCTCAGTACTGTTACTATTATTGATGTCTTCTCCCTTTGCTCGAGATCAGCTAAATATTCGCTTTTCTTTTCTTTAGTTTTTCAAGTTTTTATACCAAGCATTTCATTTGTCTGGAATTCACATTGGTAAACGACGGCGAAGTCATCCTCTGTTTCTAGGGAGGTTTTGCTTTCCTCCCATAGAAGATGGAAACGGGTGAGCCCGCAGCAGCCGTCCCTCTGTTCTGGGTCCTGCTCAGCTGCCTCTGAATCACGCTTTGCTGTGGCACTGGGAGGGTTTTATAGCTCCTGGCTTCCTGGTGGGCAGAACAGCGTCCAGATTGGGTCCCAGCTGAAACAAGTCTCCCTTCGTGGCATAGAAAAATGACCTCTATGTGCTTCCTCTGTGTGGCTATTATGGAGCCCCTGGCTGCAGTTGTCTTGGGTTTCTCTTTAACTGATTCATGCCCAGTGGCCAGAAGATTAAAACCACAGGCGACATCTCTCTGACCCTGTGCCACTTTCTCCGACCTTCTCTTCCCTCCAGAAGCAGGATTTCCCACCCATCCTCATGTTTCCTGCCTAAGTGACACCTTCTAGATCTGAATCCGGGGTGACTGGTTCTTCTTCCTCCCCTCCTAGGCTCAGGCCTCACTTCCACCCACCTGCAGGTGCAACATGTGACATACTTGGGAAAACAAGCTCTTGTTTACCTGCCTGGTAACAAAGTAGGAATTCTATGGACATTTGATTCCATTTTAACAGCATAATTATCTTCAAACAAATTCTAGCTTTCTGGAAATGTCAAGTGTGTCATATTCACTTTAATTCCCGGTTTGGCAAGTACTTTGCATTGATTACATATGCAATCAAATATTGGTTAAACTGAATTATATTTGATTTTTAAAATATTGATAATGAATACAGGGAGGAGAGTGTCTTTGTATATCAACATAGGCCTGGATTCCTCCCTAGGCCTACCTCTGCCAGGTTTCTTTTTTTCCAACTCTAATTTATCCAGTATTTCTCAGAGGAGAGCTTTGCTCCTTCTCCAAATTATTCTTTAGGGGAAAAAAGTCAGTTGCTTCTCCTTAGGCTAGGGGCCCTGGGCAAAATAGTTTCTTTACCTCTAGCTTATCTCACTCTTTCTCCTGTGGTTTCAAAAAATCCCTGTAAATTCTAGATCAGATTTGCTGATGAGCTATGGGAACCTCTGAGCTTAAGGGAGCATGTAGGCTGCAACCGCAGGTTCTTCTGACTAATCTGATCCCTCCGGAGGCGGGTCCCCCAGGCAGTCAATGCGTTTGTACCACAGCCTATGAATATTTTATGGGTGTCCTTTTGTGCTCACTAATGGGGCCTGAACTGTACAATCTGCCTTAAATAATACCAAAAGAATGCTCTCTCCTGACCTCTGTCCCTGAATGATTTATGGAGATGAACTAGGCCTATCAGAGATTCATTATTGATGTTGTTCTTTGGAGACATTTTTCAACAACGTGGGAATGGGGGTTGTAAATTGATGTTCATCCAGACAGTGAACACTTTGGGAGAGTTTAGTGTGAAATCTGTGCGTTTGGAGATGGTTTTTAAGTTGCTGACAGAAATAGAGTTCTAGCTCTTTGGAGGTTACAAGATTAGAAGGGGCTTAAATTTCTTAAATAAAGAGGCCAAAAGAATATTCTAAAGATCTTTACTCCCACTACCCAAGATTATGTAATTCCTCTAATTTCTTGTCAATCTAGAGCATCAGTCAAAATAATTAAAGTCCTTCCTTGCTCCGGGCTCTCCCACCTCTATGCCTTCTTTTATCTGGAAGTCACTATTCAGCCACGGAGTATTCATTAAGTCAGCTGTGTACTCTTCACTTTGAGTGATACCAAAAAAGGGAAGACATTATTTCTGCTACTGAGAAGTCCTCAGTCTAATTGGAGAAGACAAGACCTACGTACATTATTTAAGTCAGCTTGTAACCGAATGTGAATATGGCACAGTGCTAGGAAAGTTTCCAGAAGGAAAACACTAATGTCTGCAGGATAAGTGAAGCATGACTTTACGGAGAGAATGGGGCTTGAATGGTTAGATTTCGACTGGCAAAGAGCATCCTAGAAAAGGTAGCAACATGAGTATAAGTCACTAAAGCAACAGTGTGGGTTACAGGGACTGCATCAGTTGGGAAGAGAAGAGAAAATAGGGGCTGGGAATAGAAGGAAGTGTCATCTTCTAGAATGAAGTGGAGCCCAGAGCCCAGAGCTGTATGATCAGTATGAAAAGAAGACTCTCGGCTAGGCACGGTGGCTCAAGCCTGTAATCCCAGCACTTTGGGAGGCTGAGGCGGGCGGATCACGAGGTTGGGAGATTGAGACCATCCTGGCTAACACGGTGAAACCCCATCTCTACTAAAAATACAAAAAAAAAATTAGCGGGGCGTGGTGGTGGGTGCCTATAGTCCCAGCTACTCGGAGGCTGAATCAGGAGAATGGCGTGAACCTGGGGGGCGGAGCTTGCAGTGAGCCGAGATTGCGCCACTGCACTCCAGCCGGGGCAACAGAGCAAGACTCTATCTCAAAAAGAAAAAAAAAGAAAGAAAAGAAGACTCTCCTGGGGCAAAACCCAGTGATCTCTAATCTATCTATCTATCTATCTATCTATCTATCTATCTATCTATCTATCTATCTATCTATCTATTTTCTATCTATCTATCTATCTATCTATCTATCTATCTATCTATCTATCTTTTTTGAGACAGAATCTTGTACCATCTGAGCTCACTGCAACCTCCACCTCCCAGGTTCAGATGATTCTCCTGCCTCAACCTCCTGAGTAGCTGGGATTACAGGCACCCACCACCATGTCTGGCTAATTTTTGTATTTTTAGTAGAGACAGGATTTCACCATATTGGCCAGGATGGCCTCAAACTCCTGACCTCACGTGATCTGCCCGCCTCAGCTTCCCACAGTGTTGGGATTACAGGCGTGAGCCACCGTGCCTGGCCCAAATCTCTACTTCTGATTTGCCTCTTGCTGTGGTGTCTCCCCAGTTCCCACTGCCCCCACCACATTGGCCTCAGAGGTTAGACTTCCTCCTTTTCAAACCTCTGTCCCACATGTGGAGCAATGTCCTTTCCTTTGCTTCCCCTTGCACAGCTGAAATAAACCTAAATTTAAGGAACATTTACTAAACACAAAGGGTAAACCCAAAGAGAACCAATACATAAATAATTTAGTTTATAAAGTACACCTTGCCTTCTGGGCTTGTAAATGCTAGCTCATTCCAAACTCCAGGAAAAGTGGGCATTGCCTCAGTCCATTCTACCTAGCTTATTTTATATTTTATTTTATTTTATTATTTTATTTTATTTTATTCTATTTTATTTTATTTTATAGACAGAATCTCACTCTGTCGGCCAGGCTGGAGTGCAGTGACACAATCTTGGCTCACTGCAACCACTGCCTCCAGGGTTCAAGCGATTCTCATGCCTCAGTCTCCTAAATAGCTGGGACTACAGGCGCCCACCACCACACCTGGCTAATTTTTTGTATTTTTAGTAGAGACAGAGTTTTGCCATGTTTCCCAGGCTGGTCTCGAACTCCTGAGCTCAGGCAATCCGCCCACCTTGGCCTCCCAAAGTGCTGGGATTGCAGGCGGGAGCTACCTCGCCCTCTCCTTAGCCTATTTTAGGGACATCTTTAACCTTCAACACCCAAGAAGATCCTTCTAAACATGTCAGTCCCTTAAAATCCAAGTCAATTCAATTCAGCCTCCTAAACCCACAGGTATTACCTTATCAGGAGAAATGCAATCCAGCTATCACAAAGTAAGTGATGCCTGTGCACAGTTAGGAGGGATACTTTCTGCCTAGGAGATATCTTTGGGGAGGGGCCATGCAAGGCTTTGAAAGCAAGAGCCGTTGAAAGCTGATGGCAATGGGTTCAGGATAAATGGATAAGAGAGATGTGATTTTTGAGGTACATAAACTCACTTGAACTTTTTGCACGGTATGCCCCTGAGGCTACTCTCTGATACAGACTAGCATTTCTTTCTTTTGCCTTTTGTCCCCGTTATTTTTTTGAGCTGACGTCTCATTCTGTGGCCCAGGCTGGTGTGCAGTGGCACAATCATGACTCACTGCAGCCTCGAACTCCTGGGCTGGAGCAATCCTCCTGTCTCAGCCTCTCAAGTAGCTGGGATCACAGGCACGCACCACCACACCCAGCTAATTTTTTTCTTTTATTTTTTGTTTATTTATTTATTTTGAGATGGAGTTTTGCTTTTTCTCCTAGGCTGGAGTGAAGTGGTGCGATCTCAGCTCACTGCAATCTCCACCCACTGGGTTCAAGCGATTCTCCTGTCTCAGCCTATCAAGTAGCTGGGACTACAGGTGCCCGCCACCACGCCCGGCTAATTTTTTTTTTGTATTTTTAGTAGATATGGGGTTTCTCCATGTTGGCCAGGCTGGTCTCGAACCCCTGATCTCAGGTGACCCCCCCCTCCCCCAGCCCCCCGGCCTCCCAAAGTGCTAGGATTACAGGAGTGAGTCACCGTGCCTAGCCCTGGCAAATTTTTTTTTTTTTTTTAAGACAGAATCTTTCTATATTGCTCAGGCTAGTCTCAAACTCAAACCCTCAAGCCATCCTCCCCTCTCAGCTTCCCAAAGTGCTGGGATTACAGGCATGAGCCACCACACCCAACCCTTTTGTCATCTTTCTTTCCTTGGCTGCCCACTTTTTTTTTTTCCTTTTCTTTTCTTTCTTTCTTTTTTCTTTTTTTTGAGACGGAGTCTTGCTCTGTCACCCAGATTGGAGTTCAGTGGTACAATCTCGGCTCACTGCAACCTCTGCCTCCCGAGTTCAAGCAATTCTCCTGGCTCAGCCTCCCTGGTAGCTGGGATTACAGGCACCATCAACCACCACACTTGGCTAATTTTTGTATTTTTTTAAATAGAGATGCGGTTTCACCATGTTGGCCAGGCTGGTCTCAAACTCCTGACCTCAAGTGATCTGCCCGCCTTGGCCTCCCAAAGTGCTGGGATCACAGGCGTGAGCCCCCGTGCCCAGCTTGCCCACTTTGTCTCTAGCTCCTCTTTCCCCAGGAACTCCTGAAGGTCCTTAGCTTTGCCTTCCACGTTCTCCCCTAGGTCGAGCTACTGAGCCTCCTCCTTTTCAATGGTATTTGTCCTTAAAGGGGGTTTCCACTCCGTACCAAGCAGCAATACAACCTGAAGAAGTTACCAAATTTCCAGAAATCTGACCAAACCTCTTAGTCCTTAAAGACCAGGAGTCTTTTAAAAATCTTTGTATCCTGGCCAGGCGAGGTGGCTCATGCCTGTAATCCAAGCACTTTGGGAGGCCGAGGCAGGTAGATGGCCCGAGGTCAGGAGTTCAAGACCAGCCTGGGTAACATGGCAAAACCCTGTCTCAACTAAAAATACAAAAATTAGCGGGCGTGGTGGCACATGCCTGTAATCCCAGTTACTCAGGAGGCTGAGGCAGGAGAATCGTTTGAACCCGGGAGGAGGAGGTTGCAGTGAGCTGAGATCGCACCACATCACTCCAGCCTGGGCATAGGAGCGAAACTCCGTCTTTCGGGAAAAAAAATTAAATCTTTGTATCTCAGGCTCTTAAGATAGTTCCAAGCCTGTAATAGGGAAGTGTTTTAACTAACCTAATATATTAATTAAAATAAGGGGGAAACGAGCCATGTCATAGAAGCCAAGGATGAATCAAAAGCTTCCAGAAGGGGATGCTCAATAACACCAACTATTACAGAGACACCAAAGGAGGACCAAAAACCACGCTCCCGGATTTGCGAAGGGAAGGTCAACGGTGTGCTTTGTCAGGACAGTTTTAGTGCAGGGGTGAGGGCAGGTGAAAGCGTGATTGAATTAATTGTTGGTTGACTAATGACAGGTGGAGAAGGGAAGCTGGTGAGTGTAGACTATTACATTGGGGGGAGCGCTGGCGCCAGAGGAGGTAGGAAGACTTCGGGAAATTGTCCTTGTTTTTTCTTCAAGTGTTACTGTTTGTTCTTGTTTTTCCATGGGAGGTTCTCAGCTGAGGATAAGGGGTTAATGGAGAAGGAAAGGTTGAATGTATCAGAGAATGACTAATAGAACAACACTGCCATGGAGGTGGTGTGAAGAGTGTGGTCGCTCACTGCAACCTCCGCCTCCCAGGTTCAAGCAATTCTCCTCTCTCAGCCTCCCGAGTAGCTGGGATTACAGGCACATGCCAACGCGCTCGGCTAATTTTTGTATTTTTAGTAGAAATGGGGTTTCACTATATTGGCCAGGTTGATCTCGAACTCCTGACCTCAGGTGATCCACCCACCTCAGCCTCCCAAAGTGCTGGGATTACAGGCATGAGCCACCGCGCCGGCCTGTTTCCTCTCTGTTAAAGGCCATAATGATAGTGCCAATTTCATGGGATTGTTGTGAAAAACGAGATCATATGTGTGGAGTGCTAAGTGCAATGCCTGGCACATCACAAACACTCAATAACAGCTAGAAGAGGTCATTGTTATTAGTGAGATCTAGGCTTTCACTAGGAGTTCACAATGCTGGAAAGACAATGTACACCTGAAAAATATGTAAGGGGACACACAGGGCCTTCTTTGTGGAAAGGGCAAAGATTTGTGGAATCAAACAAATTTGTGTTTGCATTCCAAGTCTGCCACCTACCAGCTGTGTGGCTTGAGGGCAAGCCATTTAATCTGAGAGTAATGATGATGCCATGTAGTTAATATCTTCATTCTCCAATGTGTTAAGTGCCTACTAAGTACCAGTCACCGTACGAGGTGTTAGAGATAAAGAGACTTTAAAAAGACACTTTCAGCCAGGTGTGGTGGCTCACGCCTGTAATCCCAGCACTTTGGGAAGCTGAGATGGGTGGATCACCTGAGGTCAGGAGTTCAAGACCAGCCTGGCCAACATGGTGAACGCCCATCTCTACTAAAAATACAAAAATTAGCTGGGCGTGGTGGTGCACACTTGTAATCTCAGCCACTCAGGAGGTTGAGGCAGGAGAATCCCTGGAACCTGGGAGGCAGAAGTTGCATGGTGAGCTGAGATTGTGCCACTGCACTCCAGCCTGGGCAACAGAGAGAGACTCCATCTCAAAAAAAAAAAAAAAAAAAATTACAAAAGACACTTTCAAGCTGGGTGTGGTGGCTCACGTGTGTAATCCCAGTACTATGGGTGGCTTGAGGCAGGTGATTGCTTGAGCCTAGGAGTTGGAGACCAGCCTGGGCAACATAGCGAGACAAAAAATACAAAAATTAGCTAGGAGTGGTGATGTATGCCTGTAGTTCCAGCTACTTTAGGAGGCTGAGGTGGGAGGCTCATTTGAGCCCAGGAGTTTGAGGCTGCAATGAGCCATGATTATGCCACTGCACTCCAGCCTGGGTAACAGAGCGAGACCCTGTCTCAAAAACAAAAGACACTTTATCCAGGCTCAAAGAGCACACAGTAGCACAGTATAGCTGGGGAGGCAGATGAAGATATGGTTACAATTGGGAAAACTAAGTGCTCTCACAAAGGTAGGTGTCAGGCAAGCAGGGAAATCCTGACACAGCGAGACTCCATCTTAAAAAAAAAAAAAAGATAGGACAAAGTGACTTCCATAGCCTATGCAGGGACCACCAGAAACTATTGAATGGGTAAAGCCACAGAAAGTAAACTAGAAATCAGTTTTAGAATGAGCAAGATTTGCAAAATGTGAGGGCAAAAAAGGAGAAACCCCTTATCCACACAGCTAAAATTCAACAGCTCTATCAAAATGGCTGTAGTATCTATACCATAAATACTTGTTGATTTCCTAAGTACTTGCTTTAAGAAACAGGTACAAGGGAATGCCTTATTTACTAGTTGTTTCTTTTTCCTCTAATAGTTGAAAAGAGAGAAACTGGCCAGGTGCAGTGGCTCACATCTGTCATCCCAGTACCTTGGGAAACCGAGTTGGGCAGATCACCTGAGGCTGCGAGTTTGAGACCAGCCTGACCAACATGGCCAAACCTCGTCTCCACTAGAACTACAAAAATTAGCCGGGCTTGGTGGTGGGTGCCTATAATCTCAGCTACTTGGGAGGCTGAGGCAGAAGAATTGCTTGAGCCCAGGAGGTGGAGGTTGCAGTGAGCCGAGATTGTGCCACTGCATTCCAGCCTGGGCGACAGAGCGAGGCCCTGTCTCAAAAAAGAAAACAAAAAAAAGGGAGAGAAAAGAGAAAAGAGAGAGAGACCAGGACTTTTCTCTCTGTCTTGCTGGAGCCTGTGCTGAACCCCGAAGCCTGTTGATAGTTCTCCAATTTCATTTGGCATTGAAGCCCCTGAAACTCCCGGGCTGCAGGTTGTAACTTGCATCTTGGTCCTCTGTCTCCCACCTATCAGAGGAATACTTTCCATGGGAAGATACGGGCATTTCTAGTCTTGGGCTCTCTTTTAAGAATCATCTTCACTGCAGAAGTCAAAGGAGACAGAGTAGTGTGAACAGAAGTCAACAGGGGAAACAGCTCACAGGGGCTCTTCCCTGCAGTCCCTAGGGGGAGGATACTGTCATTTTCCTCCAAATATTTTCAGAACATTTTAAACGGTTTTGAGGACTTCAGAGAAAGTCCTCACTTCTTCTCTGTTCTATTCCTCCCTTGCTTGAGCTCCTTAGGGGCTTTCCTCTCTTTTCAGTTTCAGCTTAAGTTTAAATACAATATTTCCATAGAAATGTTCTCTGGTTATCTTTTTCTGCCTGCTTTGACTCTGTTTAAAAAGCCAGATTCAAGTTAGCACCAGGACACACCACTGACAAATTAAGTTTACCTGGTTATAAAAGACATATAAAGTGACGTATGGAACCTTGGGACATTCCAAACTCTTATTTTTTATAACCTGAATGTAGGGAGGTGGTAATTAGGATGTGTGTTTAAGACAAGAGTACCAACCTCTGATAACCAGTCTGGGCCCATGGCAAACACTAAATAAGAGCAAAAGGACAGTAGGGCAAAACAATTTCAATATAAAATTATACCCTTTATGACCTTTTTTTTTTTTGAAAAAAAAAATGATAGTGATGGTAGGTAGTGATTGTTGTGTGCATTCCTTTTCAAATAATTTACTTGATGACCTAGCACAATGGCTCACATCTGCAATCCCAACATTTTGGGAGGCTGAGGCGGGAGGATCACTTGAGGCCATGGGTTCAAGACCAGCGTGGGTAACATAGTGAGACACTGCTTCTACAAAAAATTTAAAAACCAGCTGGGCATGGTGGTGCACGCTTGTAGGCCCAGCTAGTTGGGAGGCTAAGGTGGGACGATCACTTGGGCCTGGGAGGTTGAGGCTGCAGTGAGCTAAGATGGCGCCACTGCACTCCAGCCTGGGCACAGAATGAGACCCTGTCTCAAAAAAAAAAAAAAAAACATACTTGCTAAAATTAAGAAGCTGTCATAGTGTCAAACACTAAGACTGGCAATCCTAATTTGGTTTTCCTGATGTTACTGTTTACTTTATTGGGCTGTGAAAATCAAAGGACCTGCCACACTAAACCCACTGCTGGTCTAGCTGAGACCTCCTGAAGTGCAGAGGCAGTGCCCCTAAGAAAGAAATTTCCTTTTTTTAAAAAAGGGGGCCTTCTGGGGTAGCATTTTCTATTTTTAACCTTTTTTGAAATTTTGATAAAAAACACATAACATAAAACTTACTATTGGCCAGGCCCAGTGGCTCATGCCTGTACATTTTGGGACGCTGAGGCGGGCGGATGACTTGGGGTCAAGAGTTTGAGACCAGCCTGGCCAACACGGTGAAACCCCGTCTCTATTAAAAATATAAAAATTAGCTGGGCATGATGATGCACACTTGTAATCCCAGCTACTCTGGAGGCTGAGGCAGGAGAATCACTTGAACCCAGGGGACAAAGACTGCAGTGAGCAGAGATCATGCTGGCACTCCAGCCTGGGCGACAGAGCAAGACTCCGTCTCAAACAAACAAACAAACAACAACAAAAAACTTACCATCTTGGCTGGGTGCAATGGCTCATACCTGCAATCCTGGTGCTTTGGGAGACTGAAGTGAGGAGGATTACTTGAGGCCAAGAGTTCAAGACCAACCTGGACAACACAGCAAGACTCCATCTCTACCAAAAAATGAAAAATAAAAATTAGCCAGGTGTCATGGTACGTACCTGTAATTCCAGCTAGTTGGGAGGCTGAAGCAGTACAATCGCTTGAGCCCAGGAGGTTGAGGCTGCACCACGGCACCCCAGCCTGGGCAAACAGAGCGAGACCCTGTCTCTAAAAAAACCTAAAACACTTTACTGTCTTAACCACTCTTAAGTGTTTAGGTGGTGTTAAGTACATTTACATTGTTGTGCAACTATCACCACCATTCATTTCTGCAGCTGAAATCTTCCCAAGCTGAATCTCTGTACCCATTGAATATTAACTCCTCATTCTCCCTTCTCCCAGCGCTTAGTAACCTCCAGTTTACTTTCTATCTCCATGAATTTGACTACTGTGTGTATCTCATATACATAGAACCATGCAGTGGTTGTTCTTTTGTGTCTGACTTATTTCACCCAGCATAATGTTTTCAAGGCCCATCATCCATGTTGCAGCATGTGTCAGAATTTCCTTCCTTTTAAAGGTATTTTTTGACCAGACACGGTGGCTCACGCCTGTAATCCCAGCACTTTGGGAGACCGAGGTGGGAGGATCACCTGAGGTTAGGAGTTCAAGACCAGCCTGGTCAACATGGCAAAACTCTGTCTCTACTAAAAATATGAAAATTGGCCAGGAGGGGTGGCACATGCTTGTAATTGCAGCTACTCAGGAGATTGAGGCATGAGAATCGCTTGAACCCAGGAGGTGGAGGTTGCAGTGAGCCAAGATCGTGCCACTGCACTCCAGCCTGGGGGACAGAGCTAGATCCATCTAAAAAAAAAGGTATTTTTAACTTTTCTGACAACACTGCTTGTATTGAAGATGTTCAGTAACAGGATGGTTGATAAAAGGGCAAGTCTTGCCAGCTTTCTGTATTTACTCATCTGTAAAATGGTTCTGAGTTCTATTACTATCATTTAAACACATCTAAGCAGGGGTCACCAACCCACAAGGTCCAGGCACATGTGTGGTAAAGCCACCTGGAGGGAGGCTGTGGTGAAGTGGAGAGAGACTGGCCTTTGATAAAGGCGGCTGCTGCTAGTTAGTTCCAATCCACTCTGTCCAATGTGTAATGTAGGCCCAGTACTGCAAGCACAAATCTGATTTCACACTCTGTCACCCAAGCTGGTCTCAAACTCCTGGCCTCAAGCGATCCTCCTGCATCAGTATCCTAAAATGCTGGGATTCCAGGTGTGACCCCCTGCCCCTGGCCACAAATCTGATTTTTATGTGTTGGCCAACACTGTTGGGCTAAACAGAACATGTTTGCAGGCTGGCTCTGGCCCACAGGGTCACCTGTTAGAATGTCTGCCAGGGCTAATAAAAAGCTAATTTTAGTGTGGCCTCATTGATTCATTCCTGCAATTAACGTTTATGGGTCTCTACTAAAGGCTAGGTTACACATGTAAGTTAATCTTATTTAAAAATGTACCTATTTTATTAGGTACTAGCATCATCTCCACTTTCCATATTAAAGACAAACCCAGAGCGGTGAAATAACTTGCCCCTGGTCACACAGTGGGAAGCGCTGAGGTGGGATTTGAACTCAGATGGTTTTCAGAGCCCAAAGTCCTGTCTCAAAGGAGGGCGACTCATAGGACAATGTTAACCTATGCACCTATGGACACTCCCAGAAAAGGTGATTTGCAACTTGTCTTGAAGGACGTCCTCAGCGGACAAGGCTGGACTGCAATCTAGGCAGAGGAAATAACTTGAGCCAGGGATCAAACACTAAGATTGGCAGGAAATGAGCAGGAAGAGGTAGCGGGGTCCCTGACGCCATCTATTCAACTGTTTTTCAGAAAAGGTATCAGCTCTCGAAGGCTTACTTCTCGAAGGCTTACATCTTGCGAGAGCAAGAATGGTGTGTAAAGACGGGAATTTACAAAAGCCCTCACTGCTGACCGTAAGTGCCAGCGAACGACTCGCGCCCTAGCTTTCCCGCCTCCGCCTCCGCTGCGGCCCCGCCCACGACCCTGGGGAACTACAAGTCCCGTCATGCACCGGCGCGCGCCGGGAGCTCGCTCCTGCCCCGCCCCCAGCCCGGTCCCCGCCCCCCGCCCCGCCCCGCCCTCGGCCCCCTCCCGCCGGGTCAGCCCCGAAGAGTCGCCGGTGGCCGCGGCAGACGGAAGCAGAACGAGTGCCTCGGCGGCCGCAGGATGGGGGACTCCAAAGTGAAAGTGGCGGTGCGGATCCGACCCATGAACCGGCGAGGTGAGAGCCGAGCCCCCCCGGGCCGCCGGGGCTGAGGCGGCAGGTGCCTGGCGCGCCCGTCCCTCGGCCGCCGTGGGGGGTCTGGCGGCCCCGCCCCTATAGTCTGCGGCGGGGCGCGAGGAGGGGCCCGCGGACCCTGAAACCCGCGCCCGCGCTGAGTCGCCCGGCTCCCTCTTCTCCCCTCCCTTCCCCCCCTGGCCAGTCCCGTACCGGGAGCCGCCAGGCCCCTCGTGCCGGCCCCGCTGCCCCTTCCGCCTGCGCCCGCCCCGCCCCGGCGCCCTTTCGCCCTCTCGTCTCCCCCGGAGGTTCCCGAGGGCGCCCTCGGCCCTGTCGCCCCGCCTCGCCCTGGCCCCTCAGCCCCGCGCCTTCCCCGCCAGCTGTCACTGTCGCCCCCGCGCGCGGGTCGCCAGCCCCTGCAACCCGCCTCGGGACCGCCCGGGACCCCGCGTCTCGCCCGGGTCTCCAAAGCCTGCACCGCCGCGGCCCGCGGCGGGAAGGAGGGCAGGGGGCCAGGTGGGTGCCTCGCGGCGAGTTCCTTCCACCTGGGCGTCCTGAGATTGAGGTCAGGTGGAGGAGATGCCTTTTTCGTTGTTTTTGGACAGTCGAGAAAGTTTTGGTTTTGCCTGAAGTCTCATTGGTCATCTCTCAATAAATAGCTTAAGTGCCAAGATTCTTGTGGAATTGTATCTTTCTGACATTCTCTTAAGTCTGCAGGGAGGGTAGAGAAAGCAGATAAACCGAGTACATTGAAGTCATCTGTAGACCCAGGGAGTGGAGAGAACCCCAAAAGTCGGGAGAAGGTGGGCTGGGTCTTGGCTTTGATAGTAAAAAGCAGCGTGACTGGGCGAGTTGCTTTAAATAAGATAATGTATTTGAAAACGCTTTATATACAAGGTTCTATCATTGGGGTCACTATTACTGTCCCAGGGGATGACTTTGCCTTTGATAAGACTTTGAACTAATTAGAATCTTTTAAGTACCAGAGACAACTAAGAAGTTGTAGCTTCTTAGCAAAATCAAATGTTAATTTTTATGTAGAAATTATAGGTTGTTTTCCTCTTCTTTGCTCTCTTTTGTGTATATTGAGACGTACAGATCAATCAGTTGACATAAGCTTTGTTGGTTTGTCCTCGGGGAAATTGGTTTCTCGCTTGGAGTTATCTCGTCTATGGGAATTGGTTTGTCCTGTTTCTGCTAGGTCCGATTAAGGCTGTCAGGTGAGTTTTTTTCCTTAAGAACTTAATTACTTTAAGTTCTCAACTAGTGCAAGATTGAGTCCTGCTTTGCTTCACTAATCTCGTACTCTGACAACACAAAGCAAACGTCGATGCAATTCTGAAAATTTTCAGAAGCGTCAGTTTTTAAATATTCAGGTATTTGTATTTCAGTTTACTTCCAGTTTACCATCACAATAATTTAAAGAAAGAAGCCAAATGAAACATATCTGGGAACTGATTCTGAAAGGATGGTTTCAGCACATTCTTAAAATTTCCTTTTCACAAAAAACTTGGAAATGTCAGTGCTAAAAAGAGGCCGCGAACCAACCACCACAAAAGACATCTCAGATATTTAGAGCCCTTCTTTCCCTCTCCCTTTCTCCATTGGTTTCACTTTTTGAGGGGAATTCGTATGCTTTTCACTCATAAATTGCCATTGATAAGGTTGTAATAAACATCAGAGTTTAGAGGAAGGCAAAGAAATAATAGTTTTAGCTGTGGAATGGATGTGAGCTGATCCTTGGGTTCAACTCATTTTAAAATTGAGGTTTACCCATAGATTCCATTAGCCTATATAGAGAAGTGCATTATTTGGAGTAAAGTACCTCCTGAGTTCACTTAGTGCCCATTCTTAGCCTTATATTTCCTGACATGCATGTGGACTTCTTTTTTCAGTGATTACCACACATAAATTTGTTCTTTTCCATTTTTGCTGTGAAGTAATTGTTAACATAAATAAATGGAATACAGTGTGGTGGGATTCTAAATCCAGTGATTTTTAAAAATTGGTATCTAAAGTTTGTATAGAAAGACTAAAACAGGCCAGGCACGGTGGCTCACGCCTGTAATCCCAGCACTTCGGGAGGCCGAGGCAGGTGGATCACCTGAGGTCAGGAGTTCGAGACCAGCCTGCCCAACATGGCGAAACTCTGTCTCTACTAAAAATATAAAAAATTAGCCAGGCGTGGTGGCGGGCGCCTGTAATCCCAGCTACTTGGGAAGCTGAGGCAGGAGAATCGCCTGAACCTGGGAGGCGGAGGTTGCAGTGAGCTAATATTGCGCCACTGTGCTCCAGCCTGGGTGACAAGAGCAAAACTCCGTCTCAAAAAAAAAAAAAAAAAAAAAGATTAAAAACCATTTTTCTTTCCAGTAATTTCTTTTTTTCTTCCTCATATGATCTGTAGGAACCTTTCCCTTAATTTTGAAAAGAATATTACTTTGAACAGTTATTAGTATTATAGTGTATAATTATGACAAATAGTAAAACTTGAGTCCTAATAGTTTCTATCATAACGTATAAGTGCAGGAAGCAACCTTATAAATCACTGTCCACAAATGAGGGGATGAGAATGGATTACTGTGATGATGTAGTTTTACTGTATAGACTCTGATATTTGGAATCACATTAGTTATCTTTTGAGGAAAATCTGAAAATTTCCAGAAAACTCCGGTGTATTAAGTCCTTGTGTGATTCAGTGTCTGGTTGTGCTTAGCTGTTTGGCGTTTTAAGGTGGTTAGCTGATTTATTATTTAACAGTTATCCTCGAAGTGAAGTGTTTTAGTCTTTTTGCTAAACTGTATGTGGGATTGGGAACCTTAGTTATTTGAAGGTTAAGCATTAGGCCCTAATTCAGTAACAGGAAGAGTTGTAATGGCTAATTTGTCAGGAATATTTTTGTAGTCATACATTTATTTTAACATTACACTAACAAAAGGAAAAATAAAAAGGAAAGAAGTTCACATACTTTCTTCATCCTAACAGCTTTTCTTTTCCATGTCAGTTTGTGCTCACATGTGTATGTAATTTTACATGATTTTAATATTACAATCTTTATTTTGCCTTTCTTCATCTGAGACACAAAGCTAAACAACTAGAGAAAAAGGGGTAGGTTTTTGTCACAAGATCTTCGAGTTCTATTTGCAGATATTGTTTGTTTTCCAATGTTGTTCAGACTGTACAGCTCAACAGATAACTCTTGTGTGCAGTCCGTGCACTGCACAGAACACCCATTCATACATTGTTAACCTGTCTAATCATTACAGGAGCTGAACGTTTTGTAGCCATAATTGGTGGGATTAGTTAGATCAGCAGCATTCTCCTTTCCAGGAATTTGATGTTTTCTAACTTTAGGTGGCTTAAAAAACATTTAATAGTTAAGCAAACTTTTATGGAGTGCCTGCCAGGTATCTAGCTTATATTAGATAGGATGAGAGCTTAATGCCTTTCCTCAAGGGATTTCCTGTGTTTAAATCTGTGTAAGATCAACTACCAAAATAAGTAAATATCTGTAAACGGTGTTTGGAATGCCTTTGTTACCTATCTAGACTAAGGGGGTAGAACCAGGAAACGAAATAAATGAAGATAGAAACAGTGAAATAGATTATTTCAGGTGTTAGGGAGCATGGACAAGAAATTTATTTCAGGAGATATTTCAAATGAGTTTACTGTGCATTTTCTAATACTTGACATGGTGAAAGACACAGAAGTATGTAATAATGTCTATTAGAGTCATTGCCTTGGTAATCATGATGTATCTCAATGGAGGGACTGTTGTACAGCGATTAAAATGATGACAGTCAAAACCATTTAACAAGGAAGATCATTTTCTCTGTTAGTGGAAAAAGAATGTAAAGCTGTATGTGTAACTGATCAAATCTATTATGATTATTACTATGTAAAAATGTATACAGGAATGGGCAAGAGCTAGAAAGAAACATGAAAAAGTGAAATTGATTGTTCTTGTTAGGGGGATTTTACTTCCTAAAAGTTTTCTTAGGGTTGCCTGGTACCATCATATTAAATTTCTTAAAGCATGCTTTATGGTTCATGCCTGTGAGGAAATGACTGTCATGGGCTTGAAAAGAAAATGCCTGTGAAAAGATTAGATTAAAAGATAAACAGCTGTAGCAGGCTGCTAGTTATTAAGTGCTAGGCGAATGACAGGGAAATAAGGGAATCGAGAGTTTAGACTTCACTGAGGAGGGTGAACTTTGGTTGGACTTCCAGGGAGGAAGCTTATGATGTGAGCACGGGGGAGGGGAGGGCATGGATTTTTCGAGGAGGAAGTGTGGCCTGAGAGTGAGGACGCAGAGACAAGAATGAGCAAAGCAGGTTTAGGCAGCTGAGACGAGATCTGCCTGCCAGAATGGAGATTCTGTGAGGTTAGCTAGAGAATGATGGGACGGGAAGGTCAGGTGGATTGCAGGAAGCCCTGAATGCGGCCAGGCCAGAAGTCTGGACCTAGGGTGGCTGGTCCATGCACTCTGTTTTGCTTCTTGTGACCTTGTGTGGGTCTTAGACACAAACACGACGGAGAAAAATTGGTAGATCTCAAAGCAAGATTGGAAACCTCAGTAGATGACCGATTTCTGGTGTAGCTGGGCAGGTTTTAAAAGCGCTTGCTGAAAATGAAGCCTTGTGGATGGGCAGCGTAAGGAAGCCAGTCAGAATTAAGCAGCTGTGACTCAGAAGGCAAAGGAAAAACCCAGCAAGTGCGAGGAAGCTTAGAAGATGCTGGTAGTCAGTGAAGATGAAGACATAGGTGACACTTAGGAAATGAAGGGACAGGAGAAGGTGGCTTTGACCCCTGGGGTCATTGGTGATTCTTCAGTCTTCTCAGAGAGATCACTGACAGATGTGGAGCCAAAGAGGACCATGGATGGAAATTTGCTAAAACAGAAGATACTTGTTTTGTCAGCAGCTGCTTGCTACGTTAATGGTGAATGAGACACACATCTATTACAACATTGTTTTGTTTCTGCTGTCAACTCAGTGACTGAAATTTGGATATATGCACATAGGGCCAGAGGCATTTTGAGAAGAAGGTACACTCTTAAATTCTTTTCCCCAAATCTTGTGTGTGTTGTGTTTTTTTTTCTTTTTCTTTTGAGACAGGGTCTCCCTCTGTTGCCCAGGCTGGAGTGCAGTGGCATGATCATCACTCACTGCATCCTCAACCTCCTGGGCTCTAGCAGTGCTCCTGCTGCAGCCTGCTGTGGAGTTGGTACACAGGTGTGCACCACCATGTCTGTCTAATTTCAATGTTTTTTTTGTAGAGATAGGGTCTCACTTTGTTGCCCTGGCTGGCCAGACCTCCTTTCAAGAAATATACATTTATAATATAAAATACGATGTTGTTTAATTGGCATTAGCTTTTACCCTCTCACCTCCATAAAACGATGACTGTCTGACTTTTCCACGTAAGTGCTGAAAATGGAAGAAACCACTGACAAAACTATTAGTTAAGGAGATGGATTGAAGTGCTGATTGAGTGGAAATGGATGTATTGATCTCTATGCTTGCTCATCACGTTCCCCTTGTGTTCGGCAGAGCACGTTCTTTAAAAAAAAAAAAAAATTCGGCCAAGATGAGCAGTGTGCCCTGTGACCCCAGAAGTGCATGAAACTAACTGGTCCACTCCACACAAGTCCATGACTTAACTGTATGGGGCTTTTGCTCTCAGGAGATAAAGATATCTTTAGAAATTGGTATCCATTCGTCATTCATTTCAACAGTGTCGATTGAAGAAAAAGAAAATAGCTGCTTTTTGACAGCTTTCTATTTGCAAGCAATGGAGTTCAGTGCTTTTTAATGCTTTATTTTATTCTTCAAACCAGACTTTCAAAAGGAATTGTAGGCCAGGTGTGGTGCCTCACCCCTGTAATCCCAGCACTTTGGGAGGCCGAGGTGGGTGGATCACTTGAGGCCAGGAGTGTGAGGCTAGACTGGCCAACATGGTGAAACCCTGTCTCTGCTAAAAATACAAAAACTAGCTGGGTGTCTTGGCGAGTGCCTGCAATCCCAGCTACTTGGGAGGCTGAAGTGGGAGAATCACCTCAACCTGGCAGGCAGAGGTTGCAGTGAGCTGAAATCGCACCACTGCACTCCAGCCTGGGTGACAGAGCGAGACTGTCTCCAAAATAAAAGGTAGTAATTGTAGCATTTCTGTGTAACAGAACCTCAGAGAGGTTAATTAACATTCCCAGAACTACAAAACCCACCTGTGCGTTTACTACAGTGTTGGACATTATTATCTTTAAGGGGATCTTGCAATCCTGAGATTACTTCATTTTCAGAGATGTGCAGGATACACCGGAAGCGTTAAGTCTTGATCTTCCACCAAAGGAGCTCCCAGTCTTGTTGATAATAAGAGATGCATGTGTGAGTTCATTGGAAGAACGTATGTACCTAGTGCACTGATGGCCGCGAATCATGAATTAAAGAAATGGGGGCGGGATTTGAGAACAGCACAGAAGACAGCTTGAGCAGGCCCCTTGGCTCCAAGTCCCACTGAGGTGACGTGGAGGAGTCCAGATGGGTGCTGCACATGCAGTGGATTTGTGTTGCATCTGAGGATCACTGAACTTGGGAAATCCCCTGCAAAACCTCTGATTTAGATGACTGGGTGAATGCTGGTGTCATTAGCTGAATCAGAAGCACAGGAGAAGCAGGTTTTAGGGTGGAGGTGTGGGAAATGATGAGTTCTAGTCTCAGACAGTCCAACAGTATGTCATCAGTGCTTATGTGCCATGTACCTTGCCTGCAACTATGAATAAGATGCAGTGTGCCTGGAAGCAACTCAGCACAATTGGGTTTTAGGTGTCTGAAGTGCAGCCAGGTGGATGGATCCAGAAGACCATTGTGAATATGAGTCTGAAACGAAGGGACTGGACATAGGTGTAGATCTGGGAGTCATTACTGTAGGTAGAAGATAGAGCACCTCAGGTGTGTCTGTGATAGAGGCGGTCACAGAGACCAAGAAGAGCAACCTCAGGAGAATCAGGTGAAAGTAATGTTGTGGATGCCTAAGAAGGAAAAATGTGTCAAAAGAGTGAAAGGTCAGCAATCACATGTCACAGGAATGGCTGCATGATTAACACAGAATTGTGTTCAGTGGATTTGGTGTTCTGATAGTCAGTGTTAATGTTCAGGATAATTTCACTGAAATGAATTAGTGTTGGGCATTGGAAGTGGGCTGAGGAGTGAGTGGACATGCCAGTATGGAGGCAGCGAGTCTCAAGAACATTCTTTCAAGAAGCTCCAGGTAGAAGGGGAGGGTTCAGAGTGGTACCTGGAGGGGTAGGTACTTTGTTTTTTTAAAATTTTTGGAGATATTTGAACCTTGTGTAGATAGAGCCAATAGAGATAAGTTTTTGAAATATGGGAGGAAGAGAATAATTATATAATGGGAAAGCCCTGGAATTTCAAGCTTCATTTTCTTGACGGGGTAAAATGTGAGGTTATTGAAAGTAGGAGGAATTTGGTGAGCTGGGGTATTCTGAGTAGTGAATGTGTAGGAATGTGGTTGAAGGACCCTAACTGTATTTTCTATCTGTTGAGGGTAGTGGGGTCATCCATTCCAAGTTTTTTCTTCTTGGTTTTTAGATATAAGTCACATCCCCAAAGTGTACCATTACTGGGTTTTAGTTTACTCACAGACTTGTGCAGCCATCGTTACTATCCAATTCCAGAACATTTTCATCACCCCACAGAGAAACCTTGTACGTGTTAGCAGTCACTCTCCATTTCCCACTCCCCAGCCCCTGGCAACCACTAATCTACTTCCTGACTCTATGGATTTGCTTATTCTGGCATTTAATACATGGAATCCTATATTATGTGGACTTTGGTATCTAGCTTCTTTCACTTGGTATAATGCATTCAGGGCTCATCCATGTTTTGTCATGAATCAGTGCTTCATTGTTTTTATAGCTGAACAACATTCTGTTACACAGATATGCTGTGTTTTATATTCATTCATCAATTGATGGGCATTTGGCTTGTTTCCAATTTTTGGCTATTATGAATGATGCTTCTTTGAACATTTATGTACAAGCTTTTGTGTAGACATGTGTTTTCATTTTTCTCATATGTGCA
Source organism: Macaca thibetana thibetana (assembly GCF_024542745.1). NCBI lineage: Eukaryota > Metazoa > Chordata > Mammalia > Primates > Cercopithecidae > Macaca > Macaca thibetana. The sequence goes on from NC_065585.1 coordinate 114,274,354, forward strand.
TATATATAGGAGTGGAATTTCTGGGTCATATAGTAACTAACTTTTGAGGAACTGTTTTCCAAAGCATCTGAACCATTTTACATTCCCATAGAAATGCATGAAGGTTCCACTTTCTCCACATCCTTACCAACACTTGTTCTTCTCTCTCCATGAGTATTGCTATCCTAATGGGTATGAGGTGGTATCTAATTGTGGTTTAGATTTGCCTTTCTCTGGTGGATAATGTTGAGCATCTTTTCATGTACATATTGGCCATTTGTATAGCTTTGGAGAGATCTCTATTCACATCTTCCCCTTATTTCAAAAACTGTTTTTTTGTCTTTTTATTACTGAGTTGTAAGACTTCTTCATACATTCTGGATACCATTCTGTTATCAAATAGATGATTTGCAAATATTTTCTTGATTTTATGGGTTGCCTTTTCACTCCCTTGTGTCCTTTGATTCATGAAAGTTTTACATTTTGATGAAGTTCAGTTTATTTTCAGTTGCTTGTGATTTTACTGTGATTTCTGAGAAACCATTATCTAACATCATGTGGATTTCATTTGTTTTCTTCTCAGAGTTTGATAGGTTTAGCTCTTACATTTAGGTCTTTGATCCAGTTGGAGTTTTGAATGTGGTGTGAGGTAGGGATCCAACTTCATTCTTTTGCATGTGAATATCCAGTTGTTCTAGAACCATTTGATGAAAAGAATGTTGTTTCTCCATTAGATCGTCTTGGTATCCTTGTCAAAATCAATTGACCATAACTGTGACAGTATGTTTCTAGACTCCCAATTCCATTCCATCAATTTATATATGTCTTTCCTTACGTAAGTACCACACTGTCGTGATTACTCTACCTTTGTAGTAAGTTTTGAAACTGGGAGTCAAGTCCTCTGACTTTTTTTTTTGAGACAGTGTTGCTCTTCTCACCCAGGCTGGAGGGCAGTGTCATAATCTTGGCTCACTGCAGCCTCTGCCTCCCGTATTCAAGTGATTCTCGCACCTCAGCCTCCTGAGTAGCTGGGATTACAGGTGCCTGCCACCACGCCTGGCTAATTTTTGCATTTTTGGTGGAGACAGAGTTTCACCATGTTGGCCAGGTGCCTTATGAGTTTTTTAAATACCTGTTTGTTAGTCTTCTGAGGTTGATTGGTTTCTTTTTTAAACTGTTTATTTATTTAGAGATGGAGTCTCATTCTGTTGCCCAGGCTGAAGTGCAGTGCTGTGATCATAGCTCACTATGGCCTTGACCTCTTGGGCTCAAGAGGTCTTCCCACCTCAGCCTCCCAAAGTGCTAGGATTATAGGCATGAGCCACTGTGCCCAGCTGATTCGTTTCTTGAGTATGAACATTTTATGTTTTTGATCACATAGGATTATTTTATTTGTTTTTAGATATGGGGTCTTGCTCTGTTGCCCAGGCTGGAGTGCAGTAGCACAATCATAGCTCATCACAGCCTTTAACTCCTGGGCTCAAATGATCCTTCCATCTCAGCCTTCTGAGAAGATGGGCTACAGGTACATGCCACTACACCTGGCTAATTATTTTTTTAAAATTTGTTTTAGGGACAGATTCTTGCTGTGTTGCTCAGGCTAGTCTTGAACTCCTGGCCTCAAGTGATCCCCCTGCTTCAGACTCCCGAGTAGCTGGGGGATTATTTTAATTATTTTCACACTACCATGTCTCCTCTCCTAACCTGGCGTCTCATTCTTACATTAGCCATGTTAGAGCTCAGTTATATTTTAACCTTTTATTTAATACATTTTCATGTTTACTAGTAACAATATAAAAGTAGTGATTAGGATATTTTACATACTTCTTTTTAGAAAGCAAAGACCAATTTGCTTTTTACTTATATGGTATCACGTAATTTTTTTCTCCCAGTGTCAGCAGATCTCAATAAAAAAGGGGGTCCCAAGTGACTTATAAATAGAACAGAGTAATATAAGTAGTGTTTCCTGCTATGCCATTAAATGTTAGATTCCAATTGGGAAAACAAGTCCTTCCTACATAAATATCATTGATGAATGTTTTATTTATGAATGTGTGTAGACATGGAAAAGTATTGGGTATGTGACACTAATTGGTTGAAAATAGGATCACATGTGGCATGCAAAGTTTGCGGTTGAATAAGTAAATCTTACAAATAGTTTATTATCTACCTTTAAAAAATGAACCCAAGTGAATTTAACAGTAAACTATAGTTAGATATTTAGGAACTTGACTGGTAGGTAAAGGGAGGTACACCTGTGTTTCTGGATAGTAGATTTGGTTTGGAAATTATTACTAATTTTCTGGAGAATTAGAAAAGCAGATTACTAAGTAGGCAACTCAGATTATTTTGTTCAAACTGAGAATGATGCATTTCCCCAGATGGAACATGAGTTTTGTAAAGGGAGTCTCCCAGGCCCTGCCCGTATTTTACTATGATGTCATTGGGGTGCGAGCCATAGCTGATGTGTACATCGAAGAAAGACTTGTTTTAAATTATTGTTCACTTTTACAAGGTGACTAATATGCTGGCTGAATAAACTGAGTTGTCAACTGTTGATATTTTAATATTCATTGTGGGGAATTTGCCCTGGAAAGGAATCTTGTTTGGGAAATAATACAGGATCTTTAATGTTGGTGGAATGTATTAATTTTTTCCTTTCTTTCCTCTTTTCCCTTCCTCCCTTCCCACTTCCCCCTTCTCCCATCCCCTTTCCTTTTTTCCTTTTTCCTTTCCTTTCCTTTCCTGGCTCGTGGGTACGTCAAAGCATTCGTGGTTCTGAGTATTGTAAAGCTTGGTTAGTCATGAAATAAACTTACAGTGCTACCTTAATATCACTGTTGCTTTTAATTGCTTTTTATACATAGTACTAATTAAATTATAATCTTGCTATTTTAGCCTTCACTATGAATAAACTTGTCCATGTGTTACTTATAATGAGTATTGAGTGCTATATTTTAAATTGTAAAATAGAATATAGTATTTACCATTTTAGCCTATGAAGTGCACAGTTCAGTAGCGTTGCGTACGTTTCACATTGTTGTATCACCATCACCACCATCTATTTACAGAACGTTTTTCGTCTTGCAAAACTGAAACTCTATCTCCATTAAGTAACAACTCCTCTTTCTCATTTTCCCCCAACCCTGGTAACCCCCATTCTACGTTGTGTCTCTATGAATTTGACTACCCTAGGTACCTCATGTAAGTGGAATCATAGTCCTTTTGTGACTTGCTTATTTCGCTTAGCATGATGTCTTCAAGGTTCATGTTATGGTGCGTCAGAATTTCCTTTGTTTTTAAGGGTGAATATTGCAGTATATGTATATACATTTTGTTTATCCATTCATTTATCAGTGGGTGCTTGGGTTGCTTCCGCGTTTTATCTGCTGCCATGAACACGGGCACACTTTAGTGCTGTTTTTACAAAGGCAGTGCATAGCAGCTAGGCTCTTTTTAATTTAGTATTTTAAACCAAGAGAAAGGTATTGATCCTTTGGACTTTTGGTAGGTGTTTTTTGTTTTTCCAGGCTAAGTTTAAGGCTTAAATTTGTAACTGCTATTTAATCATTGTTTTTTCTTTTTTCTTTTTTTTTTTTTTTTTTTTTTCTGTTTCCAGACAGGGTCTCCGTCTGTTGCCCAGGCTGGAGTGCAGAGGCATGATCTTGGCTCACTGCAACCTCTGCCTCCCGAGTTCAAGTGATTCTCTGGCCTCGGCCTCCCGAGTAGCTGGGGATTACAGGCGCCCACCTCCACACTCGGCTAATTTTTGTATTTTTTGTAGAGACAGGGTTTTACCATGTTGTCTACGCCACTGCTTTGCTCTCTAAGCATTATATACAGCAAGAAGTTTTCAGTGGCGAGTGTGTCACATTTAAAATCTTGTAGCAATATAATTTAATTCAACCAACTAGTAACATTTGATGGTACATTAGCTATAGCATTTTATATTGAAATGCATTTCATATTAAAATGCTTTTCATATATCTGACCCTTAAGCTTGCTTCAAATCTCATTGGCTTTATTTGCTTGGGTGTGTGCCCTAGATGTTCTGCTCGTGTATATATTCTCAACAGTCCTTTGAAAAGCCTTCTCTTAATATCCTTCAATCCACAGGGTTGGGGTGGGAATTTTATTTGACAAAAAAGATTGTCTGAAATAGTGAAGATAGTTGTTTACATATTAAAGGCCATCTTTGATGAGTGTTGGATGTAAGGGACATTTGTAAGTTGCCATCTTAGGACAAAATGAGTTTAGGTTAGATGTATTAGTTATTAGGTGATTTTTTTTTGTATTATTTTGGATTTTCCAGGATTGGTCCCTTAATCACACCATTTAATTCTTCCAAGTTACTGGTTTTATCTGATGACATACATGGTGTAGGAGGTGGCAGAGGGAGAAGCTGTTAAGAGCATAGGAGAGAAACGTGAATGCTGAAGGACAGTGTTTGGCTCCCTTCTTAAGATAATTTGAAATGAAGGAACTGCACTATTGTAGGGAAAATATTTGATGAACCACCCATTTTTTTGAGGCCTGCATTCTAGATGTATTCTGTATGAGAACTGCCCTTGCAGTTCTTCTGTGCAGACCAAATGTTCTTGCAAGAAACTAATGACCAACTTTGTGGTGGGTGGTGAGTCACAGTAGATTTCCGGAGAGTTGATAATGTGCTTGTGTATGATATAGATTTGACTGTGAGGAGCCAGCTGATACAATATGGTCAGATTGCATTAAGCAGTGGTTTTAAGAAACTCTCATGGACCTCTGGGCCTGAGGAAGTGAAGAGGTAAAATTGCGTGTTTGAAAAATTGTTGGAGTGTGGCTGAGACTTTCTTGCAGCATTTCTGTGATTGATAGTCTAGAGTAGATTTAAACACAAAACATTAGAAATAGATTTTAATGCTAGTTGACCACATTAGAACAGATTTGTCTTTTTTGGGTTAGTGTTCCACATTTAGGTAAAACATAACTCTAAAGTTTTCCTTTTGATTCTCTTTGCTCTTTGCTTGAAAAATGTGTGGCTAAAAGAGAGACCACTAACTACTTAGTACTTTTTGAATATGTATTTAAGAATAAATGTAAAATAACTGATGTGAGAAAAGTTAAGTTTTGGCTAGCACAGGGAAGGAAGTTTTTGTTTTGTTTTGCTTTTTTGCATTTGGCTTAATTACGTGAGTTAAAGTGAAAAAAGCAATTACCTTTCTTGAGAGTGGAAACACTCTTAAGTTATAATGAATATGACATTGACCTTGGCCAAGGTTCTTTAGGAAGTACAGAATAACTCTGACATGGTATTGTTCCTTTCCTTAGAGCTTATCTTCTTCTTTTCTTTTTTTTTTTTTTTTTAAGACGGAGTCTCGCTCTGTCACCCAGGCTGGAGTGCAGTGGTGTAATCTTGGCTCACTGCAACTTCCACCTCCTGAGTTCAAGCGATTCTTGTGCCTCAGCCTCTTGGAGTAGCTGAGACTACAGGCACACGCCACCACACCTAGCTAATTTTTTGTATATTTAGTAGAGACGAGGTTTCACCATGCTGGCCAGGCTGGTCTCAAACTCCTGATGTCAAGTGATCCACCGCTCTCGGCCTCCCAAAGTGCTGGGATTACAGGCATGAGCCACTGTGCCTGGCAGAGCTTATCTTTTAGTAGTGGAGATAAGGGAAACAGAAACAGTTTCATACTTTGGGTCAGAAAAATATAAGAATATAAAAATATGAGATCATAAACAAGCCATGGTCTTTACTTTTTTAGAACAGCTGTATTGAGACATCGTTCATGCCCCATACAATTCAACCAATTCAGTTATTTTTAGTTTGCTCCCAGTTGTACAGCCATCAGCACAATCAATTTTAGAACATTTTCATCAGACCTGAAAGAAAGCTGTACCTGTTAGCAGTCACTCCTTGGCCCTAGACAACACTAATTTATTTTGTCTCTATAGGTTTCCCTATTCTGGATATTTCAAGTAAGTGGAATCATACAGTGTATGGTGTTTGATGACTGGCTTTTTTTACTTAGCGTTAGCTTCATACACAGTGTAGCTTGTATCAGTTCTTGATATAGTTTGGCTGTGTTCCCACCCAAATCCCATCTCAAATTGTAGCTCCCATAATTCCCTTGTGTTGCGGGGGGACCCAGTGGGAGATAATTGAAACGTGGGGTCAGTTTCTCCCATACTGTTCTCGTGGTAGTGAATAAGTCTCACGAGATCTGCTGGTTTTATAAGGGGAAACCGTTTTCGCTTGGCTCTCCTTCTCTTCTCTGCCGCCATGTGAGATGTGCCTTTCGCCTTCTGCCATGATTGTGAGGCCTCCCCAACCACGTGAAACTGTGAATCCATTAAACATCTTTCTTTTGTAAATTGCCCAGTCTCGGATATGTCTTTATCGCAGTGTGAAAATGGACTAATACAGTTCTTCATTCCTTTTTATTGCTCAGTAGTGTTCTGCGCTAGGGATATACCACATTTACCCATTTGTCAGTTGATGGACATTGGGTTGTGTCCACTTTTTGGCTGTTATGAGTATCCAAATAATGGTACTGTGAACATTTGTGTACAAGTTTTGTGTTCTCATGGGTATGTATCTAGGAGTGGAATTGCTGGGTCAGGTGGTAACGCTGTTTAACTTTTTGAGGAGCTGCTGGACTATTATCCGAAGTGACTGTACCATTTTACATTCTCAGTGGTAATGTATGAGGGTTCTAATTACTCCACACCCTTGCCAACCCTTGTGATGATCTGTCTTTTTGATTATAGTTATCCCAGTGGGTGCGAGGTGGTATTTCATTGTGGTTTTGATTTGCATTCCAGTGTTGAATGATATGGAACATCTTTTCTTGTGCTTATTGGCCATTTTTGTATCTGTTTTGGAGATGTATATTCAGATCCTTTGCCTATTTAAAAATTTGATTATTTTTCTTTTTTTTTTTTTTGAGACAGGGTCTTATTCTGTCACTTAGGCTGGAGTGCAGTGTTGCCATCACAGCTCACTGCAGCCTTGATCTCCCTGCCCCAAGTCATCCTCCTGCCTCATCCTTCTAAGTAGCTGGGACTACAGGCTCCCACCACCATGTCTGGCTATTTTTAAACACTTCTTTTTTTTTTTTTTTTTTTTGTAGAGACAGAGTCTGTTGCCCAGGCTGTTCTCAAACTCTTGCGCCCAAGCAGTCCTCCCAACTTGGCCTCTCAAAGTGTTGGGATTACAGGAGTGAGCCATTGTACCTGGCCTATTTGTCTTTTTATTATTGAGTTGTAAGGGTTCTTTATATATTGTGATGCAAGTTCCTTATTAGATATATGATTTGCAAATACTTTTTTGATTCCCTTTTTCACTGTCGATGGTGTCCTTTGAAGCACACAAATTTTTAATTAAAACTTTTTTTGTTGTTTTTAGAGACAGGATCTCTTTTGCCTGGGCTGTAGTGCAGTGGCACAGTCATAGCTCACTCTAACCCTGAACTCCTGGGCTCAAAGTATCCTCCCACCTCAGCCTCCCCAGTAGTTGGAATTATAGGTATGTACCACCATGCCTGGCTAATTTTTGGGTTTTTTTAGAGCTGGGGGGGGTCTCACTATATTGCCCAGGCTGGTCTTGAACTCCTGGCCTTAAGTGATCCTCCCATCTCAGCCTCCTAAAGTTCTGGGATTACAGTCATGAGCCACCATGCCCAGCCCCAGAGTTAATTTTGATGAGGTCCAGTTTATCTTGTCTGTGTTTTGGGTGTTCATTTCCTAACCCAAAGCCATGTGGATATACACTTATGTATTCTTCTAAGAACTTGATAGTTTTAGTTCTTACATTTAGCCCTTTGATCTGTTTGGAGTTTTGAATGTGATGTGAGGTAAGGATCCAACTTCATTCTTTCGCATGTGGATATCCAGTGTCTCACCATTTGTTGAAAAGACTGTTCTTTCTCCATTGGGTTGTCTTGGCACCGTTGTCAAAATCAATTGACCATAAACGTGACAGTATATATTTCTGGACTTTCAATTCTATTCCATCGATTTATATATGCCTTTCCTTCTGTAAGTACCGCACTGTCTTGATTACTGTGGCTTTGTAGTAAGTTTTGAAATTGGAAGGTGAGTGCCCTCTTTTTCCTTTTCAAGATTGTTTTGTCTATTTTGAATTTTTTGCATTTCCATATGTATTGTAAGACCTTGTTGATTTTTGTAAAAAAGCTAGTTGAGATTTTGATAGGATTGCCTTGAATCTTGCAGATCAATTGGGAAGTATTGTCATCTTAACAGTATTGTCTTTCTTTTTTTTTTTTTTTTTTTTTGAGACGGAGTCTGGCTCTGTTGCCCAGCCCAGGCTGGAGTGCAGTGGCCGGATCTCAGCTCACTGCAAGCCCCGCCTCCCGGGTTCACGCCATTCTCCTGCCTCAGCCTCCCAAGTAGCTGGGAGTACAGGCGCCCGCCACCTCGCCCAGCTAATTTTTTTTGTATTTTAGTAGAGACGGGGTTTCACCGTGTTAGCCAGGATGGTCTCGATCTCCTGAACTCGTGATTCGCCCGTCTCGGCCTCCCAAAGTGCTGGGATTACAGGCTTGAGCCACCGCGCCCGGCCAACAGTATTGTCTTTCAATTCATGAACATGCAGTGTCTTCCCGTTTGAGTCTTTAATTTCTTTAAAAAGTTTTTTTTTTTAAACTGATATATCACAGTTGTACATATTTTTGGGGTATATGTGATGTTTTTCTTTTCTTTCTTTCTTTTTTCTTTTTTTCTGAGACAGAGTTTTGCCCTTGTCTCCCAGGCTGGAGTGCAGTGGCATGATCTCAGCTCACTGCAACCTCTGCCTCCTGGGTTCCAGCAATTCTCCTGCCTTAGCCTCCCGAGTAGCTGGCATTACAGGCGCCCACCACCATGCCCGGCTGATTTTTGTATTTTTAGTAAAGACGGGGTTTCATCATGTTGGCCAGGCTGGTCTCAAAGTCCTGACCTCAAGTGATCCACCTGTCTCAGCCTCCCAAAGTGCTGGGATTACAGGCGTGAGCCGCCGTGCCCGGCCACATGTGATGTTTTGATACATGTATACAATGTGTGATGTTCAAATCAGAGTAATTGGGATATCCCTCACAAGTCTTTAATTTTTTTCAACAATGTTTTGGAATTTTCAATGTACAAGTCTTGCATTTCTTTTACATTTATTCCTAAGTATTTTAATATTTTTGATGCTATTATAAATGAAATTGTTTTCTTAATTTCAGTTTCAGATTTTTCATTGCTGGTATATAGAAACACAACTGATTCTTATGTATTCTTGTATTCTGCATAACTTGTTCTCAGATTTTTAGTGGATTCTTTAGGATTTTCTCTGTCTTAGGATTTACTTCTTCCTTTCCAATCTGGATGCCCATTGTTTATTTTTCTTGCCTAACTGCCCTGACTAGAATTTCTAGTACAGTGGTGAGTAGAAATTGGGTAGCAGACACCCTTGTCTCATTCCTGATGTGGGGTGGGAAGCCATCCAGTCCTTCACCATTAAGTGTGATGTTAGCTGTGGGTTTTTGTTGGTGCTCCTTATCAGGTGGAGGGAGTTTTTTTAATTCCTACTTCATTGAGTGTTTGCATTATGAAAGAGTATTGAATTTTTGTCAAATGCCTTTTCTGAAATAACTTACTTTTTAAAATGACTGTTTTTCTTGTTTTCTATCTGCAGAGATTGACTTGCATACCAAATGTGTGGTGGATGTGGATGCAAACAAGGTTATTCTTAATCCTGTAAATACGAATCTTTCCAAAGGAGATGCCCGGTGAGTTAAGAAACAGTGCTATGCTCAATGGATGTTTAAGTAACTGGAAGCAACTGTGGCTGCAGAATTAAGTTGCATTGAATAGATATTGAATGCTTACCCTGTGGAGACATATTGCTGTCTTCTGCGAGCCTGTACTCAAGTTGAAGAGATGAAGTCTATACTATGGGATGACAGTGTGCCTGAATGAGTATTAGAGGTAGTAATTGTATTAGAAGCACAGAGAAGACAGTGAGTGTTACGTTGAGAAGTAATTGAAGGCTTCTTGAAGGAGGTGCAGCTGGCTGGAGGATTAGCTAGGATGTAAATCGGTTCCTTAGCAATAGTGGCTTTTACTTCTGCCAAGTTCAAATGCTGTCAGAGCCCATTTCAAGTGCTGTCTTCATGAAGGTATGCCTGCAGCCCTCAGTGATTTATTTCCTCTAAATACCTGTCAGTTATAATCTGTCCTACTTAATTTAATCATAGATTGTTTTGGATTGTTACTTCCAGCTGTACGGTGGATTTTAATGTCTTTGGGGGAAAGACTCAGGCTGAAGATGAATATTTGAGCATCATTTCTAGATGTGGATGGTAGTATGAACAAAAGGGAAGGGAAGAACATGAATTTGGGGCAAGAAAAGATTATTTTGGGTTTTCTTAGTAAATGGAGGACAGTAAATAAGCTGGGATCAGATTACAGAAGACCTGGAAAGCAGACGAGGAAGTTTGGCCTGTGTTTTTGTCAGTAAGATTTTGTTTTTTGACAGTTTTTGAGTATTATGATTGAGGATCAAGGAGAATTAGGAAAAGCTGTTGATTGGCAATGTAGAGAGAGGGTCAGAGCGGGGATAGGCCGACCTTTTGTGGAGATAGCTGTATCAGAGATGTTTTCGTACTGGCCCTGACAGTGGAGAGGACAGGTGAAAGACGTTTGGCATGAGGCTTTGTGCAAAGTAGGATTCATAAATCCTTCTAGAAACAGTGCTGTATTTGGCACTCTGCAGATGTTCTTTTGAGTTGTGTTTAATTGAGTTGAAAAGAGCACTGGATTTGGAGTGAGAAAATCTGAAATCGAGTCCTTCATTATCTTATTGTAGTGAGTTATTTTTAATTTTTTGAACCTGTCTTACATATCTCACAAGGGTTTTTTTCCACAAAGATCAAATAAGTGATTTTTAAAAGATCTTGCGAAGTGTTCTGTACAGGGGCAGGTTTATTGTTATTGATGTAGAGACACATCAAAATGTACAGCTTGATGAATTTTCATAGTGAACATACTCCTTATAAGTGGCACCCAGATAAGAAATAGAACGTTACTAGCATGGCAAGATACTACATCAGGAGAAGAAGTTTTTCTTTCTTTTCTTTTCTTTTCTTTTTTTTCTTTTTTTTGAAGCAGAGTCTCACTCTGTTGCCTGGGCTGAAGTGCAGGGGCATGATCTCAGCTCACTGCAGCCTCCGCCTCCTGGGCTCAAGCAATTCTTATGCCTCAGCCTCCCGAGTAGCTGGGATTACAGGAGTACACCACCATGCCCAGCTAATTTTTGTATTTTAGTAGAGACAGAGTTTCGCCATGTTGGCCAGCCTGGTCTTGACTCCTGACCTCAAGTGATCCGTCTGCCTCAGCCTCCCAAAGTGCTGGGATTACAGATGTGAGCCACCACACTGGGCCAGTTGTTACTTTTTTTTTTTTTTTTTTTGAGACTGAGTCTTGCTGTGTTGCCCAGGCTGAAGTGAAATGGCAAGATCTTGGCTCACTGCAACCTCCACCCCCCACAGGTTCAACCGATTCTCCTGACTCAGCCTCCCTAGTAGCTGGGATTATAGGTGTCCACCACCACGCCCAGCTAATTTTTGTATTTTTAGTAGAGAAAGGGTTTCGCCATGTTGGCCAGGCTGGTCTTGAACTCCTGACCTCAAGTGATTTGCCTGCCTCAGCCTCCCAAAGTGCTGAGATTACAGGCGTGAGCCACCACACCTGACTGGTTACTACATTTTTAAGCCAAAATGTATTCAATACTTGAGTATACGTGTCTACCAAGAAATCACCTAGTTCTAGAGAAATTTCAGCTTTGCAAGGTCAGAAACTTTATTTTACTCAGTTTGCTTAATGTTGAGTGGAGTCTTGGGGACTAACATGCCATCTCTTAAGGAGACAGGCAGGACCTCTGATTTTATGTTTACAGTGAGTAAAATATTAATCTCAGCAATCCACCCTTCTCCTTCTTGGTATCAACGAATTGGAAAACCAGGTCAAAACACTGCTGTGAACATAGGATAAGAATGAAGGGATGTTTTTGTCAAATATGGAAAAGATAAATGACAAACTCTTCCTATTCCACATCACTGCTGGGAGCACTCTCGTGACTGAAATACTTGAATCTGCCAGATCAGTGTAGTTCTTCTGTGTATAATCCTGGATACACATGGAAACATTTTATCACTTATTTGCTCATGCAGAGCTATACTGCTTATACTGCTAGAACAATTAATATCTTTTTGGAATTATCTTTTTCCCCTCAATTTTCTGGATCAGTTTTTGGGATTTTCTAAATCTTTGTCAGCAATATATTTCTAAATTGCTTCCCTTTAAATGACTAACTCTTTACGCCTTGTTTTATTTGAATTATATCTTAAAACTTTTATCCTATAATAAATTTTTGTTGTTGTTTGAAAGCCATGGTGAGATTGTAATAAAACTTTAATGCTTGTCACCATGGTAGGGAAAGTAGTTTCTTTTTGTTGTTGTTGTTTGTTTTTGAGACAGGGTCTCCCTCGGTTGCCCAGGCTGGAGTGCGGTGGCACGATACAAATAGTTTCTTAAGCTAAGTTTTATCTTCTGTTTTTGCTTCTTTCTCTCCTCTACCCACCAAACAGCCTTTCTTGCTAACTCTGGCTAAAAAGTTAATTGGTATACTTAAAACGTTGCCTTAAAAGGGATTAAGGTGCATTTTCTCGTGGAGAGTGGGAGCCTCCACTGTATGAATCATTTGTGTTATAAAAGTTGAGGCATAGGTGAGTTTGGAAAATGGAGTGCATTTTCCCATAGGAACTGTTAGTTTCAAGTGAAAAGTTTAACCTAGTGACTAGTTTAACCCACAACTCGAACATACTTTTTTTTTTGTCTCATATCTTTTTTAAAAAATATATTTTGTCTCGGCCGGGCGCGGTGGCTCAAGCCTGTAATCCCAGCACTTTGGGAGGCCGAGACGGGTGGATCACGAGGTCAGGAGATCGAGACCATCCTGGCTAACACGGTGAAACCCTGTCTCTACTAAAAAATACAAAAAACTAGCCGGGCGAGGTGGCGGGCGCCTGTAGTCCCAGCTACTCGGGAGGCTGAGGCAGGAGAATGGCATAAACCTGGGAGGTGGAGCTTGCAGTGAGCTGAGATCCGGCCACCGCACCCCAGCCTGGGCGACAGAGCAAGACTCCGTCTCAAAAAAAAAAAAAAAAAAAAAAAAAAAAATATATATATATATATATATATATATATATATAGTCTCATATCTTCACATTTCACTGCAATAATATTAAGTAGTTGTGTACTCAAGGGCCGAGACTGAGTAAAATGAATAATCATTCTTTCTGCTTTGTGGAGGACATTCTTATGTGGAAAAGGCTTTTTTTTTTTCCTCCTCCTGTGGGTGCGTGGTGATGAAGCGTACAATGACTGCTGCTTTGCTGTGGTGTCTTCGTGCCCAGGGCACCAGCAGTTTCCCCTCCATCATGTTCGTGCCACCAGCACAAATGTCAACACAGCAAGGAAGGCAGATGCCTTAGTACTGTTATGTAAATAATCCCAACCTCCAGACTCTCTGAAAAGCTCTGGGGAACGCCCAAGAGTCCTCACACTACAATTTGAGGGGTTTAATCCAGTTTATAAGCTTCTAAGAAGCAAATAGATGTGCCTGGTTTATTTTTCAAAAAATTTGTTGAGATATAATCGTAATACAATACAATCCACCCCTTTAAAGTGAACCATTCAGTGGTTTTTATTACACTTACTGAGTTGTGCAGCCTGCACCACTATCTGCTTGTGTACGTCATTTTTATCACCGTGTTAATTAATCCACTTTCTGTCTCTGTAGATGTGAGATTTGCCTGTTCTGGACATTTCCTATAAATGAAATCATACATGATGTGGTCTTCTGTGATTGGCTTCTTAGCATCATGTTCTTGAGGTTTATCCACTTCGTAGCATTTATCAGTACTTCATTCCTTTTAATAATGAAATAGTCTGTTCTATCACATTTTGTTTATCCATTCATCTGTTGATGGGCATTTGGATTGCTTCTACTCTTTTGGCTTCCTGGATAATGCAGCTTGTGTACAAGTCTTTGTGTGGACGTGTGTTTTCATTTCTCTTAGATTCATTTCTAGTTATGGAACGCTTTTGGGTCATATGATAACTGTATTCTGAACATTTTGAGGAATTGCCAAACTGGTTTCCAAAGCTGCTGCACCGTTTTACATTCCCACCAGCAATGCATGAGAGTTCCAGTTTTTAAAAAGTCTCATTTACTGTAAAGAAAATGGAGGTAACTCTGGCTAATTAAAGAGTGCATATCCTGCCTCAAGGCATTCAGATTACAATGAAAAAGCAAAACCAAACATAGTGCTGTCCAAGCTAAACACTCCTGGCCAGATTCAGCCCTTGGCTACTGATTTAGAACCCTGCGTTCTGGTAAACTGGATTCTGGTATACTTCTCTGTTGAGCAGTATCTACTTATTTTAAAACAATGTTTTGAAAAATTTGAGTAAAATTAAAAAACATGGTATACAAAAAGTTCTACAGAATGAAACACTTTTATGTACCTATCAGGTTAACAAATCCTTGCCAATGCAATTTAAACCTATGTGAACTGCCTTGTGTTCACATAGGAACCCTTTCCCTCTCCACTACAGTTCACCACTTTCTTAAATTTGATCTTCTTTCCCTTGTATTTCTTTACATTTTCACTTTATGGAGGACCTTCTTACGTGGAAAAGACTTGTTGTTTTTTTTTTTCCTGCTGTGGGTGTGTGGTGATGAAGCACACAATGACAACTGCTTTTCTTAAGCATACTTGTAAGTTGTTTGCCCAGTATTATGTGTACATGAATGCCTTTTTCTAGTGAAAGGCCAGATGGGTGACTTGAAAAAGTTTCACTATTCTTATAAAATATAATGCGTGATTTTTAAAGACCAAAAAAAATGTTAAAAGGAGCTAAAAATAATATCACCTACTTAGCTTGGGGAAGAAAGCTCAAACTTGGTATTTTATCAAATTTCCTGTTCCTTCTTTTTTTCATCTTTTGTGTTTCTTTTTCCTTTTAGGTTCCAGGGGTACATGTACAGGTTTGTTACAAGGGTATATTGCGGCTGGGTGCAGTGGCTCATGCCTGTAATCCCAGCACTTTGGGAGGCCTAGGCGGGCAGATCACTTGAGGTCAAGAGTTTGAGACCAGTCTGGCCAACATGGTGAAACCCCATCTCTACTAAACATACAAAAATTAGCCAGGCATGGTGGTGGGCACCTGTAATGCCAGCTACTCAAGAAGCTGAGGCACGAGAATTGCTTGAACCCAGGAGGCGGAGGTTGCAGTGAGCCAAGATCGTGCCACTGCACTCCAGCTCGGGCGATAGAGTGAGACTTAGTCTCAAAACAAAACAAGCAAACAAACAAAAAAACAAGGGTATGTTATGTAATGTTGAGGTTTGGGCTTTTATCAGTCTTGCCATCCAGACAGTGAACATAGTACTCACTGGGAGTTCTTCAGCTCTTGCCTCCTCCTCCTCCCCTTCCCCCTTTTGGAGTCCCCAGTGTCTGTTATTCCCATCTTTGTGTCCATGTGTACCCAGTGTTTAATTCCCACTTACAAGTGAGAACATGCAATATTAGGTTTTCTGTTTCTCTTTTGTCCTTTTAAACAAAATCAGAACATAGGCTCTCCCATCTTGTCTTATGTACACTTCTAGTTCTTTTGGAGACTGAAACAGGGAGCTATACCTCCTCAGAGGTGCTGCTTTAAACATCAGAACCAAAACCTGAAAGGAAAGAACACCTCTATGTAAGTTGCATTTTTCAGTTGCTTGGTCCAGTGTGAGTCCATTTTCTTTCTTAGCCTTCTGTTTTCTATTACATGTGGGGGTGGGGGTGGGGGTGGGGGTGGGGGTGGGGGTGGGGGTGGGGGTGGGGGGGGGGGGGGGTATGCACATTAACACAGTGCTAAATACATCAGCCTAGAGTTTCTCCTGTCTTTCTTTTCTGTTTTTTTTTTTTTGTTGTTGTTGTTGTTGTTGTTTGTTTGTTTGTTTTGAGACAGGGTCTCATTCTGTTGCCCAGGCTGGAGTGTAGTGATGCAATCACTGCTCACTGCCGCCTCTACCTCCCAGGCTCAAGTGATCCTCTTATCTCAGCCTCCTGAGTACCTGGGACTATAGGCATGTACCACCATGCCTGGCTAATTTTCATTCTTTCTTTGTCCTCTCCTCCCCCAAGTGTAAGGCTTTGAGACCAGAACTTTTGGAGGTTGAAAGCATTTGGAGGTTTAGGTGTCAAGATCTTCATTAACCTGAACACTGATTTTTTTGGTGTTCTGTGAGTTGACTTATTCTTTAGAACAGGTGGGGAAGATCCTCTAACATGGATGAAAGTAGCCACAGATGGCACAAATAGGCAGAGACTGTTAATGTTTTACAATAAAAGATGGTGCTGCCCTCTCCATCCCCCATGTGTCATGTTTAACCTAATGAGCAATAGACAGTGTAAGGGTTAACAGCTGCCAGTCTAATGAGACGAGAGATGTTGATCGCACCATCTTTTTTAGTAAGGTCATTGAAAATCTTTTTGTTCCTTCTGATAGTTTTACTGGACATCAATTTAGTCAGTATCATTAGGTAATCAATGAGTACCTAATATGAACAAAGCACACCCAGCCCTTCCTTGGAGCTTCAGTATACTCTGACCCTGGTAGATGTACAGATTGGAGCCCTTAAAGTATGTGCAGAATTAAGTGAGTTTGACCCATGTCCTTACAGTTCTCTTGCAAATTATGTTGCATAATTCTACTGAGGGGAGGGGCTTATGGCATACATGAAGCCATTTTCAGACTAATTCCTTGTTAGTGGAAGACATCATTAGGTCATATTAGATAATGACCTTTTAGATTTCTCTACTGCTATGTGGATGCTAATTTAAATAGCGATTTTAATTGAAGGAAGTCATGCAAAATGTAATTATGGTACCCACAATAGACCTGTTTGTTCTCTCTGCTGTGAAATGACTTGAATGGGGCTAATATTTCTCCTCAAATAGAGTCTGCTCCTCTGGAGAATAGTACGTGGTATGTTTTAATTTCATAATGGGGCTCTTCCTCAGGGAGCCTGTCCTGCTAATTATGTTAGAGTATAGTGGGGAGAGCATGGTTCTATGTACTCAGAAGTTGTATATGATTCCTCAACCTTTCCCTTTAAAAAGAATACTGTGATCATTTACTGCTTTTGAATATACTTGTGAAAATGAATCAGGGAGACTCTTAAAAGCTAAAAAGATAAAATATGTGTGGTTGAACGCGTATCATTGCATAATTAATGGAGCAGATAGTCAAATTCAGCAAATACAAATTTTGCGAAGTTTTACCAGCAGAGTCTAGCTGGTTGCCAAAGTAAACTGTCTGATAGCCTTATTAGTGAACCTCTCTAAACACAAATTACAGTAGACTGCTACTGTAGAATTTGGTATTTTAGCATTATCATTAGACATAAATATTGTTCATGCTTTCATTACTTTTATTGGTGCAGCAATAAGAAGGAATAAACTTTTTTAAAAATGCAAGAAAAGAGAATCTTTACCTCTGTGCTTGAAATACTACTTGGATACTAACATTTGATATGAGGACTCAGGGTTTGTGTATATGGTTAGTTGCCAGTTCTTGATTAAGTAAGTTATGGATAATAGGAATTACATGTTTTGAATTTCCCTAGAATTCTGGATTCAGCATTAAGTGGTCAGATTGCATATAATATACTAAATAAAATATCGAATTATGAACACAGTTTAGGCAACTACCAGGTCCTACTATTGCTTTTTTTTTTTTTTTTTTTGGTTTATTTTGCTTAGGTTTTTTGACAGTACTTTTTTAGGGCTCTTTGTCTCAATCTCTAGGGTAGGAGTTGTTACTAATATAAATCAGACACTGTATAAGAATCTAGATTTCTGGGCCTGGTGCGGTGGCTCACGCCTGTAATCCCAGAACTTTGGAAGGCCAAGGCGGGCAGATCACGAGGTCAGGAGATCGAGACCATCCTGGCTAACACAGTGAAACCCCGTCTCTACTAAAATACAAAAAATTAGCTGGACGTGGTGGCAGGCGCCTGTAGTCCCAGCTACTCAGGAGGCTGAGGCAGGAGAATGGCGTGAACCTGGGAGGTGGAGCTTGCAATGAGCCGAGATGGCGCTACCACACTCCAGCTTGGGTGACAGCGAGACTCTATCTCAAAAAACAAAACAAAACAACAACAACAAAAAGAATCTAGATTTCTGTTTTAAAGATGGAGGGAGCAGTATTCCTTGAGGAAATATGACATGAGAAACCCATTCAACCACAAAAGTTGTTGTATCATAACATGTTTATAATTTTTTCTGATGTGATGTATTCAATATTTGAACATCAACAGTGTGCCAAGTATCAAGCTAAGAGTTAGGTTAATCTTTACCAATCCTTAGTTCCATTAAATTTATTGTGTTATTCATTTTCTTACATGATGTATCTTTCAGCATACTAGTAAAAAAGCAAAACAAAAAACTGGAAAGCAGAAAAAGAAGTTAAATTATTCTGTTGTGCATCTTGTTAGATTTTGCACACTCAAGTTTGAAATTATTTAATTTTGAGAATTGTACATTTTCTCGTGAGAAAGTTTTCTTTTACAAAGAAAGGAGTTTAGAACTCTGGAGTCCTCAAACTTCTTCCACAGAGTTCTTTTAAAAAGCATAGGTATTTTATAGATGGTAAATTTCACCTTTGCTTTACTTTTATAAAAACCTAATTTATATATACTTTTAATTAAGTAAAAACTTATATAGGATGGGTCATAATTATTAAGAGTAGTGACTGTCTTTATGTTTTGACCTATATATACAAGTCAGTAATCCTTTTGTTCTACTTTTAGGAAAATTGAAATAGAATTTATATAAAGATCATTGAATATGTAAAAGTTTTATTTGCAATTTAATTTTTAAAAACTTTTGTTAATGGAGAATTTAAAAGATATGCTAATTTAGGCAGAATAGTACAATAGTATAATGAACCTCCATGCTCCTGTCACCACCCCTGAAAACCATTAATTTGTGGCTGTTACTGTCCTAGCTACATCTTCGTCCCTGTCTTCTTCCCCATATTATTTTGAAGGAGATCCGATTTTACCCACAGATGTTTTAATGTGTCTTTTATTATTTGTAAACATAACTGCAATACCATTATCATATCTAAACAATTAACAATAGTTAGGTGCAAGGAGGAGGAAAAAAATATAGTGAGGTGGTGGCATCAAATTTTCAGTGTTTAAATGCCCGGTTGTCTCATAAGGTCTTTTTTTCCCTGAGGTTTGTTTTGAATAGGATTGAGATGTGGTCTGCACTTTGAGGTTGGGTGATAGGGTTTTTAATTTATTGATTCCTCCATCGTTGAAGAAGCCGGATTGTTTGTTCTGTCCTGTGAATGGATTAATACGTGAAATTATTACAGGAACTAGATTATCCTCCTTGAGTCAAATGCCAAACCGTGTTTGTTCTCCTTGTAAATATTTTCATTCCAGTATTCCTTTTCATTCTTCTGACATTGCCCTAGTGAAGGACCTCATTGCCTTGTGTTTAGTTGACAACAAAGCCTTCTAACAGTTTCTGGAACCCACCAT
Source organism: Macaca thibetana thibetana (assembly GCF_024542745.1). NCBI lineage: Eukaryota > Metazoa > Chordata > Mammalia > Primates > Cercopithecidae > Macaca > Macaca thibetana. The sequence continues at coordinate 114,293,972 of NC_065585.1, forward strand.
CGCCAGCCTGATCTTCAAGCCTGCTCTTGCTTCCTGTAATCTGTCTTTCGAATCCAGAGCATTTATGATTTCTCCTCATTGAGAAATGCCACTACGTAAGTGGCATCTTTTATATGTTTGTCCGACATTGTTTTCTAATATTGGTACTGCTTTGCTTTTATCTGTGTATTTTGAAAACTCCCTTCCCTTCAGGCTGTGGCTGCTAGAAAGCGGGGGCCGCTGTGGCTTCTTCCCGGGTCTTTGGTGGTCTGTACTAGATGCCTCTTGATTGATTGCAGTGGTCCTGTTAGTGCTCATGCTCAACGGCTCCCTGTTCTGATATTACCCTCAATTAGTAGTTTGAAGGGTGATTTGCAGGTCTCAGAGTTGGAATTTCTGAAGGGTTCGTCTCAAGACAACAGAGCCTGATGAGCTATCTTCCTCCATCCCACTCTATGGAGTTCAGTATTCTAGCAGTGGCTGTCCTTGTCCACTAGATAGATTATCTTGCTTGGACAGTGCAGAAGGGTGACATTTGCATTACTGTAACCTTTCTAGACCCCCAAAGCACCACAGCCTTTGTTTTGCTTTTGTCGCTTTGACAGCAATCTTTCGTGTCAATGCTGTTTCATTGGTTATATTTTATTTTTATTTTTTAAGCCATTATAGAGCTAGGTTATATTTTAAGTTTGATGTTTCTTTGTGATCTAATATTAGGATTATACTGTAGTATAAATTTCCATTGGGAAGAATTTCCTGAAGATAAAACAATTCTGTTTATAATGTATAGATTAGAGATTGCATACTCAGGCACCATAGTCCGTATTTTACCCAGAGATATGTTTTGTTTGGCGTGAAGTTTGAACATTTAAAAATCAGGTTTTGTATAAAGATTCAGATTCATTGTGTTTCTTAAATAATCTGAAAATCTGGCAGTCCTGGGTTTTCTGTCCTCTTCCGGCCCCCAGCTGTTCCATTCCATCATTTATATGATTTGCCAGGCCCCTGTAGGCCTTTTCCTTTTCAACCTTGGTGTAGATTCTTACTGGCTTCAGTCACAAAAGATGTCCTTTCCTGACCTTGGCCCTGGGTTTTGAAGCTCACATTACTTTTTCTTTCCTCAAGTTTTGTTTGTTTGTTTTTTTTTTTTTTGGTAAAATACTCATAAGAAAATAAATCATTTAACCATTTTTATGCATATACAGTTCAGTGGTGTTAAATACATTCATAATGTTCTGTAACCATAGCACTATTCATCTTCAGAACTCTTCTTAAAAACTGGAACTCTGTGCTCATTCCATACGAGTTCCCCATTCCTCCCACCGCTAGGCCCAGGCAACCACCATTTTACTGTCTGTATGATTTTGACTACTCTAGGGACCTCATGTAAATGGAATCATGCAGTATCTATTTTTTGTGTCTGGCTTATTTCACTTAGCATGTCCTCAAGGTTCATCCATGTTATAGCACATGTTGGAATCTCCTTCCTTTTTCAGGTTGAGTAATATTTCATTGTATGGATGAACCACATTTTGCCCATCCATTCATCGGCCGATGGATACTTGGGTTGCTTCCACCTTTTTCCTTTTCTGAGTAATGCTGCTGTGGACATGGGTGTGCAAGTATCTCTTCAAGACCCTGCTTTCAGTTCTTTTGGGTGTAGACCCAGGAGTGGAATTGTTGAATCGCACATTAGTTTTCGAGACCATCAGTCTCTGCACTCTGAATCTGTCATGTTCTCAGTTTTTTCTTTAGCTTATTAAGAAGTGTAGCCATGTGAATTCCCAAACTGTTGACATGACTTTGTTTATAAATTATCAAATATTCTTAATGTAGTGTTCAAGTTAATACATTATATTTCAAAAATGTACAGTACTACTCTTATTAAATGTCTATTTTTCTTTAAAAATGTTTATATTAGCATATAATGACTCATTGTAAAGTGAACTAAAACACAGACACACACACACACACACACACACACACACATTCATTACAGTCAAGATCTCACTCTGTCACCTAAACTGGAGTGCAGTGGTGTGATCATAGGTCATTATAGTCTTGAACTCCTGGGCTCAAGCAGTCCTCCTGCCTTGGCCTCCCAGAGTTCTGGGACTATAGGTATGAGCCACTGTGCCTGGCTCTAAAATATTTTTAAAATTTCTCAGTTTCTAATTCAAAAAATATCTATAGGCTATAACCCCTATAAACAAAAGCTGTTATTGCCCTCACTGATATTTAAGAGTGTAAAGGGGTTTTGATACCAAAAAATTTGAGAATCTCTGATCTAGATAATGTGCTAGCACAGGTTAATTAAAATTGTCGAGGTACTCGCCACAATTTTAGAACATTTATAACATTTTTCCCCATATAAGCAATGTCATATAAATGTGTAAATCATCCCTGGGTTGCTACACATGCTTATTTGCCTGTGGTATTTCTGAAGTGCATAGCATTATTAACTAAAACATTTTGAGCGAGTAATTCTATAAGTTCAGCATTCCAACTTAGAATGCCAAGAAATGTAGCTATTCCCTCTCCTTTTGGGGTTGGGGTGGCAAGGATTCCCTGGTTCTAAACCTCTCTGATTGTTCTCTTGCTGTTGATAGAGAGGGTTTGTGGGTAAACAGTGGGAACGGGATTTGAAGAACCAAGATGGAATTTTGGTGTCATATGGGATTTTTTAGAAAGCTTTTTTGAGATGGAGTGTCGCTCTGTCACCCAGGCTAGAGTGCAGTGGCATGATCTCTGCTCACTGCACCCTCCACCTCCCGGGTTCAAGTGATTTTCCTGCCTTAGCCTCCCGAGTAGCAGGGATCAAAGGCCTGTGCCACCATGCCCAGCTAATTTTTTTATTTTTAGTAGAGACGAGGTTTTGCCAGGTTGGCCAGGCTGGTCTCGAACTCCTGACCTCAAGTGATCCACCCCCTTGGCCTTCCAAAGTGCTGGGATTACAGGTGTGAGCCACCACCCCTGGCTGAAAGCTTTCAAATGAGTTTCAGGTGCTGGAGGGGTGAGAGTGGGCAGTTGTATGGGTGCTATGGAGTCCCTGTGTCTACCAGGATATTAAGAGGACAGAAGAGGCAGAAACAAGTATCTACGATGGGTCCTGGAAAAAGCAAGAAACCTTTGATAGATCACTGTTGTGCTTACTGTGAACAAGTTGGAATTATTTAATTGTGAATTTGTCAGAAAGTTTATAGTAATGTAATAAATTTTAAAATATTCCTAAGTAAAAGAAAACTAAAATTTCTAATGTCAGCAGAATGTGGTCACTGTGAGGGAGAAAAGGATGGCAAGACTAATTTTATTTTTGTTTTTACTTGGAAGTATAAATTCAAATTTCGGGATCTCTGAGTTTTTTTGTAGCTGGAATCTTTCTTTATGTGTGTGTGTGTGTGTGTGTGTGTGTGTGTGTGTGTGTGTGTGTGTGTGTGTATTGTTCTATTTTTATTGTTTTAGAGACAGGGTCTTGCTGTGGTTGCCCAGGCTGGTCTTGAACTCCTGGCCTCAAGTGATCCTCCCATCTTGGTTTCCCAAAGTGCCAAGCCTATATGTATTTTATTTTTAAAATTTTATTTATTTCTAATTTATTTATTTTTAGTCAGGGTCTCATTTTGTTGCCCAGGCTGGAGTGGAATGCAGTAGTGCAGTCACGGCTTACTGCAGCCTCAACCTTTCTGGGTTCGAGGGATCCTCCCACCTCAGCCATCCAAGTAACTGGGACTACAGGTGTGCACCACCATACCCTGCTAATTTTTGTATTTTTTTGTATAAATGGGGCTTCGCCATGTTGCCCAGGCTAGTCTCAAACTCCTGGGCTCGAGTGATTGGCCTTCCTCAGCCTCCCAAAGTGCTGAGATTATAGGCATGACCAGCTGCACCCAGATATTTCTAATTTCTTTTAAATTATTTTTTCAAGATCCACAGACAGACTGGAATATGTAGCTGGAATCTTACAGATTCTTTGTAATTTTTAAAAAAAATTTGGAAGTGGAATTTATAATGCATAAGAAGTTTTGATTGGAGTTATTTGTTTTGTTTACATACACACATATGTGTACATTTCCATTAAAGCAAACCTTTTTCCTTTTTTTTTTAGAGGATATAAACAGCTACAAAATTATTGTGTTTTAAAAAATAAATTTTACACATGAAATTCAAACCATCGTAGGAATCAGTGCATGGTAACTGCTGTTCTTATCATTGCTCTTTATTATTTTGTTAGATTGCATATTCCTTTCCAGAGAAGATTGGCTGACTTGGTGTTTTAGTCACATGTAAGGAGCACAGAAGCTTTCTTGCTCAATTTCATTCTCATCCAGTGTTACCACAACAGAAACCTGTGTGTAAGCGAAATCCTTGGCCTGTTCAGTGATTACCCCTCCTTAGTTACTAGGCCAGTCATGGCCACACTTGCCACCTGCCCTCTTCTTTGGGGGATTGGGTATAATATGACACATGGGAGGAGCCAGACATTTCATACACGTTTGGTATGATTTTGTGTTAGTCATTTTAATATAGTTATATAAGTAGTATAGGAAAACCCTACTGTGGGAAAATCCCTTCTCTGAATGTAGGATTTATCAGGCCGAACCCGTATGGTAGCCTTCATCTATTTACATCAGGAAGGATGCTTAAAAGTAGGATGGGGGACAGAGACGGGTTAAGATTAAGTCATATGTCTGGGCGTGGTGGTTCATGCCTGCAGTCCCCGCACTTTGGGAGGCTGAGGCAGGCAAATCACTTGAGCCCGGGAGTTCAGGAACAGCCTTGGCAACATGGTGAAACCCTGTCTCTACAAAAATAAAAATCACCTGGGCATGGTGGTGCATGCCTGTGGTCAGCTACTTGGGAGACTAAGACAAGAGGATCACCTGAGTCTGGGGAGGTCGAGGCTGCAGTGAGCTGTGATGGTGTGATTGCACCACTGCAGCCTGAGTGACAGTGTGAGACCCTGTCTCAAAAACAAAACAAAACAAAAGATTAGGTCACACTCTGGCTTTGGACCAGGACTTTATGCCTTGCCGTTTCCAGAAGCTTCACTTAGGGTTTCAGACTCTGCTTTCATCGTTCTGCCCCGTATCAGACCCCTTGCAGGTGCCGCTTCAGGTCTTCTTGGCCTCACCTCTCCTCGGAGCCTTTGATCACTTTTCAACCCTGGCTTTTGCCAGCTCAGCCTGGGCTCACGCCAGCTTCACATGCTCATAATCTGACACTTCCTCACGCTCACTCCCTTCCCTCCTTGCCTGGGACGCACTCCTACACAAGCCTTGGTTTTTGCTTACTGAGGAATCCACACTAAGACGTCCTCTTGCAAGCCCTTGTCTGTGTCCTCAGGGATTCTCTTGCTGTGTGTTGAGCTGGCTCTCCGTTGACCTGGCCTTTTTGGGCCTATCTGGTCCTTTTGCCCCCCACAACTTGGTGTGGATAGTAAGGACCTGAACTTAAAGATTAGGAAGAGGATAGGCCAATTTATAGATTGGGTTAATTTTTTTTTTGAGACGGAGTCTCGCTCTGTCGCCCGGGCTGGAGTGCAGTGGCCGGATCTCAGCTCACTGCAAGCTCCGCCTCCCGGGTTTACGCCATTCTCCTGCCTCAGCCTCCTGTGTAGCTGGGACTATAGGCGCCCGCCACCTCACTCGGCTAGTTTTTTGTATTTTTTAGTAGAGACGGGGTTTCACCGTGTTAGCCAGGATGGTCTTGATCTCCTGACCTCGTGATCCACCCGTCTCGGCCTCCCAAAGTGCTGGGATTACAGGCTTGAGCCACCGCGCCCGGCCGATTGGGTTAATTTTTAAATTGATCAACCCCACAAGCAGTAGCCAAGCTGCAGAACAGAGGTGCTGCGAGGGAGTTTAATGATTACCACTGTGTCTGGGGATGGGAAAGGCAAGAGTTGGTTGAAGAGAAGCATGACTCAGACTTGGGTGTGAGTGCTGGGTCTACTGTTTACCAGCTGTGTAAAATTTGGAAGTTTATATCGCCTCCCTGAGCCTCCATTTCCTTTTCTGTGAAGTGGAGGTGATAACACTGTAATATGGATCATGCAAGATTGCCGTGGTCATGAGTGAGTTATTTGTGTAAAATGCCTGGCACATGGTACCTACTTAGTAGGTGGTAGCTGCTATTTTGCCTTGATTTATTTATTCTTGTCAACTCTCTTAAACAAATTTTATTTATCAAAACATGTCATATTTTAAGTAATATTCTTTTCAAATAACACTGGCATATATGCTAGGTACTCAATAAATGTTAACTGGGTTAGACATGTAGTCAATTATAATACCAGGTTTCTAATAACAAATGATGCCCTTTTGCTTTTAATTGACAATAATCATAGCTGTTTAAGCTGTAGATCTAAGTGTAGTTTCTTGATGCTCCAGATAGCAACTGTAAGATGTTTATTTCAGGGATTGTGGGTTTCCTCTGAAGAGCATCAATTTGCATAATATTGCTCAGAGTTGGTTTCTTGAACTATCATTATCACAGGAAAAGGAACTCCGTGGTCAAGGTCTTTGAATGCTTAGAAGGTGTCGGTAATGCAGAGACAGCCAGCCTAGCATTCTTGGAAATACAGGAAGTGAATAGAGACTTAGTTTGTGGATCTTCTCATTGATGACAACCAGCATTTGTTTATAGGCATTATTATTGTTTATATTGTGTTAGAGCCTTTGCAGGAGTATAAGTTCTCATGACATCTTTACAACAAACGATATAGGTACCATTGTTATCTCAACATTTTCAGAAGGGAAATGAGACTCAAAGGTGTTACAAGGCTTCCCAAGGTCACATGATCAGAAAGTGGCAGAGTGGGGATCTGAACTCAGATCTGCCTAAGCTCATCTCTCCCAAACTAGATGAGATCACAGCTTCTCATTGCCTTCTAAGATTTTACAGAAGAGTTTCTTCTCCAAACATTTGGAAAAATGTAACTGGTTAATTCAGATTAGATCAGAACTAAAGACATTCAGCAGTTATTCATTGACATCTGATACGCATCACTCCAGCAGAGTGTCCTGACATGGGAAAGATAAATATGACGTGCTTTTTTTTTTGTTTAAAGGAACTGACATTCTGGAGCTAGGAAAAACCCACATACAGCTAAATGTGTATCATATTCATTAATTCATTCAACAACTGTAGAGTGTCCTCTGTGTGTGTATCAGGATGTTGACCCTAAGAAAACACTGGTAAACAAAAGAGAATTTGGTTCCAGCCTTCATGGTCCTTATTAGTCTCACGGGAGTGTTATGAACTGATCTAAGCCATTTTGGTCATTTGTAACAAGATATTAACAGGGTTCTGCTGCATCTTTATTAGCAAGCAGCCGCAGCATTAGTCATGCCACCTGTTCCTGTAAGCTTAGTGAAGCCACAGCTCTCAGACAAACACCTTCCCCAGAAGTTTCCCTTGAGACAGATGTAGCAGGATTCAGGTACTCTTCTGATCAAAATTATGCAATAGAATCTGAGTCCAAGTCTGGATAGAGCCCTGACTAAATGACAGGGAACAGGATGCTAGGTTTGTTAGTCTTATACTTTGCTGTCCTAAGAATGGAGGAACCTGTATCATATTTTTAGTCATTATTTTAGTGACACTTTCAACACTATGCACTTTACCAGTGAAAAATTATTTCTTACATTTCTTTTGCTAATTAACAAGCCCTCTAGTTCATGCCCAGTGATAAATTTGAAAGGAAAAAATACCCCCACAAATTGTTAAAAAAAATTCTAGTGTTGATCAGGAAAGAAAGGTAGCTGAAGGCACTAAAAACTGCTTCGAGAGCAGACATAAAAAAATTTTTTTTTTGAAAGTCTTGCTTTGTTGCCCAGGCTAGAATGCAGTGGTGCAATCATGGCTCACCATGACCTCGAACTCTTGGGTTCAGGTGATCCTCCCACCTCAGCCTCCTGAGTAGCTCAGGCTACAGGCATGCACCACCATGCCCAGCTAATTTTTCAAGTTTTTTTTGTAGATTTTTGGTTTCTTCTATGTTGTCCAGGCTGGTCTTGAATTCCTGGCCTCAAGTGATCCTGCCACCTTTGCCTCCCAAAGCCCTGGGATTACAAGCGTGAGCCACTGCACCCAGCCTGGAGCAGAAATTTGCAACCTTTTGTTGGTCATGAACCCTTTGGCAGTCTGATAAATCATATGGACTCCTTTCAGAATAATCTTCCAAAAGCATAAAATACATAGGATTAAAAAGGAAACCAGATATGTATTGAAATATACCTAAGTAAGGAGTTCAAGACCAGCCTATCCAGCATGGTGAAACCCTATCTCTACTAAAAATACAAAAATTAGCTGGCTGTGGTGGTGGGCACCTGTAATCCCAGGTACTTGGGAGGCTGAGGCAGGAGAATCATTTGAACCCAGGAGGCAGAGGTTGCAGTGAGCTGAGATCACGCATTGCACTCCAGCCTGGGCAACAAGAGCGAAACTCCATCTCAAAAAAGTGAAAATAAAAATAAAGTGTAAACCACTATAGCAATTCGTATAAAATGCTTTTTATTAATAAGCGGCAGAAAATATTAAATATTTCATAACTTAAGATGAGGATTGACTGTAATTGAAATAAATATTTTATGTTGTGATTTAATAAAAATAGGTTAACTACCTTGTTGAATCCTTATTGAATAAGGTACATCAAAAGCCGGAAATAAATGGTACAAAAATGTATCTGTGCATAAAGCTGATGCATCCTAAAAGAGTAATCGGTCATCCTACTTTGGCTGTTTCAAAGTACTTTACCTTCCAACTAATGGCCTGTCCTAGGGATGAGTATTAACCCATTTATGCCTGAGGTTGCAATTTTTTGAATTTTTGCAATCAGACCTTGGTGATGACCTTGAGCAGAATATAAATAACGCCCATAAATTAAGAACAGATGAAAATAATTGCTTCTATTTTCCAACCTGGAAATCTACACTTTAGTAACTACAATTAACAACTAAACTTAAACAGAAGCTGTTTGCTAAGAAATCTTAAGTCAGACCATTAGTCTGTCAATATGAAAGTGAAAATTTTAAATATGGAAGTGAAACATGGGATGCAGAGAAGAACACATGTCAGAGACCACGAGGGTGAAAATTTTAACATTTAGTCTTGACTGTTCTTAAGATCTTCACTGCTTTCTGGTAAGTTAAAAACAAATCATTCTGACCAGCAATCTCGGAGAGCTTAGATAAGGAGACACCTCTCTGGGGCCTGGGAAAGTGATGGAATAGCTCCAAGGGTTGGGTGGGTGAGCATCTGGGGAGTGGACACCCGTGGGCTTTCCGGACTACCCACCCACAGGCTCCTGAACAATGACCTTCAAGTGAAGGGCTCCCATGGTACAAATACAAGGCCAGGAGCTGAATCTGAACCCGCCCAGTAAAAGACTTTTGGACCAGGAACCAGCTGACTGTCAGTGCAGGTGGTGAGTTAGGTATGTTTTTATAAAACTCCCATTTAGCTCCAATCATCTAAAATTCCATCTATAATGTGAAGAGCTACAGACCCTAATTACTTACATGCCAGGCAGTCATGTAAGTTCAAATTACTTTTATGGTCTCTTGAATCTGTTTATTAGAGAATTCACTGTGCTGCCAGGACCTTCTCTCTTTTCCTGCAACTAGGAAGTTGGGACTTTGTTGTATTTTACATCAAAGATGAATCAATCAGTCTCTAGATCCTGCATGCATTCAATGCAGAAGGTAGGTTAGGTGTGTTTTTATAAAACCTTCATTTAACTCCAGTCATCTGAAACTCCATCTACAATGTGAAGAGCTACAGACCCTAGTTACTTATATGCCAGGCAGTCGTGCTCTTGACCTAAACGTTCCCTTCCGCTTCACTCTTAAGTTCTTGCAAACTGCTAGCAAATGGGCTAAATGGTCGGTGTTTCCTTTGCTGCTATCTGGTGCAAGCATCTGACAACTGTGAGCTTAGTCACCATATAATGAACATTTGGAAACTGTGTTACTGTTGTTCCTATCTGGTCAGGGGACTAAGGTGGTGCTTAGTGTAAACATTAGCTGGTGATTACAATAAAATCCTGCCCAGACGAACATTCTTTAGTTGGAGGGAGACGCTGGTATTGCAGGAATCGATCCAGCCAGGCACAGGAATATTTAAAACTGCTGGTAAAAATCTCTACTCAGAAACACTGAACTTTTATTCCCTATTTTGTGGGTACTGTCTAGCCTAAAAACAAATGTTTAGATTTCCAGGCTGGACATTTTTTTTCACCTGTTCCTGATGCTTGACTGGCAGGGTACACCTCCACCGTATCTTCGCCAGCATCATTTCAACAGCCTTTGACCTGATCTCCTATCTCCAGTCATGCTCCCACCTAAGCAACAGCTCAATCTTGCATTGAGTAGTTTTGAGTCCGGAGGAGCCAGACAGACCTAGTTTTGACTCAGGATGTTACTTAATCTCTCTATGCCTGTTTCTCCATCTGTAAAATGCAAATAATAGGGTTGTTGTGAGGACTAAAACCATTAATATGCATAAAATGCTTATAACTGTGGCTGGACTAGTCTGTCCTTCACATGCGGAAAAAGCTTCTGTGCCTTCCCGTCCTCCACGTGTGGCCCTGTCTTTCTACCTTCCCACGCTGTCATGCTATTCTCTGTCTGAAACAGCTTCAGCTCCAGACCACAGACAACAAAGACCTTGTGACATATTTTTCCGCGATGTCTTTTTCAATCTTAAATAAGGAATAACAGTAATAACGACTTTCATTCTTTCTCTCCACTTTTTTCCTAGCTGCTGTAACACATATTACTGTATTTATGTTTGCCAGATCCTCTTACAGTGTCTTTAATTTAAAATACTTCAGCATAACTGCACTGCACTTCATGGCTCACCCCTTTGGATCTCCTTGTAAGTCCTCACTGTTTGTATTCATTTGTACAGAAGTCTCATCATCCCTGTTAAAGTATACCCAAAAAAGTGATACAGATGCAGGCATTAATTTTAATCCACACAGAGGAATAACTGGTTAACATTTGATATCCTAATTACGAGTACACACTCCAGGGTGGATGAGGTAGCATATGACCACCTCTAATCAAGGATGCATGCTCTAGAATAGGGATTCTTAATGTGGATAGAATGAATGGGGGGTCTATAAATATGGATGGGGAGAAGGTTACACTTTTGTTTCTCAGCAACTTACAAATGAAATTTAGCAATTCCTTCAATTATTAACATAGGTAATGAATTATAGTATTAGTAGTACCTGTGACCTTGTCACCAATAAAAATCATAGCTGTTTTCATATCACGTTCTCATTGTTACAGTTATCTTTAGATGTTGACATTCAATACAACTTTGAAGTTGAAGCAATTATTCCCAATGCTAGACCCTGTTAGTTAATAATAAATAAGCCACTATGCCTGGCCAGTGGTTCACACTTCTGTATACTCACTTCTTTTATTAAATACTTAGGAAAAAAGCCCACTATTGATGTTTAAGAAAATTGAGGCCTGGTGCGGTGGCTCACGCCTGTAATTCCAGCACTTTGGGAGGCCGAGGCAGGTGGATCACGAGTTCCGGAGATCGAGACCATCCTGGCTAACACGATGAAACCCTGTCTCTACTAAAAAAAATACAAAAAAAAAAAAAAAAAAAAATTAACCGGGCGTGGTAGCAGGCACCTGTGGTCCCAGCTACTCGGGAGGCTGAGGCAGGAGAATGCCCTGAACCCCGGAGACGGAGCTTGCAGTGAGCCGAGATCGCACCACTGCGCTCCAGCCTGGGTGAAAGAGTGAGACTCCGTCTCAAAAAAAAACAAAAAAATTGATAGGCTGGGCGTGGTGGCTCACGCCTGTAATCCCAGCACTTTGGGAGGCGGAGGTGGGTGGATCACGAGGTCAGGAGATCGAGACCATCCTGGCTAACACAGTGAAACCCCATCTCTACTAAAAATACAAAAAATTAGCCGGGTGTGGTGGCAGGCGCCTGTAGTCCCAGCTACTTGGGAGGCTGAGGCAGGAGAATCACTTGAACGCAGGAGGGGGAGGTTGCAGTGAGCCAAGAGCATGCCACTGGACTCCAGCCTGTCTCAAAGAAAATTGATAGAATTCCTTCTCATTCTTATTTATTTTCAAAAATATAATATACCAGAGTTGGATTACTTAATAACATACATTAATCAGAGGAATGCCCTATCTTTATCATCTGGCTTGTTTTATTAATAGCTGCTAATTTTAGTTACATGTTAAATTTTATTGCAGATTAATTACTAAGAAATAGCATATTGATCTTTTATCCATTTAAATTGTTAGATATACATAATTCAAATTCATCCTTGGTTACTTTTAGTAATCTTTTTTTTTTTTTTTTTTTTTTTTTTTTTTGAGACGGAGTCTCGCTCTGCCGCCCAGGCTGGAGTGCAGTGGCGTGATCTTGGCTCACTGCAAGCTCCGCCTCCCGGGTTCACGCCATTCTCCTGCCTCAGCCTCCCGAGTAGCTGGGACTACAGGCGCCCGCCACCTCGCTCGGCTAGTTTTTTTGTATTTTTTAGTAGAGACGGGGTTTCACTGTGTCAGCCAGGATGGTCTCGATCTCCTGACCTCGTGATCCGCCCGTCTCGGCCTCCCAAAGTGCTGGGATTACAGGCTTGAGCCACCGCGCCCGGCCTAGTAATCTTATAAAACATTTAATAATCTAGTTCTCTGTGAAGTGGCTGTTAAAACTTTTGTTTGAAGTTTAAAATGAGGCCGACTTGTACAGAAAATGTTTGATTTAGCTGATTTTTTTTGTTTGTTTGGAGACAGGGTCTCTCTCACTCAGGCTGGAGTGCAGTGGTGTGATCAGGGCTCACTGTAGCCTTGACCTCCTGTCAAGGCTCACTGTAGCAGTCCTCCCGCCTCAGCCCCCAAAATAGCTGGGACTTGAGCACCACCATGCCTGGCTAATTTTTTTTTTTTTTGTAGAGAGGAGGTTTTGCCATGTTGTTCAGGCTGATCTTAAACTCCTGAGCTCAAGCGATCCTTGTGCCTCAGCCTCCCAAGTGCTGGGATTATAGGCAAGAGCCATAGCTCCCAGCCATATAGATTTGATAATGTATATAAAAGATCAATTTTTGATCATAAAGCTACTTTCTAGATTATATGTCAAATTGTTAGATCACATAACAAATTTTCCCATAGATTGAATTAGCTAAATCTGCAGCTCTAACATTTTGAGGAAAACATATCGTGTCACATAATATTACTTTGTCAAAGGTATGATGAAGTTAACAGTGTTTTGTCTTCTCAACCCCTTCTGTGTATAACAGGTTAAGCAAAGTGCCACTAAGTGAAACAGTAGCAGGTATAATTAATTTGAAAAGTTATGGTGAAGTCTTTGGCATATATCCAAGAAATTGAGAAAAAGAGTGACTTTTATGATCTAAATCACAACTCTTTTTGCAAGCCATATAGTTTTCCATTATTTGCTTTCAGGAAATCTAATTCATTCTTTAGCTGAAAGATCATTAAAAATAATATTTGACCAGCCTGGGCAATGTAGTGACACCCTGTCTCTACAAAAAAAAAAGAAAAAAAAAGCCAGGTGTGGGACTTGAACTCAGGAGTTTAGTGTTGAAATGAGCTATGATTGCACATTACACTTTAGCCTGGGTGACAGATTGAGACCCATTTCCAAAATAAAGAAAACAAAATAATAATGTTAGATGTTAGAGTACTGTTTGTTTTGTTCTTTTGAGACGGGGTCTTGCTGTCACCCAGGCTGGAGTATGGTGCCGTGCCATGCCATAAACACAGCTCACTGCAGCCTTTACCTCCTGGGCTCAAGCAGTCTCTTGCTTCGGCCTCTTGAGTAGCTGGAACTACAGGCACACACCACCATGCCCAGCTAATTTTTTCCCCTTTTTTTGTAGAGATGGGGGTCTCACTTTGTTGCCCAGACTGGTCATGAACTCCTGGGCTCAAGCAATCCTCCTACCTCAGCCTCCTGAAGTGCTGGGATTGTAATTGGGAGCTACTGTGCCTGGCATATGTACATATTTTTATAGAAAACAGTGATAGAGTGGTTAACTAATAAGACTCTACATTAGGACAAAATTCTTTGGGGAAAGTGGAATGGAAATATGAATTCATGGAAAAAAGTAAAGATACAAAACTACTGACTATTCAAGAAGTGGTTTTTCATTTTACAAAGTATCGATAGTGAATATAAAAACTAAAAATACTATGAAATACCCAAATACCAAATTTTGTGCTCTTTTGATACCAATGCATATATTGAAAGGAATTTTATTTAAAAAACAATATTTTGTACGTTATCCTTTGCAGCTATTCAAACTTAATTTTGAAAAATCTTGTACATTGATTTAAAAATGTATGAGCAGTTACAAGGCTTCACAAAATTCTTTTGGGGCACATGAGCAATAATACTTGAATTACTGTAGGTGATACATGTGTACCTTGAATAATTAAGATTCATATTAAAATCATATTGGATACATATTTATTGACTCCCTGAAGAAGATTAAGTTCATATGTGCAATCCTTTTTACCTCTTCTCCTATTTCATTTTTATATTAGTTTTAGTGCTTTTCGGTGCTTCTTTTCTTTTCTTTTCAATACAAGATCTCACTCTGTTGCCCTAGCTGGAGTGCAGTGGCATGATCACAGCTCACTGCAGTTCGGGCGCGGTGGCTCACGCCTGTAATCCCAGCATTTTGGGAGGCCGAGGCGGGCAGATCCCTTGAGGTCAGGAGTTCGAGACCAGCTTGCCCAACATGACGAAACCCCGCCTCCACTAAAAACACAAAAATTAGCTAGATGTGGTGGCATGTGCCTGTAATCCCAGCTACTTAGGGGGCTGAGGCAGGAGAATTGCTTGAACCTGAGGGGCGGAGGTTGCAGTGAGCTGAGATCATACCACTGCACTCCAGCCTGGGTGACAGAGTAAGACTCCATCTCAAAAAAAAAAAACAACAAAAAAAACAGCTCACTGTAGCCTCGGCTTCCCTCGCCTCGGGTGATCCTCCCACAGCAGCCTCTTGAGTAGTCGACACTATAGGTGCATGTCACTGCACTCAGTTAAGGTATATATATATTTAAATTTTAACATATAAAAATATATTTATTTATAGAGATGGGATTTTGCTGTGTTGCCCAGGCTGGTCTTGAACTCCTGGGTTCAAGCGATCCACTCGACTTGGCCTCCCAAAGTACTGAGATTTTTTGGGATGTTTTTACATAACATATTGATACCCATATTTCTTGTTAAATCAACCTTAAACTTTATCTCTCTGCTCTTTTCTTACCAATATTATGAGACCCCATGTTTCTCCTTCCAGCACTCTTTTACAAGCCACCTTTCTTTATTCATAAGTTGACATTGGTTTGTATGTTATATGCATCTTTTTCTGTCATTGCTAGACCAAAGGGTGTCTTAGGCTTCCTGGTCCTTCTCTGTGGGCTTATTATCAAAACCCATGGGCTGTTTCATGGAAACTGTTCTAATATAGACTTTTTTTTTTTTTTAAATAAAGAAATTTTATTTACTTAGAAAGATTCAGAATGTCAACAAACCAGCTGCCGCCTTCCCCTCCTTGCCAGTTACTGAGTAGTGTTCAGTTAACAGAACAACAGTTATTTTATATAAGCTGCAGCAGAGACAACTGAAGATGAAAAAGCAACAACCATCTGCATATATAACTAGCTGTCCTGAGCACTGGCAAGAACCTGCTTTAAATTTCCATGCCAGTTTACAGCCCCGTAGAGGACCAGGCAAGGTTAATGACCACTGGGAATACTATCAGGACAGGGCTCTCTGAAGACACATTGGGTAGCGCATTAACTATACAAAAGAAGATACTGCACAGTTTAAAAACAAGTCTTACATTGCCTTACATTTCAGTTTTTTTCTTTAAAGGAGTGAGTTGTGTACAGGGGGCTTAAATGTTTTATAGAAAAAAATATGTTAGAACCAACTTATTCATCATCATCATTTTATTTTATTTTTTATTTTTTGAGAGAGGGTCTCACTGTGTTGCTGAGGTTGGAGTGCAGTGGTGTGATCTCGGCTCACTGCAACCTCTGCCTCCTGTGCTCATGTGACCCTTCCACCTCAGCCTCCCGGGTAGCTGGGATCATAGGCATGCACCACCACACCTGGCTAATATTTTGTATTTTTAGTAGAGATGGGGTTTCACCACGTTCCCCAGGCTGGTCTTGAATTCCTGGGTTCAAGCGATCTGCCTGCCTCGGCCTCCCACAGTGCTGGGATTACAGGCGTGAGCCACCAAGCCTTGCCTTATTTATTTATTTATTTTGGAAACAGGGTGTTGCTCAATCTGGAGTGCGGTGACACAATCTTGGCTCACTAAAGCCTCTGCCTCCCTGGTTCAGGTGATTTTCTCACCGCAGCCTCCCGAGTTGCTGGGACTACAGGCCCCATGCTTGGCTAACTTTTTTTGTATTTTTTGTAGAGACGGGGTTTCACCATGTTGCCAAGGCTGGTCTTGAACTCCTGGGCTCAAGCAATGCAACTGTCTCAGCCTCCCAAAGTACTGGGATTACAGGCATGAGGCACCGTGCCTGACCCATCATCTTCATTTTCTTTTCTACTCCTCCTCTTCATCTTCATCTTTCTCATCTTCCTCCTCTTCCTTCTTTTTCTTGCTTTTTTACAGCCTTGATGACTGCCTTTTTCACCCCATCAGGCTTTCTTGAGTTCATATGCAGTAATAGATTTTTTGTGTTTTCCTTCGGCTTAGCAGCCCTCTGGTCTTGGGTCTGCCTGTCATCAGCAGCAGCATTATTATTCCACATCTTGCCCAGTTTCTTTGCAACATCGCCAGTGGATTGGCTGGGATGTTCGCCTTTGATTTTTGGTCAGTGCTCAGGACACAGCAAGAAAAAGGCCCAAGGAGGCTCCTTCTCTTTGATGCATTGGGATCCTGGAACTTCTCTTTTGTGTTCCATGTAGTAGGGATGGAGCTTGTCATTTCTTTTTCTGCCTTTGCCATGTCTGCAGATTTTCTTTTTGCAGACATGACCTTCCAACTCCTGAGCACTTCTTAGGAAACTCTGAGGAGTTGACTGAGGCCTCTGGCTGCCACCACTTGTGTTTGCACAGAAGTTGCATATGAGGATGTTTTACCATTCCTTTGCCCACGCTTTGTTATTTTTTCTCAGCAAGGAGCAATTTGCGCAGTGCCCATCAGGCTCTCCCTTGCTGTGGTGCTGTCTCTGTAGTGCAGGGCACTGTAATGGCTCATAGCATAAAGTTTAAATAAATTCTTTCTGTAAATCCCATCAGTTGCATCAGAGTATACCACATTTTTGTTTGCTTTATATAATCCATGACTCTCTTACAGCTTTTTGTTTTTTCTGTAGTTTTATTTGTGTTTTTTGGTTCTGTCTTTAGCGTATTCTTGAAATTTTTGTTTTCACATTCTTAGCCATGCCATTCTATTAATTTCCTCCAGTGCTCTCCATCTTAGAATCTTCTGTCTTCTGGTTGTTCTCTAGACCTGCTGTTATAGAGCTGTTGTCTGGAATTTGGTGAGGAATACTTTTAAACTAATATCTTCTGTCTCTTTTTAATTTTCAGCTCATGGTTTCTTAAGGAAATGCATAGTTTAAGATCTTATGTCTAACAGTACAGCAAGGACAAGATGTTGACAGAGAACAGACGTAGGAAAAGTGGCGTCTGGACATTTGAGGAGCGGTTTATGAGGAAAACTACTTTTTAGACAGGTTGTAGTCATGGTTAACCTAATTCCTAGGCTCTGATTTCAATAAATGTTTGCTGAATGCCTACAATTTGGCAGGCACTGGGCTAAATTTAGTTGCTGAGGATTTCCAGTGCAGGAGCTGGTGTGGAGGCAGCAGGATCACCTGTAAGTGGCTGATGACATGTAATAGATGTTAAAGGTGTTTAGGAACCTTATATTTTCATCCTTAATTGCTGTAATTCTCTTATCCCATCCAATAAGCACAGTGTAACTGTGCTTATGTGTTCCTGGACACGTCGAGTATTTCACATAGGAAACAGGTTTAAGAAGTTCAAAGGGGAATCAGTTGATACCTATACTAAGTAGAGAGCAGAGGTGGTTTCAGGAAAAGCACCAGACTCTCACATTGAGTATTAGTGAGTGATAGAGCTGATTAATATGGAAAATTACAATGAACCATCTTGGGGGGGTGTGTCCTGATAGCCCCCCACACTGGAAAAAACCATGACATTGCAAATTAATTTCTCATTGGTAGAGTATGGTGGGGGAGGTTTTGAACTAGGCACCCTAGTGCTTTGTCTTTGGGACCAGCTGTTATTCTGAAGTTTTCTCCAAACTAGTTCACCAGAAAGTAACATAAGATATTTGCATCATCTTGCTACTGTAGCCAAAAGACGTTCTTCCTCTCTTACTTTTGAAAGAAATTCTTTTTTTTTTTTTTTTTTTTTTTTTTGAGACGGAGTGTCGCTCTGTCGCCCAGGCTGGAGTGCAGTGGCCCGATCTCAGCTCACTGCAAGCTCCGCCTCCCGGGTTTACGCCATTCTCCTGCCTCAGCCTCCCGAGTAGCTGGGACTACAGGCGCCCGCCACCTCGCCCGGCTAGTTTTTTGTTTTTTTTTTTAGTAGAGACGGGGTTTCACCATGTTAGCCAGGATGGTCTTGATCTCCTGACCTCGTGATCCACCCGTCTCGGCCTCCCAAAGTGCTGGGATTACAGGCTTGAGCCACCGCGCCCGGCGAAAGAAATTCTTTCTCTCTGTTGGGATTTTAGGAAGCTCGCCTTTGTTCCCCCTCCTAGTTTTGAACTGAGATTGTTGCAAGGATCGGTGAGATAGAAGAAATAAATAATAAAGACACTAACACTGAATGCTTATTATGTGCCAGGCACTGTTCTAATCTTCATCGCAATCCTATGAAATAGGCTCTCTTGTTGGCTATGTTTTATAGAGCAGGAAACTGAAGGCTGGAGAAGTTAGGTTAGTTGCCCAAGGTCACATAGTAAGTGGTGGGGCTGGGATTCACAACCAGGCAATTCAGTTCCTGAGCCCAGTCTTCGCCACTGTTTTTCCCTTTGTCTCATTTCACCTTAGTTATTGATAAAGCTGTAAGAGAAAATGGCTTTCGGTCTATTGGCCAAGTAGGCTTGCTGACCCCTCACCCTTAGCAGGCACAGGCAGACTGGACAGTTGCAGGTCTCCTCTACAGGGTGGAGGAGCAGAGCCTGTGTGTACTCATTTCCTTCTCTTGAGTACCACTGATTTGATAGTTCATGCATCCTCTACTAAGAGGTAGAGTGAGACAGTTTAGGGACATCAGAAGCACTACTTTCAGTTCTTTCACATGGAAACATGAGGAATGAGGAATAAGTATTCTTTCCCTAACACTTAACAGTGCACTTAAGAAAAAGTTTTTTTTTTTTTTTTTTTTTGACTGAATATACATCAATGGACACAGGGCCAGATATTGAGAAAGGGCAGGTTTCCTCTAGGCAAGATTTGCATGGGGAACCTGAAGCTCACATCGCTTCAGCCCTGCGCCACAGCTTACACTTAGTCACATAGGTTTCCCTACTCATAGCCCAGTCTCAGGCTGCCCACTTTATTTGAAGGCAAGGGAAAAACAATAGTCCAAGTAAGATAATTTGAAACAAGCATCTTTTCATTCAGTTTTCTGCTACAAAGTTGTCTTTAATTTCTTCTCCTGTATCATTTGCCATGGGTGGGAGGGCAAAATGTTTAAGCAGAAAGAACATAGTTGTATTTTTTTTTTAATTAAAAAAAATTTTTTTTGAGATGGATTCTCACTTCGTCACCCAAGTTGTACTTCAGTGGCAGGATCTCCGTTCACTGCAACCTTTTCCTCCCAGGTTCAAGTGATTCTCCTGCCTCAGCCTCCCAAGTAGCTGGGACTATAGGTGCCCACCACCATGCCCAGCTAAGTTTTTGTATTTTTAGTAGAGGTGGGGTTTCACCATGTTGACCAGGCTGGTTTTGAACTCCTGACCTCAAGTAATCTGCCCGCCTTGGCCTCCCAAAGTGTTAGGATTACAGGCGTCAGCCACTGCGCCTGGCCTAATACGTGGTTTTAGAATGAGAGACCTAGGTTTGAATCTAGCTTTATTACTGAACAAATTATTTAACCTGTTTGTGATATGCTTTCTTTGTTACTCTATAAAGTGGAGAGGATAAGACCTACCTTGTAGGGTTGGTGTATTAAAGTGTACCAGGTATTTGATATTTAGCAGTTTAAAAAAGGTAGTCTCTATTATTATTACTAAAGCAGTTAAAAATAGAGACAAACATAATTTAACAAATTTAAACAAGCAGGTGAACAGTTTTTTCAGGCAAGTCTCCCTTTATCTCCTCTGGGAAAGAGGTGATCAGTATTGGGTGTTTTGTCTGTTTATCTGCACACACACCCATGTGTGAAGATCAAAACAAATGTTCAGATATACCTCCTATAGGCAATACTAGTTACCTGTATGTGTATACAATTTAGTTTTAAAACTACTGTTCATATCCTCATTTACTTTTTTCCACCAAGATTATAAATTTGCTTTCAAAGCTTTTAATACTTTAAAACACTTTTTTCTTTGTCCTTCAAGCATTCAAAGATTCCCATTGTTTTCTACAAAACATTTTTAGCTTAGTTGACAAATACCATAAACTTGGAAGGCATACTCTTATTTAAAAGGGTCTCACCTTGTCGTCCAGGCTGGAGTGCAGTGGTGCCATCATGGCTCACTGCAGCCTTGAGCTGCTAGGTTCATGCAATCCTCCTGCCTCAGTCTCTTGAGTAGCCGGGACAACAGGAGCATGCCATCATGCCTGCTAATTTTAAAAAGTTTTTGGTAAAAACAGAGTCTCCCTATGTTGCTCAGACTGGTCCTTGAACTCCTGAGCTCAAGCTATACTCCCTCCTCAGCCTCCTAAAGTGCTGGCATTATAGGTGTGAGCCACCACACCTGGTCCGCATACTGTTCTATAGAGTTGGTTCAATCGATCCTGAGACATGAAATAAAGAATTTAGTTTTTTTTCGCTTCTCTAAGACATTTCCTATGCCTCCCTCCCTACTCCAGGTGTTACCCCAAAATTGCCATATTTTGCTTGTGTTAGGTAGGTTGGAAAAGTCTTTTCTGCCCTCTACCCTCCCTTGCCTCACATAACACTCCCTCTACTTGGAGGCTGGAACACATTTCCTCCAGGATGTTCGCCTGCTCAGAACACAGGGCTTCATGAGGATGGGGAAAGGAGGGAAACAAACATATGCGACTCATGCAGGGAGCGTGGAGCCACTGGAGCAACAGGTCCTGGAGAGAAAATGCAGTCCTTATGATGTCACAAGACCTGTACAGTTTTGATTTTGTCTCTCCAGCAGAGTATTATTTAGAGGTAAATATTCCTTCTGCCTTGGTTTGGATCACCGCTGTATCACAGTCATGCACCCCATAATGACATTTTAGTCAACAGTGGACTGCTTATGTGAAGGTGGTCCCGTCAAATTATGAAGGAGCTGAAAAATTACTGTCGCTTAGTGACATCATAGCCATTGGTAAAGTTGTAGTGCAATGCATTACTGACGTGGTTATGGTGAGGTTGGTGAAAGCAAACCTACTGCACTGCCAGTTATATAAAAGTCTAGCACATACAATTATGCATGGCATATAATACTTGATAACGATCATCAATGACTGTTACTGGTTTCTGTATTTACTACACTAGACTTTTTATTGTTATTTTAGTGTATATGCCTACTACCTATTTTTAAAAAGGTGAATTGTAAAACAGCCTCAGTCAGGTCTTTCAGGAGGTACTACAAAAGAAGGCATTGTTATCACAGGAGATGATAGCTCCATGCCTGTTACTGCCCCTGAAGACCTTCCAGTGGGGACAAGATGTGGAGGTGGGAGACAGTGATACTGATGATCCTGACCCTGTGTGGGCCTAGGCTAATGTGTGTGTCTTAGGTTTTTTTTTTTTTTAATCTAAAAAGTTTTTTTAAAAAGTTCTAAAAATATAGAACTTCTAGAATAAGGATATAAAGAAAGAAAATATTTTTGTGGAGCTCTATAGTGTTTGTGTTTTAACCTGTTATTGCAAGAATCAAAAAGTTAAAAAGGTTAAAGTTTATAAAGTAAAAACTTTACAGTAAGCTAAGGTTGGTTAGTTTATCAAAGAAGGAAACATTTTTGAAAATAAATTTAGCGTAGCCTAAGTGCGCAGTGTTAATGAAGTCTACAGTAGTGTATGGTCATGACCTAGGCCTTCACATTCACTCACCACTCACCCACTAACTCACCCAGTGCAATGGCCAGTCCTGCAGACTGCATTCATGGTAAATGCCCTAGACAACTATACCATTTTTTAAATCTTTTGTATCTTATTTTTACTGTACCTTTTTTAAATTTTATTTTATTCGTATTCAGTTTTTTTGAGACAGAGTCTTGCTCTGTCTCCCAGGTTGGAGTGCAGTGGTGCAATCTCAGCTCACTGCAACCTCCACCTGCCGCTTTCAAGCTATTCTGCTGCCTCAGTCTCCCGAGTACTTGGGATTACGGGAGCCTGCCTCCACACCTGGCTATTTTTTTTTTTTTTTTTTTTGTATTTTTAGTAGAGACAGGGTTTCACCATGTTGGCCAGGCTCGTTTCGAACTCCTGACCTCAGGTGATCCACCCGCCTTAGCCTCCCAAAGTACTAGGATTACAGGCATGAGCCACTGTGCCTGGCCCCTTTTCTATGTTTAGATACACAGATGCTTGCTATTGTGTTATATTTGCCTCCAGTAAAATACTATACGGGTTTGTAGCCTAGGAGCAATAGCCTATACCATACAGCCTGTGTGCATAGTAGGCTGCACCATCTGTGTTTGTATAAATACACTGTGTGGTGCTTGCACAGGTTAAAATTGCCTTGTCATGCATTTCCCAGAACGTATTCCTTAAGCAATGCATGACTGTATTTAATTGTGGACCTTGAGTAAAGTTACTTAATCTTTAAGCCTCACTTCCCTTATTTATAAAATGTGGGTGATAATAGGATAGATGCTGTAGGGTTATTGTGAGAATTAGAGAAAATAATAAGTGAAATGCACTTAGAATAGCTTTTGGTTCCAGTAAGAGCACAAGCATTTATTGAATCTAGATTTGAATTTAAGTCTGCCTAGCTCCCAAGCCATGTTCTTTCCATCACACCCCACGATGCACAGTAGTGTGAAGTACGTTATGTAGATAGTGACCCCACTTTACTACCGAAGTGGCGGAGAGGTTGAATGAGGTTAAGTGACTACCTAGGATCCTAAAGCCCATGTTCAAGGCAGACCATAAACTGAACGAGGGCTGCTTACTCTTAGTGTAGAGTACTGTTTCTTATAGTGTCATGTCATGAAGACAGTTTAATATCTTGAATTATCTAATTACCTCTTGTCTCATCAACTAGACTATTAGCTGCTTGGGACTGTTACATTCTTGTGCCATCTGATTATACATGCTTAAATAGTTAGAGACTTGAGACCTAAAGGAATAACGATTACTTTAGCATAGTGCCTCAGGTACGTGTGTTATCTAGTATGAACATTAGAAATCAAATATAATTTCCCAAAATAAATTAACATGCATTATTAATTTGGGCATCTGGACCACAAAACAAATAGTAATTGTGAAGTTTACAAATATATGCTTACCACATGACCCAGCTGTTCTACTTTTAGTTACCCAAGGGAAATAATAACGAATGTCTACACTACAACTATGAAGGAGCTCGAATGTGGTTGAAGAGGTCAAAGGACTGAATAGATATGGAACAGAAAAATCAGTGTGAATGGGCTAAGGAAGTAGTTTGGACTTGGATAAGAATTAATCTTTGTAATAGTCTAATGTGGAGAGAAACTCAATTGAGAAACTTTTTCTCTTCTCTAAAATGAAGTCTAAACACATCTTTAGAAGATTCTCAGCATCATTCGTTGTTAGAGAAATGCAAGTTTAAAACTGCAGTGAGAGGCCCCTACACTCCCACTTGAATGTCTGTAATCAAAACGACAGACGATGCTGCACTGGCTGTTGGTGAAGATGGGGAGCAAACCGTGACTCTCACGTCTTGCTGACAGGAATGTAAAGTGGTACATACATTTTGGAAAACTGTTTTACCATTTCCTAAAAAGTTAAATATACTTTTGGGTATAAACATACTTACTATGTGACCCAACAACTTTACTTTTAGGTATCTATTCAAGATAAATAAAAATAAATGTGTATACAAAGATTTATTCTTGAATGTTCCAAGCAGCGATATTTATAATAGCTTCACGCTAGAAACAGCCTAACTGCCTATCAGCTGGTAAATGGATAAACAAAATACTGTGCACAATAAAAAAGGAATAAAGTACTGATAACATGCTGGGTGTGCATGAATGAGTCTCAAAAACATGCTAAGTGAAAGACACCAGGTAGAAAAGCTACATATTTTATAATCTAATTTATATGAAATGTCCAGAAAAAAGACAGTAGATCAGTGGTTGCCTGGACCCAGAGGAAATATACTAAGAAAAAAAATATATAAATAATGCTAAGTGTATCACAGAACAAAGCAATTAGAAATTAGCAATTGTGGCAGTTAGCAATACTAGGCTCTATACCAAATGCTGCCTGGTGTTTAAGGAGATCTTTCCTCTGGCTGGTTGTAACTCACGCCTCCAAGCCCCATGTGAGCTCTGGGAATTGTCCAGCTTACACATGCTTCTTCAGTACTAGTTGTTTCCTGGTGATTTTTGTAGCTGCTTGGTGTCTCACCTCCTGAATGTGCAGTTTTCTCAGCTAAAGACTGAAGGGCCCCCGAGCAGATTCCTGGAGTTCTCCCTCTGCATTGCTTCCTTCTCCCTGGCCAGCAGACTGTAACTGCGTCAGCTTCTCAGGTCTCTAATCCCCGTCTACTCAGTTCTGGCCACCAAGTTCTGGCTTGGGTTCCCCCTTCCTGGCCCATGATCTGGAAAGTGTCTATAGGCAGAAAACCTCAGCACTTGAAGGGCTCACTTCCCTTGTTCTCCTCTCAGGGATCCTCGTTTTACTCTGCCTGTTGTCCATTGTTTGAACACATTCACTTCAGGTCTTTTGCCCAGTTTCCTTGCTGTTTATGGCAGGAGAGCTAGACCCAGTTGTTCTATCATGGCTGGGGCTTCACACCTATAGTAAATGCCTTGTCTGATGCCCATGGCAAACAATACATGGAAGCCAATGCCCTCTCCAGGGTTCTTACCAGTAAATGATGTTTTTGTGCAGATGAGAGGAAGGTGACCCCTCTGGCCAGACTTAATTAGAAGAAGGCACCACTTCTGAGCTGTCTCAGTTTTATGGACATGGTGCCTTTTTCTTTGTGCCCCTTCTTGGCTGTGGCCCTTTTCTGCCTGCCCACTGTGGCAGGGGCTGCTCTTTAGCCCCCACTCCCCTCTGGGTCAGGTGCTTCCATGAAGGACACAAACCGTACAACTGCAGGCCCTGGCCAGGTGGTCTCACTTTACCAGGTACCTCTTTTCCTGCAGCAGCGTTTAGCATGTCAGTTGCTGAAGGGAAAACAAATTAATCCTGTTATCCTGTAACCCGTTTGTGCTCTTTGTGCTCTACTTGTGGCTCATATTGATGAAAACTCTCTGAAACATTCTTTGGTATTTCTCATTCACAAGAGGGGTTAAGTAAATTTGGCTAAAAGTTAAAGGAAAAGGACCAGGAAAAAGGTCATTCATGTTATTTTATTCTGAATCACCATGGAAATAAAAAGTCTCAGGATCCCATCTTAATATCTTATGACCAAATATTTTCTTGTTGGTTCTCATATTGAAACAAGTGTCATCTGCCATACACTTCTTGTTTCTATCAAACTAAATGAAAGATAGAGCCCTATAAACTCTTGGGAAGAAGATGCTTTCTCAGGCTTATTATTTGGGGGCAATAAGGCTGGAAGGAGGTGGCGTAGGGTGTGCTTGGGTGTGATCTCATCTGAGAAAGGATCTGAACACGTTCCTGCTGGTGTATCTAGACAATCAGTTCTTCCATCTTCAAGTCATTTCTAGAAACAGTGAAGCCTGTAGCCCTCTCTCTGGTGAGTAGATTTGTAGGACTGTCTGTGTGCTCTGGAATGGTATCTGGAATTCAAGTGTTCTGGGCAGTTTACACAAAGGTATACTGAATGTCAATCCTGTGAACTTTTACAACTCATTTGAGATATTTTTAGACTCCATCCCCTTCCATCCATTACCCTCTCTCTTTAATTATATTTCCCATTTCTTCCTTGATCCATGGTAGTCTGCCTACTCTTCCCACCACTTCCCTGCTCATGTGGTGGATCAAGGATCCTTTTTTCTTTTCTTTTTTTGTTTTTTTTGAGACAGGGTCTGGCTCTGTTGCCTAAGCTGGAGTGCAGTGGTGCAGTCATGGCTCACTGCAGTCTTGACCAACTGGGCTCAAGTGATCCTCCTGCCTCAGTCTCCTGACTAGCTGAGAATACAGAGGTGTGCGTCGCTACACCCAGCTATTTTTTTTTGTTTTTGTTTTGTTTTTTTGTAGACGTGGGGTCTCACTCTGTTGCCGAGACTAGTCTTGAACTCCTGGGCTCAAGTGATCCTCCCATCTTGGCCTCCCAAAGTGTTGGGATTACAGGCATGAGCCACCACATCTAGCCAGTGATCCTGTTAAGTGATCACCCTCTATCTTTTTGTGCTCTAGATACTAGTTCAGAGTGTACTTGATGCTCACCTTTTAGTTGTATGTCCAAAGCTTGTGCCACTTCGCGTTGGTTAGCTGAAGCAACAGAAGCACCTTAAGGGACTGTCACACAGATATGCTTAGTCACACCCTGCCTGGAGAGGGGAGTCAGGAATCATCACACAGAGTCACAGGAGATGAACTCAAGGAGTAATTAAAGCAGCTTTTAAAATTGGTCTTTGGGAGCTAGAGACCCAGGCCTGCTGTGCTAACCTCCCATTTCACTGGCCTTTGTGACATTGGACTCAGACCACTATAGGATGGTGGCAGGAGCTTGTTCCTTGGATTTCTGAGGCTTAGGTAGTTTGGATGGCTATGTGAAATGCAGAGAATAAATGAGATATGGTTGAGTCCACATCAGAACGGAGAGACAGATATAGGGAGCCTTCTTGTCCTCCATGAGCCTGTTCTTTCTGTAGCCCATGGCATCTTCTCTATCCAAACTCTCACCTCCCAGTGGTGCCTGTCGCCTGGTTTTCCTCCTCTTCTGGCAGTTCCTTTTTTCAGTGTCTTTTGAAGTTACCTTATTGTAGAAATGTAAACTTGCAAGTTAATGTTACTATTCTGTTGGTGTCTTACGTTTACATTTGGTCCTCAGTGGCTCTACTTCTTATCTAAGGTGTTAGATAACCATCCTATGGAAATAAACTAAGACCACACAAATGAGAACAAACAGACTGTTAACCAGAGTGCACTCCAGCAAGGGAGTCGGCCACCATCACTTGCGTTTGGCAGATGCACAGAGGCAGGTGGGGGTGTGGGAAACTTTATGGTGGAGAAAGGGAGAGCTTCGAGGGTTTTCTGAGAGGAGGCTGTGGCCTGGGGGAGCTGGAAGCAGGCTTATAGAAGTGGATGTCTTAGGTGCTTGTTGTGGGGAGCATACTTGACTTTCTCTCTCTGATTCTGGGTTGCAAGCAGGGGCGAAAAATAAGGAAGCTAAGAGTCACTGACCAAGGTCCCACCCTCATGGGCCAATGACCAAGGCTGTGAATTAGAGCTCTGGTCGTGTGCGATCTGCCTGCTGTCTATTTGAATATTCAGTCTCTCCCGAGCCAGCGCTGACCTAGGACATGGAACCTCATAGCTCTTCATGAATTGTCTCTACCGCACTGTTTCTTAACCTTTTTTGGGTTATAGACTCTAGACTATTTCAAGAATCTGAAAGCTATATAACTCCTCTGCCTAGAAAAAACCAAAAAGCAGTAGCAAGGATTCACAGACCCATTGAGGCCCACCACGGATCTCGTTTTATTTATACAGATGTAACAATTTTATCTTTTTTGTGACTATGATGCAGCATTATTCCATGTGAAGTGTATAGACTGTTACCACTTTCTTACACCTTAGAAGTAATTGCCAATCAATATATATGCGAATATGTTTAAATGGCACTACTTTAATCCTATACCAAGTAAGTAATATGCTAGGTGAGTCAATATTGTGCGATACTGTTGAGTAACCTCATTAAGCAAATGACCTCATTAACCTCATTAAGCAAAAATATCCAAAAAGGATATTTTTTTGGTTATTTCAACTAATTTTTATTTAAAGCTTTCTAAGTTCTTATTTCTCTGCCATCAGAATAAATTAATGGAATATCATGGCTTAGCATCCATTTCATGATGGACCGCAAATATGTGATTTTCTAATGTTGAGATACCTGACTTACGGGATTGTCAGCTCCTTGAGGGCAAGGACTTGTGCCTGTTCTGCAGCCTCTCAGGAAATGTCGAAATTAATACGTCAGGGCTCTCCTCACATGGTCCCTGCCCCAGACTGCCTGTCATGCTTTCCTCCTTCATGTTTCTCTCTTCATTTTTTGAGCAGTAACTGTTGGCTTCTATAATAGTAAGCCATCATTTCAAACTCCTCCAAAACTCTAAGATTGTTAGAAGCAGATGAGCCAACCCCTTCTGGTCTGTAACCTTAAATTAAGCATATACCTGGCCTCTTCTGTAGAGAAAAGCATGGCTTCTGTTTTTCTCCATCTCTGAAAGCATTTTTTTTGCTTTTGATTCAAGTATATTCTGAATAGTTGATAGGTGGAATTCCAGTCTTTGGATTAAAAAAGGTGTATTAATGAATCTGTTGAAACTTTTTTTTTTTTTTGGATGAGTATCAGTACACTGGGAGAACTATAGCAGGCATGGGGACAACATAAATCGGGACCGAACAGTTTAGACAAGCTCATCATTTCATGTCAGAGTCCAACAAGCATTATCGAGTGCCCACCAGATGATGTCAGGCACCAGGAAAGAAACACCTTCTGTGTCCTCAGGGAGCTCGCAGTCACAGAGAGGGCAATATAGCTTTGATACTTCCTTAGAAAAGAAGACCCGAGGGACTTAGGAGTCACTAGTAGGGGACAGAGAAGGTCACTTTTGTTCTGAAGAAGTAGACCATCATCAGGCCTGAACAGTAGGGGAGGCACCCTGGTAACTGAAAGGACGGAAGTGACTGAGCCTGAAGGACTTGCTGAGCTTTTAGAGTAATTCAGTGGAAGCATAAGCACGGCTGTAGGAGATTGAGGCTGGAGAGTTGGGGGGTGGTGGTGCTGTGAAGAGCCTTGCTTGCTTAAGGAGTTAGAATTTCATCTGGGAGGGAGTCGGGAGCCATTGAGGGATTTGAGGCCAAATTATGACCACCGGGTCAGTGTGTGGTTTAGATGCGTGCTTGGGTGAGAGCACAGCTGGGAAGGTGCGTGGTAAACCAGGAGGGCATGAAGCAGGGCAGTGTTGTGCCCCACCAGCCATGTGGCCCGCTCCCTTGCTTCCACTTGGTCACCATCAAATGTCAATTCAGCAAAGCTTCTCTTTTTTTTTTTTTTTGAGACAAAGTCTCTCTCTGTTGCCCAGGCTGAGTGCAGTGGCGTGATTTCGGCTCACTGCAAGCTCTGCCTCCTGGGTTCATGCCATTCTCCTGCCTCAGCCTTCCGAGTAGCTGGGACTACAGGTGCCTGCCACCACGCCCGGCAAATTTTTTTGTGTTTTTTTTTTGTTTTTTTTTTAGTAGAGACGGGGTTTCACTGTGTTAACCAGGATGGTCTCGATCTTCTGACCTCGTGATCTGCCGGCCTCGGCCTCCCAAAGTGCTGGAATTACAGGCTTGAGCCACTGTGCCCAGTCCAGCAAGGCTTCTCTTGACCACCATGTTTAAAATTTCCACTCTACCTCCACTTCCGCACACCCAGTCCACCTTCCCTGCTTTATTTTTTCCCTTAGCACCTATTATATGACGTATTTATTTACATTCATTCATTCATTCATTCATTCTATTTTTAATAATTTAAGCTCCTGCAGGGCAAGATTTTTGTCCCATTTTTCCAGGCTGTCTCTCCAGGGCTTAGATTAGTGCTTGGCACAGCAGACTCTGTAAATATTTGCTGAATGACTATCAGAAGGAAAAAGGGAGGTTGGGGTTGTGAGACATTTCAAGGTGAAAACCATATCTTAGGACAGGGATAAAGCCATCTTTGGTTACTTAAGCTGTTTATTCCCTTGTAAGTAGTGAAATAGGTAGGCGGGGAACTTTTGGAAACTGAATTTTCACTCAAGGAAGTTAAGGGAATCTTTGCTAAGCTATCAATTTGAGGAGTAATTATAGTAAATTTCAGTTTCTCTCAACCTATTGGCTGACTTAACCCCAAAACATTGCATCATGAGACAGAATCACAAAAATGATAGCATCTAACATTTATCAAGCATGCATCAACATACATGTGCCAGGCACTTCACATATGCCTTTTTTTTTCTTTTCAATTTTTTCGTAGAAACGAGGTCTCACTATGTTGGCCAGGCTGGTCTGGAACTCTGAGCTCAAGCGATCCTCCCGCCTCGGCCTCCCAAAGTGTTGGGATTACAGACGTGAGCCAGCATGCCCCCATCCCCAGCCTCTTTATTAAAAAAAAAAAAAAAAAAAAAAAAAAAAAGGTGGGGTCTTGCTTTGTTATCCCGACTAGAGTTCAGTGGCACAATCATAACTCACTGCAACTGCAAACTCATCAGTTCAGGTGATCCTCCCAGCTCAGCCTTCCAAGTATTGAGGACCACAAGTGAGTGCCACTATTCCACACTGAGTTTTTTGTTGTTGTTGTTGTTGTTGTTGTTGTAGAGATGGAATTTTGCTGTATTATTCAGGCTGGTCTTGAACTCCTGGGTTCAAGTGATCCTCTCACCTCGGCCTCCCAAAGTGTTGGGATTACAGGTGTGAGCCACTGCGCCCAACCTGTTTTTAATTTGAAGTCCCAAGCTTTCCAGCTTAGATCTAAACTCTAGACCTACTGCTGGTTATAGTGAAGACAAAGGCTTTAGGTTTAATTTGATTTCATAGCTATTAATTCTAATGACATTACTGCTGCGAGGGACATTTGAATTTGGGATTCCTTGTTTAGCCTAGCTGGGATTAGGTTTTGGAATTTTAAAGCAGACTATAGTATTTAATGGAGTGCATAGAATCTGTAATGTAGTCCTAACATAATTGTGATGGCTCTGTTAGGTTCTTAGGACTTGGATTTGGAAGTGTTCTCTTTATTTTCCTATGAATTTGTGAGTTGGTGTTTTTCTTCAAGTCTGAAGAAAACTTTTTTCTGTTTTCTCTTAATAGGAGGAATTTGAAACTGCAGGGTCCTAGTAGGAGGTGGTAGTGGTTCAGATCTACCTGTTGCTGCTGTGTGGGAGCTTAAGCCTAGCATTTCCAAGTCTTCTGAATTTTCAAGAGAATTTGAAAATTTAGATTTTCTAATGTAAAATCTTCTAATTTTCTACTTTTGATCAGTAAAGTGAGGCCCAAACAAAATGCTTGTGGACCTTTTTTTAAAAAAATTTTTTTGGTGGCAGGATCTTGCTCTGTCACCCAGGCTAGAGTGCAGTGATGTGATCATAACTCACTACAGCCTCTATCTCCTGGGCTGAAGTGATCCTCCTTCCTTCGCCTCCCAACATATTGAGATTATAGGTGTGAGCCACTTTGCCCAGGCAGGCCTGTAGACCTTGAGTGTGTGGCTTCTGGTTTGGAGATAGAGGTGTAGAAAAGGTGAAGGGCTGGGGGAAATTAGTTAATTTCATATTCAGTGAACACTTTCCCCAGTTCAATCTAATCAATTAGAAATTCAGTCGTATTAATCTGATCAAGAAACACAATGGAAAATAGGGATTAAATTGAAAAGCACAAATATTGAGAGAAATAAAAATTATAAGCTTTCTTTGCTTGTAGTCTAAGAATATCTTAATAATCTGTCCTTTTTTTTTTTTTTTTTTGGCCTGTCTCCCAAGGCCAGATGTCTGGCCCCAGGGCCTCAGCTCAATAATGTATTCTAATCTCTGTATATAGAATACCTTGAAGTTATTTGAATTTGCCATGATTAAAATGAGTATGTATTACCCTGTGAATGTGGGACATGAAATACACTTCACAAAAAACCCTCTGCAAATGAGTCAGTGTTCTTTGGCCAGATTTAAACTTTTTTTTTTTTCCTTTCTTTTAAATTTTTGTAGAGATGGGGATCTTGCAATGTTGGTCCTGAACTACTGGACGCAAGCAATCCACCCACCTCAGCCTCCTGAGTAGCTGGACTACAGGCCCACACCACTGTACCTGGCTAGATTTAGGCTTTCTTATAGTGAAAGTGGACAATGAAATGAAACTTACTCTGCCGGTGTGTTTGACAGATGAGAAAAGACAAGTGATTTGCAAGTTATTGAGTTACTACTGAGTGTATTCTTTCAAGTATGCTATCCCAGCATATGACAGTTTGAAATTATGGAATTTATACATCAGAGTCTTCATATTTCTAAAGTCCTGTGATTGTGAAATATACTAGTTGTGGTTCAGTGGCCATATTGCTTGGATATCCCTCTGTTCTCAACCAGTTGTTGTTTGTGTGGGTGGAAGATTCTAGTAGAACGGGGTTGTCAAACTTTTTTCTTCTCTGAAAGTTTTCTCCAAGGACTGTAAATTACCGGTAGCTACCAACTGTCCTGAGATTGGACACAGGAAATGTGTAACTACTCTTTTCAAACAACCTTCCTTTTCTAGGTCCCCTCCCCTTCTACCTTCTGGGGTAATTGGCACTACTCAGTTTCAGTCTTTTCTTGTATTTTGTGGATGCATTTTCTGTCTTAATGTCATATGTTTCAGTTGTAAATATCTCCACGTTTCATTGAACGTGGAAACATTGTTTTTTTTATTGTTTTGGGCATGATTTTAGAGACAGAGGATGGTGGTGGAAGTGGTTTTATTCTCCCCATAGTACTTTTTCAAGAGTAACATAGGATGTTTAGGAAAGATAGTATCTAGGGAACTCCTGATTAAACTGAGAAATTTAATCATCATGAGTTTAATAAATGAATAAATGAAGTTTAATAACTGAATAGGAGTTAGCCTCTAGAGTCCAAGACAGAAATAGTCATGTATGAAAGCCCTGAGACTGAAAAATGGGTACCTGGGTCAGTCCCACGGGGGTGAAAGGAATACCAGTATAAGATGTAGTTGGAGATAGAGGCAGGGGCCAGATCACCTGAACAGCTTGAGAAATATTTGCGGAATAAGCAAAAAGCCTTACATTCCCGTAAAGGAAGAACACTTTGTCTTTCAGAAGCTTACGGTCTAGCCGAGATGACATGTAAAAGTTTATTCTATCATGAGACAAACCGAGTGGTCCTACATAAGCAGTAGAAACAGTTTCGGCTTTATATAGGAATTGGGGAAGGAAATCAGTTTTGTATAGGTTCATATGGACGGATGTTTGAGGGAGATGAAATGTGATAAGAGCCTTTCTCTTGTGGGTGGGCCTTGAGCAAGCAGAGTTGCTAGGGGGAATGGTGTTATCTAAGTGTAGGTATATGGAGTACAGGGAAATGACGTAGCTGTGTTGGGGGAGATGACGCCTGAGCCTCCAGTGGTCCACAGGTGGCACTGATAGGGATGTTGAAGGCTCACTGCTCCTTTTCTTATTGTCAGTGAAAAGAGTTGTACAGTGAATCCAAGGCAGCTTCACATTCCTTGTGCCAGTTCCCAGCAGATGCTTTCTGCTCTCCCCTTAGACATTCCACTACTAGGGGAACTAGCTGTCTCTTGAAACAGTGTTAATTATTCTTATACTAAAGAAATAACCCACTTGCTATAATCCCAGCAGTTTGGGAGGCTGAGGTAGGCAGATCATCTGAGGTCAGGAGTTTGAGACAGCCTGGCCAACATGGCGAAACCCTGCCTCTACTAAAAGTACAAAAATTAGCTGGGCATGACGGTGGGTGCCTGTAGTCCCAGCTACTTGGGAGGCTGAGGTGGAAGAATCGCTTGAACCCAGGAGGCAGAGGTTACAGTGAACCAAGATCTTGCCACTGCCCTCCAGCCTGGGCAACAGAGCAAGACTGCGTCTCAAAACAACAATAAAATAAAGAGATATCCCACTTCTGGCAGCTTTTCCCAGTAGATTTTACTGAATGCAGCCCTGGAAGTGACCTAAAACAAGTCAGCTCCCCTGCCAGGTATGAGTCCCGTCAGCTTCGAGGGTGGGCAGCCTATCTTCCTCTCATCTTACCCACTCCAGGCATTTCCAGTTCTTTCACTGGTAGAGTTTTCAAATCCCCCCACTTCCTGAATGCTATTATTCTCCAGTCATACTCTATTTTATCAATGTTGCTATTAGAATTTATCCTTCAAAAGTGGATGGAAAATTCTAGATATTGAGAACACAGCGAACGGGCCTGTTTGTGATATTTGTACTTCTTACAGAGAGTTGGCTGGAGTAAGCAAACGTTGAGAAGCTTCTGTTGTGAGTGTAGTCACTTTCTAAATTTCAAGTAAGCTCGGCTTCATTCCGCGTGTGGAAAGTACATTGGGGGAGGAGTGACAAAGAAAAAAATCATGCTCATCACACAGATTGTTGTTTGGTTGCTGGTAGTGCCAGCTAAGTTCAAAAAAGCAACAGTATCATGACGTAGTATGGCTGTATTAGAATAAGCTCTTTGTGATGTATACATCTGTTATACAGCGGGTTGGGGTGGGGTCTTGTTGAAACAGAGATTCCATATATTTCAGTTGTGAAGATTTCAGCAACTCAGACCTTTAGAATTAAAAGAGGTGATGGGATTTGGATTCAGTATTTTATTTTGGTAGTTGATAACAGTAATTGATCTGTAACTTTCCATTCTACTGACGTTGTTTTGTGTTTTACACATATGTGATACTGTGTGGTTTACTTTTGGACGCAATATCAATTTTTTTGTGTGTCATGGACAGAAGTATTACAACATTTTCAGAGGTGATCAGTTTATAAAATTCTTCGTATTCTGGCATTCTAGAAATTACAGATATAATTTGATTTCTTTGTATGATGTGATTTGTTATTTCAATGAGAAGTGAGCACGAGCCCCCAAGGCAGATCAGTAAAAAGGAAGAAGGTAGTTTATTCATAGATAACTGTCTTTATCCCAGATATGCAGCCATATCGTTTGTTGTTTCCCAAGCTGCCTGCTCCCAAAAAAGCACATTCATCTATGATGATCTACCTGGGCTGGGGAGGTCTCCAGTAACTAAACAGTCACTATTTGGGAGGTAATAGTTGTTGCAGGCAAGAATTACAAGTGGGTGCTAACATTCGCAGGTTGAAGTATGATGAGAAACAGAGTGTTTCCATAGCCTCAAAGTTTATCCCCCACATGATTCTTACTAGTTACAAAGGGAAAAATAGTAGTTTTACTGTGGGAAACCTCATAGATCCAGCCTTGACCAAGTGATCAGAATTAACATGATCAGTAATGGCACATGCACCACATATACCTCATGGTATAATGCACCAAGGAGGGCGAATGTTGCTTCTGTGGTAGGCTTGCCAAAATGCACAATCTGGATTTAGTCAGGAGGAAGTATTAGGTAAACCCAGATTGAGGGACATTCTACAAAATAAATGGCCAGTCCTCTTCAAGTGTCAAGGTCATGAGAGACAAACTGCCCCAGGTTGGAGGAGACATGACAAGTATATGTAACACAAGGTCTTGGACCAAGAAAAGGACATTAGTGGAGGTAGCTGGCAAAAATTTGGAGGAGGTTGTCTATAGGTTATTTAATAAACTGTGTTGATGGTTAATTTACTGGTTTTGGTCATTGTGGCTGTGGTGTTATAAGAAACATTTGGTGGTTAACATTTGAGGAAGCTTGGAGAAGGGTGTACAGGATTTTTTTGTACTATTTTTGGAGCTTTTTGTAAGCCTGAAAGTATTTCAAAATGAAGTTAAGCAACAACAACAACAAAAATAATTCAACTCAGCTGAGAAATTACAGCTTCAATGCTTGCACTTTGAGACATTTCTCTAGATTGGTCAGCAGCTGCTTTTGCTTCCTGAATCTCCACAGTGATCTGGATAGTTGAGGTTTCTAATTAAGGGATCTTGGGATGAGTGAGACATGGCTGTATTGAATTGCAGCTACACTTTGACAAGGTTTTGTTTAATTAATTTACTTATTTATTTTTGTACGGGGTTGTAATTACATCTTTGGGTGTCCCATGCCTGTGCAGGTTATTTGAGCTTTGCTGTCGTAGCTACCAGAATCCCTAGCGGCAAACTTAGCTCTGTAATTAATTTACTGGTTTGTTTCTGTTTTTATTATGATGTGAATTCAGGTTAGTCCCGTGGATTCTTCTGCTATGTGTCATATGGTATTGAATTTCATAGTTGTTGTTTGTCTCTTAGGAAGAGTTGATATTTTTGGTACGAAAACATTTTATTTAAACTTGAAATATCACACAATATATATTTTTCCCCTCAGAAAAGACACTTTGGAGTTTCTATAAATAAAATGAATAGTAAATGTACTCTAGCATAAGCACCAAGTGCTAACCTTTTATTAGGTAATCATTAGAATGAGAGAAATTAATACATTGGGAAATGTTAGCAGGAGCAGTGGTTAATGTGTGATTCATGGATTGTTGAGAGTGTTTTGATCAGTGTGGGCAAGAACGTGGACTTTGGGAGTCAGAAGACCTAGTTTTGAATCCCAGATCCATCCTGCTTATTACAGGTTGAGTATCCCTTACCCAAAATGCTTGGGAAGTGTTTTGGATTTCGATTTTTTTTTTTTTTAATAGTTGCATTATACTTAGGTAATGAGCATTTCCTTTGAACATGACCTTTTGAGCATCATGTTGGTGCTCAAAATGTTTCAGATTTTTGGACCATTTCACATTTTGGATTCTCAGATCAGGGATGTTTAGCCTGTAGTATGTGCTAGACGGGTTGACTTTTCTGAGCCTTATTTTTTGCATCTGTAAAACTGAAATCCTAATAGTATCTTGCAAAGTTATCATGAGAATGGAGTCATGTAGCATGCAGTGCACCTGGCCTAAAGTGGGGCCTTTCATCCATGTTGAATTCTCTTCTTACCTCCCTCTAGGTTTATAGCAAAGCCACCTGCAATTGATGAGAAACTGCTTTGCTTATAAAGACAATGAAAAGATGATAGCATGTCAGTAACCTCTCTAGCATTTCAGAAGTCTTTTTTTTTTTTTAAATTTTCAAAAACTTTTTTCTATTAAAAAAATTTTTTTTTATTTTGATAGCTTTTGAGTACAAGTGGTTTTTGGTAACATGGATGAGTTATACAACAGGGACTTCAGAGATTTTAGTGTACCCCTCACCTAAGTAGTATACATTGTACCCAATATGTAATCTTTTTATCCTTCACCCCTCCCACTCCCCCTCTTCTGAGTCTCCAAAGTCCATTATATCACTCTGTATGCCTCTGCATGCTCATAGCTTAACTCCCACTTATTGGTAAGAACATGCAATATTTGGTTTTTCATTCCTGAGTTCTTTCATTTAGAATAGTGGCCTCCAGCTCCATCCAAGGTGCTGCAAAATACAAGAATTCATTCCTTTATACAACTGAATAGTAGTCTATGGCATATATATACCACATTTTCTTTACCCACTCATTGGTCAGTGGGCACTTAGGTTGGTTCCAGGTCTTTGCAATCTGGAATTGTGTTAGAATAAACATACGTATGCATGTGTCTTTTTCACATAGTGACTTACTTTCCTTTGGGTGCATACCCATAGTGGGATTGCTGGATCAAATGGTTGATCTACTTTTAGTTCCTTAAGAAATCTCTGCCTGGGTGCCGTGGCTCACACCTGTATTCCCAGCACTTTGGGAGGCCGAGGCAGGCGGATCACTTGAGGTCAGGAGTTCGAGACCAGCCTGGCCAACATGGTGAAACCCCATCTCTACTAAAAATACAAAAAATTAGCTGATGTGGTGGTATGGCCCTGTAATCCCAGCTACTTGGGAGGTTGAGGCTGGAGAATCACTTGAACAAGGTTGCAGTGAGCCAAGAATGCACCACTGTACTCCAGCCTGGGCCACAAGAGTGAGAACTCTGTCTTTAAAAAAAAAAACAAAAAACCCACAAAAAAACCCTGCATACTATTTTACATAGAGGTTGTACTAATTTAAATATCTGCCAGTAGTGTATAAGCATTTCAGAAGTCTTTTTGTCAGGAAGTTCTTCCACATCTGTTATTCCAGAGAAATTATTTTCTTTTATGTATTAGCCGTTGGATATTACTCCAAAATCTCTTAAACAGGTATCACTCATTTGCTAGACTTTCTGTGGTGTTTTAATGTTCTTGTCTGAAATCATTTGATACAAATAAGTATTAAATTTCTTTTAGAAGAAAATCTTAGAAGACAAAGCAACAAAGAGATGGTCGAAGACAATTGGAAACAAACATTTTCATGTACAGTTTCCTTTCAGATTTCAGGCCCTGAAGGTTGAGTTTTGATCCTCTGAGAAGGGCCAATTATTATTGTTCCTATTTTATTCCAGTTTCAAAAGTACTTTCCTTTATTCTTAAAATTGTCTGATTTCAGTATTGCCCTGTTATTATGTAAGTGAACATCATCGTTTTTAGGAAGTTTAGAAAAGCTTGTCCGACCTGCCTTAGTTTGTTGTGTTGTTGTTCTGTTTTGTTTTAGGCTTTTAGCAGCCTGAAGCCGTGGTCTTTAGTTTCTATCTCTAGTGATAAGCGGAAAAGAGGGATGAGGAAGGGGCTTTACTGGCCCAACCGGAAACAGAAACCAGGAACCCATGACTGTTTTCTCTGTTTCGGACACCCGGATTGTTAAAAGAGGCATGTCTGCAACTTACCCTCAAATGGTTCAGAAAAAAAAAATGTATATATTTTATATATATATATGTGTGTGTGTGTGTGTGTGTGTGTGTGTATTTATTCATATAAATCCTGGGGGGAAAGGGAAGGAGAAGGAGAAAAGCAGTCATGGCAGTGTTAACAATTGCGGGGGAAGGTCTATGGGCGTTCTTTGTACTTTTTACCACTTTTCTGTAAGTTTGAAACTATCTCAGGATTACATTGGTTGTATACATTGAGTTATTTTCCTGTCCCCTGATGAGATGTCAGTAAGTGGCAGTTTCAGTGGGAGGAAGGTGGGAGGTTAGAAGTGCTTATGTGTGCAGAGAGGAATAAGTAGTGAGTAATTCAGTAAGTACAGGTTGAGCATCCCACATAGAAAATCCAAAATGCTCCAGAATTTGGAACTTTTTGAGTACCCATGTGACACTCAAACAGAATGCTCATTGGAGCATTTTGGAGTTTGGATTTTCCGATTTGGGATGCGCAACTGTTAAGCATAATGCAAGTCTTCCCAAATTCAGAAAAAATATGAAACCCAAAACACTTCAGGCATTTTGGATGAGGGATACTCAGCTGGGTTAACTCACTGGCAAGAAATTAGTGGTTTCTTTAATTTCGCCTTTTTTCCTTGGCCAGAATAGAATTCATTGTTTTGTAGAAGAGCCTGAACAGATAAGAGAGTATCTGTTGCTTTTTCAAAGCAGAGAAAGCTACTTGGACCTGAAACCAGATGATAAAAAAGTAAAAGATTAAAAAAATATATATTTATAAGGCATACACAAAGATAAAAGCTAAATCTATAAGGCAGAAATATTAGGACTGTTGCAGTTATCTGTGCTCAGTCCTCCTTCTGCCAGAGAGACACAAGTTGTCTATGATTAGCAGCCTATCTTACTAGCTTATAGACATTCATTTATCCTTTAAATTACTATGTGGCTTCAAAGGTAGTATTTTATATTCTTACTGTGAATTTACATAATGTTTATTATTTTACCCTTCAAAAAAAGTCTTCTAAACTAACTTTTGTTTGTTTGTTTTAACTTTTCTTTCATGTCAATGACGACATCTGTTTTGGGAGCTCAGGGGCCAGACGAAGGTAAGAGATTTGATTTGTTACGTGATGCTTGTAAAGATCTTATGTGCATATTGTTGAACTCTTAGAATTTTTCTTCTCAAAAAGGAAAATATTTTCTGTCATCTTATACAAGTAATGCAAGCTGTCAGCCTACTCACAAATCTGAAGCCATTTATTGGCATGGGAAGGGCCGGAGGTTTATGGAAAAGCTGTATTTGCACTTTGACCACTTCTGGCTGGTCTCCTAGCAGCTACAACACAGATTCCTTTTGTGCCATAGATTGGCTCAAGACTGGTAGTTCCAAACTGTGGTCAAAGCCGACTCATCCTCCCTGCTCCCGAGACAGCTGGGGTTGCATTCCCCGCCAACAGAAGCCTGTGCAGCCGCAGCCGCCTCAAGGGAACATGCTTTCGCCTCTGTCTTTTAGGGAATGTGGAGCCCTGCTTGAAGTGAGCACAAAGACTGTTTCTTATCTGACCATGAAGTTACTTGGAACTTCCAGGAAACTTAGATTGCTAATCTCCATTCTTGGGGTTTTGTTTTTCCTTTAGAGCCCGTGGCTGAATTGTAATTCAGTTCTCTATTATTATTGCTAAAATGTGTATTATAGACATGGCTGTTTGGGACTCTGACTTTTTAAGATCTTTTATTTATTAAATTTTTTCCCCCTAACCACAGGGACTGAATGACAAACAAAGTCACCCTGTCAGTATAAAACATTATTAAGAAAAAGTTGAATAGGGCGCTGGTTTCTTTATATATGTAAACTTTCTCTCATCTTTTCTACTGAAAATGTGTTGGATTATTTTTGTTTTCTTATTTTTATGTATTTTTTTGAGATGGAGTCTCGCTCTGTCACTCAGGCTGGAGTGCAGTGGCGTGATCTCGGCCCACTGCAACCTTTGCCTCCCGGGTTCAAGTGATTCTCCTGCCTCAGCCTTCTGAGTAGCTGGGATTACAGGTGCCCACCACCACACATGGCTGGTTTTTATATTTTTGGTAAAGATGGGGTTTCACCATGTTGGCCAGGCTGGTCTTCAAATCCTGACCTCAAATGATCCACCCGCCTCGGCCTCCCAAAGTGCTGGGATTACAGGTGTGAGTGATCATGCCCAGCTGTTTTTTTATTTTTATTGGTGCAGAGGCTGGAGGTTGCATTGAAGATATGAAGGAACCATTGCCTGGCTATTTAAAAATTGTTCATATTTTATTTAATTCAGTTGCATGTTTAGAGAAAATGTGTTGACTTAAAACACATGGGAGGTTAAACACCTCAGAGGTCACCTCTGGTGAGAGGTGTACTTGTTGAACAGGGAGACCTTGATTTTTCCTTTATGCTTCTATGTTATTCGAATTTGTTATAGTGTTTACTTGGAAAGAAAAGGCTTGTCCACTTTATGAAATCATTGCCTGGAAGATACCTATAATAATTTATGAAGTTGCTAAGCCTTGAAGAGGATGATTGAGTGCTGGAGTAAATAAAAAGTGTTTATTAGTCCCCAACTTTGTGCCAGGCTTTGGCACTTTCATATTGGGGAATAGAGCTAGGCTAGCCTAGTGGTGCAGAGGAGGGACCTTGGATCCAGACTGTGGGCTGGAATCCCAGCACCGCAACCTGCTAGCTGCAAGGCGCTTACCTTCTTTGTTCCTCAGGTTCCTTTGAACAATGTTGAGCACACGGGCTTAGCTCCGGTATGGTTGCTTCGGTGATAGCCTCTCAACTCAAATTGGGAATAAGAAATGTCACTGTTAAATCCCTAAAAGAAAGACAAATAAAAAAAAAACCCCAATAATAATGGAGAGGAGAGTGCTATTTAGAACCTATCTGTGGTAAATATACAGTTGGCCTTCTGTATCTGCAGATTTCACGTCTGTGGTTCAACCAACCGCGAGTTGAAAATAGTTTTTAAAAAACTACGAAAACTAATACAATAAAAGTCAAAATTTAGGGCCAGGCACTGTGGCTCACGCCTGTAATCCTAGCACTTTGGGAGGCCGAGGTGAGCGGATCACAAGGCCAGGAGATAAAGACCATCCCTGCTAAGATGTACCTGCAAACTAACATGCACACCATCGTCAGTGAAACACTGTCTCTACTAAAAATACAAAAAAAAAAAAAAAAAAAAAAGCCGGGCATGGTGGCAGGCGCCTGTAGTCCCATCTACTCGAGAGGCTGAGGCAGTAGAATGGTGTGAACCCAGGAGGTGGAGCTTGCAGTGAGCCGAGATAGCACCACTGCACTTAGCCTGGGTGACAGAGCAAGATTCCATCTCAAAAAAAAAAAAAAAAAGTAAAAATTTCAAAAGCAGTACAGCATAACAACTATTTACATACATCTACATTGTCTTAGGTGTTTTCAGTAATCGAGAGATGATTTGAAGTAGATAGGAGGATATTTATGTGTTATATGCAAATGCTACAGTATTTTATACAAGGACTTACACATCCATGCATTTTAGTATTCATAGGAGGTCCTGGAAGCAGTCCCCCTCAGGATACTAAGGGACAACTGTATACACATGTGGAGATGGGGCTTTTGAAGTGAGAACTAAGCTTACAAGAATCAGGATGGTTTCTACTTAGCCTTATTAAGAACAGAATTAATTAAATAAAATTATGGAGATGAGCGTGGAAAGCTAGGGCAGGAGAAACTTCGTTTGAGCTCCACGTTTTATTTAATCCTACTCTGCTGTAATGATTCTCACTATGGTTGACACCTGGAGTTTGCAAGGTAGTTCCTCCCAGTTTGATGCCCAGTCCTTTGGGGCCATCTTCCATCTTCCTCCTTTTGTTCCTCTCTGTTTGAAAATGGCTTAGTGAGCCACCACTGCTGATAGAGAATACATTTTAGCTTTGGAAAAACATGGAGGGTGAGCAGTGTGTAACACAGCACTGCAGCTGGATGACATCTTCTGGGCCCAAGGGCTCTTGGGAGCTGTCACCCACTGGGGGTCTGCTTTCACTTCCTGGCCTCGCTTCCTCCTCACTACCCCATTCCAGGGAACAGGTGTCTCCCCTGCCTGCTGTTTCACACAGAGACGCAGGTGTGCTGATCCTCACCTGTCCAGAGGTGCTGAGTCAATTGTCCTCTTGGTTGCTGCCAGGGTTTTCTCCCTGCCCCTTTAGTTGCCCTCCTGTTACCTCCCAGAACTGCTCACTGGCTTTGCAGCCTGTGTTCTCCCTGCAGGCCCCCACCCTTACCCCCATCAGTTTCATCGGAACTATTTTTTCAGGAGTTTCTCAATTCTGATCCAGGCACAAGCAAGTACTCTTGGTTTCAAAAACTTGTTCTTTTCCCCCCCTTGTCTCCCTTTTTGGCATTTTCCCCACTTCCCTTACCCCCTGTCATTTTGAGTTAATTTTAGCTGGGTGATGGATATCAGTATGCATTCTTAATTTACCATCTTAACCTAATTTTCTTTCTTAAAGAAATTAACCTTTAAACTTCTGGTCCAAATAATCTTGAGAGTTTACACAGAAACCTTCTCCTGCCAACACCAAAATTATAGCAGGGATAGATAAAATATTTTAAAATGTGAAAATCATGTCATCATACTCAAAAACAACATATTTAGACCGGGCATGGTAGCTCACAGCTGTAATCTCAGTACTTGGGAGGCTGAGGCTGGAGGATTGCTTGAAGCCAGGAGTCTGAGACCAGCCTGGGCAATATAGTGAGACCCATCTCTACCCAAAATTAGAAAAATACAACAACAACATATGTAACTTCAAGGACCAGCAGTAAGCAAGGGCTGAAGTGACATATTTTGAGGGCTTTGGAATCAGACCAGGTGCCTGGAGGTGATTGGAAGTTCAACTCTTGCCGACTCATGGGGGCACTGGTGTATAGTTGGGGACTGGAGCCAAGCTCACCTTGTGAAAACTGATTTGGGTGAGCCTTCTCTGTGAGTGTGGGCTTACAATCAGTTTTTGGCCACCAACACTGAGCTAATGTCTGTGTTAATAGGAAGGGATAGAGACATTGGGCCTTGAGAAGACCAAAATCTGGGCTTCGGTAATGGAAATGACAGCATAAACTAGTCATGGAAAGGTGGCCATCAGGAGAGGAAAAAATAAGCAATCATGTAAACCATAAAATAAACACTCCCTGCTAAGATGCACCTGCAAACTAACATGCACACCATCATCAGGAAGCATAGCAACAGACTCGTAAAGTGGGAGAGTGTGGCAAAATGGGAACCGAGATACATTTTAAAACAATTGCATTTAAAATCTTTAAGGAGGTAAAATCACAAAACACGAATAAGTAGATTTGAAACTGTCAGAAATTGAAAAAGTGAAAGATGCAGTCAGTGAAAAACTTGCCTTTGCTTCGTTGGTTTAAAGAAAAAGAAATAATTAGTGAAAAGAAGCTTTTCAAACAATGCAAAAGAACTATGTGATATTCTAGAAAGTGGTGATAAGGCGAAAGATCAAAACAGATTATCTGTAAGATCCCAGCAAGTAGCATTTTAATACAGATTGTGCCTGCTTTTTATGCATATAGTTTTTTTGTACAAATATAGAATCATACTCTGGACTTTTATAACTTTTTCATTAACATAAACTTTTTTTTAAATCAGTAAGTCTTCTATACCCTCAAATCTATACTTGTGCATGGGCGTGTCATAATTTATTTAAACATTCTGCTATTTTAAGCTATTTTGGACATGCTGTAGTGAGCATCTTTAAATGTTATTTAAAAATATCTTTGACTACAAAAATAAAAATATTGAAAACATAAAAACATAAAACAAAGATCACTAATTTTGTTGCAAAAAAATAAACTTTATAGGTGTAACTGTGTGTGTGACTATAGGTGCATGTGTGTGTGCAATAGCCATTTTATT
The DNA here is from genome assembly GCF_024542745.1 of Macaca thibetana thibetana. Taxonomy (NCBI): domain Eukaryota; kingdom Metazoa; phylum Chordata; class Mammalia; order Primates; family Cercopithecidae; genus Macaca; species Macaca thibetana. Next base: position 114,338,747 of record NC_065585.1, read on the forward strand.
ACACATTTTGTTTTGTAACCTCTTTTGTTACTTTGTGAATAGTTTTCTGTGTAAAATATAGAGTCATATCACCTATAGGGTGTTTAGTTCTCATTGTAAGCCTCTACATACATAATTAATTCCCATTGTATGACAATAAGTTGTTGTATTTCACTATTATGAACAGTTCTATCAGTTATGGTTTGTAAGTAATGTTAAGGTTTTCTTAATACACACTTATGTTCACTTTCAACAGGTGTTTGCTTATGATCATTGTTTCTGGTCTATGGATGAATCTGTCAAAGAAAAGTATGCAGGTAATAGAATCCAGCATCCTGTCAGCTACTGATCGTATAGAAGAGGTGTTCAGTATTTTTTCCTTTACACGATTGCTTGGCAAACCCCCCAAACTATGTGTTTCATCTGCTGTCACATCGCAATAACAATCATCAACACAGAAGATGACTGTGTGTGACCAAACATGGGGGTGGTTTTCCCTGCACCCCAAGCAGCAGACATTGGCTGAGCGTCCTCGAATTCAGTTCCGACGCTGTCTACCTGGGGACGGAGTCAGATCCACAGACTGAGGAATCAGTCCCACAAGACTGCTCCTTCCTTCCCACCAGCGCAGGTCCAGGCCTCTAGAACTTCTGACCTACTGGCTTCCAGTTAGGGTTCCCACAGCCTCCTCTTCTGGTTTGATTAATTTGCTAGAGCAGCTCGCAGAACTCAGGGAAACACTCATGTTTAGGGGTTTATTACAAGGGATTTTCTTTAAAGGACACAGGTAAACAGCCAGATGAAGAGATACAGAGGGTGAGGTCTGGAAGGGTCCCAAGTGCCGGAGCTTCTGTCCCCGTGGAGGTGGTGTGGCACCTTCTCGGTGTGTTGGATGAGTTCTTCCTGTTGGGCCCTGTGTGTTCAGCAATCCAGAAGCTCTCTGAACCCTGTCCTTTTAGGTTTTTATGGAGACTTCTTTACATAGGCATGATGGTCAACTGATTAGAAATGTGATTAGACATAAAGCGCATGATCTGAACACAGTGTGTCCTGTCTGTTCAGACTTTTCTTGGCCATTCTGTGTAGCATTCCTTCCTCTAGGATATGAGGCAGGACCTGTGGAATGAGAAGCTCGAGACCCACAATCAGAGGAGAATCTTGCCTCGGGCAGGTAGAAGGAGGGTAGGAGATCAGATCGTTTCCTGAGGCCTAAAGTGCCCCAGCAATGTAAAAGACTGCAACAAGGGTTAATGAGCCAGGAACTGTGGATGGTAACCTATATCTGTATATTTACCATAGGATATATATGAGTACCATAGCATTATTTTGCATAACTTTAGAAAGTACAGACAACACCCTCCCGTGTTTGCTATTAGAGTTTTTAATGTTGATTAGAAAATGGGAGACTCACGATGTGCCATTCTTGGTATATGCTGATGAAATTACATGACTAGTGCACACAGTGGCTATTCCACACTCACAATCCCCAGCTCTTACATGAGGCTGGGAGCGCAGGGTTGCTCCTTAGATTGCCCTGGAGGCCTGAGATTGGGCGGGAGAGACAGGAAGGCATACTGAAAGAAGGGGAGCACCGGCCAAGGAGAAAAGGAACCCTAGGCCCACCTCACCTGTCAGAGCTTCAGTTTTCTCTCTTTGATGAAGAGGAAGATACCATATTCTCTCTAAATTTTCTTTTGGCTCTGGAAGTCTGTTACTCTATTCTAAATGATGACTGTCTCTAGCCCCATCTCACCACAAGTTTAGGACTACAGAGACAGCCTTTGATTGCCTTTATTCCTAACTGCTTTTGTCACCTGTTTTTAAACAATCTCTTTTAAATATTAAGCATCATATTGTTTTGGCTTCTGTTATGAGAAAGATGAATATTATGGCTGTTTGGAAGTTAAGATTCATTTGGTCTAGGTGGCCCAATATCAGAAGTATAAATTAACTGGTATTAAAAAAAAAAAAAAAAAAAAAAAGAAGAGACATAATGGAATACCCTTGCCATAACATAAAAGCATCCAGTTCTTCCATATGGTATTGAGACTAAGTGAGGTAGGGTGACTTGTCAGATTCACATTCGATTACTGACTATTGACGTATCTCATTTGGCCTGTGGGGGGAAATGACATATCTCATTTATCTCCATGGACATAAACTTGACTCTGTGGTTTATGTCCATGATGAAAACTGGGGGAAATTTCCAGGCTCTGACTCCCTGTCCTAACTGGTATGTATTATAGATCCTGTAATTAGAAATTGTCACTGAGGGAAAGGAGAGGGGGTTGATATATATGATTGTTGTAAACTCTGGTACCCACTGAATAAAAGCATTGGCTGAGTGGTAAATAGTTAAATCCAGGTACACCTGGGTTCCAAGTATAAATTTCAGATATTTATAATCATTGATTATAAAGTGAGCAGCTCATTGGCTCTGCATTGCAGGGGATTCTTAGTAGTGTTTATTTGTTCAAGTATGTAGTACAGGGAGCTGATTTTCCCTCATGTGCTAACTAGAAATAACCTGGAAGGCATAAGGCTTTGGGAACATTCATCAAATTTAAAAATCTTGTTTGGAGATAAATAAGCACATTATACGTTTTTGAGATTTTTGTTTTTGTTTTATGAATTGTTCATATGTAGTTTTGGCTTAAAATGTCTTTTCTCTTATTCTCTCTCTCTCAGGTCAAGATATTGTTTTCAAGTGCCTTGGGGAGAATATCCTGCAGAATGCTTTTGATGGCTACAATGCATGTATCTTTGCCTATGGACAGACTGGTAATGTTAAATAACATGGAATCACATAACCATCAATGAAGGAGAAAGTAGAACTGTGTGTATTTTACTGAATAACATTGCTGATTTATTCCTTGTTATTTTTGCTTTCAGAAAGTATTGTAGATGTTGAAAGTAGTCAATAACATTATTTTAGAATGAATGTGATAAAATTAGGATTGGGATCTTTTATCTTTACTGATTTTTCTCACAAGGCACTAGCAGGGTTGTTTTTAAAAAAAATACAGAGCTATGACCGTTGAACATATTACTAGCCATGCCTATAGATCATGCTTTTTTAAGGCTTTCAGAATCTTAACAGAGAAAATACCAAAAAGAATGTACTTCTTAATGTCTCTCCAGTAATAACTAATAAGCTTTTTGGCTTTTGCATCTCTGTGGTCAAGAAAAGAAAATCTATTTGAAGTGAACTTGTTACTTTTATAAGAGTAAAGCGTACAGCTTGTCCAACTAGAAATGTTCTCACCGAAGAATGTGTCAGATGTTTTCAAGAAGCCTTGTGTCGTGTTGAAAGGGCAGAAAGCTGGGGTCAAGTGGCGACAGCTCCAGTGCTGCTCCTGCAGCTGGCCAGTGGAGAGACCTGGGCAGTTACTTAACCTCTCTGCCCTTTAGTGTCCTTACCTGGAAAGGCTGATGATCATAGACCTTCTTGTAGGGTTGTCATAACGAGTTCCCATGTGCAGACTTTTTACAGAAGTCCTGGTACTTAGGAAATGTGGCACATTAGCTTTAGGTATTATGATAACAATAAAATGTTGCGTGACAAAAGCAGCAACTTGTAGGTTAAAAGCATGTTTGCAAAAACACTGGTACTAAAAACGGAATTATACTTAAGTATCGGTAGTTACTTGTTTTTGGACAGTAGGACTATGGTAATTTAAGTTTTTTCTTTCTATTTTCCTATGTTTTCTAAATTTTATTTAATATATATTTCTTTTACAAAGGAGAAAATGCATTTTTTTTTTTTCCCTGAGACGGAGTCTCGCTCTGCTGCCCAGGCTGGAGTGCATTGGCACAATCTCTGCTCGTTGCAGCCTCTGCCTCCTAGGTTCAAGCGATTCTCCTGCCTCAGCCTCCTGAGTAGCCGGGATTACAGGTGCCTGCCATTGTGTCTGGTTAATTTTTTTGGTATTTTTAGTAGAGATGGAGTTTCACCATGTTGGCCAGGCTGGTCTCAAACTCCTGACCTCAGGTGATCCCCCCACCTTGGCCTCCCAAAGTGCTGTGATTACAGGCATGAGCCACCACGCCCAGCCAAGAAAATAATTTTATATAAGAAAAAATAAGATTATTCTTTAGTTTCCATACTAGAGTGAAAGGGTAGTGAGTTAATTTGCTCTGGGGTCTGCAGGGAGAACCTATTTTTTTTGTGCTGTGATCACTGGTTGGGAGCAGGCACAATAGTATTAATTATATGGCTCTTCCAGCTTATTTCAGAAAACTTTTAGACCTCACTATTTCTCAGTTGTTTTAGGTATTTTCTAAAAGTATGAGGATGATTAAAGAAGTTTCTTTTTCTTTTTCTTTTCTTTTGGAGATGAAGTCTCACTCTATAGCCCAAGCAGGACTGTCGTGGCGCGATCTTGGCTCACTGCAACCTCCGCCTCCCGGGTTCAAGCAATTCTGCCTCAGTCTCCCGAGTAGCTGGGACTACAAGCACACGCCGCCACGCCAGGCTAATTTTTTTTTGTTTGTTTGTATTTTAGTAGAGATGGGGTTTCACCTTGTTGCCCAGGCTGATCTTGAACTCCTGAGCTCAGGCAATCTGCCCGCCTCAGCCTCCCAAAGTGCTGGGATTACAGGCATGAGTCACTGTGCCCTGCCTATTTTTCTTTCTAAAGGACATTTGCTTTTCACTTTCTCATGTGCAGTAAGAAAGCTTGTGTATTTATTATTCTCATATTTGGATGTATTTTTCATTGCATTTTGCTAAGTGTTTATAATTTATTATGAGCAACAGAAAGAGGGTTATATATTTAACTTCTCAAAGAGACAATAGTAACTCTGATTTCCTTGTTTTTAGGATCTGGAAAATCTTACACCATGATGGGCACAGCTGACCAACCTGGATTAATCCCAAGACTTTGCAGTGGACTCTTTGAACGAACTCAGAAAGAGGAAAATGAAGAACAGAGTTTTAAAGTAGAAGTGTCCTACATGGAAATTTATAATGAAAAAGTTCGAGACCTCCTTGATCCCAAAGGGTAAACGAATTTGAGACTTTAGTGTTTCAGCATTGTGAACTGAAACAGACTTAAATTGGCTTAAGTACAAATCTTACTTTTTAACTTTTTAAGAGGGTCTCGCTCTGTCACATAGGCTTCAGTGCAGTGACATGATCATAGCTTACTGCAGCCTTGAACTCCTGGGCTCAAGAGTTTTTTTTTAATCAAGAAGTTTCAGGTGGAATTCAGCTCTTTGCGGGCTGTGAGGTGAGGAAGAGGCATTATCAGAGTGATGAAACCTGGTCTTTAGGACAGTGAATTTTTAAAGATTCTCAGGAACAAAAAAAAGTGCCCATGATTGCATGGCGCAGACTTGGAAAGAGAATTGGGTCAGAAGTCTTAGGAGGCCTTCACAGATGCTGGTTTGACACTGCAGCTGTAACTGAGTGAGGAAAGTGCGAGGTATCTAGAAATCTATTCCTTCCACAGAGAGTTCTTTGAGTTCAGATTTTAAGGAAGCGTGACAGTGGAGAGAGATGGAGATAATGACCACAGCCTGTGGCTTGTTGATGTAAAAACAATATTAGGAAGGTCAAAGAGCCAAATAAGCTGAGGCCTACAGAAAGTTTGGAGGACAACAGGAGGACATTTAGTTTTGCCGGATGAGGAAGATGATCAAGGAAAAGAGAATCTTAGAGGCAGTGAATCTTAGTGACTCTCAGTCAAGAGCAAACAGAACCCTCAGCTCTTCTCTGTTGTCAGTTTTCCTTGACCAAGATGATAATCTTCAGGGTTCTCTCAGGGAGATTGAATTGATGCTCAGTGCTTCTATACAAACTTAACAAACATTTATTGAGTGATCATTGTATGCCAGGCACTATGCAAGAGCTCACAATGTGGACAGAATGAGAGTTTTGTAAACAAATAATTAAAATACAAGGCAGTCTGCTTTTAACTTGTGAAAGAGGCTCCTACAAATTAGGGAGCAAAGAGACAATGACTGATCTTGCCCTGAGGAGAAGGGAAGATTCCACCGAGTGTACTTGCTTGATAACTTTTGTGCTGAGTGGGAAGTTTGTTCACTGGGAAGTTGGGTGAGAACTACTCAGGCGTAGGGAACAGCCTCTGCCACACCTTGAAGGTGTAAATTAATCATTAAATGTAAATCTCCTTTGGAGAATGATCCAGCAGTTCAGTGTGGTCAGAGAGTAGGATGCACAGAAGTCAACATGGAACGAAAGGAGGCCAAGGTGGGAGGATCGCTTGAGCCCAGGAGTTTGAGGCTTCAGTGAGCCAAGATCGTGCCACTGCACCCCAGCCTGGGTGACAGGATGAGAGATTCATCCTGTCTCAAAAGAAATTAAAAGTAAATTTCTTTTAATTAATAAAAACTGTTCCAAAACAAAGAGGCCAGAGAGTACCTTATGGCCCAGGTACCCACATCCTACTTAATATTATACCCCTGTATATGTATATATTTTGTTCTGCCTTGAATACTTTCTCTTGGACTTTGACCTCTGCAAAGATCATCACTTTTCTGAGATCCAGCCCAGACTTAACTCCTTCCAGAAATTCTTAGCTGACTGACTTCATACCTGTTCGTTCTTCTGCTTAATCCAGGGTGCTTGTATGGCATCTTTTCAACTTATCTGCACATGTACAGTCTTTAGTAATTTCTCCTGTGTTTGTCTTGGGTATAGTAATTAACAGCTTACTTACAGTAATGAATTAACAGTGAATTCCGAAGAGCTTCGGATTCGCGTAGCTCCAGATCTAGGTCCTCTACTTGTTACCTATTGGGCACGTTTCTTACGCTTTCTAGGCCTAACTTGTGGGCCTAGAGGGAACTTGAAGAGGGAAATGATAGGATACAATTATCTCAGAGGGCTGTTGTGACGATAGACTGGGATGATACACCTGAGGTCTTAGAATATTTGCTGGCATACAGTAAGTACTCAATAAGTGGTAGCTGCTGCTGTTATCTCCCCAGTGAAAATTTCTTGGAAATTTTTTTTTTTTAGTTTCTGAAGATTCAAAGTAAATGGATTAAAATCTCTAAAGGTGAATTTCGGTCAAAGACCATTTGAGAAAAGTTCGTTTTTTATTCACGTACTAATTATATCAATTCAGCATCTAGTATGTAGTAATATAATTATGTTGTTTTACTCAGGAGATAATAGAGGATACATTAAGAAAAAAGAGGAAATATGAAAGGAAAAAAGTGAATAATAGAATATATCCTGGGGTGAGAAGTAAATCAAATACTCTATATCTGCTTTATCCAGTTACATGGTAATAAGTGACATTTTTTTTGTGGTTGATCCTAGGGTACTATAGATTTTAGATTTAAGAGTCATTTCCTTATCCCCTGATTACTGTTTATATGAAGGGTTATTCTAGAACTATCCTTTTCTTGCTTTCTTTATTATGGGTATTAGCGATTGAATGCGATTCAGCTTCCATGCTAGTCATTCACTGTATGTGTTCAACATTTCTTCCCTTCCCCTCCTGCCTTCTTAGTTACTAGCACTCCCTCTCCAAATGATGATTTCTTCCCTTCCTCTCCTGCCTTCTTAGTTACTAGCACTCCCTCTCCAAATGATGGAAGCTAACATTTGAAGTCCTCTCTGTCACCTTAATCTCTCTCATCTTCACTTTGTTAGTGAAGTCTGTTCATTCATCTAGTGATTCTTATGTGACAGGACTTGTGCTAGGAACTGCAGACTCCCAAAGTAATTAGACATTATTCTTGCTATTCTAGAGCCCAAAGTTTATTATAATACAAATGGATAAAAGTAAATTAATTCCTGCCTAAGGCGAGGATAAGGAGAGCTGACTAAGAGGTAGTCAAGAGCAGATTATAAAGGAGCATACGTATCAAGCTGAGGAGTGTGCACCTCTCTTCATAGGCATCAAAGAACCACCAAAAAACTTGAAACACTGGTTGGGCATGGTGGCTCATGCCTGTAATCCCAGCACTTTGGGAGGCCAAGGCAGGCGGATCACTTGGGGTCAGGAGTTCGAGACCAGCCTGGCCAACATGATGAAACCCCGTGTCTACTAAAAATACAGAAATGAGCTGGGTGTGGTGATGTGCACCTGTAATCCCAGTTATTCAGGAGGCTGAGGCAGGAGAACTGCTCGAACCCGGGAGGCGGAGGTTGCAGTGAGGTGAAATCCTGGCGCTGCGCTCCAGCCTGGGTGATAGAGCAAGACTCCATTTGAAAATAAAAACAAAAACAAAAAAACTTTAAGTATTATAATTTATTACTTTTTTAAAAAAGATTTTGTGTAGTTCAAAAATGGACACACATTCGTGGTATAAAATAAGGAAAAAAATATAAAATGAAAATCACCAGTAACCTCATTATTAACACTCTTTTTTATAATTTAATTTTTAATTGACAAATGAGAATTGTATATGTTTATGGAGTACAGTGTGTTTTGATCATGTATATATTATGGAATGATTATATCAAGCTAATTAACATATCCGTCACCTTACCCACTTACCTTTTTTTTTTTTTTATGGTGCAGACATTTAAAATCTACTCTCAGCAATTTTGAAACACACACTGTGTTACTGACTATAGTCACCATGCTGTGCAATAGATCTCAAGAACTTACTCCTCCTAACGGAAACTTTGTACCCTTTGACTAACACCTCAACAAATATTCTTAATATTTTTGGTTTATATTATTAACTATGCTATCTGTGCTCTACAGTTTTCTCAGATGTCCTTTACTGGGTTTATTAGTTCCTTGTTTGCTAAGAGGGTTTTTTTTAAAAAAAAAAAAACAACTTACGAATATTTAATTTTAATTTTATTGAATCTTTTTTCATGCGTTTATTGAAATGATCGTACTTCCTTCCTCTGCCCCCTTAGGCTGTCAATGTGATTAAAGTGCGAGCATCTTTTTTCCAGTGGTCAATAGCCTAGAAGCCCTGAGATAAGCCCAATTTTGTATTTTGAAATCATTAGATTCAGTTTATTGTCTTTTGTTTGTCTTTCTTCATGACAGACTGGTCTGTAGTTTTCCTTTCTTGCACAGTTAACATTTACTGAGTTTCTGCTGTTTGTACCACATTCTGTGTAAGACAAATAGATTGTTCATATTTATTTGACTCTGCATTCTTTGTAGTAGCAAATAGACATCCCACAATGTACCCTTTGAGTGATGTGATATTTAATCACATTATGAAGTTTTCTTCGCAGTGAAGATTTTAAAGTTTGGTTTAAATTCTTCTGGGATCAAGTCGGTTGGTTTTATTTATTTGGGGTCTTTCTTGAATTCATTGTATATTTTTATGGAGCAGAGCTGAGTCCTTTTTAAAAATAGGCTATTATTAAAAAAATCATTTCTTTGTTTTTCGTGAACAGAAGCCGTCAGACGTTGAAAGTCAGAGAGCATAGTGTGTTGGGACCTTATGTCGACGGACTTTCTAAACTGGCTGTCACAAGCTACAAGGTAACAACATCCTGTATGTGAACGACTTAAATTTAGTGTAGTAGGGTGGGCTCTCTTTCCTGGCTTACTTTGTTGTTTTTTAAAATTGCATATATAATAGCATCACTTAATAAATCCCTTTCTACAAAAATCCTAAAAATGAGGTAGTTGATCAGAGACCAGTGAATAAATATAGACTAAATAGGATGAGGCTTTTAAATGAGAAGTTATCAGACTTAGTGAATCTAAAGTGGGTTTGAATCAATCTAGAAAATTATGAATTTTATCTTCTGTTGTTGTTTTCCCATTCTGGGGCCCACTTATACTTCCTTTTGCAGTTAATGTTTTTACTTTAAGGCTTTTTATGTATCGTGTTGAATTTTTTCTTAAACATTATTCTTTTAATAGAAAATTGTGATTTTCAGTTTTTGGTGATGTGTGTCAGTTAGGATTGTGTTCAGTTGCACATAACATTAAAAAAATGTAACAGTTCTTTGAAACATGGATTATTACCTGTTTTGTCCATTGTATATTCTCAGTGTTTGAAAAGTACCTGCCCTGTGGTAGGTGCTTTCAGTATATATTGGAAAGTATGAATGAATGAATGATGATTGAAACAAGACTTTTAATGGAAAAGAAATATGGAGGTAGGCTCTCCAGGGCTGATATGGTGGCCCCAAATGTGTTATTAGGGACCTGGATTCCTTCCAGTGGTCAACATAGAGAGGTGTGGTAATGTCCTTATTCCCATAGTTCAAGATGGCTCTTAGAACCAACACGTGATAGCACGCCTACTCCCTGAAGGAGAATTCCCAGATGGCCTATTTTAATTTTAAATCTTACTCACTAAAATGTCATGTGGCCAGAGTGAGCTGCAAGGGCATCTGGGAAATGTAGTCTCTTAGCTTGGCCATATGTGCCAAGTTGAAGATTGGGCTGTCTTACTGGAACGAAGTGAAGACTGGGTAATAGGAAGCATCTAGTCAACTTTCACACATACCATTTTTCTCACTCCTCATTAAGATCCTTGTAAGGCAGATGGGTATCATAGCTCTGCATTGTTGTTAATGCAATTAAAATCCAGGTTGGTTAACTGTTTTAGAGCTTATAACATTAAAAAAAAAAAAAGAAAATCCCTTGACCTTCCTATTGTATTTTGTTGTTTCTCTTTTTTAGTAGTAGTAGCAACCAAGTGGTAAATCAATGCAGAAAATTAGTCTCTTGACATTCTAATTTTTAAAAACAGGTCTGCCGAGTTAATGGGTGCAGCACACCAACATGGCACATATATACATATGTAACAAACTGGCATGTTCTGCACATGTACCCTAGAAATTAAAGTATAGTAAAAAAAATAAATAAAAAACAGGTCTGCTAAGATAGTAGTAGTCGGTGATATGCCTGGATGAAAGGAGAAATAACACAAGTTATTTATTTGTGTTGCTTATTTGTATAATCTAATTTGTTTTAACAATAAATTTGTATTGCTTCTGTATTAAAGAAACTAAGTTTTTTCAAATTTCTATATTAGATGAGGTTGGCGTGGCATACTTATTCATCTTGTGTGACCAAAGGTGTAGCTTCTGAACTTTGAGTCAAAGCTGCCACCTCTGTACCTGTAGCAAATGATCTACTTTAAGTTTTCAGAGATGGTATTGGCTATTGTACTCCACGGGGCCCAATGTTCATTGAGAAACAAGAATGTTAACTCCAAATGTTGTTGACTTAGTAGCAAAACTTGTAATGCATTTTGTAGTGTAGCAGGGTTTTAGTGTGTATTACACAAGTAAAGAAATGTGGGTCTATGATTTGTTTCCACTTAGGATATCGAGTCGTTGATGTCTGAGGGTAACAAATCTCGCACAGTTGCTGCAACCAACATGAACGAGGAGAGTAGCCGATCCCATGCAGTTTTCAAAATCACCCTCACACATACTCTCTACGATGTGAAGTCTGGGGTAGGTGTTCAGATGCATGACCTGTTTTTATATTTCTAAAGTGGATTGTGGTTTTTTTTTCTCTACAGGTGTTAGATGAATTAAAGTCCTGGCTAGACTTGTGTATCAATGAGGACTCTGGACAAGAAACAGAAGCCACTCTAGGTCAATAGAAAGGGATGTCATGTAGGGAAGCAGGTGATTCCAGGGTTGTTGGGACATCTGAGGAGGACCAGGTTCTAGACTGCCTCTTGAGGAATAACTTTCTGAACAGCACACATCTGGCCACCGGGGTGGTGCCACCTCTGAGGACACCTCTAGAACGCTGAGTTCCAGGCATACCCATAGCTGTGATCCAGGAAGCAGGAATAGAGAAGTTGCTTCGGTCCATGCTGCCACCTCATAGCATCCTGGAACCTGGAGAATGTGCTTACATTTCCCTAGTCCCGCTGCCAGCAGAAAGAGCCAGAAAGTGGCAGCAGGCGGCCTATGCTCTACTTCTGCTTTTCAGCCTCTAGCAGGTGTATCCTGAGCCTGGGCTGCCAGGGAGTCTGAGAAGTGTGGGTTTAAGCTTTCCACCCACTCCCACTAAAGGAAGGTGGAGCAGAAGTTAAGTGGACCGATGGCCCACTGTCTGCCCCAGCAGTTTTTGAATTTTAAACTGTGATGGCTAACTGAGTAAGCCAATGGTAATGCTCTCGCTTGCCTAGGCACTGTGCCTCACACCTGTAATCCCAGCACTTTGGGAGACCAAGGCCGGAGGATTGCTTGAGCCCAGGAGTTGGAGAACAGTCGGGTAACATAATAAGACTCCATTTCTACAGAATATTTGAAAATTAGCATGGTGTGGGTGGTTCATGCCCATAGACCTAGTGACTAGGGAGGCTGAGGTGGGAGGATGAGTTGAGCCCAGGAGCTTGAGACTGCAGTGAGCTATGATTGCCCCACTGCACTGGGCAACAGAGCAAGACCCTGCCTCAAAAAAACAAAACAAAACAAAACTTCTAGCTGATTTAGCAGAGGTTCTTTTGCAGTGTTGCCTTCTGTAAAACACCATTAGAAGGAATAAATGACACTGGGGAAATTGTACTATAAAATCACTCGCTTTTGTAGAATAACTTTTTGAGTGTTTGGTTTTGAATCTTGTGAAGAGTAAACCTAGTCAGAGATACATGTGCTTCTGCTGCGTTGCAGACTTGTCTGTTGCCTAGTATATTTGCGTCTTCCCTCTTAATGTGAATTTTACATATTTTATTATGATGCCTACCCCCTAGTGTGTCCATTTCAAATACCAGAAGGTAAAATAATCACCCTGGCAAAGTGCTATACTTTGGCAGGATTTTCATCTGCTGAAAGCATATTTTTCTCCTTTTACCATCACAGCAAGATTAGTGTAACAACAAAAAGTTCTTTGTTTCTTATTTCCTTTTCAGCATAAAACAAAAAACATACTGAGGACTTTTTTTTTTTTTTTTAAACTAAAAGTGCTTTTGATTTGGGATGCTGAATATCCTTTTGTTAACAGCATGTTTATTTATGGAAATGTCTATTTTAAAGGAAGGCTTTAAAAATGATTCAGTCTGTAGATTTTGGTATTGGTTTCCTACATTTCTTGTATTGCTATTGAAGTACAAAGTATGTTACATGTATGTGCTTGATAAGAAAACACTTTTGATAACGATATCTTTGTGTCTGTATGTATATAATATCTTAACTAGAAAAAGATATAAATCTAACACCCGACATGAAATGGAATTATATATGAATAAGATGTAAATGTTACAAAATATTTTGAGATTTTGAGGGATTCTTCTATTGTATAAAGGTCAGTTGTTTTTTTATGTCAGAATTGCAAGTGTTTTGTCTCAGGATTATTGATAAATATCCATGAAATTTTAAACACAGTTTCCAATAATAGTAAAATTTAACTCTTAGAAGTACTTTTGTATACTACTCTGGAAATTTCCTTGGGCACCCTTCAAAATGGCTCATTTTGGAGGCACTGTTTTTCTGAGATAATTAGCTTTCATCCTGGCTGGATTAGTAGTTTTATAAATTTTCTGTGTCTCCATCATTAGATTGTACAGTTTTCTTACAGTGTGTTATAGCAGCACAAAATAATTTTGAAGTAATGGTAAATACTTTTAATAAAGGGTTTAGATCATAAATTCATTTAGTTGCGACAGAACTGCTTTTTGTATTGCTTTTTAAGAGACAGGGTCTCACTGTGTCGCTCAGGTTGGAATGCAGAAGTGCAGTCATAGCTCACTGTGGCCTGGAACTTCTGGGCTCAAGTGAACTCCCACCTCAGTTTCCCAAGTAGCTGGGACTATAGGTATGCACCACCATGGCCAGCTATTTTTTTTTTTTTTAATTTTTTGTGGAGACAGGATTTTGCTGTGTTGCCCAGGCTGTTCTTGAAATCCTGGGCTCAGGTGATCCCCATTCCTTGTCCTCCCAAAGTGCTGGGATTACTGGCATGAACCACCACAACTGGCCTTGTGTTCCTGTTTATTAGCACTGATTGATTTCCTTTGTAGACATCTGGAGAGAAAGTGGGCAAACTGAGCCTGGTGGATTTAGCTGGCAGTGAACGAGCAACGAAGACGGGCGCTGCAGGGGACAGGCTGAAGGAAGGGAGCAACATTAACAAGTAAGTGCTCTCAAGCTTATTTGTATTGCTTTGTTGATTTGATAGCCAATGAGGGAACATCTGTGGTTATTAAAATAATAAGGTGATTTGGAATTTTTTTCTGGTATTTTCAATGGCCCTGGGCTCATATGAGGTTTTGTTGAGATGCCTGATGGGGCGAAAGAGCACAGCCTCAGGTCAGGGTTTCTCAACAGTGGCCCTGTTGCTGTTTTGGGTCAGGTAGTTCTTTTCATGGGAAGGGTGATCCTGTGCTTTGTAGAGTGTCTAGCTGCATCCCTGGCTTCTCCCCACTAGATGGCGATAGTAGCTGCCACCTCTTCCCCCACCCCTAGGTGTGTCAACCCAAGCTCACTTTCAATATCCGTGGCTGTTCCTTGTGGGGACACAGTCACCCTCCAGTTGAGAACCACTGGTTTAGCTATAGAGAAGATCAAAGGTAACTGGTCTCTCAGAGTGGAGCTGTTGAAACTTGACCTGTGTGTTGCTCTTTGGACAAACATGTACTAACCACATTGAGCTTTTCCTTTATTAGACACTGTCGTGCTTGTCCAAGTCCAAGAAGCTAAGACTTTACCAAGTAATATTTTGTTCACCAGTTCCTTCATGTGGGCTCATTTTAGGTTTTGTTGAGATGCCTGATGGGGCCGAAGAGCACAGACTCAGTCAGGTCAGGGTTTCTCAGCAGTGGCCCTATTGCTGTTTTGGGTCAGGTAATTCTTTTCATGGAAGGGGTGATCCTGTGCTACGAATAATACGAAGTAATATTTTGTTTACCAGTTCCTTCATATGGGCTTCAAATTTTCTCCCTCAAGCCGAATCGTTAGCTCATTATGGGTAGGAAGCTTTTCTGTCCTTGTGGCTCCCAGAAGGACACATAGGAGTCATAAACCAAATGGAGATGATAGAACACCATCACCCAGATGCTATCCTATTATTGAATCTCATATATATAATTTTTGCTTTGTACTATGGTTTAATTACTGTGTTTCTGGCTTGCTTTCTTAGAGATATGTGGTTTTGGTATTATATTGACCTGAAGATTTATAGCTCACATTTTTATGTACTACAAAATACTGGGCTAAGCATTTTTATTGCTTATAGTAGTATTGGGGAAAATAGCTATTTCGAGTTGTGTGCTTTTGAACTGAGCAGCAAAGTGCTGACAGGGTGCTGCTCACATGCAGGTACAAGGGCATCTTGGTGTTCAATCTTTGTGCTAAAATGTGACATTTGATATATTGTTGTACCATGCAGGTCCCTCACAACCCTCGGTCTGGTTATCTCAGCTCTTGCAGATCAGAGTGCTGGCAAAAACAAGAATAAATTTGTTCCATATCGTGACTCAGTTCTCACTTGGCTGCTCAAAGTAAGTTTGTTTTTTTTCTTCATGGCAAACTTTTGGTGGTTGGCAAGAAGAAAGGAAAAAAGAGTAGACTGTTAATCCCTTCCAGGTATCATTTCCTCCATCGGTGTGCAAATGTATAATTATTAGGCTCTTATGGTAATGACATTTTTGATGGAATAAACATAGGTTTTTTTTCCTAGCAATTCACATTCCAGCTTACTAGAACCTGGATGCAGTGAGGTTGCTGGACGCGCACGGAATCACACGATTGCTTCTGGAGATTTGGGGGAGTAGAGAAAGGGCCTTCTGCTAATCTGACTGCTGTGTGAGTCATGGAGGAGGAGCCTCCGCTGCCCTCACACTCAAGTGGGCCACCCTGGCCTACCACAGACTCCTTTTCTTGGGCTAACATTTTGGAGCTTGTTTTCTGTTTAACTTCAGTGCATTCAGACCTTGGTTTCTGTTTAGCTTTCTCATGATGGCTTTAATTTGCTTTTGGCTTCTTAAAGGTGTTGTTAAAGGCTGCAGAGTAGGGCACACAGTCATTCATTAATTGATTGATTCTGTATGAACAAGAGCAATGGAAGTGAGAAAGAAGAAAGTCAATGTGCAGTGGTAGGAGGAGAACGTAGCCTCCATTTTAAAACAGAGGAAAACAGAGGGCACTTCTTGCGCTCTGTGGCTCACGAGGGAGATAAGATGTGCACACACAATATTAGAACCTGAATTTGTGATAGATCATGACAGAGATGGTGATAACATGTAATAGGAATTTGGTGAAAAAAGAGAGACTTATTTCCAGCTTCCTCCAGCCCTCCGGAGCCCCTTTAGTCTTCATAAGGTGGTGTGGTGAGTTGGATATTGGACTGGGAATTAGAGGATATAAGTTGCAGTGACAATTTAACCCATTTATAGGGGTGTCACCTGACTAAATCCTTTAATACTCTTTTTTTTTTCTATTTTTAAAATGGAGAAATAATTTTATGTGCCCTGTTTAATTTTGTGATGCTCTATTTTCTTATTGATCAAGAATTTGTTGAATACCTGGCATGCATTGCATTGGGAGTTGAAAGTACTAAGATGAGTTCAACACGGGCCGCCCCAGTAGCTTAGTAGAGGACATAGTTACTGATTTAGTCCATAGCATGTTTAAAAAACAGCCTTTGTGAAATGAATTAGGGGTTTCTCCTGGTTTCTACCTCCTCTCAAGATTTACTAGTGTTCAACTTTTTAATTCAAAACTCCGCACACTGTTTGAGTATGTTTTGTTAAAATAAAACATTCTTTATGTAAATGTCAGTGTGTTCTTTCTTAAATGTAATGCTAAAATTCAATAAATTGGCCACAGTAGAAAATCAGGTCCAATTACTTCCTTTGGCCAAAATGCAGTACTGTTAGAAATTTAAACAAAAGTGTAAACAAATTTTGATAATTAAAACCACTTGTAAAGGTTTGTCATGCAACCTCACAAACATCAGATAGTAAGAGATAATTTTTAGGAACAAAATTAAAACACCTTGGCCTGCCATAAAGACAATTCTAACCTTTAGTCTTTTAAAGTAGTACATTATTATTCAGATTTTGTTATTTGAATCACTGATGTCAGCCTATATAACTAAACACCTCAGTGCTTTTAACCTAAAAAAAAAAATTTACTTTTCCTTCCTGTCTCAAACAGCATAAGCACTTCTACTTCTGTAAGACTAACAGAAATGTTTTGTAGTTTTTTTCTGTAGAATAATTAGAAAAACAAGCAAACTGCAAAATTCAAGACTTTGGAGGATGAATATAATTATTCTTTTTCATAAAAGCCATTAAAATTAGTGAATAAACTTGCAGTTATATAGGATACTAAGTCTGGATATCTAATGGGCAGTATAAGGACTATAGTTAATAACATTGTATCGTATACAAAAAAAAATTTTGCTATATTTTAGGTGTGCTTCTCACAAAAGGTAACCGTGTAAGGTGATGGATGTATTCATTTGTTTGTAGTAATCAATGATATTAGTATGTTTACATATATCAAACATGCTTTACACCTTAAACATATGTATTAAAAAAATTTTTTTAATTGTTTCATTACCAAAGGAACTTTTTTTTTTTTTTTTTTTTTTTTTTTTTTTTTTTTTTTTGAGACAGAGCCTTGCTCTGTTACCCAGGCTGGAGTTCAGTGGTGCAGTCTCAGCCCACTGCAACCTCCACCTCCTGGTTCAAGTGATTCTTCTGCTTCAGCCTCCCGAGTAGGATTACAGGTGCGCACTGCCACACCTGGCTAATTTTTTTACTTTTAGTAGAGACAGGGTTTTGCCATGTTCACCAGGCTGGTCTTGAACTCCTGATCTCAAGTGATCCATGCACCTCAGCCTCCCAAAGTGCTGGGATTACAGGCATGAGCCACCGCAACTGGTCAGGAATTTTTTTTTAAATATATAAGAAGTCTTTTTTTTTTTTTTTTTTTTTTTTTTTTTTGAGACAGGGGGGTCTCTGTTGTCCAGGCTAGAGTGCAGTTGTGCAGTCATAACTCACTACAGTCTAGAACTCCTGGACTCAAGTGATCCTCCCACATCAGCCTCCTTGGGTAGTTGGGACTACAGGTATGCACCACGATATGTAGCATTTTTTTTTTTTTAAATTTTTAGTAGAGATGAGGTCTCACTATGTTGCCCAGGCTGGTCTTGAACTCCTGGCCTTAAGCATCCTCCTGCCTTGGCCTCCCAAACTGCCAGGATTACAGTTTTGAGTCACCATGCCTGTCCTCTAGAAGAAATCTTGATAAGATGCTTCCTCAAACTTTCCACAGAAACATTTCCTGATCATACATTGTCCTTGTTTCAGTGTTGCTACTTGAGTCCATTTAAAACAACAAGTATCTTTTGTTGGTCCGACATAGAGGCTAACGCCTGTAATCCCAACACTTTGGGAGGCCAAGATGGGAGGATCAGGTGAGGTCAGGAGTTTGAGACCAGCCTGACCAACATGGTGAAACCCTGCCTGTACTAAAAATACAAAAATTGGCTGGGTGTGGTGGTGCATGCCTGTAATGCCAGCTACTCGGGGGGCTGAGAGAGGAGAATCGCTTGAACCCAAGAGGAGGAGGTTGCAGTGAGCCGATAACGTGCCACTGCACTCCAACCTGGTGACAGAGTGGGACTCCCTCTCAAAAAAAAAAAAAAAAAAAAAAAAAAAAAAGCACCAGAAAACAAGAACTATCTTTTGTTAATCGACACAGTGAAAATGGCATGGGTAATCACTGGGTGGCTTCAGTGGGCTGGAGGCCAGGAGCACCTGTTGCAGGAGTGTCTGGTGCCATACCAAGGGCTTCATGGACATCATCTCATTTCCTTCTTAGAACGGAAAGGGTGGTGTTCCCAGTAGTCAGATGAGACAGAGGGTGCAGAACTAGTGAATGGCAGGATCGGGATTGGAATCAGCACTGACTTGACTGTGCAGCTATTTTTGCCAAGGTTGTGCTCATCTTATAAAAGGTTATTTTCATTAGAAGGATACTCACTTGATATTTACCAGTCTTTGATAGAAAATAATGAAAAAAAAACTGTTCATAATACTTGAGCTTGAAGAATGAAACCATAAACATTTTTTAAAAGGTCACTTAATCTGCTATTCAGTTAACTTAAGTTATAATTACAACTTTCATGTATTAAAAATAAGTCCCGTGTTTGCTGAATATTTGACATTATTTTTTTCCTTAAAAATGTATGTGATCTGGCTGGGCATGGGGCTCACACCTGTAATCCCAGCACTTTGGGAGGCTGAGGTGGACAGATCACCTGAGGCCAGGAGTTTGAGACCAGCCTGGCCAACATGGTGAAGCCCCCATCTCTACTAAAAATACAGAAATGAGCTGGGAGTGGTGGTGTGCACCTGTAATCCCAGCTACCTGGGAGGCTGAGGCAGGAGAATCACTTGAACCCAGGAGGTAGAGGTAGCAGTGAGCGAAGACCATGCCACTGCACTCCAGCCTAGGCAACAGAGTGAGACTCCATCTCAAAAAAAAAAAAAAAAAGAAATGAATGTATATGATTTTTTTTTTAACATCATTTAGCCTTCACAGAAGATCGTAAATAGGGGTATTTTTTGCAAAACATGTTCCAGAGCTTAAGCAGTTTTCCCAGAGCCCTCTCCAAATTGGTGGAAATGCAGATTCTTTTCCTTTAAAGTGGGTTTCAGGTCCCTGTTGCTTTTTCCTTCTTAAATTCTTAGTCTGACTCATCCAGATCCTACTTTGACATGGGCATACTTCCTGTATTCTCCAGAATAATTTCCATTGAACTTGTAAAACTGCCCATCTTCTATAACATTTTCAGTTTCCCAGGGTCTTTTTTTTTTCTGCCTCGTATTTGCATCGTAATTGTGTTGTGCTCTTAATGTGTGTAACATCTGAGAATGAGAGAAGCTGTGGCTCCTCTTGGTGAGTTGGTCCGCGATGGATGTGAGTGCTCTTCTCCCAGGGAGGATGGAACAACCATTAAACGAGGGTTATGCATTCACTAAGTGGTTAGTAGAGAACTGTTTCATATTAAGATGATTTTTGGTCCTCTGAATAACCATCTAAATGTGGGCCTCTTAACATGAAGTAATTTCTGGTAATGAGTGCTCAGATGATGAGTACCTTTCTAATTCATCTCCCTCTTTTTGTTCCTACTGCCACCTCCCTAATGAAGGCCACTTTCATCTGTTGCTTGGATGACAGTCATTTCCCTCAAGCTTTCTTAGTCCAGTCCTTTCTCCATGGTTAGGTTGCAACATCTTTTTAAATTAATACTCTTAACCCTCAGTCTCTTCAGTAACTTCCACAGGCACTTAGGATAAAGTCCAAATTCTATTTTTTTTCGTTTTTGTATAAACAGGGTCTCACTATGTTGGCCAGGCTGGTCTTGAACTTCTGGACTCAAGTGATCCTCCTATCTCGGCCTCCCACGGTGCTGAGATTACAGGCATGAGCCACTGCACCCAGCCACAGAGTCCAAATTCTTTAATGGCGTGTGACTTACAAGGTCCTTCATGAGCTGACCACCTTTACTTTTTATTGTTCATCTTGTGCTTCTTGGTGTTACAAATTCCAGCTAGGTGATGAGTGTTGTCTTACCTCTAGGACTTTACTCTTGTTTCACTTGAAACATGCTTTCCCCTCCCATCTCTTCAGTCTCTCCTGCCTCCTCTCAGACCCTCTCCCTTTACCTGGGTAATGCTTCTCTATTTTTGAGTCTCACGTGTCACTTTCTGTGAGAGTCTTCCTTAACCTTTCAAGATTTGGCTCTCTGCTGTTTGTTTTAGACCATATTGTATTTATCCCTATCATCTTAGTTCCTGTTATATAATGTTTGCTTACCAGCATCCTCCCTAGATGGTGAACTCCAGGAAGAGTCGAATGAATGAATAATTTCAGCTCTGCTCTGAACCAGCTCTGTGACCTTTGAAAAGTCTGTCGTTTTCCTGGGTCTCACTTTCTCATCTGTAAAATGAAATAATTTGATTATATGTCTTCACAGAGTTCTTTCAGCTTTTAAAAATTCTGACTTCCAAAAGTAAATTCTATCCTATGTCTAATTTGCAGTTGCCACTCTTGAAACAAACCTCGTCTGATTTGCCCAATTAAACAGTTAAAGAGTAAACAAGACACTTTCTACTTTTTCCTTGAATGAGTGCCAGTTCTTTTGTTGTGATTTCCTTTTTGCTGATGGCATGAGGTCATTTTTAACATAAGGGTATTGTTACTCCATGAACAAGGGCTTTTAAAATATCAAGCATTTGTTGTTTGCCAGGTTTCCTTTTCTCAGCATAAATTGGAGCACAATATACATGCTTTTCTCCTTTGGTAGTTGTTGTTACAGATCCCCTTTCAACTGACAGCATTTGCTGTTCACGTGGGCTGACAGTGTGCTGTGGTTCTCAGAGGACAGCGCGATGCTGCTGGTGAACCAAACAGCAATGAGATTGAATTCCTGTGCTCTTGTTATATCACATTTGAATTTCATTCATGTGCATGGGACTCTTCGTGAATTTTTTCTGGAAGTTGCCAAATCTGGAGCACCAGCTATGTGAGATTAGTGTCTAGAAGTGAAGAGCGAAGCAAACAGTCATGGCTTTTACCTCCTAAAGTCCAAATTAGTTATAGTTCTTTCTGTGTCATGCATTAAATTATATTTTCTTCAACAATATAATTATGTTTTCTGTGGAAAACCAAACTTTCACTGTATATGAATAAGGGACATACTGTCTGTGATCATACTGACCTTTTAGTAACATCTTAGGAATCATTTTGTTTCTGAAACTAGGGCAAGATAATTTGGAAAGATATCAGGTCACCTTATTCAATCTTCAGACCTGAATTTTCTCTGTGTTACCAAATGTGTATTGTGGGCAGTGGAAATCATGTTGGACTTGAAGGCAGAATCTAACTGGGCTAGGATATTGTTCAACTTACCAGTTCTAGATTTTTAGGCAGAGTGCAAGATTTAACCTCCATTGTCCAAACGGACCTGTTTCTCACCGATAAAACCAGGCTCTGTGATAAATTGAATTCGCAAAAGGTGGAGACCTAAGTAAAATAAAGTGCGTGCCCAAAGACTGGGGAAATCACAGATTGTTCCAACACATTTTAGTTGTAATAAGATTGGCAAAGTCTTCAAAAGCAGTTTTCCATAGGTTAATGCTGCCCCAAAGGAGAGTTAGCTTTCTTATGCTCTAGTGAATTCCCCATTACTGGCCCGTTGCAGTGTTCCCTCTAATCTTGAGAGTCTGTCATTCAGTGACATTCTGTTACCAAAAAGAGTATATTCAATCTTTTTGTTTGTTTGCTTTGATACTTTGTCTCAGCCTGGGTTGCTGTCCTAGTGTATGAGTAGTTACCTATTGCTTGTAACACATTACCCCCAAAATGGAACAGCTGGAAACAAGTCATTTATTGTCTCAGGGTTTCCATAGGTCAAGACTCCGGGGGCGTGCAGCTTAACAACCTGGCTCTAGCCGGGTTGTTTCACGTGGATGTAATTAAAGTGTTGGGGATGGGGGTGGCATCATCATCTCAAGGCATGACCAGTGTGGGGAGGTGTCTGCTCACTTACATGGTTGTCAGCAGGGTCCAGAAGATCTGCTTCCAAACGCATTCCTGTGGGCCTGTCTTCATAGGGCCACCTCACTTCACGGCAGCCCGTTTCCCCTCGAGTGAAAGAAAACACCCAAAACAGAAGCCACCATCTTCTTTGAATCTACCCTTAAAAGTGACATGCCATCACTTTCATTCCTTGGAGACCGATGAATAAGTCCTGGCCACACTCAAGGTGTGGGTACCAGGAGGTCACCTGCACGGGCAGCCTTGTCTGTGGTGCAGTACAGCATGGTGGGCTTGATGTCCCAAGTCTAGTTTTGTGCCTGAGTTATATCTCTCTATTTTTAATGTTCTCAAGCAAGGGTCATTTTTTCATTCCGTTGGAAGCCAGTCAGTCCTAAAGCTGTTTCACTGCACTTAGCAGTTTGAGTATCATGAAGACAGTATCTCTTCTCAGGACCGTTGTCCGAATGGTGGAAGTGTTTCTGTAGAACTTGTAACGTTAGTAGCTTTTGAAGTGCTATCAGAGGGAAGAAAATGAAATGGCTTTAACATATTTTTTTAAGATTGTAATTGTACCTTATGTTGTAAAAACTTTACAAGGTGCTTGATAGCTTGTAACAGCAACTTTCTGAGCCGTTATTAGGCTTCACAGAGACTCCCAGTGCAGGGGGTTGTGGAGGAGCTTGCCAAATAAGTATCATGCTTGTTCCTCTAAGGAAGATGTTGGAGGCATTTAAGGAGTCCTTTTTTATTCCGAGTAGTCTGTGTTCTTGTGGTCTCATCTTGCTTATAAAATAGGGCAGATAGCTTAGAATTAATTTTTGTTAACCTGAGATAAAGGTAGGTTTCATGACATTTCCCTGTCCTTTATCAAAGGCTAAAACTCCCTCTTTTTAGTACAATGGCTTGGCAGAGAAGACACAGCACAGGACCCAAGTCCGTACACCTGCATTTTAGCCCTGGCTCTGTCACTGAACGTGTTGGACCCGGGGAAATTTGTTCACCATTTCTGATTTCAGGTTTCTCATATGATGTCTTGTTTCAACTTTAATATGCTACTCAACTTTCTTTTTTCTCCTGTAGGACAGCCTTGGGGGTAACAGCAAGACTGCCATGGTGGCTACTGTGAGTCCTGCAGCTGATAACTATGATGAAACCCTCTCAACTCTGCGGTATGCAGATCGAGCCAAGCACATTGTTAACCACGCTGTGGTGAACGAGGACCCTAATGCCCGAATTATCCGGGATCTCCGGGAAGAAGTTGAGAAACTCCGGGAGCAGCTGACCAAAGCAGAGGTAGGAGGCACAACCGCGTGTGCCCTGTGAGTCCAGAAAGAGGAGTCAGCCTGGAGCTTGAATTTTCTTCCCCTGGGCTGTGAGGGATGAGTACTCTACTTTGTGAATCCAAAGAGGTTTTACAGATATGAAAAAGATTGAACAGGAACAAATAAAGACAATTGAGAAAATGTTTGCATTTCTATTCAGGCAGCAGACAAAAGAGAGGTAGAATAGAATAGGAGAGGAAGAGAGATGCTGGAGACCTTGTGTATATAATTTTAATTTTTGTGCAGAAAATGATGGAGAGCAAGATTTTTGTTGAATCTCATTTGTTACCTGGTAGAAGTCAGAATGAAAATCTTGAGTCTTCTATACTTTCATAATCTAGCTTTTCCATGTTGTGGATTAATTATGTTTGTAGAAAATATTTTATAGTAGAAGTACCCATATATTTAGTAGTATTCTGTTATAACTATCTTCTGTATATTCTGTAATGGATAATGTTACATTAATAAATTTGAAAACCTGCCAACTCTGACCTGCAATCCCAAGTGCTCATCCTCTTGGGAAAGTGGAATGAAGTGTCAGATTCAAGATTCCTACTTTTTTTTTTTCGAGATGGAGTTTCACTCTTATTGCCCATGCTGGAGTGCAATGGTATGATCTCAGCTCACTGCAACCTCTGCCTCCTGGGTTCAAGTGATTCCCCTGCCTCAGCCTCCTGAGTAGCTGGGATCACAGGTGCATGCCACCACGCCAGCTAATTTTGTGGTTTTAGTAGAGACGGGGTTTCTCCATGTTGGTCAGGCTGGTCTTGAACTCCTGACCTCAGGTGATCCTCCCACCTCGGTCTCCCAAAGTGCTGGGATTACAGGAGTGAGCCAGTGTGCCCGGCCAGGATTCTTGCTTTCATTAGCATTTCTCTTCCCACAGTTTCTCAGCACTATGGGATTCTTTCTGGAGTTTGCTTTCTTTCTCATACCTGTTTTCTGGGAATAAATCAGTAAGAGACATGGTCAAGATGATTATCTTGATCATATTTTTACCTGTTGAATTTTATCCTGTTTTTATAGGAATAATTTTACAGTCCATGAAGACTGTTGTCTCCTTGGTATTAATAACACCATCCAATCTGCAACATGTACACGTTAAGTCTGTATATACGTGGATTAATTCCTGAAGTCATCAGCAAGGGCTAGAATGAATCATGTGTCTGAGTCTAGATGTATAACCTATTGGGATTTTAAAAATAAACCCTTAGAAGCTTTACATTTTTGCATCCTTAAATGTAATTATATCTTCACAGTACAGTGGCAGAAAAGGAAAAAAGCCTTCCTTTTGGGCATATTTTGGATAACTCGATGAGTTTGTGGTCCTCAGAACAATCGAGGTACCTGGAGGTCTGTCGTTACATTTCAAGTAGATGTTGGACCTCAGCATGACATTCAGCCAAGAGGAGGCAGATTGTTACTTTTGTCCTTTTAGAGTTGGCCGCTTCTTTTTCCAGGGCATCATCTAGACATTTCATGAAGTAAACATTTTGCTTGTAGGCAATGAAATCTCCAGAGCTAAAGGACCGGCTGGAAGAATCTGAGAAGCTAATCCAGGAAATGACTGTGACCTGGGAGGAGAAATTAAGGAAAACGGAGGAGATTGCACAGGTTCGTGTTTCCTGACTGATGAAGCGCGTGAAACCTCATGGCAGTTTGCACAGTGGAACACATGGTCTTCCTAGTTCCTTTTTGATCTTCAGCTTGGTTGATGGCAAATCTAACACTATCATTAGGAATCTAGATCTAAGAGAATCTATACTTTGCAAAATTAATTCGAAGGATAAACAGGATATAATTGCATTTAATCATTTATGTGAGAAATAATTTTTTAGTATCAGTAATCTTTTTTAAAAAAATTTAATGAAATAACTCCTTTGTAGCCCCTGGCTCTTAACACTCCATTCTATTAAGTGCTTTAGAGACCTAAGGAACTTCCTGAAATTACAAAATTAATCCAGTGCATGTGGCCAAGAAAAAAAAAAAGTATCATTAATTTTTTTTTTAGGTATTAGGCCATGAACTTCTTGGTTCCATGTGAAAACCCAGTGAAAGTAATATGAAATTCCTAAATCTGAGGTGACTGTCTCTCACCATTTTCTAGTAACAGTAATAGTTATGAAATCTTAGGGTGGTGGCCAGTGTGGTGGCTCACACCTGTAATCCCAGCACTTTGGAAGGCTGAGACAAGTGGATCACCTCAGGTCAGGAGTTCGAGCCCAGCCTGGCTAAGATGTCAAAACGCTGTTTCTACTAAAAACACAAAAATTAGCTGGGCGTGGTGGCACACACCTGTAGTCCCGGCTACTTGGGAGGCTGAGGCACAAGAATCGCTTGAACCCGAGGGGCGGAGGTTGCAGTGAGCTGAGATCATGCCCCTGTACTCCAGCCTGGGTGACAGAGCAAGACTCTGTCTCAATAACAAAAAACAACAAAAAAAAACACAACAGAAACCTTAGGGTGGGAACATTAGTATTCGTCTAGGAAGATCTAGTTAAGTTTAGCATTGGGAGAAAAAGTCTGTCCACCTAATAATAGATTTACACTGTGGCTTTCCTGTTTCATGATTATCCAACTTCTGTTTTAGAAATATATATAGTAATGTGGAGCTCAGGACCACATCTGACAGGCTTTTTGTGATCAGACAACTCTAATAGTAGCGATTGAATCAGTCTTTTATTCTTTCACTTCTACTTACTGGCCCTAGTTTGTTCTTTAGTAGCTAAGAGAGGTCCCACCCAAACACAGGAACTGGTGATGACAGTAACAGCCAGCATTTATTGGATCCACTTACGTATTGAGCCCTATGCTAAGCACTTTTAACTACAGTACTTGATGTAATCCTCTCAGTAGTCTTACAAGATAGGGACTGTTGCTACCCAAGTTGTTCGTGTATATAAAGTCATCTCTCTGCTTCTTCCTCTTCCTTTTCTAAGTTAAAATTCCCTGTTGTTTTTAACTGTTTTAACTTGTATTAGAGAATATATAGAACTTGTTCCATCTGTTTTCACTCAGTAGATTCCATCTTGAAATGTGCTGTCCAGAATCAATCTGTGTATCAGATATTGTAGGATGGTACTGTTGTTACTTAGCATAAAGTGGATGTTATATTAGCACAGACCGGGATTAAAATAGATTTTAAAAACATTTTTATTGCAGACATTTTCAAAGTAGATAAAAATTAGAAAAAAGTATACTAAATCTATAGGTACCCATCACCTGGTTTCATTAAAGATCAACATATGGCCAGTGTTGTTTTTGTGTCCCTGCATTGGCTTATCTTAAAGCATATCCCTCAAATTATAGAGAAGAGATCAGTATATAAACTATTTCTCATTACATATCTCCCTGTGGTTTTTATGAATTGTAAGTCATTCTAATAATTGTCCAATTTGGAAGCCACTTTGAGCCATTCTCAGTTGCTCCAACAGTAAACATTTGTTGTGATGAGTCGTTGTGCTGATAGAAAATAGGGCAAGTCTAAGTGAGTCTGCATTGGGGATCTTAGTGTTGGCACCTTTACTTTTCCTCTCCCAGGGGTCCCTTTTGGGGGCACTGCCTGATTTTATTCAGCAGCAGCTTCAATGCCTTACCTTCTAGAGCTCCCAGGCTGTAGTGCTGCTGAACGTTTTTCTTCTGTCATTGAAAAAACCTGGTCTGTTGGTCACTTACCTCTTCCTAATCCAAACTGACATCTTCCAAAATCTATTTCTGACAGTAGAGCCACAAAGTGTTAGTATATCTTCTGGAAGATGACTTGAGACATGTCAGTTGACGTGGTCCATGGTCAGATAAATTTGGCAATTTCCGGGCAGACTGAATTCAATGACTTTCTTTTTTGAAGGACTTCTCACATCATTTTGGGGGCAATTGCAAGTTAGCTGGGCTCTCCATGGGTCCTCCGGGCTCTGTGACACCTTCCGATAGGGTGCTAGCCCTCAGATGGCCCTGCCACGGAATTCCCTGCAGCTTCTGCACCCTTTGACCCTACATCATCCAATACTTTACCATTGTTTAATTGTTATGGGTAGTTTTAGTTGCTATTGAGTTTGTAAGGTTCTTAAGAAAAAGACTATCTTTTAGTGTTGTACGCTTAATAATATTTTTGCATAAAAAGAACTCATGATGAGTATTTTCTAATTACAGTGCCATATCTGCTATACCACATTGTCCCTTATTTTTATCTTTTATATTCCCATTAGAAGATATACACTTAAGTGAAATCCAAACCTTGAGATAGGTCAGGGGTTGACAGACAATGCATGTGAATTAAACCGGGTCCGCCACTTGCTTTTGTAAATTTTTTTGGAGTACAGCTGTGCTCATTTGTTTACGTATTATGTATGTTTTCGGCAGCAGAAATGAATAAGACAGAGAGCCCATGGCCCACAAAGACTAAATATTTACTATCTGACATTTTATAGGAAAAGTTAACCAACCCCTGATATCAGAAGCAATATTTGATGATATCAGTAAACTGTATTTTATCATATAGTACTTTGTTATGAGCTGATTCCTAGGTGTTACAAACATTCGTAATTTTTTAAGATGATTTTAAAACTTTAGTTTTTGGTGGGAAACACAATAACGAATTGACAGTTTTCCACCATTATGTCTCTTTTGGATTAGACAAAAGTTTTGTAGCGTTTTTACCACTATAAAATCTCAAATGACAGAAACATGCACAGGGAAGTAGCGTAAAACAGTAATAACTAGGATAACTTAGAGAAAGGTATAGTTACTTTCTTCATCTTATGGACATGACTCTTTATCAAGGAGAAATTCTTGGAAATGAGCGCAGAAAACGCTGATGGTTAGTGTTAAATGACTCAAAACTTCTGAAAGAAGCCTGTAGTCCTTTTTGTTAGAAGTTGATTTAAAGACTTGATTTGATTTGAAGACCCAGGACCAAAATACACATTTCAGTTTGTGGTAGTATACTTCTAGGTAGGATATATTGGCTGAGTTGCAGTGATTGTATAAATTACAGTGGCATGCCTAGAAATAGCAAAATTGTGAAGCTTTATTTTAATTATGCTGCAAACTTACTGTGTGGCTGTAGTTAAGTGACTTAGTCTGTCTTGCCTTTCCCCAGAATCAGAGGTCTTAGGTGATTGACTCATTGCTACTTGCTGTTTACCCATAGTCGAAGATACCCTCTCCAGCTCCGACTGTACCCTAACCACAGAGCATCTGGTTGTGAGATCCATGCCTATACCCTTATGATGTACAGATGTTCATATGTTGTATGGGTTCAGAGGCAGGCACAAAAAAGGAAAGGCCCGTATTATGAAGATAGTGCTTGAGTGCATATGCAAGTTTGTTTGTTTTTGGATAAATTCACCACACTGATGTTTTGAGTGCTCACCATGTGTCCTTCACTGCTAAGTGCTGGGAACACAACAGTATATAAGGTAGGATCCGTGCCCACACAGCACACAGTCCCGTGTGAGAGAAATGGCCTGATAAACAGTTACGAAGTGGAGCATGTCTGCTCCAGATAGAAGAAAGAGGTATAAAATCTTTTCAGCTAACGAGAACAAAGATAACTTTTTTTGGTTTGTTTTTTGTTTGTTTGTTTGTTTTGTTTTTTTGAGATGGAGTCTCTCTTTGTCGCCCAGGCTGGAGTGCAGTGACATGATCTCAGCTCACCACAACCTCCACCTCCCGGGTTCACGTGATTCTCCTGCCTCACCCTCATGAGTAGCTGGGATTACAGGCGCCTGCCACCATGCCTGGCTAATTTTTATATTTTTAGTAGAGATAGGGTTTCACCATGTTGGCCAGGCTGGTCTTGAACTCCTGACCTCAAGTGATCTGCCTGCCTTGGCCTCCCACAGTGCTGGAATTATAGGCGTGAGCCACCACGCCCAGCTCAGAGAACATTCTTAGCATTTTCAAGGACCTGGAACTTGTTTCATGCAGTTTCATGCCGGATTTGACAGAAGTTAGAAGCCAGAGGGGAAGCAGGCCAGATTGAAGGGCCTTGTGAACTTTACTGAGGGAGTTTGGCCTTTATCCTGATTGAGAGGTCGCTGAAGATGTCAAGCAGAAGAGTGTATTGATCCTCCTTTGCTTTTAAGAAGGATCACAGTTGAGGAAAGTGCACACACCTTTGCTCATATATTCAGAGTTAAATGAGATGAATTCAAGATTTTAGATATTTTCAAGAATGAAAACTGAGAATTCACTAGTACAATTAGTTACTATATGTAATGGACTTTATTTTTCAAAATAAAATTAGAATTAACGCAAAAATTATATAGTTTGGAAAGAAGAGAAAAATGCAATAAATCTATAATACCATAGCCTAAGAGAATGTATTTGAATTACAACACTATTGAATAATTGTAACATTGTAATGTAAGCGCTTGGATATCTCACTGCCTCAATGGCTGTGGAATTAATACTTCTCTGATACATTTACAGGAACGACAGAAACAGCTTGAGAGTCTTGGAATATCTCTTCAGTCTTCGGGAATCAAAGTTGGGGATGATAAATGCTTCCTGGTGAATCTGAATGCTGACCCAGCTCTGAATGAGCTTCTGGTCTACTACTTAAAGGTGAAGTAATGTGCTTTGCTACTAGATTCTTGTCACAAAATAGGATAATATTTCACAGTACTTTAGTAAACTTGGGGAACCATGCTTACTCAAAAAACAGCAAGAAGTTACGGACCATCTTGGGTTTCTGGGCTCAGTTTTCTTTTTTAGTCCTTGATGCCATTCAACCTGACAATAGAAAAAAATGATACTCTGATATTATTTCCAATAAGTTAAATAGCCTTCCTACCATTATTTAATGTGATTTGTATCAAGGAATTAAGTAGATAACTTTAAAAATGGATGACTTTGAAGACTAAATGATTCATTTAGTAAGTATACTAAAGCTTTTATGGTTTACGTGAAGCGCATTTTTCTGGGAGCAGTGTGTTAGCTCACAAGAAAAAAATGTATAAATAAAGTTCTTAGGACCGGTTGGTATGAAATTTATGTTTCCAATAACTCTTAGGAAAAATTAAAAATTTGGGTTATCAATCTGTTAAAAAAAAAAGAGAGAGAGTATAGGTTACTTAGAGACTGAGTGAGTCAGAGCATGGAACAGAAAAGATGTATCCACTGAAATCTATAAATCATGGGATATATTAGTAAGATAAGAGACAACTTCAGAATAAGCCTGAACCCTGAGATGCCACATGAGGAGTGTCCAGAATGGGCTGTGTCAAGCCCAGAGCACAAATTACTTATTATATATGATGGACTGCACTACTCTAACACAGGGTTGATAATAGTTTTTTTCCCCTCACATGTGTGGGTTTAATTAATGTGACCAGGAAAGTAAAGCTAACAAGCTGACTACCTGGAAAACAGCTCTAAGAGAACTGCATGATTTCATTTCAGAAAAGCTTGGAAAGATCCGGGGGCAGTGACTCTGTGTCATTTTGAGAAGGCCTGTTGTTAATAAATGTCTTATACGGTGTGTTGTTGTGCTGTGAGTTTGGCTGTGTCTTTGATGCATACCTTCATGTGTGCTTGTCTCAGGTGTTGTGGTTCAGTGGCCCCAAAGCTGGGGTAGGAGGGAGTGACCTGTCTCTCTAGTCTATGGCCAAGCCCTTTGCCCCCTCTAGATTAATTCCTTTGTAAATGGAGGGAAGTGTCTCTGGCTACTTTACCAGGTTCCTGTGAGGGTTGGAGATACAGAAGCACTTTGTAAACAGAAGTACTACACAAAAGAAAAGATTCCACGTTCCACTTTTTTGTTTGATACTCCTATGGTTTCTTATACACATATTTTCCTTGCCTATTAAAAAATGATGTATTATTGGCCGGGTGTGGTGGCTCACACCTGTAATTCCAGCACTTTGGGAGGCTGAGGTGGGCAGATCACTTGAGGTCAGGAGTTCAAGACCAGCCTGGCCAACATGATGAAACTCTGTCTCTACTAAAAATATAAAAATTAGCCAGGGGTGGTGGTATGTGCCTGTAGTCCCAGCTACTTGGGAGGCTGAGGCAGGCGAATCTCTTGAACCCCAGAGGTGGAGGTTGCAGTGAGCTGAGATCATGCCACCGCACTCCAGCCTGGGCAACAGAGCAAGACTCCGTCTCAAAAAAAAAAAGTATTATCCATTACCTACTTTGCTTCTGAACAGTGCTGGTAGCATTCTGAGTTAGGATGTCAGCTGGGGATAGTCACATGACGGTGACCAGGAAAGTAAAGCTAACGAGCTGACTATGTGGGAAGAGATGCGATGTTAGAATAGGACCTAAATATTCTGTCCTTTTTTCAGAACTAGAAATTCTTTTTCTTTCCATTGTAATGTAGTTCAAATCGGAACACACAAACACACACATCAAGAAAAATCTCTGATTCATATCTGCTCCTTGACTAAAAACTAAAGAAGCTGTTTAAAGATGTTTGGAGAGTCGTCAAATGTTTCTGGTCATCTTGTATGGAGGTGTTTGGGTTCTGTTTCAGACTGTGTGGCCAGCCCTGTTGGGCCGAGTCTGAGGCAGTGTTGATTTCTTGACTGCCCAAGCTGACCCCACAACAAGCATATCTTCAAAACAAAGCACATTCAAAAGGATGAACAGTTTTTGCTTCAGTAAAAGAATACTTTTTGCTTCAGTAAAGTGATACCAACTGTTTTTGCTTAAGTAAAAGAACCGTTTTTGCTTCAGTAAAGTGATACCATAATGTGGGATGGTGGAATTTGGAGGCTGAGCATTTTTTATTACTATGCCTTCAAATTCAAAAGTCAATTTAGATGCTGGGCAGATGACTTCCGTCACTCCATGTGTAAGTGAAGGCATTGGATTAAAACATCTCTAAAGTTCTTTCTAGTTCCAATTGTACAGTTCTCTTACTCTTCTACAATATAACACCCCCTTTATTTATCCTGGAATACTTTATAATAGAATACTTTAGAATCATGATACCCATCTATCAATAAAGAGACTGAGATGCTATCCCTGAGTAACTTCATCTTACTTTGATTACCTGGGCACACAAAGGGAAATGATTGTGTATTTATTTTTATATTTTTTTAATGCCTACATATGCCAAGCCTTTGTTAAGTGCTTGGAGTACAAGATGGACAGTAAACCCACAGTCAGTCAGTGTCATGGAAAGAGTTAAAATAGGGCAGGATGACAGTGGCTTTTTCCAGTTGGGAGCTCAGGAAACACCTCTCTGAGGATGTGACTTTAAAAACTGAGATAGAAATGATAAGAAATGACCCATATCAGGATCGGGGAAGAACATTTCAGACAGAGGAAACAGCTAGTAAAAGGCAATAGGATGGAAATAGGCTCAGTGTGCTCAAAGAACAGATGGGAGCCGATGTGGCTGGCACATGCTCTGTGAGGGGAAGATGGTGAGAGTGAGGGTCAGAGACAGGCAAGGACAGGTTGTTGAATGCTTCGTAAGCCTGGGTAAAAATTTGGGCTTTATTGGAAATTCAAAGAGAAGCCACTAGAAGGTTTTATTCTTACTTTTTTCTTTTCTTTTTTTTTTTTTTTTTTTTTTTTGAGGCAGAGTCTCGCTCTGTCACCCAGGTGAGTGCAGTGGTGCGATTATGGCTTATTGTAGCCTCAATCTCCTGGGCTCAAGTGATCTTCCTGCCTCATTTTTATTTTTATTTTTATTTTTTTTGAGATGGAGTCTTGCTCTGTCGCCCAGGCTGAAGTGTAGTGGCACGATCTCAGCTCACTGCAACCTCCACCTTCCAGGTTCAAGCCACTCTCCTGCCTCAACTTCCCGAGTAGCTGCAGTTATAGGCACGCGCCACCACGCCTGGCTAATTTTTTTGTATTCTTAGTAGAGACGAGGTTTCACCATGTTGGCCAGGCTGGTTTTGAACTCCTGACCTCAAGTGATGCGCCTACCCCGGCCTCCCAAAGTGCTGGGATCACAGATATGAGCCACTGCGCCTAGCCACAATTTTTTTTTTTTTTTTAGTAGAGACAGGGTCTCACTGTGTTGCCCAGGCTGGTCTTGATCTCCTGGGTTCAAGCGATTCTCCTGCCTTGGCTTCCCAAATTGCTGGGATTACAGGTGTAAGCTACCATGCCCACTCTTAGAAGGTTTTAAATAGGGGATGATGTGACCAGCTGTTGTGGCAGGAGTGGAAAGGGAGTGGCATGCAATGGAGACACAGTAGGAAGCTCCTGCATCCACAGGCAGGAGATCCTGGAGGGCGAATCTAGGATGTGGTTGTGGAGGTGGGGAAAACAAGCTGATTCTTGATAGACCTTGGAGGAAAAATCTGTAAGATTCTCCCTGATTGACGTGGGGTGGGTATGGGCTTGTAAGAGAAAGAGGACTCAAGAATCATATCTAAGCTTTTCATTTGACTGACTGGTAGTGGTAGTGCCATCCATTATTATTGGAGAAGGAAATAGACTTCTGTTGGGTTGGGGGAGATGGGAACAAGAGTTTAGCTTTGGCCTTTGTTCCCTTTGATACATCTTCAGACATCCAAGTTGTGTCAAGTAGGCTGAGTAGGCAGAAAATAATAGTGGCTGAGGCTGGGCATGGTGGCTCACACATGTAATCCCAGTGCTTTGGGCAGCTGAGGTGGAAGGACTGCTTGAGCTCAGGAGTTTGAGATCAACCTGAGCAACATAGTGAGACCCTGTCTCTACAAAAAATAAAAAAAAATTAGTGGTCAGGGTGGAGCCTGCCTGTGATCTCAGCTACTCAGAGACTGAGACAGGAAGATTGCTTGAGCCCAAGAGGGTGAAGCTTAGTGAGCATGGATGGTGTCTCTGCACTCCAGCCTGGGTGACAGAACAAGACCCTGTCTCAAGAAAAAAAAAAAAAGTGACTAAGACTGCAATAGTGGTTGTGGAGGTGGGGAAAAAAATGAAACTAAAGTATGTAGCTCTAGGGTGGTGATAGAGATGTAGTTTATTTGTAGATGGCATTTAAAGCCGTGGGAGTGGGTGAGTTAGTCTAGGTCAGGGTCAGCCAACTACTTTTCACAGGCCAAATCTAGCTCCCTTCCTGTTTTTGTTTCAACCACGCCTGCCTCCGTTTGCTTTTTAAAAATCTTTTAGGCCAGGCATGGTGACTCACGCCTGTAATCCCAGCACTTCGGGAGGCTGAGGTGGTTGGATCACTTGAGGTCAGGAGTTTGAGACCAGCCTGGCCAACATGGTGAAACCCTGTCCCTACTAAAAATACAAAGAAAATTAGCTGGACATGGTGGTGCATGCCTGTAATACCAGCTACTTGGGAGGCTGAGGCAGGAGAATCGCTTGAACCTGGGAGGCGGAGGTTATGGTGACCTGAGATTGCACTGCTGCACTCCAGCCTGGGGAATAGAGCAAGACTCTGTCTCAAAAGTAAAATAAAAATAAAAAAATATTTTAGCAAAGGTAATAGGACAATATAAGAGGGCTCAGTGTAAATGATTTCAATTGTGTACATGTAAGAATACAGTATTAATCAGTGAATTTGATTTTTTTCTTAGGAACATACATTGATAGGGTCAGCAGATTCCCAAGATATCCAACTGTGTGGCATGGGAATTCTTCCTGAACACTGCATTATAGACATCACGTCAGAAGGCCAGGTCATGCTGACTCCTCAGAAGAACACCAGGTAACGTACTTGAATTAGTGTTCATATCATGAGAGTTTTTCAGAGGAAGAAAGTACTCTACTGGCGACAATGGCCTTTGTTGCTTTTAAGTTGACCACATTAAGCTATCCAGTTGGTTGGGTGGGCCCCTTACATTTAGCTTTAATGCCTGTCACACCCGTTCCTTCCTCTGTATGCCCACTGCCATGGCCTTACGTATTTAGGCCCTCATCAAGTCTTCATCAGAGCCCCCGCTAACACCCTGAGTTGCCTCCTGGTTCACTCACCACAGCCCTAGAAGGCTTTCCTCTGTTTGTGATAGAAAATCCCTTATAGCCCCCTGGTTTATCTCCTCCTCCTCTGCACCTGCCAGTCCTTTGGCCTGCTAACTCCTGTTCGGTCTGCAGGGTTAAGGGCTGCCATGATCTCCTGCGGGGAGGTCCCTGTTTGGTCTGAATGCAGTGCCCTTAGGAGGTATTGGACCATCCCCCTGTTGTGGCAGTGCTTCTTAGTGTCTGCCTATGGGCTCTGAACCCTTATTACCCCATTAGACCGTGAGCTGCTTGAGGACAAGGGCCTTTTTTTGATTCTCCATTCCTGGCGCAGAATATGAGACTAGTACACAGGAACTTAATACACCATCGAGGAGTGAAGGGGCTCCACATTTTATGAATGACACATTTGTCACTTTGTTTCCATCTGCTATAGAGCTGTTATCCCCTGTTAGGGAGTTGGAAGTATAACAGTCTGTAACTGTTACAGACAGTGATTAACGAATTATGTTGACCTTTCAAATGCTGATTTGTTTCATTTTATGGTATCAAAAAATCACTAATATCACTGATTTTATCCATAAAGTCTTCAAGTATTGAGACACTATCAAGCTCTGGGGAAGGATCAAGTGAGAAAACAGGAGCAGAAGCTGGTGTGGCCCTCACAGCTGTGCTGTGCTCTTCTCTAGTGAGGCCATAAATAATCACACAGAACCCCAGCCTCAGGCAAGGGTTCTCCAAGACCGGGATGCAATAAGACAGAGCAGGCCACGTCATCATTTCGTTTAAGCACAGACGAAAACATGGTCACTGTGCCACCCGAAGAATACTCTTCTCTGTGCCTTATCAATGAGCGGTAATATTTTGAAAGGAATCTTCTGAGCATTAGGTCTCAACAGTGGGCTTAAAATATTCAGCACACTGTGGTGTAAACAGACATACTGTCATCTGGGTTTTGTTCCATTTACAGAGCACAGGCAGAGCTGTTTTAGCATAATTCTTAAGGGCCCTAGGATTTTCAGAATGGTCAATAAGCATTGGCATCAACTTAAAGTCACCAGCTACATTAGCCCCTAAGAGAGTCAGCCTGCCATTGAAGCTTTGAAGCCAGGCGTTGACTTCTCTTCTCTAGCTAAGAAAGTTCTAGATGGCATCTTCTTCCAATAGAAGTCTGTTTAATCTACATCGAAAATCTCATCAGCAATCTTGCTGCAGCTTCTACATTAGCACTTGCTGCTTCATCTTGTACTCTTATGTTATGGAGGTGACTTCTTTCCTTAAACCTCACGAACCAACTTCTGCTAGCTTCCAACTTTTCTTCGGTTGCTTCCTCACTTTTCTCAGTTCATAGAATTAAAGAGAGTTAGGACCGTGCTCTGGATTAGGGTTTAGTTGAGGGAATATTGTGGCTGGGCTGATCTTCTCTCCAGACCACTGAACTTTCTCCATATCAGCAGGAAAACTGTTCTGCCTTATCATTCATGTAGTCACTGGAGAAGCACCTTTAATTTCCTTCAAGAGCTTTTCATGTGCACTCACAGCTTGGCCAGCTGTTGGTACAAGAGGCCTGACTTTCGTCCTGTCTTGTTTTTTGATGTGATTCCTCAGTAAGCTTAATTATTTCCACCTTTTGAGAGGTGTGTGACTCTTTCCTTCACTTAAACAGGTAGAGGTTATTGTAGTTATTAATTAGCCTAATTTCAATATGGCTGTGTCTCGGAATAAAGAGACCCGAGGAGAGGGAGAGAGTCAAAACCCACACTGCTTTTATTAAATTTGCCATCTTACATGGGTGCAGTTCACGATGTTCCAAAACAATTAGGTGAGGTCAAAGGTCCCTGATCACAGGCCTCCATGACAGATGTGAAGTGAGCACATGCTGTTTGAAAAGAATCTCCCATAGCCTTGCTTAACACAGGATAGCTACAGACCTTCAATTTGTAAAAAATGTGATATCTGCAAAACACAATAAAGCAAAGCGCAGTAAAATGAGATGTGCCTGTGCTTTGTACCATCAACATTTTAGGTGAATCAGCAAAGGAGTGAATGTAAATATTAAAATTCACCAAGAACAGGTTGTATTTGGGGGAATTGTTGTTTTCCCTAGTAACTATATCTCTATGTTACTGGGAATTTAAAGCAGAAGACATGATACTGCACTCCTCGTTCACGTTTGATCTCTTCTCCTTACAGAACATTTGTAAATGGGTCATCTGTCTCCAGTCCAATACAGTTACACCATGGGGACAGGATATTAT
Organism: Macaca thibetana thibetana; assembly: GCF_024542745.1. Classification (NCBI taxonomy): domain Eukaryota; kingdom Metazoa; phylum Chordata; class Mammalia; order Primates; family Cercopithecidae; genus Macaca; species Macaca thibetana. The sequence goes on from NC_065585.1 coordinate 114,376,591, forward strand.
GGGGAAACAACCATTTCTTCAGGTATGATGTCATTCGTGTCCCTTGAGATTATTGAAGATTGTGCTCTGAAATAGGTTTACTCTTTAATATGTATTTTCTGTCTCTAAAACAATTATGTTATTGTGTGTGTACATATATATTTGCTGCATATATATTATATATATGTGTGTGTGTGTGTGTTCATTCACTGTATATGGTCTGAACCCTAGAGACATATAAACAATACACCGTGGAAAAATACTGAGTTCATCTACACAGTTTTTCCCTTTTATTTCCCACTGGAAGGTGATTCCTTTGCTGTGTGGTGTAAGAATTTATTAATAAACATTAATAGTTTTCCTGACATGTTTATCTTTTTAATTTTTTTTTTATGGAAACATGGTTTTGGTTTTAGTTTCCTTATCTATAAAATAAGGTTGGTATTTCTTTTAGAAATTCTTTTCAGCTCTAAGTCATGGCCAGTTTTACTGTAATGGGTTAGACAGATCATTTATTTCCCTGACAGAACCAGAAATCTAAAGGAACATGGTTGTTAGTGTTGGCTAAGCCTCTCAAATAAAGTCATGGCTAAAGTCTGGTCACTGTCTTGGCGTCTCTCTATGGCCTGAAGTTGGCCATGCTGCACTGCCGTCAAAACAGCATTCAGGTACAGGAAGAAAAAGGAGAACCGTAAGCTGTGCTAGCCCTGACTCTCCTGTTCATCCGAAAAAACAGAGAAGTCTTCCCAGAGTCCTCAGCAATCTCCTTCTGTCTCCTTTGCTAGAAATTGCTTCCTAGTTGCAAAGGGGGCTGCAAAAGACTGTATCTCGCCTGGGGCTGTACATGCGGTTTCCCAAACAAAATTGATGTTGCGTTGACAAGGCAGGCAGGCTGGAGATTGTAAAAAGTGAACATCCTGGTCTCTTGTTACTGTCACTGGTCATCGTGCTCCAGATGTCAGACTGACTTTTCTGTAGCTAATAGAGAGCGTTTGCCATGGGCCAGTGATACTTTGGTTACTGAGAAAAGGGTAGATGGGCACAAAGAGCATGGAGTATTTTTTTCCTTCCTAAATTAAATGACGTGTAAACTGCTTTGCTTTGTGTTCAAAACCCTCATTGTTTGGATGAAGCTGATCTTTCCAGCTTTAGCTCTAGTGTGCTGTACAAATTTTGAATATCCCGTTGTTTTACTCATTTCTCCAGGGAATGTGAATGTTTCCATTTTCACATCTTTTCCCACGCTTTCCCTCTACCCTGCTTTCTCTGTATCCGTGAAGACTCAGTTCAAATGATTTCCTCCTGTTGCACTTTCCTTTATCACCTTGCTCTGAAATCGTCCTCAGCTTTCCTTTAACTCTGAGTTTGTCACAGGTGTGTGGACTAGTGTCACACTTTCTGTTGTAAGTTTTTGTGGCACTTGAGTGTCTTATTTCTATGACTAGATTATCAACTTCCTGAGTACAGTAATTGCCTTGTACTTACATGGTATCTACTTGGCTTCTAGCAGATGCCATTACTTAATGAATGACATAAATAAGTACCTGTCTTAACTTCAGAAAATAATACTCTTTTTTTCCCCCCAAGACTCAATTTGCCTAAAAAGAAAAAGAAAGCAGAACGAGAGAATGAGGACCATGATCCCTCCATGAAGAATGAAAACAGTTCTGAGCAGCTGGATGTAGACGGAGACTCCTCCAGCGAGGTGTCCAGTGAAATTAACTTTAATTACGAATATGCACAGATGGAGGTCACCATGAAGGCCCTGGGCAGCAATGGTGAGCAAGTCAGGCGTGCTGTTAAGCACTGGTTCCAGTTGGTAGACTGTTGCCTACAGTCCCACCTACTCGGTAGGCTGAGGTGGGAAGATCACTTGAGTCCAGGATTTCCAGGCTGCAGTGAGCTGAGGTTGTGCCCATGAATAACCACTGCTCTTCAGCCTGGGCAATGTAGCAAGACCTTCTCTCTTGAAAAAAAAAAGATGATAGAGTGTTAAAAATGTTTATGATTGAGGCCTTTTTAAATGTTAAAAAGGAAAATCTTTATGTTGCTATTCTCTGTATTTTGTGTCTTTGGCTTTAATTTATATCAAAATGTTCTGCCTTAATATACAGTCAGATCACTTTGTTCTCATGGATAGAATCTCTCTGGTTTATTTTATTTTAATTTTTTGAGACAGAGTCTCGCTCTGTTGCCCAGGCTAGAGTGCAGTGGCACGATCTCAGCTCCCTGCAGTCTCCACTTCCTGGGCTCAAGTGATTCTATTCTCCTGCCTCAGCCTCCTGAGTAGCTGGGATGACAGGCTTGCACACCACCATGCCTGGCTAACTTGTATTTTCAATAGAGACAAGATTTCGCCATGTTGACCAGGCTGGTCTCAAACTGATGACCTCAGGTGATCCGCCCACCTCGGCCTCCCAAAATGCTGGGATTACCGATATGAGCCACTGCACCCGGCCAAATCTCTCTGCTTTAGAGACTTGCCTGCCACTGGCTTGTGATTGTATTTCTGGAGGATTCGCCATGTCTTAGGTTATGTGTAGAACATATAATAGACCTGCCTTTTCTGCAGGGAAGATGGTTGAGGATATGTCTGAGAATAGATAACAACCTGAGTGATTGAAAGTCAGGAAAGCTAAGTTTATGCCAAATTGTCTTTAAAGTATTAGTTAGGTGGTATAGTTAAGATGACAAACAACATCACCATATAGAACCACATTTGAAGTTTGTTATGTTGTAACTCGCGATCATTTATCTTTTTTAAAAATGTGTTTAGATCCAATGCAGTCCATATTAAACAGCCTAGAACAACAGCATGAAGAAGAAAAACGATCCGCACTGGAGCGCCAGAGGCTTATGTATGAGCACGAATTGGAGCAGCTCCGGAGAAGGCTGTCTCCTGAGAAGCAGAACTGCCGGAGCATGGACAGGTTTTCTTTCCACTCGCCCAGCGCTCAGCAGCGCTTGAGACAGTGGGCTGAGGAGAGGTAGGCGGCACAGAGAGGCTTGTTACACGTATAGCTCAGCCTCGCCACCTCTAACGCACCTAGGGAAAGTGTCAAATGGAAACATTGAGATGGTGCTTACAAAAGAATTATGTTAAAAGATAAGTGTTACAGCCAAGAACCACTTTGCATTTTTTTTTTAAAAAGGGAAATTGCCCATTTATATTGCATTATTTAAAACTGTTGATGTTAGGTGCTGCTCCATTTTCAGTTGGTATGGCTTTTGGATTTGGATATAGAGTACACTTTATCATTGTATTATGCTTCAGGTTCTGAAGCTTGGGTAGATGATTTTTAGAAAAACAAAGTTGATTATCTGGACTGATTAGCTCAGGTAGTTAAAGCATGGTGCTGATGAGGTGCAGATTGCAAGTGTCATCTCTGTACGGGATAATCAGCGTTGTATTGAAATGCGTCATCCCATGGTTGCAGACTACTTCACTAACCTCATATTATTTAAAGTTTGGTCTGCAGGCAGGCAGCTTCCCTTTCACCTGGAGATTGATAGAAATGTAGGATTTCAGGCCTCCACCTCAGACCTGCTGAGAAAATCTTGAGTTGATGAAGATCCCCTGGTGATCTGCATACACGGGCACTGCCCTTATCTACAGCCAGCCTGCTGTGTGGCTGTGCGCCAGTGCCTATCGTGTAGTTCAGGTTCAAGTGTGTGCATGGGTCAGTGTCAGCAACACAGTCCCTGCGTGCAGACCACCATGGAAAAGCTCAATTCACATTTTGGCAATGATGTACTGCCACTGTATGATTTTCTGACTAGCTGCTTTGTGTTAATCTCTTCCCTACCTCTGCCCCTTCTTTATTTTTTTAAGAGAAGCAACGTTGAATAACAGCCTGATGAGGCTGAGGGAACAAATTGTTAAGGCCAATCTATTGGTGAGAGAAGCTAATTACATTGCTGAGGAGCTGGATAAAAGAACAGAATACAAAGTTACCCTACAGATTCCAGCCTCCAGCCTGGATGCCAACAGGAAGGTGAGGTTGCCATTCCTTGAAAAAAACAAAGATCTCATTGGATAAGATTGCCTGATGTTTCCTGGTGTTATTTAAGCTTCAGATCCCTATCTGTGCCTGCCCCAAGTCAGATCCTTTGTCCTCCTTGCTTTTGGGTAGAATTGACTTCCTTTCCGTTCTCTGCCTTTGAGTGTATATATATTTTATCCGCTAGGGGAATATTCTCTCCATCTCACCTGGCCCTGACAGTTCATTTCACTCAACTTTCTCCCTTCAAATCTGTTTAAATTCTTTCTTAGAAGTCTTCTCTGATTCATCTTCCCCAAATGTCTTTTTTTTCTTCCTTATGCTACCACTCTACACCCCCTTTCCCACAATTTAGGTGTTCATTTTGCTTATGTTATTTTCTACTTTGAATAGCTTACTCTGTGAAACTGTTCATTAGTTGTGTCATGGTGTCATGTATATATTCAGGATCATACTTTTTTTGGTATAACAAGTTTAATAAAATGTAGGGGGAAGTCCCATCACAGTCTTCTATCTTTGCCATTCAGTTGGGTTTTTTTTCCTTCTTTTTTTTTTTTTTTTGAGGTTCTTTTCTAGCTCTTGATCACATTCATACATAATTTCTGATGGATTAGGTAGAATTTTCTATTCAGATGAATTTTTTTGTAGGTCCATGCGTTCTGTTTATCCTACAGTAGTCAATACAGAAAAGCTTTAATCGATCCATCTTGGATATTCTATTTTGTTTGTTCATTTGTTTGTTTGAGATGGAGTCTGGCTCTGTCACCCAGGCTGGAATGCAATGGTGTGATCCTGGGTCACTGCAACCTCCACCTCCTGGGTTCAAGCGATTCTCCTGCCTCAGCCTCCTGAGTATCTGAGATTACAGGTGTGTGCCACCACACCGGACTAATTTTTGTAGTTTTAGTAGAGATGAGGTCTTGCTGTGTTGGCCAGGCTGGTCTCAAACTCCTGACCTCAAGTGATCCACCTGCCTTGGCCTCCGAAAGTGCTGGGATTACAGGCAGATATTCTAATTTGATAGCAAGGATTACATCTTTCTTTCCCTATGACATCACAGCATTGAGGTCAGCATTTTGTACAGGGTTAGATATTTGGCAAATATGATTCTTAGTATTTTAAGAAAGGTATTGTCAATATGATGTGATCATTACAGATCATTGTTTTTGTATACTCTGTGTGTATTTTGAAAAATTTTACTTAATTAGAACTTACTAGTATTTGTAAGGGCAAAGTCTGGGTACAGTAGGACTCACCAAAAACCAAAGAGGAAGGCCAGTCACAAGGAGAAGGTTCAGGGCCTAGTTTCTTCTTGAAGGCTGAGAAGTACAAGATCCTCTTTCATTTTACAGTGTACGAGTTGAAAAAAGCAGAAATCTGAAAAATTTTTCCCCATTAAACATGACTGCAGCCCTTTTCTCTAACCTATTTTGGGGTTTGTTGAAAGGTGTGACTCTGCTTTGGGGTAGCCATGTCAACACCCAGAAGTAACTCATGTCACCTGACATCTCTCCTTAGTTTAGTTAGGCTGAATCTGTAGTCTTTAATGCAGCAGACTATTTTTTGGTATTTGAAAACTTGTTTAATGTCCCATCCATTCTGTGAACACTCTCTCCTCTGGCAAATTTTTTTCTTATTTCCAATTTTGCAAGAGGGCTAAGTTATGGTAGTTGCACCGTATTGCCCATTGCTATTTAGTCCCAGGTCCAGCATTCTCCCCCAGGAAAGCCACTACCTACAAAGGTCACAGATGGGATTTTTGGATTTATTCACTGGCTGACTGAATATAAGGTAGGAGGGCCTTTAATTTTGACTGTAGGATGGCTGGGCATGGTGGCTCATGCCTGTAATCCCAGCACTTTGGGAGGACAAGGTGGGTGTATCACCTGAGGTCAGAAGTTAGAGACCAGCCTGGCCAATATGATGAAACCTCATCTCTACTAAAAATACAAAAATCAGCCAGGCATGGTGGCAGGCACCTGTAATCCCAGCTGCTCAGGAGGCTGAGACCGGAGAATCGCTTGAACCCAGGTGGAGTTTGCAGTGAGCCAAGATTGGGCCACGCACCCTAGCCTGGGTGACAGAAAGAGACTCTGTCTCAATTAAAAAAAAAGAAAAACACATTTTGACTGTAAGAATTCTCAAATGTTTGTTTTATTATTTAAATTTTGTTTCTTAGAAAATGATTGTAGGCAAGATGTTAATGAAACATCAATATGTTTCCTTAAATTTTTCCCTGTATTTCAAAGTTCCCTTAAGTTTTAAGTGGAACAATTGAAAAATTAAGCCAGTAAACCTAGATTGATTAGCTAACCAGTAGATAAGTCTCCCTTGGGGAAATGTATAAGGGCTTTTTTTTTTTTTTTTTTTTTTTTTTAACTTTGTGGTTTTTAAAAGTTCTAAATTTTTTTCTATGTTAAAAATACATTGCTCAAGTTCTTCTGCTCTGAAAAAAATCCACATTGCTCTTATAAGCTGGAAAAACTTCAGAGCGTACCTTTTTTTGGAGGGGGGTGATATTTGCATAACAGAACATTACTATTTTATTTTATTATTATTATTTTTTTTGAGATGGAGTCTCACTCTGTCGCCCAGGCTGGAGTGCAATGGCGCGATCTCAGCTCACTGCAACCTCTTCCTCTTGGGTTCAAGCGATTCTTCTGCCTCAGCCTCCAGAGTAGCTGGGACTACAGGCACCCACCAGCATGCCTGGCTAATTTTTGTATTTTTAGTAGAGATGGGGTTTCACCATGTTGGCCAGGCTGGCCTCAAACTCCTGACCTTGTGATCTGCCTGCCTTGGCTTCCCGTAGTGCTGGGATTACAGGCGTGAGCCACCGCACCCGGCCAAACATTACTATTTTGAAGTGAACAACTCAGTGGCATTTGGCACAGTAACAATGTGGTGTGATCACTGCCTCCATCTAGTTCTGTATGATCTTAATAAGAAACCCGAACTGCATATTTGGAAACTGGTATCATTTATTGTTTCCACATGGGTAAACTGGGGACTTTTCAGTTTACTCTTTTAAGTGTTTCATGTTTTATACTCTATGAAGATGCCATCCATTACAATAAAACAAAATTCACCTTCTGAGAGGTAAAGGGACGTTTCTTCCCCGTACACCGCAGCAAACTTTCCCTCTCTCCCATTGATACATTGTGGTCATATGGTGGCCTGAATAAAACACTTTTATTTCAACTTGCTGTTAAATGTGGTCTTTTGGGTTTTAAACTTAAAATCATTTCCAACTACAGTCAAAATTTAAATGTGGTGGCTCATGCCTGTAATCCCTTTGCTTTGGGAGGCTGAGGCAGGAGGATCACTTGAGGCCAGGAATTCCAGACCAGCCTTGGCCATATAGCAAGACCCTGTCTCTGTGCAAAACAAACAAAATTAGCTGGGTTTATTGGGATGCACCCGTGGTTCTAACTACTTGGGAGGCTGATGCAGGAGTATCACTGGAGCCCAGGAGTTCGAGGCTGCAGTGAGCTGTGATGTGCCACTGCACTCCAGCCTGGGTGACAGAGTGAGATGCTGTCTCTTTACACACACACATACATACATACATACATACATACATACATATGTATATATTTATTTTTGAGAGCCTCACTCTGTCATCTAGGCTGGAGTGCAGTGGCGAGACTTCAGCTCACTGCAGCCTCTGCCTCCTGTATTCAAGCTATTCTTGTGCCTCAGCCTCCCAAGTAGCTGGCATTACAGGCACATGTCACCACACCTGGCTAATTTTTGTATTTTTAGTAGAGAGGGGTTTCACCATGTTGGCCAGGCTGGTCTTGAACTCCTGACCTCAAGTTATCCACTTGCCTTGGCCTCCCAAAGTGCTGGGATTATAGGCGTGAACCACCACGCCCAGCAACCCCCCCCAAAAAATTTTTTAATGTAAGTTTATACTTAAACTCAAGTTTATAAATAGATTTTGATTGTACTTGGGTATGAAGGTATTACGTTATAGCTTGTAAGACTTTTGGGAAACTTTGTAATCCACAGATTAAAGGGTGATTGCCATTTGAGTTTTGTGTAATGACATTTGACTGATGGGGGTGGAATTTTCAGCTTTGACTTCCCCTGCTGCCTGTGTGTTTCTCACGGTCATTCTTACTCTCTCTGCAGCGAGGCTCTCTTCTTAGTGAGCCTGCAATCCAGGTGAGAAGAAAAGGAAAAGGGAAGCAGATTTGGTCTTTGGAAAAACTGGACAACAGGCTGTTGGATATGAGAGACCTTTATCAGGAGTGGAAAGAGTGTGAAGAAGATAACCCAGTAAGTTATTTAAGAGAAAATCACTTAATTGGTGATTATGGAAGGAGCCAAGCTGGAATGAGCCTACCCATATCAGGGGAAAATTGTTCTTTTTCCAAAATTATAATCCTATTTCTGGAGTAAGGTTTATTTTAATCCCCTAAATTGTTTAGCAAATTAACAATTTTAATAATCTCTCTTTCTGGTATCTTCTTTTTTCTTCTCATTTCTGTCTTTTAGATTTCTAGCAGAATTCTCCACTTTCCATTCTGACTTCTGTTGGTGTGCGGGTGTCTGTCTCCTGTGCTCTCTGGGAAACTCTTTAGGACAGAGGCCAGGCCTCGTTATTTGTCTCTCCTCCCATTGCTCAACCCGTTTAACCTTGCAGATAATAAACCTACAGTATATGTTTTGTAAGTTGAACATCAGTGGTATCTTAATATTTACAAGGAACATTTTTGAAGAAGTTTTGATCATAACATAGATGCCGTAGATCTATATACATTGGTACTCTGTCCTCCACTTGCAGGTTTTCTTACTTAGATCAGCCGTGTACTCATATGTATTTAAAATAGAAATGCATATTACGTATGTCTGAACATATTTTCATTACTGTTAGGCCTGTTTCCGCATAGAGTTGTTTACTTCCTTTGCCTTTTGTTTTGTAAAAATGATTTTTCCAGATTGTCATCAATAAAAATGTTTCTTAGGTGACGTTTTTGCTTAAAACATGTTTGTCTCTTTGGTCCCCCTCTCCTATTTCAACTTAGAAATAAAACAACAATAGTAAATACAAAAGAGTCACTTCCATAAGGGCTTTCCTTTCTTTTTTTTTTTTAATTTTAATTTCTGTGTTAGTGTAGCCATTTTTTTCCCATAATTCATCCTCGATGTATTTTCAAATTAGAGAAAGACATGCTCCTTGTCTCAGTATTTTTTTTTTTTTTTTTTTTTTTGAGATGGAGTCTTGCTCTGTCGCTCAGGCTGGAGTGTAATGGCACAATCTCAGCTCACTGCATCCGCTGCCTCCTGGGTTCAAGTGATTTTCCTGCCTCAGCCTCCCGAGTAGCTGGGATTACAGGCACACGCCGCTGCACCTGGCTAATTTTTGTATTTTTAGTAGAAACGGGGTTTCACCATGTTGGGTAGGCAGGTCTCGAACTCTTGACCTCAGGTGATCCACCTACCTCGGCCTCCCAAAGTGCTGGGATTATAGGCGTGAGGGCTCACCTTTCATTAGCAGAGTTGTATCTGATGACTTGCTAGGAACAAGCAGAGCAGATAAGAATTACTGTCTTCCCCAAAAGAAAGGTGAAGTGTAGTTTAGCACACTCTACTTCTTTTTCTGGTCAACATGTATTGTTTATTTTGTGGCAGGATTTCCATGTAAAGTAGAATAACTGCTAAAAGTAATGACCTGTTACTGGGATCGCTCTGTCATGGGTGGAGGATGCTGACCTCCATTGTGAATGGGAGTGACCTCCACTGTGAATGGGAATGAGGAAGACTGTGTGTGGGAGTAATAGAGTGCTGTGCTTCGGCAAAAACTTTAGAGTGTTTTACTCTAAAAAATACAAGAGTCAGGATGATGAAAGTTAAGTTTAATGACCTAGAGTGCATCAAAAAGCAGTAGGTGGAATGCATTTATTGTAAGTGGTTATTCTGAAGTTGTATGTTCTCAATCTCTTTACAGGTCATACGATCGTACTTCAAACGTGCTGATCCATTCTATGATGAGCAGGAAAATCACAGTCTGATTGGGGTGGCCAATGTCTTCCTCGAGTCCCTTTTCTATGATGTGAAGTTACAATACGCTGTCCCCATCATCAACCAGAAAGGAGAGGTTGGTTGGTTTTCTTTTCATGCCTTGTTTCCTGTAGAGAACAGTTTAAGAAACAAGAGGGTGGTGATGGGACATTGTTGCTATTTTTTGTCAGTAATGTGTCTTATTAATACCTTGTGTTTCCAAGGACTCTGAGGGCAGAGTAACTGTCAGAGACTAGGCCTCTAAATCCCCATTAACCTGACACCTTGACTCTAAAAGAGAAGAGAGGTCGTCTTAAGGGAGCATGAACCAAATCTGGAGAAATGTTTCTGCCTTCCCCCATTGCTGCAGGTGGCAGGCCGGCTGCATGTGGAGGTGATGCGCATCAGTGGTGATGTCGGGGAAAGGATCGCGGGAGGGGACGAGGCAACAGAGGTCTCCTTTGAGAAGGAGACCCAGGAGAACAAACTGGTGTGCATGGTAAGTCCCAGCTTCATCCTAGTATTACATTGATATAAAAGTCATTGCAATTTTTGCCATTACTTTTAATGGCAAAAATCACAGTTACTTTTGCACCAACCTAATAGTTCAAGTGGGGCTGATTTTGAGAACTGCAGGTCTTTAGATGTAAGTATCATGTTCCTTTTCAAATTTTGGAAGTAGAGCTGAGCCTCCCCCACTCAGGAAAATGCAAAATCCCCTCCTTCATTTCCAAACACCTGCTAGTGGGCCAGACCTGCTGGTGGCTGAGAATCCCCACAGGAACCAGTTATAAAAAGAAGGTGCTGGGGGGCAGGAAGTCAGCAGGGGGCGTAGGTGCTGTGTACAAGTGAGAAGGAGGTGAGGTGAGGCAAAGGAAGCCTAAACCTGACTCTTAATTCATAGCTCATCCTAGAACCAGTCCTCTTTCCCAGTAAACGTTTTTAGAATTGAAGCTGATGTTGAAGGGAGTAAGTTACGTGTTAGCCACAAGGTAGCATGAAGCTGGAGCTGTTGGAGTCAGGGTGCTTTCTGTAAGGCTTCGCATATGTTGAGAGGGCTTCTGGTGTTTCAGTTACTTCACTAGGAGGGGGAGGAATCTTAATTCACTGAATGGTTCATTTTTATTATATTGTACTTGATTTCAGAGCAGCTTCTTTGAGTCATATGATGATCAGAGATGGAGACATAGGGTTGATGACCCCACAATGGCCCATTTTAAAGGTGATGGACTAGTAAATGCAACTCTCAAATATCACCTTCTGCTATTAAAGTAAAATAACATACAAGGACACTTCTCACTTGGGAAATGTATCCTTATTATGGAAAAAAAGTTGTACATTCTGAGTAATATGGACTTCCTAAAATGAAGTTAAAATACCATGTTTTTTAATGGAAGATATCAAACATATACAAAAATAGTGAGAAATGTGTTACTGATCCCCATTCACCTTCACTCCACAATTATCACCTGTGGTCAAGCTTGTTTCATTCATACACGCAGTCACTTCTGTGCTGCCCCCTCTCTTAGCACCCCAGGCACCCCAGCATCGTATCTTATCTGTAAATAGTTCAGTGTGTGTCTCCAAAAGATGAGTCCTTAAACCAATATAACCATAGTTGTCAAAATTAGTAATTTGTCAAAAATTAATAATTTCTTAATATCATAAAATTGTCAGTTTCCTTAATTGTCTTGGTTGGTACGTCTCTTGGGTCTGTTTGAATCTTTAGGCCCTGGTATGCTCGTGCTGTCTGACTTGCTCGCTTTCTCTTTTTGCCTCTCTCACCAAACCTGCAATTTATTGTAGAAACTGGGTTGTTGACCTGTAGTTTCCTATAGTCTGGATTCTGCTGATTGGTGTTACTTAGCATGTTAAGATGCTTTGCTGAAAATTGGTAGTTAGGTATACACGTGTTACGTGAGGGAGGGAGGAAGGCAGCCAAGGTACTTTGTGGGTGGTGGCCTGTGTTTTTCCATCAGGGGCCACGTCTTGTCTGGTTGTTTGTCTTTTGGGGATGATCAGCCACTGATGATTATTACCTAGATGCATTATTTTGTTAGGAGTTACAAAAGAATGGTGCTATAATTCTATTGTCATTTCGTTTTTCTCCAGAGAAAATCTTCCTATTATCAACTGTTTTGCTCTACAGAGATAATTTATATAGAAAAGGAAGGATAAATGCTCCATCTCTCCCTTTATTTACAAATTTTGTTTATTTTATTTTTAAGACAGAGTCTCACTCTGTCACCTAGGCTGGAGTACGGTGGTGTGATCTCAGCTCACTGCAACCTCCACCTCCCAGGTTCAGGCAGTTCTCTCGCCTCAGCCTTCTGAGTAGTTGTGCCACCATGCCCAGCTAATTTTTGTATTTTTAGTAGAGACAGGGTTTTGCTATCTTGGCCAGGCTGGTCTTGAACTCCTGGCCTCAAGTGATCCACCTGCCTCGGCCTCTCGAAGTGCTAGGATTACAGGTGTGAGCCACCATATCCAGCCTAATTTTTAAAATAATAAATTGGTTTTCCAAAATGTGACCAGTGGGGTTTTTTTGTCCTTAGTCTTAACAGCATGATTATGAACTCTTGGACTTAACCATATTTGGTGTGTGTCTATCTGTTGCATTCACTACCTGTATTTAAACACAAATGTTCCCGTCTTTGGCCAGTGGGAGGCACTTCAGTTGGCCCTTGAGTCCTGTTGTCATAACTTTAACCTTCCTGGACTGGGATAGCTTTCTTGTTTTCTGGTGTGATGAATATTCTGATCTCATCTTGTGTATTTCCTGTCCCAGACCTGGAATCAGCCATTTCTCCAAGGAACCTGATTCCTTTCAGTGGGAAGTGGTTTTTAGAGACCATATACTGGCATGTAATAGCCTTTTATGTAAAAAGGACGAGGACAAATAAGCTGTATGACAATAAATAAAACGGTGGTAGAGAAACAAAAGAAACCAGCCTGGAGACAGTTAAGATATCATGGGTGATGAGTATAATTAGCCCCCAAAGAAGTCTGGATTTGTTTTTTTGTAACAAGGCTATATGCACATATTAACATCTTCATGTTTTCACTGATATGAAGTAAAGTTTGTATGTTTAAAACCTGGGCACAAGCATCAATCCCTGCAGACATTTGTCCTCTGTCTTGAACAGCTGCAAGTTGAAGTCTGTAGTATTCTGACACCTTGTGGTGGTTTTAGTTTTTGTGTGCAAAAATTTTTTTAAAAACCCCACAAAACCCAAACAGCCTGTGTTCATTTCTTATGGCTAATAGTTTTCATTCCTGGCAGTCGCATTCCTGAGAGGTTGCCTGTAGACGAGAGTTCAGCGTATTAAATCTTGTTTCTTGTCTATTTTAACATTAAAATTGTGATTAATTTTGAACGGAAAAAAAGGCTTTCAGATGGCATTTACTCACAAAGAAGTATGTATTGAACATGTATCTACTCAATACCTGTTACAGGGCTGGGCGTGGTGGCTCATGCCTGTAATCCCAGCACTTTGGGAGGCCGAGGCAGGTGGATCACAAGGTCAGGAGATCGAGACTATCCTGGCTAACACGGTGAAACCCTGTCTCTACTAAAAATACAAAAAAATTAGCCGGGCGTGGTGGTGGGCGCCTGTAGTCCCAGCTACTCGAGAGGCTGAGGCAGAAGAATGATGTGAACCCAGGAGGCGGAGCTTGCAGTGAGCCGAGATTGCGCTGCTGCACTCCAGCCTGGGTGACAGAGCAAGACTCTGTCTCAAAAAAAAAAAAAAAAAAAAAAAGTTACAGGTCTCTTTTATTTCATTCCATTGGTGTGGTCAGTCTTAACCCTGTCGAGTAAGTTAGCTACTGATATTCCCATTTCACCTAGGAGAAAACTAAGCCTAAGAAAAGTAAGAATTTGAGTTATTTGAGCCAGCACACAAGCTAATAAGTGGGCAAGATTTTTTTTTTTTGTGAGATGGAATTTCACTCTTGTTGCCCAGGCTAGAGTGCAGTGGCGTGATCTCAGCTCACTGCAACCTCCGCCTCCCGGATTCAAGCGATTCTCCTGCCTCAGTCTCCCGAGTAGCTGGGATTACAGGCATGTGCTACCACATCCAACTAATTTTTTGTATTTTTAGTAGAGATGGGGTTTCTCCATGTTGGTCAGACTGGTCTCGAACTCCCAACCTCAGGTGATCCGCCTGCCTCGGCCTCCCAAAGTGCTGGGATTACAGGAGTGAGCCACCGGTGCCCGGCCGAGATATTTATTCTATTTATTTTATGTAACTCCAACATCTTGTAATTTTCCCAAATGCCATATTGCTGTACCTTAATAAGATAAATATTTAAAAACAATGAGAAAATGATGGTTTTTAAAAACTTGGTGGAAAAATTAATTGCAGAGTACTGTTTGCTCAGTTTGGTTTGGAGGAATAAAATATGTCAGCCAGTCTGTCTTTCGTAGCCTGTCAGGAAGTAGCTATCTAGGTGTTTCAAACTCCTGTTGACATCACAGAAAAGATGAATTATAATGGGGGTTCCTGTTTGTTGCTGGTGTGTCTGGTATGGAAGAAAATAAAATTATCTGGTTTGTGTAGTTTTGTGTGTCATTATCAATGCTTCCCGAAATGTGTTTTTATTTGTTTGCTTGTTTGTTTTTTGAGACAGAGTTTCTCTCTGTCACCCAGACTAGAGTGCAGTGGTGCGATCTCTGCTCACTGCAACCTCCGCCTCCTGGGTTGAAGCGATTCTTGTGTCTCAGCCTCCGGGAGTAGCTGGGACTACAGGCATGTGCCACCACATTTGGCTAATTTTTATATTTTTGGTAGAGATGGGGTTTCACCATGTCGGCCAGGCTGGTCTCAAACTCCTGACCTAAGTGATCCTTGGCCTCCCAAAGTGCTGGGATTATAGCCTGAAATGTTAAGGTTATGTTTGTGGTTTCTGAACTACATGAACTCTTATGTCATATATTCAGATTTATTTTCATTAAATACATTTACTGGAGGTAGATTAAATCATACAACATGCAGAAAGTGACCAAGTGAAAAATATCATTTATGATGAATGCTCAGTCATGTGAAAATTGGTTTAATCAGTTATAAAGTCAGAATTTAGCTTAACTGACTTCAGGATTTCATTTTCTTTATAGTTGGAGAAGTTTTAGAATATCGCAGTTTATCACAAAAACTCCAAATTAAAAATCAACGCAGGCCAGGCATGTCTATAATCCCAGCATTTTGGGAGGCTGAGGCAGGAGGATCACTTGAGCTTAGGAGTTCAAAACCAGTATGGGAAACATAGTGAGACCTCATCTCTACTAAAAATAAAAAAAATTACCTGGGCATGGTGATGCACACCTGTGGTCCTAGCTCCTCGGGAGGCTGAGGCTAGAGGATCACTTGAACCCTTAAAATTGAGGCTGCAGTTAGCCATGATTGTGCCACTCACTCCAGCCTGGGCAACACAGCAAGACCCTGTCTCAAAAAAAAAAAAATCAATCTAATGCTGCCCACCAAAAGAAATATTAAGAGTATTTGGGGCCGGGCGCGGTGGCTCAAGCCTGTAATCCCAGCACTTTGGGAGGCCGAGACGGGTGGATCACGAGGTCAGGAGATCAAGACCATCCTGGTTAACACGGTAAAACCCCGTCTCTACTAAAAATACAAAAAAACTAGCCGGGCGAGGTGGCGGGCGCCTGTAGTCCCAGCTACTGGGGAGGCTGAGGCAGGAGAATGGCGTAAACCCGGGATGCAGAGCTTGCAGTGAGCTGAGATCCGGCCACTGCACTCCAGCCTGGGCGACAGAGCGAGACTCCATCTCAAAAAAAAGAGAGAATATTTGGCTGCTTAGAAACTGTTATAGGTGTTTCTTCTGGGGCCTTTGGGTCTGATTAGACATGTATCTCCAGTTGCACTTTGTTACAACCACGCCCTGCCCTCCTGGTCCAGAGCACGCTTCCTTTGATACACCTTCCCCGCAAATCTGCATAGGGAAGGTTTTCCATAAACGGTGCAGAAAATGGTCAACATTCACCATCTTCACTTCCCTTCCTTCTCCCCCCACATCTTTAAATTATACATTTCTGGTGCTTTTAAGTTCTCCCAAACAATGTTGTAGTATCGTGTAAAATCTTCAGCTGAGAACCTTGTTCCTTTTTATACTTCAAAATATCAAATCCATGTTTTGCTCTTTCCTTAATATTTGTTGTTTCTTGGCACATACATTGATTTTGTTCTTCATTCGCTGTGCCTGACAATCTTGTTCTGTTCTATGGCATATCTGTGGTTGGCCAAGTTCATATCATTGAAGAGTGCTGATGTTTGAGATCTTTCTTCATCTGAATTGATGACGATGATTCTTGTATTCTGAGAAACTAACATTTAAATGTTCTTAGACTTTACAACGTCCACATCTGTAGTCAAGGTCCTTGTAACCCTGCGTCCACCCTCTCACTAAACATAATAATTGCTACCGCTATTTCCCAGATGCAGAAGTCCAGTCTCAGGGTGGTTGGGATTTGGCCAACATAAACATAAGCACCTAAATTAGTGACAGACCTGGGACTGGAACCTGCAACTCTGACTCCGAGTGCTTGTTGGAACCCTTGGGTTTCAAAACACACAGCCTTCTTTTTCCTTCAGGTTAAAATCCTCCAAGCTACTGGGTTGCCACAGCATCTGTCCCACTTTGTGTTCTGCAAATACAGCTTCTGGGATCAACAGGAGCCGGTGATTGTCGCTCCTGAAGTGGACACCTCCTCATCTTCCGTCAGCAAGGAGCCGCACTGCATGGTTGTCTTTGATCATTGCAATGTGAGTTTGTTTTCCAGAGTAGGTCAGCATTTAGATTACTTATGTAAAAACAAAACAGAAAATGACCCTTGTTTCTTTGAATAATTGTACCAGTATATGTGTTGTAGAAGTTTCTGTAGAGTGTGGGGATTGAGTAAAAAGCGTCAATGCATCTATACTCCTCCACAACCCAAAGGTAGCTTTTGCGTGAGAAACAAATACATGTGTATGTATATATGCATATTCTTCTCCAAAGAAAATCTATGTCCTATATTAGATTATTGGAGAAATTATCTAAAACAGTTAAGAAACATATTTTAGAGAAAGTGAACATAGGTAACAGAAGAACTAACTTTATTGGGCACTGAATGCTCTGTGAAGCTCTTTGTTATTCCTTCATTTGGATCCTCACCGCAGTTGTCTTTGTTGATAGTGCATTTTTTTGTGTTTGTTTGTTTTGTTTTCTGTCACCCAGGCTGGAGTGTAGTGGCACGATCTTGGCTCACTCCTACCCCTGCCTCCCGGGTTCAAGCGATTCTCTTGCCTCAGTCTCCCAAGTGGCTGGGATTACAGGCGCCCACCACCACGCCTGGCTAATTTTTTTGTATTTTTAGTAGAGATAGGGTTTCACCATGTTGGCCAAGCTGGTTTCGAACTCCCGACCTCAAGTGATCTGCCCACCTCAGCTTCCAAAAGTGATGGGATTACAGGCATGAGCCACCACACCTGGCCGATAGTGTGTGTGTGTGTGTGGTTTTTTTTTTTTTTTTTTTTCTTTTTCTTTCCTTCCCAGCTGAAAACACGAACAAATCAGAGAGGTCATTTTGCCCAAAGTAGTTCTTCACTGGTTTGTCTGTGGCTGGTGACCAGCAGAATGTGGACTATTGGGTCCCCCAGTCTTTCTTGCTCCTGCACCACACTTGATCCATTTCATCTCTTTCAAGAGAGAGTCCTCTTTCTAATCCATTTGAAACCAAAATACTTCAGTGCATTAAAGATAGATAGAGAGGTGGAGACAACAACAGAGATAGGAGATTCTGTGATTTCTTTAATAAACTGTTTTAGAGCTAAATCCTAATTGCCATATGTTATCTTATAAAGATGGACAGGCTGGGAGAATTTTTACAAATTAGGTCTTTTTTTGGTGCTAATGATTTTTATTTTGTTTCTTTCCTAATAGAGATAGTTAACTTTCTAAAAAGTGGGAAGAAATGTTTTTGCAACACACTACCTTATTGCATATAACTTTTATATCAACACATTATAGATCAGTGTTGTAATACTTTATGCAATTATGCTTTTAAAAATAGCTCCCAAAATATTGCTAACAAAATAGAATACAATGCTGGTCTTACATACTAGACTTTTGATCTGAAAAGTTTTTAAAAATTCAGACTTATAGTTATGTTTAAAGTCAACCTTTTGCCATCCGAGCATTCATTATGGGTTTTAGATGATAGTTCTGTATAACTAAAACGTTCCGTTTTCTATTTTTTTCCCTGATATAATTAAGTATGTGATGTCTGGTATAAACAATCATAAGATTACCAGAAAGAGTTTGCTCTTCTGTAATTAGCTATTGTGTTTCAGGAGTTTTCTGTTAACATCACTGAAGACTTTATCGAGCATCTTTCCGAAGGAGCATTGGCAATCGAAGTATATGGACATAAGATAAATGATCCCCGGAAAAACCCTGCCCTGTGGGATTTGGGAATCATCCAAGCAAAGACACGTAGTCTTCGGGACAGGTGAATATTAGATGTTCATCTGATTCCATTTATATATATATATGTAATTTTTTTTTTTTTTTTTTGAGACAGTCTCATTCACTCTGTCACCCAGGCTGGAGTGCAGTGGCACGATCTTGGCTCACTGCAGCCTCTGCCTCCTGGGAGTAAGCAATTCTCTTGCTTAAGCCTCCCCAGTAGCTGGGATTATAGGCATGCACACCACACCTGGCTAATTTTTGTATTTTTAGTAGACACGGGGTTTCACCATGTTGGCCAGGCGGCTAATTTTTGTATTTTTAGTAGACACGGGGTTTCACCATGTTGGCCAGGCTGGTCTTGAACTCCTGACCTCAAGTGATCCGCCCACCTCAGCCTCCCAAAGTGCTGGGATTACAGGTGTGAGCCACCATGCCTGGCCAGATTCCATTTAGAATTTTTAAAAATTGCTGGAAATTAGTACTGCCGTTTATAAAGGTTACTATTTCCTGAGCATGACCAGTGTTCCCTGGAGGGATGGCGGTGTCTCCAGGGTATTAATCACACAATTAAACTTCCTTAGGGAAGTGAACTGCAGAGAATGATGGAAGAAAGTTCAGTTTGTAGCTGGTTAAGAAGAAACAGTGAAATGAATTTTGGAGAATAGTGACTTACTATTATGAATTACTTCTAATTAATTAGCTGTAGAGAGGATGGATCAAGATTCACTCTAGTGTTGACATTTTGTCTTTAGCTCATAGCTCTGAGTGGCATCAGTGTTGGAAAGAGGTAGGCTTCTTTGTGGACTTAAAAGAAAGCGTTAATAGGGAATGAATGAAATTGCATATGTTTGTGCTTTTCATCTAATTAGAGATGAAAACCAGACTTTTTTGCATTTAGATAGTTTAGCAAATACTAAATTAGAAAGTGACATTTGACATTTTTTTCTTGATTCTCTTCCTGACCTGAGAAAAATACTTGGCAAATCACTGAAGCATATGGTACTACCTTTGTCTATCTATGAAAAGACAACCCCTGTATTTGCTTTTTTTTTTTTTTCCTTTTTTTTTTTTTTAATAGTTTCAAATTATTTTAGATTCGGGGGTACATGTGCAGGTTGGTTACCTGGGTATATTGTGTGATGCTGAGCTTTGGGATATGATTGATCCTGTCACTTAGGTAGTGAGCATAGTACCCAGTAGGTAGTTTTTCAACCCTTGCTCATTCCCTGCTCCCCAACCCCTGGGAGTCTCCAGTGTCTTTTGTTGCCATCTTTTTGTCCGTGAATACCCAGTGTTTAGCTCCCACTTATAAGTAAGAACATGGGGTTTTTGCTTTTCTGTTTCTGTGTTAAATTGCTTAGGGTAACAGTGTCAAGCTGTATCCAAGTTGCTGGAAGGGACGTGATTTTATTTGGTTGTATTTTTTTATGGCTGTGTACTTGCTGCTTCTGTACATCCGATTAGAATTTCCAGTTTTTGAGTAACGACTCTGAAATAGATTTGTCATTACATCTTTTTGAACAAAGTAAAGGAGCCGTTTCTAGTTCCAATACTGTGAGTTTAACTTTGCTTTCCATTATACTTGCCAGTATGTACATGCATGGTACTCATTGAACTGCAGATCATTCTGAATTACGCTGTTTGGAGGTCATTTTGGTTGTTAATTCTTATGTGTGTAGGACCCTAAGCTGCCTGTAATGAAATAGAAATGTATGATTTTCCAAGAACTTCACCTATTTCCTAGATGGAGTGAAGTGACCAGGAAATTGGAATTCTGGGTTCAAATCTTGGAACAGAATGAGAATGGTGAATACTGCCCTGTAGAAGTGATTGCTGCTAAGGATGTCCCAACAGGAGGAATCTTCCAGCTTCGGCAGGTAACAGAATCGTAAATGTTTATATTAGATTCTTTGGTGCCAGAAAGCTTAATATTGGCTTCTTTTTAGCAGAAATGTTGGTAATAATGAAATCTAGACTGACTGAGTCCATTTCTTACATTAAAATTTTCCTATCTCATGTGTCACAAGTATTGCTATTAAATTTTTTTTTCTTTTATTAAAGTAGAGACACAGGGTCTCGCTTTGTTGCCCAGGCTGGTTTTGAACTCCTAGGCTCAAGCGATCCTCCCGCCTTGGCCTTCCAAAGTGTTGGAATTACAGGTGTGAGTCACTGCTCTCAGTCAAGTATTGCTATTTATAATATTTTAAAAACTAGTTCTGTTAGTTTAGGTAAGAAAAAGGTTAAAGGAAAACTTAGAATTGATTTGTAGGACGTACGCCAAACATATCAAACAGCTTTAGAACATTTAGGAAGACAAGGAGAAGCTATGTGACATGGCAGAAAAAATCAGCATTCAGACTCTAAAATGCTTGGGCTCAATTCTGGCTCTCCAGTGTCTTAGCTGTCTATCCCTGAGCAAGTTCAATAACCTCTCACCTTCGCCTGTTATGTAGATATGATGATAACACCACCTTCATAGGATTAATGTGAGGATTAAGAGAGATGCGTGTTTAAAGCATAGGGCCTGACATGCCAGGTGTTAAGTACACGCAGTTGGGTAGATACACATGCCAGAATCCACAGAGCAGAGAAGAATATGGGAGTGGCCACATAACCCCACGTGCATCTGCAGAGTCTGTGCTGCCAACCAACAGGGAAATTTTTAATTTAATTTGTATACAGGATTTGGAATTTTTTTTTTTTTTTTTTTTGCTATACCTTAATGCATTGTTTAGGAGACTGCTATGTTCTGTGAGTTTCCATACTTTAAAACAGTAGTAAAACACTAGAATCGCTCTAGAAAATGAGCGTAGAAAGCTTTCAAAGCAAAATAGAGAAAATTGAAGGAAAGAGAACATTTGCTTAAACGTTTAAGTTCTGGAATGTTTTAAGAGGAGGAGGATGATAAACACTTGTTCTCTGACCCCAGCAAATAAATTTTAGCAAAGTGAAAGGACTAGTTTAAATTAAAGCATGCGTTATACACATAAAATATAATTCTTTTTTTTTTTTTTTTTTGAGACGAAGTCTCGCTTTGTCGCCCAGCCTGGAGTGCAGTGGCACGATGTCCGCTCACTGCAAGCTCCATCCCCCGGGTTCATGCCACTCTCCTGCCTCGGCCTCCCAAGTAACTGGGACTACAGGTGCTCGCCACCACGCCTGGCTAATTTTTTTTTTTATTTTTAGTAGAGACAGGGTTTCACCGTGTTGGCCAGGATTGTCTCCTGACCTAGTGATCTGCCCGCGTCAGCCTCCCAAAGTGCTGGGGTTACAAGCATGAGCCACCGCGCCCGGCCATAAAATAGAATTCTTAAGGGTGTGAAGAACATCTTTTTCTGGGCATCTGTTAAAAAAATATATATGTCTTCTTCGAAGCCTTAGAAAATCATCTACTGGAAGGCAAGACTGGATAATTTTCTATGATTTAGTATAAATTGGATATTTAAGTATTTGTCAGACTTCTGACACCCTTTACTAAAAGTGTTCAAAGAAATGTTGGTTTGTCAGGAAAGGACTTTTTGAAGGATATGCTTCTTTACCTTGATGCTGAAAAAATCAAGTTCTGAAAGGATTTTTATTACATGATGGCAAAAACCGCAATTACTTTTGCACCAACTTAATGATACTAAGGACACAGAGGCCAGAAATTAGGTCCATTTGGATAAAAAGTCATGTGGAGAAAGAGCTGGAAAACAGAAGAGAAGAGGTTGCAGAAGCTTGTGGCAGCTGGTTTCGGAGGGCCTTGAATGCTAGGCTCATTTGAGTGTAGTATGTTTGAAAATTGGGTTGTATTGTTCTTGAACAGGAAGGTGGCAGAGGACAACTGATTAACTTTAACCAAGTGAAAAGTGCTGTTTTTGTAGAAATAAATGGTCAAATATCAGCAGTGACAGAAGTTCTAATAGTTTAAGTGTACTTTTAAAAGTTGTTCTGTGGAACAGTAAACCATTGCCGGATCCTTTCTCTCCTTTTCTTCCCTCTCCCTAGGAATCTTCCCTTAAAGTGCACACTTCACCCTTCACACTTAGGCACAGATTCAAAATAGATCACTTTGGAAAGTGCTTAGGCAAACTAAGCAAATAAAAGGTAGCTAATTGAAATGACAAAACTGTTTAGGCTATTAAAATATTTTCTTTAGGACTTTTCCCACAAAATATCTGAGGCTTAGTCCTTGGTGATACTAAATCAGAAAACATCTGTATCCCATCCATTCAAATGGAGCTTGATAGGATCATTGGTTGCCTTAGCTGATTTTCCTGATCATGCAGAGCTCTTGGGAACTAAAATCTGATGGAAGAGGGCAAGAGTAATTGACTTGCAATTGAACATTTAAATTCCATTTTTCAAATGCTATTTTACATTTCTAAAATTTATAAACCAAGTTTGAAGTCAGTAATTTGGGAATACTGTGAGTTCTCTTTTAAAATATTGCTTCATTGTAAATATATACCAAGTCCCATGCAATAAACAGTCTAAACAGTCATACTTGTATTTACTGATTATTATGTTTATAATTATACAATTAATATATTTATATTTATGACATATACTGCTATATCAGTAAATTATATTTTATATATTATATATACAAATTATATACGTAATATATTTACTGATATTTACTGATACTGATTTATTTATATTTACTGATATTATATTTATATTTACTGGTGCTTTACTCTTTAACAAGTCATATGTTTTTCTACAGTAATACTTTAACAACTGTATAGTGTTTTATTATATGTTTCACAATTTAAAGTTACCAATATTATATATTCAATTTGCGTCTAATTTTTTGTTCTTAAAAGTGCTTAAGATTTTTTGTGTATATGCATGATTATTTACTTAGTTCTCTAGAAAGTCAAATTGCTGGGTTAAAGGAACTTATATGTTTTTAAGTCAAATTGCCTTGCAGAAAACTTGCACCATTTTAAATTCCCACTTACAGTGTATGAAATTGTTTGTTTCATAAATGTAGGGCATTATTGGAAATTCCCCTTTTAAAATATATTTGCCAATTTAGGAAGTGAAAATACAGGTGTATCATGCTTTAATTTAATTTGGATGTATTTATTTATCAGTAAGTTGAACTTTTTTATTGGCCAACTGTTTGCATTTCCTTTGTTAGAATTTTTTTAATGTTACTTCTTATTGAAAGAATATGTAAACATATATTCTGTTTTTTAGCTCACTTAAAAGGGAAATGATTTTTTCTAATTAGTTTTTAAATTTGTATTTTAATGCTTAACAATAAGGTATGGTGATAGTGTCCGAATTGAACATTTTTCTCAACATCAGCCTGTAGGGGTCTCTCTAAACCAAATTTTTGGAAATCAAGAAACTGATTTTAAGACTCTAAATTGTCTGTGACCCAGGGGCAGTCCCGGAGAGTTCAAGTCGAAGTGAAGTCAGTGCAGGAATCTGGGACTTTACCACTGATGGAAGAATGTATATTGTCTGTTGGCATTGGATGTGTCAAAATTAGACCGCTCAGAACCCCCAGAATGCATGAGACCTTCCATGTAAGTTGCTATGCCTGTTATGTTCTTCTTGAAAGACAAAATCAGACCAGAGTGCCTTTTGGAACCTGTACGAAAACTACTTTCTGTGAACAGTTCTTTCTGTGAACCTCTTTGTTTACCTTTGCTGTCCTTTTTTGTGTCTTGTATTTTCATGGAATCATTGCATCGAACTGTATTACTGGTTTTGCCCTGGTGTAGGTGGCAAGCTGAGGGTTAAAACGTCTCTGCCTCCACAGATTCCACAGTGCCTGCTAGTGATTAACTCCTCAACATCACCCCACCCCTCTGGAGAAACCCCCTACTGGCTTGTAAAGACTATTTGCCAGCAGGTGTTTGATTTCCCCTGGTGAGTGGGACTATAAACCCAGCAGGGAGAGCATTGCACTGGTTCCCGAAAAGGTCAAATGAGTGTTCTTCACTCTTCTGTGAGCGGCTCCAACTTCCTGACAACTGTAAAACCCAGAGTGAGGGAGTGGGTAGGTGGGAGATGAAATAGTATATTAATTCAGTTGAAAAATATAAATTATGAGTAAAGAGTCAGATTGCTTAGCATAGCCTGATTCTTGGATAAATCAATAATTCAGTTCTATGTAATGTATTTTTTTTCTTTTAGGAGGAAGAGGAAGACATGGACAGCTACCAGGTAATTTAGCACCTGTTAATCTCATCTCAAATAAGCATGTTTAAAGTATATAATTACACATTCCTGGATCTGGCTATACTGTTATTTAAGGATTAAACAATTCATACTGCTTTTTTTGTTGTTTTAAAGTAAAACAGAGTAGGGAACATTGAGTGTTGTTTCATAGACCGTAAAGTGTTTTAGGAGTGGGAAATCATTTGTGACTGAGATCCTTTTCCAAACCTGGAGCTCCCCAGCCAGGCCCCCAAAGATCCTTTTCTCCGGATGCTCTTTCCTGGACATTTTCTGTCCTGAGTGAGTCACCACTCGTTGCCCTTATTATAGTTGTGTCAATCTGAGCTTCAGTCAACACTAGGTGTTTTGCATATTTTTGTTTTTTTGTGACAGAGTCTCATCCTGTTGCCCAGGCTGGAGTGCAATAGTGCAATCGCAGCTCACTGCAACCTCCATCTCCCGGGTTCAAGCGATTCTCCTGCCCCAGCCTCCCGAGTAGCTGGGATTACAGGTGCATGCCACCAAGCCCAGCTAATTTTTTGTATCTTTACTAGAGACGGGGTTTCACCATGTTGACCAGGCTGGTCTCGAATTCCTGACCTTGTGATCCACCTGCCTCGGCCTCCCAAAGTGTTGGGATTATAGGCGTGAACCACTGCGCCCGGCCGTATTTTGCATTTTTTAAGCCAGATCTTTCTTCCCCACTTCCTGGAATCATACAGCATTTGGAATCTGTTTTTTTACTTTCTTTTCCTAACCTTCTAAAGATTTTGTTTCTGTCTGTGCAGTTTCATCTGTTAGTCATTGTTCAGGACTGTCAGGGCTCTTTGGAGCCTGATTATGTCATCTGTGTAGTCACTGTCTTGGTTTTACATCATTCTAATTTGATAGAAATGTCTGCTTTCCTATAAGTTGCTGATAAAAACACTGTATCAGATAGGGTTAAATACAGAGTCCTATGGCACAACAATAGAGACTTTTTTCAAGCTGACATTAATCACTGTTCTTTGGATGTGATGTTTGAGTCCTCTGTGATTTCACTGAAGTAGATGTATCGCCTGTTTCTCCATCTTGTCCACAATAGTGTCATAGGCTATTTGGTTAAGTGCCCTAGTAAAGTCCAGACACACTATATCTGCAGCATTCCACTGACATACCCAGTCTTGTAACCTTATTAGAAAAGGAAATGAGGTAAGATTGGTATTCATGTAGGTGTTGGCTGGTAGGTTGTTATTCTGTTAATGACAACCCCTGTCCCATTTTCCCCTACCTGTTACCCCACAAAATGCACAAAAACAAGTGAGAGAAGCATTTACATGTCTTCGAGAGCCTATGTTGATAGAAAGCAGAAGTTACAAAAGTTAAAGGATTTGTCTGATTATTCCAAGGTACATAAATTGAAAGTGGTTTTTTGTTTGTTTTGTTTTGGTTTGGTTTTTGGAGACAGAGTCTTGTTCTACCACCCAGACTGTAGTGCAGTAGAGTGATCTTGGCTCATTGCACCTCTGCCTCTCAGGTTTAAGCAATTCTCTTGCCTCAGCCTCTCAAGTAGTTGGCATTAAAGGTGCACACCACCATGCCCAGCTAATTTTTATTTATTTATTTATTTAGATGAAGTTTTACTCTTGTTGCCCAGGCTGGAGTGCAATGGCACGGTCTCGGCTCACTGCAACCTCTGCCTCCCGAGTTCAAGCGATTCTCCTGCCTCAGGCTCCCGTGTAGCTGGGATTACAGGCACCTGCCACCATGCCTGGTTAATTTTTGTATTTTTAGTAGAGATGGGGTTTCACCATGTTGGGCAGGGTGGTCTCGAACTCCTGACCTCAGGTGATCTGCCTACCTTGGCCTCCCAAAGTGTTGGCATTACAGGTGTTAGCCACCGTGCCTGGGCAATTTTTTATATTTTGAGTAGAGACAAGGTTTTGCTGTGTTAGCCAGGCTGGTCTCACACTCCTGTCCTCAAGTGATCTACCCGCCTCAGCCTCCCAAAGTGTTGGGATTACAGGTGTGAGCCACCACGCCCAGCCATATTGGAAGATTATTGAGTCCTGTTTGTGGGTTTTATCCAGCAAAGAGACCTTTTAGAAGATTTTTGTTGCAGGTGCTTAAAGTTCTACCCCCAAGCCATTAGAAATAAAATTGGTTCTGGATACCTGAGAATGCCCTTTCTGTTCAAGAAAATAATGCTTTAAATTCTGAAAACAGCTGTTTTGAATGATGGGCGCAGTCAACTGGTGGTAGTAATAAATTATTATATACTACCTTACCTTTCCAAGGCATAGGAGAGTAAGGTTCTAAGATAGGAGCTTCAGTTTCAGATAGATTATCTTGACATTACATTGAACATGATTTTCCTTGCTTGCTTCCAGGATCGAGATTTAGAGAGACTTCGTAGAAAATGGCTAAATGCATTAACAAAACGTCAGGAGTACTTGGATCAACAATTGCAAAAGCTTGTCAGTAAACGTGGTAGGAAAAATGAATAGAATATTTTTCTCCCTTGCAAATCAGTGCATAATTAATTATTCTCCCTTTGTAGCCACATCAGTTAAGAACCAGATGAACACATCAGTAGTGGGGATGGCAGGAGCAGATGAGTGCTACTCCTTGTTTATGTCATACCGTTTATCCAGCTGTCATATCTTGGTGGAGGTCTTCCTCCCACCCCTCACAAAGAAAGAGAAAATACGGTGCACAAAGCATACATGGTCCCTCAAAGATGTAAAGGAAGGTGGTGACTTTTCTTACCCAGAGGGCTCGAGTCCTCTGACTCTGGACCAGTCACTCCTGTGTGGTCCCTCTGTAGGCCTCCCAGGAACTGAAGGTGGCCTCTGCAGGAGCCCACCTGACCTCCCTAGCTGTGGGTTGGTTTTTTATCACTGGGAAGCACTTGTCAGCTAATAACTGAAATATAGGCAAATCCAGTCTTTACTCGGGACAAAAAGATAAATGGCAAGTGAGGTTTTGGCATTGAATCCTCATTCTTGGTGTTCTAGATAAAACAGAGGATGATGCTGACCGCGAAGCGCAGCTTCTGGAGATGCGGCTGACCTTAACTGAGGAGAGGAACGCGGTGATGGTCCCCTCTGCTGGCAGTGGTATTCCAGGGGCCCCAGCAGAATGGTACGAACCCTGTGATGCGTCTTGTGAGGTTCTGAATGCTCACCAGACCATCTGCTTTTAGCTTGAATTTTGCGTGTGCTACGGTTAATGGAAGAGTCATAATAGCATGGGGGGAAATGTTGTTTAAATTAAAGGAACTGTTAAATTATTTTCATGAGTTGAGTAACTATGACCTAAAACTGTTTTATTAAATAATGTTGTTATTGGCCAAAGTCATTAAGATTTCTGAGAACTTAAATCAATATTTAATACCATTGCACTTAGCATTAAAAAAATAGTTAATATGTTAATTACTTGGGTCATTCCCTTAGAAGACTGCTCGGTCATAAGAAAATTGCATCTCCACGCGATTTTGGTTTTGGTGCTGGCTTAAACTGTGCTGTCAGCAAATGTTCTGTGCTACTTTATAGAAATTAAAAATAGTAAATTTAGCCAGAGGGAGCCCTTAAGTGTATCATTTTATGAGAAAGTAGGTTTAAACAAGAGAACTTCACTATAAACAGGTAGGGGTGTCTTATAAGGCTAAGTTCAAATGTCAGGGTACGAAGCAGCAGCTACAGCGGAGGCTTTGTGGCCTCTCTGATTCTGGATTAGAGTAAAATCAGGGCCAGGGTTGTTACCGCTTTGCCCTCTAACAGCCCTGAATGCCATTAAGGCTGTGTTCCTACATGCCTGCCACTGAGAAAGTAACCTGATTCGGATGCCATTTGTTCTTCATGTTTTAGGACCCCAGTGCCTGGGATGGAGACACACATTCCTGTTATATTCCTGGACTTAAACGGTAAGTTAGGAGGTGTTTTCTGAAGGCTTACCTCTGAAAATTTAGTGCCTCATAACATGTAGATTCCAACCAAGTGCATCATGAGGCAGTTCTGTCCTCCTAAGGCTAGAACCAGTTTGACGTGTGTCCAAGTCCCCTGGTTGTAGACAGACTGATTTCTATGTCATAGTCGAATATGTTTTTGACAGTAATAGGCGCACTTCACCATGCTCCTCACCTCTCATTCCTGCAGCTCACAGTGCCGTGTGGATGCTCTACTCTCCCGGTATTAGGATGGTAGCAGTGTTCTTCTGCACTGAAAATATTTTCTTCTTTAAATTTTTTTTTTGTTGAGATGGAATCTTGCTCTGTCACCTGGGCTGGAGTGCAGTGGTGCGATCTTGGCTCACTGCAACCTCCACCTCCCCAGTTCAAACGATTCTCCTGCCTCAGCCTCCTGAGTAGCTGGGACTACAGGTGTGTGCCACCACACCCGGCTAATTTTTTGTATTTTTAGTAGAGATGGGGTTTTACCGTGTTTGCCAGGGTGGTCTCCATCTCCTGACCTCGTGATCTGCTCGCTTCGGCCTTCCCAAAGTGCTGGGATTACAGACGTGAGCCACCGTGCCCAGCCTCTTTAATTCTTAGGGAAAGACTTCTCTCTGGAAAGGACAAATAACTAGTGGTACTTATGAAGCATGTTTCCTTCTCGTGGTGTTTTCTTAGCATTATCTAATAAATTTTTCACTTTTTCTATGAGTTCTTGTGCCATTCATCCCTGTATTACCTGTTTAAAACAAAACAAAACAAAAAAAACTGTCATTTTTTTCTGTTTCCCATTCACCCCCATGTCAAATATTTTGGGCCTGGATACATTTTACATATATTCTGCCTGTAGGAGTTCTGCCTGTAGGAGGGAAAATAGAAAATGGAAAGGTAGATTAAGGATCTAAAAATAAGTTGAAAGTCAGCAGTTAAATTCCTAAAACATCTGCAGAACTGTGTATTAACATTAACTCTCCTTAATAGATGAGTGTGGATGTCCTCCATGATTTTCTTCCACCTAGCTGACAGCGAGATGCAATCTCTGAGGCATTTAGGATCTCCTGCCACTTAGCTTATTTACATGGAAGATTTTTCTATGTATAGAGTTGGAGAATAATACCGAATAATACAGCCCCTGTCTGTTTGCCTGATGGGGTGGAAGGTGTTTGTTTTTTAATGTTTGCCACAAGTCCTTATCATGCTGTGGTGTTTTGAACTTGGCGCCTGAGGGTGATTCTGGCCTGTTCTTCTGTTAGGTTTCCTGGGTAGGTGAGGTGCTCATATTTGGGTGCAGGCAGGGATGTGCATAAAAAAGTGAAAAACAATAAGCTTAAGGAAGACGCGTTAGTCTGGGCATTCGAGGGGATGATCAGGACTTTGGTCAGCATGGTCCATGTTCTCGGTCCCCCCATGCCCACCTCCTAGAAAAGGAACTTCAGATGTCTGCCCATGAGCTCCAGGTGAAGGGGAGTGGGGAGGGCCAGGCTCAGGCCTGAGGAACCAGGGGACCATGGTGTAGCCCTTCTGTTTCCAGCCCATACAGCCAGTGGAACTTTCTGCTGAGTGTCACTGTCAGGCTCGTTTCTCACTCCTTCAGTGCACTAAATGGTAGGGAATTTGCGTTATAACCCAGTCACTGATATTGATGAGATGACCTTGGGTAACCTCTTAGGTATCTTGGTTTCATTTCTCTTCCCTATAAAATAAGGCAAAAATGTAGCAGATTGGATGAGATCATTTTTTGAGGCACTTTTTTATCTCTAAGATCCGTGAACTTTTAAATGGTCATCTTCAGTGTCATGTAAAATTTCAGAGCAAAAAGTAAATGAAATTTGAAGCAGAAGAATTTTAATAATCACATTGAAATTTAGCTGGTAGGGGTTATCCTTGAAAATGATCTCAGTATTTAATGGAAATTCTTTGCTTTTAGCTGATGATTTCAGCTCTCAGGATAATCTTGATGACCCAGAAGCTGGTGGATGGGATGCGACCTTGACTGGGGAAGAAGAAGAGGAGTTCTTTGAACTGCAGATTGTGAAACAGCATGATGGGGAGGTAAGGAAAGCGTAACTTGGGACAATCAGATGAAAAGTGGTTTACTTAACCTCTCCTCGAGCTTTTTGAAACAATTAATAAGGCAATCATGCCAGTGCTTTACATTTCTCAAAATACATAAAGGAAAACCTTTCATCATGACTTGCAGAAGAATGGAGCTTGAGCATCATCCATTCACCTTTTCCTTCCTTTCCTGGTAACTTGTACTGAGCTTTTGTGAGCAATTCAGGTCAGCAGCGGCCGGGAGCTTGAGGCTGTCTCTGTTCCTCAACCAGTGAGAGATGGAAGCACGGGTTGCGGAAGGGCATGGAGGTAAAATGGCACCAGGTTTGGGATTTGCTTTGGGTTTTTTTTGTTTTTTTTTTTTTTGTTTTGAGATGGAGTCTCGCTCTGTCACCCAGGCTGGAGTGCAGTGGCAGGATCTTGGCTCACTGCAGCCTCTACCTCCCAGGTTCAAGCGATTCTCCTGCCTCAGCCTCCCAAGTAGCTGGGACTATAAGTGTGTGCCACCATGCCTTGCTAAAAAATATATATATATATATATTTTTTTTTTTTTTTTTTTTGTAGTAGAGATGGAGTTTCATCATGTTGGCCAAGCTGGTCTTCAACTCCTGACCTGAAGTGATCGTCTGTCTTGGCCTCCCAAAGTGCTGGGATTACAGGTGTGAGCCACTGCGCCTGGCTGGGATTTGCTTTGAAATCCTTTTGTCAGGACTTTTTTTTTTTTTTTTTTTTTTTTTTTAAATTGAGATGGAGTCTCACTCTGTTGCCCAGGCTGGAGTGCAATGGCACGATCTCAGCTCATTGCAATCTTCACCTCCCGGGTTCAAGTGATCCTCTTGCCTCAACCTCCGAAGTAGCTGTGAGTACAGGTGCACATCATCAAGCCTGGCTAATTTTTGTATTTTTAGTAGAGATGGGTTTTCTCCATGTTGGTCAGGCTGGTCTCGAACTCCTGACCTCAAGTAATCTACTTGCCTCAGCCTCCCAAAGTGCTGGGATGACAGACATGAGCCACCGCACCCAGCCAGGATTTATTAAAAAGGAAAAGAATAGGTGAAGGCAATGTGGTGACATCTTGATTTTAATGGTTGAATCTGAGCGATGGGTATCTCACAGGAGTTTATTTTCTAATTTTGAGTATGTTTGAAAAATTCTGAAATAATCAGGAAGGAAAGCTGTATGTGATGCTTTGAGGACACATCATTACTTAGTAGTGTCCCTAAGAATCAAAACTTGAGTCTTAACAGTGAGGAGTCAGTCCGACACACACAGCGGCTGTGCATTCTGTGAACAGTGGGCCGGCACCCTTCCAGTTCAGCAGGGACAAGGAAGGGCTGAGGAGCTATTGCAGATTAGAGTAGGCTAGAGGAACATGACTAAGGCAGTGTGTGGTTCCGGGATGGGAAAATTGAAAAATTTCAATGTGGATTCTATATTAAATAATAATGTATTGCTGTTAAATTTCTTAGATATGATATGCAACTTACTTGAAAGTGGTTCAGCAAAAGTGATAATGTGTGTGTGTGAGTTTTGAGAAAGAGAAGCAAAAGTGGCCAGATGGTAGCAGTTGGTACATCGTGATGAA
This sequence comes from Macaca thibetana thibetana, assembly GCF_024542745.1. Taxonomy (NCBI): domain Eukaryota; kingdom Metazoa; phylum Chordata; class Mammalia; order Primates; family Cercopithecidae; genus Macaca; species Macaca thibetana. Next base: position 114,408,776 of record NC_065585.1, read on the forward strand.
AGGGTTACAGATCACTCGACTGAATTTTTGCAACTTTTCTTGACATTTGAGCATTTTTAATACAAACTTTAAAAGTAAGCCAACTGGGATCATCATGCCCTATACTTTTCAGGCTAAGGTGATTGTGGCCACACTGTCACACTCCATTGTCTTTTCAGGGCAGCTGTCATAGTAGAACTTCGCTGGTGACTGGCATATGCCCTTTCAGCCTGAGCCAAGGTGGTTTCCTTGAAAGAGTTTTCGTGTTTCTGGAGAAGAGAGAAACCTATTTCCTCTCTGTCTTCTCTGCAGGCGAAAGCAGAAGCCTCCTGGGACTCCGCGGTGCACGGCTGCCCTCAGCTCAGCAAAGGCACGCCCGCGGACGAGCGGTTGTTTCTGATCGTGCGCGTGACGGTCCAGCTCAGCCACCCGGCTGACATGCAACTGGTGTTACGCAAGAGAATCTGTGTCAATGTTCACGGCCGGCAGGTTAGTCTTCCGTGGAAGAAACGACTCTAACCACAGTTGCGACCCGAGGGTAGGGCCGGGCAGTGCTTGCTCTAACCTTCTGTCCAAACAGGCTCCTGGGAGCACTGACCTATTCTTTTCTAGGTGACTGCTGCTGTCCTGTACCCATGCTTGCTTCAAGCCCCAGATGTGTCACTTGCTCCTGGACAGTATTCTTACACTGAATCTTTCTTAGGGCAGATTCACAAATCATGGTTATTCTTTTGGGTACCACACAGCCCTGTCAAGGGCAAGGTCAGTGGTTTGGTTGTTGCCTTTTTATCTGGGCCCTGTCAAATGAGGAGTTTCCCTCTTACTCTGCTGTTTCCAGGCTTTTTTTTTTTTTTTTAAGATAGGGTCTTGCTCTGTTGCTCAGGTTGGAGTGCAGTGATGCGATCATAGCTCACTGCAGCCGTCACCTCCTGAGCTCAGGTGACCCTTCCACTTCAGCCTCCCCAGTAGCTGGGACCACAGGCACGTGCCACCACACCTGGCTAATTTTTTGTTTTTCTTATGGAGATGGGGTCTCGCCATGCTGCCAGGGTGCTTTCCAGACCTTTTACCTCTTGCCGTCTTTGATGTGTATATTTGACTTTGGGATAAAAAGGTGAATAAGAAATGAGCCCAGTGCAGTGGTGCACACCTGCTTTCCCAGCAACTCAGGAGGCTGAGGCAGCGGGATTACTTGAGCCTAGGAGTTCGAGTCCAGCCTGGGCAATGTGTCTCAAAAAACAAACAAAAAAGTCTGTGTCCTGAAAGAGCCAGGTTGATTTGCATAGGTAGATACATAACAGGCAACTGCTCTCGGCCTGAGCTGAGCGCGTGGTGAAGCAGGTCCTCACCACTTGTGGTGAGAATGCAGGTAAGAGAAGGAAGAATTCAGCCCCAGGGAGCTGGGGGGTGGTGGGGCGCTTCAGAGAGGAGGGCAGCATTTGAGCTGGGACTTAGAGAGGAGGGGCATTGGCTAGGCAGAGCAGGAGGAGATGCAGTTCTGTGGATCGGAGGAAATACATGTGCAGAAAAAGTGGGGAGGGCAGGACATGGTAGGATCGGGGACCACGAGGAGCTCCATGTGCTGGGGGTCCTGCTTGTGCCAAGGAGCGTGGCTCTCGCATAGTTGCAGCTGGATTGTGAAAGTCCATGTGCCATATGAAGGGATTTAATACAAAATTTCTAGGTAAGAATTTAAGGCCGGGTGTGGTGGCTCACGCCTATAATCTCAACGCTTTGGGAGGCCGAGGCAGGCGAATCACCTGAGTTTGGGAGTTTGAGACCAACCTGACCAACATGGAGAAACCCCGTCTCTACTAAAACTACAAAATTAGCTGGGCGTGGTGGCGGGTGCCTGCAGTCTCAGCTACTAGGGAGGCTGAGGCAGGAGAATTGCTTAAACCTGGGAGGCAGAGGTTGTGGTGGGCTGAGATTGCCCCATTGCATTCTAGCCTGGGCAACAAGAGTGAAACTCTGTCTCAAAAAAAAAAAAAAAAGAATTTAAATTCTTTCTCTTACTAGTTTTGCAAATATAAGGATTTGGGAGATTGCGTCTGGGGATCCTTTTAACTGTCTTATCTCCCTTTTTTGAGGCATTCTCAATACACTGACTAAAACCAGTACAGATGAAAATCTTTTCATTTAAAAGAGCACAGTCATGGTTGACAGACTCCTAGATGTAATCTCCACCCCTAAAAATTAATCTTTAGTTCTAAATGTCACACCGATATCAATCTTTGAAATGAAGACTGGCGGTAATGCCGTTAAAATTGCAGCTCTTTAGCTTGGCAATCCAACATCAATAAAATCCAGGTCACGGGGTTAGCTATAGATGTATATGGTATGCTCCCATTCACTCTCTCTGTCTTCCTTTTCTCATAAGTCTGTGAGGGTTTGAAAAAGACACACTGCTCATGAGGAGCATTTTGAAGAGCGATTTTCCATTTCGGAATTAGACATCCTGGTTGCCAGGCCCTGGGACTGACCTGCCACAACCACCGGCCCTACAGGGTCCTTGACAGAAAAGGTACATTGTGCAGTCACCACATGTTGCTTGGTTTTTGTTTCTATTGTAGGGACAATAGGTTTCCATATATATATATGGGATATATGTATATCTATATGGCATATATATATATATATATATATTTTTTTTTTTTTTTCCTGGTTGAAATGATGTGGAAGTATTTGTAAGGCATGCCATTTTCTCTCTCAATTTCAGATATTTCATTCCTAAGAATGGTCATGTGGAAGGCTCTCTTCTTCTTTATAACAAGAATAGGACCTTCCACATGACCCTAATACACACACGTCAGCTTCACTAATTCCATACAAATGGAAAACGAAAAGGTCGGATAATAGTAGCATCGACATCTCCCTTCACCACCCCTAGGGACAGCTATCTCTATACCTTGACTTGCATAATTAGCCTTGGCTCAGCACTGCAAGGCTAAAGTCAAGGGAGAGAAGTAATGACATAAATTGTCTCCCTGCATTCTGAGATACTATATTCTTTTAAAAATTTAAAGATCATTGAATATGAAATAAATTATCATTAGGTAGGTTTCTGAAATGGTGTATGTCTAAGACCAAATAGCTTGGCTTTGCTCTTTTCTTGGGGGCTTCACATGTTTCTGCTGTTCCTTTTGCGTGGGTAGAAATCTCGGTGCCCATTTCATGTTCTCTCCCCTTTACCTTTGTTCCCTGATGGTATTCTGCTCTCATCCCTGCTCTCTTCAACCTCTGCAGGGTGTTCAGTCTTAACAGCATCTTGAAATGAGTCATCTATACATTAATTCAACAGTTCAATTCCTAACTGTGCAAAGAGCGCAGTCAGCATAAACAATGACCGTGCACTCTTAAATCATTCCTCATAACGATCTTGCTTTGGTCAAGAATTTAATGCCTGGACTTGTCAATATTCATGGTACGAGATGTCCATCGTGCTGGGGAGAAAAAAATGTGTAAGCCTCACCAGTCCTTGCTTCTGTCTTAGTTAGAAGGTCATTTTATTGTGTGGAAGTCAACAAGCTTATATTTCTGTAGCATTTAAGCACCGTTCTTCTGGATGCCTACTGCCAGTTTACAGACTTGGAGGTCTGTACTTTTCCTGTGTTGGGTGTGGGACCCTTCACACACGGTGGGCATCTAATAAGTTGGTTTCGTACCATAGGACGACGTTGAGGAAACGGTACTTGGTGATTTCACTTGCTTATGTTGGAAACATGACCTGTTTTCTTTTGGTTAGAATGAACCGGTATTTTCTATGCTGTCTTTTGTTAATAATGTAAACTCAGTTTTTTAGGTGGGAAACCATATCTTCTATTTTGTTTTTCTCTAGGGTTTTGCACAGAGTCTCCTAAAAAAGATGTCTCATCGAAGTTCTATTCCTGGCTGTGGAGTGACTTTTGAAATTGTCTCCAATATTCCAGAGGTGAAGGATATACAATTTGAATTTACTAAAAATAAACACTTAAAAAAAGAGCCAACTCCCTGAAAAGTGACCTACCCAAGACATACATATGAAGTGAAAGTGTATGTTTAGGGAAGCTGTAGATTTTTAGAACGATTTTCTAATATCAATTCATAGTACAATGTACTTGTGGCTTTAAAAGTTACAGTTTTAGCTGGGTGCGGTGGCTCAAGCCTGTAATCCCAGCACTTTGGGAGGCCAAGACGGGCGGATCACGAGGTCAGGAGATCGACACCATCCTGGCTAACACGGTGAAACCCCGTCTCTACTAAAAAATACAAAAAACTAGCCGGGCGAGGTGGCGGGCGCCTGTAGTCCCAGCTACTCGGGAGGCTGAGGCAGGAGAATGGCATGAACCCGGGAGGCGGAGCTTGCAGTGAGCCGAGATCCCGCCACTGCACTCCAGCCTGGGAGACAGAGCAAGACTCCGTCTGAAAAAAAAAAAAAAAAAAAGTTCCAGTTTTAGTATTTTGTTGAAGAACTTTCTTTTGAAAAGCAAATCAACACCTTTTTACACAGAAGATGACAGAAGAGAAACATATTGTACCCAGGAAGGGAGGCAATATAGCATAGAGATTCCAGTTGGATCCTGAAGTCAAACAGAAATCTTGTTTCTGTCACTTACTAGGAAAATGAACTTGCGTAAATTACTCTGAGTCCGTATTTTTTTTTCTTGTCAAATGGGATTAGTAATACCTTTGCACAAAGTATTTTTAAGGGTCAAATGAGACAGTTTGTACCAACGGTTGTGCATGTGCTAGAGAATATGTTATTGCTACGATTGTTGTTACTACGATTATTTTATTAGTACTATTAGTATTTCTCTTTCTGAACTAATTGAGATATTCAGAGGATTCAGAGAAGCAGAGCTTAAATTTAATCTTGGTACAAACTTGATGGAAGATGTGGCTTATCCGTACTTCCTGATAGGTCATTCCTGAATTAGATGTGTATTCATTCACCCAGATACCAGCACAGCTGGGAAATGGGGCATCCCTTGCAGGGCCAGGAGAAGTGAGGGTCTTAAGTGAAGGACTCTGAAAAGAGAAAATTCCTTCTCCCACCCTCACCCTCAAAGAGGGGGTGTGGGCAAGGTGGTGGAGGTTTCACTTCCTCGGGGTTGGAGAAGTGGGGGATGTGAGACATCAGAGGATGCCCTTCCTCACCATGCCATCAACACCAGCACCAGTTCCTGTCATTTCAGGGCTTAGGATTTGCCCATCGACACTGTTGAGTATTTGAACAATAGGTGAACAGTGTATATTTTAATACAGAGATCAGCTTTTTTTTTTTTTTTTTTTAATTGAGACTGAGTCTTGCTCTGTCACCAGGGTGGAGTGCAGTGGCATGATCTTGGGTCACTGCAACCTCCAACTCCCGGGTTCAAGTGATTCTCCTGCCTCAGCCCTCCGAGTAGCTGGGATTACAGGCATGTGCCACCATGCCCAGCTAATTTTTGTATTTTTAGTAGGGACGGGGTTTCACCATGTTGGCCAGGATGTTCTCAATCTCCTGACCTCCTGATCCGCCCGTCTTGGCCTCCCAAAGTGCTGAGATTACAGGCGTGAGCCACCACGCCCTGCCAGAGATCAGCTTTTGGAAAAGAAAAATATTACACAGTACTTAGGCTTTCTTTTAGATATCTTGTGTTGCAGGATGCTTTTGCCTCTCAAATCATGTTGGATAGTAACTTGTTCTTTCCTGGATCTTTAAAGTGTTAGGCTTGCATAGCAAATATTAACCATCTAATTATTTAATTTGGAGTTTGCAGAATATTTAAAAATTAAGCCTGTTTGCAGAGTTAGTTGTTGCACGGTCTTGGGTCTGTAATAGATTGCTCTGTGTGCTTCATTCACTCTTGTTTGCAAGATTTAAAATAAATATACATCTATGTCTAGCTAGAGACTTACTGTTTATGTATCTAAACATTTTCTGTATCTTCCAGTTGTTTCAGATCTTGTCTCTGTAAATTGCTTGAATGCAGTTGAGAAACAGTGATGGCTATAGGAAACTGTTTTCATTTCTTTTCTCTCTCCATTTCCCCTCCCTTTTCCTTCTCTTCCACTTAGTTTCTTATGCCTCTTAAAAGTGCTTTTATTCTCCAGAGGACAGGGTTTAAAAGGAAAGAAATATGGGGGGGGATCAGCTTGAAGATAAACATAACCTCATGTAATTGTGCTGTTAGTTAGCTAAACATCCAAGCTGGCAAACGTTGTTTCCACATTATCAAATCCTGATGATAGAGGCAAAATGAAACATAAAACTGATTGTGTAAAGACTAGACCCAAAAACAAAACAAAAAGATCCCGTAATAGGCAAGTTTCATCATGAAAAAGCCCCAAAAATTCCTTGGGTTCTGTATCACAGAAGCCAATAGGGCATCATGGCCAAAAGAAGTAGCCCAGGCCAGAGACAGTTTCTTTCTCCTTATAAAATGAGGATAATGTCTGTTCCCTTCAGACACTGAAAGTATTCTGTGTTGGGGTGAAAAGAATATCCTACCAGGAGACGGGAGACCTAAGTTCTAGTCTTGACTCTTGCAAATTGTGTGGTCTTCCTCTTGTCATCTAGGAAATGAGGATGATTCCTTCTTTTCATGGTTATTATGAGGCTTAAGTGAATTACTGTACAAGACAAAAAAGTTTTTGTGAACTTAAGCCATCTTACAAATCCTCCCATATTTTATCTGTTCTAGGACTCACTTAAATTGTTTAAAGTATCTTTGAAGTAGAATGTGTCGTAACTGACGGTATCTTAAAATTAACAGAGTTTTTTTTCCCTCAATCATGTATAAAATCTTTTGTCTTACAGTTGATGGCATTTAAGGTGCAGTGGTATATGGATATACATTCTGTAGTTTTGGCATAATTATAAGAAATTTACAAGTGAATAAAGTATCTGATTGTCTCTGAGAATAGTAATTTGTTAAGAGCCCACTTTGCTTGAAATAACTAAATACATTAATAAAGCTTCTTTCTGACTGTGCATCTCCCATTTGTATTCGCAGCCAGCTCATGTCCCAGGATTGGGGACGGGCTGTACCAGAAAGCTCAGTGTAGGAGAACTTACCTAGACAACCTCTCTTTGGCTGGCTCCAGGCCTTTGGCCTCTGCCACTCGAGCAGAAGATTGAACCAGTTCTAGAAGCTGCAATGTTCTGAATATGTTAGCTACCCCTGGCTGCGTGGTGGCAGGCGCTGAAACCCTATGTCCACTATTTTCTCCATACCGGGTCTCCTCCCTGGGAGGCAGTTTGATTGACACCCTGTGTAGCAGTCACCCCAGTCCCTCTTCCCTTTCTCTGTCCCTCAGGAGTTCCAGGTTGGGGGGTAATGTTCCTGAAATATTGTTTTTATGGTGGTTACATTTCTGGCTAGTCGACAAAATCCTTTCTAACCAGTCATGGGTTTTTTGCAGTGGGAATGTAGTAGAGAACAGTTTTGTTGAGAATGCGCTGTGTTTCAGCTGTGCTGTGTTTAACTTAACCGGCCTTTCAAGTGGACTTAGCCACCTGATCACTTTTTCATTATTTCCTTGGAAAAATGCATTGGCCTTCCAAAGCTGACTTTAAAATGGAGCTTTGGAATACGTTCTGTGTGTGTGTGCATGTGTGTGTATGTGTGTGTGCACGCGTGTATGTGTGTAAATCAAGAAGCTTTTATAATGTGCAACTTTCTACTCCTCAGGATGCCCAGGGAGTGGAGGAACGGGAAGCATTAGCAAGAATGGCAGCCAATGTTGAAAATCCAGCTTCTGCTGACTCGGAGGCTTATATTGAAAAGTACCTCAGGAGCGTGCTGGCTGTAGAAAACCTCCTGACTTTAGATCGTCTGCGCCAGGTTAGCCAACCGCGTGGATAGGGCAGGCAGCAGAGGCCCTGATGCAGGCTGAGTCTGTGTTGGACTCTGTAATTCACAGTGTTGTTGCACCTAACATTTGAAGAGTTCACTCTTACGAACTTTGAATAATCCAGAGTGATTATAATTGGATCATTCTGTCTTATGAAGTAACAGCCTTTATTTAATTTAAAAAAACTGTTTATGGGTACATAGTAGATGTATGTATTTATGGAGCACATGTACTGTTTTGATACAGGCATGCAGTACATAATAATCACATAACAGCATTGTTTAAATAGCTAGGGATGTCTGTATAGATGGGGGATGCAAGTCTGCTGTACATGGTGTTGCTTTTGCAGTGTGTCTCTTACATGTCTTTTTCCTCTGTATGTTTTCTGATTCGCAGGAAGTTGCAGTGAAGGAACAGTTAACAGGAAAAGGGAAGTTGAGCAGGAGGAGTATCAGTTCTCCAAATGTGAACAGAGTGAGTGTGTGGAACCAAGCTCTGTGCTGTGCCTGGGACTTCTCTCCTCTCCTCTTTTCTTGGGTAACTCTTTTCCACCTGTCAAACCCCATCTCTGAAACCCTTCCCTTGCCAGGACTGATGTCAGGTCCCCTGGTCTCTACCCCATTGGGTCTGTGCACCTCTGCCCCATTCCTATTAATATTGTAGGGGAAGTAGCAGTTAAGTACCTTTCAGTTGTTTCTTATCTTCCCATCACCACTGCCTAGCATAGACTGAGGTGTTCAGTGAATGTTTGTTGAACTAAACCAGAACTAGCCAAGGGCCCATTGCAAACCAATGCCATTTTCTTGGATCAAATTATTTTTAAGTTGAGGAGGAGTCTGGACTAGGTTCAGAAACCAGTTGTTCACAAGACAGCCAGGGTGGTGTCCATGTGTCAGATACATGGGGTTGTTTCATAACAATGGCTTCAGTTTATTGTTGTTTTTAAAAACCTAGATATAATTTATGTGCATATTGAACGTGGGAATAATCCTTCACAAAGAAATAGGCTCTTGGCCCCTTGATTTATTACTCTTTTCCTCATTTTTGATGAAGATGTGGATATGAAAAATGACACTTTCATCCTAACTTCACACAGAGAGAAGTTACAGCACAAGCGCTGTGAGAAAGGGCAGCTGACATTGGCCTTAGCGTCTGAGAGAGAAGGAAGAGCGATAGGAGGAGTTTCACACTGGACGCCACCAACCATCTCAGACATTTAGGAAGATCACTTTAACTCAAGGCAGATAACATCTCATTTCTCCAGAAAATGATATATTAAAATACACTGATATATGCAGAGATTCAGTATTTGGGATCTGATAATTTAAATAGTTTGTGAGTTTATTTACAGTTGCTACAAATACCCAGAGAAAGGAATCATAAGCTCAGGCCATGGTAAGACAACCAGTAACCTGGTATCTTTCACACAGAAGGGCTCACCCAACAGGACAGCTCTTGTTCAGGTCCAGCCGGTTGTGACCTCAGTGTGAACTGAATATCCAGATCTTACAGAAACCTCTCATCTGAAAATTGTTCATAACCAATTCAATGTTGGTAATGTCCCAAAGACCACTAGTGTGCAGCCTTTGTCTTGACAACCTCTCTGCTGCCACCCAAATTTTTGACGTTTGGTTGACTGGGTTGGCAAAGGCTGGCATTGCCTAAACCACATTTTTATGCTCTGATGCATAAAGAACTAACCCTCCTTTCTTTCTTCTTCAGTTGTCTGGAAGCCGACAAGATCTCATTCCATCATACAGTCTAGGCAACAACAAGGTAGGTGTTTGTAACTATTTCTATCAGTGTTTTAAGGCCCATTTCCCATTCAGCTTTCATCTCCTCAAATCTCAGGTTATTTTTGCAAACCAGAATTTCCCCTACTCATCTGTATTATGTGAAACTTACTGGAAAGTATTTTAGAGTTCATTTCTTTTAACCTGCCAAATAAAATAAGGTTTACTAGACTCTACTGGGGTTGAAAAACAATTTTTCCTCTAAAGCTTGCTTCTGTCTAAATTATCTTCCTATTTCTGTCAGAAAAGAAACTTTAAATTAGATTTTTTTTTTGGAGACAGAGTTTCACTCTTGTCACCCAGGCTGGAGTGCAATGGCGCCATCTCGGCTCACTATAACCTCCGCCTCCCAGGTTCAAGTGATTCTCCTGCTTCAGCCTGCCGAGTAGTACCTGGGATTACAGGCACATGCCGCCACACCCGGCTAATTTTTGTGTTTTTAGTAGAGATGGGACTTCGCCATGTGAACTCCTGATGGCAAGTGATCCACCCGCCTCAGCCTCCCAAAGTGCTGGGATTACAGGCGTGAGCCGCTGTGCCCTGCTGAAATCAGAGTTTTATGGTGAAGTACTGATGTATAATGATAGAAAATGTTTGAGGAATAAGAAAATTATATCTAAAAGTTAACATTATTTGTGAGAAGAAAGAAAAACAAGGGAACGGAAATTTTGTTCACTGGAATTTATTTACTTGTAATAGAGCCTTCCCTGTTTAACAGAGTTTGAAGCATGGAGAACTCATTCTTATTTTTAAAAAAGGTTAGCGCTCCTTGAAACCATCTTATTTGGGCACCACACATCATAGTTTGTGCCTGTCGCTTTTGCGGGGTCTGGGTAGATGTTGGTGCTGCCATCTGTGTGCAGCATGCTCCAGGTTGATTTGCAGCCCTCGAGGAGGTCAGTAGCGGCTGTGGTCTTATGAGATGGTCTCATGTGAGGGACTTGGTTTCAAATCTCACTCAAATCAGAGTGAGAGAGACAGACAGAAGATTGGCTGCTTCATGATAATTCTTAGCTGTGTGGGGTTCATTATGCTATTCCTATTGTTAATTATTCTACACTCTGCTTTTGTGTATGTTTGACATTTTCCTTATAAAAATTTAAGAACAATGAAGATGAAGTTGATTCATTAGACTGTTTATTTGTTTATTTGCATATTTATTTATTTATTATTATTTTTTGAGACAGAGTTTCGCTCTTGTTGCCCAGGCTAGAGTGCAGTGGCACCATCTCAGCTCACTGCCGCTTCTGTCTCTCACGTTCAAGTGATTCTCTTGCCTCAGCCTCCCCAGTAGCTGAGATTGCAGGCACCCGCCACCACACCCTGCTAATTTTTGTATTTTTAGTAGAGACGGGATTTCACCATGTTGGCCAGCCTGGTCTCGAACTCCTGACCTCAAGTGATCTGCCTGCCTTGGCCTCCCAAAGTGCTGGGATTACAGACGTGAGCCACTGCTCCCGGCTCTAGACTCTTTTAAGATCTAGATTATGAGTAGTTTGCCTACACTATGATACATGTATGTGTTTATAGACATACAAATTGCTGTCCAGCTCACCCATTCGCTGAAGCCCTGCATGGACATGGTTTCTGTAAGGGTGCTGAAGTTTGAATGCTTGCTTGTTCTCTGCCAGTGATAGGTTCGATTAGCTGTAGTTTAGCATCAGTCGTGATTACCTGAGGAGAGCAGAGTTTTTGAAAATTGGTTGTACGTGATTTTTTAATGTAAGTAAAATATCTTAAGGAAAATATAAGAAAAATACAACTTTCTGTGTTTTTTTGGGAAATGCATCTAACCCAAATCTCCAGTTATAAGTTCCTTAAAAGAAGTGGCCAAAATTCTTCTGTTTTTCTTCTGTTAAGAAAACTCTGGCCAGACCTGTAATCCCAGCACTTTGGGAGGTCGAGGCCAGTGGATCACCTGAGGTCAGGAGTTTGAGACCAGCTTTACCAACATGGTGAAACCCCATCTCTACTAAAAATACAAAAATTAGCTGGGCTTGGTACCAGATGCCTGTAATCCCAGCTACTCGGAAGGCTGAGGCAGGAGAATTGCTTGAACTGGGAGGCAGAGGTTGCAGTGAGCCAAGATTGTGCCACTGCACTCCAGCCTGGATAACAGAGCAAGACTCCGTCTCAAAAAAAAAAAAAAAAAAAACCAAAAAAACAAACAAAAAAAACTCTGCCCAGTTTCCTTATTTTAAATGGATACAATAACAGAACATAATAGAATCTACTTCAAAGAAAAGTACCGTCCCTCATGTACACCAGAAAAATAGAACAAAGGAGCAGAGACGCTATTAGAACCGAGCCAGGGCACGGCAGAGGGCGTGGACCCCACACTGGCTTCACACACGACTCACAGGAGGCTGCAGGGCGGAGGCCATTCTTAAGCCTTTCCCTGAAGGATGACGCTGAGGTCCACACAGGCAGGGAAGGAGCTGAAGGAACACTGTGAACGGAAGGATCTGTATGAAGGAAGGCTTGGGGATGAAGCAGCTTGCTGTGTTCTTGACAGTACACGTGGTGGGGGTCAAGCACAGGGCGTATGGGCTGGGCACGGTGGCTCATGCTTGTAATCTCAGTGGTTTGGGAGGCCAGGGTGGGAGGATGGCTTGAGCCCAGCCGTTTGAGACCAGCCTGGGAAACATAGGGAGTCCCCTTCTCTGCAAAAAAGTTTAAAAAATTAGGCATGATGGCTTACACCTGTAATCCCAGCCACTCGAGGCTGAGGCGGGGGAGGATCATGGGAGCCTGGGAGTTTGAGGCCACAGTGAACTATGATCACAACATTGCACTCCAGCCTGGGTAACAGAGAACCTGTCTTAAAAAAAAAAAAAAAAAAAAAAAAAAAAAAAAAAGAGGGAGTCTGTGGGCAGAATCCAGAGACATGGGGCCTTATTTTTGGCATCCTGACGTCATGGCCCAACGAATGGCAGAGGAGTTGGACACCATGGAAGGAATTGAAAACAGAGCAGTAACATGGCCACATGTGAATTAGAAAGTTTGTTTTAATGGTCCAGCTGAGTCACCCTGTCCCTGGCTGTGGTGTGTAATTTTGCATTAGGAAACTATATGGTATAAATGTATACAGTTATCAGTGCAAACGTGGGGGAAAATGGTTTTGAGTCGGAGGGTGGAGGGACTGGTTAGGGGAGAAGTAGCTAGAGAGAGGAGGAGAGACACAGATGGGTTGGAGAGGGGGACTCTAGAATCCTGCAGAGGCCAGGTATGTGAGGGGCTGGAGTGAGGGGACTTGGGTGACATTGGGTTTTGGACGGCAGTATATAGGTCCGAGAGATGAACTGTAGGGCAGGCTTGGGGAAGAAATGATTCAGTTCCATTTTTGAGGGTCTCATGTGTCTGAGTTGAAGTCAGGTTCGGGAGCCCGAGGGGATAGTGGGGACAGTGAGGGGCTGGGTTGGCTAGGGAGCACCAAGGCGGGGTGATGCTTAGGGTCACGGTGCTAAGGTGGTGGCACCAGGGAGGAAGGCAGGGCCAAGGGAGTCTCAGCAGTCCAGGGGAGGAGTGTTTTAGGAAGGACTCCATCCAGATGCTTCAGAGACAGCATGGGGTGAGGATGGAGGAGACCATTTCAGGTGCGACACTGCAGCACTCATTGTGTGCCTGTGCAAGGTGCCTTCTGTGCTGAGGGCTGAGGGTTAGCAGGACAAATCGTATTAGGCAAGTAACTATAATGTTACACAGTTGTGTTAATGCTTCTGGACCTTCCTACTTCCGGTTTTTGGTTCCTTGGGGTGCCTAGGTAACTTAGTGAAGATGAAGAAAGCCTGGGTTCTGGCTGCTCGGCTGCCCCTCCTGTGGCAGTGCCAGCGCAGGCATAAGGACGCATCTCTCCACACTGTTTCATGTACATCTCAAGCCCTGGTCATAGTGCTCTCAAGGTCGTGCGCCTTTGTTCAAGGACGGCAGTGGTTTGCGGTCCTCCTCAGATTTTGGCCTCTCTGGCTCTCCCCAACCGTGGCAGTCCCATCCTCTGAGAAATGGTGAAGTATGTCAGGAGAGACAGAGACGCCAGCCTGCCAGTCCTAGCTTTGCTTCCAGTTCAGCCGTGGAGGCTTTTGGCACCCACAAGCCTGGAAGGTTGCCATGAATACCAGGGCCCCAGTACCATGGGCTCACCACGTGTCAGCTCAGCCAGTTAGGTGAATGTCCGCGTGTCAGAATTGGAGAATTGTTTCTCCACAGGGCGAAGTGAAGCAGAAATGTTCTTTAACAGAGTTGTATGGATCGACCTTAACAGATGAGCAAGTTCAGGTGATAGAGGAGAAAAAGACTAGCCCAAAGGGCTTTGGTTCCAGATCCCCTTGTAAGGGGTGCAGAACAGCTTCCCCATTTTCAGTGGAAGGGACTCACAGTGGTCTTACCTAAAATAGAGCATCCTGAAATAACATTAGGGAAAATAAAAATGTTTTAAATTGTATTTTCTTAAGAAACACCCCTCTACCCCCATAGCAGCAGGGAACAAGAGACTCTCCCTGTGGCCTTTTAAATGAAACAAGGAAAAACATCTTTAAATATTGTGTGGCATTGCCTTAAAATCAAAGTGCTATGGGCCACCTGTAGCAGCACTTCTCAGGAGGGAGTAGTGTTTAAACACACAGAATGCTCAGGATCCTACAACTCCTTAACGCGGCAATGCTTACACAGGTAGTATGTACAAGGGCATTGGTGGCAACATTGTTACACACACAAATGGACACTATGCAGCTGTAAAAATGACCAGAAACCCTTTCAAGTATATGAAAAGATTGCCAGGATATATTTAGTGATTAAAAACGAAGTGCGGAACAATATACCACTGTCTATAATGGGAGGGTTGCTTATAGATTTGCCTGCATGTAAATGAGAAGCTGTAAGGATTCATCGTTCCTTTACCTGCCTGGGGATGGGGGTGGGAGGTTGCAGTGGGTCAGCAAGTCAGGGTAGAGGTCGGAGGAGACATCTCGCTGTGTACCTTTTTATATTACTTGGCTTTTGGACCACGTGAAGAGATGATCTTAAAGTCTTATTTTCCAACATTTTAACTTGTTGGAAGTTTTTGTTCTTCTGTAGTTAGTGTTTTGAGGAGGTCTCCAGTTGCTTTTTCCTTAATAGCCTGCATACAAAATCCCAAAGGAGAGATACTGAAAACATTGTTGTATTGGAAATCTCAGACTCGTGGTTTTTTTTGTTTGTTTTTTCTTTTGGGGACTTCTGCGTTCCTCAGTTTTCAGAGCTCCAGGGAGAGATAACTAATTCATTAGGCTTTTCTCCTGAGTGGGATACAAGTACTATCCTACTCTCTAAAACTTACCATGCTTGCTTTTCCCTCCAGCTTATGACTGCTTTTTTAACTGTAGTTTTTAGAAGATGACTACATTCTACACTGTACTAACCCTCACCCCCCTCCCCCTTTTTTTTTTTGAGACAGAGTCTCGCTCTGTCGCCCAGGCTGGAGTGCAGTGGCTTGCACTCCAGCTCACTGCAAGTTCCACCTCCTGGGTTCATGCCATTCTCCTGCTTCAGCCTCCTGAGTAGCTGGGACTATTAGCCTGCCACCATGCCTGGCTAATTTTTTGCATTTTTTAATGGAGACAGGGTTTCACCGTGTTAGCCAGGATGGTTTTGATCTCCTGACCTTGTGATCCGCTAACCCTCACCCTTTTGTAAAAATACCTATGGCAGTATGTCTGTCTGTCGGTACAACCAGTACAAGTGATGCCTTGCAAATGTTCCCTGTTACCTGGGTCCAAGGCTGTTTATAAAAGTATTTATCTGTCAAAAAAGACCGGGAATTAAGGCATCCTACTGGATTTAGAAGGTCTTGGAATGTGAGGAGTTGGAGTTAATTCGTATTAAAATAAATAATAAACTTTTGGAGACCTGGAAGCTTGGGTGAGGGTGAGTGGGGAGCAAACCATGGTGAAGGTGCTCTAGGTGACCTTTTCACACCAGAATTGTGCCCAGTGGGACCATCTTGGTTTCTTTGCATGAAAATGTTGAATGTACAGGAGAGTTGAGTCAGAAATGTAATTTTAAGCTGGACTTGATGATGCTGAGAATGCTAGAAAATACATTTTGAAATCATTGACAATTATAATGACATTAGTTATGTCTGCTTTGCAGACATTTTTGGGGTCCCTTCCATTAATCCATACGTTCATCTCTGTGATGCTAATTACAAATCAGAACTGTAGATTGTAGGGTCTGTCATGCTGTGTATTCTGTATCACATCACACGGGAGCAGTCAGGTCAGGTTAGTTGGAATAATGTTAGAAGCAGAGAGAGGCCACCGGGAGGTTCTGGTGAGGGTCTCTTAGTTTTCAGTTAATGTTGTAGCAAAGATTTCTCAATTGGGTACATGAGAGACATTGTGAAGTGGGCAGGGAGGCACATGCCTCTCTGTGTGATAGGATTAGGGGTATGGGAGGCGAGAGGGAAGTGGTTAGGTTCTAAAGACAAACTCACAGTTTGGCCTAATAATACTTGGAGTAAGGCCAGCCTGCTTTCCATTCCTCTATTTGTCGATGCCCCTACATGTGAAAAGTGGAATTGTTTTGCTGAACTTCACCAAGATTGAGTTGATGAACTAATTAATTAAAAAAAAATAGTTTGGTTAACTATTCCAAATGCAAAATTCACCATAGGGCCTAAAATAAATCACTCTTGGGATAAGTCTTTCAATTAAAAATATAAAATACGATCCCTGATTGAAGTAGTGTTGCTATTTATTGCTATTGGGTGTTTCGTCATTATTGTACAGATATTTCCTGTAGGTATAATGAAACCTTAGCAGGGTTTTTATGAGTGTCTGCCAAGACGGCTGAAGTTGAGGTGCAGGGTGAATTTCGGCGTGTCGCTGATCTTTCCCCCCCGGAGTCAGCTATGCATTGAGGTCTTCTGCAGTGCGACAAATGCTTTCGACAAAACCATTTTTATTTCCAAAGTTATTTTAGGAGAAATTTTATTTTTAATAAGCCAGTAAGGTTGTATGATTGTCGTCTTTTGATTGGAGTTTTTGAGGAAATGAAGATTAGTCAATAGCGTGAACAAATATCCAGTTAGCAGAATTGAATTTTGTGTTGGCTCCATCGCCTCCCTGAAAGCCGTGATGGTTTCATGCAGCCCTGGGAGGAGCTGCCAAGCATGAGTCACTCCTCTTCCAGCTGCAGTGGAAGCTGCCTTTGGACCCGAAATGTCACTGGCACTTCTCGTTATTTACCTTTTTGTCACTTTCCTGATCAAAACCAGACTCATTTCCAGAAAACCCAAATAATTTGTATCTGGCAGAGGAGCAGGAGTGGGAAAACTGCAGGGGTGCCTGGGGACCAAGTCAGGCCCTCCCCCGGTGCCTCCTGTGTTTTTACCTCGTCAACTTTGCCCCTGAGCATGGTGCTGGCTACCAGTGACTTCAGTATCGACTGGGATTTTATCTCTTTGAGTCTGCCTGCGAGGACAAATGCGCCCTAATGGCAGTAAAGCTGGGTAAGGATCCAAAACGAAGCCAGCTTCCCTCTTGTGTAACTGTATCATGGCTGATTCTGAAGTGTGGTGGACATGCAGGGTGTTGGAGACAGATGAGAGATGTATCTTTTTCGAGTTCAGGTGGAGGGGTGGAGATCACTGGAGGAGAGGTAAAACGGGGATATCATGCTCTTTCAGTTTTAGATCTGAGCTATTGAGAGAGCCAGAAGTTCCAGCATCCTGAGAAGTCCTTTTAGTCCATGGTCCTGGGTTCATCTCCCTGTGAGGTACATTGAACTGGGTTGCTTCATTTTTCTTTTTTTTTTTTTTATCTGCCCCAACATTTCAGTAAAGGGAGCGTAACTCTAGGACAGCCAAGCATATACAATGTATTGGGAAGATAGTCGTTACGTTGTCCTTGGGGAACAGTGTGCGTAGCCGTAGCCGGACCCTGAACCACAGGTTTTACCTCTGTCAAGAGGATGGAGGTGTAGTGCAGGAGAAAAATCGAGTGAGTAATTCCAGTGGAGCGTTTCCGCAGAGATACGTAGGCATCAGCTGGAGGAGGAAAGCGAGTGGTATCCAGTTTAGCATCTGCATTGGTTGCTCCCTCTGAAGCAGAGCCTTTTCCATCCCAGTGCAATTTGAGGTCCCTGTCTCAGAACAGTGGGATCAGAATAGGTGGCTGGGGGGAAGCATGTGAGGTTCCTCAAGGTTAAAATGACTGTTCAGGTAGAGGGCAGAGTGAGCCGTGTCTCCGTTTGTCGCACTCCACAGGGCTGGCAGGATCTACGCCTTGTGTCGCTTTCAGTGTTCTCACTTGCAGTATTTGAGTAAATGAGATGGAGTTACTGCTCTGTTCTGATTGGGTGGTGCCTGCTGGGAAGAACTGCCCCTGAAGCCGTCAGGGCCTGGGTGTGCCTTGGGGAAGAGGTGGCACCTCCATGATTTGTTGTTGGCCCAATTCTACGTCAAGCAGCCCAGGTGCCGACTCCAGATCACCGGCTTAGTTTTCCGTAGGGACAGACTGCAGCCATATCAGCTGCCAAACAAAGAAAATCTAAAATATGAAAATAAATACTCTCAAATTAAGTAAGCTGTCTTCAGAACAGCCATGTGTGAGCTCGCCACTGTACACAAAGCAGGTGGCTTTTCTTCCTCTGAGAAACTCCACAGAGGGCTGACCTCTGTTCAGTCACCTAATGGTGATATCCCGGGGTACACAAGGCCACAGCTTCCCAGACAGATCATGAAATGTGAATGCAAAAATTAACAAAACATTAAAGTATGTAAATCAGCGTGTGATTCATGGGGATGCCAGCGCTCCTCCGGTCAAGTATCTCAAAGCTCACAGTCTCACTGATCACATGTTCCTGTCTCTCTTGTTCTCCTTGCTTCCTAATCAATCCTGACCATCACACCAATTTAAAAAATGATACCAAGTGCTGAGAGAGTTCCTAGGGAAAAGTGGCATTCTCTGAGGTACACAGGATCCAGATCACTTAGGGCTTATTGATTTTTATGATCAGTACTTAGGTTGCTACTAAAAGCAGATGAGTTTCCAATACATTTCTGAAACCTAAGAGGCCCTTCCTCCACAATCCATCTTCAAGAGCAGCGGAGAACTCACTGTCCCCATCCTGCTGTTCAGGGCAATTAGTAAAGAAAACTTGCCAGGCCCGGTGGCTCACGCCTGTAATCTCAGCACTTTGGGAGGCCGAGGTGGGCGGATCACCTGAGGTCAGGACCAGCCTGACCAACATGGAGAAACCCCCCCATCTCTACTGAAAATACAAAATTAGCCGGGCATGGTGGCGCATGCCTGTAATCCCAACTACTCAGGAGGCTGAAGCCGGAGAATCGCTTGAACCCGGGAGGCGGAGGTTGCCGTGAGCAGAGATCGCGCAGCTGCTCTCCAGCCTGATCGACAAGAACGAAACTCAGTCTCAAACAAACAAACAAACAAACAAAAAACCTTGAGTTAATCGTTAGGGTTATTCATCTGTGCAGCGCTAGCTCAAACTCATATTCACGTGTTTATTAAACTCCAGTGGTAAAAAAGTCAGTGGTTATCAGGGGATCAAAGGGAACTTAAAGCATTTAAAAGATTTGGTCTCATCTCTTACCAGTTTTAGTAGAAGCAAGCAACGTTTGGGGTTTATATCTTCCCTAGATAGGGCTGAAGTTAAAAGTGCTTTGATGGTATCACTATTTTTATGGCTCAACATGAATTTTGGAATGTTTTGTTTTTGTTTTTGTTTTTGTTTTTTTGAGACGGAGTCTCGCCCTATCGCCCAGGCTGGAGTGCAGGGGCGCGATCTCTGCTCACTGCAAACTCCGCCTCCCAGGTTCCCGCCATTCTCCTGCCTCAGCCTCCCGAGTAGCTGGGACTATAGGTGCCCACCACCACGCCCAGCTAATTTTTTGTATTTTTAGTAGAGACAGGGTTTCACTGTGTTAGCCAGGATGGTCTCGATCTCCTGACCTCGTGATCCGCCTGCCTCGGCCTCCCAAAGTGCTGGGATTATAGGCCTGAGCCACCACGCCCAGCCTGGAATGGTCTTTTAATCCATCAGCTGATGAAATGTCTTTAATAGGTATTTACAAATAAGTTGAGAGTACAATAAAATTTGATAATTCAGAGACTTCCATCATTGAGAATTTGTAATTATTTGACTTGGGCTTGACTGTAATATATCTTTAATATCTATTTAAAATGAGAGGTTTGGTAATATTTACTGTTATGCACTGTATGTGAGTGAGTGGAAACACAGTCTGGGAGTAGAGAGAAGAGACACCCTCTGACTACAGAGTTGTTCGTGGGTTTCTGTGGAGAACTGAGTGAAAAAGGGCATCTTGAGGCAAAAGAGCAGAAGTTGTCTCAAAGCAGAACCGAAGGGAGAATTGCGGAAGGAATATGTCTGTATTCTGTGGGAGGCAACAGGATGCACAGAGTAGAAAACATGTTAGGACAGAGCTTAATGGGAGACTGTAAACTGCAGTATGGAGGGGCTGTCCAAATGTGTGTGGGGGGCATTGTTGTTGTTGTTGTTGGAGAAATTAATAAAATAAGCAGGATGACAAGGAGAAAAGTGCTGGTCAGGCATGGTGGCTCACACCTGTAATCACAGCACTTTGGGAGACCAAGGCAGGAGGATTGCTTGAAGCTGGGAGTTTGAGACTAGTATGGGCAACATAGTGACATCCCATCTCTACAAAAGTAGTAAAAAGATTAGCCTCCTGTGGTGGCATGTACCTGTAGTCCCCACTACTCTGGAGACTGAGGCGGGAGGGTTGCTTGAGTCTAAGCGTTGGAGGTTACATGCGCTATGATGGCACACCCATGCACTCCAGCCTGGGTGACAGAGAGAAACCTGCCTCTTAAAATAGAAAAAAAAAAAAAAAAAAAAAAAAGTGCTTCTGTAATCAAGCTTATATTCAAAGGAGCTTTAGTAATATGTAACAGTTTTTTTCTTGAGTATCTGTACTTTTTTTTTATTTGGTTAATTGAATAACTTGAAACACAATTGCCAATTTTGTCTTTACTAGGGCCGGTGGGAAAGTCAGCAGGATGTATCCCAAACCACAGTTTCCAGAGGAATAGCTCCTGCTCCCGCGCGCTCTGTTTCTCCCCAAAATAATCATTCTCCAGATCCAGGTAAGTTATCTTTTCACTTGTCAATTACTGTCAGAAATCTGAGCATCTTTCAGAAAGTTTAAATTAGGATTTCTTGCCAGGCAGCCACTGTTCTACTAGATAATGTCCATCGAATTGTTTCATTTCTCCTCTTAACTGGTTGAGTTCCGTTGGCTCTGGAATGTTGGATTGATCTTGCATTGCCCTGATATATACCGCCTGATCATGGTGTGTTAGCCTGTGCATTGCTGGACTCTCTTTGCTCCTCTGTGTTAAGGACTTTTGTGTATGTGCTCTATAGTAAATATCTGTAATGTTGTATCTTCTCATCTTCATGTCTTTGTTAGGTTTTGTTATGATTGCATTGGTTTCATAAAATGACTTGGGAAATGTTTCTCTTTTTTTTTCTGGGAGAGTTTATGTAAGATTGGTATTACCTCTTCCTTAAATGTTTCATGGAATTCCTTAGTTACATGATCCAGGCCTGGAATCCTCTTTGTGGAGAGATTTTAAAGTATGACTTGAGTTTCTTTTTTTTGAGACGGAGTCTTGCTCTGTCAACAGGCTGGAGTCCAGTGGTGTGATCTCGGCTCACTGCAACCTTCCCTTCCCAGGTTCAAGCGATTCTCCTGCCTCAGCCCCCCGAGTAGCTGGGATTACAGGCACCCGTCACCAAGCCTGGCTAATTTTTGTATTTTTAGTAGAGATGAGGTTTCACCATGTTGGCCAGGCTGGTCTCAAACTCCTGATCTCAGGTGATCTGTCTGCCTCAGCCTCCCAAAGTGCTGGGATTACAGGTGTGAGCCACCATGCCTGGCAAGTTTCTTTAGTATGGGAATATCTAGATCTTTGTGTCTCCTTTTGAGTCACCTATCATAGGTTATATTTTTTTCAAGGAGTTTCTTAGTTTATCTAGATTATTAAGTTTATTTTCATAAACATCACTTTACTTTTTTTTTTTTTTTTTGAGACGGAGTCTCACTCTGTCGTCCAGGCTGGAGTGCAGTGGCATGATCTCGGCTCACTGCAACCTTTGCCTCCCGGGTTCAAGTGATTCTCCTGCTTCAACCTCCTGAGTAGCTGGGACTGCAAGCACGTGCCACCACGCCCAGCTAACTTTTTGTATTTTTAGTAGAGATGGGAGTTTCACCATGTTAGCCAGGATGGTCTCCATCTCCTGACCTTGTGATTCACCAGCCTTGGCCTCCCAAAGTGCTGGGACTACAGGCATGAGCCACTGTGCCTGGCTACTTTACCTTATTGCTTAAATACTTATAGGATCTCTTGTGATGTTCCTTCTTTTTATTCTGATACTGATAATTTTTATTTTCTGTTTTGAATACTTTTCTGACAGGTTTATCAGATATATTAATCTCAGAACCAGTTTTTGGCTTTGTTAATTTTTGTATTGCAATTGTATTTTTAAATTTTTCTCATTTTACGTATTTTGTTATGTTGTGCTTTCATTTTCATTCTATTCAGAGTGTTTTAAAATTTCTCTCTGATTGCTGCTTTGATCCGTGACTTATCAACTAGCATTAATTCTTTTTTATATTTGGGGGTAATCTGTATTCCAGATTGTGTTCTATCTTGGTTAATATTCTATGTGCACTGTTGTGTTTGGGGACATGGTGTTCTATGTATATCTAATTAGGTCACTGTGGTTTATCGCCTTGTTCAAATCCTCTGGATCTTTGCTGATTTGGTGGAGGCCTATTCTATCAATTCTTGAGAGGGCCTTAGATATCCAAATACGATTGTGAAAATTATTTGTATTTCCCTTTATAACAGTTTTTGCTTCATTCATTTAGAAACTCTGATAATTAGGTACACACACATTTAAGATTATTATATCTTCCTGATGGAGTGACCTTTCTGTCGTGAAATGTCCCTTTTATCTCTGGGAATACTCTTATCTTGAAATCTCTCTTACCTATCATTTATATATAACTGCATCAAATTTATTCACTGTTTGCACGATGTATCTTTTTCTCAGCTTTTAAAATTGTAGCCTGTATTTGTCTTTAAATCAAAAGTGATTGCCTTGTAGACAAGTCTGTTTGGGTCCAGTTATTTCCCCCTGCATCTCATCTCATAGTTCCTGCCCTTTAATTGCCATGCTTCACCCCTTCCAGTGCCTCCCATTCTGGTCCGCCATGTTATTATTGGTTTTCTACTTGGCCATTCTTCTGTTTTTTGTTTCACTGTAACTCCTTATTTACCTTCTTTTGGGTTAATAAAAAACAATTCGTATCTCATTTATTTCCTCTTTTTGCTTTTTTGGACACCTGTATTTGTTTGCTAAATTCTTTGCTCAGAAACCCTACTTGGCATCCTTAACTTACCAAATCTGCTTAGAGTTCATATGATGTCTTCCCTCACCTCACAGTACAAGAACCATGCAACAGTGTAAGTCATTGACCTGTTCCTCTAGGCCCCTTATTTTGTACTGTTGTTTCATCTTTTACATATATAGGTGTTACAAACCTCTATGACGTTATTCTTTTTGCTTTAAAATAGCCACTTGTAGGCCGGGTGCAGTAGCTCACACCTGTAGCCCTAGCACTTTGGGAAGCCAAGGTATGGGTTAGTTGAGACCAGCCTGGGCAACAAGGCAAAACCCTGTCTCCACACAAAAATACAAAAATCTGCCGAGCGCGGTGGTACACACTTGTGGTCCCGCTACTCAGGAGGCAGAAGTGGGAGAATTACCTGAACCCGGGAGGTTGAGGCTGCAGTGAGTCACAACTGCATCACTGTACTCACACCTAGGCGACAGAGTGAGATCCTTTCTCAAAAAAAGCTCAGGCTGGGCGCAGTGGCTTATGCCTGTAATCCCACCACTTTGGGAGGCCATGGCAGGTGGATCACCTGAGGTCAGGAGTTCAAGACCAGCCTGGTCAACATTGTGAAACCCCTCTCTCTGCTAAAACACAAAAATTAGCCAGGCGTGGTGGCTGGTACCTGTAGTTCCAGCAGGCTGAGGCAGGAGACTCGCTTGAACCTGGGAGGTGGGCGGAGGTTGCAGTGAGCCAAGATCACGCCACTGCACTCCAGCCTGGGTGACAGAGTGAGACTCTGTCTTTAAAAAAAAAAAAAAAAAAAAAAAAAAAAAGCTACTTGTCTTTTCAGAGAATACAGAAAAAATGGATAATCTTTTATTTATTTATTTATTTTTCAGATTATTTCTGACAGTATCCAATCCTTCCTGATGGTCTTATTTTAATCTGATTTTATTTCTTTCTAGCCTGAAGAAGTAGTTGGTTTTTTTGGGGGGGAGACGGAGTTTTGCTCGTTGCCCAGGCTGGAGTGCAGTGGCCCAATCTCAGCTCACCGCAACCACTGCCTCCTGGGTTCAAGCGATTCTCCTGCCTCAGCCTCCCGAGTAGCTGGGATTACAGGCGCCTGCCACGACGCCGGGCTCATTTTTGTATTTTTAGTAGAGACAGGGTTTCTTCATGTTGGTCAGGCTGGTCTCCAACTCCTGACCTCAGGTGATCTACCCGCCTTGGCTTCCCAAAGTGCAGGGATTGCAGGTGTGAGCCACTGCACCCAGCCTAGTATTTCTTAGAGTACAGTCCTGCTGGAGAAAAATGCTCTCCTTTTTTGAAAGTATCTTTATTTCACTGTTTTGTTTTGTTGTTAAGAATATTTTCACTGGATAGAGAACTCTTGAGTTGGAGGTTTTTTTTTTTCAGCACTTCAATGACGTCTCCTCATCTCCAGCCCCTTCTTTTCTGCTGAGAATTCAGCCATCATTTGTCAGTTCCCACTCAGTGTGATATCTCTGTTTAGTTTGCCTGCTTTCAGAAGTTTCTCTTTATCTGTGGCAATTGTACTATGATTTGCTTAGGTATTGTTTTCTTAGTATTTAACTTGCTTATCAAGTTATTGGATCTGTCAGTTGATGTTTTTCAGCAATTATAAGAAATGTTTAGACATTATTCATTAAAACTTTTCCCCTAATCCTTTTGTCTCTTTCTACTCCTTCTGAGAATCTCATTACTCACAGGTTAGATTGTTTAATATTGTCCTACAGGTCACGGAGGCTCTATTCTTTTTTTTTTTTTTTAATCTTTTAATTTTATTTTTTCTAGTTGGATAATTTTTTTTTCTGTGATTTCCAGTAGTCTGT
Organism: Macaca thibetana thibetana; assembly: GCF_024542745.1. Classification (NCBI taxonomy): domain Eukaryota; kingdom Metazoa; phylum Chordata; class Mammalia; order Primates; family Cercopithecidae; genus Macaca; species Macaca thibetana. Next base: position 114,433,603 of record NC_065585.1, read on the forward strand.
TAAGCACATCCAGGGAACTTTTTTCATTTCAGTCATTTTATTTTATTTTTTTTCGGTTCTAGAATTTCCATTTGCTGCTGCTTTTCTGGTTTTAATTTCTCTGCTGATATTCCCGGTCTGTGCACTTGTCAAGACTGTATTCTCCTTTGCATCATTGGACTTGGTTAAGAAAGCTGCCTTAAAGTCATTTTCTATTAAATCCAGTGTCTAGACATCTCATGGTCTATTTTTATTGACTCCTTTGTTGACTGTGGGTCATATTTAATAAGTTTTACCAAATGTATTTGTATATACCCATGTGATTCATACCCCAGTCAAAATGTAGGACATTGACATTACTCCAGTTAATTCCCACTCCCTGTGGGCAGCCAGTGTTCTGATGACTACTTCTCTAGATTACTTCTGCAGTTTCATAAATGGAGCCAATACGATGTATGCCCTTTCTGTGTCTGTCTCTTTGGCTTACCTTATATGTTAAATTCTTCCAGATTGTTGCTTGCATTAGTCATTTATTTTTTACTGGTGAGAAATACTTCACGACCATGCATTGTGTTTGTTGAAGAAACCAGGTTCTTGTACGGTAGACTGGTACGGTAGGCCAGGTTCTTGCACAGCAGACTCTGTTCATTCTTATTTTTTCCTGTTGCGTTCCCATGAGACTATTGAAACGCAATTCTATCCCCTGTTTTGCCTGTGAACTGGTAGTTAGGGCTAGATTCTTGATTCAATTCAGCTGATTTGAGAAGGATGTGTGTGGTAGGGTGGTTGGGTGTGGATGTGTGGTGGGGAGGTTGGAGACACATAATGTCTGATGGTCTCATTTAGTGATATGTGTGGCCTTTGATTCATTACTGGCTAGATTTTTACTTAATGAGGGATTATCATTACTCTAGAATGTTAATTTGATAAAGAACCCTAGATTGTAATTTTTTTCCTCATCTTTGAAATAATTGTATCTTTTTGGATCTTTATTCATCTTAAACTTATTTTCTGTCTCCCTTCTTTTATTTTTCTTATCCTTGTTTTTGCCTTGCTGTAAATAATTGGACTTTTCTAAACTGAGGTATGATGTATCTATCTCTTGGCACGGTATAGCCATTCTTTGCTTTATTTTTCAGTGGTCGCCCTCATGATTACAATGTACATCCTTAACTTTTTGCAGTATGCTTACACTTAATATTCTACTGCTTTATGTAAAATGTAGAAACCTTACAGCTGTATCCATCCATTTACCAACTGAATTGCCAGTAAATTTGGAATCCTTTCAGGGTTAGTGTGGAGTAGAGATCTGTGGGGAGTTGTGTGCATCTGTTAACGCAAATGTATTCCTTAAGATGACTTGCTTGTTCATTTCTAAATGTTATATGAATACAGCTTTTCATCACTTATGACTTGGGATTAGATTTTACTATAAATTAATAGGGGGAAGAAATCTTAGTATATCATAAGTATGACCTGTTTATACCTCTGATCCCAGCCCTTGGAAATTAACAGCAGATAAGAACGTAAGTTGTTCAGGGCATCTCTCCCTGACTTGTAATAAATAACTCAAACATTACCATTCACCCTTTGCCCAAAAGGTCAGTTTCATCATCTTCCTTCAGTAAATAGTTATGAAACATTAGATTGAATAAGACATAGTCCCTGACTTCAAAGAGCTTAAAGTCTAGACAGAGAGCTATACATGTGTGTCATTGGCAGTGTGACTTAAAAATCAATCCCATTTTATTCTAGGGCAGAAGTGAATGCTTTTGCCAATTATTGACAGGATAGAGGTGAATTGCTGTTCTGATGCTGATAGGAACACTGAGCATTTTGGCACTAGAGCATTTTGGCAGCACCCCAGTTACTGCTATTTAATTTAAAAAGGGACATTACTATGTTTGAGGGAAATTACGGAAACTACAATAATACTGTGTTTTTCTAATATTTTTTAAGGATACCTTTGGTTTTTGTTAGATTTGCTGACAAGTGATGTCTGGCAAATGTACAGGAAAGAAGATGTCTATGTAATTGTATATGTTTTATCTTTTTCCCCTATAATATGGGCAGGACTAAGTAACCTCGCAGCATCCTACTTGAATCCCGTCAAATCCTTCGTGCCTCAGATGCCAAAGCTCCTCAAGTCTCTCTTTCCTGTCCGCGACGAGAAGAGGGGCAAGCGGCCGTCTCCGCTCACACACCAGGTAAAAAGCACCGAGAAAGCAGCTGTGAGCGTTTTTCTGATAAACCCGTGCTCTGTGTTGCGCCAAATTGGCTGGAGGTGGAGGCGCAGCCTCGCGTGGGTGGGGGCTAAACCGGGTTTTTAAACCCAGGAACAGCTGTCAGTCATTTCTCCTCCACGCTCTTCAACGATAACAGAGCTGTTTAAACTTACAAACACACTCCCTCTTTTCTGCTTTTAAAAAGTGCCAAGGACACTGCTAATGTGATTTATGGTAATATTACTTAGAGCAACAGTAGTAAAATTTATGAAGTGCACTTAGTGTTGTTTGTGTATTGCCAAGTAGAAAATGTAATTCTATTTTTATTTCTTGATTTCATTTCTTTTTTCAAACAATTTTGTATGAGTGCCCTTCCCTCTCAACCTCTGTTTTCTCTACTATGGATAACCTGTTCTTTCATTGAAAAGTGATCACCTGTCTTACTTCGTTTTTCTTAAAACTCTTTACCCAGCCCTAGGGTAAGTGTTAGAGCAAATGCGAAAAGGTTTTCTAAACAATCAGGAAGCTGCTCTTATGCAATAGTGAATGGGAACCCCATTGGAAATGCAATTTCCAGCCTTATATAGGTGTTAACTCAGCAGAAAATGATAAATGAGGATTTATTTATACTCATTCAAAAACACATACAGGGCAAGTTCTGTTGTCCAAATAGGTCTTTTGACATCAGCTTCTCCACGTTCTTCTAAACATTCGAGTTGCAGAAATCCAAGTGAGTTGTCTGAGACTTAACTATTTAAAGAATTCTCTAAGTGTATGAATGCATATATTCAGGGGAGAAGGAATTAGTTTTTATCAGGCTGCCATGCAGATATGTAATTTTTAAAATTCTAGCTTTATATAAGCATATAAGTAAGCATACACAGTAGATGGAAAAATTAAAACCAAGATTTTGCAGCTGTTTAAATTGTATTTAGGCACATGGTGGGGCTTGAGAGTTAGTGAAATGAATCTATGACTGCAGGAGCTAAGTCCTGCGGGGACTGAGGTAGGCAGTGATTATTTTTCCTGGTGTTTTTTTTTCCTCAGAGATCCACCAGAACTGAACCAGTGGGTCATTATTGTGTGTGTTATTCAGTTCTAAACTTCTGCATCATTGTTTCACAAAGTGTGATTCATGAACTGTCAGATTTATCAAGGGAGCTGTTTTAAAAAACAGTTTCTTGGCCTGCCCTGGGAACCCATAGCTAACTTGGAGAGACCTTGTAATCTGCATTTATAAGCGCCTGTGGTGATTCTTATTTTTATTCAGAGAAGTCTGCTATCCAGTGTTGTTAGTTGCTGTTTGGTGAAGGCAGTCACGTAGGTTGGAGGAAATTGGAATCACACTGGAAGTCACGGAGTCAGCCTGCCATTGTTACCATTCTCCTTTAAAGCTATTTTCAGTTTTGCTTGTGGCAAGTCACATCACCTGCTACCTGTAGAACTTACTTACTCTCTTACTGTGTTGGCAATGAGTGATTAGCTTTCTCTGGATGTGAGAGGAACAACAGTGTGTTAGAAACAAATGTAGTGATTGGAGACTAACTATAATTTATAATGCCCAGGTTAGAGGTTACCTTGAAATATATGGAAGATTTCTTAAGCAACTTTTATTCATTTACTCTAGTTGGTCATTTATTGTTTGAGCACATGTGAGCAAAGGTTTGGGAAAGCTGGCCTCATACATATATTTTGTATTTCATAAAAATATAAAATATATGGCTGAGTGCAGTGGCTCACACCTGTAACCTCAGCACTTTGGGAGGCCAAGGCAGGTGGCTCACCTGAGGTCAGGGGTTTGAGACCTGGCCAACATGGTGAAACCCTGTCTTTACTAAAAATACAAAAATTAGCCAGGCATACTCCTGTAGTCGCAGCAACACAGGAGGCTGAGGCATGAGAATTGCTTGAACCCGGGAGGCAGAGGATACAGTGAGCCAAGATCGTGCCACCGCACTCCAGCCTGGGTGACAGAGTGAGACTCTGTCTCAAAATAAATAAAAATAAAAATATATAAAGTATATAAATCTAAAACTGGTCTTGATGAAGATACCTGGTAATAGAGCCAGAACATTCCAGTTGGTTTGTGAGAACTCTGCTCCTTGGAAGGCATTTCCCTTTTCTCAGGGTCTCCAGGGAGCTCCCCCTTGTCCATGCCGCCTTGTCCTCATGGTGCAGACTTTGCGTCAACATAACACTGGAAACACTTCCATCTCCAGGCTTCAGTGCAACTTCCTTTCCCTGGCTTCCCTTCCCTCGGTCCTTGATCCTCTCCTGGGACTGTAGATTCCATCAAGTCTTTACATCCAGCGCCCAGAGCTACAACCAGGACGCTGTCTTTTATTTTTAAACCTGTTTCCTTCCATGCATAAATTTCATTCAGTTCCGTGGCTTTAGCTGTTTAAACAGAGTAGCCAGAGTGGTCTTTCACAGCCTTACAGTCGTCAGTAGCGTGACACCTTCCACTTCCTCCCACTGAAAGGAGTGAAATGTGAATTTCTCACTGTGGCTCACAGTGCACTGCAGGACCTGTCCCCGGTCTTGAATCTTCATTCTTCTTTATTTGCTCACCAGTACTAAGTCAGATAAGTCGCCTTTTTATAAAGCCTATGAGCACGCGAAGCACCTTCAGTCTGGAGAGCTCTGGTGCTGGCCCTGCCACCCTGCTCTTCCCAAAGGCCTCCCATGGAACAGTCAGGAAAGGCCACTCTGAGGAAGGACCTCTGAGTCTAGAGTGGGCTTTCTTGAACGGCCACACCAGAACAGCTTCCACCATGCACGCAGGCACTACATTACCATTTCTTTCTTTTTTTTTTTTTTTTGAGACGGAGTCTCGCTCTGTTGCCCAGGCTGGAGTGCAGTAGTGCAGTCTTGGCTCACTGTAACCTCCACTTCTCAGGTTCAAGGGATTCTCCTGCTTCTGCCTCCTGAGTAGCTGGGATTACAGGCACTCGCCCACCCCACCACGCTTGGCTAATTTTTGTATTTTTAGTAGAGATGGGGTTTCACCATGTTGGCCAGGCTGGTCTCAAACTCCTGACTTCAAATGATCTACCCGCCCCAGCCTCCCAAAGTGCTTGGACTACAGGTGTGAGCCACCGCACCCAGCCCATTTCTAACCTTTTTATCAGGAGTTATTGTTAGGTTTACATGTTTATCAATTATCCCTCTCCACAGTATTCCTTGAGGGCAGGACTTGTTGTGCCAAAATGGTGCCTGGTGCATAGAGGATGCAAAATGTCTATTGTTTGACATGTGAACAAATTATAATAATATTATTTTAGAGACAGGGTCTCGGTCTGTCGCCCAGTCTGGAGTGCAGTGGCACGATTATAGCTCACTGCAGCGTTGAACTCCTGGGCTCAAGGAATCCTCCAGCTTCAGTCTCCCAAGGAGCTAGGACTACAAGTACGCTCCACCACGCCCAGGTAACTTTTAAAAAATTTTTATTTTTAGAGATAGAGTCTCGCTGTGTTGCCCAGGTTGGTCTCGAACTCCTGGGCTCAGGTGATCCTCCCGCCTGGTATCCCACGTGTCTGGGATTATAGGCATGAGCCACTGTGCCCAGACTGTAATATTAGACTGTGGGTCCCAAGTGTTACTCAGTGGTAGACAGGACTGTGTTTACAGCTTAGAGATGAAAGAAGCACGACTGAGTGGGGATTAGAGGGATGAAGACATATTTAAGAACCTTCTTTCCTAGGTTGGTGGAAGTGCTAAAGAACATTTCCAAAGGAGAGAAAAATCTTAGCTTTTCATTTTGGATTTAGTTGATCAGAGATGATCTTGGTTATCTCATTTTCACTGACCATCTCTACTAAAGCTCTGTGAGAAATAAATTAGAACTGTAGATGATAATGTCAAGAAAACTGTTTTTCTTACTTGGGTCACACTTCAGGGTACAACAAGTGAAGCATACTTGAAATATACTTTGAATATGCTTTATGCTTTCACTTGTACTCTGAAGTGTGTTTCATCTTTGAAAAAGGGCATTTTAGTGCCTGTGGAATTGCAAATAACAGGAAGAAGAAAAATGCCGTATTGGCTAGACTCCTTTAGTGTTCCTCATTTTTTAAAAATAGTAAGCTTTATTATTATAATGGAGTTCCATGCACTTGAAAATCAGATTCGATACCTACAATTTGAAGTTTGAGCTTCTAAAACAATCTCTACTCCCCCTCCTGGGGGTCCTACAGGAACGAGATCGTCATTTTTCCAACCAATCTTTGCCTCAGAGTTTGTTCTTACCAGGAAGTAAAGGGAGTGGGGAGGATTGTATATGTGAGCCAGGACTATATATGTGAGCCACCCTGCCCAACAAGACCCTATTTTTGAGGTGTTTAGATTAGCAGACATTCTTTAAGTAAGCATCTTTAATCCTTCATGGGCACTTGAGAAACTAATAACCATCATTTTGGATGAAGTGAGTATTATATCCTTTAAAATATATACTTATTTTTTTTGAGACGGAGTCTCGCTCTGTTGCCCGGGCTGGAGTACAATGGTGCGATCTCAGCTCACTGTAACCTCTGCCTCCCAGGTTCAAGCGATTCTCTTGCCTCAGCTTCCTGCGTAGCTGGGATTACAGGTGCCCGCCACCACGCCCAGCTAATTTTTGTATTTTTAGTAGAGATAGGGTTTTACCATGTTGGACAGGATGGTCTCAATCTCGTGATGTCGTGATCTGCCTGCCTTGGGCTCCCACAGTGTTGGGGTTACAGGCGTGAACCACCGTGCCCTGCCAAAATATATATGTATAATTTTCTTATATAAATATTTGAATAAGTTTTAACTATTATTATGTTGACTTTTTTAAATTTTTTTTATTTTTTGTGACAAGATCTCGCTCTGTTGCCCAGGTTGGAGTGCAGTGGAGTGATGATAGCTCTCTTAGGATCTTTGTTCTCTCAGACCTCCCCCGTCTTAACAGCTCTAGATGAGTCTCCCACATCTCATCTGAGACATGCTTTGTCATTCCACAGTTGTCTCGCCAGGGTCCTCCCTAAAGTGAGGAGTCCAGAAATGAGAGCGTTCCCCCTGGACTTGCAAATGGTGGAAGTGTTTCCTTCCTCATCTAAATGATCACGCTGCTGGCGCAGCCTGGGACCGCGCTTGGTGGGGCTTGTTTTTGAAAGGTGTTAGCTCATTGTGCTGTTGGTCAGGTAACATCACCAGGTTTTTTGTCTGTTGATACGCTTGTCACTGTACTACTGCTCTTTTATTATATGGTGTAATTGATGTGTGAAAATAATGAGGAACTTCAGATTCATTCCTAGAATTTTTTATCTTTGATATTGTTTTAACATTCCCAGGATATCAAGATCTTTCTGAGTAATTTTTTTTTAAATGCATATATTCTGGCCGTCCACATACTTCTAAAGCTGTAATCTCTCTGCATTTGAGAGTATTGGGATATTGAACATAATAAGGCCTACGGCAGAGCTCTATACCTGGAAGTAGACATCACTTGTCAAGCCAGAGTGACAGACCAACACATTTCAGTTCCATGTAGCCAGTACTACCTTCTCCACTCCACACTTCTCCCTCTTTCTACCAAAGAGTTTGTGGGAGACTGTGTTACATACATATATGGAAATAAAGTGGCACTGCGGCCAGGGCCTTCCTCTGTGTCACCAGCCACGCAAGCCTGAAGAGGGTGGATGTTGATGGCGGTGGCTGGACTGCCCTGCGCACACACTGGTGTGGCTATGGCCCTGTGTGAGGCATCCAGTGCTGGACTTAGCCGCACCTTTAAAGAAATACACAAGTACCCGGAACCTTCCTCTCCAGTTTTGAGTCTTGTGCTTCATTTTTATTTGCTAGTGCCTGTTAGTGCACCAGTTTCAATAGTCTGTGACCATTAAATGGTTGTGAAATAAGCAATATCAGATATTTAAATGTTTAGACAACATCAAGATAAAATCCAGAAAAATCCAGGTCCATTCATATGCCTAAAAGGAATCTGGATCAATAGTACAATATAGGAAGGGGGAAATAGTGATACTAATATGGCATAAAGACTTAGGACAGATAGTTAACATCGCTTAAGGGTGACAATGTGAAACAGCACAAAAACAAAACACCCCGAACGGTTTGGGGATCGGCATGGAAACCAAGCAGGTCATGTTTAATAAGACACTTCCTGAAACCGTTTGTCTCCCGTTTCCCACCTGTCATGAAAGATACTGAAACTGCTTTTTAGTTTAGTTTATTTGAGACAGATCTGAAACTCCTGGCCTCAAGTAATCCTCCTGCCTCAGTCACCCACATATGTTTTTATTCCAGTTTAGTTTGGAGACTTAAAACTTCTCTGAAACAGTTGCAATAATGCAGAAACTCACACTATCCTATCTAAACAAAGCCCCAGCCCCCAACCTGGGCTCTCTTTGATATTATTAGATGACACTTAGATTACTGTACTTGGTTCTGGATTTATTACTACTAGAAATGCAGTGACCAGTTGGAATTGTTTCAGAGAATAACATCAAAAATGATTTATGAGGAAGGATTAAAGGAGTTATTTATAGCTTCACCAAACAATGACTAAGAGAGCTGACTGTATAAGCATTCAAGGGATACCAGCACCGAGGAGGGAAGGATTGTTAGGGATGGTTTTGCTAAGGCAGTGGAGGGTCCTAGGGCCATAGTGATGAAATTAACAGAGAGGATGGTGACAGCTGACAGTGGGAAAATGGTTTACAGATAGCAAGGTACTCTTTTTTTTGAGATGGGCTCTTGTTCTGTCGCCCAGGCTGGAGTGCAATGGTGCTATCACAGCTCACTGTGGCCTCAACCTCTTGGGCTCAAGGGATCCTGCCATCCCAGCCTGCCTGTCTTTTTTTTTTTTTAAAAAAAAGGAGGGGGTGGATTTCTGTTACTTAAAAACAGGAAGTTAGACTGGGTGCGGCGGCTCACACCTTTATCTCAGCACTTTGAGGGCCAAGGCAGGCAGATCACTTGAGCTCAGGAGTTCGAGACCAGCCTGAGCAACATAATAAGACCCTTGTCTCTACTAAAAATTAAAAAAATAGTATTTGGGTGTGGTGACACATACCTGCCTCAAAAATAAAAATAAAAACAAAGTTTATGAGAATATAAAATAATCCAGTTAAGGACTAAGGAATAGAATGAGTCCTGTTTTTACCAGTCATTCCTTATATTTTGTTATGTTAAGTGGAAAAGAGGTACAAGTTGTGTAATGGAGGAATGATTATTATAAAAAAATACTTTTAATTAGAGTGTCCTTGACATTTTCAGACAAGAATGTTCAGTTCCCTCCCTCATGCAAAGATACACAGACCCATAACCGCAGAGAAGCTTTAATGAAAACCTGGATGCTTATTAACCTGTTCTTTGGAATCAGCAGGTTCTCAGGTGAAGATGTTATTGTTTTCCTGTTACTTTATCTTCATATTGTTTATCAAATGGAAATGAAAATGTTCCTGGATCTTTTTTTATAAGATGAAAGTCAACAGTTTATTCAGAAGGTTTAAAAACAAAGATATTCTTAAATTTACAAGATCTTTTGGTTTGAACATATTCATAAGGACTTATGTTTCTCATTTTTATGGAGATTTGTTTTTGTTTGTAATCAGTTTCTGTCTGAGTTCCAGAAATGCAAAAATACTGCACTGAAAGAGGTGGCAGCTGACAAAATTGCTGTCTTTGACCTTCTGATGCAAGTTTAGTAACTAATCTGGAAAATAATGAACTGCAATTAATGAAATCTGTACTCATATTCAAGTGTGTTTCTCAGACAGCACATAAAATAATTGAAGGAACTTCCTGCTCTCTAATTAGTTAGATTGAATTAATTTGGCATAATAGCTTTTTTTCATGTATCTAGAAGTTTGTGTTCAGATGAAGCTATTTATGTACTTCAAAGTTAGGAACTGTAAATGGCATCTTTGATGAATCTGGAGAATTAAAGAGTTAATGGTCAGATTTAATTTCCACTGTCAAAAGCACAGTCACACTGCTGGCCTGTCTTGATTTATGTGTCCGTCTCTTTTGGTTAGGGCTGCCTTATCAACAGCAGGGATATTTTTCTCCTATTTCAACATAGCCTCATGTGTGGTAGGTAGATAAAGGCTTGTGTAGAAAGAGCACGCCCCTGCCCATCTCTGATGCTAATTGAAAAGATGTCTGTGTAATTATCCATCTTTCATGACTGTGATTCTTTCTTATATAAAACAGGGAGAAACAAGCACAAATACTAATTCTTGCCTTGTACACAAGGATGCTGTTTTAAACTAGCCATACTTCCTTGATTAAATGAATTATGTAAACACGTATCCTTGTGTCTCAAGTAAAGGTTCAACATCCTAACTAAAAGAAGAAAACACTGCCGGGCACGGTGGCTCACGCTTGTAATCCCAGCACTTTGGGAGGCCGAGGTGGGCAGATCACGAGGTCAGGAGTTCGAGACCAGCCTGGCCAACACGATGAAACCCCATCTCTACTGATAAAAAACAAAAATTAGCTGGGCGTGGTGGCAGGCGCCTGTAATCCCAGCTACTCAGGAGGGTGAGGCAGGAGAATCGCTTGAACCCGGGAGGTGGAGGCTGCAGTAAGCTGAGATGGCACCACTGCATTCCAACCTGGGTGACAGAGCGATACTCCCATCTCAAAAAAAAAAAAAAAGTAAAGAAAACACATCTAGGCCTTGTTTCCCAGCCTCCATTTTTCTTAAACCTTCAGGTTATTTAAAAAATAACATATGAGCATTTTCTCTGTAGTTGAATACCGCCCATCTTAAGCAGCTATTGATATAGTGTGCTGCATTTCACTTGTTCTGGGGTTAACAAATAGTTTTTTTAAAAAAATTCAGGGCAATTGATTTCTCTTCAGTGTAGGGAGGATTTTTTAGGCAATCCTGTCATTGTTGTAAGACTCTTATCACTCTTTCAGTTTTCTAAAATCGTAGCATTTTGCTGTCTAGCCTCGCCCCATGCATTTATAGGTAATATAGTGGACATAGTTAGAGATGCCAGAGCTGTCTTCATAATCAGGTTTAGTAGCTGATCTGAAAAATAATGAAATTTAACTTAAATTCACTTCAGCAAGTAAGAGGGTTTCTGAGGCAGTAAAGAAGTCGATTGAAGAGGTGCATCTGCCAGCCATTTTTAAGGAATGGGCTTTGTTTTATTCTCTAGACCAAGGGTTGCCATACTTTATTTTATAAAGGGACAGATTGTAAATATTTTAGGATTTGCATGCCATGTGGTCTCTGTCAAAACTAGCCATAGACAGTATTAAACAAATAAGTCTGGCTGTGTTCTAGTAAAACTTGATAACCTGAAATTTGAATTTTACATAATTTTTATGTTATGAAACATTCTTTTGATTTGTTTCAATCTTAAGAATGTAAAAGCCATTTCTTATTTCATAGGGCATATTAAGTTGGTGACAGGCTGGATGAAGACTTTTTTTTTCTTTTTTTAGACAGGGTCTTGCTCTGTTGCCCAGGCTGGAGTGCAGTGGTGTGATCATGGCTCATTGCAGCTTTGACCTCCTGGGCTCAAGTGATCCTCCCATCTCAGTCTCCCAAATAGCTGAGACTACAGGTACACACCACCATGGCTGGCTAATTTTTAAATTTTAATTTTGTAGAGACGGGATCTCCCTATGTCACCCAGGCTGGTTTTGAACTGCTGTGCTCAAGCAGTCCTCCTGCTTCAGCCTCCCAAAGTGCTGGGATTGTGTGTGTGAGCCACCCCGCCCAACAAGGCCCTATTTTTAAAGCTTTTAGATTAGCGAACATTCTTTAAGCATCCTTAATCCTTCATGGGCACTTGAAAAACTAGTAACTCATTTTGGATGAAGTGAGCGTTATATCTTTTAAAATCTCTGTGTCTAATTTTCTTATATGAATGTTTAAATCAGTTTTAAGTATTATTATGTAGAAGTTTTTTGTTTTTTTTTTTAATTTACTTTTTCTGACAAGGTCTTGTTCTGTTGCCCAGGCTGGAGTGCAGTGGTGTGATCACAGCTCACTGCAGCCTTGAACTCCGGGGCACAAGTGATCCTCCTACCTCAGCTTCCCAAGTAGCTGGGACCACAGGAGTGTGCCACCATGCCTGGCTAATTAAAAAAAAAATTTTTTTTTATAAAAATGGGACCTTGGTATGTTGCCCAGGCTGTTATGTAGAAGTTTTTAAAGTAAACTGGCTAGATACTAAAAATCAGAAGCGATATCTTTTCTGGTAGCTCTGGAAATATTAGTATTTAAAATTTTATTTATGTAATACTTAGAATAAGTTAGACTATAATACATATCTAATGTCTTATAGACCACATGAATGGTATTATTCACTTATATCCAGTGATAAAATAATTTACTTGTTGATAGGAAAAATAGGCCTTTTAATTGTTTTGTGTAACCGAAATTAAATAGGAATATAAATGTTAGACCTTGAGTGCCTAGTTTTGAAGAGCACAGGGACTAGTTTTGCTCACACTGCATCCCCAGTGCCTACCACAGTCTTTAGAATGTAGTAGGTACCTGGTACATATTTGCGAATGAGTAAATTAATGAAATCTTAGTTTCTTTCTTTTGAAAGAAAATGGAATTCATCCTGGAATGACTTTGGGACTGATTCAGTTAATTCAAAACTTGTGATTTCTAGATCAGATGAAATTATTGACTGTTTAAAAATGTACTTTTAGTAAGCCAACTTAGAGATATCTAGGAAGACCAGACACAAAATTCCAATGAAGTACTTTACAAATGTGCCGAGAGCTTCCAGTGTACCTGGCACCACACCAGGAATTTTAATGCGCCATCTCAGCAACAGGACTGAGTTAGACAAGCACCATGCAATAGATATATAATGCGAGTCATGTATGTAACTTACAATTTCCTAGTAGCCACATTAAGGAAGTAAGAATACAGGTCAGATTATTTTTAATAACATTTGTTTAACCTAGTGTATTGAAAGTACTGTCATATCAACTGTAGTATAAAAAAAGATTGAGATATTCCCATCCTTCTTTCTGTACAAAGTCCTTGAAATCAGGTGCGTATTTTACATTTCTAGCACATTGCAATTCAGACACTAAAGTTCCGTCGGAAATACTTGATCTGCATTTAGAATTCATAAAATTTATGGTTGAAAAATCAGACCCACATGCCGAGGCTGTTCTAAACATACTTAAAACCGTTTCAGTTATATAACCAGTTAAGGTTGTACTTTATTAATTAAAATAAAAAATGGACTTCCTGAATCACATTAGCCTCATTCTCAGTGCTGGGTTACCACCAGGGGCCGGTGGCTGCCATGTCAGGGCCGCTGCCCTGTTGGGGAAATGGGGAGGGTGCGCACCTGTCTCTGGTTACAGAGCCTTGGGAGTGGCAGAACTGAGCTTCCCATTGAGAAAGCGAGGTTAAATGCTCAAATGTGACCATAAGAGATTTCGCTGACAGTGATTAAGAATAACCAAGTCATTGTATTTGTGGAATGAATGAATCAGTAGAGCGTTTGTAGGAGGGAAGGATCGAGCAGCAGAAATACACCATGTGGGACCTGCCAGCGTTTCCTCGTGTGCTGCAGTGGGAAATCCTGGCAGCTGCTACGCGGAGAGTGACATGGTCACTTCTGTTTTTCGGAAAGCTCCCTCTGGCTGCAGTTTGGAAAGTGGATTTGAAGAGAATGGAACTAGAAGACACTATTCGAGTGTGGGTAGAACCCTCAGCAGGGATTGTCACGTGGGTCAGAAACGCGCAGTCGCCTTCTGGTGTTGAGTCCGAGGCACTGCTTGGAGGGGTATGTGGCAGGCAGGGTCACGGTGGCTGTGGCGGGCATCAGCAGTCACCGGCCCGCCTCCCTGCTTAGAGAATTCATGTGGATGGGATCACCCCCTTGCAGACAGGTGTGGAAACCCAGAGGTGATGAGGTTTTTACACGAAAGTTACAATGCCAAGCCATGCATTTAAAATAACTACACCTGCCAACTGGACAAAAGTGCTGCTGCCGTCATGGCTCACACATTCCTCCAGATCAGCCTGTCAGGATCTAGAGCCTCCAGGTGCACAGGGTGGCTGCGTGTCCCGGTCACTGAAGGCCTCACGTGCCGGAGCCTGGATCACAGGCTCTAATCCAGGGCTGGACGTGTTCTCCCCGCTCGCCTCCCGGAACGCTTCATTTTCCTCTCTTCCAGGCCCCTGGTCAAGACAACCTTAGAAAAGTGTTTATATTGATTAGGTTATTACTGAGGCTTAATGTTTGGGTTGTACATGTCTTTTTTTTTTTTGGAAACTGGGTCTCATTCTGTCACCCAGGGTGGATTGCAGTGGCGTGATCATTGCTCACTGCAGCCTCGACCTTCTGGGCTCAAGTAATTCTCAGCTCCCAAGTAGTTCGTACTATAGGTGTGCACCACCATGCCCAGCTAATTTATTTTTTGTAGAGATGGAGTTTCTCCATGTTTTCCAGGCTGGTCTCGAACTCCTGGGCTCAAGGGATCCTCCTGCCTCAGCCTCCCAAAGTGCTGGGATTGCAGGCGCGAGAGTCACTGTGCACTGTGTCTGATTTGTATCCGTTGTGTATTACTTTCATCAGAACGTTTTTGGAGGTTAGCAGGTGTTTCTTTATATGCCCTTGCCCTGCTTCCTTTTGTTTCTTAGGTTTTTCACACTTCAGCAGCGGGAAGATGAAAGGTTGGCTACTAGTTATTTGTAATAAAAAATAAATCTTACATATCTTATATATTCCATTAAAAAATAATTTTCTATACTTGGATTTAAATCATTGGTTAGTATTTAAAACAAGACTTAGAGGATCGTATTAGTTTAAGCACCATTAAAAAATGACATTTAAGAATTTTTGAAATTCAGGATAAGGCGTGATTGTTAGCCATGAAAGGTTTATTTTCAAACAAGAAAAAATATGCATCAGAAAATTCAATGTTGGAGAAGTTCTGAAGTGATTATTTTTTTGCTTCAGCTGGGACCTCTTTTCCCCTTTACCTCCTCTGATGCCCGCATTTCAGAGTCTGTTCTATCCCACATTCCTATGTAACTGTACAATTTAGTCTTCTCTGTCACTTGCTAAGTAATTTATGCATTTGTTCATTCAACAAACACTGAGCTACTGTTTTATGTAAGGAAATACAAGGATGAATGAGACGTAGTCTGTCTCCTTCCAAGAGCCTGAAGTTTAGAGAAGCCCCTTTAGAGCCACATAAGCAGATGAAGAGCCAGTGCAGGATGATGTAGATACCATCACGTGTGAGTGTCTGCGGATGACACAGTGAAGCCAGTGGGCGCTGCTCCCTGCAGTTGCAGGAGAATTCGATCATGCTTGAGCAGAGACTTAGAAATGAGTCTGTATTCACTAGGTGGAACACGATTCCCCAGGGGGTGGAGTGGCATGAGGAAGGTTCTGGAAAAACCATCCATTGAGGGAATTCTGAGTGGAAAAGCCGTCCATTGAGGGAATTCTGAGTGGCCTAGTAGAGCAAGCAAGGCAAGGTGTGTCCCCTTGGAGATTTTGTATGTCATGTCAAAGGGTTAATTTTATTCTTCTTGGCAGAGGGGTCTCCAAAACAGCTTTTATTCCAGGTTTTGAAATTCTGATCTGATCTCCCGTGTGTTCATGTAGAATGTGAAAGCCAGAGTTAAAAAATAGCGCAATATGATTTAGAGCAGTGACTGGCACCTTTTCCCTGAAATATTTCTAAGCCGTTCTGTTGCCTGTAAGCTACTCATCTGTTCAGTTTCAGCAACGCTCAGTAGACAGTGTGATTGCAGGTTCAGCCAGCACTTGAGAACTTAGTCCTTTTCCATCTGTGTCACTCACTCATAGGGCCACGTGAACACATTTAACCATTAGGTAAGTGCTCTCTGAGCCTCGGTTTCTGTAGTGTGAAATGTAGATAATTATACTCATATTCACTTGCCTCATGGGACTTCTCCTTAATATTTATAGCTGCAAAATACTTCACAGTCATTTTTATTAATAGTTACCAGATGTGTCATAAGGATTAATGAACTTATGATCTGAAATGTTTTGAGCCCCTGAAACAGGAGGTGACTGCCTGTACGGGGGAGATGTAGAAGAGCATGAAGGTGCAGACAGACACTTGAAAATTTCAGCTATTACATGTGAAGGATGATGGCACAGTTACAGTCAGTTACAGTTTCAGTATTCTTGGTCGATATATTTGGCATCCTTAAAAAGTTGCTGAACTCATACCCAAGGCCTGTGCCAAAAGCCCCCCTCATGTGGTATTCACACCCGTTGTATTTATGACCCCTTCCTCCTCTGAATCCTCTTTTTTTTTTTTTTTTTTTGAGATGGAGTTTCGCTATCGTTGGCCAGGCTGGAGTGGTGCAATGGCACTATCTTGGCTCACTGCAACCTCTGCCTCCCAGGTTCAAGCAGTTCTCCTGCCTCAGCCTCCTGAGTAGCTAGGATTATAGGCATCTGCCGCCATGCCCTGTAATTTTTTTTTTTTTTCTTTGATTTTTAGTAGAGACAGGGTTTCACCATGTTGGCCAGGCTAGTCCGAAACTCCTGACCTCAGGTGATCCTCCTGTCTTGGCCTCCCAAACTGCTGGGATTACAGGCATGAGCCACTGTGCCCGGCCTCCTCCCTGCTTTTGAAGTTTCCATTCCGCTGTCACATTCCTTGATTTTAGTGATTTGCTCACGTGTTCCCCACCAATGAGGTTGCCCATTTGTTGAGAGCAAAGCCCATGCCTCTGATGTTTATGTTACCCAAGGCACCTGGTGCCATGCCCACCGCGTGGTAGGACCTGATGCAGTCTCTGTTGAGCTGAACTTTTTTACGTGGAGGGTGAGAACCAAAGTGGCAGGCAGTCCAGTCCCTGAGTCCATTTCAGCAAATATTTAATAAGCATCTATCTACTGGGTTTTTCTAATCACACTGGGTCCTGAAGGAAAGTGTAACTTGTTTGCATGTTCTATTTCAGAGGGCAGGAATCATGTGATCTTAGAAAAGGTTTCATGTTAGGCACTTAACATCCCATCCTTGGAGTATTTACATTTTTAGGCTTTAAGGGGAATAAACTTCACCGTAGTGGAAACAGTTGCTCCCCAATCTTGTCCACTTTTGGTAACATGTAGCTGAAGGATGCAAGTATTCTGGAGTTTGAGAAATGTTTTTGCTGCTTTTGTCATGAAATATACCCTTGAACACCCTCCCATTTGTGGGGACGTTAAATACTATGGGGAGAAAAATGAAGACACCAGCCCCGGCATGCGAGGACTGCCTGGCAGTGCGGGATGCACGCTTGAGCCTCACTTTCTTCTCTGGGAGGCCACAGGCGGGACCGTGGAGAGCAACAGCCGGGACAGAAGGAACTCAGTGCTGGGAGGGGCGCAGAGGAGAGTCTGTTCTGGTCAAGGAATTGAGGTGGAGGCTGAAGATCTTGTTCTTCTGGCCTTGTCATGTGCAGTGGCCTAACTGCCACTAGGGGACCCTCCCTCATTCTGTCCCACTGGTTGCTCACATAGTTTTCAATGGACCCTGGTCCTAGCTGTCCCTGACCTCAGACCACCGCA
Organism: Macaca thibetana thibetana; assembly: GCF_024542745.1. Taxonomy (NCBI): domain Eukaryota; kingdom Metazoa; phylum Chordata; class Mammalia; order Primates; family Cercopithecidae; genus Macaca; species Macaca thibetana. Next base: position 114,451,334 of record NC_065585.1, read on the forward strand.
GGAGCACCCCAGTGTTTGCAGGGTAAAGTACCCATGCCTTTTGTTCATTTCCTTGGTCCTTCCACCTTTTTTCTTTTTTTCTTCTTTGACACAGGGTCTTGCTTTTTGCCCGGGCTGGAGTGTGGTGGTGTGATCATAGCTCACTGCAGCCTCCAACTCGTGGGCTTAAGTGATCCTTCTGCCTCAGCCTCCTGAGGAGCTAGGACTGCAGGTGTGCGCCACCACATCTGGCTCCAGTCCTTCCAGGTCTTTAAGCTTGATCGCTGCGTTTCCTCTCGAGTCCTCTCCACCGTGCCTTTTCTCGAGTCCTGCCACTGCCCCCTTACCTTCCACAGAATCAATTCCCTCTTATACTTTTCTTCCAAAAGCAGCCCCAAGGCACAAGTGGTCATAGTGGTGGCCTTTGGTGAAGCGAGGCTCTTCCATGCTTGTAAACATGGTGGGCACCCTGCTGAGCGGACTGGCTTCTTCTGGGGCTCTTCTCCCTATGGCTGGAGTCCAGGCTTCCCAGTAGGAAGGCCTGGGCAGTCCGACTGCACGCCTGCAGGCTCTGTCTAGAAGGCCTGACTCCGTCGAGGCCTCAGGTGCCCAGACACACAAGAGCCAAAGCACCAGGACTGCCAAGGGCTGGGAGGAAGGAGGCGGGAGAGGTGGAGTCCACACCTCTGGGCAGTTGAAGTTCAGTAACCGAGCAGCCACCAGCTGTGCCCTGTGGACCCAACAAGGAAGAAGCCCGACCTGCGGCTGTCCTGGCAGAATGGAGTCCTCGTGAGGCCCAGCATGTGAGGCCAGGCCCAGTTCCTGCAGCTGGGGAGTTGGGAGGGTGAGGGGCAGAAGTGGCGTGTTCCTAGCTTCTTCCGGGATGAGCACATCTGTTCAGCTGCTTGTGTGTCCCACAGCCACTCCGCAGCAAAGAATGATGCTCTGGTTCCTTCTCTCCCCCAGCCTTCCCTTTTCCTGGTTCTCATGATTCTTTCCTCTCGCTCTTTAATGTTCCCTGGCCCATGTGTCCACAGGTCACCAGGCCCTTTCCTGTGGCTCTTATCTCCTCACCCCTGCTCTGTTGCTGGAATTGCATTACTGATCTGCTTCTTTGGACTTTAAATATTCTTCTGGTCAGGTTGTGTCCCCGCCTGGTCAGTCTCTCTGGCTTTCAGCTGTCTTCTTGATTTGCTCAGGACTCAGTGGGGACCCCCTTCCTCTCCTGAGTAGGGTTAGTTTCCAATGCCCAGGGCCTCCTGCATACCTGCGCCTGCCATCTTGGGCTCTGGGTTTGTGCTCCAGCCAGCCTGGCCTCCTTCCTCCTCCCCTCCTGTGACTACACTCCTTCCTCTCCCCAGCCATCAGGGCCTGGCGTGGCTTTCACCTCCTGCCGGAAGTCTTTCTGGAGCTCTCCTGTCTCAATGTTTGTCTGTACAGGCCCAGTCCTCGGTTCACATGTGCATATGTGATCGGAGGGAGGGAGGGAGTGTCACATGTGTCTAAGTGCACCACGTGTGTTGGTGATCTTGGCATGCGGCCTGTTTCCCTGGCTGGAGGAGTAGCCCCTGGCTGGGTCCCTTGTTCCTTGGAGGGTGTGGAGCCCCTCGCACTTGCTCACCTGATGGGCCGATTCCCCTCGGGCAGGTCCTGGCCCTCCAGCCTGTGCAGCGGAAGCCTCTCCGCTACCCCTGTTCTGTCCTCTCGACCCCTGACCTGCGCACTTGCCTCCTCAGCCCGTGCCCCGCATCATGGTGCAGGCAGCTGGCCCGGACGTCAGGGTGACCAGGATGGAGGAGGTGAGTCAGTCGGGCCAGGGATGGCCACCCCGCCTACAGCGAGCGGGTGGCCCTGATGCTGAAACGGTTGAGTCCACACCCACGGTTTTTGATGTTAGCATTCCTGTTTTGGTAATTAGCTATAATATAGGTCACTGCCTTTTCCCTCTCTATTTTCCTTGTTACACTTTTCTATTTTCAACTTGTTAATCATATGATTGCTAAACTTTTAGGTGCTTGACTGCTAATGTAGTCTGCTGCCTTAATAGCCCACAGCTAGGCAGAGGAGATTTCTATAAACAGAACAATCTCCTCCTTCTAAATGTTTGCTTAATTCTCAGTTTTATATTTCATTCTGATTCATGATATCAGCGTGAAAAGGCGAATGCTGAACTGGGGAGAAAATAGTCTCTTATGATCTCCCACAGATCAACAGCACTTCTCATCTTATGAACAGCAAATCTATTTTCTCCCACTGCGCTTTCATTCTCTTAGGAAATGCTCTATCTTCTTAGGAAAATTTTCTTTATTAAAACAACAGCAACAGAGGCACAATAATTGAAAGAATATTCAGATCTCCATGAATTTACTTGTATCTGAACGACCCTTTAACTATCCCAGTGTACGCTGGGCATTCACGAATTTGCTGTGGATGGGATGGGGTGCCCCCTCCCCCCGGAGTGGTGCTGGTCTCTTTGCTGAGGCAGGTTTGAGCATCCCCGGTCAGCGGGACGGTCAGAGCAGGCCCCTTGCCAGTGAAGGCAGTAGCTTCTGTGGTTCATCATGGTAGTTTTCCAAGCTTGGACTTTTCCAGAAATCTCCAGAAATGTCTCCTTCAGTGGCAAGGGTATAATCCAGAGAAGGCACCTGGGTTTCAACTCGCAAATCAACTCCAGTCGAATGGGGGCGTGGCCTGGAGTGCTAGTCAGTGCTTTCCACCATCCTGCTCCCTCCTTTGTTGACACTGCAGCTCTGCCCCCAATTCCTGCCTTTTTACTTCGAGCAGCCTTGGATAAGGGCTTTCCCCTCTGGAGGCCTGTTGTAGAATAATGTGATGATCCTTCCAGCCCAGCCCAAGCCAGTGACTTCCGTGGAAGCCAATGGGATGATGATACTTGCAAATCTGAGGCATGCAGCTGGCCTCATCCTGGGACAGCCTGACCTGGCCGGCCCTTAGCGCCGGGTGCTGAAGTGACAGTGGCTGGCCTCACGCGGGGTGGGGGCAGGGAACAGAAGCCATTTCAGGACCCTGGTTACCATTCAGATTCCCGGCTCTCGTAGTTTTGCATATTCTTCCCTGCTAGGTCAGTGATATTAAAACTAAAATATAAGAGAATAAATAAAAAACATGGACAATGTGCAAAGGAAAAATGATTGAAGGATTGCCTAATCTTTTAGAGTATTTATGCTGGTGACAGTTATTGATCTATTGGATTGAGTAAATTTTGCAGCCTAGAGATTCATCACAAAAATGGGCTGTTAATCTCAAGAGGTGCCGTTAATTTCACACCCTGAAAGTGTGGCTGGTGGGGAAAAGAGGGCCCTTGGAAACGGGAATATAAATGACAGTTCCTGGGAAAACGCATGATTTATCAAGCCGCTGAGGTAAGCCAAGTAACTGTAAGAGACTTATAGATCTCAGCCGCTTCCCCGTTCAAATAAATCCTGTATTTCAAATGGAAAATGACCATTCCTGTAATATAAATAATTTTTCCGTAAATATCGGAAAACATATTTCTTTTGGATAGCAGTGCTCTCCACCCCACCAATCTCATTCCCTGTTCCCGTCTTCTCCTTTTCTTCGGTCACTGTGAACAGGAATAGAAAGATGATCTGGCAGCTTCTTCACATGGTTTCCGTTATAGACGAAAGAATACCCCAGAAACAGTAGGATTGGGGCAAGCGGTGGCTACTATCCCCCATGAGATGTGGGCATTGCATGTGTGTGTGTGTCCTCTGCCTGGGTGACTCAGACAGAGTGACCGACATGAGGAGAGCAGCTGGCCTCACTTGGTGGCTTCTCCCTGGGGGCTGCTTCCTGGCCTCTCTCCAGGGTCCGAGGCCCCCCCAGCCCCTGACATGGCACCTGCTTTCCATAGCAGCCAGAATAGCAGCCTTGGAGAGAAAGGGCCACGGACCACAGGGAGCCTTTGTCTCCCTCCTCGTCTGCCTCTTCATCCCCCTCCTCGCCTCTCTCCTCACCCCCCTGCCGCCTTGCCCAGGATGCCCAGCCAGGCTGCAGGCCTGTGGCTCCTTGTTGGTGCCTGAGCTGGCCAGGCTGTGCTGAGCATGTTCCAGTCCTCCAATGAGATCATTGTTTAGGTTTTGCCGGAGAAAACAGTGCTCCTCTGGCCTCTTTAGTGACTCAGTCTCTTCGTGAGGTCAGGGGTGGGCAGGGCCTTTGTCTCCATGGGAGGAAAGCTCTCGCCCTAGCAGAGTTTTGGTGTGCACCTACTGTGTGCTGCCCTCTGTGGCAAGGGGTCTTGGTCTTAGTAGCATGCTGGCCCTGCATGGCAGGCGCTGGATTCTATTCTGTATGAAAGGTAAAAAGTAGATGGGGCAGGGGCTGTGGCCATGGTCAGTGTTCTTGATCCTGGGCACACAGCACAGGGCCTGCAGAGTGCACCATCGGCCCCTCAACCTTTGTCACTTTGGAAGCCAGGGCCACGCAGCCCTAAGTGGCAGAACCAGTGTGGGAACCAGGCCTGGCCGGGTCCCAGCCATGCTCTTTTATTTATTTATTTTGTGGGGATGGGGTTTCACTATGTGGCCCAGGCTGTTCTTGAACTCCTGGGCTCAAGTGATCTTCCGCCTTGCCCTCCATAAGCACTGGGGTTACAGGCTGAGCCAGTGCCCCTGACCTTATGCTCTTTTCCAAGTCATCGCTGCCTGTTTGGATTGTGTTGGGAAGTTTTCTGTTCTCAGTCCCTGCTTCCCCCTGTCCCGCTGCAGGCTCAGCCAGAGATGGGTGCTGACGTGCTGGTGCAGACGATGGGGGCCCCAGCCTTGAAGATCTGCGACAAACCCGCCAAAGTGCCTTCCCCACCGCCTGTCATAGCTGTCACAGCGGTCACCCCGGCCCCGGAGGCACAGGACGGGCCCCCCAGCCCCCTGAGTGAAGCCTCTAGCGGCTACTTCTCCCACAGCGTCTCCACCGCGACCCTGTCGGACGCCCTGGGCCCAGGCCTGGACGCTGCGGCCCCGCCCGGCTCCATGCCCACCGCCCCTGAGGCCGAGCCCCAGGCGCCCATCAGCCGCCCCCCGCCGCCCACGGCCGCCTCTGCCGAGGAGCCCCCTGGCCCCCAGCAGCTCGTGAGCCCTGGCCAGGAGCGCCCGGACCTCGAGGCCCCGGCGCCCGGCTCCCCCTTCCGCGTCCGGAGGGTGCGGGCCTCGGAGCTGCGCTCCTTCTCGCGCATGCTGGCCGGGGACCCCGGCTGCTCCCCAGGGGCTGAGGGGGACGCGTCGGCCACGGGCGCTGGGGGGCAGGCCCTGGCCTCTGATTCCGAGGAAGCTGAGGAGGTCCCAGAGTGGCTCCGAGAGGGCGAGTTCGTCACCGTGGGCGCCCACAAAACAGGCGTGGTGAGATACGTGGGGCCCGCTGACTTCCAGGAGGGCACGTGGGTCGGCGTGGAGCTCGACCTGCCCTCAGGTGGGTACCGGGCACTCCGGGCTCCAGGGCGATGCCGGGGGTCGGGGGAGGCAGGAGCGTGGCCGACCTGAGAGGGGACAGGGTCCAGGCAGGAGAGGAGGAGCCGGGAGGCAGCGGATTGGCTGAAGCTGCAGGAGTGGCTGGGCCTGCGGGGGTGAAGCTGGGGGCAGGGCTAGTCCCTGGAGATGGCGTGGAAGATTCCTGATCATTTTGGCTACGAAGATGCTGTACCCATCCCCCCTGTTGCCATGGCTGCCCCTGCTCCTTTTGTTCTGGTCTCCCCCGCCCTTGGCTCTCCCTGGACTCTGCTTTCTCATCCTTCACCTTAGAGCATCTCTGCTTTGCCCTTGGAGGAGGCTCTTCCTCACCCCATCCGGACACATCTCGCTGGCCTCTGACTCGCCATCATTTGGCAGTTTTGCCAGTTTCCACTTCATAGATTCAGCAAAAGAACCATTCTCCCGCCACCCAGCCCAGGCCTGGGTCCAGATGGAGAAGGGTCTGTTCCCCCACGGGTCAGACCAGCTGTGCCTTAGTGGCTGACCTGTACCTGCGTTTCCGCAAGGCACTCCCCAGGGCCTGTCACCTCCTACCTGAAGCTGCAGGATGGGCTGTGCATCCTTGGTCACCACTGCTCACTGTCGTGGGAGGCGGTCACTCCATGCCCTGGCCACATTCATTTAGTTCCTGCCAGACAGTGGCCAGTGTCTGAGTGCTGACTGTGCAGGACCTGTGCCAGGGGGGTGGCAGTGTGGGCACATGGCCTCTGCAGAGATGAGGGAGGTGTAGGGGGGAGTCTGCAGCTGGGCTGCCCTCCATGTCACCCTCTCCTTCCCCCACAGGTAAGAATGACGGTTCCATCGGCGGGAAGCAGTACTTCAGGTGTAACCCCGGCTACGGGCTGCTGGTCAGGCCCAACCGGGTCCGCAGAGCCACGGGCCCCGTGCGGCGGCGCAGCACAGGGCTCCGGCTGGGTGTCTCAGAGGCCCGCCGGAGCGCCACTCTCTCAGGCTCCGCCACCAACCTGGCCTCGCTGACAGCTGCCCTGGCCAAGGCCGACAGGAGCCACAAGAACCCTGAGAACCGGAAATCCTGGGCCAACTGAGCCGCTGCCTCAGAGCGAACTCTTCTTGGGGTGCCCAGCCCCTTTTGAGCCCTGCCATTGACAGCCCTGGGGAGCCAGGAGCCTGGTGGCCTCTTCCCCAGGGGCGGGGCAATGAATGCTTTTTGCACGACACAGAGCTGGTGACCTCCCTGGGCCTCTGGAAGCTTTGTTTCTTCTCTGCCTGGGGAAAGTGGGGGCCTCAGCTGTACCTCCTCAAGTGGATGGAAGGTTCTGGGTGCCCGCAGGGGCTGGGGGATGCTAGGACTGAGGCCCTGGGTGGTGCAGCACCTGGCCATCTTGCTGTGTGCCTGTGCCTGGGGCCTTATGTTGCTCTTTCTATCATTTCCATTCTGGTGGCCCCACTAATGTCTTAACCTAAACCATAGTTGTAACCAGTGCCTTTCCTCCCCACTGGAGGGCAAGCCCCCCCTGCCACCTAGGATGTCCTGGCTCACTCCTCAAGCCCCCCAGCCTCCCACCCTGGTCCCAGGTTCCTGCAAGTGCCTCTGGGGACCCCCCAGCCTCCCACCCTGGTCCCAGGTTCCACAAGTGCCTCTGGAGGGCCCTGGACTCTGGCAGATGGCCCTGGTGCCCCAGGCGGGGGCCGAGGGCCTGAGCCCCCCATCCCTCCTCTGCCAGGGTTTCTTAGTGATTTCTTTCTGGGTGTTTTGGCATCTTTACACCTGAAAAGTCTCTTATGTTTGCCGTTTATTCCCTTCACAGAAGGCTTGGAATGTATTTATTTATATTTATTTTTTCAAAATCCGAAATCATTTGCGAGCCGCAATCGTCGTCTGCCTGTGTATGGGGGCCCAGGGCCTGCCTTGCACGTTGCGGCCTCTCTGGCCATTGCAGAGCTGCTGGCCTCCTGCCCGGGTGGAGGGTCCTGGGGGCAGCAGAGGATAAAGCCCCCTCCTCACGTCACTCTATTGCGGATCCACAGTGGCCTTACTCTTAACTTGGATGAAAGCAAAAACCTGGGAGAATGATGTGCTTCTGTAGTCGGTGACAAAGGAAGAGGCATTGCTACTTTATTTGGTGCACTTTTGGTTTCTAGGAAGGTCTTTGGATCATTTTAACTTCTTGGCAACTCCCAGACCCTGAGAGTATAGGGCTGGGACTTGGCGGCTGGGCGGGTACAGGGAGTGTGCCTGGTTTGTGTCCGGACCCTGGCAGCAGCTGCGCCCCCAGGCCCACTGTGCATGGTGCGGGCGACACAGCCGGAAGCTTCCAGGGTGGCCTCCACCTCCTTGCTGGGGCACTTCTGCTCCTGGAGCCTTTGGTGGCAGGTTTGTGGGGTGGCGGTTAGTGTCTGTGTGTGGAAGGCCACCAATCTAGGGACAGGAGCCCTGGGTCAGGATTCATACAGCCACTCTTGGAGCTGGTTTCTAGTTCTCATGTTTAGACAACACCTAGAAAGCGCTGTGGAAGCCTCGTTCTCCAGGGTCTTGAAGCCTCCAACGGAGTGGCCTCCATGGTGGGCCTGTCCCAGCCCTGGCTGCGAGGACAGGTTGTCTTTTTCTCCCCAGTTGCTGTGAGGGACACGAAGGCCGAGGCCGGGCTGGCAGAGGGCCTGGCCCCTGCGGGGAGGCACTCCCTGCAGGGCTCTCCCTGTTCTTAGCCAGAGTTTCGAGGGAACCCTGTGGCACCTGTCCCTGGATGAAGAGCTGTCACCTCTGCCTTGCCCTTTAACTCAACCCGCTTCCCAGCACAGCAGCTTTCTTTTTAAAACCCGTTTCACTGAGAAGTTGGTTTCTGGGTCTGCTGGTGTCACTGTGGCCTGGGTGAGAGGCCGGCACTGCTGTTGCCCTGAGGGGGAGCCCCTGGGCCGTGTAGTGGGGACGCTCTGGGAATGGCGGTTGGGCAGTGTGGGTGGGACCTGGAACTTCGTGGTGGCTGAGCCATCCACCCAGCAGTGGCCTCCTGTGGCACCGTCTCGGGAAAGTCCTGGGGGACGGGTGTGCCGTGCTTTTTACCATCGGTTTGACTCACAGTGGAGTAGAACGAGCCAGAGTTCCTGATTGGAGCAGGTGGACTTGGGCCCAGGCCCTGTTCACTCTTGCTTCTCGGTGCAGACTAATGTCAGCTTGTGGCTGGGAAAGAGGGACGTGCAGCGCCGTGGTCGCTAAGGCATTGAGCCCCGCCAACCCGGGCCAGCGATGGCAGGAGGTGCGGTCTCAAGAGTGGTGGGCCAGGACGGGCTGGCCTCCGTCTTCTAGTCTGCACTTCTTGCCTCCCTGACCAGCATACTCTCCTCCCAAGAATGCCTGCCCGCCTACCTGCCTTAGGACTCCTGAAGCGCTCCTGGAATGCCCCAGGAGTGGCACCTGAGTGCGGGTTGGCCCGCAGATGGCACCCGAGGTCGGGAAGGGCAGTAACCGCACACATGGTGCTGTCAGAGATGGGGATGGGAGATGCTTCTGGGGGCTCTGCCTCCCCACTGTGTGCCTAGAACGTCCCTGGCCCTGCCCCGCCACTTCCCTTGGGCCCTTGTGAAGGACGGAGGCTCCAGGGTGAGAAGGCTCACTTCTGCCCAGGGCCCTGCGTCCGGCAGCAGAGGGGACAGGGGCAGGCGTGTGACTGGAGTCCCGGGTGCTCAGGCCTGACCAGAGGGAGTGGGAGGGCGGAGCTGAGGAGGGGAAGGTGTTTCTGGTCCCACCAAGGTGGGCCTTGTGTGTTCAATAAGAGAACGGAGCTGGGACGGTGACCGGTGGAGGTGTTCAGATCCCCCCGTTACTTCCTAGCATTTTCTCCTCTTGCCTTAAAAGTTCCCTGTATGTGAAACAGGAAGTCCTGAGTGTGTGTGTGTGTGGCTGTGTGCACGCACACAAGACGGGAGTGACCCTGTGCTTCCTGCCCGATACTGACCCATTGAACCCCAAAGCATCTTTCTCCGCAGAGTCCGCGGTGCCTTCCTGGTGGGCTGCTGACACTAATGGTGTTGGGGGGGTCTTAGAACAGCTTCTCTATGTGTGGATTCGTGTAAATGCGAGGAGTTCACATATAAAGAAGTGACTTTGATTCTGGGATTATATTGATTTGGTACACAGTAAATGGGAGTTTAAAAAATCCAAAGACTGTAATGACTTGTAAAGACTCTTAATGATTTGTATCATGTAATGAACTAAACCACCTGTAATTTTGTACCATATATGTCTTTCCATCAAATGACCAACAGCTTCTCAATAAAACCAGATGATTTCTCACCTGCATCATGTCTGAGGTCACTCTTGTTGCTTCTCTTTCCCCTGACCCCAACATAGGGTTTTGGGGCTCCTGGCAGGCCATCCTGTCATGGTGTAGCCTTGTTCTCAGCAAAGGTGGTGGTGGGGCTTTTCCAGACGGAGACTGGGAGGAGGAGGATCAGGGAACAGCAGCGGGCCATGCTCGCCTCTCCAGCCCATGGACTCCAGAGGCCGAACTCTTCATGATTTGGACCAAAGAGCCCAGGGAGGCCTCCTGGTTCCGAGTCATCTTTCCTTGTTTGGACTTAAGCCCCTTACAGAAGCCAGGAACTATGGAAACTTTCTGGGGCCCTTCGACCCCAGGTAAGTGGTGCTACTGGGAGACAGGTGACCTGGTAAGGACTGTCCTTGGCTCTCAGGCATGACTCCACTGTCTGCCGTGACCTTCGTGTTAGTCCCCACACTGGACCTCCCCTTTCCCTCCAACTGGGGTGAGAGGACTTCTTTCCCCGCTGCAGAGGTGGGCAGCCTCTGGCAGGGCTTCTGTAACAAGGGGTTTTGGGAAGTGGGGGATCATGGTTGCGGGGCTGACATTGGTGTTGCCGGGACCTGCTCGCCAACGAGGCCTGCGTTCTGCAACCACCCTGCCCAGCTGTGCCGTGTGGGCCTAGAACGGTACTGAGGATGCTGGGTCCAGCCTTTGAGTCAGGTAAGGTGACCTCGCTCCCTTCCGTTCACCAGTGGATTCCCACTCAGCCACAGGGCCCCAGCCCAGTACCAGTGAGGGATGCCCGCAGCCAGTACACATTCCCACAAGGACACAGAGGCACTTCTGGCCCTGTATAAAACTTTTCTTGCTGTGCCAGTGAATCAGTTGGCCCTTGGATATGAAATACACTTGCAAGTGGAGGGCTCAGCCACTCCGAGGGCCGACGAGAGCTGTCCATCAGCCAGCACAGCCAGGCAGGGCTGGGTTACATTCCTCAGTGTAGAAGAACGCTCGGAGACAAGCGCTGCTGAATAATGACAGAAATTTGGCAGCAGGAGATGCCCTGCTCTGAATGAGGCAGGAATCTGAACGTAAAATTGATACAGCGCCTAGAGTGGATCTTACTTTTCAAGCTGCTACTGTCTTGCAACTCAATGAGATGTCTTTTGTTTGCCTAAGGCTGTGTTTTTTTCAGAGTTGCCCAGACCCTGAGATGGGCTCTAATGGATGTCACGCCCAGTTCATTCCTTCCACTCACTGTTAGTCGCTTAACTAACATTCACATACTTACCCTGTGCCTGTCCTCATGGAGAGGACAGAAGCAAGCTTTCCTGATGGGTGCCATGGTAGGGCGGCCCTGGTGCACCCAGGAGGGCCTGGGGGGTTGAGGGAGTTGGCCCTAGAGTGCTCTGAGGACACAGGGCAGTCGGGAGATGTCCGGGCTACGTGGTGCGCACGGAGAAGGGTTGGGCGGGCTGTGGGAAGGAGGGTTCACCAGCGCTTCTGCTTAAGCAGAAATAGCAATCCCAGGCCAAGAAAGGGGAACATGGGTGGGGATGTCATCAGAGCTGGCCCCTGTCCTCATCCCCCAACCCCGAACCCCCCCTGCCTCTACTTGGCAACTTCAACAGGGTTTGGGGCAGCTGAAAATTTGGCATCATCTTTCCTCATGATGCTTGTGAAGAAGAAAAGACACACCCTTTGTGTCTTAGGTTTCCTCTGAGAAGGGAGAGGGAAGCCAGGGCACCTTGTCCTTGAGTCCTGCTTAAGAATTTGATGCCAACCAATGGAAGCCTTTAGAGAAAACGAATAATGAAGGCTTGGCTTTATTTACTGTGTTTTTTATTTACTGCTGAAGGTGCAGCCCCAACAGAGACAGAGCTCTTTTAAGAAAATGAGGCTCAGGGCGTGGCCTGGAATGGAAGAGAAAAGCTGCATGGACTTCAGCCGCTTGGCGTAAGTCAGAGGCTGCACTCCTAGTTCGGGGAGAGCTGCTAGGATCCTGACGGTTTTAGGGGCGGCCAGATCTTCATGTGATCGTGTAGCTTGAAGATGGTGGGGAAAAGGCAGGCCGGGTGGGCATGTGCCATACTGAGGGTGCAGTCAGGGGACTCCCAGAAGGCACAGCCTCTCCTGGTGTCATCCAGACACGTGCCAAACGCAGGCTGGAGGATCAGGGAGTGGGATGTGCAGAGGGGCTTTCCTGGCTCGGTGTTGCCCTCTTACCCAGGTGGTGTGCAGCAGTCTGCGTGAGCCTTTCCCAGTCATTTTAAATGCACAAAAGGACCAATGTTCAAAATGGAACACTTCCATCTCTTTGTTTGGGTCGGTCACTTCCCAAATAATCACTTTGATCCAAAGAAATCCCAGCCAGTCTGTATTCAGTTATACATTTTATTCTCTAATAGGTACAATACTAAAATAAACACAAATTAAAAAAAAGTTTTATTAAAACAAAACTGTACAAAAAAGCAGTATACTACATTTTAATTACAGAACAGTCTACTGTCCAAAAGGCACTAATCCAGAATAGGAGATACAATGATACAGGACTCATTTGAACTATTTTATTCAATACAATAGAGCGCTTGTTTCTTTGACCATTTACATCTAGAAACAAGGGCTTTTTGCTACAGCCATTACACATTGTTATAAATATGAGTCCTACGGGTGGAGGTGCAGTATCGCTCTCCCTAGAGGAGGTTCCCATTAGAGGGACCACTGTGGAGCTCAGAGGCGGATGGCAGCAGTGGGTGGGGCCTGGGACCTGCCACATGGTTGGCCCGTCAGCCCCTGGGCACCCGGAGCTTGTCTTTCAGCCTGGCCTCTGGTGGTTGGTTTCTGGCCATTACTGGCAGCCACTTTCACCCCCTCTTGTGTTTTAGCACCGGCAAAGTGGGTTCTGAGAAGCTCCAGGTAACTGGGGCTGGAGGTGTGGGGGATGAAGCGTCAGCAGCGGGGAGGCATTGTGGTAACCTGATCTGAAGAAAGGCAGCAACTACTCAGAAGAGGGAGACGAAGCCCAGGGACAGCCGATGAGCCGGGCTACAGCCAGGCAGAGCCACCTGCTGCTTTCTGGGCAAACTCCTGGCCCCAAAATATGAGGGGCTGTTCCAAAGTTCAGAGACATCCTGTGTCCTTTCCTGGTGGATCCAGAAAAGTGACATCGGATCATCTTTTGTCTTGGAAGTTGATTTTTACGAGTGGGATTTTGCTTCCCAGAGGGAAGTCAAAATACAGTGACCAGCCTGAAGTGGGGGAGCCCTTTCCCTCCCTCAGTCCCACCTCAGGACCACGAGTGGCTCCAGGTCCCAGGTCCCACCACACCGTGTAGGGGAGCTGAACTCTGCTGGCTTACCTGTCTGTGTTTGGTGGCCAAGACAACTCTAAGCCCCATGTTTATTCTTTAATGGCCTCTGGACCTCAGGAAGAGAGATACTGCAGCTTTCCAAACAGTGTCATACACATATAAGACAAAGACAGGCATCTGATGTTAACAAAAATAAGTAACAAAGAAATAGGATTAAACCAATCTCTTCTCACAGCATCCTATACTACATCCTCCTTCTGCTTAGCAGAAAATTGTACGTACACAAAAATACAAATACACAATTTTGTAGAACAGTCTGATTTTAATATATTTATATATATTTATATTTATACGAGTGGCAGGTTAGTTCATTATATAGAGCTTTTTGCACTTTTGGCTCATACGCAACAAGGCTTATAAATTCAGCTTCAGCTTTCATTCAGGTTTTATAGCTTTTGAACAATTGTTTTCACATTTAAAGCAGCATCCAATTTGCACTAGGAGTTTGTGGTGATTATAGGAAAGACAGGGTCAGGAGGTTATCGAAGGGGCAGGGCGGGGGAGATACATTCCAGTGTGTGTGGTGATGGACGGAGGATGCCGTGGGACAGAGCTTACCATGATGACCCCTTGAGGTAGACTGAACACCTTACAGCAGACTCAGACACAGGTGTGACTCACCCTCAGGGACACATGGTGTACAAGATGGACAGGGACTAGAGGAGACGCCAAGGGGAAACACGAAGACTAAGACACACAGCAGCCGAGGCAGGGAGGAGCGCGCTGCCCCCACGCCCATGTGGCAGGGATCCCGCATGGCCCATCTTAGAAACTCAACTTATTTGGTGGATGCGAAACACTTCAGGCAATCCCAAGGCATCTGCTCCGGGGTATCCGACGAGATTACAGCCGTTAAGCTTGCTTTCCATTTCATAACTTGCTGTGCAGCTAGTTACCACCCCCATGCTGAAGAGTAAAGCAAAGGTGCCGCGGTTCGGCAGTGGAATCCACCCCCAGCACTCTGCTCGCGCTGGAGCTTTCAAGTCCGGTTACGTGAGAACAGACTAGGACTCTCTTGCTGCCTCTAATTGCATTTCACTGTCGCCCTCCCCAGTGCTCTGCACTCTCACTTACATTCATCTCTTCCCTAGACAATTACAACTAGGGTAATCAACAAGCACTTGGTAGAACCTGCAAAAATAGCATCTGGAGAACTGAGGGATGACGCACTGCCAAGGGCCTGGTTTGGTTTACATGCTACAGAAAAGCCTCATTCTCATGATCACCACAGCACTGTTCCCCCATTCGATCACCTTTGTCAGCCTGCCTTCCCTTCTCTATCAGGTCATAATTCCACTGGCAAGTTTGCCCATGTGTCAAATATGAATACCCAGTGTTTTGGGTCATTACATTGTCTGAACAAAAATGCTGGATTATTAATGAAAATAAAGTGCCTGGGTATGGATTGTTCCATTTTGCAAAACCTTTTAATGCACCAACAAATCATCTGAGCGCTGCTTAGTGATGTGATTTGAACAGAGTGCAGTCACAAAATAATCTGTCGTACACCCATCACAGAATAAAGGCCCCATATTTAGATCAGACTTAAATTATTTTTTAAAAAAGAAACAAATACACTCACACTCATTTCCAAAGACACACTTTGGATCTGAATGCCCGACTGCTGGTTTTCCCAAGCCCTCGTGAGCAGACACCCCGATCCCTCTAGTCTAGGAAGAGAGGGCTCGCAAAGGCAGCTGGGGTTCCAGTGGCTCATGCTGGCAGCTGAGTCAGGCTCATGAGCTAGGATGATTCGACGCTTTGCCCTCTTGGATGTGGATACATTTCCAACTCCTACCAAAGCCAGAGCTGGAATGCTGCTGTGAGGCTGTCTTGCTCTCCTGTCTTCTTAGTGGCTACTGAGATTTCCCTAAGCAGACTTAAATTCTCTATGAACCAAGACCAAAACCACATAAACAGAAACAGCCCTAAAGAAACAAACGCTGGAAAACAGTGATGAAGCCAGCCTGCTGTGGCTGTGAAGCGATCTCCCCCGCTAGTTTGTCCCTGCCTTGTTCTGCCTGCAGAACGCCAGGGACACTGGAGAGGGGCAGCCGCCCTGTGCCCACCCTCAAGGGCCAGTGCAGGGTGGGGAGGGATGGGGACAGGGCACAGGCCGACTCTCTGGCAGGTTCCAGAGGTCTGTAACTTGCTTAGGCACTTAAAAAACATAAACAAAAATTTATCCTTGAAAAGTACTGCATACCCAATGTGACCATGGCCGTGGAAGGCAGGGCGAGCCCGGGCTGGGGGGAGGTCATAGAAGGCGGTGGGCTCTTCCAGGGGAGGCAATGATGACGCACTTGGCATCTCTCGGCAAGGGGAGTGTCCTGCCTTGCAGCCAGCGTGTGTCTGACGACACCAGTGCTGTGATGGCTTAGGGGCCAGGGACTTGGCCCAGCAGAGGCCTTCCCATGACCGTGTTCTACAGCCCCCTGGAAAAGTGGCTAGAAGAGGCAGGGGTGGGGAGGCTCCCAGGGTCTATCCAGATGCCCGCCATGGGTCGGGGAGGCACAGGCTGCACACGCTTTCTAGAGTCAACATGAGGCAACTATTAGGAAAAGAGGAGGCCCTTCTGAGTGTTCCGACAAAACTGAGGAGCAGTCAGGGGACGCCCTGCCCAAGCTCCCAGTGCTTTGAAAGAAAAGCTCCACTCCCCACCTCCAGAACTTTGGTTTTGGTTTCAGGGTGCCCGTTTTCAGAGATGCAGTGTTAAGGGGATCACCGATTCTAACATAATGAAATGTGGTTTTCAAGGCATACAACAATGCTGCCTGAAAGCAGCCACCACTGAACACACGTCTTCATGCGGCCCACTCTTCTAACTCTGTCCCTGCCCCCCGTGAATCTGGTTTAAGAACAAGAGTTCAATGGAACACACCAGAGTGGCTGCTGCTCACATTAGTATGACTGATGTCATTCTGTGTCCAGCTTAATACCTCCAGCAAATGATGAGGTGGAAAAGTGACTCTCACGAGTTTATGCTGGGATCTTAGTTCCAGTAATGGAAGGAAAGGAGAGGTTACTGTGCTCAAAGGAAGCCACAAAACATGACTGAAATTTAGACTTAGCCCGAAGTGACAGGAAGTTGAAAAAGTCCTAAAGGGAAGAAGGAATAAACCTTGAAACACAAATTCTGTGACTTGTCACTGCCACAGACACTGGTTTGTGAGAGCCATGAGTTCCTTCCTAGGGAGGAATCAAACTACTCCCATTCCAAAATCCCAATGGCACCCCAGCCACCACCAGATGCAAAATCTGGACCGATAACAAAATGCAAGGCACATACACCTTTTCTCTTTCAAATTAAGGAGGCTTTTTGGGGATTGGAGGTTGGATAATAACGTAACTATGTACCTATTACAGGTACATAGGATCCAGGGAGACTCTCACAAGGACCAGTCCACAGCTGTGGCTTTGCTTCTGAGATGGTTCCAAGATGCCCACAACAGGGCAGAGCAGATCAGAAGAGAGACCATGAGAGAGCCAACCCCTAGAGGACCACTTATGTTTGATGGAAAAGAGGTAGACAGGTGGAGAAGGGAAGAAATGTGGAACTTTAGTTAGCCGAGTCCTCAGGTCAGCTTGGCACCCATGTCCCTTGTTCAATGTCCCTAACAACAGTCACCGCAGTTCCACGTGAAATGTGACAGGACAGGAACCAGACCTCTACCTCAAAGGAGCTCGTGCTTCAGCTGGATTCTGACTTCTAGAAAGTTCTTACGCTGAGCCCAAATCAAGGTATGTCTTTGCAGTCAGGACCCATGAGGAGCCAGGGAGGCCTGAGGCAGTGCAGACACTGATCTAATTCCAGAACCCCAGACCCTCGGGTTCTAGAGAGAAGGAGGGGCCAGCTGGGCAAGATGCTCCTGAACACAGCAGGAGCCCCGAAGGAACGACCAGGGAAGTGCTACAAGAGCGGAAGAGAGAAGACAGGAAGCGCAAGAAGGTTTCCTGGTCTCTGCCTTTGCTAACTGCAGGCAAGGGGTGCTGGAGTTCAAGTTCCCCTCAGCCACACAGGCTTCCCACGTGTCAACCACTGCGGCGCCTCCCTGCACTCCTGTCCTCACCACTGACCAAGGAGGAAGACTCTGGAGAGGCTGTAGCATCCAGACCCTCACGGAGGGAGTTCAGCTCACAGAGGTGGGGGCGATGCCACAGCGCGCCTGGGGGTACCTGGCACTGCTGCGTGAGAAAACCAACCAGGTTAGTGTTCAGAGGGCAGACTGTCCTATGCGGTCTGTTGTTTGAAGATGAATGTCCTACTGAAATGAAAGAAACGAGGGGAGACTTGCCTTGACGTGGGCGAGGGGACTTGCTTGGTGTTGGGTCATGAGGCAGCACACATGTCCAGCACGACGCCCCGCACACAGTACGTGCTCAGAAAACATGGGCTGTATTGACTTTGGGGTGCTTGGGAGACCTGTGCGTTTGTCTCTGTCATACTATGATTTACAGTGGTGGCATCTTTAGTTTCCTACAAGAACAAAACCCACATATTTCATGGGTAAGCACTGCCTCGATTTTCACTGATTTTGGTAAGCTGAGTTGTGATGGAGAGGGGTGGGGGCTGCTGATAAAGGAATATATGGTTGGGGTTTTCTGAAGCACCAGAGTGGCCTGCAGAAGCATTTGGGAAGGGAGGTGTCTCTCCAACTTCGGTTCTTTTGAAGTAGCACCATCCCTGAGGCAGCACCTCTAATACCTTGATCCCTAAGACAGGGGTTCCATTAGAAGGTTTTAACTGTGGTGGTGTTTTGAGTGTAGGTGGATCATCAGAATGTTCTGCTGATGATTTTAATGCATGTCTCACAAATCATAGAATTAGACCCATCCAGTCAGTTCTTACCATCTCTAATCTTAAGATGGATTCTAAATTCTAATGGAGATAGTCATCTTTTAGCAGCTGGGAAAATAGGAAAAGGAATGCTCTACTCTTTGGGGTCATAAATCTGTAATCATTCCAATTGTCATAAAGATAGGATCCCAAAGAAAACAGTTTCAACAACTGCATGCATGGATCTTGAATGCAGGTGTGCAAGGACTGGGTGGGAATGAGGTTGCTTTCAGGGCCTATAAGAGGAGGAATACTGAAGGAATACTACACATTTTTTTGTAGGTATTTTGCGGGGAATGAAAAGATTCCCAAGGCCTAAGAGCCTTTCCCTAAATTCTCTAGGTGTGTGTATTTTCAGGGAAGAGGAAAATTTTAAATCAGTAGCCTACTTCAGCATTCTCATGAAACTGATTTGCAACTAGCATTTCAACTAGGTTAGGATTCCTTTTGGTATATGGAGGGGGAAAGATCTGTACAAAGAGAAGCAGCAAAATATGAAAAAAGGCCAGAGTTGTACTCTCCCCAGTGGCTAGCCAAACCAACCCTGGAGTGTCCAGACCTGGAAAAGAAAAGGCTCATGGTCCCAGGCTCACCCAGCACAAGTGTGAGCCTCTTGGGCATGGAACCGCTTGCAAAAGGCCATTTGGCACTATGTCTGGTGCTGGTATCCTTGTAGACTCATTCTTGATCATATAATTGAATAAAGACCTCTGCAAGTGATGGGGGAAAAAAAACAAAGCCACATTCTAGGGAAAGGTGAGTTGGTGACTCAGCAGCTCCTGTCCAGTGTGACACTTCCGGAGAAAAGTAGGGGACCATGGTCAGGGACTGTGTATGGCATCAAGCCCACATGATGTCCTGTGCGACAGGGAGCACGGAAGAGACAGGAGGAAGAGTGGGAGGGAGAGAACATGAACTTGAGTGCCAGGGAGATGCTCACACTGGCACAGCGGAACAGTGGGGAAGACTCAGGGCAACAGCGCCGGTGGGAGGGGGCACCTGCCAAGGGGTGTGAGAGGAGCGCACAGACACATGTGTCCCATGCTCCAGTAGCTTTAGAATGTCATGAATAGTACTCCATTCATGCCCCCACGTGTTTAAAGCCTGTGTTAGTTATGTGTGTGCTGTCATGTTGTCTGAGTCTTAGGATTCAATGAGGAAACCTTGATTCAATTTTCTGTAAACTTCTGTTTGGGAAATGCTTTCTGATAGTGACATCAATGGAAATATCAAGCAACCAAGGGAAATCTGAAGATCCCAGAGAGCCCAGCAAGCAGCAGTGTCCTCGAGTTAGGCAAGCAAGGGCCCTGAGCTGGGCAGACCATGAGCTGGGCAGACCATGGGCTGGAACGCACTAGAGGCTGGTCAGAAGGGCTCCTTCTGGGGTCCCGACTGTGGTTTCTGCCAGAGATGGAGCAAGTTGGAACTGGATGTTGAATGAAGTTTCAAAGAACTTAGAAGTCAAATGGGGAACAATAATCAAAGGCTTCCATTTTGAAGCTGAAACAACTCCAAATTCTGCTGTTTCACTTAGGGGAGAACAGAAGCACCATGTCATTATTTTAGTTTACAGAGCTGCTGTTCCAAATGTTCTTGGGAGCATTAGTGCTAAGAGGGAACAGGGGATGGGAGCGCTGCCATTTCCAATCACATAAAGGACAGAAATTCTTTTAATTATGACCATGCCAATCTACATCCTGCTAAAACAGCTAATTACATGTCAGGAGGACACTCAGTCATTCAGAACAATTGCCATTATATTTTTATATATTCATTCTATGCCACCCCCCTCAATTACCATGGTTACAATTTGAAAAGATTCAGTCCAACCTTCATTTGATCACAGCACACCAATGTGAATTTGAGAGTTAATTATGGCTATACAGAGCCACTCTTACTTAAAAGAAGAGAAAATGAAAATGGAGTCGAGGGAGCCGGCATCCCAAGACTTCTCAAGTGGGAGCCGGGTTGTGCATGCCCACGCCGGCCGCACCAACCAACTGGAGGGCAGCCGAGCAGGCACGGACACAGCTGTCCAGACTGGGGCCGACCAACCTGCAAACCTGCCACATGAAAGGAGTGTCAGGAGAGGAGAAAGGCACGGCTCCCCTTCAGCTGCATCCCTCTGGATGCGGTTATGGGGCTGGCTGATGAGACAGACAATGGGTGTGGCATGTGGGTAGTAAACTGTCTCATGGTGTAAAAATGCTTGTCACATTTCATGTGAACAGAATCAACTAGAAAGTTCTGCCACAAATGTCAAAGGAAGAACGACAAAGAGGTTCAGTGCTCCGCATGCCTGTAATCCCGAGGCATCTATGTCACTGAGATAAGAATGGGCAGCCAGCAAATCTTCCCTCCCTCCCCTCATGTATCTCTTCCGTCTTGATTTAAAACAAAGCCAGTGTTAGAGGAGACTGGAGTTTTCAGATTGCTGGCTTGCTTTTTGCTGCCATTTCTATTCCTCATCAAGAAAATAATACAGCTAATACTGAAACTTTCAATTTACGAACTTCCAGGTTTGAAAATACATAGATATGAACAAAGTTACCTTTCAGAGATGAGTGACTCAACTATTGGCTCTGCAAGATCACAAGACAGTAGCTTATCACTTTCAGTTTATAGGTGGAATTGAGGGACAGCCTTTCCAAACACAACCTGCATGTGAGAGGAGTTTCTGTAATCAGAAAACAGAATGTTGGCTTGTATCTGAGAAGCCTTTCCTATCACCTTAGTATGATAGTTCTCTGGAGAGCTGTAAGGAAATCTTTCTTTTAAAGTGGTGGTCATCTTTGAAACCAAGCATGCTGAAGGAAGTAGAGCACATTACAGGAAAAGAAAGGCCCTCTGCTCTGACCGCACACCACCATAACATCCTGACAGATGACCTGGCATGGACAGCTGCCTTTCCAGGAAAATATTCCACTCTCATCAGGGAACACTGGACTGGATAACTTAGGTATTCCTAGGCGAAGTAAGTCAGACAATATGGAAACGAAGAAATAAAAAGAGGGCTTTCAGGGCACGCAGCTCAGTTTGCCAAATTCAACATGGCTGACAACTGATCCCCAAATCCCGAGTAAACACCCTTGCTATGTAATGAGCACAAGCAAAAAAAAAAAACAAAAGGAATGCCTTATATGTGTCATTCCCACCCCTGCCCCAGGACATCCCCCCACCCCATCCCACACTCCCCAAAGATACCACCAGCAGGAGCTGGGCAATGTGCCCAACTTTCACTTGGGAAATCTTGACAAATCAATCCGGCTCAGTAAAGCTATAAATGGATTTGGCTGGTCTCAATGCAGCCCCAATGAATACAGTAGTAAAACATTACTAATAATCACAACAAAATGATAAAATCTATCATCTCTCTGACATGATTCAGATCACAGAGATTAACACAGAAACCAACGCACAATGGTGAGGGCCAGGGTTCTTCAATGTAGTGTGCTATTGAGCACAGGATCATCAACAAGAAAAATTATTGCCTAAGAATCTGTTGGGACACACTGGGGAGAAAATACTCTGGTTGTTCCCTGAACAACAAAAGACAAAAAACAATTTTAAAAGGCAGAGCCACAAATTAAATGGGAAGACTGCTTCTAACCAAACCCTCTGAAGACCAGAGAGTAAAGACTTAAGACTTCACATTTTTAGGAAGAGGAAGGGAGGGAGGGTGGGTGGGAGAACATCTGTGGGAAAGGGATCATTTCCACTGTTGAGGGCAAAGATGATGAGGCTGTTCAGTGGAATATGTAGCTGGTCAAGACAGGGAGGAGTGTTTGTGTTAAGAGGTGGACCACATCCAGCTACTTTTCCCTGCTGTCACAAGATTAGAAAATTCCAGCAAAGAAGTCAGCTTAAGGCCTTGTCAGAGGGAAACAGAAGAGGAGCTATTCACAGACAGGATGAGGCTGGAGACTCCTGATTCAATGAGTCTGTTTATACTTGGTGCCTGATGGTTGATATCCAAGGGAGAAGTTTCTAAAGTCAACATTTCTTAAAGACAAACGTTAAACAGGCAGAAAGGAAATAACTATATTGGTCAATTCTTCAGTCATCTCCTTTGAGGTAAAATATATCTGGATATACGGACCTAACATAGGTGGTGATCACTGAACGGGCTGCCACCATCAATCTACCAAGAACTAGAGAACTGGATGTGTACACTTCTGCATTAATGATTTTCCTCCTCTCTGCCTCAGGTTCCTTCTTCCTGTGATGGGCCATGGGAATGTGAATATGGGGGTGGGGTGAGTGACAGGGATGGGGACTGTCCAGAGTCATAGGTGGGTGGAAGGCAACTACATTTATTAACCACTTAAAGAACTGTGATTTTGATTGTGAAGAAAATTGCTGTAAGGGCACTCCAACATTACCGGCTTTGCTGAAACAAATCAAAACATCTATTTGGGACTAAATAGCACTGAAGGGCTCAGGTAAGAATGCAGTGTGTTGCCCTCCCAGCCTTCATCTGCTGTTAGGGTTATCAACAGATGGGCAGAGATCTCATCAAGATGGCCCATTTTAAAAGGTCCCTGTGTCAGTGTTTCTAAAGTTTGGAAAGTTTACCCATCTGACCATAGTAATTCAATTAAGGTGTCTTTAAAGAAATAAATTATATGAATACCTGTTGGCAAGTTCCCCCATATCCCACTTCAAAAGACTTTTGAAAGTCTTCCTCGACAGGAACAGCCCCTGCAGGAGTCTCCTGGGGCCTGAAGGAGAGAGTGAAGTACAACCCGGGTCGGGCGGGGGGCGGGGCGGGGGGAGCAGAACAACCAAGAAGCACACAGTGTGAGTTTTCAGAGCCTGGCTGCTTTCCCTTCAGTAATAAGGAAGTTTAGGGTTTCTAGTTTAATTCCGCCACTAAAACCTGAAAAAGCTTAAGAGAGAAATATACTACCTAAAGACACTAGAAATATAACAGTAGCAGTGCCACACACCATTATAAGAACCAAGGTGGCCTGGACAAGATGGCAGAATTGAACTTGGTGACAAACAGAAAACTAACAGGTTTAAATCTAGGCCCAGAGGAAGTAAATTCTCACTCTTGGTGAAAAAGCAAAAGTGACATGTAAGGCAGTGGGTCTTCAGAGCAGCCAGCGGTCTTCTCCAATGACAAGAACAGCTGTGGGTGGAAGATGCCTTCCTCCTGCTCCCACTGAGCTCTCCAGGACATTCTCCTGCAGTGGCAGAAATATTCTTTCAGTTTCACCACATTGCCATATAGGGTCTGGTACTGCCCTTCATGGATGCGAACTTGCCTTTATTCTCTGAAGCTTTTTTCCTCCCGTAAAGGTGTTAAAACAATGAAACCTTTGAGTACATCTATGACAATCTTTGTAGTTCTTTAGAAACTGCAGCTGTCTTAACAGTTTGAGTCTGTTCCTTTAAAAAGACTAGCAAGTACAAATGATACTAGCAATCCCATGATAAAGAAGCTATCAATTATAATAATCTCCTTACAATCAATCATGGATGTGGCTTGTCAGAGTGGATATTTCTCTGTCTCCTTGTATTTTGATTCAACTGAGAATAAGCAGTCAAAATTCCACAAAAATGGAAATATGTTACATTTCCTTTAAGCAAAATAAAAGGAAAGCAAGAGAACACAATCTCCTAATTGAAATAAAAAGTCAGATAAACCAAGAAAGAATATGAGTTGGCCGCGGGGGGAGGCTCATTCCTGAGAATAACAAATGCTACTCTTGAATTTGTTGGTTCAAGTAATACAGTAAAACAGAAGAGACGGCTCCACTTTACTTCAATGCTTGGAAGCTGAAAAAAGTACATGTATTTTTTCCCCCTGAAATCCATGGACAACAGCAGGACCAGGCCCTGCATATAGCTCTTTAAAGTCACAGACATATATAAGGTGGCACTTTCATGCCCTCTCGAAGACTTTCCTCACACTCACATAAGCAGGATTAACAGATAAGGAAATGACGCAGTCAGCGTGTGCCTTAAGTGGAAGGAGACCAGCTGGAAACTGGCGGATATTCAGTATCTCCTGAATGAGAAAGAAAATTGAGGAAGGTCATTGAATACATTTGGTGGAGGAGTATGGGTGAAGAGGTAAGGAAACGGCACCTTCCTTTTATCTTAGAAATTGTTTTCAGGTAATGGACAAAAAGAAGCCCTGCTTAACAGCCAGCCCCACATGCCCCTTTAAACAAGGCTTCATTATACATAGGAGAGATGGAGCAAGGCAGAAACCACAGCAGTTGTGCCTCTTTCAGACGCACCCTGTGCTGCTACATTGAAGGCTCTTTCCTCTTACCCACAGTGACAGTGTGTCATTTAATCAGGATGCCAAGAGATCATTTTCATACAAGGCCAGCAGATGTAATTTTCTTTGATGCATGAATAGTTCATCATTTTGCTACTAGATGACAAGGTGATCACAGGGTGACTTTATAACACAAGTTCACTGTTTGGTATTTTGAGTTCTCAAAATGAAAAAAAGATTTATCAAATATAAATATCTTTAAAAAGTAACAAAAGTGCTACATATGTGATCAAGGAAAAAAATTCCATTAGTTACTGCCGCTTAAAGTAGATTAAACTTTACAAATATTACCACATCCATTATCAATATGGCTTCCAATTATTAAATAAATTGCCTGTAGCAATACAGCTTTTCACACCTCTCCAAGGACAGAGTAAAGAGAACAGCAAAGCAGTCCCATCGTGTTCTCGTACAGCCACAATGTGAGTAGGAAACGTCCCCTGCTTTTCTCTGCTCCTGTCTGGGCAAGTGTCTGCGTCTGTGACAGGCAGCACAACCCCACTATGAAGTCCTCTAGCGACCTCTCAGATTGAGGGGGCTTCCGTTTAATGGATACAAACACTGCAAGTTTTTTCACTCATTTTTGACCTTAGCTCCATCCTTGAAAGACTTTTTTGGTAGCAGGGAAAGGGGACACTGACAGGAGGCAAAGCAACTTCCACGATGGCCTCCAAAACTTTTCCAGGCAGGCACTGCTAACTATGCCGCGGAATGTACAGTGGTTCTGAAAACTGGACTTAGCATCCATTAGACATTCAGCTCATGTTTTTTTCCAATGCTCTCAAGCTGGGCCTTTTTTTTTTTTTTTTTTTTTTTTTTTTTTTTTTAATGACGTTTGGTTTTTGTCTTTGTTTTTAATCATGGTCCCAAAGGCAGAAGGCAGTATTTTATCTACTAAGTCACACAGCTTGTGAGAGGAAAGGATGTCTGTGTCAGGCATGTTAACTTCAAACAAAATCTGAGATTGACTTTTTCCATTGACATTCTTAGCACAGCACCCAAAGAAGTATAATCTAGCCACAGTGTGGCTATAATGAGGCACGGCTTATTGCAGCTGGAAATCAATTATCCTCACACTGAGGTGGGGATTCTAGTGTTCCTTTGACTCTGTGGATACTCCCCAAATGGTGTCTGTCATTCCTGTGCCACGACCTCAGCTTGCATCCTATCAGTCTTGGGGAAGGAAAAGGGGGTACAGACTAGTGTTACAAGAATCTAAAGGTACCCAAGATTTTACACATAGCCTAATATTTCAGAACTGAGGGCTATCTAAATACCTGGAAGCACTTTCTTGGAATGCTAAGACGGAGCAGCAAGATTTTCTAGCCTCACGGGCTGGGAGAGGGAAGTTTGGTTGGTTGGTTGGTTATTATTTACTGGGAATTAATACTGAGAGAGTATATGCAAAGGCTGAGGGCACCATGCCATCTTCACAGAACAAGACCCTAACGGCTACCTGACATACAAGAAACTGCAAGTTATACTGTAAGAACACATGTTAAGGACCGAGGAAAGTCTGCTAAGGTGCTACGTCTAAACTAAGTTAACTTGTCGTGTTTAACCTCCCTGATCAGTCATCATCCAGGGCCTCTGTCTTGATTTCGTTGGCTCCTTGTCGGGCCAATGCCAAGATAGTGTGGTTGACTGCTGCCATTTCCACAGCTAATGAGATGGGGTCTTGGTGGTCACTATGGCTCGTACTGTCATCCTAGATGTGCAGAAATAAGAAATGTTATTAGTGGATTGGAAGAATTCTTCAGTCACAGAAAGACATGCTGGGGCAAGGGGAGGCAGAACATTCGTGGGAGGAAACTGGGGGAGGGGCTCATGATAGAATAGAGGTAAATTGTATTTAAGTAGACACTGAATGGATATAGGTCCAAAGATTTTCAGTTGATAATTTTAGGATTCAACAAGTAAAAAGCACAAAAAATGTTTTTCCTCACTGAGAATTCTATTCATTCTATTAATAAGGTTGCTGGTGATGATGATCAAACCTGCAGTGATTGATATAAAACCAACAATTTGGATTATTTGGATCTTTCTGTTTGTAACAAATATAGCACTAATCACTGAAGGCCATACTAGTGAGCTATTAAATTCCAGATTGCTGCTTTTACAAATAGATTATTAGAATTCATGGTCCCTCTCTGAACTGAGAAAACTAGACAAAACTTACAATTACATCTTACAGATAAAAAGTGCATTTTTGTTAAAAAAAAAAAAAAAAAAAAAGGAATTCTCAATTACAACAGGACACGTGTCTCTGCTGGAAATGGCTATGGGAGAAAGGGGAGGAAGGTGTGGAGCTCTCCTGCTGGAGGCAGCTGTGCAAGGGCAGCGGCAGGTGTCTTACCTAGAACAAGTGTGAGGCTGTCCTCCCCGCGCAGCTCAATGTGTTAAACAATAAAGCTGTGAAGGAAGCTGGCATTGCAGGATGTACGTCAGGCACTGAAGACGGTGTTACAAATAAGGGGTACGTTTCTCACCTGTCATCTTCAGGGGAATTCTGTATCAAAGAGCTTTGGAAAGGGTAAGTCCCTTAAGGAAAAAAACAAACAAAACATGGGATGTGCTGCCCTTAGGGCATCTGTAAAAAAAGATGGAAATGATCCATCTTTGTGGGTAGACTGAAAAATAACAGGAATGTATACGAACAGAAAGACTTACAGAATATTCTCTTGGGGCTATGAAGTAGAGTCCTAAAGGGAAAAAAATGGTAGTTCTTTGGAAGTGTGGACATCATTGTTTCCTTCTGATGTTCACAGATTAGTTTTTAGAATTTACAAAGGGATCAGCACAGACTTGCATGCATTCTAGGCGTGTGGTAAACAGAGGCTGTTAAAGAACACACTGGACTATATGAGCTGGCTGGGGGGCAAGGAAAAAGCACAGACCCCAGAAAAATGAGAAGTTTTCTTGCTGTGGTCTAGGGGAAGGCACCATGCGTTCTCTGCATATTCCAAATGGAAATTTACATCCTATCAAAATTTTAATGAAATCTGTCAACATCTATGTGGGGTCAAGGAGGAACTCCCACGGTCTTAGTTACTGAATTACTCCATGCAGTGGCTACAATTAAATACATTTTCCCCAAAAGCAATGCAGAATAAATCAGGGCGAGGTGACGAGTCATGCAGGTATTGCACTTATGAGAGGATGCATGTGTCAGTGTGCCAGAGACTCTGGAAGAACCACTCCTTTGGGCAGGAGGGTTCCCACTGCAGTGGGGCCAGAGTGAGTGGGGCCTTCCATCGTGCCCTGCATCGGTACATGTTTAGGCATGGGGTCCAGCTGCCCCTAGTATTTCTCAAACACTGAGTGTGTGTCGTGAATGGTGTAACTTGCTTGTTTGGATCAGATCCTCCTCTCTTCTTCTACCTTCTCTGCTTCTCTGCCTCCCTCTGAACTTCTTCCCTCCTCCTCCTCCCCATTGCGTACTTGCCAAGTATCCTGTTGTATGACAATAAATCCATGTGGGTGAATAACGATTTCTCACAAATTCAACAGGACAACCGAATCTTACCACATTCCTTTCAAATTACATGAAATCTAACTAGACACAGGAGCAGAGTGGAGGGACAGTGACTGCTTCCCCTCCCCCACCCCATCAGCCACACCCACGGAACTAAGCTGTCCCACTGTTCCCCTGCTCAGGCACCAAGAACCTCGCCCAGCTGTGCAGGGGCTCACCTGCTCAGAGTAGTCATTCCCGTCGACGTCATCACTGTTCGAGTGGCCTCCTGGACTCTGCACATCTATTCCATGACTCTCCAGGATTGCTGCTTCTTCGAAAAAAGCAAATAGATCCCTAAATTATCTGTTACCTTATCACAATGGCTGAAACACTGAATGAATTTTTGTGTGAAGGAAATTAGAATATAATTAAACAAAAACCTATATTTCTCTACAGTTGTTTCTTTTAGACTGTAAGATGGATGAAATTCAAATGCATGTAGGTCAAGGGAGGCACACATTTGCCATTCTGGGGTCTCTGCTGCTGTGCATGTTACGTGCTTCATAAATACTTGCTAACTAACTAAACAGTCCTCCTATCTTAGGGTTCTATAAAGCATATGAGAACTGTACTGATGAATAAAAAGTATATTTACAAAGGAAAGGAAATGAAATGAAATGCATTCTATGCCCATACCACGCTCAATGCGCCCGATCTCGTCTGATCTTGGAAGCTAAGGAGGGTCAGGCCTGGTTAGTACTTGGATGGGAGAAATGAAATTCAATTTTAGAAGCTAAAAACCAACATCCTACCTGACTCACCAACTTAAATTTCTTATTCTTATGTATTACTATTATAGTTTTGAATGGGAAAAAATCTTTTATTTCTTCCTTTTTCAGTTGTATTCATAGTTCCCTCTAGGGCACTTCTGGCATTTTTGTTTTCTCTGTTCAGCTTTATTGAAATATAATAAAAATTGTATATATTTATAATGTACAAAGTGATGTTTTGATATGTGTATATATACATGTATACATGATTATATCGAGAATTCATATTTCTTAAATGCTCTTTATCTCTGCCTTTTGCTGCATTCCTTGTCTATTAAGTCTCTTTCATTCCAAACTATTAATCGTTTTGTAATATCTAAGTCATAGTCCAGTAATAATAAATTCTGGGTATTACACTCCCTTTCTCAAGACCCTACAAGTATCTTTCATATGTACCACAGGAGTAATCAATTGCTCAGGGGCCAAGTCTAATTCTATATTCTAGAACTTTAAGAACAATGAGTTTTATAAAAATGTCATTACCATTACAATACAAATAGTGCAAATACTACTAACTGTGGTTTATTAAAAATACAATGAAAGACATTAGGGCAATTTTTGTTAGTCCTAGAAGTTAGGATCTGGCATGGTGGCTCACGCCTGTAATCCCAGCACTTTGGGAGGCCGAGGCGGACAGATCACCTGAGGTTGGGAGTTCGAGACCAGCCTGACCAATATGGAGAAACCCCATCTCTACTAAAAATACAAAATTAGCCAGGTGTGGTGGCGCATGCCTGTAATCCCAGCTGCTCGGGAGGCTGAGGCAGGAGAATCACTTGAACCCGGGTGGCAGAGGTTGCGGTGAGCCGAGATCGCGCCACTGCACTCCAGCCTGGGGAACAAGAGCGAAACTCCATCTCAAAAAAAAAAAAAAGAAGTTAGGATCCTTTAGACTTGCAGTTTCTAAACTGAAGTTAATCTTAATATAAACATGACGTTCACAACTGCAGCACAAGAGAAAAGCAGCCTCACTGATACATTACCAATATTGGCTCTCCTCTTGATCTCCTTCCTTCTGTTAGCAAACCAATTATATACTTTCAGGGAGGTAACTCTTTCCAGATCTGACAGTTTTTTGCCTGTAAATACATGCAATAAAATTCAGATAATCTGTATCTGGGATCCAAGAATAAACTAGTTTTAAGGGCTAATATTTTTATTTTGTTGCTTTTGATTACATTTGTTGCCAAAACTATAGATGCAGAGGGATGTTTAAAGTATTACCTGGTACCATGTACACACCCCAATTATTGAATGAATAAATATGTAAATGAATACAAACACAGCAACTAGTAACACAACATGCTTCAATTCAGAAAGCCATACATAATATTAGAGAATTCCACAAAGTCAGTTGGCTAGGGTGCCAGATCCATGTTCATGTGACAGTACTATGGGGGTTTCATTTAATTACCATTATTGTATCAGAATAAGTTACTCTTTTTTTATTTTTTTGAGAAAGGGTCTTACTCTCTTACCTAGGCTAGAATGCAGTGGTGCAATTATAGCTCACTGCAGCCTTGACCTCCTGGGCTGAAGTGATCCTTCCACCTCAGCCCCCTGGGTAGCTGGAACTACAGGCCCAAGCCACCATACCAAGCTAATTTTTGTGGTTTTTGTAGAGATGGGGTCTCACCATGTTGCCCAGGGTAGCCTCCAACTCCTGGGATCAAGCTATCTGCCCACCTTGGCCTCCCAAAATGCTGGGATTACAGGCGTGAGCCACACAACGACCCAAGATAAGTTCTTCTTTGTCAAGTATCCAGACAACAAAAATTTACTTACATCTTTAAGACCTTATGTTAACTAATTACCTGCTGTCTTAGGACAGAGGATATTATACATGTTTTCTTGAAGGCTGAAGGCCGCTATGACTATCCATTATTGTAACTGGGTTTGACTACATAGCACAATTCAAGTTGCATTTTAGATTTACCATCTTTGAAGTCCAATGTGATTTTTTTTTTTTTGAGACGGCGTCTCACTCTCTCCCCCAGGCTGGAGTGCAGTGGCGCAATCTCAGCTCACTGCAAGCTCCGCTTCCCGGGTTCACGCCATTCTCCTGCCTCAGCCTCCCGAGTAGCTGGGACTACAGGCGCCCGCCACCACGCCCGGCTAATTTTTTTGTATTTTTAGTAAGGACAGGGTTTCACCGTGTTAGCCAGGGTGGTCTCGATCTCCTGACCTCATGATCCGCCTGCCTTGGCCTCCCAAAGTGCTGGGATTACAGGCGTGAGCCACCACACCCGGCAAGAAGTCCAATGTGGTTTTTTATGGATAGTACCATGCTTGCCAATACAGACCCCTCTGTAACATTCCCTCCTCACCTTTCCTTTTGTTTTTCAGCTATTAATCCAGTGTGTGAAGAAACCAGAAAGCAGGTTTGTTAGGGTCTTGATGATACGAGGGCAACATGTTCCAGGGAGAGTTCAAGTTTCTGCACAGCTTTAGGGCTGGGACTTTTGGCATGTTTGAAACAGGGTACAGATTCCTTTCACTTATGTGTCACTGGAGCAGAGTTTGTAGGGTCTACATTGCTAGAAGTCTGGCTTCTGGGTGAGGGAGAATGAAGGTCTACTTAATTTTATAAAACACTGATACTTTCATATGTAGCCTTTAGGCCAATCAAAATAACTGGCCACATGGAAATCAATTGGATCTATTAACTGAAAATGGTTTATGTTTAACAAAATCTGTAAAATGTGAAATAATATTTTAGCACAAGGAAGAAAATACATTTGAAATATTTAAGTGGGTTTGTTGAGTTTGGAACAACAGGACTTCAAAATGGTACCTGCCCTAAATTTTTCTTAGCTAAGCAAGCAGAAGTCATCTCAATGTGTAAAGGAGATAGAAACTAACTACAAAAAGAATTCTTTTCCCAAAGAGAAATACAGCATTTTACAATTAATAACAATTGTTTTAAAAAATTCTATCTTAATTTTATATTGACAAAGCTTGCTTAAATATTTAAAACTTTAACACTGTTTCATAGTATCTTTTAGCTAAATTCTTGGAAAAGGAAATCTACACATTAAAAAAATAGTAATTTCAAGGTCTCATATCTCATGTAGGGTCATTCCTTGAAAACTCTCCTATGTGAGCATTTGATTTTGAGTACCATAAAAACATCCCTCAGAAGTACTGTGTGAGCAGGACAGGGCACTGGTCACCTGCTGAAGGATGGCACAGACTGAGCTGGGAGCACTATGCCAACGCACGCACAAGACTAACTGTCCTAGATGTCAACCTGTAACCAAGCGCTGTGCTG
The DNA here is from genome assembly GCF_024542745.1 of Macaca thibetana thibetana. NCBI lineage: Eukaryota > Metazoa > Chordata > Mammalia > Primates > Cercopithecidae > Macaca > Macaca thibetana. The sequence continues at coordinate 114,483,079 of NC_065585.1, forward strand.
CACCACCGCAGAGCAAGGCTGTGCCTGCGACCTTACCTGGCTTCTGTATAACTGCATTGCAAGCGTTTGCAATTTCTTCCCTCTTTGCTTCATCTGGGTATTGATTCTCATTGAAGTAACTGCAGATGCAACCAATACAAACACAAAGTTTTTATTTTTCAAACATACTCTCATTAAAACACTAACTCGTTGAAAAATATGTGCTGTAAGATGCCACACGTAAGTGTCTAGGTCCAGGCTGTCGAATGGAATGTTCTGTGAGAGTAGAATCTTCTATGCTGTCCAGTATGGTAGCCAAAACTCAAAAATGGCTACTGAGCACTTGAAAGGAGGCTAATGTCAGGGATGGAATTTGAATTTTATTTAATTTTAATTTTAATTTGAATAGCTCCATGTGACTAGTGGCTATTATATGGGACAGAACAGGTCTACATACTGCTGTGCTTCATTAAAAGATGTCATTGATATAGCAAAAATTTGAAATTACCCACGTATCCATCAATAGGAGAATGGCAGAACAAATTATGGGATATCTATACTTATACATTGCTATTTAAAACTAGTAGGAAAAAATAAGTTAAGAGTTCTGTCCACTGACCTGGAGGGATGTTTATGACATATTTCTAAGTGAGGAAAACTATCCCCAGAATAATACTGAAAACACTGTTATTTTCAATATTGGTATTATACCAATAATAATATGAAAATATCATTACAGAATTAAAAATTCCTATGTGTACATAAGTTTGCATAGATGAAAGCTGGAAGACTACACAGTAAGCTTAAATACTGGTTACTGATTTGTGGGGAGGGGGCTTAGTGGGAGGAGTTTAAACATTTTCTTTTTCATTTGTTAAAAAAGTATGTATTACTTTTGCACTTTTTAAAGAACAATAGTACTTTAAAGAAAGAATAAATTTACTTAACCCATCCTTAGAATTCTCAGACCCATCAGACTGCATGTGGGAATAGAATGCTTATTAGTGCTACTTTTTCAGTCACCCACGAGTTTAAAAAAAGCAAAGGAGAACTTTCATGGTTTCAACTTGGAAACTTCCAATCAGGAAATGGGCCCCTGTCAAATTCTAGCACCTACCATTTTTTCACGGGTTTCCCTTTCCCTGTAATCCAGCCTTTCTTAAGCCTTCAGCACTCCTGTCTGCACTGGTGGAAATGCCATCCTACTGTGAATAGCACTGGAGGCCCCAGCCCTTCCTGACGATGACCTGCAAACCCAGCTCCTAACATTGACTCCCTCCTCTCACCGCCCACTCTTCCTCGGAGGGCATGCCTTCACTGTAGTTATTTATTTATTTAACCTCATCTGATGTCTCACCTGATGTAGTCCTGACCCACAGCAGCTGTCCCCACCTAACTACCTTTTCTTCTGTAAAACTTACGTCATATAGCTATATCCTCCCAGTCTTGTCAACTACCACCCTCCACCATGGTCTTCTGCTTTATTTGAGCATCTCTTCCTGCACCATTTTCTGCTGTCATTTCTGGGACTCCAGTGTGCATACTGAGGATTTTTCCAAGTCACTACCCTCATAATTGCTTCACTTTCACATTTCTAATGGCTTCTGTCTCTGCTCTATGTCTGCTATTTACTTAGGCTAAGAAGCTTTGGATTAACTCTGAGAACTAACAGCATGGCTGTCACCTAGGAGCCAGTTAGAAGAGCTGAATCTCAGACCCCACCTCAGACTTACTAAATCAGAATCTGAATTTTAACAAGATTTCCAGGTGACCTAAATGCACAGGTCATAACTTCTGAGATGTTCTGGATGAGTTCATTTACACAAAATTTAACAAAAAGCAGATACTAAGTACCTAATATGTGCTTGTCACTGTGGATAAAGAAAGATGATATAGTTTCTGACTCCGAAGTGTTCACAGTCCACTAGAGAGAGACATGTAAGTCAATACCCTGTGGTGAAATGCCATAGGATGTACGGACAGAGCACTGAGGGAGCGTGGATGAATGTGTGCTCAGTGTTGTTGGCAGGAGCCTGGAAAGGCGTCACTGAGGAGTGCCATCTGAATTAGGTCTAGAGGATGTGCAGGAGATTGCAAGGCAGAGAAGAGGAGGAAAAGCATTTTATTTAAGAGGGAACAGCATATGCAAAGGCAAAATAGCAGATAAAAGCTTTTGAGGATTCTGGGCATAGAGAAGAGTTAAATGTGGCTAGAACATAGGGCTTGTACAAAGCAATGAGATAGTGGCCTGGAAAGGTGGGATGCGGCCAGTTTGTGAAGACCCTTGTGTGTTCCTCAAGAAGACTTCATACTGAAATAAACGGGGTGCCTTCGAGGTTTCCAAGATACACAGAGATATACTCCCATCTGTTCTTTAAAAGACAACACTTTATCTTCAAGGCTTAACCCTTGGAATTCTACCTCCATGATCTTCAATTCTGAAATTCCCCAGTCAACTTTGTATTTACCTATGCCTCCTCTTCAAAATAATTTGTTCTGCACTTTCTTTATTTTAACTCCTTAATTCTCCCAACCACCAGTTAAAAAAACAAAACAAAACAAAAACAAAAACAATCTCTGTTTTTCACTCCTCTTTGGGCTTCACCTGTCATTTCTTAGCCTGAACTCCATGGCATGCGAAATCAGCAACTTCCCTTAGAGAAACTAGGTTCTTTAGCTTTTCTGTCCTTCCACCATACCTGTCCAGTCAATCTCCTACCCTGCAGAAAGCAACTTCCATTTATTTTCTTCCATCCTTTTCTCAGGGGACCAAGTGTTCCTGGACAAAGTCATAAAATAGGGCCAATTGGTTTTTTAATAAATCCACATTTTTCAACCTTAACTGAGACCCTCATTTCTGTTCGGAATTCTTTTGGTCTTTTCTAACCAATTGCCTTTCATATCCCATCTTTCCTGCCCCATTTACCTGAAAACTTTGCACTCTCTTACCCCAAACCCTCAAATTGACCACTGTCACTTTTTGCAGATGACCTTGCTTTCTCTCTTATGAAGATGGAGATTATTTAATATGAGTTAATTGCTTGGCTTCTCAACTTGTACACTGTTCTAAGCATTACTCATTCATTTGTCTTATGGCAGAGGAAGATGCATGCATTCTCCTCCTCTTCAAGGTCAACTTCTCCGCTTTTGTCTTTGACCTCATTCCCCTTCCTTTCATTTTCTCAACTCTCTCCTTTCTTTCCTGCATATCTCATCTTTTCCATGTGCTCATACAGTGATCTTACTTCACTGTTTTTATAATACATATTTCTTCATTATTGTGATCTCTGAAGTCAGGATGCATTTTATAATTGTTGGTGTTCTGTCTCCCTTACTGGCACGTCAAATAAGGTGTGTCTTACAATCTAAGGCCTTCTTAGACTTGATGGGATACACTAGTTGCTAAGACCTACGGGTTCCTTTTAAGCAATAGCTCTTTGGCCAGTACACCTCATTGTGATAACTTTTCTTCCAAGTGACTGCAAAGCCTGTGATGACACTGTACCCACTCCAGTGCCTGATTGATATTCCTAAAGCATATCTCTAGTTACTATCCTGTTCAGAAATTCTCAAAGGTTTATTAGAGAGGTGTTCAAAGTCCCCTCTAAACAACCTCATAAAAACCCTAGAAGAAAACCTAGGTAATACCATTCAGGACATAGGCATGGGCAAGGACTTCATGCCTAAAACACCAAAAGCAACAGCAACAAAAGCCAAAATTGACAAATGGGATCTAATTAAACTAAAGAGCTTCTGCACAGCAAAAGTAACTACCATCAGAGTGAACAGGCAACCTACAGAATGGGAGAAAATTTTTGCAATCTACTCATCTGAAAAAAGGGCTAATATCCAGAACCTACAAAGAACTCAAACAAATTTACAAGAAAAAAACAAACAACCCCATCAAAAAGTGGGCAAAGGATATGAACAGACACTTCTCAAAAGATGACATTCATACAGCCAACAGACAAATGAAAAAATGCTCATCATCACTCGTCATCAGAGAAATGCAAAACAAAAGCACAATGAGATACCATCTCACACCAGTTAGAATGGCAATCATAAAAATATCAGGAAACAACAGGTGCTGGAGAGGATGTGGAGAAATAGGAACACTTTTACACTGTTGGTGGGACTGTAAACTAGTTCAACCATTGTGGAAGACAGTGTGGCGATTCTTCAACGATCTAGAACTAGAAATACCATTTGATCCAGCCATCCCATTACTGGGGATATACCCAAAGGATTATAAGTCATGCTGCTATAAAGACACATGCACATGTATGTTTATTGCAGCACTATTCACAATAGCAAAGACTTGGAATCAACCCAACTGTCCATCAGTGACAGACTGGATTAAGAAAATGTGGCACATATACACCATGGAATACTATGCAGCCATAAAAAAGGATGAGTTCGTGTCCTTTGTAGGGACATGGATGCAGCTGGAAACCATCATTCTCAGCAAACAACCTCTACATCTTTATCTGCTACTCCCATATATGCATGCTACCACCTAGGAAAATGGAATAACTCTATAAACTCCTTGCATCTCTATACCTTTCTCTTGCAAGTACATCAGCTTTTTGCCTCCCCCAACCCCGCAGTGCAAATCTTATCTTTCCAGGGTACACCTCAAATATCACCTCTTGGCCAATCAAATGTATTTTCTTTGCCCTATGGATCCCACCGCACTTCATCTATTCCTCTCTTATATATCTTTCATCTTGTATTACACTTATCACTGTATACATCTGTCTTCTGTTGCACTGAAAACCACATGATGCCAGGGTACAAGTCTGACTCATCCTCACATGCACTCCTCACTAATGATAGTGCTGATGAGTCAATAATGATAGACAAAGGCACCACCAACCCAGTGTGGGGGCCTCCAAAAGAAATGGATCTCACAGTAAATGAACTGCTAACAAGCGAGGGCAAATAGGTATTGCAAAATGGATCTTGAAGGATACGTACTAAGGGGTTAGCAATGACTACCTCCAAGAAGTGACAGTGTTGGGGATGGGGGTAAAAACGGAAAATATTGGTGGCAATTAAGAATGATTTTCACTTTTTCTTGGAGAAATAAGAAAAAAATTTTTAAAAAATTGACATTCTGCCTTATATACTTCTCTGTTGAATTTCTGAAATAAACACATGCTATTTTTATAAATTACTTTTTAAGAAGAGAACTTGGGAGAGACAGTACAATATTTAAGAACTAGTTTAATGATTAATACAACTCTGTAACTATTTATGTTTGGAAAGTGTATTTGGACCAGCTAGAAAATATTAGGATTGTGATTTCTGTTCTTGTGACAAATAGATAAAGCCATGCTATCTCTGGAAGCTAAATTAGAATTTGCAGTTATTCATGGTATATATAATTTTTTGTACTGAGTTAAAAAGGTTTAAAATGAATTAAATTTAATTAAAGATTAAAATTAATCTGTATTTTTAGGATCTAACTATATAAAATAAAGAAGACTAGAGTAAAAAAGGAAATCAGTAACTTTTTCCAAATCAAAGGCTAAAGAAAATAAGAATTGATTCAATATGGTTTTAAATCTCTAAGTCTGGTAACTAATTAATCCTTTCTTCTCTACTAAAGACCTGTTATTTTTGTAATTAAGAAATGTAGGCCTATTAAAAAATATGAATTTTCATTGAAACGTGCTATTGCAGCTGGAGGAGTATACAAAGGACTGTTAGCACAACTCTCTTCTTTCTCTATTTCTGTAATGTTTCAATGTTTAAAAAATATTAATTCAAGATACAGAGTATAATCTAAATGGATAAAATGACATTTACAGTACCTCATGGTAAAATTTAAGTTTAAAACGTAATAAGATTTTTCACTGCAAAACTCTTAAAACTTTTTTGTGAGAAAAGACACACAATATTGATATAAGTAGAAGAGTTTTTTGAAAAGATAAAGGTAGACCAGGAAATTAAAATACCAAACAACTATGTATTACATGACTATGCATAAGGCATTGTACTTGAGGGATATGAGTAATTTCAAAATATGGGCCCTGATTATGGTTCAGTTGAGAAGAAGATATAAAAAAATTAAATAATAAAAGGAGTCAAAACATAACTGTGACAAAATAAAATGCATCTAGCTTCTAATTAAGTATAAAACAACATGTTAAATTCAGAAAAGAGTGATATCTCTATGGACTGGGCTGATCTGGGAAAGCTCATTGAATTGGGCAGGCTTCTGAGGGGTGAGCAGGTTGCAGGCATTGGAGAGGCAAGGGCAACAGTAATAGTAAAGACAAAAATATGAAGGTATAAAACTTAAGACATGCTTGAAAAACAGAAGGCAACTAGTGATGTGATGTGATTAGGCTATAGGGCTTACAGAAGGATGGTCATACACGCTGGTTTGCCTGACATAGTGCTGTTTTCTTGGATTATTAACAAATCCCATCTTAATCTCCCAGAGTGTCCCGCTTTGGACAATAAATTATATGGCCACTCTAGGACCACACTACATAATATATATATATATATATCTGAATTTAATGTCAACTAAAATCCTCTGAATCTTTTTCACATGTGCTCTGACGAGGAGGATATGGTAATTGCTCAGAAAAAAGGAAGCATCAAGAGGAAGATGGCTATAGTTTCTATCTACTCACAAAAGGAGGTATTTAAGCCCAAAAAATATGCTTGGCATATAATAGACAGTAAGTATCTAATGAACAGATGGTTGAATAAATGAATACACCAGGGAATAAATGAATGAGAAAAGGAAACAAAGGTGAAAACAGAAAACAGTGGTTTCAGTTAAGACTTTTGGTAAAACCCAGACTATCTCAGGAGAAAGTGAGGATTTCACCATTTTGTACAATTATCTTCTCTAAGTAAATTTGGTGGTTTTAGCCTAAGCTATTTTTGTTTTATTTGTATTTATTTTTGATATTTGTGTTGATTTCTGAGCTATATATAACCAAAATGAACTGCCAATGAAGTTGGGAAATAGATCTAACAACTTTGATTGTGAATATACTGAATTAGTCATTCATTTCAATCACCCAAAAATGTTAAGTCCTAGTGTATACCAGGCAGTTGGCTAAATGGTGGCAAAGGTGAACCAGACAAAGCTTCCCCAAGTAGTCACCAGGAGATACAGGTATGTAAAGAAGATATTATGAAGTATTGTAAAAGAAATTGTATTAGTTGTATGAATATAGTACCGCGGTAGCAGAGAGGAATGTATATTTGGGCAGGGTCTTGAAGAAATAGCAAGGGTTTTCAGGGCAGAGAGGGTGGGTGCAGGGAAATGTTGTCAGGCAGAGGAAACAACACGATATCCAAAGGCAGTGAAAGAGTCACGAAAGAGCTTACATTGTTCCGAAAATGGGAAGGAGTTTAGTATGGCTAGAATACACAGCGTATGACGGGGGGTTGTGAAAGGTTGGGTCCAGATTTTAAAGGGTATGGAGTTAACTTTGTAGGCAACTGGGAGCTATAATTTAAAGCAGAGGTATTCTAAGATCAAACTTATTTTTGTAGGGCAATATCTCTGCTGATACTAGAGGCAGAAGCCAGTTAGGCAGCTGTGATGATGGCTGTGGAGAAGGCCTGAAGTAGGTTGAGGCCTGGACATAGAAAAGTAAGGTGAGATTCAAGAGATGCTTCGGAATGGTGATAAAATGCATTCAAGACAGCCCTAGGAACAGTACACACTGTTATTCACCTTCCAACATTTTAGATTATTTTGAAGGACTAGAAATTTCTGTTACCAAGTGGATAAACTGTAGGAGAACTTGGCTGCTGGACTCTAAAGGGCACCTGTTTCTGAAATGAAACTCTGGAGCTCAAAACATACTTCTAGTCCATATGAAATGTATATAGCCCTAGACATTTCCTAAGACAAAACAGGAAAAGAAGTATAAACAAAAGTCCACAGGTAGCAATAAAAAAGTGATAAAATAAATCCGGAGGGCACTACACTTCTACGGACAAAGGACACCGTCGGCTGAGTGATCAGTGAATGTCTTCACAGGGAGAAACCAAATGATCTTTTGCCAGACAATGACAGCAAAGAATTAAAATGAAAAGTGGCAAAATAATTTACATGAGATGAGAAACCATAAGCTAGTAACAAATGGAAATGTCCTTGAACCACTTTCATTTCAATAACACTGAAGTCTATAAAAATTGCAGCCAAAGAATTCCTTCTTTTGTGTCTGCATGAGCATATAGAAAAGACAGAGACTGACTCTCCAAGCAAGGGATAATGCCATGTAAATGAACATGTTCTTCTGTGCCTTCCTGTGAACTATCTCTGCTGAAGAGATATTTAAACCTCATCATTTCAGTTATCCAAAATAAGGTTTTAGAATTGCCAGACATGTCCCACTAAGTACAATTCAGTGTGTATTTCTTCATCACCAAGTAAACTTACTGGGCAGTGGGCAGGAAAGGCCTGCTTTTAGAAGAAAGATTACTCTTTCAGAAGAAGGAAAAAAACCAGCTTTAAACTAACATACTTTAGAACCTAAGTCCCATCTCCTATTTGAGAGTATCTATGTGATAAATGATCTCTGGAAATAAACAAAACGATTTCCATATCCAACCACCAGGGACTGGGTAATAAATAAGAGGATATTCTTAAAATGGATTTAGTCAATGAAAATCATGTTTTCAAAGATCATATAAGTGAGAAAGTATAAAACTACATATCTGGCACAATCATCTTTTGTTTGAAAAGATGTGTAGATATATACATAATACACAGAAAAATGACCCAAATGAAATATGCCAAATGTTAACAGTTACTATCTTTGGATTGTAGTATTAAGAGGTATTTTAATTTTCTTTATATTTTCTTGTGTATCCCTCAATTTTATATATTAAGCATGTGCTAATTTTATAATTTAGAAAAGCATTATTTGAAAATAAAGTTTGCTGTCTTAAAGTATCAGCAAAATGGAATTAGATTAAAATTATTCTTAAATAATAAACTTTAGCCTATCTTAATGCCTTTTAGCAACAAACCAACTTACATTTTAAAGGTTTGTTTTGCATACACACTGAGGAATAACAAACAAAAGATGTTCTATACTAATGTATTTTTTACAGATGAGCTTATTTTTAACTCCATGGGGACTTAATAAAATAAATAATGGCTCTGTCCATATCAACCTTTTAGAAGGTGTGAGCACAAGCTAAAATATAAATGAGTTCTGTTACAGAAGAAGCTGTAAGTTTTCATGACTTTGCAGCATCTTAAGGTTTTAAAATAGAATAGCCTGTGAAAAGAGAAGAGAGTTCTAAACGGAAAAATAAGTACTGACCTAGGAAGAGATTCACATGAGAAAGTGAATTCTTGAAGCCTAATTTACAAATGCCTATGGAATCCTGTAACACAGCTCATTACACATGGATTTAGATGTAACACAGAGTAGATCTGACAAAGAATCAAAGACCTTTAAGCTGAAAGCTTCTTTATTTTGCAGGGGAGGACATGAACGTTGCAAATGAAGAGCCAGAGAGAACTGACTTGCTCAAGGTCACGTGACCTGTAACTCAGGTTTCTTGACTTAGTTCACTAGATCAGGAAAAGCCATTACTCAGCTAAGAGACATGGTATTGTTTCCGACATCATTTAACATATGTAATGCAAATCTCTGTATCAATGAATCACCTAGACCAAGTTTCTGTTAATTTCACAAGAGTTCCTGGAAGCAAAGATGTGGTGGCACCAGAAAGAAACTCGTGATAGCCAAAGGACCACAGTTACATCTCATCTAGCCTTGCCTTTTCCTCTTTGGGAAAGGAAATCTAATTGCTCTGGAGACACAACCATAACACTGACCTCCCTTTTTTCCTGGGCAGAGGAGAATTAAATAAACCCTGGGACTTCTCACTTGAAACAGAACATCAACACCCATTAAGTGTGTCTACTACACAGTTAACCTATCTTAGAAGAGTTAGTACCTCTTCAGACACTAGCAGAAAACAAAGCTTCCAAATCATTATCAGGATGGTAGGATGCTTTTCTTTACTTGTTTAAAAAAAAGAAAAAAATCCATACATGAGAATGAGAATTATAGATACCATGTATGAAATGTGCCCTAACATAAAGTTTTCCTTTCCCCAGGCCCTTCACTGCAAAGACTCTATGTTTAAATGTTTCATTTACTTGCAGCATGCTAATAGCCACTAGATCCCACTTGCTAATTGATAAACAGGTGTCAAGCATAACACTGGATTTAGAAGGTGAGTTTTTAGTACACTTTATCCTATTACTAAGCCCTCAAAACAACACAGGCTATCACTTGTCCTAAAACATGCAGTCTTAAATGAAGTGCTACCATATTAGAGGTTTGGTGTGAGTCTTATTACTATGTAATAATTGGTTTTCCTTCTAATGTGTACTATCTTTTAATTATGTCTGTGAAGACCATGAAAAGAATGGAGACAATTTTCTAGAGTTGTCACAAAAACAGTAAAACTGACAAATTTGAACCAAATCTTAAAGAAAAACTGAGAAACAGTATTTCTCCTAAAACATGTCTTTTGACTACCACTGAATTTAGCAAGTATTTGCTTAGCCCTCCATTTTATTTAAATAATGAAGAAAAAGAACATGCACAAGAGGGCAGTGTTTGGTTTTGTTAGTCTGTGGATTTCTTAGTTTCCTAATGAAAAGACCAAATGTGAGTGATAACTAAGGTCATACCAGTGGAAGCCACGGTACCTTGGAGAGTAAACTGCACTTAACCAGTTCCCAAACTCCTAGGGCACAGGTAGTGGTATACTCCTTCCTCCATTTGCTCCACTTTAGCTAGATGCCAGCTGCATCTTGCTCTCTCTGTTTTGTCAGCCTTCACTGGTAGGAAGTAGGTTTACCAAAGAGGTTTGTAAGGTGACCCAGAATTAAGTTTCTCATTCATGGTGTACAAGGTGTCCCAAGGCAGGGAATCTATTCTTTTTTTTTTTAAAGTGCTGAATTATAAACTGGTCACTTACAAACTTGACACGATTGATCAATAATTATTATAACATGGAGATCAACAGAACAGGATTGATACGGATCAATCCATTGTTTTTTGCATGGTTTTTCTTATGATCAATACTATGCTTCTGCAAAATGACTACCTCTTGCTAAAAGGCTATTGTATTGTCTGTATCTAAAATGAGAGCTGGTCCTCCCAGGGATCAATCCAAATTCTTTATCTCAATAAGCAGCAAACCAAGCATGGAGAACAGCATAGATTCTTTTAAGAATCAGAGGTGCATTGGTCTGGGATTATGCTGATATGTCTCTGAAGGCAGAGGGAGAAACACAATACTTTATATACAGGGATACTTATTACTTTTTCTTAAACCTAGACTTTTACTTCTTTTTTCTTAGGTTTGCTGCTGTTTTAGGTGGGAGTCAATCAAACTACGAGGATATAGATAAATGAGTCTTCAATTGCCTTTGTTTGTTTATTTATTTATTTTGAGATGGAGTCTCACTCTTGCCTAGGCTAGAGTGCAATGGCGCAATCTCAGCTCACTGCAACTTCTGCCTCCTGGGTTCACGTGATTCTCCTGCCTCAGTCTCCCAAGTAACTGGGATTACAGGTGCGCACCACTAGGCCTATTCTTCTGTATTTTTAGTAGAGACGGGTTTCACCATGTTAGCCAGGATGGTCTCGAACTCCTGACCTCAGGTGATCCAACCGCCTCGGCTTCCCAAAGTGCTGGGATTACAGGCATGAGCCACTGTGCCTGGCCCTCAATTGCCTTTTAAAAAGCCAAATTAATTCTGATCACATCTGACCAAAAAATGTGCTACTTATATTAATACTGACAGAGCTGGAAAGTTATCTTACCAACTGTATACAAGCTAAATAAATTTCTTCACAATAACACTGCAGAGCAAAAATATTTTGATGACAAGCCTAGTAAGATGATGATAATCACATAATAGTGTCAAGAAAGACAGAAACATAGCTTAATCTGGCATTTTAATTTAATGGATGACATGTCAAAGTAGGAACCAATTAAATAGAATATTTGGATGAGACACTATTATAATCAGGGCTCCTAGGTTTTCAAAGTATACTCTTAAGACCACTTTTAGATGCCTCCTACCACTAAACTAGCACAGTCCATTCAGATCCTACCAACTGAGATCTTCAAACACCAAAGACATATACAAGCCTCTGTACATGTTGTGTATGTTTAGTATAACAGTAATGATTTCTTAATGCCATTAAGGCCAGAACTACATTTGTCCTGTTAATTACTGTATTGCCCAGTATCTATTACAATGGTTGGTACAAAGTAGAAGCTCAATACATATTTGCTTGAGTTTTTGAAGGTTCACTAGTTTTCTGTGAAGATTTTCCAATTCATCTATAAGTTGATTTCCCTTGGTATTAATGTTTATAATATGATGCCTAGAATTCTGCTCTGGGATGAATCATATACTTAACTGGTCACTCGTTATATACAATACCAGTATTTACCTAACTATGCTTAATTTATTTGTAAACTGTGGCCACAGAACATTGTTATGAGGAACATGGGGTCTTTTGCCCTGTTTAATTGGCTTGGGGACTAGAGAAATAAGGGGTATACCATTTGTACAATATGAAACTGCTGGCAAAGCATCTCTATGAGGATAGGGAAAATTTTTAATCTGCCTCAAAAACATCATGATAATTTCTCTTCTGGCTATTTGTTTGACCAAAAAGGAACCAGGAAGTATAATTTGCCAATTTTAAAATGCATTTAAGCACAGTTCATCTTCTTACTGGCTATGAGAAATGGATTGGGATAACTTTACCTGTCAATAAGTGGGAAAGTTTTGTTGTTTTTTCCTCAAATAGTCTAATGGATTGAAATGAGGTCATGTCCAGGCTCCTGCTGTCTCATATAAATGTTAAGAACTGCCTTCTATTTGTAGAGAGATACAGGAGGTGTAGTTCATTATGTTCCACCCGAGTCATTCCATAAGGAGTATAAAAGAGGGTAAACTCCTTTTAAAATACAACTTCCAGCATAATTAATTCCAAAATTTATAGTGCATTCTTCCAGCATGTTCTCTTAGAACAGCAATGACATCAGAAGAGAGGGGAAGGAAGACCAGCTTGCCAGGGGTTGCAGTGGTGGCAAAACAACCTAAGGGAGGGCAGAGTGCATGTTTTACATCCTCGTTCATTACAGGCCAGGACAAACATCACATTTTAAAGGACTCAACTCTGCTCCCACAAAATGTTTTTTTAAATGGATGAAAATGATATAATGTTCTAAGGAAAACGACACTGAGGCATTCAAAAGTAATTTTCCTGCTTTTTTGAGTCATTTTGATTGGATCACTTTAAATCTTCTGATTATTATTATTTATCATCAAACTGATTTGAATGACTTACGATTTTAACAAAATTAGAAAATACTGCACTACCATATCTCCCACGTTGAGTCTAACATGTACGGTGGGGGAAAAAGGGTGGTAACATTTTCTAATGTTGTTAAAGTTATAGGATCTTCTTAAATATTCGATCAAGTTCAAGTGACACTCTGTAATATCAGACTTCATACATAGCACTATGCCTGCCTACAGACCAGCCGAGTATAACCAAACCCTAGCCCAAAGGAGCATAAAAACTGCACCACTGAAATACCAAGTAGACTTTACTCAGCAGATGGTGAAGTAATTCATTCTGGCAAAGATATTGCCCAAATTTTCATCCTAGCAATGTACCTCTATAATAGAAGTCAGTTAAAGAAAAACTGAATTATCTAATTTTTGTTAACAATGTACCTGTGTAACATGAATCAGGAAAAAAAACTGATCAAAAGATTTTTTTTCTTCTTTCTAATTGAAAATGATTAGAATTTCAAGATGTTTCCTTGATCACGTAGAAAGGGGAATCTTATTTAGGCTTCTGTCTTTAAAAAGGAAGGCTAGAAAGATTTTTCAAAACAGTGTCAATTTTTTAATTCCCAGGATGTTTTATAAATATTAACAGAAAATCCACTCCCCACCCGCAAAATAGTTTGAATCATTGGCATAAAAGAGTTATTACTTCTGTTTTATATCTGGGAGAAAAGTGGGACCAACAATTCCAAAAACTGATTAAGAAAACTGTTTTTTGGTTATTAAAAGAACATACTTCACATAGATACAAATAGCATGCTTTGAGAAAGACAAATGTTGCAAATGTCACAATGTAAGGTCATTCCCAATCTGACTAGAACCTACTCACCCAGCCTCATTTCCCACCCGACTGAGCAGACACTCAGCAGCCTCATTTTTCCAGTCTCTGTGCCTTTGCACATGCTGCTCCCACTGCTGGCCATGTCATTCTTCCTCTTCTCACCCCATCGAAACTGTACTGCTCTCCAGGACCCCACTCCACTGTGACCTCAAGGTTTCCTTTCCTTGCATCACCCTCCTGTGTCCTTATTGTACTTGGTACCCATCTCTTGTGTGAGATTTTTAACCTGACTCCTCCAATGGACTGAGCCTGCCAGGGCTAGGAGCTAATCTTTCCGTACTCCTCAGCACGGGGTACAGCGTTGAGGAGCAACACTATTAGAAAAAGTATGTTCCTAAAGCCATACCAAAGTACTCCTATTAGATAGGTATGGTTATTAAAATCGTTTATAACAAGCAATTTCCATAAGGACACATAGCTGGTGAGTAAGAGGGTAGGGCCTGGAGCACCAGTTGTTCTAACTCCAAAGTCTGTGTTTTTAACCATTATGTCATCAGGAAAAAAAAAAAAAAAAAGAAAAAAAACTTAAGGTTTATTTCTCTCATTATTTATATTTGGATATTTATGGCTTTTTACATTATTATAATATACTGTTTCTTCTTTTGCTTAACATTATTTCATTTGCATTTTTCTTCAAACTTACATAGGCCATATCTGTCATCTTACGATGATATTCCACTTAATAAATTCATCATCACTGACTTAGCCACTTGCTACAAAGCTATCAGAGGTGAATGTAAAGAAGCTGGAAAAACATTCACTGAATTTCCTATCCAAATATAACCACCATCTTGGTCAGACACATGGGCTCTTTGTTATGACATATGAAGAAGATATCTTCACCTAGTTCGCTCAATTCAGCAGCAACATAATAAAGAAGAAAATGAAATGTAAGTTTTTTTGCAACTGTAAAGCGCTGAAACAAGTTTTAGAGATAAACTGAAAAATAAGAGAAGCTGATTTCTTCTAAGCAGTAGGAAGGTGAGTTTTTAGTTTTCTCATTTATAAGGAAGAAGGAAGTAATTCTAACTACCTAGACTGATAAAAAGGTAGGTGAACAATAATTTCTTAGGATTTTCAGATTGCAGCAACCTCAAGATACTTCATTTCTGTAATGCATAACCATAAAAAGTGAGGGAACCAGAATCCAAGCCAATTGCTAAACAAACTATTAAGATAGCTCATGAGAATATGCATGACGTGATTTTGTCTTCTGAAGTTAGTCTGTTTGTGTTGTTATGCTAAGAATCAGTTATTTTCCAAAGATTTAATTCTAGGGTGGGAAATAATTTCTTATCCAAAGCCACAGAATCTCAGAGAAAACAAAGACTCTACACAAAAACAGGAAATTATTTACAATCATAGCATAGAGTGATATAATAATTTTAATAACTTGAAGGACCTTTTAAGAAATTATATAACATTTACAAATTGATTTTAAAAATAGGTATTGATCGGCCAGGCGTGGTGGCTCACACCTGTAACTCAGCAGTTTGGGAGGCCAAGGCAGGCAGATCACCTGAGGTTGGGAGTTCGAAACCAGCCTGACCAACATAGAGAAACCCCATCTCTAATAAAAATACAAAATTAGCTGGGGCTGGGGTGGCACATGCCTGTAATCCCAGCTACTTGGGAGGCTGAGGCAGGAGAATCACTTGAATCTGGGAGGCGGAAGTTGCGGTGAGCCGAGATCGCGCCATTGCATTCTAGCCTGGGCAGTAAGAGCAAAACTCTGTCTCAAAAAAAAAAAAAAAAAAAAAAAAAATTTGCTTTTTAAATGAAAACAATTTTGTTTTTTACATGAAAAAAAAAAAAAAAACTGGAACCTAATACTTTATTCAGAAAGTATAAGATACACTAAAGCACATACTTCAGTTTTACCTTATAATCAACAAAACTAAGAACAGAGTTGGAGGGTGTGCTTAAAAGAAAAAAGTGTAAAAGAAAAGAAAAAAGAAATGGACAGAAGTCTTTTTGGCAAACTAAAGTACCAGAAGGTGAGGAAGAGGAAGATACAGAAAGGAGTTTAGGAACGAAAATAAACAAAAATAATAATAATAAGGGGGCCTAAGAGAAACAAGAATAAAGAAACAAAGAGAAGAAATCTGGGTTAAATGAAATAAGGACTTTTGTCTCCTCATCTCTGTGTCCCAATTCTTAGTCTAAACCTTAGCAACAGTCAATAAATGTTTACCACATAAAAGTTAAGGAAGATAAAGGGCTAAGAAGTTCAACGAGTAGAATTATTTTTCAAATCACATTTTATGGTTCCCATAACTGTAAAGTCTCAAAATAAGCAACTTAATCTTATTTCTTGTGTGAATGTAACCAAGTTAATTAGTCTCTTTGAATTACAGGTTCTTGATCTAAACAACAAACTGAACTAGATGATCTTTAGGGTCACTTCCTTATTCTTTGCAGTAATGGTGACCAAATATAGGTAAATGAAATCAAAGGAAGGCCCTCAGCTTACACCTGGATTGCTTACATGGAATCAGTGGTCAGTAGATGCAATTTATATTTTTTTGTACAACAAGAGCAAAAGTCACTTACTGTTCACATGACACAAGCTGCTGTCCAAAGAAACATCCAGATAGGTTTTAATTTCTCAGAAGAGCAATATTAGAAAGGATTTATAAGTATTTCTGCTCTAATTATTTTTCTGGCTAGGAGTAATCTTACTGACATTAGAAGGGTCTCTAACTCCATAGGTTTCTGCATAAGTGATATACATATTGGTACATTATACAGAATAATGAAAGATATAAACAAAATAGCATCACTATCACAATGCCATAACAAAGTGAGGATACTGCTAAGGAAGAAAAACATGATTATTTTTGCATTTTGCAAAGTAACAGGATTCTCTTCAAGAGGTAGAGTGTTTTTTTTTAAGATGGGGAAAATCCTACTAGAAGTTATTTCTTCATTTTTAAATGACAATTAAGAAAGCCTCAAATTATATAAAGCAAACAAGAAAAAATATATTAAATGAAAGCATAGCTTCATGAAACGAGAGAAGAAGTGGAGAGAGCTTCCTGGGTAAATATTTTTAAAATCTCACAGTGGTTAATAAAGGTAATAAAAGAATAACAGGAAGTGACACTAGGAAAATAGGGCAGGTTAATATTATTCAGAGATTGCTATAAAAGAACACAGAAGAAACTGATCTTCCACAGTCACTTGAAGCTTGAACCTATGAGTCTCTTTTGTCTTTACACATACGAAAGTATTACTACAGATCATCATATCATCGCTCAGCATAGTTCAGAGTCAGAAGACTAGGAAAAGAAATGTTCTTTGCAGGTCAGGGTTTTGATGACTTGCAAAACACTAGGCAAGTTGCACTGCAGTTGTCTGAACCAACCACACCCAGTCTGCAGTTAAATATAGAATTTAGTTTCTGGAACTGTTAGTCTTAACCTTCACTGAAAAAATTAAAAGTAAAAAGGAGAAAGGAAAGACACCGAAACCAAAGTCTATGTACTAATAAACTCTCCTGGGAAGAATTCCAAAATGCAGTAAAGACCAAGAAAATTAAATTACAGAAACCTCAAGCAATGTTCTAGAAATCGTTTTACAAGCTGATTTGTCTCTTCCATGCTAGTTCTCCCAGTATGTAAAGCATCCTTGAATAAAATCCACTTGGTTATTAGATGCTGCCTCTAATTCAGATTATATACATGTCAGGTTAACAGCAGTGACACCAAATTTAAAACTATGATATAATTTTGATTTGTTATAGTACTGTGGTTGTGATGCTATTTTTGTTCATGAAGACACTTTTATTGTAAGACCTGATTTTTAGATGCTTAAATTTGGGGGAAAGAGATACTCTCAAGCTAAAATTTTTAATGCTGATTCCTCGCCTGGGAGAATATTTTGGATTAATTTTTTAAAGTTGTTTTGGAGACTGACAGAGGTTAAAACAACAAAAACAAAATATTTTCCGTATAATTTCAGAGGGTTCTAGGTTTTACTAATGATTTTATTTCATATTGCTCACTGAAGATGAACATGAACAGAATTTAATAACAAAAACATATTAAATATACTTATCCATAAGAAAAATAAAACATGCAATAGTTTTCATTACAAACAGAGGTATTCATTTGCCTTCATTAGCATTTAATTTGCATGTTCCTGGATACACCCAAATACAGGGTCATCATTTAGCCACTCTGATTAAAAATGATAGCAATAAGTAACCTTTCCACATAAATTTGGCCCCAAAGCTGGTACTATTAACCATTATATTCTATTGCTTCTATCTATCACTGCTAGGTATTCTCACATTTATGCCTGCATCCAGTCAAAGCTTTTTTCCAAGTTGTTGCTTCTCTTTCGTTCTTGCTTAGTTGGGCTGAAAAACCTGTAAGGAGATTTGGAGGCTTATTTTACCTTCCTCCCTTGTGACCAGAATAGGTGCTATAGCCAGGTCTTACTCTTTTGTGTCCCAGTCACATACGCTAATGCTCTAGAGACACGCCTGTTTCCAAAGATAAAGGAATATCTAGCCCAAATTGCTGAAAGATTAGTAAGGAAAGAGTATATTAGAAGTCACTCTCCTAGGCCATGAAGCCTCCAAAACTTCTTCTGACATAAACCTTCTCTTCAGCTCTACTCCTTTCACTCTTCTCATCCTTAAATGTATCTATTCTTTCTATTCCTAGCACTTTGCCTCACAGCCCTTAAGTACTTCATTGAATAAATGAACAAATGGGACAGTTAGGTTTGTAGAATCACGTTTGAGCATGTAGAATCACATGATCTGCATATGCAGATATTCCAGACATTCACTATAGATGACTTTTTTCCCCTTGAGAATATGTAAACTACTTAAGGTAAGCCTAGGTTACTGTTAACACACAGCAAATGCTTTATTTAAAAAACGAATAAATATTAGTCAATTATATATTTTATCCATTAAAATCCAGTCAGGTCCTCTTTTTAAAAACAAAATCCTTTTAATTATAAATATTTTAAACCCACAAAAATATAATAAACCCACAATCCCCTACATACCAGCTTCAACAATTAGCAACCATTTTGCCATTCTTGTTTCATCTTTTCCCCATTCTAATCCCCATATGCTCTTAAACAAATGGAAGGTTGCAACATATATTAATCTAGGGACATCAGACTTTAGAGTTAATAAAGCCCAAGTCCACGAATTAAAAACAATCAGTATATACCCAAATTAAAATAACATTCTTCTTAGTTAATAAGAAGAACTCAAATCTATGAATAGCACTGGTTAAAGATCTACATGTGGCCGGGCGCTTCAAGCCTGTAGTCCCAGCACTTTGGGAGGCCAAGACGGGCGGATCACGAGGTCAGGAGATCCTGGCTAACATGGTGAAACCCCGTCTCTACTAAAAAATACAAAAAACTAGCCTGGCGAGGTGGCAGGCGCCTGTAGTCCCAGCTACTCGGGAGGCTGAGGCAGGAGAATGGTGTAAACCCGGGAGGCGGAGCTTGCAGTGAGCTGAGATCTGGCCACTGCAGCCCGGGTGACAGAGTGAGACTGTCTCCAAAAAAAAAAAAAAAAAAAAAGATCTACATGTGACTGGGACACTTGTTAGCTTTGTGGTCCTAAGAAGTTAGTTATTCAACCTCTTTGAGCCTTGACTGCCTCATTAGAAAAAGGAAAAACCAGGACTGCAGTGAGAATTAAATACGGAGGGTAAGTATATGTGAAGCTTCTAATAGTAAGTATATGTGAAGCTTCTAATAGTGCACTGAATAAATGTTTTTTAAAAAGCAGCTTGATATAATTCATATACCAAAAACTTCACTTATTTAAGGCATACAATAGTTTTGAGCATATTCATAAAGTTGTACAAGCACCTCCACAACTGATTTTAGAAATCTTCAGCACCCCAAAAAGAAACACACACCCCTTAGCCATCAGATACCCCTCCCAACACCCCTATCCTCCCCTGGCCCTAGGTGACCCACTTATCTACTTTTTGTCTCTATAGGTTTGCCTATTCCAGATACTTCATCTAAATGGAATCACAGAATACTGTCCTTTGTGACAATAAATGTTTCTGGAATTAAATATTTTAAAAGTCAAATATGTGGAATACACCGTGGAATGAGGTCAGTGAAGGAGAAAACGCACATATATATGAATGATGCACCAAGACACATACTAGGAAATATACATATCATTGAAGTGCTCTGGGTATGTTAAGAGGCAGGAAAACTGTGTGTGTGTGTGTGTGTGTACATGGTAGCAAGTAGGTAGTTTGTGGACAGTCTCTGATTGCTTTATTTTCTTCATTTCCTTTCATGATGAGCAAGGTCACCATGAGAGAATGAGGATGGGGAGTTTGCAGAGCAAGAAGAAAGTGTGAAATAATCTTATAGGAGAGTGGGAAAAAATAAACCAGAAAGGTATAATATTAATTCTGCTTGGCAGAATTAAAGACCCACTTGAGGTTCATGGTCATGAATTTAAAATGAGATCAGTCAGTAGGGTTTTAAGTTTTTCTCCAGCCACATTTTGCTGCAAAAATGCACGAACTGTATAAGTGGATATATTTAACCAGAGTTTATTCACACTCATGGCTTTAACTGTACCTAATATATTGATGACTCCCAAATCTCCATTTCTAGTGCCACTGAACTCTCCTAACACAGAAATCTTGAGGTGACTTCACAGTCAAAGCATTAAACTAGAAGAAGCTTAGATGGAAAAAGAACAGTGGTCTAATAAGGGTTATGAGAAAGGCATTCTACTGTGTGATTTATACATATTATCTCAAATAATTCTCATAACTCTTCTCATAATAACCATCTCCATTTTACAGAAAGCTGAAATTCCCACAGATTAAAGTGAAGCTGTGACTAATTCCTAAGTCTGTGTGCCTCTGAAGTCCATCTTTTTACTTCATCATGATATTTAACTCTTCATAAATGTGGCAACTGGGACCCAGAGATGCTGAATGATTTGCCCAAAGTGAAAGCTTTTTTTTTTTTTTTTTTTGAGATGGAGTCTCGCTCTGTCGCCCAAGCTGGAGTGCAGCGGCTCAAACTGGGCTCACTGCAAGCTCTGCCTCCCGGGTTCACGTCATTCTCCTGCCTCAGCCTCCAGAGTAGCTGGGACTACAGGCGCCCGTCACCACGCCTGGCTAATTTTTTTTGTATTTTCTAGTAGAGACGGGGTTTCACACCCCATTAGCCAGGATGGTCTCGATCTCCTGACCTCATGATCCCTCATGATCCGCCCTCCTCGGCCCCCCAAAGTGCTGGGATTACAGGCGTGAGCCACTGAGCCCGGTCAGTGAAAGCATTTTCTAATAGCACATACTGTCTCCCAGATGCTCTCTAATCACTATGCTAAACTCTTAAATACTTCCTGTTTTGTCATTCCAAAGTGTGTAACTAGGTTAGACTGTTTTTCTTCCGTTTTTTTTTGATATCTATCACTTTTTATCCATTTGCTATCCTTTTGCTTATACAATATAGCTTAGGCCCTCAGCAGTCATGCACAGGTTACTCTAATAGCTTCCTAAGCTGGCCTCCATCTATCCCTCCTCTAATCCAGTGTTCTCCAACCTTTTTGGCACCAGGGGGCCAGTTTCGTGGAAGACAATTTTTCCACAGATGGGGTGCGGGATAGGAAGGGTGGTTTAGGGATGAAAATGAATAGAGTTCGAGCTCCTGTGAGAATCTAATGCCACTGCTTATCTCATAGCAGGTGGAGCTCAGGCAGTAATGCTTGCTCTGCTGCCACTTGCCTTCTGCTGTGTGGAGGTCCACAGCCCAGGGGGTTAGGGACCCCTGCTCTAATCCATTTGCATATGAGTTAGTCACTTCCTTTCTCTGAGGCTCTTATATATAAACTGCAAATAAAATACCTACAGTACAGAATTCTGAAACTTAAAATAATTTCATATAATTATCAATAAGATCAGTAACTGTATAGTAATTAAATTCCTATTCAAATGTAATCTATCACTGCCTTAAGATTTACGAAGGGAGATACTATAACTTAGATATATATTACATTTATTTCTCCAATTATACGCATGTAGTATGTGTTAAAATACATACTTGATTGATTTCTTGTCCATTATCCATACTCCCACCACTATTATCTAATCAGATATATCTCCTACATAAGGCCCGAATGCCAACGCTTATGGTATAATTAAACACGGTGCTTGTTTGATTATAGAATGCACAATATAACCAAGTTCTGAATAATCAAAGTAAGAATGCTCCTAACATTATAATGCCTTTTCTCTAACTCGTGAACTCCTATCCCTCATCTGAATGCAGCCAAAATGCTACCACTTCGGTGTAGTTTCCCACTTTTCTCTACATGCTCCTTTTGTCATAACAGCATTCAGTTCTCAGTTCCACAATTACTTACATGTTAGCTCCCTCCCTGCCGTCACACATTTGTGAGGGAGTACATTTCAGGGTAACCAAAGAGTTGATGAGGGAAAGTTCTTTACAGAATTCCAGCTGATTAATGTACAAGAAATAAACAAATTTCAATACAACTATTTTGTGACTCCTTATGGAAAAAATGACTAGGAAGCAATCATCAATAGATAACAAAACAGTGATTCTCAGTCCTGCCTACACTTCAGAATCACTTGGGAACTTTTCAAAATATATCTCTGCCTAGGCTCTACACCCAGAAATTAAGATTCAGTCCGTCAGGGGTGAAGCCCCCTGATAGTTTTTTTTTTTTTTTTTTTTTTAAAGCTCCTCAGGTGATCCTAATATGCATCCAGATTTAAGAATCAATGCTCTAAAACTATTAGGCAGATGGTTAATAGGGGATTTTCTAATAAGTGAATCAAGAAAGTAACACTGAATTCACTGATCAATCTTATGGTTACTAAAATTGGTGCTGTAGCGGTGGATCATGCCTATAATCCCAGCACTGTAGGTGGCCAAGGTGGGTGGATCTCTTGAGCCCAGGAGTTCAAGACCAGCCTGGGCAACATGGCAAAACCCTGTCTCTACAAAAATATAAAAATTAGCCAGGCATGGTGGTGCATGCCTATAGTCCCAGCTACTCAGGAGGCTGAGGTGGGAGAAAGATTTGAGCCCAGGAGGTTGATGCTGCAGTGAGCCATGATCATGTCACTGAACTCCAGCCTGGGCAACAGAGCAAGATTCTGTCTCAAAAAGGGAAGGGGGCTGATAAACATGTTCTAAAATTGACTGAGGTTATGGTTGCATAATTCTGTGAATATACTAAAAAGCATTAAATTGTACACTTTAAATAGATGAATTGTATTTCACTAAGGCTGTTTTTTTTTAAATCAAGATAAATTTCTATCTCTATGCAAACATACACACAGAAGACTACAGTGTTTTATTTAAATCTTTTGATTTTATATTTCTCTTTTTCTTTGCACTGACAATCTTGGTTCCTAATAACTTTAATATGACTATTTGTTTTATCTGTACCTACATCTATATCTACACCTATCTAGCTATATAAATAAAAATAGTATCTAAATAGCAGTATCTATGACACCAAATTCAGGAGAAACAGTGTAAGATTTTTTTGGTGTTTCTTTTTCTTAAGCTGTTTCCCACTTGGGAAATATAGTGAAATTACTGTGTTATAAACACATTTTGAGAATTCTTGGGTGTTTAAGTCACTATTTTGATACACAGGTTTCATTTTAGTTATTTTTTAAAGATCACCCTTTTCCCCCCATTTTTTCCCTGATTTTAAATTTTGTTTTATAATTGTGTAATTTAGTTACAGGTCAAAACAAAGTGTTTCCCGAGAAATCTAGCTTCTACCCCTCCCTCTTCCAAGTTGTTTCTCTTTTATTGATAACCATTTATTTTATGGTTTATTCCTCCATTTTAAAATAAGTTATAAGCAAATACATAAATGATAGCTTTGCATTATATACAGTTGATTCTGCCTTGTTTTTAACTTAATGTTGTATCCTGGAGATCACTGTATACAGAGTTTTTTGTTCTTTATCTGCATAGTACTCCATTACATGGGCTTCAACATCCAATATATGGATGTGCTATAATTTCCTGACCTAGTCACTACAAATAGACATTTAGGTCATCTTCTGTATTTTGAAATTAGTAAAAACAGTGCTGTTATCTTTTCATATTTTTTGCCAGTATATCTTTAAGATTCTTTTTTTTTGTTTGTTTGAGATAGGGTCTTTCTCTGTCACCCAGACTGGAGTGCAGTGGTGTGATCACAGCTCACTGCAGCCTCAAACTCCTGGGCTCAAGCAATCGTCCTGCCTCAGCCTCCCAAATGGCTGGGACTACAGGCATGCCCCACCACACTTTTTTGTATTTTTTGTAGAGATGGGGTCTCACTATGTTGCCTAGGCTGGTCTCAAACTCCTGGCCTCAAGTGGTTCTTCTACCTCAGCCCTTCCAAAGGGTTGGGATTTACAGGTGTGACCCACTGGTCCTAAGATAATTTTCTAGAAGTAGGAAGGTCAAGTCAAAGGGTAAACTCATAGGTAATTTTCCTTGATATTGCCGAATTCCCTTCCATTAAGTTGTTTCATTTTGCATTTCTACAAGTAATGTATGAGAGTGTCTGTTTCTCTACAGCCCAATCAATAGAAAATGTTGCCAAACTTTTGGATTTTTGTTAATGTGATAAGAATAGTATCTCAATGTAGTTTTAATTTGAATTTCTCTTGCTATCAATTAGATTGAGCATATTTTCATATGTTCAAGGACCATTTGCATTTTTTTCTCCTATCTTTAGCCCAATAAGGATAGAGTTGTTGGTCTTTTCTCTTTTAAGAGCTCTTTATTAGCGATAATAAAAGTTGCAATTTTTTTTCCCAATTTGTCTTTTACTTTGCTCAGCTTTTTCTCCCTCCAAAGTTTTTCTTTTAATTTACGTAATCATATTTATCGATCTTTTCCTTTATTGTTTTTAGATTTTGAGTCACAGTTAGGAAATATTTTTCCCATTTCCAGGATATGAAGGGACCACTCATGTTTTCTTCTATTATTTATATGGATTCATGTTTTCTTCTATTATTTATATGGATTCACTTCTTTGACTCATTTGAAATTTATCTTGATATATGAAGAATGGAATAATTTTTTACTTTTTTAAAATTTCATTTTAATTTTTGAGATAGGATCTTACTGTGTCACCCAGGTTGGGGTACAGTGGTGCAATCATAGCTCACTGTAACCTCAAACTCCTGGGCCCAAGCAGTCCTCTCACATCAGCCTCCTGAGTAGCTGGGAATGTGGGTGTATGCCACCACGCTCAGACATTCTTTGAATTTTTTGTAGAGATGGGGTTTTGCTATGTTGCCCAGGCTGGTCTCAAACCCCTGGCCTCAACTGATCCTTCCGCCTTGGCCTCCCAAAACTGAAATTATAGGTGTGAACCACCATGTCCAGCCTTACTTTTCTCTTATACTAATATCTGAGTAAGGCTTTCTTTGCTGGTTTTACAGTCTATGCATTATGTATTCATTTGTCCATTCAGTCAAGAAAAAATTTTATGTGTCACACTAAGGGTAGGAATTTTGCATTTCATTTTGGAAAACAAAAAGTTACATTTTTACAGAACAAAAATCATACTGTGACCTTCTGTACTATCAAGTATTTTGAAAGGCTTTCTGCACTTTTGCAACTATTGGCATAAACTGCATCCTCTTTCTAGTTGTGCCAGGTAACATAAAATTAAGCCAAAGATAACCAACTCCTGCATTAGATAAAGCCATTTGTTAATTAAAATTAATGTTAAAAAGCATAAATTAAGACTAAATAGGAGTCACAGAACAGGGTAAATGCTCAATATCTTTTTAATTAAAATTCAGTGTGATTCTGTGTCTAATTCTTGTCACCTAGGAAAAATAAGAATCCCTAAGTCTCTGAGGTTCAACTCTGAAAGTACATTAGGAATATCACCTATTGATATTACTGTCATCAATTTTTTACTTAATTCTTTCTCATGCTGACATTTTGTGATAAATATATACTGGTATTTTCATGAAAAAAACTAACTGGCTAAGTCACTAGCACAATTAGAACTTAGCACCAGGTAGAAACTAATACCTAAAGGAAAATGTACAATATTGAAAATAATTTAGGTTAGACATTATTTTAATTCTCATCTGCTGTGTGCCAAGTTCTAAAGAAATTTTCAAAAAGAATAAAAATTCCTAGATGAGAAAAATAGAGCAGATTGTAAATGTCAGGTCTCCAGGACAATAATGTCTCATTCTTTCACTTTAATGACTCAAGAATATAAGGATTCATTATTCAATGAATGGCTTCTGCTCTTATCTATAATAAAGAGAGCGAGGAAAGGAATAGATGACAACATCAATGGATAACCTATAATCTCATTTTGGATACTGGATCTCACCTTCACCTTAAGCAAACCTATTAAATTTCAACCATATCACATGAACAAAAACATCCGAATTTCGGCATTTTAAATCTCCCTCTCTTTCAGGTAGTGAAGTTCATGAGCTGGGAAATAATCAGAAAGTAGCAGGATGAGAGATGGCAAAAGTCTTAGATGACATATTGGCTATCAAAAAACTTCATTTTAGACATGAGTTACAGCTGAGAATTTGTGACCTAAACAAAGTTAGTTGGGTGTAAGTCTTCCGACTCTGAGTCCAGTGCTCTGTCCAATATACCAATTCTACTAGTCAGGTCAGATAAGAAAAATGTACAGCTGGAACATTATTACCTAACTGCATATAAACAAAATTCCACTGAAAAAAAATTCTGTAAACATCACTTACAAGTAGATGACTAAAAAAGATAATTCTACTATAGGACCTATGCTAAGTATGCCAAACATTTCAGAATCATAATTAATTTATACCATTTCAGATGGGAAAATTGAAGCTACGGTCAAATTTAGGTTAAAAAAAAAATCACTGAGTACCTACTATGGATCAGGTACTGTAGAATGAGAGGATAAATTACTAAAACAAAGTCAAAAATAAGTATTTTTAACCTTTGGGACAAAGCTTATTTAGACCATACTCCTTATTAAAGAAAGTTAAATCTCAGTAGTCTCCTATACAATTATTCAATATTTTTGATGAAAAGAAGACTTCAGAGAGTTTTCCAAAATATAATACAAAGATGTGAATTCAAAAAATATTTATTCCAACATTTCTTAAATTACTGGGGACACTATTATAAGTAAAATAAATTGACAGATGCTAACTCCAGCTTTATGAATTCTCAATGCTAAGATCACCTTATTTCAATAATACAGCATTTATAATATTCTAATGCACTTTTAGAGATAGAACCAAGATACCCAATTACTTGTTTGAAGTGAAAACTGTCCCAATCTATCCAGAGTTGATGTCTTCCCTAAGTTTGCGAGATTTCTCATAGAAAAAGGAGACACATACCTTTCCATAACAGCCAGGCACTCCTTTCTCCAAGTAAATCGACTCCCTCGTCGTAGTCGGAAAGTACCAGATGTGGCAGAGACTGGGGGAGGCGTTTGTCTCCATTCAGGGTCCTCTATTGGAATGGGGGCTGGTCTCATACTTAGTGTAGCGCCTGAAATAAATAAGACAGTTTTAGCAAATATCTTGCAGTTAATTTAAACCAATATGACATCTACCTCCTATGGGACTAGAGAAGTATGGTCTTTGGCTTAGTGACAACTTAATCAATGTATCTTTCTCTGAAAAATTTCTTTTGAAATTCCTGCTTGATAGTTATACTTTTTGAACAATATACCTCAGATGTTCAGAATCTTTCATTACCATTCAAATAAGTTATGAGGTTAGGAATTTATGCATGTAGGAGATAAACTTAAAATAATCCTAATTCTTGTAAACTCTTTTTTTTAAAGAGTGAAATACAGCATGAAAGAAAATAAGATGATATTTGATGTGCTTTTTGTCTACTAACTAAATCAGGTCTCTATAGGTCTAGATGCTATACTAGATTCTGTTACCTCTTGAACATAATAAAATTTCAATGAAAAATATCTATAATTGAGACATTTTACTAATTCAGATTACTCTTTTCTCAAATAGCTTGAATTGCCAATGACGCATTCATTATTCATTTACCATTTATCAAATCCTTTTCAAGTGGCTTGCTCCAGGCTAGAAGCTAAGAATACAACCAGGAAAGCAACATTGTCTCTGACCTCCATGAACTTATTTCATAGACTTCCAGTGTAACTTGGTATATGCTTTCATGGAGTTCAGTCCCTGGCTACCCCACTCTTCTTTCACTCCTTACACTGTTAAATTCATCTTCCCAAAACATAATTATGATCATATCGGTCTTCTAATCAAAAACCTTCAACAAGTTCTCTCTGCCTGTAGTTTAATTCAAACTCTTAATACAGGTCTAGAAAGACACATTAGAATCTGTAGTTTATGCAAACATTAATGCATATATTAATTTTATGTTAATGAATATTAATAAATATTTCTTTCTAACAGAATTAATACTCTCTTTATTGTACCTTGCAAATAATACTATGGATAGCATTTCTACTTCAAGACTTACAGACCTATTGTAGATCCCTTTCTTAATAGCTACATCTTTAGACGTATTCTCTTACACAGATGTCCAAAATATTAATCAATACTGATTTTGCTTTTCAAACCTACTGTCCTGCAGTCTTTCCCATCTCAGTAAATAGATACCCACTCTTCAAACTGCTCAGCTCAAAATTCTCAAATTAATCTTTCACTTCTCTAATTCTCCCACCTACCACATAACTAATTCATAGGCAAGTTCATTTTATCAAAATATTTCCAGTATCAGACCAATTTTTATTTCCTGCACTGCTACTACTTTTAGAACACGTCAGCATCATCTCTCACAATCATGGTTTCCTGGGACAAGTTTCAAAGATGGCTCTTCACAGTAAGTCATACCTCTGGCTAATCATGCCCTTGAATCTGGGTCAGTCCTGTGACAGGTTGTTGAGCAAGAAAACCTAAACAATTCAAGGCTACGTTATAAGATGCTTTGAAATTTCTGCCTAGGTCTCCTAAAATGCTGGCTCTGGGGGAAACCAGAGTGGCCATATAAGAAGTCTGACTAACCTGAGACTATGATGTTGTAAGGAGGCCCAGGATAGCCACGTGGAGAGGCCACATGGAGTGAAAGATGCTCTGACAGTCCCCAGGGGCTTGTGCCAACTCCACCCAGGTGCCAGCATTTGAGAGAAAAAGCCATCTTGGACACTGCAGCCACAGCAAACGCCACATGGAGAAGTGCAGAAACCAGGTGACAGACAGAAACAAGGCCTCAGACATTCAGTCCCGGCACATGAAAGTAGACGTCAACCTCCAACGTCCCTAAGGATCCCTGCCTCCTGGTCTGCACACCTCTGTGTAGTCCCTTCCCACACTGCACCATGATTAGGCTGTGTGACCAACAGCATGTGGCAGTGATGGTATGTCACTTCCAGGATCAGAATACAGAAGACACTGTGGCATCTGTCTTGGATGCTTTCTCTCTTATTCACTCAAGGGAAAACTACCTGCCATGTGTGAGGACACTCAGGCAGTGGACGGTGAGGCCCATGTTGTGAGGAACTGATGTCTCTGACCAACAAGCAGTGAGGACCTAGGACCTGTCCACGTCCACATGAGTGAACTTCCAAGTGGACCATCCAGTCTCAGTGACTGCAGCCCAGGCTGACAGCTGGACGGCAACCTCTACAGAACTCTGAGCCAGAAACAACCAGTTAAGCCACTCCTGGATTCCTGATCTACGAAAACTATGAGATAATAAATGCTGATTGTGTTATGCTACTAAATTGTGGGTAATTTATTGTATAAGAATAGATAACTAATAAAAATTATCACAATCATTCCCAGTTGTTTATTTCCCTTTATCCCCCAATACACTATTATTAATTATTCAAATGTATAAATTTGGCAGCAAAAAATTTCCCTTTAATATAGAGGCTTCACTACTTACAAGAATGAGCATCTTTGCCTGTTTATTGACCATTTATATCTTTTCTTGTGAAGTCCTATCTGTTGTTCCTTTTATAGGGGGTTATTCATTTGTTTTTTATAGTGTGCTTTGTGATCTTAATTGTAATATAGTCAAATTTGTCAGTCTTTTGTATTATGGCCAATGGGTTTGAATATCACTCAGGGTATTTTTATATCTTTCATTTTGTGTTTCAGCCCTTAGTATGTATGTGATTTCCTATAGCATGTGATGGAAAGTAAATATTTAACTACTTAACATTTCTGCTCAAACAAGTAAGCTTGTCATCATATAATGCTTTAGAGATTTACAGCCCACCCTGAAACAGAGTTGGCAAATTATACCCGCTGCCTATTTTTGTAAATAAAGTTTTACTGCAGCATGCTCATGCTCATTCATTTACAGATTGTCTACAGCTATGAATGCACTGGAGCAGAAGAGCTGAGTAGCTGTGATAGAGATCATATAACCTGCAAAACCTAAAATATTCACTGTCTGGCCCTTTATATGAAGAGTTTGCTGACCCCTGGTTTAAAAACATTTCTGCTCTACCCAACATGAAACTCTAAACCGAAACTCTTCTTTAAACAATTTAAAAGGGTTTCACTCTGCCAAAATAAACTGAGAATTTAGTCTGGGCCTAATTGAAAGTTAACTAAGTTTAGACATAAGCAGGAATTTGGGGGCTGGAGGGTTTCACAGTCTTTAGTACTTTTCTGAAAACAAGCAGGGATTACAGCACAGCAAGAGCTCTGGAATCTACCTAATTAAAATTATATAAATTTTATTCTACAGCAAGGGTGAAAAGGACTAAAACACAGCCAACCGGTTATCATGGCTGATCAAGATAGAGGTAGAAATAGACTCAGTAAGGGAATACAACCTCTTGTCTAGGGGCTGACCCTGGTAAAGAAAGAAAGAGTTTCAGGATGAAGGGTGGGCAATAGGTCAGTGAATTCCAGGTAGTAGGCTACATCCATAATTGCGGCACGCTCCTCAGTAAGCAGAGTGATAAATGTTTACAAATAGAACGGAGAACAGAAAGAATCTTAACCAAGAGGTTGAAGGAAATAAGCCAACTAATAATAATGGTTCTTTCTTGGTATTGGGGTTTATTGTTAATATTATGCTTCTTTATAATATTCTGTATTGTCAAGAGCGTCTCAAGAACTGAAAGAAATTCAGATGAAATAAAACTGGGCAGGAAGGAAAAGGAAAAGGGGAGAGGAAAAAAGGGAAAAAAGGAGAAAAAGAAGATAGAAAAGTAAGTAGTGGCCTGGTTATTTTGAAAGAAATCAAGGCTGGGTACGGTGGCTCATGCCTGTAATCCCAGCACTTTGGGAGGTTGAGGCAGGTGGATCACCTGAGGTCAGGAATTCAAGACCAGCCTGACCAACATGGTGAAACCCCGTCTGTACTAAAAATACAAAAATTAGCCAGGTGTGGTGGCGTACACCAGATACTCAGGAGGCTAAGGCAGGAGAATCACTTGAACCCGGGAGACAGAGGTTGCAGTGAGCCAAGATCATGCCACTGCACTCCAGCCTGGGTGACAGAGCGATACTCTGTCTCGGGGGGAAAAAGAATGAAATCAAGACAGTTTACACACAGAAGGTGAAAAATGAATAATCTTAAATTCATCAAAATGCTTAATTTAAAACATACTATTACATTACTTTTCAGATTTTTTTCTGGCTCCTTTTTCTTTTTCAATGTAGCGGTAGTTAAAAACAGCACAAAAAAGTACTCTGGAAACACTCTATTGATGAACAGATTTGTTCTGGAAACCTTAGTTCATCTTGTTTTGGTTGAAATGGATGAAAAGCAATGAAAAAATCCAAGAATGAGTTCAAAACTACGGACTCTAACAGAAAAACAAAAAGATACTAGAATGCAGGAACAATGTATATAAGCCTTTAAACTCCTCTGAAGTAAAATACAGGAGTTCTGGGTTAGCTAAGGTCCTAACAGGAAAAGTGTATTGTCTATTTCCTTACAGAAATGTTTTTTCCCCTCATCTAAGTTTTCATTAAAACAAAACTTTGCACCTTCACCTAGCAAATCTAAACCCATGAGGAAAACAAAAACAAAAACAAAAACAAAAAACCTCTTTTCATAATTTGTTAAGAGACTTAAAAATTTTGTTAAGTGTTCTCTTTACATATATGATAGATAATGTTCTTGCTGATCAGGGTTAGCTCTGGGTGAGGGACTATAAGCACATCATTACTATGCCATCCATAGGAACTAGCCTCTCCAAAATTTCACATCTCCCCCCATGTCACACACATGTTTCTCTGAGATCTAACACTCTGAAAGTGAAGGACTGGACATTTCTTCTGATGACATTTATCTCATGTATTTGCTGCATAACCTTCTTGGCAAATTTTATTTAATTGTTTAGAAACATGCAGAATATGCGCCACATGCCAAGAGGAACTCAGCAAACCCTGTCTGCTATAGTAATGTTTAAATTAGACAAGGGAAAAAGACTGTGAACTTAATTTGATCAAATAAAGGGATTTTTGATGTCAACCATGCTGAATTTAGCACTCACTTTAAAAAAAAAAATAGGTATTTTCTTGTAAGTGTTTTCACAAGAAACAAGATAAAATCTATCTGATTCGTTTACATCAGCCTATTTTATTAATATGCCTTGGCAGGCTTTCAGTTATGCTGGTAAATTCTGATAATGAGTCTGTTATCAGAGAACTACACTATATCAACTGGGTTATCAGTAAAATTAACCTAAATATCCATTCTATTATTTTTCTTGCTGAGTCCACTTAAAGAGAAACTTACAAAAAACCAAAAGCCATATCCAACTGGATCCAGACTGAAGAGGTTGAAAAAAAGAACTTCCACTGGGTGCGGTGGCTCACACCTATAATCCCAGCACTTTGGGAAGTCCAGGTGGGTGGATCACAAGGTCAGGAGTTCAAGACCAGCCTGGCCGACATGGTGAAACCCCATCTCCACTAAAAACACAAAAATGATCTGGGCGTGGTGGTGTGTGCCTGTAATCCCAGCTACTCCTGAGGCTGAAGCAGGAGAATTGCTTGAACACGAAAGGCAGAGGTTTCGGTGAGCTGAGATTGCGCTACTGCACTCCAGCCTGGTGGCAGAGCAAGACTGTCTAAACAACAACAACAAAACAAGAACTTCACTCAAAGTATACAAAGAGAAATGCTCTAACGCACGGGAACAGAGTCATAGAACATAGAAACATTTTTGTTTTCTAAATGCTTAAATTTACAGAAGAAAAAAGAAAAAGTAGTTTTTCATTTTGTGACTTTTCTTAATTTTGCATTTTCTTCTCAGAATATATGTAAAGGGATCACATTATTTACACTTACCCTAATGAGCTATCTTTCCTAGACAGACAAAAAATTATGAAATAAAAGAATTACTTGATAAAAATCACAGACAACTTATTTTCTACTTGCTTCTCAAAAGCAGGTCTGGACTATATAAACCTAAGTTTTTCCTCCCCTCCCCTCCCCTCCCCTCCCTTCTCTTCTCTCTCTCTCTCTCTCTCTCTCTCTCTCTCTCTCTCTCTCTTACAAGGCAGATTGATTTCTTTTGGTCTCTCCCTCCTTCCTATTACACTTTATTTTTCAAATATGCAATACAAGTACATAATACAAAATTTAGAAAGACACGTTAGGCTGTGTAGTTAACACCTTACCCCTGTACTCCCAGTCACTCAGTTCCCCTCCACAGAGCTATTCTTCCCAGTTCCTAACACAGCTTTTCAGAGATCTTCAATGCTTAGGTAAGTATATACATGTGTATGTGTGTGTGTGTTCCCCTACATAAATATGCCCTTGATACTGTTATGTACCTTTTACTTATGAATTCCATATCACCTCATATAAATTTAATTCATATAAAGCTGCCTTCAAAAAGTAGTTACATAGCTCCATAAGATTCCATTGTTCAGATGTGCCATTAATTTATTTAACCAGTTCTCAATTGAGGGACATTTGGGTGGATTCTAATCAGGTCTGAAATGACCTGCAACAAAGGATCTGCTGTCCTATAAGCTAACATAATTTTAGTTCATCTTAACCAAACGTAATAGTAGCTCCAAATTCTTTAGCTAAAATCAAAGGTTATTTTACAGTCAACAAAACAAAATCATTTTTATCAAGAAAGAATTCTATGCCATATTTGCCTTTATAATAAAGGTGAAAATACAAAGAAAAAGATAAACAAATTTCAACTGCTAATACCCAATTGCTGTTAATGCAACAACAACTACCAACTGGCAATTATGAACTTACCCTCTTATCTCTGGCTGCCTTTAAATTATGTCCCACAGAAAAACTTGACAAGAAAACCAGTAGTTAGGATTTGGTTTTTAAACAAAAAATAGAAAGTATTTCTTTTAAAAAGGTGACAATAATGCAACCTCACCAAAAACCAAATGCAGATAATTAAAGGAACGTCTTAAAAGGAGGCACTATGTCCTTAAAGAAATCAGCTCCTAATGATCAGACAGAAGAATGCTGTTAGTTTCAATTCCCTAGTTCTACCTTCCTCTAATTTCCCGATAATGAGTGGGCCCAGCTCTAGTTTCAAGATAAACTAAAATAGGAAATAAGACTTTTAAAAGCTAAAATAAATAACAATAAAAAAATAAATAAAACCAGTTTTGGAAGAACACTATCAGCCCAGTGCTAAAGCTGGACTCCTGTAGTTAGTATCCAACAACTGGCTATCAGATCAGCTGCAACAATGCCACCGTGGCCCTGGAGCTGCACCTTAGTCCTCCCTCCTGTTTCTAGTTCAGAGCCGGACTAGAGCCCAACCCCGAAACTCCAGTGAGGGAATTTGGCCTTACCAGTTGATGACCCCATTTTGCAATCCCCATTAGAATAACAGATTCAATCAAGAAGCATCAATGAATGCTAAGGCCATTGGTGAAAGCTGCTGCAGGAAAGGATATTTATCCAGGGGCAAAATGTCACCCTAAAGATTATTCACAAACTGCAAAGAAAAGATCTGGTGGTTACCATTTTAACAAAACCATCAAACTTGGCATATGAATAGTGCTACAACCTTCTAATGCTGACAGGCCTTTTAATATGTGGCAATATTAGGTAAACACTACCTACAAAGTATTTTTCCCCAGTGTTTCATTGCAAAAATTTTCAAACATACAGTAGTGAAATAATTTTTTAAGTGAAAACCATACTCATACCACATATTTTACTTTATCACATACCTATCCATTTCCCTAAATATAAATCCATTTTATTTTCTGATGCATTTCAAAATAAATTGCTGCCATTAGTACGTGCCTCCCTAAATAATCTATGAAGTAATCTTGCCTAAAATATTCAACATGAATCCTAACTTCAGATTTTAATTCTAACTTCCAGTTTACAGAAATATAGAAGATAAAGAAATGAGATATTTGATAATAAAAGTAAACAGAAAAATCCAGCATGTGGGACATTCTGTCAAATTACATGGCTTAAGAAGTTCATGTCATTAAAAAAAAAAAAGTTTGGGTTACTAGATTTAAGAGACATCCTAATTTTCCAACCTAAAAGAGATACTAAAAAAAGAGCTACAAAAGACATTCTTCTAATGGCTAGAGAAATGTGACTCAGACTGGATATAAAATAATATGAAATTATTATTAATTTTCATAGGTATAATAATGAGGACTGTGGTAATACAGATTATCTTTATTCTTAGGAGATGAATGCTGAATACACACATATATAAATCTTAATTTATTTCTTTTATAGGAATAAAGCAAATGTAAAATGTTAATAATTTTTTATATATATATATATATATGTATTTTTTTTTTTTTTTTTTTTTTTTTGAGACAGGGTCTCCCTTTGTCACTCAGGCTGGAGTGCAGTGGCACCATCTCCGCTCACTGCAACCTCTGCCTCCCGAGTTCAAGCAATTTCCCTGCCTCAGCCTCCCAAGTAGCTGGGACTACAGGCATACGCCACCACACCTGGCTAATTTTTGTATTTTTAGTAGAGACAGGGTTTCACGATGTTGGCCATGCTGGTCTTGAACTCCTGGCCTCAAGTGATCTGCCCACCTGCCTGCTTCAGCCTCCCAAAGTGTTGGGATTACAGGCATGAGCTACCACACCTGGCCAAATGGTAATTATTATATCTATCTATTAATTACTATATCTAAGAAAGAGTAAACAGGTGTCTACTGTGTTAGTCTTTTGAATTTTCTGTACATCTGAAACATTTCAAAATAAAAATTGGGGGTTAGAACAGATTTTTAATATTATTGTAGAGGTTGATATGGTCTCTTGTGTTTCACCCTGCCTGGACCATTCGGATTGAGAAACTGACCTTTGGGGAAAAAAATCTTATCACATACTTAAATACAAAAATACATGTCTATGACATTCTTTATTTCTACCTCAGAGCCAATGCTATTATTATGCACTATTTTGACTAGTGATTCAGTCTGTGTGCAAAGGCTTTAAGGCTGCAGCATTACAGAATACACAACCCAATCATAAATTTACACATGAGGGCAGGCTCACTGCCACTTGCCTGCGTAAAGTATAGATTGAGATAGTCCCATAACTTCAGATTTTACTTTATAAAATCACCTGTTAAAAGTATCTTGAATAGATCTTGCCTACTTCTTCCAACTCTAGACATACATTTTTTTTGTCATCTTAGTTTTCTTAAGATTTCATTCTGCTTTCCAATCTACTGCTGCTCCTGGGAGTCATCAGGGCAGCTGCATCCTAAAGTCCAAAGACACATCCATTACCCAGGTCATTAGAATTAGAAAAAAAGAAATCATTAGCAGAGATCATTGGATATGGTACAGCATGAATTAAATAAAAATATTAAATTTACATTACTAATTCAAACAAGATTTGCCAAAAAAAAAAAAAAGATACGGAATCTTACATAGTTATGTAGTTGAAGAAAACAAAATCAGCCACTGAACATTCATGGCATTCTTTCAAACTATGGCTAGAAATATCATATAACCTTAAAGCAAAGAGGTGTCTTAGGGGAAGAAATGAATACAACTAGATAATATTAGACAATAAAATAAAATTTATTACAATCAGGGTTTAGCTATTGCCGTTAAGAGTGTTTTTCTGCATAAAGCAACCATAGTAAAGTATGAAACTATCTTACTGAACAAGTTAGCACATGGAGTCATTAAAGTAATTCATTATATCTGTCTTTTTTCAGATGCAATAAATAAAAGAAAATGCTATTTACCAGGGTTTGTCTTCTCAAGTTGATACCATCGGTAAAATGCTCTTTTCTTCTGTTCACTCAGATCTGATCCCTGCTGCAACAGCCAATGAGAGATCCGGCTCTGACTGATACCTATGTAGAAATAGAAATAAGTTTTGGGGGGCACAGAAATTACAGTGAAATTAATAAAGGTTCCTTTGGTTCTAGGTTACTGGGTGCTTTATTCTCTGTGTCCAGTCCATAAGGAAGTTGCAACCTGAGCAAACTATTATTGGATTTTGTAATAAGACTGTAAAGACTGAGCTGGCTAGGATATACTCAGAAATTATCTCTTAGACGTCAAGGCAGTTTATTAATTAAGACCCGACAATGGCCTCTAAAATTAATCTCCAAAAAAGGTCCATGAATCTGAGATAAAGATTCCTAAAGTAAGAGTTATTTGTCAGAGTTTATTATATTTGTGCTCCTTCAATTACCACTGCTCTCCATTCCACCCCTAATTTAGAATAATAAAACTTTTAACAGATATTGAGCAAAAAAGTCAAGTCAGCAAGTTTTGTTACTCATTACAGATATTGACCAAAAGATTTAGGGGCTAGGAAACAAAAGGTCATTGAAAATACTGTCTTAGTAAGGTTTTTTTTTTTTGGCTTATTTGTTAATTCATTTAGCCATTTTTAGAGTCATTACCATTAGTACAGAGAAGAATTAGCAGACTTTTAGAGTTATGTATGCTACAATATGACCTCTTAAGAAATCTCAACAGCTAAAGACATTTTTCCAACACATGCTTTCCACAAAACTGAATAGAATATAAAGCAGTAGTTTTCTGCTATCTCCAAGAAGCTCTTGACAGCAATTACTTAGAAATGTAAAGAATCTCTACATCTGAAAGTAAAAAAGCATGCCTAAACCTTACTAGTATGAGAATCACATGTTCATTTGATCATTCATAGCTATTCCAAAAAGTGAGTAATTCAGTACAAACTGGCAAAAGCAAGTAACAATGGGAAAGACAAAACTGTCTTGTAAGTTCACAGGCACTTTCCAAAAGACCATTCAGCTACCAGAGAAGGTTACCAATACCTAAAACCTCCCAAGGAATTACTGAGGGTAACCTAATATTACTAAATACCACCTGTGTTGACACCTGTTTAAAGCTATACTGCCCAACAGGAAGAGCAGCTATCATGAAGCAATCATACCCTCTAACATCAGAAAAAGCAGGGGGTCCCGAGGATCACATTTAACTCATTAAAAGCAAGCCCCTAGAGTTTCACACACTTAAAAACCTATGTCAAAAGAAAATTTGAGGAAATGGGAGAGGGGAGTGTTAAAAGAAAGACTGTGAAGCAAAGTTCTCCAACTGGAAACATCTTTTGTTTTTCTTTTTCTTTTTTGAGACAGGTTCTCCCTCTGTCTCCCAGGCTGGAGTGCAGTGGCGCAATCATGGCTCACCACACCCCCTCACCTCGGCTTTCCAAAGTGCTAGGATTAAGGGCATGAGCCACTGTACCAGGCCCCACCACATCCAGCTAATTTCTTATTTTTTCTGTAGAGACGGGGTCTCACAATGTTGCCCAGCCTGCTCTCGAACCCCTGGGCTCAAGTGGTCCTCCTGCCTTGGCCTCCCAAAGTGCTGGGATTATAGGCACAAGTTACCATGCCCCTCCTGGAAAAATCTTTCAATTTCAAAAGGCAAAATTCAAACAGCTTTCCAAAACCTAAGTGATTATATTCTCAAATAATTCACACAGCAGTTTTCCAGTGGACTAAAGATTTATGTGATGGGCGCACTGTATGCCTTTTCTAAGAAAATGCAAATTATTCTGGATAATTAATTCGGCTTTCACCAAAAGTCTAGTTTCAGACATTATGGTTATCTTTTAACACTACTTTTTTTTTTTTTCTTTTAAACAGAGTTTCACTCTGTTGACCAGGCTGGAGTGCAGTGGTGTGATCTCGGTTCACTGCAACCTCCACCTCCTAGGTTCAAGCAATTCTCCTGCCTCAGCCTCTTGAGTAGCTGAGACTTCAGGCATGAGCCACCATGCCCAGATAATTTTTGTATTTTTAGTAAAGATGGGGTTTCACTGTGTTGGCCAGGCTGGTCTTGAACTCCTGACCTCAGGTGATCCGCCCACCTCAGCCTCTCAAAGTGCCCAGATTATTGGCATGAGTCACCGCACCCAGCCTATACTGCTTTTTTAAAGGGTGAAGAAAACAACCATCATGAAATCAACATTGATTTTCATGTTAGCAAAATAAAATTATTTTACATGAATTTTTCATGTTGCTATCATACTACTCAAAACAGAAAACTTCAGAAAAATTGGTTAGGAAAAAATATATTATCAGCTCTGTTAATTGGTTCCAATATGAAATCTTCCTTAGTCAGATCATACATAGAACAAGCCTCAGAACTCGCTAGTCAACAGTGCTGTCCAGGTTCTGACTTTGCTATAGTGAGAGAAGAGGACAAAATCTCATCAAACAGACGTTAGTTAAGTTAGAGTATATTATATAACAAAACACTTGAAGGTTTTAAAATTAATGCTTTTAAAAAGCCATAAAAACCCCAGAAAACTACAACAAAAAAGCAGAACCAAACAAACAAAAAGCCATCAATACCAAGTGTTGGCAAGGTTATAGAGCATATAAGATTCTCACACTGCTGATGGAAGGGTAAAATGGCAGGGCCACTTTGGGAAATAGTTGGATGATAACTGCTAGAGCTGAACGTATACATACTCTATGACCTAGCAATTTTTTTCCTAGGCATATATCCCACAGAAATGTGCACCTGCTCAATAGAAGTATGTTCAGAAGAGACAAGAAGGCTCTTATAAACATTTCCATAATAGACCCCAATGTGAAACAACTAAATGCCCATCAAGAATAGAATGCATCAGCCAGGCGCAGTGGCTCACACCTGTAATCCCAGCACTTTGGGAGGCAGAGGCGGGTGGATTGTCTGAGGTCAGGAGTTCGAGAACAGCCTGACCAATATGGTGAAATGCCATCTCTACTAAAAATACAAAAATTAGCCAGGCATGGTGGTGTGTGCCTGTAGTCCCAGCTACTCGGGAGGTTAAGGCAGAACTGCTTGAACCCAGGAGGTGGAGGTTGTAGTGAGCCAAGATTGTGCCACTGCCCTCCAGCCTGGGTGACAGAATGCCACTCCGTCTCAAAAAAAAAAAAAAAAAAAAATAGAATGCATCAACTGTGATAGCTACACATTCTATTACAGGCTACTATACTAAATAGAAAAAGATAAACTACCGCTATATGAAACCACATGGATAAACATCACAAAAACAATGTTAACTGAAAAATCTTATAACACAGACACACATACACAAAAGCCATACATAACTATATATGATTCATTTTATATAAAGTTAAAAAACAGACACGACTAATCTATAGGGATGGAAATCAGAATAGTAGTTACACACATGGGAGGGAGAAGGTTTCTGCCTGGGAGTTAGAATGAGGAAGGTTTATGTGGTGACCAGCATTTCTCTTTATCTCGATCTGGAGGGTGGTTATATGGGTGTCCTCACTTGACTTTTATGTGTCCATTAAGTTGGACAGTTTTCTGTGTATATATTTAAATTTTAAAGTCTCCCCAAAAATGTTTTTAAAATTCTATGTAGTTTCAAAAAAATGAAGTAAATGGATATGTATCAATATGGAAAGATGCCCACGAAATAAATGAAAAGGTATATATTTTTATGAATATACAATTTTACATATTCTAAATTCTGTCTGTATAGTAACAAAAGCTAATATATAACTAAAGATATACAATATGAATTTAAAGTGGCAGATTCTTCCTACATTTCTATCTCTATATTGTTTTCTTAATCTTTCTATAAATTCGCATTAATTATTTTTGGCTTTTCACCCTAAATACTACATACAGAACTTTATTGGTTATTTTAACAACCAAATAGTTGCAAAGAATTTCTGTCCTCCCCCTCCAATTCTACTTTCTGAAGTAAGCAAGGTTAGCTATTTACACATATGTTGTTCCACAATTTTCTCTATATGTAATTACTACTTTAATAAAACAAAGGGAGAAGAGAAATATAGAATATTCTCCTGTCTTTTGTGTGAGGAAGAAATAAACAAGAATTTCTTCCCTCTAAATTTAATCTCAGTATTCACATAATAAACGTAGAAAATAAGTAAAGCAGGTAGTTTTTCCAAAAGAAGCACTGTAAAAAAAAAAAAAAAGCATAAAAGGACACATTTTACAGTGATTTTTCTTAGCAGCCTGTTAACAGATGGGTAAGGCTCCACGATCTCATGCTTCGAGCTGCTTTGGTCCTTCAGCTGAGCACAGTCTCATAAGCCCTGGCAGTCTCTTGATACTATCAGCTTTGATACTTTTCCTCAGGAGAAAATTTCCCTAACTTTCCACCTACTTCCCACTGCAGAAGAAAATGTCATTGCCCACAAGTTTTAGTTCCTCAAAACCTCATCTTGTCTACTTCTGACAGGGCAGAGGAAAAGAAAACATTTACATATAACCTTCACACATTGAGAGACTAAAACTAAGCCCTGATTAATTTCTTTCCAATAAGAAAGTTATCACATGGTATTCAAAGGAAGAAAAGCCTTTCCAGCCTCATTCACATTATTCTCTGAGCAGCTGCATCAGGCTATGTGTTCCTCAAACACCACACTCCCTTCCACTAGAGGGCTCTCCACCATAATCCATTCTTGTCAGAATCTCCAGTATCACTAATTTATGTTTAATTTTCCTTCCACTTCCTGTGGAGTGACACTACTGACTACTCCCATCATCTTCCTCCTTGGAATGCTGGATACAATTTCAACACCACATCTTTTCAGTCGACTTCAGGGCTGCTTTGCTAGCTTCTTACGTGTTAGTGGCCCTCAGGATTCCTTTGGTCATCTCAGTTACCAACAACATTGATTTAAAATGTGATCTAAATGCCAATGACCTCCAGGGTATCAGACCATTCTTTCAAACCATCTGCTAGATAGCGTCCATGAGATTTTCCCACAGGTCCTCAACATAGTCAACTTAACTCACTATCATCCTTAAATCTGTTCTTCCCGTGTTCTCCATCTCAATTTTACTGTTCACTCTACTTTCCCCCCACACTCTTACATATTTACTAAATACAATCACTTTCTCTTCCTAAAATTCTTTTCATGTTCTCTCCAATCCTCATTCCAGAAGTTTGGAATCTCAGTCTCTTTTGCCTGGACAACTGTAGTAACTATAAGAAAAAGAACAAACCATTTAAGATCTACAAAGTACAAAATTCTCATGATAAGTTCCTTCTTAATTAGAAGACCATTTCACAATTGAAAAATTGAAATTTCCTTCTTCAAGCAATCTTCTACCTCAGAACTGCTATCATCTCTATAATTCGCCTTCCACAGTGCAAGCAGAGTTATGTTTAAATTTCAGTTAAAGCACATACACGCATTCTCTACAAAAATTCAAATAATTCATAAATGTGTGCAGAAAAAAAAAAAGCTGTTGCTCCATTCCCATCCCTTATTTCCTATCCTAAAGGTATCCTTATTTGGTGTGAATCCATCCAGACTTTCCCCATGCATTTAATACAGAAAAATACGCAAATATATATATAGATATATATATACACACACCCAGTTTTTTTAAAAAACATACACTTGGGGTTATTCTACATATAATAAGTAACTTACTTTTGTCTAATATCTTAGAATGTTCTCATGTAGTACATTATAAATCTTCATTCTAGTGGTTACAAGGTATTCTATACCATAATTTAATAAAACATGAATCTATTATTGGATACTGCAGTTGTTGTTAATGTTTCACTATTATAAATTATGACACAAT
The DNA here is from genome assembly GCF_024542745.1 of Macaca thibetana thibetana. Lineage (NCBI taxonomy): Eukaryota > Metazoa > Chordata > Mammalia > Primates > Cercopithecidae > Macaca > Macaca thibetana. The sequence continues at coordinate 114,526,332 of NC_065585.1, forward strand.
GACACTCTATGTATATCCTTCTGCAGACAGATAAATATTTCTCTAGGGCTAACTCACAGGAATGAAATTTTTGATTCATAGTTTGTGAAGAGCATTTATGTTTGTGACAAATGTCACCTAACTGTCCCCTAAAGAAGACTGTACTCTCACTCCTCTCCTACTTAGATTAAAAAAGGAAAAAAAAAAGACTGTACTTAATTTTATATTCTAACCATAGTGATAAGCATGTTTCCCTACATTCTCACCATTACTGAATATTATAAAACTGTTTTGAAAGTCTTTCTTTTTGTAAGCATAATACATATCCATTATTTTAAAAATCCTAAGCAATTCAGATGAAAGGAAAAATAAAGAGAAAAGCGAATTTTAAAAACCACACACCTGAATTCTCGCCCCTTAGAAATAAATACACTAATTCCAAGATCACTCCAAGCATATATAGACATAGGACAGGTAGAAGTAATAACTGAAATGAGACCATACTACAGACAGAATTTTAAAATGTATAAAAAATTAGTTTTATTTTAACACAGGATTTTTTTTAACTGGAGTGAAAACAAAAGATCTGAAGTTTTGTAAATGTTTCCATAAGAGAAATGAGGTTCCTGAAAGAGTCCACTAAAGCAAGGCAAAAGCATTATATGAAAAACACTGTATCATTGGGATGCATTTTTTTTTTAAACTTACGGGCACTATTTAATGGTTCCAAGCTTTAAAAGCTAAGGAAATTAGCAGACTGTGGTAGCTAACCTCCAAAGGGACCTCCAACCTCCAAATGATCCTTCTGGTCTTACTACCTTTGTGTAATTCCCTCCAACACTGCATCAGAGTTGCTCTGTGCAACCAACAAATGTGGCACAAATGATGGTCTGTGACATCTGAAGCTAGGTCATGAAAGATACTACATCTTCTGCCTTCTCTCCTTCTCTCTTTCCCTCTCTCCCTGTCTCCCACTGCCCCACCCTCAGATAGCTGGTTGTGGGAGAAGCTAGCCATGTTATGAGAACACTCAAGCAGCCCTATGAAGAGGTCCATGTGACAGAGAACTGAGGCATTCTGCTAACAGCCAATGCAAGTGAGTCATCTTGGAAGAGGGTCTTCTAATCTCATTTAAGCCTCCAGATGACTGCAACCTCAAGAGACCCCCTGAACCAAAACAACCTATCCAAGCTGCTCCTGAATTCCTGGCCAATACAAACTGAGTGAGATAATAAAGGTTTATTTATTACAAGATGCTAAGTTCTTAATGTAGCAACAGATAACTAACACACATCCTTACACTCTAGTTCCCCCATCTCCATATCCCAGCCTTTGCACCCATCTCCTCATATTTAGAACATATGTTTAGATGCTCAACATTTACATTCTGTTTTGAATTCATAGTTGCCACAGCTGTACACTCACGGTTATAGATTTTAAAAGATTTAGGATTTACCATAGAGTTTCTTAGTTTTTCCATTCCTCAACTCCATTTTTGTTTTGTTTTGAGTTATATTTTACAAACAGTAAAATTTTAAGTATATAGTTCAATGAGTTTTGATAAATGTACAGATGCATGTGATAAATGTACATGATGCATGCTCAAATCAATTTATAGATTATTTCTATGCCCCTTGAAAAGTCCCTCTTGTTCCCTTTCCAGTCAATAACTAAATGTCTTGTTTTGTTTGAGATGGAATCTCGCTCTATTACTCAGGCTGGAGCGCAGTGGCATGATCTCGGCTCACTGCAACCTCTGCCTCCCAGGCACAAGTAATTCTCCTGCCTCAGTCTCCTGAGTAGCTAGGATTATAGGTGCCCACCACCACGCCTGGCTAATTTTTGTATTTTTAGTAGAGACAGGGTTTTGCTATGTTGGCCAGGCTGGTCTTGAACTCTTGACTCTAGGTGAGCCACCTGCCTTGGCCTCCCAAAGTGCTGGGATTACAGGAGTGGGCCACTGTGTCCGGCCAAAATGCCTTCTTTTTAAATATAACTTTGGTTATAGATTTCTTCACAGAGTAGTTTTTAACAGCACAGGCTAATTGGTGCTGTATTTTCCAGCCCTTGTATGTTTGTATGTTTGTCTCCATTTTTATACTTTGAGGACAATTCTACAGGGAAAATTTTTGGGGTCAGCATTCCTTCAAAATCTCTTGGAGTGACATCAGTGAGAATGGTGAAGTAAAAACCTCTGAAAAGCTACTGCTCCATAAAAGCAAAAACAGTAAAATCTGCTGTTCCATCAAAGCACTGTCCACAATTGTCAGAATCAACTTCTTCAGAACTTTAGAAACTACCAAAGGCTTTCCAACAATCCAAAGAGCATTTATTTTAAAAAATGCTGAATTCTGGTAAGAACAACATGTGACATTTTAACTTGGCCTCCTCCCATGCCTGTCATACTATCATTATAGTAGACTTAAAAACCAACATTACTGCAATCACAGTGAAAACCAGGTGTGGCCTAGTAGCCACTGGAGGGGAAAGGACAGGTTTGAAGTTCCTCAAAACACCCTTCTAAGAGAACTGTCATTATTTGACCTGTCTGGCAATTACCTGGAAATCCTTTATTTGCAAAGGTTGCTTTATTTGACCTGACTCAAGATCTCACTCAGTATGAACAGCTTCTCTCTGAGGAGGAAAGACAGATGTGAGGTAATTTGTCGAAAACAATCAGTGCCAGTAAGTTAACACTGCAGCTGCCTGAGGCAATGACAACAACTGATGTGAACAAGAAGCTGACCAAAATATTTCAACAGAGAAGTGGAGGTATGAGATGTCCATGAGAGTCTTCAAAAAGCTATGACATATTCCTAGGAATCTAGAAGGTCCTCAACTTGAGTAGGGCTGTGCACATGTATAGGGCTATTAAGAAGTACAGGAAAGACCCATGAAGACTCGAAGCTCTCACCTCTGGCTGACCTTGAGATCTAGTACAAAGAGAAAGTGAAGGGTTAGGCAGAATTATAAGCTGTCTGCCTGAGCATTAAAGGTGTGCCCAGTACACAGAGAGAGACCCTTGACAAAAGCTGGGAGACTTATTGTTTCTAGAGATTTAAGGAATTCTTTACCTAGTAATTATCTGACCATTAAGCTGACAAGGAAGAGAGTTCAACAGCTACATACCACAAAGAATAATAACTTTATAATGTTAAATCAGGAAATTCATTAAACAAACATCACCAACAACAGTAATAATAAATCCAAGGGAGGAAGGAATCTGATTTCCAGTTTCCACATTACTTAGAATTTCCAGGTTTTAAAACAAAACTTACGAGACATGCAAAGAAACAAGAAAGTATGGCTCATACACAGTAGATGCAGTCAATAAGAAGTGTCCTAGAAGAAATCCAGACAGTGAACTTAATAGACAAAGATTTAAATTAACCATTTTAAAGACTAAAAGAATCAAAAGAAACATGTCTCAGGAACTAAGGAAAGTATGAGAAAAATGCCTTACCAAACACAGAATATCAATAAACAGACAAAAATTACAAGAACCAAATAGAAATCTTGGCATTGAAAAGTATAAAAAATGAAACGAAAAATTATCTAAAAGGACTCAACGGTAGATATGAACTGGAAGAAGAAATAATCAGCAAACTTGAAGACAGGTCAATGGATATGATCTATTATAAGGAACAGAAAGAAAAAAAGAATGAAGAAAATGGAACAAAAGCTCAAAAACCTATGGGATACCATTAGGCTTACTAACATACACATACTGGGAATCCCAGAAGAAACAGAGAGACAAAAGTGAGGAATATTTTGAAAAAATAGTGACCAAAACTTCCCAAATTTGATGAAAAACATTAATGCACACATCTAAAAAGCTCAATGATATTCAAGTAGGGTTAACTCAAAGAAATCCATACCTAGACACATCATAAATTATTGAAAACCAAAGACCAAGAGAAAAATCTGGAAGTGACAAGAGAGAAGTGACTCATTACATACACGCAATGCTCAATATGATAAACAGCTAATTTCTCATCAGAAACCATGGGAAGGAGACATTAAGACATTTTCAGATGAGGAAAATTACAGAAAATATGCTCTCAGCAGATGTGCCCTGTAAGAAATACTAAAGGGAGGTCTTCAGGCTGAAAGGAAAGGACATTAAGCAGTAACTCAAATACACCTGAAGAAATAGTGATGGTAAAGGTAACTAAGTAGGTAAATATAAATGAGAGTATAACTAAATATTTTGTGTCTATAACTCCTTTTCCTGCTTTATTTATACAAGGAAACTATATAATGCAATAATTATAATCTAAGTTGATGGACACACAATATATAAATGTAATTTATAAGACAAAATGAACCTATTATAGGAGAAAAGTTTTTTTATACTATTAAAATTAAGTTGGTATTAATTAAGTTGTCATAAATTAAGATGTTAATGGTAATCTCCAGGGCAATGACTGAGAAAATAACTCTAAAAATATAGCAAAAGAAATAACAAGGGATTTCAAATTGTACATGAGAAAACAATATTTTTAACACAAAAGAGAAAGTAATCAAACAGAGGAACAAAAAGATGAAACACATATAGAAAACAAATTGCAAAATGGCAGATATAAATCCTTCCTTATCATAATTAAATTAAATTTAAATAGATTAAAAACTCCAATAAGAAGACAGAGATTGGCAGAAACCCAATCCAACTGTATGCTGTCTATAAGAGAGACATTTCAGATTGAAAGTAAAAGAATGGAAAAAGATACATCATATAAAAATAACCAAATGAGAACTTGAGTGACAGTTAAATATTAATGTAAGACAAAACAGACCTTAAGATAAAACTTGTTACTAGAAAAAAAAAGACATAATAAAAGGCTCAATTAACGAGGAAGATATAACTATAAATGTATATATACCAAACAACAGAGCCCTAAAGTGCATAGAGCAAAAACTGACAGAACTGAAGACAGAAAGAGATAATTCAACAATAATAGTTGGAGATATCAATATACCATTTTCAATAATAGGCAGAACAAATACATAGATCAACAAGGATTATATAAACAACTATATGCCAACAAATTACATAATCTAGATGAAACGAACATAATTGTAGGAAAAAACTACTAAAGCTGACTCAAGGCCCAGAAAATCTGAATAGAGCTATATAGCAAATAAAGATACTGAATTCATAGTCAAACATCTTCCCGCAAAGAAAAGCCAGAATGCTTTACTGGTAAATTCTACCACACATATAAAAAATAATTAACGCACATACACCTATTAACAACTCTTCACAAACGCTTCTATAAAAATAAAAAAGGAAAAAAACACTTCTGACTCAATTCCATGAGGCAGTATTATCCTAATATCAAAATCAGACAAAGACACCACAGGAAAACTACAGACAGGCTGGGCATGGTGGCTGACACCTGTAATCCCAACACTTTAGGAGGCCAAGGAGGGAGGATCACTTGAGGCCAGGAGTTCAAGACCAGCCTGGGCAACACAGGAAGACCCCATCTCTGCAAAATAAAATTTTAAAATTAGCAAGGCATGATGGCACACACCTGTACTCCCCAGCTACTTGTGAGGCTGAGGTGGAAGGATCACTTGAGCCCAGGAGGTCAAGGCTGTAGTGAGCCCTGATGGTGCCACTGCATTGTAGCTTGGGCGACAGAGTGAGACCCAGTCTCAAAAAAAACTACAGATTAATGTCCCTTACGTATGCAGATGTAAAAATCCTCAACAAAATGCTAGGAAACTGAATCCAACAACACATATAAATATAAAGGATTATAAACTATGACCAGGTGGGATTTATCCCAGGATAGCAACGTTTACTCAACAAACGAAAATCAATGTAATACAGTCACATAAATAAATGACAAAATCCACATAACTATTTTAATAGACACAGAAAAACATGACGAAATCCAACCTTTCATGATATAAAAAACTAAGAATAGAAGCAAACTTCCCTACACTGATATGTATCTATGAACAAACAACAGCTGACATACGTAATGCGGAAAGACTGAACACTTTCCCTAAGATCAGGAATAAGACAAGGATGTTTGCTCTTGCCACTTCTGTTATACATTGTATTAGAGGTTCTAGCTAGAAGGCAAGATAAAGAAAGAAAAGGCATCCAGATTGGAAAGGAAAAAGTAGAACTACTTCTACTTGCAGATACATAATTTTGCATGTAAAAAATCCAAAGGAATACACAAACAAAACACACACACCCCTATTAGAACTAACGAATGAGTTCAGCGTGGTTGCAGAATATAAGATCAATATACAAAATAAACCTTATTTCTATCCATTAACAATAAACAATCCAAAAATAAAATTCAGAAAACAGTTCTACTTACAACAGCATCAAAAAGAATAAAATACATGGCACAAGTGGATATCCACATTAATAGAATGTTCACATCCCTTCCTCACATCATATATAAAAAGTAACTCAAAGTGGATCAAAGATGTAAACGTAAGAGCTAAAAGTATAAAACTCTTAGAAGAAAACACAAATGCAAATCTGCATGATTTGGGAATAGGCAATGTTTTCTTAGCTATGATACTAAAAGCAAAAACAAAACAACAAAACAATATATACTTCATCAAAACTAAAAACTTGTGTGCTTTAAAGAACACTATCAAGAATGTGAAAAGACAACCCAGCGTCCACCTGCTGGGTTCAAATGATTCTCCTTCCTCAGCCTACCAAACAGCTGGGATTACAGACATGCGCCACCACACCCAGCTAATTTTCGTATTTTTAGTAGAGACGGGTTTCATCATGTTGGCCAAGAATGTGAAAAGACAACCCAAAAACATGGGAGAAAATATGTGCAAACACCATATCTGCTAAGGGATACATCTGATAAGCGACTTGCCAGATATAAGTTCATGTATATGTGTGTGTATACGTGAACTTATATAAAGAATTCAACTTATACATGAACTTTTACATGAACTTAAAGAACTCAATTTATATATGAACTTATATAAAGAACTCAACACTTCAATATATTATATAAACCTATATAAAGAACTCTTAACACTTCAATATAAAGAGTATAAAAAGATGAATAATCCAATTTTTTTTTTTTTTTTTTTTTTTTTTTTGAGACAGAGTCTCACTCTGTCACCCAGGCTGGGGTACAGTGGCACGATCTCAGCTCACTGCAATCTTTGCCTCCCGGGTTCATGCCATTCTCCTGCCTTAGCCTTCCGAGTAGCTGGGACTACAGGCGTGTGCCACCATGCCCGGTTAATGTTTTGTATTTTTTTTTTAGTAGAGACGGGGTTTCACCGTGTTAGCCAGGATGATCTCGATCTCCTGACCTAGTGATCCACCCGCCTTGGCCTCCCGAAGTGCTGGGATTACAGGCGTGAGCCACCGCACCCAGCCAAATAACCCAATTTTTAAAATGGACAAAGGATTTGGCTAGACATTTTTCCAAAAAACATACCTAAATGACCAAGATGCATGTGAAAAGTGCATTACTCACTAAATCAAAACTACAGCAAATCAAAACTACAATGAGAGACATACCACTTCATATCCACTAGGATAGCTATCATAAAGTGTTGGTGAGTATGTGAAGAAATTGGAAATGTCATACATTGGTGATGGTTTTATAAAACGGAAAAGAGTTTTGGCAGTTCTTCAAAACATTAAACACAGAATTACCATGTGACCCAGCAGTTCTATTCCTAGGCACATTTCCCAGAGAATCTGTCCACTCGAAAACTTATCTACAAATGTTCATAGCAGCATTATTACTGACAATAGCCAATGAAACAATCCACATGTCCACCAACTGATGAATAAATAAAATACAGTATATGCATATAACGATATATTATTCAGTTATGGAAAGGAATGAACTACTGATGCATGCTATAACATGTGTGCATCTTAAAAACATTATGCTAAGTAAAAGGAAGACCATCACAAAAGTTTAAGTAGTGTGTGATTCAATCTTATGAAATGTCCGGAAGTTTGTCTGTAGCTGTATCTACAGAGACAGAAAGTAAATTAGTGCATACCAGGGCTTGGAGGACTGGGGGATTAGGAATTACAGTTGATGGGTATGGGTTTCTATGTTAGACTGTATCTACGCAAGATTTCCCACCATTTTCCTCTGTTTTGATCCAGAATTCTTATTTGACTTGGTCTGTGTTTTAAGGTTCTAGCTACTGCTTCACTAGTTTTTCTTCTATTTTTGTTTTATTGTCTTTGCTGGGTTTTGATGGACAGAAGTGGACCACTGATATCCCTCAATCTTCTAAAGTTTGCTGATTTAATGGGCAAAAATCCCCCCGATCTCTTGCAATTAAATTGTTCTTATTTAATATTCTAAGATGATGCTTTACATCTTTTCATGTTTATTGGCCATTTATATTTTGTCTTGCGTAAGTTACACACTGCTACTCTTTACAAATTTTTCATTAGGTTACTTGTCGTTTTTCACAATAACCTGTAAGAGCTCTTTTGAGATACCATCATAGATACCAATCTTTTGCTCTATAATGCTACAAATATCTGTCAATGTGAATCTTTACAGTATCTTTTACTGGATATATGCTTAAAATTTTTATGCAGTTAAACCCATACAATTTTATTTTTTGGGTCTTATGTATTGCTTAGGAAAGCCTTTTCTATCCCAAAATAATAAAAATATTCATTATTTTCTTTTAACAGTAGTGTAGAATCTTTTCTCCAGCTTTAAAAAGTATATTCGTTTAGTTCTTTATTCTGTATGAAAACTGATTTTTGCTTCCAGTATAATGTTGGTATCTATATTTATTTTTTCATTTTCAAACAATCAATGGAAAAACATTATTTCCTTACAGATTTTAAGGGCTTCCTTTATTTAAGCTAAATTTGCTCATCTCCAAGGATCTATTAATGAACTCTATCCTGTACAACTGATATATTTATCTGACAATAAAATGACTCTGTTTTACTTACTCTAACTTTATGTAGCGTATTTTAATATCTGGTAGGGCAAATGTGGCCAACTCTTCCCCCCACAACCCCCCCCCCTTTTTTTCTTTTTTTGTGACGGAGTCTGACTCTGTCGCCCAGGCTGGAGTACAGTAGTGCAATCTTGGCTAACTGCAGCCTCCACCTCCTGGATTCAAATGATTCTCCTTCCTCAGTCTCCCGAATAACTGGGATTATAGGCATGCACCACCACACCTGGCTAACTTTTGTACTTTTAGTAGAGACAGGTTTCATCATGTTGGCCAGGCTAGTCCTGAATCCTGACCTCAAGTAATCCATTCACCTTGGTCTCCCAAAGTACTGGGATTTCAGGTGTGAGCCACTATGCCTGGCCTTCCCCTGTTCTTTTTAAACAATCTCTAAGTTATTCTTATGTAGTTTTTTCTTAAAGATAAACTTTAGATTCATGTTGACAAAAACAACAAAATCCTGTTATGATTCTCATTGGTATCAGAGAGCACAATGAACAAACTGGTAACCCTGGGGTTGAATTTGGCCAGTAGAGATTATTGTTGAGTCTGTGACATAATATTTGTTTTTAAAATTGGTGCTGGAATTTTTTTTAAATACAGAACTTATACATGGAGTACAAAATCCAAAAGGAACAAAAATAAGTCATCTTCCATCCATACCTTACAACCTATCCCCTTCTTCATTCCACTGGAGACATTCAGAGCTGCTTTATTCTTTTATGGGCAAATAGTACTCCATAGTATAGATGTACTATAATTTACCTAGCTAGCCTCTACTAGTGGACATGTAGGTTATTTATAGCATTTTGTTATCATACGATATGCTGCAATAAATATTCTTCTACTGTCATCATTCTAGACATAAGCAAATATTTCTATAGGATAAATTCCTAAATTACACAGTCAAAACTTTAAAAAATCCTACTCATACAAAAGTATGTATATCTTAAAGAATAATACATCATCAAATTGAAATCTTATCTAAATCTTTATCAAAATATACCTTATTTAATTTGTTACATAAGTAGTGTCTATTTTGTGTGGAATAAAGGCAAAAAATAGTTTAAAATAGTTACTTAATTGCCAACTATTAATAGTTGAAATTTATGTATCTAGAAGATGGTATACTATGTTCTTTCCGAAAATACTGATAATACTCTTATATACCGACATGGAACAATTTCCAAGTTAAAAAAAACCTAGGTGTTCATTTGGCACAAAAGGACAATGGACATACTTATTTGCTAATAAACGAATAAAATTTCTGAAGAAACTGTTAACATTAGTCTCATCCGGGAAGGGGATATGGCTGAGAAACAGAGGAGAAAGGAGATTTAGCATTGCATACTCTTCTTTTTTTTTTTTTTTTGAGACGTAGTCTTGCACTGTTGCCTGGGCTGGAGTGCAACGGCAGGATCTGGGCTCGCTGCAACCTCCACCTCCCAGGTTCATGCGGTTCTTCTGCCTCAGTCTCCTGAGTAGCTGGGAGTACAGGCACATACCACTACACCCAGCTAATTTTTTGCATTTTTAGTAGAGATGGGGTTTCACTATGTTGACCAGACTGGTCTTGGACTCCTGACCTCGTGATCCCCCCTCCCTTGGATTCCCAGAGTGTTGGGATTACAGGAGTAAGCCACCTCACCCAGCCAGCATTGTATACTCTTCTAAGGGTACTTCTGAAGTTTGAACCACATGAGTATATTTTGTAATATAAAAAGTAAATTTATTGTTCAAAAGTTCATTATCAAGTGGCCCAAAGCTATAAAAATTATGGTTAACATATTTAGTCTCAGGAAACTTAGCTTTAGGAAAGTCTAACTGGAGAGACATGAATGAAAAATGATTGCCTGCTGAAAATTAAGCAATTATAATGGTTAACGATAATAACAGAAAAACTTCTATGGCATTTACTATATGCCATTTGAAACTTTACCAAAACTAACTCATTTAATCCACTCAAGAATCCGTTTAGGTAGGTACTGTTGTTATTCTTTCTATTTTCTAGAAGAGGAGAAACTGAGGCTTAAGTAATTTGGCCAAAGTTACATAATAAGTAAGGGATGGAAATCAGATTTTTGAAGCCAGGCAGTCCATCAACAAAGTGCCCTTGACCATGGCAGTACATTTTCTCTGTATACCAAATTGCTATGTAAAGAACAGTGGCTGTGTGGCAAAACAAACAGCAATTAACTGCATGACTATTGGCAAATGAGTCAATCCCCTTAAGCCTGGGTTTTCTCATTTGTAACTGAGGAAGTTAACACCTGCTTCTCAAGTATATAAAACAGTTAGCATGACATCTAACACCTGATGGTGTTAAACAAGTTATAGCTAAAAATAAAAACCCCCCCCAAAAAAAGAGGGTTAGCTAAGAGGGTGCAGGCTAGTAAAAAGCAGAACCCCTGGCCATCTATAAGTCACTTGGACAGCTAGATACTGATGGGGATTCAGCTTAATGATAAAGCTGAAGACTAAAAACAATGTGGCTAAACAATGGCTTAAGAGATTTCTTATTATTATTTCTTATGCATGATAGTAATTATTTTAACACACAGCACTCAAGCATTTCAAAGACTCTTTTTTATCTCCTAGAAAAATCAAGACAAACTGGTAATAAAATGTCCTGCAAAAACTGTTCAGCAATGGAAGGGCTTGGAAGCAAAAGACAGTATGTTTAAAACTGTCAAGGGAGAAAAAAGCACTTTTAAGAAAATAGCATATTCTAGTTCTTAAAATGACTCAGAACATTAAATGAAAGATCACATTAAGAAAGTTTCTAAGAATCCTGGACTACATTTCTCATCAAGAACAATGATAAGCTTGGGGCAATATTAGGACTTGTACTTTAAAATCAACATGTTCAAAAGCAAGATGGTGTTCATGGATCTGTTTGGGAGATCTAGTGACAGGCCACTCAATATTTTTAAAACTACTATAGGGAGCAAAATCTCATAGCATAGCAAGTAAAAACTATGTTCTTTACTCAGGCATCACAAGGACATAAGGGAAGGGCCACTGCTTATTCAAAGCTAATTTAATTTGGTTTGTGGTTAGTAAATCTGTTATTTTAGGCAACTGGCAAGAGAAAAATATTCCTGCCATGAGTAAAATCATGTAGAAAAGTGCTGGCAATCTTTCAAATATTAAGGACCCAATAATCTCTACTGTTCTATATTCTATTCTGCTGACTTGAGTACAGGGCACAAGCCCTAAGATCCAGTTAGTAAATTATGACCAGTGTAAGATATTCACTATAATAAAAAAAAGGCACATTTGCAAAGACATTTAAGAAAGAAATAATACCAATTCTACACAAATGCTTCTGGAAAATACAAGAGAATGGACCACTTCCCAACTTATCTCATGAGGCCAATGTTATTATGATAACAAAACTATATAAGGACATTGTAAGACTAGAAAGTGGCCGGGCACAGTGGCTCACGCCTGTAATCCCAGCACTTTGGGAGGCCGAGGTGGGCAGATCACTTGCGGTCAGGAACTCGGGACCAGCCTGGCCAACATGTTGAATCCCTGCCTCTAATAAAAATACAAAAATTAGCCAGGCGTGGTTGCAGACACCTATAATCCCCTCCAGAGGCTGAGACAGGAGAACTGCTTGAACCCGGGGCAGAAGTTGCAGTGAGCCGAGATTGCGCCACTCCCTGGGAGACAGAGTAAGACATCGTCTCAAAAAAAAAAAAAAAAAAAAAGAATAGAAAGAACATAGGAAGTAAAACATAAACCCAGAATAATGTCCCTCATGAACACAGATGTGACAATTCTTAATATCACCAAATTAAATGAAATAATGTAAAATGGATAATATAACTGAATGGGGCTTTTCCCAGAATATAAGTCAATGTGATTTACCATATTAACAAGACTAAGCAAGAAAAACCATATGGTCATCTCAAAAGATTCAGGAAAAGCATTTGATAAAATACAACATCCATCATGGTAAGAACTATTAAAAATTATAAATAGAACTTTCCTTGAAAGGAATCTTGGTAAAGGGCAACTATGAAAAACTTACAGCTAAGATCATACTTAACAGTGAAAGACTGAATGTTTTCTCCCTAAGATTGGGAACAAGGTAAGGATGTCTGCTTTTGTCACTCTATTCAAGATTGACCTGTAAGTCCTAGTTCAATAAAGGGGAAAAAGAACAAAGAAAGAAGAAAGACATATTGAAAAGGAAGAAGTAAAATTATCTCTATTCACAGATAACATGATTGTATAGAAAATCCTAAACAAAAAAAATCTTTTAAAGCTACTCGAACAAATAAATGAGTTAAGCAAGTTCACGGGTCAATATAATAAAAACAATTGATCTATGATACAAGAAACAAGGAAGTGGGCACCGAAATTAAAAATAATACCAATATAATAGCAACAAAAATATAAAATATTTAGAGAGGAATTTAATGTGTACAAGACGTGTACACTGAAAACCACTAAAATGGTTAAGAGAAAATAAAAAAGACCTAAACAAGTGGAGAAGTATCAAACTGTGTTCATAGATTGAGACTTGATATGATTAAGATGAAATTCCTAATGTCAGATTGAGCTATATATTCAACATAATCCCAATCTCACTACAGATGTGCTTTTTGTAGAAACTGAAAGCTAGTTTTAAAATGTATATAAAAATACAAAAGACCTATAAAGTCAATAGTGATCTTGAAAAGGAAAAACAACATTGGGAGAATTACACTTTCTGCTTTCAAGACTTATAATAATCTACAGTTTGTATTGGTATACAAATAAAGATTGACAGAACAGAATACAAAGCCCAGAAACAGACCTTGCATGGATGTCCAACTAAGTTTCCACAAAGATAACAAAGTAATCAAATGGGGAAAGACTAGACTTTTCAAAAAATGATGTTCCAACAACTGGATCTCCATAAGAAAATAAAAAATGCCTCAAGCCTTATCTCAATACAAAAATTAACTTTAAATGGTCCACAGACCTAATGTAAGAGCTAAAATTATAAAACTTACAAAGGAAAACATGAGGAAATCTTTGAGACTTTGTTTAAGCAAATTTTCCTTTTTTTTTTTTTTTTTTTTCCTGAGACAGAGTTTCACTCTTGTTGCCGAGGCTAGAGTGCAATGGCGCAGCTCACCGTAGCCTCCGCCTCCCTGGTTCAAGCAATTCTCCTGCCTCAGCCTCCCGAGTAGCTGGGATTATAGGCAAGCACCACCACGCCTGGCTAATTTTGTATTTTTAGTAGAGACGGGGTTTCACCATGTTGGTTAGGCTGGTCTCAAACTCCCGACCTCCTGTGATTCGCCCGCCTCAGCCTCCCAAAGTGCTGGGATTATAGGCGTGAGACACGGCGCCCGGCCCTGTTTAAGCAAATTTTCTTAGAACACAAAAAGCAAGATCCCACAAAAGAAAAAAAAGGATAAACATAACTTCATAAAAATTTAAAACATTTGCTCTTTGAAAGATATTAAGAAAATGAAAACGCAAGCCTTAGACTAGAAAATATGTATATCTGTATATTTAAGGACTTGTACCCAGAATATACAAAGAGCTCTTATAATAAATAAGGCAAAAGATAATAATAAATAAGGCAAAAAATAATAGACAAAAGATTTGACAGACATCTCACCCAAGAAGATACATGAATAACAAATGATCATATAAAAAGATGCTCAACATAATTAGTCATTAGAAAAATGCGAAATAAAACTAGAGTGAGATATCATTATAACTGCACTAGAATGACTAAACTCACAGAGAAGCACAAACACCAAGCACTGAAGAGAATGCAGAGCAGTAAGACCTCATTCTTTGCTGGTGGGAAGACAAAATGGTGGAGCCACACCGGAAAACAGTTTGGCAGTTTCTCAAAAAGTTAAATGTATATTTACCAACAACCCCACAATCCCACTCCTGGGTATTTACCCATAGAAAATAAAAACATAATCCAACACAAAAACTTGTACACAAAATGTTCATAGCAGCTTATTTCAAAATAGTCAGGCCCTGGAAACAATCCAAATGTCCATCTACTGACTAATGGGTAAACTAATTTTGTTATATCCATTCAATGGATTAGTATTCAGCATTCAAAAGGCATAATGACTGAAACATGTAAGAACACTCACAAATCTTAAAAGCATCATGCTAAATGAAAGAAGTTGGAGACATAAAAGGTATGTTTTTTATGATTCCACTGACATGAAATTCTAGAAAAGTCAAATCAATAGTGAAGGAATACAGATGAATGGTTGCCAGGGACTGGGGGTGGGATAACAGTATTTGACTGCAAAGATGCATGAGACAACTTCTTGGAATACTGAAATACTCATATCTTGAATTTGGTAATGATTATACTACTGTATAAGTTTGGTACAACTCAGAAACCTATACTCTTAGGTAAATTTTATCTTAAAGGTGATAAAAACAAAGAAAAAAACAATTTCCCCTGCATATCTCCAAGTTTATTTTGTGAGAATCAAATGATATAGTCAAATTTAGCTGAAGTTGACACATTCTGATATTAGAAACTTTTCTTCTAAGCCAAAATAATTTGAAACACTGCTTCAAAATTTTATAGGCCTCTCAGGTATCAAGGCTCTCAGCTGTAGTTTAGTTAGTGCCAGCGTCAGTTCCTTACTTAAGTAGATTTAGTAACACTAAATATAGTATTACATCTTCCCGACAAAACTATTTGCAGCACCTTGATTTAAGGTCTCACTCTGAGTAAAACTGTTTTTTTTTTTTTTTGAGACGGAGTCTCGCTCTGTCGCCCAGGCTGGAGTGCAGTGGCCAGATCTCAGCTCACTGCAAACTCCGCCTCCCGGGTTCACGCTATTCTCCTGCCTTAGCCTCCCGAGTAGCTGGGACTACAGGCGCCCGCCACTTCGCCCAGCTAGTTTTTTGTATTTTTTAGTAAAGACGGGGTTTCACCGTGTTAGCCAGGATGGTGTCGATCTCCTGACCTCGTGATCCGCCCGTCTCGGCCTCCCAAAGTGCTGGGATTACAGGCTTGAGCCACCGTTTAAGACTGACAGACTACAGCTGAATCTAAGGTTTTGCTATTTTATCACACACAGATACCTTCTGACTTTCTTACTTGGGTATCACTTCCTCTTTTTGTCATTTATTCCTGTATATTTAACAATTAACATATTTAATATAACAATTTTTAAATTACATTAGGCAAGAAATATTTCACACAACAATCAAAGGAACATTGTATCTAAGTACAGGCTTTTCCCCATAATCTTAGGAAACAAGAACTGGAGAGAAACAAAAATGGTAATTACTGAATGAGGGAAAAACCACATCTGTGCCTAACCTTTATAAGTCATTGTCAGGGCCTGTGGTAGGGTAGTGTTTTTAAAAATACAGTTTCTCCTTTATATACAGGTGAAAGAGATGCCATTTTATACCTGACAATGAGTCTTCCTAGCATTGTATCTGAGATGATCGAAGCCCTGGCAGGACAATGAATTTCAATAACTGTACAGAACTGATTTTCAAACAACAAAAAATATCCTCCAAAATTATTTTCACTACAGTTCCTCACTTAGCTGTCAACAAAGTGAGAAAATATGGGCATTTAGATGTAGAAAAGGCTGGTTTTTTCCTATGAGGGAAAAAAGAGTAACTTCATGTGTTATGTTTATAAGAAAATAGTTTTCCAAAAAATTAAAGAAGACAGAAGGAAATGAGATTAAAAAGTAAGAATTTTTTGAACCATGGAATAACATCTGTTCCTATTCCCCCAAGGCTGCAAAACAAAAGAAAATCCCAACATGCACTCTGCGAAAACAATTATAACATGAGTGAATGAAGTACATTCAGAGAAGATTTGAAAAGAAGGTTTCTGCTAACAAAAAGAAAAATTCTAAACCTCTTCCATTTGGAGAGAGAATTACATCTTTCATGTAGAAGCCCACCCATTCTGTAAATAGGTGATAGCCTTCAAATTGGAGATCCACATAAAACTGGTAAAATCCATTAGGCAGAAATTCATAAAATCTTGTTAAATGAGCAAGATAATTATTTCTGGTTGTATTATAATAGGACAATTCCACAGTCTGTGACTTATAGTCTACCAGCATTGCTTTACTAATATAGATAGAAATTCCACTTGTTTATAGCAGCTTTATTCATAATTGCCAAACCTTGGAAGCAACCAAGATGCCATCCAGTAGGTGAATAGAGAAACTGTGGTACATCCAGACAATGGAATATTATTCAGTGCTAAAAGGACATGAGCTATTAAACCATGAAGAGACAGGGAGGAACGTGAAATGTGTATTACTATGTGAAAGAAGCCAATCTGAAGCTCCACACTGTATGACTCCAACTATATGACATTCTGGAAGGCGAAACTAGGGAAACAATAAAAAGGTTGCCAGGAGTTGAGGGGAGGAGGGGACGAACAGGCAAAAGCACAGAGAATGTTTTGGGCAGTGGAACAACTCTGTGTGATACTACAATGGTGGATACATGTCATTAAACATTTGTCCAAAAACCACAGAATGTGCAAAACCAATATAAACTATGAACTTTGGGTGACAATGACGTGTAATGTAGGTTCACTGGCATTAACAAAGGTACCACTCTGGTGCTGGATGGTGATAGTGGGTCAGGGGGATGTATGGAAGGCAGCTGTGAACCTAAAACTACTGTAGAAAATGAAGTGGTGGTGGTTGTTGTTTTTAATATACTGAAACTTTAGTTGATTTTTAATGTCTGATCTTAAGTTCTCTGATTAGGGAACTTAATTCTTTACCTTTGTAAAAATTTTTTTGCTATAATTAAATAGAATATGCAGTGGTTTTATCCCATATTTTAGAGATAAGTTAAAAAGGAATTGATCTGAGTACAGTTGGAACATTTGTAAAACCAGTTCAGAACTTGTCTTACACAAATTCTTATGTTTTGGGAATGAGAATCACTAGGTACAGGTAAGATGCACATCTGATAAAATGCATTTACAACTTAAAAACAATAGAATTTGACAGCTAGAAAAGATATATAGAAGCTGCTATGGTTGAATGTTTATGTCCCTCTAAAATTCCTACTTGTTGAAATTGTTACTTCCAAGATTTTAGGAGGTGGGATCTTTGGGAGGTGATTAGGTCATATGAGTTGAATCCTTATGAACCAGAATTAGTCCCCCAATAAAAGAGGCCCAAGAGAGACCCTTTCCCCCTGCCACTATGTGAGAACACAATGAGATGGCATGGTCTGTAAGTCAGAAAGCAGGCTCTCACCAGACACTGAATCTGGCTTGATTCTGGACTTCCCAGCCTCCAGAAATGTGAGAAATAAATTTCAGTTGCTTATAAGCCACCCAGTTCATGGTATTTCGTTAGAGCAGCCAGTTCAAATGGACCTAAGAAAGAAACTATTTAGTCAAAGTCTTTTATCTTATAAATAAGGAAAATGAGACTCTGGGTCACAAGGCTATTTTATGGCAGAAAGACCAGAACATTGAGATTCTGTTACTTCTTCATTATACTACATTTTAAGAAAATAAAATTATGGTAAATTTCTTAAAATTCTGAGGCGCTGTTTTTTTCTTCTGTGTATTTCTTCAGAGGAGATGCATCAAATTAGTATATTTCTTTGGCTGATAAGCGCTCATCAGGCTCTGCCCATTTACTCATTTATTCTGCATGCTTGATTTTTTTTCCCCAAAGGTCATTTAAAAAAACTATTTTTAAGCATTCTTAAACAGCCTAAGAAAACACTTTACCCTGAAAGTGAATAGAGAATACATGTGCTTATTACTAAAGCAAAGACTATGCTTACCAACCCACCATTGTTAGTGAGAATTTAGAATCTTGGCTGACCTCTTACAGAGGTAAAAATCCACCCTTGGTGGGAACAGCTGCGACTGTGAAAGAAGCTACAAATAACATGCTGGGAATTCAGCAGGCACTGTTATTATATCCTGTTTATACTGTCATTTTTCCTATCAGTAGGATATTATTTATACAGACCCCACCCATGAACTTCTTGTTTATCTTATTATAGAAATCCTCTGAATCTATAAAAAGAAACTTCTGTATTTGTTTCTGGAACAAGCACATGTGTTATAATTTTGCACCTCATTACACTTTTTATTTAGCATTTTCTTTTGTTATGCACCACTCGTTCTCATTTTTATCTCAAGGTTGACTTATTTCACATATTAGAGTTGAACTTAAATCTTTTTAAGATAACTTGTTATAAGATTCAGGATAACCACATCCTAAACCTTAAGGTAGATTTCATTAGGTACATATTCTTTGAAGATACACTTGACTAATTTGTTTAAAGACAAAAAAATATGTATATACACTGATGAGGTACTGCAGGGAGTGAGCTCTAGGTGACCAGAAGGCTTCCATACTCAGGTTCACTCTAACCTAAGTGGACCAATTACGAGGACAAGGCTTTATTCAGTTCTACCGCCTCACTATTCTCTAGCTGGATCTCTTCTCTGCAATGAGAAGCCTTGCCCCTGAGTTTAGCTTGATGGCTGGGCAGTCTGGGTAAAAAAATGTTAACACAATAATACACAAAAAACATAGGAGTTCAGTAAATTGACCAATAGGACAACGAACCAATATGGTTATCAATCATCCTCATTCCCCAGGCCTGATATAAACAACTGAAGTAGATAAAGGAAAAATGCAAGTTCCTTAACGGCAAAAATTCACACAGCATTTGTCGAGCAAATGAATTATTATTTTTGGAGAGGGCACACAACTGAAGAAAGTCACACTGGACAAATTTTCACATGTATAGCTTGTGTCAGCATCACCAGTTCTCCTCTTATACTATAAGGTGGCTAGATAAACATGGAATGTTCAGAGTACATGCACAATGCTAGACTCTTTGTGTAAGGAAAGGTCACTCTTGAAGAACACTGCTCTAAAATGCATAACTAAAATGAGTACTAAACCTCAGGGTGATGAACTATGTGTAATTCATTTCAGAAAAAAGGAGAGGTCTGCAAGGACTAAATTGGTCTAGAAGTTAAAATGAGGGTAACAACTGAGATAATCTTGATAAACAGAAATTCATAAGGCTGGGATGAGGAGGTGAAAGATA
The DNA here is from genome assembly GCF_024542745.1 of Macaca thibetana thibetana. Taxonomy (NCBI): domain Eukaryota; kingdom Metazoa; phylum Chordata; class Mammalia; order Primates; family Cercopithecidae; genus Macaca; species Macaca thibetana. The sequence goes on from NC_065585.1 coordinate 114,546,348, forward strand.
TCTTTGGCACAAACAAAACTTCGGATGCATCCAACTGAGCAGAATTCTGGGAATGGCAAATAGTGAAATTCAGCTGGGGGCATACTGAATAGAGGATGGCAACAAAAGAGAAGACTGGAGTCAGATTACAAGAAATTTCATTTTTTAGACAATGGAGAATCATCAAAAGATATCTGATCAAGGGAAGAGGAACCCAAGCTTTTGGAGTAGAAATGAAGAGGAGGAAGAACAAGTTGGGGTGAGGCTGAAAGGGGGAAATAAGTTTGTAACACCACCAAATCTCATAGTTATGGCAGCAAAAGAAAGGTCCATGTGGTACAATAGATAATAAATGTGTAACTGTATTTTCAGTTCTTGCTTGCAAAAACAGAAGATGATGGTCGGGTGTGGTGGCTCATACCTGTAATCCCAGGAGATCAAGACCAGCCTGAGCAACATGGTGAAACCTCATCTCTACAGAAAGTAAAAAATAGGCTGGGCACGGTGGCTCATGTCTGTAATCATAGCACTTTGGTAGGCCGAAGTGGGTGGATCACCTGAGCTCAGGAGTTCAACACCAGCCTGGCCAATATGGTGAAACCCTACCTACACTAAAAACACAAAAAATAGCCAGGCATGGTAGTGGGCGCCTGTAATCCCAGGTACTTGGGAGGCTGAGGCAGGAGAATCACTTGAACCTAGGAGGCGGAGGTTGCAGTGAGCTGAGATCACACCACTGCACTCTAGCCTGGGTGACAGAGCAAGACTCCATCTCAAAAAAAAGAAAAAATGAAAAATAAAAATTAGCCAGGTGTGTTGGTGCACAACTGTAGTACCAGCTACTCAGGAGGCTGATATGGGAAGATCACTGGAGCCTAGGAGGTGGATGCTGCAGTGAGCCATGATCACCGGCCACTGCACTCCAGCCTCGGGAACAGAGCAAGACCCTGTCTCAAACAAAACCAAAAACAAACAAAAAAAAACAAAAATAAAAACAGGGGATGGCATCATGATGACCATTACTGAGTGAGGTAATGTTAAACAATGCCAATCCACTGAAGTTAAAGTCAGTAAAGTTTACCAGTCTCCTAGAATAGCATTTCTCAAACTGAAATCACCTGGGCTTGTGGTTAAAATGTAAATTATGTTTCAGCACATTTAGAGCAGTATTCAGTATTTCTACAATTCTAACAAGCTCCCAGGTGATGCCAAAAACGCTGTTCCATGTACTATATTTTGAAGAGCAAGATGGGAAAACATATCTTTCAGTTTCCCTTTCCAAAAAAGCAATACTATATTTAATGCATCATGTTTAACCCATTATGGTTTATCCAATGCCTTTAGATATGTTCAAGAAATGCTTTTTAAAGGTATGTTACTATGATTTGTATTAACTAAGGTTGGATGGGTTTCAAAGCTACTATTTTAAAAGTCCTAAATGATTCAAGATTCAGGGAATTCAATACACTAAGAAATGCTTCTACCTGAAAAAAAAAAAAATCAACATTGCAATGCTACCTGTAACACTAAAATTTTGTCTTTTTAGTTTTAGGCTGGCAAACTGGAAGATACTATTGCTTCTAGTAATGGAGGCTGAAATATAAGTACTGAAAGACAACATTTCATCTTTTCAAAGTCCAAATCAGTGAGTTTCACTAAAACCTGCTTGACTTGTCCTTACATTGCATTAAGCACCATAACTTGGTCCTTGAAGATAAAGGTTAACAACATATTTTAAATATCCTATAGAAAAACACCTAAATACTACAACAACTAAACTAACACACTATCCTTTGGTATAAGACTTCTACACCGAAGGATACCTTTAATTAAAGTATTTTACCATAAACAAAAGTGTCGTTTATAAAAATATATTACTAGTGTAATATATTAAACACACACACACACACTATAAAAGATTGGCTGACCTTAGATACTTGGGATGAAATGTAAGACTTCTAAACTCTGGAGTTTCATTTTTAACAAAATTAATGGCCAGTAACAACCTTTTAGGTAAATTAGTTCCAATATGTATCATGGTCTGGAGAACAGAAATAATATTTTTAAATCGTAAGTTATTGTTGAAGATCAGATCCAAGTATTTCATTGTAGAAGGAAGAAAACGGAGGCACAGAGGTTAAAAAGCCCAAATTCACATAGCCAGCTAGTAGAATGTTAATAAAAGGAGGGGAGAATTAATTTTTATATCTATCAATATACAAAGTATAACAACGTTGCAACTACAAAATGTACTTGAAAGAGTGTCCGGTTCTTCTAATGACTAAGGCCCAGTTAATTTTTTAAGGATCTTATAAATCACTGAGATCTAAGAAAGGAAGTTCACACATTAACAAACAAAAGACATCTGCCCCCAAATTTAAGAACTTCATTAAAAAATGCAATCTGAATAGAGAATGACAAAATACACCACATACTAAGGATGGGGCTTGGGTGGGGGTGGAGAATGGGATGGGATATAAAGAACAAAGAGAAGACAATGGTAACTCTTCTCAGTAATGTTTCAAGGAATGCTTTTACATATGCAAAAGTGGTTTAAAAAACAACTTTCTTTACCCTCATGAATCATTTTTTTAACTGTATGTATAATCAGGGATTATACTTGGAGGACTACAAAGCTTTTAAAAATATATAGTATAGAAAGCAGTTGGATGTGCATGTGTCATACGCTCTGTTACAATCAAAAGCAAACTATAGGAACCTTTTTTAGCCACAAAATAGGGAATTTTGTGCTTATTACAAATGCTATAAAGTTTACTAGCACAAGTCAAAAAAAATCACTAGAGAAGTTCAGTGATATTGGAGACAATGGGTTTTAAATCACAGGCATACATAATTATGCCTAAGTTGACAGATCTGCACTGCAATGCAGAAATGCAAGCATTATTCCAACATCTGCACCAGAAGGCAGAGACTAGACATGATTCCAGAATAAAGGGCTCTTCAGCTCTTACCTGTTACCTGTGCAACAACTGCTTGGGAAATCCTCCGATTGGCAAGAAAGGCTTTGATTTCCTCTTTTATCACACTGCTGTCCCTCCTAACAAAAACAGAAGACAAGACCAACAATGTATGTTGAAGGTAGAAATCCTCATCTTTGCTAAAAGAAAGGTGAACCAGAGAGGTGGGGAGAACACAGAAAGGACACAAAAATAAAGGGTAAACAGACCAAACTTGTGTGAAAATATGAAATTACAATGAACCAAGAAACACCAAATATTCAAGTCCTAAAACATCACACCATCAGACAGACGCTTTACTGAAGATCATAACAGATATAAGTCTCATACCAGAGGATGGTTAATCGCATGCTCTGTATAATTCATATTAGGAACAAGGCTGTCATATGGTATATACAAAGTTTCATTACTGGGGAATGAATGTATCTTACAGAGACAGAAATCCTAGAAAAATAAAGAGCAACAACAACAAATTCAGTTGTGAGCAGACTGTGGGCTTGCATGTTAACTACACAACTGCATGAACAATGTTCATTTAAAAACCTTTAAAATGATTAAGGAAAAAGAAATCATCGTTCCCACAACTGTAAAAATGTTAGCCATTTGAAGAAAGGCTTGCCCTTTAACTTCTTTTCCTGTATAAACAAAAAAAGTGGAATCGGTTGAATATAAAGTTTTAGTATTAAAAAGGCATTTATTCATTTTGTATTATATATAAGAATACTTAAAACTACACAATATTCTGTGTCCTTGGGAATACATTATAGACCTCATTTTTCCTCCACTAAAATGCTTGTTCCAAATTTTTACTTAAAGACTCAACAAATTCTCAAAAGACCAGACATCCACAAAAATGACAATGAGTGGCAAGACTTCTGTTATTTCACCAGAACAAGAATTAATAAACAAAAATTATAGTTAAACCCTTAAAACTGACCAATCTCTCTTTCAATGCTTTATCTTCAAAAGGATTACATAAATAGAGCAGTGGTTTCTGTTTAGAGGTAACTTCTTATCTAACACAGGGGTCAGCAAATTACGGCCTATGGGCTAATTCTAGCCTGCCACCTATTTTTACACAACCTGTGAGCTAAGGATCATTTTCAGAGATGGACATTTGCAATTGATTTGATGACAGAAAATGCAAACGATAAACACAAACTAAGCAAAATATTATCCCTCCCCTTGCAATTTCACTCTTCTGACTAGTAGGCCTATATTTTTAAAAACTCTACCCAATTATTATTATTCTGTATTGACTTTTGTCAATAAAAATTTGTGGCTGTTTGTTTTCTGTCTTGTATGTGGCTCTACATGATATCCTTTTTTTTTTTTAATTGAGACGGAATCTCACTCTGTTGCCCAGGCTGCAGTGCAGTGGCATGATCTCGGCTCACTGCAACCTCCACCTCCCGGGCGCAAGCAATTCTCCTGCAGCCTTCTGAGTAGCTGGGGTTACAGGCATGCAGCACCACACCCGGCTAATTTTTGTATTTTTAGTAGAGTCAGGGTTTCACCATGTTGGTTGGCCAGGTTGGTCTTGAATTCCTAACCTCAAGTGATCTTCCTGCCTTGGCCTCCCAAAGTGCTGGTAATACAGGTGTGAGCAACCGCACCCAGCCTATGTCTCTTCATTATATCCTTAAATTTGCCTCTTGGCCACAAAGTCTAAAATTTTTACTCTCTAGTCCTTTAGAGAAGAAGTTTGCTGACCCTTGATCTGAGACAAAGGATCACAAAACCTTAATAATTGTTTTGTGAAAGAACCACAAACTCTTTTTAGGGGTTCACATTTCTCTGTAGACTATTTGGAGGAACTTAAGTATCCTATCCAAAAACAGTGAGTTGTGATTTAACTTGGATGAGGGATTTTAGCTCCCTGATGAGTAGTTGTTACATGCTCTGTTGTAAGACCATGCTCCCTTTGGGGAATTCTGGAAAAAAACAGAGAGGTGATAGTGGTGAGTTTCCAATCTGTAGCTCTATAGTATACTGCTGATTTATCAGTTGGAAATCCTAACCAAAAATATTCTTAAAGGAAAAAAATAATCAGCTACCTAATGCAGTATTTAAATTTTCTCATACTGATCTAGATTCTGGTTAGATTCTTCCCAAAATGCCTGTCTATATTTGAAATATTTCTTTTTTTTTTTTTGGAGACAGTCTCGCTCAATCGCCCAGGCTGGAGTGCAGTGGCACAATCTCAGCTCACTGCAAGCTCCGCCTCCTGGGTTCACGCCATCCTCCTGCCTCAGCCTCCCAACTCACTGGGACTACAGGTGTCCGCCATTACGCCAGGCTAATTTTGTGTGTGTGTGTGTGTGTGTGTGTGTGTGTATTTTTAGTAGAGATGGGGTTTCACTATGTTAGCCAGGATGGTCTCGATCTTCTGACCTCGTGATCCACCCATCTCAGCCTCCCAAAGTGCTGGGATTACAGGCGTGAGCCACTGCGCCCAGCCTGAAATATTTCTTTGAAAAACACGCATTCACATTTTATTTAAAAATTGTGTATACAAAAAAGAAAAACGTACAAATAAATATATTTTAAAGTCAAACAAAATAATTGCTGACTAAAATGCAGGTAATGTAGAACAAAAGCTTTCAAATGTGCATCGATAATCAGTGTGCAAGAGATAACTTCAGCACTATTTCAATTGGCTTATATAAACAAAACAAATCATTTGGTTTCTAATATAACTATAAAATTAATCTGAAAATTTTTAAATAAAGTATTGCATTTCTATATATAGAATGATCTTCTAGGAAAATGAAGCTGAATTTAAAAAAATATTTTTTCAGGTTAAATTAAAAAATGTACCTTTGTGGAGGAAAGAATTAAATAGGTTTTTTGACTAATTTACATTGATATTTAAATCAATTTATTTCAAATCAAATTCATTTAGACACTAAATCATACAGAAGAGATAACACTCAATTACTGAAATAGGAAATATCCAGTTTGTAAATTATTCACAGCCTTGCAGCATGATATTATTAAGGACTGCACAAGACAGAAGGAATCCCAAAAATATGTCAAACAGTAGCAATTTTCATTTTTAGATATTTGACAAGTTTCTAAGTATCAATAATGTTTAAAAACATAGAAATAGACAGACACGGTGGGTCACGCCTGTAATCCCAGGACTCTGGGAGGCTGAGGCAGGCGGATCATTTGAGGTCAGGAGTTCAAGATCAGCCTGGCCAACATGGTGAGACCTCGTCTCTACCAAAAATATTTAACAAATAGTTAAATTTAAACAAATAGTTAAAAAAAATATTTAACAAATAGGTGTGGTGGCATGTGCCTGTAATACCAGCTACTCAGGAGGCGGAGGCAGGAGAATTGCTTGAACCCCAGAGGCGGAGGTTGTAGTGAGCCAAAAACGTGCCACTGCACTCCAACCTCGGTAACAGAGCGAGACTCCATCTCAAAAAAAAAAAAAAGAAAAAACTCTTTACTGCTTTACCAGAGAGCTTTTTCAAAAAGCAAAAGAAAAGACTTAAAAGATAAGGGTGTGCAAGGGCAAGACATTTAACAAAGCTGGGCCCTGGCTGTATCATCTGATAAAATAAAAGCATTGGCCAGGTACAGTGGCTCACTCCTGTAATCCCAGTTACTTGGGAGTCTGAGACATGAGAATTGCTTGAAACCAGGAGGTGGATGCTGCAGTGAGCCAAGATTGCGCCACTGGGCAACAAAGTGGGACTCCATCTAACAACAACAACAACAAAAAGCATCAATACTCCCTTCACAAGGCTTTTAAAATTTGTCTCCTAGCAATGAAATTAAATATTGTGTGTATACATATGTCTGTAATACATAGAATCAAAAATTCATTGCAAAATTTTTTTTGAAATTGTAAAAATACTAAACATTGACTATTATTTTATAAAACTTCAGAAAGGTTCCCAAGAAAAAAAGAAACAAATGATCTGCTGTAATCATATAAGACCGAAGTAAACATCTGTACCAGGTACTTTAAGGTGGCATTAAAAGAATTCTATACACAAGCAGTGATGTGTCATTTAGTTGGTTTCACTAGGTATTTTCAAAATACTAAACACATTCTATTTTCATTGTGTCCAATTCTCTTAAATATTTTTAAAAGTTCCATTCTAGTGGGTTAGCTTTGTTGTTCAAACTTTGACATCACCTCCTTCCCTCATTCTCTCCTCATTCAGCCTTCAAGGACCTGCTACTCCTATTGTCCTCATTGTAATCTAAGAATCACCACTTTGTTAGTGTAAAAACTTCATTTACTCTAAATCTAATTATCTCATCTTCTCCCACCCCTCACTTCCTCTCTTCATCTGCAATTTTACATCCTCCTTAAAAAGAATAAATCCCCTCCTTCCTCTCTTATAAAATCTCATACTCTTCAAGATTTCTATGCCTCAAGTCTTATGGAATTAAAGTGAAGAGCAGGCTGATCTTGTCTTTCATTCCACAGCTTACTTACTTCAAGATAAGATACCCACCTGACTTGTAGCTAACCAGTTCAAGTCCATGTCATTGCCTCCTACTTCCATTTTGAAATCATTGCCATGCTAGATTCATCTGGTGATTTCCACGCCAGGATGAAATTCTTCCTTCCCACCCTCCATTGCCATTATTTTTATAATTTGCTAAACTTTCACTGTTACTTACAGACCTTTCTTAATATCTGGATGAATTCATCAGTAATGCCTCTTTGTGGAATCCCCTTTTACTAAGACACAATTTAACTGTCATCTATTCAAAGAAGTTCTCCCTGATCTTCACAGCTAAAAAAGGTATCTTCTTGCAATGGCTAACTTTAACATTTCAATACTACTACTCACATGCTAATATATTACATGCTGTTCTGTATTATGGTTGTTTCTAATCTTGTCTTATCTCTCCTACTATGCTGTAAAGTCCTTAGTCCTTTAGCACAAAGATTGTGCCTTATTCATTTATGGGGTTTGCATATAATAGAGCTTAATTTGTTCAATGAATGAACAATTCTGTAGTTGGAGAAAAAAGGTTGTAAAATGGAAAGCCCAATCTAGATAATTTATAAAACAGCTTTAAATTTTTATTCTCAAATAGATTTAAGCTTACCAAATCAGAAAGGAAAAGAATTATTTATAGTAGTTCGAAATGACATTGCTTCCTTTTCTAGAACAAAGAATAATAAAGACCACCTGTTTTAAAAATGATATGCTTTAAGATCTTCCATATATTCATAGTTAATATACACTGTACATTTTTTAGGATCTCTGAAAGGTAATCATCTATCTGAAAGACTTCCAGAGATGAAGCAACACCTGCCAAGACAGACTATTTCACACTTGGAAAAATACAATGATGTACAAATTTCTTTCACATTTGAATAAAACCTATCCCCATACATTTTTACCCATGGAGACAAAGTATAACTTTAAATTTTAAAAATTCACTCAAAAATAAAAGTTACTATATACGTATCAATAACATAGTAACTGGATATCATGACCATTTTGTCTTATCTACAGAACATGCACATCCTGCCTATGCAAGTAAAATACTTAGCCTATAGATAACCAACTTAGAATAAAGCCTCAGTTTTATACAAAATACTAACATATCATAAAATTTAGTACATGGGTGGTTAAGAATAATATATTTAATGTATGGCATTATTAACAAATTCTGATAAATTAAATTATATTTAAATTATATCATAATATGTACATAAAACACACACTAGTATCTATACACTATATTAGCAGATGTGTATACACACATACCCCTACACATATATTTATATATTAATAGATACATTTTTAAACATTAATATGTAAAACAGTTATTTCTGGCTTTAAAGTCCTTCCTAAAATGTTATATTCAACAATCTGTTAAATTCATATCCTAGTTTACCTTTATTTTTTTAACCTAACTCAAAAACGAAAAAAGTGAAAGCTACTTTCTCACTGTTTCTTAATGAGTTGATAAGGTGTACAATTATAACTTGATGAAGTTATACAAAAAAATCTCCATTATGGGCTGGGCACGGTGGCTCATGCCTGTAATCCCAGCACTTTGGGAGGCCGAGGTGGGAGGATCACTTGAGGCCAGGAGTTCGAGACCAGCCTGGTCAACATAGTGAAATCCCGTCTGTACTAAAAATACAAAAATTAGCTGGGGGTAGTGGTGCACATTGTAATCCCAGCTACTAGGGAGCCTGAGACATGAGAATCACTTGAACCTGGGAGGCAGAAGTTGCAGTGAGCCCAGATTGCACCACTGCACTCCAGCCTGGTTGACAGAGTGAGACTCTGTCTCAAAAAAAAAAAAAAAAAAAAAAAAAATCTCCATTATGTATCTTGAAATTTTTAGGAGTGAAATTTGTAAAGTGAATGAATTATAAGATTTTTAAAACTACGTCTTATGTTTGAGTTGAGGAATGTGAACAAGCAAGAGGTGAAGCACACAGGTAGAAAAGGAGACAGGAAAGCATTCAGATATCCAGGCTCCCCCACCAGAGACCACCACTTCCAGCGGGCCTATAGCATCTAGTGATCAGCAAGGGCAGTATATTCCTAAAAGAGCACAGAATACTCAGAAAGATCCACCGCTCAAAATATTTCTCTAACATTCCACTAAATAAAAATTCACATGGTAAGTGATTGTTTTGAAGCAGCAAATATCATGGGGGAGGGGGATGTGAAGCCCATTAAGGCAATTCATACTTTGTCTTATGTTAATTAACCACCTTTCCTAAAATCTTATTAAAATCTACAGACACGAAAAATTTATTTGGAGAGGCAATGTACACTAGTGATATATTGATAATAAAGACATAATTTAGGCTCTGCCACTTAATATTGAAGTTCTCTTGAGCAAAGTATTTAATTTTTGTGAATCTCAGTTTCTCTGATCAACCTCACATCATGATTTTAATAAGTGACAATGTCATCCAATAAACTTTCCCACTGATCCAAGGATTGTTATTATCTACAACCTGAGAAGCGTAAGAGACGGACACAATGGAGGAAAGCAGGAGTGCAGCAGTGGGTGAGGGTGCAATGGCAGAGAACCAGAGAGATCTAGAAGGACCATTGAGACCCCAAGATGATCAAGAGAACCCAAAGGAGCAGTTCTAATAAAGAAGCAGAGAAATGGAAAAAGATCAAGTGTCCTGATTAAGCGACAACTGGTAGTACATAAATACTGATAACAAAGTATAAACCTGTATATATTTCACAGTGAAACTGGAATGGGTGTAATTACAGGATTTAACTACAAATCCCAGTCATTGCTAAATAGGTTTTCGTTTAGTTTGAGCATATATTTGAATTAAAACATCATGCCAACCTATGAGTTAAAAGTCAAGTTTTTAGACCTTTATTTTTCCAAACAATCTTCTAGAGACTTTTACTAACGAGCTTTCCCATACTTCTTGTTAGTCTTATACACGTTTAAGAATTAACTGTTATGTCAAAAGCTTATCAAAACTGATGAACAGCAACACCACCGAAAAAACCAGGTTGGCATCCTTTTAAAATTTTTGATATCCTCTCTACTCAGAATAATTAAAAGCTAATCTTGTTATGTTTCAATGAGTGAAGTAACTTCTTTGCCCAAATGGTTCTCCCTCTTAATCTTAACAACGTTAAATTCAAAAGCAACACCTGAACTTCGGTCACTTACTTTAACACATGAAAAAGAATTCAAACTCAAACTGATCTCTTTTATTTTTAACTTTTAAAAAAATTAGCTGAGCGTGGTGGCACATGCCTGCAGTCCCAGCTACTCGGGAGGCTAAAGCAGGAGAAACACTTCAGCCCAGGAGGCAGAGGTTGCAATGAGCCGAGATCACACCACTGCACTTCAGCCTGGGTGACAGAGCAAGACTCCGTCTCAAAAAAACAAAACAAAACAAAACAATGACTTGTAACTGTAACTGCTGTATCATATTATTCATTACAGGTATTAATATTATACTTTATTTATACTGTATCTGAAATCCAGATAAAATAGTTGATTTAGCACAGAATTTCATATAATAAAGATCTACCTAAAAATAAATTCAGGACAGTTTGAAGGATATTTCAACATTGTGGTACTATTGGACAGATCTTCCAAGTGGCAATATTATGTGTCACTACTATTCAATCTTGAAGTTTAAAAATCTTTAGGAAGAATTATAAGATACTTACAGGTACTATTTTTATTTCTGACAAATTCCTGCTACAGTTTCTTTCATTATCTACTGTAGCTAATTTATTTGCAGGCTCTTTCCCTTCTATGGTAGTGGAAATCTACTGAAAACAATACCTTTATCATCTCTATTCCTAGAGGAGTTTTTACAAAACTCCTCAATTCCAACAAAAGTAAATAAACTAGTATGAACTCAAAGTCTCCCAAAACCTGTATTGTTTCCTAATATATTATTCTTATTACATTGTCTTACCCGTCAGTAATTTTTATCAGACTGAAGACACGCCTTGCCTTTTCTACCCTTTACTAGTCCCTTAATTTTAAATAAAGTTCCTGTATTTTAAAAACAAATGCTATTCTTTACCATTTAGGTCAAGGTTACCCATTCATTAAACATATTAGGCCCTTACCATGTGCCAGGGAAAGTTCCAGATCCTGGAGGCACAATAATGGAAAACACATGGTGTTACCCTCAAAGCGTCCCAGGGTCCAGTGTGAAGCCTTTCCTAATTATCTCTGTTGAAAGTAGATTTCTTGTGGGCCGGGCTTGGTGGCTCACGCCTGTAATCCCAGCACTTTGGGAGGCTGAGGCAGATGGATCACCTGAGATCAGGGGTGCAAGACCAGCCTGATCAACATGGAGAAACCCCGTCTCTACTAAAAATACAAAAGAGCTGGGCGTGGTGGTGCATGCCTGTAATCCCAGCTACTCGGGAGGCTGAGACAGGAGAATTGCTTGAACCTGGGAGGCGGAGACTGAGGTGAGCTGAGATGGCGCCATTGCACTCCAGCCTGGGCATACAGAGCAAGACTCCATCTCAAAAAAAAAAGTAGATTTCTTTTCTCAGTGTTTAAAACTCTAAGAGTTCTTACATTTATAAGACAATGTGTGTATATGTGTGTGTGAGTGTGTGTGTCATCTATTGCTAAAATTAGAACCTATATAATAGGTACCCCAAATTATTTTCTTGATTAGAATGTTGGAGAGAAAAATTAAGAGTGTATGTATTCTGTATCAAGATAAAATTATCCCTCAGAAAAAGTACTTACTACAGATTTCAAGATTAGAATGTGTCTGTTAGTCAGAAATAAGCTAGTAGAGTCATAGAGAAGATTAGTGTTTGATAAAGAGAATGGAAAAGACTTATCAAGCAGCAAAGAGAAAGGGCTGAAGTAAAGAAGAGAAAATTTAAATTAAAAACATAAAGCTTGAACTTCCTTTCATCTCCAAAGGTGGGAGAAGGAAGTTACAGTTCTTATAGCTAAGTAGCTGAAATGCAGCATACTACTTTAAAACAATCTAAGAATACAGATGTTTCTAGGGACTCTGAATAAGCAAAGTCACTAACCTCATTAATTCTTCCACTTTATCATCTACATCTAGGTCCTCTTCTGAGGCTTCAAAACTGTATGACCTCTGACCCATGCTGTTTGCATGGTAGCGAGTTGGTGACATCTTTCCATTGGATGTAGATAATCGCTCATTATTCTCCCTCCCATTTTGATTGGTAGTGCAAGGCTGCGGGGAAGTATCATAACTGTTGCTAGGTGATGGGGACATTCCCGAATGCTGCGTCTGTGTGGAAGCTGTAGCTGTAGAGGAAGATGCTGGGACATTGTTGGTACTATTCCCATATGAACTTCCTCCATAGCTGGACCTTCTTCCAAACTTGTCACTATGCTCTTGATCAAGACGGTCCAAAGTTTCCAAGGCATGGAGAATTTCATGTTTAGTCATTCCAGTACGCCGAAGTCGCTGAAGCAGATCTATCTGCTCTATGGTAAATCTGGGTTCATCTGTATAATGAGACATGGTTTCCAGCAAACTAAAAAAAAAAAAAAAGATAAAAAGAAGTCTCTTTATTGACAGTATCTACCAAAGCACATATCATTAGAGAATGTTCAGAAGATGCAGTATTTATACACAAGCTTCTTTATTGAAAATGAAAGCATGTCCCATGCTAGAATGATTGTGCCATGGCAAATGGATTGGTACAGATACTAAATGTGTTAGTAGGTGAACATAGGTATAACATAAAACCTAATTTCATATGGCATACAATTTACATTTTCCTCAATTTTGGAAAATATCAGAACCAAAATTTTAGTTATGTAAATAATACCAAAACAACAGATTAGGTACATGGAATGCATTAAACCCAGGCTATGTGATAACTCAGAAGTGTTTTGCCCATCTCAAGTGGATTACTCTACATTAGAGTATTAATGGAAAATTGCTGAAAAAATAGTTTGTATTATATTATTTACCAACTATTAGCTACACAGACCTAGGAATTCTCTACAACCTCATTTAGTGAAAACAAATGATTTAAGTGGAAAAGAGAGGTACATTAAAAAAAAAAAAAAAAAAAAAAGCACCATTTCATTCACTACTTAGCAATTTCCTAAGTTTTTCATCTCTGGTAATGCATTCTCTCTTAATAGCTACCCTGAGAAAGATATTTCGTGGTTGTAGCCAGACAATGCTATTCATTTTTCTTAGGAAATTACTTTTACATGTTTCCTTTAACTAGCACAAGATACTGCAGCATATCAGAAAATGTTTTCTTAGGGTGAATAACAATATTAAGAGAGTAGTCAAACACTGTAAAAATTCTCACTGCTTGAATTCCTTTGTTGTTGTTGTTGTTGTTGTTGTTGTTGTTTTGGACACAGAGTTTCGCTCTTGTCACCCAGGCTGGAGTGCAGTGGCGCGGCCTTGGGTCACTGCGACCTGCACCTCCTGGGTTCAACCTGCCTCAACCTCCTGAGTAGCTGGGATTACAGGCACCTGCCACCAAGCCTGGCTACTTTTGTGTTTTTAGTAGAGATGGGGTTTCAACATGTTGGTCAGGCTGGTCTCAAACTCCTGACCTCAGGTGATTCGCCCACCTCGGCCTCCCAAAGTGCTGGGATTACAGGTGTGAGCCACCATGCTCGGCCTTGAATTACTTTCTTATAAGACCTGACTTTCCCATTCAAGATTTTTTGAAGTGGTAATCTCTTTTATTTTGATATTTATTGTTCTAGTGCCAAATATAATGCATGGCATGCATAGGCTCTCAATAAGTGTTTGCAGATGGAAATAGATGTCAAGTTTTTTCATCTTTTCTCAAACAAACATCTGCTCTGGGCCAGTGCCCCACAGCTATTGAAAGTTTCACTGTTTCTTTGTCCTTCTACACGAAAACTTTATTGAACAGTCACTTCTAGGCAGGTATTGGGTAAGAGTTTCACACATAACATAATCTCATCCAATTCTCACAGCAATTCTCGTGGTAGATGTTCTTTATTCATTTCATTTTATGTTGATGGATTGATTGTTGAGGAAACTAAGGCTCAGAGTAGTTTTATACCTTACAAAAAATCTGAGTAAACATTAGGAAAAAGATTTAAGCCTAGATCTTATTGACTCCAAAAGCACACATCATTCTCCTTTACAATACCTTGCAGGACTTAACTGGAAACATATGATATGGGACACAGGCTATTCTACTCCTTTAAGTCTCATTTAAAGCCATTTAGATAAAACTACTCTAATTACTGATGAACCTAGGGGTCCTAGTAATAGTTTTCTACATTTAAAATCTTTGCTCCATCTAGAATTTTTATTGACTTAACAAGTATAAAAAATTGGGGTTTTATTTCATCCCAAATGGACAGCTAGATGTCATATGTTTTTATTGAATATCTGTCTTCTCCTCTGATGTGAAATGCTGCCTTTATCATATACACAATTTCCATATGAATCTGCATTACCTTTGGATAGTCTAATCCATTTTACTGATTGTTTTATCTTTCAAATTCTTTTTAAAATAAGTAGGCGGAAATCTAGAACTTTAGATGAAATCTCCCTAGTTTTAAAAACAAGCTCATTAAAATAAAACACAACCAAACACACATATTCTGTGGACCTAAACATGTTGCAGGCCATTTGTGCCCACGGGCCACAGTATCTGACCTACACCTACAAATGTTACGGTCTGATTTCTTCCAATACTCACTTGTAACAAGCTAGGCATCATTTTAAAAAGACCTATTTTCATGATTAGTATATTCTTTCTTGATGGCCTAAGTTCCCCCCACAATATTTTGTAATGAAAAATATTAAACATAAACATTATTATTTTCCCTTGAAAATGAAGTAGACCTGTTTGTTGCTATCTTCAGCCTTCATGTTATCAAAGTATTTCATAAAGTGATCTTACTTTAGATGACTTCAATAACTGTTTTATTATATGGACAAAAATTCCCAATCACAGTATTTTCCTACAGTATTCACATCAGAGCAGTTAGTTATCTGTATACAGTTCTTCAAACTATTCCTGGTATGGAGCAGCACTCTGTATTAGCATAAAACAAAAGTAAGTTATATGACTTTCACTTATTACTGAAAAGTATCCATTCTAACACTTGAATTAAAATTGTCAAAACTAAAGATTTCACAGCATGTAAAACAATCTAATATTTTATGTCATTTCAGATTCATTGACTATTAGAACCACTTTTATTCCAAGTCATAAAAGGAGAAACAATAGGCCACCTATTACTTTGTCTGCCTAGAACACCTCATTGTTTTCAAGCACATGTTCTTGGGCTATCACTCATAATACCCCACCTTCTGCCCAGTGGGGTGGGCGCACAAGAAAGCCAAACCTTGCTCTCCCCACAATTTTCTAGTCAGACGAGGGGAAAGATGAACAGTCACCATAACTGTGCTCGGTTTCAGGAAGATATTAGTCTGGTAAATTCCTTATTATACGGAAGCAGCTAGTTCATGGGAAGATGAAGCGGACATACCAAGAAACTTAGAACAGACCGATGGCAAAAGCTGTGCAGTGCTCATATCCCTTGTTCCAATAATCCCTAAGCCCCTGATACATCCCTGCTCTTCTTGCTGTTTTGTTTCATCAGAGAATACATTTCCCTTTATGTATCACCTTGTTCAAATTAGATGTCTGTGCCCTGCACTGAGAGGTCCCTAATGCAAACATAACCTAAAGCAAAATGATCCACAATTGCTAGAATGATCATTCATATGATCACTACAAAACGATTAAGAGCGTAACAAACAAGATCAAAGCATGCATGTGACACTGAAGATACGATATTTTACTGAGAAAACGCTGACACTAGAAGCTCTCCTGGATATTGAGAACAATGTTCCAATGTGTACTAATATAAACAAAGGCATATACACTGGCATTTCAAAATTTTATTTCTCATAATTTACCTAGTTTAAGCACATAATCACGAATTTATGGCAGTAAATGACCTACAAAGGTCATCTAAGTCCATGATACCAGCAATTCTTTTATAACAGAAAAAGATAACATGTAAGAATTGAATTAATTTTCTTTTGCACAGGATTGTTCACAGGATAAGGAACATCTTTCACTTTAAATTACTAATCTGAATGCAGACTCAGGCCAACAATAATTGAAAATGATGTGAGAAGAATTTCAACACTGTAATAACAGAGAATGTTTAAGGCATAAAAGAACAATTAAATTCAGGAATTATGGCTCAGTTCATAAACTGATATTCTAAGAAAATATCATACCATAAGACCATAATAACTTTCCACAATACATTTTATCCTGACTTGAATATGTACCTAAACCCTTCTTGGATAAGGCATGAGGTCCAGAATATAACTTCATAAGCTAAATTCTACAAACATATAGAGCAGAGAAGATTAAAGCATTCACAAATAATTAACCTTGAAATAACATGGGTAGAAAGGACATTACTACCTTACTTGTAAAGCACCAACAGTTAGTAAAATTTTATTGAATAACAGCTTTTTCTTTAGCGCAATTCTGCTCTTTATTTTTATTATCTAGAATGACTAGGCAAAATAGGTTAGTTTTGTTTTGCATACATGATATTTACTGCATGATAATTTAACACACTCTAGAGTCAATCACAATATTTTTATCAGAGAGTGAACTCTCCATCCTCTCAGGAATGTCACCTCATATCAAACTGTATATGTGAGTTACTGTCACAACTACTGGACTTCAAAATACATATACACTCAAGAGCTTAACAGACACTTTGGGAGCTTAGGCTGTGGCAGGGCTACTCTGTCAGCGGCTTCTCCAAAACCGGAGAGCTCAGGCTGCAAAAGACCTCAAAGCTTTTACACTTTGCAGGCCAGCACTTTCTAGCAATGAGGGGCCTTACTTGTGGTCTTGGATCTCAGCTATGGTGGTCAAATCAGTTTCTCCCAAGAACTGCTCATATAAAGGTACACACTTCCACTTTTAGCCTTCACTTGAACACAGAGGCCTCCTTTCATCATAATTGAGCAAAGACACTTTAATAGCTTTGGAACACACTCACAATGTGGTTAATGTACCTCATCTATTGAGTGTATTCCCTGTGAAGTCTGTCCATGTTACTCTCCCCATCTTTAAGTATTGTTAAGTCAAGAAAAAATTCTCTTTGTATGGCAATAAACACTGTGATTCATGAAATCATAGGTTGATCATCTTATTTCTACCATAAGTAACAAAAATCCAAGTACAAACATGCACATTTATACAGGGAGATATAAATTAGGTGTGGAATGAGAAAACTGGAGACTATTTAGACAAAAACCATCCATTTAAGTAACATTTATTGAGTGCCTACTATGTAACAGATCCTATGTGAGGCACAGAGGACACAACAAGGAACAAATCATGCAAAATTTCACAGCTTCATGATGCTTACATTCATTTCAGTAAGTATTAGACATCTTACTATTTTCAATAGCCATTAGACATCTTAACTCTCTTGAATGCTTAGCCATCTATCTCAGAAACTTCTAGGCTTTGAGCAGTTAAAAATAATAAGTAATTTTATATTCAATTTAAAATTAATGTCAAAATTCAAAGTTGAAAATAGAAATGATAAAAGAGAAGGCTGATAGATTGAAAACAGCTTTTAGCAAATAAAATTTTTTAAAAAGTAGGGAGGGAAACTAAGGCCCAAAGAGGTGAAGTGCCTTCCCAAGGATATAGCTACTTAGCAGAAAGTCAGGCTACAGTTCACATCTTCTAGGTCTGTTCCAGAAACTTTTCATTGTGTCATAGAATCTATTGGGGTGGGGGGGAACTATAATGAAAAGACTAAATAATAAGGAAAACCTCTCTTAATATCTACTTATTGTTTTATAGAACTGTCAACCAAAACGGAAGAAATTTAAGCAAAGTGGAGACTCCATCAAATTTTAGAAAATACTTATGCTAAAGGCACTCTGCATTAGACTCTAAAGATGCACTTAATGAGCTAATAGATACTCTGTCTTCTCTAATATCTGAAATTCCCGGAATACTTTTATTCAAAAGCCTATTTAATATGAACTGGTGGTTATAGTTCATATCCTAGCACAAAAACACTCTCAACACAATACCACTATCTCAATTTGTATTTTCTGCCTGACTCCAAATAAAGGCTAGCACATTAGCTAATAGGCTTAACTACATTATCATGCCCCCAGCAGGTAAAGGAAAATGGTTAAGGTGCTAGGAGTTTTCACACAAAAGGCAACATGAAGGTGTATGCTTCCAGTAGTCTGCTTGTCACAAGGAATCCAATACTAGCTCTCTTGAACTGTTAGCCATCTATCTTGGATGCTTCTAAGCTTTAAGCAGTTAAAAATAATAAGTAATTTTATATTCAATTTAAAATTAATGTCAAAATTCAAAGCTGAAAACAGAAATGGTAAGAGAAGGCTGATAGATTTAAAGATTCATTTCTCACCACATGATCACGACACTTATTCACCTTAATGTCAAAAAGGTATACCATTTGATTCATTTCCTAAAAAAACTTTTCAACTCTACGAACACCCATTGTCGAATCTGGATCATAATCATAATGACATCTTAACTTTATTAAAATGACTATGAGGATAAAAATCAAGAAGGACTTGATACTTACACCACTGGAAAGGAACTGAGCATACTTTACATGAGGTGGATCAATATCCTTTCCAGAGATGATCTGCGTTATCTACCATTCTGTAGAACAAAGATAGAAAATTGAGAAATATTTATGTTAATCAAGTGTTGAATAAAAATTTTAATTATATAACTTATGGATATCAAAAGTTAACACTAGCTAATCATGTTAAATATTATGTCTTCTGATTTGCATTCTACTGCTTTATTCACTATACAGTTTGAACCCTTTCAATTCAGACACAGATCTTCACAAAAAATGGTATTTACTATTCATTGTTTAGAAGCTAAAGATCATGAAGACAACTTATTAGCTGGTTAAAACCATAGCCATAGAGGCACTGATTTCCATTAACTCTAAGTTAAGATTATAAATTAGACAAAAGTTAAAAATGTTGATGTCAAAAACTCTCACATTAAAATACACATTCAGTACTGAATTACATTATGCATGGCTGAAGTGTCCAACAATGACTAATGATATATGCAAAATGTACAAGGTAAAGTTAGAAACCTTTCACATTTGTATGTTCTAAATTGTAGCATTAATGAAGATCCTGTTGTAGATAATTTTCTTGCCCACTTAAAAGACAGGCCCAGGCGCGGTGGCTCACACCTGTAATCCCAGCACTTTGGGAGGCCAAGGCGGGTGGATCATCTGAGGTCAGGAGTTCGAGACCAGCCTGACCAACATGGCGAAACCCCAACTGTAGTAAAAATACAAAATTTGCCAGGCGTGCTGGCACATGCCTGTAATCCCAGCTACTTGGGAAGCTGAGGCAGGAGAATCATTTGAACCTGGGAGGCGGAGGTTGCAGTGAACCGAGATTGCACCATTACACTCTAGCCTGGGCCACAGAGCGAAACTCCATCTTGGGCTAGGGGGGTGAACCTGTCCTAAAAAAGTAGATATAAAGTACAAAATGAAACTACTGAAATTGTTCCTCATTGTAGTTCCTAAGCAAAATAGTAAACCAAAGACACAAAAATGATTACTGGTCAAAACACATTTTTCACTATCTGCTCAAATTCAGTTAAAACATATGAAGCACCTGCTTTCCTGGCATAGACACAAGAACCAAAATATGAGTAAGATATGGTCCCAACAGTAGAGGGGCTTAGGAGCTCATTAAATGGCAGAAGGTGGGGAGAATAGAGACTAGGGACAAAAATTATAGACACGCCTCTCTCGAATAAAAAGTATAACATTAAAGAAAGACTAAAAATAAAACGTTTATATGAATAACAATCCAGAAACTAATTTAGGTTAGAGAGAACTAGGAAGATTTCTTAGAGTGAAATCTGGCTGTTATTTGAGGATTAGAACAAGACTTCCACAACATCAAGGCATAGAGGGAGGTGAGAATCATTGGAGGAAAGATTCCAGGAAGAGGGAACAGTGAAAAGAAATTATGAGATTTATTTAGGTAATCAGTAGGCTTGTGTTGCTGGCCTTTAACACAGTATGTGTGAGGAGTAGATGATCTAGAAGGGGATCCTGGCCTTTATTCTGTAATCATGAGAACCATGCAGCATGTTTACATGTAGCATGTTTAGCATGTAGCATGCACCATGAAAATAGAATAAAGGTCAGGATCCCCTTCTAGAGGGGATCCTTTGATAACTTCCATGCTAGGAAGTTATCATCAAAGACCCTGATTTAACAGACAAGAAAACAGATTAAGTCACTGATACAAATTTATGTAACCATAAGACACTGAATTTTGTCAGTTATATTTCAGACATAAATGGGCTTAAAATATTCTACAAAAACAAAATGTTCTAAAAACAGAGGACCAAGCAAACAAGATGTTATGAATTCTCTCAATTTCACAAAGCTCTTCTGGCAGAGGAGACAGACTATTTTTTTTCTAATTGATAGATGTTTTGAAGTTATTTTAAAAATAGATTAAGAATTAAATCAAAATGGGTATTAAGATCACATCCACACTGAGTGCAATGGCTCACACCTGTAATCACAGCTACTTAGGAGGTTGAGGCAGGAGGATCGCTTGAGGCCCGGAGTTCAAGGCTAGTTTGGGCAACACAGTGAGTCCTCTGTCTCAAAAATAAATAAATAAATAAATAAACAAAAAAGCAAAATACAATCACACCCATTTGAATGCCTATTATTTAAAAAACAAACATAAAACAACAAGTGTGGCAATGATGTGGAGAAAATGGAATCCTTGTATGTTACTGGCTGAAATGCAAAATGGTGAAGCCACTATGGAAAACAGTATGTCAGTTCCTCAAAAAACTAAATACAGAATTATCATATGATCCAGCAATTCCACTTTTGGATATCTATCCAAAAGAAGTGGAATCAGGCTGTGTTCACAGCAGCATTATTCACAAAAGCCAAAGGTGGGAATAACCCAAATGTCCACTGGCAGATAAATGGATAAATGAAATGTGATATATATATAAACAACAGAATATTGTCTCGGCCTTTAAAAGGAAGGAAGTTCTGACACAAAAACATGAATGAACCTTGAAGACATTATGCTAAGTGAAACAACCCAATCACAAAAGGTCAAATATTATATGATTCCATTTACATGAGGTACCTAGAGTAGTCAAATTCAGAGAGACAGAAAGTAGAATGACCGGTAAAATGGGCAAGGAATAATGAGAAGTTATTACTTAAGGGTACAGAGTTTCAATCTGTGAGGATGAAAATGTTCTGGAAATGGATGGTGGTGACTGCTGTATACTGTATGTATTTAATGACACTGAACTATATAAGTTAAAATGGTAGATTTTATGTTATGCATATTTCAACACAATAAAAAAGTAGAACATTATAATAAAAACCTTATATTAAAAGGCATTAGGGATATAAATTTATGGATGTTGGATCACATTCAAGCACCTGGTCATAGAAAACAAGCAACCTATAAAAGAAAAAGAGAGGCCGGGCGTGGTGGCTCATGCCTGTAATCCTAGCACTTTGGGAGGCCAAGGTAGACAGATCATGAGGTCAAGAGATCAAGACCATCCTGGCTAACATGGTGAAACCCCGTCTCTACTAAAAACACAAAAATTAGTTGGGCGTGGTGGCATGCACCTGTAGTCCCAGCTACTCAGGAGGCTGAAGCAGGAGAATCGCTTGAACCTGGGAGGTAGAGGTTGCAGTGAGCCAAGATCATGCCACTGCACTCCAGCCTGGCGACAGAGCAAGACTTGGTCTCCAAAAACAAAAAGAAAAGAAAAGAAAAAGAGATTATACAATTATAAAATATACAGTTTATGACCAAGATATAAGAGTTACAAACACAAAGACCAAATAACGAGAGGTAATAAAGCAAAAATCGTAACAACTTTAATAATTTTGTTTTTAAAAATATAAATGAGTTATTTCAGTATACCTTTTAGAATGAACAAATATAGCTGGAGAAAATTTTAAAAAGAAATTTGCTGTATTATCAATAAACATAATTTTAAAGATAAAAAGATACTTTGTAAACCTTTTAACAAAGAAGTTTTTTTTTTTCTTTGTCCACTACCATAATTTATCACAAACATGGTAAAACAAAAGGTTTAATTTCATATATATAATCCAAACAATCTAGGGAAAAATGTACAAAAATAACTACTTATAAACTACAAGATAGTCATAAATAACCCTTGGATCAAAGAAGAAATCACAAAGGAAATTATGATCCACATAGCTATACACTGTGACAAAAAAAGAGGATTATTATTCATAACGAAAATCCAGGCCAGGAACGGTGGCTCATGCCTGTAATCCCAGCACTTTGGGAGGCCGAGGCGGGCAGATCATGAGGTCAGAAGTTCGAGACCAGCCTGGCCAACACAGTGAAACTCTGCCGCTACTAAAAATACAAAAATTAGCTGGGCGTGGTGGCACGCACCTGTAATCCCAGCTACTCAGGAGGCTGAGGCAGAACTGCTTGAACCTGGGTGGCGGAGGCTGCAGTGAGCGACACTGCATTCCAGCCTGGGTGACAGAGCAAGACTCCGCCTTGAGGGGGGAAAAAAACCCCAGAAAACCCAAATGACCCAACAAAAGTTGTATTTAGAAGTAAATGTATGGCCTTAAAGACTTTAATATTTTAAAATTCATATTCTTACTGTTCTAAAATTTACAGCCTAAATATTTTTAAAAGTCAAAAGAAAAAACAGTATTTAAAAAACTAGAAAAATAAAATACTATACATCAAAATAAGCTAGAAAAATGAAACCAAGAAATACTAGTTGAAATTAATATAAAATGAAGCTACGGAAGGCATAAGTCCAAATGTTGGCTCTTTGAAAGACTATTAAATAATTACACAAAGTCTAATAAAGAAAAGAGAGAGAAAAAAACTGCTAAGATTCAGAATGAAAAGAAAAATACAGCCATGGTATTGGGGAAAAAAAACCCTAAGAAATTATAAATGCAACTGCATGACAATTCATTTAAAAACCTAAAAGAGGAAAACGATTTCCCAGTAAAATAGAATATATCAAAATTGACCAAAAAATAAATTCTTTAGTTGAACCAGATAGCGTAAAATAAAGGCAATTAAGAATCTATACAAAGAGGCATCAAAATCAGCTGAGTTCTCAGCAGATTCAATCTATTTTAAAAACAGAATTCTAATAATACTAAACTATAGAAAAATACAGGAAATGTTCCAATCCATTTTATGAAGCCAGAATTATTCAATAGCATACCTAATAAAGGTAGTACACAGAACATGCCATTTCACTTAAAAATTAAATGTAAAAGTTCTAAGGAAAAACTCACATTAGACTATAGAGTGCAGGACATATGAGAAATAATACAGTAGTCCCCCACTTTATCTGCTGTTTTACTTTGGCTTTCTGTGGTTTCAGTAACCTGCAGTAACCATGGTCCGAAAATATAACGTGGAAAATTCCAGAAATAAACAATTCGTGAGTTTTAAAATTTGAGCCACTCTTAGTAACTTAGAAACCTCATGCCCCTCCTTCAGGGCATCCACACTGTAGACCCTACCTGCCCCTTAGTCACTTACTAGCTCTCTAGATTATCACACTGACTGTCCTGGTATCTAACAGTGCCCCTGTTTAAGTAATCCTTATTCTACAGAATGATGGCCCCAAAGCTCAAGAATAATGATGCTGGCAATTTCAATACACCAAATAGAAGCCAAAAGTGCTTCCTTTCAGTGAAAAGGTGAAAGTTCTCAATTTAAGTTAAAAAAAAAAAATCATATGCTGAGGTTACTAAGAACTATAAGAATGAATCTTCTGTGAAACTGTGAAGAAGGAAAATGAAATCCACACACAGTATACATAGAGTTTGATACTATCTGCAGTTTCAGGCATCTACTGGGAGTCTCAGAATGTATTCCCGGTGGATAAGGGGGGTTCACTGTATACCACTATAATCTACGCAGAAATGCAAGAGTGGTTCATTTTTAGGAATCAACATAATCCAATATGTCAACACATTTAAGGCAGAGAAATTATATGGTTACATCAATAGATGTTGAAAAGGCATTCAGCAAAACTTAGCAGCCATTTTAAAGAAAAAACTCTATGGAAAAGGCGGCTAGAAAAAAAACACTGATAAAAACATAAGAAGGGAAAATATTATTCTAAACAGCAAAACACTAAAAGCATTTCAAATAAAATTAAGATTGCATGCACACACAATAAATATATAGAGTATATATGTGTGTAATTTCACTTTTATATGCATAAAATAATCCGTGGAAGAGATCCAATAACAGTGGTTACTTTGAATGCGGGGTTGGGAACTAGAGAGATTATGGAGAGGAATGGGAAGAAAGCTGTTCATAGGAAGCTTTTTAAAAAAATTATTTTAACCATGTGATTGTTATTACCTATTCAATAAATTGAATGAATAAAATTAGGAATTAGAGTGAGACGCCCACTAAATCCTTTATAAGTAAACACTGACTTAAAGTTTATAGGAAAAATGGTAAGACACAGAAAAGAATTAACTGGCAAAAATAATGGAATAAAAGAGAAAAATATCTTTTAGTCAATGATTTGGCAAAACAATGTCTAGAAAACTCAAGCAATTACATTGTCAAAAAACTGAAAATTAACTGTGTGTAGGGGCTCATGTCTGTAATCCCAGCAGCTCAGGACACTGAGGCAAGAGGACTGCTTGAGGCCTGGAGTTCAAGACTATCCTGGGCAATATAGCAAAACCGGTATCTTTAAAAACAAAACAAAACCCTGAAATAAAAGAAAGTATTAAATTGAGATATGATACAATACATTTAAAAGTAAAAGTTTCTCTAATTGAGCAGGAAACACCTAGAAAAAGAATGGGAAAGAGATTTTCATTGACAGTGGTAACCTTTCCCAATATTTATGAATAACTATATTGAGAAAGAAGCCCAAAAGGTTTTCCTTTCAATTTAAAAATAGGACCGGCCGGGCGCGGTGGCTCAAGCCTGTAATCCCAGCACTTTGGGAGGCCGAGACGGGCGAATCACGAGGTCAGGAGATCGAGACCATCCTGGTTAACATGGTGAAACCTCGTCTCTACTAAAAATACAAAAAACTAGCCGGGCGAGGTGGCGGGCGCCTGTAGTCCCAGCTACTCGGGAGGCTGAGGCAGGAGAATGGCGTAAACCTGGGAGGCGGAGCTTACAGTGAGCTGAGATCCGGCCACTGTACTCCAACCTGGGCGGCAGAGCGAGACTCCGTCTCAAAAAAAAAAAAAAAAAAAAAAAAATTGGACCTAGGCTGGGCGTGGTGGCTCATGCCTGTAATACCAGCACTTTGAGAGGCTGAGGCAGGCCAACCACTTCAGGTCAAGAGCTCGAGATCAGCCTGGCTAACATGGTGAAACCCCGTCTATACTAAAAATACAAAAATTAGCTGGGCATGGTGGCGCACACCTGTAATCCCAACTACTCGGAAGGCTGAGGCAGGAGAATTGCCTGAACCCAGGAGCTGGGGCTACAGTGAGCCGAGACTGTACCACTGCACTCCAGCCTGGGCGACAGACAAGACGCTATCTCAAAAAAATAGTAATAGTAAAAATAAATAAAAACAGGACCTAATAGAGCAGAAAGGTTTTGTTTGTTTTTCAACTTTTATTTTAGACTCAAGGGGTAAATGTGCAGGTTTGTTACAAGGGTATATTGTGTGCTGCTGAGGTTTGGAGTACAGTTGAACCCATCACCCAGGTAGTGGGCATAGTACCCAAGTTAGTTTTTTCAACCTTCGCCCCTCATTTCCTCCTTCCCCTGTCTTGGAGTCTCCAGTGTCTACTGCTCTCATCTTTACATGCATGTGTACCCAAAGTGTAGCTCCCACTTATAAGTGAGCAGGTGGTATTTAATTTTATTTCTGCATTAATTCAGATAGGATAATGGCGTCCAGCTGTACCCACCTTGCTGCAAAGGACATAATTTTGTTCCTTTTTTATGGGTAGTATTCCATGGTGTAAATGTACATTTTCTTTATCCATTCCACTGTTGATAGGGACCTAGGCTGACTACATGTCTTTGCTATTGTGTATAGTGCTGTGATGGACACATGGGTGCATGTGTCTTTTTGGTAGAACAATATATTTTCCTTTGGGTTTATACCCAAAGGAAATAAAAGGATATTTTATTTATATCTATCCTGGCAATTAACCGGCAAAAATATTGGAATAAAGGAGAAAAATATCTTTTTGTCAATGATTTGGCAGAACACTAAAATAACAAATATTTATTTATATAATATCCTTTTATTTTCTCACACACACATACATATATATATACACACACATACTGGAGATATATATACAGGAAATATATATATACTGAAGATATATATATATAGGATATATATATACTCGATATATATATACACACACTAGAAATACATATACTGGAAATACTGTGTGTGTGTGTGTGTGTGTGTGTGTGTGTGTGTGTGTGTGTATACTGGAGACAGAGATATATATACTGGAATTGCTGAGTAGAATTTTTCCACTTTTAGTTCTGTGTTTCTTTTTTTTTTGAGATGGAGTCTGGCTCTGTCACCCAGGATGGAGTGCAGTCGTGCAATCTCGGCTCACTGCAACCTCCACCTCCTGGGTTCAAGTGATTCTCCTGCCTCAGCCTCCCAAGTAGCTGGGATTACAGGCGTGCACCACCACACCCAGCTAATTTCTGTATTTTTAGTAGAGACAGGGTTTCACCGTGTTGGTCATGCTTGTGGGGAACTCCTGACCTGAGGTGATCCGCCCGCCTTGGCCTCCCAAAGCACTGGGATTACAGGCATGACCCACCATGCCCAGCCTATTTTTGGTTCTTTGAAGACTCTCCAAATTGCTTTCCACAGTGGCCTTGCCAACATCTGTTGTTTTTTGACTTTTTTAATAATGGCCATTCTGACTGGTGTGACATGGTATCTCATTGCAGTTTTGATTTGCATTTCACTGATGACTAGTGATGATAAGCATTTTTTCATGTTTGCTGGCTGCTTGTAAGTCTTCTTTTGAGAAATGTCTGCTCATATCTTTTGTCCACTTTTTAATGGGGTTAGAACAGACAGTTTAAGAACTACTAAGAAAATTGAGCAAAAGAAGAAAACCAAAAGTGGACTTCTGACCAGAGAAGTCAAAAGCCAGTGTAATGAAATCAATATGGCACTGGTATAGAAACGGACACACAAGGAGCAGGACAGAATAAAGATCTTAATTATAGATTACAGCAAGTACGGCACAATGTGCTATCAAAGGTTACATTTTAATTCAGCAGGAGAGAATAAATAGTTTTTAAAATTATAATAGAAAAACTGGTTATCATCTAGCAAAAAAACAATTGCATTTTTATCTTATATTATATGTACAAAATAAGTATCAGGCAAAATAAAGACAAATGTAAAAAATCACAGTAACACATCTACAACAAAATTTAGAAGATGACAGGTCTTGTAGATATGCTTAACAAAGACCAGAAACTTCAAAAGATAAACAAAAGGTTAAAAATTCCTTATTATGAAAAAAAAAAAAAACTAAGCAGTTAAACTGAAAAAAATATGACATGTAGAGAAAGAGCAGATCCAAGTTATCAAGTTCACTCAAAAAATACTCAAATGCACTAGAAGTCAAGGAAATAACAGCTTAACAATGAGATGTCACTTCAGTAAAAATTTAAAAGATATATCTTCAATCATGCTACCATATTTCATTGGTCTAAATGTGATTATGACATCATTTGGAAAGAAATATTGTGATATATATTAAAATTTAAAGAACTTACACCTTTAATTTAGCAATCCGACTCCTGAGAATCAATTCTACAGAAATAAAAGTAACCATACATAGGGATATATATATAGGAAAATCACCTACTTTCCAATTTCTTTTTTTTTTTTTCCTAGTCAGTCTCATTCTGTCGCCCAGGTTGGACTGCAGTGGCGTGATCCTGGCTCACTGCAACCTCCGCCTCCCAGGTTCAAGCGATTCTCCTGCCTCAGCCTCCCTAGTAGCTGGAACTACAGGTGCCCAACAACATGCCCGGCTCATTTTTGTATTTTTAGTAGAGATGGGGATTTCACCACATTGGCCAGG
Organism: Macaca thibetana thibetana; assembly: GCF_024542745.1. Classification (NCBI taxonomy): domain Eukaryota; kingdom Metazoa; phylum Chordata; class Mammalia; order Primates; family Cercopithecidae; genus Macaca; species Macaca thibetana. The sequence goes on from NC_065585.1 coordinate 114,574,967, forward strand.
CTGGTCTCGAACTCCTGACCTCAGGTGATCCACCTGCCTTGGCCTCCCAAAGTGCTGGGATTACAGGCATAAGCCACGATGCCCAGCCCCAATTTCTTATCTCTACAAAGCGTTGTTTCAATCAATACAGAAATGGCTAAATAAACTACAATACACTTTGATCAATTAACATAAATCCAATCATTAAAAAGAATTAGAGTTTTATCAAGTGGTTTGGTAGAATTTATTTAATGCAGTGTTGTGTAAAAAACAAAATGCTATTTTAAGAAAGCATAATATGATCAGATTTTAAAAAAGAAAACTACAACCAAAATATCCCTTTATATGTGTGTTCTGACGTCAGTTTGCATATCTAAAGGCATACATACATATGCACATCTCTATGTACAAGAGCATAGAAGACAAGAACAGGTGAGCAACACACAATGGAACTGGGGTGAAGAATGGGTGTGCGTATAGGATATGATCAGGAAGGAAAAGTGAATGGCCTGGGAAGCCAAGGAAATGAAGGAGGTAAAGAAAAAAAACAACTTGAGAAGAAAAAAAAAAAAGACTATACTTTTTAAAAAGTATATGGCCACATTTACATATATATGTATATGTAACAAATATATATATGCATATTTGATAAAATTATAAAAATTCCTACCATCAGAAATAAACTTTTAATTACCAAAGGACTAGAACTGTCAAAATATTACATGAAGTCAAGTTGAGCAATGAAGATGCCTACCATCAACAATGTTGACCTCTAAAGAAAAATATAATGAAGAAAAATCTGTTAGGAATAAGAACTTGTCGATACTGTATTGCCTGCAGGTGGCACAATGGCTCATTCTACTCTAGTTTTTCTCTTGAATATAAAAAGTAATTACTGTATAAGGTACAGAAAAAAGTAAACTTTGAAAAACATAAAATGAAAGGTAAGCTGACCTCCCACCCCAAACTCCTTCTTTTCCACTCACACACCATACAGTTTCTTGTCATCCATCCTTCTTCATACATCTTTGTACATGTGTAAGTACGTCATCAGGGTAAAATACTAGCAGAACAATTGTTGTGACAGAGTATATACATTTTAAGTTATGACAGATTTTGTCAAATCGCCTCCCAAAGAGGCACCAGTTTATACGCCCATCTTCAAAAAATGCTGCATTTTGAATCCAGTATGTTAGTGGTGACTTAAAATTGAATTTACATTGTACAGCTTGGCACAGATCTGTTTCACTCAATAATGGTACACACAGAAAGGGCAGAATATTTAAATCAGGGAAGAAAGAAATATTAAGAATGTAAGGCTTCTGGAAGAAAGCAAAGAATTAAGAAAGGGTGGCACAGGCAGCAAGTAAGCCATCATTGGGAGAGATGACAGGGTATACTACAGAGACCAACTAGTAAGACCCTTAAGCCCAGATTTGGATAGTAAAAAAGAATCCCCAAAAGTTTACACACCATTACAGAGCCCCTTTTACTGCTCTTTTATTCCCTTACACAGAACCCAATTTTACCCATCTAAAATATCTATAAAAATAAAACCAAAAAAGTTTAAAATAGAAAAGTATGCAATGCTCAGAATCCCATAAATTAGACATTACTGGTACTTTCAATTTACAGACTAGAATATGAACCTCCTTCCTGACTATAAATTTTTAAAAAATACATATATACATAAATATAAAAATAAACACAACTCATAGAGGAAAAAATATCATAAACTCCAGCAGGATAAAAAGAAAAGTGAACATCCTCTCCCCTAAGCTCTCAGTGCTACTGACCAAAGATAAATACCACGCTTTCCTGTGAATCCTTACAAAAATAAAAACAAAGATACAAAATATGCATAGGCCTGCATATAGCTAACATACAACTCTATTTTTAACTGGTGGTTCTTTAAAATCAGTTATTATTACGAAAATTTGCAAACATGTAAAAGAGCAGAAAGAGGAGACAGTTAATGAATGCTTATATAACTATCATCCAGCTTGAACAATTAGCAAATCATGGCCAATCTTATATCCCTTCCTCTCCCTGCTCCAAGAGGTATTCTCAAGCAAATTCCAGGTATCAGATATCTCATCATTTTAACATATAAAATTCTTAGCAAACGCTCAATATTTGGTTTCCAAATCCAGACTAGACATAGAAACTTAAAAAGTGGTTGGGAGAGTATAAAAAGGCTTAACCACTGGAGGGGGGGGGGGGGGGGGGGGGGGAATGATAGCTACCAGAAGAGAAGAAAATAAAGTCAATGAAAACAACTATTTAATTACAGCTACACATAACAGTGACTCATCAAGAAGTTAAAGTCATGTTTAGGATCTTTGTTTTAAACAGGCAGGAAACTATGTTTTTTAAAGCTAAAATGGCTAAAAGACAAGTTTACCTTTTAGGAAGTTAATCAGCAGGTATTGCACTCATGCCAAACGGTTTTTCCCTCAAACAATACCCAATAAATGAGGCCTTACTACATTTAGCTGTGACTTGAGAGACAGACACATGGAGGGTCTGGGGTGAAGGATGGTTGGTGACACAAGGAAAACACATACCATAGAAACAGGAATTAAAAATGATAATTAAGATATAAATCTCTCAAATAATGCCTCTTGATAGTTTAAAATGGTAAAGAAAAACTACTACCACCATTTAATGAACACTTCTTTGGGTCAGACACTCACTGGGAAATAAGTACTTTACACTTAATAGCTCATTTAATCTCAGAATCCCTTCAGGTTGGTAATTAAGACAAGACACTACTTGCCCAAGGTCAATCAGCTAACGGACTTCCCTTTTCTTAGCAGAACTGTAGTTCTGCTGTAGTAGGCTTCACCTTTCTCAAAATGTAAGATTCAAATACTATTTGTTATCATTTCTCTGGAGCAAATGTTTACTTCTGATAAGTACTATGCAAGAAGTCAAGCATCATTATGATTTGTGATTAAAATTACATATATCACATATCATGGATATTTTTATTCCAAAAGAATTATTACATATAGTACTTGTCAAAAATTGATAGACCTATAGATAATCATGTAGCCTTTCCTACACTTCCAGTGACCAGAAAGCGTATTGGAGAGTTTTACTGATAAAGATCTTCCTTTTATAGTTTCTAAAATTGTTTCCTGTAACTTCAACCTATTCATCTGGCTGGACTGATAAAGATTAAATTTATTTTTTCTTCCACAAGTCAGCCTTTTTAAAAATCAGCATAATCTTTGCAAATAGTCTCCATGTTAAATATTCTTTGTCCTGGCTGGGCACGGTGCCTAACGCCTGTTATCCCAGCACTTTGGGAGGCCCAGGTGGCCAGATGGCTTGAGGGTCAGGAGTTCAAGACCAGCCTGGCCAACATGGTGAAACCTCATCTTTACTAAAAATACAAAAATTAGCTGGGCATGGTGGCGGGGGCCTGTAATCCCAGCTACTCGGGAGGCTGAGGCAGGAGGATCGCTTGAACCCAGGAGGTGGTGGCTGCAGTGAGTCAAGATCATGCCACTGCACTCCAGCCTGGGCGACAGAGCGAGACTCCGCCTCAAAAATACAACTAAATAAATAAATATTCCTAGTTCTGATTCCAGTTGGATATGGTTTTCTACTTTTCTTTTCTTTTTAAGATAGGGTCTTACTCTGTCACCCAGGCTGGAGTGCAGTGGCACCATCACAGCTCACTGCAACCTCAACCTTCCAGGCTCAAGCAATCCTCCCACCTCAACCTTCAGAGTAGCTGGGACTACAGGTACATGCCACAATGCCCAGCTGAGTTTTAAAAAATACTTTTGTAGAGACAGGGATCCAACTATGTTGCCCAGGCTGGTCTCAAACTCCTAATTGGACTCAAGCGATCCTCCTCCCTTGGCTTCCTAAAGTGCTGGGATTACAGGTGTGAGCCACCACGCTCAGCCTGGTTTTCTCATTATCTTGACTGCCTTCTTCAGATGTGCATGTCAGAGTTTATCTTAAAAAGTGGCTCCCCAAATTCAGCACAAAACTCCTGCAGAGAGCCTAACCAGAGCAGAATGCAAGGAAACTATTAATTCTCTGGGCCTGTACTTTAAAATTATATTCGGTACTTTCTCTCATCACCACATCATTTTTTTGTATATTAGATGTGCAGATAACCCTTTTGTCTTTTGCACATTCATTCAAGAAGCATTGATTAAACATGTATGATGCAACCACACAAGCTTCTCTTTTTTCCAGGCTTCCTTTTCCTAAACTCAGCTTTTGTTGTTGTTGTTAAGCAAAATAGTCTTATTTTCACTTTTTCCTCTAAGCAGGTATTACCACTTGACATACTATATATTGATTTTATTTGTCTATTATCTATATCTGCTCCTAAAATATTATTTGGGCCGGGCATAGTGGCTCACACCTGTAATCCCAGCACTTTGGGAGGCCGAGGTGGGTGGATCATGAGGTCAAGAGATCGAAACCATCCGGGCCAACAAGGTGAAACCCTGCCTCTACTAAAAATATAAAAATTAGCTGGGCGTAGTGGCGTGCGCCTGTAGTTCCAGCTACTCGGGAGGCTGAAGTAGGAGAACCGCTTGAACCCAGGAAGTGAAGGGTGCAGTGAGCCGAGATCAAGTCACTGCACTCCAGCCTGGCAACAGAGCAAGACTCCGCTCAAAAAAAAAATAAATAGGCCGGGCGCAGTGGCTCACGCCTGTAATCCCAGCACTTGGGGAGGCCGAGGCGGGCGGATCACAAGGTCAGGAAATCGAGACCATCCTGGCTAACTTGGTGAAACCCCGTCTCTACTAAAAATACAAAAAATTAGCTAGGCGTGATGGCGGGCGCCTGTAGTCCCAGCCACTTGGGAGGCTGAGGCAGGAGAATGGTGTGAACCCGAGGGGAGTTTGCAGTGAGCTGAGATCGCACCACTGCACTCCATCCTGAGCGACAGAGCAAGACTCTGTCTCAATAATAATAATAATAATAATAATAATAATAATAATAAATATCTGGAACATAACAGGCACTATAATATTTGCTGAACTAATTCATGAATAGAGAGAAGAGTTTAAAACATCACATTCTTTATGGCTTCTGGACAAGAGGCTCCAGGCTACTGCTAGATGATGTTAGAGCTTTATCAATAAATACAGGTAATCAGAAAAGCCACATGACTGCCACATACCCTCCAGAATTTACTGTAATAGTCTAGTACAGGAATTACAGGTCTTGATTACTTTAAAACACATGGTGGCTTTTACTGTTGATCTCAATTATGTTCTCTACTTTTTTCTATTCTAAAATATGTAATCTGAAATAGAAATATATATTTCTCTATTATCAATAGTGAGTAACGGTAAACTCTGTTGAACTATGCTAGGAAATGTCAGAGAATACTTATCCCTAGGTCAGAGCTGAGCTACCATCTCTACCTCTATACAGTTGTGCCTCTAATGTACTGATTCCAACCATGATTACCTTCAAGCATAGTCAGTTTAAATGTCACTTCTCTTGTGGCTTCACTGTTTCAGAAAGAGTTGTAACTGTACAATCTGTGGTTTGACTTCAGATCTTCAGATTCGTCTAAACATATCTAAGGAGCCGCCACTGTTTATAATACACTACTTAGCATTCCCTTCTATGGAAATCTCAGGGTGCTCCACTCCCATGGGGTCGTTACTGTTAAGTTATATGTGAACCTATTCCATTCTTACTGAATTACAGTACAAATGTATTATAGCAGGTAGAACTTTCTCTCCATGTCAGTTTAGTGCAATTGTTCCCAAACTGTGCTGTACATCAGAATCACATGTAAGTCTTTTATAAGCATAGAAAAATCCCCAGCCAACTCTGGACTTACTGAATCCAAACTAGAGGTGGGGGTCCAAGAATATTTTTAAATGGCTCCTAAGATAATTCCACTTGGAAACTATGTACTGGTTTAGAGTACAAGAAAAATTCTCATGATGCAATACCTTATCTCCTGGGTAAAATATAATGTCTAGGCATAAAGACATACATACTGGCATTCCAAGCTGAATTGATGAAATACATTTAATGATTTAATCATAAGTGAAGATAAACTTGACAGCACTTAGGATATGTCTACTTTAAAGGAATTCATATACGATATTGGTGAAAGTAACTCATAAGAATTCCCAAACTAGTCTCTAACCTCTGTTGCTCTCATCCCACATAGTAATGACTTGCCCCAGCCAATCAGGTCCTGTAGACCTTCTGAACCGGAATACCTTCCTCCCCTTTCTTTTCTACTGGCTTCAGGACAGCAAATAGTCTTTCAAACTTCTGCTAGTACAGCACCACACATATATTTCTGTTATCCTGTATTACAATAATTTGAATACCTATCTGTCTTTCCCTACTAGAATGTGAGCAGAAGAGCAGGGATTGTTTCTTATCAATTGCTGCAGTCTCAGCTGCTACCAATGAGCTGGCAACAAGCAGTAAATAAATCTTTGCTTAGTGAAGAAATGAAAGAAAATGCCCATTTTGAAGTCTTATTCAAGTAAGATCATCTTAAGGGTTCCAGTCCTAAAAATTAGCACCAAAAGATTCTATGATACTAAATTTAAAAATAGCATAATTCAGACATTTTCCAAGATAATTAATAAGAATTTATTAAGTATCCACTGCAAGCCAAAATGCTAAAGTTACAAAGATAAATAGGCTTTGTTCTTGATAATTGGGTAAATAATATGTGTTCTCAGGATGAAAGAGTTACCATCCACCCTACCCTGTCATTGGTTTACGATCTATATTCACAGTGCCTTGCAGGCCAAACTCTGTTAAGACTGCAGGTGCCCCACCCCTCCACCAAGGTAGCTAAAAAATACCAGAGAATCCAGATCAACATCTCCATGTTGCTTAGCCCATGACAGCTCTCCAGAGTTGACTCCAACAGGAAAACTTAAAAAGCTGAATTGCAGAGTCTCCTATCATCATTATAAATAATTTTAACGTCTGTGTAACTATTATTCAAAAAAGGAAACTATCTCCTGGACTAAAACAAACAAAAATTATTCCTACTGGCATACATCTGGAATATTTTCATGTTAAAAAATTAAAGTTTACTCATAGAACTAATACAGAATATAATACAGATGCCCTGATTTATTACTCATTCATGTAGCTTTGAAACCTCTACTCTCTTCGCTTTGCAGGCAGAGTATAATAAACAATTACTAGAGCAAAAAATTGTGGTCTTGAGTTTCTGGAAGATTTAATGTCTTCATCCTTATTTTGCATTTCCCTTACCCCAGAAGTTTCCCAATCCTTAATAAAGGAAATAATTATAGAATTGGAGAAAGATATTTTATTAAGCTAGAATAAGGTAAATAATAAAATCTTATATTAAGCTAGAACTGATATTAACAATCATGTTTTCCAGTCACATCAGTTTACAGATAAAAAAAATCTGATCGTAGGAGCTAGAAACTCTGATTCCCAGGTTAGTGCTAACACTAATTTGCACAATAAATAAAAGCAAAAATTCCAGACATTCAGAAACTTAAGATCTACTAAATGCATGTCATTCAAAGGTTTTGTTAAGAGTTAAGAATTGTTATAAATGTGCAAACAGAAGCCTTCTATAGCTGGCCATAGACAAGGATTTCCTGTAGAAGGAGAAGAAAATAAAATTTTAAAACATATTTTCACAGAATACCATCTTTAAAAAACCTGTAACATGAGATAAATGGTATCCTCTCTATACAGGCACTTCTTTTATGCCTCAATCCTGCAAGACCCAAGTATTCATTCATTTATGCACTCAGCAAATATTTACTAAGCACCTATTACATGCTAGGCACTGGGAAATATAGCAATGAACAAAACAAAATTCCTGCTCACATGGAAGTTACATTCTTGTGGTAAAACAATGTATTTTCAGGTCACGATAATTACAATGGAGAAACAAAAAGTGGGGAAATTTGATAGGGACAGTGCATGGTAGGATTACGATTTTAAATAGAATGCTCAGAGAAAGTCTTATTGAGAAAGTAAAATCTTAATAAAGATTTAAATAAGGTTAGGTTAGGCCTGGCACAGTGGCTCAAGCCTGCACTCCCAGCACTTTGGGAGGCCAAAGAAGGAGGATCACTTGAGCTCAGGAATTCGAGACCAGACTGTGCAATATAGTGGGACCCCATATCTACAAAAAATTTTTTAAAATTAGCTAGGTATCATGGCATGCACCTCTAGTCCCAGCTCAGCTACTCAAGAGGCTGAGACAGGAGGATCACTTGAGCCCAGGAGATTCAGGCTGTAGTGAGTGTATTCGCACCACTGTACTCCAGTCTGGGCAATGGAGCAAGACCCTGTCTCAAATAAATAAATAAATAAATAAATAAATAAATAAATAAATGAAGTTAGGCAGCAAGCCATGTAGATACGAAGGACAAAGCATTCAAGATCAAGATCTCGCAGCCTACCAGTTTCAAAGAAACTGCACGAAGACAATATGGTTAGAGCTGCATGAACAAAGTAACACGTGAGAACATGAAATCAGGGGCATGAGGGCCAGATCAAAGGAGAATCTACACTTGAAAATTTCTATTAAAAATATGAAATATTATCTTAGCTAACGTAGATTAAGTCAACAGCCTTAGTAGGGATAATCCAATTTAACAGGAGATTTAGCATGAATTGCTAATGGTAGAATTTCTGATAATATCAACAGGTTACTCGAGACATTAATTTTGGACATTCCCAGCATCCATTAAATTGTACTTCAGAGTATTATCAACTACTCTTCCGACTAGCTTTGATGCATCATCAGTCAATTTACTAGGTGGTGAGTGCTGAAAGGAAGAAAAGAAGGCAGAAGATGAGAGAATTCATATGCTTTCAATTGCAAAAGAAGTGGAGAAGTGTTTTACTTTCCATATCTCAGGAGGATATGCTAATATATAATTCAGAATAACCAGGTGGCCAGTCAGATAATGGTTCACAATTAAAAGCTGAAGTCTAACAAATTCCACAGAGCCAACTTACTCTTTACCCAATACTCGTAATACTGTAAGCAACTCAAGGACAACAGTTTATTTCTCTGCATTCCTCAGAGTCTACTATAGAGAGTTATTTTAGGGCCTCACATTTTATACTGCCTTGCTAATAGACATAAAAATTACCTGAATTCATGAAAAAAGGTTCTCCATCTGAGTTGTGGAGCATACATCTTTCTTACACACCCATCTTTAAACACCTGGGCTACAGATAAGCATCACATTTTCTCTTTCTTATGTTCCTCTATATTCCTCAAGATAATGTATTCTACTCCAAAATGACAAGGGTTTATCTCAATTTTATCTTCTAAAGTATCCATATGTTTCAGATCCCTTATCCTGAATTATTTTCCTCAGACATCTACTGACAAGCTCCTGGGTTCTCAAACTATAATGACAGTTATAAACTACAATGTGCCATACAAATATACAGTGTTAATATTTGTATTTATTGTGTGCAACCAAATATAATGAGGTCTCACAAAGTACCCATTGTTCTATGGACTTATATGTAACTATAGGTGGCAAGACCTCTTCGATCTTTAGAATAATTTCCAGACTCAAATTGGCTTTAAATTCTTTTATGTTATTTCTATACAGCATTTTTAAATGAGCTAAATTTATATCCTATGCTCTTTATTACTTATTTTATCTGAGCTAAGATACATAAAAATAATGATTTGAAAATATATATCAAACATTATTATTTTTTTTTTTTTTTTGAGATGGAGTCTTGCTCTGTCACCTGGACTGGAGTGCAATGGCACCATGTCAGCTCACTGCAATGGCACCAGGTCACCTCCTGAGTTTAAGTGATTCTCCTGTCTCAAGCTCCCAAGTAGCTGGGATTACAGGCATCCACCACCATGCCAGGCTAATTTTTTGTATTTTTAGTAGAGATGAGGTTTCACCATGTTGGCCACACTGGTTTTGAACTCCTGACCTCAAGTGATCTGCCCGCCATGGCCTCCCAAAGTGCTAGGATTACAGGCATGAGCCACCTACCACGCCCGGGCAACACAATCGTATTAAGAATATCCCCTATGGGCCGGGCACGATGGCTCACACTTGTAATCCCAGCACTTTGGGAGGCCGAGGTGAGTGGATCACCTGAGGTCAGGAGTTCGAGACCAGTGTGGCCAACTTGGTGAAACCCCATCTCTACTAAAAATATGAAAATTAGCTAGGCGTGTGGCAGGCACCTGTAATCCCAGCTACCTGGGTGGCTGAGGCAGGAGAATCACTTGAACCTGCGAGGCGGAGGTTGCAGTGAGCCAAGATCGTGCCATTGCACTCCAGTCTGGGTGACAGAGCAAGACTCTATCTCAATAAAGAAAAAAAAAAAAATAATATGCTCTAAGGATTTCATGATGGTTACAGAACTGTGAATATGGTAAAATTCATTGACCTGTATACTTTAAATGGGTAAATTGTATGGTATGTGAATTATATCTTATTAAAGTTATTTCAAAAAGTGGGGGGAAAAAAACATATTCCCCATGAAAGGCAGAGAATAATGGACTATTAAAATTCTGCCTTTATACTTTATGTTATGCCATATCCCACAATATTAAGTGTTATTAGATAAATTCAAAATATAATTGATAGGTCATCCTTTTAAACAGAAATTCACATCTGGAAAAATTCATTCTTTACTTGATAAACTAAAACAAAATACAAAAATGCTACACTAAGTGGTACCAACTGCCCTCCTTAGCAGGTTCTTTTATCTATAACCTTCTCTCCAATCCTACTGCTATCTTACTTGAGACCTCTTTCTGTTGTACTAATGTAATGATTTCCAACCACTCTCCCTACCTTCTGTCCTATTCTTGTTATACATCATTAACAAAGTAATCTTCCTCAAATGAAAAACTGGGAGTTGGATAAAATAAGAGATTACAAAGAATAAGATTTTACGCAACACTGTTGTGTGTTTGACCTCAGGTTCTAACACTTGTTAGCAGTTTGATCTTGTACAAATGTCTTAATCTTGTTAAGCCCTCATTTCCTCTTCTGTAAACTGTGGACAATGATATCTTCCTCAAGGGATCAGTATGAGAATTAAAGATACAGTAGAAGAAGCTTCTAAAGTAGGCACCTAGAAATGTTAGCACTTTTGCCTCTTTGAAAGTTTGAAGCATTAACCTTTCTAAAAGCTATCACATCTTTAGGGAAACCTCTTAAGGAGGATAAAGTCACAGGAGGTAGTATTTGTAACAAAAATAACAACATTGGAATGGCCTATTGAGAACACTTGCTTTTGAGTGGGGGAGTTTATTTGCAGAATCAAACTATGATGAGAAAGTTGTTTCCTAAATACGCAGAAATCCAGAGCTAGGCAGGTATCTCTCAGCCAAGAACTGCTTGGATGAGACTTGCTTTCCCCCAGCAACGGCAGGGACTCATTGTCCCGAGTTTCTTTCCAAACTTCAGGTTTTTACAGTGCCTCTAATGAACCTTTTAATTATTCTAATTATGAATAAATTACTATTTGAGAAAAAGAATCAAAGCAGTAGTTTCTAACCACCTTGAAGGAATTACCTTTTTCTTCCCAAAAGCTGTGTAATCACTTTTGATGGATTGGAAACAGGTCCAACAAGAGGAAGAGAAGAAATGATTAGTGACAACTGTACACCTCTCTCCAGTGGGAATTTCTAAAAACTAAAATAAGGATATAGTACCGGAGACCCACCAGGTTAAGATTTTTGATCCAATGGAAATAGTAATCCAATGCTTGGAAACTTTAGCTCAAGTTCTTAATTCCTCTTCCAGGACCTCACAGAACAAACCACATTCAAAGGATGCCATGAATGACTTCAGACAGAAAAACTTTTATTGGTAAGCTTTATTTTTATTAATAATACTTAACCAATATCAATGATCATGCTCTCCTGCTCCTTCAAATAATGACCAGACTCTAGAAAGAATCTTGGTAGAGATCATGAAGAGAACATAACAAATGTCTGTATTTTCTGTTTCTAGTTGCTAAAATTCTAAGTCTACACTTACAAAATAGAAATGCTTGTTGGATTTATAGGATATGAATAATTAAATGAACAGAAATGCAGTATTTGAATCTCATGATTCTGTATATTGTGACTAAAACACATCAAGGGTAAAGGAAACTCCAAATAAAGATTTCAGAAGACAGACAATAATGATACGCAGAACTGAATATTGTAAAAATCAGTGGACCATCTAGGGCAATATCTAGCCTGCAGCAGATGATGAGAGACTAGAATATGTAGAAAGTCAGAGCTAGAGAAACAAGCCAAGAATGTGTCTCTGTAGGTACAACAGTAGAGGGCAGAAACTCCCGGCTTAGGGGGCTGGATCAATCCTGTGGATGTATATTGACCTACACAGTATTTAAAAGTTGGGAGGCTGCATATAAATATTGAGGCTTCTGTTTTTATAGAAGAAGAAGTGCAGCATCTGTCACCACTGAGTTTGTAATCCCTCATGTAATCCCTCGATATGGGACATGCACCTTTCAGTTCACCACAGGGCAGAGTGACAGTGGTCACCCCACCATCTCTAGACACCAAGTATCAACTCTCATTTATCATTGAAGGTTATACTGTGGTTTGTCCCACGCAAGAGACGTAATTCTTTACACTTATGTCTCTATGAGAAGTGTTAACAGGGTTCGGAGCATGCCACCCCAAAATATGTTACTTTGGCATATTGATTATTTTGAGTTAAGGGCACTAGAAAAACAGCAGATACAAGAAGGCACTCTGACCTTCCTTTCCTTCCTGAAAGCAGAAGATAACATTTCCATGTGAAAGGTGCCCTCCCTGTACCAGGAGGAAGGAAGACATTCTTATCACCAGAACCTGGGAGTTGAGGACAAGAGAAATCTGTACAAACAAACCTTGTCAAACTAACCCTTATCTGCCTAGTCAGTTTTCCACGACAAACTGCTCTAGCCCATATCCCTTTGCCTTGTCATGTTTTCACAATTTACTACTCTTTGTCTACTCAGTATATAAGGTTTTGGTCCTCACTGCTTCCTTGGGTCTTCATTTTCTTGTGAGGGCTCCCATGTACATGTAAATTATTGAAAACAATTTGTATGTTTTTTCTCTTGTTAATTTACATCAGTTTAATCCTTAAGCCCGGCTAGAGACCCTAAATGTACACAGAAGAAATTTTACCTCCCCCACAGTGTGAAACAAAACAATCTATTTTTTTCCCCTTATACCTGGTCCACTTACTTATATTGCCTGGGCACTTCCTGAGCAATCATCAAATAAAATCAGATGGTGATGAAGCAGTTCACAAAAAGCAGGAGTCTAGAGTAGAAGCTAGGAATCAAAGACAAAACAAAAGCCAAAAAGCCAGACAAAGCCCCTCAGAGTTTAGTAACTGAAAAGGTAGCAGGATCCAAATTACAATGCACACAACTTTTAACCCAGCAATGCCAGTAGTAGAGATTTATGCTACAGATACACTCATAAGCAAAATAATTTATGTTCAGTATTATTCTTTGTAGTATTATTTGTAACACCAAAAGATCAGAAAACACCCTAAATGTCACCATTAGGGGACTACATAAATAAGTTACAGTATAACCATATAATGCAACTATAAAAAAAAATAAGAAAATTCGTTATGTGCTAATATGAAACAGACTCCGAGAGAAAAGAACAAGGAGCTGAATATACATATGTCAGTTGTGAAGGAGCAGCAGGAGGAGGAAAGTGGGGAAGAATATAAATAACTATATATAGATTTGTTTTTACACATGCATGAAATATTTCTGGAAGGATACAGAAGAAACTGGTAGTATTAATTCCCTCAAGGAGGAGAACTTAATAACTGAGGGATGGGGGCAGTTCTGTAGCAGGTAAAAATTAGTTTTAAAAATGTAACAAATTGGCCGAGCTGATTCCAAATATGACTAAGAAATTAAGTAATTACCAGAACTGGTGTGGCAATGACCCCCTCCCTCCATATATATGTTATTTTGCCTTGTTCAAGGATGCTGGAGATTTCAGAAGGAACCGAGAGGGGGTGAAGGAGTGAGCAGACGGAGACTGCGATGAACTAAGGACAATGGAATAAATGGCATGGTGTCTTTTTCCATCTGGCTCCTTGAACTGGGTCTAATTCAGTCTGGTACCTCCAGGGCACCCTGAAGACTGGCAGCTCTGAAGCACTAAAGACAGCATTTCTCACACCGCTACTATCTCTCACAGAGGACCCAGTAGCAGTGGCATTGATAGATGCCACACTGGGGTGGCCTGAGAGAGGATGGACTTCCCAAGGGAGGCTGTAAGGAAGGAGTATTCGTTTCTGTTCTTGAACACATATCACATTCCATTCGAGGGCTCCTAGAAATACTGAAGAGGACTCTGAAAGGGCTGGGGGGTTTGTACGTAAGCAAGAGGAAACTAAAAGTTATTCTCCATCTCTGCCTTTGGTGATGAAGCCCTAGAAGCAATCAACCTATAAAAATATAACAGTAATATGTAGAGAAGTAAAAGAACAGAAAACAATACTCTGGCAAGAGAACCAAAGGAAATTCTTACTGAATTTTTTTTAAACTTAGGCTACTGCTCACTGAACAGGAAGTAGAGAAAAAACATGAGGATGGCTGGAAAGAGGTTACTCAAGGCTCTGCTGGGAACCAACACACTTAGTTATGCAGTACCTACTTTCTAAAGTGAAATCTTTCAACTGCTTTAAAATGTTTCTTTTCTAAGCCATTGAAAGCAATGAGATCATGTTCTTGATTAACTGCCAGGTTTTTTTCCTCTGCAACCCAGATTGTTGAAGTTAAAAAGAAGAAAAATTAGAAAAATAAAAAAGTAAAGGTAAGATTTGGGAACAGAAAAGAGAGGGGGAAACCATAAATATATTTTAATAACCTAGTGGTAGAAAATTATGTAATGACCTAATATAGAGTTGTTTTGTTTTTTAAATTGAGAACATCTTGCCCTGTTCCAAAAATACAACAAAGTATTTATTTCAATTTAATTTATCTAACTGTTTTCCTATTCCATTTTACCCAGAGTTAACATATACAATCTCTTTATGCCCCACAGCACAAAATATTTATAAATACATAGATGAGCCATTTGTAAAAGATAGTTTGTGCTGAAACCATAGAGCTTTCTGAACCATAGAAAAAAATATGAGGACTAGCCTTAGGTAATTTTGGTTTACATGTTTTTCACAAGGGGAAATAAATAATATTCACTACTCTAAACAATGGACAGTAAGATAATTTCTAAGATAAGCAAAAAGTAAAATATACAAGAATTAGAAACTAAACTCCATCTTGAAATACAACTCCTAGAGGTTATAGAATAAGTAACAATAACATGATCCATGTATTAATATTATTACTTTGTATCCACCACAGTGCCTTCCACCTATATCAGGAGCTATTTAATGTAATTTTATATGTGACTAGAACCTTTATACTTTCCAAAGTACCTTCACATTTCTCATTTGATGCTCACAACGCCCTGTGAAGTAGGTAGGGCAGGTTTCATTCAGTTTTACAATACTAAAAGAGATAGAGAAAAGTTAAGGGATAAATTATATGTCAGTTGTAAGTCAGAGACAGAATGCAAGGGTCCAGAACTCCTGGTCCAATGCTTGTCCAAAAGATGTCTGCAGACCATTATTCCTCCACCCACTCAATATTTATTATGCAACAACTGTGTTCTAGGAACTATTTTAGTCATTAGGAACATAACAGAGAAAAAGAACGTACGTATTCCTACCCTTAGGAAGCTTCCAGTGTAGTCAGAGTCATTACATAAATAACAATACAAATAAATGCAAAGTTGCACTTGTGATAAACATTATAATGGGGTATTGAGTGCTATAAGAACATATAATGTGGGGGAGTTGACTTTGTCAGAGAGATTGGGAAAGGATTCACCTTAGGAACTAATGATAAAGTTCACTGACTAGCCTTTTAAAAAAATCTAAAACAGGCCAGGCGCAGTGGTTCACACCTGCAATCCCAGCACTTTGGGAGGCCGAGGCGGGTGGATCACCTGAGGTTGGGAGTTCAAGACCAGCCTGACCAACATGAGGAAACCCCATCTCTACTAAAAATACAAAATTAACTGGATGTGGTGGCACATGAATGTAATCCCAGCTACTCAGGAGGCCGAGGCAGGAGAATTGCTTGAACCCAGGAGATAGAGGTTGGGGTGAGCCAAGACAGCGCCATTACACTCTGTCTCAAAAACAATAACAAAAAAAACTAAAACAATTGTTTTTAAAAAGATAAAGCTCAGATCTGAAGGATAGACATTATATAGACAAAGAAGCAAAGGGAACATTATGTATAAAAGACCTACTATGGGAGGGGCCAAAATACAAGAGATTTTTTAAAAAAGCAGCCTGTTTGACACACTGCCTCATCCCCAGCTTACTGCAATCAGAGTGTAAGGTTAGGGCTGGTGTTTTTTAACAAGCTCCCCAGCCGGGCCCAGTGGCTCACACATTTAGTAATCCCAGCACTTCAGGAGGCCGAGGTAGGTGGATCACCAGAGGCCAGGAGTTCGAGACCAGCCTGGCCAACATGGTGAAACCTCATCTCTACTAAAAAAACAAAAATTAGCCAGGCGTGGTGGTGGGTGCCTGTAGTCCCAGCTACTAGGGAGGCTGAGGCAGGAGAATCACTTGAATCCAGGGAGGCGGAAGTTGCAGTGAGCCAAGATGGCGCCACTGCATTCCAGTCTGGGCGACAAGAGCAAGACTCCATCTCAAAAAACAAAAACAAGAACAAAACAAAAAACAAAGTAAGGTTTCAGTGACTCCTGCCCTATTCCAGTGATTATTTCAGAGCATCCAAGATGTTTCACTCAGGAATAGCGGGTGACTGTAAACAATGCAAAAATAGAAGAACTGCTACATCCATTCAAAAGCTGCTAAATTATCTGCATTCTAGAGGGTGATATCATTTTTTGTTCTTTCCTTTTCTTTTTTTTTTTTTTTTTTAATTTTTTATTTTTGAGACGGAGTTTGGCTCTTGTTGCCCAGGCTGGAGTGCAATGGTGCAATCTCGGCTCACCGCAACCTCCGCCTCCCAGGTTCAAGCAATTCTCCTGCCTCAGCCTCCCGAGTAGCTGGGATTACAGGCACATGCCACCATGCCCGGCTGATTTTTTATATTTAGTAGAGACAGGATTTCACCATGTTGGTCAGGCTGGTCTGGAACTCTTGAACTCAGGTAATCCACCCACCTCAGCCTCCCGAAGAGCTAGGATTATAGGCATGAGTCACGCCTGGCCGCTTTTGTTTTTTTAAAGAGACAAAGTCTTGCTTTCTTGCCCAGGTTGGCCTGAAACTCCTAGCCTCAAACAATCCTCCCATCGTGGCCTCCCAAAATGCTGGGATTGCAGGCCTGATCCCCCATCATTTTTAATCTAGAAAGGAAGAATTTATGAAGGTGGTGCCATCGCCCTAGGCTTTGAATTTCCACAGATAGAAAAAGGCTACTACTCCAGAAGAAAAAGAAAAGAAGCAAATGAAAAGATACCCCTGGCCAGGTGAGGTGGCTCATGCCTATAAACCCAACACTCTGGGAGGCCAAGGCCGAAAGGATCACTTGAGGCCAGGAGTTCAAGACCAGCTGGAGCAACATAGCAAGACCCTGTCTATACCAAAAAAAAAAAAAAAAAAAAAAAAAATTGCCAGGAGTGGTGTTGTGCACCTGTAATCCTAGCTACTCTTAAGGCTGAAGTTGGAGGATCACCTGAGCCCAGGAGTTAGGGACTACAGTGAACTATGATTCTATGATTGTGCCACTGTATTCCAGTCTAAGCTAATGAGCAAGACCCTGTCTCTTAAAAAACTAAAAATAACCAAAAAAAAAGATACCCCTTGCTGCTTCCTATGAGTGTGAATATTTTATTTTACTGTAGCCCTTCCTAAGTGGTACTTATTTTAGAAATATCATTCCCATAATACCTGAAAGTTGCAGAGGTCTTGCAGCTTACAAATCTTTAATTTTATACTCACAACAAATTCTATTACATTGCAACAGTAGATATTAAGTTTCTCGATTTTGCAGATAAAACTAACTGAGGGAGGTTTACTTGTGCAAAGTCACAATTCAACACTGCTCTTTGTTTTTAACATATAGATTCCTGACCGACATGATGTGGAAAACATACTTATCAAAGTCTGTTATCTGAAATATGGAGAACTGAGTAGGCCTGCGATGCCAGACATACAAGAACTCTAGTATGACAAATTGAAACAAAAGCCTGTTATCCTGGCTTCAATTAATAAAGGCAATGAGCAAGAGGTCTCCTGAGGCAGTCAAAAAGAGAAAATGACAGACGGAGATTCAATGAGGGATCTATGATGACACCTAATAACTGAAGTATAAAAAAAAATTATGGACAGGGGAGAAAAAACAAAACTAAGTAGCATAATATACTGAGGGACAAAAATGAATAGATGGCGGATCCATGTTTCACCTTCAAAATTTACTTTCTAATTTTTAAAGTTATTTTTCAGTTTTCTCCCATAAATTACCTTCAAGAAAACTTTGATCATCATCACACTTTCTAAGTCTATGCTGTTCCTGGCTGTAAAACATGTTTATTCTTCTCTTCCTTTTCTAACACAGGGGGGCCCTAGAAACGATAAGAGTCTTGCCTTTGAGATTAAACCTCCACTTTGCGCAAAATATTATGGAAGATACAAAGAGGAGGTCTCCAGTCTCAAGGTTAGTATTTTGGCAACACCGGTAGGTACTAAGAATACTTCCCAAGATTGTATTGAAGAAAATGTGTTGGGCTGCACTCTATTTTCATAAACAAAAAGAACTTTTCTTGAATGGAAGAACAAAACTTTCAGAGCCATGATGAAAGAATTCCATGTCACACAGAAATTAATCCAAGGAACTGGAGGCCTTTGGGTTATGAATCTATCTGGCCTATAGCAAGTACTCTTATGAGATAATAATGTTGTACACATAAGAATAATTTTCCTTTAGGGTGGCATAAAGTTAGAAAGAACAGAGATTAGGAATAAACATTAACTGCTAGTGAGAAAAACAGAATTTCAATGACTACGGATAACAAACAACTTATTACTACAACCCAAAATATTTAGGACATCTGTACAGAAATGCTGACACCCACTTCAAAACCGCTAGAACCAGTTTATAAGTCTCTTTTTCCATCCTAGCTATGCTATCCTCACTAGCAATCTCACATCTTCCTTCTTGTCTGGCTGACTGGAAAGGTGGTGCACTAACAACTGAAAAATATACATATAGAAAGAAGATGATAGCCTATTTTTTTCTTTCACTCTTTTCAATACTACCGTCTTATATCCTGTACTCCCTAAAATGAAGAATAATATTGTACTTTAATTGTATTAATTGAACAAAATTCTATATTCCTGTTTTTATATTAAAAGTAGAATGAACGTAATTTTTTAAAATCTTTCTTGCCCCCAAAACCCTCAGCACAGCTCTTTGAAAGTGGCCTTGGTTGCTGTTTTTTTTTTTTTTTTTTTACCCCTCTGGTTCAGTGGTCCTTGATGGAAAAAATACTCTTAACTTGTGTAATATAGAAAGTTTAAATTTATAATGGATGAATCTCTATAACCTAACTCTCAGATATTAAAAAGATTCATTTTCTCTGTGCCAAAGACAAGTGGATTTGTGAAGCCATAGAGTTTATCTCATTTGACATGAAATCATTCTCATTTTAGCTCAAAGTGCCTAATATGTTCTTGGGAACCACTTCAACTATCTTTCATTTCTCACAGTGGATAATTACATGTTTTAGAGTACAGCTGAATCTCACTACAACCAAAAAAGTACATGGAGAAAATTTCTAGGCAAAAAGTACTCTAATAACCAGTTTTATTATTATTATAGTTTAAATGTATAATACATAGTATGTATTTATAATGTAATATTAATTCATATAATTATAAATGATATTATTATCTCTATATTTTAATTGCTCATAAAAGTAATACTGGTGAAAGGGACTGGTCTGACATAAAACTACAGAGTGTAACAGTGTGAGCAGTTCTTCTCTTATGAGAAAAAAAATGTGATTACACCCACTTTTGATTCCTACAGTCAAGAATCAGAAGGTTAAAATAAACTGGAGTTTATACATCTACTGAAACATTAAAAAATTTTACACTCCCCTTAGCAGATAATTATAGTTAGTATTGTGAAAAAGAGACATCTTTTCATACTTAGCATTTTGAGGAACTATTAAGGACCAACTATGTATAATAACAACAATGGTGATGATGACACATTAAATAATAGCAAGAGCACTTTATATATATTTTCTTTTCTATTTTTTTATTTGACTTTCTATGTAATTCTAGAGAGCAGGCATCAGTATTACCATTTTACAAAAAAAAGAAAGCCAATACACAGAGAAAATAACAAAACACTAATTTACTAAACAGTATCTTTGATAAGTGTCAGAGTCAAGATTATATATTAGAGGTTCCTGACTAAGCTCAGTACACTCTTTTCTATGCTATACTGGAGTAATGCATTGCAAAATAAAGCTGCAAATTATACCCATCTCATGTTGCACATCCTTTTGTAATGTGACCTTGCTGCTCTTCCATC
The DNA here is from genome assembly GCF_024542745.1 of Macaca thibetana thibetana. Taxonomy (NCBI): domain Eukaryota; kingdom Metazoa; phylum Chordata; class Mammalia; order Primates; family Cercopithecidae; genus Macaca; species Macaca thibetana. The sequence continues at coordinate 114,595,544 of NC_065585.1, forward strand.
ATGTCTTTAGAAGTTTATAATTTGATAAAATAGAATTTACCAATATTCTCTTATTGTTCATGTCTTTTGGTTTCTCTCTAAGAAACTTGGCTTTAGCAAAGTTATATTTTCTTCTGTATTTCTTCTAGAATCTTTATCCTTCCACCTCTTAGGTTTAGGACTATAATCTACTCAACTTAATTTCTGTATATAGTATGAAGTAAGAGTCAAGAAATGCTCTCCCTTACCCTCAAATGGATATTCAGTTCTTCCACCTCCATTTCCTCAATGAACTACCTTGGCATATTTGTCAAAAATTAATGAGCCATAAACAAAAGTCTTTCTAGTCTCTATTCTGTTCAACTCATCTATCCTATGCTAACATCACACAGTCTTTAGTTATGTAATTCCTCTAATTTTTTAAAAATTGGCTTACTGTAGGTATTCTGAATTTCCATATAAGTGACAGACTAAGCTTATCAAGTTCTATAAAATCCTCCCAGGGATTTGATTGAGACTGGGTTCAACTTCTGGAACAATTTGGAAAGAACTGAAAATTACAAATTATTGAGTCTTCTGATCCATTAACATAGTATATATCTTAATTTATTCAGGTTTTAATTTATGTCAGCAGTGTTGTATATTTTTCAGTACCAGGTCTTGTACATATTTATTTATTTTTAAGTATTTCATTTTTTGATGCCACTATAAGTGGCAATGTTATTGTGCTTTCCCTTTCCAATTGTTTATTTCTAATATAAGGGTGTACAGAACTAAAAATGATTTCTGTATATTATTTCATATATCCTGTGACTTTATTAAACTAACTTAATAATTCTAAGAGTTTTAAAAAACATATCCCTTAGGATTTTTTTTTTTTTTACAAGCACAATTAGGTTGTCTGTGAACAGAGACAGCTTTGGTTCTTTTTTCTGTAGTCCATATGCCTTCTATTTTCCTATTTTACTGGTGAGGAGCTATAGTATATTATGAATAGTAGTAGTACCTGCAGAAATTCTTGCCCTGTTGCCAGTCACAAGAGAATAGCATTCAGGCTTTCACCATCAAGTACAATGTAAGTTTTGGGTATTTAGTAGATACCCTCTCTCAGTTTAAGGAAGTTCTTTTCTATGCCTAGTTTGCTAAGTTTTGGTTTGCTTTTAGATTATGAATGATGTCTTTCTGCATCTATTGAAATGATCATAGTTTCTCTACTGGAGTCTGTTAATATGGTGAATCATATTGATTTTAGATTGTTAAACCATCATTACATTTTTTGATATACAAACCTTTTAGTCATCAGGTATTAACCTTTTATTTTTATACTGCTGGATTCAATTTGTTATTTTATTTATCATTTTCTAATATTTTATTAAGGATTTCTGCATATGTTTCTAAGGGACACTGGCCTATAGATTTCCTGTAATGTCTTTGTCTTAGTATTCTAGTAATCCTGGCCTCATGAGTTGATAAGTGTTACCCTTCTTTTCTGTTTTCTGAAAGAGTTTATATGAAATTGGCATTCATTATTTCTTCCTTAAATATTTGGAAGAACATTAATTAATTCACCATTAAGCCATGGAGTTTTCTTTGCAGGAAAGGTTTTTAGCTATAAATCCAATTTCTTCAAAAAACATATTACAGTCCACTATAGACTTTAATAGGGGTTTTTAGATTATTTCTTCTTGAGTGAGCTTTGATAATTTGTGTCCATCAAGAAATATGACCATTTATCAAAGTTGTCAAATTTACAGGAATAAAGTTGTTCATACTATTCTCTTATTCTTTTAATGTTTGTAGCTGCTGTAGTGATATCACCTCTTTCATTCCAGATATTGGTAATGTGTGCCTCTTCTTTTTTTCTAGATCAGTCTACCTAGAAGTATATCAATTTTATTGATCTTGATTTCAAAGCACCCAGCTTTGAGAGGTTCACTGATTTTCATACTTTTCTATTTTATTGATTAATGTTCTCGTATTTATTTCCCTCTGTTTACTGTGGGTTTAATTTGCTCATTTTTATCTAGTTTTTTAAGCTGTAAGCTCAGATCACTTATTTGGCAGTCTATTTAGTTTACAGGTCTCTGAATCAAGAGTTCCCATACTGGAGAAACTGAATTTGAGAAACCTTATTCACACAGGGACCTGGTATAGATCAAGAGATCATGGACTTGGAGAGTATGGTTGCAAACAAGTATGGTTTTTTGGTATTTAGGGAGAGGATGAGTGTTTGCATGTGGGAGAAATATGAATTGCAGTGGCTAGAGGGTAGACCATGATAGACTATTTACATAGATCATCAAAATTGCTCCTTTACAATGTGACTTTGCCCTTCTTTCCATCAAAAAAAGAGTACAGGATCTGACTGGACTTGGACCTGCTTTTATAAGCAGAATGTGACAAAAATGAGGTTATATGACTTTTGACTATAAATCTGGTGCCTCTGCTAGCTTCTGCTTTTCACTTTCTTGGAGAGCTACGCAGAGATCACCATGTAAAGAAAATGATCTAGTTTACTGGAAACTGCCTTGGTTCTCTGATTTAATACCACATCTCCATCATCAGGGAGAACGAAGGCACTCCAATCAACAGTTAGACATGTAGTTAAGGCCATTTTGGACCTTCTAGCCCAGCCACACCTCTGCCTAAATGCAGCTCCTGAGTAAGCACAGACAGAATCAACAGAATAACAACCCCATCAACCTTCAAAATCATGAGAAATAGTAAATTCTTGTTGTTTTAAGTCATGTAGTTTTGAAGTGGTTGATCAGTCTACAAATAAACTACTGAGTACTGATAAAAAATAGATGAAAAGGTTTTGTTCTTGAAGGTTTGATAATAAGGGGAAAACATATGGAAGAAGAAAGTTGACTGAAATACTGCTAACCCTACTTTTTTAAAACCATGAAAGTAAAAAGAAAAAAAAGATAGGTATGAGGCAGAAAAGCTTATATAAGGACTTCCTATAATTTATACACTAGTTTTACACTGTCTATCAGTGTCTACTAATCCCTCTCTTTAAAAAGCAGAATTTACAAGCCATTCTCAATGGTAGTCAGAATCACCCTTCAAAACCGTAACTCAAATAATGTAATACTCCCACTTAAAATCTTGCAATTGGCTTCCTACTGTACATAGGATAAAATTCAAATTCCATCTCATGATCTATACTGCCTTATAAGATTTGGCATCTGCCCTTCACTCACCATTCCCTAGGCACAACTGCCTTCTTTCTGATCCTTGAATTCCTTTTAGATATTTTAACTGTTCTTTCTGCCTAAAATATTCTTTTCACATTTGGTTCCTTCTTATTACTTAGGTACTAGTTTAAATGTCACGTCAAAGAGACCTTTCTTGAGCCCCTAAGTTTAAAATACTAACATAACCCTGACTTATATGCTTCTAGCACTTACTACTATCTAAAATTATTTATTATATATGTCCTCCCAACCCTATCAAAGTAGAGATTGTTTCAGGCTCGTTCACCATTCCATCCCAGGATCTTACACAGTGCCTGGCACATAAAAGGTCCTTGTTTTCCTAGTAATTACATTACGTAAAGATAAGGTATTGGCTGGGTGCAGTAGCTCACGCCTGTAATCCCAGCACTTTGGGAGGCCATGGCAGGAGGATCACTTGAGCCCAGGAGTTCAAGACTGGCCTGGGCAACATAGGGAGATCCCATCTCTACAAAAATGAAAAAATAAGCTGGGCACAGTGGTACACTCTTGTGGTCCCAGCTACTTAGGAGGCTGAGGTGGGAGGATCACTTGGGCCTGGGAGGTAGGGGCTGCAGTGAGCTGTGATTGTAACACTACACGCCAGCCCGAGTGACACAGCAAGATCCTGTCTCAAAAAACAACGACAACGACCAAGATAAGGTATTAGTTTTGGACTTTCACTCCACCCCACTGAGAAGGGGGATGAGAAAGACTAAGCTCCCCATTAATGGAAAACTAAGTATTTTGAAAGGTACAAGTATTAGGTTATCTAATAAGTTGTCACACTTAACTAAATACGGTCTCCTCTAGTACAACCCCTACACTTCATGCTACAGACCAGGACTATGCATGAGCACAGGAAGTAAAACTAGTGTTTCCACAGAGAAAGTTTAGACTATAATTGTCTTTACAGAATAACTGAATACACAATCTAAGCTGTCACTATATAACTTTCTACATTTGTTATTTTTTAATCATGTGAAACATATATTAGGTGTTGGAAAATAATCTAGCTAGATTTTTAAATCTCCTCACCTAAAATGAGATGTAAAAATTACTATTAAGTTTAATGTAAAAAATCACTTTTTGAGTTAACATTTCATGCCAAAAGTCAACATGGTAACAACAACAACAACAACAAAAAATAATAAGAGGGTTGAGGAGAAAGGGCAAATTGTTCCCAAAATGATTTCTGATGACTCTCTCAGTACCATGTCATATAATCATAGATCATTTACCAATCATTTATATTCAGAATACACAGCTAGGTGCTAGGTGACATGTTCCCTACCATCAAAAGTTTCACAACCTAAATGTCGAGATAAGAAAAATATAGTTAACACAAATCAAACAATAAGGATGCACAGGCTAAATAACACATGGTACAAAAAATGTATGTTACAATTGATTCAAAGAAGTGAATGATCACTGAGACTCTGATTTCAAAAAGGAAGATTTCAAAAAGGATATAGGAGGAAAGAAGCGAGGGAGGGAGGGAATTCCAGGGAAGTGGAATTGCTATAACAAAGATGCTGAAAAAGAAAAAAAAAACAACGTATGCTTAAGGATACTGATTAGACTGGTTTGATTTAAACCTGGGGCTGGTAAAGGTAACAGTGAGGGAAAAAGACAAAGCCTAATAACCATAGTGATATTTGCATAATACTTCACTTATGTTATTTGACTATCAAAACAGCAGCACAAGAAAGGGTAGATTGTAGAGGGCCTTGAATATCAGGTTATAAATATCTAGCAGCAGTATCTACGTGTCTACAATGGAATACTCCATCATTAGAGGATAAAGAAAGTGGAAGCAGGGAGACTAGTTATGACCGTTCAGCAGTAAGCTAAAAAGGACCCAGGTTAAAGTGACAGCAGTGGGAACAGAAAGGAAGAAATTTGTAAGGTGATAGTGATAACTGGGGTAGGAGATAAAAAGGCTACCAGGTCTTAGACCTCAGTTACTAGAAGAAGGATGGCAGAATTGAGAGAAATATTTAAGTCCAGATGGGGAGGAGCTGTTTTTAGTAGTAAAGAGTCTGGTTCGGACATATGAGTTTGAAGCAACAGCAGCACATCTAGTTTCTAGAACCCCTATCACTCATTCCAAAGACAGTCTTCTATGCCCACCATCACTCTAACCAAGAGAAATATGTTTCCCTGACATTAGGCCCAGTGCCCTTCTTTCTCAAAAAGACTGCTGATGTAGGAGGCAGGAATGAGGAGTGACTTACGATTAGTCTCCGTTGGGGGGGTGGGGGTTAGAAACGTTCTGGAATTAGATAGAGGCAATGGCTATTCAACACTGTGAACACACTAAATGCTACTGAATTGTACACAGAGGTACAGTAAAAAGGATCGAGTCCCGTGGGTGGGCAGGGGACAGTACTGCTTCATTTTAAAATAGTCAAGAGTGGGCCTCACAAATTTATTTCTTCAACTCGGAAATGTCCTCTGAGCTCCAGACATGCATATTCAACAGCTTATCAAACTCAAGCAGGTCCAAATGGAATACATAAATGCCTTCCCCATCTCTCTATCCCAAACAAATACAATAAACAATAACAACCATCCTAGTTCAATAAAGAGCAATAACCACCAAGAACACTGTAAAAGCCAGACTTTGAAGCTATTCTTAGTATCTTACACTCTCTCATTCTTCCCCATATCCAATTCAAAGTCCTATCAATTTAACATCCTAAATATTTCTGGCATTTGTCATCTGTCTCCATCAATAGCCATCACCATTGCCACCACTACTACCCAAATGCAGGCTACCATCACCTTTATTTTATCAGTCTTCATTCATCTTGCCTTCTCACTTTCCTTCTCACAATCATTCTTTACAGAGCAACGAGAATGAGATTTTCCAAACATATCTTTCAACTTGCTTAAAACACTTCATATGCTTTCATTGCTCTTACGATGAAGACCAATTTCCTTAAAACTTGATACAAAAGGCTATGGGTAATCTGACCCCATTTCACCCTTTCATACTCATTTTGTACCACACCTCTCAGATTTATTTCCCCCAAACTTTATTGGGGCATAAGAGACAAAGAGAAATTATATATATTTAAGGCATGCAATGCGATGTTTTGATATATGTACACATTGTGAAATGATTACCACAATCAAGCGAATTAACATATCCATCACCTCACACCATGTAGTTACCATGATGTACATTAAGTCTCCAGAACGTATTCATCTTATAACCAAAAGTTTGTACCCTTTGACCAACACATCCCCATTTCTCCCCCTGCAACCTACCTTTGGTAATTACCCTTCTATTCTATTTCTATGAGTTCAACTTCCAAAGATTCTACATACTAGTGAGACCACGTGGTATTTGTCTTTCTGTGCCTGGTTTATTTCACTTAGCATAATGTCCTCCAGGTCCATCCATGTTGCCACAAATAGAAAGTTATCCTTATTTTCTCTTTGATGCAACAGTATCTTTGTTTTCTAATGAATAATTTTGCATTGTGCATATGTGTGTCATACACACTCTGCATTTTTTTTATTCATCTGGGGACAGAACTTAGGTTTTTTCCATATCTTGGCTATTGTGAATAATGCTGAAATGAACCTGAGAGTGCATGGATAGTGACTTTATTTCTTCTGGATATATATCCACAAGTGGGATTGCTGGATTTTATATAGTCATTCTGTTTGTAATTTTTTGAGGAATTTCCATGCTGCCCTCCATAACAATTGTACTAATTTCCATTCCCAACACACCTCTCAGATTTCTTGACTCTAATCATACCAGCTGATCCTTATACTTGTCAAATTCCAACTTACTACTGGGCTTCTGTTTGATTGGTTTTCTCTTCTCTCTTAGACTGGTTAACTTCTATTGATCCTTCAGATCTTAGCTCAAGAGGTACTTTCTTGGGAAGTTTTCACTGACTTCCCATACTAGGGCAAACTGGTATGCATAACACCCTGCATCTTTACTTTAGAATAGTTGTCTATGGTGGTAGTAGTAGTTCCTTTTTTTTTTTTTTTTTGAGAAGGGAGTCTTGCTCTGTCGCCAGGCTGGAGTGCAGTGGTGTGATCTCAGCTCACTGGAATCTCCACCTCCCAGGTTCAAGTGATTCTCCTGCCTCAGCCTCCCAAGTAGCTGGGACTACAGGTGCACGCCACCACACCCAGCTAATTTTTGTATTTTTAGTAGAGACGGGGTTTCACCATGTTGGCCAGGATGGTCTCGATCTCTTAGGCCTCTCAAAGTGCTGGGATTATAGGCGTTGCGCTTTTGTTGCCCATGCAACAAAACTCCCCACCTCAGGTGATCTGCCCACCTTGGCCTCCCAAAACGAGTAGCTCTTTATAGAAGTTGTTCTAGTGGTTACATATGGTTTGTTTGTACCCACGTTGAAATCGGATCCTCACTGTTGGTGATGGGGCCTAGTGGAAGTTCTCTGGGTTGTGGGGGCAGATTCTTCATGAATGGCTTGGTGTCATTCTCAAGGGAGTGAGTTCTCACTCTTAGTACCTCCCTCTCTTCCTTCTCTTTTTCCTCCTCCTCCTCCTCCTCCTTCTCCTACCTCGCCATGTGATCTCTGCACTCAGGCTAGCTTTTGCCTTCCACCATGAGTGGAAGTAGCCTGACACCCTCACCAGAAGCAGATGCTGGTGTCATGCTTCTTGTACAGCCTGCAGAACCATAAACCAAATAAACCTCTCTTCTTTATAAATTACCCAGCTTCAGATATCCCTTTATAGCAACACAAATGGACTAAAAGTGACAAGTTTATTATTTTAAAATATATATTTTTCTTTTTAATATTTGTGGGTACACAGTAGGTATATACATTTATGGATTACAAGAGATATTTTGATACAGGCATGCAACGCATAATAATCACATCAGCATAAATGGGGTGCCCATCCCCTCAAGCATTTTATCCTTTGTGTTTCAAACAATCTGATTATACTCTTATTTTAAAATGTACTAATAAGTTATTTTTTACTATAGCCATCCTGTTGTGCTAGTAAATACTAAGTCTTATTCATTCTTTCTAACTATTTTTTTAGTACCCATTAACCATCCCTACTTCTTCCCTACCCCCTACTATTCTTTCCAGCCTCTGGTAATCATCCAACAATTTTATATTTTTTGAATGGGACATGTGATTAAAAACTCTCTGCCTCACAAAAATTGCTATGGAAAAACTTAAAACAGACTATTGAGTTCATAGTACAAAACCTTATTTTACAGGCCAAGTGTGGTGGCTCACACCTGTAATCCCAGCACTTTAAGAGGCCAAGTTGGGAGAATCCATTGAGGCCAGCAGAGTGACCCCATCTCTACAAAGATTTTTTTTAATTAGCTAGGCATGGTGGTGTACACTTGCAGTCCTAGCTACTTAGGAGGCTGAGGCAGGAGGGTCACTTGAGCCTAGGAGTTTGAGGTTAACAGTGATTGTGCCACTGCTCTCCAGCTTGGGCTGACACTGCACCCTTGCCTGGGGGACACAGTAAGACCCTGTCTCAAAAAATAAAAAAATATAAAAAGCTCTACTTCTCAAGGTTTACTCCAGTAAATTACAGATTAAAGTTAACTATGCCTATTAGACTAGATCTGGAATAAGTCATGAGGTTGTTAGAAGCATTTAATTTTTTCTGGCAGAGGTATTCTCTCAAACTCAAAGGTGAAATTTGAACAGTACAAAGATATCTAATACATCTAGTCCATCTACTTCCAAATGAATATTTATATTTTATGCATCCAAAGTATATATGTGTGTATGTGTGTGTATATATATATATATATCTCTCATGAATAAATACATATATGTTTATCTCTAATAAAGTCACACTGCAGCCTCAAACTCCCGGGCTCAGGTAAGCCTCAGTCTCCTGAGTAGCTGGGACTACAGGCATATGCCACCGTGCCCAGCTAGTTTTTGCATTTTTTTGGTATAGACAGGGATTCACCATGTTGCCCAGTCTGGTCTCAATCTCCTGGGCTCAAGCCATCTGCCTGCCATGCACTCCCAAAGTGCTGGGAATACATGCATAAGCCACCACACCTTTTCCAGGTTCATTTTACCATAAGAAATCATTATAAAAAAAAAAACCTGAAGCTGATGACATGTTTATACTTTGAGTAAATAAACATCATTTAACCATCAACACACCAGGTTTTAACTGTTTCTAATCTTTCATTTATCACAAGTGTCTAAAAGTAGTAGATTCAAGATCACCAAAAACAAGTTGAGAGAAAAGTAATTAACTACTTTTATATTATTTTTAATACATTATTTTTAAAATATTTAAAAATGCCTTTATAAGGATCAAATAAAAAGATTTCTTGACATAAAAGCCTCTCATTAAAAGGACACAAAAGAAGTAACATAATGAGGAAGAAACAGAATAGATGGATACTTGTAAAATAATGAGAGAGATTTTTTTTTCAATGCCAGGGTCAAAACCTCAAGGCTAAGTCCGTATTTCTGACAGGGTCAAGGTGGTTTATCTGCAGTGCTTTACTAAAAACAACACATCTTATTTTCAACTATAGAACTCTATGTGCTTTCAAAACATTTTCCCCATTACCACCACATAACTGAGGGCAAACAATAATGAATACAGTGTTTGCCAATAAACAAAAGAAAGGATTAAACAATAACTATATGGCTGCCATTTAAAAAGAACAAAACTAGAACTAAAGAACACCCTGAAGAAAAAAAACAAAATAGTTTTCTCTGCAACCAGGCTGATCAGATGCAAACCTTGGGTTATTCTCCCTTTAAAGTACTCTTATTCAGGAGCTAAGTTCTTAGTCACTGGTAAAAAACACCCTATGTCCCCTGCAACCACAGACAATACACCAACAAAATGTGTACACCTGCGTTCTACTAAAACCTAATTTCTGGACAATGAAATTTGAAAGATATAATTTTCACGTCACACAATGTTATTCTTTTAATTTTTTAATTAAAAATTTAACATCACTCTTAGGTTACGACTGAACAAAAACAGATGGTGAATCCAATTTGGCTTTGGGCCATAGTTTATCAACTCCTAGTAAAAAAGAAAGACCACTAATAGAAAAGATAACAAGTTCTGCTCTTATATGTAATCCATAACTTCACTGAACTCCACTTTCTTCAACTATTAAAAAAAAAAAAGAGGCTGGGCATGGTGCCTCGTGCCTATAATCCCAGCACTTTGGGAGGCCAAGGTGGGCAGATCACCTGAGGTCGGGAGTTCAAGACCAGTCTGACCAACATGGAGAAACCCCGTCTCTACTAAAAATACAAAACTAGCCAGGCATGGTGGCATATGCCAGTAATCCCAGCTACTCAGGAGGCTGAGGCAGAATTGCTTGAATCCAGGAGGCGGAGGTTGTGGTGAGCCAAGATCACCCCATTGCACTCCAGCGTGGGCAACAAGAGCGAAACTCCGTCTCAAAAAGAAAAGAATACCATATACAAAAATCACCTCAAAACGGATCAAATACCTAAATATAAGAATTAAAATTATAAAACTTTTAGAAGAAAACAGGAAAATCTTTATGACATCAGATTTAGCAAGGATTTCTCAGGCAAGACACCAAAAGCACAGGTAACCAAAAAAAAAAAAAAAATTAGATAAATTGTATTTCATCAAAATAAAAAACGTATGTGCAGGGCCAGGCACGGTGGCTCACACCTGTAATCCCAGCACTTTGGGAGGCCAAGGCAGGTAGATCAAGAGGTCAGGAGATTGAGACCATCCTGGCTAACACAGTGAAACCCCATCTCTACTAAAAATACAAAAAAAAAATAGCCAGGCGTGGTAGCGGGCGCCTGTAGTCCCAGCTACTCGGGAGGCTAAGGCAGGAGAATGGCGTGAAGTCCAGAGGTGGAGCTTGCACTGAGCTAATATAGCACCACTGCACTCCAGCCTGGGCGACAGAGCAAGACTCCATCTCAAAAAAAAAAAAAAAAAAAAAAAAAAAAAAAAAACATGCAACTTATGTGCAAAGGTCACTCTAACAAGACAAAAAATAACCTATATATAATCGGAAAATATATTTGCAAATCATGTATATCTGATACAAGATTAATATCCAAAATATATTAAGAACTACTAAACTTAACAACAAAAAAGCCTAATTTAAAAATAGGCAAAAGGTTTAAACAGACATTTCTCCAAAGATAAATAAATGACCAATAAGCACATGAAAAGATACCCAAGGACATTAGTCATTAGAGAAATACAAATCAAAACCTTAATGAGATACCATTTCACACTACGATGGCTAGAATTAAAAAAACAAAAAATACAAATAGAAAAATAACAAATGTTGGTGAGGATGTGAAAAACTGGAACCCTTGTATATTGCTGGTAGGGATATAAAATGGTACAGCCACTGTGCAAACAGTTCGGGAGTTCCTCAAGAAGTTAAACAGAATTACAAGATGACCCAGCAATTCCACTTCTGGTGTACTTTAAAGCATCTCTAGATTACTTATAATACCTAATATAACGTAAATGCCATGTAAATAGTTGTTATACTGTATTGTTTAGGGAATAATGACAAGAAAAAAGTATTGCTATATATCCCAAAGAAATGGAAACAGGTGTTCAAATGAAAACTTCTTTGTTAGCTCCTGGTTTTAGCTCTAATTTCATAGCAATATCCATCAATTTGGACAAATTGAATGGATAAAATGTGGCATACCCACAAAATGGAGTATTATTCAACTACAGAAATTAAGTAATGAGTCATGCTACAATATAGATGAACCCCGAAAACATTATGCTATGCAAAATAAGCCAGATTCAAAAAGTAGTATGCTGTGTGATTTCCATTTATATGAAATGTCCAGAATAAGCAAATCCATAGAAACAGAAAGTAGACCTGCAGTTGCTAGGGGATGAGGGCAGGAGAGAATTGGGAGTGATTGCTTAATGGGTATAATTTCCTTCTGAACTGAACCCTAGATGAAAACCTTCTGAACCAGACAGTGGTGACAGTTATGCAATACTGTAAATGTATTTAATGTCACTGAATTGTACTCATTAAAATAGTTAAAATGGTCAATTTTAGGTTATGTGTATTTACATAATTTTAAATTTTAAGAAAACAAAAGAACAAGTACAAAAAATGGATAATGCCCATCCACCTGTAGGCTTTTTTATAGCATTACTTGATGTGTAAAGAGAGATCAGACACATAGCATCACTTTACTCACAATAAATTATTATTATTCCAGGGAACGATTATTATGCCAGAAAAGAATGGTTGCTACCAAAGCACACTCTGGATAAATGAGATTTCACAGTAGTAACTCATAGAATATATTAGAAATAATATATTGTTACTCCTCTTCAAATGCAACTTAATGTGTTCAAAGTCTCCATTACAGATTAAGAATAACTTAAGAAAATAACATAAAATTAATGCCTGGTGAGTTAACTAGAGGTCTGAGAACTGTCTGAAATTATGTGGAAATTGTGTGTGTGTATTACTGTAAGAATTCATAATTTTTAGATTTCAACGGTATCCAGGTTAACAACTACTGATAAGCCACAAAGAAAACATTAAACAAAGAATGTTTTGCTTCACTTCTCAAAGCACAGATTTGATTTTGCAAAGATAAAAGTGCTTTAAAAAGTAGAATTCAAAAAGAAAAGCCCAAGAAAGCAATGGTCTATTACAGCTGTCCCTTGGTATCCTCGGGCTATTGATTTTAGGACCACGCGCCGTTCCACCTCTCCACACAGATACCAAAATCCATGGATGCTCAAATCCCTTATGTAAAATAGTGTAGCATTTGCAAAGAACCTACGCACATCCTATGGTATACTTTGAAGCATCTCTAGATTACTTATACTATCTAATACAACGTAAATGCTATGTAAATGGTTGTTTGACTGTATTGTTTAGGGAATAATAAGAAAAAAGTCTGTATATGTTCAGGACAGACACAACCTTTACTTTTTCTTCCCCAAATATTTTTGATCCATATCTGCATAAATCAATGGATGTGGGACCAACAGATATACAGAACCAACTATATTTCCAGGCAAAGTTTAAGTTCTGCCTCCTCCCTGTAGCTTTTCCTAATGACATTAGTTTATAATTGTCTCCCTTTTCTAATACTTCTCTTCTAAGTATTACTTTTGTGATGGTTAGCTTCTTATGTACTCATTTGTCGATTTAGCATAATTCAACATCTTATTATGTACTACCTTGATCCCAAGTACTTTTGCGTATAAGTCTTCTCTATCTCCATAAATGAGAAGCCACTCAATTGATAGAGGTTTTGTATTTTACTTATTTAGTAGCCCTACAACATAAAAGACAACACATAACTATTTTATTTTTATAAGCTTGCTATGTCTTTTAAAATTAAATATAAGCATGTTTTATTTAGTATGGTATATGTTCTATGCTTCAAATGAGGATGTGTATTTTGGAGTAATACTGCAGTTATCATAACACTGAATAATGAATGAAACATATATAGTTATCAAACCCATCATTAAAGTATCTCCTAATCATGTTGGTTCATTTGGTCAACCAGATCTACTAATGCTTTGTGGTACTACTGGTAGTATTCATTCTTGCCTATTTTACTTACACATAGAGAAGGTTTATTAAAATCTTTCTCAAGTCTACAGGTTTCCTTTATACAGTATATTCACTGCATAACAAACTAAAAATAAAAGGTCATAATCCATCATCCTGATATCAAGTGATGGCCAAAGGTCTATGGAAATATATTTGGTTTAGGTATGATTGAGACAAGGTCTCACTCTGTTGCCCAGGCTGGAGTGCAGTGGCGTGATCTCAGCTCACCACAACCTCTGCCCCCCAGGCTAAAGTGATTCTCCTGCCTCAGCCTCCCCAGTAGCTGGGATTACAGGCACATGCAACTACCACCTGGCTAATTTTTGTATTTTTAGTATAGAAGGGGTTTTAACATGTTGGCCAGGCTGGTCTTGAACTCCTGACCTCAAATGATCCACCCGCCTCAGCCTCCCAAAGTGCTGGAATTACAGGCGCGAACCACTGTGCCCAGCCAGGTTAAGCTATGATTTTAAATGCTTATGAAATGTTTGTTTTAAAGATTTATTTATATCATAAAGTTATAGTGTATTTAGCACCACTTATTACAAATTATTCTGGAATCCATAAAAGTTTTCTTATATTTTTTGTCTAGTTTATATTAGACTAAGTTATTCTTTAAGTCAGATATAAAGTAAAATAACATACATCTCTACTTAAATTTCACTTACCCTAGCTTTTCCACTGTGATTATTTCATCTACTCATTATTTTATAGAATGTCTGGTCTCTCAAAAGATAGATGAATACTTTTCTGACACTCTCCTCTAAAAAATCAAGGCAGATTAAGCACTTTCCTTCTATACCACCTTGAGCATGTTTCTATTATGGCAACAATCATACCGCTGGGCTCGTTCATATTCGTATCTCCTTCATCAGACAGTAAACCTAATGACAGTCTCCAGCATAGTAGGTACTCAATAAATGCCCATTAATTTCTTTGAGGAAATATTTGGGCATGAGGGTACTATGCATAAATGAATACATGTTACAGAGAATCATTTAAAAAGATAAATCTCATGAGATAATCTAATCATATAATATCATAACAGTTACATCTTTTCCATTATGGCAACACAAAAAATTATCATAATAAAATATAATGTATTTAAACTTCAGGCAAATACTGCCTAGGGTTTTAATTTATAAGCAAATATGAAGGGCTTATGAGTTTCGATGACCAACTGTATTATTCACAACTACATTCCAAGGGCTTACCACAGCACCTTGTTCATAGTAGGAACTCAATAGTGATTTGATAAATTAGTTAATAAAAACAGGTTAACGAATTTGATGCAGAGAGGCACAAGTTAGTAAATAGTATCTGGAGCTAATAAACAATGAATATAAAGAAAAGGTTAACATATAAATTTGAAACTGGGTTATCAAGTTTACCTGGTTGATGTAAAATCTTGGAAGAAATGTAGAAAAAAAATGCTGTATCTGTCACAATAAATGTTCTTGTTTATTCATAAGCCAGCTCTGTGTGCAACACATCTCTAGGTCTAGCTATTGAAAATAAAACACACACACACAAAACTTTGCTCTTTATAATATTTAGCATTTGAAATACCTTTTTGACTATGGCTTTCATTTTAAAATTAAGGTATAACACTGATCTCGAGTATTCATTTTAGCTTTCCTTGTTCTTGCTTAGGGCATGTGCAACAAAATTTGATTTATAAAAATTCATATTACATACTACTTTCCAAGGAAACGGATTTTGCCAAGAGAAAATAAAAATGTGTGTGGGTATGTGTATCACTATGACATCCAAAATTATAAAGAAGTCATTCAAGTTGTGGACATCCTACATCTTTTACCTATACAGTTGGCCCTCCATGTCCACGAGTTTTACATCTGAGGATTCAATCAACTATGGAAATCTGGAGCTAATAAACAATCCACTGTATTGTTTATTGAAATTATTGAAAATACAGTATTGTGCTATCTGTAACACAATAAATACTGAGATAAGTACAGACCAAATATTCAATAAAGAAATAATGTCAATTCTACTCAATTTCTTCCAGAAAATATAAGGGAAGAAAGCATTTCCCAAATCATTTTATGAGGTCAAAATTATCCCAATAAAAAGGTCAGAGAATTAAATTACATGAAAATACAGTATTGTGTTGGCTATAATACAATGAATACTGAAATAAATACAGTGTTTTCCATCCATGGTTGGTTAAATCTGCAGATGCAGAACCCTTGGATACAGAAGGGCCATCTAAGGGACCTGAATATCAGCAGATTTTGGTAGCCAAAGGGAGTCCTGGAACCAATTCCCCACAAAGACATAGTCAAAAACACAGTATATAGTTTGAAGGCTAACTGTATCTGTTACTGGGTTAATCCTTCACCAATGGAGAAAAATTTATGACATGAACACTGAGCAATCAACATTCTGTCACTTTCCTCTCTGTTTTCCTCAAGAAAAAGAACTTCCCCGTTTTTTAATTCCCTAATTTTTCTATTTAGAATTGATAGTATAAAGAAATGCTTTGAAAGTTGCTATAGTTATTTGAATGTCTTCGGAAGTTCCGGCTGTTTTTAAAACTGGGTTATGGCTTTACACACTGAATACAGGTGTGTAAACAACTTTGATAATATATCATAAATAGCAGCAGACCTTATTTTGTATTCATGTTCCAGAAAATGACGATGCTTTTGATGACAGTGATTCTTACTACTTTAAGATATTTATGTTAAATGAAAGGTGGGAAGCACTTAAACTTGGTGTGCTGGTGGTAAAATGATGTTTATAAACTCAAATAAAGCACAAACATTTCACCAGTTATGATTTTTTAATAACGAAAGAGGGAACATCAGTAGAGACCCTACAGAAATTAAAAGTATCAAGTAATACTATAAACAAGTCTATGTTCATAAATTCAGTAACTCAGATGAAATGGACCAGCTCCTTGAATACATACATTACCAAAAGAAACAACATGGCCGGGCCTAGTGGCTCACCTCTGTAATCCCAGCACTTTGGGAGGCCAAGGCGGGCAGATCACAAGGTCAGGAGATTGAGATCATCCTGGCTAACATGGTGGAACCCCATCTCTACTAAAAATACAAAAAATTAGCCGGGCGTGGTGGTGGGTGCCTGTAGCCCCAGCTACTCGGGCGGCTAAGGCAGGAGAATCGCTTGAACCCAGGAGGCAAAGTTTGCAGTGAGCTGAGATTGCACCACTGCACTCTAGCCTGGGCGACAGAGTGAGAGTCCATCTCAAAAATAAATAAATAAATAAAAATAACATGAATAGTTGAATAGCTCTTAAGGAAACTGAGTTCATAGTTTAAAAATATCACAACCAAGAAAACTGCAGGCCTGGATAGTTTCACTGGCCAATTTGACCAAATATTCAAAGAAATAATGCCAATCCTACTCAATCTCTTCTGGAAAATAGAAGAGAAGAAAGAATTTCCCAAATCATTTTAGAAGGCCAGCATTATCCTAATACAAAAGCCAGAGGATTAAATTACATGACAGGAAAACTACAAACTAATATCCCTGATGAACACAGATGAAAAAATCCTCAACAAAACCGTACCCAACTGAATCCAGCAATATATGAAAAGAACAATACAGCACGCAAGGTTTATTCAGTATTCAAAAATCAGTTAATGTAATTCTTCATAATCACAGACTAAATAAGAAAAGATGAAGAAAAAGCATTTGATAAAAGTTAATACAGTATCTTATTCATGACCAAAACTCAGAGCAAACCAGAAATAGAACCTCCTTAAACTGATAAATGGCATCCATGAAAACCCTAAATACATCATATTTAATAATGAAAGATAAAATGCTTTTGCCTTAACACTGAAAACAGACAAGTTTGTTCGTTCTAACCACTACTATTCAGTATCATACCAAAAGTCTCAGTATAATACAGTAGGGAACAAAAAAAGCACAGATTGGAAAGGAAAAAGTAAAACCTTTGCTATTCATACACAATGGGATTGTCATGTAGAAAATCTTAAGGTTTCTAGAAAAAAACTCTTCAAACTAATGTACAAATTTAGCAAGGCTATAAGATACAAAGATGATATACAAAAATCAATTACATTTCTACATATTAACGATGAACTAACAATCCAATAAAAACATACCATTTATAATAGCACCAAAATCATAAAATATTTAGGCATAAGTCTAACAAATAGATGAAGAATCTATATGCTGAAAACAATAGACAGAAAAAAATCAAAGATGATCTAAATACAGTGTTCACAACCAGAAGACTTAATATTGCTAAGATGTGAATTCTCCCCAAATTGCTCTAAGAGCCAACACAATCCCAATAAAAATTCTAGAATATCTTTTGGTGTATATTAACAAGCTAATTCTTTTTTTTTTTTTTTTTTTTTTTTTTTTTGAGACAGGATCTTGCTCTGTCACTCAGGGTGGAGTACAGTGATGTGATCTCCACTCACTGTAACCTCTGCCTCCTGGGCTCAAGTGATCCTCCCACCTCAGCCTCCTAAGTAGCTGGGACTACAGGCATGCATCATAGCTGGGACTACAGGCATGCATCACTAAGTTTGGCTAATTTTTATATTTTGTAGAGACAAAGTCTCACTCTATTGCCCAGGCTGGTCTTGAACTCCTGGGCTCAAGCTATCCTCCCACGTCTGCCTAACAAGCTAATTCTAATATCTGCATGGAAAGGCCAATGAATGAAAATAGTAAAAACAATTTAGATTTTTTAAAAAGTTGGAAGACTCATATTAACGGACTGTAAGACTTACAATACCGTAATGAAGATAGTGTGTTTGTACAAAAGGGACAGACAGACAGATCAATAAAACAGAATAATAGAAAGTCCAGAAACAGACTCACACAAATATGGTCAATTAATATTTGACAAAGGTGTAAAGTCAATTCAATGGAAAAAGGATAGCCTTTTTCAATAAATGGAGCTAGAACACAGGAAAATCTGTATCTAAAAAAGTAAAACCTTGCCCATACCTCAAATCTTCTACACACATTAACTCAAAATGGGTCACAGACTTATATGGAAAACCCAAAACTATAAAATTTCTAGAACAAAACACAGGAGAAAAACTCTTTATGAATCACATAGGATTTGTGATCCTGGGTTATATCCCATGGGTGATTCCCGATTGGCACATACCATTCAGTACATTTCATCCTCCTGGTTACAGGGGCAGGAATCATGATCAGAAGGCCCAATACGAACAACGAAACTCATGGTGACATCTGCTGAGGGATTCTGGGGAAAAATTTCCCCTTATTTAGAGGGCAGATACTGAAAATATGCTGTCTTCTTAAAGATATAAACAAGAAAACACATAAATCTGCTGATGCAGTGGCCAACCTGAGAAAATGAGAGCCAGCCCTAAGACAAAGTAGAAACTATAACTGCTGTCCAAAATAGTAGCCACTGGCCACATGTGGTTACTGGGCCTTTGAAATCTGGCTAGCCTTAATTGAGACATGTTGTAAGAGCAAAATACCAGTTTTGAAGACTTGAAAAAGAACGTAAAATATCTCAGTTTTTATACTAATTCCATGTGAAATAGTAGTATTTTGGAAATACTGAGTTAAATAAAACCTGTTATTAAAATTAATTTTGCCAGGCACAGTGACACATGTCTATAGTTCTAGCTACTCAGGAGGCTGAGACAAGAGGATCACTTGAACCCAGGAGTTCTGTGCTATAGCGTGCTAAAGCTGATCAGGTGCCCCCACTAAGTATGGCATATCAATATGGTGACCACTCAAAGCAGTGGGGAACCACCCAAGTTGCCCAAGGAGGGGTGATCCAGCCCAGATTAGAAACAGAGCAGGTCAAAACTCTCATACACCTGTGAATATAGCCACTGCGCTCCACCCTGGGCAACAGATCAGGACCCTGCCTCTCTCTTTTTTTTTTTTTTTTTTTTTGAGACACGCCCAGCTATCTCGTTTTTTCCTGTTCACGCCATTTTTAGTAGAGATGCGGTTTCACCATGTTTTTTAGACAGATGCGGTGGTTCACACCATGTTAGACAGGGTGGTCTCCATCTCCTGACCTTGTGATCCGCCCGCCTCAGCTTCCCAAAGTGTTGGGATTACAGGCGTGAGCCACTGCGCCAGGCCAGACCCTGTCTCTTTAAAAAAAAAAAAAAAAAAGAATTTCATCTGTTTCTTTTTACTTCATAAAATGTAGTAACTAGAATATTTAAATTTTAAAATGTAATAGGCATTATATTCCTATTGGAGAGAGTTGCTCTAGGAAGTTGAGAATACAAAGTAAAACAACACAACAACATTACAACAACAACAAAGATTACTGATGGTATCTTAGAGCCTCTGGATCAACTTTTGCCAGAAGCCTTCCCTGTCTTTGGATTTTGTGATATATAAACAAATAAATTGCCTTTATAGTTTGTTAGTTTCCATAGAATTTGTTGTTTTGCAACTGAAAATATCTAATCCAGAAGTACTTCTATAGCCATCTTTGAAGAAATAAAAATATGTTCTGCAGAATTTCCTTTGCAGTTCTTTCACTCTATTCGCATATGCTTATAATGCATTCACTGGTTTTTATAAAGCATTGCATTTCCATTATAGGTATTACAAGTATAACATTGTATTCAAATAAAGTAGAATATATTCTAACAAGGAGGTTCTCACTGAAATAAGAACAGCAAAAAAAGAAATTTTCACTGAAATGAAAACCACATATTTATTTTATTAATTCAAATGTTACTGACCCTCTAACTTAGGTTAGGGATGTCAAATAGGCTTCAATGTCACATTAACTGTCACGGCTGTCTGTTGTGCTGTGGTTCAAAGAATGCTAAGCTGACGTTTATACAGATGTTTGTCTTGACCAAGATGAGGGAAGACATGTGTTCAGATATTTGCTTACCTAGCAAAACAGTGGCTGTCCACAGTTTAAAGTGGGAAAAGATGATTCTGATGACGCAATTTTTTAAGCATTTAATTAGTATGTTAAATTTCCCATTGGCCATTCTTTAATAGATGGGGTATCTATTTGATTCCACATTTACAATTTGATCCTTAAGTTCCTAAATACAGATTTTACTATATAAGTCCCAATAGTTTTCTAATATCCTCTTTGACAATGCAGGTTTATAAAATTCTCGGTAGTTTTTCCGTAGGTGAATATAAATGTCAACACTGAACTTACCCATCTCAAGTGGTTAGGCTGATTTATTTAATACAAGGAGGTTATCTCTTTTTAAAACAGATCAGGCCGGGCGCAGTAGCTCACGCCTGTAATCCCAACACTTTGAGAGGCCTAGGCAGGCAGATCACTTGAGGTCAGGAGTTCGAGACCAGACTTGCCAACATGGTGAAACCCTGTCTCTAAAATTACAGAAATTAGCCAGGCGTGGTGGCACATGCCTGTAGTCCCATCTACTTGGGAGGCTGAGGCAGGAGAATCACTTGAATTTGTGAGATGGAGGTTGCAGTGAGCTGAGATTGCGCCACTGCACTCCAGCCTGGGTGACAAGAGTGAGATTCCATCCCCCCACCCCTGCAAAAAAAAAAAAAAAAAAAAGAATCACTTGAACCCAGGAGGTGGAGGCTGCAGTGAGCCGAGATCATGCCACTGCACCCCAGCCTGGGCGACAGAGTAAGACTTTGTCTCAAAATAAATAAATAAATAAAAATAAAACAGATCAAAGGATCTTTATTCACTTAGCAGATAGTTACTAAGCATTTACTATGAGTCAAGAACTGTGCTGGGTGCTATGGGGAGAGAAAGAGAAATGCATGGTTCTTAACCCTATGCAGTTTACAGTCTAGTGGGAAAACAGACAAATAATTACAATAAGTTGTAATGTATATTATAGGGAAAGTACAGAGTATTCCAGAAGCATGTAAGAAAATATCCTAACCTAACTTAGGGAAGTATTTAAAGTGAGACACAAAGAAATAATGGACAGGGAAATGAGGGAAAGTGAGGTTGAGGGAGCTTGTGTCTTTTTACTTTAAGATGGGAAACACTCGAGATTCTTTAATACTAATAAGACGGAGCACCTATTTTTCATTAAGAAGCTTGAAAGTGCCAGATATTCATACCCCGGCTTCCTTTAGAAATACAGTACAGATGTTCCTCAACTTAGCGTAAGGTCGCATCTTGATAAACCCACAGTAAGTTTAAAGTTGAATATGTACTTAATACATCTAACCTATCAAACATCATAGCTTAGCCTAGCCTAAACAAAATGTGCTCATAACAGTTTCAGTATAGTGTTCAATAAATTAAATGAGATATTCAACACTTTATTATAAAATAGCCTTTGGTTAGATTATTTGGCCCAGCATTGTGAAAAAGTATCATATCACATATGGCCAGCTGGGAAAGAAGTCAAAATTCAAAATATTAAGTGTGGTTTCTACTGAATGCATATCACTTTTGTACCTTCATAAAGTCAAAAAATCATTAAGACAAGCCATGGTAAGTCGGGGATCATCTATACAGCTGTCCCTTGGTATCTGCAGTAGGCTGGTTCCAAAATACTCCCCTCTGCCCTCCCCTGACACTGCAGATACCAAAATCCACAGATGCTCAAATCACTTATATAAAATGGTGTAGTGGTGGTGTCACAACCAGAAAGAACCCTCTCAAATAGAGATGACCACTGCAGCAGGGGCAAGTTTTAGGGGCAGCAGCAATAAAAGTCAAGCAGCAGCTGGGCGTTGTGGCTCATGCCTATAATCCCAGCACTTTGGGAGGCCGAGGTGGGTGGATCATA
This sequence comes from Macaca thibetana thibetana, assembly GCF_024542745.1. Taxonomy (NCBI): domain Eukaryota; kingdom Metazoa; phylum Chordata; class Mammalia; order Primates; family Cercopithecidae; genus Macaca; species Macaca thibetana. The sequence continues at coordinate 114,618,070 of NC_065585.1, forward strand.
TGAGGTCAGAAGTTCGAGATCAGCCTGGCCAATGTGGTGAAATCCTGTCTCTACAAAAACACAAAAATTAGCCGGGCGTGGTGGCAGGCACTTGTAATCCCAGTTACTCACGAGGCTGAGGCAGGAGAATCGCTTGAACCCAGGAGGCAGTGGTTGCAGTGAGCTGATACTGCGCCACTGCGCTCCAGCCTGGATAACAGAGGGAGACTTCAAAAAAAGTCAAGCAGCAGCACTCAGTGGTGCCAGCAGTAAGCAAGCAACGGTATTGCTGTCCTAATCAGACTGCACCTGTGGTGTGGCTCTGACTATGGTTTTTGCCAAGGAACAGCCCCCCACAGGTCTTCTCATTGTACAAGCCTGGTTGCAGCCTTCCTAGCAAGTCTAAGAGCTTCCTAATGTCTATTTAATAAATTTACTTCTAGGTTAAATAAGCCAAAATCAGTTTTTGTTGCTTCCAACTAAGAAATCTGACTGCTTAAGGAATTACAGTAAAAGATGATGTTCTGTCAGTGGTATGGTGGCAAATCGACTCCCCCAGTACAACCACCAGTATGTTCAGGTTTGAAACAGTGACATGGTCATTTAGCATCACTAAGCAAGTGAACTCTACAATTAGATAATTACTTTCTGAAACAGAGCTGAAGCAGAATAAGGGCTGTCACTGCTCTCTCATTTCATTAGTCCCTGTGATTCTTTAAAATGAGCATCAATTTTACAAAGAATTGAAAGGTTCCCCCTTCAAAACAACTCAATAAGAGAAAGACAAGGGAAAGATTAGGAGAAAATATCTGCAAAACATATTAATATATCTATAAAAAACATGTATCCTGAATACATACAGAACTCTTACAATTCAATATGATGACAACCCAACTATAAGATGAGCAAATACCTGAATAGGTATTTCATCAAAAAAGATATATGAATTGCCAATAAGCACATGAAAACATGCTCAACATCATTAGTCATTAGGGAAATGCAATCCAATACCATTCCCACTAGAATGGCTATAATAAAAAAAGACAATAACAAGTGTTGACAAGGATGTGAAGAAACTGCAACTCTAATATATTACTGGTGAAAAAGTAAAACAGTTTTGCAGTTTCTTAAAAAGCTGAACATAAATTACCATGCAAGCCAGCAATTCCACTTCTAGGTACCTATCCAAGAAATAAAAACATGTTCCCACAAAAAGTTGCATGCAAATGTCATAGAGACATTTTTTAAAATATCTTCCAATCTGCAAATATCCCAAACAACCATCAGCTGCTGGACAAAATGTGGTATTTTAAAACAACTGAATGCTATTTAGCAAAAGAACAGAATATTGATACATGCTATGATGTGGATGAACTTCAAAAACACTACACTTAGTCAAAGAGACCAGAAACAAAAGGCCACATACTGTCTGATTCCATTTACATAAAATGTCCGGAAAAGACAAATCTGTAAACACAAAAGGTATTTTGGTTGGTATAAGCACATAAAGCATGGTGGTTGTCTGGAGCTAGTGTTGGGGCTAGGAATAGGGATTAAGTATAAAAGAACATGAGGGTTCTTGTGGAGGTGATGAAAGTGTTCTGGGACTGAACAGGCTGAGAGGTAGGAGAATCACCTGGGCCCAGGAAGTCGAGGCTGCAGTGAGCCATGATCACACCACAGTACTACAGCCTGGGTGACAAAAGTAAGACCTGGTCTCAAAAAAAAAAAAAAAAAGAAAAAGTTATAAAATTGGATTGTGGTGGTGTTTTGTACAAGTTGGAAAATTCACTAAAAGTCAATGAACAGTACACTTAATACAGATGAATTTTACACCATATAAATTATATGTCAATAAAGTTTGTTGTTTCTTTTTAAAATAAAGTTCTCAAGTCTCATTTTTTTGGTCTTCATAGAAGGCCACTAAGCACTCTAGCAGGCGAGGCACCTTTATATTGCTTGCAGAAGCTGTGTCTGGTGTGAAAGACAACTCTTCAGCCTAGCAATGACTCCTATTACACAGCATTTATATATTCTAGGACAGTTTGTCTCAAAGTCTGGTCTGTAGACCAACATTGATCCATGGGCACTGTTACTGTCTGAAACTGGTCCATGACTAGATAATTACAGAAATTGAGACTAAGTGTTTAGAAATTTTAATAGCAATTTGATAAATTAATATAGCTCCTAAAACTGATATTTGGACTTGTGTCATATTTCTTTGGCTATTTTTCCCACTTAATTTTTCTAGTTACCCATTTTTATTGTTTTACAAAAGACACTATCAGCCAATGAGATTATAAAAATGTTGCGTTACCAGATAGTTCAAAAAACATTGCTCAACAAGGTTTTTCTACCATCCTACAATTGGCCATCATATAGACTGGTAGGTTAACTATCCTGTCAAACTAACTTTTAAAAAATACATAAACATGCTTTCAAATACCCCAACTACCCTGGTGGTACAATCAACGTTAATTTTTTGTTTTTTTTTTTTTTTTTTGAGAGATAGGGTCTTACTCTATCACCCATCTTGGAGTGTAGTGGTGCAATCATACCTCACCACAGGCTCCAACTTTGGCTCAAATGATCCTGCCTCAGCTTCCTGAGTAGCTAGGACTACAGGTGCATGCCACTACACGCAGCTAATTTTTAAACATTTTTTGTAGAGATGGAGTCTCTCTATGATGCCCAGGCTGGCTGGTCTCAAACTCCTGGCTTCAAGCAATCCTCCTGCCTCAGCTTCCCAAAGCACTGAGATTACATGGAAGAGCCACCTCACCCCGCCACAACGCTAAATTTTAAGTCCTTCTATATAACCCAGGTTTTTTTTTTTAAGACAGAGTCTCGCTCTGTCGCTCAGGCTGGAGTCCAGTGGCATGATCTCAGCTCACTACAGGCTCACTGCAACCTCCGCCTCCCAGGTTCAGGCAATTCCACTGCCTCAGTCTCCCATGTAGCTGGGATTACAGGCATGTGCCACCATGCCCGGCTAATTTTTGTATTTTTGGTAGAGACAGGGTTTGGCCATGTTGGCAGACTGCTCTCGAACTCCTGACATCAGGTGATCTTACCGCCTCAGCCTCCCAAAGTGCTGGGATTACAGGCGTGAGCCACCACGCCCAGCCCCAAACCCGTATTTTAATAGATTTTTGTTTGTGTTCCCGTTTTTATAAATAGACTTTCAAGTTTATAATTAAAAGATAAAAATTCAAGCTGTATATAATTAATGTCAATTTTTTCCCTTTCCCTTAATTAAAAAAGTAGGTTTGAATTTGAAGAAAAATAAATCTACTCTTTGAATTCTAATAAATTATGGTCCTAGGAAAGGTCCTATAAAACAAGACAAGCTAATTATATTTTCATTTAAAAATAACAGTACAAACCAAATATGTTCCTATGTCCATTTGGAAACTAATCTAAAACATAATATATAAATCAGTATATTTTAGGCTGGACACAGTGGCTTATGCCTGTAATCTCACCACTTTGGAGGTTGATACAGGCAAATCACTTGATGCCAGGAGTTTGAAACCCACCTGGGCAACATGGCGAAACCTCATCTCTACAAAAAATACAAAAGCTAGCTAGGTATGGTGGCGTGCACCTGTGGTCCCAGCTACTCGGGAGACTAAGGTGGGGAGGATGGCTTGAGCCAAGGAGACAAGATTGCAGTGAGCCAAGATCATGCCACTGGACTCCAAACTGGACAACAGAGCAAGAACCTGTCTCAAAAAAAGAAAAAAGAAAGAAAGGAAGGAAGGAAGGAAGGAAGGAAGGAGAAAGAAATCAGTATATTTTATATAGTATACAACGAAATGTCCCAAATGTATGTCAATGAATTAAATCAGGCAATATAATAACCAAGGATACACATATACTCAAGAGATCTCCAGGAGAGGTGCTTTATAATTCGGTGGTCAGCAAATAGCTGGAAGACTCAGGACAACAGCAGAACAGAAGCTGTCTAAGATCCCACAGACATGCTGAGATGCCTGTAGGCTTCTTAAGACACATAATCAGGAGCAGAGACACATAACAAATCATTGATTGCACTAATCGTTTTTATACCACCTGGATGAGATGTTTAGACAATGTACACTATATAATAGAGATAAACTGAATTACTATTAAAAATCAATACATATCTACAAAAAGGAAGTAATTCAAATCCTAAGTGTCTAACACAAATTAGTAGCATTTGGGCACAATGAATTAGAATGTTTCAGCCACCTTTGGCAACAGGTAGTACAATGGAGAAAATGTAAAACTAGGAGATAAGTGACCGAGTTCTACCCTGGCAATAAGACTTTAGACAAGAACATCTTACTCCCTTCATTTCCCTACTGGACACAAGTGATAAACTAGATTATTTCTGGTCCTTTCCTTTCAAGAAATCTACATTACAGTTTGTTGATTTAAATATCAACAATGCAAACCACCACCACCACCACAAGGAATACACTGCCTTAAAAGGTTACTGTGCTTCTTCTAAAATGAACCCTATATATATGGTTCTTTTGGAAAATAATCTTTCATTTATGCCTTGAAAATAAATTAATTCCTGCTATAAAGCCATGTAATTATTTTTCAAATAATTTTGATAACATTTTTCAATAATTTTGATAACATTTTCAGTAACTTTGATAACATTTAACATTATAACTGACTTGCAATTTACCATCTTGATCAGTTTGGAATTATTAGTTTGATAACCCATTAAAAAACATCATTTTCAAGGCCAGGTGTGGTGGCTCACACCTGAAATCCTAGCACTTTGGGAGGCCAAGGCCAGCAGATCACCTGAGGTCAGGGGTTCAAGACAAGCCTGGTTCAACATGGTGAAACCCCATCTCTACTAAAAATACAAAAAATTAGCCAGGTGTGGTCAAGCTAACGCCTGTAATCCCAGCCACTTGGGAGGCTGAGGCAGGAGAATCCCTTGAACCCGGGAGGCGGAGGTTGCAGTGAGCTGAGATCACACCACTGCACTCCAGCCTGAGGGACAGACCGAGACTCTGTCTCAAAAATAATGATAATAATAATAATAATAAACCACCATTTTCAAAAAGCATTTACTAAGAATCTCTACATAAGTCATTATATTTGAAAAGTGAGAGGAAATGGACATGTAAAACTGAACAAAGTTTCAAATACTAAGTATTTTATAAATGTAAGATAACCACACAAATACACAAAATAACTTTTTATACGGTGATTTTTGTTTTAATATAAGCCTGGAGGGAAGGAATGATTATATTTAAAAATCTCATTACCTTAAGAGTTAACTCAGGCATGCTGCTCCAAGTAATCTCTTATCCTTCTATAATCTTAAAGTTTCTCTAGATAAAGAAACCACCATCATTAGCAGAAAGTGCAGGAAAGAAAGGCTAACGTTTTTCCCAAAAACTACAGAAACAGTAATTAACAACTTTAACAAGTCTATGCTAATTCAGCTTTAATCCTCTAGCTCTGACAAGATTAACAATCTATTCAGGTTAGATTTCCCAATGGGTGTTGGTTACTAGAGAATCCATTAGACTATCTAAAATGCCGTTTTCTGGACCTCTCTGATTAATCTCTGATTAAATTCTAAAAAAACATCACTTTTATAAGCAACGAGTCAGCCTGCATAAATTCATGTAGCCAAAATTATGCATATATTCTGAAAATGCATATAATCAAAGCTGAAAAAAATGTGCTGTTACAAAGATTGGAAATGTGTTTGAATCAAGTCTTTAGTGAAAACTGAGATCCTGGGTTTAAGTATTTTAAAGAAGTTTAAGAAATGTTTTGGCAAAGTGCATGAGACTGGCTGATGGGGCTTAGTATGTAAAGGCCCATATGAAAGTATTCCAGAAATACAGAGGACATGATCGAGGCTGTTAGTCTGCTTAAAACAGAGTTGTTAAACAGGATAAGGCCAGCTGGTAGCAGCCCTTGAAGCACACACAAAAATATGATTAAGCACATTTTATGAAACGAACCGAAACCTAGCAAAATAACTGAATCACTTCTAGATAGGCAGAGCTTCCTGATTATCCTAAATACCCAAAGATTTCTGAAGTTACTCACCAAGGCTGATAAATCAAGAGTGAAGAGCATTGTTCTCTTTCAAAGGTCATAACTGGCATCATCACCGTCCTCTGATGCCCTCACAAATCTTACCAACTTGGGATAAGACAAAATTCAATTGAAATCTAAAACTGTATTATGCTTTTAGGCTTTTTGTTTTTGCTTCTCTCTCTCTCTCTCTCTCTCTCTCTCTCTCTCTCTCTCTCTCTCTCTGCATGTGTGTTTGTGCCTGGTTTTTTTTGTTTTGTTTTTCTTTTGGCTTAAGCAAAAGTTTCCGGTGAACTTACTTTGAAAACGATTCTTTTCAACAACAACAACAACAAAAAAAAACCCTTCAGTTCCTATTGCTCATGTAGAAGCTCTTGGTCAACCTCCAATTAACCAACCATCATAATCAACCAATATTCTCTAGATCCCCTTCTAAAACAAATTGACAAGGATGCTTATTAGGCTATTTCAAACACTCCACTGTGTGCCAACCAAGAGCAAGTTGGTTTATTCCCTTACTGTTTAGACAAGTTGTTCTTGCAACTGTGGAATTTGATTATACTATCTAAACTAACAAAATAAGAGTGTGAAGAGGCCGGGCGCAGTGGTTCGCGCCTGTAATCCCAGCACTTTGGGAGGCTGAGGAGGGTGGATCACAAGGTCAGGAGATCGAGACCATCCTGGCTAACACAATAAAACTCTGTCTCTACTAAAAATACAAAAATTTAGCTGGGCGTGGTGGTGGGTGCCTGTAGTCCCAGCTACTTGGGAGGCTGAGGCAGGAGAATGGCATGAACCCAGGAGGCAGAGCTCGCAGTGAGCAGAGATGGTGCCACTGCATGCCATCCTGGGTGACAGAGCGAGACTCCGTCTCAAAAAAAAAAAAAAAAAAAAAAGTGTGTGAAGACTTGTTTCTATTAAAAGTAAGTCACACACACACAAAAAGGGTTAAATGTTTGGCACAATTTAAGATGATTTCCTTAAAAAAATACGAATGCTATTGAATTGAGTATAGGTGAGACTACTGTAAAAGATTTTGGGAGAAATGGGCCGGGCAAGGTGGCTTACGCCTATAATCCCAGCACTTGGGGAGGCCTAGGCGGCGGATCACAAGGTAAAGAGATGGAGACCATCCTGGCCAACATGATGAAATCTCATCTCTATTAAAAATACAAAAATCGGCTGGGCGTGGTGGCACGCACCTGTAGAGGCTGAGGCAGGAGAATCGCTTGAACCTGGGAGGCAGAGGTTGCAGTGAGCCAAGATCGCGCCACTACACTCCAGCCTGGAGACAGAGCAAGACTCTATCTCAAAAAAAAAAAAAAAAAAAAAGATTTGGGAGAAATAAAATATTATGATTTGACTCATAGATTATAAATGTCTTTAAGGTCTCCTTCCATTTAAAAAAAATAAAAACTGGAAATAATAAATGATACATTATGGGTATGGTTTATGCATGAAAAGCTGATGTAGAGTGTCAGTCAATCCATAGATTCACACACAAAGAAAAGGCATTGGCCCTAGATCAGTTTCTCAACCCCAGCACTACTGACATTTTAGATGGGAGAATTCTCTGTTGGGAGGGGGAGGTATTGGCCAGTGAACTGAAGGATGTTTGGCAGCATCCCTGCCTTTGCTATTCCCCACTATATGGCAGTAGCACTCCCACTCCAGTAGTGGTAATCAAAAATGTCTCCAAATGTTACGAAATGTCCCTGGAGGGTAAAATCACCAGTTGAGAACCACTGTCCCTGTACCAAATAACTAACAAATGTGTGCACGTCTATATATTTTGATTAAAGTAAAATGTTTAAGTCATCAGTTTTTAATGCTTTTTACTATAACCAACTTTTTAAAATCAATTGATCAACTCCTAGTTCAAGTTAAGTCATTTAAGATGTCTTTTGCATACACAACAGGAAGAAAGACAAAAAATAATCCTTCACCTGATCAAGTGCCAAATGAGATATCTTTGTACATGATGATAGCCCCATCTCATCCATATCTTTTGCTGAGATCAAGACAGAAGCACAGGATTACTGAGGAGGTTGTAGCAGGGAAAAAAGAAAGAAAAAGCAGCAAAGGGGGGAAAAAGGAGACGTAAGAAACAATTCCCAGATGGTTGCAATAGTGGCACAAGGAAAAAGCTTATTACCTCTTGCCTTCTTAGTCCCATTCACAGCAATGTTTACTACAGGCCAATCTAACACCAAACAAGAGGTTCCTACTAAAATTACTTACCAAGGCTGATAAATCAAGAGTGAAGAGGATTATTCTCTTTCAAAGGCCACAAGTGGCATGATCACTGCCCTCCCTGATGCCCTCACAAATCCTACCAACTTGGGGTAAGACAAAATTCAACTGAAATCTAAAACTATATTATGCCTTTAGGCTTTTTGTTTGTTTTTGCTTCTCTGTGTGTGTGTGTGTATGTGTGTGTAAAAGAAAGCTTAAATGTCCACTGGTGGGTAAATGGTTAAATTATACTTCATTTGTTTACATTTAAAAAAATGAGTTATGTCTTTATATGCTGACACCATTATATATCGCTAAAGAAAGAAATATAAGTGATAGTATGACACCATTGTATGACTGCCTTCATAAGTAGAATGTTGTGGAAGTAATCCTCAAGTTTCCAAGGATAGGTCATAAAAAACAATAAGCCTGACTTCCTTTCTCTTTTGGGACACCTGCCTTTGGAGCCCTGAGGCACTACGTGAGAAGTCTGGCTACCCTGAAGCCACCATACTGGAGAGACCACACAGAGACAGGGAGATGCCTAAGAAGACAGTATGTTTTCCCCAAAGGAACAGTGAGCACATGAGTAAGCTAGCTCAGATGACTGAAATTACTGAAGCAAGCATACCCCATGTGCAGTACTGAGATCTGTGCCTCATGGTTGAGTCCTCTTTCTGATCCTATTGAAACCAAACGGTGAGTTTCCTAAAGGGTAGGCCTACATCTCACTCATTGTTGGCTAAATAAGTGGAAGTTAACAAATGAACTGTGAAAATGAAGGGGGGGTGGGAAAGAACGTCATTTCTCTGATCCAGTACCCTCAGTACTAGACAGATTGCTGTGTCTAAGTTCTTGACAAGTATTATTGGCTGTAGAATGCTGGCACCAGTGGCAGGGGTACCAGAAATTTTAGGTTCATTATCTTCTGAGGATAAATTCAGTCCCCTCACCCCTGCCCCCTCCCAGGGGCAAGTCAGTAGAAAATTCAAGGATCTTACACTTCAACCAGGAATCCAATTCATATGCACAACATGAAAACTAAACTATTTTAAATGTCACATACCTTACAAATAAATACAAAAAGTTACAATAATGATTGAGTATGTAAATACAGCTTATATGTGGAGTAAATGACTAGTCTAAGTGTGTCGAGGTTCACTGGGACATGTCTCTTCGACAGAAGGATTTAACTGGGTTTTAAGTATAAGGTTTTAACTAGTAAGATAAGGATATACAAATATATTAAGTGGGTAGGGTAGCAAATACCAAGAAACAAAGACTGAAAATATACAGCAGGAGGAAAGGTAATTTATTTGAATGCAATGTAGAAAATATCTTCTGGAATAAGAAAATAAGACATGGAAAAGGGAGGAAAGGAAATGTCAGCAAACCCATTACAAAGCACGGGGACTAAAATTTGGCATATGGCACAATTTGAACTAAGGTATAGTAACCTCTTAAATGACTTGATGAAAAGTTCGATAAAAATTATTCTAAGAGTGCTGTGCACCATGGAATAGAGTAGGGAAGTGGCAGGAAGGTCAGTATTACTCTGCAGTCATCTTAACAAGAAGTAATGAGGATGGCAATTACAGACAATAAAGGAAGAGAATAATCTAAGCGATGTTATGGGGTGACAGAATCAGCAGATCACTGACAAATCAGATGAGAGGAGAAGGGAAAAAAGAACAAAAAGAAAAGTACTAAAGGGAGATTTAAAGCCTTTAATTCTAGGAACTTCAAGACCAGCGGTAATTTTAACAAGAGAGAAAAGAATGATGGAAGAAAGACTTGTATAGAAAGAATTTTAAGGGGAAATATTATATCTAATGCAGCTAAGAGCTACAAAAGGAAAACTGAGAAGAAAATAAATAATGCGCAAAGACAAAATAAATTAGCCAGAAAGAGATTATTTACAACAAATGAGAATTCTAAAGATTAAGGAGGGGAGTAAGTATTACCTTGGAAAAAGAAGAACAGGACAACTAATAATAAGATAAGGTGTAACAACCACTACTCTAAGCACTTAGCAAATGATGCCTCATATACTCACAAGAATCCTATTAGTAAATGAATAAATACTATTATTTATCTATGCCCAGTTTACAGATGAGACACATAGAGGTTTACACAAAATTACAGGGTTAAGTAGTGGAGATCAGATTTGCACCTAGACAATACAGCTCCAAAGTTCATGTTTTCAACCAGCTCAATATCGTAAGAGTAATTAAGGCTCCAAAAAGAATGACAGACCTTAAAAAAAAAAAGGTGAGAAATTTAATTCGTGAGGGCAAAGGTTCAAGAGATGGCTGATATTCCAAAGTATATAAGTTAAAAGACAAACAAACAAACAAAAAACTTGCTTACTAGATCCAGAAAATTAGAATAAAGGAGGACTTAATGATGAAAGGTGGGAATAAAAAAAGACTGTCTTCTTAAGAGTTCATATATAAAAATACAGAGTTTAAGAAAATGAGCTGCCGGGCGCGGTGGCTCACGCCTGTAATCCCAGCACTTTGGGAGGCCGAGGCGGGCAGATCACAAGGTCAGGAGATCGAGACCACGGTGAAACCCCATCTCTACTAAAAATACAAAAAATTAGCCGGGCGCGGTGGCGGGCGCCTGTAGTCCCAGCTACTCAGGAGGCTGAGGCAGGAGAATGGCGTGAACCCGGGAGGCAGAGTTTGCAGTGAGCCGAGATCGCGCCACTGCACTCCAGCCTGGGCGACAGAGTGAGACTCCATCTCAAAAGAAAAAAAAAAAAAGAAAAGGAAAATGAGCTGATGCCATAACCATAAAAACTAGATGTTTAGGGCATAATACTATTAAGTATGACATCTAGAAAAATAATCATACTTACCCAAAATATAGCCCATGTCACGATTTACTGACATAAGCAATCAGAGAGGATGGACATAGTGTTTAATATGAGGCAGGCACATATCAGGAAAGAAACACTCCCAATTATAAACAGATATTTGAGACTTCCACAGAACAAAGCACATAATAGGTTCTAAGTAGGTATTATGCTGTCTATGCACTTTCCAAGCATTCTGAGGACTCTACCAATTAGAATTACTTGATATACTTATGAAGGATATATATTCCTAGGCCCATCTCAGATTTTAGGAATCTTGGGGTAGAGCTCAGGAAACAATTTTTTTTTTTTTTTGAGACGGAGTCTTGCTCTGTAGCCCAGGCTGGAGTGCAGTGGCGCAATTTCGGCTCACTGCAACCTCCGCCTCCCAGGTCCCAGTTCAAGCAATTTTCCTGCCTTAGCCTCCTGAGTAGCTGGGATCACAGGCGTGTGCCACCATGCCCAGCTAATTTTTTTGTATTTTTAGTAGAGATGGGGTTTCACCATGTTGGCCAAGCTGGTCTTGAACTCCTGATCTCATTATCTGCCCCACTCAGCCTCCCAAAGCGCTGGGATTACAGGCATGAGCCACCGCGCCCAGCCAGAAACTAAAATATTAATACTTTTTCCAGGCAATTCTTCAGCACAAAAGTTGAGATCACTGTTTCCTTCTGTTGTAGCCTAAGTGCTTAGAACTCTGTGACTCCCCATCTATTTATCTCCTGTGGATCTGCAATGTGACTCCAATCTTCTAGGTTCCTTAGTTGCCTACCCTTGACTTGTACTTATTTCTAAAAATCTTGGCCCTGATTTGGTAATATAATAAAGACTTAGCTTTGGAAATTTTAGCTCTGAAGTCCATATAAACTCCAATACTGACATAGGAATAAAAAGGTCCAGTTCCTTTCCCTGAACTCATGGAGCTTTTGTTAAATATCACATATGCTGCTGACTGGACATTGGACTGACCCAATATGTCAATTCTCTTGTTGCCAGATCTGCAGAGAACAAGATGCTCACTACTACAGACTCAACTATTTGAATTCCTGCTTATTGCCTCTAAAGTAAGAAGGCACAAATTGTCTTGTTAGGGATGAATGACATTTGCTAAGAGAATAGCTGTCACTATATAGATAGAGGGTACCTATGAGAATGTTCCAGTTCCTAGAATAGTGATGAAATGAGTTCTCCTAAGATGTCTCTAGATCTTAACGATGGGACAAAAGAATGTCTGCTTGATATGAATAAGAGCTTCTTTATTCAATAAGGGATAGTCTTTGATAGCAACAATGAGGATCCTGATACATGGCTTCTAGATGCTTTCATGCTTAGTAGGTCAGTGATCCAAATTGTAGAGATAGTACATTCATGTATCCAGGGCTACCTCTCATTCTCCTTCCTTAATCCTACCTAGTTCTTACAGTCCTACTTTGTCATCTTTCTGGTTTGCCTGAAGTGACTAGAATAAAAAGCCAATATTAAATTATAGGAGTCTTTTTGCTATTTCCAACAAACTGTTTGATCCTTGCAGAAAAGGATTAAATCCAACTTACCTTTGTATCCCACAAAGTACCTCATCATGCACTGCTAGACTTGACATGTTTAACTGAGTGCCTTGTTCAACCCCAACAAGAAAACCCTCCTCATATAAAGCATCTAAAAGCTTAAGCCTCACACAAAAGGTGCTTTCCACCCTACCTCCCACCAAGGTCATGGGATAAGGACAGGCATTTAAGTCACGGTGGTCATGCAATGCATTCCAATTTCTCTCTTCCCAACTGAACTAAAAGAAACATACTGTCACCAACAGGTAAACTTTAGTTGAAAGAACAGTTCAAGTCAATACCATGGCAAATCAAATCCACTTTCCAGTCAGAACTTTGGAGAAGCAGAGACTATGAAAAACCAGGGCAAGACAAACAGAACTGGAAGGAAGACATGAGAAAGGGAGATGAAGCAGACATGGAAGGAGATGCTGAGACAAGAAACCATTTAACACCAGAGAGCTTGAGAGACTAGCTTCTCAGATTCCTAACAGTTCTCCCATTCACACAAGGTCTAGTCACTCTTCTTCAACCCAAAACAGCTGAATCCCTACAACAGCCTGTCCTTGAAGCCAAATGATCCCTAATTAAAGCATTATTTTTTAGAAGGTACACCAAGACAAATAAAAAGCTAGAAACATAAATCCAAGGAGGAAAAAATAATTCTACCAGGAAAAAACTGAAATCACAGGTAGCCAAAAAGCTTTATAAATATGAATCTTATTTATCAGGAAGTGCCATCAATATTTATATTGATGTATTCCTACTAATGAAACAAATGAAACTTTGGTCTTTTTTCAATGGAAATTATCACAGTATTGACATATGGAAAATTGTCTCAAATCCAGAGAAGACAAAAATCAGGTGCTCTACCTTTGTGAATACATTTGAAAATATTTTGTTAGCCTGTTCAAAACAGACTTCTGTTGTTGTCTATAATAATCGATAGTATATTGGATTAACAGCCTCATCTTTTTAAGACAGGCTTTATAATCATATGGCTGATTAAGGGGCAGCAAAGTATAACCAACCGTGTAACTATCCTTTAACTTGTACCTAACAAAAATAGTAACTATAACCTCCCTTTTTATTCTGTAAAGATCCTTTTTCTGAAAATATCTTTGAATTAACTTTCTTTAAAGCTAGTTCCCTTGCAATAAGTACAAAATAAAACTATGACATATGCTGACAATCAATTAATCTGACAAGTTTGCATTAACACTGTCAAAACCAAACTAATGTCAAAATAGCTATAATTTTGGTTATCTAACACAGATTCTAACATATCGTCTCTAGCAAGAAACATATCATGTAAGCCTTGAATTCATTAAAATTTTAAATCTTTTTTTTTTTTTTTTTTTTTTTTTTTGAGACAGAGTCTTGCTCTGTCGCCCAGGCTGGAGCGCAGTGGCACGAACTGGGCTCACTGCAACCTCCACCTCCCGGGTTCAAGTGATTCTCCTGCCTCAGCCTCCTGAGTAGCTGGGAGTACAGGTGCATGCCACCACACCCAGCTATATTTTTGTATTTTTAGTAGAGACAGGGTTTCACCATGTTGGTCAGACTGGTCTCAACTCCTGACCTCATGATCCGCCCAACTCGGCCTCCCAAAGTGCTGGGATTACAGGCCTGAGCCACCAAACCCAGCCTCATTTAAATCTTACACATTTGTGGACAATTTCAAAGTTATCGTTAACTTTTACCAGAAAATTTTAATGGGTCCTAATATTATAATTCCTCATTTAAAAAAAAAAAAAAAACTAGCCGACCTGGCGCGGTGGCTCACACCTGTAATCCCAGCACTTTGGGAGGTTGAGGCGGGCGGATCACCTGAGACAGAAGTTCGAGACCAGCCTGAGCAACATGGAGAAACCCCGTCTCTACTAAAAATACAATACTGGGCATGGTGGTGCAGGATCCCAGCTACTCAGGAAGGCTGAGGCAGAAGAATCGCTTGAACCTAGGTGGCAGAGATTGCGGTGAGCTGAGATCACGCCATTTTACTCCAGCCTAGGCAACAAAGAGCGAAACTCCATCTCAAAAAAAAAAAAAAAAACAAAAACAAAAACAAACTAGCCAATATTTAGATTCTTATAACAAAAACAATTGGTATGCTTGCAATGTCAGTTCATCTAAATAATAAACTTTTAAAAGAAAGTTTAATTGGAATTTTTCATAAAAACTTTCAGGATGTGCCAATGCAACACTTAACGACAGAGATACATTCTGAGAAATGCACCATTAGGCAATTTCATTGTTGTGTGAACACCATAGAGGGTACTCACACAAGCCTAAGTGGTGTAGCCTATTGCTCCTAGGCTACAAACCTGTACAGCATTTACTGTATTAAACACTGTAGGCAACTGTAACACACTGGAAAGTATCTGTGTTTCTAAACCTTGGAAAAAGTACAGTTAAAATATGATATAATCTTATGGGACCACTGTCATATATTCAGTCCGTTTTTGACTGAAACATCATTATGTACTATATGACTGTATTACATAAGGCAAAAGAACGAAATTACTGATCCAATAATTGGTATCTTTCTCCTTAGCTATATTGACAAAACAACAGAACTTATGAAGAAGAGGAGAATCATTCAACCTTTGCAGTAACAGTTCTGTACGTTGATTTTGGTGGTTGTTATGCAATCTACACACTTGTGATAAAATGGCATAGAACTATACACACACATTGTACGGACGTCAATTTCCTGGTTTTAATATTGTATTAAAGTTATGTAGGATGTAACCAATAGGGGAAACTGGGTAAAACGTACAGTGCCCTCTCTACTATTTTTGCAGCTTCCTGTAAACTATAATATGCCAAAAGCATCCTAAGGACTTGCCAGCACTTCAAGGGCTCACAATAATCCTATGAAGTAGCTACTATTTTTATCCCCAGTCTATTGATGGGG
Source organism: Macaca thibetana thibetana (assembly GCF_024542745.1). NCBI lineage: Eukaryota > Metazoa > Chordata > Mammalia > Primates > Cercopithecidae > Macaca > Macaca thibetana. The sequence continues at coordinate 114,633,671 of NC_065585.1, forward strand.
AAGCTGAGGTACAGACATTTTAAATGATTTGCCCAAGGTCACATAGCTAGTAACTGGCAAAGTCAGGATTTGGACACAGGTGGTATGACTCTAAATTTTTGATTTCTGTGAAAGTCTGAGGAGCCGCTAAAGGATCACAGGCAAAGTATGGCTGACAATCAAATTCACATTTTATTTTGGCAAGATACTCCAATAGGAGTTTAGAAAGACTAATGAAAAAAACTTCAAACAAGATTAGTTAAGATACTGATGCAATAAACCAGAAATGATGAAGGCGTGAAATAAGAGAACAGTAATAGAAAGAAATGTATACAAAACATGAAACCAACTTGACTTCACGACTGAAGAGAGAGAACTTAATCCAATTTCAAGGCTTGAGTGACTATACCCAAGCCAAGAGTTTCATGTTTTAACAATACTATTACATTATCAAAATCTTTTTTTTTTTTTTTTTTTTTGAGACTGAGTCTCACTCTGTCGCCCAGGCTGGAGTGCAGTGGCGCAATCTCAGCTCACTACAACCTCCACCTCCCAGGTTCAAGCGATTTTCCTGCCTCAGCCTCCCGAGTAGCTGGGATTACAGGCATGCACCACCACACCCAGCTAATTTTTGTCTTTTTAGTAGAGACAAGGTTTTGCCATGTTTGCCAGGCTGGTCTCGAATTCCTGACCTCAGGTGATCCGCCCGCCTCGGCCTCCCAAAGTGCTGGGATGACAGGTGTGAGCCACCATGCCCAGCCTAAATTATTAAAATCTTAAATCAGTTCAGTCTTAAGTCATCCCTGTTTCAGCAGTAACCACAGCATTTCACTTTCTTGCTATAAAAATTGTGACTAGATACAAATTAAAGTTAACTGCCACTTGGCAACTCTACACTATTTAATATGTATACAGTAATGAGGCTACTAATATTTTCAATACACCACATGTGGACCATCTCTGGACATAAGATAAACAAAGCAGCAGCCAGAGAGTATATTCAGCATGTGGAATTTAGTAAACATTTTTTATCACAATCCACACTCTAAGAAAAACCTAGTGCCCTTTGACTGAATTAGAATCATTTTACCACTTAACAGGAAGGAGTCTAGTGCCACCCATTTTAAGGGCGAAAAAGTTAAAATAATTGATCACTTCAAAGCTAAAATCAGACTATTGTTACCTTTTTTTTTTGTAAATGTTAAAAAAAAAAACACTATAGCCTAAGAAGCTGTCAAATATTGCATTAAGATTATAATAGCCACTGGAAAAACTTAATGTAACTTCAACCTTATTATCACTATGAGGGTAAAAACCATGCTAAAGCCAGGGCCCTTCCAGGAGCTAAATGCTCTTGGAAAGTGTCCAAAACAATGTTATAGTAAATTTCCAACTTGTTTCATCTAAGGTCAAGGAAAACAAATTATCTAAAGCACTGGATTATATTTGAATACACTGCAACTAAAAGTTTTACATCAAATAATCCCATGGAAAAATCTTTACTCTGTACCTATCATGGGCCCTAAATTCAGTAAGGGCAATGTGGGGGAATAGCTGCACCTAGGAATCCATGCTACGTGTTACTTAGTAGTATTTTGAGAAAACTTTCAATATCGATAGCTTCCATTTTGAGAGAACTATATTTTAACAAAATCTGTGAAAATAATGGCTTGGAATGACACTGAAAATCTCCTTAGCTTCTATAATGTGGACAACATGTGCTGGTTACTCTTTGGTTTCTAGCGTCACTCAAAGTTCAAGGTCTCCTGCTATTTGTGGCTCAGATTCTTTCTTATGGGAGGCATGTCTGATAGATATATACCAATTTCATAAATAAACAAACATAAAGGTATTTTATGTGTGAGTGCATGTGTGGGTGTACATATATAACACTCTAGACAAGCCATGCTTTTCACTCACAACAGTATTTTAATAAATTACAGTTCCACTAAAGTGAGAAGTAAAAGCCAACCGTTAACAGAAAAATCTAGCCAAAGAATAGCAAAGTGAGCTACAAAATTAATTCCAGAAGCCAAAGAACTAAATAATGCAGGTTCACAAAACAAACAAAACCAACACATTTTCAATGAGCACTATTCGGTTTATCTATAAATGTTCATGTATTTAAAAAGTTGAGTAGTACGTCAACTTTCACTTATGACAACATTCTACATAAATACCTAATTCCCAAGAGAAATAATTCAGGTTTAAAGAGCTGTATACAAAAATAAGAGAAGAGCTACAATGAAAAGAACAGAAGCAAATTACATGGTAGCTGCCTGAAACACTAAATGTGGGATGTACTGAATACAGTGTACAGGAGACTCAAAATGCACATATTAAGCCTAAATATTCCCAATGTATTCAATATCTATGAAACAAACAATAGAATTTCAATCAACACTTGCCACAAAAATTGCCATAAGCTGGTTGCTTCTATTTTTTAAATGATGTAACAATGACAGATTTGTTGCCACATATTTTGTAACTTACCAACACTGAGCTATTAAGTTTCTATTAGCAATGTTTTAACTGAGGATTTGGGCTAGAAGACTGAAATCTGTTCATACAGCAGTGAAAACGAAGCCTCACTAAAGGCATTCAACTTCCAGCTAAAGGCTCCTTTCCTTGATGCATATTTGTGATCATAAATAGTGTTCACTAAAAGCAGTACACTAAACTAGCAACAGATTAGTTAAAAGTAGCTTAGATTTTCAACTTCCCATAATACAAGCAACATCTTTAGAAGCAATCACATTAAAATAAATGTGTCCTTCACAGTTACGCGATGAAATTTTAAGCTGGACAAGCACCAATGCCCTGGTTTTCTACTTTATTCGTAAACCATATGACTCCCACATGCTGAGAACGTTTTATGCTTTAACCTGCAGTAAAGGCTTTACATCATTTTAATGCCCAGTACTTAAAATGCAACGGAATCACCCCCAATGAATGCTAGGAATATATTTGGTTTACACGTGATGATTTTGATCCCACTAGTAGTCAGAAAAAGTTTAATGAACGCTTTTCCCAGTAAATAACTTTGTACTTCCATGGACAAAACAAAAAGAAATTTTGAGGTAAGGGTGGATGGAAGAGAAAATACTCATGCTTTTCCAATTCAAAATATTAACAAACATGTAGGTTTTTTACTTCTAAAATAACTATTAAACATTTTTTAAAACCTCCATGACTATAATAATATGCTTCAGAAAAATAAAACAAAACACTCCGTTAAGTAGTTATGTAGGATTTTTCTCCAGCTTTTGCAAAGTAGTGTTTCAAGTTAAGACACAAGCTTAAAACAAATGATTCTGAAAATCCTGGTCTATCACAAACTAATGGCTTAGTTTGGAATCAACATATTGTATATTCTACATCTGAAGATTTAGAAACCACAGTTTTTTTCTATTCAGGTCAATTGAAGTATACATGCTACCTCATTCTTTCAGTCCCCCTTATCTGTGTGAATGACCAACAGCAAAAATTTCAAATAAATGGTTAGAGGACATACCATAAAATTATACACTATCAATGTGGTTTTCAGTTATCATAGAATCTAAAGGTCCCTTACTGATGATAGGTGGCAGATTCAATAATTGATAAGTTTGGGGAATATATTCAACTCTCAACTGTTGAAATAGAAATTACGCCAATTTCTTTATTTTAAAAATCCGTTACACTAAAAAAAATTGTCACATAAGAATTATTGAAGAACTTAACAAGGAAGTACAAAATATGTGATCTTAAATTCTTCTAGTGTGTTATTAAATATTAAAAACTGTGAGAAATATGTTGCAATCCTTTTCTTTTTAACTCTAATTGAAATTTGAAAAAAATTTAGAATTCAAATTTCCCAACTTTGACTTAGAAACATAATTCAACTAGATCAAGCAACTTAATTGTACAATTTTAAAATAAGTTTAATGCAAAGCACTGCAATCCTGATGTGATAATTACCTGCAGCATAAATGCAAAATAATAAATGCATTTAATGATGCATTTTATGGTAAAACCACAAAAAGCACAACCATATTAGCACAAACTAAACAAAAAGACACAGGCGGTATTACGTCCATCAGAATGAGAAATGTCGTACTAAGCCAAGAAAGAAAGGAAGGACTTAAGGAAGGAAGGAGGGAGGATAGGAAGGAAGGAAGAGGGAAGGAAGGAAGAGGGAAGCCAGAGGTTTCTATACCTGCAGGATCCCAGATAAATGAGCTAGTCACATCACTCTACCCTATATGATACATGGGTGATTTTTTTTCAGCTTCAGTGTAAATAAAAGCAGTAATCACTTTATACCATTCAACTTTACACAGTGTTATCTTTAATGCCAACTGCATTCTTCCCTTTACTCACCCAATGCTTCTTCACTGTTCCATTCCACCAGCTTTCAGGCAAATGCAAGACAGAACAGGGTGGAGTAGAAGAAAAATACAAGCAGCGCCTTTCCGCGCACCCCCTCTCCCGCAAATAATTTCCAACAGTTCTTCCTACTACGAAAATAAGTCACCCTATCTCAACATACACAGCAGACATTCCGTCTCTTTAGTAGACATACACAGACGCGTACACAATCCAGCACTCCCGACCCCCACCCCAGGCCCCCCCGAATCTTCAGCAATTATTCATCTAATTCACACGAAGACAAGATACCTCTACCTACTGTTTCGGGGTGAAGGTGGGTGGAGGACGCCTTTCAAAGTAGCCCCAATAGTGTAACCAAAACACGGTTCCGGAATAAAATATTAAGAAACACTTTTCCTTTCCCACCTATCTACCGACTTGAGGATGCAAAAAACCCATCTCCACATCACACCATCTCTACAGTTCTCGTGGCTGGAGTTTGGGGTGGAGATTCGTCCAGGGGAGGGGGCGGAGGCGAGTGGCGGAGTGTGAGCGGGCGACGGGACACGAGCGAGTTGCTGAGCCCGGCTGCCCCGCACCACGTCGTCAGCCCAAATGCCCAGCACCAGGACCTCACGCCCGCCCCTCAGCCCAGGCCCAGAGCGAGCGAGGACTCGCGCTGTCTAACTTCTCATCTACAGACACCGCTCCAAAACAAGCAGAGCACACAAGTACACGTCACACAGTTTAAACACACTTCCACACCCCAAACAAACCAACACACCTGCAAATCACCTCACAGTTTCTCGAACTCCACACCAGAGACCCCACCTCCAGGATTCAAACCTTCCGCTCATAGTAGAGGAAACCAGAAGAGTTGGGGGGCAGTCGACGCCTTTCCAGGACCGGCCCCCACGAACTGCCCCACCCCACAGCCCGCGTCTGGATCACCCACTCGGAAGCCCCCTGCTTCCTCCCTCCTCTCAATCCGGCCGCTAACGAGACCCATCCCCAGCGTCCGCTCACTTCCTCCCCAAAACCCCTCCAAAAAAAATTGTTTTAAATGAAGAGAAAGAAGTGAGGAAAGAGACTTGAGGTTGTCCGGCTTCAAAACCGCTCGACTCACCTCAGAATCCTCGCTGAGTTCTCTCCGCCCGGCAGAGCCCCCTCCCCAACGTCCCAGTACGAAGGGCTGAGGTAGGGAGGAGGGAAAGCGGGAGGGGGAGGGGTGTCTTCCGCGTGGGGCGCCCGTCGGGAGGGGACTGGGGAGGGGTTGAGGCCGGCGCAGGAAGAGGAGAAGGGGGAGGGGAGGCCCCTATCTCCCAGTCTCCCCCTGAAAAACCTCCCTTGTCTCAATCACATCAGACTGACTGTCTTTGTCTGGCTGACAACCGCCATATTGATATCAACAGCCCCGCTCCCACCTGCTGCCGCCCGGCGTCCCTGGGAGTTGTAGTTCCTGCCTCCCCCGAGTAAAAGCGCGGAGCCCGGCGCCTAGAGGCCCAAGAGAACTACAACTCCCGGCAAGCCCCGTGCCCATCCGCCTTCCCTTTGGGAGGAGGGGAAAGGGGACCCGGAGCCGTCGGGACTACACATCCCAGAACACCATGGGCTCCAGGCGCGTAATGGGGACATGATATCATGCTGGGGTGGAGAGGGAGGATGCATTGGCGGCGGGGATGAATTTGAGCTGACGGAAGGAGGCGTCCGCAGAGGAAACGGAGGAAAAGGAAAGGCGACCACAGTTCCCATGGTGCCTGGAGGGGAGACTACATTTCCTATGATTCCCCTGGAAGGGACGTGAGAATGAAAGACTGCAAGTCCCGCGATGCTCTGGGCTGGCAGGTGGCGGAGATTGCACCGGAAGACGCTTCCTGCGTTTGAGGAGTTCAGTGACTGCTATTGAACCACCAAAAGTCCATTATGAAACTGGTGAGTCTTCGCTCCTAGGTCAGAGGGCAAAGTTGATGCTATATCCTTTTGGACCTCTTTTTTTCCTACTTTGGGCAGGGAATCGTCACACAGGAGGGGTAGCAATTAAGTAGCTGGAAAGTGGAGTGGGCTAAAGAAAGCTGCTTTTTGTTGTTAAGAAGGCTTGAATTCCCTCTCCCGCCCCCCTATCCCTCCCAGGAGGTCTTCTTTCACTCGTTGGTGGGTCTTTTTGTTCAGACAAGACGTTGACTTGTCACAGTCCTTCCCCTATGAACTCTGTGGGCTCTGTTAACCAGGTTTGGACGTCCTGGCTCCCACGTTAGGGTTATAATAGGCTGTTAACAACCCCTTTCCATTCGACTGGCGCTTGAGTAGCCTGTCTCCCTACTGTTGTTGAGACTTTGGCTAGATTTAAGCAGACAGTAAAAAAACATTCGGCAGAACGTAATCACTTATTAAATATCCTGTTGTATAGACTCCTCACTGCCCTTGGTATTCAGGACGAGGTCAGAGTGTGGAGAAGTTGAGTCTTAAACCCTAACTGGGATTTAGATGGGGAGAGAAGTGTTATATGGTATTCCATTCTAAGACTGTAAGGACTGCATGAGCCAAGTCTGGATGAAGTGTGCCGGTATACCTGAAGTCTTAACATCACACAACTCAAGCACCTGGCTCATAGAGACTTCTCAAACCTTTGATTTGAGCCATTTGACTCATTGTGCATACAGGTCTGACTAGTTTATTCCAACTCGATTCAATTAGTAATAACATAGTGTAGAAAGGCAGGTGTGAAACTCTCTTTATCAACCTTTTAAAATCCATATTCGTGCAGCCAAGTTACTGTCAAGCTTTACTTGAGGCAGGAGAATCGCTTGAACCCGGGAGGCGGAGGTTGCAGTAAGCCGACATCGCGCCACTGCACACCAGCCTGGCGACAGAGCGAAACTCTGTCTCAAAAAAAAAAAAAAGTTTATTTTACCATTTATATAATTATCTGAATATGCTTTTCCAAACCACACAACCCACCTACCCTCATCTTGATAATCATTGTGTTACAGGCATATACTCTGCAAAGCCAGCTGTTTTCTGCGTAGTCAAAGTGTTAAAAGTGGATTCAATTCTGAAATTGTCTCCATGTAAAGATGTTTATGTAAGAGGAAGGATGCGGGTCACTAAACCTTGAGAATAGCAATTTACTCCTGGGTCAGTGTGCTATACATTTAAGAATGCAGAATTAAAAGTCATAGCAGTTGCCCTACAGAAGCGTGCAACCTAAGAAGAAGATGAAAAGTAAACCAAAGTTATTTATTTATTTATTTAAAGACAGGCTCTGGCTCTGTGGGGCCCAGACTGGAGTGCAGTGGCGCGATCTCAGCTCACTGCAACCTCCACCTTTTGGGCTTAAGCGATCCTCTCGTCTCGGTCTCCACATGTAGCTGGCAATACAGGCACGCACCACCACACCCTGCTGATTTTTTTGTAGAGATGGGATTTCAACATGTTGCCCAGGCTGTCTCAAACTCCTAGGTTCAAGGAATCTGCCCACCTCGGCCTCCCAAAGTGCTGGGATTACAGGCATGAGCCACCGTGCCTGGTCCGAAATTATAATTCACTGTGTTCAAGGTAAAATAGAGGCGTGTTCAGGGTTTTGGGAATTGAGAGAAGATTGGGGAGGTCAGGGACAGCTTCCTGGAAAGGTGACTGACTCTTGAGCTGATAAGAAGGATAAGTAAGCCAGGACCTTCCATGAAAGAAGTCAGCTTATAGGAGCAGAAGACCTTGGTAACTTATTGGCTAAAGCACAGACCCTGTGTTCTCAATAAAGAACAAATTATACTTGGTGTGTTCAGTTTAAGAAGGCAGGGAAGTGTGAAATAGTTTTTCCCATAACAACTCATTAGTGAGGGTATCAAAAAGCCAGAGTTTACTTTACGTATACTTTAGTTTGCTCATAAAATCCTTCTGCTTAATTTATTTAGAAATAGGAAACCAGGGAATAGGAAAAAGTAAAAAAGTGGAAAATTATTTTTTCCATTAAGAACCAAAGATGCCTCAGAGGAAAAGGAAGTCTTCTACTGATACTCATACTCTCTTTACTTTGCAACTATGTATTACATACTAAAACTTATTTGGTAGTTGATAGATACATATAATTGAGAATTTCCATCAACATACCAAAAGCATTGTTGCTCAGTAAGTTAGATTGATGCGTCATGCCTCCCAAATGGTGGTAATAAGTCCTCCCATGGCCTAAAAGTTTTAATTTTGTGTACTGCTTCAGGAATATGTGATAGGTTGTGTTTTAAGTTTATAATTATGAAACAAAAATACATAATTTTGTTTAACATTTTCTCATTTTTGAGATTGACTTTCCAGAGTACCCTTCCCACATACAATCTATGACCACCTCTTATTGATTCTACTTCCTAAATGAAACTTTCTTAAATAGATTCTGTTCCTCTCCAGTCCAACTAGAATACTGTCTTTGTAGTGGGCTCTTTTTGCTTGGAATTCAACAAGACCCCTTATCTGGTCTCCCTGTATTCAGTCTTAACCCTGTCAAATTCATTCTTTCCTCTGCATCCAGAAGTTGTTTTAATTGCAGAGTTCCATGAAACCCTCTCAGTATCTTCCTTTGCCCTTAGGATAACTTCCTACACTTAACTTGGTTGAATGTGTTCCATTGCCGGCCTCACTCTTTTTTGCCTGGCTAATTTCTTCATATATTTCAGATCTCTGTCTAAATAACACTTCGTCAGGGCCTCCTTGAATTAAATACCCCTGTCATATGTTTGATGGCATACTTCCTATATGTAGCACTAGTAATTATTGGACTGTGTCCGTCCTCCCCCATGTAGACTCTGTGTAAATAATTAGTAAATAATTTCTGAAGGTTTATCAAGGTTTATCATATTATCTATGAATACCCTTGAGAAAAGATTAAAGAATGAAATTAAAGAGATTACAATAAGCAGTAACAATTGAAGTAAAAAATGAATAATTGCTACCTTTTATAAAGCAATTATTGTATGCCAGGCAATGTACTAAGTATTTGCTATATAGTCTCCCATTTAATCCTTTGATTCAGATGACAGTATTCCCATTTTACAGACAGAACAATGTGAGCTTCAGGGAGGTGAAGTAAGTGGCTTAAAGTTAGCACGGATTACAAATGATAGAGTCAAGATCTAAACCCAGGTTTCCCTGTTATTTAGTGAGGGTAGGAACTCTAGCACCCTGCATCATGCCTAGGTTATCTCTTAAAAAAAGGAAGGCAGAGTGCATACCCAAAATGTATTCAAGGCTATTTTTAAAAATTAGCTTTAAATGCAAGTGTGGTTCAATTAAGATCTTCAGGCCAGGTGCAATGGTTCATGACTGTAATCCTAGCACTTTGGGAAGCGGAGGCAGGCAGATGGCTTGAGATCAGGACGTTCTAGACCAGCCTGAGCAACATGGCAAAACCTATCTTTACAAAAGATACAAGAATTAGCTGAGCGTGGTGACATGTGCCTGTAGTCCCAGCTACCTGGGGGGCTGAGGCAGGAGGATCACTTGCGCCTAGGAGTTCGAGGCTGTAGTGAGCCATGATGGCACCACTGCATTCCTGCCTGGGTGACAAAATGAGACCCTATCTCAAAAACAAAAAACAAAAACAAAAAAATATTTTTAAGGTTATTGGTTAAAAAAAATTTTTTTTTTAAGTTTGGAAACTTTCTTGATGAGCTAAAGGCCCCCATATCAGAGCATACCAATTTGATTTTGAAGTTAGTCTTTTTTATATTCCAAATTTAGTTCCTGCGATACCATTTATAATTCTCCAACTTTGCACATCACCCTCTTGGTGACTTTTCACACACCCACATGAAAACAATGGATGCCATTTTAACGTAATACTTGGGTATCTCTTTCTTAGATACCAACTCAGAGGATTTCAGTGGCCTTCCATATTTATAATATGCAATATTCAGGCAGCTTTATTTAACTGAAGAAAACTCGTTGGCATTTTCAGTTAACCAGAATCATTTTAGAAAGCAGAGGAAAATTAGAAATGTATCTTTTAAATTAGCGCATTTTAGAGCATGTTCTGTTATTCATATAGATTGAGCCTAATTGGGTACCCTGATGGCCAGTTCAGCTAGGGATAGAAACCTGAATTCACAAAGGCCCTTACCGAAAGACCATGGAACAAAAAATTCTGAGCACATCGACAGAAATTAAGTTTGAAACATCATGTCCAGCAACCCAGTCATTTAAATAGATGAAGATTCAAGCGAATAAAATAGTCCGAAGCAGTTCAAGAATGCAGCCTGTGTGTTGTACTTCCTACAGATACTACCTGAGATGGAGAGACTCTTCTGGCTTATTCAGTCAACAAAGATTTATTATGCAACCACAGTATACCCTTGGCATTCACAGTTTTAACGCTTTCCATTTTAACCATTACATTTGACCCCTGTGACATGGAATTATTTATAACTTTGCTGAGACACAAATTTGAATGTGACTTTAAGATTAATGATAATCCTTTGGGAGGGGCCTGAGTGCCTCAGAATCCATGGAGCTCTGCAGAAGCCGGCTTGTTAAAAGTCTTAAAAGAAGGTCATTTAAATGCTTGTTATACTAACTAAATTTGATGGAGAAAATTATATTCTGTAGTTGTGTTTACAAATTTTAAAACTTGAGAAAGCCACGAAATACATTCTTCAGTGGTCTTTGCTCCTTTGTTCAAAATGCTGTTTCATTTCTACTGGCTCAAACTTTTAACTTGCCATTTCTCCTGGGAAAACAGATGGAGCAAAGAAATGAATTCATGGACTGCTCCCAGTGGAAGACAAGTAAAACACTGAGTGCAATTGTAGATTATGTAGAAGATTGCTTGAAAGGGGCAAATCCTGCCCCAAGGTCAGTTTAAGAAATCATTAGAAAGGGGCGTGGTTAATCCTCACCTTGGATCTGCGAGTGTTGGATTCTTCCTCCAATTTACATGGTTGGAGAATCCTGTTGGCTTGCTAGGTTGTACATGAAAAACAGGAAATCTTGGGCTATAAATTACAAGCCCTCAACGTTTTACCAGTGCCTGATTCAACTATTGCAGTACAATTTGTTAAAATGTCAGCTTGACTTCACTGTCTTTTCTGTTTTTCTTTGCTGGTTGATAAGAGTGCCCTCCTGTGTATTTAGGATGTAATGTCATTTCAAGCTTTTCAAAGGTCATATTTTATCATAACCTCAATAGGTTTTTTCCTTCATGATTTCCTCAAACTCTGAAAAGCTACGTGTGACATAAGGCTAAGTTACATACCTTGCTCAGTAATGCTCTGTGATAAAGATGGGTATTTTACTCTTAGGCATTTCTGAGTCCAAAATTGTTGTTCTGAAGATTAAATCTTTTATACTTAACAAGATAAAAAAATATACCGGGCCAAGCACAGTGGCTCACACCTGTAATCCCAGCACTTCAGGAAGCTGAGGAGGAGGATCACTTGAGCCCAGGAGTTCCAGACCAGCCTGGGCAGCATAGTGAGACCCTGTCTCTACAAAAAAAATTAAGAATTAGCTAGGCCTGGTGTATCATGCCCATAGTCCCAGTTACTCAGTAGGCTAAGGTGAGAGGTTTGCTTGAGCCTGGGGATTTGAGGTTACAATGAGCTGATTGCACCACTGCACTCTAGCCTGAGTGACAGAGCAAGCCCCTGTCTCAAAAAAAAAAAAAAAAAAAAAATACACTGATGACAGACTTTTGGTAATAATAGTTGAATTGAAAAAAAAAAAAAAAATTCTGGCTTACCTATGGTCAATCAGCAAAGCCAGAAGACTGTTCTAATACAAGTATTACAGCATTACTGTTGCTATAACCACAGTAGCACATTTGTTTTGTGACTGGTTTGCTCTGAGTACTCAGATCCCTCTGGCATTTGCTCTGACGCTCAGCAATATTTAGTTAATAGTTCACAACGGCCCAGGTTGCAGCATGGCCACCAAGTCATTCCACATGGAAAATACACTCCTGGTTTGCTGAACACCAGCAGAGGTCCAGGCATAAACCAACCCTCAGATCTCCATCATTCATTTATTTACTCAACAAACCTGAACACCTCCTCTGTACCAGGCATTGCTCAAGATACTAAGCATATTGCAGTGAACAAAACAGATTTATCCCCAGCCTATATGGAATGTGAAGCCTCGTGGGTTTACTATCCAATTCAAACAGTATTACATTGAATGTCCTGATTAGAGATACCCTTGGGCACTGGCTCAAATATTTTTGTTACTTGTAATGGTCAAAACTATATTTAATTGTATCCAGTAATATGCTTTCTGAATATTTTAACAGATGAGGCCAAATTGCTCACTAGTTTTCCATTGTACAGGTAGTATATGAGAATGCATTTTCCCCACCCTTGCCAATGATACTGTTTCTTTACTTTCACTATTTGTGTTCCAAATGTAACTTTCTTCTTTGATCTATCCTCACATGCTCTCAGTCTACTATAGACTTCATCCATGTTTAGTAAAATGTCCCTAGAGTAGTGATTGCAGACGTGGGAAGATGTACCAGAAAGGGGAACACATTTCTTCAGATAAAAATATGGTGCCATTAGAATCTTCAAAAGGAAGCTTGTAAAAGATCTATGGTGTTGCTTTGAAAATGCCAGTGCTTAGATGTAGGAATTAAGATGATGGTACTATGGGATCAGACAGATTGGAGAGGCAGCTGGGGAAGTGTGGGTAGATAGCAGAGGAAATCCCTTATTCTCCCCACAATAGGGAAGGCCAGTGAGAGGAAGCCTGCAGTTGACACATCAGGCAGGACTAAGAAAGGGGTACATGCCAGAAATTTGCAGAGATCATAGGAAAAGGCAAAAGTAGGAACAGCAAGGACAGGAAGGGAAATAGAGAAGACCCTGTAAGAGCAAGGCGCTGGCTTGAAAGTCACAAGTTGCTCAGTGATCATGACTAGTAACTGTGTGGTGGGAACTTTACTGAGAGAAAAACAATGGGTTTAAATGGCTCCTGATTTACCATAAATTTGAAGGAAATGCCTCGAAGATTTAAAATGTTTAAATTTATTGAAAGCACATTTGAATGAACTTTAGCTCTCTCGAAGATAGGTAATCAGACAAATGATGTTCAAGAAAGCTATTCTTTAATAGGTATTGTAAAACTAACACCTTTTTTGGCCTTAGATTAGTTTATTTCTCATCACTCATGTTTATGAAGAGGTGGGGGAGGTGAATAATAAAATGTCTTGTATAATCCATTTCTCAGATTTATGGCTTAATCAGTCTCTTTTTCTAAATACAGTATTCCTACATTTTTCTATGCCGTTAATATGAAGGCAAGCATAATGAGATGTTCTAGCTTTATAAGTCTTCGTTCCTCTATTTTTTTTCCAGCATGTGGAAATATGGGTAAAAAGCAGTAGTTTTAATATGTAAATGATATTATTATAGGTACCTTTTTTTACATGGTTTAAACAGCTTTTTTGAGGTATAATATGTAATATGTAAAATTCATGCATATAAAACAAAATTCATTGACTTTTAGTAAATTTCAGAGTTGTGCCTCATTCACCACATCCAGATTTAGCGCATTTCCATCACTCCAAAAAGATCTCCATTACTACCTCCAGGCCTCAGCAACCACGAATCTATTTAATTTCTGTCTCAGAAGATTTGCCCTTTCTCGTCATTTTATGTAAATTAACTCATTTGATATGGGGTGTTTTGTGGCTAAGACATCTTCTTTCATTTGGTGTAATGTTTCTGAAGTTCATTGATGTGGTAGCATATATCAGTTGTTTCTTTTTTCTTGCTGAATAATACTTTCCTCTATGGGTACTCTGCGTTTTGTTTATTCCTGCACTAGATGATGGACATTTGAATTATTTCTGCTTTTTGGCTGTTATGACTGTGTAGACATAAGTTTTCATTTCTAATTTATCCAGGTTTTCACTTCTTTTTCTTATAAGATTGTACTAGCTAGACCCTCCAGTACAATGTTGAATAGAGGTAATTCAAGCAGGCGTCGTTGATTTGTTCCTCATCTTAGGAAGAAAATATTCAGTTGTTCACTCCTAAATATGATGTGAACTGTAGGTTTTTCATAGATGCCCTGTGTCAGGCTGAGGATATTCCCTTCTATCCAGCTTGTTGAGTGTTTTTTATCATAAATGGGTCTTGGATTTTTGTCAGATGCTTTTCCTTCATCTATCAAGGCGATCATGTGGTTTTTGCCTTTATATTAATATATTACTTTAATTGAATTTTGAATGTTAAGCCAGACTTGCATCCCTGGAATAAATTCCGCTTGATCATGATCTTTTGTATATGTTGCTGGATTTGGTTTGCTCACATTTTGTTGAGTATTTTTGTGTATGTATTCATGAAGGATATTGGTCTGTAGTTCTCTTGTGATATCTTTGTTTGGCTTTGGTATCAGGTAATATTGTTCTCACAGAATGCGTTGGAAAATGTTTCCTCTTCCTCTATCCCTCTATGTTCTGCAAGAGTGTATGAAGAATTAGTATTATTTCCTCTTTAATTTTTTTTTTTTTTTTTTTGAGACTAAGTCTCACTCTGTCACCCAGGCCGGAGTGCAGTGGGCAGTCTTGGCTCACTGCAACCTCCACCTCCCGGGCTCAAGCGATTCTCCTGCCTCAGCCTCCGGGATAGCTGGTACTACAGGCACCTGCCACCATACCTGGCTAATTTTTTTATTTTTAATAGAGACGGGGTTTTTCCATGTTGGTCAGGCTGGTCTCGAACTCCTGACCTCAAGTTACCTGGCCTCCTCGGGGCCCCCCAAAGTGCTGAGATTACAGGCATAAGCCACCATGCCCAGCCTTTAAATGTTTGATAGAATCTGTTAGTGAAGCCATGTAGGGTGGGCTCTTCTTCGGGGACGGTTTTTAATCAACTAATTCAATTTCTTAACTTCCATAGGTGTTTTCAGATTTTCTATTTGTGCATTACTTCTTTTTAAATTGTGGCAAAATACACACAACTGGGTCAAATTTATCGTTTAACCATTTTTAACTGAACAATTCCGTGGCATTAAGTACTTTCACTTTTTTTTTTCTTATTTATTTTTTTTGAGA
Source organism: Macaca thibetana thibetana (assembly GCF_024542745.1). Taxonomy (NCBI): domain Eukaryota; kingdom Metazoa; phylum Chordata; class Mammalia; order Primates; family Cercopithecidae; genus Macaca; species Macaca thibetana. The sequence goes on from NC_065585.1 coordinate 114,649,035, forward strand.
CAGAGTCTGGCTGTGTCATCCAAGCCGGAGTGCAGTGGTGCTCTTTCAGCTCACTGCAACCTCCACCTTCTGAGCTCAAGCCATCCCCCCACCTCAGCCTCCCGAGTAGCTGGGACTACAGGCACACGCCACCACACCCTCCAGCCCCTGACAAACCCCATTCCACTTACCATCTGTATGAATTCAACTACTCTAGGTACCTCATATAAGTGGAATCATGCAGTATTGTCCTTTTGTGTCTGGCTTGTTTCATTTAACATAATGATTCATACATTTTTGTAGCATGTATCAGAATGCCCTTTTTTTTTTTTTTTAAAGGCTAATATTTCATCGTTTGTGTATGCTACAAACAATGTGGTATTATTTTCTTTATCCATTTATCCCTTGATGGACACTTAGGTTGCATCTGCTCTTTGACTATTGGTAGTAATGGGTGTACAAATATCTGTTTAAGTCCTTGCCTTTGATTTTTGGGGTATATACCCAGAAGTGGAATCCCTGGATCAAATCACATGGTAAATCTGTGTTTAACTTTTGGAAGAACTAACATTGTTTTCCATAGTGGCTGCACCTTCACTGTTTTATATTCCCACCAGCAGTCCACAGGGGTTCTGATTTCTCCCCACATTCTTCCCATCTTGTCATTTTCTATTTTTTTTTTTTTAATGATTGGTGTTCTGGTTTTTTAAAATAGTAACCATTGTAATGGGTGTGAAGTGATATCTAGTGATTTTAATTTGTATGTCCCTAATGATTAGTTATGCTGAGTATTTTTTTTTTTTTTGGTATATTTTTAGTTAGGTAATACGTGCACTTTTCTTCTTTTTTTTTTTTTTTTTTGAGATGAAGTCTTGCTCTTGTCCCCAGGCCGGAGTGCAGTGGCACAGTCTTGGCTCACTGCAACCTCCTGGGTTCAAGTGATTCTCCTGCGTCAGCCTCCCGAGTAGCTGGCAGTGCCTGCTACCACACCCGGCTAATTTTTGTATTCTTAGTAGAGACGGGGTTTCACCATGTTGGCCAGGCTGGTCTGGAAATCCTGATTTCAGGTGATCCACCTGCCTAGGCCTCCCAAAATGCTGGGATTACAGGCGTGAGCCACCACGACCTGCCTGTGCACATTTTTTTTTTTTTTTTTTTTTTTTGAGACAGGAGTCTCGCTCTGTTGCCCAGGCTGGAGTGCAATGGCACCATCTTGGCTTACTGCAACCTCCGCCCCACCTCCCGGGTTCAAGCAATTCTCCTGCCTCAGCCTCCCGAGTAGCTGGGACTACAGACACCCGCCACCATGCCCGGCTAATTTTTTTTTTTTTTTAATTATTATACTTTAAGTTCTAGGGTACATGTGCATAACGTGCAAGTTTGTTACATATGTATACTTGTACCATGTTGGTGTGCTGCACCCATCAACTCATCATTTACATCAGGTATAACTCCCAATGCAATCCCTCCCCCCTCCCCCCTCCCCATGATAGGCACCGGTGTGTGATGTTCCCCTTCCCGAGTCCAAGTGTCTCATTGTTCAGTTCACCTATGAGTGAGAACATGCAGTGTTTGGTTTTCTGTTCTTGCGATAGTTTGCTGAGAATGATGGTTTCCAGCTGCATCCATGTCCCTACAAAGGACACAAACTCATCCTTTTTTATGGCTGCATAGTATTCCATGGTATATATGTGCCACATTTTCTTAATCCAGTCTGTCACTGATGGACATTTGGGTTGATTCCAAGTCTTTGCTATTGTGAATAGTGCCGCAATAAACATACGTGTACATGTGTCTTTATAGCAGCATGATTTATAATCCTTTGGGTATATACCCAGTAATGGGATGGCTGGGTCATATGGTACTTCTAGTTCTAGATCCTTGAGGAATCACCATACTGTTTTCCATAATGGTTGAACTAGTTTACAGTCCCACCAACAGTGTAAAAGTGTTCCTATTTCTCCACATCCTCTCCAGCACCTGTTGTTTCCTGACTTTTTAATGATTGCCGTTCTAACAGGTGTGAGATGGTATCTCATTGTGGTTTTGATTTGCATTTCTCTGATGGCCAGTGATGATAAGCATTTTTTCATGACACATGTTTTCATGTGTCAAGATATGAATGTCTTCTTTTGAGAAATGTCTGTTCATATCCTTTGCCCACTTTTTGATGGGGTTGTTTGTTTTATTCTTGTAAATTTGTTTGAGTTCTTTGTAGGTTCTGGATATTAGCCCTTTGTCAGATGAGTAGATTGCAAAAATTTTCTCCCATTCTCTAGGTTGCCTGTTCACTCTGATGGTAGTTTCTTTTGCTGTGCAGAAGCTCTTTAGTTTAATTAGATCCCATTTGTCAATTTTGGCTTTTGTTGCCGTTGCTTTTGGTGTTTTAGACATGAAGTCTGTATTTTTAGTAGAAACGGAGTTTCACAGTATTAGCCAGGATGGTCTCTATCTCCTGATCTCGTCATCCGCCCATGTCAGCCTCCCAGAGTGCTGGGGTTAGAGGCGTGAGCCACCACGCCCAGCCCAACGTTTTTAAAGTATACTTTACTTAAAAAAAAAAAAAAAAAAAAAAAAAAAAAAACAGTGAAGGCCAGGCACAGTGACTGACACCTGTAATCCCAGCACTTTGGGAGGCCAAGGCAGGAAGATCACTTGAGCCCACAAATTTGAGTCCAGCCTGGGTAACACAGTCAGACCCTGTCTCTACAGAACAAAATATATATATATATATATATTTTTTTTAGCTGGATGTGGTGGCACGCACCTGTAGTCCCAGCTACTCAAGAGCCTGAGGTAGGAGGTCCACTTGAGCCCAGGAGGTCAAGGCTACAGTTAACCATGATCGCTCCACTGCACTCCAGACTGGGCAACAGAGTGAAACCCTAAGTCAGGAAAACAGAAACAGTGAAATGATTCCCTCCCACTCTTTCACTCCTTATCCTCCTTTCCAGGAGCAATCTCAGTTATCAGTTTGCTTTGTATTTTTCAAAGATATTCTGTGGATTTTCATGCATGTATATAGTTTTCATCCCTATTTTATTTTTGACAAAAATAGTGAGATATTATCCACATTGGTTTGGCATATCACTTTTTCTTTTTTAAGTTAGAGATGTGTCTTTAAGATTATTTCATATAAATATCTAGAACGACTTCATTTTATAAGACTGCATACCCATACCTAATGAACAGAATCTGCATTTAACAAGATCCTAGTTCTTTTGGTTTCAAGATACTTTTCTTTTGAATAATGAAATATTTTCAATACTGCTCTCAAATATTTTTAGAAAATATTTCTGACACACTTTTTATTTTCATTGCTTGTAGGAAGAATTTAGAATTGTGGGTATTTGCCTGAAAGATATCATTCCACCACCTATACTCTTCCCCAGCTATTTTAAAAATCATTCATGATTAAAGTTTAGGGCATGGTTTTTGTTGCTGATTTAAAACATAATTATGAAACTAGTGTCAATATATCTCAAAAATACGTTCATATTGTTGCTAAAAGAAAAACCAGTTGCATAATGTTCTGTTGTTTAAATATACCATAATTTATCTAACAAAACTTCTATCAATGAACATTAATTGTTTCCAGTCTCTTGCAATTACAACTCATGTTTTACAGATTATCTCCTTTGTGAACCTCTTAGGAAGTACATCTATAGCATACATTTCTACTGGTGAAATTGATAGTTCAAAGGACATATGCATTTTTTATTAAGGTTTATTGCAAAAATGCTCCCATAGAGATTTATCAAATTGCAGTTGCCAGTAGCATATCCTAATGCTTACCACTACAATGTAATGATCAAACTTGTTTTTTTCCCACTGAAAAGTGAAAAAATATTATATCATTATATTTTAAATTTGATTTTTCTCATATGTATGCAATGTGGAGCATATTTTTATATATTTATAAAAGCATTTGTATTTCCGTTTCCTGCTCAGTTATCTTCCTCTTGATCTATTAATATTCCAGTAGTAAACTGTTTTACCTTATGTAGTTCTGGAGTATATTTTAATATAGTATTTGTTCCTGTTCATTGCCCTATGTCTCAGAATTTTCCAGGCTGCTCTCAGACATTTATTTTTTTGTATAAAACTTAGATTTTTACATTTCGTATAAATTTACAATTATTAGTTCCTGGTAAAATATTTTTTGTAATTTTATTGGGATCAGGTTGAATTTATAAAATTTAAGAAGAGAATTGACTAATTTATTTTACTATATCATTGAGTCTAAGAATAAGACATCTTTTCCTTTATTTAAATCTTTTTTTAAATGTTTCTTTGTAGCATTTTAAAACCTTTTGTTAATATAGCTTTTAGATATTTCTTGTTAAATCTATATCTAAATACTTTATCTTTTTGATTGTTACTGAAACTGAAATCTTTTCCTGTGTGGTTTTCATGTAAGAAGGCTATTTATTTCTTGTGTTCACTACACAGGCCCCTTGTTGAATTTTAATTTTTAATGCCTTTTCCAGTTGATTCTCATGGGGTTTCCAGGTGCATAACTTTGCAGATTTTTTTTACACTTCATTTCTTTCTCTGATGTAATTGCAGTGGCTTACATGTACAGAATGATTTGGAATAGGAGTTTTGGTGGTAGGCATCTCTGTTTCTGATTAGAGTGGGCATACTGACTTTTGGCTTGAAATTTTTATATATTTCAATTTACATGCTGTAGCTGGCTGCTTTCTTGGTCCATAATTTTCTAGTCATTAGTAAAGTGAGATTCTTTTACATAGCCTAACAATAAGGTATTTTTCTAAAGAGAAAGTATATTTGTGTTTTATTGTGTGTCCTAGGCAGTTAATTATATCTTGTAAGCCCTTTCCAGACTTTTGAGTAAACAATGGATTTTATAACTTAAAGTCTTAGGTGGTGCATAGCACTCATAGAAGTAATAGATTGCTACACATGATCCTAGCCAAAACACAGGGAAGAAATGAGTAATAGATTTCTATGACCTTAAAAGAAAATTGCAAGGTTTCCTTGGAAAACAGAACAGCCAGAAATAGTTTCTCTGTACTTGAGAGAGAGGCCTGATAAACCCAAGAAATGTAAACAATCAATCTGTTAAAATAAACACAATGGCCACTCACACACACCCCCACAAAAAAAAATCTCTGTAGAAACACAAAGGGGCTCAGAGCCGTAGGTGGTGGCTTATTTTTAAATGGTTTTTGATTGAAGCTATGTATCCAGTAGGAAGAAACTGTTGATGATTATGTTGATGACTGTGATAGTTACAGCTAACAGATAAGAGAAGCAATAACAAAAATCCATTGTTTGGCTATACGATTGAACAAATGTTATTAAATGTCTATCTCGTATAAAACATTCTCAGTGCTCTGAGATATAAAGATGAATAAGACATAGATCCTACCTATCAGTTACTATTGAACAAACTGTGTATATTCAATGTATGTGATTGAGAATATAACGTTTTGGTGATAGCCTTTGATACAGGCAGTAAGGACCTACCTATGTAAGATTAAGATTATGGAAGATTAATCTCATCAGGTAGGTAGCGGGAGGGAGAGCATCAGGAAGAATAGCTAATGGATGCTGGGCTTAATACCTAGGTGATGGGTTGATAGGTGCAGCAAACCACGATGGCACACATTTACTTATGTAACAAACCTTCACATCCTATATATGTACCCCTGAACTTAAAAGTTGAAGGAAAGAAAAAAAGATGAATTCCAATGGGAGAATCACAGTTCCCTAGAGAGGCAAAATCTGAACTGACCTTGAAAAGTACTTTGATAAATATGTTCAAGAAGGAGTGTTTTGTCTTATTCCAAGTAGAAGGAACAGTTAAAGTAAAAATAATTTGGAGAAGTTCCATTTCCCCAATAATGTATGTGTACAATTTATTTTGTATTTTTTGCTTTGTAGTGCTCTGTAGCAGTGTGTACAAAAATGGACTTATTTCCCCCTGGTGACATCTTCCTATTTGGATAGTTCAGAATATCGACTACTGATGTGGTTGGATCTGTGTCTCCACGCAAATCTCATCTTGTAGCTCCCATAATCCCCGCGTGTTGTGGGAGGGACTGGTGGGAGATGGTTGAATCATGGGGGCGGGTCCTTCCCAAGCTGTTTTCATGATAGTGAATGTGTCTCACAAGATGTGATAGTTTTAAAAATGGGAGTCTCCCTGCACAAGCTCTCTCTTTGCCTGCTGCCATCCATGTAAGATGTGACTTGCTCCCCTCTGCATTACATAATGATTGTGAGGCCTCCTCAGCCACGTGGAACTGTAAGTCCTCTTTCTTTTGTAAACTGCCCAGTCTCAGGTATGTCTTTATCAGCAGTGTGAAAATGGACTAATACAGCTACTCATGAAATTAGTTTCATTATATATGTTATTAACATCTGACAGATTTGTGTATTTGATGGCAACAACAGATCACTATAAGTGGGGGAGGGGCAGACCTAATAAGTGTATTGGAAGGGGAAGTTAGGCAAATTGAAGCAAAAGCATGGTGGGTTTTAACTACAAAGCTGAGTGGTTTGGACAGTAAAGAGTAAGGATTGTGGAGGTTTTCTGTTTTCCAGAAAAAGTTTCAAGGAAGTTTAAGAGTTTAAAGTGGCCAGGCGCAGTGACTCATGCCTGTAATCCCAGCACTTTGAAAAGCTGAGGCAGGCAGATCACGAGGTCAGGAGATCGAGACCATCCTGGCTAACACAGTGAAACCCCATCTCTACTAAAAAACAAAAAATACAAAAAATTAGCCAGGCGTGGTGGTGGGCGCCTGTAGTCCAGCTACTCGGGAGGCTGAGGCAGGAGAATGGCGTGAACCTGGGAGGTGGAGCTTGCAGTGAGCCAAGATCGCGCCACTGCACTCCAGCCTGAGCGGAAAAAAAAAAAGAGTTTAAAGTAAGAATTTGTAAACATGTAGAGCCTTTAATTTTTTCCCTTTGGAAATCTGGGACCAAGGAGTTAAAAGAGCTTTATTTCACACAATTAAGAAAAACTGGAATGTGAAATCAAAAAATATGACTTCATTGCAGTTACAGAAAATATTTAGGAAAGTGACATATAATCAAAACAAGAAGAATTAGGGAGCTTAGCAAATGCATCAAAGCAAATTCCAAGTCAGAATTACCTACATAGGAGAGAAAATATTTTTTAGCACTTTACAGAAGACCTCAGAAGCAGTAACAGAATTCACAAATACACCAGAGGGCAAAAGACATCCCAACAATCAGTGGGACCAGTTGATGATACAGTATGAGAAGAATGCCCAGATGTGAATAAGGAGGGAACAGAAACCTTAAAGAATTTCTTGACTTTCATCTCTGTTGAGGAAAAGATAGTGAGCAGGGGGTATCCTCTTCTTCCAGAACTGATAAATATGTATTCTCAGTCACATCAACATGTTGAGTATAGACAAATTACTAGAAAGTATGTTGCGGTCCACAGGGTGCTTGTTTGGTTTTAGGTATACTTTTCATTCAGTTCAGCTAGCATAAACTTCAAGCATACGTACAGCTTGATGAATTTTTACCTATATATGCATCCATGTATTCATGATCAAAATTAAGATCCAGAACATTTCCACCAACTTTGTTTCCTTCCCAGTCAATAACTTTCCCTCCAGTTAATCACTATTCTGACTTAAATCACTGCGTCTCCCATTTGCCTATTCTTGAACTTCATTTAAATGGAACTATACCTTATGTCTCATTTGTGTCTGACTTCTTTAATTCAACATTATGCTGACCTGAAAGTTTTAAAGGGTGAAATTGTTGAATATGTCACCTATCTGCAAATAGCAACTTGGTAGAGGACTGGCAAACTGCCTTTCATCTGTAAATTCATCCATAAATCCATTATGGAAAATCTATCCATAAAGATAAATTACCATCTTTATGTGGGGTTCTTCAGGAAACCTTAAGAAATTCAGCCTAGTAAAATCTATTTGTGTGCCTGGCAGGCTGCTGAGATTCAGTGGGAAACTGTCAGGCAATATAGTTGTTTTTCAAAAGAAATCAATCTGACTAAACTAAAGAGAGTTCTTTCAAGGAACTAAGTAAAAGAAAGCTTCTATTTTTTTTAACACATTTTTAGAAAACTTCTCAAAATAAAAATAACTATTACAGAATCAGTACGTATTGATGTAAGAAAAAATTTTCAGAATATATTTCTGAATCCTGAGAAGTATAAAGAAAATAATAAAAATCACCTGTAATCTCACCACCTCAAATAATCAGTCATTATGGTATACCTGCTATGATAGGTGTGTACAGTGATAACTTCTGTGTGAGTCACCCTAAAGCTGTACACCAGTTAGGATTAGATTCAGCTCTGAGTGACAGAAAGCCTGAAGTAATGGTGGCTTAAACAGGATAAATGTTTACATCTCTCTTGTGTAAATGATGTGCTGAGTTAAATAGTCCAGGGCTGTTGTGGCAGGTCCAGGCTCTCCTGATAGCTTGTAGCTCCACCATCTGTAATCCATGACTTCCTCTTTGTGATCCAATATGACTACCAGCTCAGGCCATTATATCCCTGTTCTAACCAGTAGGAAGGAGGAAGGGACAAAGAAAGGCATGTCCTCTCCCTTTGATACTTTCTCAAAGTTGCGTACGCTACTTCTATTTATACCTTCCTGACCAGCATTTTCTTACATGGCTACATCTAGTTGCAGTCAAGTCTAGCAAATAGTTTTTGTTCCAGGTGGCCATAATTACAACTGAGACATGGATTCTAATTTAAATGGAGAAGAGACATATAGATAATGAGAGACAATGGTCATAAGCTTTTTCATTTGGAACATTTATATAGTTCATTTTAAATATGTTTACAGTATAACATTGTATGGACGTATTATGCTGTTGAACATTTTGGTTTTTATTCCCTACTGTCCTGCACAGTGCTGATGAAAACATATTGTTTATATTTTTTGCACCCATCTAGTTACTGTATTTGCTTATTGTAAATTCCTAAGTGGAATTTCTTGTTCAAAGACTATACATGCACATTTTAAACTTTGATGCAATATTGCTCTTCAGGACTGCTTTAGTTTTTACCCATAGAATAAATAAGAGTTTCCATTTCCCCACAACCTCATCTTTAGCTTCTTTGCCAGTGTATGGACTGGGCATTTTATCTCAGTATAGTTTTAAATTACACTTTTATTTCTTCTGGGTTTCTGCTTTGCATTTCTGTTACATCTTTGCATATGTTTTTTCACTCATTTGTATTTCATGAATTAACTGTGCTTTTTGCACATTTTTCTGTTGGAATCTTTGTCTTTTTCTTACTCATTTGTTAGTGCTCTTTATATATTAAGGGTATCAATTTTTTGTCTTGGTTTTATAAATACTATTTTCCCAGATAATCTTTTACTTTATTCAAAGTAGTTTTTCTCATAGAAAAGTCTTTAGTATAAGTAATCCAATCTATCAGTGTTTTCTCCCAGGATCATGGCTTTAGGATCATGCCTTAAAAGTTATTTCCTGGGTCAGGCATGATGGCTCACACCTGTAATCCCAGCATTTTGGAAGGCCAGGGTGGGCGGATCGCCTGAGCCCAGGAGTTCAGGACCAGCCTGGGCAACATAGTGAGACTTCCTCTCTACAAAAAAATACAAAAATTTGCCAGGCATAATGGCTTGCATCTGTAGTCCCAGCTACTCAGGAGGCTGAGGTGTGGGAGGATTGCTTGAGCCCAGAAGATTGAGACTGTGGTGAGCCATGATCACACCACTGCACTCCAGCCTGGGCAACAGAGTGAGACCCTGTCTCAAAAAAAAGTTATCTCCTACCCCAAAATTATATTAAATATTTCGCTAAAATTTTAGAATCTCCTTGCTTAGATTCCATAATAAAGATTTTCAAAGAAGTATTTTATCATGGACCAAGGTAAACTGAAAATCAAAACTTAACTAGTTCCTCCAGTAAGTATGGCTCTCCCTTCTGCCTAATCTATAGGATCAGCATACGTTAGTAAAGAAGCTACTGCTTCCGTTCTCTCCCAAAGTCTCTACCAAATGGTAGAGGCAAATGGAAGCTCTTTCCTTTGCTGACTCCTAATTTATTATGGTGTGACTAGTAAGAAGTTTTTCCATTGAAAAGCCTTTTCTCGGCCCTAGTACTTAGCCAGTCAGCCTGGTTTTTGTGCGTACATAAATGCATGCGAATAATCCAGCATGAAGTCAGTGATTAATAAATGTTCGCTGTCTTTAAAAACTTACTCAATTTATCAAAAGCTGTTTGGCAATCCATTTCTTTGAAAAACTGAAGTGACTAAAGGCGTAAATTTCTCCCCACCCCCAACTCTTGATCCACCCAGCAGCATATTTGTTCAAAGATTGAAACTAGGCGTGCTCTCCTTCTTGCTGAAATGTATTATGCCAGGCATCTTCCCCTAAATATAAAACACTTTTGTCTGCATTGAAAGTCTGTTAAGTTAGGGAACCCCTTCCTGATTGTCTTCACAATTGTGATCAGGAACTCCCTAGTATCCATGGTATTTCTGCTCCATGCTTTGTGATTGATTGTGATGTCCAGATTTGTCTAAACCTTGAAACTTGAACCATTGCATTTATATGTGGTTTGAAGAGAGAGAGAAAAAAAAGCGTATTTCTAACATGCTAGAATAAATTCTTAGCTTACTCTTGAATAATATTACACTAATAAGTCTCCCTTCTTGATGCTGATCCTCTAGCCATGTACAAGTTTTACCATTTCATTAACCATTTTTCTTGCCAGTTGTCATTGTTGCACATTTTCAGCAATTTGTATAAATTATATTGTCCTTAAAAACTTTGTTGCCAATAGAAACTTCTTTGGTAGTGACTATTCAAAAAAAAAAAAAAAGAGAGAGAGAGAAAAAGGGTTTTTCTGATTTCTTTAAAAAAAAAAAGAAAATTCTGGTTAATGTTTAAAAGTAGTAGCAGTCAAGGATACAGAAGTATCTAAGTAGAAAGTGAGAGTTCCAGTATGGTCAACCACTCTCCCCTGTGGTAACCACTTCAATCAGTTTGGTGTGTGTGCTTACAGTCTTTTATACATACATACATATATACATATATATAACAAACAGAGTCACATATATAGTTCCATGAACTTTTTTTCATCAACTATAATTACTTTTTAACGTGTATTAAGTGCTGGTTCCAGATAGCCAACAATGTTGGTTCCAAAGGCAGCCCCTACCTGTTTTCCTTCCCTTACCCTTAATGGTTTACTATCAACATTTCCACCCTTCCTGTGCTTCTGTTGCGGAAATTTTGCTTTTTATGACCACCCTCTGCTGCTTGTCTCGTTTTCATGGAAAGCCAAGGATGAGCGTGAGGGAGCAGCCCTAAGTGGCAGTTACTCAGCTGTGTGTGATATCTAGCCACTCTTCAACCAGAAAGTGGCTTTTCTGTGTTCGCCATGCATGCTACAGATTTTCTGCACAAGTGGAAAATTATCCTTCTCTTTTATCCAGCTGTGTAGTCACTTTGACAGTGAGTATGATTGGCACATTTAACAGCTCTCCTGCGAGATGGAATCAAGACACAAAGTGGAAGAAAGTGAAAGATTACCAAATAAAATTGAAATGTATTTATAGAACTCTGATTATTGGAGGGCCTGGCCCAAAATTCCTAGCAGGGGTAATTTGCCTCCAAATTAGGCAAATTTGCCTCAGTGGAAGCTAGCATCTCAGAATGGGGTAATACAAGGTAGAGACGCTCCCTGTCCCTCTGGGAACCTTATATGCCCTGTTAGGCCATGGAGTGTCTCCTAGTAAGCTGCATTTACTGATGGCAGTGAATGTTAATACTCGGATGTGTTGGAGAAGAGAAAAGTTTACAAGCTCTGGAAGAACAGGGTTCCTTGTTTCTAAAAGAAATATTTAGGCTGAGCATGGTGGCTCACGCCTGTAATCCCAGCACTTTGGGAGGCCAAGGCTGGTGGATCACTCGCTGGAGCCCAGAAGTTCAACAGCAGCCTGGGCAACATGGCAAAACCCCATCTCTATTTTAAACTTTAAAAAGAAAATAATAAAAGATTTTTTTAAAAGGAAGCATTTAGACTAGATGATCTTGAAATTAGTTCCAGCTTGTGCATTGTATAGTTTTTTACATTTTCAGAAAGTCAATTTTTTTTTTGAGACAGAAGCCTCATTCTGTAGTCCAGGATGAAGTGCAATGGTGTGATCTCGGCTCACTGCAACCTCCACTGCTTCAAGCTATTCTCCTGCCTCAGCCTCCCAAGTAGCTGGGATTAAAGGCACGTGCCACCACGCCCAGCTAATTTTTGTATTTTTAGTATAGACGGGGTTTTACCATGTTGGCCAGGCTGGTCTTGAACTCCTGGCCTCAGGTGATCCTCCCACCTCGGCCTCCCAAAGTGCTGGGATTACAGCCATGAGCCACCGCATCCGGCCCAGAAAGTCAATTGTAAAGAGTACAATGTCACAAACATGTGTTGGTGACAGGTTATATAAAAGAGGAGTTTTGATTGACCCAGTGAAATGGTGGAATAATGAGAAACAACATTTGTGTGTTAAAAGAAAGCTTAAAATAATCTAGTTTAATCTCCTCATTTGTCAGATAAAGATATTTGAGACCCACAGAATTTAGGGATTCATTCAGGCTAATATCAATGTATCAGCAAAGTTAGAACTAATACTTTATGCTGACATCAAATGAGATATTAGATGATGTGATACATGGGTTGGTTAAATAGAAAATGGAAAAAATTGGTGATGTCATTTACAACTTATTTCATTAACACTATTGCCTATTTAAAAAAAAAAAAAACAGTTTCTTTATGACTGTGCAGTTCTCTCAAGCAAGAGTAAGAGCTATTGGCATCAATTCAGCCTAGAAGTTATAGGTTACAGTATAGATAATTAAAGGCAGTCTCAGCAGCAAAACTACTTTACAGTAAGAAAATCTTCTCACTCTTTTTGAATGGAAAGGAAACCAACGAAAGAAAATTACTGCTTATAATGGATTGCAGGGCAATTTAATAATTTAATTTACTTGGGACCTTTGCTTTATTGCATCAGTCAGCTAACTAATTCTCTTTGTTCAGAACCAGATTATAAACTCATCTGCATTCTTACCAATTCAAAATAAGGCCTTTTAGAGTATACCATCTCTGCAAAAAGTAATAATTCTTTAGGTCTCTGACAATGCCTTTCATACTGTGTAACACGGTGTGTATGCTATGTTGGCTAACTGTACTGATTCCAGAGCTCACTGTCCAGGTTCAAGTCCTGGCACATTTTCTTAGAACATTGAGATCATGTGAAAGTTTTATACTTTCTGTGCCTCATTTCTTTCATCTGTAAAATGAGAAAATAATTCCTACTTCATGGCATTGTTGGGAGGATTGTAAGAGTTAAAATATAAAGTTCTTACAGAGTAGTACCTGATACCTAATAAACACCATAGCATAATAACTATGCATATTATAATTACTTTAAACAAGATTAGGGAAAAGAACATAGATGATGTTTTAGACTATGGTTCTTTTTGCAAAAAAAAAAACAGACTTGTTACCCAAAGTCAGTTCACTAAAATTCAATTTGTCCTATGACCAAATTGCCAAATTTACTAATTTGCCAATTTTTTTTAATGAAGTTCACAGTATTTCATACTGCTTTTAAAGATTTTTGTGAGATTATGTTGGCTGGCTGTCATTTTGTTTGTATAGCCTTTTTTTTTTTTTTTTTTTTTTTTTTTTTTTTTTTTAAATCTCGGCTCACTGCAACCTCCGCCTCCCAGGTTCAAGTGACTCTCCTGTCTCAGCCTCCCGAGTAGCTGGGATTACAGGTGCTCGCCACCATGCCCAGCTAGTTTTTTTTGTTTTTTTTTTTTGTAGACAGAGTCTTACTCTGTCACCCAGGCTGGAGTGCAGTGGTGCGATCTCCACTTACTGCAAACTCCGCCCCCTGGGTTCAAGCAATTCTTCTGCCTCAGCCTCCCAAGTAACTGGGATTAGATGCGCATGCCACGACGCCCAGCTAATTTGTGTTTTTTTAGTTGAGACAGGGTTTCACCATGTTGGCCAGGCTGGCTGGTCTTGAACTCCTCCTGACCTCAAGTGATCCACCCGCCTTGGCCTCCCAAAATGCTTCGATTACAGGCATGAGCCACCGCTCCTGGCCTGATGTCTTATATTTTAGTAGAGATGGGGTTTCACCATGTTGCCCAGGTTGGTCTCCAGTTCCTGAGCTCAGGGAGTCCACCCACCTCGGCCTCCCAAAGTGCTAGGATTACAGGCGTGAGCCACCGCGCCCAGCTGGAAAGCAGATTGTTTCTTTTTCTTTTTTCTTTTCTTTTTTTTTTTTCTTTTTTTTTTTTTTTTTTTTGACAGAGTTTAGCTCTGTCGCCCAGGCTGGAGTGCAGTGGCAGGATCTTGGCTCACTGCAAGCTCCGCCTCCCAGGTTCACAACCAGTCTCCTGCCTCAGCCTCCCGAGTAGCCGGGACTACAGGCAACCGCCACCACGCCCGGTTAATTTTTTGTATTTTTAGTAGAGATGGAGTATTACTGTGTTAGCCAGGATGGTCTCGATCTCCTGACCTCGTGATCCGCCCGCCTCGGCCTCCGAAAGTGCTGGGATTACAGGCGTGAGCCACCGCACCCAGCCAGCAGATTTTTGAAGTATTAGATTTGCTGAAACCTTAGCATAATATGATTTAATCTTGTTAGTAATAAATGTGACATTCAAAATGCATATTTCAAGATTGATAATCAAGAAACTCCCAAGGACTATATACATCAGTGAAGGGAGTACTAGAAAAATTTCATTTGTTTGCTCCTGGGGTCTATAAGGAAGCTCGTCTCTGCAAGGAGCTTGGGCCAGTGTTTTGAGAGTGTTGAGAGTCTGATGTGTATGCTCCCCTTACAGTACAGATATTTAAGTTGAGAAATCAACATAAAATGGTCTCAAAATGGTGACATTTATTGGGGACCCGCCTCAACCCATTCCTCATAGAGTTCCCACAGAATTCCCACAAAGCCCTACCAAAAATGAGCTCACCATGCAAACTGTTCAAGGATCTGAAATCCACCATGAGTAAGGATGAGTAGACATAATAAGACTACCAAGAACTTCAGAAAATCGTGTAACATGGAGACTCTGTAATATGTGAAAGTGATTTAAAGGCATGTATGAAAGAATCCAAACCTTTGAAAATAATAAGATGCTGTTTTTAATAAGGAAAGAGGACTTACTAGATTTCAGAAACATAGTCACTGGGAAGAAAATTTCAGTATTTAACCCATTGGTTAAATAGCAGATTTGACACCAGTAAAGAAAGAATTAGCAAAATGTAAGATAAATCTGAAGAAAATACCCAGCATGCACTATACATAGCAAAAAAAAAAAAAAAAAAAAATTGAAAGGATAAACAGGGAAGGGGTAGTAAAATGAAACATTACCACATGTATTTAATAGGCATTCCAGAAGTAGAAACTAGAAAGAATGGAGAGAGGCCATATTCAAAGTGATCATGGCTGACAGTATTTTTCACAGTTGTGAAAGACGAGTTCTTATGTGTTAGAAGCGTAAACCAAAAGGAAAGTAAGTTATACCTCACACCTGTGTTTGAAAAATCAGAGCACCAACAACAAAGAGAATATTTTAATAGCAGCTTAAAACAGCTAGACTGGCAGCAGGTTTCTCCCCTTGAAATCTTTGGAATTCTGTCAAATTTCACTTCATGTATTTTGAGGCTATATTGCTTGTGCATAAGGGTCACAGTTATTATATATTACCAGTGAACTGTTTATTATTATATAATAATCTTTGTCTTAAAATCTATTTCCAGGTTTTTAAAATTTTACTAATTTTTTTTAGAAATGGG
The DNA here is from genome assembly GCF_024542745.1 of Macaca thibetana thibetana. NCBI lineage: Eukaryota > Metazoa > Chordata > Mammalia > Primates > Cercopithecidae > Macaca > Macaca thibetana. The sequence continues at coordinate 114,664,848 of NC_065585.1, forward strand.
ATCTAGCTCTGTTGCCCAGGCTGGAGTGCAGTGGCATGATCATAGCACACTGTAGCCTTCAACTCCAGGGTGTGAGCAATCCTCTTGCCTCAACCTCCCAAGTAGCTGGGCTATTTCTAAGTAGGTTTCTAGGTTTATTTCTAAATAGATACATCCCCTTTTTTTTTTTTCACTTGATGAATCATTGTCTAATGAGGTTTTTTTAAAATAAAATTTTATATATGCACAGTTAAAAATGAATCAAATAGTTTTACAAACTGGAAAAACTCTCAGTCCCCAGTTCCCAAATGTAAGAGATAACTTTTTTGGCTCTGCTAGTTACCATTATATTTTTCAATAGTATGATTATACTGTTATTTCTTGATTTTTAAGTTTTAGTTATTATGATTTTTTGTTTTTATTTTTTCTTCTGATTCGCTCAGATTTTTTTTTTTTTTTTTTTTTTTTTTTTTTTTTTTTTTTTTTTTTTTTTTACTATGAAAACTGACCACAAGTTGAAGCTTTGTTTTGTTTTTTTTTTTTTTTTTGAGACAAAGTCTCGCTGTGTCTCTGAGGAGGGAGTGCAGTTGTGCCATCTCAGCTCACTCACTGCAACCTCCATCTCCTGGGTTTAAGCTGCTATTCTGCCTCAGCCTCCCGAGTAGCTGGGATTACAGGTGCACACCACCATGACGGGCTAGTCACTCAAGTGATCCACCCGCCTCAACCTCCCAAAATGTTGGGATTACAGGTGTGAGCCCCACATCTGGCCAAGTTGAAGCTTTGATGTTTTATAACCAAGATATGTACAACAGGATTCCCTATCTCGTTCTAAAGCACATGAAGACAAATGACAAATTTCTTGCACTATATGAAAGGAATTTCAAAGTAAAAAGAAGTTAGCGTAATAATATACTGCACTGTTCAGTCCCATCATTAAAGCACTGTGTTTTTATTTATTTCTCATTGTTGCTGTTTTTCTCAGTGGTATGTAAATAAAAGATGTGTTTTCATCACATTTTAGAGTCAATGAATTATTTGACTTTTAAAATAGTTATTATTTAGCAATATTTTAACCAATTTATTTGCTCACCAATCCTTCTTGTATCGTATGTCTTCTGAGTTCAACTCCCTTCTTCCTGAAATATAACCTTGAATATACCTCCTTCAGTGATGGTGTTGAAATAGTGAATTCTTACTTACTATTGGTCTGAAAATTTCTTAACTTTACTTCTCGACAATGATGGTGTTGGAATTGTGGGGTAGCAAATTACCTTAAAACCCCAAAGATACTACTCCAATTGTCTTCTGGCATCTGTTGTGTGCCACCACACCTGGCTATTTTTTTTTTTTTTATTTTTTGTACAGACAGGGTCTCACTGTGTTTCCCAGACTGGCCTCAAACTCCTGGCCTTAAGTTATCCTGCCCTGACCTCCCAGTGTGCTGGGATTATAGGTATGAGCTACCATGCCTGCCCATAATAAAAGCTTTTTAATGAAAATAACAGAATGAGAAATATATACATTAAGTATAACTGATAAAATTTTTATTCAAAAAATATAATGTTTATCTTACCCACATGTAACTTTCAAAACCAGTTCACTTATTCTGTGAAAAAAAGGCACACGGGGAAATACAGATAGTATAGTAGTCCCTCCATACCCACAGTAGATAGCATCTAATACAATATAATTGCTGTGCAAATAGTTGTACATTGCTTTTTGTTTGTTTGTTTGTTTGTTTGTTTGTTTGTTTTTTTTTGAGACAGGGTTTTGCTCTGTTGCCCAGGCTGGAGTGCAGTGGCATGATCTCAGCTCACTACAACCTCTGCCTCCTGGGTTCAAGTGATCCTCCTGCCTCAGGTTCCCAAGTAGCTGGGATTACAGGCACTCACCACCATGCCCAGCTAATTTTTGTATCTTTAGTAGAGACGAGGTTTCACCGTATTGGTCAGGCTGGTCTCAAACTCCTGACCTCAGGTGATCTTCCCGCCTTGGCCTCCCAAAGTGCTGGGATTACAAGCATGAGCCACCATGCCCAGGCTGCATTTTAAAATTTATATAACTTTTGCTGTGTTGTTATATTTTATTATTTGTAGTTTTTTCTTTTCAGATATTGTCCATTTGTAGTTGGTTGAATCTGTGGATGCAGAAGCCATGGATATGGAGAGCCAACTATAGATTGTAATCACAGAAAAACCTGTAGCTTTTTAATTAAGTAGAAATAAAGTGAACATGAAAGCATTGCTATGTGCTTGTTAAGCTGGAAAAAAATAAAGTTTATTCTGTACTTACTAGTGGATCTATCTTCCTGAAGAGCAGACTAGCAAAATGGGAACTATTTATAAAATTGTTCATTCATTTCACCTAGTCTTAGGGGATGCATATATAATGTTAGTGAATGCCGCTGCAGAATATAAATTACTCCATCCAAACTTACATGACCTCTTCAGCCCCTTAATGATTTTGTAACTAATAGCAACTAAAAGCACTTACTGTTTACCAGGTAGCGTATCCATTCATTTAGTCCTCCCATCAACTCTGCTACAGGGATAGGTTCTATTACTGCACCTTACAGTCCAAAGTTAAGTAACTTCCCCAAATCACACATTAACACTGAGTGCAGTCAAGATTTGAGCCCAGGCAGTCTTAACTTCAAATTCCCTACTTTATATCATTGCACCAAACTGCCTCTCAGAACTAAAGCCACTTATCACATAGTTAACTTTCCTTGGTTAGGGTCATTTCATTACCTCTACATGGCTACTACTAGGGTGATAACTGCATTTCAGTACAGATTCTACATGGTTTTGAATATAATGCTCATGGGTTTGAGCAGTGAAACAGATCTTCTGATATATTACCAATGACATTGTAAATAAGTACAGTCCTTTTTGGAAAGCATTTTGGCAGCAGATTGAAAGTGCTGTAAAATCCTCATCTTTTTTGACCCAGTTAGTACCACTTCTGGGAATCATCTTAAAAAATAGTCCAGTGTGGAAAAAGACTTATGCACTAAAGTAATCACCACAGCCATGCTTGTGATAGTAGAGTGACAGGAAACAACTCTCAATGTTCAACAATAAGGGAATGAATGACCAGACAAACCATGGTATATTTACTTAGGCCAATAAAAATGAAGTGTGATGTAACATGAGGAAAACATAGTCATCCAGAGTTGAAGCAGCACCCAAAGCAGTATGAATACTAAAATTACAGCTTTTACAAATATGAAAAAAGATGAAATATAAAAATGATCAGATTGGTGCGATTGTAGATAATTTTATTTCCATAATTACTTACTGGTTTTGAGCCTTAGTCTCATAACCCTCAGTAGATGATACGCTGCTTGATGACAGAGGCAGAAAACTGGAATTGCCCAAAGAGCATCGCTAGAGGCCACAAGGTCTGGGCCCTTTGCAAGCGCCTCCTGTACAAGTGTGCGAACCTCAGGCAAGCCACTCTGTGCTCCTGTGCACTCAGTTGACCCATGATGAGCAGTGCAGTTTGGGAAACATGAGTGGGATCTTTGGAGTCAGAGAGACCTCGCTGTGTGTCCAGCTCTTCCCAGGAAAGCTGCTGAAACTTGGTAGAGCTCAACCTTCTCATCCATACAAATAAGGCGAATGAGCTTGGGGCCTGGCACCTTTCATCAGTGCTCTAAAAATGTTTGTTCCGTTTGGTGGTAGCTGTTAGAAAGCGTTCCTCACTTTTCTTTGGCCTTTGGCCTTTAACAACAGTAACAAATGTAAAGTCGTTCAGCGAACTTCCTTTGCTGAAATATTTTGAGCATCAGCTTTTAAAAATTGTACATATTCTTCTGTTTTCTGGTGTACCTTATCCTCCATGATTTAGAGTTAAGGAGGAAGATAAAAATTTTGTCATTCAACGTGGCTGGCTAAATTTTCTGTTTTGTTTTAATCACATATTTTTTTTTTTCTGATTATAAAAATGTAGTAAAAGCTCATTGCTGAACTTTTGGAAAATAGAGGAAGACGAAAGAAGAAAATTGGACAATAATCTTCCCACTCAGAAATAAGTGTTATATGCATTTCATTTTATTTTCTTCCATGCTTCTCTGAATATCTGATTTTTTCTTATTTTTGAAAGGAAAAATATAGGAAAGCTTTTCCTGGAACATTAGCTATATTTGGAGCAAGTTTAACATGATGCTTTGTGTTCATTTTGAGATAGTTTATCTTTAACAAATAGTTTTTAGATGGGGATAAAGACCGAGTAGCAATAGGGAACCAGATGGAGGGTAGAGATAGGAATATCTCTGTCTTAATTAGGAGGAACAAATTTTCTGTAATTCTGATACCTATCAAAGAAGGAACTTATGTAAAATGTAATTACCAAAATCATGGATCCTAGACTTCTTCAGGACAATTGCAATTTTAAATACTTTGTATTGTTTTCATTGTAAGTGCCCTGCATCTTTTCAAACCATGACTTGTGAATTTTTGTTTGGTAAAATGTAATCATCATACATAAACTTGGAATGAAGAAGCAGCTTGCAAAATACAACTTCTTGGCTCTTGGCCTTACCATTTTTAGAACATGCAGTTTTCAAAAATTATCAGTTCCTGTAATGTCCTCTGGAAAAAGTCATCCACTACAAAGATAGAACCAACAGAGCAACAAATACCTGGAAAGACTTAGCCTAAGTGACTGTAGCCATATGGGGCTGGGCATTGATGGAGCTTCACTCCCACTCGTGCTGTCCTTGTGCTTAAATCAGGAGAGGGCTGGGTGCCATGGCTCACGCCTATAATCCCAGCACTTTGGGAGGCCGAGGAGGCGGGCGGATCACTTGAGATTAGGAGTTCGTGACCAACCTGGCCAACATGATGAAACCCCATCTCTACTAAAAATACAAAACAATTAGCCAGGCATGGGGGCAGACACCTGTAATCCCAGCTATTTGGGAGGCTGAGGCAGGAGAATCGCTTGAACCAGGGAGGTGGAGGTTGCAGTGAGCCAAGATCGCACCACTGCACTCCAGCCTAGGCGACAGAGTGAGACTCTGTCCCAAGGGGAAAAAAATAGAGAGAATGGACTTGCTAGTGGATTTAACACACTGTTCCCTTCGTTTTCTGGGCTTTGTTGCTCAAGGGAGGGCTTTAAAAGTTGGGGAAAGGGTCTTCCTCCATTTCTTTTCTTCAGAGCAGCAATGGAATTATTAAAAGTGGCAGAGCGTGTCCCATATAGATAATTTTCAGTGTGGCAGATCAGTTACTGCCACAACATTGAGGAGAACATGAGAAATGTTTTGGGTCAATGTGTTGTGCTCACTCTCCTTTGAAGACACCATTGTGGCTTGTGCCCCTTTGACTTCTGAGCTCTGCCGCCACAGGCAAAAGACTCCTACTTGTCTGGAAGTAGGTTCCCACACTCCTGCTTAGTGTCTGCACATCAGGGAAGTCATTGTCCTTTTGAGTCATTTCTTCTGACAAGACTGAGCATAAACCTTTACTCATGCTTGTTAGTTAACCTTTCTAACCAGTTCCTCTTTGAGCAAGGTCACTTATTTACAAGGGGAGAAAACCAAACCTAGAGCACAGTTTGAGTATCTAGCTTAGAGTTGCATTGACATCCACAGCTTTAGACAGTACTTCCATACAAAGGGGAAGATGATAATTCGCCAGTGTCTTGTGAGAACAGAATGAATAACTATAGCCTTGAAACCTTCTATTTTGAATAACTGTGGCCCATCTAAAACCAGGCTTGCTTGGCACCCTGTGAAAAGACAGACGGGCGTGATCTGAGACTTGAGTATTTTGAACAGCTGGGGAAACTAGTCCCCAAGCAGTAAAAGGGAGGAAACCACATAGAAAGTTAGCTGAACTTAACATTCTGGTCTTATGAGAGAAGATGTCAGTGTTACTTAATTCATTTTACTTTGTAGGATTCTTCTGTAATTGATTACTGATCAAAGTGATTTAATTTTTTTCAGTATTGCCTGTCAGGGCACCCAACCTTACCATGCAATGTGCTCAAATTCAAATCAACCACCATTATGTTGGACTGTGGACTGGACATGACCTCTACCCTCAATTTCCTTCCTTTGCCACTTGTTCAAAGGTATGTGCTGGTGCAGCCAAAGAAAAAATGAGCTTTAAGTTTGCTGAAAAATGATACCATTAGTATGAATGTTACTAGTACCTAGTGTATTGTCGTAAGTTTGCTTTGTTCCCTTAAAAATGTTCTTTATCAAAATAATTTCCTTTGGCTGAGTTGATGGAAAGTGTTCTATTGATTTATTGATTGGCTTCTTTATTATAACTTCTTTTGAGCTTCTGTAAAATGTTCCTGCATCTGCTCAGTACAACTGAAGTCATGTATATTTCATCTTTCATCACATAAGAGCTGGTAAATGGTCAACTGATGAGCCCAAGAATTGAATTTTAGAATTATTTAACAGCCTTTGCAGAGACTTAACAGCATGGAATCTGACATTTCTTTTCGATAGGCTTCTGTGCATTATTTTCATACCAAGTCAACCTTAGATTTAGAACCACATATGTAGCCCAAGTTCATATCTTAAATGAGACAGATTGCCTCAGGCCTACAATAGCACTGTTTATGCTTAACTGAGACTTTGCCTTAGGAAATTGGTTTCCCAGCATACTACTATTTAGAAACAGTTTATAAAAGATGTGACTACCTTGTAGAAGCAAATATACTTACAGTAGCAAAAAGTGACACCACATACAAGATAGGATATGGAAAAGCTATCTAAAGCAGATTTAAGAGCTCAAAAGCATAGCAAGCTGGGTAAGCTTTCTAGTTTATCTTAGTCATTCCTGAAGATATCACTGAGTACAATGATTATTCACAGCGATAACCTGATGAACCATCTAAAATTTTCATCAACTATTGATTTTTCTGAGATAAGGGGTACAGTAAGGTGGTGTGAGGATAAGGTCAGAGATAATTCCAGATTACATTTTATGCAAAGCTGATGGAATTCAGTTATAATTACACCCAGCATTTAGAAATACATGTGCCACCCACAGGCCAGGCGCAGTGGCTTAGGCTTGTAATCCCAGCACCTTGGGAGGCTGAGGCAGGTGGATCACCTGAGATCAGGAGTTTGAGGCCAGTCTGGCCCACACGGTGAAACCCTATCTCTACTAAAAATACAGGAAAAAAAAAAATTAGCTGGACATGGTGGTGGCTGCCTGTAATCCCAGCTACTTGGGAAGCTGAGGCAGGAGAATCACTTGAACCTGGGAGGTGGAGGTTGCAGTGAGCCGAGATCGTGCCATTGCACTCTGACCTGGGCAACAGATACTCCATCTCAAAAACAAGAAAAAGAAAAAAAGAAGTACATGTACCACCCACAGATATTGCCTAAAAACTGGGTTGGGAGGAGCTTAATTACATGACAATTGGTTATTTCCTAATAAAATAGCCTGATATTATTGTCTTTTTCCCCCAAAGAGCAAAATGTTTGTTTTTTGATGTTTATTAAAAATCTGCACTGTTCTGGACCAGAGGATTTAGAGATGAACAGAACAACCTACTTTCTCTCATGAAACTTACAGTCCATCAGGGAGAAAGATATCACATAGATGAATATTTAATTACACCTGTGATTAGAAAACAAGTATATATATTTAAGATAATTACTTAAAAAATGAAGTCTAAGATACCATGAGAGATTCCAAAAGGGAGCCCAACCTGCTCTGTGGGGTCATGAATTTCCTGGGTGATGAGAACTGGATGAGATCTCTCTTCCGCTTCCCATTCTTTCACTCTCAGAGGGAAGTTCTACTAGCAGAATGGTTAGCTGTCCATACGGTTTCTTACAAAAGGTGTCTCCTTTTGCTCAGACCAGGGCACAGTTGCCTAAAGTGGTATTCCTGACCCTGTCTGTCCGCTCAGTTGCTTTATTTGTCTTCGTAGCATTTATTATATTATGAGTACATATTTATTGATTGTCTTTCTTCTCCACTACATGTAAGTTTCATAAAGGCAGGGAATTTGATTCTCCATTGTATCCCCACTGCCTAGAACTATTCTTGGCATGTGGTAGCTACTCAGTAAGTATTTGTTGTATGAATGAGTTGCTTTATCTTCTCTGGATTCCATCTTAATCACTTTTTCAGAGTCCTTTTACTATTACAATTAACTAATTAATTAAATTATTATTTTATATCTGCTTGGACTTTTCCATGTTGATTGTCATTTAATTATAATCATTCACATTTAACTTAAAATTTAAAAAACAATTTTAATTTCTCTCAACTCGTTTTTCCCCTTCAGCATTTCTAAACCCTGTCCAGGCTTCACTCTGCCCACACCACTCCACTAGAACCTCTCAGGTCCCACATGACTTCATGTCATTGGACGTGATGGGCATTTGTCAGTCCTCATCTTATTTGACCATTCAGTAGCAGTGACCTCCATGATAATGCATTCCTGGTTTTCCTCTTACCTCTGTGACCCTTCTTTCTCTGTATACTTTGGAGATGTGTTTTCCTGTAATTGGCCATCATGTATTGACATTCTTCAGTATTCATTGCTTGGCCATCATATTCTCCATCAAGGGCATTTAATAAATGCTTAGCACTATTCATAATAGCAAAGACATGGAAGCAACTTAACTGTCTCTCGGCAGTGGAGTGGATAAAGAAAATGTGGTACATATACACCACGGAATACTACACAGCCATAAAAAAAGAATGAAATCATGCCCTTTGCAGTGACATAGATGCAACTGAAGGCCATTATTCTTGGTGAATTAACACAAGAGTAGAAACCAAATACTGGGTTGTTGGCGCCAAGATGGTGGAATAGGAACAGCTCTAGCCTCCAGCTCCCAGCATGAGTGACACAGAAGATGGGTGATTTCTGCATTTCCAACTGAGGTACCGGGTTCATCTCACTGGGGCGTGTCGGACAGTAGGTGCAGGACAGTGGGTGCAGCCCAAAGAGTGAGAGCCAAAGCAGTGCAAGGCATTGCCTCACCCGGGAAGCACAAGGGGGAAGGGAATTCCTTTTCCTAGCCAAGGGAAACCATGACACACAACACCTGGAAAATCAGGACACTCCCACCCTAATACTGTGCTTTACCAAAGGTCTTAGCAAACGGCACACTAGGAGATTATCTCCCGTGCCTGGTTCGAGGGGTCCCACACCCACAGAGCCTCCCTCATTGCTAGCACAGCAGTCTGAGATCTAACTGCAGGGTGGCAGCGAGACGGGGGGAGGGGCGCCCGCCATTGCTGAGGCTTCAGTAGGTAAACAAAGAGGCCAGGAAGCTTGAACTGGGTGGAGCCCACCACAGCTCAAGGAGGCCTGCCTGCCTCTGTAGACTCCACCTCTGGGGACAAGGCGTAGCTAAACAAAAAGCAGCAGAAATGTCTACAGATATAAATGTCCCTGTCTGACAGCTTTGAAGAGAGTAGTGATTCTCCCAGCACGGAGGTTGAGATCTGAGAACGCACAGACTGCCTGCTCAAGTGGGTCCCTGACCCCAGAGTAGCCTAACTGGAGAGCCTAACTGGGAGTAACCTAACTGGAGTGGACCTCAAGCAAACTCCAACAGACCTGCAGCTGAGGGTCCTGACTGTTAGAAGGAAAACTAACAAACGGAAAGGACATCCACACCAAAACCCCATCTGTACGTCACCATCATCAAAGACCAAAGGTAGATAAAACCACAAAGATGGGGAAAAAGCAGTGCAGAAAAGCTCAAAATTCAAAAAATCAGAGCGCCTCTCCCCCTCCGAAGGAACACAGATCCTCGCCAGCGATAGAACAAAGCTGGACGGAGAATGACTTTGACGAGTTGAGAGAAGAAGGCTTCAGTTGATCAAACTTCTCAGAGCTACATGAAGAACTATGAACCCAGCGCAAAGAAACTAAAAACCTTGAAAAAAGATTTGACAAATGGATAACTAGAATAACCAATGCAGAGAAGTCCATAAATGACCTGATAGAGATGAAAACCATGACACGAGAACTACATGACAAATGCGCAAGCTTCAGTAACCGACTCGATCAACTGGAAGAAAGAGTATCAGAGATCGAAGATCAAATGAATGAAATGAAGCAAGAAGAGAAGTTTAGAGAAAAAAGAGTAAAAAGAAACGAACAAAGCCTCCAAGAAATATGGGATTATGTGAAAAGACCAAATCTACGTCTGATTGTGTACCTGAAAGTGACAGGGAGAATGGAACCAAGTTGGAAAACACTCTGTAGGATATTATCCAGGAGAACTTCCCCAACCTAGCAAGGCAGGGCAACATTCAAATTCAGGAAAAACAGAGAATGCCACAAAGATACTCCTCGAGAAGAGCAACTTCAAGACACATAATTGTCAGATTCACCAAAGTTGAAATGAAGGAAAAAATGTTAAGAGAGAGAAAGGTCGCATTACCCACAAAGGGAAGCCCATCAGACTAACAGCAGGTCTCTTGGCAGAAACTCTACAAGCCAGAAGAGAGTGGGGGCCAATATTCAACATTCTTAAAGAAAAGAACTTTCAACCCAGAATTTCATATCCAGCCAAACTAAGTTTCATCAGTGAAGGAGAAATAAAATCCTTTACAGACAAGCAAATGCTTAGAGAGTTTGTCACCACCAGGCCTGCCCTACAAGAGCTCCTGAAGGAAGCACTAAACGTGGAAAGGAACAACCGGTACCAGCCATTGCAAAAACATGCCAAAATGTAAAGACCATCGATGCTAGGAAGAAACTGCATCAACTAACAAGCAAAATAACCAGCTAACATCATCATGACAGGATCAAGTTCACACATAACAATATTAACCTTAAATGTAAATGGGCTAAATGGTCCAATTAAAACACACAGACTGGTAAATTCGATAAAGAGTCAAGAACCATCAGTTTGCCATATTCAGGAGACCCATCTCACGTGCAAAGACACACATAGGCTCAAAATAAAGGGATGGAGGAAGATCTACCAAGCAAATGGAGAACAAAAAAAAGGCAGGGGTTGCAATCCTAGTCTCTGATAAAACAGACTTTAAACCAACAAAGATCAAAAGAGACAAAGAAGGCCATTACATAATGGTAAAGGGATCAATTCAACAAGAAGAGCTAACTATCCTAAATATATATTCACCCAATACAGGAGCACCCAGATTCATAAAGCAAGTCCTTAGAGACTTACAAAGAGACTTAAGACTCCTACACAATAATAGTGGGAGACTTCCACACCCCACTGTCAACATTAGACACATCAATGAGACAGAAAGGTAACAAGGATATCCAGGAATTGAACTCAACTCTGCCCCAAGCGGACCTAATAGACATCTACAGAACTCTCCACCCCAAATCAACAGAATATACATTCTTCTCAGCACCACATTGTACTTATTCCAATAACTGACCACATAGTTGGAAGTAAAGCACTCCTCAGCAAATGTAAAAAACAGAAATTATAACAAACTGTCTCTCAGACCACAGTGCAATCAAACTAGAACTCAGTACTAAGAAACTCAATCAAAACCACTCAACTACATGGAAACTGAACAACCTGCTCCTGAATGACTACTGGGTACATAACGAAATGAAGGCAGAAATAAAGATGTTCTTTGAAACCAATGAGAACAAAGATACAACATACCAGAATCTCTGGGACACATTTAAAGTAGTGTGTAGAGGGAAATTTATAGCACTAAATGCTCACAAGAGAAAGCAGGAAAGATCTAAAATTGACACCCTAACATCACAATTGAAAGAACTAGAGAAGCAAGAGCAAACACATTCAAAAGCTAGCAGAGGCAAGAAATAACTAAGATCAGAGCAGAACTGAAGGAGATAGAGACACAAAAAAACCCTTCAAAAAAAATCAATGAATCCAGAAGCTGGTTTTTTGAAAAGATCAACAAAATTAATAGACCACTAGCAAGACTAATAAAGAAGGAAAGAGAGAAGAATCAAATAGATGCAATAAAAAATGATAAAGGGGATATCACCACCGACCCCACAGAAATACAAACTACCATCAGAGAATATTATAAACACCTCTATGCAAATAAACTAGAAAACTTAGAAGAAATGGATAAATTCCTCTCCCAACACACACTCTCCCAAGACTAAACCAGGAAGAAGTTGAATCCCTGAATAGACAAATAGCAGGCTCTGAAATTGAGGCAATAATTAATAGCTTACCAACCAAAAAAAACTCCAGGACCAGATGGATTCACAGCCGAATTCTACCAGAGGTACAAGGAGGAGCTGGTACCATTCCTTCTGAAACTATTCCAATCAATAGAAAAAGGGGGAATCCTCCCTAACTCATTTTATGAGGCCAACGTCATCCTGATACTAAAGCCTGGCAGAGACACAACAAAAAAAGATAATTTTAGGCCAATATCCCTGATGAACATCGATGAAGAAATCCTCAATAAAATACTGGCAAACCGGATCCAGCAGCACATCAAAAAGCTTATCCACCATGATCAAGTGGGCTTCATCCCTGGGATGCAAGGCTGGTTCAACATAATGCAAATCAATAAACGTAATCCAGCATATAAACAGAACCACAGACAAAAACCACATGATTATCTCAATAGATGCAGAAAAGGCCTTTGACAGTATTCAACAGCCCTTCATGCTAAAAACTCTCAATAAATTCGGTATTGATGGAACATATCTCAAAATAATAAGAGCTATTTATGACAAACCCACAGCCAATATCATACTGAATGGGCAAAAACTGGAAGCATTCCCCTTAAAAACTGGCATAAGACAGGGATGCCCTCTCTCACCACTCCTGTTCAACATAGTGTTGGAAGTTCTGGCTAGGGCAATCAGGCAAGAGAAAGAAATTAAGGGTATTCAATTAGGAAAAGAAGAAGTCAAATTGTCCCTGTTTGCAGATGACATGATTGTCTATTTAGAAAACCCCATCATCTCAGCCCAAAATCTCCTCAAGCTGATAAGCAACTCTAGCAAAGTCTCAGGATACAAAATTAATGTGCAAAAATCACAAGCATTCTTATACACCAATAACAGACAAACAGAGAGCCAAATCATGAACGAACTCCCATTCACAATTGCTACAAAGAGAATAAAATACCTAGGAATCCAACTTACAAGGAATGTGAAGGACCTCCTCAAGGAGAACTGCAAACCACTGTTCAGTGAAATAAAAAAGGACACAAACAAATGGAAGAACATTCCATGCTCATGCATAGGAAGAATCAATATTGTGAAAATGGCCATACTGCCCAAGGTAATTTATAGATTCAATGCCATCCCCATTAAGCTGCCAATGACTTTCTTCACAGAATTAGAAAAAACTAAAGTTCATATGGAACCAAAAAAGAGCCCACATTGCCAAAACAATCCTAAATCAAAAGAACAAAGCTGGAGGCATCACGCTACCTGACTTCAAACTATACTACGAGGCTACAGTAACCAAAACAGCATGGTGCTGGTACCAAAACAGAGGTATAGACCAATGGAACAGAACAGAGCCCTCAGAAATAATACCTCACATCTACAACCATCTGATCTTTGACAAACCTGCCAAAAACAAGAAGTGGGGAAAGGATTCCCTATTTAATAAATGCTGCTGGGAAAACTGGCTAGCCATAAGTAGAAAGCTGAAACTGGATCCCTTCATTACTCCTTATACGAAAATTAATTCAAGATGGATTAGAGACTTAAATGTTAGACCTAAAACCCTAAAAACCCTAGAACTAGGTAATACCATTCAGGACATAGGCATGGGCAAGGACTTCATGTCTAAAACACCAAAAGCAATGGCAACAAAAGCCAAAATTGACAAATGGGATCTAATTAAACTAAAGAGCTGCACAGCAAAAGAAACTACCATCAGAGTGAACAGGCAACCTACAGAATGGGTAAAGTGTTTGCAATCTACTCATCTGACAAAGGGCTGATACCCAGAACCTACAAAGAACTCAAACAAATTTACAAGAATAAAACAAACCACCCCATCAAAAAGTGGGCAAAGGATGTGAACAGACACTTCTCAAAAGAAGACATTTATGCAGCCAACAGACACATGAAAAAATGCTCATCATCACTAGCCATCAGAGAAATGCAAATCAAAACCACAATGAGATACCATCTCACACCAGTTAGAATGGCAATCATTAAAAAGTCAGGAAACAACAGGTGCTGGAGAGGATGTGGAGAAACAGGAACACTTTTACACTGTTGGTGGGACTGTAAGCTGGTTCAACCATTGTGAAAGACAGTGTGGCGTTTCCTCAAAGATCTAGAACTAGAAATACCATTTGACCCAGCCATCCCATTACTGGGGATATACCCAAAGGATTGTAAGTCATGCTGCTATAAAGACACATGCACACGTATGTTTATTGCAGCACTATTCACAATAGCAAAGACTTGGAATCAACTCAGATGTCCATCAGTGACAGACTGGATTAAGAAAATGTGGCATGTATACACCATGGAATACTGTGCCGCCATAAAAAAGTTCGTGTCCTTTGTAGGGACATGGATGCAGCTGGAAGCCATCATTCTCAGCAAACTATTGCAAGAACAGAAAACCAAATACCGCATGTTCTCACTCATAGGTGGGAATTGAACAATGAGATCACTTTGACACAGGAAGGGGAACATCACACACTGGGGCCTGTTGTGTTGTTGGGGGAGGGGGGAGGGATAGCATTAGGAGATATACCTAATGTAAATGACGAGTTAATGGGTGCAGCACACCAGCATGGCACAGGTATACATATGTAACAAACCTGCACGTTGTGCACATGTACCCTAGAACATAAAGTATAATAATAATAAAAAAAGAAAACCAAATACTGTATTGTTCTCACTTGTAAGTGGAAGCTAAACATTGGGTTCATATGGACATAAAGATGTCAACAATAGATACTGGGGACTACTAGAAGGGCTAGTAGGGAGGGGGTCAAGGATTGAAAAACTAACTCTTGGCTACTATGCTCACTACCTGGGCAACAGGTTCAGTTGTACCCCAAACCTCAGCATAATGAAATATACCCAGGTAACAAACCTGCATGTGTACCCTATGAATCTGAATAGAAGTTGAAATTCTAAAAATTAAATTGCTCAGAGCTGCAATAACCATCCAAATAGCAACTTACAAATGTGTATCTTTAGTTAGTAACTCTTTTCCAAGTTCCAGATTGATGTGTCCAAAATGCCTACCAAAAATTTTAAAATTACCTAGGCATGGTGATGTGTGCCTGTAGTCCTAGCTGACTTGGGAGGTTGAGGCAGGAGGATCACGTGAGCCCAGAAAGATGAGGCTGCAATGAGCCATGATCATGCCAGTGTACTCCAGCTTGAGGGAGGGAGGGAGAGAGAGAGGGGGAGAGAGAGAGAGAGAGAGAGAGAGAGAGAGAGAGAGAGAGAGAGACTATGTCTCAAAAAAAAAAAAAGAAAAAACTCAACATGCCCTCAAACTTTTTTTCACGATCACACTGGGTCCAGAAGAGGAAAACGAATCCTTCCAGATACGGTTTTCTTCAAGTTCCTATCTTAGTAAATGGTATCCTTTTATAAAAACGAGAAAACTGGGAGTTAACTTTGATTCAGCCTTTTTCCTCACTGCTCCATATGCAATCTTTGATTAAGCCTTGACACTTTTACCTTCTAAATAGTTCTAGAATCCAGTCACTTCTCTTCAGTGCTGCTGTAGTCATTCCCGTCTTTTATAGGTATCATTACTAAAGCCTCCTCACCAGTTTCTTCAATTCTCATCTTGACCCTGTCTCAATCAAGCGTCATCTTTTTTGTGTGACTTTTTACTTGAAATCCTACAGATTTACAGAAAAGCTGCAAAAACAGTACAAGCAATTCCTAATTGCCTTTACCAGTTTATTGGCATTTTAACAAATTTGCTTTATCATTTCCTCTTGATATGTATACACATAATTTTTTTCTGACCCATTTGAGAGTGAGATGCAGGCATGATGCTCCTCACCCGTAAATGCTTGAGTGTATTTCCAAAGAGCAAGGACATCGTCTAACATAACCATGATACAAAAATCAAAATCAGAGAATTTACATTGATAGTATACCAGTGTCTAATCTGTATACCTTATACATATGTCTCCACTTTTGCCAATTCATAATTCACTATGAAACCCGTTATAGCAAGAGAGAGAAATGGTAATTTCTGGTCCAGGATCTCATCCAGATCCCATCCACATTGTATTTAGCTGTCATTTCTTCAGACTCCTTTAATCTGGAAGACTTTCCCGGTCTGTGTTTTATGACCTTGAGGTTTTTAAGAGTATGGCCAATTATTTCATGTAATGACTTTCAATTTGGGTTTGTCTGATGTTCCCTCATGATTAGGTTGGGGTTATTGTTTTTCGTAGGAATACCGTGCTGATGATAGTATCTATTATCAGAAGGCACATGGTTCCGTTTTCCCCACAATCATCTTTTAGGAGCACAAATCTAATCTTATATTCCTTGTTTAAAACCTTTCAGTGGTTTTTCATTGCTCTTAGGACAAACACCACACTCATCTCAGTGTATCAGCCTTCACGCCTGCCCCTCCAGTACCTTCTTTATACTCTGCCTCTTGTTCTTTGTTTCCTTCTATTAAATAGTTTCAAAGAAATCTTCTGACTCCTTACTCAGAGCAGTCACATGTATTGTTTTTCCAGCTTGGAAGACTGTGTGAGATCATCCATGACTACAGTTTTGATGTAGGAAGGACATAATGATGGCATTCTAGCTGGATGGGGACTGGGAGGGAGTGTCTTGGAATCTGCTCAAAGTTCCATGTGAATAAATGAATAACCTTCATGGAAGCTGTCCATGCCAAGGACTGGTGGTGAAAAGGACTGAAGGAACCTGCTGGGCTGTTCACCATGGAATACGACACAGCCAGAAAAAAGGAACAAAATCATGCCCTTTGCAGTGACATGGATGCAGCTGGAGGCCATTATTCTGGTGAATTAACATGAGAACAGAAAACCAAATTCTGTATGTTCTCACCTGTAAGTGGGAGCTAAACTTTTTCTAGTCCCTCAGGCCCTGCCCCCAGTTTCCCCTTGACTCTGCTCCTGTCCAGATCTCAACTCAGTCCTCGTGTCCCCAGGGAAATTTTTTGATGCTGCCTCCACTTGTCCCCATCAATTTGCATGCTGACTGGATTCGTGTGCCTCGCCTGCTTCCTCAGGAGGAGGGAGTATTTTGCTCACAGTCCTATCGCTGGCACCTAGTCCTGTCACCAACATCTTGACATACTAATAAAGATTCCTAAATCAGTGAGTGAAAAGATGAGCACCTCACTGACCTGCAACACCGCACCCTGTGATGAGGCTCTTCCCTGTTTCCTTCTTCTTGAAAGACCTCCTCCACCTTCACTTCCTAACTCCTATTTTCTACTCTACCACCTCACTGCAAACTGTCAAAAGTGCACTTTCTGTGAACCCATGGCACCTCCTGTGTACCCCTGTCAGAGCTCTTATTTTATTCTGGTGTAATGACTCCCTATACTAGATTGCAAACTCCTAAAAGGAAAGGATTGTTTATTTATATCATTCCAACACTTTGCACTGGGAATTAAGCTTGTTAGTATTTTTTGAATAAATGAATGAATGGACTCATGCCTCTTTCATTATTATTTTCTAATTGTAAAAGTGATACATTTCATACCTGGATGTGGTGGTATGTACCTGTAGTCCCAGCTGCTTGGAAGGCTGAGACTTGAGCCCAGGAGTTTGAGTCTGCGGTGGGCTGTGATCTCACAAGTGCATTCCAGCTTGGGCGACAGAGTAAGACTCTGTCTTTAATAAAAATAAAAAAGAAATTGCAGGCCAGGCGTGGTGGCTCACGCCTGTAATCCTAGCATTTTGGGAGTCCGAGACGGGCGGATCCTAAGGTCAGGAGATGGAGACCATCCTGGCTAAAGTGGTGAAACCCCATCTCTACTAAAAATACAAAAAATTAGCTGGGCGTGGTGGTGGGCGCCTGTAGTCCCAGCTACTCGGGAGGCTGAGGCAGGAGAATGGCAGGAATCCAGGAGGCAGAGCTTGCAGTGAGCCGAGATGGCGCCACAGCACTCCAGCCTGAGCGACAGAGCGAGACTCCGCCTCAAAAAAAAAAAAAGAAATTGTGTATAATGTTCAATCTTCTTTTCAGTATTTTCCTAGGCAATAGATTACTTGTCTAAGGTTATTTTGCTTTTAAGCATTAAAGTTCAACTGTGTAAACTTCGTAAATCTTTCCACAGAAATCTTAGAATAATTTACCTATTTTTCCAAAATAAACAATTACTTTAAAAATCTTTTTTTTTTTTTTTTTTTTTTTTTTTGAGATGGAGTCTTGCTCTGTCTCCCAGGCTGGAGTGCAGTGGCCGGATCTCAGCTCACTAAAAGCTCCACCTCCCGGGTTCACGCCATTCTCCTGCCTCAGCCTCCCAAGTAGCTGGGACTACAGGCGCCCGCCACCTCACCCGGCTAGTTTTTTCTATTTTTTTAGTAGAGACGGGGTTTCACCGTGTTAGCCAGGATGGTCTCGATTTCCTGACCTCGTGATCCGCCCGTCTCGGCCTCCCAAAGCGCTGGGATTACAGGCGTGAGCCACCGCGCCTGGCCCCTTTAAAAATCTTTTATACATTTTTTCGACTAAAAATTTTAATGGTATCCTTTTTTCCTAAGAAATGTTAGTAAAATAGCGGGTGCAAAGATGTGCTTTTCTACAATCTTTTTTTTTTTTTTTGGGGCACCTTTACCTCCCATGTTTTATTAGATTGATTTCTTTCTTTTTTCTTTTTTTTTTTTAGATGGAATTTTGCTCTTTTTGCCCAGGCTGGAGTACAGTGGTGCCATCTTGGCTCACTGCAACCCCTGCTTCCCAGGTTCAAGTGATTTTCCTGCCTTGGCCTCTCAAGTAGCTGGGATTACAGGGAAGCACCACCATGCCCGTATAATTTTGTATTTTTAGTAGAGATGGGATTTCATCATGTTGGCCAGGCTGGTCTCGAACACCTGACCTCAGGTGATCCACCCACCTCTGCCTCCCAAAGTGCTGGGATTATAGGCGTGAGCCACCGTGCCTGGCCATTTTATTAGATTTCTGTGGAAAGATCTCTAGCTCCTTGTTTACAAAGTTTACACCATCAAACTTTGTAATCATTAAAAGCAAAAAACTAAGTCCCTTCCCCTTTGGTAACTTAAAATTTACTCTTTGTGGTTTATTCATTAACTCATTGGAACACAGTAAGCAAATATTTTCATCTCTATAGTCAGCATCCCTTTGCCATGTGGTGATGTATTTGCATCCCCTTGTCATTGGCACTATTGTTACAACGTGGTCATGATTTCCTTTCAGCATTCAGTCTCATCTACTAGCAGTGGCTCTAACCCAAAGTAACCACCCAGGTATAATAGATGGCTTTGATGTTATTAAAAAAATGTTTTCCAGGAGTGTAAACCACAACACCTGAAAATTTTGCTTGTTAAAAAATTAGTTATATTCTGATAAGCAACTTACTATTTCTAAACGTTTGTTGAGGACAGCTAACTGCATCTGTCATCTGATTTGTGTGGGTCTGATGGGGAACAGACAGAGTGTGTGTCCTTTGATCCAGTTATCTTTATAAAGGGAAGTAGATATTTACAACCTTGTTTTAGAGAGTTAACATGCATGAAATGAGAACAGTGTCCACATTGTCTTGTCATTACACTTTTATTGGAATACTTGCTTTCTTAATCTGATCTGATAGCAAATATATTTTTCAAGAAGTAAGAAGTCTTCAAAATATATGACTATGAAATGAGGTGGGAATTAAAACAACTAATGGTAATAGCATATTTTTCTGAAAAGTTAGAGCAGAAAACTCCCAGAGTTTATTTTTAAAACTTTTTTAAAAACTCCCAGAGTTTAAAAAAAAAAAAAAAAAGTTATCAGGTGTGATTTATACCAGTCAAATTTGATTCTCTCGTAGTGATTTTCTTTTTTTGTTTTTTTTAGACAGGGTCTTGTTTCAAAACAAGATTCTACTTTGTTGCAGTGGCACGATCATGGCTTCCTGCAGCCTTGACCTCCTGGGCTCAAGTGATCCTTCCTCCTTGACCTCCCAAGTAGCTGAGACTACAAGCGTGTACCACCACAGCCTGCTAATTTTTTAAATTTATTGTGAAGACAGGGTCTCACTATGATGCCCTGGCTGGGCTCAAACTCCTGGGTTCAAATGATCCTCCCACCTTGGCCTCCCAAAGTGCTGGGATTACAGGTGTGAGCCACTGTACCTGGCCTCCAGTAGTGATTTTCATTCTCTAATATACATCAGTATTCTCACTTTTGGATAAATAAAGGCAAAATGTAAACAGTTAATCTAGATAAAGGGTATGTGAGAGTCCATTGTATTCACATCCTTGCAACTTTTCTGTAAGTTTGGAATTAATGTCAAAATTATTTGCACCAACCTAATAATTAAAACTTAACCCCCACCCCCAGCTGTGTGCGGTGGCTCACGCCTGTAATCCCAGCAGTTTGGGAGGCCAAGGCGGGTGGATCATGAGGTCAGGAGATCGAGACCATCCTGGCTAACACGGTGAAACCCCGTCTCTACTAAAAATACAAAAAATTAGCCGGATGTGATGGCGGGCACCTGTACTTGGGAGGCTGAGGCAGGAGAATGGCGTGAACCCAAGAGGCGGAGGTTGCAGTGAGCCACGATTGCACCACTGCACTCCAGCCTGGGTGACAGAGCGAGATCCCGTCTCAAAAAACAATGTCAACAACAACAACGAAAAACTTACCCCCACCCCCAATTCTCACTTTTTTCTGAAAGTAGATGCGTTTATATTTTATTCAGGTTTTTAACCATTTCTAAAAGATTGACAGATATTCACATATTTATGCTTTTATGTTGACTTTCATACCTATCTACTTACAGACTTAGCATCTGACCAAATTATTTTGAGAAGAGGAAGAGAGACCTTACAGATACTTGGTTTCTGATTCTTTTAGTCCCGCACCCTTACTTTGTCCTTAACTTTTGCATCACAGAAGATAATTTTGTAGTGAGTGCTGAAATCCTTTTGCCATCCAACTTGGAATCCTGATGGGCTTTTTCTTCACACATTACCTTGGTCATTACGCTTTTAATTTTACCAGCATACTGTTTTCTCTCCTGAGTTATTGGCACTTTCAGCTTGCATTATATTTCTTCTGGTCAACTAGTAGTACACAGTTAAATCTTTAGATTATTAGTAGTAAATGATTTTTTAATTCAGATTTTTAAAATGTAACATACACATGAAATTGACCTCATCTGCTAGAAGCTGTTCACTTTAGACATGGTGTCATTTTGTAACACTTGGGAAAACTAGCTTCATTCTCCAGAATTGGAAGCTCAAGACACAGGTGACAGGTGACTAATCCACTTGTAAAGCTGTGAACCCAAAGCATGGATTGGACTGGAATTCAGGTATTCGTGTTTGTGGTGAATGCTGACGGGTAGATAGTAGGGCAGTGTTCTCATCAGAGCTCCTATTCGCATCTGTTTTTTCATCCGCAATAAGATGATGCCTGTTCTGCCCTGTCTAAGGACTGTGGCCAGACACATGGGAAAGAAGATGGGGTGATTGGACAACTATAAAAGCCTCTCATGTCTCATCTTTCTTTTTTCTTTATTATTCTGCATACGATTCTTTTAGTTTTTCCAATTTTCCGCCAAACTGTTTGACCTTTTAATATCCTATTGCCACATAATTTTTAAGCTTGATACAACATGGTTATTTCTCTTATATTTGATTGGTATTTAGGATAAGAACTACTACCAGTAATTTTAAACTGTTCTTAACTTTATGGAGACAGTACAGTTACCATGAAATCATTGAGGATTATAATCTATCTAGGTTAATTTAATCTTAATATTTTGTTTTGCAGTCCCAGGCTGTCCAGTCTTCCTGGCTGGTCCCTGAAGGATGGAAATGCTTTCTTGGACAAGGTAATATCTAAGACTACAAACTAAAGCGTATCTATACACAGTGGAAAGTTATCTTCTCATACCAGAGCCACCCTGTAGTAGTGTGAATGATGGCTTTTTTTTTTCCCTCTCTGAAAAACCCCAAGATCTATGCTGGGGTCTTCAGGACATGGTAGCTACTATTTTTAAGTGCCTTTTAGAGAATGTCACTGTTCTGATTCAGATCCATTTTGCTCATGTGTAGAAATTTAAGTACTTCTGCTGCAAATACCTTTTATCACCGCAGAAAGAAAACTGTTATTTCTAGAATTGCAATGAGTGTTTTAAAGACAAGGTTTTTTAAAGAATCAATCCAGTTCATTTTGTGATTGAAAAGAGTAAAACCTTTTTTAAAATAACTTTAAAATCCTCAAGTAGATGAGTTTTAAACTGCTTCTATCAAGGGTCAGATCAGGTAGGGCTTTGTAAAAAGCTTGGTTCTTTTTTGGGTAACAATAGGCCACAGAAGGTTACAGAAGGACAGTGGCATTGTCAGATTGGATCACTCTGGCCACTGTGTGGGGAATGGTCTGAGGAGCAGAGTGTTTGACTTCCCCGGCAGTGCCTTCGTGTGCAGGGGACAGTGCTCTTAGGTAAATTTGAGTAGAGGGTCTCCCACACTATGATCTGTGATCCCATTTCAGCCTGTCCTGATAGTCTAGAATGGATAATCTCTATAGATGATTTAAAAAAAAAAAAAAAACAGTTCTAGGAATCTGGGATTTGGAGTTCTATTATGACTTTAATGACTGACTACACCTAAAATAAATGGCTTAAATTACTTCTTTCTCTTTGAGGCTATTAAATTTTTGACATTAGGTTATCTTTTCAGTAATTTCTTCCTCAGATCAATAGTTAGACAGTTATTTAATAAATGAAAGACTAAAGCTACCAAAAAATGTTCCAACTATAAGCTAGTCAAACTTTGTACTAAAATCAGAGGTATAGGAAGGTTAAAGACTGTAAAGCCCCCTCAGGCCACTTCTTAGTCCCCTAAATCATTCTTCCTTTCCTCAGTTTCACATTTGAAAAATTAAGAGTTTAAAGATGCTTAACATGATTCATCTAAATAAAGCATTTTCTCTTGTAATAGATACTATTAAATAAAGAGGTGTTCTTTTTACAGAATTAATTCCTGTAACTGCACTGTAGCCTCAAGTACAAGCCAAATGCATAATTTGAAACCAGATTTTCTTCAGAGCTGACTGTAAAATTATGTGACATTCAGAAACCTGTGCACCTGATTTCAGCCTGATTCTCCTGCTGGCTATAAATCATTGTTCCCTGCAAAAGGCTCTGAAGCATCCCATTACCAGCGCATTGTGAGCGAAATGACTTGCATGTGTATGTGGGAGTATTTCATTAGAAGGGAGTGGTGAATAAAATACAGTGACATTGTAAGTGTTTGGAATGGCAAATATGCTTCTGCAGGTCAGGAAGGATGAGAGCCTGCGAGGAGACTTCATCATATGCCCTGTCCTGAAATGTAGCATTATGGGGAAGAAGATTACATAGCCCATTTAAGGCCAGGCAAAGCTTTGAAATTTCCCATGATTTGTCTTTAATCATTTTTAACCTCATCCTAAGGGAGTGGGGAGTCTTCTCCCATTAAACGTAATTGCTCATTTGTTTTTAGCTGACAGGTACATTGTAATTAAGAAAAGTGTTCAGTCTCCTTTTGGCTCCGCCTGTCACTAGTTAAATGGTACTCATCTAAGGAGAGGAACCAGAGTGTATAGTGGAAGGCAAGGGGAGGAAATTGTCTATCAAGGTTCTGATATGAGACTTGTAACATTCAAAAGGACAGTACTATGTAGTCAGTGCCCTATTTTCAGATAAAGATTGAGAGTAAAATCATTCAGACTCTGATATGTAACTATAGATACATGTATATATAGATACGTATAATATATGTTGAGTGACTAATGGAAACATGATAGAACAAAATTACAAAAGTATCTTTCCCTTTCTGGAAAGAGCAAAGGAAACTGTCAACCACATTCTATCTTTTACTGGTTTCAGTGTGAAGTCATAGGTAGCTTTAACCTTGACGGTGCAAAAAATTCACTGTGGACTTCAGTTTAAAGTGTCAGTGAGAGGAGAAAGCATTAGTGGCCTTCAGGAGGCATCGTAGCAGACCCTATTGGTAGCCCACCCATATCTCTCAGACTTTGCTATTTCACTGTCGTCTGTCATAATTCCATCTGCCAGTGTCTGTATGGCTTTGCCTGAGAGTTTTTTTCCTGAGGCTGCACAAAATGCAGGAGTTGGTATATAAACATTTCAGCCCCATTGCTCCTCAGTGGGATAATTTGGAGCTGTCTGTGTTAGATCATTTCTGAGTTTCCCCATGGGGATAAGTTCCAGTTGCCCCAAGTTGTATGTGGCTCAGTGACAAAGCCATTATCTGTCACCTTCCTTTGCACGGATCACATCTCTACTCTGTTTTCTCAGCACCTCCCATATGAACTACCTTCTGTCAAACTCTTTTCTCAGGGTCAGTCTGTGGGGGAAAGACAGGTTTATTAAATTTGGTGGGTCATGGGTGGGGTGAGAAGCTGGACTATATCTATTTATTTATACATATACTTTTTTCTTTTGAATAAATACATTTGGTTTATAATGCTAAATAAATGGTATGTTGTGCAAGGAAAAACGTTATATTCGTGGTGCTGGTGGTGGTTGTGGTGGAGGTGGAGGTGGTGGTGGTGGTGATGGTGGAGGCAGTGGTGGTACTTGTGGTAGCGGAGGAGGTGGTGATGGTGGTAGTGCTGGTGGTGGATGCTGAATCCCTGTTTCAGGCTCTTGACCCTCCCTCCTTACATCCCCCTTTCCTCCCAACCCTTGGTAGGTGGAGAAAAAGCCTCTAAACAGTTTATGTAGGGCCATGACTCCTAGCCTGACAGCATAACAGAATCACTGGAGGTGCTTGTTATAAACACACATTCCATGGCCTCATCCCCAGTTTCTGATCCCTTCAGTCTTAGATAGGGCCAGGGATCTTTTTTGTAATCCACATCCCCACATAATTCTGGTGTTGCTAGTACAGTTTGCATACCTTATTTGGAAACCACTGGATTGTGGGTTATGGGAGCAGCACATACCCATGCATGGAAGAGGTTTCAAAAAATGTGCATTCAAGTCCTGAGTCTGCAACCAACCAGCATTTTACCCTTAGTAAGACACTTGGCCTGCCTGAGCCTAAACACAGGACAGTCGGCCTAATAACCTCCCAGCTTCCCTCCAACTCTAGTAGTCTATGATTCTTCGTGAAAAGTTTTGTTTGAGGAGTATATTTATTTGGTCCTATATGTACTGGGTATCTCTTCCTTGTGTTTTTCCTTTTCATTTCTTTTAGGAGCTAAAGGAGTGCTCGGGTCATGTATTTGTGGATTCTGTGCCTGAATTCTGTTTACCAGAGGTAAGATTAAGGTGAATCTTATTGTAGAAACAAACCTTATTATGTAATTGCTCAAAATGAAGTCAAGAAATAATTTTAAGAGGCTTAGCTTCCTGTTTTCAAGTTTAAATGAATCCGTTATTCCAGGCACATTGTTACACAGCCAAAATGTGATCATTTAGCAGCTTTTTATATTGTCTGTAAGTCATTTACGTCACTCTCTTCTTCCTATTTCCTGTTCTTTCTGTAATCCCCACTAATACTCCTACTAGGGCATGTTTTGAGCAAGGTAAGGAAATAACTCAAGCCTTTTAGTTTTATGATTCTGGTGCCTATGTGCTTAGGTTAGCCATATGTGTCCTGGTCTTGCTTTATGGTGGATAACTGACAATTGCTATTATTTAGCCAATGCCAGTAAACTGTAAAAATTCTTGCTGACTTGAAATACCATATTTAATATTGTTTGAAATTCATAGATTCTGAACTGAGTCATAGAAAACAGTTACTTATTATTATCATAGTGAGACTTATTGTTAGGGTGTGGGGCCAGTTTCATCCTTTCAAGGGAAACTAAGATCAGTTTCCGTTTGTTTTAAAGGCAGCTAATCTCAGCTGAGAGACCTAATCCCCAGAGTAGCCTAGATGCGGTTCTTAACAGACATGTGAAATGTGGAAAGCCGGAGCTGCTCGCAGGTTCATGAGAAGGTGCCATCCTCTTTTTTCCATATGCCCAGTGGATCACAGTACCTGTAGAAAATACTTCCACAAATTCAGGGCCAAAGAGAAAAAGAATTTGGAGTGCAGTTTCTCTTATTTTTGTTTTCTCTTCTTCCTTCTCTTTCCATTTCTACGCTTTGTTTAATATCCTGTAGATCAACATTTTTATCTCTCTTGGAAGTATGTGTATATGTCTTTGAGGGTACCAGAGCAAACAGAAAAAGAAACACAGACAAACGTGGTAATTGAAGTTGGCAGATAAGGGAGAAAGTTTGAGATTTAGTAGTAAGCCTAAAGCTGAAGGAATCCAAGAATCCAGAGCTCTCCCTCACCATTAACCAAAGTCATTTTGTCATCCTCATTTGTCACTTAGGAATTGGTAGGGCAGTTCACCATCTGTTTGAAGATTCCTGATCCTAGGTGCTACATTTGTTTTCAGTTGACCACGTGTGATACTGACTACTGCAACCTTCTGTTTATGGACACCACTGTAGAATTTATGAATTGGTGTTCCGGTGGCTTTCTGACTTACTCTTTAGGATACTCAGCTTTTAAATTAGACAGTTACCATTCCACAGTTCACTTTTGCCAAGCTAAAGGATTATTGATATATTTAGGGTTCTAGAGCCATATACATTTTTTCAGGCAAGATTTTAGGGCACAAATTAGTAATAGTCACTGTTTTAAGGTAGAGCCAGGCCTTGTATGATTGGAAAAAAAATGAGAGAGTAATGGAAGCAGGAGAGAGGCACTTATTATAGCCCAGTCTTCACTGACTTGTGGGTGAGCCACACAGCCAAGGTCCCAATCGTCATGAAATTTACAAACTAGTACAAATAGCTTATATATCTTTGTATCCCAGTACAGTACGCAACCAGTAAATGAGGGTTGTTTTGATTGAATTTATGGTCTGTAGAACCCCAAGTGTTGGTATACAACAGTTTTAAAGTTAGAGTAATCTTTACTGGATTCCATTGAGTGAACATATGTAAGTAAATATGTTAGTACAGTTGACCATTGAACAATATGAGTTTGAACTGGAAAAGTCCACTTACATGTGGAGTTTTTCATTATGACAATTTGAAAAAACTTGCAGATGAACTGCATAGTCGAGAAATAGCAAATTAAGAAAACGTTAGACATGTCATTAATTCATAAAGTATGTATAGAAAGTAGTCTATTTTCTCATTTACCATCATAAAGTATACACAAATTTATTATAAAAAGAGAATTTTTTTTTTTTTTTTTTTTTTTTTTTTGAGACAGAGTTTCACTCTGTCACCTAGGCTGGAGTACAGTGGCATAATCTTGGATCATTGCAACCTCAGCCTCCTGGGTTCAAGTGATTCTCCTGCCTCAGCCTCCCAAGTAGCTGGGATTACAGGTGCCCACCACTATGCCCTGCTAATTTTTGTATTTTTAGTAGAGACAGGGTTTCACTATGTTGGCCAGGCTGATCTTAAACTCCTGACCTCGGGTGATCCACCCACCTTGGCCTCCCAAAGTGCTGGGATTACAGGCATGACCCACCACACCCAGCAAATAATTTTTTTTCATTGGCTCTATTGCCCAGGCTGGAGTGCAGTAGTTCCATCTCAGCTCACTGCAACCTCCGCCTTCCTGGCTCAAGCCATCTTCCCACCTCAACCTCCCAAGTAGCTGGGACCACGGATGCACACAACCACACCCTGCTAATTTTGTATTTTTTGTAGAGAGGGGTTTTGCCTTGTTGTCCAAGCTGGTCTTGAACTCCTGAGCTCAAGCAATCTGCGTCAGCCTCCCAAAGTGCTGGAATTACAGGTTTGAGCCACCGCGCCCAGCTGAAAAAGTTAAAATTTATCAAAACTATGCACACCAACATTTACAGACCATACATGACACGATTTGCACTCGAAAGAAACATAAATGAGCATTAAGATTCAGTATTTAATCACATGCATAAAACTGTAGTACAGTCTATAACTTCATAGCCACCTCCTGTTACTGTTGTGGTGAGCTCAAGTGTCCGCTTAAAACACCATGTGATGCCAGTCATCTCCATGTGAGCCGTTCCCCTCTCCTGTAAATTGCGTATTGCAGTAAAGAGTGATCTCTCACAATTCTCATGGATCTTGCGTCATGTTTAATGCAGTACCGTTAACCTTGAATAACACCATGGGACCCATACGAAGTGCCGCTAGTGATGCTTGAAGTGCTCCCAAGAAGCAAAGAAAAGTTGTGGCATTACAAGGAAAAGTTGAAGTGCCTGATATGTAGATTGAAGTATGCAGCTGACATTGCCCGCCATTTCGGGACAAATGAATCCAGCATAAGGACCATTGTAAAAAAGGACCATGTTAAAAAAAAAAAAAAAAAAAAAGGAAAAAGAAAAGAAAAACAAGAGAAAACACATGAAGCTGTCACTGTAGCTACACCAGCAGGCATGAAAACTTGTACTTCTTGTGAAATACATTTTTACCTCGTATTGAAAATGCAGCATTACGTGGTGCAAGTCTGCTGTAAGAAAGGCATACCTATAGACTCTGATGTGATTCAAGAAAAAGTGAAATCATTGTATGACAACTTAAAGCAAAAGGAAAGCTTAAAAAAATGTCAAGATAACAGGAAAAGCAGCTTCCTCCAGCCAAGAGACACCAGACAAATTCCTAGATGCCATTAAGAAAATCACTGAGAAGAAAGACTATCTGCCTGAATGGGTTTTTAATGCAGATGAAAGTGTCCTAATCTGGGAGAAAATGTCTCACAAAACAAAAAAAATTAATTTTCGTATAAGGAGTAAGGAAAGGATTTTTTTTTTTTTTTTTTTTTTTTTTTTTTTTTTTTTTTTTTTTTTTTTTTTTTTTTTTTTTTTTTTTTTTTTTTTATTATATTATTTTTAAGGAAAGGATCATTTATTATTTCTGAAGAGAAGTGAGTTCCAACACTTAAGGCAGGAAGGGATAGGCTAACTATACTGTTTTGCGCAAATGCACTCGGGTTTTTTTGTTTGTTTGTTTGTTTTTAATCAGGACTGCCTTTATCTATAAAGTGGCCAACCCCTGATCCCTGAAGGAAAAAGGTAAACACCAGTTGCCAGTCTTTGGCTTGTACAACAAGAAGGCCTGGACAGCGAGAACGGCTTTTCAGGATCGGTTTCACTGATGCTTTGTCCCTGAAGTCAAGAAGTACCTTGCCACTAAGGGACTGCATTTTAAAGTTCTTTCAGTATTGGACAATGCCTCTGGCCACCCATAATCCCATGAGTTCAACTCCAAAGGTGTCAGAGTGGTCTAATGCCCTAAACACACCATCACTAATTCAGCCTCTAGATCAGGAGGTCATAAGAACCTTTGAGCCTCATCACAGTACTCTGTGGAAAGGACTGTCAGCTGTATGGAAGAGAACCCCAATGGAACATCATGAAAGTCTGGAAGGATTACACCATTGAACCTGCCATCATTGTTATAGAAAGAGCTATGAAGCCTGAAACAATAAATAAATTCCTGCTAGAGAAAACTGTGTCCAGGTGTTGTACTTCACAGGATTTACAACAGAACCAGTCAAGGAACTTAAGAAAGAGATTGTGGATATGACAAAAAAAAAAAAAAAGTGGGAGGTGAAGCGTTTCAAGATATGGAACTTGGAGAAATTCAGGAGCCTATTAGCACACCAGAGGAGTTAACAGAAGATGACCTGACCAAGATGAGTGCTTCTGAACCAGTGCCAGATGATGAAGAAGACATAGAAGAAGCAGTGCTGGAAAACAAATTGACATTAGACAGGCAGAAGGGTTGCGATTATTCAAGACTGCTTTTGACTTCTTTTACAGCTTAGATCCTTCTATGATATGGGCACAGAAACTAAAATGGTGGAAGAAGGGTTGATACCATATAGAAACATTTTTAGAGAAATTCTGGGTTTTAAATTCTTTTCTTTAAGAATGTTGATTATTGGCTCTCTTCTGGCTTGTAGAGTTTCTGCTGAGAGGATCTGCTGTTAGTGTGAATGGGCTTCCCTTTGTGGGTAACCCGACCTTTTCTCTCTGGCTGCCCTTAAGATTTTTTCCTTCATTTCAACTTTGGAGAATACTGACAATTATGTGTCTTGGAGTTGCTCTTTCTCGAGGAGTATCTTTGTGGTGTTCTCATGGGTATTCCTGGGATTTGAATGTTGGACCTGGCACCTACTAGGTTGGGGAAGTTCTCCTGGATGTCTATCCTGAAGAGTTTTTCCAACTTGGTTCCATTTTCCCCCTCACTTTCAGGCACCCCATTCAGACGTAGATTTTGGTCTTTTTACATAATCCCATACTTCTTGCAGGCTTTGTTCATTTCTTTTTCTTCTTTGTTCTCTTTGCTTTCATCTTCTCGCTTCATTTCATTCATTTGATCCTCAATCGCTGATACTCTTTCTTTCCAGTTGATCGAGTCGGTTACTGAAGCTTGTGCATTTGTCACGTATTTCTCGTGTCATGGTTTTCATCTCTTTCATTTCGTTTAGGACCTTCTCTGCATTAATTACTCTAAAACGTGAAAATGTCAAACAAATTATGACATATATCCGTAAGCACTCCGAGTGTGCTGGCTTCTCCTACCTTGCCTTCTACCTCCTACACTTCTTCCTCTCTGCCACCCAAGCCAACAAGACCAACCCCTCTTCCTCCTTCTCCTCAGTCTGTTTAATGTGAAGATGACAAAAATAAAGACCTCTATGATGATTCACTTCCACTTAATGGATAGTAAATGTATTTTCTTTTCCTTATGATTTTTTTTGTTTTTGAGATGGGGTCTCACTTTATTGCCCAGCCTGAAGTGTGATGGTACAATCATAATTCACTGCAGCCTCGACCTCCTGGGCTCAAGTGATCCTCCTGTCTCAGCCTCCGAGTAGATGGGACTACAGGTGTGCAGCACCATGCCTGGCTAATTGTTTAAACATTAGGTCTCACTACGTTAACCAGGCTGGTCTCAAACTCCTGGCCTCAAGCAGTCCTCCCACCTCAGCCCCGCGTGGGAAAGCTGCTCCTATCTCGCCATCTTGCTCCGACCCCCCTCTACTTTGAGTGGTCTAATGCCCTGAAACAACACCCAGTCACTAAACAAGAAGGCCTCAGCCGCTAGATCAGGCTTTGTCCCTTGAAGTCGAAGAAGTACATTGGGCCCACTTAGAAAGTGCTGGGATTACAGGTATGAGCCACCACATCTGGCTCCTTATGATTTTCTTAATAACGTTTTCTTTTCTCTAGCTTATTTTATTGTAAGAATATAGTATATAGTGTATATGCAAAGTATGTGTTAATTATGTTATTAGGAAGGCTTCTAGTCAACAGTAGGCTATTAATAGTTAAGTTTGAGGGGAGTCAAAAGTTATTTTCAACTGTCCAGGGGGTCAGCACCCCTAACCCCTGTGTTGGTCAAGAGTTACATGTATATAAATGTGGTTTGGAATTTAAATTTCTCAGAGGAAAAATGTTTTATGTCAGCATACATTTTTTATATATACCAACAGAATAATTTTTTATTTTTTTAATCTAGACTCTGTGGGCTGGTTCTTAGACATTAAAGAGAAATTTCAAGTTTTCTCACCCAGTTTCTGTATACATGAGGACTGGTGGCGATGGTTTTCAGCTTTATTGTTGCTTCAGTGTGATTCGCATTGTTTTCTTCTGGATCTATCACTGTGCTACTCCGTCTTAATTTCCCTATTTGTTTAAAAATGATGCTAGGGAGGTAGTGGAGAGTAGGACCAGCAAAGAGTTATATGGTCCTTCATGAGGAGGACACTGTCTTGCAAGGGCAGTGCACAACTTGGGGTGAAGGTTAGGATGGGTTGGCTGTTCATTAGGCATGGTGTTCACACAGACAGCAGTACCCTGGCACTGAGTAGTTTATGAGCTCTGCTGGCATCCTATCCTTGGGGGCCAATGCTGCCTGGCATCTTTATTAAATTACTCATTTTGTTTGTAAAGTTACTCAACTGAAAAATACCCATAGCCAGAATGGCACCCTGCCTCTCTTCATCTGCTTGTGTCACATCATCCTTCTTATTTCTTCTTCGTGGGGATGTATTATCTCAAGGACCCACCTCTTAACCAAGTCACTTGCTTTTCCTTAGTGCACCGTACATTTCCCAGAGTTATGGGAAATGTACCTCCACGGCGGAGGGCCCTGTGAGTGACGGGTTGTCTCTGAACCACGGTGTCTCACTTCTCCCAGAACATGCCACTAATAAAGCTGCATTCCTTCAACAGAAGCACACCAAGGCTTGTTAAGTACTGGCTGCCACAGGTGGGAGGGGACAGAGGAGTCACACAGGACAAAGTGCTACTTTGAGGTGTTGTGTATAGATTGTGAACTGTCATAAGAGTTACACATACAGACCAGGCTTGGTGGCTTGCTGTAATCCCACCACTTTGGGAGACTGAGGCAGCCGGATCACTTGAGGTCAGGAGTTTGAGACCAGCTTAGCCAACGTGGCGAAACCCCATCTCTACTAAAAATACAAAAATTAGCCAGGCGTGGTAGGGCACATCTGTAATCCCAGCTACTGTGTCTCAAAAAGAAATAAAAATTTAAAAATTGAGTTACACATACAATACTTTGGGAGTTCTGAGGAAGTTGTGGTTTCTATCTTGTGAGCAAATCAGGAAGACCTAGTGGAAGAAGAGAATTGCGCCTTGACAGACTGGTAGGACTTAAATATATGGAAGAATTTTAGGTGTTTTCCTAAAATTTACCCAAACTTGGATAGCCTTTTCCCTCACCTGCTAACCTGTCTTTTCTCCCTTTTTACATGACCTTAGTGATGAACTTCAAAGCGCAGATCTGGGGTTAAGATTAGGATGGAAGATGAAAAGATAATTTCCTTTCATGACTGCCACTCTGCTTTTTTGGAGAGCTCTATAACCAGCACTAAACTAACAAAAGTTACCTCAAAAGAAAAACCAAAACAATTGTCTCTCCATCTGGCTTTTGAAGAGCTGGTTTCTGTGTGCTGCGTCCCCATTGCCCATTAATCTGTAGCAGTGGGGTGTTGTGTTCTAGTGTATGCTTGCAGCCTATATGCTGCTCTCTCTGCTTCCAGTTACCTGGTTTCACTTGCCTGGCAGCAGCTGCCGAAGGGTCCTGCTGTCATTTAACCTCATAAGTCTAATTCAGAAGAATTCTGTTCTAGTAAAATCAGAGTGCTGCCTCTGGGCTGGCTGTGTTCTCATTGCTGGCCATCCTGTCCTGCTACTTAATGTCAGTGTAGAAAACCTCTTCAAATGAGAGAATGGCAGTGTTGCAGGGAAAGCCATTGTTATTCTGCAATACAGAAACTACTTCTCTGCATTCTGACAACATCGTTTTTTAGTCACATCATATTGATCGATCCCTGAACAGATATATATCATTCCCTCCCTTTCTTTTCAGACCGAGCTAATAGATCTGTCTACGGTAGATGTGATTCTCATCTCTAACTATCACTGTATGATGGCGCTGCCATACATCACCGAGCACACTGGCTTCACGGGCACAGTGTATGCCACGGAACCGACCGTCCAGATCGGCAGGTGAGAGGGTTGATTCTGATCCCGCTAGGATGTGGCTACAGAGCTCCTCCTTCAGTGACGACGCTGTCACAGTATTATACCAGAGCTGGTGGTTACTTCCTTCTGAACAACTAACCCAAAGAACAGGCAGGAGTAGGCGACTCTCTAGATGAGGAATGTTCATTGGAAATGCCTAAGGATTGATGGTGCAAGTAGCCTTGTTGGTCTTTTTCTTATAAATTAATTGGAAGGAGTTCATGGAGACAGCTGTACAGAGGATACTAATTAGGGGAGGTAATGTTTAGGAAGATGCCACAAAGATGCAAGGCAGAGGGCTTCAAAGAGAAAAAGTGTAGCATCTTTAAGAAGACATTTTATTGCTTTGCTTTCAAAAATTCCCCCTTTTGTGGTTTGTTGTAGACTATAAATGGAGACAGCTTGTAGAAAATATAGGATAGATAAGTAAATAGATGGTTAAGTTGTCTCTGCTGTTGATGGAGTGAAACTGAGCAATCTAGGAGTAAAACTGCAGTTTTCCTTTGACTCTAAGAAGCCTCTGCCATCCCTTTCTCTGCCCCTACTAAGCCTTTGTGACACGGGTGGTTACCACAAGTAACCATAGTATCATTTAGTGAGAAATTAGGTAAAGAAAATTACTCCAGAAAAAAAAAATTGTCAATTTATTTTTTTGAAAGAATAAGAATGGTATAAGTTGAAACTGTCACGTCCCAAAATGTGAGACTTAAGAATTGCTGTAGACTCCTAGGTTGGATTCTAGAGTCTTATAGATGAAATAATGTGTTTTCTTGTTTTTATGTCAAACCATATTACCTGCACTGTGTATGTAACCATGAGGTTGCTGAAAAAGGGCTCTCATAGGAAAGTAAAACACTCAAAGTGATGCATCAATTTCAATTGAGAGGATAAGCTAAAAAACTAGCCTCTAGTCTGGAAAAGTTAAAGCAGTGAGGATCAGCACACCATACTGTTCCTATGAAAGCTACATCCAGGACACCAGTGAGCTGGAATCACAGGTCTTGAGATGTTGAAACTAGCACTCTTCCTTCAAGATGGAAGGAGGAGATGGTATTAGGCCAAATAAATAAATGAGAATGAAATGAAGTTGTTTAGCTTTCAAATACTAATACATTAATGGCTTAACAGTATGTATATGTTAGCTTGGAGGGGATTTAAGTCAATACGTATCACCAGTATTAGATTAGGAATGAGGATTCAAGGTGTTAAATCCATTTCTAGCTTTGTGGTCATCCTCTGGCCATCAAGAATTCCCGCAGTTCTCTGTCCTGTGAATCCCCAAAGCCTGTGTACCTTGATCCAACTGATAGCGCAGCATTTCTTAGATTCCTCATCCCTGGTTCTGTGGTACTCCAGCTCATCTCAGAGAGCTAGCCTTCTGCATTTAGCAGCCTACTCCATTTGTCCTTGGAGTATTCTTCCAGATGGAATTTTGCTAATTCCTAAAACATGTCAAGAAAACTTATTTTATCCATTTAAAATGTTCATTTAGGCCGGCCGTGGTGGCTCACGCCTGTAATCCCAGCACTTTGAGAGGCCGAGACAGGTGGATTCGCCTGAGGTCAGGAGTTCGAGACCAACCTGGCCAACACAGTGAAACCCTGTCTCTACTAAAAATACAAAAAATTAGCTCTGTGTGGTGGCAGGTGCCTGTAATCCCAGCTACTCGGGTGGCTGAGGCAGGAGAATCGCTTGAACCCAGGAGGCGGAGGTTGCAATGAGCTGAGATTGTGCCATTGCACTCCAGCCTAGGCAACAAGAGTGAAACTCAGTCTCAAAAAAAAAAAAAGTTCATTTAATATTGTAATTTAAAAAAAAAAAAATCCTGCCCATTCCCTGCTGTGTCACCAAAATTAGATACTTGACAGTCATTTAACTTCTCCCTATGTATTTTTAGTAACATAAAGGTAGAGATCTTAGAGTGAGAGTTAAAACAGGCTGTGTATTTCTATGTTTAGAGACAAGAAACAGGCCAGGCTTGTTTTAAAGGTGAATTAAATTATTTAAGTTCAGGATTTTTAGCACGGAAATGCAATAAGAGAGTGAGGATTTTGTTTAACTTAATATCAACTGGTGATCAAGTTTATGTGCAGCAGAGAGGAAGATGATGATGAGATGGTGTAGGAGGAGGTGGGCAAAGTCATTTCTCCTGGCCAACTGTTAGAGTAGGGTGTTTCTCTAATTTTTTAATGGGTGTTCCTCACTTTTTTTCTTTAAACTCAGGCTTCTCATGGAAGAGCTGGTGAATTTCATTGAAAGAGTGCCAAAGGCTCAGTCTGCCTCCTTGTGGAAGAATAAGGACATTCAGAGGTGAGGAACAGACCACTCTCTTCCCAGAGACTATAGCGCCAGGTGCTTTGCAAAGCAGTCTCATTTGATTTCTTCTTCTATGCTTAAACAATGATTTGGTTATATTAAAGATTCTCTTTTTCCTAATACATGAAAGGGTTACATTTGATTCAACCAATGTTTTCTGAGAGGCAACTATGTGCAAGGTGCTATGCTGGGTACTGGAGTTTTTAGGAACAATTGGCTCTGTCCATGAGGTGCTCAAAGTTTAATGGAAAATCAGATAACTCAGGTCAGTTACAGTTTGCATGGCATGTCTTAGAAGAGATGTTTGCCAGCTAGGCGCGGTGGCTCACGCTTGTAATCCCAGCACTTTGGGAGGCCGAGATGGGCAGATCACCTGAGTTTGGGAGTTTGAGACCAGCCTGACCAACATGGAGAAACCCTGTCTCTATGAAAAATACAAAAAAATTAGCCGGGTGGTAGCGCATGCCTGTAATCACAGCTATTCGGGAGGCTGAGGCAGGAGAACTGCTTGAACCCGGAAGGCAGAGGTTTCAGTGAGCCGAGATTGTGCCATTGCGCTACAGCCTGGGCAGCAAGAGTGAAACTCCATCTCAAACAAACAAAAAAAAGATGTTTACTCACAGTGCTGTAGGCACTCAGAAACTGAAGAACCCTGCTTAGGGAGGCTGAGAAGGACATTCCTTAGGAGATGACAGTTGAGATGGGTCTTGGAAGAAGAAATGGACTTGTCCCTATTGCAGAGGTTGAGAAGAGAAGTCCAGGCACGGTGTCATGGGACATAGTATATTCAGGAAACAGTGAGATGTTCAGTGTGGATTAGGGTGAGTAGAGAGGTGAGAGGTGCAAGTAAAGGGGTGAGTTGGAGCAAGAGAATGAAGATTCTTATATGTGAAACTTGAGTTTTATATTGTTGAGAGTGTGAACTTGGCCAGTGAAGGTTTATAAAGGAGGCAGATGACCACATTTGTTTTGGGGAAGGTAACTCTGGAAGTAGCATAAAGGATGGACGGGAATGCAGAGACAGGCAGGAGGACCAGCAGTGTGACTGCTGAAATCCAGGGGAGATGACAAAGCCTTGAACTAAGGCAGTATCTGTGAGCATGAAGCTGAAGTCTAACTTCAATGGAATTTCTGAGATAGAATTAAAAAGAACTGGTAAGAGCTGTAAAAGAGGCTGTAAGTAATTAAGAAGGTAAGAGGAGAGCTGAATGGAAGCCAGGGGACAAGGAAGTTTCAGAAAATATAGGTTGTTGTTGGTCTCAGATGCTGCAGGAATATCAAGTAAAATGGAGATGAGGCCCTTGACTATAGGAATGGGAAAGTCCTTAACAGTCCCAAAGAGGTGAGTTGCCGTAGAGTGCTAGGTCCAGGAACCAGGCTGTAAGAGATGAAGTAAGGAGAAATATGGTAGAAGCAGCAGCTTAATTTCACTTCCATGCTCTCTTACTTAAATTGGCAACAGAGTACCCCCGTGGATGTTAACACACTGGGCTTTCTCTAACCATAGCAATTGTGCCTTCACCTCCAGGCCCTGCAGCAGCCCCACCTTCTGATGGTGGCATCACATCTGGAGTAAAAACTAGTCTTTTGATTTCTTGTTTTCTTTTTCTTTTTCTTTTATTTATTTATTTATTTTTTTTTTTTTTTGAGACGGAGTCTCACTTTGTCGCCCAGGCTGGAGTGCAGTGGTGCAGTCTTGGCTCACTGCAACCTCTGCCTCCAGGGTTCAAGCGATTCTCCTGCCTCAGGCTCCCAAGTAGCTGGGACTACAGGTGCATGCCACCACGCCCAACTAATTTTCGTAATTTTAGTAGAGATGGAGTTTCACCATGTTGGCCGGAATGGTCTTGATCTCTTGACCTCTCAATCCAGCCACCTCGGCCTCCCAAAGTGCTGGGATTATAGGTGTGAGTCACTGCACCCGGCATAGTCTTATAATTTCTTAGGCAGTTTATATTCCATATGCTCCTACCCAAGTCCACTTTTTTCCAGTTGGCACTGGTTTCTCTTTCCCTCTAGATCAGCGATTTGTAGTCATCTGCTTATTTCAACATTAGAATGTCTTAGTTTTTGCAGATCTTCTTTTGATTAGAGTATAAATACGTAGCTAGAGGAATACACTTTTTCTATAGTGACTATTTCAGAGCCTGAGCATTAGTCTCCTCCGTGCATCCCTTTGTACACATGTTATTTATTTTACTTATGTAACACTTGTTGTGTGCCAGGCACTCTTCTAAATGTGTTGTTTAATTTATGTATTCCTTTAATAAATAGGTAGGTAAGTAGTCGTGTTACTACATTTTTTTTTTTTTTTTCTGAGATGAAGTTTCTCTCTGTCTCCCAGGCTGGAGTGCAGTGGTGTGATCTCCGCTCACTGCAACCCCTGCCTCCCAAGGTTCAAGCAATTCTTCTGCCTCAGCCTCCCGAGTAGCTGGGACTACAGGTGCGTGCCACCATGCCCGGCTAATTTTTGTGTTTTTAGTAGAGATGGGGTTTCACCATATTGGCCAGGCTGGTCTCAAACTTATGACCTCGTGATCTGCCCACCTCAGCCTCACAAAGTGTTGGGATTACAGACGTGAACCACCACACCCAGCCAGTGTTATTACTTTTTTACAGGAGAGAAAACTGATACAGAGAGATTAAGTAACTTGTCCAAGGTTACACAGCTAGTGAGTGGCAAGATTTGCATTCGAACCCAGCCAGCCAGCTAGCCTGGCTGCAGGGTCCATGCTCCTAACCCATCTGCTGGGCCA
This sequence comes from Macaca thibetana thibetana, assembly GCF_024542745.1. NCBI lineage: Eukaryota > Metazoa > Chordata > Mammalia > Primates > Cercopithecidae > Macaca > Macaca thibetana. The sequence continues at coordinate 114,703,511 of NC_065585.1, forward strand.
CCTCTTGTGCACACACACATGCCTCTTCTCACATGCATGTGAGCCGCTTCTTGTGTCAGGGGATGAGAAAGTAGGCTTATCTGTGCACATTTTCTCCTGCGTTTTAAGGATTTTCTGAATGTCCATTTCCTTGTTTGGGGATGTATAGTGTGGGCGTGGCTTCACATTAGGAAGCATTTTCTGGACATGTGCATATATAAGTCTTCGGAGTGTATGTGAATGGCCTCCTTGATCTGACTGCCCTGGTGCAGTACCGCATTCTTGTTCCCAGCTCCCTTTTCTCTTTTCCTCAGTTCTGATAACCTCCCTTCTTTTGTTTTCATCTCCCGTGTGCCCACTGGACTGGACAGGACCCCAGTTCCCTACATCTCCCTCTCAGAAACCTCAGGACTTTGTTTTCTTTCCCATGGAACATGCATGCTCTGACCTCCCTTCTTCCTCTTAAATATAAACCATTTATAGTGTTTTGCTGCAAATAATTTTGGCACACCACAAATAGTGTTCAAAAGTCAGTATTTCTTGGCCAGGTGCAGTGACTCAGGCCTGTAATCCCAGCATTTTGGGAGACCGATGCAGGCAGATCACTTGAGGTCAGGAGTTCCAAGACCAGCCTGGCCACTATGGTAAAACCCCGTCTCTACCAAAAATACAAAAAAAATTAGCCAGGCATAGTGGCGGACACCTGTAGTCCCAGCTCCTCAGAAGGCTGAGGCAGAAGAATCGCTTGAACTTGCGAGGCAGAGGTTGCAGTAAGCTGAGATCACGCCACTGCACTCCAGCCTGGGGGACAGAGCGAGGACTCTGTCTAAAAAAAAAAAAAAAAAGGCAGTATTTCCTGACTCCCAAATCTTGGGCAAAGTCTTAGGAAGCCCCAAATCCTTACTTCACCTTTTCTCTTGTGACCTTGGGCACAATCCTCGGCCATTTTTTCTTTGCCTCCTATTTGGCCACACAAAAGAAGTGCCACCTACATTAGGGAGAGTATGAATGAGGCTAAAGGAGGAGAAGGCTAGGGAGGGGCCTGAAAGGTATTTCCTAAGATGCACAAGAAATCTCCCTTTCTAAAAGTTTTTTCATTTTAAGTTCTGGGATATGCGTGTAGGACATGCAGGTTTGTTACATAGGTAAACATGTGCCATGGTGGTTTGCTGCACCTGTCAACCGATCACCTAGGTAGTAAGCCCCGTATGCATTAGCTGTTTATCCCAATGCTCTCTCTCCCCATTCCGCCCTCCCTGAGAGGCCCCAATGTGTGTTGTTCCCCTGCCTGTGTCCATGTGTTCTCATTGTTTAGCTCCCACTTAAAAGTGAGAACATGCAGTGTTTGGTTTTCTGTTCCTCAGTTTGCTGAGGATAATGGCTTCAGTTCCATCTATGTCCCTGCAACACACATGATCTCATTCCTTTTTATGGCTGCATAGTATTCCATGGTATATAGGTACCACATTTTTTTAATCCAGTCTATCACCGATGGCCATTTTGGCTGATTCCATGTCTTTGCTATTGTGAATAGTGCTGCAGTGAACATACACTTGCATGTATCTTTATAATAGAATGGAAATCGCCCTTTTAAAAGAAGCTGCTAGTTGAACTGTGGGCAAAAATCAGAAACTGTTGAGACTAACTTGGTAGAGGAGCAAGGAGAGTAGTAACTTGCACTTTTGGAGAAGGCCGTCTTTGATTCTCACCCTGGCCAAGGATTGTGCTTTGATTTTTGAGCATGACAGCATGAGATGAGCCATAGTTATTGGTAGAGAAAGGGAAGAGTCTAATTATTGGAAAATATACTGAGGTGTGAAAGAGACACTCCATAGCTGTGTTCTCTTTTTCTCCTAGATAAATTCAGCATAAATATTAGAAGTGGTAGAAGAATTTGAAGAGCTATTTTTTTTTTTTTTTTTAATTTTTTGAGACAGGGTCTCTGTCACCCAGACTGGAGTACAGTGGTGCAATGTCGGCTCACTGCAGCCTCCACCTCCCAGGGTTCAAGCGATTATCCCTCATCAATTTGCTGAGTAACTGGGACTAAAGGTGCACACCTCCATGCTCACTAATTTTTGTATTTTTTGGTTTTCACCATGTTGGCCAGGTTGGTCTCAAACTCAAGTGATCCGCCTACCTCAGCCTGCCAAAGTGCTGGGATTATAGGCATGAGCCACTGTGCTTGGCCATAAGATCTATTTATTCTTTAATTGGCATCAAGCGAAAGAGTTCTTTTGAAATATTCACCTAGAATTTAATCTTGGACCAGAGTTCTAAAAGTGCTGCATTTGGACAATGTTTGTGCTAAGGGATTTACATCACCTTTAGATTTCTCTCTATCACAAGCTAGTTGATATCTAGCGTCCCAAACTACTGTGGCATGCTACATTGACAAACGCTATTTTTTGCTATCTAGTTCACCAAAATTTTTCCCATTATGTAGGCTGTATCTTCTCTTTATGTTTTCATTCTTTTTTTTGTTGTTGTTGTTGTTGTTATTTTCTTCATTCTTGCGCTTTGCCTGTCCAGGTCTTCCAAAGTAGGGATCACAGGTCCACATGCCTACAGGGCTGAGGAAGGTACACACCGGAGTGAGATGGGCTGGTGGAAAATGTGGACCAGTGACCACACCCCTCTATAGGGGCAGCTGACTTGCAACTCCAGCAGATCGTGGCCATATGGGAATGTGAGCCCACAGTTGCCAAGCCTTCCTTAGAACTCAAAGTCTAGATGTTGTAAATGTGACTTTTAAAAAATCTTTTTAGAAATGTTGGCTGCTACATTAGAATAAAATCCCGTATGATCTGAGCAAAGTACCTCTTTGAGAGGTACTTTGAGAGGTACTCGATTTGAGACTTGAGCCCCCAATTTTTGACTTACACTATATATAGGCAGACTCAAAGCAGATCTTGTCAAGTGCCTAGAATTAATACATCTTAGTAGCTTACATTACTAATAAAACTATCAACTAAAGAAAACAGTAAATTAAAAATTTTCAAACTCAGTCAAAAGAATCTGACAAATTCTCATAAATCATTTGAAGTTAGTTCGAATTAGCATTTGATTTATTATTAGTACATGTACCAAAAAAAAAACTATTACTCCTACTTTTTGGCAGCTGTATAACTTCCTGCCTCAGTTGACAGTGCTCCTTGAGATTTATATCAAAGAAGTTAGCCATCCTTCTTCCTAACTTTGACATTACAGTTTACTCTTGAAAAAGAGATGGATTTTGAAGGGGAAGGAAAAGGAGAATCCCTCACAATATAATTTTTGGGTCTCTGACTTTCCCACACTCACTTAAGTTTAGGTTTTTAATGGAAAAATGTAAAGGAAGATATTCCACTTAAGAAAGTAACCCCACCTCTAGTACTTCTTTTGTATAAAGCTAACATTTTTTATAAGATTAGAAATCTACAGTTACAATAAGGATAAATCATTACAATATATTGTCATCATCCTCATGCAAGCATTAAGCAATTAAGCATTGATATATTCTTGGCTGAATTTTTATGGCAGTTTTTAATACTTGAAACTTGAAATGTGGCTTCATACCTTACAGAAGACTTAAAACTAGCCAGGCATGATGGCTCATTCCTGTAATCTCAGCACTTTGGGGGGCCAAGGCTGGTGGATCACCTGAGGTCAGGAGTTCAAGACCAGCATGACCAACATGGTGAAACCCCATCTCTGCTAAAAATACAAAATTAGTCACACCTATAGTCCCAGCCACTTGGGAGGCTGAGGCAGGAGAATCGCTTAAATCCAGGAGGTGGAAGTTGCGGTGAGCCGAGATCGTGCCATTTGCACTCCAGCCTGGGCAACAAGAGTGAAATTCCATCTCAAAACAAAACAAAACAAAACGAAAAAGACTTAAAACCATGCATGTTCAAGTTGAAGTTCCTCTGTTCTGACACCCCTTGGGTATGCGTACAGTTTATCAACTAACTGTATGATAGGAAGAGAAGATAAAAGTGTGTACTTGGAGGTCAAATAGACTGGTATTTGAATTTCAGATCTGTTTTTTGGTAACTGTGGCAACTTATTTCTTCTAGGCTCTATTTCCTCCTTCATGAAATAGGAGTGATATTAACAACTTAATAGGATTGTTGTAAGGACTAAATGAGTAATATGACTAAGTTCTTAAAATTATGCCAGTCACCCAGTAGGTGCTCAATAAATGCCAGTGTCCTTGTCTCCTTTAATAAGATAAGTGGCTTACATAATCTGCTTTTGTTAACCAGAACACATCTGTCTTCCACAGCGTAAGGTACCTTCAGACACTGCCTTTCCGATGAGAGCAAGGTAGTCAAGTGGACAGAAGGAAAACGGTTTTCAAATTCCACTGTTACCTGTAGTTAGCTGTCACTGTCACTCAGACTCTTAGACTCAATCTTTTCTGTAAAATAAGAATTAAATTATCTCTAAGTCCACTTGTGTTAGAGTTCTGAAAGTTGTCCAGAGAGAGGCTCCTTAAGGCAGGCCCTCAGAGAGCAGCAGTGCTTTGACGGAGTAATCACAGCTGGTTGGGCTTTGCGATTCCGGTCACTTCACTGTTTCATTTCACTCGGAGTTGATTAGCCTCTGAGGGACTGATTCATGCTGACCAGACTCCCAGGATGTAGAGTGACAAACAAAAATCCCGATTAATCACTTTAAAGTAAGACCTCTGACTGGCTCCAGAACTAGAGTGGCTCCTCTATCTAGGACACTCTGTGCTAGCCAGGAAGTCCACTTAAGACCTCAAATTATGGGTAAGAAATTTTTCCATGAGCATAGGATCAGAGCAGAGATCGTTGACTTGCTCTCAAGAGTTGTTCCTGTCATGCTTTGGTAGCCTAAGCAATTGCTGTTTTTTAAGCAATAATTTGATCTAAAATAAACATCAGGGGTTATAACCTAGTTTCTGGTTAATATTGAAACATACTTCATTTTGAGGCTCCACAAACTCCATATGGGTCCTTATTCTGCCAACATACCCAGTCCATCCCAGCCCCAACGGGCATGTTAAGCCCTTTGCTGTGATGAGAGTCAGGCGGGGAACTTTCTTGATTCCTATCTTCTTTGTATTCTCTCCTTACATTAATTTTGTTCATTCATTCATTCATTCAACAAACACTTAATGCCCAGCCAGTTTTTTACTTACCACCTTCCAAGTGGTCCTTCTGGACTTAAAAGTCTTAATATTTAATAAAAACACAAAAGCGTGCTGCTTTTGCTGGCAGGATGGAGGAAGAGGCCGCAGAGCTTTGGCATCATGTCAGAGCCCTGGGAAAGAAGTTCATCAGGCATTCAAGTGTGGTAAGAACAAAGCAAAACAATGAAATCCTTTAGAAAGTACTTATGAAGCATTTAGACTCTGAGAACTTGACTTTGATAAATTAGAAAGCCAGAGAAACACAGAACTAGTTCCCTCTGGGTTTCCTTATCCTTCTTATCCAAAATCAGCCAATAATTCTAATGGCTTTAAATGGCTCTATAAATGCCTCTCCGTAATTGGGATCTCAAGTAAGCCTAAGGAGAGTTTCTGGGAAAGCTAAGTTAGACAAGATGTGTTAGGAGATAGCGGAAGCACAACAAAGTAACTAAATATCTAGAAAGAATAAAAGAGGATGTCAGCAAAAGGACTTTGTGGGCAGAAATATGAAATTCAGAGAATTTCAGAGTTGTTGAGTAACTACCAAATGCCTGGTATTTTGATAAGTTTGTAGAAAAATACCCAAAAAAGTTTAAGATTTAGTCGCTCTACTCAAGGAGCTTGTCAAGCAGAGAAAATAGAGTCTAAATGGCAAGACTTAGGCTGGGCTGGGCAGATTGAGTAGGGCTTGAATGAGGAAAAAGAGACCATTCCAAGCGGGCAAGAGAGTGAGCAAGATAGAAGTCCTAGTCTTCTGTAACCTAACCACTGAAGTGACAGCCCATCATCATCTTTGTCATATTAGAAGCAAGCCACTTGATCCAGCTCACACTCAGGAGAGGATTCCACAAGGGCGTGAATCCTGTAGGTGGGGGTCACTTGGAGCCATGGCAGAAGCACCTGCCACAAAACCCTGAACCGGGCAGGTCAGACTGAACCAGAGGCAGTGGGGATGACTTGACTTTCCTCTTCTGGGTTACCCCTGAGCTCCTCCCTGCTTTTTTTCACCACCTCTCGCAGTTATAGGGCTCACCTCTACCCAAACGTGGTGCGGTTCAGAGGGGACATGTTGATAATTGCATTGCTGGTTCTTTTCTTTCATGGGATAGCAACTGAACTTTTTTTGAGTGTCATTTATATTGGGCACTGTGTTCAGTGCTGAGGAGACAAAAACGAAAAAAATATTGCTGTGTGAATCATATGATACAATGGGATAAAAAGATACACGTTACTCTTTTCAGTGGGTATTAGTAAAATACAAAACAAAAGGCGAATTTAACACGACTGTTCTCCTTCTAACTACAGTGTTCTATGGATCTGATTAGCAAAAATCACCTGTAGTGAAAATTTCTGTATAAACATGCTTTCTTCAGTTTTTGTAGAACGTAAGTTTATGATTTCCATACCATTTACTTTAAAAGAAAAGATGGGAAAGATTCAGGCTGAAATATACCTGGATCTTCAGGAGCCTTTTGTTTTGCTTAAGAAAATTGTGTCCCTATTTGAAACACCAGTAATTTCTCTAGAAATAAGTTCTGGGCTGTTGAGGACAAAAGTTGTAGATGCTTTGCATCTTCATGATTCCCTCTTTCCCTTCTAAGGGTTCGGTCAGAACACTGCTAGTACTCAATCAGCTGAATATAAGACTGTTTCATCTCCAGCACACAATGAAAACATTAAAGTGACCAAAGCCTCTTTTTTAGCTAGGCTGTTCCAGTTCTTAGTCTGCTGAATTTTCACAGGGTGTTGTCCTAGATGGAAAGGGGAGACTGTGCTGGGAAGGGCCATCAAGAGAAGACAGAGCTAGCAGGAAGGAGAGCCCACGTGGTATGGTGTTCTGGGTAATGGCAGTACTGGTTGTCAAATAATGGGTAAGGAAAATCACAGAAAGAAAGCAGGCATAGTTCTGGCCTTGTATGTGACTTTCTAGTCAGCCTTTAAGAGAGGTGACTGTTGCAGGGCCCTGGCAAAGCTGGGGACAATGTGAAAGAAATTCAGCTGAATGGAGAGATGTGGTTGGGGGTTGCAAGTGTTATTCATCATTATTCATCACAGTCCCTGCCCTCTAGCCACTCCCATGACAGCCTTCCAGCTCTGGCATTTTTAAGTCAAGAAACTCTTTGGCTGCTACCGGGCCCAAAGTGAGAGGTCTTCATTTTCTGTGCAGGGCAGCCCCAGGAGGTTCAAGCCCCTGGGCTGCCTGATCCTGAGAACTTAAAGGAGGAGTCAAAGCTGGGTAGAACCTTGGGTTTTTCCTTGAGGCCTCTCAAGTTCAGAATCGTTGCTGCCAGTCAGAGTCAATCTCCTTGGGTTGGAGTCCACTGCAGTATTGTAGAGAAATGCATATGCTCCTGGGGCTGTGTTGGAGCAGGGCTGGAGACAAACCTTGACTCAGCATCTCTTCTGCACCAGACACTTCACATGCGTTATATTATACATCATTTCCCCATTGCAGAGAAACTCTCAAAGGAAGGTAGTATTCTCTCCATTTTATAGATGAGGAAACTGAGGCTTGGAGGTGAAGAGCTAACTCCAGGATGTAAACCTAGACTTGTCTGGTTGTAAATTCTCTTTTTTCCTTATTTACCAGTGCCTCTGAGAGAAATATCTCCTTCCTCAAAGCAGGCAGTCGTGAGTTATGGGGATGTGGAGGTAAGAGATGCAGGAGCAGCAGACCCTGAGGTGGCCTCAGTCCAGAGGGAGCTTCTGTGCCACTTCCCTGCACTCTCGCCAGACTCAGGGCCAGCCAGCCTTCCTGAAGAGCATGTGAGTGTGTACCTAGCCTAGACTGGGGTCACAAGATCTGAGAGAAAGTGACAAATGTGTCTAGGTTTTAAGCAAGAGCAAGTAAGTGTTGTCCACTCAAAATGTAGAAGACAGAGGGACTTAGGTAGGTGGGGTGCAGGCAGGCAGGGCCTTGCACTGAAAAAGCCCGGTATAGACAGTACAGGCAAAAGCAGCGCCCAGATAAAGAAGGGCCTTAGGAAGTCATGCTGAGAGCCTTGGATTTTATCCTCAATGTATTGGTGAACCATTGAAGTTGGGGGATGATACGATCTTGAGATTTGCATTTGTAGTATATTGTTTAGGCCTTTCTGGGAGGGAAGGCTAGCCTGTAGGCAAGAATGACTCGAGTCCTTTGGCATCCCTTTTGTTGCCTTGTTCTGTTAAATTTTTCTTAGACTTAAGCACAGTGTGAACAGAAGCCCTGTATTGTGCGTGTCGTTCCCCTTATGTGACTTACGTCCTGAGACCACAGTCAGTGCTAAGTAAATATGTATAGAATAAATATTGCAAAACCTAAAGCAGTTCACTATGTGTACCTAAGATAAGTGAATAAGAAAATCTTCATGTATCTGTTTATGTAGAAGGTAATGACAATGGATCATTGATACTTTGTTGCTAAAGAAACAAGGGTAAAAAGCATAGGAACGATTTGATCTATGTGCTGCTCTGGTTAAATCTTAATTCAGTGTTTCCATTGTTATGGCTGTATAAATGCAATTCACCAGCCATATGAGATTATTAGGATTGTTTTTTCTATCTTGTGCAACTTTTTGTTTTCCCTTGAGTTAATTACCTTGTTTTCTTATTTGTGTAGTAATTTTATGTACCTATTGTCTCTATACTCTTCCCCTACTTGTCTCTCCTCAATATGTTTGTAAGTGATTACAAATTTCTCCTCTACCCTCTTAGGGTATCCAGTTGTGCCTAAGAATTAAACTGACAAAAAACAGGTTAACAGAAGAAAGGCATACACATTTGATTAAATTACATATATGTAGGAGTCCGCACAGGAGAATGAAGACCCAAAGGAGCAGTTAGAGTTGAACGCAGACACTGAGTTGGACAAAGAGCAGGACGTTGGGAAAATGTGACAAGGGAAGGGGACTTGGGCCAGAGCAGTCAATTGGGTGGAGAAGTGACTGGGAAGATCAGGGTTTAACAAGGTTTGCTGGTACAGGTTTTTCTCGAACTCCATTCCCTTTCCCTACAGATAAAGTGTTACTTTCCTCCTGCTATAGGGAGGACATCTTCCATATGGGGATTTCATCTCCTTTCAGGAAGAAAAAGAGGAGGTCAGAGAGCTCTTCCTGCACCTGCTGTTTCTCAGGTGCCTTTACCTCAAACTAACCTTTATGCTGAAGTGGCATATTTTGGGGTGGCATATCCTGCCACCCATCATGTTCAGTCTCCGTAGGTATTCAGACAACTTTTATCTCCTTGAAAAGTCCTCTCCCCAGCCTTCTCTCTCTGATGTCAGCTGTCTTGGGCCCAATGCCATGGCTTTCAGCTGAGGATTTTCCTCACCATTATCCCAAGGACTTCTTTTGCTTCTGTTAGAAGCTCTGTTTTCTGAGTCTTCCATTTTCTTGTTTACTCCTTGATTTTTCAGGCCACATCCTCCAGCAACTCCCTGACAAAGAATGTGCGGGAAGTAAATTTTCTGAATCTGCACATCTAAAACTATTTGGTAGAAATAACCCTCAAACTATTTGACAGAAATCTACATTAGATATAATTTTCTCTTACAATGTTGAAAACATTATTATATTTTCTTCTAGCTTCCAGGAGCGTTGTTGAAATGTCCAGTGCTGTTTTGAGCCTACATCTTTAGTTTGTACCTCTTGATTCCCATATGATAGCTTTTAGAATCTTTATTCCTTGCGTTCATGATGATGGATCTTACTAAAGCAGTTTCATTCATGTGCTGAGTACTTAATGGGCCCTTTCAATTTAGAACAGGAGTGGCAACTGTTGGCCAGCACTGTTTCTGGGCCAAATCTGGCCCACCACTGTTTTTATAAAGCGTTATCAGAACACAGCCACGCTTATTTACACATTGTGTATGCTGTTTCGCGGCTAAGCTGAATAGTTGTGGTGGAGACTGTATGTGATCTGCAAAGCTTAAAATACCTGCAACCACTTATGGAAAAGGTTTGCCAATTCCCAATTTAGAAAATTAAGAATTTTAATTCTGGTTTAAAAAAAAAGTTTTCTACTTCCCTTTTCTGTGTTCTGTCTTTCTGCAACTCTTGTTATTAGATGCTGAACTTCCTAGATTGTCATGTAAATATTTTTCTCTCCTCTTTTCCATCTGTTTTTCTTTTTGTTTGTTCTTCTGCAGAATTCCCTTAACTTCATTTCCCAAGCTGTCTATCCGTGTTTCATTCCTACTGTAATATTTTTTAACATAAATTCTTCTGATTGTTAAATTAACCTTTTTATTGTAATATAAAACACAGATATTAGTCATGCCCATAATCCCAGCACTTTGGGAGGCCACGGCGGGCAGATCGCTTGAGTCCAGCATGGGCAACGTGGCAAAATCCCATCTCTACAAAAAATATACCGAGCCGGGCATGGTGGCACACACCTGTAGTCCCAGCTACTTTGGAAGCTGAGGCAGGAGGATCACTTGAGCTTAGGAAGTTGAGGCTGCAGTGAGCTGTGATTATTCCACTGCACTCCAGCCTGGGTGACAGAGCAAGACCTTGTCTAAAAACAACAGCAGCAAAAAAAAAAAAAAAAAAACAAAACAAAACCCACAGTTATCAAAACACACAAAACTAATATATTGCTTAATAAATTACTATACAGCAACCACTCTTAAAGCCACCCCACTAGTCAAGGAAGAGAACATTCCCAGCAACTCAAAAGCTCCAGTCCAATCACAGCCCCCTCTGAAATATTGCATGGTTTCAACCCATTGGGTGGTGGTGGTGGTGGTGGTGGTGGTGGTGGTTGTTTCAGCTGAAATTGTCCCATCTTTGAACACTGAAAGCCTTGTCAGGTGTTGATACAGTTTGCCTCTGTCCTCACCCAAATGTCAACTTGAATTGTATCTCCCAGAATTCCCACATGTTGTGGGAGGGACCCAGGGGGAGATAATAGAATCATGCGGACCAGTTTTTCCTGTGCTATTCTCATGATAGTGAATAAGGTCTGATGGGTTTATCAGGGTCTTCTGCTTTTGCTTCTTCCTCATTTTCTCTTGCCTCCGACATGTAAGAAGTATCTTTCGCCTCCCGCCATGATTCTGAGGCCTCCCCAGCCATGTGGAACTGTAAGTCAAATTAAACCTACTTTTCTTCTCAGTCTCAGGTATGTCTTTATCAGCAGCATGAAAACAGACTCATTGTCCCCTAGGTCATTTATTGTGACCCTCATAGTCTTTGATTGTTTCCTTGCCATCTGTGATAGCAGGATGTTTAAGACTCTTCTTGTACATTCTCTGCCCTAAATTACCCATTTCTCCAAGAAACCCTGGTTTTCTTGGGAAGTGGAATTTTAAGATCCCATTTTGGTTGTTAGCAATGCTCATTGCTACTCAGTTGGTCACTGTTTCTAGTACTCTTTGGAGAACAGAGCATATATATTTCCCCCCACTTTCTTTTTATACTTGTACCATATCTGTGTTGTCAGAATATATATTCATTACATACTATCCTCCCTTCCTTTTAACCTTCATTTAGTCTGTCAGCTACTAGCAACTGTATATTTAATGCTCACTACTGGCCCATTCATACTGGTTTCTTTAATCATTCTGATTGTCTGAAACTCAGTCTTCAGTAGATTTCTCGGGATGGGATCACAAGAACAGTATTCCCTGAGTTCCTGCATGTTCATAATTGTTTATCTGTCATCTTTGGCCTTGAAAGTCAGTTTTGCTAGATATATAGTCCTTGGCTTGCATTTTCTTTCTTTGAGTATCTTAAATATGTTCTCCTATTTTTTTCTAATATTAAACATTGCTGTTAAAACCACTGATAAAATCTAATTTTCTTTCCTTGTAAGTCACTTGCTCTTTTCCTAGATCCCAAAGGTTTGCTTGTTGTCTAAATATTTTCCCAGAATATGTCTGACGTTCATTGTTCTGGGTCAGTATTCTCAAGTGTGCACTATGTTCTTTTAGTGTGTAGTTTCATGTCTCTTTATTTTAGTAATTATAATATTTAGTAATTGAATGTTATGAGTATTAATTTTTATTCTCTCACTTGGTTTTCTGTTAGGGACTACTATTACCCTTATGTGGCATCTTGCTTATCTGTCTTCAACATTTGTTTCTTTTGAATTGTTTAAATCTCTTCATTTCTTTTTGCTATTTTTTCTTCCCATTTTTCTTGTGTCATTATCTATTGTGTTAATCTACTCTTGTGTTTCTGTTACAGGTTGAGTGTCCCTTATGTGAAATACTTGGGACCAAAGTGTTTCAGACTTCAGATTTTTTCCAATTTGGAATATTGCTGATTGAGCATCCCAAATCCCAAATCCAAAGTAATCCAGTGAGCATTTCCTTTGAGCATCATGTTTGCACTCAAAAAGTTGCAGATTTTAGAGCATTTCTGATCTCAGGTTTTCAGATTTTTTTTTTTTTCTGAGAGGCAGTCTCTGTCACCCAGGCTGGAGTGCAGTGGTGAGATTCTTGGCTCACTGCAAGCTCTGCCTCCCGGGTTCAAGCGATTCTCCTGCCTCGGCCTCCTGAGTAGCTGGGACTACAGGCGCCCGCCACCACACCCAGGTAATTTTTGTATTTTTAGTAGAAATGGGTTTCAGTGTTGCCTGGGCTGGTCTCAAACTCCTGAGCTCAGGCAATCGGCCCACCTCGGCCTCCCAAAGTGCTGGGATTACAGGTGTGAACCACCGCACTGTCCAGGTTTTCAGATTTGGGATGCTCAACCTGTAGTTTAGTCTTCATTTCCAAAGTGATGTTTTCTTTTATTTCTAATTCTGTATTGAGTTCTGTCATGTCATTTATAAGCTTTGCTAGTTTTTCACGTATGTGCCTCTTTCGTGTTTGCATAACTTTTAAATCTTTTTCGCATATTTTGAAATTCTGATGTATTGTTGGCATGCTTTCACTCTCAGTATGACATTGTATTTCTAATTTCTAACAGCTCTTTTTATTCTCTTAATCTTTTTTCTGTAGCAATCTCTTCTCATGTCTTAGCTATACTATCTTATTTTTCTAACGATAGTAAGGACAAGCTGTTTAACTTAAAGTTTTCTTCTACCTGCCTAATTTATTTCTTCTAATTTCCCTACCTGCTCCTCTGCCCCCATTTGAGGCCTTTATTATTTTAGAGACTTTTCTCAAATTTATGGTAGTTCTTGGCTTACTGGCTCATGTTTAAGAGTTGGAAAATTTAAAAAAAAAAACAAACTAATTAGAAAGTCTGTGTGCCATGAGTAGGGCTTATTCAATTCCAGACTTTACCATAAAGTAATCTGGTTGAGCTGTTTCTTTGTGGAACCCCCTGTGTTAGGATGTTTTCATTAATTTTTTTTCTTTGAGGCTGATCGGATTCTTCAGAGAAGATTCTTTCAGCCCCCTACCCTGGAGGGTATAAGCTTACTCATAGTGCTCTGGCAGCCGAATGAAGAGAGGAACATTGTTTCTCTAAATATATGAATTTTTGTTTAGGAAGGCTGCCTCAGTTGATGGTTTCCCCTAGTCCAGATTTCTATTTTTACTCCCTCCAGAGAACAATCTCTGGTAGCATATCTGAGAGGAGAAGGGACAGCTGCTGAGCTATATGGAAGGAATGAGGAGATCTGGAAGGTTCTAAGAATCTCATCTATTTTTTCAACAATTCCTCTTGTTTTTAGATTGATTCAACTTCCAGATATACCTGTTGTTTTCAGTTGCCATACTTTTTGTGGGTTCTGCAGTAGAAATTAAACATTTGCATTGAACTTTCCTGGGCCTACTAAGTCAGTTATCATTTGTCTTTCTGCTTTCTAAAATGCCTTGCTATTGTCTCTTCTCTCATTCTCTTTGTCTTAACGGTGTGTGTGAGAGTGTGTGTGTGTGTGTGTGTGTGTGTAGCCCTCCCCTATTGTTCAGTGTTGTTTCAGGAGAGAGAGGAAAGGCTAATGGCATGCATTCATTTCACCCCAGCACTTGGACCTGTATTGTACAGTGAATGTCAGGGAAGTTACTCTTCAGATCTCCTTCTGATTCTTTTGGAGCAAATAATAAAACATTTTTCTGTTGACACATATTGGGCAACATAGCAAGACCATGTCTCTATTTAAAGAAAAAGAAAAGAAAAGAAAAAAAATGGCTGGGCATGGTGGCTCACACCTGTAATCCCAGCACTTTGGGAGGCTGAGGCGGGCCTGTCACAAGGTCAGGAGGTCGAGACCATCATGGCCAACATGGTGAAACCCCATCTCTACTAAAAGTACAAAAAGTAGCTGGGCATGGTGGTGGGCACCTGTAATTCCAGCTACTTAGGAGGCTGAGTCCGGAGAATCGCTGGAACCCAGGAGGCAGAGGTTGCAGTGAGCCAAGATTGCACCATAGCACTCTAGCCTGGTGACACAGTGAGACTCTGTCTCAAAAAAAGTAAAAATAAAAAAAGAGAAATGATCATAAAGGAATCCTATGAACAATTATATGCCAGTAAATTAAACCATTTAGATCAAATGGACAAATTACTGGAAAGGAATGCTGTAGAACATGAAGAAATGTTCACCCGGTAGTTGATATTGTGATCCATTTGCAGGCTGTTACCTTCTCCTCTCAAGGATGCAGTGGAAGTGTCAACCTGGAGAAGATGCTATACAATGCAAGAGGTGAACTCTGCCCTTAGTAAAATCCAGCTGGTGGGATATTCTCAGAAAATTGTGAGTATTCATATTACATTTCAGTCATTTATGAATGCTTTCTGTTCATATTGTTATTGTTTCGAAGGATCCTATAGTTACGTTTTTAAAGCCATTCCGTTACTGAGGATCCAGAGCCTCTGTTCTTTCCTCCATTCCAGTCAGGAACAAGGGCCTAACACCTAACTGAAAATGAAAAAGGAAAGCCAAAGCGTATCTTTGGTCTGTATGGTAATATTTCATCTCTCCCTTTTAATGTGTGAACCTTGAGTGCCTAGGGATATGGAAGAGGGCTGGAGCTCTCAGGTGACAAGTATAGATTATAGGATTGCTTTCTATATTTGGAGCACGATGATCTCCATCATCTTTCTGTTTTCCTTAAAACTTTGTAGTTTACTTTATTGATTGATTGACTGAGACAAGGTCCCACTTTGTTACCCAGGCTAGAGTACAGTGGCACAAACACGGGTCACTGCAGCCTCGACTTCCCAGGCTCATGTGATCCTCCTGCCCCAAGTAGCTACTTGGGGACTATAGGCATGTGCCACCATGCCCAGCTAATTTTTGTACTTTTTTGTAGAGACAGGGTTTCGCCACGTTGCCCAGGCTGGGTTCATGCGTTCCACCAGCCTCAGCCTCCCAAAGTGCTGGGATTACAGGCGTGAGCCATTGCACCCAGTCTCTGGTTTACTTTAAAATATTTTTTGTTTTTAAACTGAGGATATTTCTGTTGTTTTTCCCTCCAGAATTACCTTGTGTGACTGTCACTGTAAGCTCATTGCACATTCTTACTGTGGTTCTCTTTTAGGAGCTTTTTGGTGCAGTCCAGGTGACGCCTCTGAGCTCTGGCTATGCCCTTGGGAGCTCCAACTGGATCATCCAGTCTCATTATGAGAAAGTGTCTTATGTCTCTGGATCCTCCTTGCTTACCACACACCCCCAGGTATTTCCAAATTCTCTTCTTGCAACTCAACTTTTTGGTTACTTAACTCAAATTCAGAATGTGTCCAGGGTACCATCAGCCATTTTTAAATCTTCCCAATTTGGTTTTCTACAGATACTCTCTAGCCAGGGTAGACTATTTGAATCCCAACATTTTGGCCTACAGGTTTCTCTGAAATAGTCCTGCTACCTTGAGGGTCACCTCTAGGGTTCTGAAATTCCCACAGTCCTTCCAAAGACCATAGCCTAATGTGGGACACAGATAGTTATGCATTTACTCAGCAAATATTAGCTGTTTAAAATCCTTCCCAAAGGCCAAGTGTCAAGTGTCATGCACACATCTGGGTATTGGGGATTCAGTGGTGACCAATGGGCAAAGCCACTCTTGTGGATCTTATGTTGTAGGGGAGTTGATGATGTTGGGGAGAGGATGGTGTATAGTAGGTAAAAAAATAAAGTATATGGCCATTTCCAATTGTGATACAAGTACTGAAAACAGTAAATCAGGATGATTTTCAGAGCGATGGAGACTGGTTTAGATTGGGTGCCCAGGAAAGCCGGTGGGAAGATCTCACTTAACTGAGATCTGGAGAGGTAAGCCATGTTGGCTGGGCGCAGTGGCTCACACCTATAATCCCATCACTTCAAGAGGCCAAAATGGGATAACTGCTTGAGCCTAGGAGTTCAGGACCAGCTTGGGCAATATGGCAAAACCCTGTCTCTACAAAAAATACAAAAATTAGCCGGGTGTGGTGGCACATGCTGTGGGCCCAGCTACTCAAGAGACTAAGGCAGAAGGATCACCTGAGCCTGGGAAGCAGAGGTTGCAGTCAGCCGAGATTGCGCCACTGCACTCCAGTGTGGGTAACAGAGTGAGATTCTGCCTCAAGAAAAAAAAAAAAAAAAGTCTGAGTATGGTGACTCATGCCTGTAAATCCCAGCATTTTGGGAGGCCAAGGCAAGTGGATCACTTTAGGTCAGAAGTTCGAGACCAACCTGGCCAACATGGTGAAACCCTGTCTCTACTAAAAATACAAAAATTAGGTGTGATGGTGTACACCTGTGATCCCAGCTACTTGGGAAGCTGAGGCAGGAGAACCACTTGAACTCGGGAGACAGAGGTTGCAGTGAGCCAAGATCGTGTGCTGCACCCAGCCTGGGTGACACAGCAAGACTCCATCTCAAAAAAAAAAAAAGAAAGAGAGAGAAAGAAAAAAGAAAAACAGAAAAATTAGCCACGTGAAGCTGTGACTGTTTGTATTATAAAGGGATGGCCAGTGAAGGGCCCCTAAAGCAAGAATAATTTGAAGGGCAGAGAAGGCTATTGTGGTCTCAGCATGGTGGTCAGCAGTGAGGAACAAGAGAGTGGCAGGCACCATGTCATTTAGTGCTAGCAGGCTGTGAGGAAGAATTTTGGTTTTATTTTAATATGGAGAGGGAAACTATTGGAAAGTTTTAAGTTACTCGTTCCAGTCATATTTAGCAAGAAGCCCAGCACATATAAACATTGTTATGAATGTGATACTTACTCCTTTTTAGGTATTTCTAAATAATTTACTGTTCATTTCCTGAATGTCGGTTATTTCTATGTTTGTAATAGGGAGTGGGGGACATTAGTTAGCTGTTGAATGGGTATATAGATACATTAGGTAACTTGTGGGAGTCCATATTCCATTTATTTATCTACATCTATTTACAGAGAGAGAGAGAGAAGGTCTTGTTCTGTCACTCAGACTGGAGTACAGTGGTGCAATCATAGCTCACTGGTAATCTCAAACTCCTGGGCTCAAGCAATCCTCCCAAGTAGCTAGGACTATAGCCACCACACCTGGCCTATTTATTTTTTAACGTAACCTCAAATTTTTATTGTCTTCATAATACAACCAAAAATGAAGCTAAGAACTGGATCACTTGGTGTTTTCTCCTTTTATCCCTTCCCAGTTAAAAATGCTTATATCTCTTAGTAGCCAGCATTCTCTTAGATCTGCAGTTGGGCCCAACACTTAAGCTTTAGCACAATCTCATTTGTAGTTTTAGCCTTTTTCCAGAAGATTGGCTTGGTCTGCCTGCGTAGCCACTCCTTCCTGCCATTAAGCCACTTTCCCTTAGCATACAGATCATCTTTGCCCTTCTTGTACCGTGTCACTCTGTGGAGTTGGTGCTGACCATGCTTCTTACACAAAGTTCAGTGGGTGTGAAGAACATTCACCATGTTTGTGAGAGCACTATCCATAAGTCAAGAAATTATTCATCTTTTAATTACAAATAAAAATTGTATATATTTATGGTATGCATGATGTCTTGATATATGCATGCATTATGGAATGGCTAAGTCAATAATTAACAGACCCATTTTAATATGGGGAGAACCATGCTGTGCTCTAGTGGGGAATAATAGGATGTCTGAGCTGCCATTCTGCATTATTTCTTTATACTTTCTTTTATAGCCAAGTTTCATCTCAAGGTCTAGAGGGGACACTGCTATTTTTTCCTGCATCTAGCGGAATTCTGGACCCTTCCTGGTTATTGAAATCAAAAGCCCATCAATGTCACCATCATCTGGTTCATTGAATCAAAATTTTTTATTGGCATCTTCTATCATTCCTGATGTGTTCTTCCATAAAAGACAGAAAGATGACTTGGCTGCCAACTCTTCTGATTTGTCCTGCTTAGTTCAAAGCCTTTACAGTACTATTGATGTAATTTCCAGTAAATTATTCTTACAAGATTCATAAATTTAAAGGGAAAATAATGTCTTGAAAGTAATGAGCAACATACCTAAGTAATTAATTTTAATTTCTAGCTGGCGACCTGTGTTATATGTAAAAAAGAAAAAAATTAGATTTTTCTTTACCCACGTAATTGGATTCTGTGTTGAATTGGCAGGGATGAGAAAAGTTTTGGTTTGAAAAACTTGATAGTCTAATTGCACAGTTAGCAAACTGTGGCCTGGGCACTAAATGTGGCATGCCACCTATTTTGGCATATAATATTTTGTTGAAGTACAGCCACACCCGTTTGTTTATGGAATGTTTATGGCTTAATATACACCATAGGCTGGACAGGGTGGCTCATGCCTGTAATCACAGCATTTTGGGAGGCCAAGGCATGATGATTGAGCCCAGGAATTCAAGACCAGCCTGGGCAACATGGCAAGACCCCATGTCTACAAAAAGTTTAAAAAAAAGAAGCCAGGTGTGGTGGCATACGCCTGTGGTCCCAGTTACTCAGGAGGCTGAGGCATGAGGATTGCTTCAGCCTGGGAGGTTGAGGCTGCAGTGAGCCATGTTTGTGCCATTTGTACTCTAGCCTGGGCAACAGAGCAAGACCCTGTCTCAAAAAAAAAAAAAAAAAAAAGGTTATAATGGCAGAATTCTACTTTAAATGTTACAGCAAACTTTGCTAACCCCTGGTCTATTTGAGTAGAATCTTTACTAACTAGGAAGAATATCACAGGCTGCTGTAGAATTCTGATAAACATAGAGAAATAAGGCTTTGGATTAAGCCTGAAGGCAGTAAGAATGGAGAAAAGAGTTAAAACATTGGCAGGTCTTTAATGCAAGAAATATTTGTTGAATGCCCACTGTCTTCAGAAAAGAAAGAATAAAAATTAGAGATCTTATATCTGCATGACATTGAGAATGGTGTTAATGGCCACTAATCCAGTTAACAAGGAAGAGTTGGCAGAGGGCCATTTGTTGCAGAAAAGGGTAGTAGGTTTCATGAATGTGAATTTGAGAACATTAGACAAATGGAAATATGGGGCTGGAACTGGGATGTGGAGGCAAGTCTGGAGACAGACTGGAGAGTTGTCACATTTTAAAAATCTAACTCAGCATGATTGCTCATGCCTGTAATCCCAACACTTTGGGAGACCAAGGCAGGCAGATCACAAGGTCAGGAGTTCAAGACCAGCCTGGCCAACATGGTGAAACCCCATCTCTACTAAAAATACAAAAATTAACCGGTGTGGTGGTGTTCACCTGTAATCCCAACTACTCAGGAGGCTGAAGCAGGAGAATCACTTGAATCTGGGAGGTGGAGGTTGCAGTGAGCGGAGATCGCACTATTGCACTCCAGCCTGGGCAACAGAGACAGACTCTGTCTCAAAAAAAAAAAAAAAAAAAAAATCTAGATAAAGGGCCGAGGGCCAAAGACTGAGCCATAGGGAACTTTTACCAACAGACAGTGGAAGGAAGAAAAAATAGTCTTGTGTAAGAATGGTTGGAGAGTTAAAGGAAAATGGAGGCCAAAGAGTGCAGCCTCCCAAATGGAGAAGGAAGAGAACTAGCCTTTACTGAGCATGAGGTCTCAGTATTAATTTTTTAATGGATTTGATATTTAGCAACCATGCTGAATTCTCTTAATTCTGATATTTATCTATTGATATTATCTTGCAATGAAGTAACAGTTTTCTCACCTCTCTTCTAACCTTTGTATCTTTTATTTTTCTTATCTTGTGACTGAGCCCTATAATACTGTATTGCACAGCAGTGATGATAGTGGACATCCTTGTCTTGTATAAGACTGTAAAAGGAAAGCTTTTGTAGTTTCTTCGTTAAACATCATGCTTACTACACCATTTTTATTTGTCAAGCTAAGGAGTGTCTCCTTTATCTCCAGCTTTCTGATTTTTTAAAAGTCAGATGTAAGTGTTATACTTTATCAAATGCTGTTGAGCATGTGCGATCAACTTTGATTTCTCTCCTTTGAGACCATTAGTGTAGTGAATTGCAGTGTTAGCTTTGCTCACGTTCAACCATCCAGTATTCCTGGGATAAATCTTGCTTGATTACAATCTATTATTTTTAAAATACTCTCCAGGAATGAGTTGGTGAGTATTTTATTGAAGTTTATAATCTATAGTCATAGGTGAAAAATGGGCCCATACATTATTTTCTTATACTACCTTTGTTTGTCAGAAACCAAGGTATGTTCATCTCATAAGGTGATTTGGGAGCCTTTCCCTCTTTTTCTAATGTCAGAAAAAAATATATGAGGTAGGGATTATCTTTTCCTGAAAGTTTGGTCAAATGTTCCATAAAACTGTCTGGATCCGGATGACCATTGAACTACGTTTTCTGGGCCAAAATTGTGCCAGAATTTTGGCAGAGATTTGTCCTTTTTGCCTAGGTTTTCAAAATCATAGGTATAGAGCTATTTATAATCCTCTTTTATTTGTTTAACCTTTTTGTGTAAGTCTGTTTTCATTCTAAATTTTATTTTCATCATCTTCTTGATCAGACTTGCCAGAAGATTGTCTATATTATTGATTTTATTCAAAAAATAAGTTTTTGCTTTTAATTGTTTTGGTTGTATTTTCATCCTTTGTTCTGCCCTTTATTTCCTTCCTTCCTTCTTTACTTCAGATTTACTGTTTTTACTAAGCGCGTTTCAGTGTTTGCTTTTCCACAAATGTATTTAAAGCAACCAGTTTGTATCTTAGTATAATTTTACTCTGTTACATTTTTGATACGCAGTGCTTTGTCATTCATCTCTAAGTATGTCATAATATTCTTTATAATGTTCATGATTTAAATAACCAAAGGTTATTTTACAGTATAATTGTTTCTAGTCCATCCAGTCTGATCAGACATAGGATTAGAGGAAATTTTTTTAAGCCTATGTTTCAAGAGTCTAATCTTTTGCATTATAATAAACATATCCTGATGGACTGAAATTTGATTAGGCTTCCTTTGAAGCACAATCTATTTTTGTAAATGTTCTCTACGTGTCTTGGAAAAGAATGTGTATTCACTGTTGGGTAAAATATTTCTATATGTATTTGAGTGTTTTGCATCATTCAAGTCTTATATCTTTGCTTAGCTACTGATTTCTGAAAAGGGTGTGTTAGTTGTTGATTATTTCTCACTGTAGTTTTACCAATTTTTAGTTTTTAATATTTCTATGCTGTATACTCAGGAGTCCATATATTCATGATCATTATATTTTATCAATCAGTTATTCTTTTTATCAGGATGCTTCGATGCTTTCTTTTTTTTCTCTATAAAAACTGCATTAAAAGCCAAGAGGCTTTTTCCCAGGTTTGGTTTGGTTTTTGTTTGTTTGTTTGTTTGTTTGTTTTTTTCTGAGACAAGGTCTTGCTGTGTCGCCCAGGCTAGAGTACAGTGGTGTGGTCTCAACTCACTGCAGCCTCTGCCTCTGCAATTCAAGCAGTCCTCCCGCCTCAGCCTCCAAAGTAGCTGGGACTACAGGCACATGTCACCATGCCTGGGTAATTTTTGTACTTTTTGTAGAGACAGGATCTTCCTATATTGCCCAGGCTGGTCTCAAACTCCTGGGCTCAAGCGATCAGTTCACCTTTGACCTCCCAAAGTGCTGGGATTACAGGCATGAGCCACCGTGCTTGGCCGGGATTTTTTTTTTTTAATCTAGTGTCTCTTGGTTGGTGAGCCTGTTTGTATTTCTTGTGATGGCTGTTGTAGTTTTGCCATCTTCTTTCATGTTTTTAGTTCGTTCTTTTCCTAGTCTTTTCTTGCCTTCCTTTAGAAGGGTAAATTTCCTTCTGTATATGTGAAAATACACATTTTATTTTTATTCTTCTGAGGTATTTCTTAGTTTATTTTTTCTGTGACTATCTTACTTACCAGTATCTGTATGTTTCCTCCCAAAGCCACACTGTCCTCTTGTCTCCCCCATCTTTCTCTCTTCCTTTGCACACCATACCCCATGCTGACCATGGTGAAACCATCTAGAATTTTAGTTCTGGGTCATTTAGAATACACATAGAGTGGTGAATGTATTCCTTATTGCAACAACAGTGATCTTCATTGAGATACATTGTAAGTTTTTCAACCTTACTTTCCATATGCAGGATCTCATAACATCCTGCTAGATTGACTTTTTTTCTTCCAGGAATACTTGAGGAATGGGAAGGAATCTAGAGGATCTTGAAGTGGTAAGCCTATGAGGCCTTGATTATTAAGAGTGTCTTTAATTTTTTCTCACATTTAAATGATAGCTTGGATGGATTAAAAATCAAAGGCAAAAAAACTTTGATAGGATAAAGCTTTGGAAATACGACTTCATTTTCCACTTGCATCACTTGTTGTTGTTAAGAACTCTGAAGGCATTTAGATTTGTGTTCCGTTATATGGGATCTGCTTTTAGAATTTTCACTTTAATATTTGTATGTTTTACAATGATTTCTCTTCAATGTGTGTTTTTCCTGTTAACATAGTGTCTGTGAGATCTTCCAGTTTCCTTTAACTTAAAAAACTTCTTAGTCATATTTTAAATTACTTACTCCTGGCTGATTTTCTTTTTCTTTTTATGGAATTTCTAGTATATAGATACTGACACTTTTGTGTATTGCATGTCTTTTTTCTTGTATATTTCCCATCTACTTCATGAAGCCTCCTGAAAAAAATCTTCCAGCTCCTGAATTCATTCTCGGCCATATTCATGCTGCTCTTCATACAAACATACTTTTGTTCACAGTATTTCTAAATGTTTCTCTTTACACTTGCTCATTTTAATCTCCCTCTGTATATTTTTTGGGACATTGTAATACATATATTCCTACTGTGGTTCACTAATTCTCCCTGTGGAGATAGATTTTAGCTCACAATGTTTAGTAGGTGCTGCCTTCCTTGGTGGTCTTGTTTGATTCCCTGCGAGCTCTCCTTGCTTGACCCTCAGGGCCCCTCCTCTCATATCTCTGCTTCAGACATTGTTTCTCCTGAGTGTCTCCCTGACTTGTCACCACTTTGCCCTTGTGGTGTGAGGGAACAACCAAGGAGTGGCTTAGTGTTCTGTGAACCTTCATCCCACTGTTCTGGCATTTCCTTCCTCACAGAGTGGGGGTTGAACTGGCCACAATCTGCCAACTGTAATATGGAGGAAAGAAAAAAGGACAAAGGGTTTTTGCGCAACCTCTCCTCCACCCGCAGTAGAAGCTATTGCCTGCCCTTTTGTCCTCATTCCAAGGCCTCTAGTTTCCCCAGGAATTTATGATTTAGTTTCTCACATTTGTCAGCTGCCTTTGCTTCTGAGCACCTCTGTCGTCTCAGTTTAGATTCTGGGAGTGTGGCAGAGCACATTGGCTCACGCCTATAATCCCAACACCTTGGGAGGCCAAGGTGGGAGGATTTCTTGAGCTCAGGATGTTCGAGACCAGCTTGGGCAACATAGTGGGACCCGTCTCTACAAAAAATCAAAAAAGAAGCTGGGCGTGGTGGCACACGCCTGTGGTCCCAGCTACTCGGGATGCTGACGTGGGAGGATCACTTGAGTTAGGGAGGTTGAGGCTGCAGTGAGCTGTGGCCGCACCAGTGTGCTTCAGCCTGGACCACACAGTGAGACCCTGTCTCAAAATAAATAAAAAAAAATAAAAATAAAAATAGATTCTAGGAGCATACCAGCAGTTCATGCCCATGTGTGGTCTTGTCAGGAGTCATAGTAGACGTCTTATTTTGAAATAATATTATTTTCTTCTATTTCTGATTAGAAAATTTTAATTTGTATTTATTGTAGTAATTTTGGAAAACACAAAAATCTCAGAGAAAAGATAAAAATTGTATGAATCCTAACATTAAGAGCTATTTGCAGCCTGCTTTTCTGCTCTTTCTGATGAACTGTGTAGTGAACTTTACTTAGGTCATCATGGATTCTACCACATGACATATGATATCTGTCTAGTGCTCTGTCCCGTGGATATACCATGAAATGTTTAACTCTTTCTCACTGTTGGACATTTAAATGGTTTAAAACTTTTTTCCTGAAAAAAACTTATTTCAAACAGTTGTATAGTCTGCCCAGAAAGAGGGCCCAGGACACAGTTTAAAAATAATACTAATAGAACAAAACAAGCAGCACCTGTTGGAAAGATCCCATAATGTATTGGCAATAACTAGCAAGCACTTTTGATAATTGAAGTCGCGGCCTTTCTGACCGTGGAAATCAAATGAATGGATTTGCTTGTGACTTTTGAACCTGTATTTGAATACTACATTTTGTATTATGTTGGTTTGAAAAGGCAACGTAATAGTCATATTATTTCAATAGCTTCTTGGCTACTCTGCCTGACTTCAGGGGTAGACTTGAGTTTTAGATGTGAAACTCCCCAGCATAGTATAGCAAAAGCTACATAGACCTAGACATTAGGGCTTAGTTTTATAATTTATTTATTTATTTTTGAGACAGTCTCACTCTGTTGCCCAGGTTGGAGTGCAGTGGCGTGATCGTGGCTCACTGCAACCTTAAACTCTCCAGGCTCAGATGATCCTCCCACCTCAGCCTCCCAAGTAGCTGGGACTACAGTGCACCAGCACATCTGGCTAATTTTTTTTTTTTTTTTTTTTTAGAAACAAGGTTTTACCATATTGCCCAGGCTGGTCTTGAACTCTTGGGCTCAAGCGATTCACCCATCTCAGCCTCCCAAAGTGGTGGGATTACAGGCATGAGCCACCACGCCTGGTCTGGTTAGTTTTTTTTTTTTTTTTTTTTTTTGAGACGGAGTCTCGCTCTGTCGCCCAGGCTGGAGTGCAGTGGCGCAATCTCGGCTCACTGCAAGCTCCGCCTCCCGGGTTCACGCCATTCTCCGGCCTCAGCCTCCCGAGTAGCTGGGACTACAGGCGCCCGCCACTGCGCCCGTCTAATTTTTTTTCTGTTTTTAGTAGAGACGGGGTTTCACCATGGTCTCGATCTCCTGACCTTGTGATCCGCCCGCCTCGGCCTTCCAAAGTGCTGGGATTACAGGCGTGAGCCACCGCGCCCGGCCAGTTTTAGAAACTTATCTATAATAGAATGTGACACTGATGTCCTTACCAGGCTAAGATTTGAAGTATGGAAAATTGTTGGGCACGGTAGAGTATTTTGTTGTTACTCTTGGCAGTATGTTTTCATTTGTGTTTAGGTTTAGTTTGTTTATTGTTTTGATCTTTTCTCATCCTTCTGACCACAAAACAGACCTGGAAAGGTACCCATCCTACCCCTTTAGCTGTTACCTGAAGGCCTTGAAGACTCTCCAACACCTTGGTCTCTGGCCAGGAATAAATTTGGAAAACCAGGCACAGCCAGTCAGTGGGCTGTTTCCTTCCCACATAACTTTTGGCCTTGAAGCTAAGACACGTGGTTCCCTAGTTTCTAAGGCTCCTGGGTCTTTGAGGGAGAAGGGGAGGAGAGATGATTTGAAAGCAAGGGTTCCACAGGGGGATATCTGCCTTCAAGCAGTGGTTCTTAACATTTTGTGGGGCATTAACCAAAAGCCTGATAGTAATAATCTGATGAGAAGTACTCCAAAAAAAGTAATAAAACATTTATGCACATTGACACAGACTTCGCTTTTTATTTCTGGAGACCCTGAGTTTATGGAGTCCTCAGAAGCCCATTGTTATTTTTCAGGTTAAGAATCTCTGGCTTAGAATTTTGGAAAGAATTTGTTTAAGAAATGAAATAAAAGGGCCGGGCGCGGTGGCTCAAGCCTGTAATCCCAGCACTTTGGGAGGCCGAGACAGGCGGATCATGAGGTCAGGAGATCGCGACCATCCTGGCTAAGACGGGGTGAAACCCCGTCTCTACTAAAAAGAAAAAAATACAAAAAATTAGCCGGGCGAGGTGGCGGGCGCCTGTAGTCCCAGCTACTCGGGAGGCTGAGGCAGGAGAATGGCATAAAACCCAGGAGGCGGAGCTTGCAGTGAGCTGAGATCTGGCCACTACACTCCAGCCTGGGCGGCAGAGCGAGACTCCGTCTCAAAAAAAAAAAGAAATGAAATAAAAGAAAATGAATTGGCATTTTCCACCCAGTCATTCCCTGAGCTTATGATGTTTTATTCTTCACTGTGGGAATTCCTTCTTATCCATGGGGTTGGAAGATGGTGGTTGGCCTATGAGAAGGTCTCCTAGAGCTGGCACAATTCCCACACCTGTACTTCATGATCCTTTTCCCTTTGAAGGTCAGGGGAATGCTCCTATTGGCTCATTTTCTTGAGGTCTTAAAGACTCTGGCACTGGTTGGGCCTGGTGACTTGCGCCTGTAATCCCAGCACTTTAGGAGGTCGAGGCAGGAGGATTGCTTGAGCCCAGGAGTTTGAGACCAGGCTGGGCAACATGGTAAAACTCCATCTCTACAAAAAATACAAAACTTAGCTGGCCATGGTGGCATGCACCTGTGGTCCCAGCTACTTGGGAAGCTGAGGTGGGAGTCTCGCTTGAGCCCAAGGAGGTTGAGGCTGCAGTGAGCTGAGGTCACGCCACTGCACTCCAGTCTGAGCAATAGAGCAAGATTCTGTCTCAAAAATAAATAAGAAATAAATAAAGACTGGCAGTAATGTAGTTTCTTCTCTTAAATCTAAAGAAAATATCTTAAATTTGGATTTCTTGAATCAGGTTTTTTGTTTTTGGGGTTTTGTTTTTTGTTTTTTGTTTGTTTGTTTGTTTGTTTTGAGACAGGGTCTTACTCTGTCACTCAGGCTGGAGGGCAAGGGCATGATCTCAGTTCACTGCAACTTCTGCCTCCTGGGCCTAAGAGATCCTCCCATCTCAACCTCTTGAGTAGCTAGAGGTATAGGCGCACACCACCATGCCAGCTAATTTTTTTGTATTTTTTGTAGAGATGGGGTTTTGCCCTGTTGCCCAGGCTGGTTTCAAACTCCTGGGCTCAAGTGATCCACCTGCCTCGACCTCCCAAAGTTCTAGGATTAAAGGCATGAACCACCATGCCCAGCCAAATCAAATTTTTAAGAACTAAGGCAGTTGCTAGGTAGGTTTGTTTTGTTTTTTGTAATGTTTTCTTCCCCCTGAATTTCCCCAAATGTTATGCTGTTTCTGCAATACTATGCCCTGATCTGGAAGCTCTACAGTAAAAATTAAGCCTAATATATTTGGGGGCTAGGGCGGCAGGTAAGCTGAGCTACTAATAGTCCATGGATTGGTTGGAGGTAGGTCCCACGAAGCAAAGAGGGGGAGACCGGACAATTTACTGGCTCTCCACCTGTTTCTTTCCATGCTTTCTATCTTATTTGTCTTATCTGGCTATACAGCTTCTCTCTGCAGAATGTTTCCTTCTTTCAGAAATAAAGTATACCATTTATGGTGCATTTGTTTAGTTGTTCATTCATTACCTCCTGTAGTTAGTGATATTTCCTAAACCCCTACTTTGGGGAACAGAGTAAGCTAGGCTATAGGAGAAACATGAAATTTACAGAAGTGGTAATAGTGGGCGAAGATGTGTACATGCAGAACTTTTCTCCAGGGTGCAGGTGATCAGTCAAGTGGATCTGGTGCTTCCATCTCCTCACCTGCCATGACATTATAATTTGTTTCTCTCTGTCTGGACTGCTATAGGGGCCTTAAAAATGTTCTCTGTTTGCTCTCACCTACCTCCTGTAGCAAAATCTCCTGTAATTGCTGTTACCGGAATGTCATTTGCTGCTTCAGAAGGTTGACTCCTCACTGCCCACTCTGTCAGTGGGCATGATCCTGACCATTTTGGTCCTTTACCAATTGCACTCTCTTTACTCAACTCCTTTCTCTAGCCCAGAGTACACTCTCCATCCTGCAGTGGTCATGCTTCCTCTCACCTTCCTGACTCCCACTGCACTCTTTCCCAGTGTGAAATTCTCACGTTTCCTACCAGACCATGTTCTTTTTATTTATTCATCTATTCAGCAAATGTTTCTTTAGCAAATGCTGTATGCCAGGCATTTTGCTAGGCAACAGGGAAACAAAGTTCTTGCCTTCACGGAGCTTCAGAGTCCTGTGGGGGACACAGACAAGTAAATAGTACTTTCAGTTTGGAGTCATCAGTGCTGAGATAGAAAGTATTAGAAGCCACAGGGCACATGTTAAAGGGACAACTTGGTATTGGGGAAGGGAGAGATGTCCGGGAGATGTTCCAAAGGCAGTGAGTGACCCAGGCTGTTGAAATTGAGTCTTAAGTTCCTTAGCCAAGGAAGAAAAGAAAACTGGAGCAAAACATCATCTGCCAAAAGCCATGTGTTACTGACCTCACCTGGCCTGGTGCAGCTTGCTAGTCTGCATTCCTCTTGGCATCTGTATACTCAGTGCAAACTCTGAAAATTTGCATTATACTTTCTGTGGCTTTTTGAAAAATCCTTTTTCTAAAATTATGCATAAATGTTTTCTTTAACTGGATTATAAGCTTCTAGGGACCAGGTCTTCTTCTCATGCCTTGTGCCAAGTGTTCAATCTAAATGAAGCATCAGAGGCCCGACACCATGGCCACAGCCCTCTTAGGCTTGGGGTTTATGAAAATATTATTCCTCAAGTTTGTGAGAGCAACAGGAGGCAGCCAAATGCCTGGGCAGATAGGATGGGTACCCAGTGAAACCACACCTCCAAGCCAAAGACGGTTGAAAGCCTGAAAGCCAAGCTACAAGTTAAATCTTCGGACTCGGATTGAGAATTTATCTTTCTGTTTGGTGCGCTTTCCC
Source organism: Macaca thibetana thibetana (assembly GCF_024542745.1). Classification (NCBI taxonomy): domain Eukaryota; kingdom Metazoa; phylum Chordata; class Mammalia; order Primates; family Cercopithecidae; genus Macaca; species Macaca thibetana. Next base: position 114,732,599 of record NC_065585.1, read on the forward strand.
CTGATTGATCCCCACCCTTCACCTATTTTACATATACCTACCCTTTCCTACTTAGTTTTCTACACTGTGATACTCACCTTTTATTGGTGTCTTTGCTTTAACCTTTTTTACATACTAACCAATCAGCATGCACTGTGCATCCTCTGCTTGTAAGAACCCAGACTCAGTCAATAATAGGAGAGAACCACCCAACTGCAGGGGTGGGGGACCACCCCCCACATCCCCTCTCTTCTAAGAGCTGTTCCATCGCTCAATAAAATTCTTCTTCACCCTCCTCGCCCTTTAATGTTCAGTGTATTCTCATTCTTCTTGGGCGCTGTACAAGAGCTCGGACACCACTGAACACAGGTATAAGCAGTAACAGGTAAGCTGGGGCACACCAGCGTGGCTGAGTGAGGCCCGAGTGGGGCGTCGCTGGCCAGGGGCCCTGGCTTGCAAAGTGACCAAAAAGAAGAATCACTTGTTTGTGACTTTCAACTTTGTAAGGTATTTTAAGTTGGTACTTGGACAAGATGGCTTTTTCTTTGTGTGTGTGTTTGAACAAAATGTTCCCGTTTGCAGCACTCAGTGAGTGGTCATTGACACCAGTAATCTATACATTTGCCCTTTGGTGGTGAAATGGAGATGTTTGAGGTGTCAGCTTGCTTTGGAGAGTGTCACTAAAAGCCTTTTAAGCCTGCTTCATCACAGTAGCCCTGGGAATCAACGAGAAATGTCTCTGAGTTAAGGGCTAAAATTACAAACATCCAGTCTGACCTGATCATGAGGTATCTTAAAATGGTTCCCACTTGGTGACATTCGTACTGTAGCACTGCCTCTGTTTGTGTGTTGGCGGTCCTTTAATATTCAGAGGAAGATGCTGATGGCCAAGTTTCAGAGATGTTTGCAGAGTTTGCTCTGTGTTACATGTTTTGTTTTGTTTGAGACGGAGTTTTGCTCTTGTTGCCCAGGCTAGAGTGCAATGGCGTGATCTCAGCTCACTGCAACCTCCACCTCCCGGGTTCAAGCAATTCTCCTGCCTCAGCCTCCCGAGTAGCTGGGATTATAGGCACCCGCCACCACGCCTAGTTAATTATTTGTATTTTTAGTAGAGACGGAGTTTCACTATGTTGGCCAGGCTGGTCTCCAGTGCCTGACCTTGTGGTCCACCTGCCTCGGCCTCCTAAAGTGCTGGGATTACAGGCGTGAGCCACCGAGCCCTGCCTGTGTTACATGTTTTTATCTGGATCGGTAGTTCTTTTGTTTTGTTTGAGAGGGAGACAGTCTTGCAATGCCGGCCAGGCCAAAGCACAGTGGTACACACATAGCTCACTGCAGCCTCAAATGTCTGAGCTCAAGTGTAGATTAGCAGTTCTTCATCTTTTTAGGATTATGGCCCCATTTCACCACCCAGTTAAATTTATGGAAAAGTATACACAGAGGCTGGGCATTGTGGCTCATGACTGTAATCCCAGCACTTTGGGAGACCAAAGCAGGAAGATCGCTTGAGGTCAGGAGTACAAGACCAGCCTGGCCAACATGGTGAAAATTTTCCCTACTAAAAATACAGAAGTTACCTGGGCTTGGTGGTAAGCACCGGTAATCCCAGCTACTCAGGAGGCTGAGGCAGGAGATCGCTTGAACCCGGGAGGTGGAGGTTGCAGTGAGCCGAGATGAGAAGAAAAAAGAAAAGTATACACAGGCACACACAGAATTGTATATACCATTTCAGAAGGTTCCTGGATCCTCTAAAGTCCCTCATCTCCCTTCAGCCCTTGGGATCATTATTGGTTCATTCTAACAAGGTCCATATAAAATGGTTGCCATTTTAAGCTAACTGCTACCCATTGATGCTTGGTTCCTTTGTCACCATTCTGGTTTCTTTCCAGTTGATACTCGCACATGAGAAATCATCTGAGGCCCCTTACACATCTGCTAAGAATCGCTGTCCTGTACTTACCTTCCTCTCTTCTCTGGAAACAATGGATGCATATGTATTTGTTGGAGAAGTACAAATAGATGAGTTCTGCCCAAGCAGAGAAAACGCTCTTACATACTTGTGTGAATATACTCGTGCAAATAGAAAATAGAAGCTATTCACATATAGCTCTTTTTACCACTGGCCTTTTTCTGTTTTCATATTAAATGTTTTTCAGGTTATAAAGCTGCTTATAACGTAAGACCACAATTATGTTATTTAAAAAATAATGAAGCTCATGTATCCATGCTTATATATAATAGAAGGTGAAAGGAAATACTCAAGACACAGCTCCTCAGAGACCACAATGCAGATGTTGAGACTTTGCTATTATTTGGAATTTTATTTATTGCGAAATTGGGTGGGACAGAAAAAAGAGGGATAGGCCTTCATAGTAAACTGTGTTGCTAGCTTTTTTCTTCTGATGATCCACTGGGTATTTTCAATGGAGACGAGGAGAGGATGCATTTCAGATGGAAATCTTTATGAGCTCTCCTGTGAGCTCTCCAGCTTCTTAATCCATGGGCCCTCATTTTGGTTTCTTATTTTAATCCTAATTTATTTAGAAAGGGTAATATTTTTTGAAATGATTGGAAAACAATCAAAATTAAATTCAAGCTGTGGTGAGTAAAAATAAAAACACAGCATCATAAGAATCACATAGTAGTGTGCCCTGGGAGTTCCTAGTTCACAAGAAGATCATGGATGTTAACCTATGAGACTTACAGAAGTCATCTAAGGGAGATGGGTCAAGAAATAGCCCCATTTTATAGGAAACTCAGCTCAGAGCCATGACTGAGGTCATGAGGCTGGTCATGGAATTGGGAGTAGATTTGACCTTCTAGTTCCCAGTCCAGGGTTCTTCATGGCTTCTATGCCACTGGGATTTAGTGTAAATCTCCTTACCTCTTTGAGTCCCAAATTCCATATTCCCGTAGTGTATGCTTATTTCCTGTGCTTCAGAGTTATTTTAAGAATCAAATTCTATAATGTATGCTTCTCAAAGTGTGATCCCCCAGGCCAGCAATGGCAGCATCTCCTGGGAACATGTGAAAATGCAGATTCTCAGGCCCCATCCCAACCTGCATCTGAAACTCTGGGAGGGACCCAGCAATCCGTGTTTTAGCACACCCTCCAGGGGATTCTGACTCACATGAAGCTTGAGAACCACTGATGACATGTGAGATAGCATTTTGAAACGAAGAAAGCATTACAGAAATACAAGATACCTTGTTTTAATGGAGGTAAAATGTATATATGGTGAAACATAAAGTTCTTAAATGTGTAAAACTGAATTTTGATATAATCACTGCCCCAGTGAAGATACAGAACTTGTTCATCCCTGCGTAAAACTTCCTCTTGCCTCCTGCCATCAGTCCCCACCCAACTTAGGCAGCCAGTGGTTAAGGACAGACTATTCCTTAGAGAACGTAAGAGAACTCGATGATGGGTTCAACATAGAAAGAGCAATGTCTGTGTTCTCTTATTCTTTCACTATTTGCAGGTAATGCTCCTTTTAAAATTACCAACCATATTTCTGTGTTCTTTTTCAGCCCATGGACCAAGCTTCTCTCAAAAACAGCGATGTTCTTGTCCTGACAGGGCTTACCCAGATCCCCACTGCAAACCCAGATGGCATGGTGGGAGAATTCTGCAGCAACCTAGGTGTGCAACCATCTCTCATCTTACGTTGGATGCTCTATCTTGCATTTATTTTACAATAATAAATATACTGGCCGGGCGTGGTGGCTCAAGCCTGTAATCCCAGCACTTTGGGAGGCCGAGACGGGTGGATCACGAGGTCAGGAGATCGAGACCATCCTGGCTAACACGGTGAAACCCCATCTCTACTAAAAAATACAAAAAACTAGCCGGGCGATGTGGCGGACACCTGTAGTCCCAGCTACTCGGGAGGCTGAGGCAGGAGAATGGCGTGAACCCGGGAGGCAGAGCTTGCAGTGAGCTGAGATCCGGCCACTGCACTCCAGCCTGGGCGACAGAGCCAGACTCCGTCTCAAAAAACAAACAAACAAACAAACAAACAAAAATAATAATAATAATAATAAATATACTATTTTACAATAATGCGGGAAGGAGTGCTTACAGGGTAGCAGTTGTCAAAGAAGGGAGGCAGTACATCTTTGCAAATAATAGCACAGAAAAGAGTGTTACACTTTGAACTCACAACAGCAATACAGTGAACAGATATATATATATATGTTTGTTTGTTTGTTTGTTTTTGAGACAGAGTCTTGCTCTGTCACCCAGGCTGGAGTGCAGTGGCATGATCTTGGCTCACTGCAACCTCCGTCTCCTGGGTTCAAGTGATTCTCCTGCCTCAGCCTTCTGAGTAGCTGGGACTACAGTCATGTGCCACCACACCTGGCTAATTTTTGTACTTTTCATAGAGACAGGGTTTCACCATGTTGGCCAGGCTGGTCTGGAACTCCTGACCTCAGGCGATCTGCCCACATTGGCCTTCCAAAATGCTGGGATTTCAGGTGTGAGCCACAGCACCCAGCCAAACAGGTATATTTTTTCCCCACTAATATTTGCTTGGTTTTATTCTTTCTTCTTTTGGAGAAAGGCTAAATTAAGAGAGGTATGGGTCATTTTCTACCTGTAAGAAATTTATTTTCCTTCAGCTATAACTCACTAAATCTGAGTAGCTGGGACTACAGGTGCACACTACCGTGCCCGGCTAATTTTTGTATTTTTAGTAGAGATGGGACGGGGTTTCACTATGTTGGCCAGGCTGGTCTCGAACTCCTGACCTCATGATCCATCCGCCTCGGCCTCCCAAAGTGCTGGGATTACAGGTGTGAGCCACCGTTCCCAGCCTCTCTTTCTCTTCTTACGAGGGCATGAATCCCATCATGGGGCCTGCACCCTTGTGACCTCATCTAAACCTGATCACTTCCCAAAGTCCCTGCCTCTCTGTACCATCACAGTGGGGGTTAGGCCAACAACATAAGAATCTTGTGGGGGACACACACATTCAGTCCGTAACAGCTAAGTTAATGAGCTCAGACCTTCAGCTCTAGCAACTTTAAGTGATACTACTTCTGCTCTAGGAAGAAGAAGTGGTCATCTTCTTATATTTACATGGAAGGCACTGTTCTTAGAAATTTCACTTGGCCATGCTAATAAACATAGTCTGTTTTTGTTCTTTGATACTAACCCAAAGGTAATTTATTTTTACCTTAGAAAAATAATTGGACTAATCTCAAATAGTCTTGGTTTGTATGTTTGTTTGTAGTCTAGAATCATCTACTCGAAGAACTTTAGGCTTGAAAGGAACCTTACTTCTAATTCAGTCTCCCAAAGTGGGGTCCACTAACCACATTCCTTAAGACCAATGGGATTACTTATTAAAAATGCAAATTTGGGGGCCCTACCTGGTAAGTCAGAATCTCTGGGGAAAGGAGACACCCAGAAGAAAAGTTGCATTTTCAACATATTCTCTGACATTTTCCATGCAAACTGAAGCTTGAAAATTACTGATCTCATTCATTCTTTTCGTGTAACGGATGCAGGAACTGAGGCCAGGGAAGGTTGTAGTGGCTTTCCTGTGGTCCTGTGGGTTGGGACAGAGGTAGGATTTGAGCCAGGCTCTTGAGCTATGACCAGCTATGTTGATTTTCTCCACTGTACCCTACTTTAATACCATACTCTAGCAATAGCAAGTCCACCAGCACTCAAGTTACAGCATCTAGATGAGCCTAAGTACTTAAAGTATAGGGGATTTTCCTGCAGACAAACGTTAATGAAAGAAAATACTACTAACTCCTGCAGACAAATATTACTCAAACAGAAAAACTTGGCCTATTTCCTTATATGTCATTCAGCCATGTTCAGAGACTGAACAGAGACAAATCCAGCAAATTTTTGAGCAGGATCTAAAACAGGAAGGAGCTTGGAGGCTCTGTTCTGAAGCTCAGCTGCCATTGGTAAAAACCCAAACCCCTAATCACGTGCTCTATTCCCAGGGACCTAGATTAGACAGTGATGAGAAAATCAGTATCAGCCTATAGCATCCCCTGCTTTGATGTGTTCTTCAAAAGAAGCAGGTTATTAGACAGGCGAGTGAATCATAAAAACAGAAGTCGGAAAACAAGTGCAAATCTTATTTTACAAGTTACAGTCTATAACACTGCCTTCTTGATACAATGTTTTTTCTCCTCTGGCATCCACTTTTCTAGCTCTGACAGTCCGCAATGGAGGAAATGTGTTGGTTCCCTGCTACCCTTCTGGAGTGATCTATGACCTCCTGGAGTGCCTATATCAGTACATCGACTCAGCTGGGCTCTCCAGCGTCCCCCTCTACTTCATCTCCCCTGTGGCCAACAGTTCACTGGAGTTTTCCCAGATCTTTGCTGAGTGGTATGTCAGTAGTTTTTTTCTATGAATTTTATTTGATTCAGGACATTCAAGCAGTAAGAATAAAAATAATCCTGTTTTTTCTCACATTACTATGGAAATTTCATTTTGTTGTTTTTCTTTCTGTGATAAGATTGCATTATTAAAAGCCAAAACTGTGGCATTGCTAAGTTTAGAATAATAGTTGTCAAAGAGGGAAGCATGTAAGGCAGAGACTTACCTTAGCCCAGCACTTTCAAAATTGGTAACAAAAATCTTATATACTACTCAAATGTCACCCTCTGCCTGTTACTCAGTGAAATGACATTCTAAAAGTTAAAAAAATTTTTCAAGCCCAAGCTCATGTTATCTAAAATGTATAGTACCAAATCTGAGAAGAAAAACTAGATTTTTTAAAGTTGCAATAGTATGATATTTGACAAAATTTTATTACATCAGAAAATTGATCAAATCCTAGAGTTGGCAAAATATTAAACAATACGAAGTTAGTGAACCTTTTTAGAGTTTAGATGCATGTTTGAATGTAACTCACCTGACCAAAAATAAAGGGAGAAGTGGGAAATAACTTGTACAATATCCCAATGGTGCCTTAGAATGGTGCTTCCCAAACGTTCTGGGACTGTGACACAGGCAGTCTAGGGTGCATTTAATCCTTTTAGTCGTGAGGTAACCAGATAGACACAGCACGTACTGAGTTTCTAATTAAAAAGGAATTTGTGCATCACCTTCTCGTAACATATTCAATTATGCTGCTCCCAACCCTTGCTTTTTTAAAGTACTTTTTTCATTCCCTTCTGTGGTCTTTTTTTCTAAACCCCACCTGTGTTTAGACTCATACAGGCTTCTCTATCCTATGTACAAATTATTCTTCTCTGTAGCGTTTTTTTTCTGTTTGTTTATTTTAAGACGGAGTCTTGCTCTGTCGCCCGGGCTGGAGTACAGTGGCACAATCTTGGCTTACTGCAACCTCTGCCTCCTGGGTTCAAGCAATTCTGTTTCAGCCTCCCGAGTAGCTGGGATTACAGGCACCCGCCACCATGCACGGCTAATTTTTGTATTGTTAGTAGAGACGGGGTTTCACCATGTTAGTCAGCTGTTCTCAAACTCCTGACCTCAGGTGATCCGCCTGCCTTGGCCTCCCAAAGTGCTGGGATTACAGGCGTGAGCCACTGCGCCCGGCCCTTTGTCACTTTTTATTGGTACCCAGTGAATTTTATCCTTTGTGAACAGGGTCTCATTTTTCCCAACAGAGGAAGGTCATCTTGAGTAATGAGCAGTCTACCCTCAGTATCACTTGCACATTTCATCAGTGTGCTCTGAATTTCTGCTTCCAGATCCTTAATAAAAATACTGAAGAAGATAACTCCCTGGGCCAGCCCTGTGGGCCTCTGTGCTTGGATCCCAGCAGGGTGTGCACTCTTCAAGTCCAGTTTTCACCCACCACATATGTTTTATGTTGTTGGAATATTTTATTCAACAGAAGTCGAGAATACAAAAATGAGAGGAGGTTATTTTTGTGTTTCTGGTTTTTAGATATTTGTTAGTTTCTAATATACATGTAATATGTGTTTACCATAGAAAAAAATTTAAATTACAGAAGACAGTAAAAAAAAAAAAAAAAACTGACCCCGGCCAGGCACAGTGGCTCACACCTGTGACCCCAGCACTTTGGGAGGCCGAGGCGGGTGGATCACCTGAGGTCAGGAGTTTGAGACCTGCCTGGCCAACATGGCGAAACCCCATCTCTACTAAAATACAAAAATTAGCCGGGCGTGTGGTGGGTGCCTGTAATCCCAGCTACTTGGGACGCTGAGGCAGGAGAATCACTTGAACCTGGGAGGCAGAGGTTGCAGTGAGTCGAGATCGCGCCTTTGTACTCCAGCCTGGGACAAAGGGAGACTTCATCTCAAAAAAAAAAAAAAAAAAAAAAAAAAACTGACCCCATAATCCTGCTATCCAGAAATAACTTACCACTCTTAGCATTCTGATGTATTTCTTTTTCCTATATCAGTATCATACTGAATATTTAATTTTGAATCTTGCTTTTAAAAATTAAATATTAGAGGCCAGGCACAGTGGCTCATGCCTGTAATCCCAGCACTTTGGGAAGCTGAGGTGGGTGGATCACGAGGTCAGGAGATTGAGACTATCCTGGCTAACACGGTCAAACCCCATCTCTACTAAAATTACAAAAAATTAGCCAGTTGTGGTGGCGGGCGCCTGTAGTCCCAGCTACTCGGGAGGCTGAGGCAGGAGAATGGTGTGAACCCGGGAGGCAGAGCTTGCAGTGAGCCGAGATGGCGCCACTGCACTCCAGCCTGGGTGACAGAGCAAGACTCCGTCTCAAAAGAAAAAAAAAATTAAATATTAAAGCATCAAATCTTTAAGAACATAAATTTTACATGACTACATTATTCCATCATTGGTACATCGTTTGTGTATAGTATGATGTAGTTAACTATTTCTTACTACTGGATGGAAGGGCTTTTCCCAATTTTTTTGCTTTTCGTAACAAATGTTCAATTAATATCTCTGTATATATGATGACATCTTTTGCTTTAGGTAAATTACTAAAAGTAGAATTACTGGAACAAAGGGTATAAATAGTTTTTAATGCTTATTATCTGCATCTAAATTGCTTTCCAGAAAGATTTTTCTGTAAAATCGTTCTCTTCTTGCCCATTTACTTGTTAGAGGTTTTGTACATCACTCACACATTTATTCGAACTCCTTATATATGTATTAAGGATATATTTAGGTAGACTTTTTTTTTCTTATTTTGGCACATTTTTGTCTTTTTTTTTCCAATTTTTAAATAATAAACTTACTACTTTGGAATGATTTTAGATTTACAGAGAAGTACACAGATCGTACAGAGGGGTCCTGTATACCTCTTACTCGGTTTCCCCTAATGTTGATATCTCACGTGACCATGTTCATTCATCCAAATTTTTAAAATAACATTAGTACCTCTTTTTGTTTTTTTGTTTTTTTGTTTTAAAGACGGAGTCTTGCTCTTCTCGCCCAGGCTGAAGTGCAATGGCACGATTTCAGCTCACTGCAACCTCCGCCTCCTGGGTTCAAGTGATTCTCCTGCCTCAGCCTCCCAAGTAGCTGGGATTACAGGTGCACACCACCATGCCCAGCTAATTTTTGTATTTTTTAGTAGAGACAGGGTTTCACCATGTTGGCCAGACTGGTCTCGAACTCCTGACCAGGTGATCCACCCACCTTGGCCTCCCAAAGTGCTGGGATTACAGGCATGAGCCACTATGCCCGGCCTAAATAACATTAGTACATTATTATTAACTCTCATCTTTATTGTGATTGCACCAGTTTCTCCACAATTTTTTTTTTTTTTTTTTTTTTTCTGTTCAGGATCCAATCCAGGGTCCCACATTGCATTTAGGCCTTTGGTTTTTTTGTTTGTTTTTTTGCAATAAGTTTTTTTAGTTTTTTATACTGATAATTTTAGTCTCTTTTGCAGTTTCTTCTGTTGATATTATCTTTAGAAAATTCTTGCCTGATAGGTGTCACATGGCTAAACCTACTTTCTTTCAGTTTTATTGTAGCTTCTTTCTTTCTTTTTTTACATCATCTCTTAACTATTTTATCTGGAATGTGTTTTAGTATAGAGTATGAAGAAAAGCATTAACTTTGTTTTTTCCCCAAATAGTCACGTAGTTACCCGTCCAAGTACTATTTACTGAATAATGTTAACTTTTTCAACTGACTTGTGTTAATGTTGTATGCCAGACTTTCATATGTACTAGATTTTGTTTCTAGACTACCCTGATTGAGTGATCCATTCATTCTTTGGCCAACATACTGCCAATATATTTTAATAACTGCAGCCTCACTTATAATTGTACTCAGTGGTAAAGTACATTTCTCTATTATTTTTCTTAGTCAAAATTATTGGAGCTATTTTTGCTTACTTATTTTTGTGTAAGAATTATAGAATCACTTTGCCAGTTTTCAGAATATTTTTTTGAGTCCACAAAACCTATAAATTACAAATCAGCATCTTTGCAGTAGTTTTCCCATGCTGAGACATGAGATGTGTCTCTGTCTTTTAAGCCTTTCAAATATTCCTCCCATAGACTCCTAAACTCAGAGATCATATTATTCTTGTTTCCATCTGTAGTTGTATTTAGTTCAGTCCATAAACCTTTAAGTGCCAAAGCACTGAGGATACAAAGAGGTCCCTGACCTTGAGGAATGTGTACCATGAAGGAAGAGGCAGCTGTGTAAACCTCTTACCACTTGGAAATAATCTGATGGAGATATATACACACATACCCACGCATACACCTATGTATATATGTGTATGGTATTCAGAGAAGGGGTAGTGACCCCATTTGGGGGTTTAAGAAAGGCATTCTGGAAGGAGGTGCTCCTGAAGAATGACCAAGAATCAGCCAGACAGAAACCCTACTTAAGGATGAGCTGGGTGGGCTGCTGGGGGTGATAGTGTGGGTCAAGAGGATAACACAGGCCAAGACATAGATGGGAGGTTTGAATGGTTTGGTTCGTTCAGAGAACTATCCATAGTTCTTTATTGTTTCAGTATGAAGTTCAGGGTGGGGAGTGGCAGGGTACGAGGCTAGAGGGATCCTGTCCATGGTAGGGATTCATTGGAGGATTTTAAGCAGGAAATGAACATGATTATATGTGCATTTTATATAGAGCCTTCTGCATTTATGTGAAGTTTGTTGGGGGTGGTGGGAGTGGGTGAAACTGAAGTATAAGACAATAGTCTTTGCAGAGGCTGAGGGACAGAAGACTCCAGTCTCTACCATCATGGAGGAAAGGAAGGCAGGAACCGATTTGAGAGGCGATGAGGAAATACAACGGGCAGTACTTACTGGTTACTTGACACAGAAATGGTAGCAATCGAGATTGACACTGCAATTTCTAGTGTGGTAGATCGTGTTGACCCCAAACAAAATAGATTCTATAAAGGAAGGGTAGGTGCATACAGCAAGGATGGTTAGCTTAGTTTGGTTTTGTCCCTGAGGGCATTCACGGTGCCTGAGGCAGGGGATGTGCAGGTGAAACTTGCCCAGTTCAAAGATCTGAGAAGCCCAGGCTGGAGTCACAGGTTGGGTGTCCTCAGCATTGAGGTAGTTGTGAGTGGCTGGGATTGCCACAAGAATGAATGGGATTGCCTGGGGAGAGGATTTCAGGTTAGAAGAACAGGCAGTGGGAAAAGGATGGACTTAAGTAATGCCTGCATTTTGGGGGTCGGTAGAGAACAAATATTTAGGAAAAGTGTGAAGACAAATAGTTAAAGAAGTAGAAAGAGGCCAGTCAGGATGGCTCACACCTATAACCCCAGCACTTTAGGAGGCCAAGACGGGAAGATTGCTCGAGACCAGGAATTCAAGATCAGCCTGAGCAACATAGCAAGACCTCATTTCCACAAAAGATTAAAATATTAGCAGGGCATGGTGGTGCATGTCCGTAGTTCCAGCTACTCAGAAGGCTGAGGCAGGGGAATCTTTGAGCCTGGGAGATTTCTCTGTATTTCTGTTTCACTGTGCTGTTCTCTTTCATGCAGCCTTGCTGAAAAGCACCCTTTCTCCCTAAATAAGGAACTTAGTTACCAAAATGGATAGCTGCTAGCTCCAGACTTGCATTAACTTAGCAAGTCCCAGGCCCCTACGCCAGGACCACCACAGCCTGTTCTGACGTTTGGCTTCCTCTCCTCTTTGGTGTTCTGAATGGGTGCCTCACAGCCTGGCTGCTCTGTGCTCAGCCTTAGGCCCAGCCTGCTGTCCTGGACTTACTCCCTGCCACTCTGGTTCCCTGGCTCTGTGTTTCCCATTCTCATGGGTTCTGCTCTGGCTTCTGCATGGTCCTGCTTTGATGCCTGCAGAAGCCCAGCCCCTTGCTATCCAGTGTCTGTCCCTGCTCCAAGCTAAGGGGCTTGGTTGTTTGGGTTGGTTTTGTTTTTGCAGGGGATGGAGATGGGAGGGAATAGCTCTTGACAGACCTCTCTGATCTTTTGTGGGGTTTGGAGTGTTGGTTGGTTGGTTGGTTTTTGAGACAGGCTTTCAGTCTGTCACCCAGGCTGGAGTGCAATAGCACGATCACGGCTCAGTGCAGCCTCAACCTCCTGGTCTCAAAGCAATCCTCCCACCTCAGCCTCCTGAGTACCTGGGACTACAGGTGTCACCATCATGCCCAGCTAATTTTTGTAAAGACGAGATTTCATCATGTTGCCCAGGCTGGTCTCAAACTCCTGGGTTCAAGTGATCCACCCACGTTGGCCTTCCAGAGTGGTGGGATTACAGGCCTGAGCCACAGCGCCTGGCTCTGATCCTTTGTTGAACAAGCAGTGGAAGAGTGTGTGGTACCTGAGGTCCGGCCATCAGGGAGCAGGAGGGTCTGTCACATTCCCAATTAGAGATGATCCTGGAAGCATCATTTATTCTTCACTCTTCTGATAATCTGGTATACACAGATCTCCTTTTGAACTCCAGCAGCTACCCCCAGAAGAAGCAAACTCTAATCAGGTCCTTCAACCTCTGTCTTAGAAAGGGGGTGGGTTGCTGTCTGCTGTGCCTGCATGAAGATTCTAGAGCAGAGCATGAAGGATCTGTTAGCAGAACTGGCCTAAGTGTTATGTAGATGGGCTTCACAATCTCTAATCATATTGTAATCTCTTCGGTATCCCTAATCTCTGCCTTTAATGGATGTAGGATAATGTCCTTTGGAACAATAAAAATAAGTTTAGAACCAAGCACTTTATGTTTGTCTCTCTGAGCTAGAAGTAAAGACGGAACTAGTATCTATTTAGATAATATAAGGTAACCCTCCAAAAACATCTTGCTCTTCCATATTTATATCTTCCAAGTAGGGTATACAGTGATTTTTTTAAACCACAGTTAAATGAAACTAAGGGTAGGAGAAATTAGATACAATGTATTAATACAAAATCCAAGCCCTGAAGCCCTGAGCTCCTCCCCTCTAAGTAGGACAGTTTTTTAAATGTCAAACCTGCACAACACTCACACATATTGATTTATCAACTAAACTTTTTGCCACATTTGCTTTATCCAGACATCTCAGTATTGTAAAGTCATAACTGACTAGGAAAAAGCAAACATAAATTACCAAAAACATTCACAGTGTCTCTAGCCCACGATCCTTTGTTCTTCTCTCGTTGGAGTTAACAATGCTGCTGTTAAAAAGAGTGTGTGGGCCAGGCACAGTGGCTCACGCCTGTAATCCCAGCACTTTGGGAGGCCAAGGCGGGTAGATCACCTGAGGTCAACAATTCAAGACCAGCCTGGCCAACATGGTGAAACCCCGTCGCTACTAAAAATACAAAAAATCGCCAAGCATGGTGGCGGGTGCCTGTAGCCTGAAATCCCAGCTACCTGGGAGGCTTTGGCAGCAGAATCGCTTGAACCCAGGAGGCAGAGGTTGCAGTGAGCCGAGACTGCGCCATTGCACTCCAGCTGGGCAACAAGAGCAAAACTCTGTCTCAAAAAAAAAAAAAAAAAAAGAGTACATAGACAAAAACAGAAGCCATGTCTCAAGGTGTAGATCACTTTCTTTGTGAAATTGATCACAGCTACATGCACTGTGGTATCTTGGATTGGATCCTGGAACAGAAAAGGGACATGAATTGAAAAACGAGTGAAATCTGAATGAAGTCTGGAGTTTAGTTGATTGTCACGTCTTGATGTTAATTTCTTTTTTTTTTTTTTTTTTTTTTTTTTGAGACGGAGTCTCGCTCTGTCGCCCAGGCTGGAGTGCAGTGGCCGGATCTCAGCTCACCGCAAGCTCCGCCTCCCGGGTTTACGCCATTCTCCTGCCTTAGCCTCCCGAGTAGCCGGGACTACAGGCGCCCGCCACCTCGCCCGGCTAGGTTTTTGTATTTTTTTTTTTTTTTTTTTTTTTTTAGTAGAGACGGGGTTTCACCATGTTAGCCAGGATGGTCTCGATTTCCTGACCTCGTGATCCGCCCGTCTCGGCCTCCCAAAGTGCTGGGATTACAGGCTTGAGCCACCGCGCCCGGCCTTGATGTTAATTTCTTAGTTGATGACTGTGCCAGTCATATCAGATGTTAACTCTGGGGACATAGGGTGAAGGGGACATGGGAACTCTGTACTGTCTTTGCAGCTTTTCTTTAAATCTAAAATTATTCCAAAATAACAAGTTTATATTTTAATAAAAACGTATTGAGAAATTTTCTAAAGTTTAAAAAAATACAAGATATGTCTGTGCTCTGTAGGCACTGCCTTTCATTCACGGGGAAATTCGCTGGCAGGAAATTTTTAATAAATTTCAGTATTTAATATTTGCACTGCTGCCTCTAGGTGGCAACAGATGCCACCGTGTGCTCCTCCTCACATGCTGCTGTGTTTTTCCTCTTTAATAGGCTTTGTCACAACAAACAGAGTAAGGTGTATCTTCCAGAACCACCTTTTCCTCATGCAGAGGTAAGAAAACAAAATCACTGGGACATGGAAAGGAAGCAGTGTGGATAACCTGATGCAGATGCAGGCAGCAGGTCGTTAGACACAGCAGATCCCCCAGTAAACCTGTAGACCCCTCTGCCTCCCAAGTCAGACACAGGGAAGTAGTTTAACTCAAGCTTCACTTGTTTTCCTTCTATTAACACTTTCTGTTGCACACGTGGAGCAGCCCTTCCCCGAAATGCTGGGGGCCACAGAATTGTTTCAGACTTGGGATTTGGGAATATACTTACTGGTTGAGCATCCCAAATTTGAAAGTGTGAAATCAAAAAGCTCCAGTGAGCATTTCCTTTGAGCATCATGTTGGTGCCCAGAAAGTTCAGATTCTGGAACATTTTGGATTAGGGATGCTTAGCCTGTACTATGTTCATGCAATTCATAGCCTGCTTCTGTTCTACTGACCGCATGAGGAATTTTATTTTGATACATACTACTACCTTTTTGAATTGGGTTTATGTATTGGCAGAGTGTTCTTCCCAGTTATGTCAGTCATATATGTACATTTTTAATGATGAAAATAACATTTCAGTTCAAAAACTAAAGGCTTCTTCCTCCCTCACAGAACAAATGGGTGTTTTCTGTGTAGCTGAATACCCAGCTTTGTTGTCAGATTCTTCTCACCCAAGGGTACATTATGAACATTTTTCTGTGTTTCATGTTATTATTGCTCTACTACCATGAAGCTAACACACAATAGTTACTCCTCTTTTTGGTTATATTTTCACTCAAAGGTTGTCTAAATTGGTATCACCACCTTAGAAAACTGACAGTTTCGGCCGTGTGTGGTGGCTCATGCCTGTAATCCCAGCACTTTGGGAGGCTGAGGCGGGCGGATCACGAGGTCAGGAGATCGAGACCATCCTAGCTAACACGGTGAAACCCCGTCTCTACTAAAAATACAAAAAAATTAGCCGTGCATGGTGGCGGACGCCTGTAGTCCCAGCTACTCGGGAGGCTGAGGCAGGAGAGTGGCATGAATCTGGGAGGTGGAGCCTGCAGTGAGCCAAGATTGCATCACTGCACTCCAGCCTGGGCGACAGAGGGAGACTCTGTCTCAAAAAGAAAAAAAAAAGAAAACTGACAGTATCTGCTAAAGCTGAACAATGTACTCTATGCCTCAGCAGTTTTGTTCCTAAAGTATACATCGAACAGAAATGCATAGAGATGTTACCAAAAGACACACACACAGATCTAGAATTTGGTGAGGTGTGGTGGCTCACAGCTGTAATCCCAACACTTTGGGAGGCTGAGGTGGGAGGATTACTGGAGGCCAGGAATTTGAGACCAACCTTGACATCATGGCAAAACCCTGTCTCTACAAAAAAATACAAAAAATTAGCCGGGTGTGGTGGCGCATGCCTGTAGTTCTAGTTACCCTAGAGGCTGGGGTGGGAGGATCACCTGAGCCGAGGGAGTTTGAGGCTGCAGTGAACTGTGATCGTGCTACTGCACACCAGTCCGGGTGACAGAGCGAGACCCTGTCTTTAAAAAAAAAAAAACTAAACTTTTTGGTAATAGTACTGAAATATACTCAACTGCCCATCAACAATAGAATAGATTTTGTGGTATAATCACACAATACCTTACATCACTGTGAACAAATAAGCTCCAATTACATGCAGTGTAGATAAACTTCACAAACATAATGTGAGTGAAAAATCTAGATATAAAAGAGTAGATATGGTATGATTTTGTTATATAAAAGTTAAAAACACAATAAACTAATCTGTGGTATTAGATGCCAGTGTGGTAGTGATCCTGGAGGGGAGGGGACAGTAGTGACAGGAAGGGGACAAAGAGGGATTTCTGAGGAGCTAGTAATGCTTTATTTCTTGATGTACATGTGCTCACCTTGTAAAAAATCCATCAAGGTGTACAGAGTTAGATATAAGGAAAGAGCGAAGGCCGGAATGAATCCTGTGCTGTTGGATACAATTGATGGTATTGGTGTGAACTCCTGTTTTCAATATATGTAGACAGACACAGAGAGAAATACACTTGTGCATGTGTGTGTATGCGTGCGTGTGTGCACATACGTATCTTCCAACTCTGGCCAGAGAGAGGGCCTGGGAGAGTTACATGCCACTAACTGAAGAACACATTTAACTCCCAGATGCTGTTTCTAGATACTATTCTCCACTAAAAGGAACCAGGCCTCTTTGGAAAATACAACATGAGGCTGAAAGATCTTGCTGTGTGCTCAGAGAATGGTGGGTCAGAAGCCACATCTGAGATCACTGGAACATCAAAATAAATAATGCTAGTAATGAATATAATCCATTGAATAACAGAAACTCCCGCATCCATAGTGAGGTAACTGAGTACGTAGGCAAGAAGGGAAAGTTCTTCCAACAGTAAACTCACATAATTAATGTAGGAAAGAATCTTAGAATTAGAAAATCACCATTTGGCAGCCACCGCAGTTATAATTTATTCCTGCAAGAAACACCAGTGGGTGCTAAAACCAACAAGTAAAAATTGTATGAAGAACTAGATCATTTATAGTCCCAAAAAGTGTGTCCCCACAAAATTCATGTTTAAAGAGAGAAATAGTAACTGGAGTTTGGACAAACTTGACATATGCAATCAACGTTAACATCACCAGTAATTGGACTAATTGACACTGCATGGCTCTTAGTGCAAATTATTGAGAAAACAGCATGATTTCTGTGATCCTGCTGCTAAAAATGCCTCACCTGAATCTAATGAGCATTCAGACCCAAGTTGATGATGCTCAACAAAATAACTGATCTGTACCCTTCGAGAATGCCGGAGACCTAGGGGACAAGGGAAGACTGAGGAACTGCCAAGAAAATGAAGAGTTGTGGCAGATACATGCACTCCATGGCCATGGGCTGGATCTGGAAATGGAAGAACTTGTTTGTTATCTTGTTTGTTTGCTATTAGGAGCATTGATAACAGTTGGTAAAGTCTGAATGGGGCATGTAGATGAGAGGGGGCAGTATTGTGTCAGCGTTCATTTGCTGCTTTTGATGAGTGTACTGTTACAATACATCCACGTTAACTGTGATTATCTCCCCACTCATTTCTTTGTCAAAATTATAACCCTTCCTCAACTAAGGCAGATAGACTGTTTTTACATAGAGCATGTCAGTGCAGATAGATACGTTTAGGAATTTAGTTTTAGAGTTTTGTTTTAGAGTTAACTGTTTAACACGTATTTCAACAAATGTCCTGCTAATTACTTTAAATGTAATTACTGTTTTCATACTGTAAAGGAGAGATCTTATAAGTGAACCAGGATGCCAAGTAGAAGGTTTTGAAGAAGTTAGTTTTTGGTTGCAGTAGTCTAAATAGTATTTCAGCAGCCAGGGTTTTTGCAAGCTGTGTCAATGCCATAGTGAAATACAGGCTAGAAATATTATTAAAATGTCAGAAAATTAAGTGTGGCAAAACATCTTGTGGTGGACTTTGCTCTTGAAAGTCTATTTTGCTTCCTTTGCAGTCAGCCTTGCTGTAGAGCTTGTTTCCTAGGAGCGTGATCACATTCTCACTTACGCACCTGTCACAGATGACCTGGTGCCACTTAGAGTTAGGAATGTGAGTAGACTGGTCGCACCATCAGGGTTCCTCAGGTACACGTGTCATTGTTAGGGCACGAGGGAGTCGACCCTTGGTATTGTTACCATTGCACATGAGAAACGATGGTTCTGCCCTTAGTACTGGTAACAAATTACTGTCCAGAATTCCTGCCCCACAGCTTCATTTCCGCTGGTCAGATGCAGTAAGTTGGCTAGAAAGGTAGATCCAATTGGCAAAAAATGATGAATTTATCTTAGTTTCTGTGCATTGATCAGTAGAGCTACAGGAACTATAGATAATGCTTAAAAGTGACTTAAGTGTGCAGAGACCTGCTGCTATTCTTAGAATCACATTCATCATCTTGACATCTCTGGGTACAATAGACTCCTTTTGACAGCCGCTCACTCATTTAACTGAAACAGTTAATGATTTTGGCCATATAGGTTATAAAAAGAATGTCAGTTTGACTTGCAGACTACCTGGAAGGAAAGTGGGAATTCGATGTTTGCTCCGGCTTTACTATTCATATTCCATCCAAGCATGCGACAGCTGATAAAGATCTCCGGGATAGTGTTAGTGTCTTCCTAATACAACCAGGTCTCTTTAATTAAAGATGAGGTCTTCAAGGTGAAGACAGTTTGGCTTCTGTTTGGGGTGTGTCCCATTCTGACCACATCCCCACTCTTAGGGTGACTTCATTTGCACTTCAAGGTGTTGGCCAGGGCCCTCTCATGCACCATGTGTGGCCACAGGATTGAGCCTATCACAGGCCATTGCTTTATCCATGAAACAGCCTCCCAGAGCAGTGCTTCCTTTGGCCTGGTTGATATTTAGGGTCTGTGAAGTCTGGGTGTCTGCCCTCTGGATACTGGGGTGGGGCGAGGAAGCCTGGACGGCAGGCACAGTGTCTGAGACGTTACAAGATGCCATCTACTCGTAAGTGTCTTTGCTGTTGCCTTGAATGGGCCTGGCACTGGGAGATGATTGTCAAGTGTTGTGCCGCAGGGGTGACTCGGTTCAAAACATACACTTGAAAGAACGCTTTGAGGCTGCGAGGTACCTGCCTTTTTTTTTTTTTTTTTTTTTTTTTTGAGATAGAATCTCACCCTGTCACCCAGGCTGGAGTGCAATGGCGCGATCTCGGCTCACTGCAAGCTCCGCCTCCCGGGTTCACGCCATTCTCCTGCCTCAGCCTCCTGAGTAACTGGGACTACAGGCGCCCGCCACCACGCCCAGCTAATTTTTTTGTATTTTTAGTAGAGACAGGGTTTGACCATGTTAGTCAGGATGGTCTCGATCTCCTGACCTTGTGATCTGCCCCCAAAGTGCTGGTTTTTTGTTTTTTGTTTTTTTAATTTGTGTTTTTTTTAGTGACAGGGTCTCAGTCACCCAAGCTGGGATACAGTGTTGCAGTCATAGCTTACTGCAGCCTTGAACTTCTGGGCTCTAGCCACAGTATCCAACTAACTTTCTTTTATTTTTTTGTAGAGAGGTATTGCTTTGTTGCCCAGCCTGGTCTCAAACGTCTGGGCTCAAGCAATCCTCTTGTCTTGGTCTCCCAAAGTGCTAGAATTACAGGCGTAAGCCATTATGCCTGGCCCCTGTTTGTTATATAATATAACTGTGTGTGTTACGAGGACATCACATTTCTAAAAGCCAGTTTGATCTTTGTCATGCATGTGCCTGTGTGCGTGTGTGTGCATGTGTGCGTGTGTGTGCATGTGTGCGTGTGTGTGCCATGTGTGCATGTGTGTGCCTGTGTGTGCGTGTGTGCGTGTGTGTGCGTGTGTGTGCGCATGTGTGCGCGTGTGTGCGTGTGTGCGCGCGTGTGCGCGTGTGCCTGTGTGTGCCTGTGCGCGTGTGTGCGCGCGTGTGCCTGTGTGCGCGCGTGCGCCTGTGTGCGCGCGTGTGCGTGTGTGTGCGTGTGCGCACACACGTCCACATGCTGTACACAGAGAAGCTTCTCTAGTAGCAGACAACAGAAATGATCCCAGAAAATACAGTCTTTGGTCTTGGTCCTTATTCAGTTGCTGCAGTAGCTTAAACCTCTAGCTTCACAGGAGGAGGTCCTGTACTGGTAAACAGTGTTTCTGGTGTGACAGATGTGTTTATTGTCGCCACTACTTGGTGACTAACGAGTGTTGGGAAAGTCACTTGTACTTCAAACAAAAAGTGATAATGAGAACTTCAGACCCGGCATGGAGTGTCAGGCAGTTTATAAAGGAAGAGTCCAGCTAAATCAAGCCATAACAATCTGAATCAGTTTCCAGGAAGTATGTCAGTATTACTAGAAAGACTTGACTTGCCCAGGTGTTCCAGAAATCACATTCTAGGTAAAAACTATTTTAATAAGATCCACTTGTATTTTTTTAAATTAATAAATATTACTTTTCACAGCAGTTTTAGGTTCACTGCAATCATATGCCCCTGCCCCACACACTCAGTTGCCCACTGCACCATCCCACACCAGAGAGGTGCATTTGCTATAGCTGGTGAACCCACATTGACACGTCACCATCACCCAAAGCCCAGAGTGTACATTAGGGGTTCCTCTTGGCGTTGTGCTTTCTGTGGTTTTGGACGAATGAACAGTGACCCGGATCCACCATTACATCATCACACAGAGCAGCTTCCTCGCTCCGCAAATCCTCTATGCTTGGCCTGTTCATTTCACCCTCCACGAATCCCTGATGACTGCTGGGCTTTTTACTATCTGTATAGTTTTGCCTTTTCCAGAATGTCATACAGTTGGAATCATAGGGGCCTTGCCTTTTCGGAGTGGCATCCTTCAGTTAGGAATAGGTTCCTCCATGTCTTTTCATAGCTTGGTAGCTCGTTTCTTTTTTAGTGCTGAATAATATTCCATTGTCTGGATGCATCACAGTTCTGTCATTCACCTGCTGAAGGACATCTTGGTTGTTTCCAAGTGTTAGCAATTAGGACATTCATGTGCAGGTTTCTTGTGGACATAATTTTTCAAAATATCTTTCAAAGTGGCTGTATCATTTTGCGTTCCCACCAGCAGTGAACGACAGTCCTTGTTCTTCCATATCCTTGTCAGCATTTGGTGCTGTCAGTGTTCTGGATGTTAGCCATTCTATTATAATAGGTGTGTAGTGGTATCTCGTCATTTTAATTTGCGGTTTCCTAATGACATAGGGTGTGGAGCATTTTTTCATATGCTAGTTTGCCATCTGTCTTCTCTGATGAGGTGTCTGTTCAGGTTTTTTGCCCACTTTTTAGTAGGGTTGTTCATTTCTTTTTGCTGGGGTTTCGGAGTGCATACATTTTGGGTCACAGTCCTCTCTCAGTGTGACTTTTGCAGACATTTTATCCCAATCCGTGGCTTGTCTTCTTTGTTGGTATTTTAGATCCAGTCCCGCTCACCCTCCCGTACTTTGGTTCTCCCTTCAGCCTGGGCAGGCTCACATCTCTGTGTACTTTTTCTATATTTTCCAGCTCATTCAGACCAATAAGCTGAAGCACTACCCCAGCATCCACGGAGACTTCAGCAACGACTTCAGACAGCCCTGTGTGGTGTTCACCGGGCACCCTTCCCTCCGCTTCGGGGACGTGGTCCACTTCATGGAGCTCTGGGGAAAATCTAGTCTCAACACCGTCATATTCACGGGTAAGTGAAAAAAATAAAGAAACAAAACGGTTCTCTCCACTGAGGCCATGAGTGAATGCACCTACAAGGTAGAGACCCAGGGAAGGATTTTGCAGTGAGGCATAAATACGAACAGTGTTCTACTATAGGTTCCAAAGAATGAAGAAATCACAGAGAAAGAGTGAAGCAGCGTGTGCCATTGGACAGCTGGGCATCCAGCAAGGCCTTCATGCCTGTTTTCAGATTTCTCCAAGACAGAATCCTACTGAGTGCTTTTTGCTAGGATATCATGAGCCATTTCAAGAACTGCAGTGATTCAGTAACCGATCTTGTTTTACCTGTTAGGGATTGTTTACAGATGTAGATCTTTCTCTTATGATTGTAGTTTACTCTAGCTATGGATTTTCTTCTGGAGACAAATCCCTCAGGGGAAAAAATTCTTTTGGTAAGGTCAAGTAGAGAGTTTACGTAGATAATCACTATATCATTTTTATCAGTGTAGCGCGCCCAGCCCTTTGAATGCTAGGACCTTTTTGCTTATCTGTGATGGGGGATATCATGGAAATTATGCACAGACCTTTTTTTTTTTTTTAGCTCATCAGTTGTCATTAGTGTTAGTGTATTTTATGTGTAGCACAAGACAGTTCTTCTTCCAATGTGGTCCAAAGAAGCCAAAAGCTTGGACACCCATGGGTTAGGATCTTCAGTCGGCCTTGGGTTTTAGAAATCTTACAGGCTATGAAGTTTAAAAAAAAAAAAAAAAAAAAAAAAACTTGATTTGAAATCTGGCCCAGCTTGCAGTGACTTCAGCCAATTCACCAGCAAGCATGACTGTCCCCATGGTAAATGGGACTGTCAGTAGCTACCTCTGTGGGTCACTCTGGGCACCAGGCACATCACCCGGCACGTGGCAGCTGTTGGGAAATCATCGTCACCACCTCCCTTCCTAGCTTTAGGGGCTGGGTTTGGAGGAGGGAGTCCAGTTACATCAGAAGCATGGGGGTCAGGGACACTTCGGCCCTTCCCCCAGCCTCTGTTTGTGACCTAGAGGCCACCAGGAACATGCCTGTGGTCAAACCAAGTTGGGTTTATTGCCTCATTTCAGCAAGGGGAACACACAGCATGGGTAAAAGCAAGGTAAAAAGACCTTGTAGGAGTCAGGCTGGTATTCGGTGATGCCCGGCTGTTCATGGAGGTGAGGCGTCACCCTGTATTGGGTGGCATCAGGATACAGGGTCATTCTGCGATGGGTTTCTAAACTCATTCTTATCTAGAACCCAGGAAGAGCGGAGCTGGCATAGCGGGCTGTTTGCTCCTGCTGTGGCCAGGACGGTTCTGTGTTCCGCGTTCAGGATGATTACGGAGGGGTCTTGTCTTTGGCCGGATCCATCATTGTCAGTCAAGGTGTTGGTGTTCCAGGAAGTTGCGTTCACACAGCAGGAGGACACATGGCTTTGCTGTGGGTGCCAGGCCGGCTCTTGCTGATACCAGGCCAGGCAGAAAGTGCCAGGAGAGGCCCGGTCACCAGGACTGCTTTCCCCTTCTCAGGCCCACTTTCAGCTAACGATGGAGGAAGTTGGGCCACAAGGTATTGATTCACAACACCCAGAACTTCGAACTTCATAGCTGCCAGGATTTCATTAATCAGGAGGTTGTCCAGAGAATGTCCTACGTAGTGGGGGCTGAGGTTGGTGTCTCCTGCTCCTGCTGCTGAGTGGTGACTCTTGACATTTGACATGACAGTGGTGACAGCACCTACACAGCACAGTAGGTAACCTGGCTTTAGTACAAATGTTTCTTCAGCTAAAAGGAAATTAGGACTGTGTGATTTCCCGTGGCAACTCTGGGTAACGGGTTTGCATTTAAACTGGTGTATGGAGCTTCCAGGGCAGAAGCTGTGTCAGGGAGAGGTTGGGGCCACCTTTTTTTTATTGTTTTGTGACTCCTGGATACGTGAAAAGGGGGTCAGTATTCTCAGAGAAGCACGATCCACTGGAATGGGCGTTTACGTACCTGGCAGCTCTGCCAGTTTGTCCTGACAACAGTGGGGACGTGTGTGTGTCCAGTGTGCCTAGGCCAGGGTCCCTCGTCACTGAGCAGACTGCACTGGGAATCAAAGCACACATCAGTTAGGACCGAGCGAGGTCTTTTGGCTCAAGGCGGGTAGCTCCCTCGAGCTGGGGGAATGTTTCCTGCCAAGCAGGCTGCAGCAGCCCTCAGGAGACCGGCTGGGCCGAGCAGTGGGCGAGGACTCTTCCTGGTCAGAGGGGCTGGGCCTGCTGGGGAGCATCGCAGTCTCAGTCTACAGACCATTCATGGGCCTGGGGGTGGGGCTGTGCACTTGTCTCCCGTGTGCATCTCACACCTGGGCGTTAACTCGGAGCTGATTCTAGGGTCCCGGGGTCTATGCCAGTCCTCTCCACTGTGAAGTCACTGTTTTTCTCATTGTATTAAATCAGTACCTTGTGGGGGACTCTTTGAAACTATGTATATACCTGTTCTCCCTCAAAATGGTATCTAATATTTTTAGCATTTATTAATGATTCTCATCTGAATAAGTGGTGAACTGTAATGGTTGCCAAATGGTGGTTTTGGTTTTTATTTCATCGTTTGTTTCTTGGCATTTCGTTGTAAAGAAGAGCTTTCTTTTCTCCCCTACATACGTTATTTCTCCCTCATTTACCTCATCTGCCTCTGCTGAAACTTGGAGCCCACCCACAGGGTCCATCCCAGCCTGCCTCTCCTTCCACGGGGCCCCTTTGACCTCCGTCCCCCCCCATGTGTGCTTCCTGGCTCCCTCCCAACCCCCTGGCTGTCTCTGGGCCCTCAGCGCCCCAGCCGCCGCCTGGCTCGGCAGCTCCTGTGTAGTCTGCATTGTAAGATTTCTTTCTTGTACTTTCCGTAGAACCAGACTTCTCCTACCTGGAAGCCCTGGCTCCTTACCAGCCGCTGGCCATGAAATGCATCTACTGCCCCATCGACACCCGGCTGAACTTCATCCAGGTGTCAAAGCTGCTTAAAGAAGTGCAGGTAATGAAGGCCACTGCTTGTGCCTTCACATAGTCATGTCACCTTGGTGTGGCTCATGCTTGTGTGGGGTGGAGGGAGAGAGGCTGCATTTGATTCTTGTCTTCAATTCTCACGCATCTACAGAATGCTGGGACACAGGCCAGCCCCCCTCCACACTGAAAAGGAGTGGTCTTTACACCCTGACAGCAGTTTCCATTCTAAAGAAATCAGAAGTGGAAGGGAAAGAAAACCATCTGTGTCCGCTTAAAAGCAAATCCTCTCACCCCTGCCAAAAAGAGTCATTCTAGAAACATATTCACTAAGCTGAGACAGTTTAATTGAAACACGTCCTGGGGCCATGTCACACTTGTAGGCTGGTACCACAAACAGTGCTGTTGGGTTTGGGTTTTGCGGTAGTTTTTGGTCATTTGTTTCACTTCACATTTTCTGCCCTGGAGAAAGGGGAGAAGTAGCTGGGGTACAGTGTAGACCAGGAGAATCCGCGCACAGGAGGAGCGTGTAGCAGGAAGGCAGGGCCACGGAACCACTGTGCTGGCTCGGCCACTGCTCGCTGGGTTTCTGGCTCTTGAGAGTCGGGAGAGGCACTGGAATTGGCAAGGAGGACAGCTGCCACCGGCGAGGCAGAGCTCTCCCTTTCCACTCCCTGGTGTTCCCAGGAGGGAGATGAGGGCCGAGGGGCCCAGCACAGCACCTTCGGCCTCTGGATGAGAGAGCTGTGTCACAAAACTCTAAGACAGGAGAACAAGAAACAGAGAAAGCGGAGAACCCCCGGAGAGCCCCAGGAGCGGATTCTGGTGATTATTAATGTGCTTGCCCAACAAAGAAAGAATATTGGCGCTCTCTAGGCATGATGAGAGCAGACGGCAAACGTGGAGCCTGTCTGCAGTGATTCGCTACCCCACTGTGTGCTCATCCACGTTAGAAGCAGCGGTGAAGGGAAGGGCGTGTTGCTTCTCATTAACTTCAAATCCCAGTCCCTAAACCAGCTCTTGGCCCCCCTGTCAGGTGCTAATCCTGGAAACTGGAGGCCACCTGGTCTCCACTTTAGGCGAGGAAAACCTGGGAGAAGCCATCAGGCTGCGACTGTGGCATGATATGCTTTGAGACAGGTCAAGAAGAGGAGCAAAGGGCAGTTCGAAGGAGAAAAGTATTAGCCCTAAGGAACAGGTGCTTTTGGAAGCTCAGCCCGGTCAGCCTGGTGGAAAGCCGCATTCATCAGGGAATTCAGGGCTTGGTCCGAGCTCTTAAGTAGAAGCGGGGAAGACACAGTGCCCCTGTGGGCTGCCAGCATTCCTTTTCATTTGGGTGATATTTGTGCAAAGTAAAAATTGGTTTACTAATCTTTTTTTCTCAAGGGACATTTTGTTAAAAAAAAAAAACCCTCTGCCTCTGCTGCTTGGTCATACACAGTGAGCATATGACCTGAGCGGTGTCCACTGCCTAATACCAGTCGACCTGCACATCCAGCAGAAACTCCGAACCCACAGCGCCTGGTAATTAGCCAAGAGCTTATAAAAGCAGACATGTGGGAATGTTTTAGAAAGACCGTGCCCCCAGGAAGCCCAGAGACTGTTGGGAGCAGACACATGGAAGTTACCATGAAACTTACGTAAACAGTGAAAAAAAAGAAAACAAATGCAAGCTGAGGCAGCTTAGGGGTTTCTGAGATGTTTCTTCTGCCCCAGTGCCTTCACGTTCCCTCTGCTCTCTACGGTTCATTGGGCTTGAGAGGATGAAAGTTCACCTTGGCCTGGAGGTGGTGAGCCTGTGATGGTGGGGAGTGGATCGGGGTCAGGAACGGGCCTTCTGCAGGGGCCACTGTACTTCACACCTCCTTTCTCGCCTGTCCCATTGGTTCCTCAGCCCCTGCATGTGGTGTGTCCCGAGCAGTACACCCAGCCGCCCCCAGCCCAGTCCCACAGGATGGACCTCATGATCGACTGCCAGCCCCCTGCCATGTCCTATCGGCGGGCCGAGGTCCTCGCCCTGCCCTTCAAACGCCGGTACGAGAAGATCGAGATCATGCCAGAGGTGAGCCGTTCTCCTTCCTAGGGTTAAACTAGAGTTTTCCAGAGGCTCTTGAAGATCGTGCAGGGGTGGCCTTCTTTTGGATTTATGTCAAGTATGAATGAACCAGGCTGGGCACAGTGGCTCACACCTGAAATCCCAGCACTTTTGGGAAGCCAAGGTGAGTGGATCACTTGAGGTCAGTTCGAGATCTGCCTGGCCAACCCAGCCTGGCCAACATGGCGAAACCCCATCTCTACTAAAAATACAAAAAAAATTAGCCAGGTGTGGTGGCACGCACCTGTAATCCCAGCTACTGGGGAGGCTGAAGCATGAGAATCGCTGGAACCAGGAGGTGGAGGTTGCAGTGAGCCAAGATCACACCACTGCACTCCAGCCTGGGCGACAGAGTGAGACTTCAAGTATGAATGAGCAAAGAACATGGACCCTTAACCAAGTAACCGGGAAGAGGGGGGATTTTCAGGGCCTTCTTGCTTTTCCAAGTAATAAAGTAACAGCTGTTAGTCCATACCTAGCATTCAGCAGTGTGACCCCTGGGCCACATCACGGGCCAGAGCCCTGGGGAATGGAGATGCTGACACCCGCTGTGTCCCTAAATACCATAGGGTGGTGACTTTTCTCTTCCTTCCTGGACCTTAGTTATGAGTGTCAAAGTTCGCTGAATTCAGAGGTAGATAGGGGAGATAACAGGAACAAAAACATAAGGATTGTAAACTTGGTTATTTATATCCTCTTGAGCATACTTGCAGGTTTTGGTCTATCAAAGTCTAAGTATTTTACGGGTCTGTGAACTCTTAGCTTCAGTTTTAGCAGGGAAGGAGCAGAAAGCACGCTGTCCATGTGGAACAGCTGTGGCATGCTGTGTTTGGGCCCGCCTCTGAGAGGGAGACAGCGAGGGATGCGGCCTCTCCTGAAAGACAGCGTTGAGGATGGTTGGAGGATACCTCTGGCTTCCTTTCACCCCTTGAGGCAACTTGAATGTGTTTTCAACAGACAGGAAAAAGAAATACAAAAACTTACTGTTAAAACCAGTGTGCCCAAACTTCTTTTGGAGTTTGAGGTTCAGAAATGGCCTCCAGACCTTGGGTTGGAGGTCTCGGCTCCTGAATGTGACTCATTTCCACAAGCCTGGAGAGGCTGTTAGGGACCACCAGGTGCCATCCTTAGAGTTGTTTAATGTTTACTATGTTTTTATTATTTTGTTATGATTTTGTTTTTCATTTTCTCTAGATGTGTCTCTGGATTGTTTTTGTCTAGTATTTTACAGGGGCTGGGATTGACGGCCTCGGTTTAGATTCCAACTCTCTAAGCCAGCATTCCTTATACCTTTTGGTCTCAGACATCCTTACAAATAGAACTCCAAAGAGGTTTTGTTAATGTGGGTTATGTCTATTGATGTTTGCTATATGAGAAATTAAAGCTAAGACATTTTTAAAATATTCATTTAAAATAATAAAAACCTTATATGTTAACATAACTAAGAGATAAAGACAAAAGCAAAAATCAGTCCCAATGCCAGGGATAAATGTTAAGATTCTGACGTATTTGCCTTGTCTGTTCACTGTGTGTGTGCATACTGGAATCACACCTCATACACTGTCTTTTTCACCTAACAGTAAGTATATAATTAAAGATATTTTGGCCAGGCGTGATGGCTTACGCCTGTAATCTTAGCACTTTGGGAGACAGGGAGAACATGAGGTCAGGAGTTCAAGACTAGCCTAGCCAAGGTCAAGACTAGCCTAGCCAAGATGGTGAAACCCCGTCTCTACTAAAAATACAAAAATTATCTGGGTGTGGTGACACGCGCCTGCAATCCCAGCTACTTGGGAGGCTGTGGCAGATAACTGGTTGAACCGGGAGGCAGAAGTTACAGTGAGCCAAGATCATGCCACTGCACTCCAGCCTGGATGACAGAGCAAGACTGTGTCTCAAAAATATATATATATTTCAGCTGGGCATGGTGGGTCACGCCTGTAAACCCCAGCACTTCGGGAGGCTGAGGCAGGGGCGAATCACTTAAGGTCAGGGGTTCAAGACCAGCCTGGCCAACATGATGAAACCTTGTCTCTCCTAAAAATACAAAAATTAGCCAGGCTTGGTGGCGGGCGACTGTAATCCCAGCTACTCTGGAGGCTGAGGTTGCAGTGAGCCAGAATTGTGCCATTGCACTCCAGCCTGGGCAACATAGTGAGACTCCATCTCAAGAAAAAAAAAAAAAGGTATTTCAAAAGCGTCAGCTTTAATGGTTGCACAATGGTCTGTCATAATTTAACAGTTCCTTTATTCATAGATTTTCATTTCTGCTTTTTCTGTGTTATAAATAACACTTTTAAGAACATCCTTTTACATAAATCTTTGTCCATATATGTTTATTTCCACAAGAAAATTTTCTGAAATTAGAATTTCTGGGTCAAAGATTATGAACATCCTTTTCTGGCTCTAGGCTATATATTGCCGGCTTGTCCTCTAGAATGAGTGCAAACAGTTTATACTCCCACAGCAGAGCTGGAGACAGCTCTTATTTCTGCCTCCTTGCTAATATTGGATGTTGTCCTTTTTTAGTTCTTTTCCAATTTTATTCTTTTCCAGTTATTTAAGTATACACTGATATCTCATTTTAAATTGTCTTTTTTTTTTTTTTTTTTTTTTTTTTTTTTTTTTTTGAGATGGAGTCTCACTCTGTTGCCCAGGCTAGAGCGCAGTGGCACGATCTTGGCTCACTGCAAGCTCCGCCTCGTGGGTTCACACCATTCTCCTGCCTCAGCCTCCTGAGTAGCTGGGACTACAGGCACCCACCACCATGCCCAGCTAATTTTTTTTGTATTGTTAGTAGAGACGGGGTTTCACTGTGTTAGTCAGGATGGTCTCGATCTCCTGACCTTGTGATCCGCCCACCTCGGTCTTCCAAAGTGCTGGGATTACAGGCATGAGCCACTGTGCCTGGTCGTATGTCTTTTTTTGAGACAGAGTCTTGCTGTGTTGCCCAGGCTGGAGTGTAGTGGTACTATCTGGGCTCACTGGAACCTCTACCTCCCGGGTGCATGCAGTTCTCCTCCCTAGCCTCCCAAGTAGCTGGGTTTATAGGCACGTACCACCAATCCTGGCTAATTTTTGTATTTTTAGTAGAAATGGGTTTCACCATATTGGCCAGGATGGTCTCAAACTCCAATCCGCCCACCATGGCCTCCCAAAGTGCTGGGATTACAGGTGTGAGCCACCACACCCAGCCAAATTGTATGTCTTTGATCATTAATGGAGATAACTGTCTCAATCCAACTTGCTACAGTGATTGCCTTTAAAATGGACATTATGGCCAGGCACAGTGGCTCAGGCCTTGGGAGGCCAAGGCAGGAGGATCACTTGATGCCAAGAGTTCAAGACCAGCCTGGGCAACACAGCAAGACCCCCATCTCTACAAAAAAATAATTTAGCCAAGCGTGGTGGTTCATGCCTGTAGTCCCAGCTACTGGGGAGGCTGAGGAGGGAACATCACTTGAGCTCAGGAGGTTGAGGTTGCAGTGAGCTATGATCACACCACCGCACTCCAGTCTGGGCAACAGAGTAAGGCCCCATCTCAAAAAAAAAAATAAAGACTCCTTCAGAGTCTTCTTGGAGAGCGTAGAACGCCAACCCAAAGCTCCCACCCCAGCCTTGTGCAGGGAGGAGGCGGCCTGAAGTGAAGAACGGGATCTGGCGCACACCCTGCTCTTCCGCGAGGGCCGCTTCACGCTCACCACGGGCAGTTTTCTTATTTCATGAAACAGGCCTCACGTACCATTTGCCAATCTGCTTAACTATCCTAAGCTGCTTCCTCTGCCTGTGTGTTACTGATCTTCATGTTTACATAATGGCCTCTTGCGTGTTTTTGTTTTTAAATAAAGGTGGCTTGGCTAGGTCGAGGCCTACATGTCTTAAAACCCATGCGGCTAAACGCAGCCACAGAACACTTCATAAGGTCAGGCCGCATGGCAGGGCACCCAGCAGGTGCAGGTGGTCAGAAAGACACCACCCCCAGGTAAAGCCGTGGCTCCCACCATCGGGAGAAGTCAGACTTTCAGCAAGCAGAGAGCTCCCTCAACCCCCATGCTGCTGTCCCTGTCCTTCCTGCCACTGGTCACCTGGAGAGGGAACGAGGGTGAACTAAAGGCCAGAATGAATGAAAGGCTGCACCTGGTGTGTCACCTGGGCGACAGAGTGAGACTCCATCTCAAAAAAAAAAAAAAAAAATTGTTTAAAGTTACTTTGTCTTTGTAGATTGCAGTGATGTAAATACAGATTAAAGGAAGAGTAACGGTCATCATTAAAGGCCCCCAGCCTGAACTGTGCCCTTTGCTTTCAGCTCGCAGATTCACTGGTGCCCATGGAGATCAAGCCTGGCATCTCCTTGGCAACCGTCTCAGCCGTGCTGCACACCAAAGATAACAAGCACTTGCTTCAGGTAGGGGGTGCTGGGCGGGAGTGGAGGGGACCCTCTCCCCAACAAGAGACCAGACCACCTAACAGATTATATTTGAAACAGCACTTCATATGCTTTTGTGAGATGCAGTTGTGCTCTGTCGCCCAGGCTGGAGTGCAGTGGCACAAGCTCTGCCTTGCGGGTTCACACCATCCTCCTGCCTCAGCCTCCCAAGTAGCTGGGACTACAGGTGCCCGCCACCACACCTGGCTAATTTTTGTATTTTTAGTAGAGACGGGGTTTCACCATGTTAGTCAGGATGGTCTCGATCTCCTGGCCTCGTGATCCACCTGCCTTGGCCTCCCAAAGTGCTGGGATTACAGGCATGAGCCACCGCGCCCGGCCCATGAATTCTTGTTGAAGAATTATTTCCCTGGCCATGTGCCTCAGAGAGGCTGCTTTGCCCAGAGATGAGGCCGCACATCATCCCAAGGGCTGCCACAGGGACATTCCATAGGGGAGCGCTGCCATGCAAGGCAGGGCAGCAGGTGCAGCCCTGCCCTTGGGGGCTGGAACTGGAGGGCACCTGCATGAAGCTGTGGCTGCCTGAGAGCCTGGCCCTGCCACTGACCCGCACACAAGCAGGTGGCACTTCGGCTCCAGGGCAGGCACTGCATCTTAAGAATTCCTTTCAGATCTAGACTGTGTCACTTTTATGCCACATGTAGAATTGCTCCTAGCTACCACTTAAAGTCTGTTAGACCCTGTGCTGGGTCCTTGACCCGCCTTGTCTTACTGAGCCCTCAGAATTCGCTGCTGTCATCATTTTGTAGGCAGCTTCTCTAACATTGGCCAGATGGTGGCAAAGCTGGGGTTTCCCCCTTTTGGTCTGACCGCACAGTGAGTGTACCTAGCCACAGGGTCATGACTGTACCTGCAACACGACACAGTGTATTGTGGAGAATTTACTCAGCAGATACTAAAGTGAACCACCTGAAAGTTTAACAGTGGATCTTGATAAAAGGCAGAGATCTTAGCGAATAAGGTGTTGGTCGGGTGGACAGTTGAGCATCAGAGCGTGTGGATATGGGGCGCCCGGCAGCCAGGGAACTTGAACTGAGTGCCACCTGAGGAAACCGGGCCAGGGCTCTGTGGCCTGTGAGGACAGGATAGTCTCAGGCTCTCAGTGTGGCCTGCAGTGGCCCCTGCTGCTCAGAGGAAGCTCATGAAAGCCACTCTTTCCTTCTGCTCTAGCCCCCTCCTCGGCCCGCCCAGCCCACCAGTGGGAAGAAGAGAAAGCGGGTGAGCGATGATGTCCCGGACTGCAAAGTCCTGAAGCCTTTGTTGAGCGGTTCCATCCCCGTGGAGCAGTTCGTGCAGACCCTGGAGAAGGTGAGCAGGTTTCGCGGGCGCCGTGGAAACGCCACACGTGGCAGCCTTTCTCTGGCTCACTATGGCCCCCTGGCTGCAGGGAGTGGATGTTGCTGCTTGTCACTTAGTCCCTGCTGTCCTGTGGCATCTGCTTGGTCTAAGGTCCTGCTGGGAGACCCAGGAGAAAGACAGCGGACTGAGGAGTGCCCCGTCCTTCCTGCCAGCACGAGGTCACCAGAAGGCCTCTCCAGACTGAAGAAAAAGCTGCTTCCACACACAGATGTGATGAGTGGGGCAGGGTAGGGAGGCCAGGACAAAGGAGGACCCCGCCCTGCCAGAGCCTTGCGCTTCCACGCATGACTCCTTGCTGTCAGAGGGGAGCCAAGGCTCCAGCTGAGTGTCAGGATTTGCAGGAGGCCATGGAGGGAGGGGACACTGGCCCTTCCCCTCTGTCTCAGCAGCCCTGATGGCTGCTTCTCCCAGACATGAGATTTCTTGACTATGATTAAAAGAAAAAAAAAATCTAACCTTAAAGGTTGTAATTTTGGCTTCAGTCACAGGACTTCAGAGATGACTTTATTAGGATTATAGAGTCCTTGATAGGAAGGAGAAGGAATTGGCTAAAGGTAATACTGTTCATGCTGCTGCTTGCAAGAACTGCAACAAATTATAATTACATGGAAGGAGATTTCTACAAATTTTCTATCCAATGTAAATATCACAATTACGGACTTTCAAATCTTAAAGACTTTCCCTTTCCTAGGATTGGTTTTCTCCACCTGTCGTTGATCTTCCCATAGGGAAAAGGCTCTGGCTGGGTGGTTGCAGCTCTCCTCCACCCTCCTCCATGACCTTGCAGGGCTCCTGGGCCCTACTGATGGGCCTCAAGCTGGACTTTTTAAAACTTAAGATGAGGACCTTCTGCCTGGCCTGGCCTATGTCCTGACCCAGTGTTCCACCCTGGCACGCCCACCTCGGCTCCTCTATGCAGGAGGAACAAGCACCTGTCCAAGTCCCTAGGGGAGCCTGCAGCCATGAAGTACAGGTGGCCTCCCCACACCGAGGCCCTTCACCTGCTGTGTGTGTGTTTCAGGCACATGCCTCCTTTCCACGTCACGTCTGATTTGGAAGGAAATTCTGTCCTTAGCAATAGCTGAGAAAAGTTTGCTCTGCTGCCTTCTCTCCTTCACTCTTGAGAGGGCTCTGCCAAGTCCCACAGTCAGGGGTATCTTGGTGTCACCTGGCATTTTCCTGGAAGCTCAGAGAGCTGCAACTTAGGAGGGAGCTTTGTCACCAGGGGACGGCATGGTGCAAGCAACCGAGCGTCCCAGACTCCTGAACATAGGGCTTGGACGTGCCCTCAAAGAGCTCACAAAGCTTAGGCAGGCTGTGGAAATTCTGTTCTGTTTTGCATGAGATTTTGCATGTTTTGGGTCTCTTTTCAAGTATATGAAACTATTGCTGTCAAAGGCCCTATGACTAGTCTGAAGAATTAATGTTGAGGCGTGTCAGTTTCTAGAAAGTTCGGTCAAGTCTGCAAAGTGTAGTTTATAGATCTCACAGCTGCAGTCCGCCCACCCCGTTCTCTCTTTTCTTTCGGAGCAGCACGGCTTCAGTGATATTAAGGTGGAGGACACAGCCAAGGGCCATATCGTCCTGCTCCAGGAAGCTGAGACGCTCATCCAGATTGAAGAAGACTCGACCCATATCATCTGCGACAATGACGAGATGCTCAGAGTGCGACTGCGGGACCTTGTCCTCAAATTCTTACAGAAGTTCTGAGTGGGCCGTCTGAGCCACTTCCCTGAAATCCTGCAGGCCCTCACTGGCTGCCCTCACAAGCCACCTGACGAGTGGCATGAGAGGCCGTTAACCATGTCTTTGTGGTGTCCTCTGGCTTAAGGAGTGAAGAGGTGGCTCTTGAGGGAAATGGTCTGGACTTACTTCCAGCACTGTTTCAGGCAAGAACTTTCCCTTTCAACTTCAGGCTAATTTCTTCTCAACTCTGGCTCTCCTGAGGAGCTGAAGGGTGGCAGAAGTGGAACGGAAGCAGTTTTCCAAGAGGCTCATGGGAGCCAGGGAGGCGGAGATGACCGGCTGGCTGTCTCACATGGGTCCCAGGCCTCGGGCAGGGGAGCCAGCCTTTGGTTTCGTTTACTTGCCTACAGTGCTGCACCCAATAAGATGATCCCAAAATATGGTAAAGTGAACCCATCTATCTGCATTTTCTACTCTGAGCACATTGGTTAATAAAAACTTATTTTTATATAATTAGCTGTCTTCTGTTGAATCTACAATCTTTATATTGATTTAGTAGCTGAAAAAATATGAAAATATACAGACAGCATGAACTTAGAAAACACCACAGCAAATTGAATTTTGATGTGTATGTTAAATCATATAATTTGCAGTTTATAAAAACACAGATCTGTTTCTTCTTAAATTGCGTACGAAGGTGCTCACCTTTAAGCTGTGGCTGCATGGAGAGTGATGCAGGTCGGTACCCCAGCCTCAGGCTCCACCTGCGCCACCTCTCCCACAGAGCCTCAGTCTCTGCGTTAAACCGAGTGTTACTCACGGATACCCTCAGAGCCACTCGTCACAGGAAGCTTTCAGACAAAAGTAACCTCACAAAAGACGACTGCTTTTGAAGTGTATAAAACCAACAGTTGTCAGGTCAGATAGCATGAGCTGTGACACTTTGTGAGTTTTAAGAACAAATCTTAGCCCTGGCGGGCCATGCTAGGTAGTACGCCCAGCGCAGGCTGTTCTTAACCGTCTTGGAGTGATTGAAATCCAGTCAGAAGTCAGCCTCCAACTCGGCTGACTGCTAAACAGCACACGGGGATTTAGTGACCCGATAAATACATAACATGAACAGCTGCAGAACTGACTGCTCTGGCTTTATGGCGCATTATCACTTCTGTTGGAACGATCATATCGGTGGGAATGACTGCTTCAGTTTGCCATCTCCGACCTTACCAAACCTGGGCACAGGAATGCTTAAGCAGGTTTCTATTTTCCAAGGTTTGGGTCCACTCCAGTCAAGGGATAGGCTACAAAATAAACGAGGCTTCCAACCACGGGGCAGGACTGACATTACAAGAGATGAATGTGCCATGGCTATGAACATTTAGTTTTCTTTTTAGAATTACAAATAGGCATCCCAGGCAGGCATACTTCCAACAGAACCTTTGAGAGAATCAAGTGAAATTAAATTTTAAAAACATCTGAGGGCCAGGTGCAATGGCTCACACCTGTAATCCCAACAATTTGGGAGGCTGAGGCGGGCAGATCACAAGGTCAGGAGTTCGAGACCAGCCTGGCCAACATGGTGAAACCCCATCTCTACTAAAGATACAAAAAAAACTTAGCCAGGCATGGTGGCACGCACCTGTAATCCCAGCTACTCGGGAGGCTGAGGCAGGGGAATCACTTGAACCCGGGAGGTGGAGGTTGTAGTGAGCTGAGATCATGCCACTGCACTCCAGCCTCGGCAACAGGGCAAGACTCCATATTAAAAAAAAATCTGAAATGCAAAAACAGTGTAAGCTAGAGCTCAGGAGAAACCAAAAATTTTGGTTTTATTTAAATGTCCTAGCAATGCTATCTAGGAATGATGGGATCTGTCAAGCCTGTCTGCTGTGAAAGGGCTTGATCAGAGAGCCCAGTGCTGGTCCCTTGAGGGGGGTTGCAAAAGAAGTAAGCAGTAGGAACAAGTGAGTCAGTGGGTGCCCAATGAGCAGGGTGAAACTTAGGAGGTTTTAATCAAGTCATCACCACCCACTTAGTGGCAACAGTCAGAGGCAGGAAGCAGCAAAGACTCATGCTTTATAGAGAAGAGAGAAAAATCCAGAGCCGGCCTTTCCAGGTATGAGAAGAGCAGTTAGGAGTAATTGCCTAAAGTTCAGGTATTTGGATACCATGCCAGGTTGATTAGAAGACTCAGAAGAAGCGGCATAAGTGGCATGAGCAGCAGATGTGGCCTGGCTGTATCAGAGATGCGGCTCACTGACACTAACTGATATTGACTGACATTGACACCAACCTGGTGAAGACTCTGACATCCAGAAAAGTTTGTACTCAAACCCAGTGGAATCCTAGTGATTAACTGAAAAAAACTTAACAATAGTGCAGAGACCTCATATTATTTAAGTCTTAGTACAAAGTGATATATTAGGTATATATTGCACAACAAATTACCCCAAACAGTGGCTCACACCTGTAATCCCAGCACTTTAGGAGGCGGTCGAGGTGGGCAGATCACAAAGTCAGGAGATCGAGACCATCCTGGCTAACATGGTGAAATCCCATCCCTACTAAAAATACAAAAAATTAGCCAGGCATGGTGGTGGGCACCTGTAGTCCCAGCTACTCGGGAGGCTGAGGCAGGAGAATGGCATGAACCCAGGAGGCGGACCCTGCAGTGAGCCAAGATCACGCCACTGCACTCCAGCCTGGGTGACAGAGCGAGACTCTGTCTCAAACAAACAAACAAAAAAAAAACCAGATGTTTCTTCTGTTTCTATGGTCGGGAATCTGGTGTGGTGTGGCTTAGCTGGTCGACCCTGGCTCAGGGTCTCCTCTTCACACGGCTGCAGTCAGGTGTTGGGTGAGGGAACAGAGGTTAAGGAACTTTCCGCAGAACAGCCAGTGAGTGGCTTCTGCCTTACCACAACACCATGGGTGAGTATCAGGTCAGCAGCTGGCCAGGAAATGGAAATCTGTCTTTTAGGCCATTGCTTTTCAAGTCACATGTACTCCATCTCTCCCGATCCCTGGAGAGCTTGAAGCTTTTGGCCCTCACAGTTGTCCTGTAAAGGCGTTTCCAAACTGTAATGAAGTATCAACAGAAACAGGAGTGAAGAAACCTTTAAACCTGCATAATGACATATTAACAGGAGCCAAGCAACCAGTGGGAAGGAAAGGAGCACACTCTTCCTCTGGCCCTGAGTCCAGTTTTTTTCCTGAAGCCAAGAGAAGCGAATGCTGCCTCACTGCTTTAGGCCATCTATAAGAAGGTAGACAACACTTACCTTTCAAACGCACTGCAGTGGGACTACAGACAAATAACAGTAGTCTTCTTTGAACCTAAAATAGAGTGGAAATAACCAACGACAATCCTGGAGGAAGTCACAGGTAAATCCTGGAGACCAGCAGTGCTGAGCTGAGCCGGAGGGCCAGTCTCACTGAAGACTCAATCCAGCCTCCGTCAGGAACTGATCTTCTAAAGATCAAATACCAGAGTCTCTACTGCTCCTTGGCAGCCCATTATGGCTTTTAATCACATCATAAAACATGATATACATTATGGCCAGGTGCAGTAGCTTACACCTGTAATCCCAGCACTTTGGGAGGCCAAGGTGGGCGAATCACAAGGTCAGAAGTTCAAGACCGCTTGGCCAAGATGGTGAAAACCCGTTTCTCCTAAAAATACAAAAATTAGCCAGACGTGGTGGCAGGCGCCTGTAATCCCAGCTACTCGGGAGGCTGAGGCAGAGAAACCCGGGGAGGGGGCGGGGGGATGGAGTTTGCAGTCAGCCAAGATCACACCACTGCACTCCAGCCTGGGAGACACAGCATGACTGTCTCAAAAAAAAAAAAAAAAAAAAAAAAAAAATATATATGCGCGTGTGTGTATATATATATATGTGTGTGTGTGTGTATATATATGTATACGTGTATATATATGTGTGTATATATGTGTGTGTATATATACACACACACATATTAAACGTAAACTTCTGAGTCACAGGACCACAGATCTTTGAAAGGGGTGTAAACGCCCATCTCCTTAGGCATGTAGAATATTTCTTGCTTCTCTTATGTTGGCATTGCAGGCCATTGAAAAAAAAATGCGTAGCCCCCACGTAATGTTGTTTGTGTTAGCAGGATTTACCCTTTACCTTTCTCTACAATAAACATTCCTAATCCATGTGTAAGTCTCCCTGATGTAGTTATCAAATCAATCACCGGTAAAAAGTAACTTCTCATTCTGAGTTACCAAACACATTATCAATTAAGTTTGCTAACATTTTGTTAAATTATCCAATATTAAGTTTTTACTCTAGTAACTATTCATAGTTGCTTCACATACTTTGGAAATAATGGCCTTTCATTTCACAAAGCCTTTCCCAGTCATCAGGAAGCACCTTCCAGTCATCAGGGGGCATTAGTTGGCACCTGCTCACATATTCGGTGTGTTGTGCTGTCTATCATGGCTTTAGCTCACCGTCACAGATAAGCCCTTCTCCCAGACTTACAGCTAGAGAGGAGCACATTTCCAGGACCATGAGCACCCTGAGGACAGAGTCTGTTTTTTCCACCTTGTCCCAGCATGAGGCTTGGGGGAAGAAGGTAAGGAAAGAAAATTTCAGAAATATTTAGGAATTACAGGCCAAAACAACATTTCCTGGTGGGTCAGTTTTTTAACTGCAATATTCTAAACATGGGAACCTGCACATAAGTGTAAAAATCCCTATCA
Source organism: Macaca thibetana thibetana (assembly GCF_024542745.1). NCBI lineage: Eukaryota > Metazoa > Chordata > Mammalia > Primates > Cercopithecidae > Macaca > Macaca thibetana. The sequence goes on from NC_065585.1 coordinate 114,771,893, forward strand.
TTTAGCCCGTGCTTTAAAATAGCTACTTGATTCAGTGGGCAGCTTCCTGATGAAAAGAGGTCGGTAACTGTGGCCAACAAGCCAAATCTGGCCCACAAGCAGACTTGTTGGAAAAAAGATGCAACAGAAATCACATGTGGTCCACAAAGCCTAAAACATTTGCTGACCCTTTACAGAAAAAGTACGCCAATCCCTGCTCAGTGTGTTGAAACATTTCTATAGTACTTATTCAAGTAATGGTCAAATAATGGAATGGCGATGTAACAGCTCCCATCAGACCTGACCCTCCTAGAGATAAAACTATAAACTCCGGACGTATGTAGTTAGGTAAGTAGGTAGACAGAACAACCTACCACAAAAAACAATTCCATTAGCATAGAGATTTTATCACCCTGGTAATGATTATTAAAACAACCAGACAAAAAAAGTAAGTTCTTTAGATGACCTGAACAAAACTGTCAAAAACTTTGACGTAATTGATACTTTTTAGAGTACTTGCTCCACAGCAGCAGAATGTTTACCATGAAAACCACATGCTAGGTGATAAAACACATCTCATTACATCTAAAAGGACTGAACGCATACACAAAACCTTCTCTCACCACAATGGAATTAAATTCAAACTCGACAAAATATTTTGGAAAACCACAAATATTTAGAAATCAAACACTTCTGGTTGGGCGTGGTGGCTCACGCCTATAATCCCAGCACTCTGGGAGGCCAAGGAGGGCGGATCACGAGGTCAGGAGATTGAGACCATCCTGGCTAACACGGTGAAACCCCGTCTCTACTAAAAGTACAAAAAATTAGCCGGGTGTGGTGGCGGGCGCCTGTAGTCCCAGCTACTCAGGAGGCTGAGGCAGGAGAATTGCGTGAACCTGAGAGGCGGAGCTTGCAGTGAGCTGAGATTGTGCCACTGCACTCCAGCCTGGGCAACAATGCAAGACTCCATCTCAAAAAAAAAAAAAAAAAAAAAGAAAGAAATTAAACACTTCTAAAATAGCTCATGGATCAAAGATGACATCACAAAATGAACTGGAAAATATTTTGAACAGAAAAATAAAGCTCAAAATGTATAGGATGCTGCTAAAGTAGTGCTTAAAAGTCATTTTATACCTTGAAATGCTTACAGAAAAAAATGAAAAGCCTAAAATTGACCTAAATTTTTACCTTAGAAGACTATAAAAAGGGCCAAGTAAACCCAGAGAACACAGAGGAAAGAAATCATAAAAGGACAAATGAACAAAACAGAATAGAGAAAACTAACAAAGTCAAAAGCTGATTTTTGAAAAGATCAGCAGAATTGATACACACCTCATTACACTGATCAAGGAAAGACAGGACCGACTGCCCATATGGGCAGTGAAAAAACTATGGTCATCACTACAGATCCTACGGATATGAAGACGACAACCAATCGGAAAGGAAAAGGGGGGTATTACTAAAGAGCCTACAAATATTAAAGGGATAAAAAGAATACCAACTTATGCCAACAAATTTACCACCACAGATAAAATGAAAAATTTCCTTTGAAGACACAAATAGACAAAGCTCATTCAACAAGAAAAAGAACTTGATATTCACTTAAGAAATTAAATTTAGTATCTTCTCACAAGGAAAACTCCAGGCCTAGGTGGTTTCCCTGGGAAACTGTATCAAACATTTAAGGAAGAAATAACACCAATCATGTATAACCTCTATGAAAAAGAGGAAGAGGGGATACTTCCAATCCTTTTTAAGGGGCCAGCATAACTCTAATACCAAAACCTTACAAAGTCATTACCAAAAAAGAAAATGAGAAGTAAATATATCTCATGAACATCAATGCAAAAAACAAAAACAAAAACTTCAATTATCAGCAACCTGAATCCAGCAATACACAAATAGGATAATATGACATGACCAAGTAGGGTTTATCCCTGGAATGCAAGGATAAATATTTGAAAGCCAATCTAATTTATAATAGCAGAATAGAGGAGAAACCCCATATGATCATTTCAATAGATACAGGAAAAAAGCATTTGATGAAATTCTCTAACAGCACTCAGCAGACAGGAATAAAAGGGAACATACTCAACCTGATAAAGGTCATGTATGAAAAACTTACAGCTCAGTGAAATACTAGAGCTTTTACCCAAATATTGAGAACAAAGCAAGGTGCCGATCCATACTACTGTTCTATAGTGTTCTTGGAGTCCCAGTCATTGCAGTAAGGCAAAAATGAAAAGGAGAAGGCAGGCAGGCATACAAACAGATAAAGCATAAAGGTAGGAAAGAAGTAAAACTGTTTTCAGATGAGACTTTTTACATAGAAAGTTCTAAGAAATCTAGAAAACTACTGGAATAAGTTCGCAAGACTGCAGAATACAAGGTTAGTATCCAAAAGTCAACTGTATTTTATATATTAACATGTTTTTGAGAGAGAGTCTTGCTCTGTCACCCAGGCTGGAGTGCAGTGGCAGAGTCATGGCTCACTGCAGCCTTAAACTCCCAGGCTCAAGTGACCCTTCCACTTCAGTTTCCCAAGTAGCTGGGACCACAGGCACATGCCACTGCATCCAGCTAATTTTTTTTTTCTTTTTACTTTTGTAGAGACCCACCTTGGCCTCCCAGAGTGCTGGGAATAAAGGTGTGAGGCACAAAACCTGGCCAGAAAATAAAATGTTTTTGAAACAGCAACTTCATTCATAATAGTGTGAGATAACTTTTGAAAATATATGTAAGATCTCTACACTAAAAGTCTCAAAACCTTGCTGAAATTAATGACTTGAATAAACGGAGAAATATACCATATTCATGGATTAGAAGACTCAATACTAACATTTTAATTCTGCCTATTGATTTACAGATTTGATACAATACCATCCCAGCAGACAGCCACACCACAACCTAACCCAATGTTTTAAGTAGGTAAAGGACTTGAATAAACATTTTTCCAAAGAAGATACATGGATGGCCAATAAGCACATAAAGAGATATTCAACACTAGTCATTAGGGAAATGAAAATCAAACCCACAACAAGGTACTTCACACCTACTAGGATGGCTGTAATATTTTTTTAAATTTTTTATCAGAAAGTAAGTGTTGGGCCGGGCATGGTGGCTCACGCCTGTAATCCCAGCACTTTGGGAGGCCAAAGCAGGTGGATCACGAGGTCAGGAGTTCAAGACAAGCCTGGCCAAGATGGTGAAACAAAAATACAAAAAATTAGCCCGGCGTGGTGGCGGGTGCCTGTAACCCCAGCTAGTTGGGAGGCTGAGGCAGAGAATTGCTTGAACCCAGGAAGCGGAGGTTGCAGTGAGCAGAGATTGCACCATCGCACTCCAGCCTTAGTGACAGAGCAAGACTCCATCTCAAAAAAAAAAAAAAAAAAAAGAAAGTGTTGGGAGAAGTGGAGAAATTGGAACCTTCATACACTGCCAGTGGAATGTAAAATGACACAGCTGCTATGGACGACAGTTTGGCAGCTCCTCAAAAAGTTAAATTACCATATTGAATTGAAATTACCATACAGAATTACCATATTGTCCAGCAACTCCACTGCTCTATAGATACCCAAAAGACTTGAGAGCAGGGACTCAAATATTTGACCACCTATGTTCTTAGCAATATTATTCCCCACCTGAGTAACCAAAAGGTGGATGCAACCCAAGTATCCACCAACAGATGAACAGATAAACAAAATGTGTAATATACATACAATGAACTATTATCCACCCACAGAAAAGAATGAGATTCTGATACACGCTGCAATGGGTAAACCTTGAAAACATGCTAAGTGAAAAAAGTCAGACAAAAAAGACCACATATTTTATGATTCATTGATATTCAAATATCCAGAATAGATGAATCCATAGAGACAGAATAGAGGTTATCAGAGGCTGGAAGTAGTGGGGGAATGGGAAGTTACTGTTTAGTGAGTACAGAAATTGAGATGAAAAAGTTTTAAAACTAGCTAGTGGTGATGATTACACAACATTGTGAAGGTACTTAATGGAACTAAATGGTACACTTTAAAATGGCTAACGTGGCAAATTTTATGTTTACATTTTTGTATCTGATATCCCAGGTTTCTTAGAAAAGACTGGCAATATTGAGATGGATTTTATATAAGCATAAGAGCTAATACCACAGAGCTAATTCTAAACTTGACAGAGAAATACAAAGTAACTATAATATTGAAAGCGATCTTGGAGATGAACAAAGTTGGAAAGCTACGTTCATCAAGACAGTATGGAACTGGCACGAGGATGAACCAAGCAGCGTAACAACAAAGGTTGCTCAGAAATAGAGCCCCACTTCTATAATGGCCACCTTTTCAACAAAGGCCCTAAAGCAATCCAATGGGGAAGGGAAAGTCTTTTTAACAAATGGTGCTGCAATGCCCATAAAAAGAATCAGAAACCTGACCACCACACACCATACATAAAAACTGAGATGGATCTTTAATTACAAGAGCTAATACCATACAGCATTTGGTGAAAAACACTGAAAATATCTTCATGATGTTGGGTAGGCACAGGTTTCTTGGGTCACTGAAAGCAGTAACAAGAGAATTGTACCTCCTCAAAATTAAAAACTTCTGCTAATCAGAGGACACCATAAAGAAAATGATTAGGCAAGCCACAAATTAAAAAAATAATTTACAAAACATATCTGACAACAGACTAGTGTCCAGGGCAAAGAATTCCTGTAACTCAGTAATAAAAAAGACGATACATCCATACAATGTTATTCAGTGAGAAAAGAAATTGGTTATCAAACTGAAAAGATACAAAAGAACCTTAAGTGCATATTATATTACATGAAAGCAGCCAATGTGAAAAGGCCACATGCTGTATGATTTTATGTGACATTCTGGAAAAGGCCATAGTGTGAAAACAGTAAAAAGATCAGTGGTTGCCAGAGATTCAGAGAGGGAGGGAGGGACCAATAGGTGGAGCGCAGGAAGTTTTTAGGGGAGTGAGACTGTTCTGTATGATACTATAATGGTGGATATTTGTCATTACATATTTGTCAAAACCCACGGAATATACAACACAATGAATGAAGCCTAATGTAAACCATGGGCTTGAGTGAACAATGTGTCAACACTGGCTCATCAGTTGTACCAAATCCATCACACTAATGGCAGATGTTAATAAAGGGCAAGTGAGGAGTGAGGTGGAAGAAGAGGAGAACTCTGTACTTCCCATGCAGTTTTGCTGTAAATCTGAAACTGCTCCCCTCAAAATCTATTAAAAATGTAGGAAGAAAAGAAAGCAATTCAAAAAAGGACAATCCAGTTTTTCTTAATGGGCAAAAGATGTGTACAGATAATTCATAAAGGAAATATATATAAACGGCATAAACACATGAAAAGGTACTTAAATCATTAGGAAAATGCAGAATGAAACGGTAAGACACCATTACTCACCAGAATGGCTAAAATTAAAAAGACTGACAAGACCACAGATTGGTGAGGATGTGGAACTGGGAGTCTCATAATTACTGGTGTTAGTACAAAATGGAATGATCGCATTGAGAAAAGGTCTAGAAGTTTCTTATAAAACTAAACATGTATACATCTATCATATTACCCAACAGTTCCACTCCTATTTACCCAAGAGAAATAAAAATCCACAGAAAGACTTGCACATGAATGTTCAGAGAAACTTTATTCGTAATATCCAAAAACTGGAAACAGCCCCAGCACCTATACAATAGAATGGACAGATTTTATTCGATTCATACAAGGGAATACTAAGCAATGAAAAGTAACTAATCATCCATCTATGCAGCAATGATGGATGCCTCTCCAAAATGTTATGCTGGGTGTGTAGAAGACAAACACAACAGTAGAAATTGTAGGACACTATTTATATGAAATTCTAGAATATGGAAAACTAATCCAAAATGAAAAAAACAATCAGCACTGGCTATGTCTGGGGATGGAGGATGTGGGGACTGACTAGGAGGAAGGAACATGAGGGGACTTTGAGTTGATCATAGTGTTCTGTATCTTGAGAGGGGTCTGGGTTACACAGGCATGTGCGTTTGTCAGAACTCAAAAGAATGCACACTTAAGATGTGTGTAAGTTTAAAATAAATTTTACATTAAAAACACAAATACTGCCCTATAATTGACAGTTGTATGCCCACGTATGTAGAAGGAAATGCATCGATGTTACCAGTTTACTCAGAAATGCAGCCAGTGCACTGTGAAAGGATGAATGAAGGAACAGGTGAAGGGACAGGGCATGGGAAGATAGGACGCTCCAAGGCAGGTCCAGTAAAATGACAGACATATACATTTATACCCCAGAAATAATTTCAACATTGCTGTATGTTTGAAATGTGGGACCAATTGTTTACATCAATAGAATTTAAGTAGTTTAAATGCTAACATGACAGTCCTACAACAGGACCAGCAGTTGTACTTTACTTTTTTACTTCTTATTTTTATGAGACGGAGTTTCTTGTTGCCCAAGCTGGAGTGCAATGGCGCAATCTCAGCTCACTGCAACCCCCACCTCCCGGGTTCAAGCAATTCTCCTGCCTCAGCCTCCTGAGAAGCTGGGACTACAGGCACGTGCCCCCACACCTGACTAATTTTTGTATTTTTAGTAGAGATGGGGTTTCGCCATTTTGGCCAGGCTGGTCTCAAACTCCTGACCTCAGGTGATCCACCCGCCTTGGCCTCCCCAAGTGCTGGGATTACAGGTGTGAGCCACTATGCCCAGCCTGTACTCTTTCATAAACATGAAGACAGATGAAGAAAGGTAAAACAGTTTGCCTAAGCTGTGATTTCTAAGTGGCCCTCTTCAGTCTGTCAAAGCATTCATTCATGAGAAAACTATGGAACTCCTGTTGTGTGCTGTGTTCTCAAGAGGCTGCAGTCTGGTGTGGGAGGCAGAGCAGTGGCCAGCACACAGCATGGTGAGGCGACAGAGCATGGGGGCTCTAATAGGAGATGGGCAGGGCACACAGCCAGGCGCTGGTGCTCAAACCTAGTGGAAGGCAGAAAGAGCCATGAATAAGTGGACAGTATTTTACTCCAGTAACAGTTCATTTTTATTGTGTCAAACAGTGGACTCTACATATATTATGTTATTTAATTTTTAACATATGCTTAGGAGATGGGCACAACTTTTGCCATCGTATGGTGGGATTAGAGCCTAAAATATTAATAGATAACTTGCTCTCCACCAGTGTGATGGGCAGCCCAGGATCTGCACCCAGTCTGTTCTAGGATCCAGACCTTGACCTGCTACATTCTCCTTTCTTCTTTTCAGTATCTTCATAACATTCTATTTTTAATTTTTTTTGTAGAGATGGGGGTCTTGCTATGTTGCCCAGACTGGTCTTGAACTGGCCTCATGTGATCCTCCCACTTCTGCCGCCCCAAATGCTGAGATTAAGACGTTAGGCACCACACCCCGCCATCAACATTCTTCTTCACACATTTTTGTAAACCTGTGGAGCCTTCCACTTCAGTGACAATCCCATCAACAGCTCACATTCACCACCCTGGGTGACCATAAGTCCAAGCCACAACTCGACAGGTGGAGACTCAAAGCAGACATCGTATCTGTGTCTATAGGAAGATGCATTTTCTACAGCCTCATGCTACCTTCTCAAGTCTCTCTGGTCCCAGGACAATCGTAACATGGAGACGGATGGCTGGAAGAATAGCAGCTTGACAGCCAAAACTCCAGACCTAAGGAGGAATGACCCAAAGAGGAATGCCCCTAGATGACATCTCACCCATCAGCTGCTGCAAACCTGCCTGATCAGTCGTGAACCCCACTTGAGGAGGGACACTGACCGTTAGGTCTCACCCATTCTTAGGACTGTCAGTGTGACCGAAAATGCCACCTGCAGAGCCCAGGAGAGGAGCCCTCGCCTTTACCCCCTTTCCCTTCTCCATCCTTCTCCCCGAAGCCCACAGCTCAGTGCCCTCTCCTGAGGAAGCCTCTGATCCCACAGCCAAGCACAAGTTCTAGGCCTGTGGGCACCAACAGGAAGGGGCTGTGCAGTCAGGGAGCGCCAGCTCGGTGCAGGTACAGGTGTCTTAGTGCCCTGTAGGTCAGGGGCATGACCTATGGACCGAACTGAGCCATTCACAGTGAGGCCTCGCCTGTCCTGGGATCACAGGCACACACAGCTCCCCACAACCACTCCATATACACACACGCTTTTAAATTCCCGTGAAAAAATTAACTTTGCATATATGGGCCACATGCCCTTCCTCATCCTGCAAAGCACCTCAACAGCCCCTAAGTTCCTGTTTAGTCAAAATGACTTGCCCTGGAACCGGGCGCAGGCAAGGATGCCCGCGTGAATGTGAGTCTGTTCACCCATCTCTGGTCCACAGCCCACACCAGGGCCTGGTCACGCTGCCTCCTGTCTTATTCTGCGAGCGGGCCCAGCTGGTGTACGCAGGTGGCGACCTGGAATCAAGCAATCAAGCAGGTGCCTTCTCTCAGGTCACTCTTCCATACCTGCTGAGGAAAACCACAAAAGAACTCCAAGCTGCTTGAGTTAAAGTCTCCATTTATTTATTTATTTTTTTTTTTTTACAAAAATCCAATGTAAGACCATTGTGCTCGTGACGAAAAGGGGTGGGGTGGATGGACGTGGCATGGATATCAAAGCTTCCCCCCTCCAAACTAGGAGCTCCCCACTCGGTCCGGCGCAGCTCCCAGAAAGATCCCATCCTTCTGGACAGGACCCCAGCTGGTGAGCCCTGGCCCGAGGCACCGTCCACATGGAGGAGCACTGCCCAGGGAGCCAGCGCTCACAGCGGCCTGTGGAGCCCTGGGATGGCGTTAAAGTAGGACACCCCAAACCGGAGCAGCAAGCTGGCCACCCAGAGAACGAGGCGGTCCTGCACCCTGCGAGCCAGGACGAGGTGGCCACGGGCAGCTCACAGACAGCCAAGGAGACCCGGCGTCTGTGGCGCTACTTTCCCGTCTCGCATGAGTCACAGGTCAGCGGCTTTCCCATGGTGAGAAGCACCTGACCAGTGACACCGTGGCCGCCTTGCTGCCTCTCGCCGAGGAGGGCGTGCCCCTCCGAACCTGTCTGCAGTCCTTCAAGCCAGTGTTCCTTTCAGGGTCAAGGAGGGCTGTCCTTGCTGGAAGCGCCAGCACCACAGCCCTCCCTACAGCACGTTTTGGTGTCAGACCACTCAGCCCTTCTTGGATCCACCAGTGACATTCAGGGCCCGACAACCTGGCTCCACTAAAGGGACAGGCCCCTGACCCCACCACACAGACGACCTTTGCTCACCAAGTCCCTCTAAAGGGGGTCCCACCACACAGACGGCCCCGGCTCACCGAGTCCCACTAAAGTCAGTATATGAGTTCCTCACATTAAAATAAACCAGATAAAATAGCAGCCACAATATAGCGCCACACACCACACTCTTTGGCTCCCCGAGGGAAGAAGGCTACTGCTAAAAGGAATACAAGTCAGGAGTCAGGGAGAGCGCAACTAGAAAGTTCTGAGGCAGAGCGTCCGACCCCCGACTGCTGGGAACAAAACCACACTTCCTAGGTCGCTGCCTCAGCGGGGGAGCTACAGGCTGTTGCCAGGGGGAACCTCTGGAAACACAGTCCTGGCAGTAGCCAGGTCCGGTTTGCCAATGGGGAGCGTTCCCTTAAGCCGAGCTAGCCCTACAGGTGGGTGGGAGCTACCAAAAGAGCCCAGCTTCAACACAATACTTGAAGAGGACCCATGTGGTACAGGCAGGTCAGAGGAGAACGTATTCCGAGAAATAGAAGCACAGGATGCCAAGGTTTAGGGAAGACGGAACTGGCTTAAGGCATGTGCATGACCAGGACAGACCTGAGCTTTTGTTCAGTTGCTAGAAACCTTCAAGTCAACTCCACTTCAAGAAAGTAGGGTTCAAGAAACAGATTTCATGGGCTAAATCCCTGACCAATTCCACTCACACCCTCCTAGGTTCCCCTACTGCCACTATGACCCAAAAAATTAGCTTATTTCAGTTTCAGCCCAGGGAACAGAATCCTAAGCAGGGAGTGGAAAGTGGTAACTCGGGCTGTCAATGCCTGTTAAGATTCGAAGGCTGGATGTGAGCTTACACAGCAAATCACGGCCTCCCATTGTTCTAGCACATACCAAACCTCAGGGGGTCCTACAGCCAAGCTGACATTAGGGGTCCAAAAACCACAGATAACACAGGATGGGGCTCCAGACAGAGGCAGAGGGAAGGTGAATTTCACCAAGGAATTATCCCAAGGCAGGCGCCTTGCTGTAAAACTTCCCGGCCAGCCGGGTGGGGTCCTCGAAGGACACTGGCTTGCTCTACACCAGGGAGAGGAGGCTGACCTGCAAACCACTTCAGACCACAGCAGACGTACACTCTGCTGATTTCCTGTCCAATCCAAGAGAGAGCACTTCAGAAAAGCTTGAGGCCCACAGCATGTATGTTTCAACAAAAGAACAAGACAGAAAGAGCCATGTGGGAGTAGCATCTTCAGGCCCTATTCTTTCTCACTCTTTGCTTCCTCATTCTCTCTCAAACAAGGGAGAAATGGGAGAACAGGGGTAAGTACTGAGGCAAGCCTGGCCTAAAGATAAATCCTCAAAAATCACTGGCCCCAGCAGCAGGAAGCTGAGCAGCCCACCAGGGTCAGGCGCTCCCAGGGATTCACTGGGAAGAGAATGGGAGTTACAGGTTGCCGACTGGCAGCAGAAAGGGTACGGAAGACACCCACAGGTCTTCTCTCGTCCAGGCCCGTAAGAGGGCCACGTTCATCCCTGTCTGGTTTCTGCACGCAGACGGCGCTGGGGAGGATGGGAGATGATCTTTAAGTATAAGCCAGTGACACAAGGCCAGGACCCATCTCCGCCAGAATACAGAACAAAGGAGCCTGCGCGGTCCCTCCCTCAGAGAGGCAAAACTCACACTCCCCCAGCCAAAAATATATACGTATGCAAGTGTGTGTGCATATATTTATATACACACACATATATATAAATAAGCCGTGAATGGCAAATCTGAAACTTTCTCTTTTTAAATAATCATAATAGTTGTTACTGAATTTAAAAACCACAAACTAGCTGTCCTGGGCGTATGAACGGTGTGAGTGACTCTGCAGAGTCTCCACGGTCCTCAGTGTAAGCTATCAGTCAGTGCCCTGTGTGGGGAACCCCGGGGCCTCCGCCCAGGGCTCCAGGCCCAGTGTGGCCGACTTCAAGATAAAGGCAGCGGTTTCCTTCCACTCTTCATGCTGCGCCTCCCAGCAGAGGGTCTGGGCCACCCACCCAGCAGATGTCCCCAAGGTCCTGCAATGCCTTGGAACCTTGGGAGCCATCTTCCTCCCTCTGCCCATCCTCTTCCCCAGACCTTGCGCTGCCCCTAGATGAACTTGAAGCACTTGGTCTTGTCATGAGGCAGGCGTGTCTTGAAGAGCACGGAGTCCACCCTGAACTGCGTGTACAGGAGGGGCATGTAGCCGTACACCTTCACAAAGAAGTTGATGCACTTGTGCCGCTCGTGGAAGTGGGAGTCATCGTGCGACAGGGCCTGAGGCGAAAGTAGAGAAAGGGAAAGAGAGAAAACGAAGGAAGAAGGGGGGGAGAAAGAAAGAACAAGGGAGTGGAAGAGGAAGGAAGGAAGGAGGGAGAGGGGGAGGAAGGGACAGGAGAAAGTAAGGGAGGAAAGCAGAAAGTAACAGAAAGAAGGTGCAGTGAAGGGAGTAGAGAGTAAGGAGAAGGACGAAGAAGAAGGAAAGGGAAAGAAAGAGAACGAAAAGACAGCAGAGAGGAAGATAAGGAGGGGGGGGGACGAAGAGAGAGGAGGAAAGAAGGGGGAGAAGAAAAAGTAAGGAGAGAGGAAGAGAAAAGAGGAAAAAAAAGGAGAAGGAGAAGGAGAAAAGAAGAAGAGAAAAAAAGGAAAGAGAGAAAGAAGAGGAAGGGGGGAAAGAAGAAGAAGCAAAGGAAGAGTGAGAAAGAAGAGAGAAAAAGGAGAGGAAAAAAAGAGAGAAAGGAAGGGGATGGGGAAGAAAGGGGAGGAAGAAGGGAGGAAAAAGAAGGGGAAGGGAGAAAAGAAGGAAAGGGGGAAAGAAGAGAGAAAAGAAAGGAGAGGGAGGACATCCTGGGCATCGGAACGTCCACCGTGAGGTCACCTGGAAATGGAAGAGAGACACAGAGTGGGAATCCCAGCTAATACCAACAGAACCCTTGCAGCTGAACCGATCCCACAACCCCCATGTCCAGGGTGAAGACGCTGATCCCCCAGAGGCAACAACCCTGCAGAGTGTGGCAGGAGCCAGAGCCCCGCCCCAGGCCTCCTGCCTACCAGATGTCTCCAAACATCGTCAGGTATTCTGTCCAGACGGCGTGCACTTCTCAGATGCCACAAGCCTTAACGTGTGTAGTGTCAGCTGTCTCAGTAAGTCCACTCCTAGTATGTACTTGGTTGCAGAGCCATAGTTAGGTACCGAGTTGTTTGTTTCATCAATGTTTTGAATGAAAATACTGAAGACTCCCCAAAGAGGGGCTAGTCAAATCATTCTTGAATACTGTCCACAAAAAAGATGCTTAACTACATTTAAAGCCATGGGAAAGTGGCCATACTACAGTCTAGTCATATTGTAATTAGAAAATGTCTAACCAGAAAAGTGTGAAGAGGGACAGCTTCATTACAATGTGGCAGGCTGAATGGCATAAAAGTCCCTCAGAACACCTGAACACGCAAGATGAAATACAGAAACCCTCTTTAAATACAGGGCTGAGCCTGTAATAAGAAATGAAATCACCTGGTGATTAATCCCAGCACTTTGGGAGGCCAAGGCAGGAAGATCGCTTGAGCCCAGGAGTTCAAAACCAGCCTGGGCAACAAAGCAAAACCTCATCTCCACAAAAGATAAAAATATTAGCAGGGTGTGGCAGCAGGCCAGTTATTTGGTGTAGTCCCAGCTACTCGGGAGGCTGCTTGAGCCCAGGAGTTTGAGGCTGCAGTGAGCTATGATGGTACCACTGCACTCCAGTCTGGGGGACAGTGAGAGCCTGTCACTCACTCACATACATACACGCATGCATGAATAAACAATGAAGAATGAATGAATGAATGAATGAATGAATGAACGAAATCCTCAGGGACCAATGAAAAAGCAAATCCTGCAAGATAGCCATGAACTTGGGTTTTCAATGGGCTGAAGAAGCAACACCTGCAAAGCAGGCTTTGGAAACACTGGCTCCACGGAAGGGAGGATGGAGGGGAGCAGGGAGGGGAGGACGCCACACAAAGAAACATGGGGCAGAAATGTCTTTAAATTTATCTTCTACTTCCTTAATTTTCTTTTCACCTAAGTCTGATCTTTTCATGCCTTTTTGACAGAGATTTTAATAACTATGATTTTCATTTTCAGTAGTTCCATTTAGGGCTTTCCAATCTGTTCTTTTTGGAGTGATTTGTTGTTTTTTTATGTTTTCAGGTTAGTCATTTTAAGCCTACTTGTTTTAGAGTCTACCTAATGGCTTTATTACTTGAAATGCTTGGAGAACTATAACCTGTTTATTATGTGTGTTCGCTCTTGCTCATGATCAGCTGTTTCCTTGGTGGCTAACTGGTAATTTTACATTTCAAGCTCATCTTCAATGAGGCTTTTCCTGTGCATGTCCTATGTGGCCTGAGGTGAAGAAATTTCTTTTTCTGAAATGGGAACTTCTTCTGCTGAGAGTAATTTCTCCTTACAACAGATTTTTGGTTTTATTCTGTCAAACAGTCGAAGGGTATCAATGACTGGGTCTACTTTTCTTTTGTTATTTTCTCCCTGGGGACTCCCTACATTGCCCAGGCTGGTCTGGAACTCCTGGCCTCAAGAAATCCTCCTGCCTCAGCCTCTCAACGTGCTGGGATTACAGACTTTGAGCCACCTCATGTGGCCCTGGGTCTAGATTTCATACAGAATGAGTACCTAAGCCCATGGAGGCTCAAAAGACTATTTAACGTTCTCAACCTACACTTCGCGCGCCCCGCCCCGTCAGAGTCCAGGTTAAAATAAACAAGGTGCATGTCATCTCCCCGGGGCAACAGGTAGGAGATCTCCATTCTAATTCTCCGCCCTTAACAGGCTCTTCACTCCTTCACATGAGTGATAAAACCCTCTAGACAGCCTCTAGACAGCTAAGGTGAGAGCAGCTCCCCATGATGGCCTCAGCGACGCCCCCATGCTTGCCACCCTGTTTTAGTCCTCCCGTCTGCTTCCTTTCTGGCAATTATCTTACCTTTTTATTAGCTCAACTATCACTGAAAAAAGAAGTTTGTTACTTATTTCAAATTACCTAGTCCACTATATAACAAAAACCGAGAAAATTTACTGTAAAGTTTTTTTGGTTTTTTTTTTTTTTTTTTTTTTTTTTTTTTTTTAGACGGAGTCTTGCTCTGTAGCCCAGGCTGGAGTGCAGTGCGGTGATCTCAGCTGACTACGAGCTCCGCCTCCCAGATTCATGCCATTCTCCTGCCTCAGCCTCCCAGCCTCCCAAGTAGCTGGGACTACAGGTGCCTGCCACCACACCAGGCTAATTTTTTGTATTTTTAGTAGAGACAGGGTTTCGCTGTGTTAGCCAGGATGGTCTCCATTTCCTGACCTCATGATCCGCCCACCTCAGCCTCCATATTGGGATTACAGGTGTGAGCCATACCGCCCAGCCTACTGTGAAGTTTTTAAAAAGCAGACTGCAAATCAAGTATATACTTTTAAAATACAAAAATAAGGCCAGGTGTGGTGGTTCCCACCTGCAATCCCAGCACTTTGGGAGGCCAAGGTGGGTGGATCACTTGAGCTCAGTTTGAGAACAGCCTGGCCAACATGGCGAGACCCCGTTTCTACTAAAAATACAAAAAAATTAGCTGGGCATGGTGGCACATGCCTGTAATCCCAGCTACTATGGAGGCTAAAGCAGGAAAATCACTTGAACCTGGGAGGCAGAGGTTGCAGTGAGCTGAGATCATGCCACTGCACTGCAGCCTGGGTGACAGAGCGGGACTCCATCTCAAAAAAAAAAAAAGAAAAGAAAAAATATGTATATATGTATTTTTACACACGTACGTGTGTGTGTGTGTATATATATATGTATGGATAAATAAGTCACCACAATAGACAGGATACCAGAGAACCAAAAGAAGCCAAAAGTTTTAGCACTTTTGATTTCTTTCTGCATGTCTCTTTTCCCAAATAATTTTTAAATTTCTATTATAAATTAAGTGGAAAATTTTTAATTGAAAGACACATCCCATAACTTAATAGCAGAAGAGTAATCATTGTGTACAGCCAGTATTCACCGTCAAAGCCCAGGTCCCAGAGTTTAAACTGGGAGGAGACACAGGCCAGCGCTCGAAGGGTGGCTCACCTCAGAATCTAGTCTCTGGGCAGTCATGACCTCCACAGCTTCCCCTCCAGGTCCCACCTGTCTCCTCACATCCCCCCTCACTCACTGGCTGCTCCCTTAGAACCCTTTGGGGTCATGTCAACACCGAGTTACTGCTCTTCCCATGGTTCCCCCTGGAACAGGATGTGGGGGTCAGGAATCTGGGGAAGGACGTTCTCAAACAGCATCTATGTCCAGTATTCCATGGGGCTCTCACTGGATCTAAAAACCCTTCTCCTCACCCCAGACACCAGAATCCAGCCCCAGGAGAAATGCCCTTTAGCCTGCATATTATTCCACGTGACACAAAAAGTGTCTTTATAACTGTTGTTTTCACGGAAGCAGTGGTTTCCAAATGTTTTTAATCATGTAATCCATCAGTAAAAAAACTTTTAAGCCGGGCGCGGTGGCTCACACCTGTAATCCCAGGACTTTGGGAGGCCGAGGCGGGCGGATCACAAGGTCAAGAGATCGAGACCAGCCTGGCCAACATGGTGAAACCCCGTCTCTACTGAAAATACAAAAATTAGCTGGGCATGGTGGCACATGCCTATAGTCCCAGCTACTCAGGGGGCTGAGGCAGGAAAATCGCTTGAACCCGGGAGGCAGAGGTTGCAGTGAGCCGAGATTGTGCCACTGCACTCCAGCCTGACAAAACAGCGAGACTCCATCTCAAAAAAACAAAACAAAACAAAAACAAAACAAAAAAACCACTTAAGACTGCATCCCCAATATATTTGTAAATATATAACTATGTTGCATAATAAAACATGCAAAAAAATTAAAAAGAATGAAATAACTATAATATAAACTGAAGTTTGGACATTTACTTATTTAACCAATATCGTGGATCACAGTTTACATGGAAGATTCCAGGTAACTCAGTCTAAGAGAAATATTCGTTTTATGCTTAGTAACAATGAGGAAAATCCTCAATAGATGCCAAGAACCTATATTACCCCAAAGAACCAAGACGTTCACTTGCATTTCGGCTTCCTTACCACCTAAGCCATCTGTTTTCTCAAAACTTTACGGATGATTTTTTAATCTCTTATCCTGAATGAAGCCTATTTACATTGTGTGTTCTCCTTGCAAAAGTAGTACATTATTCAAAGCAATAATATTACATTAACTCCCCATTCATTAGTCAATATCATTAAGATATTAACATTACTGAAAGAACACTGCCAATCATACAAAGCAGTCAGACCTCCCTAATTCAAACAGGGAATAGTTTGACAGTAAAAATTGGAGGTATTTAAAGCACAACAAAAAAATTACTATTTTTGAACATACAATAGTACATACACCTGATACCATTAAAATTAGGTAAATAAAATATTTAATTCAAACTGGTTCTTTATTATGAATAATTAGATTCATAAGTTGAAGGAATTACTGAGTTTGAAAACACACTTAATTTCAGCCTTTGAATTTAAAAACTCATCCCAATCTTGAATTCTTCATATATTCCAGAAAGATGAAGAAAACTGAGAGAGAATACTCAGTTTTGAAGTTTTCAATTGGTAAGAATCATGTGCACCACGCCCACATTACTTCCCCCTGCACTGAAGAGATGGCTTAGCTAATGAAACACTGGCCTAATAATGCAGTAGACAAATACACGTTACAAAGATGAAAAATCCCCCATGTCTGTGCCTGCTCAGGTAACTGATGCTATTATTAGGTACCTAATCACTCAGATACTTTAAGTTTTCATGGACCATGTCTTCTGGTCTACTAGAGAGGCATAAATTGATGCACACATCTTGACTCAAATCCAGTCCCTGGCTACATAAGAAAGGAAACATAAGGAAAAGAAAATTGCACCCATTGTTCATTGCTTTCTAAAACCTTCGCCTCCCTACCTCAAAGTCTACAAAGTCTTTTCACTGTTTAATATGAGACCTACCACTGTACCTGGAAAACATACTATTTTTATACAAATACTTGTGACTATTATTTTTCACAGTTAAAAAAAATTGATACATTATTTTGCTAATTATTCTTCTCTTGTGAGACTTTAGCAGAAGTCTCAGACAGAAGAAACCCTGGGACAATCAGGAGTGACATTCTACCCAGGAGCCACAGTTAGCCTCCAAATACATTTCTATCTTTGTTATGCTTTGCTGCATGGAACCAGCGTCCTCTGGTGGCCACTCTGCTTAGCACTCAAGCTACGACTTACTTCTCACTAAGATGCCCAGGCAGTGGCTATTCACAGACACGCCCATGGAACATTCAGCCTTGAACTTCTGGATTCAAGCAATCCTCCTGCCTCAGCCTCCTGAGTAGCTGAGACTACCAGGTGTGTGCCACTGCACCTGGCTTCTAAACATGATTTCATTATCATTATTAGTATATGCTGGTGGAGAACCAATTATTATTATTAATTTTTTTTTGAGATGGACTCTCACTTAGTCACCCAGGCTGGAGTGTAGTGGCACGATCTCAGCTCACTGCCATCTCTGCCTCCTGGGTTCAAGCGATTCTCCGGCCTCAGCCTTCTGAGTAGCTGGGATCATAGGCGCATGCCATCACGCCTAGCTAGTGTAGTGTGTTGTGTGTGTGTGTGCGTGTGTGTGTGTGTGTTTTCTTTTTGAGACTGAGTCTCGCTCTGTCGCCCAGGCTGGAGTGTGGCGGCATGATCTCAGCTCACTGCAACCTCTGCCTCCCAGGTTCAAGTGATTCTCCTGCCTCGGCCTCCTGAGTAGCTGAGACTATAGGCGCGTGCCACCACATCCAGCTAATCTTTTGTATTTTTAGTGGAGACAGGGTTTCACTGTGTTAGCCAGGATGGTCTCGATCTCCTGACCTCGTGATCCACCTGCCTCAGCCTCCCAAAATGCTGGGATTATAGGCGTGAGCCACTGCGCCTGGCCTAATTTGTATATTTTTTAGTAGAGTCAGGGTTTCGCCGTGTTGACCAGGCTGGTCACGAACTCGTGACCTCAAGCGATCCGCCCGCCATGGCCTCCAAAAGTGCTGGGATTACAGGCATGAGCCACCACGCCAGGCTGAACACAACTATTTACTCATGGCAATGACACCCATGAAGGTAAACTTATTTCATAAAATTAAGTAATATACCTTTTTGATTATAATGAAAATATGACCTCATTAGTTTGTTGACCCTTCTAAAGACATCAGGTACAAATCTCTTACTGGAATTTAGCATTTTCTTCAATTATGAAACAGACATAAACACAGACATAAACACAGACATAAGCACAGTCACAAATATTCATTTGAAGTGACAGACTCCACAGTACTACTGGTTCTAATAACGTCTGCTTCTCTAAGGACTGAGCTATCCTAACCCTTACCAGCATGCTCTAACTTGCTGACAGAGCCCTCAACGATGACAGGAAGGGGGTGGAACCAGGCTTTCTGTGCACTGAGTGTATTTGTTAATAACTCCAAGAAAAAACAGAACAATACCCTCAGAATTTCTAGAATTCACAGGTGTGAGTAGTCCTCACAGTTGATGCATTCATCCACCATGTCCCGGATGGCCTGGGGCATCACATAAGAATACAGGTAGGCATAATACTGTCAGAGGAATTCTAGAAATTCTGAGGGTATTTTTGGTTGTGAGCAAATAATTTACATAGTACTTATGTGCCAACACTATTCTTAGAGCCTTACATATATTAACTCAGAAATTCTTAAGTTTTTTGTTTGATGGACATCGCCTGTGCCTCTGGCTTGGCAATCTGGTCAAGGCTGTGGACTCCTCAAAATAATGTTTTTAGATATATAAACTGCAATACACAGGATGACAAAGGAAGCAAGTTTCAGTAAAACACAGTGACACACATGCTCTTTTCCTAATGCATTAAATAACAACATCTAGGGGAAAGGGAATAACTGCCGTGAATTCAAAGTGGTAACAAATAGAAACAATACTTTTTGCAGATACTCCAACAAAGGTAATGTGATACGAAGATATCTATGATTTCTACTGGTGACAAATCAGTTACTACAAATACTATTGTGAACTGTAGCCTGTTTCATAATTGAAGAAAATGCTAAATTCCAGTAAGAGATTAATAAAAATAATGATGCAACATCTTTCCCACCCAAGTTCCAAACCTTCTGATTTCTATCCATTGCCCTTAGGAATGAAGGGCCCCTGTCGTAACAACTCATTTAAGCCCACAATCCTTTGATGAGGTAGGTAGTATCATCCCTATCGTATGAATGAGGACTCTGAGATACAGTGCAGTTACGTGCTGCGCTACTGTAAAACAAGTGAAGTAAACATGCGTGCATCCACAGTCCCACCAGCGGCGGGACCTCACCTTGATGGGGGGCTTCCGAGTGATGTGGGAGACAAGGAAGTTCATGGCGATGTCCTCACAGTTGATGTATTCATCCACCATGTCCCGGATGGCCTGGGGCATCACATAAGAATACAGGTAGGCATAATACTGTCAGAGGAAGAAAAAGAACCACATGCTGTGTTAGAAGACACAGGTTGTTGGCTTTCAGCCAAAATATGCGTGGATGGAGGGGTTGTTTGGGTGTGGCAGTAACTAGGAGGTATTCCTGGCACTCAGGGCTGGGCCCGGGGATTCGAGACATTCTATCGTGTGGATCTTCTGCAGTGAGGAATTATCCCATTCAAATTGCCATCATCACCCCCTTTAGTAACAATGTCATATCATCTTCTTGGTACCGCAGCAATTTTGAAATCAGTATAAAGATTGGTCAAACTAGGTCAGATGCTGGTTCAGTTGAACACTATTTTATCTCTAACAATGGCGAAAAAAAAAAAAAGATAAGTGAGGGAAAAAAGCCTGGTTATTTTCTCAGATCTCAATAAATCACAGAACCATGAAACACACGATCCCTCGCTGCCTCCTGTACAGATTCTTGAGTCTGGTCACTACTCGCTATCGGCCCTGGCTACCCCCTGCTCCCAGCCACCTTCATCTCTTGTCTGGATTCTCCACATCAGCTCCTAAAGATTCTCCCTGCTGCCATATTCTTCCCTATGTGCTAGTCCCAGCACAGCAGGTGACTGTGTTAACACACAAGCCAACTGAACATGTCACCCCTTCCCTCCAAAGCCTCCAACACTTCCCATCTCACTCAGAGTAAAAGGCAAAGTTCTCAGACTGTCCTACAAGGCCCACAGAGGGGCGTGTTGGAGCTACTCACACCTGCTCATGAATGCCGACCGCTACATTTTCCGAATGTTGTGAGCTTGTTATTAAACATAGCCATTAAAGACGTAATTACATAAACTTCAAATTAAATAATTATATTAAAAATCCATGCAATAAATACCTTCAACTCATTACTTCCTAACTTTGTATTTTACTATTAACTTGAGGTTACCTATATCTACTGTTTATGTTGAAATTACTATGTAATGGCGTACAACTGTGTATCTCTTCCCAAATCCATGTTCAGTGACTCATGTTGATAACTTCAAATCAGCCAAGGTAAGAATATTTATTCATACCACAGAAATCAGCAAATACTACAAGACAGGGCACATGTTAACTGCTATATGTTGCAATTTGCTGTAATGAACAAATGAATAGGTGAAGTGCCCAGCTAAACTGATTAACTGATTAACATATTTCATTACCTACAATACAATCTATTTAGTGAAATAATAAAATTTTTTTGTAACAGAACAAATGTGCTCGTTTAAGATAAACTAACTTAAACAGCAAAGTACTTAAGAGTTGGTGAACTTAAAAAATGAATTGTACTTTTTTTTTTTTTTTTAAAACAAAAAGGTGATCCAGGCTGGGCATGGTGGCTCATGCCTATAATCCCAACACTTTGTTTGGGAGGCCAAGGTGGGTGAAATGCTTGAGCCCAAGAGTTCAAGGCCAGCCTGGGCAACATAAGGAGAAGACCTCATAGCTACGAAAAATAAAAAAAATAGCCAGATGTAGTGGTATGTGCCTGTAATGCCTGCTACTCAGGAGGCTGAGGTGAGAAGATCGCTCGAGCCTGGGAGTTCTAGGCTGCACTGAGCCATGGTTGTGCCACTGCAATCCAGCCTGGGTGACAGAGTGAGATGCCGTCTCAAAAAAAAAAAAAAAAAAGTAAGAATAAATAAAATAAAAAATAATACATTTTTTAAAAAAGGTAATTCAAATTTATTGACCCTTTAAATAGCCAGTGACTGTCCTTAGTATGCTGATGAGAATGTATTAACATAACTCATGTCTTGAAAGAAGAGACATTTTAATAATAAGAACTGCCTTTTAATAATAATTTTTTTTAAACTATGATGAAAGCATTATCAGAATAAATGTTCAGTTATTTCCATCAGCATGTGGTTCTGCTGTCAAAAATGATTTATGTTGGCCAGGTGTGGTGGCTCACGCCTATAATCCCAGCACTTTGGGAGGCTGAGGCTGGTGATCACTTGAGGTCAGGAGTTCGAGACCAGCCTGGCCAACAGGGTGAAACCCCATCTCTATTAAAAACACAAAAATTAGCCGGGCGTGGTGGCACATGCCTATAATCCCAGCTACTGGGGAGGCTGAGGCAGAAGAATTACTTGAACCCAGGAGGCAGAGGTTGCAGTGAGCCAAGATCACACTATTGCATTGCAGCCTGGGCAAAGAAGTGAGAAGACTCCACCTCAAAAAGAAAAGAAAAAAAGGAAAAAAAAAGTTTAATTTAGAAACAGACTTGACTTGCTGTAACACACAGTATCAAGATTTTCAAAAATAATAAAACATATTCAATCATACTGCTTTCACTAAAATTTAAGACTTTAGTGATCACATTATTTTAAAATTTTGTTTCATCTTTATTTCAACCTTTAAAAAATATCTATCACATGCATGGATCACTTGAGGTCAGGAATTCAAAACTAGCCTGACCAACACGGTGAAATCCCATCTCTACTAAATACATAAAAATTAGCGAGGTGTGGTGGCATGCTCCTGCAGTCCCAGCTACTCGGGAGGCTGAGGCAGGAGAATTGCTTGAACCGAGGAGGCAGAGATTGCAGGGAGCCGAGATCGTGCCACTGCACTCCAGCCTGGGCCACAGAGCACGACTCAGTCTCAAAAAAATAAAAACAGAAATGGGTGTAAGAAAAACGAGGAGCCACAGGCAGGTGAGTGCACGCAGACTCCATTATGGGCCCCAACTACAGGAGCAGCCGCCACGAAGCTCCAGCCAGGGCCTCATAGGACCTGATCTTCATTTGTATTGCAGCTCAGGTCTTTTATGAAATCTTCTGATTTTTAAAAGTTGTCAGTGTATAGGACAACACTAGAGGGCCCAAAAGTCTCTCTGGAAGCCAACTGAGGCTTGGGGGCTGCTAGTCTGTAATCTTCTTTATAGATTTTCACACAGAAAAAATACTAAATTTCATTAAGTAAATTATTTCTTGAAAGTAGAGGTACCTGACCGTTCGTGGTTTTAAAGAACAATCTGAATCTGAGAAGGCAATTCAGAAGAAAAGTACATCCTCAAGGTATGAGTAGACACTGCTAAGATCAGTCAGTGGCTCCTTCTTAGCTGACCAGCTGCTAATACCCTGCTCCTCTCACCCTACTTGCAATTCCCCAAACAAAGCCCACCCAAGGAAAGGAAGTCCTGAGGAGAAGTGCAAGAATGGGATGAGTGTATCAACTTCACACATTAAGTTTTTAAAAGAACAGCTGAAAGTTTAATGACTGCTTAGGCTGGTTCAAAATGTCCCTATAGGTCAGGCACAGCGCCTCATATCTGTAATCCCAACACTTTGGGAGGCTAAGGTGGGCAGATCGCTTGAGCCCAGGAGTTGGAGACCAGCCTGAGCAACATTGCAAAACCACGTCTCTACAAAAAATACCAAAAAAAAAAAAAAAAATTAGTCAGGTGTAGTGATGCATGCCTGTCGTCCCAGCTACCCAGGAGGCAGAGGCAGGAGGGTCACTTGGTCCCAAGAGGTTGAGGCTGCAGTGAGCCGAGATCCCACTATTACACTCCAGCCTGGGTGACAGTGAGACCCTGTCTTAAAAAACAAAAAAAAGTCCCTATAAAAATGAATTGTATTGTTCTATTTGAGGTGACCGGCAAGATGCCGCCACCTGAGATGTGAGCTATGTAAGGGAGAAAATACTTCAAGGAGCTGGGGATAGACGGTGAGGGAAAAGTTTATCTGAAGTGTCTGAGAGGCAAACGGGAGATATGCTGAAAACAATTAAATACACAAACGCAAACCTCAGCAAGAAAGGCCAAGGCTGGAATACAGAAGAGGAAATCACCAGCCTGCAGATGCTAAGAAAAGCCTTGAAACCTTGAGTGTGTGAGAGAACGCCTAGGGAAAATAAGAAGAGCAACAGAGGCTAGACCCCGGGACGCTTCACCATCCATGCAGAGAAAGCGGTGGGAGGGTCTTCTGTGAAGACAGTGAAGGCGCCAGAACCGTGGAGGGCGTGAATGCAGACAAAGAGAAGGAGGCAGGTGCCGCCATCTTTGGTGACTGTCAGGGCACGATGAAAAGGCTAGTTGATGGCAGGAAGACAGACGACAGGAGCTGCAAATGAAACTTTATGTGCCAGTTGGG
Organism: Macaca thibetana thibetana; assembly: GCF_024542745.1. Classification (NCBI taxonomy): domain Eukaryota; kingdom Metazoa; phylum Chordata; class Mammalia; order Primates; family Cercopithecidae; genus Macaca; species Macaca thibetana. The sequence continues at coordinate 114,795,817 of NC_065585.1, forward strand.
AAGGAAGTGTCATTGGTAAGCAATGAAAACGTTCCCTACGCCTGCCCTGTGCCAAAGCACAGATGTGGGGAAATGAGTGCCTCAAAGTCCACAGGAAAAGGCTAAAGGGAGCACTGTCTTCAGAGAAGACTCGGGACAGAAGAGGTGCTCTGTAAGGTGGGCAGTGGGGGTAATGCCAGGGTAATTTAGAACAGGGACTCCTCAGGGCCCGGGAAGACCTCAGGAGGGAGGTAGAGAGCAGCACTCACGGACACAGAAGGCAGACCACATACAGCACTGTAAACTTTCTAGAAGCCACATCGTTAAAAAGTAAAAAGAGACAGTAAAATTCAATAATTTTATTTAACCCAGTAATCCAAACTAACTGCATTTCAAGATGCAATCAATATAAACAATTACTGAGCTATGTGACATCCTTTGTTACAAGTTTTCGAAGGCTGTTGTGCACTTTACACTTAACAGCACGTCTCCATTCTGACCAGTCATGTGCCAGGTGCTCTGTGGCCACACGTGGTCAGGGGCCACTTTACAGAATGGAAGAGGTAGAGAGGGAAAACAGGCCAAGAGCAAAAAAACAGAACACAGACCAGTAGAGGAGGAAAGACTGCAGGGTCCTAAGCTTCAGATCTTCAGTGAAAATCAGATGATGAGACACAGTGAAAGAATAAGCACTAAAGTATCACAAAGAACTGGCAGAGCCACACAGAGGCTCATCGCGGGGCCTGGGACAGGCATGGTACATCTAAGTCAGAAAAGTGCCCAGGTCACCTTCTGATAGCCAGGCCACATCTGGGGTGGCAGTGTTGAAACCAGAAGGTATTTGAGGTGTCTTTTAGCCCAGAGCCCTCAGTTTTACAAAGGGAGAGCCAGTGCCCAGAAAGATAAAGTGGTTTCCAAATGGCCTATGTGCAACTGTACAGGCAGTCCTCTCATCTTGACTTTTTATCCTAGAGTTGCTCTAAGCATCTTGATCATTGTCTCTAAAAATTGAAACAACTGACTTCTAGCACAGAAGAAACATGTAAGAAGCATTAGGAGAGCTAAGCTGAGGGCAGCATTCCACTATCACACAAAGGCCAAACTCTCACCAAGTCAATGCCATTATTACCAGCTTTTTCCTACCTTGTGAAAGAAGGCAGCACCTGTCAGCACCATGGACAGCTCACACGAGTAGTTGGAGTTGTAGAGCCAGGACTGATGGGGGATGTCCCATGCGTGGTAACGGCCAGGGAAGCCCACGATGCGGTCCCGAGCTTCTCTCCACACCCTTGAAAAACACAAGTGCATACACAGACCTGAGTACAAAGCTCTAGGGTCATCAAAAGCGTTCACAGTTATTGCCTCTACCTTAGGCTCTGGCCCTTAGGCTTTTACTTCTCTTATCCTTTCAAAATAAAACAAAATCAACAACAAGCCAAACAGGATAAAAGCAAATAAGGTACCATATTCAGCTTCCTTAATAAGCACCTGCACATTGTTCCTCTAGCAGTCAGTATCCTCCAGCCCTTCCAGAAAGAATAAGTCATAACTTGGGAAAGGGGTCTCCAGCATGGGGTATATACAATAATCTACTAAGGAGGTCTCCAGAATGGGGTATGTACAATAATCTACTAAGAAGCAGGAAGATGATATCAATTTCAATTCTTTTTTTAGCTTATTTAATTTCTAAGAAAGGGCCGGGCAGGGTGGCTCATGCCTGTAACCTCAGCACTTGGGAGGCCAACACAGGAGGACCTCTTGAAGCATGGAGTTGGAGACCTGCCTGGGCAACATAGCAAGATCCTGTCTCTACAAAAAAAAATTGTTTCTAATTAGCTGGGCATGGTGGAGTACAACTGTACTACCAGCTACTTGGGAGGCTGAGGTGGAAGGACTGCCTGAGCCCAAGAGTTCAAGGCTGCAGTGAGCTGTGATTGCACCACTGCACTCGGCCTGAGCAACAGAGCAAGACCTGGCTCTAAAAATGAATGAACCAACATTTTCTAAGAAAGGCTTTGTTTTTAATGAGCACGACATATTAGTTCAGTAGGACGTGTATGTAATTTACATATACTGCACACTTTTCTTTTATGAAGAAGGAACATAATAAAAAGGTTTGGAGACCACTGGTTTAACCACAGAAGACTACTGAACTGCACCACTCCTAATTCCAAATTTGAGCAGGGCTGAGGGAGAAACGTGTATCGTGAGAAGTGGTCTACAGAACCATACAACTGAAAGGTTTCATTAAATGGCAGAAATAAATGGAGAATTCAATATGTTTCAGTAGAAACTTTTATATCATCTCCAAATTTATAGGCAAAGTAGAACAAATAAAATTGGTCCCCAGTGTCACAGGATAAATTGGAGAACTGAAAGCGTTTTAAGCTCCACAGAACCCAACAGGCCTGCAGAAGGGCTGCCAGAGATTTAAACTGCCTGCAAACTCCCTCATCACTTACATGGAACTTCAGTTCCTAAGACACAGATTTTATTTCAAAAGAGCTCCTCTCCTAATAAGTCTGGAAGACTCTAATCTAATCCAAAAGATGAGAAATCACAATTTCTATCACAATGTAATAGCCTTCTAGGTGGGTTTTTTAAGACAACTGATTTTTTCTTAATTGTGGCAAAATGAACATAAAATGTACCATCTTAATCATTTTTAAATATATGGTTCAGTGGCGTTAGAGACATTCACAGTGTTGTGCAACCATCCCCGCCATCCATCTCCAGAACTCTTTCATCTGCCCAAACGGAAACTCTGTCCCCATTAAACAGTCATCCCCACTCCCACCTTTCCGCAGCCTCTATTCTGCTCTCGGTCTCTATGAATGACTACCTAGGGACCTCACATAATGGAACCACAGTATTTAGCCCTCTGTGTTGTTTGCACTTCTGTTACAAATAATGCTGCTCTGGCCATTCATGTATTCCTTTCTGTAAGGACACATGCTCTCAAGTCTCTTGGTATACCTTTCCTATCTATCCCTTACGATTGATTCTATCTCTTTCTTGGCTACATAAGTTGAAGTGAGTAAGATCTATCTTTGCCAGAGGAAAGAATTCTTAGACTTACCCTTTCCTTTCAACTTAGGTCTGTTTCATTCCCATTAAGGTGAAATAAGCAAATTGGGGAGATTAATAAGAGAAAGGCTTTAGATCAAAGGATGCCCAAACGCATAAGAAAAGGGTCAGGGTAGGAAAAGGTTAGGATGTACAGACGGCAATAATTCACCAGCTCCATTACCAGAGGCTAAATCTCAAACGTGAATGACGGTTAAGAGACACATTAAAAGGCTTCCCATTACTCTCTCACCACCTGCAAATCTGCTGGAAAATAGCATGGGCAAGGTCAGAAATCCCTAAATCAGGGGCTTGGAAGCTATGTTAATGCCAGCTATGTTAATAAGCTTCAAACTCCTTAAAGCTGGGCTCCTTATCAAAATCATTCTTGGATCTAAGGGTTGGCAGTTCTCCTGTTAACACTCCACGACTATGCTCACCACACCAGCCCTTCAGCATGCTCCAAACCACATCACGCTGCAGCAGAAACACACTCCCTGCCGCCCACCCCCTACCACTACCACCTGCAGCAGCAAAGATCACGCCTGGAGCTACTGCATGGCTTTTTTCCTTTCATAAAAACAAATGGAGAGTCAGCTATTTGTTATCGTGTAAAAAAAAATACACCTCGGCTTACAAGGATTTTTTTAAATCACAGCTATCAATAGATTTGCCTCAATAGTACACTAGGCAAGAGGTCAAAGGAAATGTGAGAGGCTGGGTGGAGGAGAATAAGAACAGATGTTCTAATTTTTCAGAAATGTGTCAAATCATTCTTTACAGATGGATTTAAGACAGATGAGCAATAAAGCCACTGCTCTTTTCATCTGAGCATCTGCTCTTACAAGCCTAAGCCAAAGGCAGCCCCATTGCCAGGTAGGTCAGGTTAGGCCTTCGGTGAACAGAATGGAAGCACAGAGAAAGAACTCTGTATTCTGGATCCACACTTAATTTGAACAAGACCTCCAAAGAAATCTACTCCAGTGGCTTTTTTTTTTTTTTTTTTTTTTTTTTTTAAGCTCTGTTGCCCAGGCTAGAAGTGGCGTGATCTTGGCTCACTGCAACCTCCGCTCCCAGGTTCAAGTAATTCCCCTGTCTCAGCCTCCTGAGTAGCTGGGATTACAGGCACGCGCCAACACGCCCTGCTAATTTTTATATTTTTAGTAAAGACAGGGTTTCGCCATGTTGGCCAGGCTGGTCTCGAACTCCTGACCTCAGGTGATCCACCCACCTTGGTCTCCCAAAGTGCTGGGATTACTGGCGTGAGCCACTATACCTGGCCTCCAGTGGTTTTCAAATGATGTGGGGAAGAACTAATTTTTCCCCAAAATTATTATAGATTAATACTTTGGTAAAATACAACAAAAATGAACTGCCTGGTTTCTAAATATGACACCCAAAGCACAAGCAACCAAAGAAAACAGATCCACTGAATTTCAAAACATGAACTCTGTGCTTCAAATAATACCATCAGGTAAGTAAGAAAATAACCCATGGAATGGGAGAAAATATGTGCAACTCTGATCTCTGATAAGGGACTTGCATCTAGAATATATAAAGAACTCTTATAACATGATAATAAAAAGACAATCCTGGCCTGGTGCGGTGGCTCATGCCTGTAATCCCAGCACTCTGGGAGGCTGAGGCAGGTGGATCACCTGAGGTCAGGAGTTCGAGACCAGCCTGGTCAACACGGTGAAACCCCGTCTCTACTAAAAATACAAAAATTAGCTGGGCATGGTGGCGGGCGCCTGTAGTCCCAGCCACTTGGAAGGCTGAGGCAGGAGAATGGCATGAACCCGGGAGGCAGAGCTTGCAGTGAGCCAAGATCACACCACTGCACTCCAGCCTGGGTGACAGAGCGAGACTCTGTCTCAAAAAAAAAAAAGGACAATCCAAACAAAAATGGGCAAAGAATGTGAAAAGCCATTTCTCCAAAGAAGGTATACAAAGGCTAACTAACTGATCAATAAGCACATGAAAAGATGTTCAACATCGAGAGAAATGCAAATCACAACTGTATGTCTGGGTACTGTGGCTCATGCCTGTAATCCCAGCACTTGGGAGGCCTGCTGGAGGCCAGGAGTTTCAGACCAATTTGAATAACAAAGTGAGACCCCATCTCTACCAAAAAAAAAAAATGTAAAGATTAGCCAGGTGTGGTGATGTGAGCCTGTAGTCCCAGCTACTCAGGAGGATCACTTGAGCCCAGGAGTTCAAGGTTACCACGTGCTAAGATTGCACCACTGTACTCCAGCCTCAGTAACAGTGTGAGACCCCCATCTCAAAAAAAAAAAAAAAAATACACACACACACACACACACATGAGTTGTCACTTTACAATGACTAGGACGGCTATAAATTTTGAAAATAGAAAATAACAAGCGTTGACGAGGATGTGGAGAAACTAGAAGCTTCATACACTGCTGGTGAGAATGCAGTATGGGGCTGCCACCCAGAAAAACAATCTGACAGGCTCAAAATGTTAAAGCAGCTATCCACATTACTCTTAGGTATACACTCAAGAGGAATGACATGTTCATACAAAAACTTGCACATGAAGGTTCACAGCATTATTCACAATAGCCAAGAAATAGAAATGACCCAAACAGCCATCAACAGAAAATGAATGACTAACTGGTACCTGGGCTGGGCACCATGGCTCAAGCCTGTAATCCCAGCACTTTGGGAGGCCGAGGCGGGCAGGTCGCCTGAGCTCAGGAGTCCAAGACCAGCCTGGGCAACATGGTGAAATCCCATCTCTACTAAAATACAAAAAATAAAATTAGCTGGGTGTGGTGGTCCATACCTGTAATCCCAGCTACTCAGGAGGCTGACATGAGAGAATCGCTTGAACCTAGGAGGCAGAGGCTGCAATGAGCTGAGATCAAGCCACTACACTCCAGCCTGGGCAACAGAGTGAGACTCCATCTCAAAAAAAAAAAAAAAAAAAAAAAAAAAAAACTGATACCTGCTACAAGATGGATGAACCCTGAAAACATCATGTTCAGTGAAAGAAGAAAGTCATAAAAGGCCATGAGTGGTTGTACGGTTCTATTTATAGAAAATGTCCAGAATAGGCAAATATATAGAGACACAAAGATTGAGTGGCTACCTAGGACTGAGAGGGGTTGGAGAAAAATTGGGAATGGCTGTTAATAGATACTAGGTACAGGGTTTCCTTCAGTGGTGATGAAGATTTCTAAAATTAACCATGGTGATGTTTGTGCAACTCTGAATATACTAAAACCACTGAATCATACACTAATATGAGGAAATTTTACGGTGTCTGAATTATATTGAAGAAATGTTGCAAAAAAAAAGAACTACAAGAAAAATAATCATATACTTGGATTTCATAGTAAATGTCAAATTGCTTTAAAAGTTTCTGAATGCTTGCCCTCAATTTTTGTACTTACCTCACCATAAACAGGTAACCAACTGTCCCAAGCCAACATCCCAGTCCCTGACACACTTGGAGTAGCCTTCATCTACTCCATCCTCTTCCCCACAGTGACCCTCAAGTGGGATCCTTCAGCAATTCCTAAGACTCAAGAAGGCACGAGAGCTGAAGGCTGGGTGAACGTCGGGAGTGTGACAAACCTGCATTTGAACCCAGAGCTCTGCTGCCACTTCCTAGCTTCTACATGGTTTTGTTCTCTTGTATCTCAATTTACTCCTATATAAAATGGAGACAGCTACAATTTATGTCATCAAATTTTAGAAGGATTAATGAGATAAGACAGAAAAAGTCCTAGGCTAGTCCCTGGCACACAGTACGGGTTCAACATATGTTTAGCATCATCATCGCTGCCATCATTACCACCACCTCCTTTTCCTCCTTCCCTTCTTTTCCCTTTCAAATCATTGCTTCTGACACCCTCTTTCCCCCAAATCTTTTTGGGTCCAGGATCCTGGCACTGTTCCATTGCTCCAACACACAGCAACATGTCACTTCTGCCTGCCTGGAAGTTACTTCCCATTCCTCTAAAAACGAAACCCTCCTATTTCCTTTAGAGAACTACTCTACCCATTGCCTCTACTCTCTGCCCATGTAGTTTGGATTTAAGGATGATACACCTGCAGCACCAAGAGCAGGCAGATAACCACGGTCTAGCCAATCAAAGAATTCCACCTCCCCGGCCACAGAGGGAAGGCCTGTAGGAACGCAGAGCACAGCCTAGAGGTAAAGAGAGACAGACTCCTCCAACGCCATCTACAAGCCTGCATCCAGCCACGTCCCACATCAGCCCTGACTACCTGTAAGGGTTTCTCAGTTACCATCAGCCAATTACCATCAGAAATTCATTTTGCTGCCTAATCCAGGTTTTCTGTCACTTGCAACCTAAAGTGTTTGACTGGAAATTAGTCTCTCACCGGAACCCAAACATGATTTCGTCATGGCGGAGGTGAGCGTCGTCATCGATGGACAGGATGGCCTCTGTCTCAATTTCATTCCAGGGTAAGAATCGGTTGTTCAAACTGTTCTTCTCAGTACGGACCACCTGTGATGAGGAAGGAAAAACATTAAAAATCAAGGCTGTGTTATGGAAGGTCAAACAAAATGTGTATTTAGGTCTAAGGAGATCATGGCTGGATTTACTGAATAATTTTGACTGATCTCCGCACTTGTAAAATCTAGCATGTGCCTTTCAGGAATAAAAGCTGCCTTACACTTCAATAAATGTATATGGATTTACCTTTTCAGCTTCACTAGTTAGCTAATTTTCTTGTGAATCAAGCAAAAGCTGAGGATTATTTTACACATGCAATAAACACGATGTAGGGAAATTAAAAACGACTCTCCCCAGAGAACACAAGGTGGCAGAGTGGATCTGAGATTCCAATGGCTATGGAGTTCCCAGCCTGGTCAGTAATTTTAAAACCTAACTCAGAAACCTCGTGAGTCTGTCACTTCTGACTCCCAATTCTAATGCCTTTTTGGGATATAAACCCAAAAAAAGAGCACAGCCCATCTGGTCGAGATTAATTACTTCACCTTTGCAATTCCTACCTACAGTGCTGACTACTCGTACACAAACTTTTTCTTTCTTTTCAAGGTGTCATGTACTCAGTACAACAGCTTCTGCATCTTCAGCAAATCCCAATTCAAAAAACATCTAAGTGATTCTACATATATGCAAAGCAGTATTTTCTTCATAAAAAAAAAAAATTGGTGCTTCAAACAGTACAACTATATAACAAAACAATTTTTATTTTACCATATCTCAGTTTAGTTTACCTACAATGTGGGTGAGTAGCTGTGTTATTCACCTTGCCACCTAATACTCATATAAATCATGACCACAGTCAGTACCTGGATGGCTCATTTTATTCTTAGAGTGTCTTTGTCTAATTAGTCCAACCAAAGGGGAACCATTATTTTGCTCTCAAACCCCAAAAACAAAGAGCATCTCGTGAAGAATGATCTTTTCAGAATGCCACGAAAAATCACCTTACTTCCAACAAACTGTTTTACTTGTACTGAGGACAACCTCTACCTGGCATGATGAATTAATTGCATCTGAGGACTTAAATTTATGAATGGTTTCCAAGGAGCTCTGTGACCTACTAGCATGTCTCTTCAGCTTCAAATAATACCTTCCCTCCCGCTGGAGGTCCAGCTAAGACGCCTCTTGCCACACCCTCCTTACCAGGAGAATCCTTTATTCCGTGTTCTTAACGCAGAGCCCTCACACTTCAATTAATTCATTCTAGCACACTTAAAATCCAATTAATTCAGAGCTAGAAGGGCTTTGGAGACTATAGTGTCTCTCACTTTATACATGCAGAAACTGAGGCCCAGAGTGATGTCATACAACTGGCAAGTTGCAAGAGCCAAAACTCTAATTCATACCTTTAAAAAAAAAAAGTTCTCAAAGTCTCATCACTGTGTTGCCCAGGCTGGTCTAGAACTCCTGAGCTCAAGTGATCCTCCCATCTCGGCCTCCCACAGTGCAAGGATTACAGGCATGAGCCACCACGCCCAGTTTTGTTTTTTTTTTTTTTTTTTTGAGATAGAGTCTCACTGTGGCCCAGGCTGGAGTGCCATGGTACAATCTCAGTTCACTACAACTTCCATCTGCCAGGCTCAAGTGATCCTCCTGCCTCAGCTTCCCAAGTAGCTGGAACTACAAGCAGATACCACCATGCCCGGATAATTTTTGTATTTTTGTAGAGACAGGGTTTCACCATATTGCCCAGGCTGGTCTTGAACTCCTGACCTTATGGCATCTGTCTGCCTCAGCCTCTCAAAGTGCTGGGATTACAGGCATGAGTCACCACACCTGGCCTGAAAATGCATTATTAATCTGTGCACTGTCAAGGAAAAACAATGTTGCTAATTAAGAAGGCATGTGAAATTGATGATCCCATGTTTACTTTATTACAGAACTTTAAAAAAAATTTTTTTAAGAGATGGAGTCTTGAGTTGTCACCTAGGCTGGAGTGCAATGGTGCTGTCATAGCTCACTGCAGCCCAGAGCTCCTTAGCTCAAGTGATTGATCCTCTTGCCTCAGCCCCCCAAGTAGCTGGACCTACAGGCATGCACCACCATACTTGGGTAATTTCAAAAAAAAAAAAAAACTTGTAAAGACACGGTCTCGCTAGGTAGCCTAGACTGGCCTCAAACTCCTGGTCTCAAGCATTCCCCCTCCCTCAGCCTTCCAAAAAAAGTGACAGGATTACAGGTGACAGCCAACACTCTCAGCCAGAGCTTTCTTTAAGACTCCACTTCAGCCCCAGAGGAGTTCCTGCCCAACTCAAGACAAAGAAGGATCTGCAACAGATTCGCCACCACAGTTAACAGATGTCCAAGCCAAGCAACAGATTGAGAGATCTACTTTGCCCTGCAGCATGTCTGACCAGCATAAAAATCCCCAAGTGTACAGCCCAGGGTGTCTTAAGCTCAGACTCCGCAATGACAAAACGAAGGACGGAGTGAGGCCTAGGTCAGACAAGAGAGAGCGGCAAGGAGAGGAGATGCCAAGTGCTCACCTTAGCAGCTGTCGGCTCCGCTTGCCACAGGGCGGGAGGGTGGCAAGAAGGGGCTGGACTTGAATGGCAAGCTCGGCGATGGTGAGAGGCCATCCATTGTAAGACACATCCTCAATTTCAGAGATGACAAAATGTAAAATAAGGTCTGCCTTGGAAATGATGGCACATAGCAGCTGTTCACAAACTCCCTCAACAAACTCCCCCCGATCATTCACTTTACCTTCCTAACACACCTAGCATTCACTCAGTATAGAACTAATTCTGCCAATTCAGCCAAACAAAGCTCGCCGTCACCCGCAGCAGTGAATACACACAGCTTAAAATGAAGAAAAACCACTTGAAAATGTCAGTTCTTGAATATTGGCTTGAAGATTATCAGTTTTGTGGGTTAACCTTCAGACAGATTATCTACGGCACAATTAGTAAACCAGGAATATAGCAAGGAGCTTCAGTGTTCCAAGTGTGAAGTGAAGACCAGCAGCACACACCACTGGGGCCTGCAGGGGTGCTGGCACCACCCCAAGCCCAGAGCCAGAATCTGCATTTTAACATGCCCCTGGGGGATTCCTGTGCACATTAAATGGGGAGAAGCACTGGTACAGAGGGAGAAAGCATGGCTTTGGAGCTATTCAGAAAAGCTTGGGTTCAAATTCCAACTCCTCCACTTACTAGACGTGTGAATGTAAGTACCCTCTCTGCTAACTCAACATAGCACCATGCTGTTTGCAAAATCTGAAGTTACTTATCAGCCAAAGTTGACAATCCTATTAACAACCTAACTCTGCACCTGCAAATGAAAAACAAGAAAAACTAAAATGATTTGATATCTAGGTCATACCCAAAATTATCTAAACAACCAAATCAAGAGAACCTACTTGTGCTCTAGAAGACTTCGGTGGGGTCATGGAGCTGGAGGTCAAATATCAAAGTGTTTTGGCCTAGATTTCACACCAGTTTTTTTAGTAAGTTTATTAAAGTCCATTACTTAGGTATCAAGAAGCAACAAGAGAACAACTACTAAGGACTCCAGGAACACAGGGCGCCTGCCACCACTGCTCACCCTCTGAGCACAACTGCTCTGGGCTAGAATGACAACAGCTGTTCAGGTAGAGCGAACTGCATTTTAATAATCAGAACAGCAATCAGAATAAAAGGGCCAGGCATGGTGGCTCACGCCTGTAATCCCAGCACTTTGGGAAGCCAAGGCGGGCGGATCACCTGAGGTCAGGAGTTCAAGACCAGCCTGGCCAATATGGCGAAACCCTATCTCTACTAAAAATAATTTTTTAAAAATCTAGCCAGGCATGGTGGAGGGCAACTGTAATCCCAGTTACTCAGGAGGCTGAGGCAGGAGAATCCCTTGAATCCAGGAGGTAGAGGTTACAGTGAGCCAAGATCGCACCACTGCACTCCACCCTGGGCCACAGAGTGAGACTCTGTCTCAAAAGGAAAAAAAAAAGAACAGAAAAGCTGTTAAAGATTCACAGAAACACACCACCAAGCACTACAGTTTATTTGTGGTTAGCTGACAAGTAACTGCAGTAAGTCAGCTTTAAAAATTCGGAGCAGTGGTTCTCAACCAGGAATGATTTTGCCCCAGGCTACAGTGGCAATGTCTGAAAGGATTTTTGGTTGTCACAACTGGAGAAAAGGGTGCACTACTTGCATCTAGTATCTAATGGGCAGAAGACAGGGATGCTACCAGATCCTACAGTGCACAAGACAGCCCCCCAAAACAAAGAATTATCTGACCCAAAATGTCACTGTGCCATTGCTCAACACCCTGATTTAGAGTCAACCTGCAGGAGACAGTAAACCAAACAGCGCTTGGAAGAGTAACTATAGTTCATTACCTAAGACATTCCCCTTTTCCCCATAACCAAAAAAAGATTTCTGCCCTCACAACCTTTGCAAACACCAACTAAAACTAAATGGGTGGAAGAGTAAAAGTTTTCTTCTAACAGTTTTGCTTCAAAGCTGCAGTGTTTAATGGCTGAACAAAAGCTCAGCAAACCAACTATTATCCATTCTGGCACCAAAATCAGAAGAACAAAGAGGCTCAAACATTTCTAAATGCAGGCTGGGCGCAGTGGCTCACGCCTGTAATCCCAGCACTTTGGGAGGCCGAGGCGGGCAGAACACAATGTCAAGAGATCGAGACCATCCTGGCCAACATGGTGAAACCCCTTCTCTAATAAAAATACAAAAACTAGCCAGGTGTGGTGGCGGGCGCCTGTAATCCCAGCTACTCAGGAGGCTGAGGCTGGAGAATTGCTTGAACCCAGGAGGCAGAGGTTGCACTGAGCCGAGACTGTGCCACTGCACTCCAGCCTGGGCGAGAGCACAAGACTCCGTCTCAAAAAAAAAAAAAAAAAAATTTTTCTAAACGCAGACTCACAGATTAACATGGCCTCTAAGAATCTGAGAAAAGACAGGTTGAACATAACAGAAACCAGTCAACCAGAGGGACTGTGTCATGTTTAGGAAAGGTTCTCATTTTTGTTGAAGTCGTTTTGTTTCAAATTAAAACAACACTCTTCCCCCGACCCCACAATACTGGCTATTTCTTCATGTTACTCTAGCACATTGCTATTAGATGCCTTATGATTACACCTTAGTAACTTGTGAACAGGAAAACTCACTTTCAAGTTATTGCTTTAATTACTGGTATGACATTAACCAAAATGGATAGACCATAGTGCCTGGCAATATAGCAGATGTTCAGCAAATGTTTTATAAATGAATGAATGAGCAGAAAATAGAACATAATTTAGCCCTGCCATTCTATTTACAGAATATGAAATAAAGACTTGAGAAGTTTCTAGATCAAAATTATAAGTAAACATTCAATATCTGTAATAATCTTAAAGAATGATAACTAGAGAGGAATAGGAAACCTCTTAGTATTTAGTGTAGTTTTCTATAGCAAAAAACCCATCCACCTACATCAAGCCAGGAGCACTCTTTGCTTGGCTTGTCTCACACACAGGGCTCCCTGACGGTGCCTCGCTTGCTCTTCTGCACAATATCATTCACGGGACCCTTGACCTCCCATCACAAAGGAAAAGGGACAGCAATCGTGGCCTAGAACGCTGCCACCTCTGAAATTTGGCCATTTAAATACACTTGAAATGCCCTTTTTCTCTTTAAGATTATATCCAGCCCAGCCATGCCCAATAATCTCCATCCTCCAACAAAACACATACATGCATAATACATCCCTATAGCAAATCCGTATCTGAGAATGAAACTTAACATCATGCCATCACACAGGCAAGAAAGGAAACGGCAACTGATCTTAGTTCTCCATCATCCCCTTCCTCCAACTTAAAAGAGGAACCCATCAGAGAACTCAGGACAGGAAAATCAGATCCAGGAAGAGGCACACAGTCATGCCCACCTAACTCAGGAGGACCTAGGTAACACAGCTTGAAGTGAGTGGGGAGGGAGGTGAGTGACAGAAAGAAGATGACAGAAAGAGGACTACTACTACATCATCATCATCATCATCATCATCATCGAGACGGAGTCTTACCCTGTCACCCAGGCTAGAGTGCAGTAGGATGATCTCGGCTCACTGCAACCTCTGCCTCCCGGATTCAAACTATTCTCCTGTCTCAGCCTCCTGAGTAGCTGGGATTACAGGCGTCCGCCACCGTGCCTGGCTAACTTTTGTTTTTTGTTTGTTTTTTAGCAGAGACGGGGTTTTCACCATCTTGGCCAGGCTAGTCTCAAACCCCTGACCTCGTGATCCACCCATCTAGGCCTCCCAAAGTGCTGGGATTACAGGTGTGAGCCACCACACCCGGCCGAGGACTACATTATTTAAGGGATTCATTCAATAAACGTCAAGTGATGGGGCAGAAAGCAAGAAAATGCAAAGGAAGGAAAGAGAATAAGGAGGTAACAGTGCATTGGTTTTCCATTTATAACTTTACATATGGATGTCATACAGTACAAACAAAATTGTACATGTTTTAAATGACACAAGTCTATTTTAACTTCTAAGAGAAAAAGTTGCCAATGATCCCAGTGCAAGTGCAGGTAAAAAACGTAGGTTAGCAGGTCAACAAATGAGAGAATGCAGATAAAGACCATCCACAGTGCCTAGCACACAGAAAATGCCCAAAAACTGTTAACAATTATTATAACATGATATTAGCACAGTCTCTATTTTAATTGTCATACACTTTACATGTATATTTTATATTCTGTATGTATTTTAATTTATACATTTTCTATATTTTATATACATATTTTAAAAAACAAGTTTGTGCTTCTCCAGGAAATGTGCATGCGGAAAAGAAAAAGAAAAAGAAAAAAAATACATATCTATTGTCAGAAGTCCTAAGACCTGGGGCTGGCAGTGGCTCACACCTGTAATCCCAGTACTTTGGGAGGCAGAGGTGGGCAGATCACCTGAGGTCAGGAGTTCGAGACCGGCCTAGCCAATATGGCAAAACCCCGACTCTACTAAAAATACAAAAATTAGCTGAGCATGGTGGTGTGTGCCTGTAGTCCCAGCTACAAGGGAGGCTGAGGTACGAGAATCACTTAAACCAGGGAGGCGGAGGCTGCAGTGAGCCAAGATCATGCCACTGCGCTCCTGGGCAACAGCGTGAGACTGTGTCTCAAAAAAAAAAAAAAAGTTCTGAGTAATACAGGCATCAATTAGTCAAGTGACCTGAAGCAACAGAATTATCACAGTCTCAGATTCCTTACTTTGAATTAGTAAAAAGAGTATACACAAACTAAGAGGGGAAGACACTACCTCAAGAATCAATTTGCTGCAATTAGTAAATTATGCAACATGACTTTCCGGCAATTCCTTTAAACTTCTGCATTTCTTGCTATTCATTTTTGGTTTGAGGTAGCCTTGTTTTATATAATTTTCCTTTGCAGCCAAACAGCCCATTCGCAAACAGAAAGCCACAGCTATAGCCACCAAGTTATTAAATCAAATGTTGTCAAAGAGAAAATCAAACCACCCAGATGTGCCAGCTCCTAGTGAAGTGCACCAGACCTTGCACAGTCTTGGACCTGGAGAAGCTGGACAAGGTTTTTCCTGCTGGCTTCACCTAGCTATCACAATTTTAGGAAATTATCATCTCATTCGTTCAAGGGACATTTTTAAAAGTAGAGTGGGCAGAGATAAAAAAATACAGCTTACCAACACTTTAAGGAGTAAGCCCTGAGAACGATCTCCACTCTCTTGCCTGAGGTCTAGCCAGAAGCCAAGCCTCTTAGCCTGAGAGGCAGAGTCCCCATCCAGAAAGTTCCTGACGCCAAGAGTGCACTACAGATGCTACTGGGGAGAGAGCATGAAAATAACTCCCCTGGAATGATATTTACATCAGAAAAATAATTTTGTATCTCTCTCTCTCTTTTTTTTTTTTTTTTTTAGAGACAGGGTCTCCTTCTATCACCCAGGCTGGAGCACAGTGGCACAATCACAGCTCACCGCAGCCTTGAGTTACCATGCTCAAGCAATCCCCCCCACCTCAGCTTCCCAAGAACCTGGGATTACAGGCATGCATGATGCCTGGCTAATGTCTTCTATTTTTTTGTAGTGATGGAGTCTCCCTATGTCAGCCAGGCTGGTCTCAAGCAATCCGCCCGCCTCAGTCTCCCAAAGTGCTTGGACTACAGGGGTGAGCCACTGTGTCCGGCACTATCATTTTCATTTGGAAAAAAAAAAAATGGTGCATTCTGACCTCATCACTTCCACAGACCTTGCAGTCTGCAAGGATGTATGCTATGCTGATCTCTGAACTGGTTCTCTCCACCACCGCTCCTCACCTAGGCTACTGCGAGTCTTTTTGCTTCTGCTCTTTTCCCCATAGTTCCATAAAAATCATGTGCCTCCTCTGTTCAACACCCTCCAAGGGCATCCTAAGGCAGAGAGGATAAAACCCAGACAAGCGCGACCTGCGCTGTCCTGCACCTGCTGGCCCTACCGCCTACTCCAACCTCCTTCAAACGTGCCACCCAGATGCACTGGGTATTGCTTCTGGCACTTGCCATTCCCCATACATCCCTCCAGAATGTACGTGGCGTTCTCGCTCGCTTCATTCAGGCTTCTGCTCAAATGTCATCCCTTCTAAGAGCCCTTCCAAGGCACCCTGTGTAAATTAGCCATACCCTTTATGAAGAAAAGAATGAAAAACTAAGACTCAGGGATGGGCTGCCAAGAGACTGTCTCAGCAATCAGTGAGTATACAGTGTGAAGAGAAGCAACGTCTTGAGTGAGCTAGACTACACTGTTAGTAACTGAAAGACGTCCCTTTCCTAACAGCCCACATGTTACAACTCCAAAAGGACAGATTCTAAAACGGCCACCCTACTTACTATTTTCCAGAGTATAAAGCAGACTAAGGAAGATGTGTCAACTGGTCAAAGTAGTAACTGAAACCAAAATTTTTAATGGGACTATCTATCAAGAAGAGATTACTTGGCGTTTCTGCCTCCAGAGAGTTGAGTAAGCTTCTGCCAGACCCAGTCTTCCCTCAGATGACAACTATAACCTCTGCACAAAAATCCCAAAAAAGCAATTTCCAGAAGGCACTAGAGAGGCAACAAAAGACAACCAATTATGGAGAGGTGCTAAAATTCAGAGGGAGGGAGTTACTGGTACAGGGAGAATTACTGTTGCTTCACCCTGAGAGCAAGCCAGAGTTGGTACCAAGAAAGACCGCTAAAACTCTCATACGAAACCTATGGTCTTTCTGGCCTGTAAAGGAAATGTATAAGGTAACCATAGCCCCTAGAAAGAAAGGAGAAAAATCCAGAAAGGAGAAAGCCAGAGAGGGGGAGCTCCAAGTTCTGTGTAGAAACTGCTCTGTCTCTGGCCCACCCCTAAGCCATGCATGCTTGGTGCAGGCTGTAAGCAGAGCAGCTACATATAAAATAACTCAACATGCGAGTGGCCATTCACGAGACAGGGCTTTTAGTCTGAGTCAATACAACTAACCACCTACTAAAACAAAAATATCAACACTTTCCAGAATAAACATCAAAGAAAACCATGCTGAGGCATACCACAAACTGCTGAAAACCAAATTAAAAAAAATTTCAAAAGTAGCCAGAGAAAACCACACCTTACATACAAGGAAACAAAAATCTGAAAACCACTGACATATCGTCAGAAACAACAGAGGCCTGGAAACAGTGGAACATCTGTCAGGTGCCATGAAAGTGGTGGTCCCCAATACAGTGGAGAGTTTTTCAAAAGCCTAGACCTCAAATCCTTTGGCATAACAATACTCTCTAGTTGGCTTTCATTAGGTATTTTGTTGTTGTGCTCCAGGAGCTAAGGGACCTGATTCACATGTTTACAAAATATACAAGAGCCAGGGAGAGAGCAGACACCCACCATCACCCCTCTGTTTAGTAGTCCTACCCCATTCAACAGGAGACCCATTTCAACTGGTGACACTTCTCCCATCTCTCTACAAGTCCTGCCTCCTTGCCCCGCCACCATCCCATTCGTGCTGAAGTTCTCTTTACACAGAGCATTTGAAACAGGACTGTTCAAAGGTGGTGGCAATAAAGATCACCTTCACTCTAAGCTAGATCTTTTTATGTAAGTAATTATTTAAAAGAATGAGAAATTTTAACATGTAAGTCCTATGGGGGATCCCTAAGACAATCCTTCTCCATTTAAAATAGCTGGTGCTCAATAGACTTCACAGCCCACAAACATCCAGCACTTATGCCTATTGTTAGTGGGAACCTGAGCATAAGAGAAGCCCGTAATGCCCAGCACTTTCTGAAATGGCACGGAGGTTCCTGGGTAGATCCACTGATGCCTGGGAACCTTGGTTTAAGCTAGCATACTGAATTGGGGCTATATCTACATCTTGACGGAAAACCCACTCTGAGGTGTATCATAGTAGTGCCATTTTTCTATAGCAGAGAGGGCTGCCAGTCTCTTTCTAGCTCTGATACCCAGGTACATCCAAGATGTCAGCAACTTCAACTGCAGGCCAGAACACCTGCCTCTCCTAGATACAAAGCACAACCAGAATATTTGCAGGATGGAGTGAAATTCTCCATCTGAAGCTACTTCCTCTTTTTTAAAAGGATCAGAAAAAAAACTTGTAATGCTAATATGAGAAAGCTGTTTAGAACGGCCTATTTGTAAAGTTTCTGGCATTTTCCATTAGGTATTATTGCGATGGGCTGCCCAACAGTCAGGACAACTTATTTCCCACGAGAGTTTTTTAAAAAGGATTCATTCTGGTAAGTTCTCGATGAATTTCAGTCAACTGGGGTGGTACTAGCTTCTCTACGTCCCTATCAAAATCAAAGAAAACTCAGGAAAAATGGAAAACAATGGCTTCTCTATTATTCCACTATTTGAGGAGCATCTATCTTTCACAGAGCAAATCCTTCTTTAATTTCAATGACAAAGTTGTAACAGAAAGAAAAAAAGTGAACTTTGAGAAGTCTATTAAACTCATTTACAAAACTTTGCTTAATATACAAAATAAACAGGGATAAAAAGGATTTATAACCCTACAGTCTTTGAATAGCTTCTGATTATAAATTCAATTAAATAAAAAAATAAGATTAGCAGCAGTAAGAAAAAATTTAAAGCAAAGAGGTACTTTGCACAGAAGGAAGTAGGCAGTAACAACTATGACACAAACAGAAATGATGCAGAGAGGATACAAGAAGCCTTTATGAGTGAAGTCAGTTAAAGCTGCCCACAGCATAGGCAAGACAAACATATTGGCTTCCATCTCCTTTAACATTAAGGGGCAAGAAGGAATCAAGTAAGTGAGCACCTTTCTAGAATTCTTAGTTGTCTTATCTTAGATTCCTCTTTAATGCAAGATCAAAAAAGCTAATTATCAAAGATCACAAAATGACTACTTAATCCCAGGTCTGTATCACGCCAAATCTCATACTTATTATACCATGCTGCTGCTTAGAAAAACAATTCAAATAAATTGGCTTCCCAATGAAATACATTTTTTAAAAAACTAGACTTCTAGCAATGTGTGGCCCATCAGACCTTTTGCTACCTTTTGCCGGAAAGTAACTACATATGCAGCAGGTTAAATAGTTGGCAGTCTGCTTAAGACCTGCTCTAAGGCTGCACATTTAAGAGAGATTGTCGCCATCTCTCTTCTAGAATGCCAAGTTTCATTCTGAAGTGGATACACTCCTCAGAACTAAAGCCTTGTCCTACATATTTAGCTATTATTTTTCCTGTAAAATACAGCACCTAACCATGAGATGAAGTAAAGAATGAGAAAGAACCTACAAGACACCCTGGAAGGTTCCACTGGAGTTGGTTCTCCAACTCCAAAATATCAAACCCCAACCCCAGTCTTCCAAAAGACTTCTATGAATACCTGGAAAATGACACAGGCCTTCCTAAACCCTTTGGGAGGTGACTAAAGCTGCCGCTTCTGGAATCAGACACACTAAAGCTCAGCTTCTCCATTACTCACCATGATCTTAGGCAAATTCATTAACCTAAGCCTCAGCTCCCATATGAATAAGTTGAAGAAACAGTGATAATGATATGTCACAAAATGCTTATTATAGTGACTAGATGCTAAGTGCTTCCTAAATGGTAGCTTATCATTATCATCATCATCTTGTTGTGACATGGAAGAAGTCTATGGGATAACCGACAAGGTTTTGTATACTGAATATACAATCAGTTTTGGTTTTGGGGATCCTAGATTTAGGAAGTGAGTAACAGCAACAGAACTACCAAGGCTTGAAAAAGCAGCAAGCAAATCCTTCAGGAAGAAAGGAAACTATACAGGTTTTTCATGAGTATGCATGTATTCTCCTCTACTAGAAGTCACTATTGCTAAAGTGAAGGAAGATGGAAAAGGGATTAAGAGTGACACTATTTCATGCACCAAAACGAACTCTTCGTTTTTCTATTACCATGATGGGGACGCCAATGTCAGGCCACAGAAGGTCCTCTGATGGCAGCTTGGGAGAATTCCACACCACCACGACCTTGTTCAGGTAAGGGAGGCCGTTCAGCCTCTCTAAAGAGTTCATAAGCACTTCCTCCCGCTCATAAGTCAACATCACCACTGTGAACTGCTCTCGGGGAACATTGCCTCCAAGCGCTGCCTGAAACTCCTTGCCAGAACCCCCAGCTCCACCACCAATAGGCCGAAAGCCAGTCCCTGAGCCCAAGAATTTGGCCTCTGAGGGCAACACAGGGTCAAAGGGAGTGTGGGGGAAAAGATGGAAAGGCCCTGGGGCAGAGTTCCAGCTGCGGTAAAAGTCAGTGACAGTCAGAGTGAAATTGCGGAGGTATCTGGGTGAGGCGTAGGGCGGCTCCGTCTCCACTGGCCCCAGGTCCAAGTCCCCGTTGTCAGCCATGTTGGGGTCGGTTCCAGCCGCCTTGCCTGAACGGTGGGGGATCTCAGCTGCCGCCTCTTCCCGTATGGGAGCGGCTGGGATCTGGATGCGAGTCCTAATCATCGCCAGCACGGTATTAAAAATACTGTCAGCAGTGGAGAAGTAAGTCTCCCAGAGAAAGCGGCCTTGCCGCCTCATAGCCAGGAGGTCACTATCGGAGAGGCTTCTGAGCAGGAAATGAACCTCGGTAACACGAGGCTTGGGCACCACCAGGGCCGCCTCGTTCCACTGCAGCATGTCCTGGTAGGGAAGCTGGACCTGCTCCCCGAGCACCACCGGGACGGCACCAACTTCCAAGGCTTCAAAGAGCCGTGTTGCACACCCAGAGGAAATAACCAAGCGAGGGTCCCCGGGGGTGATGATGAGGGCGAAGGTGGAGAGCTTCAGCAATTCCAAGCGGTCCTCCCGCTCCCCACACAGCGCCCACTCAGTCGGCAGGCTGGGTTTGGGCTGGTTTTTGCAGGTGAATTCCACCAGGACCTGATCCAGCTTGCTGTCCTGCACCGCCTTCAGGGTGGCAATGATCCGGTCATCGTAGTCAGCAGGAGGGTCGCCCTCCATTTCCTCTTCGAAGGAGCGGGCCTCCTGAAGGCTAGACCTCAGAGACTCAATCTTCTCGCCCTGGAAGGTGAAGAGATATTTCCGCTTCACCGGCACCTGTGGTGGGATTTCCATGAAGTTGGGCTCAGACATGGCATGGACCAGCGGCGATACGACCAAGTCAAAGCCAGGTCTGTACTGGACAGCGTAGAAGGTGGACTGGGCCACCATGGCACGGCCAGTACTGACGTTATATAGGAGGTTCTGTGTATCTGACTTACGCGACAGATTGATGATGACATGGTTGTGTCCATCTGTCCGCCAGTGTGGCAGGGAATGCAACTGCTTCTCCAGCTCAGCAGGCTGCAGCACCACCGGCTCCTGCATCTCTCCCACTAGTATCACATAAAGGCAGGCAATGTCTGCGTTTTCTGTAACATAAACGTTAGCTCGTGCTGTCGCCTGAAAAGCCTGCTTGACCAAGGGATCCAGGTAGCTGCCAAAGACAAACTGGTCACTGTCATAGACATAGACCGGAAAGCCAGAGGTGAGAGGGCAACGAGAATAATCAAAGCAGTTGTGCAGCCGGCAGCCCCGAGTGGCCTTCGGGGGAGGGAGGCCTGCATCGTCCTTCTCTGGGAGCAGTCGGATGGGCAGGGACAGCTTGGGCTGGTTCTGGGCCATGAGCTCCTTGTAGGAATGCTCGGTCTGGCTGATGACATTCTTTAGCTGGAGCAGGTCCTGCTTGGCATTCTCGATGCTCTTCTTACAGGCTTCGATCTTCAGATTCAGCTTGGCGATCTCGCTGTTCAGCTCTTGGCGCTTGGCCTCCAGCTGCAGGAGCTCTTCACTCACCGACTCCCGGATGCGGCACAGATCCAGCACGTGCTTCACCTCGCACAGCTCGTTCCCCACCCGGGGGCCAAAAATCCGCTTGCCTGCCTCATCAGCCTCATCCAGAGTGGTGAGGTAATAGTGGGCGATGAGCGGGAAGAAGACCAGGATGACAAAGAGCGTGAAGCTGAGCCACGTGAGGCGAATGCGGTTGGACCAACGCAGCATGCAGGTCTGACCTCCGTTCCCCACGCCCCCATTCCGCAGCATGGTATAGCCTGTCATGAGTCCTCTGCAGCCTGCCCCCCAGATCACGTCGGGTCACTCGCCATAACCATGGGTTGCTATTCCACAAAACTATCTCTGTTTCACTGACGCGTTTCCGGAAGAGTTAGTGTGCTCCCTGGACAAGGCACCAAATGAAATGGAAATTTCATTTTCCTCAGCTGCAGCTGAAATGGTCTCTGACCCTATTCCAGAAGATTTTAAGTTCTGGCTGTTGACCAAAGAACATGTCCTTAATCTTTATCAAACGGTAAAAGGTGCCACATTCTTGCTGCGATGAAAGGGAGGAAGTACCTGATGATGAAACCCAGAAAAAACACCCTGGAATCAGACAGACTTTCTCAACTGCCATAGCTCTTGTTTCTTGGCTTTGCTGACCAACAAGTATGCATAGTGTCAATTCACAGTTATACAGTAATGGGTTAGAACAGAAATAAATGCCAGCTTCTTACGATGCCTTTGCCAACAATCAGGCCTGCAAAAGAAAGAGAACCATGTCAGTCTTGAAGAGATTATGTTCAACACCCCCACCACCATACATTTCTAGAAAATGCTTAAATCTTAGATGGAACAACAGCTAGAACACTGGCTGTGTCTCAAAGAACATTACAATGACAATGTAGAGATGCTGTTTGTTGTTTGGTATGGGTATTTTACTTGGGGCAATAAATGGATAAGTGCCCCCAAAAAGCTGCAGTTTACAACCCCTCCCCACTTCTTATTTAACTGGATCTAGAGTGGCATTACAGCCCTATAACACAATGACCAACTAAATTCACGGGACAAAGATGTCCACAGTCTCATTTTCTTATCTGTTCCATACCTGGGCATCATCTTTAGATGAAGAGAAATACCTTCCTAGCCAACTTGGGTAGTTTATGTTTACTCCTAACCTATAAGTCTTCTTTGGAAATACTTTACAAAAAAAGACTCTGAAAAGCTCAATTTGTTCAACATAGAGTTGAAAGGGTTGAAGAGAACTCTTTTGATCTGTATCCAGTAGTAGATGCAGTAATCCTGAGACAAAATGTATTTCCCAGTTTGCTTCTCATTTATCTTCCATTAGCAGACATCATGTGCTCTTTCTTAAAATATAAATAGTAACTTGCTCTTTTAGAAAGAACACTATACTTAGAAATGAGAGACATTCGTTCTCATTCTTTGCTGACAGATTTGCTATCAGACCTCGGTTTCCTAGTCTTCTAAAATGGAGATAGGTGCATGGAGACGGCAGTGCACCACAATGCTGTGACACAAAGTAGAGTGGACGGGAGGATGCTTGAAGCGACTGAGTCCCTCAACGACACTCCCAGCCCTGCTCTCTCACCAAGCTTCACTGCCACTGACTACAGAGGCTTGCCACTTGCTTTCCCTCAAACTCAACAGAGCTGGAAGCAAATCATAATATTCTATGCCAGGGAATATTCCCGGTTTCTTTTTTCATTCTTCCAAAAAATATTCACCATACTCTTAACAGGGCTAAGACATGCTAAATATAACTGTGGGAGAATCTAGGATGTATAATCCTTGACCTCATGGAACTTCCTTCAGCCTAAGAGATAAGATATAAACAAACAAGGGTACACATAGCATAAAATGAGTAGGAATTCACAGAGGCACAACCACTTTTTCTAGCCTCTACCTCTGTCAAAGATGTTTAACTATTAAAGGTGTAATAGTCTTCTCTCCTTTTTACCATTTTTATAAACATAATTTTTTTTCAGAATAAAGATTTCTTAAAACATTCTAACATTTTTTCAAGTAACATTTGATTTCATTGTAACATTTGATATTAAATTTTAATCTGTCAATAAATTATAATAACAATTTCTAAAGAAAAGGGGACATTAGGCCGGGCATGGTGGCTCACGCCTGTAATCCCAGCACTTTGGGAGGCCAAGGCGGGTGGATCACCTGAGGTTAGGAGTTTGAGACCAGCCTGGCCAACATGGCGAAACCCCATCTCTACTAAAAATACAAAATTAGCTGGGTGTGGTGGCACGCAACTGTAATCCCAGCTACTCAGGAGGCTGAGGCAGGAGAATCACCTGAACCCGGGAGGCGGAGGTTGCAGTGAGCGGAGATCCCACAATTGCACCCCAGCCTGGGCAACAAGAGTGAAACTCCATCTATTAAAAAAAAAAAGAAAGAAAAGAGGATATTAGAATTGGCTAACAGCAAAGAATGAGAGGAGGGAAATGATGGTGTGAGTCACTTCGTCCATTAGAGAGAACATCTGACAAGACATCAGACCTCAAGTTGATGATAATATTAATAAAAGTTTTAAGTATTTGGATAATCTAAACTTGGATAATTAGCAGCTGACCAAATACTCGAATTTACATTATCCTTGTGATTCACATGTTTAAATCTCTTGCTTTCAAAAGAATCTTCTTTGCACTTATGACCAAATTGTAACAAAGAAACAACAGAATGGAAGAAAAAGAAAAGAAGGCATAATCACGTAATCACCGCAATCCAGCTGACTCATTCCTTTCTCACCATGTGTTTCAGGATCCTTCCTTCCTCTGACTTGTGTAGCATTACACTTCAACACATGATTTCTTGAAAGAGTGAACCTCCAGGGCTTGCTCTCCTGATTAAAAAAAATTAAGCAAAAACAAAAATAGAACAGTGACACGCTATTAGAAAAATACTCAATACTGAAAGTGCTATTAAACAACTTATTTACTGTCCCCTATGAAAAGATTTCTCTCATGTATATGAGGTCACCGAATAATTTACTGTCCAAACAGACTCTTTGAAGTGGAAAGGTAGACTTTTAATAAACACACCGCGACAAGTGGTATACAAGGGGACTCACGCAGGCAAACCATCCAGACAGACGTTACCTATTTATGTGCTCTAAGGTGGAATAAAACCAAACACTAAAATATGGAAAAGTCCTTACTTGTTGAAAGTATATACTGAGATATTTACAGATGAAATATTATTGGAATTTGCTTCAAAATAAACAGGATGAGGGTGGTGGGGAGTGTTTGCAGGTAGAAATCAACCCAAGATCAGCCGTACGCTGACTGCTGTTGACAATGAATGATGGGTACCCATGGGGGCTTATTATATCACGCTCTCTGCTTTTGCCTAGGTTTGAAATTTTTCATACCAAAAATTCAAAAAGATACCACATACAGTGTCTAAACACGGGTTTTTAAAAAGTCATTTGGAGACTGACTATACTTAGTGTAATATTTCTAGTGCTACCAACTTACATATAAGCAGAGCTGAGAGTAAAAACAAACATTCTCACAGAAACCAGTAATTCAACAATGATTCAAAAGAATGCATCCCCACTAAATTCCCATCTCTTTTACTGGAGCCAGGCAAAAGCATCGTCCATGTCCAATAGCATTAGCATTCCTTCCTAAACAGCTAATTAAATTATTTCAAGCCGAAAGAAAAAGAATACTCTCAGAATCTCTTCTGTCATTCTCTGGAAAATGACAATAAATATATCAGCCTCTAGAATAAATGTCACTGAAATAATGATAAGGAGGAACCTTCAGATTTTTTACTCCATATACAATGTACATGTCTAATTCATTCTCCGTCACCTGCCACAGCATTTCATGCTTAACTTGCCAGCTGGCCTCCATTCCTGCCCCTACAATGCACTCCACACACAGCGACCAGGACCATCTTGAAACGTGACTCAGACCACGCCTCCCCTCTTGGTATTTTCAAGGCTGCCCACTGTACTGCCGGGCCCCCCAGACCCATCTCAGTTACCATCACTGTTCCCCTTGCTCTCTCAGCTTCGGCCACACTGGCCTCCTCTTACCTCCTCGACTATGCCAAGCTTCTCGCTCTCACCTGTTTTGTCTGAAATGTTTTTCCCCAGGCTTCTGCCTGGCAGACTCTTTCTTATCCTTCAGGTCTGAACTTTCCTGGCATTCTCATTTAAAGTTGCCTTTCTTACTCCCTGATGCCCTCTGGCTCCGACCCACTGATTTACTTCCCAGTATCTTTTAATTTATTAATTCCCTCCCTTCCCCACCAAAGCCTAATCCTCAAGGGGAGGAACCCTTTGTGCTTGGATCACTGCTGGGTGGCCAGCACCCAGCCCCGTGTCCGGCACACTGTACACACTCTATAAATATTTGTTAAATAAATGAGTCGTACAAACTCACTTCCTCATCCTACAAACTCTCAATTCTCCCCTGGACTTCCAGGAAGCTGTGCTTTTTTAGTGTTCCATCTACTTCCCTGACTCATCCTCCCTTTCTGCTTTGCTGGGACCCAGTCCTCCTACCTCATACTGAACGTGTTCCCCATGGCTCTCAACATAATGTTAATGAATCCATGAACAAATAATGTATTGAATACACTGTAAACTACAGAGAGAGAACTTCAGAGTCGGGAGGCAGCTGGATGGCCATATGGACCTGCAGCTAGACTACCTGGCTCAGGACGCAGCTCAGCCTTGAGAATTTCGGAATGTTACATAATCTCCCTGAGCTCATTTCCTCCTTTGTAAAGTGAGGCTGAAAATCTCTGCCTACTGCCAAAGTTACTGCACAAATTAAGTAAGATATTATAGATGGAAGAAAAAAAAAACGGGAACATGGCTAAAACAGTGCTTAGAGGAAAATGTATGCACGAATTCTTATATTGAAGAAAAGTCTCAAATCAATCACCTATGCTCCTCCTTCAAGAACCCGGAAAAAAAAAAAACCTAAAGAGCAAAAATCAACAAAATCAAAAACAGAAAAGTGGAAGAGAAAAAGCAAAAAGCAAGAAAACAAAGAGGTTTGTCACTGGTTTGACAAACCTGCAAGAGTGACAAAGAAAAAAGGGAAAAGACACAAATTTCCAGTACCAGGAATGAAACAGGGACTACCACTGCAGGCTACAAACAACTCTACACACTTCAGTGAAATGGACCAACTCCTTGGAAAACACAAAGTACCACAACTCATCCAATAGGGAATAATCTAATTCGTTCTATAACTATTAAGTAAATTGACTTCATACTTTTAAAAATCCCAAAAAAGAAATCTCCAGTCCCAGATGGTTTCACTGAAGAATTCTATTAAACATTTAAAGAAAACTAAACACCTACTCTACGCTGTCTCTTCCAGAGGAAGGAACACTTCCCAGTTCATTTTATAAACCTAGCATTGCCCTGACACTAAAGCCAAACAAAGACAGTACTAAAAAAAAAAAAAAAAGACCACCACAAGCCAGGCACTGGGGCTCACGTCTATAATCCCAGCACTCCAGAAGGCTGAGGGGAGAGGATGGCCTGAGACCAGCCCTGGCAACACAGTGAGACCCCACCATCTCTAACAACAACAACAAAAAAAAATTAAATTAGCCAGGCATGGTCCCAGCTACTCGAAAGGCTGAGGTGGGAGGTGAGATCATACCTGGGTGACAGAGCATGACCCTGCCTCAAAAAAAAGAAAAGAAAAGAAAGAAAACTACAAAAAAAATATCTCATGAATATAGACACAAAAAAACTCAACACAATATTAGGGACAGAATTCAGTGACATATAAAAAGAATCCCATTATATTGCATTTAAGTAGGGAAGTCTTAAGTATTTTAATATAGTTAATCCTATCCAGAAGCATAAAAAGTCTCTCCACTTACACCTTCATTTCTCCTATCAAAGTGTCTTGCATTCTCACCCGTGCTGTGTACCTCATATTAAGGCAGTTTGCATTTTACACTTCCTGCCCATGCCCTCTCCTGGTTCTCTTTCTCTGACCCCTTTTCACTGCTCCCCAAATGTAGCTGTTCCCGCAGGCTTGTCCTCGACCTCTTCTCTGCCTTCACCTCCCAGAATTTGCCAGTGAGCTTCGGTTAGCCCCGGATTGGCTGACTCTCAAATTTACTTTTCCCATCTTCACCTCCCTCCTGATATCCTTTTTCCAGTGGTCAGCAACACAGCCATCTACACGTCAAAGGTCCAATGGCAGCAAGCACATCTTCTATGACTAGAAGGGGATTGTGACAGTGTCTTCTCCCAGGGGGAAAAAAACTAAAATAGTTGTATACAGAGATTTATCATTCAGATTGTGGCCAGCGTCCTACCTTTTACTCTTTTCCCTAATTAGACATTTTGGTGACAAATGCAAAGTAGAAATCTCTATCTGCTAGCTACTCACTGAACGGCTGAACCAAGCTGTAGCCCTGGAAAGCTACAATGTAATCACTCTGTTTCAGAGTCTGAGCAGTGGGCTGAGAAGTCGGGGCTCAGAGTTCCAATCCAGAACTGTGCACGTGCTGGTGTTCCCCTTCACCTTCTCACCCCTCCACCTCCAAGTACCAGGGCCCTCCTCCTCTCGCGTCCCTTATCTCAACAGCAAACTGCGATTATCAGCAGGAACATTACTCACGGCCTTGCTTTCAAGAGTTTGTTGATATAACAACCATCCTACGACTTGACTTTTCTCCTTGTAAAACAAAAACACTGATATTGAAATTTCCCATCTCGGATCTGGGATATGTCTCTATTTAGGTCTTCTTTCGCGTCTTTTAATAAAACTGTATAATTTTATACGCAGAAAATTATCAGACTACAATGCAGCTCTGACAGAAAGAAAAAGAGTTAAACTACACTAAAACACTCACCTGGAGAGACAGGAGGCGCAACAGGGAAGAATGGAGTCACTGCTCCATCTGGCTATTATGCCTTCCACGTAGAAGGTATGAAGGGAGAACAGGGCGAGAAACAGAGAGGCTAGACGCTTTCCAGATGTTCCCAGTGAAACCTTCAATGGCCTCTAATATCTTAAATAATTATGATAATAGCTAACAGGTACTGAATGCTCACTATATGCCGGGTTAAACCTACTACCACATATTCCTCAACACACTCACTTAATCCTCACAACAATCTCGTGAAGTGGATTTACTGTTATTCCTGTTCTGTACATGAGGAAACCAAAGCACAGAGGCTAATTAGCCATAAGTCACCCTTGTTACGTGGTGAAACTTGAATTCAAACCAAAGCAAGCTGACTGTAAGGCTCATACCTTTAATGCCTTAATTATGTTACACTGTCTATATTAATACAAGTAACAATGCAAGCAGGCACACACACATGCCTATCATATGTATTTTTACATTCTCCATATCACTGCTACTCCACTGTAACCATGAATAATAATTACAATTGAAACACATAATATTCCTCCAAAACCGAAAGTCAACACTATATTCAAAGTATCTACCTGCTAGAGAGAAT
This sequence comes from Macaca thibetana thibetana, assembly GCF_024542745.1. Taxonomy (NCBI): domain Eukaryota; kingdom Metazoa; phylum Chordata; class Mammalia; order Primates; family Cercopithecidae; genus Macaca; species Macaca thibetana. Next base: position 114,825,132 of record NC_065585.1, read on the forward strand.
AGCAGACTTAGAGCAAAATATGTTTGCCAGTGTGCCTTTGACCCACCTGTATATCTGTGCTTATAGTACCATTTTCTCTTTTTCATTCAGGTCAAAATGGGCCCATCAAGTGGCAGAACTCCATGACAACCCAGGTGCGGGTTCTACAGAGCTGTCTGCACGTTGCTGCCATTGCTGCCATCACCAGGAGCCCTTCCAATTAGGTAAAGAGAGTTCTCCACAGGAAACCATTTCAGTGAGGTCGTTGAAAGCAGTATTTCAGAGGATTGTTTTGTTTTGAAGTACTAACAACCCAAAAAAACATCATTTCCTGATTTCCTTACTAAGTACAGGCATGACAAACAGCCTGTCAAGGCAAGACAGTACCTAGTTCGTGAAGTCAGGAAGTATGTTAATAAGCACTAAAACACATTTCCCAACGCGATCACTGATTTGTCTTCTGTTTAAAAAAAAGGCACTTCCCAGGGAAGCTAATTGTAGATAAAGAGTAAGCTGTAAGAACTACATATAGACACTTCCCAAGTTACAGGAGACCAAGGCTCTATGTTTTCACAATCCAACGACCACAGTGGTTTCTTACTGGATAATTTAGCCTGGATGAAAAAAGCGAAATAGAACATCCTCAGCAATTAAAAAAACAAAATGAAGTGTGAAAAACTGGTTGTGCCTTGACCTACTGACTCGAGAGTGAAGATTATGATGCAACCAGAGAACCGGAGTTTGAGCCACCCTTATGGCTGTTAGAAAGGGAAAACAAGTTATTCTTTGGGTTTAAGAGCAGATTTCTAAATCCCAAGGTGTTCCACAAATGCCACTAGCAGACAAATCACAAAATACAAAAGGAACTCATCAATAAGTGGTGAGCATTCCTTCCGCTGCTCAATATATAGATACTAAAAAGGAAAATGAGGCTATTGATTACCCCAAGTCATCTGTTTATTTGGCAACAAACCTGAGCCCAGAAGTCTCAACTCGCTGGGTAAGTCCTCAATTTGAAAATTATGCCATTGCCTTACCTGTTTCCCTTCCCACCAGTTTGCTAATGTCCCATAAATCCAAATGGTATTGTCTTACCAGGCAAGTTTAACTAGGTGTAAAAATCAGATTCACCACTTAAGAATTTTTTCAAATAATAAACCGGGGCCCAAGCTACTTTAACTAAATCGTAATTCCTACGTGTGGGGGGCCAAACTCCTGCAGTTTGACGAAGTTCCCAGGTGATTTTAATGCAGAGCACACAACCCTAACTCCAAAACCATTGGTCTAATGAAGAACTGATAGTAATGGAGATTCAGATTGATGGCAGCCGAATCAGTGTAACTGTAGACAGCTGAAGAAGACAAACAGCACTATCCCTTAGCTAATGCAGAAAGTCCACACTACAATGCACCACACGCCCTTGGAAGATGGGGAGAAGAGGGCTTTATCATAATTGCTACTGATTTATATTTACAGTGTGCTAGGCACAGTACTCTAGATAACACACTTCACACATATTATCTCATTTCATCAGCCACATGGGATTACTGTCTTTCCCACTTCACCGATGAAGCAGTGGCATATCACTGAGGCTAGGAAATTTGTTCAACGCAATACAGCAACCAAGTTACAAATCCAGGTCTGTATGACCTACAGCCCTGTATACTGCTTCTCACTTATCTACCATTTGTTTACTTAGAGGATTCATTTTGTCTTAATTCATTTTACAATCAATATGTATTACTTTTGTAATTAAAAATATCACCTTGTTGCAATCTTTTTTAAAAAACACCTCACTACATTTTCCAATAAATAATGTGACACATCTATTTGGAAAAAAAATAATAAAGTCAGATTACTACATGACAAACCAAATCCAAAAATAAGTTCCAGATGCATTCAAGAGTTAATTATAATAAATGAACTGTACCAAGAAAAGGAAAACATAAGTGTAATTTCATCTCAAGTTAAGCATAGCCACTTTTCCAGGAATCCAAGCAGAATTAAAATCCAGAAATGTTCAACAGGTTTGACTCTATAAGAATCAAAGGATTCTAAGTATTCAGAAGGGAAAAAAAGCTTAAATTTGATTAAAAACTGGGAAGCCTGTGCAATATGACAGAATTTTAAAAAGGCAATCAACAGTGGTCAACGGATATAAACAAGAAATTACACAAAAAAGGGTTCAAGTGATAAACATGTTTATATATTTAACCTTCCTAGCGATCAAAGAAATGCACATTTCAAACAAGATACTGTGGTATTTTCCACTAATAAATCATCAAAGAATTGTAAAATTATAATATCTGGTGCTAAGCAGGATCCAGGGTAAACATTCCCACACTTGGCTGCTGGGATTGCAAGTTGGCACACCTTTCTGGAGCACAATTTGGCAGTAATAGAAACAGTGAAACTGTGCCTGTCCTCTTTCCCTGTAATTCTATCCCAGAAATTATTCTTAAAGAATCATGAGTGAGAAAAAAGATTTAACTTCCAAAATGTTCGTACTAAAACATTAAAATAAAGTGATTAGAGTACAACTCTGAACTATGCTGGCTGCCACAATGTGGCAGGTACTCTTGTGTCAGTAAAAAGGTAAACTGAAAAGTAATTTGCCATTTGTAAGAAAAAAAACCTTCAAAATTTTCTTATCTCTGATTCAGCAATTTCACTTTCTAGGAATGTATTTTAGGTGAGCAAGATTTGTATATAAAGATGCAATCACCTCATTATTCTTTATCATCTATATAAAATATATAAATTAAATGTCCCAGACTAGGAGCAAGGTTAAACAATGTGTGACTGTCACTGATATGACTATCATACCATTAGGAAGCTTTTCAATGGTTTTAAATAAAAGGAAAAGATGTTCACAAGATAATGTTAACCGGAAAAATACAGATTCAAAGCCATATACGCCGTATAACAAGTTTAAAATGCATATGTATATATTTCTGAATAGAAAAACAGAAGCAAAAACACCAACAGAGGCACTTCTAGATTGTGAAATTATAGGTCATTTCTGCATTCTTCCTGTCTTTCTCACTCTCCCTCCTAAAATGAGATGCATCATTTTCATAAGGGCTGGGTAGAGATGTAGAAACAAGGTTTTTAAATACGGTCTTCAGATGGATTTTGCTAACTTATTCTCAGAACAGTCAACTTAGTATACAAGTGCCTAGAGTATAAACTAATCTCTCTAACGCTTTCCACTTCTCCAAAACACATGATTTTTATTTTATGCTGTGGAGGCATACAACTGATGTCGTTCGTGCCCTGGGCCTCCCTGAATGAGACACAGAAAGTGAGGCAAGTTTGCTAAGCCATGCATAAATCAGTTTTTGGTTTTTTTTTTTTTTAAGAGACGGAGTCTTACTATGATGTTGCTCAAGCTGGTCCTGAACTCCTGGACTCAAGGTGAGTGCTGGGATTACAGGTGTGAGCCACCGTGCCCAGCCTTAAATCAGCTTATGACTCGGGCATCCTCCTTCACCCTTCGTGGGTGAATTCAGCTTGAGACGCTTTACCATCCCATCATCATTACCATCTTTCTGATTCATCAGGCCCCCTAACTTCCCAGTTCCTCCTTCTTGACTCACAAGCTCCTTATCCTTTGTTAACTCATAAATTAAGGGGTTAGACCAGATGACCTCAAAGATCCTTTTAGACTCTAGGCCCTCAGTGACTGACAATTGTCTTGCTCCCAGAAAGCACAAAAACATGTTTTACTGTGGGGAAAATTTCACCACCCTATCTACTCAAGGCAGCAAGGCCATTTCCAAGACCTCCTTCTCGTTTCACCTCCAAGATTTCAAGCATAAGGCTTTCCTTTAAGGACCCTCTTAATTTTCCACAGACTCCATTAATAATTTGGGATCCCATCAACTATTTTCTGCATTTGAAGCCACTGTGCTTTTTATATTTTACAGCTCTATTTCAGAAACAAAGGAAGCCGGATGCTGCAGCTCACGCCTATAATCCCAGCACTTTGGGAAGCCAAGGTAGGTGGAAGTTCAAGACCAGCCTGGCCAACATGGTGAAACCCCATCTCTACTGAAAATACAAAATTACCCAGGTGTGGTGGCGCGCACCTGTAATGCTAGCTACTCGGGAGGTTGAGGCAGGATAATTACTTGAACCTGGGAAGCGGAAGTTTCCAGTCAGCTGAGATCATGCCATTGCACTCCAGCCTGGGCGAAAAAAACGAGACTCTGTCTCAAAGAAAAAAGAAAAGAAAAACAAAGAAAGGAAGCCATGCTGGAAAGAGTACATCAAAATTGCTGAAAAAACATGTAAAAGCAAGTTGGAGAAGAGGTTTGAAAGGGAAAGCAGTCAACAAAGCAAACATCCAGGACGTTAACCATTAATGTTATTGACCAGTCCAAAAGGTACTGGATACAGCCAAATGAAGGAATATACCAAAGAAAAGGCATGTGTGTGAGGGGTGGCGCTCTAAGGCAGGCACCCGCAAGTGGCAGCTGCCTGCTTTTGTAGATAAAGATTCACTGGAATACAGCTTTGCTCATTCCGTTATGGATTCCGTTTGTATGGCTGCGTATAGTAGGCATTCTTATATATTATGTATATGATGCTTTCACTCTCCAACAGACTCTACAGTTCATCTTCCTATGGCTCCACTTCTAGACTTTTAATGGGTCATTTGGGTGTGAGTAGTATCCTACACTGCACTTTATGGCCTAAGTGTGGGAGAGGGAAGTATGTTAGTAATGAGTCTCCACATTCCTCTTCTATTTTCAAGATCACAGGTTTTTTAAATCCTGCTTCTCTTCTCCCTAGTAACATCACCCAAGAGGTCTGAATGATTGAAAATTTAAAAGGACTGTGCAACTGATTCCGCCAAGAAAAGAAAAGATGAAGCTTACAGGTGAGCCCACCTCTGTCCCTCTGGAGCTCATCAACTCTCTCTGCCTGGGCTATGCTATTTCCATGAAACCTCTAAAAGTGAAAAATCCTTTCTTCCCTCTTAGTCAACTGCCCTATCATTGAAAGTCTTCGAAATGATAGTTGCCGAAATGAAGAGGTAACAAAAATAAAACAGAAATATGTTAACAGAAGTTTTCTGAGCTAAACTTAATAACCAGTGAATGGAGTGGGCAGTTTTAAGACGTTATGAAAGGTCCTGGTTTCATATTCCTTGCCTCACTCTACAGTAACATGCCAAGGCACTCGAACCTTTACCAAGAGTAGGTCTGGTGGGACCTTCATTTTTTTCTCCTAACACCGGAGTCTACAACAGGGAATCCCTCCCACCCTCCTCCAGAAGACCACCAGTCTCAACTGGGACAGGGTCTCCGCATCACTCCTGCACCCCCTCATCACCCATAACCCTCCAATCCACAGCTGGCCTAGGGCCCTGCGGAAAAGAACCGGTCACTGTCTAAGACATTCTTCTGCTGGCTTCAAACCACCCTCTGGACTTGCCCTCTCTCCTAAAAATACATTTCCCATGCTCAGCCCGGCCCCTGACTGACTTCTCTCCACACTGTTCACTTAAAATCTTTTTACTCTGAGATCAAAACTCTGAGGCCTCATCACTGAAAGATCCCAACTACACACCAAATACTAACAGAGTTTTCCCCCACTAGAAAAGCCAGAGGTGGAGGGATACAGACATATGCCTGTCAATCACTTTTTAGGTAGGTATGCCCCTCACATCTGGATATTAAACACATGTTTCCGGAAGTCAGAAGAGCCACAATTCCGACTCTTCCAGAAAGCACTTAGTTAAGCTAGATTCTCTCATGCTCGTGAGTTCTTATGATTCTTCGGGCCCCCCACAGGCAAAAGAATGGGGAATTCCCACAGGATAAGGTATTTTTAACACACCAAATAACAGTTTAAGAAAACAGTTCTTTCATCACAAAATATTTAAAAGTCCCTCTGCTAAACAGCAAGTCGCTGAAAAGGCTTCGCTTCGCTCCAGACTCTGTGCCCCGCTGTTACTATACCAGCACACAGGTCACAGACAGTCACCGTATCAGAATGCAGGACTCGCTGGCGAACAAAATACAGAAAACTGCAGAGTCTGCATGGCTGCAACACACAATGCCTTTAAAAACAAAAGAACCCACGGGGAGCTCGGCCAGTAAAAATGAAGCTACCTAAATTGGACAAAGAATAGGACAAAGTGACAAGAAATGCTAAAGACGCCTCTTAAGTAAATCACATATGGGGAAAAAAATGGACATGTGGTGGTGTTCTGCGCTTCCTCCTCCACCAAAGCAGTCGAACCAAGAAGACTTGATGAAGCTTTTGGAGTTTTTAAAAGGGGAAGCAAAACAATCCAGGTTGCGGGGAAGGGCGGGGGTAGGGTGGTGCGGCTGGCGGGGGAGGGGCAAAATCCACAAAATTTAAGTCTTCTGAGAGCCATATAGATTTTATTAATAAAAGGAGCCGAACCTCTCGCTCAATGTGGGGAAGAGAAAGCAGCACCCATCAGCAGCCGGGCAGCCCTGCCTCGCCTCCGAGGGGCTCGGAATAGGTGCTGTCCCCGTCGCTGGGCTCGGAGCTCCGCCGCGCACACACGCCCCGCGCAGCCCTGTCCGGTCCCGCCCGGGCAGCGCGAGGCCGGCTCTAGGGGAGCTGGGCCTGGGAGTCAGGGTCCTGCAGCACTTGGACCATCGGACAGGAAGCGGCTCCTCTGACTGTGGCTCCTGAAAGGAGGCGAGCCCGGCAAAAAGAGCCAGCGGGGAGGGCAGCAGGCGACTGCGTGTAGAAGCAGGGGGCAGATGTGGGAAGGTGTGCACGGGAAGGGGTGGGGGTAGTCCCGGGCTGCGCCTCCGCCGACAGAAGATGCTCCGGGCCAGCAGCCGGACAAACGCCGCGAGCCACAGAGGATGGAGGGCTTTAGGGAGCAGAGGAAGCTCAATAGCTGCAACCGAGCGTGCAAGAAAAGACGTGGAGGCGGGTCCCGAGCAGCCCAAACTGGGGCGAGAGAGGGCGTGTGGGGGCGGGGAGGGGGTGCCCCAGCCCAGGGACCCGTTAGCCTTCCCCACTGCCGGCCGAGGGCCTGGCGGCCTCTCCCCGGGCCCCTGAGCCGTCGGGCAGGCCTACTCCGCTCGGAGGCTGCACGCCTCCCGCCGCCGGGCAGCAGCCTCCCCAGGGCACCGCGGACCCGGTTCCTCCCGCCGCGTCCCCAGCGCTCGGGGCCAGCCACGGCACCCTCCCACGAGCCCTTCCGGGCGCGGCCCCCGCTCCTCGGGCTCACGCGCGGCTAGCAGTCCTACCGGCTTCCAGCTTAGGGACCTGCCGCCGCCGCTGCCGCTGCCTGCGCGAAACTCGGCGTCCCAGAAGCCGCTCGGGCTGCCGGCCGCCCGCCTTCCAGGCCGCGCCGGATCCGCCGCTCCCCCTGCCGGCCGGCAGCCATTTCCGACAGAAGCCTGCGGAACTTGCCGAAGGGCGCCGCGCCGGAAATGGCCGAAGCCGGCGTTCGCGAGCGGGGGCGCGGACGCGGGCACGCGCTCTCCACTTTCCCGACCGCGTCCGAAGACCGCCGAGGCCTCCCGCAGCGCCACGGTGACACCCGGGTCAGGGCGCGAGGCCGGGCGCCGGGGATTGTGGGAGGTGCGGGGGGCGCGCCCGCCGCCTTCGGAGCCTCGCAACCCGCGTCCTGCAAAGGCCGCCGGGCCCAGTTGAGAAGATGCGACCGCGGAGGACAGGGAGGATGCTCCCGGCGGCGCGGGAACCGGCTCTGACTCCCGAGCCACCGCCGCTTCCGCAGTAGCGCTGGCCCAGGAAAAGTCAAGTCACAAACCCCTGAAATCTAAAACTCCATCCCCAGAGAAAAGGCCTCCAAGGACGGGCGCCGTGCGCGGCAACAGCCTGCAGTTTTGAAGCCCTTTGACTATTTCATAACAAAGACAAGGCCGGACGGCTTGGACGCTTAGGAAAATCCTGGGGCTTTGCAAAAACAACAGGTTAATCCAGTCGTGTGAGATATCACCAAAACAAGACAGGAAAGAAGGACACCGTGTCAATGCTGAAGAGCCAGCCCCTGTGAGCCCCAAACTGCACATTTTCCACAGTCCCAAGGAACACGTAACTGTGTTTCCACACTTGGCGAAATCAGGACAAGACCTCTTGGATAATGGAACAGGGGATGGGGATGGGAGCAGGCACCCTACCTGGTCACCTGCTTAACTTAGAAACCAGCTTTTAAAACCTGTAACTGCAGTATGAGCTACGATCAAATTTGTCTCAATGTATTTTTTTTTTTTTTTTATGTTTTTAATACCCAGAACACAGGGCTTCTACTTCAGGGTTTCCTCGCCAGGGAACCCCAAACACACAGGGCCTGGAGAAGCCGGGTAGAGCCCGGCCAGGCTGGCTTCTGGCCCTGCGCTTGGGTGGTCGGCTGCCTTTAGAAGAACTGCACCCCAGAGACAGGCTCGCAGCTGCCGGCCTTATCCACTTGCCCTTCCTGCTGGAGCCCAGGCCCAGTGCTCCAGCGAGGAGGCTGAGAAAACGGTGAAGACTGATGCCCACGGGGGACAGCTTGGGCTAAGGATGACGTTTGCAAAACAAACCTTTAAAAACCCATAGCAACCTGTTTTCTAGAGCACACTCTTCATCTCTCCACCCCCAAACCAGTCCCTACTCGGATCCTCCTTTTCCTATCCTCTTTCTCTTGCTTTCCCCTCTCCTGTTCACTTTTCCTGTCCTTTCTTCTTGATTACTATAAGCAAACGGTTTCCAAGTCTTATCGCCATCAGATGTGTACATACGCAACCCCTTACGGTTACCAATTTGTTGAGGAAAGTCAAGAGAGGAGGAGGAGGCAAAGTTTAAAAATCAGAAGCATTGCAGGAAATGAAAATGGAGTGAGTGTTGCCTGGGTATCATAAATTCTATTTTTTTTTTTTTTTTTTTTTTTTTAACAGTTCCTCTACTTGGCTCTCCTCCAAAGGTACGCGGCGGTAGCAGGTAGGGGCTTGGCAGTATGGGAGGAGATACCACAGAAGACGGAAGAACTACCAGGCCTTGGTTCATCTCCACACTGGCGAGAGAGGACGTGCAGGTACCTGCTACCTGTTGGACTGTCTTCTTTTACGTTGGAGTAACTTAACACATTGCTGCCCTTAACTTTGACTTACTTGCTTTTAAAGATGATGAAGCTGGCCAGGCGCAGTGGCTCAGGCCTATAATCCCAGCATTTTGGGAGGCCCAGGCAGGTGGATCACGAGGTCAGGAGTTCGAGACCAGCCTGGCCAATATGGTGAAACCCTGTCTACCAAAAATACAAAAATTAGCTAGGCGTGGTGGCACACGCCTATAATCCCAGCTACTTGGGAGGCTGAGGCAGGAGAATCGCTTGACCCCAGGAGGCAGAGGTTGCAGTAAGCCAAGATTGCACCACTGCACTCCAGCCTGGGCAACAGAGCAAGTCTCCGTCTAGGGAAGAAGAAAAAAGATTATGAAGCTTTAGGGAACAGGGATATTCACCTGCTGCTGACCTCCCCTCCGCTTTGATCTTGTGAGCCTGCACTCTCCTGCTCCCCTCTCTGTCTCCTGTTCCTTCTCCTACCTTGTGTTCTCTGTCAACGATATGACTGGAGCTACTTTCTTTTTTCCTCCTCACACTCTCTTCTTGCTAATTTCAGCCAATTTCCTTGCATCATCTTCATCTGCAAGCTGGTCCTTTACAGCAGAGCTTGGGGCCCTGCTGCCAGTAGCACTCTGGACACCCTCCCATCATCATCATCATCCTTATTTATTTTTTGGAGACAGGATCTTGCTCTGTCGCCCATGCTGGAGTGTAGTAGTGCAATCACAGCTCACTGCAGCCCCAATGTCCCTGGGCTCAGGTGTTCCTCCCACCTCAGCCTCTGGAGTAACTGGGACCATACATCCCTGCCACCGTGCCTAATTTTTGTTTTTTGTTTTTGTTTTGTTTTGAGATGGAGTCTCACTCTTTTTGCCCAGGCTGGAGTGCAGTGGCGTGATCTAGACCCTCTGCAAACTCCACCTCCTGGGTTCAAGTGATTCTCCTGCCCCAGCCTCCCAAGTAAATGGGATTACAGGCACGCACTACCATGCCCAGCTAATTTTTGCATTTTTAGTATAGACGGAGTTTCACCATGTTGGCCAGCTGGTCTCGAACTCCTGACCTCAAGTGACCCGCCCACCTTGGCCTCCCAAAGTGCTGGGATTACAGGCATGAGCCACCACGCCCAGCCTAAGTTTTGTTTTGTTTTGTTTTGTTTTGTTTTGTTTTGTTTGTAGAGATGGGGTTTCACCATGTTGACCAGGCTGGTCTCAAATTCCTGAGCTTAAGCAATCAGCCTGTCTTGGCCTCCCAAAGTGCTAGGATACAGGTGTGAGCCACCACCCAGGGCCGTCATCACCCTATTAATATATACTTTATGAATACTTAATTGCCAGGCAATAAGCTAAACCCTTTTATTCACTGCCTCACTTCAATCCTTACAGGGAGGTATCGGCTGCCAGATAGGGAACTGAGACTTCAAGAAGCTAAATAAATAAGGTGTCCAACACCACACAGCATGGAGCAAAGGACACATGGGACTCCAAATCTTCCTAATTCTTGAGCTCATCTGGCTATCTCACCAGGGCCTTAAATTTAATATATCCCAAACCGAACTCATCTTTATCCCTTCCCACTTTGCACTTCTCAAATGTCCTTGTTTAAAATAGTTACCTTTATCTTTCCTAACCCAGAAACTCAAAACCTGACATCATTTTCAACTTTTCTCTTTACCTTCACATTCAATCAGTTTCCAAGACTTAAAGCCTTTACTTGTAGGATCTCTACCATTGATCCTCTACAGTTTCACACCTACATCCCATTCTCATTCCCAATCCCCGTAACTCCCCTCCCTGGCCCATCCCTTAACACTGAAATCCTGGCTTGGAAAATATGGTCACGTTCACAGCAGCTGTCCTCAAGAAGGAAGCCAAGGCAACAGTATGCACAATGAAGTGAGTCTTCACTGTCTTCACTGATCTCTCCATATTTTGACATTTTACAGCACTTATTATCTCTACTCTGTATTTTGAAACTGAATCCAAAATAGTTTTGCATTGTTGTTTTTAACAGTCATGTATGTAGATTTTTTTTTTTTTTTTTTTTTTTTTGGAGACGGAGTCTGGCTCTGTCACACAGGCTGGAGTGCAGTGGCGTGATTTTGGCTCACTGCAATCTCTGCCTTCTGGGTTCAAGCAGTTCTTGTGCCTCAGCCTCCTGAGTAGCTGGGAATACAAGCACACACCACCATGCCTGGCTAATTTATTTTTAGTAGAGATGGGGTTTCACCATGTTGCCCAGGCTGATCTTGAACTCCTGAGCTCAGGCAATCTGCCCACCTCAGTCTCCCAAAGTGCTGGGATTACAGGCGTCAGCCACCGCACCGAGCCCTGCGATGTGTGTAGATATTTATCTACATCTAGAAATTAGGAAAAGCAGGATGCATTGAACCTTTGGTACCCAGCAGCAGGAGCCTGTGGGTCTTCTATCTGGAGCACAATCACAAGGACTGAGCATCAGCAGCATGCACTCTCCTTTCAGCTCCAAATTTTAAACTCCCATAAGAGAGACATCATTGGCCCAGCTTGGGTCACATGTCCACCCCTTTAATCAATCAGCTTTAGCCAAGCAGCAGGTCATCCTGGTCCAAACATCACAGCTGGGGGCCTCACCTGTAAATAGAGCTTGTTCCCAAAAAAGAGGGAGGCATGCACCATTCATTTGTTCATTCATTCAATCAGCAAATAGTTGAGCATCTATAGAAATATATGCAAGATTCTATTATGTATGCAAAATGTGTAAAACGGCCCTGCCCTCACATCACGAAAGTTACCACATAAAAAGAAGTCACCAGATAAAAAGCATAATGGTATTCATAAGTATTCATGAGTGACCATCAATTCAGTTACACATGATGGAAGATAATTCATTATACCTAGTATAAGCCACTGGCGGTAAAAGTAGTTAGCAGCAATGTGTACATGATCAACAAAAGCTCACAGCAGCACCATTTACCCAAAAACAGAAAAGTACCCAGATGTCCATCAGAGGTAGACCAGATAAACAAAATATAAAATATAACACCGCACAATGGCTCACACCTGTAATCCCAGCACTTTGGGAGGCTGAGGCGGGTAGATCACTTGAGGTCAGGAGTTTGAGACCGGCCTGATCAACATGGTGAAACCCCGTCTCTACTAAAAAATACAAAAATTAGCCAGGTGTTGTGGCACGTGCCTGTAATCCCAGCTACTCGGGAGGCTGAAACAAGAGAATCGCTTGAACCTGGGAGGCCAAGCTTGCAGTGAGCCAAGATCATGCCACTCCACTCTAGCCTGGGTAAAAGAGCGAGACTCCATCTCAAAAAAAAAAAAAGTATATATATGTATAGTGTATGCATGCACATAATACTTTACGGCAATAAGAATGAATGTTCTACAAATATACACAATATTGCTGACTCTCCCAATGTTAAACAAAAGCATCCAGACACACAAAAATGTGTACAGTATATGATTCTATTGATAGCTTAAAAACAGGCAAAACTAATTCACTCTTATGGAGTCTTAAGTAAGGGGGAACAAAAGGGGCCATCTGGGCAGTGATAATGCTGTTTCTTGAGCTGGGTGCTGGGTTCACAGGTGTGTTCAGTTTGTCACATTCATCAAGCTTACACTTCCCATACATCTTCTTTTCTATATGTATGTCATCCTTCAATAAAAAGTTTTTTAAAAATAAATAATTGGGCTTGTGTGGTGGCTCACACCTGTAATCCCAGCACTTTGGGAGGCCAATGTGGGAGGAGCACTTGAGTCCAGGAGTTTGACCAGCCTGAGCAACATAGGAAGACCCTGTCTCTAAAAAAATATTTTTAAAAGCCTGGCATGGTGGCACACTTAGGTGGCTAAGGTGGGAGGATCGCTTGAGCCAGGAAGTCAAGGCTGCAGTGAGACGTGATCGCGCCACTGCACTCCAGCGTGAGTGACAAAGCGAGACCATGTCTTAAAAAAATAAATAATTGGCATTCAAAGTAAGACACTTTTAATCTCCCTTGAACATCAGCACCATGATTATCGTAGAGTTGCCAATTATTCCCACACTCCCTGCCTCCTTCCCACCACCACCACCATTTTGCCCCGTTCTTAGGGACATAAGACACCAGAGCCTTTGGAAGGAGCCACTATATTTACCGCATGACCTCCTCTCCTCTGGTCCCAGCCTACTGGACTTCTCACCTGGAATTGTGGGAACAGGTCACTGTAACTGAGTCACGTGACAGAGACAGTGCTTGATCTATTAATTTACACAGATCTGGGAGAAAGAATTTCTGGGCCTGTGCACAGTGATAAGCCCAGAAAGCTGGTCTGCAGAAAATAGAAGCAAATAGAGTCAGCATAGAGAGAGAAGCAAATAAACCCACCAGAGATGCAAGGAGAAGCCTCACAGGCTGTTGACATTGACCTCTGGTACCCACAGGTCCCAGCTGACACTGGGTGTCCACGTGATTGCTTATGTAGCCTTATTATTTAAAAAATCCTCATAATCTCAGCACTTTAGGAGGCTGAGGCGGGTGGATCACGAGGTCAGGAGTTCAAGACCAGCCTGGCTAACATGGTGAAACCCTGTCTCTACTAAAAATACAAAAATTAGCTGGGCGTGGTGGCTGCTGCCTGTAATCCCAGCTACTCGGGAGGCTGAGGCAGAGAATCACTTGAACCCAGGAGGCAGAGGTTGCAGTGAGCCGAGATGGCACCACTGCACTCCAGCCTGAGTGACAAAAGCGAAACTCGGTCTCAAAAAAAAAAAAAAAAATCCTCATTTACTTAAACTAACATGAATACGTTTGTCTCTGGTCACCAAACATGGCCCTGACTAAAGTTACGATGTTCTTCCCTGGGAGTAACTAAGTAGTTATTTTGTTTGTTTGTTTATTTGGAGACAGAGTCTCACTCTGTCACCCAGGCTGAAGTGCAGTGGCGCAATCTCAGCTCAGTGTTGGCAACCTCTGCCTCCTGGGTTCAAGCAGTTCTCCTGCTTCAGCCCCCCGAGTAGCTGGATTACAGGTATGTGCCACCATGCCCAGCTAATTTTTTGTATTTTTAGTAGAGATGGGATTTCGCCGGGTTGCCCAGTCTGGTCTGGAACTCCTGAGCTCAGGCAATCCACCCACTTTGGCCTCCCAAAGTGCTGGGATTACAGGCGTGAGCCACCACGCCCGGCCCCTAAGTAGTTATTTCAGAACCAGACTCTTAAGCACTTTGCATGTGTCATCCCATGTGCTCCTTTAATGACCCTAAACAATAAGGACCATTATTCCTTTGCCACAGATGAGAAAAATGAAGCCCAGGGAGGTTAACTAATTTGCCTAAATCGCCAACCTAGTAAGTGGTGGTGCCAGGTTTTGGACCCGAGCAGTCTAACTCCAGAGCCTGAAACTTTACCAACTCTACTCCACTGTGGTGCAAGATAGATGCTGACCATGGTGATGTGAACTGTCTGCTGCATTAGATTTAACAAAGGCATTTGATTTGTTAAATGAGTTCAAATGTAGAGATGATACAAAAGATCGGCTGTCTAGAGAAGCTGGTGCGCACATTTCTTTCACAAGGGAATTATCATTTGAGGTGTACCTGCCAGAAAAATGTAAATTGCATAGAGTGTGACAAATATGCCCAGCAAGTCTGTGTTCTCTTACCAAGAAATTATTTTACAGATTTCAGCAAATGCTCTCTTGGGGGCCCCCACTGATTGCTTATTTATCCCCACGTGTTTAATATCCAAAAGAAGGGGGTTTGAGTCCCACAGAAGGAGAAACTGGTGATAACAGTTACTTCAAGTCTCAGGGAGGGAGGTGCCTGAGTCATTTCCCGTGCTAATGGCTGCCAGCCCCACAATCCACTCAGCAAGCCTTCTAGATCAATCCCAAACAAGCCATTGGTGACCCCCAGCAATCTTCAAAGGGAATTATCAGTGAGGTTAAGTCAGATAAGAACTTAGTCTATTTGTAAAGCTTTGATTTTAAAAGAAAGTGCTGACAGCTGCTATTCAAGATCTCTTCTATATATAAATGACTAAGCAATTTTGTGGCTTATAATTAGAACAATGCATGACAATTTCTAGACTGAGGTTCCAAGGTTACTCTTCTCTTTGGTCTATCAGTGCCAAAAAGCCAAAAGGTCATCTTCTAAGGCTCCAGGGATAGCACTCATTACCCAGATAAATGGCTCACTCTAGAAGTCCTGACTTTGATGTTACCTTTTAAAAGTAGCTGGTTTTTGTCTGGCCAAAGGTGGGGCCATTTGGGTGGCTCACAGATAATTTGTGGCAAGAACACTGAGTTAATATCAGTTTCAAGACAAGACACATTTTATTATTAAAGTATTTGTTAACTCATTACCTCATGTCATAGTATTTTCTGCCTTGCCATGTGGCTGTAAAAAAAAAATAAACATTCAAGTTTCACATTAGAAAGCTTAGCCTGATTCAAATCTGTTAGCTGTGGCCGGGCACTGTGGCTTATGCCTGTAATCCCAGCACTTTTGGGAGGCAGAGGTGAGGGGATCACCTGAAGTCAGGAGTTTGAGACCAGACTAGATAACATGGCAAAAAACCCATCTCTACTGAAAATACAAAAATTATCCTGGTGTGGTGGCAGGCGCCTGTAATCCCAGCTACTTAGGAGGCTGAGGCAGGAGAATTGCTTGAACCCGGGAGGCGGAGGTTGCTGTGAGCCGAGATCGTGCCATTGCACTCCAGCCGGGGCTACAGAGCAAGACTCCATCTCAACAACAACAAAAAAATCTGTTATCTGCATAAGACACCTAACCTGTAATGACCAATTAAGACTCAAATTAGCTAGCACCAACAGCGGGTATCAAAATGCCATCAAAATTTTCTAGGCTTGTACCTACAAATGTTCCCTAAGGCAAGCATAAAGGCATCTAACATTTACCCTAAATTATGCCGGTGAGTAGCAAAAATGTGCTTAGTTAGACGCAACATGTCACAACATGGTCTGACTGTTGGAAGAACTTAGTGCAGTGAGAGCTATACCCAGAGGAAAGAAGTAAAATTAGGCAGAGTGTTGATGGCTGAGTTCCAGTGTCACATTTATATACAGCTCAATGACTCTAGAATTGTCCTTACACCAAAATAATGTTATTCATAGATTCAAAAAATCAACTGCTCACTACTTTCATTTAAAAATGCCTTGTGTGAACAAGGCGTTCCAACTGAAAACTGGCAAAATTCACAGAGGTTCTTAAAGCACATCAATTAGCTTCTTAGTCAACCAATTTGGCTGTAAAATCAAAACTGAAAGTACAATTTCCAAAACTAATTATGCTACTTTTAAATATATATAACTTGTTAATAACATTTGGACTTTATGTATGGAAAGAAACAGTAGTTTCCACCAAAGGGATTTTCAAAAGAAAAATATATAGGTTTTAAACCAATTTATGAAGATCTGCAATAAGATTTTATTGAAGAGAAAGTTTTCCCCTATTTTCCTAAATATTACTCAAAATTAATTCTCAACCTAAAAGGTGATAGCATGATTCCAGTAGGGTCCAAGTCAATCCCAGAACAAAATAATAATTGATCCCTTTCCCAACCCAAGCCTTCAGCCTTGCAAACACTATGCCATAGATCAAAAGTGGAACCAAATGAAAATGTGACCATATTTCTACAAATCCATCAATTTGGAGGGCAAAAAACTAACAATCCAAAGCCCATCTCTAATGGATAGTGTTAGATATTTCACCCTCATGTCAAAAGAAACATGTATAATTACATCATCTAGGTTACTAAGAAAAGCATATATTTAAAGTGAAGAGGTGATTATTTAGAAAAAGGATACTTGACATAAATGATGCAAATAATAAAAAAATATATTAAACATCGTGAAATGTATTAACTATGAAAGTCCTTTAAAAGCTCATGCCGAGCCTTGTATTACCTTTATGTACATTTAACGAGGCTTCAATAATGCTCTATTTATCTTTATTTCATTAATTAAATAATAAACATCTAAATTTTTTAAACATTTTTTGAGATGGAGTTTCACTCTTGTTGCCCAGGCTAGAGTGCAACGTCGCTATCTCGGCTCACCGCAACTTCGGTCTCCTAGGTTCAAGCAATTCTCCTGCCTCAGCCTCCCGAGTAGCTAGGATTACAGGCATGCGCCACCACACCTGGCTAATTTTGTATTTTTAGTAGAGACGGGGTTTATCCCTGTTGGTCGGACTGGTCTCCAACTCCCAACCTCAGGTGATCCACCCGCCTCAGCCTCCCAAAGTGCTGGGTTTACAGGCGTGAGCCACTGCAACCGGCCAACATCTAAATATTAGTAGGAACACAATAGCAAAAAAAAAAAAAAATCACAAAAACTGATACATTAAATATTTACCAGCTCTGTGGCTTCCTTCCAGCTCATGAGCATGATTTTATAAAATTGCTATCTCTGTGTCAACCATTTCAAGTCCTTCTTTTTCACTTACTTTGAATGAACTATTATGTTTCTACATGATCCTCACAGTCATCTTGAAAATTACTGGAGCATCCTATGGTCTAGCTCAGTAATTCCTGAATAACAATTTGTTGACCAAGCTAGGATGAAGTTTTCATCAGTCCACAGTTAAATGCGAAAAGCACAGACAAGTTTGCGAGTTTTTCACAAAGTTGAATGATTCAATTGAAAGGATTAGACTTTATTCTGAGATTATGTCCTTCTCCCTTTTTTATGTTAAAATGTGTTTTTATGAAATGAACATGGTGGTGGTCAATGGCAGCTTTTTCTGTATCTTTCTCACACAACAAAACACTGAAATATACTAATTTTGGTATCCCCTACCCAGTTATTTTTTATTTTACTGGTCTATTAAATCTAAAAGTCTGGTAACTATAATACCAGTCTAGCCTGTCTAACAACACACATATATATTAAGGCATACGCTTCCCCCCAACGTCACCCCCCCAATACAAAATGTTTTCGGAGACTTCCATGGCAGCCAGCCTCTGAAGAGGCCCTCAGTGATCCCCGCCCCCTGGTATTCACACTGTTGTGAAGTCTCCACCCACACCCCAACTAGGATCCATCTTTGTGGCCAATGGAACATGGCAAAAGTGATGGTATGTCACTCCCAGGATTAAGCGACATGAGGCGTTTCAGCTTCCATCTTGGTTGCTTTCTCCTTCTTAGATCACTCTGGGAGAAACTCACTGCCACGTTGTGACAACACTATGGAGAGGCCCAGGTGAGGGACTGATGCTTCCTGCCAACGGCCACATGAATAAGATTGGGAACAGATCCTTCAGCCCCCATCAAGCCTTCAGATGACTGCAGTCTCAAGAAAGACCCTGCACCAAAACCACCCAGCTTGATGAAATAATCTGTACAACAAACCCCCGTGACACAAGTTTACTATAACAAAGCTGCACATGTACCTCTGAACTTAAAAGTTAAAACAAAAACACCACCACCAGCAGCAACAAAAAACACCCAGCTAAGCCACTTCTGAATTCCTAACCTACAGAAACGGTGAAATAATAAATATTTGTATTTTCAAAATTAGCTGGGTGTGGTGCCATGTGCTTATAATCCCAACTACTTGGGAGGCTGAGACATGAGAATCACTTGAACCTAAGAGGCAGAGGTTCCAGTGAGCCAAGATTGTGCCACTGCAATCCAGCCTGGGCAGCAGAGTGAGACTCTCTCAAAAAAGAAAAGAAAAATTAAAATTGATGTGCAGACTATTTTTTTAATTAAATAAATATTTGTACTTTCAGCCATCAAGTTTGAGATAATTTGTCAAGGACCAAAAGATAATAAATACAACCCTTTTATCCTATTTCAGCCGCAAAATGAACATCCCTGTAGCCCCCCAGGGATGCAATGTGGTGCGGTGCAGAAACTGTATTTATGGCTGAGTTGGAAGAGAGATTGGATCAGCAAAGACTGTGATCTCCTTTACCCTGGCTTTAGTTTACATACTCTGACTTTTTTTCTCCCTGTTGCTTTTTCTACTTTTCTTGTGTTGACCAGGGTACTCAGTAAACCGAATAATCCATCTCTAGCAAGGGAATCAATCCTAGAAGTTCATAAGCTTAAAGGAATTACTTTATGTAAATATGGTATTTTATGAAATTTTAGAAAACTGGTAAATGTCTATTGACAGAATCCCTAACCCCAGCTATCCAAATCTTTGCTAGACTCATCCCTACCTCCAAAGAGGAGCATGTCTTATATTTCACTAAGAAAATAGAAGACAACAGATGTAAACTCTTTGAAATGCTTTCCTTCCACCTTTAAAACTATAAGTATTGAGGTGAAAAACTATTATTTTAGTAGATGCTAGAGTTCTTCTTAGGGATGGAAAATGCCTTATTTAGGAAACTACTTTGAAATGACATTTGAAGTATGGAAGAAGACAGGATGACTTAGAATAAAACTCGGAAGCAAAGAGACAGCTAGTCGGATCTATATTTTTTAAAATCCAAAAGCATGGGGACTGGAGGAGAGGAAATGGAGGTGGATAAAAAGAGATGGGGCTCAAATAACAGTGTGGGAGGCTGGATCTGCGGGAGAGAGTTCCCAGTGATGGGGAGCTGGAGAGTGTTTAAAATAGAGATATCCATTGTCGGAATTTTAAGTTATTTGTGTTGCTAAGGATATAAAATCCCCTAAGCCTTCAGTAATATCTGTCACATGCACAAATGCCTTATGTGAGTGATCTGGGGGAAAATTAAGAAAAAAAGATTGCAAGGGGCTGAGTTCCACAACTGGGTCAGCAAAGAACCAAGAAATGAGAACAGCCACAGAAGTTCGGTAACAAGTAAGATAAAGAATTTAGTGGAAGCAGAAACTCAAAGCCAAAGAAACCATAAGAAGGGGAGCTTCCAGGAATTCACAGAAATCTTGGATTGAGTTTCCCAATGGATGGGGAATGGGGACTTAAGCCAATGTTACTTAAATCTCAGAAAAGAATGTTGCCTTAAGCGGACAGCTGAGTACATATTCACTGGTTCTTCTTTCATCTCTTCTGGCCCTTGACAAAGGGATGTCCCTAACTCCTTTCTGAAACTAGATGCTCCATTTTTTAATGTGATCTAATATCCTTCCTTTAAATCTTGTTTGATCAGTTATTCTCTTTGCTACATATATGGTCACTATCCTCCTTACTATAGGGTTTTACCCCCATTCCGCTTATAAACAGGCTCAGTCTCAGGCCTGGGGGAAAATAAGAGAATAACTCAGCTCAAGCTACTATCATCTTACAACACGGGCACTGAACCCAGAAAGATTTAGATTTGAATCCTTGTTCCACTATGTATTCATGGTAGAACACCTTGGGCATATTACATAACCTCTCTATACTCTCTCCACTACAATTTCCTCATCAGAACATGGGGATAATAATGGTACCTACCTCATAGGAGTATTGTAAGGATTATCCCAGATAATCCATGTAAATTTTTAGTCCAGGGCCTGGTATACAGTAAGCCTTCAATAACATCAACTGCTGTCATCATCATCATTTGCCCAAATTCTTGAGTCATCTCAGGCTGGGCGCGGTGGCTCACGCCTGTAATCCTAGCACTTTGGGAGGCCGAGGTGGATGGATCACCTGAGGTCAGGAGTTCAAGACCAGACTGGCCAACATAGTGAAACTCTGTCTCTACTAAAAATTAAAAAAAAATTAGTTGGGTATGGTGGCAGGCACCTGTAATCCCAGCTACTTGGGAGGCTGAGACAGGAGAATTGCTTAAACCTGGGAGGCAGAGGTTGCAGTGAGCTGAGATCGCACCACTGCACTCCAGCCTGGATGACAAGAACAAAACTCTGTCTCAAAAAAATACATAAATAAAAGAGTCATCTCTTCTCTACTGTCATTCACTCTTTAATCCCTGGGGGTGCTGGCTGCAGTCAATCTACTGAAACTGCTCTCATTAAGATAACCAGTGATCACTTCTAATATGAGGTTATCGAAAAAAACAAATTTAAAAAAAATGAAAAAAAATAACCAGCAACTTCCTAATTTGTTATCCCACTTAATCTTTCAAGCTTCCCTTTGGAACTCTTCTTTAGAACTTAACAGACCTAGTCACTCACCTTCTTGAAATGGTCCAGTCTTTGCTTTGCCTCTCCCCATCCTTTCTCTTTTCTTTCACTGAGTCTTAATTCTCCACCATCCTTTAAATGCTTGTATGCCTGGGTCTCCATCCTTAGCCATCTTTTCATCACTAGGTGAACACTTCTAAGACTTCACCAGCCAAATCACTATCTTTAGGCCAGACCTTTCTTCTGAGCTCTTGAGCAAAACTGTCCACTGGATATATTGTCTAAGGTTTTCACAAACACAGTCATCCAAACCAAATTTATACAAACTGTTAACAAAATCATTATTTTCTCTCCCTTCCCCAATTCCCAATTCCTTCCCTTCCTTAGTAATCATTTTCTTTTTTTTTTCTTTTTGAGACAGAGTCTTGCTCTTTTACACAGGCTGGAGTGCGGTGGTGCGATCTCGGCTCACTGTAACCTCTGCCTCCCAGGTTCAAGCAATTCTCCTGCCTCAGCCTCCCGAGTATCTGGGATTACAGACATGCGCCACCACGCCCAGCTAATTTTTGTATTTGTGGTAGAGATGGGGTTTCACTGTCTTGGCCAGGCTGGCCACAAACTCCTGACCTCAAGTGATCTGCCCACCTTGGCCTCCTGAAGTGCTGGGATTACAGGTGTAAGCCACCGTGCCCAGCCCCTAGTAATCATTTTCTCTAGTTTCCAGCTTGGACTGGAATGTCACTGTTATAGTCTAGCCAGGAGTCCAAGCTGGAAACATCAGTTGTTACCCTTATATCTCCCTCACCTACCATGTCCAACTGGCTAGCAGGGCCTGACAGTCCCACCTCAGAGTCTCATGGCTTCCCGGAGTCCTGCTCTGTCCTACATGACCCCACTGTATTTCAGAGTGGGCTTTAGGGTCACATGGGCCTGGGTTCAAATATTAACTATGCCATAAACCTACTAATGACTGTTTTTGGTCAAGTGACTTAACCTCTCTGACCTCAGCTTTTTGTGATAATTAAATGAGATATCATATGTAAAATAGCTGGCACACAGTAAACACTCAACAAACATTCCGCTGCATCCCCTTCCTTCGGGTCTCCCTCGCTACCTGGTGGAATGCAGTATCTGCCTACTTGGTCTATCTTGTCCTTTCTCCTCCTAATTGCCCTAGAGTTAATTTTTCTAAAATAAATAAATCTGGTACTATCATCCCTGGCTTTAAAACCTTCAACGTTTTCTTTTTTCCGTGGAATGAAGTCCCAATTCCTTAATATAAGTTGTAAGTTGCAGCTGCCTTTCTGGTCCCTGTTCCCTCAGCCCATTTACTCCAAAACATTGGCTTTTTGCCAGCCACTTCATGTACATACGGGCTGAATCTCCACACATGCAGAGCCCTTTGGCTAATTCCCTTCCCCACACCAAGTTCTGTCCAATTGGCAAGAACCTCAAGGCCCACTTCCAAAACTATCACATAAAGGGTGACACCTATTCTTAAGTGGTTCAATTTTTTTATTTTTTTCTTTCTTTTCTTTTTTTTTTTTTTTTTTTAGAGAGAGAGAGGGTATTGTTATGTTGCTCAGGCTAGTCTTGAACTCCTGGGCTCAAGTGATCCACCCCCCTGTCAGCCTCCCAAAATGCTGGGATTACAAGTGTGAGCCTCTGCACCTGGCCTGGTTCAATTTTATAAAACGATTTTTTACGTATACACAAACATAGGCCGGGCACCGTGGCTCACGCCTGTAATCCCAGCACTTTGGGAGGCCGAGGTGAGTGGATCACTTGAGGTCAGGAGTTAGAGACCAACCTGAACAACACGGTGAAACCCCATCTCTACTAGAGATACAAACATTAACCGGGCATGGTGGCAGTCACTTGTAATCCCAGCTACTCGGGAGGCTGAGGCAGCAGAACTGCTTGAACCTGGGAGGTGGAGGTTGTAGGTGAGGCGAGATGGTGCCACTGCACTCCAGCTTGGGTGACAGAACAAGACTGTCTCAAGAAAAAAATAAAAATATAAAATATATATATACACACACACACATACATAATATAATATACACACACACACAAAGGAAGAGAGAAAAAATGCTAAAACGTGGATGTGGCAAAACATCAAAAATTGGTGAATCTGAGTAAAAATAATTTCAAATGTACAAAAAAACTTGCAAAATGCTATATAATTCTGGCAATGTTTCTGTAAGTTTGAAAATATTTCAAAAGAAAAAAGAAAGGACGGGCAGGGTGGTTTGTGCCTGTAATCCCAACCCTTTGGGAAGCAGAGGCAAGAGGATCACTTGAGCCCAGGAGTTCAAGATTACAGTGAGTTATGATCCTGCCACTTCACTCCAGCCTGGACACAGGGCCAAACAACTAGGCTATGTTTTAAAAATGTCAATGTCATCAAAAAAAGCAAGGGCAGAAGGAAGGAAAGGAGGAAGAGGGAGAAGGGGAGGGGGAAAGGAAAGGAAAAGGGAGACAGGAAGAAAGAAGGGGAAGCTGAAGAAACGTTCAAGAATAGACAAGACAAAAGAAACATGAGAGCTAAATGCAATGTGTTATCCTGGATTGGATGTTAAATTGGTATTTAAAAAATTGCTATAAAATACATTACTGGGCTGGGCACGCTGGCTCACGCCTGTAATCCCAGCACTTTGGGAGGCTGAGGCGGGTGGATCACGATGTCAGGAGTTGGAGACCAGCCTGGCCAACATGGTGAAATCCCATCTCTACTTAAAACACAAAAATTAGCCAGGCGTGGTGGCATGTGTCTATAGTCCCAGCTACTCAGGAGGCTGAGGCAGGAGAATTGCTTGAACCCAGGAGGCAGAGGTTACAGTGAGCCATGATCATGGTACTGAACTCCAGCCTGGGGAACAGAGCAAGATTCCATCTCACACACAAAAAAATATATATATATATTTATTTATTTATTATTGGAACAAGTGGTGAAATTTGCAAATTGACTCTATTATATAATAAATAATAGCATTATAACAATGCTAAATGTTTTGAATTTAAAAGTTATTCTGTAATTATGTAAGAGAATGGTCTTGTGCTTTAAAAAATTCATGCTAAAATATTTAAGGTCAAAGGATCATGATATGTGCAACTTTAAAATGTTTCAGATAAATAAATAGCCTGTGTTTGTATGTGTGTCTGTCTAGAGAGAAAAAATATATAGCAAAATGTTAACAACTGGTAAATCTGTATTAGGATTTACTACTTTTGCAATGTTTCTGCAAGTTTGAAATTTTTTCAAAATTAACATTTTTAAAAATATTTTTTCTGAAACAGGGTCTCACTCTGTTGCCCAGGCTGCAGTGCAGTGCCAAAATCACAGCTCACCACAGCCTCAAATTCCTGGGTTCAAGTGGTCCTCTCACCCCAGCCTCCCGAGTAGCTGGGACTACGGGCATGTACCAAGATACCCAGCAGCATTTTTTATTTTCTATAGAAACAGGTCTTGCTGTGTTGCCAAAGCTGGTCTCCAACTCCTATCCTCAAGTAATCTTCCCACCTCAGCCTCCCAAAGTACTGGGATTATAAGGGTGAGCCATCATGCATCATGCTCAGTGAAAATAAAAAAATATTTTTACAGAGTCACCTCAGATAGAAATAATGCCTTCTGAAAACCAAAAAGCACTGATGATAGATAGTATGACCACTATGAAGAAGAGTTTTGAGGTTCCTCAAAAAACTAAAAATAGAACTACCATATGATCCACCAATCCCACTGCTGGGTATATACTCAAAAGAAAGAAAATCAGTATATCAAAAAGATAGCTGTACTCCCATGTTTATTGAGGCACTATTCACAATAGTCAAGATTTGGAAGCAACCTAAGTGTTCATCAGTAGACAAATGGATAAGGAAAATGTGGTGCATATACTTAACGGAGGACTATTCAGCCATATGAAAATGAGACCTTGTCACCTGCAGCAACATGGATAGAAACAGAGGTCATTATGTTAAGTGAAACTAGCCAGGCACAAAAAGACAAACTTCACGTTCTCACGTATTTGTGGGAGCTAAGAATTAAAACAACTGAATTCATAAAGATAGAGAGTAGAACAACAATGGTTACCTGAGGCTGGGAAGGGCAGTGGTGGGGGAAAGGGGAGATGGTTAATGGGCACAAAAATATAGTTAGAAACAATGAATAAGATCTCATATTTGATAGCACAACACAGTGACCATAGACAGCAATAATTTATTGTACATTTTAAAAATAACTAAAAGGGTATAACTGGATTGTTTGAAACAGTTATAAACAAGAAGGATAAATGCTTGAGGTGACAGATATCCCCCCAAAAAAATCAATGAAAGAAATTGCAGACACAAATGAATGGAAAGATATGCTGTATTCATTGAATGGAAAAATTAATGTTATTAAAATGTTCATATTACCCAAGTGATCTACAGATTCCATGCAATCCCTATCCAAATTCCAATGACATTTTTCATAAAAATAGAAAAAATAATCCTAAAGTCCACATGAAAACACAAAAGACCCTGAATAGCCAAAACAATCTTGAATGAAAAGAATACATCATGACCTGTTTCAAAATATACTGCAAAGCTACAGCAATCAAAATAGCATGGTACTGCTATGAAAACAGACGTATAGACCAATGGAACAAAATAGAGCACCCAGAAATAAATCCACACATTTATAGTCAATTGATCTTCCACAAAAGTACTGAGAACATACAATGGGAAAAAGACAGTCTTTTCAATAAATGGCACTGGGAAAATTGGATATCCACATACAGAAGAATGAAATTAGACCTTTATCTCACACAATATACAAAAATGAATTCAAAGTAGATTAAAGACTTAAACACAAAACCTGAAACTGTAAAACTACTAGAAGAAAACACAGGAGAAAAGCTTCTTGACACTGGTTTGGGCAATGACTTTTTGGATATGACTCTAAAACACAGGCAACCAAAGCAAAAATAGACAAATGGGATTGCATCAAACTGAAAAGCTGCAGCCTGGGTACACTGACTCACACCTGTAATCCCAGCACTTTGGGAGGCCAAGGTGGGGGCATCACTTGAGGTCAGGAGTTTAGGACCAGCCTGGCCAACATGGTGAAACCCCGTCTCTACTAAAAATACAAAAAATTAGCCAGGCATGGTGGTACGCACCTGTAGTCTCAGCTACTTGGGAGGCTGAGGCAAGAGAATCGCTGACCCTGGGAGGCAGAGGTTGCAGTGAGCTGAGATCGCACCACTGCACTCTAGCCTGGACAACAAAGCAAGATTCTATCTCAAAAAATAAATAAATAAATAAAAATTAAAAGCTGCTGCACAGCAAAGGAAAAAATCAACAGTGAAGAGACAACCTACAGAATGGGGAAAATATTTGCAAACCATACATCTGATAAGGGGTTAATAGCCAAAACACATAAGAACTCAACTCAATAGCAAGGAAACTAATAACCCAATTTAAAAATGGGCAAAGGACCTGAACAAATATTTCTCAAAAAATACGTTAAAATGGCCAACAAGTATACCAAAAAAAAAAAAAAAAATGCTCAACTTCGCTAATCATTAGGAAAATGCAAATTAAAACCATAATGAAGTATCATCTCACACCTGTTAGAATAGCCGTTATCAAAAAGAAAACAAATGTTGGTGTAGGCGTAAAAAAAAGCAAACCTTATATATTGTTGTTTTTGAGACAGAGTTTCGCTCTCGTTGCCCAGGCTGGAGTGCAATGGCGCGATCTCGGCTCCCCGCAACATCCACCTCCCAGGTTCAAGCAATTCTCCAGCCTCAGCCACCCAAGTAGCTGAGACTACAGGCGTGCGCCACCACGCCTGGCAAATTTTGTATTTTTAGTAGAGACGGGGTTTCTCCATGTTGGTCAGACTGGTCTGGAACTCCTGACCTCTGGTAATCCGCCTGCCTTGGCCTCCCAAAGTGCTGGGATTACAGGTGTGAGCCACCATGCCCAGCCTATATTGTTGATAAGAATGGAAACTGGCACACTCATTACGGAAAAACAGTATGGAGGCTCCTCAAAATATTAAAATATTAAAAATAGAACTACCATATGACCCAGCAAACACACTTCTGTAGTATTTACCCAAAGGAAATGAAGTCAGCATGTTAAAGATATATCTGCACTCTCATGTTCATTGCAGCGCCATTTACAATAGCCAAAATATGAAATCAGTCCAACCCATCAAGGGATGCATGAATTTTATTCACTTTTTGAGACAGAGTCTCGCTCTGTCATCCAGGCTGGAGTGCAGTGACACAATCTCAGCTCACTGCAACCTCTGCCTCCAGGGTTCAAATGATTCTTATGTCTCAGCCTCCTGAATAGCTGGGATTACAGGCACATGCCACGGTGCCCAGCTAATTTTTTGGTATTTTTAGTAGAGACAGGTTTTCACAATGTTGGCCGGGCGGGTCTGGAACTCCTGACCTCAGGTGATCTGCCTGCCTCAGCCTCCCAAAGTGTTGGGATTACAGGTGTGAGCCAGTGCGTCTGGCCGGGATGCATGAATTTTTAAAATGTGGACTACTATTCAGCCTTACAAAAAAGAAGGAAAATTGGCCAGGCGCGGTGGCTCATGCCTGTATCCCAGCACTTTGGGAGGCCAAAGCGGGCAGATCAGGAGGTCAGGAGTTTGAGACCAGCCGGACCAACATGGTGAAACCTCGTCTCTACTAAAAATACAAAAATTAGCCAGGCATGGTGGTGGGCACCTGTAATCCCAGCTACTCAGGAGGCTGAGGCAGGAGAATCGCTTGAACCCAGGAGGCGGAGGTTGCAGTGAGCCGAGATCGTGTCACTGCACTCCAGCCTGGGTGACAGAGCGAGACTCAGTCTCAAAAAGAAGGAAATCTTATCATTTGTAACAACAAGGATGAACCTAGAGACATTATGCTAAGTGAAATAAGCCAGGCACAGAAAGACAAATACTGTATTGATCTCACTTATATGTAGAATCTAAATAGGTCAAACTCATAAAAGAAGAGAATAGAATGGTGGTTGCGGGGATTGGGAGTATGGGGAGATGTTAGTCAAAGGGTACCAAGTTGCAGTTAGATAGGATAAATTGGTTTTGGAGATCTGCTGTACAGCATGGTGACTGTAGTTAACAATGTATATTTATAAATTGCTAAGAGATTGATCTTAAATGTTCTCACCACACACACACAAAATTAAGTATGTGAGGTGATGGATATGTTAATTCATTTGATTTAATCATTTTACAATGTGTACATAAAACATCGTGTCATACCCTGTAAATATGCACAATTTTTATTTATCAGTTACACCCTAATAAAGCTGGGGGGAAGAAAAGAAGAAACAGGGGAAGAGGATACTTCTTCTCTGGATATGCCTTTTTTTTTTTTTTTTTTTTTTGAGATGGAGTCTCGCTCTGTCGTCCAGGCTGGATGGAGTGCAGTGGCGCGATCTCCACTCACTGCAAGCTCTGCCTCCCAGGTTCACGCAATTCTCCTGCCTCAGCCTCCCGTGTAGCTGGGACTACAGGTGCCCGCCACCACGCCCTGCTAATTTTTTGTATTTTTAGTAGAGACGGGGTTTCACCATGTTAGCCAGGATGGTCTCGATCTCTTGACCTCATGATCCGCCTGCCTCGGCCTCCCAAAGTGCTGGGATTACAGGCGTGAGCCACCGCGCCCGGCCAATGTGCTTTTTTGTTGTTGTTGTTTGTTTGTTTTTTGAGACCGAGTCTCATTGTGTTGCCCAGGCTGCAATGCAGTGGTGTGATCTCGGCTCACTGCAACCTCCACCTCCCAGATTCAAGTGATTCTCCTGCCTCAGCCTCCAAGTAGCTGGGATTACAGGCACCTGCCATCATGCCCAGCTAATTTTTGTAGTTTTGTAGAGATGGGGTTTCGCCATGTTGGCCAGGCTATTCTTGAACTCCTGACCTCAGGTGATCTGCCCACCTTGGCCACCCAAAGTTCTGGGATTACAGGCATGAGCCACCAAGCCTGGCTGAGGAAGAGGTTCTTTTTTAAGGCAATAGTATTTTGTCTATGTACTGTTAACCTACACCAAAAAAAAAAAGCACAAATATTAAATCCTAGCTTGCTTTTCAAAACATAAAAAAGAACTAATGTGGCTTGGTTTAAGCGGCTGTAAATTTTTCTTGTTTTTACTATAAAAAGCCTGGATTGAGTTGTAATTATTGGTTTAAGCATTTGTCTTATTCTATTAGATTGAGAGCTTCTTGATGCAAGAACTTAAATTGCCTTTTGGAATTGAATAGTGAGACAACTATCCTAATTCAGGGCAGTATTATTTTCCTGGCATGGCGTTATTAGAGTACTTTCATGCTACAATTTAGGATCATAGTAGACAAGGCTGGACATTCTTTTTTTTTTTTTTTTTTTTTTTTTTTAAGAGGTAGGGTCTTGCTTTGTCACTCAGGCTGGAATGCAGTGGCACAGTCATTGCTCACTGCCGCCTTGAACTCCTGGGCTCAAGCGATCCTCCTGCATAGATGGGACTACATGAACGCCTCACAACAGCCTGCTATGTTTAGTTTTTTTGGTAGAAAAACTGTGTTTTATGTTGTAGAAAACAGTTTTTTTGTAAAAAAAAAAAAACTATGTTTTATGTTGCCCAGGCTGAATCCTCCCACCTTGGCCTCCCAAATGCTGGAATTATAGGCATGAGCCACCAGACTGGACATTCTTTTTTTTTTTTTTTTTTTTTTGAGAGAGAGTCTTGCTCTGTCTCCAGGCTGGAGTGCAGTGGCGTGATCTCGGTTCACCGCAACCTCTGCCTTCTGGGTTCAAGTGATTCTCCTGCCTCAGCCTCCCGAGTAGCTGAGACTACAGGCGCGTGCCACCACGCCCAGATAATTGTTATATTTTTAGTAGAGACAGGATTTCACCATGTTGGCCAGGATGGTCTCAATCTCTTGACCTCGTAATCTGCCCGCCTCAGCCTCCCAAAGTGCTGGGATAACCAGCATGAGCCACCATGCCTGGCCTAGACTGGACATTCTTAAAATGGGAACAAGAATAGAAAACGACCCTTTGGTTTGGAGCATAGCACAGTGCTGGCATTAATCTACTCAATGCACTGTTCTGTGTCTTTACAGAACCTTCTGCAGGCAAGACTGGAAAGTCCACCCCTGGTCCCAGGCAGATGCACAAAGAAGCTGGTGTGAGGGAGAAAGAGGCCTCATGAAAGTTAGAGCTGAATTTGCCATTGATGCCTAGGATTGCATCCCCTGGTATCTGTTTTATCACTTCCACTACATGCAGTGCAAGAGGGCAGCCCATCCTCGGTTGGCCAGAGGTTTTATTTTAAAACCCATGGACTAAGACACCAAACAGTTGGAACATACAGGGGAAATCATGCTCTTCCCTTCTCCCCATGCTTGCTTTGACCAAGAATCTAGGAAACTTTCTCTTCTCCACAGTATTGAAGCGATGGCATCTGTCTTAGTCCATTTGTGTTGCTATAAAGGAAGACCTGAGGCTGGATAATTAATTTACAAAGAAAAAAAGGTTTGTTTGGCTCACGGTTCTGCAGGCTGCACAAGAAACATGGCACCAGCATCTGCATCTGGTGAGGGTCTCAGGCTGCTTTCACTCATGGGGGAAGTTGAAGGGGAGCCAGAGTGTGCAGAGGTCACATGGAAAGAAAGGAAGCAAAGAGAGAGGGGAGGGGGGGTGCCAGGCTCTTTTTAACACCAGTTCTCTCAGAAACTAATAGAGTGAGAACTCACCCACTCCTCCCACCATTAATCTATTCCTAAAGGATCTACCCCCATGACCCAAGCATCTCTCATTAGGCTTCACCTCCAACACTGGGAATCAAATTTCAACATGACATTTGGAGGGGACAGACATCCAAACTATCTCAGCGTCCATCCTTCTCTCTGCGCACTCTGCTTACTTACTCTTCCTTGTAGAAGAAAACAATTCAGTGTGTGATCGATGAGACTAGGTGCAGGGTCACTGCACACTCACTGTCCAGGCTCCCTTTGAATTCCTCTTTTGTAGATGTCTGCCCACAGGCCACTTGCCTTCTTCTCTTCTCCACTCAGCAGCAGATACAGCAGTTTCCAGCGACTATGCCTATGTCCAAGGTCAAGTTCAATTCATGGAGAAAGAAATGAGAAGCCTGTTTTGGCCTTGGATCCAAGCCACCTTCTCCAGGCCAGCTTCAGTAGCAATCAAGCTGACATTTTAAACCCAGTCTGATTCCTGTGACTGTACCGTTTGGCTCAGGACTCAAAAGAGAGAGGAAGATGAAGGACCTCTCAGAATCCCAACAGTATTTTACTAATCTTTGGATCCCAGCACCACTCCTGGTGCTTGTTCTATTACAAGCCCTCAATAAAATTTTGTTGTCTTGAACTCAGAGTGTGTAGCACACAGGCAGATAGCTGCTCATAGCTATTATTGGGGTGGCTGTGTGGTTTTTTTTTTTTTTTTTTTTGGTAACACAACAAAGTGATTTTTGATGCTTTTCTAGTTTGTCAGAGGGCTCTGAGGCTATACAGAAGCAGCTTTAGTGAACAGAGGAGAGCGAGATGTGTCTTTGTGCTTCACGATGATTGCAATGCCAGAGTGATATCCCAGGGGAGCTGTCAAACAGCTTGACAGCAATTCTAGCAAGAAGTGGTAGAAACACAATTTTGCAATAATGATCATACGTTTTTTGAAATTTTCCTTTATCCTTGAAATGCCTTGTGTTGTTGAAAATCTATTCATTACTGTTCAGTCATCTGTAGCGAGTCATCCCTTCAGGTCTCTGTACCCGGAAGTTACAGCCCTGGGAGAATTTTGGCAGAGAGACAAAGGCTCCTAGGCACAGTGGGGGAGTCAGAAAGGTACAAGTAAATAGCAGCTCCAAGGAGTTAGATTTTTTAAAAAAAATAATAAAAGGAAAGGAAGTGATAAGAAATCATCTTCCTCAAAGGGGCTTTAGTTTTCTGAAAGCAGGCACCATAGCTCTTTAATATTTTTACTGTGCACATCTCTGGTGCTTTCATTTTCGTTTTCCTCTAATCTCTTCCATGCATTTCCTTCATTAATTATCCCTTTTCTCTCCAGGATGTTCAACTTCTCCCTGTCCCTACTGCCTCCTTCACCTCGACCTATCAAGATGTACAAGTTTCTTACATCCCCAGAAACTTCCAGCTACCCTCAGATGCTCACTCTCTTCCCTTCTCTTTGTAGCCAAGGGACGAGCCTATTCCAATGCTACCCAAAGCATGGGCTGCGGACCAGGAGCATCAGCATCCCAAGGGAGCCAGATGTGAAATGCAGTTCTCAGGCTCACCCAGACCTACTGAATCCGAATCTCTGTGGTTGGGGGTCCAAAAATCTGTTTCAACACACTCTCCATATGATGCTTACGCACATTGGGGTCTGAAAAGCACTGCCTCTACTTCCTGTCTCCTTTCACCACTTTGGGTGATCTTCCTCCGTCCCTTTAAGGCTTGCACCTTCCCCAGGGCTCTGTCCTGGGCCTTGGCTTCATTGCACTCTATCATTTCCCTACGTGATCTCATCCACCAAAGGTTGATTTGGTTATTTGTGTGTTTTAACATAGGTTTATACCAGTGATTCTCAAATTTATGTCTCTATCTCAGGACTGTTTCTCTGAGCCCTCAGAATGTCCAGTTGCTTTCTGGACTTGCTTACCAAAATGTTGCACAGCTCTCTAAACTATGTCTAAAACCAACTTACTATCTCCTAAACCCACTCTGCATCAATATCAATAATCTGGGTTGTATGACAGCTCTGCCACCCCCTTGGCCCCTGCCACCCCGGATCCAGCTACACCCACTGCATTTATGCTTCCCGGTTCACTAACTGAAATGTACACCACAAGGTCTGGCCCACAGACAAGAGCAATCACGGAGCTCTTCAAGGATGCCAGGGCACCCCTCACACATTTATTTCTCACAATACTGATGAAACGTATGCCTTCTAGACCCTCCCAGGGTGGGTGAGTAGACCTCAAATGACAATTGCACTGTAACCTGCCTGTCCCTTAAGTCTTTGAATCCCTTCCTCCACATTAAACCAAGGCATGTCCACCATTTCCAGTTCACTCACGAGGACTACTTTTGAGTGTATGTTTCAGCCAGCCAGCCAACCAATCAGATTCAACACTTCCTTTTTATTCTATTTTATTTTATTTATTTATTTATTTTGAGACGGAGTCTCATTCTGTCACCCAGGCTGGAGTGCAGTGGCGTGATCTTGGCTCACTACAACCTCCGCCTCCCAGGTTCAAGCGATTCTCCAGCCTCAGCCACCCAAGTAGCTGGGATTACAGGCGTGCACCACCATACCCAGTTAATTTTTGTATTTTTAGTAAAGACATGGTTTCACCATGTTGGCCAGGTTGGTCTCAAACTCCTGACCTCAAGTGATCCATCTGCCTTGGCCTCCCAAACTGCAGGATTACAGGCATGAGCTGCTGCGCCCAGCCGGATTCAACACTTTCTAACGCCCCAAGCTGCAACACTGAATGGAGAATCTCTGCTCCCATAGTGAGCCCATGTCAAAACATTCAGCCCGATCCAACTTTATGTTCCTTCCACCTGCTGGGCGAGGTGTCAAAGCCCCAGCATCAGAAAGTGGTAAGCTCGTGGATAGTAGCGTAGTAAGAAGAATCTACTGACAGCAGTATAGGTTAGAAAAGGACAGTTTTATTAGACAGAAAAGTACAGCTGAGTGCTTCTGCAAAAAAGGACTGAGCGTGCTGCAGTGGACTTTTCCTTAGGGGTATTTATGAACCTTAAAGAGGGAGCTTAACGGTAATTTGGACTATACTAACCACATAGGTCATGATAAACGATTACATTTGTAGACATTTTGGTGCCTTGATGTCAGCAAGGGTTGCACAATGAGTTTTGACGTGCATGCATTCTGGAGATGTACATAAATTCTAGTTACGCATAAATTTTGGAGAAAGAAGCGCATACCAGATGCCTACTTTAGATCATAGGGAATCTCATTATTTGTAAATCCCTCAGTTGAGGAGTTTGGCCTCTGGATGGTCTGCTTGGTGCCCTCTGCCCAGGTGATCTTTGCTCTCCTCACCACCATTATCCCACACTCATAGTATCCATTCCCATACACATTCCCTGAATTTCTGTCTGTAGAAATTTAAAAAGTCAAGTAGTTCAGTGGAGTGTAGCACACCTCTTATGGGCCAGTCACACAGTGTACCTCATCTTCAGGGGCTGCTGGACTGAAGTCTAACAAAGAGGAGTGGTGGGGTGGGTCCCGAGGAGTTCAACATTGTGTTGCTCGGCACCTGCCTCAGGGGAGGCCATTACTATTTCCTCAGGCAATGCAGGCTTCTTCCTCTCAGAGGGGGAAAGACCAATACAACTGAGGGGTGGGGATGCCGCCATTGCTGGGGTTGGGAAGCAAAGGTGGGAGTGCTCCTTCACTGATAAAGGAGACATCAGAATTTAGGGGCTCAATGTCCTCAGCTTTATCAAAGTTTTCCCAAACATCCCCATCCCAACTTGCAAGATCCCATTCTTTCCCAATTAATGCTCTCACTTTAACTGCACACAGCCTGCAAAGCTGTGAGTTCAACTTGTATTGTAATTCAGCCACTTGCAGGATGAGGTTCTGCATTTGATTTTCAGCAATTTCAGCTCTTCTGTATAGTAGATAAAGGTCTCCCTCAGGGCACACATAGAAGCTCCTAGGTCATTTTTGTGGTGCACGAACTAGGAATATGAATCCCTGACCTCATCCTTTCCTTCCACCAGCATGACATTAGGGTTCCAACCAACATCATTATATTCATTCATTTTCCAAAATGTTTGAAAGTATCATATATAAGCCAGGCGTGGTAGCTTACACCTGTAATCCCAGCATTTTGGGAGGCCAAAATGGGAGGATGAGTTGAGCCCAGGAGTCTCAGAACAGCCTGGGCCACACGGCAAGACCCTGTCTCTTAAAAAAAAAAAAAAAAAAGCTGGGCAAAGTGGCACATACCTGTAGTCCCAGCTACTCAGGAGGCTGTGGTGGGAGGATAACTTGAGCCTAAGCAGTCAAGGCTGCAGTAAGCCATGATTGTGCTACTGCACTCCAGCTGGGGTGATAGAGTAAGACTCCATCTCAAAAAACAAAAAAGTATCATATATAACATTAGTGAGCTCAT
The DNA here is from genome assembly GCF_024542745.1 of Macaca thibetana thibetana. NCBI lineage: Eukaryota > Metazoa > Chordata > Mammalia > Primates > Cercopithecidae > Macaca > Macaca thibetana. The sequence continues at coordinate 114,860,336 of NC_065585.1, forward strand.
TGATTCTATAGTTGGTTGATTAGGAGTATCCAACACAGTATTCTGTGTATCTCCACAAACAGTTCACACTATGGACTATTAGCACTCTTTTTACTACTGGAAATAGAGTCATTAGTGCCTTTAATCATATTAGAGAACCAATTCTAGAAACCCCAGAACCAGTTCAGAAAATTCATCCTTAAAATTCTGTTCCTCTAGAAGCACTCTCAGTGCCAAAATCTATACAAAGTTTTCCAGAGAAACAGAACAAGGAGGAGATATCTCTATATATAGATAGACATAGAGATATCTCCAGATATCTCCTTCTGGTTCTGTATATAGACAGATACAGAGAGCTAGTCGCATCCACAAACATTCTCAAAGACACAATGAAAAACAGAGAGAGAAAGAGATAGATTAATTGTAAGGAATTGACTCACACGATTATGGATAGTAAGTCCCATCCATGACCAGCCTTTCTGTAAGCCAGAGACCCAGGAAAGCTCGTGGTATAATTAAATCTGCATCCGAAGTCCTGAGTACCAGGGAACCAATGGTGTGTAAATCCCAGTCTGGAGATGTTCCAGCTCAAGCAGGCAGGCAGGAAACCAAAACAGGGCAAACTCCTCCTTCCTCTGCCTTTTGTTCTCTTCAGGCCCTCCACTGATCAGATGATGCCCGCTCACACTGGGGAAGGCAATCTACTTTATGGAATCCACCAATCCCAATGTCAATCTTATCCAGAAACACCCGCAAAGACACATCAAGAAATAATGTTTATTTTGGGTATCCCATGGCCAGTCAAGTTGACAGATAAAATTAACCATTTCATGGGCATATGACTAAACTTAGCAACCATACAGTGATGAAAATGCCTGCTGAAAGGAAGAGTGTCATCTGCAGTTTTGAAGTTCTCTAGAATTCTGGTTTGTTACTGTATTAGTCCATTTTCATGCTGCAGATAAAGACATACCCAAGACTGGGTAATTTATAAAGAAAAAGAGGTTTAATGGACTCACAGTTCCACGTGGCTGAGGAGGCCTCACAATCGTGACGGAAGGCTAAAGGCACATCTTACATGGCTGCAGGCAAGAGGGAATGAGAGTTTGTGCAGGGAAACTCCCCTTTACAAAACCATCAGATCTCACTATCACAAGAACTGCACAGGAAAGACCCACCCCCCATGATTCAATTACCTCCCACCGGGTCCCTTCCATGACACGTGAGATTTGTGGAAGTTACAATTCAAGATGAGATTTGGATGGGGACACAGCCAAACCATATTGGTTACCTTTCTAGGTTTTAGGTCAATTTCAAGATGTATGCATCACCACCAAGCAACTACATGGCAAATATACTCAATCCGTAATTATGAAACATGGGCATGCATCAGAGTCACCTCGGTGGCTTGTTACAATGCAGATTTCTAGGGTCCAACCCTAGAGTTTCTGATTTAGTTGATTTTGGATGGGACCTGAGATTTCCTAGTACTAACAAATCCCCAGGTGATATTGATGCTGATCAAAGGAATATACTTTGATATTGATGCTGATCAAAGGAATACAGTAAATTCAAGAATATAATTGCTACACCTGACAATCTTCACAACCAAGACAAACTAATCTGATCTCCCTTAAGAAAACCATATTCTTTTTTTTTTTTTTTTTTGAGACAAAGTCTTGCTCTGTCACCCAGGCTGGAGTACAGTGGCACCATCTTGGCTCACTGCGAGCTCCGCCTCCCAGGTTCATGCCATTCTCCTGCCTCAGCCTCCCCAGTAGTTGGGATTACAGATGCCCACCACTACACCCGGCTAATTTTTTGTATTTTTAGTAGAGATGGGGTTTCACCATGTTAACCAGGATGGTCTCAATCTCCTGACCTCAGGTCATCCACCTGCCTCAGCCTCCCAAAGTGCTGGGATTACAGGCGTGAGCCACCACTCCTGGCCAGAAAACCATATTCTAAGGAAAGCAAACAGTTATCACAATTACTTCAGCAACCTCAGCTCCTCCAAGCTACTTAAGGGAGGAAAACATCAGCTGTGTATGTAAAAGCTAAATGTTGGAAAAGTGGAGGAACATAATTTTGTTTTGTTTTGTTTTGTTTTGTTTGTAGAGACAGGGCTCTCACTCTATTACCCAGGCTGGTTCAAACTCCTGGACTCAAGCACTTTGCCTGCCTTAGCCTCCCAAATAAGTTCTAACACTTTAAATTCTGTTCATCTCTGAAAAATAACTGCAAGGCTGAATTCACTGTACAATAAAGAAATTATGCCCACAGTGTTATTCTTCTGGGGTTCCCTTTTCCTCACAAAGTGGTGCCAGTGGAAAGCAGCATTTCAGTAACTCCTACCTTTATCCTAGTTTAGTGACCGATGCGTTAACATGGGGTGAGTTTGATTAAAGGGTGCAGCCAACATTTACAGGTACATTTAAAACAGTAGCTCTGGGCTGGGCGTGGAGGCTCATGCCTATAATTCCAGCACTTTGGGAGGCAAAGGCGGGTGGATCACCTGAGATCGGGAGTTCAAGACCAGCCTGGCTAACATGGTGAAACCCTGTCTCTACTAAAAATACAAAAGTTAGTCAGGCATGGTGGCGCACGCCTGTAATCCCACCTACTCCAGAGGTTGAGGCACAAGGATTGCTTGAACCCAGGAGGCAGAGGTTGCTGTGAGCCAAGATTGTGCCACTGCACTCCAGCCTGGGCAACTTAGAGAGAGTCGGTCTCAAAAAAAATGATAAAAATAAAATTAGGCCAGGCGCTGTGGCTCATGCCTGTAATCCCAGCACTTTGGGAAGCCTAGGCAGACGAGACCACCTGAGGTCAGGAGTTCAAGAACAGCCTGGCCAATATGGTGAAAACCTGTCTCTACTAAAATACAAAAAATTAGATAGGCATGGTAGTGCACACCTGTAATCCCAACTACTCAAGAGGCAGAAGCAGGAGAATCGCTTCAACCCAGGAAGCAGAGCCTGCAGTGAGCCAAGATTGTGCCACTGCACTCCAGCTGGGTGACAGAGTGAGACTCCATCTCAAAAAATAAATTAATTAAATTAAAAAAAAGTAAAACAGAAGCTACAGTGCTGTCAGGAAAGGGAGTAAAGATTTGCTCCCATTCTATTCTCTCCTCCTTTATGTTTCAGATAGTTGAAGGGACTACTTAAATACCAAAATGATATTGAGGAGGAGGAACTTAGTGATGGCTAATTTTATGTGTCAGCTTGATTGGGTCAGGAGTGTCCAAACATTGGGTCAGATGTTATTCAGGTGTCTGGGGATGAAATTAACATTGGACTCGAGAGACTGAGTAAAGCCTGCTGTGCTTGGGCCTCATGTGAACAGTTGAAGACCTGACTAGAGCGAAATGGCTGAGAATGAGAGAACTCCTCCTGCCTCACTGTTGAGCTGGGACATCAGTTGTTTCCTGCCTTCAGACTTGAACTGAGACATTGCCTCTTCCTTCAGACTTGAACTGAGACGTCAGCTCTTCTTGAGTCTCAAGTCTGCTGGCTTTCGAACTAGAATTTACATCACCAGCCCTTCTGGGTCTCCAGCCATCCAACTGCAAATCCTGGGACTTGTCAGCCTTCATAATTATGCAAATCAATTCTGTAATAAATTTCTTTATACACCCACATACTCTATTGGATCTGTTTCTCTGGCAATCCCTTAATACAGCACTGGACCAAAAATTCTTTCTAAATCACTGTTTTCTGCCTTAATTTCTACCTCACTAAAGATTAGCACTATTCCTAGCAACCTGTCTCAAAGTCCTCCCTCTCCCCCACCCTTTTTTTTTTTTTTTTTTTTTTTTTTTTTTTTTTTTTTTTTTTTTTTTTTTTTGAGACAGAGTCTCACTCTGCTGCCCAAGCTGGAGTGCAGTGGTACAATCTCAGCTCACTGCAATCTCCACCTCCCTGGCTCAAGTGATCCTCTGGCCTCAGCTCCCCAAGTAGCTGGGACCACAGACACACACCACCACGCCCAGCTAGTTTTTGTATTTTTGGTAGAGACGTGGTTTTGCCATGTTGCTCAGGCTGCTCTCAAACTCCTGAGCTCAGGTGATCCACCCGCGTCAGCCTCCCCAAGTGCTCGGATCACAGGCATAAGTCACTGCACCCAGCCTCAAAGTCCCTTTAAAGGACATCTGTAACTTGGCATCTCAGTACAGGTGATTCAGATTCAATGACTCAGTGGTGATTTCAGCCCTTGTTGTGCCATCAGCCCTGGAAGTGAAGGTTGAGGCTTGCTGGAAGGGGAACACATGGTCACTGAGACACCCACTATAATATTCTGGGTGATGTTAATTTTCTTGCTTAGTATCAGAGAACAGAGGAGTTAGAGATGATATCAAAAGTGGAAACAACATGTACATTCCCCATAATTTGTGAATTATGGGGATAGATTCCATTTCTGTCTTTTGTCTTGAAGCTTCTATGTGAGCTACTACAAAAATGACAGGGCTTTCTGTCCTCCATTTCCCCCTTAGTTTGCACAACACACACTCCTTCTCAAACTTCTGAAAGCTCTCAGACATACTTTTGAAAGTAAAGAGGCCATAGAGGACATATCAATTTATCTAATAGAGTAATAGCATTATGCAGGAAATGGTAACTTGACGAGAAGCATTTGATAGGCATGAAAGAACAGCGAAGCTGCATAACATTAACACCCCACTCCACTTTAAGTACTGATGTAGGTAACTGCTGTAATAATTATGCCATTAAAAAAAGAGTGTTCCAATGGCCTTGATACATGCTGCTATTGGAATAAAGTTAGGACATTTTCCTTATAGTTAGTGCAGTGCAAATTGAAGAAGACTAAGAATGCTTTTCAGAGTAAGAGAGGTACCATAAAGGGCCTCGGAGATTTGCTTCTATCAGGCCAGGCATGGTGACTTACACCTGTAATCCCAGTATTTCGGGAGGCCAAGGCGGGTGGATCACTTGAGGTCAAGAGTTTGAGACCAGCTTGGCCAGCATGGTGAAGCCCCACCTCTACTAAAAATATAAAAATTAGCTGGGTGTGGTGGCATACACCTGTAGTCCCAGCTACTCAGGAGGCTGAGGCAGGAGAATTGCTTGAACCCGGGAGATGGAGGTTGCTGTGAGCTGAGATTATGCCAATGCACTCCAGCCTAGGCAACATGGTAAAACTCCGTCTCAAAAAAAAAAAAAAGAGAGAGAGATTCTGTTTCTATCAAAGGAGACAGGGGTATGCTATTGGTTACTGGTACGTATTAGATGCTTGCCAGATGCCAAGCCTAGGTCAACTTGTACATTAGCCATGATACGGGAAGTATGTTGGGGCTGGCCCTGGCTTCAGGAGATCTACATGATGTGAGTGAGTTGGGATCAATAAAATGTGAAAATTAATGATAGCTTCCATTTAGTGAACAATGATGATAACATCAATAGTTAACAACTCTGGGCTGGGTGTGGTGGCTCACGCCTGTAATCCCAGCACTTTGGGAGGCCGAGGCAGGCAGATCAGCTGAGGTCAGGAGTTCGAGACCATCCTGGCCAACATGGTGAAACCCCGTCTCTACTAAAAATAAAAAAATTAGCCAGGCGTGATGGTGGGTGCCTGTAATCCCAGCTACTGGTGAGGCTGAGGCAGGAGAATCTCTTGAACCCGGGACGCAGAGGTGGCAGTGAGCCGAGATCACGCTACTGCACTCCAGCCTGGGTGACAGAGTGAGACCCTGTCTCAAAAAAAAAAAGTTAACAACTCTGGAAAGAAAGTATTCTTTGTCTTTTCTTCTTTCTTTTTTTTTTTTTTTTTTTTTTTTTTTTTTTTTTTTTTTTGAGACAGGACCTCACTTTGTTGTTGGAGTGCAGTGGTACAATCATACCTCACTGCGGCCTTGTACTCATGGGCTCGAGCAATCCTCTCTCCTCAGCCTCCCAAATAGCTGCCACTACAAGTGCACGCCACCATACCCGACTAATTTTTCCAGTTTTATTTTGTAAAGACAATGTCTCACCATCTCGCCCAGGCTGGTCTTGAACTCCTGGACAGACTCAAGAGACTCTCTCGCCTCAATCCCCCAAAGAGCTGGGATTACAGGTGTGAGTCATCGCACTTGCCCAGGCTGGTCTTGAACTCCTAGACTGAAGAGATTCTCTTGCTTCAATTCCCCAAAGTGTTGGGATTACAAGTGTGAGCCACCACACCTGGCCAAGGGAAGAAAATATTCTTAAGTGACCTGCCCAAAGTCATACAGCTAATAAGTGGCAGAGACAAGATCTGAACCCAAGTGCTTCTGATTCCAAAGCCTGGGCTTAAACACAATTTGATTCTGCTTGCCAAAGCATTAGAGCTGAGTAAGCTTTAAAGAAACCTCACCAATCAGAACCATGCAAAATAAAGAAGTATCAGAGGCCTGAGCTATCAAGTCCAGTGAGGAGGGTAGACACTTGGCCAGGAGGCCCAGTATTGAACAGAAATATTCACAGAACGTTGAATGAAGGAGGGGCCAACAGTGACTCCCGGTCCTTGACCAAACTTGAGTCAGGCTTCTCTGAGTGCTCTTCTTGACTAGGTCTCATCCTTGGCCTGCTGAATCTGGTTCTGCAAGAATCCCCCACATTTGTTACTTTGCCAAGTTCCTCGCATTACTTTTCCATCCACTGGCCCCTGCACCCTGTCCATTGTCTACAAATCCCCAGCTGCCGCTGTTACATTCAGAGTTGAGTCTTGACCCCCAATGCAATAGTCTTGAAAAAAGTTTTCTTTGCCTACTTAACTTGTCCAGTGCAATTTTTCTCTGACAGGTAAACAATGGGGGAGCTCCATTAGCACAACCAAAGTATTTCATCCTTGCTGCCCCAGAGGATCTGGTGTCTGGGTCAACAGACCGAGCAGCACAGGAAGCTCCCACACCTTCAAGTCGAGTCTGCCAGGAGGATTGTCCAGGATGCACTGCTGTGGGGACCTTTATGCAAGGTAAGGAGATAAAACAGGGAGTCGAAGGCAGGAGGAGAGGACTGGAATACAATTTTAAGAAAGGAGTGGCTGGGGCTGGGCATGGTGGCTCACGCCTGTAATCCCACACTCTGGGAGGCCGAGGCAGGCAGATCACCTGAGGTCAGGAGTTCGAGACCAGCCTGGCCAACATGGGGAAACTCCATCTCTACTAATAATACAAAAATTAGCTGGGTGTGGTGGATGCACCTGTAATCCCAGCTACTGGGGAGGCTGAGGCATGAGAATCACTTGAACCCGGGAGGTGGAGGTTGCAGTGAGCCAAGATCACTCCACTGTACTCCAGCCTGGGTGACAGAGTGAAACTGTGTCTCAAAAAACAAAAACAAAAACAAAAACAAAAAAGAAAAGAAAAGAGTGGCTGGGCGTGAGCATGCCTGTAATCCCAGCACTTTGGGAGGCCACGGTGGGAGGATTGCTTGAGTCCAGGAGTTTGAGGCCAGCCTGGGCAACATAGTGAGACTCCATCAAAAAAAAATTAGCCAGGCATGGTGGTACACGCCCGTGGTCCCAGCTACTCGGGGGGCTAAAGCAGGAGGATCACTTGAGCCCAGTTATTTGAGAATGTAGTAAGCCATGATCGTGCCACTTCAGTCCAGCCTGGGTGACAGAGCGAGACCTTGTCTAAAAACAAAAAGCAAAAGAAAGAAAAGAAAAGAAAAAAAGAAAAGAAGCTTCCAGAGCTTAAACTGATGCACTGAGTACCTAAGATCCTTCTCATCTCCCATTCAAGGACCCATTGAAATGATGAAAAAGATACTTTGAAAAAGAATGAAATAGTAAGAGGCGCAAAAATAAAGGCTGGATCAGCAGGCAAGAAATCTTTAAAAATCCTGGAGGGCAGAAAGCATTAGGATGAGACTGACAAAGAAGTAGACAAGAAAACCACAGACTCAAACGCCACCAGGAAGGCCAGGTCTTGAAAAGAAGTCCATGGAAGCTTCTAACTGGATGGCGCCAGACAGAAGGCACAGAAGTGCACCACGGGGATCCTTAGGATAATTCATTAAAGCTGGGAGAGTTGGGACCGCCACTGTCTTAAACACCTTCAGCTTTTGCCCTCCAGCTAAACATAGAAAACCCATCCAAAAAAGAATAAAAACGAGTACTTGGTAATTAAGGTATGATTACAGGGCAAAAAAAAAAAAAATCAGATGGCAGGACTGCCTTCCTTAGAATGTACACAAGTAGGCCAGGCACTGTGGCTCACGCCTGTAATCCCAGCACTTTGGCAGGTTGAGATGGGAGGATTGCCTGAGCCCAGGAGTTTGAACCATGGGCAACATGGTGTAACCGCATCTCTACAAGAAATACAAAAATTAGCTGGGTGTAGTGGCATGTGCCTGTGGTCCCAACTACTTGGAAGGCTGAGGTGGGAGGATGGCTTCAACCCAGGAGATTGAGGCTGTAGTGAGCCATGACCACAGACAGAGCGAGACCCTGTCTCAAAAAAAAAAAAAAAAAAAAAAAAAAAGTAAACAAGTGAAGACTGAGCTTGAGATGTGAAAGTAAAGCGGCCAGATGCGGTGGCTCATGCCTATAACCGCAGGACTTAGGGAGGCCGAGGTGGGCGGATCACCTGAGGTCAGGAGTTTGAGACCAGCCTGGCCAACATGGCAAAAACCCATCTCTACTAAAAATACATATATTAGCCAGGCATGGTGGTGGCAGGCCCCTGTAATCCCAGCTACTCGGGAGGCTGAGGCATGAGAATCACTCTAACCCAGGAGGTGGAGGCTGCAGTGAGCTGACGTCACACCATTGTACCCCAGCCTGGGTGACAGAGTGAGACTCCCTCTCAAAACAACAACAACAACAAAAAAACTTTGGGAGGCCGAGGCGGGCGGATCACGAGGTCAGGAGATCCAGACCATCCTGGCTAACAGGTGAAATCCCGTCTCTACTAAAAAATACAAAACACTAGCTGGGCGAGGTGGTGGGCGCCTGTAGTCCCAGCTACTCGGGAGGCTGAGGCAGGAGAATAGCGTAAACCCGGGAGGCGGAGCTTGCAGTGAGCTGAGATCTGGCCACTGCACTCCAGCCTGGGCGGCAGAGCGAGACTCCGTCTCAGAACAAAACAAAACAAAACAAAACAAAAGTAAAGGAAAACTTTCAGAATAAGAAGGAAATAGACAAAAATAGGTAAATGTGAGAGAAAAGGCTTAAGGGTGATAGAGTCAGGTAGTCCAATATTCCTTTCATAGGAATTCCAAAGGAGAAAAAGAAGGAAGGGGAGGAAATCACCAAAGATATGAGAGAAAAAGACCCTGAGCTGAAGAGGAACTCATCGTCAGATTACAAGGACCACTGACTGCTGTACAGAATGAATTTAAGAAAGACCTAATGGCATTCTTATGAAATTTCAGAACGCCGGGAAATTTTGAAAGCTTCCAGTGGGGGAGATGTATATAAAAAGGAAAGGGAATTAAACTGCCATCAAATTTCATCGACAATACTGGTTGCTGGAAGACAATGGAACAATATCTTCAAATGCCTGGGGAAAGGAATATTTTGAACTCTGAATTCTATAAAGAATCATCCGATACAGTTAAAGAATTAATATGAAAAAAATATATTCAGACCTGTCGAAACTCACATCATTTACCACCACTCATTCCACATGAAAAAAGTACTTCAGGTGTTTGCTTACTCAAAATGAAAAAAGACCCCAGAGGCCGGGTGCTTTGGCTCACGCCTGTAATCCCAGCCCTTTGGGAGGCCGAGGTGGGTGGATCATCTGAGGTCAGGAGTTCAAGACCAGCCCGAGCAACATGGTGAAACCCTGTCTCTACTAAAAATACAAAAATCAGCTGGGTGTGGTGGCATGTGCTTGTAATCCCAGCTATTCGGGAGAACCTGGGAGGTGGAGGTTGCAGTGAGCCGAGATTGTGCCACTGTACTCCAGCCTGGGCAATAGAGTGAGACTCTGTTAAAAAGAAAGAAAGAAAGAAATGAAATGAAAAAGACCCCAGAAAGAGGATGGCCTGGGTCTCCCATAACCACCGTGATTAATTTTACAGATGAGATGCTCACCATTTTTTTGTGGGTCATTTGCCCTCTTTCTGCCCTGGTGCTGGCTAAGAGATCAGTTAACAAACTCAAATTCAGACTTTGGGCTTATTATTTTCCTTTAATCAACCTAACTCTACACAGATATTTTTTGTCCTTTTTGTCATCCTTCTGGGGCTGGTATACTGTAAAACCTGACTTATACAGGGGGGTCTCTGGGAAATTGAACTTTTCTTGTTAATGCCTTAAATTAGACTTTTCATGTTAATGTCCAACTATCTTTCAATGTTTATTATTTTTAAAATATTTTTTGACCAGGCACAGTTGCTCACATGTTTAATCCCAGCACTTTGGGAGGGCAAGGCAGATGGATGGGTTGAGCCCAGGAGTTCAAGACCAGCCTGGGCAATAGGGTAAAACCCTGTCTCTACAAAAAAAATTACATAAATTAGCTGGGCACAGTGGCACATGCCTGTAGTCCCAACCACTCAGGAGGCTGAGGTGGGAGGATTGTTTGAGCCCAGGAGGCGGAGGTTGCAGTAAGCTGTGATCACACCACTGCACACCAGCCTGGGTGACAGAGCAAGACCCTGTCTCAAAAAAACAAAACAAAACTTGAATATGTTAGCTTCAACTTTGTCACAGTAAACAACACAGTGAACAGAATGCAATCTGCCTCTCAACACAGGATCTTGTATGTATAACCACAACTGGGTCACCATTTCCCCATAATCACACATGCCTTCCTTGAAACCCAGAAAAACAACCAAGCCACCAGTCCATTGGGATCACAATCACTTAGTGGCAGAATCAGGATCAGATGCCTCACATCCTGATTCTTGGTGAATCAGTGAATTGTCCCCCAAAATTCGTATGTTGAAACCCTGTATTAGTCCATTCTCACATTGCTGAAAAAGACATACCTGAGACTTTATAAAGGTAAAGGTAATTTATAAAGGGAAGAGGTTTAATAGACTCACAGTTCACATGGCTGGGCAGGCCTCACAATCATGATGGAAGGCAAGAAGGAACAACTCACGTCTTACAGGGATGGTGGCAGAAAGAGAAAAAGCTTGTGCAGGGGAACTCCTCTTTATAAAATCATCAGATCTCATGAGACTTATTCACTTTCACGAGAACAGCAAGGAAAAGACCCGCCCCTATAATTCAATTACCTCCCACTGGGTCCCTCCCACAACACGTAGGAATTGTGGGAGCACAATTCAAGATAAGATTCGGGTGGGGACACAGCCAAACCATATCAAACCCTAACCCCCAATGTGACTAATTATTGATAGAGCTTTTAGGAGTTAATTAAGGTTAGAAGAGGTCATTGGGTAGGGTTCTAATTCAATAAAGATTGGTGGTGATTGGCAGCTTTATAAGAAGAAGGAGGCAACATAGTGAGACCCTCATCTCCTTAATAAAATTTAAAAAATTAACTGGGCTTGGTGGTGCATGCCTGTGGGCTTTGCGGCTTGAAAGGCTAAAGGCCGAAGGATCACTTGAGTCCAGGAGATTGAGGCTTCAGTGAGCCATGATCACATTACTTCACTCCAGCCTGGGTGAAACAGCAAGACCCTGTCTCGAACAAACAAACAAAGATGGAGCGAAAGATTCTGTCTCTGCCCATGCACTCACCAAGGGAAGGCCACATGGGCACACAATGAGAGGCAGCCACCTGCAAGCCAGGGAGAGGGTCCCTACCAGACGGGGATGCTGGCACCCTGATCCCAGACTTCCAGCCTCCAGAATGGTGAGGAAATCAATGCCGGATGTTGAAGCCACCCAGCCTGCTGTGGTATTTTGTTAGGGCAGCCCAAGCAGACCATGACAGCCCGCCAAATCCGGGTCTTTCTCTCTGCTCATTCTCTAACCCACTGCCTGTCAAGTGTGTCTTCACCAATAGTCATTCTGTCACTGGTGAAGAAGGTGTCACCTGGTCAGGGCCCATGTGTATTTTCGAAGGATAAAGAGACAGCAATGTTTCCTCACCTATTTTCTTCCTCTTTTCCTAGGGGTCTATTCACTTCATAATGCCTATCTACTGAGCAGCCAAATTCTTTAGCCTGCAGCCAGCAATGGCAGCCTCCTCAGCCCTGCCCCAGAGAGGAAAACTGAGAAACCAGCTTCTGCCTGAAACCGTCCTGCTGAGAGGAGATTTGAGAACGCTGTCTTGTAAAGTAGAAGAGATCAGGGGTTTCAAAGAATAGTGGTCTTCAGGCCAGCCGCAGTGGCTCACACTTGTAATCCCAGCGCTTTGGGAGGCTGAAGTGGGCAGATCACTTGAGGTCAGGAGTTCAAGACCAGCCTGGCCAACATGGTGAAACCCCGTCTCTGCTAAAAATTTAAAAATTAGCTGGACGTGGTGGAGTTCACCTGTAATTCTAGCTACTCGGGAGGCTGAGACAGGAGAATCGCTTGAACCCGGGAGGTGGAGGTTGCAGTGAGCCAAGATCACACCACTGTACTCTAGCCTGGCAACAGAGTGAGACACCATCGCAAAATAAAAACAAAAGAATAATGGTCTTCAGATGGAGGTGTAAGAACACTTCCTCTTCAGTACGAGGGCACCAACAATTTTAAAGGAATTGATTTCCAGGTATTCATTAGGCCCGCTTTTCTGCAACTGATCTGCCTGAGCCCTTGCCTGCGAGGGAAGGGCAGAGTCTTACTTTCCCCAGTAGCCCCTTTTCCACCTTATAAAACAAGAGGACACCCCTTACCCATCCTAATCTTACCATGGCATATTTCCTCGGGCACCAAACCCAATCCCGGTATTAGTGCTGAACCAACATATAACCGCAAGGACTGAGTAAAATTTGCTTTTGCAAAGTCAGGGGGTTTCCAACATTTTTCCTTTCCCTCAAGCCCAAGGAGAGATCCCATTGAATTGCATGTGGATAGAGCATTAAAAATTATTTTTGACAATAAATTAGAATAGGGTTTTTGGCTCAGAATGAGCTCAAAGAATTAACTGACAGTACGGTAATACAATTATTTCCATTTCCATCTACTTTTTTATTTTTTGGAGACAGGGTCTCACTCTGTCTTCCAGGCTAGAGTGCAGCGGCACAATCATGGTTCACTGCAGCCTCAAACAACTGGGCAATGGCGCAACTGCAGCTCAGCTCACTGCAGCCTGGACCTCCTGGGTTCAAGCAATCCTCCTGCCTCAGTCTCCTCAGTAGCTGGGACCACAGGCACGTGCCACCACGCCTGGTTAATTTTTGTATTTTTCACAGAGACAGGATTTCACCATGTTGCCCAGGCTGGTCTCAAACCCCTGGACTCTAATTATCTACCCATCTTGGCTTCCCAAAGTGCTGGGATTACAGGCGTGAACCACCAAGCCTGGCTCTACTCTTTATACAAACAAGTTTCCTCTGCAGTGTCATGGAGAAACCCAATTGATTCCAGCAGTGAGTAGGAACCAAACCTAGACACATAAACTAATCGGAGAAAAAGGCCAACCATCTCATTAAGGAATATATTTCTAACTTAAATTAACTTCCTATTTAATAAGGATTTATTCATTGGAAATACATAGTGTGGTTTTGGCCAATTTGTATTACTACTACTGATGACAACTTCATCAGAAGAAATGATTAAACGCTTGTTCAATGGTGACAGCAAATAAAAATATCAATTTAGGTCTATCCTTTTTATGCAGTATGATAGGGTGACCAGCAAAAGACTTTCAAGGATAAAAATATATATGAGAAAAAGCTGTGTGGGAAGTGGAATGGAAATTCAAATTTAGAAAAAAAAAAAGAATAACATTTCTTATGTTTAAAGGAGAGCTTGTCCAGGTATTATTTTAATGGATGATGGCGGGAGTCAAACACTATGAGATTCCTTTGTATACCATCAAAAGAAAAGAATAATGTAACAGGTTTCTGCGCATGTGTATGTTACACCCATATATACACACACATCTATACACATATTTATGTTAAGGACCTATCATTTACCCTCTATAGTTTATATAAGTATATTTATATGTTATATTGTATTATATATATTTATACTTTCACATATTTAATATTGTTTGTGTAATATGTGAAACAACGTGTCATAAATACATTTATATTTTATTTATTTAATTTTTTTTTTTGATGGAGTCTCACTCTGTGTCCCAGGCTGGAGTGCAGTGGCACAACCTCGGCTCACTGCAAGCTCCACCTCCCGGGTTCAAGCAATTTTCCTGCCTCAGCCTCCTGAGTAGCCGGGAGTACAGGTGCCTGCCACCACGACCAGCTAATTTTTTTTGTATTTTTAGTAGAGGCGGGGTTTCACCATGTTGGCCAGGCTGGTCTGGAATTCCTGACCTCAAATGATCCATCCATCTCAGCCTCCCAAAGTGCTGGGATTACAGGCATGAGCCACCTCACCCAGCCTACATTTATAATTTATATAACATACAGTCTTAATATCAATACATATGTGTACTATACATATATGTGTGTTTATATACACCCCAACATACATATATTCATGTTAAGGCTTTATATTTACATATATGTATTTAGATATTTTTTATTATATATAATATACATATCTATTCATACACATGTATGCATTTATATTTATGCTAAGGCTTTATATCATATAATACATACATTGTGTGTATATGTGTGTACATATATATATGATAAAGCTCATATACAAAGCCTCAACATGAATATGCTCTGATTGTGATGAGATTATACATACAATGACCAAAATTTATCAAATTATACACTTCAAATTGGTAGACTTTATTGTATTAAATAATATAAACGAAAAAAAGAGAGAAAACTTTCTCCATTAAAATAGCAATCGCAAAAAAAAAAAGCCACAAATTGGAATAGAGGGCTATTTCCTTAGTATGTGATAAGTAAGTAATATTGTACGTGCCTATGTGAGGCACACAGAATAGTGAGAATCGAAGGGTAGAGAGTGGAGTGGGGGTTGCCAGGGACACGGGGAATCGAGAGTTAGTATTTAGTGGGTACAGAGTTTCAGTTTTACAAGATGAAAAGAGTTCTAGAGAAGGACAGTGGTGATGGTTGCACAACATTATGAATGTATTTAATACCACTGAGCTGTACACTTAAAAGTGATTAAGATGATAAATTGTGTTATGTATATTTTAACAAAATAAAAAATTGGGTATGTGTATATATATGTGTGTGTGTGTACAAACATATATTTATTATCATTATTTAAGAGCTTAACATATATATACATGTGTACATGTCTACCTAACAACTTTTTTTTTGGAGACAGGGTCTCACTGCTCTATCACCCAGGCTGGAGTGCAGCTGTGCAATCACAGCTCACTGCAGCCTCAACCTCCCTAGCTGAAGCAATCCTCCCAGTTCAGCTTTATAAGTAGCTAGTACTACAGGTGCATACCACTACAGTGGGCTAATTTTTAAAATTTTTTGTAGTGACGAGGTCTTGGTATGTTACCTAGGCTGGTCTCAAACTCCTGGCCTCAACCAATCCTCCTGCCTTGGCCTTCCAAAGCACTCAGATTACAGACCCAGCCCAACTTTATTTTTTAAATAAAGTTGAGTGTCAATATTGACAATATTCTGTAAAATATATCCTCACAACTGTTTAAACGTATAATAAAATGTCGCATGTAGATTGTCAGCATGCTAGGGGGCATACAATTTTACAAAGTTCTTTCAGGGGATATTCAAGCCAAAGAATGTGAAGAGCCCTGGACCCCCAGGCAGAATTAGACACAGGGGAGACTCCAGCACAGTGAGAACCGAGACAACAAAGAAACACTGAGGACATTTTCACCACCAGGATATAGGCAAACGAAATTTGCAATGATGTCATGTTTGCATATGTGGCAGATACAAAAAGCTTAAAAGCAGCTCTTTGTTCTCTTGCTGAGTTTGGGGCAGGCGCTGGCACAAATTGAGGAAAGTAAGCGACGGGACTGGCAGCAATTAGACTTGCTGATGTTAGGGGCAACCCTGGGGTTGCATCTGGGAAACTGACACCCAGATCCAGGATAGAAGCTGACATAGAAGTAAGCAAAACTGCTGTACGTCCCGGTCAAGGACTCTCCTCTCAGGATTCCTACCATAACTACCTGAAACAAGGATGTGGAATACCTTGACTTTGGAGGGAGAAGTTGAAATCAGTTCAGCTGAACTCTAACCAGGCGTGAGAATCCTCTTGTCATTCAAGTTTAATTGGCTTAATCTCCCAAATGATACTGAAGGCAGAAGTAGTTCTTATGCTCCTAGGGTGCAGTATTATATTATTTATAAATGCAGACACTTCAAAAGCAATAAAACACTTGGCCCTTGCTCTCAATAAACTTGCCCTCTAACTGGGAGGACAGCATCCAAATGGAAAGAAAAAAAAAAGAAGAAGAACAGTTCAAAGCAACATATAAGAAGTATGTAATAATCCCCCAAGAGAAACAAAGACTGCATTGCATACTTTCCCGGTAGAAGTACAAATTGGCACAGTACCCCATGGAGGGAAGTGGGCCACAGAGATCAGAATTACAAATGAGTATCTCCTTTGACCTGGTAATTTAACTTCTGGGAATTTATCCTTCAGCCATACTTAGGAAATAACATATACTCTAAGTTACTCACTGTAGCATTGCTCAAAATAACAAAAGATTGGAAAGAAGGCAAATATCCTTGAATAGAAGACTGATGAAATACATTGTGTTACATACATACAATGGAATATTTTGAAGGTATAAAAGTGCATGAGGAGGGCCGGGTGCAGTGGCTTATGCCTGTAATCCCAGCACTTTGGGAGGCTGATGTAGGTGGATCACTTGAGGTTGGGAGTTCGAGACAAGCCTGACAAACACAACAAAAACCCATCTCTTTTAAAAAATACAAAAATTAGCCAGGCACGGTGGCAGGCACCTGTAATCCCAGCTACTCGGGAGGCTGAGATAGAAGAATCACTTAAACCCAGGAGGCAGAGGTTGCAGTGAGCTGAGATTATGCCACTGCACTCCAGCCTGGGCGACAGAGCGAGCTCAAAAAAAAAAAGTGCATGAGGAAGCTTTCAAGGTACAGATATGTTTAAAGTCTCCAAGATATATTAAGTAGGAAAAAAAAAAAACAGCAAGGTACAGAAAAGGTGTATAAGACACTTCCTTTTGTTTACAAGGAAGGAAAACAAAGAATAGAGAATATATTTGTATGTGCTTTAGTAGTCACAAATAAAGTCTAGATGAATACACATAGAAATGAAAAGCTGATTACCTGGAGTGGATCAGGGAGGGTGAAAACAGGGTGGATGGGGCTGAGCAGGAGGGAGACTTCTGCTCCATAAACCATGTGACTATGTTCCTACTCAAAACAATTAAGAGAATAATGAACAAATATCCCCTGCTGAGGCCTGACATAATGAGCAGGAAGTTGGTTTCTGGGGGACCCCCCCATCCCCCATCCGGTGTCAAGCATAAGCCCTCAGCTTTGGCCGGCTCTGAACAGTAGGGGAAATGTGAGAGCGGGACCACGTGGCTTCTGCGCGGGCAGCCCTGTGTCCAGGCCCCTGCCCAGCTGCTGAGCTTCCTGCCTGGTGCCCCTGCATCAGCCAGAGTCCGAGCCCACCCTCTCAGCGTGCCCTCTTGCCAGCGGGCTCAGGATCAGCTGTCCTCACCAGTTACCAGAATCCTCAAGCAGCTGGCTTTAATTCTGTCTATGGGAAGGCAGAAAGTGGAGGGGAAGGTCGATTAAGTAAACCACTATTAAGGGAGGAGTGAAGCCCAGGAGGTCAAAGAGCCCAGGCAAGGCTAGCTGCCAAGCCAAGCTTGGAACACTCCCCAAAGATACCACAGAGAAACATGCCCAAATGCAAATGCTACTGGCTTCAAGTTGTGTAATAATGGGTAGGTTTTTTCCCCCCTGGTCTTTATGTTTTGATGTGCTTTCCAATTTTTTTTTTCCAATTTTCCAATTTTGTATGACTCTTACAAAGCAAAAAAATAGAGTGTACAATGTGAAAGATGTATACATTAAAAATAAAAACCAAACCATGATTGTTACCAAACCATGTAGTCCAGAAACCTTGAAGGATAAAAAAGGAAGCTCAGATGGGCAGCATAAGAATGTTACAGCTCTAGGCCGGGCGCGGTGGCTCAAGCCTGTAATCCCAGCACTTTGGGAGGCCGAGACCGGCGGATCACGAGGTCAGGAGATCGAGACCATCCTGGCTAACCCAGTGAAACCCCGTCTCTACTAAAAAATACAAAAAACTAGCCGGGCGAGGCGGCGGGCGCCTGTAGTCCCAGCTACTCGGGAGGCTGAGGCAGGAGAATGGCGTGAACCCGGGAGGCGGAGCTTGCAGTGAGCTGAGATCCGGCCACTGCACTCCAGCCTGGGCGACAGACCGAGACTCCGTCTCAAAAAAAAAAAAAAAAAAAAAAAAAAAAAAAAAAGAACGTTACAGCTCAAACAATTAAAATTAAAATATTACAACAAAAAAATGTTCCCATAACGCTGAAGATATCTTTGGACGGCAGGTCAGTGGGGCCCACTTAGTCAGGCCAGGCAGAGTGGAGCTGTCCAAGGTGCCAGGGTAAGAAAGGGCAGTAGATGCAGAGATGACTGCGTTACTCATTGCGCTGGCCAGGCCAATAGCTCCTCCCCAGTCTTCCTCCCACTGAGTTTAAAACTCTCTATGCAACACTTCAAACCACTGTCTTCCTTATACTCGCTAAAGTCCATAATGAGACTGGGCACAGTGGCTCACATCTATAATTCCAGCACTTTGGGAGGGCGAGGCAGGTGGATCACCTGAGGTCAGGAGTTCAAGAGCAGCTTGGCCAACATGGTAAAACCCCCACTTTACCAAAAAATACAAAAAAATTAGCTGGGTGTGGTGGTGGTGGGCACCTGTAGTTCCAGCTACTCGGGAGGCTGAGATGGAAGAATCACTTGAACCCGGAGGCAGAGGCTGCAGTGAGCCAAGATCATGCCACTGCACTCCAGTCTTGGCAACAGAGTGAGACCCTGTCTCAAAATGAATGAAAAAAAAGAAAGAAAGAAAGAAAGAAGAGAGAGAGAGAGAAAAGAAAGACCATAATGATGGTCACATTCATCTCAGAAACAACAAATAATTTTTGAGTCTTCACAAATTTTTTTTCTCAGCTCTTTAGGGGTTATGAAAGGAATAAGCAAATATTTAAACTATTTGAGGAGGTTTGGGCATATTTGAAGCTAGCAAAGTTTCCCACCATTTAACACAAGGCTTTATATAAAGTCAGTAAAATCAGACGCAAAATCAAGCCCCTCAATACTTGAAAGAATACAGTAGACCTTGACGTGTGCAAGTTATTTATCCCAAAACCTTTCCTAATCCCAAGGTTGGGAACAGCCCTGTAGCAAAAAACTTTCCCCTTTATTAGTCAGGACTCTTTTGATTATAAATTATAGAAACTCAAATGACACAGAGGGGAATGAATTGGAGGATATAATTCAAAAAATGGCTGAACAGATTGGGCGTGGTGGCTCGTGCCTGTAATCCCAGCATTTGGGAGGCTGAGTCAGGCAGATCACTTGAGGTCAGGAGTTTAAAACCAGCCCAGGCAACACGGTAAAATCCTGTCTCTACTAAAAATACAAAAATTAGCCGGGTGTAGTGGCTCACCTGTAATCCCAACTACTCAGGAGGCTGAGGCAGGAGAATCACTTGAACCTCCCAGGAGGCAGAGGCTGCACCCCAGCCTGGATGACGGGAGAGAAACCTTGTCTCAAAAAAAAAAAAAAAATGGTTGAACAACCTTCTGATTGCTCACGGATGATAAATTATAAATTATTAATGACCAGGGTCCAGCATGCCATAGAGAAAAGAAGTTTTAATGGCAGGTGCTTCCCTGAAATGAAAAGATTTATTGTCTAAAAGGCAGAAGGTTCTCAATGATCCTGCATCTGTACTCATCTTGACACCACCTGCTCTTTCTCACCCACTGCATCATCAACTAACTCCTATTATTTCTAGGCCAATAATAGGTCTCCAATTAGTCCCTTCCTCTCTCTCAACTACTGTCCTTGTTCAGGCCCCCATCATGACCAGGTTGAACCATTCTGTAAATAGTAGATGGAGAAATGTGATGCCTGGGCTTATTAGCTAAATACCCATTAAGAATGAATGATTTAGGCCAGGTGCAGTAGCTCATGCTGCAATCCCAGTACTTTGGGAGGCCGATGCTGGTGGATCATTTGAGCCCAAGAGTTCAAGATAAGCCTAGGAAACATAGCAAAACCCCGTCCTCTACTAAAAATACAAAAAACTAGCCAGATGTGGTGGCACACACCTGTGGTCCCAGCTACTCCAGAGGCTGAGGTAGGAGGATCGCCTAAGCACAGGGAGGTCAAAGATGCAGTAAGCTATGATCATGTCACTGCATTCCAGCCTGTGCAACAGGAGACCTTGTCTCCAAAAAAAAAAAAAGAATGATTTTTATTCTCAAAGTATATTAAAGAAGACTAGTAAAATCACAAGAGCATGGGTTTCAGAATCAGCTAGTTCTGGCTTAAATATAGCTCTATCACTTACTCTATGGATGACCATGGCAAAGTATTCAATCTCTCTGAGTCTGACTTTCTTATAAAATAGGCATAATAATATTTGTCTTGCAGAATTTTTTTCTTCTTTTTCTTGAATAGACAATGGGCCTCACTGTCACCTAGGTTGGTCTTGAATTCCTGGACTCGAGTGATCCTCCCACCTTGGCCTCCCAAAGTGCTAGGATTACAGGTGTGAGTCACCAGGCCTGGCCTTGTGAACTCATAATGAAGATTAAATCAGGTGAAAGATTTTTAAAGTGCTCAGAATATTGAGACAATATTCAATATATGCTGCTAATATCAGAGGCCTCATGCTAACCTTACAAAAGTCAATAAACAAACACAAGGAAAATGATGAGGGTCAGAAAAATACATCGGCCTTACTCTTCTCACCTTGCTTTGGCTCCCAAACAAAGGTCTGCTACCATTTTATTTCCCTAAGCCCAAAAGGTTTGACTAAATAATAGTTCTCTGTTTGCCTTGTTAGGCAGTGCTTTGATGTGGTACCATCACCTGAAGAAAGAAGTCAAGAGTCATTCTAGGAAGAGGGTTAGAATGTTCGAATGTTCAGGTTTGAATGTTTGCAGAATTACAACAAAATTGGGGTATGAGAAAGAAGATGGGGCTCCAGAAAGTCAAAGATCTAAAGCGTTTGTTCTATATTATTATATGATATAGACTGCAATGTGGATATAATGATAGAAGATGGTATTAAAGATGATATTACAATATTGAACATGGATTCAATAATAACATCTTCCTGAAAGATTTTGTTTTAAGCCAGACTCCCCAGCCTGGGCAACATAGACCCCATCTTTACAAAATATAAAAAGTTGGCTAGAAGCGATGGCACATGCCTATAGTCCTAGCTATTCAGGTGGCCAAGGTAGGAGAATTGCTGGAGCCCAAGAGGTTGAGGCTGCAGTGAGCTATGATGATCCTACTGCACTCCAGCCTGGGCAACAAAGCAAGATCCTGTCTTTAAGAAAAACAAAACAAAACAAAAACAGCACAGGGTAAACTCATCTCGTTGTGACCTGCTAAACATAATGAAGTCCACAAAATCTCCCAAGAATCTGAAGCCATACAAGTTTCTTTTTCACCTGTTTAACAATTCTCAGAAATCATGACTGGGGAAACCAATTCTGGTATTAAAAATAAATACTGCTTTCTCCCTTTTTAGCTAAACTTTGTAAGACTCAGCATTTCAGAAAGACCCTCTTATATTCTAGAGACATGCTACTCTCTTCCTAGAGAGCACCAGTAAACAACTAACTTAAAATGTAATCAGTGAAAAAAAATATAAAACATTGCCAAAAGAAATTTTAAAAGACCCAAATAAATTGAAAGACATCCCATGTTCATGGACTGAAAGACTTAACACTGTTAGGATGATAATACTATGCAAAGTTTTATACAGATCCAATGCAATTCCTATCAAAATCTCAAGAGCATCTTTTGCAGAAAAGAAAAATCCCATTCTAAAATTCATAAAGAATTAAGAGACCCAAAATAGCCAAAAATAATCTTGAAAAAGAAAAACAAAGTGGGAGGGCTCACACTTTCTGATTTCAAAACTTATTACAAAGCTACAATAATCAAAAAAAGTGTAATCAAAACAGCACTAAGTGTGGTGCTGGCATAAAAATAGACATATCAACCAATGGAATAAAATTTAGAACCCAGAAATAAACCCAAATGTCTATAGTCAATTGATCTCAGCAAGAGTGCCAAGGCCACTCAATGGGAAAAAGATAGTGTTTTCAACAAATGGTGCTGAAAAAACTGGATATCCACATGCAATATGAAGTTGGACCCTTACCTTATACCATATAAAAACTAACAGTGAATCAAAAGCCTAAATTTAAGAGGTAGAACTATAAAACTCTTAGAAGAAAACATGGGGCAAATCTGCAGGGTCTTAGATTAGGCAGTGGTTTCTTAAGGATGACACTTAAAAAGCACAGGTAACAAAAGAATATATAGATAAGCTAAACTTCATGAAAATAAAAAATTTGTAGGTATCAATGGACACTATCAAGAGAGTGAAAACACAATCCACAGAATGGGAGAAAATATGTATAAATCATCTACCCAATAAGGGTTTGATGTCCAGAATACGTAAAAATCTACTACAACTGAACAACACAAAAACAATCCCATTTTAAAATGTGCAAAGGGAGGGATTAGCAGGAAAGAAGAAATGAATAGGATGAGCACAGAGGATTTTTAGGGCAGTAAAGCTATTCTATATGCTACTATAATGTGGATTCATGTCATTATACAGTCATCAAAACCTGCATACCAACACCAAGAGTGACCTCTAATGTAAACTATGCATTCTGGATGCTAATGATGTGTCAAGTTGGTTCATCAATTGTATTAGATGTACCACTCTGATGAGGGATGTTGAATGTGGGTCAGCTTATGCATGTGTGGAGGTGAGAGGTATATGGGAATTCTCTACTTTCTGCTCAGTTCTGCTGTTAACTTAAAAACTACTCTAAAAAATAATACAATGGGGAGAAAAAGACGACAAAGAGCTTGAACAGACATTTCTCCAAAGAAGATACACAAACGACCAATAAACACAGGAAAAGATGCTCAACATTGCTAATCACTAAGGAAATGCAAATGAAAATCATGAGATAGCATTTCACACCTACTAAGATGGCTTGTGCCTCTCTCTCTCTCTCTCTCTCTCTCTCTATATATATATATATATATATGTATGTATATTTTTTTTGAGACAGGATCTCACTTTGTCGTCTGGGCTACAGTGCAGTGGCACGATCATGGCTCACTGCAGCCTCCACCTCCTGGGGTCAAGCGATCTTCCTACCTCAGCCTCTTGAGTAGCTGAGTCCGCAGGCATGCACCACCACAGTCAGATAATTTTTTTTTTTTTTTTTTTTTTTTTTTTTTTTTTAGCTATGGGGTCTCCCTATGTTGCCCAGGCTGGCCTGGAACTCCTGGGCTCAAGCAATCTTCCCATCGTGGCCTCCCAAAATGCTGGGTT
This sequence comes from Macaca thibetana thibetana, assembly GCF_024542745.1. NCBI lineage: Eukaryota > Metazoa > Chordata > Mammalia > Primates > Cercopithecidae > Macaca > Macaca thibetana. Next base: position 114,883,889 of record NC_065585.1, read on the forward strand.
TACAGGCATGAGCCACCACACCAGGTTGACTATAATTTTTTCTTTTAAAGGAAAATAGCAAGTGTTGAAGAGGATATGGAAAAATGGGAACCCTTGGACATTGCTGGTGGAAATGTAGCGACGCAACCACTGTGGAAAACAGTTTGGCAGTTCCTCAAGAAGTTAAACATAGAATTACCATATGATCCAGCAACTTCACTCCTATGAAAATACCCAGAAGAAATAAAAAGGACTCAGGCAAATACCTGCACACCGATGTTCATTGAGGTATTATTCACAGGAGCCAAAAGCTAGAATTGAAATGCCCAACATGGGAAGAAACAAAATGTGGTTCAGTATATACATACACACAATGGAACACTATTCAGCCATCAAAATTAAGTTCTGATGCATGCTACAATATGGACCTTGAAGATATACTAAATGAAAGAGGCTAGACACAAAAAGACCATATTGTATGATTCCACATATAAGAAGAGATGCAAATTCATAGATACGTAAGTCTAATGGTAGTTGCCAGAAGCTGAGAGGAGAAAGGAATTGGGAATTATTAACCTCGGTTAATGGGAAGAGAGTTTTGTCAGAGTAGGGATGTTTGCACCGATTATGAATGTAATGAATGCCACTGAGTTATACACAAAAATGGTTTAAATGGGAAATTTTGTGTTATATGTATTTCAACACATTTTTTTAAGAAAAAAGTAATATGTGCAAAATGACCTATGAATACAGGAATTAGATACTGTTGCCAGTCAGGCATGGTGGCTCATGCTTATAATCCCAGCACTTTGGGAGGCTGAGGCAAGAGGATCACTTGAGCCCAGGAGTTTGAGATTAGCCTGGGCAACATAGGGAGAGCATGTCTCTACAAAAAAATTAAAAATTAGCCGGGTGTGGTGGCACATGCCTGTAGTACTAGCTATTCTGGAGTCTGAGGTGGGAAGATTGCTTGAGCCTAGGAGTTCGAGGCTGCAGTGAGCCATGATAATGCCACTGCACTCCAGCGTGGGGGACAAAGTTAGACCATGTCTTTGGAAAAAACAGAAGAAACTGTTCTGAAAGCTTATCAGGAAGGATAATGTCATCGGGTCTAGTGCAAACAGCAGCATGGTGGTCTAGATGAAGCCTTGGAAAGTACTCAGGATTATGTATTCTGTTTTTAAAGGTACAGATTGAGCACTCCAAATCTGAAAATCCAAAATCTGAAACTTTTGAGCAACGGCATGGCACTCAAAGGACATGCTTATTGCAGCATTCTGGATTTTGCAGTTTGGGATTAGTAACAGTGCAAACATTCCAAAATCCAAAAAATCAAAAATCTGAAACATTCAACACCTGTGAAAAGGAGAAAAATAAAATTTGAAACACTTCTGGTCCCAAGCTTTTCACATAAGGGAGACTCAACCTGTACTAGATAAGCTGATTCTAAAATACATATGGAAAAACAAAGAACTGAAAATAACAAGAAGGAAATTTGAAAAAAGAAAAAGAAGGTAGGCTTTGTTATCCCTATGAGATATCAAGGCTTTTAACAAGGTATAGTATTTAGACTGTACAATATTAGCCCAGAGTAGATAACTAGATCAACCAATCAAAGGGGCGCAAAACCAACTCCTACCTGCATGGAAACTTGCCATCAGACAGACATAAGAAACTAGTAGGGAAAGAATGGAGAAATAATCAGTAAAGAATAAATATAGGCCAGGCACAGTGGCTCATGCCTGTAATCCCAGCACTTTGGGAGGCTGAGGTGAGCAGATCACAAGGTCAGCAGTTTGAGACCAGCCTGGCCCAACATGATGAAACCCCGTCTCTACTAAAAATACAAAAATTAGCCAGGTGTGGTGGCGCATGCCTGTAATCCTAGCTGCTCAAGAGGCTGAGGCAGGAGAATCGCTTGAACCTGGGAGGCGGAGGTTGCAGTGAGCTGACATCACGCCACTGCACTCCAGCATGGACAGAGCAAGACTGTGTCTCAAAATAATAATAATAATAATAATAATAATAAAAAAGAATAAATACAATAAAGGTGCTGAACCAATCAATTATCCATATTAAAAAGAAAAGAAAAATGGACCCCTACCTCACACCAATCACAGAATAAATTCTGAAACTGGGGAGAGGTAGAGAGAGGCCTTCAAAAACATCTGGAATTTTTTTTTTTGAGACAGAGTCTCACTCTGTTACCCCAGTTGGAGTGCAGTGGTGCAATCTCGGCTCACTGAAACCTCTGCCTCCCAGGTTCAAGCAATTCTCCTGCCTCAGCCTCCAGAGTAGCTGGGATTACAGGTGTGCACCACCATGCCCAGCTAATTTTTGTAGTTTTAGTAGAGATGGGGTTTCACCATGTTGGCCAGGCTGGTCTCAAATCCTGACCTCAGGTGATCTGCCTGCCTCTGCCTCCCAAAGTGCTGGAATTATAGGCGTGAGCCACCATGCCTGGCCTTTCGACAACATCTATATTTTGGATTATCTGCTTATTGCTTATAGGCTTGATGTAAAAAAAAAAAAATCAAAACCTTATAGAATTTAAGAAAGAAAACACAGGATAATGCATACATGATTTGGGAGTAGAGGAAGAATTTTTAAAATAAGACTTGAAAGCATAAATCACAAAGAAATTACTGTGAAATGGCTGACTACATTAAAATTAAACTTATCTACACACTGAAATACACCATAGACAAAGTAAAGAAACAAACAAGCAAGAGACTTGGAGAAGATACCTGCATGGCACATGGCTGGTAAAGGTTTAGTAACCAGAATATATAAATAACTACTTCAACCAATCAGAAAAATGACAACACAACAGACAAAAAAGCAAAGAATATGAACAGATCATTCAACAAGGAGGAGATGCAAATGGCCAATAAACATATGAAAAGATGCTCAACTTCATTAGTAATAAGGCACATGCAAACAATTACAAGACACGATTTCACAGGCATCAGATTGGCAAAAATTTAAGTCAGCCAACAGTAGTAAGCATGGTAGAGGCAGAGGAGAAGCAAAAGCTGTCATACACACCATCAACTGGGACAAGCACTGTGGAGAAAAATTTGACCAGATCAGTGTGCACTCACTAAGCCCCAGCAATTGTAGCTCTAGATAAATATCCTAGAGGAACAATTGCATAGAGGTACAAGGAAATGATACATGAATATGACTTATGCGGAGCACATTAACACATGGCTGTATTCCCAGCTACTTGGGAGGCAGAGGTAGAAAGCTCGTTTGAGCCCAGGAGTTCAAGTCCAGCCTAGACAATGTAGTAAGATCCTGTCCTGTCTCTATAAAACAAAAACCTTAGCTGGGCATGGTGGCGGGCATCTGCAATCCCAGCTACTCAGGAGGCTGAGGCAGGAGAATTGCTTGAACTCGGAGGCAGAGGTTGCAGTGAGCTGAGATTGCACCACTGCACTCCAGCCTGGGTGACAGAGTGAGACTCTGTCTCAACAAACAAACAAAGAAACCAAAACAAATCTTAGCTGGCTGTGGGTGCACGCCTATAGTCCCAGCTACCAGGATGCTGAGATGGGAGGATTCCTTGAGCCCAGGAGTTTGAGTCCGGCCTGGGCAACATAGCAAAACCCTATCTCTAATAAAAATAGATTTAAAGAATAAAAGTATGTGCCTTATGATCTGTGCATGGATATATAGTAACAGGAGGATAGCATGCCCTGTAATGACACACAGCTCACTCAGGACAGTGGTGGCCTCTGGAAGGGAGGGAGGGAGGGAGGATAGTGAAATTGGAAGTGGTGCACAGTGGGTGTTCATGACTTTTTCTCGTATTACTTAAAAAAAGGATCTGGAGCCAAAAGGCAGAATGTTATGATGTGTCAAAGATAAGTAATGACTATGGGATGTTATTCTTCATACTTTTCTGAATACTTGAAATATCTCCAAATGATAATTTTTTAAATTTGTGCAGGACTTATTCAACATTACCTCTGGAGGACATGAACATTCCAGAGGGTTGGGCAACTGCAGACTGGCAGAGGAAGAGGGATATGGGGGAGCTGGAGGAGCTGAGGAGGCACACCTTTCCGAAAGACTCAGGGCCAGGAAAAAAAACCCAAAATTACAAAGTATAGTAGTTAGACTGTACAATATTAGCCCAGAAATAGATAACCAGATCAATCAACCAAAGGGGCCCAAAACGAACTCCTACCTGTATGGAAACTCAGCATCAGAATGACATAAGAAACCAGTAGGGAAAGAATCGAGAAATAATCAGTAAAGAATAAATACAGGAAAGGTGCTGGACCAATCCATTATCCAATATCCATACAACACTGTGCAGTGTACGGGAGGCGTCAACTCTTGGATTTCTTCACCTTAGCCTGGTAGCATGACCAGCATCAAAGGACCTCCACTGATGGTCTCCCCTACCACCCCCCCCCCCCAACCCAACTAGTGCCCCCTCAAGGCTGCACCCTGACTTCTCCTTCTAATTGAGACCTCTTTTTCACATGTTGAGGAGAGTCACCTGCAATTCCTGATTGATTCAAAGAAACATTCTAAGCAGAGCTGTCATTTTTGCCTTCTCCAATCATTTCCTGCAGAGATAATTAAATATTTTAATACAAAATGAGGAAAACTCAAATTTATTTCCCCGACAGCTTCTGCTGCTTAGAAAAAAGTGTTGGCAAGAATGTCAGAAAAGAACTATCAGCAAAAATGACAGCCTCACACAGACACTGGAAGCGAGACTCCCAATGTGCAGGGATCAGGCGTGAGCTTTAGAGACAGACAGCCTGGGTTTGAATACCATCTTCTCCACTGGCTTGTCTCCTGAACTTAACATAACCTCTCTGATGCTCAGCTGCCATACCATCAGATGACAACAGGAATCTCTGCCTCACAGAGTTAATGAGAAAATGAGATTATGTATGAGTGATTATGCAGGCAATCACTCCACACAGTGGCTGTCACATAGAAAGAACTAAATTGGGGCCTGTAATCCCCACACTTTGGGAGGCCGAGGTGGGTGGATCACCTGAGGTCAGGAGTTCGAGACTAGCCTGGCCAACATGGTGAAATCCCGTCTCTACTAAAAATACAAAAAATTCGCTGGGCGTGGTGGCAGGCACCTATAATTTCAGCTACTAGGGAGGCAGAAGGAGGAGAATGGCTTGAACCTGGGAAGAGGAGCTTGTAGCCAGCCAAGATCGTGCCATTGCACTCCAGCCTGGCCGACAAGAGCAAAACTCCGTCTCAAAAAAACAAGAACTAAATAAATAGGAATGCTTATTAGCAACAGCCGTGGATTAGAATACAGTTTATTTCATGTTTGCATCTGCTTGAATTTGTAAGACTCACAAGAACAGAGATTTTTGTCTGTTTTGTTCACTGAAGTAACCAAGTACCTAGAACACGGCCCATAGTAAGATTCACTTAGTGTATACTGAATGAATGGGACTTAAAGCTCAGTACCTGGCACTTAGCTGTAATTTTTTGAGAACTTACTATGATGCATTTTGTATCTCATTTAATCCTTGCAACAATTATGCATTCATACTATTCACTTTATAAAGGAGGAAATGGCAGCCCAGAGAAATTAACTAACTTCCCCCAAGCTCACAGTGTTAAATAGCAAAGCCGGCATATGAACCCAGCCTGTCAATATTCAGATATCTGTTGAATTAATGAATAAGTAATGACTCAGATTTAACTTGACAATTTAGTGAATGTGCATAGTAGTTACACTGGAAGTTACAAGGTAACCTGAAAGGTTACCCTGGCTGGCCAAGATGGACCATGTTTCATTCCAGGAGGGGAGTCCCCGGAGACTTTTAATACATCTGCTAGGGTAGTAATGAGAAAGGCATTCTCCACATTTCACAGAGAGTTGCTGGACAAGAAGCGGCAAAGTAAATATGCCAAGGTTGTAAAGAGAATTAGTATGTCAACCATAAACAAAATCCAAGTTCCCTGTTCTCTTCTCACAAGGCTCTAACTTAACATAGCTATGGACTCGGAACCCACTGCAGCTGGGGGAAAAGTATTATCAACGCAAGAAAGTAAAAGAAATGTGTTCCTTTTCACAAGACCTCAACTATTAACAGTTATTTATTTGTAATTGAGTACTTCTGAGGAAAAAGAGCTATATAAAATAATTACATTAACAGAAGCTCTGGTGGCTGAAGCAGTTTTTAATTTAAGAATAACTTTAGGCTGAGCACAGTGGCTCAGGCCTATAATCCCAACACCTTGGGAAGCCAAGGCAGGTAGATCACTTGAGCCTAGGAGTTCAAGACCAGACTGGGCAACATGGCAAAACCCATCTCTACCAAACATGCAAAAATTAGCCCAGTGTGGGCTGTGGTCCCAGCTACTCAGGAGGCTGAGGTGGGAGGATCTCTGGAGCCTGAGAAGTTGAGGCTGCAGTGAGCCATGATCACAACACCACACTCTAGCCTGGGTGACAGAGAAAGACCTTGTCTCAATCAATCAATCAATAAGAGAATAACTTAAAAAAAAAAAAAAAAAAAAAAAGTCCAGATGCAGTGGCTCATTCTTATAATCCTAGCACTTCAGGAGGCCAAAGTGGGTAGATGGCTTGGGCCCAGGAGTTTGAGACCAGCCTGGGAAATATAGCAAGACCCCATTTCTTAAGAAAAAAAAAAAACAGAGTAACTTTAGATAGCAAGACCCCATTTCTTAAGAAAAAAAAAAAAAAACAGAGTAACTTTAGAAAGCCTTAGTTTATGGTAAGACTACAAGTGGTTCTAATAAAAAATAAAGGTTTATTGTAGAAAAGTTTAAAACACAGATAAGCAAAAAAAATTTATTTTCATCACTAGCACATATTCTTTGTGACCATTCTCCTAGTCATTGTTGTACATTTGTCTTTTACAAAAATAGGATGACACTGTACATTATAGCTCATGTTTTCCAATTAATAAATCATAAATATCTGTATCCATATATATGTGTGTGTGTGTGTGTGTATATATATATATATATATATAATTTTTAACAGAGGAATTCCACTGTATTTATGTGTTAAATCCCCATGGTTGAAAATTTGTTTCTAATTCTTCTCCGTTACAAACAAGGCTGAGATGAACATGTTAGACCTAAATGTTTTTGCACAAGTTTTAATTATTTCCATAAGATAGATTTCAAGAAGTAGACTTGCTGGGTCAAAGGGTTGCATTTGGAATTTTTAAATTAAAGCACAAACATCTGTTTTAAATATATCTTAAACTTGTCTTTCATTTCATGTTAGTTTCTTTTTTTAGTGTCAAGTACCACGACAAATACAGTGCAGGCCCCCAGTAGAGACTGGCTGAGCAGTTCCTTCTATTATTTCCTTTCTCACTCCCCTTTTCAGAAGAAACAATGTGCCCCAAATTAAGAAGAAATGAAAGGAGGAGAAAAGATGAAAACAATACGATAATGTTAACCCAAAATGAGAAAGACTAGCTGGCCTGACCAATAGCTAAGGAAATAAAACTCCATCACCAGAGGCGTATACAGAACATTGCATCAGGCACCATGGTAAGATCTAAGAGATATGAAATCCATAGGTCCAGTAATAGCCCTTGAGAAGCTTCAAATTCATTTCAAAACAAAATTATAATACATAAAGATTCAGAAGCATAGAACAAGCCACATACATGCAGTAAGAGAGTAGGTTTTTCTATTAACTGAAATAACCAGTTGAAGCAAGGAATCATAACAAAAAGATACATTGAACATTTTATTTTACTTTTAAAATTTATTTTTTAGAGACAGGATCTTGCTCTGTCCATCATAGCTCACTGCAGCCTTGCACTCCTGGGCTCAAGCAATCCTCCCACCTCGAGCTTCCAAAGTGCTGAGATTATAGGTGTGAGTCACTGTGCCTGGATAATTTTTAAAATTTTTGTAGAGATGGGGTCTCACTCTCTTGACCAGGCTGGTCTCAAACTCCTGGCCTCTAGTGAGCCTCCTGTCTTGGCCTCCCAAAGTGCTGGGATTACAGGTGTGAGCCACTGCACTGGGCCAAACATTTTATTTTAAATTAACAGTTGAGACTGTACTTCAGAGATTCTATGTCCAAGCATACGCCCAGAGTAATGTTCATAGCAGCACTGATTCACTAGCAAAAAAAAGAAAAACTTGAAACGTCCTAAATGTCCAATAGTAAAACTGATAAGTAAATTGTGATCCCTTTATATAACAGAGTACTACTCTAAATAAATGAATCACACCCATCTTTAATGAATCAATCTGAAAAACATAATATTGAGCAAAAAAAAGGCTCATAAGTATACAAATAGTATAATTTCATTTATCTAAACGTCAAACTAAAAAAAAAAAATCAAACTGTAAATATGTTTTTAAAACATATGGCTTAGGCTGGGCACAATGATTCATGCCTGTAATCCAAGCATTTTGGGAGGCCGAGGCAAAGGATCACTTTATCTTAGGAGTTTGAGACCAGCCTGAGCAACATAGTGAGACCTCATTTCTACAAAACTTTAAAAATTAGCTAGGTGTGGTGGTGCCCACCTGTGGTCCCAGCCACTTGAGAGGCTCAGATGGGAAGATCACTTAAGCCTGGGAGGTTGAACCTACAGTGAGCCATGATTGTGACACTGTACTCCAGCTTGGGTGACAAGGCAAGACTCTGTATCGTAAAACAAAAAACCCATATTGTTAAGAAATACAAAGGCATGTACTAAAAGAAAGCAGGAGAATGATAGGTTCAAAATTCAGGATAGTGGTTATTTCTTAGGGGGAAGAAAGGGAGTAGAATGGGCCAATGGGGGCCTCTAAGACAAGCCATCATGTTCTTAAAATGGTTGATGAGTACACAGGATTCACCGTGGTATTATTTCTTTTTTTTTTTTTTTCTTTGAGATGGAGTCTTGCTGTGTCACCCAGGCTGGAGTGAAGTGGCTCAATCTCGGCTCACTGCAACCTACACCTCCCAGGTTCAAGCAATTCTCCTGCCTCAGTCTCCTGAGTAGCTGGAATTACAGACACCCACCACCACACCTGGCTAATTTTTGTCTTTTTAGTAAAGATGGGGTTTCACCATGTTGGCCAGGATGGTCTCAAACTCCTGCCCTCAAGTGATCCATCCACCTCGGCCTCCCAAAGTGCTGGGATTATAGGCGTGAACCACCACACCTGGCCCAACGTAGTATTGTTTCTATACCCTACACCTGTATTGCACATTTTCTTTTGCATCTACTCAATATTTATATAAAAGTCATTTTAAAAGTAGTTTCTACACGCTAAATTTAAAATTAAAAAGTCTATAACTATATATCCCAAAAGTCAATTTTTTGCATGTCAATTTTTAAAATAAAATTTCAACGTTAAAAAAAAGTTAATGGTAAAAAAAAATTAACATTTGAAGAACAATTATGTGCAATCTGTGGCCAAGAAATTTCCTTTTGGAATAGGTCCATTCACTGGAGTTTCATAATATATTGGTCAATCGGTTCTACTTTTGGTTTTCTTAAAACATTTCTTTTGTAATGCTAGGGTCTTGCTCTGTCTCCCAGACTGGAGTGCAGTGGCATAATCAGAGCTCACTGCAGCCTCGAACTCCTGGGCTCATGCAATCCTCCCACCTCAGCCTCCCAAAGTGCTGGGATTACAGGTATGAGCTACCACAACTAGCCCTTTTTTTTTTTTTTTTTTTTTTTTTTTTGAGACAGTGTTTCTGTCACCCAGACTGGAGTGTAGTGGTGCAATCTTGGCTCACTGTAGCCTTTACCTCCTGGGCTCAAGTGATTCTCCTGCCTCAGCTTCCCAAGTGGCTGGGACCACAGGTGCATGTCCCCATGCCCCTGCTAATTTTGTATTTTTTTATAGAGATGGGGTTTCACAATGTTGCCCAGGCTGGTTTCGAACTCCTGGACTCAAAAATCTGCCCACCTAGGCCTCCCAAAGTGTTAGAATTTACAGGCATGAACCACTGTGCCTGGCCTAAATTTTTAATTAAAAATTTAAAAAAAAAAGTTATGGCCAGGTGCCATGGCTCACACCTGTAATCCCAGCACTTTGGGAGGCCACGGGGGTCGGCGGGGTGATCACTTGAGGTTAGGAGTTTGAGACCAGCCTGGCCAACATGGTGAAACCCCATCTCTACTAAAAATACAAAAATTAGGCTTGGTGGCACACGTCTGTAATCCCAGCTACTCTGGAGGCTGAGGCAGGAGAATCACTTTAGCTCGGGAGGTGGAGGTTGAAGTGAACTGAGATTGTGCCACTGCACTCCAGCCTGGAGGAAAGAGTGAGACTCCGTCTTAAAAAAAAATAAATTAACTAAATACTTTTCCCCAATATTTGTTTTTTAATCCATACCCAATTCTAAAATAATTATTTTTCGACTGTTACTCTTGCTTGGTCTTTTCCAAACCTTAACTTACAGAAACAACTTTCTTTTCAAGCTCATATTTCGTAATGGACTGTTCCATTGCCCCTGTAAAGTTAACAGTGTGTCCTGTAGATTTCACAGAAGCAATGGGGAACAGTTAATACAAAGAGTTAAACCAAAGTCTGTTACTTCTTTTACACAATATAAGCATTCCCCAGATCATCAAATCCAGATGGCATCTACTCAGTCACTATCCTTGTGAGGTGAAACTGAAGGAGAACTGAATGCAGTGTGTAACATCTGGCTCTCTCTGAGCAATGTGTTAGATATTAACCCAACCCGTGAGCACAGAACCTTAGAGGATACCCAGGCGTCTACAGACCTGGCAGTGATTTTCCTCCTGAAAATCTATTGAGATGTACAGGATCCAAAAGTACATTTTAAAAAGTAAAACATGAGGCTATAAGCAATAAGATTCCTTTGTATCAATACAAAAAAAAAAAATCATACTACACTAGTCTGTTAAAAGTGCTAGTGACAGCCAGGTGCAGTGGCTCATGCCTATAATCCCAGCACTTTGGGAGACTGAGACAGGAGGATCATGTGAGCCCAGGAGTTTGAGATCAGCCTGGGTAACATATTGAGACCCCCATCTCCACAAAAATATAAAAATTAGCCGGGTGTAGTGGCACATGCCTGTGGTCCCATCTACTCGGGAGGCTGAGGCAGGAGAACTGCTTGAGACCAGAAGGTCGAAGCTGCAGTGAGCTATGATCGCACCACTGCACTCCAGCCCGGGCAACAAAGCAAGACCTTGTCTCAAAAAAATAATAAATTAAAAATACATAAAAATGCTAATAAAAGTGTTAATACCATGGTGAAGCCCTGGACTGAAAGTTGGGGGCTCTGAGTTTGAGTTTATGGATCGAATTATGCAACCATAAATAGCTCTGTGGTTTCTGCAAGTTACAGAGACCCTCTGAGCCTTCCCTTCCTAAGCTGTCAAATGAAGTGAATTAGTGCTAGATTTTACTACGATCATTTCAATTCTCAAACGTTACCGTTTGTTAAGGGGGAACGATAAGCATATAAATAAAGAGAAAGAGTAGATATTATATTTTTAGATTTTTCCAGTTTATGGAATCAATCTAAATTCTAAAATCTAGAAGAGAACTGGAAAACCACTAACACAATTGCATCTCATTTTATGGTACAAGTCAACAAATACATATTGAGTTCTATTCTGTAATATTGGGGATATTTCATAAAGCAAAGCAAATATCTGCCCTTGTGATCCTTAGAGTCTGCAGAGGGGTATGGATTTTTTTTTCTTTTTTTGAGACAGAGTCTCACTCTGTTGCTCAGGCTGGAGCGCAGTGGCGTGATCTCAGCTCACTGCAACCTCCGTCTCCTGGGTTCAAGTGATTCTCCTGCTTCAGCCTCCCGAGTAGCTGGGATTACAAGCACGTACCACCACACTTGGCTAATTGTATTTTTAGTAGGGACAGGGTTTTGCCATGTTGGCTGGGCTGGTCTAGAACTCCTGGCTTCAAGTGATCTGCCCACCTTGGTCTCCCAAAGTGCTGGGATTACAGGCATGAGCCACCGCGCCCAACCCAAAAGTATGGATGATTTAAAAGCAATTACAAGAAAGGGTGATAAGTACTAAGATGGAAAAAGTAGAATGTTCTAACAGGAAGAGTATATACATACTGCAGTATGAAAGGCTGTCCTCGGTGAAGTTATGTCTAACTATGACCCAAAAATCAGCTGTCAGGAGGGACTCAGGAGGGGAACAGTCCAGGTGGAGGGAGTAGGATGGAGAGAGAACTGGGAGGGAGTGGCTCATCTGGCATCAGAAGCCAAATCACAGGGACCAAGAGGGGAAGTATAAAGAGGTAGGCGGGCAGGGGCAGGCAGGAGCCGCAGCAGGCAGCGCCTTACAGAAAACATAACAGGGAGTTTTGCTTTCAGCTTCCTGCTAATGAGGACTTTGTATATTGAAGGGATGGGACCAGATTAATGTTTTCAAAAGATGGTCCCAGCTGTGATGGGAAGAGTGGAGTGCGAAGCAGCAGGAGCTGAGGCAGGAAACCCCCCGGGGGTCAGACAGGGATGGAGACAAAGGACAGTGACCTGAATGAGATTATTGGCAGCAGGGATGCAGAGAGATTGAGAACCTGGGACTGGACTTGGTGTCTAAGCCGATGTTGGGAAAGAGGAGTCAAAAATGATTCCTGGTCAGGCGCGGCGGCTCACACCTGTAATCCCAGGACTTTGGGAGGCCGAGGCAGGCGGATCACAATGTCAGGAGTTCGAGACAAGCCAGGCCAACATGGTGAAACCCTGTCTCTACTAAAAATACAAAAATTAGCCAGGTGTGGTAGTGGGCGCCTGTAATCCCAGCTACTTGGGCGGCTGAAGCAGGAGAATTGCATGAACTCGGGAGGCGGAGGTTGTGGTGAGCCAAGATCACGCCGTTGCACTCCAGCCTGGGTGACAAAGTGAGGCTCCATCTCAAAAAAAAAAAAAAAAAAAAAAAAAATTATTCCTAGCCAGGCTCAGTGGCTCACACCTGTAATCCCAGTGCTTTGGGAGGTTGAGGTGGGCGGATCAACTAAGGTCAGGAGTTCAAGACCAACCTGGCCAACACAGTGAGACCCCGTCTGTACCAAAAATACAAAATTAGCCAGGCGTGGTGGCACATGCCTGTAATCCCAGCTACTCAGGAGGCTGAAGCAGGAGAATCGCTTGAACTTGGGAGGCAGAGGTTGCAGTGAGCTGAGATTGCACCATTGCACTCCAGCCTGGGTGATAAGAGCAAAACTCCATCTCAAAAAACAAAACAAAACAAAACAAAACAAAAAAGAATCCTAGACTTCCAGCTTAAGAAATTGGGTAGAAGAGGCCGGGCACGGTGGCTCAAGCCTGTAATCCCAGCACTTTGGGAGGCCGAGACGGGCGGATCACGAGGTCAGGAGATCGAGACCATCCTGGCTAACACGGTGAAACCCCGTCTCTACTAAAAAATACAAAAAACTAGCCGGGCGAGGTGGCGGGCGCCTGTAGTCCCAGCTACTCGGGAGGCTGAGGCAGGAGAATGGTCTAAACCCGGGAGGCGGAGCTTGCAGTGAGCTGAGATCCGGCCACTGCACCCCAGCCTGGGCGACAGAGCAAGACTCTGTCTCAAAAAAAAAAAGAAATTGGGTAGAAGATTGTCTTGTGTTTGCTAAGAGGACTGGGTCTCAGCCTGGAGATGCTGGCAGGCATTTTGCCATCACTTGGAGAGAGGCTGCCTGAGAGTGAAGCAAACAGAGGAAAACAAACCAAGAGACAGGCAGAGGGAGGCTGAGCATGACGACCTTACTTTATGTCTCTGGACCAGATATCACAGATCTACCTCTGGATTTTCAGATGCGTGAAACAATGCATTTCCTTTGTCATAGGTTTCGTTTGTAGTGGTGTTTTAGTTGGTTGAGTTTATGGAGCTAATTGTGCAACCATAAATAACTCCATAAACTCAACTATCCCTTTGGTTGGCTGTTACAACCAACAAAGCAAAACACCACTACCAACAAAACCATGAGTTTGGGTTCTGTCACTTGGAACCAAAAGATTTCCAAGAAGATGGGTACAGGGAGAGTAGCGCGCCCGGGGCAGAACTGCCATGGAAGAAGAGATCCAGGAAGATGAGACCAAGAACAAACAGCACGAGGAAAAGGAGGAAAGAAAGTGGGAGAGGACAGGGCCAGCAGAAGAGAATTTCTCAAAGACACGTGCTTTCGGGAGATAAGTTAGATAAGGACTAAGACACATACATTGGGTTTAGCAGCAGGAAAGTGGTTGTGACTTTTGCGAGGATGGTTTCAGTGCAGCCAGGGGAACAGAAGCCAGAGTGAAGGCAGCTGGGGAGCCGAAGAGGAAGGAGGTCCCTGGAGAGAAATAATTCTAAGCCAAGAAGCTGGGCTGTGAAGGGGCGGGTTGCTGGAGGAAGACAGACTTTGACGGATGAGATGGGACAAGGTGTAAAGGCCAAGAAGGATGCAGGAGAGGTGATCATCAATGAGAGAGACCCTAAAGGAGGGAGAAGGCCTAGAGCACAGGCCAATCCACAGATTGATTGATTTTTCTTTTTTTTTTTTTTTTTAGAGATGGGGTCTTGCTATGTTGCCCAGGCTAGTCTCAAACTCCTGGGCTCAAGTGATCCTCCCACCTCAGTCTCCTGAGTAGCTGGGATTATAGACACAGACCACTACCATGCTGACTCAATCGACAGATTCAAAGGTTGGCCCTAATCAAAGGAGTGATACTTCTTCAGCTGGAATGAGATAGAAAGAGAGAAAAACTTGCTCAGATGCACCTGGACGGCAGCAGGAACTGACTGTCTCTATCTCCATAAAGTAGCCAGCTGGCTCTTTGCCGGGAGTGATGGGAACCTGGGAGGTTTAAGGGGAATGGGGGTGTTTGAAAATCTGCTGTGGAGAACAGGAGAGAGAGAAAGCTGGCTAGAAAATAGACTAAGCTAGGAGAGTCCCGTTGATCATAGAAACTGCTCCCATTTTACCAGAACCTGATGAGAAAGAATGGAATCTAGAAGTTTGATTACAATAAAACGACTGATTTATAAAAGGTTTCTTTTATAAAGAAATGTTATTACTGGGACATTTTTCATTAATGACCTGAAAGAGGAACCTTTAGGTTGGCTGATATAACACTATGTTTGTTTGATTTTTTTTTGAGACAGTCTTGCTCTGTTGCCCAGGCTGGAGTGCAGTGGCAGGATCTCAGCTTACTGCAACCTCTGCCTCCTGGATTCAAGCAGGGATTACAGGCACACGCCACCATGCCCAGCTAATTTTTGTATTTTTAGTAGAGACAGGGTTTCACCATGTTGGCCAGGCTGGTCTCGAACTCCTGACCTCAGGTGATCCACCCATCTCAGCCTCCCAAGGTGCTGGGGTTATAGGCATAAGCCACCATGCGCCAACCTGCTATAACACTAAGTTTTCTGCAGAGTAAACGGGCAAGCTCATGGAGATCTGCAACCCTAGGAACTCACAACAGGCCCAAAGTGGCCGAAAGGATTCCTAGGCTAGAGTGAGAGTATGAAAAAACCAACTCAAACTGTTCTTATAAGATAAAGGTCTTGAGAGCTCAGTGATCACCCAGCTGAGGTCAAAGTTACAGACAACCATTCTCTTAAGGGCAGATATTGCCCTTGGAGAGAGCAGATAACAAGAGGCTATTAGTTAAGATCCTTCCAGCCCCAAATCCTTCCTTGTCTTGTGACAAGATTCTGTTGAGAGTGATAAGAGCTCATGTGTACTTGAAAGATCTTATCTCCTGGCCAAGTTAGACATTTGCTTTTTTTTTTTTTTTTTGAAATGGAGTCTCGCTCTGTCGCCCAGGCTAGAGGGCAGTGGTGCAATCTCGGCTCACTGCAACCTCTGCCTCCTGGGTTCAGGCGATTCTCCTGCCTCAGCCACCCAAGTAGCTGGGAATACAGGTGCGCACCACCACACCCAGCTAATTTTTTGTATTTTAGTAGAGATGGGGTTTCACTGTGTTGCCCAGGGTGGTCTTGAATTCCTGACCTCAGGTGATCTACCTGCCTCAGCCTCCCAAAGTGCTAGGATTACAGGTGTGAGCCACCGTGCTAGGCCAACATTTGCATTTTTCAAATTCTATCCTCTGCCAGGGGCAGTGACTCACGCCTGTAATGCCAGCACTTTGAGAGACTAAGGCAGGCAGATTGCTTGAGCTCAGGAGTTCAAAACCAGTCTGGCCAACATGGCAAAACCCCATCTCTATTGAAAAGAAAAGAAAAGAGAAAAGAAAATTCTATCCTTATATTTTATCATCAACAAAGTTGTTGCACAATATTGTCTCAGCCCCTCCTGAAATGTCTTCTCTGAATTACAATGTAGTCTTGTGCTATAAGTCCTTGGAGAGGTATTACATGAAAATTGTTTGATTAGTGTGTGTGTGTGTGTGTGTGTGTGTATGTGTGTGTCTGTTTGGAGTCGGGGGTCTCACTATGTTGCCCAGGCTAGTCTCGAACTCCTGGTCTCAAGTGATCCTCCCACCTTAGCCTCCTGAAGAGCTGTGACTACAGGTGCACATCACTAAACCCAGATTTTTTTTTTTTTTTTTTTTTTTTTTTTTTAGAGACCAGTCTTGCTATGTTGCCCAGGCTGGTCTCAAACTCCTTGGCTCAGGTGATCATGCCTCAGCCTCCTGAGTAGCTGGGACTACAAGTGCGTGCCACCATTCCTTGCTTAGTGCTTTCTGTCTTTTATAGTTAAGGGTATTTCCTACTGAATTATTCAATATCCTTCACATAAGGGAAAAGAAAAAAGCCCAGCCAGGAATATTGCCACCCTAGGCCTTCCTTGCTTGAGTTTCCATTTATCACCATCATCTCTTATTAAGGAATTTCTAGTTCTTGAGTGAGAAAGTTCATTCCTCCCAGTCCTTCAGAGGACTCTGATCCTCATTTTCAGCCTTCACACACTCCAGGTTACCATGGTCCAGGAGCCGTGTAGGGTGCTAAGCTTATAATGTCATCCCTAATGGGAAAGAATCCATGGACAGTGGACATCGCCCATGCAGAGTGACAGGTGGTAGGATAGGAGGTAGAGTGTGGCAAAAAGGCAGATGTCAGCCAGGCGCGGTGGCTCATCCCTGTAATCTCAGCCCTTTGGGAGGCCGAAGCGAGCAGATGAGGTCAGGAGTTCAAGACCAGCTTGGCCAACATGGCAAAACCTGTCTATACTAAAAATAAAGAAAATTAGCTGGGTGTGGCGGTGCCTGCCTGTAATCCCAGCTACTACAGAGGCTGAGGCAGGAGAATCACTTAAACCCAGGGGGTGGAGGTTGCAGTGAGCTGAGATTGCACCACTGTACCCCAGCCTGGGCAACACAGTGAGACTCCATCTCAAAAAAAAAAAAAAAGAGAAAAAAGAAAAAAGCAGATGTGGTCATCTCTTTCCGGATGGGCAGAAAGAGCCAGGGAGGGCCTCCTGGAGGAGGAGGTGGCACTTCAGCAGAATCTTGAAGGCTGAGGATTCCGCCAGGCTGGGAAGGTGTGGAGGGGTAGGAAACAGAGGGCCCAGCAGAGAATAAAACAGCATGAAGGGTGCAGCAGACTTCTTCCTGGGTGCTGCGAGCTGCAGGGCCTGGGCAGAGCCAGGGTATAGGGAGTGATCAGGAGGGGAGTCCCGACAAGGAAGTGACAGGGGCCAGGCAGACACAGCATGGCTTAAGAACAATGAAGAACTTTGGACTCTCTCCTGGCCCAGATGTGAATCAATCATTTCTCCTCCTTGGTTTAGCTTCAATGAGAATTTTAAAAGAGAATTTTTGCTAAAATACAAAGGGAAAAGCAAACAAATACGAAAGCATAGAAACAAAAAGCTCAGAGATCCCAGATTTCTCAGCCTGCTCCACTAAGTTCTGGCCCTAGATGGGCTTGGCCCCAGCCCTGTTTCTCTCCTCAACCCGGCCCATGTGCATGTCGGGACTGCCCAGCACAGGCCCTGTCCATGGGTTCAACAAGGGGGCAGATGGGATTTCTGCTCCTACCGGATTCCATGTCTGAAAAGTCACCCCTGGGCGATCTTGCTTACACAGAGGTCAGCTGAGTTTCTGTTCTGTAGCTGCCCCTGGAAGTCTTGTTCTAAATCAGGGATCAGCAAACGTTTTCTGTCAAGGGCCACACAGTAAACATGTAGGGCTTTGCAGGCCATTCGTATCTCTGTCACAACCACTGAAGATTAATGCAGAACTGATGGCTTTAGATGGCATGTAACATCTTTAGACAGCATGTAAATAAAGGAGCATGAATGTGTTCTAAGGAAACCTTATAAACACTGAAGTTTGGCCGGGTGCAGTGGCTCAAGCCTGTAATCCCAGCACTTTGGGAGGCCGAGACGGGCAGATCATGAAGTCAGGAGATCAAGACCATGCTGGCTAATATGGTGAAACCCTGTCTCTACTAAAAAATACAAAAAACTAGCCGGGAGACGTGGCGGGCACCTGTAAGTCCCAGCTACTTCGGAGGCTGAGGCAGGAGAATGGTGTAAACCCGAGAGGCGAAGCTTGCAGTGAGCCGAGATCCGGCCACTGCACCACAGCCTGGGCGACAGAGCAAGACTCCGTCTCAAAAAAAAAAAAAAAAAAGAAAAGAAATTTAAATTTATATCATTTTCATATGTCATAAATTTTTCTTTTTTTTTTTTTTTTTTTTTTGAGACAGAGTCTCATTCTGTCACTCAGGCTGGACTACCTCCGCCTCCTGGGTTCACGTGATTCTCATGCTTCAGCCTGCCAAGTAGCTGGGACTACAGGCGCCCACCATCACACCCGGCTAATTTTTGTATTTTTAGTAGAGAAGGCCAGGCTGGTCTCAAACTCCTGGACTCAAGTGATCCGCCCACCTCAGCCTCCCAACGTGAGATTACAGGAGTGAGCCACCACACCTGGCCTGATTTATTTTTTTATTTTTATTATTTTTTTTGCAGACAAGGTCTCCCTCTGTTGCCCAGGCTGGAGTGCAGTGGTGCAGTCATGGCACACTGCAGCCTCAACCTCGCAGGCTCCAGTGATCCTCCAGCCTCAGCCTCCTGAGTAGATGTGAATACAGGTGTGCGCCAACACACCTGCCTATTTTTTAAATTTTTTGTAGAGATGGGGTCTTGCTATGTTACCCAGGCTTGTCTTGAAATCCTGGCCTCAAGTGATCCTCCTGCCTCGGCCTCTCAAAGCACTGGGATTGCAAGTGTGAGCCATCATACCTGGCCTCTATTTTAATTTTTTTCCTCAACCACTTAAAAATGTATACACCATTCTTAGCTCATGGACTACAAAAACAGACAATGGGCCAGATTTAATATTTTTATTATTTATTAATTTGAAACAAATGATACCAATATATACCATCTGCTGAGCATCTTCTAGTTGCCAGGTAGTATGTACCATAGAGAGTTGCTATTAAGAATAAATGTGGCTGGGCGTGGTGGTTCATGCCTGTAATCAGAGCACTTTGGGAGGCCGAGGCAGGCAGATCACCTGAGGTCAGGAGTTCGAGACCAGCCTGGCCAACACGGTGAAACCCCATCTCTACTAAAAAATACAAAAATCAGCTGGGCATGGTAGCACGCCTGTAAATCCCAGCTACTTGGAAGGCTGAGGCAGAAGAATCGCTTCCACCCAGGAAACAGAGGTTGTGGTGAGCCAAGATCGTACTGCTGCACTTCAGCCTTGGCAACAGAGCAAGACTCCATCTCAAAAAAAAAAAAGAAGAAGAAGAAATGAAATAATGCAGTTAAAGCACTTAGCAGAGGGCCTGCACTAAGGTCTCAATCATTGTTAGCACTCATTATTATTACTATTATTATTGTTTATATACCTTATCTTTAATTGGCAAAACAACTAGAAATATGAGATAACTCTTTTTTTTTTTTGAAATGGAGTTTCACTCTTGTTGCCCAGATTGGAGTGCAATGGCGTGAACTCGGCTCACTGCAACCTCTGTCTCCTGGGTTCAAGCGATTCTCCTGCCTCAGCCTCCCAAGTAGCTGCGATTACGGTGCCCAGCTAATTTTTGTATTTTTATTAGAGATGGGGTTTCACCATGTTGGTCAGGCTGGTCTTGAACTCCTGACCGCAGGTGATCCACCTGCCTCAGCCTCCCAAAGTGCTGTGATTACAGGCGTGACCCACCACGCCCAGCCCAAGATAACTTTTTTTGGTGCGGCACGGGGAGCGGGGGCAGGACGGAGTCTCACTCTGTCGTCAGGCCAGAGTGCAGTGGCTCGATCTCAGCTCACTGCAACCTCTGCCTCTCAAGTTCAAGCGATTCTCCTGCCTCAGCCTCCCTAGAAGCTGGGACTACAGGCGTGCACCACCACACCCAGTTAATTTTTATATTTTTAGTAGAGATGGGGTTTCACCATGTAGGGCAGGATGGTCTCGATCTCTTGACCTTGTGAACCACCTATCTCGGCCTCCCAAAGTGCTGGGATTACAGGCGTAAGCCACCATGCCTGGCCCAAGATAACTCTTAATATCCCATTGAGGATCAGAAAATTAAGTAATTTGTGAAACTACCAACTAGCAGACCTAGGATTTGAACCTGATAAACCTGACTTCAAAGTCTATGCCTTTTCCATGACATCACCCTACCTCCTGTTTAGTTTATCTGAAGTATATTCCCTGGTTGGTTGCTAATCCCTGGTCTTCCCATCAGCAGTAAGCATTATCATCCCCAGAGCCTACTATCTTGTGTCAGGATTAGCACAGGACTTATTCTATTCTTGTTTTAACACTTCAACGCCTGTTGGACCACTTAGCTCTTATTTCATGCCAAGGGATCCTCTGCCCTGTAGCACAGAGAAAATAACTAAGCTCAGAACACTGAGAACTTTTCCAATCCTCTCACTTCTCCAGGTTCTTCTGATGACTCATCGCCAGGTAACTTCCTAAAAGTGACTCTCCCAGAATCCTAGCACACCAGGATTCTAACAGTAAACCACTTCACACGTCAGTGATAACTCCAGAGAGCTTCCACCAAAGGTAAGAGGAGTGCCGTGGTATAAAAACCATCAGAGCTGTCCATAAAATGTTACTGATGGTACTGTTCACAGCTTCAAAATTATATTCAAGGGAGTCCACGTGATAAATCCTTCCTTGATTTAGCTCCAAAAAAAAAAAAAAAAAAAAAAGTCCTCTCTAAAGTTGAATCTGTGTACTTTCTCTTACTAGAATAAGAAAATGATGTCACCCAACCTGTTTCCTTTTCTGTCGTGGCTTCTAAGAGACTTAAAGCCAAATTCTCTGCCAAAATGTCTCATCTCAGGTGTCCCATGAGATTTACTTCTGCTTCATTGCTTTGATCATTTTTATGTTTTATAATTTTAAAAACAGCTAGTATCTACTGTGTCTCCTATATGCCTGGCCCCATGCCATTCCTGACATGCCTTCCTTCTTTCTGCACACATTTCCTGATATACCTTCTTTCTTTCCTGTATGCATTTCCAGCAAAGTTCTTTGACACCTCACCCACTTGTCTATCTACGTGTCTGTCTTCCTCCGCCCCAGTTATAAGCCTCTCAAGGGCAGGCACCATGTCTTACCCGTCCTTACCTGTTCTGCTCCTAACACAGTATTGCCACTAATGTAGCACTCAGTGAAAATGCTGAATGAAAACACTAATGGATTTCTAATTCTCCCAACACTCTGTAAAGTTGTTGTTATCTGCATTTTACAGATAAGGAAACATAACATTCTGGTAGGTTAGGTAATTTTTCCAAGGTTCCAGAGTTTGATAAGTGGTTTCAAAGCTGGTCATTGTTTTACTAAACCACCCTAGTGCCTCATTTTTAAAGTTGTTTTATCGTGTAGTCTACAACTCAACTCTCCTGGAAGCAAGCAGGTACAAATAGTGGGTTAATGTATTAGTACTGCTAATAAAGACATACCCAAGACTGGGTAATTTATAAAGAAAAAGAGGTTTAATGGACTCACAGTTCCACATGGCTGGAGAGGTCTCATAATCACAGCAGAAGGCAGAGGAGCAAAGGCACATCTTACATGGTGGCAGGCAAGAGTGTGTGTGCAGAAGAACTCCCCTTTATAAAACCATCAGATCTCAAGAGACTTATTCACTATCATGAGAACAGCACGGGAAAAACCTGCCCCCATGTATCAATTACCTCCCATCAGGTCCCTCCCAAGACACATGGAGATTATGGGAGCTACAATTCAAGATGAGATTTGGGTGGGGACATAGCGAAACCATATCAGTTAAAAAAGAAAAAGAGGCTCTATCTACCTTTATGCATCATTGTGACGAGTCAGTCTGGCTTTATCCTTAGAGGCCACAAGATTGAGATGTCATCCCAGGAAAATTGTGGTTCTTCCAGATTGCACTCTCTTCCACATCTCTCTCTCTCTCTGCATCTCTGCTTATCTCTGAATATCTCTCCTTTTAGTCTGTCTTTTGAGTTTCCTGCTGCATGTATCACTCTGAACATCCATGCAGGCATTAAGACCTCCAGGCAATCCCCATACCTGGTCTCTGCTGGAGCAAGTTACACTAACAGGATTCCACTTCTGCATGTTACAGCCCCTAGACACACGTCTGAAATGGAATCCTGTAGCTCTGGGTGGCTTCCTTGATGGAACTGAAACTCTGTCTGGCATCTGGTACCGCCCACCTTCATCTCATATCATCTACCCTCCAACTCTACCTATTCCCGAGTGGCCCCATCCAAGACTCAATGAAAGCTTATATAAAAGGAGTTTATGTCCAAGGGCAACTGGCAGAACATCTAGAATAAAGATGGCAGATGGTTGTTACTAGATAGAAAAACTAGAAATTGGAAAAGATATTTGACACGTTGTCAGCCCTCAAATATTTGATAATGAATGAATGAATGAACGAACTCACTCTAACATCACCACTTTTTCACCTTGATACCTAGACAGCCAGCAACCAAACACCAAATTCTGAGCACCCAAATCTCTTCAGCCATGGTAGTCCTATGAATATGCTGTAGCAAGACTGATGGAGATGGAAAACTCGGTTTGTTTTCTGCTTGAAAAGCAAGCCAGAGCACAGCTTTGTCAGTCAGCCCAGAGATTCCTTCTCAGTACCAGGCGCTGGTTGTCTTTCAGGGGGAATGGGAGGGTGGGGGTGGGGGAGGGTGGACAGGTTTTGGCTTCACATCCTCCCTTTGCTTGAAGTTGCTCAGTGACCCTAGGCAGTCACTGGATAACTCGGGCCTTACTGTTCTCATCTGTAAAAAGAGGAAGTTGAACTAAATGCCGTCTCTGCCACCTTTCAGCTTCTCGTTCTGTGATTTGTCCTCCAGGAATCCAGCCAGCATTCTTTCCTTGGGCTGTGATCTATGAGATGCCCATTTTAATCTTCCCAATTGCATTTCCTAGTCTTCCTTGTCACAAATCTGTCAGGAGTTGGAGATCAGCCTGGCCAACACCGTGAAACCCTATCTCTACAAAAAATACAAAACTGAGCCAGGCATGACGGTGTACACCTGCAATCCCAGCTACTCGGGAGGCTGAGGCAGGAGAATTGCTTGAATCTGGGAGGCAGAGGTTGTACTGAGCAGAGATTGTGCCACTACACTCCAGCCTGGGCAACAGAGTGAGACTCTGTCTCAAAAAACAAACAAACAAAAAACAAGTTTGTCACAAGCTCCTAGACCTTGAAAATCTGATCATAACGTGATGTTCCATGGAAATTTTTACGCGTGTGGTAAAATAGACTGAACATGAAATTGGCCATTTTCACCATTTTTTATTTTATTTAAGAGACGAGGTCTCACTTTGTTGCCCAGGCTGGAGCAGTGGTGCAATGATAGCTCACTGCAGCCTCAACCTTGGCTCAAGTGATCCTCCTGCCTCAGCCTCCTGAGTCACTGGGATTACAGGCGTGAGGCCACCCTGCCCAGCTATCTTAACTATTTCTTTTTATTTTTTGAGATGGAGTCTCACCCAGTTGCCCAGGCTGGAGTGCAGTGGTGCGATCTCGGCTCACTGCAACCTCTGCCTCCTGGGTTCGAGCAATTCTCCTGCCTCAGTCTCCCGAGTAGCTGGGATTAGAGGAGCGTGCCACCACACCCAGATTCTTTTTGTGTTTTTAGTAGAGACGGGGTTTCATCACATTGGCCGGGCTGGTCTTGAATTCCTGACCTCAGGTGATCCACCAGTCTCAGCCTCCCAAAGTGCTGGGATTACAAGTGTTGAGTCAACGTGCTCAGCCTATCTTAACCATTTTTAAGTGCAATGGTCTATGACATTAAGTATGTTCACATTGTTGCATAACCATCACCATCATCCTTCTCTAGAACTTTTTCATCTTCCCAGGCTGAAACTTTGCACCCGTTAAACACTAACTCCCCACTCCTCCTCTCCCCAGCTTCTGGCAACCCCCATGCTTTCTGTCTCTATGAACTTGACTGCTTTAGGGATCTCATACAAGTAGAATCATATAGTATCTATCCTTTTGTAACTGGCTTATTTCACTTAGCATGATGTCCTTAAGGTTCATCCATGTTGTACCATGTCTCAGAACTTCTTTTTTAAGGCTGAATAATATTCCACTGTTTGTATTGACAGATCTTGTTTATCCATTCATCTGTCCATGGACACTGAGGCAGCAGCCACCTTTTGGCTATTGTAAAGAACTTTGCTAGGCACATGGATGTACAAATATCTATTCAAATCCCTGCTTACAATTCTTTTGGGTTTAAATCCAGAAGTGGCATTGCTGATCATATAATTCTATGTTTCATTTTTTCCAGAACTTCTATACTAGCTCATTGCAGCCTCTACCTCCTCAGCTCAAGAGATCCTCCCAGCTCAGCCCCAACTAGTAGCTGGGACAACAGATGCACACACAACCATGCCAGGCTAATTTTTGTATTTTTTGTAGAGACGAGTTTTGCCATGTTGCCCAGTCTTAAGTGATCTGCCTGCCTCAGCCTCCCAAAGTGCTGGGATTAGTCATGAGCCACCGTGCCCAGCCTCAAGGGGAATTTTGTTTTATTTTTTTTTTAATTTTTAATTTTTTTGAGATGGAGTCTCGCTCTGTCACCCAGAATGGAGCACTCTTGGCTCACTGCAAGCTCCACCTCCCGGGTTCACACCATTCTCCTACCTCAGCCTCCCAAGTAACTGGGACTAGAGGCGCCCACCACCATGCCCAGGTAATTTTTTGTATTTTTAGTGGAGACAGGGTTTCACGGTGTTAGCCAGGATGGTCTCGATCTCCTGACCTCATGATCCGCCTGCTTCGGCCTCCCAAAGTGCTGGGATTACAAGCGTGAACCACCGCACTAGGCCAGGGGACTTTTAAATGCATAAACAGCACTGCTTGAGAAGCCAGGCACTGCGGTCTCACTCCCACGCTGGCGCCTGAGGTGTGGGTTTACCTGGAAGGGTTGTCCCACCTCCGTCTTCAGAGGCAAGGACCCACCTGCTGTTCAGAATGAGCCCTGTATGAAAGACCGCACCTGGGGCTGATTGTGCCTCTGCCCTCACTGGTGCCTTAGTACACACTTCTGGGAAATGGGCTAATAATGCTCAATTCATAGGGTTTTTGTAAGAATCAGGGATAGTGAACACAAAACACCTAAGTAAACACTTGTAGAATGAGCCTATTAATCTACCCTACAAAAACCAAAGGGTGGTTATAAAAACCAAATGAAATCATGTCTAAGAAAGCTGATAATGTCTAAGCATGAATGACCATTTGGTCACACATTCCACCAATGCTGCACCCTCATCATTTCTTTCCTAATCACCGTTGCAGCCTCTTAACGGCTCTTCCTGCCTCCTATCCTCCTAAGTCCATTCTTCAGTGAAGTCTCAGAGCAAGCTGCTTAAAGCAGATCTGATCCCATTATTCTCCCACCAAAGTTTCCCGTGGCTCCCCCTGCCTTTACAAGACTTTTTATGGTGTGACCCCTTCCTCTTTCTTTAGTCTTATTCTGTATCTTTCTGGGCCTCATATTTTGGTACTTTATCTCCATCATTTAAAAACTTTTTTTAATTTAAATTTTTTTTTTTTAGACAGGGTCTCACTGTGTTGCCCAGATCGTAGTACAATTGTGCAATCTCTCAGCTCACTGTAACCTCCACCTCCCGGGTTCAAGTGATCCTCACACCTCAGCCTCTCAAGTAGCTGAGACAATAGGAGTACACCACCTCACCTGGCTAATTTTTTTTTTTTTTTTTTTTTTTTTTTGGAGAAATGTGGTCTCACTATATTGCCCAAGCTGGTCTCAAACTCCTGGGTTCAAGCAATCCTCCCACCTTGGCCTCCCAAAGTGCTGGGATTATAGGCATGAGCCACCGTGCCTGGCCTTTACCTCCATGATTTTCTTAATGTTTGTCCCCTCTACCTGGAGCACTCTCGTCCCACTTCTGGCTAAAACTTAGTCATCCTTTAATACTAATTTCAGCCATTGATTTTTTCAGAGGTCCAATAGCACTACGAGCAGACATCTATCATCATACCATGTACATACTATAATTATCTCTGGGTTGATTTCCCCAACTAGATCAGCCTCTTAAAGTCACATGTTAAACTATTCATCTTCATATTCCTAATCCTAGAACTGTGCTAGGGTGTTTATTGAACAAATACATGAATAGGAATAGAGTGATGTTTTTATTATTGGAAACCTGGATAGTTCATTTATGAGTGACTCTCTCCTTCAGAATAACTGCTTCTATAGCCTCACATTACATGACTATTATTTAAAAATTAGTATCATTAGACAATAAAGAACTTTTTTTTTAAATTGGCACCACAAAGGGGGAAGCCACAGAGGAAATGCTCTGAGTTCCTCTCTGTTGTTCTTTCTCTGTTCCTTTCTCCCTTCCAAATAAATGATGTGTTTTAACACAGAGCTACTCATGTCTTTATGGTTCTTCTGAGAGATGCTTCTGTTTCATCAGTGTCTAAGAAATACACTGGCCCCTACTTCTGAGGTCTTGATGACACAGCCTCCATTAATAGATCCTATGTACAGTGTTTTCACTAGGACTGAGCTAAAGCTATGAGTCCAGTCTTGCACTTAGTAGGTAAATAATCCTCAGAAAAAATGAGTAATTGATGAGTCAGTCACCTGTTTATGTTAACTCCTCTAAGTGCCAGTCTGTAACTACAGGTCCGTTTTTAAAGTTTACCTCCTTTAGAAGCAAAAACTATGCCAGTTGTGCCTTTTTGGAAGCATATGGGCATTGGAATTTTGTAAAAAACAGTGGATCATTTTTTAAATTAACCTAACATGTGTGTATTTACAGTTGATGTTGGAGACCCTTGATCTGCTTATTTTTTTAGTAAGCCCTGAATTTGTATTTAAATTTCTTGATCTGAGTGTCAGTGTCTTTCCATAGGAATCACTTGAGGCTATGGGTTTACCGATGTTCGCAAACCACTGTGCAAAGTTATTGTCTGAATTTAAGATGTCTTTAAACTTCTTTTTAAGCTTCAAATGGTGCCTTCTAGTTCTTATGGTGTCAGTGACTATTAATGACTAGATTTTGGTTTTATCTTTTGGGTTTACTGTCGCTCCAGGGAAGTCAAAATGGTAATCACTAAAATATATTAATTTTTTCTTGTTTTTAATCTTTTAAAGATTTGTTTCTTTTTACTCACAAATACACAATGATTTTTATTTTTTGAGACAGGGTCTCACTCTGTCACCCAGGCTGGATGGAGTGCAGTGGGGTGGTCTCGGTTCACTGCAACCTCTGCCTCCCAGGTTCAAGTGATCCTCCCACCTCAGCCTACCAAGTAGCTGGGACCACAGGTGCTCATTACCATACCATCTAACTTTTTCATTTTTTGTAGACATGAGGTTTCTCCATGTTGCCCAGGATGGTCTTGAACTCTTGAGCTCAAGCAGTCCTCCCACCTTGGCCTCCCAATGTTCTAGGATTACAGGTGAGAGCCACCACGCTCGGCCTCACAACGCTTTTAAATGAATATTAATGTGAGATGTGGAATATTGTATGTAATAGGCAATTCATAATTTCACATTTTGAAAAAGAACTGATAATTCCAGAGCAAAGTTAAGGACCAGCAGGAATTTCTGCTTAACAAAATATTTAGAATCCCAACAACCTGAGACTTACCTCCTTTCCCTGGGGATAGGTAAGGTGAGAACAATTTGAAAGAATTTTCTTCAGTTCTGGGGATGGGGAGAATTTTCTTATTTTTTATTATCTCAAGTCAACAGGTATGAACGTCTAGCAAAAAAGGAATCTGAGTTCATTGCTAGCATTTTAGACTTGGAATGAACAATAAATGTAATTTTAATAGTTCAACCCTCTCAGAGGCAGAAATGTTTTAACCAAGCTTGCCTGATTTCCCATCTGCTTCCTTTTATGATCAGCAAATTCGTTAAGGAGGATCGTGTTTACCTGATGAATATCTTTCAGTTTTCCTAATTATAACCTTTATTACTAAACACCTAAAGGAGTTAACAAGTAAAATCAACCAATTCGTATTTATAGGAATGAAAATATAGGGTGAAGGTTTTAAATAAAAACATACCTTTAAAAACATGAATTATGCTACATGGGGGATAAGGATCAAAAGACACACGTGCTTTGCCAAACCTTGAAAAGTAGGCAAAGATGGGGTCACCTTAGACTTTCAGCCTGGAGCCTTCAGGGCAGGACATTCTTACCAAGGGGTGAGACTGAACGGATGGAGCCTTGCAGGGTGACCCAGAAACAGGCTGAGGACAGACACCAACAAAATTCAGCACTCCTAGCGCCCCCTATTCCCAGGCTTCCAATCTGCCAAACTTAACTTTTGAAAAGCTCCAATTGTGGGATACCAAATTAAAGTTAGATGTGCTGAGGGGCTCGCGGGTACAGCCGGCTTTGGGGTCCGCATTCTGTGGTGTCCTCTGGGGTAGGTATGTTTGGGGCTGCAGGGATGGGAGGGCACCCACGGCACGGGCTTACCCACGGGGACGGCGCCTCCTGACAGCGCGCGAGGCGGGAGGGTGGCAGATGCCGCTTACCCCGTACCCGAGGCAGCAGGGGTTGGGACCCCCGCCCACAGTGTGATACGGACCCCTGCTGACAGCCACACTCTCCCAGCTCTCACACATTCCCGCCTCTGCAGAAACCCAGCCCAGCCCACCCCGGAGTTCACGTCCACACTCGAGGCAGGAGGCATGCACCGCGAGCTTGCAATCGCCCGCCCCAGACACCCAGAGCAGGCGCCCCACGTTCGGCCCGCGGGCAAGACGACGGGGCCAGACAAAGAGTTTTAAAATCGATCCCCCGGGCAAAGCCCGGGCTACGGCGAGAAGTGCGAAGCCGTCTCTAAATTTTAGCAGCTCGCCGCTTCTCCCATTAGCACGACGGAGAAAAGACTTCCCACTCCCGAAAGCGAAGATCCCGAAGAGTCCCTACCTCGCTGCAGCGCCAGGTCCCGCGGTCTCCAGCGGCTGCCACTGCGGCCGGCAACAGGGCCAGTGGCCTGGCCCCGCCCTCTCCACGGGACCGCCCCCTGAGGCCCCGCCCCCGGCGCTCGGCAGTCCCGGCCCTGCCGGCTCCCGGTCCCACCCACCGCCCCCCGGCCGCTCTCGGGCCCGCCCCCGACCGAATGCCCCGCCCACCGCCCCCTCGGCGGCTCCCGGCCCCGCCCCCTAACGCCCCGACCACCGCCTCCGCGTAGGCTCCCGGCCCTTTCCTCGGAGGACCCGCCCCCGCCGGCTCGTGGGCCCGCCTTCTCGAGGCCCGGCAGCTGGGTTCAAGAGGTAGTGCAGGCCCCAGAGCCCGGTGCATTGTGGGACGTCGCAGCCAACACCGAGCCTGCGCTGCCTCCTGGCGGGCGCCGCTGCAACAACACCCGCACCCGGGTGCAGGCGGCGGTGGGCTAGGGCGCCGAGCGCCGAGGGCGCAGAGTCGCTGGGGTCCCGGTAAAGCATGACAATGAGCCAGATTCTTAGAGTGCGAGGCCACCTCCCGCTTAGCGATATAAGGAAACGCGAAAGCAGCGTTAAGACTAGGGCAAGCTTTCGAAACTAGGGAAAATCATTACAAAGGGTCAAACGAAATGACGTCAAGGGAAGGGAGAAACCTGTACGCGTCGTTTTTATTTCTGGGGAAACCACAGATCAGCTCAGTCTGGAGAAGAACGGGGTTCCGTGTGACAGGGGCTAAAACTGGAATCCCGAATTCTTCCCATACATGCCCCGAGGAAAAAGTTTAAATGGAATTAAACAAATTACACAAAAATGTAGTGAAAAATGAGAACATAAATGACTAGTAAGTCGCTACTTAAATAAGATATGAACATTGTCACTACGTGGAAATACTTGTCATGCGATGTTAAGTAACAAACACAAGACAGCACGTGGCCAGTGATGTCAACTGTGGCAAATCTGCGTGTCCACGAACAGAAGCAGCAGCTTCTGAGCAGCTTAAGAGTTTAATGCGTCTTAAGGTTCTTTATTTTTATTAGATCAGTTTTTAACGTTTCTGAGTGGTTGGGACTAATCCTAATTGTAGATGGCATTGCAATATTTCAGTTTTTCCTCACTGTAAGTAATAATTTTAAAAAGTGACTTAGGAAGAAAACATTCTGAGGCGTTAGGGAACCATGACAATTTTGCTTGTCTGCAAACCCTGGTGGGGCACAAACGGAAAAGTACGTTTAGCAAGAGAGCGTATTGGTTAGCTAGCGCTGCTGTCAGAAAGTGCCATAAACTGGGGTGCTAACTCAGCAGACGTGTGCTGTCTCACAGCCCTGGAGGATGGAAGTCTGTGTTCAAGGTGTGGGCAGCCTTGGTTCCAGTTCCGAGGACTGTGAGGGAAGATTGTTCCAGGCCTCTCTCCTGGGTTGCAAATGGCCAGCTTCATGTACACGTGGCATTCTTCCTGTGTCCACATATCCCCGTTTTATAAGAACACCAGTCAGATTAGATTTGGGGCCCACCCTACTCCAGCATGCCCTTATCTTAACTAATTACATCTGCAATCGCCTGATTTCCAAATAAGGTCATATTCTGAGGTACTGGGGCTTAGGACTTCAGCCTGTCAGTGAGCAAGGAGGGGGATAATTCAAACACACCTGGAGATTCAAAGTGTACTCTTTGGAAAATCACACAAACTGAATGACAAAAACAATCATAATTAACAATAATGTACATGATCTTAAATGTCTCAGAAAGCCAACAGTGGTCACTGTGGCTCACATTTGAAATCCCAGCACTTTGGGAGGCTGAGAGGGGAGGATCGCTTGAGCTCAGAAGTTAGAGACCAGCGTGGGCAAGATAGCCAGACCCGGTCTCCACAAAAATAAGAAAGTTATCCAGGCATAATGGTGCCCACCATAGCCCCAGCTACTCAGTAGGCTGAGGCAGGAGGATCACTTGAGCCTGGGAGTTCAAGGCTGCAATGAGCAATGATCACATCACTGTACTCCAGGCTGGGGGATAAGAGTGAGCCCTATCTCTTAAAAAAAAAATAAAAAGAAAAGCTAAACGGTTAAATACAGTCAAACCAAATTGATTACAATGTTTTTGTTTCTGTTTAACACCTTTCTGGCCTTTCCAGTTTAACTCTGAGATGTTAATGAGCTAAGACAGCCTAGAGGCCATGAAGCCTACATGGCGAATCTAACGTGCCTGGACTCCGGTCCAAATGCCTGAGACGGGTGTAGGGGCAGCATCTCCTTGCATTTGAACCCCAGGAACATGAGAGGACATGGGTTGGCAGTTATGGGAAACAGCATCCCCATTCGTGGATGGCACACACAATCCTTCCTGCTGAAGAACTCAGCGCTCTAGTTCAAGTTCCGTAGGAGCCTGCAGAATGTGCTTGTGAACTGAGCCACCTCTATCAGTTAGCCCGACCACAGGGGTGAAATGGGAAGTTCTACAATGTCAGGGAGCACTGGCCCTGCCTCCTGAGGTGGTGGGGACTTAGTGGATCTCAGAGTATTGAAGCCCTGCCTGGCACTGTGGGATCAGTTTTTTTTCTTGCGGGAGTCTGTCTACAAGAACCAGAAGCCCTGCCGGCGGTGTACGGATACGGATGACAGCTGGCTCTCCAGAAATAAAAGCTGTGATGTGTGGTGTCTGCAGATGCCTGTGCTGTAATACTGCCACCCTCGCTGATTTCAAGCTGCCGACATGAAGTCACTGAACAAGGAGCTGGGGCCCAGGTGACTGAGTTAACAGGGTCTCAAAGTGGAGAAGCTACTGGCAGGGAGCTGTATCTGGGAGCACCATGGGGGAAAAGCAGACAGAAGCAGCAGCCCTTGGGGGTTAGGAGCAGAACCTCCACCTGGCAGCAGTGGGCGAGGGGAGCTGGGAGCCATGGGCAGTGGGTCAGTCCAGGGAGGAGCAGCAGGGGTGGGGAATGGCAGGGAGCCCCAACACACCAGGAGGAAGCGTGTTCTTTCGGAGTGCAAAAGGGGGGCAATCTGAATTTTCAGAAGGGAGGAAAATCCCCTTCTTTCACTTCTCCCCCAGGAGACCTTGCCAGGAAGGTAGATACTTAGGTTAGAGGGTCCAGGGCTCACACAGGTGTTTCTTTTTTTAATCACCAAGGTAATTTCTATGTGGGCTTCCTCCCCAGTTTAGAGACTTGATATCCAGGTGAGCCTCGAGAAGGCCATATGGTCTCCTGTTAGAGCAGGGGAAGCTCGTGCTAAATCAGGTATCAGAACTGAGACACAGGTGGGTCTCCTGTTTCTCACACCGGCTCTTAGGAGCACTAGGGGCTGCTGGGGAGTGGGAGCGAGGCCAGAGCCTATTTTCTCGCGCCTGGCTGACCCTGTGGCGTTCTCTCACTGCTTTCAGCACTGTTCTCAGGCCATAAATCCCCCACACTTGCTGGAGTGATTTTACCCACGGTCAAATCTGACCAGCCATAAGCTCCTTCCTGCTTAGAAACCTTGCTGCGCCAGGTTCAACCTCTTTTGTGCCGAACATGAGGCTTCTCCTGATCTGACCTCCACTCAGCTCCCCAGCAGCTACATTCACTGCCAGCCCCTGGTGACTTCATTGAACCCAGGTTCCCATTTCCCAACAAGCTTTTTTTGCTTCTAATTCTAGGCCTTTGCGTTTTTCCCCCTCTGGATTTTATCTCTTTTCCATAGTTCCCTCAGTCTATTCCCATGCCAGGAATCTCGAGTCACATCTATAGTTTTACTATTATTATGATATACCTTTTTTTTTTTTTTTTTTTAGTAGAGATGGGGGTTTCACTCTATTGGTCAGGCTGGTCTTGAACTCCTGACCTCAGATGACCCACCTGCCTCGGCCTCCCAAAGTACCTGGGATTACAGGTGTGAGCCACCACACCCGGCCTCACTGTCCTTTTTATTATGGTAAAATATTTAAGATAAAGTTTGCCATTTTAGTTATTTTTAAGTATAGAGCTCAATAGCATTAACTATATTCATAAAGTTATGCAACCATCAACACTATCCAAAACTTGTCATCACCCATAAGATAAACTCCATATCTATTAAAGCAATAATTTCCATTCCCCCCTCCCCTTAGACCCCAGTGAGTTCGAATCTGCTTTCTGTCTTATGAATTTCCATGTTCTAGATATTTCATATAAATGGAATCATGCAATATTTGCCCATTTGTGTCTGTCTTCTTTCAGTATAATGTTTTCAAGGTTCATCCATGTTGTAGCATGTGTCAGAATTTCATTTCTTGTTTTTTTTGTTGTTGTTGTTTTTGGTTTTGGTTTTGGGGACAGCGTCTTGCTCTGTCACCTAGTCTGGAGTGCAGTGGCACTATCTCACTGCAGCCTCCATCTCCTGGGCTTAAGTGATCCTCCCACCTCACCTCCCAAGTAGCTGGGACTACAGGCATGTGCCATCACGCCTGGCTGATTTTTGTATTTTTTGTAGAGACAGGGTTTTGTCATGTTGCCCAGGCTGGTGTTGAACCCCTGGGTTCCACCAGCAATCCACCCACCTTGGCCTCCCAAAGTACTGGGATTACAGGTGTGAGCCACCATGCCTGGCCTGACCTTCATTTCTTTGTATGGCTGAATAGTACATATATATTGTACTATTGTATATTGTACATAAACATTCCTTTTTGTTTATTCATGTGATGAACACTTGGATTGTTCCCACATTTTGGCTATCGTGAATAATGTTGCAATGAACATCAGCTTACACTTCACATATGTTTTCCCCTCCGCATAAGACCTTATTTCCACTGTAGACCCTAGTCATGGGCCATCGCCATGCAAAATGAGGAAGGAAGCTGCCCCATCTTCTTTCTGTGTCCTCCCCTTCCCCGCACGGGGTGTTGCTAGCAACAGGTATGACTCATTCATGGTGGAATTTTTGGCATGAGTAGGACAGGGCAATCTTGCAGACACTCCTCAAATCATTCCACAGAGACACACCACATACTTGGCGTGGCTAAAAAGCAAGTCCTGCCAGGACAAATCCTCTCAAGACTGAGACACTCTAACAGGAAGTGGGCTTCCTGGAGTCGAGTATTAGTAGGCATACTGTGTTTCCTTGAGGCAGCCTTTGTGCAAAGGGTTCGAGCACACCTGTTAACTGAATTCACTTAGAGAGGAAAGCTCTTAAGCATTCAGGCAATATCAGCCCTGGGTAAGAATCTTGAAGAGCACATATTTTGGCTTTCATGTCTGACTGCCTCTCTTTCTCTTTGTAGGTCTTTCATCTCCCTCCTTCAGTTACTGACTCTTCATCCCTCACCCCCCTCCCCCATTTCCCTCCACAGAAAAGTATACCTGTTTATTGAAAGTCTCTTATATACTAATTCTTACTAAGGTACCAATGACTGAAAGTACCTTACTGCACTGCCCTTTGTAAGAATAGTTACATTTTTCACAATAATAATTTCACCAGTGATATATTTTTTCTTTTTTCTTTTTTTAAAAGATAGTCAGCATCTCCCTATGTTGCCCAAGTTGGTCTCAAACTCCTGGCCTCAAGTGACCTGCCTGCCACAGCCTCCCAAACTGCTGGGATTACAGGTGTGAGCCACCGCCTGGCCCAGTGATAGATTTAATGTAATAAAATCCAAGAGTTGGAGAAAGACATACTATGCTAACACCAATCAAAAGAAAGCTGCAGGCTGGACGTGATGGCTCAAGCCTGTAATCCCAGCACTTTGGGAGGCCCAGGCAGGCAGATCACTTGAGGTTAAGAGTTTGAGACCAGCCTGGCCAACATGGTAAAACCTCATCTCTCCTAAAAAAAAAAAAGTATATATATATATATATATATATATATATATATATATATGCACACAAACAAAAATTAGCTTGGCATGGTGGTGCATGCCTATAATCCCAACTACTTGGGAGGCTGAGGCAGGAGAATTTCTTGAACCCAGGAGGTAGTTGAGCCCAGGTTGCAGTGAGCCGAGATCAAGCCACTGCACTCCAGCCTGGGCGACAGAGCAAGACTCCATCTCAAAAAAAAGAAAAAAGAAAACTGGAGTAGCTATATTAATTTCAGACATATTAGACTTTTGAGAAAGGAAAATTATCAGGGATAAAGAGGAACATTACATAACGACAAACGGGTCAGTTCTACAGGAAGACATCACAATACTCAATGTGTATGTGCCTAACAACGGCATCCAAATAGATGAGGCAAAAACGGATAGACCTGCAGGGAGAAATAGACGAGTTCACTATTGTAATTGGAGACTTCAGCACTCCTCTATCAGAAGTGGACAGATCCAGCAGGCAGAAAATCAGTAAAGATACAGCTGAACTCAACAGCACCATCAATCAACTGAATATAATTCACATCTACAGAATACTTTATCCAGCAACAGCAAGTTACAAATTCTTCTCAAGTGCACATGGAACGCTGACAAAGGTAGACCACATTCTGGATAAAATACATCTTAAGAAACATAAAAGAATGGAATTCATTCAAAATATGCTCTCAGACCACAATGGAATTAAACTAGAAATCAATAGCAGAAAAATAGCTGGAAAATTCTCAGATATTTGGAGATTAAACAACATAATTTGGAGGACAGGGGTGGGAGGAGGGAGAAGATCAGGCAGAACAGCTAATGGATGCTGGGCTTTATACCTGCGGGATGGGATGATGTGTGCAGCAAACCACCATGGCACACGTTTACCTATATAACAAACATGCATATCCTACACATGTACCCCACACTTAAAATAAAAGTTGGAAATAAAACACATAATTCTAAATAATACATGGCAGAAGTCTCAAGAAAAATTTTTAAACATTTTGAAGTAAATGAAAATGAAAATATCATTTATCAAAATTTGTAGGTGCAGTGAAAGCAATGCAGAGAGATAAATTTATAGCATTGAATGGAAATATGAGAAAAGAAGAAATATCCAAAAGCAGCAACCTAAGCTTGCACCTTAGGAAAATTTAAAAAGAGCAAAATAAATACAAAGTAAACAGAAGAGCTGGGTGCCTCACACCTGTAATCCCAGCACTTTGGGAGGCCGAGGTGGGTGGATCACTTGAGTCCAAGAGTTCAACATCAGCCTGAGCAACACGGTAAAATCCCATCTATACAAAATATACAAAAATTAGCTGGGCATGGTGGCACATGCCTGTAGTCACAGCTACTCGGGAGGCTGAGGAACGAGAATTGTTTGAACATGGGAGGCAGTGGTTGCAGTGAGTTGAGATTGTGCCACTGCACTCTAGCCTGGGTAGCAGAGTGAGACCCTGTCCAAAAAAAAAAAAAAAAAAGCAAAAAAGCCCCCCCCAAACCCCACAAAGTAAACAGAAGAAAAGAAATAAAAATTAGGCTAGAAATCAAAGAAACTGAAAACAGGAAATCAATAGAGAAAATCAACAAAACTAAAAGCTGGTTTGTTGAAAGTATAATAAAATTGATAAATTTGACTGGGTTCAGTGACTCATGCCTGTAATCCTAGGGATCAGAAGGCTGAGGCAGGAAGATTGCTTGAGGCCAGGATTTTGAGACCAGCCTGGGCTCATGATGTTTCATGAGACCCCATCTCTACAAAAACATAAAAAAATTAGCTGGGTGTGGTAGCATGTGCCTATAGTCCTAGCTACTCCAGAGGCTGAGGTCAGAGGATCGTTTGAGCCCAGGAGGTCAAGGCTGCAGTGAGCTATGACTGCACCAAGTGAGACCCTGTCCCTAAAAAAAAAAAAAAAGAAAATACACCTGTGACTAGGCTAATAGGCTAACAAAAAAAAGAGAGAGAGAGAGAAACACAAATTACTATTATCAGAGATGAAAGAAGAGAGGCCATCACTACTGATCCCATGGCATTAAAAGAATAATTAAAGAATATTATGAACAACTATGTCCAGAAATTTGATAACTTAGATAAAATGGACCAATTCCTTGAACTCACATAAGGAGTAGATAATTTGAATAGATCTATACCTATTAAAGAAACCAAATCAATAATTATTAACCTCCCAAAACAGAAAGCACCAGGCCCAGATGGTTTCACTAGTGAATTCTATGAAATGGTTAAGGAAGAAATGATATCAATTCTATACAATCTCTTCCAGAAAATAGAAGCAGCGGGAGTACCTCCCATTTCATTCTATAAAAGACAGCATATGGCCGGGCACAGTGGCTAACTCCTGTAATCCCAGCACTTTGGGAGGTCGAGGTGGGTGGATCATGAGGTCAGGAGTTCGAGACTAGCCTGGCCAACATGGTGAAACCCCATCTCTACTAAAAATACAAAAATTAGCTGGGTATAGTAGCGGTTGCCTGTAATCCCAGCAACTCAGGAGGCTGAGGCAGGAGAATCATTTGAACCCAGGAGGCGGAGGTTGCAGTGAGCCAAGATCATGCCATTGCACTCCAGCTTGGGCAACAGGGTGAGACTCCGTCTCAAAAAAACAAAAAACAAAAAAACAAAAAACAAAAAAACCCAGCATACCTAATACCAAAACTAGACAAAGGCATTACAACTATAGACCAATATATTTCATGAACATAGATGCAAAAATCCTCAACAAATTATTAGTAAATTGAATACAACAATGTTTAAAAAGAATTATAGACTGGATGTAGTGGCTCACACCTATAATCCTAGCATTTTGGGAGGCCAAGGCAGGAGGAACACATCAGCTCACGAGTTTGAGACCAGCCTGGGCAACATAGTGAGACCTCATCGCTACAAAAAACTTAAAAATTAGCCAGGCATGGTGGTGTGTGACTGTAATCCTAGCTACTTGAATGGCTGAGGTGGGAGGATTGCTTGAGCCTGGGAGGTCGAGGATGCAGTGAGCCATGATTGCAACACTGCACTCCAGCCTGGGCAACAGAGCAAGACCCTGTCTGGAAAAAAAAAAAAAAAAAAAAGTCAATTTGTGTAATCTATCACATCAATAGGCTATAGAAGAAAACTCATATGATCACAGCGATAGATGCAGAAAAAGCATTTAATAAAACTCAGCACCCGTTCATGATAAGAATTCACCCTGGGGCTTTTATAAAATTAAGAAGATAATAATAACTTTTACCTGGGTAGATTATTGGTCAAGCATACCTGGAGAGTTGACTCACTTTGCTAGAGTTTTGTTTCTTTCTTTTTTTTTCCTTTCTTTTTTTTTTTTTTTTTTTTAAGAGATGGAGTCTCACTCTGTCACCCAGGCTCCCAGGCTGGAGTGCAATGGCACGATCTCGGCTCGCTGCAACCTCCACCTCCCAGGTTCAAATGATTCTGCTGCCTCAGCCTCCTGAGTAGCTGGGACTACAGGCATGCGCTACCACGCCTGGCTAATTTTTGTATTTTTAATAGAGACAGGGTTTCGCCATGTTGGCCAGGCTGGTCTTGAACTCCTGACCTCAGATGATCTGCCTGCCGCAGCCTTCCAAAGTGCTGGGATTACAGGCGTGAGCCACCATGCCCCGCCCACCTTGCTAGAGTTTTAAGACATGTTAGAAATGTACAACCACCAAAAAGTTACCATAGGAGATTTAAACATCCGAAGAACATTTGCACTGAAGATAGATTTTGAACAAACATCACGCCACTAAGCTGGAGTGGCTCTTTCTGTCTGCCATCAGAATACTGTTCTGGATCCAGGTGGGCACACGTCAATGAAGAAAGAGCCCTTTGCTCTTTGCTGTTGGCAAAGCCTAAAAGAAATGACGGTCCTCTTGCAGGGAGCCCCAATGACGAGGTCTAGCTGGGGTGGGTGATAGCAGCCAGCTTCCCAGCCAGCAGTGAACAGACTCGGTTCTGTATTTAACCCTGTGACCCCTTTGACATTCGCCATCAGACTTGGTCTTCAAAGCACAATGATTTAGAAAATGAGAACTATTTTCCAGAGCTAAGGAAAGGAAGGCGCTGGGGGCAAAGGGAGCAAAGTGACTGCGACAGAATCCTTTATGCTTCCAAGAGGCCTTTCACCTCGGGGCTCGCAGCAACAAATCCCTGCATTTCAGATGCCCCAACTGCTGAATCATCACCCCTCTTGCTGGGAAAGCGTGGAAATCATGCTCTCGCTAAAGCATTTCAGCTACAGTAAGATTCAAAGTCACTTAGAAAACTGAAACATAAACACACTCGAATGCATTCAGAATCCAGAATATTACAGTTAGATGAAACCGTAACAGTCAATGTGGTTTTTTTTTTTAGAAGCAGGGTCTCGCTCTGTCACCCAGGCTGGAGTGCAGTGGCATGACCACAGCTCACTGCAGCCTCAACCTCCTGGGCTCAAGTGATCCTCCCACCTCAGCCTACCAAGGAGCTGGGACTACAGGCATGCACCACCACACCTAATTTTGTTTATTTTTTGTAGAGATGAGGTTTCACTATATTGCCCAGGCTTATCTTCAACTCCTGGAATTAACCAGTTTTCCTGCTTCAGCTTCCCAGAGTGCTATAATTATACAGCCCTGAGCCACCACACCCATCCTAATAATGTCCCACTTAATAAATGAAGAAACCCCAGCCCAGAGGGACTAAAAATCTGGCCCAAGCACATGCAGCAAGGAGAGGTAATACAGTGGAACAGCATCAACAGATGTGGGGGGCGCAGTGGCTGACACCTGTAATCCTAGCACTTTGGGCGGCTAAGGTGGGTGGATGACTTGAGATCAGGAGTTTGAGGCCAGCCTGGCCAACATGGTGAAACCCCCTCTTTACTAAAAATACAAAAATTAGCCAGGCATGGTGGCAGGCACCCATAATCCCAGCTACTTGGGAGGCTGAGGTTGGAGAATCACTTGAACCCAGGAGGCGGAGGTTGCTGCGAGCCGAGATTGTGCCGCTGCACTCCAGCCTGGGTGACAGAGCAAGACTCCATCTAAAAAAAAAAAAAAAAAAAAAAAAAAGTCCAGGTGTAGTGGCTCACGCCTGTAATCCCAGCACTTTGGGAGGCCGAGGCAGGTGGATCACTAGGTCAGGAGATCGAGACCATCCTGGCTAACATGGTGAAACCCCATCTCTACCGAAAATACAAAAAATTAGCCAGGCGTGGTGGCGGGTGCCTATAGTCCCAGCTACTTGGGAGGCTGAGGCAGGAGAATGGCGTGAACCTGGGAGGCAGAGCTTGCATTGAGCTGAGATCGTGCCACTGCACTCCAGCCTGGGCGACAGAGCGAGACTCCGTCTCAAAAAAAAAAAAAAACAAAGAAAATTAGCCAGGTGTGGTGGCATGTGCCTGTAGTTCCAGCTACTCAGGAGGCTGAGGGAGGAGAACTGCTTGAACCCGGTAGGCAGAGGTTGCAGTGAACTGAGATCGCGCCCCTGCACTTCATCCTGGAAGACAGAGTGAGACTCCATCTAAAAAAAAAAAAAAAGAAATAGATCTGGGCTTGATTTACAAACTTGAAGAAGCCATTTTACCAACCTGAGCCCATTTCTTCATCTGTGAAGTGGGGAAAGTAAGAATCATCACAAAGTTCTGGTGTGGAAATTAAGACAGAGATCCTGAGAAGCACCACATAGGGTTGCCACGTGAAAGTGCTCGATAACTGTTATTTTTCTTTGTTTTGATTCCTGGAATCAGAGCTGGTTCTCAGCGCCTGAGCTCTGGGATCCCAGTTCATCCCTTTTTCCTCTGGTCCAGATGACAACCACAGGTAGTGTATTTGCCAGGACTAGGTCAGGTTGGAAATGAAAGAGATCCCTGGGTATGTTACAGCGGCTGTCCAGCACACAAGACATTGACTTGGACCTAATTAACGATCCGTTAACAAAGAGATGAGGAAATTTCCCCTGTTGCCCCAGGATTCCCCACATCTATATTTTCAGCCCTGATCTCTTTTCCCAGGACTCTTGACTAACTCTGGAGTTGTTTCACATGCGTACACACACACACACATATATATTTTGAGATGGAGTCTCGCTCTGTCACTCAGGCTGGAATAAAGTGGTGGGATCTCAGCTTAACTGCAAGCTCCGCCTCTCGGGTTCACATGATTCTCCTGCCTCAGCCTCCCGAGTAGCTGGGACTATAGGCACACACCACCACGCCCGGCTAATTTTTGTATTTTTACTAGAGGCGGGGTTTCACCATGTTGGCCAGGCTGGTCTTGAACTCCTGACCGCAGATGATCCACCTGCCTTGGCCTCACGAAGTGGTAGGATTGATTACAGGCGTGAATCACTGCATCTGGCTTTTTTTAAATTTTTTTTTGAGCCAATGTCTCACTCTATCATCCAGGCAGGAGTGTAGTAGCTTCATAACGACTCACTGCAGCCTCAACCTCATGGGCTCAAGCGAACCTCCCACCTCAACCTTCCAAGTAGCTGGGACTACAGACTCACACCACCACACGCGGTTATTTTTGAAAACTTTTTGTAGAGACGGGATTTTGCCATGTTGACAAGGCTAGTCTTGAACTCCCGGCCTCCACCAGAGATCTACCCACCTTGGGCTCCCAAAGCTCTGGGATTCCAGGTATGAGCTACCATGCCTGGCCTTGCATACGCCTCAAAAGAACTTATGCAAAAGAGAACTCTGGATTCCACCTTTCCTTTGCCCACCCAGATCTCCTCCTTCAGGGGTCCTCATCTTTAAAAAGGCACAATAATCCACTCAGTAACTTAAACCAAACTGTAGGAATTTCCCTAGATTTCTTTTTTTAAAATCTTCTTTATCGCTTGTGGAATCCATGTCCGAAATGCACCCAAGTCCACTCTCCACTTTTACTGTACCACCCTCCCCTCCAGCCAAATCCTCATGCCAGTGACCTTTTAAAAATATGTACCATATCAAGTTTTCCCTCTGCTTGTAGCTTTCCAACAATTTCCCATTGCAGTTAGAAAAAAATCCAGACTCCTTTCTCTGAGTCACACATTCTCTGTGATGGCCCCAGGCTATTTCTCTAACTCCTATTG
Organism: Macaca thibetana thibetana; assembly: GCF_024542745.1. Lineage (NCBI taxonomy): Eukaryota > Metazoa > Chordata > Mammalia > Primates > Cercopithecidae > Macaca > Macaca thibetana. The sequence goes on from NC_065585.1 coordinate 114,926,082, forward strand.
TACCCACTCTCTGTTCACTCACTGTGCTCTGGACAAATCGGCCCTTGTTTCTGTGCCTCAAATGTGTCAAGCTCAGTCCTGCCCGAGGGCCTTTGCACGATCTGTGACTCTGCCTGGGATGCTCTGCTAGCAGACCTCTGTGTGGTAGGCTCCTTCAGAACTCAGCCTAATGTCACAATCTCAGATCACCCGACACAAGAAGCCACCCATTCACTGTTACGCCATTTTATTTTAATTCCCAGCTCTTATTGCTGTTTGATAATTTTCTTGGTTATTTCTTTGGGTTTTGTGTGCGTGTGTTTTTTGGTTCATTTTTGTTTTTTGTTTTTCTGAGACAGTCTTGCTCTATCTCCCAGGCTGGAGTACAGTGGCATGATCTTGGCTCAACCTCTGCCTCCCGAGCTCAAGTGATCCTCCTACCTCAGGCTCCCAAGTAGCTGGGACCACACATATGCGCCACTATGACCGGCTAAGTTTTTGTATTTTTGGTAGAGACCAGATTTCACCATGTTGCCCAGGCTGGTCTTGAACTCCTGAGCTCAAGTGATCCTCCCGCCTTGGCCTCCCAAAATGCTGAGATTAAAGGTGTGAGCCACTGTGCCCAGCCAGGTTATTTCTTTGGTTATTTTCTATCTCACTCTACAGGAAGGGAAGCTCTATGAGACAGCAGAGATCTTATCAATGTATCTTGTTAACTATATCTTAGCACCCAGAAACTCTTTGGCTGTCAGCAAAGGTATGTTGATTGGGTAAATGAAAGACTGAATTCCAACCCACAAAAACTAGTAGTAAAGTGGAGAGCCTTATCTTGGGGAGTGTTCATTTTCACTGGACTCCCAAGATGGTCTCACATTAGGCACATTTGTGCCGAAATGCACTAGCTCACTGGGCAGGAGCCACAGGATGGGTGAGTTCAGCAGGATACCCTGAACCCTTCCCCAAGTGATCCCAACTAGCTGGACATCCAAAGGCCTCTCCGCCAGGAGATCTCTGCAAAGGGAGTTCTCTGTGTGTTTCTGTAATGGGACCAGCTTAATGGCCTATTTCTTTCTTTCTTTTTTTTTTTTTTTTTTTTTTTTTTTGAGATGGAGTCTCGCTCTGTTGCCCAGGCTGGAGTGCAGTGGCATGATCTAGGCTCACTGCAAGCTCCGCCTCCCGGGTTCATGCCATTCTCCTGCCTCAGCCTCCTGAGTAGCTGGGACTACAGGCGCCCGCCACCACGCCCAGCTAATTTTCTGTATTTTTAGTAGAGATGGGGTTTCACCGTGTTAGCCAGGATGGCCTCGATCTCCTGACCTTGTCATCCGCCCGCCTCGGCCTCTCAAAGTGCTGGGATTACAGGCGCGCGCCACCGCGCCCGGCCTTGATGACCTATTTCAAGACTGTTAACTTGTGTTCCCAGTGCTCTGTGCTATGGCAGTGGATGGTCTCTTACCACAGACATGTGCACGGAAGTTACTGCCTCAAGTCTGTGCTTAGCAGTCTTTTCGGAGGATCAGTTACCTAAAGTAAACACGACACTCTTAATTATTTCCTTCTTTTCATGGCATGCCACGTGCTTTCACACTATTTGCTTTTACTTGAGCTCCTTCCCACCCCACCCGACTCACCACCTATGGAAACCCCATTTCTTCCTCTTTAGGGCACAGCTCAGGTGCTGCACCTTCTGAGAACCTATCTGATATTTTCAGATTGAGATTGGTCACTGCTTCCCCAGATTCCCGTACTCTTTTTTTTTTTTTTTTTTTGGAGACAGAATCTCGCTCTTTCACCTAGGCTGGAGTGCAGTGATGTGATCTCAGCTCACTGCAACCTCTTCCACCCGGGTTCAAGTGACTCTCCTGCTTCAGCCTACCGAGTAGCTGGGACTACAGGCATGTGCCATCATGCCCAGCTAATTTTTGTACTTTTAGTAGAGACAGGGTTTCACCATGTTGACCAGGCTGGTCTGGAACTCCTGACCTCAGGTGATCTGCCCGCCTTGGCCTCCCAAAATGCTGGGATCACAGGCGTGAGCCACCATTCCTGGCCCCAGTACTCTTTTGTATGTACACACATTATTGTACTTATTTTATCTTACCTTATATAATTACTTTTATACACCCACACCTAGAAAATCATGTTTTTGAGGGAAGAATCATGCCATTCTTTTTTTTAAAACTCCCCTTAGCAACTATCACAGTTATTTATACTGAGTACGTACTCAGTAAATGTTAGTAAAATGTATAAAGGAATCCAAAAGGTAGAAGCAACCCAAATATCCAGCTACACGTGAATGGATAAGCAAAATATGGCTTATGTATTCGATGGAATATTACTCAGCCTTAAAAAGGAAGGAAGACTGGATGTGGTGGCTCACACCTGTCATCCCAGCACTTTGGGCGGCCAAGGTGGGCGGATCACTTGAGGTGAGGAGTTCAAGATCAGCCTGGCCAACATGGTGAAAACCCATCTCTACTAAAAATACAAAAATTAGCCGGGCATGGTGGCTGGCGCCTGTAATCCCAGTTACTCAGGAGGCTGAGGCACAAGAACAACTTGAACCCAGGAGGTGGAGATTGCGGTGAGCTGAGATCGTTTCACTGCACTCCAACCTGGGTGACAGAGTGAGACCTTGTCTCCAAACAAAAAAAAAAAAAAAAAAGGAAGAAAAGAAGGAAATTTGGACCCATGCTACAACATGGATGAAACTTAAGGACATGATGCTAGTGAAATGAGCCAGTCACAGCAAGCAAAGCTGTAAGATTCCACTTACACGAGGCACCAGGGGGAGTCAGATTCCCACAGACAGGAAGTAGAATGGGGTTGCCAGGGACTGAGGGCAGGAGGAATGGGGGTTAGTGTTGAATGAGGACAGAGTCTCAGTTTGGGAAGATGAAAATGTTCTGGGGATGATGGTGGAGAAGCTACACAATGATGTGAATGTATGTAACACAACTGAGCTGTACACATAAAAAGGATTAAGATGGTAAATTTTGTTATGTGTATTTTTCCACAATTAAAACACTTTTTAGGCCAGGCACAGTGGCTCACGCCTGTAATCCCTGCACTTTAGAAGGCTGAGGCAGGAGGATCACTTGAAGCCAGGAGTTTGAGACCAGCCTGGACAACATAGTAAGACCCCATCTCTACTAAAAATACAAAAATTAGCTGGGCGCGGTGGCATGCACCTGTAATCCCAGCTATTTGGGAGGATAAAGCAAGAGAATCACTTAAGCCCAGGAGTTTGAGGCTGCAGTGAGCTATCATCGCACCACTGCACTCCAGCCTGGGTGACAGAGCAAGATCCTGTCAAAAAAAAAAAAAAAAAAAAAAAAAAATCGAAGAGAGAGTGAGCAGTATTCCTTTTAGTCAGGTGGTAGCTGAACACCTTTTTATGACTACGGAAAGCAGACCCAGGGAGTGGGGAGGATCTTAAACTTCTGCCAGCAGTTCATAGCTATTTTCTCTCCTCTCAGCACAGGGAGACTGCAAATGCAAACCAAACGTGCTGATCTGCTCAAGTAACCCAGACCAGAGGTCCAGACCTCCCCCCTTGTCAGGGCAATATGCCAGGCACTCAGAAATTACCAAGCAACCCCAAGTCACTCTGTCCAGTCATCTTGAAGGGATGACGAGGAACTGCTAGGATCAGACTTTTGTTCATGATAATAATAATAATTTTCTTTTATTATTGTTATTATTTTATTTATTTTTATTTTTTTTGAGATGGAGTTTTGCTCTTGTCGCCCAGGCTGTAGTGCAGTGGTATAATCTCAGTTCACTACAACCTCCACCTCCCTGGTTCAAGCGATTCTCCTGCCTCAGCCTTCTGAGTAGCTGGGATTACAGGTGCGTGCCACCACATCCGGCTAATTTTTTTTTTTTTGTATTTTTAGTACAGACAGAGTTTCACCATGTTGGCCAGGCTGGTCTCGAGCTCCTGGCCTCAGGTGATCCGCCTGCTATGGCCTCCCAAAATGCTGGGATTACAGGCATGAGCCACTGCGCCTGGCCTTAAGATATTTCAATTCATGTACACAATGGGTAATAAATCAGGGTAATTAGCATACCTGTCATCTCAAACATCTATCATTTCTTTGTGTTGGGAACATTCAAAATCTGTTCTTCTAGCTTTTGAAAATATGCAGGCCGGGTGCGGTGGCTCAAGCCTGTAATCCCAGCACTTTGGGAGGCCAAGATGGGCGGATCACAAGGTCAGGAGATCGAGACCATCCTGGCTAACAAGGTGAAACCCCGTCTCTACTAAAAATACAAAAAAACTAGCCACCCCAACTTCTTTCCAGTTCATCTTTAGGAAGAGCCCTCCCTTCTTTGGGAGGCTGAGGCGGGTGGGTCACGAGGTCAAGAGATTGGGACCATCCTGGCTAATACACTGAAACCCTGTCTCTACTAAAAATACAAAAAATTAGCCAGGTGAGGTGGCGGACCCCTGTAGTCCCAGCTACTCGGGAGGCTGAGGCAGGAGAATGGTGTAAACCCGGGAGGCGGAACTTGCAGTGAGCCAAGATCCGGCCACTGCACTCCAGCCCAGGCCACAGAGCGAAACTCCATCTCAAAAAAAAAAAAAAAAGAAAATATACAATAAATTGTCATTAATTGTAGTCCCCCTATAGTGCTACAACTAGAGCGTATTCTAGCTGTAATTTTGTATCCACTTAAGATAGGCTTTAAAATATATATATATATATATATATATATTTGGGGCGAATTAACAGATGAAATGTCAGGAGGCTGAGGCAGGAGAATCACTTGAGCCCAGGAGGTGGAGGTTGCAGTGAGCCAAGATCACGCCACTGCACTCCAGCCTGGGCAATAGAGTGAGACTCCATCTCAAAATCAAACAAACAAACAAACAAACAACAAATGTGGACAGACATGGTGGCTCATGTCTGTAATCCCAGCACTTTGGGAGGCCAAGGCAGGCAGACCACTTGAGGTCAGGAGTTCAAGACCAGCCTGGCCATATCGTGAAACCCTGTCTCTACTAAAAACACAAAAATTGTGGCTCGCGCCTGTAATCCCAACACTTTGGGAGACCGAGGTGGGTGGATCATGAGGTCAAGAGATCGAGACCATCCTGGCCAACATGGTGAAACCCAGTCTGTAGTAAAAATACAAAATTAGCTGGATGTGGTGGCGCTTGCCTGTAGTCCCAGCTACTCAGGAGGTTGAGACAGGGGAATCGCTTGAACTTGGGAGGCAGAGGTTGCAGTGAGCCAAGATCATGCCACTGTGCTCCAGCCTGGACAGCCTTGACAGATCGAGACTCCATCTCAGAAACAAAACAAAACCCACAAAAATTAGCTTGGCGTGGTGGTGCATGCCTGTAATCCCAGCTATTTGGGAGGCTGAGGCAGGAGAATTGCTTGAACCTGGGAGGTGGAGGTTGAAGTGAGCTGAGATTGCGCCACTGCACTCTAGCCTGGGCGACAGAGTGAGACTCTGTCTCAAAAAAAAAAAAAAAAAGATGAAATGTTACAGGTTAATGAAGAAAATATACAACTTTAATACTTGCTTATAAAGTTTTTCTAGGATGCATCTTGTAAAGGATAAAGTTCAACTATTGTAATAAAATTTCATTTTTAAGTAAAGAAGACGGGAAATTCACGGCCTCTGCCTCTCCGGGACAGTAAATTTTGATCTACATGACCAAGGCTCCACCACCGCTGCAGGCTGGTGACATGAAGGGATTTCAAGGAGATATTTATTTCTGATTTTGTTGTCAGGAAAATTAACTTACTCATTTTTACAGGCAAATGGCATAACTCTGAATGATTTTAACCTCTTATAAAAGCTTTGTCGTTTCCATTTTCTTTCTTTTTTGTCGTCAGCAAGAGAACACTCAATCCTGGAGCGCGCTCTGGGGACAGCATCCTCAACACCGCCCTCTTTGTTGGCTTTGACCTCAGCGCCCCCTGATAAGTTTTTATTCCACGTGCTCGAGCCCTGACTCTTCCTCCCTTTTCTTCCTTGCTTCTCTCTCCTTTTCTCTGACACTCTCCAGTCAGTTTGTCCTTATGTCCCTCACCACCTCCCACCAGCTGGCAACCGAGTGGGTTTCTAGAAGCCACAGGTGAGAGTTTCCATGGAAGATGCTTCTCTCTCCAAGGCACCTTGGGTGAAAGCAACTGCGGGTTCGGTGCCTACTGAAGCTGAACGTGTGCCTAGCTCTGCCTCCGGGATTCCACTCCTGCAAAATGAGAGTCTATGTCCACCAAAGGCTTGTACAAGAGTGTTCATGGCAGGTTTATTCATAACTCAAAGCTAGAAACAATGCAAATACCCATCAACAATGAAATAGATACACTGTGATCAGTCACATCACGGAATGATACACAGCAAGAAAAAGGATGAATTATAGGCCCAGCACGGTGGCTCATGCCTGTAATCCCAGCACTCTGGGAGGGTGTGGCGGGTGGACCACAAGGTCAGGAGTTTGAGACCAGCCTGGCCAATATGGTGAAACCCCGTCTCTACTAAAAATACAAAAATTAGTTGGGCGTGGTGGCATGCACTTGTAGTCCCAGCTACTCAGGAGGCTGAGGCAGGAGAACAACTTGAACCTGGGAGGCAGAGGTTGCAGTGAGCTGAGATCGCACCACTGCAGCCTGGGTGACAGAGCAAGACTCTGTCTCATAAAAAAAAAAAAAAAGGAAGAAGAAGAAAAAGGATGAATTGTTGCTATATGTACCACCATCCACTGATGAATGGCAAAAACAATAATGAACAAAAGAGGCCAAACACACAACTAATGCATACAGAGGTGTCTCCATATGTCTGTCTAGCACTCTGTCTCCATAGGTACAAATCACACAGGCAAAGCCAATGCATAGTTATGGAGACTAGAAGAGTGGTCACCTCTGGGGGATACTCACTGGGAGGGGCACAAGGAGCCCACTGGAGTCCAGAGGCATCCTATCCTATGTCTTAATGTGGTTGGTGGCTACATGGGCCTATACACATGTAAGAAACTGTCATGACTTGCACACTTTACTGTATGTAAGTTACACCTCAATCAAAAAGTGAGAAAATATATTCTCACACCTGTAATCCCAGAACTTTGGGAAGCTGAGGCAGGAGGTTTGCTTGAGCCTTAGAGTTTGAGACCAGCCTGGGCAATATAGCGAGACCTTGTCTCTACTATTTAAAATATATATATCTAAAAAATTTTAAAATTAGCCCTGTGTGGTGCAGTGTGCCTGTAGTCCCAGCTACTCTGGAGGCTGAGGTGGGAGGATTGCATGAGCTGGGAGGCTACAGTGAGTGGTGATCACATCACTGCACTCCAGCCTGGCCGAGAGAGCAAGAGCCTGCCTCAAACAAACAACAAAAGGAAAATGTATTTAGAAATTCAAAATAAAGTAACCCATAGATTATCACAAATTGCAAAGCAGAAACGAGCGGGGCTCTGTCCCTCTCCCCGCGTTCTCACTTTGTTGCCTGCTTGGTGTCTGTGCCCAGTGGCATCTGAGGGTGCTGTGAGTGTGCAAGACAAGCAGACACGCAGCAGGTGGAAGCACACGTCCCTCCCCAAAGGCAGCAATCTGGACCCTCCCTTTGCACTTTTGCAATCTCCTAGGCTGTGGATAAAGAGATGAGTGTATGCCCTGAGAAAAGTGGTGGAATTAGAAGTTTCTCTGATTGCGTTTTTCCCCTTGCGTTTTCCCTGATTGCACACAAATGCTCTATCTCAGAGTTAAGGAAAATTCTCCAAAAGCACCGCACCTGTGGAATAACTTCTATGGGTGGGATCCACTATGGACAAGTCGCCCCGCACCCATCGAGCCTCTGTCTCTCCCTTTCCCTATTTTATCCTATTGTATCTCCTATTTTATCCTATTTTTCCCAGATCCTTCTCTGTGCCCACATGGTCTTGTCTCCCTCCTTCCTTTTTCTGTCCCCATCCCTCTCGGTGATTCCCTCCCTCTTTCCAATCTTCCCTCACGTAAAACCTCTAGGGTGTGGAAGAAAGATGTCACGATTGCTTACAGCATTCTATCTCACGATTGCTTACAGCGTTCTAAGTTATTTCCTTTTTTTTTTTTTTTTTTTTGAGAATGAGTCTTGCTCTGTCTCCCAGGCTGGAGTACAGTGGCACAATCTCGGCTGGCTGCTACCTCCGCCTCCCGGCTTCAAGCAATTCTCCTGCCTCAGCTTCCTGAGTTACTGGGATTACAGGCAGTGCATCACCATGCCTGGCTAATTTTTGTATTTTTAGTAGAGATGGGGTTTCACCATGTTGGCCAGGCTGGTCTCAAGCTCCTGAGCTCAGGTGATCTGCCCGCCTCGGCCTCCCAAAGTGCTGAGATTACAGGCGTGAGCCATCGTGCCCAGCCCCAGTTTTTCTTTCTTTTCTTTCTTTTCTGTCCTTTCTTTCTTTTCTTTTCTTTCTCTTTTTTTTTTTTTTTTTTTTTGTGACAGAGTCTCATTCTATCGCCCAGGCTGGAGGGCAGTGGTGCGATCTCGGCTCACTGCAACCTCGGCTTTCAAGCAGAGGGTTCAAGCGATTCTCCTGCCTTAGCCTCCTGAGTAGCTGGGATTACGGGCGTGCGACACCACGCCCGGCTAATTTTTGTATTTTTAGTGCAGGTGGGGTTTCACCATGTTGGCCATGCTGGTCACGAACTCCTGACCTCAAATGATTCCCCTCGCCTCAGCCTCCCAACGTGCTGGGATGACAGGCGTGAGCCACTGCGCCCGGCCTGGTTATTTCCTTTTAAAAAGGACTTTGGAAAAAAACTCAGTTTTGTTTTACTGAACGCGTTTCCTGTTAATTTAGAGTCATGTACATTACTACATGGAAATTTGATTTTTTAAACTACATAGCTGTCACTCTAAAGGTTAAAAAAAAATAAAGAAATCACGCCTGTTGGGGTTGTGGTGTGGTAGGCTTGCTGTTTTCTCCCCAGGAAAACAATTTACAGCAATGCTGGCATTAAGTACAGAAAAGATTTACTCCAGCTGAAAATCACATACAATTTCTAAACGGTCTCCATTTATATACACAGTAATTTACAAAATGCCTCGTGGTGGGAATGCTGTCGTGAGAGAGTTGTTTCATTGATCCCGTGTGACCCGCAGAGAGAGGAAATGCAGCTGGAGTATGGCTGGGGGGAGAAGTGAGGCCCCCTGAGGGAGGCTACCAGGGCAGGGAGAGGCCTGCATGCTGGTGAGAGACAGGGCTGGGTGCAAGTTACCTGGGACCGTGGGAGGCAGACCACCTGCCTCTCCTTCAAAACAATAGTCTTCTCTGTGCCCACACATCCTTGTCTTCCTCCTTTTTTTATCCCCACCCCCTCTCAGTGATTCCCTTTCTCTTCCCAATCTTCCCTCACATAAAACCTCAAGGCTATGGAAGAAAGATCTCACAATGCTTTACAGCATTCTAAATTATTTTCTTTTAAAAAGGAATTTGGAGAAAGCTCAATTTTGTTTTACAAAACACACTTCCTGTTCATTTAGACTCTTGTACATAACTGTGTGGAAGTTTGATTTTTAAACTATATAGCTGTCACTCTAAACGTTAAGAACGTTCAGTACGTGGAAGGGAGGCCACGCCGCATGGCGTGATGGGGCGGGGGTTGCCGGGAGGAAGAGCAGTGGACCCTCCGGTGGCCCTGCTCAGTCTTTCTTCTGTTGCCCTGAGGATTCAGGTATCACTGCAACCTGGCCCAAACCCTGCATTCACCGGGCCCTGCTCCACCCTCCGCCTAGTAGCCAGGGGTATGACTCATCAACTGTGTCTTACCATCTGCTGCTGTCTATGCTCCTTTCCCCAGGAAAAGAGCCGGAAGTGAAACAGTCTCACCTCATTATGTGTCCAGTAAGGTATCCGCACTCTTTAGAGATTGATGTCTGGGCCCCTACAGTTGGCTTAGCCTTTATTGTGTCAATTTATTTTGATTTTTTATTTTTTTGTAGAAACAGAGTTTTGCTAGGTTACCCAGGCTGCTCTCCTGGGCTCAAGTGATCCTCCCACTTCAGCCTCCTAAAGTGTTGGGATTACTGGCCCTGGCCCAGACTTTAAATCAGCCCTGCAAGGAGTTTTGCTGGAGCACTAAAAAAATCCCCGGTAAGAAAAAAAAATCTGGTCACTTACCCTAATTATCAGTTCCCAGATCTTCAAGATTAGGGTGAAAATACTTAACACAGAGAGTTGTTTTGAGGCTAAATGAGATAGGAGGCCTTGTATACAGCAGGTGTGCAGTCGTGGTTGCTCCTCTCACTCACATCCCACTCCCCATGTTCCCCGCCCCTTAAACAAGATGAGTTGATAAGTTTATTTCAGACTGCTTGGCCAGCAATTAAGAGACACTCCCCCCACGTGGGTAGAGCCAGCTTGGTTCCAGCCTGATGGTCCCTGGAACTCCATATTCTACTAGATTTGTGACAGCTTGATGCAGCTGCTTTGATGCAAGAGCATTTTTGATACAGTTTAAAACACCATCATTGTTTTTGTTTTTGCTTTGTTTTTGAGAAGGAGTCTCGCTCTGTCGCCCAGGTTGGGGTGCAGTGGCACGATCTTGGCTCACTACAACCTCCTCCTCTTGGGGCTCACGCGATTCTCCTGCTTCAGCCTCCGAGTAGCTGGGATTACAGGCACGCGCCACCATGCCCAGCTAATTTTTGTATTTTTCAGTAGAGGTGTGTTTTTGCCATGTTGGCCAAGCTGGTCTCGAACTCCTGAACCCAAGTGATCCACCCGCCTCACCATCCCGAATTGCTGGGATTACAGGCATGAGCCACCGCACCCGGCCCATTGTTATTTACCTTAAGAAACATTACAAATTATAAACATTCTTGCTCCTTCCCTGAGATTAACCCTATTAAGACATCTCTGCTCTCCTATCCCTGGATGGATGTCAGTTCTGCAGTAATCCCTACCCCTCTACCCCAAATGCAGCTGAAGCTTTTTTATTTTTTGTTTTATTTTATTTATTTATTTTTGAGATGCAGTCTCACTCTGTCGCCCAGGCTGGAGTGCAGTGGTGTAATCTCGGCTCACTGCAACCTCCGCCTCCCAGTTCAAGCGATTCTCCTGCCTCAGCCTCCTGAGTAGCTGGGATTACAGGCGCCCACCACCACGCCTGGCTAATTTTTGTATTTCTAGTAGAGACGGTTTCACCATGTTGACCAGGCTGGTCATGAGCTCCTGACCTCAAGGGATCCGCCCGCCTCGCCTCCCAAAGTACTGCGAATACAGGCGTGAGCCACTGCACCTGGCCACAGCTCAAGCTTCTTACAGTAGTTTGCCATTAGGGTTTTCATTCAGATAATGTTTTCCTACTAGGAATTACAAACTTGAAACACTTTTTAAAGCTTAAAAATATTTAAAACAGGCTGGGCGCAGTGGCTCACACCTGTAATCCCAGCACTTTGGGAGACCAAGGCAGGCAGATCACGAGGTCAGGAGATCGAGACCATCCTGGCTAACAGAGTGAAACCCCATCTCTACTAAAAATACAAAAAATTAGCCTGTGTGGTGGCGGGTGCCTGTAGTCCCAGCTACTTGAGAAGCTGAGGCAGGAGAATGGCATGAACCCGGGAGGCAGAACTTGCAGTGAGCTGAGATCGTGCCACTCCAGGCACTCCAGCTTGGGCGACAGAGAGAGACTCCATCTCAAAAAAAAAACTTTTTTAAGAAATTAAAAGGATCTACTAAGCCTCACTTGTTTTCTTTACTAATCATTTTGGATTTTTTTCCTTTGAATTATGGGCAGGGAAGATACTCAAATATGGAAGATTATTGCTCTAATTTGAATGAAATAAATGTTTATTAATGCGAGGCCAAAAAAAAAAAAAAGTGGACTTGCAGCTAAGTTCAACCATAGGGACCAGATGGTGTTTTACAGACTTGAAAAAAAAATTACAACCCTTAATAACACTTGTTCATGTAGTATAATCAAAACTGACCAGGCATGGTGATTCATGCCTGTAATCCCAGCATTTTGGGAAGCTGAGGTAGGAGGATCAGTTGAGGCCAGCAATTAGAGATCAGCCTGAACAATATACTGAGACTCCATCTCTACAAAATATAAAAAATAAAAACTTAGCCTGTCATGGTGGCATATGCCTGTAGTCCCAGCAACTCAGGAGGATCACTTGAGCCCAGGAATTCCCAGATATAGTGAGCTGTGATTGCACCACTGCACTCCAGGCTGGGCAACAGAATAAGGCCCTGTCCCTAAAAAAAACAAAACAAAACAAAACAAAAAAAACCCAATAAACAAAACCCAAACATATTTCACAAAACAATACTTTTTGTTTTTTTGAGGCAGGGTCTCCCCCTGTCACCCAGGCTGGAGAGCAGTGGTGTGGTCATAACTCACTATAGTCTTCACCTCCCTGGGCCCAAATTCTCCTACCCCAGCCCCCCAAGTAGCTGGGACCACAGGTGTGTGCCACCACACCCAGCTAATTTTTGTATTTTTTGTAGAGACGGAGTTTTGCCATGTTGCTGAGGCCAGTCTCAAACTCCTGGGCTCAAACAATCCACCTACCTCGGCCTTCTGAAGTGCTGGCATTACAGGAGTGAGCCACCGTGTCCAGCAATCATATCTATTCCCCTACCACCCCACATGGATATTTTCCATTCCATTCTATTTCAATTAAAAGAAAATCTAGGCGGGATACAGGGGACTCACACCTGTAATCCCAGCACTTTGGGAAGCCGAGGCAGGCGGATCACCTAAGGTCAGGAGTTCAAGACCAGCCTGGCTAACATGGCGAAACCCCGTCTCTACTTAAAAAATAAATAAATAAATAAATTAGCTGGGCATGGTGGCAGGTGCCTGTAGTTCCAGCTACTCAGGAGGCTGAGGCACAAGAATCGCTTGAATCCGGGCAGCCGAGGTTGCAGTGAGCCAAGATCGTGCCATTGCACTCCAACCTGGGCAACAGAGTGAGACTCCCTCTCGATTAAAAAAATTAAGAAAAAGAAAATCTTAGGCTGGGCATGGTTGGCTCACGCCTGTAATCCCAGCACTTTGGGAGGCCGAGGCGGGCAGATCACATGAGGTCAGGAGTTCGAGACCAGCCTGGCCAACATGGCGAAACCCCACCTCTACTAAAAATATAAAAATTAGATGGGTGTGGTCGCACATGCCTGTAGTCCCGGCTACTCGGGAGGCTGAGGCAGGAGAATTGCTTGAACCCGGGAGACGGATGTTGTAGTGAGCTGAGATCACGCCACTGCACTCCAGCCCCGGTGACAGAGACAGACTCAGCCTCAAAAAACAAAAGAACATCTTCTTTTGACCCACTAAGCTTATTCTACTTCCTGCTAATGGATTATGATACGCTTTGAAAACCAGTAGGCTAGAATGCAGAATTGCTCTGTGAAATAGAGAAAAATACATGTATAGTGTTTAGGGGTAACAGAAAAAGCACGGGAGGAGGACAGGTGGGAAAGGGAGGCGTGAGGAGGGCTGTGCAGACATCACAAGAACAGAGCAATAAGGGGGCAAAATGACCTGGAGTCATTGGCTACCTGAAGGACTTTTAAACACAGACATTCTGATGTCTGTTTCCAGCTGTTTGCCTTGAAGCATTGTGACCTACTCTTTTTTTTTTTTTTCTTTCTGTGAGCCTATGGATTATATTGAAAGACCTACTACTCTCTCTTCCTGAACATCAGCTAAGTCTATTCTTCACACAAATGCTTCTGGAAAGTAGGTTTTAGGTGGGAAAGTCGGGGATGGCTGAGTCTCATTTCTGGGTCAAGGAAGTGCAGAGCCCACACAGCACTTACAGGGCCTGGGTGAGATCCATCAGCTCAACTCATGGTGGGAGCAGGGCTCACAGTCGGGAAGTCACAGAAATGAGTGCAAATTCCTGGGCACGCGATGGACATTCTCGCCAATCTTATTTGGAGAGCAAGGCTATACCAGCACTGTCAGACCAAAGAACCCAAATCCCAACTATTCAGTGACAGTTTTGAGAGCGGCAGGAGGCAGCCAAATGCCTGGGCAGATAGGGGTGCATCCCCCGTGAAACCCCACCTCCAAGCTGAAGAGAGTTTAAAGCCTGAAAGCCAAGCTACAAGTGAAATCCTCAGACCGGATTAAGAAACTGTCTTCCCGCTTGGCGTGCTTTCCTCTGATTAATCCCACCCTTCACCTATTTGACATATACCTACGTTTTCCTAATTGGTTTCCTACACTATCATGCCCACCTTTGAGTGGTGTCTTCACTTTAACCATTTTGGCATGCTAACAAACCAATCAGCATGTACTCCCCATCCTGAGCCCTTAAAAGGCCCCAGACCTAGCCACACAGGGGGACTTTCGCGCCATCGGATAGGGGAACTACCCAGCCACCCCTGCCCCGTGTCCCTTCTCCGTTGAGAGCTGTTCCATCGCTATATAAAATTCTTCTCCGCCCTCCTCACCCTTCAATGTCCAGCATATCCTCATTCTTCTTGGGTGCAGTATAAGAGCTTGGGAACCACTGAACACAGGTCCAAGCTATGACACAGGTGAGCTGGGGCACGCCAGTGTGGCCGATTGAGGCCCGGGTGGAATGTTGCCGACCGAGTGTCCCCGGCTTGCAAAGTGACCAAGAAGAAAAATCCGACATCGGTTTCATACTCAAACGAGAGAAGGGCAAAGGAAAAAGGAGAAAGGTATGTGAGGAGGGGGAGGCCCCTCAAGACAGAAGAATGCACCCCTGGATAATGGACCTTATAAGGAGCTCTCTTCTGGAACCAGGAAGGGCTGAAATAGAGACTGGATGAAACCATATGAGGGGGTGAAGAGAGCTGTGTGGGACAGAGAGGGTTGGGTGGAAGCAGGGAAGATGTGAGGGTCAGGAGAAACATAGGCAGGGATGGATGGGACTCAGAGTGGAAGAAAGGAGAGAGTGTGACGGGAGAGAATGAAGTGGAAATAGTGATAATATTGGGAAAACCTATCTAGTGACATAAAAATTGGCCGGACGTGGTGCCTCACGCCTGTAATTCCAGCACTTTGGGAGGCCAAGGTAGGTGGATCACTTGCACTCCGGAGCTCGAGACCAGCCTGGCCAACATGATAAAACCCCATCTGTACTAAAAATACAAAAATCAGCCTGGTGTGGTAGTAGGTGCCTGTAATCCCAGCTACTCGGGAGGCTGAGGCAGGAGAATCGCTTGAACCCGGGAGGCAGAGGTTGCATTGAGCCAAGATCACACCATTGCACTCCAGCCTGGGTGACAAAGCGAGACTCTGCCTCAGAAAACAAACAAACAAATAAAAAACTTGTCCTTAGACAGATAAAAAAGGCACTCCAATTTGGGTTATCACTTAACCCCTGAAGGTCAAGGTAACTTTTGCCAGTCCCTAAAGGTGAAATAGGGAAACTACTTCATTGGAGACCATGCCCCCTGGGTGTAGCAGGCACGGCTTTCCCTGCTCTGTGCTTCATTACTGTACCTTTTCCTGTGACTGTACCAAACACAGTGGCAATGCAAACACACAACTATCTGCTGGGTGGAAGGATCTCAGCTCCAGACATGCTGTGGTATGCAGGTGGCATCCTCAGAGTTAACAGCTTTGACTTATTTCTCTGAGTCCATTTCAAATTACACATGTTTTTGGTCTTGCTTTATAACATTGAAACGAATCTTTTTAGGACAACTGCTTTGTGCTTACCTTCCAGGAACTGCAATCATTTTATTGACTCTTAGTTATAGCTTTTGTCTGGATTTTTTTTTATCATCTTCTGGCATGGACAGCTGGAGATTCTAACGCAGAGTTACCTGTTTCAACTTCAACGCTGTCATGTTCGTACTGTGTTGGTTCAAATGTCTTTGAGAACTAAGACTCATTCTTCCCAGAGATTCTTATCAGTTACTTTCCTTTCTGTCCTTGCTCCTTACCAAAGCATCTGAGAATGCTTCCTAGATGAGTGCATGTTTACTCCATTTGAAAATTAAGCTAGTGTCTAACTCTCTAAATATATCTCAAGATGTAAAGTTTTCTTTTATTTATTTAGTTAGTTAGTTAGTTTTTGAGACAGGGTCTTGCTCTGTTGCCCAGTCTGGAGGGCAGTGGTGCAGTCATAGCTCACTGCAGCCTAAACTCCTGGGCCCAAATCATCCTCTGGCCTCAGCCTTCTGAGTCACTGGTACTACAGGCGTATGCCACCATGCCCAGTTAATTTTTCTTTTTTTGTAGAGATGGGGGTCTTGCTGTATCGTCCAGGCTGGTCTGGAACTCCTGGCTTTAAGTGATCCTCCCACCTTGGCCTCCCAAAGTGCCGGGATTACAAGCATGAGCCACTGTGCCTAGCCCAGATTTTTAACATACCACAATGATAGCATCGTGCCAACAAAAATACCAATATTTCAACATTGAAAAATAATACAGCATACGGGAATATTTATATGCCAAGATATCGGAACGCCACAAAGTGGGAGTGCAGTCTGTACCCTTGAATGTCAAAGGGGTGTTCTCTGTAATTGTTGAGGCAAATCATGAAAAGTCTCGCATTGCTCAGGAGCACAGTATAAGACTCTTCCTTTTCTCTCCTACATCTGCAGCCACCTGTCCTGGCAGCCCCACAGCCTGCTGACAGCCAATCCTGTCCACGGACTGGAATTCTTACCTTCCTCACCCGAGCAATATGCAATCTGAAACAGTGACGCTAGAGGGAGCCGTTACGCTCCAGATGTCTAAGTAGGCCATCCTGGGGAACTTCCCATTAACGGGGTTCCTGGGGAGCCAAGTGAATTGTCATAGGCAAGTCAAAAGCAGCCTGCAACTATCCTCATAAAAAAAATGTTTCTAAGAAGAAAATATCCAGCTAGGTGGCTTTTAAAATTAGGAACATAGGAAGTCCTAGCCAGAGCAATTAGGCAAGAGAAAGAAATGAAAGGCATCCAAATAGGAAAAGAAGTCAAAACTCTCTTCGCTGACTGTATGATTCTCTACCTAGAAAACCCTAAAGACTCCACCAAAAGGCTTCTGGAACTGACAAATGACTTCAGTAAAGTTTCAGGATACAAATTCAATGTACAATTATCTGGGCATGGTGGTGCACACCTGCAATCCCAGCTACTTGGGAGGCTGAGGCAGGAGAATCACTTGAGCCAGGGAGGCAGAGATTGCAGTGAGTTGAGATCACACCGCTGCACTCCAGTCTGGGCAACGGAGCAAGACTCTGTCTGAAAAAAAAAAAAAAAAATTCAATTTACAAAAGCCAGTAGCATTTCTAAACACCAATAATGTTCATGCTGAGAGACAAAGCAATAATGCAATCCCATTTAAAACAAAATACCTAGGAATACATCTAACTAAGGAGGTGAAAGATCTCTGCAAGGATAACTACAAAACACTGCTGAAAGAAATCAGAGATGACACAAACAAATGGAAAACCATTTCATACCATTGGAAATGGATTGGAAGAATCAATATCCTTAAAATGGCCATGCTGCCAAAAGCAATCTGTAGATGCAATGCTATTCCTTTGACACTACCAATGTCATTTTTCACAGAACTAGATAGAACTATCCTAAAATTTCATATAGAACCAAAAAAGGGCCCAAATCACCAAAGCAATCCTAAGCAAAAAGAACAATGCCAGAGGCATCACATTATTCAACCTCAAACTATACAACAAGGTTACCAAAACCAAAACAGCATGGTACTGGCACAAAAAAAACCACACACACACACACATAGATGAATGGAACAGAACAGAGAACCCAGAAGTAAAGCTGCTGCACGCCTACAGCCACCTCATCTTCAACAAAATCAACAAAAATAAGCAATGGGGAAAGGAACCCCTATTCAATAAATGGTTCTGGGATAGCTGGCTAGCCATATGCAGAAGAATGGACCCCTACCTTTCACCAGATACAAAAATTAACTCAAGATGGATTAAATATTTAAATGTAAGACCTCAAACTATAAGAATCCCAGAAGAAAACCTGGGAAACATCATTCTGGACATAGGCTTTAAGAAGGAATTTATGATTAAGTCCTCAAAAGTAATTGCAACAAAAACAAAAATTGAGAAGTGGGACCTATTAAACTAAAGAGCTCTGTACAGCAAAAGAAACTATCAACAGAGTGATCATCTGAGGTCAGGAGTTTGAGACCAGCCTGGCCAACATGGTGAAACCTCATCTGTACTGAAAATACAAAAATTAGCCGGGCGTGGTGTCATGTGCCTATAGTCCCAGCTACTCAGGAGGCTGAGGCAGGAAAATTGCTTGAACCCAGGAGGTAGAGGCTGCAGTGAGCCAAGATCACGCCACTGCACTCCAGCTTGGGCAACAAAGTGAGACTGTCTCAAAACAAATAAACAAACAAACAACAAAAATAAAAAATAAAAACAAAGTGAACAACCTATAGAATATAAGAAAATATTTGAAATTATGTATTTGACAAAGCTCTAATATCCAGAATCTACAAGGAACTTAAACAATTCAACAAGGAAATAACCCCTTTAAAAAGTGGGCAAAAGACATGAACAGACACTTCTCAAGACATACAAGCAGCCAAGAAACATATGAAAAAAATGCTCATCATCACTAATCATCAGAGAAATACACATCAAAACCACAGTGAGATACCATCTCACACCAGTCAGAAAGGCTATTATTAAAAAGTGAAGGCAACAACCCATTTTTCTGGGTGCTTTGTTTTTTTTTTTTTTTTTTAGATGGAGTCTTGCTCTGTCACCCAGGCTGGAGTGCAGTGGCACTATCTCGGCTCACTGCAACCTCTGCCTCCCAGGTTCAAGTGATTCTCCTGCCTCAGCCTCCCAAGTAGCCAGGATTACAGGCACGTGCCACCACGCCTGGCTAATTTTTGTATTTTTAGTAGAGACAGGGTTTCACCATCTTGGCCAGGCTGGTCTTGAACTCCTGACCTTGTGATCCACCCGCCTCAGCCTCCCAAAATGCTGAGATTACAGACGTGAGCCACCGTGCCCGGCCTGTTTCGCAAAAAAGGTGAAAAAACAGATTCCGACGAGGCTATGGTGAAAGGGAGCTCTTGTACACTGTTGTTGGAAATGTAAATTAGTTCAGTCACTGTGAAAAGCGGTTTGGAGATTTCTCAAAGAACTTAGAACTACCATTTGACCCAGCAATCCCCTTACTGGGTATATATTTCAAAGAAAATAAATTGTTCTACAAAAAAACACATGTACTCCTATGTTCACTGCCATTTTTCCATAAAATAGATAACATGTTTCTATACTTCAGGAGCCCTAAGTTAACAACTCTTGGTCTAAACAGGGCTACAGAGAAGCAGAAGCCAAGGAAAGGAGGCAGAGAGGCACAGAAAGAGCCAGGAGGAAAGTGAACGAGCAGCAGGGAGGGGGCCCAGCAGCCTCCTCCCCCTCCCCCGACCCTCCCCTGCTCCACATGTACCTGAAGTCCTTGCAAGGCTAAGCCTGGGCTCATCTCCGAAGATGGGCTTCCCTCAGTGCCTCTCTGTGTCCCCCGCCCACCTCGCTCTCCTTATCAAAGCGGGTTTCTCACAGGAAAGGGAGCGCCATGGTCTCAAAACTCACCAAGCTGCACCATTCCATGGCAACAGCAGGGCTCACAGTCCTGCGGTCTGTTAGGCTGTGCTACCTCGGCTCTCGGGTCCCCTGTTTACCTCTCAAGTCCCCTGTTTCTCATTTGGACAATGGAGGATTCAAATACAGACACTCCTGAATGAGGATGGGATTACGTCCCCATAAACCCATTGTAAATTCAAAATATCCTAAGTCGAAAATGCATTGAGGCGGCCAGGTGCAGTGGCTCACTCCTGTAATCCCAGCACTTTGGGAGGCTGAGGTGGGCAGATCACTTGAGGTCAGGGGTTTGAGGTCGAGTTTGACCAGCCTGGCCAACATCATGAAACCCCGTCTCTACAAACAATACAAAAATTAGCTGGGTGTGGTGGCGGATGCCTGTAATCCCAGTTACTCAGGATGCTGAGGCAGAAGAATTGCTTGAACCCAGGAGGCAAAGGTTGCAGTGAGCCGAGATCGTGCCATTGCACTCCGGCCTGGGCAACAGAGTGAGACTCCATCTCAAAAAAAAAAAAAAAAGCGTTGAATATACCTATAGAACATCACAGCATAGCCACGCCTGCCTTAAATGTTCTCGGAACACTTATATTAGCTGATGGTTGGGGAAAGTAATCTAATACAAGCCTATTTTACATAGAGTGTTCAATACCTCATGTAATTTAGTGAAAATCAGAAAAGTTGTATGGGTACTGGAAGTATGGTTTCTATTGAATGCATGTTGTTACCACCATCGTTAAGTCAAAAAATTGTTAAGTCAAACCATCCTAAATCGGGGACATCTGTTGAGGATAATGGACATTTTTGAATGAATATGACGTCAGCTCAGAAGTGCAGGGGGCAGTGGGAGTCAGCGTGTCATAGACAGACAGCAGGTGCAAAGGCTACCAGGAAGACCAGCTAAGGCTCTCTCTCTTCTAGGACCTGTGGGTGACAGGAACAGGGGGGCACAATGAAGGGAACCTCCCTCTTTCGGTGGAGGGAGGAACCTCCCTTTTTGCACTTCTGTGGTCCTTTGTTTGTTTGTTTGTTGTTGTTGTTGTTGTTGTTGTTTGAGATGGAGACCTCAGGTGATTGCCCTGCCTGGGCCTCCTAAAGTGCTGGGATTACCGGCGTGAGCCACCGCGCCCGGTCTTCATAGTGTGGTCTTGTGATTAAGAAGGTGGTTACTGCAGTGAGGCCATCAACCTTGTGTCTAAATCTGACCTCTGCCCTCGGCCTCTTCCCTTTCCTTGGGTGTCAGCTGGCAGATGGCCCAGGAGGGCATTTTGGAATTGACTTCTATAAATTCCAACTTAACTTTTAACACTAAATATCTAGGCTTGGCTTTCATTCTAGAGTTCTTGCCAAGAGAAGAAGAGCTACAAGAAAAAGGTCCCATCAGGGGTTTGAAGCAGGGCTAACATAAGGAATAAAGTGGCTGGATTAGGCCCGCGCCTTTATAGGAATAAGGACTGCTGACATAATATTCTTAACCTCGTGTTATTTTCTTACGGGTTATATTTCCTAAGCATCTGGGGGCTGGGGGGCAGGTATTGTTCAAAAGAACAGAGGCTTTTAGATGACTTGGGGCAAACAATGTTCCCATTCAAGGGATCAAGGTGGGAGTAATGGATGGAGGAAGAAAGGAATAGATCAAGTGTGAAAATTCTGTGCCAAGCAACTTCCACAAGCTTCCTTCCAGCTGCTCTGACCCTTTTCAGTGAGATGTGTGAACTACACTGTTGCTTTGAGATCTTTCCACTGAGGTGAACGTGGGAGCCACAGGCATTCCTTCATTTGCAATCCTACAAGACAAGGCTCTGGGCCAAAAGCGAATAATGAGCTCCTCCCCTCCAGTCAGTCAGCAGGCGGTGCTCATTAGGAAAGCTCCCTAGAGGGACGCCCCTCTGGGCTTGCCGGCAGGTGTGTCTGCACACGCCCCACCTGCTCCCCGTGACTGAGGCCAGCTGTTAAAGAGAAAGGGCTGCTGGGGCGAAGGGGAAGGGAGGGCAAATCCAGAGGCGCTTTCAAGACGTCTCGTCATCACCTGCTTACTTGTCTGTCTGGGATACAGAAGGTTTACTTGTTGCCCAGGCGACTCAAAAATCCTTGATGTGGGGGGACTGGGCACAGGGGCTCATGACTGTAATCCCAGCATTGTGGGAGGCTGAAGTGGGAAGATCACTTGAGCCCAGGAATTTGAGATCAGCTTGGGCAACATGGTGAGACCGCGTATCTAAAAACAAAAACAAAAACAAAAAAAAAAACAAACCAGCCAGGTATGGTGGCATGTACCTGTGGTCCCAGATACTTGGTAGGCTGAGATGGGAGGATCACTGAAGCCAGGGAGGTCAAAGCTGCAGTGAGCTATGATTGCACCACTGCACCCCAGCCTGGGCGACAGAGTGAAATTCTGTCTCAAAAAAAAAGCATCTGTGATGTGGGGAAATGTATTTTAAAGTATGATCCCTGGGCCATAGAGGGCAGAATCATGTGTGCTTTTAAAATTCAGAGTCCTGGATCCTACCGCAGACCTAGTGAATCAAAAATCCCTTAGGAATCTGTTTTCTCATAATTGCCCCTCACCTCTCTGGCCTCCAGGTGATGTTGATGCAAAGCAAAATTTGAGAATCTCTGTTCTAATAGAAGGAGCTCTTCTCTGAGACTCACGGGAAGTGGATTTCTAGTCCTGGTTTTCCTTCAGGCTAACGGGGCCTCAGTTTTATCATCTGTTGGTTTGGATCAGGGGTCAGCAAACCACAGCCCTTGGACCCATTCTGGCCTACAGCCTGCTTTTGTAAATAAAGTTTTATTGGCACCAGCCTTACTCATTTGTTTCTGTATTATCCATGACTACTTTTGTTTTACAACAGTAGAGGTAAGGGGTTGTGACAGAGACTGTTGTGGGACCCTAACAAATCAGTAAGTTAACAGGAACTAGGAAGGAGCCAGCCTGGCAGAACAGGGACCTAATCCAGGCACCGGGGGTCTAACAATTCAATAAGTTAACAGGAACTAGGAATGAACCAGGGGTGGCAAAACATAGACCTAATCCAGGGACCGGGGCCCTAACAAATCAATAAGTTAACAGGAACTAGGAAGGAGCCAGGCTAGCAGAACAGGGACCTAATCCAGGGACCTAACCCTGTTTGCAACCCCTTTGTGTGAAAAACCACAGCCAGTATCTTGCAACTCCAGAAATGAAGATATGTGAGTTGCAAGAAGGCTAAGATCAGCAAAGTGTTTCCCTCAGGCACCTGGAAAGGCCTGGCGGTTATAATTCACCCCAATATTTTCTGAGTGTATATAGCCCAAGCTTACTTGCATGTAACCCCCTGTAGCATGACCTTGTACAGCTTCCCTCCGGCCCCTGCATCCTTGCAGACAGCCCCTTCCTTGCTGTGCTGCCCCTTGCATTCTTGCAACTTATTCTCATCCTTTCTCTAATATATCTTCCTTTCTTTACCGATGACTGTCTTGGTAAATACTTTTACTACCTGTGACAATATGGGCCCCAGTAGTCACACCCAAGACAACTGTCACAATTAGCCTGAAATGTTAACTGTGTGCCCTTTACAGGAAAAGTCTGCCAGTCCCCAGGTTGGATGATTTCTAAGCACTTTTCCAATCCTGAGATTCTTTTCAAAAGAATGGATTCCCCCCTCCATAGACATGTTTATGGAGTTCCTGCATCAAGAATTTATTTTATTTTTGACACGGCCAGGGAGAGTGAGGAAAACCAGGGATGGAAGAGGAAGAAGACAACATTTGGAGCCTGAGAATTGGCGGTTAGTACCACTGAAAATACAAACGAAGGGGGAATTGAAGAGAAGGCAGGATTCCTTTCTCAGAGTTTGTTTTAAACCAGTGAAGAGTGGTCTGGTCTAAAACTGTGAAGTATCGGGTTAGTACAAAAGTAATTGTGGTTTTTGCCATTACTTTTAATATCAAAACCCGCAATTACTTTTGCACCAACCCAATAGATGAAATTGGTTTTAGTGCCTACAACCTTTCGCCTAGCCTCATTCAGAACACGTTCCAGGCTTAGAACTTACATCCCCAGACCGAACCCTTATATTTCCTTCTACCGTACAAAATTTCCTATTTTTATCTCATCCATTCCAAAACAAAGATGTTAATCTGTAAATTAATCCATGCTGATAAGCTAATGGGGAAGAGAAAAAAAGCCCACTCTCAAGTAGAAAAAGGAATTTTAACTGCATTTCTGTTGTCTAATGGCTAGACTCTAACCTATGCGCTACTCTGATGTTGAGAGTTTCAGTGTAATAAGTGATTTGAGTATCTACTGGGTTCTAGGACTTGGGCCACATGCCCTGCCTCTGTGAGGAATGCACCATCCATCTATAGCATTCTCCTCCACTTCTTTTTTTTTTTTTTTTTGAGATGGAGTCTGGCTCTGTCGCCCAGGCTGGAGTGCAGTGGCCAGATCTCAGCTCACTGCAAACTCCGCCTCCCAGGTTTACGCCATTCTCCTGCCTCAGCCTCCCGAGTAGCTGGGACTACAGGCGCCCGCCACCTCGCCCAGCTAGTTTTTGTATTTTTTAGTAGAGATGGGGTTTCACCGTTAGCCAGGATGGTCTCCATCTCCTGACCTCGTGATCCGCCCGTCTCGGCCTCCCAAAGTGCTGGGATTACAGGCTTGAGCCACCGCGCCTGGCCCTCCCCCACTTCTTGTTGCAACATCTCTTTACCACTCCCTCTCCCTCCTTCATGCGCTAAAGACTGCAGCATCTGGTCCCAGGTTTCTTCTGCAACCTGGTTCCTGCAGCTGCCTCAGCAGCTTCAAGGTCTGTGCCAACAATACATCCAACACTACATCCAAGCCTCTTGGTTACCTGATACCCTCATCTCCAATGACCATTTCCTACGCGCCACCTTGGTCACCGTCTCCCACAGTCAGACCCTGGACTTCTTATCTCCAGAAACTGGAGCCAAAGTCACTCAAAGCCAGGAGCGTCCACTCTGCCCCCAGGCCCAACACATACCACTGACTTTAACTCACACTACCCACTTTTTAAGCCTGTTGTTAACTCTTCCTAGGATTATGACTTATTGCAGGCAACAAGCCTAGGGAGACAAGAGGACCCAAACAGAGCCTCATGACCATTACCTCATGACCATGAACCTCATGGTTCATGACAGAACCCAAAATATCCCTAAATATTGCCAAGAGGGAAGAGAGCTGAGTCATCAGTCTGAGTCTGGTTGAGGGACCTTGGGAGGCCCCACAAAACTATTAGATGGTGAGAGAGATGGTTGGGTTGGGCACTGAAATAATGAGTAGCACTAATAAAATACATTCATGTATATATATATATGTGTGTGTGTGTATATATATATATATATTTTTTTTTTTAGATGGAGTCTTACTTTGTCACCCAGGCTGGAGTGCAGTGGCACAATCTTGGCTCACTGCAACCTCTGCTCCTGGGTTCAAGCGATTCTCCTGCCTCAGCGTCCTGAGTAGCTGGGACTATAGGCACCCGCCATCATGCCCGGCTAAGTTATGTATTTTTAGTAGAGATGGGGTTTCACTATGTTGGTCTCGAACTCCTGACCTCAAGCAATCCACCCGCCTCGGCCTCCCAAAGTGCTGGGATTACAGGGTGGGCCACCGTGCCTGGCCCATGAAATACACTACTATGTTTAAATTCAAATAGCATTTTAGGCCAGGCGCATTGGCCCACGCCTGTAATCCTAGCATTCTGGGAGGCTACGATGGATTATTTGAGCCCAGGAGTTCAAGACCAACCTGGGCACCACATAGCTGGGCCTTGTCTCTACAAAAACATTAAAAAAAAAATAGCTGGGCGTGGTAGTGCATGCTTGTAGTTCCACCTACTCAGGAGGCTGAGCAGGAAGGATTGCTTGAGCCTGGGTGGTTGAGGCTGCAGTGTACTGTGATTGCACTGTTGCACTTCAGCCTGAGTGACAAAGCGAGAACCTGTCTCTTAAAAAAAAAAAAAAAAGCATTGAAAAAATAATTAGCCTTATTCTGTGGAAAACACAGTTTCATCAAATTACAGATTATTTTAACATTAATTATAAGTTACAGCATAAGGTATAACAAAAAGTAAACAGGCTGGGCGTGGTAGCTCACGCTGAGTCAGGAGGATTACTTGAGCCCAGGATTTCAAGACCAGCCTGGACAACACAGCAAGACCTCATCTCTACAAAAAAACTAAAAACTCAGCCGGGTGTGGTGGTGCACACCTGTGGTCCCAGTTATCAGGAGGCTCAGGTGGGAGGATTGCTTAAACCCAGGAAGCAGAGGTTGCAGTGAGCTGAGATTGTGTCACTGCACACCAGCCTGGGGATACTCTGTCTTAAAAAAAAAAAAGCGTAAGGAATGATAGAATTAGCAAAATCAATTATTTGACAGCTGTCAGAGTAATAGTCTGCTAACATTTATTCAGGTAAAACTCGTAGAAGGATGTGGGTAAAAAAAGCAAGTGGGTAAAATTTTTTTCCTCAAAAAAATTTGTTGAGGAATAGAATATATACATGGGCTCAAAGTGTGTGTTCACAATTTGAATGGGATCCATGGATTATATGGTAGTACTGTATCAATGTTAATTTCCTGATATTGATTGCTGTAACTTTTATCATTTTCTTCCCTCTGCTTCCTTGGGGTTTAGTGTGCTCTTTTTTTTTTTTTTTAGGTTATTGATTTGAGAACTTCTTTTTTTCAATGTAGTTTACAGCTATAAATTTCCCTCCTTTCACTACATCCCGTAAGTTTTGGTATGTTGTGTTTTTATTTTCATACATTTCAAAGTATTTTATAATTTCCCTTCTGATTTCTTGTTTGAGCCATTGGTTATTTAGTTCTTGTATGTTTAAAGCTTTTTTTTCCCCCTAAAGCTTCAATACTTGAAGGACACTTTAGCTGAACATAAAATTCCTTCTTTTCTCGAGTCTCCTAAAAATGAGGCTTTATGTTGGTCTTGCTTTGTATATTGCTTTTGAGAAGTTTAATGCCAGAATAATTCTCATGTCTTTTTAAGTTAGTTAACTTTTTTTTTTCTTCTCAAGACTCCGAGGGTTTTTTTCTGTGTCCTTAAAGTCTAATCATTTTACCAGGTGCTTTAGTTAACCAACCACCCCAAAACTTAGTGACTTAAGACAATAAATATTTATTATATCTCATGATTCTGCAATTTGAGTTGGAATTACATGTGCAATTCTTCTGCTACACATGGTCTCTGTTGGGACACTCGCATGTTTATTGCCTTAGCTAGGGTGGCTAAAACACAGGGTAGCTGGGCCTCTTTATATGGGCGCTAATGGCTCCAAGTAGGAGCATTCCAAGAGGACAACCCCTAATATACAAACACTTAACAAGCACCTGCTTGCAACATGCTGATGTCTTATTGGCCAAAGCAACTCACATGACCAAGCCAGAGTCAGTGTGGGAGGAGATTACAAAGGACGTGAATGCTAGGCGGTGTGATTCATTTCGGTTGCATCCACAGTTTACCTTACCAGGATATGTTTCAGAATTGATAATTCCAAATCAGTTTTCTCAGTGCCCAGTGGACCCTATCAATATGTAGACTCCAGTCTTCTTATATTTCTGGGTAGCGTTCTGTTTTGGTTTTTCTCAGCTTTGCAGATATTATTTTTGGGCAGTGGTGATGGAAATTTTACCGGCCAAAATCTTTTGCTTTTCTTTTTCTGTTTCTTTCTTGAAGTAGGTTTATATAAGTGAAGACTGTTTACGTCTATGCATTTCCTGAGCAGGGTTTGTGGTGAGTTTGGGAGCATCCTCTTCTGATGGGGTAGTAAAGTGTATTTCTTCAATGGGCAGATTTTGGGAAAGAGTCAAGGGAAGGGTTTAGCTGTCCTTTGACTTTTTGGTTTTCTTTCATTTTGCAAGATTCTGAAATTTCCCCTCGTGGTTCTTTTCCCCTTTACTACTCAGTTTCCACAGGGCACTTCTGCCTCTACTGCTCCCCATTTTTTTACTCTCTTTGCCCCGAGAAGATGACGGTGTCCTTGAATCTTGCATGTACTCTTAAAGTCCTGCGACCTCTAATCTGACAGGACTCTTTTCCAATATTTTCATAATGTGAGTGAAACTTTGATTTTAGCTCAAACTCGTTTTCTCTCTCTCTCCTTTTTTGTTTTTGAGACGGAATCTTGCTCTGTCATCCAGGCTGGAGTGCAGTGGTACGATCTCAGCTCGCTGCAACCTCTGCCTCCTGGATTCAAGTGATTCTCCTGCCTCAGCCTCCCAAGTAGCTGGGACTACAGGTGTGCACCACCATGCCCAGATAATTTTTGTATTTTTAGTGGAGATCAGGTTTCACCATGTTAGCAAAGCTGGTCTCCAACTCCTGACCTTAAGTGACCTACCTGCCTCAGCCTCCCAAAGTGCTGGGATTATAGACGTGAGCCATCGCGCCAGGCCCCTTTTCGTTCTTAAGTGCAGTTTTTCTAGACCCTCTGGTTCTCTGCAAAGTTTGGCAGTGGGGCCTCAAGAGAAATCTCTGCTATAAGACAGTGTTTACTTTCCTGCTTTAGGTAATTTGAAATTTGCGGTGTTTGTCTTGTTACGCTAAAGGTGTGTGATGTGTATGGTTGTATTCTTCTTGAAAAACAGTAAGAGGTAGATATGGAGGGACTTGGGGTAGGTGGCCATAGTGGTGATCTTGGCTACCCAGATAATTTGAGCCCTCATTCTTTTTTTTTTTTTTTAGATGGAGTCTTGCTCTGTTGCCAGGCTGGAGTGCAGTGGAGCGATCTTGTCTCACTGCAACCTCCGCCTCCCAGGTTCAAGACTGCCTCAGTCTCCCGAGTAGCTGGGATTACAGGTTCACGCCACCACACCTGGCCAAGATTTTTGTATTTTTTTTTTTAGTAGAGACGGGGTTTCATCATGTTGGCCAGGCTGGTCTCGAACTCCTGATCTCTGGTGATAACGCCTGCCTCGGCCTCCCAAAGTGTTGGGATTACAGGCATGAACCACTGAGCCCAGCCGAGCCTTCATTTTTGAGAGATAGTTTTGCCAACTGATAATTCCTGGTTTACAATTGCTTTTCTTTCAATAAACTAAGATATATTCCCGACTCCTGACTTCCACTATTGCTGTAAAGAAACCAGCCTTTGGTGTAATTGCTATTCCTTTATGATTGATCTGTCTCCGTTCTGGCTGCTTCATTTTTTCCCTTCTGGTATTCTTCCATTTTCCTATAACGTGTCCAAATGCACTTAAACAAATTATTCATCTTAGCATTCACTGGGCTCCATGGACTTAATGATTAATATCTTTCAACAATTCTAGAAAATTCTTAGCTATTAGCACTTGAAATATTTCTTTTTCCCATTGCTTTTCCTGGAATGCTGATTTAATGTCATTTCACGTCTATTTCTTTGTCTTGTGCTGCATTTGGGATAACTTCTTCAAATCAATCTTGTGTTAGTTATTTATTGTGGCATAACAAATTACTCCAAAAGGGAGCAGTGTAATGCAGCAAAGGTTGATCATTTCACAGTTTCTGAGAGTCAGGAGTCCAGGTGTGCTTGGTTGGTGGTTCTGGCTTAGCGTCTCACAAGGAGCCGTCAGCCAGGGCTGTGGTCGTGTGAGGGCATCACCAGGGCTAGAGTAGCTGCTTCCCAGGCCTTGGCTTGCCCCAAGGCCTCAGCTCCTTGTCACCTGGCCTCTCCACAGGGCTGCTGGAGTCCCCTCATGACATGACAGCTGGCTTCCCCAGAAAGGGATCCAAGAGAAACAGCAAGAAGCTGCAGGAAGCCACAGTGACTCCTATGACCTTATCTCCAAAACTGTATAGCTTCACTTCTGCTTTATTCTATTTGTTAGAAGTGAAAAGCTAAAGAATCCTGGACATTTAAAAAAGTCACTTTTTTATTTCACTAATCTCTCATCAGTTGTTTCTTCTGTTGTTTCTAATTAAATTGTTCATACCTATGAATTCAATTAGGTCTTTTTTTTTTCCAAATCTGTCTTGGCATTTTCCACAGTATCTTGTTCCTTAGTTATACCCCAATACCTTCTTTTATTTCTTTAAATATATTAAATTATTTTGTATTCTTTATTAATGTTAGAATATGGAAGTCTTTGGCGAACAGGCTCTCACTCACAATGTCTTGTGCTCTTTTGTGTGTTTTGCTAGTTTTGACTATGAACTTTTCATTTACCTTGCAAATTTCTCTGTGGGAATTCCTTGACACCTGAACTGAAATTGCATTCCTCCAAAGAAATGGTGCATTTGCTTCTGCCGGTTGCATGAAATTACAGTCATCCAGGACCCTTTGAGTTATATTCTTGGCTTTAGATTCAAACCACACAGAGAAAAGTGTGTATTTGGAACAAACAATGTTCATGAAGGCAGTTATGGTTACAAATTCTCAGAGGGGATTCACCATACTCCTGCCAACCAACGCTAAATTTGAAGCAATTAAGTTTCTTTGATGTCCTGTTCTGCATGACTTCTTTTTTCCTCCCTCACCTTCACATTGAAAGTATACCCCTTTGGAAGTCTCCTATTACATTCTCTAATGGGCTGGAGCTTAGGCTCAATCTCTTGCCCCCACATGCTGTGCTGTCTCTAGAGTTCAGCAGAAACTCTCACAGCAGAGCTGCTTCTGGTGCTTATTACCAATGATTTTTGCTTTCACTTTGTTTTTGACTTTTATTGGTAAGATCAGGGCAGCTTAGCAATGCAAATTACAAAGATTTTCATACATAGTCCAGAATTTGTGCTGTTTTCGTTGGGAAGGTCACTGAAAGTATCTAATCTTTCAAGTGCTAGAAATGCAAATTCCCCAGTTACTCCTCAATCCGTTTGCAACTGCCTTTACTCCTACCCACTGAAGTTGTTCTTTTCAATAACCTCCATGATGTCAAATCAAATTGTCTTTCTCAGTCATCATCTTATTTGATCTTTTTTTTTTTAAGACAGGGTCTTGTACAGTGGTAGCATCATAGCTCACTGCAGCCTCAAACTCCTGGGCTTTAAGTGATTCTCCTACCTCAGCCTTCTGAGTAGTTGAGACTATGAGCTAACCACACCTGGCTTTTTTATGTATGTGTATACATATATAAATTAATATATAATATATGAATTAATATAAATTAATATATATTTATATATAAATCTATATATTTATATATACATTAATTTTTATATATTAATATACAAATAATACATACTAAATATATAATATATAATATACATAAAAAAATATATAACCACACCTGGATAATATATAAATTTACATATATTTTTACATATATATTTATATATAATTTATTATATAAATATTATATTTATATTATATTTAATAAAAATATATGTATATATGTGTGTGTGTATATATATATTTCTTTTTTGTAGAGACAGGGGTCTCACTTTGTTGCCTAACTGGTCTCAAACTCCTGGCTTCAAGCAATCCTCCCACCTCAGCCTCCCAAAGTGCTGGAATTACAGGTGTAAGACACGGTGTCTGGCTTTATTTGATCTTTTTTTTTTTTGAGATGGAGTTTCACTCATTACCCAGGCTGGAGTTCAATGGCATGATCTCAGCTCACTGCAACCTCCGCCTCCCGGGTTCAAGCATCCTGCCTCAGTCTCCCGAGTAGCTGGAATTACAGGCGCCTACCACCACGCCGAGCCAATTTTCTGTATTTTTAGTAGAGACAAGGGTTTCACCATGTTGACCAGGTTGGTCTTGAACCCCTGACCTCAGGTGATCCACTGGCCTCAGCCTCCCGAAGTGCTGGGATTACAGGCATGAGCCACTGCGCCCACTGCCTTATTTGATCTTTAAGAATCATTTGATTGGTTGAACCACTCTCTCCTTTACAAATCTCCTTTCTCTCCTGGCTTCCGTGATAACACATCCCCCTGACTGTCTCCCTATCTCACAGGTCTCTCCTTCTCTGCTTTCCTGACCTTTTGTCCTCTACTCAAATTCTCTTCACTACAAAGTCTTCTCCAAGGTAATCTCATGTAGCCGGATGGCTTTAAATACCATCTAAATCTTGATGATTCTCAAGTTTCTATCTCAGGTCAAACTCAACCAGAGCTGCAGACTCATAAGTCCACCTGCTTACCTGGCATTTCCACTTGGATGGCTAGCAGTCACCTTACATCTAACCAGTCCAGAATAGAGCATATGATTTTTCTCTCTCCAGCATCTGCTCTTCCCCCAGTCTTCATTTCAGTAAGTGACACCATAATCCATGAGGCTGTTCTAGTCAAAAAACAAAGTCATCTATTATTCATCCCCTTTCCTTCATCTGTCACGTCCAGTACATCAGTACGTCTAGCTCTACTTTCAAAATACTTCCCTTTTTTGTTCATCTCTACAACTAGAATCTGAGTACCAGCCATACTAGTATCTCTAATGTGTACTGGCATAGTTGCTTTTTGAATTGGTCTCCGTGTGTGTGTGTGTGTGTTTTGTTTTTTTTTTTTTTTAACACAGGATCTTGATCTGTCACACAGTATGGAGTGCAGTGGTGCAATCTCAGCTCACTGCAACCTCTACCTCCCTGGTTCAAACGATCCTCCCACCTCAGCCTCTCAAATAGCTCGTAGAACCACAGGTGCACACCGTGACACCCTGCTAATTTTTGTTTTTTTTTTTTTTTTGTAAAGATGGGTTCCACCATGTTGCCCAGGATCCTATGTGCAATCTTGGTCCTAACAACCCATTTTCTATGGAGCTGCCGAATAATTTTTTAAAAAAATAAAATTATGTCATGTTAATCCCTTAACTAAAACCACTGTTTATTACTTTAAACAATATCCACATTGTTTATGAAGACCTTTAGGGGTCTCTTATCAGACCATGTTATAATATTTATCACTATCTGAAATTAATGTTTATTGTTTGTGTTCTCCCTTTAGATTCAAAATTCTGATTACAGGACTTCAACAGAACAAGGGCATTTTGTTCCCTGACATAATCTCAACAATCAATAGGTGGTCAATAAACATTGATTGACTCTTCCATATTCTACAAACCCCTCTGTACCATCAGTCCTCATGGCAGAAGTTCTTCCACATGTGTGCCTCCATGATGCTTTGAGCACAGCAGTATTGCAGTACTCAGGTGTTTAGGAGCTCATCTCCTCACAACAGTGTGAGCTGTGTGAGCTTTGCAAGATTAGAAACCATGTCACTGGCAGGGCGCGGTGGCTCACGCCTGTAATCCCAGCACTTTGGGAGGCCAAGGCAGGTGGATCACGAGGTCAGGAGATCGAGACCATCCTGGCTAATACAGTGAAACCCCATCTCTACTAAAGAATACAAAAAGCTAGCCGAGCGTAGTGGCGAGCGCCTATAGTCCCAGCTACTCGGGAGGCTGAGGAAGGAGAATGGCGTGAACCCAGGTTGCAGTGAGCTGAGATTGTGCCACTGCACTCCAGCCTGGGTGACAGAGCAAGACTCCGTCTCAAAAAAAAAAAAAAAAAAAGAAACCACGTCATTTTCTCCTTTGCATGCCTAGGGTCTTACAAAAGGAGTAGGTAAACAAATGAGTATTTACTGAATGAATGAATGAATGAATGCTATTGAATGGTTACAGATACTTGAACATCATTTTCTAAAGCAATTTTCATCAACAGACAAGGAACAATATACAAATGACCCTTGGCTCTGAAAACAACCAAAATTATGAAAGCTGAAACAGGCTTAGAGTTAAATATGTCACGTAAAGAGCCTTTATCAATGAACAGGACAAGGAGAAGAAAGGAAGGATTTTTCAATTTTTTTCTCCCCCAAAATAGGACGTCAAGGAGTTTTCAGTTACAGGATTTAGCTTGTTCCCACCTGAGAACCTCTGGATTTGTTAATTTTAGTGCTGTAGCAGGGGCTCCAGAAATAAGCCAATATCTGGCCCATACATTTTTGGAATTTTCAGAAATGCTTACTACCATCACGCTGAGAATGCACGGGAATCTTTGTCACTATAATAAGGGTTCATTTGGAATCCACCAAATTGATGAGTGGAGGCCCATGCATTACCTGTGCCCTGGGGGCCTGTTACCAACAGTTCCCCTAATCTGGCTCAACTGTACCCTATCTGTCGTCAGAGAACAACTTCCCTCTTTCTGCCTTTCTGGTCACCTGGACATGTGAGAAATCAAAAGCTTGCATACATAGTGTATGAACGTGTTTCCCACATTTAGCAAACACTTTTCCAACAAGTCTGGTGTCATGTGGCGTGTTTAAACTCCTCTGCCGTTTTTGTTATTGTACAGTAGCTTGTCTAATATTATTTGAGGCTGATGAGGACATTCCATTGGCCCCAAAGGGCTTTTAGTCTTGAGCTGTCCACAGAGAGAGTGAAAAGAGCTCAATATAATTCTTCAGCTGCAGAATAGAAGACAGTGACTCCTCAGTACCTTAGTAGAGAGCTTTTGTTATTTTCAAAATATTTTTGAGTGCCTGGTGTTGTAGCTTTTGTTTGTTTAAATAAGTGGATTTGTGTATAACTCTTTTTTGTGTATGTTCACAGTCTCAGGAGAACCCAGAGACTAGATACTAAAGCTGTGTTCCCTAACTTTTCAATAGTTGGTACATGTGAAAATCTCATTTTTCCAAAGCCTAAGTTGCTCCTCATCTCCTTCTGACAAATGGGTTCATTTGCTGGTGGAAGTGTGGGGTTGGAAAAAAAAAACAACAAAAAACCACCATGCTTGATTAGATTAAAAGAGAAAAATGAAGACCATATGGAAATAAATGAAAACTGAAAAAGTAATGGTAAAAAAATAATAATAGGCCGGGCGCGGTGGCTCAAGCCTGTAATCCCAGCACTTTGGGAGGCCGAGGCGGGTGGATCACGAGGTCAGGAGATCGAGACTATCCTGGCTAACATGGTGAAACCCCGTCTCTACTAAAAATACAAAAAACTAGCCGGGCGTGGTGGCGGGCGCCTGTAGTCTCAGCTACTTGGGAGGCTGAGGCGGGAGAATGGCGTGAACCCGGGAGGCGGAGCTTGCAGTGAGCCGAGATCACGCCACTGCACTCCAGCCTGGGAGACAGAGCGAGACTCCGTTTCAAAATAAATAAATAAATAAATAAATAATAATAAAAATAATAATAATAATAATAAAAGAGATGAAATCAGAAGAAAGGCAGCAGGGACCGATTGCGCTTATTAATCTCAATTCCTCCAACCTGCCTCCACCCACCTCAACAGTCTGTTTCATGGCAACTGGCCAGCTCTCTGAAATGTTTCTGACTCTTAATGGCCTCCTTGGGCCATTTTCCATTACTCATTTGTTTACTGCCTACACTTTGCAGATGTGGAGGTGTGAGGCTTAGTATATTAGCTTTCTATTGCTGCCGTAAGAAATTACCCCAAATTTAGGGGTTTAAGCAACATGAATTTATTAACTTCCAGTTCTGTAGCTCAGAAGTCTTGACGTGGGTCTTACTGCCTTAAAGTCGTGATGTCAGTGGTTCCTTTCTGGAGACATTCAGGAAGGATTAATACCTTTGCTCATTCTGGTTGTTGGCAGAATTTAGTTCCTTGCAGTTGCAGGACTGAGAGCCATATTTTCTTGTCGGCTGTCAGCTGAAAGCCATTTCCAGCTTTGAAAGGCTGCCTGCATTCCTTAGCTCATGGCCTCTTTCCTCCATCTTTAAAGCCAGTGACCTTGGGTTAAGTCCTTCCAATGTTGAGCCTTTCTTAGCCTTCTTCCATTGTCACATTTCTCTCTGACCACAGCTGGGAAAGGTTCTCTTCTTTTAAGGAATCATGTGATTAGATAGGGTCTCCTTGGATAATTCAAGATAATCTCCCCACTTCAAGATCGGTAACCTTAATCATATCTGCAAAGTCCCTTTTGCCATATAAGGTAAGGTATTCTCAGGTTCTGGGGATCAGGAAGTGGACATCTTTAAGAGGCCATTCTTCTGCCACACTTGGAGTAGGGGTCCTGAGCAGTTTGACTTCTGAATCATTGCTCCTGGGAAGCTTAGAGGAAGTGGGGGGTTGGAAACAGGTAGAATGTGAGGGCTATTTTCTAATTATGTAAAGCACATTACCAGTGTCTTGTTTTCACTGAGAACACCCAATTAGGAGGGCCACGTAACAATCGAAAAATTCCCGGGTAAGATACTTTCACCAAGAGTCTCTTCAAAACAAATGCTAATTGTTTCTTTAAAATTAACGGAAAGGAAAGGCAGCTAGAAAATGAATGGGGCATTAATCAGAGAATTTTAGAAGGGACCTAGAGATTATTTTAATTTACGAAAAAATTTTGTTACACTTTTTAATTGTAGATTTACATGCAGTTTAAAGAATACCCACACCCAGTTTTCCCCAGTGGTAACTATGATATAAAAACCAGGAAATTGGTATAGATATAATCCATCAATATTAATCAGATTTCATTGGTTTATATGCACTCATTTGGGTGTGTGTATATGCAATTCTGTGCAATTTTATCACATGCTGATGTGTGTGGCCACCACCAGTCAAGATACAGAACAGTTTAGTAATTTTTAAAGTGGGCTCTTCCAGCTGGAAGAGAGTTCTGTCTCCGTGCTTCAAGAGATGCTGTAATGGACAGGGGTTAAGAAGGGCTGGGCCAAATAAGTGGAATTCAGGGACCTTACACTTCTTTTAAACAAAAGGGTGCTTTTATCTATTTTACATACTGAGACTACAGACACTATTTTATTTGATGAAGGATCCCATAGCTAAAAAACACTGGCTTAGTCCAATACTTCCATTTTGCAGATGAAGAAACTGTGCATATATGTACCTCTGTGCTCCAGCATACACGCTGATTAATCCTCAACTGGCGAATGACCGGCATTTGCCCACCAAGTTAGCCAATGATCAACATAAAACACTCAAAAATACCCTCCTCCCTTCCCTCAAAGGCGAATCTTAAATTTAGCAACAATAATTTAGGATATTTTTCCATCTTAATTAAGTCTTTGGTTTATCTTAGAAATAGGAGATTAGGGACTTTATTTGGTTCACTGCCTGGCACATAGTAGACAATCAGTGCCTCAGGGAAATATTTGACTTTAGTTGACAAATTTGTTTGGACAATTAATGAATATGTATATATACATATCTTCATCATATAAATGGCTAGACCCTTCAATGGTTAGAGGGAGATGATTGTAAAAAAGGGCTCCTGTTTTTCTGCATAAACTTCGGATTAACAGTAGTGTAGAGGTTAATTCGAAGTTTATATACACATAATGTACAATGCAATCTTCACTGATTTTACAGCATCTGGAGATGAGTGTTCAGTTCTTTGGAAGACTTTAAGAGGAGTATTCACAACTGGAGTGTTTTGGAGAAGAACTAGGGTCTGACAGGATGTTATAGGATAACTGGAGAATAGGAATTGGAGAATAGGACACATTTTGCCTGCAGAGATTTGGAGGAAATAGGATACCTTTTTTTTTTTTTTCCAAATGTCTAGAAAGTACTTCTGTGATAGAATTATTGTATATCTGTAGAATAGTATCAATGAGTGAAGGTATAATTTCCACTCAATATACGGAAAGTCTTTTATAACAATTAGAGTTGTCTCAAAATGAAATGGAAGGCCAAACAACAAAAAAACAGACAAAATAAAAATATAAAATAAAATAAAAATGAAATGTAAGGCTTTACATAGTGAGCTTCCTGCTACTGAAATCATTCAAGCAGAGGGTTATAAAGGATGGTGTTTTGAAGGTCTGCACCAGGTTAAGCTGGACCTTAGGATTTCTAAGGTCTCCCAATAAAAGACTGTATGATCGAGGCAAGATATATGCTAATACATACTACTAATAGTTTAAATCCTCTTCTGCCTTCCTGTGCATGAAAATAAATCACCTGATAATTTGTTTGCTTATATGGGTAGGATTTCTTATTGGGAAATTGATATAAATACAATACTTCAATGTATTTAACAGATATTTATTGAGCCTCTAGTATGTGTCTAATAGTGTAATGTGCTGAAGATATAACAAGGAACAGAGATGGGTTTTATCTGCATTGACAAAATAAGTAAGAGAAAAAGGGATATAATATAGGATGGTGTGTGTTTATTTCTATGTGGCAGACTACTGTGATTCCTACATTATTATATGAAAAACTTAAAATATGAAAACATTTAAAAATGCAGTACAGTAATGTTAAATAGACTGTTTAAAGGGTCTGGAAGATGACAAAGAAAATTATAATTAATCAGGTACTAACGACAGAAAAGAGAACAAAGTTTTTAATTTTATTAAAAATTTCCAATTTATAACCAAAATATACAACCACTACATTTAAAATCAGTTTGTACACTCACAGTTAAAGTGCTAAGAAAAAACATTTACAAAAACTGACATCAGTCTACTGTAAACAAAATAAATCTACAAGAGCAGAGTGCAAAGCACATCAGCTAATGTGAAATTCCCAGTTCATGCTCTAACCAAGTGCACTTGCCCTGTACATCCCAACAACAGCAACTTTTCCACTCATTTGGAAGTGAACCATTTTAATGAACATATAAAAAAGAAACACAAAGAACTAATGCCACAAAATACAAGTCTTTAGCATAAACACTTTCTAATTAGATGTTTATATGATAAACCAAGATTAGACATTTAGAATCACCTCAGCAATTTGATTCAGAATAGTTTGGAAAACTAAACTTCTAAGTGCCAGCTATTTAAAAATGATATATTTTTTAGAATAATGAAAAGGATACCTTTTCTACCTTTATAGCTCTTGAAAAAGTGTAACAGTAAAATGGGGAAAGACTTTTTTTTTTTTTTTTTTTTTTAACAAGCATGGATAGTGTTCATCTGTAAATGTAGTATCAATGAGAAAGAGCTAGAAGACAGACCTAGCTGTTGGTCAGGTAGAATGAGGGTGAAGGAGATCTAGGATGCTTCAGGCATTGCCTTTGAACTTAAAAAACAGGATCAGCAGGCCGTGACTTCATAAGGCCCATAAATACAAATGACTAGCTCCCTTTCTCAAGGTCACTGAAAATACACAGCAGTTTCAGACATTACATGGGTTTGGGCAAAGGAGGCAGATTTCCAAGCTAGGTCACTTAATGATATCTCTTGCCTCAAAATGTCCCATCAACACTAATTTAAATGATTTCCACTTTTGTTTTAAAGCTTAACATTCTACTCATTGAGATTAATTTGCGCTAACAGCAACGTGGTTGCTTTTAATGCAGATTTCTCTTTAAGAGAGCTAAAAGGGCTATAGTCACTAACACTTTAATATAAATTAGTTAAAGCAAATTTCTAACACTTGAGATAGGTTATATTTTGGAAGTACTGATAAGAATAACTAGGGATAGAAGGCAGGTAGGGAAGTTCTGGAGAATGTAGCATTTGAGGAATAGGTCACATGAAGAGGGTATCACGAGCATATTGCCCAGGAAGAAGTGTACCAAGCCATTATTGAGAGATCA
Organism: Macaca thibetana thibetana; assembly: GCF_024542745.1. Lineage (NCBI taxonomy): Eukaryota > Metazoa > Chordata > Mammalia > Primates > Cercopithecidae > Macaca > Macaca thibetana. The sequence continues at coordinate 114,965,008 of NC_065585.1, forward strand.
AAGTAACCTTTCTCCACTATAAAAATGTATCTAGAGTACCTCTGTGGTGTACTAGATTAGTTTTTGTTGGCTAATCTTTTACCCTTATTATTCATATTATTTATATGATGAGATGTAGTCTGAATTTGGAACAACTCAATTTACAACCTATTAAATCATAAAATTGGGGATTTCCTGTGTAGGAGTTTCCTATTTTTTTGTATGATCTTCAACTTATATACCTTTATTCTTATAACCTGAAATAAAGGTACAAAGAAAATCTTTAAATGGCATTTTATGGCAAATTTGTTTACTATACCACATAGCAGTATTCATTAATTTAGAATGCCTACCAAGAGGATACAATTCCAGTTGCCAAAATTTGAGTCCATATTAGATGTGAGGGGGAAAATTGTTTTGCCTCTAAATGATACTTACAGATGAATCCTTTTATGTCAGGTTGGTGAAAAACTAACTGCGGTTTTTGCCATTAAAAAACTGGCAAAAACTGCAGCTACTTTTTCACCAACCTAATATATAACAATATCTCAGATTATAAAAGCTTTAAACTACACACAGAGTTAGTGAAAGCCTTATTAACATATATATACTCCCAAAAGGTATTTACTTCAATTATGAAGTCATTTTGATAAAACATTTTTGAAAACTGGAAAATTTTACAACAAAATAAAGGATAATTTTTTTAAGGAGAATTTTCTTGGTAAGACTTGTGGTTATCTGTAGAATCTCCTTCATAAAACATCTGACATGTTGATAGGGTTAGGATGAGAAGTTAACGTATCTATTCTAAAAGATCTTTTGTTTGTTCCTTCTTGAATATATATATTATGAAATTGCCAGCATCTGATCATTTTTGACCAATAAAACCAGCAATTTCAGGTGGTTCAGAATAATACTGTATTATCCAATTATGACCATGTAGCAAAAACCTTCTTGGCCTGACTCTAACAGAGAACAACTGATCTACTACAGGAGCTGATCTACATGCTGAGATGTGACCATGATCATCTAACAACACTGTAAAAAGTTAAGAAAACAAGATTAAAAAAGGCTCAAAAAACACCTCACATTAAATAAATATGAGTCTTGGGTATCACAAATTAGAGAGTGAAGTAACTAATAATTACTGTTAATTATGATACATTTACATAAATAATCCTCAAATTCACTATCAGATTAAAATACAAAAAGTATTTTTTTGGTAAAATATTTTAGTTTTGAAGAAACAGCTTCCACTGTTCTATTAAATAACAAGATAAGAGAATTTACTCGTTTTTGAGTTGTCGAACTTTTCTTTCTGGGGCTAGAGGAAAGGGATGGTGGATGGCATCAATATCAATCTTTATTATGCCAAAGTGAATGTCTAAATCAGTCATTCCTTCATATATGTGATACTTTTACACTTCAATGAGAAAATAAAACACAAAGATACAATTTGGCATTTGAAAATAAAAGCAGGAAAGTTGTTGGAAGTTGGGGTTAAAGACGTGGTGATTCTAGGGAAGTTAAATATTATAAAAAGATGAATGCTACAAAATTCGGATTTAGTCCAACTCACAGCTAAGGTAGAAATAGCACCTGATGGCAAGAGAATGTCCAGCCTAAAATTTTCACATTGGGGAGTCCTATATATGATTTTTAAAGTTTTTTAAGTTCATATAAAAAGAAAATAAGAGTATTTTTAAGTATACATTCACCTCAGCTCAATGTAAAGAACTACTGTGTTGATCTTGTCTCAGAAATATGGAATTATTTCATATTAAATGTTTCTGCTGACAAGATGAGTTCAGGGAAAAATTATCTGAGGCAGGGAAAAGGGAAGACATTTGTAAATTTCCTTTTAAAAATTTAGAATGGGAGGAGTAGAGAAATAGGAAAATGGTGGATGACTAAACATAAAGTAAATCACTCTAGGATTACTTGCTTTATCTTACAGGATATCCCATTATTAAAACCCAGAAAATATTAAATGAAATATCTGAATCTCAGATTCAATTTAACAAATGTGATCACAAAGACTTGCAGAGCCAGAGAACTGAAAACAATTTTTTTTTGGTACGCAATCAAAATAACATAATACAGGCATCTCTGAATGAGAAAGGCTGGGCATCTAATTTAATTTCTGACAGCCAGGAGAGTTACATGATCCAGTGAAATGACATAAGACAAGGAATCAAGTGGAGCTAAAGAATCACACCAGAAACCAGTATACCTTCCTATATCAACTTTCCACTATTCTCTAATCATCAGATCTTATCCCAACACCCAGATTTGAACCAGTGTTCAAAGGATTGATATGAGCTAATGTAGACAATCAGAGCAAACACAATGATCTTTAAAGGTAACAGGAACTTCCTTGGCCTAGTGCACAGAGAACACTTAATCTGCCAGAGAAATCTGAAATGTAACTAATACAATCTCTTTTTTTTTTTTTTGAGATGGAGTCTCGCTCCGCCGCCCAGGCTGGAGTGCAGTAGTGAGATCTCGGTTCACTGCAAGTTCCGTCTCCCAGGTTCACGCCATCCTCCTGCCTCAGCCTCCCGAGTAGCTGGGACTACAGGTGCTCGCCACCACACCCAGCTAATTTTTTTGTATTTTTAGTAGAGACGGGGGTTTCACCATGTTAGCCAGGATGGTCTTGATCTCCTGACCTCGTGATCCGCCTGCCTTGGCCTCCCAAAGTGTTGGGATTACAGGCATGAGCCACTGCACCTGGCTAATTTTTGTATTTTTAGTACAGAAGGGGTTTTGCCATGTTGACCAGGCTGTTCTGGAACTCCTGACCTCAGGTGATCCACCCACCTCAGCCTCCCAAAGTGCTGGGATTACAGGCGTGAGCCACTGCATCTGGCCTCAATCTCTACATTCTATCCGATGACATTTAAGGAACCCTTCGAGAAACATTTTCTGTATGGCCAGAAAAAAATTAAAAATAGCAAGCCACACTGATCTCTAACAATACTTCAAATGAAGACATTCACTTGCCCATGGCAATCTGGCAACTATATTTACGTAATAAACCTAAGAATGCAGCTTAAGAATAATTACTGAACAAAAAATTTTCAATCAACTCCTCTGAAATTTCTTTTATATTTTATAATTATTTTAATATTGGTAAATTGAATAGCTTTTAAATTAGCCATATGAACCACTGCTTTGTTCACTAATTCGATCTTGAATACATTTTGTGTAAATTTTAGGCTAACTAGCTATATTCACATTTAAGAGAACAAAGACCACAAAATGTTATGTCATTCTTTTCTATATATCAATTTAAGGTGCTTATATTGGTACTTAAGAAGACTTTCCCATTTAAAAAAGCCATGTCTAATATTTATAACTTTCTTTCATTTTATTACCTGTAATATAATTTTCCTTTTTTGAAATTACTTAAAATTGCTAATGGAAAAAGTTGATAACATATCTGAATCCCATCAATTTACATGCAAATGACATTAATAATACAAGTCGATCTAGTAAAATAATACAAGTTGATCTAGTTCATGGGATGAATAACAAGAATAAAAATGAGACCAAAATAATGATTATAAAATGGTCATAGGAGAACTAAATGAGAGCTGGGTGGAATTTTAGACGCCATCTAAACTAATTCTCTTGTTCCCTAGAGAATGAGAAAATGGAGGCAGCACGAGGTAAAATGCCTTGTCCAAAGTTACACAGTTAACTGCAAAAGAGAGGCAAGACTAGAAATCAAGTTTCCTCACTCAAAATCCTATGGTATTTTTAAAAATAAAATAATGCATTTTTACTAATCATTAAAAAAAATTTCTGCCAATTTAGAAAATTTTTTTTTGTTTAATTTTAGACTCCAGGATAGAAAATAGAAATTATTAAGCTCTAAGTTAAAAAAAAAAAACAAAACCACCAATAAGCACAACACAAAGAAATATCTGCAATTTAGCATATACAAACAAGCTGACTTATACAACAAAAAGCCTTAACGCTACAATAATAATAAAGTAATCCATCCTACTTCAGGAAATATGACAAAATATCAACCTTAAAAAATCTTTAAAGACTAACTTTACCAGTTAATGGTAATTAGCAAAATAATGAAACAGTGAATCTTCAAAATCTGAATTATTTCAAGGTAAAAAAACTTGTTTAATCTCTATTGGGAAAAACTGGTGACAGTGACCAATAAAATGAGCATAAAGTATAAGCAACACTTTCACACCAACAAAAATATTCAAGAAAGAACATAACAGATTTCCTGAGGCAGCTGATGATTAAAAAAGTAATCTGAAGGAAATTATCCTTCAATGCATTTCAACAGATTGAACTACTGTGTCTTAGGAAGTAAGTAATGTAGTGGTTTGGTGTTTGAGTGAAAACTTTACTTTCTTTTATATTTATGTCAACAGAATTTTACTTCCTAATTAGAGATCACAGAATAAGAAACATGTTTAACTCATATTAAATCTTTATATATTAAATCTTTATAAATCAACCAAATAGAAATGTCTACAAGGATGGCTGATTCTGGGTAGACTTTAACATTTTCATTCTTAGAAGACTTGGATCCTGAGAGAAAACTGTAATCCTATATCAATTTAATGACTAAAGAGGAGCACAGGATTAAGATTAAATCAGTAAAAAACCCAGGAGATTGATTACAGTCAGACGGAAGGCATAGTCTTCCTACTCCTTTCCCAAATTCATCTAATTGGAACAAAAGGAGGAGAGAAAAGAATGAAATTATGAAGAGATGCCAACACAATTATTTTCATACAAAATAGGTCAAAATTATATAAGAATAATGTATAAGATTATACAGCTACTAGGAAATACAGCTGTATTAAATGTAAACATTTTTTCTTAATCAGTTGTAAAACTACATAAAAACATTTAAAAGAATCATGAGTTCCTTTGTAAATCTAGGTTCCATAAAAATGCTATCCTTTGTGAGTGAAGAATGGAGAAAAAATCCTTACTTTACACAGTTTAAAAAAATTATAAATGTGTACAATTCTCATAGTGTGATGACTTAAAATGTAAAGTTTTGCCATGATGAAAACCAACAAGTGAATGACTTTTTCAAAACTGTTCTCAATCAGAAAGAATTAGGTACATAAAAGCCAAAAAGTCAAAGACAAGAAACGTTATAGGGTCTACATTCTTCTTTATATATATATATTTTTATAATTTAAGTCAAGCTAATGTACTTACACAATTTCATATAAAAGGAAAAATATAATGAATATCCCCAAATTTGTTCTAGAAATTCAACTACATAAAATTTGAGAGCATACTCTGGTATAACACATATTAAAGAACCAATACAATTTAAAAGCATAACCTACTTTTTAAAGGTTAATTGGATGACCGATTTAAAGACTGTACCAAATGAATACTGGTCTAATTGCCTTATTTTGTTGTTACTGCTAAAAAGAAATACTAATGAAGACTGTAACCTTGTTTTCTACAGCCCCCCCCAAATTCTAACAAAATCAAATGATATCAGTAGAACAATTTATGGATCAGGCATGGTGGCTCATGCTTGTAATCCTAGTGCTTTAGGAGGCCAGGAGTTCAAGACCAGCCTGGTCAACATAGTGAGAACCATCTCTACAAAAAATTTAAAAAATTTGAATTAAGCCAGATGCAGTGACTCATGCCTGTAATCCTAGCACTTTGGGAGGCTGAGGTGGGCGGATCACTTGAGGTCAGGAGTTTGAGACCAGAACAGCAAAACTCCTGGCCAACATGGCAAAACTCCATCTCTACTAAAAACACAAAAACTAGCCGGGCGTGGTGGCGTGCACCTGTAGTCCCAGTTACTTGGGAGGCTGAGGCAAGAGAATCACTTGAACCCAGGAGGTGGAGGATGCAGTGAGCCGAGATTGTGCCACTGCACTCCACCCTGGGCAACAAAGCCAGACTCCTTCTCAAAAAAAGAAAAAAAAAAAAATTAAAATTAGCCAGGTGTAGTGGTGCACGCCTACAGTCTTAGTTACTTGGGAGGCTGAAGCTGGAGGACTGCTTGAGCCTAGGAGTTCAAGGTTACAATGGACTATGATTATGCCACTGCTCTCCAGCCTGTGTGACAGAGCAAGACCCTGTCTCTAAAAAAAATTTTTTTTAAGTAGAATAATTTATGGGTTACAGAGCATTATAATAAATGTTATTTCATTTGATCCTTACAATATCCAGTGAGGGACGCTAAAACCAAAAATTACCTTATTCACATTTTACACTGAAGAAACAAAGACTCAGAGAAATTAAATGACCAGCCCAGTTGACATCATGAGTTAAATTCCAATCCCATGGGAATTTTCATTACACTAGACTACGTAAGTCATCCAAATATGGTAATATGTAAATGTACCTTTGGCATGTCAAAAAGCAATATAAATATCATCATAATGAAATTTTGGTATGTTGATATTTTCTAAGCTCCAGCAAATGATTCACTAATTTATATTAAAAAATTAAATTGTTCCTTTCATTTCACAGAGATATAGCCTAAACTAAGATGGGTACAATTTGAGTTATTTCCAGCTATTATCACAAAGAAATTGATGAGGTAGGTTAAAATGTAGTAAATTTTTCTAATTTGAACACATTCTTAGAATTTTTATAAATCTGCTCTAAGAGCAGCAGAAAAAGGAAGGTTGATTTGAAGATTAATTTACCCAACTGGTCCACAAAGATCTAACAGCATAAGACTAAAAGGAGTCTAATTACTCACTTCTAAGAATCATTCTTTATCTTCTAAAATTAATTAAAAGGATTGGTACATGTCTGTACATATATTTCTTTAATTACAATAGTGACATGGACTGTTATCTATGCAAAATATGTTTCATTCAGTGTATTTTACATGCTTATTACCTGCCATATATTATTCTGGTAAAGCAGAGACTTCATTTCAAATACATTGGTTAAATTTAGATCTTTCCAATTTCTTTGATGTGAGACTCAGTACTAGAGTAAAAGCAAGTTGTGTGACAAGAATTGTTCATTTAAATATTTATTGAAAAACTGTATGAAGCCCTGTGCCAGCTGAGTTATTGACCAATTGTTCTTTGAAACAAACTGTTTTGAGTTTAATATTATCTTAGATCTTTTGTCTAATTATTGAATAAAACAATGTTGCTGAAATCAAAGTACTTTTTGAAAAGCTTTTGATAATATATTAACATTTTAGAGAGAACTATTGTTTTCTCAGTTGTCAACTGAAAAAAGAAAACACTAAACATTATCATATGCCAATCAAAGTTAAACATATGGTAGGAAAACTGTCCAGACTTACTCAGATTGGTTTAAGCTAGTTGAGACTTGAAACTGCTGCCCAAACTAAATACTGTTGTTTAAAACCATGGATTAACAATATTACATAAATTTTGTGGGACAAAATTAAGATACTTACTGAAAGTAACTGAAAAGTCACTATAGTATTCCCATACATACCAACAATTAATTTGACAAAGAAAATACAAATGAATATATAAAAATGTAGAAGCACGAAGATTTTCATAGTGATGTTCACTTAACTGTCTATACTTGGCCCACTTGTAAAAGAAAACCAATTAACATTTTGGCAGTTGATAATATAATGCAGATGGCAATGAATGACAACATCTTCGAGCTCAAACTGGTACCTTCTACATTAACTTATTTTTGTTTGTGAATGTTTGTTTTGGTTCTCTCATGCTGTTTGCAGGAGAGATTCTCAGACAAAAGCTTCATGAATTATTGATAAATGAGTTGTTATATGTTTGGCTTTCAGAGAAAATGTTTATTAATTGTCAGTTATGAGGGAATTCAGACCTACCTGCCTTGAGCATTAACTCCAGTTCCAAGGCAGTGAACACAGAGAAAAACTGAAAACACTTTGGGCCAAATATTCAAATATCTCCCATGAAGAGTAAGTCATATTATCATATATGTACTTTGAAATATATAAAATAATAGACAAATTATTACTATCAGAAAACTGACTTTGCTGCCTGAAGATTCTTTTTCAACACCTAACTTCTTGGCAGTTTTTGTTTTAAAGGGTGAGAAAGAAAGTACACATGAATTCAACACGTCAAGGAATATACTACAGCAGTCCTCACACCTCTTAAATCCACAATAACCTAATCCCTTATCATTCATAATGCTTTATGGTTTTCAAAGAGCTTTCACAGAATTTTTTTTCACATGGTCTTAATTTGACAGCTTTGTGAGGTAGGTAGAGTAGGTATTTATCTTCTATCTTCATTTACAAACAAGGGAACTGAGGCTCGGAAAGTTGAATTGTTAAAGGTCATAAACTATAATAGCAGAAGGCAGAGCCAGGCCTCTTCAGAGTCTAGAATAAATCTTCAAAGTATGATTCTTGGATTATCTGCATAAGAATCACCTGCAGTATTTTTATAACTACAGATTTTAAAGTCCTATCACTTTGGCCTTACTAAGTCTCTCTAAGAGTGGAGCCCAGAACTCGGCATCTGATGCAGAACAACTGAATATCAGATAATGATATGAAAGCCAAAGACTGAATCCATGTGGATGTTCATGTGATATATGATGCCATCAGATCAGCAGGGGCAAGTTATAGTAGTGAGTTTCAAGCCAGGCTGCAGATTAGAATCACCTGGAAAGCTTTTTTCCTTTTTAAGAAAGCTACCAATTCTTACTTGTATGAGGAGAAGGTGTTAGGCATCTGAAGTAACCCAAGTGATTCTTACCTGCAGTCAAGGTTGAGGACCCTTGTTTAAATATGCTTTTTACATAATACATCCAGCATGTTCCAGCAATTTTCTTTCTCTTCTGATTATTTCATGCCTAATAAGGTTTACAGTTTATATTGTAAATTATTTAAACATTACCAGATAAACATTTTTTACTTTTTTTAAGATTAAATGATATTCATAGTAAGACTACTAATCATGCTTCATTTAGCTACAGTGATTTTCCAATATCAAATCAATCACCACTTTGGACTGAGGTTATATATATTTCAGTTGTAAACAAGAATGATCCAGAATCTGAAAATAAGGGTGTGGGGCAAAAGCTGTAGCCTACTGGCTATTGGGCAAGGCAAGTGCAGACAATCAACTCACTATAGGAGGGCCTGGAAGCCAAGGTCTGGTGGCTTTGGCAAGATCACATCTCACTATAGAAAAATACAACAATGAATACAGAGAAAACGTTTTGCCATTTTGTAAGTGTGGTTACCACAAAGAACCTTATAATGTATGATGTTTATCTTATTACATGCCTCCACAAAGCAAATTTTGAACATTAAGTTCTGTATGAATCAATACTATTACATGGGAAAAGATGGCCACAAATTAAAATTTTTCCATCATGCATATGGATAAGTTATAAAAACACAGCCAGTAAAAGTAATATTTACAAAAGTTAGAAAAACAGCACAATTATAGGGGAAAGAATGCCCATCTCTTTATTCCACTGCTAATCCAAATCCTGAATATCTCTGGATGAAGATTATTTCGAGAGAATGCTGAGAGAACCTTTCATAGACTAATCAAATTCTTCTGTTATACTTTTATTCTATTAGCTAAAATACCCTTGCTGATTTATTAAATTCTCCTACAGTTTAAAAACACAGTTCTTTTTTCCCTTAGTGTAAATAAAACTACAAAGTCCTACTATTCATCTGAGAAGTAAACCTTGCATAGAAAATTTCTTTAATTCTGAAATTGTTTTATTAACTGAGCTACCAGAATGTTATCTCACAACTAGTTTACAGCATATGAAAGTTCACTACAAAGCAGTCACCACATATTTAGGATTTTTCTAAATATAAAATGAGTGGGTTTATAAAAATGCTTACCAGACAAATAATTATCTCTTCATAACCTAGAAAGACGAATTATTTTTGTGATGATAGAATTCTTAGTGTTTTGGATGCCTTGATGTTCCAAGTTTGATGCAATATAAAAAGCAAACATTTACCTTTCCAGTGGACACAATCTGTAGTTGACTGAAAGCATGTTAACAGTGAGTTACAGCAATCAGTCATGCAAAAGGCAAAGAATAAAATCTTTTTAAACAGCACAAGTTTTCCACCTTAGACAAGACAAATTAAGCACTGGTTCCATCTTCTTCAATAACCCGATTCATGCTGGTGCCATGTGTGATGTGAGTCATGGGATTATTACTGAGATCTCTGATGCTGCTATGTCGTGACTGTTCATTGAGTCGATGAGAACTACTATGCCTGGAGTGATCTGTTAGTCGTGACATGCTGCCATGAGGTAGTCTCTCCTCCATTCCTCTGTAACTGCAGGGCGTGTACCTGTCACGAGAGAGTTTATTTTGAAGTGGGTAACAGAACACACTAGAAAATTAATAACACTAATAATTTTCATAAAAACGCCTCAGTAAGGGAAATTATTAGGAAATCAACCATGAGAAAGTAATAACCAACTTTTGATTGCTTAACTTCGTTAACACTGTAGAATTATTGACATGGCCAACAAAAGAGAAGAAATAATCCTCTCAGAATTAAGGTTCCATTCATTCTCTGCAAAAGGACAGAAGCTAAGATTAAATAAGGCTGATCGATTTAAAGCTGCACTAGATATGGATACCTTTGTCATTCAAATGAGTTTTGAACAGGGTGGGTTCAGGGAGAGGGGTAACAACAAATAGAAGAAATGTGGCATTGTCCCTGGCAGCCAAGAAGAGTGGCTATGATCAGTAGACGGGTACACTCAAATTTTATTAAAAGACTCTGATTGGAAGAGGGAGAATATGAAATCAGAGGTGAAATCGGTATAACCTAAAAAAATAAATAAATGAATAAACTGGCAAGCAATGATGACAGTATGTGCCGAAAGCTGCTTTCCAGATAGCCCAGTTAACAACTGAATTAACTACCTGTAAATTATCTTAATTACCTCTCATCAGGGCTTCAGGCTGTGAAGATGCTCCTTCATGGAAGCTACATCTGCTTGGAAGTTACGTCCTAACACTTTGTAACCTATATTCTGGCTAAAGTAAATTCTTTGTACCTTCAGCTCTAGACCCAGCTTGGAGTTTGTGAGCTGGGCTCCCTCTGCTAACTGCAGGCTGTCTCCTTCTCTGCACTTATCTTGGAAAGCAGCAATGGAGCTGTTAAATTTTCTTTTGTTGCAGTCCTGACTCACTGAGCTTTGCCATGAGGAATAAGATTAGCTCTAGGCCAGTCAAGGTCAGGAAAATCAATTATGACTTTTTTATTAGGCCTTTGCTTATGGAGCTAGCATGCTATTTATCAATGATTCTGGCTTTATAGTGTGCTCTTTCAAGGTAAGGACCATATTTTATCCTTTAATCCCTAGTGCCTCAAGAAGTATTTGTTTAAAATACTTTTTGTTTATACTTACACCTATACATATACCATTTTGTAAAAGTATTTGATTTAGGATAATAAACCTCAAAGAAAACTTAGTATAATCTATAACTTTAATTAAGATTAAGTTTTAAGTAATGTTTCTAAAAATAATATATAGCAGGCTAGGTTTTTTTTTTTTTTTTTAAACAGTCATCAAAAAAACTAATCATAAGCAGCTGCAGATCTGTTGGCTGTCAGAAAGCGTTAATCCACCATTCCTTCACAAAAATAATTGTAACAAATTTCATGACTCAGTGTGAATTATTTATAAAATTTAAAGATAGATTCATACACCACAGAGGTGATCTTCTAGTAACATTTTCATTAGATTAGAGTTTAAAACTTGAGAAGTCCTTTGAAAATTATTTTTTCAAAAAAACATGTATTTTGGCCGGGCGCAGTGGCTCTGGCCTGTAATCCCAGCACTTTGGGAGGCTGAGAAGGGCAGATCACCTGAGGTCAGGAGTCCAAGAGCAGCCTGGCGAACACGGTGAAACCCCGTCTCTACTAAAAATTACAAAAATTAGCTGGGCGTGGTGGTGGGCACCTGTAATCCCAGCTACTTGGGAGGTTGAGGCAGGAGAATTCCTTCAACCTTGGAGGCAGAGGTTGCAGTGAGCCAAGGTCGCACCACTTTGCTACAGCCTGGACGACTAGGGCGACACTCTGTCTCAAAAAACAAAAACATGTATTTTTGTTTCAGTAAAGCAAAAAAGAAAAGTTAAATATGAAAAGATAAATATTTTAAACATTTCTCATGTTAATAGGTAAAATGTTATTTCTCATTCATTAAAAGATAACTTCATATTTAGGACCTAAAACAGTTTTAAATTTGTTCTGCATGTTTCGGTAAATAATGACAATGTTTGCAGATGAAAACATTTCAGAATGGGCTTGTTATTCTAGTCTAATAATTATTATTCTGCATAATGGTTGTTGCCTTAAAACTGAGTAGAAGATTTTTCCAAGTTTCCAAATATGACTTGGCAGCTGATTTGGAGATCTTTCACCTCTCAATGGCTACCCAAGCGTCTGTCTCAAATAAATATGGCAAATGAAAAGAGCAAAATATGATGCAGTTTTCTAGTAATGATATAAAGTTTTCTTTTAAAAATCACTATATAAAAATATAAGCTGGGCATTTTCTAAAATGAAATATAAAGCTTTGAGTTACAAAAACTCAAATAATATATTTTTCATAGAAAAATTTACTATATTGAATAATTTTATCTAAATTCCTTAAGTGACACATATGGCCATCCACAAAACATTTTAGAATATGAACAACCTGCCCATGGATAATTAAGAGTCAACTACATAGAAAAGTAAATTTAAATATACTGTTTAATCTCAACTGTATATGTAGGAATTACCAAGTTTATTTTTTGACAGTCATTTAAACCACTGTGACCACTGACTCTAAAACACAATGTGAAAATGTAAATAAATTTTAATATAAGCTTAGACAAAACAATTAGGATGGTTAATTTGCTGCTATTGTCAAAAAGATACTGTGGTGCCTTCCAAAGTCAACATAAAAAAACCTTGAAGACGACTGACTCTTTCTGAGTTTCCATAGTATTTGCTATCACTAATCTAAATAACTGAATTAACTGTAGTTTTACTAATACCTCCTTATTTATTCCCTAGCTTTTTCTTGTCATGGCACCCATTTACCAACCTAATCATTCATTCCCAAACCTCCACCTACCTACTTATTCACTTCCTTTTTCACCCACCCTCTCATCTAACCACCAATTACTTATTCTTTGAAGCTGACATATGTGTGTAGGTGTATTCACCTCAGCCTATTTTGTTTTATATAGCACAGAGATCAATAATTATCCAGCAAAGAATCTGGGCCAGAGTGAGTATTGGGAAGTGTGTGTGTGTGTGTGTGTGTGTGTGTGTGTGTGTGTGAGATCCCACAGCCAATGAGATGACTAGAAAATGACCAAAACATAGTGTTGACACACAAAGTTAAAAACTGACTGAAGCAGAAGGAAATCTCCATGAGATGGCTTTTCAAATTACGACAATCCTTGTTCAGACTTCTGGTTCACCATAGTCTTGGAATCTCTCAAATCTGCCCTAAAGTTCTAGGTACAGCAAAGAGTCCTACAGTATAAGTACTCGTGCGCCACATTACAAAACACCTTCAGTAGGGTGCCACTGTCATTCTGGCTCCTGAATTTCTGGGAAACATCCACATTATTTCTAAAGTCATTATTTATTTGATAGATGTGTACATTCCCTACTATATACATGCCTAGCACTGTGCTAGATGCTGTGAAGGAATATGGTGTCACTTAGTTCTTATTTTCTAGAAGCTGCAAACTTAGCTGAGGAAAGACAATTATACAGAAAATAGATCATAACAAAAAGAATGATAAGCAATTTCTCTGACTCACATGCCCATTGTTCTTCTTCCTGTATTATTATTACTGTGAATATTTCCCAAGGTCTTGTTTTTGGCCTGTTGTTCTTTTTTTAATAGTGACTCAAGGGATTCTAGCTCACAATTTTAATTGCCAACTACCTCGTATTGATGATTGTAAACTTTCTTATCTAAGCTACAGCTCTATTCAGATGAGAGTGGCTGAAATCTATTTTTAACTGCCCTCAGAAATTCTCTACTTAATATAAACTCATCTTTTACTGTTCATTCACCCTACTTATCTCCTCTAAGATATTTTCATGAACCAATCTGACCTTTCTCTTTCCTGCAGTTCTACATCTATTATCTTTAACACTCACTGTCTTAATTATATCCTGGCTTGTGCTATTATTTAATTGGTTCATATGTATATGTCTTATCTTTCCTATAAGGTTATATGCTCCTAGAATGCATAAATTACATGTTACTTTTCTTCCATACACATCTTATCTTTCCTATAAGGTTATATGCTCCTAGAATGCATAAATTACATCTTACTTTCCTTCCATATACATCTTTATACACAGTATGTCACATGCATAGATATTATACTATAAATAATTATTCATTCATCATTGAAAGGATAAGGCCAGGCCGGACATGGTGGCTCATGCCTGTGCCAGCTCTTTGGGAGGCTGAGATGGGGAGATCACTTGAGGCCAGGAGTTCGAGACCAGCCTGACCAACATGTCAAATCCCCGTCTCTAATAAAAATAAAAAAAAAATTAGCTGAGTGTGGTGGCACACACCTGTAATCCTAGCTACTCAGGGGGCTGAGGCATGAGAATCGCTGGAACCTGGCAGGCAGAGGTTGCAGTGAGCTGAGATAGTACCACTGCACTCCAGTCTGGGCAACAAAGTGAGTCTCGGCCTCAAAAAAATAAATAAATAAATAAATAAAAGAAATAAAGAAAGGATAAGGCCGATAACGTCAAATAAAGCTGAGTTCATGGAGGGTGGTGACTGATAAATATATGTTAAAAGAATTCTGATTCCCTCCCTCCTTATCAGTATTTTTAGCTGGGACCCCTAAATTACTGTAGAAACTTCCTAACTAGTCTTACTCACAATTTTCTTCATTCCGATGCTATTGCCAAGTGATTTTTCTAAAATACAAATCTGATTTTCTCACTTCAATGCCTGAAGTCCTATGATAGTTTCTCACTGCTGTGAGTGAAAAATGCAAACTCCTCAGTATGAATTCCTCTCCGTCAGGTGCCGAAACATGCAGTCTATGCTCTAGCCATACCCACGTACCTAACTACCTGCCTGTCTTCGTTGCCTCTGCATGTGCTGTTTCCTTGTCTTTAACTCCCAACTGCCTCCTCTGAATCCTATTGAAAGTAGAAGAGACATCTCTTGCGAAGCTTTCACTTTCTATGATTTATTAAATGGTTTTCTTCTCTGAGATCCCAATGCACCCTGTACACATTTTTACTATACCTACTGAAGTGTATTGTAATTGACTGTTTACTCTTTTGTCTTCCTTCTCTGCATCCCCAGCACTTAGAAGAATGCTTCTCATATAGGAGCGCTAAGTGGAACAAAAGGAGGAAGGAAGGAGAAAGGATCCTTGTGGTTAAAATGAAGTCACTGGTGATGTTAGAGGGTACAGTTCAGGCAGGTAGAGAGGAGAAAAAGACTACACTTTCAAGGCATAAAGGATGGATTAGGAAGAAAAATATTCAAAATAGTTATTTCCAAAATTTAGCCAGGAAAGGAAAAGGAAATGGATACAAGATAAATCAGCATCAAAGAAAGACTGCTGCTCTTTTAAACACAGGGTAGCTGACCAACAGAAAGTAAAAGAAAACAAGTTAAGAGGAAAAAACAGAAGATTAAAAAAGGAAAGTACAGAGAAACGGATCCTACACTAGGAGGACAGGGAGAAGACTGAGACTGACAGGACAGAAACAGCTGTGGAAACAGATGTTTTCAAGTGAACACAGAATCCTGTCAGTTTCAGGCATTATAATTTCCATTCTTTCAGTTTCCCAAACTAGAAATCTTAAAACAAACAAACAAACAAAAAAATCCCAAAAAAGTCTTTAGCACATTCCTTTTCTCTAGCTGCTAATATTAATTTCTTACCAATCTCTATCATTTCTTCTTTCTTCTTCTTCTTTTTTTTTTTTTTTTTGAGACAGAGTTTTGCTCTTGTTGCCCAGGCTGGAGTGCGGTGGCATGATGTCAGCTCACTCCAACCTCCACCTCCCGGGGTTCAAGTGATTCTTCTGCCTCAGCCTCCTGCGTAGCTGGGATTATAGGCACCTGCCACCACATCTGGCTACATCATTTCTTCTTTCTAAATATCTTTCAGGTCAGCTCTTCCTCTCCTCCCACTGCCACCATTCTCCTAAAAGCCTTTATCATCTCTCAAATAAATTACTGAAAAAATCCCAAGCAGTTTCTAATTCTAGTGTCTCATTTTTCAAATTTAACAAGAAACGCACAGCCAGGCTTCTCTCAAACATTTTCTCTGTGAAACCAACCCCTCCCCAGCCACCAGAATTAATCACTCCCTCCTCTATGCTACTACTGTACCTAGTAAACAGGGGTTGGCAAACTAAGGCCTGCTGGCCAAATCCTATTTTTGCAAATAAAGTTTTATTGGAATGCAGTTACTTCTATTTGACTACATATTGTCTACGACTGCTTTCATGCTACAACAGCAGACTCAAATAGTTGCAATGGAGACCATATGGCTCATAAGGCCTAAAATATTTACTATCTGACTCTTTACGGAAAACGTTTGCTAACTCCTGAACTATACTATCATACTTATATGTTGCTTTGTCAATTACAATAATAGAAGCTGATATGAGGTACTCGCTGAGGCAGGCACTGTTCCAAGGAATTAGGTAGGCTATCTCATTTAATTTGTACAACATTATTAAAGAGGCAGATATTACTATTTTCATTTTATAAATAAGGAAACTGAGGCTTATCATTCCAGATCCATGTTCTAAACCACAAACTGACTACACTTCTTTCTAAACAGACTGTGAGCTTATTAAGAGCAAAGATCATGCCTAAGTCATCTTTGTATTCTTAGGGCCTAGCACAGTGCCAGATGTAGCAGGTGTTCCATAATTGTTTACTAAATTAGTCTTACTAAAATAACCACTTTTACCCGGTCTTCTCCCTGCTCAATCCCCTGCAATAACTCCCATATTGCTTACCGCATCAAATCTAAACAACTCTGACTGACTTTAAGTCTGACCATAGTCTGGACAACTCTATCTAGCAAAGTTCAAAGGCTTAATTATGTTCAACTTCTATTTCAGAATTGGCTGCTCTTCTTTCTTAAGCTGTATGACCATAATTCAGCTTATGAAATAAACTACACTACTAACAAAACTCACCTGCCATCACGTGATCTGTGGAGGCTGCCGTGGTAGCTGCTCACTTTGCTGTGGACGCTCCCTGCTTTGCTTCTTTGATCATCCACCATAGCCAGCTGAGTTGAAGAAGCATGGGTGGATGTTCCTTGAGTGGAAGTTCCCCTTGACTTTCTTATGATAGGAGTATTTGGATCCCTCAGGAGAGACTGAGCAAAATCAGGTTCCTGGAGTACCTGTCGGCTCTCATTCACTATCCTAGACAACAGAATAGTAAGTTTAACATACATACCAATCTTCCCACAGACCAATAAGCAATACTTCTGTGCAACACTGATATTATTCTTGAAATTAATTGCTCGCCAAATTAGATCTATAGGACTGATATGAAGAAACATTGTTGACAGAGGAAAGACTATAACAACAATCCATGTCAGTCTGTCCCCTAAGGTGGTATGATGGAAAAAGGCCTGTGTTAGAATAAGGAAATCAGCATTTTAGTTCCAACTTTATCAACAAAAACGTGATCTTAAGCATGTCATTATCTCTTCTTCCTTTCATTTCTTCATCTATAAAATGAAGGTATACAATTTCATCATTTCTAAAAGGTCCCTTTCAGCCAAAGAAATTTGTCATTCTCAAGATACTGAACTATTATGAAGATATAACTCTAAAATAGAAAAATTGTTTTCTTGCATGGTTTATATAACTAGTAGAGGCTTCACTGTAGCAGCATGGATACAACATTTAAGTTGTAAGAGCAGTTGTTTTAGTGTACGAGTTGATTTTATGCAGAAGCAGTTGTCTAGTGCTGGAATAAACATGAGCAGTCCTAATTAGAATAAAACAAAATGAAAAATTAAAGTTACAATTAAGTCTCAGACATATTAGAAGCTTAAAGGGAAACATTTAGGGGAAAAATTATTGTCAAAAACAAAAAATTCTAACTGCTATCAAAGGATTAAGTAGACAGATGGCTTATGATGATGAACAAGGCAGTAATTAAATTAATACATGAGCTAAACAGTTGTAAAGGTTAGTGTCTTGGATTATGTAAATAAAGGACTTACTATGAAAAATCATAAAGTTAAAATCAGATCATCAATTTCACTTCAAAAATAAAACTCCAGCATGTAAAGACTGGATCATATATTGAGAAATTACATATATTATAAATTTTCACATTACAAAAGGATTGTCATTATTGCTGTTGTTTTTCATGTTGGGGTAGGTGGGCTGAAGGAAGTCTAGTATTTATCGAGTACTCTATATATATTCTTCTTTGAATCCCCTTAATAATGTCATCATTACAGAGATTCATGTCCTAAGAGTATATTTCTAAGGGAATATTGGATATCTATTAATAACAGACATTATAATCCCCATTTCATATACAAAGAAACTAAAGTTTTAAGAGATTAAAGAACTTTCAAAAAATCACACAACAAAACAGTCAAGGATCAAACTTAAGTTTAAAGTCTTAGAAGCTAATCACAAGGTAATGATAAAACAGTGTTTATATATATCTGGAAAACAAAGTGTCAAAAACATGACAGAAAAAAGAACAAGTCAAAAATAGTGGAAAAAAAAAATCTGGATTCGTTCCTCTGTCATCAATGACCTTATTCACATATATACATACATCCTACCAAGTCATTCTTGGTTGTTGACTTTATTTTCTTTTTTTTTTTTTTTTTTTTTTTTTGAGACGGAGTCTCGCTCTGTCGCCCAGGCTGGAGTGCAGTGGCCTGATCTCAGCTCACTGCAAGCTCCACCTCCCGGGTTCACGCCATTCTCCTGCCTCAGCCTCCCGAGTAGCTGGGACTACAGGCGCCCGCCACCTCGCCCGGCTAGTTTTTTGTAGTTTTAGTAGAGACGGGGTTTCACTGTGTTCACCAGGATGGTCTCGATCTCCTGACCTCGTGATCCACCCGTCTCGGCCTCCCAAAGTGCTGGGATTACAGGCTTGAGCCACCGCACCCGGCCGACTTTATTTTCTAAACTTGGTTAAAACTGACTTCTAGTTGTCCCAAAAGTTTAACTCACGTTCAAATGGTGAAGGTTTGTCCCCTCATTTTACAGATAATGTCCAGAGAAATTAAGTGAAATGACCCAGGTAATCCAAAAGAGGATTTCTAAAAATATTTAAATCTATGTCAGAATTATTAGCATAAGTATGGTCTTAAATCTGGCTTCACTTAAGGGGAGAACATTAATTTGATTAGCACAATATTAGAAACGAATCTACAGCATAGTATAACAAAGCAGTTAAAAGCAAAGCTCTGGAGTCAGACTCTCTGGGTTTGAATCTATATGTCAGCAATCACTTGTTATGAAATCTTGGTTCTATGCCTCAGTTTCCTTATCTGTAAAATGATGTCCTCCCTCACAAGGCTGTTTACAGCATTAAATGATTTAATGTGTAAAGTGCTTAGAACAGTCTTTGAGTATTACATATGCCCAATAAATTAGTACCCATTATTATGATTATCTTATAGTCGTTTCCCAAAGGCTAACCAGACAAATGCTAGAAATAGCCAAAGGGTGCCCACACTCTTGAATGCCAGAATAAGGGGCTGCCACTCCAGCTCAGAGCACATTCTGGCTTGGAAGATGACAAGGACTGTTGGTTGGAAATCCACAGCTGCAGAAAACCAAATGGAAGGGCCCGAGAGTTTTAACCAGTTTCAGAAGGATTTGGGCCCAACCAGTATCCCCGCCAACTAACTAGGATAAATCTCTATAAGGAAAGCTTCAGTTTAGCTCTATCTGGAATTTCTAATGCAACTCTATTACAGAATTATTTATATATGGCCCAGAGGTGTCCAGGAATGTTTAATTCAAGTCCTTTCCTCAGCATCGTGTTTTACTGTGATTACAATACAGTTTTCTGAAGAATACACAAATAAATCACAGTAAATCCCAAAAGGGAGGAAACTCTAAGAGAGCAGGGTCTTGGCCTGTTCTGTTTGCTATCAAATCACTGGTATCCAAAGGTAGTTGGTGGCACATAGTAAGCATTCAACATGACTTTCTTTTGTTTTTTTTTTTTAATTATACTTTAAGTTCTAGGGTACACGTGCACAACATGCAGGTTTGTTACATACGTATACCTGTGCCATGTTGGTGTGCTGCACCCATTAACTCGTCATTTACATTAGGTATATCTCCTAATGCTATCCCTCCCCGCTGCCCCCACCCCACAACAGGCCCTGGTGTGTAATGTTCCCCTTCCTGTGTCCAAGTGTTCTCGTTGTTCAAAGAATGAATATGCCCAGAAGATAAATGTTTTTGGTTGCTATTGAGTGAGCTCATCCCCTTCTTTCCTTCTCTGCTCTACGAAATTATATTTAAAGGAGAAATGCATGATCTGGTATCACTAGTAGCAGTCTCAGATATCAGAATAAGAAATGTATACAGTCATCCCTCAATTTCCTCAAGAGAGTGGTTCCAAGACCCCCTGCGGGTACCAAAATTCGAGGATGCTCAAGTCCTTATATAAAATGGCGTAGTATTTGCATACAACCTCTTGTATATTTCAAATCACCTCTAGATTACTTACAGTACCTAATACATCACTTTATTTGCATAGATTCAGTGTAGTGCTCAGCATGCAGCAAATTCAAGTTTTGCTTTTTGGAATTTTCTTGAATTTTTTTTTTTCCCAAATATTTTTGATCCATTGTTGGTTGAATCCACTGATATGGAACCCCCAGATACAAAAGGCTGACTGTATATTAAACTGTGATGTTAATATAATTTGTGTAACAGAAATTATTACTGGTATTTTAGTGAATATAAACTTTATTAGTGAGGCAGAAACTAAAGTAACTTCAAATTGTATCTCATGAGAAAATGACATTAACCAGTACTAGGCACATTCTACATACAATTTTAAAATATTTACAGACTACCCCACAAAAAAATCATTCTTTCATGGATCCTAGGTTAAGTAAAATCATAAGAAATATACAATCCACTAACTCAGAGTTTGTGATAACTCAGACAGAGATACCTATGAGACTTAAAACTAAGTA
The DNA here is from genome assembly GCF_024542745.1 of Macaca thibetana thibetana. NCBI lineage: Eukaryota > Metazoa > Chordata > Mammalia > Primates > Cercopithecidae > Macaca > Macaca thibetana. The sequence goes on from NC_065585.1 coordinate 114,986,179, forward strand.
GAGTCTGAAATCATTTGTTCCACTGTGAAAACTGAAGGGTCTTGTTTTGTTTTGTTTTACAAACTAAGGTACAAACATTCAAAGATTGCTTAAATATGCCCTCAAATCACACTGTAATATGCAGTATGGCCAACTATGAATTAAACAACCTCTAACACATTTCAATTAATCTACTAATATCATTTTTCTATTTGGCTTTAACATGTACTATATTAGAATGGAATAAGAGTATTTCTTTATGTCACTTTTGGTACACTTGGAAGAACAATGGACAACTGGAGACAGAAGTTTATCTAGCTCTTATCAGTAAATACCTGTGTGACTTTGGCCAAGCACTTAACCACTATCTTGGTTTTCTCATTTGTAAAAGAGAGATAAGAATGTATGTCAACCTTCAAAGGAATATCAGGAAGATCGGATAAGAATGTAGAGAAAAGCATTAATTTGCTTTTAAGAAAATTACAATTTGAATTTTTTTCACAAAGATTGGACTTCCTTCAAATACTCTGAATTAGTACAGGAGGCTTGGTCATCTTCGGGACTACTTGGCCGTCTTCTCAAAATAAGTTTTTAGTTTTAAATTAAGACATGCTACTGTGCCAATCATAACTGGATACTGCTGAAAATGTTATAGTCTTGTTTGAATAATTCTCCAAATCCAAATCATTTTAACACAAGCAACACACAAAAAAATTACGTAAATGTGAGGTTTGTGAACACTGTGATAATTTATTTCAACTTACTCTTTTTTCCTACGACCATGAAAAAAACTGGCCCATTCAAAGCATGTCTTTTTGCTTCCAACCCAAAATACAGAGGGAATGCCAACTATGAGAGCCATCAAGTATTTCATCAGAAAGAGAATCAAGTCTGGACGACTCATTTGAGTAACCTGGAAGAACAGAAAGAAAAGCATCTTAAATATATAAAAATAACTTTCTATTAAAGGCCATTATGAAATCTTTTTCTTTTTCTTTTTTTTTTTTTTGAGACCGAGTTTTGCTCTTGTCACCTAGGCTAGAGTGCAATGGTGTGATCCTGGCTCACTGCGACCTCTGCCTCCCACGTTCAAGCAATTCTCTTGCCTCAGCCTCACGTGTAGCTAGGATTACAGGCATGTGCCAACATGCCCAGGTAATTTTTGCATTTTTAGTAGAGAGGGGGTTTCACCATGTTGGTCAGGCTGCAGGTGATCTGCTGCCTCAGCCTCCCAAAGTGCTGGGATTACAGGCATGAGCCACCGCACCCGGCCCAAAATCTTTTAAATAAAGTAAGAGTAAAATAATTCTACAAATTTGATGTTCTCACTTATAAGGTTTTATAGGTAATTTTCTTATTATGTGGAAAAAACACACTCCTGAAAATTTGACAATAAATTTATACTCTATACATTGAGACATATCTATCTATCTAGATAGATATGATGATAGACATTTGGCTGACATTAGTCATCTTCTAAAATACGAAAGAATGAAGAGCATTTGTACAATGGCGGGGGAAGGGTGGTGGTGATGTAGATGAACTTTTTAAAAGAGTAATGTGAAAATAAGATGCAATAAAAGGAAAAGACTGATAGTTTTGACTATTAAAAATTTAAAACTTCTATAGAACAAAAAGCCTTAAATCAAATCAATAGAATAATGACTAACTAGAAATATCAACTGTATTATCAATCAATAAAGCAAACCTAAGGAAAAGAAAATGAAGAATAGACTGGGTGTGGTGGCTGTAATCCCAGCACTTTGAGAGGCTGAGGCAGGCAGATCACCTGAGGTCAGGGGTTCAAGACCAGCCTGGCCAACATGGCGAAACCCCATTTCTATTAAAAATACAAAAATCAGCCGGGCGTGGTAGCAGGCACCTGTAGTCCCAGGTACTCGGGAGGCTGAGACAGGAAGAATCAGTTGAACCGGGGAGGTGGAGGTTGCAGTGAGTCAAGATTGTGCTACTGTGCACTCAAGCTTGGGCAATAGAGTAAGACTCTGTCTCCAAAAAAAAAAAAAAAGATAAAAGAAGAAATAAAGTATTTGTTAAGACAAAAAATAGCAGAATAACCCAAAGTTGGTTACTGAAAAAGGAATAGTCCAGACTCCAGTCTAATCAAAACAACAAAGGGAAGAAAACAGCAAATACACAGACACAGAAACGATAATAAACAGATGCAAATAGAGAAAAATTAAATAATCTTAAAAAGACTACTTTGCTCAATTCCATGCAAACAGACTTGAAAACCAATGGAAACAAATGATAGGAAAATGTAATTTAACAAAATTGACTCCAGAGGAAATAAAAAAATTTAAACAGATATATTATAGAAGAAATAAAGTTGTCAAAGAGCCACCTCCTCTCAGAAAGCACTAGACCCAAGAGTTTCATAGGAAAATGCTAATAAACCATTAAAGAACACATAATTTCAAATTGTCTGAAAACACACAAAAAGAAAGCTATTAAAATTATTGATATAAAGCAAGAATAAAATCGTACTTAACAAAGGCTCCATAAAGAAACTATTTATTTATGTCTCATTTAGGAATTTGTATGCAAACAGAATTCAACAGCAAATTAAAAGAATAGGCCAGGACCAAACAGGGGAATGCAAGCATGGTTCAATATCAGTAAATTTATTTATAAATTCAACATATTATTGGATCAAAGGGAAAACATATGATCATCTTCATAAATGCCACAAAGGCATTTGATAAAAGTATTCACTCTTGATTTTTAAGAACTGTAATAAAATACAAATAGATGGAGTCCTTAAAGATGCTATATATCTATATCACAATCCAAAAGCAAACATCATGCTTAATAGAAACACCAAAAGTCACCAGAAATATTTTCATTAAAATATGGGATACAAGAAGAGTATCTACTGCCACCACTCTTAGTTAACCATTTCAACAGCTCTAGACTGCAATTAGATAAAAGAAATAAAGGTTATAAAAACTAGAAAGGAGGAGGCAATGTGATCGTTATTTATAAATAATATAATTTTATACCTGGAAAAACTAAGAGAATAAAGTAAAAACTATTATACATTATAAGCGGGGTGGCTAGGTATGAAATAAAATACACAAATAACTTTCACATATATAAATATCAATTAGTAGATATAAGAAAGAAAATTTTTCATTTACCATTGTTATGGGCTAAACTGTCTCCTCGGCCGGGCGCAGTGGCTCAAGCCTGTAATCCCAGCACTTTGGGAGGCCGAGACGGGCGGATCACGAGGTCAGGAGATCGAGACCATCCTGGCTAACACAGTGAAACCCCGTCTCTACTAAAAAATACAAAAAAATAGCCGGGCGAGGTGGCGGGCGCCTGTAGTCCCAGCTACTCGGGAGGCTGAGGCAGGAGAATGGCGTAAACCCGGGAGGCAGAGCTTGCAGTGAGCTGAGATCTGGCCACTGCACTCCAGCCTGGGACACAGAGCCAGACTCCATCTCAAAAAAAAAAAATAAATAAAAATAAACTGTCTCCTCTATCCAAATTCATATGTTGAAGCCCTAACTCCCAGTACCTCAGAATGTGACTGTATTTGGAGGTGGGGCCTTCAAATAGGTAATTAAGGTTATGTGGGTAGATCCTAACCCAATCTGGCTGATATCCTTATAAGAGGATGAAATTTGGACATAAAGACACCAGGGATGTGTACACATAGAGAAAGACCACGTGAGGACACAGCAAGCAGGCTCCCGTCTACAAGCCAAGGAGAGAGACTTGAGAGGAAACCAAACCTGCCAGCACCTTCATCCTGGACTTGCAGCTTCTAGAACTGTGAGAAAATTAGTTTCTGTTGTTTAAGCTACCCAGTCTGTGGTCTCTCATTATGGTAGCCCTAGCATACTAACACAAACTATAACAAAAGAGACAAAACACCTAAGAATAAATTTAATACGAAAAATGATCTATTTGAAGATGTTTTAAAACACACCCCACTTCAAACATGTTCTTAGTTAGAAATAATTTATCATAAGAAAGGAGATTATCCTTGATTTAGTTATCAAATTCCAAAATTCCAATAAAAATACCAAGAGTTATATGAGAATTAGACAAGTTGATTTTAAAGTTTATAGGGAAAAACAAACAAGAACAAACCGGAAAGTCCTGAAAGAGAAGAAAAATACATCATTAAGCTATAATAATTAAAGCTGTGTAATTATGGAATACAGTGTTTAATATAAGCAGTACTTAAGTAAGTGACATTTCAAACCATTCAGAAAAAATATGTTTATTCAATAAATGGATTCTGGACACGCTTCTAGAAAAAAACAGCTGTGAAGTCATACCATATTTCATACCTAGATGAATTTCTAAAAGATCAAAAATTCAGGCCAGGCGCAGTGGCTCAGGCCTGTAATCCCAGCACTTAGGGAGGCTGAGGCAAGTGGCTCGCTTGAGCCCAGGAGGCAGAGGCTGCATGGCGCCACTGCACTCCAGCCCGGGCAACACAGCAAGATCCCATCTCAAAGTAAATAAATAATTAAATAAAAACAAAAAAAAACAAAAATTCAAACGTAAGAAAAAAATTAACAACAAAAAAAACCATAAAGTTAAAGTTGTAGATGAAAGCTTTTATTTCGGGGAGAGAGATGAGGAGTTACTTTCTAACAATGACACAAAACTTAGAAGCCATCAAAAAGAGACAAGTGAGCCAAGCGCAGTAGCTCCCATCTGTAATCCCAGTGCTTTGGGAGGCCGAGGCAGGCAGATCCCCTGATGTCAGGAGTTCGAGACCAGCCTGACCAATATGGTGAAACCCTGTCTCTACTAAAAATACAAAATTTAGCCAGGTGTGATGGTGGGCGCCTGTAGTCCCAGCTAGTTGGGAGGCTGAGACAGGAGAATTGGTTGAACCTGGGAGGCAGAGGTTGCAGGGAGCTGAGATCATGCCACTGCACTCCAGCCTGGGTGACAGAGCTAGGCTCTGTCTCAAAAAAAAAAAAAAAAAAAGAAAGAAAGAAAGAAAGAAAGAAAGAAAGAAAGAAAGAAAGAAAGAAAGAAAGAAAGAAAGAAGAAAGAAGGAAAGAAGGAAAGAAGGAAAGAAGGAAAGAAGGAAAGAAGGAAAGAAGGAAAGAAGGAAAGAAGGAAAGAAGGAAAGAAGGAAAGAAAGAAAGAAGGAAGGAAGGAAGGAAGGAAGGAAGGAAGGAAGGAAGGAAGGAAGGAAAGAAGGAAAGAAAGAAAGAAAGAAAGAAACAACTATGCCAGATAAAATCCCACATTTCTGCACGGCCATAACTATTGTTAACAGCAGCCAAAATACAATTAAAAAGCTGATATAAAATTGTTGCAAATTATATGGCAGATAAAAGGGCTAATTTCGTTAATGAATAATAAACTCCTACAACTAAAAAAGCCCATGACCCGAAGAAAAACAGGCAAAATATATCAACAATTTACAGAAAACAAAAGACAGATCTAGAGCTCAGACTCATAGTTAATTATATGCTGGTTCTACTTTTCAACCTATCAAATAGGTAAGATCTGAAAGTCTGACAGTATATTGCATTAGCAAATGTGTGGACGAATACTCTCATATATTGGCGATGGAGAGGTAAATTCATAAACCTCTATGAAAGACAATTTGGCAATATCTATCAAAGTTATGCCCTTTGATTAAGCAACTATTTAAAAAATGTATGCTATATATTCATATATATATGTGAAATGATGTATGTTCAAGTATTGTACATATATCATATACCAATAGTAAAATATTAAAAGCAGTATGATTTATCCACTCAATGGAATACCATGAGGGCATGAAAAGATACTGAGGAAGAGTTTTCTCTTTTGGTATTGATCTCCAACATATCATTAAATGACAAGAGCAAGGTGGGGAAGTGTGTGTGGGAGCTACCAAGTGAGTAAAAGAAAGAGGGAGCAAAGGAATATACTTGTTTGTACACGCATGAATACCACTGAAAGAGGATATACAAATTCCTTATAAAATTCCAAGTAACACTTGGAATTTTATAGAGGGGCACTGGGAAGCTGGGAAGCACAGGCAGTGATAGAAGAGAGACTTTTCCCATATACTTTTGTAGCTTTTGGGTTTCGAACCAGTAAAAACTTTTTTTTTTTTTTTTGAGACAGAGTCTTGCTCTGTCGCCCAGGCTGGAGTGCAGTGGCACGATTTTGGCTCACTGCAAGCTCCGCCTCCTGGGTTCATGCCATTCTCCTGCTTCCCAGAGTAGCTGGGACTACAGGCACCCGCCACCATGCCCAGCTAATTTTTTGTATTTTTAGTAGAGATGGATTTTCACCGTGTTAGCCAGGATGGTCTCGATCTCCTGACCATGTGATCCGCCCACCTCAGCCTCCCAAAGTGCTGGGATCACAGGCGTGGGCCACTACGCCCAGCCTCGAACCATTAAAAACTTTTAAGAATAAAAAAACAATTTAAAAAAATATATGTATGAAGATTCTAAATATAAAAATAAGTGCTGGGTGGGGCACTGGGAAACATCCTCACTGTTGGTAAACTGGTATAACCTTACTAGTACACAATCTTGTAAAACTTATAAAAAATTTAAATGTATATTCCATTTGATTCAGCAATTCTATTTTGAGAAATAACATCCTAAAGAAATAACATGTCAATAATAGGGGATTGTTTAAATAAATTATGGTACATCCAAATTACCAAATAAACAGTCATTCAAAAAAATAATGTAAATGAAAAAAGGAAAATACAGACAGTGGTGTGCTGGTAAAAGTTCAACAACTGGCTCTCTGGGTCAAGGGAAGCCCTGATTTGCAGCATCTGCCAACTTCGATGGTCATTTTCAAGCAACCAGTGTGATATCACTGAACGTGGAGTTGCCTCTTACAGGCCTGAGAGCCAGCTACAGCACACAACTAGGTGTAGACCGATGTGCCAAATATGATCACCATTTATGTTTCAAAATTATACAGTCATGTGTCACTTGACAATAGGGATATGTTCTGAGTGATGCGTCATTAGGCAGTTTTGTCATTGTGCGAATATCAGAGTGTAGTTAGACTAAACCTCGATGGTATAGCCCACTACACACCTAGGCTTTATGGTATAGCCTATTGCTCCTAGGCTACAAACTTGTACAGCAGGTTACTGTACTGAATAGTGCAAACAATTGTATCACAATATTAAATATTTGGGTATCTAAACATAGAAAGGGTAAAATAAAAATACAACATTATAATCTTATGGGAACACCATAGTCCCATATGCGGTCCATGGTTGACTGAAACACTGTTATGTGGTGCATGACTGTAATATCTATAACATTATTTATACATATATTAAATATGACTTTTGGTATGTTTTTTAATATACCAATATGCACTGTTCTGGCCATCTATGACTGTGTAAAAAACTACACCAAAACTTAATGGCTTAAAGGAAGAATTTATTCTCTCTCAGTTCTGTGAATTGACTGGGCTCAGCTGGGTGATTCCCACTTGGGCTCTCACATGTAGCTGCAGTCAGATGATGGCTGGGGCTGGAATCATCTGGATGCTAGTCTGAGCTGGACATACCTACAGGATGGCTTCTTCACTCAAATGTCAGCTAGGATGGCTGGAAAAGATGGGAGCTGACTGAGAAGATCTCTCCCTCTCTCTGTGATTGATCTTCTCAATCACCTTTCTTTCTGTTTCCCTCCCTTCATGAAGTCTTTCTACACAGCTTAGGACTAGCCTGGGCTTCCACACATCTTGTGGTCTCAAGATAGTCTGACTTCTTACTAGAGGCTGACCTCTCCCAAAGCAAGCATTCCAGGAGATCTTGGCCAAGTCCTGGGGTCATACAGAATCACTTTTGTTGCATTCTACTCATCAAAGGCAAGTCACAGTGCCAGCACGATTTAAGGAAAGGGACTACTCAAGAGCAAGAGATGTGGTTCCCTGGTTGGAGGCAGGGGGCTGCATCTCTCTGAAGAGAAGCTACCATAGTGGTTGCTACATATGGTTGGAATGTTTGTCCCCTCCAAAACTCACGTTGAAACGTAAACCTCAGTGGGGGAATATTGAGGTGGGACCTTTAAGAGGTGTTGGGTCATGAGGGCTCTGCCTCATAAATGGATTAATGGGTTATCACAGGAATAGGACTGGTGGCATTACAAAAGGAGGAAGAGGGACTGAACTAGTACTTTGAGCCCTCTCGCTATATAATGCCCTGCATCAACTCAGGACTCTGCAGTTCCCATCAGGAAGAAGACCCTCACCAGATGCGGCCCCTTCAACCTTGGACTTCTTAGCCTCCATAACTGTAAGAAATAAATTCCTTTTCTTTAAAAATTACCCAGTTTCAGGTATTCTGTTATACTCAACAGAAAACAGACTAGAGACATAGGGATCAAAAAGTGTGGAAAAAACGTAAATTGTGGTTATATTGATTTACAGGGGTAAGGGGGCTTTTCCTCTAAGTATGTTTTATCATTTTCTTCCTACATATTCTGGACTTTTTAAAAAGTAGAAAAGACTATATGTGTATAATCAAAATTGACAAAACATTTAACCAGGAAAACTTTTACTGTATTAATGGAATTCCACAAGTTCAAGAGACACAATGTAAATTTATATTATGATAGATATCAACAAATGTTCTACAAATGAATTGCTCTAAGAAATTATCAAAAATTATACTGATATTTAATCTACAGTATATGATATAGGAATATCATAAATATGTAAAGTAAGCTATATAAATAAATCAATGATCAACTAGATAGAAAACACAATAAATTTGTAAATGAATCAATACCTAGGACTTATATTCTGCATACACAAACACATCCTTTCTTGCATTTTCCAATATGTATTATCCAATATGGCATGCTACTTCTTAAAGGCAGATATTCACATAATATTAAGGAGGAACACATGAATGTAGTAGATAAAACAGGTTGAAAAGCGTAAAGTACTTAGAACTGTGTTTGACACCTAATAAATATTCAAAAATGTTTTTTAGGAGCACTACTATCCCAGAAGATATTAACAGGTAATCCATATTTTATCCGATTTTATTTTACCACAGAATATCTTAAAAAGATATTGGGTATTATGAGACTCTCCCCCTGCCCCTGAGGGATTAGACATTAATATATTCAAGGTTCTGAGAAGTCCTGAAGAATTGTTCATTTTGTTTACCTCAGTGTTTTCTAAGCTGATAGATACATTTTCCCCACTGAAAATTAACGAGTTGGAATAGGTAAATTCTAAGATTTATTCTAATAGCCTATGAGCCTATTAATCTGGAAAAACTTTATAGGGGAATTAGAGACTAGTTTTGCTACAAAAGTTATTTTCCTTTTCCATTATTAAAAAATCTATCATATTAGTTAAAATGTACATATAACCATGACTGTATAAATTTTTTTTCTTTTTTGGCTCACAAAAAGAGAAAATCTCATAAAAAAGGAGTGTGGGCCAGACGCAGTGACTCACACCTGTAATCCCAGCACTTTGGGAGGCCAAGGCGGGCAGATCACTTGAGGTCAGGAGTTCGAGATCAGCCTGGCCAACGTGGCAAAACAGTGTCTCTACCAAAAATACAAAAATTAGCCAGGTATGGTGGCAGGCGTCTGCAATCCCAGCTACTCGGGAGGCTGAGGCAGGAGAATTGCTTGAACCTGGGAGGCAGAGGGTGCAGTGAGCCGAGATCACACCACTGCACTCCAGCCTGGGTGACAGAGCAAAACTCTGTCTCAAAAAAACAAACAAACAAACAAACAAAAAACAGTGGAGTGTGGCAAGGGAAAGAATGAGAGCTGGGAAGCAGACTTCAAATCACATTTGCTTATACTCAATAAATGGTGAGAAAACAAAGACTAAATGAAGAAAAATAATTATTTGTAAAGAGGTGACTTACATAAGTAGTATGATGAAGAGGATGAAGGCAAAGAACATAAAAATTAAAACTAATAGAATTGTAATGAAAAAAGATAAAGAGAGCTAATCAGAGTTGATAGCAGAATTAGAACAATTGTGTGATATGAAGAGCACTGGCCTGAGCAATGTGACATGGGTCCAATCACTTTTTATAAAATAAGAGGCTTGAACTTAATGACTTCAAGGCTGTCTTCAATTCTAGATGACTGATCATGAGTCAGAAAATTATCTGCCCTTGTTGAACTTACACTCTAGAACAGGGTAAGGGTGCAGTGCTATCAATGTATAGGAACTAAAGAAAGCTTACAATTTCAGGTAGCAATAAGAACAAAAACACAAGGTAGGGGATAACGTGTGTGGGTGTGGTGTGGTGGTGGATGGGCAAGCTATTTTATTTATTTTTTGAGACCCAGTCTCACTCTGTTGTGCCCAGGATGGAGTGCAATGGCAGGATCTTGGCTCACTGTAACCTCTGCCTCCTGGGTTCAAGCGATTCTCCTGCGCCAGCCTCCCAAGTAGCTGGGAATTACAGGCATGCACCACCACGCCCAGCTAATTTTTGTATTTTTAGTAGAGATGGGGTTTCACCATTTTGGCCAGGCTGGTCTCGAACCCCTGCCTCAGGTGATCCACCCACCTCGGCCTCCCAAAGTGCTAGGATTAAGGCGTGAGCCGCAGCGCCTGGCCAGCAAGCAATTTTAGATCAAAGTGGTCGGTAAAGGCTTCTTCAAGGACATGACATTTAAGTAGGGATTTAGGCATAAGAAACGGCAGTAACAATAATCCTGACAGAACAAGTCTGTTGTCTCTGAATAACAACAACAAGGCCAGCAAGGCTAAAAGTGAGCATGGATGGAAGAGATGTGGTAGGAGATGAAGTCAAAGAAGGAGGTAGGGGTCAAGTCATATATGGCACTGCAGGGAATAGTATTTAAAAAAAAAAAAAAAAAAAAAAAGGATTTTATTCTAAGAGTAATAGGAAGCCCTGGAGGGTTTTGTACAAACCGGCGACATGATCTCACTTATGTTTTTAAAACTCGCTCTGACTACTGTGTTGAAAACAAACAAAAGTAGAAGCATGAAGATGAATAGGAAAGCCACTGTGAATTACTGAATGGCTTGGACTAAGGTAAAGGTGGAGGTACAGAAAAGCTGAAGGACTGGATCTGAGATACGTGAGAAAGACAGGGTGCACAGACAGCTCCAAATTTGTGTCTGAACAACGAGTGGACGATGATACCATTTACTGAATGGAGCAGAACTGGGAATGGGATGCAGGAAGCAGATTTGAGAAAAATTCAGAGCTGTGTTTTAGACATACTAAGTTTGAAATGCTTTATAGACTTTCAAAAGGAAGTGTCATGTAAATAGATATTCTGGAACACAGAAACAAGGTTGGGCTGTATAGTCTAAAACATGGGACTGGATAAGATTACACAGAAAAAAGGAGAAGGGAAAGAAAACAGAGATCCTAGGAGAGACACCCTATCTTCCAACTTCTATTCTTTAGCACCTTAAACTGAATTGTCTGTGTAAATTAGAAATATTGTTCACATAACATAAATGCTTGCATAAGAGGGAAGGAGCGCTAAAAACAAAATCAGTAAAAGCAATAACCAAAACCTCCAATTAGGCAAGAAGATTTGGAAAACAGCAAGGATGTAACACAGAACATTTTGCATTACAGAGTTCTGGTTAAAGCCAAAATTCCAGAAAAGACAAGTCAGCACCTGCCCATGGCAGGGATACAGTAAGAAAGCAACTCAAACACCACCTGTTTTTTGAACATGCCACAGGCAGAGTGTTGGAGCCAGAGGGCCAAGACACTACGGAAGAACAGCCAAGCTACTGCTATAAAGGAGTGTCCCCTTATAAATGAAGAACAAAGAGGAGGGAGAATACATTATTATCTACTTATAAATCACACAGAGACACAAAAATAGTGGGGTAGTTAGTATGTAAAACAGACCATATACTAGCTAGAAAGGCAAAGCTCACTAAAGAAAAGTATTTAAATAAAGGAAATGGGATACAGTGTTTAGTTTTTATTTTTAAAAAGCCCTATAATAAACCGAATTTTATTTATTTATTTATTTATTTATTTATTTATTGAAAGGGGCTCACTCTGTCACCCAGGCTGGAGTGCAGTGGTGCAATTCTCAGCTCACTGCAACCTCCACCTCCTGGGTTCAAACAATTCTCCTGTCTCAGCCTCCTGAGTAGCTGGGACTACATGCACCCGCCACCACGCCCAGCTAATTTTTCTATTTTTAGTAGACACGAGGTTTCACCATGTTGGCCAGACTGGTCTCAAACTCCTGACCTCAAGTAATCAACCTGTCTTGGCCTCCCAAAGTACTGGGATTACAAGCGTGAGCCACCACACTTGGCTATAGAATTTTTAAAGAAAAAACTCACAAAACATCTCAGTTCCTTGCATAATTAAAATGGACAAGTAAGAAAACTTTCAAGTATTCTTTTTAAGTGTTCCTGAAAACGCTATATTCCTATTGATGTTGTATCACCTTTGCAATTGGAAAAAACTTACCTGATGTATCCCAGCACTCTGGGAGGCTGAGGCAGGTGGATCACCTGAGGTCAGGAGTTCAAGGCCAACCTGACCAATATGGTGAAACCCTGTCTCTAAAAACACAAAAATTAGCCTGGTGTGGTGGTGGGTACCTGTAATCCCAGATACTCGGAAGGCTGAGGCATGAGAATAGCTTGAACCTGGGAGGCGGAAGTTGCAGTGAGCCGAGATCGTGCCTTTGCACTCCAGCCTGGGCGACAGAGCGAAACTCCATCGCAAAAAAAAAAAAAAAAAAAAAAAAAAAAAAAAAAAATCCCCAAAACTTACCTGATGTATTTCTTTATCTACCTGGAGAATACCTGGCAAAAAAGGGAGACATCAGCATCTACTTACTGTAAGCCCTGGGTCTTGATGACTGTCCCTGTTCTACAACAGCCTGGCTAGCTATAAATAGCCTACATTCACTGTCTTCTGAATCACTGATCTCCACTAACAGTGCTCCGATTTAATCTACAGAATTGCAATAACTCTTTTCAACCATCATATACAAACCATTTACCTGCGTTTTGATTTTTCTATTTAGATACATAATCCACAAAGACTTCGAGGCTTAAATTATTTTTAATTAAATAGAAAAAAAACTACTCATGCTAAGGGTGAAATACCCTGCAAAAAAAGAAAAACACTTAAAGTATTTTATTATTATTATTATTATTATTGTGGCAGCCTAAATTCAATACTTGTTTTTGAGACCTTAGCTTTGAATCAGGTTGGCAGAATCCCTGGCTTCTTTCCCTATCAAGAGGAATCTATACTTTACTAATAGAAGTACATATTGCATTGGGCTTGCTTTTATTTTTTTAAATAAATTCATTACAAAATATTGACTTATATCAAGCCTATGGTCACCTAAAGCCCGCATAAAAATGAGCTATTCATCAGGTTCATACAGAGTCTGTCATACAACTGGTAAGTGACAACAGTTCCTGAATGGAGGTCTTCTGATTCCTGCTTCTGTGTACTTTTTAGCTACACTACACTGCTTAGCAACCTTTACTGTTATTATGCTTTGAAAAGTCACTTACTCGCCCTATCAAATATAAAGGCTTATTATGTGATAGCAATTAAGACAATGTAGCCTTGAATAGAACAGCAAAACACATTTCACATATGGGAACTTGATATATGACTAAGGCAGTATTATAGATCAGGGGAGAAAAGATGAACTAGTCAATAAGTGTGCACGCAACCTAGATTCCTCACACGCGCAGCTCACAACAGGGTTCGTGCTATGAGAATCTAATGCTGCTGCTTACCTGTCAGGAGGCTCAGGCAGTAATGCAAGCGATGGGGAGTAAATACAGATGAAGCTTTGCTGGCTCACCCACCACTCACTTCCTGCTGTGTGGACCTATACTGGTCCGTCGCCTGGGGGTAGGAGATCCCTGATATAGGGTATAACTATCATATTCCTGAAGACATTTTAATTTTTACTAGGGTTCTCCGTTTTTTTTTTTTTTTTTTTTTTTTTTAAGGGATGAGAGAGAACTAAAAACTAACTGTTCTTTAGTCATAGAATTATCTGATTTCCATGTTTATTTTCTCTTACTAGGCTATGAACTGTAGGGCAGAGGCTGTATTTTACTCACAGTTGCTTCTCCAGCAACTATCAATATGCCAAAATAGTACATATATAATAAATGGTTTTGCACTAATGAATGAATTTTGTAAAAGGGGAAAAACAAATTGTGGTTTAAGGGAGAAGAGTTCCTAGATTCATTTAATATTAGACCTAAGAAAAAAACCCTACAGATTATTCAATCCAATCCCTTAAAAATTTTAGAGATGAAGAAAGTTTAAACTTAGTGACTAGCCTACAGACACAAAACTAAAGATCTAGCCAGAACTACATGATGTCTCTCCAAATACTCAAACTTGTGTTTTTTGCATAGGAAGAGGTGTAAAGTGATGTTAAGTCTATAGACTTTGGAATCAGCTCACATCCCAACTCTGTAACTTACTGTATGACTTGGGATAAACTGTATAAATATATGAGACTCAGTTTTCTCATTTGTAAAACTGAGTACAATATAACTTACTGGGCTAATGTGAGGATTAAATGAGATGACGTGTATAAATTGTTGAGCACAGGACATGACACACAGCATATAACTTAAAAAAACTAGAAGAAACTATGATTATTAAACTATGTTGCTTCTAACTCTACTATTCTCATAAAATACTAAAATTATTTCCTTAAATTGGTATGGTAATGCCTTCAAAGATTACTGGAAATACGTCTTATTCACATGTGTTTATTATAGTGATATGTTAGAATTCCTTTTTATTTATTTACTATAGTGATAGCAGTACTAGATTATATTGAATTATTATTATTATTTTTTTTGGAGACAGTTTCACTCTTGTCGCCCAGGCTGGAGTGCAGCACGTGATCTAGGCTCACTGAAACCTCTGCCTCCCGGGTTCAAGCAATTCTCCTGCCTTGGCCTCCTGGGTAGCTGGGATTACAGGCGCCCCCCAACTACACCCGGCTAATTTTTGTATTTTTAGTAGAGACCAGGTTTCACCATATTGGTCAGGCTGGTCTCGAACTCCTGACCTCAGGTGATCTGCCTGCCTTGGCCTCCCAAAGTGCTAGGATCACAGGCGTGAGCCACCAAGCCCAGCATATATTAAATATTTTTAATACTATTATGCAGTAGAGTAAAAGGATGATCCTCAAAAGTAGTAATGAGAATGCAACAATGACAATTTATATGGGACAGAAAAATGTCATAGGTCACCAACCACTGTTATAAAAGAATGATCAAAGATGACATAGAATAATACTTGCTATAGATGAGGGGTCAACAAACTACAGCCTGAAGACCAAATCTGTTGCAGTGCCTGTTTCTACAAATAAAACTTTATTGGAATACTTCCTTCCATTTGCTGACTTATTGTCTATGGCTGCTTTTGTACCAAGCAGCAAAGCTGAGTAGTTGTACCATAGCCACAAAGCTGAGTAGCTGCAACAAAAAGCAATGGCCAGCAATGTCTAAAATGTTTATTATCTGATCTTTTACAGTTTGCCATGCCCTACTGTAGATAATGGCAAGTACATTGAATTTTTTCCTAAAAATGTGTAAGCTATTTGCATACCAGGTATTTCTGCAGTTAAGACTTAAACTGAACACACAGGTTATTCTGTTTAACAGAGGCCAGAATAACTTGTATATTTTATCATATTTATCCAAAAGTGTCATTTGACAGCATTTTACAACCAGTACATAACAGTATTAACGGTTTCTATAAATTTCTATAACAGTCTATGTTTCCTTCTTATCCTATTCTGTAATATTTTCTGGCAAAACAAGAGATATAGAATATTTTTTCAGGGAATTCTCATTCTTTTCCTCTATTACAGAAACTAAATAATTTTGAGGTTTGGAAGTCAAATGACCCTAGGAAGTCAAATGACCCTAGGAAGTCATAGGTAGGCAGGATATTTACCAATTTAAAGATTAGTAGCAAAAAAAAAAAAAAAAGGTTAGTAGTACTACATATTTATAAAAAAGAATTACTCATTGTCTAATGTTGGAAGCGTAAAACATACCCATTTCCCTCATGGTCCTTTCATAAACAATTCTGACTCCTTTTGGAGCTGCCTGGTAAAGGGAAAGACTCATCAGAAAATGAAGCTAAAATCATAACAAATTAGATTTAATGTTATTCTGCTATTTTTGTATTTTTCTGAATCAAGACTAGATAAAACAGATGGGATGCCTTGTGTGCTCAGAAGAACAGAAATAATATTTTTTGTTTGTTTTCTATAAAAATAATTTTGCTTTGAGACCAGGTCTCCCTCTGTCACCCAGGCTGGAGTGCAGTGACACGATCTCGGCTCCCTGCAACCTCTGCCCCCTGGGTTCAAGCAATTCTTCTGCCTCAGGCTCCTCAGTAGCTGGGATTATAGGTGCGTCGCCACCACAGCCCAGCTACTTTTTGTATTTTTAGTAGAGATAGCGTTTCACCATATTGGTCAGACTGGTATGGAATTCCCAACCCCTCAGGTGATCCACCCTCCTCAGCCTCCCAAAGTGCTGGGATTATAGGCATGAGCCACTGTGCCTGGACTATAAAAATAATTTTTAAAGAATTCTATAAATGGTTATAATGTGAATTTGACAGTCTTGGTTAAGCTGCCTGTATAACACATTTCTGTTGCTGAAATAAAAGTTCTAATGTCAAAATTCCTTGGGACACACTGCATTAAATTAGATGGATGAAACAGATGAAAAAAATGAAGGAAGGGGCATTTTAGGAAAGGAAGGAAACATGTGCTTTTCAAAATCGATGTTTAAAAGAAAAAAATTACTCTAGTGCAGAGTATAGGATAATCCTTTTTAAAGCCTCAAGAATTATGTACTTGTAGTAACAGGAGTTAATACTGAAATTTTACTTTGTGCAAAGCACTCTGGTAAGAGGTTTAAATTTCTCATTTAATCTTCATTGCCACCCATGAGGTACATATTACTGTATTTAGCATACTATTTCCTGCATTTTATATGAAGGAATGGTAGCAACAAGTCATAAACCCAGCCTGTCTGATTTTAAAGCCCACATTTTTAATGAATATCATGCTAAATTCAAATTCTTTTCTAGAAATATCAAGAATCTTTGAGAACTGTAACTCTTTCATAGGATACTTTGAAATTCTTAGAAGGCATTAAACAGAGGAAATTATTATTAGACCAAAAAAACCCAAATATCTGTAAAATTACTGATCTGTTATTTTTAAATACACAATATAAAAAAAGTATTCTAGAAATAAACCAGCTTTTAAATTGTGAAATACTACTCTGACTACTCAGACTATGTTTCATAATTAATTCATAATTTAGGCATTCAATACTACTTTTCAAGTATTATTTAATAAACATTAAAAATGAGTCTTCTTGCTAAAAATGGTTGGTATAGTATTTTAAAATCTAGGTAGTGACATCAAAAACAAAGAGAGGCTGAAAGACGGTCATAGCCAAGAGGAGGCCAAGGAGACATGACTACTAAATGTCACCTCCTGGGTGGGATCTTAGAACAGAAATGGGACGTTAGATAAAAACTAAAGAAATCCGAACTAAAGTATGGACTTCAGTTAATAATAATGTATCCCTATTGGTTAGCCAATTACAACAGATGTACCACAGTGATATAAGATGTTAATAACAGGGAAAGCTGGTACAAGGCATATGGGAACTCACTGTATTATCTTCACAATTTTTCTGTCAATCTAAAACTGTGCTAAAACCTAGAATTTTATTTAGAAAACAGAAAAAACAAGCCAGTGAAACTGTTTTCAGCAACAGCACTCATTTTAAAATACTTTACACCCAGCCAATTTTTCTTTAAATTATCAATTTATATTTACGCGATTTGCACTAAACCCAATTGGTATTTTGAAAAAACACGATAAACAACTCACGAACTGATTTTTTCAGATATTTGAAAGTTTCTATAATATGAGAGATAACTGTAAAGCAACCTTACTGGTTTTTAAGCAAATATATTCAAATATTTTCTCTTTCTAAGTCACCTGAGGAGACTGCTCCATCATTGCTTAAAACATTTAAAAAACTTACTAGGAATTATCATCATCACCTACTAAGTGTTCTATAAGGCACACTCAATAACAGCAGATCTTTATTCAAGTATGTGGGGTATTACTTCAATATAAAAATTTCACATCACTGGTGCTCAATTCAGAAGTCTGTATAAGATTCCTCTAAAAATAAATTCTGAACAAAAACAAATATTAATATCCTAATATCTGAATATTTAAAAAATCAAAGTAGGGCAAATTATTGTATAATTCCATTTATATGAGATATCTAGAATTAAATTCATAGAGACAAAGTAGAATGGTAGTTGACAGGGGATGTGGGGAAGAAGAATGGGGAGTTATTGTTTAATGGGTGCAGAGTCTCACTGATTGATTGGCTGATTTTTATTGAGATAGGGTCTTGCTCTGTCACCTAGGCTGGAGTGCAGTGGTGCAATCACAGCTCTCTGAAGCCTTGACCTCTTGGGCTCAAACTATTCTCCTGCCTCAGCCTCCCGAGTAGCTAGGACTACAGGAGCATGCCAACATGCCTGGCTAATTTTTATATTTTTTGTAGAAACGGGGTCTTACCGTGTTGCTAAGTCTTCTCAGTTTGAAAAGATGAAAAAGGTACTGGAAATGGATGGTGGTGATGGTTGCACAATGTGAATTTACTTAATGTCACAGAACTGTACACTTAAAAATGATTAAAATGAAACATATACATAACGTGTGTGTGTGTGTATAAAACGACAATTAAAAAAAACAGGTGGCTGGTCCTCTAGTTTATCTGTAGGCTACAGTTCAGATGGGCTATAGTTTGCTGATCCTTAAGCTAATGTAACTGTGTAAGCCACATTACTTCTTTCTGCTTTAAATGCTTTTGAATGGCAGGAATGAAGCCATGCTGTCTATTTGAAAAGGTTGTTGTGGATATCAGTAACCACAGATTTTACCCACAATGACGTCTATACGAATAAGAGTTCATATTTATAGTGCTTTATTTTTTTTGAACAGGCCAGGTTTAACTCAACATCTACTTACGCAAGCAAGATTGGAAAGTATAAGAATCACAAAGGAATTCATGGGACTCACATATAGAATAAAACTTTAGCCACACCAGCACTATCTTCTAGAACAGTCTCTGAATTATTATGCTAAAGAGAAAGGAAATCCTAGAAAAAAATACTTATTGGAGGGAATTTTTAAAATGTATCCAAGTGTTATTAACCCATGAGATGTTAGGGTAAAAAACATCCCTTTCCATCAGCTTTGTGAAGGGACATTTCTGTGAAGAACAAAAAGCCAGAGAGAGATTCCCAAACTTCAATAAAGGTTCTCAAAAAAAAAAAAAAAAAATCATAAAGTTGCTTAAAGCTAAGTTCAGGAGACAGAATGAGTGTGAATGACCAAACTGGTTAATAATGGTCTTTTGGTTAAATTTAAAGTAACTATTAAATGTATTTTTAAAATTAGAAAATATTGACAATAAATGAGTTAAGCTTTCAATTCAAGAATCTAGAAAAACAAAGTAATTCTAAAGAAAGCAGTAGGAATGAAATAAGACCAGAAATAATTGAATTAAAAAGATAATCTTTGGTGGGCACAGTGGCTCTTGAGAGGCCAACGAGGGAGGATCCCTGAGGCCAGGAGTTTGAGACCTGCCTGGGCAGCATAACAAGACCCCATCTCTACCAAAAACAAACAAACAAAAAGAAATAATCCTTTAACAAGATTGATCATGGGGGAAAAAAAGAACATATATATTAGGAACAAAAACTAAAATGGTAAAAACATTTTAAAAATGAACAAATTTATGCCAATGTATTTGAAAAGTTAGATGAAATAATGTTCCAGAAAAATGTAAATGAAAAAAAAAATGCCTCAAGAAGAAATAAAAGACCTGAATAAAACCATTAGTATTGAAGAGATTAAATGGTTAACTTACAAAAGCCTACTTTCTTAACTAACTTCTTTCCTTTCACTTCAAAGATATGAGGACAGAGTTTTACAGGAAGACGCGCAAATCCTTTCCAAGAGTAGGCAGCTCTTACATGAAATATAAAACTTTGAAAGCAAGCGAGACAGAATGGTCCCTACTTGCAAACAACATGATTTCTAGAAAGAATATCTAAGAGAATCCATACACAATCAGAACTAATAGGGGTTCAACAAGGATGTCTGATATAAAACCAATACACAAAATCAATCAGGCCAGGTACAGTAGCTCACACCTATAATCCCAGTCTTTAGAAAGCCAAGGTGGAAGGATCACTTGAGACCAGCCTGGGCAACACAGGGAGACCCCATCTCTACAAAAAATAAAAAAAATTAGCCAAGTATGGTAGCACACGCCTGTAGCCCCACTTACTAGGGGGGATGAGACAGGAGGATCACTGGAGCCTGGGAGTTCATGGTTACAGAGAGCTATGACTGTGCCACTGCACTCCAACCTAGGCAACAGAGCGAGACTTTGTCACAAAAAATAAATTTTAAAAATTTTTAAATGGCATGCCTGTACACCAACAACCAATTTAATGAAAATGTAAATAAACAAGATATCAAAACTCAGTATTGCAAAAACAGCAATGTTCCCCAGATTCATTTATAAATCGAAAACAATTTCAATGAAAATCCTGACAGTGTTTTCATGGAAAATTGATTTTAAAACTCATACCGAAGAGCAAAGTACCAAGAATAGCTAAAATAGTTTTGAAGAAGAAGAACAAGGTAAGGAAGATGTGAAGTTGACACATGGTTATACAAATGAGAGAGCCTAAAAATCAAACTTGTGCATGAAAAAGGTTGCATTACAATTGAAATAGATGAACTATTTGATCTATGATGCAGAAAGCACGTCTTATCCATATGGAAAAATAAAATTATGTTCCTTACAACATTCACAAAAATAAATTTTATGGGATTAGAGATATGACTCAAAAAAGCAAATTGTAGAAACTGCTAGAAAAAATACAGCAGGCCCTTTTAATGACTTTAGTGGCAGGGAAGAATTATCTTAAAACACAAAAGACAAAGCACAAATAAAGTGAAAAGACAAGCCACAAAGCAGAAAATATCTGTAATGCAAATGACTGGCAAAGAATACCAAGAATATTTAAACAGTAAAAAGCAAACAATCTAACAGAGCAATGGACAAAGATAAAAAAATAGGTAAATCACGGAGAAACCCCAAATGGCTGATAAAAATACGAAAACACATTCAACCTTACTTATAATAAGAAAAAGGTAAATTACTGCAGAATTGACATATTATTTCAAAGGTTGGCAAAAATTTAAAAGCCTGAGAGTGCCAAAATGGGGACAAAGGGGAAACGCATACTCTGGTGTGAGTATAAATTAAAATAACCACTTGAGTTGAACGTGCTTATAGCCTACAATGCAAAACTTCCAATAGAAACTCTTGTTCATATGTAAGAAATGAAGGTGTTATAAGAATATTCACTGAAAAATGGTTTAACAAAAAATTAGAAACGACTATAAAATTCATCAATAAATGAGTGAATAAATTACAGTATATTTATACAGTAGCATACTCCACTGCAGTTAAAACAAATTATCAGTACACATACCAACATATATATTCTCAAAAACATAAAACTGCGTTTAAAAATGAGCTACAGAATGATCTCACGTATATGCATTTTAGAAACTTGCATCAACAGCAAATTTCATGGATACATAAACACTCAGCAACAGTATAAAAATATTCAGGAGAATGAAAAATACCATATTTATGAGAAGAGTTTCTCTAGGGAGGGAGACAGAAGAGGAATGGGAATATGGAAAGGAACAGAGGAGGTATTAACTGTATCTTTAATATTAGATACATAGGTACACAGACAGATATAGATACATATGCCATAATTTCAAGATTTCACGGTAGTTGGGTTGTGAGTACATGGATATTTATTTTCTATATCTCTATATATTTGAAATATGTTATAAATTTCCTTTATATTAGTAAAAGGAAACATTTTAAAAACTAGAGTTGTAGTATTAACATAAATGCAACTCAAAAACAAAATGTTGAGTTAAAGAATTTAGTCAAACATGGGTGAAACAAACATTTTTTATAACTACATATGTATTGGTAATTGTATCGGCTTTTATGGGAATGAACAACTCCAAATTCACGATGATGGTTGTCTCTGGGGAGCGAATAAGAGGAACAGGATGAGGGAAGGGTACACAGGAAGTATCAGCTAAATTTATGACTTCTTTTAAAAGTCTGAAACAAATATTGCATTTGCTAAAGCTTATACTGGATGGCTTTTAAAAAACATATTTATATGTAAATAATGGTAGCAACAACAATAATAGACAATAACAAGTAAGAATAGAGCCAACATTTTGAGCACCTATTATGTAGTAGCCACACTTCTCCTATCCAAGGACTAACCAGGCCCGACCCTGCTTAGCTTCCGAGATCAGAAGATATCAAGAGCATTCAGAGTGAAGTGGCCCTAGACTAGTAGCCACACTTCTAAGTATTTACATGCATAATCCTAAAAACAACCCTAGGACATAGATTCTATTACTATCCTCATATTATGAAGAACTGAAGCAGAGAGAGGTGAAGTTCATCCAAGGTTATAAAGTTAATTAATGAAAGTAAGAAAAGAAGCTAGGACTCCTACAGTTTAATACCTTACAGTTTAATACCTTTGTTGTTATTATCATTTGTTATTCATTTCTGTATGATGGAAATATTTCTTAGAAAACACTATTAATCCCGCCCTCAACACACACACATATATATTTCAGTGTAGCTCAAACTGGTTCTAAAGATGCTAAAAGAATTCTAGGTATGTCATGAAAAGAGCAGCATCCCAACTATTCTACTGATTTACATGTTTGAGGTTTGCTATTTTTTAAGACCATTATTTCATGGTCATAGCCCTAAAATAATAATTTACAATCTTAGAAACTGACATGGGGAAGCATAAAATATAACTCAACATCTCTCTCTCAGAAGGAAAACTGGATTTTTACCTTTAGGTCTGAAAACTCGTATTAGGAGTTTTTAGTAAGCAGTTCTGGCAAGAAATTGAATGAAATTTCAATTATTCATTTTTTCCTAGTCTCTTAAGTTATGAGTTGGTTTATTTTTAAAAAATCAGTACCTAATATTATACAATGATAAATATCATTTGTATAGGACTATTTATACCAAAATAAAAGGGTAATTGGCATTCTCAGTGATCAAAAATGTATCAGCATTTATTATGTGCTAACCCCATACTCTCTGTAGCAGTAACCATTTCTTAAATGTACATTTCTGTTACCATGTCTTAAAAATGTCTTCTCTTCTCAAGCTATATACCCACATTCTCATTACTATTATCTACAGAATGTCTTCAAAACACAAAAAAAGAAATTCTTCCTTTCAAAGAATTCACTGTATAGTAGTAGGGGAAACAGACTAGTAAACAAAAGTTATCTGTAATACATAAGTACTTCAATAAAGGTATTTAAAAGTATTAGAGTAACAAAGGTTGGAGGAGATGAAAAGGTGGCTGGTGCACTTTTATAATAGGAAATCTGGAAAATGACAAACAGGAGACACCACATTAGAGTACTCTTTTAAGAAAACTTGTTTTAAAAGAAACAAGAGAGGCTGGCATGGTGGCTCACGCCTGTAATACCAGCATCTGGGGAGGTCCAGGAGGGAGGATCACTTGAGGCTAGGAGTTCGAGACTAGCCTGGGCAACGTAGTGAAACCCCATCTCTTAAAAAAAGAAATAAAAAATGAGCTGGGCATGGTGGTGCACACCTGTAGTCCTAGCTAATCGGGAGGCTGAGGCAGGAGGATTGCTTGAGCTCCTGGAGTTTGAAGCTGCAGTGAGCTGTGATCACGCCACTGCATTCTAGTAAGACCCTGTCTCTAAATAATAATCGTAAATATATAAAAGAAGATCGGGTAATAGTAGGAACATAGATTCTAGAAGTACTAAAGATGGGAGAGAGAAATACTTAGCATTAACTCTTCTGATATATTTTCCTTGACTACATTTATCTAAGACTAAATCTTAGCTGTTCATTTACTACTCATGAGCAAGTCATTTAACATTTCAAAGCTTCAAATATGATGCTAGATGTTCAAGAACTCTAAATTACAGAGGGAATCTGAATAAATGATCTCTAAAGTTCTTTCTAGATTTGAAATTCCATAATTCTAAGACTACCAGAGGCTCTGAACTCTAAACTCAAAAAGAAATCACAAAATATTTAGTATGTAAAGAGGAAAAATCAAGATCATTAAGAGTTTTTATACTTGCATCTTATTTTTGCAAAACTGCTATTAATAAAACAATTTCTAACCTGAACATCAGTAAAATTCCCATAAAAAGACAGCACATTTTTATAAATGTTGGTAAAGTGCTTCTCCCCCACAATACTGCACACTTCTGGAAAAAAAAAAAATCACCAATAGAAGTACACTGCTTAAAAGCCCATAGCGTAGACTTGTAAGTCATCTTTTAAAATGAAGATGTCTATCAAATATGTGTATTACATATTTACTACAACGTATTTATCTCACCCTTAAAATGTTAACGTACAAGTTGAAGATTCATGACATTTCAAAAAACAGCTGATATTAACTCATTATAGTAATATGCTTTTGTTTTATTATCACACATTCTGAAATTTGTAACAAGGTTTCCCTTACCTGATATGGACACGGAATGTGATATTCTCTGCAGCGTTCTTGTATCCACGTTGTTTCCCAGATGCCACGGTAAGCTTGTTCATAAAAGTAGCATCCAATTACAACCAAGAGTGGTACGAGATAAAGAATGCTGAAAACACCAATCCGGATCATAAACTTCACTAATTTATCTTGGTTCTCCTTTTCTAATGGAATCTCAATTCGAACTCTGTTTAGGGATATAATGCCAGCTAAGAGGAGAGAAACCCCAACTACCACATACAGGCAGAGGGGGGCAAGAACAAAATATCTCAATGCATCAACATCGTAGAGGCCAACAAAACACACGCCACTAATATTATCACCTTCAATTTTATTCATCGCTAAAAGGATGATAGTTAGAGTTCCAGGGATGCCCCATGCACTGGCGTGAAACAGCAATGCTTTCTTCTCAATAGCTTCACTACCCCACTTTGGCACAGCTGCTAAAAACCATGTGATGGTAAGAATTACCCACCATACACTGCCAGCCATAGTAAAAAAATAGAGTACCATAAAAAGCATGGTACAGGCTTTATTATGAGATCCTTGTGTCACTGTGGAAGCCTTATATTGTGCAGGGATGGACGCATTGCAGGCTACTCGATCCTCAAGCAAAAATCCAATGAAGAAAATTAAGGATACCATCATGTAGCAGACTGCATAAAATATAATAGGCCTTTCAGGATAACGGAATCTTGTGACATCAATCAAAAAAGTTAAAAAAGTAAACAATGTGGCAGAGAGGCAAATGATTGAAATCAATCCTATGAAATAGCGAGCAAATGATAGTTCTTCTCTCCTGAAGTACATATTTGGACAAGGAGGTGAACAATCACGCACGTGCAGAAAAGAATAACCCAGATCAGGATCAATTTTTAACTCTCGGGGACACCAAAAACCATAGTCTCTCTGCACTGCCACTGGGGCTCCTTCAGTTGGTTCTCCAGCTAAATTCAGATCCACAAGTCGAGGATACGGCTCATCACAATCTGGGAACCTAAAAAACAAAACAACATGAGAACTATTTTTACTAATGGGGAAATCTACCACGATCTAACAATTTGGATTTCCAAATCTGGCACTCACAACCTTATTTATTCCTGGAGAACAAATGTAATATGTAGAAATAAAGTAAATGGTGATATCTTGTTTGTGGTCCATACAACCAGATTTTTGACAGTTGAGCAAAAAATACTAGTTGTATGTCTTGAGAAAGTATGATAGCCTCGAGACAAAGAAAACAAGGTTGTGTTGCAGATATTTATGCAACTAAGGAGACCATTATCATGAACTCCCTTCATCTTTAATTTTTTTGCCAATAACTGTTTCTAAGACTTTAGACTCCCAGTAACTAGCTGTTTGCTGTTTTATATGCATCAAATAGTTTCTAAGAAACTATCATTAAGTTTGCCAAACACATGTATAACCTTATACTGTAGATGATTAATATCTTCAAATTTTTTAGATTTTCTAATACAAACCATTTTCTTCACAGATAATTATAAAGCCAATGACAGAATGTATTGCATTCAAGTATTTATTGGAACACTGCAATATGCCAGGAGTTAAAAAGATAAAAATACAGATCTCTATCCTTGAATCTAGAAGGAGACACATACTTATAAACACAACATACACAAAATATAGCAGTGTGACACTCTGCTAGCAATTAAAATCTGTATGAGGTACAAAAATGATAATGATAAAGACAAATTAATTACATAAGTGGTAGGAATTATGAAAGACTTCACAGAGTAAGTTCCCCAATACAGGATTTTAAATCATTATTAGCAGTAAGCCAATCAGCATTCTAGTAAGCAAATATAAACATAGGCATAGGTGTCTGAACAGGGTGTGTTTGTTACTGCTGGAACATAAAGTGTGCATGACTTGTGGCAGGAGATGAGACTGGAGAGGTAAGCATGTTGCAGAAATGTGTGTGTGTGTGTGTGTGTGTATGTGTGTAAACATTAACAAAATTTAAAACCATGTAAACACTACAATTTTCCCATGTTACCCGATACTGATATATCTATGGAAATTATTTGTATATCTAACTGCCAACCCAACATATACACTTAGATATATAATAGGCACCTCAATCTTCAACCCTTCTGAAAGCAAATTCTTGACTTCCACTCCACAGGTTTCCCCATATCAATAAGCGATTATTCTATACTTCTCGCTGCTCAGGCCAAAAACCTTGGGGTTATCCTTGATGTCCCTTATCTTTCATATACACATCACAATCTACCAGCATTTCCTGTGATTCTACTTAGTGATACATCAGGAAACCGACCTCTTCTCATTTCCTCCCCTCTGGTGCCCAGTCTGAGCCATCAATACTTCTTCCCTGGACTTCTAGAGGGGCCTCCAATTGATCTCCATCTCCACAGAGCAGCTAAAGTAATCCTTTAAAGATATGCTACTCCTGTGTCCGTGATCCTCCCTCTCTTCTGCTTAAAACCCTCTAATGGCTTCTCATCTCAGAGTCAAATCCAAATTCCCTACCACAGCTATACAGACCCTCAGCCCCAGTACTTTTCTGATCTTATTTCCTTCCATTCTCCCTCACTCACTTGGCTCCAACCACTTTGGTCTCCTGTCGTTCTGAGTTTAGGAAGCATGGGTCCACTTCAGAGTCTCTGTACTTGCTTCTCTGTTTCCCCTCTGCCTAGCCTGCTCTGCCCCCAGATATCATCATTTGTTTTCTCACTTCATTCAAGTCCCTGGTCCAAAGCCTCCTTATCAAAAAGGACTTCTCCAAGCACTCTATAGAAAATAGAATCCCTCTGCTTTCCTATATTGTATCCCTATCACCTACCGCATTTGTTCTTATTAGCATTCATTTTCCTGTGACATTGTCTACAATTTTATTTACCTCCACCACTAGAATTTTCACTCCATAAGAACAGGATCTCTGTTTTCCTCACTGCTCATTTTTGGCATCTAGAATAGTGCCTAGCACACCAAAGACATTCAATTGACATCTGTCAAACTAAAGAATGTTGGTTGAGTGAATATATTCATATAACCCAAACCCAAGTAATCAGAAAGGTAACCAGGAGCAGTGTAAAAGACAGACTTGAGTGGGGCAAAAATGGGGGCAGGGACACCAGATGTGCCAAAATGAAAGCCAAATAAGGCAGCGAGAATGAGATGGATATGAAATTAGTTAGCTAAAAGCAACAGAATGCATAATTTGAATGTGGGAGTTAAGATCAATGAAGTAGGAACAGAAGATACTTCAAGGGAATAAAAAAGTAAGCCAAGAAGTAAAATCAATTTTACATATGCCAAAATTGAGGTTGCTGAGACAAACTGAGGCCAGGATTTCCAATGGCTACTGGATATATGTTAGGATTTTCAACAGCTGCTGGATATATGCAGGTTTTGAGCTTTTCAGGGAGAGGCTACAGATTCAGGTTTAGGAATTATCAGTATATAAATAAGAGTTAAAATAGGTGAGATGAGATTATCCAGCAAGGGCTGTAGAGAACAGGAGCCAAACTCTGGGAAGCACTATTATTCAAGGGGCAGAAAAAAGAGGAGGATCCAGGAAGGAAACTGCGAAGGAACAGTCTGAGACATAACAGATCACAATAGTTCTCTTATACGATGGACTGAATCATTTTCAGGAAAGGAGGACAGGCTGAGGTTGAAGGAAATAAAGGTGAGATACAAGTTTAAGTGATACAGATTTGGCACAAGTGCTGAGGAAAATGAACAGAAATGTTTCTGACCAAGACAAGTGGTTACAAATAGAAAATACAACTGCTGTAATTTCAGAATCATTAAATATACAGCATAATCAATTTGTAAAAAATTAATCAGTCTATTTGGAGGTCTAAATAAGTACAGTAAGAGGAATGAGATGAAACTGCTATCAAACATGTTATTTCAAGTGATAGACCACAACATTTAAGCTAAATAAAGAAACAAATGAGACCAGAAAGGGTCTATTTAGGATAAAAAGATAAAAATTCTGGGGTTGTCCATGAATTATTAGAACAGGTGCTGTCTTCGTCCATTTTGTGCTGCTATGACAGAATACCTAAGACTGGGTAATTTATAAAAACCAGGGATTTATTTCTTACAGTTCTAGAGGCTAGGAAGTCCAAGTCAAGGGGGCCTGCATCTGGGAAGGAGGTGCATCCTTGGTGTACCAACCCATGGCAAAAGGGCAAGAGAGCATGGGGGTCCAGGGAGGAAAAGAGGCCAAACTCATCCTTTTATCAGGAACCCACTCTCGCAACAACTAATGCCCTCCTGAGATAATGGCATTAATCCATTCATGAGGGTGGAGTCCTCATGATCTCTTAAAGGTCTCACCTCTCAGCACTGTTGCACTGAGAATTAAGTTTCCAACACATGAACTTTGGGGGACATGAATATTCATGAAACAATCCCCACTGCAGTGGCACTCAGAGGCAGAGCCTGGCCAAGTGCCGTGGCTCAGTTCATAATCCCAGCACTTTAGGAGGCCAAGGCGGGAGGACTGCTTAAGGCCAGGAGTTTGTGACCTCCCTGGGCAACAAAACAAGACCCCATCTCTACAATTTTTTTTTTTTTTAATTAGCTGGACATGGTGGCACGCACATGTAATCTCAGCTACTTGGGAGGCTGAGGCAAGAGGACTGATTGAGCCCAGGAGTTTGAGGCTGTAGTGAGCTATGACTGTGCCCCTGCACTCCAGCCTGGGCAACAGAGCGAGACCCTATCTCCAAAAAAGAAAAACGAAGTGAGGTCTTTGGGACAATTAAGGGATTAATGTCCTTATAAAAGAGGCTGCAGAGTGAGCTTGCCCCTCTTGCTCTCCTGCCACATGGGGGTACAGTGTTCCTATCCACTGAAGGATGCAGCAACAAGGTGCCATGTTGGAAGCAGAAAGCAGCCCTCACTAGAAACACAATCTGCCTGTGCCTCTGCCTGAGAAATAAATTTTTATTATTTATAATTTGCCCAGTCTGTGGTATTTTGTTATAGCTGCACAAATGAACCAAGGCAACCAGTATAGTAGGTACAAAAGTATGAGAGCCATGGAAGAATAAAAGGTTGCTATGAAAGTTCCCTTTGAGGCTGGGCGTGGTGGCTCATGCCTGTAATCTCAGCACTTTGGGAGGCCAAGGCGGGCAGACCACCTAAAGTCAGGAGTTCAAGACCAGCCTGGCCAACACGGTGAAAACCCGTCTCTACCAAAAATGCAAAAATTAGCTGGGCATGGTGGCGGGTGCCTGTAAGCCCAGCTCATCGGGAGACTGAGGTAGGAGAATTGCTTGAACCCAGCAGGCAGAGGTTGCAGTGAGCCGAGATTGCGCCACTGCACTCCAGCCTGGGTGACAGAGCGGACTCCGTCTCAAAAAAAAAGAAAAAAAGAAAGTTCCCTTTTTCAGAATTTAAGATTTCAAATTTAGGCAATCCCAGGATATAATGAGGACATAAAACAGGTTTAATCCTATCAAAACAAATTTTAAAAATAAAGATTATGAGATTTCTATGCTTATATATAAGCTATTAAAATAAAAAGACACCTAAACAATAGGCATTAAATACAAGAAGCATAAAACAAGAGTTCCTACCCAGGCAATTCATAATTGTTTTATTTACGGACTCCTAAAAGAGAAACTAGCAACATTTTCAGGTGTCTGGAGAGAGAAGAGATGAATGGTTAGATGGGACTAAATAAAAGGGCAGGTAAAATAGGTGGGAAATAGACAAATATGAGAAAGCAGAACATCAATGAATTGACTACAAGAAGCTAATACAGTAGTCCCCATTTAACATCATAGATAGATTCTTTTAAACTGTGACTTCAAGCAAGACACCATACAGCAGGTCCTTAAAAATCACTGTTTTTTTTTCAACGTCATTTTGTTATAACGTTTATAAGAAAACAAATTGGTATCCACGAGGCTAAGGCAGGAGAATCGCTTGAACCCGGGAGGTGAGGTTGCAGTGAACCAAGATCATGCCACTGCATTCCAGCTTGGGGCACAGAGTGAGATTCCAGCTCAAAAAAAAAAAAAAGAGAAGAGAAAAGAAAACAAATTGGTTTCATTAAATGTCATTCTGCTTAAAGTCACATATTCTGAGAACCTATCAACAACGTTAAGTGAGGACTTACTGTACAGCATTTATTATTTCTTAAGTTTCTCCATCTGTCAAGTAAGTAACAAAATCTGCTTTACTTGCCTCCAAGGGCTATTGCCAGACAACAAACAAAATTATTTTTAAATATGAAGGAGAAAAGAAGGTTGCTTATAATAACAAAAACCTGGAAACAACCTAAATGACCATCAGTAGAAAGCTAAATAACTGTAGGATATTAATACAATTGGCCACTACACGGCAATTAAAAGGAATGTACCAGACCTACAGGTTACAGGTACAAACACAGATAGATACATACAAAAATGTTGTGTTGTTTATGGATATGCATATATGTAGTAAGAGTATATAAGCAAACATGGGAATGATTTTAAAACAAATTCAACATAAAGATTATCTCACTCCTGGGGGGTAAGAAGATAATAAGCTCAAGATGGATAATAAGGAAAAACCTTCAATTCAACCTGTATTGTTTTATTTCTTAAAAAAAATCTGAAGCCAATATTACAAACTGTTAAGATTGGGCAAAGCTAGATAATAATAGATACATAAGTATTCACCTTAATCTTTATCCTTGAAATATTTCAGAATACAAATAGGTAAAACATTGTTATACAATAAATATATTATTACTAATAACAATGCTCACTCAAACGAAACTTTAAGAAAGTCTAATAAATCCTCAAAACTTTAAGACATGCTTATTATAGTCTATATACTGGATGTAATTTGAAAAGTATTTGACATTTTCTGGATTTGGTATGTTAATACTTGACAGAAAAAAAGAACTGAGAGAACTATCCTACAAGTCTATAGTTAAATCATAAAGGTATTTAAGCTCCTGCAATGATGAAGTAATAAATGGTTTTCTTCTCTGTATAATTTTTCACAAATAGCACTATTTTCATAATCAGAAAAAAATGTTTTAAAGGGGGAAAAATCAACTGTCTTGATTATGTAATTCTTAAGTCTTTTAAAAACTTCTTCACAGAAATGTTTTCTTTTTCATTTAGTGCTTCCAAATTTCTAAGCAAATAAACAATTCTGAGGCCATAAAACTGCTATTCAAAATTAATGACTAATATGTACACTTCAAAAAAAGTTTTTTAAAACAGATGGAAAAGAAGACAAATAATTTCAAACATACTGCAACATAAGAAATGATCCATGAAAATCTACAATTTTCGCACCTACTGCATTCCATATCTTCAGGCCAAGGAACACCGAACATCTCCATGAGCTTCGAACACTCACTGTAAGCCCGCTGACACAGCCTACGACAGGGAAGTGTGACACGTCCATATTCCATACAAATAGGAGCATAGAGTGCACAAAGAAAAGGCCGGAAATCCCGAGAACAATCCAGATTCACCATAGGGTGGAATGGCTAGGGAAAAGTTAAAATTGAATAATCAGTTAAAGAGCTGTATACAAGTTAAAGCTTTCTATAATATTGCAACATTCTCTTTTTCATTAAAAGAAAATTCTGAGGGTTATTAAAATTCTCTGAAGGGGAGTTTTTGGTTTTTTAAATAAAACTCTCCTAGCCCTACCCTTGAAGATTCTGATTTAGTTAAATGTGAGGTGTATCCCAGAATCTATATTTTAGGTGATATTAATGAAGAAGCAGGGTTGAGAACCACTGACAATATCCATTTTACAAAGAATAAATACACAAAAGACATGCACCAAATGTTCAAAAGTGTGACTAAATCGGTGATGGGATTACAAGAAATTTTAGTTTTCTTCCTTTAAGTATTTCTTTCTTTCTTTTTCTTTTCTTTTTTTTTGAGATGGAGTCTCGCTCTGTTGTCCAGGCTGGAGTGCAGTCGCATGATCTCGGCTCACTGCAACCTCCACGTCCCACATTCAAGCAATTCTCCTGCCTCAGCCTCCCGGGTAGCTGCGATTATAGGCATGCACCACCACGCCCAGATAATTTTTGCATTTTCAGTAGAGACAAGGTTTCCCCATGTTGGCCAGGCTGCTCTCAAACTCCCCACCTCAGGTGATCTGCCCACCCTGGCCTCCCAAAGTGCTGGGATTACAGGTGTGAGTCACCACACTTGGCCTCATTTAAGTATTTCAATTTCTAAATTCTCTTCAAGTAACAATAGTCAACAGGAGAGAGAGGACAAGTAATAGGAGAAAAAATGGGAGGAGGAGAGGAAGGTAAGTAGCAACATAGTAGCAATTTAAGCATTGAGGGTAGGGAAAGGGCTCTCACTTTGGGCTCAAATTTTCTTGATCTTTTTTTTTTTTTTTTTTTTTTTTTTAAAGACAGGGTCTCGCTCTGTCACCCCAGCTAGAATGCAGTGACAGGATCTCAGCTAACTGCAACCTCTACCTCTTAGGCTCAAGCAATCCACCCACCTCAGCCTCCTGAGTAGCTGTGACTACAGGCACGCACCACCACACAGGTTAAATTTTGTATTTTTTGTAAAGACAGGGTCTCACCATGTTGCCCAGGCTGGTCTTAAACTCTTGGGCTTAAGCAATCTGTCCACCTCAGCTTTCCAAAGTGCTAGGATTACAGCACCATGCCTTTTTCACATTTTAAACAGAGTTCTTTATACTGTGAAATCACGTGATGTAAACAAAGCTAATGCTGTAAGTTAATATTAAGGGAAAAAAAACAGTAGCTCCAAACATAAAACCCAGTAAAATAATCATTTCAACCACAGGAATAGAAAAAATATCCCAAGGATGTGCATCTGTGCTTTTGACTATGGAATATTTTTTGCATTTATTTATATAAAAGTTTGAGTCATTGCTGATTTTGAAGTTGTTAGAGATATTCTTACCACCAGGCCTTTCTAATGTGGACGAATCAATTTGTTTCTGCACTGATGTATATTATTTTCCAGAGCCTCCTATACATAATACAATTAGAAAATCAAGAGTCACTTAAAGAAACTGATGTCAGAGAACTATAAAATGAATATAATAACTGATATATAACAAACTATGACTTTCACTTCTAAGAAACTCTGTATTACACCAATGTTTCCATCAAGAACAACTTACAAAGAGAAAAAAAGTTTTAAGTTATCTATTTAAAGCCACTGGAGAACTGCTAAAGAACTTCAGATGGAATAAATTCAAAGAGCAGGAAAGTACCAACAGGTAGCCTGATATGTACAGCCACTTTTCGAAGCAGGTATTTGTTGAACTGGGCATAAGACAAGAGGCTAGGAATCAAGCTTGGCCTAGGCTGTGCTGGAGAACCTGAGAAACTAGCAGAGCTGTAGGTGGTCTTTTCAGGCTATAGAGACAAAATTGGAAATGAAAGAAATAAGATCTAAGTGAGAAGTGGGAAGGATTGAGCCTAACACAGAGTCAGTTTTCCCTATGTGTATCTGAAAATTCTAAAGCTACACAGGGAAGGAAGCCAAGAAGCTAAGCAGAAAGAGAACAGAGTGGAGATTCTGGCAGTCTTATCAGTCTAAAGGACATGAATTACAGTTCAACCTCCACACAGCATCTCAACATACCAAACTTTCTGCTGAGAAGTCCTGAATGACTACACCCTAGTAGCAGAGACAAATCAGAGGGAGAGACCTACCAACACTGCAATCAGCCTCTAACTCAGCTCAGTTCCTGACTGAATTAAAGTGATCTGCTGGCTGGATACAACAGCTCACAGCTGTAATCTCAGTACTTTGAGAGACCAAGGCAGGAGGATCACCTGAGCTCAGGAATTTGAGACCAGCCTGGGCAAAACAGCAAGACTATCTCTACTTTAAAAAAAAAAAAAAAAAAAAAAAGGCTAGGCATGGCGGCATATGCCTGTAGTCCCAGCTACTTGGGAGGCAGAGGCAGGAGGATCACTTGAGCCCAGGTGTTCAAGGCTGCAGTAAGCTATGATCGAAGCTGCAGTGAGTTACGATCACATCACCACATTCAGCTTGGGAGACAGAGTGAGACCCTGTCTCTAAAATAAATAAATAAATAAAACAAATAAATAAAAGTAAAGTGCTAATTGCATTTATCTGCTAAGCAGAAAAGAGGATTAATCTTTTCTATAGTGATATAACCTATCTGGAATCTCACTAATATTTTATAACGTCTAGCACTTAGTAAAAAATTACTGGGCATCTCAAGAGACAGGGTGATATAACTGAAAACCAAAAAAAAAAAAAAAAAAAAAAGTGGTGATCCAGCTCTTAGAGTTAACAGACAAGACTGTATATAACTATGACTATCTTTTTTATCTTCAATAAAAGATAAAAAAATTCATCAGAAAGTTAGAATTATAATAGAATTAAAATTCTATAATTGAAATTATATTACTGAAATTAAGAACTTATTAGAGATATCAAAAGATAAGACTTGCAGAATAGAAAATAAGGCAAAAGAAAATATTCAAACAGAAAGAAGGTCACAGACCAAAAAATACAGAAGAGAGGATAAGAAACATGTAAAACACACAAAAAAGATCTAACACATGTAAATGCAATCTCAAAAGGACAGATCAGCAAGAACGGGGCAGAGGCAAAATCTACAAAGATGATGGCTAAGGATTTTCCAAAACTGATTAAAGACAATCACCTACAGATTTGAGAAGTTCCCCAAACCGCAAGGATAAATACAAGAAAACCTCAGCTAGGCATATCTTATTTAAACAGTTGAAAACCAAAGAAAAATATGTTAAGGGCGGTCAGTGGAAAAAGGACATTACCTTCAAGGAAGTGACAGTAACTTTCAGAATTGACTTCAGAAAACCAGAAAACAATGGAATGGCTTATTTTAAAAGTTGAGAGAAAATAACTGCAAACCTATAATCTCTAGCCAGTAAAAATATTATTTACAAATGAAGATAAATACACTTTTAGATAGACAAAAAAGGAAAAAATAGCCATCAGCAAACTGCACTAAAAGAAATGCTTGAAAGTTCTTTAGACAGAAGGGAAATGATCTAAGATGAAAATTAAAAATGAATTAAGAGCAACAAAAGGGATGACTGTGGGAAAATATAAATGAATACTCTGTGCCAACAAAAATAATATCATCTTAAAATACATACAAAATACACGTAAAATTAACATGCATTATAGTAAAGTGGAAACGGTGGAGGGTCAGAAGAGCACTAATGGGGGAATGGTTGAAGTAATTATTTCAGAATATTATATTCTGAATATATGAAGTAAATATTATCAGAATATTATAAGTCAAAAGTACCTATCATAATTTTTAGGGTAAACAATAAAAGAACGCACAACTAACAAAGCAACAGAGAGGGAAACAAACAATAAAAAGAAGAAGGCAAGATAAGAGAGAAAAAAAGGATGCAAAATAGTTTGAACAAATTAAAATCAAATAGTAAGACTGTAGATATAAACCCAAGTAGATCAATGAAAATTTTAAAAACTACCAACAGAAAAGAAAATTATAAAAAATTATTCCATTTAAAAGAGTATCAAAAAGAATAAATACTTAGGAATAAATGTATCCAATATCACATAAGACAGAAAATTATAAAATATTGTTGACGGAAACTGAAGACCTAAATAAACAGAAAGACATTCTGTGTTCATGGTTGCGAAGACAACGTTGTTCAGATGGCAATACTCCCAAAAAAGACCTACAGATTCAGTGTAATCCCTTCAAAAATCCCAATGGCCTTCTGTTGTTGCAGAAATGGAAAAGCTGGTCCTAAAATTCATATGGAATTACAAGAGACTCTGAATAGCCAAAACAATCTTGAAAAAGAACCAACTGGTGTACTCATATTTTCCAATTTAAAAACGTATCACAAAGCTATTATAGGAATCAAAAGTGTGTACTAGATAAGGACAGACATATAGTTTAATGGGACAGAATTAGGAGTCCAGAATTAAACCATCACATGTGTGGCCAATTCATTTTCAACAAAGATGCCAAGACTGTTCAATGGGAAAAAAGTCTCTTCAACAAAAGACAGTGGAATAAGAGAAAATCCATATGCAAAAGCATAACATTAGTCTCTTACCTTACCTTATATACAAAAATTAACTCAAAGTTTTATCAAAGGCCTAAGTATAAAAGCATAATCTATGAAACTCATAGAAGAAAACATGGGGCAAATCTCCATGACCTTGGATTTAGCAGTGGTTTCTTAGATATGACACCAAAAGCACAAGTTGAAAAGAAAAAAATTGGTAAACTGGACTTCAACAAAAATAAAAGCTTTTGTGTACTGAAGGACACTATCAGGAGAGTGAACAGACAACCAACAGAATGGAAGAAAATATTTGACGTTCAAGCCGCTCTAAAATAATAATTGGTTTCAGCTGATGCCAGGGAAAGGCATCCTCCCAACAGATAAGAAAAACCTGAAATTGGTGATTAGCAGCTTCCCGATAAGATCTCAGGAGCTGAGGGAGTGGGCTCAAACATGTTCACTAAGAGGCAAAATAGCAGCGTTTTACTGGTATATGACCTTCCTCTAGGAAGGTTAGACGGGTAAGGGAAGAATGCGTCAGGTGAGCATGCATACAACTCCAGTAAACACACTGTACATGCAGCCCCTTCCCAAGTGCTAGCAGGTTACTGCACATGCAAACAGCCCACCCCAAGGGAAGACTCGGGGGAGAAGACCCAGAAGTATGCCAACATATAAAACCATAAGTCAAATCAAACCACGCACCTGATCGCTCAAGTCACCCGCTTGGCCTTCTTCCAAGTGTGCTTTACTTCCTTTCGTTCCTGCCCTAAAGCTTTTTACTGAACTTTCACTCCTACTCCAAAACTTGCCTCAGTCTCCCACTCTGCCTTATGCCCCTCAGTCGAATTCTTTCTTCTGAGGAGGCAAGAACTGAGGTTGCTGCAGACCCGTATGGATTCGCTGCCACTGGTAACACACTTCGGTGCTGTGTGATTTGGATACATTCCAATGCTAATACAAGCACTGTTCAAAATGCCTTACACATATTATCTCATTTAACCTTCAAAACAATCCTATAAGGTAAGTACTATTATTATGAACTCATTTTACAATACACGTGAAGAAAATGAGATATAGAAAACTAAGTAGCTTTTCCAAGATCACACAACTACAAAGACAGACCCAAGATTAAGTCAAATCTCGGCATTCTTATCCAGAGCCCTTGCATTTAACAAATTTGTTGTATTCAAATCTCTCTAAGCTTCAGTTTCCTCTTCTGTAAAATGGTCTTAATAACTCATAAGTAAAAAGATAAAAGTTAGCATACAGAACACAATTAATAAATGATAGCTTGAAAGGGATTGGGGAAAAGGTGCAAGTTAATAGAGCTGTAGCAGGCCTACTTGGTGGGCATAAGGAGGAACCTTGCTAAATTCCCTGTTCTCAACTGCCAAGTGAGACAGTTTTTAAAGTGAAGTTTTCAAAAAAACAAAATAAAACACAGATGAATCTCAAAATCATTATGCTGAATGAAAGAAACCAGACATAAAAAAGTAGATACTGCATGATTCTATTTATACAAAACTCTAGAAAATGGAAACTAATCCATAATGAAAGAAAGCAGATCAGTGTTGCTTGGAGCAGGCAGTAGAGAGCGGGGTGACTACAAAGCAGCACAAGAAAGCTTTTGAGGTGATAGAACTGCTCTGTATCTCGACTGTGGTGATGGTTTCACAGGATCTGTCAAAACTTATCAAACTGAATGTTTTACATGAGGGCAGTTTACTGTACTCACATTATATCTCAATAAAGCTGTTACATAAAAACAAATACAAATATTAACATTTTTCAAATAAGCAAATTGCCCTGATTTTAACCTTAGCAATTTCTGACCTCAGCAAAATCAAAATTAAATGAGGTAGCCTGAACACCAAAAATCTGAGAACAAATGGATAACATAAGAAACACTATGAAAGCTCTATGAAGTACAGAAAAGGAACTTTAGCTAACTGAATTTTAAAAGATTCTTATTGAGTACTTCCCTAAACCATAATACTTTTGTCCACTAAATCAAGACCAGGGTATAGGAAGTTTACAAACTGGAAAGTAACTTTCTAAAATTAAATTTCTGGTTTCTACAACAAAGGTGCACTACAGGGAACCTTCCATTCTTTGTTCAAATTCAAATCAACCAAGTCTTTGTGCTACCATTCTCTTTCTTCTTTCAAATTTCCATTCCTGTTACCATAGGAACCTGCTTGCTGACAAGCCTTCAAGCATAGCAACAGCCCAAGCTTAGCAAGGATGTGCAGAGGAGACCCAGTCAAAGGCCAAAATTTGACTCATGAGAATCAGAATTCCAACCTTTGTCACTCTACAAAGGGTCTGGTAACCATAGAAACTGTACCCTATGGGGTTTGGGAGTTTTATGACTAAATTCACTAAATATAAAAACAAACGTGGAATGGTCTTGAAAATTTAAAAATGGCTATTTCAGATCCCTTAGAATGAGAAATTATTCAAAAACAACTTTTTAGAATAACTGTAAGTGACTAAAAATGAGACCTTTTAAAAATCCCCTTTCTGTAACAATAAAATGCCTAATGAGAAAAGGTCCAAACTTTAATTATTTTGTATTAAAAAAAAAAAAAACTCTAGGTTTGTAAAAATGTCTTTAATCTCATAGATTTATTTTCCTGTTCAAATCTTAATTTTTAAAAATGTTCTGTGATAGCATATTAAATACCTTCCAATACTTTCTCAGTGAGTTTTTTACAGAAATTTCTCATTATCAGAGAAGAATATGTATTTTCATAAGTTAAAGCCGAGTTCCCAGAGAGGTCCATAAATCTGACTCTCCTATGGGAAGTAAACTTTTAATATTTCCAATATCATGGACGGGTTCTGAATTAAGTCTCAAAAGATAAAGCTTTACAAACCAAATTTCAATGCATTTAATAATTTAAGACAAATCACTTTATAGTGATTTGTCACACAAGAAAATCAATCAAAAATTTCAGAAGCTGCTATTTTTTTGTCCTAAAGTCTGAAATGACCAAATGCAATTTACTACTCGTATGTACCTTTTTCAATTTGGAAGTTTAATTCCTGGCTGGTTTCTCGTCACACCAGGCTTCTTAGGCCACTTTGCTAGATGTTTGTTTAGGGAAAACCACCTATTAATATTAACCTTAACAAAAAATAATAAAGAAAGTAAATCTGTTTGATAACGCACATATTCTAAAGATTAACACCATGAATTCTATAAATGTAATAAAAGAAGTTTCATTTTCTAAAAACCCTATCCATAAAATGTTAATAATTATTGTTATATGGGGGTACATTATACTATTCTCTTAAAATAAAAACTACAGTAAAAAAATCTGTCTTTCAAGGTTCATTTAAATATCATCTGCGATTTGAAGCCTTCCATGACTCCTTTCACGTACGACCATTCTCTCTTTGAATCCCCTTAGCACTTTGCTTTTTTGCAGTATTTACCAAGTTCTTCCCTATATTGTACTTATCCAATCAAAATATATTTAATAAATACTAAATCTTAGACCCTGCACCAGGAACTAAGCAAAAAAGGACAGTTGAAAGTTTTTAAAAATAAAATTTGCTAGTTTTACTATTTTAAAAGCATAATGTGTTCCTTACAGGAAAACCAGAAAATGTACATGTACCCTAGAACTTAAAGTATAATTAAAAAAAAAAAAAAAAAAAAGAAGAAGAACATAAAAAACACAAACTACTAATTCAGGAACAACCACTGTTGGTCCTGGTGAAAATCCCACCAGCTCACTCACTCTGAATGAACATGCATATATGTTTTTCAACCAAACCAGGATGATACCATACTAATGTTTTGCTATCTACCTTACTTTCTTTTTTCAACCTAACAATGGATCAAGTACAACAGAATATTGATAAGCAAAGATGGAGAATATGCATGCAGAAGAAACATGAAAGGCCTAGAGATGAGAAAGTTGTGTTGCTTTCTTTGCTTAATTACACCACTTATAAGTAGAAACACATAATGTTGAAGGATTCAAGTCACTTTGACACCCTGGCCCCCCAAAAAAAAGAAAAAGAAAAAAAGAAAAGTAAAATACTAGTATTCAAAAGTATATGGCAACCTTGGTACTGGAATTACTATCACCATCTCCACCAACCACAGAATTATTTATAACCCTAGGAAATTAAGAGCTTAGGTATAGCACTAAACCGTAATCAATTACTACTGCCACCTCTAAGGGATTTAGGATTTATAAAGTTCATGAATTAATTCAAACATTTATTTAGCACTTACTATGTGTGAGGTTCTGTGTCGGGTACTAGGCATACAAAGATGAATAAAGACAAGCTCTACTTTCAAGGGGTTAATTCTAGTAGAAGGAATAAAAACGTAAACAATTCCAATATAATAATATACACACAAAAATAGAAGTACATATAAAACACACTGGTGAGTATGGAGGAGAGAGTCACTAACTTCTAGGCATCCCAGGTTTCACAAGGAAATAACAGCCACACCAGGCCTTGAAAATTAAGACATTACCAAATAGGATACTACAAAAGCCTTCCAAGCAGAGATAGCATTTACAGACTTGATAGACTTAAGGAATGCTAAATAAGTAGAAGCCAATTTGTGAATGTCTATTATGCTTTGGATTTGATCCTCTAGGCAAGGATTGGCACTGATGTTTTATTTTGTGTGTGTGTGAGATGGAGTCTCACTCTGTTACCCAGACTGGATGGAGTACAGTGGCACAATCTCCACTCCCTGCAACCTCCGCCTCCTAGGTTAAGCAATTCTCCTGCCTCAGCCTACCAAGTAACTGGGATTACAGGAGCACACCACCACGCCCGGTTTTTGTTTTTTTGTTTGTTTGTTTTTTTGAGACAGAGTCTTGCTCTGTCGCTAGGCTGGAGTGCAGTGGCGGGATATCGGCTCACTGCAACCTTCGCCTCCCAGGTTTAAGCTATTCTCCTGCCTCAGCCTCCCAAGTAGCGGGGACTACAGGCACGTACCACCATGCCCAGCTAATTTTTGTATATTTAGTAGAGACAGGGTTTCACCATGTTGGCCAGGCTGGTCTTGATTTCTTGACCTCGTGATCTGCCCGCCTCGGCCTCCCAAAGTGCTGGGATTACAGGCGTAGATCCACTGTGCCCGGCCAATTTTTGCATTTTTAGTACAGATGGGGTTTCCCCATGTTGGTCAGGCTGGTCTCAAACTCCTGACCTCAGGTGATCCGCCCACCTCAGACTCCCAAAGTGTTGGGATTACAGACGTGAGCCACCGCTCCTTGCCAGTGTTATTTTATTTATTTATTTATTTATTTTTGAGATGGAGTCTTGCTCTGCCGCCCAGGCTGGAGTGCAGTGGCATGATCTCTGCTCACTGCAACCTGTGCCTCCCAGGTTCAAGCAATTCTCCTGTCTCAGCCTCCCAAGTAGCTGGGACTACAGGTGCCCACCACCACGCCCGGTGAATTTTTGTATTTTTAGTAGAGATGGGGTTTCACCATATTGGTCAGGTTGGTCTCCAACTCCTGACCTCAGGTGATCCGCCCGTCTCGGCCTCCCAAAGTCCTCAGATTATAGGCCTGAGCCACCGCGCCTGGCCCACTGTTATTTTAAAAAGCAATTTTCACATAGTTTGATCCTCATAACCAATTTCATTCTAATGATGGCACACGGATATTATATTGTTACTGTCCGCAGTTGATAAGTAGCAAAACTTGGGCTTGAACTGCTTTGTCTCTGAATTTCATACTCTTGTCGGTATTAAGAACCCTCATGTATCAATAATTATGAAGGTGCTTCTGTCTCTGTAAAGTAGGTGATGAAAATCATTAAGACAACATTTCCCACCTATCATACTGGTTTAAAACAAACAAACATGACAACATATTATTTTGGTAAAGCTGTGAAGAAACAGATACTCTCACACATTATTAGTGGGAACGCAAAATGGTACAACCCCTATAAAGAGGTGTGGCAATATTAACGAAAGTAACACATACATTTATACTTCTAGGAACCTATCCCAAAAATACACTAGTCAAAATGTGAAAACACACTTGTAAGATTATGTAACAGTAAAAGACCAGAAACAC
Source organism: Macaca thibetana thibetana (assembly GCF_024542745.1). Taxonomy (NCBI): domain Eukaryota; kingdom Metazoa; phylum Chordata; class Mammalia; order Primates; family Cercopithecidae; genus Macaca; species Macaca thibetana. The sequence goes on from NC_065585.1 coordinate 115,028,993, forward strand.
AGTTGTTTCCTGTGTTCATCAACAGGAATTGAACGAATAATACTGTATATCCAACCCAATGGAGTAAAATTTAACTATAAAAAAATAAAGATCATGTCATACTTATGAAGACAGCTATTAAACAAAACAAAACAAAACAAAACAAAAAAAAAACAGAAAATACCCAGTGTTAGCCAAGATGTGGAGAAACTGGAATCTTGTGTATTACTGGTGGAAATGTAAAATGGTGCCACCATATGGAAAACATTTTGACAGTTCCTCGAAAAATTAAACATGGAATTAACATATGACACAGCAATTCCACTTTTGACTACAAACCCCAAATAATTTAAAGCAGGAACTCAGATTGTACATGTATGTTCATAGCAACACTATTCACAATACTCCAATGGTAGAAACAACCGAAGGGTCCACTGATGGATAAATGGATAAGCCAAACATGTTATATACCTACAATGGAATATTATTCAGCCTTAAAAAAAGAAGAAAATTCCAACACATGATACATCGATGAACCTTGAGGATGTTATGCTCAATGAAATAAGCCAGTCACAAAAGGGCAAATACCGTGTGATTCTTCTTATACAAAATACCAGAGGCAAAGAAAGTAAAACGGTAGTTGCCAGAGACTAGGAAGAAGAAAAAATGGGGACCGATTTGTTATTTAATGAGTGTAGATTTTCAGTTTTGGAAGAAGAGAAAACTCTGGAGATGGAATTGTAATTATGTTACATAACTGTATTATGTATATCTTACCACAATTTTTTAAAATTTTAAAATGAGGAACATCTATAAATGCTACTATGAAATATCCGAAATATATTAAGTGGAAAAAAAAGTAATGTAGGGAAAAAAACAGTATAACTGTATCAAAAAAGGTGAAAGAATATATATAGATATATATTAAATAAATATTTTATATAAGTGTTATATTTAAGGTTTTTAAATGGAAGGATAAAAACTTTTTAAAAATGGCTACCTTTAGGTGAAAGGAAAAAGAAAGATAGAGGTGAGAGAGGGATAGAAACTAGACTTCTCTGAATGTACCTTGAAGTATAATTACAAAATAAATGTCATTCCTCAAAATCAAAGTAACACATATGAACCTGTGTATTGTGTTTAACCACATGAAGAAAAAATATTTCAGTGACTTAAAACACAATAATTTCACTGTACATCCTTGCTGATATACATCCCTAAAGAACAAAAAGTATAAAGAAATCTTTGTCCCACGGCCGGGCGCGGTGGCTCAAGCTTGTAATCCCAGCACTTTGGGAGGCCGAGATGGGCGGATCACGAGGTCTGGAGATCGAGACCATCCTGGCTAACACAGTGAAACCCCGTCTCTACTAAAAAATACAAAAAACTAGCCGGGTGAGGTGGCGGGCGCCTGTAGTCCCAGCTACTCGGGAGGCTGAGGCAGGACAACAGCGTGAACCCGGGGGGCGGAACTTGCAGTAAGCTGAGATCCGGCCACTGCACTCCAGCCTGGTCGACAAAGCGAGACTCCGTCTCAAAAAAAAAAAAAAAAAAAAAGAAATCTTTGTCCCTAAAGGACAAAAAGAAGTATAAAGAAATCTTAAACTGCTTGCTGTAATCATTGTTAGTAATAATATTACTAATATTATTCTGAAAATCTATAATGTATGTGTATAATAAACTTGAGGATAAGAGAATAGAGAAACAAAAATGAATTTAAAGATGCTAAATAAAATCCATAGCCAGGCATGGTGGTTCACATCTGTAATTCCAGCACTTTGGGAGGCCACGGCTGGTGGATAGCTTGAGAACAAAAGTTCGACACCAGACTTGGCAACATGGTGAACCCTGTCTCTACAAACAAACAAACAAACAAAAAACACAAAAATTAGCCAGGCATGGTGGCATGCACCTGTAGTCCCAGCTACTCAGGAGGCTGAGGTAGGAGGATTAATTGAGCCTGGGAGATTAGGACTGCAGTGAGCCGTGATTGTGCCACTACACTTCAACCTGGGTGACAGAGCAAGACCCTGTCTCAAAAACAAAACAACATCCTGCAATATTACTTGAATTGCAAGTATCAGTATAAACTTACGATTGACTTTCTCTTAAAAAAAAAGTATTCCCTAGCTGTGTTCATGAAAAGGCCTAAAAATGACTTCGTATCAACAGACTTAGCACCCAGATAGTGATCTCTTAATTCTATCATTTCCAAAATAAAAGGAACCAGTGCTTCCTAGAGAAATTGATGATTCAGGGTTTGATGCGGAATTTTATGAAGTGAGCTTGAATCACACCAGAAAGAAAAGAAACTATTAAATATCATTAGGGTGGTGTCAAAAACACTAAGGAGGGCTAGGTGCAGTGGCTCATGCCTGTAATCCCAATGCTTTGGGAAGCCAAGGCAGGAGGATAGCTTGAGGCCAAGAGTTCAAGACCAGCCTGGGCAACATAGTGAGACCTTGTCTCTACAAAAAAAAAAAAAAAGTTCTTTAAAATTAGCCAGGCATGATGGCATGTACCTGTAGTCCCTACTTTGGAGGCTGAGGTAGGGGGATTGTTTGAGCTTAGGAGCTTGAGGCTACAGCGAGCTATGATTGCTCCACTGCACTCCAGCCTGGGTGACAGAGCAAGACCTTGTCTCAAAAATAAAACACTCAGGAGCTACCATGTAGAGGCTCCCACTACCAAACATGGAATATTCTGAGCCTCAATAATCACTGTGATAGATTTAAAACATCAAATATGTTTTTAAAAAAAAACAAAAAAAAACCTTGAGTTCACAATGAGACTTAAACCAAAAAAAAAAAAAAAAAAAAAAGAACCCTCACTGGTCACCTTGGATGGATGGTTGGGAATCAACTAATTATTCTAAAAACTAATAAAGGGGGAACATGGAAGCACTTATCCTATCTTTCTTATATAAACTGTACAAGAAAGTAATCCAATAGTCAATGAGAAGCTTCCAAATATTCCAGCTAAGAAATGAAGAAAGGGTAACAATTAGAATATCACATGTTGCAAACCCCTAACAAAACTATTGGTCTAGGAAATCATCAATGGCTGCTAACATTTACAAAAAGAGTAATAACTTAATATTATGTGCTCTTGGCAGGAGTATGTTAGCTACCTATGAAGTATTCCTTCCAAAACAACAATAAAAAACCAAACTGGTGTCAAATCAAGCTTCTACAGTGCCTGTTTACAAAAATAAATGAGACAGAGACATGGTAAACACCACCACAGGGATGCAATCAGCAAAATAAAGACTATGGGAAACTCTATAAGACAAATATATTACAAGAAAAAAGGGGAACAGGAAAGGAAAACCTATAAATTAAAACAGACTTAAGAGACATCAATTGGATGCAATGTATGAACCCTGATTAGAAAAAGCCAATATGAAAAAAAAATTGTGGAATATGCAAGAGTAATTTGAACATTAATTTGATACTTGACACTGATAAAGAAATCAAGGTATTGTGTTCATGTATTTTCAGAGACCTTACTTTTCAGAGATATATACCAAAATATTTGTGGATTAAATTTTGATATTTGGGATTTGCTTCAAGGTGACCCAGAAGGGCGTGCAGTGATAATGAAACAAGACTAGCTACGAGTTGGTAATGTTTAAGGCTGGATGCTGGATACATGGCATTTCATTATATTATTCTATTTGTATATACTGAACATTACCATAATAAAGTTTTTTAGTAAAAAGCTCAAATTTGAGTTTGGATAACTGGGAGACTGGTTCAAACATACTTGGTTCTTAATGAACCATAAAAGATACAGGATGTTCAGGCTTTTAAGCTCTGTGTTCCTACTAGGATTATTTCATTGCCAGATTCCCATGCTCCCATTATAAGAAAACCTTAAATCATAAAAATATCTTTAATGAGAATGACAAAGGAAAACAGGAAATGGAAGCAAACACAAACCATCCCAGGAATTTTTCCTCTGATTATCCTATAGAAAGGCCTACTTTCCTCTATATACGGGGTGGGGAGGGGCAAGCAATCAGCCTCCCAGAGAGATTAAAGATTGCTCGTTCTACACACTAACTGAAATTAAAAAACAGGGTGACAGGCAACAAAGAATAATGCTCTGTATTCACACAGCACTTTAACTTTTCAAAATTCTTTAACATAAATGCCACTTATCTCACTTGATCTTAACAATAACCCTATAAAATGGCAGGAGAAAAAATTTACTTCCTATTGGAAATCAACACAAAGAGGTCTCAAACCTAGTTAGTGACAGAATACAAGTCTTCTATCCCTATTCTAGTGCTTCTTACACTAATCTGTTCCCATCCTAGCCAATTTGGTTCAACTATTCAGTATGAGGAAAAGCCTGCCCAGATCTCTTTTATTACCACTAGAGTCATAAATACCTGATAATAGGGGGCTCAGTAAAGATTGCTACTGACATTTGTTGATTATTGCGCCATGCTGAACAGTTCCCAAAACTTTACTTAGCAATTTGGACAGCTCAAAATGGTTTGGAAGGCTCAGAAGTGAGAATTTTTTTTTCCTATCAAAAGCTACTCATACCCAGGGGGAAAAGAGAACATCAAGTTAACAACTTAGAAGAATGTAGCATGTATGTTTGTATATCGATGTGCATGTTTTGGAAGGCAGAAATAAAGAAATAAACATATTAGCAAGAATCTTCTTTTCTAACTTAATGGATTGACACTTACCCATCTAAACATGTCCCAATCTCAATAAAAGTACAGAGTATGAACCCTGCAGACACGATGTAAGAAATCCAACTTGATTGTGAATAAAATTTAAAGTAACCCAGATTCTGTTCCCCTCTTTGTGGCTAATCTAGCTTACTGCCCACATACCATTGTGTTCCAGGCACTCATTTTAACTCACAAAACAGTAAAGGAATGGACTCCAACCAGGCGCAGTGGCTCACACCTATAATCGAGCACTTTGGCAGGCCCAAGCAAGTGGATCGCTTCAGCCCAGGAGTTCAAGACCAGCCTGGGCAACATGGCAAAACCTTGTCTCTAAAAAAAATACAAAAAAATTAGCCAGGGGTGGTGGCACACACCTGTAGTCCCAGCTACTTGGGAGGCTGAGGCAGGAGGATCACCAGAGCCTGGGAGGTTGAGGCTGTGGTGAGCCATGACTGCACCATAGCACTCCACTGTGGGCCACAGAGTGAGAACATGTCTCAAAAAAAAAAAAAAAAAAAAAAAAAACCCACAAAAAAAGAAAAAAGGAATGGACTCTAGGCAGGCTTAAAGCCTGGGGCCTGCTGAAAGATGCTACACCTAGGAAACTGTCTTTGAATTCATCCAGTCTCACAGCAAACACTCAAGAATGTGCTGGGTTTGCTCCAATTACTTGTGCCTGCTAAGCTGGTTCCTGGATCAGTAGAGGGATGGAGGTGGAGAGAGTCATCAGCAGCACTGAACAGGCTGTGTTGTCTGCTGAATTTCCACGTCATTTGCTATTAAAGAAATGTTACACTCTCAAACTGTGTTTGATTATTCTTTCAGCCAGTGGCATCACTGTCCTGATATGATAACCATGCAATATGCAACTATTCCCAACATTACTTCAAGTCATTAGAACCTTCTCTTAGAAACTATTACTCACTTAGGTGCTCTCCCTAGAATGTCTGAAATTCAAACAGAGGCAACCCCATTGTCACTGAAATATCTAGACTACCTGTGTATATTTGAGAAGGCAGAGAGGGCCTATCACGCTATCACTATGAATGAATGCCCCATGAACCTACAAGGAGGGATGCAAATTCACTGGAGCAAATATGTGGTGTTTCTAGTACTTCCCTTTAGATGATTTAGAAATGGAATTTGGAATAGAATTAATATTTGCAAATCACCTATTGTGTATGATGCATTGTGCTAGCTACTTTATAAATCTCTTATTTAATCCCAACAGCCCTTCAAGGTATATCATATACTGCCTTTTCACAAATGAAGAAAACAAAGATCAGGAGTTTGTTAAGTAACTCATCCAAAGTCTTAAACCTACTACATGGCAGAGCCAAAAGTTGAACCCAAGTCAGGACAAGCATCTTTATGACCTGCTTCTTATTAACCCATTTGCTTCCCAAAGGAGTTATGATTTAAAATGATATCAGACATAAAAATGTTTCTAATTCAATTTTCTGTGAGAAATCAATAGCTTTAATACATAGCAAAGACTACTACACCTGGAACCAACTTATTGTATTAAACCAATACCCATTTTTATATATCCTAATCTGATAGCCTATACCAAATCTCTCTCTTCAACCACTTAGACCTCGTGTACTCAGAGGAAAAGCAAAAAATGTTTTGTTCAACATCTACAGCATTTTCAAATATGTGGAATATATAAGATGCCCTCCTTATTTCAAAATATATGAATAATAATCTTACAAATTTTCTCAGACTTACGTTTTTCGATTTTACTATAAAATGAAGAATTCTAAAACATAGGCTTCCATTTGCTGAAAGCGCTATGGAAACAGGCTGAAGTCTAATGTATCAAGCATTCCCTCTAAATTATATTAGGTAGCCTCACTAATATGAGAATATGAACAAATGGTAAAAGCTATCACTTATAGAGTACTTACTATGTGCCAAGTACTATACATGGATTTTCACTTTGTACCTTACAGAAGTCTCTAAGTTACAAGCAAAGAAACTATGGTGAGAAAGTGGTGAGAAAGTTCATATAACGTGGCCAAAGTATACAGTTAGAAAGTGGTAGATGTAGAATTCAAACTCAGGTTTGTCTACCTCAAAGTCTACTCTTAATACCACCACTGCTTACTGCCTCCCAGTTCTTATCTGGTATATATATATCCCTGTCCTCAATTCTAAAACCATTATAGATATATATACCCTTATTTAAACCTATTATTAACTATATCAATTAATGTGTCCACAGTTTGTAAATTTGAAATAGTTTCTAAATGAAAATAATTAAGAACTGTCTGAAGAATTACCATTAAAAAAATTCAAATAAGGCAGCAAACTTTCATAAAATTCTGAGAGATCAAGAACAGATAATTCGCATTGACAAAAACTTTTTCACTGCTTGGGAGTTATTCTTAAATTTTAAACTTCTGAATGGCTATTATCTCCCATGTTCTGGTATTTCAAATTTCTTTATAAAAGTATAATGTCTAAAATATAACAGTTACATTCACCAAATGTGAATTCTTCAATCTATTAGAGTCTGAAGCAAAACATATAAATTTTTAAATGTATAAGACATAATTTAAAATAGCATATTATTTTCCTGTTGTTTATCAAACACATTCATTAGATTGGCTGATGGGACAACACAAGAGTCACTCACTAAGATACATCAAAGAATAGACCAAGTCTTACCTCCATTGCTAGAGCTGCTGTCTGTTGGTCATAATGATTCAGAAGATTAGGCATGAAGGTAGTATTATAAGGCAAATCTTGGCACATCCTCAAGGTAATAGGTTCACAAGAAAACAAACTGTGCCCACCTATATGCCCCACGAACACAGTCAAGGGCCAAAAAGAGAAGACAATCCAAGTCATAGCCATCCTTCCTGGGTCTGAACGAGATTCGGATGATGAGGCCTACTCAATATGTATTTTAGATATTTATACACCTGCAGGTCTCAGCTCGAAGATACTTCTTCTATATCTTACTGTTAAGTTCTTCAAACAGTTAAATACTCTTCGCACCGTCAGAGGTTTGTTAGCTTGGTCTCACAAAAGGCGTTTGTTTTTGGTTTCACAATATGGGAAAATGACATCATCTTGTCTCTTCTTTTCATTTTATTACATGAGGCACATTTGGCCAACATATCAAGTTGATCAACCACATTCCCAAACCACAGATTCCATCTTAGGAGAAGAGCTATTTCTTCCTTCGACTGAAATATCTGGAAAGTATTATTTTAAAAAAATGGGAGAAATTAGTCATTTGCTCTCAAAGTATTATGGACTTGACATTAATAATCTTTGATGAGAGATATTACACTGACCTAATAGTTAACAATATGTGGGTACTTTATAAAGATATAATTTTTCTACTTTATCATTTATGCTATAGCTACACTAAAATGATTCTTAAACAGCATTTAAATGCAAATTTCATTTCTTCCCTCAGTTGCTTATATAACACATGGTTTAACTTCTCATCTATAATGGCAATTTTTCATCAGTCACAATATATAATTGATTCATTTTTAAAAATTCTTATGCTATTGTCTTGAATTTTATTTAAAATATAAATATTATGCTTATAACCTAAATTATTGAACTTAAAATTGTATGTGTTTTAATCTTTAACAGTATATTTTTGCATTAACTGACGTAGCAGAAGACATCTGTGAAAGTGGTCTGAAAAATAAGTCAAAAGATACAGATTCAAGTCTCTTGCTAGCTGTGTGAATGTAAACATACCACTTAACTTCTATGCACCCAGAATTTTTCTTCTTGAAAATGACTCCAATACCACCTCGCTCACAGGGATGATATGAGTGAATCATTAAGACAAGGAACGCAAAGGTACTTTATAAATGGTAAAGCAGTATTAAACATTAGACATTTTAATCACTGAATTAGTTTATACAAATGCTACCTCTATCAACCAATACTGAATTGACATATAGAAGGTTCTAAAATACTAGGAAATTTTCACAGTATTACATTATATTTTAGATAGTACAAAAATTTAACAACACAGATGTAGCACTAAGAAATATTTCATCAACGAATGGTCATTACACACAGCCATGCTGCACAGAGAATAGAAATCATCCCTAAAAAGTCACAGCAGAAATAAGAATAATTCCCAGTTATTGTTTCCACGGAGCTTTAGAATTTCTAACTTGTATGTACTTCTCCAGGGGCAAACTTATGTGTGATTCTGAGAGGGTGTGGGTGGAGTGGAAGGCAGGTCTGGTATGAAAAAGGCATATTCTAAGCTATCACATTTCGATTTGGTTTAGTAACGATGTTAACTTTGCTTTTATTTCAATTTGTTTCATATGCATTGGATAGTTTTATGTTTGTTGTGGAGAGCCTAGGTTGGGAAAAGATGAGAAATTCAGGTTCAGAAATTCTCAAAGCCCCAGATTAACAGGACAACTCAAATGCTAGCACCTATAATAACTTAGATTGTGGGACCTGGAACTGCTTTGGCTTAAGCGGGGAAAGAAACTATCCTTTGTGCATTAACTATCAATGATTGGGAACTCCATGTCCCAAGCTTCAGTTACCAGACAGAAAACTATTTGGAGAAAGTAAAACAATGGCTGAATCTTCCCAATTTCTCCCTCTAGCAGATGGTCTTGACTAACGGAAGGGAAAAGTGTATAGTCCCTAGAATTAGGAAACTAAGGTTAAAAGTAAACCCTGCTCAAAAAGCCCCAAAGCTCCTCATGTTCTACATCAGAAATTTCTGAAACGGATTCTTGGCCTGCCATATTTTTTTTCTCCCCACAAATGTAGAGGTCTGCCTATAGAAAACTGATACTGGGCTGGGTGGGGTGGCTCATGCCTGTAATCCCACCACTTTGGGAGGCTGAGGCAGGTGGATCACGAGGTCAGGAGTTCGAGACCAGCCTGGCCAACATAGTGAAACCCCGTCTCTATTAAAACAAAAAAGTAGCCGGACATGGTGGCAGGCGCCTGTAGTCCCAGATACTCGGGAGGCTGAGGTAGGAGAACTGCTTGAACCTGGGAGGCTCCGGTTGCAGTGGGCTGAGATTGCGCCATTGCACTCCAGCCTGGGTAACAAGAGCGAAACTCCGTCACAAAAAAAAGAAAAGAAAACTGATATTAACCATAGTTAAAAACATATTTATCTTAATTACCATGCAGCACAGTAACAACTATGCATATCATTAAATACATCAAATAACTGTTGAAAGTTTTATTTGATTGTAGTATTAAAACATCCACGTAAGTTCAGTCTTTGTTGTTTATTGCTTATGTAGCATATTCATCTGCCTGCAACTAAAAAAAAATTAAAGGGAACATTACTCCCTATTGAATATGTATATAGTAACACCAAGAATTTTAAAAATTTCATTTAAACTAATCTATTTTTCAAGCAGGTAGGGGTTTCAAATCAATGGTTCAAAGAATACTACCACATAAAACCTGAGGAAGAAACTGAGCAATATCTCATTCAGTTTTTTTTTTTTTTTTTTTTGAGACTGAGTCTCGCTCTGTCGCCCAGGCTGGAGTGCTGTGGCCGGATCTCAGCTCACTGCAAGCTCCGCCTCCCGGGTTCCCGCCATTCTCCTGCCTCAGCCTCCCGAGTAGCTGGGACTACAGGCGCCCGCCACCTCGCCCGGCTAGTTTTTTGTATTTTTTAGTAGAGACGGAGTTTCACCGTGTTAGCCAGGATGGTCTCGATCTCCTGACCTCGTGATCCGCCCGTCTCGGCCTCCCAAAGTGCTGGGATTACAGGCTTGAGCCACCGCGCCCGGCCTCTCATTCAGCTTTTAAAACTAGCTGATATGTCCCCCTACATTCTGCCTACTCCATCTATTTTACCTGGTTTCCTCTTTTATTCCTTTTGCCTCACTTGCAAGTAAAGTATCCCACCTTCTTATAAAAGTGCTTCCTTATGTACTATGACATTCACATTACCATGTACCAAGATGCTTTTGTAAAATCTACTGTTCAGCTGTGAAAGGACAATAATCTTGATACAGAAAGACTGTAGTTTATGATTATTAAAGAAGGGAAAAAACAGCAGTGGAATTCAGTGAGACAAAAAGAAAACAGGCAAAGTACAGGTGTTAAAGAATTTTCATTTCCCCCAAAATAGCAGTTCTCTAATCTTAAAGTGTAGCAGATTCATGGATTCTCCCAGAAATCTGAATCCTGGAGAATGATATGCATTCTAATGATTACCTCAGGTTACAAGTGCTCCATGTCAGGTCTTGAGAAATGCTATCCTAGAACAGAATAATTAAAAAGAATAAAGGTATCATTTATATAATTATATACATAAAATGAATTTTAAAAATAAAAGCAGATAGGGGATAACATTTTAATAGAAACATAAGCAAAAGACATAAATTTACAAAAGAAAGACAAGTAGCCAAGAAACATATGAAAAGATATTCAACTTCACTAATAAAAAATGCAAATGTGAGATAAGATTTTTGCCAATCAGATGGGAAAAAACAATCATTATGGTCTAATCAGATTATCTAATCACATAGTAAAGGGTGGAAGTACAGGGTAAAGAACACCTTCAACATTTCAACATTTTCAAATGCTAATAGTAAACTAGTTGGTACTTTAAAAAAAAAAGGGGGGCTACTTACAGCAAAAGCCCTTAAAATGTACACAATTTCATCCAGCAAATCTATCTTATAATTTATTCTAAGTAAACACATAAGTACACATGATGCACAACCAAAATATTAGTGTATAAAAGCTGGAAACAACCTGAACGTCTACCAATAAGAAACTGGTTACATAAATTATGGTATAAACACATGATGGAATATTATATAGTTACTAAAAATGATGAGCATAAACCTGTATTTGTGGATATGGTAAGATAGTAACAATAAATAAAAAATAAAATGTAAAAGCAGTTTACAAAACAGTATATGTATATAGCTCATTTTGTCAGAAAAAATATATGTACATGTAATATAGTAAAACTATTTCGATTGTTTAAAAATAAAATATTAAATGCTTTACAGAATTTTGTTAAAGAACCTATCATGCATTATTTTGTGTATGAAGTAATTAACTCTGCTCAATCTATAAATGTGTGCTGACTAGCTGACAAGAAAAACTACTAGTGAAATGACTGGTTTATTGACTACTAATTAAGCAACAAGCCAAGGAACACGTTACTGCTCTACCGTACCTAGTAAGAAAAGCAAATCAGTGATGATCAATATAGTAAGAGTCAAAATCTGATTTTCAATACTAAAAAAATCAGATAACCAATCAACTGAATCAAATGGTATGCACAACTTAAAAACTTTTGATAAACACTCCTGGCTGGGCACAGCGGCTCACGCCTGTAATCCAAGCATTTTGGGAGACGAAGGCGGGCCGATCACTTGAGGCCAGGAGTTTCAGACCAGCCTGGCCAACATGGCAAAAACCTGTCTCTACTAAAAATACAAAAAGTAGCTGGCTTGCACCTGTAGTCCCAGCTACTCAGGAAGGGCTCGAGAATTGCTTCAACGTGGGAGGCGGAGGTTGCGGTGAGCAGAGACTGTACTACTGCACTCCAGCCTGGGTGACAAAGTGAGACCCTGTCTCAAAAAAATTAAATAAAATAAAAAATTAAAACTTTTGATAAACATTCCAAATAATATGTCTTCAATAACATAATGAATTATCTGCTTTAATCACAATCATGTGAGCATGCCACTTTTCCTAAGGTAGGGTCATCCATGGAAAAGCTGTAAGTTGAAGTTCCAGATTTGCAGGACATAGTAAAGATTCTGGCCAAAGAGATCCTATCCAAACGTAGCAAGTCATTAAATAAAGGTTAAGAGTTGTTTGGGGCGTTCTTATTGATATTATCTTCTTTTTTTATTATAAGAAACTGCAGTATATCAACTGGAAAAACAAAGGGGGGACCTACTAGATTAACATAATTGGAGTGAGCAGCTTCAGGGGTGAGGGCCCTGCAAAAAGTGAATGCTATGCAACAGTTGCTCATGCCCTTTGTAGGGGAAAAGAGACATATTCACTTCTCCATAGAGCAATACAGAATATCTGGAAAGCTGATTTCAGACTAAGTTACTTGGTTAACATTCCATCAGAAAACAAAAAGGACTAGATACTTTAAAGTTTACACATCTCTATTTTTATGAATGTACAACATTAGGAATTTATATTTCCCAACCATTATTTATCAGGTTTCTTTTGATGACAAAAAGTCTTTAAAATAAAATAAACTAAGTATTTCTCCTGAAAGACAGCAATAAAGGGAAGGGATTCCAATCTTGGAAGACCATCTTCCCAGGCTGGCTGCAAAATCAGACCCAAAGAACTCGGTGGGAAATGCAGGAGGTGGCAACTGGGAAGAGGAAAGCAGACTGAATCCCAGAAGAAAGGATGATGAGAGAAGTGGGCCCTAAGGGTTTGTCAAAGGGGTTCTGCAACAAAAGATTATGTTCAGCAACTCTATTCCAATTTACACTTTCTCTACAGATAGGGCTCCATTTCATTGTTCTGTTGAGAATTCATTTTCTTGACACCTGATAAATGCAGGTAACATTTTGCATTTCAACTTGAGAAAGATCATCTAAAGGTTGTCTCAAGAAGTAAATGCTGGTTACACATTGCCTACAGAGGGAACAGGAGGGATATTCTTTGTCTTTTTTCAGACACGTTTTCAAGAACGCATTGCAAGGATTAGCAATAACTATCTCTAAATAACAGTTCCTTCTCTTGAGAAAATTATTGTCTTGTTAGACAAAATATACACTCAGCGAACACTCATTGCTCAAATGGTACTTTCCTTTTCTTAAAGTCTATATAGTCTTTGGCCCTTTGCCTACTGGTTGCTACAAGAAAGTTTATATAGCTTCATATTTAATTCACAGGACCTAGATTCCTACTAATCTCAGAGAATCTCTTTTCTGAACTTTCCTACTTCATCTAATGTTTAAAGTCCATTTGTCATCATCTACTGATTACAACAAATAACTTAATCTTCCAATGTGTTAAGTGATTAAGGCTTAAAACACACACACACACACACACACACACACACACACAGAGGAAAAGTAAATCCATCTAGGTTCAAAATTTAAATGAATGGTAGGCATCAAAGTTCAGTACAATTTAGAAATTATTAATTACTAAGACTAAAGAAGACAGAAGATCTTTAAAAACTGACCTGAAAATAAAACTGAAAAGTTAAGAGACAGATAGATTCTGGACTTTAAAATGGGCTGAAATTTCAGCCCAGCTTCTCTTAAATCTGCTATCAAAAAATTCTCTAATACCAAGTCCCTGCTTTCCATCCCCCTTAACAAGGCTGTATGGTTTGCATGCTTTGACTACGGAATTATTTTAATGAGATAAAATCTGGGGACCAGGATTTGGTTTTCAGGTCCACTAGCCTAGTTATATTCATCTCTAACTTAATGTGCAATACACTCCTTGAATATACCGAACTGTCAATAGTTCCCAACATGATAAACTGGAAAGCAAAAAGAGGAAATTGATTTTTTGACATAGTAGGTAAAACTCTTTCCTAGCCAGTAAGAAGCTGTTACACTTCACTTGTTCCTAGCATTATAGAAATATCACTACTGAAAATCTAATTTCTTTCCTCGAGACTACCACAAAATTTCCTCCAATCTATGCTGAATAATTTATCCAGTACATATTTTCAAAATCGTTCTTTTTATTTTTGTGCACAGCTGCAGTTTTAATCATGCATAATTCTAGAATTCTGGGGATAGGGGAAAAAAAAAAAAAAACTTCGGGCCAAAACCGCTCAAAGAAGTGGTACGAATTGTTTCCTACTATCTGTCTCTGAAGGAAAAGAAAGTCAACAGCAGCTTAACATCAACAAACTCACATACTCAGAAAAAGTTTTGAATATAAAATCTTAAGAGTTTCACTATCAAACTAATATGAAATTTAAGTCTGTTTCCTGGGAAACAGACAACTTATTGTGAGTAAAAAACTCCTCTCTCCTTCCCCAGTGATAAAGCTTTCACTTTGTTCTATACAAAGAAAGAATGTGCACTTTGCTATTAAATTCCCTTAGCCCTCTCTACTTCAAATATCTCAATCACGGAACTCCCAAGAAATATCCACCTGAATGCTCAAAGCACAAAATAAAGCTCAGAAGCATAGAGTAGCTAGGATGAGGAAACGGCTCATTGTCCTTCTTCTCCTTTTATAAATGGGACGCTTTTACAGATTTAGGAGAAATGGAGATACAGAATTTTAGTAGTGGATGAGGGAAAAAGGATAGGAGGAAAGAGAGGGCAGAATGATAGGCTTTACCCGTAATTTACTTATTTTCCTAACAGTTTCAAACAATGGGGTGGGACGGGGGTATAGTAGAAGGGCTGCCTCTTAGTTATACTTTATCTTCAGCTCTATCCTTCCAGCCCCGCCCAGTCAAGCTCTTACACCTCTTTCCTAGGCTCTCCGACTCTGATTTTTTTTTTTTAAATCTTTGTGGGTTTTCTTTTTTTCTGGAGGAAAAAAAATAGTATTGATTTGTTTAATAGTAAAGACGGAAAGCATTATCTTCAGGAGTAACCACTTCTTAATAATAGAACTAAGGATTTCTATTCCTTTTCCAGACTAAAATGCAGGAACGGCACCAGCACACCACCAAGGACTAAAGGAGGATGAGGGAAGGAGGTAACATCCCCAGGGGTAGTCAGGTCTTTGTTTCCTTGCTCATATCATACTGGCTTTACAAAGTAACTCAATTCCCATCAATAAGCATTCCCGATCAGAATTACTTCTCTAAGATGAAGCTGTGTCTGAACACTTTCCCATAGCAGTCACTGATGTGGCTGCTCTGCTGTACTGCCGCTGCATCTCCCTCAATCCAGACGGGGACCAAAATTCAAAGAGTCATTCTACACTGGGCAAACCGCCGAACCTCCTTCATGGGCCGATCTCTCTAAATCTGAAGTCTACTCCTCTGCCTCAATTCATGGCACGTGCTTTTGTTCTTAAAAACAAAGCCAAGAAAAGCCCCCTTGGCTTATCTTACAACAGAGGGATCGAACTCAAGACTCCTAGGATGTAAAACACCTCTAGGAAAATGTTTACATGTCTTGAAAGGACATAAGGCTCCTTAACCTTGCAGGCTATTTCACAACAGCTTGATTTCAGATGCGGACCCTCGGGCATCGAGCAGTGGCCACCCCACGGCAAACCCACAGCCCGCGGAGGAGGCAGCCGGGGGAAGCTCGCGGAAGGGAGCAAGGATTTTGCAAACTGACGGACCGGCGGGGAAACTTTCAGGCGTGGGCAGGCAAAGGTGGGCCCGAAGCTGACCCGAGCCGGGGCTGGGAGCCTGGCGGCGCGCGCTTCGGGCTGCAGGGAGCCACCGGCGCATTGTCCTCCGCCCACGCCCCCCGGCGCCCCGCGCTGCCGCCGGCTCCGGCCAGGCCCCTCTCCCAGCCGCGCAGGGTCTGGGCCGGGGTGGAGGCGAAAGAACCGCGGTCCACACTCGCACAGGTTGCCGAGCGCGGGCTCAGGGCGGACAGGGTTAACCGTCTCCAGGGGCAGCTCCCCCGTCAGCCCTCAGCCCCAAACTAGGCGTCCCCGAGGCCCCCTGCCGCCACCGCGGGCCCAGGCCCCCGCTCCGCCGTCCGCCACAGCCCGGTGCCCAAGGCTTTTGTTGTGGCCGCGACGAGAGGAACGATCCCTAAGGAGGAGGCGCCGGGCTGCTGCTGGCTCCTCGGCGCGGGCTGAGGCGGAGCAGCAGGCAGCCGCGCGGCGCGTCCGCGGGCTCCACACTCGCCGCTCCCTCTCCCGCTGCCCCGGCCCAGGGGCCCACACGCTTCGGGGGGCTCACCTCAGACCCCGGCGTCTGGCTCCAAAGCGGTGGGGGCTGCACCGCCAGCCGAGGGCGGCCGCGCGTCCCTCAGGTACCCGGAGCGGCGGAGGACCGCCGGCGCGCGCCTCCCAGCGACAGCGAGCTTTCGCGAGCGCCAGGGCGCGCGGCCCGGGGAGCGAGCGCACGAGCGCGCGCGCACGCACGGGGCAGGCGCACTGAGCACGCTCGGCCGAAAGCTCCCTGCCGGAGCCTGGGCATACCGGGCTGGCCTGGCGTGTCTCGTTGTTCTCTGCCTCTCGCCCTGATTGACGTCTGGAGCTGCCCTGCTCCGGCGTACTGGTTCCCAGCCCCGGAGGCGCTAATCTGAGATGCACTCGGGGGCCTCCTGGCAATGCACTCCCTCCCCTGATAACACGCGAGCGCGGAGGTGTGATTGCAGGACCACTACACCTGGTCTGAGAACCAGAGGTGCCGACCTCCGGACCTGGGGATTTGGGGTGCTCAAGAGGCAGATGCCCGGATGCTGAGGGTGGAATGGGGTGCAGGAGCTCTGGCCTGCTACAGAGCTCCACGCGAAACAGCATGGCAGACAGGCTACTCGCCCGGGATAGTTCATAGCCTCTTGGCCAAGACCTTTGGAAACAGGTGGAGCTGGTCGTTACTGGTGTGCGCCCCAATTTTTGCTCCTTAGGAAATGTTTCTCCTCTCCTTTTCTACATAATTGGCTTTAAAGCTGAAAGAATTCTTAAAGATCGTCTAAATTGAACCTCTCATTTTTCAGACGAGGAAAAGATCGCCCCAAAAGGTTAGATGATTTACCTAAAGCCATGCAGCGTTTTAACAACAGGGCCTGGATTCATCCCAACCTGTTGTTGGGATGAAAAGAAAAGGGCTGTTTTTCTTTTCACTGCACCGTTTAACCGTTTCTTTCTCTTCTTTTTTTGTTCCTCGTGAACCTAGATTGCATGGGCATCATTTTGTTCATTCGGTAGCACATAGAACTTAAAGAAATTGAACAATGTGAATGGACTTAGCACTATTAGAATTGTACACTTAAAATATGGTTACAATGGTGCGTTTACGTTGTGTGTGTTTTACAATTATTTTTAGAAAGGCGCTTGATACGTGTTAAGTAAATGTTTAAGAGTATTGAACTTAGACCTAGTGTTTCACATCAGAAGGTGAGCTGTGTGAACAGGCATGATAAATGAGATCTGAAATGACAGTTTCAGTTTCTCTAATAAGTAAATACTTATGCAGTAAACAATGTTTAAAATAATATTGATTCTTAGGTTGATTCTAGGCAGGGCAGTGTATCCTCTGGAGCCAGCGGTGCCTCTGTGGAGAGTGAGTGAGGGGGCAGATAGTGTGGGGGAAATCTGTGTGTATCAGATCCCTTGTAGCTGGGGAACCTCCGGAGATGCTGTGCGAGGTGCATTTTTATTCAATTTAGCCACCATCCTGTAAAGACTGTCAGGAATGGGACACATCATAGCTCAACATCGGGAGGTGGAAATGACGTAGAAATGATCACCACTGTATCAGCATGAATAAATCTCAGAAAAAGAACATTGAGTGGGGTGGGGGGGACACAAGATATATAAGTGATTATGCCTCTTTAGAAAAAAAAACAAACTAGCAATACTATACAATGTCTATGAGGGCAAACATACATATAATAAAAGCATCAAAATGGACAGAAAGGCTGCACACCAATTTCGTGACAATGACTGCCTCTAGGCAGGCAGGGAAGGGAATGAGACCTGGGAATGAGACAAAAGAAGCTTCTCCTGTATCTGTGAAATACACACAAATGTAACATTTTTTTTAAATCTCCGTGGAGAATCAAGGGTGTTTCTTATGAAAGTGTCCAAACTTTTCTTTATGTTCGAAATGTCCCCCTTAAAAGTAATTAATATTTGGGGCTGAGTGAGGTGGTTCAGGCCTATAATCCCAGCATTTTGGGAAGCCGAGGAGAGAGGATCGCTTGAGCCCGGAGTTGGAGACCAGCCTGGGGAACATAGCAAGATCCTGTCTTTACAAAAATAAAAATTTAAAAATTAGCCTGGGAGGATTGCTTGAGCCCAGTAGTTCAAAGCTGTAGTGAGCTATGGTTGTGCCACTACACTGCGGCCTGGGCAACAAAGCCATCCCTGTCTCTTAAAAATAAATAAATAAATAAATAAAAAGTAATGTTGCAGTGTCAGACATTGAGAACTCACTGTGAACACAGACAGTGTGGACGGTGTGGCTCAGGTTCTTTTGGGAGGACAGTAGTCTGATGATGAGGTGCAGGACAACAAGAGGCCCAGAAGGTGTTGGTTGAGAGGCAAGAAGAAAGAGATCTTCTTTTCAGGAATGAAAATATTCAAATCCAACAGGGCTAAAGGAGATGCTCTCTATGATCCCATCTCTCTTTCATTCCATGTTGTAACCACAAATACGAAGTCTTTAATGAGCGGGAACTTCATAGAGAGACACAGCACTCCCGACATTGTTAAAACTGGTCTCTTTCTGGATGAACCCGTTTTGAAACCATAAAAGCTAACTGGTAATACATGGTAATTTAGTATTGCATCTAAGTACCTCCCCCAGGCCACCCCCTCACCGCCCCTTTCCCCAAGGCTTTGTTTATTCATTTAGGTACAACCTGGTCATGTGGAAAAAATCCCTAGGCTGGAATTCAAACAACGTAGGTTCTAATTTCAGTTTGGCCACTTACTGATCCATTTTAATCTAAGGAAAGCAACAACTTCTATGAGCTTCACTTTTTCTTTTCAAACTGGAGATACACAAATGCTGCCTGTTTAAAAACTATAAAACAGGTCAGGCACAGTGGCTCACTCCTGTAATCCCAGCACTTTGGGAGGCCAAGACGGGCAGATCACCTGAGGTCAGGAGTTTGAAACCAGCCTGGCCAACATGGTGAAACCCTGTCTCCCCTAAAAATACAAAAAAAAATAGCCGGGCATGGTGGCAAATGGTTGTAATCCCAGCTACTCAGGAGGCTGAGGCAGGAGAATCCCTTGAACCTGAGAGGCAGAGGTTGCAGTGACCTGGGATCGCACCAATGCACTCCAGCCTGGGCAATAAGAGCAAAACTCCGTCCCCTAAAAAATAAAAATAAAAACTATAAAACACAACAGAAACACAGGGTTTGTACATTTAAGTCGGAGAATGCCTTCTTATTGGTTTTGGGAAACAAAGATAGTGAGGAAAGTCTTTTTTG
Source organism: Macaca thibetana thibetana (assembly GCF_024542745.1). Taxonomy (NCBI): domain Eukaryota; kingdom Metazoa; phylum Chordata; class Mammalia; order Primates; family Cercopithecidae; genus Macaca; species Macaca thibetana. The sequence continues at coordinate 115,048,703 of NC_065585.1, forward strand.
CTGTTGTTTTGTTTTGCTTTTTGTTGTTGTTCACTGCTGCTTATAAGACCTGATTTACATTGACCAAAGGACCTCTGTTCCGGAATTTTGAACTTTTTGGTATCCTCCAGCACTTGTTCATAACTCTATAACAGCTGTTAACCGTGGGAGCCTTCCATTAGGTATTTGTATATTGCACTTTCCAGTCTTCCTTTTTAGATTTCTTTTTTATCCTTGTATTCTCATTTCGCTTCTTATTACAAGACAGGCGCTCAATAAATTTAATGAATTGGACGGGATTCTAAGAGTTCCCAAATTTAGTTATTCTTATTAGGGCATGCCATCTGCTGGTTCCCTGGTGTATCTGTCAGTCAGCCTGAATTCTATAATCCAATAAATTGAAATTTGCATTTAAGCATTTGTGTGTCTGTGTGTTGGGCAATTCCTGCTGGCCCCATCCTTCCACTTCCTGTTGCAGGTGCTATTATTTCATTGAACCAGTCTCGAATTCTTCTTCCTCCAACCCTCTGTTTACCTGTTGGCCACTCTTAAAACCTGGCACAGTGGAGCCTGCATTTCGCAGCTCCGGAGTGACCAGGACAATGTGACTGGGCATACTCCGTAGGTAGGTAGGGCTGATTTGGGACACATTACGTCTTGAATGAAGGTTTTCAACGCTGCTTGTTTCAGGATTCGACGCATCTTCATTCTCGGGTTATATTGAGACATTGCAGTCCCTCCCACGCTCTCGGCCGCCACACTTGTTAATTTTATCCCCGTGCCCAATTTTGTAGCCAGCCCTCCTGGATCTCGCGGCCAATCAAGAGCCCACACATTGTTGCCTAAGAGACCCCGGATGCCAGCGACGGGATTTATAGGCGGTGATTGGGCTTGCTGGAAGCTGGGGGAGGTGAGGGGCTGGAGGGAGTCAGAGAAAAGCTGACCTAATGCAACTGTGGTAACGTCAGCGCTCGAGGCTTGAAGAGGGAGACAAGCTAAAAGAGGTGAGAGCTGTGGGCAGTGCATGAAAAAGATGGAGACTCTCTTTGGAAAGCTCCTGGGTCTCTCATGAGCCTTGTCAGTGCTCCTGGGGATTTCATTGTACCCTCTCATTTGGGCTACAGTGCAACTGCCAGATATTCATACTTGTGAAATTAACAACCCACAGATAATTATATGCGTACCAAACACTAGCTCTTTGCGTTGTATTATAGTTCTTGCTTTTTAAAAACTAGTTAAGCGGACGATGAATTCGTATTTAAATCTACCCATACCCTATTTCTTGATAATTTCCTGATAATAATTTGAGATTCCCTTGTTTGATGATATTACAGTATATGGGTAAATTCTGTTAGCAGACAGACCCAATCCTATTCTGCTCAGCGAACTCTGCATATAACCCCAGAGCCCAGTATCATGTTCTGAGTTTCACTCTACATTTCTACAATTCTACAAGGGTTTTGTTTTGTTTTTTGTTTTTTTGGTTGGTTGGTTTTGGTTTTTTTGTTTTTTGAGATGGGGTCTTGCTGTGTTGCCCAGGCTGAACTGCAGTGGTGCAATCATAGCTCACTGCAGCCTTGAACTCCTGGGCTCAAGCGATCCTTCCACCTCAGCCTCTTGAGTAGCTGGGACTACAGGCACCCACCGCCACACCCACACCTGGCAATTTTTTATTTTATTTTTTTTTTTTTTTTGGTAGAGATAGGATTTTGCTGTACTGCCCAGGCTGGTCTGGAATTCCTGGGCTCAAGAGATCCTCCTGCTTCAGCCTCCCAAAATGTGTGGATTATAGGCATGAGCCACCACACCTGGCCTACATTTCTACAAGTTGTGGTGGTGGTGGTGGCGGTTTTTTTGTTTTTCAAGATGGGGTCGCACTCTGTCCCCCAGGCTGGAGTGCAGTGGCATGATCTTGGCTCACTGCAACCTCTGCTTCCCAGGGCAATCCTCCCACCTCAGCCTCCCGAGCACACACCACCACACTCTGCTAATTTTTTGTTTTTGTTTTGTTTTTGGTAGAGACGGGATTTCACTGTGTTGCCCAGCCTGATCTCGAACTCCTGAGCTCAAGTGATTCACCCACCTCAGCCTCCCAAACATTTCTACAAGTTTTAATCCTTAAACTGCTCCCCACTTCCACTGCTGTAGTCATTTTTTCTATTGATTTAACAAATATTGAGTACCTATGATATACTACTGTGATGATTCAGGTGAGCAGTGAGCACCGAAAAACCACATAAGCCAAGAATCATCAGAGTTGTGTGGCACATTCTCAGAGTGGCCATGAGTTCAGTGTGTCTGGGCAGAGAGTGCGTAAAGGTGGGGCCGGGTGAGGCTGAAAGAGTAGATGGAGGTAAAATCATGGCAGACCTAGACTTCCGTGCAAGGAAGTCTGGATCCTGTAGCCATCAGTGAACCTCTGAAGGTTCAGAGCTGAAAAGTGACATGATCAACTGGTCTTTTAAAAAATACCTAACAGGAGACTGTGAGCTCTATTAAAGCTGACTCTTATCTTTATACCCCTAACATCTGCCTTGTAGGTACTTAGTAAGGTGGTTAAATAATGATGACAGTGTGAAGAATGGCTTAAGGCAGGAGGTGGTGGCTCATGTCTGTAATCTCAGCACTTTGGGAGGCTGAGGTGGTGGATTGCTTGAGCCCAGAAGTTTGAGACCAGCTTGGGCAACAGAGCAAGACCTTGTCTCTACAAAAGATACAAAAACATTAGCCAGGAGTGGTGGTGCACACCTGTATTCTCTGCTACTTGGGAGGCTGACATGGAGGATTGCTTGAGCCCAGGAGGTTGAGGCTATGGTGAGCTGTGATCACACCACTGCCCTCTAGCCTGAGTGACAGGGCAAGACCCTGTCAAAAAAAAAAAAAGGCTTAGAAGATCAAATTGGAAGTATGTGGCCAGAGGACCCATCCTTGCTATTGAAAATGAGACTAGAACCATATGTCAAGAACTAGGGTCCTAGGCCCTCTTTCTGTATTTTAATTCTAAGAAAAAGATGAATATTTGGCTGGACACGGTGGCTCATGCCTGCAATCCCAGCACTTTGGGAGGCCAAGGTGGGCAGATCATGAGTTCGGGAGTTTGAGACCAGCCTGGCCAACATATTGAAACCCCGTCTCTACTAAAAATACAAAAATTAGCTGATCATGGTGGCAGGCACCTATAATCCCAGCTACTCGGGAGGCTGAGGCAGAAGGATTGCTTGAACCCGGGAGGCAGAGGTCATGGTGAGCCGAGATTGTGCCACTGCACTCCGGCCTGGGCAACAGAGTGAGACTTGGCCCCCCCCCATACCCACCAAAAAAAAAAAAAGAAAGAAAAAGATGAATATTCAAAGGTAGTCCTTACAAGGAAGGAGATTACAAAAAGCAACAGCAAGACATCTGTGGAAGGAGAGGATGACAACTGGCTTTGTTTTGTTAAGTGGGGACAATTATGTTTTGTATGTGTTATATAAAAATCTCTGTAGCTGGGCACAGCGGCTCATGCCTGTGATCTTAGCACTTTGGGAAGCCAAGGTAGGCGGATCACTTAAGGTCAGGAGTTCAAGACAAGCCTGACTAACATGGGGAAAACCCCATCTCTACTAAAAATACAAAAATTACCCAGGGGTGGTGGTGCATGCCTGTAATCCCAGCTACTCGGGAGCCTGAGGCAGGAGAATCACTTGAACCTTGGAGGCGGAGGTTGCAGTGAGCCGAGATCGCGCCACTGCACTCTAGCCTGGGCAACAGAGTGAGACTTCATCTCAAAAGAGAAAAAAAAATCTGTCTTAATAATAGCAAGTGGTCTGTTCTGTGAGCATGTATGTGCATGCAAATACACATACTGCCTGTCTTCTGGAATGGAAGGAGGAAAATACTATAAAAGGATAATAGCAAGAGACGAGGCAGGACATCCGCATTGGCCTATATGGCCAAGAGGGCTGCTTCCCGGGGCCAGGCCCATCTGCTGAAAACCCATCTATCTTTTTTTTTTTTTTTTTTTTTTTTTTTTTTTTGAGACGGAGTCTCGCGCTGTCACCCAGGCTGGAGTGCAGTGGCCGGATCTCAGCTCACTGCAAGCTCCGCCTCCCGGGTTCACGCCATTCTCCTGCCCCAGCCTCCCGAGTAGCTGGGACTACAGGCGTCCGCCACCTCGGCCGGCTAGTTTTTTGTATTTTTTAGTAGAGATGGGGTTTCACCGTGTTAACCAGGATGGTCTCGATCTCCTGACCTCGTGATCCGCCCGTCTCGGCCTCCCAAAGTGCTGGGATTACAGGCTTGAGCCACCGCGCCCGGCACCCATCTATCTTTAAGCAGGTTGAAAGAAAGTCTAATCTAAGTGACATGTAGCTCTGAGGAACCAGGAAAAAGAAAACAACCAGTGCAGGCCCTTGGGGGAGTTACCAAGGAGAGCTACTTGTCCTCATTCAGAAGAACGTGCCTAGGATCAGTCACATGATTTCCTACACAAACTGGAAAGGAGAGAGTTGTTCAGCGTAGAGCAGGGGTAAGCAAAATTTTGTGCGTATGTGCATTTTTCTAGGGGAAGAATTCATAGCTTTCATCATATTCTCCAAGAGCCATGTAGCTCTTAAGAAAGGATTTAAAACAACTCATTTAATTTTTATGTTTTTATTATTTTTTAAAATAATTTAAAAATTGCTCTTTTTAAAATAATAAAATTGCTCTTTTTAAAATAATAAAAATTGGTCTTGCTCTGTTGCCCAGGCTGGAGTACAGTGGCGCAATCACAGCTTACAGCAGCCTGAACCTCCTGGGCCCAAGCGATTCTCCCACCTCAGCCCTCTGCCCCTGCCCCAAGTAGCTGGGACCACAGGCGTGCACCACTATGCCCAGCTAATTTTCTGGGTTTTTTTGCTTTGTGTAGAGACAAGATCTCACGATGTTCCCCAGTCTGGTCTCAAATTCCTGGGCTCAAGCAGTCTTTCTGCCTCAGCCTCCCAAGTGCTGGGATTACAGGCAACAAAAAAACTAGTTTAAAAAGAAGAAATGTAGCCCAGACATGGCAGTGGCTCACACCTGTAATCCCAGCACTTTGGGAGGCCGAGGCGGGTGGATCACCTGAGGTCAGGAGTTTGAGACCAGCCTGACCAACATGGTGAAACCCTGTCTCTACTAAAACAATAAAATTACCTGGGCCTGGTGGCTCATGCCTGTAATCTCAGTTACTAGGGAGGCTAAAGCAGGAGAATCACTTGAACCCAGGAGGCGGAGGTTGCAGTGAGGCAAGATAGCACCGTCGTACTCCAGCCTGGGCAGCAACAACAAAACTCTTCCAAAAAAAAAAAAAAGAAGAAGAAGAAGAAATGTAGAAAATAAATAACAACAACAAAAACAAATATATCACTTTTTAGCTGGGGAGAGCCAGACTCAGAGGCTACACTTTGTATCTATAACTTTTTTTTTTTTTTTTGAGACAGAGTCTTGTTCTGTCACCCAGGCTAGAGTGCAGTGGTGCGACCTCAGCTCACTGCAACCTCTACCTCCTGGGTTTAAGCGATTCTCCTGCCTCAGCCTCCTGAGTAGCTGGTATTACAGGTGCGCCACCATGCCCAGATAATTTTTGTATTTTTAGTAGAGATGAAGTTTTACCATGTTGGTCAGGCTGGCCTTGAACTCCTGACTTCAGGTGATCCACCTGCCTCAGCCTCCCAAAGTGCTGCGATTACAGGTGTGAGCCACCATGCCGGCTTGCTCACATGTACTTTTATCATTAGCTGCCAGTTAATATTACTGTAATGAAATCATTTCTTTTGGCTTAGTAACTCACCTAAATATGTCTCAGATAGTTAGCTGTTGAGGCTGAGAAGAACCTGAGTGCTGATCTGAGCGCCCCTCATTCCAGTGGCATATTGGCAGCAGACAACTGCAGGAAGGCATTGTCTTGGTACCCAAGGGGGTTTAAAACGTGGGCTTTATCTTCCTGAGAGAAAGTATTACATGTCAAATGAGAACCTCAAAGATCTCCGATAGTGTTTGGGAAAATCCCATACCAGCCAAAAAATAATGATTTAAAAAAATTATCCAAGGCCGGGCACAGTGGCTTGTGCCTGTAATCCCAGCACTTTGGGAGGCTGAGGTGGGCAGATCACCTGAGGTCAGCAATTCGAGACCAGCCTGGCCAACATGGTGAAACCCCGTTCTGTACTAAAAATACAAAAATTAGCCAGGCATGGTGGCAGGCGCCTGTAGTCCTAGCTACTCGGGAGGCTGAGGCAGGAGAAGCGTGGGAGGTGGAGGTTGAACCTGGGAGGTGGAGGTTGCAGTGAGCCGTGTCTGCACCACTCTACTGCAGCCTGGGAAATAGGGCAAGACTCTTTCTCAAAAAATAAAAAATATCCAGTATCTGTTGCTGTGGGGTCATTTGTGGAGCCCATTGATCAGGCAAGCAGGCCCTGGTCCCATTCGCCATCTCTGCTACCTGTCCTTGTGAAACCCACCATCAGAGCGTGGAAAATGCAGAAACCTGCAACCCTGAGTGTATATATCAGAACTACTCTCAATCAGCTACTAGGGGAGCTGAGGCAGGAGAATCGCTTGAACCTGGGAAGCGGAGGTTGTGGTGATCCGAGATCGTGTCACTGCACTCGAGCCTGGGTGACAGAGCAAGACTCCATCTCAAAATAAATAAATCAGTTAATAAAATAAGAATAAGAATAAGCCATTGTCAGCCCAGTTGGCCTAGTTTGGTCTCATGACCATCTCTTGGCTAGGGAAGGACAGGCTACCTTAATTAATTAAACCATCAGGCTCTAAACAATGAGGGAAAAGTAATTCCTCCTGAAAATTAAAGTGCTTTAATCAAAAGGAGGCAGACATATACTGGATGACTAAAAATAGCAAATTTCCCCCAATAAACTCAAATCTGTTCATTTCCAAAGCCTTGGCTTTGTCTCTCCCGCCATGCTACCTCTTTAATACACTCTCAGGCAGGAGTTCTTGTTACTTGGATATCTGGAAGTTAAGAGGGGAGGAGGAGAGTTAATATCACAAGAGACAAGAATGAAGTGTTTCATATTGCATGATGATTTCAAATTTAAAATACTTATCTTCCTGGCCCATATAGTATGTCCTCAGCTAGCGGTGATTCTGGATTTCCCCCCAGAGTCCATTGAAAATAAAGTGGCATTAAACTGACCTGGGTCCGACTACCAGTTCCACCACTTGCTATCTGTATGACCTTGCACAGGGTGACATCAATAAGCCAAATTTTCCTCATGTGTAAAATGAGTTAAAACCCACCGCCTTACCAGATAATTGTGCGCTTCCATTGAGGAGACATATGAAGTGCTTGACATATAAGATGCCCCCAATAAATGCTCTTCCCACCCCATTCCCTCTGCCAACATACTACAAAATTATATGGTATTAGTATTGGTTTATTTATTTGTTTGTTTTGAGGTGGAGTCTTGCTCTGCTGCCCAGGCTGGAGTACGGTGGTGCCATCTTGGCTCACTGCAACCTCCAACTCCCAAGTTCAAGTGACTTTCCTGCCTCAGCCTCTCTAGTAGGTGTGATTACAGGCATGTACCACCACGCCCAGCTTTTTTTTTTTTTTTTTTACATTTATTTTTAGTAGAGACAGGGTTTCACCATGTTGGCCAGGCTGGTCTCCAATCCCTGACCCCAAGTGATCAGCCCACCTCGGCCTTCCAAAGTGCTAGGATGACAGGCGTGAGCCATCGTGCCCGGCTGGTATTAGTAATTTTTGTTTTCTGAGGGTTATATGATTCACTTCTTCTGATAGGTGCTGTTTTTCTTATGGAAGGATATCCAGTTGTTTCATGATGGCATTTGCACCTCCAAAAAACCTAGATGGTTCCAAAATGCAGACAAAGATGAGCACCTGGACACCCTTAAACCATCAGCTATTGAATGACCGGGTAAGTGACCAGAACTATTTTATCAATTGAATCCATGACTTAAAGGAAAAAAGATATTAAAATTTTACTTACCAAAATATGAACAGGAATTATTTAGGATTGTGTAATGGATGAACAAAAACCAAAATGAAGATATTCAAAAACTTTTACTGAACCCTTGCTATATGGGCAAAGCTGGCAATAGATGCAGAGTCCTTGCCCAAGAAGAAAATGTCTTAGATTTGTTCTTTCGCCCACTGTCACCTTCCTCTCCCACCCCACTTGCCTTTTTTCTTCCATCGCTTGTTCTCCCTAGAACCACCAGAACTGAGAAATGAGAGAGTGGTCCACGGCATTCCCCAAAACCCGGTTTTCTTGGTATAGTTGAGGTTGCTGGGTAATGCTGCACATTTAATAAGATATATAAAAAGAATACATTTCAGCTGATTATTCACATTACTCAGGTTCTCTTAAGACGTTTATTTTCATGGCCGGGTGCAGTGGCTCATGCTTATAATCCCAGCACTTGGGAGGCCGAGGCAGGTGGATCATCTGAGGTCAGGGGTTCGAGACCAGCCTGGCTAACATGGTGAAACCCCGTTTCTATTAAAAATACAAAAAAAAAAAAATTAGCTGGGCGTGGTCGTGGGTGCCTGTAATCCCAGCTACTTGGGAGGCTGAGGCAGGAGAATCACTTGAACCTGGGAGGTGGAGGTTGCAATGAGCCGAGATCACACCATTGCACTCCCGCTTGGGCAACAAGAGGAAACTCCATCTCAACAACAGCAGCAACAACAACAAAGACATTTATTTTCCACCTGCACTCTGGGAAGGTGCCAGCGGACTACACTAAAGGATCACGGTGGATGGCCGAGGTGTGAGAGTGACCAACCTTTAGGGGTTTCTATTCCTGCTTCAGTTAGGGACAAAATTTACCAACAGGTCTGTAAGCTCCAGTGACCAATCGCTGTATATAAGGACCACACCTATTTGGCAGGAAAACACAATCACCATGTATAAAACTGACCTCATCCTCTCGCTCCTACATACCAGTTCCTCCCCCGGTGAGAGACACTACTTTATACCAAGTCACCGAAGCCAGAAATTCTGCTTCTCCCTGTCCAGTCTGGGATTTGATTTTCCCCCAGATTACAAGCTAAAAAGTTAGCCTGTGACTATGGAATAGAAGACTCTGCTGTTTCACAATAAAGGATGAGATTCTTGGGTCAAAACAACTTTACTTACAAGCAGCAAGTGGCATGAACATTATGTTTGCATGGGTTCTGCTGGTCCTCCCCGTCCCACAGGTGGGACGCATAGGGCCCAGATAAATGCTACACATACAGTGGTTTGAACCACAGCTGAGGAACAGTGAGCCCAGGGCATCCACTGCTTTTCATAGTAAGCAGTAAGTAAGCCTGCTCTTGCTCCCAAAGGGAGACATTACCTCATCCCTCAAGGTTGCCTTACTGCAGACACAACCTGCAATAATGGCCCAGGTCACGAATGCTCAGGGCCTTGCTTTTTTTTTTTTTTTTTTTTTTTTGAGACAGAGTCTCACTATGTCGCCAGACTGGAGTGCAGTGGTGCGATCTCAGGTCACTACAACCTCCACCTCCCGGATTCAAGTGATTCTCCTGCCTCAGCCTCCCTAGTAGCTGGGACTACAGGCGCATGCCACCACACCCAGCTAATTTTTGTATTTTTAGTAGAGACGGGGTTTTACCATGTTGGCCAGGATGGTCTCGACTTCTTGACCTCCTGATCTACCTGCCTCGGCCTCCCAAAGTGCTGGGATTACAGGGTGAGCCACCGTGCTCGGCCACGAATACGCAGGCCCCTACATTCTTGGCATGCCAAGATGTTTCAGGGTGTGAGAGGCACACAGAGAAGTGTCTACCAACGCTCCCTTGCCACCATATGTAATTTGCTTTCCAGTACTCTGAGTCCTCCTCCCAATCTCTCATTCAGGCCTCTCTTCTCCACCCGCCTATCTACTTCCAGCTCCATTCTCAGCTCACAGTCTGCACCCTTTGCCTAGTATACTGCAGTCACCCCCTAACTGGTTTCACTGCCTCTGTCCCTGCCGATCCATCCTCTATTCTGGTCCCAGAGAGATCTTTCTAAGATTCTGATTCTATTATGTGAAACCAATAGTAGGCTCCACTCCCAAGAGTAAATTCCAACACCCCCAGGCATAGCATTGAGGATCTTTCATGATCTGACCTCAGCCAACTTCCCAGCTCCATCCCTGCCACTGCTCCTTCACATCCGATGCCCAGGCCCAGTTCAGGGCCCCCAGGTGAACCCTGCTGTCCCACACCTCCATGCCTTTGCACGTGCTCTTGCCGTTGCCTCCTATCTGAGTCAATTCAAATGTCCTTTCCTCTGTGAAGCCTCCCGCTGCGTCCTGCTTCCTTTTCTTTGCTCTCATCATTATTTACTGGCTTTCCCAGTCAACTCCCACGCATGAAGAGTTGAGATTCTGTCTTTTCTCTGTGTACCCCCAGGAACCTGGTTTGGTTCCTGAAGCATAAGAAATAGAGCCAGGGCTGGGCACAGTGGCTCACACTTGTAATCCCAGCACTTTGGGAGGCCAAGGCGAGTGGATCACCTGAGGTCAGGAGTTCAAGACCAGCCTGGCCAACATGGTGAAACCCCGTCTCTACTAAAAAATATAAAAATTAGTCAGGCATGGTGATGCACCCCTGTAGTCCCAGCTTCTCGGGAGGCTGAGGCAGAAGAATCACTTGAACGCAGGAGGTGGAGGTTGCAGTGAGTCAAGATTGTGCCACTATACTCCAGTGCCTGGGCAACAGAGTGAGACTCTGTCTCAGAAAAAAAGAAAGAAAGAAAGAGAGAAAGAGAGAAAGAAGGGAGGGAAGGAAGGGAGGGAGGGAGGGAGGGAAATTGAATCAGAGTTCAGGTCTACTCCCTGGTACCTCTTTCATTGACTCTTGTCTTCCTGCCTCTTCATCTTTGTGTCCTTAGCCTGGATTTACCCCTCTGCCCCTCTAAACTCAACAGATGGGCTCATCCCTTGGCAAAGCTCTCATCCAACCTGAACCCTCCTGCTCGGTACTTTCTATTTCTAGTCAAATCAGTTTCTACTGATGAGCAATTTTAGGAAAGGAACAGAAGGGCCAAGGTAGAGATTGGAATAGTGAGAAATAAAATGGAGAGAGACTGAAAAAGGAAAATGATAAAGGAAATGAGGAAAGAGAATGAAAAAAAAAATAGAGGGACCTGTAGAAACAAAAGGAAAGGCAGAGAAAGAGGGAGAGAAAGATTCAGCCTTCATCTAGCCATGAACACCAAACAAATCTATTGAAAAAATTTTGGGAGGCAGGCACAGTGGCTCGCATCTGTAATCCCAGCACTTTGGGAGGGTGAGGCCAGTGGATCGCTTGAGGCCAAGAGTTTAAGACCAGCCTGTGCAACGTAGTGAGACCTCATCTTTATTTAAAAAAAAAAAAGTAAAATAAAATATTAGCCTGGCATGGTGGTGCATGCCTATGGTCCCAGCTACTTGGGAGGCTGAGGCAGGAGGATCGCTTGAACCCAGGAGTTGGAGGTTGGGGTGAGCCACGATTGCACCACTGCACTCCAGCCTGAGTGACAGAGACCCTGTCTCTGAAAAAAGAAAGAAAGAAAATCGTTTTTATCCAGCTCAACAGTAATTTACTCAGCACCTGTTTGCAATGCTTGACACTCTCCCACAGTTTGTATAACAGCTTATCTGGTTCCCCTACCAAAACTTCAGGGTCTCATTTTGAAATCTGTCTTCCCATAGAATTGTGAAGGTTTTACACACATGTGAAAAAGTGACTTGAATTCAAATAGACGTTCATTGGATTCCTTGATTTTCAGAAATTTTCTTCGAAAAATTATGAGTCTTGATCAATTTAGCAGCTGTGGAGAAGAAAAGTGTCTTAGGAGGCAAAAAATTTCCTGAATGCCTCTTGCAGTTCAATTTTTAGAGAAGCTGATTCTGAGATTAGCATGTAGAGTGTTGACTGGAGAGGACTTTCTGGATTAACACCTGGAAAAGGAAGGAAATAAAAGGAAGAGAAAAGGGGCAGATGTGGGACAGAGGAAGAAGTTTGGCTGGAATGCAGTCTCAGTGAGGTCTCCGCTGACCCCATAGGACTCCCTGAGGCTGCCATGATGCTTCAGATAGGTTGTAAAAAAATACCTGAGGCTGGGTAATTTATAAAGAAAAGAGGTTTAACTGGCTCACACTTCTGCAGGCTGTGCAGGAAGCACAATGGCATCTGCTTCTGGGGAGGCCTCAAGGAGCTTTCCATCGTGGCAGAGGGCAAAGCAGGAGGAGGCATCTTACGTGGCAGGAGCAGGAGGAAGAGTGAGACAGGGGAGGTCCCACACACTTTTAAACAACCAGATCTCATGAGAACTTACTCCTGCTGATGACAGTGCTAGGGAGATGGTGTTAAACCATGAGAAACCGCCCCCATGATCCAATCACCTCCCACCAGGCCCCACCTCCAACATAGGGAATTACAATTTTTTTTTTTTTTTTTTTTGAGACAGAATTTACTCTGTTGCCCAGGTTGGAGTGCAGTGGCGCGATCTAGGCTCACTGCAACCTCTGCCTCCTAGTTCAAGCGATTCTCCTGCCTCAGCCTCCTGAGTAGCTGGGATTGCAGGCGCCCACCACCACACCTGGCTAATTTTCATATTTTTAGTAGAAATGGAGTTTCACCATGGTGGCCAGGCTGATCTTGAACTCCTGACCTCAGTGATCCACTGGCCTTGGACTCCCAAAGTGCTAGGATTACAGGCGTGAGTCATGGCGCCCGGCCGGGGATTACAATTTGATATGAGATTTGGTGGGGACAGAGATCCAAACCACATCATTTGTCTTACGTTGTGGCAAGGGGGAAGGGGGGAAGAGGGTCTGGTCTTTATACTTCCACACTGACCATTCAGTGGGCACCAGCTGCCTACACCCCCACCAGGTCTGACCTTGGGCAAGGCAGCTCTCTCAAGCTTGTGACTGTCAACCAGCAGCCTTCCAGCAGGTGGGGAAATAAATCCTTCCGTTCTGGAGGGGAACGAGTGCATCACAGCACTCATTGTTTCTTTAACAGATTTTTATCCAATGTAACAATCACTTCTCAAGATAATATGTATTGCATTGTCCCGAACTCCCATTTTATTCCCAAAAAAAATCATTTTTTTGGTTTAGTTAGGTTATTGTGTGGCGTAAAATTATTTTTAAAAATCTTAGTGTGTATATATACACAGAAGTATGTGTACGAATGCACAGAGTCACACACATAGAATTTGTATGTGATTATGCCAAGCCGATGTTTGTTTGTTTGTTTGTTTGTTTTTGAGGATCTTACTCTGTCACCCAGGCTGGAGTACAGTGGCACAATCACGGCTCACTGCAGCCTCCACCTCCTGGGCTCAAGTGATTTTCCTGTCTCATCCTCCCAAGTAGCTAGGACCACCAGGCTCACACCACCATGCCCTGCTAATTTTTTTTATTTTTTATTATTTTTAGTAGAGACAAGGTCTCACTATGTTGCTCATGCTGGTCTCAAACTCCTGAGCTCAAGTGAGACTCTGTTTCAGCCTCCCAAAGCTCTGGGATTACAGGCATCAACCACCATGCCCAGCCATATCAAACTGTTAATACTGGTTTTTCCCGAAGAGTTATATGGGTGTTGGTGGACAGAGGAGGGTCTGTTAGAAGAGAGAGCTTTCATTTTCTTACTTCATACAATGCAGCAGTTTCCAATTTTAAAACAAATTAGAATATAAATATGTATCATATATTATACACACACATATTCGTACATATAAGCAAACAAAGGACGATAACTCTGGGAATTGAAAACTCTGGTTTCAAATCAGCTGTACCAATTTTACCTTCTCTGGGCTTTATCCTCCTTTGTAAAATGAGTGGATTGGATCAGATGACCTTGAAGGTCTCTTCTGGTTCTAACATTCTAACTGTGTGAAAGGAATTAAAAATAGATGCCCAAGGAGACAGCCGGCCAAAAGGCATGCAGACAATCATTTCAAGGGGCTTCCACACTTCTAAATGAGGGTGTTTGTCACCAATGATCAGTGAAATTTTAAGGTTTCTTGGTTTTAAGTTTTTGTTTTAATTTTGTCTTTCTTCTATTCTGTAGTAAAATGTGAAATATGTAACTATCTTAGACTAAAATAAAAGTCAGGATTTTAACTTCACAGCAGGCTTTAAGCAGAGAGATTGAATTCTCTAAATTCAAATTTAGATGCCTAAAAAAAAAAACAGCATCACCAGGATAGGCATATTTAACGGATTAGTAAGTTATTCAAGCACTGTGAATTTTGAGTGAAGGAATGTTTTTAAAATGTGTATTTCTTTGCCAACTAGTGTTTTAATTGAAAGTGATCTTTATCACACACACACATAGAAAGGTAACTATGGAAGGTGATGGATAGGACAATTTCCTTGACATTTCATTATGTATGTATATATCAAAGCATCAAGTTGTATACCTTAAATATACACAGTTTTTAAAAAGAAAAGAAAGTGATCCACATTTCTTTTAGAGTATGGTTCACACATGTTGTACAGTACATGTTAAAAAAAGGTGTTCTGAGAAAAAGCACCCAGTTACCATCAATCGATCATTATTTAGGGGCCCCTAAATATCTCACTCCTACATTGTAATGATGTCACACGGTGAAATATGTAACTACAGTGTCAACAGACTAAAATAACAACCATGGGATTCTGACTTAACAGCAGGCTCTGAGTAAACTGTGATATAAACAGACTGCAGCATCTTGCAAGAAAAGAAGATCCATTTTAATATTTCCATTTGGAAGAAATACTTTGTTTTCCAGCTCTTTAAAATGAAGAACCTGATTGCAAATCTTTGAAATAAAGACTTACTCCAAACCAGGGTGTGTAAGACTGTAAGTCCAACTGAGAACCTGACGACAAAATTATCTGCCCAAAATGATACGTCTTGTCAAAGGTGGAGTCAGAACCAGATCTGGAGTCTCCTGACTTTCAGTCTAGTGTCTTTCCTCTACCCCTTGTGTCCCATCAGTTTCTGCTTGAGTTTACCTTCTGGTAAAGAGCTGGACTTGCATGGACTCTGCTTAGACTTTGTCTCATGTTTTAGCCTGTGTAGCACTTCCCAATATCCACCCCATTCCTTTTCTACTACCCTCTTGTTGACCGTCTTTTCCCCTTTAAGTCAGTTTCCTTTTGTTTCCAATGGGTTACACCATCATTGGACACCATGCTTCAACTTCCTCCAGAAGCTCTGTTGTGGTCTCAGGACCTAACCTCTGCTTCTTCTTATAGTCAGACCAAAGCATGGGCAGAAGTTCATCAAGAATGTAAGGCTGGAAGTCAGAATGGGGAAGACCAAGGATCTGGTGAGGAATCAAGTGCAGTGTTGAGCTGAACACATAGTTTGGACCCAGAGATTTTTTAAATATCTGTAAATATAACCTCTTTGGTCCTCTGCTTATCCTTTCTAAAATATAGGAATCGAATAAAAAGATCTTTAGGATTCCTTTTAGCTCTAAAATTCAATGACTTCTGAAGCTTTCTTCTTGTTGTTAGTCAATCAGCAAAATGGTTTATTGAGGGCCTTCCATGGACTCTGTACTTGAGGGTTCTATGGAGCATGTAAGAGAAAGTGGTTGTAATCTACTTGGGAAGATAAAATTAACAGACACCACTAGAGAGCAAAACAAACACTATAAAGTCTAAGTGAAGCATGAACTATAAATGGAGTAGGAGTTGGGAGGAGAGAAATCCCTGGGCTTCAGAAAAGTGACAACACTGGTTGCACGGGTTGGGTGATGCATGATTGATAGAGAAGAATTCAGACAATATTTGAATCCAGATATTTTGAATCTTCTGTGTTCTACAGATTCTCTTCTACTTCTTTTCATCTAGAAATTCTGAGTTTATCTGTTGCCATTATTTGAGGGTCCTGGTAGCCCAGGTGGCAGTTAGCTGCGGGGAAGGGTCTTTTTCTTCTTCTTTTATGTGCAAAAAGTGTCTGTCTGTGACAGAAGAGATTCCCTGGCCAAGAGCAAAACTGACATTTCACTGGTCCCGAGGTGGTGGCTGAACCAGTTATTTCAATTCCTATTTTGTATGTCCTTGGCAACCAGAGCTTGAGAGTTAAAAAAGGAAGGAAAACACAATCTGTGGGAAGCATAAAACCAGCTCCTCAACCTCTTCCATAAAAAGAGAAGAAATAGGTCTGAGCCACCTCTCCAAGAGGGAACATTCTTACAGCACTAGAGAATGTAGTGAGTGTCAAGAGGAGGGAAAAATATCAATCCCGATTTTGAAAGCTGACAGAGGGTGTATGGGATAAAGCAAGTGAGACATTCAAATATGTTCATTACTCTCTTTCTCTTCCTCTCTTAATAAGCCCCTTCTCTGCCACATGTACCTACATTAGTCTTCCTTTCCTCACTCACTGAAATGTGCATATGCACTGATGCTCAGAAAAGCACCTCAACACCAATATATAAAGATACTCACATTGTACTGATACATCCATAAGGATATTCATTCTCACAATCACATTCATTCAATTCAATAAACATAGATACCTGTAACATGCTCTGTAAGCACTCTGCTGGAGATGTCAAGATGAATAAGACTTAGTTTCTGTCCTAAATAGTATATTGTAATAAACTTATACCAACAAACATTCAAGTGGAAGCCCAGAGGTGTACACACACACATTTCTAATCCTACAGATGTGTACATACTTGTACGCCCACTGATATGTGTATACACTGAAATAGAAAAACAGAACTGATCATTCACCTGTTTCGTAAATTCTCATACTATTAATACTGAAATATTTCAGATGGGGGAGTTTCATGTTCCTGTTTTTTTGTTAGTTTTTTCATCTCCTTTCAAATTCTAAAACTGATTTACCTTTATAATTCCATTTTTAAAATTTCTTTCCCTTTAAACAACTGTTACTTCTTTCTTTTTCTTCTTCTTTTTTTTTTTTTTTTTTTTTTTTTACAGAGTCTGGTGCTGTCACCCAGGTAAGAAGTACAATGACATGGTCATAGCTCACTGCAGCCTCAACTCCCCGAGCTCAAGCGATCCTCCCACTTCAGCCTCAGCTGGGACTACAGGGACACACCACCACACCTGGCTAATTTTTTGTATTTTTTGTAGAGATGGAGTCTCACCATGTTGCTCAGGCTGCTCTTAAACTCCCTAGCTCAAATGATCTGCCTGCCTTGGCCTCCCAAAGTGCTGGGATTACAGGTGTGAGCCACTGTACCCAGCCTTATTACTTCTTCTTTCATATGAATTATTCCACATGTAGAAACTGAAATAAAAAAAGAGAGAAACCTTGCCCAGGGTAAAAATACATAACCTCAGGAGTAACATCTGTCTTTTTATATTCAGCTGATACAATGAATATTTATTCACAGATCCCTTAATGATATCGTTCTTGTAATGGGTATTTTGAACTATGATATATGAAATTACCATATTCTTTTTTACTTATTGTAGGTATTTGAAGAAAGAAGAGCCCTGCTTGGCAAATGGGTAAACATTTAAAATATAGTTTATATTTATATTAAAAACATAATGTTTTTGCATTATGTTATGTTATCTGTTTTCATCTTTCAGGCTGCTTTTAAAAAATCAGACTGGGTGGCTTACAAATAACAGGCATTTTTTTACTCAACTTGGATAGAAAGAAAAAAACCCCAGACATTTATTTTTCATGGTTCCAGAGGCTTAGGAAGCTCAAGATCAAGGTGCTGGCAGATTCAGTGTCTGCTGAGGCCTCTCTTCATAGACAGTCACCTCCTCACTGTGTCCTCATGTGGAGAAGAGGGGGAATGAGTTATCTGGGGTCTCCTTTATAAGGACAATAATCCCCTTCTTGAGGCCCACCCTCATTTGACCTAATCACTTCACAAAGGCCCCACCTCCTAATCCCATCACACTGGGGGGTTGAGATTTCAACATGAATTTGGGGGTGACATAAACATTCAGTCTGTAGCATTATCACAGAGCCCAGAGAATTCAGCTTGGATTTAAGGGAGTGCTTCCTCATTTCCTGAGAAGCATGACAGGTGCTTTCTGTAAGTGTCAGTTAGGATTTGGTCAGGGAAACAGAAATCGTATCTTATTTTAACAGACATAATTAAATGAAAAGGATTGGTTAAGCAAATATTGGAGAACAGAAGAGACAGAAAGGGAAGGCTGAGGTTCCAGGGAGGTAGAACTGTGGGAATTAGCTACCACCAGCTCTCCTGGTACTGGGAGCTCAGAGGGAAGACCTTCAGCACCATAGGGAAGCCAGATTTCTATGGAGTAAAGCAGATGACATCACAGCCAGCTGGTTCTGATACAGCTGGCAAAACATGATGGTTCTAGGTGTATGGAAAAAAAAGCTGGACCTTGGAATCAATGGCTACTGTCAGGGTCAAGAGTTAGGTGATCCTGATAGGAACAGCAACCAAGCAGGAGTAAGTTTCTCGTCCCTCAGTTTCCCTCTAGCACCTTCCTCCTCATTGGCAGCATTTATCAGGGAGCCAGCTGTCAAAGGAGAAACATGGTGATAGAGATCCTGCCTTCTTTTCTTTTTTTGAGACGGAGGTTTGCTCTTGTTGCCCACGCTGGAGTGTAATGGTGCCATCTCAGATCACTGCAACCTCCTCTGCCTCCCGGGTTCAAGTGATTTTCCTGCCTCAGCCTTCTGAGTAGCTGGGATTACAGGCACCCACCACCACGCCTGGCTAGTTTGTTGTATTTTTAGTAGATCTGGAGTTTCACCATGTTGGCCAGGCTGGTCTTAAACTCCTGACCTCAGGTGATCCATCACCCTTGACCTCCCAAAGTGCTGGGATTACGGGTGTGAACCACATGCCCAGCCCAAGAGATCCTGCCTTCTATGCTCACAAAGTAGAGCATAGAAAGGTGGATTTGGGTCAGGTGCAATAGCTCACAGCTGTAATACCAGTACTTTGGGAGGCTGAGGGAGGAGGAGACCTTAAAGCCAGGAGTTTGAGACCAGCCCGGGCAACATAACAAGACCCCATATCTACAAAAATAATAATTTAAAAAATTAGGCAGGCGTGGTGGTGCATTCCTATAGTCCCAGCTACTTGGGATGGATGAGGCAGGAGGATTGCTTGAGCCCAGGAGTTCAAGGCTGTAGTGAGCTGTTGCACTGGTGCACTCCAGCCTGGGCAACAGAGCAAGACCATGTCTCAAAACAAACCCCAAAATAGAAAGATGAATTTGGATCTGAGGGACAATAACTTAGTAACCAGCACAGTTTACCCATTTGGCTACTCAGCATTCATATATACCCTTCTATAGATCCTGACACTTTCATACAAGAACTGTAACAATGTTATGTTTTTACCTAACAAGATACAACTGTCCTTCATCAAAAACTAGGACTTTCTCGTCTGTTCCTCAAAAGGAGGGACACAAAGTCTCAATGGCCATCCCTGGATGATGATCAAAATATCCATCTCTGGGCATTTTTTTTTTTTTTGAGATTCTCTATTTTCTTTCTTCAAGAGAATAATCTACGGAGGCAGGGCTGGCTTCTATCCTGTTTTTCGTTGTACATACCTCGATGCTTACCAGGCATTAACAGATATTTTCTAAATCAATAAATAATGGTCTCTTGTTTTTCTCCTTTCCCCAAACAAACTTATTCCTTAAAATCACTAAGTCATATGGTAGCCTATGTACCCCTGCAAAAACCCAATGAATGGGGCTTAAGGGAGATATTTCTACTTTATTTACATTTCTGTCTCCATTTTAATTTTTAGATTTTCTTTGTGTATTTCATGGACTTCAAGACAGTAACATAAGAAATGCATTTTCGAAAGAAAGAGAGAGAAAGGAAGGAGGTGGGGAGGGAGGGAGGGAAGGAGGGAAGAAGGAGAAATAAAGATACCAGTGTTTTTACTTAGCATTGCTTGGAATTTTCACTGTAGGCATCCAGCACTGTGTTAGTTTTAAAGTTTAATCTAGTATTAGAAGTGAAGTCATTTTTTTAAAAAGAATCTAGACAGTGAGAGATAAAATGTAATATGAATTGTATTCAATGATAGACAGTCTGGAAGTGTTTTCATATTTGGCCATAGAATTTGGCAATTTTTGTTCATTTATTTGCACATGGTTCTGTCTAATGTTCTGTACAACAGCAAATAAAACAATCAAGAGAAACTGAAAAGCTCTTCTACTTTGCTGTTTCATGCTACTACTTAATCCCCTTCCTCTCAAATCTCTGCCCTTCGATCCCTGTTAGAAAAGGCTATTGCCTCCCAAATTGAGAGAGAACACAGCAGGAGAAGTGAAGAGGGAAAGAATCTCAGATTTTCTCTCAGCTTCTGCTCTGTTGCTAGTATAAATAATAGTAATATCATAACCTATTTTAATAAAGTAGATGACATCACTTTTAACTTGCTGGAAACAACCACAATCAGAGTTAGAATTCAAAAGAGAAACAAGGAAAACTATTTTGCAAATTGCATGACAGAAAAATGATTAATATCCAGGATATATAAAGAGTTCTTACAAGTCAATAAGAAAAATACAAATGTCCCTACAGGATAATGGGCTAATATAAGAATGAGGAATATTTAAAAAATAAATGAACACTAAGCATATAAAATATGCTCAATTTTACCAAAATCAGAGAAATGCAAATGAAAACAATGAAATTCCCAAATTCTCTCTTCCTTGCCTGTATGGCAAAAATTGAAGAATTAGATAATATATATAACTCTTCATTATATATATTATATATATAATATACCCTGTAAGGAAGGATTCACTAGAGAGCAGGAAGATACTTTTAAACTCACTTGGAGGGAATGTAAAATGGTAAAGACCTTTTAAAGACCATTTGACAGGATCTGTTAAAATTTTAAATGCACGTACCCTTTGAGCCTCTATATTTATGTATACTAGAGATTTATTCATTCAGAACATGAAAAGGCATGAAAAAGCATGTACCAAGATACTGCTCCTCCTCCTTCTTTTTCTTTCTTCCTACTGGAAATGTATCAGTAGTAATGGTAGCAGTAGTAAATTGAGTAAACAAAAAATGCTATATTCATCCTACTATGACAGAATGAGAAGACAATATGCCCTGGAGTTCATTACATATCAGGACATGTGTGGCTACATTTTGTTTATTTATTTATTATTATTATTATTTTTTGAGATGGAGTCTCACTCTGTCACCCAGGCTGGAGTGCATTGGCTCACTGCAACCTCCGCCTCCCAGGTTCAAGCAATTCTCCTGCCTCAGCCTCCTGAGCAGCTGAGATTACAGGCGTGTGCCACCACGCCCAGCTAATTTTTGTATTTTTAGTAGAGACAGCATTTCACCATGTTGGTCAGGCTGGTGTCGAACTCCTGACCTTGTGATCCACCCACCTTGGCCTCCCAAAGTGCTGGTATTACAGTCCTGAGCCACCACGCCCGGCCATTTTGTTTATTTTTTAAACTGCTGCATAGTATTCCCTGGGATGGGTATACTCTAATTTATTTCACTACCTCCAACTTGATGGAGATATGTGTGTGTGTGAACGTATAGGAATGCATGACCATCTTCCAGGCATGGTGGTGTGCGCCTCAAGTCCCAGCTAATCCAGAGACTAAAGCAGGAGAATTACCTGAGTCCAGGAGTTTGAAGCTGTGGTGCACCATGATCATGCCTGTGAATAGCCATTGCACTCCAGCCTGGGCAACATAGCAAGACCTTGTCTCTGAAAACAATTTTTCTTTTTTTCTGAGACGGGTTTTCGCTCTTGTTGCCCAGGCTGGAGTGCAATGGCGCAATCTCGGCTCACCGCAACCTCCTCCTCCTGGGTTCAAGCCGTTCTCCTACCTCAGCCTTCTGAGTAGCTGGGATTACAGGCATGCGCCAGCATGGCCAGCTAATTTTGTAAATTTTTTTCAGTAGAGACGGAGTTTCTCCGTGTTGGTCAGGCTGGTCTCAAATTCCTGACCTCAGGTGATCCGCCCGCCTCAGCCTCCCAAAGTGCTGGGATTACAGGCATGAGCCACCATGCCCGGCCTTAAAAATTGTTTTTTATTTTTAGTTAGAAAAAAAGGAAATGCATGAACATCAAACTTTTGAACAGTGGTTATCTCTGGGAGATGAAGTGAGATTTGATAGGGAGCAGTGTTAAAGAAGCTTTTCATTTTTTATTCTATTGATTCTATATGTGTCTGCTTGAAACTTTTGTTTTTTTCAAGACCGAGTCTTGCTCTGTAGCTAAGGCTTGAGTGCAGTGGCGTGATCTCGGCTCACTGCAGCCTCTACCTCCTGGGCTCAAGTGATCCTCCCACCTCAGCCTCCCAAGTAGCTGGGACTACGGGCATACGCCAACATAGCACTTTTTTTTTTTTTTTTTTTTTTTTAAGAAACGATCTCGCTGTGTTGCCCAGCTGGTTTTGGTCTTGAACTCCTGGGCTCAAGCAATCCTTCCGCCTTGACCTCTCAAGAGTGCTGGGACTGTAGATGTGAGCCACCTCGCCCAGCCCTGTTTGAAACTTCTAAGACAAAAACGTATTTACACTTTGTGAAATTAAATTTTTGATAATAGGACTCAGAAACTCAACCAGAAGAGATAATATAACGAATAAGCCAGCAAAAACAAGCCTCTCTCTTTATCCCCCTCCCACCCTCTTTTTGCCACAAGCCTCTCTCTTTATCTCCCTCCCACCCTCTTTTTGCCATTCAGTGTGAGGTGGGTGGAACCTGATCACCCCAGCAACCTTCTCACTTCCTCAAACGGCAGCAAGAATCCTTGTAACAACTACTCTAAAAATAGGATGTGCACAGTTATATTGAGTCAAGAAAGCCTTAAAAAAGGCATCCTTCAGGAATGAATCGTGAAGCAAGGTACCGTACGTGATGCTAGAATAGGAGAATAATGGTCCTGACAGTCCCCTAGTCTCATACATGAGGTCCTTGGCTACTCAGTCAGGGGTATTTTTCCTTGAGAGGTGACGCAAGAGATGTGGGGGATAACTGAATTCCTGTACAGTTAACCCTTCCATGGATTATGTACTTTTTGGATTATTTCTAGCACCTTCTAAATCCTAAAGGGATTTTCCCCTACTGTTCAGCATTCTTCTGAGTCATCTCCCAACCTTCTTCAGTTGGTAGTTCAAGGAATGTAAATTAGTTTTCTATTAGCCTAAACAAACATAATTGGAAAGGAAAATCCCTTGAGGCAAAGAACACCTATCAAAGCCAAACAAATTACCTCTGACCATTGTAATCAGGGAAATAAATGAGGAACCAATGTAATTATCTTTTTCATCGCTAGAGAAAGTGTTTTAATGTTTTCTTTTATAGATTTCTTCAGTATTTTATCATCCTGATGTTCTTTTATATTTGTGTTAAATCACTCATTCTGCAACGTGAGCCCATTCTCTTTTGAGGGCAGCAGGAAAGTGGATGAGCTAGCCTCATTTATTCTAAATGCACTTTCCATCCTTGTCAATGTACAAACATGGTAATTTTATGCGCATTTCTTTTTATAGTTACTTAACCCACATACATATTATTTTTAACATCACTGTGACATTTTCTAATAGTAGCTGCCATGTCTACAATGAGTCATGTACTCTATTAGGAATTTTATACATATATTATTGTATTTAATCCTCTCAACCACCCTACAAGGTAGATGTAATTATCGCTAATGTATAAATGAGGAAATCGAGGCTGACATATTTTTGATGAGTAAAAGAACTAATAGAATATTGGGAGTGAGACAGCAAATTGTCTTATTCTGAAGCCCACCATCAACCCATAATGCCCTGCTTTCCCCTATCATGTTGTTATATTATGGTTTGTTTAGCTGATTCCCTACTACTAGGCATTTTGAGTTATCTTTGATTTTGTGGCAGCCATAATATCTTATGAAAATTTTTTGTGACCATAATCATCCTGGGTCTCAACGTAGCTTAGCCTCGCCAGACTCACATAGCACTGCCCAAATGTCATTTTAGAATGAATTCCAGGCCTGATGTGGTGGCACATCCCAGCCACTCAGGAGGCTGAGGTGGGAGGATCCCTCGAGCCCAGGAGGTTGAGGCTGTAGTGAGCTAGGATTGCACCACTGTACTCCAACCTGGGTGACAGAGTGAGAGCCTGTCTCTAAAAAAACAGAATGAAATAAAAAATAAATAAAATGAATTCCAATCTTCATTTTGTCTCTTTCAAAGAAAACAGGAAATCCAGTTCAAAACTCATAGCCATACTCCTCCAGTCTTCCTTCACTCCCGAGCTCTCCCACACTAGCTACTGTAGAGGCTACTATCACCCCTGTGACTCCCATCAAGCCAGTTTTCCAACTGTTCTCCCTCTCTCTCTTCTCACCTTCTTTTTGGCTCTTTATTTCATAGATCAATTCAGCTTCTGGGGCCAGTTCCTCTGGCCTTAGCCATTCTGGCCTGATTTCTCTCTACTCATTCTCCTGAGAACCCATCCGAAAGAGCTGGGAAAAAAGTCTCCTTTTTTTTTTTGAGACAGAGTCTTGCTCTGTTGCTCAGGCTGGAGTGCAGTAGCTGGGATTACAGGCGCCCGCCACCATGCCTGGCTAATTTTTTTTTTTTTTTAAGTAGAGATGGGGTTTCACTGTGTTAGCCAGGATGGTCTCGATCTCCTGACTTCGTGATCTACCTGCCTCGACCTCCTGAAGTGCTGGGATTACAGGCGTGAGCCACTGCGCCCAGCCAGAAGTCTCCTTTTATGGCAGTTGGAGATACGGCTTGTATAGAAACGGGGCTAGAAGTCAGGGAACACTCACATATGAATCAGTTTTATTCCCGTGGTCTTCGCAGTTAAAGTTTCTGTTTTTTCATTTTAGGATCCCCCTCCTCCCCACCACAGTGATAGTCTCCAAAGTGAGATTTGTGGGTCATTGAATAAATCTATAATAGTGGATAGTTTTAATTAGGAAGTATTTCTACTGTTATTCTACTGTTAATTTTTTTTTTTTTTTTTTTTTTTTGAGATGAAGTTTTTGCTCTTGTTGCCCAGGTTGGAGTGCAATGGCACGATCTTGGCTCACTGCAACTTCCGCCTCTCGGGTTCAAGCAGTTCTCCTGCCTCAGACTCCTGAATAGCTGGGATTACAGGCATGTACCACCATGCCCAGCTAATTTTGTGTTTTCAATAGAGATGGGGTTTCTCCATGTTGGTCAGGCTGGTCTCGAACTCCTGACCTCACGTGATCCACTGGCCTCGGCCTCCCAAAGTGCTGGGATTACAGGCATGAGCCACCGAGCCTCTACTGTTAAAATTTATGGAAGGCCATTGTTTTGGACTGAGCTCCTATACTAGGCCCCAACAGACCAAACCAACCCGGAATGGAGGCACTCTCACATAATCAAACTGAACTTTAAAAAGGGCCAGTTTAAATTAAAAATGAAAAACAGGACCAAACAAACAAACAAACCCAAAACAGGAGATTCACAGCCACCAATCTGAAGGGTCCCAGTTTATCTGAGCTGGCATAAGAAAGTCTTATGTGTTAATCTTATGAGGAAAGTAACTCTGAAATAATCAATCCACTTTTTGTTCCTTATTTCTCCTTTTTTAAAATTTACTTTATTATTATTATTTTTCTCTGACAGGGTCTCTCTCTGTTGCCCAGGCCAGAGTACAATGGCATGACCACAGCTCACTGCAGACTCTACCACCTGGGCTCAAGCAATTCTCCCACCTCAACCTCCCGAGTTTCTGAGACCACAGTTGTACACCACCATACCCAGCTAACTTTTTACTCTTTTGTACAGATGGGGTGTTGCTCAGGCTGGTTTCGAATTCCTGGGCTCAAGAGATTCTCCTACCTCTGCCTCCCAAAGTGCTGAGATTACAGACATGAGCCACCGCACTGGGCCTATTTCTGCTTTCTTCAACCCTTTTCCAACCCTGAAGCCAACCAACCTCCTCTGCTCAACTCTGAGGACCTGCTGTCTGTTCTTTTGATGGGATGCTGCCTGATTCATGAATCGCTAATAAAAGCCAATTAGATCTTTAAATGCAATTTGTTGACATTTTGTTTTTTAACACTATTAATTAAAAAAAAATCAAGTTGACCCTTGAGAAGCCAAAAAGAAAAAAAAAACAAATTAAATTTAAAATATATTGTATAACTATAATGAAGTTAACTTGTTGTAATGCTTGCAAAAAATAAATTTTTCCTTTACATGCCTTTTTAGGTAGTCAGTGTATTTTATGATTACGACTAAACGATTATAAACAGATTATAAAATTCTGTTTATAGTCAGGTGCGGTGGCTCACGCCTGTAGTCTCAGCACTTTGGGAGGCCAAGGTGGTTGGATCACGAGGTCAGAAGTTCGAGACCAACCTGACCAACATGGTGAAACCTTGTCTCTACTAAAAATACTAAAGTTAGCCAGGTGCGGTGGTGCGTGCCTGTAATCCCAGCTACTTGGGAGGCTGAGGCCGGAGAATCGCTTGAACCCACAAAGTGGAGGTTGCAGTGAGCCGAGATTGCACCACTGCACTCCAGTCTGGGCGACACAGCGAGACTCCATGTCAAAAAAAAAAAAAAAAAGTCTGTTTATAACTGTACTGAATATCTATATCTGAAATGCAATGATATACAAAAATACAGCCAGCTGAAACTTCCCTATTTTCTCTTCCCCAATGGGCCAGGGAAGAAAAGAGATTTAGACTTCCAGTGAAGTGGCTCACTGAGCTGGTAGGTGTTCTTTCCTTCCTCTCTTTTGGTTTTGGGCAGTCCCAAGGTGCTCATCCTTGGTCATTCCCTGATCTTGGGTGTTGTTCAGGGCAATCTCTGAGGAAAATTGTGAGGTAGCCAATTGTTGGACGTACCCTGGCTTCCTTTGGCATTCACTTCCTCTCTTCAAGTCCTCCTTTATCAACACATCCTCTCCGATCATATCAGTCATTTACATACTAGTGAGAATTGACTCCAATATACTTTCCTTCCCAGGGATATTTGCTTATAATACTTTATCTCCAATTGTGAATACAAGGGTTTGTTTCTGGTCCTGCCGTTTTAAGCACTGATGGGGTAATGCAGAAACTATTTGCGGGGAGGAGCTGTGCAGTTATTTTCCCTTAAAATTGTCTTTTATAAGCAGATATATTCTCAGTTTATGAATATGGGCAGCTCCCAATTTATTGTTCATATGTGACTGCAAGTTTTGAGGTCACATGCACTTCTGTGTACACACTTAGGTCATGCACATGCTCCCATATAAATGTGAGAGAAGACAGGTGGCAAAGCATGGAATTTGCTGATTAGGGAAATAAATACTTGATTTGCACTAGAAATAAGTTACTAAACTCCCTTTCTGTGCCATTGTCATCTCTTACTTGTAATGAATCTGCTATCAGACTAAACCTGGAGCTTTTTACATTTTGCTTTCTTTTGTTTTTCCAGTTTGACAAATGGACAGACTCTCAGAGAAGAAGAATCCTCACAGGCCTGTTGGAGCGCTGCTCGCTGTCCCAGCAAAAGTTCTGCTGTCGAAAGCTTCAAGAGAAAATTCCAGCAGAAGCCCTGGACTTTACAACCAAGCTTCCAAGGGTGTTATCTTTATACATCTTTTCTTTCCTGGACCCCCGGAGCCTCT
This sequence comes from Macaca thibetana thibetana, assembly GCF_024542745.1. Taxonomy (NCBI): domain Eukaryota; kingdom Metazoa; phylum Chordata; class Mammalia; order Primates; family Cercopithecidae; genus Macaca; species Macaca thibetana. Next base: position 115,076,229 of record NC_065585.1, read on the forward strand.
GTCGTTGTGCACAGGTAAAGGCAAGGAAGGGGTATGTGGTGTTTTCTGAGAACAGCCTTAGGAAACTTGAAACTAGAAGTAGTTAAGGGGAAACACACACATACACACACACATATACACACATACACACAAACACAGACATATACACAAACACACTCATATACACACATACACACAAACACAGACATATACACAAACACACTCATATACACACATACACACACACAAATGTACACACACACACACATAAACACACATACACACATACAAACATATACACATACAATTACACACAAATACAAATACAAACACACACAAACACATACACACAAACACAAATACACACACACATATACACACATACACACATACAAACATACACACACAAATACATATGCATACAAACACACTTGAACACACATACACATACACAGACATACAGATAAACACAAACATACACATACATACACAAACACACATATACACACACACACGAAACTAAGAAAGATGGGAAGATCAGTATGTTCGTACATTTGTATTAACCTTCACCATCTTTGCGTCCAACTCTGTTTAGAACTCAAATGGGGAAAAAAGTATAGGCCACATTAGTATACAACAAAGAAGTATTAGCTAGTTGGGGAATTACATATACATGTAAGAAATGGTTCGTCAGCAGGATGGTCTTATACTGTACGGCATTCAGTTGCAATAAAGTCCTCAATTGTACAGTGCAGGTCATTCATGAATAAAAAAGCTCAAAATAAGGACCTAATGAGATATGTACAAAAGAGAATGAGACTAAAAGAGATCCAAGTAGGCAGGTGTGCTCATACAGGCCTTAGAAAAGGAGGTGATTGTTATTATTTTTTTCCTTTACAAGTAATTCCGTCCTGTATTAAAATGAAGTTAAATTATTTTAGATATAAAACTGGTAGTCATTTTGTTGAGTCTTTTCATAGAGTCTGGCAAGACTGGAAATTACCCGCCAGTGTGCATTCATATATGTGTGACATGTTAACTTGAGTTTTTAAAATTAAGAAAATGAATGCAGGAGGAAAGATGGATCTGGGTGTGGTGGCTCACACCTGTAATCCCAGCACTTTGGGAGGCCAAGGTGGGAGGATTGTCTGAGCCTAGGAGATCAAGACTAACCTGGGCAACATAGGGAGACCTCATCTTTACAAAACATTTTAAAATTAGGTGGGTGTGGTGGTGTGTGCCTGTGGTCCCAGCTACTTGGGAGGCTGAAGTGGGAGGATTACTTGAACCCAGAAGGTTGAGGCTTCAGTGAGCTGTGACTGTGCCACTACACTATAGCCTGGGCAACATAGTGAGACTCTGTCTCAAAAAAAAAAATGTATTATTCAATAAATGGTATAGGGACAATTGAGCAACTCTCTGGGAAAAAAAAATTAAGTAGTATAAAAGACAGATGAAACCAAAGGAAACCATTAAAGTCCTCAAAGAAAACAGGAAAGGATGTCAGTATTCCATCATACCCAAAAGTCTTAAAAGAAAATACACAATTTAAAATCTTGCTTCCTCCATTTTTTGTATCATGAGCAAGAATGAAGAAAGCAGATTTTTAAACTGTGACTATAAAAATTAAAATATTCTTCATGGAACAGAACACCATAAATAAATCCAAACAGTAGGCAGGGAAAAAAAATCGATTGCATGCAAGGGCTAATTTCTTTATTTTTTTTTAAAGAGCTCTTATAAATCTATATTAAGGAAAAAAAAAAAAAAGACCAACAACCCAGGAGAAAAATGAGCAAAGGAAATGAACAAGTAATCTACAGAAAAAGGAATACAGATGTCTCTAGAATATGTAAGATGCTTAGCCTCATTCTGGCATGCCATCTTTCATGACTCAGATTGAGATTTGTTTTAAATGATAATATTCTATATTGGTGAGGATGTGGGAAAGCAAGAACTTTCATATATTGCTGGTAGATAAATTGATGTAACCACCATGGAGAACCATTGGGCAGTGTTAGCATTTCAAATAAAAATTCCCTTTGCCCCAGCAGTTCCACTTCTTGGAATTTGTCTGATGGGTATCCTGCAACGTGGTAAAAGCCACACTTGTATAAGAATATTGCACGATTCTCTGTCCTAGCAATAGGTTGGAAACAATGAAAATATCTACCAGGAGGGACTGGGTAAATAAACTGCAACTATCTCCAAGATATGTCATTGGTTAAAAAAAAAAAAAAGCAGAGGTGTAGAACTATCCTACCACATTTTGAAAAGAATAAAGAATATATACAGCCAGGCACAGTGGCTTGCCTGTAATCCCAGCACTTCGGGAGACCAAGGCTGGCGAATGCTTGAGGCCAAGAGTTTGAGACTGGCCTGGGCATTATGACGAGACCCCCATCTCCACAAAAAATACAAAAATTAGCCAGGTGTGGTGGCCCATGACCATAGTCCCAACTACTTGGGAGGCTGAGGTGGGAGGATCGCTGGAGCCCAGGTGTTTAAAGCTGCAGTGAGCCAAGATTGCAGCACTGTACTCTAGAGCCTGGGCAACATAGCAAGACCCTGTCTCTACAAAAGTTAAGAATTAGCCAGGTCACGCTGGGCGTGGCAGCTCATGCCTGTAATCCCAGCACTTTGGGAGGCCGAGGTGGGCGGATCACGAGATCAGGAGATCGAGACCATCCTGGCTAACACAGTGAAACCCCATCTCTACTAAAAATACAAAAAATTAGCCGGGCGTGGTAGCGGTCACCTGTAGTCCCAGCTACTCGGGAGGCTGAGGTAGGAGAATGGTGTGAACCTGGGAGGTGGAGCTTGCAGTGAGCTGAGATCGCGCCACTGCACTCCAGCCTGGGCGACAGAGTGAGACTCCATCTCAAAAAAAAAAAAAACAAAAAAAAAACTTAGGTCAGCCAGGTGCGGAGGTGACTCACACCTGTAATCCTAGCACTTTAGGAGGCCAAGGTGGGCAGATCACTTGAGGTCAGGAGTTTGAGACCAGCCTAGCCAGTATGGAGAAAACTCATCTCTATTATAAATGCAAAAAGTAGCCCTGTGTGGTGGTGCACACCTGTACCTACACCCAGCTACTTGGGGGGCATGAGGCAGGAGGGTTGCTTGAATCTGGGAGGAGGAGGCTGCAGTGAGCTGAGATCATGCCACTGCATTCTAGCCTGGGTCACAAAGTGAGACCCTGTCTCAAAAAAAAAAAGAAAGAAAGAAAGAAAGAAAAAATTAGCCAGGTATGGTGACATGTGCCTAGAGTTCCAGCTACTTGAGAGACTAAGTAAGGCAGGAGGATTGCTTGAGCCTGGGGGTTGAAGGCTGCAGTAAGCTATGATCATGCCTCTGCACTCCAGCCTGAGCAACAGGGTGAGACCCTGTCTCAAAAATACATATATATGTTTGTTACTATATACCTAGAATATTCAAGAATTATTTACCAGAAACTGGTAACAGTGGTCTCATCCAAGGAGAAGAATGGGTGACTGGGGGATAGTGATGGGAGAGGGACTTCCTTTGTTTCTTTGAATTTGGTATTAATATGCACATACCTATTCCAAAAATGATTTTTTTTTTGAGATGAAGTCTTGTTCTGTTGCTCAGGCTGGAGTGCAGTGGCACAATCTCGGCTCACTGCAACCTCTGCCTCCCGGGTTCAAGCGATTCTCCTGCCTCAGCCTCTCGAGTAGCTGTGATTACAGCATGCGCTACCATGTCTGGCTAATGTTTGTATTTTTAGTAGAGACAGGGTTTTACCATGTTGGCTAGGCTGGTCTCAAACTCCTGACTTCAAGTGATCCACTCACTTTGACCTCCAGGGGTGCTGCGATTACAGGTGTGAGGCATCACACCTGGCCTGAAATGACTTTTTAAAAGAGCATAGCAATCTGGATGCCCAGTAATAAGAGGGTATCATACAGCCATATATGATGCATTATTATTATTATTATTATTATTATTATTTTGAGACAGAGTCTTGCTCTCGTCTCCCAGACTGGAGTGCAATGACTCGATCTTGGCTCACTGCAACCTCCGCCCCACCAGGTTCAAGCGATTCTCCTGCCTCAGCCTCCCGAGTAGCTGGGATTACAGGCGCGTGTCACCACACCCAGCTAATTTTTGTATTTTTAGGAAAGACAGGTTTTGCCATGTTGGCCAGGCAGGTCTGGAACTCCTGACCTCAGGTGATCCATCTGCCTCGGCCTCTCAAAGTGCTGGGATTACAAGCTTGAGCCACTGCACCTGGCCTATGATGCATTATTGTGCAACCATTAGTAAACATGTTTTGGAAGAACAGAGATGTTATAATATTTAAAATGAAAAAATATTTTAAGTTGTATATAGGGTTTCCTGATTTTCTTTTGTATATACTTCAAATAAAGACTGAAAGGAAAAGAACTGTAGCAGGTTGTCAATAATGGTCATCTCTGATTAATGGGGTCATGGGTTAAACTTCTCAGAATTTTTCATTTTCCACAAGGATAATATTATTATTAGAAGGAAATGTTATTTGAAATAGCTAATTCTATCATCTGTATGCACTGTAAGACATAATTTCTCCTCACTACTGACTGTGGGGAAAACACAGACCATATTCTTCAGCTCAATTTAAAGTAAACCATATAAAGTCCCTGCTGTTTTAAAAAGATGGAAGGTTGTGGAGGAACTGTGTCCTGTAGATTTGAAAGGTCTTACTTACCTTTCAATTCTCTTCATTCCTCTCTACCTTTAAACAAACAAAATAACACAAAAAACACAAAAAACAAAAACTATATTTGCCTTGGGAAGAAAAACAACTTAAGTACTCAGGTCAAAACATTATCTAAAGAAGAGGAGAAACCCTTAGATAGGCGTGGTGCATGCCTGTAATCCCAGCTACTCGGGAGGCTGAGGCAGGAGAATGGCTTGATCCCGGGAGGCGGAAGTTGCAGTGAGCGAAGATTGCGCCACTGCACTCCAGCCTGGGCAACAAGAGCAAAACTGTCTCAAAAAAAAAAAAAAAAAAAAAAAGAAGAATAAGGAGAAAAGGAATGAAAATTGAGACTTTTCTCCCCCTTCCCTTTCCCAAAAACTCCATCTCCCCATTGAATTCTGAGTGAATTTACCATACGGAGATGAGGTTGGTGTTGTTTCATTTCTGGGTCAAACAAACTAAATGTGATTTCTGTTGCTGCCTATAGGGCTCTATCAAATCCTTAACTTTTTCCTCCTTCCCTAACCTTTCCTGAATTTATTATTTCTTCTAATTGTGCCCTACTCTTTCCTCAACGTCTCATCTTCTGCACATAAAACAATACTAAACATAGGAGGAACTCAATAAATGGTGAGTGGAAGTGGGGAGGCAGAGAGGGATAGAAAAATAGGTGTGTGGACAGCAAGGCCATTACGGAGTGTTCCCTTTTGGGGGTGAAGGGGCACTCAAAAATTATTAATTATTTAATTAATCTTGAAAAAGAGGCCAGTTTTCTAAGGGTGAAATTTGGGCTTGAAGGTTATATGTCATCTTTGCAACTCTTACAAAGACACTGAATCCCTCGTTTCAGCTTTATATGTGAACTTGATCCTAGTTTCTGGCAAGACTTATTCAAACCCTTGGGTAAATTATTATAAATATTGCTACACATAGTAGGGCCATCTCTGCCATTTGCTGGATGGGTGGGATTAGCCATAATGCTCTGGAACTGGTATGTACAGAATAAATGCTTTCTGCTTTGTGGAATCCTAAAGGCTCTATACATCACATGGTATCAGTGATTATATTCCATTATAAAATTTATATTTAGTGAAATTGAAAGAATGGAGGTGATATGGTTTGGCTATGTCCCCACCCAAGTCTCATCTTGAATTGTAGCTCCCATAATTCCCACATGTTGTGGGAGGAACCCAGGGGGAGAAAATTGAATCATGGGGATGGTTTCCCCCATACTGTTCTCATGGTAGTGAGTCACTCTTATGAGATCTGATAGTTTTATAAAGGTTTCCCCTTTTGCTTGGCTTTCGTTCCATCTTGCCTGCCGCCATGTAAGACATGACTTTTGCCTTCCACCATGATTGTGAGGCCTCCCCAGCCACATGGAACTACGAGTCCATTAAACCTCTTTCTCTTTATAGATTACCCAGTCTTGGTATGTTTTTATCAGCAATGTGAAAACAGACTAATGTAGGAGGGAAAAGGAAGCACACCATGAAAAGAATAAATAAAGTGCAGACCCAAGTTTATATAATCCTTATACAACTTTTATATGACCTTTGGAAACCTCTGGAAAGTTCCAAAGTCTATCTGAGCCCCAATTTCCTCATTGGCAATATGAGAGTAATAATTGTACTTACCTCCCTAGGTTGCTATGAAGATAATTAATAGGTGCTCCATAAATATTAATTGACTCTGATTCTAAATCTGAATTAGAATTTAAAGCAAATGCTAATTTACTTTAAATCTGCCTGGGTAGGAAACACTTCAGGACCATTTAAGCTATGGTTTGGAGGCAAAGGACAAAAAAAGTTATCTCAGGCCCAGGATGACAGTTCAAACCCTAGAGAAAGTGGGCATATAAACTGAGGGGGTTGTTCGATTTGGTTTTGTTTAATTGTAATTGTTTTTCCAGGTGTGCTGGCATTGGAAGAACCTAGCCGAGCTGGATCAGCTCTGGATGCTGAAATGTTTACGGTTTAACTGGTACATCAATTTCTCTCCAACTCCTTTTGAGCAGGGGATCTGGAAGAAGCACTATATTCAAATGGTGAAAGAACTTCATGTTACCAAGCCTAAGGTGAATTTTAGACAAAAAGCCGCAAGCTTGCAAACATTGACTCTTTGCAAATTCTAGAACTAAGAATAAAGGATCAGATTGGGGAAGGGAGGTAGTTCAAAGGACATATACTATGATTTCAAAATTATCCTTTCCTGAGATTTGATAGTTGTTTTCAAGACATTCATGTTAGCTGAGAGCCCTCATTTGCCACGCCCAAACCACAGTTGCATCCAGGCGGTTAGGACCACGGAACTTTTTTCTCTGTCCAGGTCCCTGGTTTATGTGTCTCTGACAGTGACATCAGACGGTTCTTATATGGGAACTCTGTGGGTAATGTGAAGTATTTGTTACCTATGGGTCTTCAAGTTTTACTTTACTAATTCAAATTTTCTGTGATTGTACCAGGTGAGCTGAAGTTTATTTTTGTATCGTTTATAAGGAAAAGTTTTCTAATAAATGAGTCATCAGGGAAGGGCCCCATGGGCATATTAGAATTCTTAGTTTTTGCTAGGAACTAAGCAATGTAGAGCATTTACATATATTAATAAAAAGTAAATAATTCAAGAATAATGTTTTCTAGTGGCTTCCTATGCATTCTAACCAATGCTTATATTCATTCGTATAGTCCCAGCTAATGAGATAATTTATGGGAAAATTTTATGAGCCCTTTGTTTATAGTATTATCTATACACATGCAGAGTTGTGCATAATTTTGTACAATAGATGAGTTCCTGAAAAATTATGTGTAAATTACATTTTTAAAATGATTTTTAAAACCACAGGGGTATTAAAGCTAGTGAAAAAAACAGCAATGAATCCTGTTAAAATTGGAGAATCCTTTTGAAATATGAACAGTCAACTCCTAGCTTGCTTATTTCAGTTTAGGCTTTATTGTGTTTTCTTGAAATAGGCTCCATCTACACTTAATACAGTAATAAACTATGCATAATTAATATTGTTACAATTGCAATGATAAAAGTCTTTCTGATTTCAGTAGTTGGTATGCTCCATGAGGATTTCTTTTAAAAAGAGAGTTTTAAGTGAAGCATTTTTAAAGTTCTCTTGAAAATTCCCGTAGCTCTGACTCCTTTCCTAGTGAGACTTCTCCTGCATCTCATTCTCAGGAAGCAATAGTGGAAGCTCAGGCTGTTCAGGGGCAGAGGAGAGAAAAGTGATTAACCAACTAGTAAAATGAAAAGTTGTGAGTTATATATATATATACACGTGTGTGTGTGTGTGTATATATATATATATATACACACACACGTGTGTGTGTGTGTGTATATATATATATAAAAAACTGACTTTGGGGCCAGGCACAGTGATTTATGCCTATAATCCCAGCACTTTGGGAGGCCATGGCAGGAGGATTGCTTGAGGCCAGGAGTTTGAGACCAACTTATATAACATAGGAAGACCCTGTCTCTACAGAAAATTTAAAAATTAGCTGGGTGCAGTAGCACACTCTTGCAGTTCCAGCTACTTGGGAGGCTGAGTTGGGAGGATCACTTGAGCTCAGAAGGTTGAGGCTGCAGTGTGCTGTGGTTGTGCCACACTCCAGCCTGGGTGACAGTGCAAGACTGTGTCTCAAAAAAAAAAAAAAAAAAATTAGTTGGGCGTGGTGGCATGCACCTGTAATCCCAACTACTCAGGAGGCTGAGGCAGGAGGATCACTTGAACCTGGGAGCTGGAGGTTGCAGTGAGCTGAGATCGAGCCACTGTACTACATCCTGGGCGATAGAGCAAGACTGTCTCAAAAAAAAAAAAAAATCAATGTAATTCACGAAATAAAAGAGAAAAAAGTGCATGTTTCAGCAGCACATATACTAAAATTGGAACGATTCAGAGAAGACATGCAAATTCATGAAGCAGTCCGTATTTTTTTAAAGAGAGGAAAGATATATGACCACTTCAATATATCCAAACAAAAGCATTTAACAAAATTCAACATCTATTCATGATTAGGAAAATTCTCAAAAAGACTCCAGGCGATGTGAACAAAAATTTTGTTTACTTAATACAAATAAGTTATCACAGGTTTCACTATTACCTATTTTGTTAAAGTGTAAGCATTTTGTACTATACAGAATTAATGATTTTTTACATATGACTACTAGCATTTATGCCTAAAATTTCCCCTGAAGTTATTTTTTATTATCATATATTATTTATTCCCAGCAGTATTAAACTAGACCTCTTCCAGCAAAAACAGATTTAATTCAATATAAGCTCAGGGAAATGAAATGAATGTCCATTCTGAACGAGACTTGCACAAAATACTGAATACTAAACCAATAATGAGCTATCAATTTTGTAAATATGAAATGTCTTCTTAATCTGCTTCTAGGTTACAGTCATTCATTGAATAAACAAATTTCACTCTGTCGCCCAGGCTAGAGTGCAGTGGCGCGATCTCGACTCACTGCAACCTCTGCCTCCGGGGTTCAAGCGATTCTCCTGCCTCAGCCTCCCAAGTAGCTGGGATTACAGGCATGCGCCACCACGCCTGGCTAATTTTTTTGTATTTTCGGTAGAGACGGGGTTTCACCATGTTGGCCAGACTGGTCTCGAACTCCTGACCTCACATGATCCACCCTCCTCAGCCTCCCAAAGTGCTGGGATTACAGGCATGAGCCATCACGCCCAGCCTGAATAAATATTTATTAAACACTGTTGTGAGCTAGGTGCTAAACATAGAAAGACCCCAGCCCTGCTTTCACAGAGCCTAGTCTAGTAGCCCAGGACATAGAAAAATAAACAAATAATTACAACACTGAGTACTAAAGCGTTATCCAACAGAATTGTATACAAAGAGCTGTTGAAACAAGGATGAGAAACTAACTGATTATGCTTGGAGGAACTGAGGAATTTCTTGATTTTCACCAACAATGGAAGCAAACTGATTTACCAAGCAAAGCTTCCTTAATCTCTTAATGAACAAAAATTAAGCCCTTAGTGGCTTCTCAACTTACCAATAGTACTTTCCTTAGGCTACAACCACATAAAAACATTATGAATTTCACAGACACGAGACAGGCTTTCAGTTTTGGAGATTAAAGCAGAAGTATTCTTTGGGAGTGGTTGAGGTTTTGATAATTGATAAAATTTCTAGTCTACGTCTCTACAACTCAAAGTTGTTTCTATAAGTTGTTTCTATGTGTTAGAGGTCATGAGAGCTGGAGTACTTTTTTGGGGGAATGTGTACTTTTTATGAGTAAATTAGCTGCAGTTGTGACAAACTAGACAATGGTATGGTAGAAGAGTAGGATAGGGAGGTCTTATATATGGGCTTGAAGCAAGACAGTTCTGTATTCAAATTCTGGCCCTCCAACTTACTACTTTTGTAGTAGTGGGCAAATTAATTAGTTTGTTCTATATTCTATTTCCTCTTCTGCAAAACAGAAGTAGTAATGATTACCTTATAGAGTTATTGTGAAGGTTAAACAATATAATGCATGAAAACTGCCTGAGACAGTGCCTGCAACATGGCAAGTACTCCTGGAGTGGTGGCTGCTATAATCATTGTCACCATGGTAATGGTATAGGACGTTCAATATATTCTTTGTTTTATTGTTGTTGTTGTTATTATACGGTGTGGTTTTGTTTTTTGTTTGTTTGTTTTTTGAGATGGAGTCTCGCTCTTGTCACCCAGCCTGGAGTGCAATGGCACGATCTTGGCTCACTGCAACCTCCGCCTTACAGGTTCAAGTGATTCTCCTGCCTCAGCCTCGCGAATGGCTGGGACTACAGGCGCCCGCCACCCTGCCCAGCTAATTTTTGTATTTTTAGTAGAGATGGGGTTTACCATGTTGGCCAGGCTGGTCTCGAACTCCTGACCTCAGGTAATCCGCCTGCCTTGGCCTTCCAAAGTGCTGGGATTATGGACGTGAGCTACCACACCCAGCGTATTATGGTGTTTTGAGAACATAATTAACTTTCTTCTTCTAGACACCCCCAAAGGATGGATTTGTAATCGCTGACGTTCAACTAGTTACAAGCAATTCTCCAGAGGAAAAACAGTCCCCTTTATCAGCTTTTCGGTCCTCTTCCTCTTTAAGAAAGAAGAATAACTCAGGGCAGAAAGCACTTCCACCCTGGCGATCTTCTGATAAGCATCCAACAGATATCATTCGTTTTAATTACCTAGACAACTGTGACCCCTTGGAGACTGTCTGGCAAGGGTAAGAAGCTCCATGCTCTTCTCAACGTCTTTGTTTTTAGAAATAATTTATTGGCATTTCAGTATATGAAGAGATGAAAATAGAACTTACTGTGAAATACAAAAGTTTTTCAGTACATAGAAGCAAAAAGTAATAGAACAGGATACTAACCATTACTAGCAAATTTGCTCTATTGGTTACAGTATGTTTGCATTTTGTAATAGTAATGATTTAACATTACTTCTTCTAATTTTTTTTTTTTTTTTTTTTTTTTTTTTTTTTTTTTTTTTTGAGACATAGTCTCTGACGCTCGCCCAGGCTGGAGTGCAGTGGCGCAATCTCAGCTCACTGCAACCTCCACCTCCCAGGTTCAAGTGATTTTCCTGCTTCAGCCTCCCAAGTAGCTGGGACTACAGGCGGCTGCTACCATGCCCAGCTAATTTTTGTATTTTTAGTAGAGACAAAGGTTTCACCATGTTGACCAGGTTGGTCTTGAACTCCTGACCTCAGGTGATCCACACGCCTCGGCCTCCCAAAGTGCTGGGATCACAGGCATGAGCCACTGTGCCTGGCCTCTTCTAATATTTTAATATTAAATTGCAATCCAGCACCAAAGGGTTCATTCTAGCCGTTATTCTTTCTGTATTTGTACCTCCCTTTTCTGATGGTAAGAAACCTGACACTCATTAGATTTACTGATTGTATTTTCTATATATATATATGTATGTATGTATATACAATTATAAATAAATTCTGAAAGTAAAGCTGGGTAAGGTGGCATGTGTCTGTAATCCTAGCACTTTGGGAGGCCGAGGCAGGAGGATCACTCGAGCCTAGAAGTTTGAGACGAGCCTGGGCAACACAGCTAGACCCTATCTCAAAAAAAAAAAAAGAGAGAGGGAGAGATAGAGAGACAGAAAGAGAGAAAGAAAACAAAGAAAAAATATTTTTGGTTCTTTGACAAACACACCAGAAATCTCTTCATGAGTATCTTTCAAACCTAGAAACATCCTGTCAGGAGCCAGTAGGGCTCTAGTACAATATCTTAAGCTGAAAGTGACTCTTCAGCTCTCCCCAAAGATGTGGAATATGTGAAACAGCCTTGGATCTTTGAGGTTTCCTGGTGGAGCTCCTTTGTTGTTTATTAAAATATTATACTTGAAAGAAGAAGGCTGGGTGAGTGCAGGGATGGAGGTGCCTCTTTCTTGCTTAAATGTTTCCCTTAGTAAAAGGGCATTACCTTTCACTTCTAGATGAATTAAACACAAATCAAGGACCATTGGACTGGATTTGTCAAGGATTTAGGCCTTTTTTAAAAAGTGCTAAGCCTTTTAAAAAATTATTATTTTTTTTATTTTTTGTAGAATGGGATCTCATTATGTTGCCCAGGCTGGTCTCTAACTCCCAGACTGAAGTAATCAGACTCAAGTGAACCTCTCACCTCGCCGTCCCAAAGTGCTGGGATTACAGGCATGAGCCACCATGCCTGGCTAGTGGTTAGGTCTTCATAAGTTTTGGTGCCTACTGCTGGCATGATGGACAGCGCCAGCCCAGTATGAACCAGCACACAGGTACAAGAGAGGCTGAGGTATTACTCCACAGAGGTCCAATTTCAGAGGCACATAATTGAGATCAGAGTCCTGGGAATGGAGCAAGCCGGAGAGACTGAGCTGGAGTCAGGTTGGTGACAGAAAAATCAAGAGATAGTGCAAAGATTAAACAAATGAAACGGAGCAACCCTGAAGCTCATTTCCCCAAGTAGACCTGACACCCCAGACTTTTCACTCTCTTGATAGCATCTTTTAGGGCACAAAAGTTTTCAATTTTGATGAAGTCCAATTTGTCTAAATTTTTGGTGTCATATCCAAGAAATCATTGCCAAATCCAATGTCATGGCAATTTTCCTGTACATTTTCTTCTAAGAGTTTTGTGTTTTAGTTCCGCGGTTGAGGTCTTTGATCCATTTTGAGTTAATTTTTGCATATGGTATAAAGTTGGGGTCCAACCTCATTGTTTTGCATGTAGATATCCCGTTTCCCCAGCACCATTGTTGAAAAGACTGTCCTTTGCCCCACTGAATAGTCTTAGATGAAAGTCAATAGACCATATATGTAAGGGTTTTAACTCTGGGCTCCTTATTCTATTCTATTGTTCTCTATGTTGGTCTTTACACCAGTATGACACTGTTTTGATTATTGTAGCTCTGTAATAAATTTTAAAACCAGAAAGTGGGAGTCCCCCAATTTTGATCTTCTTTTTGGACATTTATGCAAATCACCCTTCTTTTTTGTTTTTTCTTTTCTTTTTTTTTTTTTTTTTTTTTTGAGACAGAGTCTTGCTCTGTCACCCAGACTGGAGTGCAGTGGCATGATCTCGGCTCACTGCAACCTCTGCCTCCTGGGTTCAAGCCATTCTCCTCCTCAGCCTCCCTAGTAGCTGGGATTACAGGTGCTCACCACCACGCCCAGCTAATTTTCGTATTTTTAGTAGGGACGGGGTTTCACCATGTTGGCCAGGCTGGTCTCGAACTCCTGACCTCTTGCTCTGCACACCTCAGCCTCCCAAAGTGCTGGGATTACAGGCATGAGCCATTGCGCCTGGCCCATATCACCCTTCTTTATTGGGCCAAGGGAGCTGAGCTGAGAGGTTGGAGTGAACTCCCAAAAAGATCAGGCCAGGTGTGGTGGCAAATACCTGTAATCCCAGAACTTTCGGTGGCTGAGGCAGAAATATCATCTGAGTCTAGGAGTTTGAGACCAGCCTGGGCAACATAGCAAGAACCTGTCTCTATAAAAATAAAATAAAATTTGCCAAATGTGATGGTGCATGCCCGTAGTCCCAGCTACTCAGGTTGAAATGGGAAGATTGCTTGAGCCCAGGAAGTGGAGGCTGCAGTGAGCCATGGTTGTGCCACTGCACTCCAGCCTGGGTGATGGAACAAGACCTTGTCTCAAGAAAAAAAAAAAAACAGAAGCCTACATAGCAATATACATGCATTTGATCTACATGTCACTTCAGCATTTTCTTTTCTTTTGTTTTCTCCATAGATTTCCCCTCTGTCCTTTTTTTTTTTCCTTGCAATTTATTTGTTATAGCTATCAGACCATTTATCCTGGAGAGCTTCTCACATTCTGGATTTTGTTGATTGCGCCGCCCACATGCATCTTAACAGGTTCTTCTGTCGCCTGTACCTGGCTATACTGAGAGTCAGACCTAGAGGCTTATGTATATACTGAACAGGGATATGTACTTCCGTCACAACGCCCATCATTTCTGGTTGTCTCTCTTGTGTTGGTAGCCATGGATACTCATCGCCTAGATCTATTACATCAGGCAAACTTTTCCTGTAAATGGCAAGGCAGGAAATATTTTAGTCTTTGCAGGGCATATGGTCTCTGTCACAGCTGCTCAACTCTGCCATTGTAGCCTGAATATAGTAATAGACGATGTGCAATAAATAAGCATGACTATGTTCCAATAAAACTTTACTTACAGAAACAGGTGGCAGACTGGCTTGAGCCTGTGGGCTGTGGTTGGAGGAGCCTTACTTTATCCTAATATATACAGGAGTTTTAGAAAACAAATGCTAATATTAAAGCAAGTGATATGATTACTGAAAACAGTTTGACTTCCCTGTCTGTGTTTTTATCTCTCAGATATATTCTATCAAGAATATTCAGACAAATTACTGCATTAAACTCACATGAAGTAACTCCTTTGTGTGTAGTAATGCCACCAACTCAATAGATAATATATATGTTTCATTTTGCTTTTCAGATTTTAGATATTTTTCAGTTCATTTTATTTTATGATTTTGAGAAAAAATTAGATGGTTCCAAAATTAAATACACAAAATAAGCTATACTTGGAGAAATCTAACTTTTGGTCCCTGTTCCTCCGTATTACTTGTTCCTTTTTTTTCTTTTCTTTCTTTTTTCCTTTTTGTTTGATTTAGGGTCTCACTCTGTTGCCCAGGCTAGAGCACAGTAGCGTAGTCATGGCTAACTGCAGCCTGGACCTCCAGGGCTCAAGCGATCCTCCCACCTTAGCCTTCTGAGTCACTGAAACTATAGGCATGCACCACCATGCCCAGCTAAATTTTTTAATTTTTTGTAGAGATAGGGTCTCACCGTGTTGCCCAGGTGGGTCTCAAACTCCTGCACTCAAGTTATCCTTCCCCCTCGCTTTCCAAAGAGCTGGGGTTACGTACATGAGTCACCGTGCCCAGCTCACATTCCCTGTTTTTGATCAGTTCACATGGGAATCCTACTTGTAGGTAACTGTTTTTCATTTTATGGTTTGATCTTTCCATTTTATTTATTTATTTTTTTTTTTTTTGAGATGGAGTCTCACTCTGTCACCCAGGCTGAAGTACAGTAGTACGATCTCGGCTCACTGCAACCTCTGCTTCCTGGGTTCGAGTGATTCTCCTGCTTCAGCCTCCCAAGTAGCTGGGACTAGAGGTGTGTGCCACCACGCCTGGCTAATTTTTGTAATTTTAGTAGAGATGGGGTTTCACCATGTTGGCCAGGCTAGTCTCGAACTCCTGACCTCAGGTGATCCACCCGCCTTGGCCTCCCAAAGTGCTGGGATTACAGGCGTGAGCCACCCCACCTGGCCATAATCCTTCCATTTTAAAAAGTACAAGTAAATATATATGCACAATATGTAGAGGCAGAGATCTTAATACCTTCTTGAAATGAATGGCAGCACACAGTAGGTACCGTCTCATCCACCCTTCTTTCTTCATGTAACAGTATATCCTGGAGATCCTTCTACAGTTGAATATAGAAACATCCTACCTTCCTTTTGCAGCTCATAGTACTGCATTGTGTGGAGATGCCAGAGTTGATTCAACTAGTTCTCTATTGATAGATATTTGGCTTATTTCCAGTTAAGTGGAGACAATCTTTTAAATCATGGCAACAACAAACTCAAACAGACAAATAGCTATGCAAACCACCGAGTGTTAAAAAGATACTTTGTAATTTCCCCACTGCTTTCCAATTTACAGAAGAAAAAAAAGAAACGAAATGACCCCAGATTTCAGCCGACAGTCACATGATAAGAAAAATAAGTTGCAGGACAGAACTAGGCTAAGAAAAGCACAATCAATGGTAAGTATTGTTTATAAAAGATTCGTCACCATAACATTAATGAAAATCTCCAGATCTCTAATCCTATTTGCAAAATTGAATTCGTTTATTTAATCAGAATCATGGAGTGGTGATTAAATTCGGGTTTCTGACACTGACAGACAGAGAAGCCATGACCTTGAAGATACACTTTATTTAATCTCTCGGAGCCTCTGTTTTCTCATCTGTTTAAAAAAAAAAAAAAAAAGACTGGATGAACTGATGTGTATGAAATTGCTTTGAAAACTGTATGATATAAGGGGAGTATTTTTGTTTGTTTGTTTGTTTGTTTGTTTAAGACAGAGTCTTGCACTTGTTTCCCTGGCTGGAGTGCAATGGCGTGATTTCGACTCACTGCAACCTCCGCCTCCTGGGTTCAAGTGATTCTCCTGCCTCAGCCTCCCAAGTAGCTGGGATTACAGGTGCCTCCACCATGCCAAGCTAATTTTTATATTTTTAGTAGAGATGGAGTTTCTCCATGTTGGCCAAACTGGTCTCCAACTGCTGACCTCAGGTGATCCACCTGCCTCAGCCTCCCAAAGTGCTGGGATTACAGGCATGAGCCACCGTTCCTGGCCAAGGGAAGTATTTTTTTTTTTTTTTATCAGTGGTTCTTTTTTCTGCCGAGTCCTTTGGGGCAGGGGGAGGTGCTATCAGAAATCGCTATCTCTAAGTGAAGGAAGGTTCCCCTGATCTAAGTGCATTTAGGCCAGGCATGGTGGCTCACGCCTTTAATCCCAGTACTTTGGGAGACTGAGGCAGGAGGATCACTTGAGGTCAGGAATTCGAGTGCAGTCTGGGCAACACGGCGAAACCCTGTCTCCACTAACAATACAAAAATTAGCTGGGTGTGGTGGCACATGCCTGTGGTGGGTGCGGGGGAAGCAGGAGGATGGCTTGAACCTAGGAGGCAGAGGTTATAGTCAGCCAAGATCGCACCACTGCACTCCAGGCTGAGCAACAGAGTGAGACTGTCTCAAAAAGAAAAAAAAAAAAAGAAAAGAAAAGAAAAAAAAGGAAAATGCATTTAAAGTAACTTTGGAAAACATGAATTAAGAACTTTTCCTTTCCTAATTAAAAAACAGCGAATTGACTACCTAATAAAGCCAGTAATTGTGACTAGGGAGCATTATCATTGCATAGCAGAGTTTCCCAAATCGTGGCTCCGAAGCCCTATGGATCTTTCAGCACATTATGCAAGTCTTTGGCACGAAGTAGAAAGGACTAAGGGTGAAATTAAAAGTTCATATATAGTAGTAAGGATTTAGAAAAGAGATGAGGATACACACTCAAGGAAAATTAATATAAAATGGATGTCAGCTGGCAGAGGAAAAAGTACGTACTCAGGAATAAATCACTTTTATAGCTCTGCTTTAAAGCTCTATTACTTTCTGTTTAAATGTATTTTCAAGTGTTATGTTGCAAAAAAAAAAAAAAAGCAGAGAGAGAGATGAGCTTCTTTAAACAGGGCCATCTGAATTCTGTAGGGCCAGTTTTGTTGGGCTGGATGAGGCTTATCATAGACATGTGTACTGATGCCCAAGGGAATGGGGGAGCTTAGAGCAAAGCAGTAAAATTGTCAGTGAAGCCATTAACTGAGAAAAATAACTATATGAGGCTTATCACATGAGCCATTATGGCGTGCTTCTGCCTGGTCTCCAGGCCGTGATAGGCAAGGAGTGGAAGAGAAGTCCAAGGGAGAATGGGGAATTTGAAGGACAATAAAAATTGATGGTGATGCATGCTGAGAAATTATCAGCACAGTCAGACATTTCTCCTGCTTCGAAAACACAAAACCCAAAGCTAAGCCATCCCCATGGGCTTTTGACATTAACCATCTGTCAAACACTAGCAGGGCTTGCTTAAGTGAAAGCATTCATTATAAATTAAAAAGTTAAGAAGTTGTACTAATTAAGGCTGAAAGGGAAACCAGAGTACGTTAAGCAATGATGGAAGAATTAGCTCTTCGTGAACGGGGCTCTTAAGTGTGTCTGTCTATTCTTGTGTTTTTTTGTAAATATACTAATTATAATCACTATTTATGTTTTGTAGTTTTGATAAAGAGTATAAGGCATCATTAAATCCCCCAAAAAGTATGCTGTGATATATGACTCATGCCGGTGATGAGCTTGCCAAAAACAAGCTTGGCTGTTTGGGATACAAGGCGGGTGTGACTCAGTTCTCCTCTCCACAGGATAGTAGTTCGCCCTCATCGGCCTCCTAAGTGATGCAAGACGATTGTGAAAATGAAGAAATAGGCCAGGCGTGGTGGCTCGTGCCTGTAATCCCAGCACTTTGGGAGGCCAAGGTGGGCGGATCACAAGGTCAGGAGATTGAGAGCATCCTGGCTAACACGGTGAAACCCTGTCTCTACTAAAAATACAAAAAAAAAATTAGCCGGGCGTGGTGGCGCGCGCCTGTAGTCCCAGCTACTCAGGAGGCTGAGGCAGGAGAATTGCTTGAACCCGGGAGGCGGAGGTTGCAGTGAGCCAAAATCACACTACTGCCAATCAGGGGAACAAAGGAAAGTGAGGGTAAAACTCTGGTAACTGCAGCCATAGAGTGAATTTGTTACGCCAGACATAGCCCAGGTGTGATTCCAGTGCAGAAAATCATGTATTCATTTGATACATGAATGTTACCAGAAAGGGGTCTGGATCTAGACCCCAAAAGAGAGTTCTTGGATCTTGTGCAAGTTCGTAAAGTGAAAGCAAGTTTCTTAAGAAAGTAAAGAAATAAAAGAATGGCTACCCCATAGAGCAGCTCCGAGGGCTGCTGGTTGCCGATTTTTATGGCTATTTCTCGATTATATGCTAAACAAGGAGTGGATTATTCATGCCTCCCCCTTTTAGACCATATAGGATAATTTTCTGATGTTGCCATGGCATTTGTAAACTGTCATGGCGCTAATGGGAGTGTAGCAGTGAGGATGACCACAGGTCACTCATGTCGCCATCTTGGTTTTGGTAGGTTTTGGCCGGCTTTTTTATTGCAACGTGTTTTATCATTAAGGTCTTTATGACCTGTATCTTGTGCTGACCGCCTATCTCATTCTGTGACTTAGAATGCCTTAACCGTCTGGGAATGCAGCCCAGTAGGTTTCAGCCTCATTTTACCCAGCCCCCCTTCAAGATGGAGTTGCTCTGGTTCAAACACCTCTGACAGAAAGTTCCCCCATCATTTAGACAGGTTTATGGAGGAAGATTTCAGGAGGACCTAGAGAAGTGGGTGAGCAGGACAAACTTAGGGGAGCACCTTCTAAAGACAAAGATGAAAGTGACATACCCCCAAACCCTGACCCTCAAACCTAGGAGGTTACCTGAGACCTGAACACTTGAAGATTCCTCGCTCCTATTATCAGGAAAGAGGCTTTGTTAAATGGAAAGGGCAGGAAGAGAGAAGACAATGGGAGAATAAAAGAGGACACGTGGCCGGGGGGCAGTGGCTCATACCTGTCATCCCAGCACTTTGGGAGGCTGAGATGGGAGAATAATTGAGGCCAGGAGTTTGAGACCAGCCTGGGCAACACAGCAAGATCCCATCTCTACAATAAAACGTTTTTGAATTAGCTAAGCATGGCAGGGGCATGCACCTGTAGTTCCAGCTACTCTGGAGGCTGAGGTGGGAGGATCACTTGAGCCCGGGAGTTTGAAGCTGTAGTGAGCCATGATCTCACCACTGCACTCCAGTCTGGGTGACAGAGTGAGACCCTATCTTAAAAAAAAAAAAAAAGTACAGGTAATATTCCTTAGTTCATCTCTCTGGGGATGTGGCTCTCAGATCACTGACACCAGCCTCCCTTTTCGCGTATCATTACTTAAGCCTACAGATGTGAGTGCTCTCTCCAAAAACAGAACCATACTTGGGGAAACGGTTTCACATCTTCCACATGTTGCAGTGAGCTTGTCATGTTTCCTATTCGATGAGTTTGAGTTTTCAAAACCTGCCCCCTTGCAAGTGTACCTCATTTGCTCTTCTGCTTTTGATTCTAAAGCGGACCCCAAGTGCTGCCTTAGAACCACTTAGTCTAACCATTTTTTGGGGTGAATGATTGATGAACGATGGGCTGGGCAAGGTGGCTTACACGTGTAATCCCAGAACTTTGGGAGGCTGAAGCAGGAGGATCACCTGAGGTCAGGTGGCCAACCTGGTGAAACCCCGTCTCTACTAAAAATACAAAAATTAGCTGGGTGTGGTGGTGGGCACCTGTAATCTTAGCTACTTGGGAGGCTGGGGCAAGAGAATCACTTGAACCCAGGAGGCAGAGGTTACAGTGACTTGAGATCGCACCATTGTGCTCCAGCCAGGGTGACAGAGCAAGACTCTGTCTCAAAAAAGAGAAAAAAGATGGGAATAAAGCTTAGACCTGATTGCTAATCCTTTACAGTTTTGAAGGCTCCTTATGAAAATTATGTAAATGTCAAGACACTCCCATTACAATTAGTTATGAGAACAAGATTCCATATAAAACAAAGCAATTGAAAATATAAACTCCGGCCGGGCACAGTGGCTCATGCCTGTAATCCCAACACTTTGAGAGGCCGAGGAGGGTGGATCACGAAGTCAGGAGATGGAGACTGGCCTGGTCAACATGGTGAAACCCCATCTCTACTAAAAATACAAAAATTAGGCATGGTGGTGCATGCCTGTAATCCCAGCTACTTGGGAGGCCGAGATCACACCACTGCACTCCAGCCTGGGTGACAGAGCAAGACTGTCTCAAAAAAAAAAAACAATATATATATATACACACATACACACATACACACACATACTGTGGAGTTTATATATGTATGTGTGTGTATATATATAAATTCCACAGTGTGTGTGTATATATATGTATATATACATATATATATATAAACTCCACAGTAGTCAGATACCATCTTCATTAAACTTAAAAGATTTTCAACCTTGTGTAAAGACATACAATATATATCTTTTTTAATTTTTTTTTTTTTTTTTTTGAGACAGAGTTTCGCTCTTGTTGCCTAGGCTGGAGCGCAATGGCGCAATCTCGGCTCACTGCAACCTCCACCTCCCAGGTTCAAGTGATTCTCCTGCCTCAGCCTCCCGAGTTGCTGGGACTACAGGCACCTGCCACCACGCTCAGCTAATTTTTGTATTTTTAGTAGAGACGGGATTTCGCCATGTTGGCCAGGCTGGTCTCACATTCCTGACCTCAGGTGATCCACCCACCTTGGCCTCCCAAAGTGCTAGGATTACAGGCATGAGCCACTGTGCCCAGCCCTATATTTTAAATTTTAACAGCAGTTGCATGTAATTCTTAGGGAAGAAAGGAGCTGTGTTCTTGAGGGAGAGACTACTAAACTCATAGGGAAGGAGGAGGCCTTGAGAGCAAGGATGTCAGCAGACTCTAGGCCTTCAGAGACAGGGAAAACCTGCTCGACTAGAGATTAGAGGAAGAATTTGTTGTTTCTGCTCCTGGAAGGGAAGAGGAGGAGGAGGAGGAGCGGGAGTAGGGCAGAAAGAGGTAGGAGGAGGAGGAGGAGAGAAGCCAAGATTAGGTAGGGGAGAGAGGTAGGAACAGTATTAGATACCACCTGTTCCAATTAAACCTGTTTGCCGTTACTGGGATGTAAATACCTGCCTCCATCTCTGCAGCAAATTCTACTCCATTTACACATGGAAGCAAGATCTTAGAAGTCTAGAAAGCTAAGAAAATGAACACTCCTTAGGACAATTCACAGAAAATAAGGAGATGGGCTTTGAACTTCCGAGGCCCTGGAATTGGGCTAAGAGGACCCTAGCTGACATCTTGTTTCTTTTCTTTGTTTTTTCCTTTATCAAGTATAAATACAAATACCTCTTGTCTAACACTGAACTTTTACTTGGGAGTTAGGTGTCCTCACTTTCTAGGTCCTGGTTCAGCCATGGATTTCAAAAAGCCTGCCATTTCAGAGCATTCACTTAAATACAAGTAACAAAAGTCTTTAATTGCCTGCTTACTCTAATTGCCTTAGATTAGACCTTATCTTTTTCTGTCCTCTGCTAATTCCAGCCTCTGAAATTACTTTTTTCACCTCTTTCCAGGGATAACTTTACTCTTAGAGTCCTGATTTTTAAAAGTGCTTCTTCACGCTTTCTCACCTTTTTTCCTTCACTCAAAAGAGGAAAAAAAAGAAAAGAAAAGAAAAAACAGGAATATACTCTACAGTGATTCCTGGATCATATTGTGGAATGAACAATGGTTTAAGAATCAGGAAACCCCAGTTCTAGTATCAACTCTGCCACTAATGAGTAGTCACTCAAATCCCCTGAGTCTTTGTTTCCTCATTTATAAAATGAGAGTTTGGTGGGTGCAGTGGCTGGGTAATCCCAGGGACACAGGAGGCTGAGGTGGAAGGATGGTTTGAGGTCAGGAGTTTGAGACCAACCTGGACAACATAGCGAGACCCCGTCTCTACAAAAAAAAAATAAAATAATTAGCCAGGCGTGGTGTCGCATGCCTGTAGTCCCAGCCACTTGGGAGGCTGAGGTAGGAGGATCACTTGAGCCCAGGAAGTTAAGGGGGCAGTGAGCCATGATTGTGCCACTGCATTCCAGCCTGGGTGACAGAGCACTTAAATAAATAATAATAATAGTAGTAATAAAATAAAAAAACATTACATTCGTGAATCCTAATTTTAAACCAATACAAACTATTTTCTGTTTCCAATCTTTTTCTTTGAACTGTAGGAAGTATAATGAACCAAAACAGAAGAATTTATAAAACAGTTTCTGTAGAAGGTTCCTTGCAGGCAGTCTTTAATATACTTCTTATCAAATTCTGATGCACTCCTCAGGTATTTGGGGTTTTTAAAATTTAAATTAATTTTTTTTTTTTTTTGCGACGGGTCTCACTCTGTCACTCAGGCTGGAGTGCAGTGGTGTGATCACAGCTCACTGCAGCCTCAACAACTCCCAGAGCTCAGGGGATCCTCCCACCTCAGCGTCACAGGTAGCCGGGACCTGTGCACCACCAAGTCTGGCTAATTGTGATTTTTTAGGGGGGTATTTTTTGTAGAAACAGGGTCTCGCTATTTTGCCGGGGCTGGTCCCAAATTCCTGGCCTCAAGCAATCCTCCTGCCTCAGCCTCCCAAAGTGCTGGGATTACAGGAATGAGCCACTCTGCAATGCCAGGTGTTCATTCTATAACAATGTCTGTCTGGTTTGAATGTGCAGAACCAAAAATATCCATGGGAGATATTTTTAATTATTTCATTCAACCAATGAAATTCCTGGGAATTCCATTTGGAAAGAGGAGTAAGAAAGAATATGGGATTTGCAGTCAGACAGACCTGGGTTCTTGTACTAAACAGTATGACTTCGGATGTTACTTAACCTCTCTAAGCCTCAGTTTCTTTGTCTGTAAAATGGGAATAATGACACCTACCTAAATCCCAGGTCTATATTAAGCATGTAATACATGTTTGTGCTGTCATTCAGTATCATATTATTTTTCTATTTTCTTTCTTTCTTTCTTTCTTTTTTGGGGGGGGATGGGGTCTCACTCTATGCCCAGGCTGGAGTACAGTGGGGCCATCTCAGCTAACTGCAACCTCTGCCTCCTGGGTTCAAACAATTCTCCTGCCTCAGCCTCCCAAGTAGCTTGGATTACAGCCACTTGCCACCATGCCCGGCTGATTTTTGTACTTTTAGTAGAGATGGGGTTTCACCGTATTGGCCAGACTGGTCTCAAACTCCTGACCTCAAGTAGTCCATTTGCCTCAGCCTCCCAAAGTGCTGGAATTACGGGCATGAGCCACCACACCCAGCCTACTTTGCTTTCTAAGGACACAGATTGGGATGCAAATAGCCTAGGTTCAATGCCCATCGTACCACTATTTTAGTAGTCTGGTGATTTTGGCCAAGTTGTGTAACCTCTCTGAGCCTCTTTTTCCTTATCTGTAAAATGGAGTTAGTAACAAGACTAACTAACGTCACTCAATTGGGAGGAGGATGTAAAGCATTTAGCATAGTACCTAGCTCAAAGCTAGTAGTGCTAATAGTAGTAGTAACAGCAGTAAAAATCATACTAAGCCATCACCCGAGCCCACAATGAAAGACAAGAGAAATCTGATGGTGAGCTGCGGCTGAGAGATAGATGGAGGAGGGACCTGCCAGGCAGCCAGAAAGCGTTAGCGGGAGGCCCTGGTCCATGGAACAAGAGTCTCCTTTTCACTTTTTCCTTGACCTTTCCCATTTATCTTCTTCTTCCTCCCTTTGTCTTTTCTCTTCCTTACAGTCAGTTTCTTTTCTTTTCTTTTCTTTATTTTTTAGACAGAGTCTCACTCTGTTGCTCAGGCTGGAATGCAGTGGTGCGATCTTGGCTCACTGCAGCCTCCGCCTCCCAGGTTCAAGCAATTCTCATGCCTCAGCCTCCCAAGTAGCTGGGATTCCAGGTGTGCACTACCATACCTGGCTAATTTTTGTACTTTTAGTAGAGCCAGGGTTTCTCCATGTTGCCCAGGCTGGTCTCGAGCTACTGGTCTCAAGCGATCTGCCTGCTTCAGCCTCCCAAAGTGCTGGGATTACAGATGTGAGCCACCGCACCTGGCCCTTATAGTCAGTTTCCACTGTGTAAGAAACAGTTGCATCAATAGCTATGTGGAATGTAAGCCATATATTTTCAGCTCCTGCATGGCCTCCGTATAGTCTTGTGCCTGTGTGTGTATTCCTCATCATTGTGGTGGTCGTTTTTTCTTTTTCTTTTTTTAGAGACAGAGTCTCGCTCTGTTGCCCATTCTGGAGTGGAGCAGTGCAATCAGAGCTCACTGCAGCCTTGACCTCCTGGGCTCAAGCGATCTTCCTGCCTTAGCCTCCCAAGTAGCTAGGAATACAGATGCACACCACCACACCTGGCTAATTTTTCAATTTTTTGTAGAGACAGGGTCTCACTGTGTTGCCCAGGCTGTTCTTGAACTCCTGGCCAAAAGCAATCCTCCCACCTTGCCTCCCTGAACACTGGGATGACAGGTGTGGCTCACTGCACCTAGCCAGTGTTTTGTTTTTTACTCCATATTCCTAGACTGAAGAGTGCATGTGTGTTGAACTCAGTGCCATGAATTATATGCTATGTGCACTCCACTGCCTGAGAACTACAATCTTGGTTGTTGTTAATTTTTTATACCTAAGAGATGAAAAAGCCTCCTTGGCAAGAATCCTGGGGGCAAAATCAACTGTCAGGCGAGCCCGCTACTTGGAGTCTTTGCATTTCTCCTTTGCCTGGAAGAGAGCTGAGTTTACTTGTTCTGTCTTGTTGCCTCTCGTTTCATCAGGCTATCCGTAATAAATTACTGTGATATTTCCAATGGAAATGATTCTACCCGCTCTCTTCACTGAGCATTTAGACCAATGCCAAATGGCTATTTGTTTTTATTTTAACACAAAATATTTGACACAAATTAACTTCTGTTCAGGACCTACCAGAAGAGAACTGTGTTTGTGATTTATATAATATTATTAGTTATATACATATTTGTTATAACATGCTTTGGTCACTCTTACCATTGGGGTTTAATATATATGTATGTAGGCTGGATGCAGCAGCTTATGCCCATAATCCCAGCACTTCGGGAGGCTGAGGCAGGGGGATCACTTGAGTCCAGGAGTTTGAGACCAGCCTGGGCAACATAATGAGACCCCCTCAGTCTCTACAAAAAATGAAAGTTAGCTAGGTATGGTGGTACACACCTGTGGTCCCAGCTACTGGGGCGGCTCAGGTTGGGGGGACTGGTTGAGCCTGAGAGGTTGAGACTGCAGTGAGTTATGATTGCACCACTGCACTTCAGCCTGGGTGACAGTGAGACCCTCTCTTAAAAATATATATATATATAAAATATATATATATATATTTATATATTTATAAATATATATAAATAACATAAAATAAGATATATATATGTACCATGTGTGTGTGTGTGTGTGTGTGTGTGTGTGTGTGTGTGTGTGTGTGTTAGTAATATAGTACTTTACCACAAATTACACTGGAAGTCGATTTTGTAAAACACAGATGTTTTGAAATATTAGTTCACAATGATTACTAACAACCAACCACTCAGACCTTATGGCCTATTTCACCTACTTGGAAGCATGAAAGATATAGTCACATAGTCTTGGATTTAAATTTCAAAACACTGGCTCAAGTTGCTTAGCCTTCCTCTGCAGCTAAAAATATTACCCCAAGGTTACTTAAAAGATAAACACAAAGCCAGGCCTGTGGATTCTTTAAAACTGCGTTGGTTATTTCTTTCTAACACCTTGCCTTTATTTCCGCCAGAAGCAAAAGCTGGGAGTGAAAGGGAATGTTTTGCTCATAGGTGTTGGCCAAATCGGGGGCCCTCTGGAAGGTGTCCAGACAGGACTGAGCAGCTTTCTGGGCTCCTGATCAGACAGGAGACAGCAGGGGTCCTTCTCCAGAATTCCTAGATGGAAAGTCCTTGAAGCAACTCCATCCTGAGGATTAAGCATCCTCTCAACCGGATGAAGCTGGGACTGGGACTAGCATCAGCCTCTTAGTCCTTCTTCTTAGAGGAAGGCCCCCCCGGGGAGGACCTCCTCAACCATCTCCTCTGCACTCAGAGGCTTTGTCTCTACCCATGACCTCAGCCCCCAACCTGTGCTTTAGGCAATTTACAGGGGTAAGTTTAAACTGTGCTTGCACTGCTAAAACCAATAACTTCTGATTTTATGTTTTTCAAACACAATAATCCATATTTATATACAATATTACCACATCACTCTGATAGCACCAGGAGGCAGCCAAATGCCTGGGCAGATAGGGGTGGGTCCCTGGTGAAATCCCACCACCAACCCGTAGACAGTTGAAAGCCTGAAAGCCACGCTACAAGTCAAATCCACAGACCTACTGAGAATCTGTCTTCCCGTTTGGCACGCTTTCCCCTGATTGATCCCCAGCCTTCACCTATTTTACACGTACCTACCCTTTTCTAATTGGTTTTCTACACTGTTGTGCCCACCTTTGACTGGTGTCTCTGCTTTAACCTTTTTTGTGTACTCACAAACCAATCAGCATGCACTCCCCATTCTGAGTCCATAAAAAGCCCTGACCCAGCCACATGGGGAGAGAGAAACCACCCAACTGTGGGGGTGGGGAACCTCCTCACCCCTCTGCATCCCCTCTCTGCTGAGAGCTGCTCTGTCCTCAATAAAATGATCTGCCCTCAGGCCAGGCACGGTGGCTCACACCTATAATCCCAGCACTTTGGGAGGCCAAGGTGGGCAGATCACCTGAGGTCAGGAGTTCAAGACCAGCCTTGCCGACATGGTGAAACCCCATCTCTACTAAAAACACACACAAAAAAATTAGCTGGATGTGGTGGCAGGTGACTGTAATCCCAGCTACTCGGGAGGCTGAGGCAGGAGAATCATTTGAACCTGGGAGGCAGAGTTTGCGGTGAGCCAGGATCACGCCATTGCACTCCAGCCTGGGCAGAAAGAGTGAAACTCTGTCTCAAAAAAAAAAAAAAAAAAAATCTGCCCTCAACACCCTTTATTGTCAGCCTGACCTCATTCTTCTTGGATGCTGGACAAGAGCTCAGGACCCACCAAGTGTGGGTACCCAAAAAGGCTGCCACACTGGCCTTTTGCCCTCACTAGCGGAGGGCAGCTGCCCCACGCGACAGGTGCAGGGGCCAATGAGTGCTAATATACTGCCATCCATTGGGCTATGGACAACGGAACTAAAAGAGCTAATCAGCACACTGACGCCCCCTCTGGGGCTTCAGGGTCGTGGGCACCCTTGTCCAGGAGCCACCACGTTCCCTTGAGGTAACATGCCTGGCCTGGCTGCAGGCCCTGCACATGGAGCTTGCTCCTGTGTTGGCGCTTAGAGTGGCCGACTGGGGTCCGCACTCACTCACTCGCATGCTCCCTCCCGCAAGGGGCTGAGTACAGCAGGCTGAGTAGACAGGGCGCCCCTGCTGCAAGTCTGGCAAAGGGGCCAAGAAAAATCCTGCATCGACTACTCAACTGGGAATCATCATAAAACGTTGAGATGGAGATTTTTTTAAAGGGGGGAGGTGAATCTTCTACAAAATGAAGATTGTCACAAAAAGTGAAGATGTGGTAAGATTCTTTACCACATCACAGGCTTGTGGTGAAGAAGAAATAAATTAATAAATGCATGTTAGCACAATGCCTGGCTGTCAGGTATTTGCAGTTATTACTGTCATTGGTATTCCTAGAGGAGGGACTGGCACAAAGCAGGTGCTGTCATTGTTGTTACTATATTTATCTATTTTCCGTATCCACATACTTCTTTACTTAATGTGTTCACTTCACTGATCCTCGGGTTGATCCAGTGGTATTGTTTGCATCAGTGATCATTTGCAGATATCTGCAAATAACATGAATGGAGAACAAACAAAAAAATCAATCAGGGGCCGGGTGCAGTGGCTCACACCTGTAATCCCAGCACTTTGGGAGGCCAAGGTGGGCGAATCACCTGAGGTCAGGAGTTCAAGACCAGCCTGGCCAACATGGTGAAACCCCGTCTCTACCAAAAATACAAAAATTAGCTGGGCTAATTTGCCACGTGGTGGCAGGCGCATGTAATCCCAGCTACTCAGGAAGCTGAGGCAGAAGAATAGCTTGAGCCCAGGAGGCAGAGGTTGCAGTAAGTTGAGATTGCACCACTGCACTCCAGCCTGGGCACCAGAGTGAGACTCCATCTCAAGAAAAAAAAAAAAAAGAAAGAAAAGAAAAGAAAAAAACATCAATCAAGGAGTGAAAAACACAGGTCTGTAGACAAGCTAGTATACATAGGCTGTTCCTGTTTCTACCTCTTCTTGGGCCTTAGCCTCCTGTGGGACCCTTGTCTTTCTTGGGCCCCTCACCTTCAGTAGCCTCTTGGCATTCTCACCCATTTCTCTGTGCCCAGTAAAATGACATCCAGTCTGAAAATAGGAATTTTCTATCCCCATCTAAAGTTCACTTGCAAGGTGGTTTCAGCCATTGCCCTGAGATGAGAAAGAAGAAGGAAGCATTGGTATGTGTATCATTAATGAACAAGGATTTTACAGGCACTGAACTAGCCCTAGGGAGATAATCATAAGATAACAGCCCCTGCCCTCGAGAACTTCCAGGCTACAAGGGAGAGCTTCTGGCCCAGCAAGGGAAAAGTCCCAGGAATCTGGGGCGGACAGTTGTATTAAGGTTCTTGCCTCTCCCCAGTGGGACTGGAAACCTAGTGGGAAATGTCAGGTTGGAGGTACCTCAGGGACCACAAGTATACGAGTTCAGAAGAGGTCTGAATAGATGGGCCCGGAGCCCAGGGGAATAGCAGGGCGACAGAAACACATCCAGCCATGGAAGATTCAGGCACTGATTGGCCAGGAAGCGGGCCAAGAACAGAACCCTGGCGAATTCCAATGTCAAACACATTGCCTTGCATTTCTCTTCTATTTCCTTCCCTTTAAAGACACAATAACGGCACATCAGGATATTGTGTAAATACCTCTAGAAAAAGAACAGAAGGCTCAACTGATGAGAAAAATATCTTTGAATTATCTGATCCCATCCCTCTTCATAGGGACAGATGGGGGATTGGAAAATTCTTTTGTTGTTGTTGTTGTGTTTTTTTGTTTTGTTTTGTTTTTGTTTTTGTTTTTGACAAAGTCTCACTGTGTTGCCCAGGCTGGAGTGCAGTGGTGCGGTCTCAGCTCACTGCAACCTCCGCCTCCCGAGTTCAAGTGATTCTCCCGTCTCAGCCTCCCAAGTAGCTGGGATTACAGGAGTGCACCACCATGCCTAGCTAATTTTTTTGGCATTTTTAGTACAGATGGGGTTTCACTATGTTTGCCAGGCTGGTCTCGAAAGCCTGACCTTAGGTGATCCGCCCACCTTGGCCTCCCAAAGTGCTGGGATTACAGGCGCGAGCCACCATGCCTGGCCGGAATATTCTTACGATGGTGTTCCAGGGCAGCACTAGGAATGCGGATAGATGGCATGGCCATTGGCAACGTCCACCTACCAAAAAGCGGAGGGGCCTGCACAATCATAAAGGATCATTCATGTTGGCGTCGTTTGTAGGAGCAGGACATTGAAAATGGCCCAAATAATCTATTGGTATGGTTCATCTGCTCTACAGCCATTGAAAGACTACGGAAGTTCTTCGTGTATTGATTTGGGTTTTGTTGTTGTTGTTGTTGTTGTTGTTATTTTGTTTTGTTTTGAGATGGAGTCTCACTCTGTTGCCCAGGCTGGAGTGCAGTGGTGCGATCTCAGCTCACTGCAACCTCCGCCTCCCAGGTTCAAGCGATTCTCCTGCCTCAGCCTCCTGAGTAGCTGAGATTACAGGTGCCCACCGCCATGCCCAGTTAATTTTTGTATTTTTAGTAGGGATGGGGTTTCACCATGTTGGCCAGGCTGGTCTCGAACTCCTGACTTCAGGTGATCCACCCACCTCGACCTCCCAAAGTGCTGGGATTACAAGCGTGAGCCACTACACCCGGCCTCGTGTATTGATTTGTAACAGTCACACACGCACACACACACATACACACACACACACACTCCATACATAGCCTCTCACATATATAGTGAGCAAACAGCAGTGGTGTTCACAGCGTGCTACCAATTGTGTTAAAAAGGAGAGTGGGACGGTACATTTGCATTTTATGTCTACATTTGCTCACATGCATACACAATATCACTGGAAGTAGACAAAACAAAAAACAAAACAGAAAAACAAACACAACCCTGGTAACTTTGAGAAAGGGAATTAGGAGGCTCAAGGATGAGGTGGGAGCAGATTTTTTGCTGAATGCTTTTGTACCTTTTGAATATTGAACTATGTAGAAAAGTAACCTATTCAAAAAATAAACAAGCTTAATTATTTTCAAAGAGACAAGCAAAAATAATCCCTGAGGAGCCATAGGAAAATGCCCTTTAGGGAAGATTCTCACGGAGAATAGAGGTGTCATGAAATGTGCCTTGCTGTGTCTCGAGGTGCTCAGAAGTTAAACCATGTGAAACTTGGCCTGAGTTATCCGGCTAAGATGCTTCTTGCTGTGAAGTCTATGTGCTGTGAAGACGGACCTTTCTGGGGGAAGAAGGTGGGGGTGGATTCACAGCCAGGGGAAAAGATCAGAAGGAAAGAAAAGGTTTGCCGGGCGCGGTGGCTCATGCCTGTAATCCCAGCACTTTGGGAGGCCGAGGCGGGCGGAAAGATCGAGACCACGGTTCTCTACTAAAAATACCAAAAATTAGCCGGGCGCGGTTGTGGGCGCCTGTAGGGGGAGACCCCAACATCGCGCCACTGCACTCCAGCCTGGGCGACAGAGCGAGACTCCGTCACAAAAAAAAAAAAAAATAAATAAGAAAAGGTTTGGGAGACCCCAACATCGGTATAGAAGAAACTTCTAGTTATCATTTCAACCAGATAGTCAGGTGCTATAGAGCAGGATCGAGAACTGGAAGATTTTTACCCTTTTATAGAACTTCCCCATGTTTTCTCCCTTAAATCTTATCTTTTCTCTTGTAATAATGGACATGAAAGTCTCAAAATGAAGAGGGTCTGTGAGCTTGTGTTCCGGGACCACAAGAAATGGTGGCCGGAAGGAGACCATCTTCCTTGAGCCCATCTTGGAGGGAAGAGAAATGCCATAGTCTGGATGGGTGGTGACAGCTACCAAGAGGAGAGGAGAGCAGGGGAAGCCCTGGGACCTGCCATGGTGAAGTGGGAGGGCTGTGAGGAGCCTGCCTGGACCTGTGAACTGCCCGGGGACTCAGGAGAAAGGGGTTCTGCAAATGCAGTGACAGATAAGCATTACTCGGTAATAGGATTAAATTTGAAACTCTTACAGGTGAGATGTGACTAGCCCATTCTTGTATCACAGAGAGCTAGGCTTTTTCTTCATTCAACAGGTATTATTTTATTTTATTTATTTATATTTTTTGAGATGGAGTTTCACTCTTGTTCCCCAGGCTGGAGTGCAATGGCGTGGTCTTGCTTACTGTGACCTCCACCTCCCAGGTTCAAAAGATTCTCCTGCCTCAGTCTCCTGAGTAGCTGGGATTACAGGCACCCACCACCATGCCCAGCTAATTTTTTTCATTTTTAGTAGAGACAGGGTTTCACCATGTTGGCCAGGCTGGTCTCTCAGGTGATCCGCCCGCCTCGGCCTCCCAAAGTGCTGGGATTACAGGTATGAGCTACTGCACCTGGCCATTCAACAGGTATTATTTTATCTTCATTGTTACTAAAAAAGCATAGAGGAACCTTCCTGTTTATTTTCTTACCTCATGCTGATCTTGAAACAACAATGAAAATGCTTCCACTACAGGGATCTTAATCAACACCAAACACTTCAAACGAGGGAAGATCATTTACTCCCATCTCTTCCCCCTTTTCCTTTCCGATGCTAACAACTTGCTACTTTAACCCCAGTTTTGCCCACTCTTTCCCAGAAAAAATCAACAAACATGTCTGCACCTACTATAGGCAGACACCTGTCGATTCAATGAAGTGTAGGCTTCCAGCTTTGGCTGGGCACAGTGGGCCTGTAATCCCAGCACTTCGGGAGGCCAAAGCGGGAGGATTGCTTGAGTTCAGGAGTTCAGGACCAGCCTAGGCAACATAGGGAGACCCTCATCTCTAAAAAAAAAAAATGTAAAAAATTTAGCCAGGCATCGTGGTGCACATCTGTGGTCCCAGCTACTCGGGAGGCTGAGATGGGAGGATTGCTTGAGCCCAGGAGGTCAAGGCTGCAGTGAGCTGTGATTGTGCCGCTGGGAGACCAAGTGAGACCCTGTCTCAAAAATAAAATAAAATACAGTTTTTAGTTTTGCTTGCAGGGAGTTTGCAGTCTCACTGGGGGACAAAGAATTACACTTAGAAGTGAGTACTAATGCTTTAGAGCATATGTTCAACACGAAGCCAGAGAAGTCGGTAATAAAGGCTTCGGGAATCCACCTGCTGGAAACATCCTGTGGATGGAGACACGCAAGCTTCTTGCAGGAAGGCAGGCCTGGAAGGACAGGTTAGACTTACGGGAGGACTACAGAGAGCACTTCAGGCAGGTGTGGAGCTTCCTTGTGGAATGAGAGGGAGCCGTTAGCTGAAGGGGAGGACCAGGGAGCTGTCATTGGTGGATGTCGTTGCTGAGTCAATGAAAGTCTAAAGTAGGATTTTCCCAGACTTACAGAAACCCTGTGTATTGCAAACATACCCGCCACAGTGTTAAAGAGATAACAAGGACTCTGATCAGACTCCTGTGACTTGGCAGCTTAGTATGGAGTAACGGGGGGGCATTGTGCTCAGGGGAGGCTACGGTATCTGTGTTCAGCCCAATCCTCTTAGGTCTCTCCTTGCACAGTTGGAACCAAGATAAGGGCGAACTTTAAAGAGTGCCTCACTCTCTCTCCCTTCAAGCTCAACTCGGATTATTTCTTTCTTTTCCTCTCTCCATTCTCTTCGCTTTCCTGCTCACGGCCAGATGTCGAGGAGAAATCCCTTCCCACTGTGAGTTTTGGTTGTGATGTCAACCTGTGACATTTGCCTTTTTAGAGAGATCAAGCGCATGCATTGATTAATGGAGAGTGTAAATTATGGGAACAGGCTGGGCACGGTGGCTCACGCTGGTAATCTCAGCACTTTGGGAGGCAGAGGCGAGAGGATCAAAGAATTCAAGACCAGCCTGGACAACATAGGGAGGCCTCATCTCTAAAAAATATCTATTTTTTAAAATACTTAAAATTAAAATATGGGGATGATGCCAATAGTCTCATCTAAAAATCCCAAGTTTCTAGCTCCAGCTGTGATGCTTTTTAGCTGTGTGAACTTGGACTGTCACTCAAATTCCTCAGTTTCACTTATCTGCAAAATGAAACTTATTAATACTATCCTCTCTACTGCATGTGATCTTGAGGTTCAGATGAAATAATGTGAGAGCACTTTGGACGCTAAAGACCGTATTATTTGTAGCTCAGGGTGAAGACTGCATGGGGGCAGAGGGAAGTGAAGTTGGGAAATCTCAATAAATCCAGTCAGCCCTATACTTTTATAAAATTGTTTTATGTCGTTAAAAATAAGTTTAACTAGATAGCTCCCTTGGTGTTTTAATAACTCTCGCTTTCATGATTCCTTTTTCCTTTCTAGATGTCCCTAAGTTCCAGCTCTCCCCTAAAAGTTCCAGCTCATCTCGCCTGGCCTCCTCCTGAGTCAGTGGGACTCCCAGCCACTGCCACCACAGCTGAAATTCTCATGCAGCATCTTCAGAGACACCCTGGGCCCCAGGCATGACTCATCCAGGTTCCAGAGCCAAAGCGGACTGAACAACATAGAAAGACTTTTATTATAGAAATGACAAGATGCTTTGCACAGTGGAGAGCTGAATTTACTTGGCTCCTATTAGAAACTCTTTCAGCTTAAGTACTTATTGTGGTAGTGAGTCCTACAGTATTTCAGTAAAAAGGAATTCATGGCATAAATGTGGACAGATTTACGGATGTAGAAACATGATGATAGATATCATGAGGTTAGTGATGGGACATATAACGGCACCACTGGTAGTACCAGGTGGGTGAGGCAGGTCCCAGAAGGATACAGGCTCATTCCCAAGGCTGCATGAGCAGTTGAATGGAGGGGCTGTTTACCGTGGTATCTTAGTTTGCTAGGGCTGCACCAGAGACCAAGAACCTTCAACAACAGGAATGTATTTCCTTGCAGTTCTAGAAGCTAGACACCCAGGATCTGGCAGGGCTGGTTTCTCCTGAGGCCTCTCTCTGGGCTTGTAGATGCCATCTCCTCCCTGCATCCTCAAGTGGTCATCCCTCTGTATATGTCTGTGTCTAAATTTCTCCTCCTCCTCCTCCTCTTCTTCCTTCTTCCTCCTCCTCCTTCTTCTTCTTCCTTCTTCTTCCTCCTCTTTCTCTTCTTCCTCCTCCTCCTCCTTCTTCTTCTTTCTTCTCCTTTCTTCTCCTCCTTCTCCTTCTTCTTCTTCCTCTTCCTCTTCTTTTTTTTTTCCTTTTTGAGATGGAATTTCACTCTTGTTGCCCAGGCTGGAGTGCAATGGCACCTCAGCTCACTGCAACCTCTGCCTCCCAGGCTCATGCAATTCTCCCACCTCAGCCTCTGGAGTAGCTGGGATTACAGGCACCCACCACCGTGCCCAGCTAATTTTTTGTATTTTTAGTAGAGATGGGGTTTCGCCATGTTGGCCAGGCTGGTCTCAAACTCCTGACCTCAGGTGATCCACCCACCGCAGCCTCCCAAAGTGCTGGGATTACAGGCGTGAGCCACGGTGCCTGGCCTTAATTTCTTCTTAAAAGGACGCCAGTCCTATCGGGTTACCGCCCACCCTAACCACCTCATTTAACCCTAACCACTTCTTTAAATACTCTGTCTCCAAATACAGTCACATTCTGGGGTCCCGGGGGTTAAGATTTCAGCATAGAATTTGTGGGAGACATAGTGTAGCCCATAACATATGCTGTGGGCAGAGTTAAGAGAATGAAGAAGGAGCCGGGTGCAGTGGCTCACGCCTGTAATCCTAGCACTTTAGGAGGCTGAGGTGGGCGTATCGCTTGATCCCCTGAGTTCAAGACCAGCCTGGGCAGCATGGTGAAACCCCATCTCTACCAAAAAAAAAGAAGAAAGAAAAGAAAAAAGTAGCTGGACATGGTGGTACACGCCTGTAGTCCCAGCTACTTGGGAAGCTGAGGCATGATGAGAATCGCTTGAGCCCGGAAGGCAGAGGTTGCAGTGAGCCAAGATGGCACCACTGCACTCCAGCCTGGGTGACAAAGTGAGACTCTGTCTCAAAATAAATAAATAAATAAAAAGAGCATGAAGAAGGGCTGGTGAAGTGCCCAGGAACTGGCAACAGCAGAAAACTGTATCATCCCTTAGGCTGCAGAGGCAAAGGAGAGAGAGAAGGTGGAGTTGCTGGGATCAGTGAAGAGCTGTAGCCACGGAAGAGGGGCCGTCCACCAGGACGTGTGTGGTGTGGCCGAGCGACACAGCCACATCAAAACTGACGCCTGGGAGCTGGGTGCAGTGGCTCACACCTGTAATCCCAGCACTTTGGGGGGCCAAGGTGGGAGCACTAGAGCCTAGGAGTTTGAGACCAGCCTGGGCAACATTGTGAGACTCCATCTCTAGAAAACAAAACCAAACAACAACAAAGAAACCCCAAGGCCTCGCAGGGAGGGAAGACGGAGAAGACCCCCCACCTCTCTCCCTTCCCAGCCTTCCTCACTTTCAATAGCACCTCCCTTTGATCAAACCCATCTGGGTTTGGACCTCCTGGGCCCAAGCCATCCTCCCACCTCAACCCCCTGAGTAGCTGGGACCACAGGCACATGCCACCTGGCTAATTGTTCTTTGGTTTTTTGTAGAATCAAGGTCTCCCTACGTTGCTTAGGCTGATCTTGAACTCCCGGCTCAAACTATCCTCCCATCTTGGCCTCATAAATTGTTGGGATTACAGGTGTGAGCCCCTGCACCCAGCTAACATCTGTTTTTCTATCATTCTGCTTTAACTAGATTAGAATCCTAGAGTCTGGGTGCAGTGGCTCACACTTGTAGTCCCAGCAATTTCGGAGGCTGAGGTGGGTGGATCACTTGAGGCCAGGAGTTTGAGACCAGCCTGGCCAACATGGGGAAACCCCATCTCTACTAAAAATAGAAAAATTAGCCGGATGTGGTGGCAGGCACCTGTAGTCCCAGCTACCCGTGAGGCTGAGGCAGGTGAATCGCTTGAACCCAGGAGGTGGAGGTTGCAGTGAGCCGAGATCGTGCCACTGCACTCCAACGTGGGTGACAGAGTAAGACTCTGTCTCAAAACAAAACAAAAACACTCACACACACGTTTGCCAAGCTTGTAATGTTGAACACTTATGTCCTTGCGCTACATACTGTAAATATATATTTTGGCATGGTTCACGATAGTGGCCTGGCAGTTCCCTGGATATATACTTGCTTCTTGCTTTATCCGTGTTGTTGGAAAAGACGTGAAATCACTCTTTTTTGTGCCTGCACAATTGGAGAATGTTAACTTTCTTGGTGGTTGCTTTTCTTTTTCCTTTTCTTTTCTTTCATTCTCCTTCCCCCAGCCACCCTCACCCCCATCACACACCCACCCCCACACACACACCCCGGCCTCCTCCTCCTTTTTTCATTTTTTTTCATCTGGGCTCTCCTACTTGTGTTGCTCAGTTGCTCAGGCTGGTCTCAAACTCCTGGCCTTGAAACTTCTCCTGTCACATCCACTGTCTGGTTATTGAAAGGGTCATCTCTTGTAAAATGAAAAAGATGAAAAAATAAAGACACACACACACACACACACACACACACACACACAAAAGATAGTGGCCTGGGCCGGGCGCGGTGGCTCATGCCTGTAATCTCAGCACTTTGGGAGGCCGAGGCGGGTGGATCACAAGGTCAGGAGATCGAGACCATCCTGGTTAACACGGTGAAACCCCGTGTCTACTAAAAATACAAAAAATTAGCTGGGCGTGCTGGCGGGCAGGCGCCTGTAGTCCCAGCTACTCGGGAGGCTGAGGCAAGAGAATGGCGTGAA
Organism: Macaca thibetana thibetana; assembly: GCF_024542745.1. Taxonomy (NCBI): domain Eukaryota; kingdom Metazoa; phylum Chordata; class Mammalia; order Primates; family Cercopithecidae; genus Macaca; species Macaca thibetana. The sequence goes on from NC_065585.1 coordinate 115,113,816, forward strand.
CCCGGGAGGCGGAGCTTGCAGTGAGCCGAGATCACGCCACTGCACTCCAGCCTGGGCGACAAGGCGAGACTCAGTCTCAAAAAAAAAAAAAAAAAAAAAAGATAGTGGCCTGGGTGGAAGGCCCCAGACACAGGGGTATTGATGCCCAAATGATAGGTGGGTTCAGTTGATTTGTTTGTCCTATCCAGGGTGAAGCGAATGTGTCTCCCTGAGTTGAGACCTTGTATTCCTCCCATGTGTTCCAAAAGAAGACGGCTGTCAGGAAGGGTTTCCTCCTGGGCTGCCCCCAGAAGCCAGGGACAGACAGATAAGCTGGGATGGCATGTAGCTCCGTGCGTCTGACCCCCTTTGTCCCAGTGCATTCTTTGATTATATCACGAGCCTGTCACTTTGCAGGCAGATGTTTGAATGGGCCAGACCAGAGTCTGTTCACAGCCCCTTTCAGAATAAGCCAAGATCCCCTGGGGCAAGGACGTATCAGGAGAAAGAAAGGCCCCTCCAGTGCCAGAGGCTGCATGTTGTCTCTTTTATTTGAGATAGGATCTCTCTCTGTGGCCCAGGCTGAGTGCAGTGGCGCCATCACAGCTCACGGCAGCCTCGACCTCCCAGGCTCCAAGCAGTGCTCCCACCTCAGCCTCCTGAGTAGCTGGGATTACAGGCGTGTGCCACCACACCCAGCTAATTTGTTAATTTTTTGTAGATATGGGGTTTCCCTATGTTGCCCAGGCTGGTCTTGAACTCCTGGGCCCAAGCAATCTTTCCACCTTGGCCCCACAAAGTGCTGGGATTCCAGGCATGAGCCCCCGCGCCCAGCCTGCATGTTGTCTTAAGGAATATTCGGGTTATCTATTTCTGTGTAATAAACCACCCTGAATGCACTTGCTTGCAAGTCCGTCATTTTCCTCATGAATCTGTGGTTTGGGCTCTGTGGGGAGGTTGTCTCTCTCTCAGAGACAAGACCTCCGACCCACACAGCATCCTCCACATCCTCTCAACCGAGGGCTGCAGGATCCATGTCCGAAGGGATACAGGGACATGGCTGGAAAGTGGGTGTGTGCCACACTGAGAGCTCAGCCGGGACTGAGGGCGGGGCCTCTTTACCTTTCCATGTGGCCTGGGGTTTTCATGGCAGGGGGGCTGGGTTCTAAGGATGAGGGTCCCAAGAGAGAGCCAGATTGACTGGAATCACCTTTGAGGTCCCAGCCTTGGAAGTCTCCTAGTCTCTTCCACCATCCCTAGTTGGCCAGAGGGGCTTGTCCAATTTCAAGCAGAGAGGACGAAGACTTGGGAGAGCTGCAAGGTTCTAGGAGAACATGTGAGATGGGAAATAATCTTGTGATCATTTGGGGGTAGGCTCTGTGCCCCAGGATGGTTCCCTGGGCAACCCTTGCCATACATTGGACACAGACATGTGAGGTAGGCACATCTCCCATTGTGGTAGGAACCAGGTAATGGTTGGTAAACTGTGTTGATATTCATTCACTCAGCAAAACTTTTTTTTTTTTTTTTTGAGATGAAATCTCGCTCTTGTCCCCAGGCTGGAGTGTGATGGCATGATCTCGGCTCACTGCAACCTCCACCTCCCAGGTTGAAGCGATTCTCCTGCCTCGGCCCCTCTGAGTAGCTGGGATTACAGGCATGCGCCACCATGCCCGGCTAATTTTTGTATTTTTAGTAGAGATGGGGTTTCACGATGTTGGCCAGGCTGGTCTCGAACTCCTAACCTCAGGTGATCCACCCACCTCGGCCTCCCAAAGTGCCGGGATTACAGGCGTGAGCCACCGTGCCCGGCCACATTCAGCAAAACTTTATGAATGCCCACTTTGCACCAGACTTCATGCAAGTCTCTGGGAATATAGATATGAGAAAGAAACTGTTCCTGCCTTCAACGCGGTGATCATAGCTGCGAAGGAGACAGAGCGGCCAGGCTGTGAAAGCTCACAGAAGGAAGGAGTGAGCCACTCCACGGGGCATTGCAGAAGTGATGTCCAAGCAGAAACTCCAGATGGGTCAGGCACGGTGACTCACACCTGTCATCCCAGCACTTTGGGAGGCCGAGGCAGGTGGATCACTTGAGGTCAGCAGTTCGAGATCAGCCTGGCCAACATGGTGAAACCCTGACTCTACTAAAAAAGTACGAAATTTAGCCAGGCGTGGTGGCACGTGCCTGCAGTCCCAGCTACTCAGGAAGCTGAGGCACTAGAATTGCTCAAATCCAAAGGGCAGAGGTTACAGTGAGCTGAGATTGCATCAGTGCACTCCAGCCTGGGTGACAGAGCAAGACTCTGTTGAAGGAAGGAAGGAAAGGAGGGAGGGAAGGAGGGAGGGAGAAACCTGGGATGGGATGAACAGTATTTCATAGTAACTACGAGGTTTGAGTGTACAAGGGGGAGCATTCCACAGAGAGGACGGAGAGGAATAAAGTAAGCCAAATAAAGTAAAGAGACCCCAGACCAAACCTGGGTGACCAAGCATCCTGGTTTGCCAGGGCTGTCCTGGCATTAGCACCACAAGATCCACATCCAGGAAACTTCTTGTCACTGTGAGTGGTCCTTGTAAAACGTCCAGTGCAGCTGGAGCCTAGAGGAGTGGGGCTGAGTTGCAGCAGGGTTGGAAAAGAGAGATAGCCGAAAAGATAGCCAGGAGCCCAAATGGGAAGCCAGGCTGTGCTAAGGAGTTAAGACACTATCTCCAACATAGCTGAGCAATCAGGACAGGATTTTAAAGAGGAGAGTGACTTGCTAGGACTTGCATTTGAAAGAGCTCTGACTTCTGGATAATGCGGGAGAGGGGCAACACTGAAGACCAGTTTGGGGCCATCACAGTTTTCCAGGGAAGAGATGCTGCTGACTTGAACTGAAAGTAGTGGAGGAGGGTGGAGAGAATACAAGGAGGTTGTAGAATGTCTTCAGGAGAAATAGCAGAACTTAGAATTTTCTTAGCTGGGTGCGGTGGCTCAGGCCTGTAATCCCAGCACTTTGGGAGGCCGAAGCTGGCAGATCACGAAGTCAGGAGATTGAGACCATCCTGGCCAAGGTGGTGAAACCTCATCTCTACTAAAAATACAAAAATTAGCTGGGTGTGGTGGCGCGCACTTATAATCCCAACTACTTGGGAGGCTGAGGCAGAAGAATCGCTTGAACCAGGGAGGCCGAGGTTGCAGTGAGCTGAGATCACGCCACAGTCCTCCAGCCTGGCAACAGAGAAACATGCCATCAAAAAACAAAACAAAAAAAACAGAGAGACAGAAGGATGCAGACCAAGGGATGGGAGCGTCACCTCCTCAGGACTCTAAGAGGATGGCAGAAGGCTGCTCTCAGAAACAGAGATTTCAAGAGTTTCTTAATCCCTTTGTAACTTGTCCCTACCCTGATTATATTTGCAAAATCCTAAAACCAGAGGACCTATGTAAGTTTCTTTGTGTGCACGACGGACAGCGGAAGCTATGGAGGCAGTGCCTCTGCCATCAGCCAATTTAGGAAAGGGAGAGTTCGGGGGATGAAACTCAAGAGAGAGACAGCTGTGGGAAGGGCACTACTGAGAAGACAGGGAACCCGTGAGTTCTGGGGTCCTTGCTCCAAACGACTAGGGAATCTGACAACTATACCTATGTGGTTGGCCCTTCCAGGTCCAGACAAACGGAAGCTGGCACCATTAAAAAACCCCAGTGCTGGCTGGGTGAGATGGCTAACACCTGTAATCTAAGCACTTTGGGAGGCCGAGGTGGGTGGATCACTTGAGGTCAGGAGCTCAAGACCAGCCTGGCCAACATGGTGAAACCCCGTTTCTACTAAAAATACAAAAATTAGCTGGGCGTGGGGGTGGACGCCTGTAATCCCAGCTACTCGGGAAGTTGAGGCAGGAGAATCACTGGAACCCAGGAGGCACAGGTTGCTTTGAGCTAAGATTGCATCACTGCACTCTAGCCTGGGCCACAGAGTGAGACTCTGTCTCCAAAAACAAAAAAACTAAACAAACAAAAAACCCAAAAACCACAAAAAAAATCCAGTGCCATCTCAAGTTCCTCCTTAACCAGCCAGGTTTACATTCTGATGTGAATCTCGACTTCTCTCCCCGTCGAAGTCTTGATCTTCCCGTATTCACGTTATATATACTCTGTCCATTTTGCTCAATCTGTCTTCTACTCGAGTGATTTCTGCATGTATCTTATTCCCCCACTAGGTTGGGAATTCCTCAAAGGATTCCAGTTTCATTCATGCCATATTTCCACATTTTCTTTCACGCAGTAGACACATGATTGGCGTTTGACAGTAGCACTGTCATTGGAATGTCTTTGGAAGATCCAAAATGTGCATTTCTCAGCAGGCTTTCTGTAGTCATTGACACCAGCAGAGAAGGAACACAAGAGGGCGCTCCTTCCCCTCTTATTTGAGATCAGGGCACATCACTACTACCCATTTGTGTCTCAAAAATTCAAACAGGACTGGCGTTCATGAAAACACAGATTTCATCACTACTAGGCAGGGGCTCTGGGAAATTTTGAATATACATGCTGACACCCTTAGGGAATCACTCACTTATTCCACTCAAGTCTTTGATTCCATTAGAATCATTCAAGCAAATAATCACATTGTCAGTTTTTGAACAACTAAAAGTCTAAAGAAACATAACCACTTTAAAAAGTAACCAACTGACCAGGTGCGCTGGCTCACGCCTATAATTCCAGTACTTTGGAAGGCCGAGGCAGGCGGATCACAAAGTTATGAGATCAAGACCAGCCTGGTCAACATGGTGAAACTCGTCTCTACTAAAATACAAAAATTAGCTGGGCGTAGTGGTGGCACCCCAGTAGTCCCAGCTACGCAGGAGGCTGAGGCAGGAGAATCGGTTAAACCCGGGAGGCATGCCACTACACTCCAGCCTAGCAACAGAGCAAGACTCCATTTCAAAAAAAAAAAGTAACCAACCACCTCACACCCATTAGGATGGCTGTTATCAACAACAAACAAACAAAACAGAAAAGTTGTCAAGGAGGTGGAAAAATTAGAACCTTTGTGCATTGCTGGTGGGAATGTAAAATTGTGCAGCTGCAATTAAAAAAACAAACAAACAAACAAACAGTATGGGCTGAGAGCGGTGACTCACTCCTGTAATCCCAGCACTTTGGGAGGCCAAGGCAGGCAGATCATTTGAGGTCAGGAGTTCAAGACCAGCCTGACCAACATGGTGAAACACCGTCTCTACTAAAAATATAGAAAATCAGCGGAGCGTGGTGGTGTGTACCTATAATCCCAGCTACTCATGAAGCTGAGGCAGGAGAATTGCTTGAACCTGGGAAGCGGAGGTTGCAGTGAGCTGAGATCGTGCCACTTGCACTCCAGCTTGGGTGACAGAGCGAGACTCTGTCTCAAAAAACAAGCAAAACACAATATGATGCTCCTCAAGAAACTAAACAGAATTTCCATGTGATCCAGTCATCACACATCTGGGGAAATACACAAAAGGACTGAAAGCAGGGGCTCAAACAGATATTTGTACACCCATGTTCACAGCAGCATTCTTCACAGTAGCCCAGAGGTGGAAGCAGCCCAAGGGGCCATTGAGAGATGAATGGAGAAGCAAAATGTGGTCCACACCGTGGAATGTTATTCAGCCTTAAAAAGGAAGGAAATTCTGACCCATGCTGCAACATGGATGAACCTTGAGGACATTACACTGAGTGAAATAAGCCAGATACAAAAAGGAAGGTGAACCTTTTTTTTTTTTTTTTTTTTGAGACCGAGTCTGTCTCTGTTGCCCAGGCTGGAGTGCAGTGGCATGATCTCGGCTCACTGCAACCTCTGCCTCCCAGGTTCAAGCGATTCTCCTGCCTCAGCCTCCCAAGTAGCTGAGACTACAGGCACCCGCCACCACACCCAGCTAATTTTTGTATTTTTAGTAGAGATGGGGTTTCACCATGTTGGCCAGGCTGGTCTTGAACTCCTGACCTCAAGTGATCCACCTGCCTCGGCCTCCCAAAGTGCCGGGATTACAGGTGTGAACCACTGCACCTGGCCGATTCCTTTAAAGATATGGAATGCTTCATGTATTGGCGTGTCATCCTCCCACAGGGGCCATGCTAATCTCTGTATAATTTCTATTGTAGTATATGTGCTGCTGAGGCAAGCACAGGATCTGAATGTTTAGTAAGCTCTCCCTCCATTCGTACGCACATTAAAGCTTATAAAGTAGGAAACCCTGTCCTATAAAACAAAGTCTGAACTCCTAACAAAGTTCTCTAACAGCTTTTCAATCTTATTTTATCTTACTCCAACACTTGAACTCTGCTTCCAGTGCAATTCAGAAAGGAAAGTATCCTTGCATTGACAAGTAGAAGAACTGAGTTTTTTATTTTATTTTATTTTATATTTTATTTTGAGACAGAGTCTTGCTCTGTCGCCCAGGCTGGAGTGCAGCGGCGCGATCTCGGCTTACTGCAACCTCCGCCCCTCGGGTTCAAGCGATTCCCCTGCCTCAGCCTCCAGAGTAGCTGGGATGACAGGCATGCACCACCAGCCCAGCTAATGATTTGTGTTTTCAGCAGAGAAGGGGTTTCATCCTGTTGGTCAGGCTGGTCTGAAGCTCTTGGCCTCAGGTGATCCACCCACCTTTGTCTCTGAAAGTGCTGGAATTACAGGTGTGAGCACAGCGCCCCGCCTGGTCAGAAGAATGAGTTAACTAAGCTGTGTACACAAGAAAGTAAGAATCCACTAGGCAGTACTTGATTAAGTGCCAGATGACTAGCAGAGGCAAGACATGCTCGGAGTTAGAAGGAGTCGTCATGATTTTTGAAGTTTTCACCAAGTAGAGGGTTAATTTGGTCTTTTAAGGCTGGGGAGGTTTCTGCAGACAGGAATAGGGGGAGAGTGCCAGGGACATGGAGTGGTTTGTGCAAAGCAAACAAATAAGAAAGCAAAAATGAACAGAGATTAGACAACTTTGCTATCAAGGGGAGTCGCTGCGATCTGGCTGGGAAAACTGTGAATAAGAGGCCAAGTATTTGTTTGGGAGGGCAGTGTTTTCTCTTATTCATGATAAAATTTTGATATATTGAATTCCATCACAAAACAAACAGAAACGCTTTTTAAGAAAATGGCTATATAATTGATTGACGTGCATTGTAAAAATCACAACCACCCATATGTGCCCATGAGAAAACCAATCTATCAAAGTAAGTATGATCTCCTATGGCCAAATCTTTATGATTTATTTGCTGCTTATTCATTGATTTTGTCCCCTACAAAAGTAGCAGATGAAAGCTTGGATTTACTACTACAGAAAAACAAGTACATATAGGGGAAAAATATTTACAAATTGAGAAAGTTCTATCCACTAACTTTTGTTTTCTCTATGAATTGGGGAAAGGTCAGGGTTATCTGATACAAGGGCAGACCGTTTTGGTTCAGCTCATAGACGACAGTCTTCCCAGGGAACATGGATTAAGTCCTGCAGTGGACCGTGGGAAGGAAGATCTGGACAGGATAAAATGTGCTTTTAGGCAGATTACTCCGGTAACCCTATACAGGATGGGTTGGTAAAGGGAGCAAGGAGAGACAGGAAGACCAGTTAGGAGATTGCAGCAGTAAACAGCAGTAATCCAGGCTTGAGTTGGTGCAAGAAGATCTTGAGTTTACACAATACTCTAGGTATACAAATTATTTTCACAGACACTACTTAAAATGATTACACGAGGTAGGTAGAGTCATTTTTTTTTTTTTAATTTGGAGGTTTAATATAAAAAGTAGCTATGTGAGAGGCATTTTAAAAAGAATTAGCAGGACTTTGTGTTAGGGTGGTGGGGAAGTGGGCAGGGGAGGAATCAAAGATGATACCAAAGTGTTTAAGCTCTGGTGACTGGGAGAACGTCGCTGCTATTGACCGAAGTCTAGAGGGAAAGCTGGTGTGGAGGGGGGGGATTGTGATGGTGAATTTTATTCTTTCTTTTCATTCTGAAATAATTTCAAATTGACAGGAAATTAGCTGAAAGAGTCGAACAAAATAACTCCCCTATTCTCTGCCCAGAGACTCATCGCCTTTCATCTGTGGCCTCTATGACATTCTTTTTTTTTTTTTTTTTTTTTCCTGAGACGGAGTCTCGCACTGTCATCCAGGCTGGAGTGCAGTGGCGCGATCTCGGCTCACTGCAATCTCCACCTCCCACATTCAAGTGACTCTCCTGCCTCAGTCTCCCAAGTAGCTGGGACAACAGGCACCCACCACCACATCCGGCTAATTTTTGGATTTTTAGTAGAGATGAGGTTTCACCATGTTGGCCAGACTGGTCTCGAACTCCTGACCTCAAGTGATCTGCCCGCCTCGGCCTCCCAAAGTGCAGGGATTACAGACATGAGCCACTGCGCCCAGACTTCAATAACATTCTTTACAGCACAACAATTACACGTTGGACACAGTTGCTCTGCTGAGTCTATTTCTACCTAGGGAGCTCCTCAAGTTTCCTTGGCTCTCAAGGTCTTGACTTTTTTGAATATTACAGGCCGTTTTGTAGGCTGTCCCTCAAATTGGGTTTGTCCAGCGTTTCCTTATAAGACCTGGGTCCTGCATCTTTGACAGGAGCATGGCAGAAGTCACGCTGCCACTCCTCATTGGGTTTCACCAGGTGGCACGCAATGTCAACTTCTCTCGTTATCTGTGGGTTCACGTTCATGATTTGATTCGGATGATGTGTGCCTGGTCTCACCATGGTAAAATTACTTCTAAGGGCTAATTACTGAAATATTTTGTGAGGAGATGCTTTGAAAGGCTGCTGGCAAGCCTGGCTTCGGGAGTGTTCCACCTGCAGAGCTGCAAAGCATCCTGACTTAGCAGGGTCCCAGGGTCGGTTTACTTTTTGCTCAGGAAGGAAGGTGGCAGGGAAGGGAGGAAAGAAAGAAGATTGATAAAAAGGGAAGAATGAAGGGAGGGAAGGAGAAAGGAGGGAAGGAAAGGAGAGGGAAGGAGGAAGGAAAGGAGAGGGAAGGAGGAAGGAAGGAAGGAAGGAGGAAAGAAGGAAGGGAGGGAGGGACGGGGGAGGAAGGGAGGGAAGGAACGAAACGTCAGGCACGGTAGCTCATGTTTGTCATCCAGCACTTTGGGAAGCCAAAGTGGATCACTTGAGTCCAGGAGTTCAAGACCAGCCTGGACAACATAGGAGGGCCCAATTTCTACAAAAAAAAAAAAAAAAAAAAAAAGCCGGGGTGAGGGGTGGTGGTGGCACGCATCTGTCATCCCAGCTACTCAGGAGGCTGAGGGAGGAGAATCTCTTGAGCGTGGGAGGTCGACGCTGAGGTGAATCACGATCATGCTACCACACTCCAGCCTGGGCGGCAGAGTGAGACCCTGTTTCTATTAATTTATTTGAGACAGCGTCTGCCTCTGCTATCCAGGCTGGAATGCAGTGGTTCCATCTCTGCTCAATTTCATTTTTCACTGAGCCCTGCAAATTACGCAGCAGCGGGCCCAGGGTAATAGAGCAAGAGTCAACTCTTCTAGCCTTTGGGGATATTTCGTGGTGACAGTGAGAGGGCAGGATCTTGTCCTACGGTCAAAGTGGAAGTAAACTTGGATTTCGCCTCAGGCATGTGTGTCTGCAGGGCAGAGTGCAGGGCCGGCAGGAATGGGTTTACAGATAGAGGTGAAAGATGGGCCGAAGAAGGCCTTTGGTGGATCAGACTTAGACAAAGAAGCTGAGGTAGAGAAACAGTGGTGCTGGCCGGGCGGGGTGGCTCATGCCTGTAATCCCAGCCCTTTAGGAGGCTGAGGCGGGAGGATCACTTCAGCCCAGGAGTTCAAGACCACCTTGGGCAAGCCCCATAGCAGGAACCTGTCTCTACAAAAAGTTTTTGAAAACATCAGTTGGGTGTGGTGGCGCGCATGTGTAGTCCCAGCTACTCAGGAGGTTGGGGCAGCTGGATTGCTTGAACCTGGGAGCTTAGGGCTGCAGTGAGCCGTAATCACGCCACCGCCCCCCAGCCTGGGCGACACCCTGTCTCAAAAAAAAAAAAAAAAAAAAAAAAAAGAAAGAAAAAGAAAAAATCCGAAAGAAATAAAAAGGAAAACACAGCCGGGGCAAGGAAGAGGCCGCAGCAGGCCAAGGACGAGCCACGCGCCCAAAGAAAACCGGGTGCAGTGCTCAGCGCTCAGGCCGGCCCAGGGATCGGGCCCCGGAGAGGCCGTGGGGACGCCGTGCCAGGGCGCACGCCAAGGGATCAGGCCGGGCAGCCTCCCCCGCTGTCCACACCGACGCCAGCGCGCGCGCTCGGCTTGGCTCCCCACGATCCCCGGCGGAGCAGGACTACGGGACAAAGGGGACGGTCCAGCAGCCGGGAGCGAGACCCGAGCGTTGGGGCCGCAGGCACAGCCTGCCGGGCTCCCGGATCACGACCCACCCCCTCGCCTGATCCCTGTGCATGGCTGGCGGCCGGCAGCCAGCGGCCTGGGCGGCTGGGGGCGCCCTGCCCCGTCTCCCCTGCAGGCGGCGCGCAGGGGTGGGGCGGAGGCCTTCGTGGGCCCGGGCACGTCTCAGCCGCGCCCTCCCGGCCCCGCGCCCAGGGGGTTGAGCCGGCGGGGAGACGCCTCCCCCTCCCTCCCAGGCCCGGGCGCTTCCGCCGCCCGCAGCCGGGGTTGAGGACCGAGCAGAAGGGGGACGCCAGGCTGCGGCCGCGGGTTGTCCCCGCCTCGCGGGCAGGGCCAGGGAGCGCCAACGCAGCCTTTCCAAGAACTCGCCCCGCGCCGCCGAGGGGCGGCCGGGCCCCAGCGAGCCCGAGGACAGACGCGGCCCGACAGCCTAGGCGGCACTCGCCGCAGGGGTAGCAGCACGGAAACCCGACGCCTCCGCTCCCTGGCCGGCGGCCTCTCGAATCTTCCCGGCGGCGGCCCGCGCTGGGGCTGCGCGCCTGGAGCGCCCTGCGTCACCTGCAGAATTTTCAGGAAGGGGCCTGGAGGAAATCAACCTTATGCAAAGGATTGAGAAGGAAACCGAGGAGATTGGAGATCGTTTTCAACCTCCCGCCGCATTATAATCAAAGTAGTATGTGCTTAGTGTATACACTATGGCAAATACAGAAAACTGTAAATAATTAGACCCCCCCCCAAAAAAACCCTGCAGAAAAGCACCCATAATTCCACCACCCCGAAGCAAATACTTTACGTAGTGGGCTATTTCTTCACGTTTTGCCCTATTTCTCTTTACAGACTTGATCGTTCTGTGCAAGTCATTAGTGTCTTGCTTTTTGTACTTAATATCTTAGCAACATTTCCCACTTCCTTAAACACATCATAAATATGTTTGATGGTTCGATGTTAACATTGTACAACTGTACCAAAATGCAATCATTTTCATTTTTTTGAAGGATCAAATGATACAAATACTTTTAAAGTTTTTTTTTTTTTTTTTTAAGATAGGGTTTCCTGTCCACCATCTAGTTTTATATATATATATATATTTTTTTTTTTGAGACGGAGTCTCACTCTGTCACCCAGGATAGAGTGTAGTGGCCCGATCTCTGCCCCCTCCCTGGAGTTCAAGTGATTCTCCTGTCTCAGCCTCCCAAGTAGCTGGGACTACAGGCGTGTGCCACTATGCCTGGCTAATTTTTGTATTTTTAGTAGAGAGGGGGTTTCACCATGTTGGCCAGGCTGGTTCCAAACTCCTGACCTCCAGTGATCCACCTGCCTCAGCCTGGGATTACAGGCGTGAGCCACTGCGCCTGGCCTGGTCATAATGTTATGGATGATTTGCTCTGGTCACTCTGCTAGTTGTGTCCCCAAAGCTAGGACAGTGCTCTTTCTTGTAGAACAGGCAGCCTCTGGTCACTGGCTGTTTCTTCCATTCTAGCTTCAGAGACAGCTCCTGTCGCTGATGGGAGCAGATTACATACCAGCGCCTGCAGGCCAAGCCCAGGCTTCTGCCCCTTGGCTTCTCAGAATGGTTGCTCCGTTTTGTTTTGTTTTGAGACAGGGTTTTGCTCTGTCACTCAGGTTGGAATGCAATGGCACAATCACAGCTTACTGCACTCCTGGGCTCAAGAGATCCTTCAGCCTCAGCCTCCCAAGTAGCTGGGACCACAGGCACCACCACACCACACTAATTAAAAAAAAAAATGGTAGAGATGGAGTCTCACTATGTGGCCCAGGCTGGTCTCAAACTCCAAGACTGAAGCCATTCTCCTGCCTCAGCCTCCCAAAGTGTTGGGAATACAGGCATGAGCCACTGCACCCAGCCTGATAAATTGTCCTTCTGATGGATTTGCATAGGCTGAACATCTGACCCTTTGTAGTGTGACAGGGACAGAGCAGTAAAAGGCTGCCTTCGAAGAAGTCGGACTCTACCATGCAGAGGACATGAGCCTCCCTTTGCTGGTCTGTGTCTCAAACTTTCCTTATTAAGCTGGCAAAAGCCTTATTTTATTGTTTTCTTTTTCTTTTCTTGTTTTTTGAGACAGGGTCTCATTCTGTTACCCAGGCTGAACTACAGTGGCACAAGCACGGCTCATTGCAGCCTTGACCTCCTGGGCTCAGGTGACCCTCCTACCTCACTCTCTTGAGTCGCTGGGACTACAGTCATGTGTCATCATGCTGGGCTAATTTTTTGTATTTTTTGTAGAGATAAGGTTTCGCTATGTTGCCCAGGCTGGTCTCGAACTCCTGAGCTCAAACAATCCTCTTGCCTCGGCCTCCCAAAGTGCAGAAATTACAGATGTGGGCCACCATGCCTGGCCTATTGTGTTTTTCAATGACTTAAAATTTATTTTAAAAATTACCACAAGCGTATAGCATATTCACACTTTTACAAGTCATCGTCAAGTTTTTAAAGAAAATGGTATTGTTTGTGTTGTATTTTTATGTAATTTCTATATTGTTTCAATTCTCCAATTTGCTTACCTGCCCTTAAAAGAAATTAAAGTAGAATATACACAAATCACAATGTACAGTTTGATGAATTTTTTCAAACTGAAGACACCTAGTTATTTGCATTCAGATCAAGAAACATTTCCAGCACCCCATACATAAGGGCACCTTGTAGAGAGCTTTATGTTCTTGCTTTCTTCTCTCTTTTCAGAAATTTACCTGATGTGAAAATTGATTTTTGTTTGATTTAAAGTCCCCAGGCTTCTAGCATGCAGAATGTGTACAACGGAAGAAACATTTCCTTCTTTCCTTCCTATTCTGATGAGGCTAAGTTAAAATTAAGTGCAAAATTTTGACCTCTTAGGAGAAAGCTTGAGGGAAGATGCATAGATTCATAGATATTTAAAGCTGGAAGAGACTCTAAAAAGAAGAGGTTATGACTAAGGTGTCGTACCTCCTGAGTGGCAGATCTGGGACTTGAATCCAGGCCTTCTAACAACCAACCATTATTCTCTCCTTTGCTAATGTTATGTAAATAGCCATAACCCAGGGTGGAAGGAGGTACCAGGAAGAGAGACTTCAGGAAGATTTCCTGCAGACCATGGAACAATGACAGAGTGGCCAGCTGTGAACAAGGATACATACAGGTTGTTCCCTGCTTCCATTCTCCTGGAAAGAACCATGCTGCTTTTTTTGTTTGTTTGTTTGTTTTGAGACAGAGTCTGTTGCCCAGGCTGGAGTGCAGTGGCGCGATCTCAGCTCACTGCAACCTCCGCCTCCCAGGTTCAAGCAATCCTCCTACCTCAGCCTCCCAAGTAACTGGGATACAGGTGCACGCTGCCACGCCCCGCTAATTTTTTGTATTTTAGTAGAGACAGGGTTTCACCGTGTTGTCCAGGCTGGTCACAAACTCCTGAGCTCAGGCAATCCGCCCATCTCAACCTCCCGAAGTGCTGGGATTACAGGCGTGAACCACCACCCCCAGCCCATGCTGCCTTTTGGTTGCTTCCTGATATAGCCTCTAACAGTTTCCTTAAGTCCAGTATCCCAAATTGTGTGTCGAAGTGCCCTAGGGTGCTGCCGCAAATTCACAGGGGGCACGTTAAGATATTTTATTTTTTTGAGACAGAGTCTCGCTCTGTCGCCCAGGCTGGCATTCAGTGGCGTGATCTCAGCTCACTGCAACCTCCACCTCCTGGGTTCAAGTGATTCTTCTGCTTCAGCCTCCCTAAGTAGCTGGAACTACAGGAGTGTACCACCATGCCAGGCTAATGTTTGTATTTTTAGTGGCAATGGGGTTTCACCATATTGGCCAGGTTGGTCCTGAACTACTGGCCTCAAGTGATCCACCCACCTCAGCCTCCCAAAGTGCTGGGATTACAGGCGGGAGCCACTGCGCCCGGCCTCATCAGGATATTTTAAATGCTGCAGAGGGACACAGTGATACCTGCCATCTGTCACACACTGCATGAACTGTTAGTCAAAGGCAATGCACAGTTACAACATTACATCACATTACATTCCTTTCGGTGGCTTGACAGAATGGGTTTTGTCAGATACTGTGTTAAAAAGCAAGCACTGGGCCGGGCGTGGTGGCTCACGCCTGTAATCCCAGCACTTTGGGAGGCCAGGGCGGGCGGATCACGAGGTCAGGAGATCGAGACCATCCTGGCTAACAAGGTGAAACCCCGTCTCTACTAAAAATACAAAAAATTAGCCGGGCGTGGTAGTGGGCGCCTGTAGTCCCAGCTACTCGGGAGGCTGAGGCAGGAGAATGGCGTGAACCCGGGAGGTGGAGCTTGCAGTGAGCCGAGATCGCGCCACTGCACTCCAGTCTGGGAGACACAGGGAGACTCCGTCTCAAAAAAAAAAAAAAAAAAAAAAAAAAAGGCAAGCGCTGCATATGAAAATGGATGGGAAATAGGAAATGAGGGTGATTGTGTGCATCTGATTCTAAGGTTTGGGAAATTGTGCAGTGCTCAACAGGTGTACTCATCCTGTTAGAAAGAAATTGCAGTCATTTAAGAATAAAATAGGCTGCGCACGGTGGCTCACGCCTGTAATCCCAGCACTTTGGGAGGCCGAGGTGGGTGTATCACCTGAGGTCAGGAGTTTGAGACCAGTCTGGCCAACATGGTGAAACCCCATCTCTACTAAAAATACAAAAATTAGCTGGGCGTGGTGGCACACTCCTATAATACCAGCTACTTGGGAGGCTGAGGCAGGAGAATCACTTGAACCCAGAAGGCAGAGGTTGCAGTGAGCCAAGATTGTGCCATTGCACTCCAGCCTGGAGAACAAGAGCAAAACTTTGTCTCAAAAAAAAAATAAAAATATAAAAATAAAAAAATAAAAAAAATAAAAAGAATAAAATAAAGGCCAGGTGCAGTGGCTCACGCCTGTCATCCCAGGACTTTAGGAGGCCGAATGGGGGGGGTGGATCACCTGAGGTCAGCAGTTCGAGACTAGCCTGGCCAACATGGTGAAATCTCATCTCTACTAAAAATACAAAATTAGCAGGGCGGGAAGGCATGTGCCTGTAATCCCAGCTACTCAGGAGGCTGAGACAGGAGAATCACTTGAACCCGGGAGGTGGAGGTTGCAGTGAGCCGAGATCTTGCCATTGCACTCCAGCCTGGACAAAAAGAGCAACACTCCATCTCAAAATAAATAAATAAATAAATAAATAAATAAATAAATAAATACACACACACATCAGGCCGGGCGTGGTGGCTCACGCCTGTAATCCCAGCACTTTGGGAGGCCAAGGAGGGCAGATCACGTGGTCAGGAGATCGAGACCATCCTGGCTAACATGGTGAAACCCCATCTCTACTAAAAAATACAAAAAATTAGCCGGGCGTGGTGGCAGGCGCCTGTAGTCCCAGCTACTGGGGAGGCTGAGGCAGGAGAATGGCGTGAACCTGGGAGGTAGAGCTTGCTGTTGGCTGAGATCACGCCACTGCACCTCCAGCCTGGATGGCAGAGCGAGACTCCGTCTCAAAACAATTAAAAAAATAAAAAATAATAAAAACATTAATTTCCTTCAATTTCTATGTATTGTCTTTGCAAATAATTACTAAATTGTTAAGACATGAATACCTATTAAGTTGTTTGGACCTACGTACTTAACAATCCATTAGGTATTTCTTTTAACCTAGAGGCTCTGTGAACCTTTGCCTTTGGAGTAAGGCTAGGTGAGATCAGGTTCAAGTTACTGCAGCATCTCTAGTGTTATGTGTCAACTGGATGTTAAGCTGGTAGACCAGAGTCCAGGATGATTTTATCCAGATACAGAAACTAAGTCTCAGCAAGTAACTTGATAGAGGTCATCTACCTTCAGCAGATTCATGTTTCATGAGGCCCAACGCTTACGCAATCATTGGAGCCCTCTTTCAGGACAATAATGCAAAATTTGGGAATTGAAAATTGGGCAGCAGGCTTGCAAGGGGCCTGTGTAAAGTGAGGGGGCCTTGAAGCTTCAGGTCCATCAGAGTCATGAGCCTCTGCTACCAGCTAGTAAGTAGTGGAAATGGAAATTCAAACCCAGATTTGTCTGACTTCAAGGAACCTGGCATTGAGACCCCAATTCCTGTGTCTTCTCATGGGAAGGTTTCGAGAAGCGATTGGAGAGGGCTTTGGTGTCAAAGCTGAGTTTGTTTGAATTCTGGCTCCACCACTTCCTAACTGTGTGTGCTGGGAAAGTTACCAACCCTTTCTGGGGGTTATTGAGGCAATACCACCCACTCCCCACAAGATTGTCAGGATTAAATGAGAGACTACTGCAGGTGAAAGTGTCTACAGACACACCATGTTAATTTCCCTCCCCTTCCTCTGCTCCCAACAAGTATCATGTGTATATGGAGGCAAAATAAATATAGACAAGCTAGCTGGTAGAGTTTCCTTTGTGTGGGGGTAAATTCAGTAAATGCATATATATGGCAAGCAACTGTCTGCAAAAGATGCAAATCAGATCACATTGGCAGACCTTTGCCTGGTGTCTTGTCTTGGTTCAGTGCCTAGCTGTGTCTATATACAGGGGTTCCTCACTGCCCATAGACGAAGGTAGAAACTCCTTATCCTGGCATTTGAAATTTCCCATAATCTGGCCTCAACTTAATCCTCCAACATTTTGTCTTACTATGGTCCAGTGCAAACCCCTCTTGTTTTCCGATTGACCCTTACCCATTCACCATGGCCTCAGCAGAAAGCTACCTCCATTCCCTGGACTTCTGTTTCCTGAATCCCAAATTCTACCCATCCTTCAGGGTAAGTTCAAGTTCTCTTTTGCAGTGAGCATTTTCTGCCCAATCCCAGCCCCTGGGGAATCCAGTGCTCTCAACTTGAGCCACACCTACCATATATACCATGCATTCGAATCTTAACCACACACTGCCGCATTTAGTTCTGTAAGTTTTAGGGAGTTTGTTTTTCCTTCCAATTGCATTGTAAGTACAGAGCGGTGTCAAGGAAATAACATCAGGTTGAAAGCAGAGACTTGGCCTCTGTTTCTAACTTGTCGTATAACCCCAGGCAAATATCTTTCCTTGATTCCTTTAACTCTGAAGTGAAAGAGTTGGATAAGGGAACTCTAAAATTCATTAAAATTAGGAACCTCTTCACAGGGCTCAGTGTGGTGATACATATAAAAGCTCAGCCTGCGCAACACAGAGAGACCCTGTCTCTACAAAAAAAAAATTTTTAATTAGCCGGATGTAGTGGCTCATGCCTATAGTCCTAGCTACGTGGGAGGCTGAGGTGGGAGGATCGCTTGAGCCCAGGAGGTTGAGGCTGCAGTGAGCTATAATTGCACCACTGCACTCCAGCCTGGTTGGCAGAGCAAGAACCTGTCTCAAAAACCAATAAATCAATAAAATAAAATCTCATTGAACAAATATTCAAACATTTGTTGATCACTTACATCCCAAGCACTGAGCTAGGTGCTAAAGGATGAATAATGGTAAACACAACATGGTGTCTGCTCTCAGGAAACATATAGTGCAAGGGAAGACTAGACACACATACTCACTTGTGGATCAGGAGCTCAGAGACCAGGAGATGGCAGAGTACCCGTCCACATTGTATCTGCGAGTTACTTTGTCTCCTCACTCCACTGCCTGGACCCATGACTTCCTTCTCTGAACCCCATATTTCCCCATTCCAGCACCACATCATGCACACCTGTGTCAGTAGAGCTACCCTGCCCTCCAACCCTCCATTCACTGTGCTGCTAATCTTCAAGTCAGTCCTAAAGCTGAGGTGAGGGAGGGATCAGGAAGAGTGGTAGGGACACTAAGTACATAGCACAGAATGATTGCTTTGATGGCTTTATTAGAGGCCAAATGCTGCCTGCACACTTTACCTACATTTGCTCATTCAATCCCAACAACATATCTAAGCCGTAGTTACTATCACCATCCCAGGTTTACGAATGAGGAACCGGAGGCAGAGAGAAGTCAAACGACTTGTCCAAGAGAGCAAGTAGGTGGAGGAGCTGGTTCGGAATCCAGGTAGTCTGGCTCCATAGTTCACTCTCTCTCAATGCCTCCCTGAAATGACTGCTTCTCTTGCAGTGAAGGTTTAGTGAAGGTTCTCCAGTTTCCTTTTCCACCAGCTCTGATCTATTTCCTGGAGCTACCTTGAGACAGATAGAAGGTAATGGGCATTTTCCCTGGGAGGGAAGATCTGGAGGGTGTTAACTGGATGACAATAGCTGGATACTGCCAGTTTCTGGGTAGTCATCTTGATGCAAGGCAGGTGAACCCCAAAGAGGGGCTTAGCCCGTGAGGGTTCTTGGCTTTGCTCAGGAAAGAACTCAACAGTGAGCTGGTAGTAGAGCAGAAGATAAAGCACCTCAGCTTTACTGAGGTGGCAGTGTTACAACTCCAGCAGCGTTACAGCCCCTCAACTGCTCCTGCAGAGCAGGGCTACCCCGTAGGCAGTGTGCAGAGAGTAGCAGCTCAGGCTGCAGATTTACACCTACTTTCAATTACATGTAACAGATTAAGGGGTGGTTTATGCAGAAATGTCTAGGAGAAGGGTGGTAACTTTTGGGTCGTTGGGTCATTGCCATGGAAAGGGGCAGTCATTCTGGGGTGTTGCCATGGCAATGATACATTGACATGGTGGGCGTGTCTTTCCCACTTCACTGGTGGGAAAGCTGCTTCTTCTCTGTCCCTGTTTTAGTTAGTGCTCAGTTTGGTTCAGTCTCCAAACCCAGCCTCTGGAGCTGAGTCCTGCTTTCTACCTCCATTTGCCCCTGAATTACACACAGAGATCAGGGTAGAAAGAAGCCCTTGGCAACAGGAGTTCTGAGTTCCAGTCTTAGTTCAGATCTGGGAAATTTTTCCACCTTTCCTTTCTTAAAATATCAGTTTTATTCAGGAATAATTTAGATAAAACACAATTTACCAACTTCAAGTGCACATTTCAATGATTGTTGACAACTGTATCTAGCCCTGTGACCACCACAACAATCAAAATATAAAACAGTTCTATCATCCCCCGAATTTCCTCTTGCCCCTTTCCAGTCAATCCCCTTACCTGACCCCTGGTAATCTCTGATCTGCTCACCACCGTTAGTTTTGTCATTTCCAGAATTTCACAGAAATGGAATCATTACAGTATGTCTGGCTTTTTTCACATAGCTAATAGTTTATGTATTTTTATTTTAAATTTATGTGAGAGACAGGGTCTCACTCTGTCACCGAGGTTGAAGTGCAGTGGTGAGATCACAGCTCACTGCAGCTTTGAACTTCTGTGTTCAAGTGATCCTCCCTCAGCCTCTCCAGATGGAACTACAGGACTGCACCACCATGCCTGGCTAATGTTTTTTATTTGTGAAGAGATGCGGGTTGGGGGGGACGGGTCTCACTGTGTTGCCCAGGCTGGTCTCAAACTCCTGGCCTCAAGTGATCTTCTACCTTGGCCTCCCCACGTGCTGGGATTACAATGGTGGGCCACTGTGCCGGGTCCGCCAGAGCGAATACTTCTGAGGTTCCTCCCAGGTAGTGTCTGCACTAATAAAGAAATAAAAAAGTTTATTTCTTTTTATTGAGTAGCGTCCCATTTCATGGATATATTGCAATTTGTTTATTCACTCTGTTCATGGATATTGTGATTACTTTCTGGTTGGCTGTGACGCAAGCAGAAGTCTTAGTGTGGGCATGTTTTAATTTCTCTTGGATAATACCTAGGAGTGGGACTGTTGTGTGGTCGACGTATGGTGCACACTGAAATCCTTCCAGCTTTCTGAACCTCAAGTTTCCCCACCCTTAGAGAAGACAGCAGGACGAGCACAGGGTTAGGTGAGCTCCATTCCAGGAACGGAGAGGCGTGGGAGGCCCTACAATGTAGGCCTGTGTGTGCAGGAGGCAAGAGGGCGGGGTGTTTATGCAGCAGGAGCCTGTGCGTTCAGGGGGCTTGAAATGTCGGGTTCTGTGGACATAGGCAGGAAACTTAAGAGGCTCTGCTGAGCACGGACCTGGGGAAGAGGTGGGAGCCCTGCAGCCGGACAGCGCCCGGAGGCTGTGCTTGCAGAAGCAGCAACCGCGGCAAAGTCGTCGGGGAGCCCATTGAGGCCCTCGCCGGGCGGAGAGGCCAGAGCCAGTTCCCAGCTGGACCCGAGGAGGGGCAGGGGCGGGGGCGGGAGAACGGGGCCCCAGGCAAGCTCCAGGCAGCTGGAGGAGGCTAAGCCGGACCCTCGCCCCGCCCCTTCCCCTGCTTTCCCCTCCCCCCTCCGCTGCTTTCCTCTCCCCTCCTCCTTTCCCCTGCCCTCCTTCTCTCCTCCTTCTCCCTTCTCCTCCCCACTCCCTTTCCCTCCTTCCCCGCCCCTCCTCCTCCTCCCTCCCTCCTCCTTCCCACCTCCTCCTCCCCTCTTCGCCATCGCCGTGAAGGCCCCGCCCACAACACGAGTCACGTGCGCGGCACGCACCCTCCCTCGGCTCGGGCTCTGGCCGTGGAGTCCCGCGGGAGGAGGGTCGGGGCTGGCTGGGCACTCGGCACGGGCCCGTGCCGGGACCTCGCCGCGAGTAGGCGGACGCCGGGAAGGGCTAGACGGACGGCACGGGGCGGGGCCTGTCGCGAAGGGCGGGGCCTGTTGCCAGGGCTGGCGCAGGAAACGGGCCGAGGGGCGGGGCTGCCGACTGCCGGCTGGGGCGCTGTTTACTCCTGGCGGGGGAGCTTTAACCCGCGGGCGCGGGGCGGCCAGGAAAACGCGGCGCCGGAGCCGGGGCCCGGGAGCCGGAGGTGGGGCGGGAGCCGGAGGTGGGGCGGGAGGGAGGGGCTGGCTGAAGACACCCTGGACTGCTGGGCTTTTATTTTTCTTATTTTATTTAAAAGATGTCTAGCCTGCTTTCCTTGCCGCCCCCCTCGCCACACACACAGACACGCGTGCGTGCGCGCGCACTCTCACATACACTTCCGAGTGCGCACACACGCACATATACACGCACGCACACACGACACATACGTACACACACGCGTGCACACACAGGCGCACTCAAACATGCACAAATAGACGCGCACATGGATACGCGCGCGCGCGCACACACAAGCACACACACTCGAGTGCACTCACGTGCGCATACACGCGTGCACATGTACACACGCGTCACACACGTACACACGCGTCACACACGTACACACTTGCGCACATAACTGAGTGCACCCACTCATAGACACGCGTGCACACACACGTACACACATGCGCACACACACACGCGCGCACACGCGGTAAGTGATTGCTGGAGGCTGCGTGCACGCAGCGCTCTGGGCCCCGAGCAGCGCGTCCGGGCATCGCCGCTTGGGAGGTGGAGATCTGACACGTGTGGTCCCTGAGGGCGTCTCTGCCACTTCTCCTAATCCAGGAAATGACTCGGTGGCAGCATCGCCCTATGGTTTGTGTGCCTGCACGAGACTCCAGTCACGCACTGAGCTGATCTGAGTCTGTACTCTAGGCAGTCCGGCCTCCTATGCTTTCTTTTCTTTTCTTTTTTTTTTTTTTTTTTTTTTTGAGACGGAGTCTCGCTTTGTAGCCCAGGCTGGAGTGCAGTGGCCGGATCTCAGCTCACTGCAAGCTCCGCCTCCCGGGTTCACGCCATTCTCCTGCCTCAGCCTCCCGAGTAGCTGGGACTACAGGCGCCCGCCACCTCACCCGGCTAATTTTTTGTATTTTTTAGTAGAGACGGGGTTTCACCGTGTTAACCAGCATGGTCTCGATCTCCTGACCTCGTGATCCGCCCGTCTCGGCCTCCCAAAGTGCTGGGATTACAGGCTTGAGCCACCGCGCCCGGCCGCCTCCTATGCTTTATTTTCTAATTTATGCAATCGATGCAAGAGTTTTCCGTAAACCGTGGACCGCTCCACGAGGGTATCTGCATGAACACTGAGGACAGCAGGCTCTGTTGAAGTGCCTTCTTCCACGAAGTCAGTTTTCCACTGTCTGAGAAATCCAGAGTAGAGAGGCGCTGTGACACGTAATTTGGTAATGTCCTAACTACTACCCAGGTAACTGTTTTGCACCTGAGGAACGGAGGCTGACAAAGGCAAAGCGGTTTGTCCGAGGTCGCACAGCTAGTGAAAGTGCACATGTGCTTTGACTCTCAAAGGTGTCCCTTACCCCTCGTATAATGGACATATGTGATTTTCTGCGTACCACGTCCCTTTCTATGGGACCTCACTCCTCTATTCCCTGTGGTTTTATTTGGGCTGACCACCTTAGGATTCCATCTCTCTGGCAACAGCGGTCTAAAGGGTGAGCATTTTCTCTGAACAGAATCAATTACAGTCTTTCCCTGGAACTAATATATGAATATGCGAGAGAAAAATTTGTTTTCTGCTGGTGTTGCTAAATTAGGATGTCATAACTGGGAGCTGCCAGCAGCCATGTTCCCAAGTACGCGAGGGAAGCTCATTTTTGAGGGCTGGGGGCTCTTTTGAAGTAGGAAATAACGGGACTAATATGAAGGAGCAAACCAGAAATGAGATATTTAGAGAACAGACCCTACCAACTTTGTTTAAACCCAGGGTCTCGCTATGCCTGGGGCTAGTTATACTCCTGAGTTTCCCAGTTAAGGAAGCTAACAAGTTCATTTTTTTTGCTTAAGCTAGCATGAATTGAGTTCCTGTCACTTGTCTCCAAAAAGAGGCCTGACTAATAAGTTTGGCACAGTGGTATTTATTTATCCCTCAAAGAATAATGGAAATTGGGTGCTGGCCACAGCTATCACTTCTTAAGTGTTCCACTTCCCAGAATGAGTCATAGCAAGTGCGAGTCCTGTGAAAATCTAATTCTTCCTCAGTATTATTGCTTTTCTACACAGAAAACAATTCAACAGGTCCGAGTTAGAGATTGGACAGATAACACTTGACCTTGGTATATGATGATGGTCTGGATCGTGCAAAGGCTAAGACTGAGATTGTTGAGGTGAGATTACTAGAAGGTTTTTAGCAACATGGGGAAAGACAAAGAAGGAGAGAGAGAAAGAAAATAAAAGAATAAAGGGGGAGGGAAGGAAGGAAGGAAGGAAAGGAAGAAAGAAAGACTGATAGAATCATAACTATTCTCGCCAGGCGTGGTGGCTCACACCTGTAATCCGGCACTTTGGGAGGCGGAGAAGGGCAGATCACTTGAGGTCAGGAGTTTGAGACCAGCTGGCCAACATGGTGAAACCCCATCTGTACTAGAAATACAAAAATTAGCGTGCGTGGTGGTGGGTGCCTATAGTCCCAGCTACTTGGGAGGCTGAGGCAGGAGAATGGCTTGGACCCGGGAGGCCAAGGTTGCAGTGAGCCGAGATCATGCCACAGCACTCCAGCCTGGGCAATATAGCAAGACTCCCTCTCAAATAATAATAATAATAATAATAATAATAATAATAATAATCACCTATCAGTTGGTTAAAGCTGAAGGATGGAAAAGGTGAGAGGGTCAGTTTTAAAGAAGCAATTAGAAGACAGAACATGAATTGCAAGGAGCGGGGGCATTTGGGAGTCACAGAATCTTAGAGACAGAGTCCCTGACAAATCATTCTCCTTCCTCCTGAACAATTCCAGTGATGGACAGCTGGGTAGGTCACCAAGCAAAAGGTGGTCAGTGGTCCATGGAGAGCAGGGAGAGATGGTCTTTTCATATCCTTTGCCAGTCATGGCCATTCTAGGGGTCTGGGGATAAAATTATAGAGACC
This sequence comes from Macaca thibetana thibetana, assembly GCF_024542745.1. Classification (NCBI taxonomy): domain Eukaryota; kingdom Metazoa; phylum Chordata; class Mammalia; order Primates; family Cercopithecidae; genus Macaca; species Macaca thibetana. The sequence goes on from NC_065585.1 coordinate 115,137,847, forward strand.
CTATACATATTCTTGGGAACACATCAGGTAAACTGAGACTAGTCTGATATTGTCACCATGAAAAGAAAAAAATTAGATATTTTCCCACGACAGACAGGGGACAGATTCCTTGCTGGCTCTGTCAGCTGCTAGGCCTTTGACAAAGTGGAGAGTTGGGAAGTCAGGAGCAGGCTGTATTTCTCTACTTGATGAAGAAAGGAAAGGAAAGGAAAGGAGTAGTTAGGAAATGAGAACAAGGTTGAGGACAGGAGAAGAGAGAAGGAGGAGGAGAGAGAAACAGCAGCTATGGGCAGTAGGATTTTGGGGGGAGAAATTTAGAAAGAGGATTTTTGAAAGCTTCTTGTGTGTTGTGCAATTAAATTCCTCCTTGGCTTCCTCCTATAAGAATGTCAACAAAGACATACTATTTTAAAGGCTTTTTTCTTGTCTTTTTTTTTTTTTTTTCCTTTTTGTGGAGAACGGGGTCTCGCTATATCACCCAGGCAGGTCTCGAACTCCTGGGCTCAAGCTATCCTCCCGCCTCTGCCTCCCTGAGAGCTGGGATTACAGGCGTGAGCCACCGCACCCGGCTTTAAAGGCTTTTTTTTGATTGGATTTGTTTTTTCTCCTGGCTGTGTCATCCAGACGTCACAAATCTGTCCTCAGTATTTCACAACCTTTCCAGCTAACCAAAGGTGCTATAGCATCTTATCTCCTGTGCCTTTCCCCAATATATACAGGACAATGAATACTTCTATTTATCAAATGGTGGGTTAGCACATTGGGAATGGAGTGGGTGGATGCTAAAATACATGATAGGAATAATTTTCCGGTCATTTGGCTGTTATTATTCATTTGAAGGAGCCTGGCAACTCATTGACTAGTGAATTTCAAAGTGTCTCTTTTGAGGTGATTAGTTTGGATCAAGAGATAAGCCACAAAGAAAGAAGGGAAATATCAGAGGAACAACAACCTAGAATGGTCTATAAGTGGATTGAGATCTTGTTTCTACATAGGACAGATCTTCACTCCTACCTTGGGTGCTGAATTACCAAACACCCAGATGCTAGTCATTTCTTGTGCCTTCAGGAATCACTGACAGTTTGTCAGCGGTGATTTGAGAAGCAATCAATTGCAGTATAAGAGGGAGAAGGCTGGGATTTGTAAATCAACAGCTTATAAGTGAGAAGATTGTGAGATGGGCCATCTCTAAGACAAGCATTGGAAAATCAGAGTGCTCCCAGGTGGATAATATAAAAGGGTAATTGAACAGGATTTTAATAATTCACAAGACTTCTGCTCCAATGTGTTATAAGGATTACTAGGGCAAGATGTGGCCTAACATCAGATGAATTGCAGGTTAGAAGAATCATTAACTATATATCTTATCAAGGTAAGACTCTGGGTTTTATGGGCAAATATTGTATTGATTCTCTCCAAAAAAACTAAAGATAAGTCTCATTCTTGGCTGGGTGAGGTGGCTTATGCCTGTAATCCCAGCACTTTGGGAGGCCAAGGCAGGTGGATCACTTGAGGTCAGGAGTTTGAGACCAGCCTGGCCAACATGGTGAAACCCTGTCTGTACTAAAAATACAAAAAAAATTAGCTGGGCATGGAGGCATATGCCTGTAATCCCAGCTACTCAGGAGGCTAAGACAGGAGAATCGCTCGAACCTGGGAAGCAGTGGTTGCAGTTAGCCGAGATTGCGCCATTGCATCCAGCGTGGGAGACAGAGATTTCATCTCAAGAAAAAAAAAAAAAAAGTGTCATTCTTCCTCACCTAAATGAATTTAGGTAGGCCTATGAAACGAGGAGACACTTTTTGCTAGTAAATAAATGATTTAAACTTGGTGTCTTAGTCTGTTTTATGTTGTTGTAAAGGAATACCACAGACTGGGTGATTTATAATGAACAGAAATTTATTTCCTCACAGTTCTGGAGGTTGGGAAGTCCAAAATCAAGGTATAGGCATCTTGCAAGGACCTTCTTGCTATGTCACAATATGGTGGAAGGGCAAAGAGAGGGCAAGAGAGAAAGAGAGGCCAAACTCATCTTTTTATAAGGAACCCACTGTCATAATAAGGGCATTAATCCATTCAGGAGGATGGTACACTATGACCCAAACATCTTCCTTTAGCCCCCACCTCCCTACACTGCTGCACTGGTGATCAAGTGAACTTTGGGGGACACATTCAAAACATAGCACTTAGAAAAATTAAACTTGAAGGAGAATCTAGGTGTCAGACCTTGCTATCTATACTGAAATTCAAGAGGGAATTTTTCTTTTTTTTTTTTTCTTTTTGAGATGGAGTTTTGCCCTGTTGCTCAGGTTGGAGTGCGGTGACATGATCTCGGCTCACTGAAACCTCAACCTCCCAGGTTCAAGCGATTCTCCTGCCTCAGCCTCCCGAGTAACTGGGGTTATATGTCTCTGTCACCACACCTGGCTAATTTTTGTATTTTTTGATAGAGACAGGGTTTCACCATGTTGGCCGGGCTGGTCTCGAATTCCTGACCTCAAGTGATCTGCCCACCTTGGCCTCCCAAAGTGCTAGGATTATAGGCGTGAGCCACCTTGTCTGGCTCAAGAGGGAATTTCATGCTGTGTGTCAACCCACTTGTGCTCTCAGTGTCTTACAGACCAGTCTTGTGAAGTTGGTTATCCCACTGGGGAGTGATGGAGGCTGATCTCTGATGGATGTAAGAAACTGTGCTGACTGTGAATACAATAAGATATCTGGTACAAACAGCATCCGCTATTCAATTCTGAAGGGCCAGAAGTTGTTATAAAATGATTGACACCATTTAAAATGCTTTTAGAAACAGCCTTTTATATTTGGAGTTTTATCTGATTGGCAAATGGGGTTATGGACTTTTGTTTTTTAATCTTTTCATTTTGCTTGTCAAGATGTTGTTCAGTTGATCAACCCCACATCCTGGGCAATTGTTAGTTAGCACATTGCTGTTGTGGTCCTGTGGAAATAATACAATAATTATATATAATATTATATAATAATAATAATAACAATAATTGTTTCCCAGTGCTTCATGGGCTTTGCCATTCCACAGTATGCAAGATCACCCTGTGCGCTTTGTCAAGATCTGTGATATTTCTGCGTGATCATTGTCTCAAGATCTGGGCCATTTTTGACCATCTGGGCAGGCTGGGTTGCAGAAGGCACATCTGCCTTGGGCAGCAGTTTGCTGCTACAGAAGGATAAGGAAGAAGGCTGGAATGGTCATGTGGGGCTGGCGACCAGAATGGAATACATTTGAGAGATGATGACGTTTAACAGCTGAACCAAAATGAAACTCTGGTAAGTTCACTAAAGAAAAGGCCACCAGCCCCCTTCTGTGGAGGGCTAGGGGTGATACTGCCAAGGGACGAAAGTGGTCCTTAAGAGCAAAGTCATGACAGTAAACACACTGCAGAAAAATAACCTGTGTGTGTGTGTATGACAGGGTCTCACTCTGTCATCTAGGCTGGAGTGCAGTGGCATGATCATGGTTCACTGCAGCTTCGACCTCCTGGGCTCAAGTGATCCTCCCACCTCAGTTTCCCACCTCAGCCTCCCAAGTAGCTGGGACCACAGGCATACATGACCATGTCCAGCTAATTTTTCTTTTTTCTTTTTGAGACAGGGTCTCACTCTGTTTCCCAGGCTGGAGTGTGATGGTGCAATCATGGCTCACTGCAGCATCAACCTCCCAGGCCCGAGCAATCCTCCTCCCTCAGCCTCCCGAGTAGCTGGGACCACAGGCCTGTGCCACCACACCCAGCTAGGCTTTATTTTTTATTTTGTAGAGACACGGTCCCCTTATGTTACCCAGGCTGATCCCAAACTCCTGGGCTCAAGTGATCCTCCCACCTTGGCCTCCCAAAGTGCTGGGATTACAGACATGAGCCGCTGCACCCGACCCAGTAAAATAACTATTACATGTTGATTGGGACCAAAGAGGAGTGTCAGGGGTGAGTATTCCCAATGTGCACTTTCCTGCCAATTCTTCTCTTCTTCTTTTTTTTCTTCTTCTTTTCTTTCTTTTCTTTTTTTTTTTTTTTTTTTTTTTTTTTTCTTTTTTTTTTTTTTTTGAGACAATCTCACTCTGTTGCCCAGGCTGGAGTGCAGTGGTACAAGCTTGGCTCACTGCAACCTCTGCCTCATGGATTCAAGTGATTCTCCTGCCTCAGCCTCCCAAGTAGCTGGGATTACAGATGTGAGCCACCATGCCCAGATAAGTTTTGTGTTTTTAGTAGAGACAGAGTTTCACCATGTTGGTCAAGCTGGTCTCCAACTCCTCATCTCAAGCGTTCTGCCCGCCTGGCCTCCCAAAGTGCTGGGATTACAGGTGTGAGCCACCACACCCGGCCCAATTCTTTGCTTCTTATTGGCTATTTTACTTCTGCTCTATCTCTCCTCCTCCTCTTTTGGGAGCCCCTAGTCAGTTTCTCTGGTACCATTTGTTATCTAAGGGGCCAGATAACTTCAGGCTTCTCCTCGGGGTCATCTTGTAAGTCTAAGGTTCTCAGTGCTCTGCCATATTGTTTAATATTATTATTATTGTTGTTATTATTACTATTATTTTTTTTTCGAGATGAAATTTTACTCTTGTTGCCCAGGCTGGAGTGCAATGGTGCTATCTTGGCTCACTATAACCTTCACCTTCCAGGTTCAAGCGATTCTCCTGCCTCAGCCTCCCGCGTAGCTGGGATTACAGGTGTCTGCTACCATGCCCAGTTAAGTTTTTGTATTTTTAGTAGAGACGGGGTTTCACCATGTTGGCCAGGCAGGTCTCAAATTCCTGATCTCAGGTGATCCACCCACCTCAGCCTCCCAAAGTGCTGGGATTACAGGTGTGAACCACCGTGCCCAGCCATTTAATGTTATTTATTTCTTTCACAGCTCTGTTATCTCCCTTATAAGTGGGAAAAACTGGCCACTGAATTTAGCCTCTGTTAAGAACCTTCTATGAGAAGAGTATTCCTGCAGAGGCTGTAGTGTGGCACCCTAAGCGAGAGGGTCTCCCAGTGAGATTGGGGACTACTCAAATTCTATCTGTTGAGATGAATTTGTGTTTTCACCACGTGGGATGTTCCTGGACCTGGTCTGCTTCGGAGGGACAGCCATGTCTAGATTTTTTGTTTTTTCTTTTTTCTTTTCTTTTCTTCTTCTTTTTTTTTGAGATAGAATCTCTCTCTATTGCCCAGGCTAGAGTACAGTGCCACGATCTCAGCTCACTGCAGCCTCTGCCTCCTGGGTTCAAGCCATTCTCCTGCCTCAGCCTCCTGAGTAGATGGGACTACAGGCATGCACCATCACGCCTGGCTAATTTTTGTATTTTTGGTAGACACGAGGTTTTGTCAGGTTGACTAGGATGGTCTCAAACTCCTGACCTCAAGTGATCTGCCCGCCTCAACCTCCCAAAGTGCTGGGATTATGGGCATGAGCCACCATGGCTGGCCATGTCTAGATATTCTTTAACCTGTGCATAAATCTTTTCCTTGGGTTCCCACTCCTCCTGTCTTAGTTACGAGCTCCTCCCTGGGGGCACAAGGTAGGATGAAGCCTCAGCTGATTCACCCTCAAAATGGTTCTGTTCTGGATTTTATCATCATGGCCTGAGCAGTGAGATAAACATAATTTTAATCCCCACTTTTAATGCACTCACTAGAAAGCAGACAGGGTTGTTCCAGAATGGATTTCCTGTGTCATAGAAACCACAGAAGCATAAAAGGGAAAAACCAGATGTGTACACTGAGCCTGCCCAGGCTTACACATTCCTTCATACCAAGAGTCGTAGGGCCTTATGTTCCCTGTTCCCAAAGCCAGCTCATTTTCCCCCTTTTTGAATGTGGACATTTGCTCAAATTCACTGAGTTTCAGAGCTAGGAGGAAGGAGACACAGATCTGGGTGTTTATGTGTTGGGGTGTACCCGTGGCCATCTTTACACATATGGGGGCTTAGTGTGAAAATGTCATTGTGCAGATCAAAGCAAGAAACCTCAGGGATACCCTTAACCTTTGAACACCTATTTGCTACCTATCCATCCTTTCTCTTCAATGGAATGCAAAGCCCACTTCTTCCAGAAAAGCCTTACAGATTGAGCAGATCAGAGAGAAGATGCCATTGACCCCAGGGCACACTCACCCCACCACTTTCTCTTAAAATTCCTGGCTCTTGTGCTTCTTACAGTGAAAATACTTCCAGTGGGTGCTAGGCCTGTTTTTGTCCACTAAGATACATTGTAATTTCCTCAATCAAAAGAAAAGCACAAAGTATGCCACAGATACGACATTAACAGTATTATTCTTTTCACTTGAAACTCACAGCCTGGTTTGAGATTGTGGTATGAAAGCTTCGTTTAAAACTGTGGATCACAAGCCAGGTGTGGTGGCTCAGACTGTAATCTCAGTACTTTGCAGGGGCAGAGGCAGGTGGATCACTTGAGGCCAGGAGTTCGAGACCAGCCTGGCCAACAAGGTGAAAACCCATCTCTACTAAAAAATATAAAAATTAGCCAGGCACTTGGGGTGCATGCCTGTAATCCCAGCTACTTGGGAGGCTGAGGCAGGAGAATTGCTTGAACCGGGGAGTAGAGGCTGCAGTGAGCTGAGATCATGTCACTGCACACTCCAGTCTGCAGTGAGACTCTGCAGTTTAGACAGAGCGAGACTGTTTCATAAAAGAACTGTGGATCACAGAGGTAATGTGGTCCCTAGTCTAAGTGAATGAGAAGCATAGCAGCGAAGAATTTAGTATCTGGCATCCTGATGGGCAACTTTTTGGAAGTCTAACCAGACCCTTGATTCATGATTATTTACTGAGTGTCTAGTATATGCCAGACACTATTCTAGAAGCTGCAGATATAGCAGTAAGTAAAAGCAAAGTCTCTACTCTTATTGAATTTGTAGTTGACTGAATGAGACAGACTGTCAGGCCGTGATGAGTACAAAGAAGAGAAAAAAGGCCAGGCAAAGGGGCAGCTCAGTGGTGGTGTTATAGTTATGTATCTTACAATGAGTGCATTGGAGCAGGGACTTGAATCAAATGATGGAACAAGTTCCATGGGTATCTGGGGGAAGATCATTCCAGCCCAAGGAACAGCCCTGGAAAGGCTGAGTTAGGGGTGGAGCTGAGGAAGAGTAAGGGGGCCAGTGTGGCTGGAGCTTCAGGAGCCAGGGAAGAGCGGTGGGGTGGTAGGACTGGAGGACTGACTGGGACAAAGATCACGTAGGGTCTTGCAGTGAGTGAGATGGGAAGCTGTTGGAGTTTTGAGCAGAAGAGTGATATAATCTGATTTAGGGTTTTTTTTTAATTTTTAATTTTTAATTTTTTTTTTTTTTTTTTGAGACAGAGTCTCACTGTCACCCAGGCTGGAGTGCAGTGCATGATCTTGGCTCACTGCAACTTCTGCCTCCCGGTTTCAAGCAATTCTCCTGCCTCAGCCTCCTGAGTAGCTGGGATTACAGGCGTGCACCACCACGCCCAGCTAATTTTTGTATTTTTACTAGAAGTGGGGTTTCACCTTGTTGGCCAGGCTGGTCTCAAACTCCTGGCCTCAAGTGATTCGCCCGCCTCGGCCTCCCAAAATACTAGGATTACTGGCGTGAGCCACTGTGCCCAGCCTGACTCAGGTTTCAAAAGAATCTTTGTGGCTGCTGGGATGTTGAATAGACTGTAGGAAGGCAATAGAGAAAGCAGGGAGACCAGGGGGAGCCCATTGTGGAAGGCCAGGCTAGAGAGATGGTGGCTGGACCAGGGAAGTTGTGCTGGAAATGCTGGAACATTCATTAATTCTGGATGTATTTCACTAGAACCAATAGGATTTTCTGATGGATTAGATATGGAGTATAAGAAAATAAAAAAATAATTTAAAAAAGGAGTTAAGGATGATTCCAAGTTTTTGTTTGTTTCCTGAGCAACTAGAAGAAGGGAACTGCAATCTACTGATATGGGAAGGAGCAGATTTTAAAGGGAAATCAGAAGTCTGGTTTTGGACATGGTGCATTTGAGATCTGATTAGACATCCAAGTGGAGATGCCAATTAGGTAACTGGTGTTAAGAGTCTGGAGCTCAGGAAACCAAGTTAGGTATAAATCAAGCCTCTGGTGGAGACTGAAGCCTCAGTTCATTCTGCTGGCCTCATCTGCTCTAAATATATGGGCAAGAGGTCTTCAGTATCCCAGGAATCTACTGAGCATCTGAGGCATGCTTTGAACCAGGGATCACCTGCACCATGGAATAACTCTAATCTGTCCTGCATATGCAACCGGTGATTCATTTTTAACAAATGCTTATTTAGTACCTACTACAGGCCAGGTGTGGTGGCTCATGACTGTAATCCCAACACTTTGGGAGGCCAAGGTGGGAGGAACACTTGAGCCCAGCAGTTCAAGACCTGGGCAACATAGTGATACCGTCTCTACAAAAATTTTTCTAAAACATTAGCTGGGTGTGCTGGCATGTACCTGTAGTCCCCGCTACCGAGAGGCTGAGGCGGGAGGATTGGTTGAGCCCAGAATTTGGAGGCTGCAGTGAGCTATGATGGTGCCCACTGCACTCCAGGCCTGGTGACAGAGTGAAACCCTGTTTCACACTCAAAGAAAAGTGCCTACTACAAGCCAGCCACTGTACTAGGTGTTGGGTATACAATGGAAAACAGGACATACTCCCTGTACTCACAAAATATTTAGTCTTTTGAGGCATTAGGACAAGAAAATGGAGATTTCAGTGCAATGAGTCACAGTGCTTTGGACACATGGGAGGGGCACCTAGTTTCAGTCTTGGAGGCCCATGAAAGCATTTCAGAGAAAATGCTATCTAGGTTGACCCCTGAAGGATGAGCAGAGATAGCCAAGTAAGGAGGTCAGAGGGTAGGGTAGAGAGTGTTCTAGGCAGAGAAAACAGCATGTAACAAGCAGAAGAAGTCTGTTCAGGCAAAGAACAGAGATCAGTTGGGCGTCTGGAGTGCCATGTGAGACGTAGGGGCAGAGGGGCAGGTGGAAGCTGGAGATGTCACTGGAAGGCACACCATGAAGGACCTTAATGCGCAATGTTGGGACTTTATTATCAAAGCCATTGAAAGATTTTGAGGAGTTTTAAGCAGAGGCAAGAAGTTGAGGAAATAGAGTGGATTGGAGGGAGGCAAGCCTGGAAGCAGTTACATCCCGGAGTTGGGAGGGTGGCAATCTCAGACTCTCACTGCTCTAAAATAGCACCTATAAATGAGTCCTTAGCATATGAAGCAGGGAAGGGAGGTCGGGCCTGGGTCTGCTGTGCTTAATCTCAGTTAATGGAAGATACTCTCCAAAGAGCTAATTACTTAATGGAACTAGGCAGAAGATAACTACATTTTTTTTTTTTTTTTTTTTTTTTTTTAAGAGACAGGGTCAGCCGGACATGGTGGCTCGTGCCTGTAATCCCAGCACTTTGAGAGGCTGGGGTGGGTGGATCACCTGAAGTCAGGAGTTCAAGACCAGCCTGGCCAACATGGTGAAACCCTGTCTCTACTAAAAATACAAAAATAAACCAGGCATGGTGGCACGTGCCTGTAATCCCAGCTACTCAGGAGGCTGAGGCAGGAGAATGGCTTGAATCCGGGAGGCAGAGGTTGCACTGAGCCAAGATTGCATCATTGCACTCCAGCCTGGGTAACAAGAACAAGAATCCATCTAAAAAAAGAAAAAAAAAAAGAGAGAAAGAGAGACAGGGTCTCATTCTGTCACCCAGGCTGGAGTACAGTGGTTTCAGTCATAGCCCACTGCAGTCTTCAACTCCTGGGCTCAAGTGATCCTTCCACCTCAGCCTCCAGGTAGCTGGGACTAGAGGCATGTGCCACCATGCCTAGCTAATTTGTAAAATATTTTATTTTTGTAGAGACAGGGTCTCCCTATGTTTCCCAGGCTGGTCTTGAACTCCTGGCCTCAAGTGATCCTACTGCCTCAACCTCCTACAGTGCTGGGATTATGGGCATGAGCCAATATACCCAGCCTGCCTACATTTTAATAGGGGGGCCAGGGTGTGGGAGAAAGCAGGGTGAAGGGCAGTTCTGAGATAGGACAGCCCCCCAGAAAGGGAAAGCCTTAGTCATTTATAGGGGAAGGGAGAAGAAGAGGGGATGAGACTGGACACCAAAAAGTGATTGTCTTTGTTAAGTACGTCTTGCTTTGTGTAATGTGAGTTTTGTGCAGTGTGTATTTAGGTGAGGGCCCAGATTCTGTGGGAAGGTGCTGAGAGCTGGATGTGTGTGTCTTGGGAATGGATGTTTGTATTGGGATGATTTCTCTGCATCTGTGTTAATGTGCAAAACTCTGGAATGCATACTGTGCAAGTACCTACCTGCAGTAAAGAGATATGCATCCAATTTATGCAAAGGGAGAGAGCATATGTCCTTTGAAGGCCTGTGTTTGCAAGACACAGTCTTAAACATAACAAGTTCTCAAACAGAACAATTCTGTTGAAATGTAGAGACTATTTTGGCTCACTTTGCACGTAACACACACTCATGTATTTGTCAAACGAATGAGTGTTTTGGTTTTATTAAAGTGCAATCATTTAAAGAAATATATAGGTTTAGTTAAAAGCTTAAACTAGATGTTTTAGGAAGAATAAATTGGCTGGGCACAGTGGCTTATGTCTATAATCCCAGCATTTTGGGAGGCTGAGGCCAGAGGATTGCTTGAACCCAGGAGTTAGAAACCAGCCTGGGCAACATAGTCAGACTGTCTCTCAAAAAATAAAGTTAGCTGGGCATGGTGGTCCATGCTTATGGTCCCACCTACTTAGGAGGCTGAGGTGGGAGGATCGTTTGAGCCCGGGACATTAAGGCTGTAGTGATCTGTAATCCACCACCGAACTCCAGCCTCAGTGACAGAGTGAGGCCCTGTCTCAAAAACAAAGAAACAAAAACTAAAGAATAAATTCACAACCAGGCACCAACATCCATTGATGAATCCTAGCACTTTAAATCCTGTTATGGAGTTTACATACCAGTCCGACCTGGTGTAAGAAACATTAACTATTTCATTTCACTCAATAAACATTTCCTGAACACCTTAGTCCCAAAGGCAAGCCCTGGGTTGTTGCTGCTGAACTCATTTCCCTTTCCTCTGAACCGCTTTACTCTGGGTGTTGCAATTAGAGCTTAATTATATGTTATCTTGTATTGTTCCCTAATTGTTGCATGTGCGTTAATCCACTTCCTCGGAGGCTGTATAGTCCTTGGGGGCAGGGACTATATTATAAACCTCAGGATAGGTGAGGAATTTAGCAGAGAGGTAAATATATAGAAGTAAGTAAACACCCACTGTTTGAAGAAAAATGGAAACAAGAATATAAAACTATTCATGAACTGTAGTAACATGTGACATACAAAAATACCTTAAAAATGAGAGAGGATACATTGTTAACTAACGAAACTATTCCTTTTTTTTTTTTTTGGAGAGAAGAGGTCTTGCTGTTGCCCAGGCTGGTCTCGAACTCCTGGCCTCCAGTGAACCTCCCACATCGGCCTCCCAAAGTGATAGGATTACAGGCATGAGCCACCTTGCATGGCCTAAATATTCCTTGAATAATTAAATACAAAATTTCAATCTGCATTTTCATATTAATGTAATTGCGGTGATCCCCTCAATGTTTTATTCTTCTTCTTAGTGCAAACCAGAAATGTTTCCTTGAGGGTGAGAGTTAAAGGGTAGAACCAGTCTTTGCTGAATTACAGGGTAGCAGGATTATTCTATAGCGGGATTTAATGACAATATCAGCATTTTTTTGGGACTATACAATTCTTTGTTGTGGGGGCTGTCTTGCTGTCTTGTGCACAGTAGGATGTTTAGCAGCCTCCTTGGCCTAGATGCCAGTAGCACCCCTCTCCTAATTGTGACAATCAAAAACGTCTCCAGACATTGCTGGCTCATCACCCCCAACTGAGAACCAGTGTCCTATAGGAATTTTGGTTCTAGTTAGATAATTTTCTTATTTCACAAATGGTGGGAGATGGAGGAAGGGAAAGCATACTTATTTGCTATGAGCTAGACACTCTTATCTATGTTATTCCATCTTGCAGATGAAGAAGCTGGGGTACAGAGAGTGGAAGAACCTGCTGGAGATCATAAAGCGAATTTAGTTCAGTCAGGACTACAAGCCGGTTTGTCTGACTACAAAGACTTTAGCCCTTTTCCTGGACACTCCCACTGCCTCTTTGCCAGAAAAACAGGACACCTCAAACCCAAGGTGAACTGCAATTTCAAAAATTATGCCTTTGGATTCATTAAATTTGCTTGAATATAAATATGCATGCCCACACATAATATAGACACGGGGCCCCCTCACCACCGTTGTGGCGCTGGTCTTATCTCTGAAAAACACAGAACAACACAATGAAACAACTTCAATTCTCCTTGTTACAAATTATTCAAAAGCCAGAGCCTAACGGTGCCAAAAGCAACCGGTCTTGTTTACGTAAGGCTTGAAGGCTAATAGTTAACTTTCTCCCATTTAATTCCAGCAACAGTAAATAACGCCTCACTTTACACAGAGGAGTGAGATGTCATGAAATAGGGAAGAAAACATTGAGTCCAAAGGAAAATGGGAAGGCGCTTTCCAGCTTCCTCCCCTTGGCGCGGGCATGGGCGCTTGGGGCGGCCGGGGCTGCGCCGCCTGGGTCCCCCCGGCCCCAGTTGAGCTCCCATCCGCGGCGCCCCAGCTCTCTGGCTCCCTTCCCGCCCTGGGTCGAGTCCGGCCCCTCTCGGGGAAGCCTGTCCCAGAGTCAGGCCTGGAAAAACAACAGCGAGAGAAACTTTGGCTCGGTGCGAAAAGCCAAGCCTCAAGTTTGGCTCGGGGCTGCAGCTGCCGGTTCCGATCGGGGGGCGGGGCGGGGTGTGTGTGTGTGTGGGGGGGGGTCACCACTCGGTCAGGTTCAAGTGCGCATGTGCAAGAGGAGTCGCTCGGGCACTTATTGAGCGCCGACTGTCTACGAGCGGCCGGGGGTGTGTAGCCCAGTAGCGCGGGGGGTGTGCTGGGCGGGTGCGGGGGCGCCGAGGCGCGGGGGGGGCGGGCGGGGGTGTGTCCCAAGTGTAGCTGCTAGGCGCCGGCTGGCAGGCGGGCGTGCTGCTCCGCTCCCTTCCCGGGCGGGAATCCGGGCCGGGTTGTGGCCGCGGCCGCGTACGTGAGCGCAGTGTCCCGGGGAGGAGGGCAGGCCGGCCAGGTGGGCGCCAACCGAGCCTCGGCGGGCGGCCGGAGCGGAGCCGGGCCGCGGGCCGCGCCGGGAGGGCGGGCAGGGCCGCGGCCGCTGCAGCCCGGAGCTGAGCTAGCCGTCCGAGCCGAGCCGTCCGAGCCGGGGAAGCAGGGCGCGCGCTGCCGCTCGTGGCGGGCTGAGGTGAGCTACGCGGGGACCTAGCAGCGAGGCAGCCGGGGACGGAGACGGCCGCGAACTTCCCACGCCCCGCGCGCCCGCGGCTGTCGGGCCAGCGGCCTGGGGGGTCCGGGGGTCTGGGAGGCCGGGGCCGCGGCGGGCGGGGCGCGGGGCGCTGCAGCAGGGCCGGGGTGGCGGGTGGGGGTGGCTGCCGCTCCCGCGCGTCGCCTTGTTTACCTCGCCCGCCGCTGGCGCCCCCCCTCGGAGCCCCCTCCCGACTTCGGGCGGTCGGGACTTGCCCCTCGGAGGGACACGGACCGGCCCAGTTGCCCCTCCCCGGCCTTTTCCGGCGGGGCCGCCCGCCCGGCCCTCCCGCGCCCCGCGCGTTCCTGCCGGTTGCTGCCCACTCCGGCCGGCGCGCGAGGCCAGGCTGCGGGACGGGCGGGACAGGGGGACACACCCTCCGCCCGCGGGCGACCCGCGCCCCTCCCGCCCTGGCGGCCACCGCCCCCTCTGCCCGCGCGCTCTCGCCCGGTCTCGCCTCCCCCCGCGCCCCTGGCCCTCCCCGGCGGTGGCACCATGGGCTCACGCGGGTGCCCGGGGTGGGGGGGCCTGCACAGGGAGTTTGTCTTGTGCAAACAATTTCCAAGGCAGCGTTTTCTTCCCTGCCTGGGAGTGCAGGGCTCAGCGCCTTCACTTTGGAACTGACTCAGAGACCTAAAGAAGCCCACCTGGCCAGCGGGAAGGGGTAGCCGCCGCCTCCCGGTTTTGCGCAGCCCTGGCCAGTTCCCGGTGGCCTTGGAGGACTTCCACCGGGCAGGCGTTCCCATGATGCCAGGCTGCCAGGCGCGGGGGATTCCTGCAGGCCGGCGCTGCTTTCCTTAGAACCCCCTTTCTAGAAAGGTACACCTGGGGGTTTTGCTTCAAAGTGAGTGATCCACAGGTATCTAAGGCTTTCTTGACACCCTCCCTAGGCGTTGTGTAAACAGAAGCGCCTGGTCTCAAATACCTCGAAACACAAGGGAACATAGCCATTAAGTTCAACTCCACAGGTCCTTTTGGGGAGCTGCTGTGCTCTCAGCACGGTGCCAGGCCGTCTGGGAGGTGGGGGAGGCACCGAAGAGACCCCAGGCTTCAGGAAGCCTAGGACTAGGTGGAAGTGATTTCTGAGTCTACGTTCAAGTTAATGTGCAGTGGCTGCCTGAGTTAGTGGAGATGCTGGAGAGGGAGCATATCAGATAAAGGAAAGAGGAGATTGGGGAGGGGACTTGGAGTACTAAGTTTTGAAATAAATTATGCCAGTGGAGAGTAACTCACCCGTAGGGCCCAAAGACAAGAAGAGAAGTAAGTAACAGGTGGGATAATTTGCAAAGCGGGGCAGAGGAGCAGAGGCTCATACCTGTCTCCGGGAGGGAGGAGACAGAAGGTGTAAGAGATGATTCCCTCCCTCCGGGGCTTCTACCCTCGTAGAGGGGACAGAAGGATGTGAGCATGTGAAATCAGACGCCCAGAGAGGGAAGGGTGACTGTCAAAGTGCGAGGTGCAGAAATAGTTCTGTTGGAGTCAGAGAAGGGAGTTGTGGGCAGGGATCAGTCACCAGGACTGGAGGCTGATGCTCTTGAGATAGGCTGTGAGGTGGGAATGAACATGGCTTTCCTGAGAGACAAGGAGATGTCCTTGGCCAGACCAGGGAATGTATCCCGAACAGTAGGAGATAGAGATGGAGAGGAACAATGGTTGAGATTGTGAAAGACTTAGAAAGCCCTTTTGGTGATTGCATGCCACTGTGTGTGTCCTAAGGAGACATTTGAGGTTTTCGAGTGAGGGAATGGTGTAATGAACAACTGTAATGGAAGGGTTTTGGAAAGTCATGTTAGGGGGACACATCAGTGAGCAGGCTGTTGCAGTTGTAGGGTGGCCAGAGTTTGCACTGGATCATTGGAAGTGAAAAAGGTGGGTTTGAGAAATATTACTGTTGAAATAATCTGTTTACAGGGCAGGGTGAAGGGATGAGAGGAATGGAAATTAATTCTTGGTGGAAACTGATTCTACGCCAGGGCCTTGGAGCTGCTGTAGTTGGTAACTTGAGAAATCGGAAATGTGTATTTTGGAGAGAAGGAATTGACTACTCAGGCTATGGAGAAGTTTCTTGTGGCTGCTAAGATATCCAGATGTTAGTGTCCTGCAAGCAGCTATGGCTCTGAGATGGGAGGAGCCCAAGGGGACAGTGTTGCAGAGGCTGCAGAAGCTGGGAGAGGGAAGGGGCTCAGAGGAGAAGTTGGGAGGCTGCTGGTAATACGGGGGCAGCGGAGGATGCCCCTGAGTGGTACTCAAGGCCTGAACCCAGGGGCTTCTGTTTCCCTCTGCTGCACTGCCATTCCCATGACATTGCTCGATTCTGAACCTGAAGTTGGAAAAGCAACTGTGGGCACTTGGGCCCTGAGCAGGATGGGGCTGTTGATTTTTCTAATGGTGAGTGTGGATTGGAGGTTAGAAGGGAGTAGAATGGGATTTGCTAAAGACAGTAAATTGCTGGGCTTTGAAACATTTTGAACTTCTCTGGGGTGGAGGGTGGAGGGTGGGGGATAGGAGTGAGAGAGTAGGGGAGGAGGACATTAGCCCCAAGGATATTGTGATTCCCAGGGCTGTTCCAACCAGAGCCTGGCACCTTGCAGGTAGAGGGGAGCTGGTGCCTTTTTTCCTGAGCTCTGTTCATGTTGCAAGGGTGACACAGGGTGATTTGCTGAACAAATTCCCCAAGCCTCGACTTGCAACATCTGAATTTGAATGATGATTGCAGAAAGTTGTGGAATGAGCTGAGAATGTAATTACTGTTACTTAGCCTCCTTGTTTCTCTGAGATGCAGGATCAGTGAACTAGTAGAAGAGGACTTGGGAATCAGATATTTTTCTTTATAGAGTGTATCTGACTGTCCAAAGAGTAATTGCATGAAGCAGTGGTCAAGCTAATTTACTCATTGTAAAGCAGTGTCTACTGTTTTGACTGTGACTTACATTAAGAAATGAAATTTACATGTGACTTGGTACATACAATCATGTATATAAAAATCTGATGTAGGTTCCTAAAATACCTACCTCCCTTTGCTTGGTGTCATCTCCTCTGACGTTTCTATTTTCTAGTCTATTATTTTTCATTTAAAAACCTATTGTCTCCCAGTAAGTTGATCTAATTGTTCTCTAATGGATGATAACCCACAGTTTGAAAAATACAGAGAGTTTTCGCATTCAGTGAGTATTTATTAAGCCTTTTGAAGAGCTACTGTAGTACTGAAGGTGGAAGAAAGCATGAGGAAGGGTGGAAGATTTACAGTCTCTTTGGAAAGATGAGAGACACCTTGATTAAGGAGCAAGCCAAGATGATTAAATGCCAACGTGAAGAATAACTACCTGTGGGGTTCAGAGGAGGGGGGCATGTTCTGTGCTGGTGTGGCTTGGAAAAACACCTGGGGACAAGGAAGGAAGTCTAGGCTGAACTGTTTTTGGTGTCTCAGGGTGCTACAGATGTGGGGAGGTATAGAGTGGGCAAAGCCTTGGAGTTAGGAATGTGTAAAGTCTAAGATTGTGTAAGAGAGAAGAACAGAGGGTTCTTGTTAGAGATGAGGGAGAAATCAAGTTGTTAAAGTGGGCTGGGGTCATATATAGGGCAAAGGTTGTAAACCGGTGGCCAGGGAGTGTTTTAAGCATACGGATGTGTTCTAGTTTGGACTACATAAAGTTGTTTAAAAATTGGGAAAAAATCCAGAAAAATCTCTGGATTTGCAGCTCTTTTAAAGAGTCAGATCTGGTGTTCATCTCAAGCTGAGAAGGCTGTCCCCTATGGACAGGAGACAGGCTCATGTTCCCCGGGCTGCTTTTTGCCACAGTCCAGTCACTTTCCATTCTCCACTTAGTCCTGTAGGCGTTTTGCTCTGCGACCTCAGTTTTCAAGAGACTCGAATGCCGGGCCAGGAAATTCAGGATTGCTGTCATGGGCTCTGGGTGGCCATTGAGGATTCTGGGTAGGAGTGTGGCATTATGGAATCCGAGATATTTCTGTGCACCGGATTGGTTTTAGGCAAGTCAACAGCACTTTTTGAGGAGCTGCTGGCTGGGACTTTGAAATATTTTTATGATGATGGGAATGGAATTATAAAGGGCTTTGACCTGTGTTCTTCATAGTAAGGCAAGTTTCAAGTGACCCCAAGATTTCTCCAGCCTTCCCATTTTCCACTTCTGACTGGCAGGGATCTCTGAGAGTGATGTTGAGGTCCTACCTTGGTGAGTTGTGAGTCACAGCCATCAAGTGCCATATGATGTACAATTCTCAGGAGCCTGGTATCGATCCAAATGGCTCCCAGCAAACGAGGCTGATTTGGGGTCTAGCTGAAGTGAGTAAGTTCAGGACTCTGTGACCTAGAATAGTCTGATTTACCACCCAAGACTGAGCGCTTGCCCCAGATGAGCCACTGGTGAGAGAGACTGTCCAATAGTCACCCTGTTGTTTACAGGTGGGACTAAATTCAATTATTTAAAAATACTGATCCAGCTGTAGTGGCTCATGCCTGTAATCCCAGCAGTTTGGGAGGCTGAGGCAGGAGGATTGCTTGGGCCCTGGAGTTTGAGGCCAGCCCGGGCAACATAGTTGAGATCCTGTCTCTACAAAAGAAAAAAATCTAGCTGGGGCCGGGCGCAGTGGCTCACGCCTGTAATCCCAGCACTTTGGGAGGCTGAGGTGGGCAGATCACGAGGTCAGGAGATCGAGACCATCCTGGCTAACAGGTTGAAACCCCGTCTCTACTAAAAATACAAAAAATTAGCCAGGCATGGTGGTGGGCGCCTGTAGTCCAAGCTACTCGGGAGGCTGAGGCAGGAGAATTGCGTGAACCCAGAAGGCTGAGGTTGCAGTGAGCCAAGATCGCACCACTGCACCCCACTCTGGGCGACAGAGCGAGACTCAATCAAAAACAAAAAAACAAAACAACAGACTAGCAGAGTGTGGTGGTGCATGCCTGTACTCCCAGCTGCTCAGGAGGCTGAGGCAGGAGGCTTGCTTGAGCCCTGCAGAAACTGGAGGCTGCATTGAGCTGAGATCATGTCATTGCACTCCAGCCTGGGCAATAGAGTGAGACCCTGTCTCAAAGAAAAAGTATACTGCTTTTGAAACATTAACAAAATGAAACTGAAGTGCATTTTGTTTAACAATGTGTGGCTATAGGATGCAAGGATAACCAGAAGCCAGCTGAATCATATAGAATTAAATCTATTTCCTGTCTTATATGGTGGTTTGTTTACTAGGCCAGAGAATAGTGCAGCGACTATGGTACATTTTGGCTTTAGTAAAGTATTTAACAGTTTCTTGAGGTATGGTGGTCCATATTAAATCATAAGTGGTAAGATGTGGGCTGGATGGTGTTATTAATTTAATTTAACAATCCTATGTGAAACTGTTAATTATTGGCACTGAGGCAGCCTGGAAGGAGATCTGAAAATGAGTACAGTAGGGTTCTATTCTTGGCCTTGATCTGTTCAACATTTTCCCAGTGTTGGCAGTGAAGACACAGAAGGCACGTTCATCAGATTTGTTAGTGGCGCAGAAGTGGGAGGGATTGCTGGTTTTGCAGACAAATCAAGGTTCAGAGTCGTCTAGAATTAGGGGTACTCATTAAAAAGAAAACAGGAAAAAACTCAGTGAGGGATGAATTTAAAGTCTTATTTAGGTTTACAAATTTGAATTGTGGCGTTCTGAGATGTTCGTATATCCTGATAAGATAATACCACTTCTGGGGATGTACCTGAGACCATATCCACAATGTTGATGATGAATTATGCACAGAGATTATTCAGAGATTTTTAAAAAAACTATAGTAAAAACTTGGGAATAACCTAAATATCCAATGGTGTGGGCTAGAGGTAATACATAAGTGAATTCTGATGTCTTTAAAATAGAATGTTATGAAGTTATGAAAAATAACGTTTAGGAATAGCTTTCAAATAACAGGGAAAAATGTTTCGCCAGAAGTTAAGGGACATCTACATCTACATTTTCAAATGTTAAGAAAGCAACGTGTTTAGAAAATAATTGGAAGGAAATACACCAATAATAGTAATATCAAAATACAAATACCGGTTGCTTCTGGATGGATTGAGGCATGCAACTCTTTTTTTTTTTTTTTTAAACGTTTGTATTATTTGTCTTTTCTGTAGTTGTGTATATATTCCACAGTGGGGACATCTGCAATTTTTAAAACTTTTTATGATTCAAGGACAAGATAGGGTAAAGAAGATGATTCATTCAGTGATTAATCTCGAGTGCCTGCTCGCTGTGTGTCAAGCTCAAGGTTAGGAACTAGAGTCACAGTTGAAGACAGAGTCCTTGACCGCTGGTTGGCGCAGGTCCACTGAGGAGGGGCAGGGCATGGAGAAGAAAAAGCATCGGGATTTTTCTGTTGTTCGTCAGTTCACTGTGAGCCTTGAGTGGGTGAGGCTTTTATTTTTATTGGTTTATATTTTTATTTGTTTTTATTTTTATTTTTTTCAGAGAGTCATGAGTCTTGCCATGTTGTCCTGGCTGGATTCGAACTCCTAGGCTGAAGCGATCTTCCTGCCTCAGCCTCCCAAGTGGCTGGGTCTACCAACATGGGCCACTGAGCTTAGCTCTAAGATACAGCTTTAAAAAAATTGAATGCAGTTTATAATGGGATCAGAAATTCAGCGATCTAATCATAAGATCTAGTCTTAATGACGTTGGCTGGTCAGGTGACATTTGGACACCGGAGAGCCAAGAGTTAATAGGGACATGAGCAAGCAAGACTTGATCCTGGAAAGGAGTCTGGGATGCTGTAGGATAGGGAATAACTGAACTACATTTATGCTTTGGGTACACAGTAGCACCTTCACATATTTTCCTGGTTATCAGACACAGGAAGGAGGAGACGTTCATTTTTGCTCCTGGTGTTGGAATGCAACCAGTAGATGGAACAGTCACTTTATTCTCTGTAGCTGCAGATTTCTCATTTATGGCATGATTACGTGATTCCTTGTCTGTAGAATGATCAGTGATCATGCTGAAGTTCATAGACTTTGAGGTCTCCTTTAATCCGAAAGACCGGGACAGCAGATTTCAGTTCAATATGAAAAAGGATTTTCTAACTGGCAGATCTGTCCAACAGAGGAAATGTCTGCCCAGGAAGTAGTGAGCTTGCCGCTGTTGGCGGTATTCAAGTGGGGCCGAATGCTGTTGATTAGGAATGCGGTAGAAGAGGAGGACAGGAATTAGGCTGACCTCCAAAGTCTCTTCCAATTTCTAGGGTCAGTTACTTAGTATGTGACTTGTCAAAGCTGAAAGACAGATAGAATAGGGGCTTTACCCTCCAGTGGCAACTATTTGAGTCAATATCATCAAGTGTGTTCTTTAAAAAATGTTTATAAATAGGTCCCAGCATCTTTGAGAGACCCTTCTGGTATCATTTTAGAAAGGATGGAAAAAACAAAACAAAAAACAGGCGAAGTGCATTGACTCATGCCTGTAACCTCAGCACTTTGAGAGACTGAGGTGGGTGGATTGCTGGAGCCCAGGAATTCAAGACTGGCTTGGGCAACAGAGAGAGAACTTGTCTGTGAAAAAATAGAAAAACTAGTCAAGCATAATGGCACACCTGCCCGTGATCCCAGCTACTTAGGAGGCTGAGGTCGGAGGCTCACTTGGGCCTAGGAGTTTGAGGCTGCAGTGAGCCAGGAGCAGTGAGCCATGATCGTGGCACCACTGCACTCCAGCCTCGGTGACAGAGCGAGACCTTGACTCAAAAAAAGGAAACAAAGAAAGGATGAGAACTATTTTAAGTCAGGTCAGAACTCAGTTTGTGACCCTAGGGCTGCTGCAAATTAAATTTTGTCCTTAGGAAAAACGAGAAGGTGGAGGAGGGGAAATGGCCAATAATAATGAACAACACAGATTGACATGTAGAAGGTTAGTGGGATCATGCTGGGTGCGGTGGCACACGCCTGTAATCCTAGCACTTTGGGAGGCAGAGGCGGGTGGATCGCTGGAGGCCAGGAGTTCAAGACCAGCCTGGCCAACATGTTGAAACCCCATCTCTACTAAAAATACAAAAAGTAGCTGGGCGTAGTGTTGCTTGCCTGTAATCCCAGCTACTCAGGAGGCTGAGGCAGGAGAATGGCTTGAACCCAGGAGGCAAAGGTTACAGTGAGCCGAGATCACGCCACTGCACCCCAGCCTGGGCAACAGAATGAGACTCCAGCTCTCAAAAAAAAAAAAAAAAAAGAATAGTGGGATCATCATCACGCCACTTCTATTTGGGATGATGACTAAATCAAGAGGGGGCTGTTAGTGGGTGCTGGGTCCTCTGCTTGGCCGTGGAGGACATGGAGTGACCTTGAATGTCTCTTCCCACTTCATGTCCCGCACTGTGGATTTGTATCCCCAGGAGCACCTTGCTCAACACCATCCTGACACCAGTGATGAGACGGAGCCCTCTGATTGCTCTGCAGTTTAGCGATAAAGAGAATACAGGGCAGATCAAGTTAAAGATGTTTTAAAGTGGGATTTTCCAGGAAAGCATATGTTTAGTTTATATCAGACAATACATTTGTAATTTGAATTAAAAACATTTTTTTATGAGACAGGATCTTACTCTGTTGCCAGGCTGGAATGCAGTGGCGCAATCATGGTTCACTGCAGCCTCGACCCACTGGGCTCAAGGGATCCTCCCACCTTAGCCTCCCAAAGTGTTGGGATTACAGGCATGAGCCACTGCTCCTGGCTTAAATTTTTTTAAAAAATGTTGCGTATGTATTACTTATAGCTTACATATGAATTTTTTTTTTTTAGTTTAATTCTGCTTAACTTTCACTGAAATATATGCTTTATTTAGAATCTGCCCTGATTATTTAAAACTTTTAGATTCCTCTTCCTGATATTTTTGGATTACTTTTGTTGTTGTGCAGGTTACTGCTAGGGCTAAATCACTTAGCAAAAGTTTCTTAGCTCTGCAAAGAGAATAGAGGTTTATCTCATCTTTGGAGAATATCGTAAGATGATTTTTGTCTCCACGTGATTTATGCTTGCATTTTGGCATTTGAGAAATCAGTATTTGGCAAGAAAGTGCTCTCTTTATATGGGATGAACCAATTTTGGGGTGCGCTGACTTAACAAATGGCAGTTTTAGATGTATGTGAAAAGCATAGGCAGGACCTAATTCTTTAGAACTAGAGTTGAAAATTTTTGTACACTTAATGACAGGCCTGAGTCTCCTTTGTCTCTGTATCATTTGTGCCCCACATGGTGTCTGTCACATCACCTGTGCTTGTTGAATTGCTGTAATTTGGTTCCCTGGGCTACATAGTGGGTTTTGGGGAAAGTTAGGCTAAGAAGTCCTTTTTTTTTTTTTGAGACAGTTTTTTGAGACTGAGTCTTGCTCTGTTGCCCAGGCTGGAGTGCAGTGGTGTGATCTCAGCTCACTGCAACCTTTGCCTCCTGGGTTCAAGCAATTCTCCCTGCCTCAGCCTCCCGAGTAGCTGGGATTATAGGCTCCCGCCACCATGCCCAGCTAATTTTTGTATTTTTTAGTAGAGACAGGGTTTCACCATGATGGCCAGGCTGGTCTTGAACTCCTGACCTCAGGTGATCCTCCCACCTCAGCCTCCCAAAGTGCTGGGATTACATGTGTGAGCCCGGCCTTTTTTTTTTAGACAAAGCAAAATATGATAAGAAATAATAGTTCTCAGCTGGGCATGGTGGTGCACTCTTGTAATCCAAGCACTTTGAGACTACCTGTGGTGTCAGCTGCTTTGAGAGGCTGAGGTAGGAGGATTAATTGAGCCCAGCAGTTTGAGACCAGCCTGGGCAACATGGTGAAACCCCATCTCTATAAAAAATGCAAAAATGAGCTGGGCGTGGTGGCGTGCACCTGTAGCTACTTGGGAGGCTGAGGGAGGAGGATCACCTGAACCCGGGGAGGTGAAGGCTACAGTGAGCTGTGCTGGTGCTACTTCACTCCAGCCTGGGCAACAAAAAGAAAAGGAAAAAGAAAAACAAAACAAAAAAACCCAGTTGTCAGCTTTTTTGTCCTTTGAGTATCAGGAAGCCATATATACAACTCTCTTAGTAAAAACAACCACATTCAGTCAGTGGCTGCTTGTCAGCGTGCCGGAGGAATTGCAAACTCCCTCTCCTCTATTTTTCTTCTGCTGAAAATGAATTGCTCTTGGTGTGCTGTTCTTAAATTCATGTGTCCTGCGTCCATTTTAATCTTGTTATCTATTTTTATGGTGACTGTCGCCATGGTACTCATGCTCCTTGCATAGCACAACAGAGATTTCCGACGTCTGATAGGACAGCTCAGAGTTCTGCTGCAGCCGGAGAGAAACTGTGTGTGAGGAGTTATTTTTTTAATTGAGGTGTAATTTACATACAGCACAGATCTTAAGTGTGCTGTTTAATCAGTTTCGACACATACATACGGAGACAGAACATTTCCATCACCCCAGATGAGTTCCTCATGACCATTTCCAGATAAGCCCCACCCCCAACCAGAAGTACCACAAATCTGATTTCTATTGCCATAAGTTAGTTTTGCTCGGTAGGTTCTAAATATTATAATTTGTCTCTCTCTCTCTGTCTCTCTTTTTTTTAGACAGTCTTGCTCTGTTTCCTAGGCTGGAGTGCAGTGGCACAATCACGGCTCACTGCAGCCTTGACCTCCCCAGGCTCAAGCCATTCTCCCACCTCAGCCTCCCAAGCAGCTGGGACCACAGGTAGGCACCACCACACCCGGCTAATTTTTAAATTTTTTGTAGAGACAGAGTCTCACTATGTTGCTCAGTCTGGTCTCGAACTCCTGGCCTTAAGTGATTCTCCTACCTTGGGCTCCCAAAGTGCTGGGATTACAGGCATGAGCTACCTGTGCACAGCCAATTTTGTGTTTCTAATTACTGTATAGGTGGTGCTTTGAGGAGGGGGAGGGGGTGCGTGTCTGTGTTTAAAAAGCAGTATCCTATATAGTTAGGAGTCCCCAGTGAGTGAATAATAATGTTTTATTAGACTTTGTGCAATGGGATGTTCAGATTCTTTTTTCTCATTAGCTCAGGGGATTTGGATTTATGTTAGGAATCCTGATTCCCAGCTGAAAGAGTCAAAACCACAGGCAGCTAGGCCTGGTGTGGAGGAAGCGTGATTGGGCAAGGGCTGGCTTATTAGGAAACATGTGTGTTGTGTTGGAGTGCTGCAGTGCTGGGTTAGAAGAACTGGAATTACTCCTAGGACACCCCTTTTAATGACCAGAAGTCCCATTGACATACTTTCTCTTTTTTCCCTGCCTTTTCCTTGAACTAGCATATAAATTTAACAATCCACAGAGTTGCAGAGTTGGGCTTATAATATTGAAACAGGATCTGTGCTGCAAAGCCCACTGCTGACTGGAAACGCAGATGTGCACTGCCGAGCTCACAGCCCCTGGGAAGCGTGGGCCAGATTCAGGGTGAAATTGCCCCCTAACATATTATTGAAATGCATTGAACAGGGCCTGTTTCTTTTCTTTTTTTAAAAAAAATTTTAAATGAAATTTTCGTTGTGCAAGTTAGTACATGAACACATTCTCCGTAGGGGAAGAATGCAAAACTTCTCGAGCAAGCAGAAAGTCTTTCTTGATGACTGTTTCTAATCCCAGTCCCTTCCCCAGAGGTCGAGCACTTTCATGGACTTGCTGTTCTTCAGATGCCTCACGTACATCTATACCTCTAGGACTTACAGAAAGTTAAGTGCATTGGCTGCGGATTACATAAGGTCTCTTTACTGAATTGCCTCTCCCTCCCTCAACAGGGTGGTTGGCGATAGTTCTCGGCCGCTACACAAAAGTCTTGATTTTGTTTAACTCCTGCCCGGTCTCCCTTACAATTAGAAGGCTACACAATTACTTCACCTTTCCCTAATTCATGGGCACTTCAGTCATTTCCAGATCCTTTACTGTTAAAAACGCTGTTACCAAAAAACACTGCTGCACAGACCTCTATAGCACCTGTGAGTTTTCTGTAGGGTAGGTACCGAGAAAGTGGAACTGCTGGGCCATAGGGTTCTTGAATTGTACATTCTAACAAAGATGCATCGTGGGGTCAGTTCCTCGCTTAGAGTTACTGTAGACTGAGGAATGCCTGCCCTGTGCTCAGACATTAAGCAGTTATTTGAAGACGAGGGGGCAGAATTTAGAGTGTGTTAGGTGAGTGCTCACTGGCCTCACAGGTCGCACATACCGTTGCTGGTCTGTGGGAAGGGTTGGTGTTGGGAAAGGCTCTTCTGGGCCTCCTAGTTAATTCTGCCTGGTCCCCGCCCCCCAACCCCTGAGGACTTTGACCCGTATATTGATAGTGGTTGTGTGGAAAAGAATCACAGGCTGAACAGGCAGCCCATTGTGGACTCTGGATGGGAAATTCTAAACTCAGTTCATTTGGCCTGGAGACCTTCACCGCACCTGCGGTTCTTCTCCAGGCTGCCTTTGTAATCCAGTGTGGCCTAAACACTCAAGCAAAGTGTGAGGCATTTGGAAGCATGTTCTTTAAAGGCATCTAGAATGCTGCCACGTGGCCGTTATTAGCAGTTTATGTTAATTACAGAAGAATGGCGTGTGCCTCTGTTATTTACATTTCTGGCCTTCATCTCTAGCTCTCTACAGAACTCGTGGAAAACATGAGAGTTAATCCTATCAGATCAAACCCATGCATTTAGGAGCCAGTGTGGCAAGGGAGGGAGTGGCTGTGGCCCTCCTGAAGACAGCTTTGCGGCCAGTTGTGGGCCGGTGTCCCTGCCACCTGGGTGAGGAGAGGCAGAGGCCCCTTTGCAGCCTTCACGGTTTTACATGCATTCAACCTCAGATCTCCATGCAGTCTGTTATGAAGCAGTGCTAGTTGGACCCTAGGGCGACCCCACTCGTGCATTCATTCACTGTCCAAACACAGTATGCACTTTATTTGCCTTCATTGGGGTATTCTAGCATTCCCTCTCTGGTTTCCAGCTGATGTTAGCGGGGCCTCCCTTTTCTGTCATTTCAGTATTTGGTGACCAAGTTGGCATTCTACTCCTCTCTCCTACTTGGTAGATTCTCTTGGGGCCCTCCTGTACTTGATCCTTTGTCCTGAAGAGCACTGCCTTCTTAGCTTGCCCTCCCTGTCACACAGCACATTTAGGTTAGCGGTCCTCTGGCCTTATCAGTCATCTTTTTTTTCCCGCCTCCCACCCCGAGTAAGACAGGGTCTTACTCTGTTGTCCAGGCTGGAATGCATGGCGCGATCACAACTCACTGCAGCCTCTACCTCCCAGTCTCAAGTGATCCTCCCACCTTAGCCTCCTGAGTAACTGGAACTACAGGCACATGCTACCACGCCTGGCTAATGTTTGTATTTTTTGTAGAGATGGGGTCTGCCTGTGTTGCCCAGGCTGGTCTTGAACTCCTGAGCTCAAGCCATCCTCTGCCTCAGCCTCCCAAAGTGCTGGGGTTACAGGTGTGAGCCTCCATACCTGGCCTCATCTTTCTTGATGGGCAATAACCAGTGTTCCCAATGCGGTTGGTTTTATAGGATGGGGGTGGGCAGTGTGCTTCTTTTTGTTTTAGTGCTTTTGCAGTGGCACTGGACAAAATGTCTTTTTCCTTTTTGGCCTTCATGGCCGCTGTAGATGACAGTGCGTTCCACAGTGACATCAGTTCTCTTTACCGGGTGTGACTGTTTCCATAGAGCTCTTGCATGGTTTTGATTTTTTTCTTACATCTCTTACACTGCCCTTGTTGATGTTAAAATTTACTGTATTCCCCCCACATTTGCATAAACTCTTCCCTATAATTTTCCTATAGATTTGGCTCTTCACTGCCCGGGATTTGGTGTCTACTTTTTTTTCAGGTCAGCATTTATTGTGCACTTTTGCTAGGCACAGTGCTTAGTATCCAACATGCATTTTCTCACTGTTTCCTCTCTCAGACCTGGGGAATCAGAATCTCTAGGAAAGAGGAGCTTGGCGACTCTTAAAAAAATCAAGGCACTTCTGGAAAAAAAATGCATTCCCTCATTAAAGGTCCAAATTATCCTCTAGGATATGATCTGTACTTTTTCTCATTTTGCACGTGAGGAAACTGCGGGTCAGAGAAGTGAGTTTGTTTGGCCAAGGTCACAATGGGGAAGTTTGAGCCTTTTTTTTTTCTTTTTTTTTTTCGAGATAGGGTCTCACTCTGTCATCCAGGCTAGAGTGCAGTGGCACGATTTTGACTCACTGCAACCTCCCAGGTTCAAGCGATTCTCATGCCTCAGCCTCCCCAGTAGCTGGGATTACAGGTACCCACCACCATACCTGGCTAATTTTTGTATTTTTAGTAGAGATGAGGTTTTGCCATGTTGGCCAGGCTAGTCTTGAACGCCTGAGCTCAAGCCATTCTCTGCCTTGGCCTCTCAAAGTGCTGGGATTACAGGCGTGAGCCACTGCGCCCAGCTGGAAGTCTGAGCTTAAGGCATCCCTGACTGTTTCACTGTGCATTCTCTTTGGGATATTTGTAAAAGGTGAAATAAGAAGAATTGTAGCCCTGATCCTGGTGATCCCATGCTTGATACTTTGCTGTCATAATGCACATCTCCCGTTCCATGCCACAACCACTAACACCACATTAACCTCTTGGTGACTCAAGTTTTTAAAAACAAGGAAGCCTACAAGGTCATCTAGTTTAATCTGTCACTTGATGCATAGTTTTCCTGGCTGTACAACATAGTAGAAAGAACATAGCTTGTCTGGGTCTGGTGGCTCACACCTGTAATCCCAGCACTTTAGAAGGCTGAGGCAGGAGGATCAATTGAGCCGAGGAATTTGAGAAAAGCCTTGGCAACATGGTGAAATCCCATCTCTACAAAAAATACAAAAATGAGC
Organism: Macaca thibetana thibetana; assembly: GCF_024542745.1. Taxonomy (NCBI): domain Eukaryota; kingdom Metazoa; phylum Chordata; class Mammalia; order Primates; family Cercopithecidae; genus Macaca; species Macaca thibetana. Next base: position 115,166,091 of record NC_065585.1, read on the forward strand.
CAGGTGTGGTGACATGCACATCTAGTCACAGCTATTTGGGAGGCTGAGGTGGCAGGATTGCTTGAACCTGGGAGGTCAAGGCTGCAGTGAGCTGTAATTGTGCCACTGCACTCAAGCCTGGGCGACAGAGGGAGACCCTGTCTCAAAACAAACATAGCTTTTGGAATCAGACACATTTGGGCTCACATTCTGGCTTCTGTCATTTTCTAGCTTCGTGGCCTTGGGAAAATTTACTCAAACTTCTCTGAGACTCAGTTTGCTCATCTGTAAAATGGGAATGATGATGGTATTTATAATCTCATGGGTTATTTGTGGGGGATTAAATGAGACACGGTCAGCAAAATGCTCAGCAAGTTGACTGGCACTTAAGTCTTTGATAAGTGATAGCTGTTAGAACATTCCTGAATGAATATCAACTTTTGAAAGGCCACGGATTACATATAAGGGTTCCTGTTATTCTCTTGCCACTTATATGTGATTTTATTTCTTGGAAACATCCTACTGCCTTTTCTTCAAAAGATTCTCCTCTTCTGCTGGCCTTGAACTAAGTCCAGTCTACCTGCCGGCCTGAGGTGGTGGGGCCATGTGTGTCAACCCCCTTGGTTGTGTTCCTGGGGCAGGCAGAGCTCACGAGCACCCGGTGCTGATTTTATCCCTTCCTTTTCTGAAAATTTGGAGAGTGTGGGCCAGCTGCTGTCTGCGATTGATGCACATTTATTTTGTCACTTGGGCTCAGAACATCCTCACTAGTGAGCACCTTCTGATTAATGCCGCCACCCCATCCATTTCAGGAAAAGCATCAGAGAGTGGCACCCCAACATCCTAAGCTGGGGTGGGGGTGAACTCTTATTCATCCTGTTTCTCCAACTCTCTTTCATCTCGAAACTCATTCTCATGCCCACAGTTATTGGGGCATAAAGATTCCTTAAATGGCTTCCTCCAGAGAAAAATACGTTTAAGGCACTTCCTTAGTGGTTTGAGCCCTGGGCGAGCCCCTCCTCCGCTCCGTTTATTTTCCACTGTGTATTTAAATCTTCCCCGATGGTGCCTGTCTTCTTTTCACTAAGGCTGACTTTCTGTTTTTGGGGTGAAACTTGTGTCTCCTTCAACCTCCAGTCACTCAGCGGATTTTTTTTTTTTTAGATTCATAACATATTTTATTTTGACTTATCTAACTGATGTCAAAAACGGAAAATTTTCACATGGATATTCATCTAACTCATGGGCTCCATTCTAAAAACCCCCTTTTTAAAAATCAGGCTTCAGTGTCAGATTGCTGAATGTTTTTTTCATTTTCCTGAGAGAAGCAAATGTTCATTCATTCATCTCATTATACAACACAAGTACATAAATGTAGCTTCGGAGCGTATTAAGTGCTTTTAAACACAAGTGCTGGCTGTGTGGACCAGGTGGTAGCTCATTTAGGCCCCAAATTCATGAAGGGCAGGGTCTGACTCTTAGGCTTCTTAATATTTGGCTTGGTGCATGGTCAAGAGCTGGGCCCACATGTTGCATATCAGCAGGGCTGATACGTTTAAAGATGCTGGGCTTTTTCTGCTCCAGGGCCCTTTCCCAGGGGTTCCGGTGAGTCCCTCCCCAGCTGGGTCTGCCCCACCCTTGTGGGTGGGATTAGCTCCCAGAGGCTGGCCAGGCCCCACCTGGGGGAGGCTTGGGGGCCGGGCCCCAGGGCTGAGATTCAGGCTTGGGGGAACAGAGCAGGAATGAGACCCGGTACCGAAAGTGAGCGGGGCAGGCACCTAGTCACATGGGCGATGGGCAGGGGCTGGTCACTGGCTTCGGGCTCCAGGGCCACAGCCATCTGACTTGGTGTTGAGCTCCAACCATGGAACGCTGGAGTTGGTTCATTTTGACCGGCAAGCCTCTAAATATGGGTGCCTCGATTACCCACCACAAGGAGAGAGCGGTTGCCTTTTTATGACATGTTGATTCCAGCCAGGTGAGTCACCAGGTAGCTCTCATGCTCCTGCCAGGCTCCCCTGCCTGTCGGTTTGGCATTGTCAGAGAGTGTGATCATTCATCGAGGTGACATTTGAGTTCCAAACCAGTTTTCTCCTTTAACCATTTCACCCTCAGGAGTGATTCTCCTTTGTTTGGCATTGTCAGGAACTGTGATGATCCATTCAAATGACTTTTGAGTTCCAAATAGTGTTTCTACTTTAACTTCCTAAATAGAAAAAAAAAAAAATGACCAGGCACAGTGGCTCACACCTGTAATCCCAGCACTTTGGGAGGCTGAGGTGGGCTGATCACTTGAAGCCAGGAGTTCGAGACCAGCCTGGCCAACATGGTGAAACCCCATCTCTACCAAAAATGCAAAAATTAGCCCAGCATGGTGGCGTACACCTGTAATCCTAGCTACTTGGGAGGCTGAGGCAGGAGAATTGCTTGGACCTGGGAGGAGGAGGCTGCAGTGAGCCAACATGGCGCCATTGCACCCCAACCTGGTTGACAAAGCGAGACTCTGTCTCAAAAAAAAAAAAAAAAAAAAAAGTAGAGTCCGTGTTCCTGTGTTCATCTGCTTTCTTCAAGGAGCGAGAACACAGGAACCCTTTTTGTCATCTTGGAATTGGTACCTGGGGCGTCGTTACCTCTCAAGCTTCCCTTTCCAGTGAGTGCCCACTCAGAGCCTCAGTGCTAAGGCCTTCCTTGACTATTAGGCTTTTAAAACTCTCACGTCTGTGTTTTATATTTTTGGAATGGCAGGTTTTTTTTTTTTGTTTTTTTTGTTTTTAAATTGCCAGCTTTTGCCTGTTGTTACTGCAAGTGCTTCCAGTAAATCCCTTCTCCATGAAACTCACTCTCGTCCTCTGGATCCCAGCTCACCCTCCCCAGGCCTGAGCCACGTCTTGCTGCTGGGTCTCCACTTCCGGGGAAGAGAGAACTGGACCAGGACGGCGCAGGAAACTGACAATGCCACTGCTTGCTAGCTTTGGGATTTTGGACAAATAGGTGACCTTCTTGAACCTGTGTTCTCAGCTCTAAAACAAGGGTGATCTTGTTCCTCCATATTTTATTGAGTTGCTGAGAAGTCAGGAAAGAAAAGAAGTCCCCAATGTGTGCATTCAAGAGAGTATAAACCTAAGTGCCATTCAAGCATTTGTCAGTGGTTTCGAGGTCGTGTGCAGGTCTCTTAGAAGTTTACCCTGAAGACTGCTAGAGACAACTGCTAGTTCTGTGAGGCTTGTTCTCCCTGGGGATACTCGGCTCCTGGTTCCCTCCCTCCAGTCCTGGCTCTGGGTAAAATGCCAAGTCAGCAATCATCCATCTCCCCACCTCCTTCTGGAAGTGTCATGTGGTTTGAGAACAGTTTAAATCAGGTTTAACCACACTGCACGGCGCCCCTCCCCCGCCACATACATGCACGCCCCAGCGCCCCACGCATTTACAAAAACGCTGCGGGACAACTGTGTCCCCTCACCCAGACATCTGTCAGCATAGTCCTGCTAATACCTGCTTCCTTCTGTCTACCTGTTTTTAAGGAAACCCTGTCTCGGAAGCAAGTTCGAATGCTCTTGACACCTTTGCCTTCATTTTAGGGCCAGCAGCAGGTATTCCTTCTTATAACACATTTTTCTTGAATCTGGGCCTCTTCTTACCCCTGGGAAGATCAGCTGTTTAAGATCAGTCTAAGGAGGCTGCAGTCCCATCGGTGCCGATAGAGAGGGTTGTGGATTCCTGAGCCCTCACTGTGTGCCAAGGAGTGTCCTAAGAGCTGTCTTGTGTAATAGGGTAGTGTGAACTCCAGAGAGTCGTGAACAAAGGCACTGCATTTCTGAGAGCAAATGGGGAGGTAGGTGTGAAGGAAGGGGAAGTGTATTTTTTCCTGGGTAGAGCTGTGAAAACGCTTTCCTGCCAGCAGCGCAAACAGAAACCGTCTCTTTTACTTGACTGAATGACTGTTGTGCAGTCAGACCAGCAGAAATATTTGTTGATCAGGATCGTTTATTATTTGCTGGAGAGAATTCGCTGTAAGCAGATCAGATGACCTGATTCTATGGCCCATCTGCTGGAATATGAAAATAGCAGTGTTATTTGGGGGTTCCTTCTTTTTCCTTTCCATTACTGTATTACATCTATTGCTTAGAGTAATAGGAAGGCTGGATGCTCAGTTATAGGGTATGCCATCGAGAACATTCCAGCCCTGAATGGGAGTTGGACAGTTATTCTGGTCCCTATCAATCTTGATACTCTATCATTTTAATTTTACTGGTAGTCTAAACTATTCTACACTGATGCAATGTAGTCCAGTTTTTTAAAACCTTCAGAAAAAGACAATAATTAGAATGCCCTGAGAATCCAAATTGTCACACTCTGACCAGCTGATTTAGAACTTGAATCAATCACCAATATGCTCAGTGCCATGTGTCTGAAGCTTGTACTGTGAAAATCCTAAGTACACACCACACCCCTCTTAAAAATAGGATCACAGGACCTGATAATTTCAGAGAGCCAGAAGTTTTAGATCAGGGCTTTCTGTTGAAAGCCAGGAGGAGTTTTTTCCTGTCTCTTCAAAGAAAAGGTCCGTGTATGCTTAGCGAAGGGTCTTTTTTTTTTTTTGCTTTCTTTGGGGAAGACATACCAGAAAAAAAAGGCTTGAGAACCAGCCACCGGGTAGCAGTTGGGTATGGAATGGGACAGTTTGCTTCTGCCAAGGTTCAAATGGTGACCTGCAAACCAGGAGGACCATAAACATATTTGCATATACTTATAAATATGCTTGCAAGTACTCATGGCATTTGTCAGCAAAGATGTTGGCTAAGAATTGCTGAAAATGAGTTGTTTGGGAATCTTATTCTCCATGGAGTTCTGTTGTAAAATAAGAGATGCAAACATTCACTGCAAACATTTTGGCCTTTGTGTATTTATTTATTTATTTAGAGCTCAGACGATCCTCCTGCCTTAGCCTCCTGAGTAGTGGGACTATAGGCATGTACCCCTATGCCCTGCAAAGTGTAGGACATCACACTGAAAATTTTAAATAAAAATGTTACAGATTTAAAGGAAAAATGGGCACTTTTCTGATAAAAGATAAAGAATGATATGCTAAATATTAACCAAACATCTAAAAACTGAAACTGTTGTTCCTGCAGTGATACCCAATGGAGATAATAAAATATACAGAGAGCAGAGTTTAGCAGAGAATCTGAAGCTCTTGGCAGGTGGGTTTATATCCCTCAGTTGACCTATAAATTATTCATTAGAGAAGTAGCAAGCACCCAAGCTTTTGCAAATAGGAGTCTTACTCCAAACTTCACCCTTCTTAAGTTAAAAGAAACCCCATGAGTTGTGCAGTGAATCACTTTGACTTATGATCTGTCTTCTGGAAGTGCCGCTAGGTGATATCATGGCTCGCTGCAGTGTCCCTGGGTGGTAGGAGAGCGCAGCCACCGCGTGAGTGTGTGCACGCACACAAGTGTGGGGACGTGCCTACGTGTGCTGAGACATGTGGTTGTCCAGCAACAGTTACATGACAAATAGCAGTTTGCAACCCTGAACCACAGAGAGAGTTTGTTTTACTGTTCTGCCTGTTCCAGTTCCTTAACTGATGGCAGATGTCCTCATTAAGGGCTATTAGCACATCAGAATGTGTTTGCTGAGCCCTGAAAAGAGCTAACTCCTTTTGGACATGGACTGAAAGATGTTATCTAGGGTAGCCAATCCCTCCTGTTGGTGATGGCAGCGGGGAGGGAGGAACACAAGAGGGCTTGGTATCCCGTTAAAACTTTCCCAAGAAGCCTTCAGCACAAGTTTATGTTTCGGTCAGGGAATTCCGTAAGAGGAGAATGTAAAATCATAAAGTGGGATTTGGCTGTGTGTTGCACTACTGTTACTGTTACCCTGAAATAGGTGTTTCTTGATTTCTCTTGGCTGCTCCAGAACCATATGGCGAACTAGGGGATGGCTGGTTTATAGGGACCATTGATAGCTCCCAAGAAAGACCTCACCAGAGGAGCGAATGAAGTGGAGATCCTGGAGGAGAGAGGTTGGAAGGAGGCCACCGCTGGAATGGTGGAAGTGCACCAGGTGGGCAGGACCCCAGGAGTGCTTGTGAGATAGCAGGAGGTCCTGAAAAGTCACAGGCGGCCCAGAGTTAACCTTGCTCCTCGACCCACCTGTTGGCAGACCTTCGCTGATGCTGTCATTCGCTCTGAGTCCCCAAAGACTCTTGGTTACTTGTGCTGTCTCTCGAGCCACGTCTGTAAATGTCATGAGTGTGCTGATTAACACAGGTGAGGCATCAAGTGACGCCTGGTGATGCTGCCCAGCCTGGATTAGTCTAGATTTGCATTTCTCCCACTTCCATGCTATTAATCCCCAGTATAAACTTGGCTAAGGTTTTCCTTGACTTTTTGGGTTGATCCCATTATCCCTTTGCATGCCCTGCCAGAGGGCAATATGTGTATAAAGGTCTTCCCAAACTCGAACTGCTAAATGATTAACAGTGGCTTGGTCTGCTTAGCAGGGTCAGACTAAAGCGTTGACCTTTATTCTGTAGGTAAGAGGCCAAGATGCAAGTGGAGAAGAGATTTTTTCAAGGAATGAAAGTACGTGAGAAAATGGATGTGTAGACTTTTAGATCAGGAGCTATTTTTTCTTTTTCTTTTTTTGAGATGGAGTCTCGCTCTGTCTCCCAGGCTGGAGTGCAGTGGCCGAATCTCAGCTCACTGCAAGCTCCGCCTTTCGGGTTCACGCCATTCTCCTGCCTCAGCCTCCCGAGTAGCTGGGACTACAGGCACCCGCCACCTTGCCCAGCTAGTTTTTTTTGTATTTTTTAGTAGAGACGGGGTTTCACCGGGTTAGCCAGGATGGTCTCGATCTCCTGACCTTGTGATCCGCCCGTCTCGGCCTCCCAAAGTGCTGGGATTACAGGCTTGAGCCACTGCGCCCGGCCTCTTTTTTTTTTTTGAGACGGAGTCTCACTCTGTCCCCCAGGCTGGAGTGCAGTGGTGCGATCTCAGCTCACTGCAACCTCTGCCTCTCGGGTTCAAGCGATTCTTGTGCTTCAGCCTCCCAAGTAGCTGGGATTACAAGTGCACGCTACCACACCTGGCTAATTTTTTGTATTTTTAGTAGAGATGGGATTTCACCATGTTAGCCAGGCCGATCTTGAACTCCTAACCTCGAGTGATCTGCCTGCCTCGGCCTCCCAAAGTGTTTGGGATTATAGGCATGAGCCGTTGCACCTGGCCAGGAGCTATTTTTCCCATCACGGTTCACTAACATAGGGAAAAAAACACCAAGTTGATGAAAATCAACTTAATTGAGTGGTTTATTTTGAGAGATTCCACACCTACTAGAATCATGGCAGGATTGTGACCTCTGACACCAGATGGACATGAGTTCATACCCAAGGCTGCAGTTCCTAAGTGTGCAGCTTTGGTACCATGACCCTCTGAGGTTGTCACCTCATCAGAAATGATAGACCATTGGTTCATCTCAGATCCTTTTGAGGATTAAATTAGATACAATTTATGAAAGCTAGTACCTCTTAGGCACTTAATAAAGACAGTTTCCCTTCCTTCTTTCTCTTCTGCTTTTAAAACTTAAGATTTGGCAGTACTAAAATAAAGCCAATGAGAAAATGTATTTTGGTGTGAAATTCTGGCCAGTTAAAGGAGAAAGGGGACAGGAGGGATCCAGTCAGAAGCAGCAGGTTCACCAACTCCATGCAGATCCGGCAGGCACAAACAAAACAGGCAGTAGAAAGCAGTCTTTAAATTAAAAAAAGAAAAAGGCTTAGAAAAAACATCGACCGAATTTGTTGGCCAAACATTTCAGGCGCCGTCTGAAGACTGGGAGCCCAGGAATTTGGGAAATACTACCCTTTCTTTATTTTCAGTGGTAGAAACCCCAAACTTCCTGCTCTAGAAAGTGGGGAGGCCATTAGGTTGTTTTTTTTTTTTTTTTGGCTAAGAAAGTGGTGTAGTTTCTTTCTCTGGGTTGATGCTGCCATCTCATGTCTCTGCGTGGCGTTGCGGCTTCGCCTCTGGATCCTGTCAGCCCAGTGAAACTGAACTGAGAGTTAGAGGTGCTCCATTTTAGCCTGAGGCTCCAAAGACGAAGGTATGTAGGTGACAGTGTTTTAAAAACCAGTTTAGGCCAGGCACGATGCCTCATGCCTATAATTCCAGCACTTTGGGAGGCCAAGGCAGGCAGATGGCCTGAGCTCAGGAGTTTGAGACTACCCTGGGTAACATGATGAAAATCTGTCTCTACTAAAATACAGAATATTAGCCAGGCGTAGTGGTGCACACCTGTAGTTCCAGCTACTTGGGAGGCTGAGGCAGGAGAATCACTTGAACCCAGGAGGCAGAGGTTGCAGTGAGCTGAGATCATGCCACTGCACTCCAGCCTGGGCAACAAAATGAGACTCCATCTCAAAAAAAAAAAAAAAAAAAAAAAAAAATACCCAAACCAAAAAAACAACCAATTTAGCTTAGGTATACATTTTTTTTTTTTTTTTTTTGTAGTGGCAAAGAATCTACTCTTTGCATTTGTCTTCCTTTTTATTGTTACAATGAAGCTTTCAGAGAGAGAGTCATTGGATGTAGTTACCAGACACCTAACTAGGAATTTCTGTCTGCGTGCTGTGACTCCAACCTTTTCCTCATATTTTCTTTGCTTTCTGGAAAATTCATGGTGGAGATACTATGCCAGCAGATTCTAGCCCTTGAGTTTCTGCGTAAAATGCTCATGAAAACCAGCATTTTGCCCCTTTACTCAGTATTTGCCATTTTATTATTATCCTTTAGAATTCTTTTGCCGTTTCTGTTTTGTTACTGTGGGGATGTTCACGAACATACCTTGCTGGAATGGTTTGGAAAGAGGCCAGGATTTGGGAGGTGTGGAGATGGTGTGGTACCTACAGAAAGAGCCTGGGGGGCTTCTGGACAAGGGTGAAAAGGAAAGAAGGCTTATGGAACTGTTCAAAGATAGCTTGAGCTAAGAGCTGTGCCACAGGTGTCCTCTTGATGTGGGTGGGGTGGGAAAGGCACACCTGAGTGGAATTAGCCCCATAGGCGGAGGGGGGGGGGGGGGGGGTGGTGGTGGTGGTGGTGGTAGAGGGGTGGGGGGCAGTCAGCATTGATGCTGAGGTCTCTGGAAACCCTGGTGTTTTATACCTGCTGTGACCCCACAGCACCTGGGATATGCTTTGCACATAATAAGCGAATAGGAGGGAACAGAGGACTGGAACAGCAGAGATTAGGAACTGAGGAGCTGCGTGTGCTCTGTAGGAGGAGGGCAACCTGAATTTGCAAAGCACTGGGTCTGACTCGTCCCCTTCTGCCAGCAGTGTCAGGCCAGGGAGCACTGTGGGTCAGCCGGTCCCCTGGTAGGGACCCACTTCGAGAGGCCTGTTCAGATTCTTGCACCAACTACCTTTGCCACCTGAACAAGTCACGTGCTCAACATTAGTTTCTTCAAGTGTAAGATGAGAGGAGCCTGGGTCATTTCTTTCTTTTTTTTTTTTTTTTTTTTGGAGTCTGAATCTCATTCTGTTGTCCAGGCTGGAGTGCAGTGGTGTGATTTCGGCTCACTGCAGCTTCCTGCCTCCTGGGTTCAAGCGATTCTCCTGCCTCAGCATCCTGAGTAGCTGGGATTACAGGCATGCGCCACCATGTCTGGCTAATTCTGTATTTTTAGTAGAGACAGGGTTTCATGATGTTGGCCAGGCTGGTCTTGAACTCCTGACCTCAAGTGATCCACCTACCTCAGCCTCCCAAAGTGCTGGGATTACGGGCGTGAGCCACCGCACCTGGCCAAGCTCGGTAAGTTTCTATGGCTCTTTGCAGCTTTGAGCTAGCTGAACTTGAGAATCTGTGTGCATCAGATGTCCTCAGGCTTTGACCCAGCAATATCGTATCCTGGAAGTTGCCCTACGGAAGCCGTGGTTGATGTGTGTGTGCTGAGGTTTAGCTCAGAGGATGCTCCCTGCAGGCAGAGAAGTTTAGACGGCAGACCATTGGGTGCAGCCTTTGGGTACAATAAATAATAAGAGATTAGAATAGGAATGATGTGTCCACCTAGGAAAATGCTGAGTGGCTTCTGAACATGTTTTTATAAAATAATATTGAATGATATTGCAAAACTTTCACAGTTAAGTAAAAATACAGTTTACCAAACAGCAGTCCCATTTTTACAGAAATAAAAGTGTAAATACACGCACAGAAGGAAGCCTGGCCTGCTGTATAGGAAGAGTGGGCCTCCCGGGGAGGCAGGTTTCTGAGTGGTTTATTTTTCTGTGTACACAGAGTATTTTCTGATTGTTCTACTAGGAATGGATATCACTTTTGTGAAAAGGAGGGATGGTAAAAGTTGACTTTAAAGGGTTCACTTACTTTAGCAGACCCTTCCTGGCTCCTGCTGTGTGGGGCTCCCTCCTGAAAGCTTCCTGATTCCCCCAGGTGATGGGCAGAGGCCTCAGTGTCCCCTTCGCCTCCGCAGGAGAGGAGAGGCAGCAGCATGGCGAGTGTCCTGTCCCGGCGCCTTGGAAAGCGGTCCCTCCTGGGAGCCCGGGTGTTGGGACCCAGTGCCTCAGAGGGGCCCTCGGCCGCTCCACCCTCGGAGCCACTGCTGGAAGGGGCTGCTCCCCAGCCTTTCATCGCCTCCGATGACACCCCCTGCCAGGAGCAGCCCAAGGAAGTCCTTAAGGCTCCCAGCACCTCGGGCCTTCAGCAGGTGGCCTTTCAGCCTGGGCAGAAGGTAGGTTGATCCCAACATGGACAGGTGTCCCATCTTGCGAGTCTTGCGGTGGTGGGCTGGGGTGCCCCAGTGACAGGCCGGAAACTCTCTGGGCACCGTTTTGAGTGCAGAGCTTTGCCCTCCAGCCACAGGGTGTCTGGGCAGCAGATCGCCCAAAAGAATATGATATTGTTAGGAGACCCAGGGCTTCTCTACCACAGTGTTGTCTGTAGAAGGTGGCAAGATCTAGCATCTGATGCTGTGGGCTTTGGCTTGTTCAAAACCTCAGTTTGAAGGATGGCCATAGCCACGTTTCTCTTAACCTGCCTCAGTTTACAACTTTACCAAAGGAAAGCATCTCAGGCTTATGAGAGTCAAAGAACATTGCGTCTTTGAATTCCCTTTAGACACTTTGAGGAGTCAGAGATGTTTGTATAGTTGGATTCGGTGTGGATTTCCTTTTCCAGCGTCTCTGCCCCTGTGCCAGGGCCCTGGGTCTGATGTTATCATGAGGTCCAGGTGCCTGGGGTTCTCTTTTGTTGCCCTCCCGAGGCCTCCTAAATAAGGACTCTACCTCTGTCTCCTTGCCAAGGCTTGTGCGCACCAGGCCTCCCTGCCTGTGAGGGAAGGTGGCCTGCCAACTTCCAGGTCCTCCTGGTGAGAGGTTGACCTGCCTCTGTACTCCTGCCACGTTGTCCCCAGGTGGACTCAGCATCCTCTGAGTGCAGGATAATGAGCAGTTCGGAGTGCCAGTTGGGCACCAGCAGACAGGCAGTGCATCTGGGGCAAGGAAGGCGGGAACATGAGTACAGATTCTAGATTCAGAGAAAGTCGCAGAAATTGACATGTTTGCTGTCTGCCAGTCTAGAGAGCTGATAAGGATCTGCCTTGGGAGGAATCAGGCCTGTGTGGGTACTCAGGTGGGAAGCGAGTACCTGGGAACATCTACTTGAATAAAAGATGAGTGAGGCAGAGAACATGGTTCGTGGCAGGCAGACCCTGGCTCCTGGGACGTGGGGTGCTTGAGAACTTCAGGGTGAGACCCATCCAGGACTGACCGCTGGCTGCTGTCCCTCTTTCCGCAGGTTTATGTGTGGTATCGGGGTCAAGAGTGCACAGGACTGGTGGAGCAGCACAGCTGGATGGAGGGTCAGGTGACCGTCTGGCTGCTGGAGCAGAAGCTGCAGGTCTCCTGCAGGGTGGAGGAAGTGTGGCTGGCGGAGCTGCAGGGCCCCTGTCCCCAGGCACTACCCCTAGAGCCCGGAGCCCAGGCCCTGGCCTACAGGCCTGTCTCCAGGAACATTGATGTCCCAAAGAGGTTTGTGTGGGAGAAGAAATTGGGTTTTAAGAGTCACATGGGTAGTGTGGTGTGAGGGTGTGGGCTGCCTTTCGGTGTGGAAGAAATGTGGTGTCATTGGCATCTGGGTGCCAAGATATTGGGACGCATGGGACACAGAAAAGGGGAATCTTTGGCATCTTTTCTTTTTTCTTTTTCTTTTTTTTTTTGGAGACAGCCTCACTCTGTCACCTAGGCTGGAGTTCAGTGGCATGATCTCGGCTCACTGCAACCTCTATCTCCTGGGTTCAAGCGATTCTCCCACTTCAGCCTCTCGAGTAACTGGGATTATAGGCGTGCACCACCACGCCTGGCTAATTTTTGGTATTTTTTGGTAGAGACAAGGTTTCACCATATTGGTCAGGCTAGTCTCGAACTCCTGACCTCTAGTGATCCACCTGCCTCGGCCTCCCAACGTACTGGGATTACAGGTGTGAGCCACCTTGCCTGGCCCAGAATGGCATCTTTTCTTTTCCATAGCTCTATATGGGCAATGTACCTTTGGCTGGGCAAAGGGCTATTTTTTCCCCTCTCGTGCTTAAACTACATCAGGTCATGGTTTATGATGAGAGACAGGGAAGAACTGGCTTAAATCGGGAGTCAACAAACTTGTTTTGAATGGGCCAGATAGTAAATAATTTAGGCTTCTTGGACTAAACAGCCTCTGTCCCCACTGCTCAGCTCTGCTGTGGTGTCCAAACAGCCAGGGGCGATGCAGAAACAAACGGGTATGGCTGTCCTCCAATAAAACCTCATTCGTGGACCCTCAGATTTCAGTTTTATATACTTTTCTTGTGTCACATGTCCATAAATTGTATCCTTCTTTTGATTTTTAAAACTATTTAGGCCAGGCACAGTGGTTCACACCTGTAACTCCACCATTTTGGTAAGATTGCTTGAGGCTGGGAGTTTGAGACCAGCCTGGGCAAAATAGCAAGACTTTTACTCTACAAAAAAAAAAAAAAAAATTAGTCAGGCCTGGTGGCTTTTGCCTGTAGTCCCAGCTCCTTAGGGGACTGAGGCAGGAGGATTGCTAGAGCCCAGGTGGTTGAGGCTACAGTGAGCAATGATGGCACCACTGCACTCCAGCCTGGGAGACAGAGCAAGACTCTGCTCTAAAAACAAAAACCAAACCAAACCAAACCAAAAAACAAACAGGCTGGATGTGGTGGCTCACGCCTGTAGTCCCAGCCCTTTGGGAGACCAAGGTGGGTGGATCACGTGAGGTCAGGAGTTTGAGACCAGCCTGGCCAACATGATGAAACCCCGTCTCTACTGAAAAGACAAAAATTAGCTGGGCATGGTGGCGCATGCCTGTAATCCCAGCTACTTCAGAGGCTGAGGTATGAGAATTGCTTGAAGCCAACCTGGGTGACAGAGTAAGACTCCATCTCAAAAAAAAGAAAAAAGAAAAGAAAAAAAACCCACAAAACCAAACCATTTAAAAATGTAAAACCATTCTTGGCTTGAAACCCTACAGAAACAAGCAGCAGACTACGTTTGGTCCACAACCCGCAGCATGCTTAGATATTCAGAACCATTGGTGTTGAATGAAGAATGTATTTTGCTTTAGAATTTTGTGATACGACTTTTTTCTAAGAATATATATCTTAATTTCTATGTTATATGCTCTATGTACATTGATCTTTTAAGATTTAAAAAGAAAATCTGCCAACTGAAATTGTCTTATATATAAGATGTGCAAGCAGTCACACCCTACTCACCTCTCTGTGTTTGTCTATGAATGCTACAAAACACAGTAGACCCAGTATTTTAAAACCAGATCAGAGCAGCAATATTTGCGATGGTGTATTCAGTGAAATGCAGGCAAAGAATTTATTTTTCTGTTATATGGAAATGAAAATTCAAAGATCATACAAAAACAGAGATGCTAATTTGTTTAATGTATTGATAGTCTTTAATGTTTGATGTATTAATAGTCTTGGTTTTGCTGCTTCAAACCCAAGTCATATTTTAGTGGACCTGAATTGTAAGGAATAAATTAAGACAGCCCTTTGAAACAGACCACTTAGAAGTTTATTTCAGACTAACTTTTCCTAATACTTTAGCATTAACTTCTAGACAGCTCGAATTTTACTTCCAAATAATGTAGTGATATATGGATTTTTAAAAAATTATGTGTAACATTTTATAGAACTCGGCTGTAGAAAGCATGGACATTTGTGTTGGGAGATTTATTTTAGTGCTTCTGGTTTATTTGCACGTTGGCTTGGGTGGTAGGTTCTGTTGACATTCAGAAGCTGTCAGAATGCCTTACCATTTTTCTTGGGGGAGGGGTGGGAGAAGGTGGTTAGTATATAATTGTTCCCTGTTCATTTTAAATGTGGGACAAGGAAAGGAGGTAATTGTTGTGCTTTTGAATTCCAGTGGGTGTCTTTTGTCCCCGTGTTCATTTCATTTTGAGTCTATCCTCTTTCCCCTAAATACAATTCTCCTTTTTAAGCTGCAGAGTTTGGCAGCAAAGTCACGGGAGAATGGGGCTGTCTCGGGGCATCACAGTGGGATGAGACCCAGTGGCTTACACCGGGGCTGCCTAATATTATAAGCATCACTCAGAATGGGTACTTCCCAGGGAGAAGGGGAGACCTTCATGTTTCACTTAGTTTATATGATCTGAGCACACACTGGCTGATTGGAGTTGGGGGGACTTGGAGGGGTCAGTCCAGAAGTGTAAGACGATCATGTGAAACCAGCCAGAAGCAGTGTCTCGTTTTGCAAGGACCATGGGCCCGCCGTGCCAGGAAGTAACCTTTTCCACTCATGCATGTGAATCCAGGAAGTCGGACGCAGTGGAAATGGATGAGATGATGGCGGCCATGGTGCTGACGTCCCTGTCCTGCAGCCCTGTTGTGCAGAGTCCTCCCGGGACCGAGGCCAACTTCTCTGGTGAGCAAGCGGGGCCCAGCTGAGTTCTGGGCATGACAGAGGCCCACGACAGACATCCTCTGTGTAGAGCAGCTAGTTGCCTATGTCACCGGCCTGGCAACAGAATTTCCAGGGACTCCTCCCAGTGGCACCTCCGACCGGCTGCGTGCCATGGAGTTAGACGCATCCGTTATTTTTCCTCAGTTTCCTCACCTGGGGAGGAGTTTCCTGGTGCATTGTGAAGATGGTTGAGCATGGGACTGAGCCGCAGTGGCCCGCGGAGTAAATTCTTCCATGGGAGTGGCTGAGCCCAGCACTTTGGTGGGGCCTGAATGAGACCAATAGAGGAATATTTAGTTCGCAGAGTAGAAATATGCTAAATGGTCTCCTAGTGGCCTGAGAAAATTCATGCCCTCGTTCCACATGCCTAATTCAGCCTCATAAATTAGTGTGAGCCTACGGGACAAGGACCCGGAATAAATGAGCTAAATTCTAAAGTAAGTCTAATTGCTTAATAAAAACCAGAGGTTCGACTTCAAGGCAAATTTATTAAAACAAAATTTATATAGTTGCAACCCCAAAATACTTTATCAATAATATGAGGGAAAAAAGGGTTGCTGGGTATTTGTCAGAGTTTGGCAAGACTGGTAGTGAACCTGAAGTTTTTTGGGAAACTCATGGCAGGGCTGGCCTCCCTTACTCCCAGGGAAGAACTTGTTCATTGGTGGACGCCTAACTGAATTGCAAGCTACTTATAAGCTTACAGGAAAATATGGAGTTAGCTCTGAGTACATAGCAGGAGGAAAGTGGCCTTCATAAGTATCCCTCATAAGGAATCTCCCTAAATAGAAATTAAACATAAGGGAGAGAGAAAACTTACTTTTGTGACTCAAAGTTGGCTGCCAAAGGAAGTCATTTTACTATGAGGACACCTAGCTGTGAAGCCTAGTATTGCATGCCTGCTCTATTAGCACAGCCAAATAGGAAAGAGGAAAGGAGTTAATTTCTAAGTTCTCAGGAGAGTTTAGGAGATCTGGATGGTTGGGTCAACAGTGGAAAGATCAAGAAAGTGTCCTAAAGGGAAAGAAAAGAAAATTATTGACTCCAGTTCCCATCAGGAGGGTATGTATAATACATGCATATACAAGTGCACATCAGCGTAGAAGCATCTCACTGATAGGCCATCATCCTGATAATTTTAAGTCCCTTTGTAAAAAAAACCAAAAAACACAAATTTATTGTCTATTAAAGATTTTTTTGATGACAGTATATTTTTTATCTTATAGCTGAAGTCAGTGGAAATATAAGACTTCTTTGGCCTAATTATCTTGAAGTGTTCTGCAAAGTGTGGTCTATGCAATGACCAAAACCTTGACTAAGAGAGTCATGGATACTATTTGCACAAACGCCACCTAGTCCCTTTGGTTTCTGTGTGGTTAAGATGGCATGTTTGTCTGTATGTCTGTGTGTAGAAAACAGGATTATAAATATTTCTTAAAAGTTCACTTGTAAGGTCTCAGTGCCATGCATTTGTAGAGCAGTACTTTATTTTCATGCTATAAAATGAGTATTTATTGCCTGTGTCCTAGAAAAACTTATGATCAAAGATGGAGTCACTTATACTTACAGATAACTTTTTGCTTTATGTTTTGCTTCCTTTGTGTGCCAGTCAAAATCTGCCATACAGATTTCATGCGTTTGAGCCATTGTGAGTGGTTCCTGGAGGGAAGGACTGCCGCATTTGTAGGGTGTGCCTGCCGCTTGACCTGCCCTTTGTCCCCGAGTACTGAGCATCCTAGACGTAGCCATGTAGTGTTCCGCTCTCTGCCCTTCTCTCCCTGATTGTTTTCCTATCAGTGGACATGTGTGGGTCTTTCACCTGTTGGCCTGTTTAATGATTCTTGTGTACTGCCCTGAATATGTACCCTTTTTAAAGCACACATGTAGATGTAGTAATCTCTTGGTTCCCAGGAAGGGACAGTGATAGCTGTGAGACATGACAGCAGTATCTGGGGAGGGAAGAGTTCTTCCTCCATCTCGTTCTTTTTGGGTAGGCTGCTTCTAGGATGTGAGATGTAAGGAGAGTCTGGACTGGAAACAAGGGAAGATGGGAGCCTGTGCCAGGTAGATCCCTGATTAGCATTGAAGGAGTCTGGACTATGAGCAGGAGGAGAGAAAGCAGGATTTTATCCTGGCTGCAAGGAATGTGCTAGTAGACCTTGGAATGCAGAGTTAGGGGGCTCTGTGGAATGCCCCTGTTGGGAGTTGGGGCTTTTGAGGACAGGTAGCTTTTTTCCCTCTCTCTTGGTATTTCCACATACCAGAATTTCAGATTCTCCTATATTATAAATTTACCTGGATTTTGGGCCAAGGAGTGAGAGAGTGTGGGTTGGGCCCGTGCAGCCTGCAGATGTGCTGTTTAAAGACGAAAGATTCCCCATGTCTGCTGATGCTCATCCTCCTGCTCAGAGGCATTCAGGAGCCCGGCAGCTGCTTCAGGGCCATGTCAGGCACAAAAGCCCCCTGCCACCTTGCAATGATCAGAATTGCTCGCAGAGCTTGTCTTTCCTCCTCTAGACATGTTACTTCCTGATTAAAGCAGGTTCCACCTGGGCTGAAGCTGGCACTGGGAGATGTTGTGCACCCTCTTGAGAGTTGCAGAGGCTGAGTGGTTTGTTCCACCCCTAGGTTTCTATGGACTGGTCTGGGTTTAGATGATTGAAAAGCATTTTTCAGGAAAGCTGATCAAGAAGACCTTTAAGCTGGCCTCAGCTGTAGGAAAATGCTCTGGGTGGTACCCAACACTGGGTGTGCCTGTTCTCAACCAGGCCTGGAGGCTGCAGAGGCTTTGCCCCTCTCCCTCCCCATCCCCCCTTTATTTAATGTATAAAGTGAGAAACAGGCAGCACTTTGGGAGGCTGAGGCCAGAGGATCGCTTGAGGACAGGAGTTTGAGACTGGCCTGGGCAACATAGCAAGACCCCATATATAAAAAATTTTTTGTTTAAAAAGAGAAATAAATTTCAATTAGGTTCTCTACGTATGAATCCTATACAAAGTGAACTTGCAGTGTGTATCTGTTGGTCAGTGGTGACCAGGTGGCTATGGTAGGAAATGTCTGTGAGGGCAGAGCAGTTCTACCAAGAGAAATTGCTGCCGTGAATGAACCCCTCTCCGTGTTTACCGAAGCTCAGAAGGGAGAGTTCGCCCAGGGACAAGCCTGTGAGCGTCCTCTCATCTTCTCTTCGTCTGGCCAGCTTCCCGTGCGGCCTGTGACCCGTGGAAGGAGAGCGGTGACGTCTCGGACAGCGGCAGCAGCACTACCAGCGGTCACTGGAGTGGGAGCAGTGGTGTCTCCACCCCCTCGCCCCCCCACCCCCAGGCCAGCCCCAAGTATTTGGGGGATGCTTTTGGTTCTCCCCAAACTGATCATGGCTTTGAGACCGATCCTGACCCTTTCCTGTTGGATGAACCAGCTCCACGAAAAAGAAAGGTATGTGATTATGGTGTGAGTGGGAGCCCAGGCTTGAGTGGATGAGGTCTCTGTGGGGACAGCCAGCCATGGAGGGAGGGGACCCTGCAGGCCTTACATAGTCTTGGGTTCACTCCCATTTCGGTTTTCGATTGCTGCTTCTGTTACCTGGTGATATTCCCAGGATTCTACTCCTCCTGTTTAAAGCCTCTTCCCTTTTAGTCTCCACCCCAATCCCTGCCTTCTTTCCTGTGCTCCTGCAGAGGTCTGCGTGGGAGAGGCCTCCAGTGGGGTCTTAGCCATAGCACCGAGCACCGCTCTTGGCCACTAGGACCATCTCTTAGGTTGGGGCTTTCTAGCCCCTGGCTGTAAGTTTCTCTGGTCCCAGAGAACCCCTTTCCTGGAGGTTTTTGTTGAGTCAGGCCGGGGACAGCAGCCACTTTGAGTCCCCACTGGGTAAGGATGAGCGAGGGATAAGGAGAAAAACATATCCACTCACCCCATCTTCCTTTCCTCTAGAACTCTGTGAAGGTGATGTACAAGTGCCTGTGGCCAAACTGTGGCAAAGTGCTGCGCTCCATTGTGGGCATCAAACGACACATCAAAGCCCTCCACCTGGGGTAGGTGCGAGCCCAGGGCCTCTAGCCTAGGGTCGCATGCAGGTGTCCCTCCACCCTGCCAAGTCCCTGTGACCCGCAGCCCACAGTGCTTTCAGGAACGTGGCTTGCTGGAAACCCCCCCGGCGTCTCTTCCTGGCCGCCTGAGAAAGACATCCTGGTGAACATTGTTGCTGTTGGTGGGAAGGGAGTTCTGTCCATCTTGGGGATGTGTCTTCTTGCCTCACTGCAGGAAGCAAGATGTTTTAGTTCTGGGTAGAAATGGGGTCGTTTGGTTCAGTTGCTGGTGAGACCCCGTTTCCAAGATGTTTAGTGGCCGAGCACTGCACCACCGACTCCTCCTTGGGAGTGGGTCTCTGCTAGCCCCACCCTGGTGCCTGGGTCGTGTTCTGTGCAGAGCGACTTTGCAGGCTGCTAGTGGTAGGAGCTGACTCACCGCCCTGGGGAGAAAGTGTGACTGCAGGCAGGTGGGGCCAGAGAGGGCTCTCGGTCGTGCTCAGCGTGGGATGCTTCCTGTCAGAGGAGAGGCTGGTACATGTTCCGAGAGAGGATGAGCCTTAGGTGCCAGGAAAAGTAATTCCCATCGATGTGCAGCACATAATCCTGGTGACACCCGTCAGGAGCGAGGCTCCTGGGTGTTCTCTTGGGCTCTGTCCCTGACTTGCTGGGTGGCCTCAAGCAATCACTTCCCTCCCCCACCGCGGTCCCCGCTAGGTTTGAAGGGGGCAGCGCACCCCTGATTATGCCGCATCTCCCTCTCACACAGGGACACGGTGGACTCTGATCAGTTCAAGCGGGAGGAGGATTTCTACTACACAGAGATGCAGATGAAGGAGGAATCTGCCACCGCTGCTGCTGCTGCTGTGGGCACCCTGGTCCCTGGGACTCCCACCACCGAGCCAACTCCCACCCCCAGCATGACCGGCATGCCTCTGTCCGCTCTTCCACCACCTCTGCACAAAGCCCAGTCCTCCGGCCCAGAACATCCTGGCCAGGAGTCCTCCCTGCCCTCAGGGGCTCTCAGCAAGTCAGCTCCTGGGTCCTTCTGGCACATTCAGGCTGATCATGCCTACCAGGTATGGGGCGGGGCACGCTGGAGGCTCAGGCTCTTGCTGACTCATCGCGGGCCAGCTTGATCACAGGCTACCGACCACCCTGATGGAAGGCTAAGGCCTGTGGCCAAATTGCTAATCTCTTCTACAAAGAAACGAAACCGAATTCACTGCTTAGTAAATGTGGGAATTCCTGGAGTTATCTACATTGGCAGCTGTCATGAGTGGTTACTAGAAATCTAGCTGAATCCCTAAGTAACTGGGCGATGGATTTGGGCGGGGACATTGTCACACCTCTGCTTCTAAGAGAGGATGGAGTTGTGTCGTTGGGCTTCCTACAGTGATGTCTAGGTCCTAGAATTGTGTTCCATGGAGAAACAGTCCAGCATGCATGTTTCGAATACTTAACTATGGGCCAAGAATTGGGCTAAGTAAGATTTTCTGGTAGAAGAGGACTTAGTCCCTGCCCTTGTGGAGGGCATGGTTCCGATCGAGAGAGAAATGAAGATGTAACTATGGTTAATTATAATAACTAGTGAAAATACTGATTACTAGAGGCATGAGAAGATGTTGCAGGTACCAGAGGGACCAACCTATTATGCCCGTGTGGATGAGAAACTTACCACAGAGGGTGACATTTAGGACAGTCTTCCCAGCGTGTAGTAGGTACTCAGGGAACACGCAGCTTGCTGTGTGCTGATATTTCTTAAAATTCTTTTGTGCCGATTTTACCAGTCCCTGGGCCAATTTGCAAATTAGTTATTAAAAGGTATCGCTTTCAGTGAGGAAGCCTTTACAAAACGAGCCAGCCCTCCTCTTTGTTAGAATGAGTGGCCGCTTAGTGATTTCGTGCTTGACCCGCTTGCAGCGCCGGCTGACCTACGGGGCCCGGACATGTGACTGATGTTTTCACAAATAGCCCTGAACCTGGATACCCGTGAGCACACTGCCACTCTCAAGCAGGTGCTGGGGGATCCCATATCTTATCCCAGCCATGCCCCCAAGACGCAGAAGGCTTGGGGCCTCTTTTGGCACCTGCTGTGGCATGTTCTTGGTAGGTGATCCAGTTGAGAAGTTAAATCTTCTGCAGTGATTAAGTCATGAGGCTGGCATGTAGACCAGCTCTGAGGGAAGGGTTCCAAGATGAGATCGGAGCCTCGCAATAAGGAGACTACTTCAAAGCACTGGATGATACTCCAGTGTTGTCCTCGGGAAAGCCGAGCGTGTCCCAGCTCTTGCTGGTCATTGCACTCATGCAGAGATGCACCTGCTGCTGCCGTCATGAGGCTGTGGGGATTGTGGGTAGACCCTGAACACTTCCTGAGCTAGAATCCAGGCTGACACCCTCATCTTCCGCAGGCTCTGCCGTCCTTCCAGATCCCTGTCTCACCACACATCTACACCAGTGTCAGCTGGGCTGCCGCCCCCTCCACTGCCTGCTCCCTCTCTCCGGTGAGTGTGCTGGTAGCACGGCCGGGGCCTGTTATGGCCGAGGGCTCTCCCACACATCCCAGGGCTGGAGGCCATCCCTTGGGCACAGGGCACCTGGCCACAGGTCGATGTGGCCATCTTGCCTCCATCCCCTAAACGTGTTGAAGGTCTCCTTGTGCCGCCCTGGCACTCCCCATCTGGCCACAGCCCCTCGCGGAGGTGGAAGGGGGCGCTTGTAGAGGATGTCCAGAGCAAGCAGGTTTCTTGCCAAGAAAATCGCCAGGCGAGGCTGGGGTCAGTGCTCCATCAGCCCCTAGTGCCCGTGGGTGTTTTTAGGATTTTAATGCTGAGAGGAGAGGAAGGGGGAGAATGTGGAGGCTGTGTGGGCTGGGTCAGAAGTCTCAAGGCCACTGGGGACAAGGGCCATAGGTGGACCCCAAACTCAAGTCAGCGGGAAGTCATTTGGAACTCTACCTAGCAGGCGCTGGTCTTGAGTTACCTCCTGCAGGGCGGTGTCACATTGTAAATCAGATTGCCAGTGATGCCACTGAGGCAGTGCGAGGCTTCCAGGCATGGCGGCTCTGTCCAAGTCCCCTGCAGGGAGAACCTCAGAGGGGGCCAGGTCCAGTGGCCCCCTGTCCTTGTCCTCGGCTGGGTCCTGAGTATGGCATGAAGGCCTGCTCCTTCCTCACTCTCCTGCCAAGAGCTCCCCTTGGCTAGCGTGTTCTCCCTGAGAAGGCGCAAGGCCGCCTGCACCAGAAGGAGCTGGGGATGGGTGGCTGCCTGTCTTTTAGGATGGCTCCCTCACCTTTACTGACTGTCCCTCTGCTCATGGCCCCTCTCCCCACGCCCAGGTCCGGAGCCGGTCGCTAAGCTTCAGCGAGCCCCAGCAGCCAGCACCTGTGATGAAATCTCACCTGATCGTCACTTCTCCACCCCGGGCCCAGAGTGGTGCCAGGTGAGATGTCCGCTGTCATCCCCTGCCTTCTGGTTTCTGTGCCCTGTCTCCGGTGGTGTGGACGCCGACCCCGCCCAGATGAAGTCACCAGGGTTAGTCCCCTGAGAGGAGCTCAGATGGTGGACACACCAGATGGGATGACTGTTTGGTCCTCAGAGCCTATGGCCCCTGGTCCTGCTGGCTTTTGCTGGGAGCTGCCCCTTCGGCCTCTGCTTGTTCTCCTAATCCCACTTGGCTGCTCTCCCGGGCCCACCACCTGTGTGGGACTCGATTTGCATTCCTCTCTTTCTGCAGGAAAGCCCGAGGGGAGGCTAAGAAGTGCCGTAAGGTGTATGGCATCGAGCACCGGGACCAGTGGTGCACAGCCTGCCGGTGGAAGAAGGCCTGCCAGCGCTTCCTGGACTGAGCCTTGCTGCAGGTTCTACTCTGCTCCTGGCCCTGCCAGCAGCCGCTGAAAAGAGGCCGACGTGTCACCAGTCCTCAGCAGAAACCGAAAGAGAAAGAGCGGAAACATGGAGTTCGGGCTCTGTTGGCTAAGGTGTAACACTTAAAGCAGTTTTCTCCCATTGTGGGAACATTTTATTTTTTAAAAAAAGAAACAAAAATATTTTTCCCCCTAAAATAGGAGAGAGCCAGAACTGACCAAGGGTATTCAGCAGTGAACCAGTGACCAAAGAATTAATTACCTTCCGTTTCCCACATCCCCGCTCTTTAGGGGATTAGCTTGTGTGTATCAAAAGAAGGAACAGCTCGTTCTGCTTCCTGCTGAGTCGGTGACTTCTTTGCTTTCTCAACTCTTCCAGAAAGGACTGTAAGCAAGATGAATTTACTTTTCTTAAAAAAAAAAAAAAAAAAAAAAAAGAGTTTCTGGCTGATGGGTGACTCAGAGCGCAGCACTGCCCGGCTGGGAAGAGGGGTTTGCCCTTCTCGGAGGGTACCTCCTGTTCCCTGTCTGAGCACCCGGCATGGAAGTCAAAGGAAAGCCCTTTCTTGGTGACAACAACGTAAATCTGGGTTCCCTCAGACATTGGGTTGCACCCCAACGAATATTAAATGGCTTCTTAAAGCCCAGAGAAAGAGGTTTTTTAAAAGACTTGCCAAAAAGCTGAGCCAAAAGGCTGATCAGAATTCACTTTTTGGAATGTGGCAGTTAAACACTACCTTGACCATTCTCTTTCCTGGAGGAACTCCTGGAGGGTTTGAGCATCTGGAGCTCGGCTCTGACCTGAGAAAGCGCCCTCCTGATGCCTCCTCCTGCCGGTTATGGAACGGACGCCTCAGATATGTTTTGTTTTCTTTTATGATGTATTCAGAAGCCTTTGCTGATTGAAGTTTCCTTTTATTTGGGTGGCCGGGAGAGACCCAGGGAGGTTCTTGGAGGTTCCTTTCTGTTTCCTGGCCCCACCAGGGATTTCTCCATTTCTGTTTGCTGCCTGAAAGCAGGATGAGGAAGGCCAAGGAGAGTCCTTGCACCCGTGAGCATCAGGATGAGGAAATGACAGAAGGAAGACGTGGGTTTGGGTTAGTGGCTGCTGGCGTTTCGGCCCTTGGTGTTTCTGGAGCCTCTGCGGATCTAGGAGAGCCTGGGCTGCGTGCAGGTCGATAAGCAGAGCTGTTCTTGTGGAGAAGGAGGGAGGTCTAGGGAGTTTAGCGCCATGCCAACCAGCCGTGCGCGATGACAGAGTGAGCCACGCCCGGACGGCAGCGCATGTTTCTGTTTCGGCGTCTTGCTTTCCTCCCAGCATGACTTACGTGGGGATTCCTCAGGGCCTGCTGGAATGTGACCGCCCGCTGCCCAGCTGCCTTGGGTACAAGTCCTGGCTCTATGTCCCAGCCGTCAGGGGCTCAGGAAATCCTACCCAGCCACCTGTCCTGGGATGGAGTGTCAGCACCCACCCCTTGGTCATCATCGAGGCCGTCCTCCCAGTCCTGGGTGAAGGTACCTGGGCAACCAGGGCTCCCTTGGCCCCTTCACGCAGGAAATAGACATGTGCTTTTTAATGCAGGACACTTTGAGTGTTATAAAATCTGTAGATCTGGCAGTAGGGGCATGATTTTGGGAAGGGTATAGTGCCCTAGGTTGGTGACAGAAGGGACAGACACTTATGCACAGGTGTCTTTGGTGATGGGGTATATTTTTATAACTGCGTAAAAAAAATGTATATGGAATTCTGTCTCTTGGTAAAGCTCAAAGCCAGGCTAGCCTGAGTTGGCACAGGGCTCTCCTTCCTGTCCCTTCGACCTCCTTGAGAATTAAAAGCTGGCAGCTGCCGATGGTGTTTCCTGACCCCCTCGCTTCCCATGACGATCCCCAGCTTCAGATCCTCATGGGGAGGGGAGGGCGTGTTCTTACACGTGGGCACAGGAGGGCCTTCCCTTCCCCTCTCTGTCAGAGTTTTCACTGCCGTCTCTTCTTGAGAAAGCTGTTTGAATTCCCTCCGCCCCCAGTTTGGACCGTGTAGATATAACTGGATATACGGATTTTTCTCTTTGTGTGGCAGGCTTCTTATGCCATTGGTATACAGGGCAGGAAAGCAAGGAGGAATAAAGGGAGGAGCAGTTTGGAAACCACGGTGGTTTTGCTTTGTTCTTGTTATTTGGTTTTGGTGCCGCCTTCCCTGCCTGTGCTCGTGCCCCCTCTCCTCCTCGGCGCTGGCGGCCTCCTTGCCTCCCTTTCACCCACGCTGCCATCCTGTGGCTGTCGTGTTGGTTCTTCACACGTGCTCTGTTCTCGCGGTTGCTCCATTCATGTCTTCTTGGAGGGTGAGGGTGGCTTGGGAACTGACCCAGTGATCACACCTACTTTCTGCATCTTTCTATCTCCCTCCTTCCCAGCCCACCCGGGCTGCAGACTCTGATGGAAGGAAGGTGCCGCAGGTGGGCTTTTAGAAACTAACGGACTGATTTCCAAAGCAGTTATCTTGGGAAACTGTTTATTCCAGCGATGTGACTTTTTTCAGAATATTTCTTGGAATCACCTTCAGAGTCTGGGGCTGTGTGTTAAGCAACCTTAAGGATGCTCGACACTCATTTAGTGCCCAGGGAGTCCAGCGAATGGCATCTGTGGCCAAGCGAGGTCTCAGGTACAAAGCAAAAGGACCATTTAAAGTAAAATAGCTTGGATTCAATCGTGTGACTTTTAAATTGGCTCAGAAAGCAATTGTGTGATTTCAGAGAGTGTTTTGAGCCGCGGCCACGTTGTTGTGAGTCTATAGCTTGACTCCTTGGAGAACAATATTCATTTGGATGTGGAAACTCTGATTTGCTGGGAGAAATCTGTCCTGTTACTTTCTGGTCATCCCAGGTTCTGACTTTTACCAGGGGCAAAAAAAAAAAAAAAAAAAGGAGATAAATCCCATCTGTGAATTTGTCTTATTGGCGCCTTTTCCCTCAGCTGTCTTCCAAGTATTATTTTTACTGTTAAAAAATTTTTAAAAAAATGTGAAATGTAATGTTTTTACAGCAACAATATGAAATATATTTTATAAGGAATAAAATGGTACCTTGTCTGATTTAATGTGTGCCTGTCCATTGCCCCTTCTCCTGCAACAAATAAGATTATCACTGTCCTTGTCCTTGGTGTTACACAAATGGTAGCATATCACACTGTAGCAAAGCATGACGTTGATTCGCTTATACTAACAGTCGGTAACACTTCCCAGTAACTAGGCCAAGTGTGTACATGGGTTCCCTATTATAAATAACGCTATGAGAGAGTGCTGTTACTGTTCCCATTTTGCAGATGAGAAGAGTGAGGCAGAGGTTCAGGAACTTTCCCAAGGTTATAAACTGGGAAATAATGGCACTCCAGGCAGTATTTTCTGCTGCTTTTCTTGACTGCATTCCTGAGTCTTTTGAGGAGCAAGCAAGTGACATGGGAGAAAATACGTCACACGCTACCTCTCGAATGGCTTCTGAACATGGTCTGCTCTGTACGGACATCAGTTGCAGGTGCTGCGATGGCCCAAGTGGCTGGCAGAGCTGGCCTAGGTGGGAAGGCTGTTGGAAGCAGAAGGTATCATTCCACCCAGGGGCTGGTTTGTGCAATTTCAGGTTTGCTGAACTTTAAGAACCACTTGGTGAAGCAATGATAGATTCCAAGACCAAGTCAAATAAACCAGGCTTGCTTGAAGAAGTTGTGGAAATGTGTTTAAACATTCAAGGTATATTTAAAATAAGAGTTCAAGGTGGTGGTGGGGCAGGTGGGAGACCCAGCAGGATCCTTTCTGCACTGAGTCATCCTTCTGGTGGGGAGAAGCAGGAGCTATAGGAAGAGGCTCTGTGGAATAGGGAAGGCAAAGAGGCAGTGAGGAGCTTTGGAGATTGTGAAGTGTCTCTTGGGGCGGGTTGCAGGGACCCTTCCTTCACATTACTGGCCGGTGGGGGTATCCCACTCCGGCACTTCATTATGGCCTGAGTCAGCCACGCCCAGCAGCCCACAAAGCAGTTTCTTTTTACCCCCTTTTTGCCATTTTTTGTATCTTGGAAGTGCAGTCAGGGACTTCCTTCTCCCTTTCTCTGTGTCCTTGTTCCAGCTCATCCCTCTAAGAACACCTTGAATAGAGTTACCTGTTCTACTGCTTTTGTCAAGTCCCCCACCAAGTTAGCTACCTGCCTTTTCCATCTGTAGCTTGCCCCCCGACCCCTACCTTTGCAGCTGCATCAGTGGGTCGACCCCCCAATTTTCCGGCTTCTGGTTGGATTTGGCTGGCAGACACCAGGCTGGAGTTTGAAAGCGGGGAGCAGAGAGAAGTGGGGGTATTGAATCCTGGCTCCCACAGTGTATGAGTAAATGGCTGTATTTCTCTGCTGAAAGCAATGGAGAGCTAGAGTCCTTGTGGGTCCAGGAACTCCCTTACCCCTACCAGGGCTCTCCGGCTCCCAACAGAGCGCCTTTCCATCCCTTGCTGATCTACTATACCTGCCCACTCATGTAGACGGTTAACTCTCCCTGACAGACTCGGTTTGGGTTGCCTTGTGTTTCTCGGCTGGACTCTGACAGTGACATACCCTAACGTGTGAAGCTGGAGATAAAAGTGGCATCAGCAGGTTTTTCTCTGCCCTCCTCCTTGCTGTGTGTCCCAGTCCACTGGACCCAAACCAGCAGGATCTGTACCACCTGGAGCTTGGTAAAAAGGCAGATTTCTACCATCTGAAACGGGGTGGCGCCAGCAGCCTGCCTCTGCGGTGCTGATGCCCGCAGGGGTTTGGAGAGCCCCGCCCTCTCTCTGGCCCGTCTATTCACACAGCCATGTGCATTCATTCGCCCACCGGCTGCACTTGGATCTGGGCACTGTGCCATCGGGGTGCACCTTGCCCATTCTTTTTTTTTTTTTTTTTTTTTTTTTTTTTGAGACAGGAGTCTCGCTCTGTCTCCCAGGCTGGAGTGCAATGACGCGATCTTGGCTCACTGCAACCTCTGCCTCCCAGGTTCAAGCGATTCTTCTGCCTCAGCCTCCTGAGTAGCTGGGATTACAGACAAGTGCCACCATGCTTGGCTAATTTCGCCATGTTGGCCAGGCTGGTCTTGAACTCCTGACCTCATGATCCACCCACCTCAGCCTCCGAAAGTGCTGGGATTACAGGCGTGAGCCACTGCGCCCAGCCTGCCCATCCTCCTTTCTACACAGCAGAGCCATGCACTTTTTACCTCTGCCTCCTGGGAGCCGCAGCGCTGGTTTGTGTGCAGAGTCTGCTTCTGTCACTTCACTTAAAAACGGCAAACCAATTTATTAACCATTTGCTCAGTAGAAGTTTAATGGAGAAATCGTTGTTTAAAACAATCAGTCGGAAAGAACAGCTCTTTTACAAACAAGTTATGGCAGTGGCGAGTCAAAACCCCAGGTTCAATTTCCTGTTCCTTTCACCTGCCCCTAGAAGGGGGAAGAGGCAGGTGAGCAGGAGAGATGGGGCCATTGAAATGGTAGCTAGAGGAATTACAAAAATACACTCTGATGTAGCAACAGGGTTGTGGTGAAACATGCCGGGGGCTGGGGAGGAACAATCGGGGAGGTTCTGGAGGCCACGAAGCCTGCAAGATCTGCAGACAGACGCTCAGTGCCTTGGGGAAGAAGGAATCCTGATTCCCAGGCGGCAGGTCTGGGGCTGGACACATGCTGTTTGGGGGATCACCTGGACGCCTGGGGAGACAGAAATGATTAAAAAATGGCAAACCTGATGGTTTTTCTCACCCTTTTCTATTCCCCCTAGAGACGGAAGCAGTGAAAGGGAGGCAAGGAAAAGCTATCAACCCAAAGAAATCGTTCCTAGCGTAGCCCGAGGGGTCCTCAGCTCCTCCACATATCTGCTCCCCCAGACCCGGGTCTACTGGCCAGACTAATAGACTAAAGGGGAGGTCTGTGGGCTGTGACTTGATAGGCACAGCGGCAAGCCGCCTCCTGGGGAACAGTTCTCCCTGGTATTTGGAGCCCATGTGAAATAGTGCCCTTGTTTTACAGTTCTTTTGTTTGCAAGTGCTCTTTGAGCCGGAAGGCACTGATACCTGACCAAGAATGAATGTGCTCAGTTTCCATTGCCTAGAAGGGTCAAAGCCTGAGGGTAGCAGAAAAGAGGAAGGCAGTATAGGGTCAGAGGAAAGGCAGGCAGACCCCCAAGACCAGCTGTGACAAGTTCTGTCTAGAGGTGGGCCTGCACCCCGACAGCTTTCCTTCCTAGGACATCATTACACTTTCTGAATAGGGTTTTTTGTTGTTGTTGTTTGTTTGTTTTTTTGAGATGGAGTTTCGCTCTTGTCCAGGCTGGAGTATAACGTACACTATCTCAGCTCACTGCAACCTCCGCCTCCTGGGTTCAAGTGATTCTCCTGCCTCAGTCTCCCAAGTAGCTGGGACTACAGGCGCCCACCATGACGCCCGGCTAAGTTTTGTAGTTTTAGTAGAGACGGGGTTTCACCATGTTGGCCAGGCTGGTCTCAAACTTCTGACCTCAGGTGATCCACCAGCCTCAGCCTCCTAAAGTGTTGGGATTACAGGCAAGAGCTACCACGCCCGGCCCTGAATAGGGTTCTTTATCCCATTCCAGTGTAAGGTAGCCCCACTTCTTCCCAGCCTTCTCCATGTCGATTAGTATTAGATATCTTAGAAGTCAAGGACAGCATTGGTAACGAGTCCCCCAAGATGGAGACATCTCCATCGTGTAGGGCAGGTTGGGGTGTGTGTATGTGGATGAAAATAGGGTTGAAGTCAGCTGTTATAGACTCATAAATACCCATATTGGAACTCACCAACTGTGCATGTTGGGGGAAAAGAAACAGAGAGATGGTTGCAGAAGGAGAAAGGAGAGTCATCAATAATACCCAAATGTGCTGGTTAATGTTTCCGGTTTCCATCCAGAACTTGACATCTGAGCAGAGCCACAGACTGAAGTTCCTTACCGGCTTTGTTTCAGTGCCTCTCAGTTGGAAGCATAACAGAAGATTAGAAAAACCAATTGCCCGGATACAGGCTCGAATCATTTTTTAAAAAATAAATGGATTCCTGTTAATGGGCCTGATTTTCAACTGGGTTTAGGTAAAGAACATTGCCATCGTTCAGAATTAGACATGAGCTTCAGTGTCCCTGAAGAGCCACTTGAAAGAAGAATGCCTTTAAGATTTGAAAGAATTCAACCCATGCTACTTCTGAATGATTTGCTGTTAGGTGCTGTGCAGATATGTGTTAGAAAGAAATAGGAGGCTTGTGAAGGATCCAAGAGTATGACTTCAGAAGCAGTGCAGGTTAATTTGGGGCCTTTGGAGATGAGTCATCCTGCTAAAATAAACACATCAGCTTTCTCTTCACAACTTAATACATGTGTCCATATTTGGTAGCAGGCCTGTGGTGAACATGCCGGCCTACCTGGAAAGGGGCCGTCTCCATGCTAAAGTGTGGGCACCAAACATTAGCATATGCACTAATATATCATCAAGGAAGGTTATTAGTGACACCGCTACCTCTGACAGTATGGGACGCAACATAAAACAGCACATGCAGATATTTTTTCTCTTATGCTCGGACTCAGGGAAAAGCCCCACTTGGGTAATGTTTTGGGGTGATTGTGAGGAACTGACTGGTTGTGTTAGGGCAATGATAAAATTTGGAAGTTTGTCCTCTTCCAATTTCATGTTGAGATGTGATCCCCAATGTTGGAGGTGGGCCTAGTGGGCGGTGTTTGGGTCATGGGGGTGGATCCTTCAGGAATGCCTTGGTGCCCACCCCGTGGTAATGAGTTCGTGGGAGATCTGGTTGTTAAAGAGGCTGGGACCTCCTCTTTTCTCTCTCTTGCCCCCTCTTGCCATGTGGCACGCCATCTCCCCTTGCCTTCTGCCATGAGTAAAAGCTCCCTGAGGGCCTCACCGGAAGCAGATGCGGGTGCTGTGCTTCTTGTATAGACTGCAGAACGTGAGCCAAATACACTTTGTTTATAAAGTACCCAGCCTCAGGTATTCCTTCATAGCAATGCAAAATGGATGAATACAGGCAAGTTTCTTAGCTATTTAAGGAGACGTATGAGACTCTGCAGATGATCATATTCCCATATACTAATTAAGGCACATAGCCTTGATGGTTGGGATTTTCCTCAATTTTCAGAAAATTCTACTGTGCTAGGTTGCCAATGCCACTCAAAGTGATGTATTGGTTGATGGCCTAAGGAAAGTTGGGTTTTGAATGACCAGGTAATCAGTTAGAGTCTTTGATGTATATTATTAGACATGTGAATTCGTATAAGTTGCCTGTGGGGGTAGGAACAGAGCAGAAGAAAGAACAAGGAAGAAAGAAGAGAGGAATAAAAGCAAGCAAAAAAACAAAACAAAACAAAAATGGCACGCTGGAAAGAATCGAAATGGAGGAAAGAAGATGAACCCCTTTAGTCCATATTCTAGTAGCTACTAGGTCCATTGGGCCAAATTCTCCACGTCTTGCTCAGTAATGATACCATTGACCACAAGGAATCAGTCCCTCTCTGGCAAGGTAGCAGGATGGACAAATGGCTTGTGGAAGGAGGAAGAGCAGAAACCACAACTCCTGATCTTAACAAGACCTCTTTGGCCAGGTAAAATGGGAAACTTTAATGTTTCCACGGAGCCAGGCACCCTGAGACCTGGGGAAAGGAGAGGGGATAGGTAAGCTGTCTTTGAAGATGAAATAACACCACCATAGCTGTGGTAATCGGACTCTGCTAATGGCTAAGAATAGGTCCTGCTCTCGGTGTTTAGAGACACAATCTCGAGGAAAGGTGAGCTGACTGGTTGCTATGGCAACCGGATGGGCATATTGGTCCACTTAACTGTCCCCATAGTAACTAAGCTCCTGGGGAGTGATAGAGGAATTAGTTATCTTAACATACTACTATTATCCCCATGGTAACCAGTCTCTAGCCAGAAGTGGTCAGCTTCAAGGTGCAATCATAGGAAAATATTTGCTGCCTAGAGAAAGGGTGGGCTGGACTCCTTGAGGGGTGTGTGTGTGTGTGTGTGTGTGTGTGTGTGTGTGTGTGTGTGTGTGTGTGTGTGTGTGTTTGGGGATGAATGTGCTTCTAGGCCTGGGAGCAAGGCTAAGACAGTTGGTGTGTGAGGTCTCTCCTTGCCCCCAGCTTATTGGTGCCCAACTCACTCATGGGTTGCAGTGGCCGGTACAGCTGGGAAGAACGCCCCTTCCAGGCTACACATTACCATTCTGGTGCAGGGTGCGCCGGCGCTGGCTGGACTGCATGCTCAGGACCAAGTACTGCCTCATAAACTCACTGAACCGCTTCTGATTGGCCAACTTCCGGGCCGACTTCCGGGCCCCAGTGAAGCCCCCAAATCTCTTCTGCAGCTGCTTCTGCTCCATCTCACCAGCCTCCTCCATGCCAGGCTCAGGCTCCTCCTGCTCCTGGAACAGGCTCCGGACTCGGGGCATTCGCCGCAGATGCTGCATCTCTGAAGCTCTCGGCTGGTAGAGAGCAGCCGCCACATGCTCTGGGGCGGCAGGGCTGAGCTGCCAAGAGCTCCTAGCCATGACCTTGGTGCATGGAGTCCAGAGGGGGCTGGGGAAGACCTTCTCTTCACACTCGAGGATGCACACCTGCAAAGATACGGGTGGGAGGAGGGGAGAAGGAACAAGAACCTCTGTTAATCCAGGGCGAGGGAGGAGATCCGGCCCAATGCACCAGTGCAAGTGCTTCTGAAGCATCTAGTTTATCAAGTAACGTGCAGCAGTTTTACACAGGTTTTTAGGTTCGTAGAATTTCAGAATTGGAAACAGAGAATCATCTGACCCAGCTCCATCATTTTACAAAGAAATCAGGGCTCAGAGAGGTGAGCGTAACTTACCTCTGGTGTCACAGCACGTTAACATAGGAAGTTAAGACAGGATGAATGCGCCCAACACCACACCCTGTTACATCTTTAGTCGAGTTTTTGGAGCCAAGCACAACTCATGACTGTCACCCATAAAGACTTTTATTTTGTTCTCTCCTCAGGCTTGTGGAAGGTCAGATGGGTTAAAGAAATTGGGGATGTGAAAGTATGTAGTCAAATCTGCAGGTTTATTTTAAGGTCACTGTGTAAAGATCTACCCGGATGTTGTTAATTTTTCATCCCTCGTACAGCAGTCGTCACTATCTGTGTATCATTTATAGCAAATGGGGGTCAAGACCCTGTGGGGTGTAGGCAGACTGTACGTGCGAGGCCGAACCTGTGATCCAGTTTCAGGTTGGAGGAGAGATGCCATCATCAGATGTGAGCCCAGCAGACCTGCCCCGTCCCTGGGAACACTCTGCTCTGCCTCTCCTGCCAACCCTGACTTCTAGCCACCAGCTGGACCGGCCCCCTCTTGGCTGGTTCTGACCTTGGCCCCCCCGTCCCCGCCCCCCCCCCCAAGTTCTTGGTTCTGATTGGGTCTCCTGGAAGCCTCTGCCCCCGGCTTTTCTTCCTATTTACTGTTTTGGCTTCACCCCTAATTTCAGTCCAGGTTTCTGGCCTTAGCCTACTGGAAACCCCTGACCTTGCTGCTGTGAGTCAGTAGGCAGAGCCTCTCATCATAGCATGGAGCTCCTGCCTGGCTTCCAGGGCACCTTCTGGGGCAGAGGCTGCAACTGTCTGGCCTGTATTCACCTCCCCTTCTCCTTATGCACAGAACACTGTTTTATTCCTAAAGGCAACATATATGTTTCCCAAGCTTCCTTGGAGTGATAAGTAGCTGACGACATAAAAATGGAAGTGTAGGCCGGGCGCAGTGGCACACGCCTGTAATCCCAGCATTTTGGGAGGCTGAGGTGGGTGGATCACGAGGTCAGGAGATCAAGACCATCCTGGCTAACATGGTGAAACCCTGTCTCTACTAAAAATACAAAACAAACAAACAAACAAAAAAATTAGCCAGGTGTGGTGGCACGCACCTGTAGTCCCAGCTACTCGGGATGCTGAGGCAGGAGAGTGGCGTGAACCTGGGAGGCGGAGCTTGCAGTGAGTGGAGATTGTGCCACTGCACTCCACTGTGGGTGACAGAGCGAGACTCCATCTCAAAAAAAAAAAAAAAAAAAAAAAAAAGGAAGTGTAATCCCAGCACTTTGGGAGGCTGAAGCGGGCGGATCACTTGAGGCCAGGAGTTTGAGACCAGCCTGGTCAACATAGCAAAAACCAATCTCTGCTAAAAAATACAAAAATTAGATGGGTGTGGTGGTGGGTGCCTATAATCCCAGCTACTGGGGAGGCTGAAGCAAAAGAGTTGCTTGAACCTGGGAGGCGGAGGTCGCGGTGAGCTATCACGTCACTGCACTTCAGCCTGGGTGACAGCGTGAGACTCTGCCAAAAAATAAAATAAAATAAAGAAATAAAAAGAAAAAAAAAAAAAGGAAGTGATCAGGCATCAGGTGGGGTTTTCAAGAAAGTAGGAGGCTGACTTAAGTGGGAAGAACATCCCGTTTTCCTCTTCCTCCAACTTTCTGCTTGGAATGTGGACATTTGGGCTCATATTGTGTTTGCAATCTAGAAACCATGCAGCGACTCAGAGGATGGGAGTCATGGGCTAGAAGCTGCCGACTGGCAGAGAAAAGAGAGGAGACTGGAGCTGCCACTGCAGCCCTGGGCTGTCCCCTCCTCACTCCTTGTGAGGAACTGAATCTATTGATTTCAGCCACTGTCACTTTAGGTGTTTGTTACTAGTGGGTGAATTTCATTCTTATCTGATGCAGTTGTCCTTCTGCTTGGCCTCTCGGTCCCTGTCTCTGAGTGGCACCTCACTTCCCAGCTGACTCAGATTTCAAACTCTGGGCATATCTTTTCCTCCCCTCTCACCGCCCCCATCCTGCCAGTCTACAGTTCTGCCCCTCCTCCCACTCCCTCTACCACCGCCTAAGTGCCTGTTAGGTGAAGTGGGTCCCTAACTGATCTCCGCATCTCTGGTCTTTGCCACTGTCATCAATGTGGTACCTCTCTCAGGATACCCTTCCTGAAGAGTGACTAATCATGTCATTACCTTGCCCACAGCTGTCTAATTGTTTATTGTGTCCATAAAACAGCTCCAAACTCTTGAGCAGAGCATTCAAATCCCTCTACCACCTGGTCCAGCCCACCATCTAGGTCTTATTTCCGAGTCTTCATCACATGCCCCTTGAGGCCTGTAAGGCTGTTCCTAGTGCCTTAAACCCCTCAAAGCTCCTCACAGCCGCATGCCTTTCTCTCTGTCCCTCGAATGCAATGACCTCGTTGAATCCTTCCATCCATTCTTTGGGACCCAGACAAGCTCCAGTGCTGCCCCTGTCTGATACCTTCTAGTTCTCTGGCAAGAATTGCTCTCTCCTGCCTCTGTCTTCCCACAGAACTTTGTATTCCTCTTGTGGAAATCTTAATGCTTTACGTCATCAAATTGCAATACCTTCTAAGGCAGAATATGACAAGTTAGGGACCACATCTTACTCATGTTTGAATCCCTTGGAGGAATCTTCTCCTTCCGGTAAAGACTAGGGTTTCGGTAGAGGTTTGTCGAACTGGGCTGAATTAATCAAGAAGTCACTTTATATTTAGGTAAGAGTATAAAAGAAGGGAATGAAAAGAGGTGAGAAAGAGTCCCTGGAAGAACAGGGGTCGCAGCTAGTTGCAACCAGGACTGGAATGCCCCTAGTGCTTAGCATGCACACTGGTACAGCAGCACCTGTCACCCTGCTGCCACCCTTTGCTTATCTGATTCCTCATCTGTCCCATTAGTCCAGGACTCCAGGATTCTTTTATTCTTTTTTTTTTTTTTTCTTTTGGAGACAGAGCCCACACCTGGTCTAAAGGGTCCCACACCTGGATGTGAGTCCCAATCATCTGCAGAGCTTTTAAAAACAGAATTTTGGCTGGGCGTGATGGCTCATGCCTGTAATCCCAGCACTTTGGGAGGCTGAGGCGGGCGGAGCATCTGAGGTTGGGAGTTTGAGACCAGCCAGACCAACATGGAGAGACCCCATCTGTACTAAAAATACAAAAAATTAGCCAGGCATGGTGGCGCATGCCTGTAATCCCGGCTACT
This sequence comes from Macaca thibetana thibetana, assembly GCF_024542745.1. Classification (NCBI taxonomy): domain Eukaryota; kingdom Metazoa; phylum Chordata; class Mammalia; order Primates; family Cercopithecidae; genus Macaca; species Macaca thibetana. Next base: position 115,202,039 of record NC_065585.1, read on the forward strand.
CGGGAGGCTGAGGCAGGAGAATCGCTTCAACCTGGGAGGCGGAAGTTGTGGTGAGCCGAGATTGTGCCACTGCACTCCAGCCTGGGCAATAAAAGTGAAACTCTGACTGAGAAAACAAAAAAACAGAACTTCAAGACTCAACTCAATCTCTGAAGAACAGAACCAGGGATTAAAACTTATCTTTACAAAGGAATTAAAAACTTAATTTTACAAAGGTCAGGTAATTCCAATATTTGCCTGGGTTTGCAAATCATGAATATAATTCGATCTTTGCATTTTATGATGCGGTTCAGTAATGTGTCCAAAACAACACGGTTAGATAACAGTATAACCTGAACAAGAACTCAAGGATGCCTTGCGGCCCAGTCCGAGACATCTACTCAGCTACCTCTGTGTGCTTGCAATATGAATTGTGGCAATCAATGCAAGAAAAAGGATTCGATGAGACCAAGAGCTGAGGTTTGGATGGAAGTATTGCCCGTATTCCAATGGACTGGAGGGGACAGACAGGGAATGGGTCTGACGGGAGTGTTCCTTTCCTTCCCTGGTAGGGTTTCCAAGAAGCAACCTGTCCAAGTCCACCTATTAGTCACAGGAGGTGACATTGGCCCCTAGTGATGCTCAAGCCATGGTTTTTCTGAGCATGCCTTTTTCATTTAGCTTTTACTCAGAGATACTTAACACATGCAACCTAGTTGCTGACAGAATGACCTCAGTAGGGAGATGCAGGGAACTACTTTTTCACACTTGCAATGTAACTGATTATAAAAAATTAAGGCAGCCCTCCCTTCCATAGATAGGGAGGGCTGCCTTAAGAACAATGGAATTGCAAACTTCTGGAGTATTCTATAAGAATTGTTACTGTGCTGGGCATGGTGGCTCCCGCCTATAATCCCAGTACTTTAGGAGGCCAAGGAGGGAAGCTCCTTTGAGCCCAGGAGTTTGAGAGCAGCCTGGGCAACATAGGGAGACCTCATCTCTACAAAAATAAAAATGTTAGTGGGGTGTGGTACATGCCTGCAGTTCCAGCTACTTGGGAGGCCGAGGTGGGAGGATTGCTTGGGCCTGGGAGGTCAAGGCCGCAATGAGCTGAGATTGCTCTACTGCACTCCAGCCTTGGTGACAGAGCGGGACTCTGTCTCAAAGAAAAAAAAATGCTACTGGAGCTTGTTAGAATGCAAATTTGTAACCTACAGCATTGGATATTCTGACCCACTAAGTCAAGGTCAGAAGGGTGACCTTGTCTTAAATTGCATTAAGAGATTTAGAGACAAAAATTAAGGCAACCAGTCCCCAAGAAAGAGCGTGGGGAAATTTAATTTAAACTCCCTAAAATTTGGCCTGGTGCAGTGGCTCACACCTGTAATCCCAGCACTTTGGGAGGCTGAGGTGGGGCCCATAAACTTGTATTTTTAGCAACAGCCCAGGTGATTCTGAGGCTGGATGATATCTGGAGAAATCCTGCTTTGAAACTTGCTCTGAGGAGGAAGAAACCATTACAGAACATGGTGGTTAAAGACTCCTACAGAGGGTGGCTCAAGCCTGTAAACCCAGCACTTTGGGAGGCCGAGACGGGCGGATCACGAGGTCAGGAGATCGAGACCATCCTGGCGAACACCGTGAAACCCCGTCTCTACTAAAAAATACAAAAAAATTGCCAGGCGAGGTGGCGGGCGCCTGTAGTCCCAGCTACTCGGGAAGGCTGAGGCAGGAGAATGGCGTAAACCCGGGAGGCGGAGCTTGCAGTGAGCTGAGATCCGGCCACTGCACTCCAGCCCGGGCGACAGAGCGAGACTCCGTCTCAAAAAAAAAAAAAAAAAAAAAAAAAAAAAGACTCCTACAGAGAGAGAGTCACTTGGGTCTGTACTTAGCCTGCTCCTGAAATACTTGGAAGAAAAGCAGCTAGAATCAATGTGTAGTATATTCTTTCAGATCAGAATCCTGTTGAGTTAGTACTCTACAGGAGTGGATCTCAACTGGGAGTGATTTTGCCTGCCAAGGGGCCATTTGGCAATCTCTGGAGACATTGTTGGTTGTCAGAACTGGGGTGTGTGTGTGTGTGTGTGTGTGTGTGTGTGTCTGTGTGTTACTGGCACCTAGAGGCCAGGGATGCCAGTAAACATCCTAAAGTGCCCAGGACATCCCCCACAACAAATAATTCCCCAGCAAAAGTGCCCATAGTGGCAAGTTTGAGAAACTCTGCTCTGCAAAGTCAACAGGGATGCAGAGAAGTGTGGCTAGCACTGGGAAAGCCATCGAAGGGTAGAGTGGGGGAGCTGGATCTGACCTTTCAGCATGCTTGGTCCAATCCTTGCAGAATAGGAGCCCCAAACTGCTTGTTGAATTGTTCTGCTCTGTCAGTTTACAGAAACAGGTGGAAGAGTTGTTAAACCTGGAGGTACTTAGATCTTCTGTGAGCCCCTGGGTTTCTAAGCCCAGATGGTAATTAGATTTTGTGTCAGTCAGGGAAAATGAAATTCTGTGATCAAACCAGATGCCACAGTCCAAACCCAGACTTGATGCACTGTTAGATAAATTAGATGCTAACAAAATCATCTCAACTCTTGATTTAGGAGAGGGTTTTGGGCAAATAGGAGGAAGGCAAATTCACAACAGCATTTGTAGCACCAGATGGGCATAGGAACTTAATTCCCGACCCTCTGGTGTGGGAAACTCACCAGCCTTTTTCCAGAGATGGGTTAATGGCTTATTAAGTGAGCTGGACACGTGTTGGCAGCCCACGCTGATGGCATTACTATATTAAGCCAGAATGCATATGGGCATCTGGAGTCTCATATGGCTGCCAAATTGATCCATAAAGCTGGGCTTATGGGGAAAGTGAGCAAATGGCCATTTGGGTGTCTGGGCTCAAAGATTAGGGTACAAAGTGGGAAACAGGCACATGAACCCATTGGGGATAAAAGGAGCAGCTCACAAAGGCGGTCAAGTTTCTGCCACTAGAGAGTCACACCACTTCTGACCAAGAGACATTTGGGAGCTATTTGCTTTCTAAGGTCCTGCTAGAATATCTGAGGACAAATACAGAAGATGAACAGCACAGAAGACAAACATATAAGGAACTCCTACTGCAAGTCACCTCATTAGAATTTTCATTCCATGAAGATAGAAAGAACTACCAAAAGGTAGTTTGTTTAGAAATAGATTTTAGGGAATTTTATTGATTGATTGAGACAGAATCTCACTTTGTCCCCCAGGCTGGAGTGCAGTAGCATGATCTCAGCTCACTGCAACCTCTGCCTCTCGGGTTTAAGTGATTCTTCTGCCTCAGCCTCCTGAGTAGCTGGTATTACAGGCATGCACCACCATGCCCAGCCAATTTTTGTATTTTTAGTAGAGACAGCTTTTCGCCTTTTTGGCCAGACTGGTCTCGAACTCCTGGCCTCAAGTGATCCACCTGCCTCGCCTCCCAAAATGCTGGGATTACAGGTGTGAGCCACTGCACCAGGCCAAATTTTAGGGAGTTTAAAATAAATTTCCCCACACTCTTTCTTGGGGACTGGTTGCCTTAGTTTTTGTCTCTAAAACAACTCAGTGAATCCAGTCTTTTCTCCTTGAGCTGATAAAGTAAGTACCATTCACAATTAGGTTAAAGGCCAGGACGTTGCAGTGGGTTTGGGTGTGAGTCATTTACCAACCAAAATTATAGTCTAACAACAAGCAGCCATACTTCAATAGTCTACTAGGAGCAGAAATAAAAAGTTTCTTGATGAAGCTGAGGATCCAGAGGACCCTGGGAAGAGCTTGGTGGAGGGACTGGGGAAGGGACCCTTGCTGAAATATGAGTCCCCCTGTCATTCACAGGATGGACATAGCCAAGGCCTGCCAGATTTGGAAATGGGATTTGAGTATCTACTTTCTAGGCATTTTGTTAAACTTAAACATAGGTTAAAAGTGAATACAAACTAGAAACAAAAACAAGCAGGCAGCCGCATCCTCCGGGGGGTTAGCAAGCACTGTGAAGGTGTTAGTCCTCCATTGTGAGGCTTTTACGGTCCATTTTCTGACTTGTTTCAAAGAAGTAAAGCTGAGAATGTTGTCTAGACCCCAGATATTTAAGATGCTATGGAGAGATGCAGACATGCTCCAAATTTTTGACTCTCTGAAAGATGCAAACGTAAAACCTTTACAGAGACTGCAGCAGATGTGCGTATTAGAAGACTAATGGTCTTAGAATCTTCCAGTTTCCGCGGGATGGGATGTGTTTATTGAGCTATGCTCTGTGCCACACACTGTGCTGCATGCTGGGATACCCAGCTCCATCAGTAAAGAAAGCTCACTCCATATGGGGAGAGAGAGTCCTGCAGATACAACTAACAATCAGAACACGAGGAAGGAGGGCCCACTCCACTGGGGTGGGCGGAGAATCAGTGCAGTGTTCTCTTACCAGGGGACACTTAATCTGGGATTTGAAGTGCAAGTGGGATTTATGGATGGGGGAGGAGGCCGAGGCAGGCACGATGGCAGGGCAGGAAGAGAAGGCAGGATTTCTGGGAACTATGGAAAGTGATCGGGTCTGGAGCCCAGGAGAGAGGAGGTCAGGAGGGTGCCTCTAGGAGTTTTCTGCAGCCTAGGAGGAGCAGAAGGCCTGGGATGTATGGGTGGGTTCTCAGAGGGAGGTGAAAAGCAGAGAATCTTGGTGATCCTTTATGTGTAGGGGGTGGGGAGAGGACAAGGAACCAACACAGTAGCCAGAGTGGGGAAGAGAATGAGGCACATGGACGGAGGGAGGGCTGGGGTTCCTGAAAGAGGGAATCGTCAGCAGGATAGGAGCTCAGAGAGAAACATGGTGGATGAATAAGAGGAGACATTTACTGTAACCACGTAACTGAGGGCCAACTGTAGACTATATTTATGGAAAGTAATAATATTAATAGCATGGGAAATTGATCCTGGTGTAATATAGTAAGTGAATTGGTTAACTGGAGATGCCCTGGGTAGTTATGACTGGTTGGAAAATGGGCTTGAAAACCACTGAGCCCAAGAGCTTGGTGCTTTGGGTCTGCTGGATTTTTATCTCCTCCTCTGTTATCTGGAGGTGGGAGACACCAGGGTGTGTTAGCCCCCCTGCAAATACTCGGTTCTACATTTGTACGTTTGCCTTAAGGAACTGTGGTGCTTCCGGTTGTTTTGAAAGGCTAAGGGGTTTAAAAGATGGCATCTTTTGAAGGAAGTTATTTGACTATAAAGTAAAAAACAATTGAGCTATGCTGGATTTAATAGGAGAGGAGTAACTATGTGGACTGAAATGTAGATAGTTGACAAAGCAGTTTATTTAATGAAGAAAAATTTAATACTGGATTTGCACCTGAAGTTGGAAATTTAAAATATAAGACAGCATTTTGGTACTAAGGGGTTCACTGTTGAATTATCTGCAATATCTAAAATAAAAGGCACATACATGTTCAATCGTTAGACAAATTACACGGTCCTTCTGTATCCACAGGGGATTGGTTTCAGGATACTAAATCTACAGATGCTCAAGTCCCTTATATAAAATGACTATGCGGCCGGGCACGGTGGCTCATGCCTGTAATCCCAGCACTTTGGGAGGACGAGGTAGGTGGATCACTTGAGGTCAGGAGTTCAAGACCAGCCTGGCCAACATGGTGAAACTCATCTCTACTTAAAATACAAAAAATAGTGGGGCGTGGTGGTGGGTGCCTATAATCCCAGCTACTTGGGAGGCTGAGGCAGAAGAATTGCTTGAACCTGGGAGGTGGAGCTTGCAGTGAGCTGAGATCGTGCCACTGCACTCCAGCCTGGGTGACAGAGTGAGACTCTGTCTCAAAAAACCAAAATAAAAATAAAAAATAAATAAAATGGCTATGCACATCCTCCTGTATACTTTAAATCATCTCTGGATTACTTATATTACTTAATATAATGTAAATGCTGTGTAAATAGTTGTTATGCTGTATTACTTTATTTGTATTATTTTTATTGATATATTATTATTATTTTTTCTGAATATTTTCTATCCATGGTTAGTTGAATCCTTGAATGTGAAACCTGTAGATACCGAGGGCCAACTGTAGACTATATTCATGGAAAGAAATAATAACATGGGAAATTTATTCTGGTATAATATAATAAGTGGAAAAAAGTAAAGACAGGTGTAATTTCTCTTTCTCTGACTTTCTCTGACTGGTGTAATTAAGGGTGATTTAAATTTCTCTTTTTTTATACTTTTCTGAATTTGCCACACTCTCTGAAATAAGTAACGTTATTTTAATCCTGGGAACGACCTGGCATCACAGGCAGGGCTCTTCCTGCAGCTGGTATGGTGGAAAGATCGCAAGGTTCTGGGTCGGAAGAGCAGCTCCTGTCTGCATCTGTTTCCTATGGGCCATGTGATGCTGGGCAAGTGCTGTGAGCTGTGGGAGAGGCCTTGGCTTCTCACTCAGAGTCTGCTCCGGAGTAGGGAGGGAGGAGGTAGTCAGGGAGGGGGACAGCCTCTCTGCCTTGCCTTGGGGACCTACCTCCAGGTTGAAGCTGTCCAGGGCTGGGCGGAGCTTCTCCTGGCATGTGAGACAGTCCCTCTGACAACTGCTGAACACACTGGAGAAGAGGCTGAGCAGCAGCAGGTCACAAACCAGGACTTTCATGGTGCAGGAGCAGGAAGCAGGTGCTGGAACATACAGGAAGCATGGCAGTGAGTACAGCCATTCTCGGGGGGCTGCTTAGGGCCGGAGACCCTAACCCAGAGGATGCAGGAAAGACACTCCTCTGCTGTCTGTGGCAGGACAGCACTAGGGGCCTGAGATTCACTTTCCAGGGGTGTAAATTGTCAAGGTCATAGGCAACCCGGCCCGATCCCCTAGACTCAGTGTTCACGCACAGGCTTGCTAGTGTCTGGGTTCTTGGGTTGGTCCTGGGTGTCAGGACACCCCTGTGATTCCTGCCACCTGCCTGGCCTTGACACCACACAGGCACTTTTGGGAGCAGCTGTGTGGTGGCAGAGAGAGCTTTCTTGGAAGCTGAAGGCATCGCTTTGCAGCTTACCAGCATGTGACATTAAATCAACCTCTTCGAGCCTCAGTTTTCATAGCCCATAAAAGGGGCACAGTGGCACCTGCCTTATCACAGGCCTATTGTGAAGATGAAGTGAGATCTGTAAGGGGAGTTTTGCAAAGTGCTGTGCAAAAGTAAGATGAGTAAAATACGAGATTTATTAATGACTCAAGTGCTTCCTTTCATCCTCCTGACCTTCCCTGCTGCAGCCAGGAATGCCCCCAACCCCCATACCCTGAAATCTCTCTTCCAGGTACTTGCCTCTTATCCCTGCTAGATGTGAGCTAGTGCTATGGTCTATCTCTGTCTCCCTAAAATTCCTATGTTGAAATCCTAACCTCCAAGGTGATAGTATTAAGAGATGGGATCTTTGGGCCAGCCACAGTGGCTCACGCTTATAATCCCAGAACTTTGGGAGGCCAGGGCAGGTGGATCACTAGAGGTCAGAAGTTCAAGGCCAGCCTGGCCAACATCATGGCAAAACCCTGTCTTTACTAAAAATACAAACATATATACATATATATCCAGGTGTGGTGGTACACACCTGTAATCCTAGCTACTTGGGAGGCTGAGGTGAGAGGATTGCTTGAACCCGGGAGGTGGAGGTTGCAGTGAGCCGAGATCGTGCCATTGCATGCCCACCTGGTTGACAGAGTGAGACTGTCTCAAAAAAAAAAAAAAAAAAAAAAAAAAAAAGAGAGAGAGAGATGGAGCTTTTGGGAGGTGATGAGATCATAAGACTAGAGCCCATATGAATGGGATTAGTGCCCTTGTAAAAGAGGCCCCAGCGAACTAGCTAGTCCCATCCACCACTTGAGGACACAGCAAGAAGGCAACAACTAAGAACCAGGAAATAGACCCTCACCAGACAGTAAATCTGCAGACATCTTGATCTCAAACTTCCCAGCCTCCAGTACTGTGAAAAAGAAGTTTCTGTTATTGGCAGGGCACAGTGGCTCATGCCTGTAATCCCAGCACTCTGGGAGGCCGAGGCAGGTGGATCACTAGAGGTCAGGAGTTCGATACCAGCCTGGCCAACATGGAGAAACCCCATCTCTACTAAAAATACAAAAAGTAGCCAGAAATTGCTTGAACCCAGGAGGCGGAGGTTGCAGTGGGCCAAGATCACGCCACTGCACTCCAGCCTGGGTGACAGAGCAAGACTCCATCTCAAAAAAAAAAAAAAAAAAAAAAAAAAAAACCAGTAATTTCTGTTGTTTATAAGCCACCCAATCTACGCTCTTTTGTTACAGTCACCTGGACAGACTAAGACAGTTGGCTTTCTGAGCACAGGGCCATGTTATTCACCTTGGCATTCCAGGCCAAGCACAGGTCCTGGCATGTGGAACTCGCTATTTAAAATTGAACAAAGAAACTATTCTAAGATAGTAGCTCCAAGGATTGGTCGATTGGATCAGTGGTTTGCAATCTTATGTAGGATTGCCTGAAAGGTGTGCAGTTTTCACTGTTTCTCCTTGAAACTTATCTTTTGATCAAGCCTTCTGAATCTGAAAGATGCTTTCCTGGACTGTATCGTTTTGGGTCCCTGTAGAACCATCTTTAGGTGTAGGATTAAATGGAAAGGGAACAAAGAACTTTCTAGAAATGTAAATGTTCTTGATTGAAGTCGCAGGAGTGTATCCATTTGCCAAAACCCATTGAGTTGCAGATTTATATTCTGTGCATTTCACTGTATGCAGTTCCCTTAATGAAGAGTTCAGTGCAGAAAGCCAAAAATGACTGCCTTTATTGCTCTTTCTTCAGTTGATATTGAGGAACTGTAGAAGGTCTTGCTACTCCAATGCACCCTGCAGACCAGCTGGAATCTTGTTAGAAATGCAGATTCTTGGGCCTCACCCCAGAACCACTGAATCAGGATCTGCGTGTCTTTTTGTTTTTGTTTTGAGACAGTCTTGCTCTGTCACCCAGGCTACACAATCTCAGCTCACTGCAACCACCACCTCCCCAGTTCAAGAGGTTCTCGTGCCACAGCCTCCTGAGTAGCTGGGATTACAGGCACATGCCACAATGCCTGACTAATTTTTGTATTTTTAGTAGAGATGGGGTTTCACCATGTTGGCCAGGCTGGTCTCGAATTCCTGACCTCGTGATCTGCCCGCCTCGGCCTCCCAAAGTGCTAGGATTACAGGCACGCACTACCAGGTCCCACTAATTTTTTGGAAGGATCCGCATTTTTAGCAAGATTCCCAGGTGACTTATATCCGTGCCAAAGTTTGGGAAGTGCTGGTATGAAAAGGATGTGAACAAAGGAGGGACCTGCAACTGAGCCCACCCCAGTTCTTCTTCTTGTGCATCATCAAAGCATTTCATACCCAGAGGATGACGGTAAGTATGGGATGCTCAATAAGTGTTTGTTAAATCAATGAGTTGAATTTTTGTTTGTTTGAGATGGTCTCGCTCTGTTGTCCAGGCTGGTATGCAGTGGTGCAATCACGGCTCACTGCAGCCTTGAACTCCTGGACTCAAGTGATCCTCCCACCTCAGCCTCCCAAGTAGCTGGGAGGATTGTTTGAGCCCAGGATGCCTGGTTAGTTTTTAAATTTTTAGCAGAAATGAGGTCTCGCCATGTTGTCCAGGCTAGTCTTGAACTCCTGACCTCAAGTGTTCCTCCCACCTTAGCCTCCCAAAGTGTTGGGATTACAGGCATAAGTCACTGCACCTGACCAATTAATTCACATTTGAGATGGGTTTTGAAACAAATAATGAACACAGTGCCTATATAATAAATGACTGTATCGCAAATGCATTTGAGATTAATTTTTCTTCTTTATCCCAAGGACCAGGGCTTTAGTTGAGATTTATTGCCTGGGTTATTGTAATAGCCTCCTAATTAGTCCACCTAATGTTCTGGCTTCCCCCCAAGCCATCTTCAATCTGATGATGTCACCATTTATTTAAACTAATTTTATAACCTCATTGCTGTCAGGAGGAGCTCCAAGGACTTAGCACCGACCGATTCTTGCCTCATCTCCTAGCACCTAACCTCGCATAGCCTCTAGTCTCCGCCAATCATGTATAGCTCCGAACTGTATCAGGCTCTTCATTTTTTTTTTTGAGACAGAGTCTTACTCTGTCACCCAGGCTGGAGTGCACTGGTGCTATCTCGGCTAACTGCAACCTCTGCCTCCTAAGTTCAAGTGATTCTCATGCCTCAGCCTCCTGAGTAGCAGGATTACAGGTGCCCACCACCACATCCGGCTAATTTTTGTGTTTTTAGTAGAGACGGGGCTTCACCATGTTGGCCAGTCTGGTCTTGAACTCCTCACCTCAAGTGATCTGCCTGCCTTGGCCTCCCAAAGTGCTGGGGTTGCAGACATGAGCCACCATGCCTGGCTTCTTAATGTCTTTTTATCTTGGCACTTGCTCTTCCCTCTGCCCGGAATATCCTTCTCCAACTCATCCTTCACACACACCTCTAGCATCATCCCTTCTGGGAAGCCATGTCCACCCCATGGTCTGAGTTAGATCAGTCTCCTCTGCTGCCCTGGCATCTGGAAGAGCACATCATAGTGGGAGGTCAGCGAGCCTCAGGGGCTCCATCCATCAACACCGGCGCAACAGACGCAGGCTGCAGAGTGGCGGTGATGTGTGCTTTCTCATCTGCTAATGACTACAGACTGCCTGCTTCCCACCGCAGCTCTGCGGCTTGCTAGCTGTATTTGACCTCTCATTTCCTCATCTGCACAAATGGGATGAAATTAGTACCTGTCTCAGAGGATGATTAGTGGGTTAATGTTTGTAAGCAATTAAAATAGCACTGAAAGGCAATAAGCATATATACGAGAAGGAAAGAACCCGGCATGCAGCATTCACTCTAACACTGTTTTTTTGGTTTTTTTGGAGATGGTGTTTCACTCAGTTGCCCAGGCTGGAGTGCAGTGGCACAACCTTGGCTCACCGCAACCTCCACCTCCCAGGTTCAAGCAATTGTCTTGCCTCAGCCTCCTGAGTAGCTGGGACTACAGGAGTTCACCACCACGCCCAGTTAATTTGTGTAACATTAGTAGAGGTGGGGTTCACCATGTTGGCCAAGCTGGTCTCGAACTCCTGACCTCAGGTGATCCACCCACTTCGGCCTCCCAAAGTGCTGGGATTACAGAAATGTGCCACCGTGTCTAGCCTTACGTTTCTCATTCTACGAAATTTCTGTCTTTCTAGATATTTTTGTAGTGTTCCAAACAGCGTGGTTGTGCCCTCTGCAACCACATGGTGGCAGTGGCTATACGTCGCAGAAGAAATGGAAGGTAGGAGAAAAGGAGCTGTTTCCTTTCCTTCCTAATATGAGGTTGTAATACAGAATGTGTGCATCAGCTGAGCTGACAAGCTGTGACAGATGTTAGCGAAATGCTCTCTGGCTGAGGTTTTTTGTGAACTTCATTAACCGGGGCAATTTGCACATTCAGGAAATGTTGGCTGGTTTGACTGATGTTTGCCATCTCAAATTCTGGGTAAATGGGATTTAGAGGCGAGGTGTAAAAGGTAGATGAGCTTCTGGGACACATAGTGCATGCTCCATTTGCAGGTGAAATGTGGGGCCCTACACCTTGGCATTTGGGGAGACGTTGTTGAGTGTCCTTGGCTCTAGCCAAGCCCTCCCTGTGGGTCAGAGGCACATGTACCTTCCGGACTCCAACCTCCCGGCCCTTCTCTGTCTCCCCTCAGTTTTAACAATTGACTCCACTGATTATTCGAGGAGTCATCCACACTCAACGCTATCCATTGCCCCCTGCAATTCACAGAATCCGCAAAATGGAGATGGCCACATAGTTCCCTCCACCCCGCAGGTGGCTTGCAAGCTTTAAAATGAGATGAATGTCAGTGAAAACTCAAAATTATGTAAATATCATTATAAAAGAGACAGCATTCTGTATTTTCTCATACACCTCCCAACACCTACTACAATTGTGTTCTAGGTTAAATCAGATTTTGGACTTTGAAAACTCAGCCGATGTTTTTCATTTGTAAGAAGTCTTGACTATATCTATATGCTGGATGATGCTCTGTATTTAAATGGAGATGAGTACTTAGTTAAATCACGAGTTGTATTTGTGTTTAAACCTTACACTGTGGACCTGTGTGACTGCGGACAAGTCCTGAGATCCTCAGTCTTTTCAGCTGCAAAGTGGGGATAATAACAGGTTTGTTGTTACATTGATGCTGCAATTTTATACTTTGTAACGATGGGACTGTGTGCAAATTATTTCACTTCTGTGAGCCTCAGTCTTCTCAACTGTGAAATGGGAATAGTGACAGGTTGTTGCTATTTTTATACAACCATAGCAGACATCAGTAAATAAAAAGTTACCTGTGTAGGTTGAATTTTATATGGTTGTATTTCACTTGGTGAGCCAAGCTCAGCTAATACTTCTATGTGGCAATACTATATTCTGGGCATCTCATATTGAATAAAGAAATATTGAATTGCCTTTTCTTTTGGCAATGACACCTCATAAATTTAATTGTGCCTTGCTGTTTATAAAAATAAAATACTGGTATGGTTTGGCCTTAATCGATTTGCGTGTAATCTTGCTTCCAAGGGCAATATAATTAGTTGCTTATCTGTTTGGAGAATCACATATGCAGCTTTAGCCGAAGCTCAACCCTAATTAAGTTTTGTCTTATGACCTATGCGAAGGCCTGTAATTTTGATGCTGCCAGCAGAGAAGAGAAGAGGGGACTGGTCTTGCTAGAGGCAGATACACCTCCATCCTTTTCATCACTTTTCATCAACCACATGTACAGAACATTCTTGACAGGTTACCAAAAAATTTTATATTCATATATTATACAACCCTATAATCTAGGGTTAATATCAACCCACCTTTTTAAGATGAACATAAACTCTTAGAGGTTAAGCAATTTGACTAGGATCATCCAGTTTATAAGTAGCAGAGCCAGGACTTAAACTCAGGTGTGTTGACTCCAAATCGTGTGCTCTGGGAAACCATAAACTTTACACACTGTTTCTGCTTTTGGAAGGTTGCCAAATTCTGACGGAATCTCATTGTGGTGGAATCTATTTGCATTTCATAGCAATCATATTACTATGACTTTAGAGCACTATGAGCGAGGCTCTGCGCTAATTGTTATCATCCCCGTTTTATAGTTGAGCAGATTGAGGCTTAAGGAGTCGACATAACTTGAAGTGGCAGAGCTGGGACTCATGTCTGATCCTGCCTGTCAGTGATCCCTGCAGCTGTCTTTGTGTAGGAGAACTCATTCAGGGACTTCCTCTTGTTCTGAACTCTGCACTCCCTCTCTGATGACAACCCTTTGTTTTTTTGTTTTTTTTTTTTTGAGATAGAGTCTTGCTCTGTTGCCCAGGCTGGAGTTTAGTGGTGCTATCTCGGCTCACTGCAACCTCTGCCTCCCGGGTTCAAACGATTCTCCTGCCTCAGCCTCCTGAGTAGCTGGGATTACAGGTGCCCGCCACCATGCCTGGCTAATTTTTTTGTATTTTTAGTAGAGACGGGGTTTCACCATGTTGGTCGGACTGGTCTCGAACTCCTGACCTCAAATTATCCTCCCACCTCAGCCTCCTAAGGTGCTGGGATTACAGGCATGAGCCACTGTGCCCGGGCTGATGACAACCTCTTTATTGTTGCTTCTCCCCGGTTCACGGAGGGATCCTTCATTGCGCACCAGCTGCATGTCCATTGGAAGATAGGTTGGTCTTCCCCATGCCCCATTTCTTAGACCCATTGCAGACAAGACTCCTACAATAGAGCTTGTGCTTATTTACCAGCTATTATGGAGAGAGGCTACTTTGGTTTCTTTTCCTCTTCTGGCTGATACCATTACACTTCAAGTGTCTCTCCTCTGATCTAAATTTCCACCTGGAAAGAGGGGGACGGCATAGAGGAGGTGGAGGAAAGAACAATTGCCCAGCCCAGCACAGGTCAAGCATTCCCTAGGCTGGGGAGAAATGAATGAGCGAGAGCTGTGCTCAGAAACAAGAGTCCTGGCTTCTAGTCCGGCTCTGTCGTTACCTGTGGGATTTTAAGCAAGATCTTTTCTCTCTCTGGGCCTCAGCTTTTCCCTCTATAAGAAGAGGCAGTTAGATGAGATGGTTAATATTCTTTGATTTTATGAATGGCCAGATATTTGTACTTTCCAGGAAGTGAGAAGGGAGGGAAGAAGGGAAGAGGAAAAGGAGATGAAGGCTTCATGGGGAAGTAGCTTCTGGGCAGCATGGGAGGAAAGCCATAGAAAGGATGTGGAGGGGGCAAAAGACACATGTTCAGGGCTGCTGCAGGTGGGAAGGTAGCCCTCAACTCCCATCCTCCTGGTTCTGGGCCACACTCCCACATATACTGGCAACATAATTTAAATAGATTTTGGAAAGCTTTTATTCACTTTTAGCTGGGTGTATTAGGATGCATCTGCAATCCCAGCAACTTAGAATGCTTGAGCCCAGGAGTTTGAGACCAGCTTGGGGAACATAGTGAGACCCCTATCTCTACAAAAAAAAGAAAAAGAAAAAAAGAAAAAAAATTAGGTACGTGTGGTGGTGCAAATCTGTAGTCTTAGCTATTCAGGAGGCTAAGGCAGGAGGATAGCTTGAGCCCAGGAGGTTGAGTCTGAAGTGAGCTGTGATTGTGCCACTGTACTCCAGCCTGGGTGACAGAGTGAGACCCTGTCTGTAAACAACAGTAACAACAACAACAAAAGACCAGCCTGGGCAACACAGCAAGCCCTCCAACTCAAAAAGAAAGAAAGAAAGAAAAGCTTTTATTTACTTTTATGTAATAAAATCATTCAATGTTCTTTTCTAAAATATTGGAATATTGGAAAACACAGATAAACAGCAATGAATCTAGAACAACAATCTTCAAACTTCTTTTTTTTTTTTTTTTTTTTTGAGATGGAGTCTCACTCTGTCGCCCAGGCTGGAGTGCAGTGGTGCGATCTCGGCTCACTGCAACCTCCGCCTCCTGGGTTCACGTCATTCTCCTGCCTCGGCCTCCCGAGTAGCTGGGACTACAGGCACCCATCACCACGCCCGGCTAATTTTTTTGTATTTTTAGTAGAGACGGGGTTTCACCATGTTAGCCAGGATGGTCTCGATCTCCTGACCTGGTGATCTGCCCGCCTTGGCCTCCCAAAGTGCTGGGATTACAGGTGTGAGCCTCCGCGCCCAGTCAAACTTCTTTAAATTTGTACCCCTAGCAGTCGATTTTGAGTACACATTCCTAATTTATTTATAAGTTACATACTTTATAAAATCCACTAAAATGCAAATTAAGAAAGGTAAGATAAAAAAAAAAGTCTCAATTTCCTGAAGCCCGTTGTGAGTTTGGAGGAAGCCAGAGCTCTGGCCGCCCTGTGCTCCTGGCACTTGCTCTGTGCAGCTCCTATCAGGAACTCCACACACGTTCCTTGGCCAAATGAATGAAAGAATGAATGGAGATGGAGGGTCGGGGGAAGATTGCAGGCCAATGTGGAAAGAGGGGAGGTTGGATCTGAGCCATTGTGGGATGGCAGAGCTGGGTGCACGGTGAGGCATGCTATCTACTCCACCTGCTAGGCTGGGCCCGCGGGCTGATGATTTTGTGCTTCTGCAATGTTGAAGCAGCTGCCAGTATTTTGGGGAAAAAAAAAAAACCCACAGGATCATGGAAAATTGAGACTGAAACTAATTGTAGCCTATCCAGGGAGATGCCCAGAAAACTGGCTTGTCCCTGAAATTGATGTGCTCCAAATCTCACGACTAGTTTGTGATTAGATGGAAAGCTTTATGTTCGATTGTGGGATTTAAATAAAGGCGTTTAGAAAATTCAGTTTGCTTCATGATAGCCCAGCAATTCAAGCCACTACCAGTCATTCATTGTCAGGACGGCTCCTGTTTTCTGAGAAGGGTCCGTCCCTTCCTAAGACATCTGAGGAGTAGCTCCACCCAGACCCGGAACGCAAGAGATTTCAAAGCTTCCTTCGTGGGCTTTGGGAGCTGTGGAGCTGGATGGGGAAATGAGGGATCGCTGAACCATGTCAGTGCAAGTAAAGAACGCTCACCTGAAACTTCCCATTCCTACCCGTGTGCATATGTGCGTGTGCGTATTAGCACAAAATAAGCATGCAGACAAGCTTAGCTCACTGCCTGGTGCAGAGTGGGTTTCAAGAAATGTTAATTCCGTGGCCCTCCTTTTGTGTGTTTGACCTGGCTGCTGCCTCCCTCTTCAAAGCTCTTGACCCATCCAGATTCCACCTGCCTTCCCACTTGGTAGAATCCCAGGAATCCCGGGAGGAAGTGCTCCTTCTCCCAAATTCTTCTAGCACTTGCTCTCTGGATTATGCGATTTAGGACTGAATTACACCCAGCTTTGCATGGTCCTCTAATTGTTTCTCATGTTTGTGTCATGTCTCTCCTCTACCCCCGACCCCACTAGGAGTTCACAAGCACCCCTGACCATAACGGGGAGATGAACTGGAGCCAGAATGGCTTGGCTCAGTCCTGACCCTGCCATGTACTGAATAAATCATTTAATCTCTCAGGTTCAGTTTCCCCAGCTGCAACACAGAGATAATGGCACCACCTCACAGGGCTGTTGCTGGGATAATAGTTGTGAAAGCGCCTAAATCGTTGTACAAATGTAAAGTGCTGTTATTATCACCTCCGCTGAATCTAGTAGAGCCCCTGCAAGCCTCCCTGCCTGGTGGAGTGTAGACGATAACTACCTGATTGATTGAATACAGAACAGCTTTGTGACAGCTCCTGTCATAGGCGCCAGGGAGCACAGGTTTGAGCCTAATCCTGCAATCACTCCCTTCATTGACAATGCAAACTCGCCTGCATTTTACAAATCACTAAGTACTCTCAGCCTTCAGCGGATAAAGCAAGGGCTGCCGCCCTGTGGGCAACAAAACCGTGCCCTCAAAACAACCCGAGGCTGCACCACAGCACCCTTGACAGGCAGCACTGGTGGCACATGGAGATATAAAAGCTGCTGCTTTTACTGAGGTGAGGATGGTTGGGGATGGGTTTTCCAGGGACCCTCCTCTGCAGAAGACTCAGCAAGCCCAAAGGAGCACGAATCCTTTTTGTTAAAGGTAACACAGCCTCAGTGGAAGCTTATAGAATATTTCTCTGCCACACTTTACAAATGAGAAAAAAAGAGGGTGCAGGCTGTAGCCACCCACAAGCAGCGAAAAAGAGCAGTATTTGCTTTGGGAGGTTTTGATAAGAAGCCAGGCAGTTACTTTTCCCATCTATGTTGAAAACTCTGGTTTGGGCTTGCTGGCGAATGCCGTGCAAAGCTCATCTTTTGTTAGTCTGCCGAACAATGTTATTGGTTATAATTGGGGCAATTATGGGCTGCTTGAGGAAGCTAAACACAGATGTTTAAGCGCAGGATCAGGGTATTCAAGTCCAAAGCAGTTTGCTTTAAATAGTCCATTTCCCGAATCATCCTGCCTTACTTGAAATTCCCCCAGAACTTGCCCATGTTCAGAGCGAGACTGGGGGAGGAGGGGCTGGGTAGTGAAGCCTGGGGAAGCAAGACCGAGGGAGAGAGATGCACAAAGAGAGGAGGAAGAAAGAAGGTGGCCGAGAGAGCCTCGAGAGTTGGGATGCGGTGACTATGAACGGAGTATTCTGTATGACCTGGGCAAAGACCTTTAGGTGGGGGACATGGGCAGGGGGAGAGAGATGCCAAGCAAGAGAAGAGCCCTCTAAATGAATCAGGTTCTGGGAGACCAAGGTCACGCCCGTAGAAATGCCCTCTGGAATTCACACGCCGTGGCACTCAGCAGTGTGTGTACACAGGTGAAGCACACTCCCCAGGTCTGGCGCTTCCCCATTATTTGTAGCAATTTCTGTTGGGGGCAGAAGGGAGAAGGGCTCCCTGCGGATTAAAAACTCCCATCTGGATGGCATGAAGTTCAGTGATAGGCGGAGAAGCAGCCTGCACACCGCATCGGAGAGGAAAGGAAGCCACGGAGAGAAAACCCTCATGAGGGGGCCAGGGGCTTCCTGGAGGCCGCCCCGTGGAAGGCAAACCCCCTCCCAAGTGCCTGCCCCTCCCCTGACCTCACTCCTCCAGCAGCCTCCTTTCGACACAGAGCAACAACCACGTAGGGGCCACAACTGGGGAAGCAAAACTTTTCCTCATTTCCAAGTTCCCCTCTTTCTGTTTCTGCATCTGTCTGCGGTTAAGAAAGAGCCTTAGCCCTCCCCCGTTCCCCACCATCCAAGCGCTGCAAAGGAGATGAATGAAGAAACCATCTCGCAAGAGGCCAGCAGCATCCACACTGGACAAAGGAGAGAGGCCGAGGAGCCAGACCCCGGTGGCCCTGCCCTCCCGGAGCTCCACGCAGTTAGTCCAGTTAGTCGCGGTCGGGCTGGGGGCCCCGTGCAGTTGCCTACCTGAGAGCTGTCAGTCCCCGGCTCCCTCCGATGGATGTGAGGCTCGGTTCCGCTGTCTCAGCCACACCAGCATATATATCCTCTCCCCCACGCACAGCCCTCCCCTTCCCTGCCCACCTCCATGACACATACACACACTGACCCCCTTCAGCAACCAAAGAGCAGAACCTGCAAGCCTTCTGGCTGCTCCCTTTCCCCGGCTCTGCCATCAGACCTGTGACATCCCCACCTCCCCATCAATCCATTCTCAAGCCTGCTTCACCTGGACTCTGTTCAGCCAGGATCCCACAGCTGCCTTCCCTGTGCTTCCAGAGGCTCTGCGAGGACTGACGGGGAGCTCTGGCAAGTCAGAAAGAAAGCCTCCTGGTGACAGTGACGAGGCAGACCCCAAATCCTGGACTCTCCTTGAGCAACCTTTTTGCCTGAGGAGTGAAGAATAGGAGGCAGGCAGAAGGCAGGGGAGCTCACGCCAGGCTCCCACCGGCACGGAGGAGCCAAGGGCTGAGCTAAGCCAAGCCCCCACCTAATGTCACTGCCCCTAACTAGGCCACTCAAGGGGTGGCTCTACCTGCCCTGGGCCAGGTCAGGAGGCATTTCCACAGGTGCCCACAGCATGGTGCGATGGAGAGCGCTGAGACTCAAGGCTCAGATGGAAATGTCTGAAATTCGGCTGTACAGTCAGAGCAAGGCACATCTCTTTGTGAACCTCAAGTCCTCCTTCTGGAAAACGAGTCTAACACTGCCCAGGATGGTTGTGAGTAGAAAAAGGAGATTCTGTTTGAATCTGCAACACACGAGGCCCTTAATGAATGTGCTGCATCCTCCCTCTCCTCTCAGCCCCCTTTTCACACTAATTAGTACCACCTGGATCTAGAAATCCCGTATCAGTGTCTGGTGTCACAACAGAGAGCTTTTAAAGCTTCTGCACTTTAGGGTGCCACTACCGAGTGCCCTGGAGGCTCAGAAGCTCTGGAAGCTTCCCTGTCCCTTACTGCAGAGCCTCCTTGTCTTCTGCAGCCGCTGGAGGTTGTGGGCTGCAGGAAGGGAGCTCACAGGCTGAAGGCACAGGCTCAAGGGTTTAGCATCCTTGGGGACCCCACCTTTCCTTACCTTAGGTGAATTGCACCATGACCCTGTCCTTAGTTTTCCAAAGAGGGTCTAAAATACTCTAGAATCCCAGGGTTTGAACCTGTGTCGTCCAAGGAGCTCAAGCACTCTCATATGGTGAGTCCAGCTCTCTTGTCTACCCATGACTGGGTGGAGAAGGATTGAGGGAAGCATCTGCCCTGACTGTGAAGGGTATAGGGTTTCTTTTTGGGGTAATGGTAATGTTCTGGAATTAGATTGTGGTGATGGTTGCACAACATAGCAAGAATACTAAAACCCACCAAATTATATGCTTTAAAATGGTGCATTTTATGTTCTGGGAATTACATCTCAATAAAAAGAAAATAGGTAGAAAGACAGCAAACATCTGCTCAGGTTAAGAGCAACAGGTTCTGAGAATAAAATGTCCTTCCATCTGTGTTCACAGCAAAAGGGCTCAGGAGACCAGCATACTCACAATTCTTCACTTAGATCTCTGTTGCCCAAACCTTACACTGCAGGTCACAGCTAACATTATGGACCCTTTGGGAAACTAGCATGTTCACTGAATGACACGGGGTCACTTTTGCATCCTGATGTACTTCAGGGTCTCAGACCTGGATCCTGATTTCATACATGATGTGGCAGATATTGGTGGCTGCCTACTCAATCCCCATTCCCCTGTTCTTCCTTACTAAACGGTACCCTTGATTTTAATCTAGGCATCAATGCACTGAGCTAAAAGACTACATTTCCCATTGGTCAAGGGTTGCCAATGAGCATTAAGCTTCAGGTCCTTGGGTGGGGCTTCCAGGAAAGCTCTTTTAAAGGGGGTCAACTCGCTAAAGGCCTCTCTCTCTTCTTTGCCCTCCCTCCATCCTGCCTGGGACACAAATGTGATGGCTGGAGCTCTAGCAGCTATCTTGGATTACGAGATGAGACAACTTTGAGGATGGAAGCAATGAGTAAATATGATGGAACATAAAGATGGAAGGATTTTGGGTCCCTCATGACTAATGGAGTGGCCATATCAATGTTGGACTTCCAAACTTTAACCTTTTTTTTTAAAAAAAAAAAAAAAAACCCAAACCTTTATTTCAAATGTCAGTCAGGATTCAGTTACCTGTTGCTGCATAACAAGCCACATCAAGGCCAGAGGCTTAAAACAACAGACCACATATTTGACTCATGATTCTACAGATTGGGAATTTTGGCTAGGCTCAGCAGGGCAGTTCTTCTGGTCTCAGCCTGACTCTCTTCTGCACCTGCAGTTGGACTCAGAAGGTTGGCTGGGTGTCAGCTGGGGACCTTGGTTCTCTTGCACGTGTCTTATCCTTCATGGGTCTCTCACATCCCTTCAGCATATTAGCCTGGCATGGCCTCATGGCAAACCTGAGGTGAAAGCACAAGCAAATACAATCAAGCAAGGGAACAAACACAAGCACATGGAACCTCTTGAGACCTAAGCATGGAGTTGGCAGTCCATTGCTTTTGCTACATTTGTTGGCTAAGGCCAGTTGCAAGGCTGTCCAGAGCCAGGCTGGGTGGAGACTACGAAGTCCCAGGATAATAGAGGGTGGCTATGCAGAAGCCATTCATTGGAGGCATTGGAAACGTTAACTTCCCAAGGTTTAAGCCATTTAGTTGGGTTTTCTATTACATCCAGTGGAAAATTACCTTAAACAACACACCTGCCTTTGAGCACCTTGTCATTCCCAGGATGTTCAGGCAGCTAAATGCTTTTCTTCCCTTGCAGTTGAGGAAGAGAAAGAGCAAGAGTGAAAAGTCACTTAGCTTCTCTGGACTTTTCTTTCCTCATTTACCAGATAGAAGAGTTGAACCCAATGACCTGGATATTCTTGGTGGATTGAATGAAGCTGCATGTGGTGGCAGGCTGTCTCCTGTGATCGATGGAGAAGGGCAGGATGAACCCAGGAGGGAGTTTAAAACCAGTGTTGGGTGGGGGAGTAGAAGAACCTTGCCCCTCAGAAAAGCACAAGTAGACTAGAAAGGGTTCAGACTGTGTGGCATTTGTGATGGCTTCAGGGCCTCCCCCTTGCCACAGAGCCACTGAGACATGGCACCTTGAGAGCCATGGGCTTCTCCAGCTGCCCCCTGCTTTTCTGATTGGCAGGATACATTTATTAAAATAGTTGGAAAGGAAAGGTCACATGTTCTTATTTCTACTGCTTTGTGTGTATGTGTGTGTGTGTGTGTGTGCAAGAACTTGGAATTAATAAAATTCTTGGCTGGGCATGGTGGTTCATGCCTGTAATCCCAGCACTTTAGGAGGGCAAGGTGGGAGAATGGAGTTCAAGACCAGTCTGGGTAACACGGCAAGACCCTGTCTCTATAAAATATGAAAAACTAGCCAGGTGTGGTGGTAAGCACCTGTAGTTTCAGCTACTTGGGAGGCTGAGAAGGGAGGATCACTTGAGCCTGGGAAGTTGAGGCTGCAGTGAGGCATGATTGAGCCACTGCACTCCAGCCTGGGTAACAGAGTAAGGCCCTGTCTCATTAAAATAAAATAAAATAAAATAAAATAAAATAAAATAAAATTCTTATTTCTTCTGCTTATGAGGTGGTGGAAGTTCACTCCTGCCCACACCAGCTTGGCATCTTTGCAATAGAGGCCCAACCAGGGAGGCTACAAATATTAGAATCCACTCTGTACTGACAGGTAAGTTTTGAGGCAGATTGAGAAAACCCTTTTTTTTTTTTTTTTTGAGACGGAGTCTCGCTCGGGCTGGAGTGAGTAGCTGGATTTCAGCTCACTGCAAGCTCCGCCTCCCGGGTTTATGCCATTCTCCTGCCTCAGCCTCCCCAGTAGCTGGGACTACAGGCACCCGCCACCTCACCTGGCTAGTTTTTTTTTTTTTTTTTTTTTTTGTATTTTTTAGTAGAGACGGGGTTTCACCGTGTTAGCCAGGATGGTCTCGATCTCCTGACCTCGTGATCTGCCCGTCTCGGCCTCCCGAGAAAACTCTTAAAATTGTCATCAGAATATCTCAGTAGAGGAAGTACAGGGGAAGGAGGCAGCTGCAGCTGGGCCCAATGTTGAGCTCAACACACCTCCACCCACCTGCCAATTTTCCCCTCTCAGAGTAAAGAGCCTCTCCCGGCCAGGTATTTGACTGCTTGGAATTTACTGATTAATTATGGCGCCTACCTCCAATTGGTCTCCTTAGTAACCACATTAGCAGGGTCCCACTGGAAAAGCTACTTCTTACTCAATGAGGGCAAACTCTCTTCACATTGTAAAACACTTTTAAGTCAGAACACAATGAATGTTAAAAATAGAGGGACACACACATTTCTTCACAACTTTGCATCAAAATACGGATGGACTTTTGAACTACTGAGGGCAAGTTGCATTTTAGTAATCAGTAAGAGCTAGGTTTAAAGGAAGAGTTGGGTGAATACAGTTTCAATGCAAATAGCCAATGATTGCCTTTGCAAGTACAGGTTTTACTACCAGAGTATCCAGCCTTGTGCTGGGCTAGGTGATGTGAGAACGAAAGATATCTTCACCCTCAAGAAGCCGGCCCAGGGGACAAGTTAGATCGATGAATGGTGACCAGCACAACAGCATTTGCTATAGTGACTCAGACTATTCAAGAATTAGGGGGTACATGATAAGGTGCTAATTGTGGATCAGACTGGAAGTGAAAGAGAAGTTCAAGAGAGGAGAGTGATGTTCAAGTGATGTTTATCTTATTTTTTGAATGATGTGTTAAGATACTGAGGACAAATTGCACGTTCTGTGTGGGCAGGGAAGTGGCCACTGGGCTTTAGTACAGGCAAGTAGAAGGATTAGCGGGTGTATTAGTCTGCTTGGGCTGTTATAACCCAGTGCCACAGACAGGGGGGGCTTCAACAACAGAAGGGAATTTCCTCACATTTCTGGAGGCTGGGAATCTGAAATCAAGGTGTCGGCAAGGTTAATTTCTTCTGCGGCCTCGCTTCTTGGCTTGGAGATGGACGTCTTCTCCCTGTGTCCTCACGTGGCCGCCCCTCTGTGTGTATCTGTGTCTTCATCTCCTCTTCTTTTAGGAACACCAGGCCTATTGGATTAGGGCCCACCCTAATGGCTTCCTTTACCCTAAATCACCTCTTTAAAGGCCCTACCTCCAAATGCAGTCACCCTCTGAGGGGCTGGGATTAAGACTTCAGCATAGGAATCTGGGGGAGGGGTGTACAGTTCAGCCCATAACAGGGGGATAATGAAACTCTGCTCATCACATAATGGAGATACAATCCCAGAAAGGGAACTAAAGGTCACCGCAGGACATGAGTGAATAATGTGCACAGGGCATCCTTTCCACCCTCAGCCCTGAACCCAGGAGCTGGAATCCCTGGACACTAAGCTGACAATGTGCCCATCATTGCCATGTCACAATGTCCTGGGAACATCCCATGCAGGTCCCATGGCTACATCTTCAGAGCCCCATCAATACGGCTAGAAGCTCTGTCCTGAAACTTGAATGTTAAGATCATAGAAACCTAAAAAATGCCATGCTCAGAATAAGAAGGCATCCAGGCGTCCAGGTGTCCAGGTGTCCTGGCATCCAGGCACTTCAGAAGCCTGATCACAGTCCCCGAAAAGCTTTGTAGGATAGTGCAGTTGATTTGAGTGCTGTGGAGGGGGTCTGATACCCTTTTGTTTAATAATTTTTCAGAAACAGGTGTATGTTCCATGTTGGAGAGCCAACCCCCTCTTCAGCTTGTCACCTGTTAAATTAGTCACAGGTTTCGTAGGTTAGCTCATTTGCTCTCACAACTCCACTCTTTGTGGGAGCCTCTTGGGGCTCCCTCCAGCCCAGATCTCCCCTTAGATTTGGGTACCATAATTCCAGCACCTTTGAGATGTTCTCACTCAGATGTCACCTTGATGCTCACAAGGATGTTGTGATATCCTTGCTAGCTAAAACCCCCATCCACATTTTCAGTGTCAGTGATGACAGTCCCCCAGCCACTCTGTTTTATAACCTCAGCCATCTTTCTTCTCACTCCTTCCCTCATCTTTGTATTCAGGTGTTACCAAATGTAATCAATTCATCTCTATCGCCGTTTGTCAGAGTTCCTAGGGTGCACATTCTCTCTCCCCACTCTCTTTCTTCAATCTATCCTATACACAGCAGCCTGCTTAATATTTTTAAAATGGTATTTTCATTTTGTTTCAATACCTTGTTCCAGAATTCTGATTTAAAGGCAAAGAAAGATAGTAGTAAAAGGTAGTGAACCTGAACTCCAAATGCCAGTGGTTGAGTCCTGGCTTAGCCCCCACATTGCTGTATGACTTGAGCCAAACCACTCCTGCTACCAGGGCCTTTTTGTAGAGATGGGGGTCTCACTATGTTGATGAGGCTGGTCTCAGACTCCTGGCCTCAGCAATCCTCCTGCCTAGGCCTCCCAAAATGTTGAGATTACAGGCATGAGCCACAGCACAACCACAGCCTTGAATTCTTATTCTTTAAAATGGGCATAGGTACCAGGTGCAGTGGCTCACGCCTGTAATCCCAGCAGTTTGGGAGGCCAAAGTGGGAGGATCGCTTGAGGCCAGGAGTTTGGAACCAGCCTGGGCAACATAGCGAGACCCTGGCTCTATGAAAACAGAAAAATAATAGGCATAATAATACCTAACAATGGTGGTGCGATAATTTATTCAGTTATGTAAATGAAGGAGCTTTGAAAACTATAAAATAGCAGACAAATACAAAATATAATGATTATTGCTCAAGGCCATCTCAAGTACAACCAACTCTTATGCCTAATTAAATGGTGGCCTTTTCCTTTTATAAGCTTACATAATTTTTCTGGATGATATGTCTGGACAATTGTTATTTCCAGATTTGCAGTTTGCATTGCAGAATGCACCTCGTACTGTTCTCTGCTGGTACTATATTTTGCTTCTCTTGAAAAACTGGAAACTGCTGGAGGGAAGCAACTTACATTCTTTCTTATTTCTATGCAACTGAGCACAGTGCCAGGCACATTGAAGTCAATCAATTTCAAATGCATGCATTGGGCACCCAATGCTTGTTGATATGCAGAAGGCATGTATTAATGGGCAGGGGATTCAATACCATATAATAAAAATTTCTGCACTCAAAGAGCTCACAGTCTGGCTTGGAGGGTGAGCTGCAAGAACTAAAAAAGGTACAGATGGCATTTCTAGTGTTAGCAAAAGACACCTGGCTACTTAAGGGAAATGCATCTCCTCCAGCTGGGATGGTGGAAAAGGTTTGGCCAACAGGGGAGATTTGAGCAGGGTCTTGAAGGACGGGCGAGATTGGACAGGCAGAGATGGGGAAAGGGTGAGAGCCAGCAGGCCAGGTGAGCTGGCCTAGAGGAGGCTTTGTAGAAGGGAGCAGCAGCAGACGCTGGAAATGCATGTAGGGTGAGACTGTAAAAGGCCTTGAAAAGTGGCCTCAATAGCTTACACTTTACCCAGTGGGGATTAGTAGGGCACTGGGAAGACATTGAATGTTTCTGTGTATGGGGAGTGATGTTATGGCAGTATTTTAGGAGTGGTCATCAAGGGCCGACACTAAATACTTATTGATTGGGAGAGTGGGAGGGCCTCTGTAGGCGTTCATCTGTCTTTATGTGGCTGGTTCTGTATGGATGACTGCAGCCTCAAAAGCCAGCTAGAAATAGACATACAAATGGTCCAACAACTACACTGAAAGCTTTTTATTTTTTCAGCAAATAGTGTCACATGAAAATCTCCTAATCCCTAGATGTTTCCTGTTTCTAGAAAAGGAAATCTCAAATCTCAAATCTTTCCTTCACTACCACCATCAGAGGCGTGACAGCCTGCCATGGTCCGAACCCGTGCTTAAATGGAAGAGAGTCCCTTCTTTCTGCTTCTCCCCTGCTCCTCATCAAAGAGTGTTGGTGTAAAACTGGTGAAATGCCATTTCACAAAATTGTGTTTTTGTTCACGCAAGATGACTATCTTCCCAAAGCTATTTCGTGGTTCTGGAAAAGGAAGATACGAGATAGATTTTTTTTTTTTTTTTGAGAAAGAAAATAGTTTTAGTCCTTTGCAAAATAGAATAATAGGTCTCTAAGATTTCTAAGTTCAGGTTTTCGATATTAATTAAAAGACATTGCCAGAACACCTTGTTGTAACCTTCTCCCTCCACCATGGCTTTCCCCACCCTGCCTAGGCTTCTGCTGGCTACATGAAGACACAGAAACACACACACCCACACGTGCACACACGTACACACAGCTGGTAGTTCCAGCTCTGTCTGCCATCATTACAATCAAAGAGCGTTTACCAAACATCCACGTGAGCTGGCGCTGTTAGAATTATTTGCCAAATGTATCTCGCTGAAACACATGAACACAGCGCCTAAAAAAACGTGAAGCCACATGGTCAGTTAAGATAATATAATTGTTTCACCGAGGATAAGGTATGTGATTAACCTCTGGTGTCGTGTGTAACAAACTGAGTGCTGCAAATCCCCAGGAGAGGAACTTTTTCAGAGTGACTGACGGGCACCTGCTGAAACTTTGCTGCGCCTTTCCCTGTGGCTTGTGCCCCAGTGTTGAGGAGGTACCCAGGCCTGGCTCCAGGAGTCCAGGCTCCTATCCTCCTGACAGATAAGGCTAAATGAGCATGGGGCGCCCTCCTGGGAAAACACATCTGTATTTCATGCTGCTGCAGGCTTTCCCTGGGGCCACATCCAGGACCTGAATGTTTTATTGAACCATTAATAGTGAATTTTCTGCTTGAATTCCCTGCTGCTTGGAGACAAAAGGCACCAGAGGGCCCTGAGTCAGGGCTCAGGGTTTGGGTGGAAATGTTCTTATTTGCATTCCATAGCTCTGTGCATGTGCATACTCTAAACAAGACCAAGCCACCCCTCCCCCTAAGCTAACTGTACATATTGGTGTTCATTCATTTGACACACATGCATGGAGGGCCTATTAGTGCCAGGCACCACGCTAGGGGCTGGGCACAAACAAGAATGAGACCGAATCCCAGCTGAAACGCACCGGAGCCCTCGAAGCTTAAAAACTGCATTTGGTACCTACACAAAGCAGTACATGTCCCAAATGTGAATAGGTTCTGGAAGGTGTTAATGAACAACAGACTCAGAAGAAGGTAGTAAAAGGAAGGTCAGATGATCGTGCTGCGTAAAATAAATACAGACGTGGATTGGTGGGAGACAAGAAAGCAAGCGTTGATGTAGTGATTTTTCCTCCTTTTCATCCCTCCCTCCCTCCTTTCCTCCCTTCCTCCCTTCTTTCCTTCCTCCCTTCCTCCCTCCCTCCCTCCCTCCCTTCCTTCCTTCTTTCCTCTTTCTCTCTTTCTTTCTTCTCAGAGTTTCACTCTTGTTGCCCAGGCTGGAGTACAATGGCACAATCTTAGCTCACTGCAACCTCCACCTCCTGGGTTCAAGTGATTCTCCTGCCTCAGCCTCCCAAGTAGCTGGGATTACAGGCATGCTCCACTATGCCTGGCTACTTTTTTTTTTTTTGAGACGGAGTGTCGCTCTGTCACACAGGCTGGAGTGCAGTGGCGCTATCTCAGCTCACTGCAAGCTCCACCTCCCGGGTTCACGCCATTCTCCTGCCTCAGCCTCCCAAGTAGCTGGGACTACAGGCGCCCGCCGCCACGCCCGGCTAATTTTTTACATTTTTAGTAGAGACAGGGTTTCACCGTGTTAGCCAGGATGGTCTCGATCTCCTGACCTCGTTATCCACCCGCCTCAGCCTCCCAAAGTGCTGGGATTACAGGTGTGAGCCACCGCGCCCGACCTCCTGGCTACTTTTTTGTATTTAGTAGAGATGGGATTTCACTATGTTGGTCAGGCTGGTCTCAAACTCCTGACACAGGTGATCCACCTGCCTTGGCCTCCCAAAGTGCTGGGATTACAGGTGTGAGCCACTGTGCCTGGTCAAGATTTTATTTTATGTTCTTATATATACGGTAAAGTAGGGAGAAAAATTTTAAGGTTAGATGAGAGGACCTTACATATCTAGAGTCTTTGCAAGCAATACAATATTTTATACTGAACTATTTGCTGAATGAATAAACATTCTACCACAAAACAATTGTCCCAATAATTTCCCGAGCTGGAAAGTTTACTTACGGAATAGGAAATGGTATTTTCCCCACAAAAGAGAGTTTTAATTTTTATTTTTCTGATTATATGAGCAATACATGCTCAGTGTAAAAATTTCAGACTATACAAAAAACTATAAAAATGAAAACAATCTCAGCTCACTGCAACCTCCGCCTCCTGGGTTCAAGCGATTCTGTAGTCCCAGCTACTAGGGAGGCTGAGGCTGAGGCAGGAGAATGGCTTGAACCCGGAAGGCGGAGGTTGCAGTGAGCTGAGATTGCGCCACTGCATTCCAGCCTGGATGACAGAGTGAGACTCTGACTCAAGAAAGAAATAAAAAAAAAAAAAAAAAAAAAAAAAAGGAAAAGAATCCAGTTAAGCTTATATATTACATTTTTTGGTCTTTTTATTTTTTTTTAATTTAGAGGCAGAGTCTCGCTTGCTGTGGTGCCCAGGCTGGAGCGCAGTAGCACTTCTTCTGTTTCTTGACATTGATTTTTTGGAGTGTTCTGGCCAGTTGTCTTTTGGAATGTCCCCATTCTGGATTTGTCTGGTGTTTCTTCATGATTAGATTCATTAGGAGGAAACTAAATTTGATTAATTAGTCGATATAGTAACTGAACAGTCTTCCATTGTAATGATAATTTTGCCTTTCTAGTCAACAAGGAATCTGTGAGGTGATAACCTTGAGACTGGGTGATTATTCTGTTTCTCTATAACTCTTTATCCAATATATTTTTTGATGATTCTTGCTGGAATCAGTGATTATGTTGGGGATTGCACAATGATAATTTTCTATGGCTCCGTCCTCATTTATTCATGGTTTTCTTATAAAGAAGAGCTTTTCCCCATTTTGCTTCTCTCATTCTTTCTCTTTAGGAGCACTGTGGATGTATAGATCTTAAAAAAAATAATCAAGGTACCACAAACACTTACTGTGTGATTCTTTTCTGATGTTCAAATTGCCCCAAATTTGGCCCATGGCTTCTGTGCTCCGGCCTGACCCCATTAGTTTTTGAACACTGTTTGCTGGCACAGTGTTTTCTGGAATTACCTTGCACTTTCTTTGCCCCAAATCTCCAATCAACCCAAAAGAGAGAATCTGAATGGCCAGAGGAGAATCTCTTACCCCTCACCCTTTATCCCACTGGCGAAAGAGGAGAGTGGGGTAAGGAAAGGGCCCCATAAAACAGATATTCCTGCCGATGTTTGTGTGTGTGGAGGGGGGAGTGGGGGGCAGAGGGCAGGTGGAAGGGGAGTCCCTTGGGTGGTGGAAAAATCTGGAAGGCTGAACACCCCAGGACTTCAAGATTGGGACCAGCGTGCTTATTCTAATCCTTTCCTATGTTGTCTTCCTGGGACATATCCGTTGCATGTTTCCATGTCACACTTATCTCTGTGTTCATTTGAACCCAGTTTTACCTGTATGAAAATGCTGGTGGGGGCATGACAGTGTTATTTACCTCCCTAGAGATGCACAGTCAGATAAACCCTGATAAACTCAGCTAATATGTACTGATCTCCTACTATGTGCCAGGAGAGATGATTTCACAGACATTATCTCACTTAGGCTTCAAAGCAACTGTGCAGAAGAGGTGCTATTATTCTCATCTGACAAGTGAGGAAATGGGTTTTAGATGAAGTAACATCTCAAGCTCACGTGCTGCGAAGGAGCAGAATCTACACTTGAATTCAGTTCTTCAGACCTCAGATGTGGTACTTTCTCTCCTATTCCTTACAGCCTGTGTGTAAAAACAACCCAGTTCCCTGATAGAGTCAATCACCGAATGTGCCCTGATTACTTACTACATGCTCACCACTGTACTAGGCATGTCCAAGGATACATCATTTATTAAGCACTGACTGGGTAATTTATAAATTACCCACTGACTAATTTATAACAGAAAGAGGTTTAATGAACTCACAGTTCCACATGGCCAGGGAGGCCTCACAACCACGGCTGAAGGTGAATGAGGAGCAAAGTCTCGTCTTACATGGCGCAGGTAAGAGAGTGTGTGCAGGGGAACTCCCCTTTATAAAACCCTCAGACTTACTCATTATCATGAGAACAACATGAGAAAGACCCGCCCTTATGATTCAATTACCTCCCACTGGTTCTCTCCCACAACACGTGGGAATTATGGGAGCTACAATTCAAGATGAGATTTGGGTGGGGACACAGCCAAACCATATCAACTTGTTTAAAGAGTTCTGCCAAAAGGATATTGACTTGGGTGTCAAGATACCTTAACTGACAATTAGATAACTTTTATATTGCGCATCTGAGGAATACCAGATATATACATAAGGCATATGCTCTGGCAGGATGCTGTGGCTCATGCCTATAATCCCAGCACTTTGGGAAGTTGAGGTGGGAGAATCACTTGAGGCCAGGAGTTTGAAACCAGCCTGGGCAACAAAGTGAGACCCCTGTCTCTACAAAAAATGAGAAAAGTAGTCAAGTGTGGTGATGTGTGCCTGTAGTCTCTAAGCTACTTGAGAGGCTGAGGTGGGAGGATTGCTTGAGCCCAGGAGGTTGAGGCTGCAGTGAGATATGATTGCACTATTGTACTCCAGTCTAGGCAACAGAGTGAGACTGTCTCTTAAAAACAACAACAACAACAACAACAACAAAGTATATGTTTTAATCTTGATAACACTCTGTTGTGGACTGAATTGTGTCTACCTTAAATTCACATGCTGAAGCCCTAACCCCTAGTGTGACTGTGTTTGGAGTCAGGGCCTTTGAAGAGGCAATTAAGGTAAAAAAAAAAAACCAAACAGTCATGTAGGTGCACCCTAGTCCATGATGACTGGTGGCATAAAACACGAAGAGAAAGAGACACACACACAGAGGGCAGGCCATGAGGACACAGCAAGAAGGTGGTTGTCTGCAAGTCCAAGAGAGAGACCGTAGGAACAACCAAACCTGGTGCCACCTTGATCTTGGACCTCCTGCCTCCTGAATGGTGAGAAAATAAATATCAGTTGTTTAAGCCACCCAGTCTGTAGCATTGTGCTACGGCAATCCTAGCAAATTAATACTCATCTTTTCAAGAAAGGAAATAGGATCTTGACTTCTCAGATAAAAGAGAACATAGTTCAGAGAGGTGAAGACGTTTTCCCAAGGTCCCCCAGATGGGAAGTGGTGATGGCGGAATTCAAACCCAGGTCTGTCTACACTAAAGCTTTTCCACTGCACTCTCCTTTGATCTAGTTCTGGCACTGGCACAGCCGAGGTCCTGGGTAAATGCCATGAGGGCAGGGATGAGGTCTAATTTGCCTACTATTGTGTTCCCATGGCCAGCCACAGTCCCCGTCAGCACTTGAATGTTTGTTGGATGAATGTCTTTGCCTCAAAGAGCTTTATGATTCGGGTTAGGTAAGAAACCAAGCAAGTACTAACCTCCATTAACATCCAAACTGTTTTGGTGGAAGTTCTTGGAATAATAATTCAGGGAAGAGAATGTTCTGGGTGGACTGGAACAGCAAGAGAAAGTTTTAGAAGGTAGACAGGACCCTGCCTGGACCTCAGTTCTCAGGACGCCAGGACAAATGGTCATCACGATTTACCATCCACGTCCAATGGATTATTAATTTACTTTCATATCGTAAGTCATCCTGTGAATACTTTACAGAAGTGAGAATAAATGTACAGTAAAAAACAACTTTACTAAAAATTTTAATGAGAATGCAAACATAGCAGACCTCTTTGCATCAAATAAATTTTGAGCCACAAACAATTAAAAATGAAACACTGCAGTAACGTGTCCTTTGTTTTTTGAGACGGAGTTTCGCTCTTGTTGCCCAGGCTGGAGTGCAATGGTGCAATCTCAGCTCACTGCAACCTCTGCCTCCTGGGTTCAAGTGATTCTCCTGCCTCAGCCTCCCAGGTAGCTGGGATTACAGATGTGTGCCACAATGTCCAGCTAATTTTTTTTTTTTTTTTAATTTTTAGTAGAGATAGTTTCACCATGTTGGTCAGGCTGGTCTTGAACTCCTGCCATCAGGTGATCCACCCGCTTTGGCCTCTCAAAGTGCTGGGATAATAGGCGTGAGCCACTGCGCCCGGGCCACATGTCCTTTTAACAAAAGGAGATGTTCCAGGTTCTTGTCACAAATTATTGCATGATGAAGTCCTTTCTGTTGATTAGCAGGGCAAAAATGTTACATTTCCTTTTTGTGGTTCACGCATTGATTCTTAAGACGTGGTTCACGCATTGATTCTTACGTTTGAGGACACTCACTTAGGATGGTGTCATCTGAGGCCTGAGAGCCTGAGATTTCACTTTAAGGATATATTTTACCATCATTATTCATGTCGACAGTGCCACTCTCTGTCTCTTTTCGCTTCATTTTCTGGTTCATCTAATAATATGGAATGCCTTTTTCTGTCCATCTTATTTTCTTTACCTTTATGGGTGGAAAATGAAAAATTCTGATTTGTCAAGTGTGTTCAATGAAGGCAAAAAGCAGCCTACAAAGATGGTGTCTCCTGTCTTCCTTTGTACCTTCCTGAGAGACGGTGTGTCATTCTTTGGGTAATAAGAAAATGAAAGGAACAGTTGGGAGATTCCTCAAAAAAACTAAAAATTGAGTTACCAGATGATCCAGCAATCCCACTGCTGGGTATAAACCCAAAATACAGGAACTCAGTATATCAAAGACGTGTCCTCACTCCATGTCTGTTGCAGTACCATTTAAGATAGCTAAGATTTGGAAGCAACCTGTGTCCATCGACTGATGAATGCATAAAGAAAATGTGATATGCGTGCACAATGGAGTACTATTCAGCCACCAAAAGCATGAGAGCCAGTCATTTGCAACAACATGGATGGAACTGGAGATCATTATGTTAAGTGAAATAAGCCAGGCACAGAAAGACATCGAATGTTCTTACTTCTCTCTAGGACCTAAAAATCAAATCAATTGAACTCATGGACATAGAGAGCAGAAAGATGTTTACCAGAGGCTGGGAAGGGTAATTGGGAGGGAGGTGGGGATGGTTCATCGGCACAAAAAAGTTAGAAAGAATGAATAAGGCCTATTATTTGATAGCATAGTAGGGTGACTATAGTCAATAATAATTTCATTGTATATTTTAAAATAAAGAATGTCATTGGATTATTTGTAACTCAAAGGATAAATGCTTGAGTGGATGGATGCCCCGTTCTTCATGACGTGCTTATTTTGCATTGCATGCTTGTATCAAAACATCTCATGTGCCGCCTAAATATATACACTTAGTAGATACTCACAAAAAGTTTAAAAAACAATTTAATTTTTTTTTAAAAAAAGGAAGGATGATGATTTGCTTCAGTATTACACCATCCTTCTAGGCAATTCCATCATTCTTCCATTTAAAAATTTTTTTCAGGCCGAGCGTGGTGGCTCACGCCTGTAATCCCAGCACTTTGGGAGGCCAAGGTGGGTGGATCACGAGGTCGGGAGATCGAGACCATCTTGGCTAATATGGTGAAACCCCTTCTCTAGTAAAAAAAAAAAAAAAAAAAATACAGAAAATACAAAAAATTAGAAGGGCATGGTGGCACATGCCTGTAGTCCCAGCTACCTGGGAGACTCAGGCAGGAAAAATTCCTTGAACCCGGGAGGCGGAGGTTGCAGTGAGCCGAAATCATGCCGATGCACTCCAGCCTGGATAACAGAGCAAGACTCCGTCTCAAAAAAAAAAAAAAAAAAAAAGAAAAATTATTTTCATCATTTTTGGCATGGTTGGGAGCAATTGTTACTTAACAGTTGGGTTACTTATCAGTTGTTCCCAACGATGGCAAAAATGGTGAAAATAATTTTTAGATGGAAGAATGATGGAATTGTCAGGATAATAATAATTGAATAACAATAATTCCCAGGATAATAAAATAGTAAAGTATCTCAAGATATAAGAAAAATAATGTCACCTAGATCCTGTAATGTCTCTTATACACATTGCCATTAGATAAAAAGGATCCCAGTGGACCCATATGGTAATCGCAAAATAAAATACGTTTTATTTAATTAAAAATATGTAAATTCCCTCTTCGTTCTTTGCAAGACCTCTAAGAAGAAAAGGCATAAAGCAATCTTTATAAAGCGTTAGAGCTTAAAAAAAGAAACAACGGGGAATTGGGAACGTTGGGTGTAGATAGATAGGCACTCCCGCTATGGGAGGCAGGATTGGCAGACAAGCACAACAGAGGGAGGCAATACAGGTGTGGGAGTCAGTGAGTAAATCAGATCCACCATTGCTGATGCTTTGCTGGGGAGAGAGGCATCAGGTTGGAAGACCAATGATGGCTGCTCATCAATTTGAGCTGCGTGGATGCTATTCTGCGGCAAGAAGCACTGAGTCTGGAGGGTTTTGAGCAGGGTGGCATGAGGCATGCAAACATTTTCTTGGCTTTTTTTTTTTTTTTTTTTTTTTAACTAGGATTGTGGAGCTTTATTCCCAAGGAAAAATTATAGCTTTTAACATGTAATAAAAACCATACATAAGAATCTTTTTTAGTTGCTGCCCGTAAGTTTATTGTCTTTATCTGAAAAATCCTCATAGAAGATTGTTTGGTTTAGCTCTCAGCAGCCTGCTCCTAAGCTCTGAGGAAGCTTACCTTCTTTTGAGCTACCTGATCTTTCTTCTGAGCAAGGGACATTTTGGGACGGTTCCACCTCTTCTTTTTAACTTCTTTCTTGGACTTCTTTTCATAGACTGGATTCTCTCGTATAGCAGTGTGAGCTTTCTTATACATCTCCTCCATCATGTCTGGAGTTACACTGTTCTTTATGTATTGAGAGAACTGTTTCTTGTAAGCATCTTCATCTTGTTCCATTAAGTAGCGCATGTAATCTGCAACATTTTGGCCCAGGATGTGCTTCCGGTGTTTAAATTCCTTGCTTTCAGAATCATAACCAGGGAATCGTTTGGTACAGTGAGAGATAGACAAGCTTCCATCCACAGCTCCCTTCAGGGTGCCAAAAACTTTATTGCCAGTAATAGTTCTGGCAAGGCCTGCCTCCAAATAGCAGGTAAAGGCACTTGGCTGACCATCAATGCTTTCCACATTGTATTTATCACCAGTCACCTCCACTTGGCCTTCATAGATCTTGTCCATGCCAAACCTATTGAGAAGCCTGCGGGCCAGCAGCAGGCCAGTACAATACACTGCAGCGTAATTTGTTAGGCCAGCCTTCACATCATATTTGGCAGCTCGTGTGCGTATGCCACACAGACTATCATATCCCCCTCTATACGGGCATAAGCAATCTGATAAATGATATCTCTGCTTGTTACATGAACGATCATCCTGTATTTGGGTGTGTTATATTTATTTTTATCCTGTATCACCAAACATTTCTGAGCATAGTAATCAGTTTTACCCTCTCGGCATCTTCTAAATTTCACTTGCTACCTCTTAAAGTAGGCCTTATTCTTAATAACTTTAACAAACCCTATCCTGCGGAACAGAGACCCACATCCGTGACTCAACAGAGACCTGCAGGCCCAGCAGCGCTAGGGGGCAGAAAGGGCAAGAATCTTAACATTGAATTCAGATCATTGTGCATTTATTTTCAAGTACTTCAGTAGGGACTGCATTCATTAACACAAATTAAAACCCACATGCTGTTTTCAAAGCCTATTAAAACTATACACCTGTTAACAAATAAGCTATTTAGTTCAACTCTGTTTCATTGGAAGTTGACACTGACTCCCCAGGTCTTGAATGTTTTAGGTGCCACACTGGCATGCCATTAGGGGTTGTGACGAAAACACCAGACGACTCATTCTGGGAGGGGGAAGATGAAGACTGAACGTGATCATAATCTCTAAAATGGTAAGAGCAGTGGATAAAGTGTACATGTATTTATTTTTCAAATGCTGGAGGAGTTTCATAGGGAAGAAGCTTATGGAACCATTATCCCAAGAGGTGGTAGTGCCTGCAAAAGTAATTTCAAAGATTAAGATACTTGCGGAGATGAGAGTTATAATTGGCTATTAGAGAAAATGGAGTGCTTTGGGTGGCGCACCCCAGAGGCTGCTGTCAGGGCTGTACATTTCCAGCTGCAGAGGCAGGGAGTCATACCTAGCGTGGCCCTTCTTGTATCCTTGGAAGGCAGTTTGCTCCAAGAGATGCATCTTGCTTTCAGAACACATTCCCATTGACTTTTTTTTTTTTTTTTTTTTTTAAACACAAAACAATCGTTTATTGTTGACTGGGCTCAGGAGGTGGTTCTCACTGGGGATCTCTTGTGAGGTTGCAATAAGACATTGATGGGAGCTGCAGTCATCGCAAAGGCTGTCTGTTGATGCTGTCTGTTTGCTAGGACCTCCACTGGGACTGAGGACTAGAACGCATATGCTCAGCCTCTCCACTGTTGCCTGGGTTTCTTCACAACATGCAGCAAGGATTGAAGAGCAAGTGTCCCAAGAGAGAGCCAGGCTAAAGTAGCTTTCATAGTCTAGCCTTGGAACACACACAGTGTCACTTGTGCTGTTTTCTGTTGTCTTCCGTAGAAATGTGTCCCTAAGTCCAGCCTATATTCAAGACTAGAGGAATAGACTTCACCTCTTGAGGGGTGACCCATCAACTTGAAAAAAAAAAACCTGGTTGTCATTTTATCATTGTCACACATTGATAATAATTATACCTAACATTCCCCCCATTCCACCCATTCAATGAGTCAATCATTCAATCATTTAGCAAATACTTTTTGTTAGGCATTTCGTCCAGACTTACATCTGAATAGGGCTTCAGAATTTCCAGAGAAACTTCAAATCCGGTATTGGACTCGGTGTTCTCAACAACCATGCATGAAAGGCTAGGTGTGTTTAATTACTTCCACTTTTCAGATGAGGCAGTAAGAGGCTGGGAAACTCATCCAAAGTCTCTGAGCCGGTGTCTGGTCCAGAGGTCATTCAAACCCAAGTCTGTCCTGGAAGGGCATTCTTTCCACTCACCACCCAGAACACCGTCTTCCTCTCTCTCTCAAAATATCCAAGACTGGAGAGGAGGATACACAGCCAGAGAGACTTGCTCTGAGGTACTATGGCTTTTGCACTGGGTGACCACATGTGAGGTATTCGAGGCATTTGAGGGTGAAAGGCAGTGCTATTAATAATGACCCTGGGGTGACAGGCACAAACCAGGCATACTGGACACAGGGTCACTTCACCCACAAATGCTCAAATAACTACAACCCAAGTGTCTTGTGCTTTTCTGCCAAATCATGCCTTATTTTTTTTTTTAAACTTCCTACCTCTTTAAGCAAAACCAACAAATTCTATCAATGCCACAAGGATATGAGTGACCCATAGCTCCCTAGGAGAAGGCATGAGGGCATCTATGTGTTCACATGCAATTGCTTGGCCGGGTCCTGGAACCTGCTCCATTCCATGTGAACTAAAAGGTTTGGGGTTGCTGGGCAGAGGCCTGCAAGGAGATGGTCCAGCCACCCCAGGCATCTCATTTCCCTCTCCTGCTGCATCACTGGTTGGGGAGGCAGTAAGACCACATTCTGGAGAGAGTGGCATTGGGGAGCCATGGAGTGAATACTGGGCATCGGTGTAGACCTTGCTGAGCAGAAATTGCTGAGCCTTTGTACCCCACCCACCTCAGTCACTGGGTGCTGGGTGTCCCAGGAAGGATGCAGCCTCCAGTGGCACAGACCTCTCTAGTCGAGGCAGATCCCGAAGGAGCTGAGAGCTGGCGGCTTTGTGCTGATCATGCTTCCCACAGTCAGGCCCTAAGGCTTTCCTTCAAGGCGGACCTGGGTGGAGCATCTCATGCCCCATCAGGTTGTAGAAAAAACCACAAAATAGAAAGAAAATGAATGTCTATTTAAAATTAGATATGGTCTCAGAATTTAAGGGACCCAGATCTGGTGTAGATTCTACCACTTGTTAGTTCGTGTGACCCTGGATGTGTCCTTTACCCTTCCTGGAACTCACTGTCCTCATCTATAAAAGTGAGAGAGCTGAATTAGCGTTGGAGCTGGCCCGGCTCCACCCTGCTGTTTTGTAGCCATGAAATCATTTAATACCTGGGCTGGGCAGACTTCTCTCTCTGTTAGAGCGGGTTGGAGCAAGGCTTTCTGCTCTTGGTTGGGAATATTTGTTACAGGCTATTCAAAGTAAACTAGAATACTCCCCAGAGAATAACGTTTTAAAGGGAACTGCAGAAAAATTTATTGTGACTGGTAAGTGGCTAAAGAACAGAAAATCCCTAGGGAGTGATCACATGCCACTTGTCACACTCGGAAAAGATTTAACCTATCCATTAATGGGAAAGAGTGTGTAGAGTTGTGGCTAATAACTGCATTGTGCCGCACTTAGCATTTATGAGGAACGAATTGTGTTTTTCCTGTTCTTTGGATTTTACTTCCTTCCTGAGAACCCTTCACCAGCCTCTTCGGTGTCTTGTAAGCATCAGCTTCAAATGGCACATTGGATGTGAAAGGTTTTTAGAAACTAATGAATTATCTGTAGCTTTCCATTACTCTTATCTCCTGTTCCAAGGTAATTAAAAGATGCCTGTGCCATTGAGTAATTTCAAGCGTTTTGTCCAGTTATCTAATCTGCAGTGTTTATCTTCTCTGCATTGCTGAATACCTTCTTCTCTCCTGGTCGAATACATCTTGGAGGTTTCACTTCTTTGGTAGATTGCTGACACCAGGATGGCAGGTCATCCTGGCCCCCTGAGGCCGCTGGGCAGTCAGGTGTCAGCAGGGTGGAGTGGGAGCTTCAGTGATAGGTTGGCATCTTAGAACATTCCACCCCCTGACTCCTTGCGGAATGGGTGGGATGTAGAGTGAAAGCCAGGGACTTGGGGAGGCAGGAGTCTCTCGATGCAGAGTTCTGTCTTCTTGTCATCTGCTGGAGAGAGATTCAGGGAGCCATCATTTCTGCCAGGTGGGGGAGCCCAGATGCAGCCCCTTTGGGCAACGGGGCCAACTCTGTGCTGCTAGTCTTCAGTGGTGAGGAGGGGACAGGGAGCCAAAGTAGGGGGGCTTGTCCAGTTGGCAATGGTCATTTCTGGGCTACAGTTGAGGCAGCCCCTGAAGGGGCAGAGTTTTCTAGAGGTGACTTCCAAGGTGGGTTTTGAGGAAAGCAAGGGATCTTGAGGAATGGAGGGGAGTAGGGCACCATAACAGCGCAGGACTCACATATGCTGGGAGATAGAGCTTGGCTGCCACCAGGGCCCGAATGGGGTTGGAAGGCAGATGCAGCAGAATGACTGTTAGTGATCAGAAGTGCTTCCTCTCTGTTTTCTGCCAGGAATCCTATGAGTTGGACTGGAATCACTACATGTTCTTGAGCTAGTGGGGAAATGCATTTGGAGCATTTGGAAGCTTTGGAGAATGGATCAGAGTGGGGAAGAGACTGCATGGTAGGGGAGCAGCCCCCTTAAGGAGACCATGGTAGCCCAGGTATGAGGAAAGGGAGGGGAAGCTGTTGTGGAAACGCCAAAGTGCTGTACATTTCTTGCTTAATGTCATCAATCCCTTCCAGGAACCTGGACCTCTGACCCTGGTAATATCCCAAACAGCTCCACAATGCATCATTTCCAATGTCACTGCCCTGCCCCTAGTTGAGCCCCTAACATTGTAAACTTGGACTGTTATAAAGAGCTTACCAAGACTTCTTGGCTCAATCTCCTCTTCTGATTACAGCACCTTCACTGCTTCCAGAGTCATCTTATCAAAACATGGCTAGGAGCCTCTGCTCCTGCTCACACACCCTCTGAGTCACCCCGTTGCCTCCAGGTGAGGCTGAGACTCCTCAGCAAGCGCCTCAGCTTGCTTTCCTTTTCTCATCTCCAGGATCCCCCCTCCCTTCAATCTAATAGAAAGTCACAGTTTTAATTTCACCACTGTTTTCATCTTTATCACTAGTCCTCTGGATTTGAATCTCCTTTTTTCTTCCTTCCCCTGTGACCTCATCTATAGAACTCTACCATCTCTAAGGCCTAGTCCAAATGTAGCTGGGTTCATAAAGTTTCCCAAGATTTCTCTGAGCGGAATCTGTCTTTTCCTCTTCTCTGCTGCCATAGCACTGTGACTACATGTAACTCAGTTTGTTTTGATCATTGTTTTTTCCTATCCTCCCCATGATCTGCTGGTAATTGAAGGGCAGAGAAGGTGTCTGATTGCTCTGTACCTTGGCATTCAGAGACAAGTTGTTCTACCCCTTGTCTTACTACTCTGTCTCCTGAAACTCGGACATCATTTATTTTTCTCTTCCTATGTGCTACTCCTCTTGGTGATCTTGGACCAAAAGTCCTGATTTTGATTTTCTGGAGAGCCAATGCTATTCTGCTTCCAAATCTTCCTCTGAAAGATAGTAATAACAAGTAATCTCACCAACCTTTTTCCTGCAGCAGAAGCTGTGATCACACAAGTTCCATTTTTCTCTGTCCTAAAACTCAGTGTGGTAACTCATTAAGGTGAGGAGGGCTGAATCCTGGGAAAAGTCCCATAGCCCCATTTTGCAGATGTGAGAAATGGAGGTCAATGACTACTTCTCAGGGGATGTTAAAGATAAAAAAAATCATGGCCGGGCGCGGTGGCTCAAGCCTGTAATCCCAGCACTTTGGGAGGCCGAGACGGGCGGATCACGAGGTCAGGAGATCGAGACCATCCTGGTTAACACGGTGAAACCCCGTCTCTACTAAAAAATACAAAAAACTAGCCGGCCAAGGTGGCGGACGCCTGTAGTCCCAGCTACTCGGGAGGTGGAGGCAGGAGAATGGCGTGAACCCGGGAGGCGGAGCTTGCAGTGAGCTGAGATCCGGCCACTGCACTCCAGCCTGGGTGACAGCGCGAGACTCCGTCTCAAAAAAAAAAAAAAAAAAAAAAAAAAAAAAAATCAGCTGGGCCTGGTGGCTCACACCTGTAATCCCAGCACTTTGGGAGGCCGAGGCAGGTGGATCACGAGGTCAGGAGTTTGAGATCAGCCTGACCAACATGGTTAAACCCCATCTCTCTAAAAATACAAAAATTAGCTGGGCATGGTGGTACATGCTTATAATCCCAGCTACCCAGGAGGCTGAGGCAGAAGAATTGCTCGAACCCAGGAGGCAGAGGTTGCAGTGAGCCAAGATCACGCCACTGCACTCCAGCCTGTTGACAGAGCAAGACTCCGTCTAAAAAAAAAAAAAAGATAAAAAAATCAAACTGCTGGTGAATGAGTGTCATGGGTAATGACTATCTGGGGCTGGTATTGTGCAGGTGGTAAACAACTGTAGGTAAAGAAAGGCAGATTTATTAAAGAAAGTAAGAAAATTTGTTGCAAGAAAGCAATGGGCAAGTCAGCAAGAGAGGAGCTGACTGCAAGGGGGTTTTATAGGATGGTGCTTGTGTTGGAGAAAGCTACAAGGGGGTTTTA
This sequence comes from Macaca thibetana thibetana, assembly GCF_024542745.1. NCBI lineage: Eukaryota > Metazoa > Chordata > Mammalia > Primates > Cercopithecidae > Macaca > Macaca thibetana. The sequence goes on from NC_065585.1 coordinate 115,243,998, forward strand.
TAGGATGGTGCTTGTGTTGGAGAAAGTTACGTGCAGTACTAATAATGCCAAGGTTGCAGTGAGTTAACTTGCAATTTTCTCTCAGCCGAAGGTCTGATGATAACTGGGCACAGAATGATTGTGAGTTATTTGTGCAGGAGGGCTATGTGTCCTGGACCATGAAGAAAGGCAGACTTGTAGCTTATCTGCCTTCTCTTTTTGCTGTCCTCTGCTCCCACCAGCCTTACTCTTTTTCCATTATTAGGGCTCTACAATGAAGACTTTTGTTGAAAGCTTGAGATGTAACATTTAGATGATCCTTGACTTGTTATATGATTGTTAGATGCTTTAAAAAGTGTCACTTTACCTCTACTTATAATCTATAATATTAGTTCTAAGGGTTCTCAGAAATACTTATCTAACTCCCTGGAGAGTGTGAGGAATAGACAGAAGGTAAGTGATTGGCCCAAGGCCACATAGCTAGTGGGTGCCACATTGTGTATATGATACAGCATTAACCCAACTATAGACAGAAGAGGAACTTCTGCTTGAAGCTAGGGATACTGAGGGCATGTAGATTTCCTTCCAAAACAGATAGACTTGGCCTCTTCTCAACATATTATTGAGTTGGTTGCCACAGCCACAATGATTGACTAAATTGGTCACCTAACTTAGTCACCCATAACCTTTTCCCAAAACAATATATGTAACTGTCTCAGACTCTGCCTTTGGGACATCACGCCAGAGTCAGCTTGCAAGCACTGCCACTATAGACAAAGGCAGTGTGAAAAGACCTGGCCAGTGGGGCAGAAATGCTCCTTCTAGGCCAACTTGAAGAGTTGTTCAGAGGATTAAAAGACAGTGGCTGCAGAGGGGCACCCTATAGCTCCTGACTAAACATTTAATTATGAGCACCCATATGAACTACTCTCTTTTTTTTTTTTTTTTTAGAAACGAAGTCTTGCTTTGTTGCCCAAGCTGGAGTGCAGTGGCATGATTATAGGTCACTGTGGCCTTGAATTCCTGGGCTCAAGGGATCCTCCCACCTCAGCCTCCCAAGTAGCTGGGACTATAGGCATGTGCCACCATGCCCAGCTAATTTAAACAAAAAATTATTTAGAGACAGGGTCTTTCTGTGTTGCCCAGGCTGATCTAAACTACTTTTATATAATCTTGGAACTTGCATCTGGAAGAAGCTGTAGAGATCTTCTAGTTTAACCTCCTCAATGAGGGATGCCTGATGGATGGTCTAGAGTAGAGGCTTGCTACTCAAGGCGTGGGCTGCAGGCCAGCTGCATCAGTGTAATGTGCATACCTGGGATGCTGTTAAAACGATCTAAATGCTGCTCAGGTTTCTCTATGGAAAGGGGTTCTAACCACTCCCTCGTTGGAAAGCTTTGTTAGTTACTCCATGTGCTGAGTTGAGGTCTTCCTCTCATGATATACATCCCTTGGTTGGGATTCGGCCTTTTGGTGCAACACAGAGCCAGTCTTTCCTGCTTTCTCAAGGGCAATTGCTCAGTCATTTGAAGATAACCATCATTTGTCTCCTGAGTCATCTCTCTGCCTAAGAAACCCGATTCCTTCAGTTGTACATCGTGACCCGTGATTTCCTAAACCTTCCCAATCTTGCTCCCCTGCCTTTGGACAGTTTTCAGGTTTATAATGAATGCAGAGCCTCCTTCTTGAAAAGATTACAGTTGGTTTATGACGACAAGAGCAAAAATGCAGCAAGGTTTATTGCTGCATTTATCTTTATTCCTGATAGAAAAGGGAAATTAGGATCAGGAAAAATGAGGAAGCAAATATGATAACCGTAAGGATTAATAAAATTGATATAATCCGCGTAGAGTTTGGCTCTGAGCATCTAAACAGCAAAAGTGAAAATAAATGAACAATAGTTATGGGTATTTGTGGTTAAAAAGAAGAATGCGTACGAGACTCTCGTGGGAGATGTGTTTTTTCTTGACTCTAAGCTTCTCTTGCAAGTCATTTATTTATTTATTTATTTTAAAATTTATTTATTTTGAGACAGAGTCTCTCTCTGTCACCCAGGCTGGAGTCCAGTGGCATGATCTTGGCTCACTGCAACCTCTGCCTCCTAGGTTCAAGCAATTCTAGTGCCTCAGCCTCCCAAGTAGCCGGGACTACAGGTGCATACCACCATGCCCAGCGAATTTTTGTATTTTTATTAGGGACGGGGTTTGGCTGTGTTGGTCAGGCTGGTCTCAAACTCCTGGCCTCAAGTGATCCAACTGCCTCAGCCTCCCAAAGTGCTGGGATTACAGGCATGAGCTACTGCACCCGGCCCTGCAAGTCTTTTTAAAAAATAAACTTTTAATCTTGGAATAATTTTAGATGTACTGAAAAGTTGCAAAGATAATATCAAATTCCTGTATACTCCTCATCCAATTCCTCCTAATGTCAACATCTTCTAGAACCATGATACATTTGCCAAAACTAAGGAACTGATACTGGTACATAACTGTTAGGTAAACACCAGACTTTATTTCGATTTCAGCAGTTTCCCCACTAATTTCCTTTTTCTGTTCCAAGATTCAATCCAGGATATCACGTTAACTTTAGTCATCTGGTCTGCCTGTTCTCCTCTGATTTGCGAGTTTTTCAGGTTTTTCTGCGCACAGGGTTTTTATTGCTGTCCTTCTTGTTCTTGCTGGGAATGTTGAGTAATCTCTTTAATGGCAAGATTTATAACAAAAGAAGAGTCACATTTTGTGCTCCATCTCTTGTGATATTCAGTGAAAGTTGATATTAAACATTCCAGGCCATTTCAGTGAAAGATGATTTTGTAGACGGGGCCATTGGGGGCTTTTTGGTGATTTAACTTCAACAGTAGATAGGATTGAAGTCAGAAGTGGATGACTCTAGGCCTTCCTTCTTAAGCATCATTTCTCTTAGCAAGGCTTTCTAAAAGAGGTGGGAGTAGGTAGTTCAGGGTTACATTCTCTGACAATGGCCTGAAGGGATGGTATCTGTATTGCTGATTAAGAACAAATCCTCACTTTATAGGAAAATGGGTGATGTATGGTGGTTCTTCATCACGCTCATATAAAATCTATCTTCTTTGTTAGCTTAAAAATGTACTCTATGCAGAGATCCCCGCCCTCGCCCCTCCTGGCCCGCCAGTTTTCTCTCCTTTCTATTAAACTTAGGAGATGGGTACTCTCAAAGATTTTTTCCCCAAGCTGTTGTTACCTGAGCTTTGGGGAAAAATAAGAACTGATGCCAAATCTAGTCCCCCACAGGAAGTGGGCTGTGGGAATAATGTGGTGATGTGGCGGAATCAGGCCAGATAAAAAGGAGCTGGGAAAGGAATGCATCATAACAGACTGGAAAATGTGGATTATTCAGGGAGAAACGGACACTGTGGTCTGGTTGAAGGAAACTTTCTGGCAAAGCAGCCAAGTCCTCAGCCGGCATAAGAATCTCTCACTGCTGATAGCAACACCTTGGCCTATTTCACATGGTGCATTATAGAATTTTGCAGCCTTGACAATAGGAATGAGTTCTCCTGCTCTAGATGAATAAGAGTTTCAGATATCAAATAAGGAGGGTGGTATTATTTGGGTAAAAATATCCATCTATAGAAATCTGAGGCCAGGTGATATTGTAATCTCAGATGGCTTCTGAAATGCAATATTTCCTTTCAAGGATGCAACATTCTTTGTTATGGGAGTTGTACATTAAATGCTCAAATTTAACTCATTAAGTACTCCTGGGGCATTGGTGGGGGGACTGTAAAAAGAGTAGAAATTTCAGTCTGGTTGGAAACTGTGACATATGTTCAATTTAACTCAACAAATAATATTTTGTGGACATGCCACGTGGCTGGTACTGTGCTAGGCTCCGGGGATACAGAAATGAGTAAGACAAAGTTGTCAACTTTGAGGGTTTAATGGCTTCAAAGGAGACAGCATAACAGAAGTTCAACATAATGTGTTGATTCAGTTCTTCCAGGTCGATGTGTTTACAGGTCATTTATGTGTTCTTTACATTGCTTGAATTTTGCATCTATTATGGTGACTTTTGTATTATAATATCTAGAAAACCAGTGAAATGAAGAACAGGGGAACTTTGCATCAAAACCCACTGGAAACAGTGACAGCATTAGGTAAACATTAGAAGAGAGGCATTCGCAAAGTGCTATGGCAGCACAGAGTAGAGGTATTTAACCGAACCTGGGGGTTAAGGGACAACTTCCTGGAGGAGGTGACACCTGGGCTAAATCTCAAGATAAAAGAAACACTGGAAGTGAGATGTAGCCGCATTGATAGGAACACACAGGAACGCAGCAACGATGTTAGAACCACAAGCAGTTCTGTCCTATTCAGAGGTAAAAAGTGGTGGAATAAAACTAGTAAACCGTGCTCCAGAGCTTGCACTTCGACTTCGGGTGATGGAGAATCACAAACGGTTCTCATCAGAGCCTGACATTTTCGTGTTTTAGATAAATCTCACTGGTGACCACCTGAAGGAGGAGTTCAATGGGAGAGAGATTGGATACTGGGGATTCTGGAACGATGTTGGTTGGCGAGCACTGTCATGACCCCCTGTCCTTTTCTCTCTGCTGGGTTCCTTGACCAGTAAGACAAGTGTGGCTCCCTGTTGGAGGCTAGAGAGGGATCCCAAACACATCTGGAGCTTTGAGCATGAGAAGAAGTGCAGGCAAAGGCCAGTAGAGGGTTGCATTGGTGCACCATTATTTGCAATACCGAGAGAACACCCAAGGACCTGGGAGGAAGCCAAACTTTCTGGCAAAGCCTAAGCCAGAGCCCACTGATCCAGAGGGCATGGGCTGCTGATTGCACAGGTCTTGGTCCCCCTCAAGAGGAACTGCCCTGCTGGGTTGAGCTGCTCTCTTTCCATGTGGTTGGGAGAGGACTGGTCTTCCCAAAGTTCCTGAGATCCTGAGTGTCTCCTCAGGGGTTTCAGTCAAGAGGCCCCCATTTGCCAGGCCACTGGGCCCTGACTCATAGGAGAAACAGTTCCTTCCCAAGTGGCCAGCTCCATGGGGCTTGCAAGAACTCAACATCCTGACCTGCATTAAGTCTTTGCCTACTTTCTTTGCAAGTAGGCAAAGAAAGGCCCTGAACCATTTAGCAGGCTCAGTGGCTTGAAGCGAAACCTAGCCAAAGCCAGGCTAGGGAGTGCTGATTGAGACTTGAGAAGAAACAAGAGATTCAAAGACATTGTGTAAACCTTACTGAAATATTAGACTATATTGCAAAGGAATTGTCAAAGAGCAAAAAACCAAAAAGTTTCTGGAAATAAAAAAATTATTTCTAAATTCAAAAAATGAAATAGGTTAACAACAACAACAAAAAATGAAACAAACATTGATTTAGTAATTTGGACAATCAAAAGGGTGACCAGATCACTGATTACTTGTGGTCCCAGCTCAGCAATTAAATGATTCACAGATATTTAAAAAAAAAAAAAGACAACCAATGAAGTCATGGTGTTCATCTTCTCAAAGGTTGTGTATGTTTTGCATTTTCACAGTATCATCTTCTGCAACATTTCACTGAACAGACTCAGTTCTTCTAGGTCAATGTCATTTACATGGATTGAATTTGGCATCTATTATCACTTTTGTACTGTAATATCTAGAAAAGCATTGACATGAAGAACAGGAGAACTCTTTATATCGAAACCCATTGCAAACACTGAAAGCAGCAGTTAAGGGAACATTTATAGCTTGAAATGTGTTGCAGCATTTCTCTTGCTTAAAAAGGATAGATGGCTCATAAGTGGTTCATAGAAGCATCAAAATGGAGATGAAAACAATAATGTAAACACCACAGAATGTGACTCTGTGCTGGAACAAGTAAAACCGCACAATTTGTCAAAAGAGGAGTGCAAATAAGAAGTATGAGAGTAAATAAATGAGAAATTGGATTTTAATGGAAGCAATCTATTTTCCACCTGGTCCCTAATAAGTTGTTTGCTATGAAACTTTGTCAAGTATAATAGGGAGCCTTCAAAGTTCTTGTGTTGTTCCCAAAGCACACAGACCTCTTTAGTAAATGTCCAACTGATTAATCTTGTTGCTAATGGCAGAGCCAAGACTGAAACTACAGTGATATCATTTAGAATTCCAGAGTCCTCAAAACAGAAAAAGGTATTAGTAACACTGTTGATAGGAAGCTTGTAAAACCAACCAAAAACTGATGATAAATATACATGGAGCTAAGCAAAATGAGTTATTGAGAAATTCATTTAAAAAATGGTGCCCTTGGATATCACAGGCAATATGAAAGAGCAATTGCAATCATGCGTGGTTGGAGGAAAACCCCTGATGTGTAGGTAGAGTGTGAATTGGCTTGTGGCACAGGTGTGATGCATGGGAAACATACATGAGGGAAAAGAGCTTAGAAAACTTTTTGTCTTTGTTTGTCACTAAAAAGTTTGCGCTATCGAAAAGGTTATTCATTTAGTTGCTGATTAGGTCATGAGCTGTGGTATAGATTAATAAATATGTGTTGGTATCTTCTCTGAGTATACTTACCTATGTGTATAGCAAGGCAGTGCACTGATTGATAAAGGTTTGCTCTGCAAGGTTTTTTGTTTTGTTTTGTTTTTTTGAGACAGCATCTTACTCTGTTGCCCAGGCTAGAGGCAGTGGTGAGATCATGGCTCACTCAACTTTCTGGGCTCAAGGGATCCTCCCACTTCAGTCTCCTGGGTAGCTGGGACTACAGGCGCAAGCCACCACGCATGGCTAATTTTTGTGTTTTTTTGTAGGGATGGGATTTCACCATGTTGCCCAGGCTGATTTCAAACTCCTGGGCTCAAGATTACAGGTGTGAGCCACTGTGCCCAGCCTCCTCTGCAATGTTGATCCACACATGACTCTATTCCCTGAGAACAATTGGTAGCCAATGGTATTTATGCTGATCTTGATCTTGATTTATCTTGATCTTGATTCAAGGTTGACAAAAATAATGAAAATTGTGAGTCTATCCAAGTTATACCCACTGGGCACCTAGTACAATACATTTTCAACACTGAAGCACCCTGTCAAAGAGAAAGCAGTGCTCAAGAATTTTTGAAATCAGGAATGAAATGGAAACATTTCTTCATGGCACTGATAATGTCATAAATTACTTCTGAGACTTCAAGTGCTTTGCTCAACTAGTGTTATCTCAGCCACGTGTTTATAGTCTTTAGAGCCCGAACCTATTGCCTCAGGGCTTAGTGACCATGAATTTTAATACTGAGGATAAGATACCAGACTGCCCATGGTACAAATAGGACAGTTGCAGAAAATTTGTCTTTTCTCTAACATTTGATGATTTTCTTCTCAGGGAGAAATAAATCAATGATGTATTATGGGCATATTTTAAAATTACCTCCAGGGGCTGCAATGGAGCATGAAAAGCTACTTTCCAAAGAGTAGATTAGGAATCCATTCAGCACTGATGCCAAGCCCAGAGTCATCCCTCCAGCTTTTCAGTGTGATGTGCTTATTGACTTAGCATCTGACAGAGAGTTGAAAGGAGTCTTCAGTGAGTCATTCTCCAGGGTTTTCGTGTCCCTGTTCAACCCAAATATCTAGCACTCTCCCACAGAGCCAAACTCTTGCTGCCCTGCTCAATAACTTGCAACTGGTAAGTTTAGGTAAATATAGAAGAAACCAGTCAGATGTGGAATCCTGTGATGCAAACTATGTCATCTGTCCAAAGAGTGAAAGAGTTCAAACTGTCATTTTTTCCGTTGATCTGAAATGAGTTGTATTGATTTTATGTATTTTTATTTTTATCATAAATTTGACAATGAATCTCTTTAGAAATGACCTAAAATTTGTGCTCCAAATGTCCATTAAGTGGCCTGTGAATGGATAGCCAAAGTTAGAGAAATCTTGGTTTAACCTAACAGACCTTGTTAAATAAATGCCTTCCCTTCCTTACTGGGCGAAGTACATTTCCTTATTCCTCTAGGAACATTTCTTTCCTGAGAGGGTCTCTATTAGCGTTTTTCCAGAGAAAATATATCTCTGGAAAATATCTCCAGATAGGAGATATATATGTATGTATGTATACACACAGACATACCTTGGAGACATTGCTGGTTCAGTGAATATTGCTATAAAGTGAGTCACATGAATTTTTTGTTTTCTCAGTGCATATAAAAGTTATGTCTGCACTATATTGTAGTCTATTAAGTATGCAATAGCAGTATGTCCAAAAACAATGTACATACCTTAATTAAAAATATTTTACTGCCAAAAAATGTTAATGATCATCTGAGCCTTCAGCATATCATAATGTTTTTGCTGGTGGAAAGTCTTGCCTTGATGTTGATGGCTGCTGACTCATCAGGTTGGTGATTGCTGAGGGTTGGAGTGGCTGTGTTAATTTCTTAAAATAAGACAACAATGAAGTTTCTCACATTGATTGACTCTTCCTTTCAGGAAAGATTTTGCTGTAGCATGGGATGATGTTTGATAGCATTTTACTCACAGTAGCATTTCTTTCAAAATTGGAGTCAATCCTCTCAAATCCTACTTCTGCTTTATCAATTAAGTTTATGGAATGTTCTAAACCTTTGTTGTCATTTCAAAAATGTTCACGGCATTTTCACCAGGAATAGATTCTATCTTAAGAAATGACTTTCTTTGCTCATCCATAGGAAGCAACTCCTCATCTGTTCAAGTTTTATCATGAGGTTGCAGCAATTCAGTCACATCCTCAGGCTCCACTTCCAATTCTAGTTCTCTTGCTGTTTCCACCACACCTGCGGTTCCTTCCTCCACTGAAAACTTAAACTCCTTAAAGTCATTCATGAAAGTTGGAATAAATTTCTTCCAAACTCCTACTAATGTGGATATTTTGACCTTCTCCTATGAATCACAAATGTTCTTAATGGCATCTAGAGTGGTAAATCCTTTCCAGAAAGTTTTTAACTTACTTTTCCCAGATCCTTCAGGGGAATCATTATCTATGGTAGCTATAGCCTTATGAAATGTATTGCTTAAATAATAAGACTTGAAAATCAGAATGACTTCTTGATCCATGGACTACAGAGTGGATGTTGTATTAGCAGGCATGAAAACCTTAATCTCCTTATACATCTCCATCAGAGTTCTTGGGTGACTTGGTATATTATCAATGAATGGTAATATTTTGAAAGGAATTTTTCTTTTCTGAGAAGTAGGTCTCAACAGTGGGCTTAAAATATTCAGTAAACCACGTTGTAAACCGATGCACTGTCATCCTGGCTTTGTTATTTCATTTATAGAGTACAGGAAGAGTAGATTTAGCATAATTCTCAAGAGCCCTAGGATTTTCAGAATGGATAGTACATTGGCTTCAATTTAAAATCACCAGCTTTATTAGCCCCTAACGAGAGAGTCAACCTGTCTTTTGAGGCTTTGAAACCAGGCATTTATTTCTCTCTAGCTATGAAAATCCTAGATGGCATCTTCTTTCAATACAAGACTATTTTGCCTACACTGAAAATCTGTTGTTTAGTGAAGCCATCTTCATCAATGATCTTAGCTAGATCTTCTGGAGAACTTGCTGCAGCTTCTACATCAGCACTTGCTGCTTCACCTTGCACTTTTATGTAATGAAAATCCCTTTTCCCCTTAAACCTCATGAGTCAACCTCTGCTAGCTTCCAACTGTTCTTCTGTTGTTTCCTTACCTCTCTTAGACTTCATAGAATTGAATAGAGTTAGTGTCTTGCTCTGGATTAGGCTTTGGCTTAAGGGAATGTTGTGGCTGGTTTGATCTTCTATCCAGACTACTCAAACTTTCACCGTATCAGCAATAAGACTGTTTCCCTTCCTTATCATCAGTGTGTTCACTGGAGTAGCTCTTAATTTCCTTCAAAAACTTTTTCTTTGCATTCATAGCTTGGCTAATTGTTTGGCACAAGAGGCCTAGCTTTTCACCTATCTTGGCTTTAGACATGCCTTCCTCACTAAGTTTAATCATTTCTAACTTTTTTTTTTGAGATAGAGTCTTGCTTTGTCACCCAGGCTGGAGTGCAGTGGCATGATGTCGGCTCACTGCAACCTCTGCCTCCCTGGTTCAAATGATTCTCCTGCCTCAGCCTCCGGAGTAGCTGGGATTACAGGTATACACCACCATGCCTGGCTAATTTTTGTATTTTTAGCAGAGATGGGGTTTCGCCATGTTGGCCAGGCTGGTTTTGAACTCCTGACCTCAAGTGATTTGCCCACCTTGACCTCACAGAGTGCGGGGATAATAGGCATGAGCCACTGTGTCCGGCCTGTAGCTTTTAAGTGAGAGACATGCAATTCTTCCTTCTACTTGAATACTTACAGACCATTGTAGGGTTCTTCAATGGCTTAATTTCAATAATATTGTATCTCAGGGAATCTGAAAACCCAGGGAAATAAAGAGAGATGAGGAAACAGCCAGTTGGTGGGGTAATCAGAACACCCACATTTATTGATAAAGTTCACCATCTTCCATGGGCACAGTTTGTGGCCCACCAAAACAAGTACAATAGTAACATCAAAGATCACTGATCGCAGATCACCATAACAAATATAATCATAAGAATAATGTTTAAAACATTGTGAGAATTACCAAAATGTGACACAGAGACACAATGTGAGTACCCACTGTTGGAAAAATCTTAATGATAGAATTGCTCAACATGGGGTTAACACAAACCTTCAATTTGTAAAAAACACAGTGTCTGCCAAGTGCAATAAAGCAAAGCTCAATGAAATGAGATATACCTCTATGTATGTGTATATATGTGTGTGTGTGTATGTGTGTGTATGTCTTATATATCTTATGTATGGATGGATATGGATGAAGAGATATAAGGAATTGTCTCATGTAATTACAGAGGTTGAAAAGTACCAAGATCTGGAATTCAAAGACTGAGAACCAGGAGAGCCAATGGTACAAGCTCCAGTCCAAGTTCCAAGGCAGGAGATGATCAATACTCCAGCTCCAAGGCCATCAGGTAGACAGAGAGAATAAATTCCCTCTTACTCAGCCTTTTTAAAATTCAGGCCTTCAATTGATAGGATGAGGTCTGCCCACACTGGGGAGGGCAATCTGCTTGACTCAGTCTACTGATTCAAATGTTAATCTTATCCAGAAACACCCTTATAGACATACCCAGAATAATATTTAACCAAACATTTGGGCACCCCATGGAGTAGTGAGGTTGACATGTAAAATTAATCATTGTAGGGTCCTCAGCCCTCCTGAACGAAGGACTATATATGCCATTCCAACAGTATCTATGCAAGATGTGGATGAACTCCAGAAAAGAATAGAGCTTAAGTTGTTTTTCTAAGAAGCACCACAGCCCACACAATCATGTTGATATGCTTCTAGTGTGACTGTACCATCAATTTTCTGGGTGTGCCTGGAACCTCGATGTTTCTGAATCACTTATCCTCAGAAAACGACTCATATATCAGGGTCCTTAATTGCAAGTAACAAACACTGATTCTGATGGACATTAGTAGCAAAGCGATTTATTAAAAGGATGTTGGGTAGTTCACACCCACTCAGTGAAAGGCCTTGGAAAACTAGACTTGAAGGCTACGTAACCAGGAGCCATGATCAAAATTACTTTTATAGGATTGGTTCTATTTCTATGTGACTATCACTACTGCCTCTGCCACTGTATATACAGAAGTGTATAGTACCGCAGACACTTCTGGCTCTGGACGAGCAATAGCCATTGTGGTCCTGGAGCTCATTCTTGGTACAATGCTGCCAGATAGAATTATCTGCGGCTTTCACTTCTTTGCATAAGTGCCTCCTGGCTCAAAATTTGCAGCAGGTGTTTTGTTGTTGTTGTTGAGATGGAGCCTGCCTCTGTCGCCCAGGCTAGAGTGCAGTGGCGTGATCTTGGCTCACTGCAACCTCCATCTCCCTGGTTCAAGGGATTCTCCTGCCTCAGCCTCCTGAGTAACTGGGACTACAGGCATGTGCCACCATACTCGACTAATTTTTTCTAATTTTTAGTAGAGACAGGGTTTTGCCATGTTAGCCAGGTTAGTCTTGAACTCCTGACCTCAAGTGATCCTCCTGCCTTGACCTCCCAGAGTGCTGGGATTACAGGTATGAGCCACCGTACCCAGCGCAGGTGTTTCTTTTTCTTTCTTTCTTTCTTTCTTTTTTTTTTTTTTTTTGAGGGGGAGTCTTGCTCTGTCTCCCAGGCTGGAGTGCAGTGGCGCAATCTCGGCTCACTGCAAGCTCTGCCTCCCGGGTTCACGCCATTCTCCTGCCTCAGCCTCCAAGTAGCTGGGACTACAGGCACCCGCCACCACGCCCGGCTAATTTTTTTTTTTTTTTTTTTTTTTTTGTATTTTTTAGTAGAGACGGGGTTTCACCATGTTAGCCAGGATGGTCTTCATCTCCTGACCTCGTGATCCGCCCTTCTCGGCCTCCCAAAGTGCTGGGATTACAGGCGTGAGCCACCGTGCCTGGCCCAGCCCAGGTGTTTCTTATTGGTGGAGTCTAGATCATGTGCCCATGACTGACGTGCTGGAGAACCCAGGAAGTGAATTTCTGGAATTTGTTTTTAACAACGTTTCTTGGAGATCTAAGTTAAGAGCATTCTCGGTATACAATATACAATGAGTTCTGCATAGAATATCATTGTATGGATGTACCATATTTTATTCAGCCATCCCTGGTTGATTGGCATTTAGGTTCTTTCCAAGCCTGTGCTTTAGAAACACAGCTGCAATGAATAATCCTGTAGAACTGTCGTTTTTATGCGTAAATACATTTGTTTGATACATTCCTGGAAATGGAATTAGTCAAAAGACATTGCATGAGTAATGTATATGTATAGAGTCAAATGTATATAGATAGATATCTATATTTATCTCAGAATTACTCATATATATGTGAGTAATATATTTAGCCAAATTGCCCTCCATGGAAGTAGTTCCAGTTTATGCTCCCATCAGCAGTATGAGAGTGGCTGCCTACATGACCTTGCCAACACAATGTATTATCCAAGATTTTGACCTTTTCTAATTGGATAGGTGAAAAATTGGTTCCTGGTATCCAAAGAAAGACTTGTCTAAGAATGTACATAATAGCCTTATAAAAGTGTATAAGAAACAATGTACCAGGGGAAAAAAAAAGGCTGTGCCAAGAATAGTGGTGTGTGCCTGTAACCCCAGTTACTCGGGAGGCTGAGGTGGAAGAATGGCTTAAGCCCAGGAGTTTGAGACTAGACTGGGCAACACAGTGAGATCCCACCTCTAAAAAATAAAAAAGACTGTGAAAATCATGTAACTCCAGGGCATCCTCCTCAGTTCCTATCTCAGAGGGGCTGTGGAGGGCAGTGGGCAAGGCAGCGCCTCCAGGGTCCAGGACAAGGGGGCAAAGAGGCCAATGGACAGAGAGGGTCATTTCAAAGGCAGAACCAGGTGTTGCTGGCCTGGCACAGTGAAGAGCTCAAGACTGCCAACCAGAGTGTCTGCTCTGTTCACTTTTGGTGGGATATGGCATGCGAGTTGTGGATGGGTGACTGCCTTGTATTTTTCTCTTTTCTGAAAAATGTTGCTTCACTTATTCTATTACTTCCTTAATACTGTTGAGCAGGTGAATTAAATAATGTTTTTTTTGTTTTGTTTTGTTTTTGTTTTTTGTTTTTTCTTTTAGCTTACAGGTAATTAGACCTTGAGAAGACACATTTGGACCTAAGATCCTGGACTTTGAGCTGGATATGGCACCTGGGTCAGATATTGGGATGTTGGGGGATCTCTGGGTAGACTGTGGCAGACACTGTTGGATCCTTGTTGAACATTCATCCCACTTTCCTTTGGCCTCTTCTTCCTTGTTTACTGGTTGTGTTGGGTGCAGGTAGCATTTGCCCAGCTGAAAGTCATGAGTAGTGATGGATTTATCCCAGTCCAGAAACCTTTAGGGCAATGGTTTGTTTTTCTGGTTAAAAGAATAGATGCAACTGGTGCCAGCTTTTCTCTCATCTTCCTACCTTGATGCAGGCAAGCTGCCTGGAGCTGTAACAATGAGGCGACAACTAAGGATGATAGGGCAGAACAGGAAAAAGGAGCCTGGGCCTTTGGCCTCACTGGGCTTCTGTACCAGCTCTGCAATTCTTATTTCCAGAGTTCTTGTTACATGATATAATTAAGTCTTTATTGCTTAAGCCACTATTAACATCAATATTCCATTGCTTAGAGCTGGGAGAATTCCTAATGTGTACACATGAATGGCGAAAGTCTCATTTTTTAATATTAATTTTTTTAAGTGTCATAAGCTCTGATCAGTTCAGACAACCAATCTCAGGTCCCCCTCCTAGTTTCCCTGAGGGTTGATTGCGCAAACTACCCTACTTTCTGTGTCATTTTTCAAGGACTGTGAAGGGTCTGAGATTTTATCCTGCTCGAAAGCTAATAAGTCAGCTTGCCAGAGTTTCATGGATGCTGGCAGAAGGCATGAGGCTCCTGAGTCAGAGACAAAGGACTCAGTTACTTATTGCAATGACTATAGCCAGAATACCATCATTTATACTGCTTCCTTGAGCCCCAGGGATGTGAAGATATTTAGATGATACCTGCATACACAGTGGGGTTCATTTCAAGAAAGGAATCCCAAGCCTAAGTAACCTGAATCTTTTATGACGACTTTAAGCCTACTTGACTTTTGCCCTGGAAGGAGACATTATCTTTGTTATTCTGCACAGAGAATATATATGCCTTGCCTTCTGCTTCTGAGGACCTACCTCTGTTTTCCAAAGCTTTTCATTCTCCAAAATTCTTGGAAAGATGACCTGGAACAAAGACAGTAATAACCTCAGCTCTAAGACATGTAGAAAGGTGAGAAACCCATGGAAATTGTCTCCCAATATCAGACTGTATTCTTAGTTAAAAGTAATAGAAATGGGCCAGGCGCGGTGGCTCACGCCTGTAATCCTAGCACTTTGGGAGGCCAAGGCGGGCGGATCACGAGGTCAGGAGATGGAGACCATTCTGGCTAACACAGTGAAACCCCGTCTCTACTAAAAATACACCAAACTAGCCGGGTGTGGTGGCGGGTGCTTGTAGTCCCAGCTACTCGGGAGGCTGAGGCAGGAGAATGGCGTGAACCCGGGAGGCAGAGCTTACAGTGAGCGGAGATCGCGCCACTGCACTCCAGCCTGGGTGACAGTGAGAGACTGTCTCAAACAAACAAACAAACAAACAAACAAAAAGTAATAGAAATGAACTCTGGCTCATTTAGGCAGAAGGAATTTGTTAAGCCAATATAAGATACAACCACTTTAGAGAACTAGATATATGGCAGTATCTAGTAAGCCTGGGGAGGCTCATGTGGTAGGACCTATCAATTCTACTCCTAGGAATATACCCTCTAAGAACCCTGGCACACAAAGACCAGGAGCTATGTACCAGAGGGTCTACAGCAGTATTATTTATATTAACATAACATTAGAAATAACTCATATGTCTGCCCATAAGGGAATGTACAAATTGTGATACATTCTTTCAGTGGAATTCTATTAGAGCCACAGCAGTAAAAATGAGTGAACTAACAGCCACATGTATCATCCTGGGATAATCCATAATCATAGTGTTGAGTGAGATAAAGCCAATTTCAGAAGGATACATAGAGTATGACACCATTTGTATGAAGTTTAAGAATATACAGGATGATTGCCGTGTAGTGCTCAGGGTTCCCTAATATAAAGTATTAAAGATGCATGCAAATGGTGACACCAATTCCAAGCAGTGTGTTGTCTCTCTGTGGGGAGGCAAGCAGGATTTAACTGATTTGTCCAAGTTTTATAGTTAAGCTTCATTATTGATTAAAATAGTCTAAGAAATAATGTTGGTTAGCTCAGTAGAAGGGTAGAGATGTGCAGACCTGGGCTCAGAGGCCACTAAGCCAGGACCAAGGGATGTAATCCCAGCACATTCCAGTACAGAACTGGTCTGGGGAGGACACAACTGTTGTCCTGCTGAAGACTACACCCTCGGTACCAGCACCAGGAGCCCTGGCTCTGGACACAGGTTGCCGCCGCAGCACTATACCACTCTTCCTCCAGGGGCTCAATCTGGTTAAACTTCAGAATCATCTGTGGTCTTTGCTTCCTTGCCTCACTCACTCCTGTTTCAAAGCCTCGGCCATGTGATCATGCTCTAGCAGCAAGGGGACTGAGAAGGTAATCAGTTGGCATTTTTGGCCCCTGTAGTGGGAGGTAGCCTCTGCCTCTCACTAAAATTCATAAGATTATGAACACCCCAAACGTTGGAAGGAGGTTCAGACCCTGGGTGATCCAAAAAGTGACAATGTTCATGACAAACTTCAATCCATGTGGTCAGGTGGATTGTGTAAAGAAATCAACCTAGGAAACAGAAATAGAAGAAATGACAACATTCAGGTGGTATTTTTCTAGAATGTAGGAAGAAAACAGATAAAATTTCATAGGCTGAACTTTACCTGGTTATGAGGAGTACTGAAGTCTCAATCTCTCTGTCCATGGTTGTTTTCTAATGAGTTATTTTTTAAATTAAACTGAAGTGATCTCCTTTGTTAGGCTGTAAGCTCTTCAAAGTCTAGGACCATTCCTTTGGAGAGATGCCGTGTTTGCTTTGGGAAGCCGGTGGCATTCAGGTCAGAGAGAACTGGGCATGAATCCTGGGTCTGCTGCTGCTTAGCTGAATCGCAGTGGCTCCATTAGACAGCCTTTCTCAGTCTTGGCATCTTTGAAGCCATCCCTGTACACTTTATAAAATTAGTCATGGAAGAAGGAAGGGGAAGAAAGGAAGAGAAACCAAGCTTGCAGCACACTCAGTATTAATCATGAGGACAGCCTGCTCTCTGACCTGCTTCCTCATAGCTGTTTGGTGCCTGTTGCCTCAGAATCACGTAGACCCTGCAAGATTATAGTTCCCCTTAACTGCTCTATAGATAACAGCTTGAATGTTATAAAGTGTTACATTTTCCATTTGAGATATTCTTTCAGGTTCTGCATACCAATGAAGCTATTGACGTCAGCTGGTCTGAAGGACCTCACAGGAACTGACTCACCAAAGAATGTAGTTTCCATATTCTGATGATTTCATCCCCTTTCCTCTAACCAATGAAGGACCTCAATTTTCCAACCCCTTTGCCCTCCATGATCCCCTTAAAAACTCCAGCCTAGAGCTCCTCAGGGTGATGGATTTGAGGGTCTCCTTCCATCTCCTTTCTTGGAGCCTTGTGATCATTAAACTCTTTCTCTGCTGCAAACTCTGCTGTCTCAGTGTAGTTGGTCTGTTACTGTGCAATGGGTATACCAACCTGTTGGTCCTGTAACATCTTCATGAGCAAAATGGAGCTTGCATCCACTTCTCTGTGTGGTAAAAATGAAATTCAACATGAATAAGATTAGAGAGTAGATGTTCAGTAAATATTTCCTCCTTTCCCTTATCTTTAGGCCCTTTCTGTTTCTCTTCAGGCTGTAGCATTGGGCTTAGAAAGCCCTTGGCTGGTGTTTGCTGAATGAACTTGGCTTCGTTATAACATTTGTAGACATGCTTCCTCCCTTCCTGTTTGTAGCTGCCATGTGTGAGCTTCTCTATAGCCCTTCTGGCAGCTTGGTATAATTCTTTTTTTCATGGGCAGCCTTTAGGAAATTCTTATGTGCCAATACAACTTCACTGTTGCTACTTTTCTTCCTTCGCTAAACAATTCATTTTACAAATGGAAAAACTAGATATGTGCTTGGCTCCAGGGGTAAATGACATGGATCTCACTGCTACGAAACTGGCAGCTGCAATCAGAGGGACGGGCTTGACAATCTGTCTCCCCTAGAATGGTGAGCTCAGACAATGCGCAGCTCTCATGGCCACCTAACCCAGCAGTTCAACATATGCAGCTTTATTCTGCTCTTATGCCATATAATTCTCCATATTAAAGAAAGAGTTTTCAGTTGATTATGGTTTAGTTTAATTATCTTATCAGAATATTTTGAGAAAATGACATTCCTACATATGTCTCCCAACATGCCCAAAGCACAACTTTTACTTTAGTTTTATTTACCAAGTCTTAGTGGTCTTTTGGGTAGGAATTACCCAGGTCCCATTTTAAATTTCCTGCTTCACGTAGTTTCAAAAAGCTCTATTTCCAGTTTTATCTCTACCTCTTCCTACTGAGAAGGATCATGACTACAACAACTGCCACTGAGAACTAATTATGAAGCGGCAGTGAAATTACTGTATCAACATTCTCATTAATCCAATCACTTGGGATAAACCCTGGTGGAAATTAATAGTGGCTGTAATGTAGCAGGGGATTGGCTCACCGGAAGCACAGGACGGACTGCTGAGCCCATCTGGCTCCAAATTCTGACACTCAATCCTGTGGAGGAAGGGAGGAAAGACAGGAAGCGCAGACTTCAGCAAAGCTGTTGAGAAGAGGTCACAGTGTAGAGTACAGTAACAGTTGAAATGAATGAATCAGGGCTAATGTATGGACAAAGTTCTAAACCATCGTGGAAAGAAAAAAAAAAGTTGCCGAATGATATAAAAGGTTTTGAAATCTACAAAACAGCTCTTTATGGTATTTATATGTGCATACTTAAATAAAAAACTATTAAATAGGCCGGACTCAGTGGCTCACGCCAGTCATGCCAGCACTTTGGGAGGCCAAGGCAGGTGGATCACCTGAGGTCAGGAGTTCGACACCAGCCTGGCCAACATGGGGAAACCCCGCCTCTACTAAAAATACAAAAATTAGCCAGGTGTGGTGGCACACCCCTGTAGTCCCAGCTACTTGGGAGGCTGAGGCAGGAGAATTGCTTGAACCCGGAGGTGGAGGCTGCAGAGAGCTGAGACTGTGCCATTGCACTCTAGCCTGGGTGACAAGAGCAAAAACTCGGTCTCAAAAAAAAAAAAAAAAAAAAAAAAAAAAGCTATTAAATATACATGGGCACGACAGGTTCTGAACTCAGTATAGTGGTTATCTCTAGGGAGGAAGGAAGGATGTGGAAGCTACCTGGGGACTCGAATGTTGCAATGCTTCAATTAAAGACAAGAAAGAGCTGAAGCAAAAGGAGGGAACGTGTGTGAGGACAGGAGCTTTGCCACCCCAGGGATACAGCCAAGGTGATATAGCCAGGAGTAGATGGAACTGGATGGGAGACCTCAGTCCACGTATTGTTTGTGCTGTGGCTGGGTTGTGAGGACCTTGAGTGAGTTTTTGGCAATCATTTCTGCACTTCCTTTTGTAGAATGGAGAAACTCATATTGGCCCTGCTTCCTCAGAGTGTTTCTGTGAAAACCCTTCCTCGATGTACATAAATATATGTACATAAATATATGAAGACCCTTGAGGGAGAGGATTTTTAGCAACCCATGAGAGCTTTTCAGCAGGTATGGTCAAGCTGGGAAAAGCGTGAGATGCTTCCAGCAACGGACCTCTGTATCCAACAGCACTACAGAGCTTAGATGTGGAAAACAAAATCATTCCAAAAAAATATGAGGAAATACCTGGCAATTGTAGAGAAAAATGTTCCTAAGGCTATTCCACATTCCTCACCTTTAGGGATGGCTCCATGTCTGACAGTACCTGTTGAGAGCTTCCAGACTGTTCTGTGTACAGGCTCACCGGGTAGGAGGAAAAGAAGGTGAATGGGAAAAAACATCTGACATTACCTACCTGTAACAAATAAGTCTGCTCTTCCTCAAGGGCACAAATTGTACAAGATTCATTTGCATGCATGAGCCTGGGGGCTCTATATTCAGGCTTTTACACAGGGGATTTTTATCTTACTGGGGACATAGAGTGGATGCAGTTATATCCTGGAGATCCTCGCCTGCAGTCTCCCCTCAAAAGACGATCCCTTCAATGAACCCCATACTTACCGCCCCAAATTTTGACTAATTGTTTGGGTGATTTTATTTTATTTAACTTTTATTTTAAGTTCAGGCGTACATTTGCAGGTTTGTTATACAGGTAAGCTTGTGTCATGGGGGTTTGTTGTACAGATTATTTTGTCACCCAGGTATTAAGCCTAGTACCCATTAGTTATTTTTCCTGATCCTCTCCCTCCTCCCACCCTCCACCCTCTGACAGGGCCCAGTGTGTGTTGATCCCTTCTATGTGTCCATGTATTCTCAGCATTTAGCTCTCACTTATAAGTGAGAACATGGGGCATTTGGTTTTCTCTTCCTGCGTTAGTTTGCTAAAAATAATGCCCTCTAGCTCCAACCATGTTGCTGCAAAGGACATGTTCTTGTTCTTTTTTATGGCTGCATAGTATTCCAGGGTGTATATGTACCACATTTCCTTCTTCGGTGGCTAGCCATCCTGAGGGGAGGAAACTATGTCCTCGTGAGGTTCCCCATTCTATTTCTTCTTCTGAGTACTGGGGCTTGGTTTCCTGGAGGGGATTACCCCATACTAGGGGTCCTTCTATAAGCATTTCTAATGGAGGGTCCTGCCTTGCGGCTCTTTTGGCTTCAATATCCACTTGGCAGTTCCCTTCTATTTCCCTTTGCTTTCCTTTCTGATGACCTGGCAGTGTAAGACTGCCACTTCTTTAGGTTTCTGTACAGCCAATAAGAATCTCCTAATGGCTTCCTGATGTTTCATAGGCGTTCCCTCAGAAGTTGGGAATTCCCTTTCTCTCCACGTTGCTGCATGGGCATGGAGGACTGGGCAAGCATACTTAGAGTCTGTATATATATTTACCCTTTTTCCTTCTTCTAGTTCTAGTGCCCAAGTGAGGGCTATTAGTTTTGCCAGCTGAACACTAGTTCCTGGAGTGAGGGGATTACTTTCAAGTATTCCATTATCGCTGACCACTGCATACCCCGCTTTTTGAAGTCCTTTTTCTACAAAGGAACTTCCATCAAAATACAAGTTGAGGTCGGGATCTGTCAAGGGAACCTCGAAAAGGTCCCTTCAAGTGGCGTAGGTTTGAGTAATTACTTGTTGACAGTTATGTTCTATCTTTTCTTCATTGTCTGGAAGAAATGTGGCTGGGTTAAGAGTTGCACAAGTGTGCAGTTGCAGCACTGATCCTTCAAGCAATAGAGCCTGATATTTAAGTAAATGGTTGTCTGACAGCCACAAGTCTCCTTTAGCAGTGAGTATGCCGTTCACATCATGAAATGTCCACACAGTAAGATCTTGTCCCTGTATTATTTTAACTGCTTCAGATACTAAGCCTGCTACTGCCGCCACTACCTGTAAACAATGAGGCCAACCCTTTGCCACTACATCAATTTCCTTACTCAGTTGTGCCATGGGCTGCAAGCTCGTCCCTCGGACCTGTGTAAGGACTCCTAGAGCTATTCCTGTTTTTTTCTGTGACACATAAAAAACAGTCTTGCCCCGTTGGCAAGCTTAACACTGGGGCTTGGGTTAGGACCTACTTTAGGGCCTGGAAAGCCGCTTCTGCTTCAGGTGTCCATCTCACTAAATGGGTATTAGCTTTCTGAGTTTCCTTAATTAGTGTGTATAATGGTCTGGCTATTTCGCCATACCTGGGAATCCATATTTGGCAGAAACCCGTTATGCCAAGGAACCCTCTTAGTTGCTTTAGGGTTTTGGGATGAGGATAAGCCAGTATAGGCTGGATACTTTCCTCACTGAGGGCCCTGGTGCCTTTGGATAATTTTAGCCCTAAGTATTTAACCTGCTGTAAGTAGAGCTGAGCCTTTGGTTTGGAAACCTTGTAGTCACAGGTAGCAAGGAAATTTAAGAGCGCTAGGGTGGCTTGATGGCACAAGGTTTCTGAACGGGCAGTTAAAAGTAAATCATCCACATACTGAAGGACAAGAGTGTCCAGGTATGAGAACTGGCTCAAGTCTTGGGCTGATGCCTGGCCAAATAGATGGGGGCTATCCCTGAACCCTTGTGGTAAAACAGCCCAGGTGAGTTGAGACGTTGGGTTCAAAGGATCTTCAAAGGCAAACAAGAATTGAGAGTCAAGATGTACAGGGATACAGAAAAAGGCATCCTTAAGGTCCAGGACTGTAAACCACTCTGCTTCCTCTGGGATTTGGGAAAGCAGAGTATAAGGGTTAGGTACAGCTGGGTATAGAGGAACAACAGTCTCACTGATAATCCTGAGATCTTGCACTAACTAACCTCCAATGTCCGTCGGGTTTCTGTACTCCTAAAATTGGAGTATTGCAGGGGCTATTGCATGGTTTTACTAGGCCTTGGGCTTTTAGGTCCTTAACAATCTTTTGGAGTCCTTGTTGGGCCTCGGGTCTAAGGGGGTACTGCATTTAGTAGGGAAAGGAGGTGGAATCCTTTAGTTTAACTTGAACAGGATGGGCATTCTTTGCTCGTCCATATTGTCCTTCTGTTGCCCAGACTTCAGGATTAATTCCTTCCTCAAGCAGGGGACAACAAACGGGTGTTCCTTCTCCTATGTTCAGGTGTATAATGGCCCCTGCTTTTGCTAGAATGTCTCTCCCTAACAAGGGAGTGGGGCTTTCAGGCATAATTAGAAAAGCATATGAAAAGAGTAATGTTCCCCAGTCACAGCTTTGTGGCTGGGAGAAGTATCTAGTGACTGGCTGTCCTAGGACCCCTCGGATAGTGACAGATCTGGAGGACAGTTGTCCGGGACAGGAGAGTAAGACTGAGAAGGCCGCACCAGTGTCCAGGAGATAGTTAACCTCCTGGGTCTCAATGGTCAAGCATACCCGGGGCTCTGTGAGGGTGATGGCATGGGCTGGCGCTTGCCCTGGGCACCCTCAGTCCTGCTGCGGGATCATCTGGTTAGTGGCTTCTGACTCAGAGGACCTTTGTCCCCTGGGGCAGTGGGCCTTCCAGTGGTTCGCTTGACATAAGAGGCATGGACTAGGGGGTGGCTTATTTCTACTTGGACAATCTTTTTTAAAGTGACCTTGTAGACCGCACTGGAAGCAAGCCCTATTAGGCATTCGATTTGCCCAGCTTTTCCCTTTTCCAGAGCCTCCAACATCTGCTTGCCTGAGGGCGATGACTAAAGTGGTGGCCTTTTAAAAATTCCATTTGTACCAAAGAGGGTAGCCCTCTGATGTTTCTTTGAATGTTTTCTGGGGCCCATTGGTTGGGGACCAATAGGAAGCCTCTCTCTGTTGAAATGGTCACTTGGACTCAAGCTATGACTTCTTCCCTGTTTTTCTGCAGGAACCCACTTTGTCTTGAGTAGAGCTTGCCAGGAGAAAGTGAAGGGGAGTGGCCATCCATTTTCTTCTGCATGCGGGATGGTTCTCTCACTTCTACCAGACACCTAGAGGGAGATGAGGCCGGGACTATGCTGAATTATCTTTGCCTTTGAGATGATGCTAGGCTGTGGTTGAGACAGTTACTTTCAGGGAAGTAAATCCCAAGGAGGGGGCGCAATATGACATTGCTGTTCAGAGATGGCTATCCTTTGGGATTTCAGAGAGCAGTTCAGTAGACAGAAAAATCCTCACTCAAGCAGTTATAGCTTTTCTCATGTCCCTGCAGATGGTATCAAAAAGAAAAATAACAGAAAAAAAATGGTTCAAGATCTGTGTGGCCCCTCGTCTGGCCTGTACTCGCTACATTGGGGTTGTGGAACGAGGACTGAATTTACTCAAGCTTGTGGAATTAATCTGCACCTCTAAACCGACAAAGGTGTAGACCGAGGCATTGAACGGTGAAATAGTGGGGTTGTAAGGCCGTTTGAAGTGAGCAGACAGCGCGAGTTCAAGGTAGCAAGGAAGAGTTCCAGCTTCTTATCTGGGTTTCAGAAAATTTTTAATTTTTTGGGTCAGTGATGACAAGCACTCAGGCTCAGAAGGTTTGGCTGCTAGTTCACAACTAGATATGTTTCTCTAGTTTTTTCTTTTCTTTTCTTTTGTTTTTTTGAGACACGGTGTCACTCTATCACCCAGGCTGGAGTGCAGTGGCACGATCACAACTCATTGCAGCATCGACCTCCTGGGCTCAAGCGATCCTCCTGCCTCAGCCTCCCAAGTAGCTGGGACTACAGGTGTGTACCACCTCACCTGGTTGATTTTTACACTTTTTGCAGAGATGGGGGTCTTCTTTGTTGACCAGGCTGGTCTTGAACTCCTGGCCTCAAGCGATCCTCCTTGTTCCAGTTAAGTGTTAATGCCAGAGTTAATCTGGATTAAGAGTACATCTATACAATGCACACACAAACCCTCCTACTCATGTGTGCATCGTGTAGATGCAGCCTATCCAGAGTGTAGACAGATTTCCCCCTTCCCTTTGGAGGTGACCCTGCCCCCGATGCATGTCCTACAGGCTTTGATGGGCGCTTGTTGCTTCTCACCAGCAGGTCTAGCACTGCCAAGTGTGTGGTTCACACCTCCTCCGGGGCTCTGTCCCACCACACTGGAAAGGTGTGGTACGGTCCTGTACCCTGCCTTCCAGCCCTGGGCCACAGCTGTCTTCCTTCTTCTGGTCATCAGGACATGAAGGGAGGCTGCATGGCTGAGTGGCTCAGAGCACAGGCTGCAACCTCTGTGTCTGCCTCCTCATCCCTTCAAGAGGGATAATAGTCCTTACCTCGTAGAGTTCAGTGAAGACTAAATGAAAGCACTTAGAGGAGGACCTGGAAGCTCAAAGACTTAGAATTGTCGGAGAGCCAGGTCAGCCTCCTTTGTTTACCCTCTCTCCTTGGACCTCTGGAATCTTCGGTTGGGGCCTGCAGAGGGGGAGAGGTGCTCAGCTCTCCAGATGGAAGGCTCTGCCCTGGCCCCTCCAGGCCTTGCATCTCCAGGCCCAGGGAGTCTCCTCCATTAGCTCCTTGGCCTCAGACACCCTCTCCATGCTGGGGACCGGGGCTATTTTATTAAACTGGAAAGCACAGGGGTTTACAGGAATGTGCCTTGTCCCATCTTAGATCTGAATGAAAGCTCCAAAGATGTTCATCTTCCATTCAATGGCCCCAAGAAGTAGGATCTGGATGGACAGTACAGGATTTCACCTTATCAAAAAGAAATTTCCAACAGAGCCAGCCAAAGATAGAATGGCCACACCTGAGGGAGGCTAATGTTGGCAAGGGGCAAGAGTTCATTGGGAAAGTTGTTGGAAGGACTCTGGCATTAAGTAAACAATAGGGCAAGGTGTCTTTAAGATTGCATTCTATTCTAAGACTCTGTGTCTGTGAAAGCCATGTGGCTCAGTGGGGCACCATTGTTTATTTCGTTTACTTGTTTTTTACACCTTTAAATAAGTTATAGTAGTCTTTTCCCATCTTAGAGCACAAAACCACAAACAATAGCATGAGCAATCTGTGCCTTAAGGACATTCTCCTGCTGCAGATAACTAGCCAGACCCATCCCTTTATTTTGGCCCATTCCTTCTTTTCCCATAACAGATACTTTTAGTTAATCTAATATCTATAGAAACAATGCTAATGACTGGTTTGCTGTTAATAAACACATGGGTAAATCTCTGTTCAGGGCTCTCAGCTCTGAAGTCTGTGAGACCCCTGAGCACATTTGAGTTTTATGGCAGCAAAGCCCAGTGAGGATTCTGATTCTTGGTCCCTCCCTCCTGCCTGATTACCTCCTTCCTCACTACATTAGCCTTTCTTCTGAAGGACCCATCATTCATTCACCCATCATTCATTCAGCAGACACCAATCATCTGCTGTGAGTCAGGGCAGGGCTAGGCTCAGAGGAGGAAATAATCTGGATGAGATGTGCTTCCTGCCTTCAAGGATATTTCATTCTGGGATAGGCAGACAGACACACAGAACAGAGAAAAGAATTTCGTCTGTAAAAGAATTCATTCTTTGTTTGGAAATTTAATTTTCTTAATTTGTAAGCATTCAAATGCTATTAAAAGTACCTAATAAAGAAAGTAGACATCATCTGAAATCCTGGCCACTCTGAGATAACCAACTTTGTGTACATAAAAAGTAAAGTAGAGGTTCCTCTTCAAAGAGACTTTCCTCCCGTCTAATTAGGAATAAATAGTAACTTCTCTTAGAAGCAAAATTTATTCAGAGACCTGTGCTAACATTCTTAGATATCTGCTAGCCATAATAAAAAAATCAATGTGCTTTGTGTTCTTAGCTCCCACAATGTAGCCTAAATATTTGCCCTGGCATGCTTTTACTGGTCCAAGCAAGCATTAGGTCATAGCCTATTCCTCTTCCTTATTTGAAGGTGTTTTTACCTTTTTATCTTCCTCAGCATTCCACAAGTTACTCCCTCCTGCCAAGACCAGCTTGGTCGGGGAGACCCTAACCCAGTGGTGCTAGAGGAATTAAAGACACACACATGGAAATATAGAGGTGTGAAGTGAGAAATCAGGGGTCTCACAGACTTCAGAGCTGAGAGCCCTGAACAGAGATTTACCCATGTATTGTTTCTATAGATATTAGATTAACTAAAAGTATCCGTTATGGGAAACGAAGGGATGGGCCAAAATCAAGGGATGGATCTGGCTAGTTATCTGCAGCAGCAGAATGTCCTTAAGGCACAGATCGCTCATGCTATTGTTTATGGTTTAAGAATGCCTTTAAGCGGTTTTCCATCCTGGGCGGGCCAGGTGTTCCTTGCCCTCATTCCGGTAAACCCACAACCTTCCAGTGTGGGCATTATGGCCATCACGAACATGTCACAGTGCTGCAGAGATTTTGTTTATGGCCAGTTTTGGGGCCAGTTTATGGCCAGATTTTGGGGAGCCTGTTCCCAACACCCTCCTCCCTTTGTTCTCCTCTACTTTTGCCTCTTTTAAAAAGTTCCAATTGCTAGCCAGTCAGGACAAATACAGAATGTGAGGTCCCATTCTAGCCCGTGGAAGCCGGACACAGCAGTAGGGTGGATGTGTCAGGTTATAAATAACCCTGTCTCCTTTGTTCAGTGTACTCTCATGGCAAAACTGCTGGTGAGTGTACCCTTTCTGCAGAAAGTAAAGATGGCCTTGCTGAGAAAATTAAATTTATGTTCAAGTGCTATTTCTTTGCAGCACTGGGGAACAAGCATTTAAAACATGTATCAATTATATAAACATATGACAAAATAGATATAAGCAAAATGATGGGGTGATGCTGTGAGTACTGAAAACAGAAGATTTCTATTGGATATGGAAAGAGTAGTGATAGATAAAAACATAGGGTATTATGGGAGTCCAGAATTAGATTGGGGGTGGGATGTGTCCTTTCAGAATCTGAAAACATTCTAGATCCTTTTTCTTCCCTCTTTCTGCCATCCCAGTGCTTTTTTCTTTTTTTCTTTTTTTGAGACAGGATGTCACTCTGTCACCCTGGCTTGAGTGCAGTGGCATGATCTTGATGTCCTGGGCTCAGGTGATCCTCCTGCCTCGGCCTCTAGAGTAGCTGGGATCACAGGCACACACCACCACATCCAGCTAATTTTTAAAATTATCTGTAGAGGTGGGGTCTTGCTATGTTGCCCAGGCTGCATCCCAGTTCTGCAGTTTCCAGCCTAGTTATTCTGGTTCCCTCATTGCTGTTTCTATTGTCCCTGCTTAGAAAAATGAACTTGCCTTTTCCCACTCAAATCAAAGAGGAAATTTATTGCTTGAAGCAATAAATGTTTGAAACATACAGATAAAAGTAAAGAATAAAGCAATAAATGTTTGAAACAAACAGATAAGAATAAAGAATAAAAACTCACATACCCATTATCCAGCTTCATCAAATCTTAATATTAAGCCATATTTGCCAGAGAATTCTTGAAAAGAAATTACACATGACAGATACAATTGAGGCCTCCTGTATACCCTTCTTGGATCTTTTCCTCTCCCTCCCTCTCCCGCCAGAGGGGATCAGTCTCATAAATTCAGCCTTCATCATTTCCATTCACATTTTTATATTTTTGCCACATAGGCTGTATATCCGTAAAAATTATAAAGCAGTGTTTTGCCTGTTTAAAAAATTTATATAAATGGTATCTTTGTTGTAAATATGTCCCACTGTATCTTGGTGTTTTTTTGTTTTTGTTTTTTGGGTTTTTTTCTCACCATTCTTTCTGGGATTTATTCAAAGTTGATAGATGTAGCTCTCGTTCTTTCATTTTAAAATGCCATATGGTGTTCCAGTGTCTGAATATAACACAGTTGACTTATCCATTCTTCTGAGGTGGGCATTAGGTTATTTCCATTTGGGGGGACTTGTTTTGTTCTGTTTCTGTTATGTACAATCAACATTCTTGTACATGTCTTTTTAGGCTTACATGTAATAATTTCTTCTGGCCATTTACAGATTTTAAACTGGCAGATCAGAGTATGCACATTTGCAGCTGAACTGGATGTTGCCAACTTGCTTTGCAAAGTCCTACAAATTTATACTCTGATATGCAGTATGGGATTTCCTGTTTCTCTTCATCTTTCCCAATCTTTGCCTGATGAGTGTTTTGATGTTTTGCCAATCTGATGGGTCTGAGTGTGTCCAGAGCTGGTTCCTTCCGGTGGTCTCGCTGACTTCAAGAATGAAGCCGTGGACCTTCACAGTGAATATTACATCCCTTAAAGATGTCACAGACCCATAGAGCGAGCAGTAGCAAGGTTTATTGTGAAGAGTGAAAGAACAAAACTTCCACAGCGTGGAAGGGGACCCACGAAGGTTGCTGCTGCTGGCTGGGGTTGCCAGCTTTTATTCCCCTTATTTGTACCCACTCATGTTCCATTTTTGTCCTATCAGAGTGCGATTTTTTCAATCCTCCCTGCGATTGGCTACTTTTAGGATCCTACTGATGGGTATGTTTTACGGAGCGCTGATTGGTGCATTTTACGATGCCCTTGCTAGCTACAGAGTGATGATTGCTGCATTTTTACAGAGCACTGATTGGTGCATTTTACAATCCTCTTGTAAGGTAGAAAAGTTCTCAAAGTCCCCACTCAACCCAGGACGTCCAATTGGCCTCACCTCTCATAAGAACATCTCATTGTTGTTTTACTTTGTATTTTGCTCATTGCCAGAGACATTGCACATCTTTTCATGTGTCTGTTAGCTACCTGCGTTTTCTCTCCTGGGAACTGCTCTTCCTGTTGAGACAGCCAGGTGGGAGACGGTTCCTGGAGAAAATCCAACCAGCCTGCCCACTGGGGTGGAGATTTGGGAAGTTTGATCCATTTGCAGCAGGGAGAAGCCTGGTCCCTCCTCTTCCTGTGTAGAACCTGGAATTCAAGCTGCATCAGGAAGTGTTCTAGCAGGGACTCTGGCCTTGCACAGTCCCTGTTCCCCACCCCTTTTTTTTTTCTCCTTTTCACCCAATAAAACCCTGCCTTACTCACCATTCAAATTGTCTGCAAGCCTGAATTTTCATGGCCATGGGACAAAGAACCCCATCTTTAGCTGAACTAAGGAAAAGTCCTGCAACACTGTCTCTGCCCATTTTTCCTACAAATGTCACTGGCATCTTTCCCGTGAGAAGGAGAGAGCAGTCCCTGACATCCGAGAGCTGGCTTGGGACTGTCAGCAAGGCCTGTTGAACAACAAATTTCATACAGCATCAACATCAGATAAGGTCACGCTAGGACCACTACAGATTAAGACAAAAACAAGACCCCTCCCTAATCATGCTGGAACATAGATGATACAGGAACATTGCCCAAGTCACAGAATACCAGGCATACCCCTGTGGTAGGTAGAATTGTAAGCTGCCCGCAAGATTCCTGGCCCCTGGTGTACCCGCACCTACCCCTAGTTACTTAGCAAACATTACTCTAGCTGCTGCTGTGAAGGGAATTGACAGATATAATTAACATCCCAAATCAATTGACCTTAACACAGGGAAATTAGGCCAGGTATGGTGGCCCATGCCTGTAATCCTAGCATGTTGGGAGGCTGAGCGGGAGGATTGCTTGAGCCCAGGAGTCCGAGACCAGCCTGAGCAGCAAAAGAATACAAAAAAAAAAAAAAAAAAAAAGCCAGGCATGGTGGCACTTGCCTGTAGTCCCAGCTACTGGGTAGGCTGAAGTGGGAGGATCACCTGAGTCCAGCAAGGTTGAGGCTTCAGTGAGCTGTAATGAGCCACTGGGCGGCAGCAAAAAAAAAAAAAAAAAAAAAAAAAAAAAAAGAAATTATCCAGGTGGGCCTGACCTAATTATATGAGCCCTTTAAAAACACAGTTTTCTCCAGCTGGCCACAGAAGAGGAAGTTAGAGAGACACACGCGGGCTGGCCCGAAAGAAAGCAAACTCCATCCTGGGAACTGTTAACGGGGGCCAAGCAGCAACAACTGCAGGGAGCTTCTAGGAGCTGACAGCAGGCCCTGGCCTTCAGCTAGAAGGAAAATGGGGACATCATCAGTCCCATAGCTGCTAGGAAATGAATTCTGCCAGCAGCCAGTGTGCCTGGAAAAGGATCCAGGGCCCAGAAGACAATGGCAGCCCCAGCCCAGTGAGAGCCTGAGAGAGAATCCAGCCATGCCACTGCTAGACTTCAGTCCTGTAGTATCTTCAGAAATGGAGCGAACGCTTCGGTGGTGTTTTATGGCACTAAGTTTGTGGTCATTTGCTACAAAGCAATAGAGGACGAATCAGCTTTCTCCCAGACAACGGGGCTGTGTCTTGGCCACTTACAGCTTTAGCCTGAGTGCAGTTTCTCTCCTCCTAGGTAAGAGGTATTAAGATAGCGAGTCACAGTGTTCCCCTTGCTTCCTGACAGCATCCAATCTGGAGCATCGCCTTCCTCAAACCACCTAACACATGCCCAAACCCTTGACTAAGTCCTTTAGAACACCTTCTTACTGGGACACTCCACGCTCCCCGATGGAGTGTGCTTTCCTTGGCTGCAATGCGTGATAAACCGGACTTGTCCAGCTGCAGGTGTGTTCCTGTGGTCTCTGACTGGAGGATGAGGACATCCTACAAGGTGGGTACCGCAGGCCCCGGGAGACAAATAATTGAACTGGTGATTTGAGCTTTACAACTAGCTTCGGCACTCACTGGCCATGTTATACAACGGAGTCACCTACTTTTTGGGATCTTAGTTTTGTCATCAGTAGAATGAGAAGGTGGGGCTGGGTGATCTTTAAGGAAGCTGCGTGGTGGAGTGGAAAGACTTCCGGAGTCAGCCAGTCCTGGTTTAATCTCCGTTCTGCCCTCACCGGCAACGTGGCTTTGGGTAAACATTCCTTTTCCCGAGTCTCAGTTGCTTCGTCTCTTAATTGGGACCAAGGAACCAAACAGGTTTAGTGTGAGGATTAAATATCCATTTCTTGAATTATACAAATGGTCCTAATAATATCTAAATAAGCAATTTAAAGACACACAAATTCATAACTTAAAAAATATTTTGACCAGAGTGTGCTAATGCTAACTAGTGCTTGTTTATTTTGTTTGTTTTGTTTTTCTTTTTTTTTTTTTTTTGAGACAGTATCTTGCTCTGTCAACCAGGCTGTAGTGCAGTGGCCCAGTCATAATTCACTATAACCTGGAACTCCTGGGCTCAAAACATCCTCCTGCTTCAGCTTCTGGAGTAGCTGGGACTATAGGTGTGTGCTACCATGCCTGGCCAATATTTTATTTTTTTTTGTAGAGATGGGGTCTTGCTATGTTGCCCAGGCTGGTCTCAGACTCCTGGCCTCACGTGATTCTTCTACCTTAGCTTCCCAAAGCGTTGGAATTACAGACACAAGCCACTATGCCCTGTCCTAATGCTTGCTTTGATTACCTTAAGGCATCAACAGTTCAAAATATGTACCACCGGCATGACATTACCCATGATGTGACGGTGGCAGCTGATATGAATTATCACCACCTAAAGGTCAACACATCTCTTTCCATCAGGACACTCTGTAGAAGATTCTCAGCGAATGTTTCTTCTCTCCCTTTTTCTTCCCCAAGGATTCCAGCTCTTAGGTTTAGGATTCTACACCATCACCCTTGTGGGTATGCATTCAAGTGACTGTGAAATTTTACATCACCAATATCATGCAAACACATACAGAAGCTCACCAGCCTCCAAACTCCAGGGGATCTCATTAGCATTAATACCTACACCTCGATCAGCTGCAGTGGCTCACACCTGTAATCCCAGCACTCTGGGAGGCCGAGGTGGGCGGATCACCTGAGGTCAGTTTAAGACCAGCCTGGCCAACATGGTGAAAGCTCATCTCCACTGAAAATACAAAAATTAGCTGGGCATGGTGGTGCATGCCTGTAGTCCCAGCTACTCCGGAGGCTGAGGCAGGAGAATTGCTTGAACCTGGGAGGCAGAAGTTGCAGTGAGCTGAGATCTCACCACTGTACTCTAGACTGGGCAACAGAGCGAGAGTCCATCTTAAAAAAAAAAAATACTTACACCTCATTAACCTCCACTTGTTGGCTTCCCCTTCATAAGTCCCCTTTCCTTCAGGTCTTTCTGGGAATTCCCAGTGAGTGTCTTGGGGCTCTCACATGAGTGGAGAGGCTTCCCGCCTGTGCTGGACTGTGGCTTCCAGTCCTGTAGCCCTGGGCTGGAGCCTGCCGCTCAGAGCTCTGCCTGGCTGGCTGTTCCGCCGTCTTTCTCAGATCAAAGCAGTACTTCTCCCAGGCCTCAGTTTTACACGTGCCTTGTGTTGTCTGTGAAAGAAGACTAACAGGAAGGTCTCCTAGCAATGCTGTTGGGATCTCAAGGGGTGACAGCAATTGCAACTGCAATCCTGCAGTTCACCCATACCCCTTTCTCCCAGGTGGCCCACTTCAGCTGGACTTGAGGAGAAGTCCCACCACTCCTCTCCACCCTTTAGTTCTGTACCTGTGCCAAGTTCTACTCATCTTGTCTAAACTTGTATTCGCTAGTTTCTCCAGAGCAACGGAATGAAGTTTCTGAGGAGTCAGAGATTGATTGATTGGAATTAGCTTACGCAACTAGGGAAACTAAGAAGTCACAGGATCTGTGGTTGGCAAGATAAAGACCCAGGAGAGCTGATGGTTTAGTTCTAGTACAAGTCTGAAGGTTTGAGAAGCAGGAGAGCTGATGGTGTAAATCCTGTAAACTTTAGTCCAGTGGCTGGAGAAGACTCATGTTCCAGCTCAAGTGGTCAGGCAGAGAGAGCGAAAGCAAGCGAGAGAGAGAGAGAGAGAGACAGAGACAGAGAGAGAGAGAGAGAGAGAGAGAGATTCTCTGTTTCCTACTTTGTGTTCCACTGAGACCCTCGGTGGATTGGATGATGCCATCCACACCGGGGAGGGCTGTCCACTTCACTCGGTCTCCTGACTCAAATGTTCATCTCTTCCAGAAACATCTTCACAGAAACACCCAGAGTAATATTTAACCAAATATCTGTCTGTCCTGTGGCCCAGTCAAGTTGACACATAGAATTAACCACCACACAGCTCTTCTTCAGGGACGACATTTCTGTCTGGCCCTGAAATCTCTCTGCTCCCCCAAAAGTTGCCTTCAGTTGAGCCATTGTAGTTCTCTAGACATATTTATACATATTTGAATCTAAATCACCAGTAACTCGTTATCTTGACACCTGTCCTTGAGCACCCCTCTGCGTCACGCCTGATGCCATGTGCTGGTGATAGGATGGGGATGAAGGGAGTGAACTCTGCTGCTGCCAGGAGACCCTCATGACAGAGGCCACCAGTGAGTGAGTACAAGGATAAATAATAATAGAATCACAGAGTGTGACTGATGCCAGGAAGGAAATAAACAGAGGTAGAAGGGGAGTGGTGGTGGGGCACTCACTATAGAGCTGTGGGCCAGGTGGGACCTTCTGGAAAGCAGGCAGCTGCAGGGACAGCAGGGGTGCCCCACTCGCAGAAACTGCGTCATACGGTATCCTTGTATTCATCCACTTGGCTGCCATCACAAAGTACCACAGCCTGGGCAGCTTCACCAACAATTTACTTTCTCACTGTTCTGGAGGCTGGAAGTTCAAGATCAAGGTGCCAGCAGGGCTGGTTTCTCCTGAGGCCTCTCTGCCTGGCTTGTGGATGGCTGTCTTCTCCGCATGTCCTCACCTGGCCTTTCCTCTATGTGTGTCTGTGTCTTCGTAGGAGGACACCAGTCCTCTTGGGTAAAGATCCACCCTAACAGCCTCCTTTTAACTTAATCACCTCTTTAAAGAGCCTGTATCCAAATGAGATAGGTTAGATAGACTGGCGATAGACTCCCTTAAAGGAGAAAAAAAACTTGCCAAATAGAAGGAGGGAACAAACCACCTGACAGTGTGCAAACTGCAGCCTGGGCTCAGATCCCAGCAATGTTGGGATCTCAAGGGGTGATAGCTAGAACATCCTGCAACAAGGAGGGAGAAGGACAGAGGGGAAAATCCTCGAATTTATTTATTTATTTATTTATTTATTTATTTATTTATTTATTTAGGGACAGAGTCTCGCTCTGCTGCCCAGACTGGATTGCAATGGCGTGATCTCAGCTCACTGCAACCTCCACCTCTTGGGTTCAAATTATTCTCCCACCTCAGTCTCCCAAGTAGCTGGGATTACAGGCATTCACCATCACGCCTGGCTAATTTTTATATTTTGAGTAGTGATGGGGTCTCATTATGTTGGCCAGGCTGGTCTTGAACGCCTGACCTCAGGTGATCCACCTGCCTCAGCCTCCCAAAATGCTGGGATTATAGGAATGAGCCACTGAGCCGGGCTGAAAATCCCCAAATTCACGCAAGCACAGAAACCCATGCTCAGTGTCCTTGGGCTGATCTATGCTTGTTATAATAGCAACAAACACGCCCCAGATGGAGAGTTAAGATGCAAATGAGACGTGATGTATGTACTAGCATGTACAACAATAGCACATGTGCATCCAGGGGACCACCTAAAACATGCTTCACGGCAATGCCTGTTCCTGCCCCTTCATGAATAACCTTGTAAGCCTCCCATGAAGGGATTTCCCCATGTCAGTCAGTGTTGTCTCGCCTTTGCGGGGCCCACTCTCATCAGCTGTCAGAGGGAACTTTCACATTGCAAGAAACTCTCTTGCCGACTTTGACTTTGGTCTTGTTCTCAAATTCTTTTGTGAGGTGAAGTCAAGAATCTGTACCGACCCACTGGCAACACAAATACTGTCCTATCCTGAGGTCCTGGGGGTTAGGGCTTCACCATAGGAATATTCCAGAAAACACAATTCCTCCTATAACAGCCCTGTAGGGCTTGGTCTAGATGGTGCTGGAGTTCATCCTAAGCGTAACTGATCTGAGAAAATTGAGCTCTGTAGATTAACTGAGCTATGAGGAGTAAAGGCTAGGCCAATGTAACAAGGTGACCCAATGACATTTAGTGACTTTAAGAACACAGAAGTTTATTCTTTTTTTTTTTTTTTTGAGACATGGTCTTGCTCTGTTGTCCAGGCTAGAGTATAGTGGTGCCGTTATAACTCACTGCAGCCTCCACTTCCCAGATTCAAGTAATCCTCCCACCTCAGCCTCCTGAGTGCCTGGGATTACAGGTGCACACCACCACGCCTGACTAATTTTTTTTTGTTTTGTTTTGTACAGACAGGGTTTCACCATATTGCCCAGGCTAGTCTCAAACTCCTGAGCTCAAGTGATCCGCTTTGGCATCTCAGTGCTAGGATTACAGGTGTGAGCCACTGTGCCTGGCCGGAAGTGTTAGGATTACAGGTGTGAGCCACTGTGCCTGGCCAGAAGTTTATTCTCTCAAATTTATTTCCAGGCTTCTGTCTTATGACCTCACCCAGGAACCCGGACTAGTGGGTGCCATCCTCAACAAGTGACCTGAGAGTTGCACATGTCACTTTCAACTACAACCCATAGGTTAGAGCTGAGTCCCACAGACACACCTGGCTGTAGGAAAATTTGAGAGATTTTGCCTCTAGTTGTTCAATCCTGCATCCAAAAAGCAGGAAGAAGAAACTGGAGTCCATCTGACTTGGCAGAGTCTGCCCTGAGTAGCTGGGATTACAGACACGTGCCACCATGCCCGGCTAATTTTTGTATTTTTAGTAGAGACAGGGTTTCACCGTGTTGGCCAGGCTGGTCTGGATCTCCTGACCTTGTGATCCACCCACCTCGGCCTCCCAAAGTGCTGGGATTACAGGGGTGAGCCACCGTGTCCGGCCCCCATCTGATTCTTTAGCAATCCTAGAGAAAAGTACACCTTGGTTAAGTTTCATATGATTTCCTCTACTAATTTATTAACTTTTTCATTTGCTCCCAGGAGTCAGCTATGAAAGATAAATGTATCCCATTCTTCGAGGAGAGCCTTGGTTGGAGATTGAGGCTATCGGTGGGAGGGGACTTGCCAGGAGACAGAGCTGAAAACCCCGGCTCTGCTACAGAGGGCTGGAAGTTAATTGAGCAGAAACATGAGTTAGTCAATTGTCATTCGAGTCAGACCACGCGGCGGCCACACTATATCATCAAAGCCGAGGCATTCTGGGAAAGACTATGATTACCTCCATTCATTATGCTGGGAGTCTTTAGACACTTCAAACACGCTAGATTACAAAGTTGCTGGGGCGGAACCTGGAAAAGATAAAGTTATAATTGAAAGCTACTTACATGATATATTTTAAATGACTTCGACTTTCTACTTCTAGGCATGTTAAGAAATCTCAAATAATTGTTTTTGGCCACAGCTAAATTTAGACCCTCTGAGATGGATGGCTGTGTCGTGCTCTTGCTCAAGGAATGTTAATGGTTTCCTGTTGTTTCCTAAGTGCTGTCGCTTAGAAAACATGGCACCTACTGTGTGCATGCCTCTGACAGGCCCTTGGAATCATTTTCTTTAATCCCCGTGATACCCTCAGATAAGGCTGTCAGATTTAGCAAATAAAATACAGGATGCTCCATTACATTTGAATTTCATATAAACAATACACTTGTAAAGTAAAAGTAATCCCAGTGCTTTGGGAGGCTGAGGAAGGAGGATCACTTGAGGCTAGGAGTTTGAGACCTGCCTGGGCATCACAGCAAGACCCCATCTCTACAACAATAAAATAAAATAAAATAAAATAAAATAAAATAAAATAAAATAAATAAAAGCCAGGCATGATGGCAGGCACCTGTAGTCCCAGCTACTCAGGAGGCTGAGCAGGGAGGATCTTGTAAGCCCAGGAGGTCGAGGCTGCAGTGAGCTGTGATCATGCCACTGTACTCCAGCCTGGGCATCAGAGTGAGACTCTGTTTCTCTAAAGAAACAACAACAAAAAGTAAAAGTATGTCCTGAATATTGCACTGGACTTACTTGGGCTAAAAAAAATTATTTGTCTGAAATTCAGACCCATCTGGGTATCCTGCATTTCATCTGGCACCCCTACCTGGGAAGTAGGTGGTACCATCCGCGTTTTTCAGACGAGGAAATGGAGAGTCAGGGAGTCTTACCTGGGGTCATGCAGCCAGTAATGGCACAGCAGGGTGAAACATGGTCTTTTGGCTTTGGAAGGCCGTGGTCTTGCCAGCATACTGTGCTGCCACTCAGTGGCATGTGCAGACCATACCATCGTCTGCAGCCTGCGCTTCTCAACCCTCCTGACCTGGCCCTAACATGCCTCCCCAGTTTCCTCTCCTTTGCTCTGCTCACCTCATCCAGGACGCTTTGCTGGCAGTGAAGGTGGCGTTCTGATTCTCAAGAAGCTTCTGACCCACACTTTGGGTCCATATGTGCTGACCCAATGTGGAAACACCATTCACCAAAACTAAGACTTGCCGAGTGCCTGCTGTATACTTACAGCCAGCTCAGCCTTTGCCACGTGATATCTGGCTACCAGCAAGTGATGCAAAAATTTTAGGTAGAACAAGGTTGAATGTTCTTAAAATAGCAGTGTGTTTGTCTTAATGAGTCATAGGAAAATCATAAGTTCCCTACCGGCCTGCACGCATCGGGGTTCGTGGCTGATTGCTCAGGAGGAGGAACTGATTGAGTCTGGCAGAATCAGACGGATGGCCCACAGGTGACCCAAGCTGGTAGAAAATCCTGCATTCCTGCCCTTGAGGCCTCTGGACCTCAGCATTATCCTCTATAGAATAAGGGGGCTGAACTCATGGTAATGAGGTGCCTGGCTCATGTTTATGGAGCATTTTCGTGGCTCCAGACACTCTTATACGTGACACTCACGTACCCGTTTTGCAGCAGAGAAAATGGAATGGATGGGTGTAGCAGCAAGTCCAACCTGCTGGATTTGGCCTTAGCTCTGTTTGATTTCACACCTCCCACTCCAAAACAGTGCTCTCACCAGAAGGGGATCCTTGGTAATGTCTCAAGATATGTTTGGTGTTCCAAACCGGGAGGTGCTACTGGCATCTAGTGTGTGGCAGCCAGGAATGCTGTTTAATATACTATAATGCCTGGAATGGCCCCCACTACAGAGAATAATCCAGTCCCAGATGTTGTTCGTGCAAGGCAGAGAACCCCACTCTAAACCTGAGAGAGGAAGAGGGGCAACTGCCCCAGGACACAGTGCCTTCTTCCAGCCACCCACCATCCTGCTCTCACATAGGCATGCCCTGCTCAAGAACACTCAATGGATCCCTAGTACCCATGGTCTGACCTTATGTTCAAATTCAGGGCTTTGGAGAAGGGTGTGGCTGGTGCTGTCCCACAGGCCAGAGACACTGGGCTTGAGCTTCCTATTCCCATCACTCCTGACCTCCAGATCACCTTAAGAAATTAAAAATCTACTTTTCATTAAAAAAGCACAAGGTCCTGTTCAATAGAGATCAGACAGGTATGCAAGTTATTATAGTTGTATATATATCAAGTGATAAGTGTGGGGAGTTGAGGAAATAATTGACTCTTCCTGCGAGGGCTGGCGATGCCTCATGGGGCAGCTGA
Organism: Macaca thibetana thibetana; assembly: GCF_024542745.1. NCBI lineage: Eukaryota > Metazoa > Chordata > Mammalia > Primates > Cercopithecidae > Macaca > Macaca thibetana. The sequence continues at coordinate 115,282,629 of NC_065585.1, forward strand.
CGGTCGAGCTAGGTCTAGGAAAACACGCAGGCATCAGCAGGCTTGTTCCAGGCAGAGGGCAGGAAATGACGTGCTCCGTTGAGGAGTGGTGAGCCTCCGGGGGCTCTGAAGCTGTGGTGCTCAGGCTTTTGTGAACCTGAACATCACCTGGTGAATGTGTTTTCAATTCTGTCTAGATCTGTGTGTGGGTTCGGGAGTTTACACTTAAAGCAGTGTGCAGGGTGATCTTCATTGTCTGTTTCTCTCTTTTCCTTCCTTCCCTCCCTCCCTCCCTCTCTCCTCCCTCCCTCCCTCCCTCCCTCCCTCCCTTCCTTCCTTCCTTCCTTCCTTCCTTCCTTCCTTCCTTCCTTCCTTCCTTCCTTCCTTCCTCCCTCCCTCCCTCCCTCCCTTCCTCCCTTCCTTCCTCCCTTCCTTCCTTTTCCTCCCTACTTCCCCCTCTCCTCTTCCTCTCCTCTCCCCTCCCCTCTCTTCCCCTCTCTTTCCTCTCTCTCTCTCCTCTCTTTCCTCTCTCTCCTCTCTTTCCTCTCTCTCCTCTCTTTCCTCTCTTTCTCCCCACCCCCATTTTTTTCTGAGGCAGGCCCTCATTCTGTTGCCCAGGCTGGAGTGCAGTGGCATGAACATGGCTCACTGAAGCCTCAACCTGGGCTCAGTTGATCCTCCCGCCTTAGCCCCCTGGGTAGCTGGGACTACAGGCTCACACCATCATGCCTGCCGAATTTTTGTATTTTTGGTAGAGATGGGGTTTTGCCATGTTGTGCAGGCTGGCCTATGAACTCCTGGGCTCAAGTAGTCTTTCCGCCTTCGCCTCTCAAAATGCTGGGATTACAGGTGTGAGCCACCGCACCCGGCCCTCAGGTGATTCTGATGCAGGTGCTCTACCGACAACTCTGAGAAACAGGCTTCCAGGGAACACCCAGAGAAGAAGCTGAAAGTGCAGGCTAGACGAGGGGAACGGTTTGTATGCTCGGTTGAGGAGTTATGATCTTATTTTAACTTAAAGACAACCTTAGACTCTCTTAAGGAAAGGTCAAGACATAGTCTCCCAAAATAGAAATAGAGGTGTTTCTGGAAGTTTAACTTTGAAAAGATTTCAAATAATGAAATTAGAGCGATTTTAGCTGGATCGCCTGAGCCCAGGAGTTTGACACAAGCCTGGGCAGCATGATAAAATTCCATCTATACAAAAAATACAAAAAAAAAAAAAAAAAAAAAAAAAAGCCGGGTGTGGTGGCACACACCTGTGGTCCCAGCTACTTGAGGGGCTGAGGCAGGAAGATTGCTTGAGCCCAGGCATTCGATGATGCAATGAGCTATGATTGTGCCACTGCACTACAGACTGGGCGACAGAGCAAGACCCTGTCAAAGAGAACAAAATTAGAGTCATTTTGACAATTCAACTAGATGGGATGTGATGGGAGAATTTCATCTATAAATTTGGGACTGAGATTAAATTCCAAGGATCAGCTGGAGACAAGGAAGCTGGTCAGCTGGGCGTGTGGGTTGATGGGCTTTCAGATGCTTAACTTCCATCTATCACAGAGCTGGACCAAGCATCATTTTTCCCTCTTCGGCGGAATACTTAGCTGATAGCATCAGGAAACTGGTAAATGATTCAGGCTGAAGAAACAAGTATATCTGCTTTCAGAGCACTTTGAAAGAAAGTATCCAGTGGACATAATGTCATAAATGATAATATGATTTCTGTTTTCTGAGTTACTCATGTAAAAATTTATTGTTATTGTAAAATGAGCACACATTTATTTACAAAATATAGGAAAACACTGAAGAGTAGAAGGAAAAACATCATTCCTATCCTTATTTTCCAGACAAAATCCATTACTTTTCTAGTTTTGAAATAGAAAATTATTTGTCATTTGATGTTACTTTCAGTTTGGACTGACTTGATATGCAAGTGACCCCAGCTTATCTCAGAAAAGGTGACTTTTTTTTTTTTTCCTGGCACAGACCTGAATGAATGACCTAGTTTAAATTACATTCAATTTGACAAATATCATTGAATGCCTGCCATGTGCGTGGTGCTGAGTTAGAGCCTGTGGTGGTTACAAAGATTAATAAGACCCAGCACTTGACGCGAGCAGTTTATAAACTAGTAAGAGAGGCAGACCTGTGTAGAACAAGATAGGAGGATAACCCCAAGGTCAGCAAAGACAGAAGCTCATTCCATGGGCTGTTGATATGGAGGGTGGGAGTGAGAAGCATGAAAAAAATGTTTTGAGAATGTGGCATTTGAGCTGGAACAGAAAGGGCTCCTTGGCGCTGGACCGTAGAATCTGCAGGGAAAAAAAATGAAGAGGGGAAATACATGGAACTTGGCAAGGGTGGCTATTGTGGTTTGAATATGTAATAAATGGAGAATTGATTCATCAGAATTCCAAGTAGCTGCTCTCCACAAAGGAAGAGGACTTGGAGAAGAAGAGGGGGCTTTAGGAAATAAGGAGGGTCACTGCAACACAGATGACAGTCAGTGATGGAAGAGGAAGTGTGAGTAGAGCAACATGGCAGGGAGGTAGGGAATTGTGTGTGTGCATGCATCCATGTGTATGTGCATAGGCACATGAGTACGTGTGGATGCATGTATGTGTGTGGATGCATGTACATGAGTGTACGTGTGTGCATGTGGATGCACGTATGTGAGTGTATGTGCGTGCGTGTGTGTATGTGTGCATTTGTATATATGTGAACATGTGTATATGCATGTCTGTGTGTGTGTGCAAGTGCATTTGTATATGTGTGATATGATTTGGATATCTATTCCCGTAAATCTCATGTTGAAATGTAATCTCCAGTGTTGGAGGTGGGGCCTGGTGGGAGGTGATTGGATCATAGGGGTGGATTTCTCATGAATGTCTTAGCACTATGTCCTTGGTGCTGCCTTTGTGATAGTGAGTGAATTGTTATGAGATCTGGTAGTTTAAAAGTGTGTAGCATGCCCCCCGCCCAACCTCTTGCTCTTGCTCTGGTCATGTGAAGTGCCTGCTCCCGTTTCACCTTCCACCACAAGTAAAATCTCCCTGAGGCCTCCCCAAAAGCTAAGCAGATGCCTGTACCATGCTGGCTGTACAGCCTGCAGAACCATGAGCCAATTTAACCTCTTTTCTTTATACATTAACCAGGCTCAGGTATTTCTGTATAGCAGTGCAAGAACAGCCTAATATGATGTGTGTACATGTGCACCTGTGTGTGTCTGTGTGCTCATGCATGTGTGCATATGTGTATATGTGTGAAGACAGAGAAGGGGAGAGACTGACTTTTGGAAGTTGCTGTTACTGACAAGTAATTGATAAAGAGAGAGTGCAAAGAGGATTCTAGAAAGCCCTTTGTATGACACACCTTGTAAAATTCATAAGCCGTTCTCTCTCATCTTTAAGATTATCCTTCAAGAATTTGCTGTTGGATTTTGCTTTTTTTTTTTTTTTTGAGATGGAGTCTCACTCTGTCACCAGGCTGGAGTGCAGTGGTGTGATCTCGGCTTACTGCAACCTCTGCCTCCTGGGTTCAAGCAATTCTCCTGCCTCAGCCTCCCAAGTAGCTGGGACCGCAGACACATACCACCATGCCCAACTAAATTTTTTTTTTGTATTTTTAGTAGAGACTGGGTTTCACCATGTTCACCAGGATGGTCTCGATCTCTTGACCTTGTGATCTGCCTGCCTCGGCCTCCCAAAGTGCTGAGATTACAGGTGTGAGCCACCATGCCCAGCCGGATTTTGCTTTTTTTTTTGGATGAGTTGACAGACAGAGTCAGATGGCCCAATTATAGTCTGACTTCCTGTCTAATTTTTAATAGTGGGTCCTGCAAACTTTTCAATTAATTGAGATGTATTTTTGTTTCCTTGTTCTATCAGCCTGTATCAGTTATCTGTTGCTGGGTCCAAAGCACCTGGAACTCTAGCTAATCAGAACTATTTTATGGCTTATGACTCTATGGGTCAGGCATTTAGGCAGGGCTCAGTGGGTTCAGCTCTCCGCTCCAAGTGTTATCAGCAGGATCAACTGGGTCGGAGGACCTAGTATGACCTCCCTCACATAGATGGAGCCTTGGTACTGACTGTCCGCTGCGGCGTCATGCATGGGTCTCTTTCCTATGGCATCTTCCTCCCTACGGTCTCTCATCCTTCAGGTCTCACTCTCCGTGCGGCTCTTCCCTCCAGCAGGAGAGCCTGGACCTCTTTACATGGTAGTTGGGAAAAAAGGATGAGGAAATGGAAGCTGCAGTCCTCTTAGTTCTGGAACACACACAATGCTGCTTGTACCACATTCAGGAGACCACAGCGAGTATCAAGACCCACCCAGACTAAAGAGGCAGAGAACTAGATACCTCCTCCTGGCAGGAGATGCTTGAGAATGTTGTAGCCATGATTTCTAATCTACCAAACATCCCAATGACATTCCCAGGGTTCTTTTAGGTCCCTGACCCTGCCCTCTCTGGGCAAGTCTCCCTGCCCTAAAACACCCAGCCTTTCTGGGCTCCATGCCTGCACCACAGCCAGCCTGAGTCCCCTGTGGATGGGCTAGGGCACAGGGTTGGGGCCATGCATTATCAGTCTCCATGGACCGCCTCTCTCCATCCAGGTAAAAATTCAATTTCCCAGAGAATTGAGGTATTCACTGGGGTGTAGTTCAACGCTAACTTCCTTCCAGTCTGAGACTGGAAATGAGAAAAGTGCTCCAAGTACATGAAACACAGCAGGCGGAGAGATTCGAAAGCCAAAACTACAGAGGATCTTCAGGTCTCTAAACACATCAGTAGAAAAATCATCCATGACTCTTCTTCTCCTTAAATGGGAAAGGTCTTCACATTTCCATTTTTAATTTGCCAATATACATTTTTCTCATATATTTTACAAAGTTTATGTTTTCTGATTCCAGAAATAATCTGTTATTGTTTGAAAAGAACTTAGAACATTCAGAAACTTATATGGGAGAAGGAAATCATGCCTAAATCTTACTACCTTGAAATGGCCACTGTTACTATTGAAACTATCAGATGGAATATTAGATAACAGGAAGTGATATTTTAAACTACATATTGGCTATGACACATAATAAAACAAACACTTGTGAGACTACCACCCAACTTAACAACTAGGACATTGTTACATATTATGTGCTCTGTATTAGGAGTCCCCAGCCCCGGGCCACAGACCGGTATTGGTCTGTGGCCTGTTAGTTACCAGGCTACACAGAAAGAGGTAAGCGTGTGAGCACAACTTTTTGGCATTTACAGCCACTCCCCATCGCTTGTATTACTGCCCAAGCTCCGCCTCCTGTCAGATCAGTGGTGGGGTCAGATTCTCATAGGAGCGAAAACCCTGTTGTGAACTGTGTGTGCGAGTCATCTAGCTTGCATACTCCTTCTAAGAATCTAACTAATGACTGTTGATCTGTCACTGTCTCTCATCACTCCCAGATGGGACCGTCTAGCTGCAGGAAAACAAGCTCAGGGCTCCCACTGATTCTATATTATGATGAGTTATATAATTATTTCATTACATATCACAATGTAATAAGAACAGAAATAAAGTGCATAATAAATGTAATGTGCTTGAATCATCTGGAAACCATCACACTCCGCTGTCCATAGAAAAATTGTCTTTCTGCCGGGCACGGTGGCTCACGCCTGTAATCCCAGCACTTTCGGAGGGTAAGGCAGTTGGATCACCTGAGGTCAGGAGCTCGAGATCAGCCTGGCCAACACGGTGAAACCCTGTCTCTACTAAAAGTATAAAACATTAGCCAGGCATGGTGGCGGGTGCCTGTAATCTCAGTTACTCAGGAGGCTGAGGCAGGAGAATCCCTTGAACTCGGGAGGCAGAGGTTGCAGTGAGTCGAGATCGCATCATTGCATTCCAGTCTGGGCCACAGGAGCAAAACTCTATCTCAAAAAAAGAAAAGAAAAAAAAAGAAAAGAAAAATTGTCTTCCATGAAACTGGTCACTGGTGCCAAAAAGTTTGGGGACCACTTGTGTATATTATATGTGTATAAACATATGTGTGATATATATTAATAATATAGATGACATATAATATGTATATATTATCTACAATGGATATGTAGATTATATATTACTATGTTATCATATTCCTATATTACATATACTATGTATATATTACATAATACATGGTATATACAGTAGATTGTCTTTTATGCATATACAGGTGTCGAGGTGGGACTAACCCAGAAAGATGCTACCAACATAAGATGGTCAAGTGTGGCGTCTCTCAGTTGAGAGTCCACGGGTATCAGCTGGCAGAAGCATACCCAATGGCATGGAAACTTTCAGCGGCTTCTCACAGATTCCATCCCCTGGCCTCCCTGCAAGAGGCTGACGTCATTGTGAATTTTGTGTTTGTTACTCCCTATGTACAGGCATCCTAAATACCATTTTGCTCGGTTGATATTTATATTTGCTATTTTAAGTTTCATAAATCACAGGCAGCAAGCCTGCCTGTCCTTCGTTCCAGGAGATGTGGTTTTCATGATAGTGGACAGCACGTGCACCTGACTTGCTCTGGAAGGAGATACTCTGTCTACCACAGGTTTTCACCATACAGACATCCTTGAAAAGATACCCCAGAAGTAACAGCTCTTTCTCAAGATGTGCAGGAACTTGAGCAGCTCATGGGTAAGTGTCTCTCAACAGGAATTCATCAGCGAGCTACAAAGGCCCGACCTCTTCTGCTCTCTGCAACGTGACATTTTCGTTGGGGAGACAGGATTTTGCATAAACAAACACATTTGCTTTGAGGGTTTGGTTTGGATCAGGCCTATAGGTTTTGTGGCGGATGAAGGTCAACAGGTCATGATGGGGCCACTCTCAAGCTGGGAATTTCTTGGAGGGCTCCCATTGAACTCAAAATATGTACCAAAACTGTCTTTGGTGCACTGAAGGAGATACACAAGCATCAAGGTGAGACTAATCCAGGAAAACATGACTGAGATGGGATGGTTGAGTGAGGCCTCTCTCAGTGGAGAGGTAAGCAAAAGTTACCAGCAGGCAGAAGCATGCCTCAGGCAGTGGGAACCGCCCGCAGCTGTTCAAAGGCACAGGAAGTGTGGTGTGTGTGGGAGCTGAAAGGCTGATGGGTCTGGAAAGCAGCAAGCTGGGGTAAAAAGAGGCTTGAGGCCCAGAAGCCATGGTGAGCAGTCTGAGGTTTATTGTGAGTGGGTATGGAAGGGTTTTACACAGGGGACTGATAACAATCTGATTTGCATTTTTGCCAGGCTCACTTTGCTGCCCACGCAGAAGGGATTGGAGGGGCGTTTGAAATCATTGACAAGTCTCTACTGTTGCTGATTGAATTTTTAATCTATTCATTCAATCTGACGTCAGATGGGCTTTGACTTCCACATTCTCAGAATTAAAACTGACTTTTAAATGTTATCACGGGTTTGTCTGTAGCTTCTCATACAAGCACTTCACTTTTAGTTATCTCCCTCTGCTCTCTTCTTGGCACTTATGTGCACTCCCTCTAGTTGGTTCAGAGAGGTGCAAAGACCCCAGCCAATGTGGGGCTGCAGCTTCCTTTAGGATGGAAAGAAAAGGGAAGGAAGTGGCAGCAGTTTGAACTTCCTCACGGTATGCAGCCTTCACCCAAGGGAACGGGAGATGGCATTCAGCTTGAAAGCTGTATTGAGCAGGTAGCCTCTGGGGAAAACAGCCAATGATTTCATGCTTTGAAATCAAGCAGACTGAAGTCCGTGTGCCTGGATCCTACACATTTGCTTTGAGGGCTGCGTTGGGATCAGACCGACAGGATTTGTGGCGGATGAAGGTGAACAGGTCATAATGGGGCCAGTCCCAAGCAGGGGATTTCTTGGAGGGCTCCTATTGAATTCCAAATATGTACAGATTTCCACACTTTGAGCCATAGCGTGTCCATGTTTTAATATCAGCATGGTTTAAGCCGGGTCTCTGGAGTACAATTGGTCCTGTTGGCCTTTGGCTTTGTGTACATGGACTCAGGGTCGTGTATGCCCCGGCCTGGACTTCTGTCGGTTCTCGGCTTAACCTCACATCTTCCCTGAAGCCTTTGCTTCACCCCAACCCACTCCTGCCTCTCACAAGTTCCTGGGATCTCCTGCACTTCTCCTTCATAAGACGACACAGTCCTGCTGGTTTATCTTATTCTATTCTATTTTATCTTACTATTTTTTCAGGGATTGACAGTAGATGGAAATTGTGCTGATATAATGTCTGTCTTCCTCACTAGGAAAAGCTCCGGGAGGGCGGGAAGTTTTGTTCATCTTGATCATTCTCTGAAGGTGCCCTTTCCTAAAACAAAAGTATTGACCTGTTTACCTTTATCTTTGTGTATTGTCTTAGAGCCTTGTCTGTCTCACTGATCTTCAGACCCCAGCATGGAGTCGTCACCTCATGACCTTGTGAACAAGGGCACAGGTGTCATGGAAGGGGCAGGTGAGGGACTCATGTGCCTGTGCGTGGGTCTCAGCTCCCCCTCTCACAATGGGGGGGACCTTGGCCGAGTCTCTTGGAGCCTTAGTTTCTTTATGTGTAAAAAATAAAGATAGTCTAATGATGCTTTGGGGCATCAATGTGGGAATGAAGCATGTTAGTAATTTTGAAGTGCATGGTTGCTTTCATTGTCTTGCAGCAGCCGAGGCTCTCCTTCTCCCATCTTAAGGTTTGTGGGGCTCCTTGTTTGGAGGGTGTAATAGCAATACTCCTGTCCTCGTCCTGCAGAGAGGCGTCACCTGCCAGAATCCAATTCCTTCTTCATCAGGGACCTCACGATTGGCCACTGTCTCTCAGCCCGTATTTTCCCCTGAGGGGTCTAATTTTCATATCTTTCAAAGACGTGAAAATTACTTCCCTACGATTTGGGCGACCCCTACATGAAGTCCTGTGTTTTCACAACCAAAGAGGATTATTTTCCCTGTGCGAGGTGTCCTAGGAGCTGCCTTGAAAATAGCACTGAGCTAGTTGGGCACGGTGGCTCATGCCTGTAATCCCAGCACTTTGGGAGGCTGAGACAGGTGGATCCCTTGAGGTCAGGAGTTTGAGACCAGCCTGGCCAAAATGGCGAAACGCTGTCTCTACTAAAAATACAAAAATTAACTGGGCATGGTGGCGTGGGCCTGTAATCCCAGCTACTCGTGAGGCCGAGGCAGGAGAATCGCTTGAACCCTGAGGGCAGAGGTTGCAGTGAGCCGAGATCATGCCACTGCACTGCAGCCTGGGTGACAGAGCGAGACTCTGTCTCAAAAAAAAAAAAGAAAAGAAAAAAGAAAATCAGAAAATAGCTCTGAGCTATAAAGAGCCACTGGCTTCAGTATTTATTCATTTAGTATTCTGGCTCAGGAAGCACGTGGCGGTCGATGTAGTGCTCACATTCACCCTGTGAGCCTCGGGTCAAAATTATCTTCATTTTACAAATGAGAACATATGTTGTCCTTGTTCTTTCCAGAGGCCAGAAATCGAGGGAACCAGGCCTTCTGCCCCCAAAGCCCTGGCTCTACGCTAAACAGTGTTTCATTGATCGTGAAACATTGGCCTGATGACCCCTGGGGCTCACAAAGGTGAACTGGCCTCATTCCAAATTCATTGATTGACCCACAAAAAGCGTCCATGGTTTCATTCTGGACTTTTGATGCCCTGCCTGATTTTTTTCTGATAGTTTGCTTGGGCAGTGATTCTGGTGGATGGCTCCTACTTCTGAAAAGCCTGGTGTTCAGGGCCATCCCATGAACTCAGAAGGCTCCTATTGCCTTTGGGAAAGTGAGGCAGGGATGGAGTGAACTGGAGTTCTCGGCCACAGTTTTCCTCATCTGTTGCAGCTTCTCTGCTGTCCAGGCCACTCTATGCACAACTGTTTCCTTCTTGGCTCAAGATGCTAGAAGATTGTATCAGTCAGGGTTCTCTAAAGAAACAACCAACAAAAGATACTTATCTTTCTCTCTCTTTTCCTCTATCCTCTTTTCATCTATCCGTCTATCATCTATCATCCGTCTATCTATATATCTATCACCTATCTCTCTACCTGCCTACCTATCTACCTGCCTACATTTATTTTAAGGAATTGGCTCCCACAGTTGTGATGCTGGCAAGTCTGAAGCCGGCAGGGGAGATTGACAGGCTGCAAATTCAGATAAGAGTTGATGTTGCAGTCCTGAGCGTGAATTCTGCAAAACAGGTTGGCAACTCAGGTAAGGTTTCTCTGCTGCAATCTTCAGGAGAATTTCTTCTTCTCTGGGAAACCTTGATCTTTGCACTTAAGGTCTCCAAGTGATTGGATGAGACCCACCCACATCGTGACAGGTTGTCTGCTTTACTGGAAGTTTACTGACTTAAATGTAATCATATCTAAGAAATAACTTCATGGCAACATCTAGACTGGTGTTTGGTCAAACAACTGGGCACTGGGACCCAGCCAGGTTGACGTGTCACATTAACCATCTCACAGCGAACGTGGGACTCAGCCACCTCAGTATCTGTGGCCACCACCCATGTTGGTCCTCCTCTCCCCCTGCCACCTGCCAAAAAATTCACTAATGTTTGGATGACTCTTTACTTTCTCTTCTCCTTCCAGAATAATTCTGGGCACTGTCTCAGGCTTCCATGCTTTTCTTGCCACCTCTACTTGCCCACCTGTCACCTATGAGGCTCCGAGGCTGTTCTAAGTTGGACCAAGTATTCTAAGATGAATCACTCTCTTTGCTACATCTGTTCAAACTTTCTCTATGGACGTTTTTAGAAAACCTGGACCTTGCAAATCATCTTCACAAAACTTGTCCAAATGCCAAGAAGGCAAGGAAAATAAGTATTCACTCAATGTTTACAATGATAGCTAATGTGTTCATAGTAGATAACATTTATGATAGTACATTTGATAGTAGAATTGTACATTCATGTGTTTATTAGTATACAATGGAACCTCTCTTTTAATTAACATGTATGGTGTATTTATGCCAATTCTTGCATAGGTTTTTCTTGTAAGTAATTTAAGAACTGATTTATAGATGGTGATATGGTTTGGATTTGTGTCCCCACCCAAATCTCCTGTTGAATTGGAGGAGGGGCCTGGTGGTGTTACCAGATGGAAGGTCTTGACTGTGAGTTGTCCAGGTTCTTGGCGTGTTGAACAAATAATCGAACAAAAAGCACAAACAGAGCAACAAAAGAATAAAGCAAAGAAAGCACAGATTTATGAAGTACAAGTGCACTCCACAGAGTGGGAACAGGCTGGAGCAAGCAGATGAAGAGCCCCCGAGTTGCATTGTTGTTTAGGGTTTGTATTAGGCTAAAAGAATTTGGTAACACTCCGAGGTGCCCTTGAGAGGCCTTCAATTGGTTACACCCTATGAAGGATTGGCCCATGATCAATCAGAGGCTGAAGTGGAAACTCCTGTCTTGTTATCATAGGAGCCAGGATGTGGCCTGTGTGCTGCCCAATCTTGCCTGGAACTGGCTGCACCTGCGTCTGCCTTAACACATGGTTACCCTAATTCCCTATTCTCCTGCCTCAGTGGGAGGTGATTGGATCATGGGAACGGATTTCCCCCTTGCTGTTCTCACGATAATGAGTGAGCTCTCACGAGATCTGCACATTTAACAATGTGTGGCGCCTCCCGCTTCGCTCTTCTGCTGCCATGGGAAGATGTGCTCGCTTCCCCTCTGCCTTCTGCCATGATTGTGAGTTTCCTGAGACCTCCTAGTCATACTTTCTGTTGAGCCTGCAGAACTGTGAGTCAATTAAACCTCTTTTCTTTATAAATTACCCAGTCTCAGGTAGTCGTTTATAGCAGTGGGAAAATAGACTAATACAGATAGGATGTCTTTGCTTTCAGTATATTTATGGTGCTGAATCGGTTTCCAGTTACAATATTATTTCCATGAGGGAACCAAAGGCTGTTTTATGATCTGCTTTTATGAAATAGTTCTCCAGAGTTCATCTTGGCCAGTGTGAAGGTGCCTAGTGACCTTTGACCCCTGACCTTTCCCCTCCCCTCCGCCTTTTGCTCAGCTGTGCCCCAGTGTTGCTGGAGGGTGGCACCCAGTTACCTCTGGTGTTGAGAGAGAAGTACAGATGTCTATTCTTAGGTCTACATCCTGAGGATCTGATTAGATCCAATAAAACGGAATGTTTGCCTTGTAAGAAGGAATTTGTGTGTGTGTGTGTGTGTGTGTGTCTTGAGCTAACATCCCTGCTTATTTTTGAAAAAGAGTCTTCAAACATATTCTGTCATTTGACTTTCCAGCAAAAGCCCCAGGTCCTGGCTTACTGATTTATTTGGAAAGTTTTCCAGGGGGAAGTGATTGTGGCAGGGTGGGAGCTGCTGAGTCCTGGGGGTGGGGGCAGGGCGGGGGACCAGTTGAGGTCAATTGATTAATGAAATAGGGGCACAGAGGGTTGGGAAATGGGGGAGTTGCTGTTGTCTGGGAGGCTTCGGAGTGGAATAAAATTGGCCTTGAATAGGCAAGGTGGTTATAGAACTGAACTGGGGTCCGCTTGCCCCGTGCAGAAAGTCCAGAAATCCCCACTGAGGTCGTAGGGATAGAAAGGAAGGCGTTTATTTGCGGGGCGCCAAGCAAGGCAGACCAGGGAGCTATTGCTTAAACCCTGACCTAGGGCTTAATTTCAGGAAAATTCAGGGTTTAATTTCAGGAAAACAAAAGCTACAGGCAAAATTGCAAATCAATACCTGGAGTTTACACGTTGGATTTGGCCTAAATGGGTGAGATGTCTTTAAGTGGGGGCTTTCAGGTCGTAGAGTCAAAGATTATCTGATTTACAATTGGTTAAGGAAGAGAAGCTTTGTTTAAAAATTTGTGGCCAGATTAAAAAAATGTTAACTGGCTCCGGATGTGACTCCCTCCAAGCCCCTCAGGAAGAAATTAGAGCAAAGAATGACGGTCAGAGTTGAGTCCTCAGTTTCCCTGTATCTGAGGTCTACATGTCAGCGGGTCTGTACATACATGGGGTTCCTTGGTGGGGGGATCCAGGGACATTTGTTAAGATATATCTTGGTTCATCTAGGGAAACCAAACATCTCTGAATTCCAAATTCCCTTGCCTATAATTTTAGGCTACTATGATCTTCTTATAAAGTTGCATATTTGCCTCTGGGCTAGTGAGCTGCTTGGAGCTTCCCTTTGAAGGAACTTAGAATTTTCCTTTTTTTCCCATGGTTGGGGCAATAGAGGTCGGGGCATGGGCCCTAAAAAAGGGGGTCCTTGGCTGGGCACAGTGGCTCACACCTGTAATCCCAGCACTTTGGGTGAGGTGGGTAGATCACGAGGTCAGGAGTTTGAGACCAGCCTGGCCAAGATAGTGAAACCTCATCTCTACTAAAAATACAAAAAGTAGCCAGGTGTGGTGGTGCGTGCCTGTAATCCCAGCTACTCAGGAGGCTGAGGCAGGAGAATTGTTTGAACCTGGGAGGCGGAGGTTGTGATGAGCCAAGATCATGCCATTGCATTCCAGCCTGGGTAACAAGAGCGAAAACTTCCTCAAAAAAAAAAAATAAAGAGGGGGTTGGGCAGTCCCTGCTGGTCTCAAGCTTAGTTTGCATGGAGAGGAGAGGAGGGAGGGAGGGCTAGAGCAGAGGCCTGAAGGTGAAAGTGAGTGTGGCCAAAGGGTGAGCTGGGAGGTGAGCCCCGCAAGGTGGAGGGGGGTTGTTAGAAGGGCTGGACAAGGAGCTGGAGGCTGACCACGTGGGGAGGTGATGGTCAGACGGAACAAGTTGGATGCAATTTCTTTCCAACATCAGGGAAGAAGAGTAAGAGAAGGATCTTAGATAGCAAAGAAACAGAATGAAGTTTGTGTTTGGGAAGAACGAATCTGGATGGATATGGGGGGCAGGGATACCCTTTATTTAAATTAGAAAAATTACTTCTGTCCCTTGCATACACATTGTTGATGAAAAGAGCCACACTCTGTAAAATACTTGGAGAGATTTATTAGCCAAATATGAGTGACCATGGCCTGTGACACAGCCTCCAACAAGAGAAGTTCTTATCCTGCATGGGGTTAGCCTCTTTCCACTCTAGGAGTTTCCATACTTCTGGTCAAAGAAAAGCCAGGAAGCCTGGATTTTGGACTCTTCTACCATTTAGCTCTGTATTTTGTCCAAATCATTTAGGTTTCTCTGTTTACCAGTTTTTTTGTTTGGTTGGTTTTTTTTTGAGACAGGGTCTGGCTCTGTTGCTCAGGCTGGAGTACAGTGTCACAATCACAGCTCACTGAAGCCTTGACCTCCCAGGCCCAAGCTGTCCTCCCAGCTAAGCTCCCCAAGTAGCTAGGGCTACAGGCATGTGCCACCATGCCTGGTTAATTTTATTTTTTTGTAGAGAAGGAGTCTCACTATGTTGTCCAGGCTGGTCTTGAGCTCCTGGGCTCAAGCAATCCTCCTGCCTTAGTTTCCCAATGTGCTGGGATTGCAGGCATGAACCACAGCACTCAGCCCACTCTTCTTATCTAAACCAAAGACTGGTTAAGTTGAAAATCATATGAAAATGTGAACATGTGTAAAAGTACCAGGGACTCTATGAGTGAAGATGGTATCGATTTATCTGGGGATACACAATCCTTAAGATAAGGAAGGAAAGCTAATACACACAGTGCCTTGTATGGGTAAGGCCTTCATAAGCATCCCCTCATTTAATCCAGTCTCACTGCATCCTTATTTAACCCTGGGAGGAAGGAACCACCTTTAATACGTGATGAACCTAAAGTCCAGAGGCGGAAGTCATTTCCCCAAGTCACACAGCTCACAAGTGGCAGACACAGAATTGTAGCCAAGGGTGATTTGATTCCAAGGCCAGGTTACATCCATGTTAGTATGCTGTGGGACCCTTTGTTGGACATAGCTCGCTAACAGTCAAACCTTTAATGGAGGATTCAAGGTCGATGTATTAGTTTGCTTGGCTGCCATCACAAAGTACCACGTACTGGATGGCTTCGACAATAGATACTTATCCTTGCACAGCTCTGGAGACTGAAGTCCAAGACCAATGAGCCATCAGGGTTGGTTTCTCCTGAGGCCTCTCTCCTTGGCTTGGAGATGGCCATCTCCTCCCTGTGTCCTTACATGGTTGTGCATGTCTATGTTGTAATCTTCCTATAAGGACACCAGTCATATTGGACTAGTAAATTTGTTTAACCTCAGTTACCTCTTTAAGAACCCTGTGTTCAAGCACAATCCCATTCTGAGGAACTAAAGGTCAGGGCTTAAACACATGAATTTCAGGGAGACGCAACTTGGCCCATAACACTAGATAAATTTAATTCCTTGCTTCAGTCAATTTTAGTTGATGAAACTGCACATTGGCTATCTAACACGGGGGACCACTTTGCAGTTGCGTACTACCTTGGCTTTACAATGGCTTTTCAGATTGGAAGCACCTTACCATTTTGAGCCTCATTTAACAATGCGGTGAGGCAGATGGAAGAGATGTTATTGATCTTCCAAAGAAACCAAGGCTTAGAGATTTTATATGACTCATTGATGGACAGATTAAGTTGGGTGTACTTTTTGTTCCCTTGGCAACAAAAATTGAAACCTGGTATTTGTACATGTTGGTAAAAAATATTGAAACAGTCGGCACAATGCTGTCCCAAAGACCTTAGACAAATTATAAAAGACGCAGTGAAAGAATAATGGTTTTAAATTTTAGGAAACTAAATTCTCTATAATTATACTCCAAAGAATTTTCAGTTTGTATGCTCTTTCCCTACTGTGCCCATATTTTTACATAGTTGCAATTATTGTATATATCCTCTTGTAATCCGTTTCCACTGTATTTTTTTTATTTTGAGATAATTGTGATTGACAGGCAGTTGTAAATAATACAGAAGGATCCCATGTTCCCTTTACTTAGTTTTCCCCAATGGTCACATTTTATGAAACTGCAATATTACAGTACAATATTAGAAGTGCAATATTACAACCAGAATATTGACACTGAAATAGTCCAGATACAGAACATTTCCATCACTACAAGGATCCCTCATGTACCCCTTTTATAACCACCCCCATCCTCACTAATCTCCATTTCTATAGTTTTTATGATTTCAAGAATATTATATAAATAGAACTATACAGTACATAAGCCTTTGAGTTAGCTTCTTCCACTCAGCATCATGCTCTGATGATTTATCCAGATTGTTATTGATATCTATCAATTGTTATTAATAGTTTGTTCCTTTTCATTGTTGAGTAGAATTCCATTGTGTAGATGTACCACAGTGTGTTTAACCATTCGCCTCCTGAAAGACATCTGAGTTGTTTGAAATTTTGTGCTGTTACAAATAAAGCTGCTTATAAACATTGCGTGCAAATTTTTGTGCACATATGTTTCATTTCCCTGGGGTAAGTGCCCAGGAATGTAGTTGTTGAGTTGTATGGTGGTCGTGTGTTTAGTTTTTTAAGAAACTACCAAGCTGTCTGCTAGAATAGCTGTGTTACTTTACATTCCCACCAGTAATGTATGAATGATCCAATTTCTCTACATCCTTATTAGCATTTGGTATTGTGACTATTATTTTTAAGTCATTCTCATAGGTATGTAGGGATATCTCACTGTGGTTTTAGTTTGCATTTCCCTAATGACTAATGTTGATGAACATCTTTTCATGTGCATATTTGCCATGTGTACATCCTCTTCAGTGAAATGTCTTTTTATGTCTTTTACCCATTTTCTAATTGGATTGCTTGGTTTTTACCGTTGAGTTTTAATAATTCTTTATGTATTCTAGTTACTAGTTCTTTGTTGGATATATGGTTTGCAAACATTTTCTCCCATCCTCTTAATGGGATCTTTTGCAGAGTGCAAGTTTTACATTTTGATGAAGTTCAATTTACAATTTTTGTAAATAGATTGTGGTTTTGGTGTCAAGCCTAAAATCTTTGTCTAGATCCTGATGATTTTCTTATATTTTTCTAAAAGTTTAATCATTTTGTGTCTTATATTTAAGTCCGTGATCCACTTTAAATAAACTTTGTATGAAATGTGAGGCTTTGGTCAAGGTTCTTTTTTTTTTTTTTTAACCTATGGTTGTCCAATTGCTCCAGCACCATTTGTTGAAAAGCTGTCTTTTCTCCATTATATTGCTTTTGCATTTTTGTCAAAAAATAGTTGGGCATATGTGGGTTTATTTCTGAGTTCTCTGTTTTAGTCATCTGTGTGTCTATTCCTCCACTAATACCATACAGTCTTGATTACAGTTGCTGAATAATAATCTGACTCCTTCAAATTTATTCTTTTTTTCCAAAATTGTTTTAGCTGTTTTAGTTCCTTTGCCTTTTATATATAAATTTTAGATTGTTCTCTAAAAAAGTCTTACTGGGATTTTAATAGGAAGTACATTAAACCTGCATATTAATTTGGGGATAATTGATAATTTCATTATGTTGAGTCTTCCAATCCACAAACATAGTATTCTTGGATTATTGGTATGTATCTTCATTTATTTAGATCTTTGATTTCTTTTTTCGGCATTTTGGAATTTTCAGCATATAAAACCTGAATGTGTTTTGTTAAATCTATACCTAAGCATTTCCTTTTTTTTTTTGTGAGTGATTGCAATGGTATTGTAATTTAAATTTTTGTGACGCTGTGTTTGTTGATTGCCATGGACAGAAGGAATAGAAAGAGGTAGACAGAGGGCAGGCAGTTGGAGAGGGCTAAGCTACAACTATACATTGTGCATGTGGGCAGAGTTCTGGTGGTGCCAATCCTGGAGGCAGGTTAGCGTGGACTCTATAGCCCTAGGACATACTTTTCCCTTGATTTCTTCAGGTGCTCCTCATCCAGGTCTTGTATGAACTCGGTGTCTATGAGGTGGACAAGGATGCTGAAGGAACGTGACTGGCCTGTCCCAAGCTGTGGTGGCCAGTCCTTGGTGTTCTCCATCAGCCACTGCTTGGTGGCATCTGGGACCAGCAGTTGGAGCAGCTGTCCATTCTGCTGTGGTGCACTGCCAGCAGGTGGGGGTGACCTGAAGGGCCAGGCTGTCTTGTTGAGGAAGGTGCTGGGTGCAAGCGTGAACTGCAGGGGGTTTGTGGCAGGAGCCAGAACCTCCTGTGGTTTGCTGTGAACTGGCTGAGACCTGCTGAGACTCAGCTGAGGCACTTTATGCAGGTTCAGATCATTCGCCTCCAGGAGTGAGCCAGGAAATGGAGAAGGGCACATTGAGGTCCTTGCCCCCTTGCGCTGGAAGCCTCAAGGTGCTGACCTCTCCAGCAGTGCTTTGAAGAAATCCATGATGCCAGCCCCTGCTTAGCCCACTGGGGAGCTGCTTGGCATCAGGCTCCAGGGAGCCGCATCAGGATTGGCTACCATGTTCTTAAATTATTTTAGATTTGCTGAAGTTTGTTTTATGGCCCATGATATGATCTATCTTGGTATATGTTCTATGGGCACATGAAAAGAATGTGTATTCTATTGAATATAATGCTCTACAAATGTTAGATCCTGTATTGTCTGATATTTCTATCTCCTTCCTGATTTTCTGTGTAGTTCTATCAATTTTTGAGAGAAGAGTGTAATTATGAATTTATCTATTTCAATTTTCAGTTTTTACTTCATACATTTTGAAGCTCTATTTGGTGCATTCACATTCAAGGTGCTATGTCTTCTTGGTAGATTCACATTTAATATGTAATGTTTCTCTCTGCATCTAATAATTTTCTTGCTCTAAAACCTATTTTATCTGATGTTAATACAGGAAATCCTGCTTTCTTTTGATTAATATTTGTATCATATATTGTTTTTCATCTTTTTACTTTCAACCTGGTTACATTATTATATATATATAGATGGATATAATTTTTTTTTTTTTTTTTTGAGACGGAGTCTCGCTCTGTCTCCCAGGCTGGAGTACAGTGGTGTGATCTTGGCTCACTGCAACCTCTGCCTCTTGGGTTCAAGCAATTCTCCCTGCCTCAGCCTCCTGAATAACTGGGATTACAGGGGCCTGCCACCATGCCTGGCTAGTTTTTGTATTTTTAGTAGACCCAGGGTTTCACCATTACATCGTTATATTTGATGTGAGTATCCTGTAGACATCATATAATTGGATCATTTTTTAATTAACTCTGACAATCCCTGTCTTTTGATTGGTGTATCTAGATCATTTATATTTAATGTAATTATTGCATTAATTAGGGCTTACATCTTTCATTTTATTTTTTGTTTTCTGTTTTCGGTTTCTCTGTTATTTTTCCTTCCTTCATGTGGGTCACTTGAACATTTTTTAGAATTTCATTTTGATTTATCTATATCATTTGGAGTACATTTATATCATTTCTTTAGTGATTGCTTAACTATTATATTGTATATATACAACTTACTGCAGTCTTTTGCCATCCACATTTTACCAGTTCATGAATTGTAGAAATGATCTCCCTTTACAGTCCTTTACTCTCTGTTTACAATATAATTCTTTAATATTTCCTCTACATACATGTAGAACCACAGCAGATGGTTTTTTTTTTTTTTTTTTTTTTTTGAGATGGAGTCTCGCTCTGTCTCCCAGGCTGAGATGGTGTTATTTTTGCTTCAACCCCATTGAATGTAATTTAGAAAACTTAAGTAAAGTCTATTATATTTAACCCTATTTTTGTTTATCATGTTCTTTACTTCCTGGTGTTCCGAAATTTGTTTCCTTTCTGTCTAGAGAACTTCATTTAGCTATGAGAAATCCCTTGTAATTTGAATTGTTTCTCATTAAAGTAAGGTGTCATATTTTTCTTGTTGCTTTCTAGATTTTAAGTTCTTAGAAATTTGGCTATGATACTCCTTGGTGAGGATTCTTCTGAGTTTATCCTATTTGGGGTTTCTTAGGTTCTTGTATCTGTAGGCCGTCTTTTGCCAAATTTGGAAAGTTTTCAGCTATTATTCAAGTAGTTTTTAAATCCAATCCTTTTTCTCTTCTCCTTCTGAGACCCCAGTGATACAAATGGTTAATTTGTTTTAGTACCATAGGTTCCTGAGGCTCTGTTCATTTTTATTTTCAGTTGAATTTCTCTTTGTTGTTCAGACTGGGTAGCTTCTATTGTCCTATCTTCAAGTTCACAGATTCTTTCCTCTGTCCCCTCTCTTCTGTTGTTGAGCCCATCCATTGAGTTTTAAATTTGGTTATTTCATTTTCAATTCTAGAAGTTTTGTTTTTATTCTTCTTTATATCTCCTATTTTTTGCTGAGATTTTCTATATTTTCATTTTTCTAATGTGTATTCATAATCACTAGTTGAATCATTTTCACCATGATTGTTTCAAAATCTTTGTCAGGTAATTGTAACATCCCTGTTATCTCAGTGTTGTCATCTATTTTCTTTTTAAAGTCAGTTTGAGATCTTCATGGTTCTTGGTATGATGAATGGCTTTTTTAGCTGAAAGCTGGACATTTTGGACATTATGTTATGAGACTCTGAATTTTTGTAAACCTTCTGTTTTAGCTGGCTTTGTCTGACACCCCCACAGCAGAAGAAGGGAGGATACTGTGTTGCTATTGCCAGGTGAAGGTAAAGGTCCAGGTTCCTCTCTCAGCCTCTGTTGGTACCTCAGTGGGGAGTGGAAGGGGTTCCTTGTTACTGCTGGATAGATGTAAGAATTACTAAGCTTCCACTAATGCCAACTTGACTGGGAGGGGATTGAGTAGCCTGTTGTTGCTCCTCATGTAGTCGCCACTAATACTTTTTATTTTCTGGGGGAGGGGAAGCTGGTTTTGTTACTGCTGCTTGGTGGTGAAAGACTTTTCATCAGGCAACCTCTGACACCACCCCACTGGGGTGAGGAAAGGCTACCTCATGACTACCGCAGGTGGGGGTAGAAGTCCAGGCTCCCCATGTGGTCTCCACTGACACTACAGGGAGGTGGTGGTGATAAAAAATCATTATCACCTGGAAGGTGCTTAAAATCTTGATCTGTCCTCAGCTTTCTCTGACACCATCTGGTTTGGAGGGCATTGGGGGCACGTTGTGGTAGCTTGATGAGCTCTCCACTTGGCCCTTGCTGTCATGGGTGAGGTTGGAGTCATAGTGTCTTTCTTTGGTGTTTGACTGGAGTAGAGTGGTTACTGTCTTCTTGGCTATCCCGTTCCTGTCGTTTTGCCCCAGAGCAGGCTTTGGTTGGGGCTTTCTTGGTTGACATCCATTTGTGTTTCTGGGTTGGCAGCTTCTTCAGTCCCAAGTCAGCAACGTGTGGAGCAAAAAAAAACCCAGGGAGCTCACCACCAGGTTACTTGGAAACCACAGTCCCTAGTTGGTCTTCTTTTCTCCACCTCCTAGTGTCTTCTGTTTATTTTACCTTCACTGTCCAGAGTTTAGTAGTACCTAGCAGAGGGATAAGGAAAAGTGTGTCTACTCCATCAGCACAGAAGTAGAGGTGCTCACTGCGCATTATATCACACAATAGTTTATCTTTCTATGTGTCTTCATAACCTGAACTTATCTATTCCCTAATTTTCAGTTCTGATTATACTTATTTCACTGTAATTGTTTCAATATACTAAACTAAGGCATTACATATTACAGTAGTCCCCCCTTATCTTCAGTTTTGGTCTTTGTGGTTTCAGTTATTCATAGTCAACTTCAGTCTGAAAGCATAAGTGGAAAATTCTAGAAATAATTCACAAGTTTTATGTTGCACACTGTTCTGAGTAGCATGATGAAATCCATGCCATCCTGCTCTACCCCTTCTTCCTCACAGAAAGAAGGGTGACTATCATACAATAAGATAGTTTGAGAGGGGGAGAAGAGATAGAGACCACATTCATATAAATTTTATTACAGTATATCGTTATAATTGTCTTATTTTATTATTAGTATTGTTTATCTCTTACTGTGCCTAGTTTATAAATTAAACGTTATCCAGATGTGTATATATAGGAAAAAAGTAGGATATATGAGGGTTTGGTGCTATCTGCAGTTTCAGGCACCCGCTAGAAGTCTTAGCATGTATCACCTATGGATAAGGGGGACTGCTGTAATGAAAACTTAGTTATAACATAGTTATGGTTCTAAAGAATCCTTTTCAACTTCAGATTTATAATGGTCTGAGGAGCTGAGATAAGTTAATTCTGTTCTGGGGACTGACCCTGGATGTTACAAAAGCTGAAGTCTGTCCAGTGTGAATTTCCGTACGGACTTCTCCTCAAATAATTCTTTACATTTTATACATTTTACAAGCATTTTTATATCCCATCTCGCCTCTCTTTGTATATGCTTTCTTTAGCATGAAAGTTTCTTTCTCACAATTGGGTTAAAGTTTCTCCTGCCACCTGTCCCTGGCAGTCGCCTCTTCCTGCTGGGCTGCCATGTGGGTCTGCATCTGTGTCCTGTTGCGCCCACTGTTCCTGCTTTGTCATTTCTGTAATTCACATTTCTCCTTCTAGACTTCATGCCCCTTCAAGGTAGAGACAACTGTGCCCTATTTGTCTCCCTGTGCCCCATATATATTACTGGTTAAACATAGACATAACCTGATTTTTTTTTTTTTGAGATGAATTCTCACTCTGCCAGCTAGGCTGGAGAGCAGTATGCACTCTCGGCTCACTGCAACCTCTGTCTCCCAGGTTCAAGCGATTCTCCTGCCTCAGCCTCCCAAGTAGCTGGGATTACAGGCACCCGCCACCATGCCTGGCAAATTTTTGTATTTTTAGTAGAGACGGGGTTTTGCCATGTTGGTCAGGCTGGTCTCGAACTCCTGATCTCAGGTGATCCACCTGCCTTGGCCTCCCAAAGTGCTGAGATTACAAGTGTGAGCCACTACTCCCGGCCTAACCTGATATATGAACAAATTAATTATTTTATTTGACTGCCCCCCGTATCTCACGGGTTGTGAGGTATACGGCTTTCTCTCCCAAGGGGGTGCCTACACACTCCTTATTATTTACATATCTATTTGACTTTGGGGAAATATGGTAGAGTTCAAGGGGCAGGACATTAGGAGTCAGGTTTGTGTTCTAGTCCTCGCTTTGTGTCTTACTGTGACCTCAAGTCCTTCAACTTCTTGGAACCTCACCTGCCTCATCTATAAAATGGGAACAATAACACTCAACCCTCAGGATTGTTCAGAGGGTTAAGTGGTATATCATTTATTCCTTTCTGCCTGTTCACTTTTCAACCTTCACACTGAATACTTTGCCATCACTTGGGAGATTTCTGGAAGACTTTAAAAAACTAATTCTTTATTCATTTCTTCCACTTTCCCCCAAACTCCCCAGAGAGGAGATGGTGAGATTTGGGGCTCCTAAATAGCCCCCATGAGGTTCCTGAGCCTCGACAGATAAGGCAGAGTCTTTCTGTATATTCCCAGAGGGCAGAGATAACAATGGCTCTGTTCACAATGCTACTGTCAAAACGGTGTGTTGTGAAATGGATTTCCTTGTTACTCTAAGAGAAGGAACAGTGCCTCTCCTTGACTTTCTAAGTGTCCCCTTCCCTATTCCGACAGCACATTTTTTTACAGTGGAAAACAGGATTTCTTCTCTTTAGAGGATTTGATTCCCAGCTTGGTGCTAACCAGTTGCATGTCATCCTGATAAATGGGTTACTTTTTATTTTATTAGCAAAATGCAAGTGAGATCAATTCTTTGCTCTAAGACTGTCTATTGGATTTTAAGTTGTTTGACCTTGAGCATAGCTCTGGCTGAAATAGGCTCGAGATGTAAATATCCACACACCCGCTGCCTCTGCGCTCTCTCAGGAGAGAAGCTGTAATTCATATCCACAGGCAGATCAATACTCCTGTGTCCACAGCCGCGGGCAATGTTTCCGCAACATGGTACCCGCAGTGCTTATACACGGGGAAGTCTGGTTATTGCCACTGTCTCTTTGGCTAGTTGAGGATTGTAAAGCTGTATACTTTCAAAACGGTCCTGGATGTGTTCTGATGCTGAAGGTGTGATGACATATTAGTGTTCCGTGACTGCTGCAACAAATTATCATAAACTTGGTGGTTTAACACTACAGAAGTTTATCCTTTCACAGTTCTGGAGGCCAGAGGTCTGAGATCCAGTGACCTGCAGTCCCTGTGGGGGCGTTAGGGGAGAACCCCTTCCCTGCCTCTCCCAGCGTCTTCTCCTGGCATTCCTGGGCCTAAGGCTGCATGGCTCCACTCTCTACCTCTTCACATCGCCTCCTCTCCTGTATGTGGGTGTCTTCTCTTCTGTCTCAAATCTCCCTCACCTCTCTCTTACAAGGACATTTGTCACTGAATTTAGGGCTGACCTGGATAATCCTCCTCTCAAGAACTTTAACTCAGTCACATCTGCAAAAAGCCTTTTCCAAATAAGGTCACATCTGCAGGTTCCAGAGATTTGATGTGGATATCATTTTTGGGGAGGGTGCCTTTTGGTCTACTACTAGAGGAATAAGAATGACTTCTAATGGGATGACTTGCAGATATGTTCTCTCTGGTTCCATGCCTCGATGGTTGGAAACACAGAAAGATTTTTGTAGACTGGCATATTAAATGGTTCTAGGGAACAACATAGAAATGGTTATGTGCCTATATGGGTGCTATAATTCTGATGATTTAATTCCAATAATGAAATCTCACTGATTTTAGATATTTTGCAGTGGATGTGATTTCTAAGACTCAGATACGCAAAAACAAAACCCTTAATTGTGTCCCTATAATTTCTATCTCAGGCTTCATTTGCTTGAGTAAGTGAAAAAAAAAATGAGTAAAAAAAGTCACTTTTTTTTTTTTTTGAGTGGGGGACAGAGTTCACTCTGTTGCCCAGGCTGGAGTACAGTGGCATGATCTCAGCTCAATGCAACCTCTGCCTCCTGGGTTCAAGCGATTCTCCTGCTTCAGCCTCCCAAGTGGAGATTACAGGCATGTACCACCACCAGCTAATTTTTGTATTTCTAGTAGAGACGGGGTTTCACCATGTTGCCCAGGCTAGTCTCGAACTCCTGATGTCAGGTGATCCACCCGCCTCAGCCTTCCAAAATGCTGGGATTACAGGTGTGAGCCACTGTGCCTGGCCTCAAGTCACTTTTAAGCAGTCTTCAATAATTCGAGTCCTGGGCCTGGCGCGGTGGCTCACGCCTGAAATCCCAGCACTTTGGGAGGCCAAGGCTGTTGGATCACAAGGTCAGGAGATCGAGACTGTCCTGGCTAATATGGTGAAACCCCATCTCTACTAAAAATATGAAAAATTAGCTGGGTGTGGTGGCAGGCACCTGTAATCCCAGCTACTCAGGAGGCTGAGGCAGGGGAATTGCTTGAACCTAGGAGGTGGAGGTTACAGTGAGCTGAGATCACGTCACTGCACTCCAGCCTGGGCAACAGAGTGAGATTCCGTCTCAAAAAAAAAAAAAAAAAAATTTTTTTTTTTTTTTTTTTTTTTTAGGTTTAGGGTCAGAGATTTCCCCTATGCCTCAACCTTTTCATGGAGTTCTAAGCTCCCGGTTTAAGTGGACTGCATAGTGCAATGGTTACAAGTGAGCCCTCCAACCTACGTGGCTTGCATTGAAAACCACCTCCTCTACTTTTTACTTCCTAATGGGTGATCTTAGCATTGCAGGTTGCCTTCTTAGGAAGCAGAGTATGAAATGCAGCATGTTGGCCAAGGAGTGTCCTTGGGATCAGCTCCTGCAGAAGGAGCAGGAAGGCGTCCAACTGTGATGCAGGTCCAGTGACAGCCTTGGCCCACCCGACAGGAGCTCTGGAGCTAGGATGACCCTTCGGAGTTGTCCCACGTTGGGTTGCCCTGAGAACTGATGTGATCTTGGCAAGGCAGTTCTCTGCCTTGAGGCAATCCCTTAAGGGACTGACAGCTGGAGGCCATCTGCTAATAGCCCCTGGCAGCAGTGGATCTGGGTGGTGCATCCCTGTGTCCACTACACTGTACCGTCACGCTGTTTGGATTCGCTTCTTCATCTTATGTTCTGGGAGCAGCGACTCCAGGATTTTTGTAGAACAGGCCAGTGCCCCTGTTCTTCCGCGGGGAAATGTGGAAGAGGAGGGTTTGTGGGATGAGCTGCAGTGCTCACTTCTGCAGCTGGTCTCCTGGCTACCCGAGGACTCATCTTCCTCTTCCAGTCCCCATTCAGGATCTCTTTCCGCCTCGGCTAGCACCTTTGCTGGTCCCGGTGGCTAACGTGGCCTAACACAGGCTGTCACCTCTGAGGCGGTCTGAATCCTGAGCACCACCCCCTGCTCAGGCTGACACTCCTGCCATTCCTGGTCCATTTGCTGTCAAACTGGATAAGGGAGTGCCGAGAGGTGACCAAGTGGACCCGTCCTATCCCCATTTTGTCACAGCAGCCCTACCTCCTCCTGATGACCCAGGTCAGTTGGCCCTGCTGGGTTGGTATCTCTCCTTGTTGCCTCCTGGTCCCTTGGCACGAGATGCTAAAGTACCCAGGAGGCAGTCACAGCTTAAACTTCAATGGAAGTTGCTGTGTCCACTGGAAGAAGGGTTCTTCATCTGGGAGCCATGAGTTGCAGAGCCCAGAGCTGTGATAACAGAAAACATAAATTCCCCATTGGCCGCTGAGAGGGATGGCACATGGGACACCCCTTGGCTCCAGGTCATGAATCCTTCCCTTCTGGTCTAGCACCATATAACAGTTTCCATTCAAAATGGAAATGCACTGGGGTACCCATCATCTGAAAGGATTACTGTCAAGCTTTGATGTCTTAGTTGTTATTGATCCTGGCGCTATTCCCAGCCCTGTGTGATCCTGGCCTGTGTTCCCTTTAATCCTCTCCGTGGGTCTTCCCCTAGCCCTGGATAGTTTTATCACAGGTGTGTATTGACTAATGCGTGCTGAATACTGAAATCCAGAGTTCTCCTGCTGTGCAGTTCTCCTTCAAACCCCAGCCGCCTTGGTCCCTCCAAAGTCTGGGATTTATCTCCCCAACTTAAGGGGTTTACCAGGTTCCTTCTGTTGCCATGCGACTCTCCTAGACACCCTCCCCAGGCCTTGCCTGAGGCCAGCACAGGCTGGCTCTGTTTGCTTCTCATCTCTCAGGGATCAAGTCCTTCACCACTTTACTGCCAGTCTCCTGAAAACCACTTCCCATA
This sequence comes from Macaca thibetana thibetana, assembly GCF_024542745.1. NCBI lineage: Eukaryota > Metazoa > Chordata > Mammalia > Primates > Cercopithecidae > Macaca > Macaca thibetana. The sequence continues at coordinate 115,309,657 of NC_065585.1, forward strand.
TATTTTGTCCAGTCGTTGATTCTTTCAGCATAGAGGGTAAATCCCTGTGGCAAAGCAGCATTTGTGCTGGGGCTTTTGAAACCTAAAGGTAATTTTTTTTTTTCTCCTCCTTCAGTTTCTCCCTGACCTCTTTCCTTTTGGGGCAATGACAGCCTGGAACTTCCTGGCCTGAAAAGCAAAGGGTCACAGGTTGAAGTAACGACAGGAAAAGCAAAACCAAAAATAAATATTCCTTCGCAATGTCCCTTTCGTTCTGCCAACATTGCAAGTCATACCATTTCTTTCACCCTGATCAAGTTTTATTGTCTTGACTGAGGAAGAAACACAGAAGGTTCTGTTGGTGTCTGAAGTTTATTCTTGATTTTATTTTGTGGGGAAATTGCCCACCTAAGCACATGAGTCCTCTGAAAAACAAAAGTGCCCCATTTCAGAAACTTTAAAAGCAGCTTAAGTCAAGCCCAGTGTGCCCCACAGACTTCTCCCCACGGTGGCTAAGATCCATTTCTGCTCGCTTTAATGTTGATGGACTTTGCTTTCGCTGGTGCATCTGGGTCTCTAAAGCCAAGCCTCCGTCTCTGCACTAGCGCAGGTTCTTGGCCGACACGCCTTGCTGGTTGCGGGGGTGGCGGCAGGGAGAGAAACATGGTCTCTCCCTGCAGGGTCCCCATAAATCCTGTTCGCTGTGGGCACCCTGGGGAAAGTGGAGGCAAGAACTCGGGGATTTAGACCCCTTTCAGCATCTAGCTCTGTAGTGTCTGACTTAGGAAGGAAGGTCTCAGCTGCTCTAAATTAACTTTGGAGGCGTGTGGGGACTTGGGTTAAGTGGTCTCCACTGAGGTACGCTGAATATTTATTGCGGTTGATCTCCAAATGGCAAAATGTTAACATTTAACATTCAGCTGAAGCTGAATTGAAGGTCAATTATCACCATCAAAGGAAAAACAGGTACAAGAATGAATCTGACATTTTATTAAGAACTAAATTTGTTGCTGTTACTTACAGTGGAAAACACACCTTTACTATGTATGGCCTCCAACACAGCCATATAAAAAGTCTTGGCATCTTGGTTAGACATGTGTATACTTTCTACACAATTATAATTGTGTATAACATAATTTAGCTTTTGAGAGTACATTTTTAAAAATTCAACAAGTATGAGTAAGACTGTATAGGATTCAGCACTGTCTAATTCAGGTAAAACAGTACCTAATTTAGGTACAACAGTAAAAATTAAAAATGAGTAATCCAGCTTGTAGTGATAGTTCTATTTCATCCTTTTATACTGTGATCACCCAGGGCTGCTTTTTTTGATGGTGAAATTTTAAAGCAAGCTCACCTCAGTACCCAGGTATCTCCTGATATAAAGACAATGAAAAACAAAAACATGATAAATACTATCAGTGTGATTAATGGCTTAGTTTATTAGCTGTTTTAAGAACATACTTTATAGTGAAAATAATATACTGGAAATAGCTTTTTATTTTTTGAGACGGAGTCTTGCCCTGTTGCCAGGCTGGAGTATGGTGGTGCGATCTCAGCTCACTGCAACCTCTGCCTCCTGGGTTCAAGCGATTCTCCTGCCTCAGCCTCCCAAGTAGCTGGGACCACAGGCACACACCACCATGCCCAGAATTTTTGTATTTTTAGTGGATACAGGGTTTCACCATGTTGGCCAGGATGGTCTCAATCTCTTGACCTCATGATCTGCCCGCCTTGGCCTCCCAAAGTTCTGGGATTACAGGCATGGGCCATCATGCCCGGCTGGAAGTAGCTTTTAAAAAGCATTTTTAATGGTATGCTTACAAAATGACAGATGTAGGTGAAAAAAAACTTCAGCAATGACAATATAATGAACCAGTCTCCTGGGAGCAAAGCTGAACACTACAGAGACAGGCTGGCTGCTTAAAGTCAAATTAGTTTCTTAATACCATGGAAATCCTACTTGGAGATTGTACCAAGGTGGTTTCTAAGTATCACTGGTCTTAGTTTAATAATGTAAAAATTTCACCTTATCAGCTCTTTTAAAGTTTCTGAGAAAAATTCCTTTGGTTCTAATGGCATTGACTCTAGTACTACCTCCCCTTTCTGATGGACCTTCTTTCTCAAGGAAGGTCTTATTGTATCACCCAATGTAAAATCACACAGTTCTTTTATCCAATAATTGTCATGGAGGAAGTTGTCATCTTCCTCACTAGTAAAAGGCTCTTCCCAGGAATGTTGGGGAAATCTTGATGTTCATTCTGAGAAACCACATCGAGGGTAAGTAAATTCAGGGGCCCACAATACCAGTATGTTTCATGTTAATACAGAAATTTTCTTGGTCACTTTCTCAGCTGGGGACCTCTGGCTGGCAATGCCCCTACCTGGGCCTTGCTGGGGCATGCTCCCTGCTATAGGAGGCATCCCCAACCCGACTCAGCTCACCCAGGCTGGCTCTGGCTTGTGCACTGGCTCAGCCCTTGGCCGGGCTGGGTGTGGTGCCCTAGACCATCTGTGTTATAGCTTGTACCTGCATTCGGGAGTTCCTGAGCTCTTGTCCCACATCCAAGAAGGAGGAGAGGATATGCCAACAACTGAAGGATGAGGAGGGTGGAGAAGAATTTTATTGAACAATGGAACAGTTCTCAGCAGAGAGGGGATGTAGGGGTGGTCCCCTATCCCCACAATCAGGTGGTTTCTTCCTCAGTGTGACTGAGTCTGGGGCTTTTACGGGCTCAGAATAGGGGATTGCATGCTAATTGGTTTGTGAGTGTGCAAAGAAAGGCTGAAGCAAAGGCACCACTCAAAGGTGGGCATAGCAGTGTAGAAAACCAATTAGGAAAGGGTAGGGATCAGTTGGAGGAAAGCATGCCAAATGTGAAGACAGGTTCTCAATCTGGTCCATGGATTTGACTTGTAGCTTGATTTTCAGGCTTTAAGTTGTCTTCAGCTTTGGACCTGGGGTTTCACCGGGGACCTGCCCCATCTGCCTAGGCATTTGGCTACCTCCTGTCACTCCCAATGTCCCTTTAAGAGCATGTAAAGTTCAACTATAAGATGTCCAGAAATCGGATGCAAATCTAGAACAGGTAAGGATACTAGTAATGTGTAAACTAAAGATTGAATTTCCAAACATAGTAAGTTGTGTCAAAAGTGACTTGGGTCACAGTATTGATAATTTTTAGATAAGAGATTGGTTTGGGGTTCATGAGCAGAGGTTGAAAGGCATAAAAGAGAGGCTGAAAAATAACCCATATTAACTCTCTGAAAATGGTACAAATGGCCAGACCTCAAAATCAGTAGGAATATTTACATGAATGCCATCACCTCTGAGCTATCAGTGATTGTTCCATGTGATACCTCTTAATGGAAATCAAATGTAGAACCCCAAGAGGAAGACTGGCAAACATTTTAAACCGTAATTCCACATAGCTTTGTAGTAGCCAAAGGTGTTATTTTGGGAAACCTCATGAATAGCCAGAGTCATAGAGTGGTTAATGTAGCTATCAAAGGCATTTGCCCAAAATATGACCCATTTCCAGTCCAAGTTTTTTATTAAATAAAACACAACCAGCTGGGTGAGAACCATCGTAATTACAGTTCACACCAGGTTGGGATCAGGTTTCATTTAGGATTTTATCTCTGGGTACCTTGCCAGGACCAATTAATGTGGGCTGTGGGTATAGATAGTCCCTATAGAAGTCTTCTGTGTGACCTGGTTCCCCATAAGAGTGGTGGCTCACAGCTTCTGATTAGATGTTGTTTAGATGCATCATGAGTTCTATTAAACATAAGCATGCATTTTCAAACCCAACACTTGAGATGTACAATGTCCCTGTACACAGCCGAGCTGATGATGCCAAGATGGGCTTTAGTAAAAGGTGTTAGAACCGTTGCTGAAATTCTGGATTTTGTACAGTGGTTCCATCTTCTACTTTGACACCTACAAAGCCGTTAAGACACTGAAATTTAGGAAGTAAAGGCCAGGTCACATTCATTTAGCTGCTGAATCAAATGTGTAATACCACTATAGTACAAAAAACCTGTAAGTGTTCCAAAATACGCCTCAATACAGAATTTTCCAGCCTTGGGAACAGAAAGGAGAAAGATCCCTGCTGAGTATATTTGTTTTTCTTTGTGAGTTTCATATGAGGAAAATCACTAAATTATTTTGCCTGTTCTCCCTAATGATGATAATTTCAGAAAGCCCCAAAATAAACAGAGCTTCCCATTTACTGGCTCCAGGTGATATTTGATCCTCGTGGGTGCTGGTTCAGGCTACGTGTGGTGGCAACAGCATGGATCTTTGTGCAAAACACATTTGTGTGCTCTGATCAAGGTCTTCTATGCAAGCTCTACTAGGCATTTACAAACACATTTTTGGCTACATTTCATTCCAAAAAGAGATTTTGGCCGGGCGCGGGTAGCTCACACCTGTATTCCCAGCAATTTGGGAGACCGAGGTGGAAGGATGGCTTGAACTCAGGAGTTCAAGACCAGTCTGAGCAACATAGTGAGACCTTGTCTCTACTAAAAAAAAAAGAAAATTAGTGGGGTGTGGTGCATATTTGTAGTCCCAGCTACTCAGGAAGCTGAGGCAGGAAGATCACTTGAGCCTGAGAGATGGAGGCTGCAGTGAGCTATGATCTGGCCACTGCACTCCAGCCTGTGTGACAGAGTGAGACCTTGTCACGAAAACAAAAACAAAAGTAACCCCAGAGAGATTTTATGTGACTGCAGCTTTAAATTATACTTAGTAGTAAAATGAACTATACTCCTGCAGCTAAATACCTGATTGAAACACCTCTTTCAATTATCTGAGTAAACTATATAATACAAATGAAAGTTATTCCTATGAAAATATCTGGAGGGCAAAGAAAAACAATCAAACTATATTCCCAAATAAATATTTTAAAGGGAAATAAGTTGACCAACCTCTGAAGGTCAGACAATGTTTGCTAGCTGTAATCCTGTTCCCCACGAGGCTGGAGTTGGGCCACAACATTGTTTTTGTTTCCTGCGTCAGCACTGTCAGAATGTTCCCCATGGGCTGAGGACTTTTTCTTGTTCTGATGAGAGAAGGATTCCCACAGAGACCCAAATGACTAGTGTGTTAATCTGCTAGGGTTGCCATAACAAAGTACAGAGATTGTAACAAATACAGAGATTTTAAACAACAGAATGTATTGTTTCACATCCTAAAGGCTAGAAGTCCAAGATCAAGGTGTCAGATTTCTTCTGAAGCCTCTCCTTGACTTGTAGACAGCCACTTTCTCCCTGGGTCCTCATATGATCTTCCCTCTGTGTGTGTCCCAAAACAATAGAATATACATTCTTCTTATCTGCACATGGCACATATTATAAAATCAACCACACAATTGTCCGTAAAACATTTCTCAACTAATTCAAAGAACCTGAAATCATGTCAAACATACTCTCAGACCACAGCATAATAAAAATATAAATTAATACTAAGAAAATCATTCAAAATCATACAGTTACATGGTAATTAAATAACCTGCTCCTGAATGACTTTTGGGTAAACAATGAAATTAAGGCAGAAATCAAGACATTCTTTGAAATGAATGAGAACAAAGATACAACATACTAGAATCTCTGTGACACAGCTAAAGCAGTGTTAAGAGGAAAGTTTATAGCACTAAATACCCACATCAAAAAGTTAGAAATATATCAAATTAACAACCAAACAAAACACCTAGAGGAACTATAGAAACAAATGCAAATCAACCTCAAAGCTAGAAGACAAGAAATAACCAAAATCAGAGCTGAACTAGAGGAAATTGAAATGCAAAAAACCATGCAAAAGATCAACAAATCCAGGAGTTTGAGAGAAAAAATAAGATTGATAGACTGCTAGACTAATAAAAAGACCCAAATAAACACAATCAGAAATGACAAAGGGGACATTACCACTGACTCCTCAGAAATACAAAAAACCCTCAGAGACTACTACAGACACTTCTATGCCTGCAAACTAGAAAACCTAGAAGAAATGGACAAATTCCTAGAAACATACAATCTCCCAAGATTGAGCCAGGGGCAAATTTTATCCCTGAACAGACCAATAATGACTTCTGAAATGGAATCAGTAACAAAAAGCCTACCAACCAGAAAAAGTCTAGGACTGGACAATTCACAGTTGAATTCCACCAGTTGTGTAAAAAAGAGCTGATATCATTCCTATTGAAACTATTCCAAAACATTGAGAAGGAGGTACTCCTCCCTAACTCATTCTATGAGGCCAGAATTATCCTGATACCAAAACCTGGCAGAGACAAAATTTAAAGAAGGCTTAAGGCCAATATCCTTGATGAACGTAGATGCAAAAAATCCTCAGTAAAATACTAACAAATCATATCCAGCAGTGCATCAAAAATCTAATCTACCACAATCAAGTAGGTTATTCCTGGAATGCAAGGTTGGTTCCACATACTCATATCAATAATTGTAATTCACTACATAAACAGAACTAAAACAAAAAAGCATATAATCATCTCGATGCCAAAAATACTTTGATAAAATTCAGTATCTTTTCACGTTAGCCCTCAAAAAACTAGGCATTGAAGGAACATACCTCAAAATAATAGCGCCTATGACAAACCCATGGCCAACATCATACTGAATGTACAAAAACTGGAAACATTCCCCTTGAGAACCAGAGTAAGATGAGGATGCCCACTCTCGCCACTCCTATTCAACATTGTATTGGAAGTCCTAGCCAGACCAATCAGGCAAGAGAAAGAAATAAAAGGCATTCAAACAGGAAGAGAAGTCAAACTATCTCTCTTTGTAGATGATTTTATACCTAGAAAACCCCATAAACTCTGCCCAAAAGCTCCTAGAACTAATGAACAACTTCAGCAAAGTTTCAAGATACAAAATCAATGTATGGAAATCAGTAGCATTTCTATACACCATTAACATCCAAGCTGAGAGTCAAATCAAGAACACAATCCCATTTACCATAGTCATACACAAAAAATAAAATACCTAGGAATAGAGCTAACCAAGCAGGTGAAAGATCTCTACAATGACAATTACAAAACACTGCTCAAAGAAATCAAAGATGACATAAATCAATAGGAAGAATCAGTATTGTTAAAATGCCCGTACTTCCCAAAGCAGTCTACAGATTCAGTGCTATTACTATCGAACTACCAGTGACATTCTTCACAGAATTAGAAAAAACTATTTTAAAATTCATATGGAAGCAAAAAGGAGTTCAGATAGCCAAGGCAATCCTAAGCAAAAAAGAACAAAGCTAGAGGCATAACGTTACCTAACTTCAAACTATACAAGGCTACAGTAACAAAAGCAGCATGGGACTGGCACAAAAACAGGCATATAGACCAATGGAACAGAATAGAGAGCCCAGAAATAAAGCCATACACCTACAACCATCTGATCTTTGACAAAGTTGACAAAAACAAGCAATGGGGAAAGAACTTCCTATTCAATAAATGGTGCTGAGATAACTAACTAGTCACATGCAGAAGACTGAAGATGGATCCCTTCCTTATACCATATACAAAAATCAATGCAGGATGGATTACAGACTTAAACGTAAAACCTAAAGCTATAAAAACCCTAGAAGATAACCTAGGAAATATCATTCTGGACATAGGAACTGGCAAAAGCTTCATGATGAAGACGCCAAAAGCAATTGCAACAAAAGCAAAAATTGACAAATGGAACCTAATTAAACTAAAGAGCTTCTGCACAGCAAAAGAAACTATCAACAGAGTAAACAGATGACCTACAGAATGGGAGAAAATTTTTCAAACTACGCATCTGACAAAGTCCTAATATTCAGAATCTATAAGGAACTTAAATTAACAAGCAAAAAACAACCCTATTAAAAAGTGGGCAAAGGACATAAATAGACACTTCTCAAAAGAAGACATACATGTTACTAACAAGCATATGAAAAAATGCTCAGTATCGCTAATCATCAGAGAAATGCAAATCAAAGCCACAATGAGATACCATCTCACACCAGTCGGGATGATTATTACTAAAAAGTGAAGAACAGATGCTGGCGAGGTTGTGGAGAAAAAGGAATGCCTATACACTGTTGGTGGGAGTGTAAATCATTCACCATTGTGGAAGACAGCGTGGCAATTTCTCAAAGACTTAAAAACAGAACTGCTATTTGACCCAGCAATCCCATTACTGGGTATATACCCAAAGGAATAGAAGTCATTCTATCATAAAGTTACATACACACGTCTGTTCATTGCAGAACTATTCACAATAGCAAAGACATGGAATCAACCCAAAAGCCATCTATGGGAGACTGGATGAAGAAAATGTGGTACATACACACCATGGAATATTATGGAGCCATTAAAAAGAATGAAATTCTGTCCTTTGCAGGGACATGGATGGGGCTGGAAGCCATAATCCCAAGCGACCTGACAAAGGAACAGAAAATCAAATACTGCAAGTTCTAACTTATAAGTGGGAGCTAAACATTGAGTACACATGGACACAAAGAAGGGAACAATAGACAATGGGGCTTACTGAAGGATGGAGGTTGGGAGAAAGGAGAGGATCAAAAATACTACCTACTGGGGCAGGGTGCAGTGGCTCATGGCTGTAATCCCAGCACTTCGGGAGGCCAAGAGGTTAGGAGTTCAAGATCAGGCTGGCCAACGTGGCGTAACCCCGTCTCTACTAAAAATACAAAAATTGCCCAGGTGTGGCGGCTCACGCCTGTAGTCCCAGCTACTTGAGAGGCTGAGGCAGGAGAATCGCTTGAACTTGGGAGGCAGAGGTTGCAGTGAGTAGAGATTGCGCCATTGCACTCTAGCCTGGGTGACAGAGCAAGACTCTGTCTCAAAAAAAAAAAAACAAACAAAAAAAAAAACAAAACTACCTATTGGGTGCCATGCTTATTACCTAGGTGACAAAATAATCTGTGCACCAAACCCCTGTGACATCCAATTTACCCATATAACAAGCCTGCACATGTACCCCTAAACCTAAAATGAAAGAAAGAAAAGAAAATTTAGAACATTTTACGAGTATGCCACTTTCATAAAGGAATAATATTGCCACATGCTCAGCAATTAGATTGTTCTTGCTATTGCTATATTGTACATGTGCAATACCAAATAGTGCTTGCTTTTAATGGTACACTAAAGAAATATAATTAATTCTCTGTGCAGAGCACAAAATAGTATTTTAACTAGCATGTATTCTAGATGTACCTGGGTACCAAGGTTTCAAAGCCTGGGCAGATCTGAAAGCCCTTTCAGCAATCTTTTAATTGCTGCAAACAGCATTCTACAACAAACATATCTACATGCTCTTTGTTTAAACTTTAAGCTCCTTATAGATTCAAAAGTATAAGGAATTATCTTAAAGTATTCTTAAGTCTATTGTTTTGAATTTGATTAGTAAAAACGAAATGTGTTTTGGGTATCTCATTTTTCTCTGTCACGTTCCTAATGTCTTATGTTTTACATGCTTTATGTCTGAATTGAAGGTGATTTATCATAAATATTTAGTACAGAATGTGTTGGTTTTTTAAATACATAAGGTCTCGCTCTGTGGCCCAGGCTGTAGTGCAGAGGCACGATCACAGTTCACTGTAGCCTGAACTCCTGGGCTCAAGCGATCCTCCTGCCTCAGCCTCCCAAGAAGCTAGGACTACAGGTGTGCACCACTGTGCCCAATGAACTTTTTATTTTTTGTTTTTACAGATGTAGGATCTCGCCATGCTTCCCAGGCTGGTCTCAAACTCCTGGCCTCAAGTGAGCCTCCCACCTCAGCCTCCCAAAGTGTTGGGATTACAAGCATGAGTCACCATGCCTGGCCCAAGTATTTGGTTTTGAAGTTTGCCTTCTTAAGAAATTTTGAGAGCCCAGAATCTGAACCACATATGTGTGGAAATTTCTTGCAGACTCAGGTTTGGGAGTCTAAATTTGTTTTTACAGTCATAGGCTCTTAAGGCTAGGCCTGAATTTTTTTTCTCCTGGTGGCAATACAATCCAAAATTATTGATGAGCTATTTTACATTCGTTTCATACCAAGTCTTTGAAACCTGGTGTTGATTTTACTCTTAGAGCACGTTGAAATTCAGGCTAGCCGCAGCTCTGCTGCTCAACCACCACCTGAATTGGACGGCGTAGTTCTGGACATAATTCTCAAACCTGCCTTCTTTGTTTCCTTCCTCACACTCAAGGGTTTCTTTTTCAATTGAATGAGAGCTACCTTGTGAACAGCATTCTCATCCCATCCTTGTTGCAGTGCTGAATCCCTGAGTAATTAAGAAACTGATGGATCGTTTAAACTCCTATCCCCAACTTTTATGCTCTATTTCCTTGTCTCTGTTTTCAAACCAGGCGTTTTTGTCTGTGCCCAGTTCTGTGTAATACCTGCTAGATGCTGCAAATCAAAACTGACACACACTAACACTCTGGCTAGCCCCCCATTTTCCTTAGAACTATGGGGTCAAGCAAGTCTTCCTGCCAAGTTATCACGTGTGACAGTTTTACCTAACGATTTGCCACATGCTGGTTTCGCCTACAAAAATCTATTTTCTTACAGCTTGCCATTGCCAAGCTATGGTCACTTTTTGGATTTTCTTATGGCAGCAACACACTTCAAAATATCAGTCTCTGATGAAGGATAATCCTAGCTTCCGTAACAAAATAAACCCTCCAAATTTCCATGGTTTTCCACAACTGGAGTTTATTTTCTGCCCATCAAATAATCCAGTTGGTGGTGATCAGGTTCCTTCTGTCTTGTGGATCTTGCAACCCTCTGCATCCAGCCAGTGGACAGGGAAAAAGAGTGTAAGGGAAATTTGAGGGCTCATTAAAAAAGCATTGGACTGAACTTGCACACATCACCTCTGCTCACATTTCATTAGTTAGATGTGGTCCTCCGGTCACACAAACCACAAGCAGGGCTGAGAAATATAATTTATGTGCCCAGGAAAAAAGGGGAGTATGAATTTTGTTGAGCAGCACACATTCCTACCATATATATATATATATATATATATATATATATATATATATATATTTTTTTTTTTTTTTTTAGACGGAGTCTCACTCTGTCGTCGCCCAGGCTGGAGTGCAGTGGCGCAATCTCGGCTCACCGTAAGCTCTGCCTCTCTGGTTCACACCATTCTCCTGCCTCAGCCTCCTGAGTAGCTGGGACTGCAGGCGCCCGCCACCACACCCAGTTATTTTTTTTGTATTTTTTTTTAGTAGAGATGGGGTTTCACCGTGTTAGCCAGAATGGTCTCAATCTCCTGACCTTGCGTTCCACCCATCTCAGCCTCCCAATGTGTTGGGATTATAGCCATGAGCTACTGCGCCCAGCCCCTGCCATAGTTTGTATTAATATTAATATCAATATTTGAGTGGGATTGGCCTGTAACTTTCCTTTTGAATACATTTCTTGTCTGATGTTTGATATTAACGTTAAACTCGGTTACGCTAGTTACAAAAAGATATAAATTGGGGAGTATTTCTCCTTTTACCTTCTTGGAAGTGTTTGGGTAAGACTGAAATTTATTCCTGAAATGATGAGTAGATTTTTCCATTAAAGTTGTATGACTGCTTCTTCGTGGAAAGATTTTTAACCGTTGATTCAGTTTGTTCAGCAGTTATGAGATGATTCAGCTGTTCTATTTATTTTCATTTTGGTAGACTCCACTTTTTAAGGAAATTGATCCATTTCAAGTAAGTTTTCAAATTTAGCAAACTTATTTATAATATAGTCCCCGTATCTTTTTTATTTCTGCATTGGCAGTTATGTTCCCTTTTTTGTTTCTAATATTATCTACCTTTCTTAGGAAGTTACTTGAGGATGTTTTCCAGCAAATCCAGAGGGTAAGCCAGGAAAGGGGAAAACATGGAAATCATAGATTTCAGCTCTAGAAGACAGGGCAGGAAAGTTCTGAGAGACAACTGTGTGGGAGACTTTGAAAGTCCCAGCTGACAAGGCAGAAGACAACCAGAGGTAGAATGAGAGTATGACTACAAGGTTGGGAAATAATTGAGACTATAAAGACAAATAATTAAAGAAAGGAAAGGAAATCAGAAATTTCAGGGAAAAAAAACTACACAAGAAACATATAAGCCAACATAAAATGTGACTTTTTATAAGGAGCCTTATAAGGTGGCATTTTAAGGAGCTGATGGGATGTCAAAGCAGAGAATATGTTTGTCCTTGATGCTAGAGATATTCTCTTTAAAGTGGTCTAGTGTTGTGTAATTGAATCCATAGAGAAATGTAATTCCAATACATTATGCAGCCCAGCATGGAATACTATTTGCATAGTCAAAGTAATAAAATATTTTCTATTGGTTTTAAATTTCAGAGTGATCATATGAGTGGAAAACATTTAGTTGAAGGACAGAGGTGAAATTTAATAAGCCTTGAAAATATAAAAACATGAACATACAACCATCATCATAACATATATCTTTATACAGCTTTCAAAAAGGCACAGAGATATGAAAATCCCAACCCGAGCAGCCTGCCCTATAGAGAGTAAGTTAGGAGCCTTTTGGAAACTCATCTGCCAGGACTGAGAAACAGAAATGAAATAACCCCTTTCTCCTTGTTTGCCAAATATATTAAGAGACAAGGATCATCCTTATTTGCTTTGTAATGTTCCCAAATGAAGCAGCAAGGTTTTGTTTGGATATTTTTGTGTTGTCATTGATGCTCTTAAATTTCACTTTAACATCTTTCTTTAGCCTCACTTTTGCTGAACAATCAGTCGATAACCCAGAACCCCCACTGGCCGTGCCTGTTCCTTCATGCAGTGAGAGCATTCAGCTGGTTAATTTAGAACTGTTAATGACTTAAAAATCTATATGAAACGTATGCTCCATCAGTCTATGCTACCCGATTGCCCCCAGCATGGGGAAAAAAGGAACTCTGTAAAGCCATTTAGATCTAGGCTTGACACGTCAACACCGGATATCACCAGGGGCTCCGGCACCCCTGGAAGTCTGGCTGAACTTAACCCAAACTCCTTTCCACCGCCTGAGACATTAAGCTTCCTCATTCTGGCTGCCCTGGCTTTTCTGGTCTTTCTCCCATGTTCCTACTTCCATATCAGCAGCTCTGATCCACAGGCCTCTGGTCAATTTGGTGACTAAAAATTCATAGGGAGCAATCATCTCAGGCCCTGGCTCGCTTTCTGACCTGGCTGTTGTCTCTTCTACTTCCTGCCACCTTCTCCCGCTCACACAAGTGATCCCCCATCATCAGGGCTTGGAAAGGGCACCCCCTCCAGGCTCTTGCAGGATCTCTTGCCAGGAACAACCCTTCATTCTATCAGTCTGCCTATCCCAACCTTGCCGAGATCCTGGTGGATTACAATGTCTCCATCTTGGATTAAAGACTTAAATGTAAAACCCAAAACTATAAAAACCCTGGATGATCACCTAGACAATACCATCCTGGACACAGGAACAGGCAAAGATTTCATGACGAAGATGCCAAAAGCAATTGCAACAAAAGCAGGAATTGACAAATGCAATCTAATTAAATTAAAGAGCTTCTGCGCAGCACAAGAAACTACCAACAGGGTAAACAGACAACCTACAGAATGGGAAAAAACTTTTTCAAACTATGTATCTGACAAAGGTCTAATACCTAGCATCTATAAGGAATGTAAACATTTACAAGAAAAAAACCAAACAACCTCATTAAAAAGTAGGCAAAGGACATGAACACTTTTCAAAAGAAGATATACATGTGGCCAAAAAGGGTATGAAAAGAAATCTCAACATCGCTGATCATTAGAGAAATGCAAATTAAAACCACAATGAGATACCGTCTCCCACCAGTCAGAATGGCTATTAATAAAAAGTCACAAAAGAACAGATGTTGGTGAGGTTGCAGAGAAAAAGGAAAGCTTACACATTGTTGGTAGGAGTGGAAATTAGTTCAACCATTGTGGAAAACAGTGTGGCAATTCCTCAAAAACCTAAAACCAGAACTACCATTTGACCCAGCAATCCTATTACTGGGGTATATACCCAAAGGAATACAAATTGTTCTATCATAAAGACACTTGCACACATATGTTCACTGCAGCACTATTCACAATAGCAAAGTCATAGAATCAACCTAAATGCCCATCAGTGGTAGAATGGATAAAGAAAGTGTGGTACATTTACACTACGGAATACTATGCAGCCATATAAAAGAAAGGGAGCATGTCCTTTGCAGCAACATAGACGAAACTAGAGGCCATTATTTTTAGCAAACTAATGCAGGAACAGAAAATAAAATCCTGCATGTTCTCACTTATGAGTGAGAGCTAAATGCTGAGAACATGGACACATAGAAGGGAACAACACACACTGGGGCCTGTCAGGGTGGAGGGTGGGAGGAGGGAGAGGATCAGGAGAAATAACTAATGGGTACTAGGCTTCATACCTGGGTGATGAAATAATCTGTACAACAAAACATGCATGACACAAATTTACCTATATAACCTGCAAATGTACCCTTGAACTTAAAAGTTAAAGTCTCCATCTTGTTATTGTACCTCATTATTTGATCAGAAATCACCTGAGTGATGGTTTCTTCTGTATTTCAGCTTGGCAAGCTGTGGCACCCAGTTATTTGATCAGCTATGAATTTAGGTGTTGCTGGGAGGGTACTTTGTAGATGTAGTTAACACCTACAGTCAGGTGACTTTATAAGTAAACGAAATTACCTTAGATAATCCCAGGGGTTGGGGGGGGGTCTTATCCATTCAGTTGAAGGCCTTAAGATGAGAAACAGGTTCCTCTGGGCAGAAGAAATTCTGCCTCAAGACTGCCTGAGCTTCCAGGCTGCTGTCTTGTTATGTGAATTGCAGATTGGCTAGCCCCGCAATCAGTTTAGCCTGATATATATCTGCACATATATATACACACACGCACGCACACACACATACTCACATGTATATATACACATAATACACATATAAATATACAGGTATATATCCTGTTGGTTCTGTTTATATATATCTACACAGGTTGAGTATCTCTAATCTGAAAACTGCAATGCTTCAAAACCTGAAGCTTTCTGAGCATTAACATGCCACAAGTGGAACATTTCACACCTGACCTCATGTGGTGCATCACCGTCAAAAATGCGGGGGTACAACCCACAGTCCCCAAGGGAATAAAGGCCCTTCCAGCCCCCTTCATCTGAGCTTTGTCTTTTCCTCAAATGCCCAGGCTCAGTGACGCAAGCACACCCACAAAGGGCAATACAATGGCCCATGTGCAGGCTGGATATGCACAAAATTATTTAAAATATTGTATAAAATTACCTTCAGGCTATGTGTATAAGATGTATATGAAACATAAATGAATTTTCCATTTAGACTTGGGTCCCACTCCCAACTTATCTACTTGTTATGTATATGCAAATATTGCAAAATTCCCCAAAATATGAAATCCAAAACACTTCTGGTCCCAAGCATTTCAGGCAAGAGGTATCCAACCTGTATATCCCATTGTCTCTCTGTGTAAGTGTGTGTGTCTGTGTGTGTGTGTGTGTGTGTGTGTCTGTCTATCTCTTACTGGCTCTGTTTCTCTGGAGAACCTTGACTTACATATCCTATATATTTGTTTGAATTATACAAATAAGGCATGCATATTATAGAAAATTAGAAATTGCCAGCCAAAAGAAAAATCTTAAGAGCAATTTCACCACCATAAAATAATCACTATTAACCTTTCAAGAGGTGTGTGTAGGTATATATATTTCAAAAAGATACACTCAAATGTTTTTGTAAGTAGATGTTCCACTTAAGGTGTTATTAATAGCTGTGTCAGTCAGAACAGATCTGCATAATTTTACCCTTTTCTTTTTTTTCTTTTTTTTTTGAGACAGTGTTTCATTCTGTTGCCCAGGCTGGAGTGCAGTGGCGTCATGATCATGGCTCACCGTAGCCTCGAATTCATGGGCTCAAGGGATCCTCCCGCCTCAGCCTCCCAAGTAGCTGGGACTACAGGTGCATGCCATCATGTCGGGCTGATTTTTGTATTTTTTGTAGAGATGAGTTTGGGCTCAAGCAATCCTCCTGCTTTGACGTCCCACAGTGCTGAGATTCCAGGCATGAGCCACTGCGCCTGGCCAGATCTGCATAATTTTAAATGACTACCAAATATTACATCCTTTGATTATGCCATAATTTGTATAATCCTTCCCCTACTGTTGGAAAATCACATTGTTTCTGTATTTCATGATTGTAAGCAATGCTACAAAGAACATCCTAGCCCAC
Organism: Macaca thibetana thibetana; assembly: GCF_024542745.1. NCBI lineage: Eukaryota > Metazoa > Chordata > Mammalia > Primates > Cercopithecidae > Macaca > Macaca thibetana. The sequence goes on from NC_065585.1 coordinate 115,325,918, forward strand.
GTCTTTGTGCCTGTGTCAATTGTTTCATGGAGATAAGTTCTGCCTCCCTCATACAATCTCTCACTCTCCTACACACAAAAGATATTTTCCACAAAACAGTAATTTCCTTGGGCTGTTAGCCTCTGTAAGTGGGGTTCCTGGATTGCTAAAGCTGGAAAGACTAAGGTTCTAATCAAATCTCATCATTCTACACATAAATGCAGGCAGGAGAGGGAAAGTAATTTTCCCAACTTAGCCAATTGAGAGCAGATCAAGGCTGAGAACCTAGCACTCATGACTGTGCTTTCAGATGAATAGATTCCACTTTATTTAATTGCTGATTTTATCTCAAGAAAGCATTACACCCTGCCCAGGTAATATCCTTCAGTTTGGTGAAAGTTGACAGTAAATGCTGGTAGCATTTTTGCCCCTCTGAAGTCAGCCCAGTGATAGATGAAAGAGAACAATTTGAGCCCGCAATTTCTTTGACTTTTTGATGAGGTGAGCTATCCTCATCAGGCAAGATAGCTGGTTGCTGCTAAACCAATATTTAGAGAAATTGAACGGAGAAGTTATAATTATTCACGGCAATGAAATGTCTCTTTTATTAAAAAAAAGGTTTTACATTATGAAAGTAATATATAGTCTTTAAAGCTGGACATTTTGAACAGTAGGAAGAGAAACTATTCATAGTTGTATTATGCGAAGATGGCCACTGTCCATTGCTTTATTGAAAGGGAAGGATTGAACCCTTTAAGTCACAAAAAGAACAATCCTCCTTGCATCAAACTCTATTAAAGACACGATGATGCTTTGACTGGATGTCTGACAGTGGTGCCCAGAGAGAATCTCAGTCTTTTTTTTTTAAGTGAAGAATGTTTCTAGTTGGCTGTTGCTTCATAGCAAACCCAGAATCTCCATGGTATACAACAACAAACATTACTTTTTCTCCCTTCTGGGTCTGTGAATCAGCTTGGGTAGCTGTGCTTCAGGTCTGCAGGTGTTGAACTGGGCTCTGGACTGTCGGTTGGAATCAGTTCTGCTCCATGTGTATTTTCATCTTCCTTGGACCAGCGGCTACCTGGAGTTTGTTCTTTGTTTTTTTCTTAATCTTACTTTTTCAACTTTTATTTTACATTCTGGGGTCCCTGTGCAGGATACGTAGGTTTGTTCATAGGTAAACGTGTACCGTGGTGGTTTGCTACACAGATCAATGCATCACCTAGGTATTAAGCCCAGCATCCATTAGCTATTCTTCCTGTTGCTCTCTCTCCCCCTGCCCTCCCACAACTGGCCCCAGTGTGTGTTGTTCCCCACCATGTGTTCGCATCATTTAGTTCCCACTTATAAGTGAGAACATGCAGTATTTGGGTTTCTGTTCCTATATAAGTTTGCTGAGGATAACGGCCATGTCCCAGCAAAAACATGATCTCATTCCTTTTTATGGCTGCATAGTATTCCATGGTATATATGTACCACATTTGCTTTATCTGGTCTATCATTGATGGACATTTGGGTTGTTTCCACTTTGTTGTTGTGGATAGTCCTGCAATGAACATACACGTGCATCTCTAATAGAATGATTTCTATTCCTTTGGGTACATACCCAGTAATGGGTTTGCTGGTTGAATGGTATTTCTGCCTCTAGATCTTTGAGGACTCACCACACTGCCTTCCACAACGGCTGAACTAATTTACACTCCCACCAACAGTGTAAAAGTGTTCCTTTTTCTCTGAAACCTTGCTAGCATCTGTTGTTTCTTGACTTTTTAATAATCACCATTCTGACTGGTGTGGGATGGTATCTCATTGTGGTTTTGATTTGCATTTCTTTAATCAGTAATGTTGAGCTTCTTTTCATATGTTTGTTGACTGCATGAATGTCATCTTCTGAGAAGTGTCTGTTCATGCGTTCATGTCCTTTGCCTACTTCTTAATTTTTTTTCTTGTATATTTAAGTTCCTTGTCAACTTTGGATATTAGACCTTTGTCAGATGGATAGGTTGCAAACATTTTCTGTAGGTTGTTTCTTTTGCTGTGCAGAGGCTCTTAAGTTTAATCAGATCCCATTTGTCAATTTTTGCTTTTGTTGCAATAGCTTTTGGTGTTTTCATCATAAAATGTTTGCCCATGCCTATGTCCTGAATGATATTGCCTAGATTTTCTTCTAGGGTTTTTATAGTTGGGGGTTTTACATTTAAGTATTTAATCCATCTTGGATTAGTTTTTGTATAAGGTGTAAGGAAGGGGTCCAGTTTCAATTTCCTGCATATGACTGGCCAGTTCTTCCAGCACCATTTATTAAGTAGGGAATCCTTTTTCCATTGCTTGTTTTTGTTATATTTGTCAAAGATCAGATGGTTGTAGGTGTGTAGTCTTATTTCTGAGTTCTCTATTCTGTTCCATTGGTCTGTGTGTCTGCTTTTGTACCAGTACTGTGCTGTTTTGGTTACCGTAGGCTTATAGTAGATTATAGTTTAAAGTCAACATAGCATGATGCCTCCAGCTTTGTTCTTTTGGTTTAGGATCACCTTGGCTATTCAGGTTCTTTTTTGCTTCCATATGAATTAAAAATTTTTTTTCTAGTTCTGTGAAGAATGTCAATGGTAGTTTAATGGGAATAGCATTGAATCTATAAATTACTTTGGGCAGTATGACCATTTTCCTATTCATGAGCATGAAATGCTTTTCCATTTGTTTGTGTCCTCTCTGATTTTCTTGAGAAGTGGTTTGTAGTTCTCCTTAAAGACGTCCTTCTCTTCCCTTGTTAGCTGTATTCCTAGGTATTTTATTCTCTTTGTAGCGATTGTGAATGGGAGTTCATTCATAATTTGGCTCTCTGCTTGCTTGTTGTTTGTTTGTAGGAATGCTGGCGATTTTTGCACATTGATTTGGTATCCTGAGACTGCTGAAATTGCTTACCAGCTTAAGAAGCTTTTGAACTGAGACAATGGGGTTTTCTAGTTACAGGATCATGTCATCTGCAAACAACAATAATTTGACTTCCTCTCTTCCTATTTGAATATCCTTTATTTCTTTCTCTTGCCTGATTGCTCTGGCTGGAACTTCCAACACTATGTTAGGTTGTTGATTTGAGATCTTTCTAGCTTTTTCATGTGGGCACTTAGTGCTATAAATTTCCCTCTTAACACTGCTTTAGCTGCATCCCAGAGATTCTGGTACATTGTCTCTTTGTTCTCATTAGTTTCAAAGAACTTCTCGATTTATGTGTTAATTTCATTATTTACCCAGGAGTCATTCAGGAGCAGGTTGTTCAATTTCCACATAGTTGTGTGACTTTGAGTGAGTTTCTTAATCTTGAGTTCTAATTTGATTGTGCTGTGGTCTGAAAGACGGTTATGATTTCAGTTCCTTTGCATTTGCTGAGTGTTTTACTTCTGATTATGTGATTCAATATTAGAGTAAGTGTCATGTGGTGATGAGAAGAATGTATATTCTGTTGTTTTGGGGTGGAGCATTCTATAGATGTCTATCAGGTCTGCTGGATCCAGAGCTGAGTTCAGGTTCTGGAATCTCAGTCTTTACTCTGAGTCTTCAAATGACATAAGAACGACAGAACTTGTAGTTAAGGACAACAGAGCAATGCAAGGCAGCAGCACAGTCCAAAATAGGCATGTCTTCTTGCTGAAGTCACTGTAGTGGGGGACATAAAATTTAAGGAACCTCTGGGTCTTACTAACTGATGTGGCCAATTGGACTAAAAACAATAACCATTAAGAAAAAATGGACTCAACCACAAGCAACTCAGTTAAAAAATAGGCAAAGAACTTGAAGAGGCATTTTTCTAAAGAAGCCAACAGGCATATGAAAAGATGCTCAACATCATTAGACATCAGGGAAATACAGATCAAAATCAAAATGAGATACCAGTTTATACCGACTAAGGTGGCTATAATAAACATCATAATAATGAAGGATATTAACAAGTATTGGTGAGGATGTGGAGAAATGGAACCCATTGCTAGTAGGAATATAAAATAGTTCAGCCACTGTGGAAAACAGTTTGGTGGTTCCCCAGAAAGCTAAGCATAGAGTTACCAGAGAACCTAGCAATTCAACTTCTAGGTACATACCTCAAAGAATTGAAAGCGTAGATTCTAGCAGATACTTGTACACCAATATTCATTGTGGCATTATTCATGATAGCCAAAAGGAAAAACAACTCAAGTGTCCATCAAACTATAAATGTATAAACAATGTGGTATATTCCTAGAGGGGAATATTATTCAGCCTTAAAAAGGAATGAAGTACTGGCACATGCTACAAAGGTGGATGAGCCTCAGAAACATGCTGAGTGAAAGAAGCCAATAATAAAAGACCATGTATTACATGATTCCATTATATGAAATGTCCAGGACATTCAAATCTATAGAGACAGAAAGTAGATTAGTGATTGCTTATGGCTGGCAGGGATAAGGGGATGATGGCTAAAGGGTTTTTGTTTGTGGAGGTGAAAAATTTTAAAACTTGTGATGGTTGCACAAGCCTATGAAGATACTGAAAACCATTGAATTGTGTACTTTAAATGGATGAATTGTATGGTGTTTGGATTATATCCCAATAAAGCTGTTTTTTTTTTAAAAAAGACAAAGTTAGTATAAATATATTTATAGCTTACATTCCAGATTCAGATGTCTAGAACAAATCCAGGATAATTATTAGTGTGGAACTCTGTGTATAATTTTACAAGAATAAGTAACAACAATAAGGAAACAGAACAAAAAGTTATGTTCACAACTTGTCATCCAAAAAAGCATACCACCTGGCATTACATTGCAATCATTTTTCTTATTAATATTAATATGATAATGATGAAAACTTAAAATTTTATTTTGCATTTTGGCTAAAGGTACATACCCTAGAGGCCTTTTTCTGATCATTTCCTGTATACATGTGTGTCCATGAGTATGTATCTACATGTATTATGCATATACTTTATGCATAATAAATACCTGAGATGCATGCAAATATGTACACACATGTTTGACTGCATATTTTAGTTATTCACATGCAGAGATCTGTGCAAGTTGCTGGTCAGGTCCTTGTTCATTCTGTGATGGCTGCACTTGCTCTCTTCACTTAGCCTTGGATGTGTGAGTAATCTGTGCCTGATCCTGTCGAGATGTGTGGCTGCCCAGGTGATTCAAATGTGCAGCTGGAGTTGGCAGCCTCTGACCCCGGGTGCCCATCAAGACATGAGCAACTGATGGACCTGGTGCGGAGCCTTCTTCGGCTCAGCATCTAACTCCTGGGTTTCATCTTCTGTCTCCCTGATGTCTTTTACAGTCTAGCCAATCCACTTGTTAATTCAAGCAAAAAAAACTTGTGATAAAAGTTTACATCCTGAGACTAAGCATGGAGCCTATTAGAATGGGGAAAGAACAAGGGAAAAATACAAGCAGATGGCCCATTTTTTTAAAAAAGCACTGACTGTGCTACATGTTGATGGTTTGGTCTCAAAGGCTGAGGCAGAACATATGTACATTCCAACAGGGGCAAAGACAGAGTCCAGACTAGAGCCTGGTCTGCATGGGGGATGGCTTCACTGGGCCTGGACCTGGGCCTGAGGGAGCCCTGTGGTCATCTATTGCTGGGATGTGCATTTGGGGTTTTGTTGGAAATACCAAGGACTGCTCAGGAACTCTCATTCTCATAAACCTGGCAATTTTGCTGTTAAATTAATTGAACATGGTAAAGCAAACAGGAATCTTGATCAGCCCCTCCTGCACCTGTATCAGCCCCTCCCCTTTCCAACTCCTTTATCCACTGAGTATCTTATTTTTTTTTTCCCACATGACCTTGAGTATTAATTTATTCTTTTTTTTTTTTTTTTTTTTTTGGAGATGGAGTTTTGCTCTTATTGCCCAGGCCGAAGTACAATGGCGTGATTTCGGCTTAGTGCAACCTCTGCCTCCTGGGTTCACGTGATTCTTCTGCCTCAGCCTTCCTGAGTAACTGGGATTACTGGCATGCACCACCACACCTGGCTAATTTTGTATTTTTAGTAGAGACAGGGTTTCTCCATGTTGGTCCGGTTGGTCTCGAACTCCTGACCTCAGGTCATCTGCCCTCCTCGGCCTCCCAAATTGCTGGAATTATAGGCATAAGCCACTGCGCCCAGCTTTTATTCTTTTTTTTTTTTTTTTTTTTTTTTTTTTTTTTTGAGACAGGATCTTGCTCTGTTACTCAGACTGGAATGTAGTGATGCACAGATAAGGGGGCAAGCATAAGGGGGTGATGACAAAAGGGAATAGGATTTCTAACTCACCACAGCCTCTGTCTACTGGGCTCAAGTCATCCTCCCACCTCAGCCTCCTGAGTACCTGGGACTACAGGTGCGTGTGCCACCACACCGGGCTAATTGTTTTGACTTTTAGTAAAGATGAGATCTCCTTATGTTGCTCAGGCTGGTCCCAAACTCCTGAGCTCAAGTGATCCTCCCACTTGGGGCCCCCAAAGTGCTGGGATTACAGGTGTAAGCCACTGTACCCAGCCTAATTTATTCCTAAAATATTTTCCCTTAGGATTTTAAAAATAGATTTCATTTTTTAGAGCAGCTTTAGGTTCACAGCAAAATTGAGCAGAAAGTACAGAGAGTTTCCATGTTTCCCCAGCCCTACACCCCGGCAGCCTTCCGCATTATCAGCATCCCGCACCAGAGTGGTGCATTTGCTGTAAATGATGAATCTACATTGACACATTATCACCAGAGTCCATGGTTTACATTAGGAATCACACGTGGTGTTGCAGGTTCTATGAGTTTAGACAAATATATAATGACCTGTTTCCACCACTGCAGTATCATACAGAGGAGTTTCCCTACCTTAAAAAGCCTCTGTGCTCCACCTGTTCATCCCTCTCTTCCTGGTAACTTTTGGCAACCACTGATCTTTTCACTGTCTCCATACTTTTGCTTTCTCCAGAATATCATACAGTTGGAATAATACTATGTAGCCTTTTCAGATTGGCTTCTTCTACTCAGCAATATGCATTGAAGTTTCCTCCATGTCTTCTCATCGCTTGATAGCTCATTTCTTTTTAGCACTGAATAATATTCCACTGTCAGATATACTGCAGTTTATTTATCCATTCACCTACTGAAGGACATTTTGGTAGCTTCCAGTTTTTGGCAACAATAAAGAAAGGTGCTATAAGTATTCATGAGCAGACTTTTGTATGGACATAAGTTTTCATCTCATTTGGGTAAATACCAAGGGTACGACTGCGGGGAAGGTATGGTCAGAATGATGTTTGGTTTTGCATTCCCACCAGCAATGAATGGGAGTTCCCGCTGCTCCACATCCTTATCAGCATTCGGTGCTGTTCACGTCCTGGACTTCAGCCATTCTAATAGGTAGAGATCTTATGGCTGTAAATTTCATTTCTCTAAAGACGTCATGTGGAGCGTCTTTCCACATGCTTGCTTATCATGTATATCTCTTCTTTAATGACGTGTCTGTTTAGGTTTTTGGCCCCCTTTTATTCAAGACAGGGTCTCACTGTCACCCATGCTGGAGTGCAGTGGTGTGATCATGGCTCATTGCAACCTTGACCTTCCAGGCTCAGGTGATCCTCCCACCTCAGCCTCCTGAGTAACTGGGACTACAGGCATGTGCCATTATACCTGGCTAGTTTTTCGTAATTTTTTGTAGAGATGGGGTTTCACCGTATTGCCCAGGCTGGTCTCAAACTCCTGGGCTCAAGTGATTCACCTACCTTGGCCTATTAAAGTACTGGGATTACAGGTGTAAGCCACCATGTGCAGCCTGGCCCATTTTAAAAATCAGGTTGTTTATTTTCTTATCGTTGAGTTTTAAGAGCTCTTTGTATGTTTTGAATATACATCTTTTATCAGGTATGTCTTTTGCAATATTTTCTTCCAGTCTGTGGCTTTTCTTCTTACTCTCTTGATAGTGTCTTTCACAGAGCTCAAGTTTTTTATTTTAATCAAGTTCAGTTAATCAATGGGTTCTTTCATGGATCTTTGTCTTTGGTATTGTGTCTAAAAAGTCTTTGCCATTCTCAGTCATCAAAATGTTCTCCTGTGTCATCTTCTAGGAGGTTTACAGTTGTGTTTTACATTTAGGTCTGTGATCTATTTTGAGTTAATTTTTGTGACAGGTGTAAGGTCTGTCTCTAGTTTCTAGTTTCAATTTCTTTCTTTCTTTCTTTCTTTTTTTTTTTGCATGTCAATTGCTGGGCATTTCTTTCAGACAAAAACATTCATATGTCTTAAAGGAGTGTTGCATTTTCCCTTTGTGGTGGCCTTTTCAAAGTCACACTATTCATAATTATTCTTAAACAATTTTCAAAACCCATTAGAGAAAGGTTTCCTCACAGCCTCAGTCAGGGGCATGAACTTCTTATCATTTGGAAACAGCGTGGGCTTCAGCCAAGCACAAATCTGTTCTCTTGTTGATCTGATTTTCTTTTCTTTTTCACCGTGGTTAGTAGCCAGGCAAGGCAAGGCATTTATCAGTGACAGCCAGTCTCAGGTAAACAATGAGTTGGGGAAAAGGTTACTGCCAACTTCGGTTTAGCCGGCAGCCATCGTATGGGGCCACGGCCACAGAAACAGATCCAAAATTGTCTCTGGAAGGGAAAACACAAGCTGAAACTACTAAGCGGGGTAGGAGGGGGCATCGGTGATTCAGTGCTTTATGGCTCCTTCCCTGTGAGTCATCAGAGAAGCAATTTTCTCTCAGGGATTGTAAGGACGGTTAGAGACCCGGGCCTGGTAAGTCGAGCTGAGTCTAATTCTGTAAAGTGAATAAACCACAGGGAAAGTGAGCTAAGCTGCAGCCCCTTGGCCTTGGGTGGTCAGGCTTGGATGAATGGGTACCCCAGCAGCAGGTGGATTGGGGACTTTCCCCACAGTGGGCTGTCAAGGGCTGATCAGTGCCTTGGTGGATAGGGGAGGAGAGTGCCAGGTAAGCATTGCCATTCCCTCTTCCCCATTGCTTCCACTTTTCCCTCCTGGGCTCACTCCATGTCTCCCCTCTCTACTCCCAGCTCTTCCCTCTCCACCACTCACTTGGTTCCTGCCCTCGTTCTAGACCAGGGTTTTGTCTGAGCTTTCTTCAAATCATATCATTGAGTGTCTGCTCTGAGCCCAGACCCTGGACCAGTACTGGGCCCGGGGGGCATGGAGAGATTGGAGAGCAGAGGCACAGGATGTGTAAGACTTCATCCCTTTTACAAAGAGCTGGAGGGGAAGCGCAGGACACGTCAATGTCGCCATGTTAACATCAGGATACTTTTTTTTTTTTTTTTTTTTTTTTTTTTTTTTTGAGACGGAGTCTCGCTCTGCCGCCCAGGCTGGAGTGCAGTGGCCGGATCTCGGCTCACTGCAAGCTCCGCCTCCCGGGTTCACGCCATTCTCCTGCCTCAGCCTCCCGAGTAGCTGGGACTACAGGCGCCGCCACCTCGCCCGGCTAGTTTTTTTTTTGTATTTTTTGGTAGAGACGGGGTTTCACCGTGTTAGCCAGGATGGTCTCGATCTCCTGACCTTGTGATCCACCCACCTCGGCCTCCCAAAGTGCTGGGATTACAGGCTTGAGCCACCGCGCCCGGCCAGGATACTTTTTAATATTTGTGTCTCGATCATCATCATGTCAGAAAACACGAGTGCACTTTCACCTTTAAAAGTATCAGGCATCTGTACTGATATGCCTGACATTCACTGGATATGTACTCTCTGAAAACATGAGTGGTTGCCTTTGGGAGGGGCTGGGTGGCAGGGGATGGGTATAAAGGAGACTTATTTTTCATGATATACCCTTTGTCCCTTCAGAATTTTGTCCCACATGGATGCATATCCTAGTTGAAAAACCAGAATAGAGAGAGAAAAGATCAAGCGATGCACAACACAGACTGCTCCTCTATCCCCTGAGCATCTGCGGGGCTGAGAGCACTTGAGGGATAGGGTGAGGGTTAAGGAAGTCTATTATGGACATTTTATGACAATTAAACATAAAATAAAACCTAAAAGGCAGTAGTGCATTTACATTTTGATATGACTGTTTGGATCCTGCCACCTTAAAACGTCTTCCATGCCGAAATAGTCCCATCAAGTCCATGTCCTATGTCAGCACATACACCCCCCCAAAAACAGGTACCCCTGTGGTGCTAAGGGGTAGCGTCGGCAATGCTCACAAGACCATGGTGAGCTCAGATGGCCCCGGAAGGGAGGTGGGAAGGGGGTAACTGAGTTGTGTTTTGGGGCACAGAAGAGGCGTGCACTGGGCATCTTGCTGACCTCAGTGTAGCTGAGCAGAGAGAGGGAGGTGGGGACATGGGAAGATGCAGTTCATTTTGTAGGCAATGCGGACCTCCTGGGTCATCCTCCGATGCCACATCCTAGCTGTGTGTTGTTGAGCAAGCTACTTAACCTATCTGTACCTCACGTTTTCTTATCTATAAAATAAGAGTAGGCCAGGTGTGGTGTCTCAGGCTTGTAATCCCAGCACTTTGGGAGGCCAAGGCAGGCGGATCGCTTGAGGTCACGAGTTTGAGACCAGCCTGGCCAACATGGGGAAACCCCGTCTTTACTAAAAATATAAAAATTAGCCAGGCGTGGTGGCGTGCTCCTGTAATCCCAGAGACTCGGGAGGCTGAGGCAGGAGAATCACTTGAACTGGGGAGGCGGAGGTTGCAGTGAGCTGGGATTGTACCACCGCACTCTAGCCTAGGTGACAGAGCAAGACTTTGTCTCAAAAAAAAAAAAAAAAAAAGTAACACGATGAGATTGATGTGAGTTTTGAACGTATGCCTATATGTAGAGCTCTTAGAACTGGCTCGTAGCAAGTTTTGATAAATGCTAGCTCTTGTTGCTTTTATGATTGTTACAGGAAGGTTAATCTGACAAGTCGGATTAAAGAAGGGAGAAAATAGAGGCAGACAGATCAGTTAGGAAGAGCAGGGAGTTATTTGTTAAAGCATACAGAATCCAGCTAGATAGGAGGAATGGCGTATTGTTCTGTAGCACTGTGGGATGACTTAGTTAACAATAATATATAGTTTGAAGTAGCTAGGAGGAGGATATTCAACACTCCCAACACAAAGAAATGATAGATGTTTGTGATGATGAATATGCTAATTACCCTCATCTGATCACTTACATTGTACGTATGGAAGCATCACTGTGTACCTCTAAATATTTTGACTATTGTGTGTCAAAGTGATCAAGGCAGTGAAAACTCAGATGAATGCTAGAGAAAAATTGAGGAAAGAGCTTAGTAATTAGCTACATATGCAGGGTGAGGAAGGGAGCAAAGTCCAAAGTAACTAAAAGCTTGGAGTCTGGGTGATTAGGAGGATGCTGATGCCATTAACAGTGGTCCAAGTCAAGAAGGGCAGTGGTTTTGTGGGGGTGGAGAGAGAGGAGTTTAATTTTAGATGACTTTGAGGCAACAGTGGGACATGACAGCAGAAATGTCAACAGCGCAAGTGGAAATGGGTGACTGGTGCCCATGCAGAGGGGATACGGTTGTCACAACTCAGAGTGGAGTGTGTCTATGTAGGAAGGGGAGACGGGGAGGGAGGCTGGACTGCGTAATGTTATACAAGCCAAAGGGAGGGAGGCGCCGTCACACCCCTGGGCAAAGGGGCCCAGGAGAATAAGCACTGGGAACAAGACCTGGAGGGTGAAGCAGGAGGTCGATATTGACATTTTAAAGCACAGAAAACTTTCTAGTTATGACATTTCAAGTAAAATATTAAAAGCAAGTTAGACAATATGAAGCTGCTTTGCTTACTTTTGTGTTGGGCAGGATAAATCATAAAGAGAAACAACACACAAGAAAACAACAGGCCGGGAGTGGCGGCTCACGCCTGTAATCCCAGAACTTTGGGAGGCCGAGGAGGGCAGATCACAAGGTCAGAAGTTCAAGACCAGTCTGGCCAGCATAGTGAAACCCCATCTCTACTAAAAATACAAAAAATTAGCCAGGTGTGGTGGTGTGCATCTGTAATCCCAGCTACTCAGGAGGCTGAGGCAGGAGAATCACGTGAACCCAGGAGGCGGAAGTGGAGGTTGCAGTGAGCCGAGATCGTGCCATTGCACTCTAGCCCTGGTGACAGTGCAAGACTCTGTCTCAAAAAAAGAAAAAGGAAAAGAAAACATCAGTTGAACCACAGTATGTGCTGAGTCAGTGTCTCTCAACTTCATTCCAATAGTTCCCCCATCTTAGACATTTTCTTCCCATCCTTCCCTTCTTGTCATTCTTCCAACAAAGATTTATGGAACACCTTCTGGGTGCCAGGCTCTGGGAACACAAGAACAGGTGAGGTCCCAGGCCTGGGGCAGCTCACAGGAGGAGAGTCCCAGGACCCTACCTCTTTATGCCACTGTGTCACTGTGGGATACTATCTTTGTTTAAAGGATATTGCGTTTGTTGCTGTTCCCCACTCCCCCACCCTTCCAGTCCACTTGCTGCTATAGTTTGAATCCTGATACTGAGTTCTCAGATGTTCTCTTGCCTTCACTCTTTTTTTTTTTTTTTGAGATAGGGTCTTGCTCTGTTGCCCAGGCTGGGGTGCAGTGGTGCAATCACAGCTCACTGCCTCAACCTCCCAAGCTCAAGTGATCCTCCTGCCTCAGCCTCCCAAGTAGCTGGGACTGAAGGCATGTACCACCACACCCAGCTAATTTTAAAATTTTTTGTAGACACAGGGTCTTGCTATGTTGGCCAGGCTAATCTGGAATTCCTGGGCTCAAGCAATCCTCCTGTGTCAGCCTGCTAAAGTTTTGGATTACAAGCATGAGTCACTGTGCCTGACTTGACTTCACTCTTATTTAGCCTATTTCTTTCTAGAACTGGTCTTTCCAACCTGATGTTGAGACACCTTCCCAGGCTGGGGCCTCCCTGCTACTCTGCCTGAAATTCTCTTTCCATGCCTGCTCCCCTGTTCCACTCCCACTCATCCCTCACAGCCCTTCCCCTAGGAAGTTTCCTGGATTCTTCTCACTGAGCAGGCTCCACTAGCACTCTGTGGATTTCCCTACTATTGTGGATTCTTGGTGATAAATGAATAGAGTCAATGAACCAGCTCACACAGTTACAGAATGTGGCTGAACTTGCTGTGCAACTTCCAGAGTCCATGAGTGACAAGAGGATTGAGATTTCAGGATGTGCCATGTGTGATTCACTGCCCTTCTCCATGCCTGGTGTGAGTTAAGCATGCATCTTCCAAATCAGTCCTATTTTCAAGTCGGTTAAGATTTTTTGAGTTCGGGTGTGGTGGTTCACGCCTGTCATCCCAGCACTTTGGGAGGCCGAGGTGGGAGGATCATTTGAGGCCAAGAATTTGACACCAGCCTGGGCAACATGGTGAGACCCTGTCTCTATTATATATATACATATATATATATTTTTTTCTTTTTTAAAAAAAAGCTTTTAAAAATAAAATTTTCTTCAATGTTTTAAAACCACATTAATAAATTTATATAAATTCAATATCTTTATTTTCTTTTTATGTACTTTAAGTGCCCGGCTAGGCAATTTATGACTTCAGCAAGCAAAAACCCTTCCAAGTAAATTTTTTTTTTTTCTTCCTGAGACAGGGTCTCATTCTGTCATCTAGGCTGAAGTGCAGTGGCATGATCATGGCTCACAGCAGCCTCAACCTCCTGCTGGGCTCAAGCTATCCTCCCACCTCAGCTTCCTGAGTAGCCGGGACTACAGGTGCACGCCACCACACCCAGCTACATTTTGTATTTTTTGCAGAGATAGGGTTTCACCATGTTGCCCAGGCTGGTCTTGAACTCCTAAGCTCAAATGATCTGCCCTCCTTGACCTCCTCAAGTGTGGGATTACAGGTGTGAGCTACGGTGCCCAGCCCCAAGTAACTTTACAAAAGTCTTACAAATCTAACACATTAAAAATTTAAATATAGCAAATCTCAAGATTTCTTAAACATTCTAGCATTGTTTGCAAATTTATTCAAATTCTCTCACATCTTTCCATTTAAAATCCTAAGTCTAAAAATCAACTGCCTGTTTTAGGTTGGAATCACAGCTGATCTGTCAAATAATCTGAAACGTCAAATTCTCTGAAAAGTGACACTTTAAACTCCAAATACAGAAAGGATCTCTAATCTTAACCCCAGAGTACTGACACTATGGGTTTCATTTCACTATAAACTCACCTGTGGCTGAAAACGGCCTCACCCTGTAAATAATCCCAGGCAGAAAATTCAAGGCTAAATCCTTTAGTTCCAGAGAAAGGTCAAATTCCACCTGTGGCGCCGACATCTTGGTACAGAAGAAAAAGTTTCTGTTTTCCAAGGGGGTAATAACTTATTAAAACAAAAGCGATCATTAAATATTTGTTTTGTTTTGTTTCAATTTAAAATGGAAATCCAGTGTTGTCCACGTGCCTGCTAATTGAACAGACTGAGCTGGGAACACAATCAGAATGTTGCTGTTATTTGAACAAGCCCAGCTGATGGGAGGTTCTCAAAGGCCAACTATTATTTTATTTCCCCAGCCCTGGGATGAAAACCTCAGCCTACCCTGACTTTTATGACTTGTCTTAGGTAACAGGTGTCCTTCCTTCTCTCTGAGCCTCTCAACACGACCTCAGTTCAACAATGAGAATGGCCCAGGCCATATGACATCCACATTTCCAGGGTGGAACTTCCATTCTTCCAGGGAGGGCCTGCCACAGGGGCACCAGCACTTCTTCCCTATTTCCTGGAGGAGGAAGGGCTGGGGTGCTGGGGGCAGAGGTGAAATAAGGGAGGCAGGGGCCTTATGAGCCTACATTGGCTCTGTGCCCTCTGGGTCCCCACAGGGTTGAGTGGGGAAGGAGACTGCTCCCACCTGTAGTCTTGGCCACTTATTCCTCTGCAGCCCTAGGGATGTGGGGTAAGAGGGGACTTTCAGTTTCTCTGTGCTGGGACCTCTCTGCCCCTCTGTCAAGGCCTTTTGGACAAACCCTAGACACCCCATTCTGGCTTCCTCTCCTGCATGGCTCACTTGTCTCTTTTTCCACATCTGTAAGCATCAGGCAAACTTAGTCTTTGTTTGTTTGTTTTGTTTTGGTGACAGATCTCACTTTGTCACCCAGGTTGGAATGCAGTGGCTCAATCATAGCTCACTGCAGCCTCAAACTTCTGGGCTCCAGTGGTTCTCCTGCCTCAACCTCTCCCAAATCACTGGGACTACAGGTGTGTGCCATCACAGCCAGGTGTGAACCTGTCTGATTTTTAAAAACTTTTTGTAGCGATAGGGTCTTGCTATGTTGCCCAGGCTGGTCTCAAACTCCTGGGTTCAAGCAATCCTCCCATCTTGGCTTCCCCAAGTGTAGGGAGTCACTGTGAGTCACCGTGCTAGGCCCTCACCTCTCTTTAACATCAGTTAAAAGGGAGGATGGAATGCACACATCTAGCTCCAGGTGGAAGTAATACTAGATGTGTGTGTTCCATCCTCCATTTTAACCCAGAAACTTCCATTCTTTTCTGTAACAGTAACTCCCAGAGTTACTTAGTTTCAATTTTCTATTTAAGCAGATTGATTTCCTGCTACTAGTTCATTCTTTCCATATTGTCCCTATTTACCAGTTTTTATTTGGATGTATCTGTTGTCTGTATATTTCAATCAAGGGGGTCTTTCAAGAGCCCATTGGCAGTTGTTGTGCTAAGAAGTGGCTTGGAACAGGGGGTGGGGGGCAAACGATGTCTGCCAGGCCACGTAGCTTCAAAATAAACCCTTCTCCAACCCAACTGCCAGCCAGAAACTTTGTTTTAGAAATTCTAGAGGAACCACTGCTCGTAAGTATGAATCTCTGCAAGTCTGCAAATGTCAATTTGTTGTGTGTGTGTGTTTTTTTTTTTTTTGTTTTTTTTTTTTTTTTTTTTTTTTTTTTTGAGACAGTGTCTTGCTGTCACCCAGGCTGGAGTACAGTGGCACAATCATGGCTCACTGCAGCCTCCAACGCCTGGGCTCAAGCGATCCTCCTGCCTCAGCCTCTGTAGCAGGTAGAACTGTAGGTGTGCACCACTACACCTGGCTGATTTTTTATAGAGAATCAAATTGCAGGGATTACAGGCACGAGCCACTGTATTGGGCCAGTCTGTCATCTTCACACTCATTTCTCTGACTAGCTCTGTGGCCTTGGTTAATTTACTGAGCTGTTTTGAGCCTGAGTTTCTCATTTGTAAAATGGGGACCTTAATTCCACCCTCAGAGGACCACTGTGGGGCAATACCAGGCATGACTGCTCAACACATTACTTCCCTTTCTTCCTCTCGCCAAAATGTTCCTGTACTTTCTTTCCTTCAGGTAGATGCAGGTGATCTTTGCTTGCTGCCTCAGCACCCTAGATATATGGTGACCCAGACCCTGTCCCTGCAGAGCTGGACAGAGGCGGAAGCAAGCCTGGCACCCAGGCATCTGAATGTCCTGCCATTCTTTTTGCGGGGGGGTCCAAGCGCTGAGAGCCCCTCTGCTGCCTGCCCTGATGGTGACAGCAGGTACCGTCAAGTCTCTCTGGTGGTCACATTTTCTAGCCTTGCAGACAAGATGACGAGCATCTCTGCAGGGCTACAGCTGGTGCAGGGATCTGACTTGACGCAGTCCCTTACATCAGGGGAAAAAAGATAAGGTACAGTCACCTCTCACTTCAGTAAAGGGTGTCACGCTCCAGTGCCTTCCAGTGAGCAGGCATCTTGACATTTCGTGTGATGGGACTTGTTCTTGATGGAATGTGCTGCTGCCCTCTGGATGAGAAAGGCCACACGCCAGCCAGGGAGGCCTTCCCCATTGTGAGTGAAGGACTGAAAGGCTTGGTGGCAGGACAACCAAAGTGGCGGGGGGTGGGGGCACAAAGGGGGCCAGCCATGAATGAGTGAGTGTTTGTAGAAAATAAAGAAGTAAATCTTGGTATTGAGTCAACAGATTGGTGCTTCTAGGTACTGTGATGATGAGAGTGTGAGATTAGAAAGGCCCGCTGAAATCAACCGTGCATCTGCAGACAGGGGACCACTAGGTACTCACTGCAAAGGATAGAGTAGCTTGAGCCAGGGGTTTGAGAACCAGCATGGGCAACACAGGGAGACCTTGGCTCTACAAAAAAATAAATCAGCTGGGTGTGATGGTGTGCACCTGTAGTTCCAGCTACTTGGGAGGCTGAGGCAGGAGGATCATATGAACCCAAAAGTTGGAGGTTGCAGTGAGCCGAGATAGTACCACTGCACTCCAGCTTGGGTGACAGAGGGAGACCTTGTCTCAAAAGCAAAAAAAAAAAAAAAAAAAAAAAAAAAAAAAAATTCAAGTAGATCCATATTGAAATGGAAAGATGCTTACTTTACATCTTGTAGAGTAAAAAAGAAGCAACATGTACAATATGACTCTTTTATGTAAAACTGATTGCGTGTCTGTGTGTGTCTGTGTGTGTGTGTGCAGAGAGGTGGCTGGAAGGACATTCATCACAACGTTAGCCACGGCTGGCACTGATGGTGGGATTTCAGGTTATTTTGTGCTTTTCTGTCTCATTTCCATTTGTTATAATGAGCATATATAATTTTTAGAGCCCCCAAGCGCTATTTTCATTTAAATGAAAAGAGCAGACTCTTTCTGTACTTTGCATTATCTCTTAAGGAAATCATCCACTTCCACTCCCGCCAGTTGGAACTGCTGGGATGCTGATAATAGGGCTTCTCTCACAGGCTGCCGTGAGGGTGAAATTCACATCTGAAGGCACAGGCTCGGTGCCCAGGTCTAACATAAGCTGACTGGCAACGCTTTCCTCTAAAAGAGGAAGAGTGGGGCTGGGTGGGGTGGGGAGGGCTGAGTCACTTGCTCGGTCTCGAAGCCTGCATCTTAGTATTTAGTGGCTGAGACCAGGGCCGCTGCACTGGGCCACGCCAGGGTCCCATTCAGAGTATAGTATACGCGATCCCCAGACATTTGGGGGATGGCACTGTGACTGCACCTGGGTGCCACAGTGGCTTCCTGTGATGCCAGGCTCAGAGGTGAAGACACCAGCCTGCCTTCCTTACTTAAGTAATGGAGACAAGGTCAGACGCGGTGGCTCACGCCTGTAATCCCATGTAGTGGTGGTGCATGCCTGTAGTCCCAGCTACTTGAGAGACTGAAATGGGAGGAGTGCTTGGGCCTGGGAGTTTGCACGGCTACAGTGAGCCATGACTACGCCACTGCACTCCAGCCTGGACAATGGAGTGAGATCCTGTTTCAAAAACAAAAAAAAGGTAGTGGAGACTCTTCACCTTACCTTATTAACCTTGAGGACGGCGGGGGTTGGAGGGATTTCCCAAGGCGAAGAAGGTGAAAGGACCTGAGGCAGAGTCCAGGGCCTGGTGGAGGCTCAACAAATAGTCGTTTGTTCCCCTGAATGATGAGAAATTTTCCAGGTGGACAAGGTGGGAATCAGGCGTGTAGAGACAAAGGAGATAAAGCTGCACATCTGGGTAACGGCAATGAAGGCAGGATAGAGAAAAGCAGCCGAGTGGCAACTTTTTCACAGGCATGGATTTGTCTACATTAAAATAGGTTTCTTGAAACATCATTTTTGGAAATGCCTTCACAGAACGAAACACAAACGTATTGCTGGTGTACACAACTCCAATATATAGAAAGGTGTCCCCTCCCCGTCCCAACCCCTGCCACAAATGGCTGCCAGACTCCCTAGGTGGACACAGCCACCAGCTCACACAGGGGTCGGCAATGTGTGCTGATACTGGACACCTTTCCAGGAAGCCACTCCAAAGACAGCAGCATTTCAAAATGCTTTTTGCTGTTGCAATCTCAGCTAGGATCTTGGCCCTCAAGGAATGGATTTGACAATGTGCAACCCTAGACTTGTGTGAATAAAATAGACCAGAGGAGAAGGAGATAGAGTCTTAGAGCAGTAGAGATACTATTCTTCTGACATGGGCTTCTAAGAAAAACTTAGATTGTAGCAAAGAATCAGAAATTCTATTGTCAGCAGAGAAGCTCCCTCATTGAAGAAAAAAATGGGCAGATGATTGCACTTGTTAGGTATTAGTAATCAGAGCTAGTGCTTCTATAGTACGCTTCCTGTTCTAAGAACCCTGCCTACACCTCACTCCCATTTTACAGATGAAACTTTGCAGGGTTGACTTGCCCAAGGTTACACATCAGCAGAGAAGCCACTTCACTGGGGGCAGCAACAACTATCGGTGTATGTCCTGGTTTATGCAGTGTCTCTCAAATGCCACATCTGATTCCTACGCTTGCCCCGAGCGATACACGTTTACAAATAGGGAAATGGTAGCTCAGAAACAGGGAGGGGCCTTGCTCAAAGCTTCATGGTTAATGAGGAAACCAGGTTTTCAGATGCCAGATCTTGTGCTTTTTTTTTTTTTTTCTTTGTAAACTCAGGGGTCTGTGAGTTCTTTAGGAACAAGATTTTCTGTTTTCAATGTGATAATCTTGAAAACAAAAAAGCAAAAAACGCACTGGCAATGAAAATTTGCCATCTGAAAGACGTTTTAGGGGAACAGGCGTTGGTTTTTGAGTTGTCTTTGTGGTACTTTTGGGTCTGCAGAGATGGAAAATGGAAAAGGGGTTTGCTTGTTCCCAAATGGAACAATGAGTTTTACCAGGCCCTTTCGCTTGGTGATAATGTATTTTAAAAATCTCATTTTCCGTTCAAATTTATTTTAGTCTGTTTTTGATATGACTTGAATTAAAAGAAGAAGAAAAAAAAAAACTCTTCAGGTGATGTCCCAGAAGTGGAGCTAAATGCAGAGCTTTCTGGGTTGGAGGTGGTTGCTAAGGAGTCCTTCCGTTCAGGTGGGATCAGGCTGCAGCTGTGATGGTTTCACACCGAGGCCAGCAGGATCGTGTCCAACTGAGCTTTCTTATGAAGTGGCCCCACAGGCCTCAGAGCAGCCAGACCAGCCGGACAGTGGAGGCGCCAAGCACCATCCATGCCGGAACAAGCCCTGGCAGTCACAAGAGAAGCGGAAGCTTCTGGTGGCAGAGGGAGGAGGCAGGAGCCCTGACACCCGGGGGAAGCTCCCCAACTGCTGCCATTTTGCACAGGCCACAAGATACGGCAAGGAAGGCCAGGGATGAGCTAGAAAGAGGGATTCTCGTGAATCCTGAGCAAAGGCTGACAGCCATCAGAAAGGTGCAAGTTCCTGTCATTTCGTTTCAAATTCCCTAAATTGTCATCTTTTGCAGTGAACTTTCCATGTGCAGGCCTTTTTACCATTTCACAAAAGCCCTTCTTGTAAGTTATGTGTGTCCATTTGGGCACCTAGCACAGATGAGAAGGTCGAGGCCCGCAGACTTTGTGCTCCAGGGCTGTGCGGCTGGTTCTGTCTCCAGCAACGCAGCTCTGACAGCCAGCGGGAGTATGCTTTATTAGTTTTATTTTTATAGGGTAAAAAAGCATAATTGAGAAGTAGCTAAGTCCCTAAACGACACTCATGGAAAGCCATGGTAGTTCCACAGTGAGCCCATAACAAAGCCACTGCCATTTGCCTCGTAGCAGTTTAATGAAATGGCAAACAGCACCCAGGAGGAAATGAACAGTGCCATAGGTTGGAAACTGAAACCTGCACATTCGTGGCAAATGTCACTGCATTTACAGGGAGAGAAAAAAAAAAAAAAAAAAACCACATGACTCTTCTTTGTATGTTAAGGACTTTTTATTTTCAGGCCCTTTCAGAGGAATCAATTCCTTTAAACTTTTGTAAAATGCCACAGGAGCCAAGGTTAAGCAATGCTCTTAACTTAGGAACTGACCCTCTCCAGGCAGTCTCCAAAGTAGATTACCTCGAAATCTCAAAAAGGTAGTTCTACAAGAGGAGCCTTTGAAGAAGCCAATCCTGTTTTCCATTGTTTTGCTTTCACACAAGTTGAACTTGAACTCTTACCTTTCTCCATTTATAACAACCAAAATCCACCTTAAAAAATTAAAGGCTGGGTGCAGTGGCTCATGCCTGTAATCCCAGCATTTAGGGAGGCCGAGGTGGATGGATCACCTGAGGTCAGGAGTTTGAGACCAGCCTGACCAATATGGTGAAACCCCATCTCTACTAAAAATAGAAAAATTAGCCAGGTGCAGTGGCGGGTGCCTGTAATCCCAGCTACTTGGGAGGCTGAGGATGCAGTGAGATCACACCACTGTACTCCAGCTTGGGTGACAGGGCGAGACTCTATCAAAAAAAAAAAAAAAAAAAATTGCAAGTAATGGCTTCTGTGGAAGCAAATCTTGATTTAGGGGCACACAATCTCAGACGCTCGGGATAGACAAACAGGAAAGCCAGACGCTCTCTGGGGACCACACTTGTGGCTGCCCACACTGCTCTGTAGTTGCCAAGAGGGTGGGAAGTCGAGACAACAAAGAACATGAAATGAAGCTCTTTGTCATTGCCGTCTCGGATGGTGGACTCCCGCCTGGGAGAGGCTGGTGGCCGGCTGCTGCCAGCTCACTCCCCCACAACTGCAATTCCTCTTTCCCGGTCACACTGCTATTTCTAAACATCGGCACTGTAATCAGAATGATTTCCATGAAAACAAAAGCTCATTTTCCTAACTTGCGCTCCAATGCGTACGTCGTTAGAGGCCTGAGATCAGAGTCTGGTGGTTTTCCTGTTTCAACCTGACTTTCTGTCCCTAGGGTATATAAATAACCTACTCCTAAGTTTGCTCCTCGAATGACAATCAGTTTTATTTCATGAGTTATGGTGTCCAAATGAGTTAATTTGCTTTTGTCACCGTCTGAGTCAAAATAGGCCACCTGCAGGCCTCATGCAAAATTTAGAAACTGGATAGACGATTTAAGCCTCAAAAATGCAATGATTTTTTTTGGGTGCACACAGGAGAGGACGGATCTGGGGTGTGGTCAGCAGATGACCAGCCGTGGCCTTGAAGGTCTCTGCAGCTGCGGGATGAGGGTGAAGTCCCCTATTTGCTCTGCTCAGCCTCTCTGTTGAGTATTTAAGAAATCCTGATTCTCCGTGTTCTGCCAGGGAGGATACTGCAGAAAGGTGGACTGGTGTGGCCATTATTTCAGCATCTTCACCATGTACGGGCCTTGTAATCTGTAGCCGATCTTTCTATAATAATTCCTGGTGCCGACCCCTGCAGAAAAATTGAAGTAAAAAAAGGAGCATTCACTTTAGTAATTCTCAAAAGTCGGCATGTGCTTCCCTCAGCCTTATACCCTTCCCCCACCCAGAGACCAAATTCTCTCCCACATAAAATCTCAGTTTAATAAGTTTAGAACATTATTACTTTGAATTCAGGCTGCATTAAAATACAGAAACTGCTAAGTGGAGAGAAGTTACTCTTTCCCTGATTTTTAACATAAGCTCAGGATATGTGACACACACACTCACAGGCAACAGCAAATGTGCTCACCCATATGTTGGAGCCTGTGTATTCACTATCCTACAGGCAGCTCCAAGCACTACCTTAGGTGCTACAGGTGAACGGGAAGAGGTAGATTTACTGTCTGAGCTGCCTATGCTTCAGATGAGGCCAAACGATGGATGGTTTCCCAGAAGTTTTAAAGAGAGAAGAGTGGGGGGGAAAATGGAATCTCCACTCAAGTAGCGAAGGTATCTTCCCCCAGTAGCGAAGGTACACTTGTGGCTACTGTCAGAAGTGTTGGGAGTATACAAGGCTTAACAGGAAAAAGTGTTTTCCTCATTAGTTGGTGTCAAAGAAGCAGGTTTGCTGGAATGGCCCTGGCTCATGAAGTGTGGTTTGTGAAGAGAAGTGTAGCTTTTTCACACCAAGCAACTGTCCAGTTCTCTGTTGACACCAACTGGGTGTTCTACAATTTAACTCAATTTGAACACGACCTACTCTGATGAGCACAAGGCCCCCTAGTTCCGAGCTCAGTCCAGATACTGCCCCGCAACTTCAGACACCAATTGCAAGCAGAGGGTCTGCAGGTTGCCTACAACTGCTGTCCGACTGGGCTACAAATGGAGGGTTCCTACAAGCCCCTCTTCAGATTTGATAATTTGTCATAATGGCTCATAGAGCTCAGGGTAACATTTACTTACGTTTACCAGTTTATTCCAGGATATGATAAAAGACACACGTGAACGGCCAGGTGAAGAGGCACACAGGGTGAGGTCTGGGAGGGTCCTGAGCACAGGACTGTCTGTCCCCACTGTGCTGGGGTGCACCATGCTCCCAGAAAGTGGATGTGTTTGCCAAAATGAAAAGTTCTCTGAACGCCATCTTTTAGGGATTTTTATGGAGTTTCACCGTGTAGGTATGATCAATTACTAACTCCATTTCCAGCCCCCTTCCCTCCCTGGAGGATGAAGGGTGGGGCTGAAAGTCCAACCCTCTCATCATAGCTTGATCTTTCTGGTGACAGGTCCCCACCAAGAGTCACCATATTAGAACAAAAGATGCCCCCTGAACCCCTACAGCTCAGGAAATTACAAGGGTTTTAGAAGCTCTATGTCAGGAACCAGGAACAGAGACCAAATTATATTTTTTATGATGTCTCAGCATTCAAGGAACATGAACTAGTTGAAGTTGGTACGAAAGGTCCATTACCCCTGCATATTGGACGCATTCCTCAAAGAGCACGGCTGTCTGTATCTGGGAGTGAGACAGCTGAGGCTGGGCGGGGAGAGCTATCAGCAGCACCTGCCGCAGGCACTCCCTCACTCCCTCTCTGCATGTCCCTGCACTGGGCTTTGGAGAAGTGCATCTCCTGATTCTTCTCTAGCTCGCTGGCTGCTCTTCCTCAGTCTCCTTTGCTGGTTCCTCCTCGTATCCCTAACTGAAATCACTGCAATATGCAGCTCTTCTGTGCACGTGCTTCCTGTGACACAGCGTAAACCTGCGTATATACTGGCGACCCCTGAATCTGTCACTCAGAGCCTCAGATTCGTCCACAGGTGCTGCACGACCCACTTGAATGTCTAAATCGGCATGGGAGGTGTAGCAAGTCAAAAACCCAACTCCTGGTGCCCTGCCCCCACAAGCTCCCTCCCTCAGGAAGCTCCCTCTCTGTAAATGGCCACTCCACTGCCAGTTGTTCAGGCCAACTGATTGCCATCTTTCCGTCAAATTCCACATCAAGAGACTTGAAGAAAATGAAAGAGGAAGCCCTGAGGCTACAGGGGTGGGGACAGGATTCTAGGGAGCAGGAAAAACAAATGTGAAAGCCCTGAGATGGGCGTGCGTTCGTCCTTACTCAAGGAACAAAGAGGCACCATCATGCAGGTCTCCTAAGGAATCTGGCTTTTATTCTGAGTGGGATGGAAGAACGAGAGGATGCTGGTCAAAGGAGGGACACGATCTGATTGCTGTTTTGAGAACAGAATGAAGGCTCCAGGAGGGCAGGGGTTTTGTTTTGTTCACTGTAGAGCTGCGAGCACCCAGAGCGATGCCTGGCACATGTGAGGTACATGGTCAATATTTGCTCACTGAATGGATATGTGACCAAGGGCAGAAACAGGGAGACCAGATAGGAATCGATGACAATAATCCAGGTGGGAGATGGTGGTGGCTCAGGCTGAGTCACAGTGGTGAAAAGTAGCCGGAGCCTGGGCACATGTGGAAGGCAGAGCGAAAAGAATCTGCCGATGGATGTGGGGTGTGACAGGGGCCAAGGTGACGCCAAGGTCACCTTTAGCCTGAGTAAAGGAAAAGTCTGGAGAAATAGGAGCCACTGTTGCCTGGGAGTGAGGAGATGGTGGGAAGAGCTGCAAGGGGCATCAGGAGTGGGGCTCCAGTCAGGCTGCATGTGGAATGGCTGCTAGACATTCATGCCAAGATGCTGAACACTGATTTTGGAAGTGTTTCTTGTTCTTAAAGAGACACAGGGAGTGCTATGGGTTAGGTATTTGTCTGCTCTGAAACTCATGTTGAAACTTAATCCCTATTACTGAGAGGTGAGGCTATGAAGAGGTGACTAGAGTGTGAGGGCTCTGCTCTCATGAAAGGATTAATCTATTCATGGACTAATAGGATAATGAGTTCTGGTGGTTTTACAACAAGAGGAACAGGGTGCTGAGCTGGCATGTGCAGCCCTGCCACTGTGTGATGCCATGTGCTACCCTGTGCCACCGCAGGACTCCAAAGAAAGTCCCCACCCTCAGGAAGGCCCTCACAAGATCCAGCCCTTCAACCTTGGACTTTTCAGCCTCCAAAACTGTAAGAAATAAATTCCTTTTCAGGTATTCTGTGAAAAGCAATTGAAAATGGACTTAGAGAGGGATGGTCTCTTTTCCTGGATGTTGCTTTGCAAGGTAATTTCGGAGTGGGGCAGTTGTCTTGCAAGGGGCTGAAGTGGCTGATGCAGAGTGAGAAGGCATAGCCACCTAGCTTCTTTTGGAAACTGTTGAACCCTAAATTAACCAGTCCCAAAGCTTCTCTATATATTTCTTATGAAATATTTTCCATTTGGTTTAAGCCATTTTGAGGATATTTTTGATTTTAGGTATACAGCTCAGTGTTGCTAAATACATTCACATTGTGGTAAAACCATCACCCATCCATCTCCAGAACTCTTTATCTTGTAAAGCTGAAACTCCGTACTCACTAAACATCAACCCTACTCCCCCTCTTCCAGCCCCTGACAACCCCCATTCTACTTTCTGTCTGCATGAATTTGACTCCTGTAGATACCACATGGAAGTGGAATTATGCAGTGTTTGTCCTTTTATAACTGGCTTATTTCACTTAGCACAGTGTCTTCAAGGTTCATGCATGTTGGGTACAAGCCACTGAGTTGAGTTTTCTGTGACTTATAACTAAAAATATCATAACTGACAAGTAAGCTTGAGGACAGGAAGAGAAAAACAAACGAGGTCAAGCCACTATTTAAAATCAGAATTCAGAGTAATTCTGAACACACTGCTCTCCTGCTTAGAATCACTAATGATGGGTCCCAAGATAAAGTTCAAATTCCTTAGCCTGACCCACAAAGTCTTTCCTGCCCAGACTCTTCAACTTTAGTTCCTGGCACAGTTGACTAGGTCCAGAATCAGCAAACCAGGCCTGGCATCACCACCCGGGCTCAGCCACTGCCTCTGGGCGCTTCCCTCAGCAGCCGCCTACAAGGGCACTCTCAGCCACCCTCCCACTCATCCCCGAGGTCCCACCAGGAGACCTTTGCAGATACTTCCCCTATCTACAAAGCCAGAATTCACAGCACCCTCTCTCCAGGCTGGCTGTGTGCCTTAATTAGAGTTCCATTGTTTTACTAATCACACTGCACAGGTCTGTCTCCCTCCCTAGGATGTCAGCTCTTTAAAGTCAATGGCTTCTATCATCAGTGTCTAGCATATAAGCAAGATGCAATAAATGTTTGCAGATCTCTCATATGCTGGTCAGCTCTTCTTATGTTGTGTATATACAAAGAAATGTGTTCCTGGAGGATGTACGTGAAAAAAAAAATGGCTCTATGTTGGGTGTTGGGTAATGGAATGATTCAATATACAAGAGCTGAAGGGCAGGACAACTTCTTAACCTAGGTACAAATTTCCTACCTTGTTGGCTGAGAGATTAAGAGGCACCTTCCTGACTTATATTATTATCTCTATCTAACAAAAACTGCCCCAAATCTTTCAGAAATATTTCTGGCTTTTTATATTTCTATTTTACTTTTACAAAACACATACTGTTTTCCATGGACTTAAAACAATGGAGAATGTCAAACACACAAAAGTGCAGAAGACAGTGCACTGAACCTCCCTGCACCTATCACTCAGCTGTAGCAGGGACAATTCACCTACGAGACCTCTTTTTTTTTTTTTTTGAGATGGACTCTTGTCACCCAGGCTGGAGTGCAATGGCACGGTCTTGGCTCACTGCAACCTCCGCCTCCCACCCAGGAGACTTCTAAGCTTCGAGCTTTCTACTCAGGTGAACTTAGAAAACATCTCTAACATTTCCTTTTGGTTCTGCTCAGCTCAGTTCCTGGAGACATGTTTAGTTTTGCTCTTTTATATGTCCTCTGTCAAATGAAAATGATGGCCTAATTTTCAGAAGAAAGATGTGTAATTGTTGGTCCAAGAGCTTCACTTCCAAAAATATGCATCAACCTATATTTTTCTACCATAAATGGCTGCAGAGGTGAGAGAGAAGAGTTCCTTACATCTAACACAGGACCAGACAGTCCTTGGATAACCAGAAAGTTCAACAATCAAGAGTGCCCTGATTTCTTAGGCATGCTGGTTGAAAGAGCTGCTTTACTGGGGTACATCTAAGCATTTCTCATCATGATTCCCACGGAGCTACAGGCTCCTTGGGCCTTCTACTTTTTCCTTTCAACAGGAGGTGTGCCCTAGAAATGATTACCACCTTGGGCAGGGGCACTCAGGCCTCACGATGGGCCTTTTGGAGGAAAGCTGTGTATTGAAGCTCTTGTCCTTATTTTCAATAAGACGCGGCAGGCCTGAGATGGCGAGCTCAGCCCTGAGATGGAACACTGGTTCCGGGTCTTCTGAGAAGTGCTGGCATCCAGGGGAGGGAGCTTCACCTCTAGCCAGTCTGGACTCTAACCTCTGCTCACCTAAAGAGCTAAATTTCTTTCTGCCTCTTGTTTTTTGAAAGAAAAATTTCCTCCTGTTTCTATAACCTGCAGAACAGGTTGGGAAAGGCATTAGCCCTGCACTTAACTACCAGGGTTGGGGTGAGGGCCTTGCTCTGCTCTGATCCCCTCTCCATGTTCAGCAGGGCTCCCAGAAAGTCCTCTGTCATAGTAACTTTCCTTTTGTTAGCCAGCCAAGAAAAAGCAATCATCCTTCAGAGCTGACGTCAGCCACCCTCCTGGACTGACGTGCAGGCTGCCTGGACCGTCTCCGAGTCCTCAGCCTAACTGCTCTGCCTCCCCTAGAGAAGAGGCGCCCACAGGCTGTATGAGGAGCCAAGTGCTCCACCCGATGGCCTGCGTGGGGTTCTGCCAAATCCCTGGGATGGGGAATGAGCAGGAACTCACTCCATGCAGCAGCCTCAGGGTGCCCTGCTACAGAGCCAGCATTAAGAACAGCAGGAGTGGGGAGAGTCCAAATGCAGGCTTTGTTTTGTAGCACTTCGGAAGGCCGAGCAGGGTAGATCACCTGAGCTCAGGAGTTCGAGACCAGCCTGGGCAACATGGCAAAACCCTGTCTCTACTAAAAATACAAAAAATTAGCTGGGTGTGGTGGTGAGTGCCTGTAATCCCAGCTACTTAGGAGGCTGAGGTGTGAGAATTGCTTGAACCTAGGAGGCAGAGGTTGCAGTGAGCTGAGATCGCGCCACTGTACTCCAGCCTGGGGGACACAGTGAGATTCTATCTCAAGAAAGAATGGCAGGAGTTGGGGGAGTCCAAACACTGGCTTTGTTTTATCCTCCCAAGTTCTCTCATCTACACCCTGAGCTTTACTACATGACCTTTTTCTTACTCTGTAGGCAGGATAAATATTTTTATCTTCCCCACTCTACCAGCAATGATGATGAGATGAGTTAGGTGAAAAAAGAATACCTTGCAAAGTGCCTAGAGTGAACAGCTTCTGTGGTGGCCTCCCCTCTGCCTCTGCCCCAGGACATCCACCCCCTTTGGGAGAAGAAAAGCAGCCTGCTTATTTGTACATGAGTTTTACTATATATAAGTTATTAAAATGACTTCCACTGCACACTTCAGATCAATTACAGATAGACCCATGGAAAGGGGTTACATTAAAGGCAGAGGACACTGCTTGCTCTGGGATGGGCTGAGAGGAGTAGAGTCATTTCAGCACTCAGTGGGAAAGCCCCTCTCCCAAGGATGACCTCTGGCTACTGCTCCAAGGTGGGCTGGCAAGAGCCCCTGGCCTCCCTGTGAATCTCCAACCCGGAGGAGACCCAGGGGTACCACGTCTCTCTGATCCTTTTCTGAACCAAATGTCCTCAAGCCCCTGATGATGAGAAAGAAATCCTCTGCTTTGATTCCATGTCCCTCTCCAAAAGATACGCACCATGTGGCTTAATCTGCTAACTCGAAGGATTTGGGAAAAGGGGGAATCACAGGCAATGCCTATGCTGGAGCCTGGGCCCCTGGCTACAGGAGCACGCTCATCCTGGGCTGCTCAATGCTCTTTAGTAAAAATGGGAAATCAAACCACACCACCTTAGACTAACCAAAGGCCAAAAAAAAAAAGAAAGAAAAGAAAAAAAAAATGCGGGGGTGGGGGGCAACAAACCCAGATGTGTTTTTCTTGTTTCTTTGTTTTTGAGACAAAGTCTCACTCTTGTCGCCCAGGCTGGAGTGCAATGGCACAATCTCAGCTCACTGCAACCTCTGCCTCCCAGGTTCAAAGGATTCTCCTGCCTCAGCCTCCAGAGTACCTGGGATTACAGACACCTGCCACCACGCCCAGCTAATTTTTGTATTTTTAGTGAAGACGGGGTTTCAACATGTTGGCCAGGCTGGTCTCGATCTCCTGACCTCAGGTGATTCACGCACCTCGGCCTCCCAACATGCTGGGATTACAGGCCTGGCCACAAACCCAGATGTTTACTTAAATTCTGCTGTGATTCTATTTTAGAGAGAAATTGTAGGGGAAAGAGTGGGGAGATGGAGTAAGCCAGTCTGTGTGGTACTTGAGTTTGTTGAAAACCAACTCTTTGTTCCTCCAAGTTACTGCAGCCTTTTGTTCTAAGGGGATAAATGCAATACCAGAGTAATGTCTTTGGACACTAAAAATAAGTACACCTTTCCTCTAAAAGGGAAAATAAATCACAAATCAAGAGTAGGAAATGAACTTAAGTGCTACCTAGCTTGTGATTCTAATTCCATCTCAAAACAAACAAACAAACAAAACCACTTGGTAGAAGTTAGAGGGAGATTTAAATACCTGCCAGGCATTGGATTGCTAGAGGCTCTCCATGCACTAAGTTCTTTAAAATGTAACAAGATTGCAATTATTGTCTTAGGAGAAAGGTGAGTTTCAGAATGGGTCATAACTCAAGGCCACAGGATAGGGAAGTAGAACTGTAACCGAGACCCAGCCTGCCCGACCCCATGGCCCAGAGCGTTTCTAATGCGCCTGGCACCTATGTGATGGGGTAGGCCCACCCAAATCCCCCGACTCTGGTCTTGGACCTTGAGTCAGAGTGGGTAAGCACATCCCTTCTTTTCTGGTAAAGAAAGGACTTGCCATTTGTCTTAATCACCTCACCTCCTGTATCTGTGTCCAGTTTTTCAATGTCCTTTTATAACTCATGAGATGAAACAAACATGGTGGCTATTTCCATTTTTAACAATATGGCTTAGTAAGAAACTGAAGAATAAATCACAGAAAAGGGTCTGATAACAGGCAATAAGAAACTTTGTACACAGACTCAGCTTACAAATGTGAGAATGGGAAGGGGGAAACTTTTCAGTAACAACTTGGTAAATTGCAGTCACCATTTCTAAAATGATAAGCACTACAACACAGAGTTTGGAGGAAAACAACAAAGAAGGCTCAATGATGGAAGCTAGAGCAGGGCAGAAGAGTCAGGAGTATTTAAGCTTAGCGAACAGATGACTTCAGGCTTGATTATGGCAGACAAAATTAAGAATAATACTCCAGCCAAAGACAATGAAAATATTGTGACAAAATTTAAAATGTTTCTGCTAGGAAAATATCAGAGACTATTAAGAGCTCTTAATTGTCAGGTCAAGAATAAGGAGAAAATGTGAGCTTCTAGAAGGGAGTAGAAGTGTTTGTGTCTCAGGGTGTGTGATCTAGGAAGGGCAGCTGAGATACCGGGGGCGCGGGGGCGGTGTCTCGTGGCCACCAGAAACAGAGAAGCAGTCATAACACTCCCCCAGCGCCCTGCTGTTTAGGAGGTGTGGAAGCAACTCTGCCTCTCAGTTGCTTCCACACCTCGAGGAGGCTTGAAGAGATGGAACATGGGTCTGAATTCAGAGCCTGGCACAGACAGGGACCCAAGCATAGCACCCTCTCTTCTGGATTGTATTCTGAAAGGCTCTGAATTGGGAGGAGGGACTGGTGTGGTGGGGATAGGAATCTTCTAGATAAACTACAGTCTTGGTCCTAGACAACTATGACTCTGAGATGCCTGGCTAAAGGAAACAGGTCTTCCTTGGAGGAAGCGAGCATCACCTAGGTCTTCGAGTATTCCCGAAAGCAAATTCTCATATAAAATGCCCAGCAAATGATGAAGTGCACTTTGAGACAGGACATGACAACAGCAGAAACTCCAGATGTAACATCACTAGACACAGACTGCAAACAGGTATGCTTACTATGTTCAATGTCTGAAAACAACTGGAAACATTAAAACATGACATCACAGAATGGAAAAAGATACCAGAAATTTAGGAAATGTTAAAGTGTGGGACCAATGCATCAATGGATGGGTCTAGCAGATCAGACAGAGCTAAATCAGTAACCTGAAAGATTAAGTCAGAAGAAATTATGGACAACAAAGCAACATTGGTGGGGAAGAGGGTATTAGACATAGTGGATACAATAAATAGGTCTAAAATATGTTTAACTGGAGTCCTAGGAAGAGAGGTGAGGGAGAATGGGAAAGAATCAATATGCATGTGTTAGAGGCTGCAAATCACACAGAACTGATTTTAAAACCCAGTTCACTGATTAAAGAAGCCCAAGGAAGCCCAAACGGGAAATCCATACCTAGAAATATCCTAGTAAAACTAGAGAAAAACCAAGACAGTGAAGACAGTCTGAAAGAATAAAAATAATATATATTAAAAAAAAAAACTACAGAAGTAGCCTGAGGGAATATCCTCAAAGACAGCTGATTTCTTACCTGCAACATTAAAAGCCAGAAAATAAGGGAAAGATAGATACAAAGTACTGAAAGAAAATACCTGCAAACCCAGAATTCTATACCTAGTAAAGACGACCTTTAAGACAAGGGTCCCCCACCGCCAGGCCACACAACATTTACAGCCACACCCCATTGCTCGCGTTACTGCCTGACGGGCAGTAACCACCTCCCGTCAGATCAGCAGTGGCATTAGATTCTCAAAGGAGCACAAATCCTATTGTGAACTATGCATGCGAGGGACCTAGGTTGTGTGCTCCTTTTAAGAATCTAATGCCTGATGATCTCTCACTGCCTCCCACCATCCCCAGATGGGACTGCTGAGTTGCAGGAAAATAAGCTTGGAGCTCCCACTGATTCATATAATTATTTCATTATATATTACAATGTAATAATAGAAATAAAGTGCATAATAAATGTAACACACTTGAATCCTGAAACCATCACCCCAACCCCTTTACTATCAGTGGAAAAACTGTCTTCCACAAAACCAGTCCCTGGTGCCGAAAAGGTTGGGGACCACTGCTTTAATAATAATGCAAAATAAAGACATTTGTATACAATCAAAACTGGAACAACTTGCTACCAACAGATAATAAATTCATAATAAAGGTATAAAGAAAATGTGTGCAAACTACCGAAATATCCATCAACAGTAAAACAGATAAGCTGTAGTACATCATGGAATCCTACATGTCAATGAAAATGAAGAAAATACTTTAAAGATATAGAAAAGATAGAAGAGCAAAGAAAGTGGTAAATATACAGTTGCCCTTGGTATATGTGGGGGGCTGGTTCCAGGACCACCTACCAAACTCTGCACATGT
The DNA here is from genome assembly GCF_024542745.1 of Macaca thibetana thibetana. Taxonomy (NCBI): domain Eukaryota; kingdom Metazoa; phylum Chordata; class Mammalia; order Primates; family Cercopithecidae; genus Macaca; species Macaca thibetana. The sequence goes on from NC_065585.1 coordinate 115,358,486, forward strand.
CTTGCAGTTGGCCCTGCAGAAGCTGCATCTATGAAAAGTCAGCCTTCTGTATACGCAGGTTTCACAGCCCACAAATACTGTGTTTTCAATCTGTGTTTGGTTGAAAGAAATTCGAGTATAAGTGGACCTGTGTTGTTTAAGGGTCACTTTTATCAGTAAATCTAAGTGAATACTAACTGTACATAATAATAATATCTTGGGGATTTTAGAAAAACTTGCACAGACATGTGCACACAGCAACTTCAGAAAGAGGATCTCCAAATGGCCAGTAAACACATGAAAAGGTAGTCAAAATCATCAGTTATCAGGTAATGCAAATTAAAACCACAAAGAAATGCCACTCATTTATCAGCATGGAACAACTGAAACTCATACATTTCCTGTAATAGTGAAAAATTGTAGAAGCACTTTAGAAAGCCACTTGGCAGAATCCTCAGCTAAATCTATGTACTCTCTACAACCTAGCAACTCTTAGGTGTACATTCTACAGAAATATGTCCTTATGTGTCCCAAAATACATATACAAGAATATTCATAAGTCTAACCTGGAAACCCAGCAAGAGTTAAGACAGATAAATTGTGAACTATCAGCATAATGGAATCCCATATATCAATGAAAAGGAATGAAATGCTGCTACTACAACGTTGGCTCAATCTCACAGCAATGTTGAGCAAAAGTAACCAGAACAAAAATATGCAACAACAAAACTAGACTATGTAGTTAAGGGATACATACTTAGGAAGAAAATACCAAAAAAGTTAGGATACTGGGAAGGAAGAGGGAGGGGCCAACAGAGGCACTTCTTGGATGCTAGTTATTGACCTGAGTGGGGGTTATAGAGTGCTATGGTCTGAATGTGTATCCCCCACAAAATTCGTATGTTGAAACTTAATCCCCAATGCAATAGTATTAAGAGGTGAGGTCTTTGGGTGACAATTAGGTCACGAGGCCTCTAGAACTATGAGAAGTTTCTCATTTATAAATTACCCAGTTTTGTTATAGTAGCCTGAGTGAGCTAAGACATATAGGTGTTATTTGACATTTTATAAACTCTGCTATTTGTTACAGCTTCCAGTAAACTTTTAAAACGAAAAAGAAGGCAAGATTAAATAATCTCAACTATGTGACTGCTTAAATGGGGAATGAAATAAATTCTTCACGTCTATAGAAAAACAAGTGAGCCAGGGTTGTGATTCCAACTGGACAAAGAATGAACATGGAATTATTAATGTGATTTAATAGAAGAAGAAATAATGAAGTTTAATTGATCAAGTATTTGCTTAGTATGTACTAGGAGCCTGGAAATTGAAGAGTTTTATCTCTTGGAATTCCTTAAGAAAAACCTTGGCTTAATAATTTACATGTTTTCATGTCTGAAGCAGGAAAATGAATCAGTTATTACAGGCGCATTCTTGTTTTCTGATGCTTACTTGTTAGGACACAGGCCACCCTTCACTGCTAGTAATGTGTTCTTAGATGGAATTAAAATTGTGGCCACATCATATTCTCATAGCCAAACTTGTAAATCTATCCTTTAAAGTTTAAATTTCTGCTTTGATTAGATGCAAAACATTCAGTTGATTTATGATAGTTTAATTATAAGAAATCAGTGAAATAAAAACAAATTAAACTGTTTTAATTGCTTTTGGGTTCAATTAATCAACTATTGCCTACTTGATATGTCTACCAACATTAATACCAGGAAATATATTCATTAGTTTCATTCACTTGTTATTGAAATGAGACTTTATTATTTCTCATTGATCTCCTGCCAAGATGGCAATATTTTACTCAACAATGCACACTGATATGAAAGTTGGGAAAAGGTTTTTATCCTGAATGTTTGAAAATGAACCAATTAACTATACAACCCTAAACCTTTCAGAATTTTCCCCCCATTCTATTAAAAAAAATCATACAAAGGTTACCCATGAATAATCTTAGTTCTTCAAATTGGTTATTGCAGCTAACATAGTACACATTATTCTCCATCACTGTGGAAATACAGAGTATCTCAAGAGAGTCTCCTACCCAGCAGCCTAAAGGTTCTTCTACACATTTTGAAAAGACTACCAAGATAAGAACAAAGAAAAAAAACAGGTAATTTACAAAGGTTTTTTTTAATACACAAACTTTTTAAATTACAAACTGTAATTTATTTACAGAATCTAAATAGATACTACCATGGTAACTTACAGTTGGGTGATGCTGATGGGTCATCTCACAGCTTTAGAAAGTTTTTTTCTTTCAGGGAGTCTGGCCCATGATGTGACATAGGATGGCCCACAATCATCTGATTCAAAAATAGAGTGTCTCTGTTCCTATCAGTGCAGGATGTTTGCTATGTCACACATCATTCTCACTTCTTTACTCATGTCAGACTGTACCATCTTATAACCTGGTAGGAAGAGGGACCCCTTCAATTTATAGTCTCTTTAAATACAGACTTCAAAAGGGAAAATGGCAAGGTAGGAATTTTCAGAGATTCATCCTTCTGCTAATTAGACGATTAAGCTGGAAAAAAATAATTGGAACCAACTGTTTTGGAATGCTGGAATTTGGTAAGATATTTATAGCAACTAGGGGAGGTGAGGGGAGAGGATATAAAACTTCACTCAGGGAACAGCATGCTCAAGCCATCAACCATCCCCCCATTCCTTAGCTCCACCGTAGCCACAGGAACGGTAACTTATTTTCCTGGAGCAGCTGGCTGGAACTGGAGTGGGCAATAAGGACCTAGTCCTCCAAAAATTTGGGGCTGTGTATTGTGTTCACTTTGGAGGTTCCTGGAAGGACCAGTGCAGACCCTTGTCTTTGTTTTGACCCCATCTCGCTTCCTTCATGGAGTGTATCAAAAGATTTGAAGAGATACATATCCTTTTTTTTTGAACCAGACATTTAAGAAAATCCCTCTCAGGTCACAGGCTGATCATAGAGATAAGGACAGAAATTTCAGTGACTACACACACAATGAAGAATACAGACTTTGCAAAAATAGTTTGGAAAAGTCACTAGACAGGGCCGGGTGCAGTGGCTCCTGCCTGTAATCCTAGCACTTTGGGAGGCTGAGGCGGGTAGATCACTTGAGGTCAGGAGTTTGAGACTAGCTTGGTCAACAAGATGAAACCCCGTCTCTAATGAAAATACAAAAAAATTAGCCAGACGTGGTGGCACGTGCCTGTAATCCCAGCTACTCAGGAGGCTGATGCAGGAGAATAGCTTGAACCCAGGAGGCGGAGGTTGCAGTGAGCTGAGATCATGCCACTGTACTCCAGCCTGGGTAACAGAGCAAGATTGACTCCATCTCAAGGAGGAAAAAAAAAAAAAAAAAAAAAAAGTCACTAGACAAATGCATGATTACAGACCTCAAAAGCAATTCCTCAGAAAGAGAAGGATGATTTCCAGAGTTACCACATTACACTAATTGTGTAGTTCTCAGTAGTTCAATATAAAATTCTAAAGCATACAAAGAACAGGGAAGAATGGCTCATTCACAGAAAAAAAGAATTTAACAGGAATTATTCCTGAGGAAATCCAGATATTGAGATTACTACTCAAAGACATTAAATCAACTGCATTAAATATGCCTAAGGAGTTACAAGAAACCATGGAAAAAGAAAGGATATCAGGAGGATACTATTAAAAAGAAGGAATGTCAATAGACAGGAATTATATTAAAAAATAGAAATTCTGGTACAGAGATGTATGATAGTAAAAATAAAAAATTCACTAGAGGTGTTCAATGGCAGTTATGAGGAGACAGCAGACAGAATCAGTGAACTTTAAGATAACGCAATTGAATTTATCTAGTCTGAGGAGCAGAAAGAAAAAATGTAGAAAAATAAAAGACCTGGGGGATACCATCAAACATACCAATATATGCCTCACTGGAGTCTCAGAGGGAGATGAGATACATAAAGGGTAAAAATAATTAAAAATGGCTGAATGCTTCCCAAATTTGACGAAAGACATGAATCTATACATTCAAGAAGCTCAGCAAATTCCAAGCAGGATAGACTCAAAGAGATCCACAATGATCACAATATGAGTCAAACTGTTGAAAACCTGAGAGAATCTTGAAAGCAGCAAGAGGGAAATGAGTCATCACATACAAGGAATTCTCAATTAGACTAGAAACTATGGAGGTCAGAAGGCAATGGGATGGCACATTTAAAGTACTGGCTGAAAGAAAAAAGTAAACCTGTCAATCATAAATTCTATATTCAACAAAACTATCCTTCAAGGATAAAACAGAAATTAGTACATTCCCAGATTAAGAAAAGCTAAAGAAGCTTATTACTACTAGAGCTGCCCTATAAGAAATGCTAAAGGAAGTCTTCAACCTGAAATGAAAGAATAGGCAGTAACTTGGAACCATATGAAGAAATAAAGAACACTAATAAAGATAATTACATAGGTAAACATAAAAGCTAGCATTATTGCACTTTTGGTTTGTAACTCCTCTTTTCTTCCTATATTATTTAAAAGGAAAATTCATTAAATAATAATTTTAAGTCTAGGTTAATGGATACCTAAGTATAAAGATGTAATCTGTGACAATAACAATACAAAGGGGAGGGACAGAGATGTATAGGAGCAGAGTGTTTGCATATTATTAAAACTAAGTTGGTATTATTCAAACTGAGTGACTGGAGGCTTAAAATGTTAATTATGATCCCCAAGGTAACCACTAAGAAAACAACTAATAACCAAAAGAATCATAGAGTGACTACATTAACAGACAAAACAAATTTTAAGTCAAAACGAGTTACAAGAGACAGAAGACCATTATATGGTGATAAATGTTCAATTATCAGGAAGATTTATACAATTACCAACATATATGCACCTAACAACAGAGCTCTAAAATATATGAAGCAAAACTTGACAGGACTTAAGGGAGAAATAAATAGTTCTACATTAAGACTTGGATACTTCAATATCCACTTTCAACAATTAATTTAAAATTTAAGATAAAAGATCAATAAGGAAAGAGAGAACTAGAACAACACTTTAAACCACTTAAATCTAACAGACATATATAGAACATGCTACCACTAATAGCAGAATGCACATTTTCCACAAGTGCACATGGAACATTTTCCAGGATAGATCATATGTCAGGTCAAGAAAACATGTCTTAATAAATTTAAAAAGAACTGAAATTATACAAAATGCCTTTTCTGATCACAAAGAAATGAAACTAGAATAACAGATGGAAACTGGAAAACTCATAAATATGCAGAAATTAACACATTCTTACACAACCAATGGGCTAAAGAAGAAATCACAAGGAAAATTGGAAAACACCTTTAGCAAATGAAAGACAAAATGCAACATTCCAAAACTTATAGGATGCAGCAAAAACAGTGCTCAGAGGGAAACTTATAGCTGTAAATGCTCACATTAAAAAAGCAGATACATATGATCACATTTGGGATTTTAAAAGCAGATATATCTGAAATCAGTAACCTACTCTACACCTTAAGGAACTAGGGGGAAAAAAAAAAGAGCAAACAAAACCCAATGCTAGCAGAAGGAAGAAAAGAATAGAGTGAAGATAGAGAATTTAAAAAAAAAGATCCAGGCTTGGTGGCTCATGCCTGCAATCCCAGCACTTTGGGAGGCTGAGGTAGGCGGATCACGAGGTCAGATCGAGACAATCCTGGCTAACAAGGTGAAACCCTGTCTCTACTAAAAATACAAAAAAAAAAAAAAAAATTAGCCAGGCGTGGTGGCAGGTGCCTGTAGTTCCAGCTACTCCAAAGGCTGAGGCAGGAGAATGGCATGAACCCGGGAGGCGGAGCTTGCAGTGAGCTGAGATCGCACCACTGCACTCCAACCTGGGTGACAAAGCAAGACTCCATCTCAGTAAAAAAAAAAAAGAGAAAAAAAAAAGAGAAAAAAAAAGAATAAAAAAAAAAAAAAGTAAAAACCAAAAGTTCATTCTTCGAAAAGCTCAACTAGCAATGTTTACCTTTGTTTGGGTTAAAAAAGAGAAGACTCAAATCACAAAAACAGAAATAAAGAGGGGGCATAACTACTCACTGTACAGAAATAAGAATTCTATAAGAAAATACTGTGAACAACTGTATGCCAACATGTTGGATAACCTAGATGAAACAAATTTCTAGAAACATATAAAAACTGACTCATAAACAGAAAGTCTACATAAATCTGTAACAAGAAACTGAATCAGTAATAAAAAATGTCCCAATAAGAGAAAGCCCAAAATCAGATGGCTTTACTGGTAAATTCTATCAAAAATTGAAGAATTAATACTGACCCTTCTCAAATACTTGCAAAAAACTGAAGAGGAAGGACACTTATAATTCATTTTATAAAGCCAGCATTACTCTGTTAGCAAGGCCAGATAAAGACACTACAAAGAAAACTTTAGACCATCATCCCCTTAAGAATACAGATGCCAAACTCCTCAACAAAATACTAGCAAACTGAATTCAGCAGCATATTAAAAGGATTATATACCAAAACCAAGTGGGATTTATCCCTGGAATGCCAAGATAGTTCAACACACAAAAATCAATGTAATACACCATAACAGAATTAAGTGGGGGAAAAAAAATCATACAATCAGCTCAAATGCAGAAAAAGCCTTTGACAAAACCCACAACCCATTCATGATAAAAACACCCAATAAATTAGCATAGAAGGGAACTTCCTTAACATTGTAAAGGTCATATGTGAAAAACTCACAGATAATAATATGCTCAATGGTGAAAAACAGAAACCTCTCCCCCTAAGATCAGAAGCCAGATAAGGTTGCCCTTTTTCACCACAGTACTTAAAGGTTCTAGTCAGAGAAATTAGGCAAGAATAAGAAATAAAAGGCACCCAAATTGGATAGGAATAAGTAAAACTATCTCTATTCAAGATGACATGATCTTATATGTAGACAATGCTAAAGAATCCACACACATACAAAATTACTGGAGCTAATCTAGCAAAATTGCATAACACAAAATCAATATGGAAGAAAAATCAGTTTATTTCTATATGCTAATAATGAACAATTCAAAAACAAAAATTTAAAAATCTCACAATAGCATCAAAAGAATAAAATATCTAGGAATAAGTTTAAGCAAGGAGGTGCAAGACTGGCACATTGAAAACTACAAAACATTGCTAAAAGAAATTTAAAAAGACTAAATAAATGGAAGGCTATCCTGTGTTCATGGCCTGGAAAACTTAACGTTGTTAGATGATGATACCATCCAAAGCCATATAACGATTCAATGCAATCCTTATCAAAATCCCAATGGTGACTTTTGCTGAAATAAAAACAGCCATGTGAAAAATAATATGGAATTTCAAGGAACCCAGGATTGTCAAAAACAATCTTGAAAAAGAAGCACAAAGGTGGAGACTCATACTTCCCAATTACTACAAAGCTACAGTGATTCAAACAGTACAGTACTGATGTAAAGATGGACATATAGGCCAGCAAAATAGAACTGAGAGCCCAGAAATAAACTTTCACTTCTCTTTTCGACTGATTTCTGATAAGGGTGTCAAGAGCATTCAATGGAGAAAGAAAAGTCTCTCTCACAAGTGGTGCTAGAAAAACTGGATATCCACATGCAAAAGAATTAAATTAGACTCTTACCTTATATCGTATACAAAAATGAACTCAAAATAGGTCAAAGATCTAAATTTGAGAGCTACAACTTTATATAAAGCCCTTAGAAGAAAACATAGAGGAAAATCTTCATGTCCTTGACTTTGGCAATGGTTTTTTAAATATAACACCAAAGACACAAATAACAAAAGTAAGATAGATAAACTGGACTTCATTAAAATTACAAACTTTTGTGCATCAAAGGAAAGTAGCAAGAAAGTGAAAAGGCAACCCACAGAATGGAAGAAAACATTTGCAAATCACATATTTTATGAAGGTCTAATATTCAGAAAATATGAAGAACCCCTACAACTCAACAACAAAAAGACAAACAATCCAGTTAAAAAATGGGCAACAGACCCGAATAGATATCTCTCTAAAGAAGATAAAAATGACAAAGACATTCAACATCAGTAATCATTACAGAAATATAAGTCAAACCTCCTACAGAATGCCACTAGGCTGGCTATAAAAAAAAAAAAAAGGAAAAATCTTAAGTGCTGGCAAAGATGTAGAGAAACTGAAATCCTTGTGCACTGTGGCCACCGTGGAAATGAAAAACAGGGCAGTTACTGTGGAAAATAGTTTGGTGTTTCCTCAAAAAGTTAAACATAGAGTTACAATTTGACTTAGCAATTACACTTCTGGGTATATGTGCAAAAGAAATGAAAGTAGAACTCAAACAGGTATTTGTCCACCCTGCAATATTATTGACAATAGCCAAAAGGTGGAAACAACCGAAATGTCTATCGGACTGATGGATGATAAGCAAAATGTGGTATATACATGTAACGGAATATTACTGTGCCATAACAAGGAAGCAAATTCTGAGACATGCTACAGCACGGATGAGCACTGAAGACATCATGGTAAGTGAAATAACCCAGACATAAAAGAACAGATATTCTATGATTCCATTTCACAGAGACAGAAAATAGATTAGAGGACTGTGGGGGGAACTGGGAGTTACTGCTTAATGGATTCACAGTTTGTTTAGGGTGTTAAAAATTTTAGAAATAATGGTGATGGTCATACAACATTGCAAATGTAAATAATGCCACTGATTTATACACTTAAAAATGGTTAAAATGGCAAATTCTGCTTTACATATGATTTATCAACTCCCCAAATGAAAAAAAGTTTTCTTACAGTGCATAAAATTTCTCCATGTGTTTGTAGGGGGAGAATCAATATCTAAGGGTAGGAAAGCTCCAGAGGGAAACCATGTATCCTCAGCCCAAAAACAGGCTTCTATGTTCCATCATCTGGAACAAAAATATAAATGGCCAGCATGTGCACCTAAAGCATCAGGTATAAAATAGGGTTGCAAGGGGAAACAGAGAGGCATGTCCTCATGGAAGAGAGATGGCACACAAAGGGTCAGGTGCAGGCTGAGTTTTGTTGGGCCTGCCAAGCTCTGCCTAGGAAAGTGTGAGGTGTGATTGTGTTGCCATGCCTGACTATATGAAAATCTGATACTAGGGTTGGGACAAGAACTCTTGAATTTAGGTCTACCCAAAGGGTCTGTCTTTGGAGAAGGCATTAGAGGTACTGGATGCCTACTAATCACAAAGCAATGGAGATGTATTCCACCACTACAGTTGACAGCATCCAAAGATGGCTGCCTTCTCCCTTACAGAGATAGAATTCACTTCCTTTCCCCTTAAATCTGGCCTGGCCCAGTGATTCCAACCAACAGAACAGGGCAGAAGATACACTGTGGTAGGCGGTCTCTAAAATGACTCCCAAAGTTCACCCCCTAGGGTATTCACAGACTTGTGTAATCCCTTCCCCCTGAGGGTGAGCTGGACTCATTAACACTCTTCTGAGATTAGGTTATAAAAATACCATGGCTGCCATCTTGAATGGGCTCTCTCTCTGATCACTCCCACTGAGAGAGCAAGCTGTCACATCATGCGATAAGCAGCCCTACAAAGGGACCCACGAAGCATGGCGAGGAACCACAGCCCCAAGACAAACAGCTTGTGAGGAACCGATGCCTGCCAAAAACTGCACAGTGAACTTGGGAGGGGATCCTTCAGCTGCAATGGACTCTTGAGATGATTATGGCCCCAGCTGACACCTTGACTGCAGCCTTGTGAGAGATGTTGAGCCAGAGGCACCCAGCTCAGTCACTCTCAGATTCCTGATCTACAGAAACCATGAGATAAGAAATGCTTGTTGTTTCAGCCACTAAGTTTTTGGGTAATTTATTACACAATGATAGATAACTAATATAGACACTCTAGGACTTCTAAGACCAGGCCTTTGCTCCTTCCTCTTAGAACCCAAGCTATTGTGCTATTAAGAAGCCCAAGCCACATGGAGCAGACACGTGGACAAGAACCAAGCTGCTCATGTGGACAGCCTCAGTCAGAACGGAAACTTCAGACACACCATCCCAGCCAACTGACTGCCATTTAAGCCACCCCAACTGAGGCCCCTGACATCACAGAACAGAGATCCCCTCTATGCCCTGCTGAATTTCTGACCCACAGAATCATTAAGCAAATAAAATGGCTGTTGTTTGAAGCCACTAAAATTTGGGGTGGTATGTTATATAATAATAATCAGAACAAACACTAATTATTAGGATTTGCAGTGAGGCAACAGATCATACATGTAGAGATCTGGGGCATGTGGACTGCTTTACTGAACCCCAGCAATTTATTCATGAATAGTGGACAAGTGGACAGTGGTCTGCTTAGGGACTAGAGGATGGGGTGCATAAGGAAATGATCCCATGGCCACAAACTACCATTCGAAGTCTAACAGGCACTGTCTTAGAAATGTGAGTTGTTGGTCAGAGACAACAGCTTAAGCCAGGCCAACTAAAGAATAAGAAATTCCTTGCATGTGTTCTGTTGGAATCAGAAATCTCTAAACTAAAAGGCTCCACAAAACTAGTATCTTGGTTACTGCTAAGGAAGGCAGCACCAATACTTTCCAGCATTATTCAATAATACCTGTTCACCCAAAGAAGAACCTGCCAAATCCCTGCCTCTAACAGATCTAAAATAGAAAAGCTTTATCAAACTGAATGAATTAAGACAATGTCAAATATTTAGAGAAAAGAACAGTACTATTCATATTAAAGTTACATTGATAAGAAATCAACATTGCAACAAAATATTAAAACAGACTTTCTGAGAGACAGCTGGTAGTGAGTAGTGTAGGGTAGGCCGCTTTTGGAGAGGGCTTGCTTCCTCAGAAAAAAGCCTGTGAAGTGTCTAATTTTAAATAAAGGTAGTCATTCATCTCAAAGCTCCCAGACCTTTCAGGAATGTTATTAGGAATCACATGATATAACCCTATTCCTCCTAAGCAAAAGCATAAGACCGTCATTCCCTATATCCATAAACTAAGAGGAACAAGAATGGGGAGAAAGTCTACAAATGTGTTGTGTGTCTACACTGGCAAGGCTGGACTACAAGATCTCAATGTACACACTCTGAAATGTAAGAGGATGGACTGCATGAACCTGGGATTAGCAACGGCATTTGCCAAATGCTGTTCTTCAAATGCCAATCAGCCACCCCAAATCAGTATCACTAGCTTCTGCCTGGGAAACGTCACAAAAATTCAGTTGCCTCCAAGATCCAAACAGTAGAAACTCATTAGTGGCCTAGTCAATAATATTCAAAACATGTGTACTAATTAACATAGTCTGTGATGCCAAGTGAGAGATGGTCTGATGCACTTGATGTGTGGTGTACTACAAACTGGTACCTGACTCACCTTCAAATGAGTAAATGTCAAGTCATGGAATACAGATTCCTGGGCGGAGCTACGCAACAATGCTGCCACAGTGTGGCTGCAAGACACCAACTAGCAAACATCTAGCTAATTCATTATCTAGCAAAATAGCATTCCATGTCATCAATTCCAGTCTGATTAATAATGATGCTGAAATTGAGTTATTATAGTAAAGAAAGACTTTATATTGTATCTATTGTCTTTAAAAAGATATTAATAATGATTTTAAAAATACTACTGGAACGTACACCAAAAAAGAAACATATGATCATTGTTAGAATACCGAAATGGAACGGAGGAATATACAAAACCCAGAAAATGTACATTTAATTAGGGGACATTTAGGGGATAATTTGTCACAAAGATAAATGATGTAAAGGACTAAAGCACAGAGTACAAAAGGGCAAACACTCTTTCCCTTCCTTTCTGAGAAGCCCTAGACTAACACGTGCAGGTGCCACAAACTGGTCTGCATTTGGCCGGCTTCCTGCGTCCATTAGCAAATAGATACACTACAATGAAGAAATGCTTTTCCGGGCATTTTGGTAAGGATTATGAGTCCATTTTCAGACAAACCTAGTTACAAATGCACCCTTCTTGTCAACCAGATTATAATGCAAGGAATAAAACTACCTTCACCTGAAACTGAGGGAGATGTGTAGTAGCCTGGGAGACAGGTGAAGATCTAATAAGTAGATCTCAACCATTTATAGTTTAAATGTTTCAACAAAACAACTGCTATTTTCTGCCCACATATGATTTTATTAATCAGTGGCTCTGGCAAACAAGACCATTAACTGCAGCCCTAGAAAGCCATATTGGATTGTATAAGGCACAAGTACATTTATTTTCTGACCAGGAGGCACTGTGATGTAGTTTTAGGATGATATAACTAAGACCTTCATGATTAAGGATGATTTCATCTCCATAGTGACTCGTTTAATCACTCTATATTTAAATTCTTCTCTCCTCTCCCCTTCTCTGGCTTTTTAATAGATTTAAACAAAATGGCTATCAGTCTCTGACTTCAGTGATTTCTGTCATCGACCATTCAGACATTTTCCTCATTTCTCACCATCACTGTGCGATCCATTGGCCTTGTACGATTCTTGGCCAATGGCCATATTAATTTTCTACTTGAAAGGACACAAATAGAATAGTGCTTATGATGAAGGTAGTCAGAGGAGCTTGGGGAATAGTTGGTCATCTTGCTGCATAGCAATTAGCTTGGCAAACTGAAAGAGTCACACGATTGGATCTGATACCTAGCCAAAATTGCCAGAAGAAAAAAACTCATTCTGTTGGGGGTGTTAAATGGCTTTTTAAATAGTGACTATCACAGTTATATTTGCCCTTTTGGAAATGGTACAGGCAGTGTGACATCAGAGATCTCCGTTTCCATGGTGATTATTAGTGATGGCATTTCAGATGTTGTGGTTAGCTTCTCTAGTATAATTCCTTGTACTTTACATCGTAAGAGAGGAGACACAAAAACTGCTCATGTTAACATTTTTAAAGGAAAGAATACTGATCATCCAAGTAGATAAACATCATGGTTTCTGAGTAAATATAATTTGTTAACCTTGAACAGATGTGTGTTGACAGAAGATATAGGGGTTAAGCTGGCAAATGATATCACTTGGAATTAATAGGGACTAATTAATTGCTTAGATATTTGGCAGCAATTAGCTGTTATTTTTTGCCTACACATTATTTTATAAACTGGTGGTTCTCATAACACTGATTTGTCCATTTTAATATGTAAAAAAAGAATATTTTCTTACTGTGAAGTAATTATTCTTAGTTACGAACTAATCTGCAGTCTAAGTAAGGAGAAAACTTATCTTCCTCTGCAGTCAAAGACAATCAATGAGGGGAAGGTGGGTGAGTTTCCTACAGCCCAACACGAACATTCACACAGGGCAGGGTGACATTTCACACGTCTTCTTTTTTCATATGTCTCTTCATTTCATACGTGACCCCTCAACACACGGTGATTTTGATGCTGATGAAACTGAACATTTCATTTTTACTTTAATTTTCACATTTAGAGTTGATGGTTCACTTTAAAACACAGTTCACTAAGAAAAAAACAGAATAAACCTAAAGGCCTCTCTTTCAAGAAATTGCTTTGTTTGATTTTGATACACGAGAAAGTTTTCCATTTTCTCATGTAGCCATAAAGGTAGTCATCTTTTTAAAAAGATAATCTGCTATAAAATACACAGTGTATACCTATAAACAAAGTCTATTGAAGTAGCACAGATAAAAAACCAATTTGTTTTTAAATACAGAAAAAAGAATACCCAGAGTCTTTCTATAGTGACTCAAATCAGATCTACTGTGTAGCTCATAATATTGTTTAGAGGCTGAATCCAAGATTATAAACCCAAGTTACAGAGAAAATCTGCTGGCAAGATGAAGGGAAGTCATAATGAATCAAAATGCAATTAAAAAAAATTCTACCTAAATGCGTTACTCTTACACAAGAATAACCAAAATGATAAATGATTCTGTCTTTCCCTTACTCTAGCTTACTATTTATGCCAGGACAGAACATCTAGGCCACCACTGTGTACAACTTATACAAAAGCCTACATACCTGGAACAAGGATGGATTTACAAACTGAGGACAAGGTTGGGAAAAAAGTAAACACTTAGGTCAAACAGTATTGCCAGTTGTGACCTAAGTTAATAGGCATTCACAAAGCCTAGGATTAATTACCTATGGGAAACTATCAACATCTTTATCAGCAAACACCCAACTTACAATGAGACTGATATCTATTACTGATGAAATTAGAGTCTCTTAATATGGCACAGAAAAGGTCCTACCTACAATTTAATCAGGAAAACATAATTGGTCATGTTGAGAACTAAAGAAGATACTAAGGGGTAGAATTCTAGAGTCAGAACTGTAAAAGATAACCACATCCATTTTTTTAAAATAAGGAAATAAAGGCCCATGGAGAGCAAGTAAAATTATCCTAGATCACAAGAAGAGCTACTGGCAAAGCAGGAATGGAATCCTGGCCACCTGTCCTCCCCACCCCCATCCCCCCACCCAAATCAGTGCCTCTTCTCAGCTAATCCAATGAGGTAACATTGACAAAATGCAGCCCACAGACACCAGCACTATCATAAAGAGATTTTCATTCTAAGGATTAATTTATGGAGAATAACTGACTATTTACAAAAAACTAAAACACATGTACACACAACACTGTACTCATATCAGAGAAACCAAAGTCAAAATGCAAAAACCGGAAAAACACAACATTAAAAGCATGATATAATAACAAGCTCTTCACATCTGCCCTCCTTGAAGTTCTGAATAATGGACTAACTTCTCCAGCATCTGATTCAGAAACTTACACAGAACAGTAATAGATTACTCAATTGGAGAAATAAAAATGCATCATCCAGACAGCAAGTGTTCTTAGTTCTTTCATTTGAAGGGTGACCAGTGCTTAAGTCAAACAGAAAGTCCAGGCTTACATAGTTTTCCCTATAGAGAGCAATGGTGGGGCTTCCAGGCAGGGTGACAGGAAGTAATGCTTATGGCATCCTTCCTCCTGAACTCACTAGAGTCCCAAGAAGGCATTCCAGAACTGTTCCTACAGAAACCCACTGGCCAAAAGAAACCCCTTGTATAGAAATGAAGTAGATCGATCATACCAGCCAACAAGAGAAAGGTTCTTCCCTGTTAATTTGAGCAAGTCTCTTCTTGTTATTTGAGAAACTCTACATGCAGATGATCTGAAATTGAGCTATTATTTAGACTATGATAAAAAGCTAGGGAGATAGATATGCCAGAAAGAGGACAGATGCCGATTTCCACTTAGAAAATGGAAATCACCCTGCTCATAAAAAGCAGAAACTGAGGCTCTTATGAACAATTGGATATGACCTCAGGCAAGTCAGGGGTCCTCTCTGCATGCAACATTGTAAAAAGACACAGATGTCATGAAGGCAGATGAAATAATGCAGAGCAGTGATAGAATATGCCTGCTCTTCAGTTTTAACGTTGATTAGGTTCCCACAGACACCAGAAAGTTGCATGACTATTATCAGACTCCAGGAGTGCAGCACTGCCAGAATCGCAGAGCGTTATGATTATCTCAGTGACTGAAAAGAGAATACACTTGAAAGAGAATACTAAAGCCTTGCTTGTGTATAAAGTGTGGTCTGAAGACGGCGTAGGTATCACCTGGGAGCACAGGCCCCACCCAGGCCCACTGAGTCAGAGTCTGCATTTTAGCAAGATCTCCAGGTGATTTGTAAGCACACTGAAGTTTAAGCACTTTACTAGAACACTGACAGTGCTCTGACAAAAGGGGCCATGGAAATTTCAGGTGTTATCAACTCTACACAGATGCATGTGCAGAGGGGTTCCAAGTCAGTCTGGCCCTTGCCTGCTACATCTGATCAACCACAGGTTAAACAGTTGAGAAGTAAACCTTTTTTTATTACAGGTAACAGTACCAATCAAGTGAGCCTGGTTTAGTTACCTCTTCTTTCTGTGAAAGATAACAGAAAATAAATAAATAAATAAATAAATAAAGCTGGACATGTTAAAAAAAAAAAAAAAAAAAGCTTTTAGGAATCTGTCTGGATAATGCCAAAAACCTCAACCACACTAAATGATTATAAGTGAGCCTGAGTTACTACATTTTCATAATTAAAATCATTAAAACCCGAGCATGGGTATTGATTTACTGATTGGCAATGACTTATTATTATTTTTTAAAAAAAACCTCATTTCAACTTTCATTTTCAGAAGAGATGATGTTCTCAGAAGGCGTATTTGAGCTTTAGGAACGTTGTAGTATTCGAGTGGGAAAACAAACATGCTGGGTGAAAAATAACCTACATTTTGATCATGGCTCTTACCCTGTTAGCTTCTACTGGGAACAGTGATTTCTGTAAGGGTTCACTACGGAACAGCAGATGTGAAAGGGGTCTACGTCATTTCTTGCTCCACTCACACACGCTGTACTGGGTTTTCCTTTTCATGCCCACTTCCCCAGTGACCTGCTGTCCTAGATAAGAAATGGGGAAGCTCCTGATGGGGTTCAGAACACACTACCCCAAAAGACGGTGCCTTGGCATACTGAGTATCTTAAGGTGAAGGAATCAGAAAATGGCGTATGCAGGAAGGACCCTCTGGCTTTCCCCTTTCTTCTCCCGACACAGGTCATGAGATGCTTATGAGGGAGGTGCCCTCATACCACCTGGAGCAAACAAACATCTTCACCGCTGAAGGCAGCGGGGGTACCTTGAGGAATCTAAATGTACAGGCCTTGCTAAACATCCCCATTTCTCACCCTTAGCTCTTACTCCTGTGTCCTGTCATATTTTTTCATGACTTCGCACTCGTATAAAAACACTCAGGTTCAGCCATTTCTTAGGGTCTTTATTTCCTTATGAAGGCTTTCCTGTTCCATAAAATTTATATGCAATAAATGTGTATGCTTTTCCCCTGTTAATCTGCCTTTGTCAGTTTAATTTTCAGACCCAGCCAGGGACCCTAAGAGGGCTGGGGAAAATTTTTTTACTCCCAAACAGGGGAAAGCTGTTCCCCAGGATCGAAGTTACTGAGAAGAAAATTGAAAGAGCAAGAATTTGGCCTTTAAACAGCTTGTACTGGCAACTGAGGTTCTATTTTAATTTCTGAACAATAGTGATAATCTCCACAATAGTGAAAAACACTCAAATTCCATTTCCTTAGATAGAGTAACTAGGCACAGCACAGGGAGGAGGCAACCATGCTGACCAGTGTGACAGAGTGCAGAAGAGGGGTTATGGGTCACAGGTCCTGACTCTCAGAGTGCTCGGAAAGCTCTATTCCACTAAACTGCTTTTGTAAATTTTGTTTGAGCACAAGTCCTTCGCCAGTCAGCTCAGCTCAATTTTGAATGTAATAACCATCAACAGGGGCAAGAGGGTACCAACATAGTTTTCACTGTGGTGCCAAGTTCAAAATGGGAAGGAATCATGAACTTCACCCTCCCCCAGTTACCTGATATCACAGCGATTTTCCCAGATCCATGTTCTTCTCTAGCTATTCTTTCTGCTTCCTCCATCAGCAGCATGCCAAATCCCTGCACAGAGCAACAAAGAGGAGTGGGAATTAAAAAGGAAGGCAGTTCATTAAGAGGGGTCCATGAAACAAGAAGGCTATATACTTCAGTAGTTGCTAAAATCTGTTAAAATAAGAGTGAAAAAGCCCACTTATGGGAGTAAGGAATAAGAAACCATTCACTCATACCAAAGGTATACTGTAGTAGACAATTGAAAAAGGTGTAACTTTTGAACAAGAGCTACCAAAAGGCATTTTGTGAATGATGTAATCTATTCACAGGAAGACAGTAATTCCCTCTCAAATTCTGTCTCTTTTTAGGTAAGTTCTAGGCAATCTCTAAATGATGGAAGTCTGGGGCAATATGTCTTTAATTTCTTAGTCACCTTTCTACTTTTTTTTTTTAAGATGGAATCTCCCGCTGTTGTCCAGCCTGGAGTGCAGTGGCTCACTGCACTGGGCAAGATCACTCTGACTCAATCTTGGCTTACTGCAACCTCCGCCTCCCAGGTTCAAGCGATTCTCCTGCCTCAGCCTCCCGAGTAGCTGCGACTACAGGCACGTGCCACCATGCCCAGCTAATTTTTGTATTTTTAGTAGAGACGGGGTTTCACCATGTTGGCCAGACTGGTCTTGAACTTGACCTCAGGTGATCCACCTGCCTCAGCCTCCCAAAGTACTGGAATTACAGGTGTGAGCCACCACTCCCGGCCACCTCTCTACTTTCTAAGAGTTGAGAAACCAGGCAAAATTCTTAAATCATCAATTTTGGAGCTTATATCATATCCACCATTAGATTTTAACACATTTTCTGGAAATTTTAAGAACTGAGTTATTAAGGTAGGTTGTCTGGGGTTAGAATAGGGTTCCCCTATGTATAATATGGCTTAACCTTAGGAAGTGTTTCATAAGTGCTTTCCCATCACCATCTAACCTGATTCCACAATAAGTTGACCCATATGAGACTGCCAGTATTAGACAATTTCTTACTTTCAAAAATACTAACTGCAGGCCGGGCACAGTAGCTCATGCCTGTAATCTCAGCACTTTGGGAGGTCAAAGTGGGTGGATCCCCTGAGGTCAGGAGTTCAAGACCAGCCTGGCCAACATGGTGAAACCCCGTCTCTACTAAAAATATAAAAATTAGTCAGGTATGGTGGTGCACACCTGTAATCGCAGCTACTAGGGAGGCTGAGGCAGGAGAATCACTTGAACCAGGGAGGCGGAGGTTGCAGTGAGCCAAGATCATGCCACTGCACTCCAGCATGGCTGACAAAGTGAGACTCTATCTCAAAAAAATACCAATTCCATGTGGTTCAATTTGTTATGTTCCAACTGACTGAATCTCAGTTTGTCCTTTCCTCCCAAAAGGATACAATCTGGGGAGAAAACATCTCTGAACAACTAAAACACTGGCTCGTCTGTTTCTATGCTTTTCTTTCCCCTCTCCTCCTCCTCTGGCTCTTCCTCCTCTCTTCACCCCATTCCTTTTCTCTTTTCCTACTTAGGCAGTTTCTTACAAGCCAAATAGAAATGGAATACAGGATACCTGATGCTGAAATTTGGTAGGATCCCGGCTGCTCACAGGGACCACACTTCCATACACATGCAGCTCTCGTACTATGGAGACACCTCCACCCAATTCGAAACGGAAAGTTTCTTCTGAACACTTGCGTAATCGTAGGAGGCCAATCAAAATGTCTTGATCTGGGTCTTCGTATGACAAGAATGTTTCCCAGCCACCATTTGCAACATAATCTCTCCTTACCAGTTCAACCTGTTTAGTAAAAAGCCACAAAAAATATTATTCAAAATTAAAGAACCAAATTCATTTTTGTAATTGTATGTATTTATTTAGGTTAATATCTAGTTAGGGATAAGGAATGAATAATCACTAATTACATTTCTTTTTACTTGTCTACTCTCAAATAGCACCAAGATTAAAGTTCATACCTTGTTCATGGACTATTATAAAAGGAAAACAACTGTATAATTTCGCAAATACTTGAACTTCATTAACCTTGAGACTCTTACAGAGATCCA
Organism: Macaca thibetana thibetana; assembly: GCF_024542745.1. Taxonomy (NCBI): domain Eukaryota; kingdom Metazoa; phylum Chordata; class Mammalia; order Primates; family Cercopithecidae; genus Macaca; species Macaca thibetana. Next base: position 115,378,007 of record NC_065585.1, read on the forward strand.
GCTCAGTAAAGGCTTCCACGCATTTGACTCCCCATGAAGAGTCTCTAATGTAAAATTTCAAAATCCGTCACATGCGTAGCTCTCAGGAGCACCCCTTTGTCTCAGAACTGTCAGGTGCTCAATGGTTTGGGTTTCACCTTCTAATCTTATCGCCTCCACTGAAACCTACCTTTGGGGAAGAAAAATGTGATGCTGGTCACTGGCACCGTGATGAAATTTCAAGGAAGTATGGCCTCCCACAGGGCACTTAAAATATTATGCATAATTTATGGGATAAAAATGTTAAAGAAAATTCAATCACGGAGGGTAGCTTTTGGGGGGAAGCTTTGTGGTAGCAGTCTGCACAGGCTTTTGGCTCTTCAGCTCATTGTACAAATGGCTCTTGTACTTTTCCTAAATAGAAGCCATATGTAACAATATGCATGCACAGAGAAAAGTATACACATGGACATGGCCACATGCAGAAACACTCGGTAGATGAGCAGATTGTACCCAGAGCAAGGTGAACAATTCAGACTAACACATATTCCTTCTCAACAATGTTTGCTAAATAACTGAACTGCACAAGAATTTGGCAAATTGTGTTGGGTCTGCTTTTTCTCTCAAAAGGTCCTACATGTGAAAAATGTCAATTAACTAATTCATGCTGAGAACAGAAACATCAATGCAGAGATCATCTATTCCAGCCTTTCACAAATGGGGCTCCACAAGAGAATCAAATCCTACAGAAAAGTTGGCATACAGTTAGACATTATACAAGTATAAGAGAGAAGTTAATTCATTACATACCATGAATGCCTTAAGGCATTATGCTTAATTTTTGTGGAGCCTGTGGATAAGGGCTGATCTATTCATTTGCTTATCACCATTGGGCAACAGCTGAATAGTTACACACAAAGAGAGAAGCAGATCATACTACATTCTTCCCAAATGTAGCTTGTAGTCACAGGGGACTATTTACAATTGAATTAATCAAAATTAAATAAAATTAAAAATTTAGTTTCTCATTTGTACAAGCCACATTTCAAGGGCTCAACAGTCATCACCATATGGGATATTGGATAGCCCAGATCATAGAACATTTCCAACACTGCAGAAAGTTCCATTGAACAGTGCTAATCTAGAATGAGGTTCAGACTTCGTTTTCCTAACCTGCCTCTTCTAGAATTCTCCTATTTGGCTTTCATGGTTTGACACCGGTATCTAATCCTTGATTAGTCTCTGCTCTTAGTTATTCACTTCTGGGGCTCTGTCCTTGGTTAAGAACATGTGGGCGCAGGGTTGGCAAAGATCTAAGGACAGTACCTAGGCCCTCTGCGACATGAAGAGACTAACCTGGTATGGCCGTACTTTGTGATGAATTTCTTGGATTCCAACTTCTCTGGTTCTCACATCTCGACACTGTCAAGAAAAGTGGCGGGGCAGGGGGAGGGCACAAATATAAAACTGGTAACTCATTCAATCTTTATTTTTATTTAAACCTCTCCACCAAACCCTGGGCTCGAAATTAAGTTTGTACATAACTTATAATGAGATAAAAGAGCTGAATTTCAAAATAAAACCACCTTTAATCAATCTGAGGATAGGGGAAACCAGAGTAGGAATGTATGAAGTAGTACAGTATTGCTTTTAAAATAAATTTAGAATTCAAAAAAGATCAGTATACAATATAATCTTAGCAGTAAAGAATGTAAGTCATAAGAGTAAGAAACAGGTTTGCCTGGGGGATATAACTATCTGAAAGTACAATCCAGAAGTATGTATATAAAGAGTAAAAAGTAAATTCCTAAATGTTTAAAACCTTCTCCATTTTATGGCAGTTAACATTTTTAGCATCACCGTATTTGTATCATTTTAGGAATATCCAAAAAGTACATGTTGAAGATGGCTTTTTTTTTTTTTTTTGTAAGAAGGGCGCTGTGGAAGAAAGGCAGGGAAAGAAGAAGAAAGGGAAGGAGGGAGGGAGAGACGGAGGGAAGGAAGGAATGAAGGAAGGAAGGAAGGGAGGGAGGGAGAAGGAACCTAGAGTCGTGTATTACATACTCTGAAGCACAATCACAAATGGCTCTTTGAATATCTGAGGAGGCATGGAGCTGCCTACAGACAATGCCAATGCAATGCCTGGTCTGCATGGCCAAGCATCTGTGATGTGGCTCTCACTTCTATTCTACGACCCACAGTGCATGCTACGCTACCAGACATTTACAATTACACAGTCCTTTTCATTATTATAAATCCTTGTAATTATTCAATTATATATCCTATGGTGTATTTCCCCCTTACAGAACAAACCATAAACATTTTCTTCCAGTGAGAAAAGATCACTGTGGGAAATTTGATGATGTCACGTAAGCTTTTCTACTAATAGTATATTTATGAAGGACTGCTATACATGTATATAATTCCAAGAGAAAAATAAGAGCTCATTATTCAGTTGTAGAAAATTAAAGCTACTTCCACAACCCAGGAACTAGCTCAAGATAATACTTTGCTGATGTGGAGTCCACGAATTCCAGTAAACAAAAACTGTATAGCAGACGAAGATGATCGATCTCTATAATTATTAATCTACTGAATGTAGCTGCTGTCCTTTCACTACAGTAGTTCTATATAGTAGCTAGCATGGGAATGTATTACTGTTCCATGTTCTTAATGAACACCTGCGTGCTGTTTCTTTATTTTTTTTTGGCATGCTTTTTTAAAGGCAGAGTTTGGTGTGTGCTTATTTTCTGCTCAAGATGTTGCCTCTAGGAACTAGATATATTTTGGCTATGACTGAATTCCAGCCTTTGGACTCAATCCTAGCTTACTTTAACAGAGGCTAACAAGGCTTATGAGGGGTGAGGGTTAAAGAAGATGGATGGACAACGAGATTGTTGGGATAACCAGGCCAGGTCAGTCATCTTGACCTTCTTGAAGGTCAGTGGCCTTCTTGGAGGCGAGAAGAGATGGAGAACATGAACAGCTGGAGTCTGGGAGGCAAAGCAGGCACACAATTTTGTTTGGTGCCATTAATTACTATAAATGCATTTGCTATTTTTCTGGAACATAAAATTCTTCACTTTTTTTTTTTTTGGTAGAATATGCCAATAATGTTCACAAACTCTCCCTTGAACAATCTGAAAAATTTTCTCCATAATAATTTGAGTGAAATGGCTTAGGTAAGTCCACAAACACCATAGGCAATCCTTGGAATAATGTCTTTCAAAGTGTGGCCCACATCTGAACTGTGCATGAGAACCATGCACCTAGTGCTGGATAACAGATTGGTCCCATCCCAACCTACTGATCCAGAATCTCTGAAGGCAGAGCCCAGGAGTCGGCCCTTGGTCTCAACACCACTCCTGGTTTATTGCTTTAGCAGCTCTAAGAAGTTCCTGAGTACTGGAGTTTCAAACCTTCCTGTGACTTAAGAATTTCCCACAGAGACTGTTAAGTTGCAGGTTCTTGGGCTCTTTTTACATCCTGGGCCAGCACAGAGGGGATGCTTAGTAAATACCTGTGACCAAAGAAGGGATTTCAATGGCCAGAGGGATGGGAGACTGGTATATGTGGGGCAATAGCAGTTTTGGCAATTATTTCATGCCCATAATCCTTGTCTTTTCAAATGATTATACTTTCTTCTCAGGAATCACATCTTTTTCTTCAGTCTATAACTGAATTCCTAATACTTCAAAAGAAAAACTGTTTTTAAAAACTGGAATGGAGCACGCAGTTGGCAATCTGAGCAGGCAGAAGAGAGCAGAAGGGAATGAAGGAACAGGAGGCAGCCTCTGCACCACTGGCTTCAGCTCCGACATGGTCCAGTGACTATGCCTTCAACATCTGGGGACTTTCTGACCTGACCCGCATGTCTGGTTTTAGGGGTGATAGCAGCAAAGTCGTCTGCGTTTCAGATTCCTCTTTTTCTCAACAGCTGTGGCCTGACCACCATATTTGCTCTTACCTGTATTCCGAGGTCTTTCATTCTTGCAAGTGCCAGCTCTCTCAGGTTACCATGCTCTACTCCTGAGCTGACTAAAGGCATTGGAATATCCCTGTACACAGGAGAAAAACATAAGCTGTTGCAAAATAGAAATCATTCTCCACAGCAGTAAGGCAAGGATATTAAAAAAATAAAAAAGAACAAAAACAAAAAAGCAAGAAACTTATGAATCTGACCAGGAAATCAGAGGCAACGCCTCCGAACAAGGAGCTTCTCTACGCCTCAGCCTTCTCATCAAGGAAATTATGATTTCCCCTGACCTTCAGGGTTTCTGTGAAAGGCACCTGATTGAAATCACTTTATAAGACTACAGAGTGCTAAACAAATGTCTGAATGCCCAATAACCATTTGTAAAGATTTTTTGAGTAAAGAGACATTTGTACCAAATAAATCAAGACAAATTTTTTCCTTTATGAAATTTGTTCAACAATGTAGCTTACACTTTCCCACACAGCTGCTGAATGACAAGTAACTGGGATGCTCAAAAGCCTGCCTTAGCCAACAACTGGTCTCAAAGAAGAAATCTTTTTTCCTTGTTTCTCAAAAATCTAAGTTAAAAGTGACTATGTATTAGAGGAATAACAGCTTGCCTAAAGATAGGAGGAAATAAAATTTGTTTCCTGGCATTAATACAGCATAAAGTGCCAGGCATCAAGGAAACTTCCATCAAGAGCTGAAGTTATGAGTTCCATTTTAGTTGCTCCAACACTCTCCTCTAGACAAAAATCAGTATCTAAAGATAAAACAGTTAACAAAATCTGAAGTAAGAATATGCTCCGCACATCTGCTTCCTATTCAAAGACAAGTCTCTAATTTGTTTTGTCTCCTATGTGGTTGATCAGAGGAAAGATGTGGAGAATATGCCAATTATTTTTTCTTCTCAGTCTGCTTTTGAATCAACTTGAGTCTTTTCCTCCTCTTTTCACTTATCCCTTCAAATGTTAAATGCAATTAGCTAATTCATCCATTTGATTTTAATAAGATATTCCTCCAGCAAAAGTATCAAAAGCCAATCAATTAGCTTTAAAAGCTATACAAATAAGTCTGTTAGGCTCTGGAAGCCAGGAGAGTTGCCATAAATATAAATCAAAGATAAGTCAAAATTCTTTAAGGCAAAGACACACTGGAGGGTTCAAAGTGAGAGTGACATAAAATGTATATATTACAGTGACCAGAGTTTGCATATATGGCTTACTTACAGTTTTTGGTCAAATAAATTTCTATCTTTGGAACTATAATTTTCTTAAAACCAAATACATTTTAAAATTAGTAATCAGGTGACGCTAAATGAAGGCTATTAAAGGAAAAAATATGGTTGATTTTGGCAAGGAACGTATGTATATTTTAAAAATTTTACTGTTTCAGATTGTACAAGCCAAACATAAAGTCTTCCAAATGCCCTTTTTTACCCTAAAACAATTTATAAAGAACTCACAAATATATAAATTATTAGATATATGGCTATACATTATATATATACACATATAAGAAATACATAAAACTTAAAATTTAAAACATTATCATACATGGCACAAAATTAATCTGATAAAGTCACTGGCAACCAGTGTTAGTGCCCATTACATGACAAATACATTTAATTCTTGTTATCCATGATAGTTATGCTGTTGTGAATACTGAATTAGTGAATACTAAAGCATTGTCCACAGGGGATATACAGGGTTAGGTTCCTGTGAGCCCCTAAAACATCTTCAACTGATCAATGCATAACATGGTTTAATGCACGTTTCTGTTTAAAGGCACCTTATTTAACATATAGCTGATTCATTAACATTAAACTCATGGCCACAGCACTATAACTCATGGACAGCGCCATAACTCAAAGCAGCTTAACACATGCAATTTGTTTAAGGCACACAACAGCCTTCTTGCATTTAGGAACATGAGATAGCATCTCAGGACTACACCTGGGGCAGTGCTCCTCTCTATGTCCTTAGTTAATTAAGAAGAAAATGAATGAAGAGGTGTGGGATACCATGGATGGCTGGACATGGGAAGAGAGCAGAGGCCTAAGGTAGGGCCTCTGTGGGTTGAAGGATGACTGTATGCAGAAAACTGATCACTGAGAAGTTAATTACCCAATGCACCAAAAACCAATTAAAAAATCTCAAACCCTTAAAAGAAGCATCGATTAAACTCTCATCAGCTCTGTTACCGTAGGTAGAAAACATGGTTTTAAAGAGTCTCCTTTGTAGAACGGACTCAGAGGAGATAATCCAGGACAACGATGTGTAAGAGACTTGCCCATGGAGTCTACCCAGCCCACAGAAGGGGCTGCAGAACCCATCTCTCAACCAACAGGACAACTTCCCTCCATTATTTCCCCAATCATAAACGATGCTCTGTTGTCCTGCTCTTATCCTATTGCCGTTTCCCTACATCCAAATTAAACTTCCCTCCCTACCTATAAAGAAACTGATTTGCTTATTAATCCATATGCACAACTTTATGCTTGCTCTTTGCACTAGCACACAGAATTCAAAGAACTGTTCTAATTTCTAAAAAGCATACTTTGAAACTTGATAGGGACAAATGTGGACAGGTATTAAACACACAGAATTCATTAATCTGATAAGTGGCAAAGGTAGAAAACGTTAATTAAAATTCATCTAGATAGACGATAATTTACAATCATAAAAAGATGAGGCACTTTGGAGCTTTAATTTGACATCAGGGAAAAAAATTAGGCCCTTCTTTGGTACTTTAAGTTCTCTGCTGGCAAATGACAATTTGGTTAGGCAGACCCTGAGTATGCCTCATTATGGAAATAACTAAAGCTTGCAAATGACATGTGAACTCCACAAGGATTTTCTAGGATATGACATCTGGTAAATCACCATAGTTGGAGCTACCTGGATGTTCAGTAATGGTTTCAAAACTAGGATCTAAGACCTACACATCAAAAATCATTTATGGTGCCAAGACAATTCTGTGAGAAAATAATGGTATTTTCAACAAATAGGCAAAAGAATGAAACTGGACCCCTACCTCATACCATATACAAAATTTATTCAAAATGGATCACAGACCTAAATGTAGTAAGAGCTAAAACTACACAACTGTTAGAATAAAACACAGAAGTAAACTTCATGCTGCTGAGCTTTTTTTTTTTTTTTTTTTTTTTAGATGGAGTCTCGCTCTGTCACCCAGGCTGGAGTGCAGTGGCATGATCTCGGCTCACTGCAACCTCCACCTCCCAGATTCAAGTGATTCTCCTACCTCAGCCTCCCGAGTAGCTGGGATTACAGGTGCCTGCCACCACAACCGGCTAATTTTTGTATTTTTAGTAGAGAGATAGTTTTGTGATGTTGGCCAGGCTAGTCTTGAACTCCTGACCTCAGGTGATCTGCCCGCCTTGGCCTCCCAAAGTGCTGGGATTACAGGCATGAGCCACTGTGCCCAGCCACTGCTGAGCTTCTTACACATGACGTCAAAGCACAAGTGACAAAGGAAAAAGATAGACTACATCAAAATTAAAGACGTCTGTGCTGCAAATCATACCAATAAAAAAGTGAAAAAACTCACAGAATGAGAGAAAATATACGCACATCATATATCTGATAAGGGACTTGTATCTAGCATATATAACGAACTCTTACAACTCAGCAACAAAAAAACCTAAGTGAAAAGCAGGCAGAGGAGAAACTTCCAGTTTCTGGTTCTGCATTTAAGGAGCTTGAAAGTTGCTACTCCACTTGAACAAGTAAAAGGTCAACAGTCTGAAAAGTCAACAACTCTTATTGGACCTATAAGAGGGGAAGATACAAGGTAAACTACTGCCCCAGGGCTGGAGAGACAGACAGGAAAAAAGAGGGAGCTGTGGCTTCCCAGAGCAGAGACCACAGACTCCCTACTTGAAGGCATGGCTTAACAGAGCAGAGACTCCTGAGTGGAAACTGCTGTGAGAAACCAACTCTAAAGTAAGAAAACCTGAACTCTAACTGATGAACTGCTGGAGGCTCAGACAAGTCTGAGAGTTAAAAACTCCAGATGGACCCAGTCACAGGCCAACTCCTACAATATTGTGAGATTTACCTCCAGTAGCTTGGCCAGGTCCCCACATTAAATATCAGAGAAATAAACCCTTCTGCTTCTGGCTGGCAGAGGAGAAAAGAAACCATTTTGAAAAATGACCTAGCACTACTTTTCTTAACAAGGCCTTCCCGTAGGAGAAACTAGTTAACCAGAGCCTAACTGACCTGGGGGAAGGAAATATCCAACTCCTGCCCACTCTAGTCATCCTGTCCCATCTAACAGGGAAGGAAAAAACGAGAAACCCTTGTGAAGTTCACAGTCCAGGGGCATAGGCTCATTGAAAGACTAAGACCTAATCACAGGACTAGCGAACACTTCTCCTCCCCTGTCATCTTACCATCAGGTTACTATAAGCCTATTTACAGCAATTCCTTTTACCTAGAACATTACATGTCCGACTATGAAGAAAAAATTAGACGGCATACCAAAAGGCAAAAGACAACTTGAAGAGACAGAGCAAGAATAAGGAACAGACATGGCAGGGATGTTGGAATGATCAGACCAGGAAGTTAAAACAACTATAATTAACACGCCGAAGGCTCAATAGAAAGGTAACTAGCATTTAAGGACAGAGGGGAATGTAAGCAGAAAGATGGAAATCCAAAGAAAAACTAAAAAGAAATGCTAGAGATCAAAAAATCACTGAAACAGAAATAAAGAATGCCTGTGATGGACTTATTAGTAGATAGACACAGCTGAGAAAAGAATCTCTAGGCTTGAGATATTATCAAGAGAAACTTCGAAAATGGAAAAGCAGACAACAAAGACTGAAAGAAATAGAACAGAATTTCCAAGAACTGTGGGACAATTACAAAATGTGTCACACAGGCCGGGTACGGTGGCTCACGCCTATAATCTCAGTACTCTGGAAGGCCGAGGCCCAGAAGTTCGTGAACAGCCTAGGCAACATAATAAGACCACATACCTTCAAAAAATGGAGGCACACGCCTGTAGTCCCGATTATGTGGGAGGCTGAGGTGGTAGAATGGCTTGGGCAAGAGTGAGACCCTGTCTCTAAAATAAATAAAAGGTGTAACGTATGTATAATAAGAACATCAGAAAGAGAAGAAACAAAATAACATAGGAAATATTTGAAACAACAGTAACTGAGAAATTCCCAGAATTAATATCAGACATCAAACCACAGATCCAGGAAGCTCAGAGAACACCAAACAGAGTGAATGCCCCCAAAACCTACACGTAGGCATTTCATTTTCAAACTACAGAATATAAAAAGATAAAGAACATTCCTGAAAGAAGCTGGGGATGGGGGAAACACCTTATGTACAGAGAAAAATAAAAATTATATCCAACTTCCCCTAAGAAACCATGTAAGCAAGAAGAGAGTACAGTGAAGTATTTAAAGTGCTGATAGGAAAAAAAACACCCGCCACCAACCTAGAATGCTGTATCCTATGACAGTATTCTTTCAAAGGATAATAAAGGAGAAAAAAAGGCTTTCTCAGACAAAAATTGAGGGTATTAGTTGCTAATAGATCTGCCTTGCAAGAAACGTTAAAGGAAATTCTTTAGAGAGAAGGAAAATGATACAGGTCAGAAACTCAGACCTACATAAAGAAAAATGTTGAACAAAAATAAAGGCAAAATAAAACCTTTCATTTTTCTTATTTTAAAATGATCCAACAGAGTTCATTCAATATAATAGCAAGGTATTCAATTATGTATGCTGCTATAGATAGCTTATGTGTGTGTATATACACACATATATACAAATGCTTACTTATGCATGTATTTAAGTGAAATGAATGACAGCAATGATACATGGGACAGGAAGGAGGAATTAGGATTATTTTGTTATTATAAGGTATCACATTACCTGTGAAGTGGTACAGTGTTATTTGAAAGTGAATTTAGATTAGTAGTAAATGCACATTGCAAATTCTAGGGCAACCACTGGAAAAAAAAAAGTAAAAAAAGAAGAATAACTGATATGCTAAGAAAGGAGAGAAAACTGAATAATATATAATGCTTAATTAAAACCACAAAGAGCAGAAAAAGAATGGAAAACAAAAATAGAAACAAAGAACAAGGGCAACAAAAGCAGTGCTTAGAGGAAAATTTATAGCACTGAATGCCTATATTAGCAGAAAAATCTAAACTAAAAAAAATCCAAATTTCCATCTTAGGAAACTATAAAATGAGTGAATTAAATCCAAAGTAAGCAGGAGAACATAAATAATAAGAATTAGAGTGGAAATTAATGAATTGAAACAGGAAATCAACAGAGAAACAAATCAATGACACCAAAAACTGGTTCTTTGAAAAGACCAATAGGCCGGGCGCGGTGGCTCAAGCCTGTAATCCCAGCACTTTGGGAGGCCGAGATAGGCGGATCACGAGGTCAGGAGATCGAGACCATCCTGACTAACACGGTGAAACCCCGTCTCTACTAAAAAATACAAAAAACTAGCCGGATGAGGTGGCGGGCGCCTGCAGTCCCAGCTACTGGGGAGGCTGAGGCAGGAGAATGGCCTAAACCTGGGAGGCAGAGCTTGCAGTGAGCTGAGATCCAGCCACTGCACTCCAGCCTGGGCGACAGAGTGACACTCTGTCTCAAAAAAAAAAAAAAAAAAAAAAAAAAAAAAAAAAAAAGACCAATAAAGAGTTGATTAGCCCCAGCCAAGCTAACAAAAAAGAGAGGACGGAAATGCCTAGTACCAGAAGTGAAAGAGGAGACATCACTACAGAGCCCATGAACATTAAAAGGATAACAACGGCAGACTATGAACAACTCTATGCCCACAAATTTGATAACCTAGATGAAATGGACAAAGTCATTGAAAGATACAATCTGCCAAAACTCACAAGAAGAAATACACAATCTGAATAAGACTATATCACTACTGAATTCTACCAAACATTTAAGCAAGATTATACCAATTCTCTACAATCTCTTTCAGAGGACAGAAGCAGAGGGAATACTTCTTAGCACTTCTTAACTCATTCTATGAGGCCAGCATCCTTAATACCAAAACCAGACAAAGAACTTACAAGAAAACTACTGTCTGAGTCTGTTTGAGCTGCTCTAACAAAACACCATAAACTGTTTAGCTTATGAACAACAGAAATTTATTTCTTTCAGTTCTGGTGGCCAAGATCAAGGTACTGGCATATTCAGTGTCTGGTGAGGGCCCACTTTCTCACAGATGGTGCCTTCTTGCTGTGTTTCATATGATGGAAGGAATGAGGCAGTTCTCTGGGGCCTCTTTTCTTGAGTAACTAATCCTATTCATGAGGGCTCTGCCTTATTAACCTAATCACATCCCAGAAGGTCCCACCTCCTGATGGTAAGGATTTCAACACATGAATTTTTATTTTTTCGTGGAGGAGGAACACTCAGATCACAGCAACTACAGACAACATCTGTCATGAACATAGATGGAAAAATTCTCAACAAAATATTAGCAAATTAAATCCAATGTATCAAATGCATAAAAAGAATATGTTGAAACCAAGTGTAATTTATCATAATTCATCACAACAATGAGCTAAAGTAGAAAATCTCACGATATTAGTCGATGCAGAAAGTGCATGTGACAAAATCCAACACCCATTCATGATAAAAGCTCTCAGTAAACTAGGAATAAAAGGGAACTTCCACAACTTGATAAACAGTATCTAAAAATGCCTATCGCTAACACCATACTTAATGGTATCCAGTGAGAAAGTCTTTATTCTCACTGGAAGTGTCCAGTGTTTCCTTATGACCAGAGTCCATGGAATTCTTGGCAGGAATACCACAGAAATGATGCCCCGTCTCAGTGAATCACATAGGCATGCTATATTGACCTGTTTCATCACAGGATGCCCTGATCAAGACTGTGTCTGCTGGTTATCTCCACCATGGTCACCATTTCCCCCTTTACATCTGAGTAATATTTCATGGGGAGAAATGTCAATGTCATGACAACACCCTGTTCCTCATCAAACCTACAACTACTAGTCTCACATTGACTGATGACTCCTGTTTCTATCACCTTTCCTATAATGGGTGCCAAATAGTGACTATTTCTACCATCCCTCCTGTATTTACTAGTTGACCTTGTATGTATTTTTGTATGTATGTATCTTTCGTATGTATATATCTTTCCTATTTATCTATTCATTTATGTATATCAGTATAAACTTATAGATTCCTATTTTATACAAGTTTTTAACTAATAATAACATTATTTATTTTGTTGCTGACATTAGATTTTGCCAGTGGGTACCTATTCAGGCTGGTTTCTGGGTCCTTCTGAATGACCCCATCATTCTTTGGTTATTTACTTACTCTCTGGAACAACAAGATGTTCTATGTTCATCCTGTATGTTTGCTGCCCCAGCCCTGGAAATGGTCATTTTTCCAAGCCCCGATTTCTTTTAGTGGAGAGTGGTATTTAGAAACTATGATCAGATCTGGAGCAAGATGGCCGAATAGGAACAACTCCAGTCTCCAGCTCCCAGTGCGAGGGACACAGAAGACGGGTGATTTCTGCATTTTCAACTGAGGTACCAGGTTCATCTCACTGGGGAGTGCCGGACAATTGGTGCTGGTCAGCTGGTGCAGCCTGACCAGCGACAGCTGAAGCAGGGCAAGGCATTGCCTCACCTGGGAAGCACAAGGGGTAAGGGAATCCCTTTAGAAACTGAGACACACAACACCTGGAAAATTGGGTAACTCCCACCCTAATACTGTACTTTACCAAGGGTCTTAGCAAACGGCACACCAGGAGATTATATACCACACCTGGCTGGGAGGGTCCCACGCCCATGGAGCCTCCCTCATTCCTAGCACAGCAGTCTGAGATCTAACTGCAAGGCAGCAGCGAGGCTGGGGGAGGGGCACCCGCCATTGCTGAGACTTAAGTAAGTAAACAAAACCTCCGGGAAGCTTGAACTGGGTAGAGCCCACCACAGCTCAAGGAGGCCTGCCTGTCTCTGTAGACTCCACCTCTGGGGACAGGGCACAGCTAAACAAAAAGCAGCAGAAACCTCTGCAGATGTTAATGACCCTGTCTGACAGCTTTGAAGACAGCAGTGGATCTCCCAGCACGGAGGCTGAGATCTGAGAACGGACAGACTGCCTGCTCAAATGGGTCCCTGACCCCTGAATAGCCTAACTGGGGTACATCCCCCAGTAGATGCAGACCGACACCTCACACCTCACATGGCAGGGTACACCCCTGAGACGAAGCTTCCAGAGCAAGAATCAGACAGCAGCACTCGCTGTTCAGCAATATTCTATCTTCTGCAGCCTCTGCTGCTGATACTCAGGCAAACAGGGTCTGGAGTAGACCTCAAGCAATCTCCAACAGACCTACAGCTGAGGGTCCTGACTGTTAGAAGGACAACTAACAAACAGAAAGGACACCCACACCAAAACCCCATCAGTACGTCACCATTATCAAAGACCAAAGGCAGATAAAACCACAAAGATGGGAAAAAGCAGGGCAGAAAAGATGGAAATTCAAAAAATCAGAGCGCATCTCCCCCTCCAAAGTAACGCAGCTCATCGCCAGCAACGGATCAAAGCTGGACAGAGAATGACTTTGACAAGTTGAGAGAAGAAGGCTTCAGTTGATCAAACTTCTCAGAGCTAATGGAGGAACTACGTACCCAGTGCAAAGAAACTAAAAATCTTGAAAAAAGAATGGAAGAAAGGAAAACTAGAATAATCAATGCAGAGAAGGCCATAAATGAACTGACAGAGATAAAAACCATGACATGAGAAATACGTGACAAATGCACAAGCTTCAGTAACTGACTCGATCAACTAGAAGAAAGAGTATCAATGACTGAAGATCAAATGAATGAAATGAAGCGAGAAGAGAAGTCTAGAGAAAAAAAAGGAAAAAGAAATGAACAAAGCCTCCAAGAAGTATGGGATTATGTGAAAAGACCAAATCTACATCTGATTGGTGTGCCTGAAAGTGACAGGGAAAATGGAACCAAGTTGGAAAACACTCTTCAGCATATCATCCAGGAGAACTTCCCCAACCATCATTAAACCAACATTCAAATTCAGGAAATACAAAGAACACCACAAAGATACTCCTCGAGAAGAGCAACTCCAAGACACATAATTGTCAGATTCACCAAAGTTGAAATGAAGGAAAAAATGTTAAGGGCAGCCAGAGAGAAAGGTCGGGTTACCTACAAAGGGAAGCCCATCAGACTAACAGCAGATCTCTTGGCAGAAACTCTCCAAGCCAGAAGAGAGTGGGGGCCAATATTCAACATTCTTAAAGAAAAGAACTTTCAACCCAGAATTTCATATCCAGCCAAACTAAGTTTCACCAGTGAAGGAGAAATAAAATCCTTTACAGACAAGCAAATGCTTAGAGATTTTGTCACCACCAGGCCTGCCCTACAAGAGATCCTGAAGGAAGCACTAAACATGGAAAGGAACAACCGGTATCAGCCATTGCAAAAACATGACAAAATGTAAAGACCATCGATGCTAGGAAGAAACTGCATCAACTAATGAGCAAAATAACCAGCTAATATCACAATGACAGGATCAAGTTCACACATACCAATATTAACCTTAAATGTAAATGGGCTAAATGGTCCAATTAAAAGACACAGACTGGCAAATCGGATAAAGAGTCAAGACCCATCAGTTTGCTGTATTCAGGAGACCCATCTCACATGCAGAGACACACATAGGCTCAAAATAGAGGGATGGAGGAAGATCTACCAAGCAAATGGAGAACAAAAAAAAGCTGGGGTTGCAATCCTAGTCTCTGATAAAACAGACTTTAAACCATCAAAGATCAAAAGAGACAAAGAAGGCCATTACATAATGGTAAAGGGATCAATTCAAGAGGAAGAGCTAACTATCCTAAATATATATGCGCCCAATACAGGAGCACCCAGATTCATAAAGCAAGTCCTTAGAGACTTACAAAGAGACTTAGACTCCCATACAATAATAATGGGAGACTTCAACACCCCACTGTCAACATTAGACAGATCAACGAGACAGAAAGTTAACAAGGATATCCAGGAATTGAACTCAACTCTGCACCAAACGGACCTAATAGACATCTACAGAACTCTCCACCCCAAATCAACAGAATATACATTCTTCTCAGCACCACATCGCACTTATTCGAAAATTGACCACCTAGTTGGAAGTAAAGCACTCCTCAGCAAATGTAAAAGAACAGAAACTATAACAAACTGTCTCTCAGACCACAGTGCAATCAAACTAGAACTCAGTACTAAGAAAATCAATCAAAACCGCTCAACTACATGGAAACTGAATAACCTGCTCCTGAATGACTACTGGGTACATAATGAAATGAAGGCAGAAATAAAGATGTTATTTGAAACCAATGAGAACAAAGATACAACATACCAGAATCTCTGGGACACATTTAAAGCAGTGTGTAGAGGGAAATTTATAGCACTAAATGCCCACAAGAGAAAGCAGGAAAGATCTAAAATTGACACCTAACATCACAATTAAAAGAACTAGAGAATCAAGAGCAAACACATTCAAAAGCTAGCAGAAGGCAACAAATAACTAAGATCAGAGCAGAACTGAAGGAGATAGAGACACAAAAAACCCTTCAAAAAATCAATGAATCCAGGGGCTGGTTTTTTGAAAAGATAACAAAATTGACAGACCACTAGCAAGACTAATAAAGAAGAAAAGAGAGAAGAATCAAATAGATGCAATAAAAAATGATAAAGGGGATATCACCACCGACCCCACAGAAATACAGACTACCATCAAAGAATACTATAAACACCTCTATGCAAATAAACTAGAAAACCTAGAAGAAATGGATAATTTCCTGGACACTTACACTCTCCCAAGACTAAACCAGGAAGAAGTTGAATCCCTGAATAGACCAATAGCAGGTTCTGAAATTGAGGCAATAATTAACAGCCTACCAACCAAAAAAAGTCCAGGACCAGACAGATTCACAGTCGAATTCTACCAGAGGTACAAGGAGGAGCTGGTACCATTCCTTCTGAAACTATTCCAATCAATAGAAAAAGAGGGAATCCTCCCTAACTCATTTTATGAGGCCAACATCATCCTGATACCAAAGCCTGGCAGAGACACAACAAAAAAAGAGAATTTTAGACCAATATCCCTGATGAACATCGATGCAAAAATCCTCAATAAAATACTGGCAAATCGAATCCAGCAGCACATCAAAAAGCTTATCCATCATAATCAAGTGGGCTTCATCCCTGGGACGCACGGCTGGTTCAACATATGCAAATCAATAAACGTAATCCAGCATATAAAGAGAACCAAAGACAAAAACCACATGATTATCTCAATAGATGCAGAAAAGGCCTTTGACAAAATTCAGCAGCCCTTCATGCTAAAAACTCTCAATAAATTCGGTATTGATGGAACGTATCTCAAAATAATAAGAGCTATTTATGACAAACCCACAGCCAATATCATACTGAATGGGCAAAAACTGGAAGCATTCCCTTTGAAAACTGGCACAAGACAGGGATGCCCTCTCTCACCACTCCTATTCAACATAGTGTTGGAAGTTCTGGCTAGGGCAATCAGGCAAGAGAAAGAAATAAAGGGTATTCAGTTAGGAAAAGAAGAAGTCAAGTCCCTGTTTGCAGAAGACATGATTGTATATTTAGAAAACCCCATCATCTCAGCCCAAAATCTCCTTAAGCTGATAAGCAACTTCAGCAAAGTCTCAGGATACAAAATCAATGTGCAAAAATCACAAGCATTCTTATATACCAGTAACAGACAAACAGAGCGCCAAATCATGAATGAACTTCCATTCACAATTGCTTCAAAGAGAATAAAATACCTAGGAATCCAACTTACAAAGGATGTAAAGGACCTCTTCAAGGAGAACTACAAACCACTGCTCTGTGAAATAAAAGAGGACGCAAACAAATGGAAGAACATACCATGCTCATGGATAGGAAGAATCAGTATCGTGAAAATGGCCATACTGCCCAAGGTAATTTATAGATTCAATGCCATTCCCATCAAGCTACCAATGAGTTTCTTCACAGAATTGGAAAAAACTGCTTTAAAGTTCATATGGAACCAAAAAAGAGCCCGCATTGCCAAGACAATCCTAAGTCAAAAGAACAAAGCTGGAGGCATCACGCTACCTGACTTCAAACTGTACTACAAGGCTACAGTAACCAAAACAGCATGGTACTGGTACCAAAACAGATATAGACCAATGGAACAGAACAGAGCCCTCAGAAATAATCCCACACATCTACAGCCATCTGATCTTTGACAAACCTGACAAAAACAATAAATAGGGAAAGGATTCCCTATTTAATAAATGGTGCTGGGAAAATAGCCATAAGTAGAAAGCTGAAACTGGATCCTTTCCTTACTCCTTATACGAAAATTAATTCAAGATGGATTAGAGACTTAAATGTTAGACCTAAAACCATAAAAACCCTAGAAGAAAACCTAGGTAATACCATTCAGGACATAAGCATGGGCAGGGACTTCATGTCTAAAACACCAAAAGCAATGGCAGCAAAAGCCAAAATTGACAAATGGGATCTCATTAAACTAAAGAGCTTCTGCACAGCAAAAGAAACTACCATCAGAGTGAACAGGCAACCTACAGAATGGGAAAAATTTTTTGCAATCTACTCATCTGACAAAGGGCTAATATCCAGAACCTACAAAGAACTCAAACAAATTTACAAGAAAAAAACAAACAACCCCATCAAAAAGTGGGTAAAGGATATGAACCGACATTTCTCAAAAGAAGACATGCATACAGCCAACAGACACATGAAAAAATGCTCATCATCACTGGCCATCAGAGACATGCAAATCAAAACCACAATGAGATACCATCTCACACCAGTTAGAATGGCAATCATTAAAAAGTCAGGAAACAACAGGTGCTGGAGAGGATGTGGAGAAACAGGAACACTTTTACACTGTTGGTGGGATTGTAAACTGGTTCAACCATTGTGGAAAACAGTATGGCAATTCCTCAAGGATCTAGAACTAGAAGTACCATATGACCCAGCCATCCCATTACTGGGTATATACCCAAAGGATTATAAATCATGCTGCTATAAAGACACATGCACACGTATGTTTATTGCGGCACTATTCACAATAGCAAAGACTTGGAATCAACCCAAATGTCCATCAGTGACAGACTGGATTAAGAAAATGTGGCACATATACACCATGGAATACTATGCAGCCATAAAAAAGGATGAGTTTGTGTCTTTTGTAGGGACATGGATGCAGCTGGAAACCATCATTCTTAGCAAACTATCACAAGAACAGAAAACCAAACACTGCATGTTCTCACTCATAGGTGGGAATTGAACAATGAGATCACTTGGACTCTGGAAGGGGAACATCACACACCAGGGCCTGTCATGGGGAGGGGGAAGGGGGAGGGGGGATGAATGGCATTGGGAGTTATACCTGATGTAAATGACGAGTTGATGGGTGCTGACGAGTTGATGGGTGCTGACGAGTTGATGGGTGCAGCACACCAACATGGCACAGGTATACATATGTAACAAACCTGCACGTTGTGCACGTGTACCCTAGAACTTAAAGTATAAAAAAAAAAAAAAAAAAAACTATGGTCTTGGAACTCACTGTGTTCATTACTGCTGGGGTGTCATTGCCTCTAGAACCTCTCAGTATACACTACTAAGAAAAATATGCATGCATACACACATATACACACTCACAGATATTTATATATATAGACATACATGCTATAACTCTCTCTCTCTATATATATATGTGTGTGTGTATATAATACATTTTTAAACCCGTAAGTTCATACTGATAATTCCAATACTAACATGGTACCTTGGTGTTCTTTTCAGTTTTCACCTTTTAAATGTTTGTAAATCCCTTCAGGGAGTGAAAAAACTGCCTCTCCTTATCTTTAGGACATCTACCCATTTGCTAAACCATGTAACTTCTTTGCTCAATGTAACTAATCTCCCAAAAACTGCAGCTGCCATCTCTGCACTCCCTCCCCTTACCTTTGCATCAGTCAGGTGCCAGACATGCTTCTGGCCATACTTCGGGGGCACTGTCTCCACAGGCAGTGGGAAGGGGAGATGGGAAGGCAAGGGGAGATGATCTCTACAAATACTTTTAATAACAAACTGGTACTTTTAAAAGACATTAAAATTTCAATAGATGTAAACTATCTAGGGAAGGTTTTACATACAGTGTTGGTAGGCAGAAGTGCATGATAAAAAGACCCAGGAGGCTGCTACACAATCTGTGGGGCCCGGTGCAAAATGAGAACACGAGA
Organism: Macaca thibetana thibetana; assembly: GCF_024542745.1. Lineage (NCBI taxonomy): Eukaryota > Metazoa > Chordata > Mammalia > Primates > Cercopithecidae > Macaca > Macaca thibetana. The sequence goes on from NC_065585.1 coordinate 115,397,333, forward strand.
GTCCTTGTGAAAAAAATTATTAATAATTTCAAGATGGTGAGAGCAGAGCATTAAGCCAAGTGCAAGACCCTATGAGACTGCATGGGTCACATATCCTTGAAGCTGGCCCTGATTACCAGAGAGCACACATCAGTGAGGACCTGGTAACACAAGCATTTATGCTGATGCTAACAATTCACAAATGTCCTTAAATTTATGTCTGCCACTACAGGAATGCAACATGGATTCAATGGTCTTCGGTAGTATCGTGCCGGGAGTATACCAGATGTAAGTTCTTCCTCATTAAGGAACAGAAATGTGGTAATTGCCAGTTTCAGTGACAAAGTCTTTTTCACTGAAAATGAAAAGAGGTAATTCTATGTATGCTGAGCATGTTCAATGGACAGAGTACTGCAGTTAGCAATCTGGACTATATAAGCAGGCATTGTTACAGTCTTCTAGGAGTTGAAAACCTAGATGAGATTACTGACCATCAGAGCTTGCTACATTCATCTAGGTAGGAGTTAAAATTATTTTTAGGTTTCTCCAATTTGATTCAATCGAGTTCCACTTTCTTGGCCTGAAGACTGATTACATACAAGAATATTCACTGTTCTATTTCAACAGGTAAGATTTCAAGATTAGAGGTGCTGATACTTGCAATTTGCTCATCAAAAACCTTTCAAGTGATGTCTAGGCCTTTTTTTGTCTGCAGTTGCTCATATTTCAGAAACATGTTTGGCTTGTGAATTGGTATTCCTATTCTACTGTTTCATCATGATTTAAATATCACATCAGCAGACAGCTGTCAAATAGCCTGAGGGCAGCAACAGTTTAATGTGGCTTCATCATGTGTCTGGACAGAATTTTACATTTAATCATTGACTGCACCCTTCAGGGCTAGAACAGAATCTTCTATTAGGATGCTGCTTCATAAAAACCCCCTGGAAGATGTTACTGACTCAACTGTCATAAAACTAAAAAGTATAAATAGTTTTTTTTTTTTTAAAAAGGTAATGGGTAGGGAGGGGTGGGGAAAATAACCAATTAAAAACATCAAGTAATGTATCAGTAAAATACAGTACAATTTTAAAAGTGTGAAACATTGTGTTCTCACTTAAATTATCTTCCTTTCCACCATTCTCCCTTCTGATACCTGCCTAAAAAGAGTTCCTTCTCGGCTGGGCATGGTGGCTCACACCTGTAATCCCAGCATTTTGGGAGGCCGAGGCAGGCGGATCACCTGAGGTCAGGAGTTCGAAACCAGCCTGGCCAACATGGCGAAACCCTGTGTCTACTAAAAGTACAAAAATTAGCCGGGCACGGTGATGGGAGCCTGTAATCCCAGCTACTCAAGAGGCTGAGGCAGGAGGATCGCTTGAACCTGTGAGGCGGAGGTTGCAGTGAGCTGAGATTGCGCCACTGCACGCCAGCCTGGGTGACAAGGGTTAGACTCCATCTCAGAAAAAAAAAAAGTTCCTTCTCCACATAAACCTTGTAAGTTCAGCTTCACCAGTCAACAGTGTGTTGCCTGTAATTGGTGGAAGCTGCCACTAGGTGAACCTCCAAAGAGGCTAGGCATATTTTCTAAAGGCACAGAACAGAAAGACACAAATGATTTTCCTTTACTATGGTTTAAAACAAAAATAAATAATCTATAATTATTAAAAATCATCTGAACTAAATATCCTGGGAGACTTTTCTCCTTTGCCAATGGTTTCTTCCTAGCAAGACATCACTAATATCAAATTAAACACGTTGAGTCAGGGTGCTTAACTGCAGTCTTAGACTAACACCAATTTTCTACAGTCTCAGAATTGCTCTAAAACTTTAAGGCTGAAGCTAGACAAAAAACACTGCTGAGTAAAATCCCCATGAATCTCTCTTCCAAAATCAGAAAGTTTCTCAGCCACTTGATGCTGTATAAACACTTAGCCTTCTCATACACATTTGGCTATAATGTTTAAGTTAGCAATTAACATTTTTCTGAGCACTTTTATATCAAAATTTTACTATCTAGCTTTTGATACAGGTTTCTTTTTTATTTTTTTCTTTTCTTTTTTGAGATGGAGTCTCACTCTGTCACCCAGGCTGAGTGCAGTGGCATCATCTCAGCTCACTGCAACTTCCACCTCCCAGGTTCAGGCAATTCTCCTGCCTCAGCCTCCCAAGTAGCTGGGATTATAGGTGCCCGCCACCACGCTCGGCTAATTTTTTTGTATTTTTAGTAGAGACAGGGTTTTGCCATGTTGGCCAGGCTGGTCTTGAACTCCTGACTTCAGGTGATCTGCCCGCCTCAGCCTCCCAGAGTGCTGGGAAGACAGGCGTGAGCCACTGCGCCCAGCCTGATACAAGTTTCTTTCTAAAAGTCCAGACATAGCAAATTCTAGTTAAATCTGAATATAAAATTTAAAACCCTTTGAAATGAATTTCAGGTTTTTTTTTTTTTTTTTTTTTTTTTTTTTGGAGACAGGGTCTTACTCTGTTGCCTAGGCTGGAGCACAATGGAGCAATTACATCTTACTGCAGCCACGACCTCCCAGGCTCAAGTGATTCTCCCACCTCAGACTCCTGAGCAGCTGGGACTATAGGCATGTGCCACTTTGCCTGGCTAATTTTTAAAGTGTTTTTATTTTTTGGTAGAGATGGGGGTTTCACCATGTTTCCCAGGCTGGTCTTGAACTCCTAGGTTCAAGCAATCTACCTGCCATGGCCTCCCAAAGTGCTGGGATTATACACGTGAGCCACTGTGCTGGCTGAATTAAAGGTTTTCGAATAAATATATGAAGCTGTTTTACTAGAACACAGCTATTAGACTGTTGTTATGTGCTAAGTGTCCTATACGAACATAAATGTGGCCTCTTGGTTTCCCGGTCTCCCATTCATCTGGGTGAGAGGAAAGAATTCAAAATGAGGCAACATTTATGAACTTTTTTGAGCTTTCTCAATAAAAAGACAATATTTATAATCCAAATTTCATGACTGGCAAATTAAATATAAACAGACAACTGACGTAAGAAGAAACACAAATAATAACCAGTTACAAGGGAAACTAGGAAAATGCAAATTAATACCCTTAATTAAATAAAATAAAAATACTACAAAGCACCCAATTCTGTAGAGGTTGTGATAAAACCAGTAAATGTTTACTCTAAACTGGTATAATCCCTTTGGAAAGCCATATCAATATTCACAGCAAAAGCTGTAACATTTATTTATTTTCCCCTTGTTCCAGAAAGGATTTAGGAAGTATAATAATAATGAAAAAAATGCTTAGATCCTTTACCACGGGAAATCCTTCGCCCAGATTATACTACTCTAAGAGATTACTTCACCAGCAGTAGAAAATTCTATGTACGTGAATTTTAGCTGTAGTGGAGGCCAGGATAATTACATTTAAAAAAGGAAGAAGAAATCAAAGAAACCTGGAAGCAATCTAAACGTCTAACAAGGCGAACAGTTTACTGAAAAATACAAATTAAAATTGCAGAGTACTATTCTGCCATTAAGTTTATAACCATGAAGATTATTCTAAATCCTTAAGAAATGCAACACGAAAGTGCCAATGGCAAATTTGCCAGTGTATAAAATATACTGGTATGTAAAGATGCACTCCAACTTTGTAAGGAAATTTCTGGAAAAATAATGTTAACTTGTTATTAATACATATATTGAAAGTGGTTTAGTTCTACAGAGAAAACATTATTTTGCTCATGTAAATAGAATATTTTATGGCTAGAAATCAGGAAGAAACATAAGATCTGGATAATTAGTAATATTCTACAGACCGTTGGTGGGGGGGGGAGTATAAAATCACATGATCAAAAGGGAAGTGTATGAGATCATGGAGTGGTGGTACACAGCAGAAACACAAGATGTAATACATTGACTAGAACGTGAAATCTCATATGCTACCTCAGCACTGCATAAGCCTAGTCTAAAATTTCAGTAGTTTCAGTGGCTGTTGAGAATAAAAAGCAAGTTCCAATACAAAATAAATCTGAATCATTTTTCAATGTGGTATATACAAAGAAAATGTGGAGATAAAAATGGGTAAAAAGGAAGTAGCAAAATATAATAAATATGAATGAGGTCTTATGCAGGCAGTCACAGTAATAGTTTAGTAAACACTCAATGCAAAACATAAAGTAACATAATGCATCTCAAGGAATTCTCCCCATGCTTACAAAAAAGTAAATGCTTTATTGAACCTCAGTCCACAGTAAGCTGCATTTAAAAAAAAAATGAATTCTAACAGAAACATGTTTAACAACAAGTATCATAGTTACATATCAAAAGCACCAAAACTACATAACAAATAAGAATAAAACAAAATGGAAAATATTATGAAGATATTAGTCTTTGTGCTAAAAAAAATCTAGCAAACGATCATATTCACAGTTAACTACATTATCAGTCCTAAAGCATAAAAACCTGACATCACAGCTAGACTCTGGATGACTCTCTTCACCAATGGCATTACTATGTTAGGAGCTGAGTCACCACAATCTTCAAACAATAAACTGCCCTCAGACTCATTGAGGACATTACTAATTCCACATTTTGAAAGAGATTGCACTACTGCCTCTTGTTTTACATTATTCCATTATATTTTAATCCACCCACCTATGTGTGAAGTAAGAGTGTCACTTCGAAATTGTAAGCCTACATCCACCTGTGCCACTCCTCACTCATAAGCTCCGTAAGTGATGTATTGATAGAGGAATATATGTGACAGTTGGGCCTCCTGAAATCAGAGCTTGTGGACTCTCCTATGGGCCAATTCTCCCTAGGAGAAGTGTAACGGGGTCGTATCAGAAGAACTGAGAACAGCCAGGTTTCCTTAACAGGCCTTATATGTTGCTTATTAATAATGTCATGGCTTTCTTATCATATGACCTTTTGGTTGTATCATGTAAGTGTTCTCCACTCTTCCTGTCATCACTCCTTTACATTTTTCCTATAGAGACTATATCTGCTGCCCTCGTTTTCTTCAAGTCTTTATTTTCTCAGTTGTTGGTAGGCCAGGATAATGTCCCATAGTGGTATTTAAAAGTCTATAAAATTAAGCTTTTAATGGTATAGCAATGTCTCCGCTGCTTTTGACTTACTGGTTACAGCAGAAAGAAATTTAAGCTGAAAATGAAGGGAGAAAATGCAAATTCTTCATCTGATTGCCTGTGAGATCCATGCCTTGTTACTTTTGGTATTTCTGGATGTGAAATTGCTAACTATTTTGTGCTATCTGTTGCCATGCTCTGCGGCTGAGAAGCCGCAGCTTTACTGCTCTCTGGTTGCTTGAGTCAGTTATAACACATGCAAATCATCTTTCTTTTGTCTCTGTGAATGCTATTTACTGCATCTTTGTTGTCTATTGTATTAATTTGGATTCTGAAACAATCACAAAGTTACACAAAAAGTCCCAAGTGCAGTACAAATAATTATTTTCCTGAACTATTTGAAAGTTAATTTGCAAATAAGATGTCCCAACGCCCTGAGAATACTTTAAATATTTCCTACAAGGATATTCTCTTATACAACTACAAAAGAACCATCAAAATGAGGAAGTTAACATGGATACTTCACCAGTGTCTAATCCTAGACCCCATGTGAGTTTCACCAGTGTCCCAATAAAGTCCTTTACAGTCAAAGGACCCAGTTCAGAACCTTGTATTTAATTGTCATGTCTGCATAGTCTCCTTCAGGTTGGAACTCTTTTCTTGATCCTGATACTTTTGAAGATTACGGGCCAGTTATGTTTTAGAATGTTCCTCAATTTTGTTTTGTCTAAGGTTTCCTGACTATTGGATTCAGATCGTGAAGTTCTGGCTGAGTAACAGAGAAGTGATGCTATGTTCTCATACCCTCTATCAGGCGGCCCAGAATTGAGATTTGTCCTATTACTGATAATGTTCACTTTGATCAGCTGCCAGGTTTTCCCACTATTAGGTTATTTTCTTTCACTCTGTAATTGTTACGTATGGTGGGGCAGATACTCTCAAACTATGTACAGTCGGTAGTCGGTTCTAGTTCTGTTAGCAGGCAGTAAGTAGTTACATTCTACAAAGTGTCACCAACACACTTTACAATTGAACACTGAGCAATTGCTCCTAGGGAAAATACCAGGTTAGGTTCCTGTGAGGTCCTGGTCACAATATTTTTGTCGACTCATTAATACATAACCTTGTTGTATGTGTGTTTCTGTTTAAACACAACTTACATATACTGTTGATTCATGAACACTGAACTCATGGCCAACAGCACATCACTCATGCCTGAACAAAGCTTACATAACATGTATTCTCACCAGAAGGCACGTCACGGCCTTCTTGCACTCAGGAGCAATAGCCAGCACTTCAGTACTATGCTTGGGGGCCACACTAAACAGCAAATCCTCAACAAACTGCATAAAACTTTGAAAAACATGGCATGAAACAGACTGCAAAAAGGACACTGGCTCTCAGTGTGAGCGCTGAAATGAGAAGGCAGAGCGCCACCTGTTTGACCTCAGCTGGTGATATGCTGGGCAACTCAAATTTTTCATGCTAAGCATGCCCAAGAATGACTGTGAAAATGCCAGTATTGGAGTTGAGTCACAAATGAATTTTAGTGAGTAGGAAAATTTGCAAATAAGGAATCTGAGAATGATGAAGACTGACTGCAAATATTATGTTTCTGAATCACACAATTTATTAATTATGTATATTGGTATAAACTTGTGGATTCCTATTTTATTCAGCTGGTTACAATCTGTTAGTATCAATATTTATTTTGATGCTCAAATTGTCCCAGATTTGGCCAATGGGAGCCCTTTAAGCCAGCTTCCCCTTTCTTCTTTGAACATTTCCTTACTTTTTGGCACAAGATGCTCCTTTTAGTAATGGAGAGCATTTAGAGACCAAGATCTGGAAATCAGCTGTGCTCACTCGAAACTAGGTGCACTCACTGCTATAAACACAAACACACACACACACACACACACACTCTATATTTACAGTTGTCCCTCAGTATCCAAAGGAGATTGGTTCCAGGACTCCCAAAGATACCAAAACCCATGGATGCTCAAGTCCCTCATATAAAATGGTGTAGTATTTGCATATAACCTATGCACATCCTCCTGTATACTTTAAATCACTTCTAGATTACTTTTTTTTTGAGATGGAGTTTCACTCTTGTCACCCAGGTTGGAGTGCAATGGCATGATCTCTGCTCATTGCAACCTCCGCCTCCCGAGTTCAAGTGATTCTCCTGCCTCAGCCTCCCGAGTAGCTGGGATTACAGGCACCTGCCACCACGCCCAGCTAATTTTGGTATTTTTAGTAGAGACAGGGTTTCACCATCTTGGCCAGGCTGGTCTCGAACTCTTGACCTCAGGTAATCCACCCACCTTGGCCTCCCAAAATGCTGTCATTGCAGGTGTGAGCCATCGCGCCTGGCCTCTAGATTACTTACTGATATCTAATACACTGTAAGTACTATAACTAGTTGTTATACTGTATTGTTTAGGGAGTAATGACCAGAAAAAAAATCTGTACATGTTCAGTACAGATGCAACAACCACTCACTGTTTTTTCTGAGTATTTTCCATCTGCAGTTGGTTGAATATGAAGAATGCAGAATCTGAGGATATGGAGGGCTGACTGTATTGTTATTCATTACATTTACACTTATTTCTACAACTACCTAAACGTTGGAAACTATGAGTTCACACCAATATCTTCTATTCCAAAACACCACAATGCTCACAGTAATTTTCCCCTTTTTCAACATTTGTAATTGACTTCTAAGATAACAAAAAAACCTAGCACCCATTATCATTAATATATCTGCCAAATAGATTAACTCCCCATAAGTAACTGGCCTTTTCTTGCTGTCTCCTCTTCTGCATATACCCCCAACCCACCCCTAGAGGATGTACAGCTCTGACATCCTGTACCAGATCTGCCCTTGGTGGGAATGAACGCCCTTTTCGTCACATTCTGACTTCAACAGCCTGCACCACGCCTCTGCCTCCTGCATGTGAATGAGTGACCTTCTCACCCTGCTCTGGACCGCTGTGGCTCCCTGCCTCCTGTACGTGGACACCTACACTGCTCTGCGCCACCTAATGTCTTTTGGACTCAATTGCTTCAGAAGGGTTGAACAACAAGGGGAAGGGCCACGCAAGCAATTTCAACAGTTGATTTTTCTATTAAAATCTCCTTAGTATTCTTAGGTGTATTTTTAAAAATAAAGATCATATAGGCAATTTAGATCCTGGAGTTTGGCCAATGATTTTAAAACTGAGAAATCAGTATGCAGCAGAAGTATCATGTAAATGTCCTTTGACCTGCAAGTAAGTCTGTTACTTTATATCCTTGATAATTTTCCTTAAGTAGTTAATTCTGCTTGTTTCCAGTGTTCACTGCTTTACATGATCAGTCACACAGTTTCTGTGCTCAGTGAAGTCCTGCTCTAGCAGCTGACTGTAATGCATTTGCAGTCTCCTTCTGGCCTTGCATTTGTCATACTGGAGCCTGGGTAGCTTTTGGCAGGGTGGTGAGAACGTGTGTGTGGGAATCGGCTTTGTTAGGATTGTAGGTACACAGAAAATTTTACGGCTTCTAAAATTTTTCTGTGAAGTTATGTTATGTTTCTAGTATGTACGTATGTATGTATGTATAAATAGGCAAATAAGGTTCCTGATTGTAAATGAGATCTTACTTTCTCTTTCCTAGGAAGAAGGCAGTTCAGATTATTTTATTTTCTTCATGCCATCAGAAATACGTCGCTTTTCCTCTATATTTACATTAATATCTGTAAAGAGTGATCGTTGCTACTCTTTTTCTTTCAGAGGCTCTAGAACACAGATTGCACACATGGCCACACTTCTTATGCTCACACCCATTACTGCATCTAGACAGAAGCAGACCTGGAAGAGGAAACACTGAACTAGACCATAAGCTGCTGGGAAGCAAGCACCATGCCGACTGACCGTCATGGCTCCATCTCCAGGCTCATGAATGAATGGGTAGATAAATAAATATGATATTGGCAAAGTGGCTTAGACATGCTATGATTTCCATCCCTCTCTATTTACAGATAGCATTCCAGTTACCTTATTTCCATTAAAAAATCCAAAACCCTTAATATGAAATCAGACTATTTCCATGAGAAATGGTGAACAGACTAGTCACCAACTATTTTAGGAATAAAAGATAACACACTACCTCTGCACTCGGTACACTCGAGTCCATGGAGGCACGAGGGCTAGGATCCGAGCCACCAATTCGACCAGGTCACTAGGAGAGTAACTCTTATATCTTCCTGATTTCCAAAGCTCATAAAGCCCGGTCCCACGAATCACCAGGGTAGGATAGAGTTTCAGACCATCGGGACGAAAAGCAGGGTTCTCAAAAAACTCCTGTGAATAGAGAACAGAAAATGACTTCTCCATTAGTTATGCAGAGATCACCCAGGGTGAAATCTCAACCCTTGGACAGCTTCTCTGGCAAACCCTGTAGGCCCTGGGGCAGCCTTTGCTTCTGACCAGGTAGGGCATAAGACAGAACAGAAACTCCTTGTTTCTGTAGCCTCACTGGGGCAAAGCAAGTGTGTGCTGGACTGCACCAGGCCCTCACGATTCCAGCCTGTCTCCTGCACAATCTCATCTCATGCCACCCCTCACCATCTTGCCTTTCCAGCCCTGCAGAGGCAATTTCCTTTGTCTGGAAAATTCATCAATTTTTCTTTATCTAGCGAATCTTCAGGTCTCAGTTTGAACACCACTTCTTCAGAGAGGCCCTTCTGACCTTCAAATACTAGCTGTCCCACTCAAAAAAAAAAAAAAAATCCCATTGAACCCAGTATTACCTCCTTCTTATCACCACATGACAATTTATTCAATGTCTGCCTTCACTTCTAGAGTATATCTTCCTTTAATAATGGAATATACTTAATTGTTTAAACATTTCAAAAGTTGTGACAGAGATCATCTGGCTTACAAAATTTAAAATGTTTACTATAGGGTCCTTTAGAGGAAAAGTTTGCTGATCCCTGAATATGACTACTTTGTCCCTAAGCCAACTGGCACCAGTCCTATCCTGGCCTACACGTCGTCCATTTGTTATCCGGACACGGAGCAATACATCTAACTCATCTACTTTTGCCACATTCATTTCTTATATTGTATCACCCCAGCTGGCTGCTTTCTTTCTTTATTTTGGGATGTAGCAATGAGACACCAGGCATTCTCCTTTCCATGACTTGGCAATGATAATTTGTTCTAATCTTGTTTTGCATAATATATTTTGGAGAAATGAAAGTGGACTCAACACAGTCCCCTCTCACTCCCACCTTTGCAGGAGTATCTACTCAGCTGGCAGAGCTCTATCTTGTAAACTGGGAAAAATCCTTTTTATCTTTGCCACATCATTCTTACAAAGCTCTTCATTGTTAAACTTGCTTTACAAAGAAATGTAACGATAGACCCTTCCATCTCTCATTGACATCTATCATGTTCTTAAATGCTGTATTCTTTATGTACTATTCAGTTTCAGAGATCTTCTTCTGTAATTGTGTGATTTTCCTATAATATTTGTATTTTAAAGAATCATCAGGTCTTTAATAAATATTCTGCAGCCTTTCCACAAAGAGCACATATGGAAGCCATTGTCCACCCAGTCTGAATCCACATTTGAACATGGGATTTAGAAAGGTACTTCTGGTGCTTGTATAATAAGTTTCGGAGACATATGGACTGATACATTCCTTTGGAAAGAATGAAAATTGATTGGTTCTCAATTTTTGGTTACACTAGAGAATTAAAACAAGTGTTTCTTTTCTTTCCCTCCAAAACCACACTAAAGTAACAGGGGCCAGGCGCGGTGGCTCACACCTGTAATCCCAGCACTTTGGGAGGCTGGGGCAGGCGAATCACCTGAGGTCAGGAGTTCGAGACCAGCCTGGCCAACATGGTGAAACCCCGTCTCTACCAAAAATACAAAAATTAGCTGGATGTGGTGGTGCGGGCCTATAATCCCAGCTATTCAGGAGGCTGAGGCACAAGAATCGCTTGAACACAGGAGGCGGAGGTTGCAGTGAGCCAAGATCTTGCCACTGCACTCCAGCCTGGGTGACAGAGCGAGACTCCGTCTCAAAAGAAAAAAAAAGAAAAGGAACAGGAAAGAATTTTTTAAAAAGTATAAACCCAGAATAACAAAGAGGACTAGAAAGGAGGCAAGGATGAGACCCAAGATGGCAACAAATTCTTCAAAGACAGAAACTAGGAAGGCTTGTGAATGACTTTGCAAGTAAAGAAAACAGCAAAAGGAGACAGAAACGAAAGCCCTGTTCAATTGCACTGCCGAGTCTCAGAAAGGCTCACGGATCAGAGGTACCAAGAACTGGGCAGGACAGAGGAGAGATATGGAAATAAAAACAGGGGTACTGGATCAAGTGTGTACATAGAGGGAATTATCTGTTAACCCTTAGCCTTTCCTGAACAGGGAGATGAGAACGTTTAGTCCCTGGAGAAACTGGAAAGCCTCCGGGCTCTGAGATTCCAAGTACAAAGGAAAGTCTAGATGAAGACCAAGGCTGAAAACAGGGAAAAGCCAGCACATAGACTGGTGGACTCTCCGCCCCACTCTCTGGATGTCAGCAACCAACTTCCTGAGATATACCCAGGCCACCCAGCCCAAAGCAGGAAGTTGGAGAGTTCATCTCTGGATGAATCAAATGGCTCTACATAAGAGTTCACCATACTGACATTTAGGAATAACCTAAAGAAAGGAGAGCTTATTGCTAAAAGAACGTTCTTCAGTGAAGCATGCCTGCAAGCTAGGCACACAGGCCTTGCCATCCAGTTTTTCAATCCCCTACTCTTAAAAGCATAAGAAATTGCTTTAGGCCAGGCGCAGTAGCTCATGCCTGTAATCCCGGCGCTTTGGGAGGCTGAGGCGGGTGGATAATGAGGTCAGGAGTTCGAGACCAGCCTGGTCAACATGGTGAAACCACGTCTCTACTAAAAATACAAAAAATTAGCCAGGTGTGATGGCAGTCACCTGTAATCCCAGCTACTTAGGAGGCTGAGGCAGGAGAATTGCTTGAATCCGGGAGGCAGAGGCTGCAGTGAGCTGATATTGCGCCATTGTACTCCAGCCAGGCGACAGTGCAAGACTCCGTCTCAAAAAAAAAAAAAGGGGGGGGCATAAGAAATTGACTGAAGATCATCATAAACTTGGGGAAAGCCTAGGACATTAAGGGGCCAACCAAAACAAAAAGGAAAAAAGGAAACAGAGGCATTGCATAAAGAAAAATAAAATGTATAAAAAATATCTGTAATAAATTTCTTCAGAGATAAGATAAATTACAGCCACAATACAAGACCAAGGTGCTATAGAAAACTGAGAAACCAATTGTAGTTTTAAATTTCACTTCTTTGAAGATTAATTACTTTGAGAACTTTTTGACAGGTCTATTGGCTATTTGAATATTCTCTTTTGTGAAATGCTTGTTCAAGTTTTTTGCCCATTTTCCTACTATTTGTCTCTTATCAATTTCTAAAAATTATTTATTTTAAAACAATTTAATTTGTAGAGAATTCTTCTCTAGAAAGAACTCATATTTTTCATTTTAGCTCCCTTCTGTTACTCTTTACTAGGACGCAGTTAGAAAAGAAATATGATCCACTCATATTCCCTGTGTGTTTCCCTGCAAAGATTACAAACAAGCAAATAAATGTTTACAGGAAGGGTAGTCCTTGCAATATTATTACTGAACTATTCCTTATGTTGAAGCCACCAAGGAAAATACATAGCAAGACTCAGCTGTTTGCTATGGCTTGCTACAGTATGAAACATACTATATTTTTCAGGAGCACTTACACTTTATGAGTTCTGGCTATCCTACTGGTCCACCTAGGAGCTGTGCTAAAGAAAAGTGTGTTTCACACTTGGACATAGGGCAGGGAACATCATACCCTGGGGCCTGTCATGGGATGGGTAGCAGGCAGAGGGATAGCATTAGGAGAAATACCTAATGTAAATGACAAGTTGACGGGTGCAGCACACCAACATGGCACATGTATACATATGTAACAAACCTGCATGTTGTGCACATGTACCATAGAACTTAAAAGTATAATAATAATAATAATAACAATAATAATAATATGTGTTTCAGGTGCCTTTTTGGCCTGGAGTCTGAGCACCTGGCTATTAGTTACTGAGGGGAGGATACCAGACTCACAATCTATTACACAGCCAGTGTGGGGGAATTACGAAGAGGGATATCTTTGAATTAATGTTATCTCATAAACAGGTCCTCAGGTGCAGTTCACCAACTTAAAAAATAATAAAAGTAAACTTCTTGAGAGGAAAGAATTATTAACTTCACAAATAAGACATGGTGAACTGCATTTTTCTAAACAGAGCAAATTAAAAGTACTTTTATAGATGAAATAACTTGACAAATATTGTCATCGCCTTCAATAAAAGGATATCCCTAAAACACACTTGCCCTATCTGAGAATCTGAAGAAAAACTAAAGGCCTGACCAATCTCATTTCCCACAACAAAGTTAACATGGATCAAGAAACTGTGAGGGTTAAAATAACAACAATAAAACAACCTAGAGTGAAAATTCAAAGAACAGAAAGGCAGTTCTAAGCTTAGAAGCATTTGAAGAAAAAACAAAAAAAAAGATCGACTTAATGGAAGCACAACTAAAAGGTTAATAATAGGTTAAGTAAAATATTTAAAACAAATATAAAAAACAATGAGTCCATAATCTCCTTACCTAAAAAGTTCACATAAACTATTATTAAAAATATTCTTATCCCAATAGAGTAACGAGTCAGAGGATAAAAACACACAACTCCAAAAAGATGAAAGAAATGTAATTAGTAAATACAAACTTGAAAAATGTATTATCACAATTTCAAAATGCAAGTTAAAATGGCACTTTTCTCGATCAGACTAGCAAAGAGTAAAATATATGTACATATGTATGTGTGCATGTATAAGCATACATAGAAAATAAACAGGAGAGAATTATTTGTGAAGAAAAACTCTGCTGAAATGAGTGTAAATTGTTATAACTCTCTGCAAAGCAACTTATTAATAGAGTGACAGTCTTAAAATGTTTCTACCTTTACCTGATAATTCTACTCCATGGAATTTATCATAAACAGATAAACCGAAATACGACAAAAAATTATACACATAAACTCATTTACCTGCAGTGTTTTTTAAATAATATTAAAAAACCAGTAATACCTTATTCTGAAAAACTTGCAAGGGGTTAAGCAAGATATAGCATATTAAATTAAAAAGCCATTTAAATATGTTAACATGTTAACAGAGACCATGCTACAACATGGATAAACATTTGTTATAATGTTAAGTGAAAAAACTTTTACAATAATTTCCTATGTCATACATATTTGTATGTCTGTGTTATATATGCAGAGACAACCTCACCCTCAAAAAAGTCTAAGCATAGAAAAATCTTGGAAAGAACCCATTAAAATGTTAAGAGTTTTGTCTGATGGGGCTGTGGGTGATGTCCCTTACCCTACTGTGTTTCCAGTATTCTATAATAAGGATGCATTTCTTTAACAATGGAAAACATCAGTAAACAGGCAACAAGAGCAGATGGGATAAGAAACATGCAGAGGCATTCTGAATGCGCCTGGCTGAAGCCACACTTACTGTGAACTGTTCAATGTCTCTTTCTAGTCCCACATTTGGCAGGTCAGGCATCATATGGGCCACCACTTTGAAACCGGAATCTTTGGCCAGGTGAAATGACTCACACACTGCCTTCACAGTGTGGCCCCTAAGGAAAGAAAATCACTACCTGTGAAAATCACTACCTATTTGTGTAAATGGGTGACAAAGTTAACACAAGGAACAGGGGGAAAACAATCTCTGAGACAGGTAACAGAAATTCCATAACCAAAATCATATGGCTGGGGGAAAAGACACCTCAGAAAGTTATTTTTTACATCCCCACCTCTCAGGAGGCCTGGAAGTAAATAACTTTATTTCTGAGATATTTCTCAGAAATTCCCTTACGCATCTACTCAAAGTCTTGAAAGTAAAGCATTGGGGTAGCAAAAGTTAATGTGTATTAAAATTATTTGGTTTAGCATCACCCGTCAAAATAAGCTTATGAATGTAAGTATCTGTATTAAATATTAAAAGCTCAAAACCATGCAGAAGCAGCAAGCTGCTATGTTCTTTCCTTTAAAGATCTTGTGAAATTATTTGTAGACAGAGAGGAAGACTGAAACCTATAATACAAAATAGATTTCACTGGTGGGTTTGGAGGAGCCTTAAAAAAACAGTAGAAAGAGAGAATGACTTAGTGAGAAGGCAGAGTCATTTGGGGTCACGTGGATAAATCATCTTAATTTAGCATTCTAGAGCCACATCCAGCAGGAAACAAGTCCTAATAATAGTTTTGGGCAACTAGACTGAAGCCTTGTGGCAATCCTTCTGCCACCAAGGTGTTCCCATTCACGGCAGAAGGATCCTAAAAACCACAGACTCCATCTCACTCTCTCAGAATGCTCCCATCCATTTCCATGACTTCAATTTCTAATCTCTTTTTGCTAATGACTTCCCAATTCCTAGGACAAGGCCAGGCCTGTCTCCTGAATTCCAAACCCAAATAACCAATACTTTAAAGCAGCACTATTTAAAATGACAGCCACTAGGCACATGTGGTTATTAAAATTTATATTTAGAAGAATTAAAATGGAAAACTTGGTTGCAAGCACAGAACATTTTGATCACTGCTGAATTGTCTATTGCCTAGTCCTGCTCTAAAGCAAACCTTCACTTGGCTATTCTACAGGTACCTGAAACTTAGTGTAGCCAAATGAAACACATGTTCTCTCCAAGCCTCCTTGACTTCCCATTCTCTCTTATCCTCACTTCCAGTCAGTCACCAGCACCACCACTCACTTCTTTCCAGGACATCGGTATTTCCTGCTTAATTTCTGTAACAGCCTCGTACCCGATCTCCCTTCCAACTTGCTCTTCTCTGACCTGCCCCTTTCACTGTAACTAAGGCATCTTTCTAAGCCACAGATATGCTCCATCACATTGTAGCTTTAAGCCTGCTGGTGGCTTGCTCCGCTGGATTAATGTCCAGCCTCCCTGGGCTGACTCTTCAGGCCCCTAATAACCAGGCCCTCTGTTTGCTTTTCAGCCTTATCTCTTATCATTCTCCTATCTCACATTCTAACCAAACTAAGCCACTCCAAATTCCCCAAATGTGCCACACACTCCCATCTCCAGGAGTTTGCTCATATGTTCCTTCTGCCTCAATCTTCCTCTTCTGCACCTGACCAACTCAGACTCTTCCATGAAGTCTCAACTCAGATGTCGTATTCTTCAGAAAGCTTCACCTTCCCCTCCATCTGCCCAGGTGTCTCTCTAGCACAGCCCTTGAAGGCTACACCACTCCACAGTTTCCCTGGTTGAAGCCTTTTCCCACATAAAAGCATCCTATTCAGTTACTCTTTCTTAAACATGATATCCATGAGATTCTTCCCCATGCTAAAAAATATTCAACAGATCTCTATTCCTTAAGGGAAAATTCCATCCTCCTCGGCCTGGCATTCCTCTTGGTTGTTTCTAAGACGCTGATCAGTGCTTGTCTCCCTAGTTCCCCTCTGCTTCCTTCTCCTGGCACAACACCAATCACATCTACCGAAACCCTACAGAATAAAGGGGCCTTTAACATCCAACTCAACACATCCTTCCTCCGAAGCCCACCGTTACAATTCTTAGTCAATCATCTCAGCTGCCTAATAAACTCTCAATTGTCTCCCCTACTCCGCTAATTTAGCAATTAACTGTGAAGTTCCTTATACAGTTAACCTTTCACGGGCATTTTCTTTTCAACTAAAAGACATATTTCTAGAGGGAGCATAATAAAGCTCTAACAACTCTTATTTCCTTCTTTCCTTGCATTCCCGAATTTCTCAAAGTTTACAACCATGGCATCACCATACTTTTTGCTAGTTGGTATCTGCTCCACAGAAATGAATCTCTTCAACATTACTCACTCTTTTCTTTGTTCTTGGCCTTCTCTCCTGCTTTAAACTACTAACCCTGAGTCCTCTCCCCTGCTTTCTGTATGGACAAGGCTGTGTAGGACAAGAAGAGGGAGAGAGATGAGCATGTTTACAGGCTGCTGGAAAAGAGTCACTAGAGAAAAACTGAAAATGAGGGAAGGAGGAGATGGAAGTAAGAGGATAGACAGACGAAAGAACTTCGAAAAGGAGGAATACCCATACTTCTTTCCCTAAGACTGGTCAGAATGAAGAAAGGCTGGGTATGAATGTAGAGAAAACTGGTGAAGCTGGAGGAAGGCTTGTGCAAGATGACCTGCCACCATCTTACCTGTTGGTGTCTCTAGCCACATCTTCATAAACGCTCTGCACCCCAATCTCCAGCCTTGTGCAGCCATAGGTCAACATGTCACTTAAATGCCGCTTCATGCAGTAATCTGGTCTGGTCTCTATAGTAATTCCAATACACTTTGTGAGGCTTCTCTCAGAATACCTGTAGAGCGAATCTAAAATAATTAACCTGTTGCAGGTTTCAAGACATTACTCCCTCTCAAAAAAACTGCCTTCTCTCTGTCCTCCTAGCATGAGATAGTGGTAAAGAGTGTAGGCTCTGGAACCAGGCTGTCTAAGTTCAAATCCTGGCTCTGCTACTTCCTAACTATGCACATGAGGATGCTATTAACCTCTTTGTGCTTCGGTTCCTTTATCTGCAAAATGAGGATAATATACTATCTACACCTCATAGGATTGATGTGACTGAGCTAGCATAGTAATGTTATTATCATCATTATCATTATTATTCTCCTGCAGTAAGCTGCAACCATAATCTCCTTGAAAGCAGTGATTTTAACTGTGAAAACCTATTTTTCAATTCCTAGCAACCATTTTTCACATAAGTGAAAACCATCTGCATTATTTATTTCCCACTCTATATTTTTGAGTCATTTTAAATGAAAGAAAAAAAGGGGGGAGGGTATATGTAATGATTACAGGAATATTTTAGATGAAATGTCTTCTATATACACAAAAGTCTTTTCACCGAGTCTATTAATCTTAGCAATGATTTACAAAATTACCAATCACTTTTGTCTTTTACTAAAATCACGTATCAGAGTAGCAAGCACCACTTTAGATTCATGCTGTTTGAGTTAGTGGCCTTAATGCTGGCCAAAGAGGCAGAGAAGTAAGTCTCTTGCTAGCAGGGCTAGTGAAGTGAGGGGATAGGAGCTCACATTTACAGTCTTTTGTGGGCCAAGCTCTGTGCCACACACTCTAGTACTGAATCCTCCCACCAGCTCTATGAAGTGGGTCCTATTATCTCCATTTCACAAGTGGTGAAACTGAAGTTGAAAGGGAGTAAACAGCGCGTTCAAGGACACAGAGCTAATAAAATTGGAGTCAGGATCCGAAGTTGGGTCCACCTGACTTCAAAGTCCTTGCTCTGTATTCCAGTTACCACACTGTTTAGACAACTCAGCATGGACCCCAGACTTCTCTGCTTTTCAACATCTCTCAATTTTTTTTTTTTTTTTTTTGATTCGGAGTTTCACTGTGTTGCCCAGGCTGGAGTACAGTAGCACGATCTTGGCTCACTGCAACCTCCACCTCCTGGGTTCAAGCATTTCTCGTACTTCAGCCTCCCAAGTAACTAGGATTACAGGCATGTGCCACCACACTCCGCTAATTTTTTTGTATTTTTAGTAGACACGGGGTTTCACTATGTTGGCCAGGCTGGTCTCGAACTCCTGACCTCAAGTGATCCGCCTGCCTCAGCCCCCCAAAGTGCTGGGATTATGGGCATGAGCCACTGCGCCCGGCCAACATCTCTCAATTCTTAGAACCCAACCATTTTTCTTAATGCACCCTTCTACAATGTTCTCAATTTTGGGGGGAGGATGAGAGAAGCCTTAAAAAAATTGCCATTTATTTTCCTTCTTTCTGAAGAAGTTCATTGCTCTTTATTGAAAAGTAAAAATCATAACATTTCTGTAATTTTTGTAACTAATTCTGTGAGGTTCACTGTTTCATTCTTAATTGTCAATAAAAACGGGCTTATTTATTGGTAATAATAACTAAGAAAGCTAAGAATCACCAATCTAGAGAACAAATTCTCAAGTCTTTCATTCTGGACATCTGAACTCTTTTGCATTGTTTATTTCTGTATTCCGCGAGGTTTTAGGTAGGATTACCAGAGGCAACAGGACTAAAGGTAAACGAGTAGTTCAAAGTCACTAAAAGATGAAATATGAGACAGAAAAAAGGCTCAGACCTTATCAAATCTTGCCTAAGACAGGATTCAAACTAATTTGGCTTCTCTGAAACAATAGAATCATCAGGTCCTGTGCCTCTTAAACAGGTGGGTACTAAGGCACGCAGTAACAGGAGTACATGATGCCACAGAAGAGATGTAACGCACCTTTCTCTAGCATCAAGTATTGGGTTTGAGGGAAAACATTTTTCAAATAAAAATAAATATTCATATACTATGAAGAAGGCACACAATACAAAGGTTGGAAAAAGAAAAAAAAACCAGAAAGCAAAAAGTTCTAAATGACTACGTTTTTAAAGGTAAATGAGAATATCCTAGAATGAGGCATTCCAATTGGTATTTTTTAAAAACTTGCAGTTATTTCTTAACAGTGATACCATTAAGTTAGCAAGCGTAGTGGCATAATAGTAGCTTACATCACTGGGAAAAACTAGAGGGCAGGCAATTACACAAATGGGAATCTGTGTAGAGGAAAGAGAAAATTTATTAGCTAGTCTTCCTATTGCACAGAATGTCAAAGGCCCCACCAAGGACATATAGAGGACACTGCTATACAAGGTCTCTTTATAAGTCATCAGAATATAGTACAGGCCATAGAAGGAAACCTTATTCTCAAATAATAATTTAACTCCATTTCAAAAATGTCTTTCCTCAGGCAGGAAATGTCATTACCTTTTGCAGTAACAGAAATAGAGGAAGAAAAAAACAACTCAGGTTTTAAAAAGTCAATATTTTATATTTATAAAAAGGCTTTCACTACATTTCCTCTTTCCAGAATTATAGTTTCATCCGAAAAGCAATTAAACAGAAATTTGTATCAAATTTGAATGACAAAACAATGAATTTTTCCCATAGGCTTACTGTATTCTCATGAAAATTTTTGGATAATACTATATCTAATCCTACATCTCACTAAATCTAATTATTCATTTAACAGAGATGTAAACATATCAACCTAACTATTCTTTAATATGCAAATATGCACATACAGGCTTTCAACCAATCTAAGCTGATATTTTATGGCCTGCTATTAATGTGATCCCCCTGTATCACCAAGGTAGCTATCCAACAGTATGTGCCATTTAGACAGCCATCCAAAAGCATGGCTCTCCTTCAGTACCCAGTCCAACTCCCATACTCTTGGGGGCTACAAGTTCTTCCGCATGCAGCAACTCTGTCAACTTCTTGAGAGACAAAGCCAAGACTCAAAAGGGATCCTCTGATTCCAATTCTACTGCTCTTTTTGTGGTATTACAGATTCATTTTAAGCCTGTACAGCCCAACAATATGGGGCTATGTTGAATCCTACGCTTTTCTGTATGCCATAGGAATGGCACCAGCGATAAAAGATGCTAATGTTCTCTGTGAAGCATAGCTTAAGCCAAAACCTTATGCTGACAGAATTTTTAAAAATTGTGGAGCAGGGGTGAAGAGAAATGGGACAATAACCCAGGAATTTAAAAGCAAACAAAAACCAAAAGCTACCAGCCTTCAAAACAGAGCTCCAATACATTTCTCCCCCGATGACATCTTCCCAGAACCCCTCCGCCCCCAGTGAGATCTCAGCGCTCCCATTCTCAAAGCACCCTGCCCACACTACAAGTAGTCTGCCTTGTTATGTGTGGATATGTCTGTCTCTCCATCTGGACAGGAAGCCTCTGAAAGCTGGCAGTCTCAAACACGTCTAGAGGCTAAAAGGCTTCAACACTAAAAATTCTCCGTCAATTAAAAAAAATTACAAATTTGAGGAAGGAATAAATGAATTAGGCATAACTGGGAACACAGGAGGTCTCTCTTCACTCCAACAGCAGCCTCCAGATACATCTACAGTTCATCTTTCCTCTTGCAAAAAGTTAACCTTAGAAGGTGCCTAGCAGCAGGCCAGGTATTCTTCAGAAAGTAAAACTATAATAGTTCTTGTCCCAGACATGCTTAAGGATCTAGCTGGGGGGATAAGACTTACAGAAAAAAAAAAAAAGAAAGAGAGAAACGACTACAGAACAAAAAGCTAGAAGTGGCAGAAATATAAATAGATTTAGATTGTTTCTTGGGAAGCATATTTCTATTTCTGGAAAGAAGAAAGTGACCTTTTGACAAAAGCACTATCTATCATCGCCATCTCCTTGCACTAAGGGCCCAACCAGGCGGACACTGATGGAAGGAAGATAGCACACTGATTTTAAAGTCTCTTCATTATCTTCTGGAAACTATCTTTTGTTTCACTCCAAGAAGCTGTGTTATCAGACAGGGCACCTCTCATTACGAATAATTCGTGGCAGCTCCTCTTTCAAAACCTCTGTCCTTACTGCAACTGGATGTGCCTGAATCTAGTCTTGCTTAAACTCTCACAAGAACTCAAGGCTCAAGTTCCTGAAAGGCTTGCAGAACATTCCCTCTGTGGACATCCTGCAACCTCATAGTCAACCTGCTCAAACCAGACTGCACAGTAAAAAATGGTACAGAGATGAAATATTCATTTTCATTAGTCACAACATATAATCTCTTCTCCATCTATGGTCCCAAAACAATTCAGTGGAGTATACCCACTTCTTTGAATAGCCAGATTTGTTTGAATTGTTGATAACACCTCGAGTTATTGGTGTAACTCCTTGGCAGCAGCACCATGAACAAATTCCTCTTCTTAACTATCACCGTATCTTGAAAATATCTCAATAAAATTTGAAGTTCTGCCCAATGCTCTGTTAGTGATACTCTAGACTTAAATGAGTTGTTTGATGTGCTTGAGGATTTAAAAATAACTATTCCGCCCAATCTTTTTTTGAGATGGTAGTCAAGTCTGCTTCCTCGATATTGGTGGTTTTGTCATGAGGTTCTATAAATTAACCACTGCCCAACACAAAATGAAGTAACAAAGAAAAGAATTTTGATTTAAAAATGAGTACTACCTATGAAAAACCAACCTGGTGGCACTGTAGCTTACAGATTAATCAAAGACCGTTGTGCCCTATCATATTAGCTGGCAGGGCTTAAGATATATAAAAACAACCTATAACATTTTGTTTGAGGTTTGATTCTGTTCATGGCTGACAAAAACTATCATTTTGTAGTCCCCTCGTCTAGCTAAAGAACGAGCAGCAACACATTAGTAATAGAAAAGAAAAAAAGAATCACAGATATTATATTCTTTTAATATTATATCCACATTGAAATTTAAGGGTTATATACATAAAAACATAGAAAATGATTGTCAGAAAGTGGTTGCTAAATGAAGAATAACTTGTGAACATATCTTTTAGATAAAAATTCTCATTCCATTAGAAAGCTTCAAATCATAGATGACAGATATAATTTTAGAGATAATACAGTCCTACACCTCCTCATTTTTATAGATGAGGAAACTAAATCACACACACAAAATAGTGAATTAAACTAGATAATAATGCAAAATAATAATATAAATAAGTCTGGAGGCTATGTCTCCTGATTCTTAATGGAAAGTTCTTTCCACTGCATTCACTTAGCATTTACTAAGTACCAGAATTCTATGCTTAAGGCATTGTACTAGATATAAGGAGTCTTCTCCCTTTCTCTTAAGAAGACATTCCCTATTAAAGGATATAGAAAAAATACATTATAAAGAATTAGACCACAATAGTATTCATTAAAACTATTATTCTTGGCTACTGAAAACCAAAGTGAGGAGATGATTAAACTGGTAGATAGGAATCAAACCATCAGCTTAAATTGATGTATCAATAATTACAACAAATGTTAACAGACTAAACACTCCAATTAAAAGGCAGACATGAGCAAAATGGATTAAAAAAAAAAAAGACCCAATTACTGTAGACTTCTGTCTAAAGAAATGCATTTTCAAGATAAAGAAACATACGGGTGGAAAGCAAATGGATGGCAAAGGATAATACACAGGGCAAACAGTAAGCACATGAGGCTGTGACAGCTAAATTAATGCCAAGTAAACTGCAAGACCAGGGATGCAGAAGGACATCTCATGATGATAAAGAGGTAATTTCATAATGGTGAAAAGCTCATACATCAGGAAAACACAGCAATCATAGATGTGTATGCACCTAACAACAGATTTTCAAAATAATTACATTAAGTAAAAATTAATATAACTGAAGAGAGACATAGACAGTTCCTCAATCATTGTTGGAGATTTCAATCTCTTAGCAATTGACAGAACTACAAAAGAATAAAAAATAAAATCTACCTGAACACCACTACCAACCATCTTGGTTTAACTGATATTCATAGAACATGACACCCAGCAACTGAGAATATACATTCTTTACAAACATACATGGCATGTTCACCAAGAGAGACCACATATGCTGGGCCATAAAACAAGTCTCAATAAATTTTAAAACACCAAAATTATATAGAGTAGGTTCTTTGGCCAAAATGAAAATAAATTAGAAATTAATAAGATATCAAGAAAAACCTCATTGTCTGGAAATTTGTAAATTAAACACCCCATTCCTATACATTCCATGGATCAAAAATATATATATATACATATAAAGGGTATTAAGAAATATTTTGAATTGAATAATTAAAATACAACACATCAAAATGTGTGGGATTCAGCTAAAGCAGTGATTTGAGGAAAAGGTCTAAAATGATGGCCAATCTTTTTGTTTTTTTTGAGAAGGAGTCTCATTCTGTTACCCAGCCTGGAGGGCAGTGGCGTGATCTTAGCTCACTGCAACCTCCGCCTCCCAGGTTCAAGCGATTCTCCTGCCTCAGCTTCCCCAGTAGCTGGGATTACAGGTGCGTGCCACCACACATGGCTAATTTTTGTATTTTTAGTAGAGATAGGGTTTCGCCATGTTGGCCAGATCTGCCCGCCTCACCTCCCAAAGTGCTGGGATTACAGGCGCAAGCCACTGTGCCCGGTCACAGTGACCTTATTTAAGTCACTAGAGAAAGAAGAGTAATTAAACCAAAAGAAAGTAGAATAAAAATAAAAGTAGAAGTCTACAGAGTAGAGGAAATAAACAAAACCAAAAGCTACTTCTTTGAAAAGAACAACAAAATTGATAAGCCCCTAACTAGGGTAAACAAGAAAAATAGAGAGAACACAGATGATGAGTATCAGGGTTGAAACAGGGGTGATCACTAAGATTCCACAGACATTAAAAGCCTAATAAGGCAACATAATACCAAAATATTTGACAAAATGAATGAAACAAATTCCTTGAAAAACATAACTTATTAAAATGGACACAGATGAAACAGAAAATATGAATAGCTCCATATCTATTAAACGAACTGAATTAATTATCTAAAACCCTCCCATAAAGAAAATTCCAGCCCTAGATAGTTTCACTGGTGAGTTCTAGCAAACATTTATGGAAGAAATCACATTCATGTTACATGAACAGTTTCAGAAAATAGGGAAGGGAACAACACATCCTTACTTGTTTTGTGAAGCCAGAATTATACTAATACCAACAACTAATACCTGACAACAAAACTATAAAAATTATAGGCTGCCACCCCGTATAAACGTAGACACAAAAATCCTCTACAAAGGATCAGTAAGTTGAATCCAACAATATGTAAAGATGATGATATAATAGGGTTTATCCTAGAACTGTAAGGTTTAATGTTAAAAAAAATCAAAATAATTCATATTATCACAATAAAGGAGGAAAATCATATGACCATTTAAATAGATGCAGAGAAAGCATTAGACAAATGAGTTAATGATAAACCCTCTCAATAAATGTATTCAATCTAATACAGGTAACTATAAAAAACCCACAGGCTGCACTTAATACTGAAATAAAAATGTTTTCCCTGTATCACTGGGAACAAGATAGAGAGGCCCACTCTTACCACTTCTGTTTAACACTGTACCGAAGGTCCTAGGCAGTACAGTAAGGCAAGAGAAAGAAAAGCATGCAAATCCAAAAGGGAAAAGTAAAAGGCACATTTGCAGATGACATGATTGTTTAGGAAGTAAATATTAATGGATTTACAAAAATAGCTTTTAGAATTAAGTAGTGAATTTAGTAAGGTCTTATGATATAACATTAACATATAAAAATCAATTGTATGTATATATATATTAGCAGCAAAAATTTGAAAAAAATGAAATTTATGGCTGGGCATGGTGGCTCACACCTGTAATCCCAGCACTTTAGGAGGCCAAGGTGGGCGGATCACTTGAGGCTGGGAGTTTGAGACCAGCCTGGCCAACGTGGTGAAACCCCATCTCTACTAAAAATACAAAAATTAGCCAGAGATGGTGGTGGATGCCTGTAATCCCAGCTACTCGGGAGGCTGAGGCAGGAGAATGGCTTGAGCCCAGAAGGTGAAGGTTGCAGTGAGCTGAGATGGTGTCACTGCATTCCAGCCTGGGTGACAGAGTGAGACTCCCACTCAAAAATAATAATAATAAAATTTTAAAATGAAATTTACATTTCATTTACTGTAGCACCAAAACACATACAAATATTTTGAAAAAATTTGTTTACAAAAGGCTTACAAAATCTCAACAACGAAGATTGCTAAGAGAATTTAAAAACCTAAGTATACAAGGAGATAGACTATGTTCGTAATTGGAAGAAGCAATAAATTGTCAATTCTTTCCATTTGTTCTATAGTTTTAACACAATTCTAAATCCATTATACTTTTTAATAGACTTTGGCCAGCTGATTCTAAATTTTACATAGAAATGCAAAGGACCTAGAATTTCTAAAGCAATTTTGAAAAACAATTACAAAGTTAGAAGACTCACATTACTTGACTTCAAGACATACTAAAAAGCCACAGTAATCAAAACAGTGTAGCACTGGCATAAGGATCGAAAACAGATCGATGAAACAGAAAAGAGTCCAGCCCACATCTACTGAGTCCTTTGATTTTTAACAAAAGTGAAATATAATCCAAATGGGGAAGGAAAGTCTTTAAAGAAGTAATGTTAAAGCAACTAGATGTCTATATGGGGAAAAAGAAACTGTGATCCCCACCTCATACTACACATAAGAATTAATTCAAGATGGAACATAAACCTGCAAGTGAAAGCTCAAACTGTAATTAGAAGAAAACACAGGAGAATATCTTTGTGTCTTGGGAATGTGCAATGGTTTATTAGAGACAATACAGAAAAGCAATAACCACGAAAGAAAAAACTGCTAAATTCTACTTTATCAAAATTAAAAACTGGCTAAAAGATATCATTAATATAACAAATAGCCAAACTGCAGACTGGGTTTTCATATTTGCAAAATATAGAGCTGACAAAGGACTGGCAGCTAGCATATACAACCACCCAATCAAAAACGGGCAAAAGATTTTAACAGATACTTCACAAAGGAAATATACAAATAGCATAAGCACATAAGTGTTCAACATCATTAGTCATCAGGAAAAAGCAAACTAAAACCACGAGACACCATTATACACCCACTAGAATGGCTAAAATTAAAAAGACTGACAACACCATATGTTGGTGAAGATGTGGTACAACCAAATGCTCATACATTATTGGTGGGAGTACAAATAGTAGAGCCATTTTGGGAAAATGACTGGCAGTTTCTTGTAAAACTAAACTTATATAGCAATTCCATGTCTATTTATTCCCCAAGAAAAATAAATACATATAGCCACAAAAAGACTTATACAAGAATGTACACTGAAGTTTTATTCATAATGGCCACAAACAAAACAGCTCAGGCATCTATCAATAGAAGGATGGTAAACAAACTGTGATCTCTGCATACAATAGAATAACTCACCATTAAATAGGTAACAACAAATGAATCACCCAACAACATAGATAAATCTCAAAATATTATGCTCAGTGAGAGAGGCCTACAAGAGTATGCTACATGGTTCCATTTATATGAAGTTCTAGAAGAGACAAAACTAATCTGTGATGAGGGAAAAAATCAGAAGAATGGCCGCCTCTGGGAGGCGCAGGGGAGGATTTACTAGGAAGAGGGATGTGAGAACTTTCTCCCGAAACATTCTGGAATGACAGTGACATTCTGTATCTTAATATGACTTTGTAGTACAGGTAAACATAATCAAATGGTATACTTAATATATGTGTTTCTCATATATATATTATGCCACACGTTGTTTTGTACTGTATGTAAATTTACTTCAAAAGAAAAACACTGCAAACAGTGAACACCAGTCAGTGATATGCACGATGAAGTATCTGGGGAGAAGCATACTGAAGCATACAACTTACTATGAAATGCATCAAAAAAGAGAGCGCAAGCATGCATGAAAGAGACTGATGAATGGATAGTGGAACTGACAGATATGTGATAAAGCAAGTATTATAGAATCTAGATGATGGGTATGTGGATGTTCATTGAAAACTGTTTAATTTTTATTTGTTTCAAATAAAATGCTGAAAGAAAAACAATATCAACTCCTTAAAGTGACTAAGATTGTATCCTACGTTCTCTGGCCAATGTTAAGGATCCTGGTCACCATGTATGGAAATCTGGGTGACCAAAAGAGAAAGTAAAATGGTCAACAGAATAAGTGCGAGGTAGGGAGTATCAGTGTCAAAGCCCAGAAATGCAGAAGGTCCTGAGGGCTGCCAGAAATGAGGCCCAGGGCAGCAGGGCCACAGTCAGTCACTCTCAGGCCTCTGTAGGCTCCTTTTGCTTCTGTCGCAGCTCTGCAAATCTATGAAACTGTCTTCTGGGCCTGGTACCTAGCATTACCTAGCACTTCAGCTTTTCTAAGACAGGTAAGAACACAGTTGGAGGATTTAAAGTCATTAATGGGGAGGAAAAAGAGGAAGGAACGGAAATGAATTTAAAATTCCACAGGGAGAAAGTATGACTCACCCACTTTTTAATGGGTAACTACCCTTTTAAATTGCATCTTGTGAAAACAGCCAAAGAGCCTTAAAGTTGAATGTAAAACTGCTTCTGGGCAAAGCTGATTAAAAAGGAATAAAACCATTTTAAAAGGTTGTTCGAGTTATTTGGCAACATTTGCATTCTAGTGAATGGGTGACTCAGATCCCACTACCGGTCTTTTTCATCTCTAGAGCCTGATTGTTACACGATGACAGTCACCAGTAATTGTTGCTCTCTGGAGACTACTGAAGAATCTCAGTCCAGCTGATAGTACTGAGTGATTAGCACTTTGCTTGATTTAATGAGCCTTCAGAAAAGCCATACCTGTTTTGTCCTTGAACTCTCTGTTCACTCAACTTTCGAATTTTTCCATACGCAAGAATATGTAACACACGGCTTGCTACTAGCTTGCCATATATAATAACCAGGCTCTCTGCTTGCTGGAGCTTTTCTTTACCTTAACTCCTATTCTTTTAAGAAGCAAAACTTTAATCAGGTTCAACATATGAAAACACAGCAGGGACACCTGAGCTAACACAGCAGTAAAACTTGACCCTAATGTGAACAGACTTAACCTTAAACACTGCTTGCTGACTCATCGGTCTCAATATATCATCTTTAACCTAATTTAATATTAATCTTTAAAAAAAACCCTGCTAAGCTAATGAAAGTCAGTTTACATCTATGTAGTCCAGCAAGCAAAAACCAAAGTAAAATAAACAAAGTTCATCACCTTACATCTAAGAGTGGTGGGCTACGCTGTGCAAACCAACCAGTTTTCACGTATACGCTCTGTGCAGGATAAGAGAGAAGAGCAAGGTCAAATCCAAACATTTCCGAGGGCCACATTATGTCAAAACCACAACTTCTCTGGGCTGCTTTTTATTTCACGATTATGCCAACACTTGAAAATACTTTCTGTCTCTAGTTCTATAGCATGAACGAGACTATTATTTCTTCAAATACAAAGTCTCCCTCAAAACAAATACAAACTCTATTATGAGGGGTCTGTAGTAAAATTCTACCCCAACAAAGAAACAAAATGCCACAAATCGGGTTTTTTTTTTTCAGATTATCTCCCAAAAATATAGAGACTAAGAGAAAAGAGCAAAACATTTAAAGTGTGTGTTGGCAGAATTCAGTGTAATTTATTGATGGTTTTATGGCTCCCAGATTGTACTTTTATTACTTCTCAAGAGCCATTCATGACATGTGTTGCAATGAAAACCCAAATCGTATATAAATTTTTATCTGAAAATAAAGTGTTTGTTGCCCTCTTGAGGTAAATTCAAGAACAGAAACAAAACAACACTGGCACTGCCTAGAATATTACTGAAAGAGGCTTTCTCTTTCACAGGGCTTTTTTCTACAAACACTGAGTTCGCTGTACTAGACAACCCTATTTTCAACCCAATGATGGACAACTTACATTCAAGCACCACTAGCACTAGAACATTTCTGCAAAAATGAAACGTTACACCAAGAATAAAGCAAAATTTTTAGTTTCAATCGATGAAAATGTCAAACTAGATACATCCTAAAAGTTCACTATGCAGATCTTAGTTGGCCTGCTTCATATAGACCCAAACTGTAGGTGATGAAAAGCTTAGTGGCAAATTTGTATGGGGGAGACAGGCAAGTCTAAGATATTTACAGCTCCATTCCACTTAATATGTAAGGTCTTCAAGATAAGAAGACTTGAAGTCTTCAAGATAAGAAGACCTTACATATTAAGGTCTTGAAGACCTCACACATTAAGGTCCAAGAAAGGAGTATAGAAGTATATAAGCGTGCATAGAAAAACTAATCTTGATAGATGTCCCTGCCAGGGAATTTTCAGAGCTGAATAAATTGTGGTCAGTAACCCTCTGAGAGAACATTCTGCTGCCATTCCCGTCTCCTGGCTTTGATCTAATAAAGGTTGGTTTTCCTCAATTGCATTTTATCTAAGGTATAGTTTGATTTTTCAGTATTATTAAGAGTAATTAGCTAGATGATATCATTACTCCTCTAAAGTTTGAAGACTTCAGCGTTTACTAAGCATGACTCATTAATGATCAGTTTTTTTTTTTTTTTTTTGAGACACTGTCTCACTCTGTCGCCCAGGCTGGAGTGCAGTAGTGCAATCTCAGCTTGCTGCAACCTCCAGCTCCTGGGTTCAAGTGTTTCTGTGCCTCGGCCTCCCAAGTAGCTGGGACTAGAGGCACCAGCCTCCACGCCCGGCTAATTTTTACATTTTTAGTAGAGAGGAAGTTTTGCCATGTTGGCCAGGCTGGTCTCGAACTCCTGGCCTCAAGCAATCTGCCTGCCTCGGCCTCCCAAAGGGCTGGGATTATAGGCGTGAGCCACCATGCCCGACCTCTTGATCAGTTTTGAATGAGCAGTAACAACACAGTCACCATCTCATCTGCTGTTAAAGCCACTGCTGGAGGAAGAGATCATAATGCTACAGGTCCAGGTTCACGGACACAGAATTCACCTGTTACATTCCCTAGAGTCAATCGAACAGAAGTGGGATGCTGTGCACACAACTCTCTCAGCTGCCAGATCTTTCACATGGGCTCTTTGAGCTACCCTTGGTATTAAATTTTATGAAAAAGCTCCTCTCTTCTTTTCACTTTTACAAACCCAAGGAGAACAAAGGAAGTTAAGCGGGTAAGGGGAGTAGGGAGGGCACAAAAAGATGTGACTGCCCCCAATTCCAAGAGGCAACCATACCCAGGTCATAAGGTAACTGATCATTCATTTGAAATTCATTCACGCATTTACTTGTGCTTACTATGTGCCAAGAACTGCTTTACTTACAGGGTAATAAAAACCACTCTTAAGTCTACTCAAAATTTGGTCCTACACAAAAAATCTTAAGAGGTGGCACTATTTGAACAACCTTATAATTAGCTATATGAAACCCCCACCCCATATAAAAGAGAAGCCAGAGAAAAGCCTGAGGGTGGTAGGGAAGGGGGGCAAGGAAAAACAGGCCATATTCCTCCCAAGACTGTCAAGCTCTGACGATGTGCACACACGTGCACATACATACAGACACACTCACATTCTGACACCTAGCACAGCTTGCAAAGTTAGGCTCTGAAAGCAAAGCTACCTGGGGTTTACATCCCACTCTACCACCAACCACCTCTGCAACTTTGGGCAAACTGCTTCATCTCTCTGTGCCTCAGCTTCCTCACCTGAAAAACAGGGATAATCTGAACACTTAACTCAAAGGCTTACTATGAGTATTAAATAAGTGAATATTAAACACCATGACAACATGGCCCACTGTACATGCAGCAAAGGGAAATATCCCCCTTTGCTCCCATTTCCCATGTCCCTTCCTCCTCAGCTCTAAGATCTATGATGACCATTATTCTGCCACCTTTTCTATGCATTTATATACAGATGTGTATGTGTATATGTACATGAACACACAAATAATGGGATTGTACTGTAAGAATTGCTCTAAAAATTGCTTTTCACTTAGTATACTTTGGAGATCCACAACTCTCCCATGAGGTGGTCTCCTCCATTTACATGGTTGGCAACATTACCTATGAGCTGATAATCCCCAGTTTCGTACCATCAGCTCAGACTTCTCTTGTATTCAGAGCCCACTGACATCTCCACTTGAATGTATCACAGGCACCTCAAACTTCACACACCCAAAACAGAACTCTTGATTTTTCTCCCACTGAGACTTTCTCTGCTTTTCCCGCTATCTTTTCCACCTCAGTATACAGCCCTACCCTACCTTCCTACCATTTCTGACAGCCAGAACCTTAGTGTCAGGCTTGATCCCTTCCTCTATCTCAATCTCCTCTCCATCACCACTGCTGCTGCCCCCAACTGAGCAGGGATGGATGTAATCAGATGGCCTTCTATCTGGTTTCCCACTTTCACCCTGGTACTCCTCTAATCCATTAGCCAGACAGTAGCCAGAATGACCCTACCTGTTAACCAGAACATGCCACTTCCCCTTCATCTGCTTCCTACTGCATTTCAAATAAAATTTCAACTCCTCAAAAGCATGTATCTTGGTCCTTACCTAACACTTCAACCCCATCTCATGATGTTCTTTCTCTTGTTCACTGGGATCTGACATGGTTTGAGTGTTTGTCCCCTCCACATCTCATGTTGAAATGTGATCCCCAATGTCGGAGGTATGGCCTTGTGGGAGGTGTTTGGGTCCTAGGGCTGGATTCCTCATAAATAAATGGCTTACCACTGTCTCCCTGGTGATAAGTGAGTTCTCGCTCAGTTGTTTCACGTGAGATCTGTTGTTTAAAAGAGTGTGCCACCTCCCCCACCCGTGATGTGATGTACTGGCTCCTCCTTCACCTTCCACCACGATTGGAAGCTTCCTGAAGCCTCACCAGAAGCAGATTCCAGCACTATGCTTCATGTGAAGCCTATAGAACTGGAGTCAATTAAACCTCTTTTCTTTATAACTTACCTAGTCTTAAGTGTTCCTTTATAGTGACACAAATGGATTAACACAGGATCTAGCCATGCTGGCTTCCTCTCTGTCCCCAGAACACCCAAGCTGTTTCCCATTTCAGGCCCTTTATCTTATCCTTTCTGCTGTTGGCCTAACTCCTCCTTGTGCTTCAGGCTCAGCCTAAATATCACCACTTTCCAGGATCTAAAAGAGCACACAGTATCTAGTGGGCCCTCAAGAAGGATCTGTTAAATAAGGAAAATAGTAACTATCCAGGTGTTCCCACAACTCCTGAAAACAAAAACTATTTTAAGACTTTCACTTCTTAAATCACTGAACTACATACTAACCTGTAGTATTCTTCTTGCTAAAATCAAGGTGTCAAAATAATGCATAATTTTGTCAACTGGAACTCAAAATGAGTAAATTAACTTGTGGTTTGAATAACACATGATTTGACAAACATGAGTTTGTCCCCTCTAAAACTCAGGTTGAAATTGTCATTGTAACAGTATTAACAGGTGGGGCCTTTGAGAAGCGATCTGACCTTGTGGGTAAGATTAATGCCATTATAAAAGGATGAATTAGCCCGCTTTTTGTTTTTCTTGCCTTTTGCCATGTGATGACGTACCCTTGCCAGACGCCAGGACCTTGACATTGGACTTCCCAACTTCCAAAGCTGTGAGCCAATAAATTTCTGTTCATTAAATTACCCAGTCTCAGATATTTTGTTACAGCAGCACAAGACAGACTAAATCCCAATCACAAACAGTTATTATTTAATAATTATGAAATATTTACTCTAAATTAAGTTTTTAACTACCAGTACCTTGTTTTGCTGATTTTACAGCAGTTAAATGTTTCAAATAAAGCACACTCCCAGTCCCCTTCTTAGGTGGGCTGAAAAACTTAATTAGGCCAATCAAAACTACTGTTGTTTAGACGAGCCTAAGGCTGAAAAGACCTTCATGGACCATATTTGGTGAATCTGTCTGTCTGAGAACACTACTATGTCAACAAACTCTATTCATTTTTTCTTTAAAAGGATTATTTCAGTGAAAGGATTATTTCCGTGAAAATGAGAACTTTCCATGAAACGAGAAAGACTATGAGAAGTAAGAATGTGGATGCAGGGCAGAAGGCATTCTCGTAAGCTAATGCTAGGAGCATAAACTGAAAATCACTCTGGAGACTATGATAAAATAAGAATTTCTTACTTGACTGCCTCGTAAATATTGTTGGAAGTATGTCCTGATAAGGCATCATGTAAATTTCGAATAAAATAATCTCTGTATTCTTCTGGAAGGGCCATAAACGTTCCACCCATCACAATAAACTCCACTTTATCCACACTATGACCAAGTTGTTTTAACTGAAAGACAAATTCATCAGCATTAGAATGATGTAAGCAAAAGCAACTACCCTAAGAAGGCATTGCAAATCTCTTATTTTGCAGTGTTTTCATCAGTAGTTTAAAAATCAGAAGTAATGAAACACATTCAGCTAATTCTGTGGATAAAAAATAGGCTCATCTAAAAGAAAAAAAGTGAGTACAACTCAAATAAGGAGAATGAGAACATAAAATAACAAATAAGAGGCGTGACTTTAATATGTACAAAGTGGAAATTTAAAAACACGAAGAATATAAACTAGAAACCAGTAAAGACAAATATAATACAAAATGCAGAATAATAAGTATTTATTGATCATGTATTTTATGTCAGACTTGGTGGTAAGCCTAGGGGACAAAAAGGTGGCATTTATGGTCAACAATGATACATGAATGATTATGTAACATAATAAGAATTTGACGTAATGGAAGAAAACAAGAATAAATTAGAAAGAAAAATGAAGACAGCAGTCTAAAATTGATGGATGATTCTGAGCACAGGAGGCACTTCAAGTCTGCTTTCTAAAAAAAAAGTGAAAGTCTAATTAAAAATGAAATATTCAGGCCAGGTGCAGTGGCTCATGCCTGTAATCCCAGCACTTAGGAGGACCAGGCTGGCAGATCACCTGAGGTCAGAGTTTGAGACCAGCCTAGTCAACAAAGTGAAACCCCATCTCTACTAACAATACAAAAATTAGCCAGACGTGCTTGTAATCCCAGCTCCTCTGGAGGCTGAGACAAGAGAATGGTTTGAACCAGGAGGTGGAGGGTGCAGTGACCCGAGATTGCAATTGTGCCACTGCACTCCAGCCTGGGCAATAAGAGTGACACACTGTTTCAAAAAAATAAATTAATTAATAAATATTAGGTCTCCTCTACTAGGGAAGAGAATGATACCAATCTTTCATTTTGTTGACTACAATAAGCCAAGATTCTAATTTTTAAAAATAGGTATTGAAATTCACACTAATTTCTGAAAATGGCAAAAAAATTTATACAGAAAAACTATATATATGCATGTGTATACATATATCAACACTAAAAGAATATTTCTATATCTATCGTTGTTTCCAAGAGATACTCATCAAAATTACCCTGGTAGCTTTTTAAAATATCTTGCTAGAACCTTAAAGCTGACTTAATCAGAACATCCAGAGGCGAAGATCTGACACATGTTTTGGAGAAGTTACTCAGGTAATTCTAGTGCATTTAAGAAAAGAATCACTGCTCTATGTTCATTTCTAAATCTTGTAAATTATGCTCCTTTTTTGGTAAACATAAACATTTCATGCTCAACAGTTTTACATTTTAAATGAATTAACTATCATAGCTCAAAAAGAAATTGAAGCAAAGGTCAGTTTAGAACCCACTTTTTGGAAAAATGCAGGCTCCCCCAGGTGGGGTCCTCTCCTGTCACTGACAATCCTGTTCCTCATATGCTTGGGTGACAGCAAAGTGGATATGAAAACTGAACAGTATTCATCAATAAGCCAATAAATAAACCCAGACACAACTTATCCACTATAGTATGTATTACTATCTACTTTAGACTTGGATGTGCCTACTATACATTACTGTTACAACTATGGACAGTGCTTTACATTCTTTAAATTGGACAAGTTTAAAATAAACTTGTAAATAAAGAAAATCTGTATTAATGCTCAGATTTCTTGAACAGTGCAAGGTCATGTACGTAGTACTTGTTTTTGGTCAGCTACACTAAGGTATAACTTACATACGATAAAATCCACTAACTTTAAGTGTACAATGGATGAGAGCATTTAGAGTTATCTACCCACCACCATGATCATGATATAGAATAATGCCATACCCCCACAAGTTTCTTTGTATTCCTTTGTAGGAAATTTCCTATTTCCACCCAACAAATCTGCAATAATACTTCTTTTTGAGACAGGCTCTTGCTCAGTCACCCAGGCTGAAGTGCAGTGGTATGACCACAGCTCACTGCAGCCTTGACCTTTTGGGCTCAGCCTTCTAGGTAGCTAAGACTTCAGGTGCACACCACCACGCCATGCTAATTTTTTAATTTTTTGTAGATGGGGTTTTGCTATGTTGCCCAGGCTGGTCTCAAACTCTCAGGCTCAAGTGATCTGCTGTCACAGCCTTCCAAAGTGTTGGGATTATAGGCATAAGCCACTGGGCCTGGCCAGTCAAAATTCTTATTCTGACTTTTGGAAGTTAAAAGTCAACACATCCACCTATTGCTTAAGAACTTTCATACATTTTTATTCCACAAATTTCATACTACTACTAACTTTCTACAAATACAAAAAAACTTAGAGAATATAAAACCCTTAAACAATAAATACAGTCTTTAAAGAAAGCAGTGTTTTTCACCTTGCTAGGCATGGCAAATTCTCCCTCCCTCAGACGGATACTGAAAACTTACAAAGGGGAAAAACACATTTTTCGTTATTTCAGGTTCAATTTGACTCAACCAACAATGCCTTCTTAGTAAGTATAAACAGCTAATTTTTTAAAAACATGTTTTTTAGGCCGGGCGCGGTGGCTCAAGCCTGTAATCCCAGCACTTTGGGAGGCCGAGACGGGCGGATCACGAGGTCAGGAGATCGAGACCATCCTGGCTAACACGGTGAAACCCCGTCTCTACTAAAAAATACAAAAAACTAGCCGG
The DNA here is from genome assembly GCF_024542745.1 of Macaca thibetana thibetana. NCBI lineage: Eukaryota > Metazoa > Chordata > Mammalia > Primates > Cercopithecidae > Macaca > Macaca thibetana. The sequence continues at coordinate 115,433,950 of NC_065585.1, forward strand.
GCGAGGTGGCGGGCGCCTGTAGTCCCAGCTACTCGGGAGGCTGAGGCAGGAGAACGGGCGTGAACCCGGGAGGCGGAGCTTGCAGTGAGCTGAGATCTGGCCACTGCACTCCAGCCTGGGCGACAGAGCGGGACTCCGTCTCAAAAAAAAAAAAAAAACATGTTTTTTAAAAATGTACCTGCTCTATTCGGTGTCTTGTCTGTAGGAAAGGGTCATATCTGGCACGGATAGCTCTCATGGAGGTTGGCTAGAAGAGAAAAATATTGTTATGCTCACATTGAATTAAAAATAAAAAGTAGTTTCAAAAGGATTATATTAAAAAAAACAAAAAACAAAAAACAACTCTCCATGGTTCAGAACACTGAAACATGGCTTGTACCCCCATTATTTTTCTCAGTCTTGTCAGGGTTCAAAACAATGTCCTAAATTACATCCGGCAGGTGTCCACCCGCACTGTCATAAGCACCTCAACAGCAGGGTGTCTCCTTGGATCACATCTGTCTTTTGTATAAACACTTCTGGAATCCCGGGGTCGCCAAAGTGTTCTGCTCACAGACACAGACGTGCATACATATTCTAGAGTCATGTAATAAAGTAACTTTTAAATAAGCTTCTAAAATACCACACAATTTTTAATGGCTACCATCATACAGTGGAAAACTCTACAGCCACAAAACAATGTATTGACATAAAATGTTCACTAAGATATTGTAAAATAAAAGGCAAAGTGAAAGAGGACTCTGATACGCAACCTTATATGGAGTCAGTCGAACAAAGAATATGTCCAGGTTGGGCATCCCTAATCCAAAAATCAAAAATGCTCCAAAACTCAAAATGTTTTGAGTTAATTTTTTAAAACTTAATACAAACTTTGCTTCATGCACAAAATTATTACAAATACTGTATAAAATTAATTCAGACTAGGTGTATCAGGTGTACATAAACCAAAAATGAATCTCATGTTCCGACTCGGGTTCCACTCTCAAGATTTCTCATTATGCATATGCAAATATTCCAAAATCCAGAAAAATCCAAAATCCGAAACATTTCTGGTCCCAAGCATTTCACATAAGGGATAGGCAATCTGTGTATGCTGTATTCCCTAAAATATCCCTGAAGGATGGGGAGGAAATAATAGATAACACTAAGTGGTAGGGGGAGGAGCAAAAAAGAATGGCTAGGGGATAGGAATGAGAGGAAGCCTTTTCACAAAATCATTCCTCTTGTATTTTAAAAAATTTGAACCCTAGAAAACAGAAAAAAAAAATGAAAACACATATGAGAAAAAGTCACAAGGTTTCCTGGCTTCTGAGCTCTTCTGAGGAGGGTGACTCGTTCAAAAGTGCCTCACTGGCCTCCTGCCTTCCTTCTGGTCCCCACTCTAACCCTTTCTCTACATGGCCATCAAAATGATCTTTAAAAAAAACTAAACTGGATTGTATCATTCCCCTGCCTTAAATCCTAATAGTTTCTCATGACTCCTACACTAATATGGAAACTCCTTAACTTTGCTTACAAACCCCAGCTCATTTGCCTCCCAGCCTCATGCTTCCCTCACTCTCTGCACTGCACAACACCCCCATGTCTTTCCTTCCTTGGGTCTTATTCTAGTGATTTCTGTGCTAGAAATGCCCCTTCCACATATTCTTAGGACTAGCTCCTTGTCATTCAGACTCTGCTTCAATCTTACCTCCTCACAGAATCCCTTCCTAACCACCACAGCTAAACCATCTCAGCTGCCATCACCTTACTCGATTTTACATCTCTGCTTGGTGTTTTTTGAGTGCCTGATAGTTTTTCTTGTGTCTTTACTGTCTACCTTCCATTATTAGAATGCAAATTCCAGGCTGGGTGCAGTGGCTAATGCCTGTAATCCCAGCATTTTGGGAGGCCGAGGTGGGCGGATCACTTGAGGTCAGCAGTTGGAGACCAGACTGGCCAACATGATGAAACCTTGTCTCTACTAAAAATACAAAAATTAGCTGGGCGTGGTGGTGCTTGCCTGCAGTCCCAGCTACTTGGGAGGCTGAGGCAGGAGAATCGCTTGAACCCAGGAGGTGGAAGTTGCAGTGAAGGAGATTGTGCTACTGCACTCCAGCCTGGGTAACAGAGTGAAACTCCATCTCAAAAAAAAGAAGAAAAAAACATGTAAATTCTGGAAGATAAAGGGACCCTCTCCATTTTCCACTGCTAAAGCAACAGTACAATGTAGTGGTGAGCAGCAGAGTTCGAAACCTGCTTGTCTCTTACTAATAGTGTGTCTCTGGGCCAGCTGTTTAAGCCCACTATGCCCTAGTTTACTGATTGGCAAACTGGGATAATGATAGTGTCTATCTTCAAAACACTGCAATAAGGTTTACAGTTACAAAGCACTTAGAACAGCGTTTGGGATAGGAAGTGCTTAGGTAAGTATTTCTCTAGTGGCTAGAACAATTTAGGACACTAGTAGACACTGGCAAATATTTGGTGAATGAACAGCTTTCATAATCAGAAAAAAAAGCAAAAACAAAAACAAAAAATTATCAGAAAGCCAGTATTGGTAAAACCATACTACAAGCAAAGCATGATGCAACACTTCATCAGGATGGCCTCAAAGTTACTGTACCTCATAGCCAGTGTAAGACTGGGTGGAATACTCAAAATCGGAATCAGGTCCACCAGGGCAGTATCTGCCAATACAACAAAAGAATAAGAATGTCAGATGCAAAACTGAGTTCAACCAGCTAGTTCCAAGCATCTACCGTCTCCATAGAATCCTGATAACAAACGAGCTTCCTTTTCAAATCCTAACAGAAGAATCTACCTTTGCAGTATCTGTAAATAACGTCATTTTCTACCAACAAGTAAATAAGATAAATATGTAAAGGGACACTATTACACCCATTTTCAAAATACTACCGTTGTGGTTATTTCAGAGGTTTAAGCTTTTAGGGACAAATAACAGAAATGAAGTTTTCCTAAGTTTGAATCAATACTCAGTGTTCTCTTGGGAACCACACTCAAGAAAATCTTTCCTCCTTTTTATCTTCCTACCCAGAATCATGCAAACTTTTCTGCTAATTCTTTCCAATAGGTGAGTTTGAGAAATCTAAAGGTTACGTATAAGGATAATTTTTTATTTTGATACGTTTCTGATCCAAATTCATTTTAAATTTCTGACGTGGAATTTAGGCAGCTCATATTCCCATGTTTCATTTATGAGTTAAACAGAATGTGCTGTTTTGAGTTGCATATCCCAATGTCTACTATTTTGAGTTTCATAACCTACATTTTTAAAATTGTATATTGCAACAAATTAAAATATTCATATGTTCCAATTTTATTTATTTTGATATGCAGTCTCACTCTATCATCCAGGCTGGAGTACAGTGGTGTGATCTCGGCTCACTGCAACCTCCACCTCCCAGGTTCAAGGGATTCTCCTGCCTCAGCCTCCCAAGTAGCTGGGACTAGAAGCACATGCCACCATGCTCAGCTAAATTTTTGTATTTTTAGTAGAGATGGGGTCTCACGGTGCTGGCCAGGCTGGTCTTAAACTCCTGACCTCAGGTGATCCGCCTGCCTCAGCCTCCCAAAGTGCTGGGACTGTAGGCGTGAGCCTCTGTGCCCGGCCCCATATATTCCAATTTTAAAGCACCAAAATATCTACCAATGGTTGCTTGTTTGAAAGGAGTAATCTATAAATCTATTAAGTCGAAGTTTTAAATATTACCAGCATGTACTGACTAAGGGCTCGAGGGGGCATACTTAGTTTAAATAAAACACACACACATACAATTTAACAAAATCACCATACTTACACACATATATTTCCTGTAAAACTGATGTGTGGACATCTGTGGGGTTTGCACATCACAGCCACAACAGCAATCTATTAAAGAAAGATGAATAAAAAAGCTATTATAGGATAATTAATACAAAACGCCACAGAGTGGTTATCCCTTGGAAGGAAGGAGAGGAATGCAACCAGAGAGTGGCAAGACCGGGCTTCAAAGGTATTGACGAGGCTGTATTTCTTAAGCTGGGCACTGGGTACAAGAGTGATCTCTATTTAATATTAATTATCTTTAAATTGTCCATATGTATTATATATGTGAATTTATATTCCATTTTACAATAAATTAAGTACAAAATAAATTAATTGTTAAAGCCACAGTGATTCTTAGTCTTTCTCTCTCTGATTATCTTACTAAATAGCCTGTAAGAAAAAAATTACTTTATGCAATTCTATGAAGTTATATATAAACCTAACCTTTGTGACTCAAATGCCTCATGAACACACTGGATCTCAATATTTGCAGCAGGGACTATTAAACTAACAGCTTCATGTTTCAGGGTCTGGGTGTAAATAACTTCAAAGGGGTCTGACAGAGCCTCAGTGAGGTGAGGACAGGAGGCAGTGGCAGAGACGCGAGATTGGTTACAGCCGGGGCACTTGGTCAAATCTGGCCATTTATGAAAGTGAATGCAAGCCAGGCTTCTCACTGTCAGAGAAGTAGCTACAAACATGGAAAGAGAGAAAAGCAGAATGAACTCTATGGGCTGGGTGGAATTAAAGGTATTGTGGTCAATCAGAGTGTTCAACATATGGTAGACTAATAAATAAATACAAATGGAAATGTGTTACATATATATGTGTGCATATATGTATGCAGCTATACATATATATGTCCTTGCTTGATTCACTGAGAGAGTCTGGCGGCATAACACCCTAATAGCAGTAAGCACACCTAGTACTCAGGTCTTAGTTTCTAAATATCCTTCTCCACTAAAAGAAATCAGGGCTCCTTGGGGAAATGGCTGATTCCAGGGCTGGAACAAAGAAAGTCTAAGATGAGCCTGGGACATTTTTCTTTCCTTTCTTTTCTTTTTTTTTTGGTGACAGAGTCTCACTCTGTTGTCCAGGCTGGAGTGCAAGGGCGCAATCTTGGCTCACTGCAACCTCCACCTCCTGGGTTCAAGCAATTCCCCTGCCTCAGTCTCCCAAGTAGCTGGGATAACAGGCATGTCCCACCATGCCTGGCTAATTTTTTGTATTTTTTTTAGTAGAGACAATTTTTGCCCTGTTGGCCAGACTGGTCGCGAACTCCTGACCTTAGGCGATCCACCCAGCTCAGCCTCCCAAAGTGCTGGGATTACAGGCGTGAGCCACCATGTCTGGCTGAGCCTGCAACATTTTATTATGCCAGAAAGCTAGAAACTGCTCAAAGAATGATGAGGACATTTTAAAAAGACATAGAAATCACCTTGAAAAGGCTCTCACTGGTCAAGTCTGCAATAATTTGTGCATCAAAATAAATAGTAACAGACGACAACCCACCAAAGGAGGAAACCATTTATTCCTTCCCACAAATAAAGGTGTGAACTGGGTATGTGATGAGGAACAAGATATTTACCTAGTTTCTAAGTATTTCTCCATACAGCACTTCTTCATACAAAGTGGGAAAAAATAATTTGACAGAGGGTAAGTCTGGTGGATAGCACCTTCATCAAAATAAGAAATGTCAGTGATAGGAAAGCTGAACCTAGGCACTACCGGATGGAAGATGATGAGAAGAACGCAGTGCCACTTCTGTGATGCACAGGCCGAAGACGCATAAGCTGAATCTCATGATGAGGAAACAGCTGATGAACCCACATTGAAGGACATGCTACAAAATAACTTGCCTGAAATCTTCAAAAGTGTTAAGGTAATAGAGTCCAAAAAAGACAAAGGAAATGTCCAGACTAAAGAGATATGACAATGAAAAGCAATAGGTGATTCTGAACTAGGTTCTGTGGGACGTTATGGAAACAGTTGGTGAAACTTATGTGAGGTCTGAGGCTTAGATGACAGTAATGTATCCAAGTTAACAACCATGGTGTTTCAAGGAAAACACAAACACGAACTCAAATACAAACTCAAAATGGGTTACAAACCTACTTGTCTATATTTAAAAGTTGTGCTCTAAGAAAGACAATGAAAAGCCACAGACTGCGAGAAAATATCTGCATAATAGGTACCTGATAAACCATTTCCAGCTAAAATATACAAAGAACTCTTAAACCTAATAAAAAACACCCAATTAAGAACAGGGCAAAAGATGTGAATAGATATCTCACTAAAGAAGATATATAGCAGCAAATAAGTGTACGGAAGGATGCTCAATATCATGTCATTAGGGAATTACAAACTAAACAAAGAGATACCACTGTTCAACTGTGAGAATACCTAAAATCCAAAACACTGGCTGGGCACCACAATTCACACCTATAATCACAGCACTTTGGGAGACCAAGGTGGGAGGATCCCTTAAGCCCAGGAGTTCAAGACCATCCTAGGTAACATGGTGAAACCCTGTCTCTACAAAAAAACCCACAAAAATTAGCTGGTGTGGTGGTGCATGCCTGTTGTCCCAGCTACTTGGGAGGCTGAGGTGGGAGGATAGCTTGAACCTGGGAGGTTGAGGCTGCAGTGAGCTGTGATCATGCCACCACACGCTAGCCTCAGTGACAGGACAAAACCCTGTCTCAAAATAAATTAATTAAATAAAATCCAAAACACTGACATCTTCAAGTGTTAGCAAGGATGTGGAGCATCACAGCGTTCATTCACGGCTGGTGGGAATGCAAAATGGTGCAGCCACACCGGAAGAGTTTGCAGTCTTTTACAAAGTGAAACACAGTCTTACTATATGATCTACCAGTTGCACTTCTTGACAGTTACTCAAGTAAGCTGAAAATGCAGGCGGACACAAAAACCTTCACACAGCTTTGTTTAAAACTGCCAAAAATTGGAAGCAACTAAGATGTCTTTCAACAGGTGAATGAATAAGCAAATAGTGGTACATCCGTACAATGGAATATCATTCAGCAACTAAAAAGAAGGAATGACCTGCCAAGCCACAAAAAGACATGGCAGACTTAAACGCATATTGCTAAGTGGAAAGGCTGTATGATTCCAATTACTGTACATGAAACTCTGGAAAAAGCGAACTTTATTAAAGACAGTAAAACACTCAGTGGTAGTCAAGTTACGTCTGGAGCATGCAGAGGGAGAGGGACAAATAGGAGCTGGTTTTGTGTTTGTTTGTTTGTTTTTGAGACAGAATCTCACTCTGTCACCCAGGCTGGAGTGCAATGGCATGATCTCAGCTCACTGCAACCTCTGCCTCCTGGTTCAAACTATTCTCCTGCCTCAGCCTCCCAAGTAGCTGGGATTACAGGCGCCTGCCACCACGCCTGGCTAATTTTTGTGTTTTTAGTAAATATGGGGTTTCACCATGTTGGCCAGGCTGTTCTTGAACTCCTGACTTCAGCTGATCTGCCCACCTCAGCCTCCCTAAGTGCTAGGATTACAGTCATGAGCCACCGCGCCCGGCCACAAATAGGAGATTTTAGGGCAGTGAAACTATTTCATACGACACTGTAATAGTGGATACATGACGTTATGCATTGGTGAAACCTACAGAATGTAGAACACCATGGGTATTCTAATGTAACTACAGGCTTTGGTTAATAATAGTGCAGCAATATTGGTTCATCAATTATAACAAATGTACCAAACAATGCAAGATATTAATAATAGGGAAACTGGAGTAGGTGTGAAGGCACTAGAGGAAGTATATAATTTTTTTTTCTCTGTAAACCTAAAACTACTGCATAAAATAAACAAAACATCGTCAGAGAAACAGCAAGAATAAAGGCATTGAGGTGAGAATGGCAGTAGATAAGGAATGGCCACCAGCTGTGTGTTTCTGATACTTTCAATAGATCACTCTGTGACACTGTCAAAGATGAATTTCATGCAGGTAGGACAAAGTAGACAAGTAAGGAAATGACTGAAATAATCTAAACAAGAAATAATAAACGTCAAAGCATTCCTACCAGTGGCAGTAGGAAAGGAAAATGCATTTCACATTTTTTGGAAACTGAGTGCACAGTGGTACCATGAACTAACATGGACAGGAAAGGTGAATAAGCACGTTTGGTATTAGTTTGGGTTATGTTATACTTGAGGAGGTTCTTAGGCAGTCAAAAGACAGATACCTAACTGACAATCTGACAGGAGGCTGAAGTTCAGGGAATGGTTCATGCTGGGAGTCAGCATACAGTAACAGTAAAATCATCAAATGGATGAGGTTACCAAAGCATGTAAAGTACCAAACACAATGGGCCCAAGACAAAAGAAAACACCAACTTTTAGAGGCAAGCACAACAAGGGTAGCCCTCAAAGAAAGGACAGAAATGATCAGAGATAGAAGGAAAAACAGAGAGGGTGGTATCACAGAAGCCTCGGTTTACCAGGCAGGCTGAAAGGTTGCTAAGTTTCTGTCTTCTTTAGTGGCAAGCCCACACATAATGCTTAACCCTAAAAAGTCGGCCAGGCACAGTGGCTCATGTCTGTAATCCCAGCACTTTGGGAGGCTGAGGCGGGCAGATCACCTGAAGTCAAGAGTTCGAGACCAGCCTGGCCAACATGGTGAAACCCTGTCTCTACTAAAAATACAAAAATCAGTTGGGCATTGTGGCACATGCCTGTAATCCCAGCTCCCTGGGAGGCTGAGGCACAAGAATCTCTTGAACCTGGGAGGTGGAGGTTGTAGTGAGCCAAGATTGTGCCACTGCACTCCATCCAGCCTGGGCGACAGAACAAGTCTCTGTCTCACGGAAAAAAAAGAAAGTCAAGACTTATCTATTATATAAAGAATGTTATTGGCCGGGCGCGGTGGCTCAAGCCTGTAATCCCAGCACTTTGGGAGGCCGAGACGGGTGGATCACGAGGTCAGGAGATCGAGACCATCCTGGCTAACACGGTGAAACCCCGTCTCTACTAAAAAATACAAAAAACTAGCCGGGCGAGGTGGCGGGCGCCTGTAGTCCCAGCTACTCGGGAGGCTGAGGCAGGAGAATGGCGTGAACCCGGGAGGCGGAGCTTGCAGTGAGCTGAGATCCCGCCACTGTACTCCAGCCTGGGCGGCAGAGCGAGACTCCGTCTCAAAAAAAAAAAAAAAAAAAAAAAAGAATGTTATTTTATTTAGGGATATGGAAGTTAATGCTAAAGAAATTGGCTAAGAGTTAAAAATGGTTGTCCTAGGGTAGAAAAAGGGAGGTGAGAGGGGCATGGACTATTAGTTTTTCTTAACAAGCTCTTTTTTTTTTTTTTTTTTTTGAGACGGAGTCTTGCTCTGTCACCCAGGCTGGAGCGCAGTGGCACAATCTCAGCTCACTGCAAGCTCCACCTCCCAGGTTCATGCCATTCTCCTGCCTCAGTCTCCAGAGTAGCTGGGACTACAGGCGCCCGCCACCACGCCCAGCTAATTGTTTTTTTTTTTTGTATTTTTAGTAAAGATGGGGTTTCATGTTAGCCAGGATGGTCTCGATCTGACCTCGTGATCCGCCCACCTCGGCCTCCCAAAATGCTGGGATTACAGGCGTGAGCCACTGTGCCCGGTCAACAAACTTTTTACACTAGATGCAAACAAACGAAACAAAACAAAAACATTTAAGTACAAAGAAGAAGATATGAGGTTTGGTGGTACATTGTATGTTAAAGTCTTAGGGTTTAATTAGCCACAAACGTAACGTGATCCAGGAGACATGGTCACTAAGTCAACACAAGCTGCTTGGAATATAATATCCCAGTTCAAATAACAGAATGAACTTGTGGGATCATATCAGGAAAAATTTGGTTCTGGGGACCATATGTTAAGAGGGTCTTAATTCTATCAATTTCCACGCATGTATCTCACACTCATCTTTTTTCATCCTAGAGTCTCCCTCCTAAATCAAGTCCTTAACACTGCATACTGAGATCATACCAAGAGCTTCTAAACTAGTCTTTTTGTCTCCGAACTACCCTGCACGTTGTATCCAAATAAATTTTCTGAAAATCTGCTTTGTTCATATTACTCCCTTTTTCAAAACTTTTGTTTCCTATTATCTAGCTGCTTTGCCAGACATTTAAGATTTTTATAAGCTGATCCCAAACTACCTGTTCAATGCACAGTCCTACTCTCCTGAACTGTTAACGCCCTTCGGTCTGGCATACTCGCTATTCCCTGCGTGCACTACACCCTTCCTGTCATTCTCTACCTCTGTGCTTTAGCCCCTCTGTCCTAGATTCCATGATGCTTCGAGCCTGCTCTTCTTGGCTTATGGGTCAAGCAAGCTCTGCGCTTTCTACTGGGCCTTCCCCAGCCCCTTTTGCTGCAGGGACATCGCTGTCCTCTGGACTTCCACAGTACTCATAATGACCATATATAGAACTACTTTGCACCATTAACTGCCTTTCAAAAGTACCTTTCATAAGCATCAATTATACTGAAAGCTACCCGCTTAAGATGACCAACATTTATCCTATTGTGATTGTCACCAAGCCTGAATCCATAATTTTAAAGAAGTCAAAACGTCTTCTACTCCTTTAATCAAAATTATACTTTTCTCCTCTTTCTGCTCTCCTTGCATTCAGCACAGGTCTCCATTCCAGCACATATCCTAATACGGGGACTTCATTAGTCAGAATCCCCAACCTCCACCTCACTACACGGGTGTTACATGAGGCAGGGACTTCTGCCAGAACAGATACCCAGTGTGTCGACACTTCATGAGTAGAATCACTCACCCCACTGGCAGTTCTGATGGGTTTCGCCTTTAACTTGGGAATCAAGACCTTGTGATATTGAGGAGGGACGGCAGCAATGATATCCACCAGCCGGGGCTGGGCAGAAAGGCCATATTTGGCAGCTGTCTTGGTTTTCACCCTGAAAGTAAAGCATCTCACATTATCAAGATCACGGTATTTTAAGGACATGCTATCAAGAGGATGATCTATAAACAATATCATTAACAACTGTCACTCTCTAATCCCTTCATCATGTGACAAGAATAGTTTTAAGATCTGTGACTATCAGGGAAATAGAAGAACAAAATTCACGAGTGAATGACTACTTCCCACCATCGAGTACCAGAAAGAAAACCAGGACTATGGAGGGAGGACGACAATGACACAATACAGATCTAGTTCAGAATAGTGCTGCAGCTTCAAATGACTATTCTGACTCCACCTTTCTCAACCTCAGCACTACTGATGTTTGGGACCACACAGTTCTTTGCTGTGGCAGGTGGCCAGTGAATTGAGGGATGTTCAGCAGCATCCTTGGCCTCTACGCATTACCAGCCTTCTTCCTGTCTTCCTGTTGTAACACTCAAAAATGTCCCTAGACATTGCCAAATGTCCTGAGGAGGAAATCACCCCTGGTTGACAACTACTGTCTTAGGCAAAACAATTAAAAAAAAAAAAAAATCAAGGATGGCTACACAGAACCAAATAGGAAATAAAGTACATATTTTTGAAAGTTTAAAAAAACTTTTACCAGCTTTTCCTTGTGCCTGCTAGCCAAACTCTAACAGTCACCCTGTCTTCTAACTTTAATCCATCTAGAAATATCTGTGAAGTGCTCATATCATTGTCAACAAATACTGAGTACCTAACGTGTACAAGAGGTTGCCTGAATATTGAATACTTGGTATGTTCAAATGTGCAAGGCACAGTCCTTTCATGTTCTATGTTTACATGTTTGCAGACAGGCATGCCGAAAAAATTAATGTATAAATGATTAAAACATACGTCATAAAACACACACACATACCAACAATGAGTGTTTCCAGAATTCAGGGAATCTGATGTGTGCCGGGGAGATATTTATGGAAAATGAGCACAGAACAAAGAGTAGGTCTCAGTCAGTAAAGACACAAAGATGAATGGAGGGCAGAGAGGCTGATTTATGTGCAGATGCAAAAACAGGAATGCATATATTTTAAGAAATACAAGTAGACCAACTTGACAGAAAGCAGATTTTCAATGTAAAGGTACAGAAGTTTAAAAACTTGGAAAAGCAGGTTGAAGCCAGACTGAGAGACCTTCCAATAATAGGCTGGTGATATCTGAGGAGGGGCGAGTTTTAAGGAAGATGGCAGCTTTAGCTTTAGATGTGCTAAATTAAAGAGAACAACAAATATATGTAAGATGTAGAAATGTTCACTAGAAATTAAAGATTTGTATAATCGGGGTATAACAAAAAAAGGAAGAAAAACTGCTAAAGACATGGTAGAAAAATCAGTAAAATATAATAACTGTATAGTCAGAAGAGGATAATTATTTACTTATTTATTCCTGTAGCAAATATTTACCAAGCATGAGGATTCAAGGAAGGGGTAAAATATTGCAGCATCTCAAGTATCAGAGAATAGCATCTCAAAAAAGGTCATTCCTGTACGTGGTGATTAGATGACCTAGGGTTGGGGAGAGAACCCTTTCATTCGGGAAGATCTACACAGAGCGAATATATATTATAGTTTTTAAAAAAAATAGATGCAGAGATGAAAGACAACTCTTATTTGAGACTGTAGGAAAGTCCAAGCTGAATATGATTATGGAGAGGAAGTGGATGAATGTGTCAAAGAGGTTCCACAGCAGGGGAGGGTTGGATTAGATCAGGGGCCCCAAAGCGAGGGTTTTCCTGACAGAAAGCTGCTGCTTCAGCTGAGACAGTAGGGAAGGAAAGTAGGATGTGCAGCAATGCAGCACAGAAGAACATGGGCTCTGGAGATGGCTGACCTAATTCCAAATCCTAGCTCTGCCAATTACTAGTTACTTACCCATGGACAAATTATTTAACCACTCTCTGGCTCAGATTACCCACCTGTCAAGTGTGGCTGATATTAGTACTCATAGAATTTTGAGAGGATTAACTGAGCTAATACATATAATGCACTAGCAACAGTGTCTGGAATACAGTAAGTGCCCAATAAATGTTAGAAGCTATTAGTATTCTTAAGCTGAGACAATTTTGCCATTAAGAAATGAATGACAAGGCAAGGCAGAAAGCTAAAATTCTCAACTAAAACAAAACTTGAGCTGGAAAACAAGTAGTACTAGATAATTTCATAAAAGAGATCTGCTACCTAAGAACAAGCTTGCTGTCTTTTTATATCCACTTACTTATTTAGATCGATGTCTTTCCCCTGCTCGTGGGCTTCAATCAGTTGTTTAATAACATCTCCTATAGTCAGCATCATCAGCTCAGCAGGGCTGAGATCTCCTGGAAAGTTAATATTCAACAATGTCAAAAATCGTATCATTCAATCAAGATTTTAAAATCTGATTTAGTAGCAGTTTTCCTTCCAAAACCATACAAATATGCCAAATGAATAGCTCAAATTCAGAAGATGCTAAACCTCTATTGTTTATGATTTGATCATATCTTTTGTATCTTTAATTTAAAACAAACCTGGCTTTATATAGATATGGGAAAAGCTCCCTTTAGAAGCACATACTCTATGAGATGATTACAAATAAATACAGGAAAGGATACAAGAAGGAGTAGAAACAATGTGAGGAGAAAGAACCTAATCACACACGAAAGGACCAAAGTAATTCTCTTCCCTTTATCTCCAGAGTTGTAATTACTAATATTTGCATAATACTTTAGCGTTCATAAAGAACATTTAGATGCGTGAATTCAGGTGATTCTCAGAACAGAGGCAGACAGAACAAGAATATGTGCCTATTACATAAAGATGCTATCAAGGAGTAAAGCTGAAACTCAAACCCAGGTATCTGCCTAAGAATCTTAATGCATTTCTAAAATATTGTCTGCCCACCATCATGAGCTTCTGGCAACTGGAGCTCCCGCTCTCATCCAAAGGCAACAGCAGAAGCTGACAGGTTCTTGTACGACTTCATCTACTCAAGCACAGTTCAAAAATTGGTTCAAGGATGGGCATATCTCTAAGCCAGGCCAATCTGAGCTCTTTTCTTCAAGGTAAAAAATGCCAGTCGTTTTCCAGGGACAAAAGTTGTGGGATATCACCTTGGAAGCTGTTGGCAAGCAAGCTTCTTGCCTGTAGAGCAGTGGTTCCCAACCTTTTTGATCAAAGGGAATGGTTTTGTGGAAGACAATTTTTCCACAGGCCAGGGGAGCAGGGTGGTTCTGGGATGATTCAAGCGTATTATACTTATTGTGCACTTTATTATTATTATTACTGCATTGTTATATATAATGAAATAATTATACAATTCACCATAATAAAGTCTATTCCCATAGAATCAGTGGGAACCCTGAGCTTGTTTTCCTGCAATAGACAGTCCCATCTGGGGGTGATGGGAGACAGTGACAGATCATGAGGCATTAGATTCTTATAAGGAGCACACAACACAGATCCACTGCAGGCCCGGTTCACAACAGGGTTCAGGCTCCTTTGAGAATCTAATGCCACTGCTGATGTGACAGGAGGCAGAGCTTAGGCAGTAACGTGAGTGATGGGAAGTGGCTGCAAATACTGATGGAGCTTCACTTGCTCGCCTGCTGCTCACCTTCTTCTGTGTGGCTCAGCTCCTAACTGGCCACAAATTGGTACTGGTCCGCAGCCCAGGGGGTTGAGAACTCATATTGTAGAGAAAGCTAAAAGATAATGAAAAGTGTGGATGGAAGGCCCGGGCAGTTATGGAGGCCTCACATTTACTTTATCTCATTTGAACCCTTAGAATAACACGGAAGGTAGGTACTGTTATCCCATTTTATAGATGTGAAAAATGAGGCTAAGGCAAGTTAACAAGCCATCGTAAATAGCAGAGCCAAGACTCAAATCCAGCTCTTTTCACCACAACTTCCATGCTTTTTTTCACTGTAGCACACTGCATCTAATTTAATGAGGCAAGGCTAACATATACACAATTTTTGAGAGAAATAAAGTCCATCTATAATCAAAGGCTAAATGTTTTCCAAACCATGTAACTCAGCACTTTCAGAGTTCTACAAAGGTGCCTCAGGGGCCATGTAACAGAGGTGGTCATGGCAGAGGAAGGGAGAAGGGAAGAGAAAAATAAGGCAGGGGGGAAAAAAAAGAGGGGGTCTCTTTACTTTCACCACAGCAGCTCTGCTTTCAGCTGTTTATATATTGAGGTTCTGTAGAAGAATTTATTTGGAGGGTAAAAGGGGATCGGCCGATAAGAAGAGAAAAATATTTGGAAACCACTTGTATAGCTCTTGAGTGTATCAAGAACTGGAAGAGTAAATGAGTAGGAAAAGGCTTCATGGAGGAAATGGCACAGGGATCTTTAAAGATAGGGCAAGATTTGGACATGCAAAACAGAAGGCAATCCAGAACAAATAATGTCAGGCATAGGAATTATCTATCTTTGTGTGAAAGAGCACAGTCTAACTAGAATCCACCTTTCTAACAGGGTTTAGTAAAGAACAGATTACAGGGGACCCTGGCCACTAGGCAAAGGCATTGAAATGGAATGCAGTAGACAGTGAAGAATTACATATTCTCAACTTTGGAAATAAAAAGATAAAAGTAATGTTTAAGGAAGGTAAGAATATGTATTGGTACAAAGAATGATTCAGAAAGTAAAAAAGAACACATATAATCTGGGTACTATGCAAATGGCTCTTGAAAGGCAACATTGTTTTAAAAAACCCACAAAATCTAAAACAGAATCCAGTCCCAATCCCTACTAGGTGTGTGGTAAAGGAAAAGATCGACCTTTTTTTTTTTTTTTTTTTTTGAGACAGAGTCTTGCTCGGTCACCCAGGCTGAAGTGGGTGCGATCTCGGCTCACTGCAACCTCCACCTCCCAGGTTCAAGCGATTCTCCTGCCTCAGCCTCAGCCTCCCAAGTAGCTGGAATTACAGGCGCCTGCCATCACGCCCGGCTAATTTTTGTATTTTTAGTAGAGACGGGGTTTCACCATGTTGGCCAGGCTGGTCTCCAATTCCTGACCTCAAGTGATCCACCCGCCTTGGCCTCCCAAAGTGCTGGGATTACTGGCATGAGCCACAGCGCCTGGCCGAGATCAACTTTTGAGCGCCCATTTCCTTGTCTGTAAAATTAGGATAATACATCCAAATGTCACAAAACCATTCTAAGATTCACATAAATAATGTATATGAAAGCTAAAATACCATTCAAATATTAGTTAGTGATGAAGGTGGGTTAGGAGGTTGGCGGTCAAAATGTAGAGGAATAAACTATTTCAAGAGGTAATTTCTAAGTAAGAACCAACATGACTTGGTGACAGAAGACGCTAAAAGAATCCTGACAGATTGAGAAGGAGCAAGTTAGAGTGAGATAACAAATAATTTAGGGCATGCAAATATGACAAGACCCAAACGAAGGTAACTTGGACACTTAGAATTGTTGCTTGCAATAAAGAAAAATAGCAGTTAATGTCAAGAAGCATAGTGACTAACGATGTATTTATTTTTCATTTTATGTTTTTTGAGGTCATAGATACAGCCTGGCCAACCAGCTCCATACCTAAGTACAATTTTGGTCTGGGAAAGTTACTTAACTCTTTGAATCTCAGCTTCATCTGTGAAACGGAAATGATACCGACTTCAAAATACAGGCTCAATAAATGGTAGCTATTATTCTGACAACCATTACCATGATTAGACCAGCTGGTCAAACGAGTGTATAGAAATAGAAACAGAACCTGTGAGAGAATATTTCAAATTTGAATCCGTTCTGTTGAAAAACCAAAGGTGGAATTGTTCCATGCTAACTCAGGAGGTAATAAAAATGAGAATAATTGCATGCACAACTGTTACACTGAATCCAAGGATAATTAAGGCTTTTTTTCATATCTTAACATAAGGCTTTAAAAGAAACTCTCAAACTAACACGTCAAATGTGTCGTGAAACAAGTCTTAACAAATGAAAAGTCCCACAACCCGTTAAATCGACGTTAACTCCTCGGAGGACATATCTTGGAATAAAGGTTTCCCTGCCATTCAAACAAAAGACACCAAGTGACTGCCAAAGAGGAAAAGAGGAAAGGTAGGGTGCTTCCAAAAGCAAAACAGAAGAAACGAGAAGGCTCTGGGGCTGGAATGGAGAGACTGACCCTAGGTGGCGGGGCGACTGGACTGGGTAGCGGATTCTCGCGGGAGAAGTCTGGTTCAGCATTTGATTGCCTGGGCGTTCGCCCCTTTCGGACCACCCCTTTTCCCCATATCCTTCCCTTTCGCACCTTTCCGCTTCTGCCTCATTTCTGCGCCGCCGTAGCAGAGCCACCAGGTATAAAAATGCAGCCACAAACTCAGACCTCTGGAAAAGCTCACAGCCACAAAGCAACCCCGCCTGTCGTAAAATGTCGGTCAATGTATCGTAAAGCTCTTGCCGAAAAGCCGACGTGCAGAAAGCCACGCCCCGCCCCTTGTTGCAACTAGCGGGGTAGCTTGCGGCACCAGAGGCCTCTCAGGTGCGATCCTCACCCGGGTCTCAGGGATGGAGGATGGGAGCGTCTGAACAGAGTGGTATCTTGGGGTTAGAAAGCTCGACCTGGGCAGTACAAATGTGAGACAGAGCTCTTGGATAGAGGCTACGTCAGGAAGTCTAAGTAAAAGGGTGGAAGTGGGTAGTCTCTCATGAGGGGGAGTGGGAGCCCAGGGTCGTCACATCCGGGGCGGGGGAGGGGGTGGGAACGTGAATGGGCGAGACCACGGAGGAGGAACTTGTGGAAACTAACCGAGGGCCTGGAAGAGACCCGGCCGGAATCGAGTAACGATCCAAGGTGCAGGCTTTGGGACCACGTGGTCACCTTGGTCTTAGATGAATGGCACATATGATCGGTAACCATCATGAATGCTGTGAATGTCTCTTGTGGAAGGAAAATAACATCTCGGGACCCTAAACTCTGCCAAAGAAAAAAGTTAAGCTTGGGATCGGGCGCAGTGGCTCACGCCTGTAATACCAGCGCTATGCCCACCTCGGGAGGCCGAGGCCAGCAGATCACCTGAGGTCAGGCATTCAAGACCACCCTGGCCAACATGGTGAAACCGTGTCTCTACTAAAAGTACAAAAATTAGCCACGCGTGGTGGTGCGCGCCTGTAATCCCAGCTACTTGGGAGGCTGAGGCAGGAGAATCTCTTGAACCCAGAAGTGGAGGTTGCAGTGAGTGGAGATTGTGCTCTGTTGTCCAGTGCACTGCAGCCTGGACAGTAGAGTGAGACCCTGTCTCAACGATAACAAAAAGTTAAGTTTGGGAACTGAGTCACGCAAAAACTGCTTTTCTTCTGTTCCTAAACAGCTGCACAGGCAGAAGCCCACATATCTCCCCAGGTATCCTCCCAGAGGAGTTGTTCACAGGGAAATTCCTTGTAAGCGGCAAGAACTTCACCTTACAACAGTTCTGTTGAATTCAACCTTGACGTGTAAATTAACAGGTAGGGGACAAAGACAAGACTAGAAATCACCCTTTAGCCCACCCCAAGAAAAATGCATATTTGACTCCTTCCTCTATGTTTACTTTGTCTTCTGTAAAAGGCAGATTTACTGAGTGTGAAATGAATGCGTTATTGTTTCTCTTTCCCCTCCTGCCTGCTCTTTCCCCTTTATATATTGAAGTCCTCAAAACTCCCTTTGGAAAAACCACAGGCCACAGATTCCACCATAACTTATGTCTCTTTTTCCTGGGTGTGTCCTCAACCTTGGCAGAATAAACCTCCACTGGTTTACGTTCTCCAGAAAAACAGGCACAAAATTTTGCAAAATTTGGAGGCAGGACTTGGGATGTTTTCCTGAAATCCATCTATAATCTCCCTTGTCCATGGGCTGGAGATTAAGAACCTCTCCCGTTAATAAAGACAGGAACATATACCCTACTAGAATTGCATGTAGAGCATGTCTATTTGCTGCATTAAGAATAGACTGCGGGAGGGGGTTGGTGTAGAAGTGGGGAGATCAGGTGGGTGGTGGTTACCATAGCCAGGCCAATGATTCCCAAACTTTGCTGCAATTGGAATCACCTGGAGAACAGTGAAAAATCCCAGTGCCCAGATCCCATCCCACACCTATTAAATCAGAATATCAAGGGGTGGGAATCAGGCATTAGCTCGTTTAAAAGATCCTGGGTTATTCCAACGTGCATCAACGTTTAGGAACCACTGAACGAGGCCAGAGATTATTGTGACTCAAATCGGGGTAGTCAGCAGTGAAAGTGGTGAGAACTGTTCAGATTCTGAATATAATTTGAAGATTTCAACAAGACTTTCTGACAGATCAGATGTGGCATATGAAAGGCAGACAGCAACATCAAGTGTGACACCAAAGCTTTTGGACCAAGGGACTGGAACAATGTGGTTAGAATTAGCTGAAATGGAGAAGATTAGGTGGAGAGGTGTTTCAAGGGACTGGCGGGGATTGGTTTGAACCTGTTGTATTTTCTGATGACTAGTGAACAGGAAGACATGAAAGAGGTTGACACTGGATATCAGTCGAGAGCCATCAGCGTGTGAGCAAAATGGAAAGCTATGAAACAGGTGGCTGTGGAAAGGAAAGAGACCAACGATGAAGCCTTGGGGTATTTTATTATTAACAGGTTGAGGAGCAGGGGAATAACCAACGAAGGAGACTGAGGGGCACTTCCAGGAAGATGGGATGGAAACTAGGGCAGTGGTTATCTGAAAGCCAAGTGTAGGAAGTTTGTCAAACAGGAGGGGATGATCAACCAGGTCAAATGCTTCTGATGGCTCAAGGAAGATAAAGGTTGAAAATTGACCAGGATCATTGTGGACTTTGACAAGAACAGTTTTAATGGAATGGGAAGGGTGAAGGATTGGCTGGAGTAGGTTTATATTAGCTTGAGAGGAAAAGAATTTGAGACAGTAAGTAGAGACAACTCTTTTGAAGAGTTGTGGGGTTTTGTTTGTTTGTTTGTTTTTGGAGACAAGGTCTTGCTCTGTCACCCAGGCTGGAGTGCAGTGGTGCAATCACAGCTTATTGCAGCCTCGACCTCCTAGGCTCAAGTGATCCTTCCATCTCAGCCCCGCAAGTAACTGGAACTACAGGCATATGCCACCATGCCTGGCTAATTTTTATTTTTATTTTTTGTAGAGATGGGGGTCTCCTTATGTTGCCCAGACTGGTCTTGAACTCCTGGGTTCAAGTGATCCTCCCGCCTCAGCCTCCCAAAGTGCTGACACCATGCCTGGCTAGGAGTTTTGTCATAAAGAAGTGCAGAGAAATGTACTAATACCTGGCAGGGAAATGGAGGTTCAGGGGAGTGTTTATTAAGGTGGAATAAATGACATCAAGTCTGTTCACAGATGGGAATAATCCAGTGGAGAGTGAAAGTTTGGTGAATTAGAGAAGAGGAGGAGGTACTCTACGTGGTTCTTCAGTTAGAGAGAGGAATGGAATTTGGTGCACAGAGAAGGGATTGGCCTTTAATGGGTGCATGGATAGTTCATCTAGTAACAGGCTGGAGGGCAGAGCACTGGATAGGTGGTTGGGTGTGATGATGAGGCTCTGTGGACATTCTCATTGCTTCTGTGAGTTCAATGGAAATTCAGCCTGAGAGAATAGAGAAACATCTAACAGGCCTAGCATTCAGGTGTCCAATAGCAGGTGCCAAGGACTACCATAAAGAACCCCAGAGGCTGGGCCTGGTGGCTTACACCTGTAATCCCAACACTTTGGGAGGCTGAGATGGGAGGATCGCTTGAGCTCAGGAGTTTGAGACCAGCGTGGATAACATAAGGAGACCTCATCTCTACTAAAGGTTTTTTGTTTTGTTTTGTTTTTTTAAGCCAAGTGTGGTGGCATATGCCTGTAGTCCCAGCTGCTTGGGAGGCTGAGGCGGGAGGATCACTTGAGCCCAGGAGGTCAAGGTTGCAGTGAGCCGTGATCACGCCACTACACTTCAGTCTGGGTGACAGAGTGAGATCCTGTCTAAAACAAACAAACAAGCAAACAAACAAAGGAACCCAGGAAGCTTTAATTTTTATTTTTTGAGATGGAGTCTCGCTCTGTCACCCAGGCTGGAGTGCAGTGGTCTGATCTTCGCTCACTGCAACCTCTGCTTCCTGGGTTCAAGCAACTCTCCTGCCTCAGCCTCCTGAGTAGCTGGGACTACAGGTGTGTGCCGCCATGCCTGGTTAATTTTTGTATTTTTAGTAGAGATGGGGTTTCACCCCGTTGGCTAGGCTGGTCTTGAGCTCCTCACCTCAGGTGATCCGTCCACCTCGGCCTCCCAAAATGTTGAGATTACAGGCGTGAGCCCCTGTGCCTGGCCCCAGGAAGCTTTAAACATGCTCAAAATTAATTTTAGTAATTAAGTAATTTAGTAGCATTTGTGGTGAACTGTTGAAGCTAAGAAATAGCCAGTAGAGGGAGAGCTGAGCACGCGTGACATGAATGTTAAGTGTAAGGTGTGATTTTGCCTAGAGATCAGTATAAGACTCAGCACCCAGGGTGGCGTTTGTGCTGACTTTCTTTGCTCTGAACTTTAGCTTGCTGTTTCTGTGGTTTTCTTATGGAGGAGGGACGTCATCTTGCCAAAAGTTCAAAGCAGTTTTTAAGACCACAGTCTAAACATTTATCTTCAATTCTTTCCCTGTTCTGACCTCTTTACATTCTGAATCCCCTCTTTGGACTAAATACATAGCTAGAGTACTGAGGGTTTTCTTGGTAATGACTGAGTTGGCTTTTAAAGGTACCATACACCCTTGGCCCAGCACAGTAGCTCACGCCTGTGATCCCAGCACTTTGGGAGGCCAAGGTGGGCGGATCACATGAGGTCAGGAGTTCAAGACCAGTCTGGCCAACATGGTGAAACCCTGTCTCTACTAAAATTAAAAAAAAAAAAAAAAAATTAGCCAGGCATGGTGGCGCACCTCTGTAATCCCAGCTACTCAGGAGGGTGAGACAGGAGAATCTCTTGAACCCAGAAGGCAGAGGTTGCAGTAAGCTGAGATCATGCCACTGCACTCTAGCCTGGGTGACAGAGCGAGACTTTGTCTCACCAAAAAAAAGAAAAAAGTTACACCCTGAAGCTGAGGGTTCAAGGAACAGCTTTTTCTCTGTATTTGGAGTGGGTTTTAGTTTCTTCTCTCCTGGACAGTACTTTAAAATTTTTGTTTTCTGGGTTTATTAAAAATATGAATTTAAAATTAGACGGGCATGCTGGCACATGGCTGTGGTCCCAGCTGCCCAGGAGGTTGAAGTGGGAGGATGGCTTGAGCCTGGGAGGTTGAGGCTGCAGTGAGCTATGATCGCGCCACTGCACTCCAGCCTGGGGGTGACAGAGCAAGACCTTGTCCCTAAGTAAATAAAGAAATAAAATAAAAATATACGGATTTAAAATTTAAGTTCCAGAAAGAGATGTAAAGCAGTATATCACTCATTTCTACACTCAAATAATCCAGTGTTGTTTTATTTCTGGCAGATGTTATTTTTGGTGAATTTTAAGACTTTGGGTCAAGAATAAGTTTATATTTATTATCTCATATCCTCCATCTCTCCCAGTCATGTCTTATAGTTGGGTGTCTGGGAGCCAGTGCTTTGTCTCTCTCGGAACTGGGGCATTTTTCCTATCTGCTCCAGTGAGCCAGTCATCTGAATAGTGTTCACCCTCAGAGAAAGGATGCTGTGGAGGGACGCAGCGATGCATCTGGAAAGGAAAAAAGACAGATCTGCCTACTTGTAGGAACATGGCAGAGAAGGATGCAAGATCCCCATTTCATGTACCATTTAGATTTTTTTTTTTTTTTTTTGAGATGGAGTCTTGCTCGGTCACCCAGGCTGGAGTGCAGTGGCGCAATCTCGGCTTACTGCAACCTCTACCTCCCAGGCTCAAGTGATTCTCTCGCCTCAGTCTCCTGAGTAGCTGGGATTACAGGGTCCCACCACCACACCTGGCTAATTTTTTGTTTGTTTGTTTGTATTTTTAGTAGAGATGGGGTTTCACCATGTTGGCCAGGCTGCTCTTGTACTCCTGACCTCAAGTGATCTGCCTGCCTTGGCCTCCCAAAGTGCTGGGATTACAGGAGTGAGCCACCGCCCCTGGCAAATGTAGATTTCAGTGAAAGAAGACAGCATAAATCAGTATCTGTGGGAGGAGACCGTGGTAAATAGCTCCCTGTTGGCAAGTCAGTTTCACTTCTGCTGTGTAAACGTGGCTTTGCGATTGTGGCCCAAAGGGCTGCGTACCCCAGCTGGTTCCAAATACCTGAACCAAGGAGAAGCTGCCACCATCTCCTCTGTGGACTCCTATAACCAAAGCAGAACTTTGTTTTTGTTTTTGTTTTCGGTGACATCTGGTAAGTTGTTTCTTTTATGTAATTTATACTGTAACTTGTGGTTGATTTTTTAAAAATGGACCTTAATTTTTAGAAGAGTTTTGAGTTTACAGAAATATTGAGAAGATAGTTTAGAGCATTCGTATGTAATTCCCACCCAACTTCCCCTATTATCTTATATTAGTGTGGTACATTTGTTACAACTGATGAACACATACTGATATGTTATTGTTAAATTAAAGTCTGTACTTAATTCAGATTCTTGGTTTTTATCTAACGTCTGCTTTCTACTGTAGAATCCTATTCAGGATAGCACATTACATTTAGTTATGTTCCCTTAGGCTTCTCTTAGCTGTAATGTTGTTTCTCAGACTTTTTGGCAGTTTTGAGGAGTACTCGTTGGGTATTTTGTAGGCTTCTCTTATTGACATTTGTCTGAGGTTATTCTCATGATTAGACTGGAGTTACGGGTTTTGGGGAAGGAGTCACAGGGTTTAAGTGCTGTTCTCATCACATCATATCAAGGGACAATATAGTCAACATGATTTAGGACTGTTGGTGTTGACCTTGACCACCTGGTGGAGGCAGTGCTTGTCTGGTTTCTCTGCTATAAAGTGACCCTTTCCCTGCTCTAATCTCTGCCCTGTTCTCTTTGGAAAGAAGTTGCTATGCACAGCACGTACTTAAGGAGCAGGGAGTTTTGTTCTACCTCCTTGAGGATGGAGTAGCTATGTAAATTATTTGGAATTCTTCTGTATGGGACATTTATCTCTTCTCTCTCATTTGATTTTCTTAAAGCAAGTTATTTCTTGAGGGAAAATAAATTCTACTTTTCTGTTTGCTTAAGTGAATTTTGGGGGTTTTGTTTGTTTGTTTTTAAGGCCTCGCTCTGTTACCCAGGCTGGAGTGCAGTGGTGTGAACATGGCTCACTGCAATCTTGACCTTCTGGCTCAAGTAATCCTTCTGCCTCAGCCTCCTGAATAGCTGGGACTACAGATGCATGCTACCATGCCCAGCTAATTTTTTTAAAAAAATGTTGTAGAGATGAGGGTCTCGCTTTTTTGCCAAGGCTGATCTCAAACTTCTGGTCCCAAGGGATCCTCTCATCTCAGCCTCCCAAAGTGCTAGGATTACAGGCATGAGCCACCATGCCCAGGCTGTTTAAGTGAATTTTAAGGCTATGTAAAAAGGCCAGTGGGCTAGAAATGGGGGAATCAGGTTTTAGTTTGAATTTTACTGAACAGTGTGATCTTAGGCAAGTCATTAATCATTCCTCCCAAAAGAAAACAGCTATTGCAGAAATTACTGGCAGGTGTATGAATTCCTGATAAGGAGGGAAGTGTCATCTTATGCCTCATTAGCTTTAACAAGCTTGGGAGAGCAATATGAGAAGATTCAAATTCGTTTCGCTAGAATCTGCTAAAATACGTTATGAAAATATCTGCTTATTTTGCTTACCTCTTTACCTAGGGAAGAAAGATGGAGAAAAACATGTCATCCCAAAGCCTCCCTTCTACTATGACTGCTTCTGGTGGCCACACTTCTAATGCTGAACACATTAGCCGATGTGTTAATGCTGAAAACATGTCTCTTTTCCTTTAGAGATTTGGAGGCCCTTGTTTCACTTTTGCTTCTGAGCTAATGTGTTTAAATTGCTCCCCTGGGACATCCCTATTTGGAAGAGCAGTGCAGTGGCCAACAAGGTGGTTAGGAAATCTTGCCAACACCAAAGTTACTTAAACCTAAACTCAAACTCAAAGAGAAAGGAAATAAATTCTAAATTTCATCAACATTCTATCATTTCATTAATAGTCTCCTCCTCTTCATTCTTTCATTCTTTAGCTTGCTTTCTTGTGAGAGCACGAAAAAACTTGACGGAAGATTCTTTTTTTTTTTTTTTGAGACAGAGTCTCACTCGGTCGCCCAGGCTGGAGTGCAGTGGCATGATCTCGGCTTATTGCAACCTCTGCCTCCCGGGTTCAAGCTACTCCTCTGCCTTAGCCTCCAGAGTAGCAGGGACTACAGGTGTGTGCCACAACGCCTGGCTAATTTTTTGTATTTTTAGTAAAGACGGCGTTTCATCGTGTTAGCTAGGATGGTCTCGAACTCCTGACTTTGCAATCTGCCTGACTTGGCCTCCCAAACTGTTGGGATTACAGGCGTGAGCCACTGCACCCAGCTAATCAAAGATTCTTTAAGGAAGATGGTAGAGCATCCTCAATGTGCTTGATCAGTGGCAACAAGAATGAGAGTCAGGATCTCAGCTAAGGTGGCATTTGTTCCCCAAAGACTAACAGATGTGGCCTGGATGATACTGGTACTGATTTCTAGTTTAACTACTTTCACAAAATATTTAAAAAATAACATTTTTACAGATGCATAAGTGCCTGTAGAGCAATTTTGCATTCATTATCACATTTGATTCTCACAACAAACTCTTTTTATTTTTATTTTTGAGATGGAGTCTTGCTCTATTGCCTAGGCTAGAGTGCAGTGGTGCTATCTTGACTCACTGCAACCTCTGTTTCCTGGCTTCAAGCAACTCTCCAGCCTCAGCCTCCCAAGTAACTGGGATTACGGGATTACAGGCATGCAGCACCATACTCGGCTAATTTATAAATATATGTATATATATATTTATTTTTGAGATGGAGTCTGGCTCTGTTGCCCAGGCTGGAGTGCAGTGGCGTGATCTCGGCTCGCTGCAAGCTCCGCCTCCTGGGTTCATGCCATTCTCCCACCTCAGCCTCCCAAGTAACTGGGACTACAGGCGCCCACCACCACACCATGCCTGGCTAATTTTTTGTATTTTTAGTAGAGATGGGGTTTCACCGTGTTAGCCAGGATGGTCTCAATCTCCTGACCTCATGATCCGCCTGCCTTGGCCTCCCAAAGTGCTGGAATTACAGGCGTGAGCCACTGTGCCCGGCCCTAATTTTTGTATTTTTAGTAGAGACAGGGTTTCATCATGTTGGCCAGGCTGGTCTCAAACTCCTGACCTCAAGTGAGCTGCCCACCTTGGCCTCCCAAGGTGCTGGGATTACAGGCATGAGCTACCGCGCCCGGCCAATTAACTCTTGATAAAGGTATTTTTTTTTTAACCAATTCTATCCTATATGTGGAGAAATAGAGGCTCAGAGACATCAGCTGATTTGCTCTGTGTTGTACTGAAGTTTGGGAGCAGGAGCAAAAATCCAGGCATTCTGACTCCAAATCCCTAGTAATTTTCACTCCACCATTCACATCTGGAATATGGAAGCACTTTGTTTGCAGATACCGTGCCCATATTGTTCCCTGCTATATCCCCAGTATCTAGAACGATGCCTGGTGCACCATAGGTACTCACAAATATTTGTTGAATGAATGGATGAATAAATAAAATAATAAATATAATTCCTGCTATTCTTAATCTTACCATCTAAGATATATATCTATATCTAGATATAGACAGATCTCAAAAAATTATATCTACCATCATTCATTCAACAATTTATTTAGTGCTTGCTATGTACCAAGCACTTCCCATATTTATTAAAAGTAGAGAGTAAACCAATGTTAATGACCAAAATGCCCCTTTGAGAAACTGTGCTAATTTAAGTATTTAAATTTAAGTAAGTAAATAGTTTTGGCAAGGGTTAATGATGCGAGGCAAGGTAGGGTGAAATGAGATTCTGCCTAAGGAGAATAACTAGGGGAAAAGAAAAGGACATTTGTCATTTGTAATAAACACATTGAATTTTGCATTGAACACAGAAAAAATGCAGTGAAAATGTACTCCTCTGATTGTCTCTCTCTCTCTCTCTCTCTCTCTCTGTCTGTCTGTCTCTCTCTGGCTTGTTTTACTTCTGAGGGTGTCTTTGAGTTTGCAGGCAGTAAGACTGGATGTGGTGGCTCACGCCTGTAATCACAGCACTTTGGGAGGCCAAGGTGGGCAGATCACCTGAGGTCAGGAGTTCGAGACCAACCTGGCCAACATGGTGAAACCTCGTCTCTACTAAAGATACAAAAATTAGCCAGGCATGATGGCAGTTGCCTGTAATCCCAGCTACTCAGGAGGCTGAGGCAGGAGAATCGCTTGAACCTGGGAGGTGGAGGTTGCAGTGAGCTGAGATCATGTGTCACTATACTCTAGCCTGGGCGATAGAGCAAAAACTCCATCTCAAAACAAAAAACAAAAAAAAACCCAAAGAACAAAACAAACAAAAAACAAAAAAGCAGTTTGCAGGCAGTGGCTTCAGCTTGAGTTCCTGCTTACAGTTCTATCAAGTTGCTACTCTCTCTCCCCACTCAACATGAAATGCCTTTGCCATGAAATGCCTTTGCCATGCGTTTGAGGGAACCCTCCTTTGTAGGCACCACTGCCTCCATTCCCCTATGCCTGAGCTCCAGGGGGCTTGTTTAAATAGTGCCTATTAGAGGTTGCTGAATGTGATGAAAAGAACATTGAACTTGGAGTCAGGAAACCTGAGTTTCAGTCCTCGTTGCCATAACCTTACTATGTGACCTTGGACAAGTTTCTTCCCCTTCCTGGTCCTCAGGGTCTGGATCTGTAGAAGAAGGGGCCCTCGCATTCTTTTTTTTTTTTTTTTTTTTTTTTTTTTTGATACAGAGTCTCACTTTGTTGCCCAGGCTGGCAGTGGCTTGATCTCAGCTCACAGCAACCTCTGCTTCCCGGATTCAAGCAATTCTCCTGCATCAGCCTCCTGAGTAGCTGGGATTACAGGCACGTGCCATCACACCTGGCTAATTTTTGTATTTTTAGTAGAGACGGGGTTTCACCATGCTGGTCATGCTGGTCTCAAACTCCTGACCTCATGATCCACCTGCCTCAGCCTCCCAAAGTGCTGGGATTACCGGCGTGAGCCACTGCACCCAGCCCGCATTCTTTATTCAATGCCATGATATGCAGCTGTTCTAGTACAGGAATGACCTGCATTTGTGTTGCCTCTGTGATTTTCCTGTAAGAAAAAGACAATAAGCAAACACAAACAGAAGAAAAGGAGAGGGAGAGAAGCAAGAGTAATTGTAAAAAGTTACAGTTATTTATCAGGAAACCAGTTCTATGCGACCTTCCTATATCTAGCTGAATGTCCACAATCTTATTTAAAAGATGCTATTCTTAGGTTCAGTGCACAGGAATGTAAATAAGCACTAAAAGCAAAACTTCAGTGCTAACCACATAGCTGAAATACAAGCAAAATAAACCACACAGGCAGAACTTTGCCTATCTGAGCAATACATTTGGACTGTTATCAATTGCTTCTCCACAGAAACCAAATTTTCACAGTGAACACCACCATTCCTTCCCTTTGCGGGGAAACAGACTGCAGGATGATTTGAAGAAGGATTATACTCCCATGGCTCATTTTCTCCTTAGTACAATGCACTTGCAATCACAGTGCTCTCGGTGTACTGCCTTTGGCCACATGGAAGCCCTAATTATTGGTATGGTCTTGGTTTCAATGACAAGTGACATTTTCAAAATGAGAATTTTCATCTTTTTACCACTCATCTAAATCAGAGAACACTCACACTTTAAGGACTAGTTCAGTCTTTGCCTTACACGTGGGAAACCTGAGGTCAGGGTGATAAAACGACTTGTCTGAAATTCTCCAGCTTTATTGATTGGCGGCAAAGCCGGAGCTGGAAACTTCCACACCTGATTTCCAGCCTAATGTTTTTCCCACCTCATCATTTAGTTCAACCCAACAACTATATACTGAACGTCTGTACCAAACTACCCCCATTTGTTTATCGCTTTTCCTTTTTAAGTACTTGGTGTTTATTTTCTTCTGTCCACTTAGCCTTTTTGCAAATGATCCCTTTCCACTTGCCAGTGTTTTTGTTTGGTCATCAAATGATCCCTTCACGCTAGTCTTTGAACATTGGCCAAAGGAATTTGAAGCCCAGTCCACTACAACCAAATCCACATAATTTCCAGTTATTCCAAATTTCAGTTAGAGTTCACAAATCACTTGTATACGGAAACCATAGATGCTGCTACGGAGGAAGGTGTGTGGTTTTCTGTCTTCGTTGCATGCAGCTAAACCCAACCCAACCCCAGCTAGTTACATGCTAACGGCCCTTGCCGGACTTTGTGTACTGTTGATTTAGTAAATAAAGTCAAATGAACTAAAGTTCCTGTGATTCCAAAAGAAGCCAGAACCACCACCCGTATTCCAGAATTCAGTGACCACAACTGCTTCTGCTCTAAACTCAAAGCCCTTTGATTTTTTGCCCTTTAATCCACAGCTCTCTCAACTGAAGGACCCTAATCTTAGTGTCTGTATGACCACGCCTCTTATCAACTTGGCCTGTCAGTTCTTTTGTACTTTATCTGGCTCCACAGTTTCCTCCGAGAATTTGAATTCCAGCACACCAGCTGTCCTGGAGGTCGACCATGGATTTATCCACTGGTTGGATCATACATTTTGTTTTGCTTCCAGTGCTCACTGTGATAATATGATGCCTAACCTTTCATATGATTTGCTCCTTGAGCTGCTCTCTTCAGAAAACAACAGATATTTTTCCTAGGGGTAATCCTAGTTCTGTATCCAGCTTTTTTTTTTTTTCCTTTGAGACAGGGTCTTGCTGTCACACAGGCTGGAGTGCAGTGGCGCAATCATAGCTCACTGCAACCTTGACCTCCAGGGCTCAAGGGATCCTCCCACCTCAGCCTCCCAAATAGTAGGTGCTACAGGTGTGTGTCACCCCAACCGGCTAATTTTTTTTGGTAGTGTCACGGTCTCACTTGGTTGCCCAGGCTGGTCTCAAACTCCAGGGCTCAGTCGATCCTCCCTCCTCAGCCTCTCAAAGTGCTGGGATTATAGATGTGAGACATCACACCCTTCCTAAAATTATTGACATGCATTATGGTATGTTTACCCATGTTATAGCCCATCTGTCTTTTTTTCTCGTAACGCACCTAGGTTTTGATGTGTGTCAGCATTTCTGACTCAGTATTCCAAACCAGAAATTGCTTGTGCCTCTTGTGAAATTTGGTGACCTCATTAGCACACTTCTACCAGCTTTCCTGGTGAAAATTTCAAGTAAGAACGTAGAATCTTGGGATTTGAAGAAGGTTTAAAATTTATCTATCCCAATGTCATTATTAGGTGGTCATATCAATATAGGTTTAGACACCTCTAGAGGCAGAAAACTCACTTATTCCTAAGGGAGCTCGTTCTATTTTGGACGACTCTGATTACTTGAGAATGTTAAGCCAAAATCTTTCTTGTGCCTTCCACCTAGTGGATCTATTCCTACCCTCTGGGAACCCTAGAAAATATGCAGGATGTCTCTTTTATTTGCAGCTGTAAGGTAATGCATTTGAAGACCACCATGAAGCCCCCCACCACCATCATCTGCCTTTACCTGTGTCTTCCCTTCCTCACATCAAATATTCCTCATCCCCGTGGAGCAGTCCTCACTGTGAGTGCTGCTTCATTTGCATACTTGACTATTGATTTCTACTCTTTGCTTTATTCTTTAAGCAAGGACTTTAACATATCAAAAATGAATTCAGGGCCAGGCATGGTGGCTCACACCTGTAATCCCATCACTTTGGGAGGCTGAGGCGGGTGGATCACTTGAGTCCAGGAGTTCAAGACCAGCCTGGCCAACATGGCGAAATCCCATCTCTACTAAAATTACAAAAATTAGCCAGGCACGATGGTGCAATGCCTCTAATCCCAGCTACTCTGGAGGCTGAGGCAGGAAAATTGCTTGAACCCAAGAGGTGGAGGTTGCAGTAAACTGAGATCATGCCACTGCACTCCAGCCTAGACAACAGAGCAAGACTCTGTCACAAGCAAACAAACCACCAGACAAAAACAACAAATTTAGCTTTTAAACATCCTTTGGTGTGGAATCTCATCAAAAGCTTCCCATCCATTATGTTATCCATTCATTCAGCTAACATTTAGTCATTGCCCTTCTTGATAGAAATGCAGCACTGAAAAAAATGCAGTCCTCTGACCTCGAGTGGTTCAACCAGGAGGAAGAGATGTAAGCACAGTACAATCAGTGTTATAACACAGGTGTGTATGGAGCAGCGGGGACACAGGAGGGGAATGAGTGAGTATCAGACACCGTTTCATAGAGGAAACACTAAAACAGGATTTTGAAGCAAGAGCAGGAATTCACCTGGGAGAAGAAGGGAAGGGCATCCCACATGTGCTAAAATGCTCAAGAGTTCAATAGGATACCCTGCTTTGGAGAACTGTAAAGAGTGTGAGATGGTGTGAAAGTGGGCTGCAGAGAGGAGGAAGGGAGAGGGAAAGAGGTCTACCTAAGACTCAGAATCTCACACTTAATAGGGGCTCTCACCCCATTCACCCAGCACCCGCCAAATACAGAAGCCGTTTAGTCAGTTAATATCTGCAAACCAAACTAAGAGTAACTGATGATGGTGATTTTAATTTGGGGTTAATGTGTAAATGAGACATAGTTTCCCTAAATAACAGCCTGTAGGTCTAGTAGGACAGATCAGGGGTGATTTTGCATATTTCAGAAGGGCTGGTGACTCTGCTTTGGAAATACACGGCTGAGTGATCCAAACAGAAACATCAGATAACGGCAAGTAAGCACGTTGGGTGTTTCCCACTCACGTTCTTCTAATTCTTCTCTATGGGTGGAGATGAAGCAGCTCCAGGCTAGCAGATTCTACCCTATCTGGGCAGTGCCCTCTGTTCTGAGCCTCCATGGGTCGAGTTCTCCCTCTGTGTCCAAGCCCTATCTGCCAGTGGACTGGAGACCAGCTGAATCTGTCCCTTCTTCTTTCGGATGTGCCTCTCCTCTCCCTCCTGCAGACCCTCTATGCTGCAAGCTGCAAGGAGAGCCCAGGAGGGGTGTCCTCTTGGTGGAAGTTGCGCTTGGTGAGGAAGGTCCAGGGAACCAAGTCACTGCATCTCCTTCCCCAGTCAGCAGCACCCCAAAGCAACTCAAGGGAACTCTAGGAATATCTAATGTTCCATCCACCTCCCAGATTCCTGCTGAGACTTACTGGAACTAAATATCACTGGCACAGGGTTCAAGGCTTGCCCCAGTGGAGCACCGATGCCACCCAAAGCAGCGAAGCTATATAAACTCACCTTCACAGCTCTGGTCACCAGAGGCTTATTCTCATTTCAGCATGAGTTATCCTAAAGCTCTCAGGTACTATTGGTTTAGACTTTTTTTTTTCCCCTCAAGACAGAGTCTCACTTTGTCATCCAGGCTGGAGTGCGGTGGTTCCATCTTGGCTCACTGCAACCTCTGCCTCCAAGGTTCAAGCGATTCTCCTGCCTCAGCCTCCCGAGTAGCTGGGATTACAGGCACCCACCACCACACCAGCTAATTTTTGTATTTTTGATAGAGATGGGGTTTCACCGTGTTGGTCAGGCTGGTCTTGAACTCCTGACCTCAAGTGATTTGCCTCCCCTTGGCCTCCCAAAGAGCTGAGATTACAGGTGTGAGCCACCGTACCTGGCCTAAATATTATTGGAAATCAGTGTTCAAACACTAATCTTGTTATATTTCCATCAAGTACTGTACTAGATGTTGTGAGGGATTCAGAGATAAGTTGGAATGGGCAGAAACACCGCACAAGCAGATTGACACATCCTTAGGTTTTGCTTTCTGTATTTTCAAATTCTGCTGCCCCATCTGTCTTTGTACTTTGTCTTCATAGGCTGATTCTCCTAAGCGGAGAAGAGCAGGAGTTCACGTAAAAAGGAATGGCAGAAATGAAGGATGTTTTTGGCCAGCAACCACATCCAGGTAACACCTCTGCAGTATCTTCTAATGGAGGATATAGCAACTGATTACTGTTATAGGATAAAAGGCAAATAGGTTGGGACTATATTTAACTGTTGTCATTGTTCCTTACTCTTTTTTCAGAAGGTGCTTTCTCCTTACTCTTTATTCAGAAGGTGCTTTCTCATGACAAGTTTAAATAGTGAATGAAGATCAGATATTTCAACAGTAACTGAAATAGCCTATTCATAATGAAGTGAACTGTTTGGCCAGTAGTTAAATAAGTGGGGCTTTTTTCTTTAAAAAAATTAATGTTCCAGGCTGGGCACGGTGGCTCACGCCTGTAATCCCAGCAATTTGGGAGGCCGAGGTGGGTGGATCACCTGAGGTCAGGAGTTCGTGACCAGCCTGACCAACATGGCGAAATCCTGTCTCTACTAAAAATACAAAAATTAGTTGGGTGTGGTGGTGCGTGCCTGTAATACCGGCTACTTGGGAGGCTGAGGCAGGAGAATCGCTTGAACCCGGGAGTGGAGGTCGCAGTGAGCCAAGATTGTGCCACTACACTCCAGCCTGGGCGACAGAGTGAGACTCCATCTCGATGATAATAATAATGTTCCAGAAAGTCACCTTGAACGCTCTGAAGGTAGCCTCTCTTGCAAGACCCCTGGAACGACATTAGGCGGCTTTCCTTAGAAGGAGAGATGT
This sequence comes from Macaca thibetana thibetana, assembly GCF_024542745.1. Taxonomy (NCBI): domain Eukaryota; kingdom Metazoa; phylum Chordata; class Mammalia; order Primates; family Cercopithecidae; genus Macaca; species Macaca thibetana. Next base: position 115,467,464 of record NC_065585.1, read on the forward strand.
AGGTGCCTTGGAGTGGCTCCTGGAAGGGTGACTCACATTGGAGTCAGTATGGGTGGCTTCCCTTCCTCAGAAGGCAGATACAGGGCCCCTGGAGCCAATGAGGGAGCCTTCCCTATAGGACGATGACAGGGATGTAACCCCCAGTTGCAGAAAACAGTCGTGTATCATATCCTTTGTGTTTTGAGGACTGAAGAGGGAACGTTTCCTCACTCCGAGGGGATGGATTTCCTTAGGGGCAAGGTGAAGCAGTGTTTCTGGGCTAGTGGGGTGATACTAGCATCTGAAGCAAGCCTGAACAGGCATATAGGAAGAACTGCCACTTTGGGGTTCCCTCAGTTGAGCTTAGCCTTGAGGAATGGGATCGTTTTGCTCGGAAGATTTCTGGCAGTTTCTGGCAATGGTCTGAATCATGTCTGTAATCCCAGGACTCTGGGAGGCCAAGGTAGGAGGATCTCTTGAGCCCAGGAGTTCAAGACCAGCCTAGGCAACACAGCAAGACCTCATCGCTGCAAAAGAAAAAAAAAATTAGCCAGGTGTGGTGGTGAGTGCTTGTAGTTCTAGCTACCTGGGAGCTGAGGTCGGAGGATTGCTTGAGCCAAGGAGGTTGAGGCTGCAGTGAGCTGTGACCCTGCCACTGCACTCCAGCCTGGGCGACAGTGGAGACCCCGTCTCAAAAAAAAAAAAAGTTCAACAGTCAATAATGAAACCGCTTCTCAGCTCAGGCTGTGAGGGGATCAGTTTTCAAAAGTGACACCTTGTGGCAGCAGGAAGGAACAGCAGCGGTATACTACGCTTTTTGGACTGCTGCTATCCACCGCAACCGCTGGCTCCTAGGAGGATTTGATGGGGAGTGCTGGAAAGGGCAAGGAAGGGCTTGAGTGATGAACAAGAATAATAAGATCTGTGATCTAAGTTCAGACTAGTTTATTTTTGTTACAATCTAATATAAAAATACTACCCTTACATGGTATAAATCCAAGATGGAATATTTTCTCCTTTCCGGATAGTTTTGCATTTTAGAAATTGAAGAAACAGTTTTAAACCCTGCTGTATTGGACTTCCTAGTCTTTGCTTTAGTTGAGAAATAAACTTCCAAACTCTTATCAGATTCCTTGCCAGTCCTTACAATGTTGAAATAAGGGCCCTGGATGTGTGGACTTGGCCCTTGTTTTATACACATGGCTAAGAGATTAGGCAAACATTGTTTACCCAAAAGAGTTCCTGAGTTACAAAGTCTACATCCCTTTCCACTCTTTCCACAGACAGGTCGTGGACACATCCTGGAGTTCTGAGATGCTTTTTGGAGCACAGATTAAAGTGTTCTTCAGTCGGTAACTGGCCTGGGGCCTGACCAGCAGACTCTTCTTTCTTTGCCCCTTCCTCTCCAGCTCCAGCCACGGAGCCAGCAACCACTTGGTATTTTGTTCTAAGGCAGTCCTCAAACTGAGCCAGGGCGAATTCTTGAATTTGAGCTCAATCATCAGTTAGAATGTCTGAGATGGAAGGGTTGAAGTGTAACCTCTCTCAACTCTCAGTTGCGGCATGAGTGTGGAGCATGAGGTGGCAGAGATTCAGGCCTTGGCAAATAGCATGACTTGCACTAGAATATTCTACGGGGTGTGCGTTGGCTTCCATTTGTGCTGGAAGATGCAAGGTTGAACAGAGAGGGAAGGCTGCCTGAATTGTCGGGGAGTTCTGTGTCTGGAGCCCAGGGGCAGAGACTGGGCCTTCTGTGTGGGCTGCCATTCTCGGGTGCCATGTGACATTTCTTCTCTGTGGTTCTTCAGGGAATGACCTCAGAATGCCATACTCAGTTTTGGAGCCTCATGTCCTCCCTGTGATTCTTGGGGATCAACTCTTTCGGTTCACCTCATGGCCATTTTCTAAGGCATGGGCCAGCCCCAGGAGCCCTGGGTTAGAACCATTTTCAACAACCTTCACCCCAAAGATCCACCTCTTGCCCCTTTCTAGCCAGGTAAACATGACCAAGGGGTGTTTTCTAAAATCTATCTAAAACACAACATTTTGGTTATACCCCTTCTTTAGGATTATGGGCCGAACCAGCCCTTCACTTCATAACCAAGGGAAACCACTTAAGTGCATGAATCTCCACAGAGCTACAAAGATCTGCTTCTAGGTGATTTCTGTTCTTGCTTATATAAGGAAGCAGCTGCTGATGTCTTCAAGCGAAGAAGGGAAAAAAATTCCCCAAATTTTTAAGGATCTCTGAAGGGCATCCATCCAAACTCTTGTAATGCATGTGTATTTTGTTGTTGTTGTTGTTGTCAGTTCTCTCATTTTCCAGATGAATAAATTCAGGCTCAAGAAGATGTGATTTTTCCTGGTCACATGGCCCCTGTTTTCCTTTGCATTCTGCTTCTAGTTGATTTCTTTTTCTTCTCTTTTCTTTTCTTTTTTTTTTTTTTTTTTTGAGACGGAGTCTTGCTCTGTCGCCCAGGCTGGAGTGCGGTGGCGCGATCTCGGCTCACTACAAACTCCGCCTCCGGGATTCATGCCATTCTCCTGCCTCAGTCTCCTGAGTAGCTGGGATTACAGGTGCCCGCCACCATGCCCGGGTAATTTTTTGTATTTTTAGTAGAGATGGGGTTTCACCTTGTTAGCCAGGATGGTCTCCATCTCCTGACCTCGTGATCCACCTGCCTCAGCCTCCCAAAGACCTGGGATTACAGGCGTGAGCCACTGCACCAGGCCGATTTCTTTCCTAGTCTGAAAAGACCTCCCAGAGGCCTTTCCTCACCGCACACTTAACCCTGTCTTCAACTTTTCTCTACACAGTTGGTTGATTTCCTAAAACTTGGCATTTGGTGAAGAATGTCTAGCCACTTTGGCTTCTGAGGAGTTGCAAATAGAAACTTTTTATCTGGGGAGATAGATTGGACTCTACATTTTGGAACTAAATGCAGACAGTCTTGTGACTCTGGGAAGTAGGAACCAAACTGGAATGATCCAACAGTGTTTTTTCCCAAATAAGTTTATGGGCAGACAGAGCTGGAAGCAGTTCCTCTTTTTATATATATATATATATATACACACACACACACATACACACACACACACACACACACGCACACACACACACATATATATTTGAGACAGGGTCTTGCTGTGTCACCCAGGTTGGAGTGCAGTGGCAAAATCATAGCCCACTGCAGCCTACAACTCCTGGGCTCAAGTGACCCTCCCACCTCAGCCTCCTGAGTAGCTAGGACTACAGGTGTGCACCACCACACCTGGCTAATCCAAAAAATTTTGTGTTTTTGGTAAGTTCGAGACCAGCCTGGGCAACATGGTGAAACACTGTCTCTACAAAAATTTGCCAGGTGTGATGGTATGTGCCTATAGTCCCAGCTACTCTAGAGGCTGAGGTGAATACCATGCCCCAACACCTATAATCTTATATATCCTCTGTTTATCTCTAGTTGAAGATGATTTATATAAAGAACCAATGAGAAAAAGAAAGAAATCAGATCGAGACCAGCGTTTCCGAGCATTTCCCTCTGTGGAGCAGAGCGCTCTTAAGGAATGTGAGTGTCCTGAAACTGTTGTTTTAACATGGTTCTGTTCTGTTCCAAGTATGTTAAAATGGTCAAAGGAAGAGGAAGTTAAATTCTGAAGCTGGATGAAACATCTTGAAATGAACCTGTTTTGGAAAGAGAGGGCTGGAAGTTTCTGCAGCAGTATGCAGTTAGGCAATTTGTCTCCAGGCATCTCTGGACAGGAGGGTTGTTATCAAAATAACTTCTTCCTGCTTAGAACAAAGCCTGTGAAGATGATTAGGTTGGTGCTTCAGTGGGTGTCAACATGGTGTCCTTGCACTTTTTTTTTCTTTTTATGACCACAGGAGGGAAGAATCTAGAATGGGCTGAAGCCCATGGCAAAGCATACCATAACTTCTGTTACCAGAGTTTCAGAGCAGCCTGGCTCTTTGGAGATTTTCAGAACCAATGATCGCTATCTCCAGTGAGCCACCATCCCTAGTGTGAGATAACCTGCTATCTTGTTTAATCGGCTTTTCATTTCATTTTTTTTTTTCCTTCTCTGCGATGTTCAGGAGACACCTCCTTTGGAGACCTAGTACTTTATCCCTGCCAGGTACCTACAGGTGACCTCTCTCTGTTAATTCCAGATGAAAAATTGGAATCACGGACCAGAAGAGTTTTGAGCAACACTTATCAGAAACTTATTCAGTCTGTCTTCCTGGACGATAGCATCCCTAATGGAGTCAAATATCTCATGTGAGTCTGAAATCTGCAACCCTGAAATCTTATGTCAGTGTCTTTCCTTAGGCTATTATAGGTGCTTTCCCCCAACGAGGAAAGGGACTATTTAATTAGAAACTAAGAAAGAAGGATACAAATTTCTGTTACTATGGGATAGTTGCCATTCATTGAGCTGTCACTGTTAGGTAATCTGCTAAGTGCTTTATATATATACATATGTGTGTGTGTGTGTGTGTGTGTGTATATATATATATGAAATATAATTTAATCCATCCAACACTCCTATAAAGTAGGAACTATTATGATTACTTCCATTTTACTGAAAGTAAGGCTCAGAGAGGCCCAGACTTGAACAAAGTCACACCAGTGGTCAGTGAGAGGGTCCAGAGTTCACCCCAGGCTGTGTGGCTCTGAGCTCATGTCCCCAACTATTTGTACTCTGCTGACTTGAAGGACTTGAGTGGTGCCGAGGCTGTTAACTTCTCCTGTTCAATAAGACTCTGTGTTGCTCCTAACACTATTAATACTTCACCTCTGTATACACTGTATTTCCAGGGTCAAGAATATGAAATTTCTGTCCAGGTGCAGTGGCTGACACCTGTAATCTCAGCACTTTGGGAGGCTGAGGCAGGTGGACCACTTGAGACCAGCCTGAGCAATATGGCAAAACCCTGTCTCTACACAAAATACAAAAAAATTAGTCAGGTGTCATGGGGCACGCCTGTAGTTCCGGCTACTTCAGAGGCTGAGGCGAGAGAGTTTCTTGAGCCCAGGAGATTGAGGCTTCTGTGAGCCATGATTGCATCACTGCACTCCAGTCTAGGTGACAAAGCGAGACCCTGTCTCAGACACATAAACAAACAAACAAAGAATATGCGATTTCCAGTTAATACAAATAAACATGCCTCACATCTATATAGACATTATTGGGATTGCGTGGCATTATCATTACCAAATATTTTTGCATAATCTCATTTGATCCCCAGGCCAGCTCTGTGTAGCAAATAGAGATTGATATTCTCCATTGACAGAAGAGAGAACAGAGACTCAGAAGATTTTAGTGACGTGCCCAGGATTAGAATTCAGTTCCTTTGCATTCTGTTTCAATGCTCTTCACTCTAAACTTTGATGATCATGACAATGTACATTTTAAAATTCACCCAGAAATAGGCTCCTTGTCTTGATTGAAAAGCCGACAGTAGACCCAATCTACATTGGATTATTTGGAAGCACCGGGGCTGGGAAGAGCTCCCTGATCAATGCCATCATCCAGCAAGCCATGTTTCTACCGGTGTCTGGAGAAAGCATATGTACTTCCTGCATTGTACAAGTGAGCTCCGGCTGCTGTGCGCAGTTTGAGGCCAAAATCCACCTTCTGTCTGACCAGGTAAGTGTTCCCTTCCTCCCTCCTTCCGTTCCTTCCTTCTTTTTCTCCCTCCCTCCCTCCCTCCCTCTTTTCCTTCCTTCCTTCCTTCCTTCCTTCCTTCCTTCCTTTCTTCCTTCCTTCCTTTTTTCCTTCCTTCCTTCCTCTTCCCTCCATCTTTCCCTCCTTTCTTTCTTGTTTCCCTTCCTTTTGTTCTTCCTTTTCTTTCTTTCCTTCTCACTATCTCTCAGAGATAACATTATATTCCTTGCAAATATAGCTCGTGCCTTTGTTTAATGAAAAGAGCCCATCCCAGGAGAAAGTTCAATCAAGTGAGCTGGGGGTGTCTAGCCTGGTCCTTGCATTGTTATGAGACTTTGGGCAAGCCATTTCCCTCTTCGAGACCCCAGATAGATGACCTAGATTTTCTGAATATGCAGCCCCCTGGCCCTTCACAGGGGGCAGTGGGCGCCTCTGTTTGTCGGTGTTCTCTGTGTCTGTGTCAAGAGGGGCTTGGCCCTACTCTGCCTTGGCAGGAGTGGAGGGAGGAGCTGAAGAACCTGACTAAACTCCTGCACAGGACGGAGGAGCTGGGCAGAGAAGAGGCAGATGCATGGAACAGGGATGAGGCAGTGGAGGAAGCCACCTGGAAGCTACAAATGATTTATGGAAATGGGGCAGAAAGTAAGAACTATGAGGAGTTACTGAGGGCAAAGCCCAAAAGGAAGATCCCCACCTCCAGAGTCATCACCCTCAAGGCGGAAGAGGTAGCGTCAAGTTCGTTTTTTCCTTCATTTCATTCTGGGTCTGCTGTCTAACAGTTGAATCTGTTTCAGGGGACGGGCTCGTGGTACAGTGTTTGTGTGAAATAAGAAATAAGTTGCTACCCAAGTCAGAAGTATCCATAGCCCAAGTTATCCTCATTATTTATGGCTATCAAATGGGAATTTTTAGTATGTGAATAGAGGAGCTCTTGTGCACAAAAGAAGACTATTTACAGTTATTTGAGAATAATTAGGGATAGTTTGGGCTGCCAGTGATTTTTGAAGAAGACTTATAGTGGCTTAAACAAACAGGGATTTATTCTTTTTCTCATGTAAGAGGTTTGGGGGCAATAGGGGTGGGGTTGGTTTAGTGGCTCAGCAATGTCAAGATCAGCATCTCTGGTTCCCTTGGCCTTCCGTCGACCCCATTGTCATGAGATGGCTCCCGAGGTGCTAGACTTCATGCCAGCCTCCTGGAAGGAAGAAGTGGAGAAAAAGTTGGCATCAGCCACATCTCCCCTTTCATGAGAAAGTAAAAACTTTCCCAGAAATACCTCTGACAAATTTCTGTGTAGATTTCAGAGTTCAGAACTGAGCCACATGGCCCTTCTTGGCTGAAAGGGGGTCCAGAGAAAGTGAAAAGCAGACTTGTCATGATTTGCTTAGACCAGTCTCACTCCACTGCCTTTCCAATCAGACAGAAAATCAGGATTCTGCTGGCATAAAGGAGGAACAGGATGGACATTGGATAGGCAACTAGTAGTATTCTTGCTTTTATAAACAATGTTTATTTTAAGTTAAAATTCAATTTCTAAATTAAAATAAAATATTTGTGGAATCAACATTCAATTTAGGAAAGCTATCCATTTAAAAACCTAGTTTTTCTTGTATCTCTCACCTTTAAATACACCTTTAAAATATTGCTATTCTATTTATAAATCTAGTGACTGTTGGTAAAATGGGTACAATTTTTATACGTGTCCTAAAGTTTAATGTTCAATTATCTCCTGATTAACAAAGCAAACCTTCCTTAAATATTCCATGATACTTACATAATTAATCACATTTCCTTAGGCTTTTTGCATACGGTTAAAGTTCAGTATATTTGAGTCTCTTAAAATGTTTAAATACTTGACTAGGCACACTTAAAAATCAAATGAATGAAACCTTTTCAAAGCACTTTGCTATCTCTTGTATATCTGGAAAATCAGACATAGTGCCCATTTCTTATAGTTTTAAGATGAATATTACTATTAAAATGATTATACTTCTAATATCTAAAACGTAAACTGAGCATGTCTGAGAAACACAATGATTACAAAACTAGTGACTTTATCTGAATACACACAGCTTACACAAGGATATCAATGTCTTCACCAACTCTATATTTAGAAATACTCCTTCCCAGCATCATACATTTACCCACGGAAACAAGGTGAACAGAATTACCATCTCAATGAGTGAGCTTACAAATTCAGGCTTTCCACTGGAGATCCTAGAATCCAAGTTTGCCTTCTATAATGATGTTTGCCCAGAACCAGTTTATTGGGCTTAGCCCTCTAGTAGAAAGAGACTTTTCAAGCCCATGCCTTTTCCTGGACTTCTCTCTTACGGTATCTGCTCTATTTTGAAATCACAATATCTTAAAGAACTTTTATTATCTCCTCTTTCGCTGTTTATCATTTGGTTGAAATTGATGAAATCTCTTACTCCTTACCCAGACTGCAACAAATCCAGCGATTTAATTTAAACTCTCTTAAGAATTGACATTCTTATCTTTCTTTCAGGACTATTCTATAGAAATTTGTTTAACAATGACCACCATACATCCCAAATCCTCTGTCCTCTGAAGTACCCCAGTTGAGATTTACTGTCATAGTTGCTGGCATGGATGTGTCATTGTCCCAAGACATGTTTAAGCAGAAACTGTGGTTTAAGAACTATTTCCTCTCTCACCCACCATCATTAAAATATCCTAGAAATGCCCACATATCAAGGTATTTTTTGTAATGGGAAGATAAATTTTAAAAACTGTTTTTAAGATCCATTTTCAGGTCAATTTTCAATTTGGAAAATATGGTTACCGTATCACTGTTAATTTTCTATAGTCATTGCTAGCTTTCTGATAATGAAAATGTTAATTACATATTACCTTAATTTCAGAATTGAATGCAGTTTAGAAGATAAACCTATTATTCAGCAATGCTATAACTTCCCTAACATCACATTTTAGCTGACTTTGTTTTTTTTTTTTCATCTGTAAGGTAAGGAGCTTGAACTTCCTCATCTCCAGGGTCCTTCCTGGCTCTCAGGTTCTAGGTCCTACAGACCTGATTTCAGGCCTTCTGTCGGATGCACTTCTTACCCTTACTAAGCATACTTACCATGAACCTGCATCACAGCCAACCAGGATGAACAGAGCTGGGAACATGGCTGGCGTGTGTGATTCTGTCCTTCTTCTTCAGGCAGAAGAGCTGTCCATCAAGCTGGACCCCTACATCCGCACACAGAGGAGAGACTGGGATGGAGAGGCCACTGAGATGCACATCTGGCCCTTGATCAAACATGTGGAAGTGACTCTTCCCAAATCCGACCTGATCCCAGAAGGGGTCGTGCTGGTGGACATCCCAGGCACAGGCGACTTCAACAGCAAGAGGGATGAGATGTGGAAAAAGGTGACTGTCTTTCATAGGCTTAGTTCTCTCTTCCCTCAACTCCTCTACCCTTTCTCAAGCGACAAAGAATGCTCTGCTTTCAACTTCAGGGATTTTATGAGCTCATTGGAATTAAATTCTTCTAATTTCTATGTTCTAAGTCTCAGGGCCCTGGCAGGATATGGTGGCCAGAGAAAGTAGGGAGGGAGGAATTATAGGACGTGACTGTTGGAGCCGGGACAAGTGTGTGTGATGTATGAGAAAGATCAGCAATAGAGTGGCTTAAGAGGAATCAGAGTGACCAAGGACAGAGTGGAACTGGGAGGCCAAGTGTTGGGGACAAAGCAGAGAAGCTGCAGCCAGTCACCCAGAACCCAAGAGACTGCAACTGTGTTGACTGTAAGCAGCATCAGCACAGAGCTGGAGGGCTGAGGAAGCTGGTGTGGCCGGGGCAGGGTGAGTCTTCCTGGGTGAATGGGAGAAGGAGCATGGGGTCGGTGGAGGAGGGAGACTATGGAAGACATGCCTGGAGAAGTTCCAGGTCTTTAGTATTACTGCTCCAGAGTTTGGCTTCCTGGGAAAACTTGCAGGAAGAGAGGAACTGGAGCATGTGATTGAGAAAGGGCACGGTAACAGAGGCACTCTGGAGCAGAGGGTGGGAGGAACACAGAAGCCCAGGAGCTGGAAGGGGACTGGGAGCGAGGACCCGCATCAGTGAGTTGTGAGCAGCACAGCGGCTGCTGAAGAATTCAGTTCTTTAAACTCCACAGGTTTGTTTAGATGAATGACTATGCGCCAGGGGAGCTTGCTGACCATGGCTTCCAGTCACAATCTAGAGCAAGCTCTAGCCTCTGCCCTGATTGTACAGATGAAGACATGAAGGCTCAGAGAGGAGAAGTCACTTGTCCAGGACCACACAGCCTTGAACTGGAGAGCAGGTTTCTTAACTTCCCTGCTGGGGCTCTGTCTACCCCACCTCCCCCAGGGCACACTGTACTTTATCCACCTCCTGTAGGAAGAAGGCAGTCCCTGTGTCCTTCCCCTTGGTCGGTGGCTCAGGCCTGGCCTTGTGAGCCTTAGTTTCTGTAAGACCTCGGGTCCTGGGGTGGAAGTCGTGAACCTTGGCTAGTTCCAGGCCTGGCCAAGAGAGCAACAGCCCAGGAAGGCTGCCAGGGCCTCTCCCTGGACGGAGCCGCGGCTGCAGCCAGTTCAGATACACTGGGCAGCTTATCAAAGCCGGCAGCTCTGGCTCAGAAAATGTGCTCTGAAGAGGTCAGGCTGAAGCGAGGGATGGTTCCCAGCGTGCTCTGCCTGGCCCGGCTCTCCTGCATTCTTGTGGGTTTTTTTGACCTCCTCTCACAAGAAGTTACTCAAGACCCCACTCTTTGCAGGGAGAACAAGACAGTCGCCCTCCCTATGTCTGTCAGGCTGCCAGCCTTGCCTTCCCTAAAACCCATTATGAATTCAGATGTCCCTGAATCTGATCTGACACTTAGAAGTCATGTGACTTGAGGCATGTCTCTGAAGCCCTCTGAGTCCCATTCTCATCGCGGGGGCCTGGGGAGATGCAGGTGGCGGTGGTGGGGTGCCATCTCATCTACTCCTACGTCTGGCAGTTCTGGTTTTATAGAAAAACTTTTTTGTATCTTCTGCGACACTAACTTTACCAAACCCTGGCAGTGGGGAGCTTTGTGTGGGGTCTGAAATTTAACCACTCCACCCTTTATGGTTGCTGTCCTTTTCTCATGTTAGTGAACACTAAGCACCTGTGGCTTACCAGAACCAAGGGGAATATGAAGGTGATGGGGGCCCTGCCCTTGAGGAGCACCCAGCCTGGCATCCTTATGGCCTTCCACTGGCTGGACCGTTCTCTGCCCACTGTTGACACTGCAGAGCTGGAACCTGCTTCTACTTTTGTTTTGTTTTGTTTTGTTTTGTTTGTGACAGCATCTTGCTCTGTTGCCCAGACTGAAGTGCAGTGGCACAATCATGGTTCACTGCCACCTCGACTTCCTGGGCTTGAACAATCCTGCTGTCCCAGCCTCCCGAGGATCTGGGCTACAGGTGCCCACCACCACACTTGGCTATTTTTTTTTTTTTTTTTTTTTTTTTTTTGGTAGAGATGAGATTTTACCATATTGCCCAGGTTGGCCTTGAACTCCTGAGCTCAAGTGATCTGCCTGCTTTAGCCTCCTGAAGTGTTGGGATTACAGATGTGAGCACCACATCTGGCCCAGAGCCCAAAGCTTTTCTAAGTTGATTATAGTTTGGGAAGCAAAAGGACTGTAATGGTTTTTATTTTCTTGCCTAAGTCAAAGTCCATTCACGTATAAAGGAGAGACAGGATCCATCGTCGTGTGGCCCTATACGAGTCTCTTTACCACTTGGGCCTCATTTACTTCCCTATAATCCAAGGGATTTGCCTAACTCGAGAAACTGATGCTTTTTAAGCAATGATTTATGGAGCCAAAAGGTTCATGGACAGAGGGTAGAGGGTATTATGCAGATGGTGGTTCTGGGTCCTCCACTCCCAATTCAACCACAACAGTTCTGCTTTTTAAAAATCAAGTTTATGTGTTGGAATTCTAACTAAGATTTCATTTGAAAAAGTCTCCCCTGCCAAAAGCAAGCTGAAACCCACTGCCCTGGATCAAGGTTTCTCAACCTCTTGACATTTTGGGCTGCCAGATAATTCTCTGTGGGATGGGGGCGGGAGTGGGACTGTCCTGGGCATTGAAGAGTGTTTAGCAGCATCCTCGGCCTTTACGTGTAAGTACCCCCCAAGTTGTCACTAGTAAAAATGTCTCCAGACATTGCCAAATACAGATACTCATTGACATACCATAGAATTGCATCCTGATAAGCCCACTGTAAGCTGGAATCATAACCATCATTAGTCCCGATTGTCCTGGACTTACCAATCGTTCAGTAAACTCATTGTAAAGTTGAAAAGAAAAATTGTACGCTGAATCATCATAAGTTGGAGACTGTTTATATCTTCTGGGGCACAAAAACTCTACCAGTTAAATACTACTGGTATAAAGCAAAATGATGATTTAATTATCAAGTCACAAACTTGTCACCCCTTCGTATGCAAAGCACTGAGGAACCACAAATGAACTCAATCCCTGAGTTGAACCACATTTTCATTTATGTAGAGGTAAGACAAGAATAACAATGCAATTAGAGAAATGTCACAAGGCTATGCATGATTATCACGTGAAAGTTGCATATTTAATAAAGCAACATTTATGTCATTAATATGTTGTTATTTCATGTTCTTTGCAACTTGTCATATGGTTTCTGGCTCCCTGCTGCCATCTGGTGGCATTGTACTAAACATGCAGGGGCAGTCAAACATCAAAATGATGCCGTCAGGTGACAGCTTGGGGGTATGTGCGCCACCAAACTTAGCTCTGGAAAAACAAGAATTTTCCCCAGGGGACAACTGAGATAAAGCAAGCCAGTGATGGATCTGGGACTGGGACTGGAGGACTGATTTAGGGAATTCTGTCAATCTCTAATGGCATAAACTACTATGAAGCCTCTCCTATGTGCTAAGCACTGGGCTTGAGGTGAGGTGGATCCCAAGAGGAAAGTTGCAGATAGTCACTTCCCATCAGGGGGCAGAGAGCAGACCTGGTGCAGTCACTGTGTCTCAGAGGCGATGCGGGAGGTAAGTCCAGGTGTTATAGGATGCAGAGACCAGCCCATGCTTGAGGGGTCCTTCACAGTCTTGAGGGACAGGTGGGGGCTAGGCAGAGACTGTGGCCAGGTAATTAACAGAACAAGGCACATATGAGAAATGGCACGTAGCTCAGTCCAGCTAGTGCACAGAGTGTGGTGGGGAGCGGTGAGGGAGAGGCTTAAGGGATACATTAGGGAATCGGTCCTCAGGAACTGTGACTCCATTCCTGTGCTGACACATGCTGTGGTCATGTTTTGCAGACTATTGACAAGTGCTCAGTGATCTGGGTGATCAGCGACATAGAGCGAGTTTCTGGGGGACGAGCCCACGAAGACCTTCTGAATGAGAGCATCAAAGCCTGCCAGCGGGGCTTCTGTAGGGACGTGGCCCTTGTGGTCACCAAGGCGGACAAACTCCACTTGCCAGAATACCTACGGTATTGTTCTGGGTTCACAGGGATGTGGGCTTCAGTCAGGGGCTTTCCTCTGTGGGTCCCGACTACAGTAGCATGGAGCTTGACTGTGTAACGTGGTTACGGGGCTTCAGGAAGTGACTGTTGGGGAGGAAACAAAAGACTGGGTGACTTCCTGGGACATCAGGACCCTTGGTTGGGTTGTCTTGGGAATCTGAACTTTCCAGGGTAGCTGCTTAGTGCCAAGCTGGTGTCCCCTACACAGCTCTGGGGGTGCTACTCACATGTACCAGATGCAGATGGTACCTCCTGCACTGTGCGATTTGATGATCCCACCTGCTCCACAGATGTAGAAAGTGTAGACACCCCTGTGACTAAGAGGTACAGCCCCATAATCCTACCTGGCAGGGTACAGCTTTTTTTTTTTTCTTTTTTCTTTTTTTGAGACGGAGTCTTGCTGTGCCGCCCAGGCTAGAGTACAGTGGCACGATCTCAGCTCACTGCAACCTCCATTTCCCGGGTTCAAGCGATTCTCCTGCCTCAGCCTCCCGAATAGCTGGGATTACAGATGCCGGCCAGTATACCTGGCTAAGTTTTGTATTTTTAGTAGAGATGGGGTTTCACCATGTTGGCCGGGGTGGTCTTGAACTCCAGACCTCAGGGGATCTGCGTGCCTTGGCCTCCGAAAGTGCTGGGATTACAGGAGTGAGCTACTGCACCCAACCCAGGGTACAGCTTTGATGTTTCAGGTTTTTGTACTCCTGAGCTTTTTAAAAATCATTAAAAATTATTTTTATTTTTATTTTAAGTGCCAGGGTACATGTGCAGGATCCGCAGGTTTGTTACCTAGGTAAATGTGTGCCGTGGAGGTTTGCTGCACAGATCAACCCATCACCTAGGTATTAAGCCCAGCATCCCCACCCAGAGACTCCTGAGCTTTTTAACTCACTTGGAACAAGTCCTCAAAGTTTTAGAACTTTAGGCGAAGGTAGATGCGTTTTCTAAGAGCTGTATTCTAACAAATAAAAGGTAAGCATTTGTGGGCTTAATAGATGTTGATTTCCATGGAGAGCTCTGCTGTCGCTATAGCTAGGAAGACTATAACTAACCTTCTATATTGGGACAATTTTGAGAGTGAGAGGGGGTGTGATTAGTCCTTAGAGGGGATCAGCGGGCATAAACTGGGGTTTCCTGTATCCATGGGGTGTGTGCTCACGGGATGTAATGTCACGGATGCGTCTCACCTCCAACAGGAGCTCCTTTACCACCCCTCCACCATTTCCTCCACACTCACTGAAGCTTAGGTCTGACTGCCGTCCTCAGGAATTCACTTGCTGTCATGGTCTGGGTTGGAATTGCAGCTTCATTTTTTTCTCCTGCATTTCTCCTCATCTCACCCCACCAGAGAATATCTCTAGCCCTCCCTTTCCAATGCCAACATTAAAATTAACACAATTAGGCTGGGTGTGGTGGCTCACACCTGTAATCCTAGCACTTTGGGAGGCTGAGGTGGGCAGATCACAAGGTCAGGAGATCAAGACCATCCTGGCCAACATGGTGAAACCCCATCTCTACTAAAAAATACAAACTAAATTAGCCGGGCGTGGTGGTATGTGCCTGTAGTCCCAGCTACTCAGGAGGCTGAGGCAGGGGAATCGCTTGGACCCGGGATGCGGAGGTTGCAGTGAGCTGAGATCGTACCACTGCACTCCAGCCTGGGTGACAGAGCGAGATTCCATCTCAAAATAATAATAATAATAATAAAATCTAATTTATTAATAATAAGCATTTATCGAACATGGGTAGGGGCTGTGGATTCAGAGGCACATTGCCCAGTCTTTGAGCTCACCATCTAAAAGAGGGTTGAAGGTTATACATGAAGGAACAAGCCAGGTGCTATGGGAACCCAGGGTGAGAGGGCTGCATTTTTGACTGGGACAGGGAATGAGGTCACAGAAAATGTTCCAGCTGGCCATTGAGAAATGAAGGCACTTTTTTCAAGTGGACGCTGGAGGTGGGTCAGAGGAGAGAGCATCGGGTCAAAGAAAGAGCTTATGAAAAGGCACGACACAGAGCAGTATGTGCTGCTTTTAGGGAAAGTCAAAGACTGCAGTGACACATCGTAAAAGTTAAGTAATTGTTACATTTTCCTAATTTCATTTCAGAGAAAGAAAGGCGGGAAATGTAAGTATGAACTAGTTTTTAATTTTTTATTACCCCTGCTCAGTCGAAAATCCACACATAATTTTTGCTTCCCCAAAAACTTAACTACTAATAACCACAGTTGATTGGAAGTCTTACCGTTAGCATAAACAGTCAGTTAATACGTATTTTGTATATGTATTATGTTCTGTATTCTTACAATAAAGTAAACTAGAGAAAAGAAAACGTCATTAAAAAAATCATGGCTGGGAGTGGTGGCTTATGCCTGTAATCCCAGCGCTTTGGAAGGCCGAGGTGGGCAGATCACGAGGTCAGGAGTTCAAGACCAACATGGTGAAACCCCGTCTCTACTAAAAACACAAAAATAAGCTGGGCGTGGTGGTGCGCACCTGTAATCCCAGCTGCTCAGTAGGCTGAGGCAGGATAATCACTTGAACCTGGGAGGCGGAGGTTGCAGTGAGCCGAGATGGTGCCATTTCACTCCAGCCTGGGCAACAGTGAGACTCTGTCTCAAAAAGAAAAAAAAGAAAGAAAATCATAAGGAAGAGAAAATACATTTACAATACGGCACTGTATTTATCAGTAGAGTAAGTTTACTTCATCTGTTTACAAGATGAATTGTACATCTGAAATGACAGGCAACAGCAGCTGCAGACCTCAATCTACGGCACATATGAAGCGGTTCAACTTTTTCTTGCAATGTCATGACTTTTCTCTGCTACTTGGGAGCTGCTCCAGGATCATTGGACTTCAGATGGGTCCCATGGTGTTATTCAATATTTAGGGTATTGCACTAAACAGGCTGCAAAATACATGAGAACTGCAAGAGATCACTTTTTATTGCCATATGCAATTTACTGGAGTGATGAACTGCTTTCGTGGAGATGATTAACATCACGTGGCGTTTGGCGTTTTAAGTAGATAGTTGCAACACTTGAGCTACCACAACAGCAACAGGAGGTGGCTCTGAAGTTATTACAGTAGTATAGTGTGTACTACAGTTAATTTTACACAGTTATGATTTAATACTGCATCTTAATGCTTGTTTACATTTCTCTTGACTGCAAATGGTGCCATGTACAGTCTATAGGTGTTTATAGAAGTTTCGATAAATTTTAACTTTTCATAATAGAATCGTTCATTTCATGGTAGTACATGATCAAATATAAACTGGGATCTACATCTATTTTATACATTCATGACATACCTTTTTCTTTTTGTTATTTCTAGGCTACAGGGTTTGTCTGTGAGTTTTTTCAGATTGTCGCAAATCTTCAAAATGTTTTTCAATTATTGAAAAAGAATCCACGTATAAATGGACCCACACAGTTCAAACCCATGTTGTCCAAGGGTCAACTGTGGTTTTTTTCCTTTTGAAACGGAGTCTCTCACTCTGTCGCCCAGGCTGTAGTGCAGTGACACAATCTCGACTCACTGCAACCTCTGCCTCCTGGGTTCAAGCGATTCTCCTGCCTCAGCCTCCTGAGTAGCTGGGACTATAGGCATGTGCCACCATACCTGGCTAATTTTTTGTATTCTTAGTAGAGATGGAGTTTCACTGGATTAGCCAGGATAGTCTCGATCTCCTGACCTTGTGATCCACCTACCTTGGCCTCCCGAAGTGCTGGGATTATAGGCATGAGCCAACATGCCCGGCAACTGTGTTTAATTCTAATACAGTGCATGCATATTTGACTGTCTGGACCAAATGAAGATCTGCCAAAAAAATGTGCATCTTGCCACCTCATTACTGTTGATAACACTGCTCTCTGCATGCTTCTATTTCCTTTCACAACCTAGCAAGCTATTCAGAGTCAGCGAGAGGCTGTTTTAGAAAGAAATGAAATGATAAAACTACAAAGGACTAGAATTCTCAAGGAAAAACTGAAGGTGAGTTAACAGGTTTCCCTATGTGTTTTTCTGTATCCCAGCGACTAGATTTTGAGACACAAATGTATACCTGGTATTATGTAGTTGCAAGGGCAAAAGCTTTGGAATAGACAGTTTGTTCGTTTGGTTTGTTTTGTTTTTGAGACAGGGTCTCACTCTGTTGGCCAGGCTGGAGGTGATCTCGGCTCGCTGCAACCTCTGCCTCCCAGGTGCAAGAGATCCTCCCACCTCAGCCTCTCAAGTAGCTGGGACTATAGGCATGCACCACCATGTCTGGTCAATTTTTGTAGTTTTTGTAGAGATGGGGTTTCACCATGTTGGCCAGGCTGGTCTCGAACTCCTGACCTCAGGTGATCTGCCTGCCTCGGCCTCCCAAAGTGCTGGAATTACAGGCATGAGCCACCACGTCTGGCCTATAACAGTCTTATACAACTATAAAACTAAAACCAAGTTTAAGATAAAATATAAACAAAATAACATAAGGGATATATCAGAGTAAGTACAATGTGACAGATGATATGTTTGGCTGAAACAAAATCTTCGGTATTGGATTCAGTAGTAAAAACATCTGGCCAATGTCCAGCTCTATATTCAATTTCTTTCTGTATTTTGTCTTCAATGATGTTGATACAGAAAACATTTGCTGTACAACATGGAACTGAAAATTTCAAAGCTTTTGTTTCTAGCGCAGTATCATTAGGTCTCATGCTTAAGCCAGAATATTGTACCAGGCAATTCTTGAATGCCAGTTTTAATGAGGCAAAACTTAGTAAAGCTGGTTGTGGTCTCCTGAATTGTTCTTGTTGGTATTAAAGAAATATGCATTGTATGAGTGCCTGATCATGTTATCCCTGGAAACGCAAACATGGAATACTTCAATACACAATTTACAACTATGCCAGTAAACATGCCGAATTGGTTTGTATAAGTTAGGGCCTGGGCGGCAGTACATCAGCTTGCAGGGTGACTATAGCTGTCACTGCTATGGTGCAAGTTCTTCTGAGGCCTCCAACACACACCTCTGATGGCAAGGTGATACCTTCATTCTCCAACCACTTTATTTCAGTTTGAAATATTGTGAAACCTTGACTTGTGCTACATGCCATCGTTTGGAACTTTTTTTTTTTTCCCCAGACGGGTCTCACTCTGTCACCCAGGCTGGAGTATAGTGGCACAATCATAGCTCACTGCAACCTTGAATTCCTGGGCTCAAGCTATCTTTCTGCCTGCCCTCCACTCCCCCCGACCCCCACCAGCCTCCCAAGGGGTTAGGACTACCGGTATACCAGTATGCACCACCACATCCAGCTAATTTTTAAATTTTTTGTAGAGACAGGGTATGTTGCCCAGGCTGGTCTCTAATTCTTGGGCTCAAACAGTTCTGCTTGGGCCTCCCAAAGCACTGGGATTACAGGTGTGAGCCACAGTGCCTGGCCTTGGAGCAAATTTAGTTTTAATCACAGGAAACATGAGATGGAAGTTCTTTATAAGGCGTTCCTTGAGTTTCCGTCACTTTTTTTCTTTTTTTTTTGGATGCATTTGAGATAGGCAGTCACTTTGCACATACCTCAGTATCAAAACACAACCCACCTTCATCTACATGTGGATGTCTCCCTTTCCTAGGTCCCATGAAGCACTTAAGTGTTGCTTTGCAAGAAAATCTGGAATTACTGTCTACTCCACCAACCACGAGCATTTTTTCTACTAACATCAAATATATGCCCCACGTTTCCATTTCCAGGCCTTTTGATGTAAAGGCCCGGAAAATGCTGACCTTTCAATGCTGAATCATAACATAATCTTTTAAAAGGCATATTAAATGGCAGTTAAGTAATGCACACAACTCATTAGAAGGAAGGGCAATGTGAACAGCTGTGACCAAGTTTGCCATGTGCAGTGTATGAGCCTCCTAAGCACCACAGCTAGGTGGCTTGGAACAACAGAAAATTATTCTCTCCCAGTTCTGGAGGCTGGAAGTCCAAAATCAAGGTGTTAGCAGCACCATGCTCCCTCTGAAGCTGTGGGAAGGATCTGGTCCAGTTCTCTCTCTGCTTCTGGTAATTCCTGGCTTGTGGCAGCACAACTCCAGTCTTCATGTGCCATTCTTCTTATGTGTGTGTCTCTTTATCCAAATTTCCTCTTTTTTTAAATACACCAGTCATTGGATTAGGGGTCCACCCTACTCCAGTATGACTTCATCTTAATACATTTTATCCTCAATGACCCAATTTCCATATAAGGTCACATTTTTAGGTAATGGAGACTAGGACCTCAACATGTGAATTTTGGAGGGGAATATATTTCAACCCATAACACCCAGGCAGTGACAACCACCTTGTGACTGCCACCTGCCCTACGGCAGTTGCAACATGCATCTCAATTTCAAAAATATTAAACGGGAAACAATGTGCCTCTTAGTATTGATAAGCTGTGGTCACATGTCAGCTGAAATTATGTGGTTGAAGATTGGGGATCACAATGTAGTTATGGATTTGGGTTATTAGTTTGAGATTCAAGACTGAGACACAGGCACATAGATCCTTCCAAGATGTGTGATTTGGGCCCCATCCTATAGTAATGCAACTTTTCAGCTCCACATCTTTTCTTATTACCTGGTATGTTACGGGTCACTTGACCTCCCCTTAAATTTTGCCTTGACCCAGTTTTTTGTTTGTTTTGTTTTTTTGTTTTGTTCCCGTTGCCCAAGCTGGAGTGCGATGGTGCGATCTTGGCTCACCACAACTTCCAACTCCCGGGTTCAAGCAATTCTCTTGCCTCAGCCTCCCGAGTAGCTAGGATTATAGGCATGTGCCACCACACCTGGCTAATTTTGTACTTTTAGTAGTAGAGACAGGGTTTCTCCAGGTTGGTCAGGTTGGTCTGGAACTCCTGACCTTAGGTGATTTGCCCACCTTGGCCTGCCAAAGTGCTGGGATTACTGTGGTATGAGCCACTGTGCCCGCCCGCCCTTCCTCCCTCCCTCCCTCCCTTCCTCCCTCCCTTCCTTCCTTCCTTCCTTCCTTCCTTCCTTCCTTCCTTCCTTCTTTCCTTCCTTCCTTCCTTCCTTCTTTCCTTCCTTCCTTCCTTTCCAGCATCTTCCTCTGTTGTCCCGGCTACAGTTCAATGGCACAATCTTGGCTCACTGCAGCCTCCAGCTCCCAGGCTAAAGTGATTCTCCTACCTCAGCCTCCTGAGTAGTTGGGACTACAAGTGTGTGCCTCCATGCCCGGCTAATTTTTTGTATTTTTAGTAGAGATGGGGTTTCACCATGTTGGCCAGGCTGGTCCTGAATTCCTGAGCTTATGCAATCTGCCTGCCTCGGCCTCCCAAAGTGCTGGGATTACAGGTGTGAGGCACCGTGCCTGGCCTCCCTTTTGGTTTGAGTTTCCCCATTTTCTCCTCTTTCACATACAATATCTTTCTACAAACTTTAATATATTGTGTTACGTTTTATTATGATAAGCCATGTGTTTAAATTAGAGCAGTGTCTAATGTTTCTGTGGTGTAATTTAATAAATATCTACTAACATCTTGGATCCTACCTCCAACTATAGCTGTTTCTACTTATCTTTTACAATAATATGAACACTTTATACTAGAGTCACTTCATTGACACTATAAAAACATTTCTTTTTGCTACAATAAAAAGCATAAATGTTAACTAATCTTCAATAATTTTTAGAAAAGTTATACAAGGTTTACGTCCAGATTTTAAATAATGCAAACATCTGGGCACAGCTAAGCACATGCCTTTCTTGGAACTGTTTTAAAACCCTACTTAAACTTAATTCTACATTAATTTCATCTCCCAGTAGAAAATAGTTTCAGCTTTCCCTAAACTTTTTCCTAGAGTGAAAACTCTATCAAAGCAAATTCTCAGCAGATAGATTCTTTATGCAACTTCAGCTGACTCCATAAGAGGGTTGGTGGGGGTGGGCCTCTGGCAGTCTACACAGATATCTGTGTTCCAGCCTTAACTACATGTGCTTCCAGGTTGCCAGGGACACGGCTTCTCACCCGTCTCAGTGGACTGCAGGGCGTCTACTCACTCAGCTCTTTTATATCTTTACATCAGAAAGAGATTGACAACTCTCCACTGGTTTCTACCTCCCTCAAATACCCACACCCACACATATACATTCTATAGGTGAATGTTTTTCTCTTTTTTTTTAAGTGAGAAGAATGAAAGAATATGGAATGCTATTTATGTATGATTCTAGCATGACTTCTCCATAACAATGTTTTTCTAAGCATAAAAAAAGACTTTCTCAAATAATTCTTAATTGCTTGACTTTTTTTTTTTTTTCCCCGAGATGGAGTCTCTCTCTGTCACCCAGGCTGGAGTGCAGTGACACGATCTCAGCTCACTGCAACCTCCACCTCTCGGGTTCAAACAATTATCTTGCCTCAGCCTTTCGAGTAGCTGCGACTACAGGTGCACACCACCACACCTGGCTAATTTTTGTATTTTTTAGTAGAGGTGGGGTTTCACCTATTGGCCAGGCTGGTCTCGAACTCCTGACCTTGTGATCCGCCCACCTCGGCCTCCCAAAGTGCTAGGATTACAGGTGTGAACCACCACGCCCAGCCAATTGCTTGACATTTAACATCATAATTTGTTTCAACATTAGTCTGCATTAAAATGTGTATGATCACTCACTACCTAAGAAATTGTTGCTTTTATAGGACTTTAGTCAGGTTTGTGTTGTGTTGCACTTGGAAATATTTAACAACTAGCTCTTTGTTTAAAAAAAATCCCTCAAAACAAACAAATGATAAAAAAACAAAGGGCTGATGTGTACCATTTGCCAATTCCTGTGGTGTAAATAGGAGTTAGTGGAGATTAGGACCTCAACATGTGAATTTTGGAGGGGGATACATTTCAGCTCATAACATGCAGGCAGTGACAACCACCTTGTGACTGCTACCTGGCCTACAGCAGTTGCAAGATGCATCTCAATTTCAGAAATATTAAACAGGGAAACAATGTGCCTCTTAGTATTGATAAGCTATGGTCACATGTCAGCTGAAATTACTTGATTGAAATTTGGGGATCACAATGTGGTTACAGATTTGGGTGATCAGTTTGAGATTCAGGATTGAAACAGTCCCACTATTGTCAATTTCAAACTACCAGTGTGATGTCACAGAATGCAGAGTAGGAAAGTGATGTGTGCTGTTGGCTTTCAGGAACTGGTACGAGCTGGCTGCAGCACGCCACTGCCCATTCCAGACATGTGCTTCTTTTTTGAGAAAGGATCCTGGTATTATTACCCCTCTGAACATTTAAATACACCTTTGAACTATTATCTCTACACATTTTCTTCTAGAATTGATATTTAACTCCCAAGACAATAGTTTCTATGCAGCAGTTCCCTCATAACTTCTGACCTTGTTAGGACTGGACAGATGGCAACACCAGACCTTGAGAACATTGTCTATTCCCAGAGGGGGCCATGGAGAACTGAAAGTGAGTGAGCTGAAATTGGCTGAAGGCTCTTGTGGGTCCTGTGCATGATTGCCTTTGCTGTGGTTTGAGTTATTCTGTTTTCTGTGTGACTCTTTCACTTCAGAGAAAACTGCCAGCTGACTTCAAGGTTCTGGAAGCCTCAGATCTGGTGTATACAGTCAGCGCCCAGGAGTACTGGCAGCAGGCTCTCCTCACCGAGGAGGAAACGGGTAATTTATGATTTTTTTTAATCTCCAGCACTAAAATTCTCAAGATCAAGTGGCACTTAAAATTTCCTGTTCTAGAACTTTTTGTGCAACACAATTTTTTCCAGCTTGCCACGGTTTCAATATCAATTGCAAATAAAGATATTTTCTTGTTTGCATTTTTTTTTTTTTTTTTTTTTGAGACAGTCTCGCTCTGTCACCCAGGCTGGAGTGCAGTGGCCGGATCTCAGCTCACTGCAAGCTCTGCATCCCGGGTTTACGCCATTCTCCTGCCTCAGCCTCCCGAGTAGCTGGGACTACAGGCGCCCGCCACCACGCCTGGCTAGTTCTTTGTATTTTTTAGTAGAGACGGAGTTTCACCGTGTTAGCCAGGATGGTCTCGATCTCCTGACCCCGTGATCCGCCCGTCTCGGCCTCCCAAAGTGCTGGGATTACAGGCTTGAGCCACCGTGCCTGGCCTTTCTTTGCATTGTTATGGTGTCAGAGACCACAATTCCTCTGGCCTCCAAATCTTACCATGGGTTGGTAAAGGTCAAATAATTGGGTTGCCGGATGTGGTGGCTCACCCCTGTAATCCCAGCACTTTGGGAGGCCAAGGTGGGTAGATCACCTGAGGTCAGGAGTTTGAGATCAGCCTGACCAACATGGTGAAACCCCATCTATACTAAAAATAGAAAATTAGCCTGGCGTGGTGGTGCATGCCTATAATCTCATCTACTTGGAAGGCTGAGGCAGGAGAATTGCTTGAACCCAGGAGGCAGAGGTTGCAGTGAGCTGAGATTGCGCCATTACACTCCAGCCTGGGCAACAAGAGCAAAACTCTGTCTCAAAAAAACAACAAAAAGCCAGGGGCAGTGGCTCATGCCTGTAGTCACAGCACTTTGGGAGACTGAGGCAGGTGGATCACCTAAGGTCAGGAGTTCAAGACCAACCTGGCCAACATGGTGAAACCCTGTTTCTACTAAAAAATATAAAAAATTAGCCAGGCGTGGTGGCGGGCACCTGTAATCCCAGCTACTCAGGAGGCTGAGGCAGGAGAATTGCTTGAACCTGGGAGGCGGAGGTTGCAGTGAGCTGAGATCGCGCCATTGCACTCCAGCCTGGGTGACAAGAGCAGAACTCCATCTCAAAAAAAAAAAAAACTGGGTTATTTCCTTAGTCCCCTCCCACCCAGCTATGGGCATTTTTAGAATTATTTTGTGAGGGACTATTGTATATTTTGTCTGCGAGGGAGGGAAAGCATAAGGCATGGCTCTTTCTTCACAGAACTTGAAATATGGATGAGGAGCTAATACTAACCCAAGTGCAGAAATTGAAGTAAAACTGAGGCTTCGTTAGTTGCTGCTGACGGTTGAGTGCAACAGCAGCCCGGGGAATCTAGAGCTCTGTGTGCATTAGACACTCAGTGGAAAGTGGGTGGGCAGGCAGGGTCAGGACTGCATTGTCATCTGAACTTGACAAGGCTTGCGACATGCATGCATTTTAGTAAACGTGTAAGTATGTGCATGGAGGTTAAGGAGTAGAAGGTGTGAAGTGTTCCCAGAGATGGGGGAACTGCTTGATTAAGGGTATAAAAGACAAAATTAGCATGGTATATGGAAGGAATAATATAGAGAAATTGCTACATATGGGAATAATGGGAAAAAGGACAGGAATCCTGTCACATCTAGAATCCTGCATGTCAGAGGTTCTTCTTCCTTTCTACAGCAAGCATGGGCTATTCCTGTGTTAAGAGCTAGTTGACATAGAAAAGTCTAGGGGGACTGAAGGGCCGAGACTCTAGACTTGTGAGCACTTTGCTTTACCTCTGTAAGTGATAGCTGTCCAGAGGAAAGACCCCATGTTTTCAACCAGCCTATTCTTTTCCATGTGGTTTTTTTTATACGGCTAAGTAAAATGAATATGCAGTATTGCTGATCTACGATTCATCACTGTCATTGATCCTAGACACGGGAAAAGTGCTTTTCAGAAAGGTTGATTCTGTAGGCATCCAGCCCACTCGGGATCTCAACTCTAGTTCATTCAGACCGCCATCTTGGTCTTTCAACTTTTATGAATTCTATTGACCACAAACTTGTGGCCTTTTACAATTATTTGTACTGTCTGTGAATTCCAGAAATCCCTAAGTTAAGAGAATACGTCAGGAAGAGGCTCTTGGACAAGAAGAGGAGGACGGTGACCAAGTATGTGACTGAAGCCTTTGGCCTGTTGCTCCTCACAGATAGTTTCAGCTCCACACAAAACCTGCCGGTATGGAAGACATTGGGTTTTCATATTCTCCCTGTACCTGGGCAGGACATTTCCTTTTACCAAGTTAGAAAATTAACTTATGATATTTTTTCTTTTCATATTAAAGGAAGATACGAAGTTCAGAGAGTCTAAAAGGACAAAAAGATAATTAGAAGGTTAAAATCATAACGTTTGGGTAAAAGATAAAGGAATAATATTTTACCTGGGACAGATGGGCTGAGAGAAAAATGTCAAAATAGTAGCTATTTTCCATCTCTCCTGAGACTCGAACAAGGTGGAGCATGCATGTTTAAGCGATGGCAGGCGTGATTTGGCTTGCTTCTAGTGAAATACAGACTCTTCTTGGTTATCCTGGAGAGGCGTGCTTATGTACACAGTCCAAAAATATTTCATCTGTTTCTGGTGCTGTCAGAATCTCAAGCTCAGAGGAGCGTAGGAAAATAATGTGAGAGGATGGAAGCTCGGAGGGAATTTCAGTAGAGTTTTGATAGTTATCTTCACTGGCAAGAATGCAGGCCTTCTGAAAAACTAGTTAAAATTACTTTTCTCATAGTAATTGACATATTTATCTCTTCATGGATGATTTCTTTTTAACCCTAAAATAAGAGGGATAAGCTACTAGATTAGAGACTTGGGGGGTTTTGGAGAAAAACCTCTTACCGTCATCAGTCACCAGCTGTGTTGTCTCCTTATGAGAGATGGAATATACAAAGACAGTGGCTGGACCATGTGTAAAAGTAGATCTCTGACCCACAACCTGCAGCAATCTGCCCAGAAACCAACCTCTTATCTACAATAAACAGCCCAGGAAGCCTTCTGTCTGTAAGTCAGACTTGCAGGAAGTCAAACTGCTATCTCTAATAACAATCCAGGAGGTTGAAGAATAACTCTGTTAACAATCAGCACTAGATGGCCAGGACTTGATGAATAACTTCCCTAATCTCTTTCCCTGCTTCCAACTTACTACCAACCGGAAAAGTCAAATGTCTATAGCTAACCAACCACATTGGCTGCTCTGCTTTTAGCTAGCCCGTCTCTAGTGTCCCCAGGCCAACAACCTCCAATCAGGGCACCCCTGAAGCCTTTCCTTTTGTCCACCATGAAGCTTTTCCACTCCCCTGCCTGCTTTTGAGTCTCTGCTAAACTCAAATAATGGTGCCGACTCCATTGCTGTAGTGAGCTCTGAATAAACAGCCTCTGCCTGTTCTTATTTGGTTGGTCCTCACTTACTTCCACGCTTGCCTTCACCCGTCAGATGTGCACAGTCAAGGTGTTTGTCTTCTTGTTATGCCGGAACAGGGAAGAGGCAGAGGAAGTACATGAATAGGGCTCTGTGAGGGGTCGAGGAGCTGATCCTGAGGATGGGGAAGGTGGGCCAATGGTGACCCTGTGGGGTGGCAAGGGGAGGCAGACACTCGAGACTTGACTTCCACGTGGGAGTAAGCAGTGCCACCTGGAGCCTTTGGTTGTGTATAAAGGCTTGTAAAAAGGCTTTAGTGGTGTGGGATCTTTCTTCTGCATAAAAGGGGCATATAGAGCAAAATTCAATCTTTTTTTAATCATATTTCTTATGGCTTGTTTTGGTCTAGTTATACAAGACAGAAACAAAACCAAACTCTTGGAATGTGATATTTTCTCATTTGACTTTTGTCTGCTGAAATCGTTGGGGAAGGATTTGACCTTCCAATTTCCCAAAGCAGTTCTTCAGGGTGAAATTTGTCTCTCAGCCCAGCACAAGATTGCTTTTGGAAGTGCTGATGGAAAATGAATCCGAGGTGGGCTGTGTGTGGTTGGTGTATTTTACAAACATAAGGACAAGGCATTTTGCCATCAAGGCCGGAAGTGCCCACCCCACATGCTTTTCTTTGCTAATATGGAAGTGCAGTGCTCAGAGGGGCTCAGATTCACCCTTGCAGCCAGACTCTAAGCAGCAGAAAACACAGAGGAGAAGGGGGCTGACTGGCAATTCTGCAATAGCTATGTTAGGGAGTTGCTGGCAACTTTGCTCAAAATTCCTTGGCCTTAGATATTGGTCTTACTCTTAGCTCTTTGATAGAAAGTTGGAAGGCAAGAATTTGTCAGTTCCTTTGAATTTTGAAAAATCAAATCTAAATATGTGTGTGATTGATTTTTTTTTCAAAGATGATCACTGAAACCAAAAATTTAGAGTTTGAGTAGTGATTTTAAATAAGCAATCATTATTTTTAAGAATTCATAGGAAGTTGATGATCACATCTCAATGTCAAATGAAGTCTGCGTTTATTCACACTAAGGGCCAGCTTCTCTGTTTCTTATTGTTCTTTTGTTCTCCACTCTTCCCTTTCTTATCATTCTTTTGTTTATTCAAGAGAGATTTATTGACAGTGAGGCATTGTGAGAATCATGCCCATAGTTTTTGTTTTCATGACTTCTTTCTTCTTTCATTTTCATCACTGGTGACAACACAAATTCAAAAGAATCTAAAGGATGTCCTGGGAAAAATGCTTTGTAGAATTCTTAATGGTGAAAATGAGGAAAATTCCTGGGGTGCACCGAATTCTAAACAGTCTCCATAAACTCTAAAACGTATTTACTCCAAGATTCACCAAGTTTTAGAGTGTGAGGTTGTTTTCAAGATCATTCAACCCAGTTCACTTACTTTAAAGATGATACCGTTGAGAACCAGAGAAGTTAAATTACCTATATCATGTCACACATCGATTCGAGAGCTATTTCTGTCTATTTGGAATAGAATTTAAAAGCCCAAATTATCTCGCAGTTTCTCTGGGCCCTGCATTTAATCCAGAAATGTCTGTAGGTTTTGCTGTCTGTGCTGTGCCCTAGAATAAAAGAACATGACTAAGAGCCTGTTCCTTTGGCAAGTTTCTATCCAGGGAAGGAGACACAGGGAATGAGAGAGAAGTCATATGACAGGAGACGTGCTATGGTGCAGGACTGTGGGAAGTGCAGTGGGAGAACAGGACAGAGAGCCCCACCTCTACCTGGGCACTCAGGGAAGGTGCCTCATGGGAAGGACCTTTGAGCTTTGTCTCGGGAAGAAACAAAGATGAAATCAGCAAGGCCCACAGGGCACAAGATGAACAGCACACTTGCGGAATAGCAGCAAGTCCGGGGGTAGCTACTTGGCAGGACATGTCGGGCAAACAGGGATGGTGGTGCTAGAGAGGTGGGGTGAGTTCTGGCTGTGAAGTGCCTTAAGGACCAAGCTGGGGAGTGTGGCTCTGTCTGCTGCAGGCACTGTGGGGCCCACCAAGGTTCCCATGCAGGGAACAACACTATGGGTTACCAGTTTGGCACTGTATTAGTACGTTTTCATGCTGCTGATAAAGACATACCTGAGACTGGGTAATTTATGGAGAAAAAGAGGTTTAATGAACTCATAATTCCACGTGGCTGGGGAGGCCTCACAATAAGGTGGAAGGCAAAATGCATGTCTTACATGGCGGCAGATGAGAGAAATGAGAGCCAAGCAAAGAGTGTTTCCCCTTATAAAACCATAAGATCTCATGAGACTCATTGACTACCATGAGAACAGTATGGGGGAAGCCAACCCCATGATTCAGTTATCTCCCACCAGGTCCCTCCCACAACACGTGGAATTATGGGAGCTACAATTCAAAATGATATTTGGGTGGGTATACAGCAAACCATATCAGGCACCTAGGAGTCAAGGCTTTCTCTGGTGGTCACTTCCTTGTATTATTTGAATATATGTTTTCGCCCTGATTAGACTGTATTCTTTGAAGAAGGAAGCATGGATTTATTTTTGTGGTCCTGTAGCTTTGCTATGCAAAGTGTGGTCCATAGCTCAGAAGACCAGCATTACCTGAGGACTGGCTAGAAATGCAGAATCCCAGGGTCTTGGATTTCGGATTTTAAGATCTCCTGTTGATTTGTATGCACATTAAAATTTGAGAAGTATTATCCTTAAAAACTGCTTGGTGCAGAGTCAAAGCTTGTGAAATGTTTGTTGAATCAGATGTCATTGGAAAAACCTGTTTTAATAACAATTGGATTTATATGTGGATAGCTACTTCCCCAAATAGCTTGATGGATTATACATCTGAAATAAGTTGCTGAATAAGCAGAGACTGTGATTTTTAAGAAATGAAATAAGTTGCACCAGGCAGGTATTTGTTCTATCCTCTAACCCCACAAAGGGGTCTGTGCACTGAGTAAGGTCTTATGGGGACAGTAAAGAGAAGTCAGCTCTGAGTGATAAGCTGAATCTTGAGCTGGTGACAAGCTTAAAGTAAGCAAAGCTGGAGGAGAAGGTGCCCTTAGGGAGGGGGTGGCCTGATGCTTTTATGGTCCTTGTCCCTAGAATGAACACTTGCACATGAGTGTCCTGCGGAGATTTGCGGAAGAGAAGGTTGAGCTGCTGGAGAAGGCCATCGGGCACTGCTTCGCCTGCATGGAGCAACCTCTACAAGAAGGGGTCAGGACCGCCAGGACTTCTTACCGCTGCATCCTCAGGGCATGCTTGGTGGTGAGTGACCCCTCCAGGAAAAACTCGGATATTCCGGGAGGCCTGCCCAATCCCCAAGCTCCTTTTGCATCATCCCATTCCCTTCAAAAGAGATAAAGAGCTAGAGGGCCAGGCACGGTGGCTCACGCCTGTAATCCCAGCACTTTGGGAGGCCGAGCTGGGCAGATCACAAGGTCAGGAGATCAAGACCATCCTGGCCAACATGGTGAAACCCCATTTCTACTAAAAATACAAAAATTAGCCAGGCGTGGTGGCATGTGCCTGTCATCCCAGCTGCTCGGGAGGCTGAGGCAGAAGAATTGCTTGAACCAGGGAGGCAGAGGTTGCCGTGAGCCGAGATCGCACTACTATGCTCCAGCCTGGTGAGAGAGTGAGACTCCATCTCAAAAAAAAAAAAAAAAAAGGCTAGAGGAGGGTAGCGGAGAGTGAAAATTGTAAATAACAGTTGTTCATCTGTGTCTCGAAAGGACCAACGAAGGTGCACAGTTCAGCAAAGACAGAGTGGGAATCTGGGATCTGAGGATCTGAGGGTCTTGGTTGGAGTACCAGCTCCACCAAACATCCACCCTGTAGCTCCGGGCAAAGCCCTAGACCCATTTTAAAAATTTCTTGGTTTTCTTCTGTAAAATGAGGATGCTCAATGCTTGCCCTACCTATCTGGTAGCGTTGATGTCTATCAATTAGCTTACACAATAAGGAAACATCTTGTAACCTCTCACTTGGCATTCAAATTGTTTTATTTCTCAATTAGTTGTATAGAGTTTCTGAAGGATGAAAATATAAGTGCAAGGCAGTATTTATCTAAGACTAAGGGGTGAAAAAAGAGGCCCATTGTATTAGTCTGCTTGGGCTGCCATAACAAAATCCTATAGACTGGGTGGCCTGAACCACAGACATTGATTTTCCCATAGTTCTGAAGGCTGGAAGTCCAAGATCAAGGCGTCAGCAGGGTGAGTTCTGAGGCCTCTCTCCTCTTCTGGAGATAGTAGATGGCCACCTTCTTGCTGCGTCCTCACATGGCCTCTTCACTGTGCACGCACACTCCTGAGATCTCTTTCTCTTCTCAGAGGGACACCACACCTGTCAGATCAGGGGCCCACCTTTATGACCCCATTTAACCTTAATTACCTCATTACCAGCTGTGTCTCCAAACACAGTCACCCTGGGGGTTAGGGCTTCGCATATGAACCTCAAGGGTCACACTTTTGTCCGTGGCACCCATTAAGGGGAAGATGTGATGGACAACACTGCTCATGTAACAAAGATGACTTGGTGTCCCCTGTGCTGGGAGAAGGGCATGGATGGTGTGTGGTTGTAGTTTTTAATGGGCCTTGGAAAGTTGGAATGTAAGCAGTAGAAAATGTGTGAAAAGGTGAGTGTGATGGGGTGGTTAGCTTCCTGGAGGCTTTTCCATGTGCACCAATGATACCGGCTTTCTAGCACCTGGCCTCTTCTGGGTGTTGTTATCTGTGTGCTTTGTGTAAAAGCTTGTTTAAATGTCTACATGAGCCTGAGTGTGGTGGATCATGCCTGTATTCCCAGCACTTTGGGAAGCTAAGGTGGGTGGATCACCTGAGGTCAGGAGTTCGAGACCAGCCTGGCCAACATGGTGAAACCTGGTCTCTGCTAAAAATATAAAAACTAGCCGGGTGTGGTGGTAGCACCTATAATTGCAGCTACTGGGGAGGCTGAGATAGGAAAATCGCTTGAACCTGAGAGGCAGAAGTTGCAGTGAGCTGAGATGGCGCTATTGCAGTCCAGCCTAGGTGAGAGAGACTCCATCTCAAAAAAAAAAAAAAAAAAAAAAAAAGAAAAATCTAGATAAGTAGGTGCATGTGCTGCAATTTGGATGAAAGGAAAGGAGGAGATTCCTCTAGCACAAGACAAAGAATAAATGCTGAAAGAACCAAGAGTAAAGGAGGAGATAAATTGGGGTGATTCTGGGGTCACTGGGGAGAGTGTCAGTGTGTGGACACAGGAGGATGACAGCTGGAGTGTCTTCCATGCAGTAGGGCATGGATAGCCAAGTATCCGTGCGTATAATATGTACGCGTGCGTGCACTCAGTCAGCAAATGTGAGCAAAATGCTGACTGTGGAACCAGATACTGCAAGTTACCTTATCTGATCCTCACAACCATTCTCTGAGGCAGATGCCCTTATTATTATTTTAATTTTACAGCCTTAGAGAGACTAAATACCTTCTCCACGGCCATGCATGGACTCCACATCTAACCCAGGCCTGCCTAACTTCATAATTGGACACCCAACCCTTGCTGCACTCGCCTGTTGCGTCTCCTAAACTACTCTGCAAACGATTGCAGCAACTTGTAGTTGCCAACCAGTTATGTAGTTTAACATCCATAAATCCCCGTAAAAGTACACTTTGCTGCATTCATTCATTCATTCATTCATTTCTGCAAGTAACAAGGACTTTGGAATACAAGGCACGGTTGCCAAGAGGCTTCGTATCCCACATGGGCCCTGGTTCGTACCTCAGTTTCCCCATCTGCCAGGTGTGTGACCGGGGACAAGTTACTCAACCTCTCTGTGCCTCAGGTTACTCTATGTAAGTTGAGGACCATGGTACCTATGTTATAGGGTTGCTGTAAAGATAACTTGAAAGAATGACCATAGCGGGATAATGCTGGGTTGACCAATGCACTCAGCGTAAAGAGAGTGTCTAACAAGTCAACTGTTTTTCTTATTAGGTTTCAGGGATAGAAGGATACATCCCTGCTTAAAATAGTTAAGAGAGCATTTGGGGAACTATAATAAAAAGGAGCATGCTGGTAAGGACCACAGGACAGTCAGAAAGTTCTCCAAATGTTTAGAGAAGGGAGAGCATTCTGGTGGGGGCTATGGCAGTCTGGAATCTTTTGGCTGCAAATCAGAGTCCCTAACTGAAACCATTCTTAGCCATGAGGAAGTGTATTGGCCCACGTGCCCAAAAGCCACGGGAAGAGAGGGCCTGGGGGATGAGCTGAATCCAGTGCCTCTGTGGGCCCCATTCTCAGGCTGCTTCTCTCATGATGGCAAAATGGCTGCAGCTGTTCTTGCACCCACATCTGAACACCATGAGCTCTGGAGCAGGGTTTGTTAACCTCAGCATGATTGACAGCTGGGACCGGATCATGCTTTGTTGTGAGGGGCTGTCCTGTGAATTGCAGGTTGTTTCGTCCCTGGACTCTACCCCCTAGGTGCTGGTAACAGCCCCCATTCTTCAGCTGTGACAAAATCAGTCCTGGTTGAGAATCACTGGTCTAGAGGAACAAGGGAATGGCCGTTTCCGGGCCCACTTTCAGAAGAGTGGAGAACCTTTTTGAGAAACCTCAGCAAAGCTCTTACTGTGTTTCTTTGGCTCTAAATGGGTCACATACCTATTTATAAAATGACCCCTGAAAAAAGGGAATGTCTTGTGCTGAATAGCTCAGGCCTGTGTGTGTGTCCCATCCTGGGGGCAGGAATAGAGTTCATTTTCTCCATAACAGAAGGACTAGGGAGGTGACACTGGAGAAGGAGGGGTGGACATTGGAAAAGAAATCGCAGGCCAGGTTAGAGGACAGTTCAATAAACCTTCTAGAGAGGAGGTTGTTGGAACTTGGCCCTGGAGGATGGTGGTGTGTCTTTGGGCAGAGGAGTGGAGGGGCAGGGAAGGCATTTCAGGGGAGGAAGGCCGGAGCTCATGTGGGAGCCAGAAGGTACCACCTAACTGCAGCGTAAGTACACAGGGCAGGGTTTTGGGGCATTAGGCTGACAGTCAGTTTGCTGCAGACTTTAGACCAGGTTGAAGAGTTGGAACATAGTGAAGTTTTGAGCAGAAGAATAGCTTCATCAGAACTAATGCTTTGGGAAGCGTAATGCTTGGGGAAAAGCTGGAGGCAGAAAGCCTGGTTAGGAAGTGTCAGGGTCTAACTGAGGTCTGAGGGGAGTCAGTGGGCAAGTGGCAGATAGCTGGAAAAATGAGGAATCATAGACAGTTTTGACATGGCTTTACGCTTTCTCTGGGCATGAGCAAGTTGCATGTACAGCATTAGCAGGGTAATTATATCTTTTATAGACAATAGTGATTCTGAGCCAAGCACGAGCTCATGTGGGTGATCATCTAATGCGCCTCATGTGGCGTGGTTACATCATGTACAGGGCTGTGCACCTGTACTCCAAACCTGCTGAGTCATGCTGTGCCAGAAGACTGCCTCGGCCTGCTCCTGACTAAAGTGCAGCCATTTCCCTTACAGTGGCTGCTTCGTTGAGATGAGACACAGTAAAGTCTCAACAAAGGTTGTGGCAGACGGAGTAGGAAGGAAGAGGTGACTGGGAGAGCAAATCTGAAGGACATCTCAATCAGGATTGTCAATAGTTCAGACATGGGTGTGTATGGGAAAGCAAGGTGGCAACATTTTGGGGAAGATTTGCACCCAAGAGAAAGCAAATCACCTCAATTTAAAGAAGATCTAAGGAGATATGGTAGGGAGGAACTTATCCGTTGGTTGGGGAAGCAATATGATCACTACTGAAGATCATGTATTTAGTGTTTCATGGAGGTGGAATGTCTAATGCAATGATGGAAATGTGGAACTGAAGCCTGGAGAGAGGTGGGGCTGGAGGATGTAGCTGTCACTTGCATGGAGTTGATGCACGTATACCAGTGAATGGGATTGAGGAGGAGTGGAGGGAAGGACAGTGATAGGACATTGCCTCACACAAAGGCCACGTTAAGGAAGCAAAAGAATAAAGAGGGGCAGGGGAGGGGCAGAGACGGAAAAGCCTGAGAGGTAGCAGAAGGAAATCGTGTAATGCCTATTTTCTTATTTTTATGCTTATTTTTAGTGTAATGCCTAATTTCTTATTTTCCAATCAGAAAACTGAAGTAATAAAGTTTGTTAAGGCTGAGTGCAATGGCTTATGCCTGCCTGTCATCCCAGCACTTTGGGAGGCTGAGGCAGAAGGATTGCTTGAGGCCAGGAGTTCAAGACCACCCAGGCAACATAGCAAGAACCTATCTCAAAAAGGAAAAAGAAAAAAAGTTGGGCATGGTGGCATGCCTCTGTAGTCCCAGCTTCTCAGGAAGCTGAGGCAGGAGGATCACCTGAGCCCAGGTGTGAGCTATGGTCGTGCCACTGCACTCTAGCCTGGGTAACAGAGAGAGGCCCTGTCTCTTAAAAGAGAAAAAAAAAAGTTTGTTAAGAAGAACATCACATGCTCCTGAGGGGTAAAAACAAACCAACCAACCCACCAGGGCCATTGGATTGGGCCACTGAGGGTTTCACTGGTGACTGTGCTAGGCAGCCACCAAGGGTCCTCACCAGTGGCCCCAAGGGTCCTCACCTCTGGGTATTTATGCCCTCATGGAGTCTCCCCCACATTGAATCAGGGCTGATTTCTGAGCAGGAGAATGCTGCAGAGGTGACGGTGTGTGGCTTCTGAGGCTAGGCCATCAAGGGCCATGGAAGCTTCCATGGTGGCTCTTGGGTCACTTTCTCAGGGCGACGCCTTTGTGTACTGAAATTGAGCCACTGTGTGCAGAGGTCACATGGAGAGCAACTAAGGCCCCCACCTGAGGCCAGGAGCCAGCACCAGCATGCAGCCGGGTATCTTTGGAAGCAGATCCGCCAGCCTCACCCAGATGACTATGCCCCCAGCCACACCTGACCAAACCTCAGGAGAATCCTGAGCCAGAGTGGCCAGCCCAGCCATCCCAGTCCTGACCCACAGAATCCCCGAGAGATGACAGGTGTTTGTGTTTGTTTTTAAACCACTGCACCGCTATGTCCGGGGTAATTTGTTTCAGAGCAATAGATAACGAAATTACCTTGGATAGAGCTGTTTCTATCCCATAGTTGAAGAACGCAGATCACAGAAAGTGAATGAGTGAGTGGGAGCTGAGAGGACGAAGGCCTGAGGCAGAGACCACCCTGTTGAGAGTTTGCTGTGAGCGGAAGAAGCCACTGCAGACATTTTCGGGCATCTCCAGGACTTTACCCCCCAACTGTCCCCTCTCATCACCCTTTTAATGACTTCTTCCTCTGTGACTACAAACATTCCCAAGGTGCTCCTATCAGATAAACAATGTTTCTTTGAGATCAGAAATTTGGGAAGACATTTATATACTAACACCATATCATTATTTAACATAGGAAAATAACCGTAATGTCTAAGAACAAGAGAGAGGTAAAATGAATTATTTTTCATCCATACGATACTATATTAAATGGTTATTAGTGCCATTTTTGGAACCTTTTTTTTTTTTTGAGATGGAGTTTCGCTCTTGTTGCCCAGACTGGAGTGCAGTGGCGCGATCTTGGCTCACTGCAACCTCTGTCTCCCAGGTTCAAGCGATTCTCCTGCCGCAGCCTCCTGAGTAGCTGGGACTACAGGCATGCGCCACCTTGCCTGGCTAATTTTTGTATTTTTAGTAGAGGCGGAGTTTCACCATGTTGGCCAGGATGATCTTGAACTCCTAACCTCAGATGATCCACCTGCCTTGACCTCCCGAATTGCTGAGATTACCGGTGTGAGCCACTGCACCTAGCCTGGAACATATTTACAATGATTTGGGCATATTCTCATATTGTAATACTAAGTAAAAAGAGCAGAGAAAAAAAAAAGAATTATATCAATTATACAATGCTATGTGGTCATTCCCTTAAAACATATATCATTGATTAAAAATCACAGAGCTCTCTACTGAAATTTTAGCAAACACATTTTTACTCTCTTTACTAATGATTACCATCTGGCTGAAATTGATTAATGTCTGTCATAGGTCTAGCTTTATATTTTTCTTTCCTCTCATTTGTGTATTTATTTCCCTGGGAAAAAAAATATCGCCAAGACATACAAATCAAATTGTATTTCATTAAAAGTTTAACAAAAAGTTTATGAAATCTGGACTCTCCTTAGAAAATTCAAGACATGCACTTATTGTCGGGTCATAGCACATTGGCATTCATTCGTTTATTTATTCATTCGATAATTGCTCATTTAGCAAATATTTCTCAAACACTACTTATGTTATTGCCAGAAGTTGAGGACGTAAAGATGGATGAGACACTGTGCCTAATCTCAGTGAGCTGATGGCTAAGCACAGGAGCCGGACAAATGAGTAAACTAACACAAACAGAATCGCTTGAGAACGGTTGTGATCAAAGTGAGCACAGGGACCTTAGGAAGCCCATGGCAGGGGCACGCAGACAACCTAGAGGCGTGACCACTGTCCTCCCTCATTTAGTTTAATCATATGTTTAAAGAGCATGTTGTCTCAACCCTTTCCTGTGATTCTTGGTAATGATCTTTGGCCAGGGCAATGCAATTCTAATCCAGTGACCTTCCAGTTAATGCCTGCTAACTCTGCTAATTTACTGTTGATTATCTAGAGGAGTAAAGGAAACCAAGGTTTTCATCAGACCCTGAAAGCTGTTTGCCTGAAAAATGGCATCTATGCCTCCAGGACTCTGGCAAGAATTGATCTAAACGAAGCCCTCACTCAGCCCATCTATGACCAGATCGACCCTGTTTTTGGAAGCATTTTTAGGTAAAGGATCTTTCATCTTGCCCCTTCGGGAACAAACATCAGAAGAACGTTGAGCCAGTCTTTAAGAATTTAGACTTTGGATCTGTAAGTGTAAAGAGTAGCTTGTAACTGGAGAAGGAAAGCTTAGTCTTCGGCAAAACACAAACGCCTTCTTGGTTTGGTTTACTTAAAAATTTCCCATGATGACCTGGACACAGATTAAGATGCTGCTTTCAAACTAATATTATGGTTCCCATTATTTTTCAAATATCTCATACATGCAGCAAGGGATACATTTTCTTAGGAGTCTGAGCCCAGGACAGGGTATTTTGATTGGAGAGAGTGGAATTAAGCAAACACATGGCCTTCAGAACTTTCTTTCTTCCTTTTTTTTAAAAAATGAGATAGGGTCTTGCTCTGTTGCCCAGGCTGGAGTACAATGGCACAATCCTAGCTCACTGCAGCCTCAGATTCCTGGACTCAGGCAATCCTCCCATCTCAGCCTGCCAAGTAGCTGAGACCACAGGCATATGCCACCATGCCTGGCTAACTTTTAAAAAATATTTTTTGTAGAGACAGAGTCTCTCTGTGTTGACCAGTTTGGTCTTGAAATCCTGACCTTAAGTGATCCTCCCCCATCGTCCTCCCAAAGTGCTGGGATTACTGGCGTGAGCCACCACACCCAGCCTCGGAGCTTTCCCTGAATGCACTGAAGATGCTGTGTCTGTTTCTCACACACTCTGCCTGCTCACATACATGGTGTGGGTTTGGGGACCGTACCTCCTTGGTGCTTCCTCCTTCCCTCCTTCCTTGACCTCTAATTCTTTACTCCATCGACAGAAACAGAATCTCCCAGTCCCCAAGTACAGCTGCCCATCCCTAGTCTCTGTCGTTCCCACTGGCATCTCATGTGGTTGCCCATTGGTGGCTGCTCGAACCATTCTCCAGCCTTTGCTTGTGTCTTACTCAGAGCCCCTGTCCCTGCCCCACCTTTCTTTAAGCACGTCTTGGATTGTGTCATTCCACCAGTTGCACCCCTGCCCTGTTTACAATTCTGTGGGCTAAACTTCAAATTCCTTAGAATGCATTCAAGACATTCCACCTGCCTCCAGCTTGCCTTTCCAACCTCTGCCTGCACCGCTGCCTGGTTGCAGCCTTCCGCTGTAGCCCACCCAGCAGGTGGCAAAGAGAGAGCAGCTACCTGTCCCGGGCATCAGTGCTAAGCACTTGGCATGCATTAGCTCATTGGATGTTCCCAGCAACTCTAAGGAGTAGCTTCTGTCTTTTTACATCTGAACAAACTGAGATTCAGAAAATTGTGCATCTTTCCCAATGGCACCCAGCTCATGAGCAGAGAGCTAGGATTTAAAGCTTGTGCTCTCTCCTCTGCAACCTCTCACTTCCTATTTCTGAGCTATTCTGAAACCACTGTGCTTACCATGTTGTCCCATGGGGAGTAATCCCTTCTTTCCACTTCCTCAGATCTTACCCAACTTTTAGGTATAGTTCAAGTTCCACCCTTTCAAGTGGCCACACGTTGGCAGTGGAAAGACTGTGCGTCCTGCAGTCTAAAGCAGTGTTCCAAGCCTGGCTCTGCCTCTTGCTAGCCGTGTGACCTTGGACACATCAGCAATCCTCTCTGAACCTCAATTTTCTTACCTGTTAAATGGGCATTATCTCACAAACTTCATAGGTTTTTATGTCAAAGGCCTGGCACAGCACAGTGCCTGGCACATTATAGGAATATGATAACTGTTAGATCTCATCTTCCTTCTCCTAAATGAATAAAAGGACACCAGCTAGTTTCATGTTTGTTTCAGCCTCACCACAGCCACCATTCTCTTAAACTTTTTTGTCACTTTCTTCTGTAGGACGGGGAAGCCCACCGGTTCGGCTCTGATGCCTCACATTGATGCTTTTAAGCACTCCCTGCAGGAGAAAATGACAGAAATTGGGATAAGAAGTGGCTGGAAATATGATAGCTGCAAAAAAAATTTCCTGATCCAGGAGGTAAGTTCCATATAAAGTGGGGACAGCAGTGAGGTTGGGCATGGCTTTCTTCCCAGGCCGGTTTTGTAGGTTGCCTGTCTGTTCCCGCTTGTTCCCTCGAGTGTCCAGGGTCTGGGAGTACCTCCTCGGAGGCGCTGTGAAATACAGAACCCAATGGGATGTGGGGAGAGCAGCGGGCATGACTGCCTCAGAGGAGGTGTGGGACAGTTTGTTCCACTGTGAAGTAACTGAAAGCACATGCCAAGGTTGCAAAGTTGACTCAGTTTCCAGGAAGAATCTTTAAAGAAGCCTTAATTGTATGAAAATTTGCATCAACTGGAACCGTTTTCACTAATCTATCATTTTTGCCAGTGTTATAAAGTAGCATCCAATGCATTGAAACTTAAAGAAGTCAATCTTTTTGTTGTTGTTGTTCAATTTTAGGTCAGTTTTTAGTTTTGAGGCCTCAAGACTCTTGTCTGTGACTCACTTTCTTCCAGTGCCACCCCCAATTACATGGCGATGCTAGGGAAAGAGCTTGCATCTCCTCTGCCCCTCAGGGAGGGCCCATTCCAGGACCTTGCCTGTGCCTGAGTTCAACTCAGCAAATATTTATTGAGTAGTTTGTAGGTGCCAGGCACCAAGGGAAGCAGTTGGGGTATAAAGATGCTTAGAACAAAGTTCCTGCCTACGAGAAGCTCACAGCCTAATTGTGGAGATGGCAGACAAACAGCCAGGCATCATATAAGGTGGAGGGAATGGTGGCCACGCACTGGGATACCTGACCTGCTTTCATTGAAGGAATTGTCACCAACGGCCTCTTTTGCCACGTCTTCCCAGATAAGCGCCATCCTCGGGGGCCTGGAGGACCACATCCTCAGAAGGAAGAGGAGGGTCTATGAGTCCCTCACCGCCTCTGTCCAGAGCGACCTGAAGCTGTGTTACGAAGGTAGGGGCCGCGGGGGACAGCATTGCCGCCTGCACTGGGACTTCCTGTCAGCACCTTTCACATCCTTTTCTGCAGCTCCCTCAAAGGCCCTGTTCTCTTGCACCCTAAGTCTTTGCAGCTCTCTCAGTCCACACATTGCAACCACATGACTGCAGGGCGTGAGGACCCTTCTCTGTGTGTTTTCCAGCTCTTTCTGTCCACCCTTGGTCCAGACACCCTGCTTTTTTCCATACAACATCCCAGCTGATTTAGCTGTAGAATCCAGTGTCCAGGTTCTCATTCTTGTTTGCAAGTATTCACAAATACTTGAACTCACTCACTTGTGAACTCACTTTCAGACTCTTTCCTGTTTTGGTGACTCCATTGTTTGGGCGTAGGGAGTGATTTTGCAAGTTTCAGCTGAATTCAGTCATTAGGTTTTCTGAATGCTGGTTATTATCTAAATATTGAAAGTATTATTTTTATATAAGTGCATATATATACATACATATATATATATATGCTTTTTTGTTGTTTGTTTGTTTGCTTGGCTTGCTTTTCTTTCTAATGCCAAAGATTTCTTTCTTTCTGTTTCTTTTTTTTTTTTTTGAGATGGAGTCTCGCTCTGTTGCCCAGGCTGGAGTGCAGTGGCAGTGATCTCAACTCACTCCAACCTCTGCCTACTGGGTTGAAGCAATTCTTGTGCCTCAGCCTCCCAAGTAGATGGGATTGCAGATGTGCACGTAGCACCCAGCTAATTTTTGTATTTTTAGTAGAGACGGGTGTTTCACTATGTTGGGCAGGCTGGTCTTGAACTCCTGACCTCAGGTGATCTGCCCACCTCAGCCTCCCACAGTGCTGGGATTACTGGTGTGAGCCACCATGCCCAGCCACGATGCCAAAGATTTCTAAGCAGGTCCTTGTCGTGGTGTGACTGTGGCTATCATTTTTGCCAGAGGCAGCTCAGATCACGGGCAAAAAAGCGTGTGAGCGGATGAAAGATGCCATCAGAAGAGGAGTGGACCGGCAGGTGGCTGAGGGCATGTTTGAAAGGGCCCAGGAAAGGATGCAGCACCAGTTTCAGCAGCTGAAGGTACTCTACGCCCACAGCCTAGATCCTAGACCCCGAGAGGCCCTGGGAGAGGACAGGAAGCGGGCGCAGAAGGTGGAAGACGTAGTAGGCATTTGGGCCCAAATGGAACAGATGGTTTCTGGGGCTTCGACCTGAGAGCTGCAGCTCTTCCAGCACTCTCTTGCGCCCCTCCTCTTTCCTGAGTCACCAGTAGCACAGCCACTGTAATAGCTAGATATGTGCTCAGCTATTTATAGACGTTAGCTCATTTACTCCCCAGCAAGTCTGTGAGGTAGGTACTATCATTGTTCCCATTTTATAGAGAAGAAAATTCCAGCAGCGAGAGTTGTATCAACCAGCCACACAGCCAGGGAGATGCACAGCTGGATTTGGGATAAGGAAGCCTGGCTCCAGCATGTCCAACAATAGCATGATCTCAAAACAGATTGTTTAAATAGGGAAATGTCTTGTCTACATAAAATGTCAATAAGTAAATATTGACACACTACTCAAGGCCAGTCAGTTATGGTACCTAGCACACATGCAACTTTAATTTTATCTACCCCCAAAGACAGTTCCTGATGGTTTCCTTGGACCTAAATGCTTCTGCCAAGCCTACCTGGACCATCTTGCCTCTGCTCTGGGCCTCATGGCTTGCCACCCCCTCTCCCCCAAGTAGTAGAGATCCTTGAAGTCCATACCACTGTGGGCTTCCTCCCTGGCCATGTGAGGCTCCAGGTTTTCTGCCTCAACCCAGGCTGGCTGATCCTGTCTCCCAAGCCCTCAAGGAAGCTGGCCCATTTCTATCTCGGTCCACCTCAGAACCAGCCTTCTGGAAACATCTCCAACCTGTTTCTGCCCAATCTCCTCTCCTCCATCACTTCTGCAGTTTTGGAAAATATTCTTTACAATTCAACACATGTAATTTCCCTTGGAGTAGGCTAAGAGGCATCTTGTTCACCAGCAGCAGTTTAGTTTCAATCCTTTAACATGTTATCACAGTCTACAAATTCATGGACAAGAACTTGGCCGAACTCCACAAAGCCGATTCCCATTTCCCCATTGCGTACATAGACACTGGATCTTAAGACACCCAGGAAACAATGTCGCTTAAAAAACGTGTATATTGACCATGTACAAATGTATCTGAAATTACAGAAACATAGGAAGTTAAAACTGGGCAGGACCATAGAGTGTTGCCATTCTGTGATTTTTTTTTTCAGAATGCCAGTTAACTTTTAATTGTTTAAAATATTTTAGTTCTATATAGTGGATGAAATTTCTTTTTATACATAATGTTTGAAGATTTACTGTTTTTTTAAATTACCTCTTTGCAATAGTCCTGTAAATTAAACAATGGAATAGTATTTTGTTGAATATACAGATTAGTCTCTGATATATTGTTCAGTAATGTGGCTTGCTGCTTTGCTTTCACTCTAGTGTGAGGTGACTGCTTCTCCTGGTTTAGGAGCTGTGAATCCCTCATTCTCTGATCTTAAAGGAAGTGGGAACCTAGAGGCCTTGAGTTACAGGTTCCAGGCCCATGCCTACAGCTGAGATGTACACTTGGGGCTCTTGATCTAGAATCTAGAATGTTAAAGAAAAAGCATAGGAGATCCAACTTCAAAACTAGGCTCTGCCAGGCTAGAGGAAGGAGCCTGATATTTTTTCAAAGGAAGACAAGAAACAGAAGAGGGAAGAAAGGAGTTTTAGTTGATAAGAGGACTAAGAGTAGCAAGAAGACAGTTCTCAGGCAGTTGGGAAGAATCAGACATGTACGGTAAGGTGAGTGGCACAGAGCAAGTGTCCAGCAAACATCTCCCCAGTGAGCAGATGCATGGAGGAGAGGACAGCGGGAGAGCGACCAGCTCTTTCCCTCTTTTCCCATCTCTGCAATTGCCGTTCTCTCCCCCATGCCTTCATGCTTCCCCATTAGCTCCTGATTTGATCCGCTGGCACCAAAGCTTCAGCCCCCCATGAGTCTGTAGGTGGGGAGGGAGATGCTATACAGATGGGAGCCCACAGAAATATTGTCTTGCTGCCTCCTGGGCCATTTAATGTCCTCGAAAGTGTTTCACCATTTTGCAACTGGGTTGCAAAGCCTTACTTTGACAGCCCCAGTCTGTACCTTCTGTGGCTGGGGGACTGGGTGGGGTCCCTTTTATAAGATTCACTTTTCCTTGGGCTGCACCGTCCTAACATACTGAATGTCCTTGTCACGTAGACTGGGATCGTGGAGAAGGTGAAGGGCAGCATCACCACCATGCTAACCCTTGCTTCGTCCCAGGGGGATGGCCTCTACAAGGAGCTTGCAGGTAAATACGCCAAAGCTTTGCATACAGGGTGATTGTGCAGGCAGCCCTGGCTGTGGTTGCTTCTTCCTGAATTTAAAGGTATTAAGTTAGGAAGAATTAGCAGGGCAAGGAATGGAGATGATGATGATGATGGAGATGATGATGATGATGATGATGATGATAATGATAACGACAGCCCCACCCTTTGCCCAGCACCCAACTGAGAGCAGGCATTATACTCACGCTTTGTGCTCATGGTTTCACTCAATTCTCACATTAGCTCCCAGGGATGGATGTTGTTGCTCCATTTTGCAGAGGCAGAAATAGAGACTCACATTAGGAAATGCGCCCAGGGTCCCATAGCTGGAAAGCGGCGAATTTAAATCCACAGCTGTGCCCTGCCGTCTCCATAAGGCCTTTCTTTTAAGTTGATGCCTCCTTATGAAGAACTTCATGGTCTGGTGATGGTGGAGAAAGACTTCTCTCAATCCACCTGCAGCCTGGGGATGCGGCCCCAGCTGTGGACCTTGGTGTAGGCAACCATGTCCCTTTCTGGCCATGGGCTCCATCAGGCCCCCGGTATAAACTGGAGGGGGTAAACTGGCAGAAAAAGCAATTAAGTAATTTCTAGCCAAATTTAAAATGCACATATCATTTGGCGCAGCAACCCTACAGATATCCTTATATGGGGGTAGAGTGGCATATAGACAAGGTTATTCGGGGTAACATTCTAATGTCAAAAATGGGGACAACTCAAATATCTGTAAGTAAAGCACTGCTTAAATTAAATTAAATACACAACGAGTGGAGGACTGTGCAACTGTTAGAAAAAATAAAGCAGCTCTGTAGGTAGTGGTATGAAATGATCTCCAAAGATATTACAAAGTGGAAAATAGTAAAGTGAGTAAATGTGCACGATATGTTGCCATTTGTGAGTGGGGAAAAAAGGAAATACATATGTATATGTTTGTATGTGCATAAAAATCTCCATGGGCTACAGAGAACACTGACAGTACTCGTTGCCTCTAAAGAGGGGAACTGGAAGGCTGGAGGGTAGGAGAGGGTGGGAGCCTTGCTCTGCACCCTGTATATATTGTGCCTTTTATATTTTATACCACATCCATAGTTGCCTGCTGAAATGAATAGATCTGATACCACTGAGTTTGCCAGGGTGAAAGTAGACAGAGCTGTTCCCAAAATCAAAGCCACAATGGCTGCTTCTAAAGATCTGTTCTGCACTTCTCCATCTCCATTTATGGCTGGTTAGATGGACCTGTAACCTGATCCTAACGGACTCCAGGGAAGGAGATACAACACCCTCACACTATAATGTAGTGGACTCTCACGACCTTCTGTCCAGGCCTCTATAGGAATCTAAGTTTTAAGATGCTAGTCATTCCAATGTGCCTTCTTTAAAGAACTCCCGCTTGCCAGAGATCTTGACCAGGTCTCACAGAGACCTTGACCAGGTGCTCCCTTCAGTTTGATGTCAATTGCACCTGCTATAATTTAAGCCTATTT
The DNA here is from genome assembly GCF_024542745.1 of Macaca thibetana thibetana. Classification (NCBI taxonomy): domain Eukaryota; kingdom Metazoa; phylum Chordata; class Mammalia; order Primates; family Cercopithecidae; genus Macaca; species Macaca thibetana. The sequence continues at coordinate 115,512,369 of NC_065585.1, forward strand.
CCTTCTCTTCACCATTGACAACAAATACATCATGTCGAGGGTGGGGGTCATGCTTTATAAAGAAATCTAAAAGGCAGTCCCTGTTGTCAGGGCTTTACCTGGTTGGTAAGACAAGATGTGTAAGAATGTGATCATTGGACTGGGGAGTTTGCATTCGCTCAGCAAACAATTCTGATCACCTCCTGGGTGCCAGGCAGTGTTCTGGGTGCTGAGGACACAGTGGTGACCAATACAGGCAAGAGTCCCCACCCTCATGGAGTTCACAGCCCAGTGGTGGAAGGCAGGCAGTAAGCAAACTAATAAGTGAGATATGTGGCAGGGAGGCGAAACAGAGAAACGGAAGAAGGGATGCTGGGGTAGGAGACAGGGTGGTAAAGGAAGGTCTCCCTGGGAATGTGACACTTAAGCAAAGCCCTGAGGGAGGGAACCCAGTCAGACTTCAGATCGTTATTCTTGAAGTTCAGAGACAGAGTGGTTATTCAGGGCTGGGACACGGGGAAACTTCAGTGAAGCTGGGTCCTGGGGGAAACCTCAAAGGTTAGGTTGATTTCAGAGGCAGCAGGGAGAAGGGAGGCCTTCCAAATATGGGACAGAACAAAAAGACTCCAGGTCCTAACTCCCCTCTTCTCATGAGGCCCATCCCTGGCCAGGCTCAGGGCCAGTCAGCCTGAGTCACCCTCTGGGGTACAGAAAGCCAGGGGGGATTAGAAGGGCATTCAGGGCTCAGTCTGAAGTGTCCCTTCAAAGGGGACTGCATTAGTCAGCGTCCTCCAGATAAACAGAACCAGTAGGATGCGTGGATAGATGAAGGAAGAGATTTATTTTAAGAAGTTGGCTCACACAATGGTGGAGGCTTGGTGAGCCCAAAATCTGATACAGGGAGGCCCACAGGACGGAGACTCCAGAAAGAGAGGCAGTTCAAGTCCGGAGGCCATCCCTGCAGAACCAGGCAGAGCCGATGTTGCAGACAAAGGCCCAACCAAGGCTTGGCCAGGTGCAGTGGCTCACGCCTGTAATCCCGACACTTTGGGAGGCTGAGGCGGGTGGGTCACCTGAGGTTAGGAGTTCAAGACCAGCCTGGCCAACATGGTGAAACCCTGTCTCTACTAAAAATACCAAAAAAAAAAAAAAAAAAAAAAAAAAAAAAAAATTAGCTAGGCGAGCTGGTGGGTGCGTGTAATCCCAGCTAGTTGGGAGTCTGAGGCAGGAGAAGCACTTGAGTCCGGGAGGCAGAGGTTGCAGTGATTCAAGATCATGCCATTGCACTGCAGGCTTGGTGACAAGAGCAAAACTCCATCTCAAAGGCCCAAGGCTGTCACTGGATCATCCCTTCCTGCTTGGGGGAGGCTGGCCTTTGGCTCCATGCATGCCTTCAGCTGGCTGTTTGAGGTCCACCCACACTGGGGAGGGCCATCTGCTTTACTTGAGGTCTACTGAGTTAAATGTAAATCTCATCCAAAAACACCCTCCCAGAGGCATCCAGACTCACATTTAACCTGGTATCTGGGCCCTGTGACCTGGGCAAGTTGACACATAAACTAACCATTGTGAGAACATGAGCTGATTGAAGATCATGGGGTGAAAACCTGAGATGCCAGAGAGAGAACATTCACTGAGAATGGGTTGTGCTGGGAGGATAGGGATTGGGGTGGGGGGAAGAGGGGGAGCCACCTGGAGAGGAGTTAGGGGAGGTGTTATTGTGCAATGTGCTTTGTATATCACGCGCCTGTGAGGCCTTAATACAGACTCAGTGACTTCTCAGGGTTTTTCTTATGGGTAGGTTTGTATTTCTTTTGAGGGTGACCCCATGCTGAGACAGCATTTTGGTAAGAGGAGGAATACCTGCTTTGATGTCTGATCTGTAAGCACTACACCAGATCCATATTCTGGGACAAGTGACAGGATTGTTGGGGGATTTGCTTTTTGGAGATGTTTCTGCAACGGACGCCAAGTCCTGATGTGAGCTTTCTGCTCTCCTGTAGATGTCGGGAGTGAATACAAGGAGATGGAGAAGCTGCACAGAAGCCTGAGGGAGGTTGCGGAGAATGCACGGCTGAGGAAGGGCATGCAAGAGTTCCTCCTAAGGGCATCCCCCAGCAAGGCTGGCCCCCCTGGGACATCACTGTAACTCCTGGGGCTTAGTCTCAATGGATGAAAAATAAGCCCAGAGCCAGAGAATTAGAATTACTTTTTTTGTTCTTAAGAGACAGGGTCTACCTCTGTTGCCCAGGCTGGAGTGCAGTGGCACCATCACAGCTCACTGCAGCCTTGAACTCCTGGGCTCAAGCAATCCTCCAGCCTCAGCCTCCAGAGCAGCTGGGGCTACAGGTACAGGCCACCAGCCTGGTAATTTTTTTTTTTTTTTTCTGAGACAGAGTCTTGCTCTGTCACACAGGCTGGAGTGCAGTGGCATGATCTCGGCTCACTGCAACCTCCGCCTCCCAGGTTCAAGCAGTTCTCTGCCTCAGCCTCCCAAGTAACTGGGATTACAGGCGTGCACCACCACACCTGGCTAATTTTTGTATTTTTAGTAGAGACGGGGTTTTACCATCTTGGCCAGGCTGGTCTTGAACTTTCGACCTCGTGATCCACCTGCCTTGGCCTCTCAAAGTGCTGGGATTACAGGCGTGAGCCACCGTGCCCGGCCCACACCTAAGTAATTTTTTAATTTTTTGTGGAGATGGCATCTTGCTCTGTTGCCCAGGCTGGTCTCAAACTCCTGGCCTCAAGTGATTCTCCCACCTCAGTCTCTTGCACTAGGATTGCAGGCATGAGCCATCGTGCCTGGCTTAGAATTTTTTCTGTTTTGTGAAATCTAATAGAGGACTTCTGTCAACTATTTGGACTTTGTATGCAATATAAAACTAGTATGTTTACTACATTCTATTTTATAGCCCAAAAAGAGTCATCTTCAATACCTAATGGAGTTCTAAAGCTTTAGGACAAGAAACTTTTGCTTCCTCAAAAATATCTAAACATCGCTGGGCACGGTGGCTCACTCCCATAATCCCAGCACTTTGGGAGGCCGAGGCAGGCAGATCATGAGGTCAAGAGATGAGACCATCCTGGCTAACACAGTGAAACTCCATTTCTACTAAAAATACAAAAAATTAGCCAGGCTTGGTAGCATGTGCCTGTAGTCCCAGCTACTTGGGAGGCTGAGGCAGGAGAATTGCTTGAACCCAGGAGGTGGAGGTTGCAGTGAGCCAAGGTAGCACCACAGCACTCCAGCCTGGACGACAGAGCGAGACTACAACTCAAACAAACAAACAAACAAACAAAAAATATATATATATGTGTATATATATACGCACATACATACACACACATAAAAACTTAAGCATTATAGAAAAAACATTTCTAGATATAAAACAAGCCATAAAAAGAAATTCATCCTTCAAAGAAGAAAAATATCTAAACATTGAAAAACTTAAGTATTATGGAAAACATTGCAAAATAAAGCTTTTAGGAATCCAATTCTGTTTTTCATTTTAATACTGATGAGACTTTGGGTAAGGAGGCAGACAACATTGTATCCTGGAAACAAAATGGGTTTGGGAGCCAGATGAACATAGACCCGGCTTCACCACTTCTCAGATGTGTTATCTAAGACCAGCACTTCCTAAACGTGTTGATCTCAGGACCCTTCACTTTTAAAGGACCCAAGGAGCGTTTGTTTATGTGGGTTATGTCTGTTGATATCGACTATTCAAAATTAAATAGGAGAAAATGTAAGTAATTATTTACTAAGTTTTTTAGGAGTAATAATAATAAAACCCATTACCTGTTAACAAAAAATAACACATTGTTATGTAAAAAGCTATTTTCAAAAAAAAAAAAAATGTACTGAGAAGAGTAACATTGTTTTACACTTTTGCAAATCTCTTTATTCCCTGGCTTAACAGAACACAGCTGGATTCTCACATCAGTTTCTTCATCCACTCTGGTGCAATATGTCATTTTGGTTGATGTATATGAAAAAAATTCAGTCTCACACAGATATACAGTTGGAATACAAGGAAGTATTTTAATAGCTTTTTCAGGTAATTTTGGGATTTTTTTGATTCTACAAAGGCAGATGGCAGTTTCTTAAAAGTTATTTGCAGTGTGGAGTCTGAAAGCATTATCAGTGAACATTTTTCAAATGCTATTACATTAAAATGCATTGGTTGATTTTGTACTTTGAATGAATTTTTTACTAATGCATGATTTTGGGGTATCAGGCATTGCTCATCTTGAAAATATTTATTCACTGAGTTAAGCAGATATTCCAAATGTTGGTGCATTTTATTGTATAACACCACGAAATCATTTTGTTAGTGTCTTCACCAATCTCATCAGGAAAGTCTTGAAGTATTGGGAAGCTGTCAAGCTCACAGTGAAAAATATAAGTTTTACAAAATTCCATTTCCCCCCCAAAAGCTCATCTTATCATTGATGACAAATATTGTCAGTTGTTTTGTTTGAGGTGATAGATTCACTTTCCTCATTTTTGGGAAAGTGTTTACTATGTAACTGCATATGACGAACCATAGTTTGTCAGTCATTTTTCAAATAAAAATGATGTTCCAAGAAAAAAGTGTCAAGTTCATCCTGAAACTCAAACACTCAAGGAAATGCTTTTCTTTGCAGAAGTGCTTTCAGTGTATTTCCCATTTTGTCCCACAGAATAATAAAATGATAGCTACATAGGTGTCCATAATTAATATAATTAATAACATACTGTTTCATTTAGAACATTGTAAAGTTCCAACTGGCTTTTTAAAAGCCCTACAAGTTCATGATGGTGAAAAATACAAGAGTTTTGAATGTAGTTTGGTGCCACTGCTTTGGTTCATGCCAAGGTGCAAGTGGTTTTACCCACCTTTGCTTTTACACCTTTAGTACAAGTGTCAACATGGTAGAAAAGGCAAATAACATCTTAGTATTATTATAAAGATAGTTTAACCCAGCAGACCCCACAGAAGAGTTTCAGGGACCATACTTTGAGAACAGCTGTCTTAGACAAATCATTTAAACCCCCTGAGCTTCAGGTAATTTATCTGTAAAATGGTGACAATGGTAGTACCTACCCTGATAGTACTAAGGTTGTCAGGAAGTTTAGGATAATGCTTACAAAATATGGACACATTGTACTTAATAGTACTTGATAAATGGTCAGTATTGTTTATGGGCAGAATGGAAATAACATGGTTTAGTGGTTTGTCTGTTGGGAAACTTGGGTTCTGATCTCAGCTCTGACCAATACTAATATGGCAATTCCTTAACACCTCTGAGATTTTATTTCCTCATATGCAAAAGGAGAGAGATGAACTGGATGATTAAAACATCTTTTGCTCCTTTGAAATTCTAGGATTTTAAGTTATTTTCTTTTGGTTGTAGTATCTTTTGCCTAAGTAGGAGAAAAAGGGATTTAGCCGTGTAGTTAGGTCTCAGTGGTTCCTTTTCATGTTAAACTTCTAAACACATAGCGTTCTATTGCAGTTTGTATAGTTCACTTTTCATATTTCACGAGAGGGATGTAGAGGACTTCCACCTCCCGCCATGGTGGAGTAACAGGACCAGATTTACCCTCTGGCTAAACAACAACGACGACTCACAAACGAAAATTATGAAACAACAATTTTTAGATATGGGAAAATAGCGCAACACAGTCATCCCTGAAAGAAGAGAGAGAGATAAGGTGACACCTACAATGCCCTATCTTATGCCTTGGTTAAGTTTCCAGGCCACAGCATAGGGAGGGGAAACCCCAAAGGAACTGAGTGGTCTCCCTGAGTTTAGCGGACAGACATCAGAGTTTGAAGAGTCAGGCGATTAGAATTCACAGGGAAGATTACCATGGAGAAGAGAGCTGGACAGAGAGCTACAGAGAAGTGAAGTGGGTCTCCTTTGATTCTTTATCTGAGTACTGATTAGCATATGCCCGTGAGGAAACTATCAAAAATGAGGAAAGAGCCACTGGAATGAAGCAGGCAGAAAAGTCCCCAAAGCTCAGTTCAAGCTAGATTAGCCATAGTGGAAGACCTTACATGTGAGACATCAAGTAGACTGATCAGAAGAGTATTGCCTTAGTAGTGGGGACAAAATAGTCCTAGATGAAAGACTGTTATGCATCCACCTAATAACGGTTTCAAAAAACTTCAGAAGAATCATACTGTTTCCAAGTAACTTAACTGCATCCCAGAACAGAATATGAAAACATTTAGGAATAAAAAATTCCAGCACTCAACAATGGAAAACTGACAAGGTATGGCATCAAAACAAAAACTTCCAGGCATATGAAGAAGCAGGAAAATATGAACAATGATGCAAAAAGTCAATAGAAAGAGACCCAGAAATAACTCAGGTGATAGAATTACTAGACAAGGTTATTAAAATTGCTATAAGAAATTTACTCCAGATGCTCAAGAAGACAAGAAGATAGAATAAAGCGTAAACACGATGAGAAGAGAAATGGAAGAAATATAAGACTCAAATAGAACTTGGAGAGATTTAAAAAGTCTCAGTGTCTATATGGGATTAACAGCAGACTAGGTAGGGTAGAAGAAAGGATAAGTAAACTTGAAGACAGAGCAATAGAACTTATCCAAAATGAAACACAAGGAGGAAAAAAATGAACAGTGCATCAATAAAACATCAAGCACCCTAAAATATGTTACTAGAACCACAGAAGAACAGTAAAGAGGTGGGGATATAAGAAAAGATATTTAAGGGAATAATGTCTGAGGTTTTCCCAAACTTGATAAAAATTATAAACCTATAGATCCAAAATGCTCAATGACTCTGAAGCAAAAGAAAAATAAGAAAAATTACACCAAGACATATCATAATCAAATTGCTGAAAACCAGTGGTGAAGAGAAAATCTTAAAACCAGCTGGGTGTGTGGAGGTGGGGGTGAAGGGGAGGCTGCAAAGGCAGTGATGGATAATACATCCAAAAGAATAAAAACAATGACAGCAGACTTTTCCTCAGAAACAATGTAAGCCAAAAGTCAGTGGAGTAACCTCTTTAAAAATTGAAGGAAAAAAATGTTCATCTAGCAAAAAACATTTTTCAAAAATGAAGTGAAATAGACTTTTCAGACATACCGAAGCAAGTACCAAAAATAGTAAATATGTGGGCAAATATAAAATACTTTTTCTTATTTTTCTCAAATCTATTTAAAAGATTGTTTAAAACAAAACCAATAACAATGCATTGTGGAGTTTATAACATGTAGAATTTAAATGTGTGACAAAAGCACAAAGGGCAAGAAGGGAGAAATGGAAGTATGTTGTTGCAAGATTTTTATACAATATACACAGTTATATAATGTATAAGGTAAACTGTGATAAGCTAAAGATATATACTAGAAACCCTAGAGCCACCATTAGAAAAACAAGAGAGTTATATCTAGCAAACAACTTAAAGAGATAAATATGTATATTTAAAATGATCAAATAATCCAAGAAAAGAGAGGAAAGAATAGGAAATTAAAAAATGATGGAAGGTACAAATAGAAAACAAATAGCCAGATAGTAGATTTAAGCCCAATCATATAAATAAACACATTAAATGTAATTGGTCTAAAACACTAAGTAAATAAGGCAGAAGTTACCAAGTTAGATTTTTAAAAAAGAAGCCCTCAGTATATGTTGTCTAGTGGAAACCCACTTTAAATATAAAGACATAAATATGTTAAAAGTAAAAGGATGGAAGATAGATATTTGCAAATACTAATCTAAAGACAGAATTTCTACATCAATATTAGGCAAAGTACATTTCAGAGCAAGGAATATTACTAATGATAAGGAGGATCATCATTGCATAGTGATAAAGTGGTTAATTCATCAAGAGGACATAATAATCCTAGTTATGCACCTAATAACAAAGTTTCAAAATGCACAAAGCAAAAACTAATAAAACTCAAAGGAGAAATAGCCAAATCCACAATTATAGTGGGAAATCTCAATACTCCCTCTTGATAACTGATAGAACAAGTAGAAAAACTCAGTAAGGATATTAAAGACTTGAACAGCATATGAACCAACTTTACCTAATTGAGATTTATAGAATACTCTGTAATCAACATCAGAGTGCACATTGATTTCTAGGGTACATGGAACATTTACCAAGATAGACCCTATCCTGAGTCATAAAATAAGTCTCAGTAAATTTTAAAATATGGAACTCATACAGAGTATGTTCTCTGACCACAGTGGAATTAAATTAGAAGTCAATAACAAAAAGAAATCTGGAAAAGTCTTCAAATATTTGGAAACCAAACAACACACTTCTAAATAATCCGTGAGACAAGTGAGGGCTGTGGACTAAGATCGTGTTAGATTTACATCTCTCTGCTCCAAATCTTAGTTTTCACCAAATAAAATTAACTCCTTGGTATCAGAAGCCAAGGAGTTAACTCCAGCCAGAGCTTAGAAAGTCAGAGCTGGCACTGGCAGTGGGGCTATGTGTTAACTGCCTGAAGAATGCAACCAAGAGCTGTTAGTCGGGAAGGCTGCACTGGCAGAGTGGAACAAAAGGGGAAGAACTGACATAAATCCAGGACAGAAATTCAGACCGATGCAATAAAAGAAGAAAAACCTTAAAAGCCAAAGGTAGAATCAAGAGGATTCAGGAACCAGAAGCAGGAGATTCAGGAAAAAGGGCTGCTGGATCAATAGGTTAAAATTACAAGCAAAAGTCTTTTGTTGTGATTCTTAGTGTGCTCCAAGGGCTCCGTGGTGAGTTTGAAATCCTAGCAGGTTCATCTCCCCAGGAAAGAGGAGTCTGGCTAGAGTGAGAGAAGGCTGGGAGGTGGCAGGATTGTGCCAGGGAAAACAATGTTTTTTTTTGAAACACAGCTCTAAATGACTACACAGTATTTTCCTATATACACGTATTATTTGTTTATCCTTTGTGCTGTTTTTGGACACTTAAATCATACTGTTTTTCTCCGTTGTAAATAACATCACAGAGAATATGCTTAGATACAAATCTCTGTCCCTATCAATGACTTTTTTTTTCTTTTGGATACGTTTTTAAGAATTCTATTCAAGGTCTGAGTCTAAAAGCGTTTTAAAGTCTCGAGTTCTTTTTCAGAAACACTGTCCGTTAACGAGCAGGGATGAGAGTTGCTGTGTCACTGATCCCTCACCAAAAGTGGTTGTTACCCTTTTCTGCAGCAGGTTAATGGGATGAGATTTTAAAAAGTACCACCTTGCACTGCTCGGGTTGTTAGTGTCGTTGAACATTTTTCATATGTATTCGAATTGCTTCCATTTACTTATTTCTTTTTCTTTTTTTTTAATTATTTTTTATTATTATGCTTTAAGTTCTAGGGTACATGTGCATAATGTGCAGGTTTGTTACATATGTATACTTGTGCCATGTTGCTGTGCTGCACCCATCAACTCGTCAGCACCCTTCAACTCGTCATTTACATCAGGTATAACTCCCAATGCAATCCCTCCCCCCTCCCCCCTCCCCATGATAGGCGAACTCCTCTAGTTTCTATATGAATTGCTTCTATTTAAACAGTCTTTCCATGCTCTTTTCTTTTGGAGTTCCCCATCACTTTCTTTTGATATTTTTCTTTTTTCTTCAAAAGAATTTCAAACTTACAGAAAAGTTGCAATAATAGTACAAAGAACTCCTATATACACTGTATCAACTTGTTGACATTTTGCTACATTTGCTTTGCTATATCATTCTTTGCCTGTCTGTATGTGTCTATTTGTGCATACTTTTTCTGAATGATTTCAAAGTAGGTTGCATATGTCATGTTCCCTTATCCGTTAACATTTTTGGGTATTTCCCAAAAACAAGTACACTTTCTCACATAACCCCAGTATGATGATCAAATTCAGAAAATTGAACGTGGATGATGGGTAAGATACTATCATTTTATCTGTAATCTGTATTCAAATCTCATCAGTTGTCCTAGTTATAGCCGGTATGCCAACATTTTCCAGTAGAGTATCCAGCCCAGAATGCTGTGTTACATGTATTTATCACGTCTCTTTTATTCCTTTAATCTGGAACATTTCCTCAGCCTTTCCTTACCTTTCACAACATGGACATTTTTGAGAGGTACAGGCCAGCTGTTTCATAATATGTGGGTTTGTCTGATGTCTCTTCGTGATTGGGTTTAGAATATGCATCTTTGGCTAAAACAACCACATCAGTGCCCCCTGTCCCTTTTTAATAATAATAATAATAAAAACAACACTGACAGCTTGACAATGAGAGAGGAAACTAGAAACTAAAGACCGACACAGTCTAGTGTGGGTGCAGAGAAGGGTCCCTCACTTTCTACTCTGAGGGGCAATCTTTTGTAGCCCGGGAGGTGAGTATGCAGGGCAGGGAGGTTGAGGACCATCAGTGACAAGTCTCTCCGCCATTTGGCCTGGAATATCGCCTATTTATGGCTGCCAGGGATCAGGTGGCACGACCAGAGATATTTTTTAAGTGTGGGTGGAGGAGGGGAGAAATGGGGGTTGACCCTTAACTGCATTTCAGCCTGCGGCAATCAGGAGGCAAATACCTTCCCATCTCAAGCTTCTCTGTCTCCCTAGTCTGGCTGAACCACCGGAGGGCCAGGTGGCTGTTTCTCTGCACAGCAGGGGAGGACAAGAGCCTGAGCCTTTGTGGCTAAGGAGAGGAGTCTCCCAGGCTGAGACCTTCCAAGGCTACCTTTCTCCCGATCTCTCACTGTCTCTGCTCCTAAGAGCCCCTCTGCGGGTCTCCTGCCCAGGACCCCTATGCCCCTTCCTTTGGGAACTCTACCCTTTTCCACCTCTCAGTGGAAAACTCCAGAGCTCAGACTTTGGCCAAAAGTCAATGGAGACCCTCCTCTGTCCGGGTTTGTCAACTCTGACATGGGAGAAATGGATTCTAATCCCATGGCTTCAGCGTCTTCAACAGAAACTGTGGCTTTGCAGATTATCTGTGGGCAAGCACATCTCTCCAAAGCGATTCCTATTATCATTTAGGACACAACACTGCCTTGTCCTGTATGAGGAGGGCTTACTCTTGGACCCTGTTTCTCAGCATGATCCTGCTAAGGGGCCTCTTCTCCACCCTGTTCCGGGCTGATATCACCAAAGCCACCACTTAAACAGAGACGGATCCTGTCTTATCCATCTCCATGGGGTGGTGCGGCTTAGATAAAGAACAGCTTAGAGTGGCTCCTTTCTGACCCCCAGTCTCTCCCTTGGGAGATGCCACTTTCTTCCTGCACAAGTACCTTACAATCATCATAAACGGTGACTCTTGCTCATTTCCAATGTTAAATTATAACCAATAAGCTCTGCTTAAGAAAGGAGAGAAATGATCCTTGTTGAGGATACATCATCCAAACTGTAATAATAAAAAGCACCAGATGACATAAAGGAATGTGTTGTCTGTGGAGCACAGCTGCAAGGCTGGTTAATTGAAATGTTATTATATTATTAAAATACAACATCAGCATCTCCATACCAGGGAGAGCATTGAAAAGGGAGCCGTGTTTTCATTTGCTCTGAAGGCGTCACTGAAAGGACACAAAGATAGATGTGTACCCGCCCCCCACCCGCTACACCCTTGTTCTGCTCTCTAATCTTTGCACATACCAGAGATTTCGTAAGTTCTGTGAGTACCTGGTTTTCTGCACGTACCAGAGATTTTGTTTTGCACATACCAGAGATTTTGTAAGTTCTGAGGCAAGGTCACAAGATGTGTTTAAGTAAGATAAACTCTTGCTGCCATAAACCTGCTCTCCCGCCTCAAAGTTTGAACCAAAATATCAGAAATGGCAGGAACCAATCATAGTTAGCCAAATCGCCTTGTTCAAACACTAGCCAATCATATATCTGATTTGTATAATAACTCTATGCCCACTTTTCTTAGACTATATAACATTGTTCGGAGCTCAGTGGGGGAGCTCTCCTGCCCGTCTCGTTTCACGGCGAGGGAGAGTTCCAGGTTCGAACCTGTAATAAAGATCCTTGCTGCTTAGCTTTGACTCTGGACTCTGGTGGTCTTCTTCGGGGAATAAACGGTCTGGGCATAACAAATGGGGGCTCGTCCGGGATTTCCCCCAAGCCCACCAGACCCCCAAGTCAACGGATCTTAATCTGTAGGTAAGCCGGCTTTGTCACTGTCTCTGTCTTTGTCTCTGTCTGTCTCCCTGAAATTTCGCGAAATCCGTAATCTGTAATGGGTCTGTTCTGTAAGTGGCACGGTCTTGGCGGACGCGCTAGAAGACAGCCACTCGGGACTGGTGGGAGACGTTCCCCAGTGCCCATCTGGGGGCCTCCATCCTTGGTTGCCCCGTCTGACTCAGGTCGGAAGTCCGACACGCGCTCGCGAATGCTCATCGTTATTACTGTCTGTCCGTTATTGTTAAGTGTTAAGTGTAAGCCCAAAACGAAACATAAAACCTTTTCTTCCCCTTCCAGGACCGGACCTGTCGGATACTCCCCTCTGCTTCACACTCATTTTCGTCCCCCCTTCTCTTTGTAGGAGCAGTCCAAAGATGGGCAACAGCCAGAGCACGCCGCTCTCACTCCCTGTTACCAATTTTAAGGATGTGAAGGCTTGGGGGCGTAACTTAAGCGTAGAACTAACGAAGGGAAAGCTAGTTACTTTCTGCCGTTCGGAGTGGCCCTCTTTCGGCGTAGGGTGGCCCTCCGAAGGAACTTTCTGTCTCTCTATTATTACTAAGGTAAAAACTAAGATTTTCCTGCCAGGGCAGTCAGGACATCCTGATCAAATTCCTTATATTCTAGTGTGGCAGGATCTTGTGGAAAACCCACCACCTTGGATAACTCCATTCATCCCTGAGCCCTGCAAAGTCCTAGTAACGCGACCTACAAGACAAAAGACTCCCTCTGCTCCCTCGGCCCCTGTGCTGCCGGACAGCCAGGACCCCCTAATGTTAGAACACACATTTCGCCCACCATATCCGCACCTTATCCCGCAGGACCCAGTCCCCCAGGGTGGTGCTTCCGTAGAGGGAAACCGAGAAGCGGAAGCAGCCGAGAGCGAAAGTAACCTGGGGGGGCCGGCCGGCCGAACACGAGGCCGCGTACAGCGGGACCAAGCTTCCCGACTCCCTGACTCCACTGTAGCCCTGCCTCTCAGAGAAATAGGATCGCTCGATGATACCGGGCTCTCCCGTCTCATGTATTGACCTTTTTCCACCAGTGATTTATACAATTGGAAGTCCCAAAATGCTCGGTTCTCAGATAATCCCAAAGATCTAACCTCGTTGTTAGACAGTGTCATGTTTACTCACCAGCCGACCTGGGATGACTGTCAACAGCTCCTCCGAATCCTGTTCACAACGGAGGAGCGGGAAAGAATCCAAGTTGAGGCCAGAAAACTGGTTCCAGGAGATGACGGCCAGCCAACTGCAAATCCTGACCTCATTAATGCGGCTTTCCCTTTGACCCGGCCCAGATGGGACTACAACACGGCAGAAGGTAGGGGACGACTGCTCATTTATCGCCAGACTCTAATGGCGGGTCTCCGGGCTGCAGCTCGCAAGCCCACCAATTTGGCTAAAGTATATTCTGTGTTACAAGGTAAGACAGAAAGCCCCGCTGTGTATTTAGAGAGATTAATGGAAGCCTTCAGACAGTTTACCCCTATGGACCCGGAAGCACCGGAAAATCAGGCACGGTAGTAATGTCCTTTGTAAACCAGGCAACACCAGATATTAAAAGAAAACTCCAGAAATTAGAAGGTTTAGAGGGAAAGCAGATTCAGGACCTCCTTCAGATGGCCCAGCGAATTTATAATAATAGGGATACTCCAGAAGAAAAACAGTTCAAGGCAACCAACGAAATGACCAAAGTCTTAGTAGCAGCTTTCCCCCAGGCAGGAAATGGCCAAAACAGAAAGCAGAAAAAGCAAGGCCCTAGGCAAGGATTAGAAAAAGATCAGTGTGCTTATTGCAAGGAACGTGGCCACTGGATTAAAGACTGCCCAAAGAAACGGAGACCAGCTAACCCTACCTCCGTACTCGTTACCCAGGGCTCTGACTAGGGAGGACGGGGTTCGGACCCCCTCCCCGAACGCAGGGTAACTTTGCAAGTGGAGGGGTCCCCAGTTCGCTTCTTGGTCGATACTGGGGCGGAACGCTCAGTCCTAACCAAACCAATTGGAAAAATGTCTAAGAAAACATCCTGGGTGCACGGGGCCACAGGCATCAAAAAATACCCCTGGACAACCCAGAGGACTGTAGACTTAGGAACGGGAAAAGTCTCCCATTCCTTCCTAGTTATCCCAGAGAGCCCCTGCCCTCTACTAGGGAGGGACTTGCTGACAAAGATGGGGGCCCAAATCCACTTTGAGCCAGAAGGGCCCAAGATAACTGATTCCCAAAACAGGCCAATATCTATCCTGACTGTCACCTTAGAAGATGAGTACCGACTCCATCAAGAGCAAAAGCCCCCCGATCAGGGAATTGACTCTTGGCTCCAGCGTTTCCCTGAAGCGTGGGCAGAAACTGGGGGCTTGGGGCTAGCTAAACATCGACCTGCCATATTTGTGGAAGTTAAGCCAGGGACGGACCCGGTTCGGGTTCGGCAATATCCTATGCCCCTGGAGGCAAGAGAAGGAATTATGCCCCATATCCGCCGACTCCTAGACCAGGGAGTCCTACGGGCTTGCCACTCATCCTGGAATACTCCACTGTTACCTGTTCGTAAACCCAACAGTACGGACTACAGGCCAGTACAGGATTTAAGAGAAGTTAATAAAAGGGTCATGGACATACATCCCACTGTGCCCAATCCATACACCCTTCTGAGTGCCTTACATCCCAAAAAACAGTGGTATACCGTTCTTGATCTAAAAGACGCTTTCTTCAGCCTTCCTCTGGCTCCCAAAAGTCAAGAACTCTTTGCATTTCAATGGACGGATCCTGAGAGGGGCATCAACGGTCAGCTAACATGGACCAGACTGCCACAAGGGTTCAAGAACTCGCCAACCCTGTTCGATGAAGCCCTTCATGAAGATCTGGGTGAGTACCGGCGGCAACACCCTGAAATAACTCTTTTGCAATATGTTGATGATCTCTTAATAGCGGCCAAGTCCCCGGAAACTTGTGTTCAAGGGACTGAGGACCTCCTGAAGACTCTGGGGGAGCTAGGCTACCGAGCCTCAGCAACAAAGGCTCAGATCTGCAAGTCGGAGGTAACTTATCTGGGGTACCTATTAAAAGGGGGGCAACGCTGGCTAACCAAAGCCCGAAAGGAAACAGTCCTACGCATCCCTAGACCCCAGTCAACACGGCAAGTGAGAGAATTCCTGGGGTCGGCAGGGTTCTGTAGGTTATGGATACCCGGATTTGCTGAGTTAGCCAAGCCCCTATACCAGGCAACAAAGGAACGGCAGCCCTTCAATTGGACGGAAGAGGCTGAGCTGGCCTTTCAGCAAATCAAAACTGCCTTGTTATCAGCCCCCGCGCTGGGGCTCCCTGATGTCTCCAAGCCCTTCCACTTATAGGTGGATGAAAGTAAGGGTGTTGCAAAAGCCGTGTTAACACAGTACCTAGGCCCCTGGCAGAGGCCAGTTGCCTATTTGTCAAAAAAATTAGATTCAGTGGCTGCTGGCTGGCCACCCTGCCTCCGGATAATCGCGGCGACCGCCCTAATGGTCCGAGACGCTGATAAACTTATCATGGGGCAAGAGTTGCGCGTTATAACCCCGCATGCCATTGAAGGCGTCCTCCGGCAGCCGCCGGACCGATGGATGAGTAACGCCCGGCTCACCCACTATCAAGGACTGCTGTTAAACCCCCTCAGAATAACTTTTCTGCCCCCAACCTCTTTAAACCCTGCTTCACTGCTGCCAAATCCAGACTTGGACGCCCCGTCCCATGAGTGCACTGAGATACTGGCTCAGGTGCATGGGGTGCGGGAGGACCTGCAAGATCGTCCGCTCCCCGACACAGAACTCACCTGTTTCACTGATGGCAGCAGCTACGTCCACCAAGGCCAGCGGTATGCAGGAGCGGCTGTAACGTCAGAGACTGAGGTAATCTGGGCGGAACCCTTGCCTCCAGGGACATCGGCCCAAAGAGCCGAACTGATAGCCCTTACACAGGCCCTCACCCTAGGGGCAGAGAAAAAACTAACAGTATACACCGATAGCCGCTATGCTTTCGCTACTGCGCACATACATGGGGCCATCTACAGAGAAAGGGGACTATTAACAGCCGAAGGCAAAGAAATAAAAAACAAGCAAGAGATCCTAGCTCTATTAACTGCTTTGTGGAAACCAAAGAAATTGGCTATCGTACATTGCCCTGGGCATCAGAAACCAACTACGCCAATTGCTCGAGGCAACTTCTTAGCCGACCAAACCGCAAGGAGCATAGCAAAAGCTCCCAGTCAGCTCCTCGCGCTCCAGCTCCCCGATCCTGGCCCGCGAAATTTGCCATGTTTTCCCGACTATACCGAACAGGATCGCGAATGGATGAACACGCTTCCCCTAAAACAGGTTAAAAATGGGTGGTGGACTGATATAAATGACCAAACCATCCTACCAGAAAAATTAGGACGGCAGGTGTTGGAACATATCCACCGGACAACCCACCTGGGTGCCCGGCGAATGATGGACTTAATCAGGCACGCCAAGTTTAGAATCAGGCGCATAGCTGAACTGGCCAGCGATGTCACAACAAATTGCAAAGCCTGCCAACTAAACAACGCTTGCCCCCAAACCCAGACCACCGCAGGAATTAGGTGTAGAGGAACTAGGCCTGGTATCTATTGGGAAATAGACTTTACTGAGATAAAGCCTGGAAAATATGGGTATCAGTACTTACTTGTCTTTGTAGATACTTTTTCAGGATGGACAGAAGCGTTCCCAACTAAGAGAGAAACTGCTCAGGTTGTAGCAAAGAAAATTTTGGAAGAAATCCTCCCCAGGTATGGCTTTTCCGTCCAAATAAGGTCAGACAATGGACCAGCCTTCGTTGCTAAGGTAAGTCAGGATTTGGCTTCCATTCTTGGGGCAAATTGGAAATTACATTGTGCTTATAGGCCCCAAAGCTCAGGACAGGTAGAAAGGATGAATCGGACTCTAAAGGAGACCTTAACTAAATTGACCATGGAGACTGGCGCTAATTGGGTAGTACTTCTCCCCTACACTCTGTTCCGGGCCCGAAATACCCCTTACAGACTGGGCCTCACACCATATGAAATCATGTATGGCAGACCCCCACCCCTGGTCCCCAGTCTAAAAGATGACTTACTCAAACCTGAAACTGAAAATGTCTCTGAGCTCCTGTTCTCCTTACAAGCCTTACAGAAAATTCACCAGGAAATTTGGCCCAGACTACGAGAACTGTACGAGGCAGGACCTCCGCCGACGCCTCATCCGTTCCAGCCGGGAGACTGGGTCCTAGTCAAGCGCCACCGGCAAGAAACTCTTCAACCCAGGTGGAAAGGACCACTGCAAGTACTCCTGACTACTCCCACCGCTCTCAAAGTAGAAGGCATCACTTCGTGGATCCACTACACACACGTCAAACCAGTGGACCCAACATCCGACCTTCTCGAGCCGTCTGGAGCACCGGTTACATGGACTATAGACAAAGCTAAGAACAATCCCTTAAAGCTAACCCTGCGCCGTCATCCCCATAGCCGTAACCATGTCTAGCTTACCTATGCTTTTATGCCTTATGCATCTGACTCTCCTCACTGCTGCGCCATCTAATCCCTATGTCTGGAGGTTCTGGCTCTATGAGAACAAAACTCACCCCGGGGAAACCCCCCAAGCGGGTAAACTGCTAGCTAGCGCAGACTGCCCCCCCCTCAGGGTGTAATACTATAGTTTACCTCAATTTCACTAGGTTCCAGATTGCCCAACCAGCAA
This sequence comes from Macaca thibetana thibetana, assembly GCF_024542745.1. Taxonomy (NCBI): domain Eukaryota; kingdom Metazoa; phylum Chordata; class Mammalia; order Primates; family Cercopithecidae; genus Macaca; species Macaca thibetana. The sequence continues at coordinate 115,530,223 of NC_065585.1, forward strand.
TACCCATGATCTGTTTTGAATATGATCAAACTGAATATAATTGTAAAAATTATTGGTGGCACCAGAGTGCAGGTTGCCCATATAGCTACTGTAAGACGCACTCTGTCCGATACTGGAGAGAACGACAAGGGTGGTATTTTTACAAAACTGAGTCTCCCGTCACTTACACTTGGATAATTAGAGACCCATGGGACTCTCGGTGGACAACCCCACAACATGGGGGAGTATATTACTCATCAACTAGTACCTGGCCCAGTAGCCATTTATATCTGTGGAGAAGTCTAGTCCAGATTCAACCCTTAATCCACACACAAATCCACAGGCAAGAAACCAAGCTATCACAAGACTTGCAGCCCTTCTCCTGGCTAACTCTATTACGGGAAGGGCTAGCATTCGCCAACCTCACTGGTTTAGGCGACCTGTCCTCTTGCTTTATGTGTGCAACCCTAGGAAGACCACCATTAACGGCTGTTCCTCTATCCTCCCCTCCCACAAACTATACAGGTTTTAACTCATCGATAGTCACGATACCCAATGTGGCCCTGTACCGTGACCCATACCAAGAGAAATACCCCTATTGTTATTCGGCATTTAGCAACAGCCTCTGTAACCAATCGGCTACATACCCTAATAGTCCCATATATGCTCCCCCTGGTGTGTTCTTCTGGTGTAATATGACTCTGTTAAAAACTCTGACCAAAAGCATCTCTGACGGACAGTTGTGTATCCCTGTTACCCTAGTTTCCCGACTGACACTGCTAACCCCGGCAGAGTTCATAGGCTGGGCAGGGACCGCCCCAACTAAAACTGCGCGACATAGACGAGCAGTTTTTCTACCACTAATTGCCGGAATATCCTTAACCACCTCTGTCGTCGCAGCGGGGTTAGCAGGAGGGGCCCTACAACACTCCATGATAGAAAACGACAAGCTGTTACAACAATTCTCTGTTGCTATGGAAGACTCCGCCTATTCCCTAGCCTCCCTTCAGCTGCAGCTCACCTCCCTAGCACAGGTCACCCTTCAAAACCGCAGAGCCTTAGACTTACTCACGGCTGAGAAAGGAGGTACCTGTATGTTCCTCAAAGAAGAATGCTGTTTCTATATAAATGAGTCAGGGTTAGTTGAGGAAAGAGTCCAACGCCTACACGAACTAAGCTTAGAAATGAAAAAGCAACAATTCACTACAGCCGCTAACAATTGGTGGAGCTCTTCAATGTTTTCCCTTCTGGCACCCCTTTTAGGCCCCCTAATGTCTTTACTACTTCTATTCACTATAGGCCCCTGTGTGGTAAATAAAATTTTACAATTTGTCAGAGAAAGGTTTGATACCATCCAACTAATGGTCCTCCGTAGCCATCACCAGCCTCTCCTGCACCCAGAAAGTGAGGCTATATTATAAGACTCTGGAAATCCAAGATTGGACAGCCAGTTACTTATGAGAAGGGGGGAATGAAAGGACACAAAGATAGATGTGTACCCGCCCCCCACCCGCTACACCCTTGTTCTGCTCTCTAATCTTTGCACATACCAGAGATTTCGTAAGTTCTGTGAGTACCTGGTTTTCTGCACGTACCAGAGATTTTGTTTTGCACATACCAGAGATTTTGTAAGTTCTGAGGCAAGGTCACAAGACGTGTTTAAGTAAGATAAACTCTTGCTGCCATAAACCTGCTCTCCCGCCTCAAAGTTTGAACCAAAATATCAGAAATGGCAGGAACCAATCATAGTTAGCCAAATCGCCTTGTTCAAACACTAGCCAATCATATATCTGATTTGTATAATAACTCTATGCCCACTTTTCTTAGACTATATAACATTGTTCGGAGCTCAGTGGGGGAGCTCTCCTGCCCGTCTCGTTTCACTAGCGAGGGAGAGTTCCAGGTTCGAACCTGTAATAAAGATCCTTGCTGCTTAGCTTTGACTCTGGACTCTGGTGGTCTTCTTCGGGGAATAAACGGTCTGGGCATAACATCACACCGTGTGCAGGCAGCGCTATCAGCTGACCATGGGTTCATTCTTCATTCCTTTTCCCTTTCTTTCCATTCCAATTGAATTACCCAGAATAAGATGAGTCTGTGTCTGTTTATTTTCTTCTGTCTGAATACCACCCCATAACTCAATATAACCCCCTTATCTCAACCACATACTGTGATCTGATCAGGGACAAAGAAAATTGATAGTGATCCCTGAAGTCTGGATGGGACTGCATTCTAGATACCCTCTATGATCAAAACCATGTTAAGTCTATATTTTCAAATCTTGCTGCATAGTGTCTATAAAAGTTCTTTCTTTTATTTTTCCCTCTGGAAGAAACATGTGAATTCTTGATGCTAGAAAGAGGACAGACAAGTTGACAGGTTATGTGACCAAGAGCTTTTCTTATGGCACCACTGCGGAGGAAAGGCAGATGTTGCCTCGAGCTAGAAGACAAGTAAAGGCCCTGTTTAGCTGGTGGGGAGGAAGCTGTCACTGCTGCCTGAGATTTAGGGTCCAAGGCAACTGCTTACTCTCTCTCTCTCACTCTCTCTCTCTCTCTCCTTGCCCCTTTCCCCCTCCCATTTTTTCCTTCCTTCTCATTCTCCCTCCCCCTCTCTCTTCCCCATCTCTCCCTTTCTCTCCCTCTCTCTTCCCTCTTTGTCCTCTCTCTTCCCCCTCTCTCCCTCCTTTCTCTTTTCTTTCTTCTCTCTCTCCCCCATCCTTTCTCTTTCTCTCCCCATCTCTCCCGTCTCTCTCTGTGCCCTTTCTCTCCCCTTCCCCCTTTCTCTTTTCCTTCTCCATTCCTCCCTCCCTCTCTCACTTTCTCTGTCTCTCACTCTCTCAGATCAATCAAAACCTGTGAGAAGAGAAAGAAGTTTACAAAAACCTGGCAGAATTGTTGAAAACTCTGGAACTACCAGTGTCTTAGAAAGAGTTCAAGATGAGTCAAAGATTCCTACTCAAGCCCAGTTGGGTGGAGCCAACATCAGAAAGCGGGGATTGATGACAATGGAGGATTGTGCTTAGCCACACGTTTCTTTACACCTCCCCGAGACTGCTCCATTCTTAAAATTTTGACAATGGCATTTATTTGCTGTATTTGTGTGTATCTTAGGGCATAGTTCTCAACCTTGGTTGCACTTTTAAAGTGGTTGGGAAGCTTTTTGAAATCCTCATGCCCAAGTGGTTCCCACTCCAGACACCAACATCAGAATGTCTGGGAGTAGAGCTCAGACTCGGAGCATTTTTTTTTTTAATCACTGCTTTGTGGTAACATAAATTCAAGTTCTTGAACTCCATGGGCTCTATGCTTTGGAGACATTATAATTCAGTACCCTAAAACTTGAGAAGTTCTCCTGTAAGCAGCAGACTGTGTATGTGGATCAGGGATGTGCAGTTACGTTTTTAACGGCCCACTGAGAACAGAGAGACACTGAGCACTTCCATCCTTACGGGCAACCTTTCAGGCCATGAGAGAAGAGAGAGCGGTTGGTGCCCAGGCAGGGCAGGGGCATAAAAGCAGAGAGAATGGAGAGGTGGGAAGAAGGAAAATGGGACAAAAGAGAAACCCCAGCTGGAGAATTTCCCTCAAGCCCCCTTAACCCAGCGCTCACCTTTCACTGGTTCTGAAACTGCCTTTGCAAAATTATAACTGAGGAAATTATGACAGTGAAAGAGATCAGACCTAACCAACTCTTTCTTGCTTCTAGCTCTTAAGCTCTCCTTGTTCATTCCTGGGCAGAAGCTGAACCATAACTTTGGGAAGGAATTTAGTTCATGGTTTGACTGTGGAACAAAATTGATAACAACCGTTTCCTGAAAAGACCCTCTTCTTGCCTGGGGTCCAGTCTGCCTTTGCAGGACTCACAAATTAGCTACAAGATTAGAAATTACAATTTAGGGGTCATGCAGCCTCTGGCTCCAAGAGTCTGAACCTCCCCAAATTGCTCCTGGGGATAACATCACTATTGCAAAAACCTGAGATGAGTGCCTGAGATATTTGACAGACCCTGCACTGGATGGATCAGTTGACACCACCCAGACCAGTAATCTGGCCCAACCAGTTCTGCCATTGCACCCAGGAACAGAAGACATTAAGTAAACCTCACTTCGACGCCTATGATTTCATCTCCAACCTGACCAATCAGCACTCCCCACTTCCCAAGCCCCTACCCACTAAATTATCTTTAAAAACTCTGACCCCTGAATGCTCAGGGAGACTGATTTGAGTAATAATAAAACTTCAATCTCTCACACAACCGGCTCCGTGTGAATTACTCTTTCTTCATTGCAGTTCCCCTGTCTTGATAAATTGGTTCTGTCTAGGCAGCGGGCAAGGTGAACCCATTTGGTGGTTACAGTTCAAAATCTCTCCTCAAAGGTTAACCCTGAAGCAGTTTCCAGTGATGGGGGCAGAGGCCAGGCTTGGCTCACGCTTTCTTAGAGATTGAAGTGGAAGCAGAGAGAGGGGACAGGGAGGCCTTTGCTCTGCCCCACAGACCTTCAGAGAAGTGGGGCACATCCCTCTTCCATCACTAGCCACTGGCAAGAGGTCTCCTCTTTTCCCTTCCTTTTACCTCGTTACCAACTTCATACCTAGTCAGCAAACCTTTAATTTAAATTCTCTCTGTTAAAATAACTGGTGAGATTTATGGCTCCCCAGGGACACTGACTGATTCCTTGGGTAACTGGGGCATGTAGGAGATTTGGCATATGAGGGAGGTTGCTGGGTGTGGACCCTGCCCCCATGGCCTGATGGGAAGACACCCTGTAACTGCCTGGTGGGTTCTTCCTGCCTGCTGTGCAAACAAAGACCACAGCATTACAGTAGAGAAAGAGTTAATTGACATGAGTCTGGGCATGCCACACGGGAGATGGCGTTATTACTCAAATCAATCTCATCTCATGGAAGGCTTGTAATTTAGGAGTTAAGGACGGTTTGAGGGAAGGAGTGGGGGTGGCTAGGCAATAGGTGCTTACTGCTGATTGGTTGGGACAGAGATGAAATCATAGAGGGTTGAAGCTGTCCTCTTGAGCTGAATTGCTCCTGGGTGGGGTCACAGGAGCCATTGGTTGGTGGGTCCAAATAGAGCCATGGGTGTCAGACATGTAAAAAACCTGAAAAGATATCTCAAAAGGCCAATCTACAGGAGTGACACTATCTGTAGCACCTCCGGAATAATGGCTGGCAATCATTTATGTCTATGCCTTGGCAGAATTCAGGCTCCTCTCCTCGCCCTAGCTTGGTGGTCTCTCATTAGCTTTTCAAAGGCTGTCGAGTTTGGGAGGAGGGCTATTATTTAGGGCTATTATTTAAACTATAACCTAAATGTCTTCCAAAGTTAGCTTGGCCTAAGCCCAGGAGTAATGAAGGCAGCTTGAAAGCTAAAGGCAAGAGAGTGGGGGTTGCCTAGATCAGATTTCCCTCACTGCTATAATTTTCTCACGGACGTAATTTTGCAAAGGCAGTTTTCATCCTGCTTACCCATGTGTGTGGGTGAGGGTTCTCCTCCTCAGTGATGAAGGCAGAGGCTCAGTTTGAGCCTGTCCCATTTGGGGACATTGGGAGGAGAAGAGGGGAAACTTATAACCTCAGGTCTGGAAAGAAACTAAAGGTAACCCCCCATTTCCTTAGAATCACACCTGATCTCTAAAAGAGATAGTTAAGGAGGGGCCATGAATGTGCTTACCACCAGCTACAGGGGAGCAGGGGCAGATTGCCCAGGACAGGGACAGGCCATCCCTTGACTAACATGGATCGTGATTGAAAAAACAAAAACAAAACTAGGGAGGGGAATGCAGAGAAATAAGAAGGAGCCACAAAACAGAGTAATAACTTGGTAATACAAACAAGACCCTTATGGTTGAGTGTAGCCATGTAGCCATGCACGTGGTGATTATAGGCACCATGATCGCCATTTTGTTTGTTTGTTTGTTTGTTTTGTGAAAAGTACTGTTCTTCTTCTATTGGCAGTGGGCTGATGGGCAACAGACCAAATCAGAACCTTAGACTAGGTTCTCTAGCTGTAAAGGAAATCTAATTATGCCTGAGAGAAGGAGTTTACAATACTGCTGATTGAAAAACATGCTAATAAAGAGCTCAACACATGGACACAGGGAGGGGAACATCACATACCAGGGCATGCCAGGGGGTGGGGCACAAGGGGAGAGACAGCATTAGGACAAATACCTAATGCATGTGGGGCTTAAAACCTAGATGATGAATTGATAGGTGCAGCAAACCACCATGACACATGTATACCTATGTAACAAACCTGCACGTTCTGCACATGTATCCCAGAACTCAAAGTAAAATAATAAAAAAAAAAAGACCTCAATCATAAGACAATTGGATGCATTGCAGATTCTTTTCCAGTGGGGAAAAAAACTACTTAGGTTTTGTGCACAAACTCCTACATCTTTCTATCATGTGTTTATAATAAATCAAAAGAAGTCTTTCCATCCAGTTCCTCACAGGAACGGATAACAATGGGTAACTCCCAGAGAAGGAGTTGCTGTGAAGTCGGAATTGGGTTCATCTTGCTTACTCATGAGTGCTTTAGTCAGCTCGGCTGCCGTGACCAAGTGCCACAGGCTGGGAGGCTTCAGTAACAGAAATTTGTTTTCTCACAGTTCTGGAGGCTGGAAGTATGAGGTCCAAGTGTTGGCAGCATTGGTTTCTCCTGCGGCCTCTATCCTTGACTTGTGGACGGCCGCCTTCTCCCTGTCCTCACACGGTCGTCCCTCTACATGTATGTGTGTGTGTGTGTGTGTGCACGCGAATGCGCACACGCGCCTGGTGACCTTCTGTGTGTCCTAATCTCTTGTCATGAGGACACCAATCCTATTGATTAAGGTCTACCCAAATGGCTTCATTTTACCCTAATTACCTCTTTAAAGACACTGTTTCCAAATACAGTCACATTCTGAGGAACTGGGGGGAATTTCAACATATGACTTTTGGGGGTACAAAATTCAGCCCCTAACAACCGCTTGCTGTTCCTAGAACCAGGGGAGGCCTAGGGCAGAGGTGAACAAGGACCTGGCCCCTGGGAAGAAGCAGCAGCCTGCACTCTAGCAGGGATGAGGAAATGACATCTGTCAACCAAAGCCAAACCAAGAGCGGCACGAAGAGCAAAGGGGCATCTGTGGGGAGAGGGTCTGGTTGCCCAGGAGCTGAGCCTCTTCCTGCAGAACGATGCCTCTGGGAGGCAAGGAGTGAGTCCAGCTGTTGGCTCTGTGGGATTCAAGTTCAAGGCCTCTTCAAGACTCTTCTGAGGTCTCCTCTCTCTGCAAAGGGTTGTATTCTTGACGTCAATAGGGTGAAAAGTGAAGAGGCTATGTTTGTGTCAGTCAAGAGTCCAAACAAACAATTGCATAAGTCAGAGAGGGAACTGCAGAGTCACATTTCCCCAGACTTTCGTGAGCCCGTACCACAGACGTTCCTTCTGAGCCCATCCACCTGGAGGGCAGGGTTCTCCACATGAGCAGCTTTGCAAAATGAACACACCTTAGTCCCTCCCTCTCTTTTCCATACTTGATATGTCCTTTTCCTTCCAGAGTGCAGGAAATGCGGGTTATTTTGGAAACAAGAGTGTGTTTAGAGGGCTCTATCCTTTCTTCCTGGGTGTGGGTAAGGATCGGTCCTTCTAGAACTTTTACATGCATGTGCTAGTCACCAGGGTGTCTTGATCAAAGGCTGGTTCTGATTCAGCAGGTCTGGGGCTGGAGCTGGGGGAGCTGTGTTTCCAACAGGCTCCCAGGTCTGCAGCCACACACAGGGTAGTGCTGCAGAAGAGGAAGTCAGGAGCGCTGGATCTGGGCCTTGCCTCTGCCTAGGATGCCTGGACAAGTTACCTCTTCAGGCCAGAGCCTCCCTATCTCCAAAGTGGAGGAATGGATGCCATAAACCCAATGGTCCCTCTGGCTCTCACATTCTAAGAGACTAACTTGAAATTTGCCAAAAGTGTAGGGCACTGTGTCCCAAATGACCACGGACTGGATGAAGAAATGGGAAGGAAAGAGCAGGTAGAAAGCTGCGCAGCCCCAGGGGGAGCAGTTCCCAGCAAACACAGTATGACTGGCGCCCCCTGGATTTGTGTGATGGAGCGTTCCTGGGTTATCGGACAAACCTTCTTAACTCTGTTCATTCCTTTACCTCTTGACTTCCTGCAAAAGCTCCTTTCCATGTAGAATACAGTGACAACTCTTAGGAAAACTGCTGTATACTTGAAGGATCACTATTCCTCTAACATCCTGCTAGTGGCAGGTCTCCTGACTCCCTGGGAAGTGCTCTCTCTGCTTCATCAGGAAGCGTGAGGTGTAAAGAAGGCCTGGTGCCTGGAAGGGGAGCCCCCATGCGGTCTTTGCTTGTGTGCCAAGCTATTTTAGTAACATGAGACTGCAGGCTCGGGTGTGCTGGTCTGAATGCTGGAACATTAGCTCCAAAGGGGCTTGGGAAGCCTGCAGGGCTCAGGGAAGCCAAGGGTGTGGGCTTGGCATGTTGGCACCTGGATGCTTGGGTTCAACCCTCAGCGACAGGCCTATGGTCTCCCAAGATTCTGCCGCCAGCCTGCAGATCAACCGTGCCCTGGAACTGTGCACACCCAATTTTAGGAGATGTGGTAGGGAGAGAGTCCCTCAGAGAAGAAAACAGGAAAACAGCCCTTGCTTCCAGGGAGGATGGTTTCCAAAGGAGGGGTCCATCCCCAACCTGCGGGCGGGGACACATAAGAGTTGGAAGGGACTGGCGAGTTTTTCTTACTGGCTCTTACTGATCCAGAACGCGCATGCTGGGATCACAGCACGTGTGGAGGGCTATGGAGGGAGAGGAGCCTGGAGAGGCTTTCTCTTTCCATCTGCTGTGGCAGCGGATGGCCATCCAAGGAAGGGGACCAACTGGAGATTCAGCAATGCTCCCATGCTCATGGCACCTGCTGGCTGCATTGGTGACACATGGGGACGTGGGGACACCAGGGCGGAAGGGCCATTGTTACTCAGGTGCAGTTTTTGGGACTCAGCCCCTGCCTCCAGCTGAGAACTGGTTGCTGGGTCCCTGGCAGCTGCTCTGTACTCATTCAAGGAACTGGCAGTTTCCAGGTGGAGACATTGAGATTCACGAGCCTGCTCCTGACACGTGCTAAAATCCCGGTGCATGCAGCCTGCTCTGTCAGGCACATGTTGGCATGTGTGTGGCAGACAGCCAGTGCCTGCTGAGGAGGTGGCCAAATGTACCCACCCAGAGAGAGAGAAATGTGACCTACAGCACAGGATGGTCACTCACTCTTGCCAGTGGCCCCTTTTAGCTTATCTCAGTGGTTCGTAGGAAACAGACACTTAATTCCAGCAGTTCTTCATTCTAACTCAGTCTTGAATTTTGATTTGGGGTTTTCATGCATAAGAAGTTGCAATAGGAATTAGGAGAATAGGAAACTATTGTTCTAGGAACGGATCTACCCTGAGAAGTATACACACATGCACACACTTCCCAAGGAACATACCGAGGAATATAGGGATGCAATAATTGAATGCTGACCATCCCTTCTGTGCTAAATCTCTACTGCCTCCCCAGGGGAACCTCCAGTGCTCATGAGCAGAGAGGGCTTATAGGAATGGCCTGTGAAAATAGTAGCCATGCTTTTCCTTTCTTTTTTTTTTTTTTTTTGAAACAGAGTCTCCCTCTGTCACCCAGGCTGGAGTATAGTGATGCAATCATGGCTCATTGCAGCTTCAACCTCCTGGGCTCAAGTGATCCTCCCACCTCAGCCTCCCCAGTAGCTGCAACCACAGGTGTGTGCCACCATGCCTGGCTAATTTATTTTTGTATTTTGTCTATATTGCCCAGGCTGATCTGCAACTCCTGGGCTCAAGCAACTGTTTCACTTCAGCCTCCCAATGTTCTGGGGTTACAGGTGTGAGTCACCATGCCTGGGCAAGGCCAGATTATTCTGACACTTTCTTCTCTTCTTCTTTTGGGTGAGCGAGAGATCAGACCTGCAGTGTCACGAACAGTGAGGCAGAATTTCTCTGAGAGTCTCACAGGCCTGCCTTGAATCAACATTAGCTGAAGGATAAGTATGCTATATTTGTGTTTTAACCATGTCTTTTATCTTATGTGTTTTGATGCCTTGAAAGGACTACCCTGAAAGGACTGCTCCTGATAGGGCTAACCAGTTCCTAGAGATAGTAAGTAACTTGCCTTATTTGAACATGGTTTGAGCAGTTGGCCCCCTTTGATTGGCCAAAACTCAGTGATTGGCGTAAGAGTTGGTTACAATCTGTTTACATCTCTATTTAGGTTATAGTTTGCTTTGTACAGAGAAAGCTTTAGGCTAAACTTAAAATATGTAAGGAGGCAGCATTAGGCTGAACTTCATTTAATACCAGTCAACTCCAAAGTTGCTCACCCTGCCTCACCCACTCTTTCTGGCTCTTGACTGTAGCTCCCCCATCTCCCTCTGCCTCCTGACCACCTCTGGTGCTTTCCCGTGTGGTCCCCTGTGGTGTGACATGCTCCCTTCTCTAGGGAACTGTGAGTAACAAACCACCTTTTCAATGGAAGTTGTCTCCTGCTCTATTGGCTTTACCATAGATCACATTTTCTATTAATGTAGTATGTTTTGAAACAATTTCCATACACACAGAGAAGCAACAAGACTCATGCCATTCCTGTGGTCATGATGAAGAAATACAGGCTGAATGCCAAGTAGCTACAAGTGGGATTATAAGAACTGGGCACAGTGCCCAGGGAATCAGCACCTAGCTGGGGAGAGGCGGCTGATGAGGTTGCCCAGATCTTCAGTCCTGAGCTTTACAGAGTATCACCAGTGGCTTGGTTGTAGCAGATGGCTGGCTGATCAGAATTATAAATGACACAAAGCTGGGATTAGCTAGTACTAAGAAAGCACAATCAGAATTCAAATGATATCAACGAGCTGGAATCATGAATGGAAGCCGTATTAGTGTGTTTTCATACTGCTATGAAGAACTGCCTGAGATTGGGTAAGTTATAAAGGAAAGAGTTTTAATTGACTCATAGCTCAGCGTGGCTGGGGAGGCCTCAGGAAACTTACAATCATGGCAGAAGGTGAAGGGGAAGCAAGGCAACTTCCTCACAAGGCGGCAGGAAGGAGGAGTGCCGAGCAAAGGGGGAAGAGCCTCTTATAAAACCATCACATCTCATGAGAACCAACTCGCTATCATGAGACCAGCATGGGGGCAACTGCCCCCATGATTCAATTACCTCCACCTGGTCTCTCCCTTGATACGTGGGGATTATGGGGATTACAATTGAAGATAAGATTTGGTTGGGGATACAAAGCCTAAGTGTATCAGAAGCTAACAAGATGAAATGTAGCTGGGGATAAATGTAAAGTATTCCATTCAGGGTCCACAAGCTCCCTGCACAAGAACAAGATTGGAATAACAACAACAAAAATCCAACTGGTTTACTAGTAGCCGGTGAGTAAAGGTGGCTTGGGTAACGGGCTCAGTGTGTCAACAGTGTAGAGATGCAGTTAGCAATGCCATTCAGCCTCAGGCTGTGACAGCAAAGAATTTCCTTCAGAACAAGGGGGCAATTGCCTCACAGTGCCATATATCCATAGACCTGGGTTCAATGTCAAGTGGTCCATTTTAACAAGTTTTTTGAAAGAGAATAGACTGTCCAGAAAAGGGTGGCCAGCCTGGTGAAGGGTCTAGATACAGTCATATACAGAATGATATAAAAATTAATTTAAAACAATCACGGATGACACAATCATAGTAACAAATTAGTGTAAAATTATATGACCAAAACATTTTTAAAATGAAGGAAGTAAATGGAACTTTGGGTTAAATGTGAAAATCAAATACAGCCAGTTATCTCTTCTGCCTTTAGAACCCCACTAAAACAACTGTAAACTTGGTCAAAGAGAACGGGTGAGACAAGGCAACAAAATTCTAGATGCTGAAAAGCAGAAAAACAAGTGCTAACTGACTTGACAGACTCAAGAAAAATTGAATCCTAATTTGGGAGCTGGCAAAGCGGAGAGATTGGAGAACAATCTAATTTGAAAACTAACCTGACAGTTGTAAAACATAGCCCCCGAATTCTTTGACACCCCCCCCCCCGCCACGTAATAGGTGACATCTATGTCCTCTCCCCTTGGATGTGGGCATCCTGGGACTTCCTCCATCCATAGAGTGCAGTGGGAAGGATGCTGTAGAACTTCCAGAGCTAGTTCAGAAGAGACCACACATCCTCTGCCCAGTGGTCCAGAAATGCTTGCTCTGAGGATGCTTCCTCTCAGATCCCAGTCATCCTGCTGGGAGAAATCCAGCCACACGGAAAGCCCATGTGCAGGTGCTCCAGTAGACAGTCCCAGTTGAGTCCAGCCTTCACATCATAGCTGAAAAATGATCTAAACAAAAGGATGATCTAACTCTATGAGGAGGATGGGGGAAGGTGTGTGTATGGGTGCGAGATAGAGTAAAAGAGAGAGAACTCTTTTCCTTACAGTTGGAATGGATAATCACAAGACTGAAAAAAAGAGAAAGAATAGCACTATAATTGTGTTATTTAGAAAAGTGGAGATAAATATAAAAAGTAAGATTTGAAGGCCTGGAAATTGGTGCCTATGGGAAACAGGATATGGGTTTGAGAGACTGGGGAGCTGTTGCTTTCATGATATGCCTCGTGGAACTATACGATGGTGATGATGATGACGACGATGGCGATGATGATTAGAGATGAGATCTTGCTGGAGTGCAGTGGTGCAATCATAGCTCATTGCAGCCTTGAACTCCTGGGCTCAAGTGATCCTGCTGCTTCAGCCTTCCTAGTAGCTGGGACTACAGGCACAAACCACCCCACCCAGCTATGGTTATTTTTTAAATTATTAAAAGTACATGCATATCTTTGATAAACATAAGATCTAAATTAAACAAAGAAAACCTTCACTTTGCACTAGCCATGATATGTGTCATGTTTCAGGAAGGAAGAGAAGGAAATAAATTATATCACTTTATATTCTAATTCCTCACTCTTTTCCTCCATTTCTTCTTTCCTCTCTCCCTCTCCCTCTTTGTCTGTTTTTCCATTTATTTGCCTTATTTTCCTCTCTTTTATCTCCATCATTCCTTTTCAATTTTTCTTCATCTTTATTTCTTTTTTTTCTCATTTCTCTCTTTCTGGCATAATATGCAACCAAAATACATTTATTAGTATTACTTATTATGTTTATTGAATATGATGTTTCCGGTTTTAGTTCTTACTATTAAAAACATGCATGGAATGTTCTTTCTTTTCCCCAACCTAAGCAAACTAAACACAAAGTCAGTTGTAAGCTACTTTTTATCAAGGTGGAAAAAGTTTTCTTCTAACGGCCTTCTTTGACCTGGGAGAGGTATCAGGGGTTACTGGGTGCAGGCAGCCATCCAGTGCGGGAAACTCCTCTGTGAGACTTCCATGCAGTACAGATTACCCAAGCTCTGATTAAGCAATGCCGTTGGTGGGGAATTTCCAGGCATCAGCCAGGGTTCTGGGGTCCAGACAGCTCCGTGGTAAACAAGAATTTCTGTACATTTGGTGGCATTCCCCCTCTCCCTCTAGGATAGTTCCGAGAACACTTACATCTCTGCATGACAGCTCTTCATGTATCTGAGAACACAGTCATGCCCCCTTGCATAGATTCTTCTCTGGGTTAAGCACTGCACTTTGCTTTTGGTCTCTAGACTCTTCACCACCCTAGTCACCCTAGTGGGTGCCCTCTAAGTTTTGACTAAATCTTTCAGAAGCATACTACACCAACTGTGGGCTCATTAATGCAGGGCTCAAAGGCTCTGTATCCTCAATCTTTCTGCTCATCCTGCTTTTACTAATGCAGCTTAAGTTTTGAAATGCAAGTTGAGTATCCAAATCTGAAAATCCAAAATCTGAAATGCTCCAAAATTCGACACTTTTTGAGTGTCAACATGACACTTAAATGAAATGCTCACTGCAGCATGTAGGATTTAGAATTTTCAAATTAGGGATGTTGAGCTGGAATCCAAAAAAATCTGAAATCCAGGCCAGGCACAGTGGTCCAGGCCTGCAATCCCAGCACTTTGGGAGGCTGAGGCAGAAGGATTGTTTGAGCCCAGGAGTCTGAGACCAGCCTAAGCATCATAGCAAGACCCTGTCTCTACAAAAGATAAAATAATTAGTTGGGCGTGGTGTTGCGTGCCTGTTTTCCCAGGCTGCGGTGAGTGGATTGCTTAAGCCCGAGAGGTCAAGGCTTCAGGGAACTGTGATCAAGTCCACTGTATTCTAGCCTGGGCAACAGAGCAAGACCCCGTCTCAGAAAAACAAACAAACAAACAAACACACAAACACCCTGAAATCTAAAACACTTCTGGTCCCAAGCATTTTAGATAAAGGTTACTCAGCTGGTAGCTGTTTTCCCCAACTGTTTCTGACTTCCATCAATCTCAAAGCCATCTCCAATATAAGATTTTTTTCTTATGTGCCTGGAGAAGCCTGGTGTTCCATATCCTGTATGTGAGAGGTGCATTTTTCCAACATAGTTGTCTATTTTGCCCTGTCCCACTAAATTCCTTCTTACAAGTTTTGGCCCCAAATCTTACCCTGTTTCGAGAAGTTTCATATGATTCACTTGAATAAACATGTTTGGCTACCAATTACAAATTACCCCCATTAAAATGATATCATAATCTAATTCTCAAATTTTACATCATCTCAGCTCCAAGAGAGATCCCTTAAAGGGTACCCTGGGTCATTGAGTCTGACAAAATAAGCAGCTCCAGGTAAGGCTGGCTCTTGGGTCTCTGCGCTATGAATGTGACATGGGAGAAGCTCATTGTCTTTGCTGTGTACAACCCTGGACCAGTGTCAGAAAACCTGGGCTGTCTCATGGAATCCATCATCTCCACACTCTGGGAAAAGAATTAAAATGAGCCAAGCACATCGAGACGAAGCAGATGGTTGGGTGGATTCCATGACTGCGCAGGGAACTCCACAAGGCAGAGAACCTTGTTCCCGCTGTCTTGGACTCAGCGCCAGCTGTCAGCAGCTGGACTCTGGAGAGAGAGCTCCATCATCGTGATTAATACTCCATTTGTCAGGGGCTGCTAACTCTGAAAAATAATAGGAAGGCTGACATTGGAGAAGTGCTTCAGCATTTTCAAAGCGCCTTTCCCTCATAACCACCCTTGGGATGGATGGTAAGGCCGGGAAATAGTAACCCTGTATTGCAGACGTGAAAACTCAGGTTCAAAGAAGTTTTGTGACTTACCTACCTCACAGGGCTGAGGAGGGTGGATATGGGAGTCAAGACCCTGCCTCATGGCTCAGAATCTAGTGTTTGTTCCACGAAGCTTCTCTGAGGTCTACCATCCATGTCACCAACTATTCTGTGGTAAGCAGGTCTATGCAAACCTACTGCCATGTCCTAGGTGGCCACAAGATGAGATGGTGGAACCCCACACCAACACCCCTTATCCCAGGGCTTATACGCCATAGGGAAGGGGTATAATGTGGATTTGCTAAGGGCAGGATTTACGTCAAGGTTGTTTTGACCCAAGGGCAGGATTCACGGTAAGTATGTGAAAGTAGAAATCTTAGAGGCATTCCTGGAACTGGGGTGAATCAGAAGTCAACATGGCGGGTCAAGATGGAGTTGCTTCAGCCGCCACACCAACTGGTCAGAATGGGCTCATTATCTGCTGTGGGCCTGTCACTGGGCTAGATGCTGAAGAAGGACCCACAAGGGTAGAACATATGGACCAGGCCCTTAATGAGCTCAGCGCAACCAGAGGCGTGTTGTTCAGGCCCTTGAGCAGGTGGTCAGCCCTTAGTGCTGGAATTATCTAGGGAAGCTGAGGCCCAGCTGGCAGAGGAGGCTCCAGAGGAGAGGCAGAGTCTGAGCTGGCCTTGAAGGGTGAGCTGTGCTGGGGAGTCTGGAACGTGTTGAAGGGCAGGTAGTGGCAGAGGCTCAGCAGATGGGCGTGGCGGTGAGAGGGACAAAAGAAGGAGTGTGGGTGTCATGGTGGCAGAGGACAGGATGGAGGGGGCTAGCGGGCAGGGGTGGCCCCTGGCCTTGAGCAAGGTGTTCAGGTCACTCGCATTTATAGGGCTGAGCTGCAGGATGGGAGACAATGACAAACGGGACATGGCCCCTTCCTCAGGAAGTGGACAGGTAAGATGGTCTTACTGTCCTCTCAGGACTGATGGCTCCTCTTTGCACTCCACTAGTGTGGGCGTCTTTTATGATGTGGCACTTGCAGCGGTAAGCCTTAACATTTTCCTAAAATTATTTTCAATGATTGAGAAAGTCATCTCTACTACCGATTTCAGCTCAGGGCTGTGGAACACTAGCCTTATTCTCTGTGTTCAAGTGAGAATGGAGAAGCCTTAACACTACATTCCCCTCTTGGAGGATTACCAGGCTCAAGAGCACCTTAAAGGCTCTGATAAGTCCTGCAATAAAGGCATGCTTTTGGTTTTCACCAGAGAATCCTTTTTCAACGGACTCCTAGGATCATCACATGAGGTTTCTCAGTGGCCTCTTAGCCACTCTCTAATTCCACTGTCTATTCTGTGACATGGAGTTATTATTTGTATGTCCCATGACAACACAGAGACCAAGAAGCTTAGTGATTGCCCGATGACGTGCATCTAGGAATGGTCAGATTGAAGTCCAAGACTTGACACTGTAAGTGTAGGGATTTACCCCCAATTCAGCACTTTGTGACAGTGGCATTTATTGCTGACATGCCTGCTTTCCTAGCTAAGCATATAAATTAGTGTGCTGAGGATAAATAATCTCTGAGATACCTTTTTATGGGGTTACTGTATTTTTTTTTCTTTTTTCTTTTCTTTTTTTTTTTTTTTTTTTTGAGACAGATCTCACTCTGTCGCCCAAATTGGAGTGCAATGGTGCGATCTCGGCTCACTTCAATCTCTGCCTCCCAGATTCAAGCAATTCTCCTGCCTCAGCCTCCTGAGTAGCGGGATTACAGGTGCCCACCACTATGCCCAGCTAATTTTTGTATTTTTAGTAGAGATGGGGTTTTGCCATGTTGGCCAGGCTGGTCTCGAACTCCTGGCCTCAAGCAATCCTCCCGCCTCGGCCTCTCAAAGTGTCGGGATTACAGGCATGAGCCGCCGTGCCTGGCCATTTTTTCTAATTAATAAAGTACTCATAATTTTGGGGGGGTGGAATACAGAAAATTATAGAGGAGGAAATCCAGATAAAAATGTTAAAAGCTGGGCTGCTTTCTAACTCGGAGGTCACTTTTCTCAGATCTGTTTTCCTCCCTGAGATCTAGCTACTGCTGACTGGGGTTAGGGACGTTGTGGGTCAGGGTGGTTGACGGATTTCAGTTCAGACTGGATGGACAGACTTCAGTTCAGACTGGATGGATGCTTTGAGATAAACAATAAGATGACAAATCAGAAAGCGTTTATGTTATTGATTGAATACAATTTTACAAATGCTAAATTCTTATTTCATATGTACAATCATTTTCACCAAAATGAACTCCTAAACAAGATCATGTTCATTATACAATGAAGTGTTACTTTTAAAAAATGATAAATACAAATTCTGAGTTTTGAAAGATTACATACTTGTTTTTTAAGACAGAGTCTCACTCTGTTGCCCAAGCTGGAGTGCAGTGGCATAATCTCAGCTCACTGCAACCTCCGCTTCCAGGGTTCAAGTGATTCTCCTGCCTCAGCCTACCAAGTAGCTGGGATTACAGGCGTGAGCCACCATGCTCAGCTAATTTTTGTATTTTTAGTAGAGTCAGGGTTTCATCATGTTGGCCATGGCTGGTCTCCAACTCCTGGCCTCAAGTGATCCGCTTGCTTTGGCCTCCCAAAGTGCTGGGATTACAGGCATAAGCCACCACACCCAGCTGATTACATACTTCTCACCAAGATATTTTTACAAAGCTGAACAATAATAAAAGATAAGCACTGGTTTGTAAACAATGGACAAAAATTGCTTTTGAAAAGCACTTATATTTCATGTGAACCAGGTTAAAAACTAACTGAAAAGAAAATCCTAAAGGTAAACATTTTAGAGTTTATTTTTGTAGAGGTGGCCACAGATATAGAAATAGCAAGGTCCCTGGGGTAGTCAAATTCAAAGAGACAGAAAGGAGAATGAGTGCTGCCAGGGGCTGGAGGACAGCTGACGGGGAGTTGTTGAATGAGTAGAGTTTCAGTATTGAAAGATGAAAAGAGTTCTGGAGACTGGTTGAACATCAATGCAAATGTACTTAACACTACTGAACTATGTATTTTAAAGCAGTTAGGGCTGAGCATGGTGGCTCATACCTGTGATCCCAGCTCTTTGGGAGGCTGAGGCAGGTGGATCATTTGAGTTTGAGATCAGCCTGGCCAACATGGCGAACCTCCCGTCTCTACTAAAAATACAAAACTTAGCTGGGCGTGGTGGTGCACCCCTGTAAGCCCAGCTACTTGGGAGGCTGAGGCAGAAGAATTGCTTAAGCCCAGGAGGTGGAGGTTGCAGTGAGCCGAGATCACACCACCGCACTCCAGCCTGGGCCACAGAGTAAGACCCTGTCTCAATAAATAAATAAATAAATAAATAAATAAATAAATAAAAGTTAGGATGGCAAATTTTTTGCAATGTGCATTTTACCACAATTAAAATTTTTTAAAAGTTTAAACAAGAAATAGCATGAAGAAATATGTTTAAAAAATAAAAAAAAGAAGAAGAAACAAATAAAAATATAAACAGTACAGGATTGTTGTGCTCCCTGGGAGAAGAGAGAGACAAAAAAGAAGGGCATGGCCTCAGCCACACTCTGTGCTCAGGGTGAGACCCAGGCCTCCCTCTCCCCTTACCTCCTGTCTCTGGGCGCTGCATCCTCCGTGCTCCGGCCACCGGGCCTTTCTCTGCCCCTCCGGGGCAGTGTATTTCCATACTGAGGCCTCTGAGCCTTCTATTCCCTGTACCTGATGCTGCTTCCTCAGATTGTCACACAACCAATATTTCTTGAGCGTGTACTGTGCGCCAGGCACCCTGCTAGGCATTTTGAAGCACTCAAGTGAGCTGCCTTTTTGGAGCTGCTGTTCTAGCAGACAGTAAGCAAAACCAAGCAGGGTGAGGGGGACTGAGAGTGGCAAGGGGTGCGTAGCAATTTTATTTATTTGTTTGAGATGGGGTCTCTCTCTGTCACCCAGGCTGGAGTGCAGTGGCGCCATCTCGGCTCACTGCAGCCTCTGCCTCCCTGGTTCAAGTGATTCTCCCACCTCAGCCTCCCAAGTAGCTGAGACTACAGGCGCCTGCTACCGCACCCAGCTAATTTTTATATTTTCAGTAGAGATGGGGTTTCACTATGTTGGCCAGGCTGGTCTTAAACTCCTGACCTTAAGTGATCCTCCCACCTTGACCTCCCAAAGTGCTGGGATTGCAGGCATGAGCCACCATGCCTGGCCTGTGGGTAGCATTTTAAAATAGAATCATTGGGCTCAGCAGCATGAAGAAGGTGACCTTTGAGATGGGAAGCAGGCAAAGAAGTTAGTTGTGCAAACATCTGGGGGAACCACTCCAGGCAGATGGAACCATCAACCCCAAGCCATAGGGCAGGACCTGCTGTGTAACCAGCCCAGAGTTCAAGTCAACAATCAGACCTAATGAAATAATTAAAGGTGCTCAACTTCATGAGTCATCAGGAATATGCAAATTAAAACCACAATATGGCACCTCTACAATGCACCAGAGCAGGGAAAATGGAATAAACATCACTGACACTGACGAGGACAAGGAATAAGTGTAGTTTCAGCCCCTGCTGGATATAAACTGGTATAAACCACCATGGGAGACTCTTTGGCAATGTCCACTGAAGCTGAACACAGGGCCACCCTATGCCCTAGCGATTCCATGCCCAGGAATACGCCCAAGAGAATGGCATCCATATGTTCCCCAGAAGACATGCACATGAATGTTCATAGCAGCACCATTTATAAGACTCAAAAATGGAGGCTGGGCATGGTGGCTCACACCTGTAATCCCAGCACTTTGGCAGGTGGAGCGGGGAGGATCACTCGAGGTCAGAAGTTTGAGACCAGCCTGGGCAAGATAGCGAGACCTCATCTCTACAAAGGATTTTAAAAAATTGGCTGGGTGTGGTGGCACATGCCTGTAGCCCCAGCTACTTAGGAGGTTGAGGTGGGAGGATCTCTTGAGTCTGGGAGGTTGAGACTGCAGTGAGCTATGATTGTGCCTCTGTACTCCGACCTGGGTGACAAAACGACATCCTACCTCTAGAAAAAACAAATTGAAAAAGCTTGGTCCCTCCATTTTAAACACTGAGATGTCATCGATGAAACTACTTTAGAAGTCTATTCAGCCCTCCTCTATCAAGGCAATCACATTTTCATGATAGCTCGTTGGGGGGTGGAAATGCCTACTACAAATGCCATCTGTGATTGAATGGAAGCAAATCATTTTGGGGACAATTCTGATTTTAGTGGCAAGGAGGTATCTGAGCTAAGAGCTGCCAGGAGGACTCTCACCCACGAGAAAACTAGCCCTCCAGGTCATTCCAATACTTCACTGTCAAATCTCCCTTTGCCTGTTCCAGCAGCTTTATTCATAATAGGTAAAGATTGGAAACATCCCAAATCCCCGTCAGCAGGAGACCGATATACACATTGTGTGTGGTATGTGCTTATCATGCAATACGACTCAGTGCTTCTAACAGGGCGGGAGGTGGGAGGACAAGCGAGGACAAGCGTGGAGTCCCCACATGGCAGAAAGGCAGAGGATCAAACAAGCCCACTCCTGCAAGCCCTTTCTACAGCATCCCGAATACATTCATGACTCAAATACCCTCATAAAGGCCCCACCTCCCAACATTGTTGCAATGGAGATTACGTTTCCAATGCCTGAATTTTGGGTGACACATTTAGTCCGTAGCACTAACTACCACATTTCTTGCTAATATACACATCCTTTTAGGGAAGATCTTTGGACATCACCTTTTTTTTTTTTTTTTTTTTTTTAAAGACAGGGTCTTGTTCTGTCACCCAGTCTGGAGTGCAGTGATGTGATCACAGCTCACTGCAGCCTCAAACTCCTGGGCTCAATTGATCCTCCCGTCTCAGCCTCCCAAGCACCTGGGACTACAGGTGTGCATCACCACACCCAGCTATTGTTTGTATTTTTTTTTTTTTTTTTTTTTTTTTTTTAGAGACAGGGTTTTGTCCTGTTGCCCAGGCTGGTTGGACATCATGTTTTGATCACATTTCTGGCAGTTTTTAAGATTACATTCCTAGAAATGTTGGTGAATTGATGGGGGACAAAAACGTTTGTTTCCCCTTGAGAGGCAGTGGTACAGGAGAGAGGTTAAGGGCATAGACCCTAGAGTCACACTGCCTAGGGTTGAATCCTGGCTCTGCCACTCACTGGCTACAAGACCCTGGACAAGTCACGTCCTCTGTCTCTGTACATGAGCATAATAGCAGTACCTGCCTCACGGGGTTGTTGAATAAGTTCAATGAGCTAATATATAAGAAGCACATGGTATATGCTATAAAGTGTTTTCTTCTTCTTTTGCTTCTCCTCCTCCGCTCCCTGGTATTATTATCATAATGATACAATTCTCATTTGTTCTTTCTGTAAAATGGAGTTTGATGTTGGAGCTGCTTCCCAGGCAGTCAGGCGGGGCAGTCACTGAGAATGAGGAAGGCGTTTCTGACTCAGCTGTGGGCGGGCAGCTGCAGTGACACAGTCGAGTTTTGGCAAACACTTCTCATGTACGAAGTCTGACCCTGGAGTCTTGAGGCTGAACTTTTCACCAACAAACAGGAACACATTCATGAACATTACCTCAGAGTGCTGTCCTCTGGAGGCCATCTGCATAGCCTAACTATGCCACCCGGGCTGGACCATTATGGGGATTTCTCTGATGTCCCTGATACTACCACCCCAATTTGAATTTAGCAGCTCCCTTCACATCTGGTTAGATCGTCTTTAAAAAGAATTTTTTTTTTTTTTTTTTAGAGATGGGGTCTCACTGTGTTGCCCAGGCTGGTCTTGAACTTGCAGGTGGGCTCAAGCGATCCTCCCACCTCAGCCTCCCAAAGTGCTGGGATCACAGGTGTGAGTCACTGCACCCGGCCTAGATCTCCTTTTTCAAGCGTAAGCAATTATGCTCCGGTTCAGGGTTATTCGTGCCTGGGTCCCCCTCCCAGACCTAGTTGCTATGGACAGCCAGCTAGTCTACATCCTGCATCCCGCAGCCCCTGTGCAGCGTTAACGAGCCAGAAACGCTGTTTGCTGCTGAGTTCCGTGGAATCCCCTGGGGCATTTTCCTGACTACCCCCAGTGTGGCCAATCCGTGTCCTTTGGGGACGAACGTGACTCCAGGAAAATACATAAAGTAACTCTGTGCCAAGTTTGGTGAATGAATTGAGCCATGCCAATTCTGTCCTATAAATAAGTTTACAAGACTGGTTTTCTTGCGTGGTTCATAAGCCAGGTCTAGCTGCCACTCCCCCGGAAGCCTTCCAAAAAGTATTTTGAGCAGGGCCTTTAGGCCGGGGTGGTGGAGTCCCAAGGCCAAGGCTGACCGCGCTGCTCTGGGCCCGGCGGACGTTCCAACATGGGGCTGTAATGCCACGATTGGCCGCAGGAGGGGGGCCGTATTCCAGACCCCACTGCAGAAGCCTCCGCAACTGCTCCAAGAACTTTGTTTTATACAGACTGGCGGCGAGAGCAGCTGCAGTTCGCATCTCAGGCAGTACCTAGAGGAGCTGCCGGTGCCTCCTCAGGACATCTCCTGGTCGCTACCCAGGGCCAGGCACCAAGGACAGGGAGTCCCAGGCGCACACCCCCATTCGGGGTCCCCCAGGCCCAGACCCCCACTCTGCCACAGGTTGCATCTTAACCTGGTCCTCCTGCAGAAGTGGCCCCTGTGTCCTGCTCTGAGACTCGTCCCTGGGCGCCCCTGCAGCCGCTTTCTATGACTCCATCTGGATTTGACTGGCTGTGGGGACGCGGTCCGAGGGGCGGCCTGGGTCTCAGCGTGGTGGCAGCCAGCTCTCCGGCCACCATGGCGAATGCCAGGATCTGAGGGGACAAGGCTCTACAGCCTCAGCCAGAGGCACTCAGGTGAGTCTTGGCACTAATTTTGTCCTATCATCTGGGCACGCTGTCTCAAAGGCAGCTGCAGGAGACTGGAATGAGCTGGATGGAGTTTGGGAAACTTCAGACGTAGACCCTGAAGGTGCCTTCTCCAGGTGGGAAGGTCCCTGCTAGCTGGGCCCGCAGATATCCGCTGGGCCCTCATCCAACTGCCTGGGCCGGAGAGAGTGTGAACCTGCATTTGGGGTGCCAGAGGGAAGCTATTGCCTTGGTGACAACTCCACCTGACTCACGTCACAGTCCCAGAGCCTACTCAGGGTGCAGATGGCTCAGGTGACAGCTCCTCTCCGTGGCTTCGTGTGTGTGCGTGTGTGTGCGCGCATGTGTGTGTGTGCATGTCTGTGCGTGTGCATGTGCCAGTGGTTGGATATATGTGGGGAGAAGTTATTTCTAAAACATCTGTCTCTGTCCAGCTTTGGGTTATGATTTAGCTTAACTAAGTACAGTTAGAGGAGGAAAACATTTAAAACCTACTTAGCAGTTCTCTCTCTGGAGAAGGGCCACACTCATGTGATTTTTTTCCTTGGTTTTGATGAGTTTAAAGTGAGGTAATCCAAAGAAAAGCCGTAAAGCCTGCAGAGTTCGATGCTGGTACCCAGGGAAACTGACTTGGGAGCAGCAAGTGAGGCTCGCGCTACCCAGAGGAGAAATTAACGGAGTCCTTCTGAGGTCCAGAGAAGGATTGAAGAGCCAGGGTCCAGATATCAGCCCTGGAGTGCATTTGCAATTGCCTTTTTCAAAGGGAACTTCAAACATCTTTGTTTCTGGGACTGGCTAGGTAGGAGGGAGGCCTTGGGAACCTGGACACCCCCCTACCTGGCTGCCAGACAGGGTCAGAAGATGATGGGGGGTGCTTGTTCTCATCAGACTCTGCCACCAGCTCCCCTGAGTGACCTTGTTCATAAAGTCATGCCACCTGCATTATCTCATGGGAGGCTCACAGTGACCCTGGGAGACCAGCATATACCAACCTTCCCATTTTATAGGTGATGCACCTGAGGCTGAATAAGGTCAGGTGATTCAGCCAAGTTCCCCAAGAAACCAATAAACAGAGGAGCTAGGATAGGAGCCCTTGGCTTCTGTGCTCCCCGCGTTCCTGCAGAGAGCCAGGCCTGCAGGGCACAGATGGCCCCAGGGCACAGGGCCGCAGGGCACAGATGGATGAGGTCTTTTCCAGCTCTAAAATGCAGAATCTAGAAGCAGATCCCTGGCCCTGAACCTGCCCTTCTAAGTGCCTTGGGTGAAATTGTCTGGAAGTAAATCATGACAGCCAAGAGGTTAGTGGAGAGGGTGTCCCCTCCCTGTTAGAGCAAGACCTCCCTCTTTGAGTTGCCAGTTGAGGTCCAGGCTCCTTGGGCTTCATCCACGGGTCACTGTGGCTTCCACATCTTGCTCATGTGCTTCAAGCTCTCAGAGCCCCGCCTCAGTCCCAGGATCCCCATCTACTGGAGCACACTGTTTGGCAGTGTGAGGTGGGATTCTCTTCTCTGCCTGATCTGGGGCCCAGAAAGGGGTCACCAAAAAAGCCTGACATGCAATCCCCAGACAAAGCAACCCTACAGCTGAGCCAGTGCCCTGTGTGGGAAAACTGTGCCCAGGGCCTCTTCCCGCTCTGATATCCATTCCTTCTTTTGCCTCTTTGGTTTGGGGTGGCTTATCTTTAAAATGGGAGTGACGGAATGCAAATGCCATCAGCCTGCCCCCATCACAGTGCTCCTGGGAGGAGCAGTTGCCGTCAGTTTCATCTTCTAGAGCACAGACTTGGTCCAAAGACAATAAGATCCGCGATCTGAGGGTCCCAATGTCTGCTCCCTCCCCCAAGAAAGAAAAACAGCCCCCAAGAAAACCTGGGCAGACAGAACATGCGTAGGTTTCATTTCCAAGTAACAAACATGAGTAGAGTTGTCTGAGGTTTTCCAAGCCTGTGCACTCACATCTGGCCCCGATTGGCCCCGGCCCCTCTCCCCAGCAGCTCCCCGGGGCTCCTGCTGGACCAGCTGAGGGGTGGGGAGGAGGAATGAGACAGGCCACCCTTCAAACACATTCTGGCTAACAAGCTGTGCATTCCAGCCCCGTCCCAGGAGCTAACCAGAAAAGGAGGAAGGTGGAAATGACAGTGGGGCCTCACACCTCCACTCCCCAGGGGCAGCGCCCTGTCTGGCTCTGTGTGGCCTCTGGGCAGTAGAGGCTATTGCCTTTGGCAGAGGGAGGGTTATTGTAGGCAAAAGAGACTTTAGCCTCCTGCTTCACAGCCCCTCAAGGAGCGACGCCAGAGGGAGGGGTGCCGCACAGAGTGCTCATGAAATGAGGGAGAGTGCCTTGCAGCTTAGCAGTGCTGGAGCTGCCCGGGGCCTCACCTAGAGGCCCTCCCTGGGTGGAGACATTGGGTGGAGGGCCGGAATTGGGAGCCCAATGAACTGGACACCACTGCAGCACAGGGAAGCCAGAGTGGGTGGAGTCTGGGGCAGGGAGGAGAGATCCTGGCAGAACTGCGGACCACCCCCTGTTCCATCCCTCCCATAGGCTGGAGGAGAGGCCTGCAGATACTGGGAGCCCCATAGCTGTGTGTGTGCACATGCATGTGTGTGCCCATTGTGGGGGATGTAGAGAAGGGCTAAGAGCAGAGGCCTCCAGCCCTCCTGGGTCATTGGAAGGACATGTATACAGTGACTGGTCAGTTCTGGTCTCTTCTTAGCCCAAATGTCAGAGCTCTCTGGCGGCCAAGTTCAAGTCATGAAAATAAAGGGTTCAGCTGGGTGCAGTGGCTCACATCTGTAATCTCAGCACTTTGGGAGGCTGAGGCCAGTGGATTGCTTGAGTCCAGGAGTTCCAGACCAGCTTGGCCAACATGGTGAAACCCCATCTCTGCAAAAAATTAGCTGGACATGGTGGCATGTGTCTGTAATCCCAGCTACTCAGGAGGCTGAGTTGGGAGGAGCGCTTGAGCCTGGGAGGTGGAGGTTGCAGTGAGCCAAGATTGCACCACTGCCATCCAGCCTGGGCAACAGAGTGAGACCCTGTCTCAAAAGAAAAAAAGAAAGAAAGAAAGAAAAAGAAAAAAAAAAAAACGGAAAAAAAAAGGAAGAAACAAAATATGGAATTCATGTTTTGCTCTGCTACATGGCGACCCAGCCAGCCTCCTTCCGTGATTATGTCTATTTATGAAAGTTGCCACACCTCCTTGCCCACCCTCCCTCTGAAGAGAAACTGATTGACTGATCTCTCAATCAACAGGCATTGTCCCCGCACTGCCACCTGCCAGCCCTGCATCCTCTCCTCCCAGTCTCCTCTGGGTCGAAGGGTTGAGTTTGCTCCATACTGGGCCTGGGACCCATCCTCATGGGGCTTTTATCTTCCAAAGGATTTATTATTTAAACAAAAAAAAAAAAGCTGTTTTTTTGCTTAAATGTCCAGATAGTTAAAGAGCATCAGAGGCAAAGGTCAAGATAAACTCATGCCTGGAACCTTGATGAAAGTAGAGAATAATTTGTGAAGTCACTGAGCATTTATGTGACAAAAACAATATCAAGTAATTGATGTAAATACTTTGTAATTTGGCTTAAAAAACAGATTCTTCTTATTACACAAGGAATGCAAATGCGTCACAGAAAACCCAGAAAATCTGAAAGCAAAAAGAAATATTAAATCCCCACAATCCCTTCCAGCCAGAGTCCTGTAATACATTTCTCACCCGGAGCCATCATAGCGTCTTACCTCCACACGCGCCTTATGTGCGCATCTCTTACAAAATGGGATCGGGTTGTACACATTGTTGCGTCAACAGGCTGTTTCCTTTCAAAGAGCATAGGATTCTCCTAAGTCAATGTATATGCCCCTGGAACGTCATGGTGTAGACCCAGAGACCCAGTGAGTCAGCCTCTGGGGCCATGCAGACAGAAGCCCTCCCTTGGCCTAAAGCTGCCCAGATGCTTAGCGCCTGCGGGTCCCCGCAGAGGCTCCCTGCTCCTCGGGCCCCACCACAGTAGATGAATCCCTGCTGTGGTCCTACTGAGCCAAGCTCCTTCCAACATGCCAGCCCCATTGGATTTGTTAGCAGTCCTGGTCTACTCAGCTTTGTTTGCAAGTGGTCTCGGTACCCGCTCTGAATGCCCCTTCGTGTCTTCCTTTCCTTCCTTCATTTCCAACACAAAACAGAAGCTCATGTCTGTCTGGCATGCCCCGGGTTTTGAAGGCTCAGAACCTGCTCGCAGGTCACATTTTGAGTTGGCAGGGTTCCCTCCTCCTGGCCCCACCCAGTGTGACCCACAGTGGCCCCAGCTCAGGATTCCAGCCTCCCTGAGAGTTGTTGAAAGGAACGGACACCTCCTACCATCAGAAAGGCCCAAGGGCCTTGGTCTTCTGAAGTCCTGAGGAAACTGGGGGTGGGGGCATCATGGTCCCAAGGACCTGGAGGATGGCACCTGGGTCCTGGTGATGAGCAGAGGTTCCCGTGTTCAGGCTTAGGGTCAGGGGTGGGTGCCTTGTTCTGTCCATTTGCTTCTGTTTCCACTTACAGTTGATTGTGTCTCTCTCCCTGCCTTCGTCTTCCCTCTCCTCCCCTCTTGCCTTCTCTGCAGCTGTTGCAGGACATGATGGAGAACAAAGCCATGTACCTGCACACCGTCAGCGACTGTGACACCAGCTCCATCTGTGAGGATTCCTTTGATGGCAGGAGCCTGTCCAAGCTGAACTTGTGTGAGGATGGTGAGTGCAGCTGGCTCAGACTTGGGGCACAAGATCTGGCCCGGGGGTGGGGAGGGAGCCCTGCCCCCACCCAACCTTGGCATTGCCTTTGAGTGTTTGTGACCTCCTCATGTAATAGTGCATATATTGAACTTTATGCTTTAAAAGGTCTTTTCCATGGGTTTTCTCATTCATTCACTTCAACAAACCTGTCAGTAAGATGAGTACTCATTTTACAGATGGACAGATTACACGGCCCATCAGTCATAGGGTGGTCCAGCACGGAGCCTCCTGACTCCAAGGGCCATGCTTCTATTCCTGAGAGAGTGAGACTGGGGTCAGGCAGGGGCCTCTGAGGCAGTCAGTGCAGACCCTCTCAGGTGAGGAGAGGGGCCTCCTACCCACTTCCTGAAGCACTCGTGAGGGGCAAACCGCTCTCCAAGGTGCTCATTCTGCCAGTGGGTGCAAGGCCCTGGTCTTGCCACAGAAAGGGCTCCCCACGCCAGTGACTCAGAAGGCCCTGCATCTCAGGGGCTGCTTATTTGCTAAAACCCTGGAGATCCGAGTGATGCAGCTTCCTTTGGAGAAGCCCAGAGCGCTTTTCCATCAGTCCGGCTCCTGTGCACCCAGTAGATGACTGATAAATTCTTGCTGCACGCAGCACATGTCAGAGAGGAGAACGTTGCCCCCACATCAAAGAGAAATAAAATGAAGCTTACTGAAAAGCCTTAAAAAGACTTCTGGCCAAGCAGAGACAGGCCTTTTCCCTCTCTCGTTTCGCTCCACTCTGCCAACTGCCTGTTGAAATTACTGAAGAGTAATGACTCCACTCCTCTCTTCCTCCAACCCTGTATTCCTCCCACCAGGCACTGAGCGTAGGGAAAGAACTATGGTGGCTCAGAGAGGCAGGGAGCGGGGAGGGTCTCTGCAGGCAGAGAAGACGAGGAGATCTGGGCTTCTGACCAATGCCCTTGTTCACCGCACCCTAGGATTGTCCACCATGGTGGCTCTTCTTCCAGATTCCAATCAACAAACATACTCTGAGGGTCCATGATGTGTCAGGCCAGGGTGAGCAGCCAGGAATGCTCCAAAGAGAAATTAAAACAGTCTCTTTCCTCAAAGGGCTTATGATCCCAGTAGAAGGGGCTGGCATGGGAACAACTGCCTAAAATATAAAGTAGGCTCAAATGTGTGTGAATAATGAAGTCAGGCGGGCAGAGGGCCTTCTGGAAAAGGGCTGGAAGACTGAATAAGATTGTCTAAGAGAAGAGGTGGGAAAGGTATTCCTAGTTGTGTGACACCAAGTTGAGTCAGGGTTTCTGTAAGGCTCATGCCACTTGGGCAGAGAAGGCCTGGGGTGCTGGCCCCATGCAGAGCTCCCATCAGTCCATCAGCAAAGGGGAAGGTGGCATCCGTACTCACTGGCACATCAGCAAAGGGGCTTGATTTGGCAAGAAAGACTGGGTACAGACTGGGTGATTGGAGAGGACCATCAGGGCCAGCCTGGGGGCCCTCAGGGGTGGGAGGGGTCAGATATCCCTGGGACCACCATACCCTCTTCCCAGTACCTCATCTTACTCTCCCTTTTTCTGAACCCCAGATTTTTTTTAAAGAAAAGTTCATTTGGACCAGAAGGACTGAAAATTAACAGCAACCCTAGCCACTACGCCTTCTGGGCCCCTCTGGTGTGGGGAGCTCTGTCAGAGGGCACTTTGAGAGCCATGCTACCCATGTCCTGTCCCAGGGTTCCCTGATGCTAGGGCCCAGGTACAGGGCAGGCAGCAGAGGTTGAGAGGTGTGGAGTCCAGGCTGACTCGCGCCTCCTGGGCATGTGACCCTCTGTGGGCCTCAGTGTACTCGTCTGCCAAATGAGGATGCAGGGGGGTATCTCTGAGGTCCTATCTGCTTCTAAAATTCTGTGTGTAAAATCGGACCTGGCCATTGCATTAGGGATGTGGCCCTTTTCAACCCCAAGTCAGAATATGACGCTATGCTGGGCAAAGCATGGCTGTGGCTCCCACTTCAGCAGGAGTGAAAACTTGGGTGCTGACAATGTGCCCAGGAGGTCCCGTGCCTCTCCCCTCTTCGCTGCCCCAACCTTGGCAGGGAACCTCTGGTTCACTCACCTGGGGCTTCTCCCCTTAAAAGGGTGCTCCCCTGGCGTCCCCCAGCGTGCATCACTGCCCTGTCCCGCTTGGTCCATGCTCTCCTCCCCCAGGACTTTGCTCAGCTCTCACCTTCTCGAAGGCCTGAGTTTCCATCCCCCTTTCCCTGACTCTTTTTTCCTTTCTTCCATGGTCTGACTTCCTCTTGACTCAGTAGTCTCCTTATTTACATGTATCATTCATTATCTGTTCCCCATGGCAAGAATATAGGCTGGACCACAGCAGGCATCTCTATTTTGTTTATTGATGTCTCCCAAACCCACTACGCAGTAGGTGCTCACTAGGGATTTTTTGAATGAATGGAAGAATGGATGAATGGATGAATGAATGGATGAATGGATGAATGAATGGATGGATGAATGAAGGGACGGATGGATGAGTGAATGGATGGATGAATGAAGGGATGGATGGATGGATGGATAAATGGATGGATGGATGAATAAATGGATGAATGGATGGATGGATGAATGAAGGGATGGATGAATTGATGGATGAATGGATGAATGAATGAATGAATGGATAGATGAATGAATGAATAAATGGATGAATGGATGGATGGATGAAGGGAGGGATACATGAATGGATGGATGGGTGAATGGATGGATGAATGAATGAATGAAGGGATGGATGGATGGATGAGTGAATGAAGGGATGGATGGATGATGGATGGATGGATGGATGGATGAACGGATGAATGAATGAATAAATGGATGAATGAATGGATGGATGGATGGGTGGATGAATGGATGAACGAATGAAGGGATGGATGAATGGATGGATGAATGAATGAATGGATAGATGAATGAATGAATAAATGGATTGATGAATGGATGGATGGATGAAGGGATGAATGGATGGATGCATGGATGGATGAATGGATGGATGAATGGATGGATTAATGGATGGATAGATGAATGAATAAATGGATGAATGAATGAATGGATGGATGGATGAACAGAGGGGTTCTTGAAGTCTAAATGTGGCAAAGCATTCACCATCTACACCTGATTGCCGAGTTCTCTGGGTCCGTCTTCATTCCTGGCTGCCAGATTGGGGGCTGGAACATGAGGAACCCAGGCAGAGTAGAGTGTTGAGATGAAGCCAGGGATTTCAAAGCTTGCGGGCTTCCAATTTGATTTTTTCCCCTCTTTCCTTCATTTCAGAGAGGAAAATGATGAGCTTGACTTGGGGAAATTCAAGCCATATTTGATCTGTTTCTAAAGGGTTTTGCTGCATCTTTGATTCTCCTCTCTGCAGAGTGAAATGGGAGAGGAAGAGGGAGGGTTGGGGCCAGGCAGGGAGGAGGGGGAAGGTGGGAAGAGATGAGAAAGGAAGGGAGAGCCAGCACCCCTGAACCCAGTCAGGGCTGCCCTTGAGCCCTTATTGAGTAAATGAAGACAGTGAAGTGTGAGGCCCAGGACAAGCTCCAAGACCCTTACAGAACTTCCTCCTTCAATGGAGGGTGAGAGGTGGGAGGAGGGGAGGAGAGACGGCACTTCTTGTTGGAGGCTGGCCGTGGGGATAGTGGGATCAGCGGAGGCAAAATTGCAAAAGTACAGCCCGACATGAAGGTAAGATGCAGCCTTCCCTGGCAGTGGGACCTAATGGGCCCCAGGTCCACTCTCCCACAGGCTCCCCGGTGTTCCTGCTGGGATGTGATGAGCTGTCCCGCTCACATGGCCCATGTGCTGTGGAGTGCAGGTCTCATCTTCACTGAGACCTGTGAGGTCAGGACTATGTTTTGCTCCTCTTGGAATTCTTTTGGGACCTTGTAGGTGGCAGGTGTCCAGGAAGTCTTTGTGATTGTTGGTAAATGACATGGTAAGTCCACTCAAGTCGTCAGTGGTGGAGCTGGAACCAGACTCTGAGTCTCCTTACCTGGGATGCAGGCTCCTTCCCAGGATGGGGATTTCACGGGGTAGGGCTGATGGTGCCACGGAGTGACTCCCTCACCTCTGGATTCGGAACCAGTGGGGAAATAGACAAGGAGGCACGTGGGAATCCAAGTGCAGAATCTGCCTTAAGCCTGGAAAAGCTCTGTTCACGATGTGGCTGCTGGCACCCCCAACAGACACTCACCCAGCCAGCAAGCGTGAGCGCCCCTGTCCAGGTGCTAGCCTTCACCTGGTTCGCCCACGCACGCCCTCCTGCCCATCCGTCTGAGAAACAGGGACAAGAAGTGCCAGGTTACAAACAGCTCACCCATTGGACAAGGAGGCACTGCCTGGAGGCAGAAGTGCTGAGGAGTCCCTCTTTTATGGGCTTGGGCAGGTGGTCAGCCCGGAGATGAAAGGAGCTCCCTGCAGCCACCCACCAGAGGCAAGGGCAGGAAAAGCAAGAGAGGAGGTGAGGGGACACCCGTGGGGAATGCGCTGGGCGGGGGCTCGATGCCCAGGGAGCTTCCTCAGCGCAGAGGAAGGGACCCTCCCCAAGCAGAGCAGCTCCTGCAGGCGCCGTTCCACTTCTGCACAGGACCCGCTCTTTTCACTCTTTCCTTCTCACCCCTCATCTCTCTTCACCCTCCCTGCCTTTATCCCTTCCCTTTCTTCACTTGCCAGGTGATATGGGAAGAGGAGGGACTGTTGGGTGCCTTCGTTCCTCTATCCCCTCCCTGAGCAGCCACCTTGCCCAGCTCCTCCAGCTCGTCCTGTCCCTGCATCCTTCAAGGTGCCCCAGGCACCCCTTGTTCTCTGATGCCTTTGGGGCCTCCGCTCTCTGCATGCCTGGGCGGGGTCACCTCTGGAATCTACCTCCTCCCTTTAGTCTTGGTCACTGCTGTCCTCCTCGGGGCCCACTGTTGATGGAAGGCCCCGTCCTCCTCACCTCATGGATCCTGGGCAATAGCCGAGGGTCCTCCTGAGGGACTGGAACTGCTTGGAAGGGCCAAGCCCAAATAGGACCTGGAAGGTTCCTGAGCCAAGCTGCCTCTGGCGGCCTCTGATGGATGCTCACTCGCACCACCCTCTCAACAGAACCCCCAGACACCGGTGGTCTGGCCTCCCTTCTCCCTCCCCTCCCGCCTTCCTCTTTCCCGCCTTGGTTTCCCTGATATGCAGCCGGGGCCTCTCCAGTCTGGCGCCAGGAGGTGGAGGAGGAGGCCGAGCTGGGAGTGGGTGGGGACTGGCTGGGCCTGGTTCCTCCACAGCACTTTCCGAGGGCCAGAGAGAGGTGTTAGTGTCAGAAAAATACTGCAGTCCCACTCGCCCCCGCAGCCCCAGCCCCCTCCACTCATGGCGTCATCCGTGTCCGCAAATGGGACCTGGGGGTAATGAGTTACACATGCTCCTGGCGGCTGCCGAGTCCTGCAGCCGGGCCACTCGCTGCCCCAAGGCCCGGCCTCCCAATTCCTGTGTTCCTCCCCCATAAAATGAAATTATCCTCCTCATCTACCTTCTCATCCGTCAGATCTCCCTGGTTCACTTGGCTCAGCTGAGGGCTGCTGGGCTGCTGCCCAAAGATGGGAATGGATTTCCTGGGAGGGGCTGGCTGGGGCCTCTGGAAGAGTCACCACTCTTTACAGGTTGCAGCATCAGGCTCTGGTGCAGGAGAGGGGGCTATGAACCCAGTTCAGAGCTACAGGCCATGCAGAGCAGAGAGCACGGCTCTATTAGACAGGTCTGTGGTCCCCAGGGGAGCCAGTGGCCAGGCGTGCTCCAGGTCTCTCTTGCCCAGTGGGCTGTCCCTCTATAAGATGGGCGTGGCTTGGTGACCTACATTGCAGTGTGTCAGGGCTGGGTGTGAACCCATAGTGCACACACTAGTTGTGTTGTCCTTGCACATGTGAACTCAGACCCAGTACAGAGGGTTCTGTTTGTCCTGCCATCCCCACGTGCCGTACACTGTTCTTTGCTCTAACTCACTGGGGAGCCCCGGCAGGAGGTGGGTGAGGGGAGACAGGGAAGCTAGAGCACTTACTCCTCCAGCTTCTGCCCTATGGAGTCATCCAGGGCTGCTCCTGTCCCTCCACCAAAGACCACAGCTCCTTGAAAGCTGCCTTGTCTACCTGGGCTTTCCTGTTCCAGGTCTGGCAACTGCTCCCATCCCTGACCCTTTGGGCCCAACGGTGGTTACAGCCCACGAATGCTGCTCTGTCCTTGTGCGGGTCACATCCTGGCCACACCTTTGAGACATTCCTTTTATGAAACCCTGTGATGTGTCCTAATCTGAGGGAGCCTTCTGTTTCTGCCAGGGCCCCGACCCCCTAATCTTGAGTGTCCTTGTCTGCAAAGTGAGAATAAGGTTACTAACCCCACAGGCATTGTGGGAGGATGACGTGCTATAACCCGGGTAAAGCGCCTTGCACGCAGTAGCCCCTCCATCCACGTTTATTTCCCTCCTTGGTCTTTGGGAGTCCCCTGCAAAGCTTGCGGAGGTGGGGAAGAAAGAGAGGGAGAGATGAGGAGGTGGAAGGAGCTGCTGCCACCTCGGGCCTCCCAGGAAACACCCATGCCCCTTCTCAGGGACCCTGGCCTGGAGAGTGTTTTCGGGCTGATCCTGGCCTTCTGCTGAAGAAAGCAGCGTTCTGGTTACTAGTGGGATTCTCATGAGGCCTAGATACTCCAGGAAATTGAGCAAGTTCCTTTAGTCCTATTTCTCAAATATTAGAATCTATAAGAAATACTGGGTCCTAAGGGCTCCTGGTTCTATGGCTTATGTGTGTCTGTCCCTTCGTCATCCTGATTGGAGGCACTTTGCTCCCTGGGGCCCCCTGAAGTTTTCTACCAGAAGAGCCAAGGGATGAGTGTCCTTGTCTCAGGTGGAGGCTGCTGTTTCCAGAGACGTCAGGAAGAGGGAAGGAGGGGCACAGAGGCACCGGGGCTCCTTCCCACGCAGATGGGCATGGACTGGAGCTGCCCCTCCCCGTCTTCAGCCAAAGCCCCAGCCCCGGGCCACGCCATCTCCTCCGTGGCATTACTCCAGGGATGGGGGCAGTGAGGAGGGTCTGAGGGGGGTGCCACCGGCCTGTCCCACTAGCCTGGTACAGTCTGGAGTGGATGGGCTTGAAGGAGACCTGCAGTGAGGTCAGAGCCCTGGGTGGGCAGGTGGGCTTCTGGTGATCCCTGGAATAGAGGGGATGATGAGTGGCCAGGGCAGTTTTCCTCGTGGCATCCCCCAGTTCTCCTGCCCACAGACCTTGCTCTCATAGCTCCTGGCCTCTGCTTCCTTGCTTGCTCATTCATTCGCTTCTTCATCTTCATCTTGCAGCAAAATATATTCAGGGACTCTGCAGGTGCTGTGTGCAGCAAGGGGCACAAAGAGGCATGAGACGGGGCCCCATGACTTCTGTAATTTACCATTGCTCTGGCTGGTCTGTCCTCCCGTCTCTCCTCCCTCCCACTGCAGACCAGCACAAGGCTAGCTCAAGTACAAGGTTACCTAAAGGTGACTCAGTGGGAAGGAAATTCAGGGTGTGGACACGTTATTGGTGCAGACCCGCACACAGCCTCACTCGGCTCTGATGCCTGAGTCTAAAGTGCTGAAGTCTAAAGTCCTTCTCTGTTGTGGGGATGGCTTTGTGCGGTGCTTAAAAAGACAGGCTCTGAGGCCAGGCATGGTGGCTCACGCCTGTAATCCTAGCACTTTGGGAGGCTAAGGCGGGTGGATTGCCTGAGCTCAGGAGTTCGAGACCAGCCTGGGCAACATGGTGGAACCCCGTCTCTACTAAAACACAGAAAAATTAGCCAGGCGTGGCGTGGCCGTGTGCGCCTGTAATCCCAGCTACTTGGGAGGCTGAGGTAGGAGAATTTCTTGAACCCGGGAGGCAGAGGTTGCAGTGAGCCAAGATCACGCCATTGCACTCCAGCCTGGGCGACAGAGTGTGACTCCATCTCAAAAAAAAAAAAAAAAAAAAAAAAAAGACAGGCTCTGCAGCTGAACAGGCTGGGCTCAGACCCCATCTCTGCTGAGTGCTGGCTGGGAAAACCTGAACAAGCTCTTATCCTCAGCTTCCCCTCCTCTAAGAAATGGGAAACCCAATAGCCCCTGTCTCATACGCTTTTGTAAGGGCTATGTGAGTTATTCCACATTGAGTCCTTCCAAACGGGTACATAGAGCACACCCCAAAGATGTGAGGTCCTAGTGTGAGTACCCTTGTGTCCGTTCAGTGTGTCTGCTTCTGCTCCTGGGCCTGCCCATGGGGCTCTAAGCAGTACTTCTGTTTTCTCTGTCAAATAGGAAACCTAGAGAGAAGAGGAGGAGCGAGTGGGAAGTCACGTCTGGGAGAGGGAGAGAGAGATGATGGGATGAGGGAAAGGCAGGAGCCCAGGGACAGCCAGCGCCCCTGGGTCTTTAGGCTCTGAGTTTAAATCAGCCCCATTGGCTTAGGGGTGTGGTTTTTTTTTGTTTGTTTGCTTTTTCCATCTGTGCTCAGCTGTGTGGGTGGAGTCAGACCTGACCAGGGTTGGAGTTTCCCTGTGCAAGTGTGAGGAAGCAAGACAAGAGCGAGGAGTGGAAGTGTGTGACCTGATAACGTGGATCCTGGGGTGGAGTAGGATAAGAGGGCCAGCAAGGATAGGAGGGTGTGAGAGGGTGGAAAGACAGTGGGATGCATGGTCTGTGGGAGGCTGGGGCACCCCAGAGTCAGAGACCTGAGGGACTGCACTAAGAAGATGAGGGCAGGCACCGTAGCTAAGTCGGTAATCCCAGTGCTTTGGGAGGCCGATATGGGAGGATTGCTGGAGGCCAGGAGTTCAAGACCAGCTCTGAGCAACCCAGAGAGATCCCCCAACCTACAAAAAATTTTAAAAATTAGCCAGATGTGGTGGTGCGTGCCTGTAGCCCTAGCTACTTGGGAGGCTGAGGCCAGAGGATCTCTTGAGCCCAGGCGGTCGAGGCTGCAGTGAGCTGTGATCACACCACTGCACTCCAGCCTGGGTGACAGAGTGAGAGCCTGTCTCAAAATAAATAAGTAAATAAATAAATAAATAAGATGAGCCATAGCATTTATAAAGTGGGACATTTGAATGTGGGATTTAGATTTCAGTGATTGGTGAAAAGCCTTTCTAGAGCAGCAGAATCCACTAGAAACGAAAGGTGAGCCACACATGCAATTTTAAAGTTCTTAGCAGCCAGCTTAAAAGGTGAAAAGATACAAGAATCTGGCCAGGCGCGGTGGCTCACACCTGTAATCCCAGCACTTTGGGAAGCTGAGGTGGGCGGATCACCTGAGGTCAGGAGTTGGAGACCAACCTGGCCAACATGGTGAAACTTTGTCTCTCCTAAAAAAAAAAAAGGAAAACACAAGAAACTAACTGAAATACAGTAGTGCACTTTAGTGAATCCAGCATATCCAATATATTATCATTTTGACGTGTAATTACTATAAAGTTTATTGAGGTATTTATGTACTTTTTTCTCTCGTGCTGAGTCTTCAAAATCCAGTGCGTCTTTTACAGTCAGAGTCCATCCCTGCTTGGGCCAGCCATGTTTCCAGTGCGCGAAGCGAATGGCCCAGGCTGGCAGGCTGAAATTAGGTAAGGAGGCCACAAGGAGTGATACCTGTGATACCTGGGCATCAGGAGAGCCAGGGCAGCGACAGGGACCCCGGGAGGGGAGGAGCAGGTGGCTCTTAATGGTGAGGTGCGCTGTCAAGTCTTACGACAGTGAACACAAGTGCTGGGGGTTTTTAGGGAGGAGGGAGAGGGAAAGTTCTAGAAGGAAGCAAAGAGAAACATCTACCGCCCTGGCATATGACTGGTGTATGAGGAGAATGGGAAAAGAAAAGTCCTCATGGGAAAGGTCAGGCAGGCAGGAAGCAGGTCTCATTTAGAACAAGAAAGTAGAAGAAATGCCTACAGCAGAGACTGAGGGAATGAGAGGTTTCACGGCTGACCGGCTGGGAGTCCAGGGGCCGATGCAGGAAGGTTTCAGGAGTCAGGGAGGGAGATGGCATGAAAGGAGGATAAACACAGCTGTTTGGGGTTAACAGTGGGTGATGGGGGGCCTCGGGAGTCCTGGTTTTCTGTAGGTGCAATGGACTGAATGTTTGTGTCCCCTCCAAATTCCTATGTTGAAATCCTAACCCCCAAAGTGATGGGATTAGGAGGTGGGGCCTCTGGGAGGTGATTAGGTCATGGGGGTGGAGCCCACGTGGGTGGGATAAGTGCCCTTATAAAAGGGACCCCAGCGGCTCCCTCGCTCTCTTGCCACCGTGGGAGGATACCGTGAGGGGTGGGGCGGCTGTGTAGACACCAGGTCTGCCGGTGCCTTGATCATGGACTTCCAGCCTCCAGAACTGTGAGCAGTACCTTTGTGTTTATGAGCTGCCTTGGCTGTGGTACTTTGCTGTGGCAGCCTGGACTAAGGCAGGGGGGCTTGCTAAGCCAGGACTGAGGGCTCAAGTGATCCTACTGGGTGGCCTCAGGGCAGAAACTGCTGGTGAGGCTGTGAGGTTTTGTGGGGAGGAGTTTTTTGAGGAGCACCCAAAGTCCTAGGGCACCTCATCTCCATCCTCTTTGCCCGGATCTGCTGAGCTCCCTCCTCTGCCATGGCCTGTTGTGCTTTTCGTGCATAGGTAGCAGAGCTGGAGGCTTCAGGGACACGGACGACTCAGTCCCCTACAAGTGGCAGGGGAGGCTCTCAGCATTTCTGTCTCCCAAGCCAGACACCCTTCCAACTGAATGGCGGTAGGCACTGGGAGAGTGAGACAGGTGTATTCAACTTACTTGTTTCTGCCCAGAGATGAAACCAGTTCATCAAACCAAAGTGGACCAGGAGGTGGGCGGAAGGTTGCATTAGCATCCCAGAAAGAGGAGTGATTTAAAAATGGAACTAGCTGAGACCTGGCTTCCAACTTGCAGACATCTTAAGTGACTTACTGTCATTGACAAAAGCGCCAGGAGGGGAACTGGGAATCTTCTGAACAAGGAGCTGGGGCCACTCTATAAGGGGAGGGTCTTTTGGCCTGAAATTAGGCAGAACCCTGAGCCTGCTGCTTGCTTGAGTCTCAGTGCATTGATGCCGCTTTCCTTCTAATCTGTGTGCTGTGCATTTGAGGCGTGAATAGTGGCACCTTCCACCAGCCCCAGGAACCCCTTGTTCTTCCTGGGGGGCTCTCAGGCTCTCTCCCACGTGGCTGCAGTGGTGTACCAGCTCACCTTGGCCACCCTGCCCTCCCCTCCCCCAGCTTCCTCTCTCTACCCCTCAGCTCCCGCTGCAGAAGAAGACACACACCAGCATCCCTTCCCGAAAACAAGCACACACACCCTTGATTGTTCTCAAGAATTTTTATGCGGAGTAACTTGGGACATGGATAGGGATGGAGGGAAAATAACAAACATTATGTGAAAGTGACAAGATGGACAGATCTCTGAAAGTACTAAGAGAAACTGTCCCAGACCATTGTGAAATCTGCATGGAATTAGCCCTGGCTGTCTCTCCTTCCCCTGCTGTCCCGTACTTAGAAGGCTTGGGAGCATCTGACTCTGCGGACGACCAGGCTCCTACCCCGGGTGCCCTCGCTGGGCCGTCTGCCCTGAGGACTCAGGCCTGGTATGCAGCAGGGCAGAGGTCACTGGTGTTCACTCTACCCTAGTTGGTTGTTCTGGAGAGGAAAAAAACAAGCCAAAATGGTTTTTTCTGTTCTCTTACTCAACACAGAATGCTTCACTTCAGGTTACCAAAATGGATGAGGATTTCTCTCCATCAACAGCCAGTTCTGAAGTGGGTTCTCCTACGGACGCCAGCTGGGTGTCCTCTGGTTCAATTCAATCCTGATATGATGCACCTGGTGGTAGCCTGCGATCCACAGGTTGAAGGCCCAGTCCCACAAGACTGCTCCCACCCTGCACCCACTTCCTTTGATTGACTGGCTATAAATCGGTGTTCCCAGGACCCCCACCTTGGGTTTGATTAATTTGCTAGAGTGGTTCCTGGAACTCGGGGAAACACTTTACTCACATTTACAGGTTTATTGAAAAGGATATTACAAAGGATGTGTAGATGAACAACAGAGGGAAGAGGTGCGCAGGGTGGGTCTGGGAGGAGGGGTGCAGACCTTCCATGCCTTCCCCAGCTGTTCTGCCCTCCAGGAACCTCTGCACGTCCAGCTCTCCAAACCCAGCCCTTTTGGGTTTTATATGGAAGCTTCATTATGTAGGCATGATTGATTAAATCATTGGCTATGGATAATCAACTCAACCTTCAGCCTCTCTTTTCCTGGAGGTTGGGGGGGTAAGGCTGAAGGTCCCAACTCTCTCATCCTGCCTTGGTCGTTCCAGGGGCCAGTCCCCATCCTGAGGCGATCTAGGGGGTCCCCAGACCCACTCAGCTCATGAATATACAAAAATCACTCTTATGACTCTGGAAATCCCAAGAGCTTTAGAAGATTTTTTTTTTTTTGTGCCAGGATTCAGGGTGATGACTAGGATGATATAGACTTCACAACATCACGGTTGTTGAGGACCCTCCCAGGCTCCAGGGACACTTGTCTCCCTGGGTCCGCTGTGACTTCGGGCAGGACTCGGGGGGGTGGCTCTCGGTGGCAGTGCCCCTGCTTCATACTTTCCTTCCCTGTCTTATGGAGTCCCCATGAAAGCCAGAGAGTGGTGGCAGCTTCAAAGACAGAGGTTATTTGTGGCTGCCTGTTACAGTGAGCAATGTGAGTGATGAGTAACCATCGTGAAGTCAGACTTGGGTGGGTTTCACGAAGCTCCTTGGATGAGCTGAGCTCTGAGGTTCCTCCCAGCAATAAAACCCTATCTCCACCTGCTGTTTATG
Source organism: Macaca thibetana thibetana (assembly GCF_024542745.1). Taxonomy (NCBI): domain Eukaryota; kingdom Metazoa; phylum Chordata; class Mammalia; order Primates; family Cercopithecidae; genus Macaca; species Macaca thibetana. Next base: position 115,570,926 of record NC_065585.1, read on the forward strand.
AGCTGTGGGACCAAAGACAAGAAGAAGAAACTGTTTGCTGCTGTTAAAACTCAAGTAGGTAACAATGGAATCATTGCCCTCTTTTTTTTTTTTTTTTTTTATGTTTAGAGCCAGTTTCTTTGGAAATAAACACTCATTTTGATCAGATCCAATGTGTGAGTTTCTTTTAAAATGGGAGAGGAGAAATAAATTTGGATAACTCCAAAATGCTCTAAAATTATGACTAAGAAACTGAAATATTAGTTTTTCAAGGAAAGGATATTTTGATGAAGGGAACTGCCGGAATACTTGCTCATGGTCTCACAGTTAATGCATGACAGAGGCAGGCTTTGCATTGACCTCCACAGAGCCCCAAACCCATGCTGTTCCCCCAAAGCGCTGTGAGAGATGCTACCTGCTTAATACAGGGAAAGGGGGCTCTAGAGGTTCAAGGTTCTCTCCACAATGTAGCCTGACATTGGGGACCCTCTCCCTGCTCATCCTCAGCTCAGCGTGCCAAGGTTGCGTTGTTTTTATATAAACTTCTCTGTTCTTTAATCTCCGCTGCCAAACATCTCCCTACCCCCAGGATGCAGTGTTTTAGCAAAAACTCTTTGGGGTATTCTTGTTCCCAGTTTTAGGAGGAACTCTTCACAATGTTTACCTCTAGGAATAATACAATCATTTGATACAACCCCATTTTCAACGTGTCCTATTGAAAAGAAATCAAGGAATTTTTTTCTCCCCAAAAGTCAAGCTCTTAGTAAGACTTTTCATTTGCTTGCCAAGAATGTGTCTTCACCTTCCCTTTTGATATGACAAATGCCTTGCTGAAGAGCTGCGGCCTCCGTGCCACGGATCTGTGATTTCACCACTAAATCAGAGAGTGAGCATCTGGGGCAGGCTCAGGCCTTGGTATGACTAAGAAGCTCCACGTGTGATTTTGACTCTCAGCCAGAAGTAAAGTAGCAATTCCGTTCCGGTGATTACCTTCTACAGTTTACCTGCATGGGCACAAAGAAGCAATCAGAGGCCCTGGGTACGCAAAGAAAGCCCAACTTTTAATTAATTAGTGTATTTATTTGAGACAGAGTCTCACTCTGTCGCCCAGGCTGGAGTGCAGTGGCGCGATCTTGGCTCACTGCAACCTCCGCCTCCTTGGTTCAGGTGATTTTCCTGCCTCAGCCTCCCGGGTAGCTGGGATTACAGGCCTGCACCACCAAGCCTGGCTAATTTTTATATTTTTAGTAGAGATGGGGTTTCGTCATGTTGGCCAGGCTGGTCTCGAACTCCTGACCTCAAGTGATCTGCCCACCTCAACCTCCCAAAGTGCTGGGATTACAGGCATGAGCCCTGCACCCGGCCCCAGCTTTTATTTTTTCAGACCAAAAGTTTGCTCCAAAAATGTGTTTTTCTAGCCAATTAGAATTTATCAATTATTTGCATATGACAAATGTAAGAGACAGTCTTTGCCACAAAAATAACTCTTGTTTACATGTGTTTGCTTTGCTCTTCACTGGCTGATGGGGAGACACACCTCGCCTCAAAGAACCTTAGAGACTAGTGGGATCACCAGAGAGGTAAAGAGGTAATGGATGCTAATGAGGATGGAGTGAAAGATGCGTGCAAGGTTCTGACATGGTTCTTTCAGTGGTACTTAATTCTTAACATACTACCTTCTAGAACTTTTTTCTCTTTTTGGAGTCAGGGTCTTGCTCTGCCACCCAGGCTGGAGTGCAGTGGTGACATCATAGCTCATTACAACCTTGAATTCCTGGGCTCAAGTGATCCTCCCACCTCAGTCTCTTGAGTAGCTGGGATACAGGCACAAACCACGATCCCTGGCTAATTAAAAATTTGTAGAGAGAGAGTCTCATTAATCCGCCCAGGCTGGTTTTAGATTCCTGAGCTCAAGCAATCCTCCCACCTCAGCCTCCTGAAGCGCTGGGATTAAGTCATGAGCCAGTGTGCCTGGCCTGGACCATTTTAAAACTTGAACATCTAAAATTTGGTTTTGCTTCTCTATAAATGAAATTTCCTTGGTGTGTATCAACTTCTTGTAACATGTCACTGAACTGTGACTTAGTTACTTTCATTAAAGTCAGTGTTTCCTAGGATGTGGCAACATACAGCATAGTGGTGTTCAAGATACCTTTGATACACAGGTATGAATCTGTTATTTTAATAGTTAGGTGTCTTTTTTTTTTTTTTTTTGAGACAGTCTCACTTGGTCACTCAGGCTGGAGTATAGTGGCAGGATCTTGGCTCACTGCAGCCTCTGCCTCCCAGGTTCCAATGATTCTCCTGCTTTGGCCTCCTGGGTAGCTGGGGTTACAGGTACCTGCCACCATGCCTGGCTAATTTTTGTATTTTTAGTAGAGATGGGGTTTCACCATGTTGGACAGGCTGGTTTCGAACTCCTGGCCTCAGGTCATCCACCTGCCTCGGCCTCCCAAAGTGCTAGAATTACAGGCATGAGCCACCGGGCCCAGCCAGGTATCTATTTTAATTTATAATAGGAAGCTACTAATTTTCCACTTATGGTGATGAAGTTTCCTTCCAAAGAAATTTAAGTTTAAATATATTTAAGTCGAGTGATGTTAAGAAAGTAATAGCCCAGGGACACGCAGCTATGGCAAGATTGTGCAGGCTGTATGCAGGGGAGGATGCCTACAGAGAGGAGACCATCTCTGCTGCTCCTAGCAATCATCAAGCAGCCACGTGCTCCACACTGAGATGAACAACGTCTCCCAGCCTGGCATTCTGGATTCTTCTGGCAAGTCACTGTTTGTTTCTATTTATTTGCTCAGAGCCACTGGCCTTGCCCTCTCCAGACCTCTTGGCTTCCTGACCTCCAGATGCCACCCTCACTTCTGGAGGCCACTGCAAAATGGAAAAATCTTTCTCGGGATTCTGTTTGAGCTTGGGATAGTTTTTCTTCTTCCTGTTGTCGTGGTGGTTGTCGACCATTTTCTCCAGCGCTCTGGTCTTGTGTGTGCCTGTGTCTGCAGACAACCTGTTAATCATGAACAGCTTTGTCTGGTACTTCCTGTAGATGGTTCACACAGAGGAAGACTGTTTGTTCCTTAAAGTCACTGTTTTCAAATTTATATGTGTTGTACATTGCACTATGAAGTGAAGAGAAAGAGAACAGAATTCAGCCCATCTAGAAAGGGCTGTCTTTCACGCACTGGTGAATTGCGGCCTCCTCCATGCAGATTCTGTGACTACCTGTGGCACCGAATGCATCGCCACCTGTGCAGGCAGCACTTTGCTTGTGTCACCGCTCCCTTCTGCACCGACCTCATTCTTCCCTGTGTTGCAGTTACCCTTTACGCGTCGTCTTCCCCTCCCGTGGCTGCGTCTGAAAGGCAGTGGCCGCATCTTAATCTCTCAACAAATATCTTGAGCATCTGCTATGTGCCAGGCACTGGCCTGGGAGCTAGGCAGTTGGAAGTGAATGACGCTGACAAAGTCTCTCCCTCCCACAGTGTGTCATCTTTGTATTTCCCAGCACCTATCAGAAGTGTATTAGTTATCTATTGCTGCGTAACAAATTACCCCAATACTGAGCAGCATAAAACAAATGTATTCCTCATGCAGTTTCTGAGGAAGTCACGGGTGTTTTTTTTTTTTTTTAAGCCAAAATTTTGTTAATTTTTTCAGATTAAAAATGTTGTATGCACATATGTCGATATAATCTGGGAGGAATCTGGGAGCAATTTAGCAGAGTAGCCCTGGCTCAGGCTTTCTCAAGAGGTTGTGATGCAGGAGGAGCAAGCCCCAAAATTGGAGGGTTCTTGGCTTTGCCCAGGAAAGAATTCCAGGGTGAGCCAGTGGTGTTAGTAACTTTTATTGAAGGGGCAGTGCATGGCAGTAGCAGAGGTGCTGCTCCCTGCAGAGCAGGGCTACCCCATAGGCAGTGTGGCCAGAACAGCAGCTGAGAGGCAGTTCTGCAGTCCTATTTATGCCCATTTTTAATTATAGTTAAATTTTGGGCAGTTTATGCAGAAACTTCTAGAAAAATGGTGGCAACTTCTGGGTTGTCATGTTGCCGTAGAAAGGGGTGGTAACATCTGGGTGTTGCCATGGCAATGGTAAACAACATGGCACTTTGGTGGGTGTGTCTTATGAAAAGCTGCTCCTGCCCCATTCCTTTTTTTTAGCTAGTCCTCAGTTTGGTCTGGTTTCTGAGCTCTGCCTCTAAAGTCGAATCTTGCCTCCTGCCTCGGTTGCGGTAAAGATATTGTCCAGGCTGCCATCATCTGAAGGCTTGACATGCTGGGAGGATCTGCTTAGAGGCTCACTCACCTACATGGCTGTCAGCCAAAGCCCTCTCTGTGGGCGCTCATGACATGGCAGCTGGCTTCCCCTCAAACAAACATTCCAAGAGAGAAAGACTGAGCCAGAAGGAAGCTGTGTGTCTTTTGTCTCAGTTCAGAAGTGACACACCATTACTTCTGCCATATTCTACTGGTCACACAGACCAACCCTGGTACAACGTGGAAGGGGGTTGATTGCAGAAGGTGCTGGGATCGTGGGGTCTATTTTGAAGGCTGGCTACCAGAGTGGGGCTTTCCACAGTGGGTGTTCCATAAATACCTGTTAAAGTTTTTACCCCTACAATCCTTAAGTCAAAAGCTCTACTTTTATTTTTAATAGACTGTGTTTTTTAATAGTAGTGTCAGGTTTATAGCAAAGGCAAATGGAAAGTACAGAACATTCCCATATATCCTGCCTGTCACCCTCCCCGTGCACAGCCTCCCCCGATGTCAACGTCCCCACCAGCATGGTGCATTTGTTACAATCAGTGAGCCTATGTTGACACATCGTTATCACCCAGAGCCCATCGTTTACATTAGGGTTCCCTCTTGGTGTTGAACATTCTGTGGGTTTGGCCAAATGTCTAATGGCATGCATCTGCCATTGCAGTATCATACAGAGGAGTTTCACTTCCCTGAAAATCCCCTGTGCTCTGCCTGCTCATCCCTCCTGCCCTCCCAATCCCTGGCAGCCACTGATCTTCTTACCGCCTCCATACTTTTGTTTTTCCCAGAATATCTATCACATAGTTAGAATCATACAGTGTGTAGCTTTTTTAGGCTGGCTTATTTTACTGAGTTAATTATGCATTTAAGATTCCTCCATGTCTTGTCATGGCTTGATAGTAAATTTTTTAAATTTTTTTAACAAAAAAGTAGACATACTTTTTGCCCTGACTTTGCTGTTAGGATCATTTTGGAGTGTTTGTAACCTTCCGCTAAGTTTAAATAATTTGAAGGGTTTACCCAGCTAACACGCTTCTGCCACCTGGAAAAAAAAAAAGTCCATAAATGTGTTTTGAGCAGCCTTTGCGACTTGTCTTAAATTGTCGTCTTTCCCTTGCAATCAGATTCTCTAAGGGTCTTGCCAGACCATTCATGTTCTGCTTGTCTAACCATTCGTGGGAAACCTCTATTTGAAACCCTCATTATGTCCTATTTAAAATAGACTTGGTTTAACGCACAAAGTAACAAAGTCTTGCTGAAAGAACTAAGCTGTCTCAGAGGAAGGTCTGTGTTCTGCATGTTGGTTGACTAAGGCACCTGTCACAAGCAGGTGCTTGCTATTAAATAGCCTCAGGTAGAGGGCAAGGGAACTATTCTTTTTTATGGGAAAAAAAATAGAGTGACATCATTGCACGTTGACGCACTCCTACAGTGAACCAGCAACACATATGCAGATGACAAAGGCAAACTTCAAGTTAACTGTTTTCATGGCTGTGTGATTTTCCTCCTCCTATTCTGTCATGAGGCTAAGGAGGAAGCAGGGCTCAAAGCAGGAGAGCTGAAACTACCACCATGAGAACGAAACCAGTATTTGTATAATATTTTTCTATTCCTCCCACTCTGACTCTTGAGAGGAACAGACTTTCCTCTGGTAAGTTGCAACCAGACAGCTAGTGGCTCTCATCAGAAGGAAAAAAAAAGAAATGCTACCAGGAGCCTACATATTTAGGAGCAAAACCCTTTGTAGAGCCTAGTGTATGGTAAGGGATGGAAAATCCCAGGAAAGGTTTAGGGTGAGTTAGAAAGATGTGCTCTATTTTGTCTTAGCAGAAAATCAGCTCAACTCTTCAAAACTTGCTAATGTAAGGACGAATGAGAATGGTCATTGGATTTGTACTTGACAACTTGCTTGACACTGCACCCAATGTCTTATAGAAATATTATGTAATAGCTCTGTTTAGCTGGTTTAACAGCAGTATTTGTAATAAAACGAAGTCAATGAGTGGGAAAATGTTCCTTATATAACAATACCTCTGGGGAACCAGGGCTGTGTGGATCCTACGGTACCAATAGTCACCACCATTTCCCTTGTGGTCATAAAACCTCCTGAGGCCAAGGAGGTAGTAATGATACCTGGGAGGTGATATATAACCTTTGAGGTACCTCCTTGCAAATGGAAACCTACGAAGGAACTGCAAACATGGCACCATCCTTCAAGATGTTTTCTAAATATCAATTTTAGCCTCTCAACAACCTTTTGCTGCCCAGTCCAGTTAGTGACACTCCTCTCCTTTCCATTCCTTTCCTTTTTCCTTTCCTTTTCCTTTCCTTTCCTTTGACAGTCTCACTGTGATGCCCAGGCTGGAGTGCAGTGGTGTGATCTCAGGTCACTGCAGCCTCTGCTTCCCAGGTTCAAGTGATTGTCCTGCCTCAGCCTCCCAAGTGGCTGGGATTACAAGCACACTACACCACGCACAGCTAATTTTTGTATTTTTAGTAGAGATGGGGTTTCACCATATTGGCCAGGCTGGTCTTGAACTCCTGACCTCAAGTGATCCACCTGCCTTGGCCTCCCACAGTGCTGGGATTACAGGTGTGAGCCACTGCGCCTGGCCTTAGTTAGTGACACTCTTGAAGTGGGGACAGTCCTTCTGGAGAGGGGTCTCATCCACAGGGGGTAAGGAACAAGCATTAAAGGGATATGCATTTTTTAATGCCCCCCCCACCCCACCCTGGTGATTCCTACATGCCCTGCTGACATCGGGGAGGGGATCCCTTCTTTCCACTTTCAGTCAACAGAGCAGGTGGAGGTCAGTAAGCCTCTGCATGGGTCGTCTGAGAAGGCTGCCTTGAAGGACAAGTTCAGATAAAAGATCAACGTGGGTCCTGGGGCCGGATTTGCCGCTAACATTTGACATTCTTTATCTGTACACCAAAGGGGTTGAATTACATGGCCCAAAAGGCCACTGCAGCAATGATATTTCCCTATTCCATTTTGAGCAGAATTTGAGGAGTGTCACAGGATGAGGTTACTGTGTTCTCCAGCAAATCTAAATGCAAGGTTGCAAGCTGGTCAGAGCTGGCTTACAAATGTGTTTTGTTTACACTCCCCAGTGTTTTGTGTTTGATGAATTAGTTGCCAATACTTAAAAATAGATGTAGAAAATTCTGTATCTGGCCACACCCACCCCTCATCCCTGCATAGTAGCCTCTGCCAGAGCAGGCACGTGCTATTGGCCTCCCCATAGTCCCGCTGGGCCCATTTCCCTCTTTCCCATACCTCCCCAGCCACTGTAGAAGTTTGGAGTTTGCAACTTCTGTTTTAATTTCTCTTCATGCTCCCTGGATCCCATGGGACGATGACACTTTGTAAAGGCCACATATCCAAGACTAATCCAAGGTCTTTCTGCTGCTTGAACTAGCTCAAGAAGAGTTGGTTTGTGTGAGCATGTGAGCTGTGGACATGTGATCTGGCTTGGTCATGAACACAGAGAGTGGGAGGAGAGGTAGAGGCTGAATGTGATGGTCCTGGAAGGCTCCCCATCAGGTGGTTGCATTCTAGACATGCAAAAGGGATGTGAGAAGTTCAACATGAACATCTGCATGCATCAGGGAGAGATGAGACCAAAAAAGAAAAGAGCTTATGGGGTTTTTAAGTGTCTTCTTTCCTTCCTTTTCTTACCCTTATTGTCCAGGTCCATGTCACAAACGGCGGGCGAGCAGCTGCTGTACCCAGCTGGGGTCCCTGTCGGCGCTGAAGCATGCTGTCCTGGGGCTCTACCTGCTGGTCTTCCTGATTCTTGTGGGCATCTTCATCTTAGCAGGTAAGAGCAGTTTGTTTTTGTCCTGGTCTTTGGGATGAGGAAGGAAGACCTGGAGTTTCCATTCTTCATTCCCACTGTCATGAGCCCAAACACTGCCCTTGTCACCATGCAAACCACAGAGGAAGAAGGAAGAAGCTCTTCAGTAGTATTGCTTATTTTGCGTGGGAGTAGCCGGCAGGGGCTATGTGAGCTTGCGGAATTGAAGAGTCTAGCAGTAGAGACCTAGCTGCTGGGAGTGGCTTCTGACTTTTCCTGCATCATTGTGGGACATTGTGCATTACACTGGGCCTCCCTGGGCCTCTGAGATATGGTTTGCACTGAGAAGGCTGGGCATTGTCTTAGCTTCTGGTCCTGGGGTGCCATGAAAATAGTTGCGAGGCACTTTCCTTCCTGGTAAACCTGCTGCCCTTTGCAGTTACTGTAGGCAGAATAGGTTTGCCCCAATTCAGCCAGGCTCTCCTTACCAATTTCTATCTTTTGAGATGGGCAGGTGATGGGCTAGGGCTAGCATTTTCTCAGCCAGGGAGAAGGACAGCTCATGGACTTAGGAAGGGATGGAACAGGGGCCTGTTGGCCCCAGTCTGTGAGCACCCCAGCTCATCATCTATAGGTCGTCCCTATGAAGAGAGATGGTGAAGCAGATGGCTGTGGTGGTCTTCTCCTGACTCCCTTTCAAAGGAAGGGCTGCTCAGTTCCCACCTTTCTCAATGGAGTTAGGTAGGACTGGACACAAGTAAGGCTGAGGGATCAGTTTATTTCCACCCGACATGTCTCACGTGAGTACCTGCCTTGCAGCAGGCTCCATGCTAAGATTGGGGGCACAGCTAAATAGGACCCAGGGGCTTCTCTCAAGGGGCTTCCAACCCAGGAACCAAGACAGGGTCATGCAGTTAGAGCCCCGCCTCAAGGCAGAATGCAGCGGGCACTGTGATGGGGTGTAGCCCAATGTGATGGTGACAGAGCAGGCACATATAGGGAGGTGCGGCTGCTGCATGGAGCAGGTGGGGATGGTGGGAGCGAGGCTGCTGGCCAGGCCAAGCTGACTTGGAGCACTGAGGGAGGGGACCTCGGGTGAAGCCCAGGGCAGGAATCTGGAGGTCCAGCCCTTACGGATGGATGACCTGACCTTTTGCTGGAAATTTCGAGGCAAATGGCCAGGACCTCCCCGGTCTTGACTCACTTTCTGTCAAGCGGAACTAGTCACTTGGGTGTTGTAATGGGGTGTTCAATGCTGCCTGCGCCTTCAGGTTTCCACACTCAGGGCAAAGACATTGGGGTGGAGTCTGTCCCACCAATGAGCAACCTGAGGGGCGGCCAACAGCAACAATGAGAGAACCTCATGATTCATCCCTGGGACCAGAGGACAGGGGCCAGCAGGGTCCCTCGCAGGCCAAGTGGGCCAGAGGAGGATTTGAACATGTTGTCAGGCTGCTTGGTGAGAGCTTGGGATCTTGGTTTGGTGGGTTTGGCTGCCAGGACCATAATAAAATTCTGGAATGTTTAGGAAGCATTCCAGCCCAACAGGAAACCAGAACAGGGACTTTTGGGTGACAGATGCAGAAAAGCTCTGCAGAACAGGAACTTTTAGGTGACAGATGGGGGTCTGGAGGAGAGGGACCAGATTGGTGGGGGGGTCTGGGGCCAGCCTCTGGAGGTCCTGGAAGGGCATCATCTCTTGGGGAAGAGAAGACTTGCAGTGGAGTGACGGTTCTCTTCTGGTGTCTGGATGGCTGCCATGTGGAAAGGGTAGACATGCTCTATGTGACCCTAGAAGGCAGCGCTAGGACAAACGGGTGGATGTTATTAGGAGACAAATTTCCATTCAAAATAAAGGACAGTTTGCTAACAAGTAGTGCTGTCCAGTATGATGAAAAAAAGGCTTTCTCCTGGCTTGGAGATTGGATGAGGTTTATAATGATGTCCTGGAAGCTTCAGAAAGGAGGGTGGAACATGGTTTCCCAATCTAATAAAAATGTTGCCATACCTCAATTGTTCCAGCATTTTTCTGATCATTATAATTATCTTTGAACCTGAAGTTTCTGGATGCCACATGGCCTGTGTTGAACAAAAATTTGGGGTAGATTGGGACAGAGCTGGTGCAACAGTGTCATACCTGATCTCTTGGCCCTGGGTGTGTGGCCGCTGTTACCTCCCCAGATTCTTGTCTGGAGAATCATGTTGGCCTCTGGGGGAGATTTGGTGAGGGTGGCATAGGAAGGGGACTTGGCAAGGTGGTGGACAAGTCTGAAGTTCTTTAAGGAGGCTCTATCTGATCTTAGGGAGATTTCTTTAGATTGCCTGATTGAAGACCTCAGCGATGCTCCTTCTCAGAGATACCAAGATCAGGGGTGTGGGGAGATCCATGGTCCAGTGTAAAAAAGAGCTTGCCTGGCCTTCTGTTGGGTGACCTGCCATGGGAGAGGGCTTCTCCTTCTTGGGTAGAACTCACTGTCTGTGCCCAGAGAGGTCACCTTGCACAGGAGATCCATTTAAACCATTCTTAAAACCTCCTTGTCAATGCAAATCTCATAGCTCCTACAACTGGATGACAAAATTATCCACTGCAACCCAGCGCCATATCTGAATACTGGATTGGCAACATCTCAGCATGCAAATGCTTACTCTTACTGTTTCCCAGTGTGACAAATTTGTAATCAAACTACACCAAATATGAATCTTATAAGCCCCACATAGGACTTCTCTCAATTCATCTTCTTGCCCAAATATTGAAAGTAAAAGGCAAACATGTACCTCACATTTATGCATTATCTAAGTTTACCTGTTTGAAGGTTAATCCAACCACCACCCAAATTATTCTATCAATTGGATTCTGCCCACCATCCAACCTGACCAGTGTCCTCCTGGGAGCTTTACTCCGATAATCCCATGCTGTCACTGGGTTCTGTTCCCTAAGCTCACAGCCTTTCATCATCTCCCAAGGAGATGGCAAGAGACTCCTCCTACCCCCAGTTCCTCTAAGCTTTCCTATCTCTTCAACATATTTTGATTATTACCTTGGCTGACAGTTCCCTATTATGTTTTCATTCTGTTCCCAATTCATTTCTGGACAATACAATCAGGTTTAAGTTTATGAACTAAAGAATTGAGATTGCCTAGTCATGTGGCCAGGGGGTCCTCAATCCAGCACTTCAGGCAAGATGTCCTTTGCGATGGAATTAAAGAGTCGGAGAGAGTTCAGTCTTATCCATGACTCTTCTGGGCAGTCACTGTGGTGACTGGGTGTGTTCATTAGGAACGATCTCTTCTTCTCTTTCCTGAGACATTTCCGTAGATAAGTCTGAATTCTCACTGTGGAAATGAAACAGCAGAAAGGGGAAGTGAAAAGATCTGGGATTTGAATGTGAGGTGAGGCTGTAGCATCGCAGCAATGTAGCAAGACCACTGGTCTACAGGGAGAGTCCCTGGGGAGATATGGGCTCCTCCTGCACCTTAACTTAGTTATTTTCTAACAGTACCAGTCGGTCATTGTCATCAGCATCTTCAACAAGCATTGAATTTGTGCATGAGTGTTCAGTGGGTGCAGGGCAAAGGGATAAGCCCTAGGAATAAAATTTCATGAGATGTAGTCCCTGCACAGGAGGGTTTAAAATCATAAACACATACACCCACTGTAGGGCAATGTGACGTAGTTTCTGCTGTTGCCAAATTATACAAAGGAGAGCCCAATCCCTGAGGGCTGGAATGGTCGGGGAAGGCCTGGGCCTGGGGAGAGTTATCCACCTGGCTTTGAACAGAGTATCCCTTTTTTGGATCACCTTGTTTCAAGCAAGTCTGTCCCTGGACTTTGCAGGAAAGAGTAATATGCTCAGAGCCTGTGTCCATCTACACTGTAGCTTCCTGATTCTATCACGCATCTTGGGAATAGGAGCGCAATGCCATCATCCTTTATTGGGACACTTTGTCAGAAACAACCCTGTGAAATTTCATCCCTTGTGCTTATTGTAAAAATGATGTTGAGGATGTTATTTCTTGCATTACACAATGCTGTCCTCAGAGGATGCATGCACCAATTATTTTCTGTCTCAGTCACAGAAGGAGTTATGTGTTCCTTGAGGAATTTGTTTTCACCTTATGGAGACTGTCAATCTGAAAGTCTTTAAAATTACTTTCAAGGAGGTAACTAACACAAACTTAAGAGTCAGCTGTCATCCCTTGTATGGTGATATGTGAATTTGAAGGTCATTAAAACAAAAACCTGGGGACAGAATTGTGGTCCACCCGCAGCAAGTGTAGAGACTTTAAGGAAAGCATTTTTGTGTTAGTCTCTATTCCTGGCTTCATTCGGGGTCTCTCTGCTTGATCTTCTTTACCTGGATCTCATCTACTTTCATCTTAGTGTAGTTAATGTATCCTTGTGAATTGCCTTAATTCTTTATGGAACAAGGAAGGGTGTTATATACAGTTTTATCTTTACAAAATTTCCGCCTTTTCTATTTCATTCTTCAAATGTGTGATGTTTTTAATATGTGAATGAATGACAGAGACCAGGGAATCTAGAAAATATTTGTAGAAAAAGAAAGATGAGTATTTCAGTTTTACTAAGTACTTATTTGAGATGAATATGGAATTGCTACCCAGGGACATTTAGCTAGTAGAAGTGGCAGGTGTGTGATTAACTATATTAACACATATCTAGCATGTTATGTACTGCATTGACATCATAGCATTTAAGAAGAATATTGAGACAGGCAGGACCATGTAGACTTCATGCTGGTTACAAGTAGGGACTTTGGAGCCAGCCTGTCTGAGCTTGAACCCTGGCTTCTCTATCACCAGCTATGAGACATTGGCTGAGGCACTTGGCCAAGAGCTCCCTTCTCTGAAAATGGGGGAAATCAGTGTACTCCCTATATTAGTCTGTTTTGCATTGCTACAAAGGAATGCCTAAGATGGGATAACTTATAAAGAAAAGAGGTTTATTTGGCTGACAGTTTTGCAGGCCATACAAGCACGGTACCAGCATCTCCTTGGTCTCTGGTAAGGCCTCAGGAAGCTTCCAGTCATGGCAGAAGACAAATGGGGAGTAGGCATGTCGCGTGGCAAGAGAGAGAAAGGGGGAGGTCCATCCCCTTTAAACAACCAGCTCTCGCATGAACTAATGGAGCAAAAACTCACTCATTACCATGAGGGGGATGCCAAGACATTCATGAGGGATCCACCCCCATGATCCAAAGACCTCCCACTAGGCCCACCTCCAACATTGGGGATCCGATTTCCACATGAGATTTGGAGTAGTAGTTATTGTTATTGTTACTGCTGGCACTAGTATTACCACTATTATAGCATCATCACTCTTACTTTTTCTTTGTTTTCTTTGCAGTCAATTAACCTTGATAGCATAACCTGGGGTTTAGCCCCAGGTTATCTATGAATGCTCTGTAACCTTGGAAACATCACTTTGCTGTCTGAATGGGAGTTTACCCATTTGTAAAGTGAGCAAATTGGGCAAGATCGGTGGTCTCAAACGTTTTTTACCATGACCTACACAACCAGTACACACATATAAGCATAGCTGAGATAATACTTACATTTGTAATGCCTTTCTACTCTATTTGTTTTTTTTTTAAACGATCACAACTCATTCATTTATTTCATAATTCATGAATAGGATAAAAGCTGTAGTCTGAAAAACAATGGGCTTAATGATACTTCTATTGTTCTCTGTGTCTTTCAAGCATTCTGGGAGTAGCCATATTCTCTTCAGGATATGGACTTTGAGGCCAGACTTCTGGGTTCAAATCCAGGCTGTGCTATGGAATGGCTCTATCATTTTGAGGCAAATAATTTAACCTCCAAGGGACTTGGTTTTTTTCATCTATACAATGGGGTGATTGTGGTGCCTACCCTATGGGGGCTGTTGTGAGGATTTAATTAAATAATACATGAAAATTAAAACTCTCTTAGTGCCCGGCACATAAGTACTCAGTAGGCTTGGGACAGTGGCTCATGCCTATCATCGCAGCTCTTGGGAGGCTGAGGCAGGAGGATTGCTTGAGCCTAAAAGTTTGAGATGAGTTTGGGCAACATAGTGAGACCTCTTCTCTACAAATAATTAAAAAATGAGCCAGGTATAGCGATATACACCTGTAGTCCCAGCTACTCAGGAGGCTGAGGGAGGAGGATCACTTGAGCCCAGGAGTTCAAGGTTGCAGTGAGCCATGATTGCATCATTGCACTCCAGCCTCGGTAACAGCAAGATCCTGTCTTTAAAAAAAAAAAAAAAAGTGCTCCAGAAATATTTGATGATATTATTCCCACAATCAGAGACAGTTTGCTTTCAGAATAGCAACGGATTAGAGACCTACTTGTTTAGCCTGAGCACCCAGTAACTTTGTCTATAAACAGAACTGGGCTCAGTGCAGTACGTGTCCATATGCACATGTTTCCAATAAACACGCAGGGAAGCCTGGAGACATTGTTGGAGAGGTCCTTGAGGTACCGTGACAGCACAGGGCTCAGTAAGCCAAGAAACAGGAACAGAACAGCATTTCCAGGATTGTAGCTCTTTAGGGGAGGGAGCGATGGAGCCAGCAATGGCCCCACCCATGGCCCTCAGATGCTTAGCTTCAGTGGGTGTCTCCTACAACCTCCCCCCCGACTTCCCAGACAGACATGGTGTTGTGCTTTTCCCAAAAAACAAGAGTCACAGAAACCTCTTCCTTGTCCACCTTGACTTTCCCACACAATTTCTAGTTCTTCTTTCAGGAATGAATCATAACAAGGTGTTCTCATTCTCACGATTGCTCATCAGCGAGTTGGAAACACCAAGGAAAGCGAACCCAGTTCCTCCACCTTTGTGTCTTTGTGCCCTGGTCTTCACACTCGCCATGCTGTATTGCAATGATTGGTTTCTGTGCCGGCTCTCCTTCTAGTCAAGGAGAACTCTTTCATAATAGGGCACCGCACCTTGTTCACCGCTGTCCTCCCACTGTCTACCATCATGTGCTGCTTATAGCAGGTACTCAATTAATGGAAGGACTAAACTGAATGCCTCAACAGAATGGCCATCCTCCCGACAGGCTCCAAGTGTGAGTCGTCAACAGAATTAGACACCACTCCTGGGGTGGCCTAGCCAAGGGGGAGTGTGCCGGCCTGTCACCATGGATGCTGATTTTAGCTTAAATTCTCACGAGACTTTCTTTTCCTTTTCCTTTTTTTTTTTTTTTTGACAGAGTCTGGCTCTGTTGCCCAGGCTGGAGTGCAGTGGTGTGATCTTGGCTCACTGCAAGCTCTGCCTCCCGGGTTCACACCATTCTCCTGCCTCAGCCTCCCGAGTGGCTGGGACTACAGATGCCCACCACCACATCCGGCTAATTTTTTTGTATTTTTAGTAGAGACGGGGTTTCACCGTGTTAGCCAGGATGGGCTCGATCTCCTGACCTCATGATCTGCCCACCTCAGCCTCCCAAAATGCTGGGATTACAGGTGTGAGCCACCGCGCCCGGCCTCTTTTTCTTTTTGAGATGGAGTCTCACTCTGTCACCCAGGCTGGTGTGCAGTGGCACAATCTTGGCTCACTGCAACCTCTGCCTCCCAGGTTCAAGAGATTCTCCTGACTCAGCCTCCCGAGTAGCTGGTATTACAGGTGCACTCCACCAAGCCTGGCTAATTTTTGTATTTTTAGTAGAGATGGGATTTTGCCATGTTGGCCAGGCTGGTCTTAAACTCCTGGCTTCAAGTGATCCGCCTGCCTCGGCCTCCCAAAGTGCTGGGATTGCAGGCATGACCCACAGCACCCAGCCTCTCATGAGACTTTCTAGTGAGACTCATAATACAGGACCCTATATCCAAATGATAGAATACCATGCAGCCCTCAACGATCAGGTCAGATCTCCTCCTCACCCAACCCCAGATCTCTTTCAAAGGAAACCATTGCCTAGTAGGGGCTCCCCCATTGCGTGTCAGTGTCACTGGCTTTGTTGGTCTTGTTTCAAGTTAAAGGCAGATCTTGTCAGTGATCCCAGTTAGATGTCAGCACACTGGTTTCTGCCAGGTATTGCAGTCTGCTGGATCTGTTTGGCTCTGGACTTGGACATCTGTCATTTATTTTTACCAATCAGCCTGTGCCATCAATCATGTTGGAGCCAGTGTCCCAACTATGTCCCTATAGTCCCCATTCCGTAGCCTGCTGCCACGCATGCAGTTCCCCAGAGGACATGACCAAGGGCTGGCCAGCCCACGCACGCATTTCACCCCTTGTGTCCTGGGAGGTGAGTCAGGGTCATTTGAAGTCCCCCCAGCCTCTTCCTTAGACTCAGACCACACACACCTGAGCAGGTTACTGCACTTTCCCTGCACCTACCTCAGCTCTGTTGGGCCGCCCTAGCCATCAGAGCTTCTCCTGCAGACGGCACCTCTAACTCACCTCAGACCCCAGAGGAGGGGTAGGAGAAGGGATCAAGAGCCAGTTGACGCCCTGAGTTCCCCATGGAAGATTCCACTGCCCAGGGTGATACCTCTGACCACGCCTGAGCCAGGTAGAAGTTGGGGGCACAGACAGCTGAAACACTGCCTGCAAATCTGACAAGTACTCCCTGTTCTCTGGAGCTTTAGCCAAAGCCCTACCTATAGCACTCAGGACACTGAAGAGCATCCATCTCTCAGCTCCATCCCACTGCAATCCTTCTAGGCAAAGAGCCAAATCCAGCCACCACCTGTTTTTATAAAGTTTTACTGGAACACAGACGTGCTCATCCATGTATGTAATGCCTGGCTGCTTTCGTGCTGCAATAGCAGGGCTCAGTAGTCGGTGTGCCTGCAGAGCCTCCAATATTTACTACCTGGCCCTTCACAAGAAAACCGTTTGCCAACCCCATGCTAGGCTTCACTGATCACTAATTAGCCCTTTCATGCTTCCTCCCTGGATTGCAAGTTACAGTTTGCAGAGATTTTTGCATACATTGTGTCATCTAATTCTTATAACAATCCTAAGGAATTCAGAAAATAGCTCAGTTTATAAATGAGGAAACTGAGACTTAGACGCATTGCCTGCTCTGGCCCGCGGCCCCATAGCTGGGGAATGGGCACCTGGACTGCAGCCGGGAATGGCGTGAATTCAGGGCTTCTCCTGCCGCCGGGAATGGCGTGAATTCAGGCTTCACCACCCAGTGGTGAAGTGCATGGCACCGGAGTCAGACTGCCAGGGTACAAACCATGACTTTGCCAATTGCTATGTGACTTCAGGCAAGTTTTTCAACCTACCTGATCCTTAATGTCCTCATCTGTAGAGCAGAGCAGAAGGGATTACTCTGCCCGCTTTGAAGTGTTGTGGTGAGGATGAAATTAATTCATCCGTGTTAACCGCCTGGAACAGCGCTCAGCAGGTGGGATGTATCATTGGTGTTTGTTAAGTGATTTATAAACGCGTGTAAGCGCCACAGATTGCGCAGTAATCCAGCTTCGTTTCACCACGCTGTACAGGAATATCAAGATAAACGTGTCAAGTGCTTTGATATCTATTCCAGGAGCCAGGATTGGAGGAAACTTGAGAGTCGTCATACAGTGACCAGCCCTTGCTAAGAAAAGGAGCTTTTCTATTTAAGCAAAAAGAGAATGGGAGTGGTCTTGAGTCCACCCCTCACTTCCTTCTGCAGCTTTGCACCTCCCTGTTGGTGGCTGGGCCTCTGTGCCTCCTAAACCCACCTCTCCTGTTGCTTCCTGGAACTATCTTTGGCCGGGTGTGCCCAGAACTACCAGGCAGATTTTGCCATTCACCAGGGGGCTTTGAATTTGGTCTGGGATGGAAGCCGAGCAACTAATGAGCTCCTGTCCTCCACCCTTTTGGAGAGAAGTTATAAGTTCTGGGAATTTCTGTGACAGTCCTGCAGGCGTCGTGTCTTGGCTGACCTCGCCCAAGGCTTGGGGCCCTCTCCCATCAAATCCCAAAAAAACAAACACTTACCGGGTGCCAACAACGAGCCTGGCACCGATTGAGACACAGGGAGATGGGAAGAGAAATAACGAGAGGCCCCTGCTGTGAGGATCATAGTGACTGGCAGAGCAGATATGCATAAAATATGCTATCAAGCACAGGGCAGATCAGAAGCTTGAGAACTAGGAAAACCTGAGGTCAAGTATTTGATCATTTACGAGCTGTGATCTGGGGAAATTGTTTCAGCCTCTCTGGACCTCATTTTTAAAAACCAGTAAAATGGGGATAGTAATGAGTAATCATCAGTATGATGAAAATTCAGTGAGATAACACATGAAGTGCTTTTGTACAATGCCTGGCTTATACTAGGGCCTCAATAACCATTTCCCTGTAAATCTCAGAGGTTTCTGAGAAGTCCCAGTTTAATTCAGGGAGGCAATCATAGGTGTCCTTTGCTGCCCATCTCTACCTGCTTTACTTGTAAATCTCAGGCCTTGTCCCTCTTCTCTCCTTTTATATATGCATATGTATATTATTACAGATTCGAGGATGTGTGTACAGGTTTGTTACATGTGTATATTCCGTAATGGTGTGATGTGACTTCTAGTGCAAATAGCATCACTCAAGTACTGAACGTTGCACCCTATAGGTAGTTTTCCAACCCTTACCCTCCTCCTCTTCTCTTTAACTAAACTGTCTTTCTAGTGACTGCCATCAGCTTCCATCAGATTCCGTCTGTCTTCACCTGAACTCCACCTTCTTGTGGCCTCCCCACTTGGTTATTTAACAAACACCATCTCAAACCCAATGTGTAATCAGAAGTCTTGACTTTTCTCTCCCAAACCTGCTTCTCCAGTCCTTTCCATCTCTGTAAATGACACCATGATCTACCTGGAACCAGGGCATGCTGCCAGCTGTATTTCACCTGCCCGCCATGTTCATGCATCAGAAGCCCTGATGAGCTCCCAGCACCCTGACCTGCACCCCTCCAGTCGTCGACACGTAGAGTTGCCAGTGTTAGCCAATAAAAATACAGGAGCCCAGTAACTTGAATTTTAGATAAGTAATGGGTAATTTTCTAGAATAAGTAGGTACCAAATACTTGGTGTAAGTGCCCAGGAGGGAAGACGGGGCGGCAGAAGGGCTCTCACATTCCTGTCCAGTCTCCAGTCTTCAGGAGGTGGAGGGTGGAATGGTGGGCAGTGGCCGTCCCTGGTCTGTCTCCGGTTTTAGCAGAGCCTGCTGGCCCCTCGCTGGAACCTCCAGACAGATGGTGTATTTGGTTTTGTTAGGATAATGTTCAGCTTCACCCCATGCTTCCAGCTCAGAGTCGGAAATCCCAAGTCTTCCTTTGCCCATGTGGCCTTCCTGTGTGCAGCCCAGAGTGGCCCGGCAGCTGGCAGCATCCCTGGGAGCTTGCCTTTCTCTATGCTCCTTCTAGAGAACCTCATATTCTCTGAGACCCTTTTTGGAGCAATCCAAGGGATGCAGGGAACTGGGGGTAGGATGGCCCCTTGTTCTGTTCCTGTCTCGCCCTGCTGGGAAACCCTGGAAGAGAACCAGCTCTGGGAGCATGAGAGGACCTCTCCCAAGGTCCCTCGCTGTGTTTCTGTCTGGCAAGAGTTCCAATCCGAGTTCAGCTGTCAGCCGGGGAGGTGCCAGTGACACTCGTCACAGGGATCCCCATCTCTGGGGGGGTCTCTGGAACCCCTGGATGAACATGGGGTGGGCAGTGACAATGATGTCAGAAGTGACTTGTAGGACGCCAAGGTGCCACCTCTGAGGGTGGGAAGCGGCGGATCCTACAGAGTCCCCACCATACTGAGTCACGCTGGATGGAGTCCTTCTGCAAAGCACTTTGTTTCTCCTGCTTATTGTCAAAAACAGAGTCTGGCCCACTGTCTTCTGTGAGACATTTTCAGTCTATTGTCTGCCAGAGTTTTGGAAAAATGGTATCTTTCTGGGAGGAGTCAAGGAAAGAAAGGCATTGCTTATTTACCAATTAACACTTGTCCCCTGACCATTGGCTGCGGCCATTTAGCACATCTAAACAAGCCAGTTCCTTGAGGAAGTCAATGACCTTTCAGGATCTATAAAAGTGGTTTATATGCTTTCACTCAGAAATCCTCTTCTATTTGTCTCCAGGAAATGAGTACAAAGAAAGAAAATGGCATATGTATAAAACTCAACCACATTCTTCATAATCACTCAAAGCTGGAAAGAACCCAAGTGTGCAGTCTTAGAGGGTTGTTTAACTAAAAGACAGTTAACACAAGGGAGTATTATGCAGCTATTTCAAATGATAGCTATGACATACGTGAGAGGGCGTTTATGAAATTGCGTTAAGGGAAAAAAAGAGCACCCCTTGGTGTGTATACACTGTGAATGCTGTTATGCAAACAAGCATATATTACAAAAGGGCAAAGGATGGAGGGGAATTCGGAGAAATGAAAACTGGCGGGGTGGGTGGGAGGCTTACCGGTACCCATTCTTTCAATTCCCTCAATGTTGTCGGGGGTTCTTCATAAGACCACCCTTTTAAAAGGCCACAGGAATCTTCTGTCGCCCCGAGAATACAGCTCCCAGCATGGTGTTGATTGCCCTGGTGGAGGGGCCAGCCGGCCTCTTCTAGTCTTTTCCTGGTTTCAGGTCCCTGCCAGCAGAGGATCCTGGTGTCTGGGAAGAGCCAGGGACAGAAGCTGGGGAAGTGCCCCGAGGACACAAGCAAAGGAGAGGCAGGGTGACGATACAGTCAGAGCTGGGGACGATGAGTTCTGCCCTCAGCTTTGTAAATGGGATGGAGGCCCAGGGAGGGGAAGCGACCTGCTCAGGGTGGCAGAGTGGGACCCGCATCGGAGGCTCCAATTCCCCAGGAATCCCTGCCTCCCTCCTCTGGGGTCCCAGCTGCTCCTCAGATGCAGACCCAGACTTTCTGGAGCCCCCCTGGGCTCTCGACGACTATTGCTTAGCTTTGCCAATTAAAAAAAAAAAGAAAGAAAAGAAAAATCATCAACCTTCTTTGGGTGTAAACTCATTATTCAGATGCTCCAAATTTCCCCTTACAATGTTTTTTCTAAGGTGACTCCCCCAGTGGGCCCGACCCTCCTTCCCGTCAGGGGCACACCCCAGGGTTTTGATCTGAGTCTTGCAGCTTGCGTCTGCCTTTGGGCTTCTTCACGCATCTCATGCATGTTCTCATAACTCTGAGTCCTGATTTCTTTGTGTGCCAGCAACTGCCGTCTAGAGAGCTCCATGTGAAGGGCACTGGGGGCTTCCAATTCAACAGGCCCAAACCCAAACTTACTGTCCCCTCTCATCGCAGCCTCCCTTCTTTCTCCCTTCAATTAATAACATAACCGTCTAAGGTATAAGATCCACTTTATGGAGTCACCATCATTGTTTAAAGTGAATCTCCACTGTCGGACACTCTCACCAGCTCTCTAACTGAGGGGCTGGACAGAGCAGTGGGTCAATGAAAATCCACAGCTGGCAAGTGCAGGAGATGTAGGACTGCTCCTTAGCTGGGGCCCCAGTGAGTGGCCCACCGCATCCTCTGTGGGCAGGAAGAGCAAAGGGCTCCCGCAGCAGACCCACCCATGCCTCTGGGCTTCGGACTCTCAAGAAGGCCCAAGAGGCCACTTTTCCTGATCTTTTGAGAGCTTCCTTGTTTCTTCAATGTCCTGGCCCCCTGGGTTCCCTCGTGCTCCCATCCCATGACTTCCTCTTAGCCTTTAGCCCCGGTTGTCAGCCTTCGGGCTGTCTGCTTTCCCTCTGGATTGGGCTGTAGGAAGAGAGCAAGGATGCAGAGCAGCCCTCCCCAGCTCTGCTTCAGGGTCTGACATCCACATGCATCTGACATTTATCCTGCAAAAGTGACCTGCTCTAAGCAATACCCCGTGCACTCTTGTGATAAAAAGGAGTTCCTGTCTCTCTTTCTCTTTGTGGCTTTTGACAAAAGGCTCCCTTCTGTTATCCTGGCTTGGCCTGTGCTTGGTTCCAAAAGGAACTGGGTATGTATTATGACCAGAAAAGGGGTGAAGAGAGAGTGGGAAAAAAATCTGCTCTGTCTCACAGTGTTTCACTACCATAAATAATGCTCGCACATAATCCATTGTCCACATGGCCAATGATTTTCCTTACGATAGGTCCCTACTGGGGGTATTGCTGTCAAAGTTGGGTATATGTTTAAGGGTTAATGGAAAGACTGCACCAATTTGCAGGGAATGACAGGATTTTTCATTATTTTGCCTCTCTGCATGGTTTGTCACTCTCAGGCCCCCAGGAAGGTCTTGCTGGCTGTGAGGAGCGAAGAATATAGGGCTAAGGGAAGTAGCTCTGCAGGGTCTGCAGCCTGTGCCCCCTGGGCGATGGCAGCAAAGGCAGAAAGCCCCCGATCACTCCCTGTGCAAGGACTTGGTCCATAAAGACTAGGATCTCCACCCCAACCCTTGATCTCCAAGTGCCAGATGGTCAGAAAGCAACTGCCCAGCTGTGTCCATCTCCTAGGACTGCTCAAAATACCTCAAACTGGGTGGCTTTAAGAAACAATTTATTTTCTCACACAGGCTGGAAGTCCAAAATCAAGGCACGATCAAAGGCTGCACTCCCTCTGGAGGCTGTGGAAAAGGATCCTTCTTCACCTCTTCCAGCTTCCGAGGGTGCCAGCCACCCCTGTGTTTCTTGGCTTGCAGGCGCATTGCTAAAATCTACGCTCCCACTGACACCCAGCCTTATTCCCTATATGTCTGTGTCCAGATGTCCCTCTTCTTCTAAGGACACTAATCATACTGGGTTTAGGACCACCCCAACCCAATCCAACCTCATCTTAGTTTGATTACACCTGCCAAGAGTTTATTTCCAAATAGATTCGGGGTGGACATGAGTTTGCAGGGGACACTATCCTGCAAAGTGACCTGCTCTAAGCAACGCCCTGTGCACTCAGGGCTAAGAGAGCATGTCACCTGGAGCTCACATGTCCCTCCTTCTGGGTCATGCTCTGAGGACCTGGGACTGGAATTCCCTGGTGTATTTGAGTTCACTCGAAGTCATTCCCAGTGAAAAATGTTGGAAGGAAGAAGGCATTCTAGGCCTCCTCTTCTCCAGCCATGTCTCAGGGAACTTCCCTTGCATCAGGAAGAGGAAGAGGAAGAGGAAGAGGAAGGATTTGGCTTCCTCCTCTGGGTACAGGAGGCACATTCCCTGGCGTGGAACACGCTTGCAATTTTAGGTGGGCCTCTGCCTTCCGCCTTACTGTGTGGCCATGGGCAATCACTGATGGCACCATGCAGGACGGGACAGGATCTCCACACCAGAGGTCCACCCTCAGTCTCCTGACCCCGGTACTGCCAGAGGCTGTGTGACCTTGAGCAGGAGGCCTTGCCCCTGTGAGCCTCAGGGGCCTGAGCACTTTGACACATCAATGGTCACCAGTCATTCGCTCGTCACCAAGAAAACCCATGTCTACTTTGGGGCTCTTTAGAGGTTCTGTTGGGGGCTCTGTGTTGAGAATTTCTGGGCTGGACCTTCAGAGCTCCATTGGCACTGATCAGTTCTCGGACCTGTGTTGAGAATTTCTGGGCTGGACCTTCAGAGCTCCATTGGCACTGATCAGTTCTCGGACCTCGGGAGTAACCACGGCTCTGGCTCCGGCTCTGGCTCCAGCTCACACAGTGCTCTCCTGCTCCACTCTTGTCCTGCTCAGGCATTGACACCGGTTTTCTGTGTCTGACTCCACACTAAACTGTGACCTTTCTGGGGGCAGATATGTGAATCCCTCTGTATCATTCACTAGCCTAAATTTTAGAATTACATAGACTTGCATTTCAATCCCATTCTGCTCTTTTTAAAAATTCCATGACTTGGGGCAAATTTCTAAACCTCTTTAAGCACCAGTTTTCTTATCTGTAAAGTGGGGATCCTAAGGCCATCCTGAGTAACATGGCAACCCTTAGACCAGATGATGTATAGAGTACCCACCGTTCCCCTTGGGAAGGGGTGAGTCCCAGTGTCTGGGAATGCAACAGCAGTTATTGGTGAGGTCTATGGCATAATGGCTTAGTCCACACTCACCTTTTTTTTTTTTTCTTCTCCATAAAGCTGAGTGCTGAAATAGGAGTTTTGTCACAGAGCTCGTTCTGATCAGTTGAATGGGTACAAAGGTGCTGTATGTTAATATACACTCAAGGACAATGCTGGCACTGGATTCCCAGGCATTGCTAAGTGTCTCAGTCAGTGTCACCCTGAGACCAAGGCACCTGCCCTGGTCCCCATGTGTTAGAGGGCCCCACTCTGTCCCTCTGGCTGCTTCCCAACCCACAAGGTGAGATGTCCTCAGGGCTAAGAGAACGTGTCACCTGGAGCTCACATGTCCCTCCTTCTGGGTCATGCTCTGGGGACCTGAGACCTGAATTCCCTTCCCCAAAGCCTCAGCTTTCTTCCAGGGCCTTTGGACCATCCCAGGAAGGGAAACCAGGGTGTTGGCCAGAGGGTGACAAAGGTAGGGCTGCTTGCTGGCATTAGGTGGGGATTGGAGTTGGCCATACAGGCTAGGATGTCCCCCAAGCATGGGCATGAGGCCTGTGTGGTAAGGGTCTGCTCGAGGATGGGATTGGGGGTGTGTATGGGGTGGGGGTCTCCTTACAAGGCGGGGATCTGGACCAGGTTCCAGGTAGTCTTGCATATTCCTGCCAACCCCGAGATCTGGCTCGCGTCAAAGCGCAGACATAGGTGGTTTAATGGTAAAGAGCGTGTCGGTGTCCCTGCCTCAGCCCCTGGTGCTGGCATGCGGTTGGCAAGAGGATGTGCTAGACTGCTTCCCCTCCTTGGTGGCTCTGCATCTCCCCTGGCTGCAAGGACTCACTCCCGGGCGGCCAGTGGGTGGCATTCCCCCAGCGTTTCCAGGCTCTCAGCCCCTTTCTCACCACAAAGAGCCACGGTGGGCTGGCCACATTACTGCGCCTCCCTGGGTCTCTGCTCAGGCCCTGGTGGACCTGCCCAAGGCCAGCCTGCTTGTTCATGCTTGAGCACCGTCAGCAAGGCCAGCTTAGTCCAGCTCCAGAACTTTCTGCAATAGCCCTTCTTTCTGTGGGTGGGCAGTGGCTCCCCTTAGGTCCCACCCCACTGCAACCCGCAGGGCCTCTTCAGGAGCCAGACCCACATCCCTGGCCCCTTCTGCACCTGGGCAGGCTGTGGGGGAGGACTCAGACCTGAGACTCTGCCAAGCAGGGGCTTTTCCCATCTGGCTTCAGGTACCATGGGCGTGAGTTTCCGTGGGGAAAAACCCTCTTGTTGGGATGCGGTCGAGGTGGAAGGAGGATGGGAGGTGAGTCAGGCACTGCTGCTGCTCTCCACTCTGCCTGTCCTGCTTCCAGGCTGAGTTATGCGGCAACAGTGGCCCGATTCCTGAGCTGCTCAATCCATAGTGTCCTAAAGACCCCCATGCCTCACGCAACGCCACCCTTTCAATTACAGTAGTAATCATATTTCCTATCCAATAGCTTACTTGAGCCTCACCCACTGCTCTGAGGGAACGACAGCATTATCCCCATTCACAGATGAGAAGACTGAGGTCCAACGAGGTTGATAGTTCTCATAGGAGAAAATAAATAGGTGCTGATTAAATTTAAAGGGCACTGGTGGTTAAGGTCAAAGCTGGGCTGACTCTGGTTTCCTAGTCAAGAGCTCGGTCTCACTCATCCCTGCTGTCCCCCTGTGATTGCCACCTGGCTCCCACCGAGGGAATACAGATTAGCTGGAAAGCCGAGCTCTGAGTCAGGTGGGCTCTGCTCATGTGTGATCAAGACAGGCCTGGGCCTCAGGTCCCCTGAAGCTCACTATTCTGTCCACCACACCACCAGCCTCTGAGCAAGAAGTAGATAGGGAAACTGAGGCACCCTGAAGTGAGGGACAAGGAGGATGGCTTCCCGCAAAGAATACTAGGACCAAGCCAATTCTGGGCTCCACCCGTTTGTGCTTCGTTCATTCAGCCTGGCCATGTGGGTTTTTATAATATCTGCTTTTACCATATAAACTGTACACACAGATATACACAAATGGCCATAATACCACATTGCAAATTACAAAGCAAAACGCATGAACTCTCAAGGATGGATTTTTGAATTTCCTTGATAAAGCTGGGGCTTATGGAAAAGTGCCCATTCCCGTCTGTAGTCCATTGCTTTCAATTTAACTAGGCGTTTGGGGCTGGAATCATTTTTTTCCTCCCCTTTAGGTCTTGGAGCGAGTCCCACAGCTAGGCTGCCTGCGCTCAGCTGTTTGTTTTTCTTCCTTGGAGAGGGACTGGGGAATGTTAGCCACCAGGCCATGTGGGACTGGCCAGTTTGAAGAGCTCTCCAGGCTCCTAGCTGCTCAAACCCCAAACACATGGAACTGGGCCACACCCTTCCACCCAGTGGACAGAAAGGCTGGCCTGGCAGTCCCGACCTGCCGGTGGAACGGCCCAGCCCCAGGTCCTGCTGCCTTTGTATTTGATGGAAGAGAAGATGGGGGAAGGGGAAGGAAGGCTCCAGCTCATGGCTCCCAGCCAGGTCCTGAGACTTCACTTGTGAAAGCTGAGCTGGGGCCTCGCTGCCTCCCTCCCAGCGGGCCCATCTATCTTGTGGCCTTGGGTGGGACCGGCTGAGTCTGAGTAATTGCTTGCCTGGAGCGCCTGCTTGGATGCAGCCAGACCCTCCCTTAAGTCACCACCCTCACCCTGGGGAGGAGGCCTGCGACCCAGCCCGAGGCCAAATCTGTCCTCCACCCCTGACCCCACCCAGCTCCCCTCCTCAGTTACCTTTTAGAATTTTCTTTATTCTGGTGAAATACACAGAACATAATATTTATCATTTTAACCATTTTTAAGTGTAAGGTTCAGTGACATTAAGCATGTTTACAATGCTGTGCAACCATCACCACCATCCACCCGCCGAACTCTTCATATCTCCAGGCTGAAACTGCACCCACTAGACAGGAACTCCTCATTCCCCCAGCCCCTGACAACCCCCATTCTACTTTCTGTCTCTATGGATTTGGCTTCTCTTGGGGACCCCATATCAGTGGAATCAGATAGTGTCTATCATTTATTTATTTTATTTTTTCGCTCTGTCACCTAGACTGGAGTACAGTGGCGTGATCTCGGCTCACTATAACCTCCGCCTCCCGGGTTCAAGCAATTCTGCCTCAGCCTCCCAAGTAGCTGGGGTCACAGGCATGCGCCACCATGCCTGACTAATTTTTGTATTTTTTTTTTTTTTTTTTTTTTTTTTTTTTTTTTTTTTTAGTAGAGACACAGTTTCGCCATGTTCAGGCTGGTCTCAGACTTGGGCCTCCCAAAGTACTGGGATTACAGGCGTGAGCGTTTATGACTGGTTTGTTTCACTTAGCGTAATGTTCTCAAGGTTCATCCAGGTTGAAGCAGGGGTCAGAATTTCCTTCCTTTGTAGGGCTGAATACTATTTCATTGCTTGGCTAGACCACATTTGCCTTATCCATCCATCCGTCAGTGGACACTTGGGTTGCTCCCATCTTTCGGCCGCTGTGAACAATAATGCTATGAACATGGGTGTTCAGATATCTGTTCAAGCCCTTGCTTTCAGTTCTTTTGGGCATGCACCCAGAAGTGCAATCTCTTGCCCTTTGGATTTTTAAGCCAATTTGCCCTTGGAAGTCCAACAGAGGCCGGGTGCGGTGGCTCACGCCTGTAATCCCAGCACTTTGGGAGCCTGAGGCACGTGGATCACCTGAGGTCAGGAGTTCGAGACCAGCCTGGCCAACATGGCAAAACCTTGTCTCTACTAAAAATACAAAAAGTAGCCGGATGTGGTAGTGCGTACCAGTAATCCCAGCTACTCAGGAGGCTGAGGTGGGAGAATCACTTGAACCCGGGAAGCAGAGGTTGCAGTGAGCCAAGGCCGTACCACTGCACTCCAGCCTGGGTGACAGAGCGAGACTCCCTCTCAAAAAAAAAAAAAAAGGCCCAACAGGATATTCTGACCACCTGGGACCTCTGTTTTCTAGGAGAGACAGAAGAAACTAAAGGAGAACTGTGAAAAAACCCAAAAGCTGAGGGGATCATGAATTCAGTCATTCTACAGGATCTCAGTTCAACGAGGTTGCTAAAACAGAAATCGGGGAGGGGTGGGTTGTTATTTGAAATGCAGATTCCCAAGACCCACCCCTTCCTAAATCAGGGGGGCATTCAACTCACTGGGATGAAGAGGGCAAAGGAGGACTTGTCAGATTCTCTCTGGCCCTGGGCACACTTGGTGGTGCCTACAATGACCCACAATCCACTGTGCCTGGGGGTCCTGGTCCTACCCTTAGATAGAGCCAAATTAGCCCTGCCTGTCTGGGTTGTCTCTTATAGTTTGTATTAGTTTGCTGAGGCTGCCATAACAAAATACCGCAGCCTGCATGGCTTAAACAATAGACGTAGTTACTTTCTCTCAGGAAGGCTGCAAGTCCAAGATCAAGGTGCTGAAAGGGCTGGTTTCCTTTGGGGCCTCTCTCTATCGGTGGTTGATTGAATTTGAGAATGTGAAACCAGCAAATACAGGAGGTCCAATGAAGGGAACTGTGCATCTGAGGATTTTCTGTGGGGGGTCCTGGAGCCAATCCCCTTCAGCCAAGAAGGCTGCACTCATAATTCCACTCCTCTAAAGTCAGTTGTTTTCACGAATCCTGGTTTTCTTTTAATCCTATGTGTGTATGTGCTTGCTTCCTGTGATAGCGTCTGCATTTCCCACATTGTTACATGACCGACTTCATGGTTGTCATTTTTAGAGCTTCATTAAAGTTCATCTGGTTAACGTACCATGATTTAATTGTTCCTAATTGCTCATCCACGACTTCTCTAGGGTTTCACTGCTACAAATAAGAGAGTGATAAATTTCTCACTGCTCTAGCATTCGCTTCTTTTGGGTTACTTCTTAAATTCCCAGGAGCGAGACTATTTTGCAAAGGATGTGAACATTTTTATGGCTCTTGATACTTTTTGCCAAATTGCCTTCCAAAAATATTTGCACAGTCATCAGCAATGTATAAACACACTAGCGTTCACCACGGTCTTGCCAGCATGATGTAGCACTGTTCCATTACTTTTCGAGATTTCCTTTTCTAAAATTTGCATTTCTTTGATAGCTAATAATCTCATCAAGCTTTCCATACATTTGATTATTAATTGTGTTGTCTCTTAAGGAAACTGGCTGTTTAAGCCTTTTGCCTGGTTACTATGTGAGGTCAAATCAGGCATTTATAAAGTATCTAATACATACTCACTACCATGGGGTGCTATAGGGGGACCAAGGAAGTGTAAGACCTGGTTCTTATCTTCCAGAAGGCTATGATTGACACTCACGTCTTACTTACTTGTTGTTGATTTCTTTGTACCCAACCTGCTGCTTTGTACAACCTGTACGCTTCGTAAATCTTTGTTTTATGTAGTTAAATCCCAGATGACCTGTTCGTCGTCTTTGTGGTTCACAGAGATCAGCACTCAATTCAAAGTAATGCAGAATCAGAATCCAAAATGAGGCTGAAACCCAGAGAGACAGCTTAGACATGGTCAATTAATATGGACTCACATGAAGTAGTGCCCCACAAAATGGGGAAGCCACGGGTTGACATCGGTTTTTAAAGCAAGGTTGAGGGTTTGAACTTGGCGGGATGTGGTCTATGAGTCTGCATGTGGCATGCCTGCCACCAGAAGCTATTGCGATCAAAGTTATGTTCGTAGAGACTAAGGGAGGCACCAGTCTTGTTTGGCTGCATGCACATTAGACAACTCCTCAGTGTTTCTTTTTTTTTTTTTTTTCAATTTATTATCTTTTTTAGATTCTCACTCCCATCACCCAGGCTGGAGTGCAGTGGGCACAATCACGGTTCACTGCAGCCTCTACTTCCTGAGCTCAGGTGATCCTCCCATCTTAGCCTCCTGAGTAGCTGGGACTACAGGCTTATACCACCACACCTGGCTAATTTTTTGTATTTTTAGTAGAGACAGGGTTTTGCCATGTTGCCCAGGCTGGTCTTGAACTCCTGGGCTCAAGTCATCCACCTGCCTCAGTTTCCCAAAGTACTGGGATTATAGGCATAAGCCACGGTGCCTGACCTCAATTATTTATTTATTTATTTTGAGACAGGCTCTCGCTCTGTCACTCAGGCTGGAGTGCAATGACACGATCTCAGCTCACTGAAACCTCTGCCTCCCAGGTTCAAATGAGTCTCCCACCTCAGCCTTCCAAGTAGCTGTCACCATGCCCAGCTACTTTTTTTTTTTTTTTTTTTTTTTTTACACAATGGAGTTTCACCATGTTGGCCAGGCTGGTCTCAAATTCCTGACCTCAGGTGATCCATCCACCTTGGCCTTCCAAAGTGCTAGGATTACAGGTGTGAGCCACCATGCCTGGCCTCAATTTTTTATTTTTTAAAAAGTGTTAAACCTACAGAGAAGTTGGAAGCTATAAAGAGTGCTATATACCCTTCATTTTAACATTGTTAACATTTATGCCATTTGCATGTACCTGCTCTCTCTTCCCGCCCCAGTTTGTTATTACTATTTTTAATTTTTGTGGAACCATTTGACAGTGAGTGGCAAACTTCACCCCTAAATATGTTAGTGTGTATTTACAAGAACAAGGACATTGTCTTATATCACCACTATACAATTACTGAATTCAAGAAATCTAATGCTGATTATAAATACAGTATATCATCCATATTTAATTTTCTTCTGTTACTCCAAGAATGTCCTTTAGAGCAATTTTTAAAACTCCTGATGTAGGATCCAATCCAGAATCATGCATGTGGTTTCCATGGCTCCATCGTCTTTTCTAGATGGGCTCCTTGCCTTTCACTGTATTTCATGACATGGACATTTTAAAGAATGAAGGCCAGTTGCTTGCTATCCTGTCCTTTAACTTGGGTTTGTTTAATTGTTTCCCCACAATTGATGTAGGTTAAACCTTCTTGGCAGTAACACTTGATAAATCCTTTGAGGAGGCAGATTGCGTCAATTTGTTCCTGTATTGGTAATGGTAAATTTGGTTAAGGTAACTTTGGTCAGAATTATCTACTGTAAAGCTATCTTTTATGCCCTCTAATTAAGAAGTCATCTGTGGGGAGACACTCTGAGGCTGTGTAAATACACTGATTCCCAGCAATCTTTCACTCCATGATTTTAGCATCCACTTACAATTCTTGCCTGAGTCAGTTATTACAAAAGTGGTCATCAAATGTGGCTTTTCTAACCCTCCTCATTGCTGTTTTCCTCTCTCACCACTGCACTGTAAGGTGGCTGCAGACAGTGGTGTGCTGGTCAGCTCTGATTACATGCATTTTTCTTAACTCCGTATTCAGTGATGTCATGTTGGTAGCCTGAAGTCAGTCATAGTGGGATATTTACACTTAAGACATTGGCAAGTGCCACAGCTTAGGCTTCTCCCCAACCCCTTGGAGAACCAGTTGTTGAACATTTATCAGCATACCACTGGAGGCATTTAAGTTAAAACACATTCAGGAAAGAATGACTTTGGCAATAAAGGGACTTTATAATTATTTTTAGTCAGAGTCTCACTCCTGTCACCCAGGCTAGAATGCAGTGCTCACTGCAGCCTCCATTTCCCAGGCTCAGGTGATCCTCCCACCTCAGCCTCCCAAGTAGCTGGGACTACAGGCTCACACCACCATGCCTGGTTTGTAAAAATACAAGCTTTTTGTATTTTTAGTAGAGACAGGGTTTTGCCATGTTGGCAAAGGAAACCTTAAGGAAAGAGGACCCATCTTCAAATATTTAAAGGGCTATCTTCTGGGGTACCCTCATTAGTTAGGATGCAACCTCCTAATACACCCCACCCTTCCTCCCTGTTGGTGCTCCAGTGATGCATGGGTCCTTCAAGGCATCACAGGACTGCACCTCTCCCACCACTGCCTTCCTATCAAGGAGCCAGCAGGGGACAGAATAGAACAAGAGGGTGCATGTCACCTTGAGCAGGAAGAGGGATGCTTCTTACTCTCATCCTGAAAGAAGCAGTGTGTTTGCAGAACAATGGCGAGGTGCAGAGGAGGTGGCATTCACGCTAAATGATGCAGAGGAGATGGTGTTCTTGCCAAATGGCTTTCATGTTCTTGGTAAAGTGGATACAGTTACTTCCAAGAATGAGAGAGGCAAAGCAGTCTTCGGCATTAAGAAGCATGAAGATGCTTTGAGATAGCAGTGAAGGCCATTTTTTTTGTCCAGCTCACCAACCCACTCAAGGCAGCCCAACTCCAGGATGTTCAAGCAGTGCAAGAAAGGGCCAAGTCAGCATAACACTTCCACAGTACTGTGCAGCCCGAGAGTTGAAATGGGGAAGGAGGTGGACACAGGTGCCCAGAGTTCACCACTGATGTATACAAAAGTTGATAAGTTCTCCCAGAGGCCAGGGCATCGGAAGGCAGCTCTGAATCCAGGTATGGCAGTGATCTGGGCATGGCCAGAGGAGGGCAGGTGGAGAAGGTCAAGGGGCTGGGATCAACCTGCCAGTTGAAGCAATGAGCAGCTTCCCTAACAGTGAGAGAGCTGGCAGAGTTGGCGGTGGTGGTTGGAAAGTGAGAGAATGGTGATCTGGATCTCTTTGGAAGGTATCAAGCAACTACCTGGTTCTAGGGAGGGCAGTAGTGGGGGCCATCGGCGTGAAGAGGGTGAAGAGCTGTGTGTTCAGGCAGCCAGAAAGTCACTATCATGGGGAAGAGGTGGGATAAAGGCACGTGGAACATACTCTGACTTGGGACTGCAAGACTCAGTCTCCGAGGCCTGGCTGTCACTGGCTAATGGTGGAAAAGCTATTTCTCGCTGGCCTCAGTTCTTCATCTCATGTGAATGGGGGCTGGGCGCGGTGGCTCACACCTGTAATCCCGGCACTCTGGGAGGCCAAGGCGAGTGGATCACCTGAGGTCAGAAGTTCAAGACCAGCCTGGCCAACATGGCGAAAACCTGTCTCTACTAAAAATACAAAAAAATTAGCAGAGTGTGATGGTGCACGCCTGTAATTCCAGCTACTCAGGAGGCTGAGCCAGGAGAATCACTTGAATCCAGGAGGCAGAGGCTGCAGTGAGCCAAGATCACGTCACTGCACTCCAGCCTGGGTGACAAAGTAAGATGTTGTCTCAAAAAAACAATAATAATAATAATGTCAATGGGGACTAAATGTTGGTCAAGAGTACAAAATGAAATGATGTCCACAGCAGTGCTTTGTGAAATGTAAAGCTCTATACATCTGTTTGGAGTTCCACTATAAATATTAATGCCTACAAATCTGAGAATGAGTGTAGGAAGGGGAGGTGCAGGGTGTGCATGGAAAAGATGTTAATAACAACACCAAGAGTTTGAATTTGAATAGGGCTTTGCAGTATATGTGGGGCTTTCTTCCCATCTATTTGATTTTCTCAAATGAGATAACATCCGCATAACACAAAGCACAGTGCTTGGCGTGTAGTAAGTGCTGAATTAGAGCTCATTCTTTTCTTGAGTCCTCACACAACCCCATGAGGTAGATGTTGTTAATTCCATTTTAACGTCAAAAGTGAGAGACTCAGACAAATTCCTGTGTCCAAGAGTATGTATCAGCTTAGCAGGTAGTGGTCAGGACTCAAACCCAGGCCTCTGGACTCCAAGGTCAACATTCCTTTCTTTCTAATCTGTGTCTAAGGACCCAACCAATTCTCCGAGTCTATTCTAAATCTAAATTGATTCCATTCTATTTAGAATCTATTCTGAATTATAAAATCTGCTTCCTCTGTATAATCTACACTTCACACAAAGCTGCAAGCTTTTGAAACATGGTAAACATAAGATGTATTGTGGGTTTTTTTTTAACTACATGATCTTAAAAGTTGTCATCAGAATTTTTCTCTTTTGTAGAAAAGACTCTGAATCCCCATAACATCATATTGTGATTGATGATTGTCACTGGCACAATTTCATATGACTCTTTTGCAATATTAAATATTTTTGCAGTCCTGAAGATATCCAACCAACCTAATAATGCAACATACTCTAGGGACCAATTAATCCTTCAAAGTTACTCTTACTTCAGTGTTAGTGTTTTTAATTGTGAAAACCCTCCCTGTTTCGGTGAAATGCCTTTTGCATTATGGTCAGTGATGATTTGGATGGATGGATGGATGGATGGATGGATGGATGGATGGATGGGTGGGTGGGTGGATGGGTGGACAGATGGATGGGTGGGTAGATGGGCAGGTAGGTGGGTAGATGAATGGATGGATAGATAGACAGGTGGGTGGACAAATGGATGGATGGACGAATGGGTGGGTGGGTGGGTGGATGGATGGATGGATGGATGGATGGATGGATGGATGGATGGATGGATGGATGAGTGGATACCTAATTCTGACTTCCTCTACACCGAAGTAGGTATAGTAGAAAAAGATGTGTACTGGGTTTTGAGAAATATGCGTACTAGCCCTGGTTTTGCCACCAATGATCTAGGTGATCTGAGACATTTCACATCACATTTTCCAGCCTTTGTTTCCTCACCTGAGAGTGGTAAGTAAATTATTATTAAGGTCACTTTCAGTTCAAAGTGTCCACGATCTTACTGCACTATGAGTCCACTTCTTGAAGAACAGTGACATGAGAAATTTGATACTTGGGCTCTAAACCTTATGTTCTGAGATAGGAAACCCAATAAAGGCTTAGATTCCTGGCAAGTCAGACTCAGATTCCTTACATGCTTACTCGTGAGAATAATTTCCAGCCTCCTTAAAATACTTTACGACCGGCTCAACAAGTGAAGAAAGACGGATCTGAGAAAATCACCAATGGGGAGAGCGTATGCTGCTCCAACTGAAAGCTGTGTGGAGCCCCTTGGGGAATGATGGTGAGCTGTTTGAAAACAAGCACTTATGGAACAAATTGTCCAGAAAGATAGAAGCAGAGAAACATGCTTGCTGCCCTCACTGATTTCAGATTACAGCTTCATGGGACTGTGGCCAGGAGGCAGACTGGAGAAAAATACAGGAGGGGCCTCTAACGCAACCTAGGGAGGCTCTTGCTAGGGCAAGAGGGACAGATTGTGGTGGAGTAGAAAGAGGCAGCTAGTCTGGGGCTCAGATTCTGGATTTAACATTCACTAGTAGTGTTGTCTTAAATAAGCCACCCGATCTCTCTCAGCTTCATCTGTAAAACTGGACATATGAACAGTGACCTCAGAGGATCCCATGAAACATAATACATGCAGTCCTCAGCCCATTGCCTGGCACTGAGTAGACTCCCACGAATATTAGCTTCCTTTCTTCTTCCATCCAGTTAGGTGGATGGGCGATTGGGTTAGTCGTCTCATCTGTACCTCTGTCCAGCCGCGTGACCCGGGACAAGAGGCTTCTTGTTTCCTCACCTATAAAATATGGAGGGGCATCACAGTGGTTGCCAGGGCCTCTTGCAGGCCTGACATTGCCACTCTCTGGTCTAATTCCTGCTGAGACTGGCAGTACACATCTGTGGCCTGGAAGAGCAGGGACAAGAGTCCACAGTGGGGGACATGCAAAAGTCAGAGCTCACTCATTGACTTGGAGGTTGAAACCGTGATGCTGGACTGAGAGCCAGGTTGTCAACATGATGTGAACGCAGCCCCCAGCTCTGACCCAGCCACTTGCACTGGTCATCTCTTTAGAGCCTACCAGTTAATGTCCCAATATCCCCAACCACAGGGCCCAGACATTCATGAGCATGGAGAAGGGGCATGGTGTTTGGGGTGGTGGAACACAAGAAGTCCCTGTCATATACATTTAATGTTCACTTTGATGCAAGGATCTTGCCTGCAGATCCAAAACCCTAAGTTTCCCCACAACATCTGTCTCTGAAGACTGCTATAAAAATTTAAAAATCAGGCATGTATCAGACATTCTGTATATGGCATAAAGTGTTCAACATAGTGCCTGACAATCAGTAGGTGCTGAATGAATGAAAGCCCCCTCTGCCATTAATCAGGCAGGACCCGCTTATTCCGTGAACAGAGAATATCTCTGCAAGAAGCGTTGAAACGATCTCATGGTTTTTTTTTTTTTAATAAAGTTTAGACCACTTATTTGTGTTTTTTATATATATATATATATATATATCTCCAGTTTGCTGGCTCAGTGATGAAATGAGGTTCCAGAAAGGAGTTACTGGTTTACGATGGGCGGGTGCTACATTTATACAAAAGGGTGTGTACAAAGTGAAATCCAGCAAGCTGGAATTTTTTCCCCTTTAATTTTCACATAGATTAAAAACTGCTGGAGATAAGGTCAACTTTGGGCTGTAGAAGAGCAGCTTCACACCCATCCCTCTCCATGTACGGATTCATTGTAGGCAGGGACTTTTCTGCATTGCCTGTCAATGAGGATTTTCCCTTAAATGCAAAGAAAGGGATCTGGGAAAGTCAGTGAACATCTACTACAGGGCAAATCATTTCTCTCTAAACAGGCATGTGAGGTTTGAGAACAGAGTCTAAATTTGTCAGACAGGGTTTTATTTCTTCACAGACATATTCGATTAGTGAGTCTTTGAGGGCCCCTTTCTAGAAATAACTGCAAGAAAACATCAACAAACCCCATGAAAGTATGGAGAAGATTCCCCACAAGATTTAAAAAAATTTATAGTTACAATCCCACACCAAGAAATTCACCCTCAAACATTTTTAAGTACACTGTTCAGAAGTGATAAGTATATTCACATTGCTGTGCCCCACGGGACATTTTAAGTTTCTAAATTGAATCATCAGTGCCTGCACATGTGTTAGCCAAGGGTAGCATCAGTGATTTGAGGAAGTGCTTGGTTCTAGAAGAACCCCATGGCCTGGGCTCATTGTAGGCTCTTCTGAGTGGGCTGGGACAGTATAATGATATGACTACAGCTTGGAAATCGGCATCCGCCGTTACTGTCCACCCCAACTTCTTTCCAGTTCTTCTTTAGGAAGAGCCCTCCCTTCTTTGGGAGGCCAAGGTGGGTGGATCACGAGGTCAGGAGATCGAGACCATCCTGGCTAATACACTGAAACCCTGTCTCTACTAAAAATACAAAAAATTAGCCGGGTGGGGTGGCGGACCCCTGTAGTCCCAGCTACTCGGGAGGCTGAGGCAGGAGAATGGCGTAAACCCAGGAGGTGGAGCTTGCAGTGAGCTGAGATCGCACCACTGCACTCCAGCCTGGGCCACAGAGTGAAACTCCGTCTCAAAAAAAAAAAAAAAAAAAAAAAAAAAAAAAGGAAGATCCCTCCCTAACCGCTAGTTATGGACTGAATTGTGTCGTCTTCAAATTCACACGTGGAAGCCCTATTCCCCGTACCTCAGCATGTGACTGTATTTGGAGATAGGAACTTTGAAGAGGTGACTAACTCTAAATGAGGCCATTAGGGTGAGCCCTGATCCAATATGACCAGTGTCCTTATAGGAAGAGGAGATGAGGACACACAGGAAAATGCCAGGGATGTGTTTGCACAGAGGGAGGGCAAGAGACAAGGCAGCCATCTACGAGCCAAGGAGAGGGGCCTCGGGAGAAGCCAGCCCTGCCGACCCCTGGAGCTCGGACTGCCAGCCTCCAGAACTGTGAGAACATAAATGTCTCCAGTGGAAGCCACCCAGTCTGTGATATTTTGTGATGGCAGCCTGGGATTTCTATGGAAATCAGAGCCAGAGCCATGGCCTTGGAAGTTCTTGGTGAGACAGAGTCCGGAGCAGCAGGAGTCAGGGACTTGGAGAGAGTGAAATCAGGAAGGAGGAAAAGCAAATGCCAGCATGTGTCCTGGAGTTGGTCCCCACTGTGGCAACCGGGGCCTCATCCCCCCAGGACCCGGGAACTGTGCAGCAGGGGCCTGAGTTGTCTGGGGAGAGTGATCACCTGCCCACTCCTTCCCTGGGGGTCGGGACTTCCCAGAGGGTGAAGGTCATGCATAGGTGAGTCCCAGGTTGGTCCCAGGATTCTGAGAAGTCCCACACGTGCTGGGGGCAGAAAGCAGGAGGTTGGAGGTGTAGCTGGGGTGAGCGCTACCGAGTTACACCTCCTTGAACCTGGTTTTTCCTTTGCAACCATTCACTTTATACTACTACAGTATTTCACTACTATTTACTGATCACCTGCCAGGTTCAAGGTTCTGTATTAGCTGCTATGTTACTCAAAACAGCAAGTCTCGAATGCTACTTATAAATTCACAAAGACTGAGTTTCATTGAAACTCTTGGTTTTCTGGCAGTGCTGGTAATGATTTCAGACACTCTGGCCTCCAAAATGGGAATCCGGGAATATTCTCAATAGGAGGCTTTTGATTTAGAATTCATCTTGGATCCCATTTGCACAGTAAACAGCAGTAAGGTGTCTAGACTACCGATAGGGAATGCTAGGGCCAGGGCACAAAGTAGTCAGCCCCGCCTCTGGGCACAGTAATAAATACATTGGTGGGTTTTTTCTTCCTTTGAAGTTCTGACAGGCCATCCTAATATGGAAATCCGTGACCATCAGCTGGCCACTGCACAGTGTGTGTTCTGTGCTTCCACGGATTCACAGTTTGTGCTCACCGGTGTGCCAGAGACAGGGTTTATTTGCAGATGATGGGCATCTGGGTTGCAGCCAATCCACCATTCCAGTGGGTGAAGCATCCCCATCATTTTTTTTTTTTTTTTTGGAGACAGAGTCTCTCTGTGTCACCCAAGCTGCAGTACAGTGGCGTGATCTCAGCTCACTGCAACCTCTGCCTTCCGGGTTCAAGCGATTCTCCTGCCTCAGCCTCCCGAATAGCTGGAATTACAGGTGTGTGCCACCATGCCCGGTTAATTTTTGTATTTTTAGTAGAGATGGGTTTTCGCCATGTTGACCAGGCTGGTCTCAAACTCCTGACCTCAAGTGATCTGCCTGCTTCATCCTTTGCTTTGTTTGTTGGACCCTGCCTATAAGACCTAGAATGGGCCACATTCCTTGTCCTACTGGTCTCTGAAGTGACCAGGGCCAGCCCAGGGAGGCATTCAGGGTACCATAGCTATGTAGGCAACCATGTTGCCCTAGAGCCCCCAGCAGATGAGTCTCCAGATGGCGCCTGCAATGAACCTCATGGGTCACCTGTGCAGAGAGTGAAAGTGTCTCTGGCTCTTTCTCAAAGGGGTCTCCTGCTGCTCCAAGCTGCAGCTGAAAGCTCTGGGCTCCTCCTAATTCTGGGCAGGGGCTGGTGGGGCATAGGCATCCGGGAGAAGTCAGCCTTCAGCCTGTAAATATTTATCTTATGTTTCCTGCTGAGCTAGAAACCAGGGCATGTGGTTCTTTAGATAGAAAAAAAAAAAAGGTGGGGGGAGGCTTATTGAAAAATTACCAATGTGCTGCCCTCCTCTCTGGGTGCTAATGAATGTCCCCAGGACCTCCCCCTCTTGGCTCTTCATTTCTCCTGCCTTGGCCCTTCCCCATGGCTCCATGCAGCCCAGAGCAGGCAGTATTTGTTTGAATGACCCACTTACCCTTCTCTCCCCCTATCTGCTGGGAATGGGTGGGGCCAACAGCCTGGTTCTAGAATCCAGACGTGTCATTGTTGGCGCAGGCATCTGGGAGTGCTCCCGGGTCCTCTGGCCTGGCTGGGCAGTGCTGGGATCCTGAGCCCTCTCCCGCTCCCTGGGTCTCAGCCTTCCCATTCCTTTGTGCCTCTGGCCCCAGGATTGACTTTTCTGCTTTGGTGCTATTACCCTGCTTGCTCTTAGCAGCTCTTTTCTGAGAGCCTAGACCGTAAAGACCTGCTCCCGGACTCCAGACTAGAGGCTGGGATGTTCTCACTCCACAGATGGTCTTTATGGGTGACACCTACCTGGCTCAGACTCTTGTGCTCCAACCACTCATTGAGACCCCATTCTCTTCTCTTGCTAAACCCCGTCGGCCATTTCTCCATCTCCACTAAGCAGCCTGGGTTGCGATGCTGTGACCTCTTCTTTAATGACACTGGTCTCCTGCCCAGGCCTGTTCCTTGAGTCAAAAGAAACTGCCAAGCTGTGGATACCTGTTTTACTTTCCCAAGGCTGCCTAACAAATGACCACCAATGAGACAGCTTACAGCAATAGAATTGTACTGTCTCCCAGGTCAGAATGCTAGAAATCAGAACTTGGATGTCAGCAGCCTTGGTTGCTTCTGGAGGCTCCGGGAGAATCGATTTCCTGAGTCCCAGCTAGCTTCTGGAGGTTGCTGGCAATCTGTCAGTAGAGACTCCAGTTGTCAACATTCCCTTAAGAGGTGGTGCTTGATCAAAATGAAGTTTTCCAAGGTGTGAACAGACTGGACAAAATATGATGGAAGGGTCATCTCCTTCATGCTGGCCATGAGACTTCTAGTAAGACGGCCCGAACTGGGCCCTGGGCAGCTTCATCAAGGCTTTGCAGACTTTAGCCATTGACTTGGATCTATGCAGTCTTTGGTAAACTGGATATCTCTCCCATTTGAGAGATGAAAAGACTGAGGCCAGAGGAGTATAAGTGACCTGCCTAATGCCATGCCTCCTGCCCCCTCCTTCAGGGGTTCATGCCACTGCTCCACTCTGGAAGGTTAAGTGGAGAGTGGTCAATGCAAGGAAGAGCTCTGGGGGAAATGAATCCATAACCCAGTCACAGCCCAGGTAACCACAGGAATTGCCCGCTGAAGAAATCATCATCAGCTAGGATCTGATTCTAGAACCAGTGTGTCTGTCCAATCATGGACCCCGATTGGGTGACAAGTATTGAGACAGGGCTATTGGGGAATGGAAAGCCTGATAATTTCGTGTCAGTCTCTTCTCATGATGCCCCTGAAGCTCCAAGAGACACCACAGCTTTTTACCACATGTGAGAACACTTAGAGTTTTGTAAGTTCTGGTTTTCAAACTGGGATCTTGAGTGAAACAGTGTGACCTCCCAGGTCGAAATCCCAGGGATGATTCAAGGCCACATTTGCCTGGGGTCAGGACCCTGAAGTGGGCAATTTTTTCCTTGCCTCTGTCTTCCCAGCTCTCCTAGCCCCTCCTTTCCTCAGCTATCCCCAGCTGGTCCTCTGCACCCTGGGAGGTCCCAGGCCTGCCCATCAGCCACCTCCTCAGCACCTACCAGCTCTAGGCCCTGCTTCCTGTGCAGGAAACTGGACCGAAATTTGGTTCCATATGGAGACGGCTCACAATCAGCTGCCCTTTCCCAGAAAGTTCATTTTATTGCTGTTTATTACACAACCAATATTCACATAAATCCAAATAAACGAGAAAATTCTTCCACCATCCCACAACAGAGTGCACTGGCTTCCTCTTCATTTTCTTCTGCTAGCTCCATCCATATGCATATTCAATTCTTATCATTTGATTTCTGGGTTTTTTCCCCTACTTATTATTTCATAAGCATCTTCCCATCTTCTCCCTGTCTTTCATAATTATGATGTTAATGACTGCCTAAGAGTCCCTCAAGGGGACACATTTAATTTACCCATTCTCTTATTCCTGAATCTTTTTTCAATCATGGTAATAAACACAGAAAGGTTTCCCCTGTTTTGAAAATTTTCCTAATAATACACTTCCACAACCTGAATTAGGTCAAAAAGCATGAACATTTTATGACTTAAATATTTCAGCCAAATTACTTATTATATTTATGTTACAGATTTAAAAATGGGCCCTACAGTGCACTCACTACATGCATCTTATGAATCTGCCCTGTTGTCTCTTTTTTTTTTTTTTTTAAAGATGGAGTCTCGCTCTGTCACCCAGGCTGCAGTGCAGTGGCATGATCTTGGCTCACTGCAACCTCTGCCTCCCAAGTTCAAGCAATTCTCCTGCCTCAGCCTCCTGAGTAGCTGGGACCACAGGTGTGCACCACCACATCTGGCTAACTTTTGTTGTCTTTTGTATCTTTTGTAGAGGTGGGGCTTCACAATGTTAGTCAGACTGGTCTCAAACTCCTGACCTTAGGTGATCCACCCACCTCAGCCTCCTAAAGTGCTGGGATTACAGGCATGAGCCACCGTGCCCAGCCATATCTGCCCTGTTCTCACCACTTGTCACTGTCTAATATTTTGAAAGAGTAGATTACATCTGCTAGTCCTAAAAATCAACCCCTGCACTCCGGCAGGGCAGCAGGAACCCATCCTGCTAACCAGGGATGTTAAAGGACCCTGCTATGGGCTGAATGGTATCCCACTAAAATTCACATGTTGAAGCCCTAACCCCTAATGTGACTGTACTTGGAGGCAGGGCCTTTAAGGAGGTTTCTAAGGTTAAATTAGGTCATAAGGGAGGGCCCCGATCCCACTGGACTGGTGTCCTTATAAGAATCAGAAGGGACAGCTAAGCGCAGTGGCTGACGCCTGTAATCCCAGCACTTTAGGAGGCCGAGGCGGACGGATCATCTGAGGTCAGGAGTTCGAGACCAGCCTGGCCAATATGGTGGAACCCCGTCTCTACTAAAAATACAAATAAATTAGCTGAGTGTGGTGGCAGGTGCCTATAATCCCAGCTACTAGGGAGGCTGAGGCAGGAGAATCACTTGAACCCAGGAGGCGGAGGTTGCAGTGAGCTGAGATTGCACCACTGCACTCCAGCCTGGGCAACAAGAGTGAAACTCCATCTCTTAAAAAAAAAAAAAAAAAAAAAAAGAATCAGAAGGGACACCAAGAGGAAAGGTTATGGGAGGATACAGCAAGAAGGTGTCCTGTGAGCCAGGAGGAGAGGCCTCGGGAGACACCAGCCTGGTGGCACCTTGATGTCAGACTTTCAGCCTCTGTAACTGCAAAACAATAAACGTTTGTTGTTTAAGCCACCCAGTCTGTGGTATCCTCTTACAGCAGCCAGAGAGGACTAATACAGGCTCCCCCTGGAATTGCTTATTTGCTTATTCAGAGTTGCTATCTGAGTCACAGAAGACCGACAATAGTTAGTTTTTGTTCAGGACCAGCTTCGTAATTTGCAGGGCTCC
The DNA here is from genome assembly GCF_024542745.1 of Macaca thibetana thibetana. Taxonomy (NCBI): domain Eukaryota; kingdom Metazoa; phylum Chordata; class Mammalia; order Primates; family Cercopithecidae; genus Macaca; species Macaca thibetana. Next base: position 115,613,819 of record NC_065585.1, read on the forward strand.
ATGCACAGCAAAAATGCAGGGTTCTCAGGCTGGCATGGTGGCTCATACCTGTAATCTCAGCACTTTGGGAGGACAATGTGGGCAGATTGCTTGAGTCCAGGAGTTCAAGACAAGCCTGAGCAATATGGTGAAACCCCATCTCTACACAAAATACAAAATACAAAATACAAAATTTAGCTGGATGTGGTGGTGCACACTTGTAGTCCCAGCTACTAAGAAGTCTGAGGTAGGAGGAGCTCTTGAGCCCAGGAAGGCTGAGGTTGCAGTGAGCCGAGATGATGCCACTGAACTCCAGCCTGGGTGACAGAGTGAGAGTCCATTGCACAAAAAAAAAAAAAAAAAAAAAAAATTTAAAGAACTAAAAATGCAGAGTTCTTTGACTGAGGCACAGTGGCTCATGCCTGTAATCCCAGCACTTTGGGAGGCTGAGGCGAGTGGATCACTTAAGTTCGAGACCAGCCTGGCCAGCATGGTGAACCCGTCTCTACTAAAAATACAAAAATTAGCCAGGTGTGGTGGCACGTGCCTGTAGTCCCAGCTACTCGGGAGGCTGAGGCAGTAGAATTGCTTGAACCTGGGAGGCAGAGGTTGCAGTGAGCCGAGACTGCACCATTGCACTGCCTGGGTGACAGAGCGAGACTCTGTGTAAAATAATTAAATAAATAAAAATGCAGGGTTCTTTGTCCAAAAAGCAGGAAAAAAGCTGTTTCCTTGCTGCCATGGTCTCTTTCAACCAGTCACTGTTGCTGTGTCCCAGGTATAGGGACACTCATGAGTCAGAGTCAAGACACTGATAGGTGACTGGAGCCCTACCCTACGACTCATCACACACACCAGGCCTGACCTTGATCGTTGTCACTGGGGATAGAGAAGAGGGGTGAGGCACTGGGTGGCTGGACCCCATTCTGGGGTGGTGAGGGGGCGGTGGGAGGTGGGACTGCACCTAAGCCAGGGGTCCACATCCCCAGCACAGGCTCCATTGTGCCTTAGGACTTCATTGAGAAAACACAAATTCAGAGATAAATTCATCACCAGTTTCAGGAGGGCGACAGCGGAGAATTAAACCCCCAGCGTGGGGACCCCGTGTGACTGCACTGGTTACACACCCTGAGTGCAGGCCCTGGTTTTCTCCGGCATCCCGGGGTCAGGGAAACCCTAATTGTTTCCTGTGCACATCACTTGAAGTCCTAGAGCTCTACCGATAACTTCTTTCTTGCAGATTCTGAATGAATATTATGTTCTGCTTTTAAGTGAATTTTCCATTAAAGTCACGTGAATCCAGACCTCAGTAAATACAACCCAGTTTTGCCTGCCACCTGAAAGAAGGCCCCTCCCTTTTTCTTGGCACTTGTATTGATATGCTTGCTCTGCAGTGGCATTCCGCCCCATCCTTTCTGACACTCTGCCCTAGATGTGATGCTCTGTGAAGTCTGATACTCGCCTTCCTTCCTTCTTTCCATGTCATTAGCCTAAAGAGAAGAAAGGATTTGAGCATGGGGCAACAGAAGAGACATGGGCTTGGAGCTGCTTCCTACTAGTAGGGTGGCCTTGAGCTATGTATTAGTCCATTTTCATGCTGCACATGAAGATATACCCAAGACTGGGCAATTTACAAAAGAAAGAAGTTTAATAGACTCACAGTTCCACATGGCTGGGGAGGCTTCACAATCATGGCGGAAGGTGAAAGGCACGTCTCACATGGCGGCAGACAAGAGAAGTTGTGCAGGGAAACTCCCCTTTATAAAACCACCAGATCTCGTGAGACTTATTCACTGTCATGAGAATAGCGTGAGAAAGACCTGCCCCCATGATTCAATTACCTCGCACTGTGTCCCTCCCACAACACATGGGAATTGTGGGAGATACAATTCAAGATGAGATTTGGATGGGGACACAGGCAAACCATATCAAGCTAGTTACTGAATTGCTCTGGTTTGGGTTATTTCACCTGTGAAGTGGTGACACCATCTGCCTGCAGGATTGGGCGGACCATACCATGGGATTGTAAGGCATTTGGCAATGTGCACTCCGCCATTGCTTCCTAGAGAGAAAGAGGGGAGAAAGAGCTCCATGCTGTTTTGTGTGAGGGAGGAAAGTGGTGGGCAGCAGGGCTTTTGGAGATGGAGCAGTCTGAGCCTGCCTGAGCTCTGCCGCCTTCTTGAGTTTCTCCACCTGAAAACAGGCATAACAATTTCTACATTTTAAGTGTGCTGGGAAGAGTAGAGGAAGCAACTTCTAGTAAGAGACTATAGCCAAGTTTGGCATACAGTAGGTGATTAATAAATGTCATCTCCTTTCCTGCTCCCCCTGCTTGGAGTTTGCCATGTGACTGACCATCCCAGCAGTAGGTTTGGAGGACAGGGTAAGGGACAGATGGCGCAAATTCACCCCAATTTCATGCTTCAGGCAATCTCCTGACTTCCTGAGCCTCTCTTTTCTCATTCTTAAATGAGATTCAGCATACCTGCTCCCCTACCTGCCAGGTTAGTCAGCTTGAAAATTAAGTGAGGCAATGGATGCAGAATTCTTTGCAAAGATAAAGTGTTATGATTCACACCAGTGCCCAAGGTTTAGGTCACTAAACCTCAAATAGGACCCTTAGCTTCCATCTTCCCTCCCACACACATGCACCTACCCAGCTGGCACTGTAGGGACACCTGATGTATTGAAGGAAGGCAGCCTATCTGGTTGGATCACATATGGACCATCCTGATCTTATGCCATTTTTTTCATGGACATAAAGGACAATTAGAGAAGAGGGAGCAGGCTTGGGGCGGGCTGTGGGTAGGGAGGCAGTGCTGTGCAGATGAGAAGGTCATAGGGGATGTGCAGGAGAAAGCCACCTAGCTCAGGCCAGGGCCTGCAACAGACATTAATACATTAATCACAGATGATTACACTACTATGCTAATAACATTCATTAGTATTCAGTAATCAATACTGAGTCAGAGTCTTAATTTGAATCTCTACATGGTTTCTGACACACAGCCTGACCCCAGCCTGGGTTTATCATGAGGAACTCACTCCCTTAAAAGCTTATTTTATCTTATTGTGTCTCTGACCATTCAAAAGTGTGTTCTTGGCCAGACATGGTGGCTCACGCCTATAATCCCAGCACTTTGGGAGGCCTAGGTGGGTCAGGAGTTTGAGACCAGCTTGGCCAACATGACGACACCCCATCCCTACTAAAAATACAAAAATTAGCCAGGTGTGGTGGTGGGTGCCTGTAGTCCTAACTACTCAGGAGGCTGAGGTAGGAGAATGGCTTGAACCCAGGAGGTAGAGGTTGCGGTGAGCCAAGATCGTGCCACTGCATTCCAGCCTGAGCAACAGAGCAAAACTCTGTCTCAATAAAGAAAGAAAAAAAGAAAAGAAAGAGAGAGAAAGACAAGTGTGTTCTGTACGTCCACCCTTTCAGCAGTTTGGCAAAGTGGGGCAAGAGCTGGGGACTCTGGAACCAAGCTGCCGAGCCCATGGTCAGTCACCACTATCTACTGTCAATGAGACCTTGTGAGTTACTGAACCTCTGTGTGCCTCAGTTTCCTCATTTGAACTATGAGGTTCCTAAGAATACTTATAGGGTTATAATAGGATTAAGTGTAGTAATATGGGAAGCACTTAGAACAGTGCTTGGCACATACTCAGAGAAAGTTGCTTGGTATTACACTATTCTATGATTTGCTTTCCCATTTGTGAAAGTATAAAGTTGAAGAATAATTAAAACACATTAAAAGTAGATAGGCCAGGCAGAGAGATAAATGAACTGTTTGCATCAACATGAATTAAGAGAGTCACACTCAACTGAGAATTATCCCCTGTTGAGGACAGCAAACATCTGGAAGAAATTAAATGAGGAAAGAGGCTGGATGGTGGTGGCGTGTGAGCAGAGAACACGCTGTGACTGTTGGAAGGACATAATTCATTTCTGGGATGTGCAAATGATCCCAAAAAAGGAGGCTGCCCTAAGCAAGTTGATGCCCAAAGAATATTTATCCCCAAATAATTTTTGTGCTGACTATCCCAGGTACCTGAAGTATCTTATTCCTATGAGCTGATGCATCACCTTGAAAAGGCCGCTTCTAAAATACAAATAGACTCACATAAAAATAACATGACCATTTTGTATCTATGAAATTCACAACATGAAAATTGTGATAATTCAGTGCGATTGCACTGAACTCAGCACATTTTAAAATCTGTAATGTAAATATAAATTAGTGTAACTTTTTTTGAGAAACAGTTTGGCTGGAATTTTTAAGAGTCATAAAAATGTCCATGCCTTTTGACCTACTCATCCAGCTTCTGGAAATGTATTATTAGGAAAATTTCAAAGGGAAGGGGAGGAATCTTTCTGCATTTATTCAACATGATTGAAAAAAAGGATTCAACAGTAAGAGAATGGGTAAATTAAATTTGTCCCCTTGAGGAACTCATAGGCATTCATCAAAATCACAATTACAAAAGAGGATAAAAAATGCTTATAAAATGATTACAGTAGAATAATAATAATAGTGGGTGGGGAAAAAACCCAGAAATGAAATTATAAAGATTGAACATGCATATGAACAGAGTTAGAAAAACAAAATGAAACCAGTGTGCTCTGTTGTGGGACAATGGAGGAATTTTCCCTTGTTTAGGTTTATGTGACTATTTGTTGTGCAATGAACAGCAATAAAAGACCCAAATGATCTCTCTGGGAAGGGGTGGCTGATTGTCAGCTGTCCCCATATGGACCAAGTTTCAGTCCAGTTTCCTGCTCAGGGAGCAGGGCCCAGAGCTGGTAGGTGAGGAGGCAGCTGATGGGCAGGGCTTGGGACCTCCCAGGGTGCAAAGGACTAGCTGGACTTAGGGACCCCCACAGAGGGACGGAGGGGCTAGGAGAGCTGGGGAAGACAGAGGCAAGGAAGAAAACTGTCCACTTCAGGATCTCGGCCCTGGGCAGATGTGGCCTTGAATCAGCCCTGGGGCTTCAATCTGGGAGGTTGCACTGTTACTCTTAGCCACTCAAGGTCCCAGTTTGAAAACCAGAACTCAAGGTCCCAGTTTGAGAACCAAAACTCAAAGTGTTCTCACAACTTCTGATAAGCCATGGTGTCTCTTGGAGCTCCAGGGGCATCATGAGAAGAGACTGACATGAAATTATCAGGCTTTTTATTCTCCAACAGCCCTGTCTTAATACTTGTCACCCAATCGGGTTCCATGATTGGACAGACACACTGGTTCTAGAATCAGATCCTGGCTGATGATGATTTCTCCAGCGGGCAATTCCTGTGGTTACCTGGGCTGTGACTGGGTTATGGATTCATTTCCCCCAGAGCTCTTCCTTGCAAAGGATGTGAACTCATCCTTTTTTTATGGCTGCATAGTATTCCATGGTGTATATGTGCCACATTTTCTTAATCCAGTCTGTCATTGATGGACATTTGGGTTGGTTCCAAGTCTTTGCTATTGTGAATAGTGCTGCAATAAACATACATGTGCATGTGTCTTTATAGTAGCATAATTTATAATCCTTTGGGTATATACCCAGTAATGGGATTGCTGGGTCAAATGGTATTTCTAGTTCTAGATCCTTGAGGGATCGCCACAGTCTTACGCAATGGTTGAACTAATTTACACTCCCACCAACAGTGTAAAAGCATTCTTATTTCTCCACATCCTCTCCAGCATCTGCTGTTTCCTGACTTTTTAATGATAGCCATTCTAACTGCCGTGAGATGGTATCTCATTGTGGTTTTGATTTACATTTCTCTGATGACCAGTGATGATGGGCATTTTTTCATGTGTCTGTTGGCTTCATAGATGTCTTCTTTTGAGAAGTGTCTGTTCATATCCTTTGCTTTTTGATGGGGTGGTTTGCTTTTTTGTTGTAAATTTGTTTGAGTTCTTTGTAGATTCTGGATATTAGCCATTTGTCAGATGGGTAAATTGCAAAAATTTTCTCCCATTCTGTAGTTTGCCTGTTCATTCTGATGGTCGTTTCTTTTGCCAGGCAGAAGCTCTTTAGTTTAATTAGATCCCATTTGTCTATTTTGGCTTTTTTACCATTGCTTTTGGTGTTTTAGTCATGAAGTCCTTGCCCATGCCTATGTCCTGAATGGTATTGCCTAGGTTTTCTTCTAGGGTTTTTATGATTTTAGGTAACATTTAAGTCTTTAATCCATCTTGAATTGATTTTTGTATAAGGTGTAAGGAAGGGATCCAGTTTCAGCTTTTCACATATGGCTAGCCAGTTTTCCCAGCACCATTTATTAAATAGGAAATCCTTTCCCTATTTATTGTTTTTGTCAGGTTTGTCAAAGATATGTTGGTTGTAGATGTGCAGTGTTATTTCTGAGGTGTCTGTTCTGTTCCATTGGTCTACATATCTGTTTTGGTACCAGTACCATGCTGTTTTGGTTACTGTAGCCTTGTAGTGTAGTTTGAAGTCAGGTAGCGTGATGCCTCCAGCTTTGTTCTTTTTGCTTAGGATTGTCTTGGTAATGCAGGCTCTTTTTTGTTTCCATATGAACTTTAAAGTTATTTTTTCCAATTCTGTGAAGAAAGTCATTGGTAGCTTGATGGGGATAGCATCAAATCTATAAATTACCTCGGGCAGTGTGGCCATTTTCATGATATTGATTCTTCCTATCCATGAGCATGGAATGTTCTTCCATTTGTTTGTGTCCTCTTTTATTTTGTTGAGCAGTGATTTGTAGTTCTCCTTGAAGAGGTCCTTCGCATCCCTTGTAAGATGGATTCCTAGGTATTTTATTCTCTTTGTAGCAATTGTGAATAGGAGTTCATTCATGATTTGGCTCTCTATTTGTCTGTTATTGGTGTATAGGAATGCTTGTGATTATTGCACATTGATTTTGTATCCTGAGACTTTGCTGAAGTTGCTTATCAGTTTAAGGAGATTTTGGGCTGAGATGATGGGGTTTTCTAAATATACAATCATGTCATCTGCAAACAGGGACAATTTGACTTCCTCTTTTCCTAGTTGAATACAGGGAGGCAAATTTTAAGTCCAAACAGAATACAGAAAATTCTGACAGTCAGTACTAACTGATGATGGAGAGACTGGTATAAGCAGGGGCGCCAGGACCCCTTTGCAATGTGACCTTCTTAAAGTGCTGGGTAGGAGAGAAGTCGAGGCAAGGCTCCAAGACCCCTTCAGCCCTGTGAGCCTCTAAGCCTAAGCTGGAATGACTTATCTCCTCCAGGGTGGCCACAAATGCCATGTGCTTCCAGAAGCATCACTGAAAGATTGTAACAGCTGGTCTTTCCATAGCTCGAGAGCCCTCACAAGCTATATCTCCCATTCTCAATGTGAAGTTCTGAATGAGAACTTATTCCATCTGATTTTTCTCATTGTTTGAACAAGCTGTGTACCAGGTTACCCGGTTACCTCCAAGATGTTCAAGGCGGAATTTGTTCTGTGCCTCATCTGCCCCAACTCCTACCTATCCCACCACCAGGTCTTATTTCCCTTTCTCTGGTATGCAGAGAAGAGTGGGGAACAGCTGTGGACAGGACACAGCTAACAGACAACGAGCATCCCTAGACATCCCTACTCAGGATTTGTACCATACCTGAGTCAGCACAGTCCACGACCTCCCAGGAGATACAAGGATGCTAGATTCTAATGATGAAGACACACATCACTCTTCTTAGTATTGTGCAATAGCTGCTTGTAACCAAGAAAAGGGATCCCTCCAAGAGGAAGGGGTAGGGGATCACTGGGATGGGTTTCTTGCTGAAGAGGAACTAGGGGATCTAGAAGAAGAAGCAGGGTTGGGTGCAGTGGCTCATACCTGTAATCCCAACACTTTGGGAGGCCAAGGTGGGCAGATCACAAGGACAAGAGATCGAGACCATCCTGGCCAACATGGTGAAACCCCATCCCTACTAAAAATACAAAAATTAGTTGGGCGTGGTAGCATGTACCTGTAGTCCCAGCTACTTGGGAGGTTGAAGCAGAAGAATTGCTTGAACCTGGGAGGCGGAGGTTGCAGTGAGCCAAGATCGAACCACTGCACTCCAGCCTGGTGACAAAGTGAGACTCTGTCTCAAAACAAACAAACAACACAAAGAAGTAGAAGATACAGAGAAGGAGCATATCAATATAAAAGCAGTCTTCATTGGATTGTGTCTGTCCAATCATGGACTCTGATTGGGTGACAAGTATTGAGATAGGGCTGTTGTAGAATGGAAAGCTTGATAATTTCATGTCAGTTTCTTCTCATGATGGGGCTCCAAGAGACACCATGGCTTATCAGAAGTCATGAGAACACTCCGAGAACACCCAGACAGGCTGTTGGCACAGCACATGAGCAGAAGGGAAAGGGCCCTGAACTCAGCAGGCCAGAAAATAGACACGGTGGCCTTGAGCCTGGCTGAGTCTGCTGCTGGGGTGCTCTTCCTTTAGGCAGTCCTGGAGCAAGCCATCTTAGTTAGAGTTTACTTGCTGTGAATTGTTACCCTGGGCAATGCTAATAGCTGTAACTGTAAAAAGGGATAAGATGGTACTGTCTTTGTCTGTTCAGGCTGCTGTAACAAAATACTGTAGGCTGGGTAATTTATAAACAACAAATGTATTGCTTATGGTTCTGGAGGCTGGGAAGTCCAAGATAAAGGCACCAGCAGATTCATGTCTGGTAAGGGCCTGTTTCTCATGGATGGTGCCTTCTGTGTGTCCTCACATGGCAGGAAGGGCAAACAGCTCCCTCGAACGTCTTTTATAAAGTTGCTAATCTAATACGTAAGGGCTCTGCCCTCGTGACTCAATCACCTCCTAAAGACCCCCTCTCTTATTATGACTTTGGTGATTAAGTTTCCACATACGAATTTTGGGGGGCATATTCAGATTGCAGCAGGTACCCACCCCCTAAAGTTGAGAGGATAACACCACCCAACATCTTAAGCTGACCTGCATGAAACTGCTGATATGCAACTGCTTTTCAACATTCACAACTGGCAGTTTCATAGGGGCCCACTGAATTAACCCATGATAGTTACACTAGAACAGCAACTCACAAACTTGTCTGCAACTTAGAATTACTTCTGGATCTTCGAAAAATTCCAAAGCCCAGGTCACACCCCACACCAATGCAATCACAATTTCTGCAGGTGAGACACCTAGCCAGGTGATCTAATGTACAGGCAGGTTTGGGGACCACTGGTTTAGCACAAGGCCTGGGATCTAGTAAAGCGCTCAGCCAACACGTCTGCTTTTGATTCATCTATCATTTATTGAGCACCTACTGCATGCCAGGCTCTGGCTGGGTTCACCTCTTGTCACCTGGGCCTTCCTCCCCAGCGGTGCTCACGTCTCCCCTCCTCCTACTCCGCAGTGTCCAGGCCGCGCAGCTCCCCTGACGACCTGAAGGCCCTGACTCGCAATGTGAACCGGCTGAATGAGAGCTTCCGGGACTTGCAGCTGCGGCTGCTGCAGGCTCCGCTGCAAGCAGACCTGACGGAGCAGGTGTGGAAGGTGCAGGACGCACTGCAGAACCAGTCGGACTCGCTGCTGGCGCTGGCGGGCGCAGTGCAGAGGCTGGAGGGCGCGCTGTGGGGGCTGCAGGCGCAGGCGGTGCAGACAGAGCAGGCAGTGGCCCTGCTGCGGGACCGCACGGGCCAGCAGAGCGACGCGGCGCAGGGAGAGCTGTACCAGCTGCAGGTGGAGAGCAACAGTAGCCAGCTGCTGCTGCGGCGCCACGCAGGCCTGCTGGACGGGCTGGCGCGCAGGGTGGGCGTACTGGGCGAGGAGCTGGCTGACGTGGGCGGCGTGCTGCGCGGCCTCAACCACAGCCTGTCCTATGACGTGGCCCTCCACCGCACGCGGCTGCAGGACCTGCGGGTGCTGGTGAGCAACGCCAGCGAGGACACGCGCCGCCTGCGCCTGGCGCACGTGGGCATGGAGCTGCAGCTGAAACAGGAGCTGGCCATGCTCAACGCGGTCACCGAGGACCTGCGCCTAAAGGACTGGGAGCACTCCATCGCGCTGAGGAACATCTCCCTTGCCAAAGGTACCGCCAGGCCCTTGCTGCCTCCATCCAGGGCCCCTCCTGATGGGGTCTTCCTCCTGCATGCCCCTCCCCAAGGACCCAGGAGTACCCCACCCCCACCCCATCCCCAAGTGCACTTGCCATTCCCAGCCCATACTCTCTTTTAGCCTATACTCTCTCTTTTAGCGCATACTGTCTCTTTTAAGTCTTGCCCTACAGGACTCTGGAATTTTCTGTCCAGATGGCATGTACTCACTTCCAGGGCTTGCACAGATCTCTTCCCAGATAAACTTCCCTCGGGTAGAGAGCAAACTCAGTGGCCACTCTTCTAGGTGTGAGAGTTTGCCCCAGTGGTGGCTAATGGGAGCCTGGTGGTCAGAGCTGGCATAGCTGCGCTGGAGCCTCCAAGAGCTTGAGGCTGGGGGCAGAACAAGGGGCTCAGGCCGGGAGTAGAGAAGGGCTCCTCTAGTGTCATTCCCATGGTGGAGTTCTGGAGTTGGAGAATTCCAAACTTGAACCTGGCCTTCTAGGCTCTTACAAAGACTTACTCATTTAGGCAAAAGAATGTATTTCATTGAATGATCTGTTGGCTTCATTTGTAACTGTTTTTTGTTTTTGTTTTGTTTTGTTTTTGTTTTTGTTTTTGTTATTGTTTTTATTTTTGTTTTTTGAGATGGAGTCTCACTCTGTCGCCCAGGCTGGAGTGCAGTGGCGCAATCTCAGCTCACTGCAAGCTGCGCCTCCCGGGTTCGTGCCATTCTCCTGCCTCAGCCTCTGAAGTAGGTGGGACTACAGGTGCCCTGTAACTGGTTTTTTTGTTGTTGTTTTGTTTTTTTGTTTTCAAGTTGGGCTCTGGCTCTGTTGCCCAGGCTGGAGGGCAATGGTGTGATCACGGCAGCCTTGAACTCCTGGGCTTAAGTGATCCCCTAGCCTCAGCCTCCCAAGTAGTTAGGACTACAGGTGCATGCTGCCATGCTGCGCTACCTTTTGTTGTTGTTGTTGTTTTGTTTTGTTTTGTTTTGTTTTGTTTTGTTTTTTTGAGACGGAGTCTCACTCTGTCAGTCAGGCTAGAGTTCAGTGACATGATCTTGGCTCACTACAACCTCCACCTCCCAAGTTCAAATGATTCTCCTGCCTCAGACTTCTGAGTAGCTGGGATTACAGGTGTGTACCAACATGCCTGGCTAATTTTTGTATATTTAGTAGAAGACAGAGTCTTGCCATGTTGGCCAGGCTGGTCTCGAACGCCTGACCTCACATGATCCCCCTGCTTCAGCCTCCCAAAGTGCTGGGATTACAGGCATGAGCCACCACACCTGGCCAGTTTTTAAAAATTATTACTTTTTAGAGACAAGGTCTTGCTATGTTGCCTAGGCTGGTCTGGAACTCCTGGCCTCAAGTGATCCTCCCGTCTTGGTTTCCCAAAGTGCTGGGACTATGGCATGCCAGCCCATTTGTAATCTTAACTATAATGGCAAAAATGCAAAAATGTATGGGCCTCTATTGTACTCGTGCCGTGGGCCCACAAATGATAGAGCCTAGAGACCCAACTCCCTTTCTTCACTCCTGACAAACTGGTTCCCTTCCCTCCACCCATTCCTTCTTGCTGCACGCACCATCGGAAACACCTTTCATGAAATGCACTTCTCCCACATCGCCCCCCTGCTCAAAGCCCACTGTGGCTCCCCAAGGCCCACTGGGTTCCTTAGAAATTCCTTAGTCTGCCATCAGCACAAATAATACCATTGTGAGCGCCTAGTATGTGTTACCTACTATGCCAGGTGTATCTCGTGTGCGCATCTTTTGAAAACAATGGCTCTCCAAGGGAGTGATGTTTTCCCTATTTTATTGACAAGCACACTGAGATTTAGGAAGCTTCCATAGCTTGCCCACAGCCACAGGGCCAGGAGGTGATGGACCAGCATGTACACGCCGGCCTTTCTGATCCCAGAGCGAGTGTACTTCCCACTGCTTTCCTATCCTGTCCTGCCTGCCTTCTCCTCCACTGCCGCTCATGCCAGGGGGCACAGAGAGAACTGCTTCAGGGGCCAGTGAGCAATGTCAAGGAGCAGAGACTGCAATGTCAGGGGAGTGTTAGGGGTTACGACAGGTCTAGCCCATTTTTGCCAGGCTGGAAGGTGGGCCCAGGTTGGCAAGGTCTGCCTGTGTTTCAAGAGAAACCAGAAACATGTGACGTTCTGGTAATGTTTAATTGTTTAACTCAAGGGCCATACATGGTCTTGCCGTGGGTGAAGCATCCAGACTAGTGAGGCACATCTCGTCACTGCCCTGGAAGCACAGCTCACCTTCCCTACTGTCACAGCTGTGCTCCAGAGGCTCCTCCACCTGCAGTGCCCTCCTCCCCCTCCTTCACCTCCTCCTCCTCCTCCTCTTCCTTCGCCTCCTTCTCTTCCTCCTCCTCCTCCTCTTCCTTCTCCATTCCCTCCTCCTCCGCTTCCCCTTCTTCCTCTTCCCATCCCCTTCTTCCTTCTCCTCCTCTTCTTTCTTCTCCTCCTTTTCCTCCTCCTCCATTCTCTCCTCCTCCTCCCTTCTCTCTTCCTCCTCCCTTCTCTCTTCCTCCTCCCTTCTCTCCTCCTCTTCCATTCTCTCCTCCTCCTCTATTCTCTTCTCTTCCTCCCTTTCCTCCTCTTCCTTCCCCTCCTCCTTTTCTCCTCCTCCTTTTCTCTTCCTTCTTTTCTCTTCCTCCTCCTCCTCTTCCTTCCCCTCCTCCTCCTTTTCTCCTCCTCCTCCTCTTCCTCCTCCTCCCCCTCCTCCTCTTTCTTCCCTTCCTCTTCCTTTTCTTCTTCTTCCCTCTCCTCTTCCCTTTCTTCCTTATCCTCTTCCTTCCCCTCCTCCTCCTCTTTATCTTCTTCCTCCTTCTCCTCCACCCTTTCTTCCTTCTCTTCCTTGTCTTCCTCCTCCTCCTTCTCCTCTTCCTTTCCCTGCTCCTCTTTCTCCTCCTCCTCTTCCTCCTCTTCCTTCTTCTCTTTCTCCTCCTGCTCCCCCTCCTCTTCCTCCTCCTTCTCCTCCTCTTCTTCCTTTTCTCCTCGTCTTCCTTCTTCTTCTCCTCCTTTTCTTCTTCTTCCTCTGCCTTTTCCTCTTCTTCCTCCTCTGCCTTATCCTCTTCTTCCTCCTCCTTGCCCACCCAAATCCTGCTGATACTCCAGGATGTCACTCAAACCCACCTCCTCCAAGAACCTCCCAACCTTTCCAGCTCCCTGGAGTCTCCCTCTTTTGAGTTTCTGCATTTATCAGAGCAAAAGTGTAATGATGGGGCCCTCTGCATCCTTTCCAGTTTGCATAGCCCTTTTTTGTACCCTCTTTTGTTTTAAAATGGGACCTGAGGAGAATCTATGAGGGCGTTTAAGGCAGATGTTGTAGAGGGCGGGGTAGGATTTTGGCAGGAAAACAACTGAGGCTCAGGAAGGAAGTCCCTGCCTTACTCAAGTCCTCATGGCTGGTAATGATCCAGCTTTAATAAGGTGTAATTTACGTGCCATGAAATTCCCCCATTTTAGGTGTACAGTTCAATGATCAGGACATTTAAGCCCATTGCCCGGTTCTCATTCTGTTACCCCATAGTCCACCTGGATCTGGGTGCCTCTGTGTCCCCCAGCATTAAGAGTGCAATGCACATAACTGAGACTCAATATTTGTAAAAGCAACTATTAAATCTTGACACTGGGCAATCAGAGGCTTCCCCTATCCAGTTTGGTTTCCTGGTTCTGGGTCTCTTTGGACCTTCACATCCTAGAAATCAAAGGAGGGAAGGAGATAGAATTTCTTCTTCCAAATCCGTGCCCCTGGGATCTTAGCTTTTCCTGTCTTCTTTTTTCCTTGACCTCCCTTGCCCCTCACAGGGATTAGTGTTCAGGAACTAACTAATAGTATTAAATAGCAATTGCAGTGAATTGTCACCTATAATGAGGCAGGCATTTTGTCGACATGAATTCTCAAATAGACATTCAAGACCACAAATCCTCACATCCTGCAAAAAGGTCTTATTGCCCACTTTATAGATGAGAAGCCTGAATAACCTTCCCACTGTTTCTTAGACAGCTGGCGAGTGGTAAAGCTGAGGTCTAAATTGGCTCTGCCTGGCCCAGAAACCCTGGTTGTTGGGACAGAAGCATGTTGCTTCCCAGCTGTAAGCAGTGAAGAGAGGAGAGCACGTTCCCTGTATTCGGGGCACTTTCCAGTCCCTTCCTCTTCCAAGCTAGAGATGTCACCATGCCTCCTGCTAATGTACCCTCTCAGGCCTCCCCAGGCACTTCATATCTGGGTTCTTTCGTTTCTAAGTCCAATCTCCTTGGTTCAAACTGAAACCGCCCTGGGTCACTCATTTGCCGGGGTTCTGCCAGTGGGATCCTCCATGTAGTCTTTCCTTGGTCCTCACACTAAGTTTTACACTCAGTTCTCTTGAACTGAAAGTTTCATCTCAGTCCTGCTTTCTTGTCTTTAAGCTTTGGATTCTTGTGGGGTGTATCTCTCTGTTGAGGCTGCCATAACAGAATACCATAGACTGGGCCATTTACAAGCAACAGATGTTTATTGCTCACAGTTCTAGGACTGGGAAGTCCAAAATCCAGGGGCTGGCAGAGTTGGGGCCTGTTTGGGGCCTGTTTGGGGCCTGCTTTCTGGTTCATAGATGGCGACTTCTTGCTGTGTCCTCACTTGGTGGAAGAGATGGAGCAGCTCCCTGGAGTCCTCTTTATAAGGATGCTGATCCCGTTCACAAGGGCCTCATCCTCATGACTCATCACTTCTCAAAGGCCCTGCCTCCTGATACCATCGCCTTGGTGATTAGGTTGCAACCTATGAATTTGGGGGTGGGGTGCAAACATTCAGATCACTGCACTGGAGCTCCTGGCTCTTCACAGTTGTACAGCACTTGGGCCTCCAGCTCTCATTATCGCCACTGCATCTAGGGTCTTTCCTGCCTCCCTGTCTCTGTTGCCAGGTGCCTGGTGGTTATTATTTAAAAGATTACTGCTGGTATATCTGAATGTATTTACCATGCAGCCCTAACAAGACCCAACTCTACCCTGGCTTTTGAACAAGGGCTAGGTCACTAGAAAATCTTGCAGGCATTCCCGTACTGCTGTCTGCAGTGGGCTTTCTGTCCTAGCTTTGTCTAGTTCCTCTATTAAGGTTTTTAAACACACACACACATCCACACCTACATACATACATAAACCTACACACACATATATATACACATACCTGTACATATAGACATAAACACACATACCCATGTGTACCCTTGTTTGCACATACACGTATACATATGCACATACAGACATGCACGTACATACACATGCACGTGTATATACATACATATGAACACATATACACATACACATATATACACATACATATACACGTACACTCACCGCATTCCCACACTTTGCCCTTTCCTGGCTGAGAAGTCACAAATACTCAACTATGTGTATTTTTTCAAATATGAGCTTATTTACATTATTCCTGAGCTTGACCCGAATTGTTTTTATGCTCTTACTTTGTTATACAGTTTTTGATGAGCTTTGTCTCCAGTTTCTCTCTTGTGAATATCTGCAGTGGGGGTTCTATTTTCTGTTTTGGATTTTTAGCATTAATCAGATCTGTTGAAATCTGCCTGTGGGTTTGAAAGAAGCAGAGAACTTAGATCATCATAGAGGAGAAGCAGCCCAGGAGGGGAAAAGGTAACCAGAGAGTTGAGGCAGCCCAGGAGAGGAAAGGTAACCACAGAGGGGAGGCAGCCCAAGAGAGGAAAGGTAACCAGAGAGGGGAGGCAGCCCAGGAGAGGAAAGGTAACCACAGAGGGGAGGCAGCCCAAGAGGGGAAAGGTAACCAGAGAGGGGAGGCAGCCCAGGAGGGGAAAGTCAACCAGAGAGGGGAGGCAGCCCGGGAGAGGAAAGGTAACCACAGAGGGGAGGCAGCCCAGGAGGGGAAAGGTAACCAGAGAGGGGAGGCAGCCCAGGAGGGGAAAGTCAACCAGAGAGGGGAGGCAGCCCGGGAGGGGAAACATGAGCAACGTCACATGAGATGGCTCTCTTTGGCAAGGATGCAGGTTTTCTGGAATCACAGCATTTGGATGGAGTGGTAATAGATCTGAAATCATCCAGTCCACTCTTTTTGTTTTGTATTTGAGGATCCTGAGGCCAGAGAGGGGAGATGATTGGCCAAAGTCACAAAACCATCCAGTGACCCGGCTGGGATGAAAAAATACATCTCTGGATTCATGAAAACAAGTTTGCAAAGTAGATTTATCTGCAGGCTGATTTTTTGAGAAAAAACACAAATCTATTAAAGAGTCCAGATCAGCAAATATTTATAAAGGGATGGCGTAACAGAGCAGGGCTTTGGATTCCAGGCTAACACTGGGACTCTGGCTTCTGGGTAGTAGGGACCTGCTGAAAGTGGGGAACATCTCTGAGTGGAGTGACAGGTAAAGTGGCCTTTCTGCCCTACTGAGGACTGGGGAGCATGGCCTGGGCCGAGGTCCCTGGGACATTGTGTGGTGAGCCAAGCTGTCATCTCTCCTTCCACATGGACTCTGCTGGGAAGGGGGTGGAGTTGCCCCCAGCCCCACCCACCACCCTCCCTGGGGGCCCTGAGGACCATAGCAGGGGCAGTCCCAGCACCTTTCTAGGCCTGAGTGTCCTTGGCTGTGAAATGGGACCAACAGTGCCTGCCTCATCCACTTCTCAGGGTCCCAGAGAGATGCCTTAAGTGATGAAAAAGAGAGAACACTCAAAAGTATAAAGGTGATAGGGGCTGAGAATCCAGCCCCTGGTGACTTGAGGGTACTGGAAGTGGAGCTGTTTGCTGAGCCACTCCACCCTGTCAGCAGCCCTGTGGTTGGCGTGGTTCTGGGGGTGGTTTTGACTGTACTGCTGGCTCCAGGCCAGGCTCATCAGCTATCCTCATAATTTGCTCTTGGCACATCAGTTCCCAGATTCCAGCCCATGCAAGTCCCCTATCCCATCATGTATTCTGGGATCAGGGAAGGGAGAAGGCATGGGTTTCCTCCCATTGGCTGATCCCCAGGAAAACCCTGGTGCTTCTCCTGAATGCCTGGCCTCAGATCCTTCGTCCCATTGGGAAGATGCTTCTGGTGGGAGCAATTGCACTGGGGGGAGCGTGAGGGGAGTGGGCTAGATGGGTGGGCAGAGTCTGAGCAGAGACCCCAGGACCCTGCTCCTCCTTGTCCCAGCCACCTCTGTGCCCTGGTCTGCACTGGTGACAGAAGAGATGAGAAATGGGATGGTATAGAAAGTTGAGAAGTGAAAAAGCTCTCCTGGGTACCTCTTGGAACAACAGATGTCATGGCACTTCTGCTACTACGCATTAGTCATTCTTCAGATCCCGATTGTGTGCCAGGTGTGTGCAAGGCATAGGCCACAGACAGTGCCCTGTAGAAGATTCTGTCCTCCTTGGGAACCACAGTTCAAGGTGGGGGATAGTGCCCAGGGAGTGGGCAGCAGCCGCCTGACCAGGCTCCAGGTGCTCCCACAGGAGCACTGTCCACCTCCTTCCAGCTCTGAGATTTGGGGGCTCTGCCCGTGCAACACTAAGAGATCAGAAGGTGGGTATATTCATCTGTTCTCACACTGTTAATAAAGACATACCTGAGATTGGGTAATTTATAAAGAAAAAGAGGTTTAATGGACTCACAGTCCACATGGCTGGGGAGTCCTCATAATCATGACAGGAGGTGAAGGAGGAGCAAAGGCACATCTTACATGGCAGCAGCAAGAGAATGTGTGCAGAACTCCCCTTTATAAAACCAACAGACTTCATGAGACTTGTTCACTCTCACGAGAACAGCAAGGGAAAGACCCACCCCCATGATTCAGTTGCCACCCACTGAGTCCCTCCCACAACACATGGGAATTGTGGGAGCTACAATTCAAGACGAGATTTGGGTGGGGACACAGCCAAACCAGGTCAGTGGGCATGAAGGCAGACTCAGGACTAAGAGGGACTGGACTCTTAGGATTTGGCTAATGTTCAGGGACACCATGAGTACAGCATTTATGCAGAGGTGGAGGAAAGTTGGTGACCATGAGCACTGAGCTGTAAGTTTGCAGCAGAAGGGTCAGATCATGAGTGATCTGCAGGGGCCTTGACGGGGGAAGCTGCGCCTGTGGTGCAGTGAGGGGCCTCCCCGTGCTCTGAGTCCCTTTGGTTGCTTTGTTTTTTCGGAGAGATTGATCAGACAGCAAGGCTCACATGGGCTGGAGAGAGAACAAGACAGGGAGGTTCTTATAAAGGCCAGAGCCAGGCCATAAGGACCTGACGAGGGTGGAAGCAGTGAGGAAGGAGGTGGAGACATGAGAAGTACCCTCCTTTATGAGAAGCCTCAAATCACAGATGCGTGTGGCTAGAAAGGGATGCAAAAGGGAGACAGGAAAGAGGAATCAGAGCAGGCTCAAGATTTCCAGCTTGGGTTTCTGAAGAAAGGATAGTGTCAGTAAACACACTAAAAAGTCAGATCCCGGGATTGCTTCACTTATGGGCAGCATCAGTAATTTAAAGACACACTTGGTCCTCGGAGCACCTGGCGGGTTGGCCCCTCGAGGCTCTGGCCAAATCATCAGCCCTTCTGAGTCAGCCAGGCCAGTACCATCTGAGGATGGTGCTGGGAATTGGTGCCCACCTTTACTGCCCACCCCACCTTCTTCCCAGTTAATCTCTAGTAAAGACCCTGATAACCACATAGTTATGTTTAAAAAAAATCCGACTGGGCGCATTGGCTCACGCCTATAATCCTAGCACTTTGGGAGGCTGAGGCGGGCGGATCACGAGGTCAGGAGATGGAGACCATCCTGGCTAACACGGTGAAACCCCATCTCTACTAAAAATACAAAAATTAGCCAGGTGTGGGGGTGGGCGCCTGGAGTCCCAGCTACTCGGGAGGCTGAGGCAGGAGAATGGTGTGAACCCGGGAGGCGGAGTTTGCAGTGAGCCGAGACTGCACCACTGTACTCCAGCCTGGACAACAGAGCCAGACTCTGTCTCAAAAACAAAACAAAAAAATCTCTGTAGCACGTTCTTGAGACCTGCCTCTCCCTGGATGAGCCAGCCAAACTCCACAGGGTGATTTCAGGTGCACCAGGAATACCTGGAAGTTGTCATCCTATAATGGCTCTGAGGAGGCGTTATTTTATTTTATTTTTTTTGCAGTGAGGAGGCATTATGCAAAGTGAGGTGATCGGGATGGCTCCCCTCACTCAAGGCTTTGAAGCCCTTCTCTAGTCATCATGCCACTGAATCCACTCAGTCCTCACTACAACTGCACGAGAAAGGAATTTTTTTTACCCACATTTAATAGAATCAGGACTTGAACCCAAGACTCGATATCCATACTCAATGCCCACCTTTCAGATGATGTCTACCACCCCGAGGCCCCAAATCAGGGTCTTCGGGCAGCATCCTCCCTTGGCAAGAGGGACGCCTGGAAGACCCCCCTGCAGGTTGCACCTGCATCTGAGGGACAGCTGAAATTGGAGGGTGCAGTCCCTTGCGTCTGTGACCAGCTCGGTTGCTGGAGCACCCAGGGTGGTGGAGGCAGAGAAGAGAGAAAGGGGTGGGCATCCAGCCCAGCAGCAGAGATCCAGGCACCCTCTCCCGGTTCCCTTTGCTGCAGCCTTGGCCTTGGCCTTAAGGGGAGATCACTGGGAAGGGGTAGTGGAGCACATTTGCTTCCTGACTCAGCCCTTAATTTCTGCGCCATCTTTGATCTATTCCCAACAGGTTCTCTGACTCAGTCCTGTGGTCTGAAAACTGGGATCACAAAACCTAGTCCTTCTTAAATCATTTGTATTACTTGTGAATTGAAGAATTGTTGACTGCTTTTTTCCCTGCGTGCGTGCCATGGAATTATTAAACAGCTGTCAAGTTTGGTTAGGTTCTGAGGACAGTGCCAGCGTGAGGAAGGTATCAGTACATCTCGATCTTGGCTGGCTGGTTGTTTTCTATGTATTATTAACACCTTCTGATCTCATATACTCACTCATTCATCAAATATTTATTGTGCAAGACGTTACTGCTGGGCTGCGAGTCTGTGTGTTTCAGTTTCCCGGGGCTGCCATAACAAAACATTATAAACTTGGTGGTTTAACAGAAGCTTATTTTCTCACAGTTCTGGAGGCTCAAAGTCTGAAATCAAGGTGTCCACAGGGCCACATTCCCTCTGAAAGCTCAGGGGGAGGACCCTTCCTTGGCCCTTTCTAGCCGCTGGTACTTGCTGGCAATTCTTGGTGTTTCCTGGCTTGGGAATACATCACTCCAATCTCTGTCTCTGTTGCCACATGTGCTCTCATATCTCTGTGTCTCTCTTTTCCCTTCTTACAAGGACACCAGCCATTGCACTGAGGCCTGCCCTACCCCAGTATTACCTCATCTTAACTAATTATGTCTGCAAAGACCCTGTTTCCAAATAAAGTCATATTCTGAGGTTCCTGGTAGACATGAATTTAAGGGGGTAAAGACACTATAAAGGCTTTTTTTCATGGTCCCCCTCTTTTTTTTCTTTTTTCTTTTTTCTTTTTTTCTTTTCTTTTCTTCTTCTTCTTTTTTTTTTTTTTTTGGAGACAGAGTTTCACTCTTGTCACCCAGGCTGGAGTGCAATGGCACGATCTCGGCTCACTACAGCCTCTGCCTCCCAGATTCAGGCAATTCTGCTGCTCAGCCTCCAGTGTAACTGGGATTACAGGCATCCACCATCACACCTGGCTAATTTTTGTATTTTTAGCAGATATGGGATTTCACCATGTTGGCCAGGCTGGCCTCAAACTCCTGACCTCAGGTGATCCACCCTCCTCAGCCTCCCAAAGTGCTGGATTACGGGCATGAACTACCATGCCAGGCCCCATGGTCCTCATTTTCTCTTGAAAAGCAGCAGGAGGTGAGAGCTTGGAGTCTGGGTCTTCACAGCAGGTACAGGGATGTAAAGGGTATGGTCCTGTCTCGGGGAGTTGGCAATTTTCTTAGGAAAGATGGGACACAATCACTATGACAAGAGGACAAGGCAGGGTGAGATTACTTGTCAAATGGCACCAAGCACACGCATTCAAGCAACTCACACCAACTTTCAGCACACTGGGTCAGAGAGGGTTTTGTGAGGAAGGGGCAGTGAGTCACCTGAGAGCTGGTAGTGACTGGAGGAGGGTGGCAGGGAGGGCTCATGGGCTCACTGGCTTGGGAACAGCAGGTGCAACCATGGCTGGCAAGAAGATTCTATAACTGGTGAGACGTCTAGCCCTGTGGGTATTGCAAAGTGGACACAGGCAGGTCACATGTGGGTTGAAACCACAGCTGCCTCACTCACTCACCGGCTGTGTGGTCTTAGATGAGTAACTGCAGCACACAGCATTGTCGTGGGGACTGGATCCAATCACATATGACAGAATCCCTGGCACGCAGGAGCCCCAGCCTGGAGGGCAGCCCCACTCAGGAAAGATTAGA
The DNA here is from genome assembly GCF_024542745.1 of Macaca thibetana thibetana. Taxonomy (NCBI): domain Eukaryota; kingdom Metazoa; phylum Chordata; class Mammalia; order Primates; family Cercopithecidae; genus Macaca; species Macaca thibetana. Next base: position 115,635,280 of record NC_065585.1, read on the forward strand.
AACCTCTCTTCCATCCAAGTGCAAAAGCCAGACATCTGAGCATGACTCCAGCCTCTTCCTCCCCAACTTTCACCAAAGTCAGTCTCTTCCACTTCCTAAGCAGCTCTTGTTCATGTCCCTGACAACCCTCTGATGGCCGTGCTCCTCATCCAGGGGTCTCACATCCCACCTGGCTGGACTGAAAGCTCTGCCTCAGCCTCCCTCGTGTTCCCACCCATTTGCCACACTGCAGCCTGAGTCATCTTCCTCATGTGCAAATCTGGTTGAGCTCTTCTCTCAGGCCCCTCTGTGGCCTCTGGTGCCCTCAGGAGAAGCTGAGTCCAACACTCAGGCCGGGTCTCTAAAAGCTCCACTTTCTCATCCCAGTGTGTCCCCCACCTCTTACCCCGCTGTGGCTTACATATCTCTGTCTTCACTTTCAACCTTTGTAGGGATTATTCCCTCTGCCTGGAATTATCCCTTTTTACTCTTAGTCAGCCCAGGCTGCCACAACAAAATACCATAGACTGAGCTGCTTAAACAACAGGCATTTATTTCTCACAGCTCTGGAGGCTGAAAGTCCAGGATCAGGGTGTGGCAGGGCCGGGTTCTGGTGAGGACTCTCCTCCTGGTGTGCAGACTGCTGCCTTCTTGCTGTGTCTATTTGAGAGAGAGAACTCCCTGGTGTCTTTTCTTATAAAACCATCATGTGGGCTTACCCCCGTGACTTCATCAAAACCTCATCACCTCCCAAAGACCCCACCTCCTAAAACTGTCATATTGGGGATTAGGGATTCAACATATGGTTTTGGGAGGGGACACACATATTCGGTCCATAGCACACTCTCCCAACCCTCTATTTACTTAGCTCACTCCTCTTTCTCTTTGAGATTTCACTTTGGATATTACTTCTTCCAGGAAGCCTTTCTCATGCCCCCTGAGACTGGGCTGAGGGTTCCCTGTGAGTTTCCAGAGCTAATGCTGTCCCTTCCTCTCCTCAGAGACGGCATTTTGTTTCCTCTCCAGATGACCTGGTCCTGTTCCAGAAGGCAACTCCCTAACCTCAGTGCTGTTTTTGCCTTTCCAGGGCCACCGGGACCCAAAGGTGATCAGGGGGATGAAGGAAAGGAAGGCAGGCCTGGCATCCCTGGATTGCCTGGGCTTCGAGGTAATGGGCATGCCCCTGGGAGGGATCTGGGAGAGACCCCCAATCCATCTCTACTACCTACTTTCTTGATGGTATAAATGCCAGGGCTGCCCAGGGGAGCACCCAGTCAACTCCGCCTCAAACGCTCTGTTCCAACAAGAGACTAAGAGGTTGCTGGTGTCACGATGGGATGCAGCACATACTTTTTCTTAGCAAGTGCCACAATCTGAAGGAAAAGGGTACAGTACAGGCCCGAAGCTCCCTGAAGCCCCTTCCCAGCCCAGGAGTCAGGGTCTGTGTGAGCAGAGCGTGCAGAAGGCGTTGGACATGTTTTGAGATTCAGACCAACCCTTCAAAGATGCTGTCCCATCAGTGTTTCCTGATCAGCATCCACCTGCCACCCTCCCGCCCCACCATGGCTCCTGCCGACCCTGCCCAGGTCTACGAATGGGTCATGAATGCCTATCCCTTCCCCTTTTGATCCCCCCCTCCCCATCCTGCTGCACACAGCAACAGCCCTGAAGAGCCAGTGGCTGGTGGGGAGGGTACTTTGGGCCTTCTAGAAAGACAAGGTGCTTCTTAGACTCACTGTCTCCAAAGCTCCTGTTGAGTTCCTCCATTGTACCTTGCCCTCCAGTCCGTCCATTCCTCAGCCTGTGCTGTGGGCAACATTTTGCTGGGAGACTGTGGTCTTCTGAGTGATGGAAGAAAAGGAAATAGAGAGAGGTTGGAGTATAAATAACCGGGAGAAATAATATAAATAACCGGGAGAAATAAATAACCGGGAGAAAGGTGCCCGGTTATTTATTTTAGGAATTATACCCCCAAACCTTCTGCTTCCTAAATCTCTAAGACGTTGCAAACACAGTAGAGGAGACAGTGCCTGGAGGAAGGAGAGATCCCAGCCCAGTCTCCACTCCTGGCCCTCCCCTCTCAGGGAACCTCCCTACAGTCAGCACTGAGGCTGCTCGGGGGCTCATGGGGCTCTGGAACTGCATTTTCTGCCCTAGGGAATCGTAAGATAGGGAGCCAGGGGCATAGCTTGTGCTAAATCAAGAATTCTGTGGCAGTGGAGCTGCTATTGGACTCTGGGAACAGATATGTTGTATTAGGAGGGAAGGGGAGGAAACCCAATCAGCTCTCTCTGAGAAACCCGTCTTCTTCCAGCCATTGGACCTTAGGACTAGAGGAATAATTCATTACTGGGAGACAGATTTCTCCAAGTCCCAGAAAACGCCCAAAGCAAACCAACTAACATTCCAAGCAGGAAAGAACAATTAGTCAGTTAATTAAGAGTGCTCTGCTTTGCAGAGATAACTGCGCCTTAGGCCAGGCCTCATGGGGGCCAGGGCTCTCACTCCGTCAAGCACTTGTTTATGCTGGCTCTGCATGGTGCTGTCACTGCAGGAGGTGGCCAAGGGGCCTCATGGCCAAGAGCCCTGGGGTTTGATCGGCAGCAGGCCATCCATTTACTGACTTCGCCTCCAATCCCTTTTGCTATACCTCCCTGTGTGTATGCAAGGGAAGGGATCTTTTTGTGTTTTTTCTTTTTTTTCCTTAAATAAAATGAGAAGCTATTTTTTCTTCCACCCACCCCCCCCCCTCCCTAAGTACCTGTAAGCCCTGTTGATCCAGCATGAAGTGATGCTGACTGACCATGAACTTTTATTTCAGCAAGAACAGGGCTCAGATCCTGCCTCCAACACTGCTGTGTGACCTTGGGCAGTTTACTTACTCTCTCTGAGCTCTGATTGGCTCGTTTGTAACACAGGCAGAATAATCCCTCCCAGTGTTGTGATGATTAAATGAGATACTTTATGAAAAGCATCCAGAGCAGGGCCTGGCACACAGAAAGCGCTCAAAAAAGTGTTTACTGATTCTAGACCGGGTGCGATGGCTCACACCTGTAATTCCAACACTTTGGGAGGCCAAGGCAGGCAGATCACTTGAGGTCAGGAGTTTGAGACCAGCCTGGCCAACATGGTGAAACCCTGTCTCTACTAAAAACACAAATATTAGCTGGGCATGCTGGCGTGCGCCTGTAATCCCAAGCTACTCAGGGGGGTGAGGTGGGAGGATTGCCTGAACCTGGGAGGCGAAGGTTGTAGTGAGCTGAGATGGTGCCACTGCACTCCAGCCTGGGTGACAGAGCGAGATTTTGTCTCAAAAAAAAAAAAAAAAAAAAAAAAAAAGTGTTGCTGATTCTAAATCTCCAGCATGCTGAAGGGCAAAGGAACACCCCCAAAGGGATAGGCACCCCTACCGTCACTCACAACAGCACTGGACCTTTCTAGCGGGAGGATCCCGAGCCTGACGGATACAGGGTGTGCGTGGGGTGGGTCCGTGTGGACCTGTTGGACTCTGCTGTGGCGGCATCTTTAGATTAACAGAAAAAAACCAGACACAAAGGCTAAGAGAGGATGTGTGGGGGAGGCTGAGCCTTGAACCTGACGATGACCTCTGAGGATCCTTCCTGTTCTGCATCTGAGGCTCTGCCATTTGTCTGTTTTCTCCCCAGGTCTGCCCGGGGAAAGAGGTACCCCAGGATTGCCCGGGCCCAAGGGCGATGATGGGAAGCTGGGGGCCACAGGACCAATGGGCATGCGTGGGTTTAAAGGTAATAACAATCTCAGTTTTCCCTGAGCCTCACCACCAGTCCCAGGTAGCACGTGCTCATTGGCATGGAGGACCAGGACTCTCATCTTCACTGTGCCACGGACCAGTGGGGCAACCTTGTGCAAGTCACTTCATTTTGTTAAAGCATTTAGTTTTTCTTCTAAAAACTAGAAACTCTCAGCCAGGCGTGGTGACTCATGCCTGTAGTCCCAGCATTTTGAGAGGACCAGGCAGGAGGATTGCTTGAGCCCAAGAGTTTGAGATCAGCCTGGGCAACACAGCAAGACTCCATCTCTAGAAAATATAAAATAATTAGCTGAGTGTAGTGGCACGTACCTGTAGTCCCAGCTACTTGGGAGGCTGAGTGGGAAGGATCTCTTGAGTCCAGGAGTTGGAGGCTGTAGTGAGCTATGACTGTGCCACCACCCTGGGTGACAGAGCAAGAGCTCATCTCTAAAACAAAATAAAACAAAACACACACACAAATCTAGAAATCCTCATGGTACTATATTTCACAGGTCTGTCAGGAGGAGTGAGCAAGCATGTATGTGTGCAAATGCTAAAGTCCTTGTAGAAATGCAAGGGAGTGTTATGATAGGTTGCAGCCCAGAGATGTAATCAAAGAAAGCCAGCAAGGTGACCCGCAGGGCAGACACCAGGGCTGCAGGCCCAGGACAGCCCTCCTCCCCCAGTCCTGCCAGACTCCTGAGCTTCTCTATACTCTTCTATTCCCCCAGGATTTACAACTTTAATTCAGTTCTCAGATTTACAGTGCCAAAAATGTTCTTTCTGATTTGCCCTTCTTCCTGTAGGCAGTCCCCTTGTTTATTTTTAGGGGAACCTACTTTTACATGTCTTTTCATGCTCGCTTCAAGATTGTCTAAACCTCCTAGCATCACTGCGGAAGATGAGGACATCTGATGCTCTTTCCCCAGGCTTTCTACTCCTCACTTGTTAAAATGAAAACTAAGAAAAAAGTACTACTAATCATTCCCACCCCGTGTCTAGGGTGATCTCTTGATCTTGGATCACTGATAAATTTTATTTTACTTTCTGGTCGGTGATGAAACAGGCTGAGGTTTTCCTTTCTTTTATGATCCCATTTTAAAAAGTTGATTTTAAAACAGATTGTAAAAGCAGCACATGCTTGTTGAAAATAAAATTAGAGACTGGGCAAGGTGACTCATGCCTGTAATCCCAGCGCTTTGGGAGGCTAAGGCAGGCGGATCACTTGAGACCAGGAGTTCAAGACCATCCTGGCCAATATGGCGAAACCCTGTCTCTACCAAAAATACAAAAATTAACTGGGCATGGCGGTGCACACCTGTGATCCCAGCTACTTGGGAAACTGAGGCAGGAGAATCACTTGAACCCGGGAAGTGGAGGTTGCAGTGAGCTCAGATTGCACCACTGTACTCCAGGCTGGGCCTGGGTAACAGAGTGAGACCTTGTCTCAAAAATAAATAAATTAAAAATTAAAAAAACAAAACAAATTAGACAACACAGAAGTTCATAAAGCAAAAAGTCTCCACCCCTCAGTTCCCCCAGCCCTTATTCTTTAGAATAACTACTGTCAATGCTTTGGAGCATACCCTGCCAGATAGTTTTCTGAGCACATTCCTATATATGTATATGGCTGCCTTTTTTTTTTTTTTTTTTTTTTTTTTTTTTTTTCCAAGCCTTAGATCATCCTGGGCATTCTCCCCTGGAATTTGCTGGCTTTCTTTTTTCACCAGACAGCATGCCCATGGGCTTTTGATTTGCAGATGTCTTTCTGGAGGTCCTTGGAATTGAAGTCCCTTGTCATTTTAATGTCCAGCGAGTGGTGCCAGGATTTTCTACTTCTTTGTAGAGGGAGATGCCAGCTGGCCAAAGAGGTCATATCCTCTTTTATCTATCTCCTTTAGCCATATCCTGGGAAGGAAATGCCACAGTTCCCTGGTATCTCACACTTAACGTTTTATGGTGTCTCCCACAAGAAAACCTGCTTGACATAGAACCCGCCTCTCCCCTTATTTAACTAAAGCCCCCTCTCCCTTGTTTTCCCCTGGGCTCATTAGAACAAACTTGGATGTGGACTTCTAAAACCCTGGGTGTTTAATAGGAGTATCTTTGACTTGTCTTCTTCCTGCAAAATTCCATGTGCTCTTTGAGGCTGTGCTGGTAGAGGCTGCTCTTTGGTTCTTTACGAAGGGGCGGGATTTTCTCACCCGTGCCTCGTCCTTCTCGGGGTACCCAGGGCAGATGGCAGAATTGGCTGCCCTCTTCTCCTGCCTGCTGGGCTCTCCAGTGGCTGCTGGCTCCCGCCTGAGGGTTTCTCTGGTCTCGAGTTCATCAGTCTCCTGCAGGTAACATTTTATTCACAATTAGGATTTGTTTCCATTTCTAATGCCAGTTTTCCTTCTCTGTTTTAGGTGAGCGAGGCCCAAAAGGAGAGAAAGGAGAGAAAGGAGACAGAGCCGGGGATGCCAGTAAGGACATGTTGTTGGGGTCCTGGGATACGGTGTTGGCACAGGGCTAGCTGTCTCCCGAGCAGCTCTATGAGTTTGGAGGTTCAGAGGCTGGAGCCATGGCTGGGGTTCAAGTGTTAAAGGAGGCTCCCTACCTTTTTTAGGGCTCTGTTGGTCTAGCAAGAGATGCTGATAGACCCCAGGGGCACTGGCCTCATTTCTCGAGGTGTCATAAACCTGGTGATTGTGTGCATGGATCTGGAGGCGTCCCCTGGCCGCTCACTAGCCCAGCTGGGTATAATCTCTGTGCCTCAGTGTTCTCATCTGTAAAATGGTGATAACAGGAGTCCTTACTTCATAAGGTCGTTGTGAGAATTGAATGAGTTAATCTGTGTACAGTGCTTATGATCGTGCTGGACACCTGACGAGGACTCAGTACCTGTTTGTGATTATTATTCTGTGTAATACACCCACTCAGACACGCTTCCCGAAATCATCGGAGGTGCTTGCACAAATTCAGCTATTGACCTTGTTAAAGGCCTCCCCTCCCTGGGTGTTACACAGGGAAAGGTGCAGAGACAAAGTGGCATCGCCTTTGTTTTCCCCGTTTGCCACTGATGGAGGAGTGACGCTGGAGAGCTCACGATCTGGCAGACCACCCGGTTCTTTCTGATGCAGTCCTTGCTAGAATGTTGACAAGGGAATCAGCTTATTTAGTTGTGCCACTCTTCTAGGGTTTACTTTTCCCCACAAAGTGCTACATGTAGAATCTTGGAGACTTGCCAGAGAAGAATGAGCAGTCTCCCAGCCAAGTTGAAAAAGGAGCAAAAGAAAAATCCCCAAACCCAGCATGTGGTGTAAGTTGGCTCTGTCCCATGCGAGGGCGCGAGCAGAGTATCACTGCCTCTGGCATCTGGGCTCCGGTCTTGGCTCTGGGAGGATGGGGCCTGGGGAAGAGTCTCTGTGTTCTAGCTTCCCCCCCGGAAACTCAGGGACTGGGGCCACTGCAGAGTCACAAGCTGGGCATAGAAAGGGGTCTCATGACACCCAAATAAATCAAGAAGACTGTCAGCCCCACGAAAGCCCCATCGAAATTCAACACAATACCACAACCCACAGCACCACAACCCACAGCACCACAACCCACAGCACCACTAATCATTAGCCATAGGCCTCCATAAATAGGAGAAGGTTTCGAAGAGAAACCTACAAACCCTACAACCAAAAGGACACTTAATAAAAATATAGCATGTGCCATTATTCCCACAAGGACTATAACCATGACTAATGACATGAAAAATTATTGTTATACTTCAACTGTAAGAACACTAATGGCCAAGACCCGCAAAACACACCCGCTAATAAAAATTATTAATTACTCATTCATTGATCTTCCCACACCATCTAACATTTTTATATGATGAAACTTTGGCTCACTTCTTGGTGCCTGCCTCATCCTCCAGATCATTGCAGGATTATTCCTGGCCATGCAGTACACATCAGACACTTCAACTGCCGTCTCTTCAGTTGCTCCTGTCAGCTGAGATGTAAACTACAGCTGAATGGTCTGTCATTTTCATGCTTCCTTGGCCTCGGTAGGTCCTTCAGATGAGATCAAGCACATTCAGGGTGGTATGGCGCAGCAGGCCCTTTCGTCGCAGCTGTGCAGGACCAGAAGGAGACCTCACTCCCAAAAAGAGGCCTCCCCAATGCCCCCGACACTTAAACTTGCCCCTGCTTCCTCTCTGCCCTCCCCTCCCTGAGGCATGATTCAGGATCAAATAGGAGCAAGGCAGGTGACAGCACCTTGTCCTCGAAAGTGATGGACTTGCCCGCAGTAAAGCGAGTGCCCAGGCTGATTCTGGACCTCCCACACTCACCCCACCTGAAGTGCTAAAGTCCATGAGGCCATCTGTGAGCTTCACAGTTCTTCTAGCATTCTCTAGAGTCCCTTTCAAGGGCTGCTTAACTGGGTGTGTCTGACTGAATGGGGCCATCTAGTAGACCCGATCTGATCCCTTTTGTCTAAAGGGCTGGGTCCTGAATATCATCTTCGGGGTGCTGTTTTTCCCTGCTCTGTTTGTTGACTGGTTTCTGACAGAATGCTGCCAAGGTAGCTGAGAAGGATCGTGGCATTTAGTTCTGAGAAATAAACAACTCCTGATGGGGGTGGGCAGGAAGGGAGGAACTGTGTGGAAAGATGGCCTTTGAGATCAGAAACGCTGCCCGCATGCCAGAGGGGCTCTTGTCAGGAATTCTCTGGCGGCTCTTCTTGCAGCAGACTTGAGAGAGCAGCGAGGAGGTGGAGCCAGCAGGGCGTTCCCGTGCTGTGGAGGATGTGTGGTCTCTATTCACCTTGCTCCTGTGGGCCAGGCTGGTGGGCTCTGCACTGGCATTGGGCCCTGAGGTCAGAGCACGGTGCGGGGAGGTGAGAGCCAGAGCCACAGGGGTGCAGGGCTCCCTGGCAATGGGTGGGGAGGTGTAGGGGGAGGGCACTCCATCCACTTGGCCCTGGAGCCTCTTGACTGCACAGCAAGAGGTGACATCAGCTCTGGACGGCCTCCCCTCAGGGACTGAGGCTTTCTTTCCTGCCTTGAAGAGCTACACCCTCGCTGCCGCCCAGCACTCAGACAGAACCCAGAGCCTAAGCTTGCACGAAGTGCTGAGCTTTTCTTCCCTGCTCTCTGACAAGACCCCCAACCCCAGTGGTCTCCAGGGACAGTGAAACTGGGAGGCGAAGGGGCTGAGCAGAGACAGCTCCGTGGACAGGAAGCTCTACACAACATGCAGAGGACCCTGGGAGACCCAGAGGATTCGTAGAACAAAGACACTGGCAGGCCAGCCTCCATGTTCCATTTTCAGAGGCCTGTAGGGAAGGACGGACTTCCTAACGTCCTTAGGCCGGGGCCGAGGCTGAACACAATCCCCAGTCCCTGACTTCCCGACCCTGGGATGGGAGCTACGGCCCCTGGTCTTGGGCAGTAGGGCCGGGCTCCTTAAACCCCCAAGTAATCCCCTCTTTCACTGGTAGCTCCAGATGCAGATTTAAGGAACCTGGGGCTGAAGGGGAACAGTCGTCGCGATTGGGGGCTGAGCTCTGTGCCTGTCCCATTGCGGGGTGTCTTCCCACAGCCTGCGCCTGCCAGCTTGCTCTGACCACACCAACATCAAGCTGTATTCAGCCTCCTGCTTATGTTTCCAGGGAATTCCAGTCCCAGAGGCATTAACCATATCCCTGAGACCTTGACTCTGGGGGGGAGAGTCAAGGCTCAGCTTTCAGAAAAGTGTGGAAATTCTGACGGACATGGTGCCCGTGTCTGAGGGTTTCTTAGTCATTCCCTGCACCCTGGGAAGCCCCACTGTAGGATCTACGGGGTGGGAAAAAGGCGTTTGCAGCACCAGAGAGCTACCCTCCCCCACAAGCCAGCATCCTGCGGGAAGAGCCACTAACCAGGGTGGCCTCTGGTAACCCCCAGGCCTTTAAACCCTCCCAAACACCTCCAAAGCCCATGCCATTAGCAGCAAAGACCTGAAGTTCCAGCAGATGGGGATGGACAGGGCAAAAGGGACTGGTGAGAAAACACGACAGACACCCCTCACTTGGAACGTGGAAGTTGGGGGTTTTCCCTGGGAGACGGCATGACACAGAAGGCTTCTCAGGACCCATCTGAGTCCACATTAAAATATTTTTCAGAACAAAAATCTTGCCATTGTTTACCCATGTTTTGATCTGAAGTCATAGGATTTTAGGGTTGGATGGGTTTCAGACCCATTCCTCTCTCTCGCCCAACCCCACCCCACCAGTTTTCAGAACAGAGACCAGCAACAGAGAGATGGGAGGGATCCCCAAAGTCACCCAGCCTAGGTCATGGCCAAATTGGGTCTAGAATCCAGATGTCCTGATTTCTGCTTGATGAGAGATAAAGGTTTTTTTCAGTCAAGGACGATATCAGTCATTCCGTGACATGTTTGGCTTTTGCGAGTTTGGCCAGGAAAAAAAAAAAAGAAAGAAATGCTACGTATACACATCTCAAGAGAGAAATACATTTGTTTTACCCGAGTAGATGGTCCATTTGCAGGAAAAATAAATAGTATTTTCGCAACTAAGGGGTGGGTGAAGAATTCAGTCTTTTTAAGTCCCACAGCATGAATTTAAAGCAGGATATAAGTTCGGATTGTTTAAAAAACCTTTCTCAGTTTGGTTTCACATGGAAACAAAATATGCAGATGACACCAGGGTGAATTCTAAACCAGAGTTTGTTGATGGTTATCATTCATGGCTTAGAGCACTCGAAAAATGTTTAACACTTTGTGCGTGTTGTCAGTATTCAGGGAAGTGAGTTTGGAGAAGAGGGGAGCAGTGGGCACCCCAGCATGCAGTGTAAACTCAAAATAAATGATCGGAGGAGGAAGTTTCTGAACAGTTTTCACCAGAGCTGCTGAGATGTTTCTGTTCCTGTTTTACAATCAAAGAGGAAGAGTCCTCTGGAGTCCTTGGAGTCCCTTCTCCCATCCCTGTGCCTAGAGTTTGCTGTACCAGGTGCCCAGGGGAATCTGTTTAGGACAAGGGAGCACCAAAAGTTCGCCTTATCTCAGGCATGGAGAGGCACAGTGACTGCACCTTGTTTTTCATTTTTGGGGTTTTTTTTTTTTAGATGGAGTCTCGGTTTGTCACCCAGGCTGGAATGCAGTGGCATGATCTCGGCTCACTGCAACCTCCGCCTCCTGCGTTCAAGCGACCCTCCTACCTCAGCCTCCAGAGTAGCTGGGATTACAGGCACATGCCACCACGCCTGGCTAATTTTTGTATTTTTAGTAGAAATGGGTTTTTACCATGTTGGCCAGGCTGGTCTTAAACTCCTGACTGCAGGCGATCCGCCTGCCTCGGCCTCTCAAAGTACTGGGATTACAGGCATGAGCCACCGTGCCCAGCTGACCCAAGTCTTAAAGAGTAAGTTCCTGTCCACCAAGTGGATGTGGAAGTTGAAGGTGTCCCAGGTAAAGAGAACCATGCTTGAAACAGCATAGCATTGTCTGATCCTCCCGAATAGTACAGCATGGCAAGGGTTTGGGATGTAAGAGACAAAAAAATAAGGCTGGAAAGGAACGTGGGGATAACCAAGGGCCTCGCAGTGGTCAGGAGTTTAGGCTTGAGCTTCTGGGCACTAGCAAGCCATCCACAGGATTGTAATGGCAGAGCCTCGGCTGTCCCTGATGGCCCTTTGCACGGGACCAATCCCTGGTGCGTGGTAGACAGACCCTTCCTCCCTGGAAAGGCCACATTCCAAATCCAAGTTTCTCTTCTGCTCCTGCTCCTTCTCATCTGTGCTTCCACTTTGAGCAAATCCTGTTTTTCAGAAACATTTCTTGAGGAGATGCGACCCCAACTGTATGCAGTTCTGTAGGAGCAGCGCTGGTGTGGAGCAACGAAAAGGAAGATTCATTTCCCCTGCTCACTCCCAAGCGGTTGACCCCAACTGTGCAGGCGTTTTGCACACTGACCAATGCCCCAACCCCAGCTGGGTGTCCCGCCATTCAATTCCATTCTGACATAGTCTACCTGGAGTTAGCGAAGACCCCCACAGGGTAAGGGCTCAGTCCCACAGGCTGCCCCTGACTTCAGATGAAATCTCACATCCAAGCTTCCAGAAGTTCTAAGCAATCGACTGGAAGTCGGAGATTCCCTTTAGACCCCCTCCTTTGGTTTGATTATTTGCTAGAACCCAACTCACAGAACTCAGGAAAAGTTAGGTTCATCAGTTTATTATAAAGGACACAATTCAGGAACAGAGGGATGGGAGAGATGCAGAGGGCAAGGTATGGGGATGGGGCGCAGAGCTTCCCTGCCCTCCCTGGGCATGCCGCCCTCCAGGTACCTCGATGTGTTCCCACCGCACCTCTCTGAACCCTGTCCTTTTGGGTTTTATGGGGGTTTCATTACATAAGCATGACTGATTAAATCACTGGCCATTGTTACTTGAATTCAATCTTCAGCCCCTCTCCACTTCCAAGTAGGGCTGAATGGGCCAACCTTCTAGTCACGTGGTTGATTTCCCTGGCAACCAGCACCCCTATCCTTCGATCCCACCCAAACTCAGGTATGGTTGGAAGGGGTTTATTATGAATTTTAAAAAGATGCTCCAGAGCTATTTCAGGAGTAGGGACAAAAAGCAGATTGTCACAAGAGACGCTTATGTCACTCTTATCACTTAAGAAGTTACAAGAGTTCTAGGAGCTCTGGCTGGGAGCTGGAGATGAAGACCAAATACTTCTTATTATATCAGTGTCACAGTAGCAAACCTTAAATCCAAGTCCTTTTTTCACCTCACTGGCTATGTGGCCCTGAGGCTAGTCGCTTAGCCTCTCCAGCCACAATTTCCTCTTTTTTCCCCTGTTCTGTGCAGAGGATGAGATCTGGCCTTCCAGGCATTCTGGTTTGCCAAGATCCCATCTTAAGCCTTCCAAAAACACATCAAGTGACTCTTCCTGAAAGCTCCCAGTGACCCCTTCCATGGGAGCTTCTGCCCTGCTGTGTGCAGAAAACAGTTCAATTCTGATTCATCCATGCTGTGAGTGATTTGATGACTTCACATACATTCAAGAGGACCTGGAAAAATTAAAGGCTTGGCCCCTTTAAGAAGTCAGGTGGTAAAATAAGGATGTGCAGAGGTGCCTGCGAGTCAGGGACAGCTGAGCTTGTTGCATTAGGTTCATCTCTTTAAAAGGTATTTTCAGCATCCCTGGCCAGAGAGAGAGAGAGGAGAGCTGGGCCCGTGCCCTGGCAGGGAAAAAATGCTTAGGCAAGGAGAAATGAAATCCCCCTCCTGGGAATCCTAAGAGGTCATTAACAGGGCCACTAATATTTGTACTCTGGATATATGCTAACCGAAGGCAGGAACCAGGGCCAAAGCCTGGGAAGAACTGCTAGTTGGAAGAAAATAAACAAGGCAGTGTGGAGTTTATGTTCAGATTTAGCAGGCAGGTGAGTGCATGAGACTTGGGAGGCTTGGCTGCTGTGACACCTTATCTAGTGGGGGCATTTCACGCATAAGTTGAGGTGGCCAGTCTGACTGCTGCCTAATCCCTATCCTTTGTATGTGCGTTGCCTGCTCTGTCTCCACTTCTCTGCTTACACAGGCAGCCGAGCCTGTGGTGCTGCCCTTCCCTCCCCACTAGGGACTGGCATCCCCAATCCCCTGGCAGACATGCAGTGGTTTTGGGGATTTGCCCTGCAAGAAAACTGTCTTAGTAATACCAACATCAGACGAAGGTGAACACGGAATCATCTACGAAAACCAGTGAAAGAAATGACGCTGAGATCTTTGATGTGGGTTTTGAACAAAGAACAGTTTTTATGTTGAGATGCACATGAAAACCAAGAGTGGTTTGACTGTTTATTTAGAAAACATTTCAAACAAACTTAGGAATTGTCCTTAATCTCCATGACCCCGAGCTCCCGTTATGCTGGGAGTGAAGGCAGCTGCAGGCTCTGCGGATTGAGTCCGGGAGGTCCCCGGGAGCCTTTGATGTCACTGGATCAACTCTCATTGCCACCACATGAACTTCAGCCCTAGGTACCCTCTGTCCTTTGACATGGAAGCCACCCTTGGAGGGTGCTTGGGACCAGCTATCTAGTTGGACTTACTTCCCCTGGGGCAGGATTTCAGCCTCTTCTTTTTTCTTTTTTTTTTTTTGAGACCGAGTCTCACTCTGTCACCCAAGCTGGAGTGCAGTGGTGCGAACTCAGTTCACTGCAACCTCCTACTCCCAGGTTCAAGCGATTCTCCTGCCTCAGCTTCCTGAGTAGCTGGGATTACAGGTGCACACTACCATGCCCGGCTAATTTTTGTACTTTTAGTAGAGACAGGGTTTCACCATGTTGGTCAGGCTGGTCTCAAACTCCTGACCTCATGATCCACCTGCCTCAGCCTCTGAAAGTGCTGGCATTACCGGCGTGAGCCACTGTGCCCGATCTCAGCCTCTTTTCTTTAGGGAGACGTTTATTGAATTCAGATGGAAGAAAGAGACAGGCGAAGCCATAGTAAACCTCCCTGGGAGGTCTTGGGGCCATGGTGGCAGGAGGGGTATACGGCTGGCTTTCTCGCTGACTCAGAGGCTTGAAAAGTCACTTGCCATGGTGCCTGGGTCCCCCACGATGACCTTCAGGGGTTGTATTGAGTTCAACCCTATTGAGAGGCGACTACCCAGTCACTGAGCTCCTGCATGTTTCAGAATAACTCTAGGATATGTCGTCATCCCATCTAACTGAGGAGGGAACCATGCTGAGAGGTTACATTCCTCGCCCAAGGTCCTAGAGTTAGAGAGGGGTAAACCTGGTTCTCAAGGCAGTCCCAACCTTTGAGGATTTACAGTGCAGAGGTGGAGAATCATCCCAGTAAGGGGACTCAGACCTAGAACCTAGAGGAGGAGGAGAACCGGGATAGGAACTAGGGCAGGGAGGGGATGGCAGAACCCTCCCAGGAAGGTCCACTAGCCCTGGGCACGTGAACCTGAGCCTTCAAGAAGGGTGAAGCACCTCCCCACAGGGTGTGCAGCTAGGAGGGCTGCAGGCCTGATGAAACAGGCGCAGAGCATCACTGTTTTCTGCTGGCTCTCCAGCATTTCTTTCTGGTTTTAAATGCTTGTTGACTCTGACCTCTCACTGCCCTGTGAGAGGTTCAGGAGCTTCAGAAAGAATAGGACTCACTTGTCCACCCACGCCACCCAGGAAATTCCTACAAATCCAGCTCTAAGCAGAGCTTCTGGGCCTTAACGGCATCCTCCCACTGTGATGGGGTGAGCTCCCGGTTCAGGACTGGGCAGGAAAAGTTCTTCATTTATTATTTGATCAGACACACTTTTTATTGAGCACCGGGTAGCCAGGAATAGCAAAATCAGAGCAAACTCCCAGTTTCCAGAGAATATGAAGCACAGCTGGGGAGACAAGGAGGGGAGGCCACGGTTTTTAAAAGTCCAGTGCCATCCTCAGGGCAGTGACAACGCGGGAGATAGTTCTGGGGCTCCTTCTACCCAAAGTCCCAAGTACTCCGTGTGACCCCTAAGTGGAGACACAGCACTCTGGAAACCCAGGTGTGGTCTTGGCGTGACCGCCTTGTCCTGTGGCCTGGAGAGAGTCACTCACTCCCCTTCTCTGAGTCTCAGCTTTCTCACCTGTAAAATGGGGCTAACACCACCTACCTTAGGGGAGGATGGCGAAGACCCCATGAGACCTGCTAATAAAAGTGCTTTGAAGAGTCGTAAAGGAACATATTAAGAGCGGATTCCCATTAGGAAATGGCATTGTATAAAGCACACCCACAGGCCAGACCACGTTTTGAAAGCGATGTCCTCCAGGAGAGCCTGATCAGAAAGTCCTTTTGCTTTTGGGATGGCCCCCGTCCTTCCCATATGGATCACATTTCCTGCCGAGCAGTGTCACCTCAGCCTCAGCAGAGCCCCTGTGCCGCAGGCCGGCTGGGGGCACGCGGAGTTCTTTCTTTACAAGAGAATGAAAGTTCAACTTCCTTAATGGGCAGATGGTCCGAATTATCCCTAGGGCTCTACTCTGCAGCTGCAGAAAATCAGAGCCTATTTTCCCAGCCCCATGTGTTTATTTCTATTCTCCACGACCTCCTTTCTTTCCTCTTGTTTTGCTCTGGCAGGGGGACTGGAAGGCAGGAAAAACAAACATAAAGGAGCTGCAATCTTCCAGGCTTAGGGTGGGCTTTCCCTCTGCTTTTCTGTAGAGGCACAGTTCCCTGGACTTTAGGTCCCTTCTGGTGCACAGCCAAGCAGGTTCTGGGATTGTTAGTGACCAGCTCCTTTCTTAGAGCCCCTCAAATGCTGTGAGTCCCATTCATCCATTCATTGCCCCGCTCATTCATTCCACACCATCTGTTGAGCACTGGAATGTGCCAGGCTCTCTGTTTGCTGCAGGGATGTGATTTGGAACCACAAGGATGTAGAACGGTGGCTGCCTTCACGCACCTTCCCATGGGGAGTGCAGAGAGACACGGAAGAGGGAATCACAGTGCGGGATTTCTCATTAGTGGGGAGCACATACTGAGGCCACAATCAGGGAAGCCTTCCCGGAGGAGGTGATGTCTCTCTGCCTTACAAGACCCCACAACTAGGGAGTTGTGTAGCCGGGGCTTGATCCCAGATCCATGCTCTCCCACAGAGCTACTCAGCCTTGGCTGTGCACCAAAATCACCTACGAATTGTTCAAAACTGGCCCCTCACACTGGTGGGTTTCAGAGCTTCCCAGGTGCTTCCTAGATACAGTCAAGACTAGAGCTACTGCTTTCAGTCTAAGACTCATTCCCTTAAGCCTGAGAATAGTGGATCCGGCAGACCCCATAGGGCTGTTGTGAGATGGATGAAAAGCACTTTATGTTTGGAGAGGGCTGTTATTAAATATTTGTCTTAAGTATTCAGCCTGAGAGTCGCCTCTGTGGATTGAAAATAACAAGCCTTTGCCCTTCTCTCTGACGCTGCCGTGTGGCAGCTGTGTGACCCTGAGCAAATTTTTACTTGACCTTTCTGAGCCTGTTTTCTCTTCTGTTAAATGAGCTGCAATAACTAACTCGTGGAGCTGCTGTGAAGAAGAAATGAGCAAATGCACGTACGAAGAACTTTGCGCAGTGCCCAGCCTGTGCACGGTGGGACCTCAGTAGACAATCATTCTCTCCTCTGTTCATGCCCGACTTGAACTCCGTCCTGGGTAGTACCCAGAACTTGGCTGTGTTGTCGCTGGGTTT
Organism: Macaca thibetana thibetana; assembly: GCF_024542745.1. Classification (NCBI taxonomy): domain Eukaryota; kingdom Metazoa; phylum Chordata; class Mammalia; order Primates; family Cercopithecidae; genus Macaca; species Macaca thibetana. Next base: position 115,652,232 of record NC_065585.1, read on the forward strand.
GGAGATGGCTCTGAGCCAGGTGTGGCCAAGCCCTGCTGGCAGTAGATAGCTCTGAGGTTACCCCAGCCCTGGAAGCCAGTTCTGAGAGATGGCAGCCACTGGCCATTACATAGTCCTCCTAAACCTGCTGGGGGCGGAGGAATGAAACTGCTTGCTCAGTTGCACTGAAAGAAGGAAAAGGCTATTCCCCATCTCATACCCCAGTGATAGCCATGAATCCCCAAGCACACAGTGTAAAATAAGGTGGGAATAATCGGATGCAAAACCCTGGGATGTCCAGAGATGCCATGGCGAGTAAGTGAAACGAGATCCTGGCTTTAAAATCCTGTAATGCATTCCCCAGAGATGCTGTCGGGTTCCCTTCCATTCCCAGAAGCAGGATGAGCAGCTGTCTGGCGTGCTACAGAGAGGAGAGGATCTGTGTGTTTGAAGTAGAAGGGAGGGGTTCAAGGCCAGTGTCCAAGGCCCCTTCCAGCTCCGGGGTTCAGGGGCATCTGGGGTGAGACCCAGCCTGCTTTGCCTGGGACCCTGCTTGTCTGACATATACATTTACAAAGCAAAGAGAGCAAAGAAATGTTTGTTTTGAGAGGAGAATCCCCGCATAGTAGATTCCTAAGGTCTGCACTAGGAGCTCAAGCGTGGTCGCAGCCCTAGCGTTGCACTCCTGGGCCATTCCAGAGCTGCCTTGCTTAACGAATAACATCCAGTTTGCATCAATGTACAGAAAGTTGCTGACAGCAGGAGCTGGTCTTCTGCCTCACGGATGGCCTGGTCCTGCCTCCTCTAATATGCTAAGAAGCCAGAAACCGAGCCCTGGGGAGAACAGAGGAAGTTAGGAGGAGACTCATTCAATTCAGGGGATGAGCCTTTTTGTTCCTGCTTCCTACGGGTGCAAAAAGTCTTTCAAGGATACATCCCATGGGTGTCTAAGCCATCCCAAGCATGGGGACCCTCGGAGCTGACCCACATGCTCCTGGGAGGACTGCCAGCTGGCCAGGGGTGGGAGCTCACACTAGGTGCCAAGTCCTTGACATGCCCTGTTGCTCCCAGCCGCCACCGTGATGCCCATTTTTAGGAGGTGAGGTGTGGAGAGGTCACTTCTGGCCCATGGTGGAGCCAGATTCCAAGCCTGCTCCTGAGTCCAGCCTGCCTCTTCCCACCCTCCTGAGTTGTCTCCCCACAGGAATCACCATGACAGTGTTTGACGCTGTGCAAATTCCTAATTTCCCCAGGACCCACAGCGGCAAGCGGCTGATCAGTTCTCAGATGGGTGCGTGGGATTCGCAGGTGCCCTCCTCAAGCTTTTCCATTCCCAAGGACCAGAGACTCATCTGGGTCACTTCAAGTAATGAGGATATGCAAGGAGATTTGGGATGACCAGGACCCATAGTTCAGGTGGGCCTTGTGGATCCTGGCCTGAGAAGGTCACTCGGAATCCAAGGCCGTTCTGGGGGCCACTGCCCTTCGGCTCAGCTTTTCACTGGGAGGCCTCTTCTCCAACACGGCTTACTGATTCCACCATCCCCGCCTCGCGGTCTCTCTGTGTCTGCTCGGCTCTCTCCGTATTCCCCAGTTGGGCCTCCTGGGAGAGGTGGCCCTGCTAATCTTCATCAGAGAGGCTTGGACAGAACTTCTGAGTCGGGCCAATGATTTATGGTCTTTCCCACGTGGAAGGCAATGCCCACAGGCCGTGAGCATGGCACACACCCGACCAGCCTGTCGAGAGCCACGCTCTAACCACATCTGATGTCTAAGACGGACAAAGCTGGACCCTAGTTACAGCGATAAGAACAGGTTGTCATCAGTGATAACTATTGCAGCAGGGAAGAGTCCAGCGTGAACTGAATGCAACCTTGATGTGTACAGAGGTGACGGGTATTTTAAGGGAAAAGGAGGGATTAGGGAGAGGGAAGAGTGAGGACTCAGTAGAGTCAGGGAAGTGAAAATTTACAAAAAGCAGAAAGGAGCTAGTTCACGTAAAACCCATCTGAGTTTGATAGCTGGGGCTTATCACAGTGAGGCTTCTGCACTCCCGCAGTGGCCGGAGGACAGGGGCCCCGTCTTCAGGTGTTGGCTGGAACATACAGGAAACTCTTGGTAGTCTTGCATTTTCTCAGGCAGGCACTTTAAGGGGGGCCAGATCATCCTAGGGGTGGAATCTTGAGCTGTTAGAAACTATATTAGTGGGCTGGGCGTGGTGGCTCACGCCTGTAATCCCAGCACTTTGGGAGGCTGAGGCGGGCAGATCATGAGGTCAAGAGATCGAGACCAACCTGGCCAACATGGTGAGACCCTGTCTCTACTAAAAATACAAAAAGTAGCCAGGCATGGTGGTGCGCACCCGTAGTCCCAGCTACTCAGGAGGCTGGGGCAGGAGAATCACTTGAACTCTGGACATGAACGTTGCAGTGAGGCGAGATTGTGCCACTGCGCTCCAGTCTGGATGACAGAGCAAGAGTCCTCCATCTAAAAAAAAAAAAAAAACAAAAACCTATAGTAGTGTCTGTTCACATGTATATAGACATGTCTCGTGTCTTTATAGAGGGGAGATTGAGGTTCAGGAGAGCCTGGCTACAGAGCCTTTGTCACTGATCCGCTCAACAACCCTGAGAGGCCCATGTGACAGTGAGGAAATGAGGAAGAGCGTGTCCTGATGCCTCTCAGACTTTCAAGAGCACTCGTAGCATGCCTGGACTGGCCCTGCCCATCCCGTCTCTACCCTGGGCTCCCCTCACCCACCATGCTGCCTGCTTCAGACCCACACCTGCTGGCACAGCCTGGAACTTCCTCGGGGCATTTCGCATCCAAAGAAGAGACAGGGTGAAATACCTCTGCGTCCCCAAGGATAGATTGATACACGTTTAGAGATCAATTAGCAAGGCGGCGATCTAGAATGATCTACAGAAGGGCAGCACAAATCAATGCAATCCAGGGTCAGGCCCCAAGTCACCGTGTGCACAGCGAGCTGTGGCCTCTGTGCTGGGGCAGCACTTTTCCCACCCCTCCCACCCTGAGCAGGTGGGATCTGTGGGTGAGAACAGCACCCATTCTGAACACGGAAGCACCGGAGGTTAAGACTGGAACCAGGGAGGTACGGGGATCCGGAGGCATTCAGAAGGGGATTCCAATCGTGCTTGCTCATAAAGTCATGCACGCATCTACCCGTTGCCCTCCACGCCATCTATTCAGCACTCAGGGCCCTCAGCCAGCCACGTGTCATGTTAAGTGTTAAGGGGCCATGGACAAACAAGACATGGTCTCTATTTCCAAGGGAAAATAGTATATGTGCTTGTAACCTTCACAGATGGAGAGCGGTGTCACCTGGTTCTAGAAGTGCCAGCCCGCTCCACCCTGGGCCCTGCTGGTTTAACCTCAAACTGTCTTCTCTCGGTATTATGGTTTGTTACTGAAAGTAGTCAGCATCGGAAAGAGAAGTGGTCCCAAAAGAGAAGGATCTGGCATCTCAGTAATGGCTGGTGACTTCTCTCTCAACCTCAGTTTCCTCAATTCTAACTGAGGGTTTTGGCCTAGGGAGCCCCTGAGTTCTCTGCCAGCTTTGACATTCTGTGGCCTTTCTGATCTCTTTTAAACTGTGAGTTCATTTGAGTGAGTCCAGGGCAAAGACAACACTTATTTCTCCTTGCATCCTTAGCGCCTAGCAGAATCCTGGAATGTGCTGGTAATTCTGTACCTGTAACTGGATGGATAAAGAAATGTGCAATTGAAAAAATAAACATAGACATTGATAAAATATGCATAAAGAATTAATACAGATAACGCATTTTTGGTGCCGCAAATCTGGGCACAGGAAGTAGAATCACCCTGGACTTCAGTGAATAGTATCACTTTCCTCAAAAGCTAAGGTTGGTTTATCCTACCCTGCCTGCAATCGTTGGCATGTTCATTTTCAAATGCAAACTCAGCCATGACTGTGCTTCACAAAGGCAACCCTGCCTTCTGGGTTCTCCCATAAGACTCAGGAGAAACCAAGCTGTTTCTATGAATTCTAGTTAGAAGCATTGCAGTTCCAGGGTTAAAGTAATTGTTTTCTTCACATAACTGCTCCATCAAAAGGCATCTTGCATCAAAGTCGTGATGCAAATTGATGGATCATGCCCAGGGATTTTCTGAAAAAACAATTCTGGGAAAGAAAGGAGGGTATAGACGGAGAATTGGCCTGAGGATTAAGTCTCAAGTTCAGGCCCCGGCTCTTCTGCTAGCTGTGGGATGACTTGGGTAAGGCACTTCACCTCTCTGGGCCTCTGCTCCCACGTGTGTCATGCGAAGAGTGTGGACGACGTCATCTTCAAATCTCTACCAGCTGGCAAATGCTATGCTTCACCATCATTTGTGATTATTGGAAAAGCCCAAAGATGGTGTCACAATTACCTAAAAATCGCCCCAAGCACTAAGTAATGGGACATCTGTTGCTGACAACTAAGCTAATGGAAGTTGTTCCTAGTGATATCCTGAGAAAATGCTAAGATTCCTTGTCCAGACCCATGCCTTGATCTTCTCCATGACCTGGCCTCATCTGTGCCTCAGCTGTACCCTCTTTACTGGGGAACAAGCTCAAGCTTTGAGAGATTTGGGGCCTGTAGCAGGAGCGTGGCTGAGGACCATGGGGTTGGTCCCAGGGGTGACCTGGGTGAAGGGCAGGCTCAGTACAACAGGCCAAGGAATGGGGAGGCAGGTGCTGTGGTCTGGGGCTGCAGTGAGGCAGAGAGCTCCAAGCCGAGGCTGGAACTGACACTCCAGAAAACTTGTGGGGTGAAACAATGAGCCCCTTGATCTGGGAGACAGCAAGGAGGCTACCCAGCCAGGAGCCAGTCTCCTGCCCTATGTTCCCTCAAACCACTTTCCTCCCCTAGGGTTACACAGTGAAACCAGGCAGGGACGCTCTGGTCTGGGCTTTGAGGTGACAGCACTTTTCTCTTTCCGCTTCTCCGTATCAAAGGGGAGAACCTTGGTCACAAGGTGTTGATGGGGCTTGTAACCAAACCGAAGTGGGATCTTCTTGCCTGGAGTGGTAAAGCCAAACATCCGTACTGAAATTGTGCAGTGGGAGGAAGCATGGTGTTTATTTGCAGGGCACCAAGCAAAGAGAATCTGGTAGCTCACGCTTAAGACTCAACTTCCTGGATGGCTTACAAGCAAGGCTGTTTAAAGGCAGGGGTAAATTTCAGGAAAGCAGAAGTTACAGGCAAATTTGTAAATCAATACATGGATGTTATACATTGGTTTGGCCTAAAAAGGTGGGAAATCTGGAAGCAAGGGCTTACAGGTCATACATGGCTTCAAAGACTTTCTGATTTGCAATCGGTTAGGGAAGGGAAATTTTGTCTAAAATCTTGGGTTCAGCAGAAAGAAATGTTAAGGTCTGACCAGTGGACGTGACTTCCTCCAGGTCCTCAGAGATAGCTAGGTGCCTGGAATTTCCCTTTATTCTATGGCAGTGGAGAATAAAGAATAAAGAACATAGTCATTAGCTGGGCATGGCAGCACGCACCCTGTAGTCCCAGCTACTTGGGAGGCTGAGGCGGGGGAGGATGGCTTGAGCCTGGTGGACGGAGGTTGTAGTGAGCTGAGATCACACCACTGCACTCCAATCTGGGTGACAGAGCCAGACCTTGTCTCAAAAAAAAACAACAAGTCCGTCAATCAGAGTTCAGGCCTCAGTTTCTCCTCATTCGAGGTCCACATGCCAGCAAATCCATTTGGTTCTAGGTTTCTGAAAAACATCTAGCTGGGTTTCTGAAAAGCACCTCAGGGACATATGATAAGATGTTCTCTTTGGTTTCTACAGAAAGCCAAACATCTGATGACTCTAACTTCTTTGACTATTATTTTAAGCTACTATTACTTTCTTTCTTATCAAGTTGCTCATTTACTTCTTGGGGCTAGCTAGGTGCCTAGAATTTCCCTTGAAGAAACTCAAGATGTTCTTTTATTTCCATGTTTGGGGGCCTGGCAGCTCCTAAGAGGGGTCCCTGCTCCATCTCAGGCTCATGGTCCCCAATTCTGGGGCAGCAGGGAAAAGAGGAACAGAGATGAGCCCTGTGGACATCTGGGTGTCTCTGCTATGGGGGCAGGGGTGGGCATTACAAGAAAAAGCTCTGCCAAAGCCTTGTGGGATGGGGATTGGAACAAGCTGTCAAGAACAGCCTCCCCTTGTTTTTAGTAAGGAACAGCTCTTGGTGTTTCCCTTAAGCTTGGGTTTCCCTGCCAAGTGATGCTATGTACCGGTGCCATTCCTGCACAGAGCTGGTGAGGACCAGCCTTGTAACCAGTACCATCCTCTCAACTTGCAAACCGCAAAGGCATGGACGGGCAGACCCCAGTCTGCAGGTTAGGGATTCAGAACAAGAGGAAAAGCATGATAGTCTCTTTCCCTCTTGCACCTAACGCCCTCACCTGAGGGGTGCAAATCAGATATCCACACAGGAGTGGTATGGGGCAGGGTTTTCTTCCGGGGTGCTGATCCTCATTGCACAGGAAGGATTTTCAAGGGCTCAATGCGGTGTGATGCCAAGGAGGAGGTGAAGGGGCCTTGTAGTCATTGAAGGGCAGTTACTAGGGGACGTGGCTGCAACCTCAAAAGCCTGGGGTTCCATTGCTCATCATCAGCTCTCTTGCCCTTTGCTCTCTACCTGGAGCATCTGCTCTTTCTTTGGAGCCTAGGAGTGTCTGAATTTCCCACAATCAAGAATCCCTGTCTCCCATTTTCCTCCACTGCCATGTGCAGAGAGAGGCTTCTCCCTGACTCCAGTAGCCCCGTTCCCCCTGCAGGGACCCTCTTGGGGGGCATCTGAGAAGGAAGCTCCCTGGACTGACAGGAAGAGTCTTGGGGAAGTCACGGACCAGGCTGAGGCTGTCTGTCAGTCACTGTGTCTGATTAAGTGGGGGCTGACACATTGTGGGGCAAGAGCATTTCCCAGTGGCGGTTGGTTGCTTGATGGGAAAGCTTTGACCTGGGGCAGAAACTGCCGGGAAAAAGCAGAGTTTAAACCCTCTGCCCACAGAAACCCAAACCTCTTAAATCATGACGTCCTTCTCAGGCTAGAGGGTAGTCGCTGCTGGAGGGCATTGGTGATTCCCCAAGTGTGTTGCTGGAGGTGACCTCATTGCTCAGCTCTGGGAAAGGCTCCTGGCTGCCTGCCGGCCTCCCCTATACCTCTTCAGGGACAAAGGAGGCCAGAGACACGAGTTTCTGAATTTAGACTCCAAGTTCCTGAATCGGGGCAGCCTACATCATAAGCAAGTCAAACCCCAGCCTGTGGTTTCCCAGAGAGGTGGTCACAGAGTTGAGATTTTGTGGGTGGGGAGAAAAGGATGCAAAATCCACAGCTTGGGGCCATGCTCTGTGAAGTGGAGCTAGAACAAAATGTGACCTCTGATTTGGGTGAGTCCAGGGGAGAAGGTGTGGCTTTCAGATTTGTGTTGACCCTGCTGGGGCAGGCAGCATCTGTCGACCCTGTGGGCAGGCGGCCCTCCACCATGGGGGGAAGCCCTGGGTCTGGGGGTCTGGGGACAGGTGGTGAGGAGCAGGCCTCCGTGCTTGATGAACTGACACTGGGGTCTGGGTGGAGTGGTGCCTTGTCCAGCCTCACCCAGGTGCTCTCTAGTTCTTTTTCTCCCTTGAGGGCACTTTTCAGTTCCTGAGATCAATGTGGTCCCTACTGAGGAGACCATGAGGAGCCCTGCAGGCCATGACTTTGCTTGGTGCATGGTAAGCATAGGCCATGGGCCAGAGGCATCCTTGAAATCGATGCTGTGCATCCCATAATTATGGTTATCATATGTTTTCAATTTTTTGAAGATGTCTTATTTCCAAATATTCTTCTATCACTTCTATATACATTGAGACCTCTTGGGAATTTCAGTATTTCAGCATCCAAATGACATTTTCCAGACTTCCCCTTGCAACCACCATGATCATTTGACAGCCATGTCCCCATTCTCTCACTTGAGATGTACAGTCATTGTAATAGCCTGAGCTCCAGGTCCAGAATCCAGAGCCATCTCAAGTAGAGAAGGCAGCAAGTGTGTGATTAGAAGGGTTGTGATGTAATAAAGAGGATGCTGAAGATTTGGGGCCCTGATGGTGGATTCTGCATTCAGGTTGCCACCAAAACCCTGGACTCTGGGGAGCCATGCCCTCCACACAGCACCTGCCCATCTGGGTCTGTATTAATGAGTATTAATGTATTAATCCATTCATGCACACCTTCCCTTTGCACAGGCTGGGCATCTCAGTGCACTGGGCCCTGTACCAGGTCACGTGATCCTCAGAAGGCTCACAGTGTCCTAAGAAAGTAAATAGCAGTAGCAATTATGATACAAAGCTATAAGCATGCACCTAGCAGGGGCCCTGTTGGGTGTGGGGACCAGAAAAGGAGAAGAGGCATCTAAGCTGAGATCTAAAAGACAAGGAAAGCTTAGGCCAGAGTATAGAAAGGGGTTTTCCGAGGTGGGGGAGTCCATGTCCTTCCTCAGTTCATTCAGGTCTCCATTCAAGGCCTTCCTTCTCTACCTGTCCAAAATGGCACCTGCTGTCACTCCTCACTCTCCACCCTCTTCCTTGTTCACTTGTCCAAGATAGTACTTGCCCTCTCAGTCCCTCCCTTGTCCACCTGTCCAAGATAGTGGCTGCCCTCGCTCTCATTTCCTTCCTTGTCCATTCGGCCAAGATGGTGCCTGCCCTCTCTCTCATTCCCTACCTCCTCCACTCGGCCAAGATGGCACCTGCCGTCACTCTCCACTCCTTTGTTCATTTGCCCACAATAGTGCCTGCCTCACTCTGTACTTCCTTCCTGTGCTTCTGTTCCCATCTATGCTCTTATCACCGCTTGGCTATGATTATGGTTCTGTTTTTGTTGACTAGCTGTATTGCCAGACTCTCCCTAGAATGTCGGCTCCATGAGGGCAGGGACTCTGTTCATGGGCATATCCATAGCTGTCTAATAGACTCTTAGTCACTTACTTGGCTAAACAAGTAGGTGCACAAAGTGAGTTCAGGCTGGCCAGAACAGAGAGGCTAAGTCAGGGAGTCTCCAACCGTCTGCCTTGGCTGCCTAGTCACACCCAGCCTCTTCTTGTTTTTTTGACCCCACACATGACCTCTGCCTGGCCTGCTCTGGGACTCACAGCATCCTCCTGCCACTTCTTGCCCTACTTGCTGACTCCATGCTGTGGCTTCTGTTGTAGGCCCCCTGGTGCAGCCAGAGGTGAGGCAAGTCTGTGAGAAACCAGGGCTGACAGCCTGGCCTCAGCCAACCCAGGGCCAAGCCCCTACGCAGCAGCCAGGTCCCCCTTGGTGCTGCTGGCTACAGGTTAGCCTGTCCTTACCGCTCCCAGGGAGTTTCTTGGTGTCAGACCCAGCCTCTGAATTCCAGCTCCTCTCCATGTTTTTCTTCTCCAGGATCTCTCTTCTCTCGCGCAGCCTCAGCCTGTTTGGGGACAGCCTGCATGAGTTTGTATTTGCAGTCTGTATGGAGAGAACGGTCACCTGGCCAGGGATGCAGGATCCACAGCAAATACATCCAATATCGAGAGGAGGCATCCCTGGTGCTCTCGCTGTAGTCTTTAGCATCCTTCCTGGGACTGGGGTCGCTTCCTGGTGGCTTCTTTGGTGCCTCTGCAGAATTTTCTAGGGTTTTCTGTGGCCAGTTCTGAGTTCTCTCCTTTCTCATGGGGCACAGATGTGAATTCTGCCATCTCCTTCAGGACCTATGAAGGTCTTTGCCAAATCACAGTCATTAAAAGGACGTTCCTTCCAGCCCACTTGGCCAAATAAAAGATAAAGGAAAAACAAAAGTCCAAGAGTGCCGCGTTTATTGGTAGCAGGGCTTGAGTAGGTTTGTTATTTTCTCTGGTAGTTCACATAGGCATTTTCCTGCATTGTGTCACCCACTTGTCACTGGGTTCCAGTACAATGTCCACCCCCACCCACATGACACCAGTGGTTTCTGGCTTTAAAAAGAGATGACCTTGATTTCTTCTCTGACCTTGGATTACTGAGGGTTGGAGCTAGAAGGAACCTTGCTGATGGATCGTCTAATCCAAATGCCAATCCACAGCCCACGAACCAATTATCTCTGAATTATTTGGGACACTTGGAAAAACATAGATCCCTCACTGTTGCCACCAAGATTCTCTTTCAGTAGGTCTGGATTGGCTGTGGAATCTGGTGTTCCTAATGATCTTGAAAAGACCCACTGACCGCTCCAGTATCTTATCAAGTGAGGACGCTCAGGTCAGGTGCCAGCAGGGGAAATAGCCCCCAAGAGTAGTGGGGCAGGCAGGATGGTGAAAAGGATATGGGAAGACGCATCAGGAAACCCAAGCTGTGATCCCAGCTCTGGCACTGACCATGTGTATCGCCCTGAGACCATGACTTCCCAGCCAAACCCTGGCTTTGTGATGATCCAAAGGCTTCTTTCAGTTGCTCTGGTGTTCTTTGAGTCACCAACATTTCCCCTTGGAGAACAAATGCATTGTAATGCTCAGAAATGACTTTCTACTCCATTCTGCAAACTTTGATTTTTCATTTCCTCCAGCCAGGCTGTGTGCTAAGCACTGAGTTTAGAGATCAATGTGGCAGGGGCTCAGCCCTCAGAGAAGGGGGAAGAGACCGGCATTGCTGATGCTTCCATGGGCCAGGAGTGTGCCCAGAGCCCTTTAACTTTGTTGCGTTGTGTTTGCATGACAGTCCTGCAGTGTGGATGTTGTTCCCATGTCGCAAGTTGGGGAAATGCCCTTAGAGAGGTTGTGAGGCTAACTTAAAGTCATTCAGGTTGAAAGGGCCTACTATGTGCCAGGTGCTATTCTGAGCTCTTCACATCTATTGCCATGTTTCATTGATTCTGTGACACACATTTGCATATCTGTGAAATCAGGAAGCATCCGGCACTTGACATAATTTGCCACCTACACCAGAGTTTTTTCCTTCTTAGTGGCATATAAAACAGTGAGGTGCCCGTTACAACAGGTGGCATCTCAGATTTGATGAACCAATGTGTCTCACAGTTGCAGATAGTAAGTGGCAGAACCAAAATTCACAACTGGCTCTCTCTGGCTTAAAGCACTTTCACACTCACAACCTAGTGGGAAAGTGAACATGAACGACCAAATCAGGGCTAAGACATTTCCCGGGACACAGCAAGGCTACCTGCCCACAAAGCCTTAACCATCCTTGGCTTCCTATTTCTCCTACACCCTCCTCCCTGGCAGGCAAGGCTGCTGGTCACCGGGTCTCAAACAGTGGAGATAAATCTGGTAATCACACTCCTTGATATTTACCCAGATGAGCTGAAACTGACATCCACATGAAAACCTGCACATGGATATTTACAGCAGCTTTATTCATCCAGGCAAAAACTTTGAAGCAACCAAGATGTTTTTCAGTAGGTAAATAGATGAGTAAACTATGGTGCACATAGAAAATGAAATATCATTCAGTTCTAAAAAGAAAGGAGCTATCAAGCCACGAAAAGACATGAAGGAACCTTCCATGAAGGTTCACTTACTTATCACTAAGTGAAAGATGCCAATCTGAAAACGCTGCATACTGTATGATTCCAACTATGACATTCTGGAAAAGGCAAAACTATGGAGACAGTAAAAAGATCAGTGGTTGCCAGAGGTAGGGAGGAGGGAGACATGAATAGTCCCACTGAATAGGTAGAGCACAGGAGACTTTTAGGGCAGTGAAAAGATTCCGTATGATATCGTAATGGCGAATACATGTTTTTATACATTTGTCCAAACCCATCACATGCACAGCACCACGAGTGAACCCAAATGTAAACTGTGGACTCTGGGTGATGATGATGCATCAGTGTAGGTTCATTGAGTGTTACAAATGCACCACTCTCGGGGGATGTTGATACTGGGGGAGGCTGTGTGTAGGGGGAGGGGTGGTGTATACAGGAATTTTCTGTACCTTTCAATCAATTTTTCTGTGAACCTAAAACTACTCTTTAAAAAAGGCTATTTTATTTTATTGTTTATTATTCCAACTTTTATTTTGAATTCAGGGGGTTCCTGTGCAGGTTTGTTACCTGGGTATATTGCGTGATCCTGAAGCTTGGAGTATAGATGATCCTGTCACCCAGGTAGTGAGCATAGTGCCCAGTAGTTAGTTTTTCAACCCTTACCCCTCTTCTACCCTCCCCCATCTTGTATTCCTGCCCCCACCCCTGTGTTTAGCTCCCACTTAAAAGTGAGAATATGAGGTATGGTGTTCTGTTCCTGTGTTAATTCATTTAGGATAACAGCCTCCAGCTGCATCCATGTTGCTGCATAGGACATTATTTTGTTCTTTTTTATGGCTGCATAGTATTCTATGGTGTATATGTACCACATTTTCTTTATTCAATCCACTGCTGATGGGCACTTAGCTTGATTCCATGTCTTTGCTATTGTGAATAGTTCTGCAATGAACTTATGAGTGATGTGTCTTTTTGGTAGAATGACTTATTTTCCTTCAGATGTATACCCAGTAATGGGATTGTTGTGTCAAATGATAGTTCTAAGTTCTTTGAGAAATCTCCAAATTGCTTTCCACAGTGGCTGAACTAATTTACATTCCCACCAACAGTATAAGCATTCCCTTTTCTCCACAGGCTCATCAGCATCTGTTGTTTTTTGACTTTTTAATAATAGCCATTCTGACTGGTATGAGACAGTATCTCATCGTCGTTTTGAGTTGCATTTCTCTGATGATTAGTGATGATGAGCATTTTTTCATGTTTGTTGGCTGCTTGTATATCTTCTTTTGAGAAATATCTGTTCATGTCTCCTGCCCACTTCTTTTTTTTTTCCTGAGACAGGGTCTTCCTTTGTCATGCATGCTGGAGTGCAGTGGCACAAACCTGGCTCACTCAGCCTTAACCTCCCAGGCTTAAGTGATCCTCCCACCTCAGCCTCCTGAGGAGCTAGGACCACAGGCATGGGCCACTGTGCCTGGCTAATTTATTATTATTTTGTAGAGACAGGGTTTCCCCATGCTGCCCAGTCTGAGGCTAGTCTTGAAGCCCTAGCCTCAAGTGATCCTCCTGCCTTGGTCTCCGAACGCGCTGGGATTATAAGTATAAGCCACCAAGCCTGGCCCCTCCTTTGCCCATTTTCTGATGGGGTTATTTGTTTTTTGCTTGTTGAATTAAGTTCCTTATAGATTCCAGATATTAGACCTTTGTTGGATGCATAGTTTGCAGATAGTATTTTCTTCCATTCTGTAGGTTGTCTGTTCACTTTGTTGATAGTTTTTTGGGTTTTTTTTCCTCCTGTACAGAAGCTCTTTAGTTTAATTAGGTCCCACTTGTCCACTTGTCAATTTTGGTTTTTGTTGCACTTGCTTTTGAGGACTTAATCATAAATTCTTTTTCAAGGCCAATGTCCAGAATAATGTTTCCCAGGTTTTCTTCTAGGATCCTTACAGTTTGAGGTCTTAAATTTAAACCTTTAATCCATCTTGACTTATATAATTTTGTATAAGGTGAAAGGTAAGGGTCCAGTTTTATTCTTCTGCATACGGCTAGCCAACTATCCCAGCGCCATTTATTAAATAGGGAGTCCTTTCCCCACTGCTTATTTTTTCAACTTTGTCGAAGATCAGATGGCTGTAGGTGTGTAGCTTTATTTCTGGGCTATTTTGTTCCATTGGTCTGTGTGTCTGTTTTTGTATCAGCACCGTACTGTTAAAAAGCTATTTTTTTTTTTTTAGGTGGAGAGAAGGCTGGCAAAGGGCAGGCGAGGCACAGGGAGATTTGGGGGCTGAAGTCTTGATATAGCGGGGCCCCAGCCCTCTCTTCCTCCTACCTGGGGATATGGGGAGTCACAGAAGGCCCCTGGGGGCGGGTCCTGGTGTGTCCAGAGCTGGGTAGTGACAGTCGGCTGCTCTGGCAGGTGGCGTGGAGGCCCCGATGATGATCCGTCTGGTGAACGGTTCAGGCCCGCACGAGGGCCGCGTGGAAGTGTACCACGACCGGCGCTGGGGCACCGTGTGTGACGATGGCTGGGACAAGAAGGACGGAGATGTGGTGTGCCGCATGCTCGGCTTCCGCGGCGTGGAGGAGGTGTACCGCACAGCTCGATTCGGGCAAGGTAAGGCACTCTGACGGTAAAGGACATGGGAGAGGGCCTGCACATCCTAGGACTGGGACCCCTCCAAAGCTGGAGTCCCTTCCACTGCAATTCTGCAAGGTCCCCAGCCTCTCCCTGAATGCTTGCTGCAATGAGAACTCACTGCTCTGCCCCAGGCAACCACCTCCGGTGGTCATCAGACAGTTCTGATGATTAGAACATTCTTCCTTTCCCCGAATCTAAGTCCGGTCTCCTGGTGGTGTCCCATACCAGCCTTCCCCAGTCCTGTGTCCCAGGCACAGCTGCTGTGGTCTCTCTGCCCCTGGCTAGCTCCTCAGACCTTTATAACTTGTTCTCATGGCTCTGTTATGCTTTTATCATTAACACTGATATGATACTCACTCTGTGCCAGGCTATGTTCTCAACATGTAACAAATATTCACCCATTTCATCTTTACAGCACTATGAAGTATACAGGTATCATTGCTGTTTTTCTTTTTTCTTTCTTTTTTTGAGGAGGGGAACAGGATCTAGTTTGGAGTGCAATGGTGCAGTCATGGCTCACTGCAGCCTTGATCACCCGGGCTCAAGCGATCCTCCTACCTCAGCCTCCTGACTAGCTGGGACTACTGACCATCCCCAGCTAACTTTTTACTTTTAATAGAGATGAGGTCTCACTATGTTGCCCAGACCGGTCTCAAACTCTTGGGCTCAAGCAGTCCACCCACCTTCGCCTCCCAAAGTGCTGGGATTACAGGCATGAGCCACCGTGCGCAGCCATCCCAGTTTTTCAAATGAGGAAATAAAAACACAGAGAGGTTGAGTGACTTGCCCAAGGTCACACAGCTAGCAAATGTCAGACCCAGAATTTAGACTCAAGCAGGTATCTTAGGAGTCTGTATTTGAACCACTCTGCTGAGCTGTCTCTGCCTCTCTGAGTCTTTTCTTCTCCAGGTGAAAATCCCCAGTATTCATCTTGTCCCCATATGACAAGATTTGGAAAGCCTTCATCATTTTGGTTGCTTTCCTTTTGACATGCTTAAGCACATTGACCTTCCTACAGATGGCACAACAGACTCTGAGGAAGGGGCACAGACCCTTCTTAGGTAGATGGCTGATTCGAACCCTGCATTCGTTTCCTGATGGAAAGAATCAGAGACTCTTGTGTTGACGCACAACTAAAACAATGGTCCCACGTGCACAAACCTGGTACTCCCCACACTCATTCAGTAGTGAGCTGTCCCTCAACGGCGTGTCCTGGCCCTGTCGCTTCTGCACTCTGGGTCTTGGTGTCCTGTCTGTAACCAAAGGGCCTGCAGGCTCTGGGATGGGTCTCCCAGCCTGGGCCCCCTGGGATTTAAGATGCTGCTGCTCACCTGTGGAGAAGACCAGGTGGGTGTGGGGAGGGATTGGGGCTGATCCTCTCACACCCAGTTACCAGGCGCCCTGGTGACCCGTGGACGGCAGCCCGCTGACGGCAGGGCTCCCCACGCCACAGAGCGGAGCCCGGCGTACCTGCTGTCTTGCCTGAGGTCATCGCTGTCCAACCCGCTGTGCTAAATGGCTACAGGGACCCATGGCACAGGGTGAGGGGAGAAAGTGGCATGTCCCTTCCAGATGGGGACTCAGAGCCAGGTCATATCCAGACTGGAGGTGGAAGCTTGCATTCTTCCCGCCACCTTTCTCTTCATCCCCACCAGGGGTTGCTGCAGTTCTTGGTCCAAATCTCATCCCATAGATCTCATAGGTAATTGACTGAAAGTGACCCTTGGTGAAATCTGTCAAGCCAGCTGGCAGGGAGTGCAGTCTTAAGGGCCAGAATTTGCTGGGCGAGTTCAAAGGGGTCTGGTACCACGAAGGGCAGCTCACCAGGAAAGAATACTGTTCTCCCACCTAAGGCTGGGGGCTGGATTCCGGCTGGTTTTGGTTAAGGAAAACCACCGCTGTTGTTGGGTAGAATAGGAACAGTCCTCAAATTCCCATTTCGAACTCCAAAGAAGGCTTCTTCCTAATAAGTGACAGTAAAACCTTTTGAGGAAAAACATTATAAATTATTTTCAAGGAGTCAGAATAGGTATTTTGAAGATCACAGGTCATGTTAGCCTGACTCTGCCAGTTGGTGAAAAGGCAGTGGGTGGGCTTAGAGTGCCAGGCCAGCGATCCTGTAGACTTTGTGGCTTCTTTCATTCCCCTGATCTCTGTTCCTCCTGACACATGTGGGGAAGCTCTAAGCTTGCCACTTGATTCTTTAAACTGGTCAATGGGAAGCTGGACTTGGTTTCACGAATGCCCTATTTTTTGCACCATTATTTCCCTATCACGGGGCCCTAATGGGTCTCAGGTGCTATTCAAGACCTTGGCTGATTGCAGGCCAGGTGTCACTAGTGGTATACAGGGGGCCGTAGGGGCCTGGGCAGGGGAGCGCTGGCATAACTGAGGCTTTCTGCCAGCACAGACTCCACCCATGTTCTCCTCCTCCTCTCTACAAGCAGTTTCCAGGCACCTGCCATGGACCAGGCTAGGTACAGGGCTGAGGGGCAGAGCTGACCAAGCCCAGCCCTGGCCACAGCACGAGTAGTGTAGAGGGGGATTCTAAACCAAGTGCCAAGGGTTCTAATGCTGTTGTAGCCATGGGACCGAGAGGAGGGAAGGCTGTCACTCCTGGCGGCAGGCAGAGCCACCCTGCCAGCATCCTACCCACTGGTGCCCCAACCCCACTCCCAGCTCGTCCGCTGTTGAGCCTGAAGGAGCCTCCCAGGTCTCTCTTACTCTGCCTCCTAGCCTTCTTCTCACGCCCCTCCTGTCAGTTTCCTCTCCCCAGCACCCCCAACGCCCCACCTCCACTGTCCTTGGGTTCTGCACACTCTCTCTGGAGGCTGCCTCCACACCTGGAGCTTCAGTCACCCCCAGCTCTTCCCTCTGTCATAGTGCTCAGTGGAGCTCCAGACCCGAGTGTCCAGTGACCTTCCTGACAGCTGCACAACCCCATGGGCTCCTCCAACAGCAGCTGTCACAATTGCACACATCTCCTTCCCACCAGATCCTGTGCATCACTCATCACCATCACCAGAGCCATCCTACCAGTCAGACCCCATCCCAGCCAGAACCATGGCCACCTCTTCCCTGTCACCACTCCCTCTCCCCGCATCAGGTTGGTCCCAAAGTCCTGCAGATCCCACCAGTATTCACCCCTCTGGAGTTCCTTGAACCTGTCCCCACCTCGTCATTCTTGCTGTCCTCCCCTTAGGAGATTAGCAGGTAGAGCAGTGGTTGGCACCCCAGCCCTGGAATCAAACCACCCACGTCAGAATCCCGGATCTGCCACTTGTAGCTGGAGACCTTGACGAGATTCCGTACCCTCTCTAAGCTTCAGTTCTTCCACTGTTGAAGAATTACTATAAATGCTAAAGGAGTTCCTGCATGTCAAGCAGTTAGCACGCACAGGCTCCATTGTGCACACTTATCTACAGGTGTGGGGTGGAGATGGGGGCAGTAGAGGCTGTAATCCTCCAGGAGCCACTCCTCACGGCCACCACACCTGCAGGCTAGCTCCTGTGACCTTCCTTCTTGTGGATGCTGGGGATCTTTCTTTCTTTTTTTCTCTTTTTAAGAGATGAAGTCTCCCTCTGTCACCCATGGAGTGTACCCTCTGGAGTGCAGTGGTGCAGTCATAGCTTGCTGCAGCCTCGACCTCCCAGGCTCAAGCAATCCTCCTGCCTCAGCCTTCAGAGTAGCTGGGACCACGGGCGCATGCCACTACGCCAAGCTAATTATTTCATTTTATTATTTTGGAGAAATGGGGTCTCGCTATATTGCCCAGGCTGGTCTCAAACTGTTAGGGATCTTTCTAAAATGAGTGCCTGGTCACCTCACTCCCTGCCTGGGTCCTCAAAGGATTTTTATCGCTCTCAGAATCAAGCTGGGTTTCCCTAGCTCAGCACCCAAGGATCTTCTTCATCCGCCTCCTGCCCAACCCATACCTCTCCACACTGGCTCCTTCCATGCTCCCTCACCCCCAAGATGGGAATAACCCTCCTCTATGCTCCCATCACATTTTTCTCTATCACAGCACTTCTTATACTCTCCTGATCCCTGCGATATATGGAAACATCTTGAGGGCTTCACCTTTATAGTTCCAAATCCCAAAACTACCTGGGGCATAAGAGGAGCTGGATAAATGTGGAAGGGAAGAAAGGAAGGAGGGAGAGAAGGTAGGAAGAAAGGGAGGGAGGAGTGAAGGAAGGAAGGGAGGCAGGGAGGAACAGAGGGAGGGAAGAAGGAAGAATGAAGGGAGCCAGGAAGGAAGAATAGAAGGAAGGAAGGAATTCCAGTGCCTGCCAAACCTGAGTCCTCCGTGTCTCCAAGCTCTGACAGTTCTCCCAGGGGTCTGGCACCATAAAATTTCTCCTGGACAGGGCATAGTAATCAGATTTTCTGTTTGCATGGGGGAAGCCAAGGAAAGACCCAAATGGGAGGGCCTTGAAGATGTTCTAAATTTTAAATTGGTCCAGGAGGTGTTGGAGTGATGCAAATGGAGAGGTGGAAGGGTGATGACTGGAGGGAGGCCTGGGAGGCCGCGGAAGGGAGTGTGACCTAGCGCAGCTGGGAGCATCTCCCAGGGAGACAGACAGATGGAAAAGGAGGTAAGGATGGGTGCACATCAGATAGATTTGTAGGTGGGAACAGGCAGACAAAATTAGGAGTGTTCACTTCTAATTATAGCATTATTACCTCCTCTTGTCCTTTTATCTAAGATAAGATTCAAATATTGGGAAATAGCTTTAGTGCAAGGATCAGCCAACATTTTCCATAAAGTGCTGGATAGCAAATATTTTAAGCTTTGTGGGCCAGGTAGTCTCTGTCACAGCTACTCAGTTCTGCAGTTGGAGTGGGAAAACAACCTTAGCCAATATGCAATCAAATGGGTGGGGCTGTGTTCCAATACAACTTTATTTATAAAAGCAGGCATTGGCCAGACCTGGCTCATGGTTTGCCGTCCCCTGGCTGAGTGTTACGGGCTGTGCACTGTGGCTGTATGAGGAGAAAAGACTGCACTGGCCAAACATGAGAGGCCAGATCAGGGCCTCTTCCCCTCAATAGTTACATACTTAGAGATGTCACTCAATCTTTCTGGGGCCTCAGTTTCCCTCTCTTAAATACCTGTTAAATAGCCCTCCTGCCTTCTATGTGTGAGGTACAGATGGAAGCCTGTAGGATTCAGTGTAACTTTTTCCTACTATGAATAAATGAACACATAGAAGCTCGAACGTTAGCTCCATAAGGCAGAAATCCTTTGCGTCTGTTGTTTTGTCTGTCTTTCTGTTCATCAGAATGGTACTGAGCACACAGAGGACTCAATAATTTGGTTTTTTGTTTGTTTGTTTGTTTGTTTGTTTTGTCTTTGAAACTGAGGCTTGCTCTGTCACCCAAGCTGGAGTACAGTGGCATGATCTCGGCTCGCTGTAACCTCCGCCTCACAGGTTCAAGTGATTCTCCTGCCTCAGCCTCCTGCGTAGCGGAGATTGCAGGCATGTGCCACCACGCCCACCCAATTTTTGTGTTTTTAGTAGAGACGGGGTTTTGTCATGTTGACCAGGCTGGTCTTGAACTCCTGATCTCAACGATCTGTCCTCCTCAGCCTCCCAAAGTGCTGGGATTACAGGCGTGAGCCACGGCACCTGGCCAAGAGTCTGCTTTTGTGTGTGTGTGTGTGTGTGTGTGTGTGTGTGTGTGTGTGTGCGTGCGCGCAACAAGGCTGTTTATTTCACCTGGGTGCAGGCAGGCTAAGTCCAAAAAGAGAGTCAGCACAGGGAGATGGGGTGGGGCCGTTTTATAGGATTTGGGTAGGTAGTGGAAAATTACAGTCAAAGGGGGTTGTTCTCTGGCGGGCAGGGGCAGGGGTCACAAGGTGCTCAGTGGGGGAGCTTGTGAGCCAGGAGAAGGAATTTCACAAGGTAATGTCATCAGTTAAGGCAGGAACAGACCATTTTCACTTCTTTTGTGATTCTTCAGTTACTTCAGGTCATCTGGATGTATATGTACAGGTCACAGGGGATATGATGGCTTAGCTCGGGCTCAGAGGCTTGACATTCCTGTCTTCTTACATTAATAAGAAAAATAACATAAAATAGTGTTGAAGTGTTGGGGCAGCAAAAATTTTGGGAGATGGTATGGAAAGATAATGGGCGATGTTTCTCAGGGCTGCTTCGAGCGGGGTTAGGGGCAGTGTGGGAACCTAGAGTGGGAGAGATTAAGCTGAGGGAAGATTTTGTGTGTCTGCTTTTCTAACAAGCTCTCTGGTGATGTTGACAGCACTGGTCCTCAGACTGCACCTTGAGTAATCAGCTATCAGTTCTAAAGCTCAAGCAATGATTGGTAGCCAGAGCCGACGGGAGTTCTAGCCTCTGCCTGGTGGTGCGAGGAGCAGAGAGGGTTTGCTGGCAAATTCCTCTGGGAATGATCCCCCGCAGTGTTGATGTCACTGCAGATACGCACTGCTCCTCCCTCGATGACCCTGTTCCCATTGTATGGGTCCTCCCATGACTGGACGTGAGCCAGAACCCCTGGTGAAACACCAGCTAGAGTTTCAAGATCCTATATATGCATTTGGGCTGGGTCACCTTGGAACTGTTCTTTATTTGTTAGTCTTTATTTGCTTTGGGTGTGACTAATCCCACAGAGCCCTGGAGCTTGCAGCCTTTTCCTGGGTAATTTGCAAACCGATGTGTCTTCCAGGAGACGTTTAATCTGAAAATCATTCTCTGCCTCAAAGGGCTTATTGTGTAAGAGCCACAGCTATCCAGGCCAGGAAGAGGCTCTGGAGAAGAGACAACATCCAAGGAGGTGGTGGAAGGGGCCTCTCCTCCCTGCTCCAGCCCTGGATTCACTGCATGGCAATCCCTTGACAACAGGGGCTGAAAATGTCTACATCACAAAAATATGTTCAAGCCACTTAGTTCATGTGTTATAACCAAACAACAGGGGAGTGGTTTAAATGTTCTCTTGACATTCTTTGTAAAGGGATTTTACCCATGTACTTCAAGAGTGAATGACAGAGTTTAAGACTTTAATAGTCAGTCCTAACACTTCCACTAAAAAAGAGAGGTTGTCTGGCTCCTGACACATAGCCGATATTCATAGCTACTACCATCATCACCATCAATTATTGTGATTCTGCCCTCAAGAAACTAATCCCAGAAAATAAGTATGAGGTCTTGTGGGGAGGTGGAGAGGGCAGCTGGAAGCCCCTAGATTTGAGTGTGCAGCAGAGCCAAGTCAAGGGCAGACACAGTCATACTCTCTCTTCTCCTTCTTGCCCTCCTGTGTATCTGCTTAGAAGCTGTGTTTCCCTGTCTCCACAGGCACTGGGAGGATCTGGATGGATGACGTCGCCTGCAAGGGCACAGAGGAAACTATCTTCCGCTGCAGCTTCTCCAAATGGGGGGTAACAAACTGTGGGCATGCTGAAGATGCCAGTGTGACATGCAACAGACACTGAAAGTGGGCAGAGCCCAAGCTCGGGGTCCCGCACAGAGCATCCTTCCTGCATCCCTGGGGTGGGGCACGGCTCAGGGCCACCCTGACCATGCCTCGGCCACACCCCATCCAGCACTCCCAGTCCTCACACCTGCATCCCACATCCCAGGACCGTGGGGGCCAGTCGTCATTTTCCTCTTGAACGTGTGCTCCAAAGTGTAACTCTGGGACCTACTGCCCATCTCTCTCTTCCACCAGGTTCCTGCATGAGGAGCCCTGGTCAACTGGATCACCACTTTGCCCAGCCTCTGAATACCATGCACCAGGCCTCAATATCCCAGTTCCCTTTGGCCTTTTAGTTACAGGTGAATGCTGAGAATGTGTCAGAGACAAGTGCAGCAGCAGGGATGGGTGGTAGTACAGATCATTTACTCTTCAGACAATTCCCAAACCTCCATTAGTCCAAGAGTTTCAACATCTTCCTCCCAAGCAAGAGGCAATGTCAAGTGATGAATTTCCCCCCTTTACTCTGCCTCTGCTCCCCATTTGCTAGTTTGAGGAAGTGACATAGAGGAGAAGCCAGCTGTAGGGGCAAGAGGGAAATGCAAGTCACCTGCAGGAATCCAGCTAGATTTGGAGAAGGGAATGAGACTAACATTGAATGACTACCATGGCAGGCTAAATAGTATCTTGGGTGCTAAATTTATGTATCCACTTAGCTGCATTGGTCCAGGGCATGTGAGTCTGGATACGACCTTACCTCCAGGTAGCACTTAACTGGTCCATTCACCTAGCCTGCAAGTCAGAAGACAGAATGACTGAGACCATGTTCCCACCTGAACTTATGGTCTTTACTTGGCCTGAGCAAAAAGCTTGTGTAACTAGAAAGTGTGGCATGTAACTAGAAAGTTGCATACTTCAGAACCTCCAGGGTGTGAATGCAAGGTCAAACATGATTGGCTTCCAGGCCGACCGTCAGTGTAGGAGGAAAGCTGATGTGGAGGGTGACATGGGGGCTGCCCATGTTAAACCTGAGTCCAGTGCTCCGGCACTGGGCAGTCACGGTTAAAGCCAAGTCATGTGTGTCTCAGCTGTTTGGAGGTGATGATTTTGCATCTTCCAAGCCTCTTCAGGTGTGATCTGTGGTCAGGAAAACACAAGTCCTAATGGAAACCCTACGGGTGGAAGGAAATGAAGATTCCCTATAACCTCTGGGGGTGGGGAGTAGGAATAAGGGGTCTTGGGCCTCCACAAGTCTGCAATCTGCAGCCTCCTCCTAGAGATAGGGAGATCATGCTCTGCTTTTTACATGAGGAGCAGAACTGGGCCATACACGTGTTCGAGAACTAGGGGAGCTACCTGGTAGCAAGTGAGTATAGACCCACCGCACCTGGGGGAATCTCAAACTTATAGGCCTCAGATACATGATCACCTGTCATATCAGGTGAGCACCGGCCTGCTTGGGGAGAGACCTGGGCCCCTCCAGGTATAGGATCAGCAACACTCCTGGCTGACAACTAAGTCAATGTGGCCCTAGGTCATTCTTGCTTCCAATATGCTTGCTAATCCTTAAATGTCCTAATGATGAGAAACTCTCCTTCTGACCAATTGCTATGTTTACATAACACGCATGTAGTCATGCATCCCTTGTCAGAGCCAATATATGTATGCATATATAAACATAGCACTTTTTACTACATATTTCAGCACATTGCAAGGTTTGCATTTAAATTAAAAACAAAAAAACTAAACAAAAAAAAAAACCTAAAGATAAAAGATGCCACACTGAACAAACTAAATTCCCAACCCGGTTCTGGCAAAGAATCCAGTTATCGCTTCCATGAAGACGCACATACTCTCTTACTTGGTCTTTTCATTAGGGAAAATATAAGTCTTGTTTTACATCAAATAAAAACAATGTTAAAAACTGTGTGAACCTTAAAAATGGAAGTCTACTAGTTTACATTCCTACTTCAGAGAACATGGAAATGACCATGGGCCTGCATTTCAGGGACTAAAGGAAATTAGGCCTAGCCTAAAATACATCAGACCTTTTGTAAGAAAGAATTTCAATAAAGCAAAAACATGTCACTAACAAGCTTTCCATGACATACATTCCTTCTCCTGAAAACCTGGTGAGTGTGGGGAGGGCTGGTGAAATTGCATGATGTGATCATTTTTCAGTGGGGATTGGTAGTGTCGGCAGCTTATAGGAAAAGTCACCCTAATACTTCTGGATGATAACACAGTCTTGTCCAAGAACAACAAGGAACGTGATGGCTCAAGCCTTATTTGGTAACCAAAGGAAGTAGGTCCCAAGCAACAGAACAATCACCAAGGCCCATCTTACAAGAAAACTGCTTTTGCATTCAATAGAGAAAAGAACACCTGTCTGTTTCCTTCTCACATCTCCAGAGTCCTCAGTTGGGGGTGTGCTTCCCTCCGGAGTTCCAGAAAATCGTCCAGAGTTACATACTGGGTCTGTGAAGTCACTGGCCCCATCGTCTTAGGACAGGCAGGAATTCCAGGTACAGGACCTGAACAGTGTGTGGGGATGGCCCAGGTCACTGCATAGTCCTGGTCACATGCTTAAAGTGGCACCTCTGGGAATAATATGCTGAGATTGCTACATGATAATTTGCTAAGTCAACAGAGAAAAGTTGACTTTCCACAAAGGAAATACCCTTTCCTTTCTCCTCTAAAAGTCCTGGTGGTGCCCCCACCCTCCCAAATCTTTGTGGTTCCTGTCATGCATGTCCGTGTGAAGAGACCACCAAACAGGCTTTGTGTGAGCAATAAAGCTTTTTAATCACCTGGGTGTAGGCGGGCTGAGTCCGAAAAGAGAGTCAGCAAAGGGAGGAAAGGGTGGAGCCGTTTTATAGGATTTGGGTAGGTAAAGGAAAATTATAGTCGAAGGGGGGTTGTTCTTTGGCGGGCGGGAGTAGGGGTCACAAGGTGCTCAGTGGGGGAGATTTTTGAGCCAGGATGAGCCAGGAAAAGGAATTTCACAAGGTAATGTCATCACTTAAGGCAAGGACCGGCCATTTTCACTTCTTTTGTGGTGGAATGTCATCAGTTAAGGCAGGGGCAGGGCATTTTCACTTCTTTTGTGATTCTTCAGTTACTTCAGGCCATCTGGGATACGTGCAAGTCACAGGGGATGCGATGGCTTGGTTTGGGCTCAGAGGCCTGACATTTCCCATTCTGTAAACAGGTTACATGGAGAAGAGCAGTGATACCTTTTTCCGCCCTCTTTAATATCTAAAAGACACGATGACTGACTGTCTTGAGTGCCTGATTTGGGGCTTAAGTGTGTCATAGTTAAATGCACCCACTCTTGTGCCCTGGACACATCTCTAAGGAGATACCACTTTGTCACCCGTAGGAACCCTAGAGTCTCTTCAGTGACATTGTGTGATGATAGTCATTCTTTATTTTATTTTATTTTATTTTATTTTTTTGAGACAGAGTCTTGACCTGTCGCCCAGGTTGAAGTGCAGTGGCTGAATCTCAGCTCACTGCAACCTCCGCTTCCTGAATTCAAGCGATTCACATGCCTCAGCCTCCTGAGCATTTGGGATTACAGGCATATGCCACCACACCCGGCTAATTTTTGTATTTTTAGTAGAGATGGGGTTTCACCATGTTGGCCAGGCTAGTCTCGAACTCCTGGCCTCAGGTGATCTGCCCGCCTCAGCCTCCCAAACTGCTGGGATTACAGGCGTGAGCCACTGCACCTGGCTTTTTTTTTTTTCTTTTTTTGAGAAAGGGGCTCCCTCTGTCTCCCAAGCTAGAGTGCAGTGGCGTGATCTTGGCTCACTGTAACCTCTACCTCCTGGGTTCAAGTAATTCATGTGCCTCAGCTTCCCAAATAGTTGGGATTATAGGCATGAGCCACCATGCCCAGCTAATTTTTGTATTTTTAGTGGAGCCAGTGTTTTGCCATGTTGGCCACACTGGTCTTGAATGCCTTACCTCAAGTGACCTACCCACCTTGGCCTTCCAAAGTGCTGGAATTACAGGAGTGAGCCACTGCGCCCAGCCCAACAGTTAATCTAACATTTCTATAAAATGTCAAATGTGTAAGTCACTTGTCTTCTTAGAATAGCTCTTCTTTAGCCCTCTGGAGAGCACGCCTTGCCTTAACCCCTTTCCTCTCCTTACCCTAACCTGTAGCTTTTTAGAGCTGAGGGGGTTCCTGACTGACCGGAGCTTTGTTATTTATTCCTCTCCACCATCTTCCCCAACTAGAACAGGCTAAAGAGCCCTCAGGAAGAAGGACTTTCTGTACCCTGGGTAATTTTTCCTCTCTGACTGAGGGAACTTGAGTGGCTCCCTGGAGAGGGGTTGTGTGAGCTCTGGTCATAGTTCTTCCCTCAGAAGTTGTCCTCGTGCCCCCAGGGTTTCTACATGTTTGGATTGGTTTCAACCAAAGACTCAAGAGAAATGTATGCACTTTTCTGGAACTTTCTCTGTGTAGTTTCCTTCTCTCAGGGACTGTGCCCTGCAAATTCTAGCTGCCATGGCCTCCTGTCACCAGTCTTGTCCCCTCACCTCAGCAAGATTGCCTGGCTCCGGGCTCCCCTCCCTGTGCCACCCATTATCCCTTGTCTGAAATGATCAGTTACAAGTATTTCATGCTGTTTTCTGATTATGACAGAAGGAGGGCAATTCTGGTAATGAGTACCCTTTCATGGCCAAAAGCTGAAGTCTTCCCTGTGGGTACTTTCTGGTTGAAGAGAATCATAAGGCAATGGCCTGGACATGGAAACAGGTATGTGAAATGTATCCAAGGACACTAGAGAAAAGATGTTAAATAGACATATGAAAGGTGTGATATCCCATGATATCTCTTCTTTTGGTCTTTTCATTTGAGAAAACAGAAGTCTTGTTTTACATCAAATAAAAATAATGTTAAGTGTTTGAAAGGTGTAAAAAGACCTATATCAAACATCTCAAGGTGAAACTATGATGTCTGGGTTGAAAAATATATTGGTTGGTATTAACAGCAGATTCGAGGCCACAGAAGAAAGGATTAGGGAGCTTGAAGAAACAATAGTTCAAAATGAAACACACAGAAAAAAACTGGAAAAAACTTAGTAGAATATCAGTGAATTGTGGAAAAACCTCAAGTGGCAAGTATATGTATAATTGGAGCCCATGAAACAGAGGAGGTCAGAAAAAAATATTTTAAGTAATGGCTGAACTTTTCTTAAATTTGGTGAAATCCGTAGACCCATAGATCCACAGAACTCAACCCTGAGCACAAGAAAAATGATGAAATTCTACGTGAAGTGACATTATAACTAAACTGCTTGAAACCACTGATAAAAAAAACTTAAAAACCAGAGTTGGGGAAAACATTATGTAGAGGGGTGCAAAGATAACAATAACAACAGATGTCTCTTTGGGGGAAAAAATACAAGCTAAAAGACAGTTGTAACATCTTTAAATCACAGAGAGAGAAAAAAAAACTGTCAACCTAGAATTCTTAACCTAGTAAATATATCTTTCAAACACAAACGTGAAATATAGTTTTTTCAGACGTATAAGAGCTGAAAGAATTCATCACCAGCACACCTGCAGGCACTACAAGAAATATGTTGTTTAATTTGTCACTGACAAAGCTCAGATGCACTACAAAAAATATGAAAGGAAATCCTTCATGCAGAAGAATAATGATACTAGATGGGAATATGGAACTACACCAAGATCAACAGCACTGGAAATGGTCACTACATGGGTAAATAGAACCAATATTTTTTTGGCATTTAAATCTCTTCGAAAAATAATAAATTGGCCCAAGCCGAAGTAATAACAATATCTTGTATTGGAAAGGATGTGGAGCAACTGGAACTCTCATACATGGCTGGTAGGAATGTAAAATGATACAACTACTTTGGAAAACAATTTGGCAACTTTCTTAAAGAGTTAAACATATACCTACCATACAGCTTAGCCACTGCAATACTAGGTATTTACACCCAAGAGAAATGAAAGCAGGTGTTCACACAAAGACTTGTATACAGATGTTCAGATAAAGCTGTAATAAGAATGGGACAACGTAAACATTCACCAGCAGGTGAATGAACAGACAAATTGTGCCATATCCATACAACAGGCAGAATCATGGATGAACAAAGCCAAAAGTTGGAACTTTAAAAAGACAAATGATATTGACAGACCTGAAGCAAAACTGATCAAAAAAGAAAAACAGAAGACACATATTAAAAGCAGTAGGAATATAAATGAGGACAAAGTAGAGGCATTGCAGAGAAGAAAAAGAAAATTAAGATAGTATTGTAAATAACTTTTTGGGAGGCCAAGGTGGGCAGATCACTTGAGATCAGTAGTTCAAGACCAGCCTGGCCAATATGGTGAAACCCTGTCTCTACTAAAACTAGAAAAATTAGCCAGGTGTGGTGGTGCGTGTCTGTAATCCCAGCTACTTGGGAGGCTGAGGCAGGAGAATTGCTTGAACCCAGGAGGCAGAGGTTGCAGTGAGCTGAGATCATGCCACTGCACTCCAGCCTGGGGGAAAAGAGTAAAAATCCGTCTAAAAAAAAAAAAAAAAAAAAAAAAAATATATATATATATATATATATATATATATATATATATATATAAAACTTGATGCCAATGTATTTGTTGGGAAAATTTAAACTACAAATATATTTTAAATATCAAAACAGAATCAAGAAAAAAAAACTTGAATAGTGCAATAACACATAAGGAAATAGACTCTGTAATTAAAAATCTTCCCACAAAGAAAACACTAGGATCAGATGCTTTAAAAGGTAAGCTCTAGCATACATTCAATAAATAGAACATCTAAATCTTGAGATCCAGGAGATTGCCCTCCCCTCTTCTGCCATGTGAGGGCACAGTATGCAGGCACCATTTATGAGCCAGGAAGTGGCCCTCACCAGACAATGAATCTGCCAGCACCTTGATCTTGGACTTCCCAGCCCCCAGACCTGTGAGAAATAAATTTCCATTGTTGATAAACCACCTAGTCTCTCTGGTAGCTTGTTATGGCAGCCCCAAACGACTGAGACACTAGGTATTTAATGTTTGAGAAAAGAAGGAAGATCCAAAAGGAGAAAGAAACATCCTCTCCTTTCTGTACTAGAGAGACAGAAAAGAGAATTTATATGGTGGGAAGGGGGCTAGGCATTACAGGGATGGACAGAGGGAAGGGGGTGTTGACTTTGCATTCTGAGGAAATATCCCTATCCTGTGGTATTTTGAATTATTACTTTTAAAGTTCATTTTTTCCCAGTAGCCTCTTTCTAATCATAGAGGGAAATCTTCTTTGGAAATTATAATATCTGATTGGTTATTGCTGGTAAATTGCACTGCTGGAAAAAATATTACCAGATAAAAATGTTAAATCCCCAAATAAAACATCTCAGCAGTGGGTAACTACACCTTGATGTCATTCATTGAGGGGAAACTTTATTACAATTAGTGGAGGCCGTTTAGTAAAATAGAAAGATTTATGGAATATAGAATTAGAAGACCTGGATTCAAGTCTTAGTTCCACAACCTACTGGATAAACCTTGGGCTGCAGCATCATCATTATAAATGGAGGTATTCAATGTATCTTGTGTTATGAAGATTTTTTAAAAAGTGAAACAGTGTTTTACAAATTCTAAAGCATTATACAAAGAATATTACTTGTATAACAACAGGGAATACATTGGCCTTTGGTTTATTGGAGAGGTGGTCATTAGAATTTTAAATTATAGGGAATTGATCAACAATAAAATAGAATACAAATGCCTTGATAAATAAATACATTATAGAACCAAAATAAATTATGCTTTATTCCATCACATAGATCAGCCACAGATTTACATGGATTTGCAAGGAAACATGGGATTTTTGCCTTTTTTTTTTTTTTTTTTTTTTTTTGAGACAGAGTCTCGCTCTGTGGCCCAGGCTGGAGTGCAGTGGCTGGATCTCAGCTCACTGCAAGCTCCGCCTCCCAGGTTCACGCCCTTCTCCTGCCTCAGCCTCCCGAGTAGCTGGGACTACAGGCGCCCGCCACCTTGCCCGGCTAGTGTTTTGTATTTTTTTAGTAGAGACGGGGTTTCACCGTGTTAGCCAGGATGGTCTCGATCTCCTGACCTCGTGATCCGCCCGTCTCGGCCTCCCAAAGTGCTGGGATTACAGGCTTGAGCCACCGCGCCCAGCCCTGATTTTTGCATTTTTAATCCCACTCTGGGAGTCTGCACGTGAGACAGGAGGACCCCTTGGGTCCAGCTCTTTTCTGGAAGGGCAGACACTGGAGTATCTGTACCGTGGACAGCTTCAAAACACACCACACAGTCCATTTCCTTGTAATTTTACTGGGTAACAGGCCAACGAGCTTAAGGGAACTTGAAGACCGGAGGGTAGGATAGGGAGTAAGTTAAGCCGAATAGGCAGTAAATTAAGTCGGGGGTGGCGGGGGCGGGAGGGAAAAAAAGCTGTGTCCTTCCCTCCCTCTTCATTAAGACCGCCATCGGCTCTCTCCTGACCTCTGCAGGTTGATGAGAGAAAGACAACTGTAAGCTTTAGGGAAAAAATGCAGGATGTTTAGGGCCAAGGGCAACTGGATTTCTAAAGCCGTCTTATATGAGTTGTGCTTGTATGAGTCTTCTAAATCTTATATGCACATTGTTGAAACGCAGATCCTCATTCAGCAGGTCTGGGGTGGGGCCCAAGATTCTGCATTCCTAATAAACTCTCAGTGATGCTGCAAGGCTGCTGTCCATACCCATGTGTTGAGTAGGAAGGCTCAAAGGGACTTTCAGGGCATTGAATGCCAGAGGTGGAAAGGGCGTTAGAAGTGCTCAATCTCCCTTTTTGCAGGTGAAGAAACAGAGCAGAGAGAGCAGGCAGGCACCACCACAAATGTATAGAACATGAGAAATTTCATTTTCCTAAGCCTGGTTTCCTTGTTGGTAATATCTAAATATGTGAGCTTGGAAAGTCTTTCAAAGGGTAGCAGAATATAGCACTTCAAAATATACCACTTTGACATAAGAATTATTTTGAGCTGAAGGCAATTGAGAGGAAGCAAATACAAGGAAAGCTCTCTGCCCTCCCTGCTATGCCTAAAAGCAGGACGTAAATTTGCAAAGGTGCCCCTCCTCCCTGCTCCAACCAGGAAAGACTAAGTTGATCCCTGGAGATGACTTTTGACTCTTAACAGCCTGAAGACCACACAAGGGGAATCCACATAACAATCTCTATTAACTAGCCTGCATCTATATTTGACTTGCCACAATTTGCCACCCCTAGAGACTCAGGATCCTTCTCCTTTGTCTTGTCACTTTTTTTTTTTTTTTTTTTTTTTTTTTTTTGATGATGTTTCGCTGTTACCCAGGCTGGAGTGGGATGGCGGGATCTCAGCTCACTGCAATCCCCATGTCCCGGGTTCAAGCAGTCCTCCTGCCTCAGCCTCCCAAGTAGCTGGGATTACAGGCACACACCACCACACCCAACTAATTTTTGTATTTTCAGTAGAGACGGGGGTTTCACCATATTGGCCAGGTTGGTCTTGAACTCCTGACTCAGATGATCCGCCTGCATCAGCTTCCCAAAGTGCTGGGATTACAGGCATGAGCCACCGTGCCTGGCCCTTTTCACTTTTCTAAAAATGTATTGTTCTTTGTTAAAGATGCCATATAAGCAGGAGTTCTAAGCTACCTCTTTGAGAGTTACTCCTTCCCTGAGTTTTCTCCCATGCACATATGAGAAATGTGTGTTAATAAACTTCTCTTCATTTTTCTCTTACTAATCTGTCTTTTGTTACAGGGGTTCCAGCCAAGAACTTAGAAGAGTAGAGAGGGGAAATTATTTTTTCCTCCCCTGCAGTTTCCAGCTGTAATATTTAATGATGCCATCACTTGCCCAGAGCCACACTGCTAGACAGATCAGTGCAGGACAAGCCTTTGCCTCCTCAAATGATTAGGTTGATGGCAGAGGCCACCAAAGATTAATGTGATCACCAGAAGCCATGGGCATGAAAATGGCTGTTTTGCATGATAGATAATATACACTTTTTCTGTTTCTCCTTGACGTGCTGCTGGCTGGGGAAGTAACTAGTTCTAGATGAGGTAGGAGATGCTCCTGGTTTCCAAGTGAAATTGATATTTCCCAGATGGTAGGAGTCCAATCCAGATTGCACAGGGCTGGGAGAATGACAGAGGGAGGGAAGGTTAGAAATAATCATAAATTCTTCTTACTATTGTTTCTAGATGGAATAGCATAAAAAGGCCAACTCCCAAAACAGACCGCTCCAGCCTGTTATCCACCAGGTAAGAGGGGTGTTGCTTTGAGCCTGACCCCTGTGCCCCCTCAGGATACCCACCTCCCCAGTGTGTGGAGACACCACGTCCCCCATGCCCCAGTTGCTCCCTGTAGCCATGCTATTGGGGGAGCAGACAGGACTATTGATTTTCAATTCAAAGACATTTAGAGGCAAATTCAACCAACTCTCAATTCTGTTAGGTGTAATTGGTCCAAGCTTTGGAATGAATTACCTTCAAAAAACAGCTGACACTGCACTTAATAATCCAGGGCCTTGGAATGGATCACCCCCAACCCACAACTAATTGGCAGAATATGGAAAATAAGCACTAACTCATGGAATTCATTAACATTACCACTTAAAGGAATGGTTAAGCTATACAAATTTGGAAATGCAGAAAGTGACACTTATGTGTATCATCTGGCATGGAGTAGTGGAAAATTCCCTGAACTGGGAAGCAGAAGATAAGGGCTCTGTCACTAAATCTGCCACTTAGGAGATGTACGTCCTTGGGCAAGCTGCTTA
Organism: Macaca thibetana thibetana; assembly: GCF_024542745.1. Lineage (NCBI taxonomy): Eukaryota > Metazoa > Chordata > Mammalia > Primates > Cercopithecidae > Macaca > Macaca thibetana. Next base: position 115,684,622 of record NC_065585.1, read on the forward strand.
GCCTCTCTGGGACTCAAATTCCTACCTTTGAATTAGATGATCTCTCAGTTCCCTCCCAGATCTGATATCTTATAACCTCAAAACCTATGTAGCCTAAGATAAAACTCACAATTTCTACAGAAAGATGTTACCAGTAAGAACGCTCTTGCATCTTAATGCCATAAACAGAACTGTCTGTTCTGCTCGAGTTGATAGATGGGGGTGCCGTCTACATAGTTAGTGGCCTATCATCTGGGGCCTTCATTGTAGTCAGCTTTTTTTCCTCAGCAAGGAGCATAGTACTTGGCACATAGTGGGACCTCAAATGTTGAGTTCATGAGTAAATGAAAAGAGTCATGTCTTAATGTAGAAATTCTCAAATTTTGGCAAAGCCTAAGAATGCAATTTCCTTGATCCTACTTCCATTTACTAATCTATCTGTCTCCTCTTTTTTTTTTTTTTTTTTTTTTGAGACTGAGTCTGGCTCTGTCGCCCAGGCTGGAGTGCAGTGGCCGGATCTCAGCTCACTGCAAGCTCTACCTCCCGGGTTTACGCCATTCTCCTGCCTCAGCCTCCCGAGTAGCTGGGACCACAGGCGCCCGCCACTTCGCCCGGCTAGTTTTTTGTATTTTTTAGTAGAGATGGGGTTTCACCGTGTTAGCCAGGATGGTCTCGATCTCCTGACCTCGTGATCCGCCCGTCTCGGCCTCCCAAAGTGCTGGGATTACAGGCTTGAGCCACCGCGCCCGGCCTATCTGTCTCCTCTTTAAAGCCACATCTCAAAGGAGATTATCTGGATCAGGCACTGTGGCTCAGGCCTGTAATCCCAGCACTTTCGGAGGCTGAGACAGGAGCATCACTTGAGCCTGGGCAACATAGTGCAACCCCGTCTCTACAAAAAAAAAATATTTAAAAAATTAGCTGAGCATAGTGGAGCACACCTGCAGTCCCAGCTACTCAGGAGGCTGAGATGGGAGGATCACTTGAGTCCAGGAGTTCGAGGCTACAGTGAACTATGATCACACCACTGCCCTCCAGCATGGGCCATAGAGCAATGCCCTGTCTCTAAAAAATAAATTAATTTTAAAAATTAGAAAATGAAAAGAGTTGACCTGCTGACTCCATTTCCTCACTTCCACTCCCTCCTCAGCATGATCCAATCCATCCCCCTATTTAGAGCCACTGAAACAGTCCTAGGCTTACCAATGACATCTTCCTTGGTACACCAAACACGTCTTTTGTAGCCTTTATCATATCTGATCAGCATTCAACTCTGTTGTCTGCCTTCTTCTGTTTGTAGAAGAGGCAAAGCCTTGGCCAAGCGCAGCAGCTCACGCCTGTAATCCCAGCACTTTGGGAGGCCAAGGCGGGCAGATCACCTGAGTTCAGGAGTTTGAGACTAGCCTGGCCAAACAAGGCGAAACCTCATTTCTACTAAAAATAAAAAAATTAGCCAGGTGTGGTGGCAGGTGCCTCTAACCCCAGCTACTCGGGAGGCTGAGGCAGAAGGATCTCTTGAACCCGGGGGCAGAGGTTGCAGTGAGCAGGGATCATGCCATTGCACTCTAGCCTGGGAGACAAGAGTGAAACTCTATCTCAATTAAAAAAAAAAAAAAAAAAAAAAAAAAAAAAAAGCAAAGCCTCATCTGTGGCTTTGCTGAAACCACATGTTTAAGGTTTCCCTCTGACCTCTGCTACTGCCCGTCCTCAGCATCCTTCACAGGCTCACCTTCCTCTCTGGCCACCAAGTGCTGGAATGCCTCAAAGCTCTGTTCTATAAGGACTCCTTGGACTATTTCATGCATCTATGTGTCACTGACTTGCAAGTGAACATCTCCAGATGAGACATCTCTGAACACCAAGCACATGTCTCCAAAGGCCTCCATTATCCCCCAGATACCACAAAGGCCTCTCAAACGCAATCTGGCCAGCTCACTCATAAGGAAACAAACAACCCAGTGAAAAACCAGGCAAAGCATTTGCGAAGACAGTTCAGCAAAGGAGATATACTTATATCAAATAAGTGCATGAAAAGATACTCCACACTGTCAAACCACACCCAATAGGATGGTCAAAATTTCCACACACACACACAAAAACAAAACCTGGCAATACCAACTATGATGCAGGTACAGAGCAACTGGAACTCTTATACTCTGCTGGGGGGGAATGTGAAATGGCTTAGCCATTTTGGAAAATAGTTGAGCTGTTTTTTATAAAAAGGCCAGGTGAGGTGGCTCACATCCCAATCCTAGCACTTTGGAAGGCCAAGGCAGGAGCATCGCTTGAAGCCAGGAGTTTGAGACCAGACTGGGCAACAGAGTGAAACCCTACCTCTACAAAAAAATAAGAATAAAAATTAGCCACGCATGGTGGCATGTGCCCAGGACTCCAGCTACTTGGGAGGCTGAGTTGGGTGGATCCTTTGAGCCTAGGAGTTCAAGGCTGCAGTGAGCTATGACTGAGCCACCGCACTCCAACCTGGGTGAAATGACCGAGACCCTGTCTCTAAAAAAAATAAGATAGGCCTGGCATGGTGGCTCACACCTGTAATTCCAGCATTTTGGGAGGCCGAGGCAGGTAAATTACTTGAGGCCAGGAGTTCGAGACCAGCCTGATTAACATGGCGAAACCCATCTCTACTGTACCAAAATTAGCCAAGTGTGGTGGCGTGTGCCTATATTCCAAGCTACTCAGGAGGCTGAGACATGAGAATTGCTTGAACCCGGGAGGCAGAGGTTGCAGTGAGCTGAGATCGAGCCACTGTACTCCAGCCTGGGTGTCTCAAAAAAAATAAATAAATAAAAAGTTAAAAAAGATATAAAATAAATAAATAATAAATAAATAAGATAAAATAAAAAATATAGTTAAACATAAGCTTATATGAGCCAGCACCCCAACTGTAGGCATTTACCCTGGAGGAATGAAAATCTCAGTTCACATAAAAGCCTGTCCATGAAACTTTATAGCAGTGTTATTCATAAATGCCACAACAAAGGGGTACACCCAAACAACATATTACTGCTTAGGAATAAAAAGAAATGAACTATTGACACACACAAGAACACAGATGAATCTTAAATACGCTGTGCTAAGTGAAAGAAGCCAGGCCCCAAGGATTACCCACTGTATGATTCCACATTGGGACATTCTTGAAAAGGTAAGAGTATAGAGGCCAAGATGATACCAGTGTTGCCAAGTTTTAGGAGTAAGGAGAAGATCTGACTACCAAGGACAACCTGGGGAAGTTTTTGGAAGATGAAATTATCATGTGTCCTAATAGTAGTAGTGATGATGTGGATCTATGTATTGTTCAAAATTATTAGAAATGTATATTCTCCAAATTAAAAAAAAAAAAAATTCTGAGTTCTGGCCGGGCACAGTGGCTAATGCCTGTAATCCCAGCACTTTGGGAGGCCAAGGAGGGTGGATCACCTGAGGTCAGGAGTTCAAGACCAGCCTGGCCAGCATAGAAAAACCTCATCTCTATTGAAAATACAAAAATTAGCTGGGCAGGCTCACACCTGTACTCCTAGCTGCTTGGATCACTGAGGCAAAAGAATTGTTTGCACCTGGGAGGCAGAGGTTGCAGCGAGCCAAGATCACACCACTGTACTCCAGCCTGGGCAATAGAGCAAGAGTCTGTCTCAAAAGAAAAGAAAAGAAAAGAAAAAAAACGCCAGGCGCAGTGGCTCACGCCTGTAATCCCAGCACTTTGGGAGGCCAAGGCGGGCGCATCACAGGTCAGGAGATCGAGACCATCCTGGCTAACACGGTGAAACCCTGTCTCTACTAAAAATACAAAAAATTAGCCGGGTGTGATGGCGGGCGCCTGTAGTCCCAGCTACTCAAGAGGCTGAGGCAGGAGAATGGCATGAACCCGGGAGGCGGAGCTTGCAGTGAGCCGAGATCTCGCCACTGCACTCCAGCCTGGGCAATAGAGCAAGACTCTGTCTCAAACAAACAAACAAACAAAAAAACACCCTGAATTCTACTGTGAGTTAAAAAAATTAAAATACAGTAAGTCCCCAGTGAAATCAGGATGTCCCTCCACCCATCCCCACCATCACACTGTGGTCCTCCACCCTCCAGCTCACTTCGCCCAGCTGGGAGGTGACAGCTCCCTCTCTCACCACTCCAGGAAGTGCCTCACTCTTCCCATTTGCAGCTCCCCACCTCACTTATACTTTCTCAGCCAGCCCTTGATAGCAGTTCTCTTGGACTTCTGTACCTTCCTAGCTAGTCTCATCATTTCTACCCTTGCCTGCTTTCAGCCAATGTTCCATGTAGCAGCCAGAGAGGACTTTTAAAAACACAAATTAGGTCATTGCATTCTTTTGCTGAAAACTTTTCAGCAAATTCCCATTGCTCTCAGGATGAAATTCAGAGTCTTTAGGGCCTGTCTCCTGCTTCTCACTCTGGCCTCTCCGGTGCCTCCACTGCACTCATCTTCACCCTAGCATGCTGGCCTTTCATTTCCTCAGAAGCATCAAGTGTCACGCTCCATCCAGCCCCAGAGCCTTTGACATGTTCCTTTTTTGGTCTAGCAGTTCTTCTCTTCTGCCACCCTGCTGTGTTGATTAACTACCACTTTTCTGCCAGATTTCAGCTCCAGTGTTCTTTCCTTCTTGCGATTTCTAGCAGTTCCCAGGCTAGGGCAGGTGCCTTTTTTAAAAAAATGTTTTCATATTACCTGGAATTTTTTTTCAGGGCCCTTATAGCAATTTGTAACAAGACTGAAAATGTCCTGTCCATCTAAGACAGTAGTTCTCAAATTGTGGTCTCTAGAGTAACAGCATCAGTGTCTCCTGGGAACTTGTTAGAAATGCACAACTTCAGACCCCAATCCAAACTTTCTGAATCAGAAACGGTGGGGAGGGGTTCCTGAAGTCTGCATTTCAACAAGGTCTTTAGATGATTCTAAAACACTCTGAAAGTGGTGAAGAACAACCATCCTAGTATATAACTGATCGTTCTATGTCCATGGTAATGAACAACCACAAGAACTGGGTTTAAACCTGTTTAATCAATCAAGGATAACTTAATTGAATAACTATGCTTCTTTAAGCCAATTATTTTCAGTCAATTAGTGATTAACCATCTACATTGTCATCATCAACAATAAAAATAAACACTTACATTCATATAGGGTAATCAATTTAAGGCAGCTTTACAAGTTACCTGATTTGGTTTGCATATTTGCTCTGTGAGATCATTAAGGCAGTCATTGTTATCCCCATTATGTAGTGAAAAAACTGACATTCAGGAGGTTAGGTAAATTTTCTCAAGTCACACAGCTGGTAAATGACAAAATTAAGGTAAAAGATATCCAGCCTCTAGTCTAGCACCCTATCTGTTGCACCAAGCTTTCAACATGTGTAAGCAATCATTACTGTAGAAGTCGGCTTCATGGATATTATACCAGTGTGCAATAAAAGTAATTTAGAACTGACCTCCTTTTAGCAGAAATGTAAAACCTTTTCACCTCCCACATTAACCCATTTTGTTATCCCCTACTCCACACTTCGTGATAGTAAAGGATGGCATCATCCATCCCTCTCAGCGTGGAGTCTCCACCCTGCAAACAAGGATGAGCACAGCCTCCGTGTTCTCAGTGTGATGCGCCTGGTGGAGAACCTTCACCTGCCATTGGGGGCTGGGTGGAAGACGAGAACATCAGACCTCTTGGCTGGACTCACCTGGAATTTAGCCCTGGAATTTACAACACACAGCTGATGAAAAATTCTGTGACTTGCCCCTCCCAGGAACGTACCATACCCAAAAGTGGGAGCCGAGGGGAGAGGGAGCCTTGTGTTCTTGGCTTCACCTGCCTAGACTGGAGTTTCTGCCACAGTCAACTCTGGGTAAGGAAGGAGTTATGGTTCAAATGCCATGGACTCTCACTGTTCTCACCAAATTTTACTCCATTTTCTTGAATAAATGTTTATTTATTTGCTATATACTCTTAGGACAATTTCCAGAGACTTTAAACACTGAGGTTTGAAATATATTTTTCACTAGTTATGCTGGCTTTTCTGGAGACTGTGGAGCACCTCATGTGGCCATTCTGGAAGTGGAAATGTAAATGTTTGTTGTTTTAAGCTGCTAAGATTGTGGTAATTTCTTATGTGGCATAGAAAAGTATTGTGTGGGGAACTAGTGCTCCACAAAATTTACTTTAAGAAACACTGATATAAGCTAATTAAGCACTGAAATAAGTTGAGAATTAAATTAATTTAAAATGATCATATTGAATGATTAATGGAAAATATACTGATTGCACTTATTTCAACAGTGAAGTATTTTTAGATATGCGTTTTTTTTTTTTTTTTTAGACGGAGTTTTCACTTTTGTCACCCAGGCTGGAGTGCAGCGGCACCCTTGGCTTACTGCAACCTCCACCTCCCACGTTCAAGCAATTCTCCTGCCTCAGCTTCTCGAGTAGCTGGGATTACAGGCACGCACCCACCACGCCCGGCTAATTTTGTATTTTTAATAGAGACGAGGTTTCACCATGTTGGTCAGGCTGGTCTTGAACTGCTGACCTCAGGTGATCCACCCACCTCGGCCTCCCAAAGTGCTGGGATTACATGCATGAGCCGCCACTCCAGGCCCTACATATTATTTTGAAAGAGCATACGAATCTCATCCAGTGGCCAAAGCACCACCACCACCTAGTGGCAGCATCTATGAATTACAAGCAAATATATTTTGGAAGGTTAAGCCAGGTTAAGTGAGCCAGACTGCACATTTTGGATGAAGCTGAGACTTAATTTCTATTAATATATAAAAATCAAAATAATAAGCAAATACTCATTACCAAAATATTTAATAAACGTCCCTTTAAATAGATAGCTATACTAGTATATTTACTCTTTTTGTATTTAAGTACTTGTCAAAGAAACTTGGAGAAGTAAAGGTATGTACATTGAATCAGCTGGGTGTGGTGGCTCATGCCTGTAATCTCAACACTTTGGGAGGCTGACGAGGGCAGATAACTTGAGCCGAGGAGTTTGAGATCAGTCTGGGCAACATGGCGAAACCCTGTCTCTACAACATATATATATACATATATATATAAGCCTGGCATGGTAGTGTGTGCCTAAAGCCCCAGCCACTTTGGAGGCTGAGGAAGAAGAATTGTTTGAGCCTGGGTGGTTAAGGCCGCAGTGAGCCGTAATCATGCCACTGCACTCCAGCTTAGGGAAGTGAGAGAGACCCTGTCTCAAAAATTAAAAAAAAAAAAGTACATACATTGAGGTTGGGTGCAATGGCTCACACCTATAATTCCAGCACTTTGGGAGGTCAAAGTGGGAGGATCACTTGAGCCTGGGAGTTTGAGACCAGCCTGGGCAACATAGGGAGACCCTGTCTCTACAAAAAAAATTTAAAAATTAGCTGGGCAAGCTGAGCATGGTGGTACATACTTGTAGTCCTAGCTACTTGAGAAGCTGAGGTGGGAAGATTGCTTGAGCCCAGGAGTTCAAGGCTGCAGTGAGCTACGGTCATACCACTGCACTTCAGACTGGGTGACAGAGCAAGAAATTATCTCTAAAAAAAAATTAAAAAACAAAAAAGTATATATATATATACACACATTGATATTTAGCCATAAATGAAGATTAAGCACTTTCAAAATATATGAATGAGGAAGTAGGATTGGGTATTAGAAGTCGGATTTACACAACAGTTTTCAGGAATATAGCTACTTTGTAAAATAAGGAATACCTATATTCAGTATTAACATAATTTAGGGTTAAAATCCCAGGATACTTTTCTGTTAGCATAATATATCTCTTAGAAATTCTCAGGCACTTGAAGAGCAGTACAGCTGCTCTGGATTTCATCCAACTTAAGCTAATATCTCTATAATTCTTTATACGGCTAATAAAGTCTCTGGAGTTTTCTCACTGTGATTAAATGCTAGCAAAGACCTTGCCAAAGCCACTTAGCAAAGAACTGGCATGGTAGGTTTCCAGTAACTGAGTGGCCACAGGCAGTCATAGCAAAGATGAGAATCAAGTTCTGTGGAAAATATGTCACATCTGAAAAAAGAGTCGGCACTGATTTCTGGCATTGCGGATTCTGCAGCCAGGGCGTCCCCTGTGCAGTGTTTGCTGAAGGTAAATGGAATGTATCACTACTGCCTCGTTTTCCATTTTTTATTTATGCTGCTCCTCTAGAGAACTGTAAGAGTTTTTATTTTTCTCCCTTTACAAGAAAAATCAAGTAACTCACTCACCTCACAAATTATTTGGAATATGAAGAATCAGTGATGCAAAGCAAAATGTTTTCCAAACAAATACTGTCAACGTCCCTTTTCCCTTTAGAATAGAACATGTTTTGATACATTATAATTCTGGCAAAGTCTTCTCCCCTGGACTTTAGAGTGAGGAGTAGAGGTCAGATTCCGTCAAGCCAAAAGGAGATCCGTGTTGTTGATATTCTGTGTCTGATATTCACAGACGGATGGAAATAGTCATTTCCTAAGATTTTCTTCCTGTTTGAGAAGACCCACTGGCCTCAGCAGTCAGCACGTTCAGAGCTGGATCAGCTGTGAGGGTTTCAGTTGCAGCTGACACCTGACTGGTAACTTCACCTGGGAACCAGAACTCTGGGTGTAGTTTTGGCAACTAGTCAGTCCGTAGCAAGGTTAATAACCAAGAACGGAGTCAGAAAGCCCAGATCAGCCAGACATCTGCTGAATCTAGAGATCTTCATGGGAGCATAGCCTTGGGATCTCAGATCTAAGTGACGAAGTGATTGCCAGGGAATATGCAAGGCGAAGTCAGAAGTGAAAAGAAACGTGTCTTGGAACAACTTATCCCAGCATCTCCTGGTCTGATCCATCTTGTCACAAGCAAGGCCAAGAGAGGGTAACTCTCTTGATATACTCTCTCTTTATATTTCAAAAATATTTACTATGGACTAACAAAACCTATAAGGATACCAGGAGGCCGGGCGCGGTGGCTCAAGCCTGTAATCCCAGCACTTTGGGAGGCCGAGACGGGCGGATCACGAGGTCAGGAGATCAAGACCATCCTGGCTAACACGGTGAAACCCTGTCTCTACTAAAAATTACAAAAAAAACTAGCCGGGCGAGGTGGCGGGTGCCTGTAGTCCCAGCTACTCGGGAGGCTGAGGCAGGAGAATGGCGTGAACCCGGGAGGCGGAGCTTGCAGTGAGCCGAGATCCGGCCACTGCACTCCAGCCTGGGTGACAGAGCAAGACTCCGTCTCAAAAAAAAAAAAAAAAAAAAAAAAAAAGGATACCAGGAATACAAAGATAAATGAGAGACTTTTAAAGCTAAAAATGGTAGATTGGACAAAAATACCTTCTTTCACTCCCTCCTAAGACATTCTTAGTAAAACAAGAATAAAACCATTTTGTCTCTTATGGACATAAACCTACAACAATGGGCTATCAGAAGCATAAGTAAAAGTAAACTTCTTTTTTTTTCTTTTTAGAGACCGGGTCTCGTTCTCTTGCCCAGGCTGGAGTGCAGTGGTGCGATCATAGCTCACTGCCAACTCAACCTCCCAGACTCAAGCAATCCTCCCACCTCAGCCTCTTGAGTAGCTGGGACTACAGGCATGTACCTCCAGTCCTGGCTGATTTTTAAATTTTTTGTAGAGAGGGAGTTGTGTTATGTTACCCAGGCTTGTCTCAAACTTCTGGGCTCAACTGGGTTTCTCGCTTCAGCCTCCCAAAGTGCTGGGATCACAGGTGTGAGCCACCATGCCCGACCCAACAGCATTTTTGAAACTGGAAAGCTGACGCACAACAGTGAATGACTTAGCAGACACGAGAAGGCTGAGTGTTAAGCAGGAAGCAGGAAGGCCACAGGATTCCCAAAAAGCTTAGGACTCAGTGGCAGGAGCTACTTTTGGAAGTGGAGGTGAACATGTGGTTAAAACTAGGCAATTGGTTAAAATTCAATTTAAGAAACAGGCCTAGAAACAGTGACCACATCTGAAGCAATGATTATCCCTAGCACTCAGATTATGTTCTTGAAATACCGTTTTCTACTTTCAAAAGAAAGACATGAGGGCTTCTTGAAGAAATGGCTGATACCAAGTCTGCAGTGAAAAATACCCATGATGAGCCTGGAACATGTTGTCATATGAGTTAAAAAGGAAGCTATGAAAAACTGTGAAGGCCATGTGAACAAGATCAGGGGCCAGCTTGGAAAGGTTCCCATGGCCAAAGATGTTACAGTGAATGTCAGTGAGGATAAGAATTGCAATGAATTAAAATCCAGTAAATCTATTGAAATCCATATATTCAAAATGATGTAGTTTTTAAAACCTAAGTGATCTCCTTTAGAGGATGATTTGGAACTAATTCATTATTTTGAAAACTAGTAAATACAAGGAAAAAAATTGAAGCGTTAGATAAGTGTGGTGGCGGGAGCCTGTAATCCCAGCTACTCCAGAGGCTGAGGCACGAGGATCGCTTAAACCCAGGAGATGGAGGGTGCAGTGAGCCCGGATCATGCCACTGCACTCTAGCCTAAGTGACAGAGTGAGACCCTGTCTCAAAAAAATAAAAGTATATAAATGGTATAACTGTGTCACAAAATAGTAGTAGAAAGGGAACAAATCAACAAAAGGGAATTGACAGAATTAACATATCATTTTTTAGCCTTCAATAAATTAATGGATCTAGAATTTAAGCATCAATAACTACTAATATAAAAAGACAGACAACCAGACATTCTGTACACCTTGATGATAAAAAGTGTACTACCATCTATTGTTTAGTTCATGAATCCAGGTGAAATATATTAAAAAAGTATTCACTGTATATTCATTCAACTTCTTTATATTATTATGTCAATACTATTCACAGGTGAACTATGTAGTGAGTATAATTACTTTTCATTTCTTGCACATTCTTTTACTCACCATTGAGTTAATAGTTGTCAAATTTTGTTTCATTTTCTGCAGACTTACTTAATTCAACCCGAAATGCTTTACCATTATCTAAATCTTCATTCAAGCATTCAGATACATCAAGTACCTTATCTATTTCATCTCCTATGGTTATATACTGATTTTTTAGTTTTAGGTATTTTCTATTGAAACTTCCCACAAGGAAGAGAAGGAGTTATTACTTTCCTCTATCACCCTAATATACATATGCACCCTTCCCGAACTCTATTTTCCAGATATTTTTAGGAAAATAGCAATGACCAAGAATAGAGGCAATGCTCAGAACCAAACAGGCCTGCCCTAACAAAGCATGACTCCAAGCCTGATATTATGATCTCTGGCCAAATGAGATTAAATTATAAATCACTAATTCTAAGATACTGAAAAAATGCCCTCAAATATTTGGAAATTAAAAATTATACTTACGTTCTAGCAAACCTACTTTGAGTATGTATCCAAAGGAATTAAAGTCAATGAGGTGATATCTGCACTCCAATGTTGATTGCAGCATTATTCATAACAGCCAAGATATGGAATCAACCTAAGGGTCCACTGATGAATGAATGGATAAAGAAAAGGTGGAAATATATACACAACTGAATATCTATTCAGACATAGAAAAGAAGGAAATCCTGTCATTTGCAGCAATATGGATGAACCTAGAAGAGGTTATGCTAAGTGAGATAAGCCAGGAGAAAAAAGACTAATACTGTATGATGTCACTTACATATTGAAGCTAAAAAAGTTGAACTCCTAGAAGTAGAGAGTAGAATGATGGTTATGAGAGGCTGAGAGGGTGGGGGTGGGAGAGAAGGAATGGGAAGTTGTTGGCCAAAAGGTATAAAGTTTCAGTTAGACAAGAGAAATACATTTTGAGATCTAATGCACAGCAGGGTGACTGTAGTCAATATTAATGTATAGTACCCTCTAAAAGAGTGAACTTCAGATGTTTCGTCACAAAAAACGATAAGTGAGGTGCTGCATATGTTTATTAATATATTCCATGTTGTATACATACATATATCAAAACATCACTTTGTATCCCATAAATATATACAATTATGATGTCAATTTAAAATATTAATTTTAAAATTATGTTTATAAGTAACTCTGCATCAAAAAATCACAAGAGAAGTTAGAAAATAATTTGAACTAGATGAAAATGCAATATGCCAAAATTTGTGTACTGCCGTTAAAGCAATACTTCAAAGGAATCTATAGCTTTAAATGCTCATATTATAAAAGAAAACAGGTTTAAATCAATTTTCCAAATCTCCACTGTAAGAAGCTGGTGGCAGAAGGAGGGGAAGCAAATTAAATCCAAAACAAATAGAAGGAAGAAAATAATAAGGATAAAACTATCTTTGGTCACAGATGACATAGTTGTCTATGTAGAAAATCTATAAAAATCCTAAAAAAAAAAAAAAAAAAAAAAAAGAAAGGCTGGGCATGGTGGCTCACACCTGTAATCCCAGCACTTTGGGAGGCTGAGGTGGGTGGATTGCCTGAGGTCAGGAGTTCAAGACCAGCCTGGCCAACATGGAGAAACCCTGTCTCTACTAAAAATACAAAATTAGCCAGGCATGGTGGCAGGTGCCTGTAATCCCAGCTACTCAGGAGGCTGAGGCAGGAGAATTGCTTGAACCCGGGAGGTGGCGGTTGCAGTGAGCTGAGATTGCACTCCAGCCTGGGCAAAAAGAGTGAAGCTCCATCTCAAAAAAAAAATAAAAATAAAAAAAAAACCAAACTCCTGGAACCAGAAGCAAGATTGCAAGATACAAAGTTAATATACAAAAATCAATTGCTTTCATATATACCAGCAATGAACAAGTGGAATTTGAATTTAAAAACACAGTATCATTTACATTAGCACTCTCCCAAATGAAATAAATTCTGTATAAAAAATATATACAAAATCTATATGGGGAAAACTACAACACAGATTAAATAAATCAAAGAACTAAATAAATGGAGAGATATTCCATGTTCATGGAAAGGAAGACTCAATGTTGTCAAGATGTCAGTTCTTCCCAACTATAAATCAGTACAATCTCAATCACAATTTTAGCAAGTTATATTGTAGATCTCAACAAACTTATTCTAAAATTTACATGGAGAGGCAAAAGACCAGAATAGTCAACACAATAGACTGAAAACAACAAAGTTGGAAGACTGACAATACTTTTTTTTTTTTTTTTTTTTTTTTTTTGAGACAGAGTCTCACTCTGTCACCCAGGCTGGAGTGCAGTGGCGCAATTTCGGCTCACTGCAACCACCACCTCCTGGGTTCAAGCAATTCTCCTGCCTCAGCCTCCTGAGTAGCTGGAATTATGGCACATGCCACCACACCCAGCTAATTTTTACATTTTTAGTAGAGAGGGGGTTTTGTCATGTTGGCCAGGCTGGTCTTGAACTCCTGACCTCAGGTGATCTGCCTGCCTCAGCCTCCCAAAGTGCTGGGATTACAGGAGTGAGCCAGCATGCCTGGCCAACACCACCTAACTTTGATACTTATTATAAAGCTACAATAATCAAGACAGTGTGATACTGGTGAAATAATAGATAAATTGATCAATGGAACAAAATAGAGAACCCAGATGTAGAACCACACAGATATAGTCAACTGATTTTTTCCAAAGGAGCAAAGGTGATACAATGGAGCAAGGACAGTCTTTTCAGTAAGTGGTGCTGGAATAACTGGACACTCATATGCAAAAAAATATGAATCTAGACACAGGCCTTACATCCTTCACAAAAATTATCTCAAAATGGATCACAAACCTAAATGTAAGATGTAAAACTGAAACTCATAGAAGATAACTCAGGAGAAAACTTAGATGACATTGGGTATAACATTAACCTTTTAGATCCTTGATATTTACCCGAAAGAGTTGAAAACTTATGTCAACACACAAATCTACACATGAATGTTTATAGCAGCTTTATTCATTCATAACTACCAAAACTTGAAAGCAACTAAGATGTTCTTCAGTAGGTGAATGTTACATCCAGACGATGGACTATTATCCAGTGCTAAGAAGAAATTAGTTATTGAGCCTTGGAAAGACATGGAAGAACCTTAAATATATAGCACTAAGTGAAAAAGGACAATCTGAAAAGGCTACATACTATATGACTGCAACTATATGACACTCTGGAAAAAGGAAAACTATGGAGACAGTAAAAAGGTCAGTAGTTGCCAGGGCACACTGGGGAGACAGAGATGAATGGGTGGAGCACAGAGGATTTTTAGGGCAGTGAAACTACTCTGGGTGATACCATAATGTTGAATACATGCTGTTATACATTTATCCAAATGCACACAATGTACACCACCAAGAGTGAACCCTAAGGTAAACTATAGACTTTGGGTAATACTAATATATCAATGTAGGTTTATCAGTTACAACAAATGCACCACTCTGGTGGGGGATGTTGATAATGGGGAAGGCTGTGCATGTGGAGGGCAGAAAGTATATGGAAATACCATCTTTTCTGCTCAATCTTGCTGTAAACTTAAAACTGCTCTAAGAAAATAAAGTGTTAAAAAAAGAAACTAACCATTAAAAATGTTAAATTGGATTTCATTAAAATCAAATATTCTTTTAACGCAGTGGCCCAGTGCTTTGGGAGGGCGAGGCAGGTGGATCACCTGAGGTCAGGAGTTCAAGATCAGCCTAGCCAACATGGCAAAACCCCATCTCTACCAAAATTATAAAAATTAGCCAGGCGTGGTGGCACATGCCTATAATCCCGGCTACTCAGGAGGCTGAGGCAAGAGAATCGCATGAACCCAGGAGGTTGGAGTGAGCTGAGATCGTGCCACTGCACTCCAGACTCTAGCCTGGGTGACAGAGCGAGACTCTGTCTCAAAAAAAAAAAAAAAAAAAAGTCTTCTGTTCATCAAAAGATGTCAAGAAAATCAAAAGGCAAGCTACAGACTGGGAGAAACTATTTCCAATCACATACAAAAGAGTAGTGTACACAGTAATGTATTGTGTGTGTACTTATCAATTATACACATAAAATCTATGCATTTCGTTGCATGTGAATTTTGACTCAATACAAATTAAATGTATTACATTTTTCAAAACAGTATATATATATATATATATATATATATTTTTTTTTTTTTTTTTTATGGAGTCTTGCTCTTGTTGCCCAGGCTGGAGTGCAATGTCGTGATCTCGGCTCACTGCAACCTCCGCCTCCCGGGTTCAAGCAATTCTCCTGCCTCAGCCTCCCGAGTAGCTGGGACTACAGGCACATGCCACTACGCCCAGGTAATTTTTTGTATTTTTAGTAGAGATAGGGTTTCACCAAGTTAGCCAGGACGGTCTCCATCTCCTGACCACATGATCTGCCCGCCTCGGCCTCCCAAAGTGCTGGGATTACAGGCGTGAGCCACTGCACCCGGCCCAAAATAGTATTTTTTAATGCTATTTTTTTGCAAAAGGATATGCCTTAAGTCTTGATCCAACCTGGAATTTTCAACTATATTCTATTATTCTCTTAGAGTTTTAGCCTAACCACAATGTGAACTCAGAGGCATGGTATAGGTTGGTAAATACTCTTCCTAGCTTCCTTTCTTTTTGGTTCTCTGCCTATTTCTGACACAGAGGAGCAATATCTAGGAAAGCCCTTTTGGCCTTTCTCTTTTGACCATGTTGCAGTACTCTTCTTGAGGGACCAAACTTTTGTTTTGGCAAGAGGCTTCTAATGACTTCACAAGCTCTGCAATTGATTCTACCCCATAAATGCTGGGGTAGAATTGGTTTTGTTCTTTACAGTCCACTGTGACTGGCCAGTGTCATCCTTCTTGATCTGTCACCTGGATTATCACTATTTCCCATTACCTGCTCCCTCCAATAATCTCAGGGAGATTTCTCCATCTAACACATGATTCTGATCACATCACTGTCCTGCTTTAAATCCTACTGTGACTCCCTAAGACCTACAAAACAAAGTTCAAATTTCTACACCAGAAAAGGCCACGGTCTGGCCTCTTTCTATTTCCCCAATTACTTTTCCTTGCCTTATTATTATTATTGTTTTCCTTGAGACAGGATCTTGCTCTGCAACCCAGGCTGGAGTGCAGTGGCATGGTCACGGCTCTCTGCAGCCTCAACCTTCTCAGCCCAAGTGATCCTCCTACCTCAGCCTCCTGAGGAGTAGCTGGGACTAAGGGTATGTGCCCCCATACCCACCTAATTTCTTAAATATTTTTTGTAGAGATGGGGTCTCCCCATGTTGCCCAGGCTGATCTTGAACTTCTGAGCTCAAGTGATCCTCCCATTTCAGCTTCTCAAAGGGCTGGGATTACAGCAGTGAGCCACCACACCCAGCCTTCCTTGCTCTTCATTGTTCAAAGATTATGCATCTTTTGTCATGTCTCTACTCATCCTATCCTCTTGCCTGGTGAGCCCTGCCCTACCCTTGTGCCCACGAATCGGGATCATCATGCAAACTTGTCATTCTTCAAGACCCAAGTCAATGAAATCTTGCAGGACACCCCCAGCACAGTCAGGCTCACTATCATCCATTATCTCTTTGACACATTGTATTACCTCTATTTGCTAAGTAGTCTGAATGCTCCCTGAAAGCAGGGTTTTGTTTTTATTTTTTCTTAGTCTTTTCATTTTTTTTTAACATTCAACACTTGGCTCAGGTTCATTTTTTCAAGAAATAAATAAGAGAATGAGGGAGGGAATTGAATGAGTTTTCCCACTTTTGAAGTTTTCATGAGCATCCCTTAAAATGCAATCTCTCCTCCCACACACAGGGAAGAGACTCATCAAAGTCCTCCTAGCTCAGGCTTACAATTTAAAAAAACAAACATGTAAGTCTCATTCACCATAGCAGCTATTTAATGAGCTATATGCCTAGCTTGGGACTGTTCTCTGATTGAGGGCTGCTAAATTTATGCTGAGAATATTAATAGGTGCATGAAGGGGCATAGGTATTAAGGCCTTAGGAGGCCTTTCCCTTCTGATATCCACCTACCCCTTTGTTGTGCCTGAGGAACAGGTTTCTTTTGGTTTGCTTTTTTGTTTTTCACAGGGTCTCATTCTATCACCCAAGGTGAAGTGCAATGGTACAGTCATAGCTCACAGTAGCCTCAAACTCCCTGGCTCAAACAGTCCTCCCACCTCAGCCTTCCAAGCAGCTGGGGCTACAAGCATACGCCATCATGCCTGGCTATTTTATTTTTTTGTAGAGACAGGGTCTCACCATGTTGCCCAGGCTGATCTTGAACTCCTGGCCTCAAGCGATCCTCCTGCCTTGGCCTACCAAGGCTCTGGGACTGCAAGCATGAGTCACCATGCTCAGCTAATTGCTTTTTCTAATTTTTCTCCTTTTTTTTTTTTTTTTTTTTTTGGAGAGACAGGATCTGGCTATGTTGCCTAGGCTCATCTCTAATTCCTGGCCTCAAGTAATCCTCCCACCCACCCTCCCAAACTGCTGGGATTACAGGCATGAGCCACTCTGCCTGGCCAATTTTTTTTTTTTTTTAATTAAAACAAACAAACAAACAAACAGTGTGTCATGTTGCTGAAAAAGCTCTGGGCTTGTTCTCATGCCTTAGCTTCATGTGTTCTAAAGCGACCAACTTCTCCATTTAACTATCTTCCTTGAGGAAAGGGTCTGAACCAATGATTTTCAGATGTCCTGAGAACATCCGGCTTATTTTTCTTCACCCAGTATGTTTATGCTGCTGTTGCCTTAGTGGCAGGATAATTTCAAACAGCATCCAGTGTGCAGGAGGATTTACATTCCCTCTAAGTTCCTGGCCCCCCTTTACATTCTAGGTGGGTACTTAGTACTTAAAGTATAAACCACCAAAAATTATTTCCTATTAATCACTGTATTGATTCACCCTAACATGTTGAGAATCAAGACAATTTTTTTTTTTCTGATGGAGTTAAAAAGCAAAGAATATTGTGGAACAAAAACAATGACTGGGTACTGAGATTGTGGCCAGATGTCAGGGTCAGCCCAGAAATCTTACACAATCACAGAGGATGGAAAACTCATCTTCCTTAGGCATTAAGTAGGCGTCTTCCCTTAGGGAGGGTTTGAGTTCCCTGCCACATCTTCCCAGTTCACTGGACCACAATGGAGGCAGGAACTCATCAATTACAGGCGACTCGGATCCCAGCACATTTTCCAAAGCACTTCTTGTTTTTCAAGCCCCATGTTCCCAGAACCAGCTAATTTCACTTCTTATTGGGAGGTAGGAAAAGTCAGAAAACTGCAAATGAAAACCTTTAGCCATTGAGGATGAACAAAGCTGGTGGAGACCAGCCCTCCCAAGGTGACTGTGCAAAGGGTTCTTCCCTGCAAGCACCCACCTTGCTCCACAGCTGCAGCTGCACCTCTCCCAGATGCCAGAGTTTGGACTCGGAGCTCCTCATCCCTTGGAATGACCTGGGTGATAGGAGCATCTGTTATACTATCTGTAGGTGACTTTTGCTGGGCTGCTGAATGGGAGCTTGTCACCAGAACGACCAAGCCATGATCAGAAGCCTAGAACTTTCACCCCTACCCCTCATTCTCCAGGGAGGGAAGAGGGTCTAGCGATTGAGTTAATAATCAATCATGCCTTTGTGATGAAGCCTCCATTAACATCCCTAAAAGATAGAGTTCAGGGAAATTCTCGGTTGGTGAATGCATCCACGTGCCAGGACGGTAGTACACTCTAACTCTATGAGGACCTATGCTGGGGGGACTCTTCTAGACCTTGCCCTATGCTGTACCTCTTCATCTGACTGAAATATCCTCAGTAATAAATTGACAACAGTAAGTAAACTGTCTTCCTGGGTTCTGGTTGCTGCTCTAGCAAACCATTGAACCCCAGGTGGGGTTCATGGGAAGCTCCAGTTTGTAGCCAAATCAGACAGAAGTTGTGGGTAACCTGGGGACTTACTACTTGTGATTGGCATCTGAAGTGGGGGCTAGTGTTTGGGACTGAGCCCTTAACCTGTGAGGTCTGTGGTAATTCTGCTCTGTGTCAGAATTGAATTGAATTGTATGACACCCAGCTGGTGTGGGAGAAGTGGCTGGCATGGGAAAAAGTGTGCACATCTGGTCACAGAAGTGTTGAGTGTGAGTGTAGAGAAAAACTGTTTTTCCACTATGCACCTGCCCATTGCCAGGCGGGAGACTGGGACTGGGGGTGCTGGGTTCATGTTAGATTCAAGGACACCCATTGTAGCTGTGATCTACAGATTGGGAGACCACCACTGCCACTGCAGGTGTCTTTCAAGACCCATGAAGTAAGTGACTAGATACTGGAATGTGGTTGCTGAAACCCTCAAACCACCCCCCCAACCCCGCTCTGCCCCCACCGAGCTGTACTTGCCAGGGGAAACAGGCAAGGGGCAGGCAGGGGATTCCATCTCATTTCTGCCTTCCAGGTTGCACCAGGTACATCTTATTGACAAGATCAAATTCATAAACGGAACCTGTTTGCTGTGTCCCTATGTGGGTGACAGACCTTCCTGGGCTCACCTTCCATCACACTTTTTTTCTTCTCCCTTTGCTTTTTTTTTTAAATTTAAATTTTTAACTTTTTAGGGGTACACAGTAGGTGTATATATTTATGGAGTACATGTCCCTTTGCTTTTAAAAAGCTCTTCCCCTGTGGACTTAACACTGCAGAAAAGTACCCAAAACAAAATGTCCAGCACAATGATTTATCAAAATGATGTGTCGCATCACCCAGGTGGGGAGCTAGAATGTCAGCACCCCAGGAGCCCCTCTCTTTCTCCTCCTGATCCTTCCTATTTTCTTCCTCCAAAGTGATCATGAACCTGATTTTGATGGTAGTCACTTTGGTGGTGTTACCTTGTAATGTTTTTCTCGGTTAAGCATGCACTCCTAAATACTATGGCTTTGTTTTGCCTGTTTTGAGCTTCATATGAATAGCATTATGCAATCGTGTATTCGTTTGCATTTAGCTTCTTTGCTGAACATTTCGAGGTTAATCCAAGTCTGTTGCTCGTTGGCCTCATCTGAGGACCTAATGGCTTTGGGACACCTGAGAAGCACCCTAGGGATGTGTTAAGTTGATTGGTTGGATATACAGATGTAACAAGACAAAACCTTAACGTTTCGATATTTTTCCTCTTCTTTCCTAAAAGTTCACACCTAACCAATTGAAGTAGTGTCGTTGTCTGGGGTAAATACCAGAGGTTCCTCATTTTACGCAAGGAAATGGAGTATGTGGACACACAAGAAGTGGCTTTAGGAGTAGAGATTTAATAGGCAAAAGAAAGAGAAAGGAGAACAGCTCTCTCTCCTGCAAGAAAGAGGGGCAACCCAGTGGGACTTCTGTCCCTTGGTGGAGCACACAGGGTTTTATAGACAGGCTTGAGGCAGTGTCTGATTTACATACGGCCCAAGATTGGTTGGACCAGGTGGGACGTTTACATAGCTGGCCACCTACCCTAATCTTTTATTATGCAAATGTGGTTTCTACTTGGCCAGTGTGTGTTGCCTGCTCCTTACTGTGCACATGGTTGACAGGGAAAGGGATAGATGGAACCGCCATGTTGAACATGCCTAGCCCCAGGCAGCCTTTTCCTACTGGCACAGCTGACAGCATTCACAGCTGGAAGCTTGCATGTCTATGTCCGCAGATTGATTTTACAGGCTGCTCTTTGTTAGAAGAGAAGATGATTTGCGGGCTGCTTTTCATTAAAAGGAAACCTTACTGAGGACTTCCTTACCCTCACTATCTGCCTAATTTCTTCTTAACTCCTATATCACAATCGGCAGCAATTTACTTAGCTTTGAAGTAATTAGAATGCAATAGCAGTAAAAAAGAGAGAAAAGGGCCGGGCGCGGTGGCTCAAGCCTGTAATCCCAGCACTTTGGGAGGCCCAGAGGGGCGGATCACGAGGTCAGGAGATCGAGACCATCCTGGCTAACACAGTGAAACCCTGTCTCTACTAAAAAAAAGTACAAAAAACTAGCCGGGCGACTTGGCGGGCGCCTGTAGTCCCAGCTACTCGGGAGGCTGAGGCAGGAGAATGGCGTAAACCCGGGAGGCGGAGCTTGCAGTGAGCTGAGATCCGGCCACTGCACTCCAGCCTGGGCGACAGAGCCAGACTCCGTCTCAAAAAAAAAAAAAAAAAAAAAAAAGAGAAAAAAAAGTTAACTTTCTTTTTCATTTTCAAACTAGGCCCTTGAAAATCAAAAGGTGAGGTCCTGCATGGACCAGAAGTTAGAGTTTATGCCGTAAAAAGATGACAGTGCCGATGTTTCTTTGGGCTCAGGCAGCCAAATGTCAGAGTTGTGGGCTCTTTTGCTAAACCAAGGAAACCAGGTCACTTATACACTGAAATAAATAATGATCTGGGTTGCAAGCTGTTTTCCATGACAACTGACTAGTATACAAGATTTTGAGTTCATGGTTACATTTCACAAATGATAACACTGCACTTGTGAAGTTCAGATGTTTCTACGGCTCATCTCTGGAGGTAGTTTTATGGTTGCAAGATGGGGAACAGGATGGTTATGAGTAAGGCTTTACACCAGGGCCTTTGCTCTGGTGCATGCTTTTGGCCTCATTTTACATCTGCGTCGATCTCCCTGGAGTTTCTTTTCACTAGCAATGGTTAATTATGAAGCTTTCAGGCTCTGGCTTTAGGCAGGATTTTATTAGCCAGTAAGAGTAGAAAATCGGCTTGTAAAAATGTAGGACTTCATAAAAAGTATAGAACACTACAGATCCTTAAAGAAAAGGTGATGAGGTCTATAATATAATGCCTGCACAAGAAAATTAGAATAAGAGTTGAGAGAAGGAGAGCTGAGACACTATGCTTCTGTGCTTGAAAGAGGGTGACCAAAAATGGAAAGGCCCCAGAGGTGGAGGGGTGTATGTGTGTGTGCACACATGTGTAATGTGGAAGAGATTTTAAGCACATTTGTTAAAGAGGAAGTCTTTAAAGAGGGCAACATGGTTTCGAATTGAGGTTCTACCAATTGCTAAAGCCTGTGACTTTAGGCAAATTAACCTTTCTGTGCCTCAGTTTCCTCATTTGAAAAATGGAGTTTACAATCATAGTAACCTACATCATAGAGTTCTGAAGATTAAATGAGCTAATGCATGAAACAAGACCTGACATACAATAAATACTAAATACGTGTTTGCTATTATTGTTATTGTTTGATGTTGAAGAAAAATGACTATTAGAGGGGGTGAAAGTAAAGACTTAGGAGAGGAGGAGTGATTTGGTTAAGTTTCCTTAGCCCCCATCCCCTGCCTCCTCCTGAGATGGGAAGGAAGCTTAGGGATGCTGAAAGATTGGACTTTGAAGGGTAGAAGTACGTGCTCTATAAATGTGTTTTTTTTAACTGATGAAGGACAACTTTATTATCTACACTTAAAGGCTGATGAAAAACCATTACTTATCCTATTAAAGAAAATCTAATATTTCAGTTGAAAATATAGTAACTATACTCATGAAATATTAATTAAGTTGTCTAAAACACAACTTGAAAGCATCTAGCATGCATGATTAATTTCAGTATAGTGAATTCAAAATCAAGTATACATGTTACATACATCAAAGCTAGATTACAAATTATCATCATCATCACCTTCTTCATGTTTTCTTTTCATTGGCGGTAGTTTGTGATGACACCATATTAGTGTAATAAGAATGTCTCTGGACCATTCGTGGAGGATTAACCAGAACATTCTGAATTGCTGGTGTTACAGGAATTAATGCTTCACAGGGCAATGTGAAGCAGACATCTGCACTGTAAACCTTTGCCTTGTGAGGGACATTTGAGTCTTTACACAAACATGGTTTCAAGTCCTTGCCACAAACATGGTTTGTGGGGGTGGTATGCCCAGTGTGTGAGCACCTGGTGGGCTAGTAACTGACCCAACATTTAACCTGGGTGAGACAGAAATAATGCAGGGTGTTCACAGGAGAATAAAAACTCCAAACAGAAGTTTCCCTTGAGTAGGGGCTATGGGCTGATGAACCCCTGAAAAACAGGGTGTGGACCAAGCTAGCTAAGACCAACTAGACGCAGTGCACTGGATTTGACCTAGGTTTCACCTAGGACCTCATTATATGCTCATTAACACACTAAATCACACCCACCAGTGCAGTGACAGTTCTGGGAACACCCATATTGGTGTAAAAATGAGTGGCACCACAGTTCAAGAAATCTCCATCTTGTTCCAAGAATTTTTATCAATATTCCACCCCTTGGTTAAAGAAACCTCTATAGAGAGAAACCGCAAACCCCACTGTGTGATTCTCTTTAGTACACCCACAATCCCTGTTTTTAAGTGTGTACTTTTTCCCTTTGCAATAAATCTCCATACTTTCACCATTTTCCAACTCATCTTTGAATTCATTCTCAAGACGGTGTCAAGAGCGGGGTTCAGGGCCCACCGGCATTTGAGGACCTCCCCTGGCCCACTGATATCATGGGGACTGTTATTCTTCCCTCAGAAGTTGATGCCTTTTTCTCTAAAGACTTAAGCCTGTATGTATGAGACAGGAGTTTGACAGGACTGATTTCACAAGATAGAGGTCACAAAGACCCCTACTGATAAAACAGACGCAGTAAAGAGGGCGGCCCAAACCCACCAAAACCAAGAGGGCACCCCATGGGGAGCCACTCAGCGTTTCCTTTCCTGGTATACCAGGGTTGGAAAAACCACTCCAGGCAAATAACCTGGATAAAGATTGCAACGGAAATCCATTAGTGGATGACCTCTGGTCATCCTCACTTCTCATTGTAGGATAATTATAATGATTTAGCTGCCGAAAGACACTCCCCTGAGTGCCATGACAGTTTACAAATGCTATGGCAACCCGGGAAGTTATTGCCCTCTCTGGTCTAAAAGGAGGAGGAACCCTCAGTTCCAGAAAATCCCCAGGGCCTTCTTGTAAAACTCATGAATAATCCACCCTCTATTTAGCATATAATCAAGAAATAACCATAAAAATAGCCAACCTGCAACACTCCAGGCTGCTCTGCTTATGGAGTAGCCACCCCTTTATTCCTTTACTTTCTTAATTAAATTTGCTCTCATTTTACTCTAAGGGCCTGCTCTCAATTCCTTCCTACTCCAAGTCAGGTAGCCTCTGTGGCTGTACCCTAGTTTTGGGGTTTTCCCTGCAACATATAGTTTGGAGCTGTTAAGCAATATCTATTGGGTGGCAATCTAGGGCTTGAATAGGGCTTGATCAATGGTGAAGGGGTTTGATTTCTTTGCCTTGCAATATCTAATAAAAATCTCTTGGGGTGGAGAGGTATAAAAGCTGGTCGGCGCACACTGCATTGCAATTGCACATCAGTAGCTTTCTTAGCATGGCTTGAATAAATTTTTGCATCATCTAGAACTGTGGTCACATAGGGGAAGGTAAACTCCAACATGTGATTTGTACCTCTTGGCTCATATTCTTTGATCTCCTCGATCCTCAGGACCTGCGCCATCCTTGGTGGATGCCTCAGGGCACATCTTCCACGTGTCCTGGGGAGAAGCCTTCTCACCAGGCGGTGATCAGACTTGTGGGGCTTTGCCACCTACATTAATGGATTCCAGTCGCGATCTTGATGCAAGTTCTTTGCTTGGTGTGGTTTTTCCAACCCTTGGTGTACCTTAAAACAGAAATGAGCGGCCCCACAAGGGGTACCCCCTGCCCGGAGCACTGGGCCCCCTGGTCTGCCCCATGGCCCATCCCCTTCTGGGGAGCAGATGTTCCTAAATAATCGTTGAATAAAGAATATTGAACTGAATGTGGCAATTACATGAGTTAGCAACATTTCTAAATAACTTTTTTTTCTCGGCTAAAGATGATTGTTTCTTAAGCCACACATTTGTCCTGATAGTGTTTCAAGGCCTCATAAACCTAAAATAAAATTGACATCATAATCACGACACACTCAGCACGGATATGAGCGTTTGGAGAGCGCTTCAGCCTTCAGCACAGGCACGTGTGTTCTATTCATGGGTCCGTGCTCCTCGGAAGGGCTGATGGTTCCTGTAAATGTTTGTGTTCCCCGCGCCTTTCCTTCCTTCCCTTGTCTTTGGCGCCTGCGGTCATTGGGAGGCTTGGGAGAGGGAGTAGGAATGGCGAATCGGCGGGGCATGTCCTTCACGCCGCCCCGTAGCTCCGGCTGCTGGCGCTGGCGCTGGCGCAGCGCGCGACGTTTTGAAAGCCAGGAGGTCTCGAATCGCAACGGCCACTGCCGCTGTCGGGCGTACGTGTTGGTGCTAGAGGCAGATACAGGGTCTCTCGCTGGGGGCTTCTCGGGACCAATTTTGAAGAGGTACTTGGCCACGACTTCTCTTCACCTCCGACCTTTCCTTCCCGGGGCTGAGACTCTGGTAAGGGGAAATTTTTTGCGAGCCCTGGCGGGGGCCGAGCCCGGAGCCGAGGCCTCTGCTGGGGCTTTCGTGACAGGGTAGGATCTGGTTATAGCCGAAGAAGGATTTTGGCAGCCAGCCCCTTGTGAGTCCCTGGATCGGGGTAGACAGTCTGACCTCCACTCCCGAACCCTGCTGAGCGTGTGAGATGCAGAGGAGCTGAGAGTCATGCGGTCCACACTTGCCCTTTGCTTTCCCTTGGACGTTCTACATCTACTTTCTCTTTTCTCCTTTACTTTTTCCTCTCATTCTTTTATTTTTCCGTTTTCTGCTGCCCGTCCGCGCCTTAGCTTTGTCAGTAGTATCCAGGTTTTTGTCAAGTCCCGGGATCCCAGGCTTAGGTCCCAAAGGTCACTGACGTTTTGACCTGATAGATCTGTAGATCAGCTTGCTTGAGTGCTGCTCACCTTAATGCTGCTTCTTTTTTTTTTTGTTTCTTTTTTGAGACGGAGTCTCGCTTTGTCGCCCAGGCTGGAGTGCAGTGGCCGGATCTCAGCTCACTGCAAGCTCCGCCGCCCGGGTTTACGCCATTCTCCTGCCTCAGCCTCCCGAGTAGCTGGGACTACAGGCGCCCGCCACCTCGCCCGGCTAGTTTTTTGTATTTTTTAGTAGAGACGGGGTTTCACCGTGTTAGCCAGGATGGTCTTGATCTCCTGACCTCGTGATCCGCCCGTCTCGGCTTCCCAAAGTGCTGGGGTTACAGGCTTGAGCCACCGCGCCCGGCCAATGCTGCTGCTTAAACAGTACTTGATTGTTAAAAATATCTTAAGTAATCCACAGAGTATGAGATTCTGCTCACGGTCATCCTGCTGCCATTTCTAATATATCTTCATCTAAATATTCACTGTTTTTTTTAGCTGTCATCTTCATGAGAACCTTGTGATTTAGAATTAGTATGGTTATTTAACAATTAATGTTAAGAATGCATATACAATACATACATAATCTGAGGCAGAGTTTGGGCTACTGGCCAAAAGCCATCTGTCAGTAGTTAATGCCTAAACCTGAGTGTGCAGTCGGGAAAAAAGTGGCCCTCAGACAACTGTGAAATGGATAGGACATGGTATATTGAGGTGCACATAGCTTGGAGTAGAAGGTGGGACTCAGTCCTAAGAGAATATAATGAAATGTTAAGACTTCTGTTTAAACCTAGTTGTTTTTAGAGATAGGTTTTCTTTTTTTAAAACATGCTGCTTCCGAATATCAAATCCTCCGCAGACTGAGCGGGAAAAGGCAGTGAGACTTATAAGGCTCATTATAAGATTTCCAGGACACTATGCGCCCGGGTTTTCTGCATCCTACTTTGTTGGCACCTCCTTGGTTGCTTTGTTTTTCCTTTCTCATGCTTGGATGCCCTAGGGCTCACCCCTCTTCTCTCTACGGTTTACTCCCTAGATGATCTTACCTAGTCTCTTGGCTTTAATAACGTCTGCGTGCTGCCATCCCACAAACTTAAATCTTCAGCTTGCATTCTAGACCCGTATCCACCCACCTATTTGACTCCTCTCCACAAAACTCTCCAACAGCTTTCTGTCTCTCAGTACAAGCTGAAATCTTGACTGTGACTACAGTTGAGTAGAAGTCAGAGTCCTGTGGCTACAATGCTCTACTTGACTTGCCACTTCCTACCCCCAGCCTCCCTGACTTTGTCTCTTTCTCCCCCTTGCTAGCTTGCCTCTTCGTGAAGATTTCTGCCTCAGGTCTTTGTATTTCTTGTCCTCTTTCTGGAAGACTTCCACTAGATATTTGCTTGGCCCTGCTCCCTCACTTCCTTCAAATGAGTTTCTCAAGGAGACCTTTCTTGACCACTTTAAACTCAAATATTAAGCCCCTTCCCAAGGCCTTCTGCTCCCTTCACTGATATATATTTCCCCTGAAATAGTGTACGTTTATCTTCATACTTGTTTGGGTCTAGTTTGCTGCTCTGTTTCCAAAGTGTAGAACAGTGCACTGTTAGAGCACATAGTATGTGCTCAGTGTGTGCATATTGATTGAGTGAATGAAGAGTAGCTTCACACAGGTAGATAGAAATCTTAGAGAAAGCTGGGTGCGGTGGCTCATGCCTATAATCCCAGCACTTTGGGAGGCTGAGGCAGGTGGATCACCTAAGGGTCAGGCGTTTGAGACCAGCCTGATCAACATGGTGAAACCCCGTCTCTACTAAATACAAAAAATTAGCTGGGCATGGTGGTACATGCCTGTAATCCCAGCTACTTGAGAGGCTAAAGCAGGAGAATTGCTTGAACCTGGGAGGCAGAGGTTGCAGTGAGCCGAGATTGCACCATTTCACTCCAGCCTGGGCAACAAGAGTGAAACTGTCTCCAAAAAAAAAAAAAAAAAAAAAGTCTTAGAAGATCTTTGAGGTGCCACATCACAGCGTCCTGTGGGGAAAGATAACACAGATGGAAGAAGGGGAGTCAGAATGACATGGGGAAATTATTTCCGAATAGAAATACCTCCTGCAACCACTCTGCTAAATAGTTTATCCTTCCCCAAAGTTCTGAAACTGGTTTCAGAAATTCTGCTGTCCTGCCTTCAAGTTAAATGCATCACTTCATAAAATTATTATATTCTTGACAAATACATGTAAAGGGGCTCTTCAGTGTTCTCAGTACAGGTAAATCTAAAGACAATAGTGATTGTAGCTACATTTTAAACAAGATGAACAAACTTGTCATTAATAGACAGTTAAAGCTAGGCCTTCGAGATGATTTTCTTCCCCTTACTACGCAGTTTTTAAAGATGCTATTATTAAGGGCTCCATAAAAAATTTAAGCAAATCCCCCTTCTTCCCAACTTTTTATATAGATAAATGAGCTTATAGACATGTAGGAACAGTTTTGCTTTATAATAAATAAATCTAATAGGAAACCTGATTTTTTAAAAAGAAATATAATTTTTAAAATAAAAAAATTCTTAAATATGTTATAGAAGGAAGAAACACATTGAGTTGCTTTGTTTATATATGTGGTATGTACATTTTCTTTTCTTTCGTTCTTTTTTTTTTTTGAGATGGAATCTCGCTCTGTTGCCCAGGCTGGAGTGCAGTGGCGTGATCTTGGCAAACTGCAACCTCCACCTTCCAGGTTCAAGCGATTCTCCTGCCTCAGCCTCCCAAGTAGCTGGGATGACAGGTACAGGCCACCATGCCCGGCTAATTTTTTTGTATTTTTAGTAGAGACGAGGTTTCGCCATGTTGGCTAGGCTGGTTTCGAACTCCTGACCTCAACTGATCCGCCTGCCTTGGCCTCCCAAAGTGCTGGGATTACAGGTGTGAGCCACCATACCCGGCCTCATTTTATTTTCACAGACAATTTTTATAACCATTTATTGAGATAATTGATGTATCATAAAAATGCATCTTTTGAAAGTGTAAAATTCAGTAGTTTCTAGTATACTCAGAGATTAATATATCAAACCATTATCTGGTTTTAGAACCTTTTCATCACCCCAGAAAGAATCCCCATACCCACTGGCAGTCATTCCACATTCTTTGTCTCCCCGCCCCTAGCAACTATTCAGCTATTTTTGGTCTCCATGATTTGCCTGTTCTGGACATTTCCTAAAAATGGGATCATTGGATGGGCACGGTGGCTTATGCCTGTAATCCCAGCACTTTGGGAGGCCCAGGTGGGTGGATCACAAGGTCAGGAGTTCAAGACCAGCCTGGCCAATATGGTGAAACTCCATCTCTACCAAAAATATAAAAATTAGCCAGGCGTGGTGGTGGGTGCCGGTAGTCCCAGATACTCAGGAGGCTGAGGCAGGAGAATCGCTTGAACCTGGGAGGCAGAGGTTGCAGCGAGTCTAGATCACGCCACTGCACTACAGTCTGGGTGACAGAGCCAGACTCGGTCTCAAGAAAAAAATGGTATCATCATATATGTAGCCTTTATGTGTCTGGCTTCTTTAGTATAATGTTTTCAAGGTTCATTCTTGTATATATTGGCACTTTATTCCTTTTTATGACTGAATATTCCATTGTATAGCTGTGTCACATATTTTGTTTATCCATTCATCATCTGATGGAGAGTTCTGTTGTTTCTGCCTTTTGACTGTTATGAAAAATGCTGCTTGCACAGTTTCCTTAAAGGATATAAGAGACCTGTTAACAACTACTCCTGGGAAGTGTGAGAGGGAGACATACTGATTACCTTGTTGTACTAGGTGATTTTTTTTTTTTTTTTTAGCTAAGTGCATATATTACTTTATAATTAAAAATACCCAATCACTAATATTATGACAGGGGTAAGTAATTATACTTTTTGGTTTTAGTTTCCTCATTTTAAGTAAAATTGGACGAAATGTTTGTTGAGGTCTTTTTTAGTTCTCAAATTTTGTTTGTGATAAAATGAGTGATAATGTTATAGGCATTTTTTTTTTTGTTTGTGTTTTTTTTTTTTTGGTGAGACAGAGTTTCACTCTTATTGCCCAGGCTGGAATGCAATGGCACGAACTCGGCTCACCGCAACCCCTGCCTCCCGGGTTCAAGCGATTCTCTCCTGCCTCAGCCTCCCGAGCAGCTGGGATTACAGGCATGCGCCACCACGCTTGGCTGATTTTGTATTTTTAGTAGAGACAGGGTTTCTCCATATTGGTCAGGCTGATCTCGAACTCCCAACCTCAGATGATCCACTCACCTCAGCCTCCCAAAGTGCCGGGATTACAGGCATGAGCCACTGTGCCCAGCTATAGGCATTTTTCTTCATGAATGAGAGTTGTATTCTTTGTATCTGCTGTGTAACTTACAATTTGTTTTCATCATAGGACTGAGAGTGGTTGTCACAATGGAAGGGATCAGTAATTTCAAGACACCATGCAAATTATCAGAAAAAAAGAAATCTGGTAAGATAGCAGATGTAAGACTTTTTTTTTTTTTTTACTATTACTATTGTTGTTTCTCTTAGAAATGTCCTAGTAATATTTAGTTTGATTCTTTATTATCGGTCACTTAGAAACTTTAGCGTAAATCCCCTTTATGATGTTAATATTAACAAATAAGACATTTTATAGGTCAGGGTTTGATCATATCTGGACTAATTTTATTGACTATCTAACAGGTTTGGAGGCTCTCCCTGCTCAATAATCAACTTAGCTTGACCCATTAAAGAACTGCTTTACCTTTCTCCCTCTCATCCATACATCGCTCTTATGAGGGAAAGATATTTTCCAAGGCAACTCAATGGACAAAGGACAATCTTTTCAACAAACACCTGGATATCCATGTGCAAAAAATAAGCCTTGACCCTTAACTCCCATTATATAAAAAATAGCTAAAGTTAAATTTCTAGAAAATAACATGAGAAAATATTCTGTTGTCCATTTCTAGTGACAGATTTTTCATATTGACCTTGTATCCTGCAACCATCCTAAACTCACTTATTCCATTAGCTTTTTAATAGATTGCTTAGGATATTGTATATGGTTGGTCATTTGTGGATAAATAAAGACAGTTTTACTTTGTTCCCCAGTCTGTATGGCTTTGTTTCTTTTACTTTTTTTTAATTGCACTGCCTTCAGTATGTTTTTGAATAGAAACGTTAGTGGATAATACTTGCCTTGTTCCCAGTGTATTATGTTAGATGTAGGTTTTTCACAAATGCCCTTTATTAGTTTGAGGAAGTTTTCTTCTATTTCTAGTTATTATCATGAGTGGGTATTGAACTTTGTAGAGCGCTTTTTCTGAATCGATTACATTTCCTTTTAAAATCTCTTAATGTGGTAAATTGTGTTAATTTTCAAGTGTTAAACTGACCATTCCTTGTGTAAAGCCAGTTTGGTTACGATATATTTTATGTATTGCTTGATTTGCTCATATTGTCTATATTCATGAGGGATATTGGACTGCAGTTGTCTTTTTGGGATATCTGTCTAGTTTTAGTATTAGGTTATTCTGTATTCATAAAGTAAGGTGAGAAATGTTTCTATTTTTTTAATAGAAATATCTTTTTGTTTAACTTTATGTGGAATTGTTATTATTCCTCCTTAAACTGGTGGAATTCACTAGTAAAGCTATCTGGGCCTGGAGTTTTCTTAGTAGGAAGATTTTAACTGTGATTTCACAGTTAATAGATATAGGGCTATTCAAGTGATCTCTTATTTTCTTTGTGAATTTTGTTAGTGTTTTTCAAGGAATTTGTCCATCACTTCTAAACTGTCAAATGTACTGCTGTAAATTTATTCTTGATATACTCTTATTTTTTTTTGTTTGTTTGTTTTTTGTTTTTTTTTATTTGGTAATTAACATAATTTAATATGCAAAAAACGAGAAAATATACAGGATGAGGGATGAGGAGTACACATAGGAAATTTTTGTGATTTTCTTCATTTTGATTGTATTGCCTTCTTGTCTTCAGGAGTGAAGATTTTGACTTCAAAAGTAACAAAATACTTAAGAAGAGAATTCACATCTTTCTTTTCTAACTGGTATTCTTGCACTATTTTCTCAGCAGTCCAGGTTTCTGGATAAAGTTTATGATTATTGAGAAGTGTCAATGCTTCTACAACGGAAATTTTGCCTTTGGGAATGCTCTTCATATTTATCATATCAAACTGATGGCCTTTCGGCAATCTGAATTCCTTTGGCTCTTGACATGTTTCAGCAGCTTTTACCTGCAAGGAAGACACAGGATCTTTGGAATCAACATACACATCTTTTAGAAATGACAGCAGCTTGTCATCTTTACGAGCAATCTCTCCCTTGATTTCTGGATAGTGACTAATCTGCTCTTGCAGGAGGTTGCTGGTAGAGGGGTGCCTGGGAGCGAGAGAGGGCTTTATCTTGCTGATTTCCCTTTCCGCTCGGTTCTCTACGTTGAAATTTCTGATACCGCGAATCACTAGGGCCCCCATCTCCTCATAGCATTATGTCCGCAGGTTCAGGCTGCACGTGGGAACACCGGCTCAGGAAACCTCCGGGACGACCGGAGGATGCGCACATGTCGATATACTCTTATTAACCTTCTAGTGTCCTTTTTTATATCTGGTACTAGTATTTTATATTTTCTTAATTTTTTTCCTTAATCAGTATGACTTGAGGTTTATATATCTTGGTGAATGTTGCATGCACTTGAAAAGGGCATTTTTTTCTACTCTTGTTGGGCACGGTGTTCTACAAATGTCAATAGGTCAAGCTGATTGACCTGTCTGTGTTATTTTCTTCAGGTCTTCTATATCCCTACTGATATTCTGTGTACTTTTTATATTAATTACGAGAGAAGAGAGTTGAAGTTTCCAACTACAATGTGGATTTGTCTGCTTCCCCCACCCTCAATTTCTATCAGTTGTTGCTTCATGTATTTTGAAGGTTTGTGCTTTGTTATTAGGTACATACACATTTAGGATGGTTATTTCTTTTCTTTCTTTTTTTTTTTTTTTCCGAGTTACCCTTTGTCACCCATACTGGAGTGCAACAGTGCGATCTCGGCTCACTGCAACCTCTGCCTCCTGGGCTCAAGCGATTCTGGTGCCTTGGCCTCTGAAGTAGCTGGGATTACAGGCATGCACCACCATGGCTGGCTAATTTTTGTATTTTCAGTAGAGACAGGTTTTCGCCATGTTGGGCAGGCTGGTCTCAAACTCCTGGTCCCAACTGATCCACCCGCCTTGGCCTCCCTTTCAAGTGCATGCAACGTTCACCAAGATACATAAACCATAAGTCAGATCCCAAAGTGTTGGGATTACCTTGTCTGGCCTAGGATGGTTATTTCTTTTTGATGAATTTATACCTTAACTATTATGAAATACCCTTCTTAATCCTCAGTGGTACTCTTTGTTCTGAAGTCCACTTTATGTGGTAGTAATGGAGCCACTCCAGATTTATTTTGTGTTTTAATGATGTTTTTCAACCCTTTACTCTTGCCCTATTTGTGTCTTTATATTTAAATTGAGTTTATTATAAATGGCATGTCTTGAGTTGTTTTTATCCATTCTGACAACTTTAATTTCCTTTAATTTGACTGTTTTGCCATTAGCTACATGTGGCTATTTAAATTTGGATACACATTAATTAGAATTAAATAAAATTACAAATTGAGTTCCTCAGTTGTATTAGCCACATTTTAAGTGCTCAGTAGCAACTGACTACCTTACTGGACAGCACAGATGTAGACATTTCCACATAGCAGCATGATGTATTGGACAGCTGTTTAGACCATTTATACTCAATGTAATTGTCTATTGTTGGATGTAAATCTGCTGTTTTGCTGTTGTTCCATAGCTCATTGATGATTTTTTAAAATCTTTTTCTCTCTTTGCTTCATTTTTTGATAGTTTTTGTTGTTCTGTCTTAAGATTTAGTTATTCTTTCTTCTGCTCTAAGATGATATAATTCTTATCCATTGTATTTTTCATTCCTAAGCTTCTATTTTGTCTTTTTCTTCCTTGTTATGCTCAGACTTTCCTTTATATCATTGAGCATATTTTTAATATTTGTCTTAAGGTTCTTATCTACTAATTTTGCCATCCCTGTAATTTTTTTTTTTTCTTGAGATAGAATCTTGCTCTGTTGCCCAGGCTGGAGTACAATGGTGCAATCTCAGATCACTGCAACCTCCACTTCCTGGGTTCAAGTGATTCTCCTGCCTCAGCCTCCCGAGTAGCTGGGATCACAGGCATGTGCTACCACACCTAGCTACTTTTTGTATTTTTAGTAGAGACAGAGTTTTACCATGTTGACCAGGCTGGTCTTGAACTCCTGGCCTCAAGTGATCCGCCTGCCTTGGCCTCCCAAATTGCTGGGATTACAGGTGTGAGCCACCATGCTTGGCCTCCTGTTATCTTACGGTATGTTTCTATTGATTTTTTTTTTTTTGAGACGGAATCTTACCCTGTGGCCCAGGCTGGAGTGCAATGGCACGATCTCGGCTCACTGCAACCTCTGCCTCCTGGGTTCACGCCATTCTCCTGCCTCAGCCTCCTGAGTAGCTGGGACTACATGTGCCCGCCACCATTCCTGGCTAATTTTTTGCATCTTTAGTAGAGACGGGGTTTCACCATGTTGGCCAGGCTAGTCTCAAACTCCTCACCTGGTGATCTGCCTGCCTCGGCCTCCCAAAGTGCTGGGATTACAGGCGTGAGCCACCATGCTGGGCCTCTATTGATTTCTTTTTCTCCTTGTATGGGTCATATTTTCTTGCTGCTTTCACGCCTGGTACTTTTTGATTGGGTGGTAGATATTCTGCATTGTCTAATACTGGATTTTGTTATTTCTTTAAAGAGGGTTTGATTTAGTTATGGTCTGAGGTTAAGTTACCTGCACATTAGCTCGTTTCTTTTGAGACTGGCTTTTAAGCTTTGTTATGAATGTTTATCTGGGGCTAAAATCTAGCTGTACTATCTAGTTGTGACCCTTTAGAGGACTTTACTATGTGTTACACGGTTACCATCCTCTGGCTCATGGTGACATGAAGTGTTCCCAGACCTGTATGATCTCTGGTAATTGTTGAGCCAATTGCTTTCCTCTGGTGCTTTCCCAGCTTTGGGGCATCTACACATTGTTATGTGCGGATAAGTACTTGGCCAAACACTCAAAGGGAGACTGTTCAGATCTTTGAAGTGCTCTCTTTGGAGCTCTCTTTAGTTCTCTGCTCCACAAATTCTAGCCACCTAGTCCTTCTTGACCTCTGATCTCTCTCTCAATGTGACAGGACTGCTGGATTATGTAACCTCTGTCCTGCAGTCTGGAAACTGCCTTCAAGCAGTAAGTTAGGGCAGTGATAGGGCTCACCTCATTTGTTTCTCTTCTCTCGGGGATCACAGCGCTGCTCTGCCTGTTGTCACGTGTCTGAAAACAATTATATTTTGTCTAGTTTTCTAGTTCATGGCGAGATGGTAACTCTAGGAACAGTTAATTGTCGGGGGTATTTAATTATTTTTCATGAGTAGAAGCAGAACTCCATCTTTTCATCTTTCTTTTTTTTTTTTTGAGACTGTGTCTTGCTCTGTCACCCAGGCTGGAATATAGTGGCATGAACACAGCTCACTGTACCCTTAACCTCCTGCGCGCAAGCGTTTCTCCCAAGTAGCTGAGACCACAGGTGTATGCCATCATGCCTGGCTAATTTAAAAAAAATTTTTTTTTGTAGAGATGGAGTCTCTTTATGTTGCCCCAGCTGGTCTCCAACTACTGGACTCAAGTAATCCTCCTACCCTGGACTCCAAAAGTGTTGAGATTATAGGCATGAGCCACCACATCCAATCCCTTTATCTTTTAACAATGTTTTAAAAATGTGAAAACAGTTCGTAGCTTGTAGACCATACAAAAACAGGGCATTTCCCAACCTCTGCTTCAGAGTTACTGTA
The DNA here is from genome assembly GCF_024542745.1 of Macaca thibetana thibetana. Lineage (NCBI taxonomy): Eukaryota > Metazoa > Chordata > Mammalia > Primates > Cercopithecidae > Macaca > Macaca thibetana. The sequence continues at coordinate 115,720,241 of NC_065585.1, forward strand.
GGATGAAACTCTAAAAGTTGACTTGGTCAAAGGGTACCCATTTAAAATTAGGATATATGTTGTCAAATTGCTCTCCAAAAAGACTGTGCCAATTAATACTCTTGGCAGTAGTATATTGAGAATGTTAAGAGGTTTTGTTATTTTATTTTTTATTTTTTATTAATTTTATTTTTTATTTCTCTGACATTTAGTATTAAATTCAACTCCAACTATAAATATCCCTGCCTCTCCATTTATGCAGAAGCTTGGCTTTGGTACTGGGGTAAATGTTTACCTTATGAAAAGGTAAGTATAAGATTTCAGATTAACCTTTTTACATGTAACTATAATTCTACTGTACTTGGAGACAAAAAAGTAGTATGAAAATTCCAGTATTTAGATTCAGTGTCTGTTCCTGATCCTGGCTGACGGCTGTATTCCAGTCCCTAGACCCTTTCATAACTTTGCCAGTAGCTCTGCCTCTGCTTTTCTCCTAGCTTCCTCCTGATGCGTTATTAAAGGGGAAGTCATTTACTTTTTAATTTTTCATTGGCTTCCATAAGAAGAGGAAGTGGCAGGGGAAAGGGTACCTTTGTGGTAAACCAGATTCTTCATGACAAAACCTCAAAGAGGAAGCCAGTGTTGGGTGATGTCAGTAACTGCTGTCTCTTCTGCAGCATTGCCCTCCTAAGATATTCTCTTCTAAAAGAAGTAAAAGGTTTATAGCATTGTTATTAAGAAGGGTAAATACATGATTTTAAAGTACGAATATTGAGTTAAAAGAAAAATGAAATAATTGAACAAGTGTGGTGCCAATATAGCTGTCAATAAAGTGTTTTTTTTAATTACTTTTTTATTATTCATATATTTTTTTGAAACAGAGTCTCTGTTGCCCAGGCTGGAGTGCAGTGGCACGACCTCCCAGGTTCAAGCAATTCTCCTGCCTCAGCCTCCTGAATGGCTGGGATTACAGGTGTGCACTATCACACCTAGCTAATTTTTGTATTTTTAGTAGAGATGGGGTTTTGCCATGTTGGACAGGCTGGTCTCGAACACCTGGCCTCAAGCGATCTGCCCACCTTGGCCTCCCAAAATGCTGGGATTACAGGTGTGAGCCACCATGCCCAGCCCAAAATTACTCCTTTTAATCATTACACTGTACCTAGTTTCATGTTTATTAAGTGGCAAAAAACTAAGTTAATATATATTCCTTACTTAATGCATTCTTGGAATCAGTCTGACTAGTCCAACCCTCCGTATCTTAGCTTCATCCAGGTTTACATTGTTTCCAGATAGAAATGCTTTCTTTAATAAGAGGCTAATTAAGACTAATTTAGTAATTATATACAATGGGTATTCCTGAAGCATTTTTGCAGTTTAAACACTTTTTTTGTATGTGTGGTATTAATTTGTTTTCTAATTTGTTTTTTAGTGTTAACTCCTATTTTGAAAGAAATTCTCATAGATTTATGGCTAGTTTCATTTTTTTCCCCTTTTTAAAAAAACGTTTAAAATGTAAAGTGTTTTTAACAAAGTTACACTGTATGTGGTTTAGTCAAAAAGCTTCAAATAGCTGATCTTGAAGAACAGCAGTGCCTGCCTGACCCTACCACTCCTCATGATTCAGCCCTGTCAACCTGGGATGTCTTTTATCCATAACCTGCAAATTTCCTGCGCTTCTCTGCTGAATTAGATCCTGTGTTTTTCTCTATCTTGTGTCTTACTGTTTCTTGATTTACATCCTGTTTTCATTTAGGACATCTTGTAGCTCCCCATGAATTAGTGCACAGAAGATATACTTTTTGAGAATTTGCATTTCCAAAAATTTTTTCATTTTACTCATACTCGAATGGCCCTTTTTGGTTTTCTGGGTTACAATTTTCATTTGAAAACAATTTCCCTCCAGAATTTTGAGAATATCAGTCACTGACAGTTTTTTTTTAGCTTACATTGTTGTTGTTGACAATTATGAAGCCTTTTTGACTGCTGATTCTTCATATGTAATCCGTTTTATGTTATCTGTCCCTCCCACTGTCCTGGATCCTGGTATGATCTTCTGTATGTTGCTAGCATTTTGAAATTTCACAATGACATTAGTGGATATGGGGCTCTTGGAATCTGAATAGTTCCTGTTCTTCAATTTTTGAGACATTATTTTAAAAATTACTTTGTTGATGATTTTCACCCTGTTTTTCTCTGTTCTCCATCTGGAATCCTATCATTTGAATTTTGAACTTACTGATTTCTTCATCTACCTCTTGGTTTTCTTATTTGCTATCTTCTTGGTTTTCTGAGATTTCCCCAGCTTTATCTTTCAACACTTCTGAGTTTTTATCTTGTTTTAAATTAATTGTCCTTTTTAGAAAAAAAGCATGTTTAGTCTTTTGGAGTGCTAGAAATGTTCAGTATCTAGGTGTTGATAACACAGGTATATGCACATGTAAAAATTCACTGAGCACTTAGTATGCATATGGTGATTAATTATTACCCTGCTTCTGTATTACAGGTTCTCAACTGACAGTAAACCTCAGGCTGAAGACTTGTTTTATACCTTCCAAAGCTAGTTTATCATCTTTAGAAGCTGGGGATGGGGGATGGGCAGCTAGTGCAGAATTAAGGAGGGTATCTAGGAGTCCACTGGTTTTTTACCATTATTATTTAGAGACAGGGTCTCATTTTGTTGCCCAGGCTGGAGTACAGTGGTGCCATTATAGCTCACTGCAGCCTCAAACTCCTTGGTTTGAGCAATCCTCCTTCCTCAGCCTCCCAAGTAGCTGGACTACAGGTGTGGGCCGCCACATGTGGCTTTTAAAAGTTTTTTGTAGAGAAGGGGTCTCACTGTATTGCCTATGCTGGTCTCAAACTCGTGGCCTCAAGTCATCCTCCTGACTTGGCCTCCCAAAGTGTTGTGATTACAGTTGTGTGCTACCCCTTCCAGCCCTACTTGCTTTTTAAATAACTTGCAAGCAGTTAATTGGGGCTAAGCCAGTTACTTTCATCTGCTTTCCAGCTTCTGAAATTTTGTTGCTGTTGTCTCCTCTGCTGTTATTTCCATTCTTGCTGGCTAGTATGTCTTAAAATATCCATTTGCTATTATTTTAGTGGGTTTGGAAAGGATAAAAACAATGTGTATGTTTAAGCTACAATTTTAACCCAGAAGTCTATATTTTTTTGTTAAATCAAGTTTGCATTCCTTGGTTAAATCCAACATAGTTTTGATGTAGTAGTATTTTTAAATAAACTGATGGATTCAGTTTGCTAATATTAAAGTTTGTTTCAATTTTTATATCTAAGTGAGGTTGGCTTGTGGTTTCCCTTTTTCTACTGTCCCTTTTTATTTTTTGAAATTGAAGTTATATGAGACTCATAGTCCCTTTTCTGTTCCCTGTGGAAACAGTTTGTATAAGACTGAATGGTAAATTCTTTGAAAGCTTAGTAAACTCACCTGTAAAATCATCTATACTTTGTATTTCTAGTAGGAACATTTTAAACTGGTGATTAAATTTATTCATCAGTTTTCTTAGATTTCTCTAAGTCTTTGTCCATTTTGTCTTAAATGATTGCATAAAGCTTTTATTATTTACTTATATATTTTCTTTCTTGTATCTGTAGTTTTGTTTCCATTTTTATTTGTGATATTGTCTTTATTTTTTCTTGTGTAATCTCATCAGAAATTTGCCTTTTTTTCTATTAGTCTTTTTAATGAACCAGCTTTTTGCATGGTCGAGTATTCAGATTTCATAAATCTATTCTTATTCTATAGATTAGAATATGTTATGGAAAAGGTGAAGATTGACTTGTTTACTAAATTCTAAACTTTCAAGAGCTAAACTTTCAACCCTTAAAACTTGAAAAATATATTTTTCATAATAAAATGGTATGTAGATGCTCATCATTATCCTCAAATGCTGCTGTTATCTAAAACTGGAGATTTAAGAATAGTTTAGATCAACTTACGGATAATAGATGTGCATGAATTAAGAAATCTTGTGATCCTTTTAGTATAGGTTTTTTGATTAAACAAAAAATGTTCTGCAGTCATAGAGCTATGCCTGTGAGAGAGTGCAAAGCTAAATAGATCTTTGGTTCAATCTCTTGTTTTGTGTTCTTACCATTAAACTTTCTGTCTTAAACTTCTGAGGCTCTTTCACTAGGTTTTGTGCTGTTATGCTGCATATACTTAAGTATTTTGTGATTTGCTGTACTCATAAATATCTACCACCTCAGGTAAATCTTTCCCTGACTTTATTTTACCTGTTTATTGAGGCCTTAAAACATTTATACCTTAGATATTTCTAAAATGGCTGAATCTTCCTAGAAAATAGAAAGTTTAAATTTTTCTCATTTGTATGTTCATCATTATCTCCTTAAGCACATATCTTTGAATATGTGGTAAAAGGTATAAGGTGAATTGGTCAGTGTGTAGTGAAGCAAGAACAGCATGCTGTTCTTTGGATGATGATATATGGGCAAAATGTTCTTGATTATCTCTTCTTTAAATTCTCTAATTTTTTTTCTTTAGCCTCCTACAACTCATCTCTGATACATATAATATTTAATAAGTAGTAGTCCGACATGCTCAAATGGAAAAATTGGAAAGTAACAATTTTCAGGTTTAAAGTTTGTAACATTCCATCTTTACCCTTCAAGTTCTTTTTATCCTCTCCCTTCCACTGTATAGATAGTAAGACTTGTCTATTAGATCTTATCTCCCAATTGAAATGGAAATGTAGCAGAGGTGTTCATAGTCCAAAACATCTTAAATACTGTTTTTTAAAACAAATTTCTTTCAAGTTTTTTCCCAAAAATTTGGAAGTCATTTTAAAAAGTATTGTGGTTGTATTGTTTTCTATCCTTTTTAAATGAATTTTTTTCTTAGATCTCCAAGAGGTTTGTCTCATTCTCCTTGGGCTGTAAAAAAGATTAATCCTATATGTAATGATCATTATCGAAGTGTGTATCAAAAGAGACTAATGGATGAAGCTAAGATTTTGAAAAGCCTTCATCATCCAAACATTGTTGGTAAGTTTAAATTTGGTAGTAGTGTCTGGTATATTATTTTGTTTATTCAGAAAAAGGTTATATGCTCTCTTAACTGGTCTCACTAATAGAAATGAAGAGGAAGGGGCTGGATGTTTAATGGGAATCAAATTAATGTGATTGGTCTAAAATAAAAATTTGCATATAATATTTTTTGATGCCTAAGTATATATTTAAACTTCATGGGAATAGATAAAATTGTGTTGCTAGTTCTATGAAGATTTTAGGAATATAAAATGATCGTCATTTAGATAATTTAAATCCATTTAGGTAATTTCTTGGATTTTTTCATTTTTAATACAAGTAGGGCTGGCGAAACCATTATATTTAGGGAAGCAAAGGAAAGTAAAAGTATTTTAATTTGTGGTACTACTGGCAAACACTGAAGGCGTTTTAAATGAGATCTACGGAATTAGTCTTGTATATAGTAGCTGTTTAATTGTATATTTGTGTTAGTCCAGATCCATGTTTTCAATCACATTACTATAAAGAACTTAAATATTATTGTTCTCTATATTAGTGAAGAAATGTCATGTTTTCTTTAAGGTTATCGTGCTTTTACTGAAGCCAGTGATGGCAGTCTGTGTCTTGCTATGGAATATGGAGGTGAAAAGTCTCTAAATGACTTAATAGAAGAACGATATAAAGCCAGCCGAGATCCTTTTCCAGCAGCCATAATTTTAAAAGTTGCTTTGAATATGGCAAGAGGGTTAAAGGTAACTATGCCATTATATTTTAAATGACTTGTTTTTGTTCATATTTTAAATGAACAAATAATCACTTTGCAGGACATCTTTGAATGTGGATGGATATTGTTACTTGTCAGTTCCAAAAAGGGGTCAGTACAAAATGGAGGCTTACATTTCTGCTTCCGAATTACATTCATGTGTAGCTTAATATGTTCTGAGAAATGTGTCATTTGGCAGTTTCATCACTGTGTGTGTGGACATCATAGAATATACTTGCATATACCTAGATGGTAGAGCCAGTTACACACCTGAGCTATGTGGTATATATAGCCCAGTTCTCCTAGGCAGCAAACCTGTATAGAATGATGCTCTACTGAATACTGTAGGCAACTGTAACACAGTGGTAAGTACTGTGTGACTAAACATATCAAAACATAGAAAAGGTAAAATCAAAATAAGATATTGTAATCTTGTGGGACCACTGTTGTATATGTTGTCCATCATCAACCAAAACATCCTTATATGTACATGTGGCCCTAGTCATTCATTGTCCCACATGGTTTCAACAATTTATGTATGCTTCACTGAAGATTCCAAAATTATTTCTAAAAATTACTAGACTAGCCTCAAAATTGTGATATCTTTTGAAATCTGCAGTTGTATCTTCTGATACAACTTACCAAGTTAACTAATTAATAAGTAAACTTATAAGTATATATACATACTTATAGTTAACTTGGCTGGGCGTGGTGGCTCACGCCTGTAATCCCAGCACTTTGGGAGGCCAAGTCGGGCAGATCACGAGGGCAGGAATTCGAGACCAGCCTGGCCAACACAGTGAAACCCCATCTGTACTAAAAATACAAAAACGAGCCGGGCATGGTGGCGGGCGCCTGTAATCCTAGCTACTCTGGAGGCTGAGGTAGGAGAATCACTTGAACTTGGGAGGCAGATGTTGCAGTGAGCCGAGATCACGTCACTGCAGTCCAGCCTGGGCAACAAGAGCAAGACTCTGTCGTCTTGGGAAAAAAGTTAACTTATAATTATTTATTTTATAAGTATAAAAGGTTAGTGGGAGTATCTATTTCTAAAGAAACTTTTAGACTTCTGGTCAGTACGGCAGACTGAGATAACACGGTATGTTCCCTTCTCTTGTTTCAAATAATCTGAAATGCTGGGCCAGGCACAGTGGGTCACACCTGTAATCCCAGCCCTTTGGGAGACTGAGGCGGGTGGATTACTTTTAGCCAGGAGTTCGAGACAGACCAGCCTGGTCAACATGGTGAAACCTTGTCTTTAATAAAATACAAAAATTAGCCGGGCTTGGTGGCACCCACCTGTAGTCCCAGCTACTTGGGAGGCTGAGGCAGGAAAATCGCTTGAACCTGGGAGGCAGAGGTTGCAGTGAGCCAAGATCGTGCCACTGCACTCCAGCCTGGGCAACAGAGTGAGACTCCATCTCAAAAAAAAAAAAAAAAAAAAAAAAAAGGTTGAAATGCTGGACAAATGTAAGCCTAGAGTTTAGGAAGGGAGCTCAAGTAGTTATATTTGGAGGTTATCACATTTTTTTATTAGTTTGTGTTTCTGCTCATATGTGTTAAATATTTTACTATTTTAGTATCTGCACCAAGAAAAGAAATTGCTTCATGGAGACATAAAGTCTTCAAATGTTGTAATTAAAGGAGATTTTGAAACAATTAAAATCTGTGATGTAGGAGTCTCTCTACCACTGGATGAAAATATGACTGGTAAGTTGTACTCAAGTTTTAAAATTTTGTTTTTAATACAGTGTTTACATTTTTAAATATGTAAGTCCACATGGATCAAAAATCAAAAACTATTTTTAAAAAGTATATGGTAAAAAGTCCCCTTTTTTCTCTCTCCCAGTCAGCCTGCAGTCTTCTCCCTTGCCACATGTACAGTATAAATTACTGTATTAGTAGTTGTAGTAGTAGTAGTATATATTTTAACTAGAGTTATCTTTGGGAAAGATTTGTAACTGGATTGGGATCTTTAAGCAGGAAAGCATCTGGGAATAGAAAGTAAAATTTAGTAAGGTTGTGTAAAGCGGTTTATTTAGCATCAATAAAGTGACAAGATTTAGGAAACTGGTAGAAGAAACTGGAATGAAGCAGAAAAGAGGCATGCTAATGAAGGCTGGTCTTTGGCTCTTTGCCCTTTCTTCTCTATTATATATACTACTGATCACTGGCTTCGCAGGGAATTTAAGATATGTTCTTGGTGAGAAACAAGAGCCAGCCAGCCTCAAGAGAAAGCCTCTGCTTGCAACATATTATTTAGTAAACAATACTTAAATGTGTCTCTTTATATGAACAGAAGTTAAACAAATGGTTAATAAATGCTGTTTAGAACATATAACTACTTTGATATCAGAGCATAACTCTGATATCAAAACCTGACACATTGTGGGACATCCCATTGATCCTGATGTGATTATTATGAACTGCATGCTGGTATCAAAATATCTCAACACATAAACATATACATCTGCTATGTACCCAGAAACATAAACTGACATTAAAAAAAAATTCATAGTCCAATATCCTTCACAAACATAGATACCAAAATCCTTAACAAAATATTAGTAAATTCAGTCTAATACTACATAAAGACACTACATCTTGACCAACTAGGACTTATTCCAGGAAGGAAAAGTTGTAACATTCAAGAATGAATGTCCTCACTGTGCTGTATGTTAGGTCATCAGAACTTACCCATCCTGCCTAATGGAAGCTCGTGCCCTTTGTTAATAATACTGTATACTTGAGATTTGCTGAGAGTAGATCTTGAATATTCTTACACACAAAAAGGAAAATGGTAACTATATGAGGTGATAGATATGTTAATTAGCTTGATCGTGGCCGTCAGGTCACAGTGTTTACGTATATCAAATATCAAGTTGTACACCTTAAACATATAATTTTTGTTAATTATACCTCAAAGCTGGGAGGGGGGAGTCAATATAATTCACCATATTAACAGATTTTATTATACTTTAAGTTCTAGGGTACATGTGCACAATGTGCAGGTTACATAAGTATACGTGTACCATGTTGGTTTGCTACACCCATTAACTTGTCATTTACATTAGGTATTTCTCCTAATGCTATCCCTCCCCCTGCCCCCCACCCCATGACAGGCCCTAGGGTGTGATGTTGCCTGCCCTGTGTCCAAGTGTTCTCATTGTTCAGTTCCCACCTATGAATGAGAACTTGCAGTGTTTGGTTTTCTGTCCTTCTGATAGTTTGCTGAGAATGATGGTTTCCAGCTGCATCCATGTCCCTGCAAAGGACATGAACTCATCCTTTTTTATGGCTGTATAGTATTCCATGGTGTATATGTGCCACATTTTCTTAATCCAGTCTATCATTGATGGACATTTGGGTTAGTTCCAAGTCTTTGCTATTGTGAATAGTGCCACAATAAACAGCATGATTTATAATCCTTTGGGTATATACCCAGTAATGGGATTGCTGGGTCAAATGGTATTTCTAGTTCTAGATCCTTGAGGTATCGCCACACTGTCTTACACAATGGTTGAACTAGTTTACACTCCCACCAACAGTGTAAAAACGTTCCTATTTCTCCACATCCTCTCCAGCATCTGTTGTTTCTTGACTTTTTAATGATTGCCGTTCTAACTGGTGTGAGATGGTGTCTCATTGTCGTTTTGATTTGCATTTCTCTTATGGCCAGTGATGAGCATTTTTTCATGTGTCTGTTGGCTGCATACATGTCTTCTTTTGAGAAGTGTCTGTTCATATCCTTTGCCTTTTTGATGGTTTTTTTTCTTGTAAATTTGTTTCTTTGTAGATTCTGGATATTAGCCCTTTGTCAGATGCATAGATTGCAAAAACATTCTCCCATTCTGTAGGCTGCCTGTTCACTTTGATGGTAGTTTCTTTTGCTGTACAGAAGCTCTTTAATTAGATCCCATTTGCCTATTTTGGCTTTTGTTGCCATTGCTTTTGGTGTTTTAGTCATTAAGTCCTTTCCCATGCCTATGTCCTCAATGGTATTGCCTAGGTTTTCTTCTAGGGTTTTTATGGTTTTAGGTCTAACATTTAAGTCTTTAATCAAATATGAAAACTACATATCGTCTCAATAGATGCAGAAAAAGTGTTTGCAAAACTCAACATCCATTTTTGATTTAAAAAAAGATTAACCTCTCAGCTAACTAGAAATAGAAGGGATCTTAGCTTGAGAAAGGCTGTCTACAAGAAAAACCTGCAGGTGTCATACTGAAGTAGGGAACAAGGCCAGGATGCCTGCTCTTGCCAGTGTTATTTAACAGTCCTATAGCCCTAGCCACTAAAATAAGGCAAGAAAATGGAGAAGGCAAAATTGGAAAGGAAACAAAACTGTCCTTGTTTCCAGTTGATATGTTGTTTAGGTAGAAAATCTCAAGGAATCTATAAAACAGCTATAGTGAAGTTAGTGATTACATTTCTGTGTATTAGCAATAATAATTGAAAATGGAATTGTTTAAAATCTATTTACAAGTACCAAAACCCAAAATATTTCAGAATAAATCTAACCAAAAAAGTCTAAGTCTTCTGTAATGAATATTATAAAGTATCACTGAGAAAATTCAGTAAGATATAACTAAGTGGAGAAATATATGACTGTGGTTTGGAAGACTCAATACTATTAAGATATTAATGCTTACCAAATTGATCTAGAGTCAGTCCAATCCTAATGAGAATTCTAGCTGGCTTTTTCATTGAAATTGACAAGTTGACTAAAATTTAAATGGAAATGTGAGTGGACCTATTTTTCTTGGGCTTTAAAAAAGAGCCAGTGTGTGATTTCTCCCCTTCCCTTTTCCTTGACATAGCAATCATGGAAGCATAGAAATGGTACTTCTCTCAGCCTAATATTGTTCACAAACTGAAGAAATTCAGGTCTAGAAGTGATCTGCTCAAGGTCACGCAGTTTGCACATGTCTTTGAACCAACCCAAGCAAGGCAGTCTGGCTCCAGAGTCTGTAATCTCAACATCCACATTCTATATTCCTACTAATTTCTAAGAGAATTGCTGTTTCTCTACATACCTGCCAACTGACCAGCTTCTTGAATATTTACCAACCTGAAAGGTAGAAAGTAATCCTTATTGAGGTTGAGTGTATTTTCACATTTACTGGTTATACTGATTAACCTGTGAACTACTGGTTCAAATCATTTGCCCATTTTCCTTTGAGTTGCTCGCCTTTTTGTGATTTGTAGTGCCTGCCTTCATAACCATCTTGCTTGTTTCAGTGACTGACCCTGAGGCTTGTTACATTGGCACAGAGCCATGGAAACCCAAAGAAGCTTTGGAGGAGAATGGTGTTATCACTGACAAGGCAGACATATTTGCCTTTGGCCTTACTCTGTGGGAAATGATGACTTTATCGATTCCACACGTTAATCTTTCAAATGATGATGATGATGATGAAGGTATGAATACAATTTCTAACATAAATCCCAGTCTCTTCATTCACACTAAAGATTGGTTTATATAATTTTTATCTTTCTGTTAAAACTTAAAATAGCAAGTTATAAGATCTTTAGTTGTGTAATTTCTAAGATATGTATTAGTACTGATGACTGATTTGGTACCACCAAGGTTTAATCTCACAAAAATGAGACATAGATTGAGAATAGGGGGAAAAATTGAGGCTATCCAGAGAAGCAAAAAATTGCCTTAAAAACTCTCCTTACCTGAGAAAATGACTGGAAAGCTATCATAGGAAGGGTGGTAGTAGGGGTCGATAACCTATAAATCCAAGACTAAAGCCAATCTACTTGATAGCAAGACAATTGAAGACATTTCCATTCTGTCTATGGCAGAATGGAAAGCATACTGGACCATAAATTCTTGTTTCAGGAGAAGGGTGAACTATTAAACTTTTCCATGACATAAAGTGATTTTGTTTATTGTTTCAATCTCTAACTCCTTCAAGATAAAACTTTTGATGAAAGTGATTTTGATGATGAAGCATACTATGCAGCCCTGGGAACTAGGCCACCTATTAATATGGAAGAACTCAATGAATCATACCAGAAAGTAATTGAACTCTTTTCTGTATGCACTAATGAAGACCCTAAAGATCGTCCTTCTGCTGCACACATTGTTGGAGCTCTGGAAACAGATGTCTAGTGATCACCTCAGCTGAAGTGTGGCTTGCGTAAATAACTTATTCCAAAACATTTATATAGTTACTATCAGTAGTTGTTAGATTCTCTAAAATTGGCATATTTGAGGACCATAGTTTCTTGTTAACATGTGGATAACTATTTCCAATATGAAATATGCTTATGTTGGCTATAAGCACTTGGAATTGTACTGGGTTTTCTATAAAGTATTAGAAACTAGCTACATAAGTACTTTGATACTGCTCATGGTAACTTAAAACACTAGCAGTAAAACGCTGTAAACTGTGTCTAACATTAATTTAACGACCATTACTTTTATTAATGATCTTGCTTATTCTCTATTTTAATGGATCTACTGAAATTAGCACTTTGTACAGTACAAAATAAAGTCTACATTTGTTTAAAACACTGACCCTTTTGCTGATGTGTTTATCAAATGATAACTGGAAGCTGAGGAGAACATGCCTCAAAAAGAATAGCTCCTTGGATACTTCAGACTCTGGTTACAGCTTATCTTGAGCTCTTGGATCTCCTCAGATCTTTTTTGCTTTAATTTATTAAATATATTTTCCATACTGAGTTTAAAATTTATTAATTTGTACCTTAAGCATTTCCCAGCTGTATAAAAGCAATAAAACTCAAATAGAATGATACAGAATAAAGGACACTTTGGGTACCATAAGGTGTCTCAACATTATTTTATACTTGATTTGAGTGTTGTCATTAAACTTGTTGAGTGAATAATGTGAGTAGGTTTCTTTCCTTCTCTTGGCCTTATTTTGCTAATCTGTAAAGTGTTTTGGATCAGTAGTTTCTGTAAGCCACAGTCCCCTGGGAATTTTCTAAATTACTGAATTGCCAATGTAGGTGGTATACCTAGATTTGGGTGTAGACAGAATTTTAAAAATTACCGACACAGGGGGTTCTTAGAAACATTAGGAACAACTGCACTCTGAACTTTAAAAATGCCTAGAAATCACTGAAGGCCTTTTGGTATAAGATTGTACCAAGCAATAGGACACAGATCATTAATTTGCATATATTCCATCAAAATATTAATGTGACAAGTAAACTGGAAGTTGTCTTAATCTGTAGAAAAACATATGTATAATTTTGCATCCTGATATTCAATAGGGTCTCTTATCCTCACTCTGACGTGTCACTCTTCTTTGCCAAGCCAACAGAGCAGCTTCTCCAGGCCATTCTTTTCCTAGCAGTAATAGCAGTTCCTGCTTATAAGACAAAGCAGGAACTGGATCTTTCTTGAATTGGCTCTTTAACACATAAGCCATTGCTTTTGAGAAATTTGTTTTTAGTTCCTACAGTTGGGGTATCTAATAGGAATAAAGTAATAGCAAGGACAAGGCCAGCAAATTCACAGCCCTTATCTATGGTAGACATTATAAAATACTCCCAGCATGCACTGCCCCTTGAGTCTGGTGAGGTCCTAGAAATCCTCAACACAAGATTGCAGATAATCTGCTACCAACTGGGAGAAATTTTTGTATTCTTTTTCTAGAACTTGCTCTTTAAATCTCAGATGTTATCTTTTTGGACATTTGTCTCATTCTCAAAAGAGCAACATGTGACTTGGCTGGCTAAGGGTTTTTGTTTTTTGAGACAGGGTCTTGCTCTGTCAGGCTGGAGTACAGTGGGACAATCATGGCTCACTGCAGTCTTGACCTCCCAGGTTCAAGTGACCCTCGCACCTCTGCCTCCCACCCTGAGTAGCTGGGACCACAGGTGTATGCCACCACACCTGGCTAATTATTTTTTTGTATTTTTTGTAGAGACAGGGTTTCACCAAGTTTCTCAGGCTGGTCTGGAACTCCTGAGCAACCCTCCGTCTAGGCCTCAAACTGCTGGGATTACAGGCGTGAGCCACCGTGCCCAATACTACCTTTACACTGAATTAATTAGTAAATCAAAATAACCTTCTCTCAAGTGGCTTTCTCACCTCCCAGAAAATCTTTCCCTTTAAAATCTGTAGAAGGCCTCCAGGAGCTTGTTATACCTCCATAAAAGGAGATAATCAGCAGCTGCTTGAGAAATGTTGAAGATCATTCTTTCATGTCTCCTGGTACCTATTTAATCTTCTACAATCTGTTGATTAGAATAAAAATTAGAAACGATTTTAAATGAAACAAATGCTACACATAAAAACTATATATAAAAAATGCTGCATATATCAGCTAAAAATTTAGGAAAAACAAAACAAGCCTCCCATCTTAGGTTACTATAACAAAAATACCATAAACGAGGTGCCTCAAACCACAGAAATTTCTCATAGTTCTGGAGACTAGGAAGTCCAAGATCAAGATGGTATCTGGTGAGGGCATCCTCATAGAAGGCACCTTCTGGCTGTGTCCTTACATGGTGGATGGGGCAAGGGAGCTCCCCCACCCTCTTTTATAAGGCCATTAATCCCTAAGGGTTCCTTCCACCATCATGACCCATTCACCTTCATAAGGCACTACTTACGATGGTATTACATCATCTTGGGGGTTAGGGTTTCAACATGATTTTTGGTGGAACACATTCAGACCATAGTACCTCCCTTCCAATGAGGGGAAAAAAATTAAAACTTATAGGAAACAGAAAACAAATCTATGATAGATAGGATCAACAATGCCAATCTTTAAAAATACTAACAAAATTGATAAACTCCTAGGCAAAACTAATCTATGGAGAAAAAAGACATGTCATGAGTGAAAAAACTTTACTACAGATCCTACAGATACCGATCTTATTTATGAACACATGAAAAGTCCAAAAAAAAAAAAGTAGTTAACTGAAGCCAGTAACATAAAAAAGAAAGACATCAAGACCAAATTGGGTTTGGTTTATTTAGTTCAGGAAAGCTAGATTACTTTAACATTCAAATAACAATGTAACTGCCATATTAACAATGAAGAAAAATCAAAATCATCTCCAAAGATAGAAGAAAGACTTTTTATAAAATCTGAGTATCTGTTCAAGATGTTTGAGAGCCTCTTAGAAAACTAGGAGTAGACAGAGGAACTTCCTTAATATTAGAAATTTATCTACAAAGAAACTATAGTAAACCTTATATTTAATAGTAAAATGTTGAAAACTTTACCTATATCAGCAATGAAACAAATATGTCCCCTACCATTGCTTTTATTCAACACTGTACTAGACTGGCGATCTTAGAAATGCAATATTGTAAGAACAAAAAATAAAAGCTGTAAGTTTCTAAAAGAAATAAAACTCATTCATAGACATTATGTAGATAAAAATAAATTAGAATTAAATAAGTTTAGAAAGATTGCTGAATACAAAGTCAAAACAGAAAACTTGTATTTTATGTATCAGCAAACAAGATGTAACTTAAAACACTTTTCCCAATGGCTTAAAAAAAAAGTATCAGCTGGGCACACTGGCTCATGCCTATAATCCCAGCACTTTGGGAGGCCGAAGTGGGTGGATTACTGGAGGTCAGGAGTTCAAGACCAGCCTGGCCAACATGGTGAAACCCCGTCTCTACTAAAAATACAAAATTAGCTGGGCGTGGTGGCATGCACCTATAATCCCAGCTACTGGAGGCTGAGGCAGGACAATCGCTTGAACCCGGGAGGTGGACGTTGCAGTGAGCTGAGATCACGCCATTGCACTCCAGCCTGGGCAAAAAGAGCAAAACTCCGTCTAAAAAAAAAAAAACTATCAAATAATCCTCCCAAATTGATCTATATATCTGACACAGTTCCAGTAAAATCCCAACAGGCTTTTTTGTTGTTGGTAGCTTTTTGTGGAATAAATTGATTCCAAAATGTATACAGAAATGCAAAGACCAAGAATAGACAAACTATTCCTGAAGAAAAAAAGGTGGGACCATGTACTAATACTATAGCAAACATTAATATTATAATTAACACAGTCTGGTATTGGCATAAATATAAACTATATAAGATTAGTAAGAATAAACAGGCAGAAATAGACATACACATATATGGGCACAATTTATGACAAAGACCGCCAGGAGGATGCCTGAAACCATGGACAGTACTGAACCTGATTGCCCCCAATTGGAATATATGTCTGTGTGTGTCTTCTGCTGACAAATTTGATGCCTTTTCCATCTTAATTGAGCACTCATCACCCACTGTGGCTACTCTGAATAGTGGGTAAGTAAAACTTATGAATTCCTTACTTCTAGAAATTTCCATGTAATATTTTTGGTAACAAACTGTGGGAAGCGAGATTACAGATAAGGGGGGATTGCTGTACGAGGTGATCTAGGCTCATCTTGTACGTTCATTGCCCTATCCCTAGAATGAGCCATTTCTCCCAAGAGCCCCAGGTCCTTTGGTGGAGGAAGGTATTAGTAAGCAAGATCTGGCTGGGTGCAGTGGCTCACATCTATAATCCAGCACTTTGGGAAGCTGAAGTGGGAGGATCACTTGAGCTCAGGAGCTCAAGGGCCTCAGGAGCTTAAGGACTGGCTGGGCACGTTGGTGAAACTCTGTCTCTACTAAAAATACAATACAAAAATTAAACAGGCATGGTGACACGCACCTGTAGTCCCAGTTACTTAGGGAGCTCAGGCGGGAAGATCACTTGAACCTGGGAGGTCGAGGCTGCAGTGAGGCATGTTTGTACCACTGCACTTCAGCCCAGGGTGGGAAAAAAAGAAAGAAACCAACCAAGATTTGGATGGTAGGTGTGCTCATTGCCACTGGGGTATCATTGCTTTGAGACCTTGTCAGTGCACTTGCTTCTTGTGTTACACTTAAAAATAAAACAAAAAAACACCCAACCAAGCCAAGAGTATCAACAGCAAATCATGCTAAATATTTAAAATAGAAATAGTTCTTGAAATACAACATATCTAAGACATACTGAATTGAAGCAAGATGCAAAATAACTGCATATGTATTTAGTTTATCTAAAGTAATAGGCACTAAAAGTAGGATTATGGGAAGCCTTTTGGTCATCTCTATGTATTATCTGAATTTTATGTTACATATACAATTTTCATAATAAAATATAATTAAAATCAGATTTAGTTGTATAAAATATTAAAGAATTTTAATTGATTCATCACAAAAGCATTAAACAATGTTAATTAAAAATTTTAAATAAATTAAAAGAAATAAACAAGTGCAGAAAAAAGCATTAAAATGTTTGCATAATTACATACATTTTAATACTTCCACATTCTTTTGGGAACCCAGGCTTTTAAATTTTGGAAACATGTTAACTCACTGGCAAATAAAGTGAATGCAGATGAATAGTTTCTACATATAATTACAATCTGGAAAACGACTTGCCTATAATCCTTCTGCCAGTTAGCAGTTGAATGATTTTTTAGAATCAAAATAATTTGAACAATGTTTTGCTTTTTAAAGTATCCAAGAATTACACTAGAAAAATGTGTGAACATTTAAGTGTATTTACACAGTTCCATGGTCTCTGATCCACCAGCCTATGTATATTTACTAACCTTGGTTCTATTACCATACATTTTGTAAAGACTTTTGCCAGGTATCTCAGAACAAGTAAGGTGCATTTTAAACAAGCAAAAAACTAGAAAATGAAACATCTAATCCAACTAGGCATTTTGTTAATGACATCAATTGTCAGTAACAGGTTCCTAAAGTAGTACTACCAACATTTCCATACAACAAAAATTAACTAAGTGATAATAGTGCAATTACCAAGTATAATTTTAATTAAATCTGATGACAGGTAAACATTTAATTTTATTTTCAAAAAGATTAAACATTAAGCTATAGAATTCTGCTCTACAGAAATGCATATGGGATAATCTTATTCCTTACCATCTTGTTACAAGTAAGAAATTCTAAACATTTTCTAAAGATATTCAAACTGAGTTACAACAGATGAGTGCCTATCAAGTGAAGACTTTTATAGAGAAGTCAGGAATTAGGCTGGGCACAGTGGCTATGACTGTAATCCCAGCACTTTGGGAGGATCGCTTGAGCCCAAAAGTTCCAGAGAAGCCTGGACAATATAGTGAGAACCATGCCTCAATTTAAAAAAAAAAAAAAAAAATTCAGGAATTCCCTTTACAAATTGGGCATAGAAATTACTTGCCCAAGTTTAAATTTGCCTCTTTGCTTCTGATGTGGCATTAGATAATCCTGGTCCAAGAATGTACTTTACAAAACACCAGGTCACATTTCTAGAGAAAAACCACTTTGTCAATACTCTTACATAAGAGTCAGGTAATTTTCCAGTTATAGCTACAAAGTTTCATAATTAAAAATTCAGAGTGCTAATCAGTGAATCACTCAAAGGTTTTTCCTTTCTTTGAATCCCCAGATAATTTTCAACAAATTTATTCCTGACTTTTCAACTCATAAGGAACAAAAACTGTGACGTACGTGTGTGTGTATGAGAGTGTTGGTCTTTTTTATTTTGATATTTATTAAATAGTCTCTATTTTATAATAAGGAGCTCTCTCAACTTATCCAGACAGTAACTCCTTTATAACTGAAATCAACTTTAACTATTAAAATTATATACAAGGAAATTAGGAGTGTTGCAGTACTTGGTTGCAAATAACTTGCCATCTGGTGTTGGGTCAGAAAATGCTATTTCATCAGTGCTGAGAAAACAGCCAAACATGAAGCAATTCCTAAAAGAGAAGAAAAGATGATTTAGTAATGGAAGCAACTTAACATTCTAATTAACATGAGCACAACTTAAGTAAATATTCTTGACTTAAATCAACTTTATTTTTAGTAAGTGAAAAAATGCCTTATATTTTAGAGAAAGAAGTCTAATGATATCATTTCACAGATGAGAAAACTAAGATCCAGAAAAAATTCTGCTGAGGGGCAAAGGGAACCATCCACCTAACTCTAGTATATCCACGGTAAAGAGCAACTAATATAAGATCATACTGCTAGGCCAGGTGCAGTGGATCACGCCTGTAATCCCAGCACTTTGGGGGCTGAGGCAGGAGGATCACGAGGTCAGGAGACTGAGACTATCCTGGCTAACACAGTGAAACCCAGTCTCTACTAAAAATACAAAAATTAGCCGGGCGTGGTGGCACATGCCTGTAGTCCCAGCTACTTGGGAAGCTGAGGCAGGAGAATCACTTGAACCCGGGAGGCGGAAGTTGCAGTGAGCCCAGACTGCGCCACTGCACTACAGCCTGGTTAACAGAGTGAGACTCCAACTCAACCAAAAAACAACACATCATATTGCTAATTAAAAGCAACAGATAATTAGAACAAACAAAAAAAATCACCAATTTTAAGCAGTAACCATATACACACACACACACACACACACACACACACACATATATATATATATATATTTTTTTTTTTTTTTTTTTTTTTTGAGACAGAGTCTCACTCTGTCACCCAGGCTGGAGTGCAGTGGTGCGATCTTGGCTCACTACAACCTCCGCCTCCTAGGTTAACGTGATTTTCCTGCCTTAGCCTCCCAAGTAGCTGGGATTACAGGCATGTGTCACCACACTCAGCTAATTTTTTTTTTTTTTTTTTTAGTAGAGACAGGGTTTCTCCATGTCAGCCAGGATGGTCTTGAACTTCCAACCTCAGGTAATCCGCCCTCCTTGGCCTCCCAAAGTGCAGGGATTACAGGCATTAGCCACTGCCCAGCCTATATACTTTTTTCAACGAAGACATCCACTGAGAGCTTTAAGAAGGGAAAAACTAATCTGCATTTTGACTACAACTCTCCTTGATCTTGCTTACCTTAGGATTAAAAGTAATAAGGAAGTGGTTAAAAGAATTCAACATCTCCCACAACTTGTTTGTGAAAGAAAAAAACAGAATTAATCAAAATTGAGGGATATTCTATAAAATAACTGGCTTGCACTCTTCAAATTCTTCAATGTCAAAAGACTGAGAAACTGTTCCAGATTAGGGAAGATGAAGATTAAAGACACTAAATGCAGTATGTGATACTGGGCAGAAAAAAAAAAAAAAAAGCCATGAAGGACATTTGAGACAACAGACAAAAGTGAAATATGGACTGTCAGATAAAAGCATTGTATCAATATTAAATTTCCCAAATTTGATAATTGTATCATGGTTATATAAGAGAATATTCTTGTTCTTAAGAAAAACACACCAATGCATGAAGGGGTAAAGGAGCGTAATATATGTAACAAAATAATTCAGGAAGTTTATCTAAACATAGAATGGTAAAGCAAATGAGGTAAACGTTGAACTTACTAGGTCTTGACAAAGGCTTCTTACTACTCTTGCTGCTCTTTTGTAAGCTTGAAATTATTTCAGAATAAAAAATTAGAATTTGATTCAATTAGAAGACATAAGCTTCTAATATATTAAATACTATAATTAAATACATAATATGGTAGAACTAGGTTAGATACTGGTATTCCTCATACCAAATTTATATATCTAATATAAAACATAGAAAAGTATTTCATAACTAATCAAAAATCTTTAAGATATCAATTTTTCCTACTGATCCCTTTTGTAAGTATGTGTAATTGACTAGGATTTATGGCCCAAGATTGGGTCCCCATAATGGTGTTGGTATTTATTTTTTAAAAGTGGCATAGAATGCAAAAGGCTTGAATAACAGTATTCCAAAGTGTGGTCTCTGGTTTGGTCAAAGTGTGCTTATTGGTTTGTAACCTATTATCTAGACAATGAAATATGTGTAGAAATTGAGAGAGTAAGTGTTGTGAAATTCATCCACATAACCTAGCTAGATTAGGTAAATTAGCAAACAAGTTTTTTTGCGACATTGGAAACTTTAAACAGCAATACATAGTGTTAGTTCAAAGTGTGTACATGGGAATTAAAAATGGAGACTAATTTTTTTGGTTGAGATATATATACTCATATACCGTAAGACTCACCCTTTAGAAGTGTACAACTGAGTGGTTTTGTGTATATTAACAAATATTGTCCAATCACCACCACTATCTAATTCTAGAACATTTTTATTATCCCAAACCCAGCACTCATTAGTTGCTCTCCATCTTTCCTCAGTCCCTGGAAACTGCACATCTACTTTCTGCCTCTGGATCTGCCTGCCTCTTATGGACATTTTATATAAATGTAATCACACAATGTGCGATCTTCTGCAACTGACTTATTTCAATTAGCATAATGTTTTCAAGGTTCCTCCATGATGCAGCGTGTGACAGAATTTCCTTTATGGCTGAATAACATCCCATTGTTATTATTGTATCAATATACCATATTTATCCATTAATCACAGATTGGATTATACTTTTTTGGCCTTTATAAATAATCCTGCTATGAACCTTCATGTACAAGGTTTTGAGTGGACATGTTTTCTTTTCTTGAATATATAACCTAGGAGTCAAATTGCTAGGTCACATAACAGTTTAACTCTGAGAAACCATCAGATTGTATTCCACACCAACTGTACCAGTTTACATTCCTACCAGCAATGTACAAGAGTTTCAGTTTCCTCTACATCCTCACGGACACTTGTCTGTTTTTTGATTACAGTCATCCTACTGGGTATAAAGTGGGACCTCACTATGGTTTTGTGATTTCTCTGATAAAGATGTTGAGCATCTTGTTATGTTGAATTAACCATTTGCAATTCATCTTTGAAGAAATATCTACTGAAATTCTTTGTCCATTTTTAAATTGGGTTGTCTTTTTATTGTGTTCTAAGAATTTTATGGGTATTAGACCCTCCTTAGACAAATGATTTGCAACTATTTTCTCTCGTTCTATGGCCTGTCTCGCAAATCCACTTTTTAAGTTATGCTTATGAGTTATAGCAAGTCTTCATTATCTAGTCACTGTCAATGAACATGTACAGCTTCTGTAATTTTTCAAACCTTTACTTTGTATAGATTTATTGAAGCATAATTTCACATCTGCTAAGTCTAATAACAATTTGAGATTGTATTTTTGTTTTTTCTATTTTTTTCTAGCAATCCATTTTTATTTTATTAGTGTTGATCTGTGACAAATTAAACTAGTCCTTTAGCACAGGTAGTTTGAAAAGCAGTGGGCTAGTATGTTTCAGACCTGGAATATTGTGCCCTAGACTGAGTACATCTAGTATGGTTTTTCTAGTGCCAATACCTTCCTTAGTCTGACTTTGATAGTATTTATACAGAAGTATCTTACCAATATCCTTCTCTTTAGCTCAGAAGCCGAGAGGTACTGGGAAAGCTATGAACCTAAGGTTCTGGATCTAGATCCATTTTATTTCTTACCTGAGGGTATCAACCAGTCGTCTTGCAATGCGCTTTCTTCTCTTCAGTCTGAAAACCCAGATTCTACTTATCCCACAGACTGCAGATTCTGGTACATCTGAACATTGCCAAGCCCTAGAACATTCTGTAGAGGTTGGGGATCCTGGACCAGCTGGTTCAGACAGGACACGAAAGGCCTGCAATGATATATAGAAGCATCTATAGCTAACAACACAGATGAGTTCACACTGCTTTTAAAAAAATATTCCTTAAATAAAACAAGTATCAAAAATTTAACTTATATCTCCACCAAATATGTTAAAAATATTTTCTATTTCTTAAATTCTTATCCATTTAGTCACACAATGCTTTAAAAAAAACTAATGGTGTTGAGACATTCACACATTCTAGTGCGTCCCATAGCATTATGAAACTTTCCTCTTTAATTAAAACAATTGTAGACATTAGACTCTTCCTTTCAATAAAGTATATCAACCTCTAGCATTCTCTCCATCCTAAAATGTATATATGACCACCTAAAGAAACCAGTAACACTAAAGATTTATATCTATTAACTATGAAATTTGGTTGGCATTGCAAGTTTCTTAAAAAACATTTTTATTTTGAAATAGATTCATGAGAAGTTGAAAAAACCACTACAGAGGACCATGTGTCCTTTCCTGAGTTTTCCCCAATGATTACATCTTCCATAACTGGTATAATACCAAAACTATGAAATTACCATTGGTAAAATGTGTGTGTATAGTTTCAGGACACTTAATCATACCTGTATATTCATTTAACTACCATCACAATCAAATACAGAACTATTGAGTCACCACAAAGATCTTCTTGCTCATTATAGTCACATCCACACTACCCCGTCTCCCAACCTCAATCCCTGACAACCACCAATTTATTCTCCATGGCTATGAGAATGTTATATATTATATAAATGAAATCACACACCATATGACCTTTTAAGATTAGCTTTTTTCCACTCAGCATAATGCCCCTGAGACTCATCCAAGTTGTTAAGGGTATCAATTCTTTGTTCCTTATATCGCTAAGTAGTATTCCATCATATGGATGTATCATAGCTTATCATTCACTTAAAGCATTTAAGGACACTTTGGTTGTTACCAGGTTTTGGCTATTACAAATAAGGCCGCTATTAACATTCTTGTACAGGTTTTTGTGTGTACATCAGTTTTCCTTTGTTTTGGCTGGATCATATGGTAAATACATGTTTAGTTTTTTTATTATTATTATTTTTTAAAGAGACAAAGTCTCACTGTTGCCCAGGCTGGAGTGCAGTGGCACAATCTTGCTCACTGCAACCCTCCACCTCCTGGGTTCAAGTGATTCTCCTGCCTCAGCCTCCCGAATAGCTGGGATTACAAGCATGCACCACCACACCCAGTTAATTTTTGTATTTTTAGTAGAGGTGGGGTTTCGCCATGTTGGTCAGGCTGATCTCGAACTCCTGACCTCAGGTGATCCGCCTGCCTCAGCCTAAGTGCTAGGATTACAGGTGTGAGCCACTGCGCTCAGCCTGTTTAGTTTTTAAAGAAACTTCAAAACTTTTTCCAGAGTGGCTGTAATATTTTACATTCCTACCGACAATGTGTGAGAGATCTAGTTTCTCCATATCCTCACTAGCATTTGGTATTGTCTCAATTTTTTACATACTGTTACCTCTTCTGACAGGTGTGTATTTAGTTTTTAATTACCAAAAACAAAACATTGTTTCTGACCTGAGAGTAGAAGAGAATAGTTGGCTACATCTTGCCTATTATCAGGACATAAGAGTCTACTTCTTTGAGATCAAAGAAGGAAAAGGCCTTTTAAATAAATACACAACATAAAAAGATGTAAACTGTAAAATTAGTAATGTTGAAGGGAGAAAAAGTACAGAGCTTTTGTAGGTGATATAAATTGTTATCAGCTTAAAATAGACTGCTATATTAAAGGATATTTTATGTAAGCCTCATGACCAAAAAGCGAAAACCTATAGTAGATACATAAAAGATAAAGAAATCAAAGCATACCACTACAGAAAATCATCAAATCCCAAGGAAGACAGCAAGAGAGGAAGAAAGGAATATATATAAAACAACCAGAAAACAAAACAAAATGGCAATAGTAAATCCTTATTTATCAATAATTACTTTAAATGTAAATAGAATACATTTGACAATCAAAAGACACACAGAGTGGCTAAATGGATAAAAACACAAGACTCAACTAAATATTGCCTACAAAAGATTCACACAGACGGCAAGTGAAGGGTCAGAAAAACATACTCCATGCAAATGGAAACCGAAAGACAACAGGAAGTACCTACACTTACATCATAAAAAACAGATTTCAAGTCAAAAACCATCAAAAGAGACAAAGAAGGTAATTATATAATAAAAAGGTCAATTCATTAAAACAGTTGTAAATATATATGCGCCTAACATTGGAGCACCTAAATATATATTTAGGATTCTGAAAGGAGAAATAGATAGGAATACAAAATTGAAGAGGACTTCAAGATCCCACTTTCAACAATGGATACATCATCCAGACAGAAAATAGATAAGGAAATGCTGAACATTTTTTTTCTTTCTTAAGAGACAGGGTCTCACTATTGCCCTGACTGGAGTGCACTGGTGCGATCACAGCACACTGCAGCCTTGAACACCTGGGCTCAGGTGATCTTCCTGCCTCAGCCTCCCAAGTACCTGTGACTATAAGCATGCACTACCATGCCTGGCAAATTTTTGTAAAGACAGGGTCTCACTATGTTGCCCAGACTGTTCTTGAACTTCTAGCCTCAAGCTATCCTCCTGCCTCAGCCTCCCAAAGTGTTGGGATTATAGCTGTAAGCCACTGAGTTCAGCCAGTAAACACTGAACTACACTTCAGACCTAATGGACCTAACAGAAACACACATAGTATTCCATCCAATAGCAGCAGAATGAATGCACATTCTTTTCAAGTGCACACAGAACATTCATACAGTATAAAATTATAGATCAATGACAGGAGGAAAAGTGGAAAACTGACAAATATGTGAAAATTAAACCACATGCTCCTGAACAACCAACAGATCAAAGAAATTAAAAGGGAAATTGACAAATTTCTTGAGACAAATGAAAATGGAAACACAGCATACCAAAACCTATGGAATGCAGCAAAAGCAGTTCTACATAAAAAAGAAGAAAGATCTCAAGTAACCTAACGTTACACCTCAAAGAATTAGAAAAAGAATAAAGCCCAAAGTTAGTAGAAGGAAGAAAATAAAGATAGTAGAGATAAATTAAATGGGGACTCGAAAAATAGAAAAGATCAACAAAATGAAGAATTGGTTTTTTGAAAGATAATAAAATTGACAAACCTTTAGCTAGAAGAAGAAAAAAGAAGACTCAACTAAACAGAATCACAAACAAAAAGAGGAGCTATTACAACTGATTATCACAGAAGTACAAAGGATCGTAAGAGACTATGGATAATTATATACCAACAAATCAAGTAACCTATAGGAAACAAATTCCGAGAGGCATACAACCTGCCTACACCAAATCATGAAGAAACAGAAAATCTAAACCAATAGAAAGGAGATTCAATTAGTTAAAAAAAAAAAACAACAACTTGCATCATAAGAAGGCCCATCTGTAATGACGTCACTGCTAAATTCTACCAGACATTTAAAGAATACTAATCCTCAAACTCTTCCAAAAAACTGAAGAGGAAGAATACCCCCAAAGTCATTTTACAAGGCCAGAATTAACCTGATACCAAAGCCAGAAAAGGACACTACAAGACCGGCCAATATTCCTGATAAACAGATGCAAACTGACACATTAAAAGAATAGTACACAATGATCCAGTGGACTTTATCCCTGGATGCAAGGATGGCTCAATACACGCACATCAATGTGTTACACCATATTAACAGAATGAAGAACAAAACTATATGATCATCTCAATACAGAAAAGGCATCTGACATCCTTTCATGATAAGAACTCCCAACAAATTAGACACAGAAGGAATGTACCTCAGTATACTAAAGGCCATATATCACAAGCCCACAACTAACATCATACTCAGCAATGAAAAATTGAAAGCTTTTCCTCTTAGATCAGGAATAAGACAAGGATGCTAACTCTCATCATTTCTATTCTACATAGTTCTAGAATTCCTCACCAGAGCAATTAGGAAGAAAAAAGAAAGGCATTCAAATTTAAAGGAAGAAGTTAAATCATCTGTTTGCACATGATATGAACTTATGCACAGAAAACTCTAAAGACTCCACCAAAAAAACTATTAAATTCAGAAAAGGCGCAGGATACAGAATCAACATACAAAAGTACCTTTTCTATATAGGAACAATGAACTACAAACTATCTAAAAAAGAAATCAAGAAGACAATCCATTTACAATAGCATAAAAAAAACCCACTTATGAATAAATTTAACCGAGGAGGTGAAAGATCCATACACTGAACACCGGAAAACACTGATGAAAGAAGCTGAAGAATATTCACATAAATGGAAGGATACCCAGTGTTCATGGCTTGGAAGAATTAATATTGTTAAAATGTCAATACTACCCAAAGCAATCTACAAATACAATGCAATCCCTATCAAAATTCCAATGGCATTTGCCACAAAAATATAAAAAAGTCCTAAAATCCTATGGAACCATAAGCGATTCCAAACGGCCAAAGCAATCTAGACCAAAGAGTAAAGCTGAGGGGCACTGCACTCCTACTGGCATTAAAACAAAACAAAGCAACTAAAGGAACAGAACAGATAAAATAAATCCAGGCATTTAGAGTCAACTGGTATCTGACAAACACATCAAGAACAAACAATGGGGCAAGGACACAGTCTCTTCAATAAATGATGTTGGGAAAAATGAATATGCACAAAATAAGAATAAAATTGGAGCCTTATCTCAAACCACATACAAAAATCAACTCAAAATGGATTGAGGACTTAAAATGACGGACCTGAAGCTGTAAAACTATAAGAAAAAAAATGAGAAAAAAGCTTGACATAGGTCTGGGCAATAATTTTCTGGCTATGACTCCCAAAGTGTGGGCAATAAAAGAAAGAAATGTAAAATCAAACTGAAGTTTCTGCATAGCAGAGTGGATAAACACAAACCAACCAACCTACTGATTGATTGGAAAAAAATTTTGCATATACAATAGTGGATAATAGCCAAAATATATAAATAACTCTATAGCAAGAAAACAAATACTCGGATTAAAAAATGGACAAAGAACCAGAATAGATATTTCTCAAAAGACATACAAATCAGGAACAGGCATATGAAAAATGCTCATTCAACATTACTATTCATGAAGGAAATGCAAATTAAAACAAGATCACCTCACACCTGTCAGGATGAGTACTATAAAAATACAATCACCATATGCAGCAATCCCACTCCTGAGTGTATATCCAAAGGAACTGAAAAAGTATGTTGAATAGAAATCTGTACTCTCATGTTCAAGGCAGCATTATTCGTAGCCAAGATATGTAATCAACGTAAGTGTCCATCAATGGATGAATAAATAAAGAAAATGTGGTACATATACACGTGGAATACTATTCAGCCTTTAAAAAGGCAATCCTGATGTTTGCAACAACGTGAATGAACCTGGAGGACATTATGTTAAGTGAAATCAGCCAAGCAAAAAAGAAAAATAGTGCAACATCTCCCACAGGTAATCTAAAGAAGTTGACTTCATAGAAGCAGAGTAGAATGGTGGTTGCCAGAGGCTGGGGGAGTGAGAGATAGGAGAAATGGGGAAACGTTGGTAAAGGGTACAAAGTTTAAGTTAGGATAAATTCTGCAGATCTATTGTACGGCATGACTATAGCTAATGTATACTTGAAAATTGCTAGAAGCCGGGCACGGTGGCTCATGCCTGTAATCCCAGCAATTTGGGAGGCCGAGGCGGGCAGATCACGAGGTCAGGAGTTCAAGATCAGCCTGGACAACATAGGAAACCCCGTTACTACTAAAAATACAAAAATTAGCCAGGCATGGTGGCACGCAGCTGTAGTCCCAGCTACTTGGGAGGCCGAGGCAGGAGAATAGCCTGAACCTAGGAGGCAGAGGTTGTGGTGAGCCGAGATCGCACCACTGCACTCCAGCCTGCGCAACAGAGCAAGACTCCGTCTCAAAAAAAGAAAGAAAGAAAACGAAGAAAATGAAAATTGCAAGGGGAGTAGATCTAAATGTTTTCATCACAGTAAGTTGATAAGTATGTGAGGTGAAAGATATATTAGCTTGACTTAGTCATTTTACAATGTATACCTATATCAAAATATCACATTGTACACTATAAATATTTGCAATTTTTATTTGTGAGTTATACCTTAATAAAGCTGAGGGAGAAGGGAAAGGCCAAACTGATCACTTATACTGGCAAAAATACAAACAAGCTGCTTTTCTCTCCAACTTCTAATAACACAAGGAGAAACTATGTCTTCTAGAACATTGCTAATTAGTACCCAAATTAGATTCTAATTAAGGGATAATGACTATTTTGCCAAAAATATTAACCTTCACTAAGCCACATGTTTAAAAACTTCGGTTTATAGATCTGCTTACTTAAAATCAATATACTTTATAGTCCAGCTGTGGAAATGATTACATGAACATAAGACTGGCTTACCTGTCCTGTTTACATAAAGCAAAATTCCAAATATTAATGGAAATAAATAACTTCAATTATCCACAAGGTCAAGATATTCCAGCAGAATGTCATTAATGGTAGCAATCTTAAATGCTGAGACTTCTCCCAACTTTTCTCTTTATTTTGCCCGCAAATTATGCCAATAATTTAAAATAAATATACCATACCTGTTTGATGGGTTCTGCAATTAAACACCCAACTACTCTCTTTTCATCAGATATAAAAAGAAAAGTTTTTATTTTGTTTGGACACTTAGGAACAACTTGCTGGAAGCCCAATTCATTATCAACAAGTTCTTGGACATCTTCTACCTAATGATTTTAAAAACCAAGACAGGTGAATGTTTTAAAAAGTACAATAGAAACTATACATATTTATATACACAAAATGTATGATTACTGTTACTTTAGTGTCTTTAATTTCTATTTCTTAAATTGACACACCTCCAAAATTATTTCAGTATTGATGCATGTAGCTGCTACTGTGGAAACAAGGTTTTAAGAACCTATTTTAAAGATCACTTTCAGTAGAAATTCAGACACCTGGGAGGGATAAGGAATAGAAAGCATTAAAACAGATTTGTTTTAGCTTTATTCATTATTCACGGTGGCTAGACATCCAACCTCAGAAACACAGGCAACACCAATATAAGAAATAGACCCTGGGGCCATTAATTTCTCAAACTGAAAGCTTAGTTTATCTTTCACAAGGGAAAGATGAACATAAAAGATAAGCTGTGGAGCCTTATCTGCCTTCTTTACTCCTTTGTCCTACAATTCTTAGTTTTGTATAAATTGCTACGAAAGTAATCATTAAGCAGGTACCCAAGTGAATTATGTCAGCAAAGGCAGTGTGCACTTCAACATAGGTTGATTTCTTGGGGGTGGGGAAATGCGAGTTAAAAAGATAATGTTCCATACCTTTTTGATAGCGAAGCTTGGATCATGTGGCAGAACCAACACAATTTTCCCATCCCAAAACTCTGCTACTACACGTTCTTTCTTCCAACCCTGCCAAAGGAAAAAAAGGTCACAGTTTAATTTGTGAAGAGAAAAAAACCAACACTAAATAATTTGATGTGCAGAAGACAAAAGGCTAAACAGTAACAGATATTTAAAAAAGACGAAATCCAACTAAAAGTAATGTGGGAAGAGACATAAAAGATGCCTAAAACAGGTACCTGGCCTCAACAAGCTTATATCCTATCTGGAGACATGTATATGATTATAAAGCAAGGTAAAGAGGTAACGGTGCGGTGGCTCACACCTGTAATCCTAGCACTTTGGGAGGGCTGAGGCGGGTGGATCACTCGAGGTCAGGAGTTTGAGACGAGCGGGCAGGTAGGGGAGGGGTAGAAGAATAAGCCAAATTCCAAGAAAAGGCTAAATAAAAGTCCTTATATGTTTGTCCCTTATGTTTAACAAGACCATGGAAGGGCACAGTCTTATAACTATTTTAATCTCAATCCCCAGCATAGTGCTTTGGCATGTGGCCCTAGTGTTTGAATGATACTAAAGTATTATGGTACTTGAAAAGGGTTTAAAAACCTTGGTAAGATGTCAATGAGCATAATGGGGAAAGTGGTTAACTTGCCTTCAGGCTAAGGCAACTAACTGAATAAGCACAGGTGTAGAGAATGGCAAAAAAAAATGTGGTGTAACTGACTGGAAAAAATGAGGTTGAAATATTAGAAATAAATTTAATAAGATCCACATTGACAAAACTATAAAATGTTCCTGAAAGACATCAAAGATATGAATCAATCAGAGGTATACTAAGTTTCTAAGTATACACTAGGTTTATATTATAGTATATACTAAGTTTATATTATAGTATGTACTATACTAAGTTTCTAAGTTATACTAAGATTTTTTTTCCCTAGAAATAAATGGCATTAGTTTGACTACTTTCAATAAAAATTAGAATAGGTTTTTTATTTGGGGGGAATGTGATAGGCTCCTTTTTTAATTTGAAAGAGTAAATGTGCAGAAAAAGTCAAGACATTTTTTACAGAGAAGGATGAAAGGGAACTTACCTAACTATACATCCAAATACAGTATGGAGCTACGTTTGTAAAAGTATGGCACTGGCCAGGAAATAATGGATGGTGCATAAGTGTCCAATAACAAGCCCATTTATATGTGGGAATTTAGTATGCATTAAAGGTGGCATTGCTAATCAATGTGGAAGATAAACCAGTCAAACAATAATGCTGGCACACTTTGCAGTCCTTTAGGAAAAATACAAAGTTAAGATCCATCTCTGACACTATGTCTTGAAAAACTTCCAGTGGATTAAAGGTCTAAATATAAAATTTATAGCTATGTATTTTTTTTAAATGTAGGAAAAACTTCTTACTAATTTTGGGACTGAGATGATGTTCCTGACTTAAGAAACCAAAGGTCACAAATTAGCTAAATAAAAATTTTGTTTTCTTTGTAGCAATATACACCATAAAAAGGTTAAAGAAAATCCAAGTAATGGTATTTGCTTGTATATGCAGAAAATATCTCTGAAAGATATATAGATGAACCTGTGAATGCTGGATGCCTATAGATAGGGGAACAAGGTTTCTGGAAGGGGTATGGAGAAACACTTCACTGGATATACTTTTGCATTCTGTGAATTTCGAATCATGTGAAAGTATTACTATATCAAAAATATAAATTCAAACCTTAAAAAAAGGGACAGGGAGAATGTATTTGTAACACAGGAATAATATACAAAATATATAAAGGATAACATGTCCAGTATGTTTCCACAAATTAAAGAAAGAAATCCAATATAGTATAGTCTGGCTTCATCAGAGAATGTGGCTTATTCCAGCGGCAGGAGCTTAGAGCTGGAGAGGGAATGTATCATGCGACAAGGTGAGCAGGGGCCAGATTTGAAGAGATCTGCTGGCCAAGGTAAGGAGTCTCGGTTTTATTCCCTAGTGCAACAGAAAGCTGCCAAGTGTGAAGCAGACAATGTCAGAACCTATGTTTTAGAACTTTCTGGCTGATGTAGAGATATCAGAGAGGGCAAGAATTTAAATTATACACATATATACTTTCTCTTTTGTATATATTTTATATGCACATATATAGAAAAGGTTAAGGCCAGATTAAAGAGCACCAAACTGCTGGTGGGAACTTTTTCTTTCTAGAAGTATGTAGAATTATACTAGACTTATGTTTTATTTGTGGCTTTTTTTTTTTTTTTTTTGAGATAGAGTTTAGCTCGTCACCCAGGCTAGAGTGCAATGGCGCAATCTCGGCTCACGGCAACCTCCGCCTCCTGGGTTCAAGCGATTCTCCTGCCTCAGTCTCCTGAGTAGCTGGGATTACAGGCGGCTGCCACCACGCCGGGCTAATTTTTTGTATTTTTAGTAGAAACGGGGTTTCGCCATGTTGGGCAGGCTGGTCTCAAACTCCTCACCTCAGGTGAACCACCCACCTCAGCCTCCCAAAATGCTGGGATTACAGGTGTGAGTCACCGCGCCCAGCCTAGACTTATGTTTTAAAACATTATTTCTGGTAGCACTATGGGAACCCAGAAAGCAAGCTGTTTCAATAAACAGGCTAAAAACATTGTGAAGGTATTAACTATGGCAATAAAAATAGGGGAAAAGGAATGAGTAGCAGGTACAATCATAAAGATAGGGCCAATGATAGGATGTGTTGGGACTTGAAAGGTGTTTAATGAATGGGTGGGACCTCACCTCTCAGAAAAAACCTGTAGAAGTCATGGAAAGGCTATTTTTTCTAAGGCTATCCATAAAGACAACACTATAGTGGGAAGAGGGTATCTCTTCAGGTCTTTGAATTTTGTATATCTTGACTGTTCAGCTCTGCTCAGAATGCAGTGTTTACAAAATATTTATCTTATATTGAGAAGATAATCTTGAAACATCATCATTAAAAGTTAACTTTTCAGGCTGGATGGTGGAAAAGAAATGTCTTTTTTAAAGCAGTTTTACTTCTAGAGCAAACTGAAAGACTATCTTTTGGCTCACCACATATTTGATTCCTTCCAGAAACCTGTGGTGATGCTGTACATGCTGCATTTCATCTTCAGGGTTGGAAGCAGTATATATCATACCACAAGACTTGCACACAGTAGCCCCAAAATGTTTCTGACCAGCGTCCTATAATTGGGGGGTATAAAAAGAAGCCCACTTAAATATAGCACAAATAGCTCTAAATTACGTACCTATAACCATTCATTCAAATTTCACCTAATTTTTTTTTTTCTGCTGACACAAGAGAAAAACTAAATGAAAGTCTGGTTACTATATCCTCCTTCCCTGCCCCAAAACAAAATGAAATGAGATCATGCCGGGCACAGTGGCTCATGCCTATAATCCCGGCACTTTGGGAGGCTGAGGTGGGTGGATCACTTCAGCCAAGGAGTTAGTGACCAGCCTGGGCAACATGGTGAGACTCCATCTCTTTGGCCGGGGCGGCGGGGTAGAAGAGACCTAAAAATGCAATAAATTGATGGAAGGGAATTGTTTATTTGAATGCACAGTGTAAAAACCAAAGATTCTTTTATTTTTACAAGATTCCTTACTAGACCCATGGTTCTAAGAAGCAATAAGACTAAACTGTGGAAATTATAGCTAAAACGAACAACAGAACTTTTTAATGAAACTTTTTTTTTTTTTTTTTTTTTGAGACGGAGTCTCGCTCTGTCGCCCAGGCTGGAGTGCAGTGGCCGGATCTCAGCTCACTGCAAGCTCCGCCTCCCGGGTTTACACCATTCTCCTGCCTCAGCCTCCCGAGCAGCTGGGACTACAGGCGCCCGCCACCTCGCCCGGCTAGGTTTTTTTTGTAATTTTTTAGTAGAGATGGGGTTTCACCGTGTTCGCCAGGATGGTCTCGATCTCCTGACCTCGTGATCCGCCCGTCTCGGCCTCTCAAAGTGCTGGAATTACAGGCTTGAGCCACCGCACCCGGCCTAATGAAACTCTTAAAGACCTGAAAAAGCCTTCTTTCAAAGAGAAGAGCAAAAATTTTAGGACTTCTGTATTAATTATACAATATTTTTCCTTAAGTGGCTAAGAATATTAAATTATTCTTAATATTGAAATTATTTGACAAGAATTGACAAAAAATAAAGTTCAGGAAAAGCACAGATAAATTCAAGAATATTCAGTGTCACCACCTATAACTCCCATTCTGTCACATAAAACATTGCTTAATGCCATTGAAAATACCAAGTTCTGAACTGTCTAATACAGGGGTTTTTCTGTAAAGGGCTAGATAGGAGAAGCTTTGTTTTGCATTTACTCACAATGATGAGCTGGTCTTTTGTTTTTTTACTTGTATCTCTGGTATTAGTATTTTTCTGGATATTGGTCTGTTTCAAGAAGTTGATAGATCCCACAGAAAGCTGTTCTTCACCTAAAGATCTTGACACAGAAAGTTGATAAATACATAAATTTGATAAATATCACAATTTGATATTTATTATAAGTTGATAAATATATAAATTCGTAATTTTTGCGGAATTACAAGGGAAAGAAAGCAGACATTTAACAGAGTACCTTGCAATTTTTAGTGCTTTCTGACATTAACTTGATGAGATAATAGGGACAGGAATAATGAGAAATCGGAGGCCCACTCAGAGAGGGTCAGTAATTTACTCAAGGTAAAGTAACTAGTAAATGGCAGCATTAACACTCAAATCCTGGTCCTCTGACTCCAAGTCCCAGGGACTTCTTTCTACAATATCAGATGCACAAAGATGCACACTTTGGAAACTGACTTCACCCTTTAAAAAAAGATTTTTTTGCTTTATCAAATCTTAGGATAATATTTACCTATACAGTTATAAAGAAATTCCTGGGGTACTGGAGGAAATAAGTATAATACTGAACCACAGATCCACAGGAAATCAGAGTCACCATCATATTATGACCCAGCAACGTTTTACCTGGGCAATGAAGCTATTAAATTTGCCTTTCCTTATACCAAAAGCAGCATCTCACTACTCTGAAATTCTTAAGGAAAAAAAAAAATTTAGGCTGGACAGATGTAGTTGAGACAATCTTTACCTATTAGGAAAGAATGCTGAGATTGACTTACAGAGGTTGCAAACCGGAGCCCCTCAGGCCAAATCTAGCTAGCAGACATGTTTTGGTTGACCCATATGTTATTTAAAACTTTGGATTAGCCTCCAATATTTTAAAATTTAGAGATTTCACTTAAAAATGTGTATTTCCAATATTAAAACAGACTGTAAGATCACTAAACCTCTATTCCATCAAAGAATCTACAAGTTCGAACTTGGAATAGCACATGCCCTTTTAAGTGGACAATTCTTCAGCTGGCCCTAGTTTCCACCCAGCCTGCTGGCTCTGTAGGTACTGAGTTTGTAACCCTTGCCTTGTAATGAAAGGAGTAGAAATCCCTAAAGAGTAGAAGTAAATAAGAACCCCCCCGCCCAGTGCCCAAAGTAAGAGGTTCAAACAACAGGGGGAAAAAAAAAAAACCTGACAGAGTAGAAAAGAAGAAAGTGGAGCATTAGCTCTACTGCATTAAGCTAAGTCAAGCTGTCTTCTTACCATTTGTCTGAAAAGTAGTTTTCAAATTGACTTGACAAATCTATGCTAAGAAATACATTTCACATGACTAGTATAGACATAAAACCAAAGTTTCACTAAATATACTTGCTGTGTGAGATACACTACTCCACTAAAAATAAATGCTATTGTTGGAGGCCAAAAGAATGGGAGTTGTGACCAATTCAGTATACCACTGGAGGCCATATAAGCAAACAGCAAACTGTTCTCATGAATGCAGGTTGCTGGCAAACTGACCAACTGCGTCTGCCACCCAGAAGGAATGCTGAGGGCAGTCATGCCCAGGCACAGTGTTTCTTGCCATTATCTACAGGCACATTTGAAGCTTGTTAACAATCAAGTGAACCTGTGATAAATCATGCAGCTGACCTTTACCTGCTCCCCTCTGCTGTTTCTACCCAATAAATACAAAAGGCTGTAGAAGCTCAGGGCCCTTGCTCACTAGAAGCGAGAAGCTCCCAACCCCTTCTTTAAAAAGATCCTTTTGTCTTTGTCTTCATTTTTGTGTTCGTCCACCTTCGTTCAGTCCCATAGTAACTGTCACTAGATATGACACCCTAAACTGGTCTGATGAACTACTAATGGGCTGCTACCTACAGTATGAAAAAACATTTGTCCAAGTTACTGACCCTTTTCACCTTATGCAGCCTTTGCTAACTCAGCTCTCCCTGACCCTGCATGTGTGATAGCCATCTCTTTGCTTCCATTTTAGCAATTGTAACACTATACTAGTTTAAATGTCTACCCTCCTCTAACCATAACCTTGATAGCAAGACCACGTTAATTATCTTCACATCTCTAGAACTCAGTATAGCTCAATAGCATGTGATACTCTCTAAATGTTCACTGAATGAATTTTAAAAACCAAAAAACAAATGTGAGACTAAGCACTTTGAGAATCTGTAATCTATCTGAAGTAACAGATTAAATCTCAAATTGCTGATAACTGACATTTTGGAGTCTACAAAAAGAGTAATATCATATTATTTAACAAATAGTATCCCACTGTCTTTTTTTTTTTTTTTTTTTTGAGACAGAGTCTTGCTCTGTCGCCCAAGCTGGAGTGCAGTGGTGCAATCTTGGCTCACTGCAACCTCTACCTCCTGGGTTCAAGCTAGTCTCCTGTCTCAGCTTCCTGAGTAGCTGGGATTATAGGCATGCCCCATCATGCCCAGCTAATTTCTGTATTTTTAGTAAAGATGGGGTTTCACCATGTTGGCCTAGTCTCAAACTCCTGATCTCAGGTGATCCACCCACCTTGGCCTCCCAAAGTGCTGGGATTACAGGCGTGAGCCACAGAGCCTGGCCTGTCTCTTTATACTAGACTAAATTAGTATACACTTTTATCAGTTAATTGTGGTAGGCTTCTGCTATGGTTTGAGCATGTCCCCCAAAATTCATGTGTGAAAACTTAAGAGGTGTTTAGCTCATGATAGCTCCACCTTCATGAATGAATTAATGTTGATTATTGAAGGACGTGAGGCTGCAAGCCAAGCTCTCTTGTTCTCTCATGTACACTCTCTTGTTCTGCCTTCTGCCATGGGATCATGCAGCAAGAAGGCACCCACCAGATGTGGCTGCTTGATCTTGGACTTCTCAGCCTCCAGAACTGTGAGCCAAATAAATTTCTGTCCATTATAAATTACTTAGTCCATGGTATTCTGTGATAGCAACACAAAATGAACTAAGACAGCTCGCATCTTCAATAAAAGGTCATGAAAGATGACAACACAGGTGAAAAATGGGAAAGGTGAGAAAAACTAGAAACAAACCTTTGAAGAGGAAAAGCTGCCCACTCAACCTAGTCACTGAGGCAATTTAAGATGAGGTGCTCTGAGAGTAAGGAAAATGTAGCCGGGAAGTTCCTTAGTTAATATCTGGAGTTATTTATAATCAAATGGAGAGAGAAGGATCAAAGCTACTTAGGAAGAAGATGTTTAGACTATAAGAAACTACTTTTTCAGAGCTCTGCTGCCTATCATGCTCTCTACCCATCCGTGCCTCCCCCAATGCAGTCTTCAGCTATACTTTATGATAACATTAAGCTGCTGCAAGTTACTTACTCCTCCAGCCAGCTTTCTCATCTACAAAATGGGTAACAATGGTACCTACATCATGAAGCTGTAAATGCTTATTAAATTGTAGCTACTATACTATCACCCAGGGAAGGAAATATAACTTAATGGGCATTTGGTTCAGATACAGATTCTAGTCCTGGTCCTAGTACCTAATAGCTGTGCAACTGTGGCTAAATTACTAACAGTTTCTTAGGCTAAAAATAGAATAATAGTATCTACCTTCTAATTTGTTGTGAAAATTAAGATAATAGATACAAAAGCTACTTATTACAGGTAAGGTATTATATGTTAGCAATTACTCTTACTCAAGCATATAAAGATCTTTTCCATCTCTCAACTCTTAAGTTCTTATGTTTCCATGAGGGACTGATTTCATCACCCTATTCTCAATATTATTCTCCTATTCCCCTTAGTGAGGAAGAAAAAAAACTCCCCAAATTAAGTAGCACGAGACTGAAAAAGAGACCCAGAGGACCTGTGTAATTTATAAGGCTTGAACTTTAAAACAGTAACAATTCTCACCTTTTTGAATTGACTGAAGATGCACTGAAGATTGGATAGACAGTGGACTTAGGAGAAACTGGTAGGGGAAAAATTGTGATAATGTGTATTACCAAATAAAATCAAAGCTTTAATTCATAAGATTTCAAAGGTTAATTAAGACAAAATACTACTCAAGATCGAGATTTAACAAAGAGGCAAAGGTAATCCCATGGAGGAAAAACAGTCCTCAACAAATGGTGCTGGACCAATTAAACGTCCACATGCAAAAAAAATTACACCTATTCAAACCTTATGTAAACTTAACTCAAATGGATCACAGATCTAAATGTAAAACTATGATCAGGCATGGTGGCTCATGCCTGTAATCCCAACACTTTAGGAGACCAAAAACGGGAGGATTGCCTAGGCCAGGAGTTCAAGACAAGTCTGAGCAACTTAGTGAGACTGTGTTTCTACAAAAAAAATAATAATAAGGTAAAAACATAAAACTACAAAACTTCTAGAAAAACTATTAGGGAATAATCTTCATGAACTTGGATTGGGTAATAAGTTTTTACACACAACACCAAAAGCATAATACATTTATAAAAAATTAATTTAGACTTTATCAAATTTAAAAATTGTGCTCTACAAAAAATAAAGAGAATGAAAAGACAAGCCACAGATTGAGGGGAGAAAATATTTGCAATCATGTATCTGATCAAAAACTTGTATCCAGAATATATAAAGAATTCTTATGGTATGCCGACAGTTCAGTGATAAATGAGAATTACTACTGATACATCCAACATCATGGATGAACTTTAAATGTATTACTAAGTGAAATAAGCCAGACCCCAAAGGATACATATGTGTAATGTTTTTCCTGGAAAAGGTAAAACTATAGAAATAAAAGGCAGATGAATGGTTGCCACCGGACTGCGGGGAAGGACAGTAACAACAAAATGTAGGCATAGGGAAATTTTAGGGTGAAGGAACTGTTCTGTGTGGTACTGTAATGGCTAATACATAATTCTATACATTTGATAAAACCCACAGAACTGTAAAAATCACAAAGAATGAACTTCAATGTACATCAAATGAGAAAAAAATATGTATAAATATCAACCAGGCTACTGAGGTAGCCTAAGATGGAATGCATACTGTGAGAAATGAACCTAACTATATTAGAACTGTACAGCATAACGACACCGAAGGAGGTAGGGGGAAAAAGAGAAGCTGGCCTAAGTAACTTCAGCAAATGGTGTTTTAACTAGAAGTTATAAGGATAAAGACAAAAAGACACTACTTAAAATTGTACTCTAGGCTGAGTGCAGTGGCTCACGCCTATAATCCTAGAAAATACGTATATTATTTAATATATATATATAAAACTATATATGGAATTCTACAAAGGGAAAACATTGAAAATATATCACATTTAGAAAAGAATGGCATGAGTTGATACAGGATTCCACAAAAGCTTACTTCGGCAATAATTACATACAGAAAAAGACACTGAATTAGATAAGATTCATCTCAACCTCAACATGAACAATGAGATGAAAGGTAAGGGAGGCCGAGGCACGTGGATCACCTGAAGTCAGGAGTTCGAGATGAGCCTGCCCAACATGGCGAAACACCATCTCTACTAAAAATACAAAAAAATTAGCCGGGCATGGTGGTAGACACCTGTAATGCCAGGTACTCAGGAGGCTGAGGTAGGAGAATCGCTAGAACCCTGGGGGCAGAGGTTGCAGTGAGCTGAGATTGCACCACTGCACTACAGCCTGGGTGACAGAGTGAGACTGTCTCAAAGAGAAAAAAAAATTGCACTCTAATTGGTTAATATATTTCTCACAGGGGTATGAATTAACAATTATGAAATGTTTTACATGTTTACTGGGACAGAACAAATAAGTAGGTGAATAGTGAATAGTAGGAACTAAGTTTCTCACTGTCTGAGAGGGAAGTTGCAGATGAAAAAAGGATAGAATAAATCCTGGAGTACTGGATTACAGTTGGAGATATCAACGTCCAACTGGCAATATGCAAACAAAGAAATAAGACAGGAAATGTCACAGACAAGACTAAAGACACATTACAATTAAACATAATTCAGTACCTTGGATTGGATGCTGGGACAGAAAGAAAACATTAATAGAAGATTCCAAATGAAGTTTAGTTAATAGTAATATACTACTACCAATATTTGGTAAACTCCAAATAAAGTCTAGTGTTTATGGCCAGGCACAGTGGCTCACGCCTGTAATCCCAGCCCTCTGGGAGGCTGAGGCGGGTGGATTACTTGAGGTCAGGAGTTTGAAACCAGCATGGCCAACATGGTGAAACCCCATCTTAACAAAAATTAGCCGGGCATGGTGGCGGACGCTCTATAATCCCAGCTACTTGGGAGGCTGAGGTGGGAGAAATGCTTGAACCCTGGAGGCAGAGGCTGCAGTGAGCCGAGATGGTGCCACTGCACTCCAGCCTGAGCAACACAGCAAAACTCCATCTCAAAAAAAAAAAAAAAAAAATTCTATACCAATACCAGTTTCTTAGTTTTGACAAAGGTATTATAACATAAGATGTTAAGAATTGAGGTAACAGGGTAAGAGATACACTGCTATTCTCTGTACTTTAACTTTTCTGTAAATCTAAAATTATGGCAAAACAAACAGTATTAAAAGAAAAGACCAAAGTTAAAACAGCGACTGATTTGAGGAAAATAGTAAGTTAAGAGTGGGCTAAAAAAACAAACTAACTCTGCACTGAAAAATAATTAGAGCTCATCCTCTAGAAATAAGGCCAAGGCAGGTGAGAGTCTGAGCTGCTATGGGTAAGTTACTTAACACAAGTCCATTTCCTCATCTATAAATGGGCATATCAGGACCTACAGTAGTTGGGAGAATTAAATGATACACTGTAGTTATTAAGTAATAAAATTTTGGTCTTTTTAATAACTTTCATGATTTCTGCCATATCCTTATACCATTGTATTATTTTTATTCACTATCTTTCTTTAAATAGACAATGTACTAAAATATATTTTGAAAGAAAAATTTATAACTATTGTAAGTAGATGGCATTGTTTTTCTGTTATATGTTCTATTGTATCAGTGCTTTGAGCACAATCTATGAAAAACATAACTTATACTAAATACTTAGCACTGCCTGATATATATATTCAGCACTCAGTAAATACTAGTTATTAGCATATCTCAGAATCATTAAAAAAGCTTTATGTATTCATAATTTATTAAGCTATTTAACACTGATAGCATAAATTAGGAATACGATTTCAGAAGTGACAGAAATTTAAAAATTAACTTTAACTCTTTAGAGATCTCTTCCTAGATCATACAGCTAATTAGCAGTAAACCTAGACAAAAATCTCATGGTTCCTGACATTTCAGTGTCATTTATAAGACTTGGTAAGTTCTGCTCACAACTGGGCTTTGATCACAAATATACATAATAGTTTTAACTTACATTGTTTTGGGAGAAAGATAGGGTAGATATGATTTTATAATGAGAACACTCAACTCTAGAGAGCTTAAGTAACTTGGCCACAGCCATAGACCAATTAAGACTACCATTTTGTCTAAAATTTTAACCTAGGATCTTCTTGTTTCTTGTTTTTCAAAACGCAATGCACTGCTTTACTACAGAAAACGGTGTCACAGAGATAAAAACAAAGATACTAACTACAGGCACACGACTGAAAACAGAAAGACCCAAAAATTATTATAAGAATTATTATATAACATATGTAATAAAGCATTAAGCAGTTAAATTCATGCTAGTTTTCTCTTACTTGTCTTATTCTCACCAAGAGAATCCTCTGAAGGAAAAGCTTCATTTTTATCAACTTTATGTTCCTTTGACAAAACTCTGTCATCTGATGAATCCTGAAAATAGGTTAAAAAAAAAAAAAAAAGGAACAAATCTAATTTTTAACTGTTTTCTAGTGAATGAATCCCAGATCTATTTCTAAAACAAAGGATTTGGTTTATTATGAATTACATTTCATAATGTGATTTTCAATCGTCAAACTATTTTTAGGAAAACTTCCCCTGTATTCACCAAGTGTACATTATCTTTTAAAAGCCAGAGTATGGCAGGGTGCGGTGGCTCATGCCTGTAATCCCAGCACTTTGGGAGACTGAGGTGGGTAGATCACGAGGTCAAGGGATTGAGACCATCCTGGCTAACACGGTGAAACCATCTCTACTAAAAATACAAAAATTAGCTGGGCTTGGTGGCACACACCTGTAGTCCCAGCTACTTCGGAGGCTGAGGCAGGAGAATCGCTTGAACCCAGGAGGTGGAGGTTGCAATGAGCCAAGATCATGTCACTGCACTCCAGCCTGGCGACATAGCAACACTCCATCTCAAAAGAAAAAAAAGCCAGAGTACACATGTTGTAATCTGTCATCCTCTCAAAAATGTGTTATACTTCCTGATAGAGACGGCAGAATGATTGCAGACCATCACTTTCATAATGAAATGAACAAAAACGTCAGTAAAAATGGCAAAAATTTCCCCAGCAGCCACCAAACTGGAAAGGGACAACTTTTTGCCATGAACTTTTAAAATGAGCAGCTAAGGAAAGAATAACTTTCTAGAGTCACTGGAGAGTAGCAGGAATGTGGGAAAAGCAAAGTAGAAAAAATTCTGACAGATTTCCCTCATACTAATTTGGGAATTACTAGGGAATATACGGCTTGGGGAAAAAGGAAAAACCTCTTGGTTAAAATACAACTTCTACTACTCAAAACCATAATATCCCAGCAGAGGTGGGATAACCCATCAGTTTAACACTTTTCAGGGCTCCATGAGTTGGGGAAAGGGTATCCTCATGAAAATCAGATTCACCGGCCGGGCGTGGTGGTTCACACCTGTAATCCCAGCACTTTGGGAGACCAAGGCAGGTGGATCACGAAGTCAGGAGTTCAAGACCAGCCTGGCCAAGAAGGTGAAACCCCGTCCCTACTAAAAATACAAAAATTAAACAGGCATGTTGGCGGGTGCCTGTAATCCCAGCTACTTGGGAGGCTGAGGTAGAGAATTGCTTGAACTCAGGAGGCGGAGGTTGCAGTGAGCTGAGATTGCGCCACTGCACTCCAGCCTGGGCGACAGAGTGAGACTCCATCTCAAAATAAAAAAACAGAAAATCAGATTCGCCCTTAGCTAGCAGAGATGAATTCTAGACATGGGTATTTAGCAATATCCTGAGAAAGTATAGTCCCTTTCCACAAATTTAAAATGACAAAAGCCCAGCCTCCCAAACTACTGAAAACTAACTCAATACCAAACCCATAAAGTGAAGCTAAGAAAATGAAAATAAGACAGAAAAGAGAATTACAGAATTCTCTGTTACACT
The DNA here is from genome assembly GCF_024542745.1 of Macaca thibetana thibetana. NCBI lineage: Eukaryota > Metazoa > Chordata > Mammalia > Primates > Cercopithecidae > Macaca > Macaca thibetana. Next base: position 115,763,509 of record NC_065585.1, read on the forward strand.
GCTTACAGAGAACTCATCAGGTCACCATTCATTTGGTACACCACCAGGCTGTACCAAATAGATCATCATCATCATTAGGAGATGTATAGGGAAACTGCAGATTCTTTCTTTGTTTTACTGGATTGAGACAATTTTAGCTTGAGTTATGCCCCAACATTTCAAAAAACTTAATTTTCATATAAATGTATAGGTATAAAGCACAGTTTAATAAATTTTGACGAAGCTTACTCTTGTAATCAAAATCCCTATCAAGACACAGAAGTGTTTTGTTGATATAAACAGAAAATGAATTAGTAAAATTAGACTGTCATGGCTTAGCCAGCAAGAACCTATCTCATTTAACAATCTACTTGGCCATACTTGATAAACAGGAAAAAAAATATTTACAGTGAGGACTAAAAACTTAAATGCCTTACAAGGGCAGCAGTAAGTAAAATTATCAAAACTAAACTGATCTAAATAGATATACACTGACTTAGAGAAATGAAGAGCCAGCCCATACTTGTCAAATGGTATGATACTCAGCCTGATATTCAGCTGATTATTGCCATGTAGAAATGAAGGCTCAGTTTTCAATATTTCATGAGACACCAGAAATTTCTTGTACTTAAAAATAATTTTGGCTCCAATTTTAAAATTATGTAGGCCAAGCAAAACATTTATGGGGGAGATTTGGTTTACTGGCCACCAGTTTATAATCTTTGCCACTGAGGTTTGAAATTTAGGTGATTACAAGAGATATGAACTGGGGTTGAATTTGAGAGAAGTGAGTGAGGACGGCAACGATGAGAGGTGGGTTAGGAAAGACATGACTATAAGCCTGAGTATACTGGGTATCACATACGCCTACCATTTCTCCAGCTACAAGGGTTGTGATGAATATAAACAAGCCACCATAGACATGGAAGCCCTGATCTGGGAGACAACCTTTCTTAAGGCTGCTTCATTGGCTTTCTGTCCCTAGCTGCCCCACAAAACCCAACTTTTTTTCTGACGAAGGTTATAGACAGAAGATCAGCAACAGAAGTTCTACACCAGCATGGTCTAACATGGTAGCCACCAGCTACATGTACCTATTGAGAACTTAAAATGTGGCCGGGCCAGGTGCACTGGTTCACACCCATAATCCCAGCAATTTGGGAGGGTGAGGCAGGTGGATCACTGTAGCCCAGTAGTGCGAGACCAGCCTGGGCAACATGGTGAAATCCCAGCCTCTATAAAAAATGCAAGAATTAGCCAGGTGAGGTGGTGTGCACCTATAGTACCAGTTACTTGGTAGGATTGCTTGGGTCTAGGAGGTTGAGGCTGTAGTGAGCAGTGTTTGTGCCACTGCTCTCCAGCCTGGGTCACAAAGAAAGACCCCATCTCAAAATAAATAAATAAATAAACTCCTTACAATAACTAAACACTATGCTATCTGGCTTTATAAAAGCAGTCCAGAAAATAAAATTTTATTCAACTATGTCATACTAAAGTTTTATTATATAGCCATTTTTAAAGTGATATATTTAGCTTTACCTTTATTAATTCCTCTTGATTTTTACTGCTTGCACTTAGTCCAATGTTCAATTTCTCTTCTAGGATTAAGCACTTTGGCACCTGCCTTGTCTCAAAAGCTTTTTTTTCACTGACAGTCTGTACATCAGAATCTTCAATCACTGCTGATTTATTCTTTTGGGTGCCCCGTGACAGCTCATTTTCCAGGGACCATTTTCTAAGAGAGGATTTTTTTCTACTAACAAAAAATGCTGCTCCACCCTGGAGCGTAACTTGTGGTTTTATTTTTTGGCTTAGAACCCGAGGAGCACTGGGATTATTTTCAGCTGAGTGACAATTATTTTCTTTCTCCATAATTGGCTTATAGATCACTCGATTTTGCTTGGGATTTCTAGAATTCCTTGATACAGGCTTGATGTGTCTATACCTTGGTTGATACTTAGCAGTTAAACTCTTCTGTGGTTTTTTGTTGTTCTTCTTGGAACAGACTGGTTTTCCCTGCATTTTTTCTGTCACAATGGGAAAAGATATATCTTCATCATTAGTTTTTAGACAAGTAGATCTACTCTCTTTTATCAGCTTTCTCTCCAGTGGATTGAGGTACCACTTATTTTGGTTGTAGAAAGATACAGTGGACACAGAAGATTTAAATTGTGAGCCTTGATTTGCTGATGGCAGTCTATTTATTTCAGTTGTTTTGAGTGCACTTAAAACAAAATGCCCTTGTTGAGAGCAATGCAGGTTTTCTTCATTTTTATCACCGTTTTGATTAAAACAGTGCTTTTTATTAGGTGATGGAAACAGATTTTCAGTGAAGTGTAAAAGGCTATAAAAAAAAAAGTCCATTAAGATTATTTTGTGTCAAAATTTACATAAATCTACTGCTAAGTAATAAGCTCAACTTATAGGTCATATTAATACATGTACCCCCAAACATACACACAATTTTCTATTAGTTTAACAGTAGGATTCTCAAATTGTCTTTATCAAATAAAACATTCAAATATCTTCCCAAAGAGCCCAATGTTCATGAAAACAAACACCATACACAAAGAAGCTTTGCTAGACATATATGCATGTGTTTTAAAATCTATTTCTATGTGTTGGCCATATATAAATGATAGCTCATATATTTTGCTCTATTGTCTACAAGTCCCCTATAATAATTGTCTGTAATGAACTGACCCCCTGGGGCTTTTCCTGGGTAGAGTAATTAATATCTGAGTACACAAACTTTCTAGAATTGTTTCCAGACAAGCATCTACTGTATGCAAGACACTATATAAAATATTGTAGGGGAACAGAAAGGAACAAGGTAATAGCCGATCTGGTATATTTCCTAGCCATAGAAAATAGCTTTCTTCAATAGGCTGCTTCTATGTCAAAAGAAAAAACCAAAAACCAAAAAACAGCCTTCTTTGATTCCCTTGAAAAGGACTAAATAATTCGTTATGAAAACTTAATGTATTTCCTAGCTAGAATTAAAATATAGGTTATCAGGTTATCACTGTAGCCACAAGGAGTAGGCTAGTGGAAGAACAAAAATTTTAGAAAATGGGAGAGAACAAGAGAGACAAGGTGGATTTTTCTAAGAGTTTCTATTCGTAGGCTGAGATTCACCTGTCACAGTTCAAAGAATCCTGTTTCCTCTTCCTTGGAGTAAGAGCTGCCATTTTATTGAATTCCTAAAAGAAATGACAATAACCACATTCATCAAAATATTAAAAGTCGCTTTATCAAAATTATACCCCCTTTAATTAGTCTATTTCACACCAAGTTAAAACCCTATTTTCCGGGAGGCCTTCCTCGACACTGCTCTCCTTCCACCCCCTCCCAGGGTTACACGCGCTTGTTCTGCCTCCATGGCACCCTGTATTTCCCTAATAGTCCATTTAAGACATTTTCTTGTTTCCCCATCTCAACAGCCTTCAATGAAGGCAGAGACCGTCTGTAACTTTTCATCAGAGCCCAGCAAGAAAATGGGTGAAGCACAGTCCTCTGCCATTTTCCTAGCTGAGGAGCCTGGAGCAAGCCGTTTGCTTCCCTTTTTATAAAAATCCCTTAAAGTCGTGAAGCTGCTGAAAACAAATGCAAGAATGCACGAGCAGGCGGCTATGTGGCTCGTCAGAGTTCATTTCCTTCCCCTTCCGTGGCATCAGGAAAATTCCCCCCAAAGCAGCACACAAGCGTTATTTCAAAGCCATTAATAAATGAACAAACTGAAAGGCCAGGGTCTCTGGGAATTCAGGTCGAGCTGCGGCTTAAGGGATGGCCCCTCTGGGGCTAAGCGAGGAAAGGTAGGAGAGGAAAGCGTCCCGACCCTGAACCCGGTCAGGGAAACAAACCAACCAACCCTAAATCCAAAACAAGGAAACGCCGACGTCGGGAAGATGGAAACCCAGCGCCTGTGAGCGCGGAGAACGGGTTAGTGGCTTCTTCGGTCTCGGGGTCGCGGACCTGCCGAGCGCCAAGCAAAAGCTCTTTTCCCGTGACATTCGTCCCCACGTCCCACAAGGTCTCCCGCTCGCCTCAGCCTTCCACAGCCCTGCCTCGGCCTACTCCAGAGGTTACCTGCGCCTCAGAACCCGGCAAGCTCTCCTCAGCCCAGACAGCCGCTCCGTGAGCGTCTTCAAATTATCGCGCGCCAGGCTAGGAGGAAGCCGCTGCGTTCCGATTGGCCACGGCTCAACGCTTCCAGGGGCTGGCTCGGTGATTGGTGGAGCACCAGCCCTTACCCCGCCTACCCTGGTGGCTGTGTCCAAGATTCTCGCGCCCTGGTGAGGTGAAAAGCTCTGAGGGAAACCACGCCACCCACAATTCCCTGCAGCAACGCCGGGCTGCGTTCCCGGGGCCTTGTTTAGGTCATTCTGGGAATTGTAGTTCTCGGCCCGGTTGAAGTCGATGTACATTCTGGGGTCACTTGGGGTAAGAAATTTTTGTAAAATGGCCTCTCCAACGTGGCGACAGAGCAAGACTCCGTCTCGAAAATAAATAAATAAATACAGGCCTCTCCAAGATTCTGAATGCACTTATTTTTCACATTTGAAGCTTGTTAGTTTCATTTTTATCAGTAACTTTAGGTTTCTATTCACTATTTTATTTTTAAAATTAAAATATAAAACTTAACACCTGCTATGTGCCAGGCATTCTTAGATGCTTTACATGTTTTGTTTCTTTTACTTCTCACCACAATCCATAAGGTATTAATATCTATTGCCATTCCCATTTTACAAATAATACAACTGAGAACCCCAAAACAATTGCTATTTACAGAACAGAGTTAAATTCTTACTTTGGAAAACCAGAAAGTTCCTAAAACGTTTATTGTTAGCTATTGTTACTATCTTTGTGTCACCAGCTCCTGGTACAGTGTTTCTGGCACATTTTTAGTTTCAAATAAGTTTAGGGTTTTATGTTTATTTTTTCAAATTTAATTTTCACAAATTTGCATGTCATCCTTGAGCAGGGGCCATGTTAATGTTCTCTGTATCATTCCAATTTTAGTACACATGCTGTCAAAGCGAGCACATAAATAAATTTCGTTAAGTGATGCCCTCAATGTCATAGAATGAAGTCAGTGAGAGTGATTTAAGAGTGTCAGTTTAAAAGGAAAGGCTGAGGCAAAAAAATAAGAATGTAGAGTTTGCTTGAGTTAAAGTGGAGACAGCTGCCCAGAAGATTCCTTCCCCCCCCCCCCCCCCCCCGACAGCCCACCCTCCACCAGTAGCTTTGGATATGAGCTCTGTCCGGCCTTTGCTACAAGCAGGTTTTTAAAGACGAAAAAGGAGGACAGGAAGTGGGCCGATACACAACTGTCAAGCATTTTCATTTATAGAAACTACATGCATCAGTGATTGGCTAGACATTGTTAAGCTGTAGGGTGTGGGTCATAGTGTCTTGTGTGGCAGTGTGAGGTTAGTAGATAGCTACTTGTGGCAGAAGCAGGTAGTTTCAGGAGATGAATACATAGCTCAAGGGGATAGTAGAACATGATGGGGTCTCATTTTAATGCCTCTCCAGACCTAGTAATTTAAAAGGACTCACATTCCTCAGATAAATGTGCTTTCTCAAAAGAGAAATAATCAGGGCAAAACCAAGTGCTGTAGGAGCCTTACATGAGTATGATTATTCCTACTTTACAGCAGGAGTACCTCTGAGGTTCAGAGGTTTGGGATGGCAGGCCTTCGATTTGAGCCAGAACACAGTCCAATCCCCAAGAGGCATATTCTCCAGGTGAGTATCAGAAACAACTCGCTTGTGTGCTATGTTCTAAACCCTTGGCGCCCATTAACTTAATTAACCCTAAAAAATATCCTGTGACTTAGCTGCTCTAGTATCATCTTCATTTCGCTGCTGAGGAAAGTGAAGCACAGATAGGTTAACTAATGTGCCCAAGATGCCTCTTTCCCTTAACCCACAAATCATTGAACCAAACTCCTTGCCAATACCCTTCGCCTCGCCAGGACTAAAGATGGCGCCCACGGCCGGCGTTATGACGCGCCCCGACGTCCGCCGGAAGTGCACGGAGGAGTTCCGAGAACCAGGCGGCCGCCGAGAGTCTGGTATCCTGAGCTTCGTGAGTTGAGCGCTGCTGCTCCGCGGTGGAGTCACCGCATCGCTCCCGTGATCATGGTGTTCTACTTCACCAGCAGCAGCGGTGAGTGGGCGCCGCGCCTTCCGGGACCCTGCTGGACAGCGGGTTCCGAAGCCGGGACCCCCAGTCCGCAGCTGCGCCTGATCCTCGCTCTAAAATGCCTCCTTGATGCGAGTGCCTCTTCCCGCGGCCTCTCGTTCCCCCAGCACGTCTGTCCCTCCCACAACTGCAGGGTTTCCCCCGGCGTCTCCTCGTCATGGCGTGGGGGGCGCGGAGGGGCGATGCCACTGCTGTATTTGTATCGGGGAGTTCTCCTCCAATCGGAAAGACGTCCCGTCACTCCCTGGAATTGGGCCAGAGCCTGTGGGCTCCTCCACACACCTTATCCCAAGTCTTCTTCCCACCTTCCGTCTGCGGCCTTTATTGTGGCTGCACCCTGATAATTATCCCCCGTGAGAAAGGACACACCTGCTAACAACTTTTTCTTAAGGAAGTGCGCTTTACCCTTTCAGGAAGGGGTTGTAGGGTCTGAGATGCAACAGAAAACAATAAAAAGACCCTGGAATGTCCACCCAGCCACTCCCTGGGCAGTTGATGTCCCAGATCTCAGAAGTGACCTGTGATAATGCTCTGACTTATCTTTGACAGATAAGGAAAGGGTGCTTTTCGTTCCCAGGAAATGCCATGTTCCGAATTGGTTTCATTCTGTTCCTGTTATTCCCCTTTCCTAAAATCAACCCCCAGCTAATTCCCTTAAGACAGTTTTGGCCCATCTTTTCCAAGATGCCTTTCCTGATCCTAGCTCCCACCCCAAGATTGCTTAGCTGTTCCTTTTCTGGGACCCACTTAACGTTCCAAGTATGCCTTTGGCATTGCACTTATCACGTGGTATTAAATGGTGTCTGCTTGAGCTAGAGTGTAAGCTCCTTGAGGGCGTGGACAGGATCTCTTTACAGTAGTCCCTGCTTGTCCTGTGTTTCGCTTTCCGTGGTCACATCATCACAAGAAGAAAAAGAGTGAGTACAGTAAAATAAGATATTTTGAGAGGGAGAGAGAGAGCAGAGTCACATAACTTTTATTACAGTACGTTGTTATAATTGTTCTATTTTATTATTAGTTGTCGATAATCTCTTACTCCACCGAACTGATACATTAACTTTATCATAGGTATATATGTATAGGGAATACCAGTACCATGCCTCCCTTAATGACAAGAAGACATTCTGAGAAATGCTCCATTAGGCGGTTTCATTGTTGTAGTAACACGGTACAGTATACTTAAACCTGTGGTATAGCCTACCACAAACGTGGGCTGTACGGTATACCGTGTTGCTCCTAGGCTACAAACTTGTACAGCACGTTGCTGTGCTGAATGGCTGTAGGCAATTGTAACACAATGGTATTTGTGTATTTAAACGGGGTTCAACTTAGAAAAAGTGAGTTGCACCACGGTGTTATGATGGCTACCAGGTCATCAGGCAATAGTGATCAGAATTTTTCAGCTTCGTTATAATGTTATGGGACCACCATAGTATGTGTGGTCTGTTGCTGACCAAAGCATCATTATGTGGCAAATCCCTTTTATATATGGAATTCAGTATTGTCCTCGGTTTCAGGCATCTACTGGAGATCTTGGAAGGCATCCCCCACAGATAAGGGGGGACTACTGTACTTGTTTCCCTAACTTAGTGGCTGGCTAGTAGTTCTCAATAAATGCTTGTTGAATAAATGAATGCCATTTTTTTCTTACTCATAGCACGGTCTATTCTGTTGCTACTCTATATGCTAAAGGTGAGGTTTTTTTGTTTTTTTTTTTGAGACGGAGGTTTGCTCTTGTTGCCCAGGCTGGAATGCCATGGCACGATCTCGGCTCACTGCAGCCTCCACCTCCTGGGTTCAAGCAATTCTCCTGCCTCAGCCCCCTGTGTAGCTGGAATTACAGGAATGTGCCACCAAGCCTGACTAGTTTTATATTTTTTTTAGTACAGACGGGGTTTCTCCATGTTGGTCAGGCTGGTCTCGAACTCCTGACCTCAAGTGATTCGCCCCCCCACCTTGGCCTCCCAGAGTGCTGGGATTACGGGCGTGAGCCACTGCGCCTGGCCTAAAGGTGAGATTTATTTTATGTATTTATTTTTGAGACAGAGTCTTGCTTTGTCACCCAGGCTAGAGTGCAGTGGCACGATCTCGGCTCACTGCAGCCTCCACCTCCTGGGTTCAAGTGATTCTGGTGCAGCTGGGATTACAGGCACCAGCCAACATGCTTGGCTAATTTTTGTATTTTTAGTAAAGATGGGATTTCATGTTGCCCAAGCTGGTCTTGAACTCCTGAGCTCAAGTGAACTGCCCACTTCGACGACCTCCCAAAGTTCTGGAATTACAAAAGGTTGAGTTTTTGTTTTGTTCTGTTTTTTGTTTTTTTGAGATGACTTCTCCCTCTGTCACCCAGGCTAGAGTACAGTGGTGTGATCTCAGTTTACTGCAACCTCCACCTCCTGGGTTCAAGCAATTATCCTGCCTCAGTCTCCCAAGTAGCTGGGATTACAGGCACACGCCACCATGCCCGGCTAAGTTTTGTATTTTGTTAGGAGAGATGGGGTTTCACCATGTTGGCCAGGCTAGTCTCAAACTCCTTACCTCAGGTGATCCACCCGCCTCGGACTTCGAAAGTGCTAGAATTAAAGGCGTGAATCACCACGCTCGGCCAAAAGGTAAGATTTAAGTGAAACTAGTTCCACATTGTTTGTGTGGGTTTGAATAAGGTGATAACTTTCTCTTTAGAAATAAGATGGAGGCCCAGGTAACTTGTAACTCACAGACCCTACTCTTCCACCGTCATCACACTGACATCTCCTTATTTTTCTCAGTAGTTTAGGTTTCCACAGTGTGCGCCGTGAGCTATTTCTCTGTTTCTGTACCTGTGGTTTGTTTTACCCATATTATTAAAATTACTAGAAACAAAATTCAAAACCAGCCTGAAAAATCATATACCCTTATAGGCCTCTAAGCATTTTCATTCTTGGCAACTCAGGCATCTCTTTATAGCTTCTCCACTCGTGAATCTTCAACAACATAGATATCCATATAAACCCAACAACGGAAAAACATATACAGGCAGGGTGTGTAGGTACTGAATATATGTTATGCTATTCTATTCCCCTTAAAGTTACTCTAAATTCTTTAAGTGCTAGTCACACATACACAGCTGCCCTTAATAGAACAAAATGCTTCACTAGATTTGTGGGTCCTGTTTTTTTTCATTGACTTCCATTATAATATCAGAACTGTTTCCTGTTAGAAAAATATTTGGCCTCTAAGCCTAATAAAACTGCACTTGTGCAGCTGATCTTTTACAACCGCAAAGTTAATGGAAAAATCATAACTTTCTCAGTAAAATAGTAATAAAACTTTACACATTGGCAGTATAGAAACAACTAATATATAGAATCTTCAGGAAATGAATTTGTATGGCTTGCCAAGTTTTCAACTAACTGATGGTTTTTACTGCATAAAAACTTTTTTAAAATGGGAAGAAAATCTTCATAGGAAGTTGTTCTTTTACGTTTTAAGATTAATATCTGACTAAAATGTGTTCCATTTTCATTCTTTCATGCTGTCTCATAAGGGAATAATTGAACATTAGTCTAATATGTCAAATTCAAGACCATCTGATTGTAGATACTTGGCTCAAAGTCCACTTGTACTTTTAATACCTGTTAATGTCATCTACCTAAAAGTAGGTTGTTCTATAAATTGTGAAATAATCAGATCACCTCTGAAGTTGGATTGGTTGCTACCCGTAAGTCAAGTATCTTCCAAATAATGAGTTCCAGTACTAGTCAGCCGTATTATTTAGATGAGAATAACAAATGAACTAGAATAATTCAGTTTACTTTTCCTTCTTAACATGGAAAGGAACTTAATTCAGACTTGTTGCGCAACAATGATGTTCCTTTATATTTTTCATCTTCTTTTTTTTTTTTTGAGATGGAGTCTTGCTCTGTTGCCCAGGCTGGAGTGCAGTGGCATGATCTCGACTCACTGCAACCTCTGCCTCCTAGGTTCAAGCGATTCTCTTGCCTCAGCCTCCTGAGTAGCTGGGATTACAGGCATGCGCTACTATGGCTGGCTAATTTTTATATTTTTAGTGGGGACGGTTTCGCCATATTGGCCAGGCTGTTCTTGAACTCTTGGCCTCAAGTGATCCTCCTGCTTCAGCCTCCTAAAGTGTTGGGATTACATGCGTAAGCCACTGTGGCAGACCAATTTTCTATTATGACATAATTTCAGTCTTTCAGAGAAGTTACTAGTAAAAGATTTCATGTATATTCTCCCAGAGTACTCCCAATTTTTTTTTTTTTTTTTTTTTTTTTGAGACAGTCTCACTCTGTCACCCAGGCTGAAGTATAGTGGCAAGTGTAGTGGTGCAGTCACAGCTCATTGCAGCCTCAACTTCTTGGGCTCAAGTGATCCTCCCACTTTAGCCACCATAGCCAGCTAATTTTTAATTTTTTTTTTTATAGAGACAGGGTTTCCTCATTTTGCCCAGGCTGGTCCCGAGCTCCTGGGCCCAAGTAATCCGCCTGCCTCAGCCTCCCAAAGTGGTGGGATTACAGACGTGAGCCACTGTGACTACAAATTCTGGCATTTTACCACACGCCTTGTCTTTCTTTTTCCCTTTCTCTTTTTCTGTATTTTTTTCTCTCCCACACACCTTTTTCCTGAACCATTTGTTAGTAAGTTGCAGTTAACCCCTGAATGCTTCAGATTTGTTTTTCTAAAATCAAGGGCATTCTCTTCTCAAAAGACATTTTTCATTATCAAAATTAGGAAATTAACATTGCAGCATGGCTATTATCTAATGAACAGGCTTTATCCAGTTCCTATTAGTGTTGTAATGATGTATTTGTAACAAATATACCATACAAATCATTGTTGCATTCTTTAGGTGTCATTACTCTGTAGCCTCCTCTAATTGGGAGCAGTTGCTCAGTCTTTGTCTTTCATGGCATTGTTAGTTGAATTACTTTGTAGAATGCCCCTCACTTTAGGTTTCTTATGGTCATTTTCTTAATCACCTCATTTAATAAGTCAACCATCAAAACATTCCTCTGTTATTCTTTTGACTGTAGCTTAGAGAGCTTGGCCTGCAGAGATAACTTTATTAATATTTTATGTCAGTTGTTATTTTTTCTTTCTTGAGACAGTCTTGCTGTCGCCCAGGCTGGAGTGCAGTGGTACAATCTTGGCTCACTGCAGCCTCTGCCTCCCAGGTTCAAGCAATCCTCATGCCTCAGCCTCTCCAATAGCTGGAATCACTGGCGTGTGCCACCACACCTAATTTTTTTTTTTTTTTTTTTTTTTTTTTGAGACGGAGTCTTGCTCTGTCGCCCAGGCTGGAGTGCAGTGGTGAGATCTCGGCTCACTGCAAGCTCCCCCTCCCGGGTTCACACCATTCTCCTGCCTCGGTCTCCCGAGTAGCTGGGACTACAGGCGCCCGCCACCACACCCGGCTAATTTTTTGTATTTTTAGTAGAGACAGGGTTTCACCGTGTTAGCCAGGATGGTCTCGACCTCCTGACCTTGTGATCCACCTGCCTCAGCCTCCCAAAGTGCTGGGATTACAGGCGTGAGCCACCACGCCCGACAGTAATTTTTGTATTTTTAGTAGAGATGGGGTTTCAACATGTTGACCAGGCTGGTCTCAAACTTCTGGCCTCAAGTGATTGGCCCACCCTAGCCTCCTGAAGTGCTGGGATTACAGGTGTGAGCCACTGCACCTGGCCTATATCGTTATTTTGAAAATTCTGTTCTAATTGCAAAAGCCATCTGTACATTTTATAGCAGGCTAACCAAGGTAACTGTTGTTAAAAAATGTTTATGCTTCCATACATATAAATAAGTATGTGCTTATGTAAAAATAAAACGTGTGTGTGTATACCACACACACATACCATTATAATTTATTTTTTATAAATTGAATCTTCTTATATATAGATACACAAAAATACTGTTCTGGTACTTAATTTCTTCACCTGCCATTTCTTTTTAATGGGTACATGGTATTTTGTTTATGGATGTTCAAATCTGTAATATATCTAAAGAGTCTCTATTAAGGGGTGTTTAGATTGTAAAAAGATTATTGCTTGGTGGAATATTTTGGTACTCTATTATGGTGACATTATAGGTAGTGACATTATAGGATTGAAAGGGTATACACTTGAACTATTGCCAGGCCATTCAGAGAGAATCTGAAATGCTTTTTAGTTTTATTCCCACCCTTTTGGCATTTGTTACGTGCTACACTAAGGCCTGATCAAGGTACTACAGTGGTCAGTAATAGACAAGCATTTCTGTAAACTTGGCAATGCACACATTCTTTCAAGGTACCTTTCTCAACTACTTCTGTACTTAGTTACTATAAATGTCAAACAAAGGAATTAGGTTTTTTTCCCCCAAGAAAGGCAACTAGGATTGATCACTTAAGAAACTTTTCATTACTGAAAGTACAGGAAATCTCTCTGATACAAGACTTTTTAATTTAGGAGAGCGCATTGCTCTTTGTCCTTCAGGGCTCCAGGTACATGTGTGTGTTCTGTGCTGTGGTATCATAGCCAACAGACTGTCCAGCCCAACCCTGCACTTATCCGTACTTTGCTTCAGTGTGTATTTACGCTTCAGTACTTCTTCATCGCAGGCGTTGTAGCCTGAGGGCCCAGTGTCTGTAAATTCAGGAGTTTAGTCTAATTGGATCAAACAAGTTTTGGTAGACTAGCTTTGAAACCTGGCACTCAGTTATAATTTCAGTAGGAAACTTTAATCCAAGATCAGGGATGTCTGCAATAAAACACTACCTTGGTAAAGCAAATGTCATTTCTAGGATAAGTCATACCCAGAAGATTCTACTTGATTTAGGACAGTTGTTTCTAACCCTGACCTTACATTAGAATTACTTGGAAGGCTTTTAGAAAACACAAATCACTCTTGCCCACCGTAGATTTGGATTTAGTTGATCTGAGGTGAAGCTGGGGCATAATTAGATGATTCTAATGTAGATCAGGGGTCAGAGTCACTGGTTTAGAAGTTGGAGAATCATGGTCTCCCTGAATGCAATAGAGAGCCTGTTAGAATTTGCAGCACACCTGGAATATGATGGGTAATATTGGCTAAAAAAATTATGCAAAATAAAACTTTCATGAACATAGGAACTTAGTTGTGGGGTTTAGTTTTCTTTTTTTTTAATCTTGAAGGGAAAAGTATAGGACTGGACTGGTGATACCATTGAACTGTAACCCTGAGAAAGTAGGAAAATAGCTATTGATAGGGATGGTAAACTTTTTCTTTTGGGGCCAGATAGTAAATATTTTAGGCTTTGTGAGTCACCTACAATCTCTGTGGCTTATTTTTCTTTGTTTTGCTTTTTCTTCCAACCCTTTGAAAATGTAAAAACCATTCTTAGCTCAAGGGCTGTTCAAAAACAGGTGGTAGGCTGGACTTGGGTCATGAGCCATGGTTTGCCAACCCCTAATGTAAGCATTGTCACTTGTTTTTCACATGGAACAATTTTGTTGGTAATGAAGTTACTAATTGTTTTTTATTTTTGTTTTATCTTAGTTAATTCATCTGCCTACACTATTTACATGGGAAAAGATAAATATGAAAGTAAGTTTTCAAAAGCATTTGATTTTAAAATTTTCAGCAGGTAAGTGTTATGTCTCTCTCACCACCTTCCATGCCCCCGACCCGGTTTGTTGGTTCTAAGTTTTCACCTACTTTGATAAACTAGCTTATGAGAAACAAAACAAGCTCATCCATTATAAGGAACTCCAAAGGATTAACTTTCCTAGAATTTAATTGTATAAAATAATATTTGAACTAATTGGTCCATCCGTTGCTGATTAGAAACTTACACTTTACAAGAAGTATTGTGTTGTTATTTGACTTACAGTAATATGAATCACAGATTAACCTTTGCTGTTTACTTCAAATTAAAAAAAATCCTCTGTGGTTTGAACTTTGGAGATCATTTTCTGTCTTTTTTTTTTTTTTTTTTGGGAGGGAGTTTTGCTCCATTGCCCAGGCTGGAGTGCAATGGCACGATCTCAGCTCACTGCAACCTCTGCCTCCTGGGTTCAAGCAATTCTTCCACCTCAGCCTCCCGAGTAGCTAGGACTATAGGCATGTGCCACCACATCTGGCTAATTTTTAGTAGAGACAGGGTTTCACCATGTTGGCCAGGCTGGTCTCGAACTCCTGACCTCAAGTGATCCACCTGCCTCAGCCTCCCAAAGTGCTGGGATTACAGGTGCGAGCCACTGAGCCTGACCCATCTATTTTTTACAACCATTTTAAAATGGTTAAATTAGTGAAATTAGTGAAAATATACTTACTGGGGCTTTTGAGGCTGAAAATGCTCTTTTTGAGTTAAGAAATACTAGTATTTTTCAAACTTCGTTGACCGCTTTTCTTAGTATGAAGTACATTATGTTTTGATGTACACGTTCATATCGCTAAAACAAAAACTTACAGAAATTACTCATACTACTTGCTATTCCCTCTTTTTACTATTTCTATTTCATTTTTGAAAGCTAATCTCAATCGGCTAAATAAATTTTTTGGCCCACTAATAAATTTGAACTAAAGTTTAAAAAAAGAGTAGGTTTTCATGATAATAAAGTTATGACATTAACTTTGGGTGTGACTTAATGGTGAAGTAGTCTGCAGCATATTAATACTTGAGTTTTATATTTCTCTTACCCATAAATCATCACAAGTAACATTGACTATTAAAGCATTTTTCTTATGTAGCTGAGGAGGTGCTGCTGTCTCCCTATGTTATGTTGTTGAACAATAAGGCGGAGTAGCAGGAATCATGATTATCTATCGTGAATACAAATCCAAATATGTTTTTCTTTGTACCATATCAAGAGTGGGAACCTGAGGCTTAGATTACTGAGAAGCACTAAAGCAGAGTTAGTTGCCACATATGCTTGTGCGAGTTTTGCACTGCGCGACCTAGTGGGTGGGGTGTGAAGGGCTGCCTTGATTCTGGTTCACACGGATGGGCTAGCAGTGGTGCCAGCCTAAGGCAGCTGTGCCAGTGACATTCCCACTGTGTCTCTTGTGTCCTTCTCTGTTCATTTACTGTTTGCTGGGGGCTTGTCTTTATGGGACCATGTTCCAGCCTGTGCCAGGTATCCGAAGAGGAAGATTTAGTTTGCGCTTTCACAGCATTCAGGTGGACTTACACACAAAAATAAGTATGGCCCAATTTTATTGTGAATGTACTCCAAAAAGTAAGGTCTATTTTTTAAAAACTATAGACAAAATGCAGTAACATGAATAGTAAATGCTGTAGAAGTAGACAGATGAGAGATAGTAAATGTGATTGAAAGCTGAGAAGGCTTTGTGGAGGAGTGGGTTAGGATGGACTAGATTGTGGAATCCTTTGAATGTCTGTTGTAGGAATATATAGATACAAATCTAGATACATAATTTATGTCACAGATATAAATTTAGATGATATTTTTAGAGCTCTCTGGAGTGGCATTTTGCTGTCATTAAAACCTATGTAGAAAAAAATTTAAGAGGCCAGGCATGGTGGCTCACGTGAGCCTGTAATCCCAACACTTTGACAGGCGGAGGCGAGAGGATCACTTGAGCCCAGGAGTTCGAGCCCTGCTGGGCAACATAGGGAGACCCTGTCTCTACAAAAAACAACAATAAAAGAAAATATTAGCTGGGCATAGTGACACACACTTGTTGTCCTAGCTACTCAGGAGGCTAAGGCAGGAAGATGGCTTGAGCCTGGGAGGTAGGCTGCAGTGAGCCGTGATCGTGCCACTGCATTCCAGCTTGAGTGACAGAGCGAGAATCTGTTGTCTGAAATAGTGTATGTATGTATGGAACACTTTTTCTCTAGGAACTCTTAGAGTCATTTGGAGGTATCAACTTTTCCTAGGCTGCCTTGTAAGAATGGACATTACTTCTCTAAATCACCCCATTGTCTGGCATTCCTAGCCCATTGCATTTATTTCTAATAGTCTTTATGACTTCAGACCAAGAACTCATTAGAACCATCAATTTAAGTGGAATGATTTACTTTCACTGAAAAGCTTTCAGGTCTGTTCTTTTTATCAGCCAGCAGGTGTCATCAGGGAGCCAAACTTTGCCTGACTGAGGGAAAGAGATTTTTTAAATTTCTCTTTCCTTTTTCTGCTTACCTTTTGGCTATTTGCTCAGTCCTACTTAAAGCATTCGAAAGCCTTTCAGAATACTGATGGTGTCTACAGTTGTTATGAGTGCCTTCACCCAAGATGAGTCTTCCTTTTGCTTTTCCTTTTCTGGACAGTAAATACCCCATTCAAATTATATAGACCATACTTTCTTGGGTACATTTTAAATCATCACATATGAATCATTCACAATTTTTTTTTTGAGACAGTCTCTCACTCTGTTACCCAGGCTGGAGTGCAGTGGCGTGATTTCAGCTCACTGCAACCTCCACCTCCTGGGTTCAAACAATTCTCCCACCTCAGCCTCCCAAGTGGCTGGGGCCACAGGCACGTGCTAACCATGCCTGGCTAATTTGTGTAATTTTAGTGGAGACGGGGTTTCGCGGTGTTGGCCAGGCTGGTCTCCAACTCCTGACCTTAGGTGATCTGCTTACCTCAGCCTCCCAAAGTGCTGGGATTACAGGCGTGAGCCACTGTGCCCAGCCTCGTTTACAATTTTTAAATTGGCATTTAATACTTAAATACTTCTGTATTAAACAGAATTATTACCAATTATTATGGCTATATGAAATATTTATTGATATAACCTTTATGTAGTGATATACATTAGCCTTAAAAAATGTGCATTCACTTTGAGCGAATACTTTAGCTTTTAGAAATATACCTTAAGGAAATAATCAGAAATATGGACAACTTGATTTAAAACATTTATTGAAGCATTTATAATTAGAAACAACCCAAAGGCCAACAATAGAAAAGTGTATTCATATAAGAGAATTAGGTGGTCATTGTTCCCAAAGAACTTTATTTTTATTTTTATCTAATAAATACATAGTTTAAAAAGTTAAGTAGTAATAGAATGCTTAGAATTAAAAAAAAAAAATCCGGCTGGGCACGGTGGCTCACTCCTGTAATCCCAGCACTTTGGGAGGCCGAGGTGGGTGGATCACAAGGTCAGGAGATCGAGACCTTCCTGGCTAACATGGTGAAACCCTGTCTCTACTAAAAATATTAAAAAATTAGCTAGGCGTGGTGGCGGGTGCCTACAGTCCCAGCTACTCGGGAGGCTGAGGCAGAAGAATGGCGTGAACCCAGGAGGCAGAGCTTGCAGTGAGCGGAGATCGCGCCACTGCACTCCAGCCTGGGTGACTGAGCAAAACTCCGTCTCAAAAAAAAAAAAAAAAAATCCTTCTTAATACCCATGTTCCACCCCACCCTGTACCTCCCCAGATAATTACTTTTCACTCTGTTAGCTATTTCTTCTGGTATTTTATTTCCATATGTGATAGAATTTTAGGTGATTTTTATTTTCTTTTTATACTTCTATTGTTTGTTTTGTTTTAAATTTTCTATAATTTTATAATCAAGTTATTTTTCTTAAGTAAAATAGTGCTTTAAAGTTTCAGCAAGATCATTTTAATGTTTAAGTATTATTAGGTGAGCTGATTTTCTGAAACATCTAATGTGGCTGCATTGTTTTGTCAGTGTTAGTTTTATTATCTTCATATAGAAATATCTGAGCCTTAGATTAGAAGTATTATATAAATTTATAAAAATTATAGGTCTATATTGTCCAATTTTGAAAATTATTTTTTTTTCTGTATTTTCAAGCATCAAGGCCTCTGAATTACTCTTCTTCATTGAGGGAGAGAGAAATTTGTGGGAGGACCTGACATTTCTCCCATTCTTAACTTATAAACGCTGGCATATCTTCATTTGACAGTTTTTGCTTCTTTGTTTTCTCATGTCTCATTGCAGATGAAGATCTGATCAAGCATGGCTGGCCTGAAGATATCTGGTAAGTAACAATTTCGTTTCTGCTCTCTGTAGATCATCGTTTCCTTTCTTAGACTTGGCCAAGCATTCAAACTAGAATCGTGCTTTGTACTGTGGTTTATGGGTCTTCAGGGGTAAACAGCTGACTGCCAGTTCCCTTCATTTCTAATTACCTTGCAAGTTGGAAATGATGTTTTTGAGTTTGATCTCAGGCTTGAGAGCAAAGGCCTCTAGAACACAGGCCTTCTTTTTCCTCCTTTTGTCTCCACGCCGTAGTAAGTTACTGAGACCACACCTCACTTAAATATTCAGGCCACTGTTCTTGAGTGGTAAAATGAAGACTCCACATGAAGCAAGGAAGAAAATAGATACAGGCATCCATGTAGATGGAATAGATGGAGGTTCTGACCAGTCCAACTTTAAAGGAAGCACACTTGTTCCCCTTTGTTTTCTAAACTCCCCGATGAGTTTAGCTCTGTCTTGATCCAATCCCAACGCCTTCTCTCTAAAACAATGTATGCAAACTGTTTTAAATAATAACATATACTTTCTTAGTCTCCCTTTGAGATGATTTATTTTGCTCACAAAACCCAGTCCAAAAAAAAGAATACCAAACAAACAAAAAGACTTCATTTAAGCTGAATTCTTTTCTCTGTCTTAGAACACCATTTAGACTTCTACCATTCAGACCTGGGACCGTTTATGAACACGTGGGCTTCTGTCCTATAACACTCTCACACCCAGTTTACTTTATTTGTCTTCATCTTCAGCTTCCACCACTGACTCTGACCCTAGTGTTGTCTCTCTTCTGGAGCACAGTCCTGCCTATGGAGTGAGATATCATCTTCCTGACTCCTCATACCTCCTACCAAATGTTATCCCTGAAGATAAAGGCACCTGGGTCCCGTTTGCTTTATTATGATAGTGAACATCTATCAAGCACTTAACTATATGCCAAATACTACTAAGTGTTTACCTCCAGTAGTACATTTAATTTCACAACAACCCTGTGAAATAGATATTAATATTATGCCCATTTTTTCAGATGAGGAAATTAAGGTTAAGAGAAACTGACCAGGTCTGCTCTGTCTGCTACTGGCTCCGGCTCTGGTTCTAAGTCACTGCTTCTGTCTCCTCCAGACTGCTACTCTTTTGGCTTCAACTCCTTTCTTCTCCCAGGCTGTTGCTGCAGCTCTCTCTGGACCTCTTTTCTCCAAATGTGGACACAGACCCCTCACTTAATTCCCTCTAGTGATGGAGCTGAGGCTGCTGCTTTTTAGTAGAGTTGATTTAATTTTCTTTTTTTTTTTTTGAGACAGAGTTTTGCCCTTGTTGCCCAGGCTGGAGTGCAATGGCGCGATCTCGGCTCACTGTAACCTCTGCTTCCTGGGTTCAAGAGAGTCTCCTGCCTCAGCCTCCCAAGTAGCTGGGACTACAGGTGCCTATCACCATGCCTGGCTAATTTTTTTGTATTTTTAGTAGAGACTGGGGTATCACTGTGTTGGCCAGGCTGGTCTCGAACTCCTAACCTCAGATGATCCACCTGCCTCATCCTCCCAAAGTGCTGGGATTACAGGCATGAGCCACCACGCCCGGCTGGAACAAAGGAATTTTAAAGGCTTTTTAAAATCTGGTCCCTATTCCAGCACAATAGCCTGTCTTCTAAATCCAAATATGTCCTCAAGTTAAACCCTGCTTGGTGCTCTCTTGCCTCAAGTGGGCAGTGTGCAATGCTGAAAACAGCCAGACTGGGGCTGCCCGCCTTCCTGGGGCCTGAGACAGTAAGCTGTATGAGGACAATGACCACCTATTTCATTAACTACTATGTTCCCAGTACCGAGCATAGGTCCTGGCACATAGTAGGTATTCAGTAAATATTTGTTGATTTCCTAATTGACTCTCTGCCAGCGTAGAAATAGTCCCCATGAACACTTCCCTACAATGGCCACTTCACAGTTATCTTCATTTTGAGCTCCTGCCACCTGCAGCTGGATGATTTTCAGTTGTTTTTAAAGACCAGCTATCTCTAGACTCTCATGGAAATAAGAATGGCTGCACCTGTTAGGCAGTTAGCTGATGGAAATTTTTAACCTATCAGGTTTGAGGCATAAATACCTGCATAGAGAAGGCTACATAATCAGATGCAGCCTGAAAATCAGTGTACCACAGTCTTCTACCTGACTTTCATTTGTTTAATTAAATAAATGGAAGAGAAATTTCCAGTTTACAACCCACATCCAATAAATTATGACCTCAGTTTTTCATTTCATTAAGGTTAGTACTTCCCAAATTGGTCTACAGATACTGAGAGGCCCATTTTGACCCCCTTTAATAGTCTTGAGATGAATGACTCTTGTTGGATGTGATTGGCTTTTACCTTCAGAAGCTACACTTGAGGTGTGATGTGAGTAGGTGTAGACCTCAAAACCCATTCCAGCTGTCAATTTTGGACATATTCCAGCTGTCAATTTTGGACATATTCCAGGGAGTGCTAAGAATGATCCTGAGTTGATCACCATTCCAGCGTGGGGTGTTTGCCTGCTTCACTTTGTGGAGCTTTTGAATCATTCATTACCTCTGTGAATGTCAGCATCTGAATTTATCCCGGAAAACCTCCTGAGGCTCTTTTAAGCAAAGGGTTTTCCTAGGAATCAGTGAGAATGGAACTAAATTCATCTTTTCTTTTTTTTTTTTTTTTGAGACAGAGTCTTGCTCTGTCACCAAGGCTGGAGTGCAGTGGTGCAGTCTTGGCTCACTGTAACCTCCACCTCCTAGGTTCAAGCTATTCTCCTGCCTCAGCCTCCCAAGTAGCTGGGATTACAGGCATGCACCACCACAACAGGCTTATTTTATTTATTTATTTATTTATTTATTTATTTTTTGAGATAGAGTTTCGCTCTGTCACCCATGCTAGAGTGCAGTGGTACCATCTCAGCTCACTGCAACCTCCACCTCCCGGGTTCAAGTGATTCTCCTGCTTCAGCCTCCCAAGTAGCTGGGACTATAGGCACCCACTACTATGCCTGGCTAATTTTTTTGTATTTTTAGTAGAGATGGGATTTCACCATGTTGGCCAAGCTGGTCTCCAACCCCTGAACTGAAGTGATCTGCCCACCTTGGCCTCCCAAAGTGCTGGCATTACAGGCGTGAGCCACCGTGCTTGGCCCTAAATTCATCTTTAAATGTAGGAAAATAGAAATAATGTGCATTTACTGTGTCCAGACCTCCTAATGATTAGTATTTCCACAGACTCCGCTTTAAGTAGTTGGACAGCCCAGCTCCAGGGCCCTGAACGTGTATCCTCAGACAGTTTATGCTCATTTAGTGAGGTTTCTGGTCTCTGCATTCAGAAAAGGGTAACAGGGAGAGGAAGGTAACAAGGATAAGAGGGAACTATGGTTATAATTTAAACTTTGAGTAAATGTTTAGAAAGATTTGAGAAATCGTTTGTTTCTTTTTTAAGGAAACTTGCTCAAGATTGTTTATAGAGCTGGATTTTTTTTTTTCTCTTATAGTTTCATCCATTCTCCCCTGCCCTTTGTAGAGGTGTATCTATCATATACAAACCTGAAACTGGTGTATATTGGTAAAGTTGCTGTATTTTGGCAGTGATATTCCTGTGTATGTTTTGGTTCTTTCTCTCCTTATGTATGAATATCATTAAATATATATTGAATTATTTGGGTGTTTCTTTTGACAAAATCTACATCAGAGACCTTTAAGAAAAAAATCAGAATGTAATCTACTGTAGGCCCATGGGGAAGGAGATGTTGTAAATAGAGAACTGGCTTAAGGCAAATAAAAGTTGGAATGGGAGAAGTTACTTCTCAGTTATCTTGGTTACTAGTGTGATATTTTCCTAAGATTTTGAAAGACGGTAATGAGATATGTAATTTTTAGATTTGCAAAAAACACAGGTTTTTCTGGCTGGAAAATATCCAGCTGAAGGTGATAATTAGTTTGAATCTCTCACATGGGAATGCAAATGAGTAAGTGAACCGCTTGGAGAAATATAAGTGAACTAAGATGTTATGTCCATTTCTGGCTATTACTAATGATTAAGAGTAAAACCTAGAGTCATCACAGACTCTGTGCCAAAAGTGCCTAATATTTTTCTGTGTTCATAGTGAATAGCAGGATGACTAACCTCTTTAAAGAGGGCACTTTTATATAGAATCTTACAGTCTACATCTTGTACTAGGTGTGAAGGTGACCATTTTCACCTCTAAAACATTTATTAGTGCTTAAGAAAATGGCTAGAGAAACTTAGTGGGATGTAATGGTGCCTCTTTAGGATTTTCTGAACATTCTTCAGTCTGGAAAGGTAAGGACCAAGGAAGCAGTATGACTAATATATTAGTCCGTCTTACACTGCTATAGAGAAGTACCTGAGACTGGGTAATTTGTAAAGAAAAGAGGTTTAATTGGCCGTGGTTTGGCAGGCTATACAGGAAGCATGGCAGTGTCTGTTTCTGGGAGGCCTCAGGGAACTTTTAATCATGGTGGAAGGCAAAGGGGAAGCGAGGCGTCTTACATGGCAGGAGCAGGGTGCTGGGGCCACGCACTTTTAAACAGATCTCGTGAGAACTCTGTCACAAGAATAGCACCAAGGGCATGGTGCTAAACCATGAAGAATCCACCCCCATGATCCAGTCACCTCCCACCAGGCCCCACTTCCAACACTGGGGATTACAATTTGACATGAGATTTGGTGGGGACGCAAATCCAAACCATATCAACTAAAGTTAACAGAATCACGAAGTGACAGTCGCGTTACCTTGTTTGTTGTGTGATGCTGGGATTCTGAGGGGGCATTTCCGGGTATTGGAAAGAGAAAGTCAAGTTCATTTGGTGAACTGAAAACATAAAAATCTCATATCCTGAATGTTGCATAGATTTTAAAAGGTTTAATAAAATTGATAGATGATAGAGTCATAATGAAAGGTAAATTTAAGGGGCAGGGGACATTCTGAATGTTTTTAGGACAATGTCAATAAAGGACAGTGCTCACCCAAGAGACATATATTAGTATCACTGTCAGAACGTAGGGCTGGATGAACTACTGGGCTTGTGAATTACTGGGTTACATGATTGAATTGTAACCCATTTAATGATGTGTTCTGCTTAGCATCTTTAGGCCCCACCTCACTCTTCCAGCTCTCTATTCAACATTCTTTTGGATTGTTTTGCTATCACTTGAAATTTGGGATGTCACAAACAAAACTGTCGTCTGTTTGCCCCACACTGTGGTTCTGCTCATCTCCCAGGCTGGCAGCATTGGAGACTCACTGACTTCTTTCATTCCCCACTCTTTTCACCTGAAATTCCTTTCTTTGGTTTTGCTCTAAGTCCTATGCTTCAGTCAGGGGTCAAGCAAATCTCACTGTCTCCTTTTTAATCATGAAGCCTTTGGTCACTGATAGTTCTTTTTATATCTTGAAAAATCACCCTTCCCAGCAAGTTAATATTTAGTATCTCTGCTCATCTTGGCACTTACTCACAGCTCCATAACTCAGTGTTTCTCGTACCTTTTCATGGTGATGGGGAGCCCTTTGGAGGTGGTGACTCTGCTGTATACTCCTCATGATGCTTCACATGTGGCAGGCATGGAGTGAACACTTTTTAGAACAGAATACTTTAAATGGCATGTGGCCTGAGGAGATAATTGTCTTGTACCTCTTGCTAAAAGTGGTTTTCATTCTTTGTAGGTTTCATGTGGACAAACTCTCTTCGGCTCATGTATACCTTCGATTACATAAGGTAACTGAATTTAAACATGGATTCATGACTTTTCTCCTGATGATGCGTCATATCTTGTTCTTTATCTTTTGCAATTAAATTGCTTAAAGTAATAAGTCGGTATGCAAATCTAGAAGTTAACAAATGAAGACATGTCTTCCCTCTGACCTAGAAAATCACTCTGTAACATTCTAGATGATTTTTGAGATGTAGAAGGAGGTAGTGTACATATTTCCCAGCTAGACGCACTGCTTATTCTGCCACTTCTGGTGTGCTGTCTGTCATCTCTGCTTTCCTTTTCTTTCGATTCAGTTGACACTCCCAGACTTTGTGTCTCCTCCAGTGGATATCATGTGTGGCTCATGTGATTCTCCTGCCTCAGTGAAGGGCCTGTGTTCCCAGCTATCCTGGGCTTCTTTAGGAAGTTTAAAAGAACATGCTAGTAATAAAGGAAAAAATATTTAATGGCCCATAGTAATGCAATACCACTATTTTTCCAATCTGTCTCTATTCGTATATTTTATATAGTTGAATCATAGGGTATATATGCTTGTGAGTGTACTGCTTTCTTTTTGATAAACTTTTAACTTTGGAAAAATATTAGATTTACAGAAAAGTGGCAGGAGTCATACAGAGTTCTCATCTACCCTTCACCTAGTTTCTTCCAAATCTGACATTACTATGGCAGATTTGTCAAGATGGAGAAACAAACCTTGGCATGTTGCTGTCACCTAAACTCTGGACTTTATTTGGATTTCACCAATTTTCTATTAATGCCCTCTTTTTGTTCTAGTAGCCAGTCTAGAGTACCATATTACATTTAGTTGTGTCTGCCTACTCTCCTCTAGTCTTTGACAATTTCTCCATTCTTTCTCTGTTTTTTATGACCTTGACAGTTTGAGAAGTACTGATCAGGTATTTTGTAGACTATAGCTCAGTTTGCATTTATCTGATATATTTTCTCGTGACTAGATGGGTTATGGGTTTAGGGAGAGAATATCACAGAGTGAAGTGCCTGTCTCATCACAGCGTATCGGGTGCGTGCATTACCGTGACTTATCATTGATGACGTGAGCCTTGATGGCCTGGCCAGTGTAGCGTTTGGAGGTTTCTCTACTACAAGGTCGCTTTTCTCCCCCTTTCTGTACTCTTATTTGAAAGCAAGTCACTAAGTCCAGCCCATACTCAAGGAGGTGGAGGATGGAATTAAGCACTACTTCCTGGATATGGGAGTGTCATATACATTATTTGGAATTCTGGAAGGAACATTTTTCTCTTTTCTCCTATTTATGTATTCAGTCATTTATTTGCATCAGCCTAGACTCCTGTGTTTATTTTATCCTTTGAGGTATGTTCTGGAACCGGGTTATTTTACTCTGATATCGTTGCAGCTTCAGCTGGAACTCTTTCAGTGGGCTTCCGTGTGCTCCCGTGTCCTCTGACTTGCTCCCATCCTTTTGTTCTTTGAGCACATCCTTGCTTTCTGGCACTACGGAGAGTTCCAGGCTCGTCTTGTGTTTTCCCTGTCCCAGCTCCAAAATCAGGCATTTCTCCAAGGAACCTTGGTTCTTTTCAGTGGTAATGGTGTTTTGAAATCAAGATCTAGACAGATCCTTTTGTAGTTTATGAGTGTGGTGATTGGCTGTTCATGTGCGTGTATGAGATGTGCCACCCTTGAACCTTGTCATGTCTGATGTGAAAAAATTTAAAAAGATCTAGACTCTGGGTGTGCCTGTTACTACTGGAGTGTCATTGCTTTTCGGCCCTCTGAGGTGACAGAGAAGGAGATACATGTGTACTAACCCATGCATATGCACATATCCGTAATTGTTTCTGTATCTCTCCATCTGTATTTATACTAAGCTAAACATGAGCTCATGGGGATGGCTCTGATTGTCATCCTTTGCTTTTTGCCTTAAAGCATTTCCAGTCAAAACATTGTTTTCCATGCTAGCACTTGGGGAGGCTGAGCCAGGAGGATCACTTGAGCCCAAGGAGTTCAAGACCAGCCTGGGCATCATAGGGAGACCCTGTCTCTACAAAAAATAAAGAAAATTTAGCTGGTTGTGGGATACCCACCTGTGGTCCCAGTTACTCGGGAGGCTGAGGTAGGAGGCTCACTTGAGGCCGGGAGGCTCAGTAAGCCATGATCACACTACTGCACTCCAGCCTGGGCAACAGAGCAAGACCCTGTCTCAAGAACAACAACAACAAAAACACATCATTTTCCAAAGTTAGCTGTAAGCTACTTTTTTTTCCCACCCCTTTCAGTGATGTGATGTCCTGTGTTTGTAATACAGTTAAATTCTTTTGTCCACATTTCAGCTTGACATCCCTTGGTTGATTACTTTTTAACGTGACATTTTGTGAACTTTTTTATGTTGCTATATAATTTTCATATTTGTTATTTTGACTGACTGCATTGAGTTAATAATATGCTGCAATTAATATGAAACTCCCTTGTCAGAATATAGGTTATTTACAATTTTCCAGCATTATGAATCCCAAGAAATAACTTTTCATGATCTACCTTCTGGTTCTGTGTTTTGTTTTTTTGTTTTTCATTATTCTTTTAGAATAATTCTTAGGAATGGATTTCCTGGGTCAAAAGATGTACATAGTTTGGTAACTGCTTTGTTGCCAGATTGCCCTCTGAAAGTACAGTGCTTGTTTAAAATGCTCTCTACTATTTATAAGTTTTCCAAAATCTTTTTGGGTTTTATAACTTAAAAAAAAAAAAAAACTTTTGGCCGTTTTGATGAATATAAGATGCTACTTCATTATGGCGATAATACTCACTTTTTAGTTTACTAGCAAGGTTAAACATTTTGCCCCATCTCATACTATTTATGTTTTTGAGGACTATATGGTGAAGGAAAAGAGGATTATAAACTCTATGCTGGAGCAAAATTCTGAGTTCTTTTAGGCAACTTCTTGCCATTTTGGAACTATTAGATTTAGAGGAAATAAATTATGGCATTACCAAGTTTCATTTTGGGTCAGATTAATGTCTTCTTTGGGGAATCTGCTGTGTCAGAAGATGGAAAATACTGGTGGTAGTCCCAAGTTCACATTATCACCAATTATTACTTGTTTGAATTGAAGTTCAATTTCACTTTCTTTTGGAAGCACATAATGAGCCCAGTTTAATTTTTTTTTGGTAGATATGGGGTCTCACTGTGTGGCCCATGCTGGTCTCGAACACCTGGGCTCAAGCTATCCTTCTGCCTTGGCTTCCCAAAGTGCTGGGATTACCGACGTGAGCCCCTAAACCCAGCCTAATGTGCCCAGTTTGAAAGTGTGTGCTCCTTGAGAACTTTTACCTGATTAATTTCCTGCAGTAAATGACATAGCCGTTGTACTTAGTAGGTACGAAGGAAGTGTTGGAAATGCAGAAAGACTAAGGGGTTCATTCAGACTCTGGGGGCAGACTGCTGGCTTTGAATTCTGGTTCTGCTGCTTACTCACCATGTGACTCTGAGCAAGTTACTTAACTGGCCTATTTCTGCATCTGTAAAAGGGGCATCACCTCACTTATTCATCTTTGATTTTGATACAAATTTCTGTAGAGAAAAAGGATCAGTGTCATTTCTGTTATTTCTTCCTTATAATGAATGGTTGAGATCTACACAACAAGAACTTTTTTCCTGATTAAAGCTGAGGACAGATGACCTACCAGTTGTCTGAGAACTAAAACTACACATTTTCTTTTGAGAGGAAGGTCATAGGGACCTCGGCCAGGAAGACATCCAGTTGTCAAAAATAGGCACCATTTTCCCACAAGGTTTCTAGAAGTCAGAATGAGAAGAAAGAGAATAAAAATTACTCAGACATAATTATAATTAATATTCTGGCAGTTTTTTTCATTTCCTGTTTTGTTTTGTTTTTACTTATTAAGTGTCAGTATTTTTCATATTACAGCGTTCTCTTATTTTAAACATTCTCATAATGCACATAGTAAATTTACTTTTCAGTGTTCTGTAACAGTTGAAGAACCTCTGCTTATAATAAAGTCATACCTGGTAGATAAGGCAGCAAATGCCCTTTGAGTGCTCCGGTGTCAATGGATAATGAGGTAGTGGACCAATTGGTTTATTTTTGTATTTCAGGGAGAGAATATAGAAGACATCCCAAAGGAAGTGCTGATGGACTGTGCCCACCTTGTGAAGGCCAATAGCATTCAAGGTCAGTTTTCCTAGTGGTGTTTTTAGAATTAGCATTAACTTTCTCTGTGTCTGAAGTGGATTACATTTTAGTGAGCATGCTCTTGACTTTGGCCTCCATCAAAGGAATAACATGTGCTGTGCCTTTGCCATGTTTTGTTCTTTAAGATGGATGGCAATTTTGCTACCTGTCAAATAACTAAAAACTGATCTCCCCACCCCTGTCATTTTGATGGTCCTATCTGAGTCTCAGCTCTTTTTACTGTTTCCTTACCTTGAATAGAAGGTTGTCTAGATCTGTCTGTACTTAGTGTTATTATAAAAAGACTTTGGGAAATTTGGTGATGTTGATAGCTAAGCAAGAACAATGTGTTTTGTGGCTTTATTTTTAATGTTGTTTGATATCTTTATTTCTATTATTTGTCATTAGATTCTAGAAAAGTCCCCAAATCATGCTTTTCTACTTTTTCTTTCTCTCCTCCTCTTACGTACTTTTTCCCTCTTAAATTGTGAAGTTGTCAAGTCAGTTGATCTTGTTACTTCCCCTCCCCACTGAAGAGAATCTTATTTAGTTGGTCTGGGGTGATTCCCAAGTATCACTGCTTTTAAAAGTCCTCTGTGTGATTCTCCTGTGCAGTGTGGGTTGAGAACAATTAGCCTAAGTGTTTTAGGTGGGGCCTGGCATACTGTGCTTGGTGATTACCTGGTATTTATTTATGCCCTGCAAGATTTCATCTACTCGTCATGAAGGGTTAAGAAGGATGATTATTAGGTTAGAGGTGGGGTTTAAGAAGGGAAACTAGGAGGTGGTGCTCTGCTAAGGATGAGCCAGTAGATCCGATTTTAGGGTATAGAACATAGGTCTAGATCAGGTAGAGGTTATTGTGGCTTGAGATGGAGTGGAAGGATGCTCCAGAGGGTTGGAACGCAATCATGGTTTGGGTAGAAGATAAACATGGGGCAAACCCACAGCTGATAACAGGTACCAGGGGTTGGCAATTACAGGACAAGAGCAGCGCAGCATTCCCCTTTCCCCATCACTCAGACTGTGCTTCCCACACCTTCACTTGAATGATGAGTCAGCACCTAGCCAGAGAAGGTAGAACTCTTGCTTTACAGAGCCACTGATTTTCAACTCTATAAGTCAACAAATTGTAATACATTTTGGGACATTCCATTTTATGAGTAGAACAGAATTTTCTAAGATTTTCAGCGAAGATCTTCAGTTACTGAAATAATAAGAATTGAAACAGTCATTATATTCTTTTCTTCTGTGTTCCAATTTCCTTACATGTCCTTATGCCTTCCCATGCCCCTGGCTAGCAGACATGCCTTTGTTAAAAGAGCTTTGGAGGCCTTATTCTTGGCCCAGCTGCTTTCTTCTTAATCTCTTCTTAGTTTACTAGTTCTAGAGAAAACAAAGAGGAGCAAAGAGTCATGACCCTGAATTACTCTTTCTCTCCTCTTCAGCCTTCTGCAACGATAGCTCAGCTAGCAAATAAGGAGCTAAGCCCAAGGGTCTTGCTCTTGTGAGTCAGTAGAAGATACTGTGCCAAGGAGTGGAGAAAACGGTCTTTGCTCTGAGATTTCTAGAGGACACTCCGCTTGTAGGCACTTTGTAGGAACAAAGTTTTCCCCCGGTTGACCACCTGCAGTGATCAGAACCAAGGACATTGGGGATAAACTTGTTCGTTGCTGTAGAATCAGCCTGTTCTGGGTCATAGATCTAGAATCTTAGGTCAGCCTGTTCTTTGTTCACCCAATGAATCTTTCCAGATTAAACTTTTAAAAGTTTAGAAACTTTCTTGACTCCCCTCGGCCTAAACTGTTCAGTCCAGACTTCTGAAGTCGGTATTTAAGCATCTCTGATTTGACTGCGGACTTCTTTTCCTTCACGTATTTCACCCTACAGCCAAAGCCAATATTTGCTGTTTTCTGACCTTGCACCCGGCTTGTATTGTTTCTTCTGCCTTCAGGTTTGTCCTTGTCAGTCATCAGAGTCCAGATTTAAGCTAAGGTCCACATAGTAGGTATAGTGGTGGTAGTAATTGCTAACATTGATGGAACGTTAATTACATGCCTGGCCATGTGCTAAGTACTTCACAAATTATCCACCCTGTTGAGTTAGATATTATTTTCATTTTATAGAGGAGGACACTGATCTTAAAGAGAATTAAGGAACTTCTTCAAGGTCTTAGAGGTCTAAAGTGCAGTAGAGACTGGATTTGATGTCACCCCATTTGACTCAAGTCTTCTGGCGTAACCCCTGAGCTCTGTGAGCCTCCTCGATGAAGGCTTTTCCTTCTTCAGCTGTGAGTGGCCCCACTTTCTCTGTGCTGTCTCAGCACTTTCCTCTACCTTTCCAACAGCATTTGATCAGTTCTTCTTTTAATCCAAGTTATTTATGTGCTTGCCCTGCTCCGTTAGAGTCGTGGAGAGCAGGAGTCATTGTCTAATCATGTTTGTATCCCCCACAGTGCCTTGCACATGGAGATTTTCTAAAGAAACTTTATTTTGAAAAAACTTTCAGATATACAGAAAAGTTGCAAGAATAGTACAGCTACCATATACCATTCACTTAGATTCATCAATTTTTAAATTTTTCCATATTTATTTGCTTTATATATAGCATACTCATTAACCTTTTTAGCCGAACCATCTGAAGGGAAATTGTAGATATCATGACCCTTGAACATGTTTCTCTGGAGAACACAGACATTGTCTTAAATAACTGCATTACAGTGGTAAAATTCAGGAAGTTTAACATGGATAGAATACCGTGTTCTGATATACAGTCCATATTTAAGTTTTGCCACTTGTCCCACTACTGTTTCTTTATAGCTTTTTTTTTTTTTGGATCCAGGGCCATGTGCTGTATTTACTTGTGCTGTATTTAGTCTCCTTTAATCCAGAAATGCTGCTTTGTTTTTCGAAGAGTGCAGACCAGTTGTAGTAATGGGATTACTAACCCACAGTTGGGGTTTGTCTGACGCTTCCTCTGGATTAGAATCCCATCATGCACTTTGGGGCAGGAATATTACATAAGTGAAGTTTTGCACATTATAGTCAGGCAGCACATGATGTCATTTTGTGCCATTTTTGGTGGTGTTAACCTTGAACACTTGGGTAAAGTCGTCTTCCAGCTTTTTACAGTGTACATGGGGATTTAATAAGCATTGAAATCTCTTGCCATCTAATTTGAAAGGACAGAGAGAGCATCAGACTAATGATTAAACTGCGATTTCCAGAGCTGCCAGGGAGGGTATTGGGGGTAGAGGGCATGAGTGGTGGAGGAGGTGGTGCAAGGGGTAGGAGGAGGAGTGAACAGGGCACCTGGCACTCCTTCTATCCAGAGCGCCTCTGCTCTGATGACTTCTGTATTTTCTTTAGTAAAAGGGTTCCACTGCTGAAAGAAAATATAAGCAAAAAATCTATTCAACTAGTCCAATTTCCTCACATTTCATATGCGATTCAGAGGGCCAGGGGACTTCTCCAGAGGGACTTGGGTAGCTCGTGGTAGTCCCGGCTAGAGTCCAGGGCTTGCGAGTCCCAGGCTATGGCTTTCCAGTGCTGCTTAACCTTCAGAGTCAAGGAGTCCTTTGAGAATCTGAGGAAACGTATTCAATCCTTTTCTCTCAAAAAAAACCACAATGATACATTTTGCATCCAATGTTAGAGAGTCCTCAGAAGTCCCTGAAGCTAATCCATGGACCCCTACTTGCCATAGTAATACTTCCGTCTGAATTTTGTCAGCTTTACCATTTGCCTTTTGTGGGTGGTTTTGAAAAAGTATTGGTGGTTTAAAACAATGGGTGGCCTGTTCATTCTAAGCCGTTTCCCTTGTCGGCTTATGGCAGTTTGCCAGTGGGTAAGGGAACACATTGCTCAGTCTCATCCTGCCTGCATGTTGAAGACAGTCTCTCTTGGCAGGCTGCAAGATGAACAACGTTAATGTGGTATATACGCCGTGGTCTAACCTGAAGAAAACAGCTGACATGGATGTGGGGCAGATAGGCTTTCACAGGCAGAAGGATGTAAGTGTTTTGTGCCACTGAAGGAGGCGGAGCCCTGATACTGAGTGGAGTATCCTATCTTTTCTGTCTGACACCATTGTTGTTGAGGGCTGAGCATGATGTGTGTTTTCTAAAGGGAATTAAACTGGGTTGCTAAACCCCTGGAAAGCCTCACCCCTCTTCTGGGAGAAAAAAACAAAAAGATGCAATATCTTTTCTCCTATCTCCCTTAAAGGTAAAAATTGTGACAGTGGAGAAGAAAGTAAATGAGATCCTGAACCGATTAGAAAAGACCAAAGTGGAGCGGTTCCCAGACCTAGCAGCAGAGAAAGAATGCAGAGATCGTGAAGAGAGGAATGAGAAAAAAGCCCAAATTCAGGAAATGAAAAGGAGAGAAAAAGAAGAAATGAAGAAGAAGAGGGAAATGGATGAACTTAGGTATGTCGGAGCTGTGGCATTGAGACTGGCCTCAAAGATTATTCCCTGATGATTTTAATCATGTATTAGCCATTAAAAATGATATATTGGTAGAAGGAGGGACATGTAACAAGCTCAGAACCTTGAATCAGTTTTTTAAAAAAGGCATTTATATTAATGTGTTGGTTAAAAGAATTGCTTGTTTATGGCGGCAGGATATGAAAGTGGATGAAATAAAATAACTAATTTTATTCATAGAGAAACCTTCATAGGTTATCCCTAGTTTGGTTTGGTTTGTAAAGTTCTTCTGGAAAGGAAAAGGTGCTTTGGGAGGGGTTTACTATTGACTAGCTGTGCTATTTAAATAAAGTTGTGTTGGCTCTAAAAACCAATGCTAGTAATTCTCAAAGCTGTTTTTAAAACTCTTTTTCTACGTTTTGAAAGTTTAAAGTAATGTGGTAAGGCCTGTTTCAAAGCACTACCTTTTTAAACAGCTAAATATTTCAAGTACAATTTGGCTCCTGAAATTCTAATGAAGACATGAATTCTAATGAAGCCATGACAATAATGATTGTTAGTCTTCTATTGCCATTGAAACCAATTGCCACAAATGTAGTAGCTTAAAACAACACAGATTTATTGTCTGAAGATTGGAAGTCCAGTAGTATTCTCACTGGGCTAAAATCAAAGTGTCTGGAGGCACTAGGGGAGAATCTTTCCTTTCAACTTTGAGAGGCACCCACATTTCTTGGCTTGTGGCTCCTTCTCCAAAGCTTTCCATAGTCACAGTCCCCTGTCTGACCACTGCCTTCTCTGCTTTTAAGGAACAGTGTGATTAGATTGGGTTAATCCAGATAATTCAGGATGATATCTCCATTTTAAGGTCCTTAACTAATGACATTGGCAAAGTCTACTTTGCCATAGAAGATAACATATTTATAGGTTCTAGAGACTAGAATGTGGATGTTCTGCCATACAGTGCTGTACCCGAAGGGCCCCTAGTTGTTCTAATTAAACGAAATTAATCCTGCAAATTCTCATCACAGAACTCCTAGATTTTTCCATGATTTTTTATTTGCAAGACATATACCAAAAAGAAAAAAGGGTTACTGATAACATATATTGCCTTTGGAAATGGTGTGGAATCAGAAACATGTTGTGTAGGCACGTCCTAACCCAGTTTCGTTGGAATGCCCTGGATTCTTAGAAAGATTGTTGGGTCAGAATGTAGGTATAATGAACACATACTGTTATTTATTATTCACATGCACGTGTTTCTGGTTGGGGTTCTGCTAAAACAGGCTTAGTAGCTTCATTTAAAATACAGTGTTCATATGGAGAACTTCAGAAACGTTACCCTGAATTACAATCTGCTAATATGAGGCTAACTAACATATATGTTTAAATATTTGATATGGCCTAGAATTGTGAATCTGCTTTGTGTTTGAAGTGAAAGAAACGGTATTAACGCCATCAGTGAGGTAAAATGTGTGGAATTCTGAGTGATGCAGGATTTAGAGTAGTTAATTCTTTTTTGTTTTGAGTTTGGAGTGGGGGGAAATTGAAAACATGCCTTTTAGTGCCCTTTGTATGAATCGAACATAATTTTGTTTAGAAACATGATGGAACATCATATTAGGAACATAAGATCACCTAATTTACTTATAACATTGAATAAGGAAGAATAGCTAACCCTTCTGAACGTTTTCCCTCTGCCAAACACTGCACTGCGAAGTGGTTTACTGCATTCTCTCATTTAATGCCAACAATAGCCATAGCAGATTTTTATCTGCGTCTTATAGAAGAGGAAACTGAGCCTGAGAAGCAATCAAGAAACTTGCTACAAGCTCATGTGGCTACTTAGTCTCAGTCTGATTCTCAAACCTACACATATTACTTACTATACTCTTCTGCCCTCTGTTCAATTTATTCAATTTTAAAGTAATTTTTATTCAATTTAAATCAAGTAATTTATAGATGTCATAATTCAAATTAAACTGCATGCTACTAAAATTTAGGACATTTATGTGATTTTATGAGTTTCAAAAATTACAAGCATTTAAACAAAATTTGTCCACCAAAACACAGTTTCAGATCTTCTGGGTTTTCTTCCATAGTGTCATCGACATATAAAACACTCCTTTTAACTGAAGGGAAAACTCAATCTTACTGAATATAAGATTTTTGCTTCAAAAATTTAATCAGTCCCACTTTCTAAGTTGTCACTAGTCATTTGTATTTTTTAATAATCTCCATGGATCTCAGAAAACCGAAAACAATCGCTATGTTTATTTCCATTAACCATATGCCACCCAGACAACTTTCTGTCACATGCTGCAGAAGATAGAAGAACGTGGCACAGGGCTGCAGTGCCGGGAATGGGACGCGGTGACATTGCAAGGGTTTGCTTGGCACATCCGGAGCTACTGTTTGCTGTGTTCTGCAGCATCTGTGAAATTCCAGCAATAGGCTCTATGCTTCTGACTTGTTTTGTAATCTGTTTTTACATTTTGCAGTGCTAGCATCGTTTTAATTTCTGTCTTTGAATCTTCCACCCAAGATATAGAAATGTATGTCTATTACTGTCTTTTAATTTTGCATTCTTTTATTTGGCTTTTTGTGTTACTGAACCAAACATTTATTACATCAAAATTAAGTCAACCCATGTAGATGTCGAAACCAGAAGAAATAAGCAATAGTCAGGGAAACATCATAAATAGAGGATGGGTGAGTAACAGATGAGAGGTTGAGGCAGTCAAAACAAAGAGTAAGGACTATGGCTACCTGAGAGAGGGATATTTAAAAGTTCAGATGGGGCCGGGCAAAGTGTTTTATGCCTATAATCCCAGCACTTTGGGAGGCTGACGCAGAAGGATTGCTTGAGTCTGGGAGTTTGAGATCAGCCTGGGCAACAAAATTAGACTCTGTCTCTACAAAAAATAAAATAATTAGCCAGGCGTGGTGGTACAAGCCTATAGTCGCAGCTACTCTGGAGGCAGAGGTGGGAGGATTGCTTGAGACTTGTTGGCTGAAGCTGCAGTGAGCTTACTGCATTCCATCCTGGGTGACAGAGCTAGATTCTGTCTCAAAAAATAAAAATAAAAAGTTGTGATAGAGACTAGGAGATCAGAATTGGAACCCACAGCTCAGGTAATTGGATTGAGAGAAGTACAAGACCCAGGTGAAATGGTAAGTCAGAAAATGTATCATCAGTTTGAACATTGACATGAACTTGATTTTCAGGCAAAGCTTACTTCAGCATGGAGGATAATGTGGAAAGATTTTAGCCCGTAACTGACAAAGCAGGAATCCAAACTCAAGTCTAATCCTGAAGCCGATAGTCTGTATCATGCTTCCTTTGAGGCAAGGAATGAACAAACCGGCAAGGCCAGAGTCAAGGTCACACGTAGGCAAGTGAAAGAATGAAAAATTCGGTACATTGTAGAGTGACTTAAAGGTTTCCTTTGGTCCAGAATTTCATGTTGTAAGTGATAAAGAGCCTTTATAGGTTTTGTGGAATATTGGGAAAAGGTAGACTTACAGGATGAATGAAGTAACATGTAGGAGAGGAAATGGTGAAACCATTAACTAATTAAATGGGTGACAGTCTCATGAAGAACCGACTTCTTTGTACCTCTTTTTGTTTATCTTATACACATTGCCACTGCCTTCTACTGTAAATAACACTGTGTGCTGTGCCTCCTCGTGTTACCTGTGAGCTCCTTCAGGGAAACATTCGTGCATCCTTGCGTCCCCTTACAGGTGACAGAGTGCTTTGTCTATGCAGTGAGTGACTAGTCGTACATCGTGAATGTACTAAGATTAGCTTCCCTGGTATGGTGATTCCTTTTATGTTTCAATTTTAAAGTAATTTTTATTCAATAAAAACCAAGTAACTTATATATGGCATAATTCATGTTAAACTGCATGCTACTAAAATTTAGGGCATTCGTATGATTTTATGAGTTTCAGAAATTGTATTTAAACAAAACTTAAAAAGCAAAACACAGTTTTTGTATCTTCTGGGCTTTCTTCCATAGCATCCTCAACATATAAAATATTTGTATTTAACTGAGGGGAAATAATTCTCAGTCTCATTGAATACAATTTTTGCTTCAAAAGTTTAATTAGTCCCACTTTCTAAGTGGTTGCTAATCACTTGTATTTTTTAATAATCTCCATGGATTCAGAAAACTAGAAACAATTGGTATGTCTCTTTCTGTTAAACACATGCCAAACGTATCCCAGGCTGAAATGCCAGGGTGCCATTGTAGCTCACTACAGCCTCCAATTCCTGGGCTCAAGTGATCCTCCTACCTCAGCCTCCTTAGTAGCTGAGACTACAGGCTCACACCACCATGCCCAGCTAATATCCTTATTTTTTGTAGAGGTGGGGTCTTGCTATGTTGCCCAGGCTGATCTCAAACTCCTGAGCTCAAGTGATCCTCCCACCTCAGCCTCCTTGGTAGCTGGGACTACAGGCTCACACCACCATGCCCAGCTAATATCCTTATTTTTTTGTAGAGATGGGGTCTTGCAATGTTGCCCAGGCTGATCTCAAACTCCTGAGCTCAAGTGATCCTCCTGCCTCAGCCTTCCAAAGTGCTGGGATTAAAGGCATGAGCCACCACACTTGTCCCCTGATATGGTGGTCTTGAAGTTAAGATCAAAACTCTGATAGCTAAAGAGTTGGAAGGAGTGCTCTAAAGCAGAGGGAACTATCTATGCAAAGACCTTGTATGGGAGCAGCAAGGCAAAATGCAGGACTAAAGTCCCAAATGTCTAAAGCAGCAGGGATGAGAGGGCACTTGGATCAAGGGGCCAGTCTACGCAGGCCTTGCTGGCCGTGTTTGTCTTCATCCTAAGAGCACTGTGAAGCCATCAAAAGGTTTTAAGCAAGGGTTAATACAATGAAGCTTGTGTTTTGAGAAGGTCACTTTGCTGACCTGATTGTAAAGGGAACCGGAGTGGGTGTGACCAGGTTAAGAGCATTCCACATCACAGATGATGGTAGCTTAGAATATGGTGGTGACTTGGGGTGGAGAGAAGTGGATCAATGAGAGATAATTTTCTAGGTAAAACATTAGGATTTGGTGATAGTTTGGATTGAGGTGAAGGGCAGGGAAAAGGGGGCTAAGAATGGAACTCCTAGGTTTCCAGTTGGAAATGAAATGGATAGTGATGCCATTCTTTGAGCTGGGGAACACTGGAAAAGAACTAAACTGGTTTGGTAGGGGGAAGACCATGAGTTGGATAGGGACATAGGAATCTGAAAATACCCTTGAGATCTCCAAAAAGATGTCAGGGAGGTAGTTGGACTAATGGAAATGGAGCTCAGAGGAAACTAAAAAAAAGGTAAATTTGTTTTTGTTTGTTTTTTTTGTTTGTTTTGTTTTGTTTTGTTTTTGAGACTGAGTCTCACTCTGTGACTTAGGCTGGAGTGCAGTGGCACCATCTCGGCTCACTGCAACCTCCACCTCCTGGGTTCAAGTGATTCTCCTGCTCCAGTTTCCCGGATAGCTGAGATTACAGGCATGCACCACCATGCCCAGCTAATTTTTATATTTTTAGTAAAGACAGGGTTTCACCATGTTGGCCAGGCTGGCCTTGAACTCCTGACCTCAAGTGATCCGCATGCCTCGGCCTCCCAAAGTGCTGGGATTACAGGCGTGAGCCACCGCTCCTGGCCCAAGAAAAGTGAATTTGTGCCTCATTATCGCATAGATGGCAATTCTGACCCAGTGATTCTTCAGCCTGGGTAGATCCCCACAACTGGGCATATGGATCCATTTAAATCTTCACGAGTGATTTTCAGATGCAGTCAGGATTGACATTCTCTGCTCTCACCACTTTTGTTTCATTAACATGTCTTTCTCCTCCCGCTCATGCAACCCGTTGATCTTGTCTGGTGTTTTTTTGTTGTTGTTGTTTTTCTTTTTGTTTTTAATTCCTTGGGGATACCACTTACTCTTACAAGCTTGCAGGTCTCTCCAGAGGGAAAGTCTTCCTGGTCTCTCCCTCCGGGTGTCTCCCAACTCATTATCTTTGACTGTGACATTTCTCCTTCCCACTGGTCTTCAGTTTTCAGTTTCTACAGTTCATATTTACTTGGGTGTCTCACTGTGACTTCAGATGCAGCGCGTCTCAAACCAGGCACATCTTCTTTGCAACATTTTCCCATTTCTCTTAATTTTTTCAAATCACCCAAGCAACAAACCTTGATGTCATTGTTGTTTCTTCTCTGTATTCCTTCTTACCATTACAGCTGTTGACTCCAGGGATTCATGCCCTCAAATTGGGGTATTGCAGTAAGCTGTGGCCTGGTAAGAGTGTGGGCTTAGGAGTCAGACCTGGGTTCAAAAGCTGGCATATATCTTCTTATCTCTAAGACCTTGGACAATGTACTTAACCACCCTGACTCTGCTTTCTTATTTTGTACAGTGGGCTTAAAATACTCCTTGACCTATTAGGTGGTTGTAGAGGTTAGCAGTAATTTATGTAGAAAGCGCTTTCTACAGTTCTTACCAAATAAAGGACACCTAGTAAATGGTAAATACTGTTATTTTGAATGGACCTTCTTGCCTTGACCACTTCTCTCCTCTCTCTACTCTTGTTTGCTACAGACTATTCTTTTCAAAACATTGGTATTATGTAGTCTCACTTTCCTTTGTCTCTTTGTGTATTTGTTGTTGTTGTTGTTGTTTTTGAGATGGAGTCTTGCTCTATTGCTCATTCTGGAGTGCAGTGGTGCGATCTCAGCTCACTGCAACCTCTGCCTTCCGGGTTCAAGTGATTCTCCTGCCTCAGCCTCCTGAGTAGCTGGGATTACAGGCGCACGCCACCACACTTGGCTGATTTTTGTATTTTTAGTAGAGATGGGGTTTCACCATGTTGGTCAGGCTGCTTTCAAACTCCTGACTTCGTGATCTTCCCGTGTCAGCCTCCCAAAGTGCCTGGATTACAGGCGTGAGCCACTGCCCCCAGCCGTGTATTTTTTAATAGTACTTTTCACTGTAGTTATTGATGAATAAGTCTTATTTCCCCTCCTAGTAAGTTCTGTGGGTCCAGGCTTTGTGTTAGTCATCATTTTCTGTTTTCTTCTCATCCGATTCTCCACCCAGGCTTAGCACAGGGTCTTATGCATCATGGATATTTAATAAATACCCATCGAACCTCATTATGGCTTTACACAGTTGTGTATTATGGCTTCTTGCTGAACACATTGTGTTCGGTCATGCAGTCAAGACAACATAATTGGACCCCACATCCAGCCTGATTTCCCATTACTTTACTTTGAGAACCTGCCCGAGTTAGCTGGATCTTCAGCAAGTCATATAGATACCATCTCTGTCTCTTTGCTCATCCCACTCTCTGGATCTGAAATGCCCCCTCACTCATCCTGCCCACTTGATTGGCTTGATTTGGGTTCTCCCTTTTCTGTGAAGGGTGCCCTGACAGCTCCTGCCCACACTGATGTGTTTCCTCCTTTGAATTCCTGTAGCATTTACAGTCTGAGCTATATACCTAAGCAGTGAATCATATCAGATCTTGGCCATAGGTGAATTTCCCCATCTAAAAAGTAGGAATAATGCCACCTGTCTCGCCAAGTTATTGTGGAGGTGGTGACATGAAACAAGTGGGAGAAAGCACTTTGTAAACTATTAAGTGCTGTGCACATCTTTTTTATTGTTTATAAATATGTATCCTTTGAACGTTACAATCTCCTTGAGCTCAGA
Organism: Macaca thibetana thibetana; assembly: GCF_024542745.1. Classification (NCBI taxonomy): domain Eukaryota; kingdom Metazoa; phylum Chordata; class Mammalia; order Primates; family Cercopithecidae; genus Macaca; species Macaca thibetana. The sequence continues at coordinate 115,803,679 of NC_065585.1, forward strand.
GATTATATCTAATAGCTCTTGCGGTTCTTCTAAAGCCCCTGAGCAGTGCTGGATACACAGGAAATGTTCATCAAATATTTGTTGACTGGATCACCATATTTTAAATGTATGTGTGTGTGTTTTTTTTTTTCCTTCTAGGAGCTATTCATCACTAATGAAAGTTGAAAATATGTCTTCAAATCAGGTACGTTCAGGTGGTTTGCATGAATGTTTGCCTTGAAATAATTCACTAAGGGTTTTTAATAATTGTGTTACTGGCCATTATTGCCTTACATGTTGCAAATAGGTGACTGTGATTTGGCAACGAGGACACCACTCAGGCTGGAGTCTGTTAGGCATTGCGCCTCCTTCCCTGTGGACTTCCTCATGTGTGTTGTTAAGTAGCTCATCTCAGGGAAGGTGATTGTCAGAGCTTGTCTACTGTGGAATACAGGTCTATTCATTTTATATTTACAGGACTTTATTCAATTTCCCCTCTTTTCTGGTTGCAGGCATGCAAAAGTGCCTTCATTTATTAGTGTTCTATATCACTGTGACTGTAGAGTCCATATTATAATTGAGTGAGAACAAAATTATCACCTTCAATTAAAATAAAAGTACTTACCCTAAGATCTTATGTGACTAAGTGAAGCCTAAGTGACAAAATTGGTTGTTTTCATGTTCCTTAGGACCTGGGATAAAAACGGATGATGACCTATGACACAGTACTGAAAGGATCTTCTTAACATCACATCTAATTATTTGATTGGAACTGTGTCAGAGAATTATTGTCCTTGAGGCTGTCTTTCCCAAAATTTGTCTTGAAGTACCTAGAGATAGCACAATTTAGCTGCTATTGAGCAGTCTGCAGAAAATGGAAACGGGGTGGATATATTTGGGATTTTGCATGTTTTATAGTATAGTTAAAAAATTTAGTCATCCCTCAGTATTTGTGGGGGATTGGTTCCAGGACTTCCTGAAGCTACCAAAATCCTAGGATGCTTGAGTCGCTTGTGTAAAATGGAGTAGTATTTGCATATAACCTATGCACATCCTTCCATATACTTTATCTCTAGATTACTTATAATACCTAAATAGTGTAAATGCTATGTAAATAGTTCTTATACTGTATTTTTAAAATTTATATTATTTTAATTGTATTTTTTAAATTGTTTTTTTCCTCTAAATATTTTTGAGCTGAGGTTGGTTGAATTCACAGATAAAGAAATCAAGGGCCAACTGTAACAGAATTTAAGATCCCTTATAAGTCATCTAGTCAAACCCCAGATTTAATGCATGAATTAGAAGTAATAGGATTTTACATCTTGTTTATATCTACATATGCTTCTAAAAATTTGTAAGAACAACATTCTTAATCCCATATCTATGAAGAACTAAATTTATGAGGCTCCTTTATGAATCGGAGACGTTTCTTTATAATTTATTCCTGAAAAATTCCAGAATAGCATTATTAAATTAAATAGAGCTTTGAATTTGAAGTTTAGAGACTTAACTGTCATTTGCTAATCGTGAGGGATTAAAAATCCCTTGGACAAGGGAGCTTTGTCACAGTGGTTGGGTCATTTAAACTCTCTGAGGGAGTATTGATCATCAGTAAACTGGAGACATATTATTCCACAGGGCTGCTTCAGAATTGAAGCAAAGACACATCGATGTGAAAGTCTTCCTTGACCTACTCTGTAAATAGTCATATTTTAATCCCTTGTTCATATAGTCTTTGGTTGCTATTTTTCCAGAGTATCATTATGAAAAGATGAGATGTGTTTAATCCTTTCTGGAAGCTAATTTCAGATTTCTTGAAACTATTGGAACACTTTATCACTAAACAGTAGTCTTGAACATACCACAGCTCAGATGTCATTGTTGGGCTTATTTTGCTTTTTGAACTTTTCTGTATTTTAGAGGCTACTTTCCACCAGAAATCTAGCCCCCATATTATTTCATGACCTTAGTCATTTCATTCTCATTATGGATTTGTAAAGTTTGTATATCATTCTAGAGTTGAGAAATAAATACACACACACATATACATACCTACCTACCCACCTACATACGTACATATACAAACACCATCTGATCAGTGATGGATGTTAAAAGTCCCAAGACTAGGAAATTGAATTTGTAGCCCAAAAGATTGCTAACCTTTCTACCCTTACTCTCCCTCTGTTGCTTGCAACCCCTGCTCCTGAGCTCCAAGTATGAATCAGGTTCAAGATTCCAAGGAAGTTTTGCACTGGGTGTTTTTATTCTCTCTTTCAGTGAAAATGTTTTTATAGTTTTTCTCCATACTTTAAAAGAATAGACTAATTCTCCTTGTAACCATCTTCTGTTAAGGGATACAGATGTTTGTGTTTTGTTTTGTTTTGTTTTGTTTTTCATAAGTTATTGGAGTACAGGTGGTATTTGGCTACATGAGTAAGTTCTTTAGTGGTGATTTGTGAGATTTTGGTGCATCCATCACCCGAGCAGTATACACTGTACCATATTTGTAGTCTTTTATCCCTTACCCCCTCCCACTCTTCCCCGAAGTCCATTGTATCATTCTTATGCCTTTGCATCCTCATAGCTTAGCTCCCACATATCAGTGAGAACATACAATGTTTGGTTTTCCATTCCTGAGTTACTTCACTTACAATAATAGTCTCCAGTCTCATCCAGGTCACTGCAGATGCTGTTAATATATTCCTTTTTATGGCTGCATAGTATTCCTTTGTACATATATACCACAGTTTCTTTATCCACTCATTCATTGATGGGCATTTGGGTTGGTTCCACGATTTTGCAATTGTGAATTGTGCCACTATAAACGTGTGTGCAAGTATCTTTTTTGAATAATGACTTCTTTTCCTCTGGGTAGATACCCAGTAGTGGGATTGCTGGATCAAATGGTAGTTCTACTTTAGTTCTTTAAGGAATCTCCACGCTGTTTTCCATAGTGGCTGTACTAGTTTACATTCCCACCAGCAGTGTAGAAGTGTAAGCAATACAGATGTTTTATGATCCAATTTAGAACGTGATCAGTTGATTTTTCAGTTAAAGGCAAGTGTTTATGTAATAGAGGACTTAAGTTTTAATTTAGCTTATACAGGTTCATCAAGAAGAGTAATTACTGTAATTCCAAAACATAGCCCCAGACAAGTGGGAATTCTGCACATCTAACCCACAGCCTTTACAGGGAATGGCTTAAACTCTCGTTGATAACAACCCAGACTGTCTTACTGAGTTGTTCATCTTCAGTGTTTGGGATCTAAAGCTGGCATTTGAAGATACTAAATGACTCTTTCAAACATTGCTACTGCTTTTATTTCAGATTAAGACTCTAGGGCAATCATACTCTTGGCGCCTGGATATAACACAGTCATTAGTCTGCTCTTTGTACAATTATCGAAGACATTTTTACCGTGGCTTCTGTTCATTATGCTAATGGAAGAGAAGCACAGAGAAAACCACTAAGTGAAGCTGGAGCTAAAACCAGACTTCACAGGAACTAATGTTTTCTACCCGTATCGTATTTCTCTACCACCTTTAATAAGGGCCATTTAGATAAGCCTTAGTCTGATCCCTTTCTCTAACAATGCTGGTGTCAAGCAATGGGAAAGAGAAAGAAGATAAAACAAGTGGAGTGTTCAGGTTGTGACGTTGGCAAGCAAATCAGAATGCACACTCTTAGTGAATGTTGTCCAAAAAGGAGTCAGGGCTCTACCTTTGTGTGTGGCCTTCAGGACTTGCTCATAAGCCACGCAATGCAATCAGTCCCTTTGTGCTGTATACCGTTATAAAGGTTTTTTAAATTAAAAAATGTCACAAACCAGCTAACTTGGTAAACTAGCCCATGTTTGACTTCCTAATGGCCTTTCCTATTAACGAAGAAGAAGAAATCAGAGCCATGTTGTGAAGTCCCAAATCTGTGACAATGTTGAGGCTCAGATTACTGGAACTTAGGCCAGAAATAGTTTGCATATTGGCAGAATTGCTGGCATGAGGATATTGAGGTAGTGTTTGCTTGGTACATTTGTTGAAGGACCTGTCATGTTTTCTTACAGTCACATTTGTTTTGCACTGTACTAGGTCAGGTGGGACTTACTTCATTATTTAGAAATCAGTGGTCACTTATTGCTGTGTAATCAGGCCATGTAATGACACCTCACAGAATACAGCTGTTAATTCAGCTATCTCAGGAAACTGACAACTTAAGATGGAGAAGTGATGAGTGAATTTAATTATTTTACTTTCTGAACTCAGCAACTGAGATGAGAAGGCAGCTTGCTAATTAAGATAATTGTAAATTTTAAATATTGAATTATTTTCAAGGCTTTTATGGTCTCATTTTTTTGTTTCCTACAGGATGGCAATGATTCAGATGAATTCATGTAAAAGGAGAAAAGGACCTTTGAAAGATGTGAATGTAGAGACAATTGCAGACCTTTTGGTTTCATCTGTGTTCTGAAGTATAAAATACAACCAAAATTCTACCTTCATCCTACCCAGAAATTATTGATTTTCGAGTTTTAAAAAAATTGTACCTTTTTTGCTGACAGAAAAGGATCAGATATGTATAAAATAGTTGAACTTGACAGCATATAACCTAACGTGAAAATGTTTTTCCCAGAACATGTCTTGGTACCTTGTGAAAGCAGGCTGCCCTTGTTCTTGAGATAGACTTTAAAGTGAAACAACTCTGAAAAGTACTTCTGTTGCTCTGGTCTATCCCTGAAAACAGATGTCTTGAAACACTTTTCATATTCTTAAAATAATCTTCACTTCTGTTAAGAAGAACATGTTGGTGGGTAATTATGCGAATGTTTCCCTGTCCCTGATTTCCCGATTAGAAAAAAGGGCGTATGGGTTTTGAAAAAGAGATTTTTCAGAAGATTGTAAGCTTCAGTATTCACGTTCCATCGTGTCATCTGGGTCTATAGTGTAGTGACCCTCAACAGTCTGTCCCAGCTTTTATATCCTTGCTTCCTCTGAGCAGGGGCCTCCATCTTAGTATCATCATATTTAAAGAAATCGATGGTGTTCATCAAGGTGGGGCCTGTGGCAGTTGTTGCCTGAGCACCGAGTAACCCAAGCCACCTATGTGACCACTTCTGGGCCCAGGAGTAATTTCTCAGCATTGAGGGTAAAATAGGATGGAGTGCTCTGTTGATCATTTGGGAGATGTAGGCTACCTGATTTGTGCCTTGGGATGCAGCGTGAAGCAGAAGTCCATATTGCAATTATGATTTTAGAAGGAACTAAGCGTTTCACTAGCCAGCCAAGTAATTATTTTCTTTACCTTGAAGTCATATTTGAGTTGTAACCCCAGAGTTAATTTCTCATTGTAGATTCAGTAACTTAGTATGTAACATTACTTTTCACGTGAACCACTCGCTATCTGTTGTGGTTCTGAGCAGAGGATGTCTTTTGATTGCAGTATGTAAGGCAACCCCTGTGGAAGGAGGCAAAACAAGGAGAAAGAGAACAAAGCCTGCCGGACCAGAGGCGAAGAGATGGATATTTTACTCACACCCACAGCAGCAAGAATGACCTTCTGCAGCAGATATTCCACCTGTAATAGCACTTTGGAACTGTGGGCAAAACCAAAAGGCTAGTGTTTCCATTTATTTCACGTTGGTGAATGGGGTTGAACTGGAAAATTCACGGAGGCATAACTCACTGGCCGAATTTTGAGAGGGTGTAGAAGATGACTTCAGAGATGAGTGGTTTTGTTTATGTGTCTAATGATATTCAGTCTGACGTTCTGCAATTTTAAAAGTTATAATAAAGTATCATTTTTTTTATCTGGAAGGACATTGATATATGTATTCTTAGAATTTGCTATAAAAAGGGTAGCCCCCATTCCACAAGCTGATTTTGAGGGTGATCTTACTGTAAAAAACCTCATTCATCATAGGCTTAGTCTGACAGATTCTGTAGGGGGCTATCATCTTTCTCCTCCTCTGCTAAATGCCTCTTTCTTCCAGCTGCTCACTGGGTCAAAGGGATGTCCTTTCTCAGATACACTCTTGATTGACTGTGAATTCATAGCTGTGCTCCTTCCATACTTCCAAGGAGTCCGGCTTCTGCAGAATTCCTCTGTACCTCACACTGCAACACGTGTAGATAGCGCCTTTGAAGAATACCTATATTTTTACTATAGTATGAGAAGTCCTGGGGCTCAAATTTTAAACATTTCCTAACTCTCAGCTTACACTGGTTTAAAATGTCCAGGTCTCTCTGCTGAATTCTCTTGTTGAATTCGTAACTGTCCAACCTCATCTATGTTGATTCCTACGCCCCCACTCCCCAGCCTCTGTGTTTTATTTTTTTCCCCATCTCTGCTGGTCCCAGGGAAAGCAAGGACGTTTTCTTTTGAGGACTTATAGGTTGATCGCCCACAGGTCAAACCGTTGGCATTGAACCGCTCTCATTTCTTGCTATTGGATTGTTTCCTAAACGTTGGATAGGGGAATTCGAAATTGTTGCTATTTTTATGAGCTGTGCCCTTGATCAAATCTGTGCTGTGGGTCTGAGTCACTTTGCCAACACTGTCTTCAGTTTCACCACTCTGATCAGCATGCAGGCGAGGGGCATGTTTAGTTTACTTCCCTAACTGCTGTCTTCTATAGCTTTGGACTTCATATTTCTTATCGACTTTTGTCTAGGCTTTATGGGCAGGGGAACTTTGTCACCGTGGTTGGGCTACAACAAATCTTAAGAAGTTTACCAACACAGATGTTGAGAAGTTTATCGAAAAGCACTGACGTTAGCAGAATAGGTGATGGACATTAGTTGAATCTCTTCAGTGTCTATGTGTTTTGTTGTATTGTCTTTCACTTGTTCTTGAAGCATAGATTGCAGCGAGCCTTTCAGCTGTTCAGTGCCAGCGGTTTTCCCCACTCAGAAAAGATGGTGTGAGCCATGCACACAGCCGGCAGGATTAGACGGGGAGAGTTTCAGCTGCAGCTTCTAGTTTAAGACCAAAGCCCTTCCTCCCACTATTGCATCTGTCTGAGAGGGGGAAGTTCTTGTTTTCCAAGCTGGAACTGTTTATGAGGAAAACGGAGCAGAGTGGCAAAATGGAAAAGGAACAATTTTCTAATTTTTCCTGACACGTGATACTGAGGCCTGCTTTTTCTTTGATTTGAGGTACAGCATGTGAATAACAAATTTCCATATTCAAAATGATCATATTAGAGTGACTGGATGACCTTTTGATTTTAAAGCAGACTAAAACCTAATCAGACTACAACCAAAAGTATACAATTAGAAACTTAAATTCCAAGCTAAATTTCAGCTTTGACCCACCTAACTCCAGTGAATAGGTGGCAGCTCAGAAACAAGGACGGCACTGCTGCTGCCCGGGCAAGCTCACATCCAGCTGGCACTTCGTGAGAGCTCCTTCCTGCCAGGCACGTGTGAGTTCAGTGTGGGCAAGAGACTTTTATGCACATTCTGTCGTTCAAAAGGGAGACGATACCAACCCCAGACGCAGCATGTCCTGAATGAATGATCTGTAAAATACAATAATAAAAGCTTATAGTTTGAGTACAACTGTGTGTGTGTGTGAAAGATTTCACTTCTCATTTTCTCCTGCAAGTTCCAGTCTCACGGATGGGATGTGCCTGCTTATTTCAGGCAAGTGGGGAGACAGAGGTACTTGCTCCCCATGTGATGATGCCCTTCACACAGTCACAGCAGGAGGAGAGGAGCAAATCATAGTAAAGGGAAGGTCGCCCAAGAATTCCAGGAAGAGGATTGAAAGAGCTGAAAGACCTCGGTGTTTGAACACTAGCACTTGGAGTTTACAGCTTGACCCTCTGCTCTCCCCAAATTCCGGGGGGTCTGCCTGACATTTTGGCCAAGGCGAGCCTGCAAATGTGAAGACTTCCTGGACGGTTTCATGGATGACTGTAGGGCTGTGGATTGTGTTCTGTTGATAGATTTTCACCTCTTTTTTGATGGAGCTTACGCTATTGTGAGAATGCTTGCAGGGAGGTTTTAGGCTCAGAGAAGCCACACAAACATATAAGTTTTTCTCCCAGCTGTAAAAGCATATTTGAATCCTTAAATGTTTACTAGAGCACATTTGGTTTACATTTCTAGTCAGGGCATCCATTGATTTTAACTTCCTTAGCTGCTAGCGTTCTGGGGTTTAAATGTTTAAGTAAATTAGTCTATATAAGGAATGTAGTTTGAAACCAGAATTTTTATACAGAAAAATTTAGAGATGTGTGTATATACTAGGTGACTTAGCAGTGCAGTGACAATACAAATACCTACCTAATGCCATCTTTTAACCGGGGTCTATTGTTAGATTATACATACCTCTTTTTCTGTCTTAAATGGATTGTTTAGTTTTATCTTTCTGATTTCATTATTGTGTCAGTTATTGGAGGGGCTATGAGCTTTCTACCTTAGTGGTGTGACTATAGGTCTACACCATAGCCAGATGAAATAAGAAGCTGGTCTCTGCCCTTGGCGTGTGCTGAGTGGCACCAACCTGGCAAGAAATGGCAGCCAGAGGAAATTGTTGCTCACTCTAGAAATCCATGTAGCTTTTCTAGTTCTCAAGCCTGGTGAGTGGATGCCAATATTTAAAGCTGAAAAAAAAAAAACCAAGGAATTCTCCAAAGTCAGTGTTGTGCTTTGTTCCAACATCAAGTAACCACTGCAGTGAAAATATTAGACAAATGGCCTGACATTTCACATCCTGTCTGAATGAGGCCTTAGCTGCCTGGGCTCCTGCTGGTGTTTTGGTTTCTGCATCAGCAGTTTGCTTTCCATAGACAAGGCTAACATTTGCTTATGATTTCAGAAGAGAACTGGGATCTTTCAGGTGGTGAAGGCTGATCTGTCAGACTTGAAGCTTTTTGACCCTTGGTGAAGACACAGTGCAGGGTCAACAGATTAAAACCACAGACTGAAAAAGAGAAAATATTTGGGGCACCGTGCAGTGCCCTGGAACCAGCCTAGCCTTGCCAAAATCGTCTTCCACTGTGAAGCCCTGATTTTCATGTAATAGCCCTTCCAAACTCTGAAGTTTGTATTTTATTTTATGTACTCTGCATCCGTGAGACTTACATAACATTTCAAAACTGGAATTGCTTTTAGGAGAGTCTTTGGAATCAGTTGGAAGGTCTGAAATAGACAAAGCTTAAATCTGGTTACCAAACGGCCTTTTTTTTTTTTTTAAATACAGAGTCTTGCTCTGTCGCCCAGGCTGGAGTGCAATGGTGTGATCTTGGCTCACTGCAATCTCTGCCCGCCAGGCGATTCTGCCGCCTCAGCCTCCCGAGTAGCTGGGACTACAAGTGCACACCATCACACCTGGCTAATTTTTTTATTTTTAGTGGAGACAGGGTTTTGCCACGTTGGCCAGGCTGGTCTCGAACTCCTGACCTCAGGTGATCCACCCGCCTCGACCTCCCAAAAGTGCTGGGATTACAGGCGTGAGCCATTGCGCCCAGCCCCCAAAAAACCTTTACTGGTGCCTATTCTTAGAAAATGTTTTGTGTTTTCAACAAGAAGGGGGCAGGAGGCACAGGGTCCTTTTCTGCCAAGGTAAAGAATTACCTGCTATGTTTAAAACCAGCCATTTTTAAACTATGGGCTTTGCAACATAGTAAAACCTCAGTTAATAGAACAATTACTGCTGAAATGGGGTATAGTTTAAAAAAACAAAACAAAACAAAAACAGAATAATAACATCAATTACTTGGAATTTTTGTCTCCCTTACTTCTGTGGAAACAGTACATCAGCAGCTGAGGTGGAAGAGTGCAGTGGCTCACTCCTGTAATCCCAACACTGGGAGGCCGAGGCGGAAGGATTACTTGAACACAGGAGTTCAAGACCAGCTTGGGCAAGATGTTGAGACCCTCTATCTACAAAATAATAATAGTATAAAAATTAGCTAGGCATTCCTATAGTCCTAGCTACTCAGGAGGCCAAGGTGGGAGGATTGCTTGAGCCCAGGAGTTTGATTCTGCAGTGAGCTGTGATAGCACCACTGCACTCCAGCCTGGGGTACAGGGAGACCCTGTCCCTATTTAAAAAAATAAAAATAAAAAAAAAGATAAAAGCGGGTAAACAAAACACACAAATCTCCCCTCATTTTAGCTGCTGCCACCTCCCTTCAGGCCCTCTGTTAACGCCCCCTAAGCCCAGGAGGTCCTGGAGGAGTGGCCCCCAAGGATCTCCTGGGCTTTGAGGTCAGGAAGAATTTTTCTTTTCCGAAAATTAATTTTTTAAAATCTACAAGCATAGGTACTTAGGGTGCAAATCAAAAGGTATAAAAGGGTATAGGGTGAAAGTGTTTCCAGTTCCCCTGCTTGGGGACAATCAGTGTTACCTTTTTAAAAATCAAAGGCAGCCAGGCGCAGTGGACTCATGCCTGTAATCCCAGCACTTTGGGAGGCCAAGAGGGGCTGATCACTTGAGTCCAGGAATTCAAGACCAGCCTGGGCAACATGGCAAAACCCCATCTCTACAAAAAAATACAATAAAAAAAGTCCAGGTTGTGGGCACTTGCCTTATAGTCTCACCTACTCAAGAGGCTGAGGTGGGAGGATTGCTTGAGCCTGGGAGATCAAGGCTGCAGTGAGCCGTTATCTCACCAGTGCACTCCAGCATGAGCGAGAGTGAGACCCGGTTTCAAAAAAAAAAAAAAAAAAAAAATCAAAGGCAGAAGCTCTTGTTCTGGATTCAGCTGAACTTGGGAATTCTGCCTGCTTCTAGGCCTGGCAGAAGCAGTGGCTTAGCTAGAGGGAAGGGGCTGGGGCTTCTCTCTGCCTTTGCATCCTGGGGCTCGTAATCCGAGAGAGAATACCACATTCCCGCACTATGGGGCTGAGGGGAAGATAATGAGTTGAGAAATGAAGAAGAACAAGATTAGGAGCCCCTTGGTGTCCCTACCATTGAGTGGGCCTCTATTTGGACACAGAGTTACAGGGTGAATCGTTTCTTAATAAGCTCCTCTGATCCAATTAAAATCTGAGCTCCATGTAGAATGACCCAAAGAAGAAAGCCATTTGCTTTCATCCCGGTGCTTGAGGGTAGGACAGAAGTGGGAGTGTCTGCAGGTGTAAGGGGGTGGGAACAGGACTGGCCCCAGGCACCTCCAGCTCCCCTTTGATCATCTCCCCACGCCCAGCCTGCCAGAGCTTCTCGGTGCCCTGCTGCCTCTTCTTACCCCATCAGAAAGGATGGGAGAAGAGCTCATGTGTGGGTGAGGATATTGAATGCACTGTCTACTGAAGGAAAGGGGGCACACACCATTTCCACTCCTAGACCTTCCGCAGTGTGCATTTAGGATACAGCTCTGCTCCTTTTATTTATTTACTTACTTATATTTTAAATTTTTAAATTTGTTTTTTGTTTTTAATTAGAGATGGAGTCTTGCTCTGTCATGGACTGGAGAGCTGTGGCATGATCTCGGCTCACTGTAACCTCTGCCTCCCGGGTTCACGCGATTCTCCTGCCTCAGGCTCCTGAATAGTTGGGACTACAGGCGCCCACCACCACGTCCGGCTGATTTTTAAATTTTTATTAGAGACGGGGTTTCACCACATTGGCCGGGCTGGTCTCGAACTCCGGGGCTCAGGCAATCCGCCTGCTTCGGCCTCCCAAACTGCTGGGATTACAGGCGTGAGCCACCGTGCCTGGCCTCTGCTCCTTTTCTATGTGACTTTAGATGCATGACTTGTCCTCCCTGGGCCTCCATTTGCCCACTGGGAGATGAGGAATAGAGCTAAAGCAGGGGCAGGTAACACCTGTGGGAAGGTGAGGCCAGTGGCTCACATCCTGTGAGCTGTGGGGGCTGCGATGAGCCAGAGAGCACATAGCTCTTCCTTTAGGGCAGCTGCTTCAGTTGTGGGGAAATGGAATTTTATAAGGGAAGTCAATGAGTAAAGTGCAGTGAAAGAGCTGAACTTGGTAGGACTGAAAAAAGGAGTTACTTGTTTCTCCCACTTTCTTCAACAATGCTCTGAATTCTCTTCCCCGCTCTTAGATGCCATCTTGGACAAACAGATCAGATTCCATGATTTCCTGATCACTTTCCAATATGGGAATTGTTATATATATTTGAGACAGGGTCTTGCTCTGTTGCCTAGGCTGGAGTGCAGTGGTGCAATCACAGCTCATTGTAGCCTCAACCTTCTAGACTCAAAATCCTCCTGCTTCAAGCTGTCAAATACCTGGGACTAAAAGCGCATGCCACCACGCCTTTACAAACCACCTTTAGTAACCGCTTAACTAAACAGCACGCCCAGCTAAGTTTTTAATTTTGTTTACGGTGGGTCCCCCTCTATGTTGCCCAAGCTGGCCTCAAACTCCTGGATTCAAGTAATCCTCCCACCTCGGCCTCCCAAAGTGTTGGGATTACAGGCATGAGCCATCCCACCCAGCCAAGAACTGTTCTGTTTTACAATGATACTTTCCTTTTAGATATGAAAAATTCTTCTCATTTAAATCAGAACTTCAGTCTCACATATAATTCAGAACTTCAGCTCACCTCCTGGTTCATGTCTGATACTTCACCCTGCCTCTTCCAAGATGACCCCATAGTCCCCCTCTTCCCCAGCGACGGCCCCTCCAGAATGGGGGTGGAGGCTGGAGAAGGTGGGTTTAGGGAGCATTAGCCCCTGGATCCTCCAGGACAGGGGCAGATGGCAGGAGTCAGAGAAAAAGACGAGAGTCTTCATGGCAGGCATTCTTATAACCTGACTGTTGGTGGCCCCACTGCAGCAGGGGCCCCAGTGCTGGTTCTTTTCTACCCATTTGTGGGTTCTTCAGGCTCACTGTAAGGATTGTCAGTGCCATAGTTGTCTGATCCTGGAATGCACTTCCCAGCTGTCTTTACAATCTCATTTCTTTACAATCTCCCTTCCCCAGTCACAAAGGGCACACCTGCAGCCACCTCTGAGACTTGAGTCCACTTGGACAGCAGCCCTCGTCGGTGAAGTCTCAACAATGTAGCTCTCACCTGGAACCCAGCTTTCTCCTATTGCTTTCCTGTGATCGAGGGAAACCACTTGCTAAACGAAGCAAGTCCAGTTTGACCAGCGGCTACCACTGTCTCGCCATCCTGCTGTTGTGGGTATCTCTAGCTTGTGTCCTGCCTTAAGAATTCTCCAGGTGAGAAAGGATCTGTTCAACTCCGGCCCATCTGCAAGTTCCAGAAGCCTCCTCATTTGGCTTTGGGTAGTAGGATTGCAAGAGTGGAGCTCTCCCTTCCTGGGCCCATGGATTCCCTTCGGTGCCCTTTAAATTGTCATTTCTTGTAGAGCTGTTGGGGTAATTGGTTTGGCTCTCTTTCCGTATATCATGCATCGTGTGTCTTTCAACCAAAATCCCTTCTTGCTCTCTGCTTTGAGACTTCATGAATACCCAGTAACATAACATTACAAATCTAGAGTTTTTAGGTAAAGTTTCCAAATTTTTATATATTGGCTCAAAATTATTTAATACTGTATGGGCCAAACAAGGTTTGTCTGTGGGCGTGTCCATTGCCCAGGAGCTGTCAGGTTTTAAGGGCTCTGGAGAGCTCTGGCTCTGAGTCCAGTTTAGAAAGAGCTCTGGGTCTTCTCTGTGACTTTCTGTGAATTCATCATCTGTGAATTTCTGATTTTCCTGGATTTAGTATGAGCCACTGGAAGGAATTCTAGGTGACAGAGTATTATCCGGTGTGGATACCACCAGTGTCCTAGAGAAAGAAGAGATGCAGCAAAGGACCAGCAGGTGGCAGGAGAGAGTAAACCCTGGTCTCAGCGCCCATCCCGCGGAGGTTCAGCAATCCTTGAGGAGGCTGGACACAGGAAGTGCTGCACCTCACAAAAAGCTGTGCTTCCAGGCGGATTTCAAAGTTCTTTGCCTTTGAAATCTTAGAAATGTGGGTGGAAGGTGCCTGAATCTTCTTCAAAACCAATACTACGTGTTGATCTCAGAGGCAAACTGAGCCAGGTGCTGTGGCTCACACTTGTAATCCCAGCTACTTAAGAGGATCATTTGAGCCCAGGAGTTTGAGACCAGCCTGGGCAACATAAGGAGAGCCCATTTCATTTTAAAATAAATGCTGTTGGCTGGGCGCGGTGGCTTAATGCCTGTAATCTCAGCACTTTGGGATGCCGAGGTGGGTGCAGATCACTGGAGGTCAGGAGTTCAAGACCAGCCTAACCAACATGGTGAAACCCCATCTCTACTAAAAATACAAAAATTAGCCAGGTGTTGTGGCACACACCTGTAATCCCAGCTACTCAGGAAGCTGAAGTAGGAGAATTGCTTGAACCTGGGAGGCAGAGGTTGCAGTGAGCCAAGATCACACCACTGTACTCCAGCCTGGGTGACAGAGCGAGACTGCATCTCAAAAAATAAATAAATAAATAAATAAATAAATACTGTCAAAGCATAATGCTTATATTTAAAATCAAATTTCTTTGGTTTCAGAATAAACCATTTTTTGTTTTTTTTTGTTTTGTTTTGTTTTGTTTTGAGACGGAGTTTTGCTCTTATTGCCCAGGCTAGAGTGCAGTGGCACAATCTCGGCTCACTGTGACCTCCACCTTCCAGTTTCAAGCAATTCTCCTGCCTCAGCCTCCTGAGTCGCTGGGATTACAGGTGTCTGCCACCACGCCCAGCTAATTTTTTTGTATTTTTAGTAGACATGGGGTTTCACCATGTTGGTCAGGCTGGTCTCGAACTGCTGACCTCGTGATCCACCCGCCTCGGCCTCCCAAAGTGCTGGGATCACAGGCAGGAGCTACCGCTCCTGGTTGTTGTTGTTTTTAACAGACACTGTCTTGCTCTGTTGCCCAGGCTGGAGTGCAGTGGCACAATCATAGCTCACTGTAGCTTTGAACTCCTGGGCTCAAACAATCCTCCCACCTCAGCCTTCTGAGTAGCTGTGACCACAGGTGCACACCACCACACCCAGCTACTTTTTAAAAATTTTATAGATGCAGGGTCTTGCTATGTTACCCAGGCTGGTCTCAAACTCCTGGGCTCAAGTAATCCTCCTGCCGTGGGCTCCCAAAGTGCTGGGATTACAGGCGTGAGCTACCACGCCTGGCCGGTAGTCAGCTTCTCTCTTTCCTTTGTGCATATCATGCACACGTTTCATAGACTCACAGCCTGTCGAGGTTGGAAGGGACTTTAAGGGTCATCTTAGCTGACCTAACTCTTCTGTGACCTCTGCGACATCCCTAAAAGAAGACCTAAGCCGGGGCATGAATGCATCCAGAGATGGGAGTTCATGACTCACAGCGATTCTACCTGCCGCTCTGTCTTCTGGAGCCACACAGTACAAGTTGAATTCCTCTTTCATGTGACAGTTTAAAAGGTTTCAAGACAGCTGTCAGCTGCCACCTGTGACTGTCCCTAAACATCCCATTCTCTGTGATCCAATGAGACACAGCAGGAAAAGCAGGCATCTCAGAACAGAGGATGGCTTCTGACATCCCATGGGGCAAGACCCCCAGCTCTTCCCTGTTTGCCTGACTCCCAGGGAAGGAGCAGCTCTTGAGCTGTGCATGGTCTCCAGCCATGACTCCAGTCATGAACCCAATCATGATCCCAGCTGGCCTGCACAGAAATAGGGTAGAGACAATTCTCCAAATGTAGCCTAGACACCTGACTCTGACTTACACCACCCATTAAATCCCCTGTCTTTTCCACACGTTATATTGATTAGATTATTCTAGGGTTTTTTTTTCTTTTTTTTTTTTGGAGAAGGCAGTGGTTTGGACCATGGTATAGGACTTTAGATTTATTCCTTAAAATTCTTTTTATTATATAATGTGACAAACATAAAAAAGAGTGTATGAAAAGATATGTTCATTTTCAAGGATAATATTAATATAAATCCTATATTATATTTCTGAGGTTAGGAAATAGAACAGTACTCACCCATCCTTCCTCAAAGCCCCGTTTGTACCCTTTCCTAATCGCATGCCTGGCTTCCCCCCAGCGCTCCTGAACTTTGTGACAATCATCTGCTTCCTCTTCATATCTTTTATCTCTGATGTGTATTTCTGTAAACAATACACTGTTCAGTTCGACCTGTTTTCATTTGTTTGTTTGTTTGTTTTAGAGACAGGGTCTTTCTCGGAGTGCAGTGGTGCAATCACAGCTCACTGCAGTCTCGAGCTTCTAGGCTCAAGCGATCCTCCTGCCTTGGCCTCCCGGAGTGTTAGGTTTACAGGTGTGAGCCACCACCGATTCTTCCTATTTTGAAACTCATTCATGGAATCTTATTGTAATGTTTTTTCTATGACTCGCTGCTTTCACTCAATATTACGTTTTGGTGAATTTTCTCTGTTAAAAGACATCTAGTTGGAATCTGCCTATTGAGTTACATATGGTTCTCATTATTTCCTCGAACATAATTCCTTTTACAAATATATCTACATGTTTGTAAATATTCCTTCTACATTGTTACCCCTCAAAATTTGGAAGAATGGGATAGGTCTCAGAATAGTGCCTTTGGGAAAACATCCCTTCTGACTGAGGTTAATCCATTACTTAGCACTCTTTGGGCACACTTAACCAGTTTTTTGTTTTGTTTTGTTTTGAGAAGGAGTCTCGCCCTGTCGTCTGGGCTGGAGTGCAATGGTGTGATCTTGGCTCACTGCAAACTCCACCTCCCGGGTTCAAACGGTTGTCCTGCCTCAGCATCCGAAGTAGCTGGGATTGCAGGCACCCGCCACCACGCCCAGCTAATTTTTGTATTTTTAGTAGAGACAGGATTTCACCATGTTGGCCAGGTTGGTCTCGAACTCCCAACCTTGTGATCTGCCTGCCTCGGCATCCCAAAGTGCTGGGATTACAGGCATGAGCCACTGTGCCAGGCCACACTTAACTAGTTTTAATCCTCCTGATTTTACTTTAATCTGGACTATGTTTTCCTACTTGCTCACATGGTTGTCAAAAAACACCTTGCTTTAGAGCCAGATAAAATATATTTATGGTGTCTTCCTGACCTACCAGTCTAGCAACCTTGTCAAAAAAAAAAAAAGGAATAGGTTTAGAGAACTTGTATTGACTCCTAGTGATTGCTGTACTATTTTCTAAATAACATAAAGCAGCCCTTTGATTTCTATAATTTTGTCTGTGATTGACAACAAGTCATCAAGCCGAGAGTTGTGGGAATTCACCGTTGACCTCTGGAAAATAAGAACTACCCTTTCCAGGTCAGGCATGGTGCCTCACGCTTGTAATCCCAGCACTTTGAGAGGCTGAGGCGGGTGGATCACTTGAGGCCAGGCATTCGAGACCAGCCTGGCCAACATGGTGAAACCCTGTCTCTACTGAAAATGCAAAAATTAGCTGGGCATAGTGGCACACACCTGTACTCCCAGCTACTTGGAAGGCTGAGGTCAGAGACCATTTGAACCTGGGAGGCAGAGGTTGCAGTGAGCTGAGATAGCACCATTGCACTCCAGCCTGGGTGTCAGAGCAAGATCCTGTCTCTGAAACAAACAAAGAAAAAGAACTACACTTTTTGATCTCTAGTCTTGCTTTCCATGATTGCTCAAAGTTCACAAATAACACTTGAGAGATCTCCACTGACAATTTTTCAGCATCTGGGGTGTCTGTCATCTGGTCCAGGAAGTTAGGAGTTGGAGAGGACAAGAGGTATTTTTAGTACAGAGAATGGACTGACTGGACAAAGCTCTTAATGATCAGCTTCCAGAACGTGGTAGGTGAAGTAATTTGTAAGAAAATCAGCAGTTGGCATGAGATTAAGACTCTGAGGATGAAGGGGAAAGGTTGAGACAATCGGTGCGTGATGAAAAGCACACTCTTACGAGAAATGAATCAGAAGATTGCCAAAAGGAAGTGGTAGAGTTAGAACAATTTTGTAGTCGGTCCATTTAGCATGGAATGATAACTTTCTCCACCTGCCAATTCTGAGCCAAGGAACAAGGAGAGAAGAAAGAAAACAGGATAGCCCAGGGCTGTGGATGCATCAGCTCAGGGGTGAACTTCAAGGAGTTTAGGTCATTTGTGGGGCAGCATCAGAGGGGCTGAGGGGCTCCAGGCCCCACCAGAAGGAAATCACATATATATGTGTGTGTGTGTGGACAGGTGAAAATGGGACAGGTAACATGACTGGGGGTCTGTCCAAGAGATGAGTGGATTATGGAAGGAAAGGGAAGGCACCATCAAGTGTGAAACTGAGCAGTGGATGTGCAGAGTGGTTGATGCTGGGATGTGTTCTGGGGAAGCGATGCAACCTGCTGCTGAAGAGGGAGCCCAGTGTGCTGGTGGGAGGGAGAGATGGCTTCAGGTGGGGCAGCCATATCACCTGAAGTCAGGGACAAGTTGACCTGGTGCCAGGGTCAGTAGGAGTAAAGGGATACCCTGTTGGAGAAAGTAACAGGACCAGATGCTGTGACCTTCAGTGGGGGACGATGGCAGGTAACAGTCTGGGGAAGCAGCAGAAAACAAAGCGTGGTTTCCTACTTGGCCATAGAATGTTATGCTGAGGGGAGATGGATAGGAGAAGACTGCTTTGGTTAAGGAGAAAGGCTAAGGAGAAAAGGACTTGAAAATGAATGGAAATTTGCAGTGATAAAGCTAGGGAGAGCAGGGCTTTCTGACAGCAGCTCAAGAATCAGCCTTTAGAGAATGGGTCTGAGGCCAATGGCCAGGGACAGAGCACAGCAGGGAACTGTGGGTGGCTTTTGGAGAAGACATACTGTGGATAATATGGATGGAGGCATGAGGGTTTGGAGGTCTGTGTGAGAGCGAGGGGTGATCCTGTTGAAGCCTCACAACCCTTCGATGGGGTGAATCTGACCTCTTTTTTGTAGATGCAGAAGCCCAGAGTAGCTATGAACATGAACCATGAGCTTTCTGTGGGCAGGGCTGCCTGTGTCTTCATGCATCTTCAGTTCTACAGGAGTACCTGTCCCAAGTGTGGGAGTTTGTGCAGAAGGACAGTTTGTCCATTTGCACAATACCTGCAAGCTTTTCAGGAGCAGGCAAAAAGTGTATGAGACCTTCCTTGGAAAAGTGTACTGGCTTCTAGATTCAAATAGAAACCACAATCAAATACATATTTAATTAATGTCTACAAATGTCATGCTACCATATCATCCTTATGTCTAGATTTAGCATTCATAAATATTTCATTTCATTTAGAGACAGGATCTCACTCTGTTGCCCAGGCTGGAGCACAGTGATACTGTCATAGCTTACTGCAGCCTCGACCTCCCAGGCTCAAGCAATCCTCCCACTTCCACTTCTTGAGTAGCTGGGACCACAGGTGCATGCCACCACTCCTGGTTAATTTTTGTATTTTTTCTTTTTTGTAGCAATGGCGTCTCGCTATGTTGCCCAGGCTGGTCTCAAACTCCTCGGCCAAGTGATCCACCTGCCTTGGCCTCCCAAGGTGCTGGGATTACAGGCAAGAGCCGCTGCACCTGACCTTATTTCATTTTAAACTTGTAAATTAGGAGTGCACTTTGATTACTGAGGAATCATGGTCATTTGTAAACTGAATTGCTCAAAGCCAAACCTCAGAATTATCCCTGAGTTAAGGGCGAGTTCCAGGGCCCTGAGTGTTCCTGGCAAGACCCCCATTCCACCTCAGTCTTACCAACACCATCAAACTTGAGGCCATTGGGATGCATCTCAATTGTCTTTTATTACTCTAAAGGCCAGAACTAACCATTTAAAAACCCTTGTTCATGGACAATAAACCAATCTTGCCTCAATCTTTTGTTCTTTGTATTTCTTGCTTTATTTTTATCCATGACATTTTTCTGCCACACTGTATATATTTTGTATTTATTTGTTGGACTCAACCCCAAATAAGTTCCATAAGACCTGAAATTTTTGTTCCTTCTGTGTCCCCAATGCCTAGAACAGTGCCTGGTTCATAGTGGGCACTCAATAATATTGGTTGAGTAAATAAAATTTTTGAAAGCAAAGTTTTTAAAAACTTCAAAATTTTACAGCAAATACACATATATATATTTAATGCATAGTATGAGTAAATTTTATTGCATTTGATGTGAGGTGGAATAGAGCTTCCAAAAAAGTAAGAAGCTTGGATGTTCTTAAAATGGCCTTACTCATGAAATGAGGGAGGGGGGAGGAAGGGAAGGAGGGATGGATGGATGGATGGATGGATGAATAGGTGAGTAGATGGATCATAGGTGGATGAATGGATGAATTGGCAGATTGGGTGAATAGGTGGGTGAATGGATGGGTAGGTGAATGAATGGATAGATGGATGGATAAATAGGTGGATGAATGAATGGATAGATGAATGGATGGATGAATAGATGGATGAGTGGATAAACAGGTGGTTGGATGAATGGTTGGATGACTGGGTGGGCGAATGGATGGGTGAGTGGATAAATAGGTAGATGGATGGATGGATGCATGGATGGATGAATGGGTGATGGATGGATGGAGATGGAAAGGACCTTAGAGATCAGCTGGAACAGAAATATACCCTAATTTGATCATCCAGGTGGTGATGGAGACTCGACTAGAACCAGGATCCTGATTCCTAAGCCAGTACTTTTTTTGAAGCCCCACACACATAGTGGGTAATAGATGGGGTAAGGGTCTTAGTTATCAGAGATGAGTTTATTATGAAACTGATCAAGCTTAAGTGGTAGGGTCACCTGACCTACACTGCCCGTTCCCAGGCTGATCTCTAATTTCATGTCTGTAATGTTACATTCCCTAAGAGTCCTCTTGAAGAAAGACTCTTGCCAGAGTATATTAGCTTCAAGCTTCCCAAAATCAGGATTCACCTGATCTTGGGCAAAGACAGAATGGCCTCCCCTCACCACTACCAACCCCCTCCCCCCATACACACATCCATCTGCTGACTTGCTCAGCACCCTCCTGTGTCTTACTTGCCAGAGAGGGTGAGGTATCCTTCCTCACCCAGCTTTTGAGCACCCAGCTTTGAAGCACCCCACATCTCCTATAATCTCCATAACCTCTCCAACTGCAGTTCTTTTATGGGGAAAAGCCCTCATCCCTCCCCGTCCTCTGACCTGGCCATCTCCTGTTTGTCCTTGAAGACTAAGCTCCAACATCTTCAGGAAGTGCTCCCTGATCAGCTGCAGGGTGAGTCATGGGCTTTTTCTCTGTGTTTCTTGGCTCTCTGTAATTCCTCTACATTAGCACTTCTCAGAGTAAATTATAATCAATGAGTCATTCCCAGGGCTCTAGAGCTGCATCTTTTCTATTTTAGACCCCACGACATTTTAGTGACAGAGGTCTCAAAGAAGTGAGGAGGATTGGGTCTTTAAAGACAATTGGGAAGGGAGACAATTAGTTTGCCAGTTACTACATCTGCTTCTTCAATTGCAAAAAAAATCAACAGTGTAGGGGAATAAATAATAGGATGTTTACCAAGCACCTCTTCTGTGTCAGAGACAGTGTTGTTTAGTCTTTTCAACTCCTTTGCTATTGTCAGAATTGAATGGATGAGAACTCAGAGACCCTGAGAACTAAGATGGCTTGGTCAAGGTCACACAGCCTAGACCTTACCTTCATTTCTTTTTTTTTTTTTTTTTAACTTTTATTTTGAATTCAGGGGTACAAGTATAGGTTTGTTACATAGGTAAACTTGTGTCATGGAGGTTTGTTGTACAGATTATTTTATCACCCAGATATTAAGCCATTAACCCATTAGTTATTTTTCCTGATCCTCTCCCTCCTCCCACACTTCACCCTCTGAAAGGCCCCAGTGTGTGTGTTCCTTTCCATGTGTCCACATGTTCTCATTATTTAGCTCCCACTTACATGTGAGAACATACAGTATTTGGTGTTCTGCTTCTGTGTTAGTTTGCTAAGGATAATGGCCTCCAGCTCCATCCATGTCCCTGCAAAGGACATAATCTCATTCTTTTTTTTGTGGCTGCATAATATTCCATTCTTACCTTCATTCTGACAAAGGGTAATCTTTATTGTGCCACCTTCTCTCTCCTTGTGTGAATAGGACCAAGCTTGCTGCTATTTATCTTTTGTTAAAACCTCCACGTTCTTAAAGTCTCCCAAAATAGAAGAACTTGCATTTCTTCTTGCAGGCGGAGTAGCTTGTTTTTGCATCGAAATGTCTGCTAAGGTCTAACATTCTAAACATATCCTCAATTTATGTCTTGAGACTGTTGGATTTCCTGGAGCTTAAGTGATTTAGAGGGAAAGAGAGTGATCATTGTTTTTTCACTTTCAAAAGAAGCACACAGGAATTATATTCTGTGTTTCTGAAATTAGTTATAAGAATACAGACACATACATTACCTCCAAGAAGAGGAGGGAAGATAAAAGCATGCAAGTTTTGCTTTTATGCAGTCATCTGGGTATTTTGAAATTCTGATTAGTCCTAATGGAAATACATAAAGCGTTCACCCCTGTTGTGTCTTCAGCTGGTAAAGCTACATCTCCATATCTGCTATTGCATCTTTTGTGGCCCAAACGAATTATTCCACTGTTTTTAAATAGTTTTCCCAATAAATACTTCCCCATCCCCAAAGAGCCTGCAGTTTTTCCATTGGTCCAGCTTGCCTTCTGAAAACCATGGAGCTGGAGTGCGAGGTCTTCACATTTCTGAACGCTGGGAGTCTGTGAAGTTTTGAGAGTCACAGGACTCCCAAATTCGTTTGAAATGCATTCTTTTTCCAGGAAGGGTCTTCACTGCTGGCCTAATGTTTTGGGAATGTTTTTTTCAATCCAAATAAATTAGGCAAACGTTCATGAGACACCTGACCATTTCAGGCCTTGCCTAAGCACCCAGTTAATAACTTTCCCCAAAGACATCCTCAGGTCGCTGGAGGCAGATACATCCACAGTAGTCCAGTGACCAGATGACAGAGTGCTTTGCGGGCACAGAGGAGGGGGCAGTTCGCTGGCCTGGGCCAGGGAGTTTTCCACAGAGAAGGTAGCTTCTGGTCTGGATTTGAAGGATGGCTCAGAACTCACCAGGCTGTGGAGAAGCATGCTGGGCAGAGTCTGGCAGAGAACAGAGGCCATAGGCTGGAAAAGCATGAAATGAGATAAGGCCATGCATGTGCAGGCTGCTCAGCACACCGTGGAGAAACAGTAAGCGTCCCTAAATGTTTGGGGGTAGTTATACCACCTGGGAGTCTGGGGAGGTAGGACTGAGAGGATATGGTTGGGAATGAGAACAGCAAGGAGGGTTTCAGACAGACAGACTGACTGACTGACTTACTTAACACCATGCTAAGACGTTAGGAAGAGGAGGGGCATGGTAAGAACTGTGTTTTATACTTCTTAAAATTGGTTTCTTTCTTTTTCTTCTTCTTTTTTTTTGAGATGGAGTCTCGCTCTGTCTCCCAGGCCAGAGTGCAGTGGTGCAGTGGTGCAATCTTGGCTCACTGTAACCTCTGCCTCCTGGGTTCAAGCAATTCTCCTGCCTCAGCCTCCTGAGTCGCTGGGACTACAGGCACGTGTCACCACACCTGAGTAATTTTTGTATTTTTAGTAGAGACAGGGTTTCACCATGTTGGCCAGGTTGGTCTTGAACCCCTGACCTCAAGTGATCTGCTCGCCTCGGCTTCCCAAAGTGCTGGGATTACAGGCGGGGGCCACCGAGACTGGCCTCTTTTTTGAACAGTTAATACAATCACATAGTTCAAAATAAAAATTACATGATAAGACATACATTGAGAAGTCTGGGCCCCACGCCTGACTCCTTCCATTCTCCCACTCTGCTGCTGTAGGTTACCACTTGTATTATGTTGTTTGTTGGTGTCATTCTGATGTTTATTGATATCAGCATCAACATCTATAGCTATACCTGCATCTGCATCTGTATCTATATCTAGCTATGAAATTTTATTGCGGAGCAATTTTCATCTTCCAGAAAATTTGCAAAGAACTTCACCTAGAGACTGCGTTTCTGTTTCACCAATTGTCCAAATGAGATTATAGCAAAGGACCCAATCCCAGCCAGGTTCCATGTCACACCCAGCTGTCCCATTTCTCTAGTCTCTTTCACTCTGGAGCAGGTCCTTGGGGAGTCCTTGAATTTCAGGCCCTTGGCTTTTTTTTTTTTGGATTACAGCCCAGTTTTTGTAGAAGATCCTGCAATTTAGATTCATGCACTATTTTCTGGTGATTAGACGCAGATTATACATTTCTTTGGCAGGGAAATCACAAAGGTGATGCCGTGTTCTTCTTACCATGCCCTATGAGATTTCACATGATGTGGATTTGTTCAATTCCTGGTGGTGTTTGTTTTAATCAATTAAGATGTCTGCCAGATTTCTCCACTGTACATTTCTGTATCCCATTTTGTACTGAAGTGCTATTTGGCATGGTGATACTTTAAGACTATGTTATTATCCTATTTCTTATCCCACTTTCACCTACTAGTTTTAGCATCCATTGATTTTTCTGCCTGAATTAATTAATACTATGATGACTATAAAGTGATGACCTTCTAACTTTGCCATTCCGTCTTCATTTATTAATTGGCATTTCATTATCAGAAATAACTTTTTCCATGTATTTGCTTGTTTCTTTACTTAGATTAGAGTAGATTTCCGATTTCATCCAATGAATTTGTGATGCTCAAATTGTTCCAGATTTGAGTAGCAGGAGGCCCTTGAAGCTAACTTTTATGTCCTTTTGACATGTTCCCATCATTCTTTGAGCATTTCCTTACTTTCTGGTTTAAAAGAAAAAGTTCCAGGCTCTTCTTGTACTTCCCCTGCCCAGCTCTGGGACCAGTCATTTCTTCATGGATTCCTTGTTCTTTGTGTGTGTGTGTGTGTGTGTGTGTGTGTGTGTGTGTGTGTGTGTACATATATATATATATATATATATATATATATATATATATATATATGGAGATCTTTATATAGAGAGATCTTGCTCTGTCACCCAGGCTGGAGCCAATCACAGCTCACTGCAGCCTCGACTTCCTGGGCTCAAGTGATCCTCCTGCCTCAGCCTCCCGAGTAACTAGGACTACAGACATGCACCACCACACCCAGCTAATTAAAAACATTTTTTTTTTCTTGTAGAGAGTGGGTCTTACTCTGTTACTCAGGCTGGTCTTGAACTCCTTGTCCCAAGTGATCCTCCTGCCTCAGCCTCTCAAAGTTTTGGGATTACAGGCATGAGCCACTGCACCCAGCCTGAGAGTGATATCAAATGACCAAGATGTCAGGGCCAGGCGTGTTCATTTCTACTGCAGTGTTGCTGCTCTCAGGCCCCCTCAGTAGAGATATACTCATATACCCCTTTGCATTTCTATTTTTCTATGTGTCTTTCTTTCTTTTCTTTCCTTTTCTTTTTTCTTTCTTTCTTTCTATCTTTCTTTCTTTCTTTCTTTCTTTCTTTCTTTCTTTCTTTCTTTCTTTCTTTCTTTCTTTCTTTCTTTCTTTCTTTCATCTCTGTCAGTGTCTGTCTACTATCTGTCTGTCTGTGTTTGTCCGTCTGTGTCTGCCTACCTATCTTTCGGCCTGTGTCTATCAATCATCTATCTGTCAGTCTGTCTGTGTCTGTCTGTGTCTATCGGTCTGTGTGTGTCTCTATCTATCTATCTGTCTATCTATCTATCTATCTATCTATCTATCTATCTATCTATCTATCTCTATCTCTGTATCTATCTATCTATCTATCTATCTATCTATCTATCTATATCTGTCTGTATCTATCTATCATCTATCTATATCTATCTATCATCTATCTATTTCTGTCTGTCTGTCTGTATCTGTCTATCTCTGTCTATCTGTCTGTATCTATCATCTATCTGTCTCTATCTGTCTGTATCTGTCTATCTATCTATCTATCTCTGTCTATCTGTATGTATGTATGTATCTATCTATCTATCACTATCTATCTATTTCTGTCTATTTGTATCTATCTATCTATCTATCTATCTATCTATCTATCTATCTATCTAGGTGTGAGGTGGGAAGGGTGGGCACAGGTGTCAGAGCCTGAGCAGGGTAAGGAGAGTGCCTGTGTGGAGAAGTAGCTGCTGCTGAGTGCTGGAGCATGGGTGGGGCGGGGAGGATATCCACATGGAGCATTGGTGGTGGCAGCCCAGTGCAGGGTATCAGAACCCCGATAGGGTGAGTAGTGGGAACCTCATAGGACGGGAGGTGGCAGCAGCTATGGGAGATTGAGTGGGAGTTGGTCCAGTGAATAAATATATTAAGGAGAATAAAAGCCAGAGTAATTTAAAGATGAAGTTAATGAAGCGGGCATTGTAGGCTTTTGGACTTAGAGCCTTCAATAAGAAACCTGGGCTGAGCAGGGCGGCTCATGCCGGTAATCCCAACACTCTGGGAGGCCAAGATGGGAGGATCGTTTGAGCCCAGGAGTTTGACATCAGCCTGAACAACATAGAGAGATCTCATCCGTACCAAAAATTAAAAAAAAAAAATTAGCCAGCCATGGTGGCATGTGTCTATAGTCCCAGCTACTCAGGAGGCTCAGGTGTGAGGATCGCTTGAGCCCAGGAGTTTGAGGCTGCAGTGAGTCATGATCATGCTACTGCACTCCAGCCTGGGCAACAGAGCAAGATCCTGTCTGAAAGAAAGAAAGAAAGAAAGAAAAAGAAACCTAAAGAGTGGTTGTGAGGGCCAAATATCTGAGGTAACGTATACAAAAGAGCCTGTACGTATAAAATGATATGTAAATGTCAGGCAATACTGTTTTTATTTTCAATTCCTTCTTCTGAAGAGGATTTTTCTTGGCTCCAAGCATTGGAGAAAAGTATTACAAATACAGAAAGGCAGAAAACAAAATGGGTCCTGTGGTATTGGACTGGAAGTGAACTCATGGTTTCTTATAAATAGATATAGATATGGAAATTGAAATAAATATAAATATAGATGGGTGTGTGTGTATGTTTTTATCTCCCCTAACTGTGTCCTTTGAGAAAGCCTGAGAACCAAGACACTTGATAAAGCCGTAAGCCCAGCTGGCATGCTATTAGGCCATTCTTGTGTGGCTATAAGGAAATACCTGAGGCCTGGCATGGTGGCTGACGCCTGTAATCCCAGCACTTTGGGAGGCCAAGGGGGGGGGGGGGTGGATCACAAGGTCAGGAGTTCAAGACCAGCCTGGCCAAGATGGTGAAACCCCATCTCTACTAAAAATACAAAAATTAGCTAGGTGTGGTGGCGGGTGTCTGTAATCCCAGCTACTCGGGAGGTGGAGGCAAAGACTTGCTTGAACCCAGGAGGCGGAGGCTGCAGTGAGCCAAGATCATACCACTGCACTCCAGCCTAGGAGACAGAGCAAGACTCCATCTCAAAAAGAAAAAAAAAGAAAAAAGAAAAGAAAAAAGAAATACCCGAGACTGGGTAATTTCTAAAGAAAGGAGGTTTAATTGGCTCATGGTCCTGCAGGTTGTACAGGAAGCATGGCACTGGCATCTCCTTCTGGGGAGGAGGCCTCAGAAAGCTTCTTCTAATCATGGCAGAAGGCAAAGGGGAAGCAGGCACATCACATGGTAAAAGCAGAGCAAGAGAGAGTGAAGAGGGGAAGTGTCACACACTTTTAAATGACTGGATCTCACAAGAGCTCGCGATGGCGAAGACAGCACCAAGCCATGGGGGAGCTGCCCCCGTGATCCCAACGCCTCCCACCAGGCCCTACCTCCAGCATTGGAGCTTAAAATTCAACGCAAGAATTGGGTGGAGACAAATATCCAAACTCTATCACATCCTGAGTTTGGTTTCTAAATCCCATTCTTCACAAAAAGGAACTGGTTTCCTTGGAGAAATGGCTGATTCCACAGCTGGGGCAGGCAAAGTACAAGATGAGCCTGGAATATCTTTTTGTAGCAACAGAAAGTAAGGAACTGTCCAGGAACAATGGGGACAACTCAGACAGACACAGAACCTGGTCTGAAGGGGCCTCTGATGACCACATCTAAGATAATCTGAGCATCAAGGCAAATAAGGATCCCAATGGATTATAATCCATTTGATAAAATAGGGAACCATGAGTACATACCGATGAAAATCTGTAAATGAACAGCTTGAAAGTTTGACAAGGAATACAGTATTTACACAGTTTCAAAGTACCTCTCCATAAAATGCTTATTGATTACAAGAGGAAAGAGTTACTCCACAAAGGAAACACCTGGCGGTCACCACCTTAATCATTTGTAATCTAACAAATGAACTCGTGTGTCACCTAATAAGATGCAATGAGAACACATCACTTCCATGACATTCTTGCCCTAGAGGTACAACTTGAATCTCATAATAAGAAAATATCAAACACAAACTGTGGGACATTCCACAAAGTGGCTGCCCTGTGATCTTCAACAATGTCAAGGATATAAACTTTAATAAAGGAAACAAGATGGTAAAATACAACCCAGGATTCTGAATTGGATCTTTTGCTATAAAAGCTGTTATTGAGATCACAACAAAACCTAAATGGAGTATGATTACTAGAAGTTAGTAAAAGTATCAATGCTAATTTCCTGATTTTGATGGTGGTATTGTGCTTGAAGGAAAATATCCTTGTTCGGTGAAATACAATTAAATTATTTGGGAATCATAGGACATTGTATTAACAACTTACACTCAGATGGTTAGGGGAAACAGTACTTTGTACTTTACTTGGAACTTTTTCATGAGTTTGAGATTTTTTTTTTCCAAAACTAAAAAAAAAAAATAGCATTTTAAAATGTATATTTTAATATTTTTACCATAAGTCCTAACAATCATACTCCTTGGTATTTACCCAAAGGAGCTGAAAACTTAAGTCTACACAGAAGCCTGCACATGGATGTTTATAGCAGCTTTATTCATCGGTGCCAAAACTTGGAAGCCACCAAGATGTTCTTCACAGATGAATGGATAAATAAACTGTGGTACATCCAGACAATGGAATACCATTCAGTGCTAAAAAGGAAGAGGTATCAAGCCATGAAAAGACATTGAAGAATCTTAAATACATATTACTAACAGAAAGAAGCCAGCCTGAAAAGCATACATACTGTATGATTCCAACTATGTGACATTCTGAAAGAGGCAAGACTATGAAGACAGTTAAAAGATCACTGGTTGCCAGGGGTTAGGATGGAGGGAGGGCTGAAGAGGTGGAACACAGGATTTTTAGGAAAATGAAACTACTCTGTATGATACTATAATGGTGGATACCCATCATTATACGTTTGCCCAAACTTATGGACTGTGCAACACCAAGAGTGAACCCTACTGTAAACTATGGACTTTGGGTAATAATGTGTGTCAGTATTGGTTTATTAATTATAACAAACACACCACTGTGGTGGGGGAGGTTAATAATAGGGGAAGCTGTGCATATGTGGGGGCAGGGAGTATATGGGAACTCTGTACTTTCCTCTAAATTTTGCTGTGAATTTAAAACTGCTCTAAAAAAAGTCTATTTTAAATATATATAATAATTTAAATTATGATATGTTTTCATTGCTGTTTTAAATACATTAATAAATACAAAAATATATATTTCCTAGCTCTGTCCATCAAAGAGGTTTAGAAACAATGACTAACCAGTAGCAATGAGTACTTCCTATACCTAGATTATAAATTCTAAATACCATTTTCCACCAAAAGGAATTAAGGTTCTTTAAAGAATTTTGGATTCCAGATGTAAGACAGAAGATATACAAGAAAGGCCAAGAAGATTTTATCATTCCAGAAAGCCAGGGAACTACAGAAGACTACTGAGGTTGGTTCAGAGGAATTCAGGAACCAACTTGAGGAGGCCAAAGATGGGACTATTTGAGTACAATAAGAAAAATAAGTGCAATGGATTGAAATGCTTCTCTCTGGAAGAGTTTCAGCTAGTAAGTGAACATGCAATAGCAGAATCACCATTTTGCAAACCCTTATGAGCTAATGGCTCACTAAACAATGATCATCAATGTCTACTAACGTCATAAAAAGAGAGCGCAGGGCCGGGTGCAGTGGCTCACGCCTGTAATCCCAGCACCTTGGGAGGCTGGGGCGGGCAGATCACCTGAGGTCAGGAATTCGAGACCAGCCTGACCAACATGGAGAAACCCCATCTCTACTAAAAATACACAATTAGTTGGGCGTGGTGGTGCGTGCCTGTAATCCCAGCTACTTGGGAGGCTGAGGCAGGAGAATCGCTTGAACCCGGGAGGCAGAGGTTGCAGTGAGCCGAGATTGTGCCACCGCACTCCAGCCTGGGCAACAAGAGGAAACTCCCTCTCAAAAAAAAAAAAAAAAAAAAAAAAAAAAAAATCACCTATGAGGGATTCTTGCTCAAAATCGTATCTCACATCTATAGATCTAACTCTCAGTTTACAGGAAAGATCTGGAACAGCAGAACATGTTTTAGAAATACCATCCGCACAACTCCGAATCTGAGAAACTCTGTAGGAAAAATGGCCTGGTTTCTTCAACAAATAATCTTTACAAGGAAAAAGAAAAAAGAGGGAGTGGAAACCTACAGATTTAAAGAGACTTGAGAGACATCACGTAAAGGTGATATGTAGATTTGGGAAATTTGAACACTCACTGGATATTTGATGGTATTATGGATTTGCTGCAAACCAATCCATTTGTTTTGGAAAGTGGAGTGGCAATGACGCAGTTGAAAGACATGCGGCCATGAGTTGATGGTTTTCTTTGATCCGGGTACTTAATCGGTACCTAATGGTTCATTGATCTTTACTTTCATTATGCTTTAAATTTTTTCAATAACAAACTTAAGGAGTGGTTGTGAGGGTCACATATCTGAGGTAATGTATGCAAAAGAGCCTGTATGTATAAAATAATATGCGAATGTAAGACAATATTGTTTTTATTTTCAATTCCTTCTCCTGAAGAGGATTTTTCTTGGTCCCACACTATAAAGATATTGGGAAATGGAGCATGGGGGAATTCTTCAAGCATAAGAGAAGTCTCTCTTTTTTTTTTTTTTGAGACGGAATCTTGCTCTGTTGCCCAGGCTGGAGTGCAGTGGCGCCATCTCAGCTAACTGCAGCCTCTGCCTCCCAGGTTCAAGCAATTCTTCTGCCTCAACCTCCTGAGTAGCTGGGACTACAGGCGTGCACTGTCACACCCTACTAATTTTTCTGTATTTTTAGTAGAGATGGGATTTCACCATGTTGGCCAGGATGGTCTTCATTTCCTGACCTCATGATCTGCCCGCCTCGGCCTCCCGAAGTACTGAGATTACAGGCGTCAGCGTCTCTCTTTGATTTTCTGTAATCAAATACCACTGAATCTGCTGACCTGGGGATCCTGACACCTGGGTCCTAAGGCAGAACTGCCTGGACCACTCCTTCAACCACCTGCAGGGAGGGTGATCTGGAGGGAGGGAAAGGAAGTGGGCATAGTGGGTGGCATCTGGCCAAGTGATGAAGTAGGTGAATCACAGTTGGCTGGAACCAGGCATCAGCACTGGGTGGGGCCTGGCAAATGACACAGCTGGATTTCCTGGCTCCAGCCCCGGCCAGCATCCCGTGTCTCTGAGTACGCAGGACAAAGAAGCACCACTGCCCCTCCAGATTTAGGGAATTTGAGGGTGAGCAGTTGAATCTGAGCTGGCTTCCACTGGGACTTGCACACAAACAGCCCCCAAACCCCTCCCCCGCCTCAGTGCTGAGTCTCAACACTACTATCCAAAGATGTGCATGGTTGGAGCCTCCAGAACCCAATGGTATCTGTTAAAGAGAAAACCAGGGTGGTATGGAAACCCAGGTGAGTGCGTGGAGGCTATAGTGCTGTGGGCAGAAGGCTTGCCTCTTCCTGGCCTGGTCATCGACTTCTCCTCCTTGGGCCCAAGTTACCCCAGAACCTGGGTCAGACCCAGAAATCTTTTCTTGTAAAAATCCCTCAGGTAATTCTGATGATCACTCACAGGTTAGAAACCTGCACCCGACAAGATGGTCACTAAATCTTCTTTTAACTTGGGCTTCTGGAGAATGCTCCTGCCTGATTCCTTGCCTTTCTCTGAAGACTATGTTCATTTAATTAAATAAATAAATATGAGAAGTGCTTCTTCAGGTGGAGAGAAAAGGAAAGTCAACATTTCTTGAGGACATATTCTGTGCTGGGTACTTTACCAACTTCATCTCTGTGCTTCCTACCCAGAAGACAGTCATAGACTGTAGATGTGTTTCAGCAACTTGCCTTTCTCCGTTTTCTTGACTTTGAAACCAAAAAAAGCTACTCTGCTTGAGATTTCCGCACACTCTAAGGGAGGGAAAGTGGGAATAGAAACTCACATTTCTTTTTTGCTATTTTATTTACATTTAATTTTTTTAACTAAAAAAGTTGTATAAAAGAAACATCCATATGTGGTTTTTAAAATCTGTAATGAACAAGTTATTATCCCCCAAACCTCAGCATCACACAATACACCCATGTAACAAACCTCCACGTGTACCCCTGAACGTAAAATAAAAATTGAAATTTTTTAAAGTTATTACCTGTCTTGTATCTCTCCACATTACAAAACTGTCCCCCAACCCACCACCAAGACAATTACTTTCACCCTTTCTTTTGGTAGTTATCTCTATAATATTAAAATAGTATGCTTATTATTTTTCTTGATATGTCATTTTGGACATTTATAGACATATTTAGACAAATTTCTTGTTATGATAGAGTTATGAGATTGTGTAGCCGTTATTATCTCCCCCACCCCATCCTCTCAATATAGTTGAATCACTGCTTTTTATTTTAAGTTAGCAATCAGGGTTTACATCATTAAGACTTTTTAAACATTGTGGCAGAGTCAAGTAGTCTGCTATGATTACATTATCTTTCCTTTGTAGCTTTTTGTTTTTCCTTGAGTTATTAATTGCCCATATTTTTACCTGCATGATGTTCTATACTTCTTTTCAAAGGCCCATTGTATAACTTATCATATCATTTATGTTATTCCTAAAGATCTCCCTTTCAGAGCCCTCTATTCTTCTCTAGTTTGAAATGGTTATTCCTTAGGTCTGTGCAAAGTGTCCTCTGAGACTTCTCTTTACTGTGCCTCTGAGTTGCAACCCCATTTCCTGGAATATATGACTTTTTCCATCTGGGCTGATGCTTTTGCTTTGCTGGCCTAATCTCTTATAGTTTCCCAAGACAGTGTGGATGGGAAGTAAATTTTCTGAATCTTTGCATGTCCGGCAAACATTTCTCCTGCTCTGACATTTGGCTGATAGATTAACTGGGTACAGAAATGCAGATTGAAGATACTTTTCTCCCATCATTTTAAGATGCATTTGCTCTGGAGACATTCAGTGCCATTCTTCTTATTTTTTTGGAAGTTTTTCAGTTCTTTATGCTCGATGTTCTCAAATTTGTAAGATCAAACTCCTACATTTTAGGCCTTTTAAAATTTTTTCTGGCAGGTTCTTGGCAGGTTCTTTTAATTCAGTGACATGCACTTTTTAGTTCTGGAAATTTTTCTCATTTATTTGATAATTTCTTTACATTTTCTCTCTCTTTCTGGAATTTCTGCTAATAAGTTATTGAGCTTCTTGTTTTATTCCCTAATGTTCTTATCTTTTCTCTGTTAGTCCTCATTTTTTTTCTTCTACTTTTTGGGAGATGTCCTCAAGAACATATTCTGGCCTTTCTATTGAATGTTTTTGTTTTTATTACTTACCAATTTTCAAAATCTCTCTCTTATTAAATGATTGTTCCTTTTTTCATAGCAGCTAGTTCTTGTTTTATGGTCTCATATTTCTCTGAGCATATCAGACTGGTTGTCGTGTTCATACTTAAGAACGAGAAACTACAAAAGTTCATTGGAAGGTCCGTGTAGCTTATCACTTTGGGGTGACAGGGAAGAGATGTTGCCATTCCTTTGGGGGACTTCAACCCCACTCAAAACAATTAGTATCTGGAGGTTTTATTCCTTGTAGAATAAAACCTTGTAGACTCTTCAGTTTCTCTAAAGAATCATATTTTCCAACCTGAGGGAAAGATACCCATCAGCTGGTAGGACAAGAGGAAGGGGCTGGAGAACTGACTACCCCATGGTTAGACTTTCAATTGATACCTCCTTTTCAGCCCTAAATCTCACCCTCACTATTTGGTGCTTGGAGCCCCAAGTCCATGACCTCTTCTGTTCTTTTTCTCCTAAGAATAACCCCGTCTCTTGCCTAAGGAGTAGGTATTTGACTGCTAGCATTCTGAAGATAGGTGGCTTTCCATCCTATGCCCTCATTTTCCTCCTATATCTCACCTTGCCCTCCTCCCTACCTGGTGCCTTCACGTTCTGAGCTACTTCAGAGCTCTGTGGGGGTGACTGATTCTTTTCTCATAGGTATCACTCCTAACTAGAACATTTCTCCTCCTCAGTCCAAAAATAGTCCCTACTCCTCCCACCTCCAAGCCTCCTCTTCTTCCACTGCAACATCCACTCAGTCCCCAAGTTTCATCCATTCTCCCTCTCCAACACATCACACATTTACCTGCTTTTGTCTTCTCTGCCTTCTCTTCACCTCCACAGCTCAGACCACTGCTGCCTCTTGCCTGGATCCTTCCAACAGCTTCCCTCTAATAGTCTCTTCCCCATCTTGTGTCCTTCTCTCCTCCAATCGGTTCTGCAACCTCTAACCACAGAAATCTGATTATCTCATTCCCCTACTGGAAACCTTCATTCAAGTGTAGACTCAGGATGAAATCTAAACCCAAGCATGAGGCTGGGCACAGTGGCTCATGCCTGTAATCCCAGCACTTTGGGAGGCCGAGGCAGGCAGATCACTTGAGGTCAGGAGTTCAAAACCAGTCTGGCCAACATGGCGAAAACCTGTCTCTACCAAAAATACAAAATTAGCCGGGCATGGTGGTGCATGCCTGTAATCCCAGCTACTCAGGAGGCTGAGGCAGGACAATTGTTGAACCCGGGAGGCGGAGTTTGCAGTGAATGAGCCAAGATCATGCCACTGCACTCCAGCTTGGGTGACAGAGCAAGACTGTCTCAAAACAAAACCAAAACCAAACAAACAAACTCAAGCATGGTATACAAGGCCTCCACAGTCAGACCTCCACTTCCCTCTTCAGCCTCACCCTCCCTGAGCCCCTTTTCACCAAACATATTCCATCTGCAGCCATGCTGAACTATTTCTGTTCTCCATGAAGCCATGCTCTCTCTCACCACCAGCTCTGTGCACACATTGCTTTTTCTTTCTTTTTTCAAGAACTCCTACTTATCTTGCAAGTCTCGACTTAGATGTTCCTTCTTACAGAAAGATTTTTTGGTCTCAAGACTAGTTATACTCCTATCCTGCCTGGTATATATCGCTAGGGTTGCAACTCTCATTCTGTTTTAGAAGAACCTTTTTACTTGTTTTCGCTAGCTACAATTTCCTTTGGAGCAGGGACAATAGGAACAATAGTTTGATTACTGTTGTATGCACGGTGCATGGCACATGGTAGGCACTAAGTGAATACTTATTGAACAAATGAATACATAAAGAAATGACTGGAGCCCCACGTCAGGTGCAAAAGGTGAGGTTTGGAAGGGCCAAGTAAATTACTCAAGATCACCCAGCCGGGATCTGAACTAAGTTACTTCTGGCTTCACAGTCAAGGAGCCCCTGTCGGGTGATGGAGCACCTCATCTTTTGAGCTGCATTTGCTTTGCTCATCCCTGGCCTCTGGCTCAGAGAATGCTGACACTGGCTCCCCTGGCTCAGTGGGCATTAAATTCCTAGGACGCTCAGTGGTGGTTTTTATCTCCAGCTGGCCCCACTTGGGTCTGCCAAGGTCTTGCAGCTGCTTTCCATCAGCCCAGTGCCTGTCATAGGAGACCCCAGCCCTGGAGGGAGTCAGGTGGGGTCACCCCCTTTCTCTACCAGGCTCCTTCGACCTGCCCCTCTTTCTCCTCTCCCTTCCTCAATACCCCATTGGAACATGCATTTTCTCTACCTCGGAAACCCAGAGAGACACAGGCTGTGAGGGTTTTGATGGGGGATGCAGGGTGGAAAGTGTGAGGGAGGCAGCATTTTGGTGCCCTCGCTGATCGCTCCCTTAATGAGCTGCAGTGTGAGTTCCGTTTTGGCCAAATGCACAGGATGCTGCCCTCCTGGGGAGAAGTTGGGGCTGAAAGTTGAGGTTATTTTGCAGCTTCTGAAGCAAACATCCACTCAGAAAACATGATGTCATCAAGGATGGTTGGATTACCCTGCAGGGCGCTGGCAGCAAAGACGCCCTCCCATCTCCAGCTCAGCCTCCCTCCAGAGAGGATACGTAGAACACTCATTTCCAAACAGGAGCCACGACGCTTCCGAAACGAGGTGCCCAGTGTCTTCTGGGTGTGGGTTTGTGTGTGTGTGTGATGGAATCCTAGAAACTAGACATACGAAACAACCTCCATTGCAGACGCTCTGTGAATGCTGTTAGTAACCATCTAACTATCTTCACATCTGGAACCACAGCTAGTTCCGGAAGCTTCCCTCTAGTCCAGCCCAACCCAGGGTCTTTCACATGGACCTGAAGGAAGGTGAGGGGTGTGCTAATTTGATGACTGATACTTTGATACTTATTTTGTCTTTGCGAGGCAGCACTGAGATCCAGGAATCCATGAAAATATTCACTTTTTAAGAAAATTAAATTTATTCTTTAAAATTATTATTATACATTTTGAGGTGGAGTATTGCTCTGTCACCCAGGCTGGAGTGCAGTGGCATAATCCTAGCTCATTGCAGCCTCAGCCTCCTGGGCTCAAGCAATCCTTCCTCCTAAGCCTCCTAAGTACCTGAGACTACAGATGCATGCCACTAAGCCTGGTTAATTTTTTCATTTTTTGTAGAGACAAGGTCGTGCTGTGTTGCCCACACTGGTCTCAAACTCCTGGGCTCAAGTGATCCTCCTGCCTCTGCCTCCCAAAGCACTGGGATTACAGATGCAAGCTACTGCACCTGGCCAAGAATATTCACTTTTCTTGTTAATATTCTTTCTCCTTTTCCTCTTTCACTCCTTTCCTTTAGCTTTGACTTCTTCTTCACTTTGGATGTTCCTCTTTCCCCTTTCTCCCTTCCTTCTGCTTCCTCTTCCTTGCCCTCTCTCCCCTTAAGCTAATTACTTTTAACCTTTATTTATCCATTATTAAATGCCAGCCCGTCATCCTGCTTAACACCTTATGTGTAGTGTATCATTTCATCAAAACTCTTATTTTCCTTTATAATATGTTTTTTTTCCACAGGTATTTTTTTCTCACTGTAAAAAAAAAAAAAGAAAAGAAAAAGTAGAAAGCACAGGTAAGCAAAAAACAAAACACCACACACAAAACCACAAACTTTAAGTTACCCACAATCACATTGTTACCATTTTGCTGTAGTTTCTCCCAGATTTCTGTCCAAGAATGAACCCTCAAGAACCTACTAGGAAATTCTTTCCAGGTCAGGAGTCCTGGGTTTGTAGTTCAAGCCCCATCTTGAATGTGCTGTGTGACCTTGAACAGATCACCCCCAACCCTGGTCTCAGTTTCCCCAGACTGCACCTGCATCCTGGGAACAGGCCTGGCTGTGCATTCGATAACCACACCCATTGCAGGTTGGGAGACCAGGTTTTTCTCTCAAGGGAGCCCCAGCCTGTTGCCTTTTGCCACCATTTTGCAAATCAGACCTTGATTCTGGGCCCACCCAGCCATCCCCTCCTGTCCCCTCCAGCCTCACCCTGACTTCTCAGCTTTCACTTTTTTCTGCTGATGGATTGGAAATTGCTACACTCCTGTTTTTTCTCCATCTGCACTAACAAACCCCAAGTGCTGCCCCCAGCACGATTCCCTGGTTCCCGGGTCCTCTGCCAGGTGCAGGTGCTGCGGCTTCATGTTCAAAGGATTCTGGGCAGGGCGCTTTCTCCCTTGATGTGCCCAGCGAGGCTGCGGGGATGGGAGGCTCCTCTCCTGTTCGGCTCAGGCTGTTTTTTTCCCCAGAGCCTTGTGGCCAAGTTTCCGTGGCCCTGTGCTCAGGACCCTGGGCCAGGGCTGCGGTATGGGCAGCCTTGAGGCTCTGGGTTCCATGCCGGTTCTCGACAGGAAGGCCTTTCATGTGGGTGCCAGCTGGCCTCTGGGCCCAGCTTCGGGCCTGGCAGGGCCTGAGGAGGGAGAGCTGCGAGTGTGAAAAACACTCTCTGTTTGGGAGCTGGTTGGTGGGAAGGAAAGACAAGAGGGAGGGGGACAGGCAGGTCAAAGAGCTTACCCAGGCTTAGAGGAGTGAGGCCACAGTGCCCCTTCAGAAATGAGGCGATTCGGCCTTTCCTCCCCAAAAAGAGGTCTTGGCAGAGACACAAGGAAGCAAAGTCTGTTGGGTGGGGATGGAAACACTTTCCCAAGCCTGCCTTCACTCCCTCCCTCCCCCGGGCTCACTGAGCCTAATCAGGTCAAGCACGCAGCTCCCTGCCAGACACTGTGGCATTGTTTAAAGCCGCTGCCTCCCCGTACCCTCTCCCCACTGAACTGAGTTCTGACAAAGGAGGCCCTGAGGGACAGGCCTGAAAGGACAGAGACCCAAGGTCCAGGGATGCAGGGTCACTCCCCTGTGGCTCACTCTCCTTCCCACTGGTTATTATTTTTCTACCCTAGACCCCAGGGAGAAAAGGAGCCAGGTCCTGGCAAAACTGAAGGCTGTTTGTGTTGACATAAAGGCACTTTCTGAGCAAACAGCCCTGAAAGGTCAGCAGTAATCCCAGGCAGTGCCAGCACTGGGCAGCGGGTTTGGGAGGTGTGGAGAGAAAGGAAACTGTGGACCACTTGGGGTCAGATGACTTCACCAGAAGAAGAGCCGGCCAGGCAGCAGGGAGGGGGCTTCCTGGAGATGGAGCCCTGGAAGACCTTGGCTACTCCATAAAACTTAAATAGGACTTGAAGTCAGTTGTTTATCTGCCTTCCGGAACACCCAATGGCATGGGAGAGAGGCTGGCGCCCTAGGTAGGACGCAAGTGAGCCTGGTGTCTGGGGCAGGATCTGCCACTACACTTGGCTTTCTCACTCTAGGCCTCAGTTTGCATGGGGAAACCAAAGGAGAATTTCAAATGTCCTACTCACACATATTCTAGGCTTTCAGGAAACATTTACTGAGCATACATCACCCACCTGATAGGGGGCTAAGCCTGGGAATGGTTTCAGAGATGAGTAGCACAAGGTCTCAGATAAGGTGACCATCATCCCCATTTGCCTGGGCCTCCTAGCTTTAGCACTGAACATCCTTTAGCTCAGGAAGCCCAGGAAACCCCTTGTTGGCTGGTCATCTTAGCATCAGTCATCAAGCAGCTCATGATCTGCAAACAATGGTAGACATATGAGTGGTGTAATAGAGGGTGCACAGGCATGGGAGCTCAGGTGAGCTCAGCTCTCTGCCTCACCTGAGCTCCCATGCCTGTGCACCCTCTATGGGCTATGATCACACCACTGCACTCCAGCCTGGGTGACAGAGCAAGACCATGCCATGAAAGAAGGAAAGAAAGAAGGAAGGAAGGAAGGAAGGAAGGAAGGAAGGAAGGAAGGAAGGAAGGAAGGAAGGAAGAAAGAAAGAAAGAAAGAAAGAAAGAAAGAAAGAAAGAAAGAAAGAAAGAAAGAAAGAAAGAAAGAAAGAAAGAAAGAAAGAAAGAAAGAAAGGAAGGAAGGAAGGAAGGAAGGAAGGAAGGAAGGAAGGAAGGAAAGGAAGGAAGGAAAGAAAGAAGGAAAGGAAGGAAGGAAGGAAGGAAAGAAGGAAAGAAGGAAAGAAGGAAGGAAGGAAGCAAGGAAGGAAAGAAAGGAGGGAGGGAAGGAGGGAGAGAGGGAAGAAAGGAAGGAAGGGAAGGAAATAGAGAAAGGAAGGAAGGAAGGAAGGAAGGAAGGAGGGAAAAAGCTACTTTTTGAATGAAAAAATGAAAAAGCATCTCTCAGCTAGGAAATGTCTTGCCATGATGACACCTGTGTTCAATGGGGAGCTATGAGAAAAAATTTTAAAAATTCTACTGTACTGAGGCATAATTTACATATAAGACAATGCATACACTTCAATGTAGACTTTGATGAATGACAAATGTATACACTCATGTAACTGTTAACATCAATCAAAATATTTATAGCACCCCAGAAACTTCCCTGTTTCTCTTTTGTAGTAGTCAATCTCATCCTAACCATCCCATCCCAGGTAACCATTTATCTGATTTCTGTAACTATAGATTCATTTTAGCTGTTCTAGAATGTTATCTCAATGGAATAATACAGTCTGTACTCTTTTGAGTGTGACTTCCTCTGCTCAACGTGCTTTTGAGATTTATCCAAGTTCGTTTGCATATCACTAGTTTGTTCTTTTTTTTTTTTTTAACTGGTTAGTATGGATTTATCATAATTTTTCCATGCATTTGCTTATTGATGAACATTTGACTTGTTTCCAGTTTTTGCTATTATGGACAAGGCTGTTATGAATATTATGTACAAATTTTGGTATAGATAAATGTTTTCATTTCTCTTGGGTAAACACTCAAGTGAAATTGCTGGATCATAGATTAAGTATGTGTTCAGATTTATAGGAAATCACCTAACTTTTCCAAAAGGGTTGTACCACTTTACAATTTCACCGTTAATGCATGAGAGTTCTGGTTGCTCCACATCCTCACAAATTTGGTGTTGTTGGTTTTTGAAATTTTAGCCATTCTAGTGGTATCTCAGAGTGGTTTCATTTGCATTTCCCTGATGATTAATGAAGCTGGAACACTTTTTCATGTGCTTACATGGTCATTCATATACTTTCTTTTGCAAAATGTCTGTTCATGTCTTTCATCCTTTTTTTTTTTTTTTTTTTTTTTTTTTTTTGAGGTGGAGTTTTGCTCTGTTGCTCAGGCTGGAGTGCAGTGGTACGATCTCAGCTCACTGCAACTTCTGCCTCCTAGGTCCCAGCGATTCTCCTGCCTCAGCCTTCTGAGTAGCTGGGACTACAGGCACCCACCATCATGCCCAGCTAATTTTTGTAATTTTAGTAGAGACAGGGTTTCACCATGTTGGCCAGGCTGTTCTTGAACTCCTGGCCTCAAGTGATTTGCCCACCTTGGCCTCCCAAAGTGCTGGGACTTTTGACCATCTTTAATTTGAGCTGCGTGTCTTTTTCTTATTGAGGTGTATGAGTTCTTTATGTATCCTGAAAGCAAGTCCTTTGTCTCATATATGTATTGCAAATATTTTCTCTTATTCTGGGATTTTTTTTCTTTTCATGTTCTTAAAGGAATATTTTGAAGAACAGAGAGTTTTAATTTTGATACAATCCAGTTTATCAAGGTTTTTCTCTTATGGCTTGTGACTTTCATGACCATATTTTATAAAGTCATGAAAATTATCTTACTTTTTTTTTTTTTTTTTTTGAGGCGGTGTCTCGCTCTGTCGCCCAGGCTGGAGTGCAGTGGCACGATCTTGGCTCACTGCAAGCTCCGCCTCCGGGGTTCATGCCATACTCCTGCCTCAGCCTCCTGAGCAGCTGGGACTACAGGCTCCTACCACCATGCCCGGCTAATTTTTTTTGTATTTGTAGTAGAGACGGGGTTTCACTATGGTCTCGATCTCCTGACCTCGTGATCCGCCCACCTTGGCCTCCCAAAATACTGGGATTACAGACGTGAGCCACCGCGCCTGGCCATCTTACGTATTTTTTAATAAGTTTTATAGATTTAGTTTTTACATTTAGGTTTGTGGTCCATATCAGATGAATTTTTGTGTATTATATGAGGTAGTATCAAAGTTTGTTTTTTGCATATAAAAATCGTTTGTTGAAAAGACTTTTCTTTCCTTATTGAAATCATTGGTGTCTTTGGGGAAAATCAGTTGATTTATATGTGTAAATCTATTTCTGGATCTCAGTGTGGTTAAATTGATCTATATGTCTGTCCTTACACCATTATCTCATTGTCTTAATTACTGCTGCTTTAGAGTAAGTCTTTTCTTATTTTCTGAAATTTAAAATTTTTATTTTTTGTAGAGTTGGGGTCTCACTGTATTGCCCAGGCTGGTCTGGAACTTTTGGGATCAAGTGATCCTCCTGCCTGAGCCTCCTAAAGTGCTGGGATTGCAAGTGTGAGCCTCCATGACTGACCTAGAGAACGTCTTATATCATGTAGTATAGGCCCTCCAACTGAAAGCTTCAAAATTCTGTGGATTTTCTAGATCCTTTGCACTTTTATATACATTTTTAGAATCAGTTTTGTCAGTTTCTTTAAAAAGAAGGCTGCTGAGGCCTGGCACAGTGGCTTACTCCTGTTATCCCAACAACTCATGAAGCTGAGGTGGGAGGGTCACTTGAGCCCAGGAAGTCGAGGCTGCAGTGGGCTATGATCACGCCACTGCACTCCAACCTGGGTGACAGAGCAAGACCTTGTCACTTAAAAAAAAAGAAAGAAAGAAAGAGAAAGAAGGCTACTGGGATTTTTATTGGAAATATGTAGAATCTGTAGAAGAATATAGGAAAATGAACGTCTTATTATTGTGAGTTTTCGTATACATGAACATGAAATACATATATATACACATCTATATCTATATATAATGAAATACATATATATACACATCTATATCTAGATGTGTATATATACACATTTATAAAGATCTTTAAAAATTTCAGCAATATTCTGTAGTTTTTACTATAAAGGTCATGCCCATCCTTTACTTAATTCCTATGTATTTTATATTTTTATGCTATTGCTAAATGGTTACTTAATTTTAATTTTCTAAATTTTGCTCCTAGTGTATAGAGATGCAATGGGTTTTTGTATATTGGCCTTCTATATTATGACATTGGTAAATTCACTTTTTAATAATTGTTACTTTCTTGTAAATTCCCTAGGATTTTCTATATAAACAACTATGCTGTCTGGGAATAAAGACAGCTTTATATTTTTCCTTCCAATATTTATTTCTTTGTTTGTCTTATTTCACTGGGGAGGACCTCCAGTCAAATAGAATAAAAGTGGTAGGAGATGAGATCCTTGCCTTATTTCTGGTTTATAAGGGAAAACATTTAGTCTTCCACCATTAAATTTGCAATTAGCCATCCCTAGTGCTCTTGTTGTCATATCAACTTGACACATTATAAATCCAATCTCCAGTCTTATCTTAAAATAGTCTTAAAATAATCTTGCCTTACAGTAGTCAGTTGTCTCTCAAGAAAATTCAGAGAGAAAAAAGTTCATGCATTTTAATATTTATGTGCTAATTTACCACTTCTGCTGCTCTCTACTCCTTGCAGATCCAAGTTTCTGTTTCCTCTTAACATAAATAATACCCTTTAGCAGTTTTTATAGCACAGATATACTGGCTATGAATTCTGTAAGCTTTCATTGATCTGAAAATGTCTTTGTTTTCCTCTCATTACTGAAGACTGTTTTCACTGTATATAAAATTTTGTTGTTAACAGTATTTTCTTTTTAAAATATCAAATATTTCAGATTTCCAGTTCTGAGGATATAGCAGAGGTGATGTGGGGTTTGAGGTATATTAGTCTGTTCTCTCACTGCTAATAGAGACATACCCGAGACTGGGTAATTTATAAAGGAAAGAGGTTTAATGGACTCACAGGTCTGTATGGCTGGGGAGGCCTCACAATCATGGTGGAAGGCAAACAAGTAGCAAAGGCACGTCTTACACGGATGATGGCAGGCAAAGAGTGAGAACCAAGAGAAAGGGGTTTCCCCTTGTAAAACCATCAGATCTTGTGAGACTTATTCACTACCAGGAGAACAGTATGAGGAAACCACACCCATGATTCAAGTATCTCCCACCGGGTCCCTCCCACAACACATAGGAATTATGGGATCTATAATTCAAGATGAGATTTGGGTGGAGGCACAGCCAAACCATATCAGGAGGGTTCTCTCTGGAAGCACTGCCCAATGCAGGCCTAGTGGGGCTCTGAGTAGGGCAGAGTGGGATATGATATTTACTTTCATGACAAGAAAGTCCTGTTGCTAGAATTGGGTCCAAATGAAGTACTAGAGAAACAAAAACAGCAACTGTTCAGCTCCATTTCCCCTAAGTCTGCAGGCTTCTCAGTAGTGTTGATGCCTCAGACCACATCTGCAACATGAGTTACAGAGCATCTCAGGAAATACAGGCGTGGGATTCCTGCTCAGAGGCCTCAGTGATGCTTGATAAGGAGAATTTAGATGACATGGGCTATAAACTGGAGAACGATGTCATCATGCATGCTCTCACTGAGCAGCTGCAAGCTGCATCTGCTGAGGCCCCAATCCACCATCTTCCATTCGCTCTGGGAAGTGAACTGCCTTAGAACATACTGGAAGAAAGGATGC
The DNA here is from genome assembly GCF_024542745.1 of Macaca thibetana thibetana. Lineage (NCBI taxonomy): Eukaryota > Metazoa > Chordata > Mammalia > Primates > Cercopithecidae > Macaca > Macaca thibetana. The sequence goes on from NC_065585.1 coordinate 115,847,875, forward strand.
CTTTTATAGACACTGAGTGTCCACCATGAAGAAATCCTCTGATGGTTATCTCAGGGTTGTTCTTTCTTTTTTCTTTTTTTAAATCAGGTTTATTCAGGATACAACTTACATACCATAAAATTCACCCATTTTAAGTGTATAATTCCATGATTTTTAGTTCATTTATACAACTGTGCAACCATCACCATAATATCATTTTAGAACATTTTCATCACCTCAAAAAGAAACCTCATGCCCAATGATAGTCATTCTCCATTCCCATCCCCACCCCTGGCAATAACTAATCTACTTTCTGTCTTTCTAGATTTGCCTTTTCTGGACAATTCATATAAATAGAATCATAAAATATATGTAAAACAGAAACAAACTGGCTGGGCTCAGTGGTTCACCTACAATCTCAAAGGGCCTATAATCTCAGCACTTTGGGAGGCTGAGGCAGGAGGATCACTTGAGGCCAATAGTTTGAGATCAGCAGTTTGAGACCAGCCTGGGCAAGAGTGAGAACCTGTCTCTACAGGAAAAAAAAAAAAAAAAAATTAGCCAGGTGTGTTGGTAGGCACCTGTAGTCCTAGCTACTTGGGAGGCAGACACAAGAGGATTGCCTGAGCTCGGAAGTTTGAGGCTGCAGTGAGCCTTGCTGCAGCACTCCAGCCTGGGCGACAGAGTGAGACTCTGTCTCCAAAAAAATTTAAAAGCAAAGCAAAACAAAACAAAAAATACTGATTCAAAGATTTCTACTATTTCTGATGAGATTCAGTGGTTTTTAATAACAGTGTTCCTCTGTATGTGCTTTCATTTTCTAGCTGTTTTAAATATTTTCTCTTGGCCAGGCATGATGGCTCATGCTTGTAATCCCAGCATTTTGGGAGGCCAAGGTGGGAGGATTGCTTGAGGCCAGGAGCTCAAGACCAGCCTCAGCAACCTTGTCTCTACAAAAACAGCAAAACCTTGTCTCTACAAAAAAAATTAAAATTAACCAGGCATAGTGGCATGTGCCTTTAGTCCCAGCTACTTGGGAGGCTGAGGCAGGAGGATTGCTTGAGCCCAGGAGTTCAAGGCCACAGTGAGCTATGATCATGCCACTGCACTCCAGCCTGGGCAAAATCTTGTCTCAAAAAAAAAAAAAATTCAATTAAAAAAAAATCTTTATTCCTGGTTTTGAGTAGTAGGTGCATAAGCGTGATTTTTGTTTGTATTTCTCCTCAAAGTTTTGTTTGAGTGTCCAATTTCATGTATGTTAGAATATTTGATATTTTCCCATATGCCCATGAAGTTCTGTTTATTTTTCTACTGTATTTTTTCTTCATTCTTTAGTGTGGATAGATTCTCTTGATTTGTCTTCAAGTTTACTGACTTTTTTTTTCATTTCCAATGTGCCATTAAACTCATTCAGTAAATGTTTTATTTATTGTAATTTTCAATTTTAGAATTTCCATTTGTTCTTTTTCATAACTCCCAATTCTCTGCTGAGATTCCCTATTTTGTCACTCATTATGACCACATTTTCCTTTAGTTCTTTGAACATATTATATTTTAGTGTTTGTCTGCTAATATTTAGGTCACCTCTGGATTCATTTCTATTGCCTAACTTTTTTCTTGACAATGGGTCACATTTTTCTGGTTTTTTTCCCTATAGTTACAAATTTTTTATTTTCTATTGTGTGTCAATTCTCTAAGTGTGTCAAGGACATGCTTTAGAAACTATGGAGTCTGTTATTTACTCATGAAGAACATTAATTTTTGGTCTTGCATACACTTCAGTCACTAGCTGATCCCCCTGAACTTGTCTTGACTGTATTTCATGCTTTGTTATGGCAAATCTGTGAAAAACCCAGACCTTCTGACTTCATAGCACTCAACCTCCAAACTCAGATTTATTTCAGGGCTTGGCTTTAGTTAGTTAGTTTGTTTTTAGGGTGGATCTATAATAGGCCATACTCTAGGGTGTAGTCCTTACTCCTAAAGCACAGCTTCTGTGATGTCTCAGTTTGATGCTTGAGATATAACAAGGTGTTAATGGCATCTCTCCATTCTGGCTGGTCTGGATCTCCAATATCCCCAGGGCTTCTTTATCTCTTATATTCTATTCAATTTCTAACTCCTTATCAGCCTCTCTGATAATCCTACACGGTCATACATTGTGCATGTGCAGCCAAACCCTCATCTAAGACCCCATGGGTGACCCAAACCTACAACTGTAGGGTCCCTTCCCTACACGTCTCTCTCTTCTTCACAATGCCTTGCCCTTCAGATTCCAGTTGCTTCAGCTACCCCAAACTCTGAATTCTTGACTCCCCAGCTCAGCAAGGGGTCATCTCCTAGTAGGCCATCTATAGGCACAAATCTCTGTCTTTCTGTGGTCAACTTTCATTCCTCCTCCATGTCTTCTGCTATCCTGGATGGGCCAAGTTCACAAATTAGGTCATAAACCACCTGTACATACCAAATTATTATGGAGGTAAGCTTCTTGCTGATCAGAGTTCCGTGTACTTCTTACTCCCATACACTCCCCTAATTCTGCTTCTCAACTGTCCATTTCCTCAACTCCGGCTCATTCCTTTCTTCTTCAACACATGGTTTTCCTCACCTTAACTTTTTTCCTAGGATATTAAAATAGGATAACATATGTCATTACTGTATTTTTAAAATTATTATTTTTTAAATTTCTTGTTTCTTGGGCCATATAAATATGTATCTCTATATCTCTGTGTAGATCAGTTTGTATATACATGAGCACATGGCAGGCGTTCCTGCATATGCTGGTAAGACTGTATGTGGCATATTTTCCGTAGAATGAAGTTGGAAGAATAAGGCTGGAGGATATTCAGTGGGAGAGAACTACCTTTGCTAAGCATTGACTCTGAGTCCAGGCATAAAATATACTCTTTACGTAGAAATCTGATTTAATCCTCATTATTCCCCTATGAAGTAAGGATTCTTACTTTCGTTTTTCAGAAAGAAAACGGAGTTCAATGAGGCAGAGGTAACATGTCCAAGACCACACACCTGGTAAGCAACAGAGCAAGGATTCAAATTGTGAACCCAAAATAACTGAGACAGGTCTCAGTTAATTTAGAAAGTTTATTTTGTCAAGGTTAAGCATGCACCCATGACATAGCCTCAGGAGGTCCTGACCACTTGTAGTCGGATACAGCTGGCTTTTATACCTTTTAGGGAGACATAATTCTTCAATCAATACCTGTAAGATATACATTTGTTCTATCTGGAAGGGTGGAACAACTTGAAGGAGGGGCTTCCAGGTCTTAAAGGTAGATTTAAACACTTTCTGACTGGCAATTGGTTGAAAGAGTTATTGTCAGTAGAAAGGAATGTCTGGATTACAAGAAGGGGTTGTGGAGATCTGGTTTTTATCATGCAGATCAAGCCTTCAAGTAGCAGGCTTTAGACAGAATTTACTGTAAATGTTTCTTATCAGACTTAAGATCTGTGTTGATATTAATGGTGAGGGATATAATGAGGCATGTCCAACCCCCACTTCCATTATGGCCTGACCAAGATTTTTATGTAATTCTGGAATGCCTTTGGCTGAGAGGAGTGATCCATTCAGATAGTTCGGGGAGCCTTAGAATTTTATATATATTTTTTTACAAAACCAACATCTCTCCAGCTCAAATCAGAACTCTTTCCACTCTATAACAGTCTCTCCCCAGAAAGAGTCAGTTAAGAAATGTGACCAAAAGGTAAGTAGTTCCCTGACTCATGAAGTTGGAATTTTAAACTCTGTAAAATATTTGAAGATATTTATTCTGAGCCAAATATGAGTAATTATGGCCGGAGGCACAGTCTCAAGAGGTCCTAAGAACATGTGCCCGATGTTGTCAGGCTACAGTTTGGTTTCATACATTTTAGGAGGACTTAAGACATTAATCAATACATATAAGGTATACATTGGTTTGATCCAGAAAGGCAGGACAACCTAAAGTTGGGGAGGGTTTCAGGTCATAGGTGGGTAAAGATTTTCTTTTCTTTCTTTTTCTTTTTTTTTTTGATACAGAATCTCTCTCTGTTCCCCAAGCTGGAGTGCAGTGGCGTGATCTTGGCTCACTACAGCCTCTGCCTCCTGGGTTTAAGTGATTCTCTGCCTCAGCCTCCCAAGTTGCTGGGACTACAAGTGCACACCACCACACTTGGCTAATTTTTGTATTTTTTTGTAGAGACAGTGTTTCGCCATGTTGGCTGAGCTGGTCTCGAGCTCCTGACCTCAAGTGATCTACATGCCTAAGCCTCTCAAGGTGCTGGGATTACAGGTGTGAGCCACTATACCCAGCCTAGATTAATGTTTTCTGATTGGAAGAGTTAAGTTATTATCTAAAGACCTGGAATCAATAGAAAGGAGTGTCTGGGTTAAGATAAGGGATTGTGCAGGCTGACGTTCTTATTATGTAGATGAAGCTTCCAGGCAGCAGGCTTCAGAGAGAATACACTGTAATTTTTTTTTTTTTAATCAGACTTAAAAAGATACCAGACACTTAGTTAATTCTCTCCGGGATCAGGGAAAGATCTGGAAAGGAAAGAGGATTCTCTACAGAATGTAGATTTTCCCCACAAGAGACAGCTTTGCAGGACCATTTCAAAATTCATAACAGATATATATGTTTAGCGTAAAATACATTGATTTCTTTCAGAACCTGCTGTCACATGATGTATCTTATTGCTACAAATAGTCTGTTCTATCAGTTTTTTTTTTTTATTATTTTTTTGAGACAGAGTTTCACTCTTGTTGCCCAAGCTAGAATGCAATGACATGATCTCAGCTCAGCACAATCTTCACGTCCCAGGTTCAAGCAATTCTCCTGCCTCAGCCTCCCGAGTAGCTGGGATTACAGGCATGCACCGCCATACCCGGCTAATTTTGTAATTTTAGTAGAGACGGGGGTTTCTCCATGTTGGTCAGGCTGGTCTCGAACTCCTGACCTCAGGTGGTCCACCCAAAGTGCTGGGATTACAGGTGTGAGCCATCTGACGTGGCCTGTTCTATCAGTTTTAAGATCTCTGTTTTAATGTGAATGCTGGTGGTTGTGCTTGAATTTCAAAGAGAGGAGGGTATGATGAGGTATGTCCAACTCCCCCTTCCCATCATGTCTGAACTCGTTTTTCAGGTTAATTTTGGAATGTCCTTGGCTGAGAGGAGGGGTCCATTCCTTTGTTTAGGGGGTTTGGAAGTTTATTTTTGGTTTACAGAATGAAGGACGGGAGATACATAGGAAAGTAGACTCATGGTCTGGCATTGTCTTATTGGAATTGCTGGATCTTAGGGGTCTTTTATGATAACCTCCTACCTGAAACCTGAGTGATCTGGGAGGCTTTGTGATCAGGCACTGGTGAATGATAAGGGTGGGAGAACTTAGCTGAAAGGGTCAGAGATTTGAGTAACTAAGAAGTGCAGAAAGGGAATCATAGGACACACAAGGAAATGAGCCCAAGGTCTAGAAGAAAAAGGGATTGAGGATGAAGTCAACAGGAAGAACAGAACCCTTACATGACAAAAGGGCTATTTATGCACTGAAATTTACAGGAATCACCAGAGGTAGAATTAAAGCAGCAGAGGGAGGGACTTCCCAAAAGAGACAGCGGTTCAGTGGGTACAACCAGCCTGCCCTTGGCTCCACAGGGGCTGCCAACGTGAACTATAATCAGGATGAAACAAGCAGTCAGGCTGGAAACGTTAGCATATTGGGAAAGTATATTGAAATGAACACGATGTCATGACAAGCACAAAAAGAAGGGAATCAGTTTGAAAAAGAGAAGAAAGTAAAAGGAAGTAAGAATCTCTCTGAGATTCTGCTGCTCTGGCCAAGGAAGTAAGACTGGAGTTGGGGTGGGGTACAGATGCATGATCCCTAGAAAGCTGTACTTTCTAATGAGGACTGATGAATTCCTAGGCTTTCCCCAAACTGGATTAAATGTAAATACTCCTTGCTTTGGAAAGCAGCCTGCCTTCTTTACTTTTTTATATTTTAAAATATAAAAGATTGCTTAAATTTCACAAAATTCAAAAGGGGCAGAAGAGTATACAGGGAAAAGTTGTTCTCCCTTCTTCATCTGATCTTCAGTTCCCTTTTCCGAAGGCAGCTGCTATTACCAGGCTTCTATGGATCTTTTCAAAGGTAGTGTCAGCATTTAAAAACATCTATGCATATGGCCTGGCGTGGTGGCTTATGCCTGTAATCCCAGCACATTGGGAGTCCAAGGAGGAAGGATCACTTGATGCTGGGAGGTTGGAACTAGCCTGAGCAATATACAGAGACCTCGTCTCCACGGAAAATTAAAAAATTAGCCAGGCATGGTGGTGTGTGCCAATAGCCAGGCGAAGGTGGGAGGATCCCTTGAGCCCAGGAATTTGAGGCTGCAGTGAGCTATGATCTTGCCACTGCACTATAGCCTGGGTGACAGAACGAGAGCATGGCTTGTACATTAATTTTTTAAACTGCATATATTTATACTTTTCACACAAATGATAGCTCTTCTGCACATTGCTTTTTAAAACTTTTTAACTTTTTAAATGTATTTTTGAAATTATTCCTTATCAGCACATAAAGAGTTGCCTTATTACTTTTTTTTTTTTTTTGAGACGGAGTCTCGCTGTGTGGCCCAGGCTGGAGTGCAGTGGCGATCTCGGCTAACTGCAAGCTCCGCCTCCCGGGTTCACGCCATTCTCCTGCCTCAGCCTCCTAGTAGCTGGGACTACAGGCACCCGCCACCACGCCCGGCTAGTTTTTTGTATTTTTAGTAGAGACGGGGTTTCACCATGTTAGCCAGGATGGTCTCGATCTCCTGACCTCGTGATCCACCCGCCTCGGCCTCCCAAAGTGCTGGGATTACAGGCTTGAGCCACCGCGCCCGGCTCGCCTTATTACGTTTTAACAGCCACATAATTTTCCATCTTAGAGAGATGTATCATAATTTAGGTAGCCTCCTGTTAATGGAAATTTAGGTTAATTTACAATCTTTTGCTATTACAGACTGCTTCAATAAATATCATTGAACATACATCACGTCATGTGTGTGAGAGAAAGAGGGAGACAGAGAGATACAGAAGGAGAGAATAAGAGAGAGAAGACGTGAAGATGCAGTCAAGGGCACGAGCGTTTTGAGATATGGACAATGTTTGCCCCCCTTCTTTAAATGCACACAGGCTACTCATGTGCTGACTAGGTGGAGCTGGCCTGTGGACTCCCTGTCTGATGGGAAGAAACCGTCAGAAATACCAAGATACATGCTGTTTGTCTCAGTTCTTGCGACAACATGGTGAGGCATGGAGGTGAGTAATTCCTGTATTTTATCACAGAGTGTCAAGATCAGAAGGGGCTAGAAATTCCAAAGTAACACAGTGACTTCTGATCAGTCTCTTGGGCACTCTAATATTGGAAAAGGTAGCCTCTCTGGATAACAGATACAGATATTTGGTCTCTAGAAGTTTAAGTCATTTAAAAAAATCTTTATTGTATTTATTTATTTTGGTAGAAATGAGGTCTTGCTATGTTGTCCAGGCTGGTCTTGAATTCCTGGCCTCAGGTAGTCCTCCTGGGTCAGCTTCCGAAAGTGCTAAGATTAATTACCAGCTCGAGCCACTGTGCCCAGCCTAGAAGGAAGTTGTGCTCATGATAAATACATAAACCGCCTCTCTGGTCCACACTGGTCTTTGGGATGGGCCCAGGATCCTCTGCTAGGTCCGGCCCAGGGTAAGCACAGCTGAGAGAGCACCAGGTCTCCCATCCCACTAGATTCTGCGAGGACCTGGGGCCCTTCGAGGACCCAGGGGGGCCATGCCCAAACATGCGGTTCCCAGATTCTAGAGCAATTAGGTGTTTTCTTGATGCTCACACACCCACATCCAAACACAACAGCACTTGTGTTTTCAAAGACAGGACCTTGGTAATCCTGTCCTCCCACCCAGATCTGCCCTCTGTGCTGTGGGGAGGTTATGAGATATGAGTGGGTCACAGCTCAGTGCATTCCCAGCATTGCGTTGGGTCACTGGCTTAGCTTGGAACCGGCTCAGGATAATCACGCTTTTCATCAGCCGCCCCTGTTTCCCTTCCTCATTCCTCTTCCGTGTGAACTTCCACCCCCAGCCTGGAATAAAGCCCTTTCGCTCTCAGCGTTCCAGGTTCTCGAAAAACAAAACTAGTTCCCACTGCCTCCACAAGCCCGCCCTTCCGTCGGAACTGGGGGTCCTTAGACCCTGGACCCAGACAGTGGCTCCATTTCCTATGGACACTTCCGGAACTGGTTTATCACATCTCACTTCTCAGGATGCTTTTAGGCTGCCTCGACACACACACTCCTCCCAGACTCCGCTTTGCATTTTCAGACCTGTTCTGATTGACTTGCTGTGGTCACTAACATTTTCAGGATATTTCCCATGGAATTCCAGGTTCTAAGTAGGTGCCTTGGGGGCTGCTACAGAGAGCCTCTTTAAACACAGAGCTCCCCAGCCCCTTCTTATAAAACACTGTGAAATATATCATACTTTTGGAAAATAACAAAAACATACGCATGTATGTACAGTTGAAAAATAATTATTAAGCCAATACCTGTGTAACTTTCACCCAGGTCAAGAAATAAAATATTGTCAGAACCCTAAAAGCCCCCTGTGTGGCCCTCCCTAATCTACTTTAGATGTTTAAAGTTGCAGCTAAGAGCTCCCTTCCTAAGCAAGTCTGAAAAATACTGGGTTAAGGGATTCTTTCCTGAATGCCCCTATAGCCATATTCACTGTTAAATCTTGTATGTTCGCGTTATCTCTCCAGGTCTCAGAGGCTCCGAAATTTTGCTCTCTCCCTACCCCTGACCTCTACCTCCCAGACTCAAGTAATCCTTTTGCCTTTAGCTGGGACTATAGGCACACGCCACCATGCCTAGCTCACTTTTTGATTTTCTGTAGAGACAGAATCTCACTGTGTTGCCCAGGCTAGCCTTGAACTCCTGCACCCAAATAATCCTCCTACCTCAGCCTCCCAAAGTGCTGAGATTACAGGTGTGAATCACTGCATCTGGCGGATTTTTTTTTTTTTTTATTGCTAATGTCAAGGACTTCTAGCTTTTTTCCTTTATATTTATCTGTTGCTTTCTATTCACTTTTCCCCTCCTTCCCCATCATAAGTCATCACTGACCATCTTTCATGAATACAACAAATCATTCCTTCCCAAAGATGGAAATAATTGTAGAGTACAAACCATACACAGGCCACTAATTACAGGGACAGACTGGTTGCATAATCCAGTTCTGTTTATCATTTTTCATTAGAATACTCGAAATACAGGAGACATTTAATAAATATTTTTGAATAGTTGAAAGTTTCTTGGAATAGCTCCTACTATTCCTGTCCAGAATGTTCTTCCTCTTGGTTACTAAAGAAGCCATCAGATTCCTAGTTCTTCCTTCATTTTCTTTTTTGAGGTGGAGTTTCACTCTCGTCACTCGGGCTAGAGTGCAGTGGCACGATTTCAGCTCACTGCAACCTCCGCCTCTCGGGTTCAAGCAATTCTCCCACCTCAGCCTCCCAAGTAGCTGGGATTACAGGTGCCTGCCACCACACCCAGCTAATTTTTGTATTTTTAGTAGAAACGGGTTTTGCTATGTTAGCCAGCCACCTGACCTTAGGTGATCCACCTGCCTTGGCCTCCCAAAGTGCTAGGAGTACAGGCATTGGCCACCATGCCTGGCCTACTTTTCTTTTTCTAAGTTAAGCATCCTCTGCCCCTCTGGGGCCAGATACCATAGAGTCAGTCCCTCTGAACCTTTTACCATTTATGTTTCTTTATTGAAATTTATAAGATCTCCAGTTCGGTATTGAATAAGTGGTGAATGCAGGTAGACTTTTGTCTTGTTCTTGATTCTAAAGACAATGCATTCTCTTCCTGCCTTCCTTGTTTTTCTCTCTGCCTTTCTCTCTTTCTTACTCTCATTCTCTCTCTCTCCTCCTCTCTCTCTCCTCCCTCTCTTTCTTATTCTCTCTTTCTATCTCTCCCTTCACCCAGGGCCTTTTATTAATGAATATCCTGCACGATTGAGGAAGGAGACTGGCTAGCGCAGGGGAAGTATGGCTGTATTCAGAAACTCTAATATTGGCATCAGGCTCTGTTTCTCTACTTTTCTTATGGTGGCTTCTTTCTGAGGTAGGGTCTTCTCTCCTATTCAGACAGATGGCCACAACAACTCCAGGCTTTCAGTCTTCTAAATTATCAACCCAGAGAAGACAAAGTGCCTCTTTTCTAATACTTCCAGCAAAATTCTGGGAGTGAACACTCTTTGGCTAATTGGTTCAGCCTGGGTAAAAAGCCTGTTCCTGCGATCAAGGTGATATTATCACTGGTCAGACCTGAGTCACCTGCCCACTCCTGGGGGAAAGTGGTTGGTGAGGTCAGCCCCATTTGAACCGCATGAAGTTATTAAAGGTGTTTATCCTAAAGAAAATAGGATTGTTGTTCACACTGGGGCCTGTCAAGGGGTGGGTGGGGAGAGGGAGAGCCTCAGGAAGAACAGCTAATGGATACTGGGCTTAATACCTAGGTGATGGGTTGATCTGTGCAGCAAACCACCACGGCACATGTTTCCCTATGTAACAAACCTGTACATCCTGCACATGTACCCTGAACTTAAAATAAAAGTTGAAGATAAACAGAAAATAGGCATGTTGTTACCTGAAGAAGAGGGTGTGGATATTCGTAAACTAACACAACAGCTACCTGCTATAGGCAGCGTCTGAGCTGGGTTTGCAGGATGGACAGGATTTAAGCCCAGAGCAATAAAGAACAAGGGAAAAATAAATGGTACATGTGGAAGCCAGGGAGGTGCAGTGTAGACGTTTGAACCAGCAGCCTGGTCCCCCAGGAGGCCCCATGATAGTGAACAAAGAAGCCTTGTGTCCTCCTTGTTTCTTACTAAAATACTTGTTTGTATTATTATTATTTTTTGTCTTTAAAGTTTGCCTATGTATACATATATATGTGTGTATGTATGTATGTATTTTTTTTAAGAGACAGAGTCTCACCTGTCGCTCAAGCTGGAGTGCAGTGGCACAATCACAGCTCACTGCAGCCTCGACCTCCCAGGCTCAAGCAGTCCTCCCACCTCAGCCTCCTAAGTAGCTGGGACTAGTACAGGTGTGCGCCTCCACACCTGGCTAATTTTTTCCTTTTTTGTAGAGAAGGGGTCTCCCTATGTTGCCCAGGCTAATCTCTAACTCCTGGGGTCAAGGAATCCTCCCACCTCAGCCTCTCAAAGTGCTGGGGTTACAGGCATGAGCCACCACACCCAGCAACAATAATTTCTTAACATAATCTAGTAATAAAATCTGCATTCAAATTTCTATGATTTTCTCAAAAAAAACCCCACTTTTATTTATAAGTTGGTTTGTTTAAGATTTAAACACAGTTCACACATTGCATATGGTTATGTATCTCTTAAGTCCTCTTTTTTCAATAAACTTTTGAGGATTAACTTTAAGTCTCTTTTAATCTTTAACAGCCTCTGTTCTCATTTCTCATGTGTTTATTTGTTGAAGAAACTGGATTTTACAGGGTTTGACTGGGCAGCACCTCCCCAGTCATAAAAATTGAGTTGTTTAACATGTTTCTTTCTTTGGAGCTCTTGCCTCTAAACTGAAGATAGTTCTAGAGGCTTGATTACACTTTGGGTAATTTTCTTTTGTTTTCTTTCTTTTTTTGACAAGTCAACTTCATAGGTGGTGGTGTGTACTTTCCGTTGCATCATATCAGGGGGCACGTCATGTCTGGTTCTCTTTTTGTTTGTTGGTTTGTTTGTTTTCTTTTTGAGACGGAGTGTCGTTCCGTTGCCCAGGCTGGAGCACAGTGGCATGATCTCGGCTCACTGCAAGCTCTGCCTCCTGGGTTCACACCATTCTGCTGCCTCAGCCTCCCGAGTATCTAGGACTACAGGCGCTTGCCACCACGCCTGGCTAATTTTTTGATTTTTGGTAGAGACAGGGTTTCACCATGTTAGCCAGGATGGTCTCGATCTCCTGACCTCGTGATCCACCTGCCTCTGCCTCCCAAAGTGCTGGGATTACAGGCGTGAGCCACCGTGCCTGGCCATGTCTGGTTCTTTTAAATGGAATACTTCCACTGCTTCAGCTTTCTGAAAGATGTGGGCATTTTGGGTACATACTATTTATTAGATCTAAAAGTTCCCTTTTATTCCTAGTTTGATAAGACTTTTCAAAAACTGTAAATGGATGCTTAATTTACTAAATGCCCTTTCTGCATCTATTTAGGTATTTTCTTTTCCGCTTTGGATAACAGGATTTTCTGTCCTCATAAATTAAGTTAGGGGATGAGCTCTGTTTTTTCAGTTCTCAGGAAGAGTTTGTGTTGGATTGGAATTTTGACTTCTTTGAGTGTTTTGGTAGAATTTGCTTGTAGGTCTTACTATGTGGGCCTGGTGTTTTCCTTGTGGGAATATTTAAAGCCACTGATTCAATTTCTTGAATGGTTTCAGACCTATTCAGGTTTTTTACTTCTTAAGTCAGTTTCAGTGAGTTATGTTTTCCTATGAATTAGTTTGTTTCATCTAAGTTTTCAAAATTATTGGCATCAAATTTTCATAATATTTCCTTTTAATGTCACCTTTTCCATTGCTAATATTCTGTACTTACGCATTTTTTCATTTTCTTGATCAATATTGCATAGGGTTTGTTGTTGTTTCCTAAAGAAGAGCGTGTGGAACTTTTGGTTTTCATCGTCTTCTCCATTCTAAACTTTCCTTTTCACTGATTTCTACCCTTTATTATTTCCTTTCTACTTTCTTTGTATGTGTTCTGGTACACTTCTTTAAACTTTTTTTCTTTACATTAATTAATTTTTTTTTTTTTAGAGAAGGGTCTCACTATGTTGCCCAGGCTGGGGTGTAGTTACTATTCACAGATGCTATCAGAACTCACTGCAGCCTCAAATTCCTGGGCTCAAGCAGATCCTCCCGCTTCAACCTCTTGAGTAGCTGGGACTATAGATGACATTGCATCCAGCCAAACTTCTTAAGTTGAATACTTAGTTCATTTTACTTTTTTTTTTTTAAGACACAGCCTTGCTCTGTTGCCCAGGCTGGAGTGCAGTGGCACAATCATAGCCCACTGTAACCTTGAACTCCTCCCTCAGCCTCCCAAGTAGCTGGGACTATGGGTATGTACCGCCATGCCTAGCTAATTATTATTATTTTTTGTAGAGATGGGATCTCCCTATGTTGCACAGGCTGGTCTAGAACTCTGGCCTCAAGTGATCCTCCTGCCTTAGCCTTCCAGAGTGCTGGGATTACAGGCATGGGCCACAGTACCCAGACTTTTGTTTCTAATATAGATGTTCAAGGTTATTAATTTTCTCTCCAGTTGCTGCCTCAGTCACATTCCTGTACTTATTTTCGTTATAAAATAGTTTGAAAATGTTTTCTATATTTATTTAAACTAATTTTTATTGCTTCTTTTTTTGGCTCATGAGCATTAGGAAGTTAATTTCTATTTTTATGACTTTTTTAAAAGTTGAGTTTTACTTTATATTCAGTGAAATGCACAGATCATGTGTGTTGTTTGAAAAGTTTTACCAAATGTAGATACCTGTCTAAATCACACATCTATTAACATAGAGACCATTTTCATGACAGCAAAAACGTATGCTTTTTCTATCAGTTCTTTCTTTTCCCTGCACGACGTGAAGCAAGGACTATTTTTATTTTTAGCATCACAGAATAGCTTTGCCTTTTATAAAATTTAACATAAATGGAATCATACTATATGATTCTCTTTACGTCTAGGTTCTTTTCTTCATTACATTGTTTTTGAGCTTTTTTCATGTCGTTGCTTATATTTTATTGTCATTCTCCTCCTTCCTGTTTTTCTTCTTCTTCCTCCTCTTCCTTGTTCTCCTCCTCCTCTTTCTTCATAGTGTCACATTTCATGAAAATACCACAATTTACTTACCCATTCTCCTGTTGATGGATATATGGGCTGTTTCCAGTTTGGGGCAAATACGAGTGAAGTTGGTATGAGTGTTTTTGTACAAGTGTTTTTGTAGACTATGTTTTTCTTTCTCTTGGGCAAATACTTAGAAGTGGAAATGCTGAGTCATCTGGTAGATGGGTGTTTACCTTCATAAGAAGCCAAACAGTTTTCCAAAGAAGTTCTACCATTTCATACTCCTACCAGGAAAATCCTAATATTTGACATTTTATATCTTTAATTTTAATTATTCTAGTGAGTAAAATATATTCTAGTTGTTTTTAAATTAGTTTTATGATTTTATAATGTATAGTTTACATACAAAAAAGACACACATATTGTTGGGCATAATTTGGCAAGTCTTGACAAATGCACACACCTGTGTGTGTAACCACCACCCTAATCAAGATATAGAACATTTCTCTCACCTCAGAAGATTTCCTTATGCTTCTTTACAGTCAATTATACCCAGTTCTGCCCCAGGTTACAATCTCATTTCTACCACTCTATTTTGGTTTTGCCTGTTCTAGAATTTTACATAAATGGAATTACACATGTTGTACCCTTTTTTTGTATGGCTTCTCTCAGCACAATTTTTTTTTGAGATTCATCCATATTTTTGAGTCTAATGTTATTTATTCCTTTTGACTGTGGGTGTGCCACAACTTGTTTATCCATTCTTCTGATGATCGACATTTGTTTTTTTTTCATTTCTGGCTAATTATAAACAAATCTATGAATATTCTTGTACAATAATTTTTTGGATCTACGTTTTTATTTCTCTTGTGTAAATTCCTAGGAGTAGAATGGCTAGACTATATGAAGGTGTTTGTTTAACTTTTCAAGAGACGATCAGACTGTTTTTCAAAGTGGTTATCTATCAATACCTGTGAAAAGAAGGGAAGAGGAAAACCAAAGGAAAAAAACAAAGTGGTTACATAATTTTACATTCCCTATAACAGTGTATGAGAGTTACATCCTTGCCAACACTTGGTATGGTTTTCTTAATTTTAACTCTTCTATTATGAGTGTAGTGGTTTTAATTTGCATTTCCTTGATCACTTGATAGGCGTTAATTTTTTTTTTTTTGAGACGGAGTCTCGCTCTGTCGCCCAGGCTGGAGTGCAGTGGCGCCATCTCGGCTCACTGCAAGCTCCGCCTCCCGGGTTCACGCCATTCTCCTGCCTCAGCCTCCCGAGTAGCTGGGACTACAGGCGCCCGCCACCTCGTCCAGCTAGTTTTTTGTATTTTTTAGTAGAGACGAGGTTTCACCGTGTTAGCCAGAGTGGTCTCGATCTCCTGACCTTGTGATCCGCCCATCTCGGCCTCCCAAAGTGCTGGGATTACAGGCTTGAGCCATGGCGCCCGGCCGATAGGTGTTAATGTTGACCATCCTTACACATGCTACGTATCCTTCTGCGAAGTATCTGTTTAAACCTTTCACCTGTTTATGTGGACTATCTTCTTCTTATTGAGATGCAAGAGATATTTACATATTGTATTTATAAATTATTTGTCAAATATATTCTCCTAACGTGTAACATTCCTTATCATTTACTTAAATAGACCTATTAATAAGCAGATTTTAATTTTGATAAAATACAACTTATCAATTTTTTATGGTTAAGGCTTTTCTTGTTTTAGCTAAGAAATCTTTGTCATTCCAAGTTCATGATAGTATTTTCCTTTATCTAGAGACTCTATAGTTTTAACTTTTATATTTAGGTCGTGATCCACCTCAAATTAATTTTTGTGTATGTGATGAGGTAAACATCAAGATGCATTTTTTCCCATATGGATATCCAATTGTTCCAGCACCTTTTTTTAAGAATTTTTTCTCCATTCATTTCTTCTGGTGCCTTTGTAAAAATGTAATTGACTATTTATTATTAAATTCATTTCTGACTCTGTTCTGTTCCATTTGACTATCTGCCTATCTTGACATCAATACCACACTGTCTTGATTATAATATCTTTATAGTAACCAGCAATGTAAGTCCTCCAAATTGGTTCTTTTTTTCAAGATATTTTTGTTTTATTTTGCTGTTACTATTATATGTCCTTTGCATTTTCATGTACATTTTATCATCAGCTTCTCAATTTCTACCAAAAAAACAAAAATCAAAACAACACATGCTGGAATTTTGTTTGGGATTACATTGACTATAGATCAATTTGGGTATAGAGATATATCATCCATGAACATGGTATATCTCTCCATTTGGTCTGGCTTTTAAAAATTTCTTTCAGCAATGCTTTTCAAGTTTATATGTAGAGATTTGTTTATTTTATTTTTTAAGACAGGATCTCAGCCTGTTGTCCAGGCTGGAATGAAGTGGCATGATTTTGGCTTACTGGAGCCTTGACATTCTGGCTCAAGCAGTCCTCTTGTCTCAGCCTCCAGAATAGCTGGGGCTACAGGTGCATGCCACCACACCTGGCTATTTTTTCTTTTTTTTTTTTTTTAAGAGATGAAGTCTCGCTATGTTGTCAGGCAGGTTGTAAACTCCTGGCCTCAAGTGAGCCTCCTGCCTCAGCTTTCCAAAATTTTGGGATTATGGGATTGAGCCACTGCACCCAGTCCATATGTAGAGATATTAAACAAATTTTGTCAAATTTGTTACCAAGTATTTTATGTTCTTTGCTGATCATGTAAGTGACAGTTCTTGAATTTAATTTTTAAATTTTTTTTTTAGCTAGTATATATACAATTAACTGTTATATATTGACCTTGTAGGCTTTGATCAAAGTTTATATTTTATTAACAGTGAGTTTTTTTGTAAGTTCCTCAGGAATTTCTTTATTTGTAAGTAGAGAAAATTTTACTTCTTCTTTTCCAATATTTATAAGTTATCTTTACTTTACTTGCCTTATTTCACAGGATAGGGCCTCCAGTACAATGCTGGCTGTAAGTGGTGAGAGTCAATACTCTTGCTTTGTTCTTGATTTTGGAGAGAAAGCATTTGGTCTTTCACCTTTAAATGTGATGTTAATTAAAGGATTTTTAAAAGGGCTTTGTCTAAGTTTAAAGTTTCCTTTGATTCCTAGGTTGCTGAGAGTTTTAATTATAAAATATTAAATTTTAACAATTATTTTTTCTGTAGTTATTGAGATGATAAAATTATTTTTCTCCTTAACGCTGTACATATGATAAACTATATTGATTGATTTTCAAAATGTTAAACTAACCTAGCATTCTTGTGGTAAGCCCCACTTAGCCATGGTACATTATCTTTTTTATGATGACTAAATTTGATTTGGTGGCTGCTAATTCAATTTGTTAAGAATTTTTGCATTTATAATCCTGAGAATTATTTGTCTATGATTTTATTTTCTTGTACCTTACTGGTTTCATACTCTTTTGAAAGAGTTTGTTTACTGTTGGCATTATTTATTTCTTAAATGTTTGAAATAAATCAGTAATAAAACCAACTGGACTTGGAGTTTTCTTTAGGAAAAAGTTTTAAACTACGAATTCAATTTTTTAAATATTAATGGAGTTTTTCTTTTTGTATTAGTTTCTGTAATTTTTATCTTTCAAAGAATTTGCCCATCTCATCTAGGTTATTGAGTTTGATGATATAACCTTGTTCAAAATGTTTCTTTGTTATCCTTCACTGTCTGTTGATTCTATAGTGATGTTCCCTTTTTCATTACTAATATTGTTATTTCTTCCCTTTTTGTCTTGATCAGTTTATCTAGGGGTTTCTTAATTTTATTTATCTTTTCAAAGAAGTAACTTTTGATCGTGTTGGTTTCCCTTATTTTCTTTTTTCTGTTTTATTGATTCTGGCTTTAATATTGTTTTCTACCTTCAATTTATTTTGGGTTTAAATTTCTTTTCTCTTTCTATCTTATTAAAGTGGAAACACATATCAGTAAGTTTTAAATCTTTATTTTCTTCTTACTCATTTAAAACTCTAAATTTCCTAAGCATTGCTTTATCTGCATCCAACATATTTTGGTATGTTATGTTTGCAATACTATCCAGTTCAAAATATTTTCTAATTTTCTCTGTGATATTTTTTCTTTCTGATCTATGGTTATTTAGAGGTTTTTATTTTTAATTGCTAAGAACTTGTGGATTAAAAAAAAAAGGGAGACTTCATGAGTTTGCATGTCATCCTTGTACAAGGGTCAGGCTAATCTCTGCATCATTCCAGTATTAGTCTATGTGCTGCTGTAACAAGTACTTGTGGATTTTACATGTATCTCTCATTTACTGATTTCTAATTTATTTCCATGTGGAGAGAGTATTATCTGTGCAATTTAAGTCTTTTTGAAATGCATTGAGACTTACATTATGGCTCAGCATATGGTCTATTTTGGTTAATATCTGATGTGCCCTTGAAAATAATGTATGTTCTGGAGTTGTTGGTTATTGTGTTCTGTAAATGTCAATAATGTTAACATAGTTAACCTAAATCATATCTTTTCAAATCTAATAGATTTTTTTTAGTCTATTTGACCTATCATTTCCTGAGAGGGTAAATTTTGTTGTTGTTGTTGATACAGGGTTGCTCTAAAAACTATAATATACATTCTTAATTTATCATAGCCTACCTTGCATTAATATTTTTGACTTATCAGAAGTGAATATGATACAAGATATTCCACTTATCCACTTCCCTTTCATTGTGCTACTGTTACTGCTCATTTTACCTTCATATGTCATAAACCCCACAATGATGATTCTCCCTTTAACAACACATGTTTTAGAGAAATTAAGAAATAAAAAAGTGTCTTTATTTTCACCACTACACTAATGAGGAAAGAAAAAGTATTTTATATTCATATACTTACCATTTCTGGCATCTTTCATGGGGGAAGGGGGTGCAGAACCCAACTTTCTAACCGATATAATTCCCTATTTCCTTTCAGCCTGAAGATCTTCCCTTAGCACTTCTTTTTATTGTCTGTGTGTGTGCAGGTCTACTGTTGATGAACTTGCTCAGCTTTTACCTATATAAAAATCTTTTATAGTCCATCTTTGTGCTTTCCATGTCATATTTAAGAAATATTTGCCTAACTGAATAGGTTTTTTTCTGTTGTTTATTTTAGAATTTTTATGGTGTTGCCTTTTACATTTAGGTGTATCCATTTTTAGTTAATTTTATGTATGTTGTGAGGTAAGAATCAAGGTTCATATCATTTCTATACAGTTGTTCCAGCACCATTTGTTGTGAAGATTATCCTTTCCCCATCAAATTACTTTGGAACCCTTGTTGAAAACTGATTGACAATATGTATGCAGATCCATTTCTAAATTCTCCAATCTGTTTCATTGTCCTATAAGTATCTCTCTGTAATAACAGTACACTGTCTTGATTATTACAGCTTTATAAGAAGTCTTGAAATTGGGTAGTGTTAGTCTTCCAAGTTGGTTCGTCTTTTAAAGAATTGTTTTGGCTCTCCTAGGTCCTTCGCATTTCCAAACAAACTTTAGAATCAGCTAATCAATTTCTACAAAAAAAAATCTGGATGGAATTTTTCTTAGAATTACATTGAATATATATATATATTGCTATGGAGAAAATTCAGATTGTAACAATCTTGAGTCTTTGGTTCATAAACACGGTATATATCTACATTTATTTGGATCTTCCCTAAAATCTTATAGTAATAGTTTTATAATTTTCAGTCTTCTAAATTTGAAGTTATACATCTTTTTCAAATTTATTACCATTCCACATTTTTTATACCATTGTGTTATTGCTTTTTAATTTCAATTTCAAATTCTGCCTTGCTAGTATATGGAAATTAATATTTGTATATTGACCTTGTGTTCTGCAGCCTTGCTTACTCACTCATTACTGCTAGTAGCTTTTTTAGTAAGTTTTGGGGAATTTTTACACAGATAATCAAGCTGTCTTCAAAGATACTTCGATTTCTTTCTTCATTTTCAATCTAGATACCTTCCATTTTTCTTTTACTTTCTTTATTGCAATGGTTAGGATCACCAAAGCATGGTTAAATAAAAGTGGTAGAAGCATACATGTTACCTCCTTTCTGATCTTAGGGAAAAACATTAAGTCTTTCACCATTAAGTATAATATTAACTATAACAGTTTTGGGGGATGCCCTTCATCAGAAAAGTTCATCCTATTCTTGTTTCTCTGTGAGTTTTTTCTTTCATGTAAATAAATTTTGAATTTTTTTTCAAATGCTTTTTCTGTATATACAGAGATGATTGTATTAGTTTATTTTTACTAATGTGATGAATTACATTTTTATTTATTTATTTTTTGAGATAGAGTCTCACTCTGTAGCCCAAGCTGGAGTGCAGTGGTACGATCTCAGCTTACTGCAATCTCTGCCTCCTGGGCTCAAGTGATTCTCATGCCTCAGCCTCCCAAGTAGCTGGAACTATAGCTGTGAGCCACCACACCTGCTAATTTTTTGTATTTTAGTAGAGACGGGGTTTCACCATGTTGCCCAGGGTGGTCTCGAACTCCTGAGCTCAGGCGATCTGCCTGCCTCAGCCTCCCAAAGTGCTGGGATTACAGGTGTGAGCCGCCACATCCGGCCTACATTGATTTTTGAGCATTAAAACAACTACAAGGCTTATCCTGAGATAAATCCCACTTACGATATATTATCCATCTTAAGTATTGCTGCATTTGATTGGCTAAAATTTTGTTTAAAGCTTTTACTTCTATATTTATGAAGGATATTGGTTTATAATTTCCTTTTCTTATAATGGCTTTATTTTATTGCAATTTGTATCAGGTTTTGCTATTAGGGCAATGCTAGACTCAGAAGAAGTTTGGAAGTGTTTCCTCCTCTTCTATTTTCTGGAAGACTTTGTGTAGAATTTGTATTATTTGTTCCTTAAATGTTTGGCAGAATTCATCAGTGAGCCTATTTGGGTGTGGAGTTGTTTTGTGGGAAGGCTTTTACCTATAAAGTTCATTTATTTCGTAGTTATATTAATAGCAATGGCGCTATCCACATTATTTCTTCTTGAGTGAGCTGTGGTAGTTTGTGTTCTTTAAGAACTTTGTCCATTTGCATGTAAGTTGTCAACTTTATTGACATAAAGTTGTTCATAATATTCTGTTACTATCCTTTTAATATCTAGGATTTGTGGTGATGGTCTCACTCTTGATAATCTCTGTCTTCCCTCTTTTATTTCTGATTAGTCTGACTAAAGACTTACTCATTTGTTGATCCCAATGAATCAGTATTTGGTTTCATGAGTTTTTCTCTATATTTTTCTGTTTGCTTTTTCTTTAAATTCTTATCTTTATTATATCTTTTCTTCTGTTTATTTTGGGTTTAATTTGTCCTTCTTGTATTAAACTTTAAGGTTAAAGTTTAGGTCATTGATTTGAGAACTTTCTTGTTTTCTAATACAAATGTTTAATGTCATAATTTTCCCTCCATATTCTACTTTAGCTGTATCACAGAAATTTCATATGTTATGTCTTCATTTTCATGAAGTTCAAAATATTTTCTAATTTCACTTGTGGTTTTTTTATTTGACTCATGAGCAACTAGAAGTGTGCTATTTCATTTCCAATTATTTGAAAACAGTGGTATCTTTCTGTGCTTATTTCTAATTAAATGCCACGTGGTCATAAAACATACTCTCCATGATCTGAATTCTTTTACATTTGTTGAGGCTTGTTTCATGACTCACATCATGTTCTAACTTGGTAAATATTTTATCTGCCCTTGAAAGAATGATCTTCACCCACAGCTGGTGCAGTATTTTTCCCATATTATTAGGTCAGATTGGCCGACAGTTATGTCTTCTATATCCTTACTGATTTTCTGTTTATTTATTCTATCAGTTATTGAGAGAGAGATGCTGTTTTTTGTCTTTGTTACTGTAGTCTAGAATAGCTCTTACTCTAGAACTACAGTGGTTTTACTTTTAAGCTATGGATTTTCTGGTGTCTCAACTGAATGCATGGTGCTGTTTAGTAAGGCCTAGCTGGTCAGACCTCCACAATTCCCCACTGCTGTATACCCGTCAGCATCTCTAGTCAGCTCACAGATTTTTGCCCCACAGATTTGAGCTGATACATCACTCAAGGGGAAGTCTGTGCAGATATCTGAGCTCCTTCTGTGCACAGCACAGTACCCCATCCAATTCCAGCTGCCTTGGCAGCCCCAAACTGCAGGCACCGTTTCTTCTTCCCATGAGACCATAGCTCTGTTTGGGTTCCACTTCTCTGTGTGGTAGTTTGGAAAGTGGCCCCGAACAGGAAGCTAAGGTGAATCTGGAACTAGCCTTTTCTGTAGGTAGTACAGTATGGGGCAGCTAGTTACAACTCAATAGCTATTTGTTGAATGAGTGAAGGAATTCAGTGGGATCCGCACACTGCCTATTAAGGTTTTAAATGTATCTACGTCTGGAAGAAGGGAAGCCTGTGAAGCTGAAATAATGACGATGATGGATGATGGGGAACAAGCAAGTCCCAAGTTGTAAACTTGGGGAACAAGCTTGTCTGGCGGTTCAGAAGAAGAAGAAACCATCATATTACACATCTGGGTAAAATCATGTGGATATTCCCTTTCTCCCTTTTCCTATGGGGAGCTCTGTTTTATCAAAAGGCAGAGTGTTGGAAGCAACAGAGTTGGGTTTGAGCAGTGGTGTCCAAATATTTTAATCACATCCCCCATTAGTAAAATAGAAATTTAAATCATCTTCCTGATATAGGTACATTTATTTATTTATAAATTATTTTCAGGTATCATAATTGGCTAGTGTCTCAAGGCAGAATATGCACTTAAGATGATGCTTACCATTAAGGATAGTAAACAAATTCATTCTCAAATTATATTCTTGGTCATCCTGGGCTTTATGGCTGGCTTTATATCATATCCGATTATGTGAAAACAAAGTGTGACTTAGAATAGATGAAACACCTTGAGATGTTCTAATATTTAATAGTTTGTTTCTCACTTTAGGGGATTTCATTGGACACCTATGTTGGAGACCTTTGGCTTAGGGAAAAGGCCTTAGGGAAGTCAGGGGGCCTGGCTGAGGTCAGCACCTGGCTTCCTTTGAGAAGCTGCCAACTCTCCCAGCCAGAAACACGCTCCTGCTGCCATCTCCTGCACTGCTCTCACTGGTAGTGTTAGGGCAGCTGGAACAGGGAAACCCAGCAGCCCTCAGTGTGAAACCTTGTCACAGCTTTGTCACTGGCTGGCTCTGGGACCTTCAGCAAGTTGATTCTGTGGATCTCAGCAATCTCAGATGCAAACACAGGTCTCACCTAATTTCCAATCCCATCTTTCTGTAAGAAGTGGCTCAGTAGAGCGGCTTCTAAAAATCCTGGGTTCAAAACCACTTAACATCTATGTGGCCTTGAGTGAATGAGTTAGCTTTTCTGAGCCTTGTTTTCCGATCTATAAAATGCAAACACACTTTGCTTGTGAAGATTAATTGAGATTATATACATAAATCAAAAAAACAGTATTTTTCTATATCTCCTGCACCTGTGGCTCTCAAGTTTTATATGGGGCATCAGAATCCGTGGGAAACTGGGTGAAATAAACGTTCTGCCCCAACCTTCCCACACCCCGTACCGCCCCATTCCTCCCATCCCACTGCATCCCTGATTCTGAATCAGAGTTTCTGGGGTGGAGGCCCACAATCTACATTTATTTATTTATTCATTTATTTAGAGATGGCATCTCACTGTGTTGCCCAGGCTGGAGTACAGTGGTACAATCTCAGCTTACTGCAACCTCTGCTTCCCGGGTTCAAGCAATTCTCCTGCCTTAGCCTCCTGAGTAGCTGGGATTACAGGTGCACACCACCCTGCCCAGCTAATTTTTGTATTTTTAGTAGAGATGGGGTTTCACCATGTTGGCCAAGCTGGTCTTGAACTCCTGACCTCAAGTGATCCACCCGCCATGGCCTCGCAAAGTCCTGGGATTACAGGCATGAGCCATCACACCCAGCCCGGCAATCTACATTTTGAGGGACTCCTGCCTGCTTGCACTGCACCAGTCTGTGTATACCACCTGCCACACCAAGTACAGAGTCTTGCACTTGGAAGTGTTCAAAAGAAAACAAAAGGGCAAGACAGGAGAAAGCAAGCAAAACAAAGGGCCTGTGCTCCTGCAGGTCAAACAATCCCCAGCCAGGCTACTCAGCACACCACCCACAAGTCAAGGCTTGCCAGCCCAGCCTAGCCCAGCCCTGCTGGAAAGTTCGCTGTGGTCAGACCATGTTTTTCAGCTCTCTGCTCTCCTCTCCCGTGGCTCTGTTTTGACAGGTGTATCCAGGGCTGGCGCAGCAGAAGTTGTCAGTTCAGCCCTGGCTAGGGACGAGTTGGAGGGAGGGCAGAAGGCTTGCCCAGCCCCCTTGTCCTGCCTGGGTTGGAGAGGTAGTGAGGTCGCCGGGGTGAAATGAGTGAGCCGACCTGGGGTTTTTAGAGGCACTCAAAGGACATGGGCCAGGTCTGTGGTTTCCAAAAAGCCCCTGCTCTCCTTAGAAGGAGCCCAGGCAGCCTGGCGTGGTGGCTCACTCCTGTAATCCCAGTACTTTAGGAGGCCAAGGTGGGTGGATCATGAGGTCAAGAGATCAAGACCATCCTGGCCAACACGGTGAAACCCTGTCTCTACTAAAAACACAAAAATTAGCTGGGCATAGTGGCACATGCCTGTAGTCTCAGCTACTCAGGAGGCTGAGGCAGGAGAATCGCTTGAACCCAGGAGGCAGAGAGCCAAGATCACACCACTGCACTCCAGCCTGATGACACAACAAGACTCCATCTCAAAAAAAAAAAAAAAAGGGGGGCCCAGGAGTGACTTCAGGGATTTGCAAGTCTGGTGGGGATTAAAATCATCCCAATGGTGAAGGCTCGACTTCTAATCTGGGGACTGAAATTCTACTGGCTATTACCACTCAATGTGGGTTCAGACTTCACTGGGGCAGGAACACTTCCCAAGAAATATGTGGTAAGAGGCCTCCTGAGGACCCTCACCAATAGGAAAGTAGCCTGAGAACTGGATCTACCCCTAGCCAGAGACACCAGACCAGAGTTCCAGCCTCAGATGTGTAGCAAACCCCTCCACTGCTCTCAGTCCTTGGTTTGTCCCATGAGAAGTAAGACTTGAGCCTCAGACCCCCCCGCCCCCGATCCCTCCCAGCTCTCACAGTTCAGGGAGTGTGAAATGAGACTTGCAGGGGCTGGTGTGCTGGCCACTCAACTGCAGAGGAGCACGGAGCACACCCACCGTGGCCCAGGAGGCTCTTCACCCATATAATAAGGACCACCGTGACAATGGCTGACGTTTATGGTGTGTTGAATATTGTCAGGTGCTGCGGACATCTCAGGTGTCAGTAGGGAGGAGGGACCTCATGCTACACACTACAGAGGAAGCGGTGAGGTCCATGTGAGGCAGCCATGTTTGGCCCCATCCTCACTCCCATGCCCTTTTGCTCACTTCCTCAACTAAGCACCAACCCAC
The DNA here is from genome assembly GCF_024542745.1 of Macaca thibetana thibetana. Classification (NCBI taxonomy): domain Eukaryota; kingdom Metazoa; phylum Chordata; class Mammalia; order Primates; family Cercopithecidae; genus Macaca; species Macaca thibetana. Next base: position 115,873,281 of record NC_065585.1, read on the forward strand.
CAAAAAACAAACAAACAAACAAAAAACCCCAAAAACAAAAAACAGGGCCCCAGGCTTGCACTAGGTCACATCTGTCTTGCCAGTAAGTGAAGCTGCTGTGCCGACTCACAGAGGATCCAGCTGTCCTCTTCCGTAATCCGCAGACCCTGCCAAGCCAGGCCCCTTGGGGCAGGTCTGGCCTGGTCTCTGCCTCCTTTCCTGTTCTATCTCCTTGTCTTGGAGACAAAAGCCAGAAGCAGGAGGTGTCACTCACATGTCCAGGCCTGCCCTGTTTTCTAATCTTGTTTTAACCAAAGAGCTCCAGGGCCAAGCTGCAAGATGCACGGGGCTTACCATTTCCCGCTCTGTTCCTGCTCGCTCCAGGTAATTCCCTCAGACGCTCTTGGTCCCTGGCCGAACTCAGTGTTTCTAAAACGAGGTTAGACCCAACTCCACAGTGAGATCGAATTTCTGGGGGACCCTTGTCACTGGTTCTCCTTCAGAGGCTCACCTGGAGTGCAGCCCTGAAGGCATCATGCCCCCAAGTCAGGCAGAAAGGACTCAAAGACACCTCACTCCTGGAAATAGCTGTTTACTGAGTCAGTAATACTATGCAGCATGGTATTATCATATGTGGACAGGAGAGTTACATGGCCATGGGGTGTGTGGTGCAAACCAGTTGCACATCCAGGACAGTCAGGAAGGTGCAGAAAGGCTTTTGGGCAGGGAAGGGCTGTTCTCTGGGTCTGTGTTGGGAAGGAGAAACTCTATGCCCTCACCCTGGGTGGGACAGGGGGTCTGAATCTGTTTGAACATAAAGGCAAAGCAGCTTTAGAGCAAGTGCAGCCAACAGGAGACCTCCACCCTGCGGGGTGACTTCCCAGCGCCCCGCTCTGCCAGTGTGTGCCGGAAGTTGGTGGGTGCCAAGGAGTGATGACACGGGGGGCCTCTGTGGGTGTCCAGGCCCTTCCCACTCCTAGCCCAGCTGGCTGCCCATGAAAAGAGGGCTCGGGCCATTGTGGGTCCTGGTGGGACAATGTCGGCATGCAGCTGTGATCAGGAGAGCTGGGTGCAGGAGGTGAGAGCTGCCCTGTTGCAAGGGGTTGGCCCTTCTGCAGCTTGTTCCTCCCCACCACTCCAGAGGAACTTCCTTGGGGAATGGGGCAGGCCAGCCTCAGGGACAGCAAGAGGCAGCTGTGCAGAGAGAACCTTCTGGCCTGCCTCTGTCTCCCATCTCCACTCAGGCCCAGTGTTTCAGGGCCTACAGAGTGCCACCGTACAGATGAAACTCCTGCTTGGATTCCTTCCGGGCTGCTCCTGAAGGGCAGAGGCAAGGATGAACTGAGGAATTTTCTGGACATGTAAAGAAATAAATGTTGAACTTCTCAGGGGGCGCTGTGTGCAAGGCCAGAGAATGTCAGCCTCGTGGCCCCACTGTGCTGTGACAGACAGGGACAGCTCCTGGGTATGCTGTTCCCTTGCTTGTGGGGAGGGTCTGGGGTTGCCAGGTCCACTTTGCCTCTGGAGTTTTGGCAGTAACGTCCACCCGCAAAGGTTTCCTTGGGGCTTTTTAACCCCGGGGAGCCCTGGGAAACTGCTGGTCAGCACGGGTGCCCAGAGACAGATGTGAGATCTTCCTCCCGAGGTAGCTGCCTCCCTGGCAGGCTCAGTCACAGGAGAGGGGGGTCTTCCTCTGCCCTCTCCTCCTGCCCAGCCAGGGAAACCCAGTTGGCCCACCTGGCCAGCAGAAAAATCTGTGTATGTGCATATGTATATGTGTGTTTGTGCGTGCGCATATGTGTGTGTGTGTGTGCATGTGTGCCTGTACACATATGTGTGCATGTGTGCCTGCATGTGTACTGTGCACGTGTGTTTATGTGTGCATGTGTGTGTGCATGCATGTGTATGCGTGCATGCGTGTGTGCCTGGATGTTCTGCATGTGTGCATGTGCATGCATGTGTATGTGTGTATGTGTGCATGCGTGTGTATGTGTGTATGTGTGCATGCATGTGTATGTGTGTATGTGTGCATGCATGTGTGTATGTGTGCATGCATGTGTATGTGTGTATGTGTGCATGCGTGTGTGTATGTGTGCATGTGTGTGTGCATGCGTTTGTGTGCATGTGTGCGTGTGCATGCATGTGTATGTGTGTATGTGTGCATGCATGTGTGTATGTGTGCATGCGTGTGTGTGCATGCGTTTGTGTGCATGTGTGCATGAATGTGTGAGTAGGGGCTGCTTTCCTATGGTACAGTTACTAAGGGGGAGCCCAAAGCTGCAGGGTCAGCCCTGGGGAACCCCCTCGTTGGAATCAGAGGACCACAACTGTCTGTAGGTGAGCCTTTCTGGGGCCTGGATCTGCTCTGTGCCCCTCCGGCATTCTGTGTGACAGTGTCTCCGCCCCAGCCCTCCTCAGTAGAAGCTCTGGCTTCCTGGTGGGCCTGGAGGCCCGGGGAGACCAGGGGGACCCTGGATCCCTGGTTCACCCTTAGGCCCCATGGCTCCCCGCTGGCCTGGTGAGCCTGTCTTCCCTGCGATCCCCGGTTTTCCCTGAGGCCCTGAGGGCCCTGGAGACCCTGGGGGCCCTTCTGGCCCTGGGGGCCCTATGTCCCCTTTTGGGCCTGGCTGTCCTCTTGGCCCTCCTGTTCCAAAGCTGCCCTTTGAGCCTTTGAGGCCTGGGAACCCTCGAGGGCCAACAGGGCCCCTCTCTCCCACAGGCCCGGCTTCTCCAGGTTGCCCCTGAGGACCCTGGGATCCCGGGGGGCCCAAGCTGCCGGGGTCTCCTTTTGGGCCTCTGCTGCCAACAGGCCCTTTCACGCCCATATCTCCTTTGAGTCCTCTTGGTCCTGGAGGGCCGGGGGCACCTGAGGTTGGAGAGAAGATGGGAGAGGTCAGTCTTTGAGGGGCTCCCCGCCCGAGGCTCGCCCACGAGCAGAGCGGGCACGGCGACAGCCTGAGGGCTGGACAAGCCCAGCAGACACTCATTTCTCACTGCAAGGCTTGCCGATAGCTCCACACACACAATGAGGTTAGGGACCGAGGGGCTGGTCAGCTTCAAGAAGGGGCCAAGGTTATCCAGGATTGCCTGTCCTGCTCTGAGGCCGGTCTGACCTCCTTCTCACGCATGGTCTTTGACCACTGTATTCACCCCTACCCCACCCCCATGACTTCTCAGACATTTGGGAACAGGGTTGGAGTCAGGTCACATGGAGGAGAAAACCAAGAAAGTGCGACATGAGAAATAGGTGTGTCCCAATGTGAGTAAGCAGGCACAGTGACAGCCCAGAGAAAGGTGAGTACCTCCAGGAAGCCCACCCTGATCACCCAGCCTCTTCGCTGAGCTCTTAAGGCTACTACGTTGTGAGTCTTTTCATTGACACATAGAAAGAGAAGTCACCGCACACTGAAAGCGAACACTGGATACTATCTGGCGGGCCCTGCTAGACTGTGCAGCCCCAGGAAGATGGCAGGAGCCACGGCTCACATCCCAGCCCTGGACACAGAGAGCCTGGCATGCAGTCAGGAAAACTCAGTATGTGCTTGAAGAGGGTGATTCATCAAGCAGCCGTGGACCCTCCTTCGAGCCTGGCTCTGCATGAGAGCCTGTGGGAGATGCCAAGATGAAGATACAGCCCTTCCTTAAAAAGCCCTGTCTAGCGCCCAGGACAGGGGTCTGATGACCTCACGTCCTTCTGGCTGTGTGGGTCTGAGAGTCTCCACCCCTCAGAGCTGTGCCAACCCTGAGGACACAAAGCAGAAAGTGGGCCTCTCGGGGGAAGGGATTCTGCATGCTGGGAGCTGGGAGCCCTCCATTGCCATATCCAGTTCTGTGGCACAGGCCCCTTCATCCTGGCTGATGCTACCTGAGCCCTCTTCTGTGCCCCTCTCCGTTTTCTTCCCAGAGTGTTTCTAAGTGGAGCAGAGTCAGTGAATACGTCCTCTATTATGACCTAAACTGGAAACCAAAGCCCAGACAGAGCCAGCCCCACCAGAGCCAATAAAACCTTCCAGTCAGTTCCCTGACACCACCTGCCCTTGCCCACTTCCCACCATGGGGATGTGGCCCTGCATGGCTCACGTGGCCTGCCAGCAGCAAGGCTGAGATTCCATTGTTGAGTTAGCCAATGATGAAGGGTGACCAGCAGCAGTGGCAGCAGCCTGGCCTCAGAGAAGCCAGGAGGCAGGAGCTGCCCTTGGCCTGCAGGAGCTGCCCTTAGCCTGCAGGAGCCCCTGGCAGCTTGGCAGCCAGAGTGCCACGGGCCCAGGCTGATGCCTGCACAGGAGCCACCTCCCCACCCTGGCAGGACCTGCAGGGAACCAGCAGAGCCATAGCGTCTGTCTTCACCCTACCTCTGCTCCTGGTGCCTGGGCCAGCTGCGGTTTGGAAAAGCAGAGAGCCATACAGAGGCGGAGAGGCCCCCCGAAGCTGTCGGTGGTGTGGCAACACTGGCAGCACTGTCCTGTTCCAAAACTCAGATTTCATCCACAAGATCGTGTGCTCACTGAGCTTCCAAGGGCCCTGCAGCTCCGTGACCCCTTCTCCTGCCACTCCCTCCTCTCTGTCGGGGTGGGCACTTGCCTCCTCCCTCTGCCCTGACTCCTCCTGGGCTCACTTCTCCCCCAGGGCTGGTCCCCTGCTCCCTGGTACTCCACTCTCTCCACTCTCACCTTCTGGGTGGACAAGTTCACAATCCCCATCTCCAGCCTTGGCTCAGGAAAAGCCTGAGAAGACTTGTTGGGACAAGGACACCCTGCCCTGCACCCACACACAGCTGGGGCCCCCTCACCTTCTTCCGGAACTCCATTCCTTTCTATGCCACCATCTTTGGTGGACAACCTAGCCTCCCTGGTCCCTAAGAACACAGCAGCCAGCTGTGAGGATTTCTTCCTTTTTCAGAGACAGGGTCTTGCTCTGTTGTGGCTGGAATGCAGTGGCACAATCACAGCTCACTGCACCCTTGAACTCCTGGGCCCAAATGATCCTCCAACAGGCACATGCCACCAGGCCAACTGATTTTTTTATTTTTTTGGCAGAGATGGGGTTTCACTATGTTGCCCAGGCTGGTCTCGAACTCCTGGGCTCAAGTGATTCTTCTGCCTTGGCCTCCCAAAGTTTTGGGATTGCAGGCATGAGCCATCCCACCTGGCCTATATCTGTGATTTCTAAGGGATTCTATGCCAGCAGCAAAGGAGAAAAAACACTCCCTCCTCCCCAGCAGCCCCCTCCAGCTCCTCTTTCCTGGGAAGCTCTGGGGAGTCTTTCCCTAGGTGTGGAGGCCCAAGCGTCCACATGCTGCTGGTGGATGTCTGTGCAGAAGCCTCAGTCATATCATTCCCTTCATTGCCCAGGAGCTGCAGCCTAGCGTGAGTGGAGGGAGAATGCAGGGAGAAGGGTTCCCTCCCTCTCTATATGCACCCCTAAGCCACAGCTGCTGCTGCTGACGCCATCTCTGGGAACCCAGATGTGGGTGGGAGGTGTTCCAGGCAGTGGCTGTGAGAAGATAGAGTGGATGATGTTACTGGGGGCCTGTCTACATCTTGTGGGCCTCCGCGTGGGCTACTGACAGGTGCCTGTGGTGCCGACAGAAGCCTCCCTTGCCGCCTGTGTCACGGCTGGTGGACGGAGCTGCTCGGTGCTGGTGTGCCATAGTCAGCCCTGCTCACTCTCTGCCTGCTCCGTGCCTTCTCGAATCTCCCACAGGGTGGAGAAGGGAGGGACATGAGAGCACTGACATTTGCCAACTTCATCAACTGAGTGTCTGCTATGTCCCAGGCAGGAGGCTGTTGCTCCATTTTACAGATGACAGGGCAGGTGCAGCAGTTGGCCACGTGCTGAAGACCACAGCGCTGGGATCAGGATTCTAGTCCAGGCCCGAGAGGCTCTGAGACCCAAGCTCCTTCCCCCATGCTGCTACCTTGGCTCCTGTGTCACTCCCAGCACTGCCGGGGCCTCCAGGCCTGGGTGCTGCCTGGAGGAGGGAGAGGCTGCAATCCTAGGCACTGCCTGGAGGAAGAGGACCCCAGAGCCTTTTTCTAAAGAGTGCTTCGGGGTCCCCACTGACTGAGAAGGGGACTCAGAAGGCTGCCTTCCTTAGGTGAGCAGGGCCCCACCTGCCCTCCAGGCCAGCCATGAGTCATGCAGGCAGAGGACTGACAGCAGGCGTGACCTGGTCTGGCTAGGGAGGAAGTCAACAACTGTAGTTTAGTAGTTAGTGTGGGGGCAAGGAATGTGGACAGAGACTGACCAAGGACCCTCCAGGCCGGGGTGCCACTGATCTTGCCAGTAACAAGGCAGGGGTGAGGGGCAGAGGAGAGAAAGGCTAGAGGAGGGCTAGTGGCTGCTCTGAGCTGAGGGAAGGCACTTCAGGCCACCAGGGAAGACGGGCAGCAGTGGCTGAGGTGCGTGGGAAGGAGAGGGACCGGCGCACCCTGGAGTCCGGTGGAGGGGGGCGGCCATGATTACTCAGGAAGCCACAGACTGTAATCAGGCTCTCCAGGCTCATTAGGGTCCAGCCACAGCTGACCTCACGTCTGGGACCATGGAGTGGCTGGCTCTGTGGTCTGCGCTTGGGATAGGGAGGAGGGGGTGGGCTGAGCAGAGTGCCCAGTGTCTCGGGGCATCAGCACTGCCCACCCATGGGAGGGGCAGTGCATGGCCCAGGAGGAACCCACAGTACATCTTATGGTCAGAGGCAACTGGCCGGCTTACAAGGACAGAAGAACATAAAACAAAGGGGTGCCTCTGGAGGGACTGGCCTGGTGTTGTGGGAGGCACATTGGCGTGGACATCGGGTGCCCAGTGTTTGAGTCCCAGCTCTCATATTAGCAAAGCGGGTGGCTTGGGCTCAGGCTCCCCTATGCTCCATGAGAATACTGGCCTGGCTCAGGGACTCTCAAACCTGCTTGTTGCCAACTGAGGGCTGTTAAAAACATGCCCATGGGCTTCTACTTCAGCTTACGATGGACTAGTTTATGACAGATTCAACCTCCCACGGAGAACAAACAGAGCGGTTAGAGAAAGACCAAAACATCCTTCTGGAGGCTTTGGAGGGATACCAAGGGCCAAGGTCCCGGAGAAGAGAGGCCTCGTTGAAGTCAGCCTGACATCTTTTCCTCTCCAGGCATTTGTGGATTTGTGATTGGTTTGGGCAGAGAGGCTTAGAAACCAACAAAAGGCTGCAGCTATTAGGCTGAGAAGCTGAGTGGAGTTTTCAGCAGTACCACAGGGCTGAGAGAACAAAAACTGGGGCAGGGCCACCAAGCCCTCTTCTTTGTCACCTCCGCAGGTTGCTCCTTGGGCCTGACCAGCAGAATGATGTGACAGTCTGCTTTTTCCTCCTTCACATGTAAACTCCTGAACACTTCAGTGTGGAAGAAGGATGGAGGGTGGTGATGATAGAACACATTTGCAGATTGAATCCCTTTGTGTCTTGCCCATCTTGGGCTTCTACCTTTTGTTCACACTTTCACTTATTTGTTCACCAAGCAAACATTTCTTGTACTTTCCAAGAGCCAAGCACTCTGCTGGGTCCTCGATGAGTAACACAGGGAGCCCAGGTCTCCAAGCAATTTATCAGCATAATAATCCTTTATGCAGGGCACCCTTTCATATTTTACAGGAACTTGTTCACACCCATTGTGAACACTGATCCTCACAATTACCCTATGGGATACAGGCAGGAAAGGCATTAATATTTCTATTTGCAGATGAAGAAACTGAGTTCAAAGTGTGGCTGGGTGTGATGGCTCATGCCTATAATCCCAGCACTTTGGGAGGCCAAAGGTGGGAGGATTGCTTGAGCCCAAGAGTTTGAGACCAGTCTAGGCAACAAAGTGAGATCCTGTCTCTATAAGGATAAGATGGTTTTAGTCTACAATTCCCAAATGATAGTCCTAGCACGGACACTGTCTAGCACAGACACTGAAATTACCCTACAGAGTAGGAGGAGATAAATATTTTATGAGAGGCACAAACACTATGAAACTACCACAGTCTTTCTGTTGAGTAAATGGGGGCTTAGAATTAATTAGAGCTGGAATCTCAGAGATCAGCTGGTCTTACCCCTTCATTTATAAATGAATGAAGCAGAGCCCTGGAGGGATGAAGCGATTCTGCCTAAAGATCCAGAGCACATCAGAAGCCAGGCTTCTTGCCTGTGCAGTCTCAGAGTTCCAACTCTTCCATCAGGACCTGGCACCTTCCACACAGCCCCCGCCACTGCAATCCCTCCCTTTATTCCAGATAGCCGCTCAGCTCCGGCCCAGTAGAGACCTCATCGCCAGCTCCTGTGTCCCAGCCTGTCTGTGCCTGTCTCTGGATGAATGAATGAGTGACCAGGTCCCCAGAGAAAGGGATGTGCATTGTGTCCCTGAAATTTGCTTTCAGATGTGAGAGATTTTACATGTGGTGACTTTAACAACCAGGAGAGAGGCTGCACAATTTAAACAAATGTGCAGACGTCGAACCAAGACCCAGGTGTAGCTCAAACAGATGCCCCGTTTTGTTCTCCATGCATGACTAGGACTCCTAGTCATGCAACTCCATGCATGAAAACTCTATGCATGACTAGGACAGCAGCAAATGTAAATTTCCAAGAGTACTATTGGTTACACTTAGAACGGTTCCTCTGTCAACACTTTTGGTACCATCTCCCTCTTCCCCACTCCCTGCCCAACACCCTATAGCTTAGCAGGACCTGAGCAGAAATGTCTTGTTGGCATCTACAAACTCATGCTCTGGGCATCTCCTTTCCTGGATGGGCACTGGATTGTGTCCATTTCAGAGCATTGGGGAGCGGTCAGGATTTTAAATCAGAGTGACCCTGTGCTTATTCCTTTGAACTCCCTACCCTATCCTCAGATTACTTTTCTATAAATAGAGTCACCAACATCTGCTTTGTTTACCATGCAAGGGTTGTCATGAGGCTGAAATAAAACAAAGCTTGTAAATGGACATTGTAATCAGGAAAGCTTTAAATTGCCTTTGTTCTTAGGTTGAACTCAATGAAACCACACATCTGCCAGGGGCTGAACCATAAGAACTATTTACTAATGCCCTTCCCTGGAACATTGTGCCCTAGAGGTCATGCACATACATATTTTAGGTGAAATACTCTGGGAAGATTTCCGTTACCATGTCAGGGGACAGGAAATAAATTTGACGAGAATTCGAGAGCCTTCCATCTCAGTGAAATTTCCAGAGGTTGGGTGGTATGGGTATGTGGAGACAGATATCCCTTCTAAGGTGAAGGATGAGTTGTTGCATCAGGCCCCTCCTAAAACTAAAAAGAAGGCACAATGCCTAATGGGCTGATTTGGACTTTGGAGGTAACATATTCATCATTGGAGTGTGTATTTCTACTCATTTGCCAAGTGACCTGGAAAGCTTCTTGTTTGAGTGGGGCCCAGAACAGGGGAAGGCTCTGCCACAGGTCCAGGCTGCCATGCAAGCTGCTTTGCTGCCTGGGCCATAGGACCCAGCAGATCCAGTGGTGCTTGAGGAGTCAGTGGCAGATAAGGATGCTGTGTGGAGCCCTTGGCAGTCCCCTGTAGGTGAATCAAAGCACGATCCCTTAGGATTTTGAAGCAGCCCTCCCATTCTCCACAGATAACCACTCTCCTTTTGGGAAACAGCTCTTGACCTTCTACTCGGCCTTGGTGGAGACTAAACACTTAACCATGGGCCACCAAGTGACCAGTGGTCTGAGTCACCAATCATAAACTGGGTGGTAGCTGATCCACTAATTCATAAAGTTGGGTGTGCAGAGCAATACTCTATCATCATAAGTGGTATATACATGTGATCTGGCCTGAGCAGGCCCTGAAGGCACACGTAAGTTACATAAAGAAGTGGCCCAAATGCCCTGAGGTCCCGCTCCTGCTATCCTATCTTTTCTCTCCCAGCCTGCACCTGTGGCCTCATGGGGAGTTCTATATGATCAGTTGGTGGAGGAAGAGAAGATTCAGGCCTGATTTACAGATGGTTCTGCAGGATATGTAGGTACCACCTGAAAATGGACAACTGCAGCCCTGCAGCCCCTTCCTGAGACATCCTTGAAGGAGAGTGGGAAAGGGAAAGCCTCCCAGTAGGTAGATCTTTGGGCTGTGAACCTGATTGTTCATTTTACTTGGAAGGAGAAATGGTCAGATGTGTGACTATGTACTGATCCATGGGCTGCGGCCAATTGTTTGGCTGGATGGTCAGGGACATGGAAGGAACACAATTGAAAAACTGGTGACAAGAAGATTTACGGAAGAGGTCTGTGGACGGGCCTCTCCGAAGAGGCAAAAATACTGAAGCTATTTGCATCCTACGTGAATCCTCACCAAAGGGTGACCCCGGCAGGAGAGGATTTAATAATCGGGTGGATAGCATGACCTATTCTGTGGATACCAGTCAGCCTCCTTCTCCACCACCACTGTCATTGCCCAATGGGCTCATGAACAAAGTGTGCATGGTGGCAGGGATGGAGGTTATCCATGGGCTTAGCAACATGGACTTCCACTCACCAAGGCTGACCCAGCTACAGCCACTGCTAATGCCCACTCTGCTGCAGCAGAAACCAACACTGAGTCTCTGACATGGCACCATTCCCCAGGGTAATCTGCCAGCTACCTGGTGGCAGGTTGATTACACTGGATCATTTCCATCATGGAAAGGGCAATATTTTTACCAGAATAGATGCTTGCCCTGGATATAGATTTGCCTTCCCTGTACACAATTCTTCTGTCAAAACTACCCTCCGTAGACTCACAGAATGCCTTATCCACAGTCACGGTATTCACACAGCATTGCTCCTGACTGAGGAGCTCACTTCACAGCAGACGAAGTGTGGCAATGTGGCATGGAATGCACTGGTCTTATCATGTTCCCACCATCCTGAGGCAGCTGGCTTGATAAAACAGTGGAATGGCCTTTTGAAGACTCAGTTACAGCACCAGCTAGGTGGCAGTACCTTGCGGGGCTTAGGAATGGTTCTCCAGGAGGCTGTATATGCTCTCAATCAGCATCCAATACGTAGTGGTGTTTCTCCCAAAGTCAGACTCACAGGTCCAGAAATCAAGGTGAGTTAATGGCAGTGGCACTCTTATTCTCATACTGGTGACCCACCAGAAAATTTTTGCTTCCTGTTCCTATGATCTTATGTTCTGCTGAGATAGAGATCTAGTTCCAAACGGAGGAATGCTGCCACCAGGAGACACAACCATGATTCCATTGAACAGGAAGTTAAGACTGCCACCTGGCCACTTTGGGCTCCTCATGCCTCTGAATCAACAAGCAAAATAGAGAGTTTCTGTGCTGGTGTGGGTGACTGGATCCTGACTGCCAAGGGGAAATTGGACTACTACTCCACAATGGAAGTAAGGAAGGGGATGTCTGGAATACAGGAGATCCCGCGGGGTGTCCCATAGTATTACCAAGCCCTGAGATTAAGGTGAATGGAGTATTCAATAATCCCACCCAGGAAGAAATACTATAGCCCAGACTCTTCAGGGGGGAAGGTTTAGATCACCCCAGCAGATAAAGAGCCAGGACCAGATGAGGGGCTTGCTGAAGACAAAGGGAATACAGAATGGGGAGTGGAAGAAGGTGGTGATGAATACCAGCTACAACCATATGACCAATGACAGCAACAAGGACTGTCATGGTTATGGTACGTCCTCCTTATATTTTATTTTATTTCTCCATTTGGACATTCTGAATATAATCAATCCTCCTTATTTTTTTAATGAATATATTAAAAAATATGTGTGTGCATAGCCAACAATTTTGTTTTCTGTCTTCTCTTATTCCCTTATTGTGTAAAATAACATGTATCTACTTTATAGCATAGTTAAATATTGTTAACTTTACATCATATTATTTAAGTTACAGGGTATCAGCAAAAGAATAAAATTCACTCAAGGACTTTAACTCCTCTTCAGGGGAAAGTGTGTGTGTGTTTTTGGTTGTACACAGGAGAGTTGTATCACATTAGGTGGAATTATGACCTTACTGTTGTCTTTATTTGGAGATTAAGTGTGGTTTAAGGAGATGTGTACAGGTGCCAAGTTGACAAGGGGTGGGCTTGTGATGGTTAATTTTATGTGTCACTTTGACTAGGTCAGATGCTTGGTCAAATATAATTCTGGGGTCTTCCTTGTGAGGGTGTTTAGGATAAGATTAACATTTAAATAGGTAGCCTGCATCAAGCAGATTGCCCTCCCTCATGTAGGCGGGCTCATCTAATCAGCTGAAGGCCTGAATAGAACAAAGAGCTGAGCCTCCCCCAAGTAAGAGGGAATTCTTCCTGCCTCATGGTCTTCAAACTGGAACATCAGCTCTGCAGATTTTGGACTTGCCAGCCTTTCTAATTACAGGAGCCAATTCCTTATAATATCCATCTATCCATCTATCTCTATCATTATCTATCTATCTATCTATCTATCTATCTATCTATCTATCTATCTATCTACCCATCTATATCTATCATCTATCTAACTCATCTCTATCTATCATCTCTATTTCTATCACCTCTCTCTCTCTCTCTACTATTGATTCTGTTTCTCTGGATCTGTCTACCTATCATCTATCTCTATATGCTATTGATTACTTCTCTGGATCTATCTATCATCTATCTATCTATCTATCTATCTATCTATCTATCTATCTATCTATCTCATGTCTATCTCTTTATCCTATCTATCTATCTATCTATCTATCTATCTATCTATCTATCTATCTATCTATCTCTATCATATCTGTCTGTCATCTATCTCTATACACTATTGATTCTGTTTCTCTGGATCAATCAATCAATCAATCTATATATCTATCCATCTATCTATACACTATTGATTCTCTTTCTCTGGATCTATCTATCTATCATCTATCTATCTATCTATCTATCTATCTATCTATCTATCTATCTATCTATCTCTATACACTATTGATTCTGTTTCTCTGGGTCTATCTCTCTCTCTCTACACTATTGATTCTGTTTCTGTGGATCTCTCTCTCTCTCTCTCTTTCTCTCTCATACAGTATTGATTCTGTTTCTCTGGAGAACCTTGATAAATACGGAAGACATGAGGTGGATGAGAGTAGAAGAGTGTGTCAGAGTGACAGCCTCCCGGGCAGAGGGTTGGGTGGTTGGGAGCATTAATGAGGGGGTGGGAAGGGAGAAAAAAAGAGGAGACAGTTTTCAAAACACAAGATCTGCTTGTTTCTCTATTAGGACATGGTTAAACAAATCTAAATATAAAAGTTCAGATTTGTGTAATAGGCAAAGTTAGAAGCCATAATACCTTTACAAAAGAGGTTCGCAAGGATGTTCTCTTCCTTTTTTTTTCTTTTCTCTTTTTTTTTTTTTTCCAGACGAGGACTCACTCTGTCTCCCAGGCTGCAGTGGTGCAATCATAGCTCACTGTAGCCTTGACCTCCTGGGCTCAAGTGATCCTTCTGCCTCAGCTTCCCAAGCAGCTAGGAGTATAGGTACACACCACCATGCCTGGCTAATGCAAGTACATTTCTTAAAGCTGCCTATTGCTCTAGGCATTTGCTATAGGATTGTGTTAGCCCACTAGTACTTTGCCTAAAACCAGGTACTTCTGTGTCCAGCAAGATCACCAAGCCTCAGTGGAAGCTTTGTAGCAGCCCTACCTGGACCCAGCTCTTACCTCGTAGGATGGTGACGTTGCGAAGGATTTCTCCATGCTGCGTGTCCACCGCCTTCATCTCCTCCACGATCATGGAGAGGTTCCGGACGTTGAGGTCCAGCCGGGCACTGAGCAGGCTGAAGCGCTCCCGGAGCAGGTCTGTGGTGCCCAGCATGATGGAGACAGACTTGTTCAGGTAGTAGAGCTCCTCGGCATGGGTGTGGAAGCCCAGCGTGCAGGAGAGCCGCACGTCATCCAGGTACTTGAGCATGCTGTGCACGTGGCTGTCAGTGGCATTGATGTTGGTGAAGATGGTGCCAATTTCAATCTCGTGAGAAGCCATGCGTCCTTCCAGAGACTCAAACCTCTCCACGGTGCGGTTCTGGGCATAGTGGGTGTGGTACTGAAGATCATGCATGTTCTCCTCGTGGTCGTCCAGGAAGGACGAGATGTTATCCAGCTGCAGCTGCAAGCCCATGACCTGGAGTACCAAGTCATGCATGCTCTCGGAGTTCTGGCTGATGCGCTGTGAGGAGGCCCCCAGGGTGGCCTGGATGTTCTTGACTGCCTCTCCGGTCTTGGTGGAGGTGGTACGCAGGCCACTGAAGAGCCGGGTGTAGTTCTGCCAGTCGGTGACAATCTTCTGGAGGGTCAGGGTCTCCTCGTCCGTCTTCCGCTGGATCCCATGGATCCACTCGGAAGTCTGCCCCACGGTGAAGTTGATCTGGTGCATTGCAGCCTTGACATCGTAGCACTCCTGGGTGAGGTCCTTCAGAGAGAGGTCCAGGCCAGCTGTGGTGGCCTGCCAGCCTCTCACCTGGGCCAGGAAGAGCCCCAGAGACTGGTTAACCTGGTGGATGGAGAAGGAGCAACTGCCCATCTCCTGGGAGATCTGCCTGCTGGTGGTGGAGAGCACCTCCTGGGCCTGCAAGGTCTGGTCCAGCTGCACCTCCTGAGCCAGAAGCAGCTTCTGAATTCCCTCCAGCTCCTCCTGCAGTTTTCGGACCTCTGGCCCCAGCTGCCCAGCTTCATGGCAGAAAGAGCAGTTGTTCAGGGCTTTTGGATCTTTAGGGGAAAGGGACAACAGTTTGAGTTGCTGAAGGGCCACGGTACGACGCTTCCTCTTTAAATTAAATATTTCAGAGCATAAGGAATTGGTAAGTAGCTTCCCAAACCTGCTTCCTTCCTGAAGTCCTGTTATGAATCCCTTCTTGGAAAAGCCTTGCCACCTCTATGGAATCTCATGTTTACCAACTGTCTTGACTCTGATCTGAAATGTAGCATTTAGGACATTTTCTCCTTCTCACCACCAAATTCTCAAGAACATATCTTCTTAATTTTTCTTAGGTGACCAGGAACTTCCCACTTAAACTTGATTTAAAAATTTCTCCCAATATTTGTATATCTGTTATCTTATTCAATCCTCTTACAATAATAAATTTGCAGAGAAGGTGGCACAGGGATTTTTGACTTGTGACTCAAGAGGAACGAGGCACAGAGAAGTGGCTTGGCAAATAGCCACGTATATTGGTGCCAGACCAGAATCTTCTATTTGAGTCAGAGAAGAATACCCCTGTAAACCCTTCTATCATTGCTCCTTCTGTCTCATTCTCTCTTAGATTGTTCCAGATTAAAGCAGGGGATAAACAACATCAAGAATTGTGGCATGACCTAAGCAAATTAATGGAAGAACAGAAAACCAAAGACCACATGCTCTCACTTATAAGTGGGAGCAAGATTGAATATATGTAGACCCTGGGCGTGGTGGCTCACACCTCTAATCCCAGCACTTTGGGAGGCCGAGGAGGGCAGATCACGAGGTCAGGAGATCGAGACCATCCTGGCTAACATGGCGAAACCCCGTCTCTACTAAAAATACATCCAGGGGATGGAGAACCAGCTAGGGAGGGAGCAGGGAGCCGGGGATGTCCTCTGTGCCTAGAAGGCTGATGAAGGTTGCTTGGTGCTGGGGCACTGTGGTGTGGGGAGGGTACCCTTGCCCTACCTTGATGATCACTGCATCACAGTCATCAGTCCATCTACTTACCCAGGCCCTGGAGATTTTTCTGCATTAACACAAGTTTCTTGTCATAAATAGACTGGGTCAAGGAGATGTCTTCGGAGAGAGAGTCCACTTTTCTAAAAACTGTAGGGAAAACAGATGAGAAGCTGGGGCAGGGTCTAAGCTCAGAGAAACAGCAGTCATTCCTTGAGAAGCCATCTTTATCAGCCCCTCTGCAACCAAAACTCCTCTCAGGCTTCTTCATGGTGGTTAGGGAGGACACTTCTTATGGCCAGAGTTTGCCACAAGGCCCTGTAGAGACATAATCACTCACCCCACACCCCACATTTTAGAAATAGGACCTGATCATAGAATGGAACAGGGGAAATTCAGAAAAAAAAATTTTTTAAAAAATTATTCTTATTCCTACCACCCAAAGATTGCTACCATCAGTGTCTTCATGTATTTATTCTAGTTTTGTTTACATTGATAACCATTCTTCAGCTACACAGATATATGCAGTGTTCTCCCCTTACCTGCAGGGGATACATTCCAAGACCCCCAGTGGATGCCCGAAACCTCAGAGTATGGAACCCTATATATACTATGTGTTTTCCTATACATACATACCTCAGATAAAGTTTAATTTATATATTAGGCCTAGTAAGAGATTAACAACAGCTAATAATAAAATAGAACTATTAGAACAATATGCTATAATAAAAGTTACGTAAATATGGTCTCTGTGTCTCTGAGAATATCTTATTGTACCGTATTCACCCTTGTTCTTGTGCTGACATGAGATGACACCATGCCTATGTGAAGAGATGCAGTGAGGTGAATGACATAGGCATCGTGACTTAGTGTTGGGCTACTACTGACCTTGACCGTATGTCAGAAGGGGGATCATCAAGCTGTGATGTGGCCGATTGACCTCGGGTAACTGAAACTGTGGATAAGCAGGGACTGTTGTACTTTCTTAGGCAACAAAAGCAAAACTGGGATGCTCTGAACATCTCATCTGCTTTCTTTGATGTTGCTTTATCGGTATCATGTCATGGATATTTTTCCATCCAGGGTTAAATCACTTTAACATCATTACTTTTGGTATCTGCATGGCACTCTATATAAATAATACAGCAATTATGTATGAATCCCCTACTGTTGGGGACACTTAAAGTACCTCCTCTTCTGAGCTCATAAATAAAACTTGATATATAAATATAAGTAACACTTAATTCTAGAAATAATCCTTATATATGATGGTTGTATGTATATGATAATTCTCTTGGGATAAATTGCTTAAAGTAGAATTATGGGACCCAAGGGTATTAACATTTTTGAAGTCCTTAATACAAGCTGCCAAACTGCTGCCCAGAAAAGGTTATACCAATTTATAGCCCACGGGCAGCCTTGCACTCTACTAAGGGGGCCATGTTGGCCGGTGGTTAGAGCACATCTTGGCAGTAGCAGGACGCCTGGCTTTTTCCAGTGGGTGCCTGAATGGGCCTGGTAGTGAGGAAGGGCATGGGTTGTTCTGAGGTTCAGCAAGATGTTTCCCACAGATCCTCTTAAGATCAAGTACAAGGGGAAAGAATTAGCACCACCAAGAGCACTGAGTAACACAGCTTCTAGTCCTAGTTTACATCACAATTTGTCGGGTGACTTTGGTCAAGTCAGTTACCCTTTCCTGAGCTCAACTCAATCACACGTAAAACAAAAATGTGGAGTTTGATGACGCTGAGGCTCTCCTCAGCGCCAAAATTCTATGCTTTCAAATTATTTGGAATCTCCAGGTTCCAGTTAATACTGTACACCTCAGAGCTGTCAGGAGATTTACTTAATTAGTAACAGCAACACGTTGAGAGAGTTTGGGAATAAGCACATGCTGTTACATGAGACAAGCACTTTACAGTTTACAGTAGTTATTATTCCATTTGAGCCTCCCTACAATTAAGATTTCATGCATAGATGAACAAAGATACAGAGAGATTAGGTGACTTTGATTCCTATTCCTATGCTTCATTAAGTCTACTTCCAAGCCAACAGCCAAGGCTCACTCCACTCCGTGTAATTCATTCACCTGTTCATTTCTTTTTTCTTTTTTTTTTTTGTGAGACGGAGTCTTGCTCTGTCACCCAGGCTGGAGTGCAGTGGTGTGAAAAGGGCTCACTGCAGCCTCAATCTCCTGGGCTCAAGTGATCATCCCAGCCCAGCCTCCTAAGTGGTCGGGACTACTGGCATAGGCCACCATGCCCAGTCAATTTTCAATTTTTTTTAAATTGAAATGAGTGGGGTCTCACTGTGTTGCCCAGGCTGGCCTCGAAATCCTGAGCTCAAGTGATCCTCCCACCGTGGCCTCCCAAGGTGCTGGGGTTACAGACATGAGCCACTGCACCTGGCCTTGCTTATTTTTTCATTGTGCATTTCACGCTTAATAATTATAAATTTCTTTATAAGCCATTTTACTTACTTTCTAGACATGATTTTCTTCATCCTTATAAAATTATATTTATAATGCAGACAATATGGCAAATAGTACTTATGTATCACTTATAAATAAATAGGTATATTTTGGAGGTGTGACTCTATCAAATTTTTCTTTTCCAACATTTAATTTAAAAATTTCTCAAACAATAGAAGGACTTGTACAGTGAAGACCTATGTGCCTATCACCTAGATTCTACAAGTAGCATGTTTCTGTATTTATTTTATATTCATCCATCTCTTTCACCCATTCATCAATCCATGTAAATTTTTGGATGCATTTCAAATGAATTTTTTACTGATGGGATGCACGGTCAAGAAAGTTTAGAGATCAGTGATCTAAACCAGGGGATGGCAAATTACGGCCTGCAGGTGAAATCCAGCCCAATGCCTGATTTACAGGAGTTGCCTCCCCTATTCATTTAGACTGCTTGTGGCTGCTTTTGCTTTGCAATGAGTCTGGTTGTGACAAAGATCGTATGTAACCTGAAAAGCCTAAAATATTTACTATATAGCCTTTTACAGAAAAATATGGCCATAATCAGCTCTAGATTATAAACTCCATGAAGGCAGGATCTGTGTTTTACTAAGCAGTATACTGCCTAGTATAGAATATAGTTCTTGGCCCCCTGTATGCTCTTGATTAAAAAAAAAAAAATACTTGATTAAAATGAACAGAGTTGGTTTATAATGTCTGCTGACTGATTTTCCCAACCCTCTGGACTTTGATCACAATCCTGGTTGTAAAGCATTGACCAGTCTATTCACACACTCACACACACACCATACACACACACACACATGCTTTACCCATCTATAGTCATTCTTTCAACAGATATTATTGGGCACCTGCCATTTAGGCCAGGATGGTGCCAACACTGATCTAGGGACTTGGGATCCTCAAGCTGGAGGCAAAAACAAAAAAGGAAACCCAAAGTTCTCCCATGGTTCACAAACACGCACTCCTCACCCCAGTTCTTCTGATCCTCTGTCCAGTCACTCTGGATCTTGGGGCAAATCCTGTCCCCTCCCCAGGACTGTTCCCTCCCTCGAGGAGTAGGGCCAGCCTCCCGCTCCAGCCTGCCAGGCTGACTCATGGACGTTATGCATGTAACAGTGTCTCACATTCTGTCGTCCTCTCGGGAACTCTTTAGTGCCTACGCTCTTCTCTGGGCCTGATCCTATGGTTCTTGGAGCTTTGATAATGGCTCCAGGTCCCTTGGGTGCTGTGAGCTGAGGCCCTAAAAGGGGTGGCCAGAAATCTTGACAAGTTCTCTGACAGCAAGTTTGCGGCCTCTGATAGGCAGACCGTGGCTCCTTCCCTCCTCTGGCCTGGGATTTTGGCCACTTTCTGAAAGGCCAAACCCTGCAAATTGATTTAGCAGAGACAGGTGGTGAGGGGCTTGGGAAGTTCTGAAACCCTTGGTCCTTGAATCTAGCTGTACATTGGAACCCTCGAGGAGATTTATAAATGACTAAGGCCTGGGTCCTACCCAGAGATTTTGATTTAATTCATCTGGAGTGAGGGGATGGGGGTACTGGCACTAGTATTTTTAAATGCTTTCCAAGGGATTCCAATATCCCCTGACAAGAGGGAAGAACCACACCCCTTGATGGTGAAATGTAATTGACACAACTCAGTGTTCCCAGTGCCTGGCACAGAGCAGGTGCTCGGCTTGTGTTGGATTAATGAATGCCTTCGGATTACTGGAAGACGACTTGTGTCTATTCAAATCATTAGTATGCTGGCCTCTTGCCTTCAAGCTAAGAAGGCTGGTAACTGAATATCTCCAGCCAGGGCCAGGACGAGGCGCCTCTCCTTAGGGATGCGCTCAGGCTCAGGGTCTGCATGAGAGCAGGGGGCGCCCCCTCGGAGCCTCGACTGCCTCTCCCTACTCCCGGCCTTGTTTCTAAAATCTAGTAGATTGGAATAAATACATTTACCAGAGCGTGGGTTTTCAAAGTTTGAAGCTAAGTGTGGAATGGGATTGCACTCCTAGCACTCTTAGTGAAATGGGATTACAAACACCAAATTTGTTGTAACCAGTTTACCACAATCTGTCAGCATCTGGAAGGCAGAAGTGACCTACCTCTGGCTGTGTGCTGTGACCTAGGTCAACTACTACAAACCCTAATGTGTATGAGAAGAATCAAACCTCAGATCCCTGGGTCTTACCTGCAGGACCCCCCAGATTCCTTGGTCTCAGCAGGTCTGGCTGAGGGAGACCCAGGAATTTGCATTTTAACAAATACTGGAGGTGAAATTGCTGCAGGTAGGCATCCAGCCTCACTTTGAGAAACACTCACATAGACCATGAAAGGGGGCTTAGAAGTCACTCAATCCAGTGATCTCAATCCTGGGTGAACAACGGAACCATCGGGAGAGTTGAAAGATACTGAATTAATTCCACAACTGGGGTGGGGCCCATTTTTTTTTTTTTTTTTTTTTTTTTGAGACGGAGTCTCGCTCTGTCGCCCGGGCTGGAGTGCAGTGGCCGGATCTCAGCTCACTGCAAGCTCCGCCTCCCGGGTTTACGCCATTCTCCTGCCTCAGTCTCCCGAGTAGCTGGGACTACAGGCGCCCGCCACCTCGCCTGGCTAGTTTTTTGTATTTTTTAGTAGAGACGGGGTTTCACCGTGTTAGCCAGGATAGTCTCGATCTCCTGACCTCGTGATTCACCCGTCTTGGCCTCCCAAAGTGCTGGGATTACAGGCGTGAGCCACCGCGCCTGGCTTACATCGATATTCTTTAAAGCTCCAAGGTGGCTGTAACATGGAGCTGAAACTGAGAAGCACTGACCTGGTTGTATCATCTCATTACACCAAGGGGACAGCAAGGGTCCCCGGAGGCGGGTGCCTTCCTCAAGGCCACAGAGCTCATCAGTTGTCAGTATCTGCAGTTTGGATTAGGCATAGAGATCCCCTAGCCAGGAAGATGCTGGCTCTGGGCCCTGGGATACAGATATCAAGTGTTTGTCTTTGCAGGGGAGCTTTTGGTGCCGGATCCCTGACCAGACACCCCACTACAGCCCGGGGTGGGCAAGCCCTGGACTCACCCAGAGAGGCCAACACAGCCACAGCCACCAGGAGCAGGGCCAGGAAGAGGTAAAGAATCCTCACTGATGTGTGCAAAGACAGGTTCTTCTGGCAGCGGCTGCAGCGGGGCCCTGGCCGACCTGTAGGGCATACAAGGAGACAATGGCTTAGGCCAGTGGCCCAGGCCGGAGCTGAAGGGTCAGTTCCATATTCCTGCTCTGGCCTGTCTCATCACATTTAAACCAGGCTCAGAAGGGGAGCTGTTCTCGACCCTCATTCTCTACCTGTCCTACCACCTTTCTCTAGGTGCTGGCGCTTTCTGGAATGCAGGAGACGGAGTCAGGACTTCAAAGAACAGCTCCCATCACTACCATCATCCTCTCTCTATGGCATCTTCATTTGGCCCATGGGGAGGGGCAACACCTCTTCCCTCTCCATTGGTCCTACTGATGACCCACAAGATGAGCAGCCAGCCTGAGACCCCACTGAGTGACCAACTTGTCTGGGCTTGCCCAGGACCTTCTGGGTTTTAGCACTGAAAGTCTCCTGTCACGGGAGCTCCTCAGCATGGTGCAAATCATCCTGGTTTGCTAAGATTGTCTAGGTTTTAAAACTGAGTCTTCAGGGTGCAATGGCTCATGCCTGTAATCCCAGCACTTTAGGAGGCTGAGACAGAGGGATCACTTGAGCCCAGGAGTTTGAGGCCAGCCTGGGCAACATAGCAAGATCCCATCTCTATTTTAAAAAATAAAAAAGAAAATGGAAAGCCCCAAACCCTGGGAATCCCCTCAGTCTCTGGCAAACCAGAATGTTGGTTACCAGTCCCCAAACTTTTCAGGGAACCAGAAGTTCTACTGGAAACCAAACAAATAGTCACAGTCCACCAGTGGAGTTACTGGTATGGAGGAAGGAGCGAGCCAGATGTTCCTGAATATGCAGGCAGGCGGCCATCACCCAGTGGGAATGCAGTGATGGCCCAGCTGCAAATTCCTAAGGTGAATTCAACTGTAGCCACACATTCTGAGTACTAGGATGCTTAAAAATCCTGAAGCCCAGATCCCACTCCAGGCCAAACAAATAGGAATTTCCAAGGGTTGGTCTCATGCATCCACAGGTGACTGTAATGAAGAGCTAAGGTTGAGAACAACTGCTCTAACCTGCACCAAAGCACTGACGGGCCCCACTCCAAACAGCGGTTCAGGTAGCATGGGACACAATGAAGGAGACAACTCTGGGCTAGCTAGAAGATGGGCCCCAGGGACAGAGTATGTAGCTCTGGGAGATGGCAGACATCCCTGATGGGTCTCAGGAAGAGCCCAGGAGACAGGTGGCACTTGTGCGAAGCTTTGATTTCAGGCCAAGCGCAGTGGCTCACACCTGGAAACCCAGCAATTTGGGAGGCTGAGACAGGTGGATCACTTGAGACCAGGAGTTTGAGACCAGTCTGGGCAACATAGCAAGACCGCTGTATCTACAAAAAATAAAAAAAATCATCCAGGCATGGTGGCGTGCGCCTATAGTCACAGCTATTTGGGAGGCTGAGATGGGAGGAACACTTGAGCCCAGGAATTTGAGGCTGCAGTGATCTATGGTTGTACCACTCATACCAGTCTGGGCGACACAGCAAAACCATGTCTTTAAGAAAAAAAATTCTAAACTCCTTTGACATCATTGGTACTGCACGCCCAGGGCCATGAACTCTGCCCTTTAACCATCCAGGAAGCAGTGCGGAAAGGACACCCAGGCTTTTGAAACCACCTAAACAGACACATCTCTCACTGGCTTGGGGATGGAGACAGGGATCTCTCAGCCCGGAGTGGAGATCAGGGGCAGCCCAGAGTCCTTACCCTTCTGGGTGCACGGGAAGCTCGGCATGTCCTCGTCATCACCCACCAGGTCCTCTTCCGTAACGCACAAGGCATCTCCATCGCCGCCAGCTGACCTCACTATAATGGAACCAGTGCCGTCAGATCCAGAGCCATCCCAGCCCTCTCCAGCAGCCCCTTTTATTTACCAGTCCCCACATCCCGTGCCCACCTCTACCCCTGAGCCAGCTCACTGAGCTCCAGGTGGCCTGATGTAAGCGCAAAAAGGGGGTAGATGTAGGAATCAGGTGGCTGAGGAGCTGGGATGTCCTGCCCCTCTGGATAAGGAGAGCTCCCCATTTCCCAAACGCTGGGAAAGACACATGGGCCAGCCCAGCGCCTGCTCTCTCTACAGCTTGTTGAAACCCCTGGAGGTGGAGTAAGGAGAAATAAGAGCTGGCTGCTTGCTACGGCTTAGTGTCCTTCTATTCCCCAACACTTGGTCACCGAAGCAGAATTCCTCTTCTCCAGGACAAGGCTGAATCTGGCTCCAGCATAGTCCCCACCAAGACTCTGCCTCCAGTATAGCTGGAAGGCTGTGAAGAGGAGGAGGCCAGAGGAAGGAGGCAGTCAGAGGGAGGAGGAGACAGGATGGGTGCAGATCCCTGCCTCACACAATCTCACCCAGGACCCACCAAGTGTCAAGGGGCCTTGGGCGGAGCAGGTCTCCTGTCAGAGGCTGATTTGGTTCTTATTCCCTGGGACAATATGGTCCCTAACTAAGACCTAAATGATGTATCCCTCACTCAGAAGATTCCTCTAGTTCCTCAGACACCCTTCACCTCCCACTCCTTGTAAGTAAGACCTGGCCTTTTCCTTCCTTCCTTCCTTCCTTCCTTCCTTCCTTCCTTCCTTCCTTCCTTCCTTCCTTCCTTCCTTCCCTCCCTACTATCCTCCCTCCTTTCCTTACTTCTTTGCTTCCCTTTCTTCCTTCCTTTCCTTCCCTTTCTTTCCTTTTTTCCTTCCTTCCCTACTTTTCTCCTTCCTTTCATTCTCTCTCCCTCCCTCCTCTCTTCCTTTTACTCTCTCCTCCCTCTCACTTTCTTTCTCTCCCTCCCTCCTTCTGTCTTCCCTCTCCCTCACTTTCTTTCTATCCCTCCCTCCCTCCTATCTTTCTCTCTGTCTCTCTCTCTCTCTCTCTTCCCTCTCTCTCTCTTTCTCTTTCTCTCTTTATTTGCTTGTTTTTTGGGGTCCTTAAGGATTCCCTGCTTCTTTCACCTTTAGCTATGCACTTAGCAGAATGTCTGTAGTTTATTTAATGCCTACATTTTATAGCCCGAGAATATTTTAAGTTGGTAATGCTAGAAGTAGAAGCTTCAAGTTTTGCTTTTTTCCTTTTTGTTTTTAATGCAATAAAGTGCTGGGTTTTGCCTCAAGGCAATCTTCACAACACCTTATAAACTTTACAGTCCAGAGAATCACATTTATGGACAAAAAGACTGAGGTTCAGGGAAGTTCAGAATGTTGCTTAGCAGCCCACAGAATAGAAGTGGTGAAGCCACGATGTGAACTCGGAAATCTTTTCTATCATACCTACAACCACCTTGAGGTAATGAGCAAAGGTTCCACAAAGTGCTAAGAGATCTTGCTCCTGCAACAGCAAGGTCAGCGGGTAGACAAGAAGAGGGTGGCACATGAATGAGCTGCGGAGCCCTGGGGGCTCCTGACCATGACTGATGGGCATCTTGAGTCGAATCCTAGACCTGTGAGCACCTGGGGCCCAAATGCCATGCCACAGCCATTGTGATCAACATAGGAGCTGAGATGCAGTCGGCAAGGCGCCATTGGTAAGCAAAGGCAGCTCTGAATGGACTCAGTAGGGAGAGGACTGAGGGTGACCCCAAATTACGGATGCTACCATCACAGCCATGAACGTCCTCTGCTTGGCCTTCATGCATGGCTTAAACATCACTTCCCCAGCAGACTTTCTTGAGCTCCCAGACTAGTGTAAGGCCCTGTTGCCCACACCTCACATGCTCTGTGCTCTCCTGTGGAAGAATGCACCTCTCCTGTCCATGCGGTGGCTCTCTTCCCCAGCACTTCAGCTCCAAGGGCAGAGACCATCTGTTTTGTTCTCTGCTTTATCCAACACCCCAAGCACAGTGGTTGGCACAGAGAAAGGCTCAACAAACACAATTTCAAATAAACCAACGAAGGATTTGGTATTACGCTTTCCAGCCATTCTACGCCTGCCTTGGAGCTCTTTGGGGAGCTTTCAAGGGACCAATGTCAGTCAGAGCTCCACCCCCAGAGATTGAATTAATTTGGAGAGACAAAGGAGACCTGGGGTTTAGGACTTTGAAAGCGCTCTCACATCTATTACCCCATTTGATCCCTACAAGTAGCCCGAGAGACAGAGTGAGCACATTTTCTCCTGATTTGACAGGTGAGGAAAGTAAATTTTGTGTATGTGGGCACGTGTGTGAGGGTGTGTGTGATGCATGTGTGAGTATACGTGCATGCTGTGCTTGCACATGTGTGCACGTGCATTTTTGCCCATGAGTGTGCATGTGTGTGTACCTGTGTATGTGTGGTGTGAGGTTTTTAATGCCTGGCTTAAGTCACAGAGTTGGGCAGTGGCAAAGCTTCCTGAAGCCTGGTTTTCCTCTCCACAATAGGAGATTCCAGGTAGATTTGCTTACTGGGGCACTCGTGCGTGTGTGGGGGCGGCGGGGGTGCAGGCAAGCGCTTTGGAGGGTAAAGCAGGAGAAGGAAGGAAGCATGAGAAGTTCCTTTTCATGCATATCCTAAGAAGCATCACTTTCAGCTCTCCTTGGGCAGCTGTACCGTCATCAATCTGCCAACAGTTTACAAGGAAGCCTGGCCTGGGCGGTCACCAGGATTACGATCTCTTTCCCATAAATGAATGTCTGGGGCAAGGCAGGGGAATTCCTTGGTACTTTCTGTTTGTCTGACCAAAACCTCCCCCTACTAGCCATGGCCTCTCACCTTCGGAGAGCCCAGTCAGAACCACGCTGTGGGCTGTGGGATGTATTCACCACCGCCCCGGAGCTACCGTGGGGTAGTATTCCTTCCATCCCTTAGAGCAGAGCTGCCTCCTCGGCCCAGTTCCTCATCTCTCCCCATCCTTGATGAGCTCCTCTGCCCTCCCCCGTGACTGGGCCTCCTCCCTGTTCTGGCTCTAGGGCCAATTTCATCACTTCACTGTTTATAGCCTTTGCAGGGAATCTGGGATGACTTAAATCAAGCAAGGCTGACACCAGGCTTCAGCAAACACCCTCTCAAAAAACACAGAGCTTTGTTATAACCAGCTTTCCCAGTGGATAGCCCCCCAAATTAGCAACTGTTAGCCAGTGGAAATTGCTAACAAGACGTTCCAGTACTGCACCAAGTGACCCATGGGAAGGGAAGTGGCAGCTTCCAGCCAGGATCTTGGATCTCTCTAGACGAGGGAGACCACGGATGTTTGGCCATCTTCCCTCCATTGACATCTCAGCTCCATAACTCACAGCCCTCCCCAATCCACAAAGAGTTCTTCTCTCTCTAATCCCTTGGATTTCCTGTCTTCCAGCACTAAGCCCCGGACCATGGGGACCCCTGACTCATCTATGTCTGGAATGTTGTAGTAACTCACCACTGTAGCCTCGTTCACTTAATAAGAACATAATCCAAAGCATTTGTGAGGCTCTTATAAGCCGAGCCCTTTGCAAGCACAAGCTCATTATGTTCACGTTATACCAAGACTGTTCTGATCAGAGTATGTATGGATGAAGAAACAGACATCAAGAATGAAAAAGCCCTGGCTGAGGCCCCAGAGTAGTGATTGATTAGAGGATGACTGATTAGGCAGGCATCCGTAGTCCCTCCTTGAACTAGGCCAAGCGGAGTTAATAGAGATGGCAAAATAATTTCCTTCCCCTCTCCGTCTTCTACGCCTATTCTCCTGCCATCAAGGGCAAACCGACTTAGTGTTAGGTGCACCAGCTCTCCAAAGGTGTTTCAGGGATAGAGAACCACAGCCTGAGAGGGTGGGAAGGGAATTTGCAAATTCACCTCCATCATGTTACAAAGGCTCAGATACGTTAAGTGACCTGGAAGCTGGTTAGTGGCTCCTAAATATCCAAGAATCTGAGGCAGGATCCAAACACGCATTCGAGTGTCTGCAGAGTTGCGCATGCCCATCTCAGAACTGGCACAAGGCCTTTCCATACAAGCCTGATATCAGTTGACAGGTCACACTCCTAGCAATTGCTACATCCCTGCAATCAGGAAAGCTCCCCTCAGCTGCTTTCAGCACCGGGTTGATCACATAGTGGATGTTTCATAAAGATGGGTTTTCTGACCCTCTGCAAAGGCCTATGTCTTCAGTTAACTGTTATCCTCTGCTGTTTTAATCAGGAGCTCATGTGTCTTTAAAAAATGAAGATTGATGACTTAAAATAGGGTTGAAATCTGGTTTATTCTTAGGATTCTCCATGACTAGGGAGTGCTGGAGACAACGGATGCATTTGGGGTGCAAGGCTTAAAGCAATGAAGGTGAAATTCATAGACCAAGGGCTGATGTTTGAACTGCAAAAGAATGAGCTGGTGGAGGAATGGGTAGGAGCAAAACGTTGGCTCTGCTTCTCCTCCCCTTCTCAGAACAGAACAAAGGACATCATACTCTCCTCCTAAAGCTCCAAGGGCTCTTGTTTGTGGGGCTCATGTTTTTCCATTGTGGTCCCAGTTAATCACCTTACAATACCACCTGTATGTAACATGTCTATAACTCTCCAAAGTAAGGCACTGGTTCTTGTCTGTGTCATGTATAAAGAAATGGAGGACTCTTGCCATGCTGCAAATGGAGGAGTGCCTGAGTGTGAAGCATGCTGGGTGTCTGGAAGGGGTAATGAAATCTTCATGTTATGATAGGCTCTAGGTGTCTGGAGAGAGGCTCCATTTGTAGGAAGGCAGAAATAGCATTGGTTGCCTTCTGTCTCTTCTCTCTTTCTCTCTCTCTCTCTCCTCTTCCTTTCTTCATCTTCCAGGAGCAAGGTTATTTTAGCAGGAGCGGGTGGGCTTGGAAGAGGACACTGGAGAAGGCAAGGTGATGCTGGGACCTAAAAACCTACGGGGAAACTCCTCTCTGGGGACAAACTTGGGACAGCATGGGAATCATGGAAGAATGAACATCTGAGACTCGGTGAGCCAGTTTCTGCCTGCCCTGTTCCCAAGGCCCCAAGGGACCACAGCTGCTGTGAGGGAGGGCCCTGGTCCCTGTCACAAAGAAGCCAGCCCCATGGATTTCCTAGTGAAAGGCACAGCCAGGTCCCAATCTTATTGCAGCGATTACTATCCGAATCACAGGCAGGGTGCTTAGAAAAAAAGTTAAATAGCCTGGGAAGGCCAAGGCCAAGGCTGCAAGCCCAGACCCATAAAATAGTGGCAACCACTAGAGATTTGAAAGGGCCTCTCTTCCTGTCACCCCTTAGGTCACAATATCCATCTCAAACTCCAGAAAGAAGGACAGCCATAAGAGGAGAAATTCCTTATTTTATTTTATTTTTTTTTAAGTCTCTGCTCCCACAGAGCCACGTAGCAAGTTTGATGGAGGGTGCATGTCTTGGCACATTGCTAAGCACGGCCACTGATTCCACTGGGGTTGAGCTTGGTTTAGCTCTCCCTTTGCGGGTAGAAAACAGCCCAGACCTGTTAACCAACTGCTAACTCAACTGTGGTCACCGATGCCAGCTTTCTTTTGGTGCCCACAGATGTGTCCTTGGTTCCCTCTTTCGCCTTTCTGGGACTGCATTCTTCCATCTGAGTCAACAAGGGGGAGAGATTCGAGGAATTGAATAAAAGGTCTTTCTTTGGGCACTTCAAGGAACATATTTTGATAATTATCTTCTGCAGGGTTCACAGAGTGGGTTTTCAAAACAGCCAATTGGATCAGTAAAAATAAAGATTTAAGAGTCTTCTCTGGAGCCAATGCTGTATTTAAAGTGCAGAATAGCTATAGTTTAAGGTTGGAGAATGCTATAAGTAAGGCTGCAAAATTGTTTTCATTAGAGCCCTTCCGCCACTACCCCCTCTCCACAGGCTTCCTTTGTGGGTTTGTCTGTAATCGGTTGGGAATCCGCCTGCCCACTCAGGTCTCAAGACGCGAGTCCTTTCCCTTCAGATCTTCCTGCTCAACAAGTTGTCCTTTTCTGCTTCCATGGTTCCGCCAGTTTCTCTCCTCCAGCACTTGCCCCTTTGTTGGTCCCCATCCTCAAGCTTCTGCATCCCTAAAACCACATCTGCTGCTCTGAGACAGGCTTCTCTCTCGCTTCCTGCTACCTCCACCTGAATCCCTTCGGCTGCCTCCCAGTCTGTTCTTGGTAACCACAGAGGTTGTGGGTAAATCCCTGCTTTATCCTAAACCCTCTTTAACCTAAACAACTTTCCTCCCCTTTTTTGCCCTCCACTCCTCTAACTGGGACCCTATTCCAGGTGGTGCAATTCTTCATTAGATGGGCATGGCCCACTCTGCACAGACATTCAGCATCCTGGCCTTGCCCACTAAAGGCCAGTAGCAATCCCTGGTCATTGTGACAACCCCGAATGCCCACCCATTTCTAAATACCTGCTCGCAGCCTGGTGCTGCCTCTAGTTGAGACAAGAACCCAGGCTACTCACCCAACACAACAGGCACTCTCCCCCCATTACTTACACATTGGTCTCCTCTGTGTACACAGCACTCCCCCCGACTCCCCTGAACCCCATGAATTCAGAGGGATGGGAGGGGTGGGAATCACCGGCTTTCTTTTCTTTTTTTTTCTTTTTTCTTTTTTTTTTTATAGACAAGGTCCTGCTCTGTTGGCCAGGCTGGAGTGCGGTGGTGTGATCACGGCTCAGTGCTGCCTGGACCTCCCGGGTTCGAATGATCCTCCCACCTCAGCCTCCCAAGTAGCTGAGGCTACACGTGTGCACCATCACACCCAGCTAATCTTGCTTATTTTTTGTAGAGACAAGGTCTCACTATGTTGCCCAGGCTGGTCTCAAATTCCTGGCCTCAAGTGATCCTCCTCCCTGGGTCTCCCAAAGTGCTGGGATTATAGGCGTGAGCCAACGTGCCTGGCTGGGAATCACCCGTTGTCTTGATCCCTCTTGTCACCTCTGATCCTGCAAACCCTAGTCTGTCTCGCAGGGGCACCCCACTTCCCTCCTCTGAGCTTCATGTTCCTTAAGTGTAAATGGTGGGGAGATGGTCTGCTTCAATGAGCTGCTGTGAAAATCCAATGAGATATATATGAAAAGTACCTGGCACATAGTAAATGCTTAATAAATAGTAGTAGTCACTTTTATTAGGATTATTTTTCTATACTATTCCAATGAAGCTCTCATTTATGGTCATCTCCCAACCCCTATCACTCCCAGGACCAATTTCCAACTTACAAGAAATCAGTTTTTCAAAACATATCCTATGGGACACTAGTCCCAAATTATTCTTTGTGAAAAAGGATTATTTGATCAAGTAAGTGTGGAAAACATGGCATACTCTATCGCCATCTTAGAGATTCACATTCACATAGCAAACATTTTGAAAAGTGCTGGAAAAATAATAATAAGCCCATTTAAATCTGTGTTTAATTCCATGTTTCTCAGACTTATTTGGCCATGGAACTTCCTGCAGATCTTGAAAAATAAATATATCTTTTCATTCTGGGACCTATGTTTAGAGGCAGAGGGACTCTGACTTTAGGGAACACTGTTCTGGATAATGACATCACCTGGATTGGATCATTTCTTCATTCTGTCTCCTGCCATCAGCTTGAATGGAGGCAGCTTTTCTGTTGAAACTCAGGGCTCCTGGACATGGGACTTACTGTCTCATCTCTACACATCTTGCCTGCCCTCTGGAGCTTAAGGCTTATCGCTGTTCCATCTGCTTGATCTCCAGCCCCTTCCCTTCTTTATCCCCAGTGCACTAAGCCTTTCCTCACTCTCCTTCCTCCAGGCTCTCATTCGCCCTGAGCTCCAAGACCAGCCCAGTCCCCAGGGTTGGCTTCTGCCCCCTGGAGCCCATAGTTCTCTCTCCTGGGCACTGTCACTTCCATCCTCAGCCTGCTTTCTTAGCACTGAACTAGGGAAGCCCAGAGCTGCAGGAGAGTGTCAGAGGGTGGCACACATTTGGCTTCAACCAAGTCCTGCCGTCTGGAGCCTCACTTCCTATTCCTGGGTTCCTCGGGGGTCAGCCCACCTCATTCTCTAAAGATGAGCTCATCCCCTCCTTTTCTGAAAGGATCAAGACCATGAGATTCCAACTCCTTTCTTTATGATCCACTAACTCTGTACAGATGCCTACACTTCAAACTCAGCCTGGGAGAGGGATGGGGAAAGAGGCCTTCTTGTGTATTCTGAGTAGTCTGACACCCTCTGTCAATACTGCAAGGGCGAGTGCCCTTTGACTCAGTAATCTTTCTTCTAGGAACTTCATGTTAAGAGAATAATTATACGACTAGGCCAAGGTGTACGTGTAAAGGTGATCACTGCATGCTATGATACACCTGGGGGAAAAGGCAAATAGCTAAAGTGTCCATCTCTAGGAGATTGGTTACATAAATTATCACAGAGTCTTACTATGGGATGTTATGAAACCATTTTTTAAAAATACTGCAAGGTGGGTGCAGTGCCTCATGCCTGTAATCCCAACATTTTGGGAGGCTAAGGCAGGAGGATCACTTGAACCCAAGAGTTTGAGATCAGCCTGGGCAACAAGGTGAAATCTCATCTCTCCAAAAAATACAAAAATTAGCTGGGCATGGTGGCATACACCTGTAGTCCCAGTTACTTGGGAGGTTGAGGTAGGACAATTGCTTGAGCCCAAGAGGTCGAGGCTGCAGTGAGCCAATGATAGTGCCACTACCCTCCAGCTTGGGCAACAGAGCAAGACCCTGTCTCAAGCAAAGAAACAAACAAACAAAAACACAAGCAACAACTAAAAACCATCACCACCAATAAAAACCCCAAGTAATCGGGAGGCTGAGGAGGGAGGATTGCTTGAGGTCAGGAACTTGAGACCAGCCTGGGCAACATAGCTAGACTTCATCTCTACAAAAAATACAAAAATTAGCTGGGCATGGTGGCACCTGCTTGTAGTCCCAGGTACTTGGGAGGCTGAGGTGGGAGGATCCTTGAGCCCAGGAGGTCAAGGCTGCAGTAAGCTACGATGGTACCATTGCAGTCCAGCCTGGGCACAGAGTTAGACTGTCTCAAAACAAAATAAAATAAAAACAAAAATAACATGGATAGTATAATCTTATCTACATGAAAAAAGTCTGTGCAAACATACACAGAATGAATTCTGAAGAATGTTCGTCTACATTTTGTCATTTATTATCTCTAAAGGGTAGGAGTTCAAGTGAGTGAATGTTTCTCCTTTTCAGAATGTTTTGGTTTTTTAAAAAAATAATAAATGTGTTATAAAAAGGTTAAATGCAGCTGCTAGTAATGCAGTTTGCCTGTAACCATCTTTTCTCCTTCCCTTGCCTCCCGATAAAGAGATTCTTTCTTCTCAAAGCAAGTCTCCCCCAATTCCACTGCTCTGTCTCCAAGTCCCCCTATGCCTGCTCTTCTGTCCCTCCACCTTCCAATGAGCACGGGTCATCCTTGCCTTGAAAACCCTTTGAGCTGGGCCCTGCCTCCCACTCTAAGGACATAGCTCCTCCCGCGCCTTTGCTTCTGATCTACCCTGCCCCTCTGGCCCTTGCAACCTGGCCTTCTCTGATCCACAAATCCTGAGCTAACTCTACTGATCAGCAGTCAACGCTGGGGTTCATTTCCTCCCCCTTGGAACTCTCTCCTCTCAATTCCCATGACATTACCATCATGGTTTTCTGCCTGTGCCCTTGACTGTTCCTCTTGGCTGCTTTACAAGCTCATTTTCTTCCTCCCACTCTCTAAAAGTAGAGGTTTCCCAACATGGGCTAAGGCCGAGAGAATATCTCCAGGGGCAAGTGGCAAACAGGCCTTCTCCTGACAAACCCTCCCAGGGCTCTCCAATGTCAACCAGACACAACCGCATGTCCTTCATGGAGCACTCAGGTGCTCTCTGGCTTAGGGCTCCCTCAACTGCAGGCCATCTCTCTCCCCCACCACCACTCTTCCCCCCAGTCCTGCTATCCAGCTTTTCCCAGCACTCCTTCCTGCCTTCTTCACTGTCCCCATCCAAGTCTTCCCCCAGCCTTCAGCTCCTCTCTGAAGCCTTTCTGAACTGCCCAACTTGAAATGCTCCCTTTCTCTCCCAGGATTCTCATCCAATCTCCCGTATATGCCATGCATTTGTTCTTTTGTGGCATCTGCCTGGATGATTCGGTTCTCCTCTCAGGTGTGCACATCTTGTTTCTGCTGGAAGGGCAAAAAGCACCCAGGGTTGCCTTCCAACTAGTGTGCTTCCTCCCTGAAAGCAGGAACTCCATGCTTGTCGGCTGACTGAAAAGTGTGGGCTGGGGCAACATCCCAGAATAACCCATTTTTTAGCTTGGGTTCAGGTGGAGGGAAGGTATCTCATCTGAACCATGAAGAAGATGCCTGCAGGTCTCTACCTGGAGACGTTGAGGACACTGATGGAAATACGGCTGTGAAGCCCAGAGAAGCAAATCTGGTGCCGTCAGATTTGCCGACTTCCACGTGTCACATCTTCAAGGCTGGGAGAGATTGTTCAGGGAACAGGTGCCAGCAAGAACCAGGAGCCTGTCTGTGGCTGAAACCGAGGACGCATCTCGAAGAACAGCAGCAAAGAAGGAAAGCCAGGAAAGGAGCCCAGCCCACCCCCAAACTCCCTTGCTGGGACCTCCCTTAAGACACTTATCACTGTTAGTGTTTTTTTAAGTGACTTGGACACAAATCCTACGTGTCCTAGTAAAGAGTAAGCTCCTTGAGAGAAGGGACAGCATCTGAGCTCTTTGTAGCTTCCTCAGTCCTTAGACATATATAGACATACAGACCTGGCACCTGGCAGTCGCCCCATGGATGTTTGTTGAATACAGGCATCTTTCTGCATCTTTACGAAATGCCTGTGTGAGGTTCTGAGGATACCATGGTACAGTATAGATGTGCACACTGAACAGATGTAGTGGACACCCCTAAGTGCTAGGAACAGACAGAGACCCCACTCTCATGAAACTTACACTCTGATACCATCCTGTGGGATCACCTGGTCCACCTGGATGAGGGGACTGACCCCAGGGAGTACCACAGACTTCATCCCAGTGATAAAGTTGGCCTGCGACAGGGCTGGGCCTGACCCTGGGACTCAGTACTCTACACAAGCGAGCACACACACACACACACACACACACACATATCACTAAATTAAACATGATCAAACATGGGCAGTGCATGTATGAGAGGCATGCCCAGCTAGGCCACACTGTGCACCAATTCTAACACCCAGAACAGCTGCCTGTCCTTCACGGAAACTGCCAAACTATCCATCAACCTAGCCTACTGAGAAACAGAAGGCTTTTTCCTCGTCTCAAATGAGCCTTGGGACCTGAGTCTTCAGTTACCAGGCTTACCCCCAGCTAGAGGGCAAGATGACTGTTTTGGCCGGGGCTGGGGGTGGGGCGGATGTTTAAGGGTTTCGAGCTAAACTCCAACATCTGAGCTGCGGGGCTCCCTGGACCCCTCAGTCAGGCCGTCTGGTGGCTCTTTTCACCTTCACCACATCAGTTCCTTTTCTTCTAGCCCTGGCTCCTTCCGGTGCCCCTGGGGAAGGAGGTCAGGCTTTCTGGGACCCCCAGCCTGGCCGCTCGTGAGTGGAGATCCTCTCCTCTCTGCCAGAGGAACGGTGCAGGGTGGATTCCTCCCGGGATTGCTTCTCTGTATTTTCACAGCCCCTCCTCTCCCCACCTCCACCCTTTGCCCACATGAAGTGGGCACTGCTCTCTGATTCTGCAGGGAGGGGCTGTTCCTCCCACGCCTGAGGAACACAGGGCTGCCCCCTGCCCTGGCCACCGCAGCCAAGCACAAGTCTCTCGGGGCAAAGGGGCCACATGGTGGGCCCGCTTCCAGCCATCTCACCACTGAGTCACTTCCGCTCCCCAAGTGGTGCTCAGGCGCAGAGCTCTTGGGCCTCAGGGACCACCCAGGAGGACAACGGGGCTGAAGAGGGCAGATGATGGTGCCAGGACTAGACATGTTTTTGACTCTTAAATCAGTCTTCACAATGCACCAGCCTGTGTCTTGGGCATCTTGGGGGCGGGTCCTTCTCACTGGAGGTGTGGAAACAGCTCCACAGGTGGCTGCTAGTGGCTTGGACAAGCCAGTGGGAAGCTCCAAGGTGGGCCTGTCACCAAGGGGCTGGTGGCATCTGAGTGTCCCCTTAGGGCCACGTGCGAGAAGGGCCAGGTGCCAGCTTGGATCAAAAGAGGCGGTGGCCTAGGAGGCCCAGTCAGCTGGCCATGGGGCAGGAGGGGCCTGGAGGTGGAAATGGCTTGGCCGGCAGAGTGGGCCCTGGCGCTCAGCCACTGCTGGGCTGGGCAGCCCAACGAGTGTGTTTTCTTAATCACCATCCCCACCATCACCTGTTCTCCATACGACATCACATCACATCACATCACGTGTTTATTGTGAGCAGGGCATGATCCTTTGCCAACAGATGTAATTCGAAGATTGATGTGGCCTTTGGAGGAGCACGGAAAGGGTTCTCTGGAAGGGGCTGCCTGCCCTGCTCTGCCAGGCACTTTACTTTTTCCACTCGGGTGGGAAAAATGTTGGTTCTTTACACCCCACAGATCCCAAAAGACAAATATTTGCTGTCTGCCCTGCCGTTTCCATCTCAGGTAGAGGCGGCGGCTCTTCCCGGCTGCCAGGGAGGGAATTGCTGGAAGTCAGTCCCCAGTCCTGCAGCCCGGGCAGCCCCTGGGATGTTAGGGGAGACCACTGAGGGGTTTCCGAAGGCTGGAGGAAAAACACACCAGCGCTGCCCTCAGGGCCTCCGTAGACAGGAATCCCGCCCCACACATGAAGAGGCTGTGGGATCCAAGGGAAAGGAGGAGAGAGGTAGGGCTTGGCTTCCTGTATAGGAACCCACAGCACAAGGACAGCCTGGAACTTGGCAGCGTGGTGTCAGCGGGTCCTCCTCAGGCACCTTCTTTTAAATATTCATTCACACCAGCTCTTTTCTTCCCTATTTCACAGGATTTTGGCCCTGCCTCTTTTTTTTTTTTTAATAAATTTTATTTTTTTACAGATAGGGTCTCACTCTGTTGCCCAGGCTGGAATGCAGTGGTGCAATCATGGCTCATTATACTTCAAACTCCCAGGCTCAAGTGATCCTCCCTCCTCAGGCTCCGGAGTAGCTGGGATTACAGGTATCTGTCACCATGCCCGGCTGGTTCTCTTATAGTGCTTGTCTGGAATTGGGGTGGAGCCACTCTGAGAATGTGAAACATCTTACCACTATCATCAAGGTTCAGGGCTGTGTGGCCCCTTGTTAGATGTGGTCCAAGACCTTTCTACAGGCTTCCAGTAATGGTCTGCCCTGGGCCAGCTGACTGCAGAGGGTTCAGCTGCAAAGGTGTCTCAGTGAGGAGCAGGACTTGGGGCGAGGCTCCCCTCGCTGCCTGCCAGGTGCTCCCTAGGGCTGATTATAACTTGCTTGGCTCATCCCGCACAGCCTAGGACTTGGAGAGGCCAGCGGGAAGCACAGAAAGGTGCCAGAGGCAGAGGGAAGGAAACCACAGAGAGGCAGAGTGGATTCTAGACTAGAAGTCAGGAGTCCTGGTCTCTAGTCACCCCGACTAACTGTGATTCGTAACAACTCACTTCTGTCCACAGGACCAGCTACATAATTTGTGGGGCCCAGTGTAAAATGCAAGTGTGTGTGTTTGTGTGTTGGTGGGACGGGATGACTTGTTAAAAAATTGTAAGAATTTCAGGCCGCATGGTGGATCAAGTCTGTAATCCCAGCACTTTAGGAGGCCGAGGTGGTAGGATCATTTGAGGGCAGAAGTTTTAGACCAACCTGGGCAACATAATAAGGCCCCGTCTCTACCAAAAAAAAAAAAAAAAAAAAAAAAAAAATCCAGGCATGGTGGTGCACACCTGTAGTCCCAGCTACATGAGAGGCTGAGGTGGGAGGATCACTTAAGCCCAGAAGTTTGAGGCTGTAGTGAGCTATGATCATGCCACTGCACTCCAGCCTGGGCAACAGAGTGAGTCCCTGTTGCTAAAATAAAATAAAATAAAATAAAATAAAATACATTTTTAAAAAGTTCAAGATAGCACCTGCAGAGCATTAAACCAAGTGTGGGACCTTGTAGGATGGCACTGGTTGCGGAATCCATGAAGCCAACCCTACCTGCTTGGGCCTCAGTTTCCCTAACTATGCAATGTGGAGGCTGCATCTGGTCAGAAGTTTGTCGGTGGAGCCCTTTCTTCCAATGAACCCTCAGGCCGTTCTACATACAAGAGACAAACAGCTGGTCTGATTGAAGTAGGCTGAGAGCTCTGACCCCACCTCCATACCTGTCAGTGGCACCTGACAGTGTGGCTGAGAGCCCTGCAGATGATCGCAAAGGCCCTTTTCAGTTTCTACTTTCCGTAAGTGGATGAGGTGGTGAGGTTCTCACTGCTAGGAACACAAGCATCTGCCAGGGGTGTTACAGGAGGATTACTGAAAGACACCCGGAATGGCCTTAAAAACCTCAAAGGTTCCCTGCCTCATGACTCCAAAGCCTGCTTCTCCTCTAGCCTCAAAATGACCTCGAAGACCAAGTAGGGGCCTAAAGACACCCAGGCCCTGGAAATGGCCACTTGGGATCATGTCTGGTTCTTATTTCTATCCCAAGAACTGGCTGCAAGGGCCACCCTGGTGCTGGCTCACCACCCTGGCGAGAGCTCAGTCCTGGGCCATGAGGCTTCCCCAGCGGCTTCCTCACCAGGAGGTCAGAGGATGGGTCAGGCAAGGTTCAGGGGTTGGGAAGGGCAGGGCCTGGGCTGAGGGGCTCTGACACTGCAGGTCTCTTTTGGGGAAGGGCTGGAGGTCCTAGGGGAGAATCCTAAGCCCGGCGCCGGTTGAAAGCTCCGTTGGGCGGGAGGGTGCTGCAGGGGCCTCTCTGATGGGTCCCCAGGGTCGAAATTTACACTGCTGGAAATTTGGGTTGGTGATACCTTTCTGCGCCTATTGGTTAAAGGGATCAGAAACTTCTCTGGACTTTAAAATTATTTGTGAGGTTAGAGCAACGGCCGATGAGAACAGGACTGCAAGGGGCGTGTGTGAGTGTCCCCATCCCCCCCTCTCCTCTTTGCTTCCTCCGGTCTTCAGGGATCCGTCCTGTCTCGCAGGATGCCCAAAAAGGCAGGGGAAAAGCCAGAGGCGCCCTGCCCTCCTCTCAGCCTCGACTGCAGAAAAGGCGCCCCCAAGCCCTGGGTGGAGCGGGGGGCAGGCGGCCCCCCTCGGACCTGCCCCCCAACGGCCGCGCTTACCTTTCATGGTCCCTTCCTTCGGGGCCTCAGGAGGGCCCCGCTGCAGGCGGCTGGAGCTGTAGTGGAGCCGGGCGGCCAGCGGGTTCTCCAGGGCGCGGATCGCCGTCCTAGGCGCCGCCCGCGGCCGTGGGGCTCCCGCCCGGACTCATGCTCCGGCGCGCGGGCTGCGGAGGCGGCGGGCGGAGTGGAGGGTCCCGCGGGGTCGCAGCCTGGGGACGCCCCGCCGGGCGCCTAGCGCCGCGCCCCGCCGCCCAGAGCGCTCATCCCGCCGCCGCCCGCGCTTCCCGCTGGGGCCCGGCGAGGTCTGCCGCCGCCCCTCGCCCCGCGCGTCCTCCCTTCCTCCCTCCCGCCTGCTCCTCTCCCTCTCCCTCCTTCCCTCCCTCGCTCGCAAGCCTCCCTCCCTCCTCGTCACTTCTTGGGCCCTGGCCCAGATCAACTTCCTTGGTATTTTCAAAACTGCCGCGGCCGACCTCTTTGTGCAGCCACGGGCACCGGCCCCCCCCCGCACCCCACCCCGCCCCGCCTCGCCCATGCGCCCCCGCAGCCCCAGAGCCCGGCCTCGAACCGGGGCCCCGCTGCGTCTTCCCTGCCCGCGCTGTGGCTGCAATGGGGCACTTACTGGGAGAGCTCTTTGATCTTAGTCAGTTTCACAATCGGGACCGCCACGTGGCTGGGGCAGGGGTGGGGACCCCCCAGATTTTAGCCCTGCATGTTTTTTCCTCACCCATCTATGGTGTAGAGGACCTGGGAGAAGGACGTCTGGGACCGCACATTTTAGTGCTGAAAGTCGCGTGTCCAGGGCAGACGTGGAAGGTTGGCCACCCTGTGAGCACCCTGGCTCTGCCCCTGCCTAGCTGAGTGACTTTGGGCATCCAGTTCACATCTCCAAGCTTCCGCTTTCTACATGAGAGAACGGGACCTGGAGTGTGCCACATTCTGTGATTTATTTTTCATTTTTATTTGTTTGAGGCTCTAGCCGTCCAGGCTGGAGTGCAGTGGCTCAATCTCGGCTCACAGCAACCTCCCCCTCCCGGGTTCAAGTGATTCTCCTGCCTCAGCCTCCTGAGTAGCTGGGATTACAGGCATGCACCACCCCGCCTGGCTAATTTTTTTTTTTGTTTTTTTGTATTTTTAGTAGAGACTAAAAATGTTGGGCAGGCTGGTCTGGAACTCCTGACCTCAGGTGGTCCACCCACCTCAGCCTCACAAAGTGCTGGGACTATAGGCCTGAGCCACTGCACCTGGCCATCAAATTCTGTGATTTTGTTGTTGGAGGGGCCTCTGGGGTAATCAGTGACACCCAAGGAAAGTGACTGCAGGCAGGGAATTGAGACTGGTCATACGTGCCCCTCTGGATTCTCACGTGTCATTTTTCATTGATTGAACAAACATTTACTGAACTCCCAGCTGCTGGCCAGGTCTAGGTCTGCTCTGCCCACCCCACAAGCTGCCTCTGCAGGAAATCAATCAGGTGACATGGATTTTAGAAAAGAGAAAAGACTCATTGGCAAGGGCACCAAGAGAGGAGGTAGGAGAACAGCTCTGAAATCCACCTCCCAGAAGGTAAGACTTAAGGATATTTATGGGTTAGGGAAGTAGAGTGGTCTAAGCCATGGGGAAAGGCGATTGGCAGTGGAGACAAATGAAGAAACAGGTTCATTCCATGCCAGTGTAGTCTGAGCTCATGGTATTTTATAGGACATGTGTGCAGAAAATGGCAGTGTTAGCATGATCCACGGGTGGAGTTTTTTGGCTCTCCGACATTGAAAGGCCACCTCTTGGGGCACTTGCCCAGTTGAAGGGCCAGTGGTCTCACCAGTTTGAGATGGGCAGGAGCTGGTCCAATTTCCTAAAAAACAACTGAAGAGATCATTACCATGGTGACCTATGAATGTTACCTATCAAGTAGCGAATGAAGGTTAAGTTTTAAGTTTCAGTGTTCAGTGGTGTAGCCTTCAGCTTCATGGAAAAAGGAAAAAAAAAGAAAAGAAAAGAAAAAGAAAACACCAAAAAAACAAAAAGCAAGCAACCAAAAGCAAACAGGGCAGCCAGACCATATCAAATCGGTTTCACTACAAGGGACCAGCCTCTGCCCCAAGCTCCGGAAGTGTCAGAACATGTCACATGGCCAGTCTGGTTAGGAAAGCCGATAATGAAACAAGTAGCAGTGCAGAAGTGGGATGAATGTTATAAGAAGAAAAGTTCTGGGAGAAACGGGACCACAAAGTGGCACAGTCCAGCCTGGTCTCTCCTGATGCCACAGTCGGCACCACCTCCCCATCCCCAAACCCTATTTAATGCTGATGTGAAGTAGGTGAGACCCAAGGGGAAGAGAAAGTGTCTCCTAAGCCTGGAGTAGAGAAGAGGACAAGGACAGCCACCCCTGTCTGTAGATCCCATCAGATCAGCAAGGGTAATGCTGTGTTTTCTCTAATCTCCATTTTGCCATGGCAAGTTTACAGATTGCAAAGTCCCTTCTCTTCATGATCTCAGCAGAACTTCACAACACCTCACCTGAGGGAGGTATCCCAGGGACTGTGCTGCCCATTTTACAGACGAGGAGACTGAGGTTTAGAGAGGGCATTGCCTGCCTGGTGACAGTCATGTGCTCCTGTTACCTGTATCTAGATTCCGAGTTTGCCGCACGATCTGAGTCTCCCAGGACTAGGGCATGGATCAGGAGAGTGTTTTGTAAACACCAGGGAGATACTCACCTTGGAGGTTACCTGTATGCTAACTTATTTACCTTGGAGGTTACCTGTATGCTAACTTATTTAATCTTCATGTCCGCTCTATGAAGTAAGCAGTATTATTGCCTTCATTTTTCAGATGAGGAAACTGAGGTATGAAGAGGGTAAATAATGTCCTTAGCACCACGGAGCTAGTAAGTGGAGACCTTTGGAATATGAACCTAGGCAGGCTGAACCCAATGCCTGTATGCTAAGACATGGTCCACCACACTGCCTCTCAGAGGGTGCTCAAATATTTGTTGACGAAAAGTCCAAAAAGTGTGGGAATGTAAAGTAGTACAGCCATTGTGGAAAACAGTATGGAGGTTCTTCAAAAAACTAAAAATAGACTACTGAATGATCCAGCAACCACTGCTGGGTACATACCCGAAGGAAAGGAAATCAGCATATCCAAGAGACGTCTGCACACTGCCATGTTTATTGCAGCACTATTCAGAATAGCCAAGATATGGAATCCACCTAAGTGTCCATCAGCAGATGAATGG
The DNA here is from genome assembly GCF_024542745.1 of Macaca thibetana thibetana. Classification (NCBI taxonomy): domain Eukaryota; kingdom Metazoa; phylum Chordata; class Mammalia; order Primates; family Cercopithecidae; genus Macaca; species Macaca thibetana. The sequence goes on from NC_065585.1 coordinate 115,914,939, forward strand.
ATAAAGAAAATGTGGCATGTGTACACAATGGAATACTATTCAGCCATAAAGAAGAATGAAACCCCGTCATCTGCAACAACATGGATGGAACTGGAGGTCATTATGTTAAGTGAAATTAGCCAGGTATAGAAAGACAAATGCTGCATGATTTCATTCACATAAGGGAGCTACAAAAACGGACATCATGGAGGTAAAGCATAGAACGGTGGTTACCAGAGGCCGGGAAGGAAGGTGGGTGGGGAGAGGGAGAGAAGTTGGTTAAGGGGTACAGAAATACAGCTAAATAGAAGGAACAGGTATTTGATACTACAGTAGGGAAATTAGAGTTAACAACAATCAATTGTGTATTTCAAAAATAGCTGAAAGAGAAAAATTGGAGTGTTCCCAACACAAAGAAAAGATAAATGTTTGAGGTGATGGATGTCCCAGTTACCCTGGTCTGGCCATTACACATTGCATACACGCCTCAAAATATCACATGTATCCCTAAATATATACAACTATGACATATCAAAAAGAAAAAAAGTAAATAAAATTAGAGCTTACATCATTAAAAAAAAAAAAAAAAAGGAAATAACAAAAAATGACCCTGGTTTTTATCCAAGCTTTCTTTAGTTGGTGGGAAAAATGGCCTAACCCTGCCCCTGTGGTGTTAAAGGGTGTGGGCATCCTGAGCTGTTGCTATGATAACTCAAACGCATCAGCAAAGAGATGGTTCACACCTGTAATCCCAGCACTTTGGGAGGCCGAGGCGGGTGTGGATCATGAGGTCAGGAGATCGAGACCATCCTGGCTAATAAGGTGAAACCCTGTCTCTACTAAAAATACAAAAAAAAAAAATTAGCCGGGCGTGGTGGTGGGATCTCTTCCTCGTAGTTGCCAAATATAATACCCTTCTCAAAAATCCGCAACTTCTTCAACCATTTTGTAGCATTTAACACCATTAGTGAGGGTTCTCCAAAGAAACAGAACCAATAGGACATATGTATATAGCTATGTATGCATCTCTTTATATATATATCCATATCCATAGACATAGGTGTATAGAGAAATATTATATAGATAAAGAGAGAAATAAATATTTTAAGAAATTGGCTCATGCAATTACGGAGGCTGGCAAGTCCAAAATTTGCAGGGCAGACTGACAGGCTGGAGACCCAGGAAAGAGGTGATGTTGCAGCTCAAGTTTAATGGCAATCTGGAAGCAGAATTCTCTCTTTCTCAGGGCACCACATCTTTTTTCTCTTAAGTCCCTCAACTGATTGGATGAGACCCATCACATTATGGAAGGTAATTCACTTTATTCAAAGTTTGCTGATGTAAATGTTAATCTCATCTAAAAAATACCTTCATCTTAGAAACATCTAGAATAGTGCTTGACCAGCTATCTGGGAACTGTGGCCTAAGTTCACACACAAAATCACCCATCACAAACTCCATTGACAGCTCCTTCTTGACGCTTTTCTGGCTTATCTGATCCTACATACTTCTGGTCCTCCTTCTAAACTTCTTTGACTTTCGCTGTTAGCTTCTCCTATTGGCATATTTTTTATTTCTCTTTCTTTCTTTCCTTCTTTCTTTCTCCTTCCTTCCTTCCTTCCTTCCTTCCTTCCTTCCTTCCTTCCTTCCTTCCTTCCTTCCTTCCTTCCTTCCATCCTCCCTCCCTCCCTCCCTCCCTCTCTTTCCTCCCTCCCTTCCTTCCTTTTTTGTTTTTTGTTTTTTGTTTTTTTTGTTTTTTTTTGGAATGGAGTCTTGCTCTGTCACCCAGGCTGGAGTGCAGTGGTGCTATCTCGGCTCACTGCAAGCTCCGCCTCCTGGGTTCACGCCATTCTCCTGCCTCAGCCTCCTGAATAGCTGGGACTACAGGTGCCTGCCACCACACCTGGCTAATTTTTTGTATTTTTAGTAGAGACCAGGTTTCACCTTGTTAGCAAGGATGGTCTCAATCTCCTGACCTCAAGATCAGCCTGCCTCAGCCTCCCAAAGTGCTGAGATTACCGGTGTGAGCCACCATACCTGGCCTTCTTTTCTTTTTCCTTTTCTTTTCTTTTGAGACAGGGTCTCACTCTGTCACTCAGGCTGGAGTACAGTGGCACAGTCTTGGCTCACTGCAACCTCTGCCCCCCAGTTCAAGTGATTCACCTGCCTCAGCCTCCCGAGCAGCTGGGACTACAGGCGTGCACCACCATGCCCAGCTAATTTTTGTATTTGTAGTAGAGATAGGGTTTCACCATGTTGGCCAAGCTGGTCTAGAACTCCTGACCTCAGGTGATCCGCCCACCTTAAAAGTGCTGGGATTACAGGCATGAGCCACCATGCCCAGCTGGTGTATTTTCTAAATACAGGCATTCCCTACCCTTATGTTAGTCAGTGTAAGTAACAATCGCTGCTGTAGCAACCATCCCCACACCCCATTATCTTTAATACAATGAAAACTTATTCCTCACTCACATTGCAATTCAATATGGGTTAGGCAGTTCTCTTCCAAATGATGACTCAGGGACCCAGGGTTCTTCCATCTTGTAATACCATTATCTGTAACAAATGGCCCCTAAGGTTGCTACAAAATGGAAGAGAGAATGGAGGATCATGCATAGGAGAATTTTATGGACTGGGCTGGAAGTGGGATACAGCACTTTTACCCACATTCCATTGGCCAGAGCCCACTAAACTGGGCTCAACCTAACAGCAAGAGGGCTTTAAAACAGAGGCAGCCATATGCCCTGGAAGGAGAGAAGAAACACAGATCAGGGGGTACCAGCATTCTCCACATAGTTCACCTTCCTGGTCACCAAATACCTGTTCACTCCTTTGTTTTCACATATACAACACATTCACCCCTCACCATGGAGGCAACTCAAAGTCCCATCTGGTCATTGCATTGAGATCAAAGTCCAGGCTCTCTGTGTAATCCTTATTCATCAGGTCAGCCTGTAGCTCCCATAAAAAATGGGAGGAATATGGATCTGATAATCACAATCAAAATGCCCATTTAGAAAATGGAAGAATGAAAGACACAGAGTTGCTACTGATCTACAGAAATGTTGAGATCCCTCAGATGTTCTAAAGATCTCTAACCCTGGGGTGGGGAAAATTGCTTGTTTAGGCCCTGATGCAGATCTCTGGAAGAATTCTCTTGTCCATGACACCTTAGATGTGCCCTCTGGAAGGTGCTTCCTGGTGTATCACCCTCTTTATGCACATCTAAAGTGGATGTTGGGGAATGAGTCATTCCTGAGGGCTGTTCACTTCTCACAGCCCACTTCTTCTTGGAGCAAGGTTGTTTTTTAGCTCCACAAGTCAGGATGATGCAGGACAGGTGAGCCCTCAAATTGGGGCTTAGCCTGGGAGGGTTGTTGGCTTCACCTGGGAAAGAATCAAGGGAGAGCTGGTGGTGTTAGACAGTAACTTGTATTGAAATGGCAGTGCACATCGGCAACAGAGGGACTGCTCCTTGCAGAGCAGGGCCACCCCACAGGCAGTGTGCCCAGATTAGCCGCTCAGAGGCAGTTCTGCAGTCATATGTATACCCACTTTTAATTATATGCAAATTAAGGAGTGGTTTATACAGACATTTCTAGGAAAAGGATGGTGACTTCTGGGTTGCAGGTCGTTGCATGGAAAGGGGTGGTAACATCTGGGTGCTGGCATGACAGTGGTAAATTGACATGGCATCCTGATGGGCATGTCTTATGGGAAGTTCCTTCTGCCATGCCCCTGTTTTAGCTAGTCCTCAGTTTGGTCTGGTGTTCAAGCCCCATCTCTGGAGTCAAGTCCCACTTTCTACCTCAAAGGTACAGGTGAAGGTCTGGACGTGTAGGGGTTTTGGGCAATGATAGTCCCTCAACACTTAGCAAAATCTCATCTATTTGCTTCTAGTCCATTCCATGGGCTGGTGACCACACCCAGAGTTTTTTCCTAGCTGTAGTTTCCAAACCTACTATTTTCATTTGTTTCCTCTACCCCAGGCCTCTCTCCCTAAGGGCAGTCAGCTACCTTGATGCTACAAGAGTTGATTGGAAAAGCCACATCCTTAATCTAATCATTCCACCTGGCTAAGTCTAAGAGGGCCTTGGCTACTGGAAAGTTTTGCAATTTACTTCTGTTATCTGGGATCTACAGGCAGTTGGTGTTTTCCTTCCCTTTAGGCTTAAATTTTCCGAACTTTGTTCCCATTCACTTCTTTTGCAAACCAGTCAATTATTTCACTTTTCTCTTCCTTGTGTTCCTTCGTTAAATACAGGCAATAGCAGAGAACACACCACTACTTTGCTTATTTCTAACAGATGCCCCTAGGCACGCTGACTCCATGGTAGATAGCATGGGGCCTGCTATCCTCAATATCATAGGCCCAGTTTACCAATTATCATAACACCAAGGATCATCTTCAGCCTCCTAATGTCAGGGTCCTCACCTGCTATGCAGTATTTCCATATTTCCATTTTTAGTATAGCAGCATGTCATTTCAAGCTATCAATTTCTAGAGTTGTTAGAGCAAGTAGCACCATACATGGTCATACCTGGCTCTGACAAATAACTGTGAGATTTTAGTGACAGCACAATAATCGTTTACTTCTCATTCACATCACAATCCATGGCAAGTTCAGTGTCTGTCTTATAAATGTTGACTCAAGGATCCAGTGTCCTTCCATCTTGCGATGCTGCCATCTTCAATATGTAGCCTCTAAGATTTGGTAGAAAGGAGAGAGATAGGAGGAGTGTGCAGTGTAGAAAATCATGCAATAGGCCTGGAGGAGTCACACAGTTGCTATCAGGCACGTTTGTTCCATTGACCTTAGTTCGGTCATATGGCTCCAACTAGAGGTTAAGGGGGCTGGGAAAAAAATCCCCTAGCTCTGTTTCTCTGAAGAAAAGGGAAACAAAGATGTTGGTGAACCCTAACTCATTAACGAACCCCTCTCCAACCCAGACCTCTGCAGAATTTTTACCTTTTCTCCCTAATGAGCTTTCTAATGTCATGAATTGGAGCTTCATGCAGTGTTGCTGCCTTGGTTTCTCCCCCAAAAATCAATCCTTTGGAAGTTGAAGAACGAAATATTTTTGAGAGAACACAGAGGACTAGTCAAGGGAATGTCATAACTGTGTTCTAGCAAAGTTGGCTATCAAGTGAAAACTTCAATTTAGTTCTAATATTGACTTCAATTTACAATAAGAAATAGAATGCCCTGAAAAAAAAAAAAAAGTCCATCAACATACTCTATTGAAGACTTGTCCAGATTAAGTGTTAAATTTACTTTTTAAAGGCCATCCTCTGAACTATGTGATATTTTCACAATTCAAGAGTCTCCTTTCTTTTCTTACTTCCTCCCAGAACTTCCCCTATGATATCTCCCATGTCTATGGATTCTTGCCTCACTGTACATTTACCAGTACTGGAATTTTTGAGTATTATAATGGCCAAGAGGTGTATTGCAATACCACTCTCAAACCAGTGGGTGATGCTATATAACATGGCCTCTTGTAGCTTGATAAATCTTCAGAGGGTTTAATAGGGTCAAGTTAATACCTATGAACCTTAGGTATTAATTGGGTTCATTAATTAGGTTCATGAACCTTATTTCATGAACTCTGTAAGGATACAGTTCTGAGAAAAGTCGCTTAATTACAAAGGATATTTCAGCGCTTAACCCTCACAGATTAATATAATAACAGCAAAGACAAACTACCTAGGTTCTTCATCTGAATCAATTATAAATTCAGCAAGAAAGTGGCTGACTTCATTTGGGGCTGGATGTAGATGAAAAAAGAAAGAGGCTTGAGGGTATGTGGGAATGGGAAGCGTCTTTTAATTGAATGATCCACTGGACAATGAAAAGGGATCCCTGCAGGAAGTCCTACGATTTAGGTTACTGCAAATAGGACTGGAAACATCTCTGTCTTCAGGTGTTGAGGAATTAGACATATTAAAATAGAAGGATCAGAGCTGGAGAGATGGGACTGCTTTGGGGAAGGTATTCTCCAAAGCATTTGGTACACAGAAATGTCTTCATGGGAGCCCTGTAGCAGGTTGGGCTTTTAACATGATAAGAAGGACATGATGGACATTTCTATCCGTGTTCTGGATGGAGACCCAGAAGTCCAGCTTACCTGTTTGTTTCTTACTCAAAACTGGAAGAACAAAATTCAGAACAATCTTGACAGAGGGCTATAGTGCACTGATAAGATACAATTCAAGAGAGATAAAACCCCACATTTAGTATCACATCATTTTCACTAGTAAAGGATGAAGCTTAGTAATTCAGAGCAAAAGATCTAGTTGATATTTGGTCATGCATGACTTTTGTTCATTTATTAAATTAATATATTTTGCTTGTGTAGCCAAGTACTATGAACCAGAGATACGTTTCCTATCCTCATGGATAGTATAGCTTTGATATGAATCAAAAATAAATAGGATCTTAGATTGCACTAATGGAAAAGTTATTTCAGGTAATTTAACAAGCATTCATTAAGCACCTACTGCATGCTAAACTGTGTCTTAAAGAAGGGGAGCTGCTGTGGTTTGAATATTTATCCCCTCCAGAATCCACATTGAAACTTAATCCTCAATGTGGCAGTGTTGAGAGGTGGGACTTTTACCAGGTGATTGGGTCATGAGGTCTCTGCCCTCATAAATGGACTAATCCATTCATGGATTAATGGATAAGTGGGGTAATGGATGAATGAATTATCATGGGAGTGGGACTGATGGCTTTATAAGAAGAGGAAGAGAGACCTGAACTGGCACACTCAGCCCCCTTATCATGTGATGCCCTGCATTGCCTTGGGACTCTGCAGAGAGTCCCAACCAGCAAGAAGGCCCTCACCAGATGCAGTCCCTCAACCTGGACTTCTCCTCTTCCATAATTGTAAAAAGTAAATTCTCATTCTTTATATATTACCCAGTTTTCTGTATTCTATTGTAGACAACAAAAAACAGACTAAGACAGGAGTTGAATGCTGAATGACAGAAAAAGGTGTGAACAATCATCTGATAAATTTCAATATAAAATGCTTAGTCAGGATTTCTTTAATTTTTCCATTGCCATAATGATGGAAAAGAAGTAGCAAACATATCTTTGAAGTCTTTCATTTTATTTTTAAAAACTGTATAAGAGTTACATGCCATACCACAATGAAAAAATATATTTTTTAATATTCAATAATAATGGTTTTACTGAATTGAGGGTAGGAGCTGATATTTTTAAATTGTATGAAAATGCATTTACAAATAAAAATAATAGTTTGAATTAACTCTAGACATATGTTATTGTCCTACACAGGAAGAAAGAATACAAACGTGAATTCTTCTAAAACTAATATGTACATTTAATGCAATTATAATTACAATGCCATGTTTTTTCTTTTAATTATTTTTTTCTTTTTAGAGACAGAGTCGCCCTCTGTTGCCCAGGCTGGAGTGTAGTGGTACAGTCATAGCTTACTGCAGGCTCAAATTCCTGGGGTCAAGAAATCCTCCTGCCTCAGCTTCTTAACTAGCTAGGACCACAGGCACACACCACCATGCCCTGCTCATTTCTTAATTTATTTTTTGTAGAGATGGGATTATCGCTATGTTGCCCTGGCTGGTCTTGAACTCCTGGCCTCAAGTGATCCTCTTGCCCCAGCCTCCACAATTGCTGTGATTACAGGCAAGAGCCAATGCACCAGGCCTAATGCCATGTCTTTTCAATGGGGCAAAATTAATTTAAAGTTTATATAGAAGAATTAATGTCCAAGAAAAGTCAAGAAAATTTGAAAAGGAAGAGTGAAGAAGATGACTTTCTCAATATTAAATATTATTTTTAAGCTAGGTAGTTACAGCTGGGAGTGGCGGCTCACACCTGTAATCCCAGCACTTTGGGAGGCTGAGGAGGGTAATATGCTGACATCCTGTCTCATAAAAAAATTTTTTTTTAATTAACTGGGCCTGATGGTGTGCACCTATAGTCTCAGCTACTTGGGAGGCTGAGATGGGAGGATTGCTTGAGCTAGGGAGGTCGAAGCTGCAGTGAGCCGTGATCATGACACTGCACTCCAGCCTGGGTGACAGAGTGACACCCTGTCTCAAAAATAAATAAAATAATATTTTTAAAAGCTATGTCATTAGAACAGTATATTATGCAAGAAGAGAGGAATCCGAGGAATAAACTAGAAAGTCCTGATACAGATCCAAGTTTATTTGGGAAAATTTATGTGTGAAAAAATGGTATTTCAACTCAGTGTGATTAGGGTGATTTATTTGATATATTATGTTGACATAATTGGCTATACATCTGGAAGAAAATGAAGTTAGATCCTACCTCATCCTTCTCTTACACATGCATACACACAGTCTTACACACATACACACAGTCCTACACGCATACACCATAAACATATCAATTCCATTTTGATTACATATCTAATAAGAAATTGACGCAATAGAAAGTTAGAAGAAAATTAGAATAGCTGTCTTCTAGCCAGCAGAAGACATTCTTAAACAAGACATGAGATTTAGAAACTATAAAGAAAAAGATGAACAAAAATCACTTGCATAAAAAGTTTAAAAAGTCCTTGGTAATCAAGGATTAAAAAATGGTAATCTGGTTGGAAAAACATTGACAACGCACAAAGGGTCACTTTCTCTATTTATTTAAAGAGCACCTATAAATTGATAGAAAAAAAGATGAATAACTTGATAAAATGAGCAAACAATATGGATAGACAAGTGACAGAGGGGAAATTTTATTTAAAAATAAATAGTTGAAAACAAAAAATATACAAAGAGATTATTAAGGTGGTAAAAATGTCATTTTTCACCCACAAGATTGGCAAAAATTCAAAGGATCAACACCAGCCTGATCAACATAGGGTAATGGACATTCTCAGACAGGGTGGAAGCCACAGCAGCTTTTGGGGAAAGTCATCAGGTAAGATATATGAACATTAGGAATACATGTTCTCTTTCATCCAGGCGTCTCAGTGGGACTCTCTACCTCATATAGAGCCATAAAGGCTCTAACAAATTAGGATGCATGCAGAAGGCTGTTTATTGTGGTAGTGCTCAGAGTGACAGGAAAAACTTGGACAAGGGGAATGGCTGAAGAACATATGCTCAGCCTCACCATGGAATATTATATAGCTATTAAAAATATGAGTTAGATCTGTCTGTGCATTAGCTCAGAGGGATGTTCATAATATTTTACTAAGTGGAAAAGAGTAGATAGCCAAGCAATATGTATCATATAATTTTGTATTTATTTTTTGGAAAAGATAAAAAGGCAAAATCCATTTAGTAGATATCAATATCTAGATAGATATATACATACACACATATATACACACATGCACACATATATTCTAAATATAAATATATGTATATGTATGTATATAAATAGACAACCACTTTACTTTAGAAGCAGGAGATTTAGCGAGGAATTGAAAATAAGGCAGAGAGAAAGGAAGGAAGGGAAGGGAAGAGAAGGGAAGGGAGGAAGGAGGGAAGAAAGGAATGGAGAGCCAGAGGGAGAAAGGGAAGGGAAAGGGAAGTTTACTCACCAAACATTGACTTTCCCCCCGAAATCTCTGAATAATACCAGAGCCAGTGGCCTCCTTGTCTCTGCATGCAGTACAGCCTCCCCAGAAGTCAGCTTGAGCCAATCTGAGAAGCACAATGTATTATAAGATAATACAAAAGGAAGCAGAGAGTGCCTTGGGACCACAGGGAGTGACACCTCTCAAATCACAGGTAGAAAGTGTCCTGCCACTCTCTCCCCTGGCCAGTCAAAACAGTTCTCCCGTGTTTGGTGTAAAAGCCACACAGAGGGACAATGAAGAAATGCAGCATCCTTGGGGGCAGGGATGAGGAGAGTGAGGTTATCTGGCAACTCCACTCAATGCGAGGAGGTTGAGGGACCTTATGCTATAAGGAAATACATTTAAGTTGAGATACAATATTGGTTTTCAAATGTTTGAAGGGCTTTCTTGTGGGGGAGGGGTCAACTTATGTATTGCCTTAGAAATAAGATATGGGGCAAAGAAGTTATAAGGAGGTGGCCGGGTGCAGTGGCTCACACCCGTAATCCTAGCACTTTGGGAGTCCAAGAGGGGCAGATCACTTGAGGTCAGGAGTTCAAGACAAGCCTGGCCAACATGGTGAAACACTGTCTTTATTAAAAATACAAAATTAGCTGGGCGTGGTGGCGCACACCTGTAATCCCAGCTACTCAGTAAGCTAAGGCACAAGAGTCGCTTGATCCCAGGAGGCAGAGGTCACAGTGAGCCAAGATCACGCCACTGCACTCCAGGCTGGCCAACAGGGTGAGACTCCATATCAAAAAACAAAATAAAACAAAATAAAAAACAAAAAAAAAAGTTATAAAGAGGCAGACTTCAGCTCTATGTAAACAAAACCTGCTAAGATTCCTTTGCACCCCTTTACATTTTCTGTAAAATGAGAACCATATCAGATGCTCTAATAATGACAGAGAGGTGCAGTGAGAAGATGGGTTAAATTCAGAAGTGGTCCTTGACTTTAGGTGCTCATTAAAATGACTTGGAGAGTTTTAAAATCCTGATGCTCTGGCTCCACCCACAGTTAATTCATTCATAACCTCTGGAGGTGGGACTCAGGCACTGATAATTTTTAAAGCTCCCAGGTGATTCCATTGTATAGCCATTGTGTAGCTGAGAACCATTGGTCTAAAATAATTATTAATTGACATCTGGGTAGTTGTGGAAAAAGCAGGTTTGACTTAAGGCAGATCTGGCACCATTTTTTTTTTAAGGGATCACTCACCTAATAATTGGAGCTAAAGGTCACGGTAAAGCAACTCTGGAGTGAAATACAGACCACATAGCCAGTCAATAGCATGAGGGATAGTGAAGGTAGCATAAGCAACCTTTGTCTACTTGTAGGCACATGCTAAGCAGTTCAGGATTGGCTGGCCTCAGAACTTTCCCCAAGAAGCTCCTGAATGGGAAGATGAGACACACCCACTGATGGAGTGAAAGTTTCTGGACTTTATGGAGGTCGGGGGAAAATCACTCAGAATACCTCTGTATCGTCTGTGGGCTGATTTCACTGGATATGATTTTATTAGCCACCAGTTTATCATGGGCCTGTAATTGATTAAATAAATGTATATACCCATTAAATAATTACAGCTTGGAAAGTGTTTCTTTTTTACTAAGGTTTTTTGTTTGTTTGTTTGTTTTTGTTGTTGTTTTGAGACAGAGTGTCTCTCTGTTGCCAGGCTGGAGTGCAGTGGCGCGATCTCAGCTCACTGCAACCTCCAGATCCCGGGTTCAAGTGATTCTCCTGCCTCAGCCTCCCAAGTATCTGGGACTACAGGCGCACGCCACCATGCCCAGCTAATTTTTGTATTTTTAGTAGCGACGGGGTTTCACCACGTTGGCCAGGATGGTCTCTTGACCTCGTGATCCCCCCACGTTGGCCTCCTAAAGTGTTTGGATTACAGGTGTGAGCCACTGTGCCCAGCCTTTTACTAAGTCTTAAAAAAAAATAAAATTGACACAAGAATGGTACATATTTGTGGGGTACAATGTGATGTTTTGATACGTATACACATTGTGTAATGATCAAATTAGGGTAATTAGCAAATCCATCTCAAATGTTTCTTTGTGGCAAGAACATTGTAAGTTCTCTCTTCTACCTATGTTGAAATATACAATACATTATTCAAAAAATAACAGATGCTGGTGAGGTTGTGGATAAAAGGGAAGGCTAATGTACACTGTTGGTGGGAATGTAAATTAGTTCAACCATTTGGGAAAGCAGTGTGGCGATTCCTCAAAGAGCTAAAAACAGAATTAACATTTGACCCAGCAATCTCATTACTGGGTATATATAGGAATATAAATTGTTCTGCCATAAAGACACATGCACTCATATGTTCATTGCAGTGCTATTCTCAATAGCAGAGACATGGAATCAACCTAAATGCCCATCAGTGGCAGATGGATAAGGAAAATGTGGTACATATACACCATGGAATGCTATGCAGCCATAAAAAAGAACGAGATCATGTCTTCTGCAGGAACATGGATGGAGCTGGAGGCTGTTATTCTAAGTGAAGTAGCACAGGAATAGAAAACAACATTCCGCATGTTCTCAGTTATAAGTGGGAGCTGAATGATGAGAACACATGGACACATAGAGGGGAGCAATAGACACTGGGGCCTAGATAAAGGTGGAGGGTGGGAGGAGGGAGAGAATCAGAAGAAATACCTTTTGGACACTAGGCTTAGTAGCTGGGTGAGGAAATAATCTGTACAACGAACCCTCATGACACAAGTTTACCTCTATAACAAACCTGCACGTTTACCCCTGAACCTAAAATAAAAGTTAAATAAAAAGAAATACACAATACATTATTGTTAACTATAGTCAACTCTGCTGTGCAACAGAATACCAGAACTTATCCCTCCCATCTGACTTTAACTGTGTACTGGTTGACCAATCTCTCATCATCCTCCCTCCCCACTCCCCTTAGAGAGTGATTCCCTTTTTATTTTATTTTATTTTTCAGAGACAGGGTCTCACTTTACTGCCCAGGCTGTAGTGCAGTGGTGCGATCATTGCTCACTGCAGCCTTGACCTCATGGGCCCAAGCGATCCTCCATCTCAGCTTCCTGAGTAGCTGAGATTGCAGGCGTGCACCACCATGCTTAGCTAATTTTTTATTTTTATTTTTTGTAGAAACGGGGTCTCGCGACGTTGCCCTGGCTGGTCTTGAACTCCTGGGCTCAAGCAATCCTCTCACCTTAGCCTCCCAAAGTTCTGGGATTACAGGCATGAGTCACCACGCCAATTTGAGAGTGATTCTTAATCACAGGCCACAGGATACTGCTCTTGCCCATTCCTAGTTTGTTCCAGCTGTATCAAACTGTTGGCTGAGCTGTGCTGCTCGTGGTGCTGAGCCAGACAAAGCCTGGTTGGGGATGTGTAATAAGGACACTGCGTAGCGAAGCAGCCCCAGAGACATCCAGGCAGCCAGAGATGGCGCACAAAGCATAAAGAGATAAACAGATAAATGCAAGGGTCTTTACATGTCGCTCCCTGGCCCTCCCCATGGCCCCGACTCTCCAATAAAGGAAATCAAGCTAAAGCTATGATGGGAGACAGAGGATAAAGCAGCAGCACCTGCCAAGAAGATGATGCATTCTGTATGAATCAGCCCAGTGACTCAGCATCTGATAAAGCTTATTTGGAGTGTTTAGGGCAAGGGAAGGAGTGATTCTGCTCTGCTTTGTGTGCTCAGGCCCCCGGGCATTGGCTGGCCCAAGGCTCCCCGCTGACATTGGCTGGCCCAGGGCTGGGCCAAGAGTTTCAAGAGAGATGAGGTCCAGAATGCCAAAGGGCTGGGGAAAAGTCTGCAAACCATGGCAAGGCAAGGAGCTGCAAGCCTGGAGGTCACTGGGAAAAGCAGACTAAGTTGCCTTCAAATATCAGAAGGGGCACTATGGGAGAGAGAAGCTGGATTTTCTCTCTGTGGCTCCAGAGGGCAGAACTGGGCTCGGGATTGGCCCATACATGAGCCAGACTGTGACTCAATCAAAAAAGGCCCCAACTTTATCAAAAGCTTTACTAGATAAATGATTGCACGGAAGGTAGTGAGCTGCCTGTTATTGGTGGTGTTCAAACACGGGCAGGATGACCACCTGGTGCAGATGTTGGGGATGGAGTAGGAATCAGGCAGCGTGCAAGTCCTGAACCAATCAATCTCTATGATCTACTTAGAATATTAAACATCTGGTGATGCATTTATGGCGCTTTCAAAATTCACCCTTTTTTTCCCTCAAAGTTTGATCTTCTGAACCTTGTTTGATTAGTAGTGGGAATAATCAAGTAGTTATTCCCAAGGGATCAACTGTGAATCTGTGAATCATGCTATGTTCTCCCAAATCCTTTCTTCCTCTCCTCCCTTCCCCTAATTCAGATGGCTAAGGCAGATCTCACTGACTGACCTCCAAAGTCTAATTTTTAAAAATATAACTAGATTTATGCCTCCTGTTCCGGATGCTGGGGGAGCTACAGAACAGAAAAGTTACAAGGAGCGAGCTCAAAAACAATTCTGCTAACCTCAGGCATTGATAAGGAGGAGGCGCTGTCCACAGAAAATGTAGCTGTTACTGATAATTAGACTTCCTTTTTTTTTTTTTTAAAGAAAAATAAAGTGAAGCTTCTTCTGGGGCATTGTTTTTTTCTTCTGGGCTAATGTTCTTATACTTGGTTTGGCACTAGGTTAGGTTGCAGGGAGCCATGGAGATGATCCATTCCCGATTCTTCATTGTCCAGATGGAAGAAACCAAGGCCCAGGGGCAAAGTGATTGGTCCAAGGTCACCCAGTGTCTCGGGGCACACCTAGGACTGTAATCAGGCTTTCATGGACCTGGTCCGGGTTCTCCCACTTTTTCATGGACCTCGAAGATTCCCCCAGGCTGCCTCCTGAAAAGGGCTGGGGTCCTAGCGGCCCTAGGACATTGGGCAAACAAGGCGCTGGGCCTCCATGTTGTGCTTCCATAGTCCTGATCCTGAACGGGAAAACTCAGCCCCTGACCACACAGCTCTCCTTTAAGCCCCTTTGTTTCACACGGTTTTCAAAGTCTGCCACCCCCAGTGGGGCTGCCTGTGCCCACCCTGTCGACCCATTGCCCCAACTGTCAGCCCCTTGACTTCTCTCCTGGGGCTCAAACATCCCTGGCTCCAAAATGGACGGCTCAGTTTCTTCCCCAAGAATTAGCTGCACCTCCAGGGTTCCTGGATTTCCCCCTCCTTGTCAGGGGTTGGGGTGGCTGCCACAGGATTCTCCCTGCTCTCAGCAGAAGGAACTTCAGCAGTTGGAGACCAGCAAACCCCTCTGGACACAGATCTGATTTCTTAATTGGGAAGGCTCAGTGCAAAATAAAAATTCAGGGCCACTGGTTCAAAAACTATGAAGAATTTCAAGACTGTCACAGTAGCCCCTTAAACCAAACGTGGATCTGCGAGGGTCCCACACCCATGAAGCCCACCCTGCTTGGCTGGGTTCCAAGAGGATGGGGACAATGATTGCTTAAGCTCCGTGGATCAAGGAGCCCAGAGAGGCCTTCAGGCTCTCCACGTATCTGCTCTGATCACTCCTAAACACAATTCTGTTTCTTCCAGGCCTGGCGGCTCAGTCCAGGGACCTCATCAGTGTGATGTTTCCAGGAGAAGGCGTTTCAATACCTCCTGTGCCCTCTTCTCCAGCACAAGGCCCCTCTCCATCCCACCCTCTTTATGTCTGACTCTTTACTATTTAAATGGGCCAAGTGGCGCGTGTGTAATGTGAAGGTTAAGTTCAGTGGGGCCAGGGAACTGTGAGACTGTGTTTTGGACTGGGACAGAGGGCCGGGCTAACCGCGTGAGAGGGGCGCCCAGCTGGGCAAGCGAGTTCAGGCTCTTCCCTCCCGGGAGCACCAAGCGGCCGCACCTCAGGGTCTCCCCTGGAGCCAGCACAGCCATTCGCGGTGATGATGCGCCCCCCGGCGCCCCTAGCCCGGTGCTGCACCGGCCCCCACCTCCCGGCTTCCAGAAAGCTCCCCTTGCGTTCCGCGGCATTCTTTGGGCGTGAGTCATGCAGGTTTGCAGCCAGCCCCAAAGGGGGTGTGTGCCAGCCGACCGCTATAAATACGGCGCCTCCCAGTGCTCACCACGCGGCGTCGCCAGGAGGAGCGCGCGGGCACCGGGTGCCGCTGACCGGTGAGATGTCCCCATCTTCCCTACCCTTGCGCAGAGCTACACCGGGACGGAGGGGCGGGCAGGGTTTGGTAGCCAGGCAGAGAGGGATGACAGAGCTCGCAGTCACAACCCTTGCGCTTTCGACGGAGCCCAGGAAGCCAGGGAGGGGAGGTGGCCGAAGCCCCATCACCAGGCAGCTGAACCAGGGGCCCCGGCGCAACCGCTGCCTGAGCGCACGAGCTCCAACCA
This sequence comes from Macaca thibetana thibetana, assembly GCF_024542745.1. Classification (NCBI taxonomy): domain Eukaryota; kingdom Metazoa; phylum Chordata; class Mammalia; order Primates; family Cercopithecidae; genus Macaca; species Macaca thibetana. Next base: position 115,930,894 of record NC_065585.1, read on the forward strand.
CAATTCTGTGGGGGATAAATAGAGCGGATATAATGATCATCCTTTCGCAAAGATGGGGAAACTGAGACTTGGAGACCTGCCGCGTTGCGGGAGACCCAGGCTAGCAGGTGACGGAGCTGGCCTGCACGGAGCTCCTTCCTGCAGCATGTCCCCTGCGAAGATGCGGATCTCTCAGTTGTGGCTCTCGGCTTGCATGCATGAGTCATCCAGTCTTCTTCTAAGTTCTCTAGCTCTCTGGACACTGTGCCTGTAAGTATGAGCCTGCGGATTTAAGTATATGCTGCAACCACCGAAATCCTACTTTTTCTGCCTCCTAATGCATCTGAGGTGCATCAGAGAAAAGTCACACAAGCTCCACCAGGCCTCAGACCTCTGATTCCACGGTTTCATTTTACAGATGATAATCTGAGACCTGGAGAGGTTTAGGACTGGTGCCAACACTAAACAGCAAATAAGTATCAGAATTGGGATTACAGCCAAAGCCTCCTGACCTTCCAGAATTTCTGGACCTAGTTAAAAAAAAAAAAAAAAAAAAAGAAAAAGAAGCTGATTTTTATTTTTATTTTTTAAAGGGAGAGGTTAGGAATTTAAAGGTAAGTACAGATACAAAAAAAAAAAAAAGATGCCCATGAGAATGTAAGTTATAATAGTAGTGGGGCATTGGGCACAACTGAAACGGCCAATCTTGTGAGAATAGTAAAATAAACTTGGGTCCGTGAGAAAGTGGAGTATTACATAGCCACAAAAGTATGTTGTTAAAGAATATTTGAAGATGGTGAATGTGAAGGATCTGATTGTATAAACTGCATGGAAGACAGAAGGAAATATACCACGGTGCTAACATTTGCCTCTGGGTGGTATGAATTACAGGTGACTATTTTTCTTATTTTCCTTTTGGTTTAGTTTTCTCCATTTGAAGAGGCAGATAGGAGCCGGGGCTTTGGGATTAAAACCCTCACCAGCCGTTGCCCTCTTCGCTGTCTTCCCGTCCTCCCCACAGCTCCCTGTTCATGGTCATTGATTTTCTTTCTTTCTCTTTCTTTCATTCTTCCTTTCTTTCTTTTTCTTTCTTTCTTTCTTTCTTTCTTTCTTTCTTTCTTTCTTTCTTTCTTTCTTTCTCTTTCTTTCTTTCCTTCTTTCTCTCTCTCTTTTTCTTTCTTTCTTTCTCTTTCTTTCTTCTTTCTTCATTTCTTTCTATTATTATTATTATTATCATTATTATTTCTGAGATCAAATCACACTCTGTTGCCCAGGCTGGAGTGCAGTAGCACGATCTCGGCTCACTGCAACCTCCGCCATCCAGATTCAAGCAATTCTCGTGTCTCAGCCTCTGAGTAGCTGGGACTACAAACACAAGCTGCTACACCCGGCTTATTTTTGTATTTTTAGTAGAGACAGGGTTTCACCACCTTAGCCAGGCTGGTCTCGAACTCCTTAAGTAATCTGCCTGCCTTGGCCTCCCAAAGTGCCGGGATGACAGGCGTGAATCACTGCGCCCCACCAGGTCATTGATTTTCTTAAGCCTCCAGCCCTGCCCTGCTTGGAAATGTTTTGGGAAGTTGCTCAGTTCAAAGCTCCCAGGAGAGTGTGCCTGGAGCAGAGTTGCTCTCAAAGTCAGCCTGCTCCCCACCCCATCTCCTCCTCCTCTTCACCTGCACAGCCCCTTTGTCCACAGAACTGGCCTTTTCTGGTAGAAGGAGCAAGGCCAGGTGGTTTAAGCCTTCTTAGGGGGAATAAGGCTGTGTGGGAGTGCTGGGGACTCGAGGGCCTTGGCCTTGACATGGCTCTTCCACCCAGAGCAGCTGGCAGCCAGGCTCCCAGGAGGCAGAGGAGATGAGGGGGGAGGTGAGTCTGAGCAAAGGAAAGGAGGTCGGCTCTGTAGTCATGGTTCTAGAACATTCCTCGGATCAGCAGCATCCACATCACCTGCAGACTGGCTGAAAAAGCCAATTCTGACTCAGAACCAACATTATAACCAGCCCTGCAGTGATTCATAAGTATGTTAAAAAGTGGTCAATCATTTCACCAAAGCAGAGCCACACAGTCCGGGGGACCACAGGTGGCCTCTGTGTGCTTGTCTCGGTTTTCCTGCCCCTCTCCAGACATGTTGATTAGACACTGCCAATGCCCAGCCTCAGACCTCAGTCTAATTTTGAAGTAGTCAGAATTTACTATGATTACATAAGACCCTCTTGTTTACAGAACACATTCTCCTCTCTGAGGTGTGGATTAGATCCATTTTACAGATGAAGAAACTGAGGCTTAGATATTTAAGTGACTTGGAATCAAGGAAAGAACACTGGACTAGGGGTCGGGAGGGCTGGGAGCTCATCCTGGGGTTACCATGAGCATGCTGTGGGCCCTATGGAGTCCCATGCCCTCTCTGGGCTTCAGCCTCACTGCTAAGGTGGAGGGGTTGGGTGAGAGAACGACCCCCTTCCCAGCTCTGAGCTGGATGGCTCACCAGGGACCCCAGGCTCTCTATGCCCGCTGCTGAGTCTGGAATTCCTTTCCTGTATCTTGCCTTTGGCTGCCCCATTCTTCAGGGCCCAATACCCTGTCTTCTGGTCAGAACCTAGTTCTGAATGGGTTTTTCCAGAAGTTGTTGCTTTCAGGAGCCCCTGGCCGAGATGTTTCTGGCTGGCTTTTTCTCTCCGGCATGACAAAGGCTCTGTTCCTGCTGGAGGCATTTCAGGGCTCAGTGGGCAGCTGGGGCAGAGCCCGTGAGACCACAGCCTTCCTGGTGAGCCCGGTCTCCACCACCCACCCCGTCTGTGGGGAAGGCGCTGACCCCATCTCTTCTCCCACGCTGCTCCCTGGCTCTGTGTGTCTGATTACTTCTCGTGAGAGGCACTCCTTGTTAATGTGCTACTGAGTGTCCAGATGGGCCTGCTGAGTTGAGCGGGCTTTGGATGTGAACCATTGCAGGAAGGGGAACCCTACCTTCCTGTTGGTTTTGTTATGGGAAATGGGTGAGCTCAGATAAGCAGTTCTTAGGAGGGGAGATGGTAGGGGCGGGGTGCAGGGGGAGGGGTTTCTGTTTTATGCAACAGCCTCAGCTTCTGGGAAAGGGTCCATTGTGTAAGACCGGGGCTGTGGCCTGTGCCCCCTGGCTCAGGGCAGCCAGCCCAGTGGTGGCAGGAACACTGGCAGGGCAGCCTGCTGTGGGCTTAGAGGGGATGGGCCGTGTGGAGGGCCTGGCAGAGCAAAAGGACTCATCCTTCCAAAGGGACTTTTCTCTGGGAAGGTTGCTCCTCGGGCCACTGCGAACTCGCTCTACTCTCTGAAGGGAATTGTCCTTCCTGGCTTCCACTACTTCCACCCCTGAAAGCACAGGCAGCCAGGTCCAAGCCTCCCACTAGGGATGCAGATGGATTCGGTGTGAAGGAATGGCTGCTGCTGCCTCCGGCTCTTGAAAATCAAGTTCAGGTGGTGCTGAGACCCCCTGGGGGCTGCAGCGCTGTGGTGGATGGGGAGTGTCTGCTGGGGTGAAGATTTAGATGCACACTGCAGAGGACGTGGCTGGTCTGTGGGATGCAGTCCCTCTGTGGAGGTGGCATGGGGAGGGACGGATGCGTGACCTAAGGCGGGTATTTTCAGTGTCTGACATGATCGATACCACTCTGGGCAAGGAGGCCAGGATGCAGAAAGCCTGTGTGCCTCGCTGATTGCGGGGGAGGATGTGGCTTGGACAAGAGCCTGGCTCCTCCCATGCCAGGGTTCTTGTTTTGGCCACTCAGCGTTGCTGTCCCGCAGTCCCTCCCTCTCTGCACCTCCTGCCTTCGCTTTCCTTTGAGGTGTCCCTGGCAAGTCTGGTTCTTTCCCCCATTTCCTCAGGAATAAAAGTGCAGCAGTGCCTGCTGTGGGGACAGCCGAGGGCAGTGAGGCCCTGGGGAGCTGCTGCAGGCGGCAGGTGGGCGGGACGCCAGCAGGCTGTCTAAGCTGTTCCCATGATGGTCTCCTGTTCTCTGCAAACAGAGGCGTGCGAGGACTCCAGAATTGGAGGCACGATGAAGACTCTGCTGCTGTTTGTGGGGCTACTGCTGACCTGGGAGAGTGGGCAGGTCCTGGGGGACCAGACGGTCTCGGACAATGAGCTCCAGGGTGAGTACACCAAGCGTGACGTTCCTCTGGCCACAGGGTGATGAGGTCAGAGGGCAGGGTAGCCAACTCCGCTCAGTGCCTCTCTATCAGGCCCCAGTGTTACAGACTGTTTTTATCTTTTGCACTGGGTCTGGGTGCCTGTGTCTGGGCCCCCTCTGAGCCTCTGCTCCCAGGCCCCTGGTTCAGGCTCTGCGTGCATTAGACTGCCGGCATTTGCAGGCATTTCCCAAGCACTTTCAGCTGCTGCATTTCATTCAGCTGTTCCCTTCCCAGGCCCCTTGGCCCAGCTCCCAGGCCTCCTCCACGAAGCTGTGTCTGGACCACTGGAGCTCTTATCCCTCTCCCCTTTGGAGTGCCCAGAGCTTGTCCCTCCTGTGAGCTGACTGCTTCTGCAGGATCATTGTTAAAAACCCAGATCAGACATGGGTGTGAGTCTGTTTCACCTCTTCTCAGCTGGGTGACTTTGGGCCACTATCTTGATCTCATGACACTTCCCCCACCCCCCGTTTTATTGAGATACAATTAACAAATAAAAATTGTGTGTATTTAAGGTATATGACATGATGTTTTGAAATGCACATACATTGAAATGATGACCACTTTGTATGGTGGGATGGTGGGAAGACTTAAAATCTACTCTCTTAGCAAATTTCCAGTTATAATATGGTGTTATTAACTATAAGCACCACCTGTATGTTAGACCTCCACAATGTACTCCTCCTACCTGATTGACACTTTGACCCTACCTATCATATCACACTTCCCATGTCTCCCTCTGCGAAGTGGGCATGGTAGGGGGCTGGAGCATTATGTAAACTGCACATGAAGTGTTTGGCGCAGTGCTTGGCATGGGATAAATACCAGTGAAGTAGCACTTACGTGACACAGTGTTTCACTGCATTTGTTATCAGTGCTACGCCTTATTTACTCATCTTATTCCTGTCACCTGGCACTGCATTGGAACAAAGAAATACACATGTCTGGTTAAACTGAACTCTAGAAAGATTTGTGTCCAAAATGACAAATTTTATATTTTGATGCTTCAGAGCTGACACTTCTGGGTTTTTTTTTTTTTTTTTTTTTTTTTTTTCCTTGACAAGTTTCTTCTGCACCCGGCTCATTCTCCAGGGGCTCATGGCAGTGGTTGGGCATAGCTCTGGGTGTGCCAGCTCCCATGGTCTGCATTTCTGAGCAGTAGGGTGTAGTCAGCAAGGAGCCTGTGATGGGAGCCTGTGCCAGGGAAAGGCTGGGGCCATGCTGCTGCCTGCCGGCAGGGGTGGGGGTCCCAGCCTTGACAGCCCCTGAACTGAACGGGCCTTTCTGGCCATTCCAGCTCATTCCAGGGTTACATCCCGAGGCCACGTCTTCCTCTTGCCTCATGCTACCTCTTGCACTTCTCTTGCAGAAATGTCTGATCAGGGAAGTAAGTACCTCAATAAGGAAATTCAAAATGCTGTCAACGGGGTGAAAGAGATAAAGACTCTCATAGAAAAGACAAATGAAGAGCGCAAGACACTGCTCAGCAACCTAGAGGAAGCCAAGAAGAAGAAAGAGGTCAGGAGAAGCCACGAACGCCGCCCTGCCTCGACCATCCCACTGGAAAGGAGGGAGGGGGTCACTGCACGGTGCCTTGCTGGGTTGCCATGGTGACCCGCAGTCCTCCCAGGCTGTGTCAGCTGATGCTGGGGCTGTAGTTAAGAAGTAGGAAAGGTTCATTCGCTTTTGAAAGCATCAGGGAGTGAGATCTTGGATCAGGTTTTGTTATAAGCCTGGCCCAGGGCCTAATGCCCAGATTCATTTCAATAGATGCTTCTAAACCCTGACCACGTAGTAGTTCCAAGCAGGCTCTGGATGGGGTGGCGGCGGGGGCCCAGACGGGGGTGGTGTCCAACCTTCAGGAAGCTTATCTAGTCGGGTTGATACGGTTAGGGTTAAGGCAGGCACACTGCACCCCACGTCTTCCTAGAGTTCTGGACTACTTCATGAAGAAACATCTTAAGCCCAGTAGTGGATATAGCAGGTCTAGCCTGTGCTTAATGATTCGACAAAACTAAAACACTATAATTCAATGAACAACTTATTTAAGAAATCAAGTCTCCTTAAGAGTATCCTACAAACCTCCTCTCACGGTCGCCCTACTTCAGATGCTAAGATGTAGCTACCTGCCAGCTTCATGATCCATCATGCATGTTAAAAGCATTTCAAAGGCTCTGAGAAGTTGTGCAGTAAAGAAACCTGTGTAACTCCATGAAACCCAGAGTTTTCCAAATTGACCAGGGAATTCATTTTTTTTTTTTTCTGGCTGCTTTGAGCACAGCTCCATGGAAGCCACTTCAGGGAATGCTGGCCTGGATGCAGCTCTACCTTTTTTTCAAGCTTCATGCCCTTTCTTGGCCTCAGTATCAGTTCTCACCGTTCTTTTTTTTTTTTTTTTTTGAGATGGAGTCTTGCTCTGTTGCCCAGGCTGGAGTGCAATGGCACAATCTCAGCTCACTGCAACCTCCACCTCCAGGGTTCAAGTGATTCCCCGCCTCAGCATCCTGAGTAGCTGGGATTACAGGCACGCGCCACCACACCCAGCTAATTTTTTGTATTTTTAGTAGAGGTGGGGTTTCACCATATTGGCCAGGCTGGTCTCGAACTCTTAACTTTGGCCTCTTGGTCTGCCTGCCTTGGCCTCCCACAGTGCTGGGATTAACAGGCCAGTTCTCACCATTCTGTGAGAATCCTCAAATAGCTCCTGGGGAAGGAGCATGTCTCATGCTCACACTTTTGTGGTTATCACTGGAGTTTGACCTTCAACAATTCTGGTTTTATAATAAAGCACATCACATTTGGAGAAAAGAGCGTGTCTCAAAGAGCTACAACTAAGAGCTACTTCTTAGTTGAGGAGTAGGTGAGCCAGAAGGAAAGGAAGTAGGCAGCATGGGTGGCACTTGTGTCTTGGCTCAGAGGGAGGTGGGCTGTCTTTGCCCAGCAGGGAACAGGGGATGATGGAGCAGGACAAAGACCTCACGTAACTCTGGGGTGTGGATAGGCTAATTTTTTTTTGAAGACTAACACACTTATTTATAGAGACTTTAATATAGAAAAGTAGAAGAGGAAAAGTTTTTCCATAATCCTTTTGCCCAAGGACAAGTCACTGTTAACATTTGATCTATTTCTTCCTATTCTTTTCCTCTGTGCTTTTTTGACAGTGGCTATGCACAAAATTATGAATTTTTCACATAAACAGTACATATGATAATATTCAAAATGGACTATAAACATCCTTTGTAATGATGTACCATTTACTCTTTGTAGGAACCACAGTTTGTTTAACCTGTCTCTTTTAAGCATCTGAGTGATTCTGATTTTATTTTTTTTGCCATAAGTTAATACTGTACCGAATATTTTTAAGCATCTTTTTCTTTGTCAGGGGATTCCTTTGAGATAGAGTCTTTGTTTCGTTTTGTTTTGTTTTTTGAGATAGAGTCTCGCTCTGTCACCCAGGCTGGAGTGTAGTGGTTTGATCTCGGTTCACTGCAACCTCCGCCTTGCGGGTTCAAGCGATTCTCCTGCCTCAGCATCCCAAGTAGCTGGGAGTGCAGGTGCGCACCACCACACCAGCTAATTTTTGTATTTTTAGTAGAGACGGGGTTTCACCATGTTGGCCAGGCTGGTCTCGAACTTCTGACCTCAAGTAATATGCCCGCCTTGGCCTCCCAAAGTGCTGGGATTACAGGTGTGAGCCGCTGCACCTGGCCTGAGATAGATTCTTAGAGAATTATTGGGTCAAATGGCAAGGACCCATCAGAGAATTTTGACAGCTGGTGTGGCTTTGGTGTTGAAAGCCTGCCATTCCCTTTGCATGCCAGGGGGCATGGTTGCAATAGAAAGATAAGATTCAGGGAGTCTGCAGCCTGCTTTGGAAGATGAAATTTAAATACCAGAAGCAGAGAATAGAAAATGAGGCTTCAGTGAGAGGGTAGTCACTGAGTAGATGATCAGCGCACTAAATCAGAGAGAGGTGCTGTCCACATGGGTTCCAGGAGCTGGGAAGCTTCTAGGAGTTAGGGAACAGTTGGATCTTAAAGGGTGAGTGGATTCTTCAAGCCGGTGGGAAGGGGATTCCAGGTGGGTGAATGAAGGGAAGCCTGAACTGGAGCAGGGGTGCACACTTGCATGCTGGGTGGCCATCCTGTGGGAAGGCCTGCCCTGGGCAGAGGGCCTGGCACCCAGCACCTCCTTGAGTGTGTGAGCCTGTGGTCTCTGTGTGGCTCAGCCAGCCTCGTGTCTTCCTGTAGGATGCCCTAAATGAGACCAGGGAATCAGAGACAAAGCTGAAGGAGTTCCCAGGAGTGTGCAATGAGACCATGATGGCCCTCTGGGAAGAGTGTAAGCCCTGCCTGAAACAGACCTGCATGAAGTTCTACGCACGTGTCTGCAGAAGTGGCTCGGGCCTGGTTGGCCGCCAGGTGAAAAGGGACACATCAGTGGCCAAGGCTGAGTGGGGAAGGACGGGAGCCTAGTGAAATATGCTTCATTCCACATGCCAGATGCAATTGATTAGTATTGGCTGGCTGCATTGGGTCCCAGAGTGCCATGCTCCATTGGTGATGTCTGGCATGAGTAGTGAGAGTGGAGTCATCAAAAGGATGTAGGCCAGGTATCTACCTTCTCTTAGAAAACTCATGCAGCAGTGCTTAGCTGGATGACATAACCGCTTTATGGGATGGCAGAGCCCTGTGTCCACTTATGTGGAAGGATTTAAGAATTTTTTTTTTTTTTTTTTTTTTTGAGACAGGGTCTCACTCTGTCACCCAGGCTAGGGTGCAGTGGTGTGATCATGTTTCACTGCAGCTTTGACCTCCTGGGTTCAGGTGATCCTCCCACCTCAGCCTCCTAAGTAGCTGGGACCAGAGGCACACACCACCATACCCAGCTAAGTTTTGTATTTTTTTTGTAAACATGGGGTTTGGCCAAGTTGCCCCGGCTGGTCTCAAACTCCTAAGCTCAAGTAATCCTCCGACCTCAGCCTCCCAAATTGTTGGGATTACAGATGTGTGCCACTGTGCCCAGCCAATGTAAGATTTTTTTAGTGTATTAGTATTGCTCCTGTCCTCTGCTGCAGGGCTTTTTTGATTGGGACTCAGTGAATTGCTCCAGTCCCTGAAGTCACATCAGTTGGCCCTTAGCTGAGCAGGGGGTGGATATCATTGGTGGCCAAAGATGACCGTGGATGAACCTGAAATGTTGGGCCTTGTGACTCTTATGGCCTCCCAGGTGTCTCAAAACTGTCCCCCATGGAGGGAGGTAAAAGGAAAGGGCGTGGACCTGACAGTTGGGGTGCTGGGGGCTGGTCCCGCTGGGCTGTTGGTCACTTGCTGTGTGACTGTTACAGCCATGGGCAGGGCCTGGCCTGGCTCCCGAGGGAGTGGGAGGCCAGAAGGCCATGGCCTTGGTGAGCTTCTCCTAATTGTGCCCATGCTGGCTGTCCCAGCTCGAGGAGTTCCTGAACCAGAGCTCACCCTTCTACTTCTGGATAAACGGCGACCGCATAGACTCCCTGCTGGAGAACGACCGGCAGCAGACACACATGATGGATGTCATGCAGGACCGCTTCAGCCGCGCATCCAGCATCATGGACGAGCTCTTCCAGGACAGGTTCTTCGCCCGGGAGCCCCAGGACTCCTACCACTTCCTGCCCTTCAGCCTGCCCCACCGGAGGCCTCACTTCTTCTTTCCCAAGTCCCGCATCGTCCGCAGCTTGATGCCCTTTTCTCCCTATGAGCCCCTGAACTTCCATGCCATGTTCCAGCCCTTCCTTGAGATGATACACGAGGCTCAGCAGGCCATGGACATCCACTTCCACAGCCCGGCCTTCCAGCACCCGCCCACGGAATTCATACGAGGTGAGAAGGGGTGGAAGCTCACGGCCTTTTGAGTAACCCGTTAGATGCTGAGAACCATGCCGAGGGCTCAGTGGGTGTCATCTCGATTTTTCCCCAGCAATATCACAAGGGTGATATTATCCTTATTTAAAGAGGAAGAAAAGTGAGCTGGGCATGGTGGCTCATGCCTGTGATGCCAGCACTTTGGGCGGCCAAGGCGGGAGGATCACTTGAGGCCAGGAATTTGAGACCAGCCTGGCCAAGACAGTGAGATCCTCTCTCTACAAAAATAAAAACTTAAAAAAATTAACCGAGTGTGGTAGTGCACACCTGTAGTCCCAGCTACTTGGGAGGCTGGGGCAAGAGAGTCACCTGAGCCTAGAAGTTGGAGGCTGCAGTGATCTATGATTGCACCATTGCACTCCAGCCTGGGCAACAGAGTGAGACTCTGTCTCTAAATAAAAAATAAATAAAAATAACAATAGGAATCAGTGGGTTCCATCTCTGCATGGCTGGATGACTGACTCTTCTTCCCTCGTGTGTCCCCAGAAGGTGACGACGACCGGACTGTGTGCCGGGAGATCCGCCACAACTCCACGGGCTGCCTGCGGATGAAGGACCAGTGTGACAAGTGCCGGGAGATCTTGTCTGTGGGTGAGTCGGGGTCCAGACCACAAGCTGCCCCTTCCTATACCTTTTGTCCTGGGGTCACTGGGGCCTCACTGGTACTGCCTTTATGGTGTCAGACAGATAAGCGTTTGGATTCCAGCTCTGCCGCCTTTGAGCTGTGACCTGGGGCAGGTCCTGAGCTTCACGCGGCTTGGGTTCCTCATCTTAGAATGAGAGGATGATGCGAGGCTGTCCCTGAAGTCGGTGAGACGTCGATAGAGATGTAAAAGTGCCCTCCACCCCATCGGGCCCGTGTTGAAAAAAGCTTGTCGAAAAAAGTCATCCCCCTGGGACTCCCCAGTGATTCTGTTCCCAAGTGCCAAGCATTGTAGGCATCTTCATTTTCCTCTGCAGATTATGAAATTGCAGACAGTATGTATTTTGTTTAACAAAACTGACCAGAGGCCAGGCACTGTTCTAAACACTCGACATACATTTCCTCAGAATGACCCTCTGAGGAAACTGAGCCGTAAAAAGGTTAATAACTTATCCAAGATTGACCCCGACATGGGTGAGCTGGGCTTCAATCTTAGGGCACTGTGTTCTCTCCCAGGGCCCCTCGCAGCCTCTGGCCACAGAAGTCACAGATCTCAGTACCTGGGAATCCAAGCAACAGTCCCTTTGGTTGGCTGGTTGGTCCCCTAGGCAAAGGGAATATTTCCCTTCAACTGTCTCCCTCCGTTTCATCAGCTCTCTTTATGGGTTAACTTCTTTCCACTTAGAGATAACAGCTGTGACAGTGTTCGGACTAGTTCCTAGTACACAGCAGTTCATACTCAGAAAGAGTTAATTGTTTCCCCTTGTAAACAGCTCATCGGTCTGGTGGCTTTGCTCTTACTTAATGCTTAGTTTGAGTTTCCCATGGCAGGCCGCCAGGGTCTAGTTAAACATTCCTAGCCTCACTCCTGTAATTTTAGAAGCCACTGCAAAATAAACAGTCGTGCTTTAAGAGGCTGAAGTGTAAGTCGCTGCAGATGAGTGCACAACCAGGCCTTGGGGTTTTTTCTATAAAAATATCATAGAGTGGCATCAATTACATGGTACCTCACCACAAGAAAGTTAGTCACGTTAGGGCCTGAAGAAAAGATGTCCAGATGCCTGGGCCCAGGTTGGACCTCTTGTGCTGATTTTTACTCTGTTGTTGCAGGCTGGGCTCAGGTCTGGCGCCAATCTTAATCGTCATTGATTACAGCTGAGAGTGCAGCTGGTGCCAGTCTTACCAGTCATTGATTATAGCTGGAGTACAGTGGTTCTATCTTGGCTCACTGCAACCTCTGCCTCCTGGGTTCAAGTGATTCTCCTGCCTCAGCCTCCCCAGTAGCTGGGAGTGCAGGTGTGCACCACCACACCTAGCTAATTTTTGTATTTTTAGTAGAGACAGGGTTTCACTTTGCTGGCCAGGCTGGTCTTGAATTCCTGACCTCAAGTAATCTGCCCGCCTCAGCCTCCCAAAGTTCTGGGATTACAGGTGTGAGCCACCGTGCCTGGCCTGAGATAGATTCTTAGAGGATTATTGGTAAGAGTAATTCTGTAAGCTGAGCTAAATAGTCCATACTGAAGAGGACTGCCTACTGTTATTTAAGGTGCTTGCAACCATATAAGCATGTACTGCCTGGGACCTCTAGATCAGGATTTCTCAATTTCAGTGCTATTGATTTTTTTTTTTTTTTTTTTTTTTTTTTTGAGACAGGGTGTCTCTCTATCACCCAGTGGCTGCAGCCTGATCCACCTGCCTCAGCCTCCTGAGTAACAGACTACACGGGTGCGCCACCATGCTTGGCTAATTTTTTTATTTTTAGTAGAGATGGGGTCTTGCTATGTTGCCCAAGCTGGTCTCCAACTCCTGGGCTCAAGTGAGCCTCCTACCTCGGCCTCCCAGAGTGCTGGGATTACAGGTGTGAGCAGTGCCCACATTTTGGGCCAGGTCATTCTTTGTCGTGGGGGCCTGTCCTGAGCAGTCACGGGTGTTTGGCAGCACTCCTGGCCTCTACCCACTAGAGGGCAGCAGCTCCCTTCCCTTCGTTGTGACAACTAACTTCAGAACTTACTAAATCTCCCTGGGCGACAGCGTCACCCCAGTAGAGAACCTCTATTCTAGACTAATCCTCGGCTCTCAAGGATTTTTCTTATTTTATTTTATTTATTTATTTATTTTTAAGACAGAGTCTCACTCTATCACCCAGGCTGGAATGCGGCAGCACAGTCTTCACTCACTGCAACCTCTGCTTCCTGGGTTCAAGCGATTCTCCTGCCCCAGCCTCCTGAGTAGCTGGGATTACAGGTGTGCGCCACCACGCCTGGCTAATTTTTGTATTTTTAATAGAGACAGGGTTTCACCATATTGGCCAGGCTGGTCTCAAACTCGTGACCTCAAGTGATCAGCCTGCCTCAGCCTCCCAAAGTGCTGGGATTACAGGTGTGAGCCACCACGCCTGGCTGATTTTTTTTTATTTTTAAATTATTTTTTGGTAAAATAGTGAAGATTATTCATTACATGTTTATTTTCAACCTGGCATCTTGTTAGTAATTCTGTTTCTTTCCCCACCTAACATTTTATTTTACTATAAATAATTGCAGTCATCATCCTAAAGCATAGGCACAATCTCCCTTCCCCTAACTCACATCTGATATACCTGCCTCTGGATATTTTTGAAATAACTTCGGGGGAGAAAAATAGTAGTTTTAAGAGCTAGTGGGCAGTTTCCAGCTCTTAATGAATCTGGCAACCTGCAGCTCAGGGCCAAGAGGAATGAATTCTCTTTTCCCTGCCCTCTTGATGAACTCAGTGACCAGCCATGGGCGGGCAGGTGGGCGGGCAAGGACCCCTGGCCACCAGGTGCCAGTGTGTCAGCTGCATGAACTCTTGGCACCGGAACTGCCACCTCTGCAGACATGCTCAAAAGACAAACTTGGACTGGGTGCATTGGCTCATGCCTGTAATCCCAGCGCTTTGAGAGGCCGAGGTGGGCGGGTCCCCTGAGGTCAGGAGTTTGAGACCAGCCTAGCCAACATGGTGAAACCTCGTCTCTCCTAAAAATACAAAAAAATCACCCGGGGGTGGTGGCAGGCACCTGTAATCCCAGCTACTCTGGAGGCTGAGGCAGGAGAATTGCTTGAACCCGGGAGGTGGAGGTTGCAGTGAGCCAGGTCATGCCATTGCACTCCAGCCTGGGCAACAAGAGTGAAACTATCTCAAAAAAAAAAAAAAAAAAAAAAAAAAAAAAAAAGACAAGCTTAGAGGATTGTCCAGAACCACAGACCCAGGGTAGGAAGAGCCCAGGCTTTGGAGCTGAAGACCCTGGTTCGATCCTGGGCCCAGAGATCATTTCTTCTATGGCTGTAGGTAAGCTACTTATTACTACTTCTGTGGGCCTCAGTTTCATTATTGGTCAAATAGGAGTGCTAATCCTTAAGTCAGAACAGATCCAATTCTTAGGGAAAAAGGATATCCAGAGAGAACTTTCTGTGGTGTCTGGGACACAGGTGGTACCACACAAATGGCAGCTGTGAGTAATATTCCTCCTCTTTGGAAATGATTCCTGGGAGGGACTAGGGCAGTGAGAGCCACTCCAGATCTGAGAACATGGAGAACTTGAGATCAGTGCTTTTGGAAGTGTGGTCAACACAGTTTGTCACCAAAGAGATAAAGGTCTGGCACCCAAAGATAAATCAATGATGTCATGAAGCACACTGTTTAGGTCAGTTGACATATTTTTCCAGAGCAAGGCTTCTCAGGCTGGGCGTGGTGGCTCACACCTGTAATCCCAGCACTTTCGGCAGATTGGTTGAGCCCAGGAGTTTGAGACCAGCCTGGGAAACATAGAGAAACCCCATCTCTACAAAAAATGCAAAAATTAACTGGGCATGGTGGCATGTGCCTATAGCCCCAGCTACTCAGGAGGCTGAGGTTGGAGGATAGCCTGAGTGTGGGAAGTCGAGGCTGCAGTGAGCCAAGATCTCGCCACTGTACTCCAGCCTAGGCAACAGAGCAAAACTCTGTCTCAAAAAAACAAAAACAAAAACAAAAAACCCAAAAGACTTTCTGGATGATGGAAGCAGCATCTAGATTCATAGTCTGAGGCAAAACCTTTATTTTGTTGTGGACAATTCCAGTTTGTGGCCCTTCCCTTAGGGAAGCACTGCTTTTGTTCCCGGCTGCATGTCCTGACTTCCATTCATTCATGCTTCTATCCCTTTGTAGCCTTTCCTTCACACCTCTGCCTTTCATTTCTTCCATCTCTGGGCAGACTGTTCGGCCAACAACCCCGCCCAGGCTCAGCTGCGGCGGGAGCTCAGTGAGTCCCTCCAGGTCGCTGAGAGGTTGACCAGGAAATACAACGAGCTGCTGCAGTCCTACCAGTGGAAGATGCTCAACACCTCCTCCTTGCTGGAGCAGCTGAACGAGCAGTTTAACTGGGTGTCCCAGCTGGCAAACCTCACGCAAGGCGAAGACCAGTACTATCTGCGGGTCACCACGGTGAGCTGTGTCCCAGCCACATGCTGTGGTTGGGGACCCTGAGCTGTGATCGGGAGCAGGGGCACGTGTGCTTTTGACCAAGCATTTCTCACACGGCAGGAAATAGAAAACGTTAGGTGCCCTTGTTGCCTTGAAGCCTCATCACCCACTCAGGGAAAATATAACTCTATTTTACAGAGGAGCAAATTAAGAGAGGTTCCACAGCTTGGCCCAGGTCCAAGGTGTGATAGCTGATGGGTGACTTGGGTGGGTGTTCGAACCTGACTGCCTGACTGCCAAGCCTGTATTTTGTTGTTGTTTTTGTTTTGGTGCACAGACCTATGAATAAACCAGAAGCCTCTGTTCTTTCCTCAAAGCTACATGGCTGCCCTCTGGCATGTAAAATGGCTTGTGAATTAGTACATCATTCTCTGCCAGTGATAAAAACTTCTCTCTCGGCCAGATATGGTGGCTCATGCCTGCAATCCCAGCACTTTGGGAGGCCGAGGCAAGAGGATTACTTGAGGCTAGGAATTTGAGACCAGTCTGGGCAACATAGCAAGATTCCCTCTCTACAAAAAATACAAAAATCAGCCAGGTGTGGTGGCACACACTTGTAGTCCCAGCTATTCAGGAGGCTGAGGTGGGAGGATTGCCTGAGCCCAGAGGTGGAGGCTGCGGTGAGCTGTGATCACACCATGGCACTCCAGCCTGGGTGAAGAGTGAGACTCTGTCTCTTAAAACAAACAAACAAACCAAAAGAAAAAACCAAAATAAAATATAAAATAAAAAAATCAAATAAAAAACACTTATTTCTAGTACTGGGCACCCTTCTTTTTCTTTTCTTTCTTCCCTCCAGGTCCCCTGGATTCCTTTTCTACTCTAGTCTGACCTACTCTAGAGTAGACATCTACTCTAGTCAATGGCTGCCCAGAGCAAATGTTTGGAAACCACTTTTATTCTTTGGGGTGCTCCCTGGGCTGGTCATTTGCAGATGGCATTTGCCCCAACACATGAGTGTCTGGGAACCAGCTCACTTGTCCACTGAGCTGTAGTGATGTCTAGATGCGTAAGAAGCACTGGGGTCAGCGCTCTGGGTTTTCTCAGAGGAGCGGGAGGACTTTCCTATCAGAAGCCTGACTTCTGTTGCAAAATGCACACATTTTGACCACAGTGTTTCAGCTCTTTTCTTTTGTTCAATTTAGGTGGCTTCCCACACTTCTGACTCAGGTGTTCCTTCCGGTGTCACTGAGGTGGTCGTGAAGCTCTTTGACTCTGATCCCATCACTGTGACGGTCCCTGTAGAGGTCTCCAGGAAGAACCCTAAATTTATGGAGACTGTGGTGGAGAAAGCGCTGCAGGAATACCGCAAAAAGCAAAGGTGAGCAGGCGGGCCTTTCCTGCCAGCCTGCAGGGCCCAGTGAGTCTCTGGGAGCCAAAAAAACAAAAACAAAAAACCAGACGAAGTGCAGACTCCATAGCCTGGTGGGAATGACTCCACCTGGAGCCAGAGCCCAAGAACAAAGCCAGGAAGTTACTGGGAATTTTATTTTTCCTTTGGAGGATGTTTTATTTGGTGGATAACTCTTTTTTATTTCAGGGAGAAGTGAGATGTAAATGTTGCTTTTGGACCTACGGGGGCATCTGAGTCCACCTCCCCCGAGATGAGCTGCAGCCCCCCAGAGAGAGCTCTGCATGTCACCAAGTGACCAGGCCCCAGCCTCCAGGCCCCCAACTTCGCCCAGCCACTCCCCGCTCTGGATCCTGCACGATAACACTCGAATCTGCTGCTCATGGGAAGAACAGAACTGCTCCTGCATGCAACTAATTCAATAAAACTGTCTTGTGAGCTGAGTGCATGGAGGGTCCTCTTTTTATGTTGAGTTGCTGCTTCCCGGCATGCCTTCATTTTGCTACTGGGGGTGGGCGGTGGGGTGGGGGGGTTGGGGTGGAAAATAAGTAAAAACAAAAAAGCAGTGGCTAAGATGCTACAGGGACTGTCATACGGTGGAGAATAAAAGGGATATGATGACAAGGTTGATCCACTTCAAGAATTGCTTGCTTTCAGGAAGAGAGATGTGTTTCAACAAGCCGACTAAAATATATTCCTGAAAACTGAAGCTTTTCTGTTCTATTATAAAACTGTCGGCCGGGCGCGGTGGCTCAAGCCTGTAACCCCAGCACTTTGGGAGGCCGAGACGGGCGGATCATGAGGTCAGGAGATCGAGACCATCCTGGGTAATACGGTGAAACCCCATCTCTACTAAAAAATACAAAAAACTAGCTGGGCGAGGTGGCAGGCGCCTGTAGTCCTAGCTACACGGGAGGCTGAGGCAGGAGAATGGCGTAAACCTGGGAGGCGGAGCTTGCAGTGAGCTGAGATCCAGCTACTGCACTCCTGCCCGGGTGACAGAGCAAGACTCCGTCTCAAAAAAAAAAAAAAAAAAAAAAAACTGTCGATGTATTCTGACCAAGGCGTGGCAATCTCCTAAAGGAATATGCTGAAAGTTAAGGCGAAGAAGCAGTAACAGTAAGGTATACTTGGTATTATAATGCAAAATTGATGTTTTCCTTGTGAAAACATTTGGTGCCCAGAAGTCCAAATGACCAGTTTTATTTGTAAGAGCTGTTACTTCTGCAGCAGTTTTATTTATAAGAGCTGTTGACTGCGAGTTGTAAGAGCTCAGCATCCCAGGGGCACCTTCTTGACTGGCATTTCCTGTCCACTGCCAGTTTATATGGTCTTCCTATCTTTCCCTGGACCACAGCAGTTTCTCTGCTTTTAGTCTGAACCATAGCTGGGCTGCAGCACCCTATGCTGCCAGCAGGTGGCCATGAGGCCATGACTACTCATGGTACCAATCTCAGTCTTAAAGCTCAGGCTTTTCGTTCATTAATGTTCTCTATAGAATTCTGGTCATCAGACGTACTGCAATGGAACAAAACTCATCTGTCTGCATCCCAGGTGTGTAGCAAAGTCCACATGTAAATTTATAGCTTAGAATATTCTTAAGTCACTGTCCCTTGTCTCTCTTTGAAGTTATAAACAACAAACTTAAAGCTTAGCTTATGTCCAAGGTAAGTATTTTAGTATGGCTGTTGAGGAAATTCAGAGTAAAGTCAGTGTGATTCACTTATTGATATACGTTAATTAGGATTATGGGGTCAGAAGTATTTGTTTAAGTGATCATAATTGTAAAGTATATGTCACATTAATGTCACACTGGTTCAAAAGTTACTTTCTCTCTTCCATTTTTATGTTACTAGACTCTGGCAGTCACTATATTCAGTGGGGTTTTGGTTGCTGCTTTTTTTTTTTTTTTTTTTTTTTTCGAGACGGAATCTCACTCTGTTGCCCAGGTTGGAGTGCAGCATGTGATCTTGGCTCACTACAACCTCCAACTCCAAGGTTCAAGCAGTTCTCCTGCCTCAGCCTCCTGAGTAGCTGGGATTACAGGCACATAACACCACACCCAGCTAATTTTTGTATTTTTAGTAGAGACGGGGTTTCACCATGTTGGCCAGACTGGCCTCGATCTCCTGACCTCAAGTGATCCACCCGCCTCGGCCTCCCAAAGTGCTGGGATTATAGGCATCAGCCACCATGCCCAGCTTTTATATCCAGTGTTTTGGATTTTGTTTGTTTGTTTGTTTTACACTCTTATATACTAGCACCCTGAAAGATCCTAGAGCTGGTTCTGAGGCTTCCTGAGACCCCTTCTCTGCACCTCCTCCCTCTGCACAGTGACCTGGGCTTGGGGGTCCTTAGATGTCTCTCCGTCCCTGACAGACGTTCCAACCTGAGGCACTGGGAAGACTGAGTCACGACATGACTTCACCAAGGTGTGGGGATGAGATGAGGCTCATTCTGGCTGGGGGACTGCGGACTCTGAGCCCTCAGTGTCTGGCTTCTAGGACTCTTGTGGCAAAGCGGGAGCAGGGCTTGATGTGCTGAGAAGAGAGGGATCTGACATCTGTCTGGAAAGGGAAGCAGCACCAACCCTGCTGAGCCCCTATGTTGACACTTGACTGTCATCTGCCAGAAAATCGTAATAAGATACAATCTCGCATGGATACAAGGTGAAACGGCGCTGGACTTGTGCAGTGCACGGTGTGCACAACTGTAACAGTGGCCCTGGGCCAATTACTTCACGTAATTTCACTAGGTTCCCATAATTCTCTCCAAGGCAGGGGTTATTTTTCCCACATTACAAAGGCTTCCCAGAATAACCTGCATCAGATAAGTGTCTTGTGGCTAGTAAGGCCAGAATGTGGGAGTGCCACCCCAAGCCTCTGTGGCCCACAAAGGCTGCTGAAGGGACTTTGGGGTTGCCCGCCCCTCACTGTGAAGTGGCCCAGAGTAGGAAAGGGGTGAGAGCCGGGAAGCCACCCAGGTGTGCAGAGCAGAGCTCTGGTGTAGAATCGGAGGCAGCAGAGTGGGAGGCAAAGCGCTTTGATGTGGAAATGCCTGACAGTCTCAAGTAAACGGCTTGTTCTGTTAACTGTGGAGTTATCTGGAAGTCATAGAGTCTGCTTGAGATGTTACCAGGTGATGGAACACTGTTTAAAGTGAATAAAAGGTTCACATTTGTGTCTTCAAATGAGCTGAGCCTCCACAATAAACCGGTTCCAGGAGCTGTTATCCACAATGAAACATGAGGCTGAGACATGACGCATCACAGGGCGAGGTCACTGTGAGAGAGGCTGGGCTGTGGGAATAACAGGGACCACGTTTTTGCAGTTGTGCCACTGGTAAGTGCTGAAGCTAGTAATGAACCCAGGTCTGACTCTGAGGTCACAGGGCCTCATTAGAAAATAGGATAGTGGCAAACCCAGGAAGTACACAGTAGTTCTAGAGACAATGCAGAGGGCTTGGGTCTCCAGGGTTTATTAAAGAACCAATGATTACTAAGTCAGCCGATGTGATAGCAACGAAGGCCAAGCCTGGGGACACATTTACAAGGTTAATAATGAACGCTTTGTTTGCTCTTCTCCTATGCTGATCTGGTTAATCTGTAATCCCAGCTCCTTGGTTCTAATCCTCCTAGATGACAGCATCTCTCAGTGTTGGCTGGGGCCACGTCGCAGTGTGGACAGCTCCTCCTGCCCCGGCCCCCACCATGCCACGCTGAGGGCTAGCTCACTGGGGCTCCAACAGCTGCCACTAGCTAGCTCTGGTCCAGCCCAAGGCAGGGTGGGGACCTCCTCAGGGTAGGACAGGGGACAGGGAGAGGTATAGCAATACTACCTGCCTGTCCTCATTTGTTGCCATCAACACCCAGAGGAACAAAGACCATGGCCTTGAACTGGTACCAGACATTCTCCCAGAACCCCACCTTCACCCCTAGTCCTACTCAGATGCCCAATACTATAACGACTAGCCCCCATCCTTCAGGTTAATCATGAGGAGGGGGTGGCAGGGGGACACTTACTCCAGCCTCACATTCATAAGAAGACATTGACGTATTTACAAATGACTTCATGAGTATAAAACCACAGAGATGCACTGACACCGTCAAAGGAAGGCATTTGTTTTCCACATTGAAACCTGTGCCCTTCACTAGCCCACATGCTTAGAGAACACGAGGTATTTTTGTTTGTTTGTTTTTAAATAGAGATGAGTTCTTGCCCTGTTGTCTAGGCTGGAGTGCTGTGGTGGAATCATAGCTCACTGCAGCCTCCAACTCCTGAGCTCAAGTGATCCTCCTGCCTCGGCCTCCCTAGTAGCTGGGACTACAGGTGCACACCACCACGCCTGGTGGTACTGGTTTTTAAAACTGTAATTGCAATTACCTCGAGCACAGCACAAAATCATCTCACTCTGTGTGCGTCAGAAATTTTCAACCAAAATGTCAGTAAGTCTGTTTTAGAATTTTCTGGAAATGTCTGGACTTCTCTTAATCTCTGAAAACCCCTGCCACATGGGGAAGAAAACCAGGGTGGAAACTAAGATACACCACCAGGCTCAGATATTTATTGCGTCTTTGCTGAGATACTGCCTTGAAGTTCTTCCTTTTTACTGACTCAAGGCCCCACCCTGGACTTTGTGGTGAGGGTACTCAGCTATTCTTCTGTCTTCCATTCTTCCATTTTGGGAATAGCTCCCAACTTTGGCCTCATTCTAGTAACCGCAGACCTGGCCGGGCACGGGGGCTCACGACTGTAATCCCAGCACTTTGGGAGGCTGAGGCGGGTGGATCACTTGAAGTCAGGAATTCGAGACCAACCTGACCAACATGTGAAACCCTGTCTGTACTAAAAATACAAAAATTAACTGAGCATGGTGGCGGGAGCCTGTGATCCCGGCTGCTTGGGAGGCTGAGGCAGGAAAATCGCTTGAATCCAGGAGGCGGAGGTTGCAGCGAGCCGAGATCGCGCCATTGCACTCCAGCCTGGGCGACAGAGCGAGACTTGGTCTCAAAAAACTAAACTAAACTAAATAAAATAGTAACCGCAGACCTAAGGATAAGACCTTTCTCGCAGGGGACTCGGAGACATCCCTTCCAGTTTGAAACCAACTGTCCTGTAGCGAACTCTTCCTTTTCGGCAATTCCCCTGGTGCCTGCCTGGGGGTCCGCTCCCGTCTCTGTGCCATTCCTCAATCACTTTAGCGTGGGGCTAGCAGGCTGTGCAGGGTTGAGGTCGGAGGCCGGGGCTTGGTGTCCTCCTGTGTGCCTCGCCTGGGTTCAGGCAGCTGCCACCAGGGGCCACCTGAATCCCCCCGGGCAGGGGCCAACAGGATGCTACCCCTGTGAAGGCCCAGAGTGAGATTCCTTCAGCTGAGCGGTGACCCTAGGGATGGGGGCTTCACTGGCCCCTCTCCCCCGTCAGCCCGACCTACCCGCCTTCCTTAGGTCACAAAGCCTCATCTTACCCCGGGGCCCCTCCCATGCAGGTGGCCAGGTTGGCTCTGCCGAAGTCCGGCTATCCCCACCCAACCCCCACTAGCGAAGTGAGGTGGCGTCTGTCTCCAATTCCCAGTCTTTGTATTTTCGTGGGGGGGCTTTCTGAGTGGTGGTCAGGTGCTGTATACCCCGGGACGCTCAGAGCTCACCTGGACCCCTCCCTTTCTCTGCCCTGCACCTGAGGAGTGCGGGGCCAGGTGGCCGCCTGGAGGGGAGAGGCCACTCACTCTACATGGTGAGATTTGCGCATGTCCTGTTGGCAGGCGACCTCTCACCTCAAATTCAGCTTTGAGAGCCGCTCACGGCCAACAGTCTCAATGCTGTGCTGTGGTTGAGTTCCACGCTAGCCAGGGAGGCGCCGTTCCCCATCCTTCCAAGCGATTGCAACTTCTTGGATGCTACCCGCAGAAGCCGGGTTATGCGCACGGACCCCCTCCCAGCCTGGCCGCCACGCGTTCCCGTTTCCTGAACTGGGAAGGGCTTTGGCCACAAGGGGGCAGCACGGGCTCACGGCGCCTTGGGCTTAGATGGGGACAGCAGCGCTGGGAGAAGCGAGGGCCTGGAAACCCGGAAAGGAAGCGGCCTGAGGACGGGGAGGCAGGTGGATCGAATCAGCTATGCCCCTCAGCGCCCAACTTAGGGTCTCTATTCACGCCGCTCTATATCAAAAGATCTCTGCAAGGAGAACTCTCTGGAAAGACGATCTCAAGCACCAAAAAAATCCCACATCAAAGAAAGAGTGTCTTATATGCCTCTAAAAGCTGAACCGAAAGTGCATTGGTTCTGGAAAGTCTATTTCCAGAACATTCGATTGCCTTAGGCTTCTAGGAATTGAAGTTTTACTGAGCCTCAGGGTTTCAGGCTTAAGCCACTGTGCTGTGCGTCCCTGCTGTCTTCACTACTTCCATCGGGTTGGCGTGCGGGGTCAGAAGGCCGCGGAACAGGTGTGGCACTCCTTCCTAGAGCAGAAATGTTAGGGAAAACGATTTGGAAAATAAAACACTACTTAAAAATGGAAAACGCAATAATATAATGGAATAGAATGCAAAATTCATAGACGTTTAGAAATTAAAATATAAGCTATAGAAAACACACGGCTACCAGACACTCTTTGGTGGAGAAGTGTGAAGACACTGCCTTTCCTAACTTGCTGTGTGACACTGGACAAGTTTCATCACTTCTCTGAACCTTGGTTTCCTCATATGCAGAATATCCGGGTGATTTGGACTTGATGATTTTCAAAACCTGCTGTGCTTTTGTTTTAATTAACTTCACCAATCCATTTTTCTTTCTTTTCTTATGTATCAGTCAGGGTTCTTCAGAGAAATGGAACCTATATATATTTCTATTAAGAGAGTTATTTCAGGGAATTAGCTCGCATAATCTTGCAAGCCTGAAATCCGTAGGGCAGCCCCAAAGACTGGAAACTCAGGCTGAGTTAGTGCTCTGGTCTTGAGGCAGAATTTCATCTTCTCCTGAAAACCTAGATTTTTGCTTTTAAGGCCTTTTAACTGATTTCATGGGATCCACTCACAGTATCAAGGGTAATTTATTTTACTTAAAGTCAACTGATTGTTAACCACATCTACAAAATATCTTCACAGCAACACGGAGATGTGTGTTTGATTAAATAACTTGGTACTGTAGCCTGGTAAGTTGACACAGAAAACTAACTGTTACAAACCTCCCAGCCAGGCTGGCTTCATGAGGGATGACCTGGGTAAGTGCTCCAAAGGACCCTGTACTCGGTCTCATGGGGGATGGCCTGGGGAGTGCTCCAAAGGACCCTGTGCTCATGGGGGATGCTCCAAAGGACCCTGCGCTCGGTTTCATGGGGGATGACCTGGGTAGTGCTCCAAAGGACCCTGCACTCAGTTTAATGCACTGCTGTCACCCTCTTGAAATTCTTAAACATTTTGGAACAAGGGCTCCTCCATTTTCATTTTGCACTGGGTAGGCCTGCAAATTATGTAGCCGGTCCTACTGCCCCGATAGAAATAGAGAAATATATAGAAATACAGAGAACCTAAATTTTACCATTGTGAGCACTCTAAGTGTACAGTTCAAGGACTTTAAGTTCCTTAGAACTATTGCACAACCATCACCCCCATCCCTCTCCAGAAAACGTTTTCATCTTCCCTAACTGAAGCTCTGTACCCATTAAACACTAACGGCTCTTTCCCCAACACCCCCAGCCTGTGGGAACCACTGTTTACTTTGCTTCTGAATTGGACTCTTCTAGATACCCCGTATAAATGGAATCACACAGTATTTATCTTTTTGTGTCTTGTTTATTTCAGTCTGCACAATGTCCTCAAAGTTCATTTTGTTGTTGCATGTGTCAGAATTTCCCTCCTTCTAAAGCCTGAATAATACTATTGTATGAATATACCTCATGTTGTTCCTCCATTTGTCTGTTGATAGACATTTGACTGTTGTAAATAATGCTGTTATAAAGATGGGGGTACAAACACCTCTTTGAGATCCTGCTTTGAGTTATTTTGAATATATATCCAGAAGTAGAATTTCTGGATCATATGGGAATTCTGTTTAATTTTTTGAGAAACCACTGTGCCATTTTCTACAGTGGCTGCCCCATTTTACATTTCTGCTACATTTGTGCTTTGAGGGAACCCCCAAGGCAGAAGAGTTCCAGTTTCTCCATATCCTCACCAGACACTTGTTATTTTCTGGTTTTTTTTTTTTTTTTTTTTTTTTTTTTTTTTTTTTATTCTAAGGAGTGTGGTCTCTCATTGTAGTTTTATTTGCATTTCCCTAAGATGCTCAATGATGTTGAGCATCTTTTCATGTGCTTTTTAAATATTATTTGTTTATCTTCTTTGGAGAAATGTCTATTTTGAATCTTTTCCCCACTTTTTTTTGATTGGATCATTTGTATTTTCACTGGTGAATTGGAATTCTCAATTTATTTTGGATATTAATCTCTCATGAGATAAATGATTAGAATATGCATTGCTTGAGGGTAGGAGCCTACCTTAAGGTTCTTTTTATTCCCCTCAAGCACTTGCTGCATGGCCTGTGATCAAGGAATGCGCTCCATGAAGTCTGCAAGGCATGGTAGATCAGAGGCAAATTGAAATGAGGTTTGAAAAAAAGGGATATGCAAAGCATTTTCTAGGCAAGTCCAAGACTGGTTACCCTAGGAGGGAAACCTCCTGGGGTAATCAGTGAGCCTCCTGCTTCCAAAGAATGACCTTGGAGGTGCAGAGGAGGAGACAGGAAGGGAATCAATTCTTGGTCTTTATTAAGAAGAAGGTGAGAAAAGTCCCATTCCCCAAACACCCCTGAAATAGACATGCTGCTGGTCAGGCTATGGGAGAGCTGATGTCCAGGCAGACCCCGCTGGCAGAGGGCAGCCCCGGGTAGGTGGACTTTCACCTGAGCACCTGAGAGACCCTCAAGGGTGAGAGAAATCAGAGCAGGGTGCACACCACCCCTGTGCCCCAACATTTGCCAAGAAGCCTCCTTCCAAAGAGGGCTGGAGAGGGAACCCCCAAGGCTACAGACCCTGCGAATTTTACTTCCACACCCGGGTGGAATCTGTGAGTGACTGAACCCCTGACCTCCTAGTCAAACATAACACATCAGGGCTCCTCTTTCTCCTGGGAAAACAGGAGGATGTGGCGATTGCAGGTGACTGCAGAATGGGGTGCCTGTTGAAGATGTAAACAGGGATGTGGGTGCCAGGCCACCTCCAGCTGCGGGGATTGGGAGGATGAAGGGGGCCCCTATCCAGGACCTAGTTCATCACTGTGGGGTTGGGACGGGACATCTGTTCCCCCATCATTGGGCCAATGGTACGCTGGGGCTCCAGCCTCATCAAGGGGGGCCTGGGGAGAGGCGTGGGGGTGGCTTGTTTTCTGCTCTGACTTCAGTAGAACACCTTATCCAGATGCAAATTAAGGAACATCCCAGTGGGGTCTAGCTTTTCTCAGATGGCACAGAACTTTGGGAAGGCAGGATGCATTTTCTCAGAGTTGTTTGG
The DNA here is from genome assembly GCF_024542745.1 of Macaca thibetana thibetana. Lineage (NCBI taxonomy): Eukaryota > Metazoa > Chordata > Mammalia > Primates > Cercopithecidae > Macaca > Macaca thibetana. Next base: position 115,956,907 of record NC_065585.1, read on the forward strand.
GGTACAGTGTGGCACCTGTAGAAGCAACCAGGTGCAACGGGCCTGGTCCCAGGGCTGGCATGTCAGCAGGGCTGCAAGCCAGGCACGTATGCGTCCAGGACCCTCCATGTGCGACACTAGTACCCTGAGACAAACATGTGTGCACCACACGCACACACAATGTAGAGATCCCAATAGAACGGAGGAGCATTTTTGACAGTAAAGAAGGGGGATGTTAAAATGCAGTATTGACCTCCCTATTTCCATTGTAACCAGCAGTGTGATACATAGTGGCGGAGGTTCTGGCCCCAGTTCCACTGCTAATTAATACATAAGTCCTGTCCCCTCTGAGAGACCTTCACTTTCCTATCTGTTCAATGGGCTCATGATGCCTTATCCTGCTCATTGGGTTTCTATGAGAATCAAATAGACTGAAAGATGAGAAATTTCTCTGAAAACTCTGAGTGCATCGCAGTCACTGCGCTGTTGGAACAAGAACGCAAGAGAGGGGAGATGGGTAGCTGGGGCTCAGCCCCGTATCTCCCAGGTAGTGGGTAAGGCAGAGGCTCAGAGAAGAGCAGTGCCCTCTGCTGGACATGGCAGTGCATGGTGCACCGCAGCTGCCCCGCTGCTCCGCGAGGCTCTCACCTGCAGTCCTACCTGGGTGCAGTGGGGCTGGCCCCTTAACCCTGCCTTTTTCATGATCAACTTCTTTTTTTGAAAAAGGGTCTTGCTCTTTCTCCCAGACTGGAGTGCACTGGCACAATCATGGCTCACTGCAGCCTTGACCTCCTGGGCTCAAGCGATCCACGTCAGCCTCCTTAGTAGCTGGGACTACAGGTGCAAGTCACTGTGCCTAGCTAGAGACAGGGTCTTACTATGTTGCCCAGGCTGGTCTCGAACTCCTGGGCTCAAGCAATACTTCTGCCTTTACCTCCCAAGGTGCTGGGATCATAGGTGTGAGCCACGGTGCCCAGCCAAGATCAACTTCTTAAATGACCCGGGCACATAAGCCTCATCTGGGAGAACACTGCCTAAACAACTGGGAAAAGAACACAGTCAAGGGCATGGGCATAGCACAGGTGCAGGCAGGGCTGGCTGATGGGCAAATGAGTCCGTGATGGGCACCTGGCATTGAATGTGATGGTCTCTTCTGCTGAACTTCAATCTGGCCCCAGAATCCTTCTCAACACAGCATTCCAGGCTGTCAGGATCACTGACTAGAGGAGGTACATGAGATAGAGTACATTTGTCATTCCAGCATATCAGCTTCATAAATGGTAGCTATTCCTATTATCTATGAATTCATACGATTTTTATATTAACACAATACAGTCTGGAAATGGTATGTGAAGGAAAGGTCTATGGAGCAGAAGAGCTATAGAAACTCAGAAGAGAGAGAGACTGTTCCCAGCTGCCAGGATCAGGGAAGTTCCCCTAGAGAAGGTGACATTAGAAGTGACATTGAGGCCAGGCGCAGTGGTTCATGCCTGTAATCCCAGCACTTTGGGAGGCCGAGGTGGGTGAATTGCCTGAGCTTAGGAGTTCGAAACCAGCCTGGGCAACATGGCGAAAACCCACCTCTGCTAAAAATACAAAACGTTAGCCAGGTGGGGTGGTGCACTCCTGTAATCTCAGCTACTAGGGAGGCTGAGGCAGGAGAGTTGCTTGAACCCAGGAGGCAGAGGTTGCAGTGAGCCGAGATCGCACCACTGCACTTCAGCCTGGGTGACAAAGCAAGACTGTCTCAAAAGAGAAAAAGAAGTGATACAGAAAAATTGGAGAAGGAGAGGGGTCCGTTCAACTCTGAGGGCTGACTCCCAGGCCTATCTCCACTTCCCAGTGAGCTGTCACCTGTACAGGTTGATGTTCAGGTAGCAGCTGTCCTGCTGGAAGCAGGGGCTCAGTATGATGTCATCCCTTGGGTGAAGCGCACCCCCACCAGTTAGTGGGACACCACCTCAGGGTGGGCCTCCAGCATGGCCTTCATCTCCAGCAGGGCCCCTGTGGTCTTCTTTCTGCATTCAGCCCAAGGGGACAGAATCCAGAACTCAGGGTGGGAAGGGATCTCTGGGAGCCTTCCCTCAAGACTCTGCGCAGGTTCCCAGCTTCGGAAGGCCTCAGCCGCCCTTGGACGTGGCTGTGACAGGGGCTCCCAGCTCTTCCGAGGCCCCTTCCTCATAGCAGCAGAGCCTGTGGGGGTGTCTCCCTGAAGATCTACCTGTTGCTCATCTGGCCCCCGGGGCCCCATGGAATCCGGGGCTCCCTTCGGATCTCTGGCCACAGTTGTCTCCTATCACTAGGCATCCTCCTCTTCAGAGGAGAGTCCCTCTGTTCTAATCCTCCTTCTTCCTAATATTCCCACCTGAAGATCTGGAGGGCCTCATCCTTGAACACAGTGACAGAGGCATTCCCCTGAGAGTCCCAGGCACCACCCTCTCCTCCCACGGAGAAAGAGACAAGGAGAGGAGAATTGAGAGAGAAAGCCACAGGGAACCAGGCTCTGAGCCTATCCTTAAGTCTTTGCTGGGGAGTCCCTCCCAACACAGAGTACCCGGTCCCCAGCACGCAGGGTGGGGAGAGGGATGGGTTCTGTGTCTATTTTCCTCATGATGCCAAGAGGTGTGGTCCCAGGAGCTCTGCGAGAGGACTCAGGGCCCCTGGTCACCCACAAAGAGTGGGCAGGACTTGGAGCCGGGTTTGCAAATGAGACCTGGTGTTCTGCCTGCTAGGGCCACATTGGGGACCGCCCAAACTGACCCCGTAAAGTGGGTCCACAGGGAGGGATGGTTAAGGCATCAGGTTCTGACTCCCTGCAGTCCAGCCTCAGGGCAGAGCACCCCTGGGGATGAGCCAGTGCTAGACGTGCTGCTTGAAGCGCCACATGTGGGTGAAGATCTTGGGATTGAGGTTGCTGTTCTCCTGGCAGGCAAACAGGAGTCAGAAACGAAAAGCCATTGATCCAGCCCACGAGGCACTGCAAGAAGATGCTGCAGGGGACAGGGTGGAGGAGGGTGTGGGGCCAGGCAGGGTGGGGGTGGGGGACACAGTCATCTTGATACCTGACATTGATTGAGTGCAGGCTCTGAGCAGAGTTCTTTACAAACCAGGGCCTCATTCTCAGCAGGCTGTGCCCCTTAGCTCGCCTTTGTGGCTTCCCTGTAGCTTGGGAGTCCCTCCGGGCCATGCAGACATTGCTGGAGGTCATTCTTTCAGTGGCTGCGTGGAAGTCCAGGCTGGGGAAGGCCCACAGGCTATTCCACCGTTTTCCTCTCGGTGTTTATGCGGGATGTTTTCAGTGTCGCGCCACCACACGCCACACTATAGCAAATGTCTTAATCCCAAAGCCTCTCCAGATTGTTGGGGCAAAGGGAAAGTGGAGTTTTAACTTCAGCAGGTTCTTGCCAGATTAATTTCCTTACAGACAGTGCTAATGCATCTCCTTCTACATCTTGGGAAGCCTTGATTGTTTTAAGGGTTGAGCGGCCAATGGGGACCAGAGTTCTGGGTTGGGGTCTGTGGTCACAGATTCTTATCCTTAGAAATGATGGCAGAACTGCCCCAGTAATTGCAAAGGGAGGGCTCCATGCTTCTTGGGCCAGGAAGAAACTCACCTACCAAGGCACGACCATCCAAATCTACACCTACACACACACACTGAAGCTCTCCTCCCACTACCCCCTTAATAAAAGAACTAAATGTTCATTATAGATATTTTGAAAAGCCAAGACCACAAAGTCAACATTCTCAATGCCAGTGCAATGTCAGACCTAGCATTTGTATCTGCATTTTTGATGGATGGAGTAACTAGGGCATCGATCCCAGCCAGGTCTGCCTGACACCCAGAAGTCCAGGCTCTCACACTATTGTACATGCACTCGGGGAACAGCGACATGGGAAACATGGTAAGGATCATCCAGGGAAGTGAGCAATTCACAGCTGTGTCCTTGAAAATGTAACGTCTTCTGCATATTAAGGGCGGAGAGCTGAGGCTGTGAACAGAGAGGCTAAAAGGCAGCCTCAGAGAAGGTCAGCCTCAGATTTGCAGCCAGGAACTCTAGGGTCAGGGGACAGAGGGGACAAAGTCCAGTGGCTTGTTGTGGGGATGTTTGGGTGAAGGGACAACTGATAGGAGGCCCATCCAGCCATCCCATTCATGAACTCAGCTCCTGTCCACTCGGCCCTGGGGAAGTCCAGAGGGACAAAGGCCAGCTCAGGCCTGCTGAGTGGAGCTGGGGCTAATCCCCTCCCATCGTGGCTCCTGCCTCTCCTGGAGCCACTGACGACCTTGTGCAATAGGACTGGGACTGGAGCTGGTGGCCTCCGTGGCTTGGTTAATATGTGAATGCGTTGCTGCCTCATCTGGGCCTGCATTGCCAGTGTCCAACCCCTCCTCTGGATTCACTGGCGAGGTCGTTCATCACCTCCCACCCCACAGGCCTGTCCCGCTGTCTCATCCCTGCCATCTCACTGTGTGCCATAAACCAGATGCCCAGGGCACCTCCTGTGGGGTTTCGGATGACACCAGAGGTGGGAGTCTTGTGTGGGGAATGAGGAATCTTTGTTTGCCATCGTGAGAAGGGAGGGCACATCTGGTGAGCACCCTTCATGAGAACTGGACACTGAATCCTCCCAACCTCAATTGTTGCTACCAGCTCTACTTTACATATGGGCAAACCACAGCTCAGAGAGGCAGAGTGATTTACCCAGAGTCACACAGCAGGTAAGTGAGGGGCGAGGATCATAGGTTAGGTCCACTTGAATCCACAGCCTGGGCATCTTCCACTGTCCCAAGGGGCCGGAGATTCCAGGCATCAGGTCTGGGTAGATGCAGAGTACATGCTGGGGAAGGGCACTTGTCTCTCTCTAGGCAGACGCTCTCTGGTGTCCTGGGGACAAGCTTGGCCATGGCAGAGCTTCCACAGGCCCCACGGCACAGGGTTATTCTAACCACAGGCGCTGAGTGTGTCTGTGGCCTTGGCTCACTTCCCAGAGACAATTCGCTGAAGCTGCTAGGCCGGAGCCATGTGGGCTGAGCTCAGATGCCCTGGAGCTCTCTGGGAGCTTCTGGCTGTTCGCCGGAAGGTGGCAGCTGTGATTTAGAGTTTAATTTATTGGGACGCTCCCTGGCTCAGCTCCGGCTCCACAGACACAGGCACATAAATCTGTCAGCTGCTGTGACGGAGCTGAGGCTGCAGAGAGAAAGCCTGCGGGGCACTTTCCATTCTCACCCCAAATCTGTAACCCAGACAGAGCAAGGGCCTTTGGGCTGGTCTCCCTCGCTGCTCTTTGGCCCTTCCCTGCCCGGATCCGTTATGTGGCTTCTTCTGTTTCACTTCCCAACACCTTTCAGGCAGTTAGTCTTTCTCGTGGTTTGTTTAGTGGGGGGTCCCTCTGGTGCCACCTGTTGTCCCCCTCCCTTGGGGAGAGGCCGATCCTCTGAAGGAAAGAGGCTGACTTGTCCCTTGATTCCTGGTTCAGACCTAAAGCGAAACAATTTCAGCCACACCCAGAAATGCCATGAACTTCCAGCAGGTCCCCGAGGTTCTGCTGTTGGTGCAGACTCTGTCAGGCTGCCTGGCTTGGGAGAAAACACTACAGCCCAGCCCAGGGCTCAGCTGGAGCCAGCGAGGCCCGTGGTCTCATCCTGGCTGCTCATCAAGGACCCTCTGGTGATACCTCTGTGAGCCTCAGTTTCCTCATCTGTAAAGCAAGGGCAATGTGCCACTTTCTAGGGATGCTGCAAAAATTAAAAGGAGTGAAACACCCAGTGCAGGCCTGGCATACAAAGAACACTCGGTACATGTAAACCCTTAGCTGCTGGCTGGGTGCAGTAGCTCACACCTGGAATCCCAGCACTCTGGGAGGCCGAGGCGGGAGGATTGCTTGAAGCCAGGAGTTCAAGATCAGCCTGGGCAACACAGACCTTGTCTCTACTAAGAAAATAAATACATAAATAAATAAATAATAAAAAAAATTAGCCAGGCATGGTGGCATGTGCCTGTGGTCCCAGCTACCCAGGGGAGGCCAAGGTGGAAGGATCGCTCGAGCCCAGGAGTTCAAGGCTGCAGTGAGCTGTGATTGCACCACTACACTGCAGCCTGGGTGACAGAGTGAGACCCTGTCTTTAAAAATAACAACATAAAAAGAAAACAAGAAACTCTTTACTGCTGCTGATGGCTGCTGCCCACTGGTAGAGTGTGGGGGACAGGGGCGGGGACAAGAACAGGCGTTAATAGATGTTTGCAGCCTCAGTTGATCTTGTGAAAAGGAAACTACAATGTGCGTTCTTCTCCACCAGGCTCAGTGCCTCAGGGCTGGACTGGGCTTCTGCTTCAGGGAAGCAATGGTTGGCAGTGTCTGGGTCTCAGTAAAGGAGAAAGGAAAAGGGGCTCTACTCTGGCTCTACTCTGGCTGGAGAATTCCTAGATCAGAGCCCAGACCTTGGCCTTTGGCTTATCCCCTTCGATTCCACATTTCTTTGAGGCTGTAGCAACATGAAGAAGCACAGTATCATGGAGTAGACCAGGCCCCTGGGGGAGGGTGTACTAGCTCTGTTTCACCACAAGGGTGCAGGTCCATTGTCATCTGTTGGATTTATGCAAAAAAAAACATTGGGAGGACCTTCGGGTTAAATTCATGTTGGCCAAGTAGCATCTGGGACTGAACCTGAAGGCAGAGGCCTCTCAAAGCAGGGCTGTGGTGTCTCTGAAGATGACACAACTGCATACCATTGCCTGCCACCCCCAACAGAACCTTCTCTTGTTTTGTCACACCCTGGCTTTCTAAATTCACAGGGTGGCACTTGTGACAATGCCACAAAGAAGTGGTTGTCTGTATATTTTTCTAATCATCATTCTAAATTCCAGAGCTAAGATTCAACCTGTTGAGCTGACACTGACTATTTGGTGAAATCTGGAAGTTCCTCCTAAGTTGAGTCCCCCTGGAGTCTTCCCCATTGCACATCCATTTCTTCCATGGGTCCCAGATATTTCACCTGTTTATGCTTCCATTTCTCTGAGTGGTCCTTTGGTGCCAGGCCTTGTGCTGGGTGCTGGCAATACCAAGATGAAGTAGGCTACCTCACTGACCTTAAGGAGCAGGAAGGAAAGGCCTACAACTTTGGTGCAGTGGGTGGCTTTGTGGTTTACTACAAAGGTGGGAAACACAGAAGAGGGATAACCATATGACTTGAGAGGCTCCAAGAAGTTGGGAAGTTTTAGCTGGGCATTTTGGGATAACTGAGAATTCATCAGGTCAAGAATGGAAGGCCTTCCAGGCAGAAGGAAACACAGCAGTAAATGTTGATTTTGTCCCAAGGCTCGCAGAGCAAGAGGGGAAACGGATGGAGAGAGTGTGGGCTCAGATTGACTCACTCCCTGATGTAAAAACTTACTGCAAAGCTACAGGAATCAAGATGGCGGGGTAGTGTGCTAAAGACTTACATATAGGTCAATGGAATGAAATTAGGAGCCCAGAAATACACCCTTACATTTGTGGCAGTTGATTTTTGACAAGGGTAGCAAGACAAATAAATGAGGAAAGAAGTCTTTTCAACAAAGGTGCTAGGACAACTGGATATTCACATGCAAAAGAATGAAGTGGGATCCCTACCTCACACCATGTACAATAAAAACAATGTAAGAGCTAAAACTATTAATCTCTTAGAAGAAAACACAAGTGCAAATCTTCATGATCTCAGGCTGGGCAATGGTTTCTGAGAACTGATACCCAAAGCACGAGAGACAAAAGAAAAAGAGAATAAGACTTCATCAAAATTAAATTTCATTGTGCTTCAAAGGACACCATCAAGAAAGTGAAAAGCCAGCTCACAGAATGGGAGAAAATATTTGCAACTCCTATCTCTGATAAGGGATTGGTATCCAGAATGTATAAATAACTCTTACAACTCAGTAATAAAAAGACAACCCAATATTTTAAATGGCAAAAAAACTGAATGGACATTTTTTCCCCCAAAGAGACTGACAAATGGCCAATAAGCTCATGAAGAAGTGCTCAACGTCATTAGTCATTAGCAGAATTCTAATCAAAACCACAATTCACACTCATTAGGATGGCTTCAAAACAAAACAAAAAAAGAGCAATAAGTGTTGTGAAGTTGTGGAGAAATTGGAACCCTCATACATTGCTAGTGGGGTTGTAAAGTGGTATAGCCCCTTTAGAAAACTGTCTGACAGTTTCTCAAAATGTTAAGCATAGTTACCGTGTGACTTAGCAATTCCACTTCTAGGTATATACCCAAAGAATTGAAAACATGCCCATATACAAACTTATTTGTGAATGTTCACAGCAGCATTATTCAGTATTGCCAAAAAGTAGAAGCAACCCAAATGCCCATCAATTGCTGAATGAATAAACAAAATGTGATCTATCCATATAATGGAATACTATTCAGCCATTAAAAGGCATGAAATACTCACGCAAGCTACAACATGATGAATCTTGAAGACGTTATGCAAAGCAAAAGAAACCAGTCACAAAAGACAACATATTGCCTAATTCTATTTTTATGAAATGTACAGAACAGACAAATCCATAGAGACAGAAACCAGATTAGCAGTTGCCAGGGGCTAGGGTAGGAGGATGGGGAATGATTGCTAATGGGCTAGGGCTTTCTTTTTGGAGTGATGTAAACGCTCTAAAATTAGATTGCAGAAATGGTTGTACAACACTGTGAATATAAGAAGAACCACTGAATTGTATATTTACAAGGGTGAACATAAGGTATGTAAATTATACCTTAATAAAGCATCTGTTTGTCTTTAGTCAGGAGATGACATGATCTGATCTGTCTTTCGGAATGATTACCTTGGCTGCTCCGTGGAGAGTGCAGGAGTGGAGGTGGGAGGCGGGGAAGGAGCCTCCCTGTGGGAGGCCACAGGGAGCCAAAAGAGAACATAGCCAGTGTGCAGCAGAGATGAGAAATGCATGCATTTCAGATCCACGTGGCAGATGGGCTGGATCTGACTTGAGAACCATTCAATTGCAGGTGTCCTCCTGCACAGCTGACCTGGCTCTGCAGGGTCCTACGAGAGCTTTCCTCTAGCAAAGGAGACACAGGGGAGGCAAGAGCTGAGAGAAATGGAAGAAATGCAAATGGCTACACTTGTGGCAAAGCATAGATGATACCCTCCATGCACCAGGTGCTGTGCTAAGAGCTCCATCTGATGTCACTGAGTCCTTGCAACCCTATCAGGCTGATAATCTTATGATTTGTTTCACAGAGGAGGAAACTTAGGCATGGAGAGATTATACAGCTTGCCCCAGTCCTCCCAGGTGGTAGAGCAGGAACCTGAAGCCAGTGAGTTGGACTGGCTGGAAAGGTGCTGGGAATGAGAGAGGTCAGAGTGGGGTTAGGACTTGGCTCTCCATGGCGGAAGGTTCTGAGATGCCCACGGTGGGAGAATGTAGGCTCAGCCCTCAGAGGTGGATCTTCTCTTACAACACAAGGACCCACACAGTAGTTCCCAGAGCTGCAGCAAACACCTGCCAGAAAGGACTTAACTGTGATGCTTGGAGAATTTGCTGGAAACTGAGAGGTGAGGGCCAGGCAGGGATGTAAACTCAAGGTAAAGTTCCAGCAATGGGTTAAGAGCAACCAAGATGCTTCTGAAAGTCAACAAGGTGGGGGACTTGTTCTAGCAGATTTTAAGCCTTCTTATACATTTAGTCTGCCTTCTGTATCTGCAGGTTCTGAATCCATGGGTTCAACCAACCACAGATAGAAAATATTCAGAAAAAAATTCCACAAATGTCCAAAAAGCAGAGCTTGAATTCACCATGCACCAACTCCTACATTGAAGCCACGCACATGAAGTGATGTGTAAGTATTGTGTTAGGCACCCTGAGTCATCTAGAGATGATTTAAAGTATATGGGAGGGCCAGGCACAGTGGCTCACACCTGTAATCCCAGCACTTTGGAAGGCCAAGAGGGGCGGATCATGAGGTCAGGAATTTGAGACTAGTCTGACCAACATGGTAAAACCCTGTCTCTACTAAAAATACATAAAATAGCCAAGCGTGATGGCACGCACCTGTAATCCCAGCTACTCAGGAGGCTGAGGCAGGAGAATCACTTGAACCCGGGAGGCGGAGGTTGCAGTGAGCCAAGATTGCACCATTGCACTCCAGCCTGGGCAACAATAAGAGTGAGACTCCATCTCAACAACAACAACAACAAAAAGCATATGGGAGGATATGTGTAACTTATATGCAAATACTACTTATTCTATATCAGGGACTTGAGCATCCATAGATTTTGGTATTTGTGGGTATTGGTCCTAGAACCAATCTACATGGATATTGAGGGATTACTGTAGTGATGATGACAGTGTGGTGTTGGGAGAGAGAGAGAAGGAGAGAACAAACTAAAGACAGAGATAGAGAGCCCAGTAACCATCTGACATATACAAAGACATGTTGTATGTGACAGGAGGGATGGCAGTTCACTCATGTAAAAATTAAGTGTTGGCCAGGCGCAGTGACTCACGCCTGTAGTTCCAGCACTTTAGGAGGCCGAGGCGGGTGGATCACGAGGTCAGGAGATTGAGACCATCCTGGCAAACACAGTGAAACCCCGCCTCTACTAAAAATACAAAAAAATCACTGGGCGTGGTGGTGGGCACCTGTAGTCCCAGCTACTCGGGAGGCTGAGGCAGGAGAATGGTGTGAACCCAGGAGGCGGGGCTGGCAGTGAGCTGAGACCGTGCCACAGCACTCCAGCCTGGGCGACAGAGAAAGACTCCGTCTCAAAAAAAAAAAAAAAAAAAAAAATTAACTGTTAAATAGACAGTGTCAGGACAATAGGTTAGCCACTTGGAAAAACTGAAATTGCTTTGCTACTTTAAACTATAGGCATACACCAACTCCAGGAGACTTACATGAAAAGGCACAATTAAAACTTTAGGGAGAAATACAATATTTTATGACCTTAGGTTAGAGAAGAATTTCTCAATAAGACCCCAAATTTCCAAAGATAACATATTAGATGGGTAGATTTGAACTGTATTAAAATAAAATACATCTGCACACCAAAAGACACCATAAAGATGAAAGGCGAAACACAAACAGAAAGAAGATGCTGTAATACCTACAACCAACAAACAACTAGTGTTCAAAATATATGTAAATAAAACCCTGTAAAACAGTAAGAACGAGAAAAACAACCCAAATTTTAACAGGGCAAAATACATAAATAGACACTGCACGGGAGAGGAAACTTGAATGATCAATAAACTGAAAAGATATGATACCTTGTTCATCACCAGGGAGATAAGAGTGAAAAACCAGCCGGGCGCGGTGGCTCAAGCCTGTAATCCCAGCACTTTGGGAGGCCGAGACGGGCGGATCACGAGGTCAGGAGATCGAGACCATCCTGGCGAACACGGTGAAACCCCGTCTCTACTAAAAAAATACAAAAAACTAGCCGGGCGAGGTGGCGGCGGGCGCCTGTAGTCCCAGCTACACAGGAGGCTGAGGCAGGAGAATGGCGTAAACCCGGGAGGCGGAGCTTGCAGTGAGCTGAGATCCGGCCACTGCGCTCCAGCCCCGGCGACAGAGCGAGACTCCGTCTCAAAAAAAAAAAAAAAGAGTGAAAAACCAGAATGAGATATTGTTTAAAATTCATCAGATGAAAATCTGAAAGTCTGACAACTCCAATTTTGACAAGTGTGGGAAGCTTGTAGTGTTGGGGGTCAATTTGTTGTAAACACTTTGGAAAACAATTTGGTTTCTGATAAAACTGAAGATGCTCCTGATTCATATTCAGAGGGCCCAGGGATGCCCTCTGAATATGTCCTTGAGACAGAGAACGTGCCATACAGTTCCCAAGAATGCTCACAGTGACATTATATACAATGGCAAAAAGAAAAAAAATCCTGAAGCATCCCCACTGTCCATCACAAATACGCCATGGTAAATATTTACAGTGAAAAATAAATAATTAGAACCATGCAGTCTTCCCTCTCAGCAACATGGATAAAACTCACTCACAAAGCCAAGCCAACACATTTGTTATTTGGGGATTCATAATACTAGAATACAAACAGGTGCAGGCAGGCTCTGCAGCTACCTTGCTGGTGTGGTCCTGGTGGATGGCACTGACGTTCTCGCTGTGTGGGAGCCCTCAGATTTCTTCCAATGCTGTCCAGGCTATGGAGGACCTGACCTCAGCAGGAGGAAAAGGGAGAGCCTGCATTGGCCATAGGAAGGTGGTGGGAGTAATGGCAGCCAGGGCCTGGGTGTGCCTCAGTTTCTCTTCATCAAAAGGAAATACTTAAAGATGTCATAACATTGCAAATAGCATGGAATGAGTCTTATAAGATGCTGGGCATTCAAATGGTCCACTTACATGAGGACTTTCCCGAGTAGCTTAGAGGACAGAAGTGATTTCTTCTTTGTCCTGGCTTGAGCAAGTACTAGCTGTATGAGTCTGGGCAAGTTATCTAATGTCTCTGGGCCTCAAGTGCCTCATCTGTAAAATGGGGTTAATAACAGTACCCATTTCAGGATTGTTATGGAGAGTAAATGAGCTAATGCCTAGAAGGTGTTTAAAATGGTCAGGCACATGGTAAGCAATATATAGGCATCAGCTACTGCTTCCAGTGCTATTATTCTTTTTCTTTGAAAGGGCTGTCTTGCTCTGTCACCCAGGCTGGAGTGCAGTGGCGCAATCATAGCTCACTGCAGCTTCAAACTCCTGGGCTCCTTCAGGTCTCAAGCAATCCTCCTGCTCCAGCCTTCTGAGTAGCTGGAACTATAGGTGCACAGTACCATGCCCAACTATTCTTATTTTTATTTTGTAGAGATGGGGTCTTGCTATGCTGCCCAGGTTGGTCTCAAACTCCTGGGCTCAAGTGAGCCTCCCACCTCTGCCACCCCAAATGCTAGGACTGCTGGTGTGAGCCACCGTACCCAGTTCTCTAGTCCTATCCCTCTTAAGTTGTTGTCATCATCATCTCGTATCCCCTGACCGATAGTGAGTCCTTAATAAAATGAACAGGAGAGTCTTGCTGTGTTAGAGCTAATCACTGCACACATCCACGTAATATCACAAAGCAAATCATGCCTCCCTGAAGCCCAGCAATCTGTTACAGGATGAGTGTGGAGCCCAAGTATAGATTTAGGGTTTGTCAGGCAGCTGTGGGGTTGGAGAAGAGCACTGTTCTTGGAATAACTCCTAGAATCAAGTCTAGGATCCCAGCAGTAACCGTAGGGGCGCCCCCTTCTCAGCTGCAGTTCAGCTTCGTACTTGGGTAGTTCTACTATGTGATAAGCACTTAGAGCTAGATTAGGCACAGTGCCCTCCACGGCCCCTGACTTAGCACCGAATGGTTGCTAAGGCCCATCCCATTGTGAATTTAACCCCCTCTCATCGGGGTTCGCAAACTGTCTTGTCTGGGGAAGGGCATTCCCTGGGCTCATGGAGTTCCCTGGATCTGACTTGTATCTCCTGGGGACACAATCAAGGGAGATTCCTAGAGGAATGAACCAACAAAGCTGGCGTGTCCCCAGCTCCAATCCTACTTCTGGGGTGGGGGGGCCGGGGTGATGCAGGCAGCCAGCTACACTCGCTGCATCATGTCATGGTTTGGGTGGCATAAAGGTTGACAACGATTTCTAAAATCCCCATCTTCCAGCTGTGATTCCATACTGACCAGACCACCAAGAATTGGTAATGCTGAGAATCTGTCACAAAAAGCCACAAGGCAGCCTCGATCTCAGCACCACCTTCACAAAACTGAACTAGACGTCTGTCTTCACCCCACTGCCCTACATCTTGAAGCATGAATCCCAGCTCTCTCTGGGGTCTGAGAATGATCCTTTTCCTTAACAGGGCTTTGAGTAGCACTCACAGTCATACTGAGATGCGTTTAATAGACTCAGTACAGGGGAACGTGGACCACAGACAGCATGGGTGGGAGTACATGGGGACTGTCCCAGAAAACCATGGATTTTTACTCAATTATTGATCAACTGACCATTGAGTCTTCTTAGATTGAGAGTACTTAGTGGATCCTGAGGAGTTAAAACTGCCTCAGAGAAGACTTCCGCCCCCCAGAAACTGACCATCCAGCAGGAAGACGGAGGAACAAATGCCAGGAGGAGGTGACAACGTTCTTGAGCAAAATGGACACGACCAGCACATCCAGCCAGGAAAGTCCAGCATTGACTCTGATCCTAGAATCCACACAACCCCACAGAGCCTGGGCCAGGTGTCCGGCATTATCTCCCGAAAAAGTCAGAGGTAGAATTGCGGGTTTCTCTCTCTGAGGCTGTCTGTAAAGGGCAGCAAGACAGCGGATCCCTGTGCCGTCCTCGCTCTCAGCCTGACCAGAGTCCCAGGAGGACAGCGGAGCTCTCATTCACCACGTGGGTGAGGAATCCAGGCCCCAGAGAGGCTGGTGGACTTGTGCAGAGTGACAGCAGGTTGGTGGGGACCAGATGGCCTGACTCTGGAGATGCGATCCTCCCCCTGCCTCGACTGCTACACTGAGGGAGAGACCCCTCCTGATGGGTCTCCTGGGGCTCTTCCAGAACTTGGGGCAGAAGATCCACTGTAGTGATTCCATAGACATGTGTTAGATGGAAGGAAGGAAATGGAAAAGGAAAGGAAGGGAATATAAGGGAAGAAGAAATGGCTGCAGAGCTGAATCTTCAACCCTAACTACATGAGCAGGAAGCAATCATCATGCCTCCCTGTCCAGGCGTCTGTGCCCCTCACAACTTCCTCCCGTGACTCAGAACCCGCCTGCCCGGAGAGCTTGGCTGTCAAGACAGCAGCTCTATGCTAAAGAGAGGACCTGGGGCTGGGGAGCTGTATGCTTCCCGTGGTAGCATACAGCTACCTAGATAGAGCCCACATGGGAATTTTCTGATTCCTGACTTAGAAATCTATCCTTCCCTCTCCTCTATGGGGTTGTTTCCTTTGTAGGAGCAAGGCCTGTGCTGTGTTTGCCCATCTTCAGCTTAGCTCTCCCCCCTCCCACCCCGCCCCCTCCCTGGTGCATCCCAAGCACTCTTAGCTTCTCGCAGATGCCCTTTACAGGCTGCTCTGAGTGGCAAGCAAAAGGCAATTAACTACAGAGCTATTTATTGCACACACCCCTTGCAGTGAGTCACAGGGCTGAAATTGCCACCCACCCTCCGTGGCAGTCCTTGTTTATGGCCTGCCAGTGGAGGTGGGGAGGGCAGGGGGGAGTGACAGAAACTAAGGATGGCTTCTAAGACTAGTGCTGGGTCTGCAAAGCAGGGTACGGCAGCAGCTGCCACTTCAGGTGCAGGGAAGAGAATCCATCCAGAGTGGATGGATGAGTGAGCACAGATGAGTGAGCAGGAGAGCAATGTCCTGCTCCATAAGCCCTTTGGGATGAGCTGAGGTCAGCAGTGGGGACTGCAGGGACATTCCCAACAGGGTTCACGTCCTCCTCAAGGATAGCCCAAGAACTTTCACCAGATCTTCTAAGGAAGAGAAACAGTAATGCAAGAGATGGCCTCGTCTCCAGGGTGGAGCAATAAGGTTGGGGGGATAGTTTTGCATCCTTGCGCTGTGCTGGTTTACAGAATGTCAGAGCTGAAAGTGACCTTAGGGATTATCCAATCCAACTTCACTGTTAAAAGACACAGAAACCGAGTGCCCCAAAATTGGAGGAACTTGATCAAGGTCACACAGAGTCAGCGGCACAGCAGGGCTTGGGGACCTGCCTCCCTTCCCAGAGTCCCTGCTGTCGCACCTTGCTGAGAGTTTTTGCTTGTGCAATTGTGTGTGGGTGCACACATGCATGCAAGTGTGTATTTTGTCTTTTAGGGGAGGAGATTATAATTGCTATTTCTCATGCATCACAGCCTTCTAAAGTTAAAGAAATTGGTAATTTTGAAAAGGCAATCTATTGCCTAAGAGTCACTTTGAGTTTTCAAGGATGTCATGTTTGAGAAGCCTCCATGTCGAGGTGACCTGGAGGGCACAATCTTGAGCTCTGAACAGACAGAAAGGTCAGTTGTGTGTGTGCGTGTGTGTGCGCACGTGTGTGTGCGTGTGTGCGCGCGTGTGTGTGCACACGTGTGTACGTGTGTGCTGTGTGTGCGTGTGCATGTGCGTGTGCATGCATGTGTGCGTGTGTGCGTGGTGTGTGTGCATGTGTGCACGTGCGCATGTGCGTGTGTGCGTGTGTGCACGTGTCTGCGTGTGTGTGGTGTGTGTGTGCCCTGTGGTGTGTGCATGCATGTGTGTGTGTGCGCGCGTGTGTGCGTGCATGTGTGTGTGTGTGCGTGTGTGGTGTGTGCATGCATGTGCATGCATGCGTGTGTACGTGGGTAGTGTGT
Organism: Macaca thibetana thibetana; assembly: GCF_024542745.1. Classification (NCBI taxonomy): domain Eukaryota; kingdom Metazoa; phylum Chordata; class Mammalia; order Primates; family Cercopithecidae; genus Macaca; species Macaca thibetana. Next base: position 115,973,228 of record NC_065585.1, read on the forward strand.
GCATGTATGCTCGTGTGCATGTGTGCCTGTGTGGTGTGTGTGTGCAGAGTGTGCGTGTGTGGTGTGTGCGTGTGTGTGCGTGCGTGTGTGAGTGCCTGTGTGTGCGTGTGCACGTGTGCATGTGTGGTGTGTGTGCGTGTGTGTGGTGTATGTGCGTGTGTGCATGCATGCGTGCAGGTGTGTGGGTGTGTGTGTGCACACGCACGTGTGTGTGTGTGTGTGTATGCATGGCAGCCGAAGCTTAGGCTCTGATAGATACAGGATTTGGCTGTAATCAGTCAGCCCATCTCAGCCAGGTCAAAGAGAGGGTGGAGAGAGGGTGGGCAGGTACCAGGAGACAGTCCATCTTCCACCCACTTCTAATATCCTAGCGGGAGAGTGGGGGCCAAAGCCAATCCTCTGGCAAAAAGAAACATCCCTTTATCTCTGAGTCAAAACATTTAGCTTAAAGATTAATACATTCTGATCTGAGTGTGAGGTAGGAAAATTGATTCTATAACTAGGCAGGGTTTTGGCACCTTTCTGGTTGAAAGAGGTTCTGCCACCCGTCTTTTCCTGGCTTGTGATGGTCATTCACCCCTCACCCTGCCCAGTGCCCCACTCCAGCTGTTCTCGCAGAGAAAGGTCAGCAATAGCTGCGAATAATCAGCTCCGGGTGCAGGTCCCTGATTCCCTGCAGCATTGACTGATGCTCAGAGTCTGGGATGGCTCCAGGTAGAGCCATGTGGGCCAGTGAACATCCAGCCTCCCTTCCTCATTCCAGTGTCCTCCTCCCTGCCCCTTTCCTCACAGGGCTCCGTGACTCAGGCATGCCTTTTCACAGCCCAACAGTTCTATGGAATGCTCTTGTCCTGAACTTGCCCCACTCTCTTGGGCTAAGACATCAGGCATCTCATTTGCTAAACGATTTCTGCAGGCTTTGCATTGGCACCTCAGGGATCCATGCTGTACCCCGGGAATTGTGGAATCACTTTTTCAGCCACCAGTTGGGAGTTCTGGGTAAAGATTTTCCCCAAAGTCATGCATCTGAGGAGGGGGCTTCTGGAGTGAAGGTATTTGCCCCAAGTCTTAAAGTATTAGAAATTCCAGTGGGAAGGATTTTAGATTGGGGGCCAGAAAACAAGTTTCTATTTATCACCTACTGAGTGCCATGGGGGGCATGTTTTAACACTAAACTAGATGCTTTACATGTATTATCTGGCTTAATCCTCAGATTTAATACTTTAAGGTAGAGATTATTAACAGTCTCCATAGATGAGGAAACTAAGGCTCAGCAGGATTAAATGACTGGCACATGCTCACAGCTTAGAAGTTGCAGAGCCAGCATTCAAGATTGGGTTCATTTGATTTCAAAGCCCATGATCTTCATCATGTTGAGTCAGTACTGCTTACATTATTGCCAACTCCATCTGCACAGAGGATCGGCTCATATTGAACAAGGTGATTAGAGAAGAGCCCAAACTTCAAGGAACTTGAAATCATAGATTCGAATCCTATAGCTTAGTGAATATGAAGAATGGATCTAAGATTCCAGGCACTTCAGGTATGCTGCATACCACCCACCCATCCATTCATCTCTTCATCTATCCATCCATCCATCCATTCATGCATTCATCCATCCATCCATCATCCATCCTTCCCCTTATCCATCCATCCAGCTATCCATCCATCCATCCATCCATCCATCTATCCCTTCATCCATCCCTCCAACCAACCATCCATCCATCCATCCATCCCTTCATCCATCCCTCCAACCAACCATCCTTCCATCCATCCATCCCTTCATCCATCCAATGATACATCCATCATCCATCCATCCCTTCATCCAACCATCCAGCTATCCAGTTATCCATCCACCCCTTTATCCATCCAACCATCCATCCATCCAGCTATCCATTCATCCATCCATCCCTTCATCCATCCATCTATTAATCCATCCATCCCTTCGCCCATCCCTCCAACCAACCATCCATCCATCCATCCCTTCATCCATCCATCCAACCATCCATCCATCTGTCCATCCATTCATCCATCCCTCCATTGATCCATCCATCCATACATTCATCCATCCATCCCATCATCCATCCCTCCAACCAAACACCCATCCATCCATCCATCCATCCATCCCTTCATCCATTCAATCATCCATCCATCAATCCATCTATCCTTCCCTTCATCCATCCCTTTATCTATCTCTCCACCCATCTAGTCCTTCATCCATCCATCCATCCATGTAGCCATCCATCCATTTGTCCATACAACACTGTTTTTCATTCATTCAAAAAGCACTGCTATAAATTACAAGCCCCCCATTATCCAGATCCAAATACCCTGCATGTAACCTTAAGCAGCCAAATAAGCCTGAAAGTGACTCCACCCATCTTGCTGCGAAGAAACCATTATAAAGGGAATCCCAGGCATATCCTCTGGGGCTCAGTGCAGCTGACGGTTAATGCCCTCCCAGGAGCGGCAGCTCACACCAGCCCCATGTCTCCTGTGGCAAGTCTCTACTCAACCCCTTTTCCTGCCCATACCTCTGCCACCTCCTGCAGTTCCTCCAGGTTCACTGAGTTGCTCAGAAGAGTCCTGGCCACAGTGTCCCTAGGGCCAAAGAAGGGGTGGTGAGGTCATCTCCTTTGCCCCAATTCAGGGGACCTGAAGAGCCAGGGTCTACTGTCACATCCCGAGGGGTCTTATTGTCATGAGAAAGAGGAGTGGAGATGGGGAAAGGGAGGCTGTGTTTAAGTGGGCATCAGTCCCCTGCAGGGGGTGGGCCCAACACTGCATGAGGGGACCTGGATTGTCCTCCCAGAACTGCTGCCCACACATCCTGTGGGCCTCACAGTCAGGATGCAGCGAGGCCTCCTCTGCCCAGGGCAGCTCTAAGAGGAGACTAGGCTTCAAGGAGCCATGGGTTCCTGGGGGAAGGGCCTTGGGAAGACAAACTGGAATGTGTGTGCATCTGGCGTCAGGCCAGCCCAGGAGCCAGGGTCCCAGGCACTTCTCTGCCTATTGCTCTTCCTGGGCAACGTGTTGGCCAAGCTGTCCCTCCCCTCATCCACGGACCCATCCACCTGGGGAACTAGATCCTCCCACTCAGCCACACCCAGCCAGATGCCTTTGGGTTTCTGCAAAGACCAGGGTGCCCAGTAGAAATCTAATGACTGACTTCCACACCTTCCCCTGGCATCTCCAGAGAAAACCTCTCTTGATGCTGTTTAAACACTTCACAGTCCGCTACCTGCTAATTTGGATGGAAATTGCTTTTGACATGTGCAGTTGGTGGCCAGGAGCTTGGGGCGAGAGAATAGATAAAGCTGAACTAATTCTCATTAACAGTGAGCAAAGACCAGAGATGGGAAATTGGCAGAAATGGGGCATGGTGGCCACCTGGGGAGCGGGGTGAGGGCATCAGAATGAGTTTTACAAAAGCTAGCTTTTGTCTAAGATGCAGAGAAGCGAATGAGAGCTGGCCTGCAAAACACTTCCATAAGATCCAGGAACCAATCCACAGCAGGGACTGTCTTTGCTAGCTGTATGACCTCGGGTGTGTTACTCAGCCCCTCTGTTTCCTTGTTTGTAAAATGGAGATAACAGTTATAACTACTGAGGTAAGGATAAAATGAGGGAATATCAGGATAAAGTGTGAAAGAAAACAGCAGCCCCTTCCACTGGCTTCCAGGCCTGCTCAGCTGGGCGCCTAAGAAAAGCCAGTAACTCTTGTGTGCATTTCGATCTGCGGCCACTCAATGACTTTCTTTTTCTTTTTTATTTTTATTTTTATTTTATTTTTTGAGACAGAGTTTTGCTCTTGTTGCCCAGGCTAGGGTGCAGTGGTAAGATCTCGGCTCACTGCAACCACCATCTCCCAGGTTCAAGCAAGTCTCGTGCCTCAGGCTCCCAAGTAGCTAGGATTACAGGTGCCCGCCACCACACCCAGCTAATTTTTTTTGTATTTTTAGTAGAGTCTGGGTTTCACCATGTTGGCCAGACTGGCTTCAAACTTCTAACTGCAGGTGATCGCCCGCCTCGGCCTCCCAAAGTGCTGGGATTACAGGTGAGCCACTGCGCCTGGCCTCAGTGACGTTCATACTTTGCTGATCATTTGTAGAAACTGAGGCAACCGGTTTGACATAAGTCCTGGATAGTGGACTAGGACTGGGGCCAAATCTTGAGGAAGGGGGTGGCTCTCATGTCATCCTTCACCCTCAGCTACCACTGGGCTCCCTTGGGCAGTGAACCCAGCTTTGACGAGGAAATGAGAATGTCCATGCCGGACTCTGGCGAATCAGGACCTACGCATCCCTCTATGCTTTGCTGCAAAGCCTCTTACCTGGGAGGGCGCAAGAATGATGGATGTGAATGGCCTCGGTCCTTCCCCTTCCCCAGCCCCATCCCCTCAGATGCTCCCCTTCTGCCTGGTGATTTTTTGAGGACTTTGTGGTGAAAGAGGGAGGAGGAGAAGGGCAAGGAGCAACCAGGGTGTGTATGCGAGGCCCAAGAGAAAGCAGAGTGAGTTTTAAGGAGCAGTCACTGGGAATTAGGTTTCCCTTCACAGAATTCAAGAAATATAAATAAAAACAAAGTGCGTCCCCTAGAAATTGCTTTTGGGCTGTTTTTATTTATTTACTAGAGACAGGGTCTCATTCCGTCGCCCAGGAGTGTAGTGGCATGATCTCATCTCATTGCACTCACTCTCCTGGGCTCAAGTGATCCTCCCACCTCAGCCTCCCAAGTAGCTGGGACTACACTGGGACTACAGGCATGCGCCATCACACCTGGCTAATTTTTAAATTGTTTTTTTGTAGAGATGGGGTTTTGCCATATTGGCCAGACTGATCTCGAACTCCTGGGCTCAAGTGATCTGCCCACCTTGGCCTCCCAAAGTCCTGGGATTACATGCATGAGCCACCACGCCCAGCCTTGGGCTGTTTGCTTTTGGTCTCAGTGCTGCTCTGAGCCTGGACTACCTGAGTCAGACTCCTAGAAGTCAGTCAAACAGTGCTTGCTTGGCTACTTGCCTTCATCAGAACCCCTGCACAAGGCAGGGTGTGCTTGGTTGGGAGGAAACATATGCAGAGTCAAGAGGAAATTTGTGTAGTCGAGAGAAAACTTAGATGACCCATGTGGTCTAATCCCTGGCAATGCTGAAGCTTCTAAGACAGCACCGAGTGTGGGCTCTGGAAAAGGCCTTGTCTTACAAGCAAAACCGTCACAAACATTTATTGGGCACTAACAGTATACACTCTTCTAAGTCCCTCACATGCATGGCTATCCTAAGCATTCCCATTTTCCAGGTAAGCAAACTGAGGTAGCCAGAGGCAAAGAGACCTGCCCCAGGTCACATAGACAATAGTGGTGGAGCCCCAGTGCTTAGCCATGATGCTCCAGGGGCCAGAGACACACAGCCCCTAGTGCAAATGCGCTCACGCAGGAGAAAGAAAGCACAGCTGAGTGTGTGCACCGCTGCACCGGCACAGGAGTGTCTCGCACATCCCCGATGAATGAGCAGCCAGCCTCTGCAAGCACCCCAGCACCCTGCTCCAGGGAGGCCCAGCCTGGCAGAGAGGAAGCCCCACCTAACATTCAAAGCTCAAGGTGATTGCCCTCCAAAGGTGGCTCCTGACACAGGCATCCTCTGAAGTGTCCTCTGGTCGGCCACACGTGTAACATGTGCTATCTCAGTTCCTCTTCGAAGAGCTGAGGATTACTCTCCCCATTGGGGGTGATTCTTTTTTACAGAGATGTCCAGAGAAGCTAAGCAACCAAATGTGCATTCCACACCCAGTGGGTGGTGGAGCCAGGCTTTGAACCCAGGGCTGAGTCTCAGACTTGTGCTCTTAACCAGTTCCCCAAATGGTCTCTTGTGAAGTGTAAGAAATGCTTTTCAATGACTATACGGCAGGGGTTCCAGGTCCACAAGCACCGGACTCCTATCCTGACCCCTCCCTGCACCTGGTAACCTGGACAGCCCCATCCCCTGTGCAGCTCTGGCTCAGATCTTCAGTGGAGACGGCACCCCTTCCCTGCACCCCATCCCTGCCCATCCCTTCCCACAGGGTGGCTGTGAGGATCCTAAGAAGCGAAGGTGGGAGGGCACTGTGCAACTGGCAGAGCACCGACATGCAGGAGGGCCCCTTCCTCATCGTGACTGTCAGCCGGAGAAGGCAGTGATGCACCTGGAGGGCACCTGTCTCATCTCTGCCAAAGGGGGCCAGACGGACTGGGTGTGAGGCCCCCACAGAGCTGGGCCAGCACTGCAGGGGAAGCAGGTGGACTCACGTGGGTGGCCAGGGTGCCAGGCCTGATTCCCGTGTTTTGCATTCCAGACCCAACGACGCCAGCTGCCGTCACGTCTAACACCATGCCCAGGCTGGGCTCAGCAAGAAGCAGCAAAAAGGACACAAGAGACCAGTTAGGCTTTCCAGGACAGCAGGCACACTCCCAGGCCCATCAGATTGAGGTGCGAGGCCCCTTAGGGCAGAGAAGTTTATTCGGCGCCTGTCTGGGTTCTCATCCCAGATCTGCCACAACTTAGCTTGTGTGACGTGGCCTGCCCGTCTTCTCTCAGGGTCTCAGTTTCTTCATCTAAGTGGCTTGTTAGATGAGCCAGTGGCGACATGGTTCAGGGCTGAGGGGAGGCCTGCCTGCCTGGCTTTGGGGGTCTCTGCAGCCCACAACACCCCTTTCTTCCTTTCCTCCAACCTCCATCTGCCAACAATAAATACGCTCTCCACCAACCAAAGGCCAAAATGCTCCTGCTGAGGCTTCTCTTAGGTACCCAGCCTACCAAGGCCTGCAACATCCTCATGGAACCAACCTGGTTCAAATCTCACAAATAAATAACACGGAAAGGTTTGGGGAGATAAGAAAGGAGGAGGAGGTCCTGTCACCTCTCCTGCTCAGAAACCTTCAGGGGCTCCAGGAGAAAGGCCTCATGCCTCAGCCTGGCGTTCCAGGCCCTAGAAGGAATAACGGGAGGCTTCCATGTGCACAGGAGGATGAGATCATGAAAGGATCACAGTACCCCTTAGGAGGCATGCACCACGGGGGCGGGAATTAGAAAGAGCTGCCAATCTTAAGGTCAAGGATGAAGAGCGGATCCAGAGTTTAAAAAATCTTACTTCCCAGGAACTTTCTGAGTCACCTCAGCCCTAACTTAAAGGAGAAGGAAACAGGTATTTTCTGAAGACCTCCAAGGGCTCAGGCACCTGGAGCTTCACAAGCTGGGAGACAGCTTCTCGAGAGCCCAGCTGTCCTCAGCTCACACACAGTGCTCTACAGGTAAAAGATGGGAGGGCAGGGATGTGGCAGGTTCCTCCAGTGCAGACCAAGGCCCCTTGAGGGAGGCTGGAGGACACCAGAGGCTCCACATCTCCCACTTTCAACCCAACATGACAGTGATTAGGAAATATCACCTCATGCCTTCCCAGAGAGAGAAGATGAGACCTGGGGCTGCCCTGGCTGAATGAGGAGAGGGTGAAAGACACACAAGCCTCTTCTAGCCTTCCCTCACCCACCCGCTCACCCTCCTGGCTACTCTCATCTCTTCGTCCATATTGGTGGGGTTAGTGGGTGATAATGCCTCTTCTGAAAATGGCAGAATGTGAAAAGAAGATCTCAGATATTTCTGAAAAGAAGACACACACGGCCAACAAATATACAAAAAATGCTCAACATCACTAATTATCAGAGAAATGCAAATCAAAGCCACAGTGAGATATCATTTCACCCCAGTTGGAATGGCTATTACTTAAAAGTCCTGGCTGGGTGCAGTGGCTCACACCTGTAATTTCAGCACTTTGGGAGGCCGAGGCAGGCGGATCAGGGGGTCAGGAGTCTGAGACTAGCCTGGCCAACATGGCAAAAACCTGTCTACACTAAAAATAAAAAAATTAGCCAGGTGTGGTGGTGCACATATGTAGTCCCAACTACTCAGGAGGCTGAGGCAAGAGAATCGCTTGAGCCCAGGAGAAGGAGGTTGCAGTGAGCCGAGATCACACCACTGCACTCCAGCCTGGGTGACAGAGCAAGACTGTCTCAAATAAATAAATAAATAAAAATAAAATAAAAATAAAAAGTCCCAAACAGTAGATGTTGACAATGATGCAGAGAAAAGAGAATGCTTATGCAATACTGGTAGGAACGTAAATTAGCATAACCTCTATGGAACGCAGTATGGGGAGTTCTCCAAGAACTGAAAATAGAACTACCATTCCACCCAGCAATCCCACTACTGGGGATTACCTAAGGGTAAAGTCAGTATATTAAAAAGACACCTGCACTTGTATACTTGTTGCAGCACAATTCACAATTGCAAAGTCATGGAACCAAGCTAAGTGTCTATCAATGGTTGATTGGATAAAGTAAATGTGGTACATATATACTATGGAATACTATGCAGCTATAAAAAAGAATAAAATCATGTCCTTTGCAGCAACATGGATGCAGCTGGAGGCCACTATCCTAAGTGAACTAACTCAGAAGCAGAAAATCAAACATTGCATATTCTTGCTTATAAGTAGAAGCTAAACAGTGGGTACACATGGACATAAGGATGAAGATAATAGACACCTGGAACTCCAAAAATGGGGAGGGATGGGGAAGGGGGAGAGTTGAAAAATGATCTACTGGGTCCAATGTTCAGTATTTGGGTGATGGGTACACAAGAAGCCCAATCCCCACCATTACACAATATACTTATGTAACAAAACAAGCACATGTGCTCCTGAATCCAAATTTTAAACAATGATTAAATAGAAGAGGACCCTAGAAATTCTGCCCTAGGAAAATACTCCAGTACATGGCGGGCACACATGTGAGGATGTCCCTCACAGCATTGTTTATAACAGTGAAGAATGAGAGTGACCCAAATGCCAACGAAGGGACAGTGGGAGCTTCTCTTCTCCATGAAGTGTATGAAGACTAAAAAGGAAGAGGGAAGATGCTTAGGACCCTGTTAAAAGACAGAGATAAAAGCGAGGCTTTCAGCAAAAAGGGGTCAATTGGAAGGAAAATTGGACTTCGGTCCCTGAGAGGGTGGAGATAACAGTGGGAGAAGAAAGCCCATGTCCGGAGTCCCCGGATTGAGGCCTTGACAGAACCAGAATGAAGGAGGCTAACGTTTACCGAACCATACTACGAGGGGCATCTCTAACTCAACCAGCCCTCCGAATACCCCTATTTTAGAGACCTGTTTTCTAAGGCAGGACTCTGTGGCCCCGACGCACAAGCACTTGCCTAACAGCTGGTGCAAGGTAGAGGCAGGCTCGCGCCCAGGCAGACTGCTCCCAGAGCTGGGCTTCACCATCATGCTGCCCTGCCCCACCTGGCACCAAACACACGGAGTCTCAGAGCCTTCCAGCTGCATGACTTTGTCAGAGGCATGTGAACCAGAACGACTCCATTTTGAATAGGAGCTAGGTAAAATGAGGCTGAAACCTACTGGGTTGCCTTCCCAGGGAGTTAAGGCATTCTAAATCACAGAATGAGATGGGAGGTTGGCACAAGATACAGGTCATAAAGACCTTGTTGATAAAACAGTTTGCAGTAAAGAAGCCAGCTAAATCCCACCAAAACCAAGATGGCCACGAGAGTGACCTCTGGTCGTCCTCACTGCTACATCCCACCAGTGCCACAAAAGTTACAAATGCCATGACAATGTCAGGAAATTACCCTATATGGTCTAAAAAGGGGAGGCATGAATCATCCACCCCTTGTTTAGCATATCATCAAGAAATAACCATAAACATAGGCAACCAGCAGCCCTCGGGGCTGCTCCGTCTGTGGAGTACCCATTCTTTTATTGCTTTATTTTCCTAATAAACTTGTTTTTGCTTTATTCTATGGACTCACCCTGAATTCTTTCTTGTGCGAGATCCAGGAACCCTCTCTTGGGGTCTGGATCAGGACCCCTTTCCTATAACATCTTTGGGTAAGACTCTGGCTTCTGTGTCTGTAAGTGAGACTCTCATGCTTTCCCTACAAGGCTGGTGTGACAGTGAAACCAAAGAGGGCATCCAGACTCCACATGCAGCCTTCCTCTTCCTGACAGCGCCCCAGCATCCTTGGAACTACAGTCCCAGGCAGCCCCCTAGGACATACAGGATGGGACACCCCAGCTGCCTTTGGAGAAGCAGATGGGCCCCATCCCAGGAGCCACTTGAGGAGGACGGGGCCCCTAGGGGAGGACAGGGACACATCATAGACAGGCAAGGATGCTTCAGGGCCCAGAAGCTGATGTCTGTAATTAAGAAGAACACATTTCCTCCTGTTAGTCATTGGTCACGGGCTGTTTCCACTGTCTGCTTCCAGGCTCCGCACACCTCACACTCTGTCCCTCTCCTGGGCTTTGCTACTGTGGCTTCCTCTGCCTGGGATTCCTCCCTCCTCTCCTCTTGCTGGTTAATACCTAATCATCTTTTGGGCCTCAACCCGGGGGTCCCCCCGAAGGGATCCTGTTCCTATGCTCACCGTCTCACACATTCCCCTGCCTGCCAAAGCTGAACTTGGGCCCCAGGCTGCCCTGAATGCTCCACTGACATCGAACCTATTGCTCTGTGTGATGCCTGCCAGTTCCTCGTCTATGTGGCCCCTTGCTGGGAGCTCCTTGCTTGTGGGGTCTGGGATTTGTTCATCTTTGCCTCTCCAAGGCCTGAACAGGCAGATATTCTATAAATGTTTGCATTGCCATGGCCCTTAGAGAAGCCAGAACAGAGGGTTTCCAGAGTGCAGAGGAATCATGATGCCCCAGGCCCTGTGATAAGAAAGCTAAGGTGTGCAGACCACCCCCACGTGAAAACCAACCACAGGTTTCCATGGCTATGATTTCCAGCTGCAAAGACAATGCTTACACCACTGTTCCAAACACCTGTCACCCTGTTTTTAATGGTAGAAATTCCACAGTTAGAGATTCACTCCTTTGGCTGTGTTTGGCTCCTATTTCAAAGGAAATCCCCTGATATTAAACCTGAGCCATCACTGATACCATGTTTGGATGGAGGGACAAGTGAAGCCATGGATAGGCATGCCAGGAAACCCTGTGGCTCAGTCATCAGGGTCTTCTGTTCCTCTGAGAGTTTATTTGCATTTTCTTGTGTTTGGATCCCTGGAGTTGTTTGTTGCAAGTTTTCAGAATGACTTAATCCAGGGTTGTCCCATCTCTGAGACTGTTATTTAATGCTCATCTAATTTCTGGCCCATTTCTTTCTATTCCCAACACAACAGCCCCTGAACCCATAGGGGATGGGAAGACAGGCACCCCAAGGGGGAAGAACAGGAGCCTAGAGAAAGGGGTGCACATTGGGAGGCACTCCTCTGTGGCTCCTGCCAGATCCTTGAGTGTCCAGCCAGGCCAGGGTGGGGGATGGGCAGGCTGTGTTGGCCCACCCAGGAATGGGAGCACGGGCTCTTACCTGGACAGGGCCAGGCCATGCTCATCCAGCTGTGGGTGCAGGTTGGCCAGGAGGATGCCAGCCTCCATGGTCACCTGCTTCTCCTCATCCACCTGTAAGAGACCAGTGCAGGCCGGGAAGAGCCAGGTGGTTGCCCAGCCCTCACTCCTGCTGCCAGGCTTCTTGGGAGCATAAGTGGGTCTGTCCCAGCCTGGGGTCAGCTTGAGCCACGTCCTCTGTGGGAGTCTGAGAATGCTGGAGCTTTAGGAATATTCTGGGTAATGCGTTCTGTTCGAAGGTGAAGATGAGGCACCGGGTGGAGGAGAGATTGGCCCAAGTTCACTGGGCTGAGCTGGGTCTAGCATTCCTCCACCCCTGTGCTCCCACCACCACTCAGACTGGGAAGCCAGGATTGCTTTGTGTAGTTGCACAGTCACCAACCAAAGAGGGCATACTCCTGGAGGGTGTTGACTTTGCTAGATGGACTTCAAATTCTCCACTTATTCTCACCCTGGGAGGTGTGAGGACCTAGGCAAAGACTAAGAGCTGGAAGGGAGAGGAGGAGACGTAATGTCTGTTTGGTGCCTGCCATGTGGACTAGGGTACTATGTCATGAGATCCCCATGGCAGCCCTGGGCTGTGGGAATGGTCTCTTCACTTTACAGGGAGGGGACTGAGGTCTGGGACTTGAAGTCACTTGCCCAAGGTCACACAAACATCAGTGGTGGAACTGAGATAAGAAGGCACATCTGTCTTACTCTAAAGCACCAGCGCATTCCACGGACCCGGGTCACAGAGCTTAGTGAAATCGATTGCTGGAGCCCAATTCTCACTAATGAGCAATCAGAGTTCATTGCCACCATGACTGATGTCTCGGCCGGGACGTTTTCTACAAGTTAGAGACCATCAGCCTGAGCAAATAAGGAAATAGCAGAGAGAATCCCAGAGCCTTGCTGGCAGGCATAGGAGAAGGGGAGATTATCTGGCAAAAATTACAGCTGAGGGGAGCTGGCCCCAGCAGGTGAGAACGGGAGCCCTAACATGCAGCACCCCTGCTCGGCACGCTGACACGCTGGCAGGCACCTGGGGGCACTCACCAGGTACTGGTTCAATTGCATGGACAGTAACTGAGCACAGAGCTGGCATCAGTCCTGAGTCTGTGCCCAGCCCTACTGCTGATTGGCTCTGTGACCCCAGGCAAATCGCTCACCCTCTTTGATCCTTAGTTCCTCATCTGTAAAGCCAGCTAAATGCCACTTTGTGCCTTTCTGCATCTGTCAATGTGAGTCTGTTTTTTGGGCCTTGCTCACTGCTCTTGCTCCTGAGAAGCGGGGAGGGGTCTCTGGCAGGAGAGGCAGGTGAGCAGCATTGAGACAGGCTCCACTTAGGCAGGATGAAGGCCATAAACAAACAGCTGCTCAGGCCTGACCCCCGCCCTGGGCTCCCTCTCTGAGGGAAGGTGGGAGGGCAGGGTTTAGCTCTCTGAACTCTGACCCCAACCCTAGGGATTCTGGAGCCAAAGGACACCCCCAGCCTCTAACTAGGTGCTTAACACCACAGATCAGGGGAGGCTGTGATGTTGGGGCTGCTGGGGGGTCTTGATGTGGGGCTGCCAAGGCACCCTGGGCTGGAGGAGGGCGCAGGCCTGTGCAGCTGAAACCTGGGTCCCTGCGTGTGTTCATTCCCTTGCCAGACCCGGGGGGTGACCAAGGCCAGCACCCCCCACTGTTAGGGAGACAGGACAGGATATTGGTGGCTGTAGCGCCAATATGTGGAGGTAGGGCCCTCGTCCAACATGACTGGTCTCCTCATAAGAAGAGCTTAGGACACACACACGGAGGAAGACCATGAGAAAAAGACTCAGGGAGAAGGTGGCTGCCTACAAACCAAGGAGAGAGGCCTCAGAAGGAACCAGCCCTGCCGACACCTTGATCCCAGCCTTCCAACCTCCAGAACTGTGAGAACACAAATGTCTCTGTTTGTTACCTGATCTGGGGGACTTTGTTTTTTTTTTTTTTTTTTTTTTTTTTGAGACGGAGTCTCGCTCTGCCACCCAGGCTGGTGTGCAGTGGCCGGATCTCGGCTCACTGCAAGCTCCGCCTCCCGGGTTCACGCCATTCTCCTGCCTCAGCCTCCCGAGTAGCTGGGACTATAGGCACCCGCCACCGCGCCGGGCTAGTTTTTTGTATTTTTTAGTAGAGACAGGGTTTCACTGTGTTAGCCAGGATGGTCTCGATCTCCTGACCTCGTGATCCGCCCGTCTCGGCCTCCCAAAGTGCTGGGATTACAGGCTTGAGCCACCGCGCCCGGCCTTTGTTATGGCAGCCGTAGCAGATCGTGTCTGCATGCCAGAGAGCCTGGGGTCAGGGCCTCAGGAGAGAAAAGGGCAAGGCCGGGCCTCTTCCCTTTGCATATGCACACTTGGGGCTATCCCTGAGGGAGGGGCAGGGCTTGCGGGGCCCCAGAACTGCCAGCTCCACGGCCCAGGGGTAGACCGCAGACTCCCCGCTGGAAAAGGCAGGACTTGGGGTGCAGAGGCCTTGGGGCTGAGACTGGAGAAAGCAGTTGTTAGGTTGGCAGCTGTCCCTTCTCCACACTCACTGTTCCAAAGTTCTGCAAGGGGCCCAGGGGCTGTGGCCAACACAAGGACTGACTGGCATCAAGTCCTGGGGACAGAGAGGCGCCTGGTAAGGGGGGAGGGCATGTTAGAGGTGTAGCCTGGTATCACCCCAAACCAAGAACTTGCTTCTGCAGACCCTAAAGGAAAGAAGCTGCAGCGAAATTAACCTGAGTAGAGGGTTTATTTGGGTCAAGCTTGCAGATTGCAACCTGGGAGCATAGATTCAAGTTGCCCTGAATAGACGCTCTGATTAGCAGCAGTTACACATGGACTTTTAAAGGCAAAAAAGGGGGACAGGGAGTGGACTGATACAAAATTGTTTGTCAGCATTTCTCATTGCTTTACAGAAATAACATTGATGAGTTCGCTAACAGCTAGACATTGTTAAGCTATAGGGTATGGGTCCGAGTGTCCAGGATGGCACTGTTAGGTTAATTTATAGGTACCTGTGGCAGAAGCAAGCAGCTTCAAGAGATGGAGACAGAGCTCAAAGCCGGGAGGAGGGCATGATTGCTGTATCGTTTTAATGCGTCTTTGGGCCTGGTCATTAAAAGGATTGTGTTCCTCAGATAAAAGTTCTTTTCTTTTCTAACTCCCCTCTTCCTTCTCAAACCCTGTCCTCATAATTTCAAGGCAAGTACATCCTCCTCTCCACCCACAAATTCTGCTTTCAGCTGTAGTCCAGTCAAAGCGCTCCTCTTTTTGTGACTACATTTTGAGCCTAGTGCTTGGGGGTGTGGGTGGGCCTGGTCTATTCCACAGCCCTGGGACCCTTGTGGACTCCCTGCCCACCTCCCCTGAAACTTCCAGAGCCTGGATCCACGCAGGTTTCCTTTCTTCCCCCGGCATTACTGCCCTTGGATGGAACGCTTCTACCCCCACCCTAAGCCAAGCACATCAATTTTATAAACTGCCTTTATTGAAAAAAATAAAATTACATGAGAATATGAAACTCAGCAAAAATAGCGTGAATCAGTTCATTGGATCTGTGTTGCCACCCTCCCATGATTGTGGTTGAGGGGTTATTTATTTCTCGTCTAAAGGACTCAGCCTGTTCTGGGCTTGCTGAGTCTTAACTTTTACAAACATTTCTTGGCAAGGAAAATGAATGTTACTGCCTTAGTGGTCACCGAAGGGCTTGTTTTTAGATCTTTTCCCCTGCCAGACTTGTTAATCATTGAGAATGCCTCCTTAATACACCATTTGTACCTGGGAACCTAACATATTTCTGTGAACACCCGTGTCCTTACTGTGGACATCATGAAGGGTGTTTAACCATTTCTGGTCTGCAGGTCTCCCTTCCCTGCCTCATTCCAGCAGCATGTTCTCTTTAAAATACAACGTAGGGCATAACATTCCTTCAGCACATGAGACAAAGTAGACGAGGCTGCCTAAAGTACTTCGGACTTCTTTTTCCATCTGAGTCCAAGATAATTGATAAAGATGATAAATACATATTTATCCTTTAATACATTCAAATGAAAATGATTATCACTGCTTGGGGCTTTCTCAGGAATTCTCTTACTTTGAGTTGCATAAATAAAAAGTTGTTTCTGTTGGGCTGGGCGTGGTGGCTCACGCCTGTAATCCCAACACTTTGGGAGGCCGAGGCGGGTACATCACCTGAGGTCAGGAGTTCGAGACCAGCCTGGCTAACATGGTGAAATCCTGTCTCTACTAAAAATACAAAAATTAGCTGGGCATGGTGGTGGACACCTGTAATCCCAGCTACTCGGGCGGCTGAGGCAGGAGAATTGCTCGGGAGGTGAAGGTTGCAGTAAGCCGAGATCATGCCACTGCACTCCAGCCTGGGCAACCGAGTGAGACTCCATCTCAAAAAAAAAAAAAAAATTGTTTCTGTCTTTGAAACTCTGACATAAGCCCGTCACATTGGAAGGGCCTTAGAGCATGGGCTATTGGACCTTCTCCTGCCAATGAGTAGATAAACACAATGTGGTCTATACATACAATGTAATATTATTTGGCCTTAAAAAGAAAGAAAATTCCCACACATGCACATGTGACAACATGAATGAACCTTGAGGACATCAGGCTATTTATAGAGATGGAATTTCCCTCTTGTCACCCAGGCTGGAGTGCAATGGCATGATCTTGGTTCACTGCAACTTCCGCCTCTGGGTTCAAGTGATTCTCCTGCCTCAGCCTCCCAAGTAGCAGGGATTACAGGCGCCCGCCACCACACCTAGCTGATTTTTGTATTTTTAGTAGAGATGGGGTTTTGCCATATTAGCTGGGCTGATCTCGAACCCCTGACCTCAGGTGATCTGCCCGCCTCGGCCTCCCAAGGTGCTGGGATTACAGGTGTGAGCCACCATGGCTGACCAAATTTTAATTATTTTAACTTGAAACTAATGCATTTGTCCATTCATCCATTTATGCATTTACTCTCCAATTTATTCAGCAAATGTCTAATGAGCATTTTCAATATGCCAGGCCAGTGCTGAGTTGGGTTCAAAGACGAATTACTTAAGACAGGCAGCCTCCGATCTCAGGGCCCTCACAGTCTAACAGGGAGACAGACAGTTACACATTTGGGTGCAGGAGTTGATACTCCACAATTTCTCAGGCAAGAAAGTATTTTATCATTTGTGGCCAGATGGATTCCTCTGAACAGTGAGGCATAGTATTTGTCACCCAATTCCTGTTGGAAAAAACCCTTTGAGCCTCTGACCTAGATATTTTAACCATTGTTTGCTTTTAATTTGTGTTGATGGTAATGTGGCTGTGAACGATATGGAAACTGGCGGACAGTCATGTCGAGGCCTAAAACCATGGATTCCCTATACCCCAAGAGAGATGGAAATAGCTTTTTGTCCTGCCTAGTCTAATAGACTCACTTTTTAGAAAACGGGTCTCCTGGAAACCTTAGATGTTGCTAATTGACAGCCACTAAGTGGTCCTTCCTTGACAGACTATATGAGTGATCTCAGCCTCCTGGGAGCAGCACAACCCACTGATGGAGGGTGTGAGAGAGAATATGAAGACTGTTGGACCTCTTTTTAAAGCGCCGATTTCTTTTAGCAGAGGTGAATATACTTGTAATCTATTCCCTTTGTAATCATGACATAAAAATAACATGTTTTTTACTATTCAGCCACAAAAAAAGAATGAAATCTTGTCTCTCGCAGCAACATGGATGGAAATGGAGAGCATTCTGTTAAGTGAAATAAGCCAGGAACAGAAAGTGAAACACCACATGTTCTCACACATATGCAGAAGCTAAAAAAAAGTTCATTTCCTAGAAGTAAAAAGTGGAACAGAGGACAGGAGGCTGGGAAGGGCTGGGGGAAGAGGTGGGGGATAGGGAGGGATTTGTTAAGGAATGTCAATTCCAGCTCGGTGGGAGGAGTAAATCCTAGCGTTGTATAGCACTGAGCAATGACTACAGTCAACAATGATACATCGTTTCAAATAGCCAGAAGGAGGTTATTAAATGTCAACACAAAAATGATAAACATTTGAGATGACAGGTGTAATTACCCTGATCTGATTGCTACATATTATGTGTATCAAAACATCACTATGTACTCCATGAATATGTGCAACTAGTATGTTAATTAAAAATTTAAATTCAATCCCAAAATATAGCATTTTATAATTAAATCATTTTGAACACACTCCTTGCCATTTGTACTTAAAATGGCATCTGAAAATCTTCCCTGCTTGTTCCAGGGAATGCCCCGATACCACCACTGCTGCAGGTGATGTGTGGCCCAAAGGTCCTCAAAGCAGACCAGGAAACATAGCCCTGGACATTCCAGTATCTTCTTGAAAAACCTAAAGACCTCCTCTTCCAGTCCAGTGTCCTTTATGGCCCTTGATATGGTTTGGATTTGTGTCCCCACTCAAATTGTAATCCACGATGTTGGAAGAGGGGCCTGGTGGGCGGTGACTGGATGGTGGGGGCGGATTTCCCCCTTGCTGTTCTCATGATGGTGAGTTCCCACGAGATCTGGCTGTTTATAAAAGTGTGTAGCACCTTCCCCTTCTCTCTCTTCCTCCTGTTCTAGACACGTAGGATGTGCCTGCTTCCCCTTCACCGTCTGCCATGATTGTGTTTCCTGGAGCCTCCCCAGCCATGCTTTCTGTAAAGCCTGCAGAACCGTGAGCCAATTAAATCTCCTTTCTTTATAAAGTAGCCAGTCTCTGGTAGTTCGTTATGGCAATGGGAGAACAGACTGATACAGCCCTCAATCTGGTATAACTAGTTATATTTTTGTGACAATGCTATGGACTGGAGTTATTCAACTCTTATCTGCTAAAGGAGCAGAATTTCTGAGGCTTTTTTGATGGCTGATGGAGATGACTGGATAGAACATTAAAAGCGAGACTTTTGGGAAGACAGGTTTGCTGTTTGTGCTCCTTCTAGTAAAGGACACTCTTAGGTTTTGATTATTTCCTTTCCCCCAACTGCTCCCTTACAAATGAGCTTGAATACACCCAGTTAGGAAAATCATGTGATCTGGTGTAAGCCTTTCCCCCAGGCCCCATGCTTGCCTTTAAATTCTCAGATGCAAAAGACTGAGATGGTGGTGGCTTGGCTCGAAATGGAAAGCCCTTATAGGTCTTGTCCTAAGAGAAGCTGGAAATCTTACAGCTGATACTTCTATAGCACTTCCTCCATGCCAAGCACTGTTCTAGAACTCTGTGTATATTAACATACTCGATACAACCACCCATGAATTAGGTCCTATTAACATCCCCTTTTTTATAGATGAGGGAACTGGGGCACAGACCTCCTTTTTCAAGGTCACACAGTGAGTATGCAGCAGACCAGAGACCTAACCTAGGTGGTCTGCCTCCAGATTTAGAAAGGATAACTTTTTTTTCGTAAAGAAAGCTCAGCCTTAGGAGCCAGAGAGCCTGCTTCTGAATCCAGGCTCTGCCTCCATGTAGCCAAGTAGTCCTGGGCAAGTTATCTGAACCTCAGTTTCCCTTTCTGTTAAATGGGAAGGACTCTCTGGAAGGATCGGAGGTGGTGCATGGAAGACTCCAGGTGTGCTAGGGCAGTGAAGAAACGCCAGCAGTCTCCATTTCAAACCTCCCCTGGCTTTCTCCCCATACACAGACACTCAGGCCCTTGTGGCCTGGCCAACTTATGCCCGTCAGCATGCCGAATTCAGCTTGGAGGGGCCATTTCTTCAGCAAGCTTCCCCTCGCAAGTGCAGCGAGGCCATTGTGTGTGCATCTGTGAGCCCGATAACCATGCAAGGCGGGCAGGGAGAAAGGGCTCGGGACCCAGCTTATGGGCTTGGAGGAGGTGGCAGGAGGAACATTCCAGGCAAAGAATGAGTAAGTCGGGCAGAGGGTTAAGGAGGACCAGCACCTGCGAGTGTGCTGCTGGAGGGCAGTTAGGAATTGGAGGGTGATGGGGCCGGGCTTGGGGTGGGCAGGGGCAGTGGGGGAGGCCCTGCAAGGTTCAGGATCCAACCACGTGGGCGGCAAGACCCATGAAGAGGCTGCTGCTCCAGCACTCTGGGGCCAGAAGCAGGGCAGGGGAGAGACCACTGCAGGAGACACATCAGTGAGACAGGCACCTAACTGGATGTGACAGGAGGGAGGAGAGGGCAGAGGGGAAGACGGGCTGGATCTGCCTGAGCCTCATGGCAGCTGCTGCTATTTAACTTTAAACTGATTAAAATTCAATGGAATTTAAAATTCGCCTGTGTTCGCGCTCGGTCTTCCGCAAGGGTGCTGGCTTCCCTGTTTGTCTTGAAACGGCTCAAGTGCGCTTCCTCAGCCTCACTAGCACATTTCGCATGCTCAAGGTGCGCATTTGTGCCTGAGCAAAATCTGCTAGGGAAGCTGGGAGAAAGGCAGGTGGCTACCTGTAGCCAGTGGCTGCTTTAGGGGACAGAGCACAAGAGACACTGCCATCCCCGTAGAAGTGTCTCCTGGCCAGCAAGGCCTAGATCATGCAGCACCTCGGAGCCCAGAACAGGGCTCAAAAGCAGAGAGAAAGGGCTCATCCCAACGCCATGCATTCTCCTTGAACAGTCACTCCACCTCTCCAAGAACAGCGACCAGCAGCATAGTCATCTTAGCTTTATTGAGTAACGCATCCCAATCTCTACTAAGATTCTTCTCAGTGAATGGCTGATTTTTCTGCAAAACTATGGATTGGTCAGTTAAAGAGAAATCACCACCTCGCCACCCCATTCTGTCCCCCAACAGGACACTAAGGGTTCTTAGAGATAAAGGGACGATGCATTCATGCTTGGAGAACTAATCACACCTGATTTCTCTGGGATCTAAAATAATGTCAAATTTGATTCACTTTAGGTAATGAAAATCTTTTTTTTTGCAAACCCCTTCAAAGCAATGCTGCCATCCATGAGAGATGTGTGTAAGGCCACCTCTGTATACTAAGAATGATGCCCCAGCAGGCGGAAGGACGGCACACCTGCTGAGCGTGGATGCACGCTGCGTGCTACATCTTTGAGACCACCGGTGGGTTCCGGGCATCAGACTCCAGCCACTTAATGAGGATCTGATTCACCTCGGCGGGCCTGGAGGAAAGGGAGAAGAAAAAAAACAAAGCCATTCACACTTGTCTGTGCCTACCCACGCAACTCGAAGGCAGAGGTAAGTGATATGAGTGGCTAAGCCAGGCCAAAGCCACCACAATGAAACCAGGAAAGCTTTTATGGAAGGTGAACAGGGGGCCCTGCTCTCCCTGACCCCAGGAGCCCCCAACCTCCTTACTTGTCCATCTGTGTCCAGTGCCCACAGTCCTCAATGTGTCCCCTTTTCAGGTGGGGAATCTGAAAGGAAACCCCATGCAGGAAGGTAAATGGAAGAATGCAGATGGGTGTGTCTCAGGTTAGAGCAACGGGAAATGGACGCCTTCTCTCTGCTCCCCGCAGGCCACCCTGCCCGAACCCTGCATGACTTAGGAAGGGAATAATGAGTGAACGAAACCCCACATCCATGCAGGGGAAAGGAAGGCACAGTCACGGTTGCTGCTTGCAAGCGGGGGACAGTGATGTTACTGAAGTGCTTCAACTGCGGTCCCATCCACATGACAAGGTGTATCCTCTGCTGCCATCTTCCCTCTGAGCACCCTTGCCCGTGCCCTCTCCCGGGAGGCACTGATGACCCCTGTGCAGGGCCATTCCCTCACCCAGTCCTCCATGTGCTTGGACATCTGAGGAACGAGCACGAAGTCCTTCTCCGCCGTGACCATCAGGGCCGGAATCAGGATCTGGGGAGAGAACAGGAAACAGGAGTGGCTGGCACTCCACAAGGGAAGCCCTCCCTTCTCCCCTGAAAGACCCCTGCCCACCGCCCTGCTGTGGTCCTGACATTGTATCTGCCAAACTTTGCACAACAGACTCGTGGTTATTACTGGAGATCTTTAAAATGACAGCTTCAGCAGTGCAGAGGCCAACATGGGTCTGGTGTGTGCAGACGTATGTGAGTGAGAACGTGTGCAGAGCTGCGTGTAACTGGGAGAACTGAATCGACCGCACCAAGAGGGAAGACACCCTTGAATGAAGATCAAGATTCCTCTTCTCTGAATTAAACAGACGCTTAAAAGGGGCGGCCAAGGTTCCAGAGAGAATGGGGGCAGTCACAATAGTTATCAATGTGACATGAACAGCAGCAAAATGACTTCCCTTTTAACTGCAGGCAAATGAGTTGAACGCAGGGAGGCAGGCACAGGAAGGCCAGGAAACCTCTGTGTTTTTTTATTTGTTCTCGCTCCACCATTACCCTAGTTTCCAAGCACCTTTGACCCATCCCTGGTTGAGGAACTTGCACTATTTTCATTTACACATGGACTGATGGGCGTCTCTCCGCACCCCTCCCTCCTCCCATAACCAGGAGCCAGGAGAAGATCAAAAATGATTTTGTGGCTACAATGAATACTGAGGCTTCTATGAGGTTTGTAAACTCTAGAATGTTCCAAGCTAAAATGTGAACTGGGTAGGGGGTGGCAGGGGGGCGGGATGGGAGGAGGTGGGGGAGGAGAGAGGAAGATCCGACCGGAAACTGCGGAAGAGAGGCTGGGCGCAGTGGCTCAGGCCTGTCATCCCAGCACTTTGGAAGGCCGAGGTGGGTGGATCACCTGAGCTCAGGAGTTTGAGACCACCCTGCCCAACATGGTGAAACCCTGTCTCTACTGAAACACAGAAAATTAGCAGGTTGTGGTGGTACACTCCTGTAATTCCAGCTGCTTGGGAGGCTGAGGCAGGAGAACTGCTTGAACCCAGGGTCAGAGGTTGCAGTGAGCCGAGATCACGCCACTGCACTCTAGCCTGGGCAACTGAGCAAGACTGTTTCTAGAAAAAAAGAAATTGCGGAAGAGGAGGGTTTCTGACCTTAGCACCATTGGCATTCACCTTCCCAGTGCCTTTGTCAATATTTTCCTCCACGCTTTGAGAGATTTTGTCTGTCCAACTGCAGTTTGGTCATTTTCGTCAGTCATATGATGACAATGACAAGGAACACTAATGGAGCTACTAGGTTCCCAGTACTGCTTGTAACAGGTCATGTGCCTTCACCCATTTCATCCTTACACAGCTCTATGAGGGAGGCACTGTTCTTGCCACTTCCATATTGCAGAAGAAGCAACAGTGGATCAGAGGGGTTAAGTACCTTTCCCAGGGTCACACAGGGATTAGACTCAGCCCATGTGCTTCCCAGCCTGCTCTTAACCACGATGTTATCTACTCTAGTGCCTCAAGACCTAACTTCGGGAGGTCAAGACCTGGTCTGTTTACACACCATGGTATCCCAGGGTCTCGCAGGAAGCCTGGCACGTAGCAGTGTGTTCACTTACAGAGTGAACCAACAAGGTAACCAGGGTTACTGAGTGAGCTGATGAAGGCCTGGTGACCTGCGCAATCACACTGGGGAATAATTTGATTTCCCTTAGATTTTTAAACATTTTGAATGTAAACTGGGGACCTCTATTACTCCTTCTGCAGACCCAGAGATTGGAAACCCATCTTCTGCTTGACAAATGAGGAAACTGAGACTCAGAGATTCGCTTGTGCAAGGTGACTCAACCAGAGGCTAAAGTCACATCTCTGAGAGCGCCTAATGCTCCTCTGGGGCTGGGAGCTCCAGTATCCACGTCGCTTCTGGGAGGCGCCCTGGGCCATCTGCAGCCCTGGCTTGGGGTATCACCAGGGGACCTGGGGATTCCGGATGGATGCTGCAGTAACCTGGACACACCCCACCTCCATACCCAACGTCACCCTCTACCATCCCAAGGGAAATACCAGCAAGAAAGATCCTAATGGGAAACCCCTGAAGGGAGTCACTTCCCAAACCCCAAAGGGAAAGGAGGTAGCCAGCAGTTCTGTCCATGACCAGCTGTGGCCCAGGTCATATCAGCTCAGGCCAATGGGAAGCCCCATGGGTGGGTTCTGGGGTGCAGAGGAGACCACACTGAACCTGGCACTCACCTTCCGCCCCAAGCTTTTGCAGGCCCACTTCCAGTTCCTTTCCATGTTTCGGTACCAGTTTAGAGGACCTCTGGGGAGAGATCAGAAAGTAAAAAGAGGGAGGCGGTAAGTAGACGGCTCTGCTACACACACCAACAGAAACCTGCTCTGCACGGCCAGTCATCCTGGGAAGAGCAAAGCCTCCTGCAGGGGCAAGAGAATAGAGCCCAGGACCCACGCCGTGCTGTCAGGCGCAGTTGCCAGGCTCTAGCAGCGAGGCCTTATGCAAGGACACAGGACTCCACTGAGTGAACTGGCAGCCTCTGGGTGGTCTTCTGGGACACACAGAAGCCGGCCCTACAGGACTGTCCAGGGAATGTCATCGTGTCGCCTTGGAGGCTGGGGAGGTTGCTGATGCTGGGGACCTTGGTTGAGCAGCCTCACCATCCAGAGGCCGCTCGCCTGCCCCAGGGAGCCCACTTGAGAGGGACACAGGGAGGTGGAGCAAAGATGCCCCCTCCTAATATGACATCGGGAAGTAGGGCAAATGCACCAAAATGTATGCACTTTTTGAGTTTATGTGGATTTTTATGTTTTTCTGAAGAAAGAGCCAAGTTGCCATCTGATTCTGTGAGAGCCATGACTGAAAAGTAGTTGAAAACCTCTGCCCTATGGGGGCTCCGCAAGCATAAGGAAGAACAAGCTGAGTGTCCCAAACTAGAGCAGGCTGAGCGCCATAAAGTAGTGAGCCTCCTGACACTGGAGGCATTCAAGCAGAGGCCAGCCTGGCACCCATGAGGGCTGTGGTGGAGGAGAACTGGGCCTCACCCTCCACCCTGAGGGCTGAAGATCACTCTCTGTCGATCGTCTTTCATCTGTGTCTGGGCCCTGCGCTCTCTTTACCTGAAACCAGACTTCTTGAACTGCTGCACATAGAACTGGATTTCCTCCTCGGTGACCATCCTGCTGAGGCTGGGCTCTTCTGGGGTCCTTACAAAAAGTCCTCCTGCAAAAAAAGCCACCTGAATGGGGAGGCTGAGGCAGGAGAATGGCATAAACCCGGGAGGCGGAGCTTGCAGTGAGCCGAGATCCGGCCACTGCACTCCAGCCTGGGCGACAGAGCGAGACTCCGTCTCAAAAAAAAAAAAAAAAAGCCACCTGTTGACTCTCCCGTCCCCGGGCCAGGGTTCTGCGTTTTAAGGCCTCTAACGGAGGCTGGGTACCTCACTGCCTCTCACAGACCATCTGAACTTGCGCAAGGCCTTGTGAGCGCCTCCATCTTTTGTTCCCTTATCCTTTGCCAGAGTGAGCCCACCTCCTCGAAAGCTCCAAGCTGTGATCTCACGGTCACACTGCAGGCTGATGTTCCCTCCCACCTAGCCATGACATCACCGGCTATTATCACAGCTCCTGGACCAACCACAGTCGCCGGCTTTTTCAGGCACACAGCAGCTATATCCCAGACCCTGCCAGCCCCCAGATCCTGCTCTCCCCCCGTCTAAACCTTTCCCAGCCAGCTTAACTGTGACCCTTCGGAGATATTGCCAGAGATTCTTGGAATTTTCCTACGGGCTTGCTCTGTGTTTCCTCTTAGGCAGGAAGAGAACCCAGGCCAGGAGGCTGGATCCTGTGGCCTCCCGCGCGCTGCACAGACCCTCTATGGTATCCCACTGTGGACCCCTATCTTGTCTTCAAGGTGCTGCACAGTCCCCCCAGAGGATGGCCTGTGATGACCCTTGGCAGCCCAGGGACCACTGCAATTTCACAGGGCACAGCCTCAGTGCTGGTGCCTGAACAGGGCCAGTCGGCATTTTCAGATTCACGAAGACCCAGAGGCAGAGCAGCTGGCCATTCCAGGCTTTTGTGAGACATATCAAAGGGGTATGTGACCAGTGTGTCACCCTGTGATGAAACCACCCTAAGCCTCCCCACTAGGCGGGTGCCCCAGGCTCACTGTACCTCAGGGCCCCTCTGCGTGCATCCCAGCTGCTCTGCCTCCCATGAGACAGTGGGCTCACCCAGGGTGGCCACGCTGCTTCATGTGTCTGGGTGTCTGAGCATGCAGCCCTGGCCTCATACCCAGCGTGTGCTCACAGCATTTGAGGAATGAATGAATGGGTGAATGAATGAGTGACAGACAGGGTGAAGGAATAAAGGAATGTGGGTGTGGGGGAGGGAAGGGAGATGTTCTTTGAGCAGTGACAAGAGCATGGCCTGCAGGGTCAGAGGAGTTTAATCCCAGCCCAGCCACTTTGGACAAGTTACTTAACCCTCTGAGACCTGTTTTCCTCTTTGGAAATTAAAAATAGTAGCACTTTTCGGAAAGCTTTGAGGATCATAAATAATTTATCTAAAGGGGGTTAGTCCAGAGTTTTATACAGATGGTCAGCACGTGCCCAGACAAGTGACAGTGGTCATCATTATTCACAAAAATACAAGTGAATGATGTCAAGGCCACAGTGCTGCAGCAAAAATAAGGTCTTGTGGGAAGAGTGCTGGATCTAGGGGCCATGGGGATGAGCTCCAGTCAAATCTCAACTCTGACCCTTCACTCATACCCAACCCAGGAGGGAGACAAGGATGGGCTCCATGTGGGGGAACTGGAAACGTGGCACCTGGATGGAGAGGGGCCAGTGGACTGCAATGGAGGAGACCTGGGCATGGGACCCACCCACTCCACCTGCATACACCGGGTGACCCCCGTAGAGGTAAGATCTCAATCATGGGGTCCTTATCAGCAGAGGGTGGATTTTGCCCTGGACAAGCTCTAAGACTCCTCCAAGCTCTTACTGTTTAAGATCTTGAAGCCACAGCTCCCTCAAGAGTAGGAACTCCAGGCTGTGTGCTCAGGCCTGGGGTTAGAGTCAGCCCTATGCAGGCCAAGGAGACCCTGGTTGGGCAACTTTAAGTTCAGAGCTGGAGGGCTCAGGGCTTCTGCCCATAGCAGTTACAGGCAGAAACATCCATTTAACATTCAGCTGGTTCCCAATGTGGCTCTCCCAAGCATGTTTCTTACCCATTTCACAGACTTTATGCATGGATAAAACACTCTGTAGGAAGAAAAGAGAAGAGTTACAAATGACGTCATGGGTGATGCAAAGGAAATATGCTCATCTGAAAACCCTGTTACGACAAATGACCTCTAAGTACCATGCAGACTGTAACAAACACATGGAACTCCCAAGAGAGCCAGGGACCCCCTCACAGGAGTCAAGTAAAGAGGGAGCTCACAACCAAAGCTCTGGGCTGAGACTGCCCCAGGGCCCTTGCAGACCTTGGTAATGTGAAGACCTAGGTTTATCAACCAATAGGAACAAGAAAAGAGACCTTAGGCCTATGATGAGAAGTCGGAGATGTGATATTCCATGCCACTCCATGGTAAAGCCAGTAAATCTGGGGTCTCTGACATGCTATACCTTCAGTGAAAAAATTGATGAGAAAAAAAATCCCCTCATGATGATAAAGATGTTAAAGGAATTCGTCTGTTTCAGCTTGGTACTAAGAGGAAACCAAAAGACACCCCCTTGGGAATTCATAGCTCTAGGCCTGCCTTCCCAACTGCTTGGATTTGAGTTTGCATTCTCTGCATGATCTGGAAACCCCCAAGGTGTGAAGTAAACAAGAACAACAACAACAACAACAACAAAGTGAGCCTAGGCTGGTAATGCTCCCAGGATGCTTGGCAGAAGAAATCCTTAACCACTCAAGGAGTCATTTCCTCAAGCCCAACTGAAGCAGACAGGTACAGATTAAGTACTGCTGAAGATGAGTTTATAAACCAAATTTACAAAACCCACACTCACATAACAAGGCCCCACAGCAAAAGGCAGCAAAAGGAGCAAACAGTGAAATATGACTCTCCAAAAACATCAAATAATAGAGCTTGCAAGAGGGAGAGAGAGACAGAGAGAGAGAGAGAAAAAAAAGAATTAGAAATGAATATACTTCAAATAATTGAAGACATAAAAGGAACTGAAAAATAAGAATACAAGACTCTATCAAAAGAGATCAGAATGATTTGAAAAAGAACCAAATAAAACTTTCACAAATTAAAAAAAACTATTTATTGAAATTAATACTTCAAAGATGGGTTAAACTGCAGATCAGACCTGCAGTGTCCAGGATAATTAATTGGCTTAGACAAATAACATACAGGGGGTTAGACCCGAGGCTGACTCACAAGCAAAGACAGAATTTTCTAAAAGAAAACACCCTAAAATTCTATACTCAGATAAATGATTCTTTAAGATTAAAATTAAGATGTCTTCAGGCACCACAATCTGAATTTACTACCAACAGACTCTTATTGAGAGAACTACTAAAGGGGATGCTTCAGGAAGAAAGAAACTGAACTCAATGCAAATGAGTGAGATGCAAGAAGTAATCAGTAAAGAAAGTGGAAAATATGGGACAGGGAGCAGGAATTGACTGTATATAAAACAACAATAATGATGATGACTCCTAACACGTAAGACAGGAGGGTGCAGGTTACAGAGTTAAAGGTTTTTAAACTCCTCTGCTTCAAGAAGAGAGTTGGGGACAGCAATTAATTTTGGACTTGGATAAACCAATTATGCATGTTAAAATGGTAATGGTAATAGCATAATTTCTAAGCTATCATTATTATAATCATTCTCTGACCTTGTGTGTCAGTGGGGATATAAATTTTCCCACTAAGGACGGACCAGGAGAGTGGGGACCTCAATTACCCTGACTACAGAAACGAAAGAAAAGGAGGCCAGATTGCTACTCCTGGTCCCTGCCACACACTAGGTACCCTACTTCCTTCACAACTGCCCCCTCCTGTTTTTCTGCCCCCGTCCCCACCCCTCACCTCATCGCTTGCTCTGAAGAGGCTTTTGAAAGTCCGACTCAGGTTCTGTTCCAGTTCAGCCTCAGCCACTCCCTAAAACAATCAAGAAAGCAAAATGAAGGACCCTCTAGAAATTGTGGAAACTGTTCCCCTCCTTCATCTGACTGAAAGCAAGAAGCCCCTACTTGTGCCCCATCTAGCCCAAGTCTCATCAGAATAGCATCCATTTGAATTTTCATCTTAAAACATTTTTTAAAAGGTTAACATAAAATACAAGATGCTAACTGTAGTTTCCCATGGGAGGCAGATTCATAGATGCTGCTTTCTTTGTGTTTTTCAATATTCCTATAATGAGAAGGTACTACTTATAATAATCTCTCAAAAGGAATTGGGAGGGGGCTGGTAGAGGAACGGGTTGGAGGCTGACTGGTGGTAAGAAGAAGAGCGGGGCTCCAAGGATTCTGAGAAACCAAGGGGAAAAGCCAAAAACTATAAGCCAAATGCTCTTCCATCCAGGCATCTAAATTTCGCTATATTGAGGCCAGGAGTTTAAGACCAGCCTGGGAAACATAGGGAAACCCCATCTTTACAAAGAAATTTAAAGAATTTTTTTCTGCTCTAGAAACTTCAAAACCAACTCCTTTGATTTGGGTCTTAATTGTTACAGACCATTAGATTGCCGATGGATTATATTCCACAAACAGGACAGCGAGGTTTCCACTGTTAAAGAGCTGGGACACGTAGCCTTTCTGGTGACAAATGACCAGGTTCTTCCAGTTCTTGGGAGCGGTATGGCATTGAATTACCCAGTCGACACACAGTTCTCTGGCTGTTTCCAGGTCTCTGGTTTGTGCATGGGGGGAGTTCTCTGACCTGAACTTGCTTCATCAGTTCCACAGACACTGAGCTCCTTCTCTGGCAAACTGGACCAAGAGATGCCAATGTACAAAATACGCTTCAGAACCTTCTTGGTGGACCAGAGGATGGGGGAGGGGCTTGGATGAGGACTAAAGTGAAGTGTCCAGGTCACTGAATGTCATGTGCTGAGGGCTAGAGAGGAGATTCCTACTGGAGACTCAGGGTGTGGAGTCTTCCTCTCCTGCTTCCCCTCTCCTTCCTACCCCAACCCCCTCCAGGAACACTTCAGCAAAGCAGACACCAAGAACAGGGGCATGGCTGGAAGGTGATGAGAGCTCCATCCATGGATCCTACTCTCCTAGTAGGGGTAGCCTGGTTCATAGAGCATAAGAGGACAATGTTAATTCAATCTGTCTTTTCCGGAAGTTGAAAGACGGTGAACCTGAAAGCTATTCCAGATGCACTTTAGGAGAAAACAGCTTTCCTGGAGGCAGAGATCCACTAGGGGCAACCATTCAGAAATAATAAAAATCTTGGCCGGGCGCAGTGGTTCACGCTGTAATCCCAGCACTTTGGGAGGCCGCGACAGGCAGATCACCTGAGGTCAGGAGTTCGAGACTGGCCTGGCCGATACGGTAAAACCCCATCTCTACCAAAAAAACAAAACTGGTCAGGCATGGTGGTGCACGCCTGTAATCCCAGCTACTCAAAGGCTGAGGCAGGAGAATCACTTGAACCCAGGAGGCAGAGGTCACAGTAAGCCAAGATCTCACCATTGCACTCCAGCCTGGGCAAAAAGAGCAAAACTCCATCTCAAAAAACTAAACTAAACTAAACTAAACTAATTTCTGCAACACAGCTGCTGCTGAGGGACTAGTGCTACAGGAGGGAACTGAGTTAAGTGTGGTAATGCCAACTGACTCTCCTCTCCTTCCTTCTAACCACCCACCTGCACGCACCCAAACACCAGCTGAACTGGTCTGCAGGTGTTTTCTGGGCAGGCTTCCTACTTGCTGGCCTCCCTGGTTTAACACATTGTGACCTTCACCAACAGCATGGACTTCTATCAGTTTGGCCTTCGACACCAGACCCAAACGCTGCCTTCTCCATGAGGTTCCACCTTTCCCACCACCAAGGGGTAACTCTGCTTTTCTTGGATCCTGCAGAGCCTTGAGTGTGCTCTCCTGGGATCCCCTTAGGGGCAGGGACTCATCCTGTTCTCAGCAGCATCTGTGGCTACCCTTGAGATAGAGTCAGAGGAGAGGAAGATCCTAAGGCCACATACACGAAGCATTCGTTCCAGCGACCTGCAGTCCTCAGTGCTTGCACATGTTGAGAGGTTACTTTTTTTTTTTTTTTTTTTTTGAGACGGAGTCTCGCTCTGTTGCCAGGCTGGAGTGCAGTGGCGCGACCTTGGCTCACTGCAAGCTCCGCCTCCCGGGTTCACGCCATTCTCCTGCCTCAGCCTCCTGAGTAGCTGGGACTATAGGTGCCCGCCACCATGCCCGGCTAATTTTTTGTATTTTTAGTAGAGACGGGGTTTCACCATGGTCTCGATCTCCTGACCTTGTGATCCGCCTGCCTCGGCCTCCCAAAGTGCTGGGATTACAGGCATGAGCCACCGCGCCCGGCCGAGAGGTTACTTTTTTTAGTTTTTTTTTTTTTTTAGATGGAGTCTTGCTCTGTTGCCCAGGTTGGAGTGCAGTGGCGCAATCTCAGCTCACTGCCAAGATGGGTTCAAGAGATTCTCTTGCCTCAGCCTCCCAAGTAGCTGGGATTACAGGGGCCCGCTACCATGCCCAGTTAATTTTTTTGTATTTTTAGTAGAGACAGGGTTTCACCTGTGCTGGTCAGGCTAGTCTCGAACTTCTGACCTCAAGTGATCCGCCTGCCTTGGCCTCCCAAAGTGCTGGTATTACAAGTGTGAGCCACCACGCCCGGTGAGACATTACTCTTTTTTGTTCTGCTCATTACTTCTCACGAGAGCTCTGGATCTGTACAGTGGCAGCACAGAAGAAACGGAGACATTGATCATCTGGCGGTGCTGGATCTAGGGTTGGAGATTTTCTGATGAAAGCCATGTCTGCCTGTTAATGACAGTTCCCTCCGTTTTGTCAGATTCAATTATAATGGTGTCAATGGCGGCCTTCTGCAACATGATGATGAATGCCACAGTGAGAAATAGCCATGGGAAGAAGCACATTTAAGTGATGGATGGAAGCCCAGGTCAGCTCTGTGTGTGTGGCTGTCGGTCATCATTCCTATTTACTGAGAGCAGTCCTCATCACAGAAACAGCTGCTGTTCATGAGCTCAGGGGTGCATTTCAGTGTTTGAAGGAACCCATGGAAGCCTAGAGAGGGCTTTGCCTCAAATGACCCTTAAAAGGGCAAACGATGTCAAAAAGTCAGTAAAGAAAATCAAAGAGAGGCTGGGTGGGGTGGCACGAGCCTGTAATCCCAGCACTTTGGGAGGTCCAGGCAGGAGGACTGCTTGAGGCCAGGAGTTCGAGACCAGCCTGAGCAACAATAGAGACCCTGTCTCTACAAGAAAAATTTCAAAAATCAGCTGGGCATGGTGGTGCATGACTGTAGTCCCAGCTACTGGTGAGAGTGAGGCAGGAGGACTGATTCAGCCCAGGAAGTCAAGAACACAGTGAGCTATGATTGTGCCACTGCACTTCAACCTGGGCAACAGAATGAGACCCTGTCTCTTAAAAATAGTCAGAGAGAAAAAAGGTAAATAAATCTGTTCACTCACATGAAAGTGCAGCAGAGCAATGGAAAGAATAAGATGAAGCTGGGAGCCAGAAAGGAGAGAAGATGACAGAAGATAACGTTTGTCCTCTGCTTATGAACTTAGCTGAGACCTTCCGACTCTCTTTAATCTACAAAGGTAAGACTATATCTTTAAATCCTACAGACCAATGACAAATTTCCTGTCTGCCCTGGATAGGGGCTCCTCTTTTATGTTCCTGTGCACAGAAGTTAAAGGATGGACTTTAGAATCCAATAAACACGGTTTCAAGCCCGAGTACTGATAGTTACGAGCTGGGGAATTTCTTTCCCTAGAGCCTCAGTTTCCTCATCTGTAAAATGGGGATTTTGTAAGGATTAAATGAGATAATGCCCATATCTTACAATGCCTGACACGCAGGAGGCATGCCAATAAATATTAATATCACTACCTCCATTATTATTATTATTTGTTTAGAGACAGGGTCTTGCTCTGTTGCCCAGGCTGGAGTGCAACCTCAAACTCCTGGACTCAAGTGACACTCCTGCTTCAGTATGCTGAGGAGCTGGGATTACATGTGCGTACCACCATGCCTGGGTAACTTTTAAAAAATTTTTGTAGAGATGGGGTCTGGCTATGTTGCCCAGGCTGGTCTCAAACTCCTGGCCAAGTCATCCTCCCACCTTGGCCTCCCAAAATGCTGGAATTATAGGCGTGAGTCACTGCACCTAGCTGATTTTTAAAAATTTTAAATTAATATCTAATTAGGGCTCTTTAAATGATATCATCTTGGCTTTAGATTGGGCCCTAGATCTAATGACCCGTGTCCTTATGAGAGAAAGAGGGAAACTGAGACATACAGAGACACAGAAAGGAGGATGCCACACAAAGACGGAGGCAGGGACGGGAGGGATGCGTCTACAAGCTGAGGAACACCAGGAATTGCCAGCAACTGCCAGGGGCTGGGAGACAGGCATGAAACGGACTCTCTCTCAGGAGCCCCTAGAAGGGACCAACCCTGCCAAGACCCTGAGTTTGGACATCTAGCCTCAAGAACTGTCGAGAATTCACTTCTGTGGTTCTAACTCACCCAGCTTGTGGTACTTTGTTATGGCAGCCTCGGGAGTGGGAACACAAAAGGAGGAGCCCCTATCCAGAGCACACAGGAAATTTGTCATTGGTCTGTAGGATTTAAAGATATGGTCTTACCTTTTGTAAATTAAAAAGAGTCAGAAGGTCTCAGCTAAGCACGTAAGCAGAGGACAAATGTTATCTTCTGTTATTTTCCTCCCATTCCTGGCCCCCAGCTTACACTAAAGCATGTCTCCAGGGAGTATCTTGATGTGGGGGCTGAGGGGAGAGGGTGAGGAGGGAAAGGGGCCAGGGTCTTCATTACCCTGGGCTCAGAGGGGCCAGGCACTGTCCCCAGCAGCAACAGGCAGCAGGTGTGCCAACCACAGGGTGGGGTCTGGAGGGTCCCAGGATCCAAGATGCCCTGGACTTCCTCATCCCCTCAATTTACTTTCCATGTGCGTATGCAGCTCGCTGTCAGAGGAGCCCCCAGAAATGCAGGGCGCCACCAAGAAGATGGAGCTTTGTCTAGACTTTCCACTCAGCGCTGGTAGGGGCGGCGCTGTCAGTCACCTAATTTGCTAGGGAGGTGCCCCCACATCGGTGGGGGGCACAGGATTGCCTCCTGTGCTCAGCCCTCCTAACAGGGAGCGCTCCCCTCCACCATCCCAGGAGTTTCTCCTCTTTAATCTTCTCTTGTGTCCTTTCCAAGGTAGAGAACAGGTCTGCTGAGAGACTGCACTTAATTGTGGCTATTGTTTCGTGGGTGAGACAACGGAGGCAGCTGTTGAAGCCAAACTGCAGGTCCACGAAGCCCCCGCTCAGCCCTCCTGCCCTTTATAATTAATGTCAAAGGACGCCATCCAGGAGGGGAGGTGAACCCTCCGCTGGTCAGCGGGCTGGGCCAGTGATTCTGTTTCATGCTCCGTCTACCTTGCCAAAAATGACTCCAGTTCCTCTGGAAGTCTGCGCCAGTGTTCTCCAAGACAGGCCAGGAGAAACAGTGGGGTGGTTGTCCCTGAGGTCAAAAACGCCAGTGGCTGGAAGCATCCGAAATCTGGGCAGACAGCAAACGGTGGACCTTTGACTCTCTGCGGTGTGGCTGGCCAGATGAGAGAGAGGTGTACAGTAAAGACTTGGGGGGCTCTACAGGGACCCAGGGCACTGGGGGCCGCCTGCCACGTGCTGATGGTGCCAGCTCTTTCTGTCCATAACAGCACTGAGCTGGGCAGCCCATTTCACAGAGGAAGACGCTCAGCTCAGGGGCCTTAAGTGCCTCGTTGAAGGTCAGACAGATTATAAATGAGAACATCGGACTCCAAACCCCTCCATACTTGGTTCTTTTCACCACAACCTAACACAACACTGCCGATTTAAGACAATGAAAATAACCCTGCCAAGGGTTTCCTCCATAAAGGGCATAAAAATTAAAATAATGGCCAGGCATGATGGCTCATGCCTGTAATCCCAGCGCTTTCGGAGGCCGAGGCGGGCAAATCACCTGAGGTTGGGAGTTCGAGACCAGCCTGACCAACATGGAGAAATCCTGTCTCTACTAAAAATACAAAACTAGCTGGGCGTGGTGGTGCATCTCTGTAATCCCAGCTACTTGGGAGGCTGAGACAGGAGAATCACTTGAACCCAGGAGGTGGAGGTTGTGGTGAGCTCTGAGATCATGCCATTGCACTCCAGCCTGGGCAACAAGAGCGAAACTCCATCTCAAAAAAAAAAAAAAAAGTTAAAATAACAATAATTAAAGCTTGGTGTGTAAGGTAGCAAACAGTGGCACTTTCTTTTAAACTATAATTATTTGGCTGTAAAAAAAAAAAATCACAATAATGTCCCTTAACAGAGGATTACATAATCCATAGTCTACCTGTTACAAAACCCCATGCAGTCATTAAAAAGAATGAGATAAATCTATATGTGCTGACAAAAAAAAAATCTGTGCAATATGTACTAAAGGAAAAAGCAGCATGATTCCATTTATATGAAAAATCATATGTGTGTGTGCGCTCATACACACATGTATTTGCTTAAAAATATTCAAAAATAGTTTTAAAATATTTCAAAAAATGTCTGGGAAATACCAGACTATTAGTAGTAGCTACTAGTAGGTTGTCGGTGGGCAAAGGGGGATTCAGCTTTTTCCTTTACACAACTCAGGACTTTTTTTTTAATAGCAAGCATGAATTACTTCATAATTTCAAAACAAAAACAAAACCTAAAAATTAAACTCTGTAATTAATCACCAGCTGTCCCCATGGCCTGAAGGAGCTACTGTGTTCTAGAGATTAAGAAAGACTCAACAATTAGGCTGGCATGGCGGCTGTCACACCTGTAATCTCAGCAGTTTGGGAGGCTGAGGTGGGAGGATCAGTTGACACCAGGACTTGGAGACCAGCCTGGGCAACACAGCAGAAAAAAAAAAAAAAAGAGAGAGAGAGAGACTCAATGTTTTGAGGGGAAACAAAATCATTTGTGGATGATTTTCAGCCAGGTAAAACTTTCTGCCTGTAATTTTTCTTTTCCCACATTTTCTCTCTGATCCTTAGTTTCTCATCTGGTTAAATACTTAAACAAAAGGGCTGGGTTTTTTTCTTCCTTTTTTTTTTTTTTTTTGCTCAGGTTGGAGTGCAGTAGCGCGATCTCGGCTCACTGCAACCTCCGTCTCCCAGGTTCAAGAGATTCTCCTGCCTCAGCCTCCCGAGCAACTGGGATTACAGGCACGCACCACCACGCCCAGCTAACTTTCGTATTTTTAGTAGAGACGGGGTTTCACCTTGTCGGCCAGGCTGGTCTTGAATTCCTGACCTCAGGTGATCCGTCTGCCTGCTGAGATTACAGATGTGAGTCACCACGCCCAGCCCAAAAGGGCATTTCTTTTGCCTGAAATCTGCCTCTAGCTTGCTATATGGTTCCAGACACATACATAGGTGCCTGCCACCCAGTCTTCCTCAAAGAAATACAAATACACACGTGCGGTTTCAGGAGGGAGAGAGCAGGGTTCACAGGATATCCTAGGCACATTCTGGTATGGGGGGCTGAGGGGGCGTAAGTATCCCCCAGGCCAAGTGAGGACTTTGGGAATCCTTAGAATTAAAACATGGAACAACTCAGCTGAAATGACCCAGCCGATTCCACTGGCCTTCGCTGTCAGAGCTGCCTGGTCTTCATGCTTTCTCACTATACACATGGAAAGCTGTCACCTCTTCTCTGAGAAGGAAAGAAAAACACGCCTTCTTTGTTTCCAGCAGACTTGGCAGATTCCCAGGCCAAGACTCAGCACATTGGCTAAGGGTTCAAAGAGCTATATTGGAGCTGACTCTAAACTTGGGAGTTAATCTAAGCCTCACCCTGCAGTGCTCAGCAGAGTTGAGCCAGAAGTGGGGAAGACAGGGCTGGATGCAGTGGCTCACCCAGCACTTTGGGAAGCTGAGGTGGGCGGATCACCTGAGGTCAGGAGTTCAAGACCAGCCTGGCCAACATGGTGAAACCCTGTCTCTATTAAAAATGCAAAAATTAGCCAGGCATGGTGGTGGGTACCTGTAATCCCAGCTACTTGGGAGGCTGAGGCAGGAGAATCGCTTGAACCCGGGAGTTGGAGGTTGCAGCGAGCTGAGATCGTGCCACTGCACTCCAGCCTGGGTGATACAGTGAGACTCGGTCTCAAAAAATAATAATAATAAAAAAATAAGTGGGGGAGACGGGTGTACCCACGGCACAGAAGGAGTCTTCCTTAGGCTGCCTGGGTCTGGAGCAGCCTCAGTGCTCCTAGGGAGAAGGAGATGTCAGAAATGCCTCCTTCTGGCCAGGGAGGGAGTGGGTTAGGAGGTAGCAGGAAGGAGTAACTCCCAGCACCCACTATGCATCCAAGAGCTGTTCTCCACGTTATCGGCTTTATTTGCTGGAGTCAGCTTAAGTTTGAAGCTATTACTTGTTTGAAAACCACCCAAAACCAACCTTTTGCAGATGAGGAAACTGAGGGTCAGAGATGGGAAGTACCTTTGCCTAGTCATTCCTTAGGGAGTAGGTACCAGGCAGGCTGGCAGGAACCCCTGAGAGTGATTTCTCCTCCAGTCCCAGTTCTGTGCCTGTTGAGTGGTTCCAGTGGCTGGATGCAGCCCAACCTGGTTGCTGGGTGTCTTTCTGTGGCCAGATCACAATTTGAATATCTAACATTTCCCTGCCAAGGCGCTTTGTTCTTAAGAACAAAACTGTCCCCGAAACTCTCACTGCAGATTTTAAACCCAGCTGCTACAACAGAATAGAGGTACTGATTTTTCCACAATAACTGTTAACAACCTTTGAAACAAAAAACTGTGCCTTGACGAAGGCTGTAATTACTAAGCATCTTTCTCCTAAGGTCACTTTTGCCATCAGGATTTTGAGCTTATCCCGATTTATCCCTCCTCTCTCTGCTTGACTCCCCAGAGCACACAGAACAAAGCCCAAGCTCCCCGCCAGCACGGCTTAGTTGGAGGCATGGGCTTGGGAGTCAAACAAGCCTAGGTCGATATCCCGACCCAGTTATGCACCTGGTCTTGGGCCAGTTGGAGTTAAGCCCTCTGAGCCTCTGTTTGCTTGGCTGAGAAGATAGGAGAGGATTCTTTGTGTTTCTGTGAAGATGAGAACCATGTGGCATATGAGAGCTCAAAACCAGCTGTAGCTGTAACCCACTGACAGATGACTGGATTAAGAGAAGGTGGTCTCTACACACCATGGAATAGTATTCAGCCTTAAAAAGGAAGGCAGTTCTGGCCCCTGCTACAACATGGGTGAACCTTGAAGGCATGATGCTAAGCGAAAGAAACTAGTCACAAAAGGACAAATACGGCATGCTTCCACTTATACGAGGTTCCTAGAGGAGTCAAAATCATACAGACAGAAAGTAGAATGGTGGCTGCCAGGGCTGGGAGGAGGGGAGATGAGGAGTTAGTGTTTAATGGGTGAAGAGCTTCAGTTGGGAAGATGAAAAAGTTCTGGAGGTGGATGTGGTGATGGCTGCACAACAACGTACATGTGCTTAATGCCACAGAACTGCACACTTACAAATAGGTAACATGGTCAGTTTTACATTACATGTATTTTACCACAATTAAAAGTATTTTAGGCCATGTGCAGTAGCTCACACCTGTAATCCCACCACTTTGGGAGGCCAAGGCATGTGGATCACCCGAACCCAGGTGTTTGAAACCAGCCTGGTTAACATGGTGAAACCCCATCTCTATATATTTACGCCTGTAATCCCAGCACTTTGGGAGGCCGAGGCGGGCAGATCACAAGGTCAGGAGTTCGAGACCAGTCTGGCCAATATGGTGAAACCCTGTCTCTACTGAAAATAAATAAATAAATAAATAAATAAATAAATAAACAAACAACAACCAAAAACAAAAAACTAGTCAGGCGTGGTGGCATGCACCTTAGTCCCAGCTACTTGGGAGGCTGAGGCAGGAGAATCGCTTGAACCTAGGAGGTGGAGGTTGCAGTGAACCGAGATTGCGCCACTGTACTTCAGCCTGGGCAACAGAGGGAGACTCCGTCTCAAATAAAATAAAATATAAAATAAAATAAAAATAAAAAATACACACACAAAAAGTTAGCCAGGTATGGTGGCATGCACCCGTAGTCTCAGCTACTCAGTAGGCTGATACAGGAGGACCATCTGGGCCTGGAGAGGTCGAGGCTGCAGTGAGCTATGATCACACCACTGCACTCCAGCCTGAGTGACACAGCGAGACCCTGTCTCAAAAAAAAAAAAAAAATTTTTTTTAATGGCTAAATACTGTACGAGGACACAAGGACTACCCACAAACCAAGGAGAGAGGCCTCAAGAGAAACCAACTCTACAAATACCCTGACCTTGAACTTCTAGCCTCTAAAACTGAAGACTATGAATTTCTGTTGTTGAAGCTGCCCAGTCTGTTGAGCTACCTAGCCTTTGTTATGGCAGCCCCAGTAAAGTAATATGCCCTCTACACCACACACCATACCCATAGTCTCACCATCGAGACTGTCTTACACTAATGAAGGACATGGTGCTTTCATTCAGGCCAAAGGAAGCTCGTGGATTCCCACACCCCAGGCTGTGGCACATCAGGGCCCAGGCCTCCCCGCAGGATGCGGCCATGTGGGATGCCATATGTTGAGGTCTCTTCAAAATGCTGCTGGGAGCTTTTGGTGAATGAGTTCAGTTATTGCCTGAATCGCAAAGCTCCTTTCACACAGATGCTGTCTCATTAATGAAAATAATTGTTGGAGAAGAGTTACTCATTGAATCACAACTGGGATGGTTGTGGTCTTGCTGGAAATGGTCCCTTCTAAGAGGATAAGAGGTGGAGGCTGGGAGAGGAACTGATTAATTAATTACTTCCATTCCTCTCTCTCTGGAGTGTGCAGGAAACATCTTTTATTCTCTCTGGATAATTCCCGCAAGTGGATGACCACAGAAGAGGGCAGCTGCAGCGGGGGCACCAGGCCAGGTGACGTTGACTCCTGATGCTGCTCTCAGTGAATTCCAGTTAACGGTGGCAGGGATGCCCCAATACACATATCAGCCACGTCCAGGGGCATCTCTGAAAGGCATCTTCGTGGCACATATATTAATACCAAGAAACTTCTCAGATTCTTCAGAGCACACGTGGGGCCTGCTGCAGGACTCTTTGACCCTGGTGCCATCATCACCAGCCTTTCAGCCAGAGAACCAGGAGCGGTGGCTCTACCTGAGCACTGAGCCCCCAAACTCTGCAATTGCAGAGACACCGGAGAAGCCATCCCCCCAGGGTACAACATCCCCCGGCCCTTCACCACCCAAACACACACGGAAATGTGCCATTGCCTGGGAAGGACCAGCTGGGCACGGCAGCCAGTTTCACCTGAGCCCATTTGTAAAATTGTTTCTGACTAATGCCACATAAAATTGAAGGGGACAGAGATAAAGCAAACGCGAAGGAGATAGGCAGGGGAAAGGCAAACACGAATGCTCCCGTTGTTGCCCTTGGTGCCACACTTACTGGTTCTTGGAAGTAGAGCTGGTAATCGAATACCGGGTTGGCTTTGATACTCTCCAAAGGGGGCACGTTGGGATTTGCCGGTATGAAGGGAGTATTCAAACTGGCCACCGCCCTACAGAAATAAGAGGCAGCAAGATATAGCCCCTGTAAGAAGACAGTCTTACAAAAGCCAGAAAGGACTTTGAAGTTCAAAACTGAAGCTCAGAGTGGGAACATTCTATGCACAAGGTCACACACTAGCAGTGAATGGGAGAATGGGATCAGAACATCAGAACTCAGGATTTTCGATTCCTAGTTCAGTGCTTTTTTTTCCCCCCACTAAACTGTAGTATTTCTCACCAACTTGCCTTAGACACATAGGAACATGCACACACACACACACCCACACACACACCCACCCACTACACATACTGTAGCAACCCTGAATAGAATATGGAGACATGAATCTCTCTCTAGTTTTAAAATATGCATTCATTTTTTTCCTCCCTTTATTCACTCATTGTGTCTCCTCTGGATTGAGCATAATTCTATGGTATATACTAGAGGAGAGAAAATGTAAAATGAATAAAAATATCGTTTCTATCCTCAAGGAGCTCATTATAATTTAATAAGGAGAAATAGAAAAACACACAATGACCTTATGAAATGACTGTGACATGAGCCATAGAACAGCACAAAATAGCATGGGAGTTGGAAGGAGATAAGAAATTCCTGAACTGGGCGCCATGGAGGACCCTGTGGAAAAGGGAGCATTTGAACTTGGCTTTTCAGAATGGGGAGAGTTGGGGAGGGGAACAAGGCCTGGGAGGGGAACAACATGAGGTAGCCTAAGCAAATTCTAGAAGGGGGCAAAGCTTGCAGCTGTGTTCAATGGAGCAGAGTCAGAATGGTTAGAAGCCAAGCGTGGAATGGGATATGTTGGAAAATAACAACAGAAAGGCAGTAGGGAGCCTAGACATGAAGGGCCCTGAGTCTGAATTTGATGCTGTAAGAACCAAGAAAACCATGAGGGCTTCTCAGAAGAAGGGAGGGTGGATTCGAGTTGCAGTCAGGATGATTAATCCAGCCCTTAGAGACAACGTGGACACAGAGGGAGCAGTCAGGAAGATTAATCAAGCACTGATAGACCATATGGATGCACACAGAGAGGCCAGAAGCCAGGAATCTAGCCAGTAGACCACTGACTTATCACCCGAAGATGGAATAGAATGCTAACAAAAGGAAAAGAAAACATGGACGGGCGTAGTTGTCTCATGCCTGTAATCCCAGCACTTTGGGTGGATCGCTTGAGGCCAGGAGTTCTAGACCAGCCTGGCCAACGTGATGAAGCCTTATCTCTACTAAAAATACAAAATTTAGCCAGGCATGTTGGTGCACGCCTGTGGTCCCAGCTACTCGGGAGGCTGAGGCAGGAGAATCACTTGAACCCAGGAGGCAGAGCTTGCAGCTACACTCTAGCCTGGGCAATAGAGTGAGACTCTGTCCCAAAAAAAAAAAAAAAAAAAAAAAAAGGAATAGAAAAGGGGGTGAATTTGAGGGGCAAACACAGCTCATTGCTATCTTTCCTTTTGTTCACTTTAACCAGTATGTCGTGCAGTCTGTAGGGTAACTTTTTAGTGAACCCAATTCTTAAGAATCAAGCTCTTATTTCCACTTTGAATGAGAGAGGGGACAGAGAAAGAGAGAGGGAGAAGCTAGAATATGCCATGTACCCACAAGAAATTTTTTAAAAACATTTAAAAAGCTGGAGAGATGAACATAACAACAACATGAAAACTTTAACAATATTTTAGGAAACATTTGATTCTTTTTATTCTTTGATATAATCCTATCATTTGAGCCAGGAGAGAAGCAGAACAAAGTTTCCTGGTAGTTCCAATCTCAGAAACTTAGACAAATACAAAATAACTGGGTTAGTTAGAGAAATTCAGATGGCAGCTGAGGATGATGTTTCTTTAACTTGCTAAGATCAGAGGCTGAAATGGGAAGTCAGGTTTAACTGCAGCTCACCAGCTCAAACGGCCAAAGAGACTACAGAGTCTCTGGGCCCAAAACCTGCCATCTGATAGCTCTCACTCAAGCCATGAAATGCTGGTCTAAGAATGATTATGAATGAAATGGTGGGGACCATGACATGCTGGGCTCACTGGACATTTGCACAGCATTTTCTGGTTGTGGAGTCAGGCAGGAGTTACCATTACCACTTTGTGGTTGAGAAAGCCCAAGCCTAAGAAGCGCAGTGACGTGTCACACAGCCAATCAGGGCAGATTGAAGGCCACACTTACTGATTCTCAGTCCGGGACTGAAGGCACACCTGTTGCACCCCTCAAGCTCAGCTATTATCCTCCTGCATTCCCACTGGCCACTCGGGCCCTGAATTATCTGTCCCATGGCCTGTAAGTGGAACAGGTGCTGCTTCCTAACACATTAGCTCATTAGGCCCCTTTTTTTTTTTTTGAAACAGAGTTTCACTCTTGTCGCCCAGGCTGGAGTGCAATGGCACGATCTCGGCTCACTGCAACCTCCACCTCCTGGGTTCAAGCGATTCTCCTGTCTCAGCCTCCAGAGTAGCTGGGATTACAGGCACCCACCACCATGACTGGCTACTTTTTGTATTTTTAGTAGAGACGGGGTTTCACCATGTTGACCAGGTTGGTCTCGAACTCCTGACCTCAGGTGATCCACCCACCTCAGCTTCCCAAAGTGCTGGGATTACAGGCATGAGCCACCACGCCTGGCTAGGCCCTCTTTTCAA
Source organism: Macaca thibetana thibetana (assembly GCF_024542745.1). Lineage (NCBI taxonomy): Eukaryota > Metazoa > Chordata > Mammalia > Primates > Cercopithecidae > Macaca > Macaca thibetana. The sequence continues at coordinate 116,015,902 of NC_065585.1, forward strand.
TGTGTCACCAGATACTAAAGAGTGAAGACATCACCTTCCCAGATTACCTACTTGTTTTTGAGAAGTTTTCTGGGGTTAAAGATCTGAGGAACAATTCTCACAGGAGCCCAAGTCCAGCCTCCCCCAAATCCTTATTGCCCGAGGCCCAATTACCTCACTCTCTCGGGGTAGAAGAGAGCCATGTACCACACCAGCACACCTCCCCAGTCATGGCCAATGAACACTGCTTGAGAGAGGCCCTAGAGAAGGAAAAAGAAGGGAGGCGAATGTGAGGAGGTTTCTGGAATGGGGTACTGAGAGGTTCAGCCCTCAGCCAGCCCCTTGACACCAGGGCCTCCTCCCCCGACCCACAGCAGCTCTCCAAATGCCCACCCTTCAAACCTCTCCTCCCTCCACCAGCCGCAGACCCTCAACACAAATAGCCAGCCTTTTACATCTGCTTAGGAGACCGAGGCCACAGGCCATGGGTTCCTTCTCCCTCTCTACCTTCTCTCAAATCAAATTTTCCTTCGCTCTTTTCTCCTTTTTCGTCTCTTCTATCTTAAAAGAACTATAACTTACCTCTTCATGTTCCAAGTACATCTTTTATCAAATGATTATGCTTCTACCCCCCAAAACTCTACTTTTTTTGGAAGCTCTCCTCCCTTAAACAACCATTAAAAGTCCCAAAGCATCTTTAATCTCTCTTTTTCTGCTGCAAGTACTGACAATGACAATGTCAACGCCTCTTCATGGAGCAGCTATAGCCACGTGTCGCTTAACAAGGGAGACACATTCTCAGAAATGTGTCAGGTGCTTTCGTCACAGAGCAAAACCTAGCTAGCAGAGCCTATCCACACCTCCCTCCACACTGACTCCGCCGGCAGCAACCACAGAGTCACTCTCTTAACAATAAGGGGCACCCTTCTAGACAGAAGACTGTACAGAGTCAGGACTGGATGGCCACTCTGGGCCATGCCCTGTTCCCTGTCCCCATCACACACAAGAGTTCCAAACCTAATCCCAGGAAACTGAGAATCCGCAGAGGGCAGGGACCATGATATCCTCACAGTCTCTTCCCTGCTGTGTCAGGCACAGCGCCCCGCTGGTGAACCAGAGGTCAGCGTCCTAGATCCTCTCTGACTCCCACATCCAATTAAGAGGCCCTAAGTCCCACAGCTCCACAGTCCTTCCCTGTCCTCCACTGCTGCTGTCCTGGCTGAGCCTGACCCCTCCGTCCATTCCGCCCCGCTGACCTCACTTGGGGAAGGGGAGGCTGTTATACCATGCAGTCTTGGGAGTGGGAAGTGTACTCAGCAAAAGCACATTCTCAGCTCACTACTGCTGATTTGCTTTCATTTGGTATCATTGAGTTTGACATTCCCGACAATGTCAAATGCAAGCAGTAGGTTCTAGGAGTTTCAGAAGGGATGAAAGTTTAAAGAGATGGGAAATATTAGCCTATGGGGTATTTTCCAAACTTCTCTACCTGATACTCAAGGCTGTCCTCCCTGGTCCCATTCCCTGGAACCTGCCCTTCATTAAAGGACAAAGAAACAAGCTAATCTCCTCCTTGCTCTTTGCCATCTGTTTCTGTGATTTTCTCTGCCCATGTCCACTCTGCCCTCGACTGCCCCCAAATGTGCCCTCCCTGCCCGTGCACCTCTGCTTGAGGCTGATGCCTTTTCTTTAAATACCCAGGTCCCAAAGGAATTCTCCAAAGATATCAGTTCAAAATAATGACTTACCAATTTATCCAGGAAGGTTACCATCTCCTAAGAAAGAAGACACACATAGGCAAAATCAGCAACCGCACCCGCCTGCCTCAGCCTTTATGATGGGCTGAACTGTGTCCTCCCCAAAACTGCTGTGTTGAAGTCCTAAGCCCCAGGGCCTCAGAATGGGATTGTTTTTGAAGATACAGCCTTTAAAGGGGTGATTAAGGTAAAATGAGATTATATGGGTGGGCCCTAATCCAACGTGTCTGGAGTCCTTATAAGAAGAGGAGATTAGGCCGGGCACAGTGGCTCAAGGCTGTAATCCCAGCACTTCGGGAGGCCGAGGTGGGCGGATCACAAGGTCAAGAGATCGAGACCATCCTGGCCAACATGGTGAAACCTCACCTCTACTAAAAATACAAAAATTAGCTGGGTGTGGTGGTGCATGCCTATAGTCCCAGATACTCGGGACGCTGAGGCAGGAGAATCACTTGAACCTGGGAGGCGGAGGTTGCAGTGAGCCGAGATCGCACCAGCCTGGCGACAGAGTGATACTCCATCTCAAAAAACAAACAAACAAACAAACAAACAAAAACCCAAAAATTAGCCAGGCACGGTGGCAGGCGCCTGTAATCCCAGCTCCTCAGGAGGCTGAGGCAGAAGAATCACTTGAACCCAGGAGGAGGAGGTTGCAGTGAGCCAAGATCATGCCACCATACTCTAACCTGGGTGATAGATCAAGACTCTGTCTCAAAAAAAAAAAAGAAGAAGAGGAAGAGATTAGGCTGGGCGCAGTGGCTCACACCTATAATCCTAGCACTTTGGAAGGCCGAGGCAGGAGGATCCCTTGAGCCCAGAAGTTGGAGACCAGCCTGGGAAATACAGGGAGACCCTGTCTCATATTTAAAAAAAAAAAAGAAAGAAAAAAAGAAATGAAAAGAGAAGAGGAGGAGATTAGGACACAGACACCCACGAAGGGACGAGCATATGAAGACACAGGAAGAAGGCAGCATCTACAAGTCCAGGAGAGGCCTCAGGAGAACCAACCCTGCTGACACCTTGATTTTGGACTTCCAGCCTCCAAAACTGTGAGAAAACAAACATCTATTTTTGAAGCTGCCTGGTCTGTGACACTTTGTTATAGCAGCCAGGCTGAGTAGTGCAGCCATCCATCATTCAGCAGCCTTCATGACATCACCCTTCCCTTCCTTCCTAGCATCCTCTCAGGAACCAAGCTGACTCCAAACATGCACAGTGAATTATTCAGTGTACACCAATACATATCCCTAACTATCCCATCACCACTGTAAGACAGCAAGCCTGGGCTCTTCCCTGGAGGGGGATGGAAGACAGCTGCCCTGTAGAGCTTGCGCCCGTGCTGCTGCAGGGGAGCAGTGAGAGGCTTGTTCCATCCCGGGGACAACACATTCCTGCCCCCACCACCCACGGTCCTGACACAGAAACTGGCTTCTTTTGTTGAGCATCATCTTTTGAGGGTTCATTCCTGCTGAAGCTTGCACCAGCACATCATTCCTCTGTACCCAACTGAAGAGTGTCCCACTGTAGGGATAGGCCACATTTTATTTATCCATTCATCAGCTGATGGACATGTGGGTTGTCTCCATTTCTGGCTGTTGGGAATAATGCTGCTGTGAACATTTGTATCTGGGGTTTTTTTTGTGGACATATATCATCGATTTTCTTGGGTAAATACCTAGCTGTGGATGTACTCATGATTTTTCAAAGTTGGAACAGGAGGATGGGAGCACCATCTTGTTTGTTTTTGGTAAAAGGACTTTCTTCAAGAGACTAGTTCTCCTAAGTGACCCAATGTGCCTGTCTCAAGAATGGATTTTGATGGAAATAAGCAAGGTCCAGGTTAGAGGACAACAGCAGGATAGGGGCTCCTGGGGTCACTGGTGAGACCTTGGTAGGACTTTGGGGGAGACACTTGGGATCAGGAGCAGCAGAGTGCAAGAGGCAAAGACTGGGAAACTGAGGAAGGAGGAGCAGCCCTGCCTGGAAACGGAACTTTTACTCATGATTGCTTCTGAGATGCCAAAGCCAGCACATGAAGCTGGGGGACACACATGAGGGGGAGGAGCCCCCCCCCAGGGCTGTGACTCAGAGATGGAGGCTTTTGTAATCCCCGTGTCACCAGAAGCATTACTAGTTCCCCAGCCAACCTGGGGACTGTTTCCTCCCCTGGGCTCCCCCAGCCTTTGCTTTTGCTCCTGAGCTGCATGGAGGTTTGGGACCCAGTCTCTCCTCACCTTGGCCTTAGCCTTGGCCTCCCTGCCAGTACTGAAGTGAGGGGCCCCTCTACAGGATGGTGCTTACACCCGTCTTAGAGCAGGAACTCCATGCTGGTCACCAGTCTGCAGAGGTCTGGCCTAGGTCTGGCCAACAACGTGTTTACCAGAATAAAGTGACTTTTTTCAATGCTCTAGATGGTGAGGCAATCGAATGCAGTACTGCAGGCTTCCAAAATGGCTCTACTGGCTGTTGACCTCAGGCAACTACCTTTAACTTCCCCTGACTCAGTTTTCTCTTCTGTCAATTGCTTGAAGGAAGACCTGGCACACAGTCAATGCTGCATACATATTGGCTCTCAATCGGAAATACTGTTCTACTTTCAGTAGGAATTTTTACCCAGAGGCTGTGAAATGATGCTTCCCTAAAATTTGAATGGATACCCCAGCTTTGGGTTTATAGCAACAAAAAAAAGCAGGATGGGGAAGATGTTACCCAAGATCCTTCTTACCTTACATAACACTTCCATGCAATATTCTTCTATTTCTGCAATTAAAAATAAAAGAAACATATTTAATTCACATTACTTAAAATATATCAACACATCAAAAGGGCCGTTTTGCAAAGAAAACCAAAAACCAAACAACAACAACAACAACAAAAAACCCACAAAAACTTACTAAAGCCTTAGTGTTTATTTTTGCTTTTGATGTCATATCCCTCCGTGAAATCACTGCCAAGACCAATGTCAAGCTTTCCCCCTGTGTTTTCTTCTAGAAGCTGTACAGTTTCAGGTCATACATCTAAGCCTTTCATCCATTTTGAGTTGACTTTTGTGTGTGGTGTAAGATAAAGGTCCAATTTCATTCTTTTTCATGTTTCCCCACCACCATTCGTTTGAAGAGAGTGTCCTTTCTCCACTGTGTATTCTTCGTACCTTTATCAAAGATCAGTTGACCACATATATGTGGATCGACTGCTGGGCTTTCCATTCTGTTCCACTGAACTACGTCTGTCTTTATGTTTGTATCGCACTGTTTGTATCATACTATAGACTTGTAATATAGTTTGAAATCAGGAAGTGTGCTTCAAATGCCTCCAGCTTTTTTATTCTTTCTAAAGGTTGCTTTGTCTATTTGCGGTCTTTCGTGGGTCCATAAGAACTGTAGAATTGCTGTCTCTATCTTTGTAAAAAATGCCATTGAGATTTTGACAGGAATTGCATTGCATCTGTAGATTGCTTTGGGTCATATGAGTACCCAAATCAATGGGTAGTATGATTTTTAAATAATAGCAATTTTAACAATAACAGTATTTTAACAATAGCAATTCCAGAAAGCAAAAAGAAAAAGAACAAAAATAGAGAAAATCCAAGAGAAAAAAATATCAAAGAACTAATTCATGAAAAGTTACAAGAACTGAAAGATAAATGTACCCAGCAAAGTAGGTCTCTACTAAAAATCCAAAAATTAGCTGGGTGTGGTGGCACACATGTGTTATCCCAGCTACTTGGGAGGCTGAGGCAGGAGAATCACTTGAACCTGGGAGGCAGAGGTTGCAGTGAGCCAAGATCACGCCATTGCACTCCGGCCTGGGTGACAGAGTGAGACTCCGTCTCAAAAAAAAAAAAAAAAGAAAGGAAATTGTGGTGCCATCTGTAACATGGAGGAAACTTCAGGACATTACGCTAAGTGAAAGAAGCCGGGCACAAGAGCAGAAATACTGTATGATTCCACTTATATGAGGTCTTTAGAGGAGTTAGATTCATAGAGACAAAAAGTAGAAAGGGGTTGCCAGGGGCTGGAAAGAGGGAGAACTGAGGACTGAATATAGCCTTTCAGTTTTGCAAGATGAAGAATGTTCTGGAGATGGATGGTACATTCTATGTCCGCCATCCTCCATGATCAGTGGGAGATCCCTTGGAGCGTGGGTCTTTGGGGCTGCTGTATTCATTCAGAGTGTGGGGGCAGGGGCATCTGAGGCCCAAAGTGCAGAGACACAGGGCACTGTAGGAGAGGAAAGAGGTGAAGTCAGACTCCCTTAAGGGGAAGGCTACTCTGATCTGGGACCAGGGAAAGCACTGAGGCGTGGAGCGCTCAGGCAGGTAGAAGGCAAGACCAGCACAAGACAGCTGCAAGACAGCGCACCCACCAGGAGGAGCAGACGACTCTCCATAGCCTTTCATGTCCATAGCTATGACCCGGTAACCTGCCTGGGCCAGAGCAGGGATCTAGAAAACAAACAGGCACACTCCAGCACAGTCCCATTAGTTCTAGGCGGATACTCCCTCTTTGCTTCCCTCCATCCCCTTCTTCCTGTAAATGGCTCAAACGAAAGAGCCACAAGGCACTACCTAGTATATTTGCCATGGGGCTGCAATGAGCCCATTTATACAGGGCTACTGTGGGTGGTGGCGGGGCTTGTGCACCGGAGAAATGCCACATCTAAGAGAGCATCTTTCCTGGCAAAGCTCTTGCAGCTTTCTATACTCATTACAGAGAGTTGCCAGCAGGGGGCATGGAATGTCTTAAAGAAGTCTGCCCTTTTCTAATCTGCAAAGGTGCCTCGTGGCCTAGCACAGCCCTGAGGTCTGGAGTCACCCTCCTGCCCCGACCTGGTCACACTTTGGAGACAATGCTCCACTGTAAGGTTTCAGCTTCCTCACGACAGTCCACATCAGGCCACACCATCTAGACCCCCTCCATCTCACCGTGACCGGCTGCACCTTCCCCCAGCTTTCCTCACCTGGTACCTCCAAGAATACCAGCTCTCGGGAAATCCATGGCAGAGGCACACAGCAGGGCCGGAGCCCAGCTCCACAAAATGCAGACGGACCCCAGGCTGTGGAAGGGAAAGAGGAGCGGGCAGTGACGAAGCACCAGGCCCAGTGGACCCAGGCCCCACAGCGTCTACAGAATGCCAGGGCCATTTCAGTCCATTGCTGGATCGCGTATGACCCAGATTTCTCAGTGAAGGACCCCAGTGTTAGATGAAAATGGCTGAGAAGAGGCCCTGGTCAACCTACTCAATAAAAACAGGTGGCTCTCACTACAACCTAAGAACTCTGCAAAGATTATGATGTTGGAAAACAAAACAACACACTTCCCTTTCCTCTCTACAAGCCCCCATACTCTCAGAATTTCTGGTGCTGTTGTGATGCGTTTTCAGTATATTAAACAGGGGGCTGATATTGTGCAGAGCATAATATTCATGGTCATGTGCAGAATACCATTGCAAGACTTTTCCTTAGTTCAGCTAAAGACGGGGTCCTTGTCCCACGGTCATGAAAATATAGGCTTGCAGACAATTTGAAGCGTGAGTCAACAGCAGGGTTTTATTGGGTGAAAAGGTGAAAAAGGGGGAACAGGGACTCTGCAAAGCCAGAGTTCCCTGCCAGAGCACTTCCCGCCTCACTGTTGGAATCCCAGTTTCCACACAGGAAGAGGAGGGGCCAGGCTCCTCCCTGCTGCAAAGGGCAAGAACTTCCTGAGGCTCCACCCCAGTGCGCAGGCTGTTTGGAGTTTCTCTGGGGACCCCCTCCCACCTGGCTATCTCAATACCATGAGTGTTTCATTAAGAGCTGTTTACTTCTTAAATATGAAATCTGTTCAAGCTTTGCCACACCCACAGTCTTTTTGGGGGCTATGGGTGTGGCAGAGACTGCGAGGGCTTGAAAAGGTCTGTGTTCCCTCTTCTTTCAGGCACATGGTAGCATCTTGCAGAGCACCTCCCCCTCCTACAGTCGCTGTGGCCATACAACTGAGCTCCGGCCAGTGTCTCCCAGAGGAAATGTGACTCTGATTGTTCTCCTGCATTTCCTTTAGGATAGTGGAGATATGTAATTGGGGTAAGAACAGGGCACTTTGATTATTTGGTTCATTTGGCTGGATCCCACCATAATAGTCAAGGCTGGTTAGTGGCTGTAACAAACACCCTGCATCCAGGAGGTTTGATCCAGAAGGTGCTGCATCCAGGGCTCACAGGAACCTCCTGTGCGTGGCCTCTCTCCCTTCGCCTGAATGACATGGGCCTTGAGGAAGGTGGAGGCAGCAGAGAGAAGGAGCCTGGTGATTTGAATGGCTGCATGGACAGAGCCCACCGCACTGCACTGTGCTGTAGGCCAGAAACACACTTGGTGTGAAGCCACTGAAAGGGACAGGGTGTTTGAACAGCCACTAACCAGCCCTGACTAGTATGGTGGGAGCCAGCCAAATGAACCAAATAATCAAAGTGCCCTGTTCTTACCCCAATTACATATCTCCACTATCCTAAAGGAAACGCAGGAGAACAATCAGAGCCACATTGTAGAAATTCACGGGGAACAATTTCACTTGGCTGTATCTCAGATGACTCCAAGCTGTGCCCTACACTGGAAGTTTCTTTTTTGGACAGTGCAGGGACATGGTCTCACTTTGTGGCCCAGGCTGGAAGGCAGGGGCATGATCATAGCTCACTGCAGCCTCAAACTCCTGGGCTCTAGCGATCCTCCCACCTCAGTCTCCCAAGTAGCTGAGACCACAGATGCGCACCACCACCCCAGCTAATTTTTACATTTTTTTGTAGAGATGGGGGGGTCTCACTATGTTGCCCAGGCTGGTCTCAAACTCCTGGCATTAAGTGATCCTCCTGCCCTGGCCTTCCAAAGTGCTGGGATTACAGGTATGAGCCATCACACCTGGCCCCACACGACGTTTCATTCATAATTCCCAACAAGCTATTTTGCCCAAGAAAACATTAGGTGGGCATCTGGCAGTCCCTCTCACAAACTAGAGTGTTTATCAGAGTTGGTTCCATAGTCTTTCCTTCAGCACTTGGCAAAAGTTGACTTTAAATTTGATCTACCTTACACTGAGAAATGTTTCACGTTCTAGGATCAAACGATCCTAGTTCGCCTGTGTTCTAGCACAGATCCCAGCTAAACAGCTCACTCTTGAGCTTTATCATCTCATTAGGAAGCTGTGGATACTGAGGCTCACAGCTTCATACTGACTCAGCCGAGGAGCCCAGCAAACACATGTCCTTTCTCATCTCATTTTTTTTCTGTGTTAAGAAAAATGTCCATAAAGCCAGAACACAAAAACATCTATTATCAACCCAGTTTAGGATTCAGTGGCTATCAATGTACCAGCCCCCTGAGAGCCTGGCGCAGCTGGGACTCCCCAGAAATTCACTGCCTGCTCTTAAATATGGGGTGGGGGAAAGACAAGGCGGGGTAAAGCGATTCTGATCACACTCCTTCAAGGTCAAATAATCTCTTGAAACTGGCTGGATATGCAAACCCTAAGGGAATTACAAGAATAACCCTGTCCACGGTTACAACCCAGCCCCCAACTCTGGGCGAAAAGCCCCTCACTCCTTTTTAGCACCAGAGAGATGAGACCTGAAGACCCTGATTAAACATTCACCCCTTCAGGAGAACCCAGAATTATAGAAGGGACGTCAGTGATGCTGAGCAGTAGCTTTAAGTCCCAGAAAAGCCTTTTCTTACTATGCAAACCCACTCATGCTTGGATGCCCACTTTACGTTTATGGTGGCTGCCTCCACCCTTGCAGAACCCATTCTGAGCACAGATCCCATGCTGAGCAGACACCTCATCCTTGCTGTAACCAAACCACGGAGGCTGTGAATGTAAAATCCCTAGGGCCACGGAAGATCCTCCATTCATCTCAGAATTTCTCTCTGAGGTTCTCCTCCAGGACAGCAAAGGTCCCCAAGGTCTCCAAGGCCAGCACAGCCATAGCCTCCAGCTCTCCTGTTTGTCAGCTGCAGTTTATGGAGCACATGGCTGTTGGATACTATGCCCTGTGGTCTGCATATAACATTTCATTTAATTTTCACAGAAACAGCATGGAGAGATATTGTCATTTCATTATAAAGGTGTGGATACTGATGCTCAGAGGGATAAGACGTTTGTCCAAGGCTGCAATCTCAGTTAAATGGCAAAACGTAGATTCCAGCTGGGTCTACCTGGCTGCACAGTAGCTGTCTGGCCTTTTTTGCTGATGAGTTGGACCCACAGATTTAGGTCCTTTCACATTTAAATGAGGCCAATGACAAATGAGGAAAAATCCCAAAGTGAATCCATGAGGATATACTAAACCCCTGCTCTGTGTCAGAAAGCCAAGTTAGATCTCCCAGCCAGGTCATAAGCCAGGACCCTCTGTGTGTGGCCTTGGCCTTACAATAACCCTTTAAAACAAAAAGAACATTTTAATGACCCTTTCCCTCTCTTTGCCCTCAATGTGGGCTCCTTGAGGACAGGTCTGTCTTGATCATCACTGCATCCCTTGTATCCCGCCTGTGCCTGACACAAAGGAAGTGCTTGATAAATGCCTGTTGAATGAAAACATGTTCTCCCCCAACACAGGCCAGCTGTGTGTGTGCTTTAGCCCCCCAGGCTGCCCAAGCCCCCTAGCCTGCTGTTCTGCGGGGGTTTGGCCACATCAGTCACACTGCTTTACAGAATCTGAGGCAGGGTCTGTCTTTCGTTGATATCTGAGGAATGAGATTTGCAGGAAATATCATCTCCTTATAAATAGCGGATGTTCAACCACCCTCGATATTTAACAAATGTCACTGCTGGTCACTTTTTCTTTTTTTTTTTCTTGAGACAGGGTCTCACTCCATCACCCAGGCTGGAATACAGTGGTGTGATCATGGCTCACTGCAACCTCCACCTCCCAGGCTTAGGTTCCGGTGATCTTCCCAGCTCAGTCTCCTGGGTGTCTCTGCTGGTTGCTTTAGGTGACCTGGTGGGACAGCACTCAGCTGACTGAAAGACAAAACTGACTCACCTTTATTGTCACGTACCCATGGCTCATGTCACTTGGATTGCAACAGGTCGGCAGAGGGGCCGGGGTATTGAGAAGCTGTAAGCAGGAAAGGTACAGTGAGAGAGACTGCCGCAGCCTCCTTCCATGAGAGGCTCTCCCGAGTACTGGTGCCAGGGGAGGCCTCAGAGATCACCTTTGCCGCTCCATCCTGAGCCCAGCTGGCGACTGACCAGCCCATCTCCCTCTCCTGCCAGCACAGCCAGACTCCATTATCCCTCCTGCCTTCGGGTTAAGTGGAGCCCCAGGACTGAGTCCTGGCCAATGGACGCAGATGGAAGAGTGCAGCCTGGCACATTAAAACCCCCACACAATTCTCTACATTCCTAACTCCCCATCTTCCGGCCAGGTGTCCAGTGTGACCTCGAAAACCACACGTAGAAGACAGTGCATCCTCCATCACCCTGATCCCCAAATGACTGTGTGAGGCAAAGCCCCTGGCCACTGCCCACTGAACTTCATATAAGCAAGAAGCAAAAATCACTTGCTCTAAGCCAGAGAGTTTGGACTTTAATTAATATTATTCGCTTCTGTGGCAGCTCCTCAGATGGTCGCCCAGGCTCATGTGGGACACCATGCAAAGCTCACAGAGCAGTCACTCCATGACCGCTCCCCTCTGTCGAAAGGTCTCTCCTTCAAGTTGGCCAAAATCAAACTTTCTGGGCCTTTGTATTAGTTTGCTCCGGCTGCCATGACTAAATACCAGTGTATGTGGTTTCAAGAACAAATATTTATTTCCTCACAGTTCTGGAGGCTGGAAGTCCAAGATCAAGGTGCTGGCGGGGCTGGTTTCTCCTGAGGCCTCTCTCCTTGGCTGGCAGACAGCCGTCTTCTCCTTGTGTCTTCACATGGACTTTCCCTTGTGTCCTCATGCTCCTGGCACCTCTCTGTGTGTGTCCTAATCTCTGCCTCTTATCCCTTTTTTGGGAGTCTCTGCTCTGTCATCCAGGCTGGCATGCACTGATGTGATCACAGCTCACTGCAGCCTTGACCTGCTTGGCTCAAGGGATCCTCCCACCTCAGCCTCCTAAGTATCTGGAACTATAGGTGTGCACCACTATGGCCAGTTATTTATTTATTTTTTTTTAAAGACAGGATCTTACTATGACGCCCAGGTTGGCCTTGAACTCCTGGCCTCAAGTGCTGGGAATGCAGGAGTGAGCCACAGCTCCTGTCCTTAATCTCTGCTATTTCTAAAGAGACCAGTCAGATGAGATTAGGGCTCAGCCTTGTGACCTCATTTTAACTTCATTACCTCCTTGAATGCCCTTTTTTCAGACCCAGTCACATCCTGAGGTATTAGCGGTTAGGAATTCACTGTATTAATTTTGGGGGACACAGTCTAGCCCCTAATAGCTTTCCACCAGCAGGTCCCAGGCCTGTTCTCAGGAGTCCTTGAGGGCTTAGACTAACCCGTCTCAGTAAATAGGAAATTCCTGAACAAGCAGTCCTTATGGTAGCTTTTGTACCTTACTGGAATCAGTTTCCCTGAGGCAGAAATAACAAGGAGCCTGCTACTGAGCACACGTGTGTGAATATCACCTTACATGTGAACTCTGCTGCCAGACACGCTGTCAATCCTATTGCTGGAATGGTCACTTTTAGTCCTAAAGGTATAACCCAAGAAAAAATTCATTCTCCTCAGTGACTCGGTTTTGTTACCTCTAAAATGGGGACATAAGCTAAGAAACCTACCTTCTGTATAACCATAGGAGACTCTGCCTGGGTGTCTGCAGAGGGGGACACAGGAGATGAGTCTCCCCACCTCTGTGGCATCTGGAGAAGACCTGGGGGCAGGGAGGTACTCAGCGTGATGGGGGAGGGCATCCTGGTGTCCCCTGATGGTCATGAGTCCATAGTCAGGGGGAGCCAAGGCCCGTGAGCAGGGCTGGTGCCCCTTAGGGCCCCTCCTGCCATGTGTCCTCAGTTAGCTAGATCACACACCAGGGGATACCTCTGCTTTTGGGGGTGGGAAAAGTGGGGGATTCCTACTTTAATGATCCTCTTGTATGTTTGTGCAATTTACAAAGCCTGTTCATGACTGATGCCCACTGCCTTCCTCTGAGAGAGAGACATAGTCTCCCCTGTTTAAAAAGGGGTGATTTTTCTGTGGGGATATAAAAGGGTATAGCTGCTGTGAAAAACAGCACAGCATTTCCTCAAAAATTCAAAAATAGAATTTTGGCCAGGCACAGTGGCTCACGCCTGTAATCTTCATGCTTTGGGAGGCTGAGGTGGGTGGATCACATGAGGTCAGGAGTTCAAGACCAGCCTGACCAACATGGGGAAACCCTGTGTCTATTAAAAATACAGAAATTAGCCAGAAATCACTTGATCCCGGGAGGCGGAGGTTGCAGTGAGCCAATATTGTGCCACTACACTCCAGCCTGGCCAACAGAGCAAGACTCCATCTGAAAAAAGAAATGATAATAATAAATAAAAGAAAAATAGAATTTCCATATGATCCAGCAATTCCAATCCTAGGTATACACCCAGAAGCATTGAAAACAGGGCCTCAAAGAGAGACATGCACACCCACGTTCATAGCAGCGCTATTCTCAATAGCCAAGAGGCAAAAGCAAGTCAGGCGTCCTTGAATAGCTGAGGGGATAAACCCAATGTGGTCTATCAATACAGTGGAGTAGTTAGTATTCTATCCTAAAAAGGAAATTCAGACCCATGCCAGGACATGGGTCAACCTTGGAGACATTATGCTAAATGAAGTAAGCTGGTTACAAAAAGACAGATATTGTGATTCTACTTACATTAGGTCCCTACAGGAATCCAATTCACAGAAGAAAAAAGCAGGATGGCAGGTGCCAGGGGCCGGGGCAGGGGGAATGGAGAGTTCGTGTTTGATGGTGCAGAGTTTCATGTGGGGAAGATGAAAAAGTTCTGGAGGTGAAAGGTGGTGATGACTGCACAACAATGTGCATATTCTTAACATCACTGAACTGTCCACACACACACACACACACACACACAGGTGGTAAATTTTATATTATATGTATTTTTCCACAATGAAAAAAATAGAAGGGGGATGATGTTCATTTTTCCTTCTATCTTCCTCTTCCTCCTACCCTGAGACAAAGAGAAGTGAGATATGATTTACTTTCCCAGTTTCACAAGACAGGTATCTGTGGCTCAGGTATGCTGAAGGGACAGACCTAGCAAGTGACACAGGCACATGGGTTCCCTGACCCCAAGTCTGATGCGCTTTCTTCTCTGTTGCCTGAGACTTGTAGGTTTATAGAAGGAGAAATGAACAAAGCTTGGGCAAGATACTTTAAGGTTATGGAGTCATTGGGTGTACATTTTAATTTATTCATTAAAGACAAAAAAATCAATCTTATCATGGGCTGAACTGTATCACTCTCAAAATTCACATGTTAAAGTCTTAGTGTCCAATACTTTTTTGTTTGTTTGTTTTTGGAGACAGAGTCTCGCTCTTGTTATCCAGGTCGGAGTGCAGTGGCACAATCTTGAATCATTGCAACCTCCACCTCCTGGGTTCAAGCTATTCTTGTGCCTCAGACTCCAGAGTAGCTGGGATTACAGGTGCCCACCACTATGCTTGGCTAAATTTTTATATTTTTAGTAGAGACGGGGTGTAGCCATGTTGGCCAGGTTGGTCTCGAACTCCGGACATCAACTGATCTGCCCACCTCGGCCTCCCAAAGTGCTGTGATTACAGGAGTGAGCCACTGCACCCAGCCTTAGCCCCCAATACTTTAGAATGCGACTGTATTTGGAGATGAGGCCTTTACAGAAGTAACTAAGGTTAAAGGAGGTCATTAGGGTGGGCCCTAGTGCAATCAGACTGGTATCCTCATAAACAGAGGAAGTTCGGAAGCAGAAAGACACAGGGAAAAACAAAGTGAGGACACAGGGAGAAGGCGGTCATCTGCAAACCAAGGAGAGAGGCCTCAGGAGAAACCAACCCTGCTGGCACCTTGATCTTGGACTTCCAGCCTCCAGAACAGTGAGCAAATACGTGTCTATTGTTGAAGCCACACAGTCTGTAGTACTTTGTTATGGCAGCCTGAGCAAACTAACTCAGTTTCCTTTGAGGCAATGGCTGTGCATCCTTGGACGTGTGGCAGGCTCAGCTGAGTGCCAGCTCTCTCCTGCCTCTTCCTCCCTGTGCTCACAGGACGAGGGTGCTGTACTTCTGCAGGAGGCTGTGGACTAGGTGAGATCAGCGATTTTAGGTCAACCCAAACAAAGAAAGGTGCCTCAGACCTGGAGGAGCAGGCTAATACCCAGGCAACCCCAGGGACATCATGACGGCTGTCCCATCCACCTCAGGGAGGGACAGGCTTTTCTTAAGAGGCTTCGTTCTGAGCTGGGTGGAACTAAAGGGCTGCACCTGAGTGCCAGCAGCACACTCGGGCATGCCAGGTAGGGGCCCTGAAGCTTAGGGTAAACGTTCTCCACACTTACTCTCAAAAGTGAAGTCAGGATGGCCTTGAACATCCCACTCTTGCTGCCAGTTATCTGGCCCTGGCACTAGCACTAGTATAAATTCTTGTCTCCCTGTTCACTGACTGCAGAGAAAGAGACAAGATGCTCCTTAGGGACATCATGCTGACTGCACGGCGAGTGACGGACTTCCAACTAGCAGCACCCGAGAGTCATACATGGACTCCATGGACAGCAGTTTCCCTGCTCGTGGTTTTCTCCTGAGTCCAGAAACCACAGACAATTGCAGGAAGCTTGGCTCGCTCGGAAGTCAAATTACCTGGATTCCAGTTACTTTTTCCAGTTCCCTCAGGGCTGTGTCAGTGTCCTGGACCAGGATGGTGACCATTCCCAAGTCACGGGCTGGCTTCAGATTAGACCCCACGTCATCCAAGAAGACAACCTAAGCCCAAAACAGCATGGAAGAATCCCAGAAAGAAACTCACCAGAATGCAAACAGGGGCTATTTTATGATGAGATTAAAAACTCTTTTTCTTTTGTAACCATCTACTGCAAAAATGGAAAGCATTTAATGACATCACATACGCATGAAAACACAGGTACATACGACCCCACACAGACCTACTGGCTTCAGCCACTTCTGAAATTGCAAGAGGATTAGGAGAGGATACACACTTATCAAGGTGACATTAAAATTCATCTGGGAAAATGAACAGGCATCAGTAGACCAAAAAATGTGTCTGGAAAAGAACTGTAGTGAGGGCTTAGAGTCAAACAATTGATGAAGTTACAAAAGGTAGAAATTTGGCACTAGAAAAGAAACAGACATACGTATGAAATAGACTCAAATACACATAAGAATTTAGTTTCTAAGAAAAGTGTCATGTCCAATTGGTAAGGAAGATTGTTTAATGGCCTTGGTATGACTGGTTAACTGTTCAGGGGAATAAAGTAGATCCCTACTTTACATCTTACCCCCAGATAGATTTTTAATGAATCAAAAATTTGTATGTAGTAAGAAAGTGCTAGGCTTGGTGGCTCACACCTGTAATCCCAGCACTTTAGGAGACTGGAAGGATTGGTTGAAACCAGGAGTTCAAGACTAGCATAGACAATATAGTGAGACCCCTCGTTACAACAAAAAGTAAAAAATTAGCCATGCATGGTGGCATGAACCTGTGGTCACAGCCACTTGGGAGGCTGAGGCAGGAGGATCACTTGAGCTCAGGAGTTTGCGGCTGCAGTGAGCTATGATCGCACCACTGCACTCCAGCCTAGGTGACAGAGTAAGACTCCGTCTCTAGGAAAAAATAAATTAATTAGTTAATCAATAAAAAGAGAGGAAAATCCTGGAAGTCATAGAAAGCATGGATGCATGCATTTACCATCTTGGACAAGGGAAGTCTAGAATTCCAAGCAGCTCATCCAACCTGGAAGCCATCGATAGGAAGACTGATATATTCCTGTGCAGGCATAGATTCATAGCCCTGCTCTGAGGCTGACTGCAGGCACTGAGAAGAGCAGAAGCAAAGTCCAGGAGGAGAAAGGGGAGGTCCCAGGATGGAGCATGACGAGGACTCCAAGGTTTGCTCTGATCAGCTTGTGGGGAGGTGGAGGGTTGGAAATGTGAGGGAAAAGAACTTAATCTCCATCCAATCACCTTTTGCAGATTAAAGTAGGGACACCCAAAGAGAAGAGAGCTTTAGGATAGGTGATCTCTGGAGACAGGCTCAGGGCACAGGGTGTCTGGTGGCAGACCGTGGCTATACCAGAGCCCATCCCCACTCACCCTTTGTGGGGATGAACCTACTACTAGTCTTGTGGCCTTGCAAGTCTCCTAGGATCTCCATTTCTTTGTAAGTAAACTGAGGCAACTGGGCTAAAACAGCTTTTACTGATGCCTATTTTGACCAAAGTTCTGTAAGAGCTATACAGTGGAGCCAAATGCCCACCTCTGGGAGAACTTTCTAGATCAAAGAATGGGTAACAGTCTTTTAGGAGAAGCCATGGTCTGGGAGAAGTGGACTCAGAGCTGTCCTGCCAGGCCCGAGATGTATCCCACCTGCTCACTCCTCAGTTTTTCTCTGGTTGCAATATCTCTGAACACCCTTCTCCACTGTAAGGAAGTGTCTCCATACCTCACTGGGGCTGGCCTTCAGGGTGTCCAGTAGAAACCTGTAGATCTGAGGTTCAGGTTTGACCATTCCCACCTGACACGACTCTATCAGGAAGTCAAAGTGCGTCTTCAGCTCACACATCAGTTGGGCCAGGCCATCTCTCTCAGCACGGTCATCCAGCCAGGTGTTGGTGAGGATGGCAGTTGTGAATCCTGAGCAAAAAGCCACCAGTAGATGGACCAGCTATAGACCTTTGCCCTGAGATGCTCCAGATGCCCCCAGGGGACCCCAATGATGGGCCAAGCAGGTTGTGCTCACTTTTATCAATCTCTTATGCCCAGCTTTCAACCGACAAATTGGAAAATAATCATTTTGACCCATGAACACCTCTGACCCAGACACAAGCATGAGCTGCATTCATTCAAGGCCTTCAGAAGCCCAGATGGAGACACTACCCTCCTTCCTCCTTGACAACAGTGGAGCAGCACTCTTACATTCATCAGCTCGTTTGATCTCTACCACCTCAGGGGTGGACAGGGCCGATCTTCCCCTCCCAGATTCACAGATCAGCAAACAAGCTCAGGCAAGTTAGGAGCCGCCCAGAGCCACACGGCGAAGGTCCAGCGTTCTTTCTAGTCCATGCTACCGAAAACTCTGCTTGACTAAATTCCAGAATACCTGCCTTGGCAATCAGGGACTAGGTTCCTATTTCAAAACTAGAGAACTGTACGTAGAGATAGGATTATCCTCTGGCTTTATGTGCCTAACCAGCGAGGGTGAGAACTAGGCAATGCTGGAAAGAAGACGCAATAGGAGGGAGGAATTGCAGACACAGGATGGCTCAGCCACAACCAGGTAAGTCTACTGATAAGGGGGTGGAATGGTTTCAAGTATGCCTATGACAAGAGTCAGGTGCTCACACCAAGTCAACGCCTACGGATGAACCTGACCTCATGTCTTAGACTATGTGACATAATCTGAGCCCATGTCAGCGAACTCACAGCTCGGGCAGTCTGATACCCAGAGGCTGAGAAAATCACAGTTGCTAAAAAGGCCTTGTTTTTTAATCACTGTAACAAAAGATCGTGTCATTTGGGTCATTACTAAAGTGCCATTGAAGGGGAGAATGATGCTCACGAGGCAGTCATGGGCATCAGTTGCTTTATTAAATAAAATTCTGCCATTTTTCCAGCTATTCTAATGGTGCTGCTTTTGCCATTGGATAAAACTTGCTCTGGGGCCATGTTTAAAGAGGCTTTCCATCATAGCTCAGAAGATCTGTGATCTTAAAACTCACTTCTATGGATTCTGACCTAATGCTCCCAAGGGTTCTGTGTGGTCAGGTCTGAGAATGGCCAGTATCAGATCCTTACCTTTCTTCCTGAGCATGAGAGCTGCCTGGAGCATGGGGCGGTTGATCTTTCTGGCTGAAATCGCCTTGCCAAAGATTTCATTTACAGAGAAATTCTTGGGGAGGCTGACTTCAGAGGTCTCGGAGCACTTCCTGCAGTTTTCTTCCATGAGTGGTATCCACTGTCAAAGTGAAGTGAGGGGACAATTTGTACAGCCATTCAGATAAGCTCTGGCAGGATCTACTATATCTAAACATATGCATTCCCTGTGACCAAGCAATTCCATTCCTGGACACATACCCACTGGAAATGCCAACATATATTCTCCAAGAGACATGGCCAAAAATGTTCATAGCTGTACTCTTCCTAGGAGTCCCAAACCAGAAACCACCCAAACGCCCACTAACAACCGAATGGATAGACTGTATTATATTCACCCACAGTCATAGCAGTGCTATCCCTAAGAGCCCATCTCAGCTGCTATACTCTTAGCCCATCTCAGCCGCTATAACAAAAGACCAGAGTCTGGGTGGCTCATAAACAGCAGAAATTTATTTCTCACAGTTCTGAAGGCTGGGAAGTCCAAGATCAAGGCTCCAGCAGATTTGGTGTCTGGTTAGGGCCTGCCTTCTCTTTCACAGATGGCACCTTCTTGCTGTCTTCACATGGCAGAAGGGGCTCGATAGCTCTCTGGGATCTCTTTTAAAAGTGCACCGATCTCACTCCTGAGGGTTCCACCCTCATGACCCAATTACATCCTGAAGGCCCCACCTCTTAATTACATCACCTTGGGTTTTAGGATTTCAACATAGGGATTTTGGGGGGGACACAAACACTTGGACCATAGCAAGCCCCAAACTGGAAACTACCCAAATGTACACTGTTATGGGCTAAACTGTGTCGTCTAAAAATTCCTGTGTTGAAGTCCTAACCCCCAGAGCCTCATGATGTGACTATATTTTGAAACCAGACCTTTAAAGAGGTATTTAAGGTAAAATGAAGTCATTACGATGAATCTTAACCCAGTATGACTGGTGCCCACATAAGAAGAGGAGATGAGGACATAGACACACACAGAGGGATGACCATGTGAGGACACAGGGAGAAGATAGCCAAGAACTTGCTTTTTTCCCCTCTTTCTCTGCTTTCTACCATGTGAGGATACAGTAAGAAGGTGGCCATCTGCAAACCAAGAACAGAGCCCTCACCAGACACTGAACCTGCCAGTGCCTTCATCTTGGACCTCCCAGCCTCCAGAACTGTGAGCTATACACGTTTGTTGTTTAAGCCACACAGTCTATGGCATGTTTGCTGTAGGTGGCAGCTGAAGGTGCTATATAAGACACAAATACAATCGTATTAGCAAACTAATACGCTCACTAATAGCAGAATGGATTGTGATATCTATACATCATCATAGCAGCACTATTTGTAATAGTCCCAAACTGAAAACTACCCAGGCCCCCATCAATAGAAGAATGGATAGATTGGGGTATATCAAAGTGATGGAATGCCATGCAGCAATGAGAATAAAATGATCAATGGCAGCATGCAACAACTATGAGTCTCACTCACACAATGTTGAGCAAAAGATGACAGACACAAAAGGGCTGATCTGCACCATGCCATTTACATAAAGTCCAAAACAGGTAAAATGTTCTGTTGGGATAGAAGTCAGAAAGGTACTACTCTTGGAGGGATGGTGTCCAGAGCGGGGATATGTGTTGCCTACAGCACTGAGAATGTTTTGTTTCTTGATCTGGGTGCTGGTGACAGCGGTATACTCAATGTGTGGAAAGTCATCAAGCTATACGCTATGTGTACTTTTCTGTCTGTATAGTATATACTTTTCTGTCTGTATAGTATATACATGTATATGTATATACATGAAAAGTTAAAAGATGACATTCATTCCCAAGATAAGACTTTTTTTTTTAAGACAAGTCAAGTGTAAATAGACTTTAGCATGATATAATTTAGTCTTCCAGGCTTCTTCCCTCTAGCCATGCCGGTTTCCTAGAAGTTACACACAGACTATCAGAAACCACTAAAGGAGTCTAAATGAAACACAGGATTTTCATAGCAATTACTAGAAATTCACTCTAAATTCTGTATATTCATTGAAAATATAGGCCGGGCATGGTGGTTCATACCTGTAATCCTAGCATTTTGGAACACCAAGGTGAGCGGATTGTTTGAAACCAGGAGTTCAAGACCAGTCTGGGTAACATGGTGAAATCCCATTTCTAGCAATAATAATAATAATACAAAACAGAGCTGGGCATGGTGATGTGTGCCTGTAGTCCCAGCTACTTGGGAGGCTGAGGTGGGAGGATCATCTGAGCCCAGGAGGTAAAGGCTGCAGTGAGCCATGATTGTGCTACTCCACTGCAGCCTAGGCAATAGAGTAAGACCCTGTCTCAGAAAAAGAAGAAAGAAGGAGAAGAAAATATATAGCATTTCCCTCTTTCTTACCTTCCAACAATATTACTGAGGTTTTTTTATGGATTAAATAAAGTCAATAATTCAATAATGTTCTTCCCAATAGTTTCATCACAGTTTTCATTCACCGGTTGCCACAATATATTATCACGTATGTTTTAAGGTGACTGCAATATTCCCATTAATACCATTAATACAACATTTACCTTCACAGAAAAGGTGGGTGTTTGCTATTATGGTGGGCCCTAAGTTCGGGGAGATAGGCACATAGGCAGAGAATGTCCATCCAAAGGGCTCTGTGTGGTGATGTCCCCTCACCTGGGAAAGTGTGATCTCTCCTCTCATGAGCCGGGTAGTGGCACCCTCCGGGCCCCCTTTATGGAAAGCATCATTCAGAAGGCCTCTGGAAAACACAAAGAACATCAGGAACGTTCTGTGGATTTCGTCATGGCAGCACATGGAAACAGACGCTGTTCATATTCATTGAGAAAATATAGGCTGGGCCACTAGAAAGGCATACTGCCAGGAACCGGAAAATGCAAACGCAGTTCAAATTGGGATCTTTGTCCACAAGGACCCAATCAGCTGAGGATATGAGACCATACAGTAAATCACAATGTGTTCCACGGAGAAGCTGCTCATGGGAAACCACCTGATAGCAGCTTCAACCAGAGGTGCTTCCTACTTTACCATTTAAGGGTCAGAACCAAGAGTGGGCACATGGCCATTACTGTCCTCGTGTGCACCAGGCATGGTCTGGAAGAACTTTTTCATGAGTTCACCTTCTTCAAAAAGAATGGAATATGTTTTTTTCTGGTTTTGATTCTGCCTGTCTAGTTTCTATTTTATCTTAATCTCATCTTCTAACCTTTAAAAAGTTTCCTGTATTAGTCTGTTCTCACACTGCTATAAAGAAGTACCTCAGATCAGGTAATTTATAAAGAAAAGAGATTTAATTGGTTCATGGTTCTGAAGGCTGTAGAGGAAGCATGGCTGGGGAGGCCTCAGGGAACTCACAATCATGGTGGAAGGTGAAGGGGAAGCAAGGCACGTCTTACATGCTTGGAGCAGGAGGAAGAGAGAGAGGGGAGAAGTGCTACACGCTTTTATAAACTAGATCTCATGAGAACTCACCATCATGAGAACAGCAAGGAGGAAATCCACCCCCATGATCCAATCACCTCCCACCAACTCCCTCCTCCAACATTAGGGATTACAGCTGGACATGAGATTGGCGTGGGGACACAAATTCAAACCATATCAATGTGTTAAGTTGTGTGCCCCCATCCCAAATACATACATTGAAGTTCTAACTTCCAATACCTCAGGATGTGACTGTATTTGAAGAGTGGGTCTTTAAGGGGTAATTTAAGTTAAATAAGATCATACAGGTGGGCTCTAATCCAACAACAGGACTGGTGCCCTTATAAGAAGATTAGGACACAGACACACACAGAGGGTCAACCATGTGAGGACACAGGGAGAAGAACACTGTTAACAAGCCAAGGAGAGAGGCCTCAGAAGGAACCAACCCTGCTGACATCTTGATCTTGGACTTCCAGCCTCTAGAGCTGTGAGAGAAAACATTTCTATTGTTGCCATGCAGTCTATGTTTGCTGTTATAGCAGCTCCCGTAAATAAATACACTGAGTAACAGAACAAATGTATTTATGTGTACAAATGCATTTGTTCTGTTACTCATGTCTGGAAAGTAATTTTAACTGGCTTGCCAATTCCAGATGAATTCCAGTTGAATTGGCAAGCCAGTTAAAATTACCAGCCCTGAGTAACAGAACAAATATCCCCATCCCGGGAGCTTTATTTTTGATAATAGTCAAGTATACCCTTTATCAGACAGCCTCTTGCAGCTAACAGTGGTCAGCTCTGGACCAACTATAAGGAGACGTATACCTAATATCTGTGGCCTTGCTCAACTTTTCAATGTCAGCAATGGTTTGCCCATACCTTTGCCAACAGTTTTTGGTTTTTTAAAACAGCTTTCTTAAGGTATAATTACTGCTATGGTTTGAACATTTGTCTCCTCTGAAGCTCATGTTGAAATTTAATCCCCAATGTGGCAATATTGAGAGGTGGGCCTTTAAGAAGTGACTGGGTCATGAGGGCTCCACGTTCATGGATGGATTAATTCATCCATGGGATAATGGGTTAATGAGTTAATGGGTTATCATGGGATTGGGACTAGTGGCTTCACAAGAAGTGGAAGTAAGGCCTGAGCTAGCACAGTGAGCCCCCTCACCATATGATGCCCTGTGCTACCTTGAGACTCTGCAGAGAGTCCCTACCAGCAAGAATGCCCTCACTAGATGCAACCCCTCAACCTTGGAATTCTCAGCCTCCATAACTGTAAGAAATAAATTCCTTTTCTTTATAAATTACCCAGTTTCAGATATCGTGTTGTAAGCAACAGAAAATGGACTAAGACAATTACATAGCATTAAATTTATATATTATGATGATTCAATGATTTGCAGTAAATTTACAGTTGTGTAAGCATCACCACATTCCAATTTTAGAACATTTCCACCTTCTCCAAAAGACTCCTGGTCCCTTTCAGTATCTGCTCCTCAGTATTAAGAAGCAATGAAATAGTCAACTTAACAATCCTATTGAGCATCTTAGGTATGCGAGGCATTGTACTACGTGCTGTGATGCAAAAGTGGAAAAATATGATGCTATTCATAGGAAGCTCACAGAAGAACAAGGGAGGCAAAGTATAAACAAATAACTACAACACACTAGGTGAGTGGGAAAAGAAGGGGAAAATTATTCCTTCTTCCTGTAGAATGGCAGATGATAAAAGAAGAGGAACTAAGGAAAGAATATAACTACAAGCAAGACGATACCACTGAATCTATAAAACAAGGGCAGGTGGTCATTAAAAAAAAAGCAACCTGATACAACAAGAACATTCTTGGTATTGGAAAACATAAATTCCCAATTTTAAGGATGCTTAATGAAGGCAGTGAACAGTAAAATGGCTTTCATAGAAAATGAAATTGTTGAATCAAAGGACAAGGAATGCTCTCTTTGGCCTTTGTTACAAGCAGGCTTTAAAAAAAAGGGAACTAGGAAGGGGTGGATGGAAAGTTATCTGACAGGAATTCTCGCTGGTTTACAGAAACAATATTGGTTAGTGATTGGCTAGGTGGCAGGCCACGTTTCCATTAGCAACCAGAACAGTCAGTTTCCTTGAACCCTTTACTATAATTTTGATGAATGCATAAGTTAAACAAAGAATTGGAGAAACTAGTGCCTGAGTATGAGGGGTAGGTTGTGAAAAGAAACCCATAAAGATCCCGCCAGGATTTTTTCAGACCCCAAAGTCTGACTGAATAATAATAGCATTCTTACACATACACCTCCTATCAGGGTCCACTAAGATTAAGAAACTGTCCAAGACTCTCGGGAAAGCTTTCCAGACCCTACATCCTAAAAATTAGATAGCGATTGAATGAAACACTCCTGCTTGTAGGTACAATCCCACACATAGCATGGAGCTTAAAATGTATATAAGCACTAGAAAAAAACTTGCAACTTTGAGCCTGGTGAGTTACTCCAACCTTCTCCCATAACAGGTTGCAGAAATAAACTCCCTTCTTTCCCAGTCTTGTCTGCATCTTGTTATTGGACAATGGGAACAAGCAGCTGGACCTCATTCTGTTCAGGAACAGCTACACATTTGTGGAAGTTGATCATCTGAATTGATTCTATACTCAACTAAAACAGAGTGGAGAAGCCAAGGGGAAAAAACATCCAAGGTTCAAAACATTGTTCCAAGAATGTAATTCTGAGAAAAAGAGAAAGGAAGAAACCAGTCAGGCAGACAGTTAGGGTGAGTCCTCCGTTAAATTATTTCAAACAAAAGTGCAGCCAGTGAAATAAAGTTGTAAGCACAGATAACGGAACTTGCCTAAGACATACCCACAGCCGCGCAGATAAGAAAGGTTATACAGGTGACTTGGCCAGATATCCCCGCAATGGAAAATTCCATCCCCTGACACATGCACAGTAAAGGCAACAAAGCAAAATGGAGTAACTCAGAGCCCGCAGCTGTACTAGGAGGATGGGGTGGAACTACCAGAAATGCACACCTTATGCAAATGAGACGCCCAGCCCCATGTGGATTTCTTACAAAAACCTCTCTATCCAAACTGTGAATCAGCAACCCATTTTTCCAGGACCCCTCTCTGTGGCAGACAGCTTTCTTCTTTCACTTACTAAACTTCTTTCCTTTGTTAAACTTTGGCTCTAACCTCATCCTTGGTGTCCATATTCCTTAACTTTGGTTGTCAGACAAAGGACTCAGGGTACCACCTCAGCTAACAAGAAGATCGCTACATTGTGATGCACTGGTGAGACTGTAACAATTCTCTGCAAGCCCAACTACTAGAACTGCTTGTTCTAACTGGAAACCAGTTTTAACTCTAGCTTCTCAGATAATTTGCTACAACTCTAGGACCAATTTTTCCCATGGCTGTTGCTCACCAATCAGAGCTTGGCAGCTCCCCAAACTCTTAGAGTGCCAATGAACTTTCTCAAAGAGCAATTCACACCATTTCTCCTTTTTCATAAAACCTCTAACTTTGTCTTTGTTCTTGGGACATAGCAAAGACCACCGGATCTGCATGTGTGCCCCATATTGCAACTCTTTCTTCCCAAATAAAACATTAAATTTAGAGGTTAATCTCTACATCTCTATTTTGACTTTGACACACTGTTGAATTATAGGGTGTGAGTTATGGTGTCCAGTGTATGGCATTTTATGGCTACTTGGCTTCAGTTAGTCTACAGCCTACCTAGCCAATGACTTCAAGAAGTAATTAGCTAAAGGCAGAGAGTGAGCTGTGTAAAGCAAACTAAATATGGCCTGAGAAGGACTCTGTACTTCTATATTTGAATCCTTGTAGACGAACTGCAACCTAACTTAATAGGTAGACAAGACTGAAACCCTAACTTAGGAGTAGCACCTGTAACAACAGCTGAATCTTGGCCAATCCGAGTGGCTGTACGTCAACCATTCATACACTGCTGAGTGTTCAAACTGTATTCAAATAAGGCAAATGCTGAGCTGTAACTAATCCAGCTATTCTGTACCTCACTTCCAGTTTCCGTAGGTCATTCCCGTTTTTTGTCTGTAAATCTTCTTCTACCACCTGGCTGCGTGGAAGTCTCTGTGAATCTGCTGTAATTCTGGCGGCTGCCCAACTCGCAAATCATTCATTGTGAGACCTGAGGCCAGCTGGACTTCTGGGGACACGGGGAACTTTCCTGTCTTACAAGAGGATTGTAAAATGTACCAATCAGCACTCTGTAAAATGCACCAATCAGTGCTCTGTAAAACGCACCAATCAGTGCTCTGTACAATGCACCAATCAGCAGGATTCTAAAAGTAGCGGGGAAGATTGAAAAAAGGGCACTCTGATAGGACAGAAACGGACATGGGAGGGGACAATAAGAGAATAAAAGCTGGCAACCCCAGCCAACAGTGGCAACCTGCTTGGGTCCCCTTCTACACTGTGGAAGTTTTGTCCTTTTGCTCTTCACAATAAACCTTGCTACCGCTCACTCTTTGGGTTTGTGCCATCTTTAAGAGTGGTAACACTCACCGCAAATGTCCGCGGCTTCATTCTTGAAGTCAGCAAGATCACGAACCCACCAGCAGGAACCAACTCCCGACGTATCTTGGTGGCTCGTCTAGGATATCACCATGCAGTAAGTACCATCAGACCTCTTTTGCTTGCTATTCTGTCCTATTTTTCCTTAGAATTCAGGGGCTAAACACCAGGCACCTGTCATCCAGTTAAAAGCAAGCAGCGTGGCTGTCAGACTAAAGACATGGGTGACAGGCTTTCTGGGAAAGGCAAGGGTGCAGGTTTTCGAGAATGCATTGGTGAGGGCCACTAAATCTGACTTTCACTAAATCCGACCTTCCTCGGTCCTCTTTGTGGTCTGGAAGGAAAACAAGTGCTTCTGCTGCTGCTTCGGTGAGTGCAACTATTTGGAAGAGCAGGGCTCAGGGACCATTGCAGGTTCTTGGGTGGGGTGGGCATGGGGAGCAGACCAAAACTGCAGGCGGTATTTTACTTTCAGATGAGAAACACTCAGGCATCAACAAGCTCACCCTTGAAATACATCCTAAGCCATTGGGACTAATTTGACCTGCAAACTCTGAAAAAGAAGCAGCTTATTTTTTTTCTGCACTATGGCCTGGCCCCAATATTCTCTCTCTGATGGGGAAAATTGTTCACCTGAGGGAAGTATAAATTACAATACTATCCTGGGGCTTGACCTTTTCTGTAAGAGGAAGGCAAATGGAGTTAAATACCTTATGTCCAGGCTTTCTTTTCATTAAAGGATAATCCACAACTACGCAAAACTTGCAATTTACATTCCACAGGAGGAGCTCTCAGCTTACCTCCATATCCTAGCCTCCCTACAGCTCCTCTTCCTGTTAATGATAAGCCTCCTCTAATCTCCCCCACCCAGAAGGAAACAAGCAAAGAAATCTCCAAGGGACCATAAAACCGCCGGGCTATCGGTTATGTCCTCTTCAAGCTGTAGGGGGAGGGGAATTTGGCCCAACCTGGGTACATGTCCCCTTCTCCCTCTCTGATTTAAAGCAGATCAAGGTAGACCTGGGGAAGTTTTCAGATGATCCTGATAGGTATACAGATGTCCTACAGGGACTAGGGCAAACCTTTGACCTCACTTGGAGAGATGTCATGCTATTGTTAGATCAAACCCTGCCCTTTAATGAAAAGAATGCAGTTTTAGCTGCAGCCTGAGAGTTTGAAGATACCTGATATCTTAGTCAAGTAAATGACAGAATGACAGCTGAAGAAAGGGACAAATTCCCTACCGGTCAGTAAGCCGTCCCCAGTATGGATCCCCACTGGGTCCTAGACTCAGATCATGGGGACTGGAGTTGCAAACATCTGTTAACCTGTGTTCTAAGAGGACTAAGGAGAATTAGGAAAAAGCCTATGAATTATTAAATGATGTCCACCATAACTCAGGGAAAGGAAGCAAATCCTACCTTCCTTGAGCAGCTAGGGGAGGCCTTAAGAAAATATACTCCCCTGTCACCCGACCCCCTTGAGGGTCAATTGATCCTAAAAGATAAGTTTATTGCCCACTCAGCCGCAGATATCAGGAGAAAGCTCCAAAAGCTACCCTTGGGCCCTGAACAAAATTTGGAGGCATTATTAAACTGGCACCCCCAGTGTTCTATAATAGGGACCAAGAGGAACAGGCCGAAAAGGAAAAGTGAGATGAGAGAAAGGCTGCAGCCTTAGTCATGGCCCTCAGACACACAAACCTTGGTGGTTCAGAGAAGACAGAAAATGGAGCAGGCCAATCACCCAGTAGGGCTTGTTATCAGTGTGGTTTGCAAGGACACTTTAAAAAATATTGTCCAACAAGAAACAAGCTGCTCCCTCACCCACGTCCACTATGCCAAGGCAATCACTGGAAGGCACACTGCCCCAGAGGACAAAGGTTCTCAGGGCCAGAAGCCCCCAACCAGATGATCCAACAACAGGACTGAGGGTGCCTGGGGCAAGCACCAGCTCATGTCATCACCCTCACTGAGTCCCGGGTAAGTTTAACCATTGAGGGCCAGGAAATTGACTTCCTCCTGGACACAGGTGCAGCCTTCTCAGTGTTAATCTCCTGCCCCAGATGGCTGTCCTCAAGGTCCTTTACCATCCAAGGAATCATGGCACAGCCTGTAACCAAGTATTTCTCCCACCTTCTCAGTTGTAATTGGGAGACTTTTCTCTTTTCACACGCCTTTCTTATTATGCCTGAAAGTCCCACACCCTTATTAGGGAGGGACATATTAACCAAAGCTAGATGTATTATCTATATAAATATGGGGAACAAGTTACCCATTTGTTGTCCCCTGCATGAGGAGGGAATCAACCCTGAAGTCTGGGCATTGGAAGGACAATTTGGAAGGGCAGAAAATGCCCGCCCAGTTCAAATCAGACTAAAAGACCCCATCGCTTTTCCTTATCAAAGGCAATATCCCTTAAGGCATGAAGCTCATAAAGGATTACAGGATGTTTTTAGACATTTAAAAGTTCAAGGCTTAGTAAGAAAATGCCGCAGTCCCTGCAACACGCCAATTCTAGGAGTACAAAAACCAAATGTTCAGTGGAGACTAGTACAAGATCTTAGACTCATCAATGAGGCAGTAATTCCTCTATATCCAGCTGTACCCAACCCCTATACCCTGCTCTCTTAAATACCAGAGGAAGCAGAATGGTTCATTGTTCTGGACCTCAAGGATGCCTTCTTCTGTATTCCCCTGCACTCTGACTCCCAGTTTCTCTTTGCCTTTGAAGATCCCACAGACCACACATCCCAACTTACATGGGCAGTCTTGCCTCAAGGGTTTAGGGACAGTCCTCATCTGTTTGGTCAGGCACTGGCCCAAGATCTAGGCCACTTCTCAAGTTGAGGCACTCTGGTCCTTCAGTATGTGGATGATTTACTTACGGTTACCAGTTTGGAAGCCTCATGCCAGCAGGCTACTCTAGATCTCTTGAACTTTCTAGCTAATCAAGGGTACATGGCATCTAAATTGAAGGCCCAGCTCTGCCTACAACAAATCAAATATCTAGGCCTAATCTTAGCCAGAGGAACCAGTGCTCTCAGCAAAGAGCGAATACAGCCTATACTGCCTTGTCCTTGCCCTAAGACATTAAAACAGTTGCGGGGGTTCCTTGGGATCACCACCTTGTGCCGACTATGGATTCCTGGATACAGCGAGATGGCCAGGTCACTCTTTAATCAAGGAGACCCAGAGGGCAAGTACTCATCTAGTAGAATGGGAACCAGAAGCAGAAACAGCCTTCAAAACCTTAAAACAGGCCCTAGTCACAAGCTCCAGATTTAAGCCTTCCCAAAGGACAAGACTTCTCTTTATATATCACAGAGAGAGTGGGAATAGCTCTTAGAGTCCTTACTCAGACTCATGGGACAACTCCACAACCAGTGGCATACGTAAGTAAGGAAATTGATGTAGTGGCAAAAGGCTGGCCTCACTGTTTATGGGTAGTTGTGGCAGTGGCCATCTTAGTATCAGAAGCTATCAAAATAATACAAAGAAAGGATCTCACCGTCTGGACTACTCATGATGTAAATGGCATACTAGGTGCCAAAGGAAATTTATCGCTATCAGACAACTGCCTGCTTAGATACCAGGCGCTACTCCTTGAGGGACTGGTGCTTCAAATATGCACGTGTGTGACCCTGAACCCTGCTACTTTTCTCCCAGAGGATGGGGAACCAATCAAGCATGACTGCCAACAAATTGTAGCCCAGACTTATGCCAGCGAAGAGGATCTCTTAGAAGTCCCCTTAGCTAATCCTGACCTTAACCTATATACTGATGGAAGTCCATTTGTGGAGAATGAGATACGAAGGGCAGGTTATGCCATAGTTAGTGATGTAACAGTACTTGAAAGTAAGCCTCTTCCCCCAGGGACCAGTGCCCAGTTAGCAGAACTCATGGCACTTACCCGAGCCTTAGAACTGGGAAAGAAAAAAAAATAAATGTGTATACAGATAGCAAGTATGCTTATCTAATCCTACATGCCCATGCTGCAATATGGAAAGAAAGGGAGTTCCTAACCTCTGGGGGAACCCCCATTAAATACCACAAGGAAATCATGGAGTTATTGCATGTAGTGCAAAAACCCAAGGAGGTGGCAGTCTTACACTGCCAAAGCCATCAAAAAGGTGAAGGAGAAAAGGCAGAAGGAAACAGGCAGACACTGAGGCCAAAACTGCTGCCAGGTGGAACCTCCCATTAGAAATACCTAGGAAGGACCCTTGGTATGGAACAAGGCTCTCCAAAAGATTAAGCCCCATTATTCCCCAACCAAAACAGAATGAGGACTTTCACGGGGGCATAGTTTTCTCCCCTCTAGGTGGTTAACGACAGAAGAGGGAAAGGTACTCATACCCGAAGCCAGCCAGTGGAAAATACTTATGAACCTCCATCAAACTTTTCATATGGGTATTGAGAACACTCATCAAAAGGTCAAATCCCTATTTACAGGGCCAAATCTCCTCCAGACTGTCCAACAAGTAGTCAAAACCTGTGAGGTGTGCCAAAGGAATAATCCCTTGGTCCATCATAAGGCCCCTCGAGGACTAGCAGTTAGACTTCACCCATATGCCTAAGTCAAGGGGATTTCAATACTTGTTGGTCTGTGTTGATACCTTTACAAATTGGATAGAAGCCTTCCCCTGAAAGACAGAGAAGGCTCAAGAAGTAGTTAAAGTCCTAATTCATGAAATAATTCCTAGATTTGGGCTTCCCCAAAGCTTACAAAGCGACAATGGTCCGGCTTTTAAAGCCACGGTAACTCAGGGAATTTCCAGGGTGCTAGGGAGACAATATCACCTTCACTGTGCCAGGAGGCCACAATCTTCAGGAAAAGCCCACACAAGACCCTGTCACCATGAATACCATCTTAACTTTCCAAGCCCCTTTATGCATCCAATGCAACCTGTTACCAGGCCTGCCCCTGGGGCACCTACTATCCCATCAGTGTAATTACACCCTATAACTTCAAGCCCCAACTGATCATACCAACTCCCGAGTCACCCAAACAGCTCCATTCAGATGGCTTGTCTGCTTCTCAGGGCCCCCAAAAATCATCACCTCCTCCCTGCTTAACAAACAGTCCAGGTTTTGTAATGGCAAACATACTCCCTGCATGACCATTCACCCCTGGACCCCCTGCAGCAGCGCCCCCACCACTAGTGAATGCCTTCGTATCCCTCTTTCAAATACTCTCTTGAATGGTTCCTAGTAGACACAAAACGTTTTTTTCTCCAATGGGAAAACAGAACACAGGGAGCCACTCAGTTTGCTCCCAACACCCCTTTCTAGCCGCTCACGGGGAGCTACCTTGGCAAGTACTCTAGGAGTGTAGGAAAACGAAAACAACAAACTCACCTACCTTTTTAACATACACAACCAGTGTCTACCCAGCCAAGGCATATTCTTATGTGGAACTTCAACCTATATCTGCCTCCCCACCAACTGGACAGGCACCTGCACCTTAGTCTTCCTAAGTCCCAACACTGACATTGCCCCAGGAAATCAGACCCTATCAGTACCCCTCAAAGCTCAAGTCTGTCAGCACAGGGCCATACAACTAATACCCCTACTTATAGGGCTAGGAATGGCCACTGCTACAGGAACCAGTATAGCCAGTTTATTTCATTATCCTAATACCACACACTCTGAAAGGATTCCTCAGGCAGTTTGCAAGAAATAAATCTATCCTTACTCTACAATCCCAAATAGACTCTTTGGCAGCAGTGACTCTCCAAAACCACGGAGGCCTAGACCTCCTCACTGCTGAGAAAGTAGGACTTTGCACCTTCTTAGGGGAAGAGTGTTGTTTTCACACTAACCAGTCAGGGATAGTAGAAGACACCCCTTGGCATTTACAGGAAAAGGCTTCTGAAATCAGACAAGGCCTTTCAAACTCTTATACCAACTTCTGGAGTTGGGTGACATGGCTTCTTCCCTTTCTAGGTCCCGTGACAGCCATCTTGCTATTACTCGCCTTCAGTCCCTGCATTTTTAACCTCCTTGTCAAATTTGTTTCTTCCAGGATCGAGACCATCAAGCTACAGATGGTCTTACAAACGGAATCCCAAATGAGCTCAACTCACAACTTTTACCAAGGACCCTGGACCAACCCACTGGCCCTTTGGCTGGCCTAGAGAATTCCCCTCTGCAGGACACTACAACTGCAGGGCCCCTTCTTTGCCCCTATTCAGCAGGAAGTAGTTAGAGCAGTCACCCAGTTCCCAATAGCAGGTGGCGTGTCCTGTAAGGAGGGGGGATTGAGAGGTGAGGCCAGCTGGACTTCCTTGGTTGAGTGGGGACTTGGGGAAATTTCCTGTCTTACAAGAGGATTATAAAATGCACCAATCAGTGCTCTGTAAAATGCACCAATCAGTGCTCTGTAAAACGCACCAATCAGCAGGATTCTAAAAGTAGCTAATCACAGGGAGGATTGAAAAAAGGGCACTCTGATAGGACACAAATGGAACATGGGCGGGGAGAATAAGGGAATAAAAGCTGGCCACCCCAGCCAGTAGAGGCAGCCTGCTCAGGTCCCCTTCCATGCTGTGGAAGCTTTGTCCTTTCCCTCTTCACAATAAACCTTGCTACCACTCACTCTTTGGATCCGTGCCATCTTTAAAAGCTGTAACACTCACCACGAAGGTCCATGGCTCCATTCCTGAAGTCAGCGAGACCACGAACCCACCGGTAGGAACTAACTCTGGACACAACTACAGCCTCGAACTCCTGGGCTCAAGCAATCCTCCTGCCTTAGCCTCCCAAGTAGCTGGGGCTACATGCATGCACTAATGTCTAGCTAATTTTATTTTTATTTTTGGAAAGACATGGTCTTGCTATTTTGCCCAGGCTGGTCTTGAACTCTCAGCCTCAAGTGATCCTCCTGCCTTAGCCTCCCAAAGCACAGAGATTACAGGCCTTTCCCTCAAGCTACTTGCCATCTCATCTTCCTTACTATATTAAAAGCAAAGGCTCCAGACACGGACTGCTGAGGTTGGATTTCTGGCTCTGCTCTTTAACAGCTATGCGATCTGGAAAGCTGGTTTCTTTCTGTGCCTCAGTTTCCTCATATGTAAAAGGAGGATATGAACAATGGCTTCCATGCCTGGTCTTCTTTTTTCACTTTATAAATAAGTGTACTTCTTTCTGAATGTAGGAATAATACATTGTTTGTTAATTTAAAAGTTGGAAACTACAAAAAAAAAAAGAGAGAGAGAAAGAAAATCATTACATTATTCCTCATCCCATTTGATGTACTTTGGCCTACTTCTTCCACGCATTTTTCTGCATGTACCTTTTTTCCATAGTTGAAACCATATTGTATAAACAGCTTCAGATTCTGGTGGGCTTTTTTCATGTAGTAGAACAAGTATTTTCCCAAGTCCCTGAACTCTCACTCTGCACACCCCATCTACCATTTCCCAGTGATGTGGCTTTGGGCAGTTGCTGCAGTTTGCTATTACACAAGTAAACCTGCAACCCACACCTGGGGAGAGAACTTTCTTCTCTCCTGAATCTCAGCGCGCATGTTTAAGCGCCTCACCATTAGACAGGACGCAGCAGCAGCAGAAAGCTCCGTAACTCCTCTCCCTTTTGGAAAAGTTCACAGAGAGCAATTTTGGAGTCCTTAGCAAGGTTTAATTATGAACGTTTAGAAAGACAACGGATCGCCTCATCCGCACTGGGACTTCAGGGCCAGGTCTTCAGTTTCATGATTCGCATGAATCGCAGGGCTCCGGTACAGGAGCCATCTGAAAGCAGGGCTGCAAGCCCAGCCCGGCCTGCCTCCTGAGGCCCCGACCCATTGCGGCGGTGGCGCTGGGCCCCCTTACCTGGGCAGCGCCAGGGCCTCCTCCGTTCGGCCGAGGACGCCGAAGACCGCTGGCAGCGCCAGCACCCCGTCAAGGTCGAACACCGCCGCGCGCAGCGCCATGGCGGCGGGTACGCAGCCTCGCACCCGGACACGCAGCTCACCCGGGTCCGGAGCGCAGGACCCGCCCAACTTGGCCCGGCTCTGCCCCGCCCCTGCCCTGGCCCCGTCTCCTCCCCAAGCCGCCTTAACCTGGCTCCGCCCCCTGCCCGGGTTAAGGCTGGATTCTGTCCGGCCGAGAAAGAGGCAGGGGGAGGGGCATGGGAAAGGGAGTCAGAGGGAGAGGTAGAGGAGACCAGGAAGGCGGGGACCCCAGGCTAGAATCTCGCCTCCGGTTGTAATACCTTCTACTGTCCCAAAGGAAAGTCCAAAGTCTCATATGCCCCCTCCCCACGCCCCTGCAGTAACTGCTTGAAGAGGCAAACCCAGGCCCGGGCCTTCCTGGACGGGCTGACATCTCCCTGCGAAGTTGCCAGACTTGGAATGCCTGGAAAAGAGGCCACAGACCGTGTGTGTGTGTGTGTGTGTGTGTGTGTGTGTGTGTGGCCTGGAAAAGAGGCCACAGACCGTGTGTGTGTGTGTGTGTGTGTGTGTGTGTCAGAACATAAGACCGTGTGTGTGTGTATGTGTGTGTGTGTCGGCATATCCAGTGACTTCCAGATTCAAAACATAAGACCCTGTTGGGGTGGCAGGGAGGGGGCATATCCAGTGACTTTCCTAGATTCAGAACAAAGGATCACAGATCCCTCACTATCCTGACCACTCCTCTAGGCACGCTCTTCTTTGCCAAGGCAAATGTGTTTCTAGAATAAAATGTGATGTTCCAGCTATGGTGTGCCAGGCCAGAATACTTCGATTTCAACCTCTTGTGGAATGAGGCTTAGAAGGACTAACTGTATGCTATTATTTTCCTTTTGTACATGCTACTTGTAATAATTCTGTCTAAAAATGTGCGAGGTTTGTTTTTAATCACCGATTTCCACACTACTGGCTCATTTATATTCCTAGAAAAACTAGAACTTTGGCTGGGAGTCCTTGAGCTGTTGTAGTGCAGCTCCATGAATTAAAAACCATGTCTTTGGTGAAGACCAAACAGAGTGAGTGAGGTCTCCAACAGCGGAGAATTTACTCTTGAATGTGTCTCTGTGGATTTATCCAACATACCCTCTACCACGGAGCTTCAAGAACCTCGTGAGAGGTTGTCAGATACGTCACTGTAACTGGGAGGTCTACAACAGTCTCTGGATCTAGCAATCAACAACAGGATTGACCAGAGCCGTGGGTTTCCTCTGGGCTGTTTGCTCTTGGCAAGCTATGCTGTTGCTTCCTTCTCTAGCTTGGTAACCTCTTCTAGGCTCCTGCCTGGAGCAGTTATTAGTGTGTTCTGAGATTCTTGTCAAAGAAGCAGAGAGTGGCCAACACTGCCAAATGTTACAGGAAGAACTGAAAAAAAAAAAACTGTCCAATTTTGAATTTGGATGACACTGGATGTTTCAGAACAATTTTTGTGGGCCCTTTGTGGTAGGAGCTAGATTACTCTGGATTTGAAGACTGAAAGATTGGCAGAGAATGGAATACAGTAAGCTAGTTCTCATGAAGTTAGTTGATCTCAAAGGTATAATTGAATTTAAAAAATAGAAAGCAAATTGCAGCCTGACCTATATAGTATGAAAACTCTTAAATCTCCAGATTGGGCATGGTGGCACACACCTGTAATCCCAGCACTTTGGGAGGCTGAGGTGGGAGAATTGCTTGAGGCCAGGAGTTAGAGACAAGCCTGGGCAACAAGACAAGACCTCCTTTCTATAAAAAATAAAAATAAAATATTAGCTACGCATGGTGATGAATGCCAGTAGTCTCTGCTATTCAGGAGGCTGAGGTGGGAAGATCACTTTAGCCCAGAAAGTGGAGGCTGCAGTGAGCCATGACTGTGCCACTGCACTCCAGCCTGAGTGACAGAGCAAGACTCTACCTCCAAAAAAGAGAAAAAAAAATTAAATCTCCAGCTTGGAGTTTCCTTTGGGCTCCAGACTTGCCAATTTCTTACTCAACATCTTACTCAACGTCAATCCAACTTCTTACTCAGTATCTTCTCTTGAGTGTCTAACAGGCATCTCAAATTTATCATGGCTAAAACGGAACTCTTGCTCCATTTCTACTTCCCACGTCTGTTCCTCCTAGTGTACTCCCTATCTTACAAACTGGCATCCCCATTGACTCAGTGGCTCAGTCCCGAGACCACAGAGTTGCTTCCAGATCCCTGGCTCCCAGCCAAACCATATGTTCGTGTTTCTAGTGGTGGGCCGCTGATTGAGGCAGAGATATGGTTCTATGGTGATGTTTTCTGGGAGTCCTTCCTAAAGGCCCAGTCTGGAGCTCACTCCTCCATTCTGTTCAAAGATTTTGTAGGTTTGTAGTCTCTCATCTTAAATCCCTTTCTTCTCTTTCTGTTTAAAATAGCTACAGTGATTTCTGTAGCCTGCATCTGAATTCTGCATCTAGCACAGTATTGCTTATGAATACATAAGTATATTTATACAAGCAATAAAGTGTAGAGGAACAACATACCTACGGAACTAGATTTCATAAAGCCCCCCTTTGAGACAAAAAATTTAAAAACGTAGAAATATGAGTTTTACTTCCCTCTTTGGTTAAGAGAAAGCCATGAAGCTATCACATGAACTTTTATTTATTCAGGAGCGATTAACCTGTAAATAGCTCTAGTGTGGAATGTTTTATAATGCCTTGTGAGTTATAGAACTTTCTGGATGAATTGCTTAGGCAAAGATTAAAGGTTTTGATTGCATTTCACTGCCCTTTGCCCTTTTTCATGGGTCGTGCTTTTCCTGTGTTTTCTGCTACTAAGGTAGAGAGATAAGTGCTTACCCAGCAGGGCTATGGGAACTGGGTGGCTTTTTGAAATGTAAATCCTAACCCCTGTGTCTTCTAATTTTAATATTTATGAAATATGTTTTAGGTGATAGCATGAATCATAAAAGATAGCTAATGTAGTAGTGAAAAATTATAAATTGCACCTGATTTCAATCACTAAATTCATAATGAACGTACAGTGACCTCGTTAAGGTTTATTTTGGGTTTCCTGCCATTCCTATGCCTTCCCTCGCTTCCTGCTAGTCCTTGATTGTCCAACCCTGTTTTGTAAAATCTATTTAACCACTAGGGTTTGAGAGGGAAGAATTTACACTGCTGCTTCTCTCTACTGTAGATACTTTAATCAAATTCAAAGTAAAGCTACCTCTGGCAGTTTTCTAAAACTACAAAGCACTTGAAATTTTGTCCTTTTTTCAATGCAGTAAATGAACGAGTGTCTTTAATTCCATCAACAAATATGTATCAAGCACATTCTATGTGCCAGGCACTGTTCTAGGCACTTGGAATCAATTGTTAAATAGATCAGACAAATATAGGGGCCGTCAAGGATCTTCCATTTTAGTGGAATAATGAATTCAAATAGTAGTGGCTCGTGGCTTCTGGGGCAGTGAAAAGAATGAGATTGGGAATAGTGGTGGCGGCTACTTGTCATTTTTCTTATTTGTCATTTTCCAGCTTCCCAACATCTATAACATTTTCTTACATACAGAAAATTCCACCTGGGCATGGTGGCTCACGCCTGTAATCCCAGCACTTTGGGAGACTGAGGCGGATGGGTCACCCAAGGTCAAGAGTTGGAGACCAGCCTGGCCAACATGGGGAAACCCCATCCCTACTAAAAACACAAAAATTATCTGGGCATGGTGGCACACACCTGTAATCCCAGCTACTTGGGAGACTGAGGCAGGAGAATTGCTTGAACCCAGGAGGCAGAGGTTGCAGTGAGCCAAGATCATGCCACTACACTCCAGCCTGGGAAACAGAGCAAGATTCTGTCTCAGAAAAGAAAAGAAAACAAAAGAAAAGAAGAGAAGAGAGAAGAGAAAGAGAGAAAGAGAGAGAGAGAAAGAAAGAAAAAGAAAGGAAGGAGGGAAGGAAGGAAGGAAGGAGGGAAGGAAGGAAGGAAGGAAGGAAGGAAGGAAGGAAGGAAGGAAGGAAGAGAAAAGAGAAAATTCCACCTGGCAGTGATGAAGTTCTGCTTCAGAGATACACAACATCCTTTGAACATCTTCTATTTTGATAGTTCTCAGTGTTTGAGAGCTACTACTGTTTTGAGTTCTACCCTCTCACAGTAGAATCCACAAACAACATGTTGTCCAGGCACCCTGAATGCTGGCCAGGTGCTCGGGCTCTGCCAATTGGGGCACACAGTCGCCAGGGATTTGGAGATGGAGATGGGCAGCCCAAAGCCACAGCTGTGTGCGCGGGAACTTTCAGCAAAGGCAGAAGCAGCAGCCTCTAGTTTTTCTGGGGAGGCTGTGATGGAGCTTCTCCACTCTGGTCCTGAGTGTACTTGGTGCCCGCGCTGGGGCACAGCGGTAGCTTTCTTAAAATTGCACTAAGGGTGGCCTGCGGTCACTGTGCTGTTCTTGGCTATATAGTTTCCAAAACTGCATCTCTTGTCCTCCCTGAGATTCTGTGAGCTGTTAATGTCCTATAATAAGCCCCTTTCTGCTTATATGACCCAGAGGAAGCTCTGTGGTTGTAATAAAAACCCGATAACGCATGCCCGTCTCATGAATGTTGGTAGAAGGAAGAACTGCATGCACTGTAGAATTTGGAAATGCCGTGTGCCCACTCCCCAGCCTGCTTGGAAGTGAGGATGAAGGCCTGTGAGTTCGACTCAGCAACTCAGGCGCACCAGCCCAGCCTTTTACAGTGGGAGCGGGTGAGAAGGGTGTTGGTCGGCGGTTTGAAGGGCAGCAGCAGCAGCGGCCAGGGTCCCCGGCTGGCAGGGATGGTGCAGGCCCTGAGGTCCTCAGCACCCAGCTACAGCAGTGGTGTCTTCACAAGTCCATTTCTGTGCTATGAATTTGGCAA
Organism: Macaca thibetana thibetana; assembly: GCF_024542745.1. Taxonomy (NCBI): domain Eukaryota; kingdom Metazoa; phylum Chordata; class Mammalia; order Primates; family Cercopithecidae; genus Macaca; species Macaca thibetana. The sequence continues at coordinate 116,055,456 of NC_065585.1, forward strand.
TGGCCTTGCTCTTGTTTTCCAGGCTTAGTTCTCCAAGCTCCCAAGGGCCCTCACCGATATCCTGTCCTTAGATGCTGTGCTTACATCAGTCAGAGTAGACACTTCTCACTCTTCGCCAACTCCAAAAACTCTTCTACTGTGCCATCTGGAACTTTCTGGAACTTGGGAATATCATCAGCAAAATTCACCATTTCCTCAACTTCTTTTACATTCTCTTCCCCTCCTGCTGTACCTGAAATCTGGCTCTGCCCTGAGGAACCTGCTTCCACTTGTCTTTTTTTTTTTTTTTTTGAGATGGAGTATCAGTGTGTTACCCAGGCTGGAGTGCACTGGCATGATCCTAGCTCACTGTAGAGAGCAGCAGGAGGCAGCCAAACGCCTGGGCAGATAGGAGCGGGTCCCTGGTGAAGCCCCAACTCCAAGCCGAAGACAGTTTAAAGCCTCAGCACCAAACTACAAGTTAAATCCCCAGACCGGATTTGTCTTCCTGTTAGGCACACCTTCCTCTGACTGTTCCCACCCTGCATCTATTAGACATATACCTACCCTTTCCTAATTTGTTTTCTACACTGTCATGCCCACCTTTGAGTGGTGTCTTCACTTTACCCTTTTTTGTATACTCACAAACCAATCAGCATGCACTCCCCATTCTGAGTCCATAAAAGGCCCCAGACCCAGCCACACGAGGGACTTTCCCACCTTTGGGTAGGGGGACCACCCCTGTGTCCCCTCTCTCCTGAAAGCTGTTTCATCACTCAATAAGATTCTTCTCCACCCTTCTCACCCCTCAATGTCCAGCATATCCTCATTCTTTTTGGGTGCAGTACAAGAGCTTGGGAACCACCAAACATGGGTACAAGCTATAACACAGGCAAGCTGGGGCACGCCAGCTTAGCCAGCGGGGCCTGGGTGGGGTGTCACTGGCAGGAAGTCCCCAGCTTGCAAAGTGATCAAGAAGAAAAATCCTACATCACTGTAACCTCAAACTCCTGAACTTAAGCGATCCTCCCACTGTAGCCTCCTGAATAGCTCAGACTACAAGCATTAGCCATTGTGCTTGGCTAATTTTTAAATTTTTTGTAGAGATGGGGTCTTGTTGTGTTGCTCAGGCTGGTTTCAAACTCCTGGCTTCAAGCTCCTGCCTCGGCTTCCTAAAGTGTTGGGATGACAGGTGTGAACCACCATGCCTGACCCCCACGGCACACCTGGCCCCCACAGCAGTCTTTGCAAATGCTCAGTGTTCTCTCCTCTCCTCCCCTGTGCCACTGGGCAAGGACAGGAAGCTATGCTTCTTGGCCCTCATCACAGCTCCTGAATTGTCCCTGAAGACCCACTAATTCTACTATTCTTCTCTAATCTGTTTTCTCTCCTAATCTCCTAGAAGACTATGTAAGCTCCCTTCTCTGCTTGCATCTCCAATACTCTCTCCCTTATCCTTACTCTCAGCCAATACCTTTTCTTCCTATTTCTTTGAGAAAATTGGAACAATCAGAAAACCCACTGTATCGCAGCCCCCTGTCAACCCACCTACCTGCACCTAGGCAGATTCCCTGCTGCCACAATGTCCAGGCCCCACCAGTCTTAGCCGAGGCCAGCTTTCTACTGAGGCAGTAGATTTGGTGTGCCTGTAGGCAAGAGGACAATCCCCATCTCCCACATTGTTGGTTATCTCCTCTACGGGATCATCTCATTCTCATACCAACAAAAATAACATATTGAGCCCACACTTCCCTCCAGTTACCATCGTATTTCTCTCTTTTAAAGGGAAAGTCTGTGAGAGAATTGTTTCTGCTTTTTATCACTTAGCCTTCTTGGCCCATTCGCCCCTGAACTCATGGAAATCATGCTTTTGTCTTTACTCCTAGCTGAAAGTCATCTTGCCAATGTCCCAAAAAAACCTCTACATGGCTAAATCCACAGGACAATGGAAGTCCTCATGGCACCTGGCCTATCAGCAGCCTTTGGCCCAGCTGCTCCTTTCTCTTCCTTAGCAGGCTGTCTTTCCTGCTTCTGAGATCCTTTCCTCCTCTCCCCCGGGCTGCTCCTGCCTGATTTCTTTTGCAGGCTCGTCATTGTACCGATCTCTAAATAAAAAGTTCATCCTTGGATCTCTTCCTCTTCTTATCTACAGTCACCCTTTTGGTGATCTTGGCCAGTCTCTTCTTCCTAAATGAGTTCTTTTGTAGTCTTCCTCATGCGTGTCCTCTGGCCACAGTCAACTGCAGGCAGATCACGTGGGTCTCTGGTTTCCATGTCAAGAGGGCCTCAGAAAGGGGACAGCCTGACCAACATGGAGAAATCCCATCTCTACTAAAAATACAAAATTAGCCGGACATTGTGGCGCATGCCTGTAATCCCAGCTACTCGGGAGGCTGAGGCAGGAGAATCACTTGAACTCGGGAGGTGGAGGTTGTGCTGAGCCGAGATCGCACCATGGCACTCCAGCCTGGGCAACAAGAGCGAAACTCCGTCTCAATAGCAGCAGCAACAACAACAACAACAAAAGAATTGGGAAGGTTTCCATGATAAAAGCCATGGAGCCTTCCTTATCAATGAAAAATGTTTCTCTTTCTCTGCCTCATGAGCCCGTTCCTGCCTAAGCTGAAAATCCTGTCACATCCTTGCCTGAAGGATACACCACACACCCCAGGTAAACCCATTTTCTTCACGGTCCACCCCTCCCTGCCTCTGGACTTGAACTAGAGTCAGATCCCCACATGTCCTGGCAGGTGGGGCATGGGAAAACCTCAGAAGAAACATAAAACACACCCCAAGTCTGAAAGATGCTGCTTGTTTGTGGTCACAATCTGATGAACATACACAGGAATGGACTCTTGAGGTCCTAGACCAAGGACAGAAAGTTGAAGTAGAGTTTGGCTAACAGGGGTGTGCTTTCTTAAGATTTGGGTTTAGTCTGTAAAGTCGAACAGCTGAAGGAAGTACTCACAGTTTGCTCAACTGATAGTCCATGCAAAGTGAAGATGAGATACCAGAAATTAGTTCAATGTAATGGAAGACTTGGAGGAACAGGAATATTGGAATGGATTGCTTAATATATGATCTGCTCGCCTTCCTCCTGATATGGAAGGACTCATCAGAGACTTCTTTTTCCAAGACCATGAGAGGTACATTGGTGAGGAAGAACCATCATCTCAATTACTGGAAAGTGCAGGAAGTGGTTTGGACCTTCGGTCCCAAGCTTAGAGTTAGGGAAACTTCTCAGTACATGGCTGTATTAGTCCCTCCTCACACTGCTGTGAATACCTGAGACTGGGTAATTTATAAAGAAAGGAGGCTTAATTGGCTCACAGTTTGCAGACTGTACAGGAAGCGTGGCTGGGGAGGCCTCAGGAAACTTACAGTTATGGCAGAAAGCAAAGGGAAAGCAGGCACGTCTTCACATTGCTAGAGCAGAAGGAGGAAGAGAGAAGGGGGAGATTAAACACTCTTTTAAACACCAGATCTTGTGAGAACTCATTCACTATCATGAGAACAGCAAGGGAGAAATCCACCCTCATGATCCAATCACCTCCCACCACGCCCAACCTCCAACATTACAATTTGACATGAGATTTGGGTGACAACACAAATCCAAACCTATCAATGGCACACGTCTATCATCCATCTGCTGAAGGAGGAAACAAGAGGAAGCTGTGTAGTGCCTCCTACCTGACAAAACCATAAATGCAATTAATACAATGTCTCCAGAGGAATCCCAAGAATTAGGGCCACCAGCAAACACCTTAAGGATGCAGAAGTGGTAATTTTGATGATCACCAAATGCTACCTTAGGTAGATGGGTCTCAGACCGTCAGTGGTTCATTGTAAACTTAAGTGATTCCGATTACAGAAGCTGTTCCCAATGTGGCCCGAATGCTCATTTTCCCAGCAGCAGTGGCAAACCCTGGTTTCTAGATGTGCTGGCAGAGCCTAGAGGTTCAAATTATTCACTTGGTGGCAAGCTGATTGTAGTGAATGCCTTACATGCTTGAGAAGGCAGCAATCTGGCTTTTATGGAATACCATAGATGCTTATTCTGGAGAATGGCTGGAGAGGAAAGCAATACATCCCGACCCTAACCTCATGACCTATTACTACAATGAGCACTGTACCTGTCTGTATTTTCTTACTGACTTTGCTAATTTATTTCATTTTCTGCCCACCCCATTACTTTCTATGTGTGTGTGTTGGGTGAACGTTATCATTTACTCCACAGAAAACAAAATTTCAAGATGGCTCCAGTGTCAGGACTAGAGCAAGAATAGAATTAGAGCAGGAGGCTGGACTTGGAGCTGGATGGTCACTGGTGAGACCTGGGATTCTATCCCTGTGGAATTAGGATGGGGTTAGGGGGAGCCTTTTTGCTTGTATGAGGAATGGTTACATTCTGTTAGGTTCTGTATTTGTCTATTTGGCATCCACTATGTGCAGAGCCAAACTAACAGCCAGCATTGTTTATATCTCCCCTGCAACCAGCTTTTGCAGGTGCACTAAAGTTAGAGTACAGGCCCTCTGCCTAATCTTGACTCAGTATCACCAACAACCCCGTTTGTCTAACTCTCACACACTGAGCCAATATTCCTCCTACCCCAAATCACCTCAGAGCCAGGTAATGGGCAATCACAGACCACCCCTATAGCCCAGAGCCCACCAAGATTATTCAAACTATCTCATCGCAAGCTGCTTCCTTGCACTGCCCTGGCTTTCCCGGGAAACCTCACGAAGGCTCGGGGCCAGGCTTCCCGCATTGTGCCCTCCACCTCCTGACACTCCCTGGTGCTGCTCTGTGTGGCCCTGTGGGGATGTGCCACTCCTCCTGTTTCTAGGGATCTGTGAGTATAAACTCCTTCCTTTATGACAGTCACTTATGTGTCTGCAAATCTTACCATACCTGATTAAACAATTTTTTTCAAGGTGTGATGATGGAAAGTTGAGTGTGCACTGATATTAGGAGCCAAAGAGCTAGATTTCGGGTGTCGGGGAGGGGGGCTTTCCAGCATTGAAACAACTTTCAAATATTTCAGGAATGTCCCCCCTCTTGAAGTGGGCAGAGCCCACCTTCCACATAGAAGCTCAAAACCCCAGATTCCTGCTTCCTTGGCCTTCCTGGCATCTGGTTTGGGAGCACATGCTTTAATCAGATGCATCTGTTTCGACTTTTGTATGCAGAGCTAGTGACACAAAGGAGCAGGGCTGGAGGAGAATTAACTGTGGCAGCAGCGGCAGCAGCAGGGACGGCTGCTTCCAGGGACAGCGGTGACAACGGCACCCGTGATGGTGCCAGGTTCTCATGCAGCTCTGTAGCAGCAGGACCCACCACGCTGGCCGGGGGGCAAAGGCTTCCCTCTTCTTCCTGCTCTCCAAGCAGCCCCTCCAGCTTTCTAGGTGCTTCTGTGGACCACCCGTTTTCCCTCAATAAAACCCATTCTCCACTTAAAGTAATTGGTAGGTTTTATTGCTTGCAACCAAGAATCCTGATGGATACGATCTGTGATTTTCTTTTCTTTTCTTTTTTCTTTTCTTTTCTTCCCTCCCTCCCTTCCCTCCTTTCTTCCTCCCTTCCCTCCCCCTCCCTCCCTTCCTCCCTCCCTCCCTTCCTCCCTCCCTCCCTCCCTCCTTCCTTCCTTCCTTCCTTCCTTCCTTGCTTCCTTTCTTTCCCTCCTTCATTCTTCCAGTCTCCAGATGGAAAATGTATACATCTAACTTTATATATGTAAATATGGTGAAATATTAACATTTATTAATTACGAATAGTGGAAATATGAGTGTTTATGTTTTTTTGGTATTTTACGTCTTTTAATTGTCTCAAAAGATGATGCTAACAATCGCATGCACATGTGTACACACAATGCATGTGTGTGTTTGTGTTTATTTGTGCTAATTGACTCCTCATAGTGAACCTATGAGGCGGGAGCCATTGTTCACATCTTCTTTTTACATCTGAGGAAACTGAGGCATAGGAGGCTGAAGAGGCCTGTCCAGGATTATGCAGCTGTTTAAGAGCAGAGCTAGAAATTCAATCTCAGCAGTTCGTGGCCGGGGCAGGTCCAGGGCCTTTGCTTTTAACAAAATAAGGGAGAAGAGCTAGCAAGTAGCTTGAGGGAAAGGCCGAAACCAAATAGCGTTTTTAGGATTGGGGATAAGCTTAGTTAGGCGCTGAAGGGAACGAACAAGTGGGGAGGAGAGGGAGGGTCTGAGAAAACCCGGGCTGTTAATAGATGGGGTGATGTCAAGATCACAGCGGGCCAGGATTCGCCATGCACGGGAGGAGACGGGAGTCCCGATCTGATGCTGGAGAAAAGGAGACTTCTCTGGAAAATCAAAGGCAAGGTCACCTGCAAGGAGGCTGAGGGGGTGAGAGGGAAGCAGCCACACTGGGTGGCCACGCGAGTGACTGGTGGTCCTCTAGGGTGGTGGGGGGAGGGGTCTCACAGGGGAGGAGGGCAAGGAGAGAACCGTGGGCTGACTGGCCAGCAGCTCTGTCCTTACTCCAATTTTTCCGATGCTATTTACTGACTTAGCAGGTAAATACTTTCCAAGGTTCTTCAAGTTCTTTACAGCTGGGCTTGTTCCAAGGCTGGAATTTGTGAAGTGGATTCCTCATTTCAAAACTCTACTGCTATATTGACAGACAGACCCAGGACCCAGGACCCAGAACCTGTGTTTGCATTCAGGGGCCCCAGGCAGTGATCCTGACTCAATAACATATTGAGCCCACATTTCCCTCCAGTTACCCTCATATTTCTCTCTTTTAAAGGGAAAGTCTGTGAGAGAATTGTTTCTACTTTTTATCACTTAGCCTTCTTGGCCCATTCGCCCCTGAACTCATTGAAATCATACTTTTGTCTTTACTCCTTGCTGAAAGTCGTCTTGCCAACATCCCCCAAAAAACTCTACATGGCTAAATCCACAGGACAATGGAAGTCCTCGTGGCACCTGATCTATCAGCAGCCTTTGGCCCAGCTGCTCCTCTCTTCCTTAGCAGGCTGTCTCTAGGGGTCCAGAGAGCAGGGAAGGGAGCGTCGTGGTGACTGGACAGAGGGAGGGCAGAGCTGCCACTGTCCCCACCAGACACAGGCTGGAAAGTCACAGGCTCCTCCTCCTTCCCCTCCAGAGAGGCTGTGTGTGTGTGTGTGTGTGTGTATGTGTGTGTGTGTGTGTGTGTGACAGAGAGAGCGGTGTGAGCCTGTGTGCTTGTGTGCTGAGTGCTGAGCCCTCATCCCCTCCTGGGGCCAGGCTTGCGTTTCACCTGCTGAATCGCTTGTGCTGGGCTGCCTGGGCTGTCAGTGGTGCCTGCATGAAGCTGCTCTGGCTGCCAGAGCTGGACAGCCCCAGGAAAACCCACCTCTCTGCAGAGCTTGCCCAGCCGTCCCTGGGAAGCCAGCTGCCTCTCACGTAAGTCCTCCGCTCGACGGGGTGTCTCTAAACCCTCACTCTTCAGCCTCTGTTTGACCATGAAATGAAGTGACTGAGCTCTATTCTGTACCTGCCACTCTATTTCTGGGGTGACTTTGTCAGCTGCCCAGAATGTCCAAGCCAGGCTGGTTCTCTGCATCCTTTGAATGACCTGTCTTCTTCTGTAACCACAGGTAAGAAAGGTGCCCAAGGCTTATGTTGCGGGTGGCATGCATGTGGAGAGATTGTGGATGTGGGGTCAAAGAAATACTAGCAGTTTCTGGGTACTCAGGAGAAATACTAGCAGTTTCTGGGTACTTATGTCGGAATGCTGGATGTCACCTGCTCCTAGAAATATTTTAGTCTCCTGGTTGTCCCTGCTGAGGCTGTCCACAGCCAGGTGACGATGAACACCTCCTGGCTAGGATGGCTAGCCCAGTCTCAGGAATAGTGGCTTTATTATACTGTATCTGCTCCTATGTCTTTATTACTGCTGTCTGTTCTTTTGTTCATTTATTTATTCATTCAGTAAATTGTCTATGTGCTTTAAAAGGGCTAAAAGACACCAATGCTATTTACTCACTTAGAAGGCAAATACCTTCCAAGGTTCTTCAAGTTCTTTACAGCTGGGCTTGTTCCAAGGCTGGCGTTTGTGAAGTGGATTCCTCCATCAGCTGGTGTGGTAGTTCAGATGACCTTCCAGATCCCACCCAACCTTGAGATGTTAAACTTCTGTGATTGAGCAAAGCAGATATAAAAGCTAGAAATATACCCTCTAGCCCCTAAGCACCTCTAGTGAATTTATTGGGAAGAAGAAACAGTACCAGTTTCTCTAATGGAGGGGCTTCTTTGGGAGTGTAGTGTTGCCAGTTGTGAAAAAGCTGAGACCCGTATGCTTGGGGAGGTTCTGGACGGTAGAAAGGAACCAGATGGGATGGAAGCAGCCTTTTCGGGAGAAGGAAGTATTAGTAAAAAGAGGAGAATGTGGGCTGGTGGGTGGGAAGTTGAAAACAGCAGTAGTAGAACCATGGGCAGGGAAGTGAGCTCAAATCACCTTGACTTCCATAGAACCAGGATTCAAGCAGGCTAGAGATGCTGCAGTGAGTGTGGGGGTGGGGTGGGGGTGGCTGGCACTGGTGTACATGAGCAGCGACACAAGCCCAATGGGGACACTGATGTCCGAGCACTTTACATATGCAATCTCTTTTACATAGGCTTCTCTGTACACCCCATTCACCTAGACCCACTTTACAACCAGGGACCTCATTCCATTCTCTCCTCTTCCCCAAATCTGCCAATCCAGCCACTTAGAGGGTCAAAGTGTGCAGCTCTTTTTCTTTTGACATCTTCCTAACCAGAGGTGGAAGTTCCCTCTAATTACTGTCAATCACCTGGAACAATTCCTCCTTTGGTTTCCAGTGATAAGTTAAATGAAATGATATAGTGGGCTCATCACAGGGGGTGCAGATTTGAGGCATCTTGCTGGGAATACATCCTCTAGAGTCACCGCATCTTATTTGCACATTCTTCTGGGGGGTCCAGGGTGGCTCTCCTTGGATCTCTACATGATGCAATTTTAGTATGCCTGGATTCCTATCCTCACTAATGGAGAAAAAAAATCTCCTTTTTAAAAAATGCACTTGGTTAAAAGGTGAAACACATGATAGCTTTGGAATTTGCAACGATATTGATTGGCTGGATAAGAAAGTGAATCTGCACTAGAGGAACCTCCTAGAATCTGGGATCCAGGTGGACCTAGCTTTGGGGTGAGGTGCCTGTTCCCTCTCCTCACTTGTCCTCAACAGACCTCAGTCCTGATGGTGGCTTAACAATGACAGACACAGTGCTAGGGTCTACAGAACACAGGTGAGTACTGGCTGAGTTGCTTATATGAAATTGCCCCCCTAGTTAACACCACATTATAATTTATCACATTCTAGTTTCGAAGCTAAAGATCTTAGCTTGAATCTCAGCTTCATCACTTTTTATCTATGTGGCTTTGGTCAACTTCTCTGAATATCAGTTTTTTTCTTTTTAACTTACATGAAAGAGATAATAATATCTCTTCCCCACACCCTCCTAGGGGTCATGTGAGGGCCAAATAGGTCAAAGCTGCAAAAGTACTTTGTAAATCTGAAAAAAACATAAATGCATGGTGTTCTTAGGAAGACCTTTTAGGAATTAACATCAGGGGGGATTCTGAAATCCTCATTCCCTGCACCAAATCAGCCCTGTGTTCTAATATCTAGCAAAAACTTTATGCCTGTATGAAAGTAGACATAAGCCATGGAATTTCACAACTCTTCTTTATTTTAACTAGCAAATGAAACTTCTAGATGGCACTGAGTCACATGTAAATGGGCATGAGATCTTTGAGGATCTTAAATCCTCCAGGGTAGAAAGGATGAAAGAGACAAGAGACAAGGAACCAGAATGGCAGCTTTGTGATTATCAGGTGTTTGAATGATTGTGGAGAGCAGAGAAAAAACCTCACCTCCTCTGCAGTTTCCCCTGGGTATTAATGAAATTTAATCTTTGATGACAACATTAGGGTCTCTAAACTCAAGTCAACCCAACTCAAGCATCTCTCAGACGCTTATGCAGATTCAGACTCCGGGAAGAGCTTCCCAATGTGGAGAGTTGTAAAAAGCCTGGAAAGGATGCCTTGGGGAACTTGGGACCTCCCTGGATGGCTTTGGAAGCAATGGGGCTAAATGAATAAAATCATGCCCCACATTAGGGGTGGATGAGTGGATGAGACTCTAGCATTTTCCTTCCTTTTGGTTCTTCTCTATTCAAGTTCACTCAGTTCCCTGTCCCTGGTGCCTGGCACACTGTTGGCCCTGATGAAGAATGAGGCAGTACATTCTCTTACAGTCCAAGCGTGAAACAACAACAACACAAAATGAATGAGATAGTGGAAAGATAAACAAAGAAAAGTCAACAATCACACTATGAGTGCAAATGTTTGAAGCCGTGCTGCTCCCCAAATTAAGTGACAAGCCTTGGTCTCCTTCTTCAGGCTCTCGGAGCTCTCCTCCCGCCCTGGGTACCTTTTGCAGGTGGCTCTGAATACGTGGAACCCACAAAGTGGGCTGGGGCTTTGCTTGGGGCTGGAGGGAAGAGGTGAATAAGATACAGTGGTCACCCTTAAGGAGCGACCTCACGACAGGAAGTTCCACTTTTCTCTGAAAGCCCCCATTTGACCTTTGAGATCAATGTGGCGATCCCATTTCCCGGGCCTCAGCCCTGAGGTGATTCCAGATGAACACAGCTGACTTTTAAAAAAATTATTATTGTGGTAAAATATACATAACACAATTTACCAGTGTAACCATTATTAAGTGTATATAGTTCCTCGTGTTAAGAACATTCACATTGTTGTGCAGACATCACCACTGCCCATCTGCAGATTTTTTCATCATCCCAAACTGAAATTCTGCACCCATTGAACAACAGCCCCTCACTCCCCTCGCCCTAGCTCCTGGCACCCCCCCATGCTACTTTCTGTCTCTATGAATTTGACTATTCTAGGAACCTCCTATAAACGGAATCACAATGTCTTTGTCTTTTTGTAACTGGCTTATTTTACTTAGCATAATGTCCTCAAGGTTCATCCGTGTTGTAGCATGGATCAGAATTTCTGTCCTTTTTGAGGATAAATAATATTCCATTGTATGGATAGACCACATTTGTTTAACCATTCATCTGTCGCTGGATACCGGAGTTGCTTCCACTTTTTACACAGCTGATTGATGAACTGCACTGCATTCCGACGGAAGAGTGGAGTCAAATCTACACAGTTTCGGTGAGCTCCTGCTGCTGTGAGATGAGGGGAGGGTGCGTAAAACACACCACAGGTATTGCTGTCCACTTGAAAATTATTCTGATATTAAGTAACCGATACCTGCTGATAGTGGGAAATTTGGAAAATGCAGAAAACTGTCAAAAAGAATAATATTCGCCTCTAATTCCTGTGCCCAGAGATAACACAGGTGATCTATTTATATGTAGAAAAGAGATTAAAAGAGAAAAGAGCAAGATGGTAATGCTAGCCCTCTCTGGTAATCAGGTAGCTGTGCTGTTTCCTTTGCAGTGGTCTGCTTGGGGGAAGTCCCTTGGGGACAAGCCCCTGCACCTTCGAGGGCCAGAGATCCCAGACCCTGCCACTGCGGTTCACTCGAGCCACAGAAGCTGCTGATGCCCAGGCTGGGGTGGGTGCTGTACAAGCATTCTGCATAATTTGCAGGGCGATGTGAGTTTAAACATTATATAAAGCTGCACTCCTGAATGAGAGCTCTTGTGGGGCTGTGTATATCAGGCCTATCTGTGGAGAAACTTCCCACTGCCAGGACTCCCTGCTTCTTCCCCACGGAGGCACCGTTCTGGGAGAGCTTTGGGAGGCTCTCTCGGGCAGCTTATTCCATATGCTGGGAACCACCAGCCTTTTCCACTTGCCAGCTGGGGATTTTCAGAGCCAGGTAGGAACCAGGAACCTCTAAGACTGAGACAAAGTGAGGAATCCCAGGGCAGGGTGGGGTGTAGGGTGGCATGGAAGATAAGGGCAGCGGGTGGACAGGGGCAATATTCTCCCAAGGGAACAGAAGAAAAATGTAATCCTCTATTTCCAACAAGTCTTTGAATTGAAACCTTCTGGGGAAATTGATGCAGGAGGGCCCTTTTCCCCCCAAACACTCTGGTGTCTGTGCTATAGTCAGTATACGACAGCAATTCCAACACATGAAATCCTTCCCACATTCCTCTTCTCCTACTTGACACAAACTGTCATTGTGCGATGCCACTGGATCATGGGCCCTGACAACCACAAGAGCAACCTGTTCCCTGATCAGCCCTCTGCAGTTCCCCAGGGACTTTCATGGACACAAATGACCCCGTTTGCTCCCGTCACTCCTCCCACAGGGCAGAAAGTGTTCGATCTTTATCTTAAGACAAAATCCCAGGGGGATTGAGTGACCTTTCACAGATCACCACCAGCCAGTGGTGGGGCCAGGACTCGAAGCCACGTTTGCCAGCACCAGCCCTGCTCTCATCTCCTGCCAGGAGGGTAGGATGGGTTGGTGCAAGAGGCCCTGGAAGAGATGGAGGATTAGTGACGCCAGAAACACTGTTGAGAGGCTGGGTCAGGGTGGGTGGGAGGATGAGAATGACCAGATAAAAGTGGTTTCACAACTCCATGAATAATAATTCTGATTCTCTCATACCTGGTGGTTTACTTTGATTTTTACTTTCTTTTTGAGATGAGATTTTGCTCTGTTGCCCAGGCTGGAGTGCAGTGGCATGATCATAGCTCATTGCAGCCTTGATTTTCCCAGGCTCACGCGACCCTCCCTTCTTAGCCTCCCCAGTAGCTGAGGTCATAGACACACGCCACTATGCCCAGCTAATTTTTAATTTTTTTTGCAGAGACAGGGGATCTCACTATGTTGCCCAGGCTGGTTTTGAACTGCTGAGCTCAAACACTCCTTCTGTCTTGCTCCAAAAGAGCTGGAATTACAGGCATGAGCTACTGTGCCCAGTCCTTGGTTTATATTTTTAAAGCCACTTTTACCCTTATTCTTTTTTTAAAGTTGTGATTCAGTACACATAACATAAAATTGATCATTATTGGCATTCAGTACAATTGGAACAGTGTGCAGCCATCAGCACTATCTAGTTCCAGAACATTCTCACCCTCCCAAAGGAAATCCTGCACTCACTAGTTGTACCAAGAGCCATTGTTATCTCCCTAGACCGCACACACGATGTGTCCCTGAACACAAGGCCTCGCTCTTCTCCCCATGGGGGGCTGTTTCAAAAAATGCTAATTTGAATGTGTAAGCTTGTAAGGCAATAATGTTATTTTAGTGATATATATATATGATTTAAATCACACACTATATAAAATAATATTTTAAAATACTGCTTTTCCCGACTTTCCCAATTATGAAACATTCATTTCACATGAAACATTATGTTTACCCCGATCTTTGACATCCGTGTCCTTCTGGTCACCAGAACCCTTTGTGTATTGATTCTTCATGTTTGGCAAATATCATTGTCACCACAGTCAAGAGAGGTAGCTGCTGCTGCTTTTTTTTTTTTTTTTTTTTTTTTTTTTTTTGAGATGGAGTATTGCTCTGTCACCCAGGCTGGAGTGCAGTGGCACGGTCTCGGTTCACTGCAAGCTCCGCTCCCGGGTTCATGCCGTTTTCCTGCCTCAGCCTGCCAAGTAGCTGGGACTACAGGCGCCCGCCATTACGCCGGCTATTTTTTTGTATTTTTAGTAGAGACAGGGTTTCACCATGTTAACCAGGATGGTCTCGATCTCCTGACCTCGTGATCCACCCGCCTCGGTCTCCCAAAGTGCTGCGATTACAGGCGTGAGCCACTGCGCGCCGGCCTAGCTGCTGCTTCTTAATCCACGAGGTGTTTGTTTATTTTTTAATAAGTTTTTTTGAGATATAATTAAAATACCATAAAATTCACCCATTTAAAGTGTGCAATTTGGTGAATTTTAGTATATTCACACATCTGTGCAATACCACACCATCTAGTTCCAGAGCTCTCTTATCCCCTCTAAGGGAAACTCAGTGATCATTAAGCAGTCACTTCCCATCCCTCCCTCCTGCCACCCCACAACCACTAATCTACGTCTGTCTCTATAGATTTGCCTGTTCTACATATTCCATATCAATGGGATCATACATTGTGTAGGAAAAACCACAAACTGTTTTTCTCTGCTCTCACTCCACAACAATCAACACGGAAAACTTCTGTGACTTCTCCCCACCCACAAGCAAGCAGTCAGTTCTGCAGCAGAGATCAGCTGGGTGCCTTCTAATTCAATTCAGACACCATCCACCTGGAGACAGCTCAGATCCCACACGTCGAGGGCTCAGTTCCCAACACTGCCCCCCAATGTCAATGCCGATCACAAGTCCTGGGTTGTTTTACCTGTGCTTCCAACCCACTGGCTATAAATTGGGGTTCCCATGACCCCCTCCTTGGGTTCGACTAACTTGCTAGAATGGCTCACAGAACTCAGGGAAACACTGGTTTACTAGCTTATAAGAGATAGTGTAAGATACAGGTGACAAGATGCATACAGCAAGGTTTGGCAAGGGGCACAGAGCTTCCATACCCTCCCTGGGCTCATCACCCCTCAGGAACCTCCAATGTTCTGCTACTTAGAAACTCTTTAAAACCTGTTCTTTCAGGTTTCTATGGAGGCTTCATCATGCAGCATGATTGATTAATCCAGTGGTCATTGGCGATCAACTTAACCTTTAGCTCCTCTCCTGTCCCTGGAGGTTTGAGGGGCGGGGCTGAAAGTCCTAACCCTATAAAGCCTGCCTTTGTCTTCCTGTGACCAGCCCCATCTTGCAGCTGCCTAGGGGCTGCCAGCCACCGGTCATGCAAAAAGTCATCATTTTGCAGATTCCAAGTATCTTAGGAGTTGTATTCCAGGAAATAGGATTGAAGACCAAATACATATTTTACATATCATCTTCAGTACGTGGCTTTTTACCACTGGCTTCTGGTACTTTGCAGAATGCTTTCTAGGTTCCTCCATGGTGTAGCAAGTGTCAGCACCTCAGTCCTTTTTATGGTGGAATCATGTTCCGTTGTAAGGATTTACTGCCTTTTGTCCATCCATTCATCAGCTAATGGACATTTGTTTGGACAAAAGGCTGTTTCCGCCCTTTGGATCTTGTGAATAGTACCCTGATTCTTTTATCGATCACTCTTTGCAGTATGATTATCCCCATTTTACAGATGACCACTGAGGCAAAGCAATGGGGACCTCGGTCCCATCTTGTGCCCTCCTTTGTCCAGCAGGTCAGGGCTGGTCTTAGGGCAGAGTCGCTGGCTGACTGGAGAAAGAGGAAGAGGCTGATTCCTCAATAAGCCAGGGAGAGCCCAGGAGCGCTTAACTGCTGAGAAGCCTGCTGAGGGCCTTTTGCTCACATTTCATGCCTGTGTAGAACGTGAGAAACAGAAATATGCCTGTGTCAAGGATACACGACCCTAAGAGCCCTTTCTTGGGCTTGCTCAGGTTTGGTGGTGAGAGGAAGCCTCGCAGAATCCAGCAGCAGCTCTGCTGGAGACATGGTCTGAGGTGCAACCCACAGTGAAGCCCTGACCTGACCTCCTGATGCTCAGGGGAAGCCATGGGCCCCTCCCGTCCTGCGTTCCTGTCCTTCACAAAGCTCAGTCTGTGGTGGCTCCTTCTGACCCCAGCAGGTGAGTGCTTGTCACCTGTCATTGTAAGACTTCATCTCACGCCTGTTGGCTCACAAACTGTAGGAAGGAGTCTGCAGGTGGACTCGTTGCAACCGTCAAAGCTGCAGGGGACTTCAGAGGCCATCAGCCGGGTGGCTGGTTCCACTGGGAGAGGTGGAGGGGCGGTCACAGCTCTGACGTTAGCATCTGTGTCACCTTAAATGTCCCCAAGCTTCAATGTCCTCAGCTGCAAAATGCAAATAGTATTGTGTACCTCCCAGGCCTATTGTGAGGATTAAACGAAAGTTTGTGACCAGAATCCGGGATACAGGAGGCACCCGGGATGCAGCGCTTTCTGTCCCAGATGGTGCTGACACGTTTTTCTGGGATTTGGAGCTGTAGTTCTCGACTTGCTTGGACAGCAGAGCCCTGAAGGGGTGAAGCTGTTTGCTGAACACAGTGAAAACTGACATGAGTGATGTCATAGAAACATTTTGAAAAGCTTTGTTTATCTGATAGGAAGTGGCACATGCCCATGGTTTAAGAAAAAATTGGGGAGGATCCCAAAGCGGTCTATTTCCCTGTTAGCATTAATGGTTCATCCAACAAGCGGGTGGGAACGGGAGACCGCTGACCCTGGCCAGGCTCACTGCAATGCCGGAGCCCTTCTCCCTGCAGCCCCCGACTTAGACCAGGCATCTCTTTCACTTCCCTGTCCCCGCAGGGGCTCCTCCATATGGGGCTGAATCTTGTCTGTAGATTCAGGTTTCCCTACTTCCCTGCCTCTGCCCCTTCCCCTCGACCCCTGCAGCACTAGTTCCCACTCCTTTCTTCTCTAACATCACAAAGCAGTTGACCTTTCCTGAGCTCCCACGACCCCACAGCCTACTCATGCTGTGCTCAGCTCTGATAGACATTATCATCTGCCATCTTCAACGGTGTTTTGAGATAGGTTCTGGATAAGTATCCCCATTTTACAGATGAGCAAACTGAGGCTCAATGAGGCTGAGTGGCTCTGATTTGATAGCAGGTGGAGAGGAAGCCAAGCGCCCACCTCCCAGGGCTCCTGGAGACCCCCTCTCCTCTCCCAGTCCCACGGCGTTGCCGCAGGGAGGATCCCATACCCAGGCTGAGGACCGGCTCTTCAAACACCTCTTCCGGGGCTACAACCGCTGGGCGCGCCCGGTGCCCAACACTTCAGATGTGGTGATTGTGCGCTTCGGACTGTCCATCGCTCAGCTCATCGACGTGGTGCGCCTGTCCTCCCACCCCTGGCCCCGGGGAAGGAGATCCCAGACCACCCACCACTTCCCGCCACCCCCAACCGCTTCCCGCCCCCCTCCCCCTTCCTCTACCCCGGCCCAGCCCTCACGCACAGCAGTGACCTGGGGTGGCGGCGGGGACGGCTCTTCCCGGGGCTGCTACACCCTTCCCTCTCCCAGCTCTGGAGCTCCCTCCTAGGAGGGCATTGATTGGCAGCAGTGCCTGTGCGATCCTGGAGAATCTGAGTCAGGGTGGGGTTTCAGAGCGGATGGTGGGCGGGATGGGCTTGGGGTGTCCTATCAGAGGGTCTGAAACAGCCCATCCCACTCCACCCTGTCTTCTGGGACTGGGCCAACCCCTCTAATTGCTCCTGTCTATCTCTGGGCCAGGATGAGAAGAACCAAATGATGACCACCAACGTCTGGCTAAAACAGGTGAGGGCCCCTCCTCCCGTCCAGGCAGGAGCCTACTGGGAATCCATGGACCCCAGACCCCCCTAGGACTTCTTCGCTAGTGAAAGACCAAGGAACAGCAAGACCCTGAACTTAGTTTACCAAGCAGATGCCACATGGGATGTTCCCAAAGCTGACTTTTTCCACAGGGCCTGTGTTCTTGGTGGCTAGACTTGAGTCTAGTGCCTGAGAAGGTTGCCTCAGGCACTAGAAAGCCACGTGGTGCTCTCCTGGGAGCAAGCATCCATTCATCCCTGCTACTTCGGAATCCTCCCCAAAGCCCGAGGAGGGGTTCATTCTGTCCATTTTACAGCTCAGGAGAGCAGGAAGCAGAGAGCAGCTGGCCTGGAAAAGGGGGCCCAGCAGTGCCTGACTCCGAGCCCCAGGCTCCTACGAGAGAACGCTGAGTGCTTAATGTCTATGCTGCCACCCAAATACCCCCAAACTTACAGGCTCACAGCAGCTCCTAGCTCACTGTATCTTATGGCTTTATGGCCAGGAGTTTGGGTGGTTTCTTCTGCTTCACATGGTGACCACTAGGGTTACTTGGTGGTATTTGAGTGAGGGTTCATCTGGTCTGGAGGGTCTAAGACAGCTTAATTGACACATATGTCCCTTAGCGGGGATGTCCGGAAGGCTCTGGAAGGTGCTGGAAGGCTGGACTCAGATGGGCCCCTCGTCCCCTTCAGGCACCCTCAGGGTCTCTCCAGCAGGGGAGTCAGATTTCTTGCCTAGTGGTTCAGGGAATCCAGAGTGAGGGTCCCAAGAGACAGGGAGTAAAAGAAACTGGGCCAGCATTGATCTTGTTGTATACTACTGGTCAAGACAGTCATAGAACCCAGTTAGACTCAGGAAAGGACGCACAAATCCCGCTCAGGTCAGAATCTTCCCTCCCTCTGATGCCATAATCCAGGAGCTGTTAGGGGTCACTTGGCTCATCTTTACGGATGTGACAACTGAGGGCCAGAGGGAAGCAGGAACTTGGAAGCTACCCAGTCATGTGGTGTGTGTGTGTGCAGGGAGGCAAGACTAGAACTTGGGTTGACCCAATTGTCCCCATGGGCTGGTCACCTGGGCTTCAGGGTTGGGGTGGCAGGGCAAGGAAGGAGTACTGGAGTATGAGTCAGGCCAGTCAGCAATGCCTCTGATTAGCTTGTGATACTGGGTGAGCTACGTAACCCCTCAGAGCCTCAGTTTCCTCATCTGCAAAATGAGGATAACGCAGTCTACTACCACATGCCTGGGAGGATTAATGTACCCCAATTTGGTGTGGGTGCCTCAAAATGTTGGTTGGACCTGAAAACTTGACAGATGGAATACAGAGAGAATACAAACCTGATGGAGGCAGGGGGACTGACTTGGACCTGCCTTGGTGGAGGCCTTGGAGGCAGGGCTCCGATCCCATCTCTGGTGGAACTCCTGTGGGGCACTTGGGAGTGCAGTTGGAAGGTCCCAGGGTAACTCCCCTGCCTCACTGTATGCCTCTGGCAGGTTGATTTTCCTGTCTCTGGTCCTCAGTTTGCTCATCTGCTAAATGGGGGAGATGCTTTCACTTGCTCTGCATTCCCTGCTTAGCTGTCCCATGGAGGCTTTTGCTAGATGGAGAGTATAAAACAAACCATAAACTGTGATGCACTAAAAATGAGAGACTTCACTAGAGATGAGTGAGGTGGCCCACCAAGGTCATCCAGCCAGGGATTGGCAGAACGAGGACTAGAGGCAGGACAAGGGTGAACTTCATGTGCCCAGGACCTTGACTACTAAAGTCCAGGCAAAGCGAGAAGGTTGGTTACTTGCTAAGAGCCCGTTCCCAGCACCGCAGCTCCCTCCACTATTCTGGGCTGGGTGGGGAGCCCTGGCTGCTCCAAGGGGGCTGCTTGGCCCAATTCTGGGCATCCCTGGGGTGTGCTAGCTTTGCCCTAGGCTGCTCCCTGAAAGCGAGGTTGACACAACTTCCTCCCCACGCACAGGAGTGGAGCGACTACAAACTGCGCTGGAACCCCGCCGATTTCGGCAATATCACATCTCTCCGGGTCCCTTCTGAGATGATCTGGATCCCCGACATTGTCCTCTACAACAAGTAGGAAGCCATTGGGGTCCTGGGGGGATGAGGGGAGGCCAACTGGCAGGGGCCGGGTCCATGGCCTTGGGAGGGGCACCCCTGGTGTCAGCTTCCTCGCCTCCTTCTCAACTGCTTTGCTGAGCATGTCTCCCCCACCTCTCTCTTTATTCTTTCATTTCTTTTCTTTTGTTCTCACTCTACACCAAAATGAATGGCAGATGAGCACCTGTTAGGTATCGATGCCTGGCACTGTGCTAGAGGAACAGAGATTTGTCAATACGGAGTATTCTTTGAGAAATGTGGTGCAGGCTCTAAAAACAATGCCTTGGGGTTGAAGTTGTGAGGGGTGGCAGTGTTGGTCAGACAGGCAGGCAGCATCGGCCAACACCTTCAAAGGCCATGCACTTCCTTGGTGTGCAGTTTCCTTTTTCCCAATCACGTTATTTTGTAGTTGTCTTCAAGACTAAAAAGGAGTAATCTTTGACTGCAATGTCAAGAAGTTAATTGAAGGCAGAGGAGTCTAAAGAGAGCCCCAGTGGACAAAAGAAAAATCAACAAAAAATATTTTGATGGAATAAATAGACATCTATAATTTCATTTCTGTATTTGGTATCAGGCAATTCTTCCCTTAGAAGTTAAGAAGTTAAAATGAAAAGATGTTTGGTGTTACGTTCATCTAAAAATGTTTTCTAAGGTGTGGCTATAGAGCATGGCTTCTTTGAGTTATAAATAGGTATGAAAAAGGGTTCTGTGGTCAAGTAATTTTGGATAACATTGCATGTAACACCCACCCCCATCCCCACCCAAGTCTTTTGGAAAATGGCAGAGCACAATAGCGTTTTAAAAATGTTATTAGAAGTCCTGCAGCAAAGACATCCACCCAGCCCAGCATTTCCCAATTCATTTGATCCTACTTTGGAAATGCTATTTTTAAAGAAAGAAATAAAAGGAAAAATGACCCATTTCTGGATTGTTTGTCTTCAGACGGGTCAGATGGTTTTTTTACACTGTCCAGTTCTGGTCAGAACTAAGCCCTTTCACCTAAGTCACTTTGGTGAACACGTGTTCATCCTGAGTTCTCACACTGGCAGCTCTCACATCTCAGGTGCCTAGTGTTTGCAGCTGCTGCGGGACTCACGAACTCCCCACCCTGTCATATCTCTGTGCCCCATAGCTGGCACCCAGGATCCTCTGGTTTCTGTTTTCTTTAGGGGTGGCAGAGGTCAGGAGCAAAGTCCTACATCAACTATGACTTTGAGTTTGAGGATTACCCAATAAGACTTCAGCTAGTGTTACTTGATTAATTACAAGAAATTTTTTTGGGGGGGTACAAAATTCCAAGCCAAAGTCCTGCTGACATTTAGAAAAGGCTCCCCTCCACCCAGATACCCCACTCAAGGTTAACAGGAAGGCGTCAAAGAGTTTGCCAGGTTCCTTCCCCCAAATGAGCACATGTTGCCATCTAGTGGTCATTGTGTGTGACACAATGCTTTAAAACAATTTTGTTTTTGCCTGGGCGCGGTGGCTCACCCAGTACTAATCCCAGTACTTTCGAGGCCGAGGCGGGCGGATTACGAGGTCAAGAGACTGAGACCATCCTGGCTAACATGGTGAAACCCCGCCTCTACTAAAAATACAAAAATTAGCCGGGCATGGTGGTGTGTGCCTGTAGTCCCAGCTACTCGGGAGGCTGAGGCAGGAGAATCGCTTGAACCCGAGAGATGGAGGTTGCCGTGAGCCGAGATCACACTCCTGCACTCCAACCTGATGACAGAGTGAGACTCCGCCTCAAAAAAGAATTTTTTTTTTTAAAACTTTTGTCTCAAGGTATTTGTTACTCTCTTACAAAGTTCCTATTTCCAGCCTGCCTATATCTCTACCATGGAACTACTCCATGGGGGATTAAGGCCCCCTGTTCCCAAGCACTCTTCTGATTTCTTGGATTTTAGAATTGGCTGTGGGAATTAGAGGGGGAGGGAGGATGGTTAAAGACTAGAGCAGGAGTCCACTGAGCCACCTCCTGGTGGAATCAGGGACTGAGGCTTCCAGGAAGTGCTGCCTGACTGGTCACCACTATTCCAGTGTCCCCAGACTCCTTGTGGGCCCTTGAATGCCTAGTCCCACGATACCCCTGATTCACACTCTCTGTCCCTGTGCGAGCCTCTACCGGAAAGCTCTCTGCCCATGTCTCAGCCAAATGCTGCCATCAGTCAAGGCCTTTTCCAAATGGCAGGGTTCTCGATGACCCTGCTCACCTCCCAGATTTCCCCCAAAGGGCCCGAGGAGCACCCAGTCCGCCCTCCTAGTGTTGCCAGCTGCCTCCCTGATGTTGCAGTGGTTCCTGGAGACGTCTCATCTCCTCATGGCTCCTTAAGGGCAGGGACCTTTCTCATATTCCTC
Organism: Macaca thibetana thibetana; assembly: GCF_024542745.1. Classification (NCBI taxonomy): domain Eukaryota; kingdom Metazoa; phylum Chordata; class Mammalia; order Primates; family Cercopithecidae; genus Macaca; species Macaca thibetana. The sequence goes on from NC_065585.1 coordinate 116,077,251, forward strand.
TTCTGCACAGCTCTGGTACCGGCCCTAGTGGATGAGGGGCTCAAAAACGCATGTTAAATGGATACATTCAAGGGAGTATCTTCACCCGCAAAGATGTTAGGTCTCTTCTGAGCAAGGATGATCCCAGGTGGAAAGGGATCGCCCTCCTGAGGGGCTGACTCATCATCTGCTAGACTCATAGATATCACTCTAAAATATTAAATGTTCAGCGCACAGGAGGACAGCTTTGACCCACTGCGATATCATCTCCGCCCAGCCAATCAGCAGCAAGCACCTGGCCACACCCCCCCTTCCCCAAAACTGCCTTTGAAAAACCCCTAACCTGTGAAGTTTGGAAGAGATGCTTTGAACGCTATCTCCATCTCCCCTGTGGTGTGGCTGGCCTTGTGTCTATTCAACTCTTTCCTTACTGCAAATGAAATAAAATATTAAATGACTAAAAATAGGCAATCAAATGGCATATACCCCATGATCACAAATATATATGATTGTCATATATTGATAATGTATATATAATCGTTTTACATTTTATATACACATATTTATCATCAAAATGTTATTAGTGGTTGTTTTTAGAATTCTTGGTACTTCACTCTATTCCTCACAATTCCTCCTTTTGTATTTAAGAAGGTAGTAATTGACAAGACAGCTCAGTGGCTATAAATGTGTGTGCCGGGGGAGACTTACACACTTGTATAAATAAACCCCACCAGGGTGGCCGGGTCTGACTTGGTTCTTGGGGTTCCCCTGTTGCCAGCTCTCTGAGTAGCTTGGCTCAGGCAGGTGGGTGTGCAGGGGTCTCCCCAGCTCCTCTCCTCTCCCCAGTGCAGATGGGGAGTTTGCAGTGACCCACATGACCAAGGCCCACCTCTTCTCCACGGGCACTGTGCACTGGGTGCCCCCGGCCATCTACAAGAGCTCCTGCAGCATCGACGTCACCTTCTTCCCCTTCGACCAGCAGAACTGCAAGATGAAGTTCGGCTCCTGGACTTATGACAAGGCCAAGATCGACCTGGAGCAGATGGAGCAGACGGTGGACCTGAAGGACTACTGGGAGAGCGGCGAGTGGGCCATTGTCAATGCCACGGGCACCTACAACAGCAAGAAGTACGATTGCTGTGCCGAGATCTACCCTGATGTCACCTACGCCTTTGTCATCCGGCGGCTGCCACTCTTCTACACCATCAATCTCATCATCCCCTGTCTGCTCATCTCCTGCCTCACCGTGCTGGTCTTCTACCTGCCCTCCGACTGCGGCGAGAAGATCACGCTGTGCATCTCGGTGCTGCTGTCGCTCACCGTCTTCCTGCTGCTCATCACCGAGATCATCCCGTCCACCTCGCTGGTCATCCCGCTCATCGGCGAGTACCTGCTGTTCACCATGATCTTCGTCACGCTGTCCATCGTCATCACCGTCTTCGTGCTCAATGTGCACCACCGCTCCCCCAGCACCCACACCATGCCCCGCTGGGTGCGGGGGGCCCTTCTGGGCTGTGTGCCCAGGTGGCTTCTGATGAACCGGCCCCCGCCACCCTTGGAGCTCTGCCACCCCCCAGGCCTGAAACTCAGCCCCTCTTATCACTGGCTGGAGACCAACGTGGATGCTGAGGAGAGGGAGGTGGTGGTGGAGGAGGAGGACAGATGGGCATGTGCAGGTCACGTGGCCCCCTCTGTGGGCACCCTCTGCAGCCACGGCCACCTGCACTCCGGAGCCTCAGGTCCCAAGGCTGAGGCTGTGCTGCAGGAGGGTGAGCTGCTGCTGTCACCCCGCATGCAGAAGGCACTGGAAGGCGTGCACTACATTGCCGACCACCTGCGGTCTGAGGATGCCGACTCTTCGGTGCGTTGGGGTTGGGAGAGGGGCCAGCCTAGGTGACCCCACCAACTTAGCGGGGAACCACCTTACCACAGAGTGTGAGCTTGGGCAGCCCAGGCCCCTCCCGTGAGGACCCACTTCCCTCAGTCATGGTCCTTAGAAGTATGGAATAAATAGTGAGAGAGCACATGTAGCTGGCCCCTCTGAGGACATTTATTGGCAGGTGGCAGTTTACACACCATGGGGTCAGGCATGAGCAGCTCAGCCTAATAGGGAGCCTGAGAGCCAGAGAGGGAGGACCCTGCTGCTGAACCCCATGCCTTCCTCCCACCATTGCCTTGGAGGTGGCGGGAAGCAGGGGGAGCATTTCAGGAGAGACCTAGAAAGTCAGCTGCTGCAGCGTCAGCCTTTGTCTTTTGTCTTGGATGGTCTCTTCCTCTGCTTTCTTGTTTATGGACTCTTGAGGATCTTGCAAACTTCACTCTTCAACCACAAACCCTGCAGATTCTTGGTTGTGCCAGGTGGACTCCACTCCCCCGCCCCTGCCATGGCATTGGCCACACCCTAACCCCTGCCCCAGCCCCTGTCTGCCATTGTTACATGAGCAGGCCACTACTGTAGCACAGGCCTCCTCCTGATGGAGACAGGCACAGGGAACAGGGTTCCTGGGGAGGAAGGAGGGCGGAGGGAGGGAGGGAGGGAGGACAGGCTGAACCAGATGAGTTTGAGTTGGGTCAGGGCCACTACTCTACCACTACTCTTATCAGCCTAGGGAAGGATGAAAGGCTGGGAGGTTATTATGAGTGGCCTTGGTGAATAGATAAGGAAATTAATCATGATGTCATCCAGGAGCAGTGAAGAATCCAGGCTCCATTGTCTGGGTTGTGAGCCCAAGTTCTACAAAGCCCCTGCTCCACCCCCAGCCTGCCAGGGGTCCCAGCCACCTTCGCCTGTTTCCCTCTCCCCAGCTCCAGCAAGTGGGTGAGGAGGCAACCTGTGGGCAGCAAAGTCCGGTGTTGCATTGAAGTCACTGCAGACTCCCTAGAAGGGCCCATGCCCCTGGGTGGTCCTGCCGCCTCCTTGCGTCCCTCTAGCCTCCTTTACCTATAGTCTGGGAGCAAAACATGGACATGTGGAGGGGCTGGGATGGGAGGGGGAGCCTTGAAACTGCCCGTCCCTCCCCTCCACCCACCCTGCTCCGTGCGCTGACCTTTGCTCCCCAAGGTCTCTGTGGGGCAGTTACTGCTGCCCCCAGTGGCCATCTGTGCAGGGGCTGTGCATGGGGGGAACCCATCCCTTTTCCTGGGCCTGGCCCCCGTCACTGTGTGCTGTCTTCCCCACAGGTGAAGGAGGACTGGAAGTACGTCGCCATGGTCATTGACAGGATCTTCCTCTGGCTGTTTATCATCGTCTGCTTCCTGGGGACCATCGGCCTCTTTCTGCCTCCATTCTTAGCTGGAATGATCTGACTGCACCTCCCTCAAGTTGGCTCCCAGGGCACCCCCGCTGGCCATCTTTTGACCATCTCTGCTGCAGCTGCTTCTAGTGTCCTCTTTGGGGTGAGCAGGTGTCTCTCTGCGGAGTCTGGACACTGACCCAGGCATTGCAGGCTTCCATCCAGCTTAACATTATTGTACCAGGGCTGAGAGCCTGCTGGGTGCAGACTCCTGTTTTGGATACTGAGGAGCTAGGGAAGCTCTGCAGAAGGTCACAATAGTGTGGTGACCAAGTGGGGCAGAGTAAGATTCTCCTGGAGGAGCAGTGCAGACCCTAAGTGACAGAAGGGTCAACCAGGGGGACAGTGGGGCCAGGGTGACAAGGAAGGGAATGCAGACCTCAAAGGAGGGGCCATGGGGGCAAAGGGGAGGGTTCCTTGGGGGTGGAAGGGCTCTGAACAATGTTTAGACTTGGGAATGAGCCCGAAGTGCCAGGGAGAACAGCCAGGTGAGGTAGGAGGTTGGAGAGCCAGGTGGGGTCTCTCTCAGCCAGGCTGGGGATGAAGTTCGGAGTCTGTCCGAGTTGCAGGGTGCTGAGCTGTACGATCCAGCAGGGGAGTAATAAGGGCTCTTCCGGAAGGGGAGGAAGTGGGAGGCAGGGCCTGCACCTGAGGTGGAGGTGCAGGGCAGATCTTCCCTACTGGGGAGGGACGGATTGTTGGATACAGGTGGCTGGGCTATTCCATCCATCTGGAAGCACATTTGAGCCTCCAGGCTTCTCCTTGATGTCATTCCTCTCCCTTCCTTGCTGCAAAATGGCTCTGCACCAGCCGGCCCCCAGGAGGTCTGGCAGAGCTGAGCCATGGCCTGCAGGGCCTCCATATGTCTGTACACGCGCAGCGGGCAAACGTGAAAGCCCATCCTGAGCTGCTCCTGACCCAACTCAAACTCATCTCGTTCGGCCTGTCCTCCCTCCCTCCCTCCGCCCTCCTTCCTCCCCAGGAACCCTGTTCCCTGTGCCTGGCTCCATCAGCATGAGGCCTCACTTGGGAGTTGAAGATCTTTGCCTTTAGTTCCTTTGATTCTGAACTTCTCAAGGGCAGGACCTCTGCCTGTTATTTTTCCCATCCCCAGCACCTAGCACAGCACCGGGTGAGTGGGTCAGCACTTAAGGCGTTTGTTCTGAGTGGCTGAGGGGAGCAAGCTGGATTGTTTGGGCCCCAGGACTGCTATGTAGATGGCAAAGCTGTGATCCCATCCCTTATCAGCCTGGCCCGTCTCTCCCAGAGCCCCAGGGTGTGTTGACCTGCTCTGAACCCCTCAGAGCCGCCTGTGTGTGCACTTTGGAAGGCACCACCCCAAAGCCTGAGGCTGCACCCGGGATCCCAGGCCTAGCTGCTGCTCCTGGGATCGGGCAGCAAACCTCTCCCCAGCTCTGTCCAGACCAGAGGGTGGGACCTTGGTAGCTAACAGATGTGGGCACTGGCTTCTTGGGACAGTGTGGAGGCTCCAGGCAGGAAGCCGACCAGGGCGAGCTTCCAGTTTCCTTTTGGTCCTAGGGGTCCCCTCCTTCCAAACCCCGAAATATCTCTCCCTGACACTCCCAGCCTGCCTGTGACACCCTGGCCCACGCCCTGCCACGCCTCATTCCTCTCCCACTATCCCCTGCTCATGGCCCATCTGGTTTCTGTCTCCTGTCTACTCCTATGCATGCAGCCCCCAGCCTCCCCTCTCCTCCCGCTTGCTCTCCGGAGGCCTCAGGCTCCCAGACCCACTCTCCTGAGACAGTGATGTTCACTCCTGTTGTCCACATCTCCCATCCGTCTTGCATGTGAATAAAGAGATTAAATAAAGCTGCACCTACTGCTCACTCAACTGTGTGGCCCCCTCCCTGCCAGCCACACTTCAACATCACCAGTGTCACCCAAGCCCCTCCGGAACCTGGGTGGTTTGGGGGCCCACTGGGAGAGAAATGACATGGCATTCCTCATGTGGCCATGGAGGGGACTGCTCTGGGTCCCTCCTGGAAAGTCGCCCCCCACGGCCCCTGCAAGGGCAAAGAGGCCAGCGCACACCCCTGACCCACTGCCGGGCATCGCCGTTTGTCCCTCCTTGGCCGATGCCCAGCACTGGACGGCCCTTGATCTCCGTCCAACATGAACACAATCGGTTTCTTCCAAGGCTTGGCTTACAGTCCCCATTCTCCCACAAAGGGCGGGTCAAACAAACAAAACAAACCGCAAAGCAAATGGGACAATTTTAATTCAACCACAAGTCAAATAGAAAGAAGTTAAAAGAATGTTTATGCAAACACGCGAGAAAATGGGGTGCAGATGAGAACGGGGCTCGGGGGGAGAAAAAGGAGGAGTAAGAAAAGAGGGAAAAGAAGAAAGGGAAAGTAAAGGAAGAGAGAGAAAGAGGGGCAGGAAGAGAGTAGATTTGGTCCAAGGTCCTATCTTGGCCGCATCTCTCTGCTTCTTCCCTCTGATGCTTGGTTTGCTGACAACACAGCGTCCTGTGCCTGGACTCCCAATTAGGTTGTTCCTGGACTATGCCCCAGGTCCTCCCTCAGGAGGGCACATGCTGTCAGTCCAGACCAAACTCACATTAAATAAATTCCAATATACACTGTACAAGAATGCCAGGCCCATCCCTCATCTCACTGGCTGCTTGACCCCCAAAACAAAGCTTCTCCCCAGCTTCTCTGTGCATCAGGGGACATCTGAGGGCCGAAGAGGAAGGAAAAGGAATAGCTTGGTTCCCAAATCGGCCTGCCATGTCCATATATAAAGCTAGGGGCACCGCGTGACACTCCCCCACCCCCAGGAGCCCTCTGCATGGACCAGGCTGGCGTAGGGAGGAGTGGCCAGGCAGCAGCAGTGCCCCCTCCGAGCCATCTTTGTCACCCTCACCCTGTGTCCATAGCCCAGAGTCCCCTCTGTCCAGCTGCAGCCTGAGCAGTACAGCCTGGGGTAGGGGTGGGGAGAGGGGGTCGTGCAAAGTGGCAAGGGAAGGTGACTCCCCTCGGCCTTCCCCCTGGAAGACCCACATGACCAACAGCAAGGCAGGGGAGGTACATGGCAGGCAGGGGCGGAAGATGCAGGCAGGTGGCCCCCACCCTCCGTCACTCTGCAGGCGGGTGGGCCAGATTGGCCAGAACCTTGGCCTGGTCCACAGCGTCGAGCAGGTTCTTGGCGTCCACGGCCAGGGTGTGTGAAGCCGTCAGCATCTGCCTCTTGCACTCCTCACTCAGGGAGGTCACGGCGTTCTGCTGGGCCAGCCGCATCTTGTTGATGAGCTCTGCCAGGTCTTTGTTGAGCAGTTTCTGGGTGCCCTCGATCTGTAGGAAGATCACACAGGACAGGTTGAGGGGCCACAAAATCTATGCCTGGAGGATAGGGAAGCCACAGAGGTGTCCACCTGCGTGCTGGCCAAGGCAATCAGAAGTTCCCTGGAAGCAAATCAGACTTAGGAGTGGGCTGAATGCAACACCTGGTGCAGGGTGGAGTCAGGTCTACAAGGACTGACATCTCAGACCCCAGCCGACCCTGTGTAGGCCCAGCCTGACCATCCCTTCATGGAAACATCCTCTCATGCTTTCTAAAATGCGAATCTGATCTTTTTTTTGAGACTGAGTTTTGCTCCTGTCGCCCAGGCTGGAGTGCAGTGGTGCAATTTCAACTCACTGCAACGTCCGCCTCCTGGGTTCAAACAATTCTCCTGCCTCAGTCTCCTGAGTAGCTGGGATTACAGGCACTTGCCACTATGCCTGGCTAATTTTTGTATTTTTAGTAGAGATGGGGTTTCACCATGTTGGCCAGGCTGGTCTCAAACTCCTGACCTCAGCTGATCCTCCCACCTCGGCCTCCCATAATGCTGAGATTATAGGCGTGAGGCACTGCTCAGCCATCCACTGAAGCCTTGAACCTCTCAAAATCATCCATGAGGGTTGGAATCAACTTCTTCCAAATGGTTAATGATATTTTGACCTCTTCCCATGAATCACAAATGTTCCTAATATTATCTAGAATGGTAAATCCTTTCCAAAATATTTTCAATGAACTTTAGTCAGATCCATAAGAGAAATCACTATCTATGGCAGCCATGGCCTTAGAAATGTATTTCTTAAATAATAGAAGTTGAAAGTAGAAATTACTCCTTGATCCATGGGCTGCAGAATGGATGCAGTGAAAACATTAATCTTCTTCTATATCTCCATCTGAGCTCTTGAGTAGAGGCATTGTCAATGAGTAGTAATACTTGAAGATAATCTCTTTTTTTTTTTTCTGAGCATTAATCCTCAACAGTGGGCTTATGATATTCAGTAAAACATGCTGTAAACAGATGTGTGGTCATCGAGGGTTCATTGTTCCATTTATAGAGCATAAGAAAAGTAGATTTAGGTTAATTCTTAAGGGCCCTAAGGTTTTCAGAATGGCCAATGAGCGCTGGCTTCAATCGGCATTAGCCCCTAACAAGAGAGTCAGCCTGTCCTTTGAAGCTTTGAAGCCAGGCATTGACTTCTCTTCTAGCTATGAAAGTCCTAGATGGCATCTGCTTCCAATAGAAAGTCGTTCATCTACACTGAAAAATCTGTGGTTTAGTGGAGCCATCTTCATCAATGATCTTAGCTAGATCTTCTGGAGAACTTGCTGCGGCTTCTCCATCAGCACTGGCTGCCTCACCTTGCACTTTTATATTACAGAGGTGGTTTATTTCCTTAAACCTCATGAACCAACCTCTGCTAGCTTCCAACTTTTCTTCTGCAACTCCCTGAACCTCTCTCAGCCTTCATAGAATTGAAGGCCTTGCTCTGGATTAGGCTTTGGGAAAAGGGGATGTTGTGGCTGGCTTGATCTTCTATCCAGACCACTCCAACTTTCTCCATATCAGCAATAAGGTTGTTTCACTTTCTTATCATTCATGTGTTCACTGGAGTAGCTAACTTTTCCTTTGCATTCACAACATGGCTAACTGGGACAAGAGGCCTGTTTTTTGGCCTATCTTGGTTTTCAACATGCCTTCCTCACGCAGCTTAATCATTTCTAGTTTTTGATTTAAAGTGAGAGGTGGGCGACTCTTCCTTTTACTAGAACATGCAGAGACCACTGTAGGGTTATTAACTGGCCTAATTTCAATATTGTTGTGTCCCAGGGAAAAGGGAGGCCCAAGGAGAGGATAGGGGAATGGATGGTCGGAGGAGCAGTCAGAACACACACAACATTTATTGATAAGTCTTCTGTGGGCACAGTTTATGATGGCCCCTCAAAATGATTACAATACTAACATCGCTGATCACCGATCACCAGTCACCAACCATAACAGTTATAATCATACTGAAAACGTTTGAAATATTGTGAGAATTACCAAAATGTGAAGAGACACAAAGTGAGCACGTGCTGTTGGAAAAATGGCACCAATATGCTTGCTCATTGTACGGTTGCCACAGATGTTCAATTTGTGAAAAATGAGATATCTGGGAAGTGCAATGAAAGCAAAGTGCAATAAAATGAGGTGTGCCTGTTTGTAGCTGGTGCCCAAGAGGTATTTACAAATGAAGTAGATGAATGAATGAATGGGTTGGCATCCCAAGGGTAAGGAGCTCTTAACTGAGATAAGACAGCCCCACAGCCCCACCTAGGGCTCCTGCATGGGTTGTCACTGCCCCTGAGAGAGAGGCCAGGAATTGGCCCAAACTCTCCTGCCTTCTCCTGCCTTGGGCAGCCACTGACAGTAGGGACAGTGGCGGGATGTGGTAGTCATCTGTGCCGCAGGGCTGGCCGCTGGGAAGCAGGGGATCAAAGGGCTCCAGGCGGACAACCAACAAACGTCCCATGGCACTGTATTGTGTGCCTATGGCTTTGGCAACTAATTACCAGAAATTTAGTGGCGCAAAACAACACAGATTTATTGTCTTATAGTTCTGAAGGGCAGAAGTCTGAAGTGGGTCCAACTGGGCTAAAGTCAAAGTGGCCACAGGGCTGGTTCTCCCTGGAGGCTCCAGAGGAGAACCTGTTCCTTGCCTTCTCCAGCTCCAAGAGGCTGCAGCCTTCCTTGGCCTGCGACCTCCTTCATCCATCACATCTGTCACTCTGACCGTGTGTCTCTTGTCACACACTGCCTCCCTCTTGTTTTATTTATTTATTGTTTTGAGATAGGGTGTCGCTGCTGCCCAGGCTGGAGTGCAGTGGTGTGACCATGGCTCACTGCAGCCTCCACCTCCTAGGCTCAGTCTATCCTCCCACCTCAGCCTTCTGAGCAGCTGGGACTACAGGCACAGGCCACCACATCCAGCTAATTTTTGTATGGTTTTGCCATGATGACCAGGCTGGTCTCAAACTCCTGAGCTCAAGCAATTCACTTGCCTTGGCTTCCCAAAGGGTTGGCATTCTAGATGTGAGTTGCCACACCCAGCCAGTGTTGTCACAGAGATCCCGGTAAGATCAGGACCCCTGACCCCGGGATCTCTGTGACAACACTGGGCCCAGTCTGATAACTGAGCACAATCTCCTAATCTCAAGGTTCTTAACTTTATCACATTTGCAAAGTCTCTTTTGCCATGGAAGGGGGCATGTTTCCAGGTGCCAGGGCTTAGGATGTGGACATCTTTGGGGGCCTTTACTCTCCCTACCGCAGGTACCATCTCTTGGAGCACCAAGACTCTTGTTTTGATTTTCAGTGATTGTTTCTCATTTAAATAAAGAAAATCAGATTAAATAATTAAAGAAACCTTAAGTGCTATTTCTATGACTCATCCATGTTAATCTTAACACAGACGGCAAGGCAACCAGACAAATGATAATAGGAGGGGGGAAAGGAAGGTGTGTCCCCTTTAGCATAACCTCAGTAAGAATTCACTGCCACATCTGGAGACCTGAACTAGGAAATCCCCGCTAGCATCTGGCCAGGTCCCTGGGTGCCCTCTTAGCCCTCTGGTGGTAGCTGATGGGATGAGCCACACAGAACCCACCTGGTGGGGACTCCGTGGACAGACATGACGTTGCCCAGGCAGCCCTTGTGAGCCTCTGATGGAAGCATAAGCAGGAACAGGTGGGGGTGCAGGAGCAAAGCAACAGCCTTTGGCGCTGTCTGGGATAGGACACTCACCTCTGTCCGTGAAGACGACGGCAAGGAAGGCAGGAGATCGTCCACGCTCCCGATGAGCTTCCGCAGGGTAAGCCCCACGTTCTGAGGAGAGAAAGGGGCAGGATGGCTGCCACTCGTGGCTTTTGGAGACAGCCAGGTTTCCCCTGGGGAGAGCTCTCCTGGGGTGGTGCTTGGCCCCATGAGTGGCCTGGGACTCAATTCCCCTGGCCCAGCTTGCTCTAACAGGATCTGCTGGGCCAGCCAACAGGAAGCGCAGTTCTCCTTCCTTCAGGGCAGAGTTGAGCTGCCTCCACCTCCCCGACCCGGCCCTGCTCTCACCTTCACCACCACCACATAGCCCTCGGGAGGCAGCTGACAGAGCTCATTCTTGAGCTCCAGCACAGCCCGCACCAGCTCCATGACATTGAGGTACACCAGGTCATCGGTCCGGTCCAGGTTAGCTGTGGGCTGGATGGACTAAGGGGAAAACACAGGTGGCCAGTGAGTGGAGGAGAGCCAGAGCGTGGCACCATTCTCTCCTGGGCAGGCACTACTGCGGCCACCTCCACCACCAGCCCGATTTGAAAGGACTATTCTCTAGAACAATCATGCCCTGTCCCATGATGCAATGCCCCTGTCCACTTCTGGGGCAGTTTCCAGCCAAGGAACCTTAACAAAATACTAGTGGTAGCCTCACAACAGACTAATAGAACCACCGCCTGGACATAGGGTGCAGGTAGGCTTTTTTTCTTTGAAGAGACAGGGTCTCACTCTGTTGCCCAGCCTGGAGTATAATGGCACAGTCATAGCTCACTGCTGCCTTGATCTTCTGGGCTCAAGCAATCCTCCCGCCTCAGTCTCCTGAGTAGCAGGCATGCCACCAAGTCCAGTTAATTTTTAAAAACAATTTTTAGTAAAGACGGGTTCTTGCTATATTGCCCAGGCTGGTCTTGAATTCCTGGGCTCAAGCAATCCTCCTGCCATGGCCTCCCAGAGTGCTGGGATTAAAGGTATGAGCCACTGCACCTGGCCTGTGCAGAGGGTTTCAAAGTTCCTTGGGTGATTGTAATGGACAGCCAAGGCTGAGAATCACTGTTCCAGAGGAAAGAAAGCCAGCACCACCCCAGATGGATGTAAGAAAAATGGATGCTGGAAACCAAGTGAGGAAGCTCAGAAGAGGGAGGGAACCCACATCCCTTTCCCTGAGGCTGGACCAGGGAGTTCTACTCCAAGTCTGGTAGGGGGATGAAGGGTGGGAGATTGGTTCTTCCTCTTGCTTTTTCATGAATTAGCTGTGTGGCCTTAGGCAAGGCACCCCACCCCACTCCCCCTGCCCCGGGCTTCATCTGTATAATGAGGACACTGCACTGCATTCTGAGAACTGTGAAGCTTTCATAGTCCATGGTCTTCAGTCTTGTGCAACTCTCACTCTCATTTCTTATCAGTTTCAGCGGAGCCAACACATACCTGCGCGCCCAGCCTTGGGGGCTTCTGTGGGGGCCCTGTGAACTCCACTGCAACAAAAAGAACAGCAAGTGGGGGGCAGTTCTCAGCACTCCAACCCTTCCCTTCGTACCTGCTGACATCAAATGAACCCCCTCCCCTCTACCACCAGGAGACCTCAGGGAAATTAACTCTGAATCCAGGAAGCAGGAAGGAGAAAGAACCTCCTGGTCTCTCTGGTTTCACAGTCGTCAGGGACAGCACTGTTGTCCCTTTTATAGGAAGAAAAAGGCAAAGTCCCAGCAAGATGGGGGGATTGCAGTGGTGCCCCAGCTCTGGCTTGGGGTTCCTGCCTGATGGACACAAGGCCTGAGGGACAGTGCTGGGTAATCTGAAGGGAAGAAACCTCTCTCTGAAGCCAGCAGGTGCCTGTGGTGCCCCCGTCCTGGGGAGACAGCAGCTCATGGAGTAAATTTGTGTGGATTCTCTAATGGTTTTCCCGGAGTGTTTGGGGCTGAAGGAAGCAAAATTGCAGCAGAAGCATGCTATTCACTCCCACTTTGAAGAGCAAAGACATACACAAGTCCACTCAGCACACTTTGTTCCATTTTTTTTTTTTTTTTTTTTTTTTTTTTGAGACAGGGCTTGCTCTGTCATCGCGGCTGGAGCACAGTGGCGTGATCACAGCTCACTGTAGCCTCAACCTTCTAGGCTCAGGCAATCCTCCTGCCTCAGCCTCCTGAGCAGCTGGGCTTGCAGGCATGCATCACCATGCCTAATATTCTTAATCTTTTGTAGAGATGAGGTCTTGCTATGTTGCCCAAGCCATCTCAAACTCCTGTGCTCAAGTGATCCTCCCACCTCAGCCTCCCAAAGTGCTGGGATTACAGGTGTGAGCCATCACACCTGGCCTTCTATTCTCACCTCTGCCACCAAAGAGCTCTGCGACCACCCCAGGCAGCTCACACTCCCAGGGCCTTAATTTTCATTTGTAAGATAAGAGAGTGAGCTCAGAAGGGACCCTAAAGTCAGAAGACTTGGGTTCAAATCTGAGCTTTGCTAACTATTAACTGTGTGACTTTGGACAAGTTACTTAACCACCTTGTACCTCAGAAGATAATAAATGGTCCCAGGCCCATGTCTGACTTGTGTCCAGTTCTGTGACTGCTGTCATCCTGCTCCTCCTCAGTGCCACCCCTCCAGGCCCCGGGCTTACTGCTGGCTCTTCCCTCCCTGCCTTCAACAGGGTCTTCCGGAGAGAGCCTGAGGGCTCAGCTGCCCCTCCCACTTTCTCTCCTCTGTCCCTCAGGCCTACAGAAGATGAATCTGAACTGGGAGAGGCAGGTGGCACTGCTTAACTTTCCCCGCAGGAGCCTCTGACAGAGCAGGAAATAAGGAAGAGAGAATTCCCAACTCCTCAAAACTAATGCAGGAGGGGGATGACTTGAGGAGGGGCCTGAGGATGTGGCCGCTGAGAGAGAGATGGGCAGGGCGCTGGACAGGGAGAGGAATGGGGTGGAGGGAGCGGAGGAGAAGCTGGCCCGCCCCACGTGCTCTGAATTAAATCACAGCTGATGCTACAGGAAACGCAGACAGACTCTTCTGCTCCCTGCCCTGGGCGGTGGGCAAGGATGGCGGTTCTGAGCAAGGTGCCAAGCGGAAACCCCCGAAGAAGGGCGGGAACACTCACTGTAGCCGACCTCCTTCTCTGGCGTCTGGAGGAAGGAGGAAAGAGAGCGTGAACGTCACTCATGCGGCTCTGGAGACAACCCCCTCCCCCGTTACCCATTCCCCAGTCCCTCCACTGTGTGTTTAGAGATTACAGCCGTGGGGTCAGGGGTGCTTCTGGGAGCAGCTTGTGACCCAAAGCTACCATTCTGGGAGGCCGAGGGGCCTTGGGGAGGGCCACAGACAGCATTAAGGGTGCAATCACAGGAGACTTCAGGAAAAGGGCCACGTAGGGGTTGGCGGAAAAGGAAAAGACACCCTCCCAACACGGGAAGCCACTGAGGAGGAGCTGGGCAGGCCCGGGGGTAGGAGCAAGGGTGGGGTCCTATGGTGGACGAGGCCTTCCCAGGCCTTGGCATGAAGGAAGAGGCCTCTACTGGTGACTCACCAACGGGGACTTATCATTCATATAAACCATGGGGTCCTGCAGAGGAAGAAACAAGAGCAAAGGACTTAGAATTCTGGAGCTGAAAGCACCAAGAATGCAGGGGACCCTTGCCCCAGCCACCTGGGGAGGTGGAAGAGGACACAGATGGGTGCAGGGCACCGACATCCTTCCTGGGGTGCTCACCAGGGACTTCTCCTCCTGCCTGAGCCACTGGTAGTCCTCCACCATCTGCTTCTGCTGCTTGTCCAGGATTTGTCGCATCTTGATCTTCTCGGCCTCCCACAGCTGCTGGGCCTCTTCTCGGCTGCTGGGTCGGATGAAGTCCTCCTCCTAGGAGGACGACAGAGAGAAGGGAAAGGATGCAATGAGCCCTGCTCTCAGACTCAGGCAGGGACAGTCCTCTGAAGAACCTCATGGCAGCAGCAAGCCTTGGCCCGGCCAGCTGCTTTTTTCTCATAAGTTTGTTCTTAAACCCAGAGCTATATGTGCAGATGGTTACCGGGTATCAACCCGAAGCATACGCCTGTGTTGCAATGTGATACCAAACCCAAGAACCCATATTGCTCAACGTGCGCTGTATTCAAATGATTACATGATCTGCTCATGATATTTTATCAAGTGACTGCTCTACCATTATCTCAGTATTTGTGATGGTTGCTCTCATTTAATAGATTTAAAAAAGAAAACTATTATCTCAATGTTTGTGATGGTTGTTGTCATTTAATAGATTTAAAAAAGAAAACCTATTAAAGTCTATTAAAATCTACTTTAAAATCTACTAAAAGCATCCAAAGGGTTTCCAAGGGGCTGGCTTTGCTTAGTTGGAGAGCATCACACCGTTCTGATGCTATCTCCACCTAAGGACCAAGGTGGCAGGTCTGGAAGCTTTGAGAGACAGGGGTGCTGCCTCTAGCCTCACGGTGTTCAGTCCCACGTGTGTCCATGAATGAGCAGAGCCTGAGAGAACAAGCAACAGCATGCACCCACCAATCATGCCTTCCTATTAAGACATACTCTTTATTAAGATAATAGCTTGGGTTATTTAACTAAATGTTAGGAGAAATGCATGAGCTAAGGGATAAAATAGGAACAAAATTTCATGAAATACAGCACTACAGAGATAAGATAAATGCAATCATAGCTTGAGTTATTTAACCAATGATTAGAAGAAATGCATGAACTAATAGATAACATGAAAAACAAAATTCAAAGAAATATAGTTTGATAGAGATAAGATAAATGTTTCCTCTCCCTAGATCTAGTAATCTAACTCTTGCCTTAACTTACCTCTAGGGCATTGGACCTATTCATAGTTTTAGCTGCTAGTTCCTAAATAGAAAGTATTCCATGTCTTCCTATTTTCCTTCAATCTTCCCCCATGGTTCATTTGTATAAATATCTGCTCAGTGCCTCTAAACTATTTTTCTCTTGTTGTGCAGCACATGGTGACCCTGACCTCCTGGACAGATGGAGGAGGAATATTATTGGCATCCTTTTCATTGCACAAAACCCAGGAGTTGCCTTTGCTAGGGCAGGATTTTTCTGTGACATCTAAGCTGGCAGGTCTCTCAGTTCCTTGCCTTTGAAGTGGCCATTTGCATACAAGTCACTTGCAGAAGATGCTAACAATGATCTCTATCTACTTTTAGCAAGCAATAATCCCTACCAAGCCTCTTAAAAGACTTTCCTCACTAAGCTCTACAAAACACACTTGAATATTACAATATGGTTTAAAAGTGGTTATATTGGGATGTTTTACTTAGTGCACACTGAGCCTCAATTACTAACCTCAATTTCTAATCACACGTTTCCCCACAAGTTAGGTTCCTTGCTGAAATATTCTTTATTCATTAATCTATTCAACAATTATTTATTAAGCAACTACTATGTGGCAGGGCTGGGTGCTGGGAGGACAGTGATTTTAAACTGTGCAATATTCTTGTTCTCATGAGGTTAAGTAAATACTAGTAAGACCAGGGCTCCTCAACGTAAGCACTGTTGACATTTGGAACCAGACAAGTCTTTATTTCCAGGACAATTTCCTGTACATTGTAGGATGCTGAGCAGCATCTCTGGTCTCCCCACAATATATGCCTATAGCACCTCCCCAGTTGTAACAAAAATGCCTCCAGACATTGTCAAATGTCCTCTGAGAGGGAAAACAACTTAGCTGAGAACCACTGAGCTAGACTTTATTTTAGGAAAACAGATTCCAGCATTTAAGAGTATTTTATAATCATGGAATTGATAAAAATGAAATAGGTTTTGTTGATCAGAGGCTGATACTCCAAAATGAGGACATTTTAAGGCCATAAAAATCCCCAGTTAAATGTCAACACCTGCAGACACAATGGCATGGCTGCCCCAGGCTGTTGACAAATAGTGACAAACAGGAACTCAGTGTCAAAAGTTCCAAATATAGAGCTAGGGATTTCTGGATGTGAGAAAAATGTATGGGTTAAGGAAGAATATGGTACCAGTACTCTTCATATCAGTATGGTACTTAATATACTGGTTAAGTACCAGTGGGATGCGTTACTAGAATCAAGAAAATTCTACAAGCATTTATAAGTATTTGTAAGTTTATAAGTGTTGAGAGAAGATTCCACCACTAAAATGCCTAGCATGCCCCAGGCCTGATCATACCATGTATTTTAACAAACACAGATTAGGAGACATCCTGATGCCTTCCAATTTCATAATAAAACTCAAGGAGAAAAATGAACACTTAAAAAATGGAATCTCTTTGAGGCTGGTTTTGCCGAAATGCGTCTCCAATATTCTTATTAGATAATGGATACTTACATTGCTAATTACATTCTATTCCTAAAAGGAATTGGGTACTCATGGTGTTTTAAAATGACTCTTGTAAGTCGTGACACCTTCCATAATTTGGCTATGACCCATCTGTTGGCCTTATTTCAACATCCACAAGTACCCTTCCTGTTGTAGTCCAACAGTTCTTGCACTTGTCCTGTGGTTTCCCACCACTCAGTCTTGGCTCCTACTGAAGCCTCTGCCTCTTCTATTTCCTGAATCTCAGTTTCCTCCTGTCCACATCTTTCCCATCTTTCAAGGCCCAGCTTTTAAATAGAAGCTGGAAAGGGTTATCCTCCTCTCTGAACTCCCACTTTGTGATACCCACGACCTTCTGGCTTGCATCACAGGTAAGTGTGTACCTGGCCTGATCCTTCTGGTCGACTGTAAGCGCTTTGAAAGCAGAGCCTCCCTCCTTCAGCACCGAGGACAGCGTCCACCAGTCACAGCAAGCCGTACTGTTTATTGAATTGTATTATTTTTATTTTTATTTTTATTTTATTTTATTTATTTTTTTGAGACAGAGTTTTGCTCTGTTGCCCAGGCTGGAGTGCAGTGGTGTGATCTCAGCTCACTGCAACCTCTGCCTCCCGGGTTCAAGTGTTCTCCTGCCTCAGTCTCCCGAGTAGCTAGGATTACAGGTGCACACTACCACACCTGACTAATTTTTTGTATTTTTAGTAGAGACGGGGTTTCACCATGATGGTCAGGCTGGCCTCAAACTCCCGACATCAAGTGATCCACCCACCTTGGCCTCCCAAAATGCTGGGATTACAGGCATGAGCCACCGTGCCCAGCCTTGAATTGTATAATTTTTGTGAGGTCTTCAAGAGAGAGACTGCTGCCATCCCAATGCTGGTATGGCATCCCACAGACTCCCTGATGAGTCAGGCTATAGAGCCACTCAGTAGAAAAGTTGTTTTTCTGGGAAAACCACCTCTGAATTTTTGTTAAATGCTTCCAAATGCTTTGTGAGGAGCCTATTATACCTTCTCAGCATTCTACCTGGAAGAGACTTTCTCAGTGTTTCTCATCTGTGTCATAAAATGGAGCTTATATTTTTAACTTTTTTGGGTTTGTTTATTTAAAGACATGCTCATTATGTTCTTTTCGGCAGATTTTCCTTATGGCAATTACTTCTAAAGCCCTGATACAAAAGGTCTTTTTTCCTACTACATAATCTCTTTATGGAACTGAACAAGGTCCTTGTGGAGAAGCAGAAATTGGATAAAGGCAATGCTACCCATCAAATGTGCAAATAGCTTCATTCTAAAATAACACAATTTAAAGCAAAACTTACTAAAACAATCAATTATGAATAGAGAGTCAAAGGCAGGCGGGTGGAGGAACTGAACACGGCCTAAATTATAGCACATGCTTAAAAATGCAGTTTTATTATTGTTAAGCACATGCAAAGACAGAAATTGGTTAAGTTAATATAAAAGAGAAACACGAGGTAGGTCAGAGGAAAATTTATTTCACAAAAAATCTTAGTGCCTGGAATTCTAAGTTATCATGCTCATTTCAAAATTCTACTAAATTAAGCATAATGGCACGAAAGTAATATCAGCATACTTGCCTGTATCTTCCAAATATGTTATGATAAACGTCTAATTTTTTCAAAAAAAAAGTTTAGTCATGTTCAGTGAGCCTGAAATACTATGCATGTATGCAGAGTTAGAGCTAAAATAAGTGTTTTAGTTGGTTTAGTAACATAGATTAAGTGTTCATGACAACTGACCACCAGGGGCCATTTGTATGGAAGAAGGTGGTTGGTGACCAGTGGGCATCTGGTTATAAGCAAAAGTGTCTTTTTCACACAAGACTTGACAATCAGAAGCCAGCCATGAAGCACTCGGGGCTTCACCAGCAGTTAACAACACCCAGTGACAAAGAGCTAACAAGAGAGGTGGCTTAGGCCCCTGCTTTAGCCAGTTAATGAGCCTGTATTCCCACTAACCCTAAACTCCTCACCCAGCAGCAACCTGAACGAAAGCAGAAGGGAAAAAAGCCACAAGGAAGCCTTTCCTTTGACTGAGGAGAGATTTCATACCCAAAGCCATCAGGTAGGAAGGATCCTTTACTCAAGCACCACTAAGCTGTGCTGTGCCCTGCCTAGGAGCCTCCATGCTGCCACGGATCTCCCTACCCCTGGGGCTCAGGAGAGGGAGAGATTTGTATATCTCTAGCCATAGCACCAGCATGGCCAAGGGCAGGTTAGGTCCAGCTGGTGTCCTCCAGAGCAGGGCCTGGTGTGGCCGCCAGCCTCTGATGTGTTTGCAAAAGGAAGGAAGTCAGAGAGTTCCTGCTTGGTGGCCTGACTGGTGCAGGGGAGCAGGGAGGGCCCTCCTGAGCTGAGGACGTGGGGTTTCCAGTGTCCCCGGCCACCTCCCTCCAGCAGCCTCCTCAGTCCGGGCAGGGACCAGCATGCAGAGCCCTCTTACCCGCATGCTGTGGCGTTTGAAGACATTGTGCCGGTGGAGAGGTGGGGTGTGCAGTGAGTTAACGGGAGATGGATACTCCATAGGGCTGGTGAGCGTAGGAGAGCTGGCACACAGACCCTCAGGGACCTATTCAGGAAAAGCAAAGAAGCACAAGGCACGGGACAAAGCGAGAAGGTGGACAATTAGCTGCTACAAACATGAGCACAAAGAAACCACACATGAGCACCATGGGGGATAGGGCTTGCTCTCCAGGAGTTAATAAAGAACATGACGTGGGCCTTCCATTGCTCCGAGAGAGATGGTGGAGCAGCGTGGCCTCTCATTCATCCAACATTCCCCTATGATGCTCTGCACACAGTGGGGTCCACGCTGGTTACTGACCCACTGAGACCAGGGTTCCTCCCTCAGGACTCTTTCAAAAACAGTTATGTTTCAGTTGCATGACAAACTGACTGATGTGGTTAACACACCGATTTATAGAGATATGTATGAATTATTTTTAAAAAATTCAGACAGGCTCTTGCTCTGTTGCTCAGGCTGGGATACGGTGGTATGATCATAGCTCACTGCAGCCTTAAACTCTTGGCCTCAAGCGATCCTCCTGCCTCAGCCTCCCACATAGCTGGGACTACAGATGCATGCCACCATGGCTGCCTTGAATTTTTTTTTAATTAAAAAATAATTATATCACAATTTTATTATTCTTTGCTTTTAGAGATGGGGTCTCACTATATTGCCCAGGCTGGTCCCAAACTCCTGAGCTCAATCAATCCTCCCATCTCACCCTCCTTAGTAGCCAGGACTACAGGTGTGTGCCACCCCACCTAACTCTCTGTTTTAAATATCACATATGGGTATATTTCTTTTTTTTTTTTTTTTCCAGAACATGTTTCCATCTTCTGAATCAAGCTTTCTCTTCACATGAAGAGGATTTATCTATTAGTCCTTAGATGGTCTTGTTTCGGCACTCAGGCATTTCCTTGAGAACAGATACAGGACCATGGGACACCACCTTTCTATAAAGGGCACCAACTAAATGGACATTATTTCTAGTGGTTGAGGGGATTGGTTTTTGAGCAGTGACTCTCAGCTGGGGGATGCAAGAGAAGAAATAAGAGGAGACTGTACTCCCTCTCTCCTAGAGGCAAGAGAGACACAGAACAGAGACGTTCAGGGTCAGGGACCCATAGCCTGGGAAAGAGTCATGGTTGGGGATAATGGAGCTGGGAGAAAGCTCAGGTAAAACCCTGCTGTCTCTTCAGTGGCCACCCAGGTTCTGGATGGGGCCTCTTTGGGGAGACCCATGGAGCCACTCCATTTGCTGGGGAATATTCCCGGGGATTCCTTTTGGGAAGGAGGCCTGGGAGGCCTTATATGTGGGGAGAGAGCAGCAGGCAGGCACACAAAGCAGCAGACGCTGTAGACAGAGGGATGGGGCTTAAGGCAGGTCTCAGCTGAGCACAGCCTGGGAGACCAGTATTTTAATTCTTGTGATCTGAGTCTGCATTCTGTTCTGGATGCCAAAGAAAAGTAAACCTAGGCAATCTCCATCACCCAAGTGAGTGACAGCTGCTCCTCTAAGGCACAAGAATGGAGTTTCAGGAAGGACCTGGATGAGAGGCAGACCTGAAGTTCCCATCATCTGGTTCTATCTTTACCTGGAACTGCAGCTTCGGAGCCAGGAGGTTGGTTTGCTGAGGGAGTCTGTACTTAGGTCGGCTGGGCTGGAGAGAGAACACAGATGGGTCAGTCTCTGTCCCTCTCCTTGAGTGAACACAACTCACTAAGGGGAACATCAGGTCAAAGACACCTCAGACTTGTTCTGAAGGAAGGAAAGTTGAGGGACAAAGCTGTCATAAAACTCCTTTTGCATCCATTTATTGAGCACTGATTATCTACTGAGTGGTGGAGGGTACAAAGAAGCCACCTCGCTGCCCTCCTGGGGCTATGGCTAATTGGAGGGTTAATGATCGGTACATTGTTGCCTCCCTATATGTGGGAGCACCCGCCAAGTCAGAGCTCCAGAGCACAGGCATGCAGAGGTAGGAGCTCACCAGGGGCTTGGGCACTCACAGAAGCCACATGGAGGAGATGAACACTGAGCCAGGCCTGAGGGGAGGGGTGGGACACGCCAGGTAAGAGGGACAAGTGAGAAAAGGCCTTAGATGGGATCAGACATTGTTATGGACTGAATATTTGTCCTCCTTTTCGATCTGCATGTTGAAGCCTGAACCCCCAATGTGATAGCATTAAGGAAGTGCAGGTTTTTGGAGGTAATTAGGGTTCGATGAGGTTATGATGATGGAGCCCATGATAGGATTAGTGCCCTCATAAGAAGAAAAAGAAAGATGACTCTGTGTCTGCCAGGTGAAAACATAGTGAGAAGGTGGTTGTCTGTAAGCCAGGCAGAGAGCCCTCACAAGAAACCAACGCCTTGATCTTGGACTTCCCAGCCTCCAGAACTGTGAGAGATAAACATCTGTTGTTTAAGCCACTTGGTCTGTGGTCCTTTTGTTGCAGCAGCTCCAGTTGACTAGGACAGGCATGGCCTCTCAGACTTACCCACCTAATGGCAGCAGGGCCCTGGTTCCTGAGCTCAGGGTGGCCATGGGGGATATAGATGTAGGGACTGGACCTAAAAGACCCAGGATACTTCCCATCCATGTGTCCTCATGGGGATCTCATTTGTTCCTAAGAAAACACCTAGAAGACAAGCCCAGCCTCTCAGGGAACACTTTTGAGGAATGATTCTTGACCCACAAGGTGGCTGCTATCTCTAAGTCCACCTGCCAGAGCACTGATGTGACACACTGATAGTGATGGTGGATGCCGGGTGAAGGACTGAGAGAGGGCTGTAGGGGGCATTCTGCCTGTGCAGTAAGGGGGGCAAGGATCAGCCAGGGACCTGGGTCTGCTTTGACTCACAGGATCAATGAGGCCACGGCTTGGCTTACCTTGGGTGGGGGTTCCTGGAAGGCTGTGGGCTCCAAGATTTTAGGGGTTCGGTAGCGAGCATTCCTCTCTTGCTCCATGGCAATGTCCTTCTCCATCTGATAAATGTCACTGCAGTGAGTCAGGTCAGATAAGGAGAGAAACAAGGTCAAAGTGAGACGCTCCTTGGGGCTCCTCTTTGTACTCCGTGGAAGCCCAGAGAGGCCTGGGCAAGGCTGCTAGGTCCCATTTCTGTTTCCATCTCCACTGCAGAGTGGCCTGGGGAGAGCCCCCTGAGACAGGCTTGGATATGGGCCCTGAGGCCACACTGAAGTTGGGAGGATCACAGGAATAGATCCAAGGTGGAAAAGCATCCTTGTTGAGCCAGTCCCAGTCCAAACATGCAGTAGGAGCCTGACTGCAGCCCCATTCCCCAGGCCTTGTGCCCTCCTGGGCTTGTGATTGGCACCAAACCCTTATGTAGATTTCCAAAGTCCCAGCCAACTTCATGGCCCTGGCCTAGAATCTACATCTCCTGTTTCTCATGAAACATCCTCCAACGCATCCCTGGTGTGTGCTAATGAGGCATGTGGGTTCACTCCCAGGCTAGCCATGTGCATGCCTCTAACCTTTCTTACCCAATCCAGTGTTCCTAACCTGGAATCACAGACCCCAGAGGACTCTGGAATTATTACTGCCCATGAATCCACATGTTCATATGGGTAGCAAGTATTATATACTACTGAATGTGTGACACTTAATACTATATTTTCAAGTGTGTATGTATTTTAAAGTACATTATATAGCCCACTATATTTTGTTCAGCAAAAGATTTTAAAAATATAATTATTGTTACACAGAGACACTCAAAATTTGAATTAGAAGGGTCTTTCCTCCCTGGAACGATTAGCAAACACTGATCAAATCCCTTCTGAACTCTAAGGAGGAAGTGTCAGGTGGTGGCCTGAGGAAGCAACCTGGGGTCTTCTGAGTTTTTTGGTGTTTTCCAGACCACACCAGAAACCAGCTCCCACCTCCACTTGTGGCGGGGGCCTGGCCGGTGCCTTTGATGGGAACATCTCTCAGCCCAGGAGATCATGGGAACACCTCTCAGTTCAGGAGATGACGGGAACACCTCTCAGCCCAGGGGATGACGGGAACACCTCTCAGCCCAGGGGATGACGGGAACACCTCTCAGCCCAGGGGATGACGGGAACACCTCTCAGCCCAGGGGATGACGGGAACACCTCTCAGCCCAGGGGATGACGGGAACACCTCTCAGCCCAGGGGATGACGGGAACACCTCTCAGCCCAGGGGATGACGGGAACACCTCTCAGCCCAGGGGATGACGGGAACACCTCTCAGCCCAGGGGATGACGGGAACACCTCTCAGCCCAGGGGATGACGGGAACACCTCTCAGCCCAGGGGATGACGGGAACACCTCTCAGCCCAGGGGATGACGGGAACACCTCTCAGCCCAGGGGATGAAGGGAACACCTCTCAGCCCAGGGGATGAAGGGAACACCTCTCAGCCCAGGGGATGACGGGAACCCCTCTCAGCCCAGGGGATGACGGGAACCCCTCTCAGCCCAGGGGATGAAGGGAACCCCTCTCAGCCCAGGGGATGATGGGAACACCTCTCAGCCCAGGAGAGGCGCCTGCACAGCTCCCTGTGGCTCTCAAGGCCTCAGAGTGAATCAGAACCCCCAGCTCCATCCCCCCAGGGCTTTTACCCTCCCAAATTACATCTTTCAAATACTTTTATCCTGCAGCCCTTTGGCTTCTCAAACCTCCCATACAAGGGACCAACAGAGGAGTCTAGAATTAACTGGGAGGCTCACTGAAGGGATAGACAGGAACAGAGAGGCCTTTTAAGCCAGAGGTTTTGCAGATGATGTTGAAGGCCCTGCCCTACAGAAAACATGCAGGGTCACCCCCAGTGCCCCTGGCCTGGGCATTGCTGGCATCCCCTGGGGTGCCTCCCCACCAGGCAGTTTTCAGGGGCTGTTTTCTTGCCCTAAAATTGAACAAGACAACATGTTGACTACAGTATTTAAAAATCACAATATCTCAAGTCAATTGAGTTCCAGACTCCCTAAAGTTGGGTTCAGCAAATGAGCCCAGAGGGCAAATCTGGCCTCTCATCCATTTTTGTATGACCCCAAATGAAGAATGATTTTCACATGGTTTCAATGACTGAAAAAACTAAAAGACAAAAAATATTTTATGACACATGAAAATTATTTGAAATTCAAATTTCAGCATCCGAAATGACATTTCACTGGAGCTCAGCTACACTCATTCATTGATGTATTGTCTATGGCTGTTTTTGAGCAGCCATAGTTAAGAGAGTTAGCAGTTCTGGCAGAGACTTGCATAAACTGCAAAGCCCCAAATATTTACTATTTGGCCCTTTATAGAAAATGCTTACTGACTCCTACCCCAGAGGAAGCCAAAAGAAGTCAGATCTCCCGCAGGAGGGCTAATGGCAGGCTTGCCACCAAGAAAACTGGAGGACCCTGAACCTCCGAAACAGATGACCTTCTTCCCCAGTGACCTCCCCAGACCTAGGGAATCATGGCTCCTAGGCACCGACGGGTCGTCAGGTCCCTTATCCCCCATTCAGAAGGGAGAGGTGGCCCCTGGGTCATAGTCTTGAATAACAGGTCAAAGATCACTCCCTTCCTTGCTATCTGGGAGGAAAGATCAAAGTGGAGAGACGAGGCGAGAGGAAAGCAGGTGGGATGCCTCAATACCACAAAGAGCACAGGCACTTCAATGAGAGTCTGGCTCAGGCTTCTAAGTCTAACCTAGAAAATATTTTCTGAGCACATCCTATGAACAAGGCTCTGTGCTCTGTGTTGACAGATGCCCAGATAAGCCAGGCTTCCCCAGGGCCGCCTTATCTCTAAGCTCATATCTGACAGTGAACCTGGCTTCAGCCTCCCGTCCTTGACCCTGGCCTGTCTCATTTAGGGAGATGTCGTGCAAATGTCTCTGTCTGCTGGTCTTGCTCCCTGGTGCAGCCGGGTGGGCCCCCAGCCCCCAGCCCCCAGCCCACACTCCATGCTTACCTGAGGCTGCACACTAGCTCGGTGAAGCGGGGCCGGTCACTGGGGTCGTAGTCCCAGCAGCGGGTCATGAGGGTATAAAGGACTGGTGGACAGAGGTCGGGCTTGGGCAGCCGGTCCCCTTTCTCCAGCACCCCGATGACATCCTTGTTCTCCAGCCAGAAGAACGGCTGCTTCCCAAAGCTCAGGATCTCCCACATGCACACGGCTGGGGTGGAAGGGAGCGTCAGGTCCCGGGTGGGGAGACCAGTCCCTCCCACCCAGGAGCACTGTCACCATTAGTGCTCGGTCTTGACCAGAAGCAGCTCCTGTGGTCCTTCCTCCCCCTCCAGCACCGTGGGGTCCTGCCCACCATGGTGGTCCGCTGGAGGGACAAGTGACCTACATCTGCAGTAAATGACCTAAGACTTTGCTCCCTAGACCCCTGTCAGGGTACTGCAGGATCAACAGGTGGCAGTCATGGCATGTCATTGGGACCACAAGTGTCTTCTCTTAGGAGGGAGGGGAGCCACTGCTTAGTAAAGCTGGAATTGGAAGCCTCGCACCAACGCTTGGTGCCTGTGTGATTGTGGGCAGGCTCCTGACTCACCTGAACCTCAGTTTTCTTAACCGGAAAATGAGAGTAATAATAATATTCTACAGGGCTGACTGCGGGAGAACTAAGTGAGATGGTCGGCAGGAGGTGTTCCCTAAGGAGCTGTCTCTCTACACCTGCCTTTGCTCTCTCCCCTTCCTGCACCTCTCTCAGAACCAGTCACAGAGTTCCATCTTAGTTTCTGGGGCTGGTAGGTGGAGCACACACGTCACAAGAACCTCTTCCAGGAGGATGAGCCTGCACAGCCCAGGCCAGTCCTTAGCCTGGGTCACCCCCCTTCCTACCCCTACTGGCCTCCCTCACTCTGAGACTTCTCAGGGGCCACAGCAAAATTGAACCCTGGGAACGGGAGGTGGAGGTCAGACCCTGCTCCCTGCACCCACCCCCTTAGCTTGGTTCAGAGGTGAGAATCTGAACTCTTTTTCATACCCTCCCAAATCAGCACTCACCAAACATCCAGACATCACTGGCTGTCGTGAAGCGTCGGAAGTTAATGGACTCTGGGGACATCCATTTGATGGGGAGACGAGTCACAGAGGCTTTGGGTGGGCAAAGAGGTTAATTTTTAGGGAAGAAAGATCAGAATTATCCAGAAATACATCCTACTTTCTGAAGACCCTTAGGCTGGGCTGTCCAACTGTAGACTTCCTTCTTCTAGAATTTTTGGCTTCAGCGACCCCTCCAAGGCCAAAGCAGAGGCTGGGAAGTCCTCCTCACCTTTGTAATAGTCCTCATCCTCAATGTACCGGGAAAGACCAAAGTCCCCCAGCTTCACACACTCAGGGGAGGCCACCAGGATGTTCCGGACAGCAATGTCCCTGGAAATAGGGCATCAAAACCAGGATGAGTCACTGCCCACCCCCATGGGAGCAGGAACACTCAGAGAGACGGACAGACAGATTGAAAAAGAGACCAAGAGTGTAAGCCAGGGACTCAGCCTCCAGAGCAGAACTGGGCAGCTTCTGTGGGTCACTGTCTCCCCCGAGTGGTCTTGCTATAGCACAGCTCAGGTACGAGCCCAGCTGGCCCCTCTGCACCCCAACATGCACAGGTGCTTTGCCATCTCCTTCCCTCTTGCTGTCGGGTTCTGTCTCCCATCACCCCTTCATGCATCTCCAGCTTGAAGCCTGGCTCAGATTCCTGGCATCAGCTATACTCCACTTCTGTGCTGTTGCCTACACTGTCCCCCATGCCAGGGAGGCTGTCACCTGGTGATTCTTTAAGGATAAACTCCAACCACTTCCCTGAACACAGGTATTCTCTCTCATCTGCGTTTCCACAGTACGGGTTAGGCCTTTGGTATAGCAGGAGTGGCAGCGGCGGCACAGCTAACTCTGATGGGGCACTTAGGATACTAGGATCGCACGAGAGCTTCACACACCATGAGTCATGACATAGAGACCCTCAGACCCCCCTGGTGCAGGGGAGGAGACCGGACCCAGGGAGCTGAAGGAACTTGCCCAAGCAGGTCACCGGTGGAAAAGGGTGTTGCCCAGGTAGGCTACTCCAGAGCTGAGCTCTCTCTCCTCCCAGGAGACGCACCACTGACTCAGTTTACCCTGTGTTCTTGCCATCACTCCCAACCCCAAACTAGTTTGCCTGCTTGCTTCTCACAGGCAGGCTCCACTTTCTAGTGTTTGTTTTATAGTTGAAATGATGACTTAAAAGCACGGCAACTTCAAATGAACAAACCAAAGAAACGAATCTATCCTCCCACCACCTTTGTCCTGACAATTGATTTCTCTAGTTTGACCCTCATGCTAGAAGGTAAGCTTCACAAGGAAAAGGAGTTTTGCTTGTTTTCAATGCGACTTTGTCCCAGAGCCTAGGTCAGTGCCTGGCACTGAGAGGTGTTCCATAGTGCTTGTTGGACGGATAAATGAATGAACAAACGAACGAACAAATGAATGAATGCACGTTTTTATCCCCTGATGTGGCTTTCCATAGAATCAGGCACAAGGCCACAGAGCCAATGTCAATGGTTGGTAATGTCCAACCACTAACTCTCTCGGGGGTCAGGCTCTCATGGCAGGGAATGGGAACAAAGCCAGGTAGAACAGCGGCCAACTCCTGGGCGCGGTGGCTCAAGCCTGTAATCCCAGCACTTTGGGAGGCCGAGACGGGCGGATCACGAGGTCAGGAGATCGAGACCATCCTGGCTAACATGGTGAAACCCCATCTCTACTAAAAATACAAGAAAATTAGCCGGGCGAGGTGGCGGGCACCTGTAGTCCCAGCTACATGGGACGCTGAGGCAGGAGAATGGCGTAATGCAGTGAGCTGAGATCCGGCCACTGCACTCCAGCCCGGGCGACAGAGCAAGACTCCGTCTCAAAAAAAAAAAAAAAAAAAAAAAACAGGGGCCAACTCTGCCACAGCCACAGGGAGGCTTGGACTCGGCAGGCCAGGGGTGCCAGGAACCAGGATGGTGTTCAGGTCAGGACCTCAGGATTTTTCTGGCCCTGCTCCAGCCCAGTCCCTTCTTCCTGGGCCACGTGCCACCAAGCCGGTGAGCTGGAGGTGAGTGAGCTCTAAGGAAGGTTGGGGGCCATTTCCTGGCACTCCCAGGGGAGGGGCTAGAAGGTCTTGAGCTATAGACAGACACCTCAGACTTCAGAGTTACTCCTAACAACCCCATGAGGTACATACAGTACCTGCAACTTTACAGATTAGGAGACAGAGTCAGAGAGGTTGCTCAAGTGCTCGAAGCTGCTGGCACAGGCAGGGCCAATGCTGGGATTCCAACACTGCTCTGTGTCACCCACAAACCCTGCTTCTACCCAGATGCCTTGAGGATCCGGTGAAGGCCTGGCTTCCACACCGCTGGCCACCCCCTCCACCCCTACCTGTGCACGCAGTTGATGCTCTCCAGGTAGGCCATGGCTTTGCAAATCTGCAGCGAGTATAGCACGAGGGTGAGCACCTTCAGGGAATTCTTGTTCCGCTCCAGGTAGTGGCCCAGCTGCGGGAATGGGGAGGTGCCATCAAGACCCCTGGTTGGTCCCGGCACGGAGCCAGGGGGCCAGGGTGCTGGCAGCTCCTGACCCTTCCCTGGGGGTGGCAGGAGACAAACCCAAAGCTGGCAAAATGTTCCAGCAATTTCCTTGACAAACAGGGCCTCTGGCTTGTTCCAGCTGAATACAGAAGCCAGGAAGCTGGGAGGCATGGGCTGTGCTCTGAATGCCCCCCAATGCTGCAGCTCAGGGGTCACCGCAGAGTCCCTCTTCTACCACCTCCAGCTCACCTCCCCGTAGGGATACAATTCCATGATGATCCAGGTGGGCTCCTCTTCAATGATGCCGATCAGCCTCACGATGTGCGGGTGGTCGAGGTTCTTCATGATCACTGCAGTCGGGGGGCAAGACGGACGGGCGGGGCGGCTCAGAGGTCCAATTCAGAAAAGGCCTTTGCTCTTCCAGCAAGGGGAACGGGGACCCCTCCTCCAACATGGTCCCTGCACTGCTCACCCCTCCCTTCCCAGGTCCAAGCCCCTCCCATCTTGGAGGCCTGGTTGGTCTCAGGGGTCCCTACCTGCCTCGCTCATGAACTTCTCCTTGTTGTCCAGAGTGCAGTCTTTCTTGCAGGTCTTGACAGCTACGTTGATTTTCTCCCCTTTCTGTAACAAGAGTGTGTTCAGGACCCCTTGGTCCAGCCCAGCGCTCAGCAGAATGTTCCCTCCTGGCCTCCCCATGGCCTCCTGCAGACTTTGCCACCAGCCAAGGTCCTTTTCTCCTACGTCTCTCTTCTTCTCCCCTTTGTCTTCCTCTCCTCTCCTTCCCCACTCCCCTTCTTCTTGATCAGGGTCTGTTAGAACTGAAAAGGGCTTTAGTGGTCAGATGAGTCAAGCCGCTCTTGACTCATCCATCCAGATGAGGACACTGAGACTGAGGGGCTGTGTGACCTACCCAAAGCCAGAAGCACCTGCAGGCAATTATCAGGCGTGGAGGCTGGGCCGTTTTCTTTCTCTCTCTTTATCGTTGGATTTTACATTCTTGCTGCCTCTTTCTTTTTTCCCCTGGGCCTGCTAGAATCGTGACCACAGTGGTCAGCCTTGCCCTCCCCCGTCACTGGCCTTGACACTAACTCCAGATCCTGCCTCGCCTTTTCTCAGAACTGTCTTTATCCTGCCGCCCCCTTTGTATTCTCCCACCAAGAATCAGTGACCCTTCTCCAGGTTCTCCCTGTATCTCCATCCCTGGTATTTTGCTACCCTTCTTGAAAATGACTCTTGACTCCATCATTCTTTGAGTATTTAATAAATACCATCGTGCCCAGTGGACAAGGGGCCCTTAGAGACAAGGGGCCCCAAGTGGATGAAGGCTGTGCCAACTCCAACCTGCTCAGATTCAAGCTCTGTCTCACCCTACCGACACATGGAAAAGGAGTGTCAGGGAAGATCCTGGAACTCACGTGATTTGTGTAGACACCTTCATAGACCTCCCCAAAAAAGCCTTCCCCAAGAATACGATTCAGGACCACATCTTCACGGGCAATGCCATACTGTGAACCTGCACAGATGGAGAAAACAGTCGCAGATCACAGAGATCGGTGGTGCCCCGCAGGGAACCTGAGTGTCTGCAGGCTCCAAAGGCAGGCGTCACCAGATCTGTAACACCTCAGCCAAGATCCAGGGGCTGGGCTGGGGAAATGGGGGTCTAGAGTGTTCCACTGTCTCAGGGAAGAGCCATCCCGCTGCTCCCTCTGAAGGCTGGGTCCCAGATCCAAGTTATTAGAATCCCCACGCAGCTCCATGGGCACACAAAAGGGCAATCAGTATAGGGAGAAAAAAAAAACATCTCAGCTTTCAAATCCACGGCATCTCAGGTTTGCCACTGTCTAAGCCTAGCACGAAGGGAGGATAAAGGAGGAAAAGAACATTCCCTGTGGTGTCACCAGAGTCCTTGCCGTGTCATTTCACAGGGCCTTGACTGCAGTCGCTGTGGCGGGGTTGACAACCTACCTCCAGGCCTTCGCAGGGTTTCGTCGGGAATCTCTGCGTAGATGTCTGACTCTGGAATGACAGGAAGAAGCGCAGACGTGGACAAGATGCCCTTGGTGGGCACTGCCAGGAATCAGGTGTGAGGCTCCCCGGTGGAGACCAGTGGAGACCAAGGGGATAGGAGGAAAAGCCAGGCAGGTCCCGGGCTCCCAACCCAGGTTTTAGAGTGGCCACAGAGCCGAGGGCACCTTGGCTGAACTCCCTGCTCTCTGCTTCCCAACTTGCATTGTTTAGGGCAAGTTGGTTAATCTCCCTTAATCTCAGTTTCCCCTTCTATGAAATGAATACTGGGGGATGCTGTAAAGATTGAATCAAATAATACCTGTTGCATGTTTAATACCACTAAGGACTAGATGTTTGTGTACCTCTCAAACTCCTTTGTTGAAGCCCTAACTCCCAATGCGATGGGATTAGGAGGTGGGGCCTTTGGGAGGCGGTGCAGTCCTGAGTGTGAGGCCCGCATAATGGGATCCGTGCCCTTATAAGCAGAAGAAGAGAGGCCAGAACTCTCTCTTCATCACGTGAGCCCACAGTGAAAGGACAGTTATCTGCAAATGAGGATTAAAGCCCTCACCAGATGCAGACTCAGCCAGCACCTTGATCTTGGACTTCCAGCCTCTAGAACTGTGAGCAATAAAGTATCTGGTTTTAAGCCACACAGTCTACGGTATTTTGTTACGGCAGGCCAAGCTGCCTAAGATAAACATGGTGCCATGTACTAAGTACTCAGTACACACTAGTGATTACTATTCATGAATTTTTTTTTTGAGATGTAATCTTGCTGGGTTGACACGCTGGAGTGCAGTGGTGCGATCTCAGCTCACTGTAACCTCTGCCTCCTAGGTTCAAGCTATTTTCCTGTCTCAGTCGCCCAAGTAGCTGGGACTACAGGCACATGCCACCATGCCCATACAATTTTTGTATATTTAGTAGAGATGGGGTGTCACCATGTTGGTCAGGATGGTCTCGATTTTTTGACATCATGCTCCACCCACCTTGGCCTCCCAAAGTGCTGGGATTACAGGCGTGAGCCACTGCACCCAGCCACAATTCATGATATTTTAAAGCCATCATTGAGAAGTTACGGGGGAGGATCGTTTTCCTGTAACTTGGAGGACACCCTCGGCAATGTCATGAGAGCAGGCAGCGGGGAGCAAGCAGACGGGAGGCAACTGGAGCAGGTGGAGGATGCAGCAGGCAGCTCACCTATGCTGCAGCTCTCTGAGAAGTGGGACCGCCGGGCCTCCAGGTTTCTGTAGGAGGTGAGAGGGCAGAAGCCAGGTGAGCTCAGAGTCCAGTAATGCTCCCCTGGGTAGCCTCAGCCCGCCCTCTCCTCCTGCCCCCTGGGGAGAAGTAGTCTGTCCAGATTAGCAATGACCTGGGAGCACAGCCAAGGCTGCCAGGGGCTGGAGTTGGGGGACAGCAGCAACCCCCCAGCACAACACCAGGTGGCCTGAAGGCAAAGAAATATTCCTGCAGGTATTTACTGGGAGGGAAAGATCATCTTTTTTCAGGGTTCTCCTGGGCCTGAAAACCAGAAACTATGGAGGTGGGGACTCCCAGTTTCTTCTTCCTCTTAGTAGCACAGGCTAAGCTCAGGGCCCTGTCCTCTGTACCCCACTGTACTCACAGCATGGGGATCTGGGGCAGGCTGTTCCGCTTCTCGCCATCTAGGAAGAGAGGAAGAAGGAGGAGGTTGGAGCTGGGGACACAGGGGCCTAAGTGGGTGACTGACCTCCTCACTATTCCTAAAAGGGACTCTCCTCCCACCCCAGCCCCTGATTCCATTCTCTTCCAGCCTGGGAGCGAGGGAGGCCTTGGGCCAGAACTGGAATCTCCTTGGAGGCTGCCTCAGGCCAGATTTCGCCTGCTCCAGCTGGGACCCCTGCTTCCTGATTAAGGAAGACCCAAGACCCAAGATGGAGACACACACAGGCGGGACCAGCCTTGTTCTAGCGATGGCTTTGAGCTTGCTGGGGCTAAAACGCTTCTCCTCCAGAAGGTGCCTCTCTGTGGACGTTGACTAGCAGGGCTGTGGGTAGGTGGACCAGCCAGGGCTTAAAGCCCAAGATGGGCCCACTGGAAGCTTCCCGCTGGGCTGTGGGGGAAGCCTCCTCATTCACTTATCCATCAGCCACTTAGCTTCTGCCACTCTGCCTCTGGGGACTTGGGTGTGCTGCCACCCGTGGTCCAGCCACTTTACCTTTAAATGGAACCCACCTTTCCTAGGATGGACGATGAGAGAGCCTTGGTGCTCCCCCTGCAGCCGGCAGTAGCCATCTATGAGGTCAGCCATGTTCTCAGCCTCTGCCAGGGATGAGGTTTTGATGGACAAGGCCTGAGGAGCAGAGACCAGCCAAGGGTGAAACCCCAGAGCGTTAGCTAGAGACCACCCCCAGGGCTGGCGAACAGATGGCAGGACCCCTGCCACAACCCTTGCCTGGATGCCAATGTTGTCTGCACCTGTCCTGGGGCCCTACCCTGGAGTCCAGACTGCATTCTGTCACCCCTTTCACCTGTACGTCCATGCTCTCCAAAGGCCAGTCCCAGGCCTCACTTATTTTGGCCTCTGAGCACACAGCACAATGCCTGGTATCTAGTCGGTGCTCAATAAATAGAAGCAGAAACTGAGAAAATGGAAGAGGGGGCTGGGCGCAGTGGCTCACACCTATAATCCCAGCACTTTAGAAGGCTGAGGCAGGCAGATCACCTGAGGTCAGGAGCTTGAGACCAGCCTGGCCAACATGGTGAAACCCTGTGTCTACTAAAAGTAAAAAAATTAGTTGGGTCTTGTGGCATGCATCTGCAGTCCTAGCTATTCAGGAGGCTGAGGCAGGAGAATCTGTTGAACTCAGGAGGCGGCGGTTACAGTGAGTTGAGATTGTTCAGCAGTCAAAGAAGCAGGTCATGAGGGAGTCAGCAAGCAGGGGAGGAAGAAGAGGAGAATTCCAGAGGGAGAGGAGCAAGAGAGCAGGGGAGCAGAGAGAGGGAGGGATAGGTCAGCAGTGAGAGGGAGGAGAGGAGAGCCAGCAGTTCAAACAGAGGGGGAGAGAAGTTCAGTACCACTGCGCTCTGGCCTGGGCGACAGAGTAAGACTTTGTCAAGAAAGGAAAGAAAAGGAAAGGAAAGGAGAGGAAAGGAAGGAAGGAAGGAAGGAAGAAGGGGAGGCAATGGGGCAGGGCACAGATGGGTGAAAGGAGAGAGAGATGAACACTCTGCAGCCTGAGGTCTCTCTGGGTGTTTTACCACAAAACAAAACAAAACAAAGCAAAACAAAACAAAACAAACAAAAAAACCCCATGTTTTTGAGGTCTTGATGTCCACATCATTGTTCTCTTCGTAAAACTTAGGCCTGTGATTTATACCTGACTTCTGCTCACCTTGAACATTCCTCTACCTGAAAACCTTCCCAATTTCTTTCCTGACATTAAACAAATTGTTTCCCGAATTTTCCTACAATTTATCATCATCCTGGTACCTTTTGTCTAACAACTTGGTGCAGTTTTCTTAACACGATCCCCAAAGCCAGGAAGCTCCTGGCCTCCTGCGTGCCATGGACTTTTGCTCTGAGCAAGAGCTCCCAACTTGCCATTATATCCCCTGCAGAGCTGCCAGGTGCCCAGAGACACTCACCTGGGGGGCACCTTCAATGCCCAGCTGCAGTACCGCCTGGCCCTCCTCCAGTGGCAGGCACCTGATGGACCTGATCTGCTTGAACTCGGCCAGGCAGGTGGGCTGCGGGAAAAGAAGGGGGAGCTTCAGACCATCCCACTACCAGGACTGGGCCATGCAGATTGGTCAGTATGGGGGAGCTGGGGTGAGGAGGAACTGGGAGTTTCTCTGGGAGATGAAGAGAGAATCAAAGACTGGTCAGTATGGGGGAGCTGGGGTGAGGAATCAAAGACTATTAAGGCTAGACGGATCCTCTAGTTCAGAGGTGTCCAATCTTTTGGCTTCCCTGGGTCACATTGGAAGAAGAATTGTCTTGGGCCACACATAAAATACACTAACACTACTTGAGTGTAAAAAAAAAATCGCACAAAAAATCTTATCATGTTTTAAGAAAGTTTACAAATTTGTGTTGGGCTGCATTCAAAGCCGTCCTGGGACCACAAGCTTGATCTAGACCAAGTCCCTCCCTATGCCAAGGAGAAAATGAGGTCTAGAGAAAGCCAGGACTTGCTCAAGGTCATGTGCCAAGCTGGCAGTGGAGCCAGGACTGGACCCAGGTCCCCTGGCTTCCAAGGGAATCATGCCTCATATTGTTGCTGAAAGGGCAAGACTGCTGAGCTCTGTGAGTAATCATAGCGGCCCTGTCTCCCCCCCGCCACCTCTGTGTAGATGACAGCCACGGGGATGTAAAGGGCCATCTGCCCCACGATGCCATCTCCAAACGCTCTCCACTGCTGCTCACACCAGGGCATGGCCTTAGAAAGGACTCTGCTCTCAGCAACGGGGGCAAGAAGAACTGAAGTGGCAGACAGAGCAGGAGGCAGCAGAGAGAGGAAGGCCTCCCCACCTGGGGCTGGGTGGGGCCGCCCCCAGTCTTTCTACCTTTGCATCCTGACTGGTCAGCTGGCGGATCCCTTTAGGGCCAATGACCAGGTCCACAGTAATGTTCCATCCTTGCTGGAATAAAAGGAGAGGGGACTGTTGTCCTAGAGCTGCCCTCCCCATTCTTCAGAAACTTGAAGAAAAGCTCCCTAAGCTAGACACAGGCCACCGTTTCCTGGGTCTCCAGCTCCTTCCTGCCGAAACCCTGGCCATATGGATTTTCCCCTCCTGACACCTTTCCTGTCCTGCCCACCTCCCAGAGCTGGAGGCCAAAATTTCAGTGCCTGCTTCAGGCAAGGGGATGTTCGTGACTTCCACTGTCAGCAGGTCAGCGAGGCTCTGCTGCCTGAGAATCTGCAGCAACTGCAGCGTCTCCCTGCCCCCTCCTGGCCCCCTTTCCCGAGAGGCCTGGGATCCAGGTCAGGGAGAGGCTCAAGAGAGCCTGCCATTACAATGAGTTCACAGCGGTAGGTCTCCCGGTCGATGTTGGCGAAGCCCGCGAGAGTGTTGAAGAACTTCATGACGCACTCCTCCTCCCTGAGCGAGGCGTACTGCTGGAAGGTCTGCTGGATCATCTTCCGGAACTGTTTGGGCTGGGGGAGGGGATGGGCAGTGTGAGCAAGGCCAGCTCCTCCCAGGTCTCACTCCTTCCCTTAGGGTCTCACTGAGAGACTGCCCGCTGCTCGAAAATGATCCCCAGCGCCTTTGCCCCCAAAGCAGCTGTGATCTATGACCTAAAACACACACCCATTGTCTCAAGGGAGACTCCCCATACCCCTATGAAGGAAGTGGAGGGGGCAAGGGGTAGCTTCCCAGTACTGGGGCCAGAGAGCTGATCAGGCCTGGATGCGGAGCGGGAGCCCAGGCATGTCACAGTTGGATCCCCAGCCCCAGAGAGGACCCCTGGGTGCATTTAATAGTCCTGTGTCCAAATGCCCAAGGCCATGCAGATGCCCTGGCTTCTCTGAGTATCCCCAGTCTCATCCCTTCCACTCTAGTCTTGGGAATCAGCACAAAGAGGTCCTCGCCCATTGGTTTCCTCACCTTTAAGTTCTCCTGCATCTGCTTTGGGAAAAACAAGTCCAGCCCCACTTCCTTTCTGCAAAAAGGAAGAAAAAGGCAGCATGTGACTCCCCCTGACCCCCATCCCAGGACTGCGGGCCAATCAGGAAGAGGTGAGAAGGCTTTGGGACCTGGAGACGGGCCCTGTGGGGCTCTGGTCTGGGGAGGGGTGGAGGAGAGGGTGAGGAGGAAAAGTACGCATGGAAGGACAGGAAGGGAGGGGAGGTGGGCGACCCCAGAACTTACTCTAGGAGCTCGAAGTTGGACTTCTTGTCAAGGGCATTGTGGGGCATATCCTTGAAGAACCGCCTGGAGAAAGAGGTGGTGGAGGGGGGGCTGAAGGCTGGAGAATGAGGGAGTCAGACCCAGGGCACCTCAGGCCACTAGAAGCCCCCTTCCCCTGCCATATATGGGAATCACCAGGAGAAAGGAAGTTAGGAAAGTCATAAAATTTAGTATTTTGACCTGTGAGGAAAAGGAAACTCCCACAAATTTCATTCCAAGAAAAGACTCCAGCCTTGGATCCTAGGAAACTCACGCTAGGAATGGGCAGATACTGGGCTGAGGAGGAAGATGGTGGCTCCATCTGTGGCCTCTCAGAACAAAGGCCCAAGGCAGCCAAGGCTTGAATGATCAGCCTAGGAACACCGACCTTCACCTGCAGGTCCTGGGGGACTCTTGTGATTTCCTTTTCACTTATTTGCTATCTCTGAGATATTATATGTGTGTATGTTTGTGTGTTCATTTAGATACTTGCTAAATGTAGCACTGTATATATACAAACTTGAGGACTTATAGAAGAAGAAAATAAAATTATTCATAGTCTAACCAGAGGAGACAGCTATTATACTTTACTCATATTCTTTAAGTCTCATTTCCCCTAAAAATGTATGCTTTGATAAATACTTTTATGTAATTGTGGCTTAAGCTGAGACCAAATAGCTAATGTCCTCACATGTGCCAGCCTCCCTTCCCTGTCTGGGTCACTGTGTCTAGTAATTTCATTGACTGCTGCAGACATTATCCTACTCCTGATCTTATATTAAAGTCATTCAGTGTTCCTTTAATTCAGCCATCCTTATAAATATCTGGTAAAACTTTTGTGCAACTAATACTATAAGCAGAGTGAGGGAAGTAACTTATGATTCAAAAGCAATGCCTTTTAGACAGTTCACTGTGTTTAGAAAATAGTAAGGTTAGGTCAGGCGTGGTGGCTCACAACTGTAATCCCAGCACTTAAGGAGGCCAAGGCAGGCGGATCACAAGGTCAAGAGATTGAGACCATCCTGGCCAACATGGTGAAACCTTGTCTCTACTAAAAACACAAAAATTAGCTGGGCGTGGTGGCGCATGCCTGTAGTCCTAGCTACTCGGGAGGCTGCAGGAGAATCACTTGAACCCAGGAGGCGGAGGTTGCAGTGAGCCAAGATTGCGCCATTGCACTCCAGCATGGGAGTGAAACTCTGTCTCAAAAAAATGGAAAAGAAGACACTCATGGCATGAAATCATAGAGGAAATACCCAATAAAAATGTAAAACATAAAATGCTATATCCTTAACAATTTTTAATAAATGGTGTCTTTGAATATATTGTCAAGCAAAATAAGTAGTTACCAAGAAATATGGTCCCAATTTTGCACTCTGTGCCCTAGCCTGAGACACTGGGCAATGTCTGGAGATAGTTCTGGTTATCATACCTAGTTGGAGTAGGGGGCTGGTAGTGCTACCAGCCTCAAGTGGGTAGAGACCAGGGATACTGCTAAACATCCTTCAATGCACAGGAAGCCAACCCCCAACACCCCTAACAAAGAAGCATCCAGCCCCAAATGTCACTAGTAGTGAGGCTAGAAAACCCTGGGAATTTGATCCAAGAAAAGACCTTAGAAAACTAAGAAGATGGGTCCTTCCCTACCCTTACTTCTCTGTACTGGGTATCTGACAGAGCGAGGTAAGCAATGGTGCCTGAGATGGGATGTTCTTGCTAAGGGCAGATGTACAGAATTGGAAACCAGAAGAACTGGCAGATAGGAATGACATTCAGATGTAGCGAAGGTCCCCAGCCCCCAGGCCATGGACCGGTACTGGTCCGTGGCCTGTTAGGAAGCTGGCCGCAGAGCAGGATGTGAGCAGTGGGTGAGTGACCGACGTTTCATCTGTATTTACAGCTGTCCCCCATCACTTGCTATATTGCCTGAGTTCCATCTCCTGTCAGATCAGTGGCGACATTGGATTCTCATAGGAGTGTGAACCCTATTGTGAACTGTGTATGAAAGGGATCTGGGTTTCACGCTCCTTATGAGAATCTAATGCTCAGTGATCTGTCACTGCCTCCTATCACATCCAGATGGACCATTTAGTTGCAGGAAAACAAGCTTAGGGCTTGCACTGATTCTACATTATGGTGAGTTGTACATTTATTTTATTATATATTACAATGTAATAATAACAGAAATAAAGTACACAATAAATATAATGTGCTTGAATCATCCCGAAACCATCCCCCACCCCAACCCCAGTCCATGGAAAAACTGTCTTCCACAAAACTGGTCCCTGGTGCCCAAAAGGTTGGGGGCCTCTGAGGTATAGGACATGAGAAGCCTACCCAGGATTCTCCCCTGGATGGAAGCTCCTCCTCCTCTTCTGCCTCCCACTTGAAGAGTGCCTGCAGTTAAGATCCCCAAATTCCATACGATTGACCATGGCAGCTTTAGAAAACGTTTCAAGCCAGTGTTACCTGCTCGACCTCCACAGTAATAAGAAACCTCAGGGTGATTATAGGTAGCTTGGTCATCTGTAGTTCCCCTGGGTTGAGTGAGCCATAAAATATACACCTAGGTAACTGAACACATTGGCTTGCTGTACACAGCTATTTAATTCTAACAGAATAAATGTTGGCAAAGGTCCACTGAGGAAGAAGATTTCAGTTCTTTCAGAGTTATCCATTTATTCAACTATGTATTGAGTTCTTATGTGCCAGGCAAAGGCAGCACCCATTCTGACTCTAAGGATTTGACAGAATTTCACAATCTGGTGCACGGGGACATGTCATTGCCTCACAGAGCTCTGCGCAAGTACAGTGGTATTGCAAAGGAGGATGGAGGAGGTCAGGATGGGGCAGAAAAGGCTTCAAGATGAAGAGACCCTTAGGCTGGCTTGATGAGAAGAGCAGATGGTCACACTGCTTGTAATTGACACCTCATAGGCTCACGCTGAGGTTTCCTGTGTATGTAGAGGACAGGCAGGTAACATGGGCTCAGTACATTTTCTAAAGGTGCCAGAAGATAGAAGAGTTTACTAGGCTGGAAAGGGAAATGAGAAGACTGTGCCAGGCAGGAGGGATGCATTGCCCACCCATGGGGTGAGATCTGCTTCCCAGCCACAAAGGAGAGTGGTTTCCTAAAGCCACTCCAGGCTTACGATCTGTTGTTGAATGAATAAATGAACTTTGAGACTTGTGAAGAAAGAATTTGGAAGGCTGGGATATTTAAATATTACATTTTTAAAAACAGAGTTAGCTAAATGAAAGGGTAAACACATTTTGAAATTAACACTGAGCAATTAAGGCACAAAAAACCCCCAACATTTTAGCATGATCAAGGTGGTAGTGAATGGAAAAATGTTTTATTAGGATAAAGGAAGCTCAGCTAGCACATCGAGGTCGCCCCAAACTCCTGAATCCAGCTTGCTTAGCCCACTCCCTGTGTCCCAGATGGCCCTTCTCTCAGGCATAGAAGATCATTTACATAGTCACCATCGACAAAAGTGTCCATTCACTCAGATGTGCCACAATCTGGGTGTTTCTAACATTTGTAGCAACTGAACATCTTGGGAACGTCTGGGAGAACTAGTAACCATCACTCAAGGGAGACGCTGCTCTCCCCAGCAAGGTAGCTTCCCAATCTTCTGTGCTGAGTCCCATCTCAGCTGCTCTCCAGGGGCACCCAGGTCTCCCCAATATGCCTGAACTGCCATCACTCAGTGAGGCCGTGCCTACCTGGAGTGCCCTCTAGTGCCTGACTGGTCCTTCCAGCTCAAGACTGCAATTTTGAGTAGCTAACAACAGGTGGACAGCGGTGGAGTCTATAATCAGATACAGGCCTATGACTGATACCCTGGTAAGGACAGCAGAAAATAAGGAAACAACCAAATCAAATCCAGTTGGTTTCTTTTTTTCTTCTAAACATCAATAGAAATTAACTACAAACCAAGATACCTTTTGATGCAAAGCAAGCTGTCTGTTGTTTCTCTAATCTTTATTTATTATCAGTTACTTAATTAATCTGGGGTTAAACATTCACTCTGTGTTGTTGTTGTTGTTGTTTTAGGGCTCTGCTGGGGGTGGACAATAGTCCTAGGTATCTCAGGTCAAGGGGGAGAAGTTATTTGGTTCCTCAAACTGGGCAGGTACTGATTTCTAGCATAGAGGCCCTGAATTTCAAACTTTCATTTAGAGGCATTATTTAGATCAAACATTTGGCATTTATAAAGCACCTCCAATAAATGAATAAAATTAACTAGGCATCATTCCCGCTATATGAGATTCTGGAAAAGGCAAAATTATGGCAACAATAAAATGATCAATGGTTGCCAGGGTTAGAGGGAAGGAGGGATGGACAGGTGGAGTATGGAGAAATTTCAGGGCAGTGAAACTACTCTGTGCAATACTATAATGGTGGCTATAGGTCATTATTCATTTAGCCAACCCATAGAACATACAATACCAAGAGTGAACCCTAATGTAAACTACAGGTTTTAGGTAATAATGATGTGTCAATGTAGGCTCATCAATTGTAACAAATGCACCACTTTGGTGGGGAACTCTGATGGAGAATGTCGATAGTAGGGGAGGCTGTGCATGTGTGGGGAAGAGGGTATATAGGAACTCTGTACCTTCTGCTCAATTTTGATGTGAACCTGTAACTTCTCTAAAGAATAAAGCCTATTCAAAATAAATAAATGAAAGAAGGGTAAAGAGAAAAAAGTAACTAAAATAAAATAAATACTTATTGAATACTTTGGTCCCTGCCATTGCTCTAATTACTTTAAATACATTAACTCATTTATTATTCATAACAACCTTGCAGGTTTGTTATGTTACTATTGTATAGTATGCAATACTATACAATACTATACTATAGTATACTATGCAATACTATACAATAGTAACATAACATACATATTATATAGTAGCATATATGTTATATAGTAGCATATATGTGTTACATAGCAACACATATATGTTATATAGTAACATAACATTGTTCTATGTTATATAGTATAACAAATGTTATATGATAACATAACATGTTTTAT
This sequence comes from Macaca thibetana thibetana, assembly GCF_024542745.1. Lineage (NCBI taxonomy): Eukaryota > Metazoa > Chordata > Mammalia > Primates > Cercopithecidae > Macaca > Macaca thibetana. The sequence continues at coordinate 116,118,935 of NC_065585.1, forward strand.
AGTAACACAATGTTACTATAATGTTACTATTATCATTCCTATTTCACAGATGAAGGAATCCAGGCAGAAAGAGGGTAATCAACTTGCCCAGAATAACTCAGGAAACACAGGACTCCATGGAGGATTCATTTCACTAATCTCGTATCCAGGCATACATCATACCTCTTTTATAAGCTGAAATAATACAATTTTTTTTTCCTGGAGATGCTGTATATCTATAGGCAGGTGGCATAATCAATGATGTTAATAGGACATGGGATTATTGCCCATGATTTGTAGGTAGCCCCACACTCTGGGACAATTTTAGGCAAGAGCCACAGCCGTAGAAAATTCTGCCTAATGGCCTGATTTTCTGAAATGTGTCCAATTCTCTCTGGGTGAGAAATAGTTCTAACTTGACTTTAAAATGGCTCATCATAACAAATAACTGCATTCAACTTTAAAAATTATTAGACCTGCAAATCTTCTATTCGGTTTACAAAATAGGTGTTTTCCATATTCTCTCCCTAATATCATATACCCCACATTTCAATGGTCAACCAGTAAGAATAGGAACATCTCTCCGACTCTGTTCCTCACACTCAGGAGATATGAAACAATACGTCTCTTGCACAAAACAAGCATGGCTTTTAGAATCATCCTGCACTGGTTCTAGCAGATATCAGCAGTCACACTCTTGACAATACTACCTACAGGTGTCATGTCGGATGCCTCGCCCTGTCCTCCAAAACATCAGTGCAGTGCCTGGAGCTTAGGCCACCACCAGTAATAGTCTGGGGATGATTGGAGGATATAATAAAGTAAGATAGAATGTTAATGGGTCTTCGTGATGCTGTTTTACAACTAAGTGATGACTGCTTGACAGGTGACAAGTGATAGATGTCTCAAAGTGACACTAGCATCCTGTCTCAAAGTGACACTAGATCCATAAATAAAAAGGTAAAGATAAGCTTTTTCGACTTTTCTAATTTTATAGGGGAAGATGAGACTGTATAGGAGGATGTAATGCAGGTCACAGGAGCCAAGAAGTCTGAGAAGGGATAAAAGGCATAGATAATAAAATAAACTTTGCAGACTGTCCCTGGTCTGCCAGCACTGAGCTCCCAAGATTATTATTAATGGCAGCGAGCTAGGATGCCTTCTAAGCAGCTGCAGGGATGGCAGGCCTCCTCTGTGCAGAAGACTCAAATGCTCCCTTGCTTCTTGAGACAAAGTCACCAAATGTGAAGCCCTCGAAGCTGCCCTTGACCTATTCTGTCACTAATGCCAACAGCCTCAGATGCTGAAATCAAAGTGGGACTCTCCCTTTGCCACCCCACTGCCCCCACCAGAGGACCCCAGAGCATTCTCTTTGACTGAGACTAACAACGGAGCCAGAACTCCCCAGTGACCCCCGTTCTGTAGAAGTGGCAGCAGAGTTCTACTCTCTATTAACCATGAGGTCACAGATAAGGCTCCGGAAATGCAGTTCTAGAAAACAGGAAGTAATCCTTGGCCAGTGATTTCCCTGGCAGTCATCCTGAAAGTCCTTCCATCAACCCATATGACTAATGGTATTCAAGTCACCTAGGGGGCTGGTCGAAAATGCCTACGACAAGGTCCCACCCAGGCCTGCCAAATCAAATCTCCCAAGGGTAGGGCCAGGATGCCTCCAGTTTATTAAGCTCCCAGGTGATTATGATTTGCAAGCAGATGTTAAAACCACTGCTCTAAGACAGAGAAGGGGTAGAGAGAAGGGAAGGAGAAGGTGAAAAGGTGGGGGATGGTGAAACTCAATGGCGCTGCCCTGGTCAAGACAGGGCTAGAGCACAGGTCAATCACATCACCCTCCTCAGTCCCGAATGGCAATGACCCCCTGGCAGCCAAGAATAAGGCCTAATTTTTTAGACTGTCATTCTAATTGTGCCATTCTAACAATATCATTCTAATGATAACATTGGACTGCCATTGTCTGGATGGTGTCTTCCACCATCAGCCCCAACTTACCCCTCCAAACTCACGATTTGCCAGTCTATGCTTTTCCTTCCACTGATCCCTGGAGTGTATCTCCCCTGACCCTTGTTCTCTGCTGATTGAAATCTTTCTCCTCCTTTCAGGAGCAATTCAGATACCCTCTTGCTGGTGCTCTCAGGCAGGATGGATGGCTCCCACATGGAAGTTGGTGCCATCCTCGTTCTGCCTTGTATTGTGATTAATTGTATACACATCTGTCACCTCCCCAACATGGAAGCGTGAGGGCCTCTCTGGATGATGTACTAATTTCACACATATTGATTAACTGCCTACTGGAGATGGGGATACAGCAGTGGACAACACAGATAGACATCTCTAGGCTCAAATGTCCTCCAAATCCTAGTCTGGTGCTCAAGAAACATTTGCTGAATCGCTTGAACAGCAGGAGAGGTGGTTGACAGATGGAAGAAGCCAGCAGCCTGCCGGCAAGAGCAGTGGTAGCAACGGAAGCCAGGAGAGTGAGACTAGGGAGGGGGCTGGTCCCCCTACCCCTACCATCCCGAGGACCCAACACCCAGCCCCTCAGAGCCTCACCTGCTGCTGGTCACCACCTCTCCCCTTCCTGGCTCCCACACACTCAGTCTTGCTTCCCATCTTGGACATAGGGAAAGGCCGGGCTGGCCCAGAGCTCAGCACAGTGCCCTCCCAGCAGAGACCTCAAGGCCACATACCTGAGCTCCAGGCAGCCCAGCTGCAGGGCCATGCCCTCGCTGACCTTGCTGGCGTAGCGCTGCATATAGTCGTTCCGGAGCTGGTGGGGAGAAAGGTCAAGCATTAGACTTGCACCCTCACCCCCGACTTCCCAGGACAGAGGCCTCAGAAGAGGAAGGGCCTCATTCTGCCTCCCTGAGCGACAGCCACCCACCCGACTACAAACAAGCATGGAGCAGGGATGGAGAGCACACGGGGAAGAGGTGCCTGTGCCTCCACAGGCCGAGGCTGTGAGGTTTTTGAGATGCTTTTACAGGCATTCTCTCCCTGCTCCATAGGCAAGAAGTTCAGATTTCCCTCCCCTGCCCACCATTTTGGATAGAAGGAAACTGAGATTTTGCAAGGAGTCAGTAATTTATCCAAAGGCCTGTTGGTAAGTAGTGATAAATGTCATTAACAGGCCAAGAAAAATCTAGCTCAGTCTCTAGCAAACCAGGAGGGAGATCTTGGAGGGACCTAGGACCAGACAGAAAACAACAATGGCCACTCATGTTGATGCTGTGCTTTGTTCTGCACCTGGTGCTGGGCTTCGCTCTGCATATGCATTCTGTCCGGAAAGTCTGAGATGCTCAAAACAGCTCCTGAGAGCCGGTTATTAAGTTTTCAGAAGTTTTGTGAGCAAGTAGGTATCCTACTGGTAGCTTGAAACAGGCCAAGTATGTGGGTGGTATTTACACCATAGAAACTGGCAAGTGCCATAAAAATGAATGAAATAACGGCATTTGCAGCAACCTGGATGGAGTTGGAGACCATTATTCTAAGTGAAGTAACTTCAGAATGGAAAACCAACATTGTATGTTCTCACTCATAAGTGGGAGCTAACCATGATGATGCAAAGGCATAAGAATGATACAACGGACTTTGGGGACTCAGGGGAAAGGGTGAGAGAGGAGTGAGGGATAAAAGACTACACACTGGGTACAATGTACACTGCTTGGGTGATGGGTGCACCAACATCTCAGAAATCACCACTAAAGAAATTGTTCATGTAACCAACACCACCCGTTCCCTCCAAAAACCCATTGAAATAAGTAAGTAAATAAATAAACAAATAAATAGGCAAGTGCTACACATAACGGAATTTTTCTTTGGAGAGTCAATTTAGCAGCCAATGATATCATCTGGTACCTACAACAACCCTATAAAGTAGGTGTTATTATTATGATCCCCATAATAATTTTATAGCAGAGGAAACAGCTTCATGCAAGTAAATGAGGTCCCCCAGGGCTATCAAATTAGTGAATGGCAGAGCTGGATTAGTGGACAACAGACTGCAGAGCTGTGTAGTAAGCACTGCAGGATTCACCTTGGACCTGCTCTTGCTGCTTCACTAGTCAGGTCTCCTGGGCCACCAGAAAAGTCCAAGAGGAGTTGGGAGCACACGGGGCAGTTTAGCCAGTGCTTAAATACTGAGAGAGAAGCGGGGTTGGAGCCGCTGACCATAGACCAAGGACCTTCTTTAAGAGAAGCTTCCTAGCCTGGGCCCTCCATAATCTGGGCTTTGTCTTTCCATCTCCCTAGGACAGAATGGTTCATGCTTGGCATTTAAGGTGCAATGGGAGCCTCAGGGCAAGAAGATAAAGTACTTTTTACCTGTTGGTAAAAATAAAGCAGCGTGGTCCTGTCCTCCTTCAGACTCTCCATGAAGTCTTCCGGCAAGTAGCGGATTTGAAGGTCATACCTGCAACAGGACATTCAGGCTCTGGTTGACACAGAGAAGCTGGTGTCTGAAGAAAGGAGTAAGACCCCAAGGGCAGAAGCAAGTCCATCCCCCAGTGCAAAAGGAAGGGCTGCCTATGGGTCTCGTGGCCACCCATTCAGGGCTGGTTTTGCTCTTTCCCTCCTCCGTGGTTGGGCAGGGGACCATAAACGGGGAGGTGACTGGCAGGTGGTCAGAGCTAGCCCTGACTCTCCACCTTTCTCCTTCATGGCAGCTGTTTCTCTTAGGTGCATAGGCTAGCCCTGGACCTGGGCTTTCCATCTGCCCCACCCTTCTGTCTCTCTTCTACCCTAGCACTGTCAGCATCCTGTTTAGGGTTATCTTTAGGTGTCTGCTCTGGGATGGGGATAGTCTTTGAAGCCCAGGTTAGGTCTTGGAAAATACACGCATTTGATACTGGAGGAAGACTAAGCCTAGAATGCCACTCAGGTTTTGCTAGAAGTTTCTGAGGCAGGGGAGTGCTTTAAGGGAGGAACTCCCAGGGCCTCCCCACCCTAAATTCCTCTCCTCCCCACTTTCGAGCCCAGGAGTCCACTCCTACCTCCACTCGGCTTCCACGTGCAGACACTCATACTTGTCCTGCACCTCACCCACCGTCATCTGCGGGTGCAGCCAGTGGATCTCATCGGACTTCATGTGCTTCAACCTCAGCCCATAGCACTCAGCCAGCTGGATGTTGGGCCCAATCCGTCCGCTCAGCAGGATGGAGGTGATAATCTCCTGCAGAAGAGAAGAGAGAGGCTCGACTCAGGGGTGCCCTCCTTTGGGCTCCCACAATTCTCACACAGACCTGAAAAGCGTGATTCTCTAGGGTGGGATTCTGTCTTCATGTTCAATTTGTCTCTCATTCTCTAGCACTTAGGGGAAGATTTGTACACAATGGGCTCTAGCTGATAAATTGACAAATGGGTGAAATGAGGCAGAGATAGACGAACTGAGAGAGCAGAAGTGAAGGAGAAAATGCAGAGAGGCAACGAATACCAGAAATTTGCTTCTGCACCTCATTACAATCTAACCAATTAATAATTACCAATTAGTAATTACCAAAATTACCAATTACCAATTAATAATAGCATCCACCATGTGAACAGCATCTTCTGAGTGGCTTGCAATTCAGCCAGCATCACTGAGTTCCTATACCAGGCACTGCTAGGCCCTTTGTAGACATGATTTCATTGAATCCACACAACACAGGGCAGCAGGTGTTACCATCCCCGTGTGGCTGATGGAGAAACTAATATAGGTCCCACAATCCACGGAATTAAACTAGGATTTGGAATCCTGGGACACTAGAATCTGAGGATTTCTTCTAGGCCAAGCTGATTCATGGAGTGGTGAGGCTGGACAAGATAAGGACAAGATTCACTTGGAAGGATTAAGTGCCACAATCCCCACATGAGCAGGGACACAAGAAATGAGTGCTGGCAAGAAACCGGTGCCCTCTTGTTCCTGCTTTCTTGTTAACCAGAGGTTAATAGACTGCCTGTCTCCCAGCCTGATGCCACAGCTTCCTGGCCTAGAGCCAGATATGGATTAACAGGTGGGCCAACTGGGCAGCTGCCTGGAAGTCCATCTGTAAGGCCCTGCCTAGTTCTGAAATCACTTTGGTGCCATTTTTTTTTTTCTTGAGATGGAGTCTCGCTCTGTCACCCAGGCTGGAGTGCAGTGATGCGATCTCGGCTCACTGCAACCTCCGCCTCCCAGGTTCAAGCCATTCTCCTGCCTCATCCTCCTGAGTAGCTGGGACTACAGGTATGCACCACCACGCCTGGATAATTTTTTTTTTTTTTTGAGACAGAGTCTTGCTCTGTTGCCCAGGCTGGAGTGCAGTGGTTGGATCTCAGCTCACTGCAAGCTCCGCCTCCCGGGTTCACGCCATTCTCCTGCCTCAGCCTCCCGAGTAGCTGGGACTACAGGCGCCCGCCACCTCGCCCGGCTAGTTTTTTGTATTTTTTAGTAGAGACGGGGTTTCACCGTGTTAGCCAGGATGGTCTCGATCTCCTGACCTTGTGATCCACCCGTCTCAGCCTCCCAAAGTGCTGGAATTACAGGCTTGAGCCACCGCGCCCGGCCCTTGAGCCACTGCGCCTGGCCGATAATTTTTGTATTTTTAGTAGAGATGAGGTTTTATCATGTTGGTCAGGCTGGTCTCAAACTTCTGACCTCAAGTGATCTGCCCACCTCGGCCTCCCAAAGTGCTGGGATTCCAGGCATGAGCCACCGCGCCTGGACTTTGGTGCCATTTTAACTCAAGTTTCTCACATAGTTCCACATATTGTTGGTGAATTGAACTCACTCCTGACAGAGCTGAGAGTCCTATGGGATATAAATTTAAAAACCTGAAGTACTGACCTATCTCTGTTGGATATGTCTGCAATGTGCATGCCACCAAGCCTACATCAGCCTAAAGACTGAATAATGCATAATAGGTTGCTGTCAGACCAAAAAGAGGAGGAACACTTGATTAGATTTTACATTTTCTTAACATGCCTCCCAAGACAGTTTCTAATTTGGTAAATCAACTATAATCAGTTCCTTAATTGGAATGAAAAGGAGGCATATTATATTTCTCAGAAGGAAATAAATTTATTTCTCTCTCCACTAGGAAAATGTCATGCTAATATTTAGATAATCCTGGTTTGAAGGAATGTCCAGTTATTTGCTTGGCTGGACACCCATGTGTTTCGGGCCAGCTGCCTCTTGCTAGCCCTTCTGGACTCCAGGGAGTTGTGAAACTAGAAGACCCTCAGCCTGAAAAATCCCTTCCCCTTTAGGAAAGAAAATGCCCGTCACAGAGGGTGATGACTGCTCTGTGAGATAGATGGGGAAACGGAGGCACAGAATGCACTTGTGAACAGTTGTAACTAACCAGTGCAGGAATCAGAATTGAGGCCCTGGAGGGGAAGAAGACTGGGATCAGTGGCACTCCTACAGTGAGAGGCATCTGGTTGGGGGAGGAGTGCCAGCCTGTGAAGTCAACCATTTTGTCATCCTCTCTACCCATTTCTCCTGTCCCTGACCTTCTGCCCTGCTCTGTCCACTGTCATCCTGAATAATGCATTACTAAGAGCCCCCACGTCACTCCCAAGTCCCTCCTGGAGCCCCCACCTCTGGTGCTTTTGAACTTATAGTCCTCTCCTGCTCCAGCTGAAACCTACTTGGCTAATATCTAATTTCCTCAGGGCTAGAACCCCTGTGCTGTTGATGATCAAAAATCTCAAACATATACAAAGTAAACAGAAGAGTATAATAAACCCCCATGTACGCATCACCCAGCCTCAACAATTACCAACCTTCTGCCTTCTTGCTTCATCGATATCACCACTCACTCCCCAACTGTGACTCAATTATTACTTGTTTCCAGTTCTTATTTAAATGTAAAATTTATATATATTAAAATGCATAAATTGTAGCTATAAAATTTTGACACATGAATACAACTGTGTAACCCACATACCAATTAAGGTATAGAACTTTCCAGATCCCCAGAAAACTCCCCTATATCCCTTCGCAGTCCACCCTCATGGCCCACTCCCTCCCACCTCTCCAGGCAACCTTACCCTAGCCCCACCACTTTCAATTGGTTTCACCTGTTCTAGAACATCATATACATGAAATCATTTAGCATACAATTTTTTTGTGTCTTTTTCCACTCAGCATAATGTCTGAGATCCATCATGTTGTTGCATATATCAGAAATTCTTTCCTATTTATTGATTGGTAATATTCTGCTCTGTAAATGAATCACAATATGTTGATTCAGTCCTCTGCTTCTGGACACCTGGACTATTTCTAATTTTTGGCTATTGTGAATTAAACTACTATGAACATTAATGTACAAGTATTTTTGTGAATACACATTGTCATTTCCTGTGGATAAATGCTGAGAAGAGGAATTACTGGATCAAAGATAGATGTATGTCTGACTTGATAAGCAGCTGTCAGGATTATTCCATTTTATATTTCTCCTGTGTCATGAGACTTCTGTTACACCACATCTTCACTAACATTTGGTGTTGTCAGTCTTTTTAATATTAGCCATCTCAGTGGGTGCGTGGTGTCTCATTGTGTTTTTAATTTGCATCTCTCTGATGACTAATGATACTGAACATATTTTCTTGTGTTTATAGGCCATTCATATACCTTCCTTTGGAAAGTGGTTGTTTGAATCTTTTCCCCATTTTTTCTGTTGTGTTTTCATTTGTAGGAGAGTTGTAGGAGACTTTTATACATTCTAGATAGAAGTATTTTGTATGATGTATTTTATGAATATTTTTTCCAGGTCTGTAGTGTGCTTATTCTGCATTGCCTAATCTATGTCTTCTGACAGCATCTAACTTGTCAAAATTTTCTTTCATGGTTAGTGCTTTCTGTATCCTAAGAAATCTTTGCCTGCCTCCAGGCCATGAAGATATTCTATGTTTTCTTTTATAAGCTTCATAGTTTTAATTTTTAGTTTTGTGATCTATCGTGAATTTTTGTATATGGTATTCATTTTCAAAAATATAGATCTATGGTTGTTCAGCACTGGTTGTTGACTTTCCTTTCCCAAATGAATTGCTTTTGTCAAAAATCATTTGGCCATCTAGGTTTATTTCTGAACTCTCATTTCTTTTCTATTGATCTTTGTCTATACTGTACCAATATCAACCACACTGTCTGCATTACTGTAGCTTTACATGAGATCTTGAAGTCAAATAGGGTTAAATCTTCTGCTGTTCTCCATCCCCCAGATTATTGGGCTAGGTCTTTGCATGTCTACATAAATGTTAGAATCAGCTGGCCACTTTCTTTTTAAAAAGTCTGCTGCATTATGAGTGGGACTGTGTTAAATCTATAGCTTAATGGGAGAGAATTGGCATTTCTTTTAATGTTGAAATTTTTATAGAGTTTGGGTCATGCTATGTTGACCAGGCTGGACTTGAACTCTTGCACCTCAAGTGATCCTCCCACCTTGGCTTCGCAAAGTGTTGGGATTATAGGCATGAGCCACTGCACCTGGCCAGAATTGGCATCTTAACAGCATTGATGCCCATAATACATGAACATGGTATATCTCCCTATTTATTTAGGTCTTCTTTATTTTCTTTTAGTAATGTTTTATTGTTTTCAACACATATATATTGTGCAGGTCTTTTGTTAAATTCATTTCTAAGTAGTTTGTAAATTTCAAATTTATAAATTTTAGAAATTTGCTTCTATAAATTATTTTTAAAAATTAATGTTTTATTTTGGGGCTTACTGTCTCCATGATTTTCTGCTAATCTTCTTGCTGCTCTGCCAATCCCAAATTGTATCCTCTGACCCTTTAAGCTAGTAAGGCTGCAGATTTTTGTCCCTGGAGCCCTCTTCCAGACTGGAAAGCTCTCTCAGGCAAAAAGCAATAAACTTGCAGATCTCATTCATCACAGTTTAGCTCTCAAGAGTAGGTTTCCTTTTAGTTTATGCTTGCTATGGGCACTCACCAATGCCTGCAGAGAGTTCACTTTTATATTTCGTCCAGATTTCCTCATTGTTATCTGGAGAAAGATGAGTTTAGCCAAGCTATCCCATCATTTTTGAAATCTTTGTGCTATTTTATTAACAAATCTGTGTTCTCTGCAAATGGGAGAGGGTTGGGGATCAGAGAGCTCCTTTTAAGTCATGGATAACTGAAATGCAGACTAGCAATAGCCAGGAGCACAAGCCCTGGTGCCAGGCTGCAGCAGTGCCCCATCTACCCACCACCATCACCCAGCTGGATATGCTTGGATATATATTAAAGTTCTCTGGATTTGGTTTTCTCATCTAGAATATGGACAAAATAATAGTACCAATTTGGAATGCTTTTGTGAGGATTAAATTAGATAAAACTCTATAGAACGGTGCTTGGGCCAAGGTAAATACTCAAAAAACAAACAAACAAACAAAAAATAGCCCCCCAAACGACAAAATATTAGCCTTATTTTGACACAGCAATCTCCTACACAGGCTGGTGCTCTGTAAACCAGACTGGGAAAACAAAGCAAAATTCATCCTATTTTTCTCTCTCTCTACCTTTCTATCCTCTTTTTCCTTCCTTTGGAGGTGGTGGCAGGATTGGGGGTCAAAGGCCAAGAGAGATGATTGGAGTGATTAGGAGATTGTAAGCAAACAGGGGGAGTAAGCAAAGAACCAAACAGGGGGAGGGAGCAAAGAAGTAACCAAACAGGGGGAGTGAGCAAAGAAGTAAATGTATTGAGGATAATGGAAGACTCTTAAGGAGATGGGGAGCCTAGAGAGTCTAGCCAACCTATCTCATCACTTTTGAAATCTTTGGAGGTGAGGGATTGGAATTGGAAGTACTGGTGTGACTCATGGTTTTATAGATAGAAAGAGATACACACACACACACACACACACAGAGAGAGAGAGAGAGAGAGAGAGAGAAAGAGAGAGAGAGAGAGAGAGAGACTGAGCTTCATTTATAGAAAGGACTTAGAAGCAGTGACAGCCCATAGTGATTGCACACCCAGCACCAAGTTGCAGTTTTCAAATATCCTTCTCCTTTTAAAGAATCCAAAGCTCCTTGTAGAAATGGCTGATTCCAGGGCCAGGGGCAAAAGGACAAGATGAGAATGTTATTTTGTGTCATATGAAAACAAAGTGTTTAGGGAAAATTGGGGACTCATAACAACAAATCAGGATTAGCCTGAAGGAACTCACATGGGGCACATCTAGGATAACTTAAGTATTAAAATATATGATAGGAATGAGTTACATCCTGCCAAAAAAAAAATAGAATCTAAGACAGATAAATAATTGGGGAAGAAGAAAATACTCTTCCATGTGTAGAATGCCAAGTAATAAATGTAGAAGAAGGATGGAAATAGAAAGTCACCATTTGGCCACAAACTTAGTGTTGGTTGATTCAGGCAGGATTCATCAATGGGTGATGAAGCTGGAGGGTGGAGGTTTGATGATGAATAGGACATTGACATGGTCTCAGTGCTTTCAGTCACAGAATGTACTAATCAAATGCACACACACATAAAAAACCTGGCAGACACAAACAACCAGATCATCACGGTTTACATCCCGAGTGGTGGAACAGGTAAGCACAGTGGGCTTCCTGCCTCGATGCACCAAGAAGAGAGCAGCAAGGTTGCTTAGATCTTCCTGCCATGAGTCTGTGGCCTGATCTCGTCATGAGACCAGAGACCCAGGATGAGGAGCCTCCTCGGGGACCTATAGAACAAAAGGACTGTACTCTTTTGGATTGAGAAACTCTCCCAGATTGGAGGAGACTAAAGGGATATGACAGCTGAGTGCAATGTGCGCTCCTGGATCAGACAGGAAAAACAGACACTGCTGGGACAGTTGGTAAAATCTGGATGGCATCTATGGTGTAGATGGTAGTGTTATAGCAATGCTGACTTCCTGATTTAGATGCATGCAGCATATCTTCTGTAGGAGCATGTCCCTGTTTGGGGAGATAAACCCTGGAGCATTCTGGTGATGGGGCAGCACTGCTCCAAGTTGCTCTCAAATAGTTCAGAAAAAAGAATAACAATAATGGGCATATTTGTGTATGTGTATGCATGTATGTCTGCTTATGAAGAGATACAGCTGGTAATACAGAAAATGATAAATTTAAACCATTGAGGATTCTGGGAGAAAGCAATATGGGAGTCCTTAGCCCTGTTTTTTTCCAACTTCTTAAAAAGTTTGAAATAATTTCAAATCAAAAAGAGAGAAGAGACTCTGGTGAGGGAGATTCCCAGCCACATGAGAAGTAAAGGCACCATATCAAGGGGTTGAATAAGACTTGTATCAGGCCAGACATGGCCTTGCAGCTTCTCTCCCACCCATAGTTTCTAAGAGGTGTCAGACTGAATCCAGCTAATGGTTCTAGTGATGAAATTCTCCAGGACACTGCTTGCACAATTTTTTTTTCAGATTTCCTTCTAAGAAGCAACCAATTTCTGTTGTAGACATGGTGGAGAAAAGTTTAAATCGAGGTCCTTGGGGTTGAAATTCATTAAGAGACTCTTTACCCAATGTATCCTCATAGGAAGACAGATTTCAGCTTCAGGTAAGGAAGACCTTGGGAGCTTTCTAAGCATGAAATGCACTATTTGGGAGGTGCCTGGTGCTGGGCAGATTCTTATCAGTGGTGCATTCTTTCCTGGGGGGGGGGAACCCGAAGTTCTTGGGAGAGAGGGAGCTTTATCAGATGGCACTTGCACCTGCCACCAATGTCACCACTGCTGGTTACTGATGGTGTATCATAAAGAATCTGATGAGTCTTTGTCCTTGGTTCTGCAGAGGAGGTGTTTAAACCCTTGGAATTTCCTAAGAGTTAGGATGGCCTTTGTATTTCACTGTAGGTTCCTCAGACCACACCTGGATCTACACTAATGAGGTGATTCATGGTGCATCCCTGCTAGCCTCAGGATGGGGACTGCAGTGCTGGAAAGACCAACTGGGTAATTAGAGAGTTGAAGCTCTGAGCCACATGGTTTAGCCTGACCTCCAGAGAGGGAAGGGGAGCTGGATATTGAGTTCAATGATGTGGCCAATGATTCAATCAACCAACCAATCAATCAACCATGCCTGTAAAATAAGGCCTAATAAATTCCCAGATACCAAAGCTCAGGTGAGCTTCCTGGTTGGTGATGAACATCTTGTTGGTTTGTCTGGAGGGCAAAGCCTTCTGAGGATATGAAACCTTCCTGGTGGGGGTCCCTCAGACCTGTCCTCTCTGTTTCTTCATTTGGCTGGCTCTAATTTATATGATAAAACTGTAAGGATAGCACTTTCCTGCATTCTGTGAGCTCTTTTAGGAAACCATTGAAACTGCTGGGATAGTGGAAACCCCCAAATTTGTAGCCAGTTGATCAGAAGTGTGAATGGCCTGGGAATCCTGGAGCTTCCAACTGGGGTGTGAGGGGAGGGGGTCTTGTGGAGGATGCACCCTCAGCCTGTGAAGTCTGAGCTAACTCCAGAAGTGCATTGTGGCAGGACTGCATTGCAAAGTGTGCCAATCCTTTAGGCACACAGAGGCGAGGGGAAACAAGGTGTTTGACCATGAGTGACACAGAAAGAGCTCTAACTTTGGAGTCATACAAATGAGGGTGAGAACCCAACTTTGACACGTACTTCCAACAGGATGACAAGCTCCCTGAGCCACAGTCCCCTCCCTGCAGCCCTCCAGCCTTATCATGCCAAGCTGCAGAATGGCTTCTTCATTTAAAACATCAGCAACTGTCTATGACACACTCACTACACAAAACAGAGCTAGGGGCTCTCGTGCACACACATAGACCCTTGCCCCAAGGAGCTTCTTACATTTTGTAGGTAGGAGGAAAGGTATGGTGTAAATGCAGTGGGGGTGGCCAGATTGGGGTAACAGAAGGGTCAGTGCTGAGATTTGAAATGTTCTCACCTGCACTGGCTCTTGCACAAGCACTGCCTTCCTCAGCCTGAATCCTCTTCTCTATTATTCTAATATGTACACAGCTTCTCAGCAAACAGTGGGGGCAGCAAGATCAGCACTCTACCCAGAGCTCCTCAACTGCTACCACTGAGTCAATGCTTTCTCTATTAATAGATCACTTTAAAAAAATGACAGTATACAATGATTACTCACTAGATTGCCATATATGCCATGATTTTTAAAAACTGTCTTAATTTTATCAGTTGCTATTTAGGTAAGCCCAGGACTCTTTTTGCTACAGGAAGACCTTTGCTTCTTCCCACAGGAGGGCTTCCAGGCTCTCCGACTGCCCATGGCTCACAGCCTGGTTATTAAGAGTCTTTGAATGCTTTCTGGCAAACATTAAAATGTCTATAGCTTTTCCTCCTGCTTGGCTAACACTGATTTAGTTGCTTTATCAAATAGTGTAAAGACTTCAAACTACCTTTGTCTCTCTCCCTATTCTCTGGCCTTTCTTCCTGTAGGTCAGAAACAAAGAAGCAATGAGACCGGATGTCTTGTCTCTGCACTCTGGATAATCTACTTCCAAAAAGGAAAAGATGGTTGAAGGAATTAATTACTCAACTCACTTTCCTTCTCTTTTGTCAGTGCTCATCCATTTATAACTTTCTTCAGTGATCTCTATTGTCTCACTATTTTCTCAGGCTCACCTATTTCTAATAAAATAACTCGCCTTTTTGGCTTTTTTCTTAATAAGCTTATTAAACATGTTTGATGTCAGTGGCTGGGTTTTTGGAAACAATATGACAGCTGGGTCCCTTACTGTCCTCCACCAGGATTGCTCTCACTCAAAGAGTGGCCCTTGCCTAAGGTCACACCCTTCCTGGGGGCCGTCCATATCCAGTGACTGGTCAACTCAAGGTCATAATACCTATGTCCTTTCATCCTGATTTGGGATAGCTCTTCTGGGCTCCAGGGCTCCATGTGGAATGGGCTGAGGCCTTTGCTCTGGCTGCATCCCAGCCCAACTTTTCCCTCTGCCCTGTCCTGCTTTCTTCCCGCCTACTAGCTATGTGCCTTGGGAGCTCCCATCAACATGCTTCCTTCATGCAAGCCTCCCACCCAGGTCTGCTTCCCAGGAACCCGACCTGGGACAGTGGCCTGCAAACTGCTTCCCAGGCTTAATTCAATTCACCCTCCTTACTCTTTCCAAAGTATTCTTTTTTGTTTGTTTGTTTGTTTTAGTAAGATGACTATACTTAACATTTTAATAAATAAACTACACTTAAGCTTTTGTTGAAAAATGTCTTAGGCCAGGAGTGGTGGCTCACCCTTGTAATTCCAGCCCTTTGGGAGGCTGAGGCAGGAGGATCACCTGAGGTCAGGAGTTCGAGACTGGCCTGGCCAACATGGTGAAAACCTGCCTCTACTAAAAATACAAAAATTAGCCTGGCATGGTGGTGCATGCCTATAATTCCAGCCACTTAGGAGGCTGAGGAAGGAGAACCACTTGAACCCGGGAGGTGGACGTTGCAGTGAGCCAAGATCGCACCACTGCACTTCAGCCTGGGCCACAAGAGCAAAACTCTGTATTAAAAATAAAAACAAGTCTTGCTTAAATTTTATTTAAGAAGGTGTCACTCTGAGGTTGAGGACAAAATCAATGCAGGTGATTCTGGTGGAAAGTCCCTCATTGGTTCCTCATTTTCTGTACAATCAGATAAGACCCAAATTAATGAACACGAGGCATAAACCTCCCTTTGGGGTTTTTTTCCCACACGTTCTTTCCAGTCCCATCCCCTCTGAACCCACAGTGTGCTCCGTGCCTGGTCTCCAAAGTTGCTCTCTTTCTTCCCCCAACACAGCATGCTCTTGCTTTCCTCTGTGCCGAACACATTCAATTCTTCCTGCCTGGGGGACCCCTGGCTTCCCTCTCCCCCTTGTCCTCTCCTCCTGGTGAACTCCCAGTTATCCTTTCAGGCCCAGTGAGCACTATGATGGCCCCTGGGAAGCCTTCCCTGACTCCCCGTGATAAGGTTTTTGTTTCTTCCCCTGGATTCCAAAAACTTTACACGCCTATCTAGTAAGATACCATTATGGGTTGAACTGTGGCTCCCCAAAAAAGATATGTTGAAGTCTTAACCTCTAGTGCCTTAGCACGGGACTTTATAGGGTCTTTACAGACTCATCAAGTTAAAATGAGGTCATTTGAGTGGGCTGTAATCTAAAATGACTGGTGTCCTTATAAAAAGGGGGAAGTGTGAATGCAGACAGAGACGTGCACACAGGGAGATGATGTAAGATTTGAGTGATGCAGCTGCAGGCCAAGGAGTGTCAAAGACCACTGGCGAATCCCCAGCCAGGGAAGGGCAAGGACGGGTTCCCCTATGGGCTTCAGAGGGAGCACGGTCCTGCTAACACCTTGATCTTGAATTTCTAGCCTCCAGAACTGTGAGACAATACCTTTCTGTGGTTTCACATCACTCTGTTTGTGGTGCTTTGTTGCAGCAGCCCTAGGAGACCAATACAGACATGGACCAATTAGAGCTAAAACAACTCTCCATGTCTGACCTTGGGGTAGACAGACACAGACAGCTGTTTTACTTTTAACTGGTATATGGTTATGAGAATTTTAATAAATTTTACTACCTATCTGGACAGCGATTCCCCAATGATATCCCCTGTGGGGGCCCAGGCTTTTGGCTTCCTAAAGGTTCACTGAAAAATCACTGAAATGAGGCAGATTGATTAAAAGGAGAAAAGGCATACAAATTTACTCAATATGCATACACAGGTCCCTTCAGAATGAAGACCCAAAAACAGAGGAGAAACTGTCCATTTTTATGCTTAGGTTTAGCAAACAATGGATAGTCATGTAGAAATATGATCGGAGGAGAAGGGTCTGATCTAATGTTAACAGGCTGAGTGGGGAAACCCAGACAGGCCTGTCTGTCTAGATTCTTCTTGGCCTCTCTGAGCAGTGTTCCTTCCTGCTGGGTGCAGGGCAGGCCCTCTCTGGAATCAAGGTCTTATGACCTATAGTCAAACAATGTAGGTCAGATAATTTCTTTATGGCCTGTTTCTACACAGAATATTTTTAGGTTTTATGGCTGGCTTTCTGTTAGGGAAAAGAGGTTCTGGTTTCTGTGACCCACCTCGGGAAGACAATCCTAGTCAATCCTAGTTTCTATGGCGCCTCGGGGCAGAGTGGGGCTGAGAGACAGGGGGCAGGAGAAAGTAACAGAAAAGCTTTTGCTGCTGAGGCCTTCATTTGGGGGTATTGTTTTCTGAGCCCCAACAGTTCTCTCTCCTCAAAGAGATTATAGTAAAGATTTAAATGGATTTCCAGTTATTTTTAGAGGACAGACTAATATATGTTGGAATGTGATGCTATACTGAGACTGGCTTCAAGGTCAGAACAACTGACTGCCTTTATGTGGGTTACAGACACATAAGAGCCTAGCACAATGGTAGGTGCAGAGCAGGTGCTCAAAAAATGGTAGCTAGCACTGTGATGGGCAAAGGGGGAAGGATGAACACGGCTCAAGGGTCAAGTCAACCTGAGGAGATGATTAACCCAAGAAGTCTAGAATTAAGACATGAAGATGGGAGCCGGAAATGGAGCCTGGGGTCCTTGGGCCAGAGGCACCTCCCTTGACTGGGTGGGAACTGACGCCTGGGAAGACCCACCTCCTGGGAGCAACTGTACAGTAGTGGCTCTAAAGGCTTCCAAAGGCTGAGCCCTGTAGAGGGGTACAGGCAGTTGAAGGAAGAAATCCCTGAAGAAAGGGATCTGAGGCCCTTTGTGAGCTGGAACCAGCACCAGCAGCCGGTGGGTGAAGTGCAATCAAGGAGCCTCATAGGACGATCAGGTCATGACCACGCCCGATCCGGCCATGCCAGTGACCCGGGGTGAACAATGCAAAGAAAAACAACTTCCTTCTGCTTGGAGCAAGAGAATCATGAAGGATTTTATGTTCCCAGGGCAAGAGCTAGATAGCAGGCTCTTCCCTTGCACCTTCTGCTATGTGTGAAGACGGGAAGTAGAGCTCTGAGAAGGTAGAAAAAAGGCTGAAAAGGTAACAAATGGCCTTTTCTTTAATCAACTTGAGCAGAATATAAGTGTCTCTGAAAAATAAAAATGTTCTGTTAAAAATGAGACCATTCGGTCAAAAATTCTGATTTACCCATAAACTGTAGAAAGGGCTCTTGACGCCACGCTGAGATTGAGGAGGGATGAAAAACAATAAAGATCAGTTGGGAGAATACCAGGTGGCTTTCGTAGATTTTTTCCCCCTCAAAGCCCCCTACTAAAATATCTTTTAAAGCAGTTACTATACAGTTCTTTCGGGTGACCTGCAGTGTTTGCCTCAGAGCAGGAGGGGCAGGTGTCACTCCAACATGACAAGTAAAGTTTTATTTTTCGCGTGGGGTCTGGGTTCAGAGCATTCGTTGTACCGTAATGCTTCCTAATTCACATCAGTGAATTTCAGCAGGGTCCCACTGGCACTTGGGGCAGGAGGATTCTTTGTTGTATGGGACCGTTCACCCACGGCAAGAGCCCACCCACCAAATCCCAAGCCCCAGCCCCAATCATTGTGAGAATCATGACAATGTGCCAACTATAATGGGCCCTACACATTTCCCAACGCTGACTTCCAGGAGGTGTGGAACGGTTCCCAGGGAGAAGTGCTGACTCACATATTCAGTGAGCCTCTATTTTCTTCTGCACATACCCCCTAATGACATAATAAAAGCTTTTAAAGGGACAAAGGGTCCACTCATTGCTATACATCTGGGTACACTGGTCTGTGTGTGCCTGAATGGGGGTACCAGCAACAGATACTATGATCTGAACTGATGGTCATAATGGGTCGAATGGTGGCCCCCAAAAGATATGTCCAGGTCCTAACCCCAGAATCTGTGAATGTGATCTCATCTGGAAAAAAAATGGGGGGCATTTGCAAAGCCTAGAGCCACCAAAAGCCTAGAGCCACCAAAAGCAGGGAGAGGCAGGGAGAGATCCTCCCCTAGAGCCTTCAGGAGAACTGAGTCCCTGCTGACACCTTGATTTGGGGACTTCTGGCCTCCAGAACTGTGAGAGAATCATTTCTATTGTAAGCCACCAGGTTTGTGATAATTTGCAAAGGCAGCCATAGAAAACCGATACACTGGTTATATACATTCTGAGTTCGCAACACATGTAAGGGATCATTCTAAAAAAAGTGATTGAAGAACAAAATAATACAAGTGAGCATAACTTAACACCCTGAAAGCATTCATTTTGAGATGATAAAAGTCTCTAACAAGGACATTCAGCAATGCAACTACCAGATTAAAAATAGAAACGAAAGCCCAGGCACCTGACTACCAATTTGTGGATGCAATGAATGTGAGCGTGGAGATCCACAGAGGCCCAGAACCTGCGTGTCTGCCTTGTGCTGGCCTCTGTAGGTGTCTGTGTGGGGGTGGGCCGGACTGCAGAGCACACACAGGAAACAGGGAGGGGGTGCAGAAGCAGGAGGTCCTTGTGAATATACCTTTTTAAATATCGTGGCACTGGGTTGTGGTTTCCTGGTTGAACTCTTTCCTCTTTTTCAGGGACTGTTTTCATGCATGGGAGACTAGCCTTGTGTGCTTCCATTTATTCTCTCTAGGGTAGTCTTTGTTTCAAAAATGGCAACTTAGCAGGACAAGTAACCTCCTCCTCCCTACCTCTTGCACTGAGACCTTGGGCCCTACTCTAGCAGCATCTGAAGGAGGGTGACAGATATTGTTCCAGATACAGAGAACCTGAGCCAATGGACTGTGGGCCAGAGACTGCTCTTCCAGGCACAGGGAACTGCCGGCCTATGTCCCGGTCATCTTGAGCTGCTCTAACAAATCACCCTGACTGGGTGCCTTAAACAACAAGCATTTATGTCTAAATAGCTCTGGAGCTGGGAGTCTAAGATCTAGGTACAGCAGATTTGGTTCCTGGTGCGAGCTTCCTCATTTACAGAGGAAAGCCCTCTCCTTGTGTCCTCACGTGGCTGAGAGACAGACAGACAGACAGACACACACACACACACACACACACACACACACACACACAGAGAGAGAGAGAGAGAGAGAGAGAGAGAGAGAGGAACCTAGCCTCTTCCTCTCTTTTAAGGACACTAATCCCATTATAGGGCCCCCACTCTCATGACCTCACCTAAGCCCAATTACCTTCCAATACCCCTACCTTCAAATACCATTACATTGGGGGTTAGGGCATCAACATATGGATTTGGGGGTGAGGGGACCTAAACATCCAGTCCATAACACCCTGTGCACCCTGTGTCTGGTTGAGTAACAATTGATTAAACTCAAAGCTAACTGGGATAAGTGTGTGATGGGTGTAGGGAGCGAAGGGCAAAGTCAATGGGTTCTGACATCTGCAGTCTGCCTCTGGGGATTTCTGGAAAGGAATGTATGATCACTGAATGCACGCGGGTGGTGGTGAGGACAGGCACGTGTAGACCAGGCTGCATTTGGAACTGGACAGCTCTCCTCATGCAATGCCCAAGGACACCCCTGCAACCTGGAATCCCTGCTGCGGGCAGGAGGGATGCATCCAGACTGGGTGGGAAGGGCACAGGATAGCTGCAGCCTCTGCCCTTCCTGGGGATGTGAATGTGAATTCTGAGTGGGGTGATACTTCAGGACAAAACAAGGATGAATCTTGAACCCAGGTTTCCAGCTTGGTAGAAACTGGCTGAGGGAGAAGGTTTTGGATGTAGGACCCCATCGGCACCTCTGAACAACACCATACCCCAGATGAATACCTCTTCTTCTGCTTAATGCCTTCCTGGGTGAGAAAAGATGGTCTCGTGACAGGAAGAGATGAGCACATGAAGAGAGTGGGTCAACTAGAGGAAGCTGGAGGGAGAAAACACCACGAGCCAGCCGGTCAGTGTGCCAGGCAGGGAGAGGAGAGAGCAGAGCCATGTCATTATCATGTCATTGTCACCCATATCATGATACATTTGAGACTGGCAGGGGCACTGAAGATAGTCATCCCTGGACAATGTAAGGAAACTGGGGCTGAGACAAATCAGGACATATGACTTGAGAAGAAGAGAGAGCAGAGGGAAAGGAAGGAGAGACAGAGAGAGAGAGAGGAGGAAGAGACATAGGAGGAAGAGGAGAGAGAAGGAGAAGGAAAAAGAGGACGAGGACAAGAAGAAGAAAAGGAAGAAAGAAAGAAGGGAGAAAGAAGAAAAAAGAAAGAGAGAAGAAAGAAGAACAAAGAAGAAAGAAGAAAAAGAGAAGGAGGAGGAGCAGCAGCAGCAGCAGCAGTGAGAGCCAGAGAGCCGCCCTGTGTGGGCACGTCTGGGTGCCGCTCTGCCAGTTCTTTTCAGAGTGTCATCTTACCCCTTTTCCCAGACAAGCAAATTAGCACGTTAGAGAAAAATATAATGATATGAGCCTCTGTTTGCTCCAGAAATTCAGAGTTCCTAAACAAACACAATTTCCTATAAATATCAAACAAAAAGGAAATAGAAAATCCAGAAGAGCAAAATCAATTTCTCATTGTTCTCTGCAACACCTGCCTAATTTCTTTTAGGTCCTAGGCACAGGGGCCAGCGCTTATTCACAAATCTTTTTATAACATGGAGAAATCACCATGAAGCTACTACATCTGAAGGAAAAAAAAAAAAAAGGTAGAGAATAAAGACCAAAACATGAAATCAGCAAATATGCATGGAGTAACTATGTTTTGGAAATGTGTTGCCATGTGGATTGTGTCAGGGCGATTTGCGACTGCTTCCATTTGATCAGACACTGCTATGTGGGGGTGTCAGGATCTCAGGAGCGTTCTTGGGGAAGGACATGTGCTTGGCAAATTTGAAAGGGCTGGCAGCATTCTGAGTACTGGGAAAATGAGGAGAGGAAGATACAAGGATGGAAGTAGAAAAATCCATCAAAGGATAAAGCCAAGCTAGGAAAGGAGACCGCAAAAAGAAGTCAGGAAGCAGAGAGAAGGGCTGCTCCAGGAGAGTCCCAGACAAGGAAGTTGGGCTTGGACTCCCACCTGGACACTGCATCCCAAACAGGCACTGCACAGCAAAGCTATTCCTCTGCATATAAATCCAGTCCCACTCTCACAACCTATGAGTGACATAAGATTGTGCTTCTTAAAGATAACTTGGGATACATAATGGAAAATACACTGGAGAAAGGCAAGAATGGATGTGGGGAGATGTTACGTGGCTATTACAGTGAATCAAATGAGAGATGACAGTAGCTTAAATTAAGGTTGTAGCCATGGAGATGATGATGGTGACCTGTTCTCACAAGACCTATGGTTTCCTGTAGGACCATGTGCTTCAGATTGAGAAGGTTCATTCATTAGTGTGAGTCCATGTCAGTCTCACTCTTGGCCAGGAAGCCCTATGAAAGCAGGGAGAGCAATGTGTTTTGGGATATGCTAATACCCTAGGTCATACCAGCATAGTGCCAGGCACATGGGAGGATCCAACAAACATTTGTGGAGTGGACGATGGAGTAATTCAGAACCCTTTCCCGAATGATCTCATTCACAGCCATGCTTCAACCACCAGATGGTTGGATTGACCTCACTCAAATGTCTATGACCAACCTGGTTCCCTCCTCCAGAATTACGTATCCAAGGATCTACTTAGCATTTCCATGTGAAGATGTTAATGTGTCTCAATTGTACTCCACAGGGCCAAAACTGGGCATGTGAACTCCTCACTCTCCAGTGGATTTCTCCTCCAGTGTTTTTCATCTTAGGGAACGGGACCCTGGCCACCCAGACCAGGGCTGCCATTCTTCACACCTCCCTCTTCCTCATTTGTGAATCTCCTGTCATCACAAAAGCCTTTCATCTCCTCAATTCTGTGGATTATAATCACTTCTCTCCATTGATGACAGTGGTTAAGAGTGCAGGCTTTGGAAGTGCATCGTTTAGGTTTAAAAATAGGCTTCACCCCTTACTGTCAATTTGCTTAAATCCTCTGTGCTTAGTTTCCTTATATATGAAGTGGAAATAATCATAGTTTGTTCTTTACTGGGTTCTTTTGAGAAGTCAATATGATGGTGCATATTATTGCTTTCCAAAGTGCTAGCTGCCATCACCACTACTGCCATCATCATCACTAACATCACCACTACTGTTACCATCATCATCATCATCATCACCACCATCACCATCACTATCTCCATGGCTATAATCTTAACTTAAGCTACTGTCATCTCTCATTTGATTCACTGTAATAGCCACATAACATTTCCCCACATCCATTCCTGCCTTCCTCCAAGGCATTTTCCATTATGTAACCCAAGTGGTCTTTAAAAAGCACAATTTCATGTCACCCATAGGTATAAATTATATCAGTGGCTTCCCACAAGAAATGGAATAAAAACCAAAATGGTTAACATGGTTTAAATAGCCAAACTTAAGCAATCCTTAGTCTCAAACCTGCTATGTGCCTTCCCACTTCAGGACCTTTACACATGCTGTTCCCTCTGCAGTGAACACTGTTCCTTTAGCCTTCCCTTCTTTCTTTTTCTTCTTGGTCAAAACCTCTCTTACATGTTACTTATACTCACTGTCTCCACTATAATTCATTGTACAATGTGTTCTGCCTCCATCTCTCCACTAAAATTGCCCAAACAAAGATGATTCCTGGCACCTGCTGCTAAAGCCATGCACTTATTTCTAACCTTATCTGCTGTCCTTTCTGAGCATCTGACACTACCAGTCACTATTTCCTTAAAGCCCCCTCTGCCTCGGGCTCCTCAGATTCTGTCCTCCTGGTTCTCTTGCTCCTTCTTTGACTGATTCTTGTTTTTCCTTCATTTGCTGCTCTTTATCAGCCTTTTAGAAGTTGATTTTCCCAGGTTTCCCACCTGGATCTCTTTATTTTTTGAGATGGAGTCTCACATTGTCGCCTGGGCTGGAGTGCAGTGGCGCAATCTTGGTTCACTGCAACCTCCGCCTCCCAGGTTCAAGTGATTGTCTTGCCTCGGCCTCCTGAGTAGAGTAGCTGGGATTCCAGGTCCATGCCACCACACCCAGCTAATTTTTTGTATTTTTAGTAGAGATGGGGTTTCACCATGTTGGCCAGGCTGGTCTTGAATGCCTGACCTCGTGCTGGATCTGTTTTTCTTCTGTTACACTCATTCCTTGTGGGTGATCCTACCCATTTGCGTGACATCAATTGCATAATGACACCCAAATTTGTCTCTAGATTCTTTCTCCCTCCTGAGCTCCAGACCCACGTTCCTTCATGGGGGTGTTTCATAAACACTTTAAACACAACACATGTAAAGTTGAAATCTCAGAACGCCCTCCCTTTCTCTGTTTGGATTTCAATGAATGGTACCAACACCCATTCAGTCGCCCAAGCAAAAACTTGAGTCATCCTTCTCTCCTTCCTTTCTTTCCCTCCCTATATCTAGTTAATCATCAAATTCTATTGACTCTGCCTCCTTAGATATACTCAATTATGTTGATTTATCTCTATTCCTAATGCCATTCCCTTAGTCCAGGTCCTCATCATTTTGCTTTTGCAGTATGACCACAGCCTCCTAACCCATCTCCCATTCACCAGTCTTTTTTTTTTTTTTTTTTTTTTTTTTTTTTTTTTAATACAGTCCTCTTCTCTCTGCTGTCAGAGTTTAGGGGGAAAAGTTCCCTAAATGATTGTCCAGAGATCTAGTGGTTTAAAAGAAGGGTTTTTTTTTTAGGCAAATAAGAAATTGTTTATTTAAGAAAATATCACCTCTGTGGCCGTTCTTAGTGATTTATCAGGTATATCAGCCTATTTAAGGTTCTGAGAAGTCTTACTGCAAAAGAATCTGTTCAGAATTGTTTAACCAAACATTTCCCAATCTTTTTGACACACATTCACTTCCTGAGGGCACACTTCTTAACATCTTGCAGAACACCATGTTGCTGTTTTAAAACACAAATTTGATCATATTATTTCTTTATTTGAACATAAGACAGACACCTGGATAGACACCAAAGGAAGACAATTTGCACTTTCTTCTCTGGGCAATTAGAGGCCTTTGGAGATTCCTCAGCTCGGTAATAACCTAATACCCACACAATCAATAGCCTCCAGTTATGGACACTGCTATGTGCTTTGTGCTTCTCCTCCATCATCTCCAGTCTTTACAGCATGATCCCCGGGTGAGGAGACTGAAGCCTAGATCAGTTAATCATTAGGTACCAGGCCACACAACCAGTAAGCATGGAGCAGGACTTGGCTAGAAGTCTAGGTATGGCTTTAAAGCCTCAGCTGTTTGCAATAAGCAGGTGACATTTTGCCTGCAGGAGACACTGGAAGCAGGAAAAATCAGAAGGCTTGGACATATTCCTAGAAGTCAGTCACTTCTGTTCTCCACCTCTGTTCCCCACCAACCCCAGATAATGCCTCAAGCCATTCTTCTTAAGCCTGGGTCTCACTGCCTTCTCCATAGGCCCATTGTGTACTTTCATCCGTTAAACACCCAGCAGGGTATATCATACAACTCCAGGAACATCTTGCCCCTGCTTAAAAATATGTGTTCTTCCCTAATGCCTGTCCATTTCCAGATTTCTCTGCCTGATATTCTAGGCCCTTCATTCTCTGCTGTCAACTTTCCTTTTTGATCTTGACTTTAGATACTTTTCTAAATATAATCCATACTCCAGTCAAACTGAACTACTTACTGTTCAGAGGCCTCCCTGCCTTTTGACATGCTGTTCTATCCTCTTGGAAAGTCTCTTCCTGTCCCCAGTGTCACTGCTTTAAATCCTGCCTCTTTTTCAGGACCTTTTCACTGCTGACTCCATGGAACCTGTCCTAATCTGAACTAACCAGCTGCTCTCTGTTTTTCAGCACAAAATAACAATGAGGTGCTCCTCCCTAAACTTGGAAATCAGGTTAACTTCTGAAAATTAAACTAGTAAAATTCACAGTGGATGGCATCAGCTCTTTGCAAAAATGATATACCCAAAGGAAGACTCACGAAGTGGATAAAGAGATAGGAAAACATCCTCCTGGAGGAAGATGACCAGGGCTTACTCTCAGGACACAATTGTGCCTCTATATCAGAAACCATAAGATGAGCAAACAAGGCCCTAATCGAATCAGTTACAGGAAACAGAGAGAGCCAATCAAACCGTAATCAATGGTGATAACTGGCCATGACAGTGACGTAATCAATTACACTGTGCTCTGGTATGTGGAAGCACAGCGTGTGCTATAGCAGACGGAAGGCAGCCAGGATGATGTGGCCAGGGCACAGCAGCACTAACCAAAGGAAACATTCATGGAGTTTAGGGACACTGGCTTTCAGGACATGGGAAGGGTTGGCTATGAGCTGGAGTTGGCTCATCCCATGTCCTCAGACCTGATTAGCTTTCCCAAAAGTTCCTGCTTCCATTGTTCAAATTACCCACTAAGCAACCTTCCCAGAACCAATCTGGCTTTCCCTCCCATCATCAGAAAGGGGTGCTCTGGGCAGCGGAAAGGTATGTCCTCAGTGTATCTACTCATGGGAATGCTGGGAAGATTTAATGGAATAATGTGTATAGAGGGATTGGCCCAGGCTCCACATAGCAATTGTTCAATAAATGTAGGTGACTGAAATTAGTTCAGCATGTTGGAACTCTGCTTATGATGACAATCTCATATACATTTGGTTAAGGTGAACTGGCATACTGGTGTCCAGGTGCCCTGATGAAGGTGGATACCTGGACCTGCAAAACAGATGTTGTGATTCTGGGTAGGAGTGAGCAAAAGGATGTGTTGCCAGGTAGGGCCTGTTAACCCTCCACCTGGCCCAAAGCACCTCTACTTCATTATCATCCTCTAAGTGCCCCACCAGCGCCTTCCTCTACATGCACAGCACACAAGTCATACCAGTTTTGTTCTATTTTTAATGCAATCACTTGTGTATCTCTAATTCCTATTTCATCAGAGTGTGAACTCTTTGAGGATAGGAGATTTTAAGTCCCTTGCAGAGCTTCAAGTATCATAAATACTTAATAAGTTGAAATGAATTGAATCAGAGGCCAAACAAATGATCTGGGGTTCAAGCAAAGTCTACAACATGTGTTTCCCAGGCTCCTAGAGAAGTAGTATGTGCACACCTGGAGAGAAGGCCTGGTGATGCAGGCTGAGCACATGTCTCTGATGCCACCTCACCTGTTCCACCCAGGGAGAGCTGCAAGGCTGCAGGAGAGCTGCTCAGCTGCCCAGGAAGAAGACAGAGGGACAGACAGATGGACAGAGCAGATGCCTTCACACTTACCCGGATCTCCGTCTGGACAGTGCATTTGACCAGTTTGAAGTTCTTCCCAGGATTGAAGCTGTTGCTATAGAAGCAGACCTTCAGGATACGCACGTCTTCCTTTTCCACATCTACTGGTACCACCACCATGGGCTCTGTGGGGCCTTCAGGCCGGCGTAATGTGCCCACCTTTACTCGGCTCAGGGGCTCGGACACCCCAGACATCCTCTCAAACAGCAGCTAAGACCAGCACATCGCAGTCCTGCAGAGACAGCAGAGGGTCAGCCCTGAAAGAGCCCCACACAGGCCCACACACCTCATGCCCCAGGGACAGCACCCACCAAGCTCCAAGACAGACACAAATGCTATATATTCTCCCATTCCCAAAAGCTCCCCTGCAAGGCACCTGGCTCTCTTGACTGGGAAAGCTTCAGGTATGAAATCCAGACTTGGGGCTCCCAGGGGTATGAGCTCTGTCTCCTGGAAGCCCCTCTCTCCGACCCATTCCTCCCTCCACCCTGGCACCCAGGCAAGGGGCCCACCCTTAGCAAAGGCAGCTGTGAGAGGAGGCGGTCACAGCTTGGTTCCAAGGCACAGCTGAACAGAAAAAGCAAAGAGCGAGACAGTAGAAAATAGCAGGAGAGGAACAGGGACCAGAGGGAAAATCTGAGAAGAAAGAGAACTGGAGAACAAGTGGCCCCAAGGGAACAGGAATGGAGAAGGCAGGAAAGGGCCCAGGTGGAGGGCCAGGCTGTCAACTGATGCTGTCTGTCCCCATCCTCAGCTGCCAGCAAAAACTTTCAGGGTGGGAAGGCCTCCGTCCGACAGGAGCTCATCACATAGACATCACTCATCACACGCAGGAGGATTCAAGAGGAACAGTGCTCTGCCCAGCAGCCCCACAGGGAAGAGCATTCTGCACGTGGGAGGGAGCTGAGCTGGGACCCTAGAAAACCCAGCCCAGTTCTGCTGACAGCCTGGGTTGAAACAGATGTAGACGATAAGAATCCTAGGAATCTGCAGTTCACCTTGAATCTCAGCAACATTGGTCCCGGCCTCTGGATCCAACACGACTCAGTAGAGTAGGGTTTATCTCCCACTGATCTAAAGCAGGGAATGCCCAAAGGAAGAAGTGGATGGGTTCTAGATGGATGGCATCAGCCTTGGCTCCACATCATCACTTGGGATGCTTTCAGAACCCTAAACCAAGCCCTATCCTCAGAGACTGCTGTCAAACTGGTCTGGGCTGAGCATTGACATACTCATTCCCTAGGATTTTTCTAACGTTTGGCCTGGGTTGGAAACCACTGTTCTACAATGAGCTTAGCTCTTATCCTGAAACCCCTTCTTAAAGAAAAATATCTCCTTTCTAAGAAGAGACTGTGATTTTAGAGGGACGGAAATTCCTTGACCAGGAGTTGGGGGTAAAATGATGGAGTTGGCAAAGTTAAAACACCAATGTGGAGTCATATATTTGAAAAGTGGAATCATAGCCTATATTTATTTATTCACACTGTGCTGGACAATAGAAAAGAAAGATTTAGATGGCCATTAGCTTCAAAAAGCCATTCCTTTTTTAAAAAGTGAATGTGTATTATGAAGATGCAAAAGAGAGGCAAGGATGAGAGAAGGAGCTGGGCATGTCCTTCAGGTCAGGGGCAGGCAGACAACACGCAGCACCAAGCTCAGAGTCCACAAGGGCAGCAAAACATGGCATGAGACCTATGGAGAGAAGAATATGCAATCTGCTTTAAGATATATATATATATATTCTTATCTAAAAGATATGTATGTTCTAGAAGTAACTGTCTATTCTAGAGGTATCCATACCATTTTCCAACAAACATCTGCTGGACATGTCCTGCATGCCAATACTCTGTTATGTAGTGAAGATGTATCCCAGATCCCCTGACCTTCAACAAGGAATCCAGGGGGAAGTCGTTTGAGAGGTAACCCCAGGAAACATCAGAGAAATGACAGGGAGGGGAAAACAGCTAAAAAGAGTGATCAAGTGAGTTATCACTTGGACAACCACAGTTTAATCCTGCTGGGAACTCTAGGAGCCAGGACAGAATGTACCCCACCCAGAGAGGGAGGGATCTGGGGTATTTATACACCACTCTTACAGTCATTGTTCTAGCACATCCAGTCAGTTCTGCTGAGAAAGTCCTCAGGCACAGAGGTGCAGAGCTGGTGGCAGGCGGGTAGAAGAGAGGATTGTACTGAAATGGCAGGGCGCAGGGGACACAGGAGGGAACAGTGCCAGCCCTGTTACAGGGTATGAAGATGAGAGAAGCAGGTCTTTCCCTAAAGAGCACACACTCTAGTCAGAGAGACAACAGGCAAATACACTCACATAGCACAATACGGCATATCTAATAATGTTTCAGGCAATGGTGGACCGCATATACGATGGTGGTCCCCGAAGAGTGGAACGGAGCTGAAAAATTTCTCTCACCTAGTGACATCATAACTGTGGTAAGGTCACAGCGCAATGCATGACTCATGTGTTTATGGTGACGCTGGCATAAACAAACCCACTACACTGCCAGGAATAGAGAAGTCTAGCACACACAATTATGGGTGGTACATAATACTTGATAATGATAATAAAGATTATGTGACTGGTTTATGTACTTACTCTACTATACTTTTTATCATTATTTTAGAGTCTACTCCTTCTACTTATAAGAAAAAGTTAACTGTAAAACAGCCTCAGCCAGGTCCTTCAGGAGGTATCCAGAAGAAGACATTACTCTCACAGGCAATGACAGCTCCATGCCTGTTACTGCCCCTGAAGAGCTTCCAGTGAGACGAGATGCAGAGGTGGAAGACAGTGATATTGATGGTCCTGATCTTGTGTAGGGTTATGTTAATGTGTGCGCTTGTGTCTTCATTTTTAACAAAAAAGTTTAAAAAGTAAAAAAATAAAAAATTTAAAACTTTAGAAATGGAAAGCTTATAGAATAAAGATATAAAGAAAAAATATTTCTGTACAGTTGTACAATGCACATGTGTTTTAAGCTAAGTATTTTTACAAAAAAGCCAACAAGCTTTAAAAAAAGTTTATAAAGTAAAAACATTACAGTAAGCTAAGGTTATTCTATTACTGAAGAAATACAATTTAAAAAAATAAATTTAGTGTAGCCTAAGTACACCATGTTTATAAAGTCTATGGTAGTGTATAGCAACGTCCTGGGCCTTCACATTCACTCACACTCACTCGCAGATTCCAAGAGCAACTTTCAATCCTGCAAGCTCCATTCATTGTAAGTACCCTAGACAGGTGAACCATTTTTTATCTTTTACACTGTATTTTTACTGTACCTTTTCTATGTTTAGATACATAAATACCTACCATTGTGTTACAATTGCCTACAGCATTCAGTACAGTAACTTGCTGCACAGGGTTGTAGGAGCCATGCACTATACCATATAGTCTAGGCCGTACCATCTAGGTTTGCGTAAGTAAACCAGAGAAATGATGATAGGGAAGGGAAAACAGTCAAAAAGAGTGATCAAGTAAGTGATCACTTGGTTAACTGCCATTTAACCCTGCTGGGAACTCTAGGAGCCAGGACAGAATGTACCCCACCCAGAGAGTGAGGGATCTGGGGTATTTATACCCTCCATTGTGTTACAGTTACCTGCAGTATTCGGTACAGTAATCTGCTGTACAGGTCTGTAGGAGCAATAGGTGATACTATATAGTCCAGGTACGTAGTAGGCTGTAGCATCTAGGTTTCTGTAAGCACTCTGATATTCACACAACTGCCTAATGATGCATTTCTGAGAATGTATCCTCATCCTTAAGTGACAGGTGACTGCACATGCAGCTATGGAGGCACCACACATGCAGCAGGTCCCAGCTTCAGGATCTACTGTATCTAGTGAGCCTATGGCCCTGAGGACCCTGGACATCTTTGGTGATCATGATGTGTCCACACAGGTTCATGGACTGTGACAAATGCTCCACTCTGGGGGGTGTGGGATGTTGATAGTAGGGGAAGCGGTGCCTGTGTCAGGGCAGGGTGCATGTGGGAACTCTCTGCACTTTCGACTCAATTTTGCTGTAAACCAAAAACTTCTCTAAAAAGAAAGTCTATTAAGAAAACAATGTAGCAATGAGAAACCACAGCCTGATAGTTGTCCTTCCATCCCCCAGCCTGGCTAGGCAGGGTCTAGCCCACTCAGGAGCCAACTCCCATATCAGTCTCAACCAAAGAGAAAGAGTCACACCGTACATCAGACACAGTGCAGCCCACCCAGACACCATTATCAGCGTGCTTGGAGGACCCTGGTGTCTTATCTTCATCAGACTCCCTTGGCCCCTGGTTCAAGAGCCACCAACTGCAGTCACCAACATAGCTCAAGGAGAAATATTTCAGCAAAGTCATTTCTGTCACCCAGAATCTACCTCTACCTTCAGCCTGATGCAAGTTCCTCAGTTCTCCCTTTAGCCCTCTGCAGCAGAAACTTCTGATGTGGATGCTCATTCCAAAAGTAATTGCAATTTAAAAACCTATAAAGAAACACAAGTGCTTTGTGCAACAATCCTGGGAGGTGGGCAGAAGTGAAGATGATCATTTTACAGATGGTAACACACTCAAAAAGGTCTAAGCCAATTTGGTCAAGGATTCATGCCTGCTAAGTAGCAAACTTAGATCCCAAAAACAGGTTTGAATTCCAATTTGTCCCACTTCCTCAGCTGCCCTGGAGGAAGGTGGAATCCCCTAAAGGCAGCACAAACTCCATGAAAGATAAAAGTGACAATTAGCATCGAATATCCCTGGTCAGTGAAGAATCCTGAACCCCTCCTGGCTTAGAGATAATCACCCTTCTTGTGCCAGGACTTTGTCTTGAGAGGTCCTAGATGGACTCAACACTAGAACACAGGTTTGATCAAAAGCCTCAGGCCCAGGTAGGTGGTGCCCATGTCTCTATTGACACATGGCAACTTCCCCAAGTGCACACAAAACTCTGATCTGTAGACACAGATCTGTAATGAACACTCAGAACTATTTGAAGCAAAGCAAATGAACGGTTCCATGAAAGGAAGGCATCCGCCACCCCTCTTCAGGGTCTTGGGAGAACATAGCTCTCAATTCCATGCCATCTTCCCTCATGCTCACCCTGCCTGTGTTCTGCTCCCAGCTCATTTTCTGACTGGCTCTAAAATCTTGTGCAAGTAACTTTACCTCTCCTGGCCTCATTTTCCTCCCCTATAAAGTAGGGTAATGCTGCCTACCCTGTTTTCCTCATAGAAGGGTGGTGAGGATGAAGTGAGAAAACAGAAGTGAGAGTTCATCGTAAACAATAAAGCGGGACACCAGTGAAAGGCTCTATCATCATGACTATTTTCACTTGTCTTTTTTCCAAAATCTTGTCTGATGACCTGTATTCCCTGTATCTTGCTCCTCCTGTCAGTAGTGCTCCAGGAAAAAAAAAAAAAAAAAAAAAAAAAAAAAAAAAAAAAAAGCTCTACTTTGCAGACCTTGCCAATTTCTGTAGTGTAAAAATTCCCACTGTGACTGACCTTCAGGTACCAACGCACATCACTGCTGAATGCTGAGTTAGGAAGAGATGACAACAATCTGCTGACTCCACCTCCTCTTCTTGATGACAGAACTTGTTCACGCCTCTAAATATTGTCTGATTATTTGAACTACTCGTCAATAGCGTATCTCTGGCCTTTAACGATCACAAAATCCTCTGATGTTCAACTCATGAGCCAAAAACTGCCCCTTTCTCCAGACCTCCTTCCTGGCTCTCCAAGCCCTGGCATTCCATCCTCCCTGCTTCCTGGTCTGCCCCAGACCCTCAGAGCAGAGTCAGAGGAGACTACATCCCATGGCACTAGTGAAAACCCTGGCTCTGAGCCATTCTGGGCTTCGGTTTGCCTCCTGGCCCCCAAATCTGCCACAGTCAAAGTCAAAGAATAACAAACACAAGGAAATGGGCTCAAATTAAAACAGGAAAAGTTCTGATTGGCTGTAAGAACTTCTTGGCCAAAATCTGCAAAGGGTACTATAGGAGGATGGACAGTCTCTGAGTTCTTAAGATCTTCAGGAAGAAAATAAATTATGCTCTTCCTGAATGGCAAGACATTGACCTGCCTGCAGGAGGGGGAACTGAAGCAGCATTTCAGTCCCTTCCAGATGCACCAGGCTGTAACTGTACCTAGGACTGTGCTTCTGGCACAGGGGAGATGCTAGGGTTACAGGAATAAATATCACAGGAAAACTTAACTCTGGCCCTTGAAGACATCGTAGGGTAATGTTACACACGTTGTGTTCAATAAATAGCTTAGCCTCTTGGGGAGGCAGACACCAAAGGGGATGCTGGGAGTCCCAAATGTAAAATGCATGGTCTTGAGGACTGAAAGTTCTGTTCCTGGCCAGGTGTGGTGGCTCATGACTGTAATCCTAGCACTGTGGGAGGTTGAGGCAGGCAGATCACTTGAAGTCAGGAGTTCAAGACCAGTCTGACCGACATGGTGAAACCCCATCTCTCCTAAAAGTACAAAAATTAGCTGCGTGTGGTGACGCGTGCCTGTAATCCCAGCTACTTGGGAGGCTGAGACAAAAGAATCCCTTGAACCCAGGAGATGGAGGTTGCAGTGAGCCGAGACTGCACCGTTGTACTCTAGCCTGGGGGAAAAGAGTGAAACTCCACCTCAAGAAGGAAAAAAAAACAGTTATATTCCTGATTTGAGAGAGTGTGGAAAGGGGACCATTAGTCAGAAAGGGTGTATGATCTCAGGGAGAAGGCGCATACATCTAACTCATTCAAACCTGGATTTAAACCACTTTCTTCGGGGCTGGCAAACCACACAACTGGGCCATTACTCGAGTGTGGCAACATGGCAGCCTTAAGTCTCTGCCATGGACCTGTTGTGTGATTTGGACAAGACAATCTCTGCAGGCCTCAGTTTCCTTCACTGGGGCATGAGGTTACTATTACTTATCCTGCAGAATTTTCTGGAGGATCAGAGGTTACTTCTGTAAACTCCTTGGCACATTCATTTTTTAAGTGTCTGTGACTTGGCAGAAGAAAGAATTGGAAATATAATACTAAGACCCACCTTTTAATTTTGAAATTTAATTTTAATTATTATTATTTTTTAGAGATAGGGGCTTGCTCTGTTGTTCAGGCTGGAGTGCAGGGATGTGATCATAGCTCACTACAGCCTCAAACTCCTGGACTCAGGTGATCCTCCTGCCTCGGCCTCCCAAGTAGCTGGGACTACAGGTACCTGCCACCATGCCTAGTTCAATTTTTTATTTTTATTTTGGATAGAGATAGGGTTTCTCTGTGTTGCCTAGGCTGGTCTTGAACTCCTGGCCTCAAGTGATCCTTCCTCCTCAACCTCCCAAAGTGCTGGGATTACAGGTATGAGCCACCATGCCTGGCCTTTAAACCTTACTTTAAAAAAGTCTAAACTGACCTCCTAAGTGCAGGATCAGGTGACTGTGGCAGCCCCTTCTACCTCCAGTGCTCGGTGCACCAAGGCTGCCTTTTCACCGAGCCCCGCCTC
Source organism: Macaca thibetana thibetana (assembly GCF_024542745.1). Classification (NCBI taxonomy): domain Eukaryota; kingdom Metazoa; phylum Chordata; class Mammalia; order Primates; family Cercopithecidae; genus Macaca; species Macaca thibetana. Next base: position 116,153,588 of record NC_065585.1, read on the forward strand.
CCTCCATGCACCTGCCCCACCTCCACAGATCACACTTCCCTTTCCTCTGCTCCTGCACAGCCCCATTGCCTGTCCTCAGAGCACCACAGGCGCCTGGCCATGGAAGGAAGCCTCCCAGGAGACAGTCAAGCACAGCCCTTTGGATCTAGTAGAAGTCAGAATGTCACGAGACACACTCCGCCTTTCCACTCCACCTCTGAGTCACTTCCCTTTGCTGTTTCCACATCAACAAGATGGAGAACACAGCCCTTTCCTATCCCAAAGGCCTGCTGAGTGCAGGCACTTAACTAATTGCAACGACCTTGCAGTCTCAGGGAACTGGTCCTAGGTTTCTGGGCAAGGCTGGGTCCTGCTGGCTCCTCACAGCGCCCCCTCCGCAGCTGGAGCCCTCTCAGCCCTCAGTTCCCGCAGGGCCAGCATTCTGCCTGCTCCAGGGCCCTCCAGTCCAGCATTTGCTAAATCACCTCCCTCCTCTCCAAGCCTTTCTCCTATTACCTTGTGAAAGAGAGAACCAGAAAGGTTGTGATTATTGCCAGCTATAATTGAATGTAATTCAAAAAGCATTTGTTAAAACTTTACCACATTTTCAGCTCCCCACCCCCGCACCCATTACCCACCGGGAGTCCCTCTGTTGCCAGCTCCTGCCAGCCCAGAGGCCAGCTGACCTGGGGGGTCTTGCAGGGCAGGAGGGGAGCAACAGGGATGCATTACCCTATGCTTTCTTGCTAAGGGAACCTCTTCTCCCCTCAAAGCCTTTGATCCCTGCAGCTAGCCAGATTTTTCTTATCTCCTATTTGACTTCCGGGCTCCACTCTTCTCTCAGTTCTTCAAAAATCACACTCATCTTGCTCCTTATTGGCCAGGTCATGAATGCCTTTTGGTGGAGTGTCTTCCTGTCTTCCCTCCTGTCTTCCTTCTTTCCTTCCCTCCCTCCCTCCTTTCTTCTTTCCTTCCTTCCCTCCTCTCTCTGCCTTCCTATGTTTCAGGAGCTATAACGGACCTGTAGCTATGAAGATAAACAGAAGAGGGAAGAAGGTCCCCATCTATTAGATCATAATCCAGTAAAAAGAAAAAAGGTAAAACAGAACAAAACACACAAAAACAGCCACAGCCTGCTACGGTCTCTAATAGAAATCTAAGCATGTGACCAGAGGATCACAGAAGAGAACCTGCCTACTGGGCCTCAGGATCTTAGGAAAAAGTGACCCAGAAAGATCAGGACACCCCATGACATGCTGCCTATAGGGCTGGTGAAGAGGGTGGGCGAGGGGTCATTGGGAAATGAGACCAGAAGGTGGCAATCTGCTAAGAAATTTTTGAATATCATCCATGGAAAAGCAGATTTTCATTTTAAAAATATAAACATGGCACAAGGATACAGCACAGGTGTGAGCTGGGAGGCTGCAGGGGCAGCGAGAATAAGTGCCTGGTGTGTGTTTGGCCACTGGCAATCCAAGAGAAGGATGCCTTGATTTGTAGCACTTGCCAATTTCTCTGGTGTAAATACTTCCATTGTGGTTGATTCCAAGCCACCAGCATGATGGTACTGAAAGGGGAGTTGGGGAGAAATGGATGCCATTGGCTTGTGAGAGTTGGTTCCAGCACACCACTGCCTGAACAGTGACAGACTCTAGGCAAAGAGGGCAGATCTCAGGGTCCCTGGCCTCAAGCCACCTCTGACCCTTGATGTCCCACTTGTTGCCTGTAGTGGTTGCACCACCCAGCACTTCAAGATAACAATGTACAAGGTGCATGGAGGCATAACATCTTACCATGTACCCCTTCCTCCCAAGAGCTTCTTTTCTCTTACTCTCCAGTCCTCTGAAAGTTGTTATTTTCAAAACCACACTCTTTGTCATCTTTAATCTCAAACTAAGTTATCCAACAACTTCTCCTCTTAAGATTTGTCATCTTTAATCCCAGACTAAGTTATCCAACAACTTCTCCTCTTCAAATCATGATCTCAGCTTTTTCCTTCCCTCTCAACCTCCAACTCCTGCAAATCTCATGTCCCTCTCCAGGTGGGTTACAAAGTTGGCTGCTGAGCAAGGAAATTTGGTACCATGACAAATCAATGCTTCAGTTTGTCTGAGTTCTTCCCCATTTTCTTGAGAAGTTAATAAGGAGGTCAGATGATAGCAGGTGAATTCCTAGCTGGTCAAATGGTTTTTTCTAAAGACTGCTAATCAAATGTCTACATTAACCTGGATGGAAGACTGTTACTTTAATTGCTTCTGTTCACACCTTTTAATTGGGTATGAAGGAGCTTGTGGTTATTAAACAAGAAGCATCAAGTTGAGCACAGGATTGGGAGAGATTATGGCTTTAACATAGGATCAAAAAAAGTTCCTGAAATCCTCGCAGGCTGGTAAGTCATGCCAAGTTTAACAAAATGCAACTTGTGAAGTGGGATAAATGAGCCATTCTTCATGTAGATTAAAAAAAAAAAAAAGAAAAAAAGTCTTCCCCAGTCTAGGATGAGAAAGAAGCGGTTTAGCAGCGATGGATTAAAAAATAGGATTTAGGCTAACTGTAAATTCACTGTTAGTCACTACGATGTGGCTGCCAAGAAAAGTTAATGTAGTGTTGGGATTACCAGAAAACCCCTAAGAAACGACGGTGATTTCCCTCCGGGCTCTGCACACACGATCCCACCTCAGCGGTGCAAGCTGAGGGCCTGGGGTTTGACAGGCCGTCTACAGGCCGTCTGCTAGCGCAAGGGCATTCAACAAAGCCCTATCACCTGGTGCAGACCCCTAAAACCAAAGAGAGAGTCATGGGAATGCAGGATGGATTGCTGGTTTTGAACAGTTGTAGGACTGCCCAGTGAAAGATGGATCTGACTCCTTCCTCCAAGTCAACGTTAAGAAGAAATGTAACAGCCAGAGGAAGAGGAGCTTCACATTTGCATATCACTCGCTGAATCTCCCTTCATAGCGTTTGCACCCTTGCTACCTCACTGATACCTCCCAAGGCAGGCTGCTCTCCCATTTTGAGGACGAGGAAAAGTGACTGACTGAGCAGCTTTCCTGGGGTCCCCTTTCTTCAGTAGCAGAGATAAGACCAGAGCTCAGATTTCCCACTGTACCCCAACAAACACAGTCCACGGCCTACATCCCAGCACTAAGTGCCCCCCAACCTTCCCTCCGCCCCTGCTCTGAGCTTGGTCTCCACACCTCAAGCTTATTTCTGCGTCAAAGAGTACAGTCCAGATGAACCTGCTTTTCTGAGGTAGCCCCCAGAATTCTGCTCAAACACAAATTCCTCATACATGCATGGAAACGAATGCAGACTTTTGACATGTTAATATGTATATAGTCATGGCTACGTAGGACTTGACTAAGGTATGTTTTATGATACATGTAATAAACAGAAAAAAAAAAGTTGGTGATTAAAAAAAAAAAACTCAGGTACTTTTTTTTTAACTAGAAAGTATAAACCCAAGTCTAACTGTACAGATGTAGCACCCCTGTCTCTCACCACCTTAAAAGCAACAAAACCATCCTCTTGAACAATCTTCTCCACCTGCCAACCCCCTAGTCTGCCACTATCTGCAAACCTAGTATACACCAAACATTTGCTTTATGTAAACAGATCTCAAAACCATTAAACATGACCAAGCCCCCACCTGTAGACGTATTCAGCTTTCATTTTAATGCGAATTGGATAAAACAGCAATTTTAATGCCCCTTCAAGCAAACAGGATGCCACCTGTGTGTGAAAAAGACTTGAGAAAATTAAAAATAGATGGAAAAGCCCTCAGCAGTTGAAAATGCTAATAAAAACAACTTTAAGGAACCACCATAAACCTACTAAACAAGCCAAGTTACCTAGGGAAAAAAAAGAAAAACTTATGTTCATTGACTTGAAATGAACTAGTACAATTGCCAATTACTCAGAATTGGCTTTCTGAAGCAAGGAAGTTAAATACAAAATAACTCACATGTGTTGATCTTGCTACCCAACGTTGGGAAACATACCGCATCTATCCAAGGCGAGGGGTGTGAAGCATTTGCACAAAGATGTTCCTAGCTGTACTATTTATAGTAGTGAAATAATGAGAATCAAAACAAAATGCTCAGGGGGAAGTTTGAGCGCTAGCAATAATGATAAACTATGATAAAAATATGAGTAGTGCATGAAAAGATTTATATAAAAATGTTAAGTGACAGAGAATGAAATTTACATACTGATTAGAACTACATAAAAACACAGTCCACATTTAGAACTGCATGCAGTTAGAGATCTTAAGTTACATCGGTTATAATATTGTTATTTTGGTTAAATATATTTTAGAAATGTGTAAAGTCTGTTGCACAAGGATAAAAACTGGACCTCTCTCCTATGCATCAATCTCTAGCTCCTCCTCAGACACAGTTTTTTTTGTGTGTGTGTGTGTGTGTGTGATGGAATCTCACTTTGTTGCCCAGGCTAGAGTACAGTGACATGATCTTGGCTCACTGCAACCTCTCCTCCTGGGTTCAAGTGATTCTCATGCCTCAGCCTCCTGAGTAGCTGGGATTACAGGCGCCCGCCCCCATACGCAGCTAATTTTTGTATTTTTAGTAGAGAGGGGGTTTCACCATGTTGACCAGGCTGATCTTGAACTCCTGGCCTCAAGTGATCAGCCCACCTCAGCCTCTCAAAGTGCTGGGATTACAGGTGTAAGCCACTGTGCCCGGTCGTGATACAGTTTTATTTTCTGTACTCCACGTGGCCCACACAGAGGGGCTGATCTTCTCCCCACCAAGCTAGATAAGGAAGCAAATAGGTCCCTGAAATTCACCTAGATTTCTGGATCCTATCCAAAATTAGGCTTGGATTAAATAGGATAGACAGATATCTCAATGAAATGACAAGAGAAGAGATGCCTAGGATTACAGAAAGTTATCTCCAACTCTGAACAGTTCTCCAAGAGCCCAGAGTGTCTGGCAGTGCCTTGAGGTTCTTTGCCACCCCACAATCTTGATTTCCTCTTCAGCCCTGAGACCTTGAGCACACGTCTTATTCCTCCAGCTCTCCATGACCGCCAAAGGGCTCATTTCTGAGAAACAGCAGAGGTAACAGAGTGCTTCTCCAGCCCAACCCTGGGCTAGCACTTTCCATGCACAATGAGCCCAGTGCATTCTAAGAAAAACCCAAAAGGTAGGTACCGTTATCCCCCATCTCATGGATGAAGTCTCTGAGGCTGAGCAAAGTAACTTCCCAAAGGCCACCAGCAAGTAGAGAGCAGAACTGTGATTTGAGTGGAGTCAGAAGGGGCTGCAGGTGTGGGCTCTTTCTCACTGCATCCTGCAGTGATGAAGACTCTGGTTATAATTCACAGTACAGACCTACCCAAGAAGGAGGCCTCATTCCATAGACACTCCCACAGTAAGGTCCTCTGGGGCTCTGGATTCTAATGGTAAAACGTTGCTGTTAGATGAGCAACAACCTCAGACAGCACTTGGTCCCTGCGTTCTTCACCCTGTCTACCTGCATGTCGGCATTGCTGGAATATATAGTGTAAATATCTCTAAGACTTAACCTGACCTAGTGCATGGAGACCTTGGGGGTTGGGGCCTAGCCATCTGTATTTCTCAATAACATCTCAGGTGATTCTTTATAAAAATATTTTTAACTGAAATTGTATATATTTGAGTTGTATAGCAAGTTGATTATTACAGTCAAGCTAATTAGCATATTCATCTCCACAGTTACCTTTTCTTGTGTGTGTACTGAAAACACTTAAGATCTATTCTCTAGGAAGTACTGATCAGTGTAATTAGGCAAGAGAAAGAAATGAAAGGCATTCAAGTTGGAAAAGAGGAAGTCAAATTGTTCCTCTTTGCAGATGACATGATTTTATATAAACACCTAAATACTCCACCAAAAATGGTTAGAGCTAATAAACAAATTCGGTAAAGTTGCAGGGTATAAAATCAACATATAAAAACCAGTAGTGTTTCTGTATACCTATAACCAACTAGCTAAAAAAGAAACAGAAAAAGTAATCTTGGCTTGGCACAGTGGCTCATGCCTGTCATCCCAACATTTTGGGAGGCTGAGGCAGGAGGATTGCTTGAGTCCAGGAGTTTGAGACCAGCCTGGACAAATAGGGAGACCCTGTTTCTACAAAACATTTAAAAATTAGCCAGGTGTTCGGCCAGGCGCGGTGGCTCACACCTGTAATCCCAGCACTTTGGGAGGCCGAGGCAGGCAGATCACCTGAGGTCCGGAGTTTAAGATCAGCCTGACCAACGTGAGAAATCCCGTCTCTACTAAAAATACAAAAAACTAGCTGGGCATGGTGGCTCATGCCTGTAATCCCAGCTACTCGGGAGGCAGAGGCAGGAGAATCACTTGAACCTGGGAGGCGAAGGTCGCGGTGAGTCGAGATCATACCATTGCACTCCAGCCTGGGCAACAAGAGTGAAACTCCATCTCAAAAAAAAAAAAAAAAAAAAAAAAAAATTAGCCAGGTGTGGTGATGCGCACCTGTGGCCCCAGCTACTCAGGAGGTTGAGGTGGGAGGATCAGTTGAGCCCAGGAGGTCAAGGCTGCAGTGAGCTATGATGGTGCCAATGTACTCCAGCCCAGGCAATAGCATAAGACTTTATCTAAAACAAAACTAAACAATCTCATTTATAATAGCTACAAAAATCGTAATAAAATAGGAATAAATTTAATAAGACAGGATAGTTTTTAACCAAGAAAGACCTTTATGATGAAAACTATAAAACACTGATGAAAGAAATAGAAGAGGCTGGGCGTGGAGGCTCACGCCTGTAATCCCAGCACTTTGGGAGGTCGAGTTGGGCAGATCACGAGGTCAGGAGCTCGAGACCAGCCATTTTGAGACCAGCCTGGCCAACATGGTGACACCCCATCTCTACTAAAAATACAAAAATTATCCAGGCGTGGTGGCATGCGCCCGTAATCCCTACTACTCGGGAGGCTGAGGCAGGAGAATTGCTTGAACCCAGGAGGTGGAAGTTGCAGTGAGCTAAGATGGCACCACAGCATTCCAGCCTGGGTGACAGAACAAGACTCCATCTTGGGTGGGGGGTAGGGGGGAAGAATTAGAAGAGGACACACACACAAAATGAAAAATGTTCCATGTTCATGGATTGGAAGAATTAATATTGTTAAAATAACCATACTACCCAAAGCGCTCTACAAATTCCATGCAACCCCCATCAAAAGACCAATGACATTCTTCACAGAAATATAATAGAAAACACAATCTTAAAGTTCATGTAGAATCACAAAAGACCCCAAATAGCCAAAGCAATTCTGAGCAAAAAGAGCAAAGCTGGAGGCATCACACTACCTGACTTCAAAAATACTACAAAGCTAAAGTAACCAAAATAGCATGGTACTGATATAAAAACAGACACATAGACAAATGAAACAGAATAAAGAACCCAGAAATAAATCCACATATTTATAGCTAACTGATTTTCAACAAAGATGCCAAGAACATACATTGGGAAAAAGACAGCGTTTTCAATAAATGGTGCTGAAAAATCTGAATAACCATATGCAGAAGAATGAAACTAGATCCCTATCTGTCACTGTACACGAAATCAACTCAGAATAAGGACGAAAATGTGAGATTCAAAACTATAAAACCACTAGAAGAAAGCAGGGTAAATCCTTCAGGACATTGTTCTGGGCAAAGATTTTGCAGGGAAAACAAAAAATTTTGCAGGTAACAAAAGTAAAACTAGGCAAATGGGATTTAAAAAAAAAAAACAGAGACAGCGTCTCACTATGTTGCCCAGGCTTATCTCAAACTCCTGGCCTCAAGCAATTCTCTTGTCTTGACCTCCCAATGACAAATCGGATTTTATCAAGCTAAAAGCTTCTGCACAGCAAAGGAAACAATTGACAGAGTGGACCAGGCAACCTGTAGAACGGGAGAAAATATGGGCACACTGTTTATCCAACAAGGGACTGATATCTAGGATACATGAGGAACTCAAACAACTCAATGGTAAAAAAAAAAAAAAATAATTTTTTTTTTAATGAGCAAAGTATCTGAAAGGACATTTCTCAAAAGAAGACATACAACCAGGCGTGATGGTTCACACCTGTAATCCCAGCACTTTGGAAGGTCAAGGTGGATGGATCACTTGAGGTCAGGAGTTTGAGACCAGCCTGGTCAACATGGGGAAAGCCCCTCTCTACTAAAAATTCAAAAATTAGCTGGGCGTGGTGGCACACCCGTAATCCCAGCTACTCCAATGGCTGAGGCACGAGAATCGTTGGAACCCGGAAGGCAAAGGTTTCAGTGAGCTGAGATCGCACCACTGCACTCCAGCCTGGGCAACAGAGCGAGACTCCATCTCAGAAAAACAAAGACATAGAAATGACCAACAGATAAATGAAAATATGTTCAATATCACTAATCATAAGAGAAATATGAATCAAAACTACAATGAGATAGCATCTCACCCAGTTAGAATGGCTATTATCAAAAAGACAAAAAATAACAAATGCTGGTGAGGATGTTGAGAAAAGAGAACTCCTAAACACTGTTGGTGGGAATGTAAATTAGTATAACCATTATGAAGAACCGTATGGAGATTCCTCAAAAAACTACAAATAGAACTACCATATGATCTAGCAATCCCACTACTAGGGATTTTTCCAAAGGAAATTAAAATCAATGTGTTGAAGAGATATCTGTACGTCCATATTGATTGCAGCACTACTCACAATAGCCAAAATGGGAAATCAACTGAAGTGCCCATCAACGGACGGAGTGCTATTTAGCCATGACAAAGAACGAAATATTGTCATTCACAACAACATAGATGAACCTGGAGGACGTTATGTTAAGTGAAATAAGTCAAGCACAGAAAGAGAAATACTATATTTTCTCACCCATAGGTAGGAGCTAAAAAAGTTGAGTTCACAGAAGTAGAGAGAATTGTGGTTATTAGAGGCTGGGAAGGGCAGGGTGGAACGTAGATGGAGAGAGGTTGGTTAATGGATACCAAATTAAAGCTAGACAGGAGGAATAAGTGCTAATGTTCTGTAGCCCTGTAGGGTGACTAGAGTCAATAATTTATTGTATATTTTAAAATAGAACAGAGAATTTTGGATGTCCCCAACACAAAGAAATAAAATGTTTTCCATGATGAATATAGTAATTACTCTGATTTGATTATTACACAGAGTATACATGTATTCAAATATCACTCTGTACCCCATAATACGTACAGTTATTATGCATCAATTTAAAAAATTACTAAAATTTAAAAAATCGACTCTCTTAGCCAATCTGAAGTATGTAATTCAGCATGCTTAGGTACAGTCACCATGCTGTACATTAGATCTCTGGGACTTATTCATTCTACATAAATAAAACTTTGTCCCCTTTGACCAACACCTCCCTCTTTCCCCACCCTCCTAACATCTCAGGTGATCCTGGTACCCACGTGGTGAGGTTGAAGAATCGCTGGCTTGGCCCTCAACTCACTGTGAGAACTGAATCAAGAGAGACTCATGACATGGTGAGGTCTCTCCACTGGGACACAGGTCTCCCAGTTCCCAGGCTGCAGGCCTCCCTCCCAGGATGGAGCTCAGCAAACATTTGGTGCCGCGATGGATCTCAGGGAGTGACAAGTCTTAAAGGCAGGCCCTTCCTGGGTGTCTCAGAGTCTCTTATTTTAGAGCAGAGTTGTGGTTTCAGTTTTAGTTTCTTGTCATTACCCAAGCCCTTTATTGGGAAATGGGCGCTTGGGTAAAAAGAGAAAAAAATAAAATAGGTGGTTTCAATCATTCAGAGTTCAGAAAATTCAGGGGAACTTTGGCCTTTAAAACTCCAGCCACGAGGCCTCCAAAGTAGGGAAACCCTGAATGCGGTAGCGAGAAATCCCCCTGTGGGCAGCTCTTCTCTGGCAAGTCTCCCCAGCACAACTCACATGGTAGCAGGAGTTTTCCTGCCTGGTTAAAAGCATCCAATAAAATACAAAGGGAAAACCCAGCTGAAAATTTCCTGAGCAAGGTCCCAAAATGACTGTTACCCTTTTAGAAGAACGGTAGGAGAAAAAGGTCTCAGGGATCCAAAATCAGACATGAACACAGCACCAGGAAGCCAGGGCTGGGCAGAGAAAGACCTGACCCTGAGAGTCTCCTGTGGATCATAATATGAGTAGCAAGGCCCTGAGAACAGGAGCTTATAGACAGAAAGCTCAGCAATGTGCCGTCGAAACAACAACAAACAACAAAAACAAAAACAACATCAAAAAAGCACAGGGCCAGGTGTGGTGGCTTACACCTGTAATACCAGCACTTTGGGAGGCCGAGGCAGGTGGATTGCCTGAGCTCAGGAGTTTGAAACCACCCTGGACAACGTGGCGAAACCCTGTCTCTATTAAAATACAAAAAAATTAGCCGGGCATGGTGACATGTGCCTGTAATCCCAGCTCGAGAGGCTGAGGGGGGAGAATCACTTGAGCCCAGGAGGCGGAGATTGCAGTGAGCCAAGATCGTGCCATTGCAGTCCAGTTTTTTTAGACTCCATCTCAAAAAAAAAAAAAAAAAAAGGGCACAGGTTTTCCCTCCGATGCTGTTCTCACCTGGATGCAGAGACTCACTCGTAAATTAACTTGTGTGTGCTAAAAGGTAAGTAATAAGGAGACTACTTAGGTAAATTCAATTAAGGGATTATGAAAACTTCAAAGATTATATGCAAATTATCTATGGAAATATGCTCCTATGGTTACAGCTGAGTTGTACACTGAGGGAAAACAGAGAAATTAAAACAGTTGTGGTAGGCCGGGTGTGGTGGCTCACGCCTGTAATCCCAGCACTTCGGGAGGCCGAGGTGGGTGGATCACTTGAGCCCAGAAGTTTGAGACCAGCCTGGGCCACAGGCAAGACTCCTATCTCTACAAAAATTTTTTAAAAAGACCCCAGCATGGTGGCATGTGCCTGTAGTCCCAGCTACCCAGGTAGGTGAGGTGGCCCAGGAGTTCAAAGCTCAGTGAGCTATGACCGTGCCATTGCACTCCAGCCTGGGCGACAGAATGAGACCCTGTCTGCAAAACCAAACAAAAAACGGTGGTTGTAGACAGGAAATTAAGTGTTTCCTTTTAATGTTGGTTTGATTTCAATGATACATACTCTAAAGACTCACTTCGGCTACCTCTTTAAATACATTAGACCTAAGCCTGAAAAGAATGAGAAACCTGCGACCTACTTCCAGCTCCCAAGCACTGACATACCCCATGCAGCCACGTTGGGAACAGGGCAGTCGGAATCCTGAATCCTGGGTTTCATCTCTATAAAAATCAGGCATCCAGCTCCCCCATGTCGGATGTGAGTCTATGTTTGGCATAACGGTTCCGGGGCCCTTTCTTCCTTTAGCTCTTTGTTCATTGAGGTTTCTGAAGCACACAGGAAGTCAGAAAAAAGAACAGCAACCCACTTCTCCACAGCCTCACCGCAGACAGAAGCAGCAGGGAGAAGAGAAGACAGCCAGTGAGGAGGGGAACTGTGTGCTGCTCTCCCCCAGCTCCTCCAGGGGAAAGGGAGCAAGACGAAGCCGGTAGGAGGGGAGTGTGCGGGTTATGTCTACACCCCAGTTTTCAGGAGCCCCAGAAGGAACCAACTTCTACTTTTCTGCTTCTATTGACAGAATGTTCTGATTGCCTTGTGTACACACACACACACACACACACACGGATAAGCTGTAAGATTTTACACTCTTTTGAATCACATGCAACTTAAACCCCAGAGCGACACTCGGGTAACTTGGATCCATCACCTTATATATCTGAACTCAGCTTTTCTCATCTAAAAAGTGAGGGGATTAGGTGAGAGGGATGTTCTTCCAACAAAGTGTTGCACATATGAATATTTCGTACCGTTTAAAGTGATCGTTCAGCTCCTGAAGTGGTTTATTTCTTCATTGTTTGGCTGAAAATACTTCCATAATTGCAGAACCCCCTTGAATCCCTCACCGTAGCCCTGGATTCCTTAAAGTCTGGGCTAAAGCCCCTGGACTAGACTTGATGCTTCCAGGATCGTTGTCTTGGTCTGTAATTCTGGGAGCTAAACTCATTAGCTACAAGGAGAGACCTTGGTTGTTGAGGGAGATATGAAACAGTGGAGGGAAAAAAAGGTGAGGGAGAGAAAAGCAGAAAAGAAAGAAAAAGATAGGAGGAGATATTGATAAAAGAGAAAAGTAACAACTAAGATTGTAAACTCACCAATGGTAGGAACCAGAGCTAAAGGGTATGTCAGATAATTTGTTTTTACTTCCCTTGGTTTTACAAGTGAGGGAACTGAAGGTAGGGATGTTACCTTCCCCAAAGTAAATGCCCTCGGGGGTGCTAGCTTTCAAGTAATCCCTCGAGGACTGACTACGCAGGTGACGCCAGGAATAGTATTAAGTAGAGGAGAAGGTTTACATTTTCCAGAACCTTCTCCTCTTGCACCCAACACCTCCTGATCTTTACCTGTGAACTGTGTAATGGGAGAGAATCTTTCCAGCTAGAGCTAATGTGCCCACCTGTTTAGAAATGGAGTCTCCATTTTAATGTAATGGCACCCTTCAGTAAAAATACCCTCCTGTGACACAGGCAGTGCATGTGACAGAGAGCTCACAGAGCACTAGCTCTCTGTCTTCTCTCCTCCCTCCAGAGGTGGTCCTGGCCCCTTTACAGGAAGGAGACATTGGCTCAGAAAGGGTTAAGACCACACTCAGCTGGAGACAGAATCAGGCCCAGAACTAAGACCTCCCCATGGCAGCCAAAGAAGGATGCCAGGTGCGCAAAGTTCTTATCACACTGGCATGAAACAAGCACATTTTTGGAGCTCTGTCCTGGCCCAGTCAAATCATCTGGGACAAATCCCATTACCTCCCTGAACCTCAGTGTACTCACCCATAAAAGTTGGGCATGTTAGCACTATCTTTCCCAGAACTGTTGTGAACATTAATGAAAATAATATCTGTAATGTACGTGGTAAACTACACATCCCCAACTCTGAGTGTTGGCCGTAATCACAGATCACCTGAGTTCCTCTGGTTCCTTCAAGCATCTGCATATTTCAGTGACAGGGGCCCCTTTTGGCAAAAACAACCTATCTATTCCATTTCTGGATGGTTTTCAGTACCAGAGAGGTCTTTCCGAGGATATGTTAAAGGAGTTTTTCTACACTTTTTACCCGCAGGGGTCAGCTCTGCCTCTGGAGCTGTGAGACATGAGTTGCACCCTTCTCCCTCCCACTTTACAACAGCAAGTCTCTGGTTCTAAACACAGAAGTGAAAATGTTATAGGAAAGGGGTCCCGATTCAGACCCCAAGAGAGGTTTCTTGGATCTCACGCAAGAAAGAATTCAAGGCGAGTCCATAAAGTGAAAGCAACTTTATTAAGAAAGTAAAGGAATAAGAGAATGGCTACTCCATAGACAGAGCAGTCCTGAAGGCTGCTGTTTACCCATTTTTATAGTTATTTCTTGAATATTTGCTAAACAAAGGGTGGATTATTCATGCCTCCCCTTTTTAGACCAGAAATTTTAGACCAGGGTAATTTCCTGACATTTCCATGGCATTTGTAAACTGTCATGGCACTGGTGGGAGTGTAGCAGTGAGGATGACCAGAGGACATTCTTGTCGCCATCTTGGTTTTGGTGGGTTTTGGCTGACTTTTTACTGCAACCTGTTTTATCAGCAAGGTCTTTATGACCTGTATCGTGTGCTGACTTCCTATCTCACCCTGTGACTTAGAATGCCTTAACCGTCTGGGAATGCAACACAATAGGTCTCAGCCTCATTTTACCTAGCTCCTTTAAGATGGAGTTGCTCTGGTTCACATGCCTCTGACAAAAAGAAACATGAGGGTTTGCATGGTTCAAGATCATTCCCAGTCCAGGTCCACCTGCTGCTCAGACACATTTCAGTCCCAACCTCGAGAAGCCCACAGGAATCAATTTGGACAAGATCTGCTGACACCAGTAATGATCACCAGAAGTCTCCAAAGACTGCTCCCTCTGAGAAGGGCCAATGGCACTAGTTGGGGTGGGGGCAGCCAAGCCTATTGCTTCTGCCCAGATTGGCCTGGCCTGAACCCACTCTGCAGCTCCCTGCTATCTGGGTCTAGGTCTTGGGTTCTGAGGACTTTAGACCTGAATGGGCTTTGAAGGTAACACACCCCTGGACTCTCTCCCACGGCTTTGCAGCCCACACCTGGGGCTCCTGTCTGATGCTTGGTACATTCTGAGCTCTGGTCTCTGCTCAGCCTCGAGCTGAGGTGGCAACCACAAACCTCTTCGTCCCACAGCACTGCTGAGCAGACTAACCTCCCACTCTTGGGTTCTATTCTTGGCTGTCAACATTGGCATCATGTGTCAAGTGCCTAATTGCATGGCCGTGAGCCTGGTGAGGGGAATGAAGGCTCCAGAACACAGGGTACCCTGCTCACCAGTGCAGCCCACGACCCTTCTGAGAACAAACAGGTCGTACAGGCAGAATACTAAACCAGACATGAGTGGACACGACACACTTCTATATAGCTGGGTGCACCCGTGCATAACTGGGGAGGAGGGAGGTGCCCGCTGGGGAGAGGCACATGGGACAGGAAAGAACACAGCCCCCTGGAGGCAGGAAATGTGGGGTCTGGTTCCCAGCCCTTCACTACCTAGTAGCTTATGACCGGGAGGCAGTCAATCAGAGCATTGTAGGATTTAACACTGGAAGGGTCCAGTGGATTCTAGGACCTGGATGCTCCTCAAGGGAAATCATTAGAAACACATGTGTTCTGCCCTGGACCTACAGGTCAGAACTAGGGGGTGGGGCAAAGGGATCTTTATTTGAACAGAAATGATGATGGCATGCTTTGGAAATGACTGGATGACCATTGGGAAGGGTGACACCAGAGAGGAAAACTCAACTGCCCAAGTCAGACACTTGGTTCAGGGCAAAGCTGAGACCAGATTGTAGTCTCCTCATCCCAGGCTACATCCTGGCTCTAAGACCTTAGGCTCTGAGTTCCCTACATGTCCAGGACAGGGTAAGGGGACTCGAGAGGGCCTCACTGGTCTGGCAGGGACTGTGCTACTGCCCACATCTTCCTTCTGCCCCAGAAATGCCCTATGCTGCAGCCTGGGCACTCCTGAGCCCATGTCCCCCTCGTGATTGTGAGATCACATGGATGAAGATGTCGTGCCACACCCATCAGCCCCTTCCAGCCTCACAGGATGGTGGGAAAACCTTGAGTTCCAGTCCCCATTTTATAATCCATCATGAGACTAATCAAGTTGATTCAGCTCTTTGGACTCAGGTCCCCTCTGTTCAAAGAGGAGATAAGGCTGGACTCTCAAGTCATTTCCAGCTCACTGTGCTATTAGATTTACAGTGTCTCAGGGCTGAAAGGAATCGCAGACATCACGTAGTGCAGTGCTTCATGTCTGGCGCACCTGGACAAAATCATCCCCTCAGCCCTCAAGGGCATGTGGGCCAGGCTTTGTAATAACCACGCTTTCTGGTTTCTACATTTGATGCTTTGACGTGGGGCCCCACTGACCCTGGAGGGACTGCTTCTCCCAGGGTCAGCCAGTTTCTGACAGCTGCCTTTCATATATATGTAAACCAACCCATCCACAGCCCACACTTGCAACCGCCTCTTGTCACACTCACACTGGAGGTCACTATCCATCTGTCCTAATCACCCCAGGGTAGGTACCAGGTAACTGGGGACAGTGTCTATGCGAGAGCCCAGAGCCTGCTGAAATTATTCAGATGAGCCAATCCTAAACCTGCTATGCTGTTTCATGTTCCTTCCCATGGAAATCACAATAAATGCTCTTGCTTACATTTTTTCTCACTCTCTCTGCCTCCTGACCTACCTGTACTGCCCCACGGGGCCCTGTATGGTGTGCTGGGACTCCTGTTGTGAGGGGTCTGTGAATGTGAACTTCTTCCTTCATGACAGTCATCTCTGCATCTGCATGTCTTACCATACTGGATTAAAACAAATCCCAAGTATACTCAAAACAGGCCAGCCATGGTTGGACCTGTTAGGTCCATGGTTGGAACCTTTAGGCTTAAATGCAGTCCCCTTTAGGGTTTCCAATCCCTGCCAGTCTACTTTTTGTGTGCCCTGCAAACACTTCTATTGTCTATGTGCACTGCAAATGCAAAAGGCTTAGAAGCCCCAATGTGCAGCCCCTGCTGCCCCTCAGCCTGGCGATTTACCCCCTATGTATGGGCGTTCCCACTTCCAAGGAGCTCTCTTTGGTGGAAAAGCCTGCATTATACTCACCGCAAGCCTGCTTTCTCACTGCTGTTGGTCCCTGCTTGGACTTCTGCCCTCTGGGGTCATGCAGGGTTGGTTCAATACCTCCTCCTTGTGATGTCTCCTCAGCTTTTTATAAGCAGCAGCTCTAGGTTCCCTAGAGGCTTTTCTTCTCCCACCTAAACACCTCTTGTTCAAGAGGCATATTTTTCACTATTCTGTGGCTCTCGAAGATCCCATACCAAGGCTCTTCTCTCAGGGCCTCTCCTGCTTTAAACCAGAAGGAGAAGACACCCTGCCCTGAAAAGATGCCTGACCTCCATATGATCACTGCTGGTTTTTCATGAGAGTTTTAATGTGAAATCTCCAATTTAAAAAAAAATTATTTTAGAGACAGAGTCTCGCTGTGTCACCCAGGCTAGAGTGCAGTAGTGTGATCATAGCTCATTGTAACCTCCAACTTCTGGCCTCAAGTGATTCTCCTGCCTCAGCCTCCCAAGTAGCTAGAGCTATAGGTGTGTGCCACCACACCCAGCTCTATGTTTGAAATGTTGGGATAAACTTACACAATATAGAGGCAGGGAGGAGCAACGGGTCCTCTCCCAGCTGCTTGCCCAAGGCCAATTCTCTCCAGTTGTTTAGCTACTTTCTAGTTGGAGGGGACAGAGTTTTCCCACCACTGCCCAAGTCCCCTCCCCAGGCAAAGAACTATGCGAAGACTCTGGTCACAGAGAACACTTTAGACAGCAGCTTGTTGGAGAAGTCTGTGCGGGGACTAGGGAGTAAGATGTCTGATATGTGCTTTGAACACAGGATCATGCTGCCTCCCTGCTGTGCTCCCACAGAGACAACACAGCATGCTGCTGCCATGGGCTCCCCACTGTGGCAGGGGCAGGGCCCTGATGTTTGGGCCTGGGTGTCTTTTCTCCTAAAGCAGCAGCAGTGGTAACGTGCATGAGTGAAGCCCATCAGGCGTGGCTGGTGGAGCCTAAGCCAATACGACAGTGGGTATCTGGGCTAAGGGGGCAACTGTGGCTTTGGTTCAGCTGATGCTTGCCTTGTGAGAATGGATGCTTGATCTCTATGGGGCCACTTCTAGTCTTTCAAGAGAAGCTGGAAATTTAGACTTTGTATATAAACTCTCTAATCTTTAAATGATAATGCAGATTTACAAAACAGTATAAGCTAACAAAAACACATCTTTGGATTGGATCAAGTTCCAGGACCACTAGTTTGCATCCTCTGTCCCAACCTCAGCTGGGGTTACCCTCCCCTCCAGAACAGGGTGGTTGCCAGCACAGCCCAGGTGTCCTCAGCTCTCCTCTAGGCTGTCTCAGCTATGATGTCCTCTGGCCATTGCTCCCTGTGGTGGTTAATTTTCTGTGTCAACTTGACTGGGCTATGGAGTACCCAGATATTTGGTCGAACATTATTCTGAGTGAGTCTGTGAGGGGGCTTTTGCATGAGATTAGCTTTTGAGTTGGTAAACTGAGTAAAGTGGATCGACCTCCCTAACAAGAATGGGCCTCATTCAATCAGTTGAAGGCCTAAATAGAACAAAAGGCTGACCCCCCTGCTGAGTAAGAGGGAATTCCTGCTGCCTCAGGGCCCTCCAACTGGGACACCAGCTTTTTCTTGCCTTCAGAATCAAACTGAAACATTAACTCTTCCTGGGTCTTGAGCCTACCGACTGTAGATCTTGGGACTAGCCAGTCTCCATACTCCTATGTGCCAATTCCTTATAATAAATCTCTTTATAGACATCTCTACATCTTGTTTATTCTGTTTCTCAGGGGAACTTGGACTAATACACTCACTTTAATCAAAAGATAGTTACATCTTTGAGGAAGAAACTGAACATTTTATCAAACGAAAGTTCCTCTTCTGGCTCACTGACCACATTTATATCATATTTCTAGCGTAGAATATAACAACAATAGCAACTACTATTTATCGAGTGCTTTGTATGTATCAGGCATGGGGTCAAGCAATGCATATGTGCTTTCTTATGCAATCCACATAATACCCTGTTCCCCTTGCAGAACATATGAGTATCCCTAGCTCAAGCATCATATTGGTCCTTCCCAGGACACGCGCCTCTGCCTAGATCGGTGCCTGGCACAGACGAGGTGCTCAGTAGATTATTCCTGAAATCAAGAAATGAACTCTTCTTTAAAAAAGATTCTGTTGGCCGGGCACAGTGGCTCATGCCTGTAATCTCAGCACTTTGAAGGGCCAAGGTGGGCAGATCACCTGAGGTCAGGAGTTCGAGACCAGCATGGCCAACATGGTGAAATCCCATCTCTACTAAAAATACAAAAATTAGCCAGGCATGGTGGTGCATGCCTGTAATTCCAGCTACTCGGGATGCTGAGGCAGGAGAATTGCTTGAACTCAGGAGGCGGAGGTTGCAGTGAGCCAAGATTGTGCCACTGCACTCCAGCCTGGATGTCAGAGTGAGACTCTGTCTCAAAAAAAAAATATATATATATATAAAAAATAAAAAGAGATTCTGTTTATATTCCCATATTACAGATGAGAAAATGGAATCTCAAGGACAATAAATAACCAGCCCAAGGTAATAGAGCTAAGAAATGGTAGAGCTGAGACATACCTCCAAGTCCCTTGAGTTCAAAACTCACATTCTTCACCCTATGCCCACTCCCAGTGTGCATGGAAGAACCAGGTCCGCCTCCAGCCCCCGACCTTGGCATTCACAACTACAACTCTCTCAGTCGGCAAGAATGCCCTCTGTGTAGCTCCCTCAATGCTCAGCAAGCCCGAGCTACCCCCAGGCTGACAGTTTTACTCCTGGACAGTCCACCAGGGCTTATAAAGACTAACCTGGGGCCAGGTGTGGTGGCTCATGCTTGTAATCCCAGCATTTGGGAGGCTGAGGCAGGTGGATCACTTGAGGCCAGGACTTTGAGAACAGTGTGGCCAACATAGCAAAACCCGGTCTCTACTAAAAATATAAAAAATAGCTGGGTGTGGTGGTGAGCACCTGTAGCCCCATCTGCTTGGGAGGCTGAGGTGGAAGGATCATTTGAACCCGGGAGGCAGAGGCTGCAGTAAGCCAAGACTGCACTACTGCCCTCCAGCCTGGGCAACTCTGCCTCAAAAAACAAAAAACAAAAAACAAAAAACAAAAATAAACTAAAAAGACTAACTCGAGAGTCTCACCACAGTTTTCTCTTTAAAAATAGGAGAAAATCAAGAGAGGAAACCCACTGAAGTCTCAGATCATCCTCTTTTCATAGAGTTGCTTTCAGGTAACACGGGGAAAAGGTCTGATGCACAGGCTGAGACGTGAGACCACAGAGCAAGATGAGGCTGACCACACTTTGACCTGGGTAGAGGAAGGTCGTGAGGCAACATATCCAGTTTCCAGGAACTCCCTGTCCTTGCATTCTGCATTGCTCTTGAGCCTCATGTGGGTGAAGCCACACAGCAGATCGGCAGAGAGAGGATGGGTGGTGAGTGGAGTTAGGCACATTTCACAAAAGGGAAATCATACCAACCACAGGTAAGGGACAAGAGAGGGAAAGGATGAAGGCCGTAATGGAAGGGCGCTGGATAGACCACAGAGGAGGTGAGTGATATGCATGGGCCTTCGCACACTGTCAGACTTACTGGTTTACAAAACAGTAAGCTAATCACTTGGCCTTGAATGTGGCCATATATACAAGTCTCTTCATTTGCTCCTTAGTGATTAAACCTTCCCACCCACTGGTATCTGGAAAGCATCCCTGATTGCCCTGTTCTTCCTAAAAGCCATCTCAGTCCATAAATCCACCGGGTAGTGCACATCTGCTTTGTCCAAGACAAACAATGGTCTGATTTCTCTCTCTTGCAGCATCGAGCTCCCTTTCACTGATTTCAATACAACACAGCTGTTCTGATAATGATATAGCCAGGTACGAGGAAAACTGCATAGAATGTTATGGCTCCTGCCTGAACTCCCAGGAGCTCTGAGACCCTGAGCCCAACACATCCTCAATGGAGACCTCTGTTGCCTCACTGAAGCAGAATGCTGGACCAGCTCTGATAATCTCTGACTTAAGTTCTTTCTTTCTTTTTTGAGATGGAGTCTCACTCTGTCACCCAGGCTGAAGTGCAGTGGCATGATCTCGGCTCACTGCAACCTCCGCCTCCCAAGCTCAAGCTATTCTCCTGCCTCAGCCTCCCAAGTAGTTGGGATTACAGGCACATACCACCATTTTTGGCTAGTTTTTCTATATTTTTAGTAGAGAGGGGGTTTTACCATGTTGGCCAGGCTGGTCTCAAACTCCTGCCCTCAGGTGATCCTTGGTCTCTCAAAGTGCTGGGATTTCAGGCATGAGCTACCACACTCAGCCTTGACTTCAGTTCTTTTGTTTTTGAGATGGAGTCTCATTCTGTCACCCAGGCTGAAGTACAGTGGCATGATCTCGGCTCACCACAGCCTCTGCCTCCTGATTCAAGCAATTCTCCTGCCTCAGCCTCCCCAGTAGCTGGGACAACAGGCATCCACCACCACACCAGGCTAATTTTTGTATTTTTAGTAGAGATGGGGTTTTGCCATGTTGGCCAGGCTGGTCTCGAACTCCTGACCTCAGGTGATCCACCCGCCTCGGCCTCCCAAAGTGATGGAATTACAGGCGTGAGTCACCACACTCAGCCTTAAGTTCTTAATACATGAACTCCTGTGTCACTTGGCATTGGGTTCTTTGCAGATAGAAGCCCCTGGAGCCCCCAAGCCCAGCACAGGGCCCGGTCATCTCAGGTCCCCCTATGTGCCAGTGAAGGGATCCTGTGATTCTAAGAGGGTAGAAGGTAAGCTGTAGGGCAGCGGGTGTGGAGGTCGAGGTCTTAGGGCAAGGCCTTTAAGAAGAGGGAAGCGGAGGTTGGAAAACATGGGGAAGAGGGAGGGCATAAGGAAGAGATGTTATTCCATTCTGCTTTCAACACAATATCACAGCTCTGTTTATTCTGAGAAGCAACCAGCTGCAGCTCCAAAATAGTGATGCCGAGAAACGCCTCTGATGACAGAGACTGCTGCTGAGGGAACAAGGTTAGAACAGCCCTTCGCAAGGGCTGGAGTGAGAAAGGCCCCGAGAGGGGACACATTCCTGGATCTCTTTCCACTTCTGCCCCGCCTGCCCCTGCTTCCTCCTTCCTAGCCCAAGGCAGCCCTAGCTCTTCTTTCCAGGATCTCCAGGACCCAGGGCTGGCACATGACAGAGCAGAGTGCGGCCCTGCCGTCACTCCAGGCCCCAGCAAGAGTGGTCAGTGTTCCTGGACAGAAGCTCCATGGCCAAGTGGCACAGATGGCTTCCTTCTCCCTGGACCCGAATATCCTTTTCAAGCAATGTTGCTGGGAGCAGGAGAGATAATGAGACAATGGGATGGAACCAGCGGGTTTGCTAAGTGTCTGTGTTAAGAGCTTGTGTGTGCTTGCACATGTAAGCAGGAGCAAAATCACACCAGGTGAAGTTAATCAGGCAGGAAGCCTTGTTTCCAGGTTATTGCAATAGGGCCAAGACTATTGCAATAGGGGAGGCAGACTGAACTCACTTCCGACCACTAGGGGAACAGCTGGCGATTCACAGCCAGTGGGCAGGGTGAGGGAGTCAGTGGAGGGACGAATACTAAGGGGAATTTGGTTAGGTAGCGATGGTGGCGGGGTAGGGGGTCAGGGGGTGGTTCTTGCTGGACTTTCTGGCGCTTAGCAGGCCAAGGAGCAGGGCTGGGGAGCCAAAAAGAGGGCTCAGAAGAGCCTGCCTAAAGTTCAGTCAAGGAAGGGAAGGAAAGCAAAGAGAACAGGATATTTAGGGACATAGCTGTTCCCCTCCCTCACCCATGTGAACATCAGTTCTAATAGGAGCCACCCATCCGTCACGTACTCACTCCATGGCAGAGAGAAAGGATGGTCCTAGGCCATCTGGCATCTGCTAACAAGGGCAGCGTGAGTTTGGGCCCATAGAGGCCCATCCCATCCCCAAAGCAGGCCAGCCTGGGCCTGACCGCACAGCCCCCTATTCCGTGGGGCCTGCTTTGTCCCCTGGCTCTTATGGAATCAAAGAGACCCTGATACAGTTTAGATGTTTATCCCCTCCAATTTTATGTTGAAATGTGATTCCCAGTGTTGGAGGTGGGGCCTTGTGGGAGGTGTTTGTGTCATGTGGTGGATCCTTTATGAATGGCATGGTGCCTTCCCCACGTAATGAGTTTAATGAGTTCATGCGAGATCTGTTGTTTAAAAAGGAGGCTGGCACCTCCCCTGCTTCTCTCTTGCCATGTGAGACACAGCTCCTCTTCCCTTCCGCCATGATTGGAAGCTTCCTGAGGCCTCACCAGAAGCCAAACTGATGTTGGTGCCATGCTTGTTCAGCCTGCAGAACCATGAGTTGATCAAGCCTCTTTTCTTTATGAATCACCCAGCCCGGATATTCTGTTACAACAATGCCAACAAACTGATACAAACCCTGAAAGGACTTTCCCCACAAGGCCCCACTGCATTTGCCGGGGACTAACCTGGGGTGACTGAGAAGAGAGGCCATCGTCCTGGGGGCCTGTCACCTTCCTCCCTATTGAAATGGACACTTGGCTAAACATGGACAGGTGGGCAAGCCCAGACCCCGCACCTGGGCTGTTCAGTCCCTCACTATCCTCAGCAGGACCAAATGGACCCAATCCACATGGACTTTCTGGACTTTTTGTTCAACAGCCCGGAATACCCTCCAGCTGCCACTGTGCCCACTGGAGGGTCTCTCCGGCAGGGCTGGGCTGCCCCAAAAACCAGGATGGCCACTTGGCTCAGGCCTCACAGGACAAAGAACCCTTGACATTATTTCCAAATGAGTCCATTCACGTAGTCAGTGTGTGTGTGGCATGTGTGCATGTGTGTTTAAAACTATTAATTGGTGAAAGTAAACATTTAAATGACATCATAATGTTTGCTGCCCTATTTGGCTATTTCTCTCTCTCCTTCTTCTTTCTTAATCCAGAGAGACTCCAAACATGGAAGAGGCCCAGGCTTTTCTAGAACTCTAGTGACCCTGGTCTCAGGCACCTTCTACCTCCTCACATTGAGCATTCCAGTGCCAGCTGAGCCACCACACTCGGCCTCCTCCTCTGCCGCATCCTCTTTTCTCAGTCCAATTCTGTGTCAGGCTGCAGCTCCTCCCTCCCCCTGCACCCTCTCCTCTGCACCCTCTCCTGCCCCAGCCCAGCATTGCCCTTTGCTCTCCACACACAGCCACTCAGCCACAAACACCCCTTGACATGCTTGAGTGGGAGCCTCAGAGCTGGTCCTCTCCCAGCCTCTATTGTGTGTGCTCAGAAATTTCAAAAGGGACTTCCTGCCTCCGGGGGGAAATGGGCTGGGTCACAAGAAATTTGCATACTGTAAAGACTGACCTGCACAGGAACCCTGGCTCAGGAAATACCTTCCTGGGAGCAAGAGGCCAGATGGTGAGAGGAAGAGGCTAGAAGTTGTTGCCATGCCCAGATGCCTGCTCAGCTTCTGCCTAGAACTGACTCCATAGGATTTTGGGCAGATAATGGTCTGGCTGGTGGAAAGACTTCCTAAATTAATTAGGCAAAGGACAACACAGCACCACAAGAACCCTGGGCATCCACATCTAGAAGCTGGATGTTGCCTGGTGATTGCTTTGTACACATAGGAGACAAACAAGATTAGCACAAAACCTCAGAAGATGGGAACTGGGGGCATTAGTCCAAAGCCCTAAAAGAAGTAGACAGCCGCCCCCTGGGGGATAGAGAAATGGAAGGGGTGGGAGGTACTGGGGTGGATCTGTCCTCAGGGAGGCTGAACTAATTCTAGGATCAGCACTGAAGTGAGATTTTCTAGTGACTTGTGCCACCCCAAGACCCAAGAGCCATGATTTGCTTCTTTGGGTTTCAGAATTTCCTGTCAATCACAGGAAGTAGCGCAGGTGGGTCCTTCTCCTATTTGACATGGAAGCTTCTTTGAAAGGTGATGTCAAGAAGAGATGAGGCAGGTGTGCCAGGGCTGGCTGCCAGAGGCCTCCTGTTTCTGGGGCAGTGTCAACAGAAAACAGTAAAAACATCAGGTATAATTAGTGGTTTTGTTTGAAATGCTTCTGTCAGGACTGGCTAAGTCCGAAGTCCTTCATTGCTTTATTTCATACTGAGGAGCAGTTTTACAGCCTTTGAAAGGAAGGTAAATTACCAGCAATGTCTGGCTGGAACAGTCCCCATCACCAGGGTCATCTCAGGCCCTCCTAGCTTTAAGGTGTGTGCATTTTGCCTTCTAGGAGGGAACACAGGCTACTACTCATAATAACTTTAAAATAATAAATATCTTTGGGGTATTTTTAATGAGCGGTGACAAATGTTTACTCATTTAATCCTCAAAACAAAGAAGTTGGTATTGTCATTCTCCTACCATGTTACATATGGGGAAACTGAGGCATAGGAGATTAAAGGAACTCTCTCAGTGGCACAGAGGTAAGAAATGGCAGATCTGTTCCCTATTTCCTTAACCAGTATACCACACTGTCCCTCAAGGAAACATACGGGACTTTGCCATATTGCAGAGTAAAGGAACCAAGGCTTAGGCAGGTCCCTGTCTTGCTAAATTCTTTCTTTTTCCGAAGAAAGAGGCCAAGGTTAAGGTGTCATGGGTCTACTGCCTTCTCTCGGGCTAGGGATGAACTGCGGGAATTGTGACTACAATCAATTCAACAAACACCTTTGAGTACCGACCCAGTGGGCAGACGAGAGAGAGTACAAAAGGAGAAATTAGTGATCCAGGGACTGACAGCCAAGTTGGAGAGAAAGATATCGCCACCAAATAATACCACACAGCACAGTGTGGTCAGTGTAAGAGAAGGGGACATGAAATTTTGTCTGGGGAGTAGCACGGGTGAAGGAAGTTAATTTCACCTCATGGGAAAGGCAGGATATGAGTTGGACCTTCTAGGCTGGCTAGGTTTGTAAACAAGAAGAGGTGGGTTGAAAGCTGTTAGCAAAACTTAGAATGCATATGGGCAAAATTGCAGGAAAGCCTGAGGCTTGCTGAAGATGTCATCAGAAGTGTCAAGGTTTACAGAGGTGACTACCCACAGCTATGCATAGGACAGATTTGCAGGAAGAAACCCTGGGGCAGCAATCGAGTGACCAATGCATTGATTTTGGCAAGAAGAAGTAGTGTCTTACTCAGGATGGGGGCGATAATGAGGAAAAAGAAGTAGATGAAGGAAGATGTCCCAAGGTGGAATCCACAGGAATCGATAGCCAGTTAGAAGAACAGCAAATATTGCCTACAGTCTTCTCCTGTCAATGGGACGTTGGTGAGGCCACTCATCAAGTCAGGATGAGAAGATGGGGTTGGAAGGTTCTGGGATCATCCATATGCAGGTAGTCAAAGTGGGAAGGTCAATAATGCTTGCTTAACTGTAGCTCAAGAATTCATGGTAAAATTCTGTTCAGTCCCTGCGGTGCTGAGCCTAATGTCTCCCTGCCCCACATCTCCATATCTCTGCCTGTCTAAGGCTCCTCTTGGTAAAGCCCACGTCAAATTTCACCTTCTGAAAGCTTTTCTTCATGGCTGCTTTTCCCTTTTCAGCACATCTTGGTTACTGTAAATGTGCTATGTTTACCCTTTGGGGCTCCAGGTTTCTGGTAAGCTGGCAATAGTGTGTTAAGCACTGTTTTCCCAGTTGTATTTAGCATAGGCCCTGGAATTCACGCCTCCATCATTCACCCAGGAGTATGGAACCGAACTGCCCTGGCTGAAGCCCCTGAGGTGCATTCTCTGAGCTGCCTGGGGTGCATCGCATGGAAGGCACCTTAAAGCCTCTGGTGGCAGTCAGTGGCACAGAGGGCAGAGCTGAGCACAAGCCACAGCTCTATCCCTTGCTAGTCATGCACAGACTTATTTCCAACTATCCTGAGCCCTGGCTTCTTCCTCTGTAAAACGGGGATGCTGATGCAGCTGTTTCAGCACTGTGGTGAGGACTCCTTGCCAGGTGTTTGTATGTAGAATGTGTGGAGAGCCCCGGGCCCTGGGACTCAGCTGGTACACAGGATCTTAACTGGGGGGAGCTGCTTGTGCGCATGTGTCAAGACAGGAGGCCGGGCCCTGGTCTAATCTTAGCCCTGCAGCGCCCTGGGTATTTCCTCACTTCCTCATCTCCAGCGCATGGGAGGGTAATCGTGGCCCACAGGACTGGGGGTGGGTGAAGCCGCCGGTGAGAATTCACATGAACATATCCCCGGAACGCCAAGTGACTGTCACAGCCCAGCACATGGCAGGTATTTCTGGGGCTTCAGCCAGTCAATAGTCATCATGCAGCTACCCAGACAGGACATGGGTGAGCCCCTGAGTCTCTGCCTGGCTCAGAGGAGGAGGTCCATGATGAAAAAAAGAAAGACTTGCAAGAAGGGCAGGGTTAGACCCAAATCAGAATCACAGAGGCTCAGAGCAGCAAGAGCAGTCAGAACCCATGCACTGCATCCCAGACCATGCGGGCACTCCCTCTTGGCCACTTCTTGCTTGATTTCTTCTAGTGATAAGGAACTCACTACCTCAACATTTCTGCAACCTGTCCCATTGCTCAGAGCTCTAATTATTAAAAAGCCTTCCTTTATATTCATCCCAAATCTACTTTTCTGTAACTTCCTGGGCCTGCTTGTGGAGATGCACAGAGCAAAACCCATCTCACTTCCACCTCGTGACCTTTCACTAGTGGAAATCAGCTCCTCTGCTCTCCCAGGCCTTCTCCAGTCTGACCTGCCTCAGTTCCTCCAAACACTTCTCACAAGATGTCATCTCTGACTCCCCTCTCTCCCTCAAAGCTTCGCAAAAGCTGGTTCAAGAGGGGCCCTCAGAACTGGGCTGAAGACCACAGAAGTGCCCTGGCCTGACGGGATGGGCTGCCCCTTGTCCTAGTCCCTACTTCAATGAGGGAATTTGCCCAGGGCCAGTGGGATAGCTTGAGTTTTTACTCATTTTCCACCATGACGAGAACAGGAGGGATGCTATCCAACGAGCTGCTTCCACAAAAATTCCCAGCTGTCTCTGGCCATGAGGGTATCCCTGTTCGTCATAAAGACTTGGGAAGATGCTCCAGAGAGGTGACACTGCCACACCTACTGAACCTCATTTCCATCCAGCAGTTCTAGATTTCATGTGGGAGCAGTGCTAGATTTTGCGTGGGAGCAGTTCTAGATTCTGCGTGGGAGCAGTTCTAGATTTCGTGTGGGAGCAATGCTAGATTTCGCATGGGAGCAGTTCTAGATTTTGCATGGGAGCAGTTCTAGATTTTGCGTGGTAGAAGTTCTAGATTTCACGTGGGAACAGTTCTAGATTTTGCATGGTAACAGCTCTTTGCCTGCCCCTGTCTCTGTCTCAGAGACAGGCTCCCGAGGCTGGGTCCCTCCTGTCTCTGCTGGAAGGGGAGGCTGCTACACAGGGGGTTTGGCAAGGCCAGAGGGTCCCAAGGAAGACTTGGTGGGGGGGAAACAAAACACTGCTGGGGTCAGGGTGAGGGTGGGGGTGGGGTGTTGCTTTGCCAAAGGCCCACAGGTGTTGGGAAGGAAGATGAGTAGTTCTCAGAGGAACAGAGAACCCTGCTCCCCACGGTCATCTCTCAGCAAAAACAGAACACCTCCCCCCGGCCATGAGAAATTCATCCTAACACTAAATCCCTAGGTCAACAACTTTGGAAACCCTTAGCCCTTCTCCATCGGGCTAGAAGAGCCACAGTGTGGGGGGTGCTACCACTGCAAGTCTGGGTCTCACCAGCATAAGGAAATGACACATACCTGCCATGCTGATAGGGCCTGCCTGTGAGTCACGCCCAGGAAGTGGAGAGGGGAGGACAGGTCAGCCTAGGGGAGGGAGAAGGGGAGGCCCCGGAAAGTGCAGGCTCCTGGTGCTGCCCGGAGGCTCTAACTTTTCAACTCAAGCCCTGCCTCCAGGATGACAAACTGGGTCAGCAAAATGACAGGAGGTTCAGGGCCAGACCTGGATTAGGACAGGCCTGCCCAGACAGGTCAGCGATTTGTGTCCATAAAAGGAAGATCCAAGGGAAACGAGGCCTGCCCTTCTCACCCACAGACCCAGTCAGGTTGGTTAGTAAACATCAGACAGGGCACGCTCAGCGCGTCACCTCCAAACACATAGAGTGTGCTTGCCTGGCACACGGGGCAGGGCTGACTGCAATGATGAATAGGAGGATGAGAAAAATTCCTGAGGGACGCCGTCTGCATCATTGGGATTATCAGTGAAGAGCAGTGTGTGGGTGTGGAGGGGAGCAGGAGGGCTGATAGACTCCAC
This sequence comes from Macaca thibetana thibetana, assembly GCF_024542745.1. Classification (NCBI taxonomy): domain Eukaryota; kingdom Metazoa; phylum Chordata; class Mammalia; order Primates; family Cercopithecidae; genus Macaca; species Macaca thibetana. The sequence continues at coordinate 116,182,130 of NC_065585.1, forward strand.
AGCCCAGTCCATCCACATACAGAGGACCCCAGGACCGTACTTCATTGAGAGCACCAGAAAAGCAGGCAGTGGGCCTCAGCCACACCCACACCCCTGGGGAGACCACCTTGGATACCAGAGACAGAAGGGCCCTCCAGCTCCCTTAGTATGACCTAATTTTACAGAGAAGGTGCCTGGAGTCCATGAGCCCCCTACCCAAGGTCCCTCCCTGAAGTCAGAGGGAGAGCTGGGCCATTTTCCCACCCTGCCCAGTCCAGGGCTCGCTCTTTCCTTTAAAAAGCCAAATCCGGGCCAGGTGCGGTGGCTCATGCCTGTAATCCCAGCACTTTGGGAGGCGAAAGTGGGAGCATCGCTTGAGGCCAGGAGTTCAAGAACAGCTGGAGCAACAAAAGGGAGACCCCTATCTGTACAAAAAGTAAAATAAAAAATTAGCCAGGCATGGTGGTACGTGCCTGTGGTCCCAGCTACTCGGGAGGCTAAGATGGGAGGATCACCTGAGCCCAGGAGTTTGAGGCTGTAGTGAGCTATGATTGTACCACTGAATTCCAGCCTGGGCAACAGAGCAAGACCCTATATCAAATAAACAAACAAAAAGGAAACAAAAAAGAAATAAAAAGCTAAATCCGGAGCTAAATAATTTGCACATATGGACATAGAGTGTGGAATAATAGACACTGGAGACTCAGGAGGGTGGGAAGAGGGTGAGGAATAAGAAATTACTTAATGGGTACAATATACAGTATTCGGGTGATGGCTGCACTACAAGCCCAGACTTTACCACTATGCAATGTATCCATGTAACAAAATCACACTCACTTGTACCCCTTAACTTTATACCAACAAAAAGCACAAATCCTACCCACCCTTCCCTACATCACCCCACTGACCATTTGAAAGACCAACACATTTTATTTAGAGAATAATTGGGGGCCCTTCCTGGCTGTCATCTGGAAGGAGAAGAAATCTCCACATGTAGACCTAGAGGGCCAGAGAAATGCAGTTTTGGGTCTTTCTCCCCATCTTGCAAGTGAAAAGATCCCAGGTGCAACATTTGCACAGAACTCTTTCACATCCTTTTCTGAAAGTTCACAGAATATACGTGTCATTTGATAGTTCACAGTGTTTTGGGGCATCGTACCCAGGGACATCCTACCCTCTCACCTACGGCCACCCCTTTGTGATTGCATCGCCATGGGGTTCTGCCACGGGATCAGATGTCAGCTAGCTCACAGGTCACACTGGCTTCCACGGTGAAGGAACGGGGCTGGAAGAAGGGAGGGACCTGGAAGGAGGCAGGGCACCAGAAACACTGACTGTTCTTGGGCTGTCCTCTGGCCTCTGTGACAGCTCCCTGTCTCTATCCCTCCCTGATCCCTGCCCGGGCCAGGCCTCCTGTGAGCATCAGCCGTCTCCCATCAGCATGCCCTTCCTTCTCTGCGGCGCTTGCCAGCATCACACATGGATTCCTTGGGTTGTCTGATGCCAGCCCATCTCCCATTCTGGATGTTAAGTTCTGGGAGGTCAGGGAGGACTGTGTCTCTTTATATGTCACCCTAGCCCTAGATTTCTAGTTGGCTCAGTGACATTTGTTGACTGAATAAATGAAAGTGAGCTTTTGCCAATGTGAGAGCATGCAGATGTATGATTTTTCAGTCGCTGTAATAGACAGACCTAATGTTGACTGGGCCCTTCCCCCTTCCCATGCATGGTATGCTGAATAAACCATAACAAAGACACCTTAATCACATCCGAGTGGTAAAGAAGAAATTCTCAGGTGTCAGAAATATCCGGAAAAATCTAAAGCAGTGTGTGGGCACTAAAGCTATGGAGGCCACCCAGGTATCAGAGGATGTTGGCCCAGGAGCTGGGGCCGGGGGTTTAACGTTCATGCAGGGTGATTTCTTCAGGCTCCAGACCCTTGTGAGGCAGGGATTAACACAGCAAATACCATCCTGACTACGAGGTGGGCACTAGAAACACTGTTCGCCAGCCCTGGGCATGAAGAAGCTTGATCTCTGTCTGGGTCCTACGAAAGAAAGAAAGAGAGAGAGAGAGAGAGAGAGAGAGAAAGTAAAACCCAAAACCTGTGTCATTCTACTTACATGCAGTGGGAATTCTAATCCAAGTAATTAAAATAAAAACAAATCCAGAGATGGTGACAAGTGATTAAAGCAGAGGAAAAAGCAGAACTCTGGAGGGCATTTCCATAAAGCAAAAGCACATAAATACCCTGCTCCTCCTGCCCCAGTCCACAGTCACGATCCATACAACCAAACAACCCACCTTGAGAAAGTGGCAGCAGATGTACATTGTAGATCAGAAAATCAAGAACTGAAGTACGTGAAATAACTTAGGACAATTAAAAGTATATTTGCGAGGCCAGGAGCAGTGGCTCACACCTGTAATCCCAGCACTTTGGGAGGCAGAGGCGGGCAGATTGCTTGAGGTCAGGAGTTTGAGACCAGCCTGGCCAACATGCTGAAACCCTTTCTCTACTAAAAATACAAAAAAGTTAACCAGGCATTGTGGCGCCATGCCTGTAGTCCCAGCTACTTGGGAGGCTGTCGCAGGAGAATCACTTGGACCTGGGAGGTGGAGGTTTCAGTGAGCTGAGATCACGCCACTGCACTACAGCCTGGGTGACAGAGCAAGACTATATTTCAAAAATATATATATTTGCAATATCTAAATAGAAAAAAAAAGGTATGCAAAGTCCAAGATGATAATCCTAATGGCTAAAATGGGGAGGGGAGATGTTGAAAAGAAGATAACGCTATAATCCCAATGGACAACAGTTTAGGACATGAGAAGAGAAAGATCAGAGTCAAAATGTCATAAAATCCTTCCAATCTGGTGAGGAGGATAATGATATTGATTAATCTTAGACCTTAAATTCAAGTATGTGTTAAAAAATTAAAATAATAGAAACCCATTATTAGGTTTTATTTTTAACCAATTATTTCCATTAAAATAATAGAAACCTAATATATAACTTCTAAACCAATAGGCTACAAGACGAGAAAATAATAAGCACATAATCGATACAGTGAAAGGCAAGAGGTGAGAAAAGGCAAAGATGAAGCATGGCAAACAAAATAATGTAGTATACATATACTAAATATATTAGAAATCTTAATAAATAAAGAAGCTTAAATTGCCTGTTAAAAGACAAAGATGCTTAGACTTAATTTTTTAAAAAGCCGGCTATCTGTAGTTTACAAGAAGCAAACCTAAAAACATTAAGATATCAAAAGTTAAAAATAAAGAGACAGAAAAATATAAACCAGTTACTAAGTGAAAGTTGATATTGATATATAAAATAGCAAATAAGATTTGAAGAAAAACATTAAAAATATGATTATGAGGAATCATGTTAAAAAGGAAAAATTTGCCAAGAAGTTACAATCATAAGCTTATATGCACCAAAACACAAAGAATTAAAAATATAAAGCAAAAATGGATAGAAATGCAAAAAGAATTGCTTCTTTTCTTCTTCATGGTTTCATTTGGCCTGAGTGCTACAAAACTGTGTAGCAGTCAACTCAACTGAGGATGGCTTAACTCAGCTAAACCTACAGCAGAGCTATGTCCACAGCCCTGTGCTGCCCTAGGGGAATTTAGATGGTTCTAACAAATCTACCAAGGAGAAGAGGAGCAAAGAGTGAGATAACTAATGAGAAAAAGGGAACATCTACTATGCTTAAGATATTATGCTAAGAACTAAGTAAACCTTCTTATTCAACCTCACAGAAATCCAGTGAGGTTGGATTGGTTACCCCAGTTACTACTAGTAACCCCAATTTACAGAGTAGAAACCCAGTTTCAAAGACATTAAGTAACCTTTCAGAGGTCACATGACTGGGGAACAATAGAGTTTACATTGTAGTCATCTGACATAATCTCCATGAGGCCAGGGACCATATTTTCACTCCATATCCCTAGTATGTAAAACTATGCCTGGCACAGATCAGGCACTTGATAAATATCAGATGAATGGATGAATGCAGCTGTAATTCCAAGCCTGTGCATTTTCTATTATGCCAGAGCACCGACTCTGTTATCTCACTTACTCTTGGCTATCTATATCTTTATCTCACTCAGATCTCCTCTTCAAAAAAGGCATCTCCTCGCTCTAGCCTGACCCATTTCCCCTCTCTCATTCAGAGTTGATAAAGGAGAGAGAAGAAAGCCCAGTTTAACAACAACAGACCCAATTTCCTTCAAAGCTGGTGGTTGGCAAATGATGCTCCTGATAGCGGTTAAGGGAGACAGCAGGCAAGGGGTGGCCCCCTGCACTGGACATTTGCAAGAAAAAGAATTTCCCATTCTCCTCTGCTGTCGGTTGCTGGTTACCTCCCTATCCTACAAGATCATGAGAAGACCCCTGGAAATGATGTGAGGACCATAACAGATTAATATTTAAACACCAACTGAAGTGGCTCTGGAACCATACAAGTGGTGAGAAAATTCTTGGAGACAGAAGAAGTGCCAGAGGAATTTTAATTTGTCACTATTTTTTTGTACTTTTTATTTTGAAATAATTATAGACTCATAGGAAGTTGTACAAATAGCACACAGAGTCCTGAGTACCCTTGACTCATCTTCCCCTAATGGGAACACCTTGTAGAATAATATTAATACCAACACCAGGAAACTGACATTTGTATAATACTTGACTGAACTACAGACCTGATCCCACTTTCACTATTTTTTTACATGGATTCATTTGTATGTGTGGTTGTGCGTGGTATATATGTAGCTCTATGCAATTTCATCCTGTGAACACACTCATGAGACCATCACCACAATCAAGATACAGAACTGTTTCATCACCCTGAAAAGACTTCCTTGGGTTACCCCTTTTAGACACACTCATGCTGCCATCCATCTCCACAACCCCTAGTTTGTTCTCCATCTCTACAGTTTTATCTCTTAAAGGATGTGATGTCAATGGAATCATACAGCAAGTGACTTTTTGAGATGAACATTTTCTTCATTCAGCATAATACCCTTGAGATCTATCCAGGTTGTTGCCCATGTCAATAGTTTCACTTTCATTGCTGAGTATTATTTCATGGTATGAATATACCAGTCCCCCATTGAAGGACATTTGTATTGTTTACATTTTTCCACTATTGACTGCAGCTCTTTGACAAAAGGGTCAGTCCTGCTTCAGGTTGCAGAGCCTTCAGAATTCCTGGTGAGCAGTGAGGATCTATACTGCATTCCATGAATTCATTGGCTTTTCAGCTGCAGTTCATTCTTATCAATCCTTCAAGTTTTAAGTAAAACATCAACTTTTCTGCGACGTCTTTGCGTTGATAACCATCTCCGTGGCCAGACTCTTGCAGCTTCCTTATAATCCCATAGATGTCCTTTACTCTTTGCCCTCAGCTCTGGCCCAGGGCCCAACACGGTCAGTGAGCATTTGTTGAATCAAGAGATCAACAGCAAAGCTGTCATCACAGTCTTTTCCTAATACAGGCCACCCCCACCTGTGATCATAACACATTGCTGGAAGCCACATAGAGAGGGACTGTCATCACTAAGGGGGCCACGTTTTCTTACTTGAACAATGTTATAATTACAATATAGATAGGGCCACCAGTAGGACTTTCAGATGGTTCCAAGGTGTTACTATTCTATATAATACTGGAACTTTTTTTTTTGTTGTTTTTTTTTGAGACAGTCTTGCACTGTCACCCAGGCTGGAGTGCAATGGTGTGATCTCGGCTCACTGCAACCTCTGCCTCCTGGGTTCAAGTGATTCTCCTGCCTCAGCCTCCCAAGTAGCTGAGATTACAGGTGCCTGCCACCATGCCCAGCTAATTGTTTGTATTTTTAGTAGAGACAGGGTTTCACTATGTTGGCCAGGCTGGTCTCAAACTCCTGATCTCGTGATTCGCCAGCCTTGGCCTCCCAAAGTGCTGGGATTACAGGCATGAGCCACCATGCGCGGCCTCAAACTTCTTAATATATAAGTGTATTTCTACAGATCTGATTATTTCGCTAGGAGAGAAGCCTAGAGCTAGAATTGCTCAGTCAGAAGGAATACGCTCTTATATTTCTTAGTACATGCTGCCAAGTTGCTCTCCAGAAAGGTAGCTGTATTGGTTGCCTACTATTGCTGTAACAAATTACCACCGATTTAGTGGCTTAAAATAACACTAATTTATCTTACCATTCTGGTGGTCAGAAGTCCTAAAACCAAGGTGCTAGCAGGGTTGACTTCTTTCTGGGGTGCTAGGGGAGAATCCTTCTTGTCTTTTCCAGCTCCTAGAGGCTACAACATTACTTGGCTCGCCGTTCCTTCCTCCATCTTCAAAACCAGCAGCATAGTCCTTCCGATCTCTCTCTTTTCTCTCTTCTTTCCTCTCTCTTTCTGACTTCTGCTTCTGTAGTTGCACTGCCTTCTCTTACTCTGACCTTCCTGCCTTTCTCTTAAAAGGACCCTTGTGATAACATTAAATCCAACCGGATAATCCAAGATAATCTCCCCATCCCACTATCCTTAACTTAATTGCATCTGCAAAGTCTCTTTGGCATGTAAGGTAGCACACACACAAGTTCTGGGATTAGGATGCAGACATCTTTGGGAGGCTGTTATTAGACAGCCTGTAGCAGAATATTAGAGCTAATGCTCCTTTTGAACGAGAACAAAGTATAGTCTAGGGAGTTCAGAGGCAGAATCAAAAATTGCTGCTTACTGTAAGAACATCATTCCCTCAAGACTGAAGTGCAAGGTGGTTTTCAGCTATAGACATAAGCAGTATAATAAAAATATCATTCTTGAAAATCAGGGATGATTCTGTGGAAAGACCATCCCCTAATACTGACATTGGGTTCCAGCCCCGGAGAGACAGAACAAGAAGCAAACACACAAATTGGTTGGTGAGATCCTACAAGCAGGCCAACAAGACAAGGAAGGCAAGTTCAGTTACCTTCATAGAATAACAATCGTCAAAAAGCCCAGCGGTATGTAAATGATTTATTGACGTATACTTCACACCCTCACTACCTGTTCTTTCTGCAAAGTTTTATTTTGTTCCCAGCAATAACATAATTACACACTGCCAATTTTCAAGCACTTCGGATGTCACTGTTTTCCTCTGTTTTCCAAGTTTATCAGTCCTCCCAACAGTCAACGTACCTGCTGGCCACAAATCACAAACTGCTTGCACATAGATTGCAGGGGACTTCAATTGTTTCATCTGTCTGCAACGTTCTTTCCCTGCTTGGAAGAATTTCACTGGCTTTCTGTGTGAGACTATTCCTCCTCCCAGGCCATCCTTCTGCTGCTAGTGGAGATGGCTCATCACAGAGCACCATCTCCTTTTCCTCCCCGTCCTGGCCTGGACCACAGGATGGGGCACATTAATCAAGAGGAAGTAAACACAATACCCCACCCTTTTGGCTGTGGAGGTTAGTCCAGAAATGGACACATGATCTTAGCCAAACTAATCAGAGTTCTTCTTTGGCATTTTTTAAACTTTAGCTTGGGGAAAAGGGCTTTTCTCTGGGTGATGGGGCTATGGCTGGGAGCTCAGACACCATTAGCCACCAAGTTCCTTGCTTTTGGCACAAGTTGTTCTGAAAGAATTAAGCCAACATGTCATGACAGTCAGAGATGTGAGAGACAGAAGCAGAGGCAGAGGGGCAGACCCAGAGATGCCTGAGGTTCTGGAATGAGGTCCTGGTTCCCACCATGCCTGAGTTCAGCTGCTTCCTGGATCTTCACTTAATTTGAGTATGTGAGCCAAGGTGAATCCTCTCTTTTGGGTTTCTGTCATCTGCAACTAAGAGAGTGCTGGGGCAATAAACAGGGGTGTGAGGCCTGCCTTTCCCTGCTTCATCTTCAATAGCAGGCCCATTTCTGCTGATGCTCTTTTTCCTCTGCTCTTGGGAAACATCTTACAAAGCCACCCGTAGTCAGATCTAAGTGACTGATAAGGTTTATGGAGTTGGCGCTCCAGGCTATTAACTTCATGCAGCTGAGCAGTGGAAATTGTGCCTCCTGAGCAGCCTCCCCTGGGAACAGCCCTACCCTAGTTGCCTCATCTGTTCAAGTGCTGTCTTGGTCTGCCATTACTAGGTAGATATAGGGCTGTGTTATGGTGACCACAGGATCAATGTGTGTGTGTGTGTGTGTGTGTGTGTGTTAAAGAGAGAGTGAGCACGCATAAGTGAATGAGTTAGGAGCTGTGTTTACTCATACTCACAGATCAGCATGTGAGGGCAGTTAGGCCAAGCTGGGCCTTTCCTATCCCATATGAAGAAAGGACAAGGAGAAGAAAATTCCACAACAGATTGGTAAGCAACATACCCTGCATCTGAGATGTCCTAGCAAAAACCAGCACTTTCTTGGACAAGGAGTGCCATCCCCAAAGCCGAGGGTGATGGACTAGCCTGATGTAGTATCTCCCTATCCACCCCCTACTGCCCTTGAGTATTGGAGAAAAACACAGCCCCCAACATTAACAGCCCAACTGATATGTAGCTCATGGCAAACTTACACCATAAATCTTCCGGGTCCCTTCTGGAGTGGATGCTAAATAAATATTTTTGGATTGCTAACTAAATATTTTTGCAATTAATCCCCTTTAATCCCAAGACTAGATGAGCAGTCCTGTGAAAATGTGGCTCTCCACTTCTCTGTATCCTTTAGGTGACTGTAGCCTGGGCTGGCTTAGGTGAAGGAGACCCCCATACTTCTTAGTCAATCCTTTGTAACTGTTCTTGTTATGCAAAATGCTATGGTACTTCTTCTAGAATCCATCCCCTTGAGTTCAGAATAATAATGTATTAGTCCGTTTTCACACTGCTGATAAAGACATAACTGAGACTGGGCAATTTACAAAAGAAAGGGGTTTAATTGAACTTAAAGTTCCACGTGGCTAGGGAAGCCTCACAATTATGGCAGCAGGCAAGGAGGAGCAAGTCACATCTTACATGGATGGCAGCAGGCAAAAAGAGCTTGTGCAGGGAGACTTCCGTTTTTCAAAACCATCAGATCTCATGAGACATATCCACCATCATCAGAACAGTGTGGGAAAGACCTACCCCCATGATTCAATTACCTCCCACTGGGTCCCTCCCACATCACGTGAGAATTCAAGATGAGATTTGGGTGGGGACACAGCCAAACCATATCAAATAATGTGCATCCAAATAAGTAAAAGCTCCTTTCATAGCTGATTCTATAGCAAAAAGAAGTTTACAACCGTGGGCTGGCCCAGATGACCACTCCCCTCCAACCCTGAAGACATTAAATAGATCGTGGTCTTGCTCCAACAAGCATTTAGAAGAGGTGAGATGGTTGGGAGGCTTTTCCTGTCTTTTGCTTTTGTTTTTTGCAGGAACACATGTTGGCCTTTCCTTGGCCTTCCATGCGTCATGCCTACACTGGAGACTATGAATTCTATAGGTGAGTAGGTGGGTAAAAAAGCACTTTGGCAGCTTATCAAGATACGTGCACAGCACTGCTTTAGAAAAAGTAATGGGGTGAGGGGGAGCCACCAGCCTTATGAATTGGTGAGAACTTTGAAAGCTGAGAGAGTCAGGGACAGCAGTGCTTGGAAGAGCAGAAGGGTGTTGGTTGGCTGGGGAGAGGACAGGCAGCCCCCCCTTCCGTGGGGCCCCTGAGTCAACCATGATGCGCACAGCAGAGCCGCTGCTGTCAGCTCCCAGCCCAGAGGAAGTGAAGCCCAAACAGCAGACTGAGTCATATTTATTGAAGAGACTACGAGAACAAAAGCTGTAGACAGGAGCTTCTGCGGGGGATGGCATTCAAACTGCTTTTACCATCCCATTAGCAGTTTCTCTTTCCCTTGAGTGGATGGGCTACGTGGGAAGTGGGTTACAAATATCAAACAGAGGTTCCATTTTCACATTGCCCTTCAATGGGCGGTTTTAACCCTACATAACCAGGTGTGTTTTGAGAGATTTGCTGACTGCTGACATTTTAGGTGTAACGTTTCCCCATAGATAAGTCTATGTTTTATTCAAAAGATAATGTTGATGAAATTATCCTGGAGATTATGAAATGTTGAAAATGGAAAGTTTTACATTGCAAAGACTAGTTGGAGGCATTAGTACACTTTTTTTTTTTTTTTTTTTTTTTTTTTTTTGGCAAAGGATATGTTTGGAAACTCAGTTCTAGCCTCAGATGGAATCCACTGGGACCAGTAGAGGGATAGAAGTCAACAGATTCAGGGTCTAGACAAATTCTTTGTCTGTGTGGCTGTGGAACCTTAGGCAAGTCACTTTTATGCATTCTTATTTTTGTATTTTTATTTTAAAGGTAAATGAAACATTTCTACAATCCCAAATTAATCACTTCTAACATCTTGGAGACCATTTTCTCACCCGTGATTAAAGGGGTTGGACCAGGTGATTATTATGGTTCCTATCGGCTTAATATTCTTTGATTCCATGACTTTCTATTCTATGGGTCCAGGAAGAACATAGATTAAATCCCACTGCTCCTTGTGAAATATCTATCTATCTATCTATCTATCTATCTATCTATCTATCTATCTATATCATTTTTAGACACACGGTCTTGCTCTGCCACCCAGACTGAGTGCAATAATTATAGCTCATTGCTGCCTGGAACTTCTGGGCTCAAGTGATCCTTCTACCTTAGCATCCTGAGTAGCTGGGACTACAGACTACAGGTGTGCATCACTGTGCCTGCTCCAAGTATGTACGTGTGTGTGTGTGTGTGTGTGTGTGTGTATATATATTTTTTTTTTTTTTTTGAGACGGAGCCTTTCTCTCTCCCCCAGGCTGGAATGCACTGGTGTGATCTCGGCTCACTGCAACCTCTGCCTCCCGGTTCAAGCAATTCTCCTGCCTCAGCCTCTCGAGTGGCTGGGATTATAGGCATGTGCCACCAACACCCTAATTTTTGTATTTTTAGTAGAGACGGGGTTTCACCATGTTGGCCAGAGTGGTCTCGAACTCTTAACCTCAGGTGATCCACCTGCCTTGGCCTCCCAAAGTGCTGGGATTACAGGCACGAGCCACCTTGCCCAGCCCCAAATACTTATATTTTTTAAAAGTTAGTTACAACTGGGGTTAATAGTTCGCACTTGTGTTATGTCTGACCTCTTGCAACTTTATTATGAAGCAGGAGTTCCCCCGCTTATTAACAGGAGGCTCTACTGATCTTTGCCCTGAAGTCACGGGACTGGAGAATGTGTAACAGCAAGGTCCCTGAGTGGGGTTGCACCCCTCTCCCCAAAGGGCATTGAAATGGATCTTCCAGACACATCCAGAGCTTTGAGAGCTCTGAGTCTCCTATCTTATCTGCTGAGATGCTGTTATTTGGAGACCCTATCATTGCCTGGGGGAAGTCTCTCAGAAGAGAATGCAAATGTCTCTGAATGTTTGCTCATCCTTGGCCAGACTCCCAATCTACAAGGTCTCAATAACATGCGAATTCTATTTGTTCATCCCTCTGCTATTTGACTTACTGTGACTGACGTTATGCATTTTTCAATGTATTGCTTAATGTATCCTCCATTTGCAAATTCTACTGTCTTTTAGGCTGCTACCAAACACACAGCCACCATGGAAGTAACCATGACATAAACTTCAAACACCTACACCAGCGATTGCTTCCCTGTACCTTTATCATGCTTTGAGTATGCTCTGACTCATTTGTTTTCCTTACTGAAAGAACAGAGTTATATACATTTCCGTGCTAGGATGAGAAGACTGCAGAATGTTACTGGGCTGAGGTCTTGACTGGGTGATAACCAGCCACCTCGGTCAAGGGGCCACTGTGAACAGAGAGTAGAAGTATTGCTGCAATCTATCCTGACAACTTTAGGACAAAGACTGCCTGTGATGAAGGAGTCTGTTCTGTCTAGGGTGGCCCTTGATGGGCAAGCAACCATCACCTCTCAGTTTGTCACAATATTAGGATTTAAGGGGGTTTTAGACATTTTGGAATCTCATTTCATTTTACAGGTACAAAAATGGGACCAGGTTTGTCCGAGAAAATTATTCTAAAATTTGTAAAACATCTTGAAATGTGTACAGGATATCGATGCATATTATTTCCTTTGAGCTTTTTAGCAACTCTGCATGAGACATGCCAGGTGCTCTTCGCTCCATTTTACAGGGGAATGAAAGGAATCTCGGGGCTGTTGGGTGTGGGGCCCAGGATCAGAGCTGAGGTCTTCAACCCTGCCCCGCGTTCCTGCCAATGCACTGTGCTGCCTTCTAAGAATCCAACTCCAAAACTGGCTTTAGCTTGAGGTTTGAAAGGAAGAACAAAGAGGCAGAGATGGAAGGACAGGAAGAGGATATTTAACGGGTTCTCTGACTGTATGCCATGTGGTTTATTACAGAGTTCTATTTGTACTTTATGTAATTGCCATCTTTGCCCTGTGAGGCAAATATTCCAACCCCTCTCGAAAATTAAGACTTAAAGAGGTTAAAGAAACTTGACCTAAGTCATACAATTAAGACCAAAAAACAAACAGAAAAAGGGATCTGGGATTGGAAATACACTTTTAGACTCTAGACTCTCTGGCCTTCTCTGTTGTTTTCTGGGTGCAACATGACACCCTGGAAACTTCAGTTAAGTCACAATGATCCAATTTCTAATAAGGACACCAGAAGAGAGCAGGAGGCAGGCCTCAGTCCCCTCTGTTTGGCATCAGACCCAGTTGTCTGAGGCTGGGATGCACAGGAACATGAGAAATAGTAATGAGGGAGAAACATGCCTGATGGGGTGTTGGAAAGACAGAGGCATAGGTACTGGGAGGACAGGTTAGCTGCAAGGTGGAGGTCCATACAGTGTCAGGGCATGGAAGAACAGCCTCCAAATGGAAGAGGCAGTGGTGAATGGCTTGGGATGTGGGGGGATGTGGCTTGGTACAGGGCAGGGCTGCGTGGGAGCAGAGAGGATTCTGCAAGCTGCCCAGCCTGCATCACTGGCATCCTGAGAACAAGTGCAAGCAGAGAGATCCGGCCCTTCAAGAACCACCTACCCAGCCACCCCCACAAAGATATTGCCCAATGCCAAGTAGAAGCCAAGCAACAACCAATTTGGGCCCCCGGATGATGAGCCACTATCTCTGGAGCATAATGCTGGCCACCTCTGACAATTACTTTCCTCTAGCTGCAAAGAGAACCAGGGAACTGTTTGTATTGTCTGCAGTGCTTCACATACAGTGCTGGGAGGTGCGATCGCACTTCTCTTACTGGTTGCTAAGCATATCGTTACTAGGCGACGGCATCAAGATGATGCACAAGGCTGGAGTTCCAGGAGGTGTGTGTGCTGGAGTGTGTGCACGCCAGGAAGAGCTGGAAAGTGGAGTGGGAAGAAAAGGGGGTTCTATTGATTTTGCTTTGACTGAGGGGTCTCGGCAAGCGAAATTTAGGAGAGTCCTGCCATGCAGAGGAAACAGGGCAGAGATCACGCTACTCCCGCACGGCTGGAAACAAGCAAAGAAACATCTGAATATTCGTAACATAGGAAAAGGGCCAGATCTGGCTTGAAGCTGCTCCCCAGGAAGAGTCTCTCAGAGTAGACAGACTTTAGACATCCAGTTTCACTGGCTTTCAACTTTGGGGATATTTCTGTTTTTTCCCATATGCTACTCGGTTCTCATTTTATCTAGAGGTCGTTTTATTTATCTGGAGATTGTTTTATCTGAATTGAAAAGCACCTTGGGTTTGTGAAATGTGAGACCTCTCCAGGTCCACATTGCTAGGGTGTGATGCTGTTGAAGCCAGAAGAATGGGCTGCTGCAGAGAGAAGGAGCTCCCCATCTCTGTGGGTGTTTAAACAGACTGGACACCCGCTTGGCATGAGAGCTTCTTGGAAGAGCAGCTTTGAAAGAGAAGCAGGGGAGGAAGGCAAGAGGTAGTGGGGCCAAATGCATGAGAGGTAGAGATACAGTGATTGCAGAGACTAGGTAAAGTCAGCTGACTAGATGATGGCAAGGCAGAATGTTCTGGCTGAATTGTGTCCCCCAAAATTCCTATGTTGAGGTCCTAACTCACAGTACTTCACAATGGGACTGTATTTAGAGATGGGTCTTTAAAGTGGTGATTATAATGGGACCATTAGGATTGGCCCTAATCCAGTATGGCTGGTGTCTTTATAAAAGGAGGAGATTAAGACACACACACAGAGGGATGATCATGTGAGGACACAGGCAACAGACGGCATTTGCAAGCCAAAGAGAGGCCTCAGAAGAAACCAGCCATGCTGACACCTTGATGTTGGACTTCCAGCCTCCAGAACTGGGAGAAAATAAATTTCTGTTGTTGAAGCTGCCCAGTCCATGGTACTTTCTGATGACAGTTGAACAAACTAACATAAGAATGGCTGGGCACATGGTAGCTCATGCCTGTAATCCCAACATTTTGGGAGGCCGAGGTGGGTGGATCTCGGCTCACTGCAACCTCTGCCTCTGGGATTCAAGTGATTCTCCTCCTTCAGCCTCCCAAGTAGCTGGGATTACAGGTGCATGCCACCATGCTCAGCTAATTTTTTATTTTTAGTAAAGACGGGGTTTCACCACGTTGGCCAGGCTGGTCTCGAATTCCTGACCTCAAGTGATTCACCCGCTTCAGCCTCCCAAAGTGCTTGGATTACAGGCATGAGCCACAGTGTCCAGCTCAGCCATGACGTTTTAAGATGGCAACAGAATAACTGATCTAGAAGTGGAGAGCCAGAAAGGCACGACATCCGAAAACCCATCTCATGCAAAGAAGAGGGGAAGTAACTCTTGATGTTAAGCCTAGAGCAGGGGATAATGGGGTGGGTAGCTCCCTATCATTGAGGGCTGTCAAATTGCAAAACAGTCATCATTCTGGGCTATTGCCAAGTGCAGTTCAGCACCAAAGGAGCATGAGTTTCAGAAAGTTTGGCTCAGTGAAAGAAAGAACCTTTCAGCCATGCATTATCCAACAACTGGAATGAGGTGTTGGGATGAAACATTCTCAACAGGTGCTCAAGGAAAAGACGACCTCTCTCCATGAGGAGGAGTTTGGGCTGGATGACTTTTAGTGGTCTATCCCCACTTTCCCCCCAAATAATTTGTTGTTCAATGGGGATATTTCTGGTCCTTCACGATGTTCCGTTTTTCTCTGATGAAAGGAGACTGCTCGTCACTTTCTCCATCGCTCTCAGCAGCATGAAGAGCAGAAAGCAACCTTTTTTTTTTTTTTCCCCTTCTGAGACAGTGTCTGGCTCTGTTGCCCAGGCTGGAGGGTAGTGGCACAATCATGGCTCACTGTAGCCTCAACCTCCTGGGCTCAAGAAATCTTCCCACCTCAGCCCCCTGAGTAGTTGGGACTACAGGCGTGTGCCACCAGACCAGGCTAATTTTTGTGTTTTGTACTTTTTTTGTGTGGAGACAGGGTCTCGTCATGTTGCCCAGGCTAGTCTTGAACTCCTGGTTCAAACGATCTGCCTACCTCAGTCTCCCAAGTGCTAGCATTACAGGCAAGAGCCACAGCACCCCACAAAGAAAGCAAATACCTTTAAGAAAACAGAGTGAAAACACAGATCCACATAACCTCTTTTATGAGCTCTTCCCCATCTGCAAACAGAAAACTAGCTCAAAGAGGGCAAACTACCTGTAACATATGCCATAGTCCTGAGCAACCAGACTTGTAGTTGAAGTCTTAACTTCAACTTCAAAATTGCAAGAGGGAATGAGGAACATTGGGGTAGGAGAAACAGCTCTTCTGGCAGAGGGGTGAGACATGAATCTTCTTTGGGGAACAAGGAGTTTAGACACCTGTGATCTGGTGTCTCAGACAGGCTCAGTCACTTTGTAGCCAGTGGTGTGAGCATCTCCTGCTCCTCTAAGTTCCTCACCATGGCCCCAACCCCTCACTGTGGCCTCCAGGATCACGAGGTCCCGGTTTCCATGTGGCTGCTGGATCTGGGGCTTGTATACACATTTTTACCTGACTTGCCTTCCCATTAATGTCATAGGTTTTATGTGTTTTCCATGCCTGGAATCACCCATATGTCATAGAAGCTGCCTGCCTCTCATTTCCTCCTTTGATCAGAAAGTCAGCATAGAAGTTCTGCACAGATAGGTTGCTGGGTCCCATCATCAAAATGTCACATCTGCAGGCTGGGGAAAGCAAATACTTCCCAGAATTCATTCACAGTCAGAATCATCCACACCCCACTCCTTTGCAGGGGAATCAGGAGGATTCTCCAATAAAGGCTGTTCTCCAGGCCACTAAGCCCCTCACTCAAAGCAGCCCCACCATTCCCCAGGGACAGGCAGGTCCTCACTGTGGCCCAGATGTCAACATGGGAAGCTCGGCCCCAAGGATGTGGCATGTGTTTAAACACATATAAAAGATGAAGAGGAGATGGTAGCAGAAGTCCTCCTAAGAAGAAAACCATTTAGAAACATGCACCTGCTAAATCATTGCAGTTAGAAGATGAGGCCCGAGGAAGCTGGGGTAGTATAATTCGTTCATTGCTGTGGGAAAAGAGGGAGAAATAAAAGCAAAGAGGTGGCCAAAGTAGTAGTGGAATGGGAACACCCCATGATCTGACCCTCTCCATAACACTTTTTGAGACACAGTCTCACTGTCTCCCAGGCTGCAGTGCAGTGGTGCCATCTTGGCTTAGTGCAACATCCAGCTCCTAGGTTCAAGTGATTCTCCTGCCTCAGCCTCCCGAGTAACTGGGATTACAGGTGCCCACCACCATGGCTGGCTAATTTTTATATCTTTAGTAGAGACGAGGTTTTGCCATACTGGCCATAAACTCCTGACCTTAAGTGATCCGCCTCTCTTGGCCTCCCAAAGTGCTAGGATTACAGGTATGAGCCACTGCGCCTGGCCTCTTTCCCTAATACTCTTCCTCCCTCCTTCCTTCCTCCAGGAAAAATCGTAAGTGTTATGTATGGTCTGAGACTTCTTGGGGTCATTGGTGAAGGGGCTGAGGTGTGTGTCCTGGAGTGACGTGGCTAAACAAGATGCAACAGTACAGAGGTGGCAGAAGCATGAGGAAGTGAGTTTACACCTGGACAGACGCTTAGACAGACCAAGGGAACCCTGGGCTGAGGGACTGAAGTTTCTGCCAAGTTCCATAGAATGGATGAGGGATGGGGCCCTGGGTGACCTTAGTTATCTGTATTTCTGTCTTCTAGTAATATACGCCATCAATACAAGTAACAGC
This sequence comes from Macaca thibetana thibetana, assembly GCF_024542745.1. Lineage (NCBI taxonomy): Eukaryota > Metazoa > Chordata > Mammalia > Primates > Cercopithecidae > Macaca > Macaca thibetana. Next base: position 116,199,309 of record NC_065585.1, read on the forward strand.
TACATGGATTGAATACTTATTACATGTAGCACACCAATGAATGCTAAGTGCTTTATATAGGTATGTGTATGATCCCCTTTTAACCTTTGTAATATCCCTTAAGGAAAACACCGGGGTTGTCACCCTTCAGCATGCAGGAAAGCTGAGGATGGGAGGGGTCAGAACGTGCTGAGGTCACGTGGCTGGGAAGTAGAGGGGCCACACCTTGAGAAGCCCTCGCTCCTAACCCTTGGGACCTGCCTTGCTGACAGAGTGTAAATTGTGTGCAAACCGGATGTTTGTCCTTCTCCACAGGGAGACATATTGCTCCAAATTTAAAAGAGCAATAATATCAGTTCCAACCTCATGCTGGGGAGGGGAGGTCTTGGGGAGAGAGAAGTGGGAGAGGGCGCACAAATACATGGGCTGAGGTGTGTGCCATTTCCCTGAAGAGTAAAATACGGGCAGGAACTGAGTCTAGGAGTCCTTTCTCCAAACTTAGTGCATTTTCCTCTAGTTACAGCACTGATGAAAAAAATTTTTTTATTTTTTATTTATTTATTTTTTTGAGACAGAGTCTCACTCTGTCACCCAGGCTGGAGTGCAGTGGCGCAATCTCGGCTCACTGCAAGCTCCGCCTCCTGGGTTCACGCCATTCTCCTGCCTCAGCCTCCCAAGTAGCTGGGACTACAGGCGCCACCACCACGCCCGGCTAATTTTTTTGTATTTTTAGTAGAGACAGGGTTTCACCATGTTAGCCAGGATGCTCTCAATCTCCTGACTTCATGATCCGCCCGCCTCAGCTCCCAAAGTGCTGGGATTACAGGCGTGAGCCACCACGTCTGGCGAAAAAAATTTTTTTAAAGGAGAAAGGACAGAAGGCAGGCGACATGGTAACAGTGAATGAATAAGGTAAAGGTTGAATGGGGTTGTCAAGAGCACTTCTGTGGCATTGGGCTGAGACTGGCTGAATGTGCATTCTGTGAGCTGGGCATCCCTTCCGGGGTGACGGGTCATTAGACAGATGTAAAAAAGCAACAAAGGGCAGTCATTCCCAGACAGGTATCTGGAACACTCCAGGGCTTTGGGGACTACATGGGGTCCCCAGGTCAGGGGACTCCATGTGCCTGGAAAACACCAGTGGCTTCATTTCAAAGTCATTTGTGATTTTCACAACAAAGTAAAAGAGCAAGACCTTGAGCCAGGCTTGAGGGAGAGGAACCACGTTTGGAAGTGACTTGAGAGGGGAAGGGAGCAATGGGAGGGCTTGGCTGTATGTCAGCTGAGAGATCCAAAAGAAGAAGGTGGATCTGGAAGATGTACAAGAACAAGCAAAAAACAAACAAACAAACAAACAAACAAAGAAGGATCAATCATAAAATGAAATTCCTGAGGCTGACTTGGATGTCAAAGTCTGCACATTTTTTTGCCTGAGGAAAACATTCTTAATGCAGCTCTGGGGGTGGTAGTTCCCTGAGCGATGCTGATTAGTAATCAAATTATTTTCAAGGCTGATGAGCACATTGGACCCTGGCACTCAGCGACATCAGCTCAGGGGTGGCTTCACAAACGCCTCCTCTTCTCTGCTACCCAGGCCTTGGTAGGTGTGTTTCGAGAGCTGGTGGCCAGCAAGGGCCAATGTAAACAGGTCTCTTGTTTTTCAGGCCCTTCTCACTGCAATTCAGCAGACATGGATGGAACACGTCTTCTATGTGACCCACTGAGGGGGGACACAGGTGCCAGGACTCCATCCTCAGGACTATAGTCTAAATGGGGAAGGCACACGTCCAATGAAAGCTAAAATAAGGCAGAAGGAAAGTCCTAACTGAGTCAGGAAGAAGAGTGTGAGATCAGAGGAGCACAGATGGGATGAACCCGGGGCGCTGGGAGAAGGGCACAGCAGAGGTGGCACAGGGGGAGGGTTTGAAGGAATCTGAGAGGTGGGAATTTAGAAAGCCTGGGAGAGGCAGTCTTGCCTTTGAGAACACCGGGAACGAGGACAAAAATCTGGGGAAGCCAACCAAGTCATCAGGGCGCCGTGGGCAGGAAAGGAAACATAGTCGTTGTTTCAACCAGGGTGGGCACCAAAACTATTTTTGAAGCATTAAGAACAAAGCAGGCTGGGCTCAGTGGCTTCTCAGGAGGCTGAGGTGGGAGGATCACTTGAGCCGGGAGGTTGAGACTGCAGTGAGCTGTAATTACACTGCTGCACTCCAGCATGGGCAACAGAGTGAGACCCTGTCTCAAGGGGTTCGGCGGGGGGGGGTGCGGAAAAGAACAAAGTAAAGCAAAACCAAAGAGAATAAGAAATGACTGCCTGGGCACAACAGCAGACAGGCACAGAAGTGTCTTAAAATCTCACCTGTGAGGTAGGGGGTTCTGATACACACCCCTAAGGAACAGAATTGCAAAGGTGCTTGAGGGTACGTCCCTGTGGGGGAACCTCCACTGCAGTGGTTCTCAAAGTGGGGTCCCCAGGCTAGCAGTGTCCACATCACTTGCAATCCTGTGGGAAGTACAATTCTTGCTCTCCCCAGATGCGCTGTGGCAGAAACTATGGAGTTGAAGCCCAGTTTAAAAGCAGTGCAGCCAGGTGGGGTGGATCATACCTGTGTAATCCCAGCACTTTGGGAGGCTAAGACAGGAGGATCACTTGACCCCAGGGGTTCAAGACCTGGCAACAGAGCAAGACTATCTGTACAAAAAAATTAGCTGAGTGTGATGGTGGGTGCCTGTAGTCCCAGCTACTAGGGAGGCTGAGGTGGAGGAGATTGCTTGAGCCTGGGAGGTAGAAGCTGCATTGAGGTATGACTGCACCATTGTACTGGAGGCTGGGCAACAGAACAAGACCCTGTGAAAAACAAACGAAAAACGCACAAAACACCCCCACAGCACCGCAAGTGATTCTGATGCCACTGACTCCATGCTGTGCTGAAGGACTGCAGTGAGTCCAAGGACTGTCCGCCTTGGTCATGACACACACCTCCCCTTGGAACATTCTCCACTGAGGTGGCCACATCCTGGGGCCAGGGAGTCCTCCACTCACTCAGCTCTTTTGGGAGTAGATGAGCTTTTGTGGGTCTTGTTCTTGTCTGAATCTCTCTGATGCCCCTCATTTCCACAGGTATCAGAGATCATCCCAAAACAAGCACTTTTTCCTCGAATCTTTCCCCTAAAAGTTCTCCGCATCTGAACAAATGTTTCCACAGTGTGAGCTCCATATCCTGACATTTGCTAGATTATGATTGGGAGACAAAGGGGCACAAGACGGGGGCCCGTCTTTCCTTCATCCCATTTAGCAACACATGTACTTGTGAAAAATAATTTTATCTCAAGAAAACATGTGCCAGGCATAAACGGATGGTACAGCCAAGAGCTCTGGGAGGAGGGGCACTGGGGGAGGTAGAACGTGAGGACGCCCTTCCCTCCACCACAGTGCCTTCTAGTCCTGAACATCCTCTATGTGCCATCATCCCGATGGAATAGCTGAGCCCAACTGTTGGGGCAAAAATAGCTGCCAGGCCATCCCCTTGCTCTCCAGGTAGGTATCCCCTTCATCTGTCTCTCCCTCTGCACCTCTTGCTGACAGCTGGCTGGTTCTTACCCATCTGGCCAAGCCCTGTCTGCTCTGTCTGCCCCCCTCCCCACTGCACATATGCAACCAGCAGCAAGAGGCAGGAAGTGGGTTCTTCCTTCACCAGCCCTGCTGGCCAGCGGCCAGTGTGGCAGCTTCAATGCCTGAGCAGCAGTCAGCAGCCTGGGCCATGCCCCTAGAGGGCTGGCACCTCCCGCTTGCTGCACCAGCTCAGCCCTGCCAGCAGCCCTGGCCACTCCCCAGACATGCCTGTCTGCCCATGCCCAGCCAAGGCTTCTCCATGCTTGGTGCAAGAGCTCCTGCAGCCTGGGGCCAAAGTCCTCTTTAAACAAAAATCTGCCTCTCTTCCCTGCTTAAAAATTCCTGCAACTGTCTATCCTATCCCATCTATCCTATTGCTTCCTGTCACTGGAGAATGATGTCCAACGCTAAGCCACCAGGATCAAGGGTCTCTATAGCATTCCCGCCTTATCTCCACTGTGCTCCTGCTAGACCCAGCCACCCTCAGATGTTCCCAGCTTCCCAAACAGGCCCCATTTATTCAGTGCCTTCTTATCTTTGCATATGTTGTGCTCTCACCCGGTAAAGCACCTCACCTCACCACCCTTTTTCTGTCTGGCACACTCCTATCTATTCTTCAAAACCCTTCCCAGCACCACCTAACTATGAAGCCTTTTGGGCCTCCCCTTGGTAAAGTTGGTAGCTCTGGCCTTCCTGCCTCCATGGCATCTGTTCTACTGTCATGCAGAACATCTGTTCTCACTGTGGCTGCCTGCATTACTTTTCATCTTGAGAATAACACTCCTTGTTCACCTCCGAAACCACTAATGCCTTGCATGGTACCTGGTCCATAGCAGGTGCTAAGTGATGTGGAGCTAGGCTTTAGATTCACCATGTCAAAGCCACCAATTCTACATTCTCAAAAATAGGAAATATGGCTTCAAGGAGGCACATAGACTCGTTCCTTGCAGATGTTTAAAGCTGAAAGGAAAACAGCCACCTGCTAGGACAGGTGAGACTCCGTCCTGACCAACAGGCACAGAAGAAAGGACTAGGTGTCGCTGTCACTGGGAACACTGGGATCCTGCCCAGGAATGGACTAAAATTCTATGGAAGGGATCTGGATGCTTCTCTGATAGACAGTGACCTGAACTCCTAATTCTGAACCTGCCAACCACCATCAGTAAAGGAAAGGAGTCCAGGCCATATATGTCCACACTGCTATGTACTGTCCCTGGTCCCCTGATCCCCAACTCCAACCACATACACTCCAGAGTCAACTACGCCGGAGCCTGCCCGCTATGTTACCACCCTGCTGGTCTTTCCATTGTCCCAACTTCTTCCCTTTCCAGGGTCTGAGCCTTTAAAGGTCATCTCTCAAGCTTTTGCCCATGTCTCCGTGCCCATGTCAGGCCACAGCTTCCTTTCTTATCTTCTTGCCCAATATTCTTCCTCTTTCTCTCTCTTACCCCAAACTCTAGAGTACCATTTGCCAGCTCACACATTTTCTTAAGAAAGGACCAATGGTAAAGGATGGGGAGGGGGCTGTTACTCTCTGCAGTTGGTGGCGAATTGTGGTGAGTGTGGCTTCTGAGATGGATCAGACTGTTTCATCGCAGAGAAGGTAGAAGGAGAGACCTCCAGAGCCACCACACACAACACCAGCAACCCAGAAGCCTTTGTGCTGATGGAAAGAGCAATGAAGAGCTGGTGGGCCCACCCAAGAAAACCCTTGTTATCAGGTCACGTGCCCACAGGTCCCACTCTGGTGACTTACAACTCTGGACCAAGGCCTACAATCACATCACTTGATGTCTGAGTTTCTCGGCTGCCTCCAGGACCCTGCGCAGCCTTAGTTCCTTCCCATTTTTAAGGAAGATGATAAAGATACTCCAGGCGACAGAAAATAGTGTCTTGTTTCCAATCTGTAACTGCAAACTTGTTCTTTAAACAATTTTATATATGGTTCCATAAAATGTAAATTAAAGACCAAGGCTGATTTACTAAGTGGGGATTAGAAAATCCTAAACAAAGAGGGAAAGATTGGTCTGGTTGCTTGATTGGTTTACTTGCTTGCATTTCTTCTTTTGTTCATTCATTCATGAGTCCACTGTCCATCCATCCATCCACTTATTTTTAAATATCACGTTTGCTTGAATAGGAGGTAAAGCTCTCTACCTTCCCAAATTATCTGCCAGAAAAGAGAAAGTTTATATCCAAGCCCTTACAGAATCTTTCATATTATGGGTTGCTTTCTCAATTATCTTATTTTGAACAACAATATACTGTTTGGGAAAAGTATTAGCACTCCAATCAAGGCTAGTTTGGGATGCTTACGAAGGTTACTTAAAAGAATTGGTTTTTATGAAAAAAAAAAAACCCACCATACTATAATATAGATTCAGCAATTTTGCTTTTTAAAATTTTTTTCTTTCTTTCCATAGGTTTTTGGGGAACAGGTGGTGTTTGGTTACATAAATAAGTTCTTTAGTGGTGATTTCTGAGATTTTGATGGACTTATGCCACTGGAGCAGTATATACTGTATCCAATTTGTCTTTTATCCCTCACCCCCCTCCCACGCTTCCCCTTGATTCCCCAAAGTTCATTGTATAATTCTTATGCCTTTGCATCCTCATAGCTTAGCTCCCTCAGCAATTTTTCTTGAGGGCATAACCTCAAAATTTCAAGTGCTAAATGTTGTAAACAAACCTTTAAAAGATCATTGTCTAAAAAGCAGTGTACTGAGTCGTTATACTGTTGACATAAAAAATAAATACTTTATAAAGGATTTGAACAGACATTTTTTCCCAAGAAGACATACAAATGGCCAATAAGAACATGAAAAGATGTTCACCATCATTAATTATCAGGGAAATGCAACCAAAAACCATAGTAAGATACTACTTAATCCCCACTGGAATGGCTAACATCAAAATTACAGACAACAACAAGTGTTGGCAAGAACATGGAGGTGTTAGAACCAACAAGTACTGCTGATGGGAATAAAAAATGAGGCAGTTGCTGTGAAAAACCATTCAGCAGTTCCTCAAAATGTTAAACAGAGTTATCACAGGACCTAGCAACTCCACTCTTAAGTTTGTAGCTCAGAGAAATGAAAACATATGTCCACAAAAAAACTTGTACGTGAATGCGTATAGCAGCATTATTTACAATGGTCAAAAAGTGGAAACAACCCAAATGTTTATTAACTAATGAAGAGATAAACAAAATATGGCATATCCATACAACAAAATATTACTCATCAATAAATATCAATCAAAATGAAACGAAGCACTAATAGATGTTACAACATGGATGAAGTTTCAAAACACTGTGCTAAGTGAAAGCAGCCAGTCACGAAAGGCCACAGTGTTGTATGATTCCATTTATATGGAATGACCAGAAAAGGCAGATCCATAAAAATAGAAAGTAGATAGTCTTGCCAGGGTACGGGGGAGTGGAGAACAGGGTGTGACTGTTGATGGTACGGGGGTTTCTTTTTGGAGTGACGAGAATGTTCTGCAATTAGATAGCAGTGACGGAGGGCCAGGCGCGGTGGCTCACGCCTGTAATCTCAGCACTTTAGGAGCCCAAAGCGGGCGGATCACTTGAGCTAGGAGTTCAAGACCAGCCTGGCCAACATGGTGAAACCCTGTCTCTACTAAAAAATACAAAAACTAGCCGGGCATAATGGCAGGTACCTGTAATCCCAGCTACTTGGGAGGCTGAGGCAGGAGAATCGCTTGAACCAGGAGGGAGAGGTTGCAGTGAGCAGATATCGTGCCATTCACTTCAGCCTGGGCAACAGAACAAGACTGTCTTAAAAAAAAAAGAAGCAGTGATGGTTGCACAGCTCTGTGAATGTACTAAAAACTGTTGAACTGCACGTTTTAAAAAGGTGAATTTTATGGTATGTGAATTGTATCTCAAAAAATATTACTCATCAGTAAAAATCAATTAGCGATTATTAAAAAATAAACTGGGGGAGGGGGAGCTGGGCTGAGGCAGGAGAATCACTTGAATCCAGGAGGCAGAGGATGCAGCAAGCTGAGATTGTGCCACTGCACTCCAGCCTGGGTGACAGAGTAAGACTCTATCTCAAAAATGAAAAAGAAAGAAAGAAAGAAAGAGGTAAATAAACTCCTTTTGCATCAATATGAAACAGCCAACTCTCTTCAGACCATAGGGACTATGATGAATGCAGAACATGAAGAGCTGATGCAAAAAGTGTTCTGGTGACAAGGAGGACACTGATGTCAGAGACGGGAGTGAACAGTTACAATGTTTCCTAAACTGGGAGAGTTGGGGAAAAGCAGTATTTAAGTTAATGTATTATGTTATTAGCGTGTGATTGAAAATGTATCGCTAAAATAATTTTTCAACATTATCCTACAAAGTTTACATATGAAAATCAGCTTTTTAATTTTTTTTTTTAGCAACCCTCCTTATTGGGAGAACAGAGCCGCCTTATGTCAGGCACACATAATATGTACCCAATGCCAGTTGTGTGTCAGGCACCAGGCTGTGTCCTTGGGATATAACAGTGACTCTCCACACAGATATGGTTCTTTCCTCAACAGGGCTTATGGCCTAGTTTGTCTGAATTAAAAAGGAGCTCAAGTTTGAGGTCATTTTTATGAAAGGTTTGTAGAATGGATGATAATATCTTACAAGAGATGTTCTTAATCTTTTGGGGTCACAGGTGCCTTGGAGAGTCAGATGATAGCAATGAACTTTCTTTCATAAACATACGCATTTGCTCCGTGGTGAGAATTACACATCTTTCAGAGGGTTCAAGTCTACAGCCCCTCCTGCCACTCACACATACATAAACCTGCCATGCCCCAGGCTGGACTTCCAACTTTGAGATTGTTCTTTTCCAAATCCATTTGCACCTACAGCCATTCTCCAGCTCCCATGACACATACACAATGAGCACCTCAAGAGCCTGAAACCCGGAAAGAATTCCAGATGACCTGCACCCCAGGAGGTCCATGGAAGGGATCTGGGCCTGGTAGGTACCTCGCCTTCTCACTCCAACCTTGGACAGGAATATTTCTCCCTGGTTTATATCGGGCACTTACCTAAGATCTGCTTTGAAGAAAGCTTTCCACTTGCTAAAAAGTCCCCACACCCCCTGATTGCACATACAAATAAAAAAACAGGAGGCTTGAACAGGCTTACCCAGGGGACTCACCCCATAGCATGTGATGGGATATGAAGGAGGCAGTGACTAGCCCAGGGCTCCTAGGCTCAAGGCAGCTCCTGTGCCCTCTTCTGGGGTCCCCGAGGGCATGAATACAGGCGGGGACTGAGTGTTCAGTGTTGGGTGCAGAAAGCATTTTTCTTTTCTCTTTTTTTTTTTTTTTTTTTTTTTTTTTTTTTGAGACAGTGTTTTGCTGTTTTGCCCAGCCAGGCTGGAGTGCAATGGCATGATCTTGGCTCACTGCAACCTCTGCCTTCCAGGTTCAAGCGATTCTCCTGCCTCAGCTTCCTGGGTAGCTGGGAATACAGGCATGCACCACCACGCCTGGCTAATTTTGCATTTTTAGTAGAGACGGGGTTTCTCCATGTTGGTCAGGCTGGTCTCAAACTCCCAACCTCAAGTGATCTGCCCACCTTGGCCTCCCAAAGCACTGGGATTATAGGCGTGAGCCACCACGCTTGGCCCAGAAAGCGTTTTTCTATACAGGGTCAAGTAAAGAGGGGGAGAGGGCTCAGAGGCTACACTGGTGATAATGCAGATAAATGAGGTGATTGTCGACCAAGTGTTTGCAAATCTTGAGCTTCCCAGGGCCAGAAAGCTCAAAGTCCAGCAGCCATGGCAGGTGCTATGTTTGTGTACACTGGAGGTCAAAGTCCAAGTTACTAAAAACTGTCAATCTGTGCCTTGTAAATCTTTCCCATTTTCCCAGAGCATTGTACCCTCTGCCGAGGATGCCTAACTTCTTTCCTCCTCCCCTTCTTTCTCCTCTCATTCAGCCTGGCCTACCTAGTTAGACTCAACAGCAGGAGGAGGAGAGACAAGGGAAAGGTAAGACTCGTAGAGATTAGAGAGAGTTAGGAGTGGTTTAGTAAAGAAATGATGGAGCTCCTGCCCTACATTGCTGACTCCCTCTTTCTGGGCTGTAGGAAATCTCCACCTTCAGGACAGGCAAGAAGGGCATGCTAACCACAGGGCAAGAATTCAAGAGGCTTGGGATGTGGCCCCTATTCTAGTTGCAACTGGCTGTTGCGACACCCACTGTGGGGAATGAGGAAGCGCTGTCTGGCTCACTGCCTGTGAGCCAGGCGTGAGTGTACAGGGAAGGAGGGATCCCTTTTCACAGGCCCAGGGAAATACAATTTTCTATCCTTGGAATTTGAGGGTATAAGGAAGAAGAACAAAATAAAAGGCATCTCCCTGCTCTGGAGGAATGTAGCATCAGGTTGAGAAATAGATTCTGGGAGATCCCAGGATGCAAAGAAGCCCAGAAGTTGCCATGGGGAGCTCAGATGTCCTCCAAAAGGGTGGGTCACCAACTGAACCTTAAAGGAGTAAGTAGGACTGGTGAAGTGCATGGGGCTGGCATTCCAAACAGGACACAGGACTTGAGTAGAGGCTTACCAGAGACTGGGGCGCACACCAGGCTGGCTGGGGCTTCATTTGGAAGGTATGGGGAAAGTTCAGTTAGAAGAGCAGATCAAGGTTGGATTACGGGAAGCACTGAATGGTAAATTTAAGGGGGCTGGATTTGCTTGGGGGCATTGGAGAGTTTCCAAAGGAACCAGGGATAGGACGAGGCTCTTGGGTAAAAATATGAAGCAATATTAGGTAATATGATTTGGGTCGGAGTAGGGGCCACAGAAATGGGAAGGAAGGAATGAAAGGCATGAAGAAAGAATCTGCAGGATTGAGTGATGGGCAAGATACGAGCAGAGAAAAGTGGAGGCGTGGAAAAAGGGGAGGCAATAGCAAGGTTTCTGACCTGAGCGTGTGGGAGAGGAACAACCCCATGAAGAGGAAAGAAGCCAGGAGGAAGAGATGGTTTGGCGTGAGAAAAGGAGGAGTTTAATTTCTGAGATACAGCATTTAAGAAAACAAGCTCTTCAAGTGGGAATATCTTACAGACTCTTAGAAGCGAGGCCTAAGGGAGGGAGGGAGGGTCCTGGGAATCATCACATCTGGGTGGTCACTGGAGACATGATGGAGAAGGGGCCTGTGGATCTAAGTGCATATTCCTGACTTGATACTTCAAGGGGCTGCCAGACAGAGGTTGGGACAGGCTGGCATTTAACACACTCCTAGCAGAGGGGAGGCCCAGGGGGAAGCGGCTGGGCTGAGAATCAAGAATATGGAAGACAGAGGTGAAGAATGGTGGGTTCCTCACGGATGTTCTCATAAGTCCTGTATCTCTCAAATTCATCAAAGAACCAATTTCAACTCAGAGAAAGAAGCCTCCAGGGGCTGCCTGGATGCTCCATGGGACCGCAAAGCATCTGAGTTATGCAATTTATTCAGATGTGTGAGGCCTGAACCATTACAACACTCTCTTATCTGCTCCCCTGGGAGTTTGAGCTCTCCTCACTCTCATCCACTCTACAATCCGGAATCTGACCCTGGCACCTCCATCCAAGTCAGTGTGGTCAACAGCTCCCTACTGCCTTCAGAATAAAGCCCCACAGCTGCCTGGGACTTCCAGAATAACTCTCAAACACATTGGCCTCCCTGTCCAAGCCTTATCTTCCTTTCCACTCCCATCTCTGATTCCCTTTTGCCACTCTTGACTCCACCCAAAATGAATCACTCAAACCACACCTCTCCATCTCTCTGCTGTTATTTATACTCTTCTTTGACTACAGCCACCACCTCAAGTTCCCACAGTGTATCCTGTCTATCCTTTCAGAGTTTTGCCAAATGCCGTCTCCTCCAGGAAGCATTCCCAGAGTCCATAGCCAGAAGGAATCTCTGTCCTGCAATCTCATAGCACTTCATGCCTCTTTTATGGCACAACATTATTTACCTTTAAATAACTTAGAGTTAAATAAATACCATACAGTTCTTTATCTTCATGTATTGCCTCCCCTACCATACTATAAAGTTTGTGAGGACAGATATAATTCCTCAAATTTTGGGGAAGAAGTGGTGGTTCATGCCTGTAATCCCAACACTCTGGGAGGCCGAAGCAGAACTGCTTGAGCCCAGGTGGTTAACACCAGCCTGGGCAACATAGCAAGACATCGTCTCTAAAAAATTTTAAAAATTAGCCAGGTGCAGTGGTGTATGCCTGTGGTCCCAGCTACTCAGGAGGCTGAGGCTGGAGGATTGCTTGAGTCCGAAAGGTCAAGGTTGCAGTGAGGCGTGATTGCACCACTGTACTCCAGCCTGAGCAACAGAGTGAGATTCTGTCTCAAAATAAGATTTAAAAAATTGGGGGAAGAAAAACTATACCTTGAGAGTAAAGGGGGTGATGGGGAGAAACATTCAGCAAGTGCCTAGAACAAATTACAAATGAGCAAAGTAAGGCTCAGAGAGGTTCTATCACTTGGCGATGTCAGACAGGCAGAGTGTGACAGAGTCGAGAGTCAAACCCACCACGTTCTGATCCCAAATTCATTACTTTTCCTGGGACAATGCCTGTGATGTTTCATGGGGGATTTTCACACAGTCAAGTATTTCTCTCCATGACCCTACTAGGGAGGCAGTACTAATTCCTCACCTTCAAATGAGAAAAGGGAGGCTTGAAGAGGAAAGAGATTTAGCCAATGTCCCCCAGTTAACAGGTGAGAGGATCTACACCAAAGCCCACGCCTCCTGCCCTCTCTCTTGCCTCTCGCCCAGGCTGAAAAACTGCCTGAGCTTCTGCCTGTAATGAGCTGGGGGCTGGGATTCAAGCTTGCTGTGAGTCACTTGCAGCTATCTCAGTTGGCACTGCTGTCTGCCGGTGCCAAACATCTGCCTAAATAGCAGAGGGGATGTGATCGGATGCTGCCGAGAGCCTCTGCAGAGGTGCAAAGTGCAGCAGCATCAGATCTCTCATAACCTACCTGGGGCGGGACCTGGGGGCGGGGACTGTGTACACCCAAGCTGGGTGAGAGGGGTTGGGTTTTGACTGCAAATGCTCCCAGAGAACACAGAAAAGCACTTGAGGTTCCCAGAGCAGTGGGATGGACATAGTACATTAATTGAGAAATCAGAAAATGGGCTGGGTGTGGTGGCTCATGCCAGTAATCCTAGCACTTTGAGAGGCTGAGGGGAGTGGATCACCTGAGGTCAGGAGTTTGAGACTAGCCTGGCCAATATGGTGAAACCCCGTTTCTACTAAAAATAAAAGAATTAGCCAGGGATGGTGGTGGGTGCCTGTAATCTCAGCTACTCGGGAGGCTGAGGCAGAAGAACCTCTTGAACCCGGGAGGTGGAGGTTGTAGAAAGAAAATAAGCCAGGTGTGGTGGCATGTGCCTGTAGTCTTGGCTCATGTCCCTGCGCCCAAGTGAGATTTCATCTAAAAAAAAAACAAAGAAAGAAAGAAAGAAAGCAGAAAATGATGGTGCTCCAAGTGGCCAGAACCACCACAGGGGCCATTCTGTCTCAGGAGAGAAGGGAACCCCCAGAAAAGCAAAACCCAAACTCAGGTCAGAATTCCCAGTAGACCACCCCCCATCAATCACCCCCATATACACCAGTGGGACTGCTATGGCTTGTGGGGGGGCAGGTTCTCACAGAATCAGGTGCAAGGCCCTCAAGAAAGGAAGCACATTAAAAGGGGGTCTGCCCCCACAATTACTGGGAGAATTGGCCGAATTTAAAGGAAGACAAATGCAGGAGATGCGAATTAAACCCGGTACCGAGCTCTAAACCCTAGGCGAGGTGGATTCTTTGAGCGCCCCTGTCTCTAGTGAGTGATCTTGCCAGATTCTGTGTGGGTGGATTTCAGAACATAAAAGGAAGAGAGAGAACTGGAGAGGGGGAAGATGTTAGTGAACAGAGCCAAGCTAGGAAACAGGAAGGCTTGCCTCCCGCAGGTATTGGCCATTGCTGATCTTGGTTCTAGTCACACTGACTGGCTGCCTCATAAAAGCAGCAACCACCTGAGCGCTGGGAAAAGGTAAGAGTCCACGAAGACCACAAAACTCAGAGCAGTGTCCAGTCCTGCAGCCTGCCTATAGCCTACCTGGAGGGTCTCCCGAAAATTAAACTCCGCATTCACACCAACCTGCCCATTGCATCTAGGTGAAAAGTGCATTGGAACATGCAGCTTCAAGTCTGCTCTCTTAATAAACTGTCACTATGAGTAATAATTATTCCTTGAGAAACAGCAGAGTGACTCAAAAAGCTGTCCCCTCCCCCTCTGCCGCCCCCTCGCACAGCTCCCAGCTTTGTACACAGTATTAGGAGGCCTAGAAAGTGAAGCCACCATTTCCTCCTGCCTGTCAGCTCTCTGAACACTAAATGACCATCTGGACTTCAGTGCTGGATGGGCATTCGTAGACAGTCTCTTTGCTGTCTAAAGAGTTAATTAGGGCTGGCTGTTCCCCAAACACAGTGAACTGAGAGTGGCGCTAGGCAGAAATAAACCTCATTGAATACCTGATGTATGCTTGTGAGACAGTGCTCAGGGGAAACTGCCTGATGACTCGCAGAAGAGGCCCTATAACCTCTGGAAAAATAAATGGTGCTGACCCACCAGCTCAGATATGGCCATACGTGTAAAGACACCGGAGAGCTCACACTTATTGGATGTGTATCATCTGCCTAATTACGGGACTGAATGTTTTATTGTACTTTGACTCTATTATTATTAAGTGGGTGCATAAGACGCTATTATTAAGCGGGTGCATCTGGGTTGTTGAAATATCAAAATAGTCCATCCTCGTTGGAAATGTCCATGCTACAGTCCCCCAAAGGCCTGTTTCTTCCACCCCCAGACTCCCCAAGATGCACTGACGGGGTAAGCCTGGCATGGAAGGGGGCTTCTCTGATGCTGCTCAGGGTAAAGGTGGTGTCTGTTCTGTTTGATCTATACTCAGGCGTTAGTAGCTGTATTTTGAATATCTCTCTAACGTATACTACCTCATGCCACCCTCACCCGAAGCCCTGTTGTTGTCTCCATCTTGCAGATAGGAAGCTAGGGCTAACTCACCTACCTAAGGCTACTCACGGGGTCCCAGACCTGGGCTGGAACCCAGGCAGACTGACTCTGAGCCCGAGCTCTTGAACATCTGACTGCTTGGACAGATAAGGCATATCAGTGTTGCAGAGTCACCACTATCCCTGCTCTTTCTCCTCGACCCTGGAACTGACCTATACTCTACAAGAAACTCTTCATCCTCAAGCCAGTGAAACTTATCTTCATTACCACACTTTCAGCCCCAGGCACGTCGCAGCTCTGCACCTCTACTCCATCCCCCGATGTGGCCATCTACCTGGGAGGCCAGAGTCACGTGGTCCTGAGACATATGGGTCCCAGGCAGGGGAAACTAGAGACTGAGTGATCTACCATGCAGGGTAGCCCCAGGGTAGCCTCCCTCCCCTCCCTAGCCTCACCATCAGTTTCCTTTGTCCTAGCAGTATTTGGGGCACATGGAGCTACTGTCATCACTATGCAGAGCTAAGTGCCAAGGGACTTGGACTTTCTCCAGAGTCCTCTGCATGATAAAACATGGCCAGAGCTGCAAAGGGAAGACTGAGGCTGACACAGGTGGGAGTTTGTGTCTCTGAAGGATGCATGATGCTAGAAAGGTTGCATATAGCCAGACGCGGTGGCTCAGGCCTGTAATCCCAGCACTTTGGGAGGCTGAGGCGGGTGGATCACGAGGTCAAGAGATTGAGACTCTCCTGGCCAACACAGTGAAACCCTGTCTCTACTAAAAATACAAAAATTAGTGGAACGTGGTGGTGCATGCCTGTAGTCCCAGCTACTTGGGAGGCTGAGGCAGGAGAATCACTTGAACCCAAGAGGCGGAGGTTGCAGTGAGCTGAGATTGCACCACTGCACTCCAGCCTGGGCAAGAGAGTGAGACTCCACCTCAAAAAAAAAAAAAAAAAAAAAAAAAAGGTTGCACACAAGGGCTCCTTCCTTGAAGATCTTCTCTAAGTTGGACACTGCCTAGTCTAGAATGAATTAGGTCCATCCTGGCTAGCGTTATGAGAAGGGCTATGTCTTCTGAAAGACCTGCTTGGTCCCCAAACTGCGCTCACATCAATCAAGGTTCACTCAACGTGGAGTGCTGTTTCCCTGAGAATCTGCATGGGCTCTATAGCCATACTTAGGGAATGACATGTGTCTTTTTATGCAGGACTGATCATAACCTTGCAAATATTCAAGACACAAGTCCAAGTGCAGGCTCATTTGAACGTTTCATAGAAACGTTAGGTATTCAGTGGAACACCTCTATCCATCTCACACCATAGGATCTTTCATAGAACATAGGTATTCAGTGGAACACCTCTATCCATCTCACGCCATAGGATCTCTCTCAACACCACCTGGGCAAACCATCTAAGGACCTGGGGACAAAATGTTTATCACAGGGGGATGGGGAGGTTCAGCCACTGGAAAGAAGGACCATTTTTAACCTAGCCGTTCCCGCAAAGGAAACACACTTTCCATTTCCTCTTTCTCCTAACGAATTCTAACTTCCTCTAGGTTCCCTTTTAGGAGGGCCCTAATTTGTTGTTACAAATGCTCCCATTAAAGTCAAAATCCAGTTCACAAGGCACCCTCGCTTGCTCTATCTCTTAGCACTACTTTTCTAATAAGGAACTCATCCTAAAACTGGGACTCATGACAGCCAAATTTCATGGCCCATTTGTCTGCACTGAATATTTTATGTGGATTCTCTACTTTAATTCATTCACATTTCCCTTCAGTTAATTCTACTTTGAGTCACTCTCTGCCCACCCACCATCCCTCAAGAAGAGCGTTATATCTCCACCCCTTGAAGCAGGTCATATGGGAAGCGAGTAGCAAAGCTAAAAACATAATGTAGACTCTGCCCCCAACCCAAGGGCTAACCCCAGGTGTTCTCACTGGACGCAGAAACCCTACCCTGTATTTTGCCTGAGACCTCCAAGTGCTCACTTGTGGAAGTAAATGAACCCAAACACTCTGTGGCTGTTGTTTTGCTCACCCCTGTGAAGGTGTTGCAAAATTCAATATGCACCGTGTTTCCTTTAGTACTCACTAGGCAATTTACATACATTATCAGGGATCCTCCCAACCACCTGCACAGATATTCCTGCCCTCGTTTCAGAAAAGAGGATTCTGAAGGTCAGAGAAGCTCACCAGTCTACACGGATTTGAACCCAGATCTGTCTGGATTTAATGCTGTTTCTTTCTGAGGTACCATACTCCTTTCACCTGTATAGATGAGTAAACTGACCAAGGAATTGATCTTTTTTGTCTTTTAAATAATAGCATCAATCAGTGAATGAGCTCAAAAATAAAATCCAGGAGGAATGGTTACAAGATAAACCTGAGACTGTTCTCAGAGTGCCTGGGCAGTTTCCAGCCCTTACTTCCCAGCATTGCGCCAACCTTAGCTTCTCCTAGAGTAGGGTTGCCAAATACAGGACACCCAGTTACATGTGAATTTCAGAGAAACAGTGAATAATGTTTGAGTATAAGTATGTTCCACATAGTTCATGAGACATATTTGTATTGGAAAAAAAAAACCTTGAGTGCTTATCTGAAATTCAAATCTGAGTGTCCTGTGCTTTTATTGGCTAAATCTGGCAACCCCTTTCTGCTGGGAAGTCTCCTGCCTGGCTCCAGGTCCCAAGTGTTGCTCCAACAGAAGTTGCCATGGCAGCCTGGCAGGCCTTCCAAAGCCTTCTAGAGCGGTCTCCACTCACCCCTGCAGCTTCCCCTCGCCCCTGCATGTTCTAGGCTCCCAACAAGTCCAGCTACTTTCATTTTCCTGGATGCCTCCCGCTGCTTCCAGCCTCCTGCTGCTTTTAGCCTCTGGTCTCTGCACTTGCTGTTCTTTCCCCTCTTCTCTTGCCTGGCTAATTTCTAGTCATCCTTCAGCTCTCAACTTGGAGTCACTTCTGCCAGGAAACCCACCTGGCCATTGCTGATTGGCTCCCCCCACAGCCCTCTAGTGCACGGTTGGATAGTACCCTGTACCTTCCCCTGGCAGCCTCCCTCAACCACCCCCTATCCCACACTGCCCTGGTGAGCAGAGGCCATGCCACACTCACCTTGTCCCCACACCTTGCACCTGCACCGGGCCACAGGCGGGAAGCCAGTGAGTGCCTCCTGAATGAATGACTGCAGACTGTCTCGCCAATGCTGGGGCTCTCCAGTGTGACTACTTCCTTCCTCCCTTCTGTCTTTAGTCACTTTTTCATCAGTGTCCTCCTCCCCCTCCCCTAGAGTGGTTGTGAAAGACAGGGCCGTCAGTAACAGCACTAGGGGTGAACAGAGAGCATCCTACGTGGAGGGGCCTCCCAGCACCCACCACCGGGTCACACCAGGTGCACGGCCCCAGTGGGCTCAGACCCAACCACAGCGCAGCTTCCGAGTCCCTCTTGGCTAACGCCACCTCTAGGCACAACTTTCTGCTCTTGTCCTCCCGCTGGGCCCTTAAATGAGCGGACTTGGGTTTTGCTCCCAGTTTGGGGTATAGGGAGATGCCGGTATCATGTGGTCGAGGCTTAGGGCAGGTGGCAGGGCTTGCAGAACATCACCCATATGCCGCTCCACGCTCACCCACCCAAAGCGGTGCCCACGCTCAGCCTGACAGCAGGCAGAGGCAGCTCCAAACTTAACCCTTGAGTGGCACTCAGGAGGCGGCTTCTCAAGGAACCAGAGTGGCCAGTGTTGACTACACACACACATACACACACACACACACACACACAAGAGCTCCCCTGCCCCCCAGAACACCCCTGCTTCCTCCAGCCAGGGCTTGATTCAGAAGATGACCTCTCAGGGGCAAGGAGTGGCTGCAGGAGAGTTGGGGTGGGCTGTGGGTGAGACTATGACCCCAGGGGCTGCAGAAGGGCCCAGGAGGAGCGGGGAGCGGGGCGGGAGCAGGCAGAGGTCTGAGGCAGGATCTGAAACCCCGTGGCTCCCTAACCTGACCTTTAGAGGC
This sequence comes from Macaca thibetana thibetana, assembly GCF_024542745.1. Classification (NCBI taxonomy): domain Eukaryota; kingdom Metazoa; phylum Chordata; class Mammalia; order Primates; family Cercopithecidae; genus Macaca; species Macaca thibetana. Next base: position 116,217,963 of record NC_065585.1, read on the forward strand.
AGCAGCCTGCCTGTGCCCTCACACTGTCACCCCTAGCGTCCCCCAGCCTCCCCTGTCTGAATATGTTGAGAGGACAAAGAGGGAGAAACACCCTATAGTGTCAAATTTACTCCTAAAATAGAACCCCTCTTCCCCGCGGAAGGCTGGCGAGCTCCGGGAGTGTGCACAGCACCCACGGTTCCGATTTCCTGGGTCTGGCTGTTTTTCCGGGAACTCCCAGCTCAGGTGCCCAGGATCCCGGAATTGTCGTCCCCAACCCCTGCCATTCGGTCAAGCCTCCAACTTCTGCCGGGCACAGCGCTCAGCCCTGGCTCGCGGGAGGGACTCACCCAGGGAGGCGCGGACTCCGGCGATTGCTCCCTCTGGCCCCGCCAGGTGAGCCGGGACGGCGGCAGGTACAGGTAAGTCGGCCGGGCAGGTAGGTGTGCAGCGGCTCCGGAGGCTGTGGCTGAGTAAAAGGGCTGACAGGTTAGATTCCCCCTCCTCCTCTGAGTTGTTAACCACACCCCTGCTGCTCTCCTCCCCACTTCCTTAAAGGGTGGGGTGTGTTGTCTGTGTGTGCCGGCTACAGCCTCTTACCATAAACTCTGAAATAGAAGCTGCCACCAATTCCCTGAGCGCCAGGCAGACCGGAGGGGCGATCTCTGCCATCCCCCCGGCCGCAAATGGGATCCTCAGATGTTATGTGCCCCTTGTGAGCAGCTGATTCCCCAATTCCTAACACCCCTCCATCCTCTGCCCACTCCACCTGCAGCCTTTTGGAGGCCAAAAGGTGTGTGTAGGGAGGTGGGGGCAGGGCGGGTAGGGGAAACCAACTTCTCAGGCTGATTCTCCCCCAATTCCCCCGCAGTGGGAGATGTTACCTACATGGTACTCTGAGCACCTGTGTCCTAATCTCTCCATGTCCTAAAGTGGCCCCAGTCCCTTTGCAGGCATGAAAAATCATAAATATCACCAGGGATTTGGGCAGAACTGGTCCAGGTCCCTGAACACCGAAGACCAGGTCCCTGAGCTGTGACCAAGTAGGGTCTGAGGACAGCACAAAAATAGTTAGAGAATCTGGACAGCCCCTTCCAGGGCCCTGTCTCCACATCAGTCCACCTGGCTGCCCAGAGGCTGGTCCCCTCTTCCTTCGGGTCAGTGAGATGTGAGCAGGCACTCAAGGGCACTTAGCAACACTTCTTCCCTATCCCTAGAAAAACTCCAGACTTGCTCTTGAGTAGGAGGAAGAAGTTACCTGGACTTGGCATAAGGTCAAAAAAGTGGAGGGTACTCAGCATCACCCTCATCCTACAATGTCCTCTCCAGAGCCCCTGTCCCAAGCTTCTTTATTCTGTGTCCTGTGCAGGACTGGAATCTGATTCCCAGGGCTGCTCTCTTGCACAATTCTAGAGGATGCTATTCACAATGTACTTTCCGAGAATGGCGCCCCCTGGAGTTGTGCTGAGGAAGCAGTTTCCAAGAATGCACTGACTCCTTCCCATTTCTGAAAAGAAGCTGGAGACTTAGATTAATTAATGAAGCTAGGAAGTCAATGTTTCACAAAGTGTAATTGGTGGACTACCTATAGCTATTGGCTGGATGCCACTCTGGGTCCACTGAAGATCAGACTCTCTGCAGCTGAGGCCCACCTGCCCAGCACAGCGCTCACAACCTATTGATGGTCACTGCCAGCCTTGACAGCTGGAGCCCCCAACCCTTTCCCATTCATGCTATTCACAGATTTGCCACATTCCCAGCACTCAGTGTCTTGGAGGTAATCTTGGTGACTACACAGTGGTCAGCACGTCAGAAGGTGGCCAGGTGGGAGAACTTGGCCACGGATGGGAGAAACTGAAGTTAGCAGGGAAGGTGTGGGGATGAGGCGGCAGGCAATTGACAACATGGCAAGGACATGGTCAGAGGGCATCCGGCAGTCGGTGTCCCTTCTGTATTCTTGCCCTTGGAAATGAAGTGATGAAGGCCAAGTGGCACGAAAGTTAGATACCTGGGTGAGCTGTTAAGAGTCTGTACTAGGAGGTGGCAGTGGGAACTAAAAGCAAAGACAATCAAGACCTGTTCAAGAAAACGTGAGTTTGTGTGTGCTGCCCCTGTGTGGCCACATAAATGAACTACAATCTTATCTTGATGGGACAAATTCCGGGAAAGGTAAGTTTTCAGAGGTTGAATTCTTCAGCACTTTACAAAAAATCTCCCAAATCTACCTCATAGAATCATAAAACCATAGGTTTTTAAATGAAAAAGACATTGAGAAACTCTCCGGGGTGACCAACTCCACGATTAGGTCTCCCTAGGTTCTGTCCAGTGTCATGTACAAGCAACCCAGGTGACAGCATCATGCATTTCTGCCTGTTATCACCTTTTAAAAAACCCATTGGAAATGCCTCAGGAGCCCTCAGATTCCACTGAAATCCCTAAAAAACGCTATCCATGGTGATGCTGTCCATATGGCATAGGTTGCAATAATGATCCACCCCAGTTAGAAAAGAAAAGTACTTCCCTTCTACTTCTGTATCTCAGGCTGACCAAGTGTCATGTGGGAGGCCCTAATTGCGGGGGTGTCAGGAGGATGTGTACCTGGATCAGCAGAAGGAGAAAACTGTGATGAAAAAGGCCTTTGAACAAATGTCCTTTCAGCTGCTTTTTTCCATTTGGATGTTCCACTCTTACCCCAAACTCAGGTCTATAACCCTGATTCATCTTGCTCTTCAAACAAGCCCTGTTCCAGCCCTCCCCGTGAATGTCAACAAAAGAGGAGTCACCTTTGACGCTCCCTCTCCCACCTTACCCCGCAGCCATACAGTCTCCAATCTCTAAGTCCTGGGAGTCCCCACAAACATTTTTCCTATTCCTTGTTTTCTTTCCTGTCCTATTGACCCACCCCGGTTCAGGTTCTCTCTCTTATCTTTTCACTAACTGCAGATCACAAAGGTGGTTAAGCTGGTGATTAACTTTTGGGATGGCATTTGAAACCACGAGAATGGATAAGCTTGTCTAAGGCAAGAGTCAGAGACAGCAGAGGACTTCAAGTCAAGCTCTTACCAGGAGCAAATGAATGAAGAGCCACAGGTCAAGTGGGGTGGGCTGATAAGTAAACTGAAAGTAAACACGGAGGCAGCACGTGCTGATGAGTCCTGGAAAGCTTGGCTACCAAGGACAATTGAGACCAGGGAGTATTGGAGGGTCTCGTGGGTTGAAAGAGGACTGATTTGTCATTCAGGATGGTAGCCAGTAGAGCAGGTTTCAATGCTCATAGGAGGAGTCCAGGCAAGAGGGAAGATGTTGTGACTTCAGACATGCGAATCCATCTTTCTGAGCTTGTATTTCGTAATGTAGAAAAACAGAAAAATAAGTATTATCGGCTCTACCTGTTTCCCAGGGTATTGTGAAGCCCAAATTAAGTGATAGGTGTACAAATGCTATGAAAAATTCTATGGCTTTAATTTTTAGAAATGATAGCAATTAAAGTAAGCTTCATGGGTAGATAGTACATACATATCTGCCATATAATTTATCAAGTGTTCACTCTGTGCCAAGAACTTTCATCTGTCGTCTAGCTTGTCTTCACAACCATCTATGATGTAGCTAGTCCTATTCCTGGTTGAGGAAAGGAAAAGGAAGCTTGGAGAAGGTAAATAAATTAGTCACAGCCTCACAAGTGGTAGCAGGACTGAATCAAAACCCATCATTGGCAGGGCTGCGATATTACGTAATTGACATCTCTCCATTGTAAATGATGGAATTTAAATTACATCATGTAAATTTACTATTATGTAGAATACATTTTATTTTAAAAGAATAGTATGGTTATAAGTAGTCCAACAAAAAAAATGGACAAATACAAAAACTAGCTGGGCATAGTGGCATATGCCAGGAGTCCCAGCTCCTTGGTGGGGCTGAGACAGGAGAATCACTGGAACCCAGGAGGCGGAGGTTACAGTGAGCTGTAATCGTGCCACTGCACTCCAGCCTGGGTGACAGAGTGAGATTCCATTTAAAAAAAAAAAAAAAAAAAGGACAAAGAAAAACTTATGGGTACAAGTACTAGAAAAAGTACTTCATCACCAAGGGATGTCTACCTCTCATTTAACCAGACATTACTATGTTTAACAAGTGGGCCACAGTTGAGGCCAAAATAAGTTGAGAGTATGGCTTGAATGGAACTCAAAATCATGCCCTCAACTTAAAAAGAACCTTCTCTTTTCTTTCCTTAATAATGGAGTCCCTGACTTTTGGATGGTCACAGGCTGCCCAAAATAAAGACTACATTTCCCAGTCTCCCTTGCAGCTGTGACCAGGTACGACCCTGTGATTAAGTTCTCAGCAATGGTTGAAGAGTAGAAGCTATGCACAAAACTCCAGAATCATGCCCTTTAAGGGAATGAGCACATCCTCCGATATTTTCCACTCTATCTTTTCCACCTCCATCTGACAATGAAACCTGGAGCAGCCATCCAGTCTATGATGTTAAGAATCTGGGTACCTAATGCCATCCAGCCACCATGCTTACCCTGGACATAGTCTGAACCTAGTTTAACTTTTACATGAGAAAGAAATTTAAGGTGCTTGGGTTACTTCATTTTGGCCTTTGTTACCACAGCCTGAACTGCATCACTGATATATGACATAATAAGAAATATATATTTGGTCTCTGACCCTGCACACAACTTCTAAAACCCTTGGAATTTCTGGGGTGTTAAGAATGTTTTTTTGAGGCCAGGCATGGTGGCTCATGCCTGTAATCCAAACACTTTGGGAGGCTGAGGCGGGAGGACTGCTTGAGGTCAGGAGTTCGAGACCAGCCTGGCCAACGTGGCAAGACTTCATCTGTACAAAAAAATACAAAAATTAGCTGGGCATGGTAGTATGCACCTGTTGTTTTAGCTACTTGGGAGGCTGAGGCAAGAGGATTGCTTGAGCCCAGCAGATTGAGGATGCAATGAGCTATGATTGCACCACTGGATGAATTTAGCCTGGGCAACAGAGCAACACCCTCTCTCTCAAAAAAAAAGTGCCTTTTGTGTGCCAATGAGATGCCTGGTGGCTTAGATATCTTAGATCCCTTAGATAGCTTCAGGATGAGGGCTGGTCATCAGAAAGACTGAGGCATGATGAGAAGGCTGAACTTTCAGCCCTACCCCCAAAACTCGGGGAAGGAAAGGGGCTGAAGGTTGAGTTGATCACCCATGGCCAATACTGTAATCGGTCATGCCTACATAAAGAAGCCTCCCTAAAAACCCAAAAGAGCAGGGTTCAGAGCTGAACTTGCAGAGGTTCTCAAAGGGTGGCACTTTAAGGGAAGGCATGAAGCTCCACGCCCCTTCCCACAGACCTCACCCTGTGCATCTCTTCCCTTTGGCTGCTCATCTGTATCCTTCACAATATCCTTTTTAATAAAGGACAAAAGAAAGAAAAGTGTTTCTCTGAGCTTTGTGAGCCACTCTAGCAGATTAATCAAACCTCCTTAGAGGGGGTCATGGGAACCCTGATGTATAGCCAGTCAGGCGGAAGCACAGGCCACAACCCGGGACTTGCTACTGGTATCTGAAGCTGGAGCGCGGTGGCAGGGTGGGGGAGTTGGGGCAGTCTTGTGGGACTGAGCCCGTAACCTGTGTTATCTGATGCTATCTCCAGGTAGATGTTGTCTGAATTGAGCCTCAGTGTTGTGGGACTTTTCCTTAGGTTAGCTAAAGACGGGGTCCTTGTCTCATGGCCATGAAAGATTAGGCTCACAGACAATTTGAACGGTGAGTAAGGCAGGGTTTTATTGGGTGAAAAGGGAAAAAAATGGCAACAGAGACCCTTCACAAAGCCAGAGTCCCTATGTGCTTCCTACCTCATGGTTTGAATCACAGGTACCACCCAGGAAAAGGAGGGCCCAGGCTCCTCCCCACTGCAAACAGCAGAAACTTCTGTGGCTCCACCCCAGTGCACTCCTCCCAGCACACAGGCTGACTGGAGTTTCTCTAGGGACCCTTCCCACCTGGTTGTCTCACCAGCTGGTGTTCACTGGCGAATCAGCTGTTGGTGGGGAGAGACTCCTGTGCATCCAGCATCAGACATGACTGTTGAGTGGTACATGAGAATACAGAGAAATAAGCAGTGCTTTTCTTTTCTTCAGAGCATCCTAGCTAATACACCACCATTTAGCCTATTGTCTTTTAGATACAAATTAAGGCAGAACCTCAATTTCCTCATCTATAAAATGGGATTAATTTACCTTATGCGATTGTTAGAGAAACTAGAAATTCATGTGCATTTCCTCGCTATTGCTATAGCTCATAACTGACCATTAATGGATATTATGTCCTGTTGTAACTTTTTTTTTTTTTTTTATAGTCTTGCTCTGTCACCCAGGCTAGAGTGCAGTGGCGCAATCTCGGCTCACTGCAAGCTCCACCTCCTGGGTTCATGCCATTCTCCTGCCTCAGCCTCTGGAGTAGCTGGGACTACAGGCGCCCACCAGCACGCCCAGATAATTTCTTTGTATTTTTAGTAGAGACTGGGTTTCACCCTGTTAGCCCGGACAGTCTTGATCTCCTGACCTCGTGATCCACCCGCCATGGCCTCCCAAAGTGCTGGGATTACAGGCATGAGCCACCGTGCCCGGCCCTGTTGTAACTTTTTAAAATGGGTTCTTGGAGAGAAAAAAAAAAAAAAAAAAAAAAAAGGTTGCTTTAAAATATTCCACCTCCCCCATCAAAAAAAAAAAAAAATCTGTGGAGGGGAGAGATAAAACGAAAAAAGGAAAGTTGATAATAATGCAAGCTGAATGATGTGTATGTGGGGGTTAATTATACTGTTCTCTCTAAAATATTGAGTGTATTTGAAAATGCACATAATGAAAAAGTTAAAATAAATGAACAAAATAAGATCTTTCCACAGAAGAAAAAAAAGGGCCCCTGGAAATAATCCAATGTGAATCTCTTTGGGAAAAATAAAGACATAGTTAAACCATTGAAAAATTGATTTCGGTCCCAAAGAGGGAGGGAAGGATGGAAAACACAGAAGAGCATTTTTAATTCTTCCATTAAAGAACAACACACAAGGCCAGGCACAGTGGTTCATGCCTGTAATCCCAGCACTTTGGGAGGCTGAGGCAGGAAGATCACTTGAGGTCAGGAGTTTGAGACCAGCCTGGCCAACATGGTGAAGCCCCGTGTCTACTAAAAATACAAAAATTAGCCGGGCATAGTGGTGCATACCTGTAATTCCAGCTACTCTGGAGGCTGAGGCAGAAGAATTGCTTGAACCCTGGAAGCAGAGGTTGCAGTGAGCCGAGGTCATGCCACTATACTCCAGCCTGGGCTGGAGAACAATACTGTCTCAAAAACAAACAAAAACCATGCAGAGAAAGCCTCATTGCCACAGAGGACACCTGGTCGCCATAGAGGACACATGGTTTCTGCAGCTATTGGGCACGCTTCTGGACTTCCGTAACTCCCCAGGTCGCTGCAGGGCTGGCCTGCAGGGTACTCCTAGAAAGAGTGGCTGCCTGGAAGAGGAGACTGCCCTGATGCCCTGCCGACTCTGAGTCAGCTCTGTGACTTTGGTCTTCTTGGCTCTGAACCCCTAACCCCCATCTGTGAGTGGGCTCTGCTGGTCCCCCACATCCCATGGATAAGCTCTGAAGCATTGAGTGACTGCCCAAACCTTGCTTGCCAGTGTTGAATTCCATAATTCTAACAAGCATGGTGATCTGGTCCCAGCCCGCCGTGTGCAGGAAACATCAACTAGGAAGTGAAAGCAGGTTGCTGCAGGCAAATGCATTGTTAGCAGCAAGAAGAACTTCTAGATAGGAAAAAAATGCCTAGCATGTGCAAGAGCCCTCAAAACACAGGCATCTGTGGCCATTTACAGGACAGAGGCAAACAACCCTGCATACTTCATTAACTCCTATTACTTTATTAGCCAGCACAGTAGAGTATTATTGTCTATTTTGGTACATCATGAGGTATGATTTATATTATATTCTGCATGCTTTAGAGAAAAAAAAAACCACAAGATATATTTCTGAAATATTCCCATCTGAAGTGTTTCCAATAAAATAATCGAGTGCTTCAATATAAATTTCAGGAACATGGAAAATCAGCTTTGTGTTGTGTTCAGTTGCCAAGTTGACTGTCTATTCCTGTACCACTCCAGTGTCTTTATAATGAATTGCAGCAATGTGTAACTTCATGTGGATGATCTAAACAAGAGGTCGAAAGCTGAAATGCCTACAGGGGCCAAGCAGGGAATGTGAGGGAAGCTGGCTGGATAGGAACTGTGGCAAATGGGAGAACAAATGTCCCTCCTACAGCGAGCAGCTGCTATTCAGCTCAAAAGTCTATTGCCATGCAGAAAAGTAAGCTTAATGAAGCCAGATCCTCCTTTTTTCAAAACGCAAAGGCAGACAGTGAACTATCTGCAAAGGAAGTTAGAAAAAACAATTCCATTTACAATGACATCAAAAATAAGATACTTGGAAATAAACTTAACCAAGGAGGCAAAAGTCTTGCATGATGAAAACTACAAAATATTGCTGAAAGAAATAATAGAAGGCATAAGGAAATGGAAAAGACATCCTGTGTTCATGGACTGGAAGACATAATATTGCCTAGGTCACTGCCTATCGAATGAAAAATTTTTCCTCTTTTATAATAAATAGCAGAGCCACTAATGTATCTCAGGTAATCACCTTCATCACATGATTCAGGTAAATTCTGATTAGCTCAAGTCAATCATGATGGTCTTATTCCCCTTGCCAGTGATGAATTTCGAAGTGAACATGTGACCCAGTTCTGGCCAATAAGATGCGAGGGAGTATTCTGGAAGGTTTTAGGAAAGGTTTCTTAGCTCTAAAAATGAGACACACAGGGAGAAATGGCCTTATTTCATTTCTAGACACTGGTTCACATCAGGATAAGATGCTGGAGTTGCTGCAGTCATTTTCCAACCAAAAGGAAGCCATAGGGCTGACCAGAGAGAGAGGATGAATCTGAAGTCACTGACATAACCACCAGTGGATGCCTTTTGCCTCCAGATTTCCTGGTATGTGAGATAATTCACCCCCTTATGGCTTAAATCATTTTTTGTTACATTTTATCTACATGTAGCTTAAAAGATCATAAATGATACAGATGAAAAAAAGTAAAGGTCAAATAAAAGATGTTTGCAGTCAAATATGACCCAGAGGTAGGCAGTTTGCTACCCTCAGTGTTTCCCTAGTTACTTGGGAACACTATTTCTCACAGAAGTTCTCCCTGCATTATTCAGATCAACTGAGAGCTCCCACCCTCCTTGTTTCTGTAGTTTAGGCCTCAGGAAAGGTATATCGGACTATAGTGATTTCCTCAAAGATTTACTTGGTAACTCTGATGAACAAGGTCTATTATGTCTGCAGTGCCAGGATGCCTGTTTCTGAAGATGCTGCTGCCAGCCCTGTGGCTGACTTTATTTAGCAACTGTTGTCCTTATCCCAATATTTTGTTATCTGAAATCTGCTTTGTCTGATATTAACATAGCCATACCAATTTTCTTTTTATTAGCATTAGCGTGGTATATCTTTTTCCATCCTGTTAGTTCAATCTGTATGCTTACATTTAAAGTAAGTTCCTTGTAGCCAGCATATAGCTGAGTCTTGCCTTTTTATGTAATCTAACAATCTCTGCCTTTATTTGCAGTAGCTACTTTCTAGTTCACTGTTTCAAAAAGAAAAAAAAACAAGACAATTTTCTCCTTTACTCTCTGTACCTGGGAATTTATTTTCTTAACAATTTAAAAAGTTATTCCTTACATAAATTTACATGGTGATGGCAAAGGGTTTGGAAATCTGGTAGTGCTTGGCAGGGCATTTGGGATGTGGGATGCAGGACTTTGAGATTATGAGAACTTTTGAGTAAGCTCTTGCAGAAGATTAGCTAGTATACACAGGACTTGAACATCAATAAGGACCTTTGAATAAGGTCTTTTCTACTGAAAGGAGAAACATAAATTGGTGACAGATTGGTTCTAGTCACCAAGATTTCTCTTTCCTGGTCTCTGGCTAAGTCTTAGTCACCCTTACCCACCCACCCCGCCCCTGCCCCTGCCCCCCACCCCCATATGCAAAGAATAAAACAATTTCAGAGCATCTGAGTTGGTAAGAACTTGGAGCAATTAGTTTCATCTTTTCTTTTACAGTGGAGGAAAAGCAAGTTAGAAAAGTGAAATAATATGCCTCAGGTCCTGCCCCTGGGTAGTGGTGGAGCTTGGACTAGAACTAAGTCCTGTCTGGATTTCCAGAATGACTGAAGAGTCTTATTGGTTTAATGTTAACCTTTGTATTGTAGTTTAAAAGATACAGTTTCTACTCTTCCTTCTTGTTTTTGATTTGTGGCTCCATTCAGAATATGAGGAAAAAACCCCAACAAAATAAGGAAGATCAGGTAAGAACAGAATGAAACACATAGACAGCAACACATATCAATTCACATAGCAACTGGGACACATAGATAAGAACACAACGAAAGAGAATGAGACAAGATAAGATTCTCTGCTGGGGGAGGTGAAAGGGCTATCTGGAGTGTAGCGTTGTTAGCCCCATCTTGTGGCTTTTTTGGATATTGCCTCTAAGGTTAATTTTTGAACCACTAACCATAGCTGGAGATCCAACAACTTATTGGGTGAATAGATCTAGGATAATTGCTCTCAAACTTTTTTGCACCTGAGAATCACCTAGCGTGCATGTGAAAATGAAGATTCCTGGGCCTCACTTTCCACAACAAAGATGAGTAGATTAAAGTGGGCCGAGGAAACTGCTTTTAGAAAACTCCCCAGGTAATTGCAGAAGAACTATGAACCACAGTTAAGAAACACTGAAGGCATTCAGAATTAGTGGTATTCATCCCTTGTCATTGTGAGGAAAGGACTATTCTGAGGAAAAGTGTGGAAGGAAACTGTTAAGAACTTTAAAGGTCTGAGATTTTACCCTACTTGCAAGCTAATGTGTGGGCCAAGGGAAAACGTCTCCTCGCCCCTTGAAGTTTCATGGCAAATCACTGACAAAAAGGTTAAGAAGAGGAAAGGGATAGAAATTTATTTATTTATTTATTTTTGAGACAGGGTCTGGCTCTGTCACCCAGGCTGGAGTGCAGTGGCACGATCTCGACTCACTGCCACCTCCCGGATTCAAGCGATTCTCCTACCTCAGCCTCCAGAGTAGCTGGGACTGTTAATGGTGGAGGGTGTCCAGGTTCTTGGCATCTTGAACAAAGAATTGGAAAAAACACACAAACTAAGCAGGGAAGGCATGAAGGGTTTTATAGAAAATGAAAGTACACTGCACAGTGTGGGAGCCGGCCTGAGAATAGGGGCTCAAAGGCCCCATTAGAGAACTTTCGGGAGTTTAAATACCCTCTAGAGGACTCCATTGGTTACTTGGGGTACGCCCTATGTAAATGGAGAGGGTATTTCCTGTTGCAGCTGAAGTGTGAATTGCCCTTATGTTCCCTGCCTCCAGACCCTATTTTCCTGCCTCAGACTATAGGTGTACACCACCACACCTGGCTTGTTGTATTTTTTGTAGAGATGGGGTTTTGCTACGTTACCCAGGCTGCTTTTGAACTTGTGAGCTCAAGGCCTGCTTCGACCTCCCAAAGTGCTGGGGTTACAGGTATAAGCCACCACCGGCACCTGGCCTGGTCTGATCATAGTTTTATGTGACATCGGAGCCTTCAGAATGAAGATCGAAAGATACAGGGGAAATGGCTCATTTTCATGCTTAGGTTCAACAAAGTATGAGTAGCTGTGTAGAAATATGATTGGACAAAAGAGTATGAGCTAATGTTAATAAACTGAGTGGGGAACCTAGGCCTGTCTGTCTAGATTTTTCTTGGCCTCTACGAACATGCATTTCTTCCTTCCGGGTATGTTACATGTAGTTAGACAGGCATGAGCAGGGCAGGAGAGGGCTCTGCCCGCCCCAAACCCCTCAAGCAAGAATGCCAGGTGATGGTTCTGCAGTTATCACACTGCCTTTCTAAAATGGATAATTTGGCAGCTGGACCAGAGACAGACAATTCCCTGATGGTCCACAGCTGTCACACTAAAGTGTTAATTGATATTAATTGATATTAATGCAGGTGCCAGACATAGGCAATTCCCAAACAGATAAAAACACTTGAGATTGGTAATCAGCTTCCAATACAATTTCAGAAATTGGGTGAGTGAGCTTGGGCATGCACATTAAGAGACAAAATAGTGGAGTATGACTTTCAGGGGGCATTCCACTGGAAAAGGGAAGAAAACCTCAGATGGACATGTGTACAAATTCCAAAGCACACGGTGCATGCTCAGCTCCCAAGCCTAAGGAGGGCACTGTGCATTCGGGCAGCTCATGCTGAGGGAAGAATGAAGGGAGAGGGCAGCAAGACCCCAGAAGTGGGCCAGCATATGAAGTCCCAGGATCAGGGTTAAATGCCACACTTGTCCCTCAAGTTGCCTGCTTGGGTCTCTTCCAAGTGTACTTTCTTTCCTGTCCTAAAACTTTTTAATAAACTTCCACTCTTGCTCTGAAAGTTGCCTCAGTTTCTTTTTCTCCCTTATGCCCTGTATTAGTTCATTTTCACATTGCTATAAAGAACTGCCTTAGACTGACTGGGTAATTTATAAAGGAAAGAGGTTTAATTGACTCACAGTTCCGCATGACTGGGGAGGCCTCAGAAAACTTACAATCACGGTGGAAGGTGAAGGGGAAGCAAGACGCCTCCTTTGCAAGGCTATAGGAAGGAGAATGAACATAGCAGGAATTACCAAACACTTGGAAAGCCATCAGATCTCGTGAGAACTCACTCACTATTAGGAGAATGGCATGGGGAAAACCACCCCCATGATTCAATTACCTCCACCTGGTCTCTCCCTTGACATGTGGGAATTATGGGGATTACAATTCAAGATGAGATTTGGGGTGGGGACACAGCTAAACCATATCATGCCCCTCAGTCTAATTCTTTCTTTTAAGGAGGCAAAAATTGAGGTTGCTGCAGACATACAGATTCACTGCTCGTAACTCAGACACCTTCTACTCCTAACAGGTATGGGGCAGGACCCTCTCTGGAATCGGGCTCTTATAGCCTACAATCAAACAAAGTAGGTCAGATAATTTCTTTATGGACAGTTTCCACAGAAAGGCAGAGAGAAAGTTAGACTAATACTTTAAGGTTTCAAGACTGGCTTTAGGAAAAAGGGGTTCTGGTTTCTATGACCTGCCTTGGGGAAAAAGAATTCTAGTTTCTATGGCTATCCTTGGGGACTGAGAGATAGGAGGGCAGGAGGGCAGAGAAAAACTTCTGCTTTTGAGGCCATCATTTTGGGTTGTTCTTATTTGAGTTTCAACACTAACAAGTTTGCATGCCAAAATTTCATGAATACTGGTAAAAGATATGAGACTCCTGGATCAGAGACAAAGGACAATACTAACAGCAATAATAGTAGTTACAATATTATCATCGGGCCAGTTTCTGAGCCCTAATTCTTGCAAGACTATGTGATGAAGGCCACAGTAGGTTGCATTATAGGAGAGGGGCCCCAAGTTTAGGAAACTCAAATCTCTTATAATTGGGAATAAATCTGCCAGATCTTTGGAGAGCCAAGAATTCTGCCTTCCTGGGCTATTCAATGCAGAAACATCCTTGAAAAGATAGTTGGAAAAAGGCAGTTAGTGCCTCTGCTCTCTCAAGACATGCAGGAACATGACACATGTGAATTGTCTCCCAACAGAACAGGAATGAAAGTGCATCATGTGAAAAGTATTCTGCATCCGGAGGCTGTAAAGTGATCAAACTGAAGCAGGAATGAGGATTTGAAGGAATCATCCAGCCCTATTGTACCGGGCAAGAACTGAGCATGAACTCTAGTTATCTCAGCTAAACTTTGCAGAAGTCCTCAATTTCACTGTTTTAACGGGACTTGCCCATTAAAACAGTGCTTGTCATGAGTACTTTCCACATTTATTTCACTTGAATCCTCACATTTCATGGAAACATAGATATTACAGCTATTGTACTCATGAGTAAATGGACTTTGAAACATGATCACTTGTTCACTTTTTCAACCACAGGACAAGAATCAGGTTTTCTCGGAGCTCTTCTGCCGCCTCCCCTCTCTTGTTTCTCCTTACCGCGGCAGGCTAGAAGACTGGCTAAAATAAGTAAACGACTAATGCAAGAGTGGCATAGGTCCTCAAAAAGGCGCTGTAAACCTTAAGTGGTAATTGCACTCACGGTGCTTTAAGACCCAGCCACTACTTCGGAAGCAGGAAGTTGGGATCTCTGGTTTCTCCCAGCCGCGGGCCTGAGGTTCCCGGGGATTGGTTAAGGAACGGCCTCCTTTTCCCATTTCCAGCCGGAAGTAGGTTTCCAGTGACACGGAAGACCTACCGCGCCGCCTGGGAGACCCTTCCGTGCTACCCAGGCCAGGGACCCGCCCGGACCCGAGCAGGCGGGAACTGCGGGCACAAGGCCGATCCCGCTCTCCCAGGATTTCGTGTGCACACCGGAAGTGGGTGGGGCTCCTCCGGGCGCCTCGCCTTCCCCCCCCGCCCCGCACGATTGGCCAGCGCCGTTGTCTCTCAGCGTTCTAGGGGAAAGGACTGGGCGATTCCCAGCACTCGGGCTGCGGGCGCTGGCAGCCAGAAGGGTGGGAGGGGCCGGAGCAAAAGTTCCGGGAGCCCTAGCCGGCTGCTCGTGCCATGGAGCGGAGCCCCGACGTGTCTCCCGGGCCTTCCCGCTCCTTCAAGGAGGAGTTGCTCTGCGCCGTCTGCTACGACCCCTTCCGCGACGCAGTGACTCTGCGCTGCGGCCACAACTTCTGCCGCGGGTGCGTGAGCCGCTGCTGGGAAGTGCAGGTGTCGCCCACCTGCCCGGTGTGCAAAGATCGCGCGTCGCCCGCCGACCTGCGCACCAACCACACCCTCAACAACCTTGTGGAGAAGCTGCTGCGCGAGGAGGCCGAGGGCGCGCGCTGGACCAGCTACCGCTTCTCGCGTGTCTGCCGCCTGCACCGCGGCCAGCTCAGCCTCTTCTGCCTGGAGGACAAGGAGCTGCTGTGCTGCTCCTGCCAGGCCGACCCCCGACACCAGGGGCACCGCGTGCAGCCGGTGAAGGACACTGCCCACGACTTTCGGGTAAGAGCAGCGGTTTGCACGAGGCGGCCGAGCCGGGACTGGAACCCGGAACCCCTTGGCTCTGCTGCTCCCGCTTGTCCTGCCTGCCAGAGCCCAGTGTGCCCGCGTCTCGCTCCCAGCTTGCAGGACCCCACCTCTCCGACCCAGGTTCCCTACAGGGCCTGGCTGCTTCTTCAAGGTCGGCCCAGGGGTCCGTGCTAGGAGAAGAGAATGCAAACAGAAAGTGAGAGCTGAGGTTACATGATGTTCCCAAGACATTTGCCTCTGAAGGGCCCGGGCCATGCATCCCTTGTGCCAGCCGGGTGTGGCCCAGGTCCCTTTAAGCGGCACGGAAGTGGGTGCAGCCCACGAGCCCTGTAGCTTGGCACACTCAGTTTAGAAGTGGAGGAGGAGCCACAGACCTGGCCAGGGATGTGGAACCTTAAGATTTCCCCCAAACCAGTCACCTACTTGCCAAGCTGATCCCACGGTTTGTATTATCTGGGGGAGAGGCCACTGACCCTGGCTGGCTGACTGACTTATTCTGGTTTGTAAGCCAGCATCTCCATACCTACAGTTCTAGTGGCTATACATAAACCCAGGAGCAACTTACAGGACAAAACTAACATGGAGAATTCTTCGGTATAGGAAGGAAAAATGAACAGAAGATAAGGGTTAGCCTAAGTCAGCATTTTCCAAAACATTTAATCTTAGCCCATAGGAAGCAGTGCATTTTCCTTTGTGACCCAGAACATATGTATCAGTTGAAACAAAAGTTTTCTGAACATGTCCATGGCACTCTGGCATTTTCTGTTACTTCACTTTTTTTTTTTTTTTTTTTGAGACCTCTGTCGCCCAGGCTAGAGTGCAGTGGCGTGCTCTCAGCTCACTGCAACCTCCGCCTCCCGGGGTCAAGCTATTCTGGTGCCTCAGCCCCCTGAGTAGCTGAGATTACAGGCATATACCAACACTTTTTTTTTTTTTTTTTAATTTCTAGTAGAGACAGGGTTTCACCATGTTGGCCAGGCTGGTCTGGAACTCCTGGCCTCAAGTGATCTGCCCACCTCTGCCTCCCAAACTACTGGGATTACAGGCGTGAGCCACTCCGCCTGGCCTCTGTTACTTTACTTTTAAAAAATTACCCAGCATGTGAAATATTGAATTTATTTCATCACCTGCTAATGCATGAGTCATAGCCCCAGTTGGGAGAACACTGGGTAGCTGGCCCGAAGCTGCATGGACTGGAGAGGAGGAGCTGCCCGAGTCCCCAGTGCCTGGTCTCTGGGCCCCTCTGCAGCCCTGCCTTTTTTTTTTTTTTTTTTTTTTTTTTGCAATACCTGTTTAAATACAGAAGTCTGTTACTGCTCCATATGCATTTGACAAAGTGAAGGGGAATGTAAGGATGCTGTCAGTACGCATGTCTCAGTGAGTAATCCTTTTACTCCTGTCACCGTTTTTGCTTAACATGGGTCCATGTCAATGCTTTTCCTGTTTCCACTGGCAGAAGTAGCAGATCCTGATTTGGGACAGCTGGAATAAGTGCTGGCCAGCCTGGGGTCTGGGGCCCAGGTCAAGCAGGGATCATGGTTCAGGTCTTGACTGATCCCTATTTGGCTGGCCAAAGTGCTGATCAGGAGATGGGCGGGGGTCAAGGCTGAGAATATCCAGGCAGAGCCCCCAGGTTGGGGCCAAGCTAGGATTAAAGAGCAGAGAGCCATGCACCAGCAGATGCCTGCTACTGCAGGGTCCCAGGGATACTGCAGGAGGCAAGATAGACAATTTCCAGCCTCAAGGAGCTTCCAGCAGACACCCAAGGGAAGAGAAGGTGTCAGCCAGGTGAAAGAGCGTATTTCAGGTAGAGGCAGCAACATTTGGAAGTGGGAAAGCCTGACTTTCCAGGCACTGAGGGAATTTCAGGGTAGTTAGAATGAGGATGGAAGTGCAGGAGGATCCAGGAGGCCTGTGGCTCACCCTTGCTGTGAACAGCAGCTGGGGGTTTTAACAGAAGAACGATGGTGTCAAGTCAGTGGACACTCAGGATGATGTCAGGGGCTGAGTAGTCTAGTCCCAAATGGATCTGAGAAGAATGAGAGCCAAGCGTGGTCAGCCTGATGCAGGGTACAAATCACTCATTTACTAGACAAATGGGTACTGATGGCTGTTGGGTGCCGTGGCCTCTTCTTAGCTTCATGGAATTCTCATTTGAGCAGGGGGCATAGACAGTCAATAGACAAGATGTAGTTCTGTGTGATTCAATGTAGGTGGTTGTGAGGGAGCAGTATGGGAAGATTCCCCCACCACTTGGTAAGAAGGGACTAGGTAAGAAGCTGTGTGCCTCGCTGAGGGAGTTTTCAGCTGTGTGCTGTGGGGAGCCCTGAAAGATTCTAAACGGGGGAGTTTGTGATGGGATGTATGCTTTAGAAAAAGATTACTTTGCCAAAATCATCCCAGCAGACACATTTCAGTGCTCACCCTGTGCTAGATGCTTTTCAGCGTTCACACGTCAACAAATTTAATGCTTACAAAAACTTATTTTCAGGTCCTGTGTTAGTTTTCTGTTACAGTCGTAATACACAGCCACAAATGTGGTGGTTTAGAATAGCACAAGTTTGTTCTCTTATGGTTCTGGAGGTCGGAAGTCCTAAAATCGAGGTGTCTATAGGGCTACAGTCCTTTTGGAAGCTCAGGGAGAATTTCTGTCCTTGCCTTCTCCAGCTTACACAGGCCCCCTTCCTCCAGCTCTGAAGTGTGTCTTTCCATTCTGCGTCTGTTGTCACTTTGCCGCCTTTGACCAGTTCTACTACCTCCCTCTCATAAGGACTCTTTGATGACATTGGGCCCACCGAGGTAATCCAGGATAACCTCCCCACAGCAAGATCCTTAATTTAATCGTCCGCACAGTCCCTTTTGCCATACAAGGTAACATATTCACAGGTTCTGGGGATTACAATGGGGACATCTGGGGGGAATAATTATTCAGCTTGCTACAGTTAGGTGCTATTATCCTCATTTTATAGACAATGATAGAATCATAGAGAGGATAAGAAACTTGTCCAGAGTCACAGAGCAAGTAGCTCTAAAGATCACCTGGAGCCTTGTTCAGTTCACACTGATCCTGGACATTGAGAGAGGTTTCTCTCATCTCAGACTTGTGTGGGCAGCTGACTGTGTGTCAGGGGTTTGAGTGGCTGTTGACCACTGTCAGGACGGCAGAAGGTACTGGTTGTGTGCCAGTACTGCATGTCCAGTACAGGGCAGGACAGTCCTAGACCTTGCCTTCGTGGGCATGGTTGTATCATCTCACTAATAATTACATAGTTTCAGCTCAATGTTCCTGTGAAAGACAGTACAGGATGTGGTGGGAGATTGTAAGGGGGAGGCTGCTTTTGTTTCGTGGAGCGTGGGAACGAGTCTCCAAGGAAGTGATTTCGCTGAGAGGAGCTGATTGAGGGGCGGCCAGGAGTGTGTATGTCGGGGGTTGGGGAGCGGGGTACAGCGTTGGGGTGTGCAGTGACCGAGAGATGTTTCACGTGGGGATGAGGGAGTGCAGGACAGATCCCGCAGGACACAGAGGGCCGTGCTAAGGAGCTGGGATTTTTGTCGTAGGTGCAGTGGCACATGATGGAAGGACTGATGAAATTTGAGAATCTGGCATCATGCTTGCAGCAGAGCTATAGCAAGGAACAGTGCTTAGAAGAACCTTCCGAAATCCTAGTGCGGTGTTTCTCAAACTTGAACAAGTACACATTCTTCTTAAAGGAAAAAATAGTCCAGCAGTGAGAGTTAAATTATCTTTTTACTTACATGCATACAAACGCAAACCTGGTATACATAGCACTTGCTCACGCCACATATAAGCAATAAAACCAAAGGAAGTGAACAGATTGAATACAAAACTAAAATCAATAACATTCCACTTAAAATACTAATTCTAAAGTTTTATTTTGCTGGAACAAAATCTCTACTCCTGGCCAAGATACTTCTGATTCTCCCATTACTCTGTTCCAAGTGACTATTTAATCCACCCAAATTTCTCTGAAGAGCTCTGGAGCTTTCTTCTTACGAGATTGGCCTTCATTTGGGTGTGGCACATTCTTTACCTGCTATGTGTATTTCTCTTCTTTCTTTATCAGGACAAGAAAGTTGTATGGCTTGATATCAAGTAAGCTGTTAAGAAAATACGAATGGTGGACGGGCATGGTGGCTCATGCCTGTAATCCCAGCACTTTGGGAGGCCGAGGCAGGTGGATCATGAGGTCATGGGGTTCGAGACCAGCCTGGCCAGTATGATGAAACCCCGTCTCTACTAAAAATGCAAAAATTAACCCAGCATGGTGGCGGGTGCCTGTAATCCCAGCTACTTGGGAGGCTGAGGCAGGAGAATTGCTTGAACCTGGGAGGTGGAGGTTGCAGTGAGCTGAGATCATGCCACTGCTCTCCAACCTGGGCGACAGAGCAAGACTCTTGTCTCGTAAAAAAGAAAATACAAATGCTGGTGCTGAAGTTGTGAACTGAAAGCATGTGTCAACGCTGTTTATTCTGTGACTTGGAGTTGGATTGTCTTAGTATTGGTTTAGGTTACCATTAAACGAAAATATCCTCAGACACAGACTGTTCGTCATTCCATTGTGACGGTTTAGGTTACCATTAAACGAAAATATCCTCAGACACAGACTGTTCGTCATTCCATTGTGACGGAATGGTTACATCTTGTGAGGAAATGGTTACATCTCAGTAGTGAGAGGTGGATCAAGGCCACTGTGTTTCATGCCTGTAATCCCAGTGCTTGGGGAGCCTGAAGCAGGAGGATTGCTTGAGGCCAGGAGTTCAAGATCCTGTACCAAAGCAGAAGAAAATTAGCTGGGTGTGGTGGCACATACCTGTAGTCCCAGCTACTCGAGGGTTTGAGATGGGAGGATTGCTTGAGGCCAGGTATTCGAGGCTGCAGTGAGCTATGACTGGGCCACTGCATTCCAGCCTGGGCAACAGTGCAAGACCCCGTCTCATACATACATACATAAAGTTCTAAGGTCAGAACTCAGGATTCCTGCCTCTCAGTCCAGTGCTCTCCAGCTTACATCTTCAACAGAAGCCCTGTGCTGAGCTGCCTTGTCCAGACCCTTGTCTTATCCAGACCTTGTGTTATCCATCTCACAGGACTGGCATGATGACCGCTCTTTGCCACAGCCTCTCCCTGTCCCAGCTCCAGCCCTCTCTCCCCTTCTGGGGTCAACATCTTAGAGTCCATCTGGCTGGATCTAACCTGAGAGTCCTCTCGGTACCTCTTGAGCCACATTCCAAGTCTTCCCCCTTCCAATGCTTTTCCCCATTTCCTAACCACTCACCCCATCCTGATCGCCAGCTTTTAGGCAAGGACTTACCAGCTCTTCGGTTGCACCAGAGGACGTTGCTTGCTTGTCCAGGCCTGTGCCCAGTCATATTAGGAGATGGGGACAGTGGGGGGTGTCTCACTAGACTCTGCACACTGAGGCTCCTGAGTGATGGCCTCCAGCAGTGGGCCCCATGGCAGACACCTGCTTCGGAACGAGGTCTGAACACATAGGGGAAAGACAGATCCGGGAGACTGAGTTGGAGTTGCATAAGAAAGGAATTTGGATGAGCTCAAGTTATCCTCCATGCATTTTTTGCTGTTCATTTAAGAAACGTGGACCATATCCAGCAGGAGAGTTAGGTTACCTAGCATGTAGGTGGCACTTAAAAGCTATGCCAAATGCACAGCATGTGCCAGCCACCCTCGTGTAAGCATCTTACAGGTATTGACTTGTGGAGTCCTCACAGCAGTCCTTTGAGTTTGGTAGTATTTTTTATCCCTCTTATCCAGATGAGGAAATGGAGGTGCAGAGAAGTGAAGGAACATGTTCAAGATCACCTGCTACTAGGTGGAGGTGCTGGGATTTGAACCTGGATGGCCAGGTGCCAGAACTCTTGGCTGCTGCATCAATCTGCGTGAAAACAAATGGTGAAATTTGAGAGACTGTAGAAACTTCTCTGCCTTCATTTTTAAGGTGAGGAGCCTGATAGCTGAAGAGAGAAGGAACTTTTACCAACTCACCAGCGGGTAGCGACAAAGACAAGGCTCCTAACCAGCCCTCCTAACCTTCAGTCCAGGAGGCACGGTGGTATAGCAGAAAAAACACAGGCATTCCATGTACTCATTGACTGGGCAGGTGGTTAACTGAACATCTACTTTATGCAGGGACTTGGATATGCAGGGGACAAAACAAAGTCTCTCACTTTGCAGAGCAAGCATTCCTTCTGCAGAAGCGTACTGAGCACCACTGTGCGAGGTAGGGAGGACCTGGAGAGTAAGACCTGCCCTCAGGAAAGAGAAGCTATTACCCTGGGTAGTGAGTGCGGAGACAGAGGTGTCCAGGGTGCTGTGAGCCCCTAGAATGGAACCAGAGCTGGCAAGATCAGGGGGCTTCCTGGAGGAAATGAGGGGTACTAGAGCCGAGTTTTCAAGGTGATGTTGGGTTAGTTGGAGGAAGCAGGTAGGAACCAGGCAGAGCAACAGGCAGAGCAACAGAGTCTCACAGGACAGAAAACCTGGCTCGGACCAGACAGAGCTGGTTTCAAATGCAACTCTAACACTTTGGTAAGTACTTGCAAAAGGGCTGTGAAGACCTTGTACAATGATACTCATTCTTTCCCTTGCCCCTACCTTCCTACTTCCAGCTATACCACAGAGCACCTGCCCTGTTCATGAAAACTGTGGGTAACATGTTAATGAAAATTGTGGGTAGCATATTAAAGTATTCAATATGCAATTGAAATTTGATGCTTAAGGAATCAATTTGTCATTTTTGGGAAATCATGTAGTCTATATGATCACATTCTGGATCCTTTAGTATGAATAAAAACCTATTTTGTGTGTGTTTATAACTAAATAATCTTTAACGTAGGCCAGGCGCGGTGGCTTACGCCTGTAACCCCAGCACTTTGGGAGGTCGAGGCGGGCGGATCACCCGAGGCCAAGAGTTCGAGACCAGCCTGGCCAACCTGGTGAAACCCTGTCTCTACTAAAAATACAAAAATTAGCTGGGCGTAGCCTGTAATCCCAGCTACTCGGGAGGCTGGGGCAAGAGAATTGCTTGAATCTGGGAGACAGAGGTTGCAGTGAGCTGAGATCGCGCCATTGCACTCTAGCCTGGGCAACAAGAGCGAGACTCCATCTCAAACCAAAAAAAAAAAAAAAAAAAAAAAAAAAAAACCTTCAATGTTATAACGTGATGCTAACATCAAGGCTTGTTTGCTCTCTTGAGCTTGGGGCTGGGGGATGTTTCAGATCTGTCTTGGGCCCCTGCTACTGCCCATTCATATGCTCCTTGGGCTACAGGCAGGTCCCTTGAGTGGTAGTTCTATTTGTAATCCAAGCATATTTAGGGTTAAAATTAATACCAAAAGCAAACAAAAGAATATTGTTTAGATGCATTCAAATTCACACTTCTTACATGTCATATTTCCTAGGTTAACTACTAGATGCACAGAAGGGGAAAAGTGGAGTAAAAAAATGTGTAGTAAATTTTAAAAAAGGAAAGGAAGAAAAAGAAAAATAGAATAAGCAAGACAAATAGCTCAGAACAAGGTGGCAGATTTAAATGCAAACATATCGGTAATTGTGTGTTAAATGCTCCAGTTAAATGAAAATGTTGATATGACTGGATAAGAAAACGAAACCTAATTCTGTGTTGCTTAATATAATTATCTCAGTGAAAAAACATTTGATAAAATTTACCATCTTTTTGTGATTAGAAAAGCAGGAAACTAGGAATTGAAGGAATTTTATTAGTTTTGATTAAGGATATCTAGCAAAAAAACAGCGAATATCACATTTAATGGCAAAACATTGAAAGCTTTCTTATTGACATCAAGAAAAAGACAGGAATGCCCATTATGACCAACTCTATTCAGTTTTGTGCAGGATAGCCTTGTCAAGGAACTAAGGCAAGAATTATAAATAAAAGATGTAAGGTTTGGAAAGAAGGGAAGAAAAACTGGCGTGTAGATAATACGGGTTGCGTATTTTTGCACTGAGATTTCTATGTGTAGAAAATAAAGATTCTACAGTTAAATCATGATATTAATAAGTTTAGGCGAATGCTGAATCCAAAATCAAGATACAAAACCAGTTGTATTTCTATGTATCACTAGCAAATAGAAAATGAAACATAGATGGAGGTTCACACCTGTAATCCCGGCACTTTGGGAGGCTGAGGCCAGAGGATTGTTTGAGCCTAGGAGTTTGAGACCAGCTTGCACAACATAGCTCTGGCTCTACAAAAAATTAAAACAAATTAGCCAGGTGTGGTGGTGCATGCTTGTGGTCCCAGCTACTTGGGAGGCTGAGGTGGTGGGAGGATCACTTGAGCACAGGAGGCTGCAGTGAGCTATGATTGCACTACTGCACTGCAACCTGGGTGACAGAGGGAGACCCTGTTTTGGTTTTTGTGTTTTTTTTAATTTAAAAATATGTTTACAATAATATAAAAAATAAGATATCTAGGAAGAAATTAACAAAAAATATGCAAAACTCTGATAGGGAAAAATATACTTCATTGAGAGATATCAAAGAACATTAAGTAACTGGTGAGATATATTATGTTCGTGGATTAGTAGAGTCAGTATTTAAGCCTTTCAGTTTTCCCCGAATTGATCTATAGAGACAATACCGTACTAATCTAAATCTCAACACGATTATTTTTGTGTAACTTCACAAACAGATTCTAAAATTTATATGACCCTCCAAGGGCCAAAAATTGCCCAGACATTCTTGAAGAGAAACCCATCAGAAATCCTCTTTGTTACAGCTACAGAAATTAAGGCTGTGTAATATCGGCACAAGGATAAACAGATGGGCCACAGAAACAGATGGAGAGAACCAAGTAACAGATGTATGTTTGATTTAAGACAGAGGTGGCTCTGCAGACCAGTGAGCAGAGATGGTCTTTTTAAATAACGGTGCTGAGACAATGAGCTACCTGGGCACACCATGTACAAAAATAAACTCCAGGTATCCACATCAGACCTAAATGTGAAAGGAAAGCTATAAAGCTTTGAGAAAATAATACAGAGCTATACAATAATAATACAAAGCCATAAAGCTTTGAGAAAATAATATGATTGTTTTTGTGATCTCAGTGTAGGGAGGTGTTTCTTAAAATTAGTGTACTAATCCTAAAGGAAAAGACTAATACATATGGCCATATTTCAATTAAGAAAGATAAATGATGAAGTAGAAAATACCCATTACACCTCTAACTAATCAAGGACATACATTGTGTGTATATAATAAATGCCCACACATCAGTTAGGAAAATGGCAGGCAACGTAATGGAAAAATGGGCAGTACTTTACCGAGTACTTAAAAATAAACATCGAAGTGGTCAATAAACATTTTCCATTAACATTGCTCTTGCTGTAAAAATTGGTACCACTGCTTTGGAAAACAATTTGGCATTACCTACTAAAGTTGAAGACACATCTGGTGGCCCAGCAGTTTTATCCCCAGGAATATATTACAGAGAAACGAGTTCACATGTGTCCCCAGGAGGGTTACTCCTCTGGGTCTAACTTGATCCTCTGTATAGTTGGACTCACAGTGCTTACCTTACAGGGAGAATTCAAATTAAATAATTGAATTAAGTAGAATGTTTGTAAAGTGCATAATTTAGTGCCTTGTGTATAGTACATGCTCAACAGTAATTGCTTGCTAGTAATAGTAATATAATTGTTGGTTAGTCTCATCAACTGACATCTCAGAGAAGGGCCATTTTAGGATTGGTCTTTTCTGAAGGAAACCACAACTCTCTTAAGTGGTTGAAAAGTTTGAGAAGATCAAGGGAGTATTCCCTTTCCATTCCTTATTGTCCCATGACTTCCTAAGGGCCAGGGTTGAAGGGCAGGGGCTGGGCTGTGTTGTTTTGGGGCCTGCACACCTCTGGGTAATGCATATGGGCAGCTGCTTCACTCCTGTCACTTACACTAATTTGGCAAATCACCAAATTGTCCTTTTGGACTCTTACATGATTTTGTGTCAAAAATCTCATTCTATAAAATAAAACATTGGAATGACATTTCAGTGGTTTCGTGGGGGCATTCATGCAAACTATAGATGATATACTATAGAAAACAATGTTTAAAAATCTTAAATATTCTCACTTAAGATGAGAAGATCGAAATGAGTTGAAAATAAAACAGAACTGCAGGAAATGAAATCAGTAACCATTTTGTTTTCTGTACTGTAAAACTTAAAGGAATGGGCTACTGAGTGGGACCAATGGGCCAGTTCTCTATTTCCTAGTAAATTGCCCCAAAACTTAACACCTTAAAACAAACATTTATTATCTTTGAGTTTCTGTGGGTCAGGAATTGGGCTTGCCTTAGCTCTGGGTGCCTCTGCCTCAAAGTGTCTCATGAGGGGCTGCAGTCAGGGTACTGTGGGCTAATTCTAGCCAATGGGCTAGTTTTCTATTTCCTAGCAAATTGCCCCAAAACTTCATGCCTTAAAACAAACATTTATTATCTTTGAGTTTCTGTGGGTCAGGAATTGGGCCTGCCTTAGCTCTGGGTGCCTCTGCCTCAAGGCCTGTCATGAGGGGCTGTAGGTACAGAGCTGTGGTCTCATCTGAAGGCTCAGCTAGGGCAGGCTCCTCATTTACACTCACATGTGTAGCTGTTGGCAGGATTCAGATCTTCACTGGCTGTTGGCCTGAGAGCATGAGTCCCTCACTGGCTGTAGGTCAGAAGCTACTCTCAGTTTCTTGCCCCAACAGTCACTCCCAGGGCAGATGACCACATGGGCAGCTGGCTGCCATCCCAGTGAGCAAGCTAGAGAGAGCAAGGCAGGGTGTGCACAGCCTTTGTCACCTAACCTCTGAGGTGACTTAGTATCACTTGCCACATTCTTTTGGTCAGAAGCAAGTCACTAGCCCACAGGGGAGGGGATTTCACAAGGGCATGAGTACCAGGAAGTGAGGGTCACTGGGGCCACTTTAGAGGCTGCCTGCCTGAATCTGCCCTTTGCCCACAAGGAGTCATGTCCCTCCCACATGCAAAATGTACTTGCCCTCTCCCAAGCTCCCCAAACATCTCATCCCTTTACAGCATCAGCCCGAAGTCCAGATTTGTCATCTAAATCAGGTCCAGATGGGAATAAGGTTTTGGGGGACACATCTGTATAATTTATGGCTGCATAACCAGTCACCCCTTGAAACACTCATCTCACAGGAGGGAGGAATCACTGGGTGCTCACTGGGTGTCTCAGCAGCTGCCTCCACAGCTGTCCAGGTTCACGTCCTGACTCTTCCACGTACTAGCTGTGTGCCCTTGGGCTGGTCATTTCCCTTCTGTGCCTCACTTTCTCATCTGTAAATGGGGCCAGTAATATAACTTATCTACTAGAGAGGAGTAATGATTAAATGACATAAATTCTCAAGTAATTGGCATAGTCCTTGGCACAGAGTAAGTGCTGAATACATGATAACCATTTATAATTGTTTGAATTATTTTTCTTAAGAAAAAACTTCAGACGCTTTCTGAGAATGTAGATTGAAAAGGATAAAGAGGGAAAGAAAATGATAGGTCTCAGATACAAGAGGCAGGAATCCAACATAAAACACTGTCGTGGTTCTTCAGGTCGTCCAAGAACATCAGAAACAATCATTAAAGTTTAAGAAACAAAAACTACTAAACGAAAAATATTTGTGCTTGCTGATTGAAGTATTCCACGCGATCCAAGCAGTGTTAGAATGTCAGGATGCGGGAGGGGTATGGAGGGCCATGTTGAGGTAAGGCCTCATGGGAGGTAACTGAACCCCATGGGAAATGACCGGCTCCACCCCCATTGTCAGTCACTGCCCATTAGAGATTGCAGACCCGTTCAGTTTAGGAAATTGCAAAGGGAACCTGTGACCACACTGTCTGCAGTTGTCTGCACAGCTCAGGGATTCAGACCCAGCATGAACCAGCTTTTGGCCCTCATGGGACACTCTTCTAGCTGGTGCTGTGACCAACATGAGAGCAGATCACTTCTCAGCCCCATCTCCCAGTCCGTACCAGGCTGGACTAGAGGATATCTGAGGGCCCTTTATCCCATAGATGTCTGATTCAGGATCAGGACTGTACTTAACCATCTGTGCCCACAGCACTTGGCATGGCTGGGGTTCGGCAAATGCATTTGAGTTACACTTGTGTTGAAGTGGAGTCCCAGTTGTAAATGTGATGTGTCTGTCCTCCCTGCCCAACCTCCAGCCCTAACCTGTCTTCCTCTCATTCCCACATCAGGCCAAGTGCAGGAACATGGAGCATGCGCTGCGGGAGAAGGCCAAGGCCTTCTGGGCCATGCGGCGCTCCTATGAGGCCATCGCCAAGCACAATCAGGTGAGTGAACGATGGGGCTGGGTGGGGAGATTGGGTCCACTCAGGGCAGTTGGGGGAGGATTGAAGTTGCGTCAGCCCTGACTTTGTCTCACATAACCCACTGGGTAGAGGTGGGCTCCCTTACCTGTGATGGTCCTGTGCAGCCACGTCGTGGATGCTGACCGTGGCTTCTCTGCCTTGGCTCCTCTAAAGACCCAGGTGTGATCATGCCATCAGCCACAGGAGTGACTTAAAAAGCTACCAACACCATCTGCCCTGTGGCATATGCATTGTACCACCGCCACCTGTGCGTTCAGTGATGACCTGGGACTCATGTAATTTCTTGTTTTCTTTCAGTTCCCACATCCACTCCATCAGCAATCCTATTCCCCCACCTCTAAAGTACATTATTTCTGCCAAACTCTCTATGTTCTGGTCCAGGTCACCATCATCTCTCACTGGGCCTCCTGCCTGTGCCTCGTGCTTTCATTCTGTTGTATTCTGCTTTCCACGGACTGGGGTGATCGTTTAGTAAAACACACCAGCAGTGTCCCTCCTCTGCTTAAAACTGCCAGTGGCTTCCAGTCACCCTCGGTACCACCCAGATTCCTTACCATGGCCTCCAAGGCCATTGCCTGACCCTGCCTATCCTCAACCTCATTTACTTCTCTGCCTCATCTTCTTTCTGTCCCTTAAGCAAACTAAGTCTTCACCCCAGAATGTGAGCCCAGCATCTTTGCCATTAAAATCTCAGATGTCCCCTTCAAGAAACTTTTCCTGATCACCCTCCTCTGTTACTCAATGGTATACTTACCTGGTTTATTTCCTTGATGACACTTCATTACCTGTAATTACCTTTGGTTTTCTATCTGCTTTTTATCCCTTCCCATCAGCATATAATGAAAACAGGGCACACTATTGCCAATTAACTAGAGGAGTTCTTGGCACACAATAGATGACCAATAAAAATGTTTGTTGATTGAGTGAAGTGAGTAGGTGACCAATAACTTAATCAAATGAATGAATGGGCTTCCTCTGTGCCCACTCCGGTTGTTCTGCCTGGCTCCCTCTCTTCCTCCAGGTCCCGTGTGGATTGGCAGGCTTGTTTCTGACTTTTGATCTTGGCTCTGGTCTTTGGCTTTCTGAGGTGGCTGCCTCTAGTAATTACCACTCTGTTAGACTCGTGTTAGCGACAGCTGAGCCATGCCTGGTCCGGTTTGCTGGGCACTGTCCTCAGGAGCCTGTGGTCCCCTCCACTATGTGTCCAAAGCTGAGGATTAGGCCCAGGAAAGGGCCTCATTAACATCTGGCTGTGGAGTTTACCCTGAGCCACAGAGCTGGTGGAACAGAGTGGAAGAAAGGACTGTGTGACACACCGGGCGCCAGGGCAGTAACCGCAAAGCAGACCTATTTCCAAACCTAAGCCCAGTTCCCCAGTGGATCCCTCAACCCCCTCCAAGCTAATCCCCTCCTCTAAAAAGAGGGCAATTCCCTCTTACTAGGATTAAAAAAAAAAAAATTCAGATAAAATAATGCATATAAGTGCCCAACAGAGAGAAGTCGTTAACATTTCTGATGTCTAATAGACTGACAAACTGGTGGGAGAGAGTTTTCACTTTTTCAGTGGATTATTTTGTCATCCGATGTCAGAGCTATAAATACATGTTGAAATTCCAACTCCAAATAGCAAGTACGAACCTGCTGTTGCTGGAGTTTGTTGAGTTGTTTTTCCAGTAGTCATCGTGGAGTCATGTAGCTTCATCATTGTTCTCTTACTTGGTTTCCTTTTGTGGCTAAAGCTATATGACTGGCTTGCCTTGTCCAGGACTGGGTTGGGGATACTTGGGGAGTGTCTGTCTGTCCATGTGGCAGTACGGCCTGCCCACCCAGGGAGTGTAGGAGTCCTGAGCTTTTTGCTGAGGCTGAGGGTAATGAGGTCACGTGGGAAGCCCCTAGGATTCCAGCCTGATTAATACTTTGTCTGTTAAATTCAGTTTATCAAGTCGATGAGAAAAGTGAAAGTTCTGGTGTTTATTCCTTTACAGTGAGGCCGTCATTGCCCACGGTGAGTGGGCAGGAGTTGACCTTGCACTTGCTGGTTTTTCCTGCCATGCTCTATTCTTGATTTTTCTGTGTGATAAGAATTATCGAGGAGAGGGAAAGCGTTAAGATAAATAGCTAATGCATGCGGGGGTTAATACCTAGGTGATGGGTTGACAGGTGCAGCAGACCATCATGGTGCACATTTACCAATGTAGCAAACCTGCACATCCTGCACATGTATCCTGGAACTTAAATGTAAAAAAAAAAGAGAATCACCCTGGATTCTACTCTCTCCAACGCAGACATCAGTCTTTTCAGTCTGATGGGTTAGCTGTGCTGTTTGTCCTCATTTGCATTTCTTTGATTATTGGTAAGTCTGTACACGTTTTCACAAGCATAACGGCCATTTATGTTTCTTCTGTGAACGCTAATTCACATTCTTTTTTTCCCTTGGAATATTTGTCTTTTCTCTCAGTGGATTTGTAAGAGTGCTTTGTACATTAAGAATAATAGCCATTAGTCATAAATGTTGCAAATATACTTCCTGTTTGTCATTTCTTTTTCAGTGGGTCATTTTCAATTTTTTTGGCCATTTTTACTTTTTCAGTGAATCCTTTTGTTACATTTTCAGAGCTATAAACATACAAACAGTCCCTGGCTTATGATTTTTTGACTTTACCATGGTACACAGGCAATGTGCATTCAGTAGAAACTGTACTTTGAGTACTCATACAACCATTCGTTTTTCCCCTTCAGTACAGTATTCAATAAATTACATGAGACACTCAGTGCTTTGTTATGACGTAGGCTTTGTGTTGGATGATTCTGCCCAACTGTAGGCTAATGTGAGTGTCCTGGGCACGTTTAAGGTAGGCTAGACTAGGCCGGGTGCAGTGGCTCACACCTGTAATCCCAGCAGTTTGGGAGGCTGAGGCAGGCAGATCACGAGGTCAGGAGATCGAGACCATCCTGGCTAACATGGTGAAACCCCGTCTCTACTAAAAAGGTACAAAAAATTAGCTGGGCGTGGTGGCGGGCACCTGTAGTCCCAGCTACTTGGGAGACTGATGCAGGAGAATGGCGTGAATCCAGGAGGCGGAGCTTGCAATGAGCCGAGATCGTGCCACTGCACTCCAGTCTGGGCGACAGAGCAAGACTCTGTCTCATAAATAAATAAATAAATAAATAAATAAATAAAGTAGGCTAGGCTAACCTATGATGTTTTTAGTAGTTTAGGTGTATTCATTGCTTTGACTTAACCGTTTTTCAATTTATGATGGGCTTATTGGGATGTAACCCCATCATACGTTGAGGAACATCAATATTTAACTTTCAGTCCAAAGATGAGATTACTAACCTACCATTGCCACAGCACACATTTTGAATGGTTTTTCTAACAGTTGTCATGGAATTATATTTTTGTCTTTAACTTTATGAATAGTCTCTTGCCATACACACCTCTTATTTTTCTATGTATTCAGTTATCTCATTCTTTCTTCGAGGCTTCTCAGTTTTGTACTGCGCCAAGGAATGTCTTTCTTATTCCAAGCTGAGAAATATTTATTTGCTTTTTCTTTAATTACATTTATGGTTTCCTCTTCCCTTTGAAAAAACTTTTTGTGAGGACAGGCACGGTGGCTTACGCCTGTAATCCCAGCACTTTGGGAGGCCGAGGCGGGCGGATCACCTTAAGTCAGGAGTTTGAGACCAGCCTGACCAATATGGCGAAACCCCGTCTCTGCTGAAAAATACAAAACTTTGCCAGGTGTGGTGGCACACACCTGTAGTCCCAGCTACTTGGGAGGCTGAGGCAGGGAGAATTGCTTGAACCCAGGAGGCAGAGGTTGCAGTGAGTCAAGATCACACCACTGCACTCCAGCCTAGGTGAAAGAGCGAGACTCAGTCTCAAAAAAAAAAAAAAAAAAAAGAGGAAAAAAAAAACCTTTTGTGGTTATGATTAGGAGTGTGTATATTATTTTAATGATTATTTTAAAATAAATACTTCCTACTGCTCCTTTGGTAAAGCCTCTGGATCAGACAAATTTTAAGTCCTAAGATTGGAAGGCAAATACTTTAGAAAAAATCATTACTATTTGCAGCCATTCATTTCTATGATTCAGGACTTCCTTGTTATGGTGCAACCTAAAGAAGGAACTGAACATTGTATGTAGATGAGATTATAGTACTACAGTTGCAATCTATAAGCTGTGATTTTATTTTTAAAAAAAACCCTATCAAAACAACCTATTATTAGGTTGTTGGACTTTCCCATTTGAAATCTGAACTTAGAAATGTGTGCTTATAAACTATTATGTTGATGCTTATAAACTATTATGTTGATATTTTATCTATAGGAGTTCTATACATGATTTCTTTGAACATAAAGTTCCTTTGCTAAAAATGGGAAAGTTGCTGGGCTATGGAGGTTCCCTCCGTATCTGACCCCTGACTCCCTCCCGCTCTCTGCCGTAGGTGGAGGCTGCATGGCTGGAAGGCCGGATCCGGCAGGAGTTTGATAAGCTTCGCGAGTTCTTGAGAGTGGAGGAGCAGGCCATTCTGGATGCCATGGCCGAAGAGACAAGGCAGAAGCAGCTTCTGGCCGACGAGAAGATGAAGCAGCTCACAGAGGAGACAGAGGTGCTGGCACATGAGATTGAGCGGCTGCAGATGGAGATGAAGGAGGACGACGTTTCTTTTCTCATGGTAAGGAGCTCAGCGTCTGGATTCAGTGACAGGACCAGATGTTCCGGCACCAGCTGGGAGCCACAGCCCACCAGCCCTGGCCAACCTCATCTTCCTGGAGCTTCCTGGGTACTGGCCTGGAAGAGCTCACAAGTGACCTGCTCTGCTTGTGTCATAAAGCTAAAAAGACTTATCAGGGCGGAGTTCCTTGAAACCCTCTTATTTCTTCCTCTCTCTTCTTTTTTTTTAGAGACAGGGTCTTGCTCTGTCACCCAGGCTGGAGTACAGTGGGTGATTATAGCTCAGTGTAAGCTCAAACTCATGGGCTCAAGTGATCCTCTCTCCTTAGCCTCCTGAGTAGCTGGGACTACAGGCACGAGCCACCATGCCCAGCTAAGTTTTTCATGTATTAACAGTCAGCTGGGGGTGAGGGGGTCTCACTGTGTTGCCCAAGCTGGTCTTGAATCCCTGGCTTCAAGTGATGCTTTCACCTTGGCCTCCCAGGTAGTTGGACTGCTGGCGCTCCACTGTGCCCAGCTCCTGTCTCTTCTTTCCTCCTTTCTCTTGCCCTCTCTCCTACTCTCATTTTTTTCCTGTCTCTACCTTTTTGTTTTGTTTTGTTTTGTTTTTTTGTTTTTGATACAGAGTCTCACTCTGTCGCCCAGGCTGGAGTGCAGTGGCACCATCTCGGCTCACTGCAAGCTCCGCCTCCCGGGTTCCTGCCATTCCCCTGCCTCAGCCTCCGAGTAGCTGGGACTACAGGCACGCACCACCACACCCAGCTAATTTTTTTTTTTTTTTGTATTTTTAGTAGAGACTGGGTTTCACCATCACCGAGGATGGTCTCGATCTCCTGACCTCGTGATCCACCCGCCTCGGCCTCCCAAAGTGCTGGGATTACAGGCGTGAGCCACCGCGCCCGGCCTGTCTCTACCTTTTAATAAAATGAATTCTTTTAAAATCATTCAATTATTTAAATTTTTTATTTAAATATGATGCCTTGGCTTTCTGTCTTCTTAAGAAAAAGATGATTCTGTTCTCTCTTTTAAAGAACAGTATTATTCATTTTTTCTTCCTTTTATTGATATATTTCCTCTCCATGAGCCATCGGTCCTTACAAATTTCCCGCAGGGAAATTTCTGGGCTTGAAAGCTGCTCTGTAAACTGGCCAGGGTGGTGAGGTGTCTCCTGTCCCCGGAAAACAGCTGACTGCTGTGGAAGGGGTGTTGCTGTAGAGCGGAGTGGGAGGTGACAGGGACGGTTATCTGTTCAGGCAGTGTCACCTCCTGGGTGGGACCTTTAGGAGTTCTCCACCTCACTCAGAGCCTCGAACCATGAAGCCTTCTGTCTCTAAAATGTCCCTGATTATGAAATCATTCTGTGTTCA
The DNA here is from genome assembly GCF_024542745.1 of Macaca thibetana thibetana. Lineage (NCBI taxonomy): Eukaryota > Metazoa > Chordata > Mammalia > Primates > Cercopithecidae > Macaca > Macaca thibetana. Next base: position 116,251,577 of record NC_065585.1, read on the forward strand.
GAGCTGTCTCTAAAAAGAAAAATGAAGGAGAAAAAAAAAAGATAGAAAAACCATTTCGTGGGATCTAAAAGCTGTGTGTCTCGTGGATTCTGTTTAGGGAACTGGGAGTATTGTCTTGCCCAGTACCCAGAGTGCTTTCAGGGATGATTTTGGTTTGTGACTCCTTTTTATTTTTTATTAGCAACTTTATTGAGATATAATTTACATGCTAAACAATTCACCCATTTAAAATATACCACTCAGTGATTTTTAGTATATACAGAGTTGTGCAACCATCACGACAATTTTAGAACATTTCATGCCTCCAAAAGCAGCCCTGCTTTAGCTGTCACTCCCCAGTTCCTCCTCCCACATAAAAACTGTTACCTAAATTGAGTCTAACAGAGTGGTAATTACTAGAATTAGCAGCCCCTGGCAACCACTAATCTACATACTATCTATATAGATTTACCTATTCTAGACATTTCAAATGCATGGAATTATATAACATGTAACCTTTTGTGACTGCCTTCTTTCAGTCGGCATATTTTGAAACATCATTCGTGTTGTAGCATCTATCAGTACTTCATTCCTTTTTATGGCCGAATAATATTCCATGGCATAGATATACAATCATGCATTGCTTGGTGATGGGGATATGTTCTGAGAAATGTGTTATTAGGCAATTTTTTCATTATGCAAATGTCATGGAGTGTGTTTACATAAACCTACATGGTGTAGCCTACTGCACACCTAGGTTATATGGAATAGCCTTTTGCTCCTAGGTTACAAACCTGTGTAGCATGTTGCTGTACTGAATACTATAGGCAACTAGAGCCCACTGTTAAGTATTTGTGTATCTAAACATAGAAAAAGTACAGTAAAAATATGGTGATGTAATCTCATGGGACCAGAGTCATATATGTGGTTCCTTGTTGACTGAAACATCGTTATGTCGCACATGGCTATATTACATTTTATTTATTGATTTATCAGTTGGTGGTTGCTGTGGTTTAAATATGTTCCCCAAAATTTATGTGTTGCAAATTTAATCCCCAATGCAACCGTGTTGGGAGGTGGAGCCTAATAAGAAGTGATTGGGTCCTGAGAGCCCTCATGAATGGGTTAATGTTGTTCCTGGCAGAGTGGGTTAGTTATTGAGAGAGTGGGCTTGTTATAAAAGTGAATTTGGGCCCCTCTTGCTTGCTTGCTCTTGGTCTTATGTGTGGTCTCTTGCCCTTCTTCCTTCTGCCATGGGATGACACAGCGTGAGGGCTCTCATCAGAAGCCAGTGCCTTGCTCTTGGACTTCCCAGCTTCAGAACCACGAGTGAAATAAACTATTGTTTATAAATTACCCAGTCTGTGGTATTTTGTTACAGCAGCACAAAATGAACTAAGACAGTGGTCATTTGGGTTGTTTCTATTTTGGCTATTATGAATAATATGGCTGTAAACATTCAGGTAGCAACTTTTATGTGGACATATTTTCATTTTTCTTGGAAATACGTCTGGGAGTAGATTTGCTGGATCATATGGTAACTCCAGGTTTAACTATTGGAAGAACTGCCAGGCCATTATCCAGAGCAGCTGTATCATTTTATATTCCCGTCAGGAGTGTATGTGGATTCCAGTTTCTCCACATTTTTGCCAAAATTTGTTTTTTAAAAATTATAGCTATCCTTGTAGGTGTGAAGTGGTATCTCCTTGTGTATTGCATGTCATCATTTCCCTGATGGCTAATGACCTGGAACATCTTTTCATGGGCTTTTTGATCATTAGTACATCTTCCTTGGACAAATGTCTATTCAGATCCTTTGCCCATTTTTAACGTGGATTGTCTTTTTATTGTTGAGTTGTAAGAGTTCTTTATATAGTCTAGATGCAAGTTCTTTATCGGTTTTAACTCTACAGGTAGGTCTTTGATGCATTTTGAGTTATTTTTTGTATATGGTATAGTAAGGGTTAGTCCAACTTCTTTTTTTTCTTTTTTGTTTTGCATGTCAACATACAGTTTTCCCAGTACCGTTTGTTGGAAGGACTATTTATTCCTCCATTAAATCATCTTGGCACTCTTGTAAATGATTGATGGTAAATATGAGGGTTTATTTCTGGACTTTCAATTCTATTCCATTGATCCCAACGCCTGTTTTTATATTAGCACCACATATCTTGATTACTGTTGATTTGTAGTAAGTCTTGAAATTGGGGATTATGAGTCTTCCAATGTTCTTCTTTTTCAAGATGGTTTTGGCTGTTCTGGGTCCCTCGAAATTTTGTGTGAATTTTAGGATCAGTTTTTTAGTTTCTGCAAAGAAGCCAGCTAGGATAACGGATTACACTGAGTCAGTAGATCAACTTAAGGAGTGTCTTAGTATGTTTTCTGTTGCTATGACAAAATATCACAGACTGGGTAAATTATAAAACAGTCCAAGTTTATTCAGTTCATTGTTCTGGGTGAGGCCAGGAAGTCCAGGAACATGATGGCGCTGGCATTTGGTGTGGGCCATCTCATGGCAGAAGGAGGAAATGAGTGCAAGACACAGTAGTTGCTCATTGTTTTATAGCAACGCAGTTATAACTAAACCACTTCACAGTAATGACAGTAATCCATTTGTGAGGGCTCTGCCCTCATGACCCAGTCACCTCTTTTTAGGCCCTACCTCCCAACACAGTTGCATTGGGGATTCAGTGTTCAACACATGAACTTTCGGATAATATGTCCAAATCATAGCAGAGATGTTATTGTTAACATCTTGACAATATTAAGACTTATGATCCATGGAATGCATGACTCCTTTTGAGGTCAGAAACGTATATATTTCCTCTATATCTGTGTCTCTGTGTTGTTATTTTTTTATTTTCATTTTTTTCAGAAACACAAGAGCCGAAAACGCCGGTAAGTTGCCAAAGCGGGTGGAGGGGAGGGCAGGAGTGGGCAGAAATACCAGGGGTGCAAACTCCAGTGGCCCCGGGGCAAGCAGGTAACAGCCAGCTGGGTGCACCAGCCCACATGAGCTACTGTGCCCTGGTTTTGAGAGGGAGTGGTGGACAATGGCCAGGTGGAGAGAGCCCTCTCACAGCATCCAGTTCCAGTTGGCTCTGGGGCAGTGTTGTTCTCCTGAGCGTGGAGGGTCCCCGCCTGCCGTGCAGGGAAGGAGAACACCGTCCTGTACATGGCTCGCGTTTCTCGGGGCCAGTCAATGTCAGGCTTGTTTCTTGGCCAGCCCCCTCCCTCTGAGAGCCTTAGGCCACAGTGGTTTGTGTTGATGGTTGTTGGGTTCACAGGGATGAATGAGGAAGAGCTGTGTCCCAGTCAGAGCTATCCAAAGATGGAAGAGAGTGCTTTTGGAGGGAGTGAGTTCCCTGTGCTCACTTCCCACTGGCAGTGTGCAAGCAAAGGCTGGAGGACACCTTGGGACCGTTGGACTAGAGCATCCTTAGGGTCCCTTCCAACTCAGACATCCCGCGAGCCGGATGTGTAAGTGTGATTTCTGCCTGCAAGGATGGCAGCCATGTTACAGAACCTCCTGTTTGTATTTCTCCTGGGGCAGGGTGAGCCCTCGGACTGAATTCTGAAGGGAGGTAGCAGCCCTGTTGGCCTTGGCCCATCTCCCATCATAGCCCAGTCTAGTCTTGTCCTGGGGAAGGTGGCCAGGAAACTTGGGCCTGAGGGAAGGGAATGAGTCCTGTTGCTGGTTTCCAGTTGGCCCAGTTTGGCCCAGGATGCATGACTCTGGCCCTGCCTGCCATACCCCATTGTACTTTTCCAGACTCTTCTGCACCATGGAGCCAGAGCCAGTCCAGCCTGGCATGCTTATTGATGTCTGCAAGTACCTGGGCTCCCTGCAGTACCGCGTCTGGAAGAAGATGCTTGCATCTGTGGAATCTGGTGAGCGGGGGTGCAGGCAGGTGTCCCAAGCATGGGTGGAAGCCCTTTATGTTAGCAAAGAGGCACCAGGGCTGGTCTCTGCCCACCTCCCACCTCCTCTCAGAGGTCCCCTCCTCTCTCAGGTGATCCCCCTGCCAGGCCCTTGCAGGCGAGTTCCCGTACCCTGGTCTTCTCCACTCTGCCCAACACCTCCAACCCTCCTCGTAGAATGCCTTCTCTCAGGACCTTGACACTTGGTCCCCTCTTCAGAGAGGGAAACTGGCTTCCTTGTCTATTCAGAACTGTATTTTGTATGATAAAAGACCTCCTCCGTCCGGGATCGCCTCTCCCAAGGCGACTGCAGCCCACACGAGCCACAGTGTCCTGGTTTTACAGGGAGGAATATCACTGACTCAGGGAATGGGCCATGCTGTCCTAACATCCCTGGGTCGTGTGAATGTTGAGTCTCTGCCTGTATGAGTTCCTGTGGCTGCCATAACAAAGGACCCAAACTGGAGATTGAGAGAAGTCGATTCTCTCACAGTTCTGGAGGCTAGAAATCCAAAATCCAGATGTCGGCAGGGCCAGGCCCCTCTGAAGCCTGAAGAGGGGAGTCTTCATTGCCTCTTCCGTCTCCTGCTGCCTCCTGGCCATTCTTGGCCTTACTGGCTCCCCCTCAGCACTTTGATCCCCACCTCTGCCATCACACAGCATTTCCCCCTGTGTGTCTGTGTCTGTCTCCTCTTTATTATAAGGACACAGGTCATATTGGATTGGGGACCCTCCTCCAGTCTTACTAACACATGTATAACCACCCCACTCCCAAATAAGGTCACACTCTGAGGTACCAGGGGTTGGGACTGCCACATATCTTCTGGGGGATACAGCCCAACCCCTGCCACTGCTCCAGCCCTGGGCCGCTCCTTGCATGGACTTGGGGCCAGGTGGGACACAGTGGTTGGTTTGTGGGGCTAGAGATATCCACTTGTGGCCTAAGGGACCTCAGGTTTGCTGATTCCCCATTTCTGCCCCTGCTCGCAGTACCCTTCAGCTTTGACCCCAACACCGCAGCCGGCTGGCTCTCCGTGTCTGACGACCTCACCAGCGTCACCAACCACGGCTACCGCGTGCAGGTGGAGAACCCGGAACGCTTCTCCTCGGCGCCCTGCCTGCTGGGCTCCCGTGTCTTCTCTCAGGGCTCGCACGCCTGGGAGGTGGCCCTGGGGGGGCTGCAGAGCTGGCGGGTGGGCGTGGTGCGTGTGCGCCAGGACTCGGGCGCTGAGGGCCACTCACACAGCTGCTACCACGACACACGCTCGGGCTTCTGGTACGTCTGCCGCACGCAGGGCGTGGAGGGGGACCACTGCGTGACCTCGGACCCAGCCACGTCGCCCCTGGTCCTGGCCATCCCACGCCGCCTGCGTGTGGAGCTGGAGTGCGAGGAGGGCGAGCTGTCTTTCTATGACGCTGAGCGCCACTGCCACCTGTACACCTTCCACGCGCGCTTTGGGGAGGTGCGCCCCTACTTCTACCTGGGGGGTGCACGGGGAGCTGGGCCTCCAGAGCCTTTGCGCATCTGCCCCCTGCACATCAGCATCAAGGAAGAACTGGACGGCTGAGTCGGCCTGGGGCTGCCCAGGTCTTGTGCCACGGCACTGTTTTCTTTCTGCCCTCTTCCTAATGCCCACATTGCTTGGGCACTGCTGTGCCCCCACCTCCTTGCCAGGCTCTTCTTCCTGTCCCGCCTGGTCCTTTTCCGTGACTCTAGGCTGCGCCTCTCTCCATGTTTAGTCCCTTCTCTGTCCACAGTCAGGAGCTATCTGGGTGGCACCTCACTGGCCAGGCTCTCCCGAGTCGTGGCACCTCCACAATGTGAATTTTCTGAATCCCCATTCCAGGATTTCTGGGAATAATGTTTACTTCTAGAATGGGCCTGTTGTAAGCCATCTCATCCAGGTGTGGTAAAGCTATTGGATGAGGCGGGGACTGCCATGGAAAGGAGAGTTTGTTACTTATGGTTCCAAGAGGAGGGGCCGCATAGGAAAGCCCCAGGGTGGGTCAGAGGGAGGAAGGAGGGAGGGGAACAGGTGGGCAGGAGACTTCCTCTGGTTTTCTCAGGAGGAAGTGGGCAAGGCAGAGTAAGCAGGGGAGACAGGTTTAGGGGTAGCTGACTTGAGTAATTTCAGTGGCTCTCAGCGTAGGGGCTGGTCTTTTTGTCTGATACCTGGCCCCAGGATAGTCAGGACAGGTGAATGTTGGCCTGGGGTGTGACAGCCCTGGGAGAGTCATGTGAAGGAGGCAGCTGGCGCCATCCCTCCGGATTAGTTGGTTTCCGTAGGAAAGGTGTGTGCTCAGCTGGATGCTTGCTATCTCCAGCGATTAGGGGATTGGCTAGCCTGGGAGGAGCAGTCTGTCCAGGTCAGCGAGGCCCCAGATATCAGAGCATCAAGAGTACAGGAAATACAGTTAATGCAGGGCCTCTGTATTAACCATCCCCATGGTTAATACAGCTGTATACCCCGTCCCCATCAGATCAGCTCTTATTGATCTGTTCTTGCACAGTTTCTTCTGAACCCAGGGTTCCAGAGCACTTAGTAGTCGCTGTGGAGGAAATTCCTCTGGTTAATTCTCATCAGCGTCGGCAGAAAGGAAGGAAAGAGGGCACCCTTTTCGGTTGGGAAGAAAGGAGAGGGGTGGCGCCGTGGACATGGCCCTAAACGCTGTGGGAGAGGGAAGAGGAGACTGGGCCTCGCTGCCCTCTTCAGTCTGCTGACTTCAGCCTGGTCATGCTTGCTCTACCACTTGCGATTTCATCCTGAATTGCTTCCTCCACCGTGCCTGCAGACTTTTCCCTAGGCTTGTTTTTTCTCCCACATCTCTGAAGAGAGTTTTTAATCGTCAACTCACTATGTCCCAGGAAGTGGCATCATAAAAGGAAATATTTTTTTTCCTAGGAGCAGTGTTAAAATCTGGGTCACATTCCTGACCAAGGACTCAGCATCCCACTTTCTGCCCATCCCCTCCAGTTCACAAAAACTGACATTTTAAACAAATCATGACTCATGTCTATTAGTTGGTTATAAGTATATTGTGTACACTGGTTACATAAAACTTACAGCCACAAGGAGGGCCCAGGTAGGCAATGCCAGTGTGTGAAGGGGCTGGGTTGGGTGTGGTGAGGATGTTGGCAAACCAGCGCATGCACCTGGTTGGAAGATGCTCAGCCTCACAAAAACTCCAAGCCCTTTGGGAGCCAAAGTGTCTGAGAGTGTGACACTCCTCTAAAGTATTTATCACACCCATTAATATAATTTCTATATAATAAACTTGACCTGAAATTACTTCATTCGTTATATTAAAATTTTAAAAATGTTTTTTATTTTCACTCTAGATAGGGGAAGAGTTTTTTGTTTTTTTGTTTTTTAAACAGGATAACTTGAGCAGGCTAGGCCTCTTAAAAAATGTATTTGAGCTAAAACTCATTTTTCTTTTGGCATTTTCTTTTCAACGTTCTTATAAGCAAAGTTCATCCACGTTGTAGCATGTGTTCAACTTTATTTTTTCGTCGGCCAATATTCCATTGTATGGAATGATAGTACTACATTTTATGTATCATGCATCGATTGGTGGACATTTGGGTTGTTTCTACTTCTTGACTGTTATACATAATGCTGCTAGGAACACTTGTGTACAAGTTTTTGTGTGGACATATGTTTTCATTTCTCTTTGGTATCTGCCTGGGAGCAGATTTGCTGGATCATGTGGAAACTGTTTAACCCTTGAGGGACTCCCAAGCTGTTTTCCAGTGTGGCGACACAATTTTATATCCCGTCAACAGGGCATGAGGGTTCTGATTACTCCACATGCCTCAGTGCTTTTTATTATCCATCTTTAGCCGTCCTAGTAGGGGTGATGTGGCATCTCATTGTGATTTTGGTTTGCATTTCCCTGATGGCGAATGATATTGAGCATCTTTTCATGAGCTTATTGGCCATTTGCATATGTTCTTAGGACAACTATCTTTAGATCACTTGCTCCTTTTTTAATTGGGTTATTTGTCTTTTTATTATTGAGTTGTAAGAGTCCTTTTATAGCCTAGCACAAGTTCCTTTAACTGGTATATGATTATAAAATTTTTCTCTGTGAACTGTTTCATTTCCTTGATGATGTCCTTTGAAATACTAAAGCTTTTAATTTTGATGATGTCCAGTTTTTATTTTTTCTTTTGTTGTATATGTATCCTAGAAATCTCACTTTTGATACCGTCCTCAGGTCCATGTAAGTTCTGGGTTTTGGCTCAGGGATGGGGCAGTTGTTCTGTTGGCAGGAAGCCCTAGTCCACGAGTTCATTAATTCTTCCCTGAAGTCCCTCTCCTGCCCTCGCCTTCCACTCACCCCGTCACTCTCCTTCTCATTACTGTGTCCAGGCTCAAAGCAACAGCTCCATGGGAAGGTCCCCGTTCTCCAGTTTCTCCCACTTTTGCATCCATTCCACATGCACCATCGTTCATGTTCCCATCACCCGGAGGGACCCCACTTCCAACCCGCTGCAGTGCATTTCTCCAGGGCAGCTCTCAGGGCATGTTGTCATCGTGCTCTGCCTTTTTACCTGGAGTCTTCTCAGTCTCTTCACACACCGCTGCAGCCGGACCAGGCTCCCTTGCCCTCGCCAGGGGCCCATTGTCACTGAAATGTCCTGACCTCAGTTGCTCTGGCTCTCCTGGTCATATTGACTCTGCCACTTACATGATATCTCCTGGGGCACGCTCTGCCTGCCTGAGCTTATTTCCTCATCTGTAGAAGTGGGGCCCCTCCCCACCTCCTGAATGTCTCAGCAGCGTGAGCACCTCAGAAACCGGAGTCTCAAGAGCATGCAAGAGCCTCAGTGACCTCCAGGCTCCCAGTCACGTCCATGTCAGCCACCTGGTATCAACTGGTCAGAATTGGGTGCACAGGGACCATTTCCTTTTTCGCCTCCTCTTGTGGGGGTTGAAATTTCTCTCAACAAAATTTGATTGCTCCATATCACAATAGTGGAAGTCTTTCATGACCCTTGTGATGAGTGATGGGAAAGTGACAGGAGTTTTCCCAGCTCCAGAGTGACATTCGAGACCCCTCCCTGGCTGGCTCCTGCTACCGTGGTCACCACTGTTTACACAGACCCTGCCCAGCCTTCCTGGGTGCAGGGTCCCATTGTTCCTCCTGCCTACAGCGCCTGTCACCCTCCTTTTATTGTCCCTCAGTCCCCCTTCTCAGCTTGGCGGTGCCTTCCCAGACCTGCCTGGGGCTCCCTGCGCTGCCACTGCATGCTGTCCGTTTTGCTGGAAGAGCACCTCGCTGTCTTTTCTGCTTGGAGACCTGGGAGTGCAGGAAGCATGTCATCTTCCTCTTTCAGGCCCCAAATCTGTGAATGTTGCTGGACCATAATAAATGATTGTTGAGGCCAGGCGCGGTGGCTCATGCCTGTAATCCCAGCACTTTGGGAGGCCGAGATGGGTGGATCACCTGAGGTTGGGAGTTTGAGGCCAGCCTGACCAACATGGTGAAACTCCATCTTTAGTAAATACAAAGTTAGCCATGCGTGGTGGCGCATGCCTGTAATTCCAGCTACTTGGGAGGCTGAGGAAGGAGAATCGCTTGAACCCAGGAGGCAGAGGTTGCGGTGAGCTGAGATGGTGCCATTGCACTCCAGGAGCCGAGATTGTGCTATTGCACTCCAGCCTGGGCAACGAGTGAAACTCCGCCTCAAAAAAATAATAAAAATAAAAAATAAATAAATGATTGTAGAGTGCATGTATGGTTAGAGATGTGCACTGCAGGGCAGGAAAGCTGCCCTTGAAAGTGCCACAGACCAACTGGTGGCATTTTGGTAAGGAGAAAGTGGCATGAAGCCCACAGTCCAGATTCTGGATCCAGATGCAAGCCCTGTGATTTCTGGGCTGCCTGAATCTTCTGACCCTCTGCTCCCTCACGTAGAATGAAGATGACAATATCTACCTCAGGCACTTGTGGGGATTCAATGAAGAAAATGATGGTAAAAATGTGAAGTATTGTGTTCTAAACTTAGGACAGGATTAATACACATTGGCTAGTTCTTCAGAAATGGGAGATTCTGAATATAGAATTGTGATTCCCAGTGATGACAAATCCCAAATAAAAGTGAGAGATTGAGAAGCAGAAGTTACCTGTGTTGGGAGTGCTCCGATTTCTTCAGATTTTTAACAAGAATGTTTGCATAAAACTCATGTTCATGAAAAACTTTCAGTAGCATGAGAAAATGGTTATGTTGTAAGAACCAAAAAAATAGGATTCAAAGCAGTAAGTACAGGCATGCAACCACTCACAACAAGCAGGAGCCTGTCTTTAATTTGTGTTGTTTGATTAGATAATCCGTTTACATGGCTGTGAGTTCCAAAGGTACAAAATGTACTAGAACAGTGTGTCTCCTTCTGCCCCAACACTCAGCAACCCCTCTGGTAGGCAACATATATTACCAGTTTTTTTCAATCTTCCCAGAGATGTTTTATGCATAGCACATATCCTGTTGATGGGTATATTCTGTTCACCCCAATACATTATAATTTAGAGCAGACAGCTCTAGCTGTCATCCCTGAGCATCCCAACCAAGAGGCAAAAACCCCAAAGATGTTATTAAAATCCTTTTCTCTCAAGGGGGCGGTTTGTACTGATGTTTTCATGCAGTCCGTTCAGTGGATGGATTTGACTTTTTGTTTGTGTTTAAATACTTCACCTTAAGGTTTTAAAAGAAAGAGAAAAAGCAAAGCAGAAACCTTAAACCTGAGACCTCAATACACATGTCACCCAGGCTGAAGTACAGTGGTGCGATCTCAGCTCAGTGCAACCTCCACCTCCCGGGTTCAAGCAATTCTCCTGCCTCAGCCTCCTGAGTAGCTGGGATGCATGCGCCACCACACCTGGCTAATTTTTGTATTTTTAGTAGAGATGGGGTTTCTCCAGGCTGGTCTCAAATCCCTGACCTCAGGTGATCTGTCCGCCTTGGCTTCCCAAAGTGGTGGGATTGCAGGCATGAGCCACTGTGCCCGGCCTCAATGTACATTTTTAAAATCTAAATTCACTAGAACCCTTACAAAGGTTTCTGGTGGTTAAGAGGCTGGGATACCAGATTGGACAACCTGGACCTAAACTCTGACTCAACCGCTGTGTGACCTTGGGGGAGTTACTTGACCTCTCTGTGCCTTAGTTTCATCGTGAGGAAAATGAAGACAGTAAGAGTTCCTACCTCATAGGGTGGATATGAGGTTAAATGAGCAAATGTGTGAAACACTTAGAAGAGGATCTGGCACAGTTGGGAGTTTACTGTTGTCTTACCTGGCTCTGCTATTTAAATAGCTGCAAGATTGATATAGCCATTGTATTTTTCTATAAACAGGGAAATCTGGACATTTGCATGTGTTTTCCAGGTCATTCCATTCTAGCATCCTGTGATTCATAATTTATGTCACTAGCAAAAGCCTATGTCTTGTGCACAGTAGGGATTGCTGACTCAAGGTGCTGCTGCTGGCCAATATTCCAGAACCTGGGATTGGGAGCAGAAACTTTGTCTCATGTTTTGACCCTAGGGTGGAAAAAAGACTAATGAGTCATAATGTTTTAGGCATAACAAAGGTTATTCTGGAGAGGAGTGAGATCTTTAAAAAGGTTCATAAAATTAGTAATCGATTATGCACAATGAAATCATGTTGTTATGTTCCAGAGATGACATATATACTTGTATGTATGAGATTAAAGATGATGACAAATACTGACTCATGTCCACTGTGAAGGTGACCTTAACTTCCAGTAGCAGTGGAGCTATTTGGACAAAAATGATTGTTAGCCATGTGAGACGCTGGGATTAGCATCTCCCTTCCAGATTTCAAAAAGAAAATGCAGCTTCTTGCACTGGCCTGTGCCACTCACTCCTTCTCCCAGCCGTGACTGGAGGACCTGACAAATGCCTTCAGGAACTACTAAACAATAAGTACTGAAGTCTGATGGCCCAGGGCATGGGGAAGCTCCCCTTCTCTGGGGCGCTGTTTGTCCTTGTTTGTGGGTGTCACCTGGGTGGGATTCTTCTGCCAGGGAATAGGCTGAGGAAGATGGGAGATTCTGGTTTCTATGGATACTGGGCTAGCTGGGATTTGCATAACAGTTCAGAGAACAGACAGTCTGGGAACAATGTGGACCCAGGAGGAACATCAAGGCACATGGAAACGAGTTGGAGGGTCTGGGCAGCCGTGTTGCATACAGCCCCCTTCTAGGGACACGAATCTGTGTCTTCCCCTGCTCTCTGGATAGGCAGCAGTGTGGAGCCCCGAGGATGGAGGGAGGCTGTGTGTGAGCAGTGCCTCAACCAGGGTATGGCACATACTTGGGGCTCAACAAATATTGGTGCTTTTTACTCTCCACCCCCTCTTAAATTGGCTATGGGCATGCGAAACCTCCCTTGTTTACTTAACAAAGCATCTCATGTAGGCTCTGTTGTAATCCCTACTACCTGAGCACCGTGTGAGATAGGCTCCAAAAAGGGGTCAGAGGGCTTGTTCAAGATCACAGGACTAATCAGTGACAGAGCTGAACCTCAGACCCTAGTCTCCTGGTGTTACTGTCCCTAGATCTCAAAAACATCTGGGTTTGCAGCAGTAAATGTGGTATAATCCAGGCAGTTCAGTTGATGAGGGGCTGAACTAAGATAGAGGGTGTGGGGGTAAGGCAGGGGATGTGGCGAGAAGTGGGCGGTTAGAAATCCTGGTGGAGGTGGGATTGCCAGGCAGACCGTGTACAGACTGGACCGGGTGAAGAAAGGAGGCTGCGAGGTTTCTGTCCTGAACGACTGGTGCTGGTCACTGGGACGTGGTGAGGTCAGTGCAGCGTTTGGGGACATGGGATGGAAGCGCAGGGAAGGCCATTAGAGAGCTCTGGAGTCCAGGATCTGCACGGGAGATACGGAGTCGTGCGGCACAGGCACATTTTAGATGGGGAGCTGAGGATTCAGGTTAAAGACCTATGAGGAGTGAATAGAGGCAGAACTGCAACCAAAGGAAGGCGGCGTAACAGATGCAAATATAAACACGTTGAACAGCAGTGCCAAAAGACCCCGAATTCAAGTACAATGGGGGTGGAAAGTAACACATGGACTCGTTAAAGGCAGCATACAGCCTGCAGCCCCCAGCATGGCTTTGCCCAGTACCAGGGAAGACAGAAGCAAAGACGAAAACACCGACGACCAACAAAAAGTGATGGATGGCCAACCTACTGGCAGAAATTGGGGAGGATTTCCCTTAACTATGAAGCCCATGGAGCCTGAGTTCCAGCAGCCCCCCAGACACATCGAAAGGTGCTTTGTCCCTTCCTCCCTCTCCCCTGTCTACACCGAGGATCAGACGCCACTGAGGTTCCGATGTTGGACCTTTGGGGTCTAAAGAGGTGGTCTGGGTGCTGCAGAGTCGTGCTCCCGGGTTACTCCTTGCAGCATGCCCTTTTGCTCTCTGAGAGCCTGGTCTCGGCTGTAGGAAGTAAGGGAGGACTCCCACTGTGGGGCTCCAGGGACATCTGCAGCATGTGACGGGTGGTTACTGAGCTTGACATTTGTTGAGTGAATGCCTAAACAATTGAATCAACCCCCAGGGAGAAACCGAATTTGGGAAATGTGAAAGGGAAATAAATCTTGGAGCCCCCAAATCACCAAGCTAAAGGGCAAAGTCAAGCTGGGAACTGCTTAGGGCCAACCTGCCTCCCACTCCATTCAAAGTCACTGAGATAAATGCGTATCTCTGCTCACTGAGATAAATGCATATCTCATCGCCTTCTTTGGAGAGGCTAATCAGAAACTCAAAAGCATGCAGCCGTTTGTCTCTCATCTACCTGTGACCTGGAAGCCCCCTCCCTGCTTGAGTTGTCCCGCCTTTCCAGACAGAACCAATATACACCTTACATACATTGATTGATGTCTTACATCTCCCTAAAATGGATAAAACCAAGCTGTGATGTGACCAACTTGGGCACATGTCATCAGGACCTCTTGAGGCTGTGTCACAGGCGCACATCCTCAACCTTGGCAAAATAAACTTTTAAATTAACTGACACCTGTCTCAGCTTTTCGGGGTTCACAGAAACAAAAATTGAGGCTGTGAGATCTAGCCATTCTCCTGAGCATCGGGGCATTGTTTTAATTAAGGGAGTTTCCTGACATGTCCTAACTCTCTACTGTTCTCCAGCTGCTTTTTGAAGTGGCCAGGAATACTGTTTTCTTCTGTCCTTCATCCTACCGTCACCCACGTCCGTGTGAACAGACCACCAAACAGGCTTTGTGTGAGCAACAAGGCTGTTTATTTCACCTGGGTGCATGCAGGCTGAGTCCGAAAAGAGAGTCAGTGAAGGGAGACGGGGTGGGGCCGTTTTATAAGATTTGGGTAGGTAAAGGAAAATTACAGTCAAAAGGGGGTTGTTCTCTGGCGGGCAGGGGTGGGGGTCACAAGGTGCTCAATGGGGGAGCTTTTGAGCCTGGATGGGCCAGGAGAAGGAATTTCACAAGGTAGTGTCGTCAGTTAAGGCAGGGACCGGCCATTTTCACTTCTTTTGTGATTCTTCACTTGCTTCGGGCCATCTGGGTGTATATGTGCAGGTCACAGGGGATACGATGGCTTAGTTTGGGGTCAGTACCCATCCTAGCAACTGCAAGCTCCAGGAAGCAACTGGGCAGGAGAGAGGAGGGGGTACTGGCAGCAACATGGTGCATCCTGGGAGGTGGAATTCCTATAGGACAGTGCGGCAGGGATAGGAAGCACCTTTTCCAGTGAGCATGTGGGTTTGTAGTTTCTTGTTCTGTGTTTTTGTCAGTCCTCATTTTCATAGTTTCAGGAGAGCTATAGGCATAGAAGATTTCGCCTTCAGACAGCAGAGCCACTCCCCTTTGATGTTGAGAGAGGCTGGGAGGGTGCTGGCAGCTGGGTCACCCCAACCACTGTTCGTTGTACCCGTCTCTCCTGTGTGGGTTTTATGTGGAGCTGAGGGAATTTAGGATTTAGATTTCACCTCCTTGGTGTTGAGTCTATTAATTAAAAACAACAGGCTCGGCGCAGTGGCTCACGCCTGTAATGCCAACACCTTGGGAGGCCAGCGAGGGAGGATCACTTGAGCCCAGGCATTCCAGACCAACCTGGGCAACAAGCGAGACCCCATCTCTCCAAAAAATTTTTTTAGAAATTAGCTGGGCATGGTGGTGTGTGTCTGTAGTCCCAGCTACACGAGAAGCTGAGGTGGGAGGATCTCTTGAGTCCAGGAGTTCGAGGCTGCAATGAACTGTGATTACACCACTGGACTCCAGCCTGGGCGACAGAGTGAGACTCTGTCTCTTAACATAAATAAATAAAATAAAAACAACATGGGGACATGACAAAATACCACAGAACAAAGGGGAGGAATTATCCTGAAGATTCTCTGGAAGAAAATAATTTCTTTAAAAGGCCATCTGCAGTACCTGGAAGGAAGCTTTGGCATCCTTAATAAGGAGTCGTCTCTTTAAGCAGCAACGGACAGAGGAAGAGGACAGGAGGCTGAGTATGAGAAGGGAGTGAGTGAGATAGAGCAAAACTGCAAGGAAACTGAGACGATCACAGCGGACTTGAAACTCATAGAAGAGACAGTCAAGAACAGAGCTGTAACCAAGACAGAAAAATGGAGTAAGCGACATGGAAGATAAATTTGAGAAACATTGCCAGAAGACAGGGAGAGGGGAAAAAGAGGAGGGGAGGGAAGGGGAGGAGAGGGAGGGCAGAGGAAGGATTAAAGTCTAACAAAAATTATAGGAAAAAAATAAGAACAAATTAAAACTGAAATGACTGATAGAATTGAAGATTGGAAGTGCTTGTCACATTCCAAACAAATTCATGGCAAATACTTTCAATTATAGGATACAAAATAAATTATAATAACATCCAAGACTACAAAGCAAAACAACACAACACAACAAAAACCTAGCAATTACCAAGGAATAAAAATAAGTCTGCTTTGCCAAAAGACAAATGAGAAAATATGTACAGAATTTTGAGAAAGATTGTGAATCATCTGGAATTTTGTACCTTTGTGCAAAGGTAAAATAAATGACATTTTCAAAGTGCAAGGATTCAGAAAATATGCCATAAGTGAACCCCACTTGGAATAATTTGATTGAATATGTGTTATATTGCAAATGTCAAAAGTTCTTGGAAGAGATGATATATAATGTTAAATAGAATTTGACAACAGTGATCATATTATATAACTCCAGATTATAGTAACCAAACCCAGAACATTTGGAGGCAAGGGAAGTAAAGTTTCTTAAATCCCCATATGGAGGAAAAGAGGTGGGAAGGAACAGAATTCTTTTGTAAAGTATTGTTTTATTATGTATTTCTGATATTGAAACAAGTATATGTTGAAAGGTTGCTTTCAGGGACCACTGAAACTAGGAGACTTTTAAAACAGCGTACATTTCTTCCAAAACATGAAAAAACAGAGAAGGAAAAAGATAGTCTATGCAGAAAGAATGACAACAAATGAAATAGTAATAAAAGAAAATGTCATCATTGCTATGCCGGCAGATACACATTATCTAAATATTCTTATTAAAAACTAAGATTCTCAAATTTTAAAAACCCTATAATCGGCTTCTGATAAAAAATATCTCAAACTAAATGACCAACTGAATCACAGTACCAAGGAGTCTCGTTTCTAACAAAACAGATCCAAACAAAACAGGATGGTGATCATTTCAGGCAGGAATTCAAAGGAAAAGGGCAAAATGAGATATAAAGAGATTTTTTTTTTTTCCTGGAAAATAAAAAAGCCATCAAATACCTGAGGCAAGTTCTTTGATATACACTGAAAGTTTGGTGGTGTAATGATTACCTAGAAACTCAATAGAATCAACTGATAATAAAAGACTTGGTGAAGTGAATTCAAATGACATTAGTTTATAAATATGAACACTTGATATCAGCAATATTCAGGAAGAAAATATGCTGGAAATAAGACTCCATAATGGCAACCGAAATATAAAACTACCTTGAATTAAATTTTAAAACAGAACTATAAAACTTCACTGAAATCTAAAAAACTAATTAGAATAAGCAGTCATAACTCGAAATACCTAGAGGTCTGGTTTTAAATTAGACAAAGTGATTTTTAGTTAATTTGGAATAAGCAAAAAAAGCAAAATATTTTTAGGAAAACAATAATTTCACTAAGATGTATCTTTTTTTTTTTTTTTGAGATGGAGTCTCGCTCTGTCGCCAAGGCTGGAGCGCAGTGGCATGATCTCGGCTCACTGTAAGATTTATCTTAAGGAAATATTCAGATATTAGGACAAGAAAATCTGTACAAACGATCCGTCGTTCATCATGGAATTATTTAAAATAGAAAATAGTTGAACGTAATCTAAATATCCAACAGTAGGGGAAGAGTTCGGTGCATTATTCCATATGCTGGAATGCTACGAAGCCACTTAAAAAACAAAATTAAAAAAACAAGAATATTTAAAGACATGAGGAAATGCTTACTTGGCTAAAGCCAAACCCAAACTATAGTCAATGCGATGCCAAATTTGTAAATCTATCATATTTTAGATACTGTTAGCCATGGATATCTCTGGATGCTGTTTACACGTTTGTTGACCCCTATCCCCCCCTCCCACTCCTCCTCCTCCTCTGTTTTCTAGAATGAGAAGCGTGACATTTATAGTGAGAAAGGGTCGCGGTATGAAGACGCCAGTCGGTTAGGTTTGGTTTAGTACGTGCTTCTTGGTGCCCTGGACACAGGGTTTTGTTTTAAGAGCTGCGAGGCTATGAGGAAGCCTCCCCACAAGCGAAAGCGGGCGTAACCCCTGGGCTGGGTCCCAAGAGAGAGGAAGACAAAAATATGGGGACAAGGGAAGTCGCCGCCTTGACTCATTAGCAGGACGGAGTCACCTGCTGAGAAACAAGCGGCGAAGTTCCCCGGAGAGAAACCGGTGACGCCCTGGAAGAGAGGGGCTGGGGGAGGAACTAGAGTGGGAAGAGCCCTCGCTAGGCACAGCCTAGAAGGTCCGGGTATGCAGGGCGGGCGCCCACGGAGCCCAGCCGGCCGCGTATAGAACGGCAACTACTACTACTACCCAGTGGGTGCAGGAGGCTCATTAAGGCATCCGGGGCTTAAGAAACTTCGTCGGCAGGGGCGCTGCTATTGGCTCCCGCGACTGGCATGATGTCACTGTCATCCAATCTGAACTCAGTTGCTCCTCCCAGTCTAATGAGTTAATTAGGAGTTAATTAACTCTTCCTAAGCCATAGGGGCAACAAAAACAACCCTCCTCAACTCTTCGCTGTACTTTGCCAGATAGAGGAGTAAGAAGGTGGAAATGGAAATCAACTGAATAAGAGCAGATGGGCAGGTTTTATAGATAGAAGGTGTGTGTATACGTGCACATATATACATATATACACCTTAAATCTATATAAATATATATGGTGTATATAAATATATTTACATATATACCATACATAAATTTATATAAATATATATTTACATATGGCATATAAATTTATATATAATTTATATAAATATATTTAACTATATAAGTATAGTTAAATACACATACTATATAAACCATATATAAAATATACCATATACCATATGTACATTATAATATATACCATATATTTATACATAAAGTAATGTATGTTCACTCAGAAATATGTATAAGGAATCACCCAGAATTCCACCATCCAGAGTTAATACTATTAAACATTTTTATGCAGTTTCTTTTTATATGTTTAAACTCAAAAGCTTGAGATTTCTACAGAAATTAGATCACACTATATTTTTGTAGCCCTTTTATTCACTTACTGTTTTCTTTGCTATTTAATATCTTCAAATGTGTAGGATTTAGTGGCTGTAAACCTTTTCAACTAAATAGACATTCCATAAGTGTACCATTTTCCTTTATGGAAATCTATGGCATCAGTTTTACTGGCTCCAATGATTTGTACTGGGTATATCATAATTGACTTCTAAAATTTCCAGGACAAGTCTGCGTACCGTGGCTCACGCCTGTAATCCCAGCATTTTGGGAGACTGAGGCAGGTGGATCACTTGAGGGCAGGAGTTTGAGACCAGCCTGGCCAACATGGTGAAATTCCATCTCTACTAAAAATACAAAAATTAGCTGGGCATGGTGACACGTGCCTGTAATCCCAGCTCCTCGGGAGGCTGAGGCAGGAGAATCACTTGAACCTGGGAGGTGGAGGTTGCAGTGAGCTGAGATCATGCTACTGCACTCCAGCCAGGGTGACAAAGCAATACCCCATCTCAAAAAAAAAAAAAAAAAAAAAAAAAAATCCCCAAGTCACCGTTATAAGCCGTACTGCAACTGACACACTTACACATTTGCATACACATTGTATTTTAGGAGTCCTGTTCAATTAGGATAAATTCCTAGAAAGAAAACTCCTGTGTCAAAGATGAAAATAAATGTTAGGCCCTTCTGTCCAAGATGGTAGACTGGACCCAGGTTTCCCTCCTCTTTCTGAGACACCATAACAAAGTTAGTAAAGTTACAAACCCACAACAACAAAGTCAATGGACCATGATGGGGAAGAAATTTGACAATGCCTTTTTCTGATTTTGGTCAATTTTCATAATCTCCCTAAGAAACAGAGACCCAACATGAAATAGGTCCTCAGCACTGTAGGCTCCTCCTCTACAGAATCCCGTGTAACCTCCCTCAGAGTCCATGAAGGTGGATCTTAAATTACAGTGGTCTGGGTCCTAACAGCTCATCTGGGGGATAGGTGTTCAAAACTTGAAATGCATTACCCAGGAGATAGTAAGTTTGCTTCTATATTACTGCGGAATAACTCCATCTACAGCTTTTGTCCCCAAGAGTACTCTTCTTTGTTTCCTTCTTCCTGGGATGTTTCCTACATTCTGGGCTCAGAACCCTGCTGGATGAATCCCCGATACCTGCACTGCCCATGGGTTTCTGTTGAAATGCTCCACCCAGTCCAAGGAAAAAAAGGAAGCAGACAGAGACAATGCACTGTCTTCCTTCTTTCTTCTCTTTGGACTTTTGAAGAGCTGTGGCGATCGTCCTTGAAAGGGGCCTTTGATAGGATCAGCCCCTTCATCTTACAGTCTGGGAGCATGAAACCCACTTCCTTTCTCCATCCCAGACAACACCTAGGACCTCAAGTTCTGCAGCCAAATCCTCAGACCCAGGTTGGGATAGTCAAGGGCAGTCTGTTTCCTGTTTATTTATTTGTTTGTTTATGTTTTTTTCTTTTTTCATGACTTCCCAAATTTCACTGTGTTTGAGCCTCTGCCAGGCACTGAGATACATGCAGAGGATAAGAGGATAACAGGACATGGTCCTCGAACTTGAGAAGCTCATAGTCTAATGGGAGTAAAAGATATTGTGCAAGTGCGGGGACAACATTCGGTTCAAGAACTGAAAGGAACAGTGGAGTGGGGAGGGGAAGGCAGGGCTTCCTGTGAGGAGGAAGGCAGGATGAGTAGAAGAGAAGGAGCATGAGGTAACGTCTGCCCCATCTAGGCTGTACACTCCGTGAAGGCTGACACACAACCATGAATTTTACTTTCATAATATCAACCGACATAAAGTATTTACTCCTGGGTCCAGTGCAACATAGAGTCTTGCAGTCAGAAAACTCCAGTTCATCATTTGCCCCCACCATATAGCCATGTGACCTTGGCCAAATTAGTTAACCTCCCTGAGGCTCAGCTTCCTCATGTGGAAACTGGTAATAGTCATTCCCACCAGACAGGTTTATTGTGGAAAATCTATGTCAAGAACTTAGCAGAGGACCTGGCCTGTGCAAGAATCGGTGTCTAGCAGCTATTGTTGTTATTGTTTCAGGCTAAGATTCCAAGAAAACAGGATGCACCCCTACCACAGTCTAAAGTGAGGAGTGGGACCCCAAATCAGGGTACCCAAGGAAGGCTGACAGCCTGTTTTGCAAATCTCAGTGGACTTCCCTCTTCAGCCTATAAAAAGTTAGAAAATCAAAGGCAGAGCTGAGGTTAGAAGGTAGATTTCTTTTCTTTCCTTTTTTCTTTTTTTTTTTTTCTTTCCTTTTTTTTTTTTTTTTTTTGTTTTGTTTTTGTTTTTTGAGATGGAGTCTCACTCTGTCTCCCAGGCGGGAGTACAATAGCGTGATCTTGACTCACTGCAACCTCCGCCTACGGCGTTCAAGCGATTCTCCTACCTCAGCCTCCCGAGTAGGTAGGATTACAGGTGTGCACCACCACACCCAGCTATTTTTTGTATTTGTAGTAGAGATGGGGTTTCACCACGTTGGCCAGGCTGGTCTCGAACTCCTGACCTCAGGTGATCCACCTGCTTCAGCCTCCCAAAGTGCTGGGATTATTAGGCGTGAGCCACCGTGCCCAGCGAGGGTGTTGTTGGTATGCTGTGATCTCATCCTTCCTCCCAATCCCACCATTCCAATTCCTTCCCACCCCAAGTCCAAGCTTCCACAACCATGAAGAATGAAGGACGTGTCTTTCTCTTCCTCCAACATGAATGCACTACCGGAATACTTGCTATGTGACCCCTGGAGCTGGGAGGTCACAGTGGGCCACCATCTGACCATTGCTCGAGCAATTCAACAGAGAGTGTCCACGCTTGGCTGACTGCTCTGATGGCAGATGAAAGGGAGGCTGCTGCTTCAGGGACAGTCTGCTAGCTTTGTCAGAACAAAGGGCATGTGGCAATGCCCTGAGGAGCAGATGTGGCTTGTGTGTAATCCCATCACTTTGGGAGGTTGAGGTGGGAGGATCACTTGAGCCCAGGAGTTCGAGGCTACAGTGAGCAATGGTCACACCACTGCACTCCAGCCTGCATGATAGTGCGAGACCCTGTCTCTAAAAAATATATTTTTTTAAGTAAATAAAAATAAGAAATGGGTGGCAGGTGGAGGGAGGCTCTTTGAAGAACTCTCCAAAGTGCTACAAGGGGAAAAGTAAGCTCTAAACACCTACAAGGCGCAGAGAATGCCAAGGTCATCATCATGACCATCAGAGCCTTGGACGACCTTTCTTTCCCTCACTCTCCTTCCTATCCCCTGTATCACATTCTGGCAGATGGGGCAAGAGGGGCAGAAAAGGAGCTGACGCCACCCACAAACATGCCCAGGCTGGAGGGGGGCCAGAGTGGTAACGTCAGAGTCAGAAGTTTCCATGGGATATATTGATCATTGAACTGAAGCTGCTTTGGGGACTGAAAAGATGATATTCCATTATCTGATTGAAACAAGAAGAATCAGGCAGGCCAGGCACAGTGGCTCACCCCTATAGTCCCAACATTCTGGGAGGCCGAGGCAGGGGGATTGCTTTAACCCAGAGTTGAAGACTAGCCTAGGCAACTAAGTAGGACCCTGTCTCTACAAAAAATACAAAAATTAGCTGGGTATAGTGGTGTGCACTTGTAGTCCCAGGTACTTGGGAGACTGAGGCAGGAGGCTTGCTTGAGCCCAGGAGGTCGAGGCTGCAATGAGCGTGATCCTGCCACTGTACTCCAGCCTGGGCGACAGAGCAAGAGACCCTGTCTCAAAAAAAAAAAAAAAAAAAAATGCTGTGCTTGCTTGAATTTGGTGTATGTATATCTGAAACTGGTTTTGAACCCATTGAGCAGAACGAGGCCGACCCTAAACTACAAAGGAAGAGGCATGAGAGTCACAGCAGTGTTTTGTTGGCAGTCACAGCAGACTGTATGCATTTCTTCCTATTCCACCCCTTTTTAAAACCTACTTTATGATTTTCCAAGTCCCTACTGTCCTTAAATCTAAATCCTAGGGGACTGGGGAAGGTGGACCAGTCCGGCCCCTTCCTCGTCAAGTGCTCCTGAGTGCGGCAGGGAGGGAATGTGCTGGGTGACTCCAGAGCTGATTCCAGATCCCTGCTTCCAGCACCTTCAGCACATAAAAGCATGCAGCAGATAGAACTGGACAGCTGAGGAAGAGGTCGCCCTCTTTCCTTCCCTCCCAGTCTCTGGCCCTTCTGACAACCCATGTTAAAAGACTCATTTGTGCACACCCTGCTCTGACATCTCTAGGGGTGTTCAGGCCCTGGGGATTCTGCAATGGGGAGAGGCAGCTGTAGTGCTAGAGGTCAGGATACTCATAAGGCAAATCGTTTTCCCATCCCCAGCTTGCCTAACCCAATTAAAATGTTCCACCACTGGCAATGAACTTAGGTTCAGGCATTTTTGTAATGAGCACAATATTACCGTTTGCTTTTTAGTTGCTGACCCTGATGGAGCACACATGTGGGGTGTCTGCTGGGCTCTCCATTACCCTCCCCCCAGAACAGGACCCCTACCCCATACAGATTTGCACAATGCAGGCCACCCCCTGGTCAAAATCCTTGGCACCAGACACACACACCTGACCTAAAGTGAGCCAGACGGATTCTCTTGCCTGGACATTCTGAAATCAGGATGGAGAGAGGGCTAGTCTGTCTCTCTGTCACCCCAGGAAATGTGGGCTGGCCACTGCTTGGAAGCAGAGAGGGGATCTGTCTTGGAGATGGAAGATGCAGATGCAGGATAAGGTGGGGGTGAGAGAAAGGAGAGGGAGGGGGGAGAGAGAGAGAGAGAGAGAGAGAGAGAGAGAGAGAGAGAGAACTGCTGCTGATTCCTGATTCCAGCCAGCTGTCCTTTTTGTGTTGGTTTCTTTGTGATATCTTTCTTGAATGAATTTCCTGTTTTTGCTTATGGTAATTTGGAGTAGATTCCTGTTAATTTGCAGCCAAATGAACTCTAAATAAGATGCAACCTGGTACTAGGAAATGAAGCTGCACATAACCACATAACTGACCTGTTTCAGGGCGCGGAGACAATAGGATCCCATCATTCTGCGATGGGGGAAGCTGGCTGCCTGTCAGTGATATACAAACAGAAACAGCTGGTGAAATCAGTGTTGCTGGTTTTTGGAACTTGGACAGTTTTTCTACTGAGACGGAGGCTTTAGGGGATTGTAAGGCCATGTTGAAGGATGTCAGGCCGTGCTGGTGACTGGGATTTCAGTAAAGTGCATGGGGTCAAGTCTGAGGCTGTTGGGCTTAAAGTGAATGGGGAAAACCAGGAAAACTAGGTCAGTTATGCAAACTCTGCTCCTGAAGTCCTTTCTGCTCATAGTATAGGATCTGAGACCACTTAGGGTCAATTCTCGAAGTTAATCACAGGACTCACAGAGCTGCAGCAGTTACACTCGGCAGCAACCTACATCGAGAACTAAATTTGGTGCACCAATTATGAAACAGTGAGGTTCTGGCACTTGGAATAAGGACATTCAGGAAAGGCCAGGGGAGCTGGGAAACCCTGAATCTTCCAAACTTCTTCCGGTCCATTTTTCTGCACCCTCTTGCTGGACAAGATGGGGGGTGCCTCCCACTGTGAAGCACCCTTTGGAACCAGGTTTGGGATGATCTACAAGCTAACAAGGTGAAGGTGGGCTTTCTCAACTGCCCTTCGCACCCTAAGGCGAAATCCATGAAGCGGAGAACCCGGGCCCTCCGCCTTCCTTCTAAGAAACTGCAACCCCACAGGCAGGGCCCAGCTCGGCTGCTCAGCTTCGCAAGCTGTCTAGAAACAGCTTTCAACAAATGGAGTCTCCCTAAATTAAATTGACGGGCTGCCAGTTAAGGTTTTATAGGTGCTGTGCTGCCAAAAAAAACCTCAAGCCCAGAGAACAGGGTCTTCAGATCAACACAAATCAGCCACACACAGGGCGCCTTCATCCCTCAGGCAAGCTGCAGGCCAAGGCCGAAGGCTGCCAGCTGCCTTCAGAAGGCATCACATGACCACAGTCAGTTTCTTGTCAGTCTCCTTCCGAGGTGGGCCCGGAGGACCCTGGACAAGGGCAGTATCCCTGTGGGCAGAGCCTATAGTGGTTTACTGGCTCACCAAGGAACTCTGTTGGGTGTCAGCTGGAGTCACCATGCAGGGGGCCACAAGCTTCATTGTGTGTCCCGTGGGAGGCAGTTCACACTTGACACTGTAACTGCCTGATGAGCTCTTCCTGCCCAATGCACAGACAAAAGTAATTCCTGGAGACCATGGTGTTTCATTGGCCTGAGGCCTGTCACGTCATGGGGGAGACAGAGTTCTTACTCAAGTCAATCTTCCTGAGCATTTAGAGGCTAGGGTTTATCAAAGGCAGTTTGAAGGAAGGGGTGGAGGTAGTGAGGCAACGGGTGGTTGCTGCTGATTGGTTGGGGGCGCAATCATGGGGCATGGGAAGTGTTCCTCCTGCACACTGAGTTGCTTCCGGGTGGGGCCGCAGGAGCAGTTGGAGGGCCCAGGTGGGTCATCAGATGCGCAAAAAACCTGAAGAGATACCTCAAACGGCCCATCTTAGGTTCTCCAATAGTGATGTTACCTGTAGGAGAGACAGAGGATGTTGCATATTGTGTGACCTCCGAAATAATGGCTGGCAGTCGTTTCTGTCTGCACCTTAGCCAAATTCAGCCTCCTCCTAGCCTGGCGATCTCTCATTAACTTTACAATGGCTAAAGTTTTGGGGAAGGGCTGTTATTATTTCAACTTTATTATTTATTGATTATTATTTGAACTGTAAATTAAATCTCTCCTAAAGTTAGCTTGTCCTAAGCCCGGAAATAATTAAGGGCAGCTTGAAGGCCAAAGGCAAGTGGGTTTTGGCTAGATCAGATCTCTCCCACTGCCATAATTTTCTCACTGATAATAATTTTTGGAAAGGTGGTTTCAACACCAGTAGCCTGCCCAGGGGCTTCTGTCTTGAGGGTCCTTCCTTCTTTGTGTTTAAGTGGGAAAGCTTTATGGCTACTGGCCAGCCTTTCTCCCAGTGTTCTGTATCAGGTTATAGATGGTGGGCTTTTGTCATTTGCTTTATAGACCCATCCATCTGGGACTGATCTGGAGGAGAAAGGGGCGTTACCTGGGATCAGGACCTCACCTCTGTGTAGAAAGGAGGAAGTGACCATATTCCCGGAGGCAGTTACATCTGTACTGTGCGACCCCACTGCCATGGGAAGAGGCATGGACTCCAGGCTCAGGCAGGGTTAGTGGATTTTGTTTTCCTGAGAGCTTTGAACTGAATCTAAGAGAAGGCTAATGAGTTTCTCTGTGTGGCCCAACTACAACAAACGCAGTACCACCAAAAAGCACTGGCATCCTTCATGGCTGTGAGGCAGCCACATGCAGGAGCAGCACAGAAGGTGGTGTGCAAAGATGAATGACGCAGCTTTGCAGAGAGAGGAGATGCAGAGAAATACAGAAGGAGAGAGAGAGAAAGAGAGAGGGAGAAAGAGGGGGAAAGAGAAAGAAAGGGAGAGAAAGAAAAAGGAAGAGAGAGAGGGAGAAAGAAAGAAAGGGAGAGAGAGAGAAAGGGAGAGAGAGAAAGAGGGAGAGAGAAAGAAGAAGATAGAGAAAGAGGGAGAGGAAGAAAGGGAGAGAGAAACAGGGAGAGAGAGAGAAAGAGGGAGACAGAAAGAGAGGGAGACAGAAGGAGAGAGAGAAAGAGAAAGAGCAAGAGAGAAGGAGAGAGAGAAAGAAAGGGAGAGAGAGAAACAGGGAAAGAGAAAGAAAGGGAGAGAGAGAAACAGGGAAAGAGAAAGAAAGGGAGAGAGAGAAAGAGGGAGAAAGGGTGAGAGAGAAAGAAAGGGAGGGAGAGAGAAAGAGTGAGAGAGAGAACAAAAGAGGGAGAGAGAGAGAAAGAAATGACTGACTCATGATTGCTTTCCTGACTCTTCTTTTTTGGAAGGAACCCTCTGTTTTGGGTTCCATAAATTATTCCCAACTCCCCTTTTCTCCCCTTTTCTTTTCTGGTAACTATTTATTTTGAAATAATTACAGATTCAGAAGAAGTTGCAAACATAGTATAGAGAGGTCCCACCTACCCTCTACTCAGTTCCTCCCATGGTTACATTTTACAAAACTGTGGTACAATGTCAAACCAAGAAATGGGTGCAATGTGTTTCTATAGTTCTACGTCATTTTATCCCATGTGTAGACTGGTGTAACTACCACCACAATCAAGACACACAACTGTTCCATCCCACAAAGATTTTCTTTTTGCTACCCCTTTTAGAGTCATCCTTCCTTCTTTCCACCACTCCTAGCTCCTGGCAACTACCAGTCTGTTCTCCACCTCTATAATCTTGTCCTTTTGTGAATATTCTATCAATGGAATCATACACTTTGTGACCTTTTGAGACTGGCTTTTTTTTTTTTTTTTTCTCAGTTTGATTCCCTTGAGATCCACTCAAGTTGCTGTGTGTATCAGTAGTTCATCCCTTTTTGTTACCAATAGCATTCCATGGTATGGATAAACAACAGTTTGTTTATCCGTTCACCTATTGAGGGGCACGTTGGTTATTTCCAGTTTGGGGCTTTTATGAATAAAACTGTGATGAATATTTGTGTACAGATTTTTGTGTGAATATATTTTCATTTCTCTTGGAATCATGCCCAGGAGTGCAATTGCTTGGTGATCAGGCAAGTATATGTTTAGTTAAGAAACCCCCAAACAACTTTCCAGAATGGTTGTACCATTTTCCGTTGCCACCAGCAATGCATGAACTACCTAGTTTCTGTGCATTCTCACCAGCATTTGGTATTGTCACTATTTTTTTTTCTTTTAATGAATAGAGACAGGAGTCTCACTATGTTGCCCAGGCTGGTCTTGAACTCCTGAGATAAAATGTCTAGGCCTCCCAAAGTGCCGGGATGACAGGTGTGAACCACTATGCCTGGCCTACTGGTTTTTTTTTTTTTTGGTTTGTTTTTTTTGAGACTGAGTCCTGTCTGTCTCTAAGGCTGGAGTGCAGTGGCACAATGTCGGCTCACTGCAACCTCTGCCTCCTGGCTTCAAGTGATTCTCCTGCCTCAGCCTCCCAATTAGCTGAGGTTACAGGCACGTGCCACTGCACCTGGTTAATTTTTGTATTTTTATTAGAGATGGGGTTTTGCCATGTTGGCCAGGCTGGTCTCCTACTCCTGACCTCAAGTGAGGCCTTATCATGGTCTTAAATTGCACTTGCCTTATGGTAGTAATGTTGAATATTTTGTCATGCATATGTTTGCTATCTATATATCCTCATTGGTGAAACATCTCTTCATATCTTTTGCCCCTTTTCTAATTGGATTGAATGGGTTTTGTTTGTTTTTGTTTCTCAAATTTTTTTGTTGTTGTTGAGATGGGGTCTCGCTATGTTGCCCAGGCTGGTCTTGAACTCCTGCGCTCAGCAGTCCTTCTGCTTTGGCCTCCCAAAGTGCTTGGATTATAGATGAGAGCCACCATGCCTAGTGAATATTTAAAATTTGTTTTACTGTTAGATTTTAATATAAATTGTCTTTTTTTTTTTTTTTTAAATAAACAGCCTTGGAATGTGCTTCTGTTACTTGCAAACCTAAGATTCATTTACAGTCTGCTCTTGTATTTAATGACATCATAATAATAGCTAACATTTACTGAGCCCATACTGTGTGCCAGGCACTGTTCTAAGTGATTTACAGGTTTTAGCTCACTTGATAAATATTGCTTTTATAAACATCATATGTTGTGGTTATAAATATTAACCGCCATTACAATTTAGTTAACAAATCTAACCATGGGCATAAACAAACAGCTCTAGCAATCCAGCTTTGCTTGGCTTCAAATCGGTTGAGTTGATTTGTGTTTTAATTGGTTGAAGGAAAATCTAAGCCACTAGTGTCTCCAGAGCATATGAGTCAGGAGAGCCACTCTTCAGGTGACATAACATAACAGAGTTCACATTTTTAAAATTAGACAGTGCAAACGTGTTTTTACTTGTTTCAAGTCAATAACTGATAATGTTCAACTCAACAAATTCTACAGAAGAAAATCCCACAAACTGCAATTTCCCATTGATAAATTCCCGTTGATGTTCTATAGTTTTTACAAACCACATCGGTGTGAGTGGAAGAGAGACGCATGTATGGATTAGATACTATGAATTCCCATGTGAGACTAGGTCCGCCTTTTCTGAGGGTTGGGAAGAAATCCCAGGCTCCATGAGGGTCTTCAGGGTGACTTCCCAGCTGGTCCTATGGTAGAACTACCTCCGAGAAGGGCAGGGGCCCCTTCCTTTGTGCCTGAGAGGCTGTGAGTGTGAGTTATTGTATGGTGAAGTCAAGTCACCGAGCAGTGGCTGCCCTGGGATTCCTGGGCAGAGCTATAGGAATCGGGTCCCCATGGTGCAGCCAGGCAATGCGTGGGGATTTAGGGAATGGCCGCACACACCCCATCCAAGTATTGGTGCTATAGTGCAACTTGGGCTGTGAGAGGTGGTGTCTGCAGAGGTGATGTTGCTGATCTGTGCGGTGTGGGACCTATGCTCCTTTGACTGAAGTCCAGCATTTGAGTAGATTGATCACAAGCAACAGGTCTAACCTGAAGTTGACTTGGCAGGTCCAGGGCCAGCCCACCTTTCTCAACGGCGCTCACAGGGGCCTTCCATATAGACGTGTGAGGAGCACAGCGCCCACCTTGCCTTCCCCTCCACCTGCTCCCTGATCGCCATCCCATCCTTCTGAGTCTCCTCGTTTTGACCTTGCTGATTTCTTTTCTGATTTTGGTCTCTCCTCACCCTTGGTTCTATGGACTTGATTCTTCGTACATTTTCTTACCATCACTGTGTTTCTTGTTTTAGCAACATATTGCTTTATGCCATCTCAGGGAAGTCCCAGGGACTCTCCCACCCAGTAGGTCTTTGGGGCCGCGGCTCTACCCTGCTTTCCTTACTCACTCTCTCGCCAGTGTCTCCTGCATCCCATTCCCCAGAGTTCAAATCTAGGCCTCGCTACATGACAGGCAGGCTGTTTGAGGTTACTTTTCCCATCAGAGTCTTTTTTTTTTTTTTTTTTTTTTTAAATAAATGGGGTGGGTAATCCCTTTCTCACAGGGCAGTTGTGAGATGTACTGAGTGTGTGTGGTGTGTGCGTGTGTGTGTAACCATCACAACCTAGTACCAAATGGAAACTATGTAATCCTAGAAATAAAGCAGCCCTCCCCATGACTCCTCTCCCCAACCTTGGTCTCTGCTGTTAGGCAGTGATGTCCCATCTCTTTCTCCCCCATCCCCCATTCCAGCCCCACCCTCCTTCACAGTTAGTGAGGGGGACTCAGACTGAACTTGCTCCTCCCCTAGCAGCAGAGGATCTCTGATTGGCTGCCGTCACCATGGCAACCCACTGCCTTCTCTCCCCATCCCTCACTTTCCAGAGCCAGCAGATTTGTGGAGTTCCAGACTTCTCAGGGCTGGGAGGGAAGATACTGGGGGAGGACAGAGAGGCCCCCTTCACAGCCTGGACAACCATGCATCTGGGGTTTGCTTGGACTCCAAATTTCAGCCTCGTATGCAGTGTGGCCTCTCCTGTCTCCACATGTTGAGGGAATGACTTTCTGATATCCTTAGTTGTCCTGATTCCCTCTGAAATGGCTCAGCTTGGTGGCTGAGGGTCCTGGGTTAGTGGCATGTGGCATGAATGATAAGTGTGTTGTTCAATGACACTCACTGAATGTCAAACAGCACAGTGTTCGTCCTGCCGTCCTTGCAGCCCTGCTGAGGGGATTACGCCATAGATTCAGCCCTGGTGTGCTTTGAAAACCTCAAAGGCTGTAAGGGCTCATTCCTCATGCTGGCCACCCCTTGGCCAGGAGCTGGCAGCCTAACTGGGGCCCACCCCTGCTGATGTGAAGTGGGGGCTTGGAGATGTGTGTCTACATGAGGCCTCCTGGAGAATCACACGGGGTGCTGCGGTGAGATGCCAGCCTGCAGATCCTGGCAGTGGGGTGCAGGTCAGGGGTTCGTGCCAGAGCTTGAGAATCTACTTACTCCCCAGCACAGTCTGCAGGGTGAACACGTGACATCCATGCATTAACTATGATTTTCAAATGCTCATTGATGCTGTTGTAGTTTAAAAATAATAACTTTAAAGCATGGACTGAATTCAAGGCAACTTTTGTTATTATTCGTGTTCTCAGTCAATAGGGGCATGGTGGTAGAAGGTTAACAAACCCTCCTAAAATAGGGTGAGGTGCCAGGCGTGGTGGTTCATGCCTATAATCCCAGCACTTTGGGAGGCCAAGGCAGGTGGGATCCCAGAAGTTTGAGACCAGCCTGACCAACCTGGCGAAAACCTGATTCTACAAAAAATTAGCTGGGTTTGGTGGTGCATGCCTGTAGTCCCAGCTACTGGGGAGGCTGAGGTGGGAGTATCACTTGAGCCTGGGAGGCAGAGGTTGCAGTGAGCCA
This sequence comes from Macaca thibetana thibetana, assembly GCF_024542745.1. Classification (NCBI taxonomy): domain Eukaryota; kingdom Metazoa; phylum Chordata; class Mammalia; order Primates; family Cercopithecidae; genus Macaca; species Macaca thibetana. Next base: position 116,282,738 of record NC_065585.1, read on the forward strand.
TGATCACGTCCCTGCACTACAGCCTCAGTGACAAAGCAAGACTTGGTTAAAAAAACAAGGAGTGGGGGGAGCAAGGTGATGGAGTTCTCACACATGCCACAACATGGATGCTCCTTGAAGACATGCCAAGTGAATGAAGCCAGATACAAAAGGACAATACTGTTCGATTTCACTGATATGAGGTGCCTAGAATAGGCAAATTCATAGAGACAGGAAGCAGATTGGGGTTAGCTGGAAAGGGGAGTTATTGCTTACTGGTTACATATGAATATTGGAGAAGATGCAAAAGTTCTGGAGATGCAAAGCTGTGATGGCTACACAACAATGTGTGTGCACATGAGGCCAGTGAGCTGTACACTTCAAAACAGTGAAAATGGTGAGTGTTATGTTGTACATGTTTGGCCACAATAAAATTACCCTTCCCTGGCCAGGCGCGGTGGCTCATGCCTGCAATTCCAGCACTTTGGGAGGCTGAGGCGGGCAGATCATGAGGTCAGGAGTTCAAGACCAGCCTGACCAATATGGTGAAACCCTGTCTCTACTAAAAATACAAAAATTAGCCAGGCGTGGTGGTGGGCACCAGCTACGTGGGAGACTGAGGTAGGAGAATAGCTTGAACCCTGGAGGTGGAAGTTGCAGTGAGCCGAGATCGCACCATTGCACTCCGCCCTGGGTGACAGAGTGAGACTCTGTCTCAAAAAAAAAAAAAAAAAAAAAAACCAACAAAAAAAACCCAAAAACATTACCCCTGCCCTCCAAGAAGAACACATGAGGCCAGGCTGGATGGTGGAATGTGGGGATGATGGACACATCTTGGGGCGCTTTAATCTTTAGAGGTGTTCTGGAGGAGAGGGTCTCGCTCCACAGCTGCCTGGCTCCTCTCCTGCCTCACCCTGCCCTCTCCAGCTCACTGGCTGAGGGCAGCAGCCCGTGAAGGTTATGTTAGTGGCCCCCCCATTCCCTGAGGGAACTACAGAAGCCACCATCACTGACCTGTCATCTCCGCTCAAGAGTTCACCATATGGAAATGTAAACTAGTACAACCACTATGGAAAACAGTGTGAAAAATTTTTAAAGAACTAAAAGTAAATCTACCATTTGATCCAGCAATCCCACTCCTGGATATCTACCCAGAGGAAAAGAAGTTATTGTACAAAAAAGATACTTGCACATGCATGCTTATGGCAGCACAATTTACAATTGCAAAAATATAGAACCAGCCCAAATGCCCACCAATTAACAAGTGGATAAAGGAAATGTTTTTTATATATATAAATATATATTATATTATGTATTTTATATATTATATATAAATATATATTATATTATATATTATATTTTTATATATTATATTATATTATATATTATATATGTATATATAATATAATATATATATACCATGGAATACTACTCAGTCATAAAAAGGAATGAAATAATGGCATTTGCAGCAATCTGGGTGGAATTGGAGACCATTATTCTAAGTGAAGTGACTCAGGAATGGAAAACCAAACATCACATGTTCTCATTCATAAGTGGGAGCTAAGATATGAGGGCGCAAAGGCATAAGAATGATACAATGGACACTTAGGAGACTTGGGGGAAAGAGTGGCAGGAGAGTGAGGGATAAAAGACTACACACTGGGGACAGTGTACACTGCTTGGGTGGTGGGTGCACCAAAATCTCAGAAATCACCACTAAAGAACTTATTCATGTAACCAAACACCACCTGTTTCCCAAAAACCTATTGAAGTTTTTAAAAAATCCACCATATTTAGGAATCACCAGTGTAATGACCAATCCACCTTCCTACCTGTGGCTCCCTCTGGAAGGCCCAGGAGGGCTGGATGGGAGGGGCAGTGAGGACCCACTAGTGTCAGCAGAGATGTGGCTGATACCTTTGCAAAGGTGGCCAGAGGGAAGCCTTACTCTCCAGAGACTCCAGTGCAGGGCCCTCATCAGCTCCCAATCCTAGGGTTTTTGCAGTCCCTGCAACCCCCCGCCTTCTGAGTCATCGTTCAAACCCACCAGCCCTTCTGACAGAGCTGGAAACAGGCACCAAGCCCTCCAGGAAGCTATTTTTAGGGTTCATCTGTTCTTTTTTATTTCTTCTCTGGATTCCATATTCTCTCACCCCCAGATTTAAAGGACCTAAAGATTCTGGAAATCATTCATTATCCCCTCAGCTCACAAGCTGTGGCTTCCCCCCAACCTTCCCTGTACCACTCCCTCTTTCTTTCTTCCTCTCTGCCCTCACCCCTCTGGTTCTCCAGCTCCACAGGCAGCAGAGAAAGCAGGCTCTTTGTCTGACATCATCTTCCACTCCCTGGCCTGCTAAGAGTTACTCACTCAGGCAATCCCTGCTCCACCAGAGGAGACTGTCCAATTGCCAAGCAACCCACTGCTGGCCAATCACAGAGCTTGGAGGTGATGTCATGGCGAGAGCGAGCAGTGGTGCTGATGTTGAGAGAAGCCCAGGGTACCACTAATTGAGGGAGTGAGGAAGAGAGCAGCTCGCTTCTAACTGGACTGCACGTAAGTAGAAATAAAATGCAACTAATTTGAGGCTTTTCAGGCAAAAGAAAAAACAAGACAGCAGCTACAGTGGGGAGAAGCGAGGGGCCTAGCACCTATTGTGTCACCTTTGGTTTTACTCAATCATTTAAACTTTGTCAGATCTTGGGGGAAAGGGGGTGAGGCAAAAAGAATGGCGCTCGGCCAAGGGGTGAGGGTAGGCTCCAGGTGCCACTTTTATTCCAGAGCTCAGGAGAGGCAGGATGGGTGGGAATTGTCAGATGCTATGGTGAGTTATTTCTGCATAAAAATGTTTTGTTGCTTAGAGAGAAAGGTTTTGTGCCAAGTCTGACTGCCCCTGCAGCTGGCTGTGACCTGAAGATCCGTTTCAAGTGGGAAGCTCTCCTGTGTTTTTACCTTTTCTTCCTCAGACACAGCTTTTCTTGTCTCCCATTCCCATTTTTATCACCCATCTTTTCCTTCAGCTCTATGCACGGGTTACTTATTTCTCTTGGTTCTCAGGATGCAATGAGATCATCACCTCCTCCTGGCCCCGCCCCACCCTGAGGTCAGCCTAATCCTACCTGGCCAGAGGTGGCTGGCTCCAAAGCTGAAAACTGCAGACACCCAGAACTGCCACGCCCTGGCCACTGACTGGGACCCTGGCCAGCGCCCCCCTCCTTATGCAGCCCACCACCCTCGCCAGGAGTTTAGGCATCATTAATTTCTCATCCTGGGACCCAGGGTTTTGATGTCCAGCGGCCAGCCTTCCCCACGTGGTGGTGCTGTCTTTGTTTTATTTCTCCCAGGAAGACACAATCAGGTGTGGTGGAGTCTTGCTGTCCTGAACATGGGCAGGTCTCCAGAATGCTCTGTGTGTGTGTGTGTGTGTGTGTGTGTGTGTATGGGGGTGGGAGGGAGAGGTTAGGAATGTTCATGCGCCCTTGTCTGAATACCCCAGGAAGGGATACCCCTGGTCTCAAGACCAAGAGAATACAAGGTGGGAATGGCCAGAGGTGGCCTGCTGAGGCTTGAGGGATGGGTGGGAGGTTGAGAGGGAATATGAGGGAATCTGTCTCAACCTGAGGCTGAGCCCCCCACCTCCCAGGGGGAGGAAACCTCTCCCACAGGCGGGTGCTAGGGGAATGAGATCATCCTTCAGATGAGGAAATAATCATAGTGCTGGAGCAGTGAGAAGGCAGAGGGGAAAAGGTCTGATCGGCAGCTCCACGGAAGGAAGCCACAGTTTCCCAGCAATGCTGCCCTAGTCTCCGGCTCACCCCAACCCTCCACTTTGCTGCTAGGAGCTGTACTTTCACCCCACTTGGAAACCACTGAGCACCTGTCAGCTGGTCCCAGCCCTCCTGGCATTCTCAGCTCCACCCAGGCCACTCCTGGAACAGCTCTGGAGTGAGCAGGATCTGAAAATGCTAGATGGATCTACCATAGAGCACGCTGCCCTGTAGGGAGTGAGTTCCCTAACACTGGAGGCATTCAAGCAGAAGTTGGATGGCCACCCACCAGGGAGGCTTTGGAGGAGGTTTTTGCATTATGTTAGGGATTGGTCTAGGTTAGTGTTTTAACTGCAGGCTGAGACCCATTAGTACACTATGAAATCAATCTATGGATTGTAAATGGTTTTTTGTTTTAATAAAATGAAATAAGATAAAGTAAAAAATAACTAGAGCACATCTCACGTAATAGGATAAATAATGCTTCCTATGCTGTCTTCAGTTACATATCAGTTATGTGATATTTGTCTGTACAAATGTACATATATGTCTGTATCCATAATCATACATATGTGTATATGTCCGTATCATGACATATACATACTGGATCATAATATACAATGTAGCACTTTTTGTGAGTTTCAGTCAAAAAAGTTTGAGAAACATTAGGCTAAGTGACCTCTAATTACCTCTCCTAACCCTGAGACTACAAGCCTATGAAAAACTCCCAATAGATAGTCAACCTTTTTTTTTTTTTTTTAATTTTTAACTGTGGTAAATACACATAACATAAAATTTGCCATTCTAACTATTTTTAAGTGTAAATATCAGTAGTATTGAGGTTTACGTTGTTGTGCATCCAATCTTCAGAACACTTTTCATCTTGCAAAACGGAAACTCCATACCCATTAAACACTAACTCCCCATTCTCCTATGCCCCAGCCCCTGGAAAATCCCATCCTACATTCTTTCTCTATAAATTTAACTCCTCTAGGTACCTCAGATAAGTGGAATCAGTACTTGTCTTTTTGTGATTGGCTTATTTCACTGAGCCTAATGTCCTCAAGGCTTATCCATGTTGTACACTGTGTGTCCTTATTCCCAGGCAAAAAATAAGTGCCTTTAAGTTGCAGTTAAATACAAATACTGTTTTTTATGGGAAGCTGTCCTTCTTTAGTGAGTTACTTCATTCTAAAAGACCTATCAAAGATGGAGAAGTTTGGTCTCATATTGTCCATACTGGCCAGGTTGTCGACTGGAGGTGGAGGGACAGTGGAAGTGTCCTGCATTTTTGGTTGGATGGCTGCTTAATAGCTAGATTTCACTTTAGTTCAATCAAAGAAACGCAAGGGCCAAGGGACTGTCTTCTTTCACTGGACTAGGCCATTTTAACCACATTTTTCCTGTAGGGGGATGTGGGCTGATTGATGACTTTTAAAATAGAGCAACAAAGATTGACAAATTGAGGTTCAGAGAATAGGGTACTTGAGCAGGGAAAAGGAACATGGGACAAAGAAATTAGGAAGGTAAGAGAGAGATAAAGAAAGGAGGAGAATAGTGTCTATATTAAACCAACTGTGTAGAAGGAATGGAAAAATTCAGATCTTTTGTGCTCGTGCTTTTAAATAATAAGATATTTAATTATCAAGATCATAATCAAAGAAAGGCTTAATTTTTCAAGAACCCCTAAGATTATCTCCCCTGCTCCCTCTGATATCTTTATATTATTTCATACTTACCTGGAGATTCTCATTTGGAAACAGAATTCCCAGAGATTTTGAAGACACGGATGGGGAGAAATGAAACTGCTTTTGTGGGAGGAGGGATAGAAATTTTGGGGAATTATACAACATGTAAAGTGTAACTTTTGTAATGCCACTTAGGAAACCAATCAATTTTTTTAAGCTTGAGAAATAAACATGCATCATGTATAATTTGGTTTGCTTATTAAATTAGCATTTGCTGTATTTAGAGATGTGACAGCCTGGGAAAGGTTGCTTTTTCTGTTTTTCTTTAGGGACGGATGGATACCAAAAATTCTTCCCTGCCATTTGAAAATTGTTTTTTTTTTTTTTTTTCAGAGTTTTACATCTCTAGTCCCTCTAGGAAGACAAATGAATACATGCACACTTGCCCCCTTCCCACCTACATATGCATGCACACACGAACCCCCACATCTGAACACTCCCACCCCATCCCTACACACACATATGAGTGCTCCCACCCCATCCCTACACACACATGTGAGTGCTCCCACTCCATCCCCTACACACACATTTGAGTGCTCCCACTCCATCCCCTACACACACACAGGCATACCTATCCCTCCCCACTGAAGCCCAAAGCTTGCTGGCCTTTCCATCAAGTAAAACTGAGAGCTGCGTGTCCACTCCCCTAGGGTCCTGCTGTCAGAGGCTGGTGGTGGGAGGCAGGAGAACAGAACAGATCAGAAAAGGTGGGAGCCTGGGGCTGGTTGGCCTGATTCATGGTGGGCTTTAGGCAACTCGAGAGTTTGGATAACAAACTGCAGAGTATGAATTCAGAGAAAGGAGCTGAGCTCAGATCCAGGATGAAAGACCCAGTAGGGGAGGATGAGCAGAGTGTCAGTGGACCATGTGGGTCTGTGCCTAGACAGCCAGACTAGAGAGAGAAAAGTTCACACTGAGTATGCAGAAAGAGTTGGATAGAGGGTAGCACCTTTCAGGAAGGCTCTGTCTGCCCACAACACAAACACAATTCAGCTATTGATCCTGGACAGGGTTGTCTAGCATTTGCACCTGCCATCAAACCAGATGCATAAGGACTTAAGAAACAAACCATGGGCTGGGCATGCTGGCTTACACCTGTAATCCCAACACTTTGTGAGGCTGAGGTGGGCGAATCACTTGAGGTCAGGAGTTCAAGACCAGCCTGGCCAATATGGTGAAATTTCATCTCTACTGCAAATGCAAAAATTAGCCGGGCATGCCGGTGGCGCATGCCTGTAATTCCAGCTCCTCGGGAGGCTGAGGCAGGAGAATCGCTTGAACCAGGGAGACAGAGGTTGCAGTGAGCTGAGATTGCACCACGGAACTCCACCCTGGGTGACAGAGGGAGACTCCATCTCAAAAACAAAAACAAAAACAAAACATGATCCCTTTCTGAAAAACAATTACTCCAACAAGTACTCTAGCTAATAAAAAAATTATCAAATGAAAGAAATAAAATAAAACAAAAAACCCTACATGGTGTCAATGATGGTCATAAGCAAAGAAAACACCAGAATTTAGAGCCATTGCCTAGTTAAAATTGGTATATTTATAAAGCTCAATGCAAATGTCAAACATCTTGAGGCTAGGGGATGTGTCTGTAAGATCATCACTGTATCCCTAGTGCTTTATATAGTGCACACAGTAGATCTTCAATCAATATTTGTTGGATGAATAATGTAAGAAAGAACTTAATAATGATAATCCAGAACTGAAAATCCAGATCTTTCTGACAAAACCAGGTTTGTACAGAGAGGTTTGTTGCTAAACCTTTCATCTCACACAAATAAAATCATTAGATACTCTTTCATTCTTAATGTAGTGAAATATAGACATAAAAGATTTTAACATAAAGCTAAAATTAAAAGTAATACATAAAATTTACAAAGCATTGGAGAATGAAAGAATAAAGAAAACAAGAGCAATATTGCAAAAGATAAGGAATTTCTGTCAGTGTAGTTGAATGTGGGCCAGAAGCTTGGCTCTGTTCTCTCTGAAACCTCAGGCAAGGCACTTCTTGGGCTCCCTGTCTCCTCCTCTGAAAAGAGGGAGGAATGGAAACTCCAGAGAGCTCCATGGCTCCTACTAACTCTGGGACTGCAGAACGGGCAGAGAGCTGGACCTCTGGGAATTTCTACAAGTTTCATTGCTTGTCCTCTGCTGATATGAAGATGAATTAATTTAGTACACTTGATAGGTCAGGTGTGTGCATTTTAACAGGGACTCTCTGAGGCAATGCCTGAGCTGAAGGATAGATAGAATGGTGAGAATTTTAAGCATGGAATGCACCCATAGAAGGCAGGCTGATATGGGGTATTCGCTTGCCCTTCAATCACATGCCATCAGCAATCATCCATTGCACTTACATCTAGGATGGCCTTGGATATGAGGACATAGCATGGAGCTTTCTCAGAAATTGCATGGGCTTTGATATAAGAAGATTTCAATTCAAATCCCATTTTTACCACTTTCTACTCGTATGACTTTGGGCAAATCAAGTCACTTACCTAAATTGATGATCTATTAAGTGTGTATAGGATTTGGTGTGGGGAATAAAATGATAAAATGTATATGCCCTGGCCAGACACGGTGGCTCACGCCTGTCATCCTAGCACTTTGGGAGACTGAGGCCAGAGGATCACTTGAGCACAGGAGCTTGAGGCCAGCATGGGTAACACAGTGAGACCCCATCTCTATCTTTAAAACATTTTTAGTGTAGATTCCCTTACTTCTGTAAAAGCCCTGGTTCCTTGCTTATGTAAAAATAGTAGACAGAGGGGAAAACAACCTAGAAGAAAATGCCAATAGCATAAAGTAGCAAGACAACAGGGATTTATTTTCTTTTTTTCTGTCACATAGAATTTCTAAAATATAATGTGAATATGTTTGTAGTTAAAGCATTACTTATAAGATGCACATATGCCTATAGATGTAATCATAAAGCATTATTCAATTGCATTGTTGTTATTGGGAGTAAGATTAAAAGGGCTTGCCCTATATATTGATGCCTTCATGTGCTTTTAACCCAGGACCTCACACGGCGCTTGGATCACATGCCTCGCACACTCTCCAGCAGCCCAGAATGGAAGTCTGTGCCCCTGAACTTATCTTCTGTCACACTAATTCTTCTGCATATACATATATACACACACATACATGTGTGTATATACATCTATACACATCTGAACACTCCCACTCCATCCCCGACACACACACGTGAGTGCTCCCACCCCATCCCTAACACACGTGAGTGCTCCCACTCCATCCCCTACACACACATATGAGTGCTCCCACTCCATCCCCTACACACACATAGGCATACCTATCCCTCCCCACTGAAGCCCAAAGCTTGCTGGCCTTTCCATCAATTAAAACTGAGAGCTGCGTGTCCACTCCCCTAGGGTCCTGCTGTCAGAGGCTGGTGGTGGGAGGCAGGAGAACAGAACAGATCAGAAAAGGCGGGAGCCTGGGACTGGTTGGCCTGATTCATGGTGGGCTTTAGGCAACTTGAGAGTTTGGATAACAAACTGCAGAATATGAATCCAGAGAAAGGAGCTGAGCGCAGATCTAGGGTGATCTGGGACTGCAGAATGAGCAGAGAGCTTGACCTCTGGGACACCCATCATTTCTTCCTCTTGATGCTCTTGGAAGCAAGAGCCTAAGAGGTGATTAAACAATGCCAATTTCCCCAGACCCAGTGAATCACACACTGTTCTGTTTTGCCCAGTTTCCCTCCGTATGTCTCACTGGTTCCTTCTTCGTCTGTGCTCTAATTCCCACTCCTTCTCCCTTTATGGCATGGTCCACATTATCGCGGCAGACCATGCTGAGGCCTGCAGAGCATCTGCAGAGCTTCCAAAGGCTCCAATGGCTCTAGATACCCACCCAGGGACCTGTTTTACTTTCCCACCAACAAAAACTCCTGTGGTTATTTTAGGATCTGGCAGAGGGCTTGGCACAGAATGAAATACTCAATAAATATTGTAGAAAGAATGAAAACCACATTCATGAAAAAATAATTTATCTCCTTTTGATTTTAAACCCAAAGAAGACACATGGCTGCCAATCAGAGCCTTTTAATCAGCATGAAATAACCAGGGGCACTGTTCTGAGCTGACATGATTCTATCCCAAAGCAAATAAAGTGGCATTTAGATAGCTTATGCAGCTAACTTCAGGTAAATATATAACCTCAACTGGATTTTGAAGAAGATTGGCAATAGGGCACAGACTTAAAGAACCACCTTCCTGTACTGCTTGTAGCTAGAGGACCTTAGTCAGAATTCATTGCCCCCACAACCATGAAGTATTCATCCTGATTCTTGGCCAGAGTTTCTAGATTTGTCTTCTGACACCCTTTCCAGGTACAACTCTATTCAAGCCACTGGGACATGCATTATCTGCTTATCCCTCAAAAATAGACCACATCCTGCAAGCATTCTTGGGGTATTTCTTCCAGTGACCAATAAAATGCTTGTTCACTCTGTCCTATGGGCAGTCAGAGGCACTAAGAGGTCAGGCAGCAGGTGGCCACGTGTCATCTGAGAGCTTGGTGCTTATCTGTCTGCCCCTGGACATCAGCTGAATTACCTGGACATCAGCTGAAAGCCTTGGAGTGTGGGTTGCAAGCAAGTGCCCTGCTGGGGCCTCCCTTCTGCATATCCACTTTCTTATTCAGAGCTGCTCTGGTGACCATGTGGGCTATCCCCTCTCATCCAGGATGGTATTTAGGGGCAGAGAAGGAACAAGTATAAAGGAGAAGGGCATTGACACTGGAATCCATCCCATCTCTGCCAGGAGTTCTCTGCGTGACCTCAGAATCTTTGGTCACCAGGAAGGAGGCTATTGGCATTTTGGAAGGGACAGTTGTTTATTGTGTGGAACTGATGTGTACAATGCAAGACATTTAGACTCCACAGCCCCTGCCCACTAAATGCCTGTAGCATCCTCAGTCTCATGACCGTTGAAAGGTCCCATGTAGTTTCTGGGAGTGAGACTGCACTGAATTGAGAACCACGGGCTTGTGATTGCCTTTTCTCTCCATCTCTGACATTCAAATGTTCTGGGTGAAATCGAGGACTCTGATCTCGTCATTTTAAGCACCTTTTTCTCCCCACTATCCCACTGTGAGATCCCTCCTCAGTCAACAGCCTACAACTTCACTCTTAGCCATGTCTGCCTCCAATCAAAACTTACTCATTCCGTGTTTCCTTATGGCTGGCTCTCTGCTTGGTGGGATTATCACCCACTAATTTATTTCTTAACAATTATGCTAATGGTTCAAGCCATCAACAAAAAGCTCTGGTTCCTTGCTTTTCTGTACAGACTCTTAGATGCTGGTGCTGGGGGAAATGTATGGATCAGTTTGTAAATGGAAAAATAGTGCTGGGTGAGATGTGAAAACTTCAGAGTGGAACTCAATCCAGCAGGTCCGACCCACACTTTGTACCCATACTGCTATTTGGCTGCCAGCCTTTCCCTCCTAAATTTTTCCCCAAACGAATGCTGCCAGATGAATATTTTTACACTAGAAGCAGAACCTAAAGAGACAGAGACAAGCTTTCCAGTGAAACACATGAGGACCTAAATCCCAGCTCTGCCCCTACCTACCTGTGTGATGGTGTAATTTACTTAACTGCTGAGATTCAATGTCCTCATTCTCAAAGAACCTAATAGAAAAATGAGATAACAGTTGTGCTTTTCCTGCCCAAGAATGGTAGTTGTTATTATTGCTATTATTATCAGCATCACTGTTCCCTTCTCCCCTCATTCAAAAGATATCGGTGGTTTCCTACTGGGTGGGAGATAAAGCACAAAGTCCTTCACTGGTCTGGAGGGCTTTGTGATCTTCCAGTTCCTATTCTAGCATTCTGTCCCACTGCACCCTGCATGCAGCCCAGTGGGCCTCCTGCGTTCCTGAGTAAACCCGGTCCACATCCCCGGCACACAGTCAGGTTCAGAGTCATTGCAAAGTGATAGGCACTGCAGAACCTCAATTGCATAGTAACCTCATCACAGCCTGGGATGAGGCCACACTCGAATCTTTGCCATCTGAAGATCTAGCAGAGGGCTTGGCACAGAATTTACTAAACAAATGAATACGTAAATAAATTGAGTCCTCTCTCTACCTGCTCTGCTGGATCAATCCCTGCCAGCACAGGGGCTCAGCCGCACAGGGAGACCTTGGCTCTTGACCAACCAGTCTGTGTCCATCAGACGTGCTTGAGAGTGAGCCCCAGGCAGGAGCTGGAGGGCCTGCCATCCTGAGCTCTAGCTCTCGTTCTGGATATTGACTGAATGACTGCCACATTGACCTTCCAGAGGGGGCTCCTTTGATCTTTGTTGCCGCTGGGTGCAGTGAATTTCCTGGTCTTCTTCAGGGGCAATCGAAGGGCTAGGATTGGCTTTCACCTAACAGAAAACACATAAGGAGCCTCTGAGGGGTGGGGATGGAGGTTTGCCTCTGCACTGGGTTTTGCCTTACATTGCTTTGCTGGCTGACATCTTGGCTAGAATCTCCCATTGAGGACTTGCATTCTTGGCCTCATGCCTCCTATGGCCTCTATTGTCTCTTCATTTTCATCATGCCCACCTGAATCCCTGGCACTCTGTGTGCTCTGACCTTGGGCATAACAACCTTACTGTCCTTCTTTGACAGTTACAGGAGAGGTTTGGTGGCCCTTGCTCCATTGTAGGCTGTATTTTGCTGTGGCATAGTAACACGACCATGGCCATTTAACAAACCCCACAAGACAACCTAACATCACACAACCAGGCCAGGTGTTGGGGAGGCACATGTGACCGGCCCCACTGGGCACAGATGCTGCAGGTTATTAAGAATAAAGTTGGGTCTCCTGCCATGGCTGGTGCCCCCCAGTGGCAAAGACTCCTTGCATCTCTGTGCTCTCTGCTTCCCACCTTTTTATCTTCTGTGTCCTTTCTCAGAATGTCCCCCGGGCATATCTTTTGGGTCTTGAGTGCAAAAGAAATGATGTGACTGTTGGCATGAGGATTTATAAGGGCCCCATGGACCCACAGGCACAAGTATATAGATCACTCTTTTTTTGTTTTTTGAGATGAAGTCTCGCTCTCTCTCCCGGGCTGGAGTTCAGTGGCGCAATCTTGGCTCACTGCAACCTTCGACTGCTAGGCTCAAGCAAGTGATTCTGCTGCCTCAGCTTCCCTAGTAGCTGAGACTACAGGCACGTGCCACCATGCCTGGCTAATTTTTGTATTTTTAATAGAGATGGGGTTTCACCATGTTGGTGAGGCTGGTCTCAAACTCCTGACCTCAAAGAGATTCACCCACCTCAGCCTCCCAAAGTGCTGGGACTACAGGCATGAGCCACCGCGCCCAGCCACACAGATCATCTTGAGGAACAAGTCAGCCCATGAATGAATGCTAGTACCTGAGGTGAAAAAAACCATGGGGTTGAGCCCTGGCTTAGGTACTTCCTGAGGGCATTAGTTTCCCGGGGCTACTGTATCACATTACCACTAACTGGGAGGCTGGAAGTTCAAAGCTGAGATGTCAATGGACTGAACTCTGTTGAAGACTCCAGGGGAGGATCTGTCCTTGCCTCTTGCAGGTTTTGGCGACCCCAAACATTCCTTGGCTTGTGGCTGCCTTGCTCCCATCTCTGCCTCTGTCTGCACATGGCCTTCTCTTTTCTCTCTGTCTCGCTTATAAGGACACTTGCCACTGGGTTTAAGGCTTTCTCAGGCAAGCAGGAATGATCTCTTCTTGAGATCCTTCATTAAGCCCTTTTTCCAAATAAGCTCATATTCACAGGTTGTGGGGGTTAGGATGAGGATGTGTGTATGTAGGGGACATTATTTAACCGACTGTACTGAATGGCCTTGAAAAGGCACGTAGCTTCTCTGAGCCTCAATTTCATTCTCTATAAAATGGGGATAGTAATTCCTACCTTATGAGGCTATTATGAAAATTGAAGTGAGTTTATCACATAGCAGCTGCTCGGTAAACACACATTTTTAACATGCAGTCCGTACCCTGTAACACTGAGAGGTCTCCATTGCAAATCCCTTGACCATGACCATGCATACCTCTGCCCACCTCTACAACATCTCTTGTTTCCTGCCCTGGTCGTCTTTCTCTGGCTTTCCGACCTTCTCTGTGTTCCTAAAACTCCTAGCCCATGTCCTTCCATGTAGAAAGCACTTACTACATATTTTAAAGTTAACTCATATCCCCAGGCCAGGCTGGCTTTCTGTGAGTCCTCAGGACCACAAGAGAAAGCGTTAGTGAGTATCTAGTTCTTCCACTGGTTACAGTGGAAGAGCTTACAAGTTGAGAGACCTGGAGACTAGACTCAGCTCTGTACCCTTAGAGCTGTGTGACCTCAGGCAAGCGTCTTAACTTCTCTGAACCCCAGATTCTTCATCTGAAAGCAAAGCTGTGATGCCTGTCTTGTCAGCTTAAGCCAGCTTCATGCAAAGTTTCACTAGGATAATGTGGTGGGTATAGAGTGCTCCCTGAGCACGGGGTCCTATCATCATTTCTAGCTTGGGCTGGGGGCACATTCCATGACTCCAACTGCCTGCTCCTACTCAGTCTGCCTTCTTTCTCAGGCATCCCTCTCTACCTCCCCTCCACCTGTCTGCGCTTCCACTTCTGATCCTTTCCCCAGGTAGAAGTCCAAGGCCACTGCCTCTCTGGCAAGGGCTTACTCACTGTGACTTGTCAGTCAGCCTGGCCATGAGCAGAAACTGTGGGATGGGGTGTCATGACCAGGGAAGTCGCATGCAGGCACCAGGCTTGCCTCTCTGTTCAGGGACTCACTGGTACCGTCAGGACCAGTTTAGTTCTGCAGAAAGAAGACCCATTGTGCTGCAATGACAGGGGCCTCTGGCTCCAAAGCACAACAACGAGAACAAGGAGAACAAAGCACTTTAAGTCCAGCTGGACCTCGGTTCAAATGGGCACTCTAACTTGCTAGCTGCATCATCCTGAGCAGGCACATAAACCCTCCGAGCCTCAGTTTCCCCATCTGCACATGGAAACAACAGTCCTTACTTGCGGGGCCAGAGGTAATGGCTCTGAAGTGGGCGTGTGGTACCTGGTAGCAGCTCTGATGCAAAATACAGGGCAAAGAGACTAACATTTATTCAGCGCTTCCTGTCTGCTGGATGCTATGCATGGGCTTTTCTCATTTAATTTGTACAGCTCTGTGCACAGTTAAGATGGAGAAAAAGACTAGCGAGAGCTGGTAAGAGAGGTGATGCTTGTGTTTGACCGCACACTGGTCTAGCCCTAAAGCCAGAGTTGAGTTCACTGCCCCATTGCCGCCTCCTGCCAGTCCCCAGCCAGCACAGAAAGGCAAGGGGCTTTAAGTGGGTCTCAGAGTCTCTTTGGCTGGCGAGGATGCAGGCAGTGAGCTTGCTGGCTCTCGCCACCCTCCCCTGGCACAGTGACCACAGAGGATGACCGAGGATCAAATGGTCCTGAGGATGGCCACTCACTGCTGGCCGTTCCTCACTCTCTTGGTAGTAGCCTTCGTGGGTTCCAATCACCTCCACTCTTCTGATCCTCCCAGATCTGCTCCTTCCCTGCCTCTCCTCTTTCGTCTCCTGCCCCGCCCCCTCCTCTTCCCACTTTCTGGTCTAGTGTCAACCAGCTCGACCTGATCCCATGGACACTGAGCGGTGTTCTCACCTTGACCCTTGGCCATGATGTTCCCTTGTAGAATGCCCTCCTACTAGCTCCTGTCTGATTCTAACTCATCCTCAAGGCACCGCTCAGGTGCTACCGACACCAGGGACCCCTCCCAGGCTTCCGGGGGTGTGGAGCCCTATCTCTGTGCCCCACAGCAATTCCTCATGCTGATTTCTGGCAGTGTGCTGGCCCCATAGTGACGACTGGACACCTTAATGTTTTTCTTTCCTGTGTCCCGGATTGTCTTAAATAGGGTCAAACACAGCTTAGGTCAGTCATCTCAGGAAAGGGAAGGTGAGAGGTATCTGAAGAGGCCTGCTAACATCCTATGTCCAATTCCTTCTCATCCCATATCAGAATTGGCCCAAAGAGTTCTGGGGCATATGCAGGGAGAAGTTCAGGACACAGTTATTTTATGAATGCCTCCCAGCTGATTCTGCCAGAGGATTTGCCTCTCACTCTAACCCTTGAATTGCGCCAGGTTCTTGAGCTACGGAAGGAGACAGATGAGCACCCCATGATCCATACGTTTTCGGGAAACTCATGCTTGCATGTGCTGGGGGGCTTGAGATTGGAAAGCCAATTATGAAGTATCATTAGTGCATGGAATCTGAGCTTGTTTAGTGTCATGTGGGAGGGAGGTGGGGTGGGGGACCCCCAGGAAGAGTTGGTGGGGAGAGGGCCTGGAGGAAGAGCAAATGAGGTACCCCTGAGATTCCCTCCCCAGTGTATAAAGACCTTTCTTATGAGAATAACCTGTCTAATCCATCGATGGTAAAATCCTGTCCTCCCCTTTTCTCAGGTTGGCAACAGCGTCCTAAGCTGGTGACAGACCCACTCTGTGACTTTCAGCTAGATTCAGCCACCAGATCCCAGAAACATGACCCTTGCTGGTAGGTACAAAAACCATGTGTGATGGGGCATAGGTTATTCCCTCTGCCTTCACCCAACATGTACTCACAGAAGCAGGGAAGTACACAGCTGGCAGGAAGCACACGGGGTGGGGGGGGGCGGTGCAGGTAGTGATGGGAGGCATGGGAACATGCAGGCAGTGGCAGAAGGCACGCCACTGCTTGTCACCATAAGCGACAAGTTGAGCAAGTGGTGGGGGATGTGTCACAGCTAAGATTTTCTTCCTTTTGCTCATCTGTATATGTGGTGTTTTTTTTTAGACTTTATGATGCCTATATATTATTTTTGCAGTTACATGTATTTTCAAATTTGTAAAAGGAAGCCAGGTGTAGTGGCATATGCCTATAGTCCCTGATATCAGGAGTCTGAGGCACGAGGATCACTTGAGCCCAGGAGTTTGAGTCCAGCCTGGGCAACATATTGAGACTCTCATCTCAACAAAAAATTGTACAAGGAAATGAGGATGGGGGGAACACCTGCGCTGTGCTAGGTAGGGGTCAGCTAAGGGCTGTAGTCGGAGCAGCCAGACACACGGGCCCCAGGGCAGTAGGGGGAGGGACTTTTAGGAGCCAGGGCAGCTCTGGCCCCTGACATCCCAAACACAGATAGACTAGAAGGTGGGGGGATATGTTCTAACTTTTGGGGACACCAGCGACCCCCAGGCTCTGTGCACTGTGTTGGAAAGGTCAGAGAAGGCTCACAGCCTGACCTTATGAGGGGCAGACTAGAGGGATGGTGGTGAGGACGGCCCCCTCCAATCTAGCTCCTTAACCCCGCAGGCCAGCGCTGCCAAGTGTTTGGAGTAGAATGGAGTGTGGGTCTCTTGTGTCCTGGAGAAAAAGAATCCGAATGTCCTGGAGCAGATGTTGGGGGATAGAGAGCTGAGGCACTGCTGCTTGGGACCTTTCCATGAGTGCATTTTGCTTTCTGGTCTGGAAGGGGAGGAGACATCCTGTGGAGAAGGATCTGATGCTCTGGAAGGCTCAGGTTTCGCTAGGAGACAGGAGTGGGTTCGAATCCCACACAGGGATCCTGAACAGCACGGCTCAGGGCAAAAGGCCTGGATCCCCAGCCTCGGCATGGGTCTGCGTGGTTTGAGTGCCTTTGTGGAACTCTGGGCTGCTCAGAGCCCCAGACCCGCGGAGACGCTGGCTTCTGAGGCTAGGAGAGGCGTCATCCTCACCTGACTTGATGTTTCCGCAGCCTACAAAGAGAAGATGAAGGAGCTTCCGCTGGTTTCCTTGTTCTGCTCCTGCTTCCTGGCCGATCCCCTGAATAAGTCTTCCTACAAATATGAAGGTCAGTGAAGGCTCAGCCAGGAAAGTGAGGGGCAGGGGGCCCTGTGTCCTGTCCTCATGGATCCTGCACCCCGACCCCAGTTCAGTGAAACTCTCATCCCCAGACACAGTTTCCTTCCCAGTGCCGATGAAATCACAGCGGGTGAGCCTGAGGGTCTGAGCTGCAGTGGTGCAGCCTGGGCACTAGGGGGAGGCCACGAAGGTCTGCATCAGGCGCCCCCAGAGTGCACTGGATCTTGTCACCTCTGTGCATTCGTCCAGCAAATCGGGACTGGGGGGTATGCAAAGCTGAGCCAGACAGAGATTCTGCCTGTGGGGAACATCTAGACCAGAAGAGAAGATGAGACGATGTGAGTCAGTTTCCAGGTCAATAGGTCTCCTCTGGGAAGGGTAGAGAATGCTCTGGGAGAGTCCAGAGGTGGGAAGAGGAAATTCTGTGACAGCCATGCTGTGTGGGGCCTGTAGTCCAGACAGCCCCAAGACACCAGCAAGGAGCACTGGGTGGCCACGTCCTCACCAGGGGTGCTCGGGGACCAGGTCACCTCCTAATGACCTGGTTAGAAGCAGGGATGGGTTTGGTTTGGTCTGGCACCGAGGAACACGCATGCTCGGATGACCTGAGGTTGTTTTTTCTGTCTAGGCTGGTGTGGGAGACAGTGTAGGAGGAAGGATGAAAGCCAGCGGAAAGACAGTGCTGACTGGAGAGAAAGAAGAGCGCAGGGTAGGAGGGAGGCAGCGGAGGGGTTCCGCAGGCCGAGCGTCAGATGGGCAGTGGCCGGGGGTGGGCGGGGCTGAAATGCACCCCTGCCTGTCACCACAGATGATAAATTGAGCAGCTCAGCAGTCAGAGGAGGCTGGTGGGGGAAGCAAAGGCAAAAGCAGCCAGCGTCGTAGGAAATCACATTGCCTGGGGCCCCCTACTCTTGGGGGCTGAAGCCTCACTGTGACTACAAACTCCTTCAGCCCCGTCAGAGGCCATCGCCCTTAGGTACTAGGGTGCAGGACTGAGCCAGACCCCAGTCTCCAGCTTGCTTGGGGCCCCAGCTCTCCCACTTCCGTGCGCATGCGCTGCGTGCTGGCTGGGTGCCTGTGCATTCTTCAGGACATGAGCAACCCCTTCTCTACCCTCTGTAGCAGACACGGTGGACCTGAATTGGTGCGTCATTTCCGACATGGAAGTCATCGAGCTGAACAAATGCACCTCGGGCCAGTCCTTCGAAGTCATCCTGAAGCCACCCTCCTTTGATGGGGTGCCCGAGTTCAACGCCTCCCTGCCCAGGCGGCGAGACCCATCCCTGGAAGAGATCCAGAAGAAACTAGAAGCGGCTGAGGAGCGAAGGAAGGTACATGCTGCCTTTTCCTTGTTTCCTCCCTCTCAGCATAAAGGGGAGGGAGGTGGAGAAGACAGGTGGTGGAACTGAGCTGGGGTAAGCTCATCACCAATCTGCAGTATTTAGGGAGCATCTCCCGAGTGTGCGGTGGAGAATGAGGCACCATTGAGGGAAACAAAGAACTAAACGCCCTTGACCTCTCGGCGCTCACAGTTTGGTTAGGGGGATAGGACATTGCACCACCTTCCTCCAAGAGGTGGCCCTATATGCATGGTGGCAAAAATAAGACTTTGACAAATAGTAAGGATTTAGGGAAAGGCTAGGGAATTAAGGAAAGAGCTTCTTCATTGGAGGAGGGAGAGTAGATCATGGTGTAGTGCATCTCCAGGCCCAGGATGCCTTCTGTGTCTTCTACGGATTCTCATGGCTTGATTCTGATGCCATATTCTACGTGTAACTTTTCTTCATCTTTCAATCAGAAAATAATCCCCTATCGTGAATTCCTTCAGTGCATCCTGTCTACACCCTAAGGCATATGTCTACACTAGTCTGGGTTTTAGTGATTTACATATGTTTTATCTCTATGAGACTTTTTTTTAACCCCAAGCTGTTAGACCAGTGCCTGGCACATAGTATAAGATCATTTAGGGTTTGCGAATGAATGAATGAAAGAAAGAATGAATGAATGAATGAATGAATGATGGCAATGAGCAAAAGGGCCGTGAAGGTATTTAGGAAAAGGCTGGGGGAAAAAAAAATCAAAGAATATGGAAGGCTCTGAAAGTGGCGGGGAGAATTTAGGAAATGTCCTTGCTTCCTGCTAATGGGCTGGGGACCAGGCCCAGGGAGGCCAGTGTTCCGGGTGTGCAGCTTTTCAGCCATGATGGTGAAAACAAACCCCGGCGCACTCACTGTGAAGGGCCCCCTTCTGCCTTTATGCTTCCCCAGTACCAGGAAGCGGAGCTCCTGAAACACCTAGCAGAGAAACGGGAACATGAGAGAGAGGTGATCCAAAAAGCCATTGAGGAAAACAACAACTTCATCAAGATGGCTAAGGAAAAACTGGCCCAGAAGATGGAATCCAATAAGGAGAACCGGGAGGCCCACCTGGCTGCCATGTTGGAACGGCTGCAAGAGAAGGTGAGGGGTCCCTGGCTAGAGAGGAGGTTCCTGGGACACGCTGTTTTCCTTCTGCAGCAAGTACACAGGGACCTACTGGTCATCTCAGGCAGGAAGCAGCCTCGGGCAAAAATTGGGATCTTTCTCTTAAGCAGGATCCTTAGAGAGTTCCGAAGGATGATCCGGGAAGTCAGAGGCAAGAAACAGGAACCAGACTTAAGGTTTCCTTGGGGGATATTCTGCACAGTTACACAATTAAAATCCTTCATTGCCTTAGGGAGAGTATATGTCTGATTCTCTAGAAGAAGCCTATCTAATACAAAGGAGTAGAGATAGACAAGCAGGTGTGCATTCCTAGCTTCATCCCTGAATGGACTAATTCAATGGAAGGAAAGATGCTTTCTTGAGCTCTCGGCTCTAAGTCATGGGTATGATGAGCTGAGATTCCCACTGAGCAGGAAACATGATTCTCTCTAAACCTCTTGACACAGACCCAGTGAGTCAAAGGTCCTTCCAATGTTGCCTTTTGTCAATAAATGGAACGGTGTCACCTAAATATGAGAAACGTGAGGCCGGGGTTGGTTCTGTGTGTCAGCAGAATATCAGCCCGTTCTGCTGAGAACACGTTGGCCTCATTTCCTGAGTCTCAAGGCCGCCCCAGTTTCTCCTGCAGCT
Source organism: Macaca thibetana thibetana (assembly GCF_024542745.1). Classification (NCBI taxonomy): domain Eukaryota; kingdom Metazoa; phylum Chordata; class Mammalia; order Primates; family Cercopithecidae; genus Macaca; species Macaca thibetana. The sequence continues at coordinate 116,303,240 of NC_065585.1, forward strand.
CCTGGGAGAGCTCCAGCTCTGTGTTTTATTTCCAGGAACCGCCTGCTGCGCGGTGACTCCCGGGACCTGATCGGTGGCCTCGTCCCATGGTGAGCAGCGTGGTCCCCGCTCCTTCCTGCCCATCCACTTAGAGTCTCAGGCCCTTGGCAACAGGTCCTAGAAGGATCTGGTTTCTTCACGAGGGGTCTGAATGTTGCATAGGCCCTGGAACTGGCCAGCACGAGGCAGCCCCTGTGCTCTGATGCACCAGTCTGCGAAACTTGGCAAGGCCTCCACCAAGTGCCACATGGGAGGGAGGTGATCTGGGTCGGCCCTCAGGCTTCCCCAGTTATGGAGGGATGACCTGGAGCAAACTCTTAACAAAAACCTGGGGTTGAGCTAAGATGGGCATGGCCCTGAGACCAGACCCAAAACAAATCGCTGAGGCTCCACCTGACCCAGGATATAGCACGTGAGAGACTCTGCAAAACACTTTCATTTCCTCTCGCCAGTATCCTCACAACAAGTCCCTGAGGCAAGCTGGACAGGTGTTATCCTTATTTTGCAGATGAGAAAAACATGTCAACAAAGGTCAAATGACTTGCCCAGGGTCACGAAACTAATAAGCAGTGAAGCTAGGACTAGCACTCAGCTCTTTGGCTCCAAGTCCAAGTGGTTCAGGGAGACCAGCCCATGATTGTCCTGCCAGCCTTTTGTCATCAAGAGATACTTTGGAGGCCAAGGAAAGGGAGTGCAGAACCTAGGGCTCTGCCCAGTGAGCTCACCCAAGAATGGAGGTAGATTCAGAGGCAGAGAGATCAGCAGATTCAGAGGCAGAGAGGTTGGAAAGGTCCATATTGTAGAGTGATAGCTGTGGAGGTAGGGTAGACTCAAGGAGGTGTGATGTCAGAGCAGACATTTGAGGGAGCAGCATCCCTCTGGGACCTCGGCCCCCTTTCTCCCCTTTACCCACTGGTGGAGGCAGGAGGTTGGGTGAGAGCTGGGTGTATGTTTTCTGCCCTGTCCACCTGTGCACCAGGCCACAGACACCTTCAACAAAGCCTGCTATGCCAGTGTTTGTGTGGGTCACTTACCCCATGTACCAGACTCGCTTGGTATGAAATTAAAAAATACAGATACTTGGATCCTTCCCCAGAATACTAACCCTGGCTGTCTAGGGATGGTGCTTTCTGGGTCATGCTGATACGTACCAAAGTTTGGGAACCCCTGCCCTGTGCACACCACTCCTCACTCCTAGGCCACGGAAGGTTCTAGGGTGTCTGCAGGGACAGATTTGTAGTTTATAGTTTATCCTGAAAACCTGGGCTGTCTCAGTGGGTCTACTTCAGGCTGATTCTGTCATCTGGATGTGATAGTGCCAGGCTCTGGGAGGAACAACATTTGTTGAGCGCTTGCCATCTGTAAGGCGCCATAGTAGAAACTGGGAAATACCAAGAAGAGAAAGATGTGGTCCCTGCCCACAGGAAAGTCACCGTCTAATAGAGAACCCAGCAATCTGCACAGTGAGCAGGTGAACACTAAACATCACAGAACTTGAGGGGTGAAAGAGCCTCCTGTCTGTGCCCTTCTCTTTAAAGATCAGAGAACTGAGGCCTGGTTGGAGAAGTGAGCCAGCCCAGATCCTCCTGCAGACGGGCCTTGGAAGGCAGATACCATCCTTTGGCTGCTCTACCCTGTGAAATAAAAGAAGGTTCTCTTAAGATAGGTGTAAGAAAGTCCACTGTTTGGAGTTGGGCAACATTTTCAAAATTCTTCTGTCGATTTGTACTTTAAGAGTCCACACCTGGGCATAGTGGCTTACACCTGTAATCCCAGCACTTTGGGAGACAGAGGTGGGAGGATCATTTGAGGCCAGGAGTGAGAGAACAGCCTGGGCAACGTAGCCAGATCCCATCTCTATTTTTGTTTAAATAATAACAAAGTAAAATCAAAGAGTCCTCATCTTTCCCCAGGAGGGATAAGACAATTCTCGCAAAGGAGATGGATGAGAACTAGAAGCAGCAGGCAAGTGCATGTGACTTGTAGGAGATGCTTGCAGTGAGGCCTGTCTGTTCTGCCTGCTCCTCTGGCACAAACTACCCCCAGCAGCTCCTTATATTAAGTCAAGCTATACAATCTAATCCAAACCACAGAATGGCCAGGTGAGGGAGGGAGAGGCTGGGGGGGTGCCCAGGGTCACTGTAAGGTGGGCCCCTGCCGCAGTTTGACACCCACAGGCCCCTGAGCTCCCTGGGGCAGCACCAGTAGGCTCACCCCCTGCCTCCTGCCAGCCTCACCTGCCACCTTCTGCCCCTCTCAGGATGCATTTGCAGACACAGCTCTTCACTGCCTGTGGTGGCCACTCTTTGCCTTTGGTTCTCTTGCCCCTTGGCCTCCCTTTTTGTCCCCGGGGCAGCCTTGTGTGACCTGCCCTTTTCCCTCCCTTCCTTTCCAGGACAAGCATGCCGAGGAGGTGAGGAAAAACAAGGAGCTGAAGGAAGAGGCCTCCAGGTAAAGCCTAGAGGCCAAAGAACTTTCCAGGTCAGCCGGACAGCTCCAGCAGCTCCACGTTCCAGGCAGCCTCGCCCGCCGGCTGCACTCCCAGCACTGGGGTTTGGGGGGAGGGGGGTGGCCAAGGGGCGTTTCCTCTGCTTTTGGTGTTTGTACATGTTAAGAATTGACCAGTGAAGCCATCCTATTTGTTTCTGGGGAACAATGATGGGGTGGGAGAGGGGAGAGGAGAGAGTTTGGGAAAGGGAGATGGAGAAGAGCTCAAGGACGTTGCAACCCTGCCCAGCACAGATCTGATTTTCACATCTCTACCTGGACATTGAGCCTCCAGGTACCATGGTGAGGGGAGATGAAAACCAGGGCAGTAGAACTTCAGGGTGAAGGACAGAGTCTTGGGTGGGGCAGCGGCTGCAGGGCGCACCAGAGAGCCCAGCCAGAGGGTGTGTGAGGACCAGAGGTGTCGCTTCCGCCCTGCAGCAGGTGGGATGAGGTCTGTGTGTGTGTGTGTGTGAACCATCATTTTTTGATCATCATGACCAATGAAACATTGACTCCAAGTGTCCAGTGCTTTATTTCCCAAATGTGTCCTTTGGGTAATTGTTAAAAAGTTCTCGAAATCTGGCTTTCATCCATCTGATGGCAGATGCCCCTTTGCTTCCTTAATTTTGCCATTCGAGCGTCTGGAGCCGGGGGGAGGTGGGTTGAATCATGCCAGGCTTTGGCATAATTGAAAGGTTTTCTCTTTTGTTTTTTAAAATGCCCCCTGTGGGCTAATCTTGATTGGATAGCATGCACTAAATTGACTAGAAAAGAAACTCAATCTTCCTTTCAATGAACTCACATCCTAATATGGTCCCCAAGATGCATCGTAAGAAGGAAGTTGTCTTAGTCACAACCATTCAGACTGCTATACAAAATACCTTAGACTAGGTCATTGATAGCAGAAATTGATTGCTCACAGTTTTGGAGGCTGGAAAGTCCAATATCAAGGCACCAGTAGATTCAGTGTCTGGTGAGGGCTTGCCATCTGCTTTAAAGATGATGCTTTTTGCTGCGTCCTCACATGGTATAAGGAAAGGGCAAAAGGGCTTCCTCAAGCCTCTTTAAGGCACTAATCCCATTCATGAGGGTGGAGTCCTCATGATTTCACCTCTTAAGGCCCTATCTCTTAAGTCTGTAGTGTCGGGATTAGGGTTCAACCTGTGAATTGGGGGAGCCAGCAACATTCAGACCATAGCAGAAGTTCCTCCATGCTTGTTTGGGGGTTTGAGATTCTAGGTAGATTAGAAAATGCGAGCAAGGAAATAAACTGTTTGCTAGTAGAAGGCAAAGGAGGCATCCAGACCCAGCAGTCTTGGTCTCCAGGACACTGAACCATGGCTGGAAAAGAAGCTCCTCTCCTCCCTTCCCCGGCAAACATGAGTGCAGGGGCTGCCTGTGTTAACCGGATCGCAGGGCCTCTTCCTACTCTGCTCTGCACACTATGTAGTTTTGTACAGCTTTGCAAATAAACCCTTTGGTATAGCCTTTTTTTTTTCCCCTTCTCACCAGTGGTACTATTATTTAGCTTTATTTTAAAATAAGATAACAGGAGGATCAAAGATGATGATGATGATGATGATGGCAGCAGCTAACTTAAGCAGCACTTACTAGATGCCCTGCACTTTTCTGGACTTTTACATCTATATTATCTCACTTATCTTCACACCACCTGTAGGAGGTAGGTACTCTTATCATCCCATTTTGCAGACAAAAAAAATTGAGGTCTAGAAAGGGTAAGTAACTTGGCAAGGTCACACAGGCAGTAAACGGGAGAACAGGGACTTGAATTGGGTGGTTTTTTCCCAGAGTCCATATTCTTAGCCATTGGAGTGTGCTGCTTCTTGACACCTCCAAACTAGGATTTGAGTCCCAGAATAGGATTTCTCAAGCTGTGAGTGGTGACTCACTGGATCTTGATATCAACTTAGTGGATCCCACCCAACCTTTCTTTTTTTTTTTTTTTTAAGTGGATTAGAATAGAAAAACACAATATCAAAATGGATGACAGGTGATAATGGAGGCATTATTTCATGGAAATTGTGTTTCAATTTTACATTCTGTGTATGTATGTGTCGGTCACAGCATAAAGTTCATTTCTTATCCGGGGATGGCCGTCAAAACCCTTTGAAGGTTACTGCCTTAGAATCAACGTGGAGACAGAGCCAGGATCCAGGCTGCAGCCCAGGAGGCTTTAGGAAGCTGCTGTGGTTGAGAAAGCAAGAGAGGCTGTGGCCTTTCCATCAAGAATCAACTTTTTCTGAGCAAACAGAGACAAGCACATGGATGGCCTCAAGAGTCTATTTTCACAAATTTACCCATAGCATCTCCATTTCCCCACTGGAATACTCCGGGCCAAGAGGAAGCCTTGTTCCCAGCACTCTGTCTCATCCATCTCCTGCCCTTGGCCATCCATTCTCTGATAAACCATATTGACTGACACTCCCATTCTTTGCCCTTGCAGTTCCCTTGCTTGGCTTGCTCTTCGCTGCCTGGTTGAATTAATTACTACTCCTTCTTTTAAACTCAGCCCAGATATTAAGTTTCCCGACTCTGCCAGTGTTTCTGTGTTTCTTATATACTTAGGTTATGGTGTAATTATTTATGTACCTATCCCTCCCATCTCTTAGACATGATGTCCCTTGAAAACAGAAATCAGGTTTATTAATCTTCATGTTCAGGCAGTGACTACTCCAGAACGACCATATAGGATGGGATTAAGAGCAGCATTTCTGCGGAAAGAGAAGTTGGGGTCTTATCTGAAAGCTTCATTTGTGAGGACTTTACTGCAGCACTGAATGTAAGACTCAGAATGGAGATGGCTGATGAAGATTATACAGGAGACTAAAACCCACATCCGAGGCAGCCCCAGAACTGGAATCATCCCCAGCTCCTGACACTAAAAACTGAAAACTCTAATTATGTGCTCAGCATGGGGCTAGCTTCCAAGCATTAAAAAGCAATTCTTGCACTGAAAGAGTTTACAAATCAGTTGAGACACACATGAAACTACCAAAGCCATGGCTCTTAACATTTCAATTTACATCAGAATCCCTCTGAGAGCTTGTTAAAGTGTAGATTTCTTTGCTTCGGGTGTTTGGGAAAGGAAATAATCACCCAGAGTTATAGTATCTTTTGAGGGTGTTGCCCTGGACCCTACAAGTAATTCCCCAGGCCCTGGACCCTACATTTTAGCAAATCATTCCCCAGGTGTTTTTTTTTTTTTTTTTTTAAGATTTAATAAGCTTTAACCTCATTTTCAATTATTTTTGGTCATTGGCAGAATTTATGTCAAGTTGGTATATGCCAGGGTGGGCAAACTAGTGGTTTACAGCTATTGTCAGTCTTGATTCATCCAGTGTCCTTCTGCTTGGCTGATGACCTTGCCATTCCAGCTATGCAGCCCCTCCCCTGGGAGTCTCTGTGCCTCCCCACAATCCAGAAAGACTACAGGATTCAAACTTGGTGCCACAGGGGCCCCCAAACCCTCACTTCATGGTTGCTGTAGCACAGTGGGTTCTTCTTGCCTGCTGCACAGATAAAGTCAGTACACTGAGACGACAGGCATGTTGCAAAAGAGAAAACACCTAATTATCGCAAGGCAGCCCAGAAGGAGGATGGGAGATATTTCTCAAATTCAGCCCCCCAGGAGCTTGGAGTCTAGGGTTTTTGAAGGATAATTTGGTGGGCAGGGGGCTAGAGAAGGGATGCTGCAAACTGGATGGGGGATGAAATCATAGGAGTGTTGGAATTGTCTTCACGCACTGAGTCAGTTTCTGAGTGGGGGTCATAGGCCCTGTGGAGTCAGCTGTTTGGCATGAGTCTCAGGTTCAGGTCTAGCTGGTCTCAGTTGGTCTGCCTGAATGCAAAAGTCGGGAAAATGTTTCAAAGACCAGTCTTAGGTTTTCCAATAGTGATGTTATCTATAGGAGCAAGTGGGGAAGTCACAAATCCTGTGACCTCCAGCTACTTGAGCAGTAAGCAAGCCAGGGAACAATGGCTGGTTATCACTTAACTATGCAGAGTCCAGGCTTCTATCATGATTCTAACGTTGTGGCCCTTCGTTAGTTTCACAAAAGCAGTTTTGGTCCTGAACAAGGAAGGGGTTAGTTTCAGGAAGGAACTATTATCATTCTTGCTTTAAAAGTTAAACTATAAAATGAATCCCTCCCATAGTTAGTTTGGCCTACACCAAGGGCAGTTAGCTTATGAAGTTGAAGCAAAATGGACTTAGTGATGGTAGATTTCTCTCACTGCCATAATCTTTGGGAATGCAGTTTCACTATGGCTGGCATCCATTCCAACTGGTTGTTAAACATCTTATTTATTTATTAACATTGGCAGATTAAATTATACATATGTATTGTGTATGACATGATGTTTGGACGTAGATATACACTGTGGAATGACTAAATCTAATCACAGGTTTTCGGAGGCCTATCATGACCACAGTTTGATGAGTTCTGTACAGTTAAGAACTAAGCCTTAGGCAGTGTCTCCAAGGGCAAGAGGAGGGACAGGTCACTGTCAGCTGAAATGCTTGGAGGAGCCTTAGGGGAGCAGGCAGAATCTGAGCTGGGCCTTGGAGGATGAGCAGACTTTGAATAGGCACAAAGGGAGAGGCAGGGCTGGAGACGTAGGGGTGGGCATCGGAATGGGCATTAAGGCCGTGGCTGCAGCCACAGGAGTGGTTGAACTCATCATCCAGGAAGAGTGTATACAGAAAAGGGCCCTTGGATTTCCCTGATGATGCAGCAGGATGAGGAAATGGGGACAATAAAGGGCAAAATAAGCGAGGCATATTTTAAATCCTTTGATCCTACACCAGTGGCTTTCAGTGGGGATGTAATGCTTCCCACAGGGGGCACTTTGGAAATGCGTGGCAATAATTTCGGTGGACACAAGGAGCAGGCAGCCACAGTGCTTCCAGTGAGTGGGTGGGGACCAAGAATGCTAGATGTGCACCAAGAGAATGTTTCATGTCACTCTTCACTTCTGAATGTAAATGAGAAACCTGTTCATGATGAGCTAATCCGAGAACCTAGCTCAGTTTTACATATAAACACAAAGCTTTTCTGCAGTTTAAATACACACTGGCTTTTCCAGGAATGCAAGTCTTCAGCTTTGCTAGTCTCTGATCTTTGCTCTGATTTGGTTTACTGCTTTGTGCCCTCTCCATGGCTTGAGACCTGTTTCTCTTGGTTTACTTTCTGTCCTTGGATTTAACTCTATTCTCCTACTCAATGCCTTCCCCCAGCAAAAAGCTACTTTGGAGTCACCCCAACAAAGCTTAAAAGTGAGCCTTGAAAGAATCAAAGTGTGTGATGGTTGATTTGGGGTGTCAACTTGACTGGATTAAGGAATGCCCAGATAGCTGGTAAAATATCATTTATTCTCAATTATTGCACTAATTACTCTCAAAGCTTCAGTAGGCACTGAACCCATCCTCCTCCTCCTGTTGAAAGAAAAACCCAGGTGTTTTTGCTTCTGATTAGAATGATTGGGCTGCCCTGGGTGTATCTGTGGGCTGTTTCTTTTTTTTTTTTTTTTTTTTTGAGAAGGAGTCTTGCTCTGCCGCCCAGGCTGGAGTGCAGTGGCCGGATCTCAGCTCACTGCAAGCTCCGCCTCCCGGGTTCACGCCATTCTCCTGCCTCAGCCTCCCGAGTAGCTGGGACTACAGGCGCCCGTCACCTCGCCCGGCTAGTTTTTTGTATATTTTAGTAGAGACGGGGTTTCACCATGTTAGCCAGGATGGTCTCGATCTCCTGACCTCGTGATCCGCCCGTCTCGGCCTCCCAAAGTGCTGGGATTACAGGCTTGAGCCACCGCGCCCGGCCTTGTGGGCTGTTTCTAAAGGAGGTTGTGTGTGAATCGGTGGACTGGGTGGGGAAGATCCACCCTGAGCATGGGTGGGCACCATTCAATTGACTGGGTGCCTGGATAGAGCAAAAGGGTGTAGGAAGGATAACTTCTTATTCTCTCTCTTTTGGAGGCTGGACACCTTTCTTTTGCCCTGGGACATCAAAATTCGAGGTTTCCTATTCTTTAGACTTCAGGATACACACCAGCGGGCACCTCTGCTTGCCCTACTGCCTCTCGGGCCTTTCCCATTGTACCGAGAGTTACACCATCAATTTCCTTGGTCCTAAGGCCTTTGGACTTGGACCAAGCCATGCTACAGGGATCCCTGGGTCTCCAGCTTGCAGATGGATTATCTTGGGACTTAGCCTCCATAATTGAGTCAATTCTCCTAATAAATCCCTTATCTTTCTGCCTATATATATATCTCTCTTTGATGAGTTTTGTCTCTCTGGAGACAAAGTCCAAATCAATTTAAAATAATCTAACAAAACCCAATACCCAACAACGTAAATATCAAAATACCTGGCATCCAGTAAACATCTATTACACATACAAAGAAGCAGAACAATGTTACATATAGTTAGGAGAAAAATCTATGGAAACAGATATAGAAATTACAGATAAAATGGAGTTTGCAGGCAAGGATTCTAAAACAGCCCTTAAAAACATGATACAAGTGTTCAAGGAAGTACTGGAAAACATAAAAGAAATGGAAGACATAAAAAAGAGCCATCTGGAACTTCTAGAATAAGAAATACAATATTTGAAAGAAAGTGTACCGGATGAGATTTACAACAGGTTAGCTACCACAAAAGAACACTTGAAGACAAAACAATAGCAATGACCCAAACAAAGCAGAGAGGGAAAAGGACTAAAGAAATGAAGAAGGCATTGTAGCTGCCCAATGGGTTTACCTTACCTACTGCACAGACAGAGCCAATTTATAAAGAGAGGGGAACTGCAATAGAGAAAGAGTAATTCATGCAGAGTCGGCTGTGTGGGAGATGGGAGTTTTATTATTACTCAAATCAGTTTCCCCAGGCATTCGGGGATCAGAGCTTTTACAGACAATTCGTTGGGTAGGGGAAAAGTCAGAGAGCCAGGATTGCTGATTGGTTAGTTAGAAGATGAAGTCATGGGAAGTTGAAGCTATCCTCTTGTGCTGGTCTGGGTGGTGCCAGCTGATCCATCAAGTGCAGGGTCTGCAAAATATCTTAAGCACTGATCTCAGGAGCAGTTTTGGGAGGGTCAGAATCTTGTAGCCTCCCACTGCATGACCCCTAAACCAAAGTTTTTAATCTTGTGGCTACTTTGTTAATCCTACAAAGGCAATCTAGTCCCTAGGCAAGAAGGAGGCTTGTTTTGGGAAAGGGCTGTTATTGTCTTTGTTTTAAACTATAAACTATAAGCTAAGTTCCTTCCAAAGTTAATTCAGCCTACACTCAGGAAGGAACAAGGACAGCTTGGAGGTTAAAAGCAAGATGGAATTGGTTAGGTTAGATCTTTCACTGTCTCAGTCATAATTTTGCAAAGGCGGTTTCAGCATTGGTGACCTGTGGAATAAGACAGAGTGCTTTAACTTATGTGAAATTTGAGTTCCAGAGGTGAGAACCCTGGGGGAGGGGTCAGAAAAATATTGGAAGTAATGGCTTATTCAAAATATTCAAAATTTAAATGGCTTATTCAAATATTCAAATTTTGAAAAAAATATAAAGCATCTGATTTTAAAATTCCAACAAAAAGAATAAACACAGAAAAGAAAAACACACATACAAAGAATACTAAAGAACATCCCAACCAAACTGTTGAAAAACAGTGATAAAGAGAATTCCAAAAGCAGCTAGAGAAAAAAGACATTACTACAGAGGAGTAAAGCTAAGAGTCACAGCACATTTTTATCAGAAATAAATTGTTATAGGTTGACTGCATATCCCCAAAATGCATATGTTTAAGCCTTAACTTCTGGTACCTCACAATGTGACTATATTTGGAGATAGGGTATGTTAGTCCATTCTCATGCTGCTAATAAAGACATAACCGAGACCGGGTAATTTATAAAGAAAGAGGTTTAATTGACTCACAGTTGCACGTAGCTGAGGAGGCCTCAGGAAACTTACAGTCATGGTAGAAGGCACCTCTCCACAGGGTGGCAGGAGACAGAATGAGTGCCAGCAGGGGAAATGCCAGATGCTTATAAAACCATCAGATCTTCTGAGACTCATTCATTATCACGAGAACAGCATGGGACAAACCATTGCCACGATTCAGTTACCTCCACCTGGTCCTGTCCTTGACACATGGGGATTATTACAATTAAAGGTGAGATTTGGGTGGAAGCACAGTGCCAAACCATATCATAGGAGTTTTAAAGGGGTGATTAAGTTAAAATGAGGTCATTAGGGTGGGCCCTAATCCCATATAGTTGGAGTTCTTAAAAGCAGTGGAAATTAGGACATAGACACACAGATTGAAGACCGTGTGAAGACACAGGGAAAAGATGATCATCCATAAGCCAAAGAGAGAGGCCTTACAAAGAAACAACTCTGCCAGCACCTTGATCTTGGATTTGCAGCCTCCAGAACTGTTAGCTAATAGATTTCTGTTGTTTAAATCACCCAGTCTATGAAAACCCTAGCAAATTTATACAGTCATGAAGCCAATATTTAAAATACTGAAAGAAAAGAACTGGACAATTTAAAATTCTATCTCCAACAAAAATATTTTTCAAGAATAAATGTAAAGACTTTTTTTTAGACCATTTATTTATTTACTTACTTACTTACTTACTTATTTATTTTCTGAGATGGAGTTTCACTCTGTCTCCCAGTCTGGAGTGCAGTGGCACTATCTCAGCTCACTGCAAACTCCACTTCCCAGGTTCACACCATTCTCCTGCCTCAGCCTCCCAAGTGGCTGGGAGTACAGGCGCCTACCACCATTTTTAAGTTTTTAATGAAACTGCCTTTGCAAAATTTATGACAGTAAGTGAAATCTGACATAGCTGATCCATCTTATTTCCAGCCTCATAAGCTAACTGTCTTTGCTCATTCTTGGGCATAGGCCAAACTAACTGTGGGAGGAATTTAGTTTATAGTTTAAAACAAAAATGACAACAGTCCCTTACTGAAACTAACCCCCTTCTCTGCTCAAGGACTGAAACCGTCTTTGTAAAACTAGTCAATTAGCCACAGGGTTGGAATTATGGCTCAGTAATTATGTAGCTGGAAGTCACAAGATTTGTAACCTCTCCAATTGCTCCTATGGATAACATCACTATTTTAAAACCTAAGACTGGTGTTTGAGGTGTCTTGCAGACTTTGCATTCTGATGAGCTAGCTAGCATCACTCCAACTGGTGGTCCATACCAAGAAACTGGCTCACCTGGTCTTGTGATCCCCACCTAGGAACCAACTCAGTGCAAGAAGACAGCTTTATCCCCCTATGATTTCATCCCTGACCTAACCAATCAGCATTCCCCATTCCGTAGCCCCCTCCCCACCAAACTATCCTGGAAAAACTCTAGCCTCCAAATTATCAGGGAGGTGGATTTGAGAATTATCTCTCATCCTTTTGCTGGGCTGGTCCTATGATTACAAAACTCTTTCTTTGCTACAAAACATACTGTTCTCAGGGCACTGGCTCTTCTGGACAGTGGGTAAGAAGAACCCATCAAGCACTTATATCAATATCTGAAAGAATTCATTGCTAGCAGACTTAAACTGCAAGATGGTAATAAAAGTTCTTCAGGCAGAAGAAAAATGCTATCAGATTTATATAAAGAGCTAAAAAGTATCAGAAATCATAAATATTCAGGTAGATATAAAGACATTTTTTCTTGTTTTTTTAAATGTTTAAAGTAAAGTTAATGACAATGCACTGTGGGGTTTAAAATGTACTATATTAAGGGGCAAAAGGAGAGAAGGAACATATAATGTATAACTTGTGTACATATATACATATAGCATATAACTTCCACATATTGTTGTAAAGTCTCTCACTATAGGTGAAGTGGTGCAATGTTCAAAGATAGACTGAAATAAGTTGAAGATGTATATTGTAAACTTTGGAGCAACAATGAAAACAACAGTAACACCAATAAGCAAGATGAAAACAAAAACAAAAAGTTATAGCTGATAAGCCAAGACTGGAGATAAAGTGGACTACTAAAAAAACCAAAACAAGGCAGGAGAGAAACAGTGAAATAAAAGGAAACAAAGAACAACTGGAACAAATAGAAAATTGCAAGATGGTATATTTAAATCTAATCATATTGATAATTACATTAAGTTTAAGTTGTCTAAACACTCCAGTGAAAAAGGCATAGACTATCACACTGGAAAAAAGCAAGACTCAGCTATCTGATGGACAAGAGTTACCCGTGTTACATATAAATACAAAGATTGGTTAAAAGTAAAAGAATGAATAAAGATGTATTCTTTATATTCACCAATAAAAAAAAGTTGCAGTGGCTGTATCCACATAAGGCAAAGTAGAGTTCAGAACATGGATTTTTACCAGAGATAACAAGGGACAATTTGTAATGATAAAGGAATTGATTCATAAAGATATCATGACAATTCTAAGAGTATGTGCATCTAGTAACAGAGTTTCCAAATATTGTACATGACGCAAAACCCGATAGAACTGAAAGGAGAAACAATTGACCAACTTGACCCACTAGAACACCACACTCTACAACAGCAGAATATACTTCTTTTTTTTTTTTTTGAGACAGAGTCTCGCTCTGTCACTGGAGTGCGATGGCGTGATCTCAGCTCACTACAACCTCCATCTCCTGGGTTCAAGCGATTCTCCTATCTCAGCCTTGCAAGTAGCTGGGATTACAGGCACGCACCACCACACCCAGCTAATTTTTTGTATCTTTAGTAGAGACGGGGTTTCAGCATGTTGGCCAGGCTGGTCTCGAACTCCGACCTTGTGATCCGCCCGCCTCAGCCTCCCAAAGTGCTGAGATTACTTTACAGGAGTGGCCCAATATATGTTCTGTTTTAAGTGCACATGGAACATGTGCATGGAACATCATCAAGATAGATCATATTCAGGCCTATACAATAAATATCAAAGAAATTAAGAAGGTAGAATGCACACACATTGGGTTCTCAGACCATGATGGAATTCGTAACAGAAAGAATTCGTAGAATTCGTAACAGAAAGATACCTGGAAAATCCCAGACATTTGGGAATTAAGCAACATACTCTAAATAACTCATGGGTGAAAGCATGTATCACAAGGAAAATTAGAAATATTCTAAACTAAATGGAAACAAAAATAAAATACATAAAAATTTATAGGACGCAATTAAAGAAATGCTTAGAGGGTAATTTAGATCTTTAAATGCCAAATTAGAAGAGAAGGAAGATTTTAAATCAATAATCTGAGTTTCCACCTTAAGAATTTAGAAAAGGAACCACAAGGCTGGGCGCAGTGGCTCAGGCCTGTAATCCCAGCACTTTGGGACGTCGAGGCAGGCGGATCACGTGAGGTCAGGAGTTCGAGACCAGCCTGACCAATATGGTGAAACCCCCGTCTCAACTAAAAATACAAAAATTACCCAGGTGTGGTGGTGTGCGCCTATAGTCCTAGCTACTTGGGAGGCTGAGACAGGAGAACTGATTGAATCCGGGAGGTGGATGTTGCAGTAAGCCAAGATCACGCCACTGCACTTCAGCCTGGGCGACAGAGTGAAACTCCATCAAAAAAAAAAAAAAAAAAAAAAAAAAAAAAAAAAGGAAAAGGAACAGCAAGTTAAACCCAAAGTAGAAAGAAGGAAATCATAAACAGCAGAAATCTATGGAATTAAAAACAGAAAGACAATAGAAAAAAATCAATGGAAACAAAAATTGTTTCATTGAGAAGATTAATAAAATTGAGAGAATTCTGGTAAGTTGATTATGTTAACAACAGTGAAGACACAAATGACCAGTATCAGAAATGAAAGAGGAAATATGACCATGGACATATTAAAAAGACAATAAGGGAATATTACGATGAACTTGATGCCAATACATAATAGATGAAATAGACACATTCCTTGGAAAGACACAAACTACAAAAATTCTTTCAAAATAGCAAGTTCATATAGAAAAATGGAATATACTTGTTGAATTCTTTTGGATTTTCAATAAGGTCATCCATAAATAGTATTAACATTTTGTCCTTTCCAAATTTTTATTTCTCACCTTTAATTTCTTTTAGTACAAAATAGTACTAATTTGGAGAAAAGAAGATGGGCAGACATGATATGCTTTAATTATAAGCTGTGTTGATCCTGGAAAACAAAATTCCTTTGAAAAGAAGCACTCTAAGCCAAAATAAAATCAGAATATCAAGCTTTTTTCTTCTCATTGGAGAATCTGAACTCTGAAAAACGTCCTTGGACTATAATTTTTAATAAGAATTCTGAGAACCTGAGAAACTTTTCAGTAGCATGTGTATTAAGAATGAAGAAATAGAGCCTCAGCTTGACTATGAGAATAGTAGCTCCCAGGAGAGATAGAGAATGAGGAATCTACCAAACTGGTGTACAAATGCATGCATGCACACACTTGAGGGCACACACACATGCACACTGTTCAGCTACAGGCAATCATCTCTCTTTAAATCAAAGTCTCACTCTAGTTTCAAACATAAAAGTAACTTGCTGATGGGAGGCTTGTTCCAAGCTGAAATCATGCTGATGCCTGATCAAGTAGTTCCTGGGTATTCTGGTTTCTCATCTTGCTTTTAGCTATGAGTCCGTTAAAAATCTGAGGGACAATGTCCTTGACAGCCATAGCAAAGAATTTTGGGTCAAGAGCATATAGCTCAATAAATTATCCTTAAAATATACAAATCCATTATTAGGGTCACCAGGCAGCCTGCAGAAAGTTGGTAGAGGGCATTCGTCTTCCTACTTCCTATACAGATAGAATGTATTCTACTATCAATTATTTGATTTATCTTGGTTAGTTGCAAGCAAATACAAGCATTTTAACTATGTGAACTTACATATCTGGAGACTCAAAACTATGCCATGCTAAGAATGCTAAATATTCAAAACATAAGGAGAAATACAACATAAGTGGAAGTGCTAAAGCATAAAATATTTCATAGGGTGATTTCTCTCTTGCTCTCTTTTTAGTACCATTAAGGCACAGGTCTTGAAAGATACCCATCGGACTCCTGGGGTCTTCTGGAAAACCCTCCTGTCCTATTTTCTACTACTCTTTCCTTACAGAGTGTATACCCATTAGTGGGATTGCTGGATCCTATGGTAATTCTACTTTTAATTTTTTGAGGAACTGTCGTATTGTTTTCCATAGCAACTGTAAAAATGCACATTGATTAAAAGCAAAATGAAGCTTCTAGGAATTCCCTTGCTTATAGACGGCTAGCTTCATCTGTACCCCACCTACCCTAAGGATCTGCTTTCACTATTTTTTACCATTAAATTCACCTTGATGGGAAAGTTTGGGAAGTCCTGGTGTGGTGATTAAGACACAAGTTTTAGAACCAGTGCAAGCTGGATTTATGAATACCAGAGCTGCTACTAGTGACCTCTGTGACTAGGTAAGTGATGACAGCTTTTGAAGTTTTAGTTATCTATCTGTGAAATGAAGATTCAAAAACTCATAACACAATGTCTGGCACACAGTAAACACTCAGGACCTAGTAGTAAGTTACTCTATCATTATTCTCAAAATCTGCTTCCTCTTCCTCATGACGGTGTTTCAAATATTTGAAAAGATCTGCCTCAGACTCCCAGGATACCAGCTGGATTACAGGCATCCAGCTCAACGCCTGGCTAATTTTTTTATTTTTAGTAGAGACGGGGTTTTACCACATTAGCTAGGATGGTCTTGAACTCCTGACCTCAAGTGATCCACCCACCCCAGCTTCCCAAAGTGCTGGGATTACAGGTGTAAACCACTGCACCCAGCCCCGTGTACCTTCAATGACTGATTGTATGTTACGCTTTACCAATTCCTCAAATTCTTTTCATTCTGTGGTAGATGCTTTCTGGTTGGCCTAAACCTCTTTCAAAATGAGATGCTTGCTCTTATATACTGCCTGTGTGAATCCAAATGGGTTTGGTCATTTTACTAGCTTGGTGCACAAATAATTAAGGTCTTTGCCGTTACCTTTGGACCCGCCTAATAAAACAAGCCTCAAAAAGGGTCCATATCCATTGACTTACTTTTTGTCTTTCTAGAAATTATGCTTCCTAACAATCTATTCTAAATAAAATATTCTGAAACACAAATATTTATGAACAATAAAGTTCATCAAAGTATTAAATACAATATCAAAAAATGCAACAAATGCAAATGTACTTCAATAGCGAAAATATTCTAAAAATATAGGACAGTTATACAATAAATGTTGATTAAAAAATTTTAAGACTATAGGGAGAGCTTGACTCACTAGCCTGTATAAAAATTTAAAAAGATTATTATATAATTTTCATTGGAAAAAACAGAATATCAAATTATGCATTCAGTTATTCTCAGCCATATAAAAGTATGCACACCAGAATGATAATTTGTTTGTTTTTGCATTTTATTGAGACCTTATGTGTTAGGAATTGGCAAGAGGCCTGGCACTGTGGCTTATACCTCCAATCCTAGTACTTTGGGAGGCCACGACAGGAGGATTGCTTGAGGCCAGGAGTTTGAGACCAGCCTGGGCAACATAGCAAGATGCTCTCTCAACAAAAAATTTTTAAAAACTAGCTGAGCATGGTGGTATGTGCCTGTATCCCTAGCTACTCTGGAGGCTGAGGCAGCTGGATCTCTTGAGCCCAGGAGTTTGAGGCTGCTGTGAGCCAGGATTGTGCCACTGCACTTCAGCCTGGGCAGCAGAGCAAGACCCTATCTTTAAAAAAAAAAGGAATTGTGCAAGGATCTGAGGATGCAAATAGAAACAAGGAAAATTTCTTGTTTTCGAATATCTTGCAATCGATAAGATAATTTAATAGAGTTTTAAAATAATGTGATAAGTCATATAATAAAAGCATATGTTTTATGTGAGTGGACTGGAGGAAAGGCCTTGTTTTACAGGGGGGTGGGAGGCGGGGAGGCAGAGGAAGTTTCACAGAGGAATGATGTCTAACTGAGCTGACTTTTGAAGGATAACTAGGGGAGATCAGGCAGGCAAAGAAAGAGACGGAAGGAATTAGGGGAAGGGAGTGAAGAGTCTTCCAGATGGAGAGGGATCAGCACTTGCAAAGTGAAAGTGACAACGGTTTCTCAAAGGACAGTGTAAGGCATCAAGGGGACGTGCCAGGAATTGGAGCTGAAAGGATTGGCAGGATCCAGGATTTTCACTTGGCCAGCAGAGGTGGGAGTTAGGAGCATGAGTATAGAATTAGTCAGGATTCGCTAGAGGAACAGAACTAATATGATAGATGATAGATGTATATATATAAAGCGGAGTTATTAAGGGTTCTTGACTCACACGATCACAAGGTGAAGTCCCACAATAGTCCGTCTGCAAGCTGAGGAGAAAGGAAGCCAGTTCCACTCCCAAAACCTCAAAAGTAGGGAAGCCAGCAGTGCAGCCTTCAGTCTGTGGTCGAAGGTCAAAGGTCCAAGAGTCCAAAAGCTGAAGAACTTGGAGTCCAATATTTGAAGGCAGGAAGCATCGAGCACGAGAGAAAGATGCAGGCTGGAAGACTAAGCGAGTCTAGTCCTTCTTTGTTCCTTTGCCTGCTTTTATCCTAGCCTCGCTGGCAGCTGATTAGATGGTGCCCACCCAGATGGAGGGTGTGTCTGCCTTTCCCAGTCCACTGACTCAAATGTTAATCTCCTTTGCCAACACACTCACAGACACACCCAGGAACAATACTTTCCATCCTTCAATCCGATATTAACCATCACAGGCATGATCCTGTGTGTGTTAGGGAGGATTGAAAGCAGGGCAGCAGCACACTTGTAACTGGTGGGCATTCCGACAGCAGTGAGGAGGGGCTGTGACCAGAAGCAGAAAGCCCAGTCAGGGAAGGTGTAGCAGACCAGGTAGGCGAGGACTGAACAAACACTCTGATAATGATGGAGCAACCGAAAGGATTGGAACAGGAAGAATCAACAGAATTTGGTGATTGAATGGAGAGATTTCCAGGTTTCTGACTTGACCTGCTGGGCAAATGATGACGCTACCTCAGGATGAGAATATGGGAGGAGGGTAAAGTTCTGGAGGAAAGTATTCAGTTGAGGGCATGGTGAATTTAAGATGTGATTTCCTTAGGTAATATAACTAGGTCAAGTTCTTGATTACAATTAAGTTATATAACTCACTCATGAGTTGTTTTTCATTAACACCATCAGGGGAGTAATGGAGCTCTATGTTTAACAACCAAAGCTGGGGAGAACAATCTGCTAAAAGTAGACATATGCAATCTCAGAAGCAGTGACTGCAGTAATATCCTAACACATGATCCAGTTAAATTTATGTCCTAGCTATAAATATGTATGAAAGTATATGCTTGAAGATGAAGTAACTAATGAATGCTAAACGTATTGCACCTTAACTTGCCTTCAGCATAACTTCAAATGATTGCAAGTCTTGGTGGCTGGAGGAAGTCTGGTTCATGAACCTGTGTTTAATTAGCATAATGAAACTGTAAAGATTAAAGACTCTACATTTCCCAGCCTCCGCTCCTGCGAGGTATTGTCATTTTACCGATTTCTGAGCCAGAAGTGGAAATGGTATATACAGCTTCCAGGAGTGTTTTTAATGTAATCTTTTTCTCTTCCCTCTCATCTGCTGGACTGAATGTTGATGTGATGGAATCACAGTCTTGGATCCAGAGGTGAAGATGGGAGAAGAGGCCTGCATGGAGGTGCCAGGTGGAGGAAGCCTGGATCTCTAACCCCAGGGAATCCAAATTCACTCCAGACTTGCAACCTCAGCTTTTGTAACAGAGAAAGAAACTTTTCTTGCCCTTCCCACATCCTGAGATTGTAACAATGCATCAAAAGCTCTGGGATGATGGATATGGGGGAAAAAAAAAAAAGACCCTGCCATCATGAAGCGTACACGGGCATGACTTGCTTTATTGGGCTTCCCAGATACTGCTTTTTTTTTTTTTTTTTTTTTGAGACGGAGTCTCGCTCTGTCGCCCAGGCTGGAGTGCAGTGGCCGGATCTCAGCTCACTGCAAGCTCCGCCTCCCGGGTTCACGCCATTCTCCTGCTTCAGCCTCCCGAGTAGCTGGGACTACAGGCGCCCGCCACCTTGCCCGGCTAGTTTTTTGTATTTTTTAGTAGAGACGGGGTTTCACCGTGTTAGCCAGGATGGTCTCGATCTCCTGACCTCTTGATCCGCCCATCTCGGCCTCCCAAAGTGCTGGGATTACAGGCTTGAGCCACCGCACCCGGCCCATACTGCATTTTTTACAGATTGAAGGTTTGTGGCAACTCCGTGTTGAGCAAGTCTATTGGTACCATTTTTTTCCAACAGCATGTACTCACTTTGTGCCTCTGTGTCACATTTTGGTAATTCCCTCAATATTGCAAACATTTCCCTTATTATAGTATCTGTTATGGTAATCTGTGATCAGTGATTTTTAAATGTCACCATTGTGATTGTTAAGGAGTACCACAAACTGCGTCCATATGAGATGGTGAACTTATGGATGAACGTTATGTGTCCTGACTGCGCCAACCACTGGCCTTTCCCCTGTCTGTTTCCCTCTCCTTGGACCTCCCTATTCCTTGAGACATAACAATTTGAAATTAGGCCAACTGATAACCCTACAATGGCCTCTAAGTGTTCAAGGGGAAGAAAGAATTGCATGTCTCTCACTTTAAATCAAAAGCTAGAAATAAGTAAGCTTAGTGAAGAAGGCATGTTGAAAGCTGAGACAGGCCAAAAGCTGGGCCTCTTTTGCCAGTTAGCCAAGTTGTAAATGCAAATAAAAGTTCTTGAATGAAATGAAAAGAGCTACTCCAGTGAACAGAAAAATCATAAGAATGTGAAACGGCCTTATTGTTAGTATTCACCATAGAAGGATCCACCATTCTAAATGCTGTGAAGAACATTTGTGATTCATGGGAGGAGGTCAAAATATATATATTTTAAATTTTAATATTTTTTGCCAATTGGGCAGCCTCCTGAACCAGAATAGGTTCAGAGAGACTCCCTAAGGAGGTCAAGATATTAACATTAACAGGAGTTTGGAAGAAGTTGATTCCAACCCTCAGGAATGACTTTGAGGGATTCAAGACTTCAGTGAACAAAGGAATTACAGATATGGTAGAAATAGCAAGAGAATTAGAATTGGAAGTGGAGCCTGAAGATATGACTGACTCGCCGCAACCTCATGATAAAACTTGAATGAATGAGTAGTTGCTTCTTATGAATGAGCAAATAAAGTGGTTTCTTGAGATGGAATGTACTCCTGGTGAAGGTGCTGTGAGTTGTTGAAATGGCAGCAAAGGATTTACGATATTCCATAAACTTAGTTGATAAAGCAGCACCAGGGTTTGAGAGGATTGACTCCAATTTTGAAAGAAGTCAAGCATTTTTCTGTGGGTAAAATGCTATAAAAAAGCATCACACGCTACAAACAAATCTTTCACGGAAGAGTCAATCAATGTGTCAAACTTCATTTTTGTCTTATTTTAAGAAATAGGCCACAGCAATTTCTTAAATGCCTCAACCTTCGGCAATCACCACTCTGATCGGTCAGCAGCCGTCCATATCAAGGCAAGACCACTTACCAGAAAAACGATTGCAATTCACTGAAGGCTCAGATGATCATTAGCATTTTTATAAGCAATAAAGTATTTTATTTTATTATTTTTTAGCAATAAAATATTTTATATTTTATTAGCAATAAAGTATTTTTCAGTTAAGATATGCACATTGCTTTTTTAAACATAATGCTACTGCACACTTACTAGACTCAGTGTAGTGCAAGCATAACTTCTATAGGCACTGGGAAACCAAACATTCATGTGACTCACTTTATTGTGACATTTGCTTTATTGTGGTCATCAGGAATTAAACCTGCAATATCACTGAGGTCTGCCTGTGTTCTACTGGAGAAGACTCGCATTTCACCAACCAAAACAATGGGTGATAGGCTCCATTACTTGTTGTTTTCAAGGGGCACAAAAGAGGGAATGCTTAGCCTCGCCTGTGTGAGGGTGACATTGAAAATTAATCCTCAGCATTTTTATGCTATCATCGGGTAAAGAAGTGGGGTGGGTGAAGGCATCTCAAGGAGCTTATGTATGGGTAAATGCAATGGTATGCACAATTTCCAGGCAACATTCCCTGAAAGGCTGTTGTGTTCAGGGAACGGTACATTATCCAGAGTGGCCAGAAGACTATGTACAATGGGGTTGGTAGAAGATAAGCCTGGAATGAATGGACAATTAGGAAGGACACTGAATGTCAGACTGAGAAATCTGGACTTAATCTACAGGTAATTAAAATGATTTGCAAATGATTTGCAAAGACAAGAAATCTGTTCACAGCCTGTCTTGAAATGATCACACATTCTCATATTCAGAACTTCACAGTTTGTTGCCAGCAAAGTAGTGAAGGGCGTCTTTACAGAATTACATTATAATTACTGTTTTTTTTCCCAAGGGACTAAAAGTATTTTATGGGCGGGATGCAGGGGGAAGGGAGAGAGAGACAAAAACAGAAAGAAACAGAGACAGAAGGACAGAGAGACAGAGAGAATGTGTACATTGTGCATGTTTAATAGATGCTCCAGATGGCAGATAAGGGAGAGAAGAAAGCCTGAAGACTAATATCAGATAAGATTTCAAAGGAATAGAAGGGAAAATCAAAACAAATTTTGAAAAGTGTAATTAAGGCTGTGGAACATTTTTGCCTTAGGGAAGGAGAAAACTGTCTCTAAATTTATTTGTAATGAGACCTTCACACTTTCTCCCTTGGTCTGTTACGTGGCTTCTCTATGGGTTAATGGTAATATATATTAAATGTCTTTTTGGTTGAATTCCTAGTGGTATTATTTGAGTGGAATTACTTTAATTTGAGATTCATTCTTTATAAATACCAAAGGAAAATTTTATAATCTTAAGATTGTATTTCATACTGGAATCTGGAGAAGAAAACAAACACGAAGTTCCCACTATGTGCCTATTCTACGGCTGGCATGTAGCTTATATTACCTCATTCAGTTTAATCATCATGAAACCCTAGGAGGTCGGCATTATTGGACCCATTTTAAAGAGCAGCTGAAGATCTCAGAGACTGAGTATAGATTTTTCTAAGTGGCAGAACCAGGATTTAAATTCTAATCAGCTTGACTCTAGAATCCAAGATCTTTCCAAAACACCAAGAACTTTCTGGCTGTGCCTCCCACAGGCTGAGAGAACTTGGGTATGTTGTGCATACTCAATGAGGTAAACTAAGATGTGCTTCAAATACCCAAAGGAGATGCTTCTAGGAACTTTAAGATTAAGTATATGAGTCATTGCAGGCTAAGTTTCTCATGGGAAGGAAGTATAGCCTTCATGTGTCTCTTCTTCTTGGTAATTTTATTTGGATTCCTTGAATCTATAAAGAAGGGAGTCTTCTGAAGCCACTTGAAATGCCCTGTGCTCAATGATACAGAAAGAATAACTGAGCAATGCTAAGCCTCTTTAAAAGTCACTACATCTCTTCACATATATACCACGTGCTTCAGTGAAAGGGCAGGAGTGAAATACCCTTACCCATATGGAAAGCTTTAAGAACATAGGTATACCTTGCTATCAGGCTACTTTTAGTTAGTTTCAGAAGTCTTGAATATCTCAAATAAAATGGGATATTAATCTTTTTAAATTTCTAATATTCAAGAAAAGTATTTGAACACTCATGGTAATGTGCACTTAATTTTCTTACCTTCTTTTTTCCTTGGTTATTTCAGGGGATTGTTATGTACTTGGAGGTAGAAAGACAGTCTTATGAGCATAAATCTTGGTTGTCAGGTTATGGGACTCTAGAGAATAGAGATAGAAATGGATTGGAATAGAAAATGATTGGAAAATGGAACATCTTGTATTGCCCTACAGTCTAGATTCAAGAGTTCACACATTCCTGCATTTATCTCACCAATCCTAACTTAATATTCCTTTTTGCAAAGCTCTTTTTCCTACAGAGTAATCTACTTACAATCTGTCTCTTGCGAAATACATATTCCCAATTTTTTGTCTGTCCTCGTGCTTGGAGTGTGCTCCTCTTTCATCTACCTGCCTATTCCCTGCTTTTGTTTCATAGAACAGCTCAAATCTCATCTCCACTGTGAAGCCTTTGTAGTTTTAAAGTCTGCCCTTCCCTTGGAATTTACAATTCTGCTACTTTGTGTTGTTTTTAATCTCTTAATTTATTTGCCTCTAATTAAACTATTTGAGAACAATATTTGTGGTTTCTTCTTTGTATTCTTAGCATCCAGTATTTATTGAGTGCTGAATAAATGACTGTTGATGAATGACAGGTCCTGGGACAGCTTAGATAATGCCCCTGGGAAAGATTCTTTTTTCAGCTGCATAGAAGGTAAAAGGAAGTGGAGTAGAACCACTCAAGACCTCTACCTCTTCTCTTTAATGATCTCCTTCTAATCCAGCTCTCTTCTCAATCTTCTTATTTCTGATCTCTCCTATCCTAATTCCCAGCAGTCATCTGTTTGCTCACATATTGCCAACCATTGTCTTTCTCCTGATGCTGATCTTTCAGATCCCAGTGACTCTTGACACTGGATTTCTACTGTATCCTTGCCTTCCAACCTGGTATATCATGGACTTAATCTTTGAAATACCTGCACATGCAGCTTCTCTGGTTCTCAAAAGGATGAACAATTTTAATGCCTGCATCTTTTCTGTAAAATGCAGATACTAATACTTCATAGGGGCATGAGAAATTACTGATGCCGCCTGGAATGCTTTATTATAGTACAAGAAACATAGTAACCACTTAAGATGTTAGTGTTAGATATTACTATTAGCTTCCTTCATATTCCTATGCTGCCTCACACCTGGGATTACTGAGGCTAAACCTCATAGTTTATTTCTGGCCTCTTTTTTCTTTACTCAGTCTAGATCTAAAGAAGGAAGTATTGTGGTACTTTAAAAATCTCTCTCCATTGTCTTCTCTTCTGCATATTTCCTAATGCTAAGTCTGCTGTTAGTCTTACTCTGTTTCTTTGTATGCAATGTGTCTTTCTCCTCTGGCTGCCTTCCAAAGTTTTCCTTTATGTTTGGTTTTTGGCAGATGTGTCAAAGTGTGTGGTGAGTTTTTGGAGAGAGGAATTATTTATCAGCTTTGGGTTCTCTGAACTTCCTGAATCTGCAGTTTGAGGTTTTCCATTATTTTTCAAAAAACTTCAGGTATTGCCTCTTCACTATGAATACCGCCTACAAGAAACACTCTTTAAATATAAAGATACAAAAAGGTTTAAAGTAAAAGGGTGAAAAAGACGTATCATGTTAGTGCAAATCTAAATAAAGCTGAACTGGCTTTCTTATAGGTAGCACATAGCTGAGTCTGACATTTTTTACCCAATCTGATTATCTGTCTTTTAATTGGGAGTGTTTAGATGATTTATGTTTTAAATACAGTTTTATTGAATATAATTGGCCCACAATAAAACTGTACATATCTAAAGTGTATAATTTGATAAGTTTTGACATATATGTACAAGTATAAATTTATATCCACAATTTTCCAAAGTTTCCCATGGCCCTTTTTACTCCTTTCTTCCCACCAATCTCCTCCTCCTCACGCCCAGGCAAGCACTGATCTTCTTTCTGTAACTACAGATTAGCTTGAATTTTCTAGACTTAATAGGAATCATATAGTATGTACTCTTTATTTTGTCTGGCTTCTTTCATTAAGCATAATTATTTTGTTTCATATATGTTGTTTCCTATGTCAATGGTTCATTGCTTTATTTTATTGTATTTGTTTGTCTATTTATTACTAAGTAATATTTAATTAAATGGATTTACCAAAGTGTATTTGTTTACTGGTTAATGAATATGTGGGTTGCTTCCAGTTTTGGGAAATAAAAATAAACTGCTATGAGCATTCATGGACAAGTCTTTGTGTGGACATACGCTTCCTTGTCTCTTGGTTTTGTACCCAGGAATGGCACAGCTAGGCCATATGGTTAGGCATATGTTTAACTTCTTAAGAAACTGTTCGACTGTTTTCCAAAGTTGTTATAACATTTTACATCACTATTAGCAATGTATGAGAGTTCCAGTTCATCCACATCCTCACTGGCACTTGGTATAGAAAGTCCTTTTAATTTTAGCCACCCTAATAGGTATGCAATGGTATCTTATTGTTGCTTTTAATTTGCATTCTCCTTATCATTAATAATGTTGAGCATCTTTCCATGTGCTTACTTCTCAATTGTATATCTTCTTTGGTGAAGTCTCTGTTTACATCTTTTGCCCATTTTTTAAATTGGATTGCTTGTTTTCTTATTGTTGAATTTTTAGCATTCTCAGTATATTCTGGATACAAGTCAATTAGCACATTTTTTGCACATATTTTCTCTCAGTCTGTGACTTGCTTTTCTACTTTCTTAATGGTTTGTTTAGAAGTTTTTAATGTCGATGAAGTCCATTCAATGAGTTTTTTTTCTCTCATAGATTGTGCTTTTAGTGTCATAGCTACAAAATTTTCATCTAATTGGAGGTCACAAATATTTTTTTCCAATGTTGTCTTCTACACATTTTATAGTTTTAGGTTTAAATTGAGGTCTATGGTCCATTTCGAGTTAATGTTTTTGTATAGCATCTGAGTATACATTGATGTTCATTTTTTGCCTATATATATTCAATTGTTCCAGCAACTTTTGGTGAAAAGACTATCATTTCTCCACTTACATTTATACTTTTTGTAATTGTCTCACAATTCCTGGATATTCTATTCTGTGTTTTTAATATATATTTTTTAATCTTTGCATTCAGTTTTAGAAGTTTCTATTGAACTTTCTTCAGACTCACTGATGTTTTCCCTTTGCAGTGTTTAGTCAATTTATGAGCTCGTCAAAGGCATTCTTAATTTCTGTTACCATGTTTTTTATCTCTAGCATTTCCTTGTGATTATTTGTTAGATTTTTCCATTTCTCTGATTACATTGCCCATATTTTCTTGTATCTTTCCACTTTCTCCATTGGAGCACTTAGTATATTAGTCACAGCTGTTTTAAATTCCTGGTCTAACATGCACACGTATGTTTATTGCAGCACTATTCACAATAGCAAAGACTTGGAATCAACCCAAATGTCCATCAGTGACAGACTGGATTAAGAAAATGTGGCACATATACACCATGGAATACTATGCAGCCATAAAAAAGGATGAATTTGTGTCCTTTGTAGGGACATGGATGCAGCTGGAAACCATCATTCTCAGCAAACTATTGCAAGAACAGAAAACCAAACACCGCATATTCTCACTCATAGGTGGGAACTGAACAATGAGATCACTTGGACACAGGAAGGGGAACATCACACACTGGGGCCTATTGTGGGGAAGGGACAAGGGGGAGGGATAGCATTAGGAGATATACCTAATGTAAATGACGAGCTAATGGGTACAGCACACCAACATGGCACATGTATACATATGTAACAAACCTGCACGTTGTGCACATGTACCCTAGAACTCAAAGTATAATAATAAAAATAAAATTAAAAAAATAAAACAAAATAAATTCCTGGTCTAACAATTCCAATATATCTGCCACATTTGAATCTGGTTATGGTGATTGCTCTGTCTTCAGAATGTGTTTTTGGGTTGCAGTATACTTTGTAATGATACTTTGTCATGATTGTAGTACTTTGCTTTATAGGATTTATTGGGTAAAAGAAACTGTGGTAAACAGGCTTTTAATGTGAGAGTTTATCTATCGAGGAGTTATACTGTGTTTACTGTTTGTTATAGTTGTAGGTGTCAGAGGCTAAATTTCTTCTGGCATCCTTGTTTTCTCTCCCCTGCTGTCTTTAGGTTTCCCTGGAGACTTTTTCTTAAATAAGGTCTGAGATATGCATTTCTTCCACGTGTATCCCCCTGTTGTTAAACAGGAGCTCTATTGATGTATTGGTGAGGTGTGGAGGAAAGGGGAGTGCTTGTTGTCTTACGATTAGAATTCAGTCATGTAGTGAGCCTGTGCCCTGGGCTGGGACCTACACAAGTGCTTCTCATTCCTCTCCTCCTTAGGTGAGACAGGAAGGATAGAGGGGTCGAGACTTTGGTATTTCCCTTTCCCCAGATTGGTTAGGCTTTAGTAAAACCCCAGTCAGTTAGGATCTGGTAAAATAGCTTATTTTGAGAGTAGGATTTGTTATGAAGAACAGAATTCTCTGGGCATACTTCAAAATTGCTATTTTACCTCCCTGCTGGAAGCAAGAGGGGATTTTTCTCTGACTTTCACTATGAGAAGCTGATAGAGATCCTGGAGGAAAAATTCACAAAACACGGGAGCTCTACTAAGACTAGCCTCCCTTGGAGTTTTAAACCCTATGACTTGTTCTTGCTGAGTCCCCAGCAATCTTTCAGCTACAGTTTAGATTTTGCTACTCCAGTACTGGTTCCTATAGAGGTTTCTGCTCTGGTAAGTTGTGATTCTCTGTATCAGTCTGTTTCTTTAATTTTGGGGGCAGTGGTTTGCCCCATGACCTCAATTCTCTGATGGATCTATGAAGAGTTGCCGATTTTCAGTGTGTTCAGTGTTTTTTTTTTGTTATGAGCATAGCCAACAACTTCCAGTTCTTTATACACTGAACCAGAAACTGGGAGTCTGTCCTGACTAGCTGTTTGGCAATTGCATTGTGGCTTAATATAATCAATATTTCAGTTTGTTTGAGTTCAATAGGCTCTGGCTATAAAAATATCCTGCTTGGCTTTCATAACAAAGAGAGCCAGGCTATTTTAATTTCCATACTTTATGGAGTTGTATGTGGGCATCAGATAAATAATTTGTTTAAAAGTATTTTCTAAGATTTTTTTCTAAGTATTTTTCTAAGATATTTTCTAAGTATTTTAAAATATTTTTGTTTTATTTTCCAGAATTACTTTTTTCCTTTTTCTTTCCTTTCCCTCCCTCCTTGCCTTCCCTTCCCTCCCTCCCTCCCTTCCCTTCCCTCCCTCCCTCCTTCCTTCCTTCCTTCCTTCCTTCCTTCCTTCCTTCCTTCCTTCCTTCCTTCCTTCCTTCCTTCCTTCCTCTTTTCTTCATTACATCAATCTGACACTAAAGTTACTTCTCTGTGATAAGAATAATGGTGGATGTTATTGCCAACATTTTATGAATATGTGAATCTACCTTTCAAATGACTTGCCTCAGGCCATCTCACGGGTCCCTGGCTGAGAGAAGAGTGGAAAAGTTAACTTCCTTCTTCAGCTCTCTTTAAACTTTTTTCAGGATGAACCCAGAACCTATTGTGGGGAGAAAGAGCTCAGAGATATTTTAAAGGAAACGTTGCTCGTTCATATTTTTATCCCATGCCCTCACCATGTCTCCAAAGTAGGTGCTAAATATAATATTTTAAGTAATAATAGCTATGATTTATAGCAGAACAGGTATTTCTTTTTTTTTCTTTATGGAAATTATTTTTATTCCCCCCATTCTAGGAATGTTGGGTTCAAAATGCACATTCAATTAACTTTAAATATCCATATAATCATCACAAGGCTAATAATAATAAACTACCTGTTTTAAGATATTTTTGTTTTTCAAAACTGAATACTTTCAGATGATTGGTTATTTTAAAATAATACCTTATTTAATACCAAATACCAAATAAAACAATAAGATGGTCCAGAATTCTTGGTATGAAAAGTAAATATTTTCAAATTTAACCTTATGAAATACAAAACAGATACTGAACTAGGATTTTAAATTAATGTCTATCTTTTTACCTAAAACAACGATTTTTCAAATTTAAAAATTGCCTATAACACAATTCAAAATGTCATTTTCCCCAGTTTAAAAGTAATAGAAAAAGAGCTAATTTTGTCTACTAATTTTATGTAATACATAATGTAAAACACATCTATAATGTTTTTATTTTATTTATTTATTTATTTTATTTTACTTTAAGTTCTGGGATACATGTGCAGAATGTGCAGGTTTGTTACATAGGTATATATGTGTCATGGTGGCTTGCTGCTCTCATCAACACAACATCTTGGTTTTAAGCCCTGCATGCATTAGCTATTTGTCCTAATGCTCTTCCTCCCCTTGCTTCCCACCCCCCGACAGGCCCCAGTGTGTGATGTTCCCCTCCCTGTGTCCATGTGCAGAACAGGTATTTCAAATATACAATTTGTGTTAATCCTCCCAAAATAAAAGGAGGTAGACAT
The DNA here is from genome assembly GCF_024542745.1 of Macaca thibetana thibetana. Lineage (NCBI taxonomy): Eukaryota > Metazoa > Chordata > Mammalia > Primates > Cercopithecidae > Macaca > Macaca thibetana. Next base: position 116,332,966 of record NC_065585.1, read on the forward strand.
ATTTCCACTTTATTACTAGTGAGAAAACTAGGGGTAACTCCCTCAGGGGTGTGCGGAAGTATACAGGATGGCCATTCATTAAGTGCTCATCAGATTCTAACGTTGTTCTTCTTTGAGCCGTACAAAACTGCCAAGCTCTGGGGTCATTGCCATACAGTGGGCTCTACTTATTTCCCTGCTCACTGAAGGGAAAATAGAAAACTAAAACTCAGATCTCCATCTAGAAACAAGAAGCATACATGCAGTCTACTTGGGAGGTAGCCCCAAACCCTGAATTCTATGAATACTGCAACTGGATGTTTGAGAGAAATGTTTCTTGCGTCCTTGTTACAAGTACATATCCAATATAAGCCATTTTTTCTTCAGGCAAATCTGATATGTGAAAATCCCCGTTTGCAGAAAAGATAAATTAGAGGATATTTGCTTTGCCCAAGAATTTCTTTGAATCACAGATCCCGTTGCCTTAAAATGTAACACAATGGAAACAAATCATTCCATAGTTCATTTAGCAGCACCAGGACTCTTGCTCACAGCAATTCTCCAAAATATTTTACTCTCTGTTGATATGCCAACAAAAACGTTCTGACTTCAGTGAGGATGAAGCAGCATTTTTACACTGAGTTACTGTATTAAGGCACGGTACTGGGTATCAGCAGGAACTCTCACAAGAAATATGAGTGCAGTATGATAGTTCTCATTTTACAGATGAGCAAACCAGGACTCAGGGAATTTTAAGTAATTCACCCAAAATTATACAGTCAAGTGTATGAAGAACAGGCATCCCTCAGTATCCATGGGGGATTGACTCTGGGATCCCTGAAGATACCAAAACCCAAGGATGCTCAAGTCCCTGATAGAAAATGGCACCGTATTAGAATGTAAACTGTGCAAGACCAGCACAGTGGCTCATGCCTGTAATCCCAGCACTTTGGGAGGCTGAGGCGAGCGGATCACTTGAGGTCAGGAGTTTAAGCCCAGCCCAGCCAACATGGCAAAACTCCATTTCTATTAAAAATATAAAAATGAGCCAGGCCTGGTGGCACGCACGTGTAATCCCAGCTATTTGGGAGACTGAGGCAGGAGAATCACTTGAACCTGGGAGGTGAAAGTTGCAGTGAGCTGAGATCTTGCTGTTGCATTCCAGCCTGGGCGACAGAGGCTCTGTCTCAAAAAAAAAAAAAAAAAAATTAAAGAAACATATAAAAACCCCCAAAACAAAAAGCTGCACATTCTCCGATATACTTTAAATCATTTCTAGATTACTTTATGATACCTAATACCACATAAATGTTATGTAAGTAGTTGTTAGACTGTATTGTTTAGGGAATAATGACAAGAGAAAAATCTGTACATGTTCAATGCAACCATCCTTTTTTTAGAATATATTTTTGATCTACAGTTGAATTCATGGATACAGAATCTGTGGATGCGGAGGGTTGACTGTAATTGCTAGCTTTAAGGAGCAGCTACTCTACCCCAGGCATTATCCTAAGCACATTATATGTTAACTCATGAAAGCCTCAGAACAGCTCTTCTGGTAAATACCAGTAATAGCCTCACTTTACAGAAAAGGGAACCAAGGTAGAGTGTTTAGTAACTTTCCTTAGATCCCAGCAGTAGTAAGTGGTGGATGTGAGTTTTAAATTTAGGCGATGTGGTCAAAGTACATTCTCATATTGTTTCCTGAATGGATGTGTTAAATAAGAACACAGTGCAACCACTAATTTTAAAGCATATTTACTTTAATAGACCCCCAAATTTTGTTGGTCTGCACAACACTGAGAGGAAATCCAAACAACCAACAAAGGCCCTATGTATTTTGATAGCAAGAGGTAAACCAGCTGGAGTGAATGTACCCTATGCTAGAAAGGCGGGCTATAAGCATCTCAGATACAGAATTCACAGTTGGTTTTGTTTTTCTCATTCGGAGGAAGGTAGTTCTAAACGTGGTTTGAAGGGCTTAATAAGATCATTAAAAATCTGTATTAAAAAAAAAAAAATTCTGTTCTGCCTTCCTTACCGCATTGGCTTCCATTTGGGTTGGTTACCTCATGGTCACAAAGTGGCTGCTGTTGTTGCTTTGAGAATTATATCCTCACACAACTGCATCCACAAGCAGGAAGAAGTTTCTCCTGCCCACCTCTTCTTCTTTGGGAAGAAAACTTCTCTTCAGGTCTTTTGGCCTCATGCGGTCATGTTCTATGTTCAGGTTGCCAGGCTGGTAGAGGGTAGGGAAGACTTCCTCCAAAAGGGCCAGGCTGCAGTGGCAGGCTGCAGGTGTGTCACATCTGTTCTAACACTGCTGCTCACCCCTTGACATTCTGTGCTGATTACAACACATGGCAGACGTGGAGCTTAAACTGGAAAAGGACTTTGCAATGTCTCCAAAGGGCTGTTGTCACTGGATAGAAGATCTCTTAGATTTGTGGCATTCCAGGTCAAAGGTTTGGGTAGGTGGCTAAACCAGAAGACCAAAGAGGTATTTAGCAGGTTGGGGAAAAGAAGGCGGAGATGGGTCGAGAAAAATAGGTGGTGGATTTTTATCTGACATGAGTTAGGCTAGAGATGGCAAAATATTTTCATTTCTTATGCCAACTTCAATCACTGGAGCTATCTGTAGGCTCTGGGGACCCTGTTTTGGGAAGAATTCTGCTGGCAGAGGGAACATTGGCACTTCTAGTCTCTATATTGAGAATGAAGTAGGAGATCAGGCTGTCAGTAAGGAAGATGCATGAAACAGCTATTGAGTAGGAAGCCAGTATAATGCCTCCCCCACTAACAAAGCTTCCAGGTCTCATATTCAGGACTAGACTGTGACTGAACATATCCCTGCAAATTGGCAATTCTGAAGCAGTTATTATTCCAGATATTGCTGATTAAATGGGGAGCCCAGAATGTTCATCATTCTCCAATCAAAACTATAGTGGGCCAGGCACGGTGGCTCACGCCTGTAATCCCAGGACTTTGGAAGGCTAGGCAGGTGGATCACCTGAGGTCAGGAGTTCGAGACCAGCCTGGCCAACATGGAGAAGCCCCATCTTCACTAAAATACAAAAATTAACCAGGCATAGTGGTGCTTGCCTGTAGTCCCACCTACTCAGGAGGCTGAGGCAGGAGTATTGCTTGAACCCAGGAGGTGGAGGTTGCAGGGAGCCAAGATCATGCCACTGTACTCCAGCCTGGGTGACAGAGCGAGGCTCCATTATAAACAAACAAACGAACAAACTATAGTGGCATAATATCCTGACATGTTCTTGACAAATCTATTGACTTAATGTTTCCTTCATTTAATCACAGACTTTTGGGCTAGACAATCCCTTAGAGACCATTAGTCCATACCCCTCATTTGTCAGATGAGGAAATTAATGCCTAGAGAGAGAATGTGACTCTTCCAAGATCATACAGATCACACAGTGGTACAGGCAACATTTCAGTTCAAATCTCTTAATTCAAAAGTTATTTCAGATTGCCCAGACTGCATCTTCAAAGAGCAAAGCAGGCAACTTAAACCACGAAGAAATACATTAGAGATGGTAGATCAATAGGATGGAAGGATCACAGGGTCTGGTAACTGTAGCCTCCGACATCCTCCCCTCTTCAACAGAGGCACTCAGGTGCAGCCTCTGCAACTTGTTCTTCCACTGCTTCTCCTCCCATAATTGGTGCTATGTAACCTTTAATAATTCAGGTGTCTGACTGATGACATATTGATGAAAAGCCAAAGATGTCCAGCAAAGCCTAGATCCTTCTGTGCTTATGCAAACGGTATCACTGAACGCCACAAGCTCACTAGGGAAAAATTGCATGGCGGGTGGGAGAGTATCTCAGAATACAGGGAAACCAAACAGCATTTTGAGTGCTGTTCTAGACATTGTGCTAGGTGCTGAGAGACAATGCTGGGTAAATACAGTTGTGGCCTTTGTTCATGGAGCAAAGACACTGGAGGGGAAGACAGAAAAAATACCTGAAAATTAGGCTGGAATAAAAGTGATAAGTTCTCTGTAGGGAAGGACATGGTGCTAAGAGGATGTGCACCTGGGAGACCTGACCTAGTCTGGGAGGGTAGGAAAAGCTTCCTCCAAAAAGGTCAGGCTGCAGTGGTAAGCTGATGTGTCACATCTGTTCTAACACTGCTGCTCACCCCTTGTCATTCTGTGCTGAATGCAACACAGAGGCAGAGCTTAAACTGGCAAAGGACTTTGATATGTCTCCAAAGGGCTGTTGTTGCTGGATAGAAGGTCTTTTAGATTTGTGGCGTTCCAGGTCAAAGGTTTGGGTAAGTGGTTAAAAGAGAAGACCGAAGAGGTGTTTAGCGAACTGGGGAAGGAAAGGAGGAGATGGGTAGAGAAAAACAAGTGGTGGATTTTTATCTGATGTGGATTAGTCTGGAGATGGGAAAATATTTTCATTTCTTATACCAGCTTCAATCACTGGAGCTAACTGTAGGTTTTGGGACCCTGTTTTGGGAAGAATTCTGAGACTTCATCTGGACTCAGTGCAAAAGAACCCTGTGATTGATGGGAGCCGTCTGACGTGAGTACAGGAGGAGAAGGAAGTGGTGAAACACCTGCCATGTATTTGACATTTCTGACATGGGCAAAACCATATCATCAAAACTTAGTACTGTTGAAAAAAGATGAGTTTTGGACTTGCATTAAATCTTAGCTCTAAAAATGTGTAGCTGTGTGATATTGTGCAAATTAATATCTCCAAGTTTTACCCTTCTGTAACATGGGAATACCATCTCAAAACATTTTTGCTACATCTCATGCTGATAGAACCAGATTGAAGGCAGGCACTGAGGGTTGACTTGAAGCTCCCTTCCCAAGAAAAGCTGCACAACCTCAACTCAAGAGAGCAGAGGGGATTCTAGAAGTAGCCCATGAATACATCCTGTATTCATTTTTTCTTGCCGCTGTAACTCAGCAACTTAAAGCTCTACCCATTTAGCAGCTGTGGTTCTGTGGTTTAGGATTCTAGCCTGGGTTCTGCTGGATCTCTCAGGGTCTCATGACATTGAAACCAAGGGGTTGGCTAGGCTAGACTCCTATCTGGAAGTTATGGGAAAGGTTCCAAGCTCATTCATGTTGGCAGCTTCCGGTTCCTCCTGGTCGTAGGTCTGAGGTCCTTGGTTCCTTGCAGGCTGCAGCTGGGACCTGCTCTGTGCAGCTGGAGGTCACTCTCATTCCTGCTTATGTGGGATCTGCATTTTCAAGCCAGCAAGGACCCATCTAATCCTTATGCTTCAAATTTTCTGCCCCTCCCTTCTGCTTTAAAGGACTCCTGTCCTTAAATCAGCTACACCTGGATAATCTCTGTGGTGGTGTTCTAAGGATAGCTTCGGGTCAACTGATTTGGGAGTTCAATGACACCTGCAAAATCTCTTCACAGCAGCAGCTAGATTGGTGGTTGGTTTAAGAACCCCATTTCCATTGGATGGGCATCTTGGGAGGCCATCTTTGGGGTTTTGCACACCACACACCCTAACTTGGAGAAAGGTGGTGGCAGGTTCAGGAACACAAGGAAACACATGCTTCTTGAAATTCCTCCTGCCAGTGAGGAGCAACCTAATCTGAAAGCAGCAGGAGGAACTGGAGGCTGGGGTCTTGCAGGGCTTTTTCAGGCAGAAAGCCAGAGCGGCCCTAGGGGCTCTCCCTCCACTGTCCTAGGAAAACAGTGGTTCCAGAAACAAAGCCAGGGAAAAAGCCAGGCATAGCCGCCTGGGAACCTTGTAGTGAGGTCAAACCATAGACAGGATTTGATAGGGAAAACTTCAGTAAAATATGCAAAAGAGACTGCACAGGGGTAGATTTTGCCTCCTGGGGCTCCCCAAGGATTTTTTCTTTTCAGTCACCTCCAGCCACTGTGTCACTGAATGGTAATGTAGATGATTACCAGCCAGTCCTTTAGCTTATGTTCTGTCATAAGGACTCCACAGAAACAAGAGAGACGCAAAATGGCCCCAAAGAGACTCACCGATGCCAGTGTCATGTAGAATTGTCCTTGTTCAAGGACGTGTCAACAGGGAAAATGCAATCTGAGACTGAAAAGAGACAAAAGCACAAAACAAGGCTTTCATAGCACCAAATCGCATAGGAATGGTTGGTATTGCTTTGAGAAATGTTCATTAGCATAGAAAAGAGAAATATATTTTAAATAGCATCTGCTTTGTCTCAATAAAATTCCAGAAGCTATGGACCAAATTAATGATAAAAGGTAAGAAAATAGATTTATGTGAAATGGGCTGAGAAGAGAAAAAAAATATAAGAAGATCCCTATGATATTGGGAAGTATTTCAGGAAAATAAATATGTATCAGAATTGAGACATGCATTAGAATTGGTTATACATATATATACACACATTTTTATTTATAAGTGAGTAAATAAGTAAACTCACCATGAATAAAATAGTCAAACCAAGGTGGAAAATTCTGCCAGAATCCAGAGGAAAAAGACAAATGGAAACTTTAAAAGTGAACAAGACATGAACAAAATGTATGATGTATTAATAAGTATTCTTTTGGTATAGATGCTAGAAACTCATCTATCAAATCAAATGAATTTAAATATTAAATGGACTTTATGGGGTCACAGAACCAGGCGGGCTCAGAGTGCTTTGACTTCAAGGGTATTGCTGGACTGCTGTTTCATAATTGGCTATCTTAAACTATTTTTATGTTTATAATGATCAACTTTTATCCCTTGCGGCATGGGGCGAAACATTCATTTTAAAGGTTATATTTATCTACTTATTTCCTCACTATTCATTGAGTACTAAAGTAGATAAAGTGGATCTCATTAAAGAGTTCATGAGGGATATTTATTTTCCAGATCAAATGCATTTCTTTTTTTAAAAAAATTTATTTTATTTTATTTTAAGTTCTGGGATACATGTACAGGACGTGTAGATTTATTACATAGATAAACGTGTGACTTGTTGCACCTCTTAACCCCTCACCTAGGTATGAAGTCCCACATGCATTAGCTATTTACCCTGATGCTCTTCCTCCCCTCTCCCTCAAATCCATTTCCTGAAGACCAAATTTATGCTTCTATTTCTACTTTCTCCTTCCTACTTTTCCATCTTGGTTTTCTATCATGTATCGAGAATTTCCCACTAGGCTTGGGAATTGTTTTCCATTGAGATAAGGATGGAGGTTTACTTCTGTGCCAATTCTTTATAGTCACGCTATTTCTGACAATGGGGAGGATCTATCTGTGCAGCAAGGAAGTCTTGGTATTCTGAGCGCCAGGCATTGCCCCTCAAAGGGGTCTGGGAGCTTGCAGGAGAGAGTTATGCCCACCAGGTGGTGCTCTGGCTGTTTTCTTTCCTGGAGCTTGAGCAACAGTTCTGCAAAAGTGTATACTTTCACAAGAAAGGCTGTTACCGTTGGTAATTGGGATAGGGTTGCTATAGTGATGAGAGGCTGTTGGGATGTTTATGGCTTTGGAAGAGCCGATGCCTGTGAGCTATCAGATTGTATCCTTTGATAATAATGGCTGGCATAGCAAGGTCATGAAAATCCGCCAAGATTGTGCAAACTGCAGTGGTCGCTATTCTTTGCATGTTCTTCTGTGATTTATAAGCTGTAACTGGAGTGTTGAGAGTGACAGAAAATACTTCTTTTAACATGCTTATCTTATTCCATAGTGGATTTTTGCCATTTTCTGTTCATGTTTTATCTCCACCACCAACATTTCTCAGTGTGGTTTTCATAAAAATGCTCCACGAAGAAAGGTTCCATTGGTCCAACAAGCGTGGGAAAGATTGCCTGTTAATGCTCTTGGAGATTGACCACACACAACAGCATATTAAAATATATGAGAATCCTGTTTCATCCCCCAGATTCACATGACAATCAAACCCTTCCAATGGAATAGTCACTAACACATAGGGAATCTATCTTCATTTTCTTCCTTTAAGGTTAATAAATATTATGTTAAATACAGGTTCAATTGTAATTTAATACGTTTATATAGGTCTCCCCAACAAGGTGTTGAGTTCTTTTTTCTTTTTTCTTTTTTTCAGAGTCTTGCTCTGTCACCCAGGCTGGTGTGCAGTGGCACGATCTCAGCTCACCGCAACCTCCACCTCCTGGGTTCAAGCAATTCATCTGCCTCAGCCTCCGGAGTAGCTGAGATTACAGGCGCCCGCCATGATGCCTGGCTAATTTTTGCATTTTTAGTAGAGACGAAGTTTCGCCATGTTGGCCAGGCTGGTCTTGAACTCCTGATCGCAGGTGATCCGCCTGCCTCAGTCTCCCAAAGTGCTGGGATTACAGGCCTGAGCCATGGCGCCTGGCCAAGTTCTTTTTCTTTGGCACTAACCTTGCAAAGGCTTAGTGCATGAGGGAGGCTCAATAAATATTAATTGTTGTTTTGGGGCGTCTAAGAAATATTTTCCAATTGGATTATCTATTCATGAATACTACTGATTGCAATTATTCCTATAAATGATCTTTAATGATAAATTTTAATGGATAAATCCATCCAGCATCCAAGACATGGCTAACAACATTAGTAATAAGTCATTTGTACCTTAGCCCAGGATTATTACCATATTCTCAAAAGATTGAAACACTTTCACTTCTCTACTCTCCATTAATTTTCTACTTCATCACATTTTCCCCGATGTTTTAGGATCAATATGTTGCTAGCCATTTTTCAGAAAAACACATTTCTTCTTGTGAATAATCAATTTTTGATTGATGATAAAATGTAACCCATTAAAATCCCACCAAAATGCAAGAACACTGTTTGCTTGTATATGTTTTGTCTCCCCAGGGAGTCATCCTCACTAACAGTTTATTGTGTGTATGTTGCCATGTCTCCTGCATTTTTTGGGAAAGGGTCACATATGTCTGAACCTCCTCCTGATAGCCAAAGAAGAACAATAGCATGGCACACGAAGGGGATGCCCTGTCACAGTCAAAGCCTGTGACAGGGCACGACATGGAAGGTATCTGACTCCTTTCCTCTGGGTAACATTATGCTATTTCCATTCATAATTCAAATTTGGCAGCCCCTGTTTGATTTTGGATTTAAACAGATCTAGGCTCAAAAATGTTTCCCTACAACTTACAAGTTGCACGAGATGAGCGAAGATACATCTGAGTCTTTGTTTTCTCATTTCTGAAATGGGGATGATAAAACTCACCGAATGGGGTACTTTGAGAATCAAGTGTAATAATGTATTTAATAAAACAGCAAAGTGCCTGATATGCAGCTAGGTGCTCAATAAATGTTACTTCTCCGTTTACTTTCTTTTTCCATTGTTTGCCTTTCTCCCAATGTCACTGCAACAAACAACAGTGGAATTCTGGGGTGCAGGGTGGGAAGAAAATAACAGGGAAAGACACCAATATCTAGAGTGGGATTTAAACATCCTCACTTTTAAATTTCTACTCTTTCCAAGCTCCACTTGATGAATCTGGAGCTGACAAATCCTCCCACCTCTCCCTCTCTGCTTTATATTCTTTTATTTCCAGCACACACAAGTACTGGTATTTTAGGCTCACAAACCATATAAATCTAGCAAAGGTGTTTTGGCTGGCAGTGCTCCTAGGGTCATAGGTGGAAGCTTACTTCGTTATAAAATAGAAGCTTTCACAATTTTACCTTGTTCATGCTCAATGGCCACTTTTTGTTAGGTGATTAAGGTTCGCGTTCACCTGTTTTTCTGAGCTCATTTATCTTATCCAATTCCTTAGCATCCATTGGCTCAGCTACCATCTTGTCTTGCTCCTATAACATGGGCTGACTTTTTCCTTGGTGCTTATCTATCCATATATATATATATATATATATATATTTTTTTTTTTTTTTTTAAGATGGAGTCTCGCTCTGTTGCCCAGGCTGGAGTGCAGTGGCCGGATCTCAGCTCACTGCAAGCTCCGCCTCCCGGGTTCACGCCATTCTCCTGCCTCAGCCTCCTGAGTAGCTGGCACTACAGGCGCCGGCCACCTCGCCTGGCTAGTTTTTTGTATTTTTTAGTAGAGACGGGGTTTCACCGGTTTAGCTAGGATGGTCTCAATCTCCTGACCTCATGATCCGCCCGTCTCGGCCTCCCAAAGTGCTGGGATTACAGGCTTGAGCCACCGCGCCCGGCCTCCATATTTTTTTTAACTCTCCAGTTGATGCTAAATTGACAGATTCCTTTTGATCAAGCCTACAAGTTATTTTACCCAAAGGTGGACAATTGACTTCTACTTAGGATATTTTAGTTACAAATTAATATTTGTCCTAGATTTCATTGGTAATCAATGCATTATTCCTTTTCAAACCTAGTGGATCAGCTTAATGACTTTAATTATCAGCCTAAATAAGAATCAATGAGCCACACATTTACTTATTCCAATAGAGTATTTGACTGGAGGGAGGGCTGCATAATTATAATTTTTTTTCCCAAAATCATTAATTCTTAGTTTTACAGTACACAATCTTATAGACATATATTTTGGTTTTTATACTAATAATCCTCATTATAAATCAGGCAGAAATATATCTGAGATCTTTTTCAGTTAGCTGTTTCAAGTTCACAAATTTACTGCAGTTTGAAAGAATTTGAGGATAAATATTACAAAGAAGTTTCATGTATACAGATTGATAGTATTCAGTTGTGAGTTACCTTAAATATTTCTTTGTGAATTTTAGGCCTATTTTATTTCATTTCCCAATTGGGTGGGTTATGGGAACCATATCTCATTTAGTAACACGGCGCCCAGCCCATGTTGCTGCACTTGCAGGGAATAGTAAATGAATGAACTGTGTGTCCATCTGTTACCTGTTCAAGTTTGCTTTTACTTTCCAGTCTAAGACTGGGGATCTTCTGGTTCCTTTGGTCCCTGGGGAAGAAAAGGCCTTTCTTTCTAAATGTAGCTTATTACTTCATTGTGCTTCAAAACAGTGACCCATTCCCAAACTCAGTGGTACTCAGGGTCTGCTGACTGACTCTGAGGGCACATCTCTGGTCCCTGTGTACCCAGTGCCCATTCAGTTACTATCAGTTGTGGCTTCTCTTCACTCTTCTTCCCCTGAAATCTCCCAGGTCCTCCAAATTTTAAGATCTTTCATGTCTTTCTTCCCAGGGTTTACCAACTAACCATCATTGCTGAATGACCACATGCCTTATCAGGGAGTAATTTATTCATACACCACCTTCTGGTCATTATCAGGCCTTGAACAAACATTACCTTGGCATCAACAAAATTATCTTCTTTGTCTGAGACACAGTTGCTTTCTCTATAACATGGCGATAATAGAAAATACTTCTTTTTAAGAGTGTAATGAGCATTAATCACATAACCTATGCGAAGTTCCTAGCACATTTTGGGAAACGTTATGGGCATTCCAAGAATGTTAGTTTCCTGTTCCATCCTTATTTTCTTTCTTCCTCTTTCATTATTTTCTTCCATTATTTTCTTTCTCCCTCCTTCCCTTTTTGTCTCTCTTTTTTCTTCCCTTCCTTCTTTCTTTTCTGTTTTTCTCCCTTTGAACTATACATGAATCTTTTTGGTATCTCTGAAGACTATGTGTCTCTTGTTCCTCTTTCCATTCACTCAGAAGAAGAGAAAGAGGAGAAAGGAAGAAGTTACACAAAGATTTTCTTTTATCAGAAAAAGTCCAATAAAATGATTGCCTTAAGTCGCATTAGGGGGAGCTCCAGGCTTTCTCCTGGGTTCCACCCTCCTTTTCGTTCTGGGAGCTGTGCCCCTGCATCAGGCACACAGGGACACATTTAGGACTTTGGGTTAGGAGTTGGTGCTCTCAAGGGAGAAAAATCAAGAAATCAAAAATTACTCCCACTTGGGATTGCCTCCTTGTTTTTCTTGAGTCAATTCCCCTTTCGGACTGTTTCTCTTTGTAATTCTTTTCTAATTTGGCCAATGTAGGATGGTGTGGTACTTTCTCTTACTTTCAAGAAGGCAGCACTCCATAGTGCCCTCCATCTCTTAGAAGACAAAGTGGTAACCAAGTTGGAGCCCAGAAAGAAGGGTCCTGAGGCAGACAATTTAGGCCTGTCCATAAACTGGATGAAAAAGAACTCTCCCCAGTAAAAGTAGCCCAAGTTATCTCAGCAGAGTATAGAAGTAGAAAAAGTAGCTTAGCCAAAGTCCCAGCATGGATTATACTGTTCCTTTTAATCAAATATCCCCAAGAAAAAGAATATATGTATGTGTGTGTGTGTCTATATCTATATCTATTTGCCTTAGGGTGCTAGTGGGTGAATATAGTTTTGAAGGATGCTGATTCAGAGCTGGGTTCAGGGTTCTCTTCTGCCGGATACAAGAGGAACTGTTACTTGAGAAAGGACTTTAGCAGATTGGAGGGCCTGCTATGAAAATAGAAGGCTGATCATTTGGAAGAAGAATCACATAGGTGACTGAAACTGTGTAAATAACTACAAATCAAGTGCACAAAATCCCAAATGAGCAAACATGGCTCATGCATTAAGGGAGTTTCTCAAGCTGTTATCTGATACTGGTGGGAAAAAGATACATTTAATTCTCCTGCTCAGCTGGTCTCTAGCTGTGGGACTGTGTTGGGAAAATTTTATTTTTTGCCATAGTCTTGTTTCTGCAAACTTCACTCACCATAGCTTTATGCCTCCCCCTCACTACTTACCAATTGTGACAGCTGATTTTAGATTTCTTAAACATGTTGGTAAGTTTTCTGCTGTACAAGTTTTGCTCACGCTATTCTGTTAACTTGTATCCAGAAGTGATATTCAAACATTTCAGTATGGCAGAGGCCCTCCAATTTGGCATGATCTCCAGCCAATCATAATGGACATCTGGCAGCATAAGAGGAGGACTAGGCATGCATTGGCCAACAGCAGCCCAGCCTGGACCCTCTGCATGCCCTCATCACAGATTATATTCTTTCTCGTCCTTTGGGTCCCAGTTGAGATGCTGCCTCCTCAGAGAGGCAAGCCTTCTTTTTCTATTTAAATAAATATCTTTTTTCACTTTTGCCCCATCACTATATTAGCTATGTTGGCATTTATCACAATGTTTAAGAATTTGTTCATTCATTTGATATCTCCTTCAATGGAGTATACACTCTGCAAAAGAGAAACCCCATCGGCTTTCTTTCACAATTTCTACCTAGTGCCTAATGTAGTGTCCAGGAGAAAGTAAGTGCTCAATAGATATTTATTGAATGAATAAGTGATCGAATGGCCAGGACAGGCTCACTCAAGGTGCAAACATAACTGTGGGTCTGGAGTAGATCATCACAGGAGAAGGATGTAGGATGCAGTATGGTTGATCCTTTTCTAACTTGATGGTGGAGTCACCCCTAAATATACAGAATTTTGAACTGGAGAGCTTTGATTTTAAGGGGTTGATACTTTCTCTAAATTATGCAGATTTAAGGGAAATCAAGTCATGCTCCACTGTAGCTGGATAAAAGGGTCTTAGAGGATATCTGTGCTGTAATTAGTGCAGGTAAGGTGTCTAAAGTTCTGGGGATTACTGGAAGGTTGCAACTTGGAACACTTGGCAGAGGAAACACTGTTCTTATGAATCTCAGAAGCATCAACAGTAGCTACATGGGGACAGAGGGAGACTTGGGGTGGAGAGCTATTTTAAAAATGAGCTTTGAAGAGTGGGAATGTATGCTCACTAATTTCCTTGGAATGCTAACTTTTAAAAGTGGATGTCAGAGTCACAAGACAGAATTGTGAACAAACTCATATTCAGTTTATGCTTGGAACGTGCAACCCAAGGAAAACCTAAAGGAAAACCATGAGTTTAAAATATAGGAGTTGGGGGTGGAAGTTGCACAAAAATGACCTGGAGACTGGGAGTCCCATTTTTTTAAAATGTCCTCCTAGGATTTTGTCACCTAGGTTTTCCCATGGGACACAAATGTAAATTCCATATGCTAAGAGAAATCAGTTTGGACAAATGATGGACTTTGCCTCTCTCCCTTCCTGCTCGGATGCTGTTATTGTCACAGCTAGTATCTATAGGAAAGACATTTTTCAAGTGAATTAAAATTTTTAATGTAACTTTTACTGACTTTTTAGAAAAGCAACACATTTATTACACGAAATTTGGCAAGTATAGATAAGCAAAAAAAAAAAAACCTAAAAATAATCCTACCTCTTAGGTAAAAACAGTTAGCATTTTATTTGATAGCTTTCCAATCTTTATTCTATGCATGCATACCTATCTTTGCATATATATTCTAAAGTATTTCTAAAATTGAATCATTTGGCATATACATTTTGTTATCTGCTTTTTCCATTTGAAATTGTGTCATTAACATTTTTTCATGTTACTAATTTTCCTCTTATAACAGTATATTTTAATGGCTGTATTAATATTCATTTGTAAGCACATATCATAACTAACCAAATTAATTTTTTGGGGCAATGAGTATTTTGACTGTTTCTTTCTCAAAATGTGTGTACTGACTTACAAAAACAGTGAGGGGATGTTTACCCATAAGGACAAGTTTTTTGCATACTTTCATGATTAATCCCCTAGGATACATTCCAAGAATTGTTAGCTCAAAAAAGATAGAAAATCTAAGACTTTTGAAATATACTGCCAAACTACCTCGCATAAAGTTAACCCACTTCACACTTTACACCAACGCTATACCATTTTCTCTACCCTCACCATTCCAGGATAGCATCATCTTTTCAAACATAGATTCCAATAATTGGATTTCATTGGTTTTATTTGTATTTCTTTCATTATTAATAAGATTAAACACATTAAAAATATTTTTTTTGCCTCTATATTTCTTACTTTGTGAATTATCTGCTAATGTCCCTTACTTATTTGTTCTATTGGAATGTGTACATTTTTCTTATTAATTTACACTTGCTCTTCATATCAGGAGGCTATTTAACTTTTGAAATAGTTTGGGACATATTTCCCCAATTAGTTGTATTTATTTATTTTTGTTTTGTTGTTTTCTAATACACAGATATTTTAAAATTTTATTTAGTTAAATCTAGTATTTTTTTTCCTTTAAGGCCTCTGCTTTTGGTTTAATGTTTGGAAAAATTTCCCCTACCACACAGTTCTATAAATAATTTTCTATTATTTCTTCTGATACTCTTGGATTTTATTTCCTGCCCTAAGTTTAACTATTCCATCTGGAATTCATTTGGATGTATGGATTGAGGTAAGATTCTGATTTTAAATTATTACAAACCAGTTATTTGTTACTATTTTTGCATAATCCATCTTTTGTCCATATTGAATGTTCTAAACTGCTTTAACACATAATACATCCTTGTGCATATATTACAGTTCTGTGATTTTATTTTCTGTCCCACTAATCCATATTTTCATACCTGTTCCAGTATTATTTTAATAAATATACTTTTATGCTTTAAAATCAAATAGAATGACTCTTCTAAAATAATTTTTATTTTGGCTCAAATTTATCATGGCCAACCATGAAGTTATCAATCCAGAACAAAAGAAAAACTTTAGAAACAATTTTCTAGGTTGTTTCCAAATTCTATTGGATATTTTATTGGAATTGAGGAGGACTGAAATTTTGACTCATTGAATATTTTCATGTAGGAATAGAATGGCGTTTTTCTACAATTATTCAACTCTCCTTTATGTTCCTCAAGTGGTATGCTCTAAATCCACTAGCGTCCAAGCTGAGGCCAGGCTTCCCCCGGCTGCTCCCAGCCATGACAGAGCAAAGCAGGGATTCTAAAGCAGTCCAGGTTCTGAGATGCCTGGGGCTCCTCTGGTGAGTGCTCTCCTTCCCTTGAGGACTCCCATCAGCCTTGCCCAGACTATCTCATAACTGCATTACAGTCTAAGGCTCATTCTGTTCCAGTTTCCTTCCTCCCTCCCTCCCTCCCTCCCTCCCTTCCTTCCTTCCTCCCTCCCTCCCTCCCTTCCTCCCTTCCTCTCTCTTTCCTTCCTTCTTTTCTCCCTCCCTCCCTCCCTTCCTCCCTTCTTTCCTTCCTTCTTTTCTCCCTCCCTCCCTCCCTTCCTCCCTTCCTCCCTTCCTCCCTTCTTTCTTTCCTTCTTTTCTCCCTCCCTCCCTTCCCTCCTTCATTCTTTCCTTCCTTCCTTCCTCCCTCCCTCCCTTCCTCCCTTCCTTCCTTCCTTCTTCCCTCCATTCCTCCCTTCTTTCCTTCCTTCTTTTCTCCCTCCCTCCCTTCCCTCCTTCCTTCCCCTTCTTCCTTCCTTCCTTCCCTTCCTTCCTTCCTTCCTTCCTTCCTTCCTTCCTTCCTTCCTTCCTTCCTTCCTTCCTTCCTTCCTTCTCTCCCTCCCTCCCTCCCTCCCTCCATTTCTCCTCCACAGGAGTCAACTCTGCCCCTCCATGTGATGACTTTCCTGGACTTTTTCAACACTCTTTCGTTAGCCTTTCACGGGTGTTCTCCCTCAATAAATCCCTTGTATATTTAATCCCACCTGCAATGTCACTGGGCTTTTGAAAAACAAATGAGAAGACAGTTGTCTGCTGATAGAAAGTCTTCAGTAAATGTTAACACATGAAAGCAGTGAGTATTACATTTTATTGTAACATTTAATTTTTCTATATAGATATATCCACTTTCCCTTTCCTTCTTTATATAACTATGGACTTTGTGCTTTTACTTTTTCTCTTGAGTAGACTAGCCAGAAATTTTTCCACGTTATTTTCTTTTTCAAAGAACTAACACTTGTATATATTTATAAATATATTTATTTCAACTCATTAATATAATAATTTTAAAAATATTTAAATATTAAAAAATTAAAATTTATCAATATCATCCCACTTTGTTGAAGTTTGTTTTGGGGTTCACTTTCTAACTTCCTCAACTGAATGCTTAGTTCATTTATTTCATTTTTACGATTTAGGAATGAAAATGTTAAGGCATTCAATTTTCCTATATCTTTGGTGGATAGTCACCCATTTTGATATATCATGTTCTCATGTCTTCATTTTGTAAATAATTGGTAATTGCAGTTTTGATGTACTCTTTGATCCAGTAATTATTTGGGAAACGTTATTTCTACTTCTCCGTTAGTTATTAATTTCCATTTTTATTACAATAATTTTACAAACACATCCTGTACAAACTCTCCTTGAAAAACACATTGAAATTATTTTGTGGCCTAATATATGACAAGTTAATGTAAATGTTCCATGTTTGCTTAAAAATACACATGTATGATTTAAAGTTTGATACATAGTATAGCTATTGAGTCAACCTTAATTATATTACTTGGCCTCTGTAATCTTTTCAAGTTTTTGTTATTTTGCTATTTAAAATTCCTCCTTACTACTGTTTTCTATAAATTTCTCTTTCTATTTCTAATACAGTATAACTTATTCATTCCACCATTCAAGACTCTTTATTGAGTACCCAATATGGGCTAGGAACTCTACTAGTTCTTAGTCTAGTAATAGAATAGATAAATAATTCCTGGGACTTTTCATTCCACTGGAGGCAGACAGACAATAAATAATATAAATAAGTAAAACAACTTGTATGCTAGGTGGAGATAAGGATTATAAGGAAAAATAAGACAGGGAAGGAGGACAGGTTGTTGTCAGGGGAAGGGAGTAGAAACCTTAAGTTGGGCGGTCAGTGAAGACCTCACTATCAGACAATTGCTGAGCAAAGATCTGAGGAGGTGAAGGTGTCAGCCTGCAGCTCTCTGAGGCTAGAGCAATCCATGCAACAGGAACAGCAAATGCTAAGGCCCTGAGGCAGGAGCACTCCCGGTGTGTTCACACAAGAAGTAAACCAGTGTGCTTGGAGCAGAGGCAGCTAGAAAAAGAGGAGCAGGAGATGAGAGATCCAGCACATAATATTCATAATACGTGTTCATTGTGAATTATACCTTTTAACAGTGTAAAGTGGCCTTCCTGGCTTATTTCACATTGTTTGCATTAAACTCAGCTATGATATTAATAATATAACCTCCATTTTTTTAGCTTATCTTGCACAAATGACATATGATCCATAACTGTTAAATATTTGATGTCACTATCTTTTAAATATACCTCTTAAAAACATGATAGGTACATTTTATTTTTGGTAGAATTTAGCTGTTTACTTTTAATTTCCCCCAATGTTTTGTTAATTGGCAGAGGTGAGTAAAATGGTATCTTTTGGGCACCACGCCCCTTCAAAACAAGGAATTAAGTTCAGCTATATTCTCATTTCTCTCCTAATAACATAAATAAGCATATAAATAGGGGTTTTATATTTAGATGGTATTGCGTATGAGTATCTGTATATCTTATAATTTTAGTTGTTGTTAGATCAGAAATGACTTTCACTTTTGTCCCACCCTAGGCTCTTGTATCTTGACAGTGCCTGTAACTGTTTCCAGCGTGGCCCAGTCTCGGTGATATACACAATACACTCCCCTTCTTCTCTCCCCTTTCACTCCTCTGATGCCTCTGTCCTCAGTGATATTCCCCCAACCACTTTCTCTAACATGTCAAATTAGAATCAGGATGTATTGGCTCAATTTATCAAATACTTTATTATGCATTCCCCAAATTAGTAGGTTTCCAGAAGTTTCAAAGTCAGACCTATCTGACTTTGTGGTCTAGTTTGAATAGCTTTTTCCAGTC
The DNA here is from genome assembly GCF_024542745.1 of Macaca thibetana thibetana. NCBI lineage: Eukaryota > Metazoa > Chordata > Mammalia > Primates > Cercopithecidae > Macaca > Macaca thibetana. The sequence goes on from NC_065585.1 coordinate 116,351,534, forward strand.
TCGAGGTATTTGCCTAATCTCACGTTTTAAAACTCACTCGTTATACGGGATGAATGCTGATCAGGCAGCCCTTGTACAGCCTTGCTGCAATTATTAATTTTCCAAAACTATCTGGTTTACTCATCATTCTATACATGCACTATTCCCTAGTTATGTAGACAGGAAGGAATATGTATATGTGTGTGTGTATATACATGTTATATATATACACACACATATATGTATACCTGTTGTTCTCACACACACACACACACAATACATATATAATATAGGCTTGATAGAAAAAACATTGCCAGGCACAGAGGCTCATGCCTGTAATCCCAACAATTTGGGAGGCTGAGGCAGAAGGATTGCTTGAGCCCAAGAGTTTGAGACCAACCTGGGCAACATAGTGAGACCCTGTCTCTACAAAAAGTTAAAAAAAAAATGGCTGGGCGTTGTTATGCACCTGTAGTCCCAGGGAGGCTAAGGTGGGAAGATCACTTGAGAGCAGAAGTTCAAGGCTGCAGTGAGTCATGATCACACCATTGCGCTACAGCCCAGGTGACAGAGCAAGAAACTGTCTCAAAAAAAAAACAAAAACAAAAACAGAAAAAAAACCAGTATTAATGTCCATCTACAGAGAAGTGTATGGCTATACTCTACAGACAGTTTGAACTTGATAGACCTAAACAACTGTATATTTAAAATGCCATCTCATGGAGCTTATAATTTAGTTGGGGAAATAAGATATAAAAAATTAAAAACGTTAGGAGCTACCAGATGAAGTTTAAAACAATAATAAGGCAGACAACACAAGGCAATGCCTAGTATAAAGAGCATAAAATTTGGTGTGAAACAGACGTGAGTTTGAGTCTTGGCTCTGTCATTAACTGTGTAATCTTAGATGTGTTATTTAATATTTCTAAAATTTAATGTCCTCAAATTATTGTGACGGTAATAGTAATATTCCCTTACAGAGCTGCTATCAGGATGAAATTTAATGGAGTAGGCATCGTATACTGCTGACATTGCAGTTTTTGACTGTGGTGGTGCACTTTGTAAAAGCCCATCTTTTTGCCCTTGTTGGGTAACATAGTGACAAAACTTGAGAATGGAAATAGATTGTAGATGGATTTCTTAGTCTAGGGTCTAATATGATTTGGGGGTTAATTTAAGTGAAATGATAATTACAATCTTAAAAGAGCTTCTGGGAAATGATCAAAAAATGTCAACAGACACTTCACAGAAGAGGAAATGAACATGGTGTTTAACATATGGCCAAAAAATGCTCAGCTTTGTTCATTGGCAAGCGTGGGAAATGGACAGTCTAACACATTGCTGACGGGAAGTCAGAATGGTGTAACATTTGCAGAGATGAATTTGGCAGTATCATAGCATCAAAGTATCATAGTCACTGATCATTTGACTCTGCAATTCCAGTTCTAAGACTCTATCCCAAAGACATTACGGGAAAAGCTATCAAATAGCTAATATTCAAGGTTGTACACTTGAACAATTGCAACACCACAAAAATATAGCATAAAGGACTTGATGATGGATGGCACATTCATAAAGTGGAAAAGTATCCAGTCATAGGTGAAAACGAAAAATGCGTGGGGTAGATTTGGAGGCGAAACGTCTCTGAATATGCATTTTGTTATGTAATTTTGGCTTCCAAAACCTATATATGTATTACATACTTAAAAACTATATCTAAAAATGAAAAACAACCTAAAGTGAACACTAACAACTAGTTTTTAAATAAACCACAGATAGAAAAAAGTTATTTCTGTCTTAATATTTAAAACAGTATTTTGACTGTACATTTTTAGTGAAATATATAGTAAGGAAACATAAAAAAGCAAAATTATATTAAGTTCCATTCCATAGTTTGTTAGGGGTAACATTGGAATTATTATTTTGAATATCTTTTATGCATAATATATTACAAATAATTATATTAGGATTATTTGAAAGCCAAATTTTCAGTGTAAAAAGGGAAGTATAAGGGAAAAATTAGAGAATGTAAGTAAAGCTCTATAATACCCGAATAGGAAATATTAGTATGAACCTTTGAAATTTTTATTTCAAAATTACATATTTTCTACATTTGTCCATTGAAAAGGCTAAAAAGAAATGACAGCCCATAATCAGTGGGTACATTCCATTGACTGAGACTGTGATCTTAAATACTGCTGCTATTGAAGAACACCAAGAACCCTGGAGAATAACTGAATGCAGTTGTGAGAAAGGAAATATACATTAAGACCCTGGAATGTTCCACTGGGCCTAAAAGTAAGCTATAAAAGATGCACAGTACATGTTCAAAACACACAGGGACCAAAAAGAAGGGGCTCCCATTGGCCAAAGATGAGATATCTGAATATTAAAAAGAATAATGAATGCAACTGGTTGAAACATACTTACTGTATAAAAAGCCAGGGGTTCAAAATGATACTTATAAAAAACTCATTGAACACCACTGGAAGGAACAAAAGTAAAAGTAACTTGTATCAAAATCCAGGAGCTAAAAGTAAAGAATTAGACATTTATTCCATCTTTTCTTATGACCTGTATTTCAGAGTTATCACAAAGCCCTAGATGATGAGATAAAGAGTCCATTATTAGAGAAGAGCTCCAGCTAAAGCAGTGAAGGCAATCATGAAATGAAGACTCACCATTTTGCAACAGTTAATGATCACCAATAGATGAAGCACTAGGTGAAAGGTTGGTGGGAAGCTTTGTAATGGGGGAGGAGAGGAGATCAGACTGCCACCTTCTGAATTCATTGATCCATCATACATCACTAACTGTGGAATGTCTAGAGATTGTATACCTCCTGGTGTGATGTGATATGAAGCTCACAGCACTACTGATGAAGGATTCCTACAAAAAAAATAATTGAACCTAAATCTAATAAAGCTTGCAGGGTTAAGTACCATTTACAGGAAACACAAAGAAGATGGAGAAACAAGCAAACACCACAAGGATACAAATACAGAGTTTGAAACATTTTGTATGCTGTTAACAGTTTCTGCAACATGTCAATGACTGGCATAGGAAAAACTAAGAAAGAAAAACTCTAGATTAAAAGAGAACTCAGACATAACAATCAAAGGTAATGAGTGGACCTTGTTTGGATTCTGATTTGAATCAATTAAATGTAATTGACATTTTTGAGACAACTGGGAACATTTTTTATGGACTGGGTATCACAGGAAACAAAGGAATGACTGTTAACTTTATTACATGTGATAATGGCATCATGGTTACATAAGTAATGTTAGAAATGCCTTTTGAATCATGTACAGTGAAACGACTTGATGTCTGGAATTTGCTTTAACATTCTTCAATGAAGAAGAAAAAAGAAAGCAAAAAAGAAATAACTGAAGCAAATGTGTACAAAATTTTAATAATTGTTGATCTAGGTAAAGACTATATGGAGGTTCTTTATTTTCTTAACTTCTGTTAAAAGAGAAACTTAGGCACATTAAAATCTCAGTGAGTTTATTTGGGCATTCAGTGATTCATGAATCAGGCAGCACCAGACCCCAAGTGGTTCAGTGCTCCTCTGTAGGAGTGTGAAGGGGGAACTTTTATAGGATGTTCCTGGAAGCAAGATGAAGGACTTTGGGAGGCCAAGGCAGGCAGATCACAAGATCAGGAGATCGAGACCATCCTGGCTAACACAGTGAAACCCCATCTCTACTAAAAATACAAAAAAATTAGCCGGGCGTAGTGGTGGGCACCTGTAGTCCCAGCTACTCGGGAGGCTGAGGCAGGAGAATGGCGTGAACCTGGGAGGCGGAGCTTGCGGTGAGCCGAGATTGCGCCACTGCACTCCAGCCTGGGCGACAGAGCAAGACTCCGTCTCAAAAAAAAAAAAAAAAAAAAAAAAAAAAAAAAAAAAAAAAAAAAAAAAAAAAAAAAAAAGAAATAAAGGAAATATTTGATTGGTTAAAGTGGAAAATGCCTAATTAGAGGTTAGTTGGAGGTTCCTGATTGGTAAAGTCTCCAGTTAGAGGTGAGTTGGAAGTTTCTGATTGGTTAAGCTCAAGTTTCCCTTCACTGTTTACCTTCAGTTGGGTTTTGGTGTGCTTATGTGGGAACCCACGGTGCTGGAGCTGTCTTAGCCTAATGCCTCACCCCCCCCCCCAATTAATCATTTTAACACTTCTAAGTATGTTTGAAAATATGCCTAATACAATTTTAAAACCAAAAGTTACTTTGGAAAATAAAATATTTAAACAGCTTCTGGGGAAAGCATCAAAGAGTCATTTGAAAACCATCTTGAGATACTGGTCTTAGAACAAAGGGAAAATATTGGAAACAGTTTCACTTAGCTGCAGGTTTAAAAATTTTTTTTTTTTGGAATTTTGCTGATTACTTCCTGAATGGAAGTACCAGCACCTTTGGTAGACTTTGGATCTCACTCCTTATATTAAGAATAAATGCATTTTTTAAAAAAGAAGTGCAGGGAATGAAATTTTCATGCTATAGCTGTTGGGAGGCGGGGGGTGCTTAAAATTTCTCTGTCTATTACTCTTGTACTAGGAAGGATTTGGTTGTACCAGTCAGCAGTCTAGAAACACCTGCTTATTATGGGCTTTCTGGGAGAGGAGTCAAGTGGTTAAGTGTTCCTTCTTCTATATGGCTTGCTTTCTTGGTTCTTAGAATCTCTTTGCCCATTTAGATAGCTATTTCTTATTTTGGAATTTGTTTCATGTGACTAGGGAATAGGAAAGCATTTCATTTCCTCTATTTAAGCCACATAGGGAATCAAGGTGAGATACAGGTGGAGGGGCATGGGGCAGCCCTTAGACCAGCCTTTCATATAAACCAGTGCTTTTCCAAGTGTAGTCTACAGAACCTTGTTGGCAGGGGTACTTACCGGAACTCTTTCAGAAGGATCTGTTAAATAAAACTATTTTCAGTATATACCATGAAATTTTTTATCTTTTCCAATGTGTTGACATATGTATGCACTGAATGGATTTGTTGCCAATTATGCAATTCAAACTATCAAGAGAATATTTAGACATTAGAAAAATGGAATTTTGAAAACCTTACATCTATCACTGTTAACTTGACAGCTGCCCAACATTAAACACATTTCTGATGAGACCAGAAGTGATAATAACAAATACGATTTTTTGTTACTGTAATAGGGAAATGTGTCAACATTTGGAAGACATGAATAACTTAGTGAATCAATATTTTCCAAACAACTACTGTGTGATGCTCTGAAATCAAGCATGAGTAAAAGATCCATGCAAAATGCAAAATAGACCATGGATGTTAAGCCACATTAATGAACAAAAAGTTAATTGACACAATTTTATATCTTTTTTTGCCTTAAGAAATTACTATTTGTTGAACTTTAGTGGAGCAGTAATAATGTCCAGAATTATCTAAAAAAGATATTTACAGACTTCTTTATTTTGCAATTAAATATATGAGTTTTTTCATATAGCTTAACTAAAACAACATATTGCAACAGATTGAATGCAGAAGCAAATATGAGATCCTAGGTGTCTTCCAGCCAGATATTAAAAAGATTTGCAAAAATGTAAAACAATGCCATTGTTCTCACTAATTTTGTTTTAGAATCTGTTCTCATATTTGATAAAAATGTGTTATGTATGTTTATATATGTGATGGGTTTATTGTTATTTTTAAATGAATCACTACATATTTAAGAATTTTGTTAGTTCTAATTTCTAGTATGGTAAATATTGACAAATACAGCTCTCATAAACAAAAGTTTTTTGGGGGCTGTGAATCAATTTTTAAGAATACAGAGAGATCCTGAGGCCAAAAAGTTTTATAAGCCACTGATCTAGTTATGGATTCTGGTTCACCATGGCTTGGGCCTGACCCTTGGGTTTGGACCCAAAGCTCTAACAAAGAATGGAGGATTTCTTTGCTTGTAACGTCCCCTGTGTGGGTAAACATGTGTCAATAAATACCAATCAGGACACCGAAATAGTTCATGACCTTTCAGAACCATCTGTTGGTTCAAGGGACATGGCCTTGAATTCAGAAGCATCTGTTTAGAAGCACCAGGTAAATCAAAACTTGCCTCAATTGTGCAGGAGTTTAGCTGGGGCTCAATCTCTTGCTTTTTCTTTTTCTTTTTTTTTTTTTTTTTTATAACCAGGGTTTTGGTTAATTTCCTCATGGGCTCCTGAACCAAAGGACTTGCAATGAAATATATTTGCAGGCTGAAGATGGTTTCTTCTCATGAAGAGCTGGAATTAGGACTAAATTTGATATGTGAAATTGGGTTGAAACATTTAATTACTGCCTCTAATTGTTTTAACAGATTTAACGAAGGGTAACCTTTGTTCCTATGCAAGTGCCTTTCAAAAGTCAGATGGTAAGTTCCGAATTTAGACTTGACCCCTTATCTTGGCTTGACAATCTGTCCAGGGTTCATGAAATCCACTCCCTTGAAATCCAGAGGCCGCTTAAACTTCCAAAGCACAATATCCACAGGCACTTGCTGACATGCTTTTCCATAGTCTCCTTCATTGGGGTGAAGTTTGCAAAACAACTATTTTCAGTTTGCCCTGTCAGATGATAGCCCCCAAAGGGAATCATAATGTATCTTCAGGGGGCTGGAAAAAAGCAGTCATCCCTGCCCTGCCATGGATCATATGAAGGGGAACTCCTTGCTGGGAAGGACTGAGGCACTCTCGGCATAGGGTGGGGGCTCTCTGAAGGCTGTGCTGGTTTAAATTTAAACTGCCCCCTCTTTTGGGTGGTTTCTCCTTTGACTTGCATCATCTCCCTTGCTTGCAGTTGCTGAAGCTTTCCTGAGAACATGCATGATGGCATTTTCTGGGCTTACCCTTAGTCCAGAGAGGCACTTGTGTCTCCAAACTCACATCTTGAGCAAGAGGCTCTGTGGAGTCCTCCTGAGTTCTTCAGATCTCCAAGTGACAGCTGGGCCATTCTGGAGATCTCGGGATGATGCAGAGGGAGCTCGAGGGATGAATTGCCCAGGCTTTTGACAGATCCTATGAGCACCACACACCCAGCCCCCTAGCTTGGTGCCACTGTGCCTCCATGTGGAAGGTTGAATCATTCAGATCTAGCCCCAAATCATGGTGAAATAGAAAAAAGTATTAAAGTAAGTGGCGAGAGTCTATGCTTACTTTTGCTGTAACAGCTGAGTGATTTTGGGCAACTCATACCACCTCTCTGAGCGCATTGTCTCCTCTGCAAATGGATGAATCGGGCTCACATCCCTAAAATTCCTTCTGGCTTGGGCATTCATGAGACCATTTCCCAGTTACAATGGGGAATGGCCCTCAAGAGAATAAATAAACACAAGAAATCACTATTTTGGCTTCTTCCAATAGCCCTAGTCCTGGTGTGTTTTCCTATGAGGAAGGAAAAGCCATCACTCCCAGTAGCCCCAACATGGATATCTAGTGGGCAATGTATTGGAGTACATATGGAGAGCAGCTGGTAGCAGATTTTCCTGGTGGAATACTAAAGCTCCAGGGATTTCTGTGCACTTGACACCCTTCGACGTGCTTTGGGTGAGTAACTCAATAAAGCCTCACATTAAGCCTTTGAAGCAGAGACTATCTACCATCCCCATTTTACAGACGGAAAAAGTGAGGCGCAGACAGGTTAAGTGGCTTCTCTGACATTACACAATGAGCCAAGGGCAGAGCTAAAATTCAAAGCCAACCAGTCTAGCTTCTGAGTCTAGACTCTTAACCACAACTACCCCAATCTCCTGTTTCTCATCTGTCTTCTCAAATCACTCCTGCTTTGGCTGCATGTTTAGAATCTTCTGGGCCTGACCCTTATACATGTGGGTGCCATTTGAATGTCTTCCCAAATTGGAATCCCATCACTGGTCTTTGCCTTCCCCATGTCACAGCCCATGGGTGACAAATGTTCTGCCAACACATGTATCTATACATCATGTACTGCTCAGGTCTGTCGTCATTTAGGATAAGAATTAGCCACTGGCCTACATGTAGGGATAGGTTTGACTCCACCCTTAGCCCCACCCGACTTACAGCATTCAATTTTGGACGGAATGGGGTTATCTCCTTCAAATAAAACATTTTTTGTTTGTGTTTGATGAAAAAAATGTAACTCCAAAGCCTACGAGAGGATGGTAATCAGCATGTACAGAGATTAAAGGGCTGTGATTAATATATTAAGTCCTATGAGCTGGCTGTCATTCCAACCAGTATAATAACAGTCATACTCAGGTAGTTTCTGGCTCTCACTCACTAAGTAATCACATAATTCATTGGTCTGACTTTTCTTATTCCACGTTTGACCTCTTTTTGTTACATAAGCATTGATGATGTTGAGCTGAGATCATTCCTTCTAATCCTTCACTCCATATTCACCCTCTCCTCTGCCTGTATGATTGTCAATATATTTTCTCTCAATTAGATTGCTCTTTACTGAAGAGCTGTGGAAGCACCGCGTCACAGACACTCTTACAGGCTGTCAGAAATCATTTCCTATCTAGATTATGGGTTTGAAAACACCCCCATTTCGGAGATTAAAATGTTTGGCTATTTTGGAAATGAAAGTAGCCTCAGAAAAAATAATGTGAGATTGTCCCCAATGTTACAATGCCAGTGCATTGAAAAATGCATTTTGAAAGAAAATGAATTTTGAAAATGTCACAATGCATTTTTGAAAGAAACATGTAGGATGGTTTAAAGGAAGATTCATTTTATTTTTCCTGATTTTAGACTTTCCTGTAGTTTATAGAACAAACAGTGAAGGAGACTTTTGTTTTCGTTGTTGCATGAGTACCTGATAGCAAGAGCCCTGGGCATCCCCAATGTGCTCGTTCATCACCTCATTCAGTATTATTATTCTTTTTATTTCGTTTTTGTTTTTTTGTTTTTTTTGTTTTTTGAGACAGAGCCTCACTCTGTCACCCAGGCTGGAGTACAGTGACACAATCTCAGTTCACTACAACCTCCACCTCCCAGGTTCAAGCGATTCTCCTGCCGCAGCTTCCCAAGTATCTGGGACTACAGGCACCTGCCACCATGCCTGGCTAATTTTTGTATTTTTAGTAAAGATGGGGTTTCACCATGTTGGCCAGGCTGGTCCAGAACTTCTGGCCTCAGGTGATCCACCCACTTCAGCCTCCCAAAATGCTGAGATTACAGGTATGAGCCACCGCACCTGGCCTCAGCATTATTCTTTTCCAGTGATTCTCAATAAGGGGGAAATGTGTTCCCTCCATCAGGGGGAATTTGGAAATTTCTGTGGTGTTTTAGTGGTTTGTCACAACGATGGAAGAAGTGCCACTGGCATTTAGAGCTGGGGTGGGTGCTTGTGGGATCAGTTCTATAATGTCTCAGGAAGTCTTTTTTTTTTTTTTTTTTTTTTTTAAAAGGCTTTATTGAGATACAATTCACATACCATTCAATTCACACACTTAAAGTATACAATTCAAGGCTTTTAGTTGTGCAGCCAATCAATCAATTTTAGAACATTTTTAGTATTACAAGAATAACAACCATTATTATGCCCCACTTCCCCCCCTTATTCCCAGCTCTAAGCACCCACAAATCTACTGTATTTTTCTATAGATTTGTCTTTTTGTACATTTCACATAAATGGAGTCATACAATAAGTGGTCTTTTGTGACTGGCTTCTTTCACTTAGTGTAATGTTTTCAAAGTTCATCCATGTTGTAGCATATATCAGCATTGTATTTCTTTTTATTGCAGAATAATATTCTATTGCATGGATATACCCGATATGTTGTTTAATACAATCTTCAGTTAATGGACTTTGGGATAGTTTCCATTTTTTGACTCTCTTGAATGCTATGTATGTTATGAGCAGGCATTGAAGTTTTTGTGTAGACACATGGTTTCATTTCTCTGGGATATGTTCCTAGGAGGAGAATTGCTAGGTCATGTGGTAACTCTATGTTTAACATTTTGAGGAACTGCGAGGCTGTAGAAAAAGCAGCTACACTGTTTTACATTCCTACCAGCAGTCCCTGAGAGTTCTGATTTCTCCATATTCTCACTGACACTTGTTATTGTGTTTCTTTTACTATTGCCATCCTAGTGGATGTAAAGTGGTATCTCATTGTGGTTTTGACTTGCATTTCCCAGATGGCTCATGATGTTGAATGTCTTTTCATATGAAAATTGGCCATTTGTGTATATTCTTCAAAGAAAAATCTATTTACGTCCTTTGTCCATTTCTGAATTTGGGTTATTTGCCTTTTTGTTATTAAATAGTAAGACACCTTTATACATTCTAGATACAAGCCCCTTATCAGATACATAGTTTATAAAATTTTTCTGTCATTCTTTTATTTTTGTTTTTACTTTCTTGATGGTATCTTTTAAAGTATAAAAGATTTTAATTTTGATGATAGAAAGGCAGTCTGAACAATAAATTATCCCCCCAGAATGCCAATAGCACAAGCACTATTAAAGGTCAGGCTAAAGGTAGATGATTTATGTTAGTTTCAAACTAATGCTTTTGATGCTTATTGAATTCTCTATATCCACAAAAGTCTATTTTGCCTTTTACTTTTTAAAAATATAGCTCATATTTGCAGTGAGACTTTTCTACTAAAATATTTTGTTTATATTACTCAGCAGAGAACAGCTCAGATTTAAGTGAACTATTTTTTGCCCCCCTTGCCATATTTTATTTCTTACTAAACCTCAGGCTTGAAATGGATGAGATTGATATTTAGCTGGGAGGTATTACATTATGATTATGTCCTAACATTTTTGGAACATGTGGTGTGCTTATCTATGTATGTGCCAAAGTCCAGAGACATGAAAAAAACATGGTATTTAGAGAAAATAACAAGAAATTCAACATTCATAGGCATTGCCCATTTGAGCAGTGGGGGCAGGTAGTAAAACAGAGGTCTGAGTAGGGGAGGAGAGGAAAAGCTATGAGAAGAGAAAAGGGAAAGTAAAAGAGAATGAATAAATATGGAGAAGAAGAAAAGAAAGAAGGAAGTGGGAGGAAGAAGAAATGGTAGCATAGGAAGAAACAGAAAAATAGAAAAGACAGAAAGACCTCTCCAGCATGGTCTAGGGGCATCTTGGGCACCTTCCTCAATCTCTACTCAGTGCCTACCTTCCCATCGCTGCACCCTCTGTAAATCTCTAACCGGTATTTACCATCCAGCATGATATAGCGAAGATGCTGTATTAGTCCATTTTCACACTGCAGATAAAGACATACCTGAGACTGAGTAATTTATAAAGAAAAAGAGGTTTAATGGACCAACAGTTCCACGTGGCTTGGGAGGCCTCACAATCATGGCAGAAGGTGGAAGTCACGTCATACATGGTGGCAGACAGGAGAGAATGAGAGCCAAGTGAAAGGGGTTTCCCCTTACAAAACCATCAGATATGGTGAGACTTATTCACTACCACGAGAACAATATAGGGGAAAATGCCCCCGTGATTCAATTACCGCCCACCAGGTTCCTCCCAAACATGTGGGAATTATGGGAGCTGCAATTCCAGATGAGATTTGGGTGGGGACACAGCCAAACCGTATCAGATGCCTCTCTTCTCCCTTTAATGTGTATTGGAAGGCACAGAGTGTGGCTTTTATATCTATCCTCAGCCCTAATATAGTGCATGGGCATAGTAGACCTGAGGCATTATAGGTGTAAGAGCTACTGCAGTCCCTGAGCTGTGGTATGACTTGTAACTGCCCCTAAGGGATCTGGATCCTGCGTGAGGCATGGCTGGCTTCTGAGAGCTGAGCTTATCACTCAGGACCCAACCACATCCTGACACGGATTTGTTTTCTCCTAGTATGGTTGCACTTTAAATGGGAAATGTTAGAGTAGAATTTTAAAAATTGGAGCTTAATTGAAAGTCAAGAGTCTGTTAAATGTGTTTAAAGGAAGGGTAAAAGATAGGCAGGTGGGTGAAATAGAAAACCATTTACTATTTCGTTGTGTGTGACCCAATCGTGCAAGAGTGCAATCATACCATAAGTTAGTGATCTCTGGTCAACACAACCAACTAATTAAAAAATAAAAAGAAAAGAATGAGAGGACTTGTTCCTTAACACCTTTACCTGCGTCCCAAGTTTTAAGCCACTATTACAGGCCACCTGACACTCCTGATGGGTTTGTAATTATCTCATGAAGTCTACAAAGTCTTTCTTTAGACACTTCTTTAGACACTTCTTTCTTTAGACACTTCTTATTGTGAAATGATGATGTGAAAATAAATCCAGCAACCATAATCCCTCACGAACAGAGTCCTGGGAAAGATGCTGACATCTCCATTTCAAAGAAAGTAAGAATGTGGGAAGTCCATCCGTGGAAATGTTCCCACAAGAGATTAGTCACTGGATATGCATTTCTTATTTTGTTATTTGCACTAATATTTCCCATCAACACAAAATGTAACTGCTTCTGGTTATTGTTGCTACTTTCAGATATCATTTCCTACAAAGGAGCCTAATTTAGATAAAGCCAGGCAAGGCACGAATGCCTGTGTTCAGGCAGGCCAGCATGGAGGATGTGGGAAGTGACAGCCCAGCTGTCATCTAGTGGAGCTTAATTATTGCCATTTATGCACATGCTGTGTGAGCAGCCCAACCAGCTTTGGGCATGGACTTGTCACAACTCTCTGTCCAGATTCTTCTCCATCTACGCAGCAAGAAGCTATTATCAACCCTCACAGGACAGCCTCTTACTGGTTGCTCGTGTCCTTGCTTCATTGCTCTGCTGATTGTAAGACTGTGGATCAGTGTTTGGAATCACCGCTGCATTCAACAGAGCTGCTTAGAAGTCAATCAAGAGCATATTTTTAATTTAATTACACCTGCCCTTGCCCAATGTGAAAAAAGCGTGGTGGATTAGTTCTTTCCTCTTAAGTAAAGAATTTTTTCATAAAAATGACACCAGTATCATGGTATGTATGTGTGTGTGTGTGTATAAATGTATATGTGTGTGTGTGTGTGTCAGTGTTTTCCAGAGAAACAGAACCGTCTCTCTCTCTCTAGAGAGAGAGAAGTGTTATAGGAATTTGCTCATGTAATTTTGGAGGCTGCGAAGTCCCAAGATCTGCCACCTGCAAGCAGGTGAACAAGGAAGCTGGTGGTGTAATTCAGACTGAGTCTGAAGGCCCAGGACCAGGAAGCCCTTGGTCAATGGTGGATATCTCATTGTCCCAGTGCAAGGCCTGAGGCCTGAACAAGAGGGAGGAGAAGCAGAGGAGGAGGTTTGCGATGTTGCAAGCCTCTGTAGGGCTGGGAAACAGGATCTCAGATGTCGGAGGGCAGGAGAAGATGGATGCCCCAGCTCAAGGAGAGACAGGACAAATTTTTAACTCATGCTGCCTCCACCTTTTTGCTCTATTTGGGTCCTCATGAGACTGGGTGATGTCCACCCACATTGGTGGGGATGATCTTCTTTACTTAGTTTACCAATTCCAATGCTAATCTCTTCCAGAAACACCATCCAGAAATTATGTTTTACCTGGGTTATCTGGGTATCCCTTAGCCCAGTCACACTGACACAAAAAAGTAATCAAACACATATATAATACATATATATGTGTGTATATGTGTGTATTTACACATATGTAAAATATGTATTTATGTAATTGGGTAATATGTATATATATTTACATAATATAATTATGTAATAATTATGTAAATATGTAATTACATATATGTAAAATATGTATTTACATATATGTGTATACATGTACATAAACAGATATGTGTATATATACACATAAACATATATTTGTGTGTATATATATACGTGTGTATGTGTATATATATATTTGATCTCAGCCAGCAAGTCATACTTCCATTGTTATTGCAACTTATTACTTTGCTTATTTAAGCCCAAGTGGAGGGAAAACATAACAGAGAGCTCAGAACAACTAGGATCCCCCAACTCAAGGCATTTGACAGCTTTCCAGCATGTGGGAAATGTGGTCAGTGAGTTGAGCAGTCTTAGATGAAGAGAGTAGGTCCCCATGAATGGGCTGGGCTCCCTCTTAGATCTATTTCTGCATCAGTAAAAGCACTTCAATTGTCAAAACAGTATAAGTGTGATACCTCACACTAACAGAGGCACATGATATGCGATCTCTCTTTTATCTTTTTTTTTTTTTTTTTTTTTTTTTTGAGACGGAGTCTTGCTGTGTCGCCCAGGCTGGAGTACAGTGGCGCCATCTCCTCGGCTCACTGCAAGCTCCGCCTCCCGGGTTCACTCTATTCTCCTGCCTCAGCCTCCTGAGTAGCTGGGACTACAGGCGCCCGCCACCTCGCCCGGCTAGTTTTTTGTATTTTTTAATAGAGACGGGGTTTCACCGTGTTAGCCAGGATGGTCTTGATCTTGTGATCTCGTGGTCCGCCTGTCTCGGCCTCCCAAAGTGCTGGGATTACAGGCTTGAGCCACCGCGCCCAGGCCTCTGTTTTATCTTTTACAGGATTTTTATGTTAAACTCCAAGTTCTTTTCCTGTCACTTGAGAAACAGTGGCACAGCTACGAATTTCAGTGCCCTGGCTAATTTAATTTGTATTCCATAACTTGTAGCTCTTACCTTTGAGTCTTTTACTCCCTTCACCCATAATCTGTCTCAGTAAAAAGCACAGAATATACACACTTAACTCATGGGAATTTAATTGCACACTTGTGGAAGGAAACCAGCATTGGTAATTTCCATTGTCATGCTCCTCAGTGAACTGATGCCCACCACACCTCCCTTGCCATATGTACACTGAGAGGTGTAATCTACTCTTCCCTAAATGGTCTCAGTTCCTATTTGTCTCTTGTAGCATCAATGTGATTTTAGTGTTTAGATGTGCATTTAAAAATATAATATTACCTCTAAAGACAGGTGTGGTGGCTCATTCCTATAATCCTAGCACTTGGAGAGACTGTGGTGGGAAAATAGCTTGAGCCCAGGAGTTTGAGACCAGCTTAGGCAACATGACAAAACCCTATCTCTACAAAAACTTCAAAAAGTTAGTAGGGCTTGGAGGCATATGCCTGTAGTCCCAGCTACTTGGCAGGCTAAGGTGGGAGGATCACCAGAGCCTGGGGAGGTAAAGGCTGCAGTGAGCCACGATCTTGCCACTGCATGCCAGCCTGGGTGACACAGTGAGACCCCTTCTCATTAACTAACTAACTAAATACATAAAATATGATGTAACCCTTAAATAGAAAGCAAATACTTTGGTGGTCAACTTAAGTTCTATTGTTGAAAGAAAAACAGACTTTTTTAGACCTATGAAGAATTGGAAAATCAGTCTCCCCCTAGTTATGCATACTCTCCTTTTTAGCTACTTAAGGGCTCTTCAAGAATATTTTTCTACAGTCTACCAGCCTACGTGTTATCTTTTGCCGTAGACTTCAGAACCTGACCCTGTGTAATGTGTGACTGTGGCATGGACAATTGAGCCAAGATCCTGTCGTTCCTTGCATTCAGTCCTGCCTGTAACTTTATCAGATAACAAGCCTTGATAGAATTCTCTTTTTTAAAAAAATTTTTTTAATTTTTATTTTTTTTTAAGTCGGAGTCTTGCTCTCTTACCCAGGCTGGAGTGCAGTGGTGTGATCTCGGCTCACTGCAATCTCTGCCTCCCGGGTTGAAGCGATTCTCTTGTTTCAGCCTCCCGAGTAGCTGGAACTATAAGGGTACATCACCATGCCTGGCTAATTTTTCTATTTTTAGTAGAGACGGAGTTTCACCATGTTATCCATGCTGGCCTATCCTTTGGAAAAATATAGATGTTTGCTGATGCTAACCTTTTTATGTTCCGTCTAAATTTACTCGTCACAACAAGATTGTCCTCTGGTGTGTGCCATGAGAGTCGTGGAGTTATGAAGTGTGAGTGAGAGGACACCAAGCCCTTTTTACAATTCCCATAAGATGGTGACTCATCCAGTGTCCGACAGCAAAGTGCAGGCAGATCAAAGACCTTTGTTAAAAAAGATAGATTATACATTAGCCACATTCCACTAAATAGGATTGAATTCCATGTCATACAATTGAAAAAGTAGTTTTGGAAATTAAACTAATGTTACTACTCAAGGGAGAGCTTCTCATGAAGAATGAGCTGGGAGAGCAAGGCTCTGATGAAGGCAGAAAAGTCCAGAACAAAAAACGCACAAGGAGAAAGAGTCCTAGCGAAGGGCCGCATGGAGGGGTGTGGTCTTTGGGGATGGCACGGGGTCAGGGTCTTCTCCAGAGACAAAGACACTAGATATTCAGGACCTGTCCAGAGAAGGCTATGTCCCAGGGGATGGGGCAAATGAGGAACAGGCTACTGCTCACAAAGACTGAAGAATGGCCTGGTATCATCCCAGCTCCTGATTGGATAAAGGTACAATTTCTCATCCTCACCTGCCTGCTGGAAGAAAGATAAACCCTCCTTGAAGTAAGATAATATATTACCATCCAGAGCCTCTATAGTTTTTTATACATAATGCCTGGCACTCAAAAAAAAAAAAATTTACCTGGCATGCCAAGACACAGAACAATATATTAGAAAAAAAGGAGAGAAAAGGCAATATGTACAAGCCCATAGGTGATCTAGATATTGGGATGATCAGAAGTAGATTTTATAATAACCATGATTAACATGTTCAAGGAAAAGATGACAAGATGGAAAATTTCACTGCAGACCTTGAACCTATAAAATAATCTAGAACTTAAAAATACTATAACTAAAATTAGAAATTTAATCATGGATTTAAAAGCAGATTAGACATTGCTGAGAAGAGAACTAGAGGAATGGTCAGTAGAAAGCATACAGACTGAAACTTTGAGAAAGTCAAAAGGGTATAAAATAGAAAAGGGGTGTAAGAGACACATGGAACCCAGAGAAAGTGCTTGTGTGATTGTAATACCAGATGGAGAGAGAGCACATAGGGCGGAAGCAATATTTGAAGACTATTAGCTGAGATGTTCCCCAAATTGATGACAGACTCAAGTCACATATATGGTAAGTGCAACAAATCCAAAGAGGTGTGATAGAAGAAATCCATACCTAGGTCCCAAGCAGTAAAATGTTTAAAGTCCAAAGATGAAAAAATCTTAACAGGAGACAGAGAAAAATGACGTATAAACCTCAAAGTGCAGGTGACTTTTCAACACCAACAACTCAAGCCAGGACAGCAAGGAATGACATCTTAAGCATTGAAAGAAGTCACTGCCTATGCGGAATTATATCCAGTTAAAATGCTTTTCAAAATGAAGAAAAAATATAGAAGATATTCCAGACAAATAAAAACTAGAAGAACTTGTCACTAGCAGAAGTGCATGGAAAGAAAAACTAAAGGTTGCCTTCATGCTTTCCAGCTAGGCAGCACGGAAATTTAGGAAGATATAAAGAGCAATAAAATAAGTATATACAAATGAATATTGACATATAAGACACTGACAAAAATGTCTTGTGGGGTTTCAATACATGCAGAATAAGAACACATTATCAATAGCACAAAAAGTTTAGGTGGTGGTAAATAATGAGTTCTATGATCCTTTAATTTAGAGAGGTGATAAATGCATGAATTTATATTATAGTATACTAAGTCAGAGCTGTGGGTTGTACCCTCTAGGGTACAGATTAAAACAACATAGAATTAATGAGTGAATGGAGAAAAAAACAATAAAAATAATTAATCAAAAAAGGATAAGAAAGAAATAAAAAACAAAGGAACAAAGAAAAAACAAAGATGATAGATTTTACTCAAAATATTAATTACCTTAAGTTTAACTGATAAAATACTCATTATAGATAAACAAAAATCAAAGATTGTCAGACTTGATTTTAAAAAACTATCTAAATGCTGCTTACAAGAAACTCTCTTTACATATGAGAATATGGAAGGCAAGGAAGTTCAAAGTGTTAGTAAGAAAGATTCAAATGATAGGTTGTAGAATTTAAGCAAAATAAAGAAGGGATTAAACACAAAAAAGCCTACAAATAGGGAGGAAACAGATCAGATGTTCTGCCTTGGCTACACATTAAAATTATCTGGGACAGTTTTTGGTGGTTTGTTTTTTTTAATTAAACTTATTTTGAGGTAATTGTAGGATCATATGCGATTATAAGAAATAATACAGAGAGTTCTTGTGTACCCTTTACCCAATTTCCCTAATAGTGGCATCTTATGACACTAACATTGCACAGAACATTTCCATCAACTCAAGAATCCTTCAAGCTGTCCTTTTATGGCCATACTCATTTGCTTCCTGTCCCCATCATCTCTTTGACCTGAGCAATCTGTTCTCCATTTCTGTAATTTGTCATTTCAACAGTGCTATGTAAATAGAACCATATAGAACGCAATTTTTTAAATTGGTTTTTCCATTCCGTGTAATTCCCTGGAGATTCATCTGGGTTGTTGCGTGTGTCTACAGTAGTTCCTTCTCCTGGGAAATGGTAGTCCGTATGGGTGTGCCACAGCTTGTTTAACTGTTGACCCACTAAGGGACATATTGGTTGTTTCCAATTATTGGGTTATTAAGAATGAAACTGTTATAAACATTTGTGTATAGGTTTTCTTTTTTGTGAACAAGACTTTTTATTTTTCAGGGGAAAATGGGAGTACAATTGCTTAGTTATATGATAGCTTCATGTATTTATAGAAATTGCTAAACTGTTTTCCAGTGTTGCCGTATCATTTTATATTCCGATAATATGTTAAGAAACATATTCCCAATGTTTCTTACATTTCTTTACATCGTAGGAACAAATTATCATAGACTAATGAATTGGTGCTCTGACTGGCCAATCTTGGGTTATGTATGTGAAGGAGGAAGGAAGGAGGAGGAAGTTCAGTTCCATCCCAGCTACATGGCCTAAGGCTCCTCAATATAAAAATAACAGCTACGAGGCCGGGCGCGGTGGCTCAAGCCTGTAATCCCAGCACTTTGGGAGGCCGAGACGGGCGGATCACGAGGTCAGGATATCGAGACCATCCTGGCTAACACGGTGAAACCCAGTCTCTACTAAAAATACAAGAAAATTAGCCGGGCGAGGTGGCGGGCGCCTGTAGTCCCAGCTACTCGGGAGGCTGAGGCAGGAGAATGGCGTGAACCTGGCGGGGCGGAGCTTGCAGTGAGCCGAGATCGCGCCACTGCACTCCAGCCTGGGGCACAGAGCAAGACTCCGTCTCAAAAAAAAAAAAAAAAAAAAAAAAAAAAAAAAAAAAAAAAAAAAAACAGCTACGAAAACTCATACTTGATTACCTACAAGATACCAGGTAGTGTTTAAGCACTAATAGATTGTATGGTTTGGCCCTGTGTCCCTATCCAAATCTCATCTCGAATTGTAATCCCCACAAGTCAAGGGAGGGCGTTGTGGGAGGTGATTGGATCATGGGGGAAATTTCCCCCATGCTGTTCTCGCGACAGTGAGTGAGTTCTCATGAGAGCTAATGGTTTAGAAGTGTGGCACTTTCCCCGCCTCCGCCATCTTGTGAAGAAGGTGCTTGCTTCTCCTTCTTATGCCGCCATGATTATACGTTTTCTGAGTGAGTTCTTCCCAGCCATGCAGAACGGTGAGTCAATTAAATCTCCTTTCCTGATAAATTACCCAGCCTCAGGCGGTTTTTTTTTTTCTTTTTTTTTTTAGAGGGAGTCTCGCTATGTTGCCAGGTTGGAATGCAGTGGCGTGATCTTGGCTCACTGCAACGTCTGCCTCCCGGGTTCAAGCGATTCTCCTGCCTCAGCCTCACAAGTAGCTGGGATTACAAGTGCGTGCCACTACGCCCAGCTAATTTTTGTATTTTTGGTAGAGATGGGGCTTCATCATATTGGCCAGGATGGTCTGGATACCCTGACCTCGTGATCCGCCCACCTCAGCCTCCCAAAGCGCTGGGATTACAGGCGTGAGCTGCCGCACCGGCCTCAGGCGATTCTTTATAGCAGTGTGAAACCGGACTAATGCAATAGATTTGCGTTCATCCTCTCAGCAATATAGGTGCCATAGCTCTATTGTAGGGATAAAGCCCCTGAGTCCCCACGATTAACTCACTTGCCTAAAGTATTCTGGCAGACAAGATTCCGATTCAGCCAGCCCAGCTGAGAAAGGTGGCCGGGCAGGGAAAATTAACATAATTCATAAGAAGGTCCTTCTTGTTTGGGGGTTGCCCTCCCTTTGTCAACTATTTTTACTTTTCCTTTGAAACACGTTCCTTTCTCCCACCCTCCACCCGTTAGAATTTCACATAATCTGCCTGCACAGAAATGCTGTTGCCCTTACTCTCGCAGGGATGGTGGTGGGAAATCAGATGCTGACACAAGACGAATTCCCTACCCCTTATTAGCTCGCTCTTATAAAGACAATGGAGGACACTTCGGGAGGCTGAGGCAGCAGGATTGCTTGTGGCCAGGAGTTTGAGACCAGCCTGGGTAACATAGCCAGACATCGTCTCTGCAAAATAAATAAAAATAAATCAGGCAGGCTTGGTGGCACATACCTGTAGTCTCAGCCACTCAAGAAGCTGACATGGGAGGGAAGCTTGAGCCCAGGAGTTGGAGGCTGCAGTGAGCTGTGATTGTGTCACTGCACTCCAGCCTGGGAGACAGAGACAGACCTTGTCTCTAAAAATAAAATAAAAAAGAAGAAGGAGGAGGAGGAAACCTCAAAAGCAGAAGGCAAGCTCTCCAGTCTCTCTGGATTAATATAGCCTCTCAGATTTCAGTGAGGACGAATATTCTCTTCCAGTGGGATAGCAGCTGTCTAGCAAGGTGGCTGCTCTCTCACTCCCAGCGTGTGCTGGCTCAGGCTCGGATGGAATAGCATTATTTTCTGCTTAACTTTCAGATGACCCATGTACAGCCCACTGTCAACACCTCTTGGAGGGCTGGCACAAGCTTTATTCATTCACTCCATTGACTTTGCTTAGCTTGGATGCCAGCACAATTCAGTTCCAAAAACAGTATCAAGCATTCACTGAGCATGGACTAGAATCAATGATTTGGATGTTTGAATTTTCCAAAAATCAATAAAGACATTCACCTTCGCGTAAGGGTAACAAAACTTCCTTCCAGGAGCTATACAGGGGGCCTGGAAAAAGGAAGTAAGGGGTTTAGAGTGATCTTCAGCCTTCTCAAAGCTCCCTTGCAGGGGCATTGGAGATGGGAGGAGGAGGCTTTAAGAGAGGAGGAAGGTGATGGACAGATAAAGGTGGAAAAAGAGGAACACTAGAGAAGAGAATTCAAGTAGGGCACGGCTGAAGACAGACAAGGAAGTTCACTCATTCTGATCTTTTTGTTCTCTCCTTTCACTGTCAAACCTCATCACTGGCACGTTTCCTCAGCTGATAATTTGGACATAAATTCAAACCCATGATCTGACAGTGGAATGGGCTATTTGAGCTTGGATTTCTTTTGGAAATAGAGAGTAAGTATATGATTGACATGCTCATGACCCCCTATTTGTGTTTTCTTTACTCTCTTCTTGTGAGGGACAAATCATGTGTAAATTATTTATGTTTGTTACTATAGATGCAGATATGGCAACAGCTAAATTGTGCCCACTGGTGAGGTTTTTATAGAAAGAGGTTTTTCACGTCTTACAGGCTGAAATAGCATTTCATTATCGCATCACAGATCCATCTAACTGTTCTTTATTATAACTCTGAAGCAACATTTTAGTGACTAAACTGCATGCTCATTAGATTTCAGTCCCATCGTAAATGATTCTAACAAACATTCAGCACTAGTCCTTTTTTATTCTCTTAGCAGTATTTTTTTGTAGGGAGAACCCAAATAATCAATTGACTCCACAAAAGGCAACATCAGAGCACAATGATTTTTTTTACCTCCTGCAATTAAGGTAAATTTAACTCTTTCCTGAATATAAACCATTTAAAAAGTATGCTGCATCTAGGCTGAAGATTGGAAATAATGTAGGAGGCGGGACTTGACTCCAGAGGCTTGGCTCTGACACCAGACCAGATTGAGGACTAGCTAAAACAAGGCCAGGGCAAAGCAACTTTCAATCAGACATGCCCGTCAGTGTGCCATGTCAATTTACCGTTGCCATGGCAACACTGGGGCGTTACAGCCCCTTTGCGTGGCAATGAACCAAGGACCCAAAAGTTATTACCCCTTCCCTAAATATTTCTACGTAAACAACCCTTTAGTCTGCATGCAATTAAAAGTCAGCATAAATATGACTGCAAAAGTGCTCTGAGCTGCTACTCACTGCCTATGCAGTAACCCTGCTCTGCAGGTGTAGTCACCAAACTGTAACACTTCAATGGGCTGTTTTCTTCTGCCTCTGGCTTGCCCTTGAATTCTTTCCTGGGCCAAGCCAGAAACCCAGTGGGCTAAGCTCCACTTCAGGGTTTGCCTGCCCTGCATGAGAAATACCTGATGGAAGCAGGATTCTATTCTTATTTTTAAAAAATACTTATTTTTATCAAAGGAATACATGTACTTTTTTTTCTTTTTTCTTTTTTTTTAATTATACTTTAAGTTCTAGGTTACATGTGCACAACGTGCAGGTTTGTTACATATGTATACATGTGCCATGTTGGTGTGCTGCACCCATTGACTCGTCATTTACATTAGGTATATCTCCTAATGCTATCCCTCTCCCACCCCCACAATAGGACCCGGTGTGTGATGTTCCCCTTCCCGAGTCCAAGTGATCTCATTGTTCAATTCCCACCTATGAGTGAGAACATGCGGTATTTGGTTTTCTGTTCTTGAGATAGTTTGCTGAGAATGATGGTTTCCAACTGCATCCATGTCCCTACAAAGGACACAAACTCATCCTTTTTTATGGCTGCATAGTATTCCATGGTGTATATGTGCCACATTTTCTTAATCCAGTCTGTCACTGATGTTGCTATTGTGAATAGTGCTGCACTAAACATACGTGTGCATGTGTCTTTATAGCAGCATGACTTATAATCCTTTGGTTATATCCCCAGTAATGGGATGGCTGCGTCAAATGGTGTTTCTAGTTCTAGATCCTTGAGGAATTGCCACACTGTTTTCCACAATGGTTGAACTAGTTTACAGTCCCACTAACAGTGTAAAAGTGTTCCTATTTCTCCACATCGTCTCCAGCACCTGTTGTTTCCTGATTTTTTTAATGATTGCCATTCTAACTGGTGTGAGATGATATCTCATTGTGGTTTTGGTTTGCATTTCTCTGATGGCGAGTAATGATGAGCATTTTTTCATGTGTCTGTTGGCTGTATGAATGTCTTCTTTTGAGACGTGTCTTTTCATATCCTTTGCCCACTTTTTTTTTTTTGAGACAGAGTTTCACTGTGGCTGCCCAGGCTGGAGTGCAATGGCACGATCTTGGCTTACCGCAACCTCTTCCTCCCAGGTTCAAGCAATTCTCCTGCCTGAGCCTCCCAAGTAGTTGGGATTACAGGCACGTGCTACCACGCTGGGCTAATTTTGTAATTTTTTTTTTTAAGTAGAGATGGGGTTTCTCCATGTTGGTCAGGCTGGTCTTGAACTCCCCACCTCAAGTGATCTGCCCACCTTGGCCTCCCAAAGTGCTGGGATTACAGGCATGAGCCACTGCGCCCAGCCTACATGTACGTATTTTTGAAAGCTGAATAGTAGCAAAATGTTTACGATGACAAAGAGCAGTCTCCTAAGCCTTTCTTTCCCACCCTAGATATCTACTTCCTAGAGGCAACCACTGTATATACCTTTTCTCTTGCTATTTAGATTAATCTAAATAGATACTTAAATTACTATTTCTTGACTTTTCAGTTTTCTATCATTAAAATTATCTGGCGACATCTAATGATGGAAGCCAAGGATTTCACATTTTTACACCATCTCACACACACTTATGCACAGATATCCTCACAGCAGAATTCTAGCACATTTCTGCTTAGATCAAGACTCAGTGTGTGCAATACTGTGAAAATGTGAATATTGCTCCCCGATTAGCTAAGTTGGATGTTTTGTTCACATTTCTGTGTCAACTTCTTATTTCCCAAAGCAGATTTCCTTGGATTATTTTTTCTTGGCTTTGTTAGAATTTCTTGCTGTTTATATATCCTCCATTAGCAATGCAAAATACTGCTTGATCCAGTTTTTCACACAATCTCACCAGTTCCCACCCATCCCCATCTTTTTTTTCCTTCTGATGTCGTCCCTTCTGGAGCCCTCTGCCTTCATTTCTAATGTGGACTAACTTTGCTCTCTTGACCACTTCCCAGTTGTAGTCCTGGGACCTCCCTTTGCAATTCATCTGGGAATTCCCATTGCCCTTCCCCTGCATTGGATCACCTATTTTATGCATCCCTTGGCTTTTCTTGGTTTAAGATGATACTAACTGCTATTTAATATAACAAATATGCCTCAAAATGTATTGGCTGAATGCAATAGAAGTTTATGCCCGTCTAACAGCCTGATGCGAGTTGAGTGTGTCTTCCACAGAGTGACTGAGGTGCAGCAACTCTCTTCATCTTGAGGTTCTGCTGTCCTTTAGGGTCTTGATGTATTTTGCTTCCAGCTTGTAGAAAGAGAAGACAGGATTGTATCTGGGAGGATTTTATTCCATTGGCTAGAACCCAATCAATCAAAATAGAGAATTTTCCAGAATTGAAGAAAGACATGAATCTTCAAGTTGAAAATGTTATTTTGAATTCTGAATCCTCTGTAATACAAATGAAAATAAATCCACATTTAGACTCATTATGGTGGAAATGAAGGTCATTGTGGTATTGGTTTATTATCACAGCCCCCGTCTTTTTCATCTCCATACTTGATTTTGATTCATGATTCAGTTGGCTGCAATATATTCTTAAGTAATTTTTCCCCTTTAAGACTGGTGTATCTTACATGACTTGAAATCTGAACATGGCAGTGTCGTTCACATATGAATGACAACTTGGTGGCTATATCCTTTTTGTTCTCAAAACTGTAGACCAGTGTTTCTCTAAAGGAGGCAAATCCCCCATTCCCCGTACTCCAGAGGGATATTTGACCAGGTTTGAAGACATTTTTGGTTGTCACAACTGTTGGGGGTTGGGAGTGCTGTTGGCCTCTAGTGGGTAGAGGCCAGGGATGATGCTGACCAACACCCTAAGATGCATGGCGCAGCCCCTCACAGGCCCCAAAGTCAACAGTGCTGAGATTAAGGAACCCTGTCCTAGACATTGCCTCATTGTTTTTGTTGTTCTCTGATGATGAAATGTGTGGCGTGTCTGACATCAATCACATTTTTAAAAATTTGTGATTCAACTTTGTTTCGGCCCAGGGGAATTTTCAGTGGTTTGTGTCCTGCTACTGATGAAGAGGCTGGGTGAATGAGATCCTGTAAGTGATCTGACTCCTAGCTTTGCCTACAACACACTCATCTAACTGCACACCTAGTCCTGTTTGCTACCAGAATTAAAACCTCAATTTGTGTAACATGTATGTATAGTATATATCCAATGCCTAGTGTTCCAGGTACGGATCTAGACTTGGGATGCAGAAATAAGCCAAACAAAACAAAATCCTTACTTTAATGTAGTTCATATTTTTTTGGAAAAAATGTGCATGGTCATGTGACTGCTCTTTTCGGTACCTACCTCTGAAGTTGGGGTGATATCCCACAGCTTTTACTCCATTTGGTTCAGACATTTTCATGTCTCTGCTAGCTCCAAGCTGCTGAGGTCTTAGTATGCCTTGCCAAAGTAAATAGTGAGTAAAAATCAACACAGATAGAAAAAGAAGCATTATCAGAAATTATATGTCTGCAGCTGGGCTGGGGCTAAGTGGATTAGGGTGAAGGTTAGAATTCTAGTGCAGACAAGTCTATATTCTGTCCCCAGTGGTAATAAGTTTATCGGGGTCTTGTTCAACAGCTTGCAAGCTGATTATAAGCTCCCAAGAGTATTGTAGTTTCACAGATTAAGATCCAGCAGTATGGTTTCAGTTTGCTTAGCTCAGGATACAACAGGGAGACAACATGAAGGTTTGCACACAGTCTCTGATCTAAGAGGCTACCAAGGGCCTGTTCCAGGCACTCTGTCCTTTTATTCCCAGACATCTATTGCCACCCACGAGCATCTTCTTTCAGGAACTAGTCAACAGCAGTCTAGTTAGCCTAAGAGGACTTATTTAAATATGTTTTGCCTAATAGAATATATATGTAACATATTCAACATATTTATATTTGAATGACAGATTTTCTGGGTTTTACCATCTGAGCTTATCTTCTAGGTCAGGACTCCCCAATCTTTTTGGCACCAGGGACCAGTTTCATGAAATACAATTTTTCCACATCCGGGAGGATTGGATGGGGAGTTGGTTTGGGAATGATTGAAGCACATTACATTTATTGTGCACTTTATTTCTATTATTATTACATTGTAATATATAATGAAATAATTATGCAGCTCATCATAATGTAGAATCAGTGGGAGTCCTGAGCTTGTTTTCCTGTAACTAGATAGTCCCATCTGGGGGTGATGGAGACAGTGACAGATCATCAGGCATTAGATTCTCAAAAGGAGCTTGCAGCCTAAATCCCTTGCATGTGCAGTTCACAGTAGGGTTCATGTTTCTGTGAGAATATAATGCCACCGCTGATCTGACAGGAAGGAGAGCTCAGGTGGTAATATGAGTGATGGGGAATGGCTATAAATACAGATGAAGGTTTGCCCACTTACCTACTACTGACCTCCTGCCATGTGGCCCAGGGGTTGGGGACCTCTGTTCTATGTGAATTTCTACTCCACCCTATGTAGATTTCTGCAGTTGCTAGTGAATAATCCACTTATCTCAGCTGAATTTCACTCTTGATTTTTCAGCTGCCTTCCTAAGGGAGGAAAACTATCTTTGTAAAAAAAAAAAAAAAGCGTTTCTCTGGAAGTCACATGGCAAATCAAACTCTATGAGTGATGCTTGGCCAACGCCTTGTGTATCTTAGAGGCTCCTAAACTTGTCTTTGCCTTTATAGATCACATACTGTGTCTTGATGAAGTCCTAGGGCAATACTTTGAATTCAGCATGATAAACAGAAACTACTGCTTTCATAAATAACAGCAAAAATACAAGCTGGTGATGTCATTTGTTCATATGGCTCAGAAAAAGTCCTATAATGTTAATATGGGAGTCCTTTATGATGAGAACAGGCCTTGGAAGGAGGCAAATGAGTTAACACAGTGAGGAAATTTAACTAGAGTTAAAGACCCAAGATGTTATCACACTTTCCTTACCAGACCTTACCAATCTCCTTGCACAGCAAGCAGGAGCTTCATCCAGAGTAGACATCCTGGATAAGACACAAGAAGGCAAAAAGGTAAGCATTGTATTTAGGACTTTTGCATCTATGAATATAAGTAGGATTTGTGTATAATTTACTTTTCTATTCTTTTCTAGTTTTGACATAGTACTAACCTTATAAATTAGCTCATAAAATTAGTTGGGTGGATGTTTATCTTTTCCTTGTCTCTGAAACAGTTTAATAAGAGATGGGTTATTTATTTGCTCCTTGAAGGTTAGAAAAAATAATTTACAACACCATCTGGGCCTGGTGTCTCGTGGGTGGATGGGTGTGGGGGAAGATTTTCAGCACTGATTGAATTTTTAAAATGGTTGTTGACTTACTCAGGTCTTTTTATCCATCATGGAGTCAATTTTAGAAATTTTTATATTTCAGAAGAAAATCCATTTCGTCTAATCTTTAATATTTCTTGGTATAAATATATTCACAGTATCTGCAATTATGGTTTCTTTTTCATTCTTGGTATATATATGTTTTGTGCCTTTTCTTTGTTTGCCTTTTGTTTTTTTTGGTGTTGACTAACCCTGTTTATTTATTTAAAGTACGGACTTTAGTTTTGGTGACTGCGCTGCAAGGTGAATCTTTTCTGAGTTTCTCACTGTCACATCAGGTGGGTCCTCTTCTGGGTGTGGGATGAATTCCACAGCGTTGCTAGAAGACATGGGTTCAAGAATAGATTTCACAGAAAAGACTTAAGAGTTCAAGGTTAAGTAAGGGGAGAAAAGCTGGGGGTACCACACCACCTCCACCCTTCCATCACCCACAGGGATGCCTGCAGGATGAGCTGCAGCTGATCCACAGTGAGGGCCTCCTGTCCAGTGGGGGGATCCCTTCCCTTTGTGTCTTCCCCTTTTGTTGGATGAGAGCAGGAAAGCAGCTTTTCTGTGGAGAAGTAAACAGAATACTAGAGGCCAGGCTGTCTGGATTTGGGGCAAGCTGTCTCTGGGGTCGTTGGCAGTGTTAGCACCTGGTACTTGGGGACCTCCTTATTGGCCTGCCTGTGGGGTCCATGAGTAAGTCATTATTTCCTAGGGAAGTTGAGTTCAGGTGCATTCCTCCTGCTGAAAGGAAAGGCGGAAAGACCCAATTTCGTTTCAGTGAGTGCATTTCCAGACAGCTCTGAGCCAGCACCCAGATCTCTTCATCTGCCTGATCACTCTGTTCCTGCTTGAGGTGCCTGACAGTCTCCTACCTGGATTTCAATCATGTTGATGCTTCCCTGCAATTGGGTCGGATATTGTTATG
Organism: Macaca thibetana thibetana; assembly: GCF_024542745.1. Lineage (NCBI taxonomy): Eukaryota > Metazoa > Chordata > Mammalia > Primates > Cercopithecidae > Macaca > Macaca thibetana. The sequence goes on from NC_065585.1 coordinate 116,380,007, forward strand.
TGCATGTCAAGGTTATATGCGTGATCACAAAAGCTCATGATTACTCTATCTTTTTTGATGGTTTGTTCCTCTTGTTATTATGTAGTATCCCTCTTTGTCACTATTAATATTTTGGGAGGGAATTTTGTTAGAAAAAACTATGTTTCAGCAGTTTTACATTTATAAAAAAATTGCAACAATAGTACAGAGAGTTCCTATATATATACACCCTCCACCCAGCTTCCCCTATTAATAACACTTCACATTAGTATAGGACATTTGTTACAGTTAATGAACATATATTGATTAGTATTAATTGAAGTTCATGCTTTTATACTTTATTCAGATTCCTTAGTTTTTCCCCTGTGTCCTATTTCAGTTCTAGGATCCCATCCAAGATGCCATATTGCTTGTAGTTGTTGTGTCTCCTTAGGTTCCTCTTGGTTGTGACAGTCTCTAAGACTTTCTCTGTTTTCGATGACCTTGAGGTTTTGAGGAATGCTAGTCAGTATTTTGTAGAGGGTCCCCCAATTGAGATTTGTCTGATGTTTGTCTCATGCTTAGATGGGGGATGCAGGCTTGTGGGAGGAAGACCACAGAGGTAAAACACCATTCTCATCACATCATATCAAGGGAACATACAATCAGTGTGACTTATCCCTGTTGTTGGTGTTGAGCTTGATTACCTAACTGAGGTACTGGTTTTCAGGTTTCTTCCCTAGTAAGTTACTTACTTCTTTCCCCTTTCCATAACCACACTGTTTGGAAGGAAGTAATTATGCACACTCCACATGTAAGGAGCAGAGGGTTACACTCTACCTCCTCAAGGGCATAGTATCTACATAAATTATTTGGAATACTTTTGCACAAATTTGTCTGTTGTCCATCTTTCCTTGTTTATTTGTTTCTTTCTTTCATTTATTCAATTTATTTATATCAACATAGACTCATGAATATTTATTTTATACTTTTGAATTATAATCTAATACTACCTCATGTACTTTGTTTCTCTAATTGTTCCAGCTTTGGCCACTGGGAGCTCCTTCGGTTGGCTTCTGTGTTCCTTTGATGTGCCTCCATCAATGCAGTTTTCTGTTTTTGTTTGAGCACTTCTTTACTTTCTGAGATGCTCCAGGCTCATTTCTGTATTATGTTTCCTTCCCTAGTCCTAGAAGCAGACATTTTCCTCTAAATATCTCCAGTTTTGTTTATTGGGGGACAATATGAGGTGCCAAAATCTGGGTACTAGACTCAGGTGGCATTGCTTCTGGCCCTTTCAGCTGACAGAGCAAGGAAATACAGTGTATGTGTGTTTACTAAGTCATATATATCTATATGTAAGCACTATTTATAAATATTCCCATGTGAAACCATCTGTGTCTATATGAAGCTACACTTGAGTTCATACTGATGTCATTGACTTTAATCCATTATTATGCACATTGTCTAATCCATTGTTATCCAGCCTTCTTCCCTTACTTATCTGTAACCTTCCACTCCAACAGTGAGAAACATAGCTTGCATCATCTGTCATCCATTTTTCTAATCCTTCAGTTTCACTATACATGTGCAGTGCTATCAGAACTACTTACCTATGTTCCTGTGGGAAACACTTTTATCAACTGGACCACAGTGCTCATGTGCAGTTTCTTTTGTCTTACAGACTCCACTCATTTCCAAAGCCAATTAAGTCCACACCTTTGCCCTTTCAGTGAGTTTGTTTCATACATTTGTAATATAATTAAACTGTTTTGTTGTATTTTGCACTTCTTCCTTCTTACTAAGGTTTTAAAAAATCAATTTTATTGAACTATAATTATGTACAATAAATTGTATCAATGCAAAATGTAATTCAGTGAGCTCTGATAAGTACAGAAAAGCATTGCCACACCCAGGAAACCACTGCCACCATCAAGACATAGAATGCATCCATCACCCTCAAAGCTGCCCCAGCTCCCTTTGCCATCTTTCCTCTCTTCAACCCTGGCCATGGGCTACCACTGATACTCTCTTTTCACCATAAACCAGATTATGGGTTTCTTTTAGTAGTTTTGAGATTCATCCATGATTTTGTATGTACCAATTATTTGCCCCTTTTAAAAAAAACCTGACTACTACTCCATTGTACAGATATACCTCAGTTTACAAATCTTTATTTTACTTAACATCTGTTTATTTAGCATCTGTTGAGGAATATTTGGTTCATTACAAGTTTTTAACTTTTGTGAATGAATGAAGCGACTACGAACATTTATGCCCCAGTCCTCGTGTGCATATAACCTTTCTTTTCTCTTGGGTAAATAACTTGGAGTGGAATGTCTGGGTCATATGGTAGATGTAGGTTTAACTTGAAAAAAGGGTCACTTTTTCAAATTAGTGGTGACATTTTAATTTCTGCCAGCAGTGTGTGGGAGCCTTCACACATCCTGCTCTCACTCTGACTCTCCTGGGTCTCTCTTGTAGTGACCCTTGTGATTACATTGGGCCCACCCAGAAAATTCAGGACAATATCCCTATGACAAGATCCTTAACTTAAAAAAATAGCTTTATAGAGGTATAATTGATATGCAATAAAGTGCATATTTGATATATACAATTTAATGAGTTTGGACCTAGGCATATGCCCAAGAAATCATCACCACAATCAAGGTAATAGACATGTTCATCACTTTGAAAAGTTGTCTTGTGTCCCTTTGTTTTTGGGATTCTTAACTGAATCACATCTGCAAAATCCTTTTTGCCCTATAAGGTAATGTTCACAGATTCTGGGAATTAGCATGTAGACATCTTTGGTGGGGTGGGGCAGTCATTATTCAGACTAACACAGACCCCTACTCCTCAATCAGAACAGTCTTAAAGAACCTGTGACCGTATTTCATCTCCCACTTCACCACTCATAAGGAACAACACAGGGATGACGAGCATTTTTTCATGTGTCTGTTGACTGTATGCATGTCTTCTTTTGAGAAATGTCTGTTCATATCCTTTGCCCACTTTTTGATGGGGTTGTTTGCTTTTTTCTTGTAAATTTGTTTGAGTTCTTTGTAGGTTCTGGATATTAGCCCTTTGTCAGATGAGTGGATTGCAAAAATTTTCTCCCATTCTGTAGGTTGCCTGTTCACTCTGATGGTAGTTTTTTTTGCTGTGCAGAAGCTCTTTAGTTTAATTAGATCCCATTTGTCAATTTTGGCTTTTGTTGCCGTTGCTTTTGGTGTTTTAGACATGAAGTCCTTGCCCATGCCTATGTCCTGAATGGTATTACCTAGGTTTTCTTTTAGGGTTTTTATGGTATTAGGTCTAACATTTAAGTCTCTAATCCATCTTGAATTAATTTTTGTATAAAGAGTAAGGAAAGGATCCAGTTTCAGCTTTCTACATATGGCTAGCCAATTTTCCCAGCACCATTTATTAAATAGGGAATCCTTTCCCCATTTCTTGTTTTTCTCAGGTTTGTCAAAGATCAGATGGCTGTAGATGTGTGGTATTATTTCTGAGGACTCTGTTCTGTTCCATTGGTCTATATCTCTGTTTTGGTACCAGTACCATGCTGTTTTGGTTACTGTGAGATACCATCTCACACCAACTAGAATGACAGTCATTAAAAAGTCAGGAAACAACAGGTGCTGGAGAGGATGTGGAGAAATAGGAACACTTTTACACTGTTAGTGGGATTGTAAACTAGTTCGACCATTACGGAAAACAGTATGGCGATTCCTCAAGGATCTAGGACTAGAAGTACCATATGACCCAGCCATCCCATTACTGGGTATATACCCAAAGGATTATAAATCACGCTGCTATAAAGACACATGCACATGTATGTTCATTGCAGCACTGTTCACAATAGGAAAGACTTGGAATCAACCCAAGTATCCATCAGTGATAGACTGATGGATGAGTTTGTGTCCTTTGTAGGGACATGGATGCAGCTGGAAACCATCATTCTCAGCAAACTATCACAAGAACAGAAAACCAAATAGCGCATGCGCTATTTGGAACAGAAAACCAAATAGCGCATGTTCTCACTCATAGGTGAGAAATGAACAATGAGATCACTTGGACTCGGGAAGGGGAACATCACACACCGGGGCCTATTATGAGGAGGGGGGAGGGGAGAGGCATTGCATTGGGAGTTATACCTGATGTAAATGATGAGTTGATGGGTGCTGACGAGTTGATGGGTGCAGCATACCAACGTGGCATAAGTATACATATGTAACAAACCTGCGCGTTGTGCACATGTACCCTAGAACTTAAAGTATAATAATAAAAAAAAAAAAGGAACAACACAGGGATCAGTGTGGCTGGAGCGCAGGGTGCATGGATGAAACACAGGAGATGAGATTCAAAAGATTAACTAGGCAATGTGATCATACAGCTCATTTTCAGCTAATGTGAGACCGCTGTCTTCTACTTTGAGTAAGACAGGAAGAAATTGGAAGATTTTTGAGCAGAACGAAAAACGATCTGTCATATTTTAACAATCTTACTCTGGCTATTGTGTCTAGAATAAACTAAAAGAGGGTAAAGTGGAAGCAGGAGAAGAATTAGGAAGTTTTTATGGCAAGTAAGAAGAATGGCTTGAATTAAGGTAGAAGCAGCAGTGGTGGTAAAAATTGGTTAGGTTTCTTGATATCATTTGGAGATATGGCCAAAGATTTGCTGGTGAATTAAATATGGGATGTGAGAGAAAAAGAGGAAGCAAGGATAATTCCAAGTTTTTTTGTTCTTTTTTCTTGAGCCATTAGAAGGATGCAGTTAAAATTTATGAAATGTGGAAAGCTGCTGGAATGGCAGATTGAAGGGAGAAGATTAAATTTAATTTTGTGCATATTAAATTGAGATGCCTAGTAGACAAGCTTATGGAGAGATTAAAGAAGCAGTTGGAGTTTAGGAAGAAGGCTGGAGTGAGGATGTAAATTTTGGAGTTGTCAAAATATAGGTGGTATTTCAAGTTATAAGACTGGATGAAATCATCAAAATGGTGAATATACAGAGAATATACAAAGTTCTACAATATTAAGAGGTTGGGAAGGTGAAGAGTACCCAGAAAAGTAGACTGAGAAACTACAACTATTGAAGTAGGAGGAAAACCAGGTGAGTGTGTTTTCTTGGAAGCCTAGTGAATAAAAATGTTTCAAGTAAGGTGCAGATTGAGAACTGATCTCTGAATGTAGCAAAGTGAAGGCCAGTGGTGACCTTATAATAGCAATTTTGATAAAGCTGGGGTTGGGGGCACATGCAAAAATCGGATTGGAATAGTTTTGAGCATGGAGAGAAGATAATTGAGAGATAGCAATCACTATCAAGGCGTCAAACTCTAAAGGAAGGGAACAAATAGGGTGATACCCAAAGAGCATAGGGAGGTCAAAATATGGTGGTTGGTAAGCTAGAAAAACAATGTTTGGAGAAGACCTAATAGAGAGGGAAGGATTCAATATAGAAGGGGAAAGAACAGTGGAGAAGAGAGAGGAAACTACTGCTGGAGAGGTGTCCTTGAGTAGCCAAGAGGAATGATCACAGGTTGGTCCCAGCTAGGAACTGGGTTGTAGGTGCATAAGGTTGGTTCTAACTAAGAGCAGAGAGGGCATTCACAGTTTGATCCCATTTGCTCAGAAAACCCACATCATTAAGGCATTAACCTATTCACAGGAAGCCCAGCACCTTAATTTAGAAAACTAGATCTTAGTGAAGTTAAGTGGCTTGTTTATATTTAACCCATAATTTTTGTGGCTGCCTCTTTTCCATGATTTTTTCTTTTAATTTTCAATAGCTTCTATAACAGAGTTTATAGAAAAGCTAATTTTAGAAACAATAATTAGCACAACTAATTTCTTGCTGTTAGGAATTTTACTAGGGTAATAAATGAAAAAGCTTCAGATTGTCCCCAATCTGTCATTGAGGAAATACAATTTCCCCTCAAACATGTGAGTTGTTTTTCACCGAGAACATATGGGAAGGGCTCTTTCTTAAAGTTCTCCAGACAAAAATCGAAGGAATACTAGAAAACTACAAAGATGTTCTTGCTTTAGAAGCCCAAGTACACCCAGACTTCTTATAGAGAGCTAAAAAGTTTCAGAGCCTGCTTGGTTCCAACTAGGAACAACCTGTAATACCATCATGTATTATCCCCCATGAGATCATCATTTATTGGAGCTAAACTCAGGGGCAGGACAGACATCTCTTGGAGTTAATTAAGTAGGAACTTTAAGGGGATTGCTCTTCCCTGCTGGACACCAAAGTGAACCTGTACAAACATCTCAGGCCTTTCCCTCTCCATCTTGATTCCATTTGTCAAGATGTCAGGTCTTGTAAAAAGTCAAGGAAAACTCTGAGAACTTAGGTTCTGCCAATCAAGCTGGCCTGGGAGAGACTTGTTCTCTCAGTAGTTAGAGGAGTTAGAGTTAAGTAACAGGACTATACTGTATATGGAAGTGGACACTTCTACTTTTTTATGACAGATGACTTTTTCTCAGTCCTCTTCTGTCTTCCCCTGATGACCCAGTTTGGTGATAAGATAGGTCCTGGGGTCTCTTGTTGGTGACCCTCAACACCTTTGGGAGGCCAAGCACGCTTATTCTAGAGCCCAGGATAGAGGACACAGAGTTGGACACAGCCTAGTTCTGCCAGAGGCTTGGTAGAGTGTGAATGTCCTTTTCCATCTTCAATTCCTTCTGCCCTGCATCGTATCCCCTGGATGGTGTGGACCTAGGGGAGGAGAAAACTATTACAATCTTAAGTGAAAGATGTAAAAGAACTTCTAAGTCACATGTGTGTTCCAACCCAGTTCACAAGTTAAGAAGACTAATAAATTTTAGGGACCTATAGCAAACATCTCTTGTTTTACCTGTCAAAATTGCACTTTCTTCTGGCAACAATGATACTCTTCTTTTGGGAGCTGTATCTCCTTTCTCCCTCATGCCTGCCTTCTCCTCTCAATCCGTCATGTGGGATAGTCCCATTCTTACATGACTCAGCTCATCTGCCCATTGTCAATGAGGTCAAGAAGGAGCATTTGACCCTTGCTGATTAATCACAGCCCCTCCCTGGAATTTTGTCTTGTGACTAAAACCTGTTCATCTCCAGTTCTGACAGCAAAAATTCTAGGAGCCATCCTTGTTTCTTCTTTTTCTCTCATCCTACATCCAAATTCACCAGCAAGTCCCATCAAGCCCATCTCTGAAAGCTATCCTTTTTGCATCTTGGTTATCACCTTGGTTAAGATACCATTATCTCATCTGGATATGGTGCCTGGGCCCTTGCTAACTGGCTTCTTTACCTTAACTCTTGTCCCATTAACTTCTGTGCTCGACACAACAGTCAGGGTGGTATTTTTAAAATAAAAATATGATCATGTCATTTTTCTGCTTAAAACCTCAATAGGCGTCAGTGTTCATAGCACCACTATTCACAGTAGCCAAAAGGTGGAAGCAGTTCAAATGCCTACCAATGGATCCATTCAAGCCTACCTGGTACACCTCTCTTGCTCACAACAATCCAGTCACTCTGTGTACCTTGCTGTTCCTATGTGCTGCCTTATGTCATATCTTGCTGGGCACCTTTTCTTCTTCAAAACTCAGCTTAAATAGAACCTGACGAAGAGGCCTTCTTGTCCAGCCTATGTGTGACAGGTACCACTCCACCCAATTTCTCTCTATCACATAGTCTTTTTTATTTTCTTTATGGGACTTATCACAGCCTATAGTTACTTGTTTTCTTATTTGTTTAAAGTTTGTCACCTCAAATAGGGTGCATGATCTTCATAGCAAGATCTTTTCTAGCTTGTCTATTTAATCTTTTATTCCTGGCACAGTTTGAAACAAAATAAATTTTCAATGTGGTTTGCTTAAGAAATGAAAGACAGCACCCCTGTGACACTGCCCTCTGTGTGAGGAAGACGCTAGTGCACATTGACGAAAGGTTGGAAGGACATGCCGGAGGAAACAGAGTCAGGAGTCAGGGGCAGCATTCTGGGATAGTGATTCCCATTGGCTGAGGGCTGGCTGCAACTTTGCCCTTCTTGGGTGGGGATAACTGCTCCCTCTTTGGATTTTGCTATCTGATCATCTCATATCATGCCTAAGCCACTGTCAAAGATGAAGAAAGTTGGACATTAAAGGCAGTAAAAATAGATTTCATTCAGTAAACTATAGCAGTGGGGGAAAGAGCTGAGCTCCATTTGGATTTGCACAGAGGTGACTAGGTAATGTAAGGGGTCAATCTATTCCATGCTGTATCTGTACCACATTTTCTTTATCCAGTCCGCCATCGATGGACATCTAGGTTGATTCCATGTCTCTGCTATTGTGAATAGTGCTGCAGTGAAACATATGTGTGCATGTGTCTTTTTGGTAGAGCGATTTATTTTCTCTTGGGTATATACCCAGTAATGGGATTGCTGGGTTGAACTGTAGTTCTGTCTTAGGTTCTTTGAGAAATTTCTGGGGCCGGGCGAGGTGGCTCAAGCCTGTAATCCCAGCACTTTGGGAGGCCGAGAAGGGTGGATCACGAGGTCAGGAGATCGAGACCATCCTGGCTAACACGGTGAAACCCTGTCTCTACTAAAAAATACAAAAAAACTAGCCGGGCGAGGTGGCTGGCGCCTGTAGTCCCAGCTACTCGGGAGGCTGAGGCAGGAGAATGGCGTGAACCCGGGAGGCGGAGCTTGCAGTGAGCTGACATTCGGCCACTGCACTCCAGCTTGGGCTACAGAGCGAGACTCCGTCTCAAAAAAAAAAAAAAAAAAGTCAAAGAGAAATTTCTAAACTGCTTTCCACAGTGATTGAACTAATTTATATTCCTACTAGCAGTGTATAAAAAGAACAAAATTATGTCCTTTGCAGCAACATGGATGCAGCTGGAGGTCATTAATGCAGGAACAGAAAACCAAAGACCACATCTAAGTGGGAGTTAAACAGTGAGCACACATGAACATGAAGATGGGAACAACAGACACTGGGGCTACTAGAAGGGGGAGGGAGGGAGAGGAGGGAGGGAGGGAGAGGAGTGAAGGTTGAAAAACCAACTATAGAGTACTGTGCACAGTATCTGGGTGATGGGATCATTTGTATAACAAACCTCAGCAGTGAGGAACTTACCCATGTAACAAACCTGCTCGTGAACCCCCGAACCTAAAATAAAAGTTGAAAAAATAAAAGGGAGAATGAGGGAGTAGTGAGAGGGAGTGAGGGGACTTGAACAGAGTCAGGGAAGTAAAAAATTAGAAAAAAAGGATTGCTCAGTGTAAACACAATTAGGCCTCTGTGTCTGCGAGCTGGCACTTACGGAAGTCAAGCTTCTCCCTCCCGTAGAGATGAGACTGGGACACGGATTTATGTCTTTTTTTTTTTTTTTTTTCCTTTTTTTTGAGTCAGGGTCTGGCTCTGTCGCCCAAGCTGGAGTGCAGTGGCTCATTCTTGGCTCACTGCAACCTCTGCCTCCTGGGCTCAAGTCATCCTCCTACCTCAGCCTCCTAAGTATCTGGGAGTACCAGCACATGCCATTAGCCCAGTTAATTTTTGTAGTTTTTGTAGCAATAGAATTTTGCCATGTTGCCCAAGTTAGTCTCGAACTCCAGAGGTCAATCAGTCCACCTTCCTCAGCCTCCCAAAGTCCTGGGATTACAGGCACGAGCCACTGCACCTGACCGGCTCTGTCTTTCCTGATGGTTACATTCCAAAGGAATGTCCTTCAGTTCCTTGAGAAAGACACTCCTGCATTGTTGGATATACACAGGCATCTCAAAAGGACAGAGGAAGTATTTACAATGGTAAGCTTTTTAAGTAAATGATCTTAGAAAGGGAGATCAGTAACTTATCTTTGAGTGCTAGCCCCAACAAACAGTACCTTCTTTTGACAGCCTTGAGCTTTTCTAGACAAAAACTCATGGGTACTGGTTTGTCCCAGGGTGACAAGACTTTAGGCTGCCAGAAGCCATGTTAGAATTTGGTCAAGCCTCTTAGTGCAGGGGTTTGCACAGGGTCATTAATGGAAAGACTTTTGTCTTCTCACCATGTAAATTGATCACCTGTCACTTAAAATCTAGAGTTTTGGTGTATAAACGTTAACATTTCTCGATGGCATTATATAGCAGGCACTTGCTAGGTGAGTCCTCTGTCTGTCATTCAGGAGGATATTAAGGGAGGAGGTGATCATTGGGGGTGATAGATTGATGAATTAGAGCCAATTACTATTTAATCCTCTTGTCCAGACCAAAGAGGTCAACAAAAAGGAGCATATGTGGCTCAACCATGGGAGGTGTAGGAGAGCACACACATCTGTTTTTATCTATGGAGCCTTGTATTTTTCTCTTATTTGGTTTTGAGATGTCTCTCTGAAGAGTGGCTATTAGACTCTAGCTCTGTGCTGGGAGGGATCCAGGAATTTGGTCATGAATGTTCACAGTGAGCTTTCCATGGGATTCTTCTTTATCCCAGTGGACCACCTGATGTTTAAGTGCTAAACTTGTGATCAGGTGTCCCTACCACAAGAAGCTTGTGTATCCTGGCAGGCACCCTGTGGCTCTTGTCTTATCTATATCCAGTTTATTCCTACCAAGATAGCCATTCCCTAGCACTGCCCTGGTGGGGAAAGAAGTTAGGTCCAATCTGTTGGGCGAATGAGAAACATATAAGGCAACTCAGCAGAAGACATAAAATGACAGAAGCAGTTTATTACTCACAGATCTTGGAGAGAAGAGGCAGCAAGCCTCACAGGCCAACTGGAGTGGGGAGCCATCTGGGACATGCAGACTCAACCAGCCAGTGGAAAACAAAATAGAGAGAGGCCTGTGGGCCAGAGACTATATTAGGATTTAGGGGGTTACTCAAGCAAGTTTTCCCCCAAGGGATTCAAATTGGCAGGTTTACAGCAAGCAGGTCCAAGTTCCATGAGTCACGCTATGACTGACAGTAGGTTGCTGCAGCATGTCTGTACAGTCCATGCAGGGTGTAGGGTCAGTGGGACAGGTCAGGTAGGTTGCATCCAGCTGTCCCATAGGGAGGTGGTCACCGGGAGGCAGTTGTATAAAGCAGATACCTGCATCGACCACATTGAGGCACTGGGAGGAGGCAGAGAACTGGAAACTGTCAAGGGTGACTAAGTCTTGCCTCTGGTATGAGAAAGTCCAACTTATATTCAAAATGGAAGCCAAGGCAACATAAAATTATAGTATTTCACTACAGGCCCACACTCCGTCCCTGGTCTGCTGTTTTGTTGCCCAGCATGAGGTATCTTTAATGGAGAACAAACTCTCTCTTCCTGTAATCTGACATGATTAACAGTCTCTGGTCCTTCCTGTGTCCCTAGTGTTTCTTGTAACATTGGATTGATCATTAAGTGTTCCCCTTGGGAGTTCAGCAGCAGGACATTCTGCAAAACTGTATGATGAGAAAAGACTACAATAATAAAACCTAACTTTTTTTTTTTTTATCTGTAAGTGAAACTAGAGAGGGATTATCTCTTAAATAAAATATTTATAGACTTTTTTTTCCTTTTTTTTTATGGAATCTGCCTGAGATGGAAGCACAGACATCCTCATGCAGTGAGTGTCCCTCTGATGATAGTGTCATTGTTGCTATTCTGTGAAGGCATTTTGAAGGCTCACATGTCATGCATTGTGCTGAGAACTTTATCAGTTAGTTACATACATAGTTCAACCATGGGACTATAATCCTTAACCTTTTTTAGAGATGGGACCTTTTGAAAATCTGATGAAAGCTATGGACCTTGTTTCATAGCCTATGCTCATAAATATAACATTTTGCATATCATTGCATAGATCCTCTGAAGCTAAAGAAACCCTGTTTTGGAAACTTATAATGCAGTTGACATTCACTGATACTCCCTGATCATCCACCCTCTGAAATACAATGCACTGGGCATTTGGACTGAAACAGGGATGGAAAGTCCAGGGCTCCTGTCTCAGGAGTTTGTAGTTTTAAGGAAGAAGTAAACACACACTGAGGATAGGGCAAAATTAGTAAGTCCCATAAGAGAAATATTTACACTGCTTTAATGTTGTGTAGTGGCTTATTTTCTGAAACATTCAGTATGTAGCCTTTTCAGAATGGCTTCTTTTACTTAATTACTTAAGTTTCCTCCAGGTGTTTTCATATCTTGATTACAAAGTTAATGTTAATTCCTGCAAGATGGTATGAATATGCTTGGTTAATATGTGTCTTCCCCTGTTAGAGCTTTTTGAGGTTGGAGATGTCTCATTTTTATGATTTCGGATTTTTTTATCAGTTCCTGGCATAAATTAATAAGCAGTTAATGTTAGATGGATGACTTAATAAATGAATGAATAAGTGGATGGATAGATAGATGGATGAGTGTATGTATGTATGTACAGATGGATGGAGACACAACTAGGTTATGGGTTAAAAGCCAGATTTCTTACTGCGACACTCAGGATCCTTAATATGGACAAGCCTGCTGGATGGTTTGCAAAAAGACAGGGCCCAGCCAGATTCCTAACATTCAAGGTACTTTGGAATTTTAAGAGGCAAAAAGAGAAACACAAGAAAGACAACTCATGGACTACCAATCCCAATGTAAATTTTTGTGCACACTTATACTTACAAATACTTTGAAATTTTAGGGAGTGTGTGTGTGTGTGTGTGTGTATGTGTGTTTAAATTACAACTTTCCTTTTATTTCTTCCACCAGGAAATAAAAACTTTAATTACAAAAGCTAACCATGTTAGGTTTTCTGACATTGAAAATGCAGCCACCATGTCTATTGCCCTCAGGTGGTGCCTAATCATATGCATGAGACCTAAAGGATAGTAGGGACATTGCACAAGCACACAGAAATGCAGCAAAAGCTCTGTGTTTTAAACAGCTGATCCACATAAAAATAAGAGTAGACCCCAGAGATAGGAACTTGGTCTGACTTGAGATCAATGTCTTCTTGGAACCAAACATAATACCACACAAGTAGGAGCTGATAAATAAATATTTGATGAATTATAATAAAATGTGAGATCAGTGAACATGGCAGTCTTATAATTGTGAGAGGCATGTGGTATAATAGAAGTGGCCCTGGGCCAGGGCACCTGTATTCGATATTACTTGCTGCCCCTCCATCCACTCCCGTCCTCCATGACTTGCCCTACACTGGCTTCCATGGAAGTGCTCTCTTGCTTTTGGCTTTTGATGGGTCTGGCCAATGGCGGGCAATGACAAGACGTCAGAGGGAGGGAAGCAAAGAGAGGCCGGAGCACCGAAAGCCCTGGCTCCCTCCCTGTGGTGTCTCCAGGGCTGGCTGTGTTTCTCAAAAGTCAGAGCTTCTGTCACTCCATTCCCCTTTCTGTCACTATTCCAGGCCTAGGGGTGGAGAAGTTGATACTATCCCAAGAGTACTGCACTATTCCTGTGGTTTCTTTATAAACACTCATGCCTTTGTAAATAGACCCTTGAGGGGCAAGGTGTGTGGCTCACAACTGTAATCCCAGTACTTTGGAAGGCTGAGGTAGGAGGATCACTTGAGTCCAGGGGTTTGAGACCAGCCTGGGCAACATAGTGAGACTCCATCTCTACAAAAAAAAAAAAAAAAAAAAAAGACAAATAAAATAAAATGAGTTAGTCAGGCATGATAGCACATGCACCTGTGGTCCTTTGAGCCCAGGAGGTCAAGGGGGCTGTGATCACACCACTGCATTCCAGCCTAGGAGACAGAGTGAGACCTTGTCTCACACACACAGAAAGACTCTCCATGAAAGCCTTCTCAAATTGCCTAATTTGGACACTGCCACCTTTTCTTTGGCCCGGACAGATACACTTGTTATCAGGGTCAATTTGGCTTCGTATAATAGAAACCCACTCGAATATGTTAAAGAAAAGAAAGCAAGTCATGGGATGATGCAGTATAGGACCTTCTGTTAGTAAGGTCAGCAGAGCCTCTCTTATTAGGGGCTGGAACTGGAACTGGAGGGTCATTGAGAAGCAAGACAGCCATGCTCTGTGCCCTTCTGAGTCCAAATGGGTGTTTTCCAGCTGCTTCCCTCTGAGTGTCTTCTCTCTCTCCTTTTCTCCACCTCCCACCCCTCAATACAGTCCTCATGTCAGGCTTTCTGTGCTTCCCTGTGCACCTGGTGGAAGATGGTCCCTACTTGATCACCAGTTTACATGTCCTCAACTCAAATTACTCACTCAGGTTCACTATGGCTCTTAAATCTTAGAAGAACAATTGGGTTTCCCCAGATAGGGTCAGCACTCCATGCTTGTTTAAGTAGCTATGGCCAGGGGATCCATGTCATGTAGTACAAACATGAGTACCCTGAGTGTGGGGGTAAGTGGCCCACAGAGAAGAGAAAGCTGGACTGGACAGGCCCTATAGAAGGTGTTGGCTGGAAGAAAGATGAAGATGGCTCATTCTGAGCCCATGCATGCACAGTCTCATTGTCATGTTCACTCATAACTGATATAGGGAAAACCATGATTGGTGCAGGAAAGAATTACATTGTGCTGGTGTGAGATCAAAGAAGAGTTTCTTTTATTTATCCATCTAAAAGGAAATCTTGTAAGGTAATGCAACAATGCGTAAGTTGCTCCTTTGATGAAATACATATTTTAGAAATAATATTCTCTTTAGAATGCTAGAAAATTGCAAAAAATGTATCCCTTCATTGTCCCATATATGCTTGGCTGGTACTTACCAAAATAAGGGCTTAGCTGGCACTGAATACAGCAGAATCTCTGTATTAAGACTGCTCCTCATTTAATGATGACACTACACCCAAGTTAACAAAAACACTTCTTCAAATATGTGGGGTATTTCTCTATTTGCCATAGAAACTCAGGTTTCCTATTTTAGTTTAATTTCACCTTCTTTTCTTTTTTTTCTTTTTTTTTTTTTTTTTTTTTTTGAGACGGAGTCTCGTTCTGTCGCCCAGGCTGGAGTGCGGTGGCCGGATCTCAGCTCACTGCAAGCTCTGCCTCCCGGGTTTACGCCATTCTCCTGCCTCAGCCTCCCCAGTAGCTGGGACTACAGGCGCCCGCCACCTCGCCCGGCTAGTTTTTTGTGTTTTTTTTAGTAGAGACGGGGTTTCACCGTGTTAGCCAGCATGGTCTCCATCTCCTGACCTCGTGATCCACCCGTCTTGGCCTCCCAAAGTGCTGGGATTACAGGCTTGAGCCACCGCGCCCGGCCTTTCACCTTCTTTTCTACCTCAAGATGAATAAATACTAATTTGGAAATAAAAATTTCAGTTTTAGAAATTGGGGTAAGATGGATAACTGGTAAATTCTATAAGATGAGCTTGGCAGGGGCTTAGGTGCTAGAGGAGGAGGTGGTAGTTGTAGGAGCTGTGTGGTGGGGAGGGCACATAACTAGACTGTGAGGTCTTTTCCATCACCTGTAGGCCTACAGTAGTGAGAGGAGAGAGCTGGGTGGAGCTGGTCCATGGATAGGTCCCTGATAGGCAGCAGAGTATTTCATTTTGTATTCCTATTCTTAGAACAATGATTGACACACAAAAGGCACTCAGTATATGTCTGTTAAATGAATCAATGTCCTCTAGTAATTCAAGGTACAGTTAGGGAGAGGAACTACATACACAATATAAAAACCTATGGAAGTTGAGGAAGGATTAGACATCAAGATCTTAACAGTGGTTATTTCTGGGGGAGGGAGAAGGAAAGAATTATTGGTGTCTTATTTTCTTTAATTTTTGCTTCTGTATTTTGGCTTTTCTCTACAAAAGAGCATTTATTTATTTTGAATTTAAAAAGGGCAATTGTTGTAAACAATAAATATAAATGTGTTCGTATCGTTATATAAGACAGAAATCTGAGGATTCAGATTCTTTCTGTCTCTCTATCAGTGTATGAGTTCCCATGTTGAGGCTGGTTGCCAGGTGCTCAAGAAGGCTGTGGGGTACAATTGTAGATACAGGTCTCACCGATACTCCTATTGAGGTAAGAGTTGGGACTTTACTCTGGAGGTGGGTCTTGGGCACTGGACCAAATTGAGGACTAGCTAAAATAGGTCCAGTGTGGAAGCAGCTTTCCTTAAGACATCGTTACGCCATGTCAGTTTACCATTGCCATGCCAACACCTGGAAGTTACTATCCCTTTCCATGGCAATGACCTTGACAACCTGGAAGTTACCACTGTTTTTCTAGAAATTTCTGCATAAACTGCACCTTAATTTTCATATAATTAAAAGTAGGTATAAATATGAGTGCAGAACTGCCCTGAGCTGCTGTTCTTGGCACCTCTGCCTATGGGGTAGCCCTGTTCTACAAGGTGCGGTATGTGTGCTGCTGCTGTACCCTGCCACCTCAATAAAAGTTGCTGTTTAACACCACCGGCTCGCCCTGGAATTGTTTCCTGGGTGAAGCCAAGAACCCTCCTGAACTAAGCCCGAATTTCAGGGCTTGCTGCTTCTGCATCATTGTGCCTCTCCTCTCTCTCAATGCGTTTTCAAATTATGTAACATTTAGACATACAATTAATGCATATAATATACATAAAGGTCATGAAACATTTTTAAAAGTACTGTGATGTCACTGACGAAGGTAAGAACCTCAAATTTACCAATAATGTGAAGTTATCTGTGTGCTTCAACTCAGTGCCCCTGCCTTCCTCCTCTGTTGAAGGAAGATACTGCCTTGATATTTATTTTGTTATTCCACAGCTATGTTATTCTGCTGCATAAATAAATTCATGCATTGCTACGTAATATGTCTCAGATTTGTTCTTGAGTCATAAAAATATTCTGTATGTGGTTCTTAGAGACTCACTGTGTCCATTTTACATTATACATCTAAGATTCATCTATGACAAAGTGTGTTGCTATATTTCTTTGACTTATGCTGAGATAGAAATTCTATGCTGTGATTATACAAAACTTATTTATTCTTGATTTATGGACATTTGGGTTGTTTGTTTTATTGTGATGCAGAAAAATGCTATGATCATTCTTGCATAAATCTCCTTTTGTATGTGTGAAGGAGTGTCTCAATAATTACCTGGGGGTGGAATGGTTGGGTAATATGTTATGCATATTCAACCTTACAAGATAATGCCTAATTATTCCACAAACGGATGGTACCCATTTATAGCTTCACCCACAGAGTATAGCTACTTCGTTGCTCTCTAACCTAGTATAGCTCTGACAGCTAACAATATTCAGAATATTATTAATATGTTTATTGGCCATTTGTGTTTCCTGTTTTCTGAGTTACCTGTTTATCATTTTTGTTCATTGTCCTCATTTTTGGTTGTCTTTTTTCTTCTAATTTATATAAATTTCTTTTATATTTATGGATGTGAATGCTTTATGACACTTATCTTTTTCTAATGTGAGACTTATCAGTGGATCTTCATGTATAGCTTGCCACCTTTTAGCAAGAATATGGTGGAAAATTTTTATTTTACACTGCTACCACATTCTATTCATTATAAATAAGTCATGAAAAGCCAAGCTAGTACACTTTTATGGAAAGACAGCTAATGAATTTGGGGTATGTTTAAAAAATATTACTGGGACTCCTTTGTAGATATCTTTGATGGTTACTCATAATGTCCAGATTTACACTAAGCATGGAAATGTCCCAGGTCTCAGTCCTCAGGCATTTTCTATCTATTCCTATTCCTGTAATAATTTCACCCAGTCTCCTGGATATACACTATTTTTAAAATTGAGGGCTGGGCATCATAGCTCATGTCTGTAATCGCAGCACTTTGGGAAGCTGAGGTGGGTGGATCACCTGAGGTCAGGAGTTCAGGACCAGCCTGACCAACACGGCAGAACCCCATCTCTACTAAAAATACAAAAATTAGCCGGGCGTGGTGGCGAGCGCTTGTAATCCCAGCTACTCAGGAGGCTGAGGCAGGAATTGCTTGAACCTGGGAGGTGGAGGTTGCAGTGAACTAAGATTGCGCCATTGCACTCCAGCCTGGGCAACAAGAACAAAACTCTGTCTCAAAAAAAAAAAAATTGAGATATAATTTGCACACCATAAAATGCCCCCTTCAAAGTGTATATTTTAGTATAATGACAAAGTTGTGGACCATCACCACTACCTCATTCCAGAACATTTTCGCCACCTCAGAAAGAAGCCTTACATCCATCACACTCCATTCTCTCCTCCCTCCAGCACCTGGCAACCATGAATTTGCTTTCTGTCTCTATGGATTTGCTTATTCTGGACATTTTCATATTGATGGAATCATTCAATATATGACATTTTGTGTCTCATTTTTTCACTTAACATGTTTCCAAGGCTTCATTCCTTTTTAAGGTTGAATAATATTTTATTGTATGTATACAGTGTCATCCCTTGGTATCCATGGGGAATTGATTCCAGGAACTCTTCCTGATGCGGACACCAAAATCCAAAAATCCTCAAGTCCCTTATATAAAATGGCATAATATTTGCATACAATCAACATACATCCTCTTGCATACTTTAATACTAAAAACAATGTAAATGCTATCTAAATAGTTGTTATATTGTATTTTTGACTTATTTTTTTTTGTATTGCTATTTTAAATTATTTTTCCTTTTTTTCTTTTTTTTTTTTAATTTTTAGTGATTGTGTCTTGTTGTGTTGCTCAGGCTGAACTCAGACTCCTGGGCTCAAGCGATCCTCACTCCTCAGTCTCCTGAGTAGCTGAGACTACAGACATACACCACCACCCTGGATAGTTATTCTTTGAATATTTTTGAATAGTGGTCAGATCCTCAGCTATGGAACTCTAGGATACAGAGTGCCAACAGTACCTCATTTTGCTTATTAATTTATTAGTTGATGGACATTTGGGCTGTTTTCACTTTCTGGCTACTATGAATAATGCTGCTATGAACATTCGTGTGTATGTTTTTGTGTGGACATATGATTATAATTCTGTTGAGTCCATACCTAGGAGTAAAATCCTGTATTATATGGAAAATCTATGCTTAATGCTTTAAGGAACTAGCAGACTGTTTTCCAAACTGGTTCCACCATTTTACATTCTGAAGGGCAATATATGAAGGTTCCAATTTGTCCACTTCCTTGCCAACATTTGTTATTGTCCGTCTTACTGATGATCGCTACTACAGTGTGTAGGTAGTGGTATCTCATTGTGGCTTTTATTTGTATTTCCCTGATGACTAATAATGATATTGAACATTTTTTCATATGCTTATCAAATATTTGTATATCTTAGAGAAATATCTACCCAAATCCTTTGCTGATTTTTAAATGAGGTTACTTATCTTTATTATTGATCAGTAAGAGCTCTTTATATACTGTATATAATAGGCCTTATTAGAAATATGATTTTCACATATTTTCTCCCCTTTTGTTGGTTGTCTTTTCAGTTCCTGTGTCAAAAATAAAATCAGATCAAATTTTAAAATTGCAGAGTTTTATTGTGCATATGAAACAATAATTCTAGAACCAGGACAACTGAAACTGGAAGTGGTAAGAAACTCTACACAAAGTAGTTATTTGCAAAGGATAAATGAGAAAGTATTTTGACCTTTTTCTGGATTGGCTTTTATACATGAACATTCTTTTTTTTTTTTTTTTAACTTGTTTTCTTTTTTTCTCTCCCTTCTCTCACCCTTCACCCTTAAGTAGGCCCCAGTGTTCCCCTCTTTGTGTCTTCTAAGTTAGAACATGTGGTATTTGGGTTTTCTCTTCCTGCATAAATTTGCTAAGAGTAATGGCCTCCAGCTCCATCCATAATGAACATTCTTTTTAGGGCAAGTAGAGCTGTTTAAGCTGATTTGTCTATCACTGATTGGTTTCATTTCACTGAAACATTCTGACAAGGACATGTGCTTTATTTATAATTAGAGTTATCATTTAGGGGAAATATTAATAAGGGGTTGTTCTAGCCTTATTTATTATGAATAGAGCTAGAGTTGTTCTTTTATATGACTTTTTGTAGTGCTTCCAAATTCCTTAACTTTAGTAATTTTGGAATTTATGAATAAGAAATCAGAATTTCTGAAATCATAAGTTGTGTTTTTCATTACATTTTATTTATATTTTAAAATAATAATGAAAGGCCATAATAAAGATTCAATCACTTGTTTTGTACCAGGGTTATACTGAAAGTTCCAGAGGGTTTTTTTTTTTTTTTGGTTTAAAAAAGTATGTAATACATGCATGGTTAATTATTATTATCAACCAAGATATTATGACAAGA
Organism: Macaca thibetana thibetana; assembly: GCF_024542745.1. Lineage (NCBI taxonomy): Eukaryota > Metazoa > Chordata > Mammalia > Primates > Cercopithecidae > Macaca > Macaca thibetana. The sequence goes on from NC_065585.1 coordinate 116,400,139, forward strand.
TTATGTATTTTAATACAATGTAAATATATTATATACCTTATAAAGAATTTGACACCAGAAAACATTAAAAGAAGGGATTATGAACACAAAAATTAACGCCCAATAATCATTTTAAAGGTTGAAAGATAATATCACAATTATTCTAAAGCTATTTTACAAATAAAGATTTTAAACATTCAGTCTTGATTTTTCTCTCAGGTAATATTGATCTTTGTTTTATGAGAAATATCAAAGATGTATAGCAATTTCTTTCATTTTTGTCATGGCACTGGCTGAATCATTGATTGCAAGCAAAAGCATCTTTAGTTTGGCTATTGGGATGCATGTTGCTTCATATAAGCTTATTTTTTAAAATGAGGAAAATATTTTGTCTGCCTGCTGTGATTTTCATTTTATTATGGAAAGTGCTATCATCTTTGCTAGTTCAGATTTAGATCAGTTTCTGATTCCATGTTGGAGTATTTCGTAACATTCACATCTTCTTCTATTTGTCTTTCTTTTGGTAAAATGTTTACTTAGAACTGAAGCCTATAGCCAATACTCAGACACTGAAAAGTGCCAGCAAACATTATTCAGTAGTATTCAAATACCATGTAGATCTCCTTGAAAGGTTAACAGCGCTACACAGAATCACATGTCAATATTGACAATTTAGGACTTATTTTGTTTTCAAAATTTTTTGTTTCTTGGGACATCCTCCCAGGATTTATAAAGTATTATATTAATCTACATGTACTAGTGTTTATTTTATTTGCAAGAGTGCATACAGGGCCATGAACACAGACTTGAACATGGCCGCAAGTACAAGCACTGCTAATTGATGAGATCCTGACCATTTCCTACCTACATGCTCCTGCACAGGCCCAGGAGACATTGACCTTAACCTTTGACTACTATTCTTGCCTGTTTCTGTTCTTGCTTCTTACCTCACTCAGTGAATTCCTTCCAGTCACTAATGTCTCTATGTTAATTGTGAAGCTTTAATTTTTGCAAGAGAATTAGAATACTTTTTCTCATCTTTCTCAACTAATTTTCCTCAGAATTGGAAAACATATATTTCCCAGTAAATGCCAAGGAGGAATTTTTGAATGGACAAGTTAGCTTTTTGATGCTTGTATGCACTATTTTCCCTTTGGTATATATTCAGGAGTGAAAATGATGGGCTGTGGGGTAAACTTTCAAACCCTAACCATTTCCAGAGTTGCAGTTTTCATTTACACTCCCAATAATGATGTAAGGAAATTTTATTGCTTTATATCCTCAAAAAAACACTTAGTATTTTCAGTCTTTTAAAAAAATCTTATAAATTGATATAATTATACACGTTTTGGGGGGTACATGTGACATTTTGATACATATTCAATGTGTAATGATTAAATCAGGGTAATTGGGATATCCAGCACCTAATAGTGTCATTCTTTTTCGTCTTACCCATTCTGATGAACAAGTTGTGGCATCTCATTATAGTTGTAGACTTACATAAAGTGGTAAAACTTGGAAACAATGTACATGACTAAAATGGTATCAGATACTCAATAAGTTTATTCTTTCCATAACACTCAGCAGTTACTCTGCCTTTTAAAATCCAGAAAACATTAGCTCAAATGTCCATTCCTTTCCATATTCTATTGAAGTCTAATGCCTTCCCTAACATTTCTGTGAATTTCCAGGTAAGATATGCTTGATGGTCACTTTTGGCTCTGATGGTCTGCCTCTTAGAAAATGTTAATTTTCTGCTTCATGTTTTGGTGCAATTTTCTCAGTGGCCTTGTCATTGACTCCAAATGGAACTGAGTCCCTTTCCTTGCTATGCACACAAAGCCACTCAGACAAGCCCTTTTGTAACAGGTGTATGAGGTTGTGAGAACTGCATCTCGAAGTAAAAATGACTTAAAATTGAAAATCAAACATTCTTGTTCTTAGAAGTCTTTGGCTACTCCACCATATAATTTGACCCTCTTTTCTTTCTCTTTTTAAAAATCACCTTTCTTGTCTGATCCTTTTTTTTCAGTAACACAGAAACAGAAAATGTTTTCTCATTTTCTTGTGCATAAAAATTTAACTCTCTCCAGGCCTTTCTCTTAAGCACATTTACAGAATTCCCTTTGCAAATCCAAAACTATGGCAGAAGCTTAGAAACTAACTGACACTTGTAGGGACCTGATGAGGTTCAGAGACAAAGCACCACTATCGTTCCCAATTTCTTTTATAGAAGCAGATAGTAGTTCTATTTTTTTAATTCAGTAAGCATTAAAAGAGGAAAATAAAAGGATATTAACAACATCTTAATACTTTTATCTCTGAACGATGATCACTCTAAAGTTATTTTTTATTTTATTAAATTTCACTTTCTATGCTGTCTAAATTTTCTAGATAAACATGTCATGTCACATTCTCTTAGACACAGGTCACTTTAAGAAATTTCAATTTTATTAAATTTCACTTTATATAATTTCTAAATTTTCTAGGTGTATTAGTTCATTTTCACACTGCTATAAAGATATTATGTTGGTGCAAAAGTAATTGCAGTTTTTGCCATTATTTTGAATGGCAAAAACCGCAATTACTTTTGCGTCAATACTACCCAAGACTGGGTAATTTAGAAAGGAAAGAGGTTTAATTGACTCAGTTCCACATGGCTGGGGAAGCCTCAGGAAACTTACAATCATGACAGAAGGTGAAGGGGAAGCAGACCTTCCTCACATGGTGGCAGGAAAGAGAAGTGCAAGCAGGGGAAATGCCAGAAGCTTATAACACCACCAGATATCCTGAGAACTTACTCATTATCATAAGAACAGCAAGGGGGAATCTGCCCCCATGATCCAGTCACCTCCCACGAGGTCTCTCCCTTAATGCCTGGGGATTACACTTCAAGATGAGATTTGGGTGGGAACACAAAGCCTAACCATATCACTAGGTAAATGTTTAATGTCAGATTCTCTTAGAGACCCGTCCCTTTAAGAAACGTGTCCCTTCTTTGGGAATAGTGGTATCAGTACAAGTGCAGCACAGAGGTTCAAACCTTGGGAATCAGATAGATCTAGGGTCAAAGCCTACCTCCATTACTTACAAATTGGGTTTCCTTGGGCAATTCATATCACCTTTCCTCATTTAAATGGAAGATGCCTACAGCATTAAATCAGACAATGTATGCTAAATGCTTAACTACAATGTCTGTCATATATTGAGATAAGTCTTTGGACCTAAAAATAACAATGTTAGTGGTTTTCAAAGGGTGACATGTTCAGTTTAGTAGTGCCATGTATAAGAAATAATTTATTACCAGTTATAATCAAAGCACAAAAGCTTGTAATTGATTATTGACTTAAATATGTATATTCAATCAGTTTACTCAAAAATATACATGTATACATAAAGTGGCTCTAAAATAATCCCTATAGTCACGTTGCTTGTACACATTTGATTTCAGAATTCCTTCTTAGTGGAAGAAGGTGGAACTATATTAAAAATTTCTGGTAAGCCCATTATCTGTGTTCCATCTCATTTAACTCTCACTCACTGGTTGAAATGGTTATAAGTGATTAAATTCTCTGTGATTTGTGATTGTATAACTATTTCAATCTTTTATTGATTTTTATTACCATGAGTAAATTTTAGTAAGAGAGAAAGCAAGAGATTAATTAAGAAGTTTTAAGTACTGTGCTTATATAGTATATGGGAGAAGGATGCAATAAAAATCTTTATTAGGAGCTTACAACAATCAGGATGATCAAATAGGAATTCAAAATGATGGTCAAATGACTTTGCAGTAATACTTCTATTCTGATAATTTATTACATTTGGCTGATTTCATTGTTCTCATGAAAGATCAAGCATGAACCGCTATTTACTTTATTTCAGCCCAAATTATTAAGTTGCCACAGAATGCTTCTAATACATGTTTTGAGGGGGAAAAAAGGTGAAACCTACTACTTTAGGATTTCCCCAGCCTGTTCTATTTGAGATCTGCAATTGCATGGTCCACATTGCAACTGCAATTGCCTCTTTTGTAGCATAAAGATCTTTATGCAACTTCTCTTTCTCTTAGTTTTCTCTGCTCATGTTTGTTTCTTTCCTTTCCATTTCTTTCCCTTGGTTTTCTTATTTCATACAGCAAGAATTGTTTCATAATGAAACTCAGTTATTAAGTGTTCAGCTATTCAGAAAGAGAACTAATTAGCTGTTAAAAAAGATACTTTCCTGGAGAAGGAAATAAAGGATGGGAAAGGAGATATTCTTGTAGGAGAGCTTTCAGGAGTTCCGGTGCAACTATCATTATTGAAAATATCATTTTCAGTGGATCTGCCAGAAGATTACTAATTGATGCAATGAGCATTTAAGTTTGGCTGCTTTTTGAGAAAAGGCTGGCAAAAATGCAATGATGCAGATTAAGAATTTAGAAAACCTAAGGTACTTTATAGTATATCACATATTTTATAGCAAATATAATTTGTTAAGATACCTGTTGTCTATGAGCAGAAACTTACTAGAATTGTATAATAAAGCCTCCAGCAAATCAGCATCCCCTGTGTTCCCTGCAGGGAGCACAACCATCTTCACATTAATTAGGAATTAGAGAATGAGGGAAGGAACTGATGAGCAAGAAGTCACCAGTGTCTCATGTTAGCGTCAGAGGATCCCACTGCATCAGTCACTCGGTCTTTCTCGTGGCTGATCTAAATGGGTAGCCATTGGTGTAACTTCTGCTATAAATTAATTAAATTTTATAAATATGCAGAAATTACAGTAAAATGATGTTTCTCTCATAGAGGTCATGTTCTTATGGCATTTTTCAGGTCATAGGTCCTCAGGGCAGTGGACCCTGGTGCCGATTTCCAGGGTACCAAGTCCAAGTGACAGTCGTGGGAAGGGTCCCTCTTTCTACTTCTGCCATTAACTTTCTATGATTATTTAGGATCCATCTAATATGATGACCCTTCAAATGGCTTTGACTCTGGTAAAGCGATCTCCCTTAAAGTTTTTTTTTTTCTTTTAAGACTGTTTGCATTTGCTATTCTGTTGTGAAAGAAGAAAGTAGGCAGAATGTCTTGTGCTTCTATATGAGGTTGAGCTAAATTAAAGATAAGTTGTTTTTTTTCCCCCATTCTAGTGAGCAGTTCCCTTGTAGAATGATTTGCTGTGTTTTGTTTTGAGACTTGCTTTGCCTCCTGCCCGTTGTCTGACTGAGCAGTTAACTTTTAAGACCTCATTCTTCTATTCTTCGTAATGAGGAAGTTTCATTCACTCATTCAACAGATGTAAACTGAATCTTGACCATATGCCAGGCATAGTAAACGCACATTGCTTTCCAAATTCTTCACCATACAGGTTCCCCCTTATAATATTTTCTCCATTTGGTCCTTTTATTTTGAAAGATATGATCTACCAAATGGACTGTGTGTTAAGTAATATAATTTTTATTCTCTAAAAATAGAAGACATTTAGAATTGACAATCACAGCTTCTGATTAGCTAGCGATAATGATGCCAGCCAACAAAGAAAACTCACTCCTGGGGTTAGCTTTTAGAGCTGTACTGCCAGTAAATGTGCTGTTTCCATTAGGGATTAAAAAAAGTTAAAATAATTCTAACTTTAATCACTTTGTTAAAAAGAGTCATCTGCATATAGGTGCATTATCCTATCTGTTCTTTCATGCTTAATTCATGGTTCCTGAACCCCTCTGATAACCATTTCTGGCATAAAGAGGAGACATAGGTAATTTCAGTTGTCATATCAATGGGATTAATATTTCTAGGAAGTCTTGTTTTCGTGGGGTCTTTTCCATTGTTTTTCTAAAATATTGAAAATGGTTCAGAGTTAGGAATCCAGGAACTTCAAAGTAGGATGTGTGGGATGGTCTTTGTTCTAAATCACTATGGCCCGATAATTCAAAGGATAAACAAACAAAATAATATCATTGAGCATGGAGGTTTTGGTTCTGAATTTGTTAGCAGATGCTCAGCACAGCAAGAAATCACCTCACATCCACTGTGTAGATGCTTGTGGAAAATGATTTATCCTTCCAGGAAATAAATACCCTTGACATCTTCTCAATGAGCCATGTCCTCTTTTGATCATGGGCCAAATAGTTTGAGAGATCAGCTCACTAGTTAAATCACTGGGCTGAGATGGGAAAACGTGCATTTGAAAACAATATATTATATTAACGGTAGAAGGCCAGGGAAAATGATGTTCTCAAAACATGCTCGAACCTTTAGATTCAACTTAATTGAGAGCTCACTGTTCTCTTCTCATGCCATCTGATCCCTCCACCCCAAAGCTGATAATATCCATTTCCGTTTATTCGGTGACCCTCTGGGAACAGGTAACATTTGGCTGATGACTGGAAAATATTTATCATGGACCTAATGTGTGTGAGAAGCACCTCGGCGCACAAAGAAAGAGGGCTTCTACATATTTCTTCACTTAGAATTTGATTTAACATTTTTTGAAGATTCTTTTATGGGCCAGGAGTTGTGGAGCATAATAACTTAGCTGTCTTTTCCCCTGTCCTTAAGAAGTGTTCAGTGAAATGGAGACATGATAACATGACGCATGGAATCAACAGTTATGCCATTACTGTAGATAAGACAGTGTAGGACAGGAGACCACCCTGCTCAGCTTCTGACATAGATGCTCCAGGCCAGCCATTTTTAGGAGGGGTGCAGTTGATAGCAGTGGTGTTACTCTGAGGCTTCAGAAGAGTGACATTTAAGTCAGGCCTGGAAACAAGGTATAATTAGGCAGGAAAAGTTAAAGAACATTTAGCCTAGAGAAGTAGCAAGAGAAAATGACCCAATCATCCAGAATAAAACGTCCTTGGGAAAGTCATTTTTTCTGGTTGGGAGAACCAGATCTATTTTCCTAAACACCTTGACCTTTGACTTTGAAATCTGACTCTGTTGAAAAAAAGAATCAACAAGGTCCACTGCATTTTCTCTGTAGTACAGTTTAATTTTGTATTCAAAGAAAATGAATCCCAAAGGCTTTATTTTTAACACACAGAGCAATTTCAAAAGCTTTAAGATTCCATTATTGTTGGAAATGCTTGTCACATTTCTTTTTATTAGAATGAATTGCTAAAGCAGCACAGTATAAAAACTAAACTTTGGGGGAGGTGTATAGTTGATAATGCTAGAAACTAATACTTAATGATAGAAATTAACATTTATCCAAAAGGTATTTGTCAGGCATTATGCTAAAAGTTTACACACATAAATTCATTAATCTCATAAAACCTTATGCAGTAAGTACTAGTTTCATGATTTTACCAAGAAAAATGAATGCTAAGAGAGGATCAGTAACTTGCCCAAGGCCACACAATTAGTGTGTGGCAAAGTCAGAACTAGTACTTGTTAACACTCTTAAGCTTATCTGTATACACAGTTGACTCTTGAACAACATAGGGATTAGGGACCCCCTGCATAGGTGAAAATCCATATATATATATATATATTTTTTTGTTTGTTTGTTTGTTTGTTTGTTTTTTGAGGCAGAGTTTTGCTCTGTCACCCAGGCTGGAGTGCAATGGCATGATCTCAGCTCGCTGCAACTTCCCCCTCCTGGGTTCAAGCGATTCTCCTGCCTCAGCCTCCTGAGTAGCTGGGATTACAGGCGCCCACCACCACACCTGGCTGATTTTTGTAGTTTTAGTAGAGACGGGGTTTCACCACGTTGGCCACGCTGGTCTCAAACTCCTGACCTCAGGTCATCTGCCCCCCTCGGCCTCCCAAAGTGCTAAGACTATAGGCGTCAGCCACCATGCCCAGCCCCACAGATAACTTTTGACTCCCTCAAAATGTAACTACAAATAGCCTACTGTTGACCAGAAGCCTTCCTGATGATATAAATAGTTGATGAACACATAATCGGTATGTTTTATGTTATACTGTATTTCTGTATTCTTACAATAAAGTAAGCTATAGAAAATAAAATGTTATTAAGAAAATTATAAGGAAGAAAACATGTGTTTACTATTCATTAAGTAGAAGTGAGTCACCATAAAGTCTTGATCTTTGTTTTCTTCATATTGAGTAGGCTGAGGAGAAAGAGAAAGAGGAGGGGTGGGTCTTGCTGTCTCAGGGGCGGCAGAGGCGGAAGAGAAAGGGGAGGTGAAAGGAGAGGCAGGAAAGGCAGGCACACTTGATGTAACTTACCCCCAAAAATTCTGTGCATGACTGGACCCACGCAGCTCAATGTTGTGTTGTTCAAGGGTCAACTGTATACACATTTACTTGACATTTAGATAGTATCAAGCTGAAAGATGAGAGCAAGGTGAACTTGAGAATGCCAACTGTGCAACCTGGGGAAATTTTATCTTCATTCCTATAGTAAAGCCTCAATTAACTAGTGTATGCACTTGGGGAATGGGCAAATAAAAGTTCTAGTTAACTAAGGATTATGAAGAAAACCTTCTCTAAAGAAGCCTCACAATGGACAAGACTGAATCCAGTCTTTGATCCATGAGGAGCTGTCAATATCTCAATCCAATATGGCTGATATTAATTGAGCACCAAGGGACCCAGCAGGCCACTTTGGGCATTCTGAATATAAAAGTTGACTCTGCACTTCTAGCAATGTGACAAGTGTAGGCTTGATATCTTCAACAAGCCAATCAGGAAATCTGACTTTTGATGGGACCAGATGCTAGAATGGCGCTTCTTGTTGCTGAAGTTTTGTTGCTTTCAGTTTTTAAAGAGAAATTTATTTCCTGCTCAGGAATTTCACTTCCTCTTTCTACATAGATTCCATCTCCCCTATTTTTAAGGAGTTACAGAAATTAAAACAAGATCTTCCAAATAAAATATGAAGGCTTTTAAAGTATTTTATTTTAACCCAAGAATATTAAAATCACATGTCATATGTCATTACTTTCCTTAAAACCTTTTGGCTGGGTGTGGTGGCTCACACCTGTAATCTCAGCACTTTGGGAGTCCCAAGCGGATGGATCACCTGAAGGTCAGGAGTTCAAGACCAGCCTGGCCAACATGGTGAAACCCCATCTCTATTAAAAATATAAAAAATTAGCCAGCTGTGGTGGCAGGCATCTGTAATCTCAGCTACTCGGGAGGCTGAGGCAGGAGCATCGCTTGAACCTAGGAGTGGCAGGTTGCAGTAAGCTGAGGTCGCGCCATTGTACTTGAGCCTGGGCAACAAGAGTGAAATTTTGTCTAAATAGCAACAACAACAACAACAATAACAATTTTCAATGTCTCTCTGTTCTCAAGACCAGAGAATTAAGTTCCACCTCCTTAGCATGACAGCCAAGGCCCTCCACGTGGGGCTTCAATTTATATTTTTAGCCGTACATTCATCAGCATCTTTGCACCCCGTGGAGGTACTGTTTTATAAAAGGCATAAGCTTTGGGATTGAATTTCACCTTCATCGCTTACTGGATGTAATCTTGGACAAGTTCTAAGTTTCTGTTTTCTCATCTCTAAAATGGGAATAACCATAGTCAAGTCTCTCCTGTTCTTTTCTTCTGTCACCCTTTTTTGCTATGGGCCAAGCACGTAGGATTTCAGCCCATGATGATGGAATCAGTCCTGGAATGTGTTGCATGCAGTGTGTCTCAGGCAGCTCAGTCCCCCAGGAACCATAGGGTCCTTATATTTAGACGGTCCTATGGAAAATTGGCTTGGGATTGATTAGAGACTTTTGATCATCATGGGAAGTTGCCAGTGGCTTTCCAGTTGAAGAGTGGATAATTTGGAATACAGGGAAATCATCTCGATCTTGATTAAAATGAAGGTGAAGGGAGCCCTGGAGGAGGAACCGGCCTGTGGCGTTGGAAGGACAGATTCAGTTTCAGAAAAGTGAACAAAGTCATCTTAGTTCCAGAGCTGAAATAGGGGGATGAGATGGGGGCAACCACAGCCACACACCTAAGGTGATTTGCTGGGGTCAGGGCTGCTGTGCAAATATCGTCATCTTCTTTGTGTCCTAGGGCCTAAAAAAGTTGGCAAGCATTCATTTAAATACCACTTGTAAACCTGAAAAGTTAAATTTATGAGAATACTTTTCTCCTCTTAGATATTCCAATGCTGTTTATAGGTTTAGTAAAATACTCTTCTGCCTTTCTGTTAAATTAATTTATTAAATGTGGTAGGTGGCAAAATGTCCCATGTCCGAATCTTTGGATCCTGTGAACATGCGATGTAACATGGCAAAAGGGATCTTGCAGACGTTGTATCCTAAGATTGCAGACCTTAAGATGGGACGTTATCCTGGGTTATCTGAGTGGGCCCAGTCCAATTACCCTTGAAAATAGAAACTTCTTTAGCTGGAAGTGAGAGCTGTGAAAGAAGCAGAGGCAGAAGTGGAGGTTTGGAGACCCTAGAAGCATGAGAAGTGGCTTCTTCCACTATTGCTGGCTTTGAGGAAGGCAGGAGGGAACCACAAGCCAAGGAATATGGGCAGCCTCTTAAAGCTGAGAACCATCCCCGTGAGGCAAAGAAACTGGGATGTTAGTCCCACAATTGCACAAAACTGAATTCTGCTGGCAACCTGAATGAGCCCAAAGCAGATTCTTCCTCAGGACCCCAGCAAGGAGCAAGGAACACAGACCTTCTGATATTTTTATTTTAGCTCAGTGAAACCACTGCCAAACTTCTGACCTACATAAACTGAAATAATAAAATGTGTGTTGTTTTAAGGTGCTAAATTTGCTGTAATTTGTTAAGTCAGCAATGGAAAACTAATACTCAAAACGCTTCTAAAAGTAAATTCAGAGGTTAATAATTTGTCACCTTGTCATCCGTGTTATATAAAGTACTCCAAAAATCAATTTATTTTATCGTGCCTATAGTTGATTCTTAATCTTCCTGGATTAAGGACACTTGTACGTTAAGGGCATACTTTGCCATGCAAAGCTACTTGGGACCATCCTCCCAAGTACATTTAAATTGCCTTCTTGCCAGCTGAGGCCGCACAGCAATCAGAGATTTTGATCCATTCATAAGATATGAAGTTATAAACCCTTAGAACACCTTCTCTATGACCCAGGCATCTAATCTGAACTCCTTTTATTTGCCGTGGGGCATCTGGGGATTCCAAGTTTCTACTGTGTAAATAGGATTGGTTTTACAACTCAAGTCTCCAGAGTTCAAGATAAGCTCTTGCCTAATTAACCTTTATCTCTAGATTGGAACTGATGAAGCTCTGAACAGCCAGCCCCGTTACTTCACTGCTTAGATTAGACTCAGCCAATCAATATGCTGCTGCTTTCTGAGTTCTTTCCAGATTCTTCCTATCTTGCGGGACCACAACACTTATATTTATATGACATTGAATTGTAGCCTGCATATCTGTTAAGGTTAGGGCACTCTGCAGTTGCAGGACTAACATCACATTGGTGACATAAGTCAGCACTTTTACACATTAGCACAGCTGTCCAGCTTTCCACAATCATTACCATTTGTAACTTTTTAAAACAACCATGGAACACCGATGCCCCAGAGAAAATTTTGTATTTCTCTAGAAAATTGAAATAGCAGAAGAGTAATATATGTCTTATTTTCTTAATGTAGGAAACATTTTACATTTTGAAAAATACCAATATAAATGCATCTGCAACACTGAGTTTTTATTTCAAAGGAAAATAAACTTGGGGTCTTTCTATAAAATACTTGCACTTAGCAAGATTTATCCAGTTCCTTGTGGAAGCAGCACTAGTCAGTGCTGTAGAAAATACAAGTCAAAGAAAAAGTCACAGCACACAAATAATTTAAGACCTAGAGAAATACATAAGGGAAACGTGATCAAAACAACTAGAAAAGATGGAAAAATTTACTTTAGAAATTATTTTAGGAAATACATCTAGGTGTGAAAGGAGAGCAAAAGAAGTAAGAATTTGTACCAAAACAGGGTTATTTAAGGGAAGGAGGAACATCTTGAAGATTTATAAATGTTTTAATGGATATAAAATGGCATAGACACTTTTCTGGAAATACATACACTTGGTAATAATATTTTGTATTTTGTATTTTTTTTTTTTGAGATAGAGTTTCACTCTCTCACCCAGGCTGGAGGGCAGTGGTGTGGTCTTGGCTCACTTTAACCTCCACCTCCCAGGTTCAAGTGATTCTTCTGCTTCAGCCTTCCTAGTAGTTGGGATTACAGGCAGCTGCCATCATGCACGGCTAAATTTTTTTTTTTTTTTGTATTGTTAGTAGAGACGGGTTTTCACCATGTTGGCCAGGTTGTTTTCAAACTTCTGACCTCAAGTGATCCACTCACCTCGGCCTCCCAAAGTGCTAGGATTACAGGTGTGAGCCACTGTGCCTGGGCGGTAATGATATTTTGTGTTTTAGAATCCACTATTATTTTGTCAAACAGGTGTCTTGAAAAAAATGTAATGTTGTTTGGAACAGTTCAGATCCATCTAGTTCACAGCTTCATTCTTTTCAAAATGTCAATACTTCATAAATAGAATACATTATGAATATGTGCTAATTTGGTTAATAAACACATGAAGTGCACAGGTGCACAAAGTGGAAAACTAAAACAGACCTTGAAGAATAAGATATGAGGAATAAAAAAAAAATTTGACAAATATTGTGTGAAATATCTCATTTTAGTTAGGAACGTACTTCCAGGAACCTAAAGCTTGAAAGAAAGCACATTTAGGCAAGCCAAAAAAAAAAAAAAAAAAAAAAAAAAAAAAATCTGTAAGACTAAGTGATATAGAATGGGATACCCAGAATAGTAAGTGATCCCATGTTTCAAAAAGCTACTAACAATTTTTAGAAGTACAAAATCAGAAGTGCTTTTATGTTTATATTCATATTTGGTTTAAAATGACAAAGCTTAATCCAAAATTTTAGGCAAAGTGACCATTAGTCAATTTGATCATTAAGGGAATTAAATCTCAGGGAAATTTGTTTTATGTTTAATGGCTGTGTTACCACTCCAGACAGAAAGACGAGCATTTGTGAGCATTAGAAGAGGGATGATGCTCTCAGAGGATGGAAAGGAAACCAGCCTTGTTAGAAACTAAGGTATTTGACTATGGGATTCGAAGACTGGGTGAGGGAAGGGTGTATGTGAATAAATTGATAAAGGACTTTTCTAAAAACATGCAAATGTGATGATAGTAACAGAATACACTTTGATCTCTCAATTCAAAGTCACAGTAGTGTCTGTAAGAAATCACCTGAAGGACTTCAAGGGCATGGTTTGTTTTAATTAATTAATTAATTTTTTTGAGACAGAGTCTTGCTCTGTCACCCAGGCGGGGGTGCAATGGCACGATCTTGGCTCACTGCAACCTCTGCCTCTGGGATTCAAGTGATTCTCCAGCCTCAGCCTCCTGAGTAGCTAAGATTACAGGCATGCACAACCATACCCAGCTAATTTTTGTATTTTTAGTAAAGGTGGGGTTTCTCCATGTTGGCCAGCCTTATCTTGAACTCCTGACATCAGGTGATCTGCCCACCTTGGCCTCCCGAAGTCCTGGGATTGCAGACGTGAGCCACTGTACCTGGCCAAGGGCATGGTTTAGAATATCCTGTTTGAAGGATGTTTAATTGACACCGAATTGAAGAAACATCTGTCCATGCTGCAAGACTGCAATATTGTACTGCACTCATCAGTACTGGCTCATAAGTTTTTAAAATGAGCCCCTTGACCTTCATCTTTTTCACTGTTTAGGCTCAGAGGATTTAGGCTTTCCATTATGAGATAAGTTCCAAATCAAATAAGCACTCTTCTTGTGGACACTTAAAACCTGTTTTAAAAATGTACAAGTAATATATGTTAAATAATGAAAAATGAGAAAATCTGGAGAGCCATGAAGAAGAAAATACAAATCATCAGTTATTGAACTTTCAGAGATGAATATTGTTTTAGTTTTCATCCTTCCAATCTTTCCTCTTTGTATATATTTAACTGGCATATAGAGGAAAGGCATCTCATCTCAGTGGCAGGATAAACAGAAAGCTGTTCAGTAAGTTTAGCTGGGTTCTGTCAACATCGTTTCTTGTCTCTTAATACCATCTTAGACAGATTCCGTAACTTTCTGGTGAAAATTGAATCTTCAACGTTGTGTGTGTGATAAAATGTTACTCTCAAATCTGATTGAGAACACTTCTTGTCTCTCAGTATAGATCCAGACTCAAGGCTTAGAGGACATGATATCCTTTCCCCTTCTCAGACCTTTCCTTTTATAGTCCTGGGGCAGTGGGATTGACTATAGGCTGATACTGCATGCTTGTAGCAAGCACTATGGAAAGGTCTGGCTCTACTTGTAGGTGATCTTTCCAGAATACTGGAGACTTAGTATCTCTGTCTTCAGCTTTGTCCTCAACAGTAGTTCTGGGGAAGAGAAGTCTTGCTCAGTGGTCAATTACAGGGATATATTTATCTTTTGTTACAAAATTTGCACATGTATACATGGTACTTTATTCTTTGCTGTTTTATACTTAAAAGAATATTATGTGACCAAGACAGTGTAGACACACCATTCCTATTCCTCTTGCTAAGCACCACTGAAAACACTGAACATGATATATGAAACAATCAAGTGCTGAAAGGTGGAGAGAAGGCAGACCAGCTGGGCTCCTGGAGACCCAAAGATTAACATGACAGTGAGTTTGCTGGGTTTCTTTTTATATATGAGTTTCTTCTTACCTCATATATTCTGAACTAAAGCAGGGAACCTGGAAATACGAACAGGCACATACAAAAACAAACAAATAAACAAAACAAAACAAAACAAAAGCCTACTTTCTCTAGACAAAAGACCAGGAAAGAGGGAGCAGAACAGAAACCCTCTAGACAACAACTACCCTACCACAGTCAAACATTGTAGAAAAGTCATAGCCACATATGTCTCTGTCAAGAAAGACCAAGTAGAGAGAGCAGACTTCCACTATGGCCAGCTGTAATGAGGCACCCCTCTTCTCTTCCCCTCTCTGGGGTGGTGTCAGTGGAGGCTTATTGGATAGCCTGAAATCCCACCCGTGCCTAGTAATAACAAGGCAATCCTCCTCTCAGAGAGTCAAAAGTGGTTGTGTGGAGAACCTACTCCCATCTGGCATTAATGAGGTGGCATTCCACTTCCTCCATCAGCTGGATGTGAGAGAAAACATGCTAAAAGAGAAGATTTAAATAATATCTAGAATCTAATAATGTAGCCCCAAATGCCGAGACATAATTGAAAATCCCTCACCATATAAGGAACCAGAAAAATCTCAACTTGAATGAGAAAAAACAATCAACAGATGACCATAATGAAATGACACAAATGGTGGAATTAGCTGACAAGTATTTTAAAGAAGCCATCATGAAAATGCTTCAATAGCAATTACAAACATGCTTGAAACAAATAAAAAGCAGAAAGTCTCAGCCAAAAACCTAGAAAACCTCAGCAAAGAAACAGAAGCTATCAAGAGGAGCCAAATGGAAATCTTTTAACTGAAAAAAGACAATAACTGAAATAAAAATCTCAATGAACAGTCTCAATAGCAGAATAGAAGAACAAAGGAGATAGTGAATGTTAAGATAGAACAGTAGGAATTAAACAATATGAACAACAGAGAAAAAAAGTTAAAAATTGAATAAAACTAGAGTGACCTGTGAGTCTATAACAAAAAATATAACTTTAGTTTCACTGGAGTTCTAGAAGGAAAGGAGAAAGAGGGATGGAAGTAGTATTAAAAGAAATAGTGGATGAAAGTTTCCCAAATTTGGAAAAGCAAATCCCGGCAAATTCCCCAAAATCAAAGCTCAGCAAATCCCCCCAAAATAAGTCCAAACAAATCCATGCTAACGCACATCATAAACTTTTGAAAACCAGAGACAAAAAGCCCCAAAGCAGGTACATCTACATATAGGGAAAAAACAACTAGAAAGGCTCTGGATTTCTTGTTAGAAACCAGAGGCCAGAAGAAAGGGGCACATCATTTTTCAAGTGTGGAAAGACGGGAACTGCAAACCCAGAATTCTATACTAAGCAATTAATTTTTCAAGAATGAAGAGGAAATAAAGACATCTTCAGATGAAGAAAAACTAAGAGAATTTGTTTCTAGCAGACCTACCCTAAAGAATGGCTGAAAAAAGTTATTGAAACAGAAAGGAAATGATAAAATAAGGGATCTTGGAACATCAGTAAGAAACAATAAGAACAGCAAAAGCAAAAATAATAGGCTTTCCTTCTCCTCCTCAGTTTTCTAAATTGACCATTGAAACAAAGCATAACATTGTCTAATGTGGCTCTCAATCCAGTAAAGAAAATATTTAAGACAAGTGTATCATAAACATCACAGGGTAAAGGGATGTAAAAAGATGTAACATTTCTACACTTCATTTAAACTAGCAAAATGTCCACACCAGTAGAGTGTCATACATTTCATATATATAATGTAGTACCTAGAGTAACTGCTAAAAATCTATACAAAGAGATACACTCAAAAAACTATAGATAAATAAAAATGAAATTCTAAAAAAATTTGTGGCAGGAATGCAGAAAAAAGAAAAGGGAGAAATGAAAAACCAAGAGAACAAACAAAAAAAACAAAAAGAAGTGAAAGAATTGAACAGATACCTCACCAAAGAAGATATATGGAAACAGAAATATGAGAAGATGCTCCACATAATTTTTTATAGGAAAATACAAATTAAAATGAGAATTGGACACAGCTATATACCTATTAGGATGGCTAAAATTTAAAAAGACTGACTATACCAAGTGTTAGTGAGGAAGTGGAGGAAACAACTCTCAGACACTGCTGATGGGAATGTAAAATGGTACAACCACTTTGGAAAACAATTTGGCAGTTTCTTAAGTTAAATAGAAACCTAATTTATGACCCAGAATTCCAACTTTATGTATATTTATCCAAGATAAATGAAAGCATATGTCCATACAACGACATGTATATGAGTATTCATAGTAGCCTTAGGTGTAGTAGTGCAAACCTGAAAATAACCCAATTTTCCATCCACAGGTGATGGATAAACAAGTTGTGGTACATTTATACAATGGAATATTATTCAACAATCAGAAGAAAGGAACAAGTGATATACAGCAACATGGGTGAATCTCAATCATGCTGCATAAAAGAAGTCAGATGAGAAAAGAGTATATGCAGTATGATCCCATATATATGAAATTCTGAAAAGTGCAAAGTAATTTATATTTACAGAAAGTTTATCAGTGGTTGCCCGGGAATGGGGGGGGGGCTATGTAAGAGTGGCACAAGAATTTTTTTGGGGGGTGATTGATATTATTTTGATCATGGTGATGGTTTCATGGGTATGCATATGTCAAAATGTCAAATTTTATTATTTAATATGTGCAGTTTATTATATGAAAATTAAACCTCAATAAAGGTAGTATTAAAAAAGAATATTATGATAACCTCACTGTATCAGTAAATACCCTTTAATAACAGTTTTAAATAACTATTTGGTACTCATTGTATGGAAGCACTATAGTTTATTTAATATTTTATCTATAATTGAACTTTAAAATTGCTCCTAATTTCTATTGTAATAAATGGAGCTGTGGCTAAAACCCATATAGATACATGTGTAGTGAATATAAAATACACTCTACAGTCTCCAGTTTGAAAAATTTTATTTTTTCGTGACCTTTTAAGTCTAATTGTGATTCTGCATTTAGGCTGGTAAGAAATTGAGTTTTTTTTCTTACTTGGTTCTCCCAGAGTGAATACTTCATGTCTGGAAAATGGGAGAAGCCCACTGATTTGATTAGTTTACACCACTGTTTATGTTACACATGGACATTTCATCATCTCCAATGGTAAATTTATTGTCTATATATAAGAAAATGGATGAGAATCCATTCCTATCTACTAATAAATAGTAAATATGTTTTCACGTGATTTTCTTAACATTTTCTTTTCTCTAACTTATTTTATTGCAAGAATACAGTACATAATACATGTAACATACAAAATTGTGTCAATCGACTGTTATAAGTCTTCTAAAAGGTCAGCAGTAAGCTATTAGTAGTGAAGTTTTGGGGGAGTCAAAAGTTATATGAGGATTTTCAACTACGTGGTTGTCAGAGCCTCTAACCCCTGTGTTGTTCAAAGGTCAACTGCTCATCCAAAATATTATCTTGCAACTTGCCATCAATATGAAATACATTAATTAGATGTTTTACATTCTTATGTTTTTGTTTTAAGTTTTCAGAATTTGGAGTGTATGTTATGCTTACAGCACAACTCAGTTTGAACTAGTCACATTTCAAATGTTCGGTGATCACAGGTGGCCAGTGACTTCCATAATGGACAGAGTAGCCCCAAATGCTGCTGTTCTCAGACCTCCTTCTCCAGGGTCACAGCAAAATCTTTTATCAAAATTAAGAGGACCAGCACCTACTTACAGTTTCTACTTTTCAAGCCTGTCCCGTGAAAATCATATTTCATTATGGCTTTAGTTTCTATTTCTTTGATTATAGGTGAAAGTGGACATTTTCTCACTCTTGATGAGCTCTTGTATTCAATCCATGTGAAATGACTCTCTGTCATTTGCTTATTTTTCTACTGGGGTATTCATCTTTTCCTTATTGATTTGTGATACTCTATATATTAACCTTTTTAAACCAGATATTGTCAATATGTTCCAATTCTTACTTTACCTCTTAATTTTTTTTATTGCATTTTTGCTAAAGCAAGGTTTTCAATTTGTATCTATCTAAATCTTTTAATATTTTATTTACAATTTTTGCCTTTGGTTTTCTCACCCCAAGATTATGAAAATATTCATCTAAATTTTTGAATAGTTCTTTTATTTTATTTATTTAACTCTTCATAATTGACTCTTTAGTTTTTGGAAATTTATTGTGGTAAAATGATGTAAAATAAGAATCCATATTTTAAAAAATAACTAATGATCAAGATCAGTTTATTTAGTCGTTCATCCTCATGCTACTGACCTGAATTCCACCTTTATCATGTACTGTATATGTTTGGGTATATTTCCAGGGTTTATTTTCTGTTGCTTTAATTAGTTTGTCTATTCTGGTGAGAGAAAGCCATTGGTTTCATCACCATAGATTTAAAATATGTCTATTCATCTTCTAGTGTAAGTTCTTTTTCATCGTTCTCTTTACCCTAATGGTTTCCTGTTATTTTTGCTCAATTGTATCTACAAATTAACTCTAGAATCCCCTTGAAAATTTGATTAGCATTGCATTAAATTTATACATTAATTTCAAAAGAACTCTTATCTTTTAAATACTAGATGCTCCAATGCAGAAGCATGATCTCTGTATTTCTCTCTCCCCCTTTCTCCTCTCTCTCCCTTTCTCCTTCTCTCTCTCCCTTTCTCCTTCTCTCTCTCTCTCATCTTCTCCTTCTCTTCCTCCTCCTTTTCCTGCTCCTCCTCTTCCTCCTTCTCCTCCTCCTCCTCTTCTTTCTTAATACCGGTACAGCATATTTCTTGTTCAATTTACTCTTGTCTAGTTTATACATAGTATTGCCATTGCGAATAACACTTTTTTTCTTTGTATTTTTCATCTGGTAAGTATTATACTGGGAAAACTTTTTGTACATTTATTTTGTAATTGCCAACTATCAAATTTTGGTTTAAGTTTTTATACCTTTTTCAGTAGATTTCTTTGGAAGTTCTGGGTTAACAATATTGTTACTTGTGGTTCATAATAATTGCCTTTTCCAAAGAGTTTTTTTCTCATATGTTTGTCTCCTCATTGCAATGAGCAGAATTTCCAGAACAATGGTAAATAATGGAGGTCGTGATGCTCTTGTTGCTTAACGGTTTGTTTAGTTGGGGATGTTTCCAGGGGCGTATTTTAGCCTGCCTTGAGTTGTCTTCTCCTGCCCCCACCATTGTCTCCCACTCCTCCATCATCACCCCTGCACCATCATCTCCTGCCCCTCCATGTGTCCTGCAGCTGGAATGACTGACCCAGGCTCTACTTCTTTCTTTTTCTTTAATCTAGTTGTTGTTTTTGAGACAGAGCCTCACTCTGACACTCAGGCTGGAGCGCAGTGTTGATTACACTCACTTGCGGCCTTGACTTCCCAGGCTTAGGTGATTCTCCCGCCTCAGTTCCCTGAGTAGCTGAGACTATAGGCATGCGCCACCACACCTGGCTAATTTTTATAGAGACAGGTCTTCACTATGTTGCCCAGGCTGGTCTCAAACTTCTGGGCTCAAGAAATCCTCCTGCTTTGGCCTCCCAAAGTGCTGGGATTGTAGGTGTGAGTCCTTGTGCCTGGCCTCTACTTATTTTTAACTTCTATTCCTTGCTCCTCTCTCTGTGCATTGTAGGACCCTCATCTTCCTTTATGGAAAGGACCTGTCTTATTAAAGAGACTTCAGGAAAGCCCAACCACAGTGCATCTTCATTTGTAGGTTGCAGCATCACCAGCAACTCCACCCTGGGCTTGCCTGCCCCGCAGGCACTCCTGCTCTGTAGCACCCATCTTAGCCTAGGCCTAGAAGAGTGAGATGACATGAAGGGCAAGGCTGTCAGATGTCCAGTGGCTCTTGGCCATAAGAATGCTTCTTTTTGCCCTCTAACACGCAACTTTCAAAAGCTAGGTTTTTTCAGGTCTAATTTACCTATCATAAAATTCACCCATTTCAGCATATAGTTCTATGAATTTTGACAAACGCATACAGTTATGGAACCACCACCATAATCAAGATACAGAACACTGACATGCATTTTTAAAAACAAGTATTTGGATGTTTTTTTCTGATTTACATAATAACTGTCCCAGTGCTTTGCTTTGTCTTCACGAAGAAAAAGTCAAGTTGCAAAATTTGAACAAATATATTTTCCTCCTACCCAAATTCACATGTATACTGGATCTATAATAAGACAGTGAAAGAACAAAGATATAGTTATCTGCCTTTCCATTGGGAGAGGCATGGCCAAGTTTATAACAGAAACGAGCCAGCAGCCACTTGAAAATTCAACAGAATGAGTTTTAGAGTTGGAAATAGAAGCAGAGTAGAAGCATATGCATCCACATCAGGCATGGAGTTACACTGCCCACATATGTGTTTCCAACCTCAAGATAACTACCCTCAGTCACAAAGGAGCAAGTCTAGCTTTCTTCCTTACAGCTTCCTACCTGTGTCTATGTTCAGTGGTCTCAGACCGCCAGATGATCTGTCTTATAGCCCAGAACATGATGTAGTGAGGAGAACATCTGATTTATGCTGTCAGGCAGAAGGACTTTTAAACTGCCACTAAATCTCTTGGAGCTCGCTCTCTAAATTCCAGTTTCAATCTAAGGTGTAGCTTATCCAAGGCCATCAGGCAGCATAATGATGGCTAATAGTCACCGGAGCCTAATATTATCATCTTCTTTTTCTGCCCTAGGTTTGTAGCACTCGCCAGTTCAGACGGTTCTATGATGACTCAAATAGTAAATGTATGATCAATTTAGAGCTTATCACGAACTGCATTGGGCCAAAATCCTAGACATCTGATATACCTGGAAGAACAACAGAAAAGCTCTCCCCACCGGGCTCTAGTAGTTCAGTGGTTAACAACATGAGAATAGGTTGTTGAATCTCTCTTTTGACTCATTTCCACATCTGGAATATGCAATGATAAAAATAGTACCTACAATCATAGACATGTTGCATAGAATAAAAAGATAATATGTGAAAAAGTGAAAAATGGTGCTGGCAGTCAGGCTGTGATGGTCCTAACAGAACGTAAACATACTCTGGCAGACAAGTAAAGCTCAGAAAAAGCCATTCCAGGATCATGAGTAAACAAGCCAGACATAAGGCCACTCTACAACCACAAAATGACTAAACAGCCCCCTCTTTCAACTTATGCATTGGTTACTGCTTGTTTACTTGTTTGTTTCTTAAAGTAAAAATCTTCATTACTATTTGAGCTGAAAACGTCATAGAAAGTATTTATTCTTGCCTTGAATCATAGCTTCATAATTCACCTTGCAATGTGTGTTACTGCTCCTTCTGAATCAATACCAACTTGTTCTCAATCTCCTGCCTCCAGATAAATAGACCCATCACCAGATTGTTTTTACTTCTAGACAAAATCCAGTCCAGAACTGGCCCCCACTGCCTTAAACTCTCATTAGAACCACCCAGAATGCACTGAAATCTAGAAGAAGCCCCCACCCACTCCCTCTTACTGAGATGTCCAATGTGTCCTGTGGGATGCATTTCCCCTTGTGGAAGAAAGCTAAACAAACTTACCTTTTCTGTAGTGAGCAAAGTGTGTTATTTGTGCAGTGCCTTTTTGGCTACTCAGAATCTGTTTTATTTCTAATAACACATCTAATTTGGCAGACTCTTATTGTCAGCCAGCCAGCCCCTCAATCTCATTAGGCTTTCTCAATCCCCAAATAGAGCTATTTGGGGAATTTCCATAGTAAGCCAGAGACTTCTGGTTCTAAATGGTGCCTGGCTAACAGCCTCCAATCAGCCTTTCCAAACCCCTTGCTGAGATGTCCACAAAGCCAAAGCAAAGCCAGTTACAAACGAAGACTGACAACTCAGTGCCAGAATCTTGGAAGAAGTGACAATAATTATAAAGCAGATGGAGCTGGGCTGAGAATAACCCACCATGCTTTTACTTACGGCACACTCAGGATTGGCTCACAAATCAGATACCATCTGCAAAAGCAGAGATGAAGATGGTTTGCACCTCCCTAACAAATGTTCTTTGGCTCATGAACCCAGGCTCAGAGGGACCATAAAATAGGCAGACAGGTGTTCTCTATCCCATGTAGGCTTCTCTGGAAATTGCCCGAGTTTGATGGTCCTGTTTTCATCTCCACCTGTCTGCAACCCATCGCCTTTCTAAATTCGGGCAGAGATGGAAAATTCCAAAAAACACTGGAGACGACAAGGGAGGAGGTGAGGAGATGGTGAAGGAGGTGAGAGACTAGGGATGTTGTATCCAGGGAATAAATGAGGAATCAGAAAGGGTCTTAGTAACAGTGCATTCTGGGGGTTGTAGTTTTCATGTATTACATTTGCTGTATACAACAATGTCCATGGGGGCACAGGCAGAGAATATTAGAAGTTTTATATCTATTTAGTTTTTGTTTAAAAATTTTAAAAGAAATTAAGTTTGTTGATAACAATAAATCCATATTGTTTCATTAACTGATGTATCATGTGTAATGAACAAGATTAATAATGGGGAAACTAGGTGAGGGTATATGAGAATTCTCCTCTGTCTTCCCAATTTTTCCATAAACATAAAACTGCTCTGAAGATAAAAATCTGTCAAAATACTTGAAAATAAAGAAACTAAGATTTATTATTATTTAATGTGCAATAATACTTGCACCCCAATTTGTGTTATATGTCAGGTGATCATTGTCACCTCCCATAAATGAGGGAGAAGTAGAAATTCAGCAACATGGAGGATTGACAGAGGCACCTTCACTAGGTCACTTATTTCTAGCATTTGGCAATGTTTTGTGGTTTATGCATGCTTAATTAAATAAATGTGAATTGCACTTAATTAAATGTGAATTGCAACATCTGGTTTTATGTAAGCTAATATTCCCAAACTGATAACTGAGTTGAAAAGACTCCTGCAAAGAAAACATGGGTTACATGTAATACTAGTAATGTTAGCATAAATAAATAGCAAGAAAATGGCAGATGTGACTCCTGGTTTGGCTCTTTCTTTTATTCACATAAGTAAAAACAGTTCTTCAAGAAAACCATTCAAAATATTATTAATAACACATTTTGTCTATTATTAACTACAACATTACGAATCATAAAACTTTTCCTGTGTGTTTGTTATACCTTTCATATTAGCTAATTAAATATAAAACTGCCATCATTAGCAAGACATTTAAAAACTTTGTCTTAACCAAGACACAAAGACAAACTTCTACATCTTTCTCCGTGATGTTTAAAGGCCTGCCTTATGCAATGCGGAACATCATTAAAGTGTACTAAGCATATTCATACATATTTAGCATCTGCTTTTGAGGTTTCTGACTTAATAAACACAGTCTTATGTCATACAAATGGCCAAGAGAAATATAAAAAAATGCTTAACATCACTAATCATCAGAAAAATGCAAATCAAAATCACAATGCGACATCTCACCCCAGTAAAAATGGATGTTATCAAAAATACAAAAAAATAACAAATCCTGGCAAAGATGCAGAGAAAAGAAAACTCTCACCCATTATTGGTACAGCCATTATTAAAAACAGTATGGAGGTTTCTCAAAAAACTAAAAATAGAATTACCGTATGATGCAGCAATTTCAATGCTGGATATTTTTCCAAAGGAAAGAAAAGTATACCAAAGAGATTCCTGCATCCCCCTGCCATGTTTATTGCAGCACTATTCACCATAGCCAAGATATGGAATTAACCTAAATGTCCATCAGTGGATGAATGGATAAGGAAAATGTGGTACCTATACACAATGGAATATATTCAGCCATAAAAAAGAATGAAATTCCGTCATTTGTGGCAACATGAATGGAACTGGAGGGCATTACGTTAAGTAAAATAAGCCAGACACAGAAAGACAAATAGCACATGTTCTCACTCAAATGTGTGAGCTAATACAATTTACCTTATGAAGGTAGAGAGTGGAATGTTGGTTACCAGAGCCTGGGAGGGTGAAAAAGAGGATATAAAGAAAGGCCAATGGATATTAAACATACAGTTAAATAGGAGGAATAAGTTCTAATGTTCAGTAGTAGAGTAGGGCAACTATAGTTAACAATAATTTATTTCAAAATAGCTGGAAGAAAAGACATGGAATGTTCATAAAAGAAATGATAAATGTTTGAAGTGATGGCTATTCTAATTATCCTGATTTGATCATTGTACATTACACGTTGTATATACCTGTATCAAAATATCACATACACCCCATAAATATGTACATATGATGTATCAATAAAAAAGAAAAAGAAACAAACAAAAGCTAAATCTAAGCATACTTGATATGGCTTGGCTGTGTCCCCACCCAAATCTCATCTTGAATTGTAGTTCCCATAATCCCCACATGTTGTAGGAGGGACCCGGTGGGAGGTAATTTAATCACGGAGGAGGTTATCTTCATGCTGTTCTCATGATAGTGAGCGAGTTCTCATGAGATCTGATGGGTTTGTAAGGGGCGTTTTCCTCTTTTGCTCAGTACTTCTCATTGCTGCTGCCATGTGAAGAAGGACATGTTTGCTTTCCTTTCTTCCGTGATTGTAAGTTCCCTGAGGCCTTTCCAGCCATGCTGAATTGTGAGTCAATTAAACCTCTTTCCTTTATAAATTTCCCAATCTCGGGTATGTCTTTATCAGCAGCATGATAAAGGAATAATACAATACTTTTTTTAAAAAGTCGTATGCCATTGAGGAGACAATATGCCATTGTTTTTCCTGCTGTAATAAAAATAGCTGAACTATTAGTTGAAAACGAAGTGACAAACTAAAATCTGTTTATTGGACAGGAGATACTGGTGTAAATATACCAGTATTGCCAAGTATTTGAAGAAATGTATCAGGATTAAGTCACATTTTAGAAAGCTTACTATGTTATTTTGTCATAAATTGTAGAATCTTCTAGATTCTGTTTTCATAATGAAATGCAGAAAAATATTTCTTGCTGTACTTCACTGAAGAAGGATATTCCGATGATGACATATTTTGGGGATTAAATTTTTAAATGAATGTAATCTTTGATGGGGAAATTATGCAAGTGTTACCATTGATGGAATGATTTCTGCAACTGTGGTAAAGAAATAATTCTGGGGGAAGCTTACAAAGCTGGCATCTCCTTGCAAATTTATTCACCGTGTCATTTATACGCAAGCTCTTGAGGCAAAGAAATAGATGCTAAACATGTGCAAAGGGCTGTAGCAGTTCTTCAATTCCATTTCATTTACATGTGCATTTATAAAAGCATGACTTTCAAATTAGAATGCTTTTAATGAGATGGGTTGTGACGGTGCAGGTCTTTGGTATTACACAGTTGGTGATCATTAATGGCAAAGTACCCAAAGAGTTCCATGTAAAGAGGAGACATTCATTTTTCTCTTCTGAAGTACTTGTGTTGATTTTTTCTGTTTTCTACCTAGCAGATCTTTTTGAGGAAATGAATTATCTGTCCCTTAGGGGCAAAGTTGATATTTGAAACATATGGAATATAATCTCTGAAAGAACCGTGTGGTGGAAAGTGCATTTTTAAACATTTGAAATTGTAAGAAACATAACAAAACTTACCATCTTAATAATTTTTAAGTGTACAGCTCAATAATGTGAAGTATATTCGCATTGTTGTGCAATAGATCTTTGAATACAGATATTTAACAGTTACCTCTGGGTAGGAGGATTTGTTTTTGTTCTATTTTGGCATTTTTCAGGTTTTTTTTTCCAATTATGCATTGCCTTATAATATCAAAATCAAATTATTTTTAAAAATGTATTTGACAAATAATTGGCACTCTACAAAAGGGAGATCTCCCCACCGCCCCCCCAAAAAAAAGTCCGGGTGCGGTGGCTCATGCCTGTAATCCCAGCACTTTGGGAGGCAGAGGTGGGTGGATCATGAGGTCAGGAGATCGAGACCATTCTGGCTAACACGGTCTCTACTAAGAATACAAAAAAAATTAGCCGGGCTTGGTGGCCGGCGCCTGTAGTCCCAGCTACTTGGGAGACTGAGGCAGGAGAATGGCATGAACCCTGGAGGTGGAGCTTGCAGTGAACAGAGATTGCACCACTGCACTCCAGCCTGGGCAACAGAGGGAGACTGTGTCTCAAAAATAAGTAAATAAATAAAAATAAATAAATAAATTAAAAAAACGCAAACCAAAGCTCTCGTCTGATAACTGGAATAAATAAAGCCACAACAAGCAATATCCACGAGAGAGCTCAGTACTTTTGCTAGGGCTGGTTGTAAGTGAGCTAGAATCTTTCAGTAGTTGTTTCTTCCTCGGTTATACTGGTTATATTCTCGGTTATACTCGGTTATATTCCCCTGTGTGTGAGAGAACGAATTTGAAGTCGTTTTTCAGTCATGGGATCTGAGGCTGGACTCTATTTGCTCTTCTGAGAGCTTTAGTTGATGAGCAGTTGGAGGGGAACTGGAACCCTAGGAGGTAGGCAGTCCCCAAAGACCACGGCAGTCCCAAGGTCAGCGTGAAGTTCTCAGTCAGATGGAACTCGGATGTTGCTGGCCTAAAATGTGAAACTGTTCAGAAGAGTTTGGTAATGCAGCGAGCTGCCAGCTTCTCCCATCCAGAGGAAGCACAGCGGGGAACTGGAAGGGGCGCAGCCCGGGCTAGCAAGCAGCAGGAGAGGACCACCCGAGACCCTCACCATGCCTGCACGCTCTCCCAACCAGGGGCGGAGTGGTCCTGTGGAGTCGTGAGTCCTGGCAAGGCTCACGTCCCCTCAGGAGGGGACATTTCCTACCAGTCCTTCCCTGGAGTTTAAGTGAGTCAAATTAGAATGCAGGAAATACTGAATTTCCCAAGCCATCCCATTTTACCAACAGTTTCTTTTTCACTTTTCCACTGGAAAGAGTTGATGACCAATCTCTTTAAAAGGAGAGAACATTGGTGCTGTGAGTTTAAATCTCGCGGCTATCACTTATTAGCCACTCTTGGCATGAATATCCTCATGTATAACATACATCATAATAAACTATGTAATACATAGTAATATGTATTATTAAATCGTATTAATCGTTAAATACCTGTTTTTAGAGATTGGTTCCACAACAATGTGAATATACTTAACGCTACTGAACACTTAAAAATGGTTAAGATGGTAAATGTTATAATCATATAAAACACATAATACATAATAATAAGCCTGCTTCTAAAACTGATGTGAATAGAAATAAGAAGACATAAAGCTGATAACACAGTCTCTGGCCTATAGTAAGTACTTAATGCAGATTTATTACTATTGGTTTTTTTTTTTCTTTAAGAGACATGGTCTCGCTCTGTCACCCAGGCTAAAGTGCAGTGGTACAGTCATAGCTCACTGCAGCGCAGAACACCTGGGCTCAAGCGATGCTCCCATCTCAGCCTCCAGAATAGCTAGGACTACAGGTGCAGGCCACTACACCTGGCTAATTTTTTATTTTCATAGGGACAGGGGTCTCGCTATGTTGCCAAGGCTGGTCTCTAACTCCTGGCCTCAAGTGAGCCTCTCACCTCAGCCTCTATAAGTTCTGGGATTACAGGCATGAACCACCATGCCTGCCCTGCTATTGTTATTTGTATTAGTATTTGTTGTCATTATCATCACTTCCTCCCTAGTCCCTGGTTCTTCGAACCTAGCAGGGATTTACCCTTGGATGATGCCTCCGTCTTGGAGTGTGCCCTTCTTTCCCAGGAAGATATATGTGATCTGAATCCCAGTTCTGCACTTAGGAACTGGAATTGTTCAGTGTTAATTCTAGTGGTGGCTAAAACTGTTTGTAATGGTCAATTTTATGTGTCCATTTAACTAGGCCATGGTGTTCCCAGATACCTGGTTAAACATTATCTCTTGATGTATCTTTGAGGGTGTTTCCAGAATAAGTGAGCATCTGAATTGGTGGGCTGAGTAAGGTGGATTGCCCTTCCTACCCCAACGCCCATGTGGGTGAGCACCATTCAATCTATTGAGAGCCTGAAAAAACAAAGAGGTGGGAGAGGTTTGAGTTCTGTCTCTGCCTGACTGCTTGAGTGAGGCATCCATCTTCTCCTGCCTTCCAACTAGCACTTACACCATTGGCTGTCCAGGTTGTCAGGTCTTCAGAGTTGGACTAGAACTCACACCATCAGTTCTTCTATTTCCAGACCTTTGGACTCAGACTGGAACTACACCGTTGACTTTCCTGGATTTTCAGCTTACAGATGGCAGAATGCCGGGCTTCTCAGCCTCCATAATCATATGAACCATTTCCTTATAACAAATGTCTATATCTATGACTTTATCTATACCCTATTGCTTCTGTCTTTCTGGAGAACCTTGTCTAATAAGCTGTTGTTAAGCTTAGAGACGCCACCACAATCATTAGCCCAGTATAGGCTGGGGCAGGTATGAAAAGATCATGATACTTACTCAATCACATTATCCACATATGGCTCCATTTTTGGAATTTATTTGATTGTAAATAACAGACAGTAACAATGCCTTCATGCAAAGAGATGCCTCTGACAATTCCATGACCATATAAGGGTCATCCTGGGATGGCAGAAAGATGATAATTCACCCTGCTGAGTGCAGGTAGATAGCTGTTTGTGGATGGGTGGTTCTCTGGGCCCTGAGAGTGGAGTGGAGGAGTGGGGAGTGCAGGTGCTATTATTGATTCCTCTTCTCTACTTTCCAACACAAAACAAACCTTCTGCATCCCTTACTTAGACTGTCCTTGACCCTGGGGTCCTCAGGCTGGGTAGGGAGAGAAGGTATAATGGATTTCCTTTTATTCTTTTCCTCAACCCCAAGTGTATAACTCTCATTTATTTTATTTGTTCTTCTCTTTGGTCTGTAATGACAGGACTACAGTGATGCCTGGCATCTTAAAAAATCATTTGATTTATTTCCTATTAGGAAACCATAAATTCCTGCTTTTTAAATTAAACAAAAATTTAAATTAAATAAAAATTAACTTTTAAACACTTGCAATCTTTTTTACTGATGTGGACAGTTTTATCAGTGGTAACTTGGAAAACCAAATACAAAGTGAGCCATGGATGTCTGATAATCCCCGGTAACTGGATCCCTCCTATGGCAACACTGTGATGTGGCATTTTTTGCACTCCAAAATACCTGGATATAATCAGACTCAGGGATTTTTCTCTGTTTTCACTTGTGTACTATGAAGAACTTTATGCCTCTGTACTGATTGCAGAGAAAAAGCTGCTGATCATCAGACATGGCATCATAGAGATATTTTCCATTTGGAGATCTTTGTCTTCAGTTCCAGTGGGCAGTGGCCTTAGGAAACTAGGGGTGCCATGATGGGTGCTTTGAAAAGGGCTTGCTAGTGGTAAGTCAGGACTACAGCTTCTGAGGTAGAAAACCTGGGTTTGAATCTCTGCTGTGACCCTTTCTAGCAGTTAGCCTTGGCAAATTGTTACCAAAACACCAGGGGTTCTGTCTAGGTCCTGCCACTTGCCACACAGAAAGCCAATCACTTAGACAACAAGTATTGCCAAGGAAGCAGCTTTAATCAGGTGCCACAGCCAAGATGGGACATCAGTCTCAAATTCATCTCCCTGACTGGCTAAATGTAACCATGTGTGGGAAAACAGGAATTAGGGAGGGGTAAGGAAGAGAAGTTGGTTCACAGGAAGCAGGTGGTCCATCAGGCAATCATGATGGGTTAAGGGGTCTGGCGTCTCATTGTCTGCATGAGGTGATGTGGCAAGTTTTAGTTCCTTGATACTATCTGGGAGGCCTAATGCTTGATTTCCTGAGAAAGGAACGTAGATAAGACAAATGTAACTTTTTTAAGTTTTAAGACTGAAAAGGTCAATTTTAACTCATTTAAAGAAACCATAAACATTAGTTTTATGGGACAATTGGGCCATTTTCAAAACCAGTGGTGTTACTGGTGGAGGGTGTCTGGCTTCTTGGCGTCTTGAGCAAAGAATTGGACAAAACACACAAAGCAAGGAAAGAGTGAAGCAACAAAAGCAGAGAAAATGAAAGCACACTCCACAGTGTGGGAGTGGACCCAAGCGTAGGGGCTCGAAAGCCCCATTACAGAATTTTTTTTG
Organism: Macaca thibetana thibetana; assembly: GCF_024542745.1. Classification (NCBI taxonomy): domain Eukaryota; kingdom Metazoa; phylum Chordata; class Mammalia; order Primates; family Cercopithecidae; genus Macaca; species Macaca thibetana. The sequence continues at coordinate 116,430,825 of NC_065585.1, forward strand.
GTTTGAATACCCTCTAGAGGATTCCATTGGTTACTTGATACACGCCTTATGTAAATGAAAAGGAGTTAACAAAATCATTTACTGGGCATATGCCCTATGAAGAGGCTATTTCCTGTCATAGCTGAAGTGTGAATCGGACTTATGTTCCCTGCCTCCAGACCCTTTTTCCTGCCTCAGTGGCATCAACCTCACTTTCTTCTTATGCAAAATGAGGACGGTACCCCAAATGAGGGCAGTATCCACTTCCACAGGATTGCTGTAACCATTAAATGACAAAAAGAAGGTAAACTGTTCCCAGCCCTCAATTTGTCAATAATTTGGAGGGAGAGTCCCTCCCCTGGCCTTGTACCATTTTCTGAAGTGTGTTTGTGCCCTCCCTCCCTCTGGCTAAGTCAAGGAGAAGTCCATAGCAGCCTAGAGGAGGCAGAGCAACCCTGCAGCCTGGGCTTGCTGGGGGAAGGCAACCAGGACTTCAGACGACAAAAGTGTTGGCAGAGCTTGGAGTGTCCATGGAGACAGGAGCAAGGCCCACGGGCTCCCATTGTAAGTACTGCAGCCTCCTCCCCAGAGCCCAGGCCGTGGGCATCCTGAGCAGGGTTGCTCTGGCTACCTCTTCCCTCTTCACTCCACATTGGGCAACTTCCCTGCCCTCAAGACTTCAGCTCTCATTCCAAAGCTTATGCCTCAGTGGGGTAGCCTCTAATTACTCTGTGGGGATAAATTATGTTGTGTTTTGTTAGTTTAGCTCTTTACAAATTTTAATTAATTAACAGGTGTCAGACGATTATTTCTAATTTTTTAAAATAATGCATGTTTTCTTGTCTGAATACAAAATGCATGCTCATTGTAGAATATTTGGAAAACAATAAAGAAGGAAATGGAAACCACCCAAAGCTATAGTATATGGAGAAAAACCTGACTTCACCTGTTGTTACTGAACATTTCAAAACACCCTTTACAGAATGGTCCTACTACGCATGACCATTTTCTTGCAGTACCTTCACCTTGTTCAGCATTGTCCTCTCTCTCTAATCCTCTTTCCCCTGCTTTATCCAGTGGTGCTTTCTGATGTGATTCTTCTTGTCTTCCTGTTGAACTCCCATCATTGTCAGTTTTGTGTTTTTTTCGGTAAAGTATGGAAGTCTATTATAAAGTAAAGTTTTGATGTACCAGATATCAGGTAATACCTGATGTCAGGTATTTTTACTGTGTATCTATCCAGAGGAAAAGAAGTCATTATATGAAAGGATACTTTCTGACACATATGTATAGCAGCACAATTCACAATTGCAAAAATGTGGAACCAGTTCAAATGCCCATCAATCAATGAGTGGATAAAGAAACTGTGACATATATATATCATCTGTATCATATATTATCATATACATATATATACCTCAGTTATCATATATATAATATATATAAATACTACTCGGCCATAAAAAGGACTGAATTAATGGCATTCGCAGCAACCTGGATGAGATTGGAGACTATTATTTTAAGTGAAGTAACTCAGGAATGGAAAACCAAACCTCGTATGTTCTCACTTACAAGTGGGAGATAAGCTATGAGGATGCAAAGGCATAAGAGTGATACAATGGACTTTGGGAACTCAGGGCAGGGAGGGGGAAAGGATAGGAAGTGGGTGAGGGATAAAAGACTACAAATTGGATTCCGTGTATACAAATTGATTCAGTGTATCCAGTTGATGGGTGCACGAAAATCTCACAAATCACCACTAAAGAACTTACTCATGTAACCAGATACCACCTGTTCACCAAAAACCTATGGAAATAAAAAATAATTAAAAACAAATTTGAAGTCAATAAATGTTTCAGTTGCAGAGAACAGAAACCCATTCACAGAAGTTCAAGGGAAATAAGAATCTCTTTAAAAGGAGTATCCTGGTCAGGAGATGGAGACCATCCTGGCTAACACAATGAAACCCCGTCTCTACTAAAAAATACAAAAACTAGCCGGGCGAAGTGGCGGGCATCTGTAGTCCCAGCTACTTGGGAGGCTGAGGCAGGAGAATGGTGTGAACCTGGGAGGTGGAGCTTGCAGCGAGCCGAGATGGCGCCACTGCACTCCAGCCTGGGTGACAGAGCCAGACTCCATCTCAAAAAAAAAAAAAAAAAAAAAAAAAAAAAAAAAAAGAGCATTCTGAGCTCAGTTGCTGGAACAACAGGCGGGCATCACAGGAGGCTCTTCTCAACTGTCTAAATGAGGTGCCTGGTGGCTTTGCCTCTCTGCTCCTCCCTGTGTGTCTGTTGCATTCTACTCTTTCACACTTGTTCATCACCTTCTTTTTGTGGCTGTCCCCATGTGGTGGAAGGCCTGGTGGTCCTTCAGCTCAATTTCCTCCTCCTCTCTGTCTCTAACTCTGTTTATTCAGCCCAGTGAGATCAGACCAGTTCAGTGGGTCAGACATCTGTGGCTGGAACGGAGAGGGTGGGGACTGCTATTCCCTCCAGAAACGTGGATGGGATGGATTCTTTAAGAAGTGAGTCTGAGCCAGGCACACACCCTAGAAGATACCGTTAACAGTGTGGGGGAGAGAATAGATAGACCAGATAAAACAAGCATTTCAAAGCCAGCCACATTCCTCAGAGACTCACACTAAACATCACTTCAGTGCATCTTCGCTGACTCTCTCCGGGAAGCTAATACCTGTTCCTACCTCGAATTCCTTTCTTGCTCTAGCATTTATAATGTTGTATTTTAATTCTCTCTCTACACACCTTACTTTTCTGCATAGACGGTTAACTCCCACAAAGCAGAAACTATTTTCTCTCTATTTATCTCCACATCGACACTCCTATTCCAGTGTCTAGCACAGGATATTCTGCATCAATGTTTGTGGAATTCATGCAAAAAGAGTAGGAAGTGAAAAAGTAAATAAGAGAAGGAATAAAGGCTGTAAGGAATTTCTAAATAGAGAAATTTCTTAAAGGAACACACCTTTTCAGGAGAACATTGGTTGGTGTTATTTGAAGAACTAATCTCTCTGTTTAAAACAATAGTTCTTGTGTTCCTAGCTTTGCTGGCAGTCTTTCTGAAGGCTTTTAAGCAGGATGCACAGCAGTACATGAGGGTTTTGAGCCTTACATGCTGTTTTTCAAAAGACTTGACCCTGAACTTTCAGGGCTTGGTGATGGCTCCAAGGCTGCCTGGGAATGGGATTAGGTTGAGTGTCTGATTAGACTGGACTGTCTTTCCCATTTGTGGTTAGGTATCCTGGATACTTGTGGATACTTGGTTAGGTATCCTGGATACTTGTGGATACTTGGCAGGCTGCAGAGCAAGGAAAACTAAAAATGTCCCCAGTGAGTGAGAGAGAAAGCTTGAGAACTCGGTGGAAATTTCAGGTTCCATGGATTTTTTTTTTTTTAAGATTTTGATGTTATTTTCTCAGATGATTACAGTGGCTTGGCAGAGAGTCACATATCCAAGAATGATCATCAGAGAAATGGCTTATGTAAAATGCTGGTGGGGATGAGGGGAGGGACCATGGTAACTTTCATGAACAGTCTTAGGAAGAGAACCCTGGAAATCAAGAGACTTGCACCTCAAATCTACCAGTCAGCTGTGGCATTTTGTGTGAGTCTCCTAAGTAAACTTAACACTACACTCTAATATTAAGGGTAAAATCAGGGTAGGGAGTTGCCTAAAAGATTTGTATCATCCCCTTTTGCCTGGTTTTTACGTCTCATACTCTAAGTTTGTAGAGATGGCCATAGAACAAGTTGTAAGTTGTTGCAATTTGTTTTTGAAACCCATGCATCCATCTCAATGCCACATTCTTCTTCCTCAGTTCTCTCAGGTCTCTGCGTATCCTCACAATATGTTTTCTCACTGCATGTTCTAACCTGGTGGACTGAAGTTCCCATGATGGAAGTCCACCCAGACTAGCTTGTTTTTAATGTTTCTCATGATCAAAAATTATCTCTTGTGCCCCATTTAGCCCTCATGAAATCTTCTGCTACCTCAGTTTACCTTATCTTAGGTACTAGAAGGCATTAAGTATACATGAACTAATTCTCCATAAGGCATGCAGGACTGGTAGGCAGTTATCCATGCTCTCAAGATGAGTACACTCTTTGATATGAGAACATATGAAAACTTAAAGAAATCTCTAGTTGGTATAAATACCAGTGAAGATGTCAGGCAGTATACTAAGTTTAAGAGGTGTTTGGAATAAAGATCTTCCTTGTGCCCCTTAAAATTTTACCATGCAGACAATCACCAATGCTGCCTCTACATATCCTTGACTCAGATGAAGACTCAAAATCAGCTTCATATCAAAAGCGCAATCCTTCTTTGGCTTCAGTAATAACCTCTAAAATAACATGGATCTCACTCCTTAGTTACCACTATTGTCTTCTTTCATAACTGTTGTTCAGTAATCGAGCCACTGCACATTCAAGTATTCATTCCCCTGGAAATACTGCCTACTCCTGCAAATGAGGCTGCAGTGATCTGTTCTTTAAATAAGCCTAAATCTGGCAAACAGTAATCTTCTTGCTAATTGACCAATTCATTTCCAGTTTTAAGTGCACTATTCATTGACCACTCTCTGTCACTCAACTGCATGCTCTTCATTTATTCAAAGGATGTGTTTTCGACTCGATTCTGCCCTCTCGACGTTTGGCATATCAGTACATTCTCTTGGTAAGCTTTATAGGTGCCACAGACGATTTTTTTTTTTCTGTGTAAAGAGATAATTGCCTTTCAGTAATCTTGGTGCATTCTTTCCATTTCTTCACATACAATGTGAGTAATTAGGCTCTCTGAGAATGAATTGAATTAGGCATTGAGGAGTCAGAGCTTTTTAATGTTCAAATTTTCCTAGACCTCTATAATACGTTTGCTGGACTCCCAGAGGCTAGACAGTTTTATTCACTAACTCTTCAGGGTCCTGATGCCCTAGAGAGATGTTCTTTATAGCCATCCCCAACAAATTAAACAATTATTATTCAGTCCCGCATTTCCTGTCAGGGTGCATAGCAAATGTTTTATAGCCAATATTTTAATAAGGTTGATCCACAGTCCTGAAGTGGCATGCCATCCACAGAATACTTTTCTGTTTAGCTATTTATTTGCAAGAGATGCCATTGAATGCATTCACTCAGACATATTTCAAGAAGACTTTTCAGCTGCAAAGAAGGGAGGCTGCTTTTCTCCTTGAAGTCAGTGCTAGCAGAGCTCCAGTGGGAAATGTTGATGGGGCCTAAATGGCATTTTCTGATTATTGATTTGATGTGAACACCTGGGCCATGTCTACAAGACATCGAAATAGGTTATAATTGGTTTCTGAAGCACAGCATACGTCTAGTAAATTATGGCACGTCTTTAGGTTCATTAACTCTTTCCTTGGGTGTGAATTCAATTTTATTATTAGCATTGCTCTGGCATGGAAATGTTATTTTAAATCCATATAAAATTTAATGTTTTGAATAACAAAACAGGTTCTCTGTTCTGTTCTCTGTTACTGCAATGTTGCTAGGTGACAATATACGATTTTGTAAATTATTTGTTCATACGCAATAACATGGTAGACACATGTAATAACTTTCAGAAGTCTCAGAATCATATCATTCAGAGTGTAGAAAAAAATTAAACCAACAATTTTTTTGGCCTCCTAAAAACAAGCCAAAATTGACACCTGTAAACATGTAAGGAGCCAGGCCCTGTGCTAAGTTCTTTATAGCTACTACTTCATTTAATATCACTGCCGTATGAGGAAAGTGATTGTTTTATCCTTCATTTTGGAGATTGAGACATTGAAGCAGAGAGAGATTAAATGGCTTACCAAAGAAACAAGCTTTAGAGCCCAGGTCTGAGCAGAGAATTCAGATTGAGAACCTAAATTCCTAATGATGACATTGCCTGGACTACGCATGAGGAGAGGTGCCTAATTAGCAGGGCATGGAGCCTGAGAAAACACACCAGCTACGGGGAAAGGATCCAGGATGTCTTTAAAAACAACGGGGTAAAGAGACTGTGGTATATCCAGACAACGGGATATTATTCAGGACTAATAAGAAAGGAGCTACCAAACCATGAAAAAACATGAAGAGAACGCAAACGCGTACACTAAGTGAGAGAAGCCAGTCTGAAAGGGCTACATACCGTATGATTCCAGCTGTAGGGCATTCTGGAAAAGGCAAAGCTATGGATATAGTAAAAAGATCAGTGGTTGCCAGGGCTGGTGGAAAGGGAGGGATGACTGGTTGGAGCACAGAGGATTTTTAGGGCAGTGAAACTATCCTGTGTGATATTACAAAGATTGGTACATGTCATTTATGCGCTTGTCAAACCCACAGAACATACAACACTAAGAGTGAATCTTATGTCCGTGACTTACCACCAGTCCATGTAAACTGTGGACTTTGGGTGCAGTGACGCATTCACATAGGCTCATCGTGTGTAACAAATGCACCACTCTGGTGCAAGATGGTGATCATGGGAGAGGCTGTGCATGTGTGGGGGTCAGGGGTATTTGGAAACTTTCTGTACTTTCTGCTTAATTTTGCTGTGAACCTAAAACTGCTTTGAAAATAGTCTTTTTCCTTAAAGGAGCTTAGTACAGTGCCTGGTACTTAGAAAACTATGAAAAGTTTTAAAATAAAATACCTTTTCTTTGTAACAGAAAAAAAGACAACAGGTTGAGAAGAAAAGATGCAGGGCGGAGGTGAACAAGAAGGGTTGGAAACGTAGGAAGCACTGGGAGGGAGAAGAGGCTCAACCCAAGAGCAGTAGAATGAGCTGTGTCGGCCACATGTTATGGGCTGCCTCTGGTCCCTCAGTCTCCCCTACCTCCTGGCACCTTGGCCACTTTGGTTATGGAGAACCCATGCTGCTGCTGTCACTGTAGCTTCAAACTTAGCTTTTTCTACCTCATCTAGCCCCTCTGCCAGCAGCTCGCCTTCTCCAGAGTAGACTGAGGGTCTGCCAGGGTCTTTTGCATGCCCATCTCTCAGGAGGAGCCCAGCCTGACCAGAATCAGAGGGGCTCCAGCTTCTTCCAGCACTGCCAGACATGGGCATGGGACTGGTTTCTCTGGAGGATGCAGTAGGGACAGGAGAGCACTCGGGAAGTGCAGGGGAGTTCAGTCCTTGTATTAGTGGACACTAATACAGCCTAGGGCTGCTGTAACATGGTACCATACATTGGGTGGCTAAAAGCAACAGAAATCTATTTTCTCACAGTTCCGGAGGCTGGAAATCCAAAAATAAGGTTCCAGCAGGGCCATTCTCCTTCCGAAGGTTCTAGGGAAGAACACTTTCTTACCTCTTTGCGGATGTTGGAGCCAGTCCCTGGAGTTCCTTGGCTTGTAGACACATCAAACCAACCTCTGCCTCTGTTGACACATGATATACCTCCTGTATGTCTATGTCTCTGTTTTCTTTTCTTATAAGGACACCAGTCTTATTGAATTATGACCTCAACTTGATTATATTATATCTGCAAAGATCCTGTTTCCATGTACAGTCACATTCATGGATACCAGGAGCTAGGACTTTAGCATGATTCTGGGGAGAAGACTCAGTTCAAGCCACAATAGTTGCTAAGGTAAATCTTAACCAAAGTCTTGTTCTGTACCTCGTTCTGATGCTCCAGTAGTCTGAGGAACAATGAGAAGATAAATATAAGACAACTTTAATTTTTTTTTCCTTGGGATTCACCTCCAAATAAGCCTACCTCTTTGTTGATGAGATAATTTTAATCGGTTCTTTATTCTTTAACAGATACTGTAAGCATTATATTGAAAGTGAGCCGTTACTTTCATATCACTGGAAGCTTTTTTTGTTTCTTTGTTAATTTAGGTTTAATCATTATAGTTTAAAATTTTGATAAAAACTGATCTGTATTAATGTCAATATTGTTGCATTTATATTTCACTGGTTTAAAAAGTCTTTGAGCTAGAGTAAAAGTTATTCTTGCAATATAAGCTGTCATTTGTTTGTCGTCATTGCCTTCCTTCTCTTGAGGATTGTCGTGGCATAGAAGAATGGTTTCTAAGTGAGAGCGCCTTTGTTCAATTCAAAATTTTCACAAAGTGTCTAGTCTCTTTATTGAAAAGAGTTTTGTTCAGCAAGCATTTTCATAAAAAATTGCACAGCAGCGATTGTAGGAAGAAAGTTCTTTAACCTGTCAGCTTATAAACACAGATCCCCCCTCATCCCAATCATTCCTCAATTAATGATGAAAAAGGAGACAAGTTTGCATATTGAGGTTTACATAGGCTTGCACCTGTCCAGACTGGGAGAATGGGAGGTGTTTTGTGTTCTTGCTAAACTGAGAAATTGAATCATTGATCTTCATTTCAAATGAATTATCTTTACGTCAGATTTTTAGAATACCAAGATACGGTATTACCATAACATAAATATTGGTATTTATTGGTACTTAAAGTCAAATAGCATGGAAAACTCGATTACACAAATGACAGAAACTGTTACATCAATCACAAGCTGTAAGATCTGTGAAATGAGTTGGCAGTGTTTCTCCTTCCTTGCAGCCCCAACTTTTTACTGGTGGTAGATTTTACTGTGCAGAAATTTTTATTTATATGAAATCTAATTTTTCAGTCTTTTCATTTATAGCTTCTGGGTTTAGTTCATGCTTTTGAAGACTTTTTCCATTCCTAGTTCCTACAAATATTCTCCTGTTTTCCTCTAGTACTTTAATGATTTTAACTTTTATGTTTCAATTTTTAATCCAGGTGGAATGGTTTAATGAATAAGATAAGGATTCAGCTGTATTTTTCTTCCCAGATGGATACTCACTTGTTTGGAAAATCTATTGAGCAATCTAGTCTTTCTTCACTGATATGCTATGCCTGCTTTTTCATATGCTAATTATCTGTATGCTTTTTTGTTTATTTTTGGATTTTTCTTTTAATCCATGTTCCTCTGCCCAGTAAGACAAATCCAGACATCCACCTGTTTTTGCAAAGAAAGTTGCATTGGAACGGAGTCATGACTATTTACTTATCTGCTGTCTATGGCTGCTTTTGTACTACAATGACAGAATTGGATAATTATGAGAGACTGCATGGCCCATAAATCAAAAATATTTACCACGGGGTTCTTTACAGAAGAAGTTTATCAACTCCTTTACTAATCCATCGATCAGTACTGCACTGTTTTAATCACAGTAGTTTTATAATATATTTAAATGTTTTCTAGAGTTAGTCATTTACCATCCCTCTTCTTTTTCACAATTTTCCTGAGTTTTCTCACTTTTTTCACATATGAACTTAGTATCAGGTAATCTATTATGTGTACATTCTTGTTGACATAGTTTTTGGTGTATAGGTTACCTTGAATTTATAAGTTTATTTAGAGAGATTTAGTTTATTTATTTATTAATTTTTGAGATAGGGTCTTGCTGTGTCACCCAGGTTGGAGTGCAGAGGCACAATCTCGGCTCACTGCAGTCCCTGCCTCCCAGGCTCAAGAGAGCCTCCCACTTCAGCCCCCTAAGTAGCTGGGATCACAGGCACATACCATGATGCCCGGCTAATGTTTTGTGTTTTTTTGGTAGAGATGGGGTCTCATTATGCTGCCCAGGCTGGTCTCAACCCCTGAGCTCAAGCGATCCACTCATCTCAGCCTCCCAGTGCTGGGATTATGGGCGTGACCCACCACACCTAGCCGATTTCGTTTATATATGGTGCTAATCTTTCTATACAAGAAAAGGACATGCCTCTCAATTTGTTTACATTTGATCTTTCACATATTTTTAAACTTAAGTAAGTTTTTGCACATTTGTTATATTCCTCATGATTTTATTTGGTAGTAAGCATAAACATTATATTTTCTTACATATTTTAAAATGGTTTGTATTTAATAAATAACAGGAATATAGATTATTAATTCTATTTTTTGTTCCAGCCAACTTACTGATTTATTTATTTATTTATTTATTTTTGAGACAAGGTTTCACTCAGTTGCCCAGACTGGAGTGCTGTGGCATGACCATGGTTCACTACAGCCTTTGACCTCTAGGTTTAGGTGATCCTCCTACCTCAGCCTCCCAAGTAGTTGGAACTACAGGTGTTTGCCACCATGCCAAGCTATTTTTAAGCTTTTTTTTTTTTTTTTTTTTTTTTTTTTATATAGAGACAGAGTCTCATTATTTTGCCCAGGCTGGTCTCAAACTCCTGGGCACAAATGATCCTCCTGCCTCAGTCCCTCAAAGTGTTGGGATTACAGATGTGACCCACTGAACCCAGCCTGAATTTTCTTATTTGTTTTTCAGGTTAGTATCTTGGATTTTTCACATATCTAATTACATGCCTGTAATCCCAGGTATGCTGGAGGCTGAGGCAGGAGAATCACTTGAACCCGGGAGACGGAGGTTGCAGTGAGCCGAGATCGTGCCACTGCACTCCAGCCTGTAACAGAGTGAGACTCCATCTCAAAAAAAAAAAAAAAAAAAAAAAATTGCAGTATTTCTGGGTCAATGGATGGAATAGATTTTTTAAATAGAAATGAAAAATCTACACGTCTAGAAATCAGATCAGTAGAATACAATTTACCGGTAAGATTCACATTTATATGATAGTCATTTATAAAACACTTTCCTAAGAATTACAGTCCTTTCAGACTGCCATTTGAGTTATTGTATAATCACTTAAAAATATAAACAAAGCCAACAGAGAAAAAAAATACAAAATTATTGTAGAAGAAAGACAAAAAAAATCCTATGATGATTCTGGATTACTCAAGTGGATTTGTTAACAATAACAAAAACCCTAAACTTACTCTACCTACAAATAGCATAAAATGAAACATTTGACTTACAGAATGTGTGTTTAAATCATCTACATTTGTAACACATTATCCAAAGAGTTATAATCCTACCACACTCCCATTTAGCCAAAAGACCGCTTTTAAAATAAAATTTGGCACTTCCGTAAATTGTAGACTTTGGGACTACTAGTTTCACATACTGTAGTCATCTGGAAAATTATGCCAAGTCATTGGAAGAACCTCAAGATCACAGAATACAGGAACCTTAGGTTGGCCTTGATATCTGGAGTCCCTACTTGTTATTTATTTATTTAGTTATTTTACTTTAAGTTCTGGGATACATGTGCGGAACGTGAAGGTTTGTTACATAGGTATACATGTGCCATGGTGGTTTGCTGCACCTATCAACTCATCATAGAGGTTTTAAGCCCTGAATACATTAGGTATTTGTCCTAATACTCTCCCTCCCCTTGCACCTCACCTCCCTGACAAGCCCCAGTGTGTGTGGCTCCCTTCTCTGTGTCCAAGTGTTCTCATTGTGCAACTCCCACTTATGAGTGAGAACAAGTGGTATTTTGTTTTTTGTTCCTGTGTTAGTTTGCTGAGGATAGTGGCTTCCAGCTTCATCCATGTCTCTGCAAAGGACAAGATCTCATTCTTTGTTATGCCTGCATAATATTCCATGGTATGTATGTGCCACATTTTCTTTATCCAGCCTATCATTGACAGGCATTTGGGTTGGTTGCATGCCTTTGCTATTGTAAATAGTGCTGCAATAAACATATGTGTGCTTGTGTCTTTATAGTAGAATGATTTATATTCCTTTGTGGAATCCCTACTTCTCTGGAGGACAGGATTCACTACACATGATCAGCAGAGATGGAAATGGTAGAAATCGCTTATTTAATTTCTTTTTTTTTTTTTTTTTTTTTGAGACGGAGTCTCGCTCTGTCGCCCAGGCTGGAGTGCAGTGGCCGCATCTCAGCTCACTGCAAGCTCCGCCTCCCGGGTCTACGCCATTCTCCTGCCTCAGCCTCCCGAGTAGCTGGTACTACAGGCGCCCGCCACCTCACCTGGCTAGTTTTTTGTATTTTTTAGTAGAGACGGGGTTTCACCGTATTAGCCAGGCTGGTCTCGATCTCCTGACCTTGTGATCCGCCCATCTCGGCCTCCCAAAGTGCTGGGATTACAGGCTTGAGCCACCGCGCCCGGCCCGCTTATTTAATTTCAAAGGGATGTGTGATTTAAAACATCATTTTTTTCCAGCAATGGACTACTTTGATCCTAAAGCATTGAGATACATCTGATATTCTGTATTTAAAAAATTTAACATAACATTTTAGAAGGCAAGGTTGTTTTTCTAGCTGTCATTGGCAGATAGCAGGTGTAGAATTAGTAACATCCAATCCTCGTGATTCATTACATGAAGACTGTTGTACCTTTAACTCGGGTGGGCCAGGTAAAAGGAGGTACGTGATCCTTGGACTTCCTTTAAAATAATACAACAAAAAACAAGGCAAATAAATTGTGGTGTTTATTTACTGGTAGAGTCCACAATACAACAGTAGGAAGGTCAATGGACTCAGCACATCAATTGTAAAACAGGTAGGTATCCACATAAGGCCAGTTTGAACTGAACAGCACTCTTTCCTTTCACTTTTTCCTCCAAGAAACCATTCTAATAACCCCAGTCAATAACGTTCTTTTCCTTCCCTGAACCCTATTCATACATTAGTGAGACCTTTATCTTACACTACCTCGTAATATAATTCATTGTTGACAGTGCTCAATTGTTTAGCTCCTCTTAAGTACAAGGCTTCTTTACCCAAATAATGTTTCAAAGTTCTTTGGAGCAGGAACTAATTATTTTATCGTCCATAGTAAGGAGTAAGTTATATTGCCTAAAAGGAAACTCTATAAATTATAATTTATTTAAGTTCATTCTAATGTCTTCCATTCTTACTTTCCTAGGCTGTCAAGACCCAAACACATTTTTATTAAGTCAATTGTTAATTCAGGCGTATATATGTTTATTTTTAAGAGGTCTGCCTTTGGGCAAGACAGTTTCTGCCTGCTCCCTTTCACTGAACGTATTGCCAAATGCATTCTAATTCATATTTAATTTATATGATTGTTTCACATGCATCAATTTTGTCTCCCAATTTTATTATCAACTCATTAAAGCAAGGATCATTTATTTTACTATAGCTGCATAACAATGTGATTTAGTGATTATTAGATTTACAACTGCCAAAATACTTTCAGTTAAATCTGCTTTGGATTGTTTAGTACGGCGTTTTGGAGTAAAGAACTACCATATTTTTTCTGACATTTAATGAAGATTTGTTTGGTAACTACCATGTACCAGGCAATGTTGGAATTGTTGGGCACACAAAAATTAAAAAGAGAATTCCTGCCCTTGAGGAATTCATGGTCTACAGGAAAGATTGTGTATAAAACTAACAACTACTGGGCAAAATTATTTATTCATCCAACAAAGATTTACTGAGTGTCTACTATGTCCCAGCCACTGTTCTAGGAATTAGGGAGCCCTCAGGGAACAAAGCCAAGATCCTGCCCTCATGGAGTTAACATGTTGGTAGAGGGAGAATTTCAATAAACAAATAAGCAAATTAATCCTAATATAATGACAGATTGGTGATAAATATTATGAAAAATAAAGCAATATAAGGGATAGATAATGATGGCAAGGGTACTACTTTAGATAAGATGCACAGGGAAGAACTCACTAATGGAATGATATTTGAGCAGAGATGTGAATAAAATGAGGGAGAAAACCATGCAGAATTCAGAGGAAGAGTGTTTAGGCAATGGGAACAGCTAGTGCCAAGGATCTGAGCCAAGTGCATGCTTGGCATATTTGGTGAACACTAGGGAAGGCATAGGGTCTAACATGAAGTGAAGGGAAGATATGAAAAATGTGGTGAAGAGGAACCAAAGGTTTGATGACATAGACCAAGAAAAGGGCTTTGCGTTTTATTCTAAATGTTTTGGAAATCCACCAGAGGATTTAGTTTAGGGTCGTGATCTATCTTATGTTGGCTGTATGGAGAATAGGCAATAGAGGACAAATGTAGAGACAGTGAGGTAACTTCGAAGATTAAGAAGTCCAGGCTGATGATGATGGTGACTTGGATTATGGTGTTAGCAGTGGGGGGTTAAAATGTCCAGATTCTAGTTCTGTTTTAAAGATAAAACCAATGGGATTTATGATAAATTGGATGAGTCGAATGATAGAAAGAGAAAAATTAAGGATAAATGTCGAGAAAGTGCCATGACATATAAATACTTTGAGTGTTAAGCCAAAGGAATTTAGAAACCGCTTCTCCATGAGAGTATTTACAAGTGTTTCTTGTGCTTGTTTTCCTCAAAAACCAAAACAAAGCCTGAAGATGTCTTCCATGAGCAGCATAAACATAAATAAAACATTTTTTACTCTGCCTTCAAATCTCATTTTTAAACTATTTATTAACCTGGGTTAAGCAACCTCAGCTATTTGGTCATGTAGTCTTAATGATAAATTATCACTTCTATTTTCTGGTAATACGGTAAATCAGAGAGCCCAAATATATTCCCAGTATGAAACATCTAGGAATTATGCAGGATGTAACAGAAATAATTTTCATTGCAAACCTGCAAGAAGAATGGGAATATCCAGCAGCCAAAATGAAGAGGAACTGAAAACTAGAATAATGAGTTTGAGCTAACAGTACAGAACTATAGGCATGTTGGTAACTTGGTAAACAAGAAAGTGAGATTTTAATAGAAAGGAACAGGAAATACGTGATTGGGTCTTCATAAGGAGGTTATAACCTTCAGCAGACATGTTGAATAGGAAAAAACACCCTATATATAGGCATAAAGAGATGATAACTAACTTTTCCATCTATGCCTAATTTGTGGTATAGAAAAAAGCTCTCCCCTAAGGCATGTAACTATAGGTTTATCCTCTTAGAAATTTAGGAGGAAGTCAATGTGCAATTCCTGCCCAGTTCAAGAAGCTCCAAGCTAGTAATAGCAAGATCCATCATTTTTACTACCTTTTGGATTTTTAAGTAGCAGACACAACATTCAGTACAGAGCGATACAACATCTTCCCAGGTCAAGCAAGTTTCTAACAATGAAGAACTAACTGATGATAAACTCACAATCCAAAACTACAACACACTAATAAATAACCCAAAGGACTTGAAATAATAGAATCATCAGAAAATGACAATAAAACAAATATGCTTAAAATGAATAAACACAGAAATTAAAAAATCAAAAACATGAGTAAAGATTGAGGCACTATGCAATAATGACCAGAAGATTTGAAAAATGACCAAATGGAACTTCCAGAAATAAAAATGAAAAATACAATATATGAATATAGTATTGAATAATTGGGTTAAACATTATATTAGGCACAGCTGATATGATTAATAAATGAAAAGAGAGATCTGAGCATATTATCTGGTGACAGCATAGAAGGATAAAAATAAGAAAAAGAATTAAGGGGATTTAAAATACATGAAGATGGAATCAACCTAAATGTCCATCAGTGATAGACTAGGTAAAGAAAATGTGGTACATGGCCGGGCATGGTAGCTCATACCTGTAATACCAGCACTTTGGGAGGCCAAGCAGGTGAATCACTTGAGGTCAGGAGTTCGAGATCAGCTGGCTAACATAGAGAAAACCTGTCTCTACAAAAATATGAAAATTAGCTGGGTGTGGTGTCATGAGCATGTAATCCCAGCTACTTGGGAGGCTGAGGCAGGATAACTTGAACCCAAGAGGCAGAGGCTGCAGTGAGCCAAGAAATCTTGCCACTGTGCTCCAGCCTGGGTGACAGAGTGAGACTCTGTCTCAAGAAAAGAAAAAAAAAAAAAGGAAAGAAAATGTGGTACGTATATACCATGAAATACTATGCAGCTATACAAAGGAGTGAGATAATATCCTTTGCAGGGACATGGATGGAGTTGGAAGCCATTATCCTCTGCAAACTAATGCAGGAACAGAAAACTAAATACCACATGTTCTCACTTCTAAGTGGGAGCTGAAGAATGAGAACACAGGGACACGGCAGGAACAACAATACTGGGACCTGTTGGAGAGGGGACCTGGGGGGAGGGAGAGCCTCAGGAAGAACAGCTAATGGATGCTGGGCTTAATACCTAGGTGATGAGATGATTTGTGAAGCAAAGCCTCATGGCACATGTTTACCTAGGTAACAAATCTGCACATCCTGCCTGCACATGTATCCTTGAACTTAAAGTAAAAGTTGAAGAAAGTTAAATTAAATTAAATACATGAAGAGATACTCCACTGCATTCTGTCACATAGGATGCAGCATAATTGTTTATCCAGATTGCTATGATGAACAGTTAGTTAGATTGCTATGATTATCTGTTAGGATTCTCAGAGAACCTCTGAGAATTCTTTGTGTGTGTGTGTGTGTGTGTGTGTGTGTGTGTGGTGCGTGTGTGTGTAATTATAGCTATGGTGTAAATATTTGTGCTCCCCAAATTCATCAAAAACCTGATCACAGTGTGAAGGTATTAGGAGAACGGCCTTTGTGGGGTGATTCGGTCATGAGGACTGTCCTCATGAATGGGATGAGTAGATTAGTACCCTTACAAAACAGCCTCAGAGAGCAGCCTTGCCCCTTCCACTGTGTGAGAACACAGCAAGAAGGTGCTGTCTATGACAAAGCAGGCCCTCATCAGACACCAATGTGCCAGTGCCTTGACCTTGGACTTTCCAGCCTCTAGAACAGTGAGACATAAATGTTTGTTATTTATAAGCTACCCAATCTACGGTATTTCATTAGAGGAGCCCAGACAGACCAAGACAGATAGATAAAAGGAGATTTGTTATAGGAATTGGATCACATGATTATGAAAGCCAAGAATTCCTACAATCTTCTATCTGCAAGCTGGGGAACAAGGGAAGGCAGTTGTGTAATTCTGCCCAAGTCCAAAGGCCTGGGAATCAGAGAGTGATGGTATAAGTCTAGGTCTGAGTTCAAAAGCCTGAGAAGCAGGAGCGTGGATGTCCAAGGGCAGGAGAACATGAAAGTCACAGCTCAAGCACAGAGAATGAGCTAGCCCTTTCTCCACCTTCCTGTTCTATGCAGATCCTCAATGGATTGAATGATGTGCACCCTTACTGGGGAGAACCATTGGCTTTACTCAGTTCACCAATGCAAATCCTGATCTTTTCTAGAAACATCCTGATGGACACACTCACAAATATGGTTTTACCAGGTACCTAGGTGTCCTGTTGAAGTGGCATTGTTCGTCTGGATTAATACTCGAGGTTTATTGTCCCATGTCAAGGAAATCAAGGACATGGACACATAAGGAATAAGGTTGAGAACAGAGGTTTAATAGGTGAAAGAAAGAGAAAAGCTCTATCCTGCAGAGAGATGGGGGTCCTGAATGGGTCCTCCAGTCCGAGGTTAAGTGCAGGAGGTTTTATAGATGAGCTTGAGGAGGTGGTGTCTGATTTACATAGGGCATGAAATGTTGGTGGGACCAGGTGTGCCATTTGAATAGCGCTCGAAGAACTGGTTAGGACTAGGTGTGCTGTTTGCATAGCGCATGAATAAGCTGGTCGCCCCACCCTAATTTTTTTTTTTTTTTTTTTGAGACAGCTCTCACTCTGTCTCCAGGCTAGAGTGCAGTGGCACGATCTTGGCTCACTGCAACCTCTGCCTCTCAGATTCAAGTGATTCCCTGCCTCAGTCTCCCGAGTAGCTGGGACTACAAGCGTGTGCCACCACATCCATCTAATTTTTTTTGTATTTTTAGTAGAGTTGGGGTTTCACTATGGCCAGGGTGGTCTCGAACTCCTGACCTCGTGATCTTCCTCGATCTCCCAAAGTGCGGGAATTACAGTTGTGAGCCACAGCGCCTGGCACACCCTAATCTTTTATTATGTAGATGGGTTCTCTACCTGGCTGGCACCATGTTGCCTGCCTCTTTACTATACCTGTGGTGACAAAGAAAAGGGACAGTGGAGCTTCCATGTTGGATATGCCCAGCCCTCAGGTGGCCCTTTCCTATTGGTGCAGCTGCTGGCATTCACCCGTGCAAGTTTCCAGCTTGTTTATTTATGTTTGCGGCTCGATTTTTCAGGCTGCTTTATTAGGAAAAAAAAAAAATGATTCGGGGGCTGCTTTTTGTTCAAAGGGAAGCCTTGCCGAGGACTCCTTTACCCTCACTATCGCCCTAAACAATTTCTTTCTAGCTCCTGTATCACTATAGGCCAGTCAAATTGATACATAAAATTAAATAACACAGGTTGTTTCTAAAATGTTTTGGTTCTACAAAGAATTATGCAAAAAATAACATTGCACAAACATAATTTTGCCCGTAGGCATGTACAAAATTTCACTGATTCAACGCATATTTATTTTTATATGTCAGGCACCATTTTAGGCACTTGTGTGTGGACACAGTAAAATAAATAAATAAAACCAATCCCTTGCCCTCATTGAGCTTATATTCTAACTGGCGAGACAGATCAACAACAAATAAAAAGTAAAATATTGTATGTCAAATGGCAGTAAGTTTTACTGAGAAACATAAAGCAGGATAAGGGTGAGAGAATTTTGGTGGCAATGCCAGCTGTTTTATGTAGGGTTATAAAAAATATTCTTGAGAAGATGAGTGAATAAGTCATGCAGATATATTGTTAAGTACTTTGCAGACAGAAACAACTGCAAAATCCCTAAGATGGAGAGAAGAGAGCAAGGAAGGGAGTGACAGGAGGTGAAGTGAGGGAGAGCAAGGTGTTAAACCTCATGGAGCATGGTAGGCTTGTGCAAGTGCTTTGACTTTGACTTTGAATGAGGAAAGAAGGTATTGGAAAGTTTCAAGCAGTGTGATGATTTTCAAAGGTCATTCTATGAGTATATGCATAGGGTAAATTTCTAGAAGTGAAATGGCTTGGTAAAGAGTATATGACCTTAATAATTTTTGAATTATAAAACTAAACTTGTCAAACCTGTAATCCCAGCACTTTGGGAGGCTTGTTGTCCATATTAGTTGTAGTCCCAAAGGCTTAAAG
This sequence comes from Macaca thibetana thibetana, assembly GCF_024542745.1. Taxonomy (NCBI): domain Eukaryota; kingdom Metazoa; phylum Chordata; class Mammalia; order Primates; family Cercopithecidae; genus Macaca; species Macaca thibetana. Next base: position 116,449,667 of record NC_065585.1, read on the forward strand.
ATTCCACTGGAAATTTAAAAAAAAAAGAAAAAAGAAAAAAAAAAAAAAAAACTTCCACTGGAAATTTACAGCACATTTATAAACAAAATATTGATTATTTTGTTGATAAACAAAAACTATTAACAATGAAAACAGAAAAAAACTGACATAATGTTTTAAAAATACTAATAGGCAATAACAAGTTTGAATTCTGTACTCAGCTGGAATGTCACAGAAGAATATCTGCAAAATAAAAAATAGTTTTAGACAAGGAAGTGCTAAGTATTTGTTATTAACAATCACTTTAAAAAGTTCCAAAATGTGCTTTAGAAAGAAGATTGAATCTAGGAAAAGAGAAATAAGGGATGCTGAACAAGGAAATAGTAAACACGTGAGTAAATTAAAGGAAGCATTTCTGCTAAGACAGTAATAATGGTGATAATTAGGATAGTAGTGATAATAAATATTTTGGAACTATAAAACCAAGTATTCATGAAATACTTTATAACAATGTTCTGAAGAATGGTGAGGAAAGATGCAAGATGGGGAATTGAAATGGAAGTATTCTAAAATCCTTATGCTCCCCAGGAAGGTAAAGATAGAGATTAAAATTAGATGTTGAAAAGTTAAGTACATGGGAAAAATTAAATAATCAGTTAAAGAATAGAAATAGAACATCTACATTTCAAATCTGATGAAAAAAATGTGGATCAACCAAATAGGAGGAAAAAAAGAGAAAGATGTAGCTTAGAAAATCATGGTTAATAGAAAGCCAAAGTAAGATGATAGAAATACGTCTAAATACAGAAAAAAAACCCACAAGTACATCAACTTTTTGAAGTATTGGTTTTTCATCATTCTTTAGTACTTAGCTTTCATTTACGCTGAAGGACTGCTCTATGACTATGAGATTGTTGGTGTCTAATAATTCCATCTCAGGTAACATGCATAGTACCACAGTTAACAAGTTAACCATGAACCAGGTACACCCCTCAGGATCTTTTTAGTTCTTTATCTTCTTTAATTCCTGCAACACCTTTCATAACAGGATATTAGATGAGGATGCTATGCCTCAGACAGTTTGAGTTATGCGATTTAAATTCAGAATAGCTCACCCTTAGTTCTCTCCAATATGCACAGCTGCCTTTCCTCTTTGACTCACCTCTCTAATATTTTTTATTTTCGTCAGCATTAATGTGCCAAGCTCTTTTTAGTCTGGTTCAGGTTTTTCGCTGGAAAAGGCCCACAAATTTAGGAGGCTAGGAAGAGTGATAGTACTGAGCGGTTTTAAAAGGAAAGGTGATATCATTTGGCTCTGTGTCCCCACCCAAATCTCATCTTGAATTGTAATAATTCACCAGGTGGAAATAATTGAATCGTGGACACGGTCTCCTCCTTACTGTTCTTGTGATAGTGAGTGAGTTCTCACAAGATTTGATGGTTTTACAAGCATCTGGCACTTTTCCTGTTGGTACTTCTTCTCTTGCCTGCTGCCATGTATAAGCCATGCCTTCCACCTTCCGCCATGATTGTGAGACCTCATTAGCCATATGGAGCTGTGAGTCCATTAAACCTCTTTTTTTTTTTTAATAAATTACCCAGTCTTGGGTATGTCTTTATTAGCAGGGTAAGAACAGACTAATGCAAAAGGACTATTACAAATACAGAATAAGAAGTGACATTAAAATGATCACATAACACTCTAGTATTCTCACGTTTGCCTCTGATATCAGATGTTTGGGTAACCACTTTTCTGGAGAGAAACAGAATATATGGCCATATTTTATCTCTGGTATCTGAGTATTAAATTTTTTTTTATTGCTGTCATTTTTCTCCCCATTTCCAAACTCTCATCCCTGTTCTTTTGAGACCACCAAGACAGCAAATTCATTTGGTACAGAATTTCTGAGGATCCCAAGGGAGAGTGGAATCACTCATTGGCTCTGTATCATTTGAGAGAGGCAACAACTAATTGTTCTTGGTCCATTCTTAATGAAGCACTTAAAGCACAACCCCCAAAATATGATTCACAGCTAGGGTGAGCATATGTCCTGATTCATTCAGGAGAATCCTAGTTTGGATGAATTTTATAGTAGAACGCTAATGGAGACTTGCCTTAAAGGACTTAAATTATTTTAAAATACAAGACCTTTCCTCTATTTCACGGGTGGATAACTCTCAGTTCCAACTCTGAATCCCTAGAGATACTGTCTTGATTGATTTGGGGTAGGACTGAAATCTATGAATCATCATAATTTTAAAAAATGTTCCTTAAAATTCTAATATATAGCCATAATTGAGAATGACCATACCAAAAATTCCAGCTATCAGACAACACTCAATAATGTGAAAACACTCCTCCTATGCACATATTCACAGATAGAGTTTGAATTCTTTCCATTGAGGGCAACAATGCCTTACAAATAAGGATTTTGTTTCGATATGATCATGATTTTTAGTTACTTGCTTTTTATTTATAAATTACCACTGTTTAGCTCCAATATGAGTCACTTACTTTATTATTTCTACTTTGGTTAGCCCTATGATGCCTAGTGATGTTGATTCACACCTATAATTTGACTCAAACTTTCCCAATAACCAAATGTTCAGACTGGGAGAAATTGATACCAATATACCCTAAAGGTATGTATGAAACAGGATTTAGATTAAATAATTTACGTTGTAGTCAACATTCATTGAGCATATATTATGGTGCAGTCACTTTGCTAGGTATTAAGATAAAGAGATGCATGCAGTACAGTTTCTGCACTGTAGGAGGGGAAGACAGAAATGTGAACAATTCAGAAAAATAAAGTGCTGTAGATTTTACCATAAACGTAGGCACATTGTGCCAAGAGAATGGCGAGAGGTCTGTCAGGAAATGCCTGGCAAGGCCTCATGGATGAGGAAATACTGGGCTGAATCCTGGATGCTGTCCAGCTGCACGTGGGATAAAAGAAGGTCAGGGCAGAGTGCAGAGGAAAAAAAAATTCTGGGCCAAGGGAACAATGTGAGCAAGGGCACTTAGGACAGAAACAAGACTGACTTGGGATTGCTAAGGTTTGAATGTGTCCCCTCCAAAATTCAAGTATTGAAACTTAATGGCCAATGTGATGGTATTAAGAGGTAAGGCCTTGAAGAGGTGATTAGGCCATGATGGATCCTCTCTCGTGAATGGAATTAAGAACCTTATAAAAGAGACTTCATGCAGCATTTGGCTTTTTTGCGTTCTCACTTTTCACATTTGAAAACACAGCATTCCTTCCCTCTAAAAGATGTAGCATTCAGGCACCATCTTGGAAGCAGAGAGCAGCCCTCACAAAACATCAAGCCTGCCAGGACCTTGATCTTGGACTTCCCAGTCTCCAGAACTGTCAGAAATAAATTTCTGTGTTTTATGAATTACCAAGCCTTAGGTGTTTTGTTATAGAAGCACAAACAGACTAAGATAGAAACTGGTACCAAGAGTAGAATGTTGGTGTAACAAAGACCTAAAAATGTGGAAGTGGCTTTGGAGATGGATAACAGGTAGAGGCTAGAACTGTTTTCACGTGAATGTTAGAAGAAGCCTGGATTACTGTGAACCCAGCATTAAGGATGATTCTGGGGGCTTAGAAGAGGAGAAATCTAGAGAAAGCCTTAGTCTTAGAGATTATCTAAGTGGCCATTACAGTGAAGACTATTTTGATAAGGTCTCCAACAGAAATGAGAAACAAGATGGTGGAAACTAGAGGAAAAGTCATTCTTGTTATAAAGTGGCAAACAACTTGCGGAATCATTCTGTGTCTTAGAACTTTGTGGATGGCAAAACTCGAATGATGAACTAGACATTTGGCAGAAGAAATCTCTAAACAGCAAAGTGTTTAGGGTGGTGCATGACTTTTCTTAACTACTGGTAGTAAAATGTAAGAAGAGAGATGATTTAAAGGCAGAATTTATAATTAACAGGGAAGCAGAACATAAGCATTTGGAAAATTTTCTGTCTGATCATGGATAGAATAAAATGTGTTTCAGGGAGAAAACTAAGGGTGTGGCCAAGTGACTGATAAAGATACTGGTTTGGATAGAAGGAAGCCAGGTGCTATTCATCAAGACAATGGGAGAATGACCCTGAAGGCAATTTGGAAATCTTTAAGGCTGCTGTGATTATCACAGGTTCAGAGTGCCAGGGCCTTAAAGGCAAAAGGGTTTAGAGGGAGAGGCCCATAGGACCTCAGGACTGACTTCCCAAGGTCACTTCAAGTCTCTGCTCCCTCCATTCTGGTGCTCCTTGGCTACTCCATCTGTGCTTAAGTGGGTCTAGGTGCAGCTTGGGCTGCTGCTTCAGAGGACACAAGCAGTGAGCTTTGGTGGCATCCACATGGTGCTAGCTCTGCAGGTAAGCAGAGTAAGGAGCTGTGGCAGTATGGCTACCTCCACCTAGATTCTTAAGGATACCACACAGAAAGCCCCAACTAGGGCAATGCCCAGCAGAGCCATGTGAGTGGGGATGCCCCCAAGATTTCAGACTTATAGAGTCATCAGCATGCAACTCTATCCTGGAAGAACCGCAGACACTGGACTTCAACCCATGAGAGCTGCAGCGTGGACTGTGCCCAGCAAAGATATGGGGGTGGGGCCACCAGGGCATTCAGGGGCCTAACATTTACCCCAGTGTGTCCAGAAAGTGGGGCATGGTGTCAAACAAGATTATTCTCAAACCTCAATTCTTCATGTTTGCCCTATTTGATTTTAGATTTACTGGGAGCCTGTTACTTCTTTCTTCTTGCCTCTTTCTCCCTTTTGGAGTAGAAATATCTATTCTGTATATGTTCCACCACTGTGTTTTGGAAGCACATAACTTGTCGATTTTACCAGCTAACAGCTAGAAGAAAATTTGTTTCAGGATGAATCATACCCTGAGTCTCACATGTTTAGATGACACTTTGGACTTAGACTTTAATTTTTATGCTGGAATGAGTTAAGATTTTTGGGAGCTATTGGAATGGAATGAATATACTTTGTGTGTGAGAAGAACATGAATTTTGGGGGGCCATGGGAAGAATGCTATGGTTTGAAAGTTGTTCTCTCCAAAATCCATGTCACCAACGTGATAATATTCAGTAGTAAGGACTTCGAGAAGTTATTAGGCCAAGAGGGCTCCTCCTTCTTGAATGGGATTAAGGCTTTTACAAATGAGATTCATGCAGCATTTGGCTCATGCCCTACCACCTTCCCTCCAAAGGGTGCAGCAGCAAGGAGCCATCTTGGAAACAGAGAGCAGCCCTCACCAGCGTGCAACCTTCTGGTGCCCTGATCTTCGAGTTCCCAGCCTCCAGAACAGTGAGAAAATACATTTCTGTCATTTATAAATTACCCAGTCTCAGGTATTTTGTTATAGCAAAGCAAACAAACTAAGACAGGAACATTAAAGGATAGTGAATATATTATTTATTCACCATTGTTGCTACAGGCTTGGAGACCCACATATCTACTATTTACATTAACTTCTTTTATATATGTGCATGATGTTTGTTTCTTACCATCAATGTCTGTTATTTTACATACATTATTATTATTATTATTATTATTATTATTTAGACAGAGTCTTGCTCTGTTGCCCAGGCTGGAGTGCAGTGGCATGATCTCGGCTCACTGCAACCTCTGCCTCCCAGGTTCAAGCTGTTTTCCTGCCTCAGCCTCCTGAGTAGCTGGCTTGTGCCACCACACCTGGCTAATTTTGTATTTTTAGTAGAGACGGGGTTTCTCCATGTGGTCAGTCTGGTCTCGAAGTTCCGACCTCAGGCGATTTACCTGCCTTGGACTCCCAAAGTGCTGGGATTACAGGTGTGAGCCACCGTGCTCAGCCACATTTTATTTTTATTAAATAATTCAATAGTACTTTTTCTCTTTTCAGGACTTTTAGAACTAATATAAAGAGTGGAATCACTCATTGGCTGTATATCTTTTGAGGCTGGAAACAGCTAATTGTCCTTGATCCATTCTTGACCATGCATTCAAAGCATAAACCCCAACATATGCTTCATGGCTAGGGTTAACATATATCCTGGTTCATGCATGAGAATCCTAGTTTGGATGAAGATTTATGGTGGTACACTGGCAGAGAGTTGCCTTAATGGACTCTTAAGGGACTTAATGAACTAATATAAAAATGTAGAAAATATGGTTTCTAAAAGAAGGAAACCGAAAATTCCTACCATTTTCCCACAGAGACCAGTAGAAACTTTGTTCTTCACATGTTCTCTTGTGTTATATGCATCAAAGTTTTTGTTGACAATGATGTATCTTCAACTTTATTCTGGGCCATTAATAGTCTTCTACAGTCTCAGTTGTCCTTACTTTTTTATTATGTAAGCAATACATGTTCATTATTTTTAAAAATAGAAAATATAGATAACCATAAAGAAAATAATGAAAATTGCCCAGCATTTTATTATATATAATATAAATAAATATTATAATATATATAATATAAATAAATATTATAATATATATAATATAGAACATAAATATTATTTATTATTATTATTTTATTGCCTACCAGAAATAATATTTTGGGGTCCATTCTTCAAGATATTAAAAAATGCATATACAGTTTTATTACTTGTTTTTTAAACATGTTTTTATGTTAATATACCACAACCATATACATTTTCTAGAAAGCTATTGTTTAATATCATTTTTCCATTAATTAAAAAAATAGCCAATTGAATACCTTTTCTGTCCTGTTAACTCTGCTAGGTTTTTGCACTTGTTATTATGCTTTTTTTTTTTTCCCACAAAATTAGAATAAGGTTGGCATTATGGTCTCTGTTTCACAGATGAGGAATCTGAAGCCTGAAAAAGTTCAGTGGTTTATCCAGGGTCTCACAACCCGTATATAACAAGTCAAGATTCAAACCCAGGTCCTTGTACACATACTTCATCTTCTTTTTCAAATAAGGACAGTGGAGTTAGTGAATGCACAACCCCAACGTACAGAGGCCTCTTACTGGCTAGGAGCTCACTCCTCCTTCCCTAAAAGACAGCAGAACAAACTGAGTCCAGGTTCTCTCTCTTTTGGTAGCTTCCCAAGAGGCTGATGTTTTCTTCTCCTTCCTTTACAGCTTTGCAAATATGTGCTTTTGACATCAGTGTACAGTTTGGCATCTGCTTTGGAAATATTCTTGCAAATAAGGCAGAAAAGACATCTTTTGTGAAAGGTAAACCACAGGTATAGTTTGGCTGCAGCAGTCAGGGGAATAAATACAAATAGAGAATAATGGCCTTGTCACTGATTTTCTGTCCTTAAGAGGAAGGTGTTCCTCTGGTCTCCGCAGGAGTAGCCATCCCTGCCTGGGTGAGTGCAGGATGCCTCTCCAAGGTGGCTGCACACAGCAGGTGAACTGCTCACTCGGAAAGGGTCAGGGGCGGACTGGATCTGCAACGTGCTGAGAATGCACCAGGTGGGTCCCTGAGCTAAAGGCTTGTCAACAGTACTTACCATAAAAACTCTTTTCGCTCAACTCATTCACATTTGTGATCATCTCACCCTGAAACATCCCCAGTTAGCCAACCTGCTCTCTCTCACCAACTTTCTTGCTTTACTCCTACTATTTCCTAAGGCAGTGGGCTGTTCCCTTAGACTCGAGGGGCAGGGGGACGAAGTTTAGAAACAAAGTAACATTTATTCTAATCTGAGGGTGTTTAATGGCAGATCAGTCTGTGGAAATAATTCTGCATATAAGGCAAAGAGGAGGGAAAGGAAGGCACTGACATATATTAACCACTGAGATAAGTGGGATGCTTTCACATCCATCGTGTTGGAGAATGTCCACAGCATCCTCAGGTGGTAGGAATCGCTGGTCCCAATTCACAGACTAGGAGAATGAGGTGCAGATGGATTGGCTTGTCCCAAAGTTGGTAAGTGGCAGAGCAGTATTTTAATTCAGACTCTTTATGATTCCAAAGCCTGTCCCCAGATATTTCTGTTGGAAAACACTCAGAAGACAGACATTAATATTTAAGAAACACATTTTCATTATCTATTTACATTCTTAATGTGACAGAAAGCAGAACAGAGGGATAAGAAAAAAACAAACAAGGGTTTATTGGTCTGTTGAGCAGATCAACAACTCATTTTTGTTTTGTTTCGTTATTTGAGCTGGCTTTTGTCACGCAATAGAATTTTTTAATCACTTTATCGAGGTATAGTTGATATACAATAGGACTGCACATGTTTAATGTATACAATTTGACAATTCAATAACTTTGATGTATCTAATCTGTATGATGCCATAATCAAGGTAATAGATGTATCCATCACCTTCAGAAGTTTCCTTCTGTCTCTTTCTGGGCTTTGTTTGTTGTCATTTTCTTGTTCTTTTTTTGAGATAATAACCCTGAGATCTACCTTCTTAACCAATTTTGAAATGTGCAATACCATATTGTTTACCATAGACATAATGTTGTACAGCAGGTTGCTAGAACTTTTCTATCTTGCACAACCGAGACTTTTTGCCCATTGAATAACATCTCTCCACTCCCCTCTCCCTCTAGCTCCTGGCAACCACCACTCTATTCTCTGCTCCTATCAGTTTGAATCTTTTAGTGTTTGTATATAAGTAGAAGCATTCAGTATTTGTCCTTCTGGCTTATTTCACTGAGTATAATGCCCTCCATATTTTAATAGTCCTTCAAAGTCCCAACTTCCTGGATGTGTCTTTGCAGGTGACCACAAGGAGGTGCCCAAGAGTAGCACGCCTGTTTTCCCAGGAATTTTAATCTCTGTCATTAACAAATAAAAACCTCACTGAGTTGCTGTTTGTTTCAAGTTGGTATCTGGGACTTTCCACGGACTAGCACTTCTTAAATTGCTGGGTTATTAGTGTAGCATTAGGAGTTAAAGGTTCAGGAATGGGGAATTTTAAGGGGATCGCATACAATTGAAAAGCCTAATACGGTATCTAGGACACAGCAGGACCTCCATAAATGTGTCTTTTCCTTTTCTTCTTCCTTCTTCTTCCCTGCGCCTCTCTGCCTTCACCCCACTATTTCTCACTCACTGTCTTTTCCTATCGTTTCTTTCCATTGAGACATAAATTTCAGAGTAAAGGAAATTCCACCAGTTAACCAAGGACTAAACCATGTTCCATGCCTCTGGGGTAGCACACACACAGCCCAGACTAGTCTTTTTAGGAAGCTTGTGCCGCATCCTGAAGGAAAAAGAAGTAGACTTCAGTGTTAGATTTCAGTTCAAATCCCAGCCCAACACAAAGTCATCAGCTGTGTGGCAAAGGCATTTTTGCACACCCTCCCTGATTGTCAGTCTCCTTTTTTTTTTTTTTTTTTTTTTTACAAAGCAGGGGCAATCTCTGCCTCATAGGAGGACTGCAAGATTTTCATGAGGAAACATGGGAAAGCACCCCCAATAGTCCTTTGCATCTTGTAAGCATTGATACACTCTCTAGTTAAAACAAAAATTTTAAAGCCCTCCACTGGCCTTTAGAGAGGAGGCTTAAGGGTGAGAAGCAAAAACTTGACCCCTTAGTAATGCTCAACTCCGGTGGACCTACGTTTCCCGGAGGGATGGCCCAGCCTGCACAGGATGCCTTGCTCTGTGGGGCGGGCCCCTCAGGCTCAGAGAGAACAAGTCCCATGGGGCTCAGAGATGGAGAGGGGAGAGCGTGCGCATCCACTCTGTTTGCCTTTGGGGCCACAGACTTGCCCCTGCTTCCCACGGAAATTCATTTATGAGAAAATCTCCTGGTTGGACTGATGGAGCATAAGGGGCTTAACTTTATATAAATATGTAGAACGTGTGTGTGTGCATGTATGCAAGGGCAGGGGACAGGCAAGAGACTTCTTTTCCTCTCTATTGGATAAATCATGAACTATAAATAAGTAATTTAACAGAAAGTTCCCCCAAATCATGCCCTTCTAAGCCTGAGTGTGTGTGTGCAGAATCACATTGGAAATGAAGAAGATGGTAATTCCAGTATCAGGGTAGCCAGAACAGAAAACATGTAAAGTTTGTGGATGATCTTGGGGGGATAGTAAGTTTGGTTTATGCCTAATGCCTACCAAAACATAGATGCTTAATAGCTTAGCTGGGTGACTATGTTGAATTGTCCTTGTCACAGGGTCTTTGATGGAGCCCGAATTTGCTGCAAAAATACGAAGAGCTAGACTTGGCAATCCAGACCTGGGAGTCAGCTCCATAAGGGTTACTTCACTGCAGCCTGCAGGTCAGTGGCTTCCCACACAGGAACACATTGCTATGACAAGCCAGGCTTGTTCCCAGCTTGGACTCATGCCAACCATACCCTTTGCCTGGAATGTCTTACCTCAGGTCTAGGGACCAACTTCTGTAGCTAATTCAGTTCTCAGATTAAATGTCACCTCCTTAGACTGCCGTTCCCTGATTGTTCATTCTAGAGTGGTCCAGTGCAGCCTCTCCATCACACCCCTCTTTGATTTTCTGTAGAACATGTACCATGCCCTGAGATTTTCTTGTTTATTTGCTTAGTGCTTATGTCCCCTTCACTAGAATTTAAGCTCAATGAGAACAGCGGCTTTGTCTTTCCATTTCTCTCATTAGCTCCTGGCACAGCGTCCTGTAGTAATAGAATAACAGGAACTCAAGAAATATTTGCAGAATGTTGAAGGAAGATATTATACTTTCTTGCACCATAAAGACCAAAGTGCTCTACCTAACTTTTAAAGAGGAAATGGTAGCCACTTAAAAACAAAAAAGCAACCAAAAAAAGCAACTGAATAAAAGCATATACTTTAAAAATCTTGCTTGTGTTTTAACTTTTTGCAAAAGGAGACATAATTAAAGTGTTTCAGTCTCCCCCTGGACCTCTGACAGCAAAATTAGCATGAAGGAGAACAGTACGTAATAGAAAGTGAAGGTAAGCATTAAACCGTTGTTTGTCTCATGCAAATTGCACAATCTAATTCTGATTCATGATGGAGGAAAAAAAAAACACACTCTTTTCTTCTGAACTCAGAAGTGATCAATGTCAGCTGAAATGCTTCAGAAATGCCTTAACTTTGGGTATGGACTTTATGTAAAGGAGTATTTATTGGACACTTTTGAAATGCTGTCAACTACCCTGGCACTGGGGTAACAATGATAAAAAGGCCAAGTCCTCTCTCTCCCTCTCCCAAGGAGTTCACAGTCTATAGGGTGGTAGAGATAAGCAACACAACAGTGTGAGAAGTGGTATAAATATGGGGTGTCGCAAAAGCTCTAGGGATGTGCTGGTGGCTTCATGAAAAATGTGGCTTTGCAGTAATGAAGTTGAAGAAAATTTAACAGTCTTCAGAGATGTGCCCTAATAGTAACAGCAGCTGATGGATAAATAAGAACTGTGCAGAAATCAAGTTTAACAATGGACTTTCAGCAGGTGTGATGAGTCAGTCAATCACCAGGCTGTTACTGAGTGCTGCCCCTGTACCAGAACTCTCTGGGTGCTGTGTGTTCATCTTTCAAGATGCTCACAGCGTACCGTCCTGCTGGGTCAGTGAAGGCATCCAAAATGCACAGAAGATTGCTTCCTTTCTTCACCGGGCTTTGGATCTCAGTAGTCCACAAGAAGAGTGTCTGTTGGCACTGTCAAAGCAATCAGTGTGCCTTTATTTTACCCCACTGGCATGCAGACCTTCTGACCAGACCCTCAAAGGAGGTTGAAATGGAAAGGGAGTCTGTCAGATAAACTCAAAGGCCATCTGTAGGCTCTGGGAATTTACTCCAGATCCTTTGGGAAAATGTATGTCCTCACTCTTGTTGCTGTTGCAGCAGATATCTTCCCTTCTGAAAAGCTATTCAACTCTTTCTGTTTTGTATGCATCTCCTGGATCGGGCCCAGTTCTGCTGAGATGGGTGGGGTAATTTGATTTATGACAGCAGAGAAATAGGCTTTCAGTTATTTTTTGAGTCAGAAACATCTTAGAACACCAAAATAAATGGTGACAGGAAGTACAGTCCATGCCAAATGCCCTGCATCGTGTTGAGTTAGGGTGTCAGATTTAAAGAGAATGTTGATAGCATTTACTCATTAAGAAGTTTGCTGCTTCCTTGCTCAGGAAAGCATGAGATTGAATCCTCCAAAACGTTTACCCTCTTCCCCATTCTGGTGTCTTTGCTCAAACCTGGCTGCTTCTTGAATTTCTTCTTCCTGTCACTACGGTTTCGATTCAAGTGATTTCAGGGAGAATGACGTAGCCGGGATAATGCTGCAGTTTCTTCCTCTGCACAGCCTAGCTACTGGTCACTGCAGCTCTTCCTAGTAGTGCCTGGTTGGGTGTGTGAGTGGGGGTGATGGTGAGAGCAAGGCCACTGACACCCCTAGTAGGGATGGGGGAAGCAGACAGCTGAGCTGACTGGAAGACTCCAGCTGGCACACTGCCATCACACATACACCTAGCGGCGAGTACACACCATCCCTGCCTCTGTAAGTCCCTGGAAGGCTATCTGATTGTAGTTCATCCAGTAACCCAAAGACAGAGCTCTACGTTCCCGGGGTTAGCAGTGACGGAGATGAAAACCAACATTTCCTGTGTACTTACAAGCAGAAAATATTAAGAATGCCTTGCCCCGACAAGCAGAAAATATCAATGAATTCAGTGAGGGTTTAAATATAGTGCCTAACCTTATTAAGAAGAGATTGGAGATATTTGGGCCATGTCACCAAAGCTTTTAAATCAACATTATGGGAAGTAACTCCCACAGATCTTGCCAAAGACAGATATATGGGTTGCAGTTTTGATATATAGTGTGGCATTTGAGAATGTACTTATATCTAATGGGTCCCAGAGTGTTAATTACTTTTTTAGTTAGAGTGAATTATTACACATATTTAAATGAAACGATGAAGACAACAGCAGTAGAAATAGTAAAGAACCACAACTTTTCCCTTCCATATACACCTTGCTTCAACCACCACCATCACCATCACAACCACAGATAACTGGCATAACTGGCACCGTCATAGACCCAACACCAGGAAGTCTATTTATAGGCATGATCTCATTTAACTATTACAGAAAAACCTACACAGAAAATATCATTATCATTTCCATTCTACAGGTGGAAAAAGTTGAGTTTTTGAAAGGTTGTAAACTGACCCATGGTCCCGTAGTTGACAAAGTGCAGAGTCTATCTTAACAAGCTTTGCAATTTCAAAGACCTTGCTCTCTGACATAATACAGCTTTCTCTTAATGAGAAGTGGCTACGAGAAGAGGGATGTCCCACTTTCCCTCCAGTATGTATTTCCCAGGCTTTAGTTTGACCTCTCATCGGGATCATGCATTTCCAACTTTCAACTAATGGTTTATTCTTATATGTATCATCTGACCTTTCTTAAAACATAAACCCACCCACAAAACGAATGCCACTAAATAAATACCAGATCAAGATCTTTAAGTTTTGCCTTTAAAAAATTCCTTCCAAAAGAATGATAAATTACACTGCTTGGTGTAATGCTAACTTCCTCCCCTTCAGTTACTTGCTTATGTGATCCTCTCCTTCTCTGTTCCTGTCCTTTCTGTAAACCCTGATGAGGTTGACTTGAAACCTGGCAATTTGGAGGCTTTTTCACTTCTTCCTTAGGAACAGCTAGCAGTGATTTATTTCCTACCTGTGAGCTGTATAGACCACACCTCTCCCTCGCAGCCTTAAGAGCAAGGAGTCAGTCTTGTCTTAGGCCCAGACATGTTTTCCTAATTTGCTGATGGACTCAGTCAGTTTCCTGCTGGCCTCTGGCTCTTTCCTGCCAGCATTATCTGCATTGGGGTTTGCCAGATGCTTCCACTGGGCCTTGTTTATCCAGGTTAAATTGTTAATGCGGTTGCACCTCTGTTCTTCCCACCAGACTATGATTCCATGGCAGGGACAAATTTGTAGTTACTTTTGTAGTTCTGGTGCCTGGGGTGGGCCAGGTATGGTGGGTAGGACTGCTGTATAAAACGGAAGGAAGGAAGGAAGGAAGGAAGGGAGGGAGGGAGGGAGGGAGGGAAAGGAGAAAGAAGGAAAGAAGGAAGATGGGGATGGAGGAAGAAAGGAAGACATGGAGTTATTGTTATTGTCATTGAGTTTCTCTTTGTATGATTTACTTTCTGGTGAAGTTACTTGAACCAGAGAGAGAATAGAGAAGAGGGGGCTGAAATTCTCCATCTGACCTCTTGGACTTCTCCAAAAGATGGGATTTAATGGGAAGTTAAGAGCACCAATTCAGAAATGAGATTGTTGGGGTTCAGAATTGCAGGTCTGCAACTCACTACTTGGATGACCATGGGCAAGTTTCTTAACCTCTCTGTTCCTCAGTTCCCTCTTCTGCAAAAATGGAGAGAATGAAAGTATCTGTTCCACAGGAGTTTAGTGAGGAATATGTGAGTAAACATATAAATGACTGGGAGAAGTGCCAACACATAGAAACAATGAGTTTACAATTATTGTTGTTATGAGAAAGCATTTAGCTGTAAAAATATAGGGACTTGTCTCAAGGAAAAGTATCCATTCATTTGTTCTCTAAACATTCATTAGACACGAATTTCTCCCATGCATTGTGCTCGGTGTTAGGGAAGAGGCCTAATTAAGACAGGGATGCTATAAAGTTTGTATCGTTAATTAGGCATCAAATAATTTCTGCAAAGGAAAAGAGCAGAGCATTTGGAGGAGGAAGAAGGTGGAGGTGGGACAGGTGAGGTTGCCTACTCTGGGGGCGGGGGAGAGAAGTCTGCTCTGGGGTCGGCCAATAAGCAGAGCAGAGCTGGTAACACTCCTGGCTTCAAGGCCCACATGTGCTGCCTAGACCTGGCCAACTCTTTCATTTCTGCTCCAGAGCCACTGGGGGCACTTCAAAGATCAGCAGCTCTGAGCATGGGGAGGTGGTGCTGTTGGACATCATTACCAGACTTTCCAAATGCCTATTCCAAACTGTACAGTGCAGAGGTTCTCCAAGGCAGCGCCGTCGGTAGGAGATATTAGCAGGCATGGAACAGGGCTAAGGTCGGTGCCAGTGGAGCTGAACCAGTCATCTGGGAACACTAGCGGGGCGTTCCCTGGAGATGCCAGGGGATGAAACCCTGCCTTGGTTGGGGAAAGTTTGGAGCTGATTCCATTTGGACATCCATGTTGCATATCCTTACTCGCATGCACTTAAAGCTTGTGGATGTCCAGGGCCGTTTGGGTTACACAAATAAATAAGCATTGTGCAGTTTTTCTGTTGACTGTGGCCATTTTCATAAAAGCTTCAATTTCTTCCATGTATGCCTAAAATCTATAGAGAATTAAAGTATAAACCAGTCCTTGGGCCCTTTCCCATTTGTTTTTTACTCGAAGTGTGTGACATCTGATAATCGTCTTTTTTTCTTCAGTGTATTATTAAGAATTGATTTCTGTGTTTCTCATTTTTAGCATGTATTTTGTGTTTCTGGCCTAAAATTGTTATGATACTACATATTTCTTGAGAAGGATTCATTTTTAAATCTTTTTAGCCTCTGGAAATATGAGACCTCTTTGGTATTTTGGGGTCTTTATATGAACAAGATGTCAAATTCTTGATTTCATTATATCATTGAAGGCCTGGGAATGGCTGGCTTTGTGAGCAATAATAAAGATCTGGTTTTCTTTAAAAAGGAAAGACAGAAGAAACAGAAGTTATTCTTATACATTTTTACATGAGACTTCTGATTTCTTCCCTTTTGAAATTTACCAGATATTCTCTGCAAGAATGTGCTCTATTTATGAGAACGGGGCTGATGAACTTGGAGAGAGAATATTACCTTATTTACAGAAGTCAGCTCTGATTGTATCAATTTTACTGATGTGTGTGTGTATATATATATTATATTTAATGATGTTTCATATAATATATATTATTGCAGGAAGCAAATTTTCTAATTTTATTTACTATGTATAAAAACTATTGAATACTATAGTGTATAATAAAATATAGTATATCATATAATATATGTCAACATTTTTACAATGTATATTTACTATGTTATTCAATATATATAGTATATATAAATTGGCTATATATGTTATTTATTATATACAAAAATATAATATTTAACATATATAATACTTCTTACATATTAAATAAAATTGGGGGGCATTATTCCTGGAGAAGAGCATTTAAATCACTAGCCAGATACTGTGATTAATTAGTGATTTTCCTCTTGCCCTTAATCCTGAACAGTTACTATGTGTGTTCCTGTGAAAATGGCCAAGTCATGGACTATTAATACAGGCAAATAAAATGACTTGTGGAAAAGGTGCATTTAAGGAATACTGTTTCTGGAGCAATACAAGCTGATGCAAGCAGAGTTAACGTTCAGGGTTGTCCTCAAATACCAGGTGATATGACCTGACCATGCCCTCCCACCTTCTCACCCGGGATGTCCACCGGCTGGTAACCTGCTCTCCCCATGAGCTCTTCTGCCTCTTGCTAGCTGCACCTGACGGGAGGATCCCCTGCCCCCAAGCAGCCCCTCTATGAAGCCAACATTTTAGAAAGATCAGAAATGACCCTCATAAGACAACGGCTCAGATGCTGCACAGTCTTTCAAGGCGAATGGCAGGTGTGTCTTCTACGTAAACATTCCCATTCCCCCTAACTAGGTGTGTCTTCCTTGTGTCCTAGCCCTGTGTCAGGTTACTTTTATTTTTCTCATGGCACTTAGGATTGGTGAGGTTTTGGAGAGCAGAAAATTAATTATCTTTGAAAAGTCCTTCCTCACCACCTACCTGCCATGCCCTACGAGATAATAAAGAAGTGGTTTTGAATGAATTAATGGAACAAAGTGTCAAGTAGGATCTGTGTTTTGTTTTGTTTGGTTTGGTTTGGTTTGATTTCTTAATCATGCATTACCTGAGCACCACTTTGGTGGATAAAAGTTCTCTTTGTCAAGGGGACAAGCCACAATACTGGGAACTGATCTTGTAATTTGATGCCGATTTTTCTCTCTGAAGGATGCTATTATCATTGATGTTTATTCTTCTTCCTCCTTCTTCTCCCCATCCTTGTTCTTCCTTTTCTCTCTCCCTCTCTCTCTCCTCTCTTTTTCTCTCTCCATTCTTCTCTCCCTTCCTCTCAGGTTGCCAGATAAAATTCAGGACCTTCAATTACATTTTAATTTCAGATAAACAATGAATAATTTCTCAGTATAAACATGTACCAAATATTGCACAGGACATATGTATACTAAAAAATATTCATTGTTTAATGAAAATTAAATTTAACTACGTATTCTTTATTTTTACTTGCTAAATCTGGCAACCCTACCTCTTTCAGCTTTTTTCAGTACCTTAAATAATAGAAAAAAATGACTCTATGGAAACCTTCTAGTCTTTGGCCCTATTATCAAAGTCCCAAATCTACCATATTCTTCAAAGTTCCTGAGAAAAGAAGGCACACATTGTAAATAAAACTGGGCAATGGAATCAGAGGTCTTCTATTTCTAACATCAGGAACATAACATGCACACCACACTCTTTTTTTTCTTTGTATTTTAACAGGGAGAATTACGTGCTGAAGGAGAAGCAAGGTAGCATTAACTTTCCTAAGAAGGACTGTGTGGCACCCAGTTTAGAAAAATAGTCAGTAAGAGAAATTCAACAGGGAGACATTTTTCTTGCCGTTGATTATTCTCAGGCACACTGTGGACGGCACCCAGGAGAATTTGGAAGATTTAGAGTTACTCTACAAGGGCCATCTTGAGGATAGTATTTAACCTTTCTTCTTTTGTTCCCACTGCAAGGACAGCTTCATCTTTTAAAACTATGTTTAATTTTTCTAATTTTCAGAGACAGGGTCTTGCTCTGTCACCCAGGCTGGAGTGCAGTGATCATAGCTCACTGTAACCTTGAACTCCTTGGCTCAAGTGATTCTCCCACCTCAGCCTCCCAAGTACTGGGACTATAGGTGCGTGCCATCACACCCAACTTAAATTCTCCTTTGTAGACACAGGTTCTCGCTGTGTTGCTCAGGCTGGTCTCAAATCCCCTGGCCTCAAGAGATCCTCCGGTCTCCACCTCCCAAAGTGCTGGAATTACAAGCATGAGCCACCACACCGGCCAGCCTTATCTTAATATGAGAAAAACTGAAGCTCTAACAGTGCCATGTTTTCAATTTGTCATGTTGGTTTTTAAAAGGCATGCATTTCTAGAATGCTGTCTCACTTTGGGCAGATAGAGTACAGCATTTAAGCTTTTCATCCAGCAAAGAGAACAGAAAGGAGGCTTCCCTGGAGCCAGAAGCCCAGAGTTCCAGCTCAGCAGTGCTGCTAACTGGTTATGAGATCTTAAATGTACCAGGCAGTGTCTCTGATCCCTACAAGGGAGTCAGTATGAGATCTCTCAGATCTTTTCTTGTTCACAGTCCTATGATTTCCAGAATGATTCAGAAACATTCACGGCATGTCTCCTTCATGAAATACTCCCTTCCACATTGCTGGGGTTCCTGGCTGCTTTCCTATCTCATCTGCGTCCCTCCCCTTTGCTCTGCATATTCAACAGTAGGGAAAAGTTCTGTGGAAAGCCCCTGAAATAGCAACAGCCGAGGAGCCGACATGGAGTCCGCTTGGCTCCACTGGGCCCAGACCCTGCCAAATACTTGTCATCAAGTCACCAGTCGTACATGGGAAGGGACCAGTGCTCGGTGGCTGCGGCTTAGACTTGTGACTGGTGTTGCTAGCCTCCTCAGAGAACCGGTGCCAATGAGGAAGTTGCTCCGAGAGCCCCTAGGAAACCAAAATACCAGCTAAAGCAAAAAGGCTGTCCTGGCCAGCAGCTGATTAACCGCTTGTGTTCTGGCTGGGGTGCGGGTTTAAGTGTGCGTGGCGGTGCCCTCTCCATCCTGATTCCCAGAGCCCTCCAGCTCCCATGGCAACTCTCAGGGCTCCTTGAAAGAACTCTTAGCCTGGACAACTTTTATCAATTTTGCACCCAGAATCAGTCTTGGGCCCCACCCCAAATTTACAAGGTGGTAGAATTCTAGACCTTGAACACTGACTGCTGGTGCCCAGAGGCAAACTTTTGACAAAAACCGTGTGATGGGCTTCACATCCCGGACATTGAAATCACTGTACTGAACATGGAATAAATGAACCCTTAGTAGGGGACTTGCTCAAGAAGAAAGTGGTTTCTGGTGATTAGTATCTGGGAATGCGAGTTCACGGTAACCGTTTCCAGCTTTATCTATCACTGGACAGAAACCCCTGGAAATAAAGGTGGTTCTCCCTCTGTGTGATGGTGATTTGTAACTTTTTCTGAATTCAATTAGTAAAAGTCCTAACGGGGACAATTATTCTTTGAAATACATGATTATATATTACCCTGAATTCACTGTATTACGTCTCTTAAAACTAACCTTACATACACTTTTTTCTAACACTAAAATCTGGGATGTAAATGTGCTCTGAAATATGGGTTGCAGTTTCCATGAAGAGATTTTAAAAATTCACATCTTCAAAGATATGTCATCTGCAATAGAAATCACGAAGTCGCCACATTTAGGAATGCAATGCTACTGTAATTTCAGTTAAAGGAGGAAAATAATACAGCCCTTCTTTCTAATGGTGTTTGCAGTTTACAGAGGGCTCTTCCTTGTATCAGTTTATTTTAAGTCTGCTAACATATCTAAAAACCTATGATCCTCCAGACTTTGCACCCGGCATTGAAAATATGAAGGTGACTAAGAAAACTCATCAAAGTGGGTTGTTGTCCTGTGGGATGGACAATACACGTGAACAGATCATTAAAATACAGTGCCTTAGATGTAAGATGTGTGCTGTGCTGAGGAAAAAGCAAGAGGAACCCCTAATTTAGGTGGAGTGGGGCTAAGACTTCTGAGGAGATTATTCCATTGAGAACGTATAATAATCCTAATATTCCTTATTTATAAAACATAAATTTATTTTTTAGAGCAGAGTCTCACTCTGTTGCTCGGGCTAGAGTGCAGTGGTGCCATCATGGCTCGTTACAGACTCAACCTCCCAGGTTCAAGCAATCCTCCCACCTCAGCCTCCCAAGTAGCTGGGACTACAGGCGCACACCTTCACATCCGGCTAATTTTTTGATGTTTTGTTGAGACAGGGTCTCGCTATGTGGCCCAAGCTGGTCTCAAACTCCTGAGCTCTAGTGATCCTTCTGCTTCAGCCTCCCAAAGTGCTGAGGTGACAGGTGTGAGCCACCACACCCAACTATAATCCTAATATTTCTATTTAACAGGGAAGAAAATCAAAGTTGAGAAATTCACCGGAGTATTTCTTACAAAGAGCAGAGCCAACTCTTGAATCCATATCAACGTATTGTCCTTTCCTGTTTCCACTGTATTGGTAACACATGTTTTCTCTTTTACTGTTTCTAAAAATAAATTACTAATTCAATAAACTCAATCACTTTTCAAAAAGTGGGAATGCATTTCTGTTCTAAGCTTCTCTTCCATAAACGTTCTCATTTTGACAGCATACTCTAGATTTAAAAATCTTACACATCAAGAAAACTTTATAGTTGGAACATCTAACAATGTTAGCTTTTTTCTGTATTCCATCAGCATATAAAATCCTTGAGTTTTTTTCTTCTGGAAATAGCAGGCTTGAGTCTGAAAATTAGAAGTGACTTAATGCTAAAGCCAGGCCTTTGAGGAGTCAGGGTGTGGACTGTATATAGAGAGTAAGATCTTAGCTGAATGTTGAGGTCAGTACATTATTTCAGAAATCAGAGTCTTTAAGGAGAAAATTCTTCACGTTGGAAAACAAGACTAAATACAAGGACATTAGTGAGTTATATAACCTGAATTTTCTTGCCCATACACATGGGTGTGAAAGGTGGGGAAAAGTAGAGAAGTTCCTCTCATAGGTTAGTGAGGCAGGACATGAATGAGAATGATTCCAAATAAAAGCCCAGAAACTGCATGAGTCCTTGCAGCCAGATCATATCATGCCTAGAGTACTGAGCATGAAGTAAGGCTTGTAAGAAATGAGAAACCTGTACCAAATGTAGGCTAGCGTTTTCCATGTAGTGGCTTGTAAATATTGCTGCTCTAAAATCCACAAAGGAAACAGGGCATAAATTACAAACAGGTGGCAGAATTTATGTGTGAATGGTGATTTGAGCACTAATGTTGGAAATATGCTACAGTCTTGGGGGAATTTCTATTGGATGTACAGCAGCAGGGTCCAAACTGAAGAAAGACACTCTCAGTGACTGTGGAAACTATCAGTGTTTCAGTTCTTACAAATGTAAAGAAAGGGGAGGATTGGTATCTAATGTCTAAGTAGTTTTAACCAATATCCCTTGGATTACCAACAAGATTACTTTTTTGTGTTTTAATTAATATTTCATATTTATTATGCTTATTTTTTATACATAGCTTAGCTTATTCATTCCCTGTGTCAATTTTTATATTGGAGTGCTTAGCTTTTTTTGTTTAATATGAAATCTGAAGAGTTTTTGTTTTTTATTTTTAAACGAAAGGTATTTACCTACCTGCTTGTTAAAATATAGCGAACAAAATTTTCCTCAGGGATATAATTATTCTGTTTTACATACTTTTTTTTTTATTATACTTCAAGTTCTAGGGTACATGTGCACAATGTGCAGGTTTGTTACATATGTATACATGTGCCATGTTGGTGTGCTGTACCCATCAACTCATCAGCACCCATCAACTCGTCATTTACATCAGGTGTGACTCCCAATGTCATCCCTCCCCCCTCCTCCTTCCCCACCATAGGCCCCGGTGTGTGATGTTCCCCTTCCGGTGTCCAAGTGATCTCATTGTTCAATACATACTGTTAATTACATGCCCCAGCACCATTTACAGACTAATCCATGCTTTTCCAAACTGTTTTAATTACTACAATGTCATTAAAATAAGAGACTTTCTACTTTTTTTTATTTTTCAGAAATGTCATGCTTAGTTTTCTAAGTAAGTTTTAAATGTTTTCTAAGCAGTCAAATTTGATTGGGACAGTATTCGTGAGTTAATTTGGGAAAATTATATCCATTCTATTTTGACTCTTTATATCCAAATGCTCAATATTTATATATTATATTCTACTTTTATAGTCTGGCAATTTTATGTATTATAAATTTTTTATTGCTTATTTCTGGGAATATATTTTTCATATTATTAAAAATGCCTGTAATACATATACACAGTGGTTTGGATAAATGAAAAATTCTAAGTTAGAAATTCTTTTCTTCACCATTTCAAAATATATCACTCTGAGAATTTCTGGCCATCCATTGTTTCATTTGAGATGACTCATATCAATCTTTTTTTTTTTTCTTCGCAGGTAAGCTACTCTTTTTCATTAGAAGCTCTTAGAATTTTCTCTTTCACTTTCTATTCTTAAATATCACTATAATGTTCTAGATATGGGTTCCTCTTACACGTTTTGCCCATTTTGAGGCTTTATAAGCTGAGATTTTTGTCTTTCTTAAATTATGGCACATTCTTGATTATTATTATTTATTTATTTATTTTTTTTGAGACAGAATCTCACTCTGTCTCCCAGGCTGGAGTGCACTGGCGCCATCTCAGCTCACTGCAAGCTCTGCCTCCTGGGTTTATGCCATTCTCCTGCCTTGGCCTCCCGAGTAGCTGGGACTACAGGTGCCTGCCACCACGCCTGGCTAGTTTTTTGTATTTTTTTAGTAGAGACGGGGTTTCACCATGTTAGCCAGGATGGTCTCGAACTCCTGACCTCGTGATCCGCCCGTCTCGGCCTCCCAAAGTGCTGGGATTACAGGCTTGAGCCACCACACCCAGCCGATTATTATTTCTTTAAATATTTATTTATTCTTTTTTCTTTTTTCTTTTTCTGGAACTCCTACTATGTGGAGATTGATACTCTGCTTCTAATCTCCAAATCTTGTAATCTTTGTGCTGTATTTCCCATATCCTTACTCCTTCCCAGTACTTTCTGGGAGATTTACTCAATCAAACCTCCAATTTACTAATTTCTTCTTTAACTCTATCCGTTAAGCAATGTATCTAATCTGCTGAGGTCTTAATTCAATACTTATCATCTTGATACCCAGTATTTTTTTTTTTTTTGAGATGGAGTTTCACTCTTGTCACCCAGGCTGGAATGCAGTGGTGCCATTGCAGCTCACTGCAACCTCTGTCTCCTAGGTTCAAGTGACTCTCCTGCTTCAGCCTCCCAAGTAGCTGGGGTTACAGGTGCCTGCCACCATGCCCGGCTAATTTTTGTACTTTTTTTCAATAGAGATGGGGTTTCAGCATGTTGGCTAGGCTGGTTTTGAATTCCTGACCTCAGGCAATCTGCCTGCCTCAGCCTCCCAAAGTGCTGGTATTACAGGCATGAGCCACTACACCTGACCCCCAATATTTTTACTTAGTTCTTTTTAATAACTGTTCTTGTCTGCTTCTTCTTACCAATATTTTGAATTACCTCTTTAAAGATATTTATTATGCCTCTTTTTAATTATTGATAATTCTGCTTTCATATTTCTGGTCTATCCAGGTTATATTCTTTAGTTGGATGATTATTTTTTAATGCCAAATATGCTCATAATTTTACTCCTTATTTTTGTCTGTAAACCCATTTTACCTCGGTAGCCTTAGCTCTCTTGGCTAAGATTATTTACGGGGTAGAGGAGTGGAGGCCAAGGTCATAACATGTGCTTCTCCTGATGGGTCTATGGAAGGAAAGGCATACACTGGTTCAGAGAGCCAAAGCATTGCCAGCTGCACTTGACCACCTTTGTTTGCTTTTTCCTCTCTAGGGATTCCTGCTTTTCTGGGAGTTAATAATTTCATCTCAGGCATTTCTTTGTTCAAAGACCTTTCCTCTCTTGGCTTTAATTTCTTAACTTTGAAGTAAAAGGAAGACAGGGGGTGAAGGGTAGCTCAGAGACTAACCAGTCATCCAGTTCTTGTTAACTTCCCCTGTTACCATCCTCATCCTTTTTTGCAGGTTGGACCATCCCACTTTTGCCCTTTGCTTTTCGGTGGCCGAGGCTGTCACTATCTATGACATTTCTGTCCTGCAGTGGTGAGGAGGCAAGACAAGAGTCTGCACCCAAAGCCATGAGTGAAAGTAAAAATTCAAAATCTTAACCCACCCCAATTTGATTTCCCTTTTTACTCCAATCTCATCAGGCTGTTACTGTTTTCACATTGGTTCACACATGACCCTCTCTTCCCAGAAGTTTTTTCACAGTCATGCTTTCATTCTTCAAATCCATACCCTTTCTTTTTTGCTGTGTGACATTTCCATTGCTAGGATTGGGGAGAGAGCCAATAGCCAGTGCTGTTTTGCCATCTTTTGGGGACTTCCAATATATTATATATTTAATTATTGCTAATATGTAGCAAAGCCATTGATTTTGAAATATTTATTTTGTAAGATGAATCCTTATGAAATCTTCTAATTCAAAGTATTTTCCTCTCTTGGCTCTAGTTTCTTAATTCTGAAGTACAGAAACTAGCTCTCTGCCCCAGTGTATGCCTTTCCTTCCATAGACCCACCAGGAGGAGCACATGCTAAGAGCTTGGCCTCCACTCCTCTACTCCATAAATAATTTTTGTCAAGACAGCTGAGGTTACTAAGGTAAAATGGGTTCATGGACAAAAATAAGGAATCAAGTGATGAGCATATTTGGCATTAAAAAATAATCAGCCTACAAAATGGTTTAATGGTTATCATCTTCTTTTCTGCCTCTGTACTATTCACATATGCAGAACACACTTTTTTCTTAATCAATAGGCTTTAGTTTTTAGAGTAGTCTTAGGTTTACAGAAAATTGACCAGATGGTACAGCTGTTTCTCATATATCCCTGTTTCTTGCTCAGTTTCCATATTATTAACATCTTGCATTAGTGTGGTACATACATTACAATTGGTACGTTACATACCAACATTGATATATTATTGTTAATTAAAATCAGTTTACTAAATTAATTACATAATTAACTAAAACATAGTTTGCATCAGAGTTCAACTTTTTGTGTTGTACATTCTATGGGTTTTGACAAATAAATAATGTCATATATCCATCATTGTAGTATCATTCAGAATAGTTATATTGTCCTAAAAACTCCTTGTGGATTACCTATTCATTCCTCCCCACAACCTCAAACCTTTGGCAATCACTGATATTTTTACTGTCTCTATAGTTTTTCTTTTCTAGAATGTCAAGTAGTTGGAATCACACAATATGTTGCCTTTACAGATTGGTTTTTTCACTTAGTAATATGCATTTAAGTTTCCTAGCTTTTCTTTTCATGGATTGACAGATAATTTTTTTATTGCTGAATAACGTTCTATTGTATGGACATACCATAGTTTGTTCATCCATTCACCTATTGAAAGTCATTCTTCTTTGGTTGTTTATGCTTTTGAGTTCTTACTCAAGAAATCATTGTTCAGACCAACGTCCTGAAGCATTGGGAAAACATTTTCCCAATGTTTTCTTTTAGTAATTTCATAGTTTTAGGTCTTACATTTAAAGGATTAATACATTTTGATTTTATTTTTGTGTATGGTAAGAGATTGGGGTCCAGTTTCATTCTTCTGCATATGGATATCCACTTTTTCCAGAACCATTTATTTAAGAGACTGTCCTTTCCCCATTGTACATTCTTGGTGCCTTTATCAAAAATTAGTTGACTACAGATATATGGATTTATTTCTTGGTTCTTTATTCTGTTCCACTGGTCTATGTGTCTGTTTTTATGTCAGTACCATGATGTTCTGGTTATTGTAGCTTTATTGTGTGTGTGTGCGTGTGCGTGCGTGTGTGTGTGTGTGTGTGTGTGTGTGTGTTTAGAGGTGGAATCTTTCCCTGTCATCGAGGCTGGAGTCCAGTGGCATGATCATTGCTCGCTGCAGCCCTGAACTCCTGGGCTCAAGTTTTCCTCCCAACTCAGCCCCCCACGTAGTTGGGACTATAGGACCAAGCCACCACACCCAGCCTGCAGTATAATTTGAGGTCAAGTAACATGGTCAATATGAAATATCAGTAGCATTTTGAATACAAAAATCAGTAGTATTTTTGTATGCCAACAGCAAACAAGAACAACTTCCAGCTTTTTTCTTTCTGCTCAGGATTTCTTCAGTTATTCAGGATCTTTTGTGATTCCATATGCATTTTAGGATTGTTTGTTCTATTTCCGTAATGAATGTCACTGGTATTTTGATAGGGATTGCATTGAATCTGTAGATTGCTTTGAGTAGTACTGACATTTTAACAATATTGATTCTTCCAATCTGTGGACATGGGATATATTTCCATTTTTTGTGTGTCCTCTTCAATTTCTTTCATCAGTGTTTTATAGTCTTCCTTGTAAAGGTCTTTCACCTCTCTGGTTGAGTCTACGCATAAGTATTTTTTTTCTATAGCTCTTGTAAATAGGATTGCTTTCTTGATTTTGTTTTCAATAATATGTTGGCATATTAAAATGCTACTGATTTTCATATGTTGACTTTATATCCTACAACTTTACTGAATTCATTCATCAGTTCTAACAGTTTTTTGGTAGTCTTTAGGTTTTCCTAAATATAAGATTATACTGCCTGCAAAGAAAGACGATTTTACTTCTTCCTTAAAAGCTTCTGCACAGCAAAGAAATCAATCAACAAAGCAAAGAGACGACCTATAGAATGGGAGAATATTTGCACACTATTTAACTGCCAAGGGTTTGATAACTAGAATACATAAGAAACTCAAACAACTCAATAGCAAAAACACAAATAATTCATTTAAAAATGGCAAAAGATTTGAATAGATATTTCTAAAAAGAAGACATACAAATGGCCAACAAGTATATGAAAAAATGCTCAAAATCACTAATAGGGAAATGCAAATCAAAACCACAAATAAATATCACTCACCCAAGTTAAAATGGCTATTATAAAAAGGACAGAAAATAACAAATGCTAATGAAGATGTGGAGAAAGGGAAATATTCATATACTGTTGGCAGAAATGTAAATTAGTACAGCCACTAAAGTATCAGGTTTCTCCAAAACTAAAACTAGAACTACCAGGTGATTCAACAATTCCACTATTGGGTATACATCCAAAAGAAAGGATATCAGCATATTGAAGAGATATCTGAACTCCCATGTTTTTTGCAGCACTTTTCACAATAGCCAAGAGATGAAATCAACCTAAGTGTCCATCAGAGATGATGGGATAAAGAAAATATGGTATATACACACAACGGACTATTATCCCACCATAAAAAAAACAAAATTCTGTACTTTGCAAAACATAGGTGAAACTAAAGGACATTATGCGAAGTGAAATAAGTCAGGCACACAAAGATAAATGTCACATATTCTGACTCATATGTGGGAGCTAAAAAATTGATTTCATGAAGGTAGTGAAAAGAATGGCTGTTACTAGAGGCTGAGAAGCTTAGTGGGGAGAGAGATATAATCGGTATAAAATTATAGGGAGATAGGAGGAATAAATTCTAGTGTCCTGTAGCACAGTAGGACAACTATAGTTAACAATAATTTATTGTGTTTTAAAATAATTGTAAGTAAATTTGGCATATTCCCAACACAAAGAAATGATATATATTTGAGGCAATAGGTATCCCAATTACCCAGATTTGATAATTAGACATTGTGTGCATGTTTTAAAATCGTACATGTATCCCATAAATATGTACAAGTATTACATCTCCATAAATATTCAAAATAAAAAAAATTTTAAAGGCACTCTGCTTGCTTCTAAGTCTTGGTAATTATGAGTAAAAGCTGCTATAAATACTGTGCACGGGTCTTTGTGAAGACAAAAGTTTTCAGCTTATTTGGTTAAATATCAAGGAGCACAATTGCTGGACCATATGGTAAGACTATGTTTAGCTTTGTAAGAAACTGCCAGAGTGTCTTTCAAAGTGACTCTGCTGTTTTCCATTTTCACCAGCAATGACTAAGAGTTCCTGTTGCTCCACATCCTTGTCAGCATTGGGTGTTGTCAGTGTTTTGGGTTTTAGCCATTCTAACAGATATGCAGTGGTATCTCATCATTTTAATTTGCAATTTCCTATTGACATATGCTACTGAATAGCCTTTCACACATGCTTAGTTGACTTTTATGTATATTATTTGGTTATGTGTCTGTTCAGATCATTTGCCTATTTTAAAATTGGTTTTTTTTTGTTTTCTTATGTTGAGTTTTAAGAGTTGTTTTGTTTTTACATGTTTTGGATACAAGTCATTTATCAGATACGTGTTTTGCAAATATTTTCTCCCAGCCTCCGCATTGTAGCTTTTCATTCTCTTCATGGAGCCTTTTGGAGAGCAGACATTTTAATTTTAAAATAAGGTCCAAATTATCAATTTTTCTTTCATAGATTGTGCTTGTACTGTTTCTTATATAAACAAATTAAAGATGGCCACTGTGTATTGACTTTAAACACCCCCAAGTTGTTACCTCTTCATATCAGGCTAGGATTGTTAGCTGAAATCCCACAGGCACTAGGTTCAAATTCTTACACATACAGTCGCTTTAAATATAGTCAAAACAAACATATTTTCAAAAAGCCTGTTTACTTTGCATACCCTGTAAAACTGCATTCAACATCTGCTAACCATAAATGAGACCTACCTTGTAGGTATAAAATACTATAAACGACTGCTGTTTTTTGGACGAAACTCCCCACCTTATTGCTACAGGACTTCACCTAGAAATATATCCCCCTCTTAAATACCCCTTTTTCCTCCAGTAAGTTCGTTGCATGGAAGGAGCTTTTCCTCCCATGCAATTCTGCTTAAAAAGAGCCGCTCAATAAAGCTTGTTGCATGTTACTGCTTCTCATGATCCTGCCTCTTCCTCAATCAACAATCAAATTATTGAACTTACTGCAGTGTTTATCTCAAAACTCATTACCAAAACCAAGGTCACCTAAATTGTCTTCTGTGTCATCTTCTAGAACTTTATTAGGTTTTCATTTTACAATTAGGTATATAACCTATCATTTAAGTTAATTTTTGTGAAAGTTGTAGGGTCGGTGTCTAGATTTGTGGTTTGTTTCTTTGTTTTTGCATGTGGCTGTCCAGTTGTTCTAACATGCATTGAAATGTTAAACTGGCTTACTATAGACTTTGTAAAAATGGCTCTAGAAGAGTAACAAACTGAGATCTTTGAGATCACACAGGTTGGAAATATGTACATAACTGCACAAGGTGTCAATTCTGCTCTACAGTGCAGTTTAGTCAGTTTTAGTTGCATAGGCTTCCATTGTATTTATAGTCTATTTATGCTAAATCTGGCCAAAGATGAGCATTGTCCACCACTAAAATGCCTCTGCCACTTTGAATTCTGTGCTAATTTTGTGGCCAGAATGCGGCAATCAAAACTCTCCATCTTTTTACAGTGGCATAGGAAGACGGCAAAAATTTCCTAAAGTACAATAGATTTTCAACTGTATTGTGCTTTGTTCTAAAACTTTAATTAAGTAGGTGCACTTGACAGTATTGAGGTCATTTGTTATGGTGCTATTTCAATTAGTCTAGGTTTAGGCCCTTGTACATTTTGCCCATAACTTTTTACAAAGTGCTTCTTTTATTGCACATTCAGATAATTTTATATATTTGTCTTGTGCGGGTGTCCTTAAACTTCCAATCTTACTTTGTGTCTTGGAGATTGTTGAACGCAGCTTGTCTAGGAAGGGGGTGGGACTAGATTCCAAAATGTATTTGGGAACATGGAGATGATAGTTGGGAAGAAAACTATTTGCACACGACAGATTTCTAGATACTTTTTCCTGCTAGTTTTATGTAATATTTATTGAACATTTTGACAAATATTTATTTTTGTAAGCCTAAAAGTGATTCTTTGAAAGTTTAAAGAAACTTGACCGAAAGACATTACAAAAACACTGGCACTCAAATGTTGAATGTCACCGTATGCGTGAAATTATATATTTTGGGGTAGTGTAAGCTTTTAATGTTAAGTTATATTAAACTCTTAAGTCAAATTAAGCAGACCCGGCATTGGCAGTGTAGCCATAACTTTCTGATGTTAGTAAAAACAAAATTGGTGACTTTAAATCATGCCAAGGTTTTGATACACTTGTCTTAAGATATTAATGAAACACTTCAAAACACTGATGTGAAGTGTCCAGATTCTCAGATGTTTGTTGTGTGAATTTTGTTTAGTTGTGTGTGGTTTTTTGTTTTTTCAGTGAATGTCTGGCACATTGCAATCCTCAAATGTGTGGCTATCTTTGTTATATTGGCATAATCAGTGACTTGTACATTCAGCAATAGCATTTGAGCAAGTTTTATCAGCAAGCAATGTTTTCAGTTAATAAGGTTTCAAAAATCATATAAGGATTTAAACTTGCTGAATGTAAAGATTGACCCTCAAGTCACTGTAGCTTTAGTAATTGCTTGTTGTATTAGTTTAGATGCCGGCACTGCATGTGCTGTGCATATTCTGATTTTATTAAAATAAAAAGTTGAACTGCACACAAAAAAAGAAAAGACTACTCTTTCTCCATTGAATTACTTTTGCTCCTTAATCAAAGACCAGTTGACTATATTTGTGTGGGTTTATTTCCAGACTCTCTTCTCTGTTTCATTGATATCTTAGTCTGTCCTTTAATTAATATCACACTGTCTTGATTATTATAGACGTATAGTAAGTTTTGAAGTCCAGTGGTATCAGTCCTCTGACTTTGTTCTTTTTCAGTATTGGGTTGGTTTTTCTGTCTTTTGCTTTTCCATTAAAACTTTAGAATAAGTTTGTTGATATCCACAACTTTGCAGTACACTTTTTTTTTTTTCCTCTTTTTTAAAGAAACAGCATCTGGCTGCATTGCCCAGGGTGGGCTATAGTGGCTATTCACAGATGCAGTCTTAGCTCATTGCAGCCTCAAACTCCTGGGCTCAAACAATCCTCTTGCCTCAGTCTTCTGAGTAGCTGGGACCACAGGTGCACACTACCATGTCCAGTTTGCAGTACACTTTTATCAGAATCATCTCTCATAGCATTCTTAACCAAGCCATCACTTTTCTAGTTAGATCTAATAGTTATTTCTCTTAGGTTTTTCTGTCTCCTCCTTTCTCATATTAATAGCTCTCATTTCAATTTCATTGTATTGGCTACCCCTTTGGAGCAATATTAAATACAAATTGTATTTGTAGACATCTTACCTTGTTTCTCTATTTGATAATAATAGGGATGTGTTTATTATTTCACCTGTAGGCTTGACATTGCTGTTAGTTTAAAACAAATTTTTTATCCTGTATTGTCAGTAACTTTCTCTCTGTGTTATCCTGAAGACTTTTTAAAAATTTCATCTAATAGATGTTGCCTTTTATCAAGTATGCTTTTTGTATCTCTCAAAATGACTGCCTGGTTTATCTATCTTGTCATAGTAATATAATCATATATATCAAGCTATTACTTAAACTCTCCTTGAATTCCTAGTTTAAGTTTTTCTTGAATTTATGTGGGGAATTATTTATTTTACTATACCCAGGCTTTAAGTTGTTAATGTCGTCTTTAATATTTTCGCACTTATATTCATAAATGAGATTGGCTCCAGTGTTATTTTTTAATAATCTTTGTATTCACTATACTGTCAAGCAGTCTAAATAACATAAGAATTATCTATTCCCTGACAGTTTGAAAAATGTTATCTATAAACCTGTCTGGATCTGCTGCTTTCATAGGAAGTTATTCTTTGATAAAACTCCTGCAATTTATTCTCTGATGAATGTCTAGTCAGGCTTTTACAAAATGTGTTTGTATTAGACTTTAAGCATTTGTATTTCCTGAGAAAATTACCTATTTCAGTGATATTTTTAATACTGAGGCTGTATGTAAAATTATCTCATAGTTAAGAAAATGTCCCCTGATCTGCTTTTGTATTCCCTTATTTAACTTTCTGTTGCTGTGATTTGTCTCTTTTCTTGATTAGATTTCCCAAGAACCAGGTTTTGAATTTGCTTTATTTGAAATCAATTTTTCTATTTTTAAAAGTTTATATTAATTATCATCAGTGTTTCCTCCTGCTTCACCAGGTTCCTGTTTTATTTACTTTGATTTCTTGAGTTGAATGCCCAATTAACTTGCATTTATTAGTTCAGGTTTGATAAGAAAAGCAGAAAAAGCTGTCAAGTTTTTTTCTGAATACAACTTATCCACAGCATCTAATTTTTCATATATGATATTCTCATTGTGATTTTTTTCATAATATGTGAGAAGAGGGGTATTCTTTGTAGAAAAAGGAGAATAAAAATCAAGCCAAAAAAAAAAAAAAATCACCTGTAATTCCACCAGATGAAACATCTGTTATTTAGTTTTAACAATTTTTTTTTTTTTTTTTTTTTTTTGAGACGGAGTCTCTGTCGCCCAGGCTGGAGTGCAGTGGCCGGATCTCTGCTCACTGCAAGCTCCGCCTCCCGGGTTCACGCCATTCTCCTGCCTCAGCCTCCCGAGTAGCTGGGACTACAGGTGCCCGCCACCTCACCCGGCTAGTTTTTTGTATTTTTAGTATAGACGGGGTTTCACCGTGTTAGCCAGGATGGTCTCGATTTCCTGACCTCGTTATCCGCCCACCTCGGCCTCCCCAAGTGCTGGGATTACAGGCGCGAGCCACCCGCCTGGCCTTAACAACAATTTTTTAAAAATTCTACATTTCAAAACCCAGAATGAACAAGACTTAAAGTGAAAACTGGGAAAAATATCGGCAACATATATGAGAATATTCGTATCTTTAATATAAAAATATCTCCTGTAATGCTTTAAGAAAGGGTAGAAGGCTCCAGTGAATGAGCAGACACACAAAAAGCTGTGTTGGCCAAAAAGCATATTTAAAAAAAAATCTGTTTCACCTTGCAAACAAATAAATGTGAACTAAAGGCATGGTGAGAACCTTGTTTTACTTTTAAATTAGCAAAGGTTTTCTTCTTTAGTTATAAGTTCAAGGCTGGCACAATTTTAAGGACACCGGCTCTCTTGTTATCTTTTGATAACATCGAAAATAAGTGATGAAAGCCATAAAAACGGTATACAGGGAAATAACTATATGTGCCAAAGATTTAGTTAAAAGGTATTTACTACAGCTACAAATAATAAACAACCTGAATGTGAAATAAATGGGGATTGGCTGATTTAATTATGCTAAAGTAAATTAATGGGTTAGACAGCTATTACAAATGATACTGCAGAAGATATTTATGGAAAAGGAAAGGACATAATGACATATTGATAAATAAAAAGACAGGTTACAGGCCAGGCGCGGTGGCTCACGCCTGTAATCCCAACACTTTGGGAGGCTGAGGAGGGTGGATCATGAGGTCAGGAGATCGAAACCATTTTGGCTAACACGATGAAACCCCGTCTCTACTAAAAATACAAAAAATTAGCCGGGCGTGGTGGCAGGCACCTGTAGTCCTAGCTACTCCGGAGGCTGAGGCAGGAGAATGGTGTAAACCCGGGAGGCAGAGCTTGCAGTGAGCCGAGATTGCGCCACTGCACTCCAGCCTGGGCGACAGAGCAAGACTCGGTCTCAAAAAAAAAAAAAAAAAAAAAAAAAATGGTTACAAATGTATTTATTGTATGATCTCATTTTGGAAAGACAAAATAGACATGTGACCTATCTGAATTTGAAAAATCTTATGCATACATATATTATGGGTAATTTTCTCCTCCTCCTTCTCCTTCATCCTCTTTCTTTGTTTGTTATAAAGATGGGGAGGAAGCAAAAATTAGAACATATAAAAAGTGCTCATAATGTCTTCAGGAAAATGCTTTTATAAATATTCCAGGCTTTTTCACATAACGTTATTGTATCTTCGGATTTGGCTATTAGAAGGTCACCATGGTTATTTCTACTAGAAACATTTCAGAAGTGTGGAGAAAGTAGAAGTCTGTTGGAAGTGAGTGGAGGTCTGAACACACAAGGGTATACAGATCCGAGAGCAGACAACCGTTTGAAAAGTTTAATAAGAAAGCATAAAGACACAAAGGACAGAACCGTTGGTGGAGAGGACCTCCTTCGGGGCAGAAATAATACTCCTTTGTTACCTAGTGCAATTTGGGGCATATGTTGAATTTGTTTAAATTTAATTCACAAACACCTTTTTTTTTTTTTTTTTTTTTTTTTTTTTTTTTTTTTTTTGAGACAGAGTCTCGCTCTGTTGCCCAGGCTGGAATGCAACGGCTTGATCTCAGCTCACTGCAACCTCTGCCTCCTGGGTTCAAGTGATTCTGCTGCCTCAGCCTCCCAAGTAGCTGGAATTACAGGCACGTGCCACCATGCCTGGCTAATTTTTTGTATTTTTAGTAGAGACAGGGTTTCGCCATGTTGCCCAGGCTGGTCTCAAACTCCTGAGCGCAGGCAATCCACTCACCTTAAACTCCCAAAGCGCTGGGATTACAGGCATGAGCCACTGCACCTGGCACAAACACCTGTTTCTAAAGACTTAAGCTAGCTGACGGCAGACAACCTTTTAATTTTCTTTATATTCTCCCAAAATATCTACCATATGTTAATAAGCACTTTTATTTTTAATTGAAATTTTTACTGAGATAACTGTAGATCACCTGAATTGGAAGAAATCATACAAAAACCACACTTCATCCCGTTTTCGGCAGTGGTAACATTTTGTAAAACAATATCACCACCAGGATATTGACTTTGACACAATTTACTGATCTTATTTAGGTTTCCCTGGTTTAACTTGCACTTATTTGCGCATATGTGTATTCTATACAGTTTTACCATAAATTTAGTTTTGTGTATTCACAACCACAGTCAAAATAGTAAACCATCACCAGGAGGATTCCTCGTCTTGCTCTTTTTTAACAACACCCGCCTCCCTTCTGCCACCACCCACTCCTGGTCCCGTATGCTTAGAAACCAGTAATCCATTCTCCATTTCTAAAATGTTATCATTTCAAAAATGTTATATAAATGGAATCATACAGTATTTTACCTTTTTGGAGAGGCTCTCCCTCAGCCTAATACCCTGGAGATTTTGTAAGTGGCCATGTATCTCAATAGTTCATTCTGTTTATTTTTGAGTTGTATTTTATGGTGTGGATATACTACAGTGTTTTTTTTTAAAGTTATTCATTGAAGTACAACTGTTTTGTACTGATTCCAGTTTTTGGCGATTAGGAATAAACTGCTATGAATATTTATGTACAGGTTTTGTGTAAACATATGTTTTCATTTCTCTGGGATAAATGTTCCAAGGCTGCCATTGCTGTGTAATATGGTAATTTCATTTTCAGTCTTGTAAGAAACTGCCAAACTGTTTTCTGTAACTGTACCATTTTTACTTAATATATGACCATCAGCAATGTATAAGTGATACACCTTTTCCACATTCTCACCAGCATTTGATATCACCATTTTTTT
Source organism: Macaca thibetana thibetana (assembly GCF_024542745.1). NCBI lineage: Eukaryota > Metazoa > Chordata > Mammalia > Primates > Cercopithecidae > Macaca > Macaca thibetana. The sequence goes on from NC_065585.1 coordinate 116,485,006, forward strand.
ACTCAAACCATTCTGATAAGTATGTAATGACACCTGGTTATATAGTCTAAAGTTACATTTCCTTGATGACTAGTGATGCTGGACATTACATTATATGCATATTCGCCATCTGTATATCGTCTTTAGTGTTCATGTGCTTTTGCCCACTTTCCAATTGGATTGATTTTTCTTTTTACTGTTGGTTTTGAAAGTTTTAGAAATATATTCTAAATACTTGTCCTTTTTTGGAATCGTTTGCCAATATTTTCTCCTAGGATGTAGCTAGTCTTTTCGTCCTCTTCACATGGGCTTTTGCATAGCAAGTTGAATTTTGATTAAATGCAATTTATCCATTTTTTAGCTTATGGATCATGCTTTTTGTGTCAAGTCTAAGGCTTTTTGGTTAATTGTAGGTCCTGTCTTCTACTTTTTCCCAAGAGCTTTAAAATTGTACAGTTTACATTTTGTCCTTGATCCATTTTGAGTGAATATTTGTATAATGTGTGAGGTTTAGGCTAAAGTTCATGTTGTTTGCCTTTGGATGGCCAGTTGTTCCAGTGCCATTTGTTGAAAAAGCTATCCTTTCTCCATTGAACTGCTTTGGACCTATGTCAAAATTTAGGTGAGCATATCTGTATGAGTCTGGATCCTGGATTTTTTTTTTTCCATTGATCTATGTGTCCGTCCCTTTGCCAGTACCACAGTGACTTGATTATCATCTTGATTACTCTAGCCATACAGTTACATCTTAATAATCAGTAGAGTAATTCCTATATTTTATTCTTGTTTGTCAAGATTACTTTAGCTATTCTAGAGTCTCAAACTTTTCATGTAAATTCTAGAGTAAGCTTGTCTTTCGCAACGAAAACTTTGCTGGGATTTTGATAGAAATTGCATTAAGCATATAGACAATTTGGCCAGAACTGACATCTTTACTATGTTGAGTCTTAAACTCAGTATGTTTTTCTATTTAGCTCTTTGATTTCTTTCATTTAATCTTTAATTTTCGACAATGTAACTATGACGTATCACGGTGTCTCTTTGGATTTGTCATCTTTTGTGTCTTATGGGTTTCCTGGATCTGGCTTTCTAATGTCTTCTTGAGACTTCGGAAGTATTCTGCCATCATTTCCTTGATTATGTTTTATATCCCTTTCTCTCTTTCTTTTCCTTGTGGCACACCGATAATGCATAAGTTATTCTGCTTAATGGTGTCCCGTTGGTCTCTTCATCTATAATTACCTCTTTTTATTCTTTTTTGTTTTTGCTCCTCAGACTGAATGATTTCCAATGATCTGTCTTCAAGTTCACAATTTTTCCCCCTGATTGTTCTAGTTTGTTACTGAACCCCATTATTAAATTTTTAAATTCAGCTATAGCATTCTTCAGATCTGTGACTTCCATGTGATACTTTTTTATACTGTATCTTTGTTGAAGTTCTCGGCTTTGCTGAAGTTCTCAGCTTGTTTTTGGATTGCTGTCTTGACATCTGTGAGCATCCTATGACCATTCTTTTGAATTTTCTGTCAGGTAAATCACAAAACTCTACTTCATTCAGGTATATTTTTGGAGATTTATCTTGTTACTATTTGTTTTGTTTGTTTGTCTTATTGTTTGTTTGTTTCGTTTCTATTTGTTTCTTTTCCTTGATTTTCAGTATTGATTTTTGTACATTAGGTAGAAATCTACTTCTTAGTAGACTGGGATTGCATAGAAGGTTTCTACCAGTCCATTCGACTAGAGATTTTAAGGTACCCCTCTTATTTCTGTGTTTGTTCAGACTGCTTTGTCAATACCAGAAGGTCTATAACATCTTATTAGTACTAGAAATCTTATCATGACATTTTTGCTAAAAGCTTAGAAATTGATTCTGAAAAGATTTTACAAATGTAATAAGGTATTTTCTGTATTTTATCACATTAAATAATCCCCAAATAATATGAGAAATGAGCATAGTGTTCAGAAAAAAATCTCTTTTAATGTGATGAATCTTTTATAGGTTTAGGCCAAACCGACTATGCTGTATCAGTCTCCCTTCACTTCCCGCGATGTCCAACTGAGATTTACAATGGGCATTAATTGTGAATGACTTTGTCTCAGGACTAAAACGTATTCCAAGCTAGAGGTTTCAGGAACAAAGCATCTGCATCTGTCTTTGTCTTTAGCCCTCACGTGAGGAGCCCATTTATTAACCTTCTTTATTAATTTTTTATGTGGAGAAGTGACTCAACATGTACTAGACAGCCAAATAAATTACTGATCATCTCCTTCTATGCACAGTTTCATATTACCAAAAACCATATGCATATATGAGTTAAACAATTTGGTAATATGTTTATAACATAATATCTAGAAGTGTCTCACCACTTAAAACATACATGCACAAACACACATATCTTGTTGGCTTTTATTTGTTTCAATATGGTAATTCTATTTTTGATATCCCTTCAATTATAATTTAGTTTACATTGTTATGATAGATAAATATATCTGTGCATAGACAATTTAGATATTTTATATTTGCATTAACTAAAAATTTTTTTACTGCATTTTTGCGTGCATAATTTTGTTCTATTTCTTTCTCAATTTTGCTTTAAAAAGTATCTTCATTTTGCAGATGTGCAAACTGAACAGAGGATTAGAATTTATTTTTTCTAAAATCTAACAGTTAACTTCTAGCAGCATTGAGACTAGAATATAGATCTTCTGACTCCAGGCTCTCTGCAGTAAACATCAATCCCTCTGTGGCTGACGTCCAAACACAAGACGAAAGAAAACGTAGAGCAGAATACAAAAGGAATTATTTCATGCTGCATTCAGAGGTGTCATTCATACCCAGGAAGCACTTTTAATGACCAATCTGGTGTTCATTTTCTTATCTGTGTCTCATCTGTGACTAAACATTATCCAGCCCAGGCTGATTAATTCTGATATGAATCAGATATTTTCATTATTAGTGCATATTTATGCTTTAGCCATACCTATGTGAGCAGTCTCCTACCCCATATATCTCATTTACAGAGACTCTTTATTTGTAGTTAACTTTTAAAAATTCAGATTCATAGAATTACAACTATAAATTGCCAAACATGTATATAACTATTATTACATGGAAAATAATATCAGTGTCATTATATGCCAATTAATCTGACTTTCATTCAGAATCTTGTGCAGAACAGATTAAATTGAGAACTTAATTTTTTACACATTCACGATTTAACCAGAGAATGTGGCTCTATTTTTTATTAACAAAATAATTTTCTTTGTTCATTCAATAAGCAGCATTCATTGTATTATTAAAAAATGGTATACTCATAAGGTTTTAAAACAATTGAGTCTATTTATTTCTTTTCCCCTGATGTGTGAATATTTTTTTTGCCTAGTGCTTTAGAAAACATATGACCTAGAAAGCAGCCTAATTCTTGTCACAGCTGCAACCTTACTGATGCAGAAAATTTGGCATTTATATAAAATGAAGCTGTCTCTAATGCTTTGTCCGCCTTCTAGAATCCCCTTTGTTTAATCACTATGTTTGGAGCCTCAGAAAGAGCCTGCTCTCAGGAATAAGTGGATGGGAATGAGGGGGATGCTGATGTGTAAATAAAACGATGATATAAAAGAAAGCGGGTATTTCCCCCCTCCGGCTGAAATCTGTGGAGGTTGTTCTGCCTGTCACTGATAGCCGTATGAGTCAGTCTCCAATTTGGGAATTGCGATCCTGACCCACCCCCACACCAGGATTGCCCCTGCTACACGTTTCCATGGTGCCAAACTTCCCTGTCCTAGCGCATGATTGCAGTTGCTCCTGCTTTCCCTAATAGATGTGCAGGGTTGGGGACAATGCTTGCCTTCCCATAGTCACATCAATATCTCGCACAGAGCTGGCACATGGCGGGTCCTTCATAAATGCTTGTTCAATAAAGGTATAAAGGCAGTTTAAAATTTGAGCTCATTTCTGCCTTTTTTTTTTTAATAGCTTTATCAAAGTATAAATTGATAGACGTGAAAACCCTGCATGTATTTCATATGTACAATTTAATGAGCTTGGGTATGCGTATACACACCCATGATATCATCACAAGCAAAATGATGAACATATCCATCACCTCCAAAAGTTTCCTCTGTCCCCTGCTTTTTGTGGCAAGTGTACCACAGAAAACTTGAAGCCAAACTTGTGATCCTTCGTTGTTCCATTTCCAAAGCTATTAGGTTGGTGCAAAAGTAATCGCGGTTTTTGCCATTAATTTTACATAATTTACATAAATTTACATAATTAATGTGATTTTTGCCATTAATTACATTTCATTAATGGCAAAAACCGCGATTACTTTTGCACCAACCTAATACTTGCTATCATCACTTCTTGTCTATTTTCCATCCCTCTTATAAATGTGCAAACTAAATCACACTTAAATAAAATAAATGGGAAGTAAAAAGAAAAAAGGATGAATGCAGGGAAAAAACACTGCCTGGGTCTGTCTTCTGTCATTCCCCAAAATAACAAGCACAAGGCCTGATATTCATATTCCCATCAATCACCAGGTGCCTTTTTTTTTTTTTTTTTTTTGAGATGGAGTTTCACTCTTGTCGCCCAGGCTAGGGTACAATGGTGCGATCTCGACTCACTGTAACCTCCACCTCCCAGGTTCAAGCGGTTCTCCAGCCTCAGCCTCTCGAGCAGCTAGGACTACAGATGTGCACCACCATGCCTGACTAATTTTTGTGTTTTTAGTAGAGATGGGGTTTTGCCATGTTGGCCAGGCTGGTCTTGAGCTCCTGACCTCAGGTGATCCGCCAACCTTGGACTCCCCAGATTCTGGGATTATAGGCGCGAGTCACCATGTCCGGCCTAGGTGACTTTTATCTTGAGTGAAAGTTTTAGAGAAAGGAGGAGGAGGAAATTGAGTATATACGGCGGTAGTATGATATTTCATGATCTTAAAAATAGATTTCACCAACTTAGAAGGTGTTCCCTAAACTAACTGCCTGTATAGTCTTAATCTTCTCAACATAACAACAGGTACTCCATATTGTGGCAGGGTTGGGAGGCAGTGATGGAAAGGGGAGGTGTGAATTCCACAAGATCTGAGACTGGGACAGGAAGTCTCCATTTTGGCAATTCTGGTGGGGTACGAAAGGGCTAATTAGAAGGAAATGCAGAAGCTGAAGTTGAAAGATCAGACAAAGCCAAGATACTGGTCTAGTAGGAAGTCCGGATCATGGTCAAATTGGATGGCTTCACAGGGAGCTATTCGAATGGGCTCCAAAAGTGTCAGAGATCTTCTCTGATAAGCTACCCAAGCTCAGGGCAGGTATACTGATGCTCATTTTATGGTAAGAGCCAGCAAATGAGATGCACTGATTCCACGTTTGTGGATTCCAAGCAGCATTTTGCCTTCCTTCTCTATAGTTCTCTTTGCAGCACTCCATGTTACCACCATGGGCATCACAGATGTTCCTCCTTTGTAAACACCTCTAGTTGTTCACTTTCCCAACTCATCCCTTTTTCCAGCCTCAAGGAAGAGAAATCAGCTTTGGGTATTAACTTCCATCCAGTGCACTGGGCTGAGCAATCAGCATGGCTGATTGTGCTATCACTTCCATGAAGCCTGGGGGCAGATGAGGGGAGCAGGGAGGGATTGGGATCAGGGCACATACATATTGTGAATCTAGGAAGAATATTAGGATTAAAGCTGTTGCATTTTCCACTTGTAGTGAAGCCTTGGGGGCAATGGCTATCCCTCTACCACACTCTCCATCTGGACTAAGATCTCTTCAGCAGAACAATCAACCCAGGCTATGGTTGACTTCATCCAGGGAGACCCATATTTTTCCATTTACTGGGACTTCTTGGACTTTTTTTTTTTTCTGATTTCAATAACCATATAGTCAGTTTTACCCACAATGCATCACCTCTTGTCATCCTCAGACACAACGTGAGACATAAGTCGCACTGGCCAACTGGATCCTTCTAGTCTCATCCTCTCCTCTGAGATCTTCCTACCCCTCCTTTTACTGTTAAGTCCTCTAGAATCCCTGTGCTATGAAAAACACAGTCCCTACAATTTCACCCTGAATATCTCCACTTGGACACAATAGACATCTCAAACCTAACATATCAAAAACAAAATCCTCCCCCCACCATTTTTTTTTTTTTTTTTTTTTTTTTTTTTTGATGTAGGGTCCTATTCTGTCATCTAGGCTGGAGTGCAGTGGTGCAATCTCGGCTCACTGCAGCGTCCACCTCCTGGGCTCAAGCGATTCTCTTGCCTCAGCCACTTCAGCAGCTGGGATTACAGGTGTGCACCACCATGCCGGGCTAACTTTTGTATTTTTAGTAGAGATGGAGTCTTGCCACGTTGAGCAGGTTAGTCTCGGACTCCTCAAGCCATCTGCTCTCCTCAGTCTCCCAAAGGGCTGGGATTACAGGCATGAGCCACTGTGCTGCCCTAGAATTCTTTATTCTATTCCAATCCTTTCCCCAATCTATTTCTGCTTCACTTGGCTTCCTTTTATTGAACAGCTACACCATCCTTCCAGCTGTTCAGGTCAAAAACTTTGGAGTCATCCGTGCTTTCTTTCTTTTGTAACCCACATCTAAGTCATCAGCAAGTCCTGTTGACATTTCCTTGAAAAATACAGCTCAAGTTGAACTGCTTTTCATCACTTCCACAACTATCCAGAGGAAGCCGACGTATGTTCTCCTAACTCAGCCCCACTTTTTCTGTTTTTGTTCACCTATGTTCTATTCTGTTCCCAGCTACTGAAATGATTTTTTTTTTTTTTTTTTTTTTTTTTTTTTTTGAGGCAGAGTCTCGCTCTGTCGCCCAGGCTGGAGGGCAATGGCGCAATCTTAGCTCACTGCAAGCTCCGCCTCCCGGGTTCACGCCATTCTCCTGCCTCAGCCTCCCGAGTACCTGGGACTACAGGCGCCCGCCACCACGCCTGGCTGAGTTTTTGTGTTTTTAGTAGAGACGGGATTTCACCATGTTAGCCAGGATGGTCTGGATCTCCTGACCTCGTGATCCGCCTACCTCGGCCTCCCAAAGTGCTGGGATTACAGGCATGAACCACTGTGCCAGGCAAAAACAGAATTCAGAGCATCTTATTCTTCTGTTTTAAACCCTCCACAGCTTTCCATTTCACAATTAAAAATTTTTACACCCTTACCTTAACATGTAAGGCCTGTCTAATCTGATTCCCAGCTATGTTTCTGACACATCTGTGTGATAATAAATGAGTAACACCTGGCTCCCCATATGCCATCCTGGCATGAATGTTGGTTGATATTTTCATACATGTTAACAAGTAAGACAAGAGTAACAGAACAAAAGCACGTGTTGGAATTTCACCCATGTGTCGACAACATGAGGATGTTCTTTGCCAAACTGGATAACAGTTTTCAAGTACTGGAAGAATATTTCCTCAATTTTTTATGCTGTTCAAATGTAACATGAAACTCTTCTACATTTAATCTGATTTATTAACATTTTCTCCACCTCTTTCTTAAGTCTAGACAATCAACAAAAATTAAGGGAAGCCTTGATTTGTAGCATTTGCCCATTTCCATTGTGTGATTCTCCCACGGTGGCTGATTTCAAGCTAACAAGTCAACCCCACTGAAATCGGAGCTGGGAAGAGATGCACAGGAGTGAAGCATTGTATGGTATTTCCACCTTACACTCAGATATACATAACTTCAAGGGCATAGATAATAGTAAAAATGTAGCAAACTAATTAGGAAGTGATGAGTTTTAGTTTTAATATGATACGTTCAGTTATACGTTATATGATTTAATGTTTAATAATGGCTGTGTTTAGCAACCGGCTGGCAAAATTCCTGAAAACTTAACAATAGGCTTGGCAAACCAGTGTAGACTGGTTCCTACACACCACTTACCACTGTTCACTCTGCCTCTGCTACCCTTGGCTCTTTGCTGTGGTTTGAACACACAGCACTTTCCCAACTCAGGGACTTTGTACTTTCTGTTCCCCATGCCTAGAATGCTCTACCTGCATGCCTTGCTCCTGTACTTCATACCTTTCATACCCTTCTCTGTTCAAGTATCACCTCCTCGGTAAGGTCATCTCCAACAATCCTGACTCTCCATCACTCACTGTCCCCTTCCCATGCTTCCTCTGTTTCTCGTAGAACTGATTACTCCCTGACATTCTATTATTTCCTTGTTTACATGTTTATTCCCTATCACACAAAAATAGAAGCCCCACTAAATTAGAGAGTTATTTTTCACTGCAGTCCTAATGCCTACAAGATTTTCTAGCCTACCATAGAGGTTCAACAGCTATCTGTCGAATGTGTTGGGACTGACTCAGTATTTTATTTATTTATTTAGAGACAGAGTCTCACTCTGTCACCCAGGCTGGAGTGCAGTGGCATGATCTTGGCTCACTGCAATGTTCACCTCCCAGGTTTTAGCAATTCTCATGCCTCAGCCTCCTAAGTAGCTGAGACCACAGGCGCCCACCACCAGGCCCAGCTAATTTTTGTATTTTCATAGAGACGTGGTTTCACCGTGTTGCCCAGGCTGGTCTCGAACTCGTGGCCTCAAGTGATCTGCTCACCTTGGCCTCACAAAGTGCTGGGATTATAGGCATGAGCCACTGTGCCTGGCCAGGACTCAGTATTTCTTTCTCCTCCATGGCTGAAATCTACCCTAGAGACCCTCACAGGTGGGATGCTATTCTTAGTCACAGAAACCACTTGCACCCAAACCACCTAGAGTGATAGAAATAAAAGGGCTTCCAGGTTGGGAGATGGAGATAGTATTCTCCTCCCTTTCCCAAGTCTCTTCTGAACTCCTGCTTCTTTGAGAGTCAGGCCATTTCTCTCTGCCCCGAGAGCCTACCACTCCTTGTTTCCATGGATCTCATGGTCACTACCCCTCAAACACTGAAGGCTTTGCCTCCATATCTATGTGAATATCACCTTTTAAAAATAACAACCTCTAAGTTCCTTTGGATAGTGTGAGCGTCCAACTTAATGTCTGGTATATGCTAAGTGCTTAATAGATGTTTCTTAAGTAATCGAATTAATGATTTATGACCAGTTCTCATCTTGGGAGTGAGCCAGTCATTCATGGATCAGACCAGGAGACTTTCTGGCTGGTGATTATACCAGCTAAGAGTTATTTTCTGGACTGTGTAAGAGTAGGAAACAGCCACATTTATCTGCCAGAGGCATTTACCTGACACATGAGTTAAACAAAGTGTGTCTTTATACGATTTTCAAGATTTTCAACCTAATATAAACCACACACCCAAATAAATGCAATAGTTCAATTCTGATATTCCTGGTCCCTTGACTTTGTGTTTGTTTTGATGGTGCCAAAGAATGCAGTCCTAAGTTAGTTTCTCAATATCCTTCTTTTTCATTCTGAAACTTGTCACACAATGATGAGCAGTCACTGTGGGATTCTGGTTTCATGCCTCTGACCTGGCATTTTTGGCTTGTTTGTTTTCTTCCTAAATTCAAATAGTCTCACTTGGCATTTGGAATACTGACCCAACTGTCTCAGCATTCCCTAGGCAATAAAGATTTAAGTTAATTAAAAAACTCAAACAGAGTTGGTCTCCAAAAAAATAAAGCACCTAAGAATGCCAAAAGGCAGTCATTTATGTTTTTATTACTACAGAGCTTTGCAAAATGTTTGACATTTTAATGCATTGAGTGAGCCAGTCCCTAACACCTCCCCGAAAAAACACCTAGAGTAATGCCTGGCAAATAGTAGGCTTTTGATATTTTTGTTTGTTTGTTTAGGTGGTGAACATAGGTTTGTAAAGCATTCTGCTCAAGAGGAGCTGCACTGAAGACATAGAAAATGTGGTTTAATCTCTTTAGTTGTAGCAAAACAAAAATAGGAACCCCAAAATACAAAAACCTGTAAAAAGATGTGAAGAATCTTTGGGAGTATATTGATATTCTCAATGGAAAGTAGAGAAAATTAATTTGCAGAGCTGGCAAGGGAAATCTGGGTGGGATGAAAGAGATCTTGCCCAGAGAGAAAAGGAACAAAAGCAGAGGGGTCTCACCTTTTCATGGTGATAAGAGAAACACACTCTTTCCCAGAACAGGGGTGAACACCAGCCTCTGTGGATGCCTTCTGGGGCCAGAGCAGCACAGAGGAGACCAGGAGTGCTGGGGATGGAGGGATGAGGGGAAGGCAGAGTGGGTCCATTGTGCATCTCCTGTGAAAGCAGCCTCTCAGCTTGAGGTTATGCAGATCCACTGCCCTGAATCAGTCTGGGATGGTGGTGCTGGCCAGGTGACATCAACAGGTGAGAAGGCAGGCTGAAGTGAAGGAGCAGTGGCCCAGCCTCAAGGCAAGAAGAGACAGCTCAGGTGCAACCTCCAGGAAAGATAGGCCACTAGATAATGAGTCATATTCACAAGGAAGGAGCCACAGAGAACACAAGAATGGGGGGCCTGGGTGAGTGATAAGTTAGCAATCAATAGCAGGAAGGAAATTTCCCAAGTCTCCATGGGTACCTGACATAAGGTGGAATGACTTGGGGATTGTCTTAATCAGCTCCTGCTGCCATAACAAAATACCATAGAATGGGTGACTTAAACAATAGACATTTATTTCTCTTAGTTTTGGAGGCTGAAAGTTCAAGACCAAGATGCCAATAGATTTGGTTCCTGGTGAGGGCTCTTCCCCTGGCTTGCAGATGGCCGTCTTCTTGTTGTGGGTGCGGTGGGCTCATGTGGCAGACAGAAAACTCTGGTGTCTCTTCCTCGTTTTATAAGGACACAAATTTCATCCTGGGGCACCCATCTTCATGAGCTCATCTAAACCTAATCACTTTCCAAAGGCCCACCTCCAAATACCATCACACTGGGGTTAGGGCTTCAACATATAAACGTTGGGGGGACATAAACATTCAATTCATAGCTGGGATTAAAGGAAGGAATTTGAATTCTCCTAGGTGAGTGATATGGTTTGGTGTGTCCCCACTCAAATCTCATCTTGGATTGTAACTCCCAGAATTCCCATGTGTTATGGGAGGGGCCTGGTGGGAGATAATTGAATCATGGGGGCAGTTTCCCCCATACTGTTCTCATGGTGAATAAGTTTCATGAGATCTGATGGCTTTATAAGGGGAAACCCTTTCACTTGGCTCTCATTCTGTCTAGCTGCTGCCATGTAAGAAGTGCTTTTCGCCTTCACCCATGGTTGTGAGACCTCCCCAGCCGTGTGGAACTGCGAGTCCATTAAACCTCTTTTTCTTTATAAATTATGCAGTCTTGGGTATGTCTTTATCAGCAGCATGAAAATGGACTATTAGAGTGAAGGTTCAGAGACGGAGGTATTCTAATTTCCTAAGTGACATGTCCTACAGTCCCTCTTGATTTTCCCTGTGGAGGGCTCCAGGTGTCAGCTGATGTGCACGTGCCCCTTTGACCTGCATGTCTCCTTCAACTGCAGGCAAAGCACTGAATCCCCCAGGAGAGCTTGGCACTGAATCCCCCAGGAGAGCTTGGTGTTGGAGTGGACATTCACTCGTGCATCCTCCACTGATTATGTGTCAGGTACCTGTATTAGTCTGTTCTCACACTGCTATAAAGAAGTACCTGAGACTGAGTAATTCATAAAGAAAAGAGGTTTAATTGGCTCACGGTACAGGCTATACAGGAAGCATAGCTGGGGAGACCTCAGGAAACTTACAATCATGGTGGAAGGTGAAGGGGAAGTAGACACATCTTCACATGGCCAGAGCAGAAGGAAGTGTGGGGTACACTTTTAAACAACCAGATCTCATGAGAACTCTGTCACAAGAACAACACCAAAGGGATGGTGCTAAACCATCTATGAAGGATCCACCCCTATGATCCAATTACCTCCCATCAGGCCTCACCTTCGAAACTGAGAATTGCAATTGAACATGAGATTTGGGTAGAGACACAGATCCAAGCCTTATCAGTAGTCTTCAAGCTTATGGTGATACAGATGCAAACAAGAGAGGCCTAGTTCCTGCTCTCATGAAGCTTACACTCTAGAGAAGAAAAAGAAAATAGGCAAGTCAATTTATGTATGAACAAATGTTGAGGAGCAACACACACTATGAGGAAGCTAAAACTGGATGATCAGAGAGAGCTATTGGGTCAGAGTGGGGGGTGGCCTTTAGATTAGTGGTGAAGACAGACTCAGACTCAGCAGAAGTGTGCTTGAACCAAACCTACACAACAGAAGGATTTAGGTGGGTCAACATCTAGAAGCAGAGTGTTCCAGGCAGAGGGCACAAAGCATTTTGTAGCAGGGCAAGTCAAAGGTTTTGAGAAACAGAGAGAAGGTTAGTGTGGCTGGAGCCCCGTGCATGAGGGTAGAAGCCAGGTTAAGTAGAGCCTTTAAATCCACCCGTTTCTCACCATCTGCTATGAACTGAATGTGTATGTCTCCCCACACTTCGTATGTTGAAGCCCTAACTTCCAATGTGATGATATTTGGAGATGAGGCCATTAGAAGGTAATTGGAGTTAGATGAGGTCATGAAGATAGGGGCCTCATGATGGAATAAGTGTCCTTATAAGAAGAGATGCCAGAGAACTGGAGCTGGCTGTCTTCACCATGTAAGGACACAGAGAGATGTAAGCTGTCTGCAAGCCAGGAAGAGAGTCCTCACCAGATACTGAATCTACCAGCTCCTTACTCTTGGACTTCCCAGCCTCCAGAATTGTTAGAAATTGATGTCTGTGGTCTAAGCCATTCAGTCTATGCTATGTTGTTATGGCAGCCTGAGCCGAATAAAATACCATCTGAGTAACCTTAGGCAAATTAGAGGCTAAGCTTTGGTTGTCTCACCTGGGAAATGGAAGTATATGTGTCCACATCAAGTTTATTGGGATAATTAAATGAAATTATGCATTTAAAGTGCCAAATTCAATACCTGAGATACTAAATACTAAAAAATTCTGATATGATTAACAAATTCTGCAGAAAAAAATGTCATTGATGACAGCAATCACTGAAACTGTTTTGTCATGTCTCAGCAAAATCATCCCTGGTGATATCTCACAGAGCAGAGGGGAAGATGCTGCATGAGTCATGAGGTCATTGAGATGCGGACCACACTATGGCTTTGGCAATGGGTCTGCACATGAAGTGCCAAGAATTACTCTGGAAAAGGAACAAATAGAATGATGATTTATTTAAAATGATTGTATGAGAAAATTATCTGAAAAAAGGGAAAAGTTCAGAAAAAAAGATTTGTATGCTTTTCATTGCCTTTTACTGATTTGAATCTGACACTCAATCACAAGAAGTGGTAATTGCCGTTCTGTTTGTTTCACTTAATCAGTGATTTGAGTTCGTAGTGGAAGAAAAATAGAAGTTCTTAGCATTACATGGGGAGAGGTAAGCAGTCTAGTGTAGGAACAAAGACATCACTTAGCAACAGAATTTCTGCATACACTCATGGATTCTCTGTTTTATAGCTCATAGTCCTGTATTTTAAGGAGGAAATAATCACGGCAATATTTCTAGTGTAATATACTCTGCTGTTTAGATGTTCATCCGAAACAAAAAATCTTTTATGGGCTCTGCAGTGTACCCAGCACTCTCCAAGAGGCAATCAGGCTCAGAATGAGGTCCCTGTCCTCAGGGCAGTAACTGCAGAGGGGCTTCTCATAGCAGCACACCCCAGGAGATGCAGCTCCATCCTTATCTCAGGCTAAGCACTGGCCACTCAAGATAGCAAGTCAAGACTCCACTTACCAGTGAGATGGCAGGCAAATTATCCAGACTGACTCTCTTGCTGAAACCAAGGAAAAACCCTGAGTAGCATGAGAGCAGTGCTTCTTCTGATAGCATTGATGCCCTAGCAGGAAGGAGGCTGTGGTCTAAAATTTAAGTAAAGGTACCTACATAGATAGGCACACAGAGGACTGAGACAACCTTGCCTCCAAGGGGATTTGCTGAACAAGATGGCCTTGGGATTGGACTTTCATGAACACATAGGCATAGGGGACTGGGACAAAATCCTTCAGCCATAAAACTGGGATTTCAAAGGACACATCCATGATGTGAAGGTGAACCAGATGTGAGTCCATCAATATGAGTACATAGAGGCAGTCCAGGGTGGAATATGGCTCAGATTCACGGATTGTCCAAGTTCCTTTATCTGGTTGTTCTGCCATCACTAGTGGCACGTTTTGCACATTCCAGGATATCATCACAAACATATTAAGTGGCAAGCTGGGGGATGAAGAGAGGAAAGGGTCTGCTCTTTAAGAACAAGACTAAGAGCTTGCACACATCACTTTCACTTACATTCCATTAGCCAGATCTTAGCAAAAAGTGTTGAGAAATGCAGCTTCCTTCAGGAGGAGCATGTACCTTACTAAAAGTTAGGGCTTTTACTTCTTTTTTAAAGAACATAAGTGTGAATATTGGAAAATATCTCTCTCAGACACATCATGAACCAAAATAAATTCCAATAAATTAAAATTCTGCTGTAGCTGGGCACGGTGGCTCACGCCTGTAATCCCAGCACTTTGGTAGGCTAAGGCAGGTGGATCACTTGAGGTCAGGAGTTCAGCCTGGTTGACATGGAGAAACCCTATCTCTACTAAAAATTCAAAAAGTAGCCAGGTGTGGTGGCAGGTGCCTGTAATCCCAACTACTTGGGAGGCTGAGGCAGAAAAATGATTTGAACCCAGGAGGTGGAGGTTGCAGTGAGCCAAGATTGTGCCACTGCATTCCAGCCTGGGTGACAGAGTGAGACTCAGCCTCCTTTAAAAAAAAAATAGCTGACTGGAGCCAAAGCAATGCTGTGTATAAGACCCCTGAGAGTTAGCAAAGGACTGAGGCATGCGCTTACTATATTTGGGAAGGAAAAACACACAATTAACAGCAATAGATACTATTTGCTGGTTATTGGAAGATGGTACATGTTGTTCTTAGGCATGCTAGTTATTTGAACATGAAGTTAGATATGATAAAAGATGAGGATATGAGTAGCCTGTATTTCTTAAGTATTTCCATTATTGAAGAACCCTGGTGTTGTGGAACCTTTAAAGGAGTGGTCGTTTACAATCATTTCTCTTTATCATAGAGAAGTCTTTTACATATACACACACTCATGTATGTATGTCACAGTGTTTTAGTGGATGTATGTCAGACTTGCTTTGCAAATCTAGTTTTCCTGGCACTGCTATTAAAATGAGTTTGCTTTTCCCCAACACAGCCCACTCATGGCATCTGCTGGGTGCCTGAATGAAGTTAGATGCCACAGATAATCGCTAGTAAATTGTGTTAGTCATACTGAGTACAGCCAGTCCCCAAGTTTTGTATCTCTGACTCACTTATTCCTGCACTGAGCCTCTGAGGAAAGCACAGAGAGGCCCCTCCAGGTAAAGGTACACACCCCGTTACTTAGGCTCCTACCTGAACCTGGGATCTGAGCTCTTGCTCTGGTGAATCTGGCTGAATAGTATGGAAGTCATGGCTTTTGCTACTCCTCAGAGACAAGGAAGGTCTAGACAAATGTCGAACCAGCCCTGTCTTCTGTTCTCTTGGCCCACCTGGTCTAGCTGGTCCTCTGCATCATCCTCACCAAAGATGGGGACAGCTAAGAGCTGGTGAACCCTTGACCAGAGTGTGCTGAGGACAATTCTCCATGCTCCCATCCCTAAGCCTCATAGTAGGGCACTTTGGCTGTCAAAGAATGAAAGACAGTCCCAAACAAAGGGCCCTCAAATCTCCATTTCACCACATCTGCTTCATGAAGAAAAAATAAATCACATCCGAGAATAAAACCAAGAATTGAAAGAGAATTACAATCTCCTTTGTCCCCCTACCAAAACTTTGATGCCTTCTGGTCCCTGGGTTGCACTGTATATCTTTGAGGTTTCTGTTTTGTCTTCAACTTGTGTTAGTGCCTCCTGTTGAAGACTTGAACTTCTAGAACAGGAATGCTTAACTCATTTTCAACCTGGAACCCATGTGGGAATCTGACAAAAACCATGGACTCTTTCCTCAAGAAAAAGACACACACACACACGCGCGCGCGCGCGCGCACACACACACACACACACTTTTTAATTCAATTCTAGAGGTTTCACAGGTTCCCTGAAAACCACCCATGAACATTCTATTACAATACTCACGTTATAGTCAGGGTGTATATGTTAAAAGTTTTGACCAAGCCACTGAACAACTTGTAATTGAACGAGTCATTTACTCTCTCCTGATTTGATTTGGGGTCTCTGTCAACATACAGGGATGGCCTTTCCCCCTTTTGTATCTGTAGCCATATAATTTCTTCTTCTTCATTTTTATGTATTTATTTATTTTGCTATCAAAGAGGCTACTCCTTTGAAACAAGAAACAGAGATTTCTTTAAATATTTATTTTGGAGCAAATGGGTTAGAACCAGTTATAGTAACCCATGCCCTCCACTAATGCTGGAGGGGAATGTAGTGGACAGATGGATAATTTTGGGTGGCCGCTGGCGGCAGATAATTCTCAGCAGACATAAAACCCCCTAGCAACCCCTCATCAGAAAATCACCCGATGTTAGTTGTAAACACAAGGTTGGGTTCTCTTGATTTTTTCCACCGTAGTGACAAGGAGACCAAGCAATCTACATCATTTTAATTCATTAAAGAGCCCCAGGGGTAGGGGTTGGCCTGGCTGACTGCACTGCAGGACGGCATAATGGCCAAGCCCTCCCAGCAGTTGGCTGTGATCCATATTGACTTGGTAATAATCTGCTGCATGCAGCTGGCTGGAATAGATTAGAATGGCGAGCGCGCACTGATTAATCAAGGAGAGAGACACGGGCCACTCTATTAGGGCATCCTTTGGGGACGCCAGAGTCACATCTGTCATCCTGAATCCTGTTGTGCTCAGGGCTGCTTTATTTGCAGGTTAGTTTACGGTTCCAAGGTGGCGTTTGACGTAGCTGGAGAGACCTTATCCCTCCGCTACAGACGTGCATTTCTCGATAAGGCACCTGATTGATTTAGGTATTCCAGGAGTCGGGGATCTGTGTTCTCTTCACCCATTTTGCCATAGAAAAGGAATGTGAATGTATCACCTGGGTCCTCCTGCCTGGAGTTTATCTGGCTTGAGTATTGGCATGCACAGAGGAGTTAGTTCATGTTTTAAAAATGCGAATTCTAACAGTACTCATGGAGTCAATATTGATGAAGGCCATGAAAATTGACCAGTCAGCTAGCCAAACAGCAAGAAAGATTAGGAAGGGACAGAAATCTAGAAAAGAGAATAGAAATAATAATCCACGGAGTCGAAACCCAATACATAAAGACACCACGTGAAAAGTTGCTGAAATTCACCAGTGGTAAGAGAAATGCAAATTAAAAGAATATTAAGATAGCACCTTATACCCATCAGCCTGGCAACATAACATCAAAAAGTGTTATATCTATTGCTGGTGAGGATTTGGACAAAAGAATGTATTTTCCTTATGCCATTGCAGGTGTAGTGTTATAGCCTTTGTGGAAAGTAATCTGGGCCCTGCTTATTCCAATTATACTTACCTGTATCTTTTGACCCAGCAGTCCTGCTTTGGGGGTTTATTTCATAAAAACATAATATATAAGAATGCTTATTGCATGGTAGTGATGAAAAGCTGAAAACGATGATAATCTATGGGTAAGAAAATGACTGAAAACAAGACTACACGGCACTCACGGCATATCCTGCAGTTGATAAAAAGAAGCACTTAGAACAGTACCAGCTAATTTGGAGATAATTCCAGTTATTGATGAGAGAAAGGCAAACAGTAAAGTGTGTATCATCTAATCCCATTTTTTGTAAAGCAAATGATGACTGGCACCCTACATATGTTTCTGTGTGAGTGTGTATATGACACTATATTTATGTATACATGGGGAAAAAAACTATGGATAGAATCACATTTGTTATAAAAAATGCTCTAAAAAACTTATTAGGTATAATCACATTAATAGATTTATGCAAAGGTACTTCTATGTGTACACATGAAAATATTTATGCAAAAGTACTTATATGTTTAAACATGTAACTTAAAATTTTCTAAGAAGGACAGGGACATGAAGAACATTCCTATTGCAAATGTCTCAAGGAAAATCACATTCAGTAATAAAATATAATGACCAATTTGAGAGTGAGCTCTCCTGAAAGCAGAGGGAAGCCAGAAAACCCAGGAGGTTCTAGAACATTTGCTGACATATTTAAATCTGATCACATTACCTCCATCAGTTGATATCTTCACTGGCTCTTCATTATTCAAAACAAACAGTTCAGGTTTCTTAATATCACTTATCACTTTGAATAAGATGCTACTCTCACATTCCTCATCTCCCAACATACCATATTTCTCACTGTTCCCTGAACAGATTTTAGTCTCATAACTCTTCCCTCCCTCCCAATGTGAAAAAACCCTGTGTCCCTCAAAAGCCACATGAAATGCTGCCATCTGTATGAAGTCACCCATGGATTTCAGGCCTTATACTATGTGCATTTTCAATGCTGCTAACATTTTAGAGTCTCTCTATTCTTTTAAGGGATAAGTCCATGAACAATACAGGTTTGCAGTGCACGGGTCCACTTATATATACCTTTTTTTTTTTTCAACCAAATACAGATAGAAAGTATCATATTGGAGGAATGTGAAACCTGTGTATGCAGAGGGCCAACTTCTCCTGTCTATGGGTTCTGCAAAGCCTAGTGCAGAACTTGGTATGTGCAGATTTAGGCATACAAGGGCAGTCCCAGAACCAGGGCCCTACATATATGGACAGATGACTGCAATACTTCATGAATGTCTTGGAAAAATATATAGGCCAATAGTGATAAACATTGTTAATCTTTTGCCTGGTATATATATATATATTTTTGAAACGGGGTCTCACTCTGTTGCCCAGGCTGGAGTGCAGTGGTGCAGTCTCAGCTCACTGCAACCTCTGCCTCCCAGATTCAAGCAATTCTCCTGCCTCAGCCTCCCAAGTAGCTGGGACTACAGGCGTGTGCCACCACACCTGGCTAATTTTTTATTTTCAGTAGGGATGGGGTTTCTACATGTTGGCCAGGCTGGTCTCGAACTCCTGACTTCAGGAGATCCACCTGCCTCAGCCTCCCAAAGTGCTTGGATTACAGGTGCGAGCCACTGCACCCGGCCAGGTATCTTTTTTTTAATCCATGCATAGGCTTCTCAGAAAATGGGATTATGTTCTAAAACCCCCAGTGATACCTGAAACCATGGATAGTACCAAACTCCTCCATATATACTATGTACAAATTAATTTTTCTTTCTACACAATTTCACAGATAGAATATTTGTTCTTATTATAGATCTTACAGCCTCAGTTTACAATTTTTTCTTTCCTTATTAAGTGGAGAACTTTTACCTTTTCACTTAAAGGAAGCACTTTATGGCTTCTCTTTGGCATATCTGAATTACCAGCATCACTACTTTTGCACTTCGTGGCCATTATTAAGCATAATAAGGGTGCCTTGAAAATAAGCTTTGTGATACCTTGACAGTCAATCTGATAACCTACACCACTACTGAGTGACTAATGGGCAGTATGGCTACACTAGACAAAGCGATGATTCATTTCCTGGGTAAGAGGAAGCAGGATGGCTGAGATGTCATTTTGCTACTCAGAATAGCTACCAATTTATAACTTAGGAATTGTTATAAATTTCTGGAAAAAAATTGTTAAAATTTCTGGAATTTTCTATTTAATATGGACAGACATTGACCTTGGGTAACTGAAACCACCAAAATAAAACCTTTGGATAAGGGAGGACTACTGTATACATATATCTTTGTAATTTTTTCACTCAATTATGTACATTGAACATATTTCTTTACATCAAATATTTCTTTACAAGATAATATCTAATGACTATATAGTATTCCATTGTAGAGGTAAATTAACTCTACATAAAACATAAAATTAGAAAATTGCTTCCCTGACCTTATATTGTTGAATTTTTAACAATCTCCTGTTGTCCCTGATTATTATTAATATACACAACAATGTGGCCATTATTGCCCTTAAATATTTGTACACATCTTTGTTTCCTTTCGCAGTATAAGTAACTAGAAGTGGAAATCCTAGAACAACAAGCCAGATTATAATAATACTTTTAGTATTTATATAAGAGAAGGTTAATTTCCCACATCCTTGTGTAAGCTTTGGCCAGTAGTTCAGTTTTATTTTTTTACGGCAGAAATTTTTTGTTTGTTTTTTTGAGACAGGGTCTCACTGTGTTGCCCAGGCTGGAGTGCAGTGGCATGATCTCGGCTCACTGCAACCTCCACCTTCCCGCATTCAAGCAATTCTCGTGCCTCAGCCTCCCAAGTAGCTAGGACTGACTACAGGTGAGTGCCAGCATGCCTGGCTGATCTTTGGCATTTTTCATAGAGACAGGTTTCGCCATGTTGGCCAGGCTGGTCTCGAACTCCTGACCTCAAGTGATCCACCTGCCTCGGCCTCCCAAAGTTCTGGGATTACAGGTGTGAGCCACCATGCCTGGTTACAGCAGAATTTTAATGTATTGGAATTTATTTTGGCTTATGATGTGTCTGAGAGAGGCCCCAGTCAGCTTTTTAAAAGCTGCCACATCTTAAAAGATCATTCATTCATTCAACAAATACTTACCGAGGGTCCTTTTTGTGAGAGGCTCTGTTCTAAGAGCTAGGGAAACAGAAAACTAAAACTCCACTATATTAGTCCGTTTTCACACTGCTGTAAAGATACTACCTGAGACTGGGTAATTTATAAACAAAAGAGGTTTAATTGACTCACAGTTCCACATGGCTGGGGAGGCCTTGGGAAACTTGCAATCATGGTGGAAGGCAAAGGGGAAGCAGGCACCTCTTCACAAGGAGGCAGGAGAGAGAACGAGCAAGAGAGGAGCTATCAAACACTTATAGAACCATCAGATCTTGTAAGAATTCACTCACTATCATGAAAATAGCATGGGAGAAATCACTCCCAAGATTCAATCACCTCCTTCCTTTGACACATGGGGATTATAACTCAAGATGAGATTTGGGTGGGGACACAGAGCCAAATCATATCATCCACCTTTATAGAACTTGCATTTAAATGGAAGAAGATAAGCAAATGAATAAAAACAATTAATTACGTGGCTAGGCACAGTTACTCACACCAGTAATCCCAGTGCTTTGGGACACCAAGGCGGGCAGATCACTTGAGCTCAGGAGTTCAAGATCAGCCTGGGCAACATAGTGAAACCCTGTCTCTACAAATAAAAAAATATAAAAATTAACCAAGTGTGGTGGCATGTGCCTGTAGTCTCGGCTACTTGGGAAACTGAGGTGAAAATGTTACTTGACCCCAGGAGATCAAGGCTGCAATTTGCTGTGATTGCTCACTGTTCAGCTTGGGCAACAGAGCAAAAGCCTGTCTCAAAACAAACAAACAAACAAACAAAAATCTAATGATGTGAGATGATGATAACTACTACAAGAAAAAGCAGAAAAGCGAGATAAGGGTGGCAGAGTGGGGGAAGGACATCTTGGGTGTGCTTTGAGGAAAGGCCCAAAGAAAGGGAAAGCTTAGTGAGAATTTTAGGGTTAAAGAATTTTAGGCAGAAAAAGTACAAAAGCATGGTCCCTGGGGTAGGAGCAACTGGGAGGTCTGCGTAGCTGAAGCAGAGTGACCAGATGTTGACGGGAAACCATGGGCCACAGTCAGACACCCAGGAGTAGAATCTGACTCTGATGGTTTATTTGGTAATTCTTTTTTCTGAGCTGTTGAATGAATAACAGCATTTCTTTTTTCAAAGAATGTAAACATGAAAAAGGTAGTTGCTGGAAAAAACGATGTTCTACTGTGATTTCCTCATAATCTGTTTCTTCCAATCCTTGTTTAGTTCTGTAGCTGTCCTCCCTCTTGGGATATGGCTTAAGACAACAACCTTCAAACTCTAAACTCAGGAGAGATGCAACAGAGGCACCTCTGTTAACAAAGCATACCCAGAAGGCCTGTGCTGGGAGAGAAAAGCGCCAGCTCTCAGCCTGCTGCCAAGTCATTGAGGGAGAGGCTCTGGGACCAAGATGGTCACTGGTTCCATGCATTGCACAGATCAAATCCCTGTCTGCTATCCTGAGAAGGGCCTGGTGGCTGGTGCTCCCTGCCTGCTGCCCCTGACCACACCTGGTGACCACAAACACACAGAACACCAGCCCCCACCACAGCTTCTGAGCTTCCTTACCAAGCCATGGTAGAGATCCAGTGAGACTCGCTGCCCGCATTCCTCCAAATTCAAGTTGCCTCCCTCACGCCCTTGTGAAGGAGGAGACCTGCCAGACTTATTTCCTAGTCTGGATAGGATGAAGTGAAGAAACTGATGGGAAAGAGTAGATGGCGAAGAAAGCGATCCCTAGCTGACCTCATTGCTCATTAGCATTAGACACTGCCACCCGCACCATGACAGCTTACAAATGCCATTGCAACGATGGGGAAGTTACTACCCCTTTCCATGGCAATGACCCAGAAGTTACCACCCCTTTCCTAGAAAGTTCTAAATAAACTTCCCCTCAATTTATATTAACCCACCCCTTTATTAGAATGCAATTGAAAGTGGGTATAAATATAATTGCCTATAGCCCAAAAGTTCCTTACTCTGCCCATACTACCTATGAGTTAGCCCTGCTCTGCAAGGAGCAGGACCATTCAATAAAAGATTACTATGGGCCGGCCTGGTGGCTCATGCCTGTAATCCCAGCACTTTTAGAGGCCGAGCTGGGTTGATCACTTGAGGTCCAGAGTTTGAGACAGGCTTGGCCAACATGGTGAAACCCCGTCTCTACTAAAAATTCAAAGATTAACTGGGTGTGGTGGTGCATGCCTGTAATCCCAGCTACCCAGGAGGTTGAGGCCAGAGGATCACTTGAATCTGGGAGGTGGAGGAGATCATGCCACTGTGCTTCAGCCTGGGTGATAGAGTGAGACTGTCTCAAAAATAAAATAAAATAAAATAAAAAATAGAAAAAGGATTGCTGTCTAACACTCCTGGCTTATCCTTGAATTCTTTCCTGGGCAAAGCCAAGAACCCTCCCCGACTAAGCCACAATGTTGGGGTTCCTCATGCTGCATCACTTGCAAGCCCCTTTACTGGCTAAATATGAGCTCATATCGAAATGAGCTGGTAGCTAAATCTATGCTACCAGTACCTGGGACAGTTACCTGGTTGAAGCCCTCAGTGCTCACCAGATCTCATTGGCTCTTCCTCCTAATTCCAATCCATCCACTTTACTCCCTCATCCTTGCCACAAGTCTTGCTCCACTCAGCCATTGCCATACTTGGCCAAATGACCATGTGGCCTCCAGCTAATCTGCCCAATCCATTCTCTGCAGGGCAGCCAGGAGATCTTTCTAAAAGGCAAATCTAATCATATCACCCTTCTGCATCCCTTAGGATAAAATCCAAAATTCTTCATGTGGTTGGCAAGGGCCTGTGTGATTTTTTTCTCACCTGCTTTTTAGCTTAATATGCCTTACCTCTCTTCCCCGTTTTCCAAGCTCCAGCAGTTTTGTCTTTGTCTTTTCTTTTCTAGTTGTCAGACATGCCAAGTTCCTTCCCGTCTCCCAGGCTTCATATGCATATCCTCTACCCGAAACACTCTTCCTGCTGCCCTCCTCCCCTCCATAACGCCCACTCCGATGTGTGGTCTCAATCAACATGGCTCTTCCTTAGAAACACCCTCCCTCAAACTTGCATCAATTAGACATTCCTATATGGCTTCTTGGCACCCTCTGCTTTTATTTTATGACACTTGGCAAAATGGTCACTGATTCATTGTGCAACTGTTTATTTACCTGTACATCATAAATTCCATGAGTGCAACTCTCCCTCATTCTTTCCTTCCATCAGTGTTCCCAATACCTAACACAATGCCTGGCACATAGTAGGCTGTCAACAAATATTTGCAAAGTGACTGAAGGGGCTGAAAATCTGTAGGTGGGGTAATGAATGCACAAAGCTACCTACTCTAAATTTACCCCTAACATAAACATACAGTCAAGGCCTTCTCTAAAATTGAAATACAATTTTAATGAGTTTCAAAATATTAAACTGTATCTGAAGTTGAATTTTCTTTTAGTGTATTTTACTCTACAGCAAAGTAAAGGTTGTTGAAAAAAGTATAGCTTTTCCACAATGTGTATATTATTCTCTAAGTGATAAAAAAGTATAGCTATAGATTTAGAAAGAATATATTTATTGTGAGATATTATTTATATAGTGATCTAAACCAGACATTTTACTTCTTTAAGACCAATTGCAAAGGTTGCAAACATCTAGTGGAAGCTTGCAATATTAGCAGTTGTTTCATTAGTCACTTAAAACATTCTAGTCAGCCTAAATGCCAGTTGCTTTGCCCAATAAACAAGAAAGTAATGTTGCTTCCTACTGAAAATCATGGCTACAAATTTTAAAATTATTTCACAGTGTGTGGACAGCCAAGTTATGCTGCAGATATATGACTATGAAGACACAGGGTGCCTTAAACGAATTCTCAAAACAAAGCACATTAAATCAGCTTCTGGATCTTTCTTGTTCTGTTTTGCTCCTGGCTCCTATTTCGAGCCTTACAAGGCTCTATCCCACACTGCTTGGATATTATGAAACCATTCTGCAAAACTGCAGGCCTTCTAACTCTTTATGGTGGCTGGACTCAATGGAAGGTCAATGGATTTACTTTGCATTTAAGTAAATAACATATCAAGTGGTGTTTGTTTTCACACTGCTGATAAAGACATAGCCAAGACTGGGAAGAAAAAGAGCTTTAATGGACTTACAGTTCCACGTGGCTGAAGAGTCCTCACAATCACGGTGGAAGGCAAGGAGGAGCAAGTCACATCTTACATGGATGGCAGCAGGCAAAGAGAGAGCTTGTGCAGGGAAACTCCCCTTTAAAAAAACATCAGATCTCGTGAGACTTATTGACTATCATGAGAACAGCACAGGAAAGACCTGCCCCAATAAATCAGTTACCTCTCCCACAACACATGGAAATTAAAGAAGAGATTTGGGTGGGGACACAGACAAACCATATTAAGTGGCCTTCTGTAAATCCAAATGTGATTCCTCCAATGACTCTGATCTTTTTCTGAAAATAAATAGGTTTAATGAGCTTTTAGTCAGAACATTGCTAAACTCTCAAGCATAGCAACTATTCTAGCCCTTACTTTAGTGTGCCTGCATTCTCCCCTTTCTTTGGTTGTAATTTTGTATTTTTTCCTTTATTAAGTGTTATATTTATATCTTTGGCTTAAAAATGCCTTAAGGTCTTTTTTTGGGAAAAAGTTAAATATAATCAGTGTAATATATTAAAATTTTTTATCTTATTTTTTTTCTTTTTGGGGACAGGGTCTTGCTTTGTTGCCCAGGCTGGAGTGCAATGGCACAATCATAATCTTTGCTTTGGAGTGAGAGTGCAGCCTCAAATTGTCAGGCTCAAGTGATCCTCCTACCTCAGCCTCTCAACTAGCTGGGACCACAGACACATACCACCACCCCCCTCTGTTTTATTTTTAATTTAATTTTTTTGTAGAGACGGGGTCTTGCTCTGTTGCCTAGGCTGGTCTTAAACTCCTGGCCTCAAGTGATCCTCCTGCCTCAGCCTCCAAAATTACTGGGATTACAGATGTAAGCCAAAACACCCAGCCCTTAAAATGTTTGTTTTATGCTTGTACAGTATAATACTCTACGTGAGTTTTAAAAACACAAAAATAATGCTAAATGACACTTACAGAGGTATGCATATGAAATAAAGGTATAAGAATTCACATGAGAATGATACCACCTTTAGGATCGGAGAGACCTCCTGGAAAAGAAAGAATGGAGCAATGGGCTAGTGATAGTTAGCTTTAAAATTTGGAACATTCTAATGTTATACAAAAGGTGATATTTGCAACACTGCAAGCAAACATGTAGCCCAGTTTGGAAATGCTCTAGAGGTGAAAGTGAAATTGATAGAGTTGATTAATTAATGCAAAGGTTGTCTAAAACCCCTGGAAACATCAGAAGAGTGTAGGCGGGTGTGGGAGGGAATTGCAGTCCAGATTGAAGGAGGGCCAGGAGAGGGAGAAGGAGAGACAGAGATCTCAGTTGCATTATTGTATTTCCCCAAATTAACCCAAGCAGAAGAGCCCAATCACCACTTGGAAGAAGAAAACCCTAATTACAAGCCTAGTGCTGGAGCCAGGAACAGGTGGCATCCAAGTGGAGCCTGAACCCAGCAGGAGTAGAAGAACAGGTTGCATAGATACCACCCAAGGGAATTGGCACCCTCTGGTAACATGCACTTAGAGAGAAATGTACTGAATGCCCAGAATTTAACTGGAGAACCAACACAAGCAAAGCACGAATCGTCAATTTAAAGTAAACAAAAGAAATATTTTTCAAGAAGATACAGGTTGAGCATCCCTAATTCAACAATCTGAAATTCAAAATCCTTCAAAAGCCAAAACTTTGTAAGCATGAACACATGTCATAAGTAGAAAGTTTTACATCTGACATGTTTGCTTTCCAATGGTTTAGTGTACACAAACTTTGTTTCATGCACAAAATTATTCAAACTACTATATAAAATTATTTTTGAGGCTGTGTCTATAAGGTGTATATAAAACATAAATAATGTGTTTAGACTTGAGTTCCATCTCCAAGATATTTCATTATGCATATGTAAATATTTCAAAATTTGAAAAAAATCCAAAATCTAAAAGACTTCTTGCCCCAAGCATTTTGGATAAGGGATAATCAACTGGTTTTGGCAATTTAAAGCAAGAACAAAGACTTATAAGGAAAAAGCAATGGCACGTTATCATCACAATAAGAAACTCAGTAGATAGATTGAATATTAGAATGGATATAGCCAAAGATAAGCTAGCAAACTGAAAAAACCATGTAAAGGAATCCTTCTGGGAAACAATCAAATATGTATTAAAAAGACCAAAATATAAAAGACATGTTAATAGGAAGAATAGAAGAAGCTTCAGAAGGAAATACAATAAATGAAGAGGAGGCCAGGCACAGTGGCTCACACCTGTAATCCCAGCACTTTGGGAGGCCGAGGCAGGAGGATCACTGAGCCTATGAGTTCCAGATCAGCCTGGGCAACATGGCAAAACCCCATCTCCACAAAATATACAAAAATTAGTCAGGCATGGTGGTGTGTGCCTCTAGTCCCAGCTACCTAAGAGACTGAAGGGAGAATCACTTGAGCCTAGGAGCTCAAGGCTGCAGTGAGCCATGATCATGCCACTGTACTCCAGCCTGGGTGACAGAGTGAGACTCTGTCTTAAATAAACAAATGAATTGATAGATAAATAAATAAATGAATAAAGAGGAGAAATGTTTAAAGAAAAAATGATTGAGAATTTTTTATTATAAAAGAAAGATCACGGAATGTGAAAGTAAGAGAATGGATAAGAAAAATCCACACTTTGCTAAACTTAAGACCATCAAAGTAAAAGAAGAGCTTCCTGAAAAAAAGAAACAAAAATCAAACTGATGTTAGACTTTTCACCAATGATATTGGATGACACTAGGCTAATATTTTTTAACATGCTGATAGAAAAAGTAAGTATGAACCTAGAATATTTTCATCCAGTTGAGCTTTTGTTTAAGTGCAATAAAAACATTCTCAAGTATACAATTGCCTCAGAAGGATGAACACAGAGAATCTCTTTGAAATCACTCTTGGATGAAATATTCCAGCAAAAAAGAACGCATCCAGAAGGCATAAAGAAATCTACTGTATACAGGAAGTCAAGATGAGTAAATAACCAAAGACTATTTGTGGTTTTCGAAATGAGTGTTGGCATACCAGACGAAGGCCGAGGTAGGATAATTTGGATAAGCATTGAAAATGACTAGAATGACGGGAATCAGAAATGTTGCATTTCTATACTTTCAAAATACTTTTGTATTTTTCGTCATGTATTTTTGTCAGCTTCATGATTCCCAAAACTTGAGTGGATTTGATTGACTTGCAAGTGAGAATTCAATGGACAGGTGAATGGAAAAAAAGGGAAAAACAATGTGGGCTGGTAGCTGTGATTTAGTTTTAAAATTTGTAACATTTTGATAATTTGTAGATTTGTAAATCTAGAGAATAACCTTACACTTTCACTGAAAACCATCATGTCAGGGGCCACAGTAGCTGGAACTGACATCGGCTCTAGATGTCTGACTTACTTTCTCCCTTACCTAAATTCTGAGCATAGTAAGTGCCGAGGAAACCTCACAGTATTTCATCTTAACCCATTAGTATAAAGTAAAGGTTTGCACTGTAGAATTATCAATTTCCTCTGTGAGGATTATTCCTTAGAAAATTGTAAACTATCATTACACCTGATAATCAGATTTAATCAGGTTTCAAACACAAGACATCCATCCTAAGGTGAAAATGTCACACAGGCAGGGTCATCATAATAT